>NC_046291.1:5000000-10000000 GCF_004115265.2 Rhinolophus ferrumequinum
CCCAGTATCATGCTCTACAGTTCAGCACTAAAGCTGAGAACATGTACCCGCACTGATCACAGCTTCCAGCACCTTCTATGGGATGAGCCCTGGTCACTGCCCTTTCCATTCCCATAGCTCTTTTCTCTCACCTGGGATCTCTGCCAACTTTGTCAACATAAAACTTCCTTTGTCACCTCACAGTCTACTTGCTTTCTTCCCTCATGATTTGTTAGCGTTTTTCTATGGGTTTTAAATGTTTCTGTGGTTTCTAAAATTCTTGCCACTGTTCCACTATTTTTATACTTCTTGGAACTTTTGAATTTTGAATAAGTAGGTAAGTGCTCAAACATGCGTCAAACTCTTTAAATGAATAAACAGAAACAGTTACAAGTCAGAGAAACCTTCAGGCACTATAGTCCATTCAAACTCAGTGAAACGCTTACAGGCACATGTTCTAGAATTCCTAAGCTCAAATTCAAAACTATTTAGTAAGGACACAGACACATAACAATTCACATATATGATCTCTACTTTCCTGTGTCAACGTTCATCAGTAGGTGTGGCTTTGGCAGTGGCCACATGAAAGCCATGCTCTGCAAAAGCCTAGGGGAGCAACCCTGACAATTGTATACACAGATGACAAAAATCTTTCCTTCCCAACATATATGGCCCTTATACATTATGGGTAATGATGACATGAAAAGCACACCCAGCTGAAGCTTGGGGAAATGTATCATTGACTTACTCATCCAATGTGAAAGCTGTTGGCATGTTTGTATGTTAGTATCGAGACCATGGGCTGGTGTGTTGGCTGGACTCTATTGGATTTCAAGGAACAGATAGCAAGGTATAAGTTGCCATAGCCAACGGTGTTCAACTGGTTTATCTTAAAGATGTCTGCAAGTAGAAACAAAAAAGGAAACAGTGCAAATGCTTCCACAGAAGCCACACCCAGTTGAAATCATCTAACCCTCATATATATTGATTAACATAAAAATTGGCTCTTGTAAGCAATTCTCACAAGACGCCATACAAATCCATGTCTCCTTCTTGCTACTTGAATATGCTTCCATCGACTATTTGGCACTCTCCTGTCTGCCTTTCTGGGCATCCCACCTCCTACTAAATATTGTCTGATTTCTCTGCCTCATGTCTTCTGCTTACTGTTCTCCTTCTGTGGTTTCTCCACTCTTGGTCACTAATGATTGCATAGGTCCAAATGTCTCAAGTTCAAATTTGTCCTAGAAGAAGACCTGAGTGTTTCCACTGGTCATTGTCCAGTGTGTCATATCCATGCTGGGCAGAACTGTCTTACTAGGACTTTGCATAGGCTGCTGCACTGGGAAACTAATGCTGCTGGAAGCTTCTAGCCCACTCTATATCTGGACTTCCTTTTATATATATATAAAAAAAGAATGTCCTTATTGCTTAAGCCATTTCAAGCTGGGGTTTGCTGTTATTTGCAATCAAACTCATCCTGCTGATATAATATTTGTTTTATAGCTAAGCTTTTCTTATTTAGGACCACCTGAGTGTCAGCATTCCTGGAGAGATCATGTAAAAAGTAGAATGAAAATGAGCTTGTGAAGGCCATTTAAAAGCTACATGTTCAATATTAACGCAAGGCAGGGCAGCCCTCACTACTCAAGCCTCCCCAGAGTGGGAGAAGCTTACTGGACCGCTCAGGAAATAATCAGAAAGTGCGGGAGGACTCGCTTCTTGTGAAATCACCACTTACAAGATAATCCCGGGATCTCTTAAGCATCACACTGAACATTTCCTTTGTATGCATGGCCATCAGCTAAAGAGTGTATGTGTGTGTTCTGAAGTTATATTTCCACCAGCTCAGCTTCTCACCTTTTCCCAAGGGAAAAAAAAAGAAGTCTTTTTAAAAATTATCTCCTTGTAGACTGTGTATTGCAAGCAGGCTAAAGTCATGTTTGGTTTGCAGTTAATAAGGAAGAGTTTAACGGGGTCCCATAGCCGTAGAGATCAGAGGTTCTCACGGAGGGAGCTGCTGTTACGGCTGGACCTCCCTTCCAGCCCATAACCGTGTTTTCTCTCTGGTTTGGGACCAAGCTTTTAGGGACCCGCCCCCACAGATGTGATTGAGCGTTTCTATCTGTGATGGTTAGTTTTGTGTGTCAACTTGGCTGGGCTATGGTGCCCAGATGTTTGGTCAAACACCAGTCTAGATGTTACTGTGAAGGTATTTTTTTAGATGAGATTAATGTTTAAATCAGCAAACTTTGAGTAAAGCAGATTACCCTCCATAATTCGGGTGGGTCTCATCTAATCAGCTGAAGACCTTAAGGGAAAAAGGCTGAGATCCCCAAGGAAAAAGGGATCCGAGCTGCAACATTAACTCTTCCCTGAGTCTCCAGCCTGCTAGTCTATCTTACAGATTTCAGATTTACCAGCCCCCACAATCACATGAGCCAATTCTCTAAAATCAACTTCTCTAATTAACCATAAACACACACACACACACACACACACACACACACACACACACATTTCCTATTATTTCCTTTTCTCTGTAGAATTCTGACTAATATACCACCGGAGAACATTTTCCTTCTTAAGACTATATTTAACCCTAATTATCCATAAGAAGAACATCAGAAAAACCCCAATTGAAGGTCATTCTATAAAACGCCTGACCAGTACTCTTCAAAACGGTCAAAGTCATCAAAAACAAGGACAGGCTGAGAGGACTCTGCCACAGCCCAGTGGAGCCTTTGGCGAGATGATGACTGAAGGTAATGTGGTAACTTAGATGGGCTCAGAGGACAGAACAAGGACATTAGGTTAGAGCGAAGGAAATCTGAATAATCACGGTTATTAGTTAATAATTATGTATCACTGTTGGTTCATCGTTGTGATGCCAAATCACAGTAACGTAAGACGTTAATAACAGGAAACTGGGTGTGGAATATATGGGAAGGCTTTGGACTTCATTGCAACTTTTCTGTAAACCTAAAACTATTTTAAAATGGAAAGTGTATTTAAAAATATATTTATTACTTTACTTTTTACACATGTACTTTATTCAAAAAGTCTGTATTGAACATTTGCTGTTTAGCAGACGTGATGCCACGTGCTGACTCTAAGGATAAAAAATGAGCAAGGGACCCACCCATGGGGAACTCTAGCAGCTGGCAGGAGACATTAAACAAGGGAGCACACAAAAAACATGGGGGGCTTGGAGGCAAAGGGCTGGAGCTCTCTTAGATTAGGTGGCCCAGAAAGAAAAGGAATTTAGGCGTAAGAGGGAACCAGCCAGCTAGCCAACATGCTGGGGGCATGTTGGTCCAGGCAGAGGGAACAGCATGTGTGCAGGCTCTTTTCGAAGGACAGAGCTTCCCCATTGGAGAAACTGAAGAGAGGCTGGTGTGGCCGGTGGTGCCAGGAACGGGGAGGGTGGTCAGAGATAGAGGAGCAGGCAGGCGTGGGGCTGGATTCTCACTCCTCTGACGCCGTAGGGTGACATAATCTGATGCGCTTCATAAAATATATGTTCATTATTGAATTTTTAAAAAATACACGTAGGAATAAACATCATCCATAAGTCCTCCTATTTTGAAATAACTCTTGTTAACCTGTTGGTGTATTACCTGCCATCTTTTTTGTCAGTTGTTTTCATGCTCATTTAAAAAAATGTACACATTATTATATACTAAGTGTTGTCTCATAAACTAAATAGTCTACAAAATCATCTGTCTGCATAGTATCCCAATATATAGCTATGCCATCTTTTGTTTAGTCATTCCCCTATTTTTATTGCTTTCTTGTGTTTTCACCATCATACTCCTAAATAATGAGGAGTCATTGATGGGTCATCTTGTATGTAAAGCTGTTCTGTCTCTATTAACTTTATCATGGTCACTGTTAGCTCTGCTTGATGAAATTTTGGAGACGTGGTTTTTGACAGGTAATGAAATGTGCCTTTAACTGTCTGTCAGTAACTGGACAGGCTTCTTGTGTAGGCCCCAGACCTCATTCCTTGTGTTCATACCCGCACAGACATAGCAGAGTCCCGGTGAGCAATTTCTGTATGGCCGGGAGCGTAACTACTTCGTGAAATGCTGTGACCATTGCAAATGTAGTTTCTAATGCTTGCAAAAGACGTTCACATTTTCCACACAAGGAAAATACCCAAACTTACTTTTAATCGTCTTCATTTCTATCACCCTCATCCTTGATTGTACCGTCTCCCTCTTTCTAATTTTGCTGTTTCATTTATAAAGAAACAATTTTGTCATTTCGGGCCACCTGGTATAAATAAACAAACTCAAATATTCAACCAACGTGGTTCGTTTTTATGTCGATGCCGTGGGGTGGGGGACGGTGGATGGAAATGGACAGGGCAGGAGGAGACAAAGGCTAACGGCCCCGTCCGCCCACGAGGACTGTGCTAACATTGGTGTACACTTGACATGAATGTCACGTGTGATGCTATGCTAGATGTGGAAACCCGAGAAATTCCCCCACTGAGCTTACCAGCTGTCGAAAAGTTAAAGCAGGGCAGATTGGTAAGAAAAATACAGCCCACAGGACCATCAGCTGTGCTCGCGTGGCCGCCCCACTGGGGAGCTGGCTCAGCTCTTGGTGCAGAGTGGCCAGTGGGGGCGTGGTCTGCGGGGCCACTGCTGTGGCCAGGCCTCGGGCCCACCTCAGCCCTCTGCTTGCCATTTACACATGAGGGGTAGTGTTTTCACGTGGCACATGCAACGTCTACTCTGATTTCTTATAAAACCCTTTCCAAATGTATGTGTAGGTACGTAAATCAGACCATGTAGGTTTTATCAAGATACGAAGTACTTTATAAACATATGTGTAATCATAACATCTATATGCATTTAAAGGTGTGTGTGTGAGAAAGAGAGAGAGAGACCGAGAGAGAGAGACAGAGAGAGAGAGACAGAGAGAGACAGAGAGACAGAGAGAGACAGAGAGAGAGAGAGAGAGAATTATGGGGTGGGGAACAGCTTCAGCTTTTCCAACTTTTTAAAGTGAACTTTTGAAGGAAATATTTTTCTTTCCATTGTGAGCACTTTTCCTGTTTTTCCAAATCCCCACTTGGCAGGTAAAATTAATAAAGGAAATAGGTATCTGTTCTGTCAAAGACTAAGTGGATATCAGCCTCGTGGAATGATTAAATTACAAAACCTGGACTCCACAGGTGTCGATCTTATTCCAACGAACGGGGGTATAAAACTTGTGTTTCATCAGCAGCACCCAGCAGACTGGCATCGCTTCTTGAAAAGCCTCTTGTCTTGATGTCTTTATCATCGTGATCTCCTGGCCTTCCTCTCCCACTCACTGCTTGTCCCCTCTTGGTTTCCACACTGGGTCCCACGTCCTCGCTCACCCCGGGAATGGTCCCCGATCTGGAGTTCTGTCCTTGGACTCACTTCTCTCTCTGCACGCTTGTCCTAGGCGACCTGGTCTAGTGCCAGGACTGTGGAAAGCATCCCCAGGCGAACGCCTTCCCAATGTCTTACCTGCTGCTCTCCGTCTCCCCACCACTCCAGACCCGCGTGTCAGACCTTGTGCTTGATGTCTCCCATGGACGCCCAATCCTAACCTCACACTCCGTGTGGAGGTGAGGGCAGGAGGCGACAAAGGAGACGAAACACAGCTTCTGATCCCCGTCCCACCAACCTGCTCCTTCCTCTACATTAAATCTCCCCCCTGTTCTCCCTGCCTCCCATTTCCTGTTCATCCATACAACTTCCCCAAACTTGTCGGCTTCTCTCTCCACTGCTTGGGCTCTGCTCTGAGGCACATTTCGTTCACACCTGTCCAACTGACGTGGCTTGGCACTCGGCCTCCTTCCTGCTACGACTGCCTCCCACAGTCCACAAGATGTGCTCTCCACCTTTTAGTGAGTTCTTTAAGTACTGGAATTAGATCGTGACAGTCTCCTGCTTAACCCTTTCTGATGGATCTATGTAACAGACAAAACCCAAACTCCCGTCCAGCTTACACGACCTGATCCAACCTGGCTTCTGCCTGCCTCTCTGAGCTCTTCTCACGCTGTGTGCTCTCGTCTCAGTGGCCTTTCCAGGGCTCCCTCCGTGGCAGGTTCTTTCCCTCTCTGGAACCTTTACATTAGCTCTTCTCTCTGCCTGCATCACTCTTTTCTGCATCTTTACCTGGCTGGCACTTGCTTTTCAGAATTCTGCATCATGCCATCTGCTCAGAATTTCTCCTTCATCCCCCAGCTGGGGTAACACTATCACGGCGCCTCATTTTAGCTCTCTTTATAGTCCTCTCACTGTCTGATATTCTTATTGTTTGGTTGGTTGCTGATTTATAGGCTGTTTTATGGTAAAAGGTGCTTGTTCAAAGGGAGCAGGGTGTTTCTAGAACCCAAAGTCCATGCTCATAAAGGAATGGTGAAATAAATGAGTGGTTTGTTTCGTTGCTTATGGAAGGTTCATAACGTGTGCTGCACCCAACAGCCATCACCTGTCTGTATTAAAGGATGTGTCACGTGAGACGAAGAAGAAGCACGATATCCGTTGCTTCCTGTGGGCTCTAATGTCTATAAGGTGGGTGAGGTCTGTGGGCAACTCCAGCACAGCACGCGAGCTGTAGCTCTAAACGCCGGATGGAAATCTTAACACACAGGTAGGCACAGATCTATCAACACAGGCAGCTTCTACCAAAGACTTTTTCTGTTGCTTTTTGTAATCAAAGTGAAACAATTATAGATGTGTATTTGGTATCAACACACATTGCCAGTCTTTTTAAACTACATCTTCCCCAACGTTTCATTCTCATTTTTGATCATTTGCTTATCCAGAGTTTCATTATTCGAGTTCTTGTACACCTGAGACTGTTTCACCAACAGCGACAGCTTCGTTGCAATGTTTCAATCAGTTGCAAAAAACAATTATATTTCAACTTTGAAGTTAACGTTCTTGTAAAGCCCAGAGCTTTGTGATTCCTTGACTGGTTTCTTTTTTCTTTCATTGTGATGCTAAATTAAATCATTCCAGGGACGAGTGGGCAGGAATAGAACAAGCTGGCCATTCATATCCATGTTAGCACGTGTGGAGTCCCGTTTAAACCATTCATCGCCTGAGCTGCACAGTATTGTTGTGACATTTCGGCAGACTTCCATTTGACTGGGGTCCAATGTGCAGCAATAATTAATCCATGGATGAGGCTGATCACTTCCCATCTGTCTCTCTTGCTGGCACTCATGCTCTGGGACAGAAGACCCTGCCAAAGGGTTAGGTTACATCATTCTCTACCTACTTTCATTCACACACTTGTTGACCTGCAGCTTTGGGTGTGCCTCTAGCAACCTGTGGACAAATTGGCATAGCCCTCTGTTACCTACTGTGGCCCCGTCTCAGGTTTCTCTCTCCATACTCTTCATATCTGCACATGATGCCAGAGAGACGGTGTAGGAGGTCATGTGTGGACTTGGCATAAGGTCTAACTGCATGACAAGAAGCCAACACTGTAGACAGATTTCACACCCAGTGACTTCTCTGGCCTCTCTCTAGGGTTTGGGGTATGTTTCCCTTCCAAGATAAGATCCTCTCCCATCAGATTTTCATAAACTGACTTTCTTCCTACAGTTTCCTGGTATGTGTCCCACCTCCACCCTTCTCCTTCCCCCACCTTAGAAAACAGAAGTTTTTAGAGTTATTATTTTTATACAGTACTGTTTCCTCTCCACCTTTCCTTCTCATTGTGAAAACACCAGGCATTGAATTTGTCCACCTCCCCACACCCAGAAAAAAAAGTGGTGACAACGGAAGCATCTCTAGTCTGCTTTGTTCAGGGATTATCACTAAAAATGAATCAACAGAGGGCTGCAGGCTTCTCCTACCGATAGCCCATTTCTTATATATGTAGAGAGAGAATTGCAAATTGCCTCAGTCTAACAGATTTCCTCTTGGCTTTGTCTCTGTCCATCCATCCCTTTTGTATCAATGTGGTTCAGGATTTAGCTGTCAGGTGGTCCCCTGCTGTATCCCAAACTCTGGCAATGCCAGCAGCACCTGGGAAGGTCCTGCAAACACAGTTGCTGGCCCTTCACTCAGAGACCCAAATTCTGTAGCTTTTTTCAGGTCCAGAGATAGGTCTTTTTAGGCAAGCTTCCCAGGTGTCTTGATCATCCGTCACACTGGGGAACTTTGGAGAATTTCCACATTTAGATCGTAAAGACCTTAGGAATTAGTTAGTCCAAGCCTCCTAAGTGAAACAGAGACCCAAGACCACATAGCTAGGCAATGGCTCTGCTACAACACGTGGAGAGTCACCCAGTTGTGTCAGGCACATTCATTTGCGAAAGGCAGGGCTATCTGTTCCGTCTTTGGAAAATTTGCATTAGCGTGGCTTAAATTTTCTAACAACTGCCTTGAAGAGGCCAATCCTTTCACACCGTGAAAATGCAGCTCATCAATCATGACGTCCTGGGGAGTCCCATTTCCCTGAGAAGTAGGTGTGATGCTTACATCAGTTACTTTGCTGCCCCTATAAATGACAACGTAATTGTTTTCATTTGCATTTTGGTCCCAGAGCTTCAGTTGGAAAACCTGATTCAGGGGTAGACACTGGACAGTGAAATCTATTTAAAATACAACACTAAGGCGGAGAAAAAAGTGACTTGCTAAACTGATAATCCTAGTGAGAGCTTGAGGACAATGGGACACTTGCTGAATATCTTTGGGTTCGTTGGGAAGGCATTTGATGAGATGGGAAGGAACGACCTCTTCTTGGTTTTTATTCTATCAGGTGATTGACTCATGCATGTTCATTTTTGGTGGCCCTCAATCATTTTTAGAAGGCATCTTGATTGTTTCGAGAAAATAATTTTAACTGCGATTTGCAATGCGTGGATTTCTTATGTTGTTTAAAATGAATGCTTATCTTTTACTGTAGTCAGCATGAGCGATACGCAAAACATACAGATATGAGTTGAAGAAAGATGGCCGGTTGGAGCTGAAAAATAAAAAGTTGATGCTTAGCACGTATCTGAGAAATATGGGTTGAGTGTTTCTATTTATCTATCCGCCATAGCGATGAAGTCATACAGAGTCAAATTTTTGTAAACCAGGTTTTGCTGGGCACTCTGGCCAGGCTACATCTGTGGCAGTGGCCATTAGAGTTTTTCCTGAGCAGGCGATTCAGAGAAAGAATGCCAACTATGCAAGCGGCGGGCGGGGAATGTGTCCACCTCTTAGCCCCGACCTGTGGGTCAGAAGCAGACATCCTTGCAAGCAAGCATGGAGCTTTGAAAGCAGAAGATAAACATGATGGATATCAGGAACTTAAAAGGGAACAAGGGCTGGTTCCCAGCGGAGGCCAGGATCCTCCCTGAGCAGATGGCCAGCCTGGTGGGGGCTGGGAGGGGAGCGAGGGACTCCCACATCAGCACCTTCTCTGCGTCCCCACATTCCTGGGGCTTCACAGGCATTCACTCAGATTTACACAGCCGTGGACACTGATGCTGTGGGTGTGCCCACCACGCGAGGTGCACAGCTGGTGGCTTGGTGGCTCAGTGGCAGCCCAGTCTGGTCTGCCTTACTTCTCCATCTACCACTCAAAATGCTTAGAAGAGTCTTTAACTATTAACCTTGAAATCTAAACCCAATTGAGAGGCCCGTCAGAAGATCTGTTTGCTCTGAGGGACTCCGGTGGAGATAAGTCAGAGATGGGGGGTTTTCTTTCTGTGCGAGGTAAACTGAGGCAAGGGAGCCTATCCTTGAGCCTGGGTGGGTCACTGCAGTGCCCTTTTACCTGCTGGTAAGGACACACTAGGTAAAGCTCCAGCTTGGGCCTTCTGTCAGTCCCTGGCCGAGGCCAGAGACAGAGAGACCTTAGAGGCCTCCATGGAAACCTGCCCCCCGCCCCACTGTAATTCAGGGCTCTTTATGCTGCAGCTTCCGCTGCCTGTCTAAAATGTCCCTGCATGCCCACTGCATCCTGGAGAACTAGACTCCAGCCAGGACTGAATGCGGTGCAGCTGGCTGCAACACCCCAATGACGAAAGTCAAGTATTCCATTCGTGACAGTGTCACTGGTGCAGCCTGCACCCACATGTGGCCCTTTCGGATCTGCCAGGTGCTCCACCCCCCTGCACATCAGCAGAGCACACGCACATTGTGTAGCATGTCCATGCCTTCAGGTGGGTCTGCGACCTCATCTCCCCAGAGGTGGGTCAGGCATCACCGTCACCCTCAGCTGGCTGGACGCCGTACAGCAAACGCCTTCCCTCCGTTGGGGTCGATGCAGAGCTGTGTCTTTTCTAGCTCTATAACAACACAGCTCCCTGTTCCTCTCTGTGCACTCCATTTCGTTTCTCATTGTATTCAGACTTCCTTCTTTTGTCTAGGGATTCCCCTATTTCCGGTCGAGCTCTTAATTTTTCCTTGCTTCCGTGGTTGTTCAAACATTCAGAGGGAATATCAGGAGAGGTTCCCTGCCTCCAATAGAGGAAAGCTCTGGAGCTTCACAGAAGCCCCTTAAGGGACAAAGAAGTACAACTGAAGGCTTTCCACAGGTCACAAACAATGTTGCCATCTTGTAAAATCTTTTGGAATCTACCAGAGCGTTTCACAGGGATGATTGCTGGTCATTCCCCTATGAGAAGTCACCTCAAGTCATCCCTTTGATTAAAAAGATCAATAGGACTTCAGAGAATACATTTAATTTGAATTCCTCACAGGAGGAAATTTTCAGAAGGATGAGGTTTCAAAGGTTCGTTTATTAATTTATTTATCTGGAAATCAGAAGGCTCTTTCTATAGTAATTGTTAGGCCCACAGAAGTTTGTCTAATATAACCTCAAAGAATAGGCTATTTCAGTGAAAAATGTGGTAAACAACACAATTGCATAACTAATAATTACCCGGTTTTAAAAACATATCCCAATGAAATTAAATACAAAATCATTCTAGATGCAGAGGGCAACGAAAATGTACCTGGACCTTTATGGAGATGTTATGTGTGACTTCTCAACGTTTTTCAGAGCTTTAAAGAAATGTAGTGTTAGCCGGTTTCATTTAAAATGCAAGGCTTTACTTTTTCTTAAACAACTGAATTGATAGCACCACTTACCATATCCACCAAATATAAGTCTGACATTGTCAGATTTAATATGTCTTTTAATATAAGAAGTAGAAAGGCCCTTGGGAGGCGTTATAACATATGTGTTCCTTCATTCTGTCCCCACAACAAGGATCAGAGAAGGGTTATTATTCGCACTGTACAGCTGTGGAAACTGAGGTTCAGAAAGAATTAACTTACCCATTAGTAAGCTGGGGAGATTGGACCCAAGTTATGCTCTTTCTAACACCCCACGTTGCTTCACAAAGAGAAAGAACTGAACAGAGGAGAAGAAAGAGAAATGTGTGTGCTTCAGAGTGAAGGAGGGACCCTGAACTCCTCAGCCCGGACCTGGAGTGGATGGTGTTTCTTGAATGTTCATCTCACTGGTACTTCTCACGTCTGATTTCATTGCATCCTCATATGAACTCCATAAATTAGGTGCTTCTCTTATCACTGCCATTTTGCATGTGAGGGCACTGAGGCACAGAGAAGTTAAGCTGCTAGTCCAAAGACACATCCTGAGCAAGCGGGGAGCTGGGCTGTGCCCTCAGACAGCTGCTCCTGAGCCAGCTGGCTCAGCCATCTCTTGCACACACAGCCCTACGCAGATGGCTTCAGAGCGTGAGAGGCGCTGACAGACAAGAAGACAGGGTGATGGGGAAGTCACTGGGGAGCAGGACTGCTTCAGCTGCAGGGTCTTTCCTGAGAGGTGACATGCAAGTGAGGCTGGGAGAAAAAGGAGCAGCATGAGGTGCCCTGGTGGGAGGGACTTCGTTATGACGGACAGGTTGGGCCATGGGGCCTCAGGTGCGGGAGGGAGCTGAGCTGCCCACCCAGAATGCCATTTCCATCACAGCTCAGCCTTTCCCTTCTGCCCCTGGCCTCTCACACGCAGGAGCCATGCAAAGATTATGACAGCGTTTGGACATTTGAGGACCTGCCAAGATCTTGTGGGGGCAACATCCCCACAAAGACCCACTGTGATGGGAAATGCAGATAGAGGCTTAGGCAGAAGAGACGCAAAGGCTCTGTGTTAGTCAGGATTCTCCAGAGAAACAGAACCAAAAGAGGGAGGGAGCGAGAGGGAGAGACAGAGAGAGAGAGAGTTCAGGTCTTGCATCATTTCTCATTTCCATAGAATGTCACTGGGCAGCTGCCTCAGGTGAGTAATCGGATCATGCCCTGAGTAACATTTTTAAAAGATCGCTCTGGGAGGGGAGAAAACTCCTTCTGGCTTCTTCTGTGTTCCCGCTGTTTCCTGGCCAGGCCCTGTCCTACCCTGGCCAGCTCTTGTCACTGCAGGTGCTCAGCTCAAGAAGGCAGAGGCTAAGGCAGAGGGTGGGTCCTCTCCCTAAGACTGGGTTTACCTTGATCCGTGCCCATGTGGGAGGGAACTTGGGGATCATTTTACTACCTTCACTCAATAGTCACTCTTTAAAAAGAGTACATTTGACGCTGTGCCATATAGGCAATGTGGAAAAACATCTATTCATATATTAGTTTCTCAACAAATACTCGGGTAGTCTATTGGATTTTGTTTCCGTGGGTGGAAGCTAAATTGTGAGTTTTGTGTGTATTTCAAATCTTAGAAGGAAACAATGAATGTTAAGTACAGAATGAGAAAACAATTAACTATGGCAGGAAAAGGAGGCCGTTCTCGATGTGGTCTCCATATGTTGTTTTGATCTTAACGTTACAAATGTTCAATTCCATCATCATGAAATCAGTCACTGAGGTGTATTTTGAAGCCACAAAATGACCCCCAAATGTTTGCCTTCTGGTTGGAATTGTTTTGCATGCAAAACATGCTGACATATTAACATACTTTCCAAATAGACATTCATCAAACATAATAAGGAAAGAGTGAAATCTCGAGTCATAGTTTCCAATATTCAATATGAGATCCCCTCTGATAGTTTAATCTCTAATGATCTCCTTGGCTTGTAGCATCTGGGGTTGAAATCACATTTCTCAGCAATCAGATTGCCCACATGGGTCTTAAATTTTAAGAATATTGAAAGCCAGAAGACATGAGTTAGATCCTGGCAGTTTCCACTGATAATGAAGGGAACCAACATTTTGCCACCCTGACTTTTTGGGATACTGATTTTAAGCTGTTTATTAAGAAACAAAAGACTCAGAAAGAAACTTTAACCCTTCCCATTCCTGCCTAAGAGATTCAGATGGAAAGGCTTCTCCCGGGAGGAAATCTTAGGCTGCTGCCTTAGCTTAATTCGAATTAAGTCTAGTAATAAGAGGGCTTCAGGGAGGCACCTGTTAGTTAGATGCCCCAGGTCCTGCTGTTTCTGAGTTTCTGAGTTGCTGTTTCTGTCTGCCATGTATGTTCGCCCTCTTCCTCAATTACCTATAAATCGTCCATTCTCACTTCTGAAATCCAATACCCCTTTTCCTCATTTCTTCTTTGTCCAAAATGGCATATATCCCCAATGTTACCTCCCTGTCTTTGGAATTTTCGTGTTTCTATGAATGCCCCATGTGCACGTATTAAAACTTGGATTTTCTCCTGTAATCTGTCTTTGTTAACTTGATTATTAGCCCAGCTAGAAGAATTTAGGAGGTGGGAGGCAGAGTAGTCATTATGGTGCTAGCCCTCACAGAAGAGGCTCTTTGCAAACTCCTTCTGAGAAACTGCGTCGTACCATACCACCTCCTGCATCCAGTGTCTCCTAACTCTACCTCCAGAAACACAGGCACGATTTAAGGGTCCTTCCTAACACACTAGGCACTGACCTGTGGAACCTCATTCCACGCTCACAAAACCAAACAATTTTATTTTTATTACCACCTCTCCCGCAATTTTATAGATGAGGGTGAGGAAGAGGGTTAGAGCCAGCGTAAGGCCACACAGCCATGAAGCCAGCAAATAGAAGACCCAGGATTCGACTTCACAGCCTGGATTCCTAACCCCTACTTTCCTCTGGGACTGGAGCTCCCTTGCACCAGGAGAGTGACATTTCTAAAGGAGAGATCTTAGATAACTCCTGAGCCAGTGCTGATGAATCCATTATCTTTGGCAGACTGGAACCACAGGCCCTAATCTACTCCTCGCCTGGGGGGTCTGCACAAGCCTGAATCTATTTGGTAGGTGGACATATTTTCACCCACTTGCTATTCCCCTGAGGCCCCCCATAAACACACAGTAGGGACTCAAAGGAGCCATGGTGGTCATCCAGTGGGCAGTTCCCAGACCCCAGCGTGAGCTTCAGAGACTGGCAGGACTCTACCTGCCCTCCCCTCCCCCCAGCAGCCCTAGCTTTCCAGGGCATTCAGACCAGCACGTGGCCAGAAGGAAGAGCCAAAGGAGCCTGTTTCAGGAATCTGTGTTTGGTTTGTGTTTGGAATCAATGACAAATGGAAGGCTGTGAATGTCTCCGTGTCCTGAGAGAAGCATGCGGACTTCAGGACCCAGCCCTAGAGAGGGGCAGCGTAACACCTCAGATGGCCAGGGGCCCAGAGAACCTGCAGGGAAGGCTCTAGGGCTGGGGGCTGAGAGGGGCTCTAAGTAAAGCCCCTGCGCACCTGTCCCAGTTCTCCACTCCTCACTAGCTCCGTATCTTGTGGGTGTTAGCGACTCCCCTGAGCCTCGGTTTCCTCATCTGTAAAGTGGGTGTGGTGGTAGATCCTCCCTCTTGGGACTGCAGGGGAATTAAAAACAAATGAGTGCCATCCAGGGCCTGGTTCACAGACAGACTCCATAGAAGCCAGGAAGTCACTCGTTTCTGCACCAGTGACAACATACGAAGAAAAATGTCTAAAACACGCTCGCTGTGATTTTTATGAGCTTGGCCTCTTTTGCTTATTCAGGAGTGGCTGAAATGCTTGGGGTGCTGGAAAGAAAGGCTTTTTTGGTTCGGAGGATAGTGAGCAATTATTCCCCCGACTCTTTTTACTGATCAAAGGCTATTTAGAGTGACCTTGAACCAATTACAACTCAGGTTCTTCATCTGCAAAACCAGGATAAGAAGAAATGGGAGGATCCAGTGGAAAAATGTAAGCGAAACCCGTGGCCCAACCCTTAGGACACACTCAAAGCTTTTTTACTTTAATTTTACTACTATCATTTGTAGGTGGGTTTAGAGAGACATGTCAGAGGGTGTTTTGTTTTAACCACGAGATGGAGGGAGGAGGAGGGACCCCCACGGTTACTCACAGGGGAGCACAGATGCATAGCAGGCAACACGACTCCAGAGGGACCCTTTGAAGATTCCGACTTGCCTCCTTTCCTACCCAGCCTCTCCCTACCACCCCACTCTACCCCCGGACCCTGGGACCAGCGTGTCTGTACCATTTTTGTGTCTGGAAAAAACCAAGAACGCGTATTCATTTTTCCCTCTTGGCTTTGGACGTGGGAATACAGAACTATACCGTGGGTTGTCACGCGTTAGGGTTAATCAGAATCTCTTAGGAAGATTTCCAGGAATGTGGATCCTTAGGTCTCACTGCAGGGGTCCCCACTGAGCTGGTGTGGGGGTGGAACCCAGAATCTGCATTTAACCAGCACACTAGTCATTCTGAGACCACCTGGACAACAGGCCTGGAGGATGGAAACCACATGGCGTCCCTGGCCTGGCCATGTGCAGATGGATTCGGATTCACACCAAATCACATTCCTGAGCATTTCCTCGGTGCCAGCTGTGTGCTGAGCGGGGCGTTATAGACACTGTCTCCCCAGGACAAAGCCATCCATGACTGGAGCTGTTTCAGTGATTTCCATTCTTGGTGAGGTGAGAGGTCTGAGCCTCGCCAGGCTACCCCCACGCCACCTACAGTCCCACCTCTGGCACAAGGTGGGTTTTAGACCCAGTGGGCGTCCAGAGCTGGCACTCCCCGCCATGCCTCCCTCCCTACAGCAGGCCTCTTAACCCTCTCCACGGTTTTCAAAGTCATCTTCCTCCCCCCTCACTTGTCCCTGGCTGTCCCATGGACATTCTCCCAGAATGACGCAGCCAACGCACCATTTTAATCAAGCCTCAGGCAGTTTGTGACCAGCTCCCTGAGCACCAAGGTGGCATTTTGCCTTCGGGTGGCCATCAGACTGTTCTAAGTCGCTGTAGCACCTGTGAGATCATACAGGATGTGGGTGCTTTGCAGGGGAGGTGCTGCTGGACGCGACGTACTGGTGCTGGGCAGTGGGCCGGTGTGGGTGCCTGTGGTCCAGGTGTGGTGTCTGAACCCCATGCCGATGTCCTTGCAGCCCTGAGGCCGAGGGAGTTACACTCCTGACCTGCTCCCGGCCGCGACTACACAGAGCAGGATTTCTATCCCTTTTCCACGGGGAAAGCATCTACTCATTATACTCAAGGTTTGGACGTTGAAGGACGCAAGATGGGTCTTTCCTTTGGATGGTGAGGCCAAGCTGTGAACGGAAAGCTGGTCTCTGGGCCACGGGGCCTATGGGGGGGGATCTATAAGGACCCCGGAGTGGAAGGACTGGGTGGGAGGCAAAACTCTGGACAAATAACACCTTAGGGATGAGATGAGACAGAATTGCCCACGGCTGCTGAAAAGGAGCAGTGGAAAGACAGCAGAAAATCCAGAAATGGGTGGTAAGCCAATGTACCTCGTGCTTCTTGGGAATGGTTGGGTTTCAAACATTATGTCTCTTTTCCTTTAGACCGTTATACTTCTAGGATATGGTGATTTTCTTTTTTTTTTTACTACAAACTCCATCTGCCAGATCCGCTTTTAATATAAGAAATAGCACCAAAGCCTTTGTCATTTATTTAGAAAAACAATTAAGTTCTCTCTAACTTAACTGGAAGATACCCACACCCTGTAAGATGCAGATGTCCTGGGAACCTTGAAAAATCCTCTTTGGATGGTCCTATTTCGGATGTCGATACCGACAGGTGTGCTTCCGTAACTAGATTCAGAGGAGGCTTGTGCCAATCCTACCTGCTTGGGCCCGTCACTCACCAAACAAATGAACTCATCTAATATCTTCTGCAGCTGACCTTGAACAGGATGCTCGTGCCCGCAGATTGCAGGGAAAAGCCCCGACTCTGAAAGTCTACCCCTGTACGCAGAGGGCAGGGAAAGACTGGAGAAAGAGGCCGTCACCCCATTCTGGTAATCCATGGAGTTTGTTCAGGGAAACCTACATCCAGGAGTGTCTTGGGCGGCTACAAGACGAAAGGGATCCCTGCGCGGCTTGGCAGGCACCGGGTGAGGGGACACAGTCACAGGTGGGCACGTGAACGCTTCCAGGTATGGAAATTGCCTTCCGTGCATGACCAGGTCAGGACAACCTGTTCCAGGAAGCAGCACAGAGCAGAAGCCGGCAGGGGTGCTGGCTTAGGGCAGAGAGAATGTCTGTTCGGATCAGACAGTCCCCAGGGGCGTTTGCGGGAAGCAACCTGCATTCTGGCCCAGGCCCAGCTGGCCGGACAGGCTACGGTCACATCGTGGAAGCCTCTTCTCCACACAGGACACTGTACCTCACTCACGGCGGACTGAGAGATGGGAAGAGAAGACACGGGCTATCTGCCTCTAGGAGCCTTCAACATGGCAGAGCCTATGACAGGAAGAGAAAGCCTGAGTCCTCGGCTTTGGCTGAGCTCTGCCACTCCCTCCTGTGCCTTCACCCACTTACTGGTGACCTGACCCGGGAGAGCCAGGCCTTCCTGTCCTACTCTCAGGGCTCCCATCCAAGACAATGAACATTTTCACATGACGCTCAGTGCAGGTTTTCTTGTGCAAGAGCTCGGCCAGTGGAGATTATTTGGGGGTACCATGAAGGCTGTTCACTTCACTCCTTCAGAGGGACATGCCGCTTAAGTTCCTGCATCAACTATGTATGGCTGTGAAAATAAAAATACCTCCTTATCGAAAAGTCCAAACAACCTAGAAGAGTTTTTCAGAAGTAACAGGAAACATTCTCTCAAGCTCACACAGCACTGATTTGCTAAGACGTTCCTTATGTCTGAAATACTTACCTTGAAACACATGCACATACATGTAACTAGTGGCCATTGTGCATTATTAGCCTGTTTGCAGGTGCGCAGAAAGAGTTGAAGAATCATGCTTTTGAGTAAAACGCTGCTCTCCCCCACAATATGCTCCAAAAAGTAGGTACAGATGGAGAGAGTTGTAGGACAGATTCATGCATATTTACTTTAGCATTTACATATTTGCATATTTTCCGTATTCGCTACATGCCTAGGGAGTGCTAATAGACCAGACTGAGAGGGGTTTAGTTGATTAAACAATTCCTCAGACAATAAACAATAAATTTGCACTGCCAGTGAATTATAATGAAGAAAATTAAATACCGTCAGTCCGCATATCCACCCCATTTCCAACTTAATGCAATGACTGACCCTGGTCTTCAGAAAAGAGAGGATCTTACTCTCCTATTGCTGGGGTAACAAATTACCACAAACCTAACAAGACGAGAAACAGAGTCTAGCATGTGGTCAGTGGGTCCTCAGCAGCAGAATGGACAAGTTGTCCGTGGCACTCACGCTCGGTGGCTTTCTGAGCACGTGGAAACATGACAACAATGTACAATGGCCACTAGTTACATGTATGTGCATGTGTTTCAAAAAGTATTTCAGACAGAAGGAATGTCTTAGCCAATCAGCGCTGTGTTAACTTGAAATAGTATTTCCAGTTACTTCTGAACAACCCTTCTATGTTATTTGGATTTTTCAATAGGAGGTATTTTTATTTCCATAGCCATAGATAGTTGATACAGTAACTTTGTGAAGTTTGCACACAGCTGCCATGCCGTGGAGGCAGGCCTTGAACTTGGGCGGTCTGGCTCCAGAACTGTGCATTTAATTGAGTCACTGTTCTGACACTGTGTCTCTGTGTCTGTCTTACTACAAGGAGCAGTGTTGTGGGGAGGGCAGGAAATGAGGTGAGCACCCTGAGGGGAACCAGCCTTGGGTGTTTCCATTGCTTAATAAGGCAAAGGGGTCTCCTGCTAAGCTGTTTTGGAAATGTCCTGCTCAGCCCTGCCCAATAGCTGTTCTCATCATAATCAGGACAGGGAACAGACGAGGTAAGGGTCTCGCCACTTCCAGCCTATCAGCTTCAGAATGGCCTGGTTGCCACGCCCCAGCCCTGGTGCACTTGGGGTGAAGCTGGGTGCCACCTGCAGGCTTCTCGTGCCCTGGCGGTTCAGATCCTTATGTCCAGGATTCTGTCTCCGAGCCCCTTTGAAACTCTAATGGTAATCAGACACTCTGTGCCCACAGCCACGTGCATGGGCCTGGCGCTCTGTGCTTCTCGCTAACCATCTCTCCACAATGAGACAGCTCCAGTTACGCTGGCTGGAGGCCAGCTCAGCCTCCCAAACACCACCGCGTGCCTGGCATTGAGTCCAGCCACTTCCTGAGCATCCTGCGCCTGATTAGATCCCCTTTGATGGAGCTGTGGGAGATGGCAGGGTTACCTCTGCCTCCCCAGTGTGGCCACAGGAGCTGTTTCCTTCCTCCTGGGGCCAGCAGAGCTGCTGCCCCACCCTATGAGCCAGGCTTGCCTCTCTCCAAATCCCTAACACATGCAAAACGTATTGTGTCCAATAGAGGAAGAGCCCCCCTCTCCCCCACCCCCCATCCCTGGCCGGATTCCAGGGTCAGCACTCCCAGGGCCACAGCCAGTCTATTTAGGGACTGGCCCGTCTCTGGGAAATCAGCCTCCATTTAAAATCAACCAGAGGATGGATGCCAACTCAAATGAAGGTCATGGCCCCAACCAGTGGACACTATAATGGCTTGTAGGCTGCCCCTCTCGGACGCTAGGCACAGTGGGCCCAGTTCTCCATTTTTCAAGAGTCTCTCTGGAGAACTGGTATGGAGAAGAGGGGGTGTGCACAGTGGTCCCAGCCAGTGGTAGCCAAGTAGCCCTTATCTGATAGATGATTCCCTAATCAAAAAGGTCAAACCTTTCATAGAGTGTCAGGAGGAGCAGCTGAAGGAGAAAGAAGAAAGGAAGAGTAGTTCGCCCACTCCCAACATCAACTGGGTGATGTACATGGCTCCTGCCGTCCGTGGAGACCCACCCTGGTCCCCCATTTCTATGATGTCAGGATGTGTGAGAAGGCTAGGGCATTCCCAATTCACTTCTGCCCCTAGTAAACACTGGACATACTTATTCCATGAAAGAAACTGTGCCCGCCATCCGGGTGTCAACAGGTGACCCCAAATCTCGTCTCTACCAGTCGTCATATGCTAAGTCACTGCTGCCTGCCCTTGCTCCTCCCCCTCAGTCCAAAAAAGCACATTTGAAATGAATGTATTATGTGCAGAAGATGAGCCGCTCAAGTACGGAGCTGCAGGAAGCCCAGGGTTTTGTGACCTGCATTCTGCTGAGATGGAATTGAAAAGCCAGCTCACGGAGCAATACCAGAAACAAATTCCTTCCCTTTTCCTCTCCCACTTTTACCAGGTGCCTCCAGAATTACCGAAAAGCAAAAAGGGAGCTTCAGTTATATCATGGTGTGATGGTTAAACATACCAGAAATTACAGAAATTCGACATAGTAATTATTTGAGATTTGAAGTGTACAAATGTTACTGTTAATTTTATTGGGTAAGATGACAAAAGTTAAATACCTGTGTGTTTTCAAGACTCATGCTGAAGTACGTAAGTGAAAAGTACCATGATATCTGACTTTAAAATACTTCAGCAAAAATTAAAGATTCTTTTAAAATGGCAAAATGACAACAATATTAAAGCAGGATTTTACAAGTGAACGTTATACTGTTCTTTCTATTTTTTGCATGTCTGAAAAATTCGCAAGGAAAAGTTGTTTTGTTTTTTAAAGCAGTTCTTATTTCTTTTAGGAACAGGATTTTTTTGTAGGGGCAGGTGTTGGTCTTTCCTTTTTTTTTCTTTTCCCAATTACAAAATTATACACCTTATTGTAGAAATTTTAGGTTATACTGACATTCCATAGAGAAGAAGATGGAAGTCACTCACGATGTCAATACCCAGAGACAACTCAGGGATGACCACTGTCAATATTCAGACCCAGTTCCTTCCCTCTATGCATGTTACAAACCACTGAGAAGCACGTCATGTGAACTGGCCAATATGTCACCATGTTAACTGACAAAACAGAAATTCAAATTGATATAGACAAGAATATCCCATACGACTAAAACTAAACTTAACATAGTTTTAATGTCTGCGTAATATTCATCCATTGAATGTACCTCCATTTTTCACAAATATTTTAGTATTTTAGAAAATATTGAGCATTTACTTTTCTCCTAGTTTTCTGCTACTAGAAATAATGATGCAATTTTGATTTTGGTGTATTATTACATATTGTGTTACATAACTCGGTCGATTAATTTATGACAAAGGAGCCAAGAATATACAATGGGGAAAGGATAGTATCCTCAATAAATGGCACTGGGAAAACTGGACAGTCTTGTGCAAAAGAATGAAACTGGACCACTCTGACACCATACACAAAAATCAACTCAAAACGTTGATTTGAACCATAAAACTCTTAAAAGAAAACCTCAGGGGCAAGTTTCTTGACATCAGTCTTGGCCACAATTTTTTGGATGTGACCCCAAGAGCAAAGGGAATAAAAGCAAAAAATAAACAAGTGGGACTACATCAAATTAAAATGCTTCTGTGCAGCAAAGGAAATCATCTGCAAAATGAAAAGGCAACCTACTGAATGGGAGAAAATATTTATAAATCATATATCTGATAAGGGGTTAATCTCCAAAATATATAACTAACTCATGAGCAAAAAAAAAAAAAAAAAAAAAAAAAAAAACAATGAAAAAGTGGGCAGAGGAACTGAATAGACAGTTTTCCAAAGAAGATACATAAATGGCCAATACACCATGCTCATCATCACTAATCCTCAGGGGAATGCAAATCAAGACCTGCATGAGCTATCACCTCACACCTGCTAGAATGGCTGTTATCAAAAAGACAAGAGCTAAGTGTCGGTGAAGACATGGAGGACAGGGAACCCTCATACACTGTTGGTGGGAATGTGAAATGGTGCAGCCGCTATGGAAAACAATATGGAGGTTCCTCAAAATATTAAACAGAATCACCACATGATCCAGCAATCCCACTTCTGGATATATACCCAAAGGAAAGGAAATCAGGGCCTAGAAGAGATAGCTGCATTCCCATGTTCATTATTCATAATAGTCAAAGTATGGAAATGAACTTGGTGTTCACCAATGGATGGGTGGATAAAGGAAATGTAACATAGTGGAGTATTATTCAGCCATGAGAAAGAAGGAAATCCATTTGCAACAACATGGATGGAACTGGAGGTCAGTATGCTCAGTGAAATAAGCCAGATAGAGACAGACAAATATTGTATGATCACACTTATATGCGGTATTAAAAAAAAAAGTCAAACTTATAGAAATAGAGAGTTGAATGGTGGCGAGTAGGGGCTGTGTGGAGATGGTGCAGGTAGAGATATTGGTCAAAGGTCAAGTTCTGGAGCTCTGATGTACAGCATGGTGACTACAATTACACTGTGTTTTATACTTGAAAGTTAGTAAGAGAGTAGGTCTTAAGTGTTCTTACCACAATAAAAAAAAAGAAAGAAAAAAAGGGAACTGTGTGAGGTGAGGGATGTGCTAAATAACTCGATTGTGGTAATCATTTCATAACGTATATGTGTTTATCAACTCCTCACGTTGTACACTTGAATATATGTAATTATATTTGTCACTTACACCTCGATAAATCTCAAGGGGTAGGGTCGATGTGGGGAACCAGAATCTGCCTGTCCACCTGTCCGGTTGACTTTTCCTGAAGAATTTTTATATCCTGCTCAAAGTTCCAAAAGAGAACACCATGGAGAGTTTGAACGTAGCCATATTAAAATCACAGCATTCTTTATATCATGCAAATTTTCTTTCTGTGCCCCTCAGCAAAACTTTATGTTCTTCTTACAAGACCTAACAATTTTTTATTTGAACTATACCATAAGTATTTACAATTTTACTGCTCTTTGTGATAGTATTCTTGATATTATGTTTCAGGTGGCAATTTTTTTGCACAAAGGAAAAGTGTGTGTGTGAGTGTGTGTGTGTAAAACTGTGTATATACATGCATACACACAAATATATACACACATACATATGCATATACTTTTAGTTTTTAATTTTATGTGCCACAACCCTGCTGTCCTTATTAGTTCCAATAATTTCTCAGTTGCTTCACAACTGTGACTAACGATAATTTTAGCTTCCTTCCAGTAATTATATCTTATTTATCAAATTGGCTGGAACTTTTGGAAGAATGTTGAATAATAGCAATGCTGTCAATATAGGAAAAGAAAAACAGTAAAAGCCTGAAAAAGAAAATTATTAATTCGTCTCTATATTTCCATGTGCTAAGATTAGAAGCAAGCATGTAAGTGATGTTGAGAAATAGTATCTAATGCAATGGGAATTTGGCCATCACATACTTTTAAGTGAGAAATTTTAGTTCCAAAGTTTATAAAATGGTTCCATTATTGTTTAAAAGGAAAAGCAGAGAAATCTAGATATATCAGGGCCCCTGCCATCCTGAACATGGATTTATTCAGAATGAGATGTCTCAAACATCTGAACATTTTGGTTGCTCAGAGAGAGAACAGAGAAAACAGGAAGTGGGAATAGTCCGTCCGAAGATCTTCTAAAACCTCCTTGGCACCCCCAGCAATAACTAGGGGGGACTCTGAGGGAAGAGATCAAGGTCTTAATTCAACCAGTGATGCCCACAGCCAGTGAGTGGCTGCTACTGTACTTACTTCTCTACCTGCAGGCAGGTAAGTTTATATATCCTGGATATACAGAAGGTAAGGAGCGGGGAGAGTCTTTTATTTGTTTTACTACTTTCTGCAGCAGGTGTTCTCTACGCCAACCTTCCCTGAACCACCTTTGCCGGATTACCCAACATTCTCATGCCATCTGCAAAATAGACGCCACGTAGCCTTAGCTTGAGGCTAGTGGGCTGCTTTCTGATGAGCTCATCCAAGCCTGTTTGTGCCAATTGCATTCGTTGTTATCATTATGTAATTTAAATAAATAGAATCCATGAAAAATGAGTACCTAAGGAAAGAGCTATTGTCTCCACGAAAACTAAGACACACGCTCCAGAAAGACTGGATAAGAATGAGTCTCTTAGAAAAATTAATTTGAAAAAGAGTGGCCGAGAGAAGCATCTAAGATTGGGAGGGTGGGGTGGAGACTGTCCAAACCTCGGCTTCTACCCTCATTTCGCTGTGTAGATTTTTTCATTTCATGCTCCACTTTAAATAAATCATGTCTGAAAGCTTTACATGATGCAATAATGGTGTGGTTTTGCAAGAAATTTGACGCAGAACTCCAATGAGGAGACCTCACTCAAAGAACAGAACTTGGATCTCACATCAAAAGAGTAGCCAACAAATTTATATTTATACTTATTAAGTTAAAGTAAAATGTTCTATACCTGTGAATCCTTAACAAAGTTTGTTTCACCATCAATTATGCCTCTGAATGCGTCAGACAAGAGGACTTCTCCATATTGCTTTTAAAATAAGAAACTGGTCTTCTGCCGACTGCTTTTAAATACACCTTCCCTCCCCTGCCAAGACATGACCTTCATCAGGATCCAGGTAGATCACAGCAGGTGGGGTTCTGTGTGTAAGGGGAGAGGTGTTGCTTTCAGCAAAAAGAGAGTCAACATCCCAGAGCCTGCAGACGGGTCAGTGGTCAGAGGGAGGTTGTTTGGCTTTTGGTCTTAGGAATTCCTCCCAAGAAAATAAGGACTATTTCTCACTTTCACACATTCCAAGAACTTGTTACCTAGGAATGCTGGCCTGGGGGGTGGGGGGAATTAGAAAGGAATGTTGTGAAATTCTTGTGTGGTGGGAGGGAGCAGATGTACAGAGCTAGAAAACATACTAAAAAGGAGTACACTTTCATCCTGCCCTATCACAACTGCCACTAGGACAGAGGTCTAAAAAGCTGGTCACATTTGTCACCCTGGCTAGTGGCCAGGAGGGCTGCTTTTCCAGGCAGCACCCCAGCAGGGGGTCCCTCCAAAGGGAGCCTGAGTCCCGTTAATCATTTTTGCCAGTGCTACTGGAACATTCTGCTATTGGGCCTTGATTGGAATAAAAGCCCAAGGCCAGGGCTTCTGTATTGTGGACAGTGTAGGCATCTCCAGAACACACAAATGCACAGACATAACATCACCATCCTGAAAGCCCAGATAAGAGGCTATTTCCTGACACACCACCCACCTTCTCACCCCTTTGCCTGTGTGTCTGTTACCATTTCTGTCAGAGTGGAAAACCCCACCAGCACCTCATGCTAAAACCATCCACCCTCTGCAGAGTTCAAGTGTTGTTCAAGAGTCCCTGATAAAGGGGGGAACTATCTCTTGATAATCCGAATGGGTTTCTTAGTTGCCAGTAGAAGTGTGACAACATTTACATAATCACAGAGCAAGCTGGATTCTTCAAACAAACATGAGTGGCAAAAATTTGTCCATGAAAAGTTTTAAAACGTATAAAAACGAAATCGTACTTCATTATGCATTTCGCTCATTACATTTCCTGAATATAAAAAAAAGCATGAAATATTAAACTTGGCAATAATACATATGCCCACATTCAATAGTTACAATGTTAATTTTCTTCATTCAAATGTTAATGAAGTTGAGACATTAGCAAGTATTGTGTTGCCTACAGGGCCTACTATGCTGACTCTCTTTGGGGGGGATAACCAGGACACTTATCAAGAATCCACTTTTACAATATAAATACGTCCGGGCTGAGTAATATTTCACCCTTCATCAGTTACTAGGCTATCGGAATAAACTGATCAATCAGATCTGTTGGAATGTGGGAGACTCCCAATGCAGAAAAACAAGAGAGTAGGGTCGTCTGCTTACTGGTAACGTTTTCAGAGAGGAACCCTTCACATAGCTGTCTCCCTCCTCTCGTTCTCTTTCCTATTTTCTTTCTTTTTAAATGTTGTTCTTGTCTCATGTTTGTTTTTATTAACACCCCTTTCATTTTTCCTGTTTGCTCCCAACTGTGTCGCCCTCCCAAAGACAGAGACTAGAGTCTGCCGTTGTCCCTAGCAGTGGACGTACCCTGTCCTTTCTTGGCAGAAGCTACTTTGGCTCTTGGTGTTTTATCACTGGAAATTTACTGATACAACAAGGTCCTCGGAAAATTTGGACGAAATAGAAAATTCAGGTAGACACAAACACAGAAGAATAAAGGCAAGAAGTGGCTTCTCAAGCAGGAGGCCAGAGTTTCATCATAGGAGCAGTTTCAGAAGGCAAGCATGAACCCACCCCCTCGCTGCCCTCTGCGGACACCCCTGCGCCATCCTCCCTCTCTGAGTCTTCCCAGGTAAGACCTGCCCCAGCAAGGCTGGATAACGGCCCCAGGGCCTCATCTACCCCACAGAGAACCCAGGCAGGGCCTCAGGAAACGCCCAGAACTGTGGGGAATGCTGCATTGTTGAAGCAGTACCTCTCTCCATCTCCCACTTCCCTCCTCTCCTCTCCCCTTCCCCCTGCCAGGGGACTTCATGACAACACCGATTCTGTGGAAACGGATCACTGATACTCTATGATTCTATGCATCTTCTGGCGCCACAAACCACAGTACCTGAAAGTTAGGAAACAGCACAGGGGTCACCTTCTCCAACCTCCTCCTTGTACACCCTGCACCCCGCACCCCTCACATAAAGGAAGAGAATAAAAACAAAATGATAGGCTATCTGTTCAGGGCTGTATTTTAACTCCTATTGTCCCCAGCCCCTCTTGCTAATCCGGGGCTGGTAGGCACAAGCAGCTGAGCCAGTACTGGCTAATCATGGAGACAGTCAGCATTTGTTACTTATTTTAATGAGCCACGTGGATAATTGTTTCTGGCCAGAGCCACTGGGGACACAACCAGTACTCTGTGTCCCTAATTTCTGGTGAAATCTATGCTCGTGGAGTGCTCCTATCTGAAGAAAGCCTGGAATGTTGCCCTCGGAATAGATAAGGCGGGTACCCCTCTGCCAGCGGGTTGCACCAGACCTCAGGTCAAGAGTTCACCCCTCCATCCCGTTAGGGGAGCACAATGTGCTCTACAGGTTCCTGCAAGATGGTGCAGAAGGACAAAGATTCATGGATACATCCTCTTCCTAATTCCCGGGGAGAGGGGACAGCGTCGTCCGCGCCCTTGGCCACTGAGGGAGAGCCGGCCCTCTGCTCTTCTCACGGGAGAGCGCGGGCTTGCTGTGCGCACGTGTCCTGAGCTCCCCCCACCCCTTCTCCATCTCTCATCACTGGGGATCTGGGTGGCCCTCACTGGGAACCGCCCATAGCTTCGTCAAGATGGCAGCCAGGCGCTCCATCTTCTCTTGTCATCCTGTTCTCAAAGCAACACCTCCCCGGGCCAAGAGGGTGGAGTTCTCTGGTTTCTCAGCGTTGGGATAGAGTCCGTTGAATGGCATTTTTCTCCCAGCCTCTCGAGTGGTCCAGACACCCGTAGTGTAGACTGAGTTTCTGTTCTTGGGTCTCTCTGTGGGGTTTGCACCAATGCAGATTTGGTGAGGCAGTGAACTCTACTGGTAATCCTAAAGAGCCTTGTTGCAAGAATACGGGTATTTCTGGGACAAGTTTGGTAAAAGTTACACGTTTTCTGTTGTTTTGGAGGATTTGAAGGGGTTCAGAACAACATCCCACCCCAAAATATGCCACTTTGGCATATGAATTATTTTGTGCTAAAGGCAATAGAAAACCAGCACACGCTGGAAAAGCTCTCTACCTCCCCCTAACTGCCTACAATAAAGTAAAAATGTCCCCTTTTGTAGAGGAAAGTTACATTTATAAAGGAAATTCCCGTTAGTAAATGGTACCTGGGAGAGAGCCACTCCCAGAGACCACTTCTTTCACCCGAGAGGCTCTTACCTGTATAACAAGGCGACCTACATTTCCCATCGGTTTCCCCCTCCCCTGCCCTGCCCATAATGTAATCCTTCCACTCCCAAAAGCCCCCAATCCCTGCGCCTTTCCTTAGCTC
Organism: Rhinolophus ferrumequinum; assembly: GCF_004115265.2. Taxonomy (NCBI): domain Eukaryota; kingdom Metazoa; phylum Chordata; class Mammalia; order Chiroptera; family Rhinolophidae; genus Rhinolophus; species Rhinolophus ferrumequinum. The sequence goes on from NC_046291.1 coordinate 5,028,083, forward strand.
AGAATGGATGAGTCTGGATCATTTGAGTCTCGTATTTTTGTGAACTCTCTGTGAACGTACATAACTAAAGTCGCCTTTTTTCTCCTGTTAATCTGTCATCTGTCAATTTAATTCTCAGACCAGACACAGAACCTAGAAGGGTAAATAGAAACTGAAAACACCAAGTCCTTCTTTATGAAGTAGTTGGATTATTCAGTTATGTCAGAAATAGAGAAAAGATTTGCTATGAGCAATTTCTAACTACTGACCTATTAAAAAAACTTGGCCGGAAGATGGATGCCCCAGATGGGGTGTGTGTGTGTGTGTGTGTGTGTGTGTGTGTGTGTGTGTACACGGGAGACTGTGGGTGTGCAGGAAGCTGCCTCACTCGCTGTGTAGCTAGACCTGCTCTTGTGACTTGAACTTGTTCCCCCTTCCCTCTCATCTGTAGACTGAGTGATGGGGAAATAAGAAGGGATTGCTCTCTACCTTGTCTGTGGGTGATTAGTTGTTCAAGTCTGCAAACTTTTTTTCTAGCATATTCATGTCCTAGAAATAGTGGAAATAAGAGAAAGGGAAAACAAAGTTACAGAAACACCTACTATGTAGTGGGTACATCATCTCCATGTCTCATTTAACCCTTAAGGAAATCCTAGGTTCAGGTGTCCACGTTCTCTTTACAAAGATGTGGAATTTTGGGATCAGCGAGATTAAGTTATTTGTCTGAGATCACACAGCTAGTGGGTATTCGATATAGGCTTTGAATCGAGGTAATTGGATACCAAATGCGAGGCTCTGGCTACTCCAACACTGTAACCTGCTGTCTGAGGAACCTTCTAGTCTTCCACCATTCCTGCAAGTTCCCAGCCCCCAACCCCTGCCATGCTCTCTGCTACCTAGAAGTCTGTGAGCTGCTCCAGTTCCTTCCCTCAGACACACCGAGGACACACAGCTACTTCTATTGGGTAAGATATTTACTCACACAAAGCATTCCATGGATTTAGTTATGTGGGGGTTCAGAGCTAGTCACCCCAAGCCAGGCTTCTGTGGTGTGCAGATTGTGTTGAGCTAATGACAACTTTAGCTGTGGGTTCAGAAGAAACTTCTGTCTCTCCCTTGACTACCTGGAAGAACCTGAATTAGGGGCCTTGCCCTAATGGGAGATTGTCAGAGATGACCTCTTTTGACCTGTCTGTAGGGCAGGACAAACTTCTATTTACCAAACACCTGCTCTTCTTATCATCCTGCAATGACCCTTTGAAGCCCCCAAGGGTCTCCCCTCATCCCTAGCTCAGGATGTCTTATATACCCATGTTCCCTTTCTGTCTTGAGCCTCTCATGCATGGGGTGGGGGGTCTCCGACTCTGCCTTGATTGTGGGTTCCCACGTGTATGTATTAAATTTGGTTATTTTCTCTTGCTAATCTGTCTCATGTCTATTTCAGTATTAGACCAGTCAGAGAAACGTTTGTTCCTCCCCCACAGTCACTTGGTAACAGTGAGGTTAGGGGTGGGATCACAGACGCACAGCCCCAGCTCTTTCCTCCGCCCCCCACCCCCCACGTCTGTCTTCTTTCTGCTTATCCACCAGGACCTGGCTCTGGGGAGTTTCTCCACATTGGAGATGAGAACGCGCCATGAAACAAAGATGAGCTATGGGGAACAGGTTAGCCTTTTCTCTGTGGGCCCCCAAACAGCCTCAAAATAGAGAAAATCATCTGTCCTTAGAGAGAAAATACCTAATGGGCTATTTTGTCCAAACTGCCAAATCGCTCTCTTCAACACCAACACAACAATAAGTCACTGACGAAGCTTTCCTTTCTGAAGACGGGTGGTTCTAACTGGAGGTGAAGGATTGCTTCATTTGGTACACTAAGCAGTTTGCAATATTTAAGATGTACTTATACTAAAAAAGCTGTTGGTTGCTTGTCTGAAATTCAAATTTAACTGGAGGTCCTGTGTTTTACCTGGTAATCCAAAGATGGAGGCATAAGAAGGGTAGTTTATGTAAAAAGGGTAGTTTGTTTTCATGGAGCGATTTTTCATGAAGGGGAGACTTGGAAACTCAGAACTTGATCATGTTTCAATGCACACCTGTTTGAAGGGAAACAGTTTCTCCAGTCTTTCGAATTCATTTTCCATAAATTAACCATTCTAAAAGTGATGAAAATATTGAGTGAAAAGTGTTGCACTAATTTAAACATTGCTATCACAATATGCAAACATGTTTTTAAGTAGGCCTGGAGAAATCACAGTTTTCAAAATGCTGTTAGCATCAATCAAAATGAGAAAAGAATTCAACACCCCAGAAATGCTTTGCAAAGGCAGGAGAGAAAAGTGAAGGGTAAAAAACCAAATAGGACAGACCTCTGCCTTGGAGCTCTCGTCAGCTTTGGGCACCCCACAAAGCAGGCTTTCTTGACTCACCACCTGTGAGAGACTCACCTGAGGGACCTGGAGTAACTGCATCAGCTAGCTCTTCAAGTGAAAAAATGAAAACAACCTGGTCCCTGGCCATAGAGACGTTATATAAATGTTTCATGTGGCTGCATTAACTACACAAAAGGGGGCTAATGCTTTGTAGACAAAATAGTTCAAGTCTGATGCAAGGCAGCGATCGGCAAATTAGTTAATTGTACAAATGCCGGTGTTTTCTGTCTCCACTTTCCTGATGCCATGAAATGCTGCCGTCTGCCTGGGTGGTGTGACCTTCCCTTGCATTTCCTTTTTGGTTTCCAACGCTAATGGTTTCCCCCGTTAGGGTTATCAAAGGAATGCTCATTATTGAAACTGTAGAATGTTCAAAAAAACTCCACGAAAGCTAGCTTGGAAAATATTATCTATCATCCCACACCCCAAGACACTCACTTTTAACCTCGGACGCATTTCTTTCCAGTCTTTTTTAAACGCTATTTTGTATAGAGTGTACATTGTTGTGTTCCACTTTTTTTTATTTTGTACATTGTTAAAAACTCTTTGCACATCATCTTAAATAGCAACAGGATACTGGAAATAAAGTTAAAGGTGAGATTAACAGAGAAGTGTATAACAAATTGTTAAAGACAAGACAACAGGCTGAAAATGGAGTCACTTATGATAAGCCCCATTCACCAAACTGAGACTTAATTATAGTTTCGACTCTCCCAGAAATGGAATCTTAAACCAGTCCATCAGGAATCGCCTGATCAGCACTAGTGAGGCCATCTGCCTATCAGACCCATGCCATCCCCTTAAGAAAGTGACCTTGCAATAATCAACCCCGCTCCTTTTTTTTTTGCCAGTGTAACTTCCTTGTCTCACCCCGTCCTGCCTATACAAGTCTTCATTTTGTACAGCTCCTGGGAGCTCTTTTCTATCTGCTAAATGGGATGCTGCCTGATTCATGAATAGAGCCAATCAGATCTTTAAATTTTACACAGTTGAACTTTGTTTTTAAACAAAATGACCTTGAGTACTTGCAAGAGAGGAGCCACAAACGTGTGAGCTCCCTAGATGCTAAAGCCAAGGCGTGAGCACAACTAGTTTGCAGGATTCATAATTCCATTAAATGAAATGTAACAAGCTCTTCAGAAAAGGGCCCTATTGATACCCAAGGGGGAATTTCCTCCATGAATCCTTTTAGGAAGGATCTATTTATACCACAAATAAGCTGGCATACAAGAGATAGGAAAGACTCTTTCATCCAAGTTTTACTCTTATAACGTGCCCCATTGTGGGCTGCAGGCATTGCTGTAAGCCCTTGAAGAGATGGCCTTTACGCTAGATTCCAAACCATACAAGCAAATTAGCATCATTTTTCTTAAGTTTCTTGTAAATATGTAGTACCTGTTTCTGTCCCTACTCTTGGGACTCTAGCTTCATTGCCAAAAAAATAAAAAATAAAAAAATAAGATAGCCATAAGCTCATATCTATGCTGTTAAATTAATTAAACGAGGACACCGTCGGACTGAGGTAGCCACCGTGAATGGTGGCCTGTGTAAACAAACCAAAGTCTAAGCCTGTGGGCTTAAAAATGTACATTTCCTTTCACCTTCTAAGTTCTTCTAGCTGGGTTAATAATGAAATTAATAGAGACAGGAGAAAATGAACAAAGTTTTATTACGGATATACATGCCATGGTGGCATAAGCTTTGAGACCTGAAACGCATCGGGTAGCTGAGGTTTATATGCCATTATGGACAAAGGAGAAAGGGAGCAGGGGTCCGAAACAAAGGAGCAGGGGTCTGAGGTTTCGAAGGAAATAAGCAATTTATAAGTAGCTGAGGAAGACCAGAACACATGTGGTGAGCAAACTCCTGCTGGGCACCTCAGAAACAATGGGACCCAGTGTGGGGGAATCTAGTTAACAGGACCCTGCTTGGATCCTTTCTATCTAATGCTAAGGTGAATATGTTAAGAATCCCTTTCTGGAGCAGCCTTTCTATCTGAAGCTCTTAGGCAGGAAAGGGGGAAGGCCAAAGGTTCTTTCTGAGTCCTTTGTTTCTTAATAATCAGCTTAAAATCAATACCCCAAAGGCACAATTTTTGGGGTGGCAAAACTTTGGTCCCCTTCAGCCCCAAAATTATGAAATCCAAACTCTAACCAATCACAGCCCATGAGCTTTATGCTACAGCCAATCAGTCATTTCCTTACTTTGCTTTTGCCTTTTCTCTATAAAGGTTCTCCCGGAGCTCCTGTCTGTGAAGGACTCCTATCCTAACCACTTCCAGTTTGATGCTGCCCCTTCAAATTGATTTTTGCTCAAGTAAACTCTTAAAAATTTTAATATGCCTTAGGTAATCCTTTAACAAAGCACAAACATAAATGTATAAATATGTTTATGAGAGTGTCCTTTATAATTGCAAAAACATAAAATACAAAGAGGGTTGGCTAAGTAAAGATGCAAACAATGTACTCTGTAATGGAAAGTTATTCAGCCATCTAAAGTAACCAGTATGAAGAACATTTATGGATAGTAATTAAAAAAAAACTGGGTACCAAAGTTTATGTAAACTCACATATAGATTCATATGCATATGCACGGGGACTAGAGCAGAATTTGAAAATAATAATGGCCAAAATGATGAGGCAGTGGACGCTGTTCCTCTTCTATTTTCTTAGATTCAGGGTTGTCTAAATTGCCTTTCTTAAGTAATCCTGTTTTTGTTTGTTTCTGGTCGTTGGGTCAAAGAGTTAAACCTCCAAGTCCCTTGATACCCTCTCATCCTTCTAGACTCATCCACATCAAGTATTCCACAAGTCCGACTCCGACACGACAGGCTGGTTCTGCCAATTGCAAAGCCCTGTGTGTTCAAACTATTTAGGCCGGTTATCATTACTCAGAAAATTTGTTTGCACAGACCTCACGGTTGCAGCTCAGAAAATTGACTTTTGCTAATATGACACGGAACTAAAACAAGCACAAACAGGACAGAATTGGCGACGAGCGCTCACCCCTGCCCTTCACTGGGGGCAGAGAAGGATGGCCCTCCACCAGCACATGGCCCTTCATGGAGGACTCCACCAGACACCCTTAGGCAGAGACCCAGCCTCCTTCCTGTCCTGTCTTTGCCACTCGACTGCAAAGTATGTTGGCTTCTCACAGTGGGATGATGACATATTGAAAAAGGCTGGGAAGGGTGAGGATCTCATAGAAGAGACTAAACTGGTAGGTCCCCGGCGGGAGGGGGCGGGCGGAAGCAAGTCGACAACCCAAATTAATGCATCCAGAAAGAAAGCTGAGCTTGAACTGGATTTGACTGGGGGTTTTATAGCAGTGGGCTATTTTGGTCTTTGAGGCACAGTCCTGAGGTCGTGTTTTGTGGGTGGAAGCCTGGGGGTCCTGGTGGCCTACATGTCTGCTCCAAACACCATGGAACAGAACTGCAGCCAGAGGATAAGAATACAAGGCATGGTTCTGGGATCAGAGCTCCAATCTATGGGCTGAAATCCCATGTATTACGGCACTGACGGGAAGCGCGAGGCAGCAGAAAGGGCGAGAACATTGGAGACTGAGAGGTGGGGCTTCTAATTCCAGCCCCTGGACCCCTGGCGTGGGGCAGCCTGTGGGTTCCCTCCCTGCACCAGGTGTATACAGCAGAACCATCAGCTGGTGGCTGCAGTACGTCCTGAGTAGAGTCCACTCCCCAATCCCCTGAGATGGGGCCTGGGGATGGGATTTGCTTTGGCCAGTGAAATGCAAGCAAAAGTGACACAGCGTGCCAGTTCTCAGCTGAAACTATAAGAGCCATTGTCAGGATTTTTAAGCTTTCTTCTTAAGCCCCTTCTTCTTCATCACGAGAACACCTTGGCCCCTAAATCAGCTGACTCCTCAGAATCTGGTTGTAGACAGCGGGGAGCAGAACCACAGATGACTTTCATCCAACACATAGCATGTGCGAGAAACAAGCCCATGGTTACAAAGGACTGATTGGGGGCGCTATTTGGCTGCCAAAGACGTACCTTTAAGATGCTATCCCTTTAAGGCAGTCACTTACCCTCCGACAGAGCATTTCATAGGGCTATTTCTTAGGGCTCTTTTGAAATCCCAACAGGGTGATGGTGGTGGGGAGGGTGGGATGCATCTAGCCCAAAGAAATGAAGGAGAAGAAAAGGGCGGTGCTGTTGTCTCCTGGACATTACCATTTTTCCCTGAAAATAAGACCTAGCTGGACAATCAGCTCTAATGCACCTTTTGGAGCAAAAATTAATATAAGACCTGGCATTATATTATATTATATTATATTATATTATATTATATTATATTATATTATATTAAAGGCCCACTCTTATAGTAAAATAAGACCAGGTCTAATATTAATTTTTGTTCCAAAAGACACATTAGAGCTGATGGTCCGGCTAGGTCTTATTTTGGGGGAAATACGGTAAGTGCTAGCCCCGGAGAGGGCCAGCGGCGCGAATTTAAACTGCTTCTGTTTTGTTTTCCCCTAAATTGTCATTTCTTTCCCTCCTTAGAAAATATTGATCTAGGAATGAAACTGTTAAAACACATGCTTTTTTCTTTCTTTTTGTTTTGGATGCAATATACCTGAGGGAAAAGGCTCTCATTGTGGCTGAAATTACTCTCTTTTTGCTAGCCTGAGCATGACCTCTCTCGAATGAGAAATGACACAATGCTTCCAGGCCCTCCCAGCTCAGATTTATTTCCCACAAATAGCTGAGCTAGAAAAACCTGGTTACAGCCCATAGAGCTGCTTCTGCAAAGGGCAAGTTCAGCTCCTTTGCTTGTGGAGGTAAGAGGCTGCCCCACGGAGATCTAACACTCCTGCCTGCATGTCAGCTGCAATTCTCTCACCTCCAGCGCCTTCCATTATTTTACTTTAAGCTTTCATTACCTCATGCCTGGACTTGGGAAATTGTTTTAGGGCTGATCTCTCCGCAGGCCCGTTTCTCCTACACACCGCTGCTAGATTCTTCTTCCGAAACCCCAGCCCTACCACAGCCTTCCTTGGACAGAAATCGGTGCTTGCTCCCTTTCATCCCTCAACACCTCCATCTCCTCCTCGCCATTTCCTTCAGTCGCACTGTGTTCCTGCCCGTGCAGAAATCCCACCCATCCGTTAGGAGTCAGACATTTTCCTGACATGACAACCTTCACTAAACATTTTCTAGTCTCTAATCATATGTGATTTCTCTCAACCGCAAAAGCTACTTAGCACGTACACTTCATCTAAGTAAATTACAAAATAATTTATCATCGTAGTAGAACATTTGGATATTAAAGAAAATCGCAGAGAAAACAATAAAACAGAAATATAACCGGGACTCAGGGGAATGTCATGGGGAACATTTAATGTATTCTTTCCCTGCAATTGAAACTGGCAAAGGAGGAGATGTGAGAATTATCAAGGTGTTGGACGTGCTCTGGGTGCTCACTGAAATGCAGCACAGAAATAAAATTGTAAAGCTATCAAAATTGAACAATGCCCAAATTCTTTGGCCCAGCGATTCTACTCAGAATTTATCCTATGGAAATAAGAACATAAATATACAAAGATATTGGCCTGAGAAATCTCATTGCATCATTGTTTTTAATTAAAAAAAAATTGGAAACAACCTAAAGGTCCATCGATTGGGAATTCGTTTAATCAGTTATGAAACACCCATTTGATGAAATACTTTGAAGTTATTAACAAGAAGGTAAATAGCAGTTTAGACATGTAGTGTGATCCAGCCTGTGGTACTGTATTTTTTTAAGTGTATTATTTTTACTTACCTAATGCCAGTTCTAAAGTTTCTTGCCTTGATTATTTTCACTAACAGAAAAGACTTCATACGCATAGAAAAAAACTGTGGCATGAGCTAATACCAATGATTAATGGTGGTTATCTCAGAGGGATAAAATTCAGAGACATTCTTTTTTCTGATTTGTATGTTTCTGTGTTTTATAATAATACATAAAACACTACAGTCTCACGCTGGAATAACAATAATGAAAATTCATGACTGGAACTGCTTGAGTGGGATAATTGACAGGTTTTTTTTTTGAGGACTTAATGAAAACATAAAAACTTCTTAAAAATAAAACTGTATATTTAGCATTGCAGGTAGCAGTGAGAGTTAATGTGAAATGTTAAAAACAATGAAATCTTATGTGGCTCTACTAAACTATTGTGTGAATGCTTGTTGGGTTCAGTTCTGGGAAGTCTGGGAATCTTTGTTTTTCCTCCTCTTTATAGCAGGGGTCCTGACCCCCTCCAGGGCCCAGGAGGTGACCTGGAGTGTGAAAGGATCAATGCTTGTTCTCAGACTGCTGTCAGGATGCTTCTTCCTGGTCGTCCCCATCCCGCCACACTTTGGGCACACTCCTTGAGACACGGGCTGTGTGTTTAAAGCACTCAAAGCCCCTTCCAGCCCCTGATCATCTTCACACGTGGACAAGAATTTGCATCAAGATACGGAAAAGATGAGCACAGCATTCCACAGTTACCCACACCCTAGGAGTCCAGCAGGGAGTGTTGTGGACATTCTCAAAACTGAGGTCTTATCACTAATGGCAGGGCCTTGTGATCTGCAATTGCTCAAAGGTCAGCTTTTCAGCCGGGGAGACTTCAAAGAACAGAATCCTCACCAATTACACCCGGGAGGCCAGGCCGGCCTCCTCAGGAGTCTGCACAGCTCTGAGCCTGTCTGCCATGCTTTGGGCAGCGGGTTTCTGCTCTGCAAGGATGGTGCTTTCAGCTGGGCCTCCTTAGGGACAGGAGCTGGGGGGTAAGAGGTGCAATCGTGAGGATGTGTATCTTTCTCGTGAAAGCAAAAGCCACTTTCAGGTTGAGACAGAGTTGAAAACACAGTGTTCCATTATGCGGAAAACCTGGGCGTTTGTCCATTTAATAACTTCTCACCCAGGTGGCCTAGTTTAAACCTGCTGAATTTTCTGATGTGATTCTTAGTCAATACAGGAAATGTAATTTTCACCCACAGCTCTGGGAGAGCTCAGACTAAGTCTTTTCCATGGTGGGGGTCTTTCCTGACCTGTGTGTGGGCCCAGGTTCCATCTTATCTAAAGGTTGATTCGAAGGACAAAATTCAACATACCTGGCAGAGACTTTTCCCGATACTGTGGATTGTAGAGCTGTTAGCACACTTTCCCATGCCTGCTAAAAACCTAAGCGAAAGTGAAGATGAGCGTGAAGATGAGCCAGAAAGCCGTGACCAGAGGCTGCAAAGTTGATGACTGTTTCTCAAGGATGCTGCTTTCAAGTTTCTGGGTTGCTAGGCCTTCCCAGATGCTAAATCTGGCTCTGCCCCGACCCTTTGAAGTTTTCCATCCCACAGGTTGTAAAAGCAGCCATGATTCAGGATGGTATGCGGGGGGGGGGGGGGGGGGGGGGGGGGGAGCAATAAACCCCATCTCCCCAAACAAATAAACTAAATAAAGCCAGGAGGGCAGGGGGACTGGGGCAGCCTGGTGCCTCTACACTTGGAAGATCCAAGGGGGGGTCCACGGGGCAGAAATGGACACTCTGGTGGGATCACTCATTCCCACTAGAAGAAGATAATTCTTTGCATAAAGATTAAAGCAATCATTTATGTTTAAAACTACTCTGAAAGATTTTTTTAGGGCTCTTGGAGAGGTGGGGAAAGAAACTCTATCTACATCAATATTTGGTTACTTCTCTTTGCACTTGCGTCCATAGCACAGGCCATGGATCCTTAATCAAAACTCTTTGTCATCGGCCTTTTGCTTTCTCACCGCAGAGCCAGCTACTCATATTCAGATGCTGAGATTTAACCATCACTCTGTGTTTTGGAGTAAAACAAATTCTCAAAGCTCCTATCTATGAACCTCCATGAAAACTGGTGCAGGATATTTCTGGTACTGGAGTCATTTCCTGATGTCAGCGGGGTCAATTGTGGGGTGAGGTCTGTAGCCAGGAGAGAGGCAGAACTATGGATCCAGAGAGAATACTTCCCCGAGTCAGCTTTTGTGCGTTGGGTGAATGCCTCTATTGCACGATCCCAACAGGGCAACGCTACACACACACCTGTGTGTACACCACACTCACACTCACACATACGCACGCACACACACACACAGACGCACATGGACCCACACCCTCACACTCCCGTACCACCCACCCCTTACTGTGCTCAAATACGTTTGGAAAATTCTGCCAGTGACCAATGGCTTGGTCTTGTGATGGACAATTCACAATAAAAGCTCTGAGTAGTCTTGCATGAAGTAAAGAAACCTTTTCTCACCCAATGCGTCCCAGGTAAAATGGGCCACACACCCCGTCCACGCGACCTCTGTGGTTCCAGGCAAACATGTGGAGGAAAGGATATGCTCATGAAATACCACGTCGGCCTTCTTGGACATGCATTTGCTTTCAGACATTGGAAGTTCTATCATTCTTCTGCCTGGCCTTTGGCCTCCTCAGCTTCCTGTGCGGCAAGTTCTAAGTCTGGCCAGTTGGGCCTGTGTGTGGGAGGCAGTGTTTCTCTGTTTTGATGGAAGGCGTCCCGACAACTTTGATAGAAACAACCAGTATTCCTCAGGCTGGAGGTCACATGGCCCGTCACCCTCATTTCTTTGGTAAAACTCCCACTGAGTCTTTCTTGTGGCTGAAGGGCTAACACAACGAGAACTCTGCTGAGTGCCGCTTTTCTTCCTGCTTCCTCATCTTAAGTCCACACTTAGTCATACCAGGGTGGCCCGAAATGTGAGACCGAGCGAATGGCTTTGTGGGCAGCAGTGGGAAGTCCACGTTCTCTCTCTCTGACAGTGGTGGAAATAGACGCCCACCTGTGCCCACCTTCAGAGGACAGACCCAGGATCTAGAATCAGGATCTACAATACCAATTGTTTAGTGACAGATAGTGGAACTTAAATTTGAACATAATTCTTAATGTCGATCCTCTCTGAAATGAGAAGAAAAACACTAAAAAAAAAAAAAAAAAAAAAAAGGAGATGGAATTCATGAGAATCGATCCAACTACACTTTCAAAGACCAAAGCAGAGAAGGGCAAACGTATCCAGGCCACCTGCTTGTGCAGCTAGAAATAAGTGCCTGCGTTCCTCTCCAAAGCCTCGCCCTTGGTGGGACCCACTGTTTACTGATGGACAAGAGCCTACTGTGTCTCAGCAGCTCGTGCAGAGACAGAAATACAGCCTGGCCACCGGGCCCAGGAACAGACTCCCAAGTCAGTCACCTGGAAGTGTCAGCTCTGCAGGGAACTTCCTGCCTATGATTTAAGCATGCCTGCTTTCCCTTCCAGGACTACAGACTATCTCAGTTATGAAAACAGGCACTAGCTAAAAAAATTATAATTAGTGGGATGAAATGGAGCCTACACTTAGACGGGCTTGGTTTTTGTTTCCAATTCAGAAGCTTCTAAGTCTGTGACCTCAAAACACTGTCAGCCTCAGTTTTCTCAACTGTAAAATGGGTATTCTTTTTATACTAGTTTCTCCTTTTGTGGTTGTAAGGATTAAGTGAGATAAACCTGTAAACTCTTCTACCTAGCTCCTATCACACAATAAATGTTTAATAAATGTAAATGACTGTATATGTGTTGCACATATACTATATATGTGACACATAGTAGGTGCGAAATAAGTGCTTATTTCTATGTATTTATGAGTAAGGTAACACTCATACTCTTTTAGGAAGATACCACAAACCAGCATCCTCCCCCAGTTGCCTTACTGATAAGTTTACACGTCAAAATTCTGTTTGTTTTGGGGGGATAGTTTTGTGCCTATGATATATGCATGGATGAAACGACCCTTTCTACATTTTCCCTTAGGAAGCCAGAATATGAAATTGATGTTATGTTTACTTCCTCTGTTGTTTATAGCATCCCCTGAATAACAGGCAACGGCATTGCGCGATGACAAACCTGGGTCACAGCACTGAGGAGCATTGGGAGCCAGCCTGTCCCAGTGAACTCCTGCAGTGGGAAGCTGGTGTCTCTGGTTGGCAGGCTTTTCCAGAGGCAGGGGGAGGAGCCTGGCCTTCTCTTTGTTTTGTGATTGATGTTTGGGGCTATTTGCAGGACACGGGGAGTAGCTAATGGGTAAAGGAAGGCTTAGTATTCTCAGTCAGAGCTTATTTTAAGCGGCTTGAAGAGGTCCTTTATTGGTCTTTGTTTCGTTTGCTCCCAGTGCTTCAAAGCTGGAGGGTTTTTCTTGGGAACACAAGAGGAGGTTACTAGAGCACAAAACAGTTGAAGAGAGGAGGAAAGCAGTGAGCAGACAGTGATCCTTGCTTACTGAGCGGCAGTTAGGGAGGGAGGAAGGGAAAAAAAATAAAAAATAAACAATTGGTGGTGTACTTACAGTAAGAGATGTTATCTGACACGTTCACAGATTTGGTAAAAAAAAAGATGGTTTGCACCTCTGGAACCAAACCATCTCACACCTTCCTGAGCAAAAAAAACAATCACCTAGGGGGCTTGTCTAAAAGGCCCATTCCCAGGCCCCTCCCCTGGGGAAATGCTCATTCGTGGGTCTATAAGAATCTGCATTTTAACGGGACCATCCTTGACAAGTCTCAACAGATGCAGTTGAGAAAGTCAGGCCCTGGGGCACCACGGTCGCCTGGCCACAGGCAGTTCACTTTCTATGTACAGCATTGGACTCCTAATCCGGAAGCTCTCTGAGAAATTTTGCCCTGGTTAAAGGGAGTTTGAACAAAGGAGGATTAAATCAAAAACGAAGCGCCAAACCGTGGGTCCATTCTTTCTGGAAAAAGAGCTCCAAGCACAGGGGGCCGAGCAGCTAGCTGGCTGAGGTCAGGTGTGCAACGTGAGCCTTGGGAAGAGGAAATGGCATCGGGCCTCACAGGTGAATGACTGAGGCCAATGGCCTCACGACTGAGGGGCACTAACAGCCCGATGAGCCTGCAGGGCACCAGATGGAAATACTCCTCCAAGAACAGCTCTGCACAGCCCCCGGACCTTACCTGAGGAGCCACGCAGGGTGCACACCGTACAGGTGTCCACGAGAAACAAGAGTTCTAAGACTCGAGAATAACTGGAAAGACTCGTGGTTTATGAAAACAACCAAAGCAGAGACTGGCTGAATATAGATATTGTGAGGTCATATCTACACACAGATTGCACCATAAACATAGTCGCAATTATAAAGAACGTCAAGTGATCGACACGAGGCTTTGTTATAATTTTCAACTCATAACTCACTAATGAAACGGTGCAGATTTTCTATGAGAAGTAAGGGTCATATGTTTTTCTAAGTGTTTTGCAGACCTGGTGTTGTTAGGCAAGAAAAGAATTATACGATAAAATGTTTAGAAAACTCTGGGTTACACTAAAGTGAAATATGTTTTTTTATTGTAAGACTTCTCTTTGTTCATCACACATCTGTGGATTTGACCACTAGACCCCTTTGGCAAAGATCATCTTTCAAAATTAGTGTCTCTTGGATAGGTTCTGGGAACACTGGACCACAAGACTCGAGGGGTCCCCTCTGGCTCTTACAACCACCAGCTTAGAAGCGAGAAGGTGAAAGGTACACAAATGCCCCTGTTTGTGCCACAGGATGATAGACGGCTGTCCGAAAGCCTGCAAGCAGTTATTGACATAAAACACTAAAGGTTGAAAAAGAAATCCATACATACCACTCCAAAATAATTGCCTCTCCAGAGCACACACAATGTAGAGAAGAAAACTGCTATTGTGTGTCCTCAGGAATCAAAATAAAAACCAGCCCAACTCATATTTGTGGTACAAATTACAAGAAGAAATTGCACTGCCATAAGAAAAAAAAGAACCCTTTTCGATAAATGACAAGTCTTATTGGAAAAAAAAAAAAAAAAACCACGGTGACCTTCTGTGACTTCCAAATTCTACTGTCCTGAGTCTCAAGAAATCAGATGCAGTAATACCAGCAGTGATGGGACCCCAGACAGCAAGGTGGCCACTCCTCAGAAGAGTGCCAACCGCACCCCTTCACCCCCAAACGCAGGAGCACTGGGCAGTCCAGGGCTGGAGAAGGGAGCTCAGAATGGGCACAGATGAGAATGCCTTGTACTTTCCTTGTGCGTTCTTTTTCTTTTCCATTTTTTCTTATGTCTTTGTAGGCAATGATTTGAGAAACTCAGAATCCCGGTCAATAAATGATGACAAATAGCGATCATTACATGACAAATTTAGTAAAGATAAAATCGAGAAAAGACAGTTTTAATAAAAGTGGAATTACTGCAAGGTTAATTTAAATTTGGAGAGAAAAAGAGCCATGCAGACCTCATTTTCTCAGGAGATGAGAGTTTTAGTTCCAGCTTGAACATAGGCAAATAATTTAATTTTGCAGAGCCCCTGATTTCTTCTTTACATTGTAATGTCACCAAGAAACATAAATTCAACAACTAGGGTGCCTTAAATATGAAATAATATTTTACTGTAAGGGAGAAAGACTATTTTCTTTAAAGAACACGATATCAATCTCAAAGCAATGATTAACATGATACTTAATGCTGAAACGCTCTAGAAAGACCCATTAAAGATAAGACCAGGCAAGGATGCCCATTTTCAGCACCTTTTTAAAACATTGTTCTAGAAATGTAGCCAATGAAGTAAGACGTGTGAAAGAAATAGTTTAAAAAAGAGAAATTGCTTGGGGCGGCTGGTTAACTCAGTTGGCTAGAATGTGGGGCTCTTAACCACAAGGTTGCCAGTTGGATCCCCACATGGGCCACTGTGAGCTGCGCCCTCCACAACTAGATTGAAACAGCTATTTGATTTGGAGCTGATGGGTCCTGGAAAAACCACACTTAAATAAATTTTTAAAAGTTAAAAAAAAAAAAGAGAGAGAGAGATTGCTGATTGCCTGCAGACTATATAATTATCTAGAAATCCCAAGATAACCAACTAAAATTACAGTTGTAACTTAAATAAATAAATAAAACTCAGAAAGGCATATCTGATAAAGAACTGTTATCCTAAAGAATTCTTAAAGCACAAAGTAAAAAAACAAACAACCTGATTTAAAAATGGGCTAAAGACCTTAACAGACATCTCACCAAAAAAGATATACAGGTACCTAGCAAATAAACATATAAAAACATTCTTCACATCGTATGTCATTAGAGAAATGTAAATGAAAGCAACAATGAAATTCTGCTACACACCGATTAAAAAGGCCAAAATCTAAAACAGTGACAACACCAAATGCTGTCAAGGATGTAGAGCAACAGGAAGTCTCATGGCTTGCTGGTGAGAATGCAGAACATACGGCCACTTTGGAAGACAGTCTGATGGTTTCTTACAAAACTATTCTTATCAGACAATCCAGCAGTCATGCTCTTTGGTGCTTATCCAAAGGTGTTGAAAACTTATGGTCACACAAAAACCAGCATACACGTGTTTATAGTGACTTTATTCATAATTGCCAAAATTTAGAAGCAACCAAAATGTCCTTCTGAAGGTGAATGGATAAACTGTGGTCCATCCAGACAAGGGAATATTATCAGTGCTAAAAAGAAATGAGTTATCAAAGCCATAAAAACACAAGGAGGAAGTTTAAATGCATATTACGAAGTGAAAGAAGCCAATCTGAAAATGTCACATACCGTCTGATTCCACTATATCACATTCTGGAACAGGCAAAAACATGGAGACCGTGAACAGATCAGTGGTGGTCAGGGATGGCGGGGGTGGGGCGGGGTGTGTGGAGAGGTGGGGGTGGAGAGATGCGTAGGGAGAGCGGAGAGGATTTTTAGGGCAATGGCACTATTCTATAGAGGACTATGATGGTGGAGACATGTCACTATAAATCTGTCCAAACGCATAGAACGTACAACATGAAGAATTGACTCCAATGTCAACTATGGGTTTGGGGTAAAATAATGTGTCCAGTAGGTTCATCAGTTAGAATGCCTGCACATTGCTGGGGATTATTGATAATGGGGATTCTTGCTGTGTGTTGGGGCAGGAATGTGTAGAAAACTCTGTGCTTTTTGCTCAACATTGCTGTAAACCTAATCTACTAAAAAAATAAAAAATAAATTGTAAAAAAAAAGTAGTTTGTGACATGCAACTAAATAAATTTGAACAAATTATTTACCTCCTTATTCATGATAATACTTAGAGGGAGAAAGATCCACTGTGTATACGTGTGTACCTATGTGCCTATGTATATATGTATGTATACATATGTATATACAAGTATCTATTTTATGTATATATGGACAAATACATACAACATATATCCAGGAATAAACTTAGCAAAAAAATGTAAGAACCCATTCAAGAAAAAAAAAAAAGAAATTAAAAAAGACATCTAAAGATGAAGAGGCTTGGAGAAACTTATTATGTTCCTGGATGGAAAACTTATCAACATTGAAAAATATGACATTTTTACCCAAAGTTAATTATAGGTTTAATATAAGACCATTAAATTTCTATTGGGATTTTTAAATATTGAAACAGTGATTCTAAAGTTAATCTGAAAAAAATAAATAGGTAGAAGAGCTAATAATTTCTTGAGAAAATGAATAATGATGAAGCCCTTAAAACATTTAATCTTAGAGTAATTAAAATATAAACACATCTAAATAAAGAAGACTGCTCAGTCATAGACAGAAATGTATAAGGACAACATTTGAAATTAGTGAGGAAAGAAGAATTATTTAATAACAGTGCAAAGAACATGGTTAGCAACCTAAAAATTTTTTTTAAAAAGAAATTTAACCCTTACCTTACGTAGTCTAAAATCAACTGTAATTAAAGTAACAAAAAGTTTTAAAAGTACATATTGTAACATTTTCTTGATCTTCAGTTAGGAGAAACTTTCTAGGAACAAATGCAATGCAAGGATTTACAAATGTAACGATGAATACGTTTAGAATCAGAAAAAGTTAAAATGTAAAATTTTTAAGAATGAGAAGGCTGTGAATGAAATTTATAGGCTGGATCTAATGTTACTCAGGATCAAATCTGTACCTGAAATTGTTTTAATATTAACTGAAGACATAATTAAAAGAAAGACACTAAGCATTTAGGAAAAGATGTTAGAGCAAAATTCAGGAAAACAAATGTGACAAAATAGTAGAAAGGAACTAATAAGCAAATGAACATATTAATAAATTAAGGGAAAATTTGACAAATAAATTCTTTGTGGAACAATTAACAACATAAATGACACTGGATTGTGTTTGCATCAGGAAGGTAGGAATTCTACCCATTTTGTGAGTCCTGGAATCCTGAACACATAAAATATTGCCTAGAATTTAGTAGTTCATCAATAAATTACTTTTGAAGGAATGAAAATAAACAACTTGAAAACATTAAGAAAAGATGGTCAGAAAACATAATCATACAAAATTGAGAAGAAAAACATAGAGATACCATGATCGGGGGGGCTTAAAATTAAAGTCTTTCCTTAAATTTGAAAACCTTATGAAATAGAAAATGTTTGTCAAAATAAAGTCAACAAGTAAAAAAATCCTAAGCTAATACCCATGGGAAACTTGTTTCAGTGATTTCCAAATAAGAATCTAAGGCCAGGCATTCAACCTGTAAGTATTATTTTAAAACTGGAAAAACCTGTAATATCCCTGCAAAGTAAACCATTCCAAAGTACATTTTTCAAAAGTGCCTGTGGGGGACGGGAGAGGGAAGGAGAACTTATGCTGTAAAAGTGATCAGATAGGCATTTACGGCATTATAAATATTAGCTGTCTCGTATCTCGTGCTTTAAATGTTTTGACGACCATCAACTTGTCTCAAGAAATGCCATCAAGAGTGAGTGAAGTAACAAACATGGAAAATATTGGCCGTGCCCATAGACAATTAGGGACAAGGACAGTGGCTGGCTTTAGTAAGGTCTGAATACACTCCTGATCCCCTGTTTTAGCTCCCTGAGAGAACCAACATAACAAAAGAGGAGATGCAACTCCTTATAAACATATTCTTTAACGTCAACATCACTAGAACTTACGACATATTAATTTAACAGTAAGACCAAGTTTGTAAATGTGAAAATAAAATAATACTGCTCAAGGCTGACCAGTGGTGGGAAATAGGACTCCCAGTTCCAGCAAGGTAAATTTGAACAACTTTTGTCGAGGGCAATTTGGCAACATGCCTTGTGGGCCTTGGTAAGGTTCACACCTATTGACCCCAAAGTTCCACGTTTTGCAATAATGCCTTTTATCCAGTAATACCTCCTGGGATAACCAAATGCATCCAAAGATACCCCAAAGATGTTCACTGCAGCATCATTTGTACTCACGACCCTAGGGCCGTGCCTGGCATTTTGTTGATATGTTTCAAAATATTTCACTCACATGTTCTCATTGAATTCTCATAATATATCTTAGTGATAAGTGTGTTATGTCCATTCCCTTACCCCTTTGTTTCTAGAGCACAGGCTGGACGTGAATAAGCAGCACGTGGAGGCCATTGGTCCAGATAGACACAGGTCAGACTCATGGAGCCGAAACCTGCCTGCTCCTGGCCGAGGATGCTCCACCTACACAACGGTGATAATAGTGGTTTATCTTCAGTGCTTTGTGAAGACAGCCTCTTGATATCGAGGTAAATGAGAGAAGAGGGAACGGGGATCATGACCTGACTGCATTGGAAGTATTTCACCCGTGGAGGGCAGATTATTTAATCCCTGGAATAAAATGAACATGGTTCACAGACATGCTCCCTCCCTTAATTGGGTGTGGACTGAAACTGGTTTCTATTCCTCTCTAACATCACGACTCGAATGCTGAGAGAGCAGGAGATGAAGCGACGTAATGGAAAGAGGACATAAATGTGGCCTCAAAAAGTCCAGGCCGTGCCCTGGCTCTGTCATTTCCTGAGCGTGGGACAGTCCCAGACCCACCCGTCCTAGAAACTGCATCCTGGAAACTGGGGGCTCTAACTCCTGCTTCACTGGGTGACTAAAGATGAAATGAGGATTACATTTTTAAAGTAATCAGATTCAACCTTTTGTAAATTAGAATCCATTTTGGAGTTAGAGCCAAGAAGACTTGCTGAGGCATTGGAGGGAGCAGCGAAGGAAAGAGGTAAAGGCTGATTATGGTCCTGGGCCTGAGCCCAGGGAGATCGGTAGAAACGGTAAATGAACCAGAGACACCAGGAGGGCAGACGTGGGAGTCCAGTGATTGCACAGGTACAAGAGGACAGTGCTTCCTCCAGACGTCGCTGCCCAAAGCTTATGTCAGTTCACTTCTCCATAGCTCTTGTGTCTGTTTGCACCCCTTTTTCTGCCTCTGGGGTTTCTCTCTCCATCCATTCTGAACACTGGGCTTTGTCTGTTCTGTGGAATGTTCTGGGGTCATCCTGCCTTTAGGCCTCCCTGTGGCGTCAGCTGAGACCTCCCCAAGGCGGAGATCTGCATTGCAGCTTCTCCCTCCGCTGCTTGCTGACCCCAGGAGGCTCCCCCACTCACCCTCTGTGGTGGGTCTCCTGGGGGAACAGACGGGTGGGCTTATGATAAGCAAATCCCTAGGCTACAAACACCCCAGGAAGGGGTGTGATTCAAGTTGCAGAGACCATTGATTAACTTATTTACACTGAGAAACAAGCCCTCAAGTGGTCTGGGATATCAAGCAGGCTGTTCAACAAACTGTCGCCTTTGTCCTCAGGGATGAAGGTGTTATAGGGTCACAGGGTGGGAGGATGGAGGCCTGTCCCAGTTGTCCTGATGGACAATGAAGCTGAGACAGTCCTCAGGCCTTCTCCTGACTTCTGGTTCTACCACAAACCCACAGTGTGAAACAAAACAACAAAACATAAAAAAGCACAAACACAAAACAGAACAAAACATTTGTCAAAGATATAAAATAAAAAAATCCAAACACTACTGTATGTGAATGAATGAATATATGCCTTTTATTTATGGACACTTAGTTTCTTGATGTGACATAGAAAACATCCCAGTCTCATGAGCAATTTAACTGAGGGATGATTTTCTAGAAATATGACTAATGGCTGATTTGGGTGAGATCCATGTTTTCCTGGCCACATGACCATGGGGAAAACCAGGGTCAAGGTACCAGTCACAGCAGTTTTCCTAGGACTCCGTTGACACCCACTATTCTGGGAACTTCCTTCGCTCCTTCTAGACATCTCCCTTCCCAACTCTTTTAAGAGGACGGCAGAGCGTCTCAGCCTCCATCAGCAATACTGGAGGCACCCCTCCCTCATAGGTCCTGGGCTGTGAGCGGTCACTGGGACCACAAAGCAGAGCGGGGATGCTGCAGCTGCAGCAGGCTCCAAGGGATTCTGTCTGCCAGTGGAGGCCAGGCCTGGGCTGAGGCTGCCACGATCAGTGTCAGGGACTCGGGACTGCCCAAAGACCCAGCCTTCGGGGGTGGGGTGGAGTGGGGTGGGGGCGATGATGCCATCCCTGAGGGACACCAGGTCAGCTGCCTCTCCACAGGAGCGCTTGTATCCCTGGGTCTTTCTGCCTTTGGATTGGACCCCAGCCCAATCTGACTCTTTGGGGGTCCTAAATACCCTCTTGTCTTAGAATGTTCTTTAGGAAATGTATAGCACCAAACCACAAAACCAGTCTAAAACCAGTCTAAGGAAGTCCAGTGTAAGGAGTCTCTTTTTTCCATAACGGTGACTTCAGTACTTTTATGAAAATATCAGTTATCAACATCTTTCGATCCCATTGTTTTCCTCAGGCCTGCTCGGCTGGTGCTCTGAGCATGCGTTTGTCAGGTAATCAGCTCCACACACACTGAGTTCCACTAAGACCCTCGTCAGATTCCTAAGCCCTTGTACACTGTTTTTGAGTTGTCCCCGACTTCGGTGGTACGCGTGGAGCCAGCACATGATGCCATTATCTTTTTATGTGACATTTAGATTTATGTGTTTGAAAAGGGAACAAAGCCGTGTTCTACAAAATCCGTGAAAACTGAGCAGCGTAAATAAAGTTAGGCTTTCCATGGGCACCTCAGCTTCTGGTCCTTCTCTCTCCCCAGTGTGAACACATCACCGGTTTCCTGTGAATCCCCGCAGACGTGTAGTTCCGTGCACACAGGTGAGCCTACTCAGAGTCATATGCTCCATAAAGCATATGGGGGCACTTCCTGTGTTGACCTGGGCCCAAAGAGGCAGAGAACTAACTGCCTTCTTGGACTGGTCTCGAGGACATGAGAGACATCAGTGCCCTGTGTCACACTGAATCACAACAGCAGATTTAAGTCGCCTCACAGTCCCACTGAACAATTGCTTCCTGTTCTTTCTTGTTTTCTATTTAAATTTGTAACTAAAAAATTAAAAGTATATGTTCTATATTATTCTTAGTCTCTTTCTCTCTCTCTCTCTTTGTTTTTTTTCTCTTGAGTTATCATTTCAACATTTCCCAGTGCCATTGCAGAGGCTCTGAAAAGAGGATTTTCACAAATGTCACATCTTACCTTATAGATGGCCATGCATGGTCTCAGTGTCTCAAAATCACTGACAAAAAATTAGAGCTCTCAGCATTTGCCAGGAATTAAACTCTCCTTCTTAACCTGAGTTGTTTAGAAATATCTTAAAGTTTTGCAATTATTTTTGTTTTGTTTTGCTTCAATTTTAGCTATAATTCTAGTTTAATTGTATAGTTCATACAATATAACCACTTTTGTAATTCAAGGTTTTCCTATGCACTATTTACAGTCATTTTATAAATACCATTGGTGTTTGAAAAGAAGGTACATTTTTGTTTTGAGTCTCTATATTTCAATCACTACCTCTTATTCAGCTATTTTATTATCCAATTTTTCTATGCTTCTAAAAATTTTCTATCCATTTCTTGACTTTCAAAGGAAACCTTATCTTGGTTTATTAAAGTCTCCTACTTCGTTTTTGTTTTTTTTTATAGTGAATTTCTTCTTAGATTTTTAACAGTCTTTGCTTTAAATATATCAGTGTTATCTTATTTGGCACACAAAGATTCATGATGATTGGAGTTTAATCACAATCATATCATTTATTATTTCAACCTGAAATAATCTTTCCTATTTAATGATTTTCCCTTGCATATTATTTTGTATGATATCATTTTTTAAAATCCTGTTTTATTTTATTTGTGCCTAATATATTTTTTTCACTTAAAATAAAAATCTCTTCTGTTTTTTTGTTTTAGGACAGTCTCCTATCAACAACACACAAATTTTCTTTTTGATCCAGTCTTAGAGTCTGAAAAAGAGACTTTGTTTTGTTAATTGTCTCAAAAAGTATATTTGTTCTTACTTTTGCAGTTTTAGTTTTGTACTTTTTTCCTTTTTATGAACCTTTGATTTTTTCCCTTTCTTTTCTGTCTTTCTTTATGGACTTTTTAAATTCTTGCTATAATTTCAAAGATATATATCCTATTTTTCACCTTACTAATGTTACCTCTAAGTTATAAGAGACTTCACCATCTGCCCAAAACCTGGTGTCTCTTTATTGCCTTCATAGCCACTAAAATTACATCTCTCAGCTGCATTTAGAACCAGGCTCTGGAAGCACCCTGGAGCTGAGCTGTAGAAAGCTCTAGCATCAGCCTCATGGTCCCCTCCCTGTCCACTCTGGTGCAAAGTCTTAGCAGGAGGGAAGGCCATTAGCCACATTTCTAGTGTAGGTCGGTGTTCAACGGGGCTCTTCCTGCTCGGAGGAAAACAGTATTGCCAGATGACCGTAAGTCACACTCTTTAAATTAAACAGATGAGCAGGTGTTCGGGAGAAGACGGTGACCCTCTTCACCTTAGCTGCAATGCCTGTCTGGCCTGCAGCTCCTAGCTCAGGACCTGTAGCACCTCTGGAAGGCCTGCTCCCGTCTGTCTGACCTGGATGGAGCTCTGCTTCAGAAGCCGCATTGTGCGTCGGCTAATGAGAGTCTGTCCTCATTTCCACCACCATTGGCAGAAGTCCCTCCTAGACTGGGGCCAAGCTTTAATTGATACCCTTCGCTTCTGGTGCACTGGCAATGCTGCAATTTTGCATGTGCCTTGCTGGGTCTTTTAGTGGGAGGATTTAACATTGTTTAGATCAGTACATCTCAATACCATACTCAGCTTTGAAACCTTTTTGTTAGGGCACCTGGGAATGTCTAACAGAACTGGTGGTTTTCCAGGATCCGTGTGGGGATCTATGGCCAGAGTGTGGGTACAAGAGTGTGTGAGAGAGAAAGCAGTGCTTTCTCAGATCTCAGGTTTCCCCAAAGCTCTGGGTGGCATGACAGCCTAACGAAGGACAAGTGGCTTGTTGATCCTTCTAGATTATTCATATTAGTTAGACCTGCAGAAAACAAAATGCCTGGAGCACACTTCTTAACCTTCCACAGAACCAATTAACAATAGATTTTCAAACTTCATAGAAAATTAAGGCAGGAAGCTTTCATTTAAATTGCATCTCCGTGTCTTATATAAAACAGCAACTGAAAATGCTCTTTTAATGTTACTCAATATCCAAGAATAATTTTTAGAGATATACTGTATTTCATCATAAGTGGAGTTTTATTACAAACAGAGATTAATGTGTCTGATTTCCTTTTCAACTATTCAGTAAAATCTGTGTTTTCCTTTTGGCCTTGGTTACCAGGAAACTCAGAAACAAACACAGTGGCGTCTTTTCTCCAAGTTACTTTCTCTAAATTATCTGGAAACACCCGTTTTCTCTGTTCATTTTGTATAATCTCTGAATTTTTTCCAGGTTTCTTAAGCTACAGCTGACAAATAATATTGCGTAAGTTAAAAGTGTACAACGTGATTTGATACACGTATATATTGCAAAATGATTATCACAGTAAGAATAGTTGGCACACCCATCACCTCACATAGTTACCATTTAGTGTTTGTGTGTAATAAGAAATTTTAACACTTATTCTTAGCAACTTTCAAGTATACAACACAATATTGTTAACTATAGTCTCTGTGCTGAGCATGAGATCCCCAGCACTCATTCATTTTATAACTGGAAGTCTGTACCCTTTGACTTCTCTCCATCCCCCCCAACCCTGCCCCTGGTAACCACCAACCTACTCTGTTTCTATGAGTAATCTCTGAATTTTTAAATCCTCAATTCTCCTATTTCACCTTATGATTATTTCTTATACCATCAAGAATCCCTTTAGCACTAAGTAATGTTTAAATTCTCTATCTTCATGTATTGATCAGGTAATTAAAAACCAGTCAGTGAAAAACAACTTGATTTATTTTTTTAAAAAAGATAAATTTTAATATTTCCCAGTACAGACACACAAAAAAGGTCCCTAACATTGAAACACATGAATCAACAGCACAAACAGTAATGTTAACAATGAAAATGAATGCAGTAAATCTCATGTTTTGGTGTCAACAAAATCTTGAACTATTTGGATTTAATACATGGGCGTGGAGATCTGCAAGGAGTCAAAGTACTTAATGTTGATAATGTAATCTTTTAATCAATTAATCATTGATTAATCATCATCAAATAACCTTGTGCCCACTGGCTGGTCGTGCCAGCTATGATACCCACGGAAAACCACCATCTCCTCATTCATGTGGCAAATGGTGTATCACACATAAAACAAAGTAGAATATTGCTAAGGATCATAATCTGGGTGCCTTTTGTGGTGGTAATTGTCACACTAATATTTAGATTTTTTTTTTGAAAAAAAGGATTTCCCAGGAATGTTTTTGTGCATGTAGACATTTTTTGGTTGAAATTTTTCTTTAGGATTAATTTTTAGGAACAAGATTTTTGGATTGCAAATTGACCAAGAGAAAGAGAAAAATAGAGAGACAGAGTCATACTGGTTTTCAAAAGAATGATACTAATCACCAAGACTACAAATGTAAATACAAGTCTCAGGGATACACATAGACATATTTATATACTAACCACAGAGGTTTTTAAATGGTAGAAGTATAAAAGTTTGGAGAGAGAAACACTGAAAACACTTTTGTCACACTCTGAGTGCTTGAAATGAAACCTCTCAGATACATCTCCATAATCCTATTTTAACAATAGGAACCTTACAATAGAATTAATTAACTCAGTTGGGAGGAACATGGTCAATGGAGGGCCCCCAAAGACAAGCTCACATTTAGGAAGACCAGGAAGTGGACAGGGAAGTGCAACTACGACGTGGTTGAGCAGGGTTCAGAATTCTTGCAATTGATATTTTGAATTTGCAAAAGCTAGCCTCACTAGAAAAAGCTGTAGAAGCCACCTAGTGATATCATTTTTATTTCTAAAGCGACAATAAACAGTATTTCTTGCAATGTCAGCATAATTAAGCCAGGGTAATTAGGAAGTCTGTTGGCGAGGAAGACAGCTGGCACATTTTGCATTCCGAATGACACAATTCCAGCCATAAGCATAATGGATGTTTGTTCGGGAATATCGAGCTATGTCACAGAATCTGAGATGACACGTAATCTGACAGCTATCGGAAGCGCAAAGTCAAGTACTAGGGGGAAACATTTGTTTCAAACCAGTAGTAGATGTTCTTAGAGAAATATTTCTGTGAAAAAATCGGAAATAACCACTGACGAAATAGCAGAGGCTATTTCGGTGGCTCACATCATGGTTTACAAAAAAGAGGAAAAGGAAAAAGAAGAAGAAGAAAAAGGGAGGGGGAGGGAGATGGGGAAAAGGAGGAGGAGGAGCCACCTCTCCCCTGTGCTCAATTTCACCATCCATAGTAGGAGGGTTGGCATTACATCATTTCTGAAGTCCTGTCTCTAGATGCAGTTCTGGGCAGAGGTAGATATGTTGTTACAGGAGGGAAACATTTTACTCCTGGGACAGATGTGTGGTTTTACTACCAAAGAAATGAACCAGAAGAAGAAAAGAAAATGACAAAAGAAAAAAAGAAAAAAAGAAAGAGTGAGGCGTATAATGGGGCAGAGGACCTTAGAAAATAACTCTAGAGTAAATTTAACTCAGTTGTCTATTTAGAGTCGGGTTACCTCTTGGAGGGGTAGACCTATTGTCTCAAACCTAATCCTCTTGGCTACCACTAAAATTTCATGGCATGTGAAATTTTTATAGAGTTTTGGGTGAAAAATCAAGAATCACCCAGAACTGGCATTCAAACCCAGACATTTTTGCAGTCTTATGTTCCTCCCCACCTCCAGGCCTCCTCTATCTTCTAGGTGACACCCGGTCTTGAAACTCCACCCCTTCCTTCAGAATCTCTCTCTCTAAGCTCATGAGTGCTGTACATGTTGCCCAAGACGTAGGGAGGTGGTCAGGGAAGGACCCAGTTTATGCCATGGCCTTTCTGGCCCTTTCTTCTCTTCCCTTCTGTTGACTGAACAATAACATCAGCTAGGTAATCCATCACCAAAAGGATTTATTCGGGAAAAGGACAAATAGAAAAAAGAGGAAAAAAATGCTGTCAGCATCAGAATGGGCAGATCCAGTGAGCCATGTGCACGTTCTGCTGTGTGTTAAGATGGAAGATTTATATATACTCGCACATATGGCAGGGAGACAGGAAGTTAAAACCATAGAGTTTTATAAAAAAGGAAGTTAGGACCATAAAGTTCAAGGAGCCAGCTCTGCCCACGGACCGACCTCCAGCCTTATCAGATTCCTTAAAGTCCCATTTCATCTTGATCACGTCTTACTTCTTCTCCCCTTCATCCAGGGGAGAACAGAAGCTCCAAATTCTTCTCCCCCATCGCTGCAGAACAGTTGACTCTACGCTACTCCATGTGTGAACCTGCACATCCAAACAGATCAAGGTGCTCTGCTTCCATTTCCTGTTTGTCAAGAGTATTCTCCTTAGAGGCTGTTATGATTCTGAAGACCAAAACATTCAGAACCATAAACCCCCAACAATGCTTTTGTTCACAGTTTAGTCATTTTTTTTTTTCACCACCAGCCCTGCAATTAAGTCTTAAGACAAAGTAAATTTGGCATTGCCTCGTAAAGAGATAGGCTGAGATGCTTTCCCATCAAATGCGCCTGCCATTTTTCCTTTTGGCATCTGCTATCCCCAACTCAGCGTGACTGAGACTGCTAATACCCCATACCTACAGAACTGTTCTTGCCCCAGCTCTGAATTTTGTGGGAAGAAGAAAACAGAAGATGCCCGTCACATCTCCCTTTTCATATTGAGATGAGATTAGAATGAAGTCACGTCCCCAGGCGTGGGGCCTAGAAGCTCACTGGCCATCACTAGCATTCTGGGTTGTTCTCCCAGTGTTCTTTACCAATGGCACTTTTATCATCTGGTTTCTCAAACTAAAAACCGGAGACGAGGGGGGCGTCACCTTTTTCAGCTTCTTCTTCTTCAGGACACTGACCACCACAGAATCATGCATCTTGCCATGTCTACTTCTAGGGCATATCCCTCACGCGTCCACATTTCTCCATCCCCAGTCACAACACTGGTTCACCTTTCACCAAAATCACCACGATTATCGCCCAGGTGGTTTTTCAGACCTTCTCATTTATCTCACCATGACAAACAATTTGACCTTTTAAATAACTGCCATTCTGGTCATGTCAATATTCTCATCTCCCCTTCCATGTTTTCCATTGAGTTTAGGATAAAAGTGACTTTGCATCTGGCATTCCCTTTGCCTGGAACGTGCTTCCCAAGCTATTCGTATGGTTTGATAATCTCATTTCCTTCAGATCTTTGCTCAAGTATCGCTCTCACTACTCTATGTAAAATTGCAACCCTCGTACCCTTTACCCCCTTTATTCTCCTTTATATTATACGTCCCTACAGCACTTATCATCATCCAAACTACTAGAGCTTTGCTGTTTTTTGTGATCTCCTTCTTCCAGTTCATCCTCCTCCCTCCGTGTAAGCTCTATGAATTAGGGTCCTTATATATTCCACTTACTGCTCTAATCTTGGTATCTAGAACGATGCATGTCACAGAGTAGGCACTCAACAAATATTTATCAGATGTTGAATTAAATCAAGGTTTTAGTAGTAAGTGTTGGACTCAGGATTTAAATTCAAGCAATTTGACCTCAGAGATCTTAAGTTTCACCATTAATGAGCTTCTACGTACCAGGCAACGTAGCATCCATGAACTTAAACTAAAACACAAAATACATTTTGGGAAGAATCACGCATGGTAAAAGCCACTAACAGATCACAGTAAGTACACAAAAGATCATGCAGATAATTTTGAGACAAGTAGTAAAATGTGAAGTCATCTTGTAGCAATTACAGATGACTTCTTTATATACCACCAAAAGAAAACACAACTCAGTGACAACCCATACAATGGTTTCAAAATTACCAGAAAATCCTACGCGGTAAAAGTTTTCAAGAGAAACACAAATCTACTTATTAGGTTCTAGGGGAGGAGATAAACTGAACTCAATAAAGCAAATAAACAGCAATAAGAAAACAAAAGAAAATGTGGTTGTCTGCATGTCCATCGACAAAGGCAAATGGTGGAGATTCGTGGGGTTCCCCAAGATCCCACTGGTGAAAGGGAGAAGGAAAGAGTATCACTATACCCTTTCTGCAATCTAGACAGGTTGTGGAGAGATGGGATTTGACCTAGAGTCTGGCCTGAGCAATCGACTTGGGCAGAGTTTCCAGGAAGAATGAAAAACGTCAGAAGGAAGGCTGCCCAAGCTCCAGCTTAAGACAGGAGTCCCTCACCCAAAATGCAGTAACTATCACCTAGTCAGCAGCATGGAATCACCATCACATAACAAGGAAGAAGAGTATTGCTGGTGGGAGAAGAAAGAATCCCCCTCAGTGGACACATCCAGGCAGCCCAAAGATTCTAATGGAAGCTTCCAGAAACGTAGACACAGTTGCAGAAAGTAAGCTCCTCCCACCTGAAGGGTTTGGGAAGGAATCTCTTAGAGAACAAACAGCCTTGTTATTACCTTGTACAGCCACACCCCGAGGCCTTGGACATGCCTTTCACAAAGAGACAAACCAGCAAAGAAAGATTGAGTTCTCTACCCCAGTGCATTAAAGTAAATAATTAAGAACATTTAAAAAAAATCCTAACCATTTGGAAATTTGGAATTAAAACATACACGAAAAACAAACATCTCCTAAATAACAATTTGTGAATCTCTACCAAAATCTACAACATGCTGGCCCTTTACCCCACAAATTTTTTTCTCGGAAACCATCCTTCAGAAATCTTTGCTCTTGCACTAAGGTATATGCCCTAGGATGTCCATTGCTACCTTGTTTGCAAAAGGAAAAACCTTGTGGGAAAGTCCAGATGCCATCAACAGGGCCCAATGTCAATAAATTATGCAGCCACTAAAAAGAATTAGGTGACACAACTTCTGATGTGGAAGGAGAGCTCAGCGTAAGCTCCACGAGGGCACGGATCTTTGCCTTGATCACAGACATGTGCCACGATCCTGAAACAGAAATGGACACATAGCCGTCTCTGAATAAATATTGATGAAGTGAATGGCTCTCTGAAATGTGTTGTTAACTGAAAATAGCAAGTCAGAGAGAACTCTATGGTATGAGTCATTCATGTTAGGGTCCATCACATGTGCATATGTGCATATATATACACAGACGTGCCTAAGAAGCGGGCAGGAGGCGGGTACCCCACCTCCTGTCTGCAGTTACCGTTGGAAAAGGGAGGGGTTTAGACTGAGAAAGTTCAGGAAATTGAGAAAGCTCAGGAGCAGTGGGGGGAGGCTGCCCCTTCTTGTTCGAAATACTCCTGAGTTCTTTGCAACAAGAAGATTTTCATCCATCTCTAAAGACAGAAATGAAAAAGAGAATAAAAGAGAATTGATAGATGAAACCCAAAGCTGATTCTTGGAGGACTCATTGAAGAGAATTTTGGTAAATAGCATCAAGAAAAATAATACATGAAAAACCAGAAGTAAAAAAAATGTGGATGTTACACTCCATGGAAGACTGGGCAGAATAATATGCCAATTTCTTTTCTGCTTGTGTTATTAAATGAAAAACTTTAATTCAAGTAGAAGCACGAATAGATTTACAATGATGAAAATTTTTTTAAAACAAAATCAAACAATAGACAATTTAAAAAAACATTGCCTCCTCCCCAAAGTCTGGACTCAGAAGATTTCATTGGAGAAATCATTTAAACTTTCAAGGAAATGAGACTTCATATATTTCATAAACCATTCAAGACAAAGATAAAAAATGATACTATTCTTTTTATGTAAATAACATAATATCAACACTTCTGTCAAAAATAACATTATTATTAGAGTTGCAAATATCCTAAATAAAGTGCTTGCAAATAAATTCATAGCTATATCACATTATTTCAATACATCAATGAAGGCTTATTTCAAGGAGACAGGTAATATAATCGTTGGAAATCTATTAATTCATACTTCAAATTGAAAGATAAAAGCAGAGAAAATATCAGTAGATGCTGAAGAAGCAGTTAATAAAGTTTTACAATGATTCTTGTTGGGGGGGAAAAAAACCTCTTAAAGTAATTAAGTATAACAAGACTACATCTTACACTAAATAGATAATACCGTGCTTCAAGGGTGAATTGCTAAAATCATTTCCAATGAGATCAGAAATGGAGTCCTGTCATGGTTTGTTCTACTACCTAACATTGCTCTAGAAGTTTTAGAAACAACAAAAGTCTAATTTTTAGAGTAAGGAAGACAAAATTATCTGTATTTGCCTGTGATGATTGTGTACCCAGAAAACTCAAGAGTCACAAATTTAAAACTATCATAACTAATAGGAGAACCCATTAAAGATGCTGGATTTCAGATAACGAGCACAAATTGATGGTTATAAAATATCATAAGCTCAACTTATAAAAACAGCTTACGTTGCGTGTTAGTGGTGAGTGGATGATAAACATGGGTTGGAAAGGTGGCCTCGCTGGACCCTCGTGAATAGAAAGGACAGTCGGGAGATGGGAGCTTGAAGCTGCCACTTACCACTGGGCTTGGGCCCAAGACAACATGAGCTCTAATATTCCGGAAGCTTTCTCTCTGTTGGTTACTTGCGTTGCCCACTGTCTGTGTTTCCATAGAGATTATCTGTTTACACAATGGTAAGAAAACCAACCTATTGGCTGGTCTTCTGGCCACCCCAAGATGAGACAGCAGGTGTCTCGCTTGGTACCAAGAGTACCAACCCCAGAAGACAGGTTAGTGTAATCCCACCTGAGCCCTGCGGCCACCACGGGGCATTGGGGGTGATGGCTTAAGCCCAAGGGCGTGGTCCTGGGAGCCCCGCAGGGGAAAAGGCCAGGAGATTTCCTGGGTACTCCTCTTGCAAATCTTCAGACAAGCTCAGTAACTTCAGAGATGAGCTTTCCTTAAAGATTTCCTTAAAGAACTAACCTTCGGCTAGTTCTGCCACCTCCTTCCAATGGTAGGTACCTTTAAAAGCTGGCTGGCCTATGGCTGGCCATTTAGCTCTGTTGGTTAGAACATGGTGCTGATAACATCAAGGTTGCCGGTTCGATCCCCGCATGAGCCATTCTGAGCTGCACCCTCCTTAAAAATAAATAAATAAGGGCCATACTTTAAATAAATAAATAAATGACTAAAAGGTGGCTGGGGTCAGAGGCGATGGCATTGTGTCCCTGGTTTCAGGCAGGAAGAAATACATTCTTGTCCAGTGTTGTCTGAAAGAGTGATTTTCTAAACGGTGGGTTGTGACCTGTTAAAGGATAAAGAATCTATTTAGTGGATTTTGAGCAGCATCTTTTAAAAAACCAAACGAAGTGGAAAAGGAGACAATATAAGATGCTAGAGGATTTCACATGTAGTAAGAGTAGGTGCAGTTTTGTGACATTTCCATTTCAAGGCCGCGTGTGAGTGTGTGAGTGTGTGAGTGTGTGTATGTGTGTGTGTGTGTGTGTGTGTGTGTGTGTGTTGGCTCATGACATAAAAGTATTTCTTACTGTGGGTCACAGTCAAAAAAGGTTTGGGGAGCATAGCCTACTCTCCCCTTCCATGGGGTGGGATTTTCCCGTGTTTGGTTCCTGTCTCTCACTGTCAATCATCTCTTTGCTGGCAGCAATTGAAGTTTGCAGCTAACCTTTTCGACATGAAAAGTTAAAATTGTCTGTCATCTCTGATTTTGGAGGAAGGAGGAGAGGTCTGTGACAGAGGGAGGCACAAGCCCACAGACGAGGGGCTCCAGGACAGTGAGTCGCCGTGACAGGAAGCTGGAAGCATCAGGCCCCTGCACAGCTGGAGGTACAGGGACAAGAAGTGGCTCAGGCGACATCCTGGGCGTAATCCTTGCCTGGCCTTTTTCTCTCAACCTGCATCTAAACCGAATGCAGACTCTGTCGGCATGGCCGTCAGTTCACATATAGCATCCAACCTCTTCTCACTATTCCCTCTGCAAACAGGCCGCCAAAATCTATGGAAGCTGCCCCATCAAAGCGGCTGGAATTCGGAGACTCTAGGGAAGCCCTCTTACGGCCTTATTCTGCTTATTTACAATGAAATTTGTGAGCCGGTGAAATGAAAGCTAGCGTGCTTACAGGAGCCTGCTTTTCTCGTCTATATTTTTAACTGAGAACACCTTGTCTTTCTCTGTGATGCCACTACCCCATGACTTTGGAAAACTGTCTCTATTGTGGGACTGGGACGCATCAGCCTGGTGGCTCTACTGTTTACACGTGGGGTCGTGGCTGTGCCCCCACCCTGTCAGCGTTTTGGGTTTTGTGGCCGACTTCTGCTTCTGTGGCACGAACCTGAGCAAGTCGAGCTGTCTCAGCTCCTGGAAGCTTGACGTGATTGTTCCACGTGACCGGGGGAAGCTGCCTCGTTCGTCCGTACTGTGGTTTCTACATTTTTTTTAAAAAAAGGAAAGCAGTTATTCTCTGAGTCACGTTATATTTTTGTGACCGATGGTAACACCCTGAGAAATAGCTCAGAATTACATGGTTCACATCAATGACTTATACCATTTAGCAGCATGCTACGTCTGCTTCTGAGAAATCTAGAAAAACAGCATCAGTTTTTGGGGAGAACCTGCCAAAAAGCTCTTCAGATCAGGAGCTAAACTTGCACCTGTAGTCAGAGGTGAGGAAGGTCAGCGAGGCACCAACCGCATGACTCACCCACAGTCCTGCTTTATCTGCTTGAGCCCCCCGTACGACTGCACCCGCCCTCTCCCTATCCCCAACCCCTGGCCACCACGAGTGTTTCCTCCACGTCTGTAATTCTGTCATTCCCGAGATGTCGTAGGAAAGCATAGAGCACACAACCTTTGGGAATGGATGGCCTTTTCTCTCTTAGCCTTGACTGCCAGGAAGGTGTATGTACGTGTGTGTGGGGAGGTGGGGTGTCAGGGGAGCAATAAGCTTGCACATAGCATAGCTGCTCCCAAGACAGCCGGCTCAGCACAGCAGTGGTTTCCTTATTTTGTTCACTACCATCAGTTGCTTTTGGGCTTACAACAGTTCTCTATTCGACAGACTCAAAATTGCAGAGAGACGTCAATTATGCAGAAATTATGTAGAAATCACAGGCTCTTCTGCTTCTCTTTGCTGCCCACATCAGAGCTCCTAACCTTAGTCCTGTGCCAAATATTATTGTAGGAACAAAGAATCTTACAAATTACGTACAATCGAGATGCACAGAGGACTATAAAAAAAAGAGGACGACTGGAAAAATTGATGTAATGTTAAGCATTTTCTGAGGTCTTGAAACTTGGGTTTTGAATGTCCAATATCTCGAGCTCTGGTTTGTTGTATGATACGACAGCCAAACAGAAACTAAACAAGAGTGAAGCCTTGTGTTTGAAAAATCACCTTCCATGTATTTCATTCCATTTCATCCTAGTCAGAGCCTCCGGTGATCCTGGGGCTTCTAAGTGGAGAAAACCAAAGAGTGTGTATTACTTTCCTGAAAACAACCAACAAGCAAGTAGCAGAGTCCTCACTGAAACCAGATCATCCGCCTTATAATTTAGAGTTTGACTCCTGCCCCCTGACTCTTTTAATGGTTAATAAAAAGTTCGCCAAAGCTATTGATTGTAGAAGTGACATCACAGAGAAGCCTGAATCACCTGTGTTTTCACGAGCCCTCCAGGTGATTCTGATGCACGTCCGACTTTGAGAATCTAGAATTTTCCAAGTCACTACTAGCCTTTGGTGACATCTCCGGTGGTATATGAGGCCACAGAAGTACAGTCTTTAAATACAACAGGGCGTCCTCCCTGGGTCCGCAGTTACTGCAATCAGTCAGGAGAGGAGAAGGTGGAGGGTGGATTTAGGAGAAGACATCGGAAGGCTTCAATGTAGTGACTGCTTATTTTTGCACTTGGTGGACACAGGTTGAAAACTATGCAGAGGGATGTGGAAAGACTGGCTGAATCGTCCCACTGAACAGTGGGACAAGATGATCAAGATTGAAATCCATTTTATTTTAGAGCATAAAGCATAAACCTACTGTTCTTCAGTGCTCTCTAGCTCTGGCCGTCTTAGGTATATATCCTCACACTGGAGCAGTACCTGTTAGCAGTTATCCTCAGTTGCCTTATTTCTGGCACGGAGTGTGCCTCACTCCAGACAGAACATGTCAGGTCGTGTGATGTTTCATGCTAAGTGACAACGTTGATCTGCATGTGTGTCCTTGGGGATGGGAGGTGCCCCCCACCTTATTCTGAAGAAGCCAGGAAGGAGAAAGTCAAGGTGTGCCAGCAGAGACAGGACAGCCCAGGGAATGTGATGCTGGCAGCTTCACCTGATACTGTTCACTGTCGCCTTAGAGAATCAGTGTGGATCGCCTCTTTCGGGAAGGCCACGGTGCAGGCTGGGCTAGCGTTCCATCCCTGCGTCCTCTGTGTGCACTCATCATGCAGTGTGACAACCTTCTGATTGTTTATCCATCTTCCCTCTGCTCCGGGTCCTTGAGCATAAGGTCCACGATTCACTTTGTCTCCCTGCTGAGTGACAGCCCCCGGTGCGGTTGTACCTCCGTGTGTTCAGCCATCTATCCCCGGAAGGACATCCGGTTTCACTTCTCTGGGATAAATGCCCAAGCGTACAGTCGCCGGGTCATCTGGTAATTGCACATTTAGTTTGATAAGAAACTGAGTGGCCTCCTTTGTAAGTGGTTCTTATGTCCCCTGGAGGAAGAGAAGATAAAACTCTAGAATTGACATCAAACCCTCACCCTGAGACGTCCCCCAGTGGGCCCTGGGTGCCTAGACAGCAGCAGAGACCTGTGCCTTTGAGCACAGGTGAGGTGCCAGGACGAGAAACTTCAGGGGGCTTCAGTCTCAGGGCCATGACCCTGCCCCTCCCCCACCCTGGAGCCTCTTCCAATGCCGCATCAGTCAGGGCCACCACACCTGTGACACCCAGGCCCTGCCCTGGAGAACGCTTTCGAAATAGACACCTGGAAGCACCGGCTCCTCAGCCAGGTTTGAAAAATGGGAGGAAGCAGTCACAGGTTTCCAGCCAGGCAGTCTTAGGATTCTTAAGGAGATTTTAGGTGGTTTCTTCCCCAGCTCCAAGCCGCTGTTCCCTCATCAAGGTGGTGAGGGCACAGTGGATGGTGTTTAAGGATGAGAGCTGCCGGAAGAGGGCTCAGAGGCTCTGGGTGCCGCTCACCTCTGCCAGCCCGGTGTCTGCACCCACCCAGGATGGGCCCTGCCCGATCCTGGGAGCCGGCTGGGGAAAGGGAAATAGGGAATATTTAACTGGACCAGCGCTTTTTCTGAGCGGGGGCTCAAGAGCTGTGAAATGAGAGGAAGAGGGCTCCCAGGAGGTGAGAGGCTCGTTTGTGGGTGGCTTTGTAGCAACATTGTGCGGGATTGGGAAGGAGTAAGCCCTCTCGGGCTTTAGGCGTCCCTGGAAGGAAGGACGTGTCCTGGGGGTGTGCCCCTTTTTCCAGGGCACCCCCATCTGCACCTGGAGAGCCCTGGCAACTGCCCCCACAACATAAATGACTAAGGCACCAGTCCCTGGAAAGCACAACCATTAGAAAAACTGTCCTGTGGGTGACACCAAATTTACCACCCAGATGCCAGTCTGTGCTGGGGCCACTCCAGGACACGGGGGCTTCACCGATTTCACTCTCGCGTTTGTAAAGGAAAATTGTATAAAACCACCCATCATTGTACAAATTTCCCAATCCCAGCGAGGCTTCGTCCACTTGAAGCACAGAGGGTAACTGTCTCCTGCAGGTGGGAAGTTGAACACTGGGACCCCAACAGCCGCTGCCTTCTCACCAATGTGGGAGCCATAACCTACATCCCAACACAGTGGGGCAATCCCCACGCAGGAAAAGCCACCATTGATAGCAAGGCGATGGGCTGGGCGTCGTGGTTTGGTGCCTGGTGGAGGGAGTCTGGCTCCCAGGACTGTGGACGTCTGACTCCACGTGGGCCTGAGCGGTCGGGTGTGGGGTTCGCTTGGCATCTGGCGCCCAGAAGACACTCAAGGACCTTGGCTGGGAGTGAGGAGGTGCCTTTGAGCACAATGCGTGCAGGAAAAGGAGACGAAGGCACACGAGGGGCTTGTGCTCCACCCTCGGATGTCGTGCCAGCCGAGTCCCCGCTCAGGCCCTGCTGGGAGCGGGCACCAGATTCTGCGGGCCCAGGCGCCTGTTGCTGCAGCTGTCGGGCAGTTTTTACTCCTTCAGAACTATAATTATCAAATCGTAAAGGAAAATAGGGGAGAGTTCACCAAAGAGTTGGGAAATAAAATCTACAGGCCTAGCGGACAGGAGATTGTGGGTTGCCATTTCTGCTCAGAAGTTGTACGCATGTGTGTGCATTGGAACATGTGTGTATATTTATGTGTGCGTGTCTGTGTTTGAGAATAGGTGTGCTTTTGTTTCTATGAGTGTGTATATGTGTATGTGGACAGGTGTGTTAGTCTGTATCTGAGTGTGTTTGCACGTACATGTATGCCCATGTGTGGGTAAGTATGTGCATGTACGTGGGTCTGTGTGTGCCTGTGTGGATATGCCCAAGGCAGGTGGGTGTACACGTGTTAGGCCTGGAGGCAGAAACAAAAGACAACTATAAATTCAATCACTGAGCAAAGGGCTGAGGGAAGTGCTGGACCTTAGAGCAGTATAGCTTCAGGAGAAGGATGTCAAAATCCACAGTGAAAAATCCCTTGGTTTTCTTGCTGTGACATTTGCTGAAAACCACAGCCCTGACACCAACGTCACATGCCCTGCTTGGTTGTTTTCTCCCTGAGGAAGTGAGAAGGAGGTGAGGTCCTTTAGCTCTGGTCTGCAATCACCTAAACGCCTTCCCCACGCAAGGTGTCGGCCCCCAGACTTCCCCTTTTCTCCACAGTCCCTGAGTCTCTTTGTGACCTAAGAATTGAACCTCTGTGGCCAGAACACGGGAAATACACTGAATCTCTCATTTGATTGGCAGGGCTTGTTAACAGCCACCTTTCCAGTTCTTGTTTTTCTGTTTGGGGAAGGCGTGTGTGTGTGTGTGTGTGTGTGTGTGTGTGTGTGTGTGTGTGTGTAGAAGCGGGAGAAACGGAGAGACACAAATGGGATTAACTCTCCACAGACAGGCAGAGGGATCAAGAAGCAACCATTCCTCATACTCCAGGTACTAAAACTCCTCCTGCTGCCATCTTTCCTGGCTTCTTGTTTAGCTCAAGAGTTTGGGGCCCAGGCTCTCTTTGTCTTACTTACAGGAAGGTCGGTGTATCAGTCACCTACTGCCACACAAATACAGTGCAAACATCATGCCAAAACTCAGTGCTGTATTTTCTTTATCATTTCATTTATTTATTTTCAACAATTGGGCCTAAGCCAATCAGATGAGTCTTTACAAAAAGCCGGGACCTTCCTGAAGACATCGTGAAAGGGACTCAATGTGAAGGAGCTCAAATGCTGGTCTTGGAGGTGGAGGAGGCCACCTGACGCGGAATGCACGTGGCCTCTAGGAGGTGAGTGACCCCTCATTGACCGTCGTCAAGGAAACAAGTATGTACCACTGCAAGGAATTGAATTCTGCCAACAACCTCAGTGAGTTTGCACGTGGGTTCTCTCCCAGAGTAACCAGACATAAATGCGGACCAGCAGCCACCCTGATTCCAGCCTTGTAAGACCCTGAATGGAGAATCCAGTTGAGCCCTGCCTGGGCTTCTGACCTATAGAACTGTGAACTGTTCAGTGGGGTTTGTCTTATACCACTAAGTTGGTGGTATTTGTTATACACAGACTGGCCACTTTCTTTGAAGGAGAAAGGAAAACTCCCAAAGGGAAAAACACAAGTTACTACCTCACTGAAGTAGCTTGCCACACCTGTAATGAAACTGGTTCCCCCCAGTGGATAGAAGTTGCCTAAATTACCATATCTGCACCAGCAATGAGTTTTATGATTTTATTTTAATCATTGACAGATGAAAGTGTCAATTCATTATTTCAATTTGCATTTATTTCTTTGCCTTCTCGTGAGAAACCCCCTTTTTCATATGGTTCTTAGTATAACAGCTGTTAGGAGCATGCTTTCTTTATTTCTAGCTGGATGGATTTTTCTATTTAACTTTCATGGCTAATTTCTCAGTTTTTACAGAACCCCCGACACAATACGTGCTAGAGCAATATTTGCTGAATTAACATCTGAATTAACAAATAAAGAATAAGTAATTGAGTCTTCAAGGGCAGGCAGGGAAATTCAGAATGAGCTGCTGCTGAGAAATTCAGAATGTTGGTGTCAGAACAGGACTGGAAGCGCCCGTTGGAAACCGCTCCATAAACCAGAGACGCGCCTGACATTCAAACGCCCTTGGCCACGTAAGCC
This sequence comes from Rhinolophus ferrumequinum, assembly GCF_004115265.2. NCBI lineage: Eukaryota > Metazoa > Chordata > Mammalia > Chiroptera > Rhinolophidae > Rhinolophus > Rhinolophus ferrumequinum. The sequence continues at coordinate 5,067,169 of NC_046291.1, forward strand.
TGTGAGGCAGCTGTCCAAGCAGTTGCCAGCAGGGAAGAAGCCCTTACAGAGCAGATGAGAGGATAGGAAATCAGGCATATGACTGGCGGTCAGAGGGCTGCTCCGGGGAGGAAGGGGGTTGGGGGCATTGTCTACTGCCTTGCGTCATCAGACATGCCAGATTAGGTCCGAGCTTTGGTTTGTTGGAAACATTTCTTATTATTTCTTTTTTAAGTGTTTATTTCTTTGGAAACTACTACTACAAAAGTAACCTATTTGCTGTTTAAAATACTCCACAGAGTTTAGAAGGATGTAAAATACAAGGTAAGAGAGACTCTTTAACCCTCCATCTCACTTTCCTCATGTGATGAACTTTGACTTACATACAAAATAGTCAAAGGAAAAATGGGCTGAGCTCAGCACACTGTCTGCAACGTATTCTGTTTTCACTTAACAAAACATCTTGGATATATTTTCCTGGACATGAATTTCAGATCAGGAAACTGGGACCCAAAGATTCCCAGAGGTCTCCATGAATAGACTTTGTACCTTCATAGACTCTGAAATTTTAGATGTGTTTTCCAGGATTCGGGGGCATTGTATAGGCCTCTGAGACTGCTGTCACCCCAAAGATAGAAAAAGAAACAAGCCCCGCATCATTTTTTAAAGTCTTTTTTTAAATATTGTGATCATTTTGTGAAATCGTGATGCCTTTTATGAAATTGCCTCTAGATGTTCAAAACTCTAATTCCAGAATGTACACAAACCTCATTATTTATCCTGGAAGATTAAGAGTACCTATTAAGCAGAGATAAAACCCCAACCTGTTAGTCCCTTTCATATCAACTGCTGAGTATACCCGAAGGGGACATAGCAGGAGCTCTTTCGGTTTCTCCTGGGTTTTCTCTACCTGCTGTGACTTTTTGCAGGTGCGGTTGTTTCTATCACAGTGTGGGCACCACTGGGCTTTCAATGGGCAGTGGACCAATCATCAAAGCTTCAGTCCTCACTTACCAGCTCTGTGAGGACTTCAGAGATCTAGCTGCATGCTGTCCCCTCCAAGGGCAGTCTCGTGTGTGGCCCAGGGGGCTGCCACCACGTGAAAGACAGGCACATGTGGGCATCTGTTCCCTACATGTAGGTGTACCAGATTGTTGAAGGTGGGGGGGTAAGAGATGGCCAGGAAGGAAGTAGAATAAGAGATGGAGATGGAGCATCTCCTCAGGAAATATTAGTTCGAAGAATTTGTTAATTAAAATTTGAGGTTTGGGTTTTATTTAATTATCCCTTCGTGTGGGACAGTGTGTTGGACCAGGCACAGGCCTGCTAACTCGAGCAGCGGCCCCTATATGGGAATGGGAGTGCTTTTGGGGGCAGCTGGGAAAGTGTGGCCTCGGGGCAAACACTGCGGAAGACTCAGGGCTGCAGCAGGTTCTCTCGGAGGTAGAGGTGAGCATCTCCATTGGGACGGTCGGTGTTACCTCAGTGGGCAACCACTCTGCTCAGATGTGACTGTCACCGCTAGAATGGACCCCTCCGCCATCGTGGCTGAGGGGGACCTGGCTTTGCAAGAAGCTCGCAGAGCTCTTCCAGGGGCAGGTGGTTACCTTGTATCTTGTCTTCACAGTGACGCAGGGACTCAGGACCTTGACCTGGGGCTGGCTCTCTGCCGTCCAAGTCCAGAAACACGAGCTGCTGACCAGTGCTGAAAGTTTCCCACGTGGATTGTGTTAACCCTCACGACCTGCGACGAGCTGGGCACTGCTTCCACCCTCCCTATGCAGGGCTGACATCTGACGCACGGGGATGGTGAGTGACTTCCCCAAAGAGCACACAGGGAGCTGAGGTCAAACCCAGACTCCCTCCAGCGGAAACATGTGACTCATGTTTGTTGGATGCATGAAAATGTTTGGAGAAATGCAACCTCTGGATAGCACAAACCGGGATGCTAGGCCACCAATGCAGAGACAGCGGCTGGGGTGAGAGAGGCCACAGCAGGACCCAGAGAGGCAGGCAGGTATTAGAAATCAGGGTCTGGTAAGAGCCAGCCAAGTCAGGGTGAATCTGAAATGCATCAAGGCCCCTTGTTGTGGGCAGTGCCCCAGGCACTGGAGATAAACAGGCTCTGCCGCCCAGGCTCACAGACAAGAGCATCACGGTGTGAAAACCAGGCTAAGGAAGCCCCTCACTCTGCCTCCGGGGACCAGGGACAGTTTCCTGTGTGAGAGGACAACGTGGCAGATCTGAGGGGAGACATGGGTGTTTGCAAGCAGGAGAGACTTCCCATGCAAAGCGGGCAGCACACACAGGCCCGGAGACGCACCTGTGGGGAGGTCTCGTGGGGACGACTGCAGGGGGAGCATCTTAGGCTGGGGTGGTTTATGGTACCCCAACTTTATTGAGGGAGATGGTTCATCACTAAGATGTGGATTGTGATCTCTGCCCTCAAAGCCGTGTGAGTGTGTATGTATGTGTGTAAGTGTGTGTATGTGTGTGTAAGGCTGGTGGTGGGGAACCGACTGGCATTCAGCAGATAAACATGTAAATAAATACTAATCACACAGGGCCGTGGGATCAGGCATCCCTGTGCGTGATGGACAGGAGATCTGATGATAACGGCCATTAAAGTAATGACCAGGTGGCTTCGGGAGACACCTAGGTTTCAAAGGTTCCTCTGGCAGCATCTGCAAGATGGAGGCAGAAAGTGGTGTGCGCAGTCCAGGTGGGTCAGGAGAGAGGCCAGGAGGCAATTGTTGGCAGTGGGAACGGAGAGAAGCAGGCTTGCTTGGGAAGCATGAAGGGAGCACGAGAACGATGCCGTGGGCTGAGAGGAGAGGAGGAATGGAAAACTGAACCAAGCGCGTCCCCCAGGCTGGAGTCTTCCGGAGAACTCTCCAGCTCCCTGGAGACTGCCCAGGGCTCGGGGGCCGTCTCAGTCAGCTCGGGCTGCTACAACGAAATGCCAGAGATGGGTGACTGAGACAACAGAGATTTATTTCTCACAGTTCTGGAGGCTAGAAGTCTAAGCTCAAGGGGACATCAGATTCGGGTCTACGTGAGGGTCCCCAGCCTGCCCTGTCGATGGCTGTCTTCCCACTTGTCTTCACATGGCCCCTTCTTTATGTGTTTGAAGAGAGAAAGAACGATCGCATGCCTTTCTTATAAGAGCACAGCTCCCACCATGACAGCCCCCCCTCATGACCTCGTCTCACCCTAAGCACCTCCCAAAGGCCCCATCTCCTAACTCCCTCCCATTGAGGGTCAGGGCTTCAGCATATGATGTGGGGACACAAGATTCAGTGCATGACAGAGGCTTCACTTGAGCAGGAGGAGAGGGCAGGAGGCAGGTTGGCCCGTGACTGGATCATGCAGAGGATGGAAGAACCAAGCAGCGAGAGTGAGTCCCCTGGGGGCACGGCATTGAAAGGAAGAAGCCAGAACTGGAGACCAGGACTGGAGCCCAGAATAGCAAGAAGGGGACCCTAAAGGCCTGGGAGTAATTGATGTGGGAGTGAAAATCCTCGTGGGCATCCACGGGGACTCCTTAGGTCGTAGTCCTATGAATGGGATAAAATGAAAGCACATGTTTAATAATTTAGATCAATAATTGCATGGCTTTCCATAGGCTTCCAGCCACCGTGCATAAGAGTGCCTGATCCTACACCCCTGCGTTGGCTTTTGTTTTTGTTTCGTTTTAAGTGAAATCTTCGTTGACCTGTGGCATTGAATTAGATTCCTAGGGCTGCCATCACAAATCACTATAACCAGATTCTTATTCTCTCATAGTTCTAGAGGCTGGAAGTCTGAAACCAAAGTGTCGGCAGGGCCACACTGCCCCCGAAAGCTCTAAGGGAGGAGGCTTTCTTGCCTCTTTCTAGCTGCAGGTAGTTGGTAATTCTCAGCATTCCCTGACTTCTAGGTGCATCGCTCCAATCTCTGCCTCCGTTGTCCCGTAGAAGATGACCCTCTCTTCTGTGTCTGTGTTTTCCTTCTGGATTCAGTTCTCTAAATCCATAACTACTGTTATCCAAATTCTGATAACTACTGCTGTCTAAACCTGATAACTAGAGTTATCCAAATCTGCTAAGGCTATTTGTCAGATTTAGAGCCCATCCTAATCCAGCATGACCTCTCTTGAGGTCTTTAGCCCAATCACATCAGCAAAGACCCTTTTTCCAAATAAGTTCACACTCACAGGTCCTGGGGGTCAGGACTGAGACACATTGTTTTGGGGACGACTGTTCATCCCACTACAGACATACATACTGAAAAATCCACAGGTTGTACGTGGGTAGTTCAAGGATCTCTTATACACTGAAGGTGTCCATGTAATCACCACCTGGGACAACAGCAGGGACGCAGAGTCCCCACGGGTGCCTTTCCCCACCATCCCCTTCCCTTCTCCGCAGAGGCAGCCTCCATCCATGAGGTTTGGCTGGCCTTGAACTGCATGTAGATGAAAAGATGAAATGCTGTGTGCTTGGCCCTGGGGGTATACCAGCTCTCCACCTTCAGTTTTTTCTAGCAATATACCTAGAAACTGAAGACAGCCATGTAATAGCTGAAGAAGTAACTAGAGCAGTTAATAAAGTAACCAAACTCAGCATAAGTACACCAAAGTAAGTAGCTTTTCTGTTCAGAAGCATTTAACCGGTTAAAAATATAATGGGGGGAAAATCCCACTTACAATAGCACCCACACATAGAATAGCTAAGACTGTCCTTAATAATCCAAATAAGAGGTCAAAGAAATAAAACTAAAAATTAAGCTGAAAAGTACTTTCGTTTTCAGACAGAGCAGCTATGTGTTAGGATGGGAAAATTTTGTTTTAAAGTGAACAACTTCCCCCAAATGAAACTGGAAAAGTAAATAAGTGGAAAGACCTGAGAAAATCTTCTACAAGAAGGAAAATGAGGGACAATCTGCTTGCCCCACCAGGTTTTACGTGGCGTGGTAGGTCTGAAACGAGTGACTCCGAACATTCCTGGTACAAGCAGTGGCAGACTGATGAAGAGTGAACAGCCAAACATGGATCGGTATTGAACAATGATAATTGGGTGACATTCAGCAATGGGAAATAAAAGATTTCTCAATCAAGGATGACACGATAATTGGCAAGATATTCGGGGACAATATCTGCGGTAACTTCACCACACACCCAAATAAACTGCAGATTGATCAGAGCTCAGCTGTTTTTTAAAATACAGTGGAACAAAGAGCGAGAATAACTCCTTGGTTTCTGGATGGAGTAAGGACTTCCTAAGTTTAAAACCAATGGAAGGCAGTACAAAGGAAGATAAAGCTTTGAATGCACATAAAGAGTCTATGTCAAACATCACAAAATAAATGAAAGGCAAATTACAGGCTGAAAAAAAATCTGGGTTTTTTTTGCCATAAAGATGATTGAGAAAGGATTTAAAATGTCTATAAATAAACATATGAATCAATGAGAAAAGCTGAAATATTCCATTAAGGGACTGGGCAAAGAAAAAGCTTAGAAACTCAGATGAAATGCAAGAACCTTACAAACAAATGACAATAGAGTCAATCTTACAAAGAATAAAAAAAAAAAAAAAGACCAAGGCTGAAAAAAAAGACCTTTTTTTGCCTCTTGGACTAGTAACTAATGCTAGAGTTTGTGGAGATGTTCTCGATGATCTAAGCTGTGAATTTTCGTATCTCATGATGGGTGGATAAATTTTTACAACTTTTTTGAAAATCAATTTAGCAGTTTGTGTCAAAAGTTTAAGACATTTTAATGTACTTTGAGTGTAAAAAAAAAAAAACAAACCCAAATCTAAGGAGTTTAAATTGTGTATGTGTGTGTGTAATGTATATAAAAATCCTAGAAAATGAAGAAAATATACTCAACTCTTGCAATGTTACACTCTCATTATTTGGTGTTCTCTCCTTTGATATACTCTTTTCTAATATTCGAATGGCTTTTATTTTCAGGGACAGAAAACAATTACTAAAACAAAGAAACAGAATGCTAAGTACATTCTATGCACAACCCCAAAGGAATCACTATTGCCACATAGTTGCAGAAGCAAGGGCTTAAGATAACAAACAAGGGGAAACAAACATATCTCTTCGCTCATGACAAATCCAGTGACAGCATATTAACCCAATCAATAGGTGGTTAGTTGGTGATCTCCAAGTAAATGAAATCGCCCACTAAATAGAATTGACTCTACCTCACTCAGCAGGGAAGTTCACGTGTAGACTAAAAGGTCAATGAGCTGGACTTTTTCAGGCAGAAAAGCAAGGGGAAGGCTTCAGTCCCAGAATGACCACAGGTGAAGACCGGAAGCCTACTCCAGCTGTGTGGGTGGGAAAGAAGGTGGAGGAGTGATGATTCCGGCCCAGAAGGTAGAGGCTGGACTGCTAAGGGATGCACAGGCCTTTAGAACTGGTCCTGCACAGCGGGGAGCAGGAGTGATGGGGACGTCGGATGGATTTAGAGCATGAACGTCACATAACCAGATGTGTCTGTTGGAAGGATCGACAGTGCAGAGAATAAACTGGGGGTGGGAGGAAGACTGCACAGAGGCCGACGGATACGGAAGCTTCTATAGCGGTCCTTCTGGAAGGTAACGGAATCCTAAACAAGGGCAGTTATACTTGAGATGAAATGGGGGATGAATTAGAACATCAGCTCCACTAAGGGCTTTTTTGGTCACATCTGTTTTCCTAACTCCTACAAAAATAATTGGCCAATAGCAGATGGTCAATAATATTTGTTGAAGGAATGAGCCAGTAAAAAGACACAAGATATTTAGAATGCAACTAGAAGGACCTTGGATGTAGAAAATAACGGTGGAGGATTTTAGAAAGGATATAATCAAATAATTATACCTCAAAACAATCTTATCTCTATAAGTAAATTCATCCAATGCTGCCTCATAAATTTCCATAGACATTGCTGTATTGTAGTAATTTGGGTTATAATTCTATAGGCCATCAAAATATTTTCAAGGGCTACTTAATGTTTTTCTTATAAATGTAAATATGCCCATTCTATGGACAGAAACTCCTTGCTAGGATTAATATAAAAGGATTTTGTCCATATCTGGATATTTGGTGATTTAGTTTTTTTGTGTTTTTTTTAAAACAGACATTTTACATTTTTATAATTTCAAAAGTGACAATATATCTATTTAAAGAAGAGTTCCTCAAAACTGAATCATTGTATCAATGTCAATTTCCTGGTTGTGATGTTATCCTATTTGTGCGAAATGTTACCTAACTGTGAAGGGACCCCCTCGCTGCTATTTCTTACAACAGCAGGTGAATCTACAGTTATATCAAAATAAAAGACTGAAAAAAAACCCTGAATGACTCATCTTCCTCACTGAGGATCTTTTACACCATAATGTCAGAAGGAAACCTTGGCTTCACACACAGCCAGGGGGAAACGGTGCCTTATCTCTATTTTCTTAAGACATGAGCCCCGAAGATTGTGGCTCCACTCATTGCAGCTTTTCTGTTTCCAGCTGTAATTCCAAAGTAAACACACCTATTATTGATGGCTTCCAAACCACGAGATTGTCGCCATGGTTATTCTCACTGCTCCTCTGAGCTTTATCACTTCCTCTCCGGATGAGGTTTGTTCTGCCTGTAAAGGGTTTGCCGACTTTCAAAGGAGTGAAAAATGGACCATTTTTGAGGTCTCTGTGCACCAAAATAGTGCAAGTTGGTCCAAACCAGGTGGAGAGAGTTCTGGTCCAATCAGCGTGGTCCCCTCACTGTTGTTGACAACTGCAGGTACACAGTTGCCTGGCTGTGTGGATGGTGGAAACAGCTCCATGATGTTTGTTATTTTACCTGTGTGAGGTGGGGGTGGGGGAAAGCAGGGAGTTGGTGGAATAGAGAGAGTCTCACCCAAGCCTCTTCCTCTCCCTCTTTTTCCTCTGCAGGGCACCTCTGGTGTCAAGGCCTCCTGTAGCACAGATGGGCGCCCCCGCCACCCCCAGACCTCTTCCATCCCCGGGCTCATTGTTCCAGCATCTGATCCCTAGGAGGTGCTCCACACTTGCTGGCGGCCTGAATCTGGTTTCCCGGTGCCTTGCGCAGGTGTTTCTAGCTCTGTTACAGATACCCATCCTTCTGTGGAAGGATTGCACAGACTCCCAAACTAGTCTCCCTGACTCCCCCTTCGGCCCTTCTCCAACTCATTCTCTGCAGGCAGCCAGAGTGATCTCTTTAAAACATCACCGCACTGCATGCTTCATGCCTTAGAGAATGCGACGTACCCTCAGGATAAAACTTGAAACGTGGCATATGCGGCCCTCCCTGGCCTGCCTGTGCACACCTGCCCATGCTCTCGGCCTCTCCCTCTGCAGGCCATCCTCCAGCTCTCTGTACAAGGGGCATGCTTGTCAGCCCCACTTAAGGAGTCCACATGGAGCAGACACCTGAACCTCCTTGGAGCCCAGGGGTTCAGAACTGGGAGCAGTGGGGCTTGGGGTTCTTGCCAGCTGACTCTGGGAGAGTGTCCTCACACTTGCTCCACTTCCTCCCAAGGTGTCTGGGGCACATTATCTGCTGGATGGTGGGATACCTGGCTGGCGTCAGAGTTGACCTTATGCAGTCGCCATCTTGGTGAGGTGGGGGAAGCAGGTCACATGTGCAATTGTACGGCACCAAGAGGCCACCTGCCCTAAATATCTTCTCCTCCTGACTTATTGAACCTGAAATCACCTCGGCTAGAGCAAACCCAGGCAGCACATGGCCCAGACACAGGTTTCTAGCCGTGAGTTCTCTGATCCAGTCTCTGGACCCTTCCCACCCATCTCCACAGCCGCCCTGCTCCTCCCTGTGAACAGGTGCCCCCTCCCGGAGGCACAGTGTGAAGGCCAGAGCCCAGTGGGGTATAAATACCTGTGAGTGGAGCCTTTAGGACGTGCGTCCTGTGCAGGGGGGAAGGAGACGCCAAGAGCAGCAGCAGGTTTGAGACTGCATTTGGTGGAAGGACAGAGCTGGGATCCAAGTCCCCAGTCTGCGCACAGGCACACATCTGGTGACCTCGGGACATTGGCCAGGACCCATTGGCACAGGTAGGCGAAGGTAAGTGTGAAAGAGTCTAGAACCAAGTAACTCATACAGTTTGGCATGTCTAGGTAAGCGGGCTTAGAAATCAACTAACATAACAAATGAGAAACAAAAACTCATAGACACAGACAATAGTTTAGTGGTTACCAGAGGGTAAGGTTGGGGGGTGGGAGATGAGGGTAAGGGGGATCAAATATATGGTGATGGAAGGAGAACTGACTCTGAGTGGTGAACACACAATGGGATTATAGATGATGTAATTACAGAATTGTACGCCTGAAATCTATGTAACTTTACTAACAATGGTCACCCCAATAAACTAATTTTTTTAAAAAAAGAAAGCAACTAACGTAACCCCTCATGTTACAGTCGAGGAAACCACGGTTCATAGAGATTCTGAGGTCTTCCCTGTGTCACAGATAGAAGAGGCCAGGACCGTCAGTGAACCAGCCAGGGCCGTGGGTCACATGGCTTGATCGCTGCAATGGATCAGGGCTGCTGTTTGTGTCCATTCAGGCCTTGTTTCTTTTTGCACTTTGTAGACTACAGTATGAACATCCCCACCTTGGGGTGTGCAGTGCACATACTGCACATACTGCACTGTACAGAGAGGCTCTGAGTCAGACTCAGGGCAATAACCAATAGTGACAGGGAGGTCCGATCCCTTGAGCTGGGTCCCTGATGAAAATCAAAGCAGGAGGACGACCTGGAGTGCAGACAGCAAGCAGGTGGCAGGGCTTTTCCCCAGAGAGGAAGGTTCATTTGGCCTTTAGTCCTGAGGGAGGCTCTGGTTCAAGAAGTTGATCACTGAGTCCAAGAGCACCTGGCCAGGGATCCAAGGCCCTCCCTCTTAGGCTGTGGGCGGCGCCAGAACCCGGCCCTGTGGTCAAACTGAGTCAACTGCAGACTCCAACAGGCCTTTGGGATGAACAGGCCTCCGGAGCCCAAAGGTCAAGAGCAGGGCAAGGCCAGGGTCACAGTACCACAAGCAGGGAGGAGGCCAAGACATCTTTGAGAGGTGAGAGGCTGGGGATAGCGGATGTTGGCAATTTATGACTCATAAAGAAAGCACTGGAGAATGAATAACCCCTAGTATTCGCAGATCTGTTGTCAGGCTACAAACACTTGTGCAAAACAGCTTTATTTGATCCCATAGAAAGCCTGTGAAGAAGGTGTTTACGTCCACAGGTTCCCCACGTGGATTTCGCAGGTTACAGGACAAAAAGAGAGCTTGAACCCACGTCTCATGACTTTCGGACGCCAGCCCTGCACCATAGCGCCCCCTTCTGGCCACAGAGAAAACTTAGTTCCGAGGCTCTATGGCTCTGGTCCGGGAGTCTAATGGAGGAGCAGGTGGGTGTGGGCACTTGATCCAGGTGACGTGGGTGAGGGATTCGTAAGTGGGGCAAAGGTGAAGCAAAACCTTCTAACAGGGGGACCCTGACCATGGAGACAGAGCTTGTGTGTCTCAATCTCTGGGCACCGTTCCGCCCCCAAATGGGCAAGAGATCGGTTTCCTCCACACTGCGGCTCCCTACTCATCTCTGTGTGTTTTTCCCAGGCCATCTCCCCCGTGGAATATGTACCGACAGCTGAACCCTTTTGTGTTCAAACGTCCTTCTCCCTGGCAGGCCCCAGCACCAACCCAGGCCAGTTCTCTGTCTTCTCTGTTTCTACAGGCCTATATTTTCCTACATTTCAGACTCGATTAATTTTAGACTGCTTTATGATTTTTCTTTTTATTAAGTATGTTCACCTTGTGGAGAAGGTACAAAAGTACAGAGGCAACACCAAAATCACCTGCAACCCCACCCTCAGGACAGAAATCCCTCAGAACATTGCAGTCTGTACCATCTCCTTCTCCATCTCGGGTATTTAAGTAGAGTTATACTTTCCTAATAATGTTACATTTTTTTGTTGTTGCTGAACATTACCTTGCAGGCATGTTACGAAATGTTTTCCAAGCACTCTTTTTAATGGGCTTGTCACAGTCTGTCCTGTGGCTGGTCCATAATTTATACAGTCATTCTCCCTTGCTGGGCATTTCGATTGTTTTGAAGTTTACTCTTTTTTTTTAACAGGACTTTATTGGGGAACAGTGTGTACTTCCAGGACTTTTTTCCAAGTCAAGTTGTTGTCCTTTCAATCTTAGTTGTGGAGGGTGCCGTTCAGCTTCAAGTTGTTGTCCTTTCAGTCCTAGTTGCAGGGGGCGCAGCCCACGATCTCTTGAGGGACTTGAGGAATTGAACCAGCAACCTTGTGGTTGAGAGCCCACTGGCCCATGTAGGAATCGAACCGGCAGCCTTCAGAGTTAGGAGCATGGAGCTCCAACCGCCCGAGCCACGGGGCTGGCCCTGAAGTTTACTCTTTTGAACAGTGCTATAAGGGAAAGCTTGTGTGTGAATCTTTGTCCCTCCCAGGGTGGAGTCCTGCACGTGAAATCACCACTCAAAGACTCCTGGCAGTTTTCAAACTCCTGCAGTCAGGACCCATCTGCACCATTGGCTGGTGTCAGCACACCACCCACTTTTCCCACTCCACCTGGAACAGGTGGCCAGGTGGGCGTGGCCTTTCACTGTGTTTTCACGTGGATTTGTTTGATTAGCTGTCACATTGAGCATCTTCTCCTGCATGTCTGACTGAAATTTCTAAAGGGGCTCAATAAACAGCAGTTATGTCTCTTCCCTCCATCCCAACAATTCCAAAAGTGAGACCAGAGGGACAGAAAGGCTAAAATAGCACCTCTATTCTTAATGAAGATGGAGGTGGAGGAGGCAGCTTCATGTGACAGCCACATAGCCTGCAAACTGAAGTAGGAATTCAGCGGCACCCCTCCTTTGTATCCTAGGCAGTACAGGCTGGACAGATGGACAGACAGAACTTCCCAGCTGTGGGCACTGCCGGTGAGTCTTGGCATGGATGAGCAGAGGAGAATCACCCGCTGCAGACATCTGGCTCCCTAAAGGAAAAGGGGGCAGCTGAGTGAGCACCCCTACTTTGCTTCTCTGAATGGTCCTCTTCTCTTAGGGAAGAGATAAGGACGGGGCTGCAGAGAGATCAAAACCCCATTTAGGATGTTTGGAGGGTGGCAAAAGCAATGAAACGTTTCTGCACAGCTCTTATCCGCCCATGCAGTTTCTTCTATTAGTGTTTATTTATTCTGCATATTTTCTAGTGGACTTGAGATGCAAACTGCTTCATTGAACCATTTTCATCCTATTTGTATTTTTCTCTTCTGTAAACTGATTTTGAAATATGAAGTTTTAAATTCCTATTTATCCAAATCCACCATTTTTTTGCATGCTGCCACAATCCTGAGAATCAGCCTCCATCATCTTCATTATATTTGAGTGCATTCTCTGTGCCGGGCATTCTGCTAAATCCTGTGCACGTATTTTATCTCCTGAAACCTTCACAGCAGCCCCTACCAGGAAGGAGCAATTCTCCAAACCAAGGTTGTCAAGTGCATTGAATTGCCAATAGGGCAGACGTGGCAGGGCCAGGGTGGTCTGACTCCAGTCACTCTGTTCCCAAAGGCCGTGTCACCCTGGAGACAGGAATCGTGGCTCCGGGCTCACATTCCAGCGCCGTGCTTTTGGGAAATGAAAACGCTCATTTATTTGGGCTCCTAATTACTATGTCAGGAAGTGAGCATGTTACTGCTGACAATTTGGGGTAGGAATGATACAGATTCCGACTTGGGGATGATAAAAAGCTACAGGAGTGGCTGTGACTCATTTAAATGCTCTGTTTTTTGAAATATCAAAGCTATCACAGATGTATCTGTCTGCCTAGAGACTCAGCTGTTCCCAGAAAGTATGTTCTCATAGTTGATACAGTTGGTGGACTCTTTTCTTTCCGTTTTATTGTTTTCCTTTTAGTTACATAAATAAATCATATTCATTGACATTATTAAAAAACTATAGTAATGTGTTTAAAAAATAGTTAATAGCCAGCTATCCCTCCTTCCATCAAGCTTTAAAACAATACCACCTGAATAATCATAAACACTTAAATGATGAATAACTTGAATAATATTCTTAAATAATTAGTACTTCAATAATAATAAGTACCACCATTCGTGCAGTGCTTACTATATATTAGGAATATAGCTTAATTCAGTTCATTCACAAAATGGCACTCTGAGTTAGACACTATTTTTATCCCTGTTTCACAGGTGAGGAGACCGAGGCACAGAGAAGTTAATAAATTGCCCAAGGTCCCATAGTACGAGTTAGAGCTGAGATTTCAACATGAATGTCCGGCTCCAGTGCCCATAGCTTTAATGACTTTACTCTGCTAATACTTTGGGGCAAAAATTATGGATGTGTAAATGCTCTTTGCTCAAATAAATGCTCTTTGCTCTTTGGTTCATCCATGTACACGTGGATGAACCAATGTAGGTCAGACTACCAACTTTTCTTTTTCTTTGCTCTTTCTTTTTTTTCTTTATAGCAAAATTACTTGTTACTTGACAATATATTTGGACATCTTTCCAGATATAAACATAGAGAATTAAGTGAATTGCCAATAGGGCAGACGTGGCAGGGCCAGGGTGGTCTGACTCCAGTCACTCTGTCCCCAAAGGCCGTGAATTGTGGTTAAATATGTATTTAACGATTTTACTACTTATAGGCAGTTAGGTTGTTTCCAAATGTTTTTAAATGCTGGCACAAATACCCTGATGCACAGAACTTTATATAGTGTGCTTTTTATATCAATAGAATAGATTGCTAACATTGGGATTGCTACATCAAAGACTTATGTATTTACAATTTTAACACACGAGACCCATGTGGTCACAGGCTAATTCTACCAAACTTTTAAGGAACAAATTATTTTAACTTTATACAAACTGTGAGACAATGGACCAAGAGGAACTACTTCCAAACTCATTCTATGAAGTTATAATAAGCTGATATTAATATAACACTATGACATTGCAGAAAAGGAATATTTGGGCCTATGTAATTCGTGCATGTGGATACAAAATATTAGACAACGGAACGCAATGTATATAAAGATAATGCAACATAATCAATTTGTATTTATGCCAGTTATGCAAGGATTGTTGGATATTATAAAAGTCATAAATAAAATTTACTACATTAATCCATTTACATTTAAAGTAATCGTTGATAGTTATGTAGCTATTGCCATTTTATTATTCATAATTTTGATCTTGTTTTTTGTCCTGTCTTAAAGAAGTCCCTCTAAGATTCCTTGTAATACTGGTTTGGTGGTGATGAACGCCTTTAGCTTTTTCTTGACTGGGAAGCTCTTTATCTGTCCTTCGATTTTAAATGATAGCCTTGCTGGATAGAGTAATCTTGGTTGTAGGTCCTTGATTTTCATCATGTTGAATACTTGTATTTCATGTCAATCCCTTCTGTCCTGCAAAGTTTCCATTGAGAAATCAGCTGATATTCTTATGGGGGCTCCCTTATAAGTTACTAGTTGCCTTTCCCTTGCTGCTTTTAGGATTCTCTTTGTCTTTAACCTTTGCCATTTTAATTATAATCTGTCTTGGTGTGGGCCATTTTGGGTTCATCTTGTTTGGGACTCTCTGCACTTTCTGGGTTTGTATGTCTATTTCCTTCACCAGGTTAGAAAGGTTTTCAGTCATTATTTCTTCAGATAGGTTCTCAATCCCTTGCTTCCTCTCTTCTCCTTCTGGTACCCCCATGATGGCAATGTTGTTATGTTTGATGTTGTCCCAGAGGCCTCTTAAACTATCCTTCATTTTTTGGATTCTTTTTTTTTTTTTTTTGCTGTTCCAACGGGGTGTTTTCTGCTAACTTGTCTTCCAAATCGCAAATTGCTGATTCAATCCTCTGCTTCAACTAGTCTGCTGATGATCGATTCCTTCTGGTGCATTTTTCATTTCAGTTATTGTATTCTTCACTTCTGACTTTTTTTTTTTATGGTTTCTATGTCCTTTTTTATGCTTCTATCTCTCTGTTGAAGTTCTCACTAAGTTCCTTGAGCATCCTTATAACCATTGTTTTAAACTCTGTATCTGGTAGGTTGCTTGCCTCCATTTTGTTCAGTTCTTTTTCTGAAGCTTTCTCCTGTTCTTTCATTTGAGACATATTTGTTTGTTTCCGCAATTTGGCTGCCTCCCTGTGTTCATTTCTATGTATTCGGTAGATCTGCTATGTCTCTGAGTCTTGGCCAGGTGGCCTTATGTAGTAGCTGCCCCGTGGGGCCCTTGCACAATCTCCCTGGTCAGCTGCTCCAGGAGTGTCCCTAGTGTGGGTTGTGTGTGCCCTCCTGTTATAGTTGAGCCTTGATTGCTACTGGCACCTCAGTGGATGGGATTGACTCTCCGCCTGACTGGATGTGAGATTGGGCCACAACCACAACTAGGCTGCTGTGCTGGGGGCTTACCTCACTGAGTGGGATTCACCCCATGGGCTCTGGTGCCTGTTGAGATAGCCATTTTTGTGTGCCGCTTGTGGGGCTAATTAGGTAGTGCGCTGCTGTGGTCTGAAACCATCCTCCAAGTATATTGGGCCTCATGGGAGGGACTCTGGTACAGTCCCAGGTCACCCACTGCTTGTGACTGACCAGGGACTACCTCATAGGAGCTACAGAGCAATCCACAGTTGTTCACTGCCTGTGCGAAAGTTGGAGGCATGTGGGAGAAGCCACACTGTGAACTGAGGAGGGCTGACACCAGTACTGGGCCTGGGGTAGCTCTGCAAAAAGCCAGGACACCCAAATGCCTGCTGCTACTTGCCAGCTCTCTTAAGGGTCAGCCACTGATAAAGCCTCTTGCAATGTGAGTTGGGTGAGGCAGGGTCTCAGGGAATCACTAGAGTGGGAGGGGTGGTGGTCACCAGGTTCACATAGATTCTGGTTTGGTGCCAATACTGAACCTGGATCTACTCAGCAAAAGTCTCAGAGCACACCGAGGCCAGTCACTGCCCACCTGGGGCCTGTGGACTCTGAGAGTTTTCCATGAAAGAGTTCATTGGAGGTGGGGCTAGCTGCTCGTAGAGAAAGTAGATGTCCTATAATTAAAAATATAAAGAAGAAGCCACGTCAAAACTGGTAGGAGGGGCAGAGATGTGGAAAGGGCCTCAAACCTCCATATGGCTGTTGAAAATCAGGAGGGATATCTTGGCAGTGGAGCTTCCCCCCAGAGGAGCGAGAGACCCCAGGCTCAAACCAGGCTCCCCAGCCCGGGGTTCCGGTGCCGGGAAGAGGAGCCCCTACAACATCTGGCTGTGAAAAATCGTGGGGATTCCGAACATCCGGTGGGACAGAAGGCTGCAGGAAACCCAGACATCCTCTTAAATGGACCACGCACAGACTCGCTCGCAGGCACTCATCCTGGGCTGCAGTGGAGGGACAGTTACTTGGGGGCCTCAGAGACATAAGGGGGGCAGACTGAGGTGTGTGGCTTCAAAGTGAGGACTGGAGGACAGTCGCCATTTTCCCTGTGAAAGGTCCTTCTCCTGTGCAGCCAGCAGACAGGTGCCTTCTTTCTAGTGCTGAGCCTGCCCCCACAGTCCAGTGGTCGGTGAGAGTTAAAAACATCTTTTTATTTTGATTTTTGGGGAAGAAGTGGGGTTTTAAAAGTACACACAAGTAATACATGTATACATTCTTATTGTAAAAGATCGAAAGATACATTATACACTGAGCAAGGGGGCAAATTCACCTTTCTTTCTTCTGCCTAATTTTACTCGCCACCCTAATTCACTGCTAATATTGTGCTTTACATCTCTTCAAGGCCACTTCTAGGCCCATACACACACTTAAAAAAAAAACTTCTTATTTTGAGATATGGTAGAGTGATATGCTGTTGTGAGAGTCTGGGTTTTTCCCCCAATGCTAACATCTTGCATAGTAGACTGTAATGTCACAGCCAGGAAAGTAACAATGACCCAGTGCTGACCTTATTCAGATTTCATCAGTTTCACATGCACTTGTTTGTGTGTTCGTGCATTTAGTTCTATGCATTTTTGTAGCATATGTAGATGTGTTTTACTCCCACCAACATCAAGGTACACAACCGTCCACACACACTGAGCTTTTTATTGAAGTAGAATATAAATGTAGAAAAGTATTCATGTCATAAGTGGACAACTAGATACATTTTCACAAAAGAAAACTCACCCATGTAACCAATCCAGCGACCAAGAAAAGTGACATTTCTAGCAACCTCAGAATACATTTTTGTATTCCCACCAGTAACTGCTAATCGAGGGAAAACACAAGCTTGACTTATAGCAGCACAGAGTATTAACAGTTTTGCCTTGTTTTAACATTTTAACTGAAATTGAATTATATGATATATTCTCTTCTGTGTATGGCTTATTTCACTGAATATTATATTTGTGAGATTTTAATGATATTCTTTAATGAAGTTGTAGATCATTCATTTAATGACTGGGTAGGAGTCCACTCTGTGAATATATGGCCATTTATTGATCCATTCTACGTTGCTGGACATGTGGATAGCATCCAATTTGGGGCTCTATGAATGCTGCTGCTAGGAATATTTTAGTAAATGTCTTTTGGTAAATACATGTGCACGTTTCTGTTGATATACTAAGGAGTGGAATTTCTGGGTCGTGAGGTATACGTAGTCAGCTTATTAAATTCTGATGGCCACTTTTCCAAATTGTTATATCACTTACCCTCCCACCAACAGTGCATCTGAGTTTTCAGTTGCTCCGTGTCTTCACCAAATCCTCAGTATTCCTGTCTTCCCCCCATTCTGTTGCGTATGTACTATTATCTCTTTGTGGTTTCTTTGATGACTAATATATCTGCACACCTTTTCACATGCTCGTATGTCATTTGAATATGTGCATTTGTGAAGTATCCAAGTTTTTTGCTGATTTTTCTGTTGGGTTTTCTCTCTGTGGCTTATTGCTGTATAAGTGTTCTTTATTCCTGAAATGAGTCCTTGGTGGGGGATATGTATTGCCAATATCTTCTCTCTGTCTCTATGTCATCTTTTTCACTCTCCTAAGAGTGCCTTTTGATGAAAAGAGATTCTTAATTTTAATATAGTTCAACTTATTGAATTTTTTTACTTGAAGGTTAGTGATCTTTGTATCCTATTTTTAAAATCTTTGATTATTCTAAAGTCATAAAGATGCACTCTTTTGTTTTCTTCTAAAAGTGTTATTACATTATCTTTCACATATGGATCTGCAGTGTATATAGGATTGATTTTTTTATATATGATAGAGGAATCAAGATACATTTTTCCCATACAGAAAAACCAATCAACCCAGCAAAATTTATTGAAAAGTTTATTAACCTACCAACTCCCTTGTTTGTCACGTTGCCTTTACCATAAATCAAATGACTAGATATATGTGGTCTGTTTCTGGACTTTATCAGTCCATTTGTCTATCCTGTCACACATCAGTGCTACATCTCTTAAGTACAGCTTAATAGGTTTTGACAGCTAGTAGTTTAAGTCTCCTATATTTATTCCTTAAGATTTCCTTGGCTGTTTGGTGAGGCACAGACCTGGTGGAGTCGCATGGGACCAGTTATGAAGGTCTTAGAGGACTTTAAGACGTGGATTTGAGCATATCTGAATTTTTAAAAGTTGACTTTTGGCTTTGGTCACAGTGAGGAGAATGTGTGTGTGTGTGTTGGGGGGGGTCAGACCATGGGGGCAGTTGTTGCTACAGTCCACGAATGTTGTGATAGCAGCTGTGGAATGCATGTGTCATGGGGTCACAGAGGAGTCCAGCCCCTTTCCAGACCCTGTGCTCCTTGCTCTCTCTGTCCCAGCTACACTGGCCTTTTCTTAGCCTTTCTCTCTTCCCATTTCCTTCCTGCCACTGGGCCTTTGCATATGTCATTCCATCTACCAGAAATTCTCTATCCATTACCCTTGGTCTTGTTCACTGTGCCTCATCCTCTGTATCTTGACTCAGATGGCTTTTCCACAGAAAGCTTTCCTTGAGCATCATAATGACAATGATAACAAAAGTAATAGCAAACTTTTATTCAGTGGCTACCAAGTACCACGGTTTATTCTAGATGCTGAAGAAGCAGCAGCAAACAAAACAGATACAGTTCTTTCTGATATGTGTTACATTCTCGTGGGAGAGATAAACAACAACAAAAAAGAACATCGGTAAATACTGATGGATACTGATAAATCCTAAGAAGAAAGCATCATTAAGCTTTCACTATCTCTAGACTTTAAGCCAGTTACTTAGCTTTTCTGAGATAAGGACACCTTCCCTGTCCATGTTACAATCTCATATTGGGGATAAAGTGAAGAACATGCTCTCACGTGTTTTTAAAATGGTTAAGTGCTATTTTCAAGGTACGATTAGCTGAGTCTCAGAGTCCAGCAGCTCAAGGTACGATTAGCTGAGTCTCAGAGTCCAGCAACACGTCTACGACGGATGGCCATTCTGTGCTCTGCTTCCCAAATCCCTTCTCAGTGGAGGGTATGCCCGTCACGTGCCCGTCCAGGATTCTCAGGTACAGTGGTGCCCTGAACAGACACGACCTCTGACCTTGCAGCAGTCCCAGCTCACAAGCCGGCCATTCAGGAGCAAAGTGTTGGTACCTGAGATGACCACTGCCCACCCGGGCTGTGCTGGGGGGAGAAGCAGCTTGACCCATTGTTTTATTTTCATTTTCTTCCGGTTTCTTATAGGAGATGGAAAAGCTGAACTGCTGAGGATGTAGGTTTATTTTTCTGTTTTGTGCTGTTCTATGGGATACTTTAAGATAATCTTTGAGGGGGAAAAATAATTGCAAGAAAACATCTGCTGGTGTTGAAAACGCTAGGGTTTTCATGTGATAAGATGTGGCATGAAAGCATAAAAGAAAAAAAAAAGATTATTTTAAAATGTTCTTTGTTTCTGAATTTTTCCAAGCAAAGGACACGTGTACGTGTAGTTTAAGGCCCAGAACTGAGGGTGTTCACAAATGAGCAAAGGTCTGCTTCTGCTTCCAGTTCAAGACTCTTGGAGACTGGCAAGGAGGAGCTGGAAGGAGCCTTCGAGCTTCCATGTCCAGCCCAGGGAGGGAACAAGCCCTGTTTCACGCTGTGCCCTGTCCACCTGTGTGCTTCCCTCCACTCTCCTGATGACAGGCTGAGGCCCTTCTGGACCTGGCCTTGTTGGAGGGTCTGTTGTGTATCAACTTCCGGGCCAGCTTGGGCAGCCAGACCTGACTCCCGAGAGCCGTGTGAGAGGGAGCTGCTGGCTGAGGTCTCGCACAGAGGCACCCCTCCCGTGATGGTTTCACTCCCTGGTTGCCTGCTGTGGCCTGAGTAGAACAGGTCCCAGCACCTGGCGTTATAATGAATATGAACTCGATCCTTACGTTACTGAGTTAGGAGTCCCTCGACCTGTTTGTGCGTCAGCATTCATCACCTGAGAACACAGCCCAGCACCTTGGGCAAAGTATGTGCAGAAGATGTGAGTATTGGTTGAGTGAATTAATGTTGACTCTGATCTGAAACTTCCCTTCTTATCTGAATCTGTCGTTTTTTGGCATCTGTCCATCTCTAACCCCAACTCAGCCCCAAATAGCCGTGGTGCATGGGTCTCTGTTTACGGTGCTACTGGGGTGTCCCCTAACCAGAGTGCTGACAGGGGAAGTTTTAAGAACTCCAATGTCATGAGCACTTCATCCTCCTATTGCATCCAGTGGATTCCGAAAAGTGGTCCTTATGGTATTTCCAGGAGGGGAGAGGATTGGCTGAGTGCTGAGTGTGACTTGCTCCTGTGACAGGTGAGCATCGGGCAGGCCCAACATCTGTGTGTTCACACTTCCAGCCAGGGCCTGTTCTGACACATTACTCTGGCTGCGAGTAAAGAGGATTCTGGGTGAGTTACTTCTTTTTGAAGTGAGTGAAGTTTGCGCCAAATAGCTCCTTTCCTTTTGCTGCAAACTAAAGCTTTTCTAACATGCAACCACTGTTTGCCATTATTCAAAGACCCAGATCAATTGCCACACATGACAAACTGAAACATGCAGCGTCAGTTGATTTTCTATGTCACTGCCTTCAGATTCCCCCAATCGAAACCCGGTGCTTCTGGTCTCTAGGGAGAGCCACTTGGTCACTGATCCATGTCATTGGAAAATCGCCTGGTGGATGTTAAGAAAAGAACACATCCCCCTTCTCTCCTCTGCTTCGGACTCGTGGCACCTCCACGTGGCACCTGTGTCCCGCCCACCTCCCGCCCCTGCCTCTGCCCCTCTCTGTTTCATATCCTGTGACTCACAGGACCTGCAGCTGAGTCACAGCCGAGTGCCAGGCGTCTCCCTTGTCAGGACAGTTCCCCCACTTTCTCCTTAAACTGGCCAGAGCAAGACGTGGGGGACACTGCTCTTTCTAATCTCTCACCTTGAGAGAGTATTCTGTGTTGAAGCCCTCACGGCCCCCCCTTCCCCACAGACCTCAGAAATGCTGGCCCTGAGCTTCAGCTCTCTCTTCCCCACCGAGTGACATTCTCACATCCACCCTCTTAGCTCCCAACAGAAGGGATTTCCTAAAGCCAGACAAGTCTGGTGGGAGGCAGATTGTCCTTCAAACTCCGTCTCTCCTCCTTGGCAGCTTCCCAGGATGCTGTCTGCACGTTTCCAGCTCCAATGGTGAGCAATTCCATCCAAGTTCAAGAGCTGGTGATTTCTGGCAAAACCCAGGCAACGTGGGTTGGTTCCTGGAGGGGATTTGCAAAACTCATTCCCCCCACAACGCCCAAGTCTTTGTGCCTTTACATGAGTTAAATTTTCTTTGCTTTTAATATTAGAATTAAGATTCTTGAGGGCAGGGCACGATCTTGCCCAACTCCTTGAGTTATGCTTGGCACATATAAGGGCGCTGCAGATAAGTTTTTGTTTTGTTGGTTAACTTTTCATAATTAACATTGAAATGTTCTGAGCTCAGGAAGATAATGGAAACTTCTCTGTTGCCTCCCCCACCAACTTGAATCACCCATACTCACTCTCCATGCTGATAATAATGATTGATGTGTTTTACGCGCCAGGCTCCGTGTTGCACACTTCACCATGGAGTGTCTCGTTTGGCTCACATAAAACTCCACGGGCTTGACACTGTTATTATTTGTATCTTTGCCACCCATGAAACCAAGATTTTCAGGCTCTCCCGCCTATCAGTGGATGAGCAGGGGTTTGAACCCAGGTCCTGTTGGCAGCAAGAGTCTGTATCCATCCCCAGGTAAAATTTGTCACCCATATGGTGACCTGAGAGAAATGACTTTTCATTAAAGTTTCAGTGGTGGTGAATGCAGGAGGATCACATCAAGATAGCCAGGACTTCAATAATCAAGAAACCCGTGAGGATGGTCAACCCGAGACATCTCAGAGAGAGACCCACGATCTCCTGAGCAGCCCAAACGTGACCAGGACTCCACCAAGTGGCGTATCCCAGGGATGCTCGCCTGGTGGGGTCAGCACTCGAGGCCCCACGGGTGCAGGGTCTTCACCTTCACAGAAACACAGACTGCCCCCACCCTCACTGACTGTAGCGGCCGTCTCAGGAGCCATAGGATGCCTCAGTCCAGCCCCGCAGCTTGCACCAGGTGAGGATAGACGTGACCTACACCATCTCTTTCGGTCTTCTGAACTTAGTGTGGATAGTCAAGGATGACTTTTTAAAATGAATTGCATTGAAGATGAATATTTATATCTATTATATATATCTATGTAGAGATATATACACAACAACACACACACACACACACACACACACACACACACACACCTATTGAACCCAGGTTTCTTTGCTCAATATAACCAAAGACCAGCAGCATCCAGCCATAGTGTGACCAGGCTAGGGACCAACACCAGCACCTAGACCAGCGTTCCTCTTCTTCAACCTTGATCCGGTTACAGAAAGAACAGGTCGGTGGCTGATGGGCTTAGGGTGCTTGACACAGGGACATTTGCTTCATTTTTGGAATTTCTGCTCTTCAACAAGAAACTTCTCGGGCTTCTCAGGTTCCTGTCCACATGGTTTGGCTTTGAAAGGTGTTTCTGGCTGGGTCTGTGAGGGGTTCTCACGGGGTGTTTTCTGCAATGGTGACGCCTACCCAGGCTCCTCTCTGACTATGCCAGGTAACCCGGCTGGCTTATCCTAGCGGCTTCAAGTATTGCCAACGTGATTCACATCCATACGTATATTTTGAATGCGTGACTCTGACTTCTTTGTTCCAATACGTCTGCGTTCCACGTATCCATAGTTCGTTGTTCAACAGACAAGTCCAATGGTTTCTTACGAAAAAGTGCCAACTTTAATTATGCAGACTATCCTGGTTTACATATATATTTTTCATCATATTGTACAGATTCTTGATAATCTAATCCCTCTAATTTTGGAGCTGCCTGAATAAGCATATCCTAATCTTTCTTTCATTGTGTGTATTCTTGAATGTTCTAAAAATGTATATTTGGCCTCAAATATATTTCTACTCAGCCCCAAACAGGCCCCAAATCCTGAGTATGCTCCAAATCAAAATTGTAATGTAAAGGTGAATCGCTGCTTCGTTGATATTTATTTTGTTTTAATAAACATCTCCTTTTTCCACCAAAATAACATAGAGAGCGACTGGTATGCAATAAGCCTGCATACTGGCTCCCTTGGCCAAAGCACAGTGCCATCTGCACCCTCTTTTGTTTAGCCAAGGTAACTCAATTTGTTTCCATTAATAACAATAAACAATGAAACCTCATCTGTTTAGGGAATGGCAAAAATGGACTTTGAATGCAATTATGTGTTGTAGTTATTAATCACCTAATTAATTGGCTGAGAAATACTGTTGCCTGGAGCAGGGTGAATTATTTTGACCAAACAGAATTTCCTTAATCAGATCTTACATGTCAACTAATGGAAAACTAAATCAATGTGCACAAAGCTCTCTCCTGGACACTAGGTGATGGAAACCTGTCCTGGTGTTGAAGAGTCTTACCGTGTAGGTGATGAAACACGACGTGGGTTTGCTGACCAAATGATAGACACTGTTGTCGTCTAAACAACCACAACATAAATCACCTGGAATCATTTTTGAAACATGCGTGTTTCCATAGTGGTCTGTGTGTCCATGGGTACGTGTACATCTAAAAACAGGTAATAGAAACGGTATGTTTCCTCACTGCAAAATGAAAACCGAGCCACGTCCCAGAACCCCGGGGGCCCTTCTGCAGATACCACCTGGACAGGACTAGACAAAACCAGTGGCTCAGAAACGCTTCACATCCAGAGATGAACAGGCTGGTGAAGCAGGTACACTAGGCCCTGACAATGCCCACTCGTGCCTTCTAATTTAAAATGGGCTCTACAGCCACTGTGGGGTTCTCTGAAGCCCCCAACTTGCCTTTGCTTCCCATCTGCCCAGCAGAGGCCCGGAAACTCCACCAGGGTGTGGAGCTTGCTTCAGATGGGCTGGCTTCCCAGGCAGAGGGTCAGGGGTGTGTGTGTGTGTGTGTGTGTGTGTGTGATTGTGCAGGTATGTGAGAGTGTGTAGGCATGTGTGAGTGTGCTATTTGTGTGTGAGGGTGTGGCCACATGTGTGACTGTGCGTGTGTGTGTGCAGGTGAGTGTGAGTGTGCATAGTAGAGAGAGCATTCCTCCCAGAGCGCACTGCAGCTTGTCTCCAGGAGTCAGGCTGGAGCCAGGATGAGATGAAGCTCCTGGCTGCCTGCACTGACCCGTCTGTCTTCATTGCCCCCCACCTTTCACCCCAACCCTCAGGCTTCTGGATACCCAAACGGGCAATCCCCTGCCAATGCCTCTCTTGCCTGTGGTAGACAGATGAAATACAGGACGTCCAATTAAATTTGAATTTCAGATACACATCTAGAATTTTTGAATAAGAGCATGTCCCAAATATTCCACAGGACATGCTTACACCAAAAAATTTTGTAGCGGATGTGAAATTCAAATTTAACTGGGCGTCCTGTTTTGTGTGCTTGTTTCTTTGTTTTTGCTCAGTGCTCCACCCTGAATAACTAGGACGGCATCCACTCTAGTCTCAGCAAGGCAGAGGATTAACTGCCTGCGCCTTTGGGACAAACCCTACCACGTAGGGCTGCAAAACCCGGGCAAGGCCTCAGTTTCCTCATCTGTAACATGGGGATAATCATAGCATCCCGATATTATTATTGAGTCAAATGTCCGTAACAGGAAAAGAGGATGGTTCTCAGGTTGGTTGAGGCTGGTATTCATTCTGGTGAAGGACGACCAGCACACACGATCTGTAGGGCCAAGGTGAGGTGCCAGGCTGACCACTGTACATTCCTAATGTACAGCACGTTCAAAGGAATACCGAGACAATATAACCAACAGGGGCCGGCTGTGTCATTTTTCTTTTTTTTTTTGACGACAAAAAATGGAATTCACGCATTGTAATATAAACAGATACAATCGTCCCGCATGTTGGTAGAGCTGTAGCCCCACACGGGTAAATGTTAATGGAAAAATAGCAGGTACACGCTTACCACGTCGATTCCCACGCATGGGCCTGCTGGTTCCTTGGCAGCCACCCCGGAAATCGTGAAAATGACTGACACATCAATTTTCACATGTTTGTCTGCCAAGAATGAGTCG
The DNA here is from genome assembly GCF_004115265.2 of Rhinolophus ferrumequinum. Classification (NCBI taxonomy): domain Eukaryota; kingdom Metazoa; phylum Chordata; class Mammalia; order Chiroptera; family Rhinolophidae; genus Rhinolophus; species Rhinolophus ferrumequinum. Next base: position 5,092,775 of record NC_046291.1, read on the forward strand.
AGACTAAAACAATTGGATTTTTTCACTGCAGGACTTGGTTGCCCAGTGCTGAGAGAGAATGGAAGGGAGGAGAAGGTGGCGGTGGTGGGGACTGTCTCGTCTTGCCCACGGCACTGACCGCAACGTGCTTCTTCCCAGACCCAACCATCCCTCGGGAAAACACATCTTGTTGTAAGTTCGTGTCCAATCTCCGCACGTGTGTTTCTAATTTCTGCCGCCTCCTCCACTCCTTCCCTAACACGCACTCGTGTTTGAAACCCAGTTTAATGAGTATCAAGGGCAAAGTGATGTTGAGAAGAAGGTTGGCCTCTCACCTGCGTGACGCTCACGAATAAGGAATGAGCAGAAGCACCGCTCCGTTTGTCCATTTCACAACCATTGCTTGATGCGGCCTCTCCACCTGCTATAGGTGGTGCTAGGTCGGGTGACAAGTGAGCCAGACAGACAAGGGAGGATCATATTCTAGTGGGTCAGAAAGAAAACAAACAAGAAAAGAAACAAATGAAATAACATAGTCGCGCGTTTACATTTTCCTGGGAGTGCCGTGGATGGAAGGATAGGGGTTGGGGGGCAGGTGACGGGTGGCATTTCAGAAAAACCGTAGAGAAGTTGCCTTGCTCGTCAGCGGCCTCTGTACCATGCTCTCCTCTCAAAAGCAAACGGATTTGTGTATGATGTGTTGTTGCCAAGTAATCAGACTACAATTGTCACGTGCCGCTCATAAAAACAAGCCTCAAAGCCGCACGTCACACAGGAAGCCCGTCCAGGTTCACTTTCCACAGCGACCACTCGTCTTTGTGTTCAGTGACTGGGCTTCCCGTTTCACACCATCACTCCTTGTTTTATAGTTTAGTGTTTTAAAGAGAGGTTTCTTGTAATTTAGTAAGTGTTATGTTTTCTTGAATCTTGTTGAGAACAAGAATTGGGCATTTTCTCTATTATTATTATTATTATTATTATTATTATTATTGTTATCATTGTTATTATTGAAGCGAAGTTATTTCAAAGGAAGGCAAGTCCTCTGGGTCTGCCAGAACCTACTGGTCTCTTTCTGGAACAATGCTGTGTTGTCGTGGGCTTGAGGATTCTTTGGTCAGCTTGTTGGAGCAAGCCCTTTGCTGGACCTGCATTGACTTACGGACAGGCGGGCATTCAGTGAGATTCTGCCAGAAATCACTGTTGATTCTGCCAAAATCCTTCAAGAAGGAGCTCCAGGTCAGACCCAGGAAAGCAGGGAGGGAAGGTGTGGGAAAGGTCGAGGGTTATTAATCTGTTCAGGGCCTGGAAAGCCAGGCGTGAGCCTTGACTCAGAGCTTCATACTTGGCTCTTGGTGTAGCCAGGATTCCAGAAAGCTCCCTCACCATGCCCGGCTCCCTACAGGATACGGTGGCCTGGACCAGGAGCACACACCGGCCAGGGGGATTCCAATGCTGCCTGTGATGAGAGGTGGCAGGGCTCATGGCTACGTAAACTGTCATGCCTCTTAGCCTGGAGCATGGCAGCTTTCCTTACTCTGGGATAATTCAGGGGACAAAGATGGTCACTGGGCTTTCCCCAAGACCTCTGGTTTGTCTCTCTTTTCTCCTCCACTCAGCCCTCTGCTTCCCTTTATTGCCCTGCAGTGGGGAATTGGCATTGAGGCCAATCTTGTCACAGCCTGAATTAGGGCCACCTTTGTCCTTCCGAACAAATGTCGCAATTCTGGAACTCTGAGGACTTTTTAAATGTTCAGGTTCCAAGCCTGTTGCATTGGCACAGAAATTGATCATGGTGATCTAGAATTATCCTTTCATCTTTGGGGTTTTTCCCCTTATTTTAAAAAAAAAATAATGTATTTTCAAAGTATTGTACATACTTTGGCAAATACAGATTGATAGAAAAACAATCGTATATAAATCACTGGCTAGGGTTAATCACTCAAGATTTTGATGCTTAGTGTATTCTGTCACCCATCTAGCTACATTTTCTAAACAAACATGGACCATATCCTGTGTGTTGTTTTATGATGGGGACTAATACTTGACAAAGACTTCCTCTAGTGGCGACTTAAAAGTCCTGCCACCATTTCCTTGGTTACAGGCACAGGATACTCAGCCTTAAAGACTTTGAGGCAAAGAGGTCGAGAGAGTTAATAGAAAAGACGCACAGTTTCGGGTCAGAGGTTGGCCACACTGTGATGAACTATTGACGGACGACTAATCTCTGCATCTCTGAGACCCTGGGACCATTACAGAGTCTTCAGATTCCCCACGCCCATGCCCTGTAGAAACCTACTCACCTGCAGCATTTCCAGGACAAGGAACGTGGCAGAAGGCAGGTGTCGGGGTAAATGGAGATGCTTGCATTACCCGCTCTTTTATGTTTTGTGTTTTTTTTTAATGTTAAGAAGGGCATATGTACAAAGCTGTTGATTTGGTATGTGTTGAATCCAGCTGATTTAAGTTAACCTGCGGTCCGAATCTACCTTGCAGTGGGCTTCTCCATAAATCCGTTCCCCGTCTCAAGCAAGTTTCACCTGTGGACAAGCCTCACAAAGGATAGTGTCTAGGGCCAGCCTAGGCAGGCTTAAGGATCAAAAGTCAGGCCCCGTGGGGGTCCTGGTGAACTTGCTGTACTAGAACAGTTAACTTGAAAAATAAGAGTTGGCGTTGGAATAATAAGGACAAAAAGTGACAGCGTGAAGGCAATAACAAAGACAGAACATGTTTCTCAGGCCTTGGCGACCAACCAGCCTCAGGGTTCTGGAACCTGATTCATGCTTTCATTCCTGGTGTTAGAATATTTCTCATCGTGAACACTTGTATTAGGTTGGTGCAAACGTAATTGCAGTTTTTGCAATTATTTTTAACCTTGTAAACCGCAATTACATTTGCACCAAACTAATAACTTGCCAGGGCTCAACTCTTTTCTCTAAATAGTTGAAGAATGAGTTGTCAGTTAAAAAAAAGAAAGAAAGAAAAAGCTTAATGAGTGAAAGAGCTGTTGCCTCACTCCACATTTTTAAATATGGTGGCATCTCTTGTCTCGAATCAGGTTGACAGAAGGAAAACCTTCAGCAGTTTCCGTATGTCAACTGGACGGCAGCTAGTGCAGCACATGGAAGCTCTCATCACGCCAGGTCAAGGTTCTTGAGTAACTACTCCGGGTTTCAGTTTGTCTGCAGTGAACCTTTTCCCCACCCATCACCATCTCGTGTGTTCTCCAGTGCACGGTGACGTTTGCTGCGTATCTGTGTGAGATTACTCTCTAGGTATGGACCCAGGAAGAACCACAAGCAGCCCTGAGCCCTCTGTGCTGGTGGAAAAGAAATGAAACAGCTCGCACATGCCCCAAGGAAAGAGGAAGAAATCCCTTGGAGGAGAGAGAGAGAGAGAGCTAGAGTTGCTGGAAGTAGGTGACCATGCACTTGATACCAGGAAGGAGAATTTTATTGCTTCCAGAGTCAGGAGACAGAGCTGGATGGAACAAGAACCAAGATGTTTGAGAAACCCAGAAGGTTGGCTTCTGGAGAGCTGCTTTGCTAGAGACCAGAAGTCGAGGGACAGAGATGGATTCAGGTGGAACTAGACAGGATGCAGACTTCTCAAGGAGCCACGATGTGGAGAGGCCGGGGCTCAGGCACTGGATTTGGGTGAGATCTCTCATAAGACGTGTTTTAAGTAAGGCTGAATAGCAAACCTTTTGAATGACTTGAACTAGTGGCCTTCTTATAGTTTGTGCCCGGATAAAGTCTCAGATTTGTTGTGGAATAGTTCATTTTGCACCATTTAAGACCAGCCTAAAGGGTTTCTGTTAAAGATGTAATTCTGAAGGAAAAAAGGAAGAAATAGAAAGTTACCTTAAAGAAAAAACACATCATTTTTCTTCTGATTGTCTCCTTGTAGAAAATTTGGAAAATGCTGGAAAACTTAATGAAGAAATATAAAGTAAGCATACATATACCAACCAATGACAATGAATTTTATACTTTTCTGCTTTTGTCCAGTGGATTTTAACATAGTTGTTATATTAAAACTATAGTTTGTACCCGGCATATTTTTCTTAATACTGAAACACACATATTTTTCTTTGCCATTAAAATATCTTTGAAAAACACAATTCTTTTTTTCTTTTCTCTTTTTTTTAAGGAGGGTGCAGCTCACAGTGGCCCATGTGGGGATCGAACCAGCAACCTTGGTGTTATTAGCACCACGCTCTAACCAACTGAGCTAACCAGCCACCCGAAAAAACACAAGTCTTAAAGGCCATACTGCATTTCACTCTATTGAACACCAAATTATCTTATCATTACATATCGTTGACCGTGTAAGCTATTTCTGATAATTGAGTAACTTAAGTGGTTTTGTAATAAATCTATTTATGTGTAAGCTTTATATATAATAAAGATTATTTCCTTGAAAAATATCCCAAGAAGAGTTATTTACTATAAAGCATTTTGAGATTACTCATTTATATTACCATGAGAATGTGAGTTTCCTTCTAGACATTACTGCCTGCTATAAATAAAATCCTAATTGACCATATACAATAATCTATAAAACAGTTAGAATATGTTTATACTCTATATATCAGAAATTCTGTTCTGACTCAATAACGGGAACCTGTTTAATAGGGGCTTAGGAGAGTTTATTTGTTTCAGGCAATAAAAAGGTGGAGGGTAGGACATCCAAGGGCATTATGGCAGCTCCACAAACTCACGGGGGACCCAGGCTACTTTTGTTTTTCTGCTTTGTCATCTTTGTTATTTGTTAGCTTGTGCCTTTCAGTCTCATAATCACAAAATGGCTACTGTGCCTCCCCAGTCATCATACATTCCAGGTGAGATGAAGGGCAGGCTGAGAACTAAGGAACTCATCTCACAAAACTCGTTTATTACACAAAGTAAGCCTTCCCCTGGGGGCTTTCATTTCATTACACGGCCAGAATGTGCCACGTGGACAGCCTTAGCTGCAAGGGAAGCTGAGAAGAGAGCGGGCACATTGCCATCCTGAACAGAATCTGTCAGAATGGAAGAAGAGGCAAACAGTCATTGTGTAGAGATACCAGCAGTGTCGCCACAAATGCAAGGTGTGGTGTGAAAAACTCTAACAACATGCTTTCTTTTCAAAGCCAGTTAAATAGGAAGAAATGTAAAATGCTTGTAGATGTTTTGAATAATTGATCTAAAACTATGAGCCATCAATAGGAGGAAGGAGCCAGCTTTGAGTAAATCAAATATCAAGAATTTTTGGAGGCAGGAGGAGACTTGTGAGAAAAGTAAAAGTGAGAAAATATTGTGGAAACAGGTAGAGAGGAATGTGAATGTCTAACTGGAAAGAACCGCAAGTTTCAAGACAAAACTCATCCATGTCGTGTTCCTACAACCATGCCCTCTGTTGTCGCTCATTTTCTCACTAGTATGGTGAGTTTATTTTTATAAAGGTCTTCCTTCATTTCATGCTTTTCTCCATTTTCTCTAAATCAAAGTCTCTCAAAAAAATCCTGAAATATTGTATCACCATATCTCAGCAATTAATATAGTTTAAAACCACTTCTCTGCAAGAGCACTATAAAGCTCATCCTTAAATATGAACTCACAGAATTTTTTAGCTGCATTTTTATAGAAATGGAAATTTGCATTACAGACATCACTGAACACAAGAGGGACCTTATCGTCTGAAGATTGGGATGTCCTGCGTATTTATAATGTCTACCAGTAGCTGCCAACCAGGGTTGAGGTACTTTCCTTCTCACTATGTTACTTAAAAGTCAATTTGAGAAGCTTGCTCTCTTCCTTCCTTCTTTCCTTCCTTCTTCTTCCTTTCCTTCCTTCCTAACAAAATAGTTTCAACCTCTGTTGTTGAAGAGGTTGTTTACTCGGTTGACAACTAGCTGAATAACTTTAAGAAAAGTCACTCTCCACACCTTTCAAAGTCTGGGTTTCATCGGATATAAAATGAAAAGTTTTGGACCAATCTTTACTGCTCCTTATATTATATATATATGCAACATAAGGAGCAGTAAAGATTGGTCTAAAACTTTTTAAGTATATGTGTGTGTGTGTGTGTGTGTGTGTGTGTGTGTGTGTGTGTGTATATATATATATATATGTACACATATATATATGTATTCTTGCAATTCTAAGGCTAGGAAGAGCCCTAGAGAGAACTGTCATATTTGAGCAAATTGGGATCTGGAGAACAGAAGTGACTTTCCCAAGTCACGTGACAAATCTGTGGCAGAGTTGTGATCAGAACACAGGTTTCAATCAGCCAATGTGGATTTGATTTTGCCAGTTTTATGTCCTGGACTTGACTCATTAAAAAACGCACCCTTGATTTTAATAACAACAAAATTAACGTTGTTATTAAAATTTTTCATCTCTACTGTGTTCATTATTCAAATAGAAAAAAATGAGCCTTTTTATCAAGCTACCCAGCATAAACAGAGATTACATCAGGTTATTCCATCTCTTCTCATGTTGTTAGAGCTGATGTGATTGCATTTAAATGCTCATTGGGCATAACACTGGAGAAAATGATTTCGAATAAGTGTTTGAGATCCTCTTCAGTGGTTAGATCATGTAAAGTTTAACATCTTTCTTTTAAATCAACACTTGAAATGTTTAAGACTTTCCACTGGATATTGGCTTCTTTCAGTAACATTTCTGGAGAAAAAAGTCATTTATGAGTCATCCCATTAGTATGTCATCATCCATAAAGAATGTTTCTGTGTGTATTGTTTCACCATACATATAGCACTTTCTTCCTTTCTTTCAATCTCTTCCTGACAGTGTGGCTTTCTCAGGAAAACAGTAATTCACTCATCATGCTGCCTTAGCCAAGATTCAAAGTCATCGGAGAACCAAATCCAGCAAACTCTCGGAAAAGCCACTGATAACCACTGAACACTCTGGGGGACGTTTGTTCAAAGACCAGCTGGCTCTATTTCCATGTTCTCAGCTTCTCATCAGTGAAACTCATTCTATAAGGTACAGGAGAGAGGCCCACCAGGAGGAGGCTACAGCAAGCCTGGGACTCAGGGAAATGTGGAAGGTCCAGGGTGGTGAGGTCCCTGGCTGCTGGCAGAAGCAAGTCCTCTACAGACAAAAACATCCACAGCATACTCCTTGGTGTTGCCTCAGATCACGAGCAGGTGGCTGCAAAATCAAAAGTAACTACAAAACACGCAAAGAAAGGAACCACCGTCAGTGAAAGCGTCAAACAACAGAAGTAGTTCCACAAGTACTTCAGTTATTGGCATTATCATACACAGACCAGAAAAAATTCTTCAAATTTTTATTTGAAGAAGTGAAAGAATAAAAATGATCGCTCACAAGGGACGATTAAAAGTTCCAGGAATATTTTTAAAGTAATCAAATTTTACACATAAAATTATAATTAATAAAATGAAAAACTCAACAGGTGGGTTATAAGTAGGTTAAACACAGTTGAAGAAAGAATTGAAAAGTGGATTTGAAGAAATTAGCCTGCATTTAACACAGAGAAACAAGAAAACAGAAAATATGAAAGAGACCTGAGTAAATACAAAGTAGGGAGTGAGAAAATATAACATGTTAGGGTTAGAGTCAGAATTCCAGAATAGGAAGCATGGAAAAGGGGAAGTATCTGGCTTAGAACTTTCCAGAATTGACGAGAATATGAATCACCTCTTACAGAAAACGTAATGAATCCCAAGTTGATTAAATAAAAAGAAATCCACATCATGCCAGATTATAGCGAAACTATAGAAAATCCAGTGAAAAATAAAAGATTATAAAACAATCAAAGAGAAAAAATACGTTACTACAAGTGAAAATTAGATTTACAGACTTGTTATTAGCTGTGTGGATGAAAAAGGGGCCACATACTAAACCTGACAAGCTCAGGGGAGGCCAGCATGGCAGGCCCTACAAACTCAGAAACCTAAAGTAACGACACAAGATGGTCTGAATATACAAATTCCTAACTCAGATCAGTCATGGCTGGTAGTCACATCCTAGGCCGGTAGCTTCCTTAACAACGGTCAATCTTTACCTTAAGTAAGCCTGTCTGTTGTATTTTTGCATCTAGGATAACAAAACTTTGAGATGTCCAAGTAAACTTCTTTTCCAGACCCCTCAAGCCACAACTACGGGCACCAGAGCACGGGACTACAGAACCCCTCATTGTTATCCTGTTCCCCAAATACCATCTCTATGTGCTGTTCAGTGCTAATTATTAACGATCCTGTATGCGCCCATGAAAAAGAAGTGTGTGTCTCTCCATTTTACTTTTCATCCAATCCCAGAGATGTCCCCGCTTTGCTTTCTCCCACCCCCTTAATCTACCACCAACGGATTCCATGTAACCCTCCGGACATCTCCTCCTTTGATTCTAATGTATAAAATAAGCCACAAAACTGCCATTCTCTGAACCAGTTTCTCAATCCATTGAAATTTGTTTGGCTTCCCTGCAGTTCTCGTCAGTTTGACTCCAATCAACTCATCAAAATTCTCTACAGGTTTGGACATTTCTTACGTCGACAGCTGCAGTGGAAGCCAGAGTCAGTGTAATGACCTTTAAGTTACTGACTCAAGTTACTCAACCCAGTAAATGAATGCTTAAAAACAATGGCAAATTGAAGAGCATTTTAGAGACTAACAATGATGTTAACACTAAGAAACTTTAACCAAAAGGATTCCAAAATGTGTTCCCTAGGCAGAGGAAATGATCCCAGAGGAAGGTCTGATGTCCAAGAAATAGCAAGTAAAATAATTTTCAAACAAATGGATACGTCTTTTAAAGTCTATATAAAATAATAATTTAAACAAAGAACAAAATGCTGAATAACAATAGCAGGTAAGTCTGGAGGTAAAGTGACCACATGTAACCACTAATTTTTTTTTTTTTAAATTTAAAAAAGACTGTAACTTTCAAATTAGAAGAGGAGGGAAACAGGAGGAGGAGGAGGAGGAGAAAAAGATTTTTTTGCTGCGGGAGTTCTCTAATATACCAATGCGTATCTTGCATGTCTAAGTAGAGATGTTTTATGCTGTGTTTCCTATGTTTATTTTACTCCACTTTCGACCCATGGAGTAACACACGGGGTTACCCTGGTGTTCTGTGGAACACACTTTGGGGAACATGGCTGCCTAGCAACTCTGGGGCATACTTCACACAAACCTCATCCTTTTTATTAATCCCATCTCACTTTCTCCGGCAACTGCAAGGCTGATGTCACACGAGCCAGGACGCATTCTAATAAAACCGCGAGCTGATGCTTGGATGAGAGGAGGAAGGCTAAGTCATACACAGCACACCGCAATCACAGCACACGGGGAGCAATCCCTTCGGCAGGAGCAGGCCCGCGGAGATAGGAATGTTTCTGCTCGGAAATTGTCCTCATTTTTCAAAAACATTCAAGCTGCTCTAATCCATGTCAGAGCTCCGGGACTCGCTACACAATGCCTTCAAGTACTTCTCAGGCTTGTCAGGACAGCCGTGACTGTCTTGGGTTTGACCCTCATCCAAGAAAAACCTCACTTTCTAGACAGTGAAGAGATTTGACTTTCTTTCCAGATCAGTGAGACTGTGACAGGACGATGAATCACTCTGCAGATGAAGAGTGCATCCATCACGGAGCCCGGAGCCATAAACCATGTCTGCCCCTTTCCAGGTCTTTCTCGTGCACCCTCCCTCTGGCACGGAGATAATTCATTAGTTCTGCCTTGTCAGGGGCCCACCTGTCTGATGTTCATGAACAACCTGCATGGGTCAGAGGGATGGAAAAGCCGTGAACCCGCTCTGGGGTACGGGCCGCTCAGAGGAGTGGGTTTGTTTTGCTTTTTTTTCCTACGGGAATCTTACATTCTAGGGTATGAAACGAGCTCACACATCATGAGTTCACTTGACAGTATTCTCACCCACTTGAGGAGATATGTATGTTAACCCAAGATGGTGATTTTTTTAAAATGTGTCCAAAAATTCTTGATGTTCCTTCCTTTAAGAGATGCTGCTTAATTATTCCTCTTGAACGTGTGGGCTGGACTTTGGGACCCACGTCTAATGAATAGAACATTGCAGAAGTCAAGGGGTGGGTTATAAAAGTTGCCCTGGGTCCCATCCTGCTCTTCCTCCCCCCAGCTCTCTGTGGGAAGCAGGGTCATGAGCACTCTGTGGAGGGGTCCACGTGGACGTGGCAAGAAGTCGAATCCTCCTGCAGCAACTGCAACAGTGAGCTTGGAAGTGGGACCTTGAGTCCCAGTCAAATCTTCAAAAACTGCTCTCCCTGTCAACAGCCTGAATGCCACCTCCTGCAAGGCGCTGAGCCAGAACCACCCAGCAAAGCTACTCCTGGATTTTTGATCCTCAGAAACTGTGGGAGTTAATAAGAGCCTGTTGTTTTAAGGTGCTAAGTGTTGGGGTAATTTGTTATGCGGCAACAGATAACTAAAAAACCCAGTGATCAGAGCCGCGTAGGGCACGGGGAGGCCAGGACTCGGTCATCTCAGGTAATCTGTAGCTAGTCCAATGGCGGGGACTGTACTGGGCTGGTGGGGAAAAGGCATTCCTTCTAATTGGAAGGCTGCATTACTGGGGAGGTCGCGAGGGGTGAAGGAACTTCACAAGGTACAGGAATGGTCCCACAGCTCAGCTCTCTCCCAAAGGCAGCCAGGAGGGGGAGAGCTTGACCATGTGGACATAGCAGCGGGGCTGGCAAAGTGTCGGGGAAGATTGTCTTACCTGTCGCAGAAGAGAAAGACCCTGGTGTGATAGGGGTGTGGAGAAACCTGAGTACCAGCGTTAGGTCTGGTTGGCTGGTGATGATGGCTGTGCCGGTCAGGCTTCACCATTGCCGTCGGTAGACTATGCCAAGCAGTGCCAGTGCTGAGGGCATTGGCAATGACGGTGCAAAGAGCATGAAAAGAACTAGGCTGACCAATGCCGAGGGCGGAAACTGAAGGATTCCACTCTTAAGGGAGGTCTCGATTTCTCCTGCCCACAGAGGGTGACAAGTTCCCATTTGGGAACTTTGGGGATTGGAATTTGAAAGTTAAAACCTGACATGTACCTATCCTTTGGGGATTGGAATTAACTGAAGATACGAGGTGGAAGGGATCTTTATCTGCTCTCCAATAATTTATTTGGGGATTTGGTAAAAGAAAAATAAAGCAAGAGTTAGAAAATGTTTTTAAAATCTTTAAGAAATAAATAAAACTTTACTAACTTATTGACACAAAGCTTTCCTTCAAAATGCTTGTTTCATCAAAATTAATTCTAATTGGTGTTGTTATGATGTCTCTCTGAGTAAAAATCTTTCCATTCCTGATGTGTTAATTATTCAAGCACTGTCAAGCTGACATTGTAACAATATTTTTCTGGGTAAAGTATCTGAGTCATTATTTTGAAACCTGATCTGAGAAGAGGTTTTGCATTAATGAACTGACTTTCACTGACAACCCAAACCTGGTGACTCCGCAGTATAATGCCAGAGTATAGCGTACAATAAAGGAACAAATTTATTTATTTCTGTAATAGATGTTTACTGGACATCCACCACGTGTCAGCCAGTGCACAAAACACTTAGGAAGTGAATAGTTAATAGCTTGAAACAAACTATGGTTTTCCAAAGGAAGGCGGTGGTGAAGATGGTCCCACTGCTTCTCATGATGGTGATGATGAAGGGTCGTATTTATTTACTACCTTACGCCTAGAGCTGTGCTAAGTATGGTTCAAGCAGGAGCTCACGAAATTGTTGTAACACTATGAACGTCTTACCACCTAAGATCCTCGTTCTGCAGACGAGGAAAAGAGGCTTGCTAAATTAACTTGCCTGAAGTAATACAGTGACGGCTGGAGTCTATATTGACAAACCACCCAGATTCCAAAGCCTGCGTTTTTAATTTCCACATCAGCAGGAGAAATAGGAAGGGAGCTGCCTACACTGAGAGAATATTATTAGAGACGCTAGATAAAATTTCAGAATCAAAACCTGCACGTGGAGGCAGTAAAGAGAATCGTGAAGGGGAGAACCAATCCCCCCTCAGCACGTAAATGAAAAAGACAAAAAACAAACACACAAACCAAAAAAAAAAAAAAACAAGCAGGGGAAAATGTGAAAGATAGAAAGGTAGTCGGGATTTCTGTGGAAAAGATCTGAATCCATGAGAGAGAAGTAATAATATACGATAGAATAAAAATTCCTGTATTTAAGAAGAACCTGCTTCTGTAGTTTGAAAAGAGTCACTAAGTACAGAGTAAAATTACAGAAAAATGTAAACAATAAATGTATTCTGTGTAAATGCTTTTATTTTTAGTGAAAAACAAGGAAATGCACAGACCTTAAGTGTTTGGTTCTACAAGTTTTGACACACTAACAGGATAGAAAATAATCCCCAAACCCTCGTTAAGTTCCTCTGCACTCCTTTCTAGTCAATCCTCACTCCCAAAGGCAACTGCCGCCCTGATTTCTCTCACCACAGATTAGTTTTGCCTGTACTTGAACTTCACATAATGGAACTATACAGTGTGTTACTGTCTGGATTCTTTTGCTCACCAGATGTCTCCACGATTCCCCAGTAGTTTATTTCTTTCTATTGCTGAGAGATATTCCATCGTATGAATAAACAACATTCTGTTTGTCATTTCTCTTGCTAATGAAACTTTGGATTTTTTTCCACTTTTTGGCTACCATAAATAAAGTTGCTATGAACGTTCTTATGCAACGCTTCTTGTAGACATATGTTTTCATGACTCTTGGGTAAATACCTAGGAGAGGATTCACTGAGACAGGACAAGTTTATGTTCAACTTCATAAGAAACTGACAAACAGTTCTACAAAGTGGTGACATCGTTTCACACTCTGGCCAACAGCCTGTCAGACTTCCACTTGCTTCACGTCCTGGTCAACATTTGGTGCTGTCAGTATTTTTCATTTTAATTGGGGTGTGAAGTGGTATCTTGTCGTGGTTTTAATTTTTCATTTTCCTGAAGACTAAGTTATGTGGAGCATCATTTCGTGTGCTTATTGGTCATTATCTGTCTTCTTTGGCGAAGTGTCTGTTCAAATCATTTGCACCATTTTAATGAGGTGGCCTCTCATCATGAGCCAGGTGAGAAATTATGAAGACCTGAACTGAAGTCGTGGCAATAACGAGGAGAATATGTATTCAAGAGGTATTTAGGAGGTAAAACTAATTGAGTGGCACGAGGCTAAGAGAGGGCGTAGTACAGGCTGGCCACCGGATCTCTCGTGTGAGTGGGTAATGGAAACAGTGCTTTCATTCGGAAATGAGGAATTGTGGTTCTCATCATTTTAACACTCCTGACGTGACCCAACAGACGTCCTGGAGAAGGTGTGCTGGGGTTGAGACTTCTTCCCACCTGGTCTTCACTCAACATCCAGCCCCAACCTCCACTGTCTACATCACTTCTACACTTGGTACCCTCGTGGGAACACACCTAGAGCTAAAGCAACCACATTAAATTGTAAGCTCATAAGTTGACCGAGTACGTTCTCATGAATTTTGAGGCAGGACATGAAGCCTAGGAAATTGAAAACCCCCTCCAAGGCATAACGTGGGGTGCCTCGCCGGTTACACCAGTACTAAACTGAATGCATCCAGGACCTGCAGCTGGAGAAAAACAAGAACCTGTTTCTTCCAGCCAGGCTGATCCCCATGACCGAGACCTGACCTTTAGCTAATTATGTCATTATAATCTCATTCACATTGTGGTTACTACAAAGAGACTTTACCAAAAGCTGCTCCCAGGTGGTATAAATATCCATGGTCAGGATTTCCTTGGTGCAACTCTTCTCTGAGCTCACCTGCACTTTCCTCTCAAGTGTGTACTTTCGTTTGCAATAAATCACTTTCTCTTTCCTGTATCTGTCTCGTTCTTCAATTCTCGCTTGGGTGGAGACAAGAACCCAGTCACCACTGCTCCAGGTTGAGGCCTTTCTTGGACATCCCCGTGAGACTCCGGCAACAATTTGAAGTAACCTAAATGCTTCATTGGTTCAGAAGTTTCTAGGAGATCTCCATGGGAGATTAAGAAAAAGAAAGGTATTAAGTTTTCAAAGTTAACGAAATGCTAACCTAAAGTGTTGTGTAATATTTATGCCCACTGATGCCCAGGTTTAATTTGGTTTGGATTTTTGTAAGAAACAGATTTCATCATCCAATCTCCACACAATCCTGCCCTAGAACACCGCATATGGGGATTGTTAAAGTCATGACTCTTCTATAGTCCAAGCAAGCATGAGTGACGTTTTCTTGGAGTTGTTTGCTGTATACATATAGTGATTCTACACATAATCTTCATAGGGACCAACTTTTGGCTAGAGTACATCCATCTCTCAGTTGACCCAGAACTCCTGGGTCATGTAAGTTTTATGCCTGGTTTAGAATGTGCTTAGTCACAGGGTGGTTGTACTTCATGGAGCCACCACAAAAGCCTCTCTCTAGAAGCCTGCTCCAAATCATTTCTTGGATAGTCCTGATGCCTTTGTTGGTCTTCCATTTTCCATTATTTCCCTTCATTTGAGTATTTGAACACATGACTTATTACAAATGCTGTTAGGTGGAAGTTCCCAATGCAGGAAGCATAAATGACCTTGGTCAGCTTCATTGTATATTTTTGTTTTCACTTGGCTATTAAAGTGCAAATCATGAGATTCGTTTCCTAGTAATCACATTGGTTAAATAGAATAAATAAGTCTGTAGAGAATGCAATAAGTATGAAGTGAATTTTGGATGGTATAAAAGTAAGGGAATAGCCTGGGATCTCTTAGATTGTAGCATATACTCGTATACCATGGATTCGTGAGTTGCGATCTTGGTGTCATTTTATTTCTGTGGAATCTTGTTTCATTTTGCCCTGGGAAATATGGGAAAGATATGTATTCTAATCTGTAATAAAATACTGTATTAGAGTAGTTCATTGAAAAGAAAAAAAAAAAGCATGAGCTTCAGAAAATAGAGACAAGAAACCAACTCTAAACATAAAAGGAATTCTCAGAAGCAGGAAATGTTGCAGCAGTAGAAGCAATGGTCATAGAAATAATACAAGAAAAGTTCTCTTAGCTGAAGATACATACACGTTCTCAAACTGAAAGGCCCACCAACAGCAAGAAAAATAAATGGAAGAAGACCCATAGCTAGTGATGATGTTTTTCAAGGGTAAAGAGAGTTTCTAGCATCTAGGAAAAGCATTTTAAACGTAAACAAAAAGTCAGATTAGCATCAAACTTACTTTCTTCAGACAAAGTACTAAAAATCAATACATTGATAGATTCACAATTTTGAGGGAAAATTATGGTAACCCAAGAATTCTATAACTCATCACACAATATTTACGTGTGATAGTAACATATAAATTCTCAGCTGTAGAGAAATTGAGAAAGTATACTGTTTTAGTTCCCTATTCCTGCTTTAACAAATTACCACTAACTTAGTGGCTTAAACAATACAAATGTATTCTTTACAGTTCTATCAATCAAAAGTCCTATAATCAAGGTGTTGAGGGGCTCCATTCCTTCTGGGGGGTTGTGGGGAGTATTTCATTTCCTGCCTTTTTCAGCTCCTAGAACTCATCCACCTATCTGGTTCCTTCTTTCATCTTCACAGCCAGTAAAGTTGCGTCTCTGACGGTTCTTCCATTGTCACAGCTCCAACTCATTCTCCTGTTCTGCCTCTCTATTCCACTTAAAAGAACCCTTGTGATTACTTTGGGCCTGCGCAGACAATCTATTAAATCATCTCACCCTCTTGAGATCCTTAATTTACTGACATTTATAAAGTCCCTTTTGCCATGTAAGTTAACATGTTCACAGGTTCTGGGGATTAGGACATGGACACCTTTGGGGGTAGGGGGTGCGGGGCATTATTCTGACTTCCATATATACCAAAAAGGGCCCTTTTTGAAACAAAGTAAAGATCATATAAATTTAAAATTAAATTGGCACAAAACACATAAGAACAGCCAAAAAAAACAAAAATTGAAAACAGAAAAAGTAATGCTTGGGACATGCCCTTATAATTTTTAAAATTGTAGAGCTACAATGCTATTAATACCAGAACAGATAGATTGTCCACAAATAGGCCCAGACATCATATGAATTTAAATCAAAATGAGAAAGAAATCCAATGCATGTTGTTAGGAAAACTAACAAATAATTTGAGAAATACGATGTTTTGTTCCTAGACTCAATTCTTATGCCCACAGACAGTAAAGACTTAAATATATATATTTCAAAAAATGAATCCATAACACTATTAGGAAAAAATTTGAGTGAATATTTCTGCAATTTTAGAGTACAGATGAATTTCTAAATATAATTCTCAAGCTATAAACCCCTAAAAGAAAACAACAGATGTATTTGAAGACAATTAAATAATAATAAAATAATTTTTACATGACCAAAATATCTGTTAGTAATTGAAAGGCCAATGATAAATTATTTATAACAAAAATAACAAAAATCAATATTCTTCATATATAAAGAAACCTTTGCAAATTGGTAATTAAGAGATAGACACCACGAGAGAAACTGACCAAAGGTTCTATAAATAGACACTTTAGAAAAATTGAACAGAACCGATAAACATAAAAAGAGCTTTACATATCAGATTAACCAATGATTTTTTTTTTTTTAATGATAATGTTTGGTTTTGGTGGGAGCGATTTTAATTGGTTCAAACTTTCTACAAGGTAATTTAACAACATGTACCAGGATTTCAAGTTTGCATGTTCTTTGCAGCAGCAAGTACAACTCTTCACCAGCTGGCTGGAGTAATGCCTCCCCAGCAGGGCTCTCCCCTCTCCCAGGGATGGTGGGGGACCTTGTTTTTACTACAATGCTACAGCACTGTCCCTCTCTCCCTCCCTCCCTTTGTCTCCCTTCCTTTCCACTCCATCATATGTACTGACCCAGCAGATCCTTTGAATGCATGCTCCATTATTGCAAATTCAGAGGCTGGGGTGAGCATGGCCCAGCCAGGCAGCATGAGTGTGGGTGAAAAGCCCTTCCTCTGGATCGACAGTTGTGACTTGTCTGAGACCCTCTGTTAATGCATGAGCAGTCTCTACTCTTGTTATGTCCCCACACACAGCAAGCCCCTTTTTTCTCTGTGTTTGACAGATCTATGGCAAATAAGTGCCTCTCTTCTCTCTTTGTCTTAGGACTATTTAGGGATTTCTTGCTCCTTGACCATCAATGGAAAAGAATGGCGGAGAGAGGGAGGTACGAATCTCTTAATTAAACTTGAAATGCAAATCCAATACTTTCAGATAAACTCTAAATCGTAGCATTTGACATTCCAACAGCCTGTGATTTTTATCTCTGGAGTGCGAAGTCTACACGTTTGCAGATGCAGGCCTGGCCTCTGATGGGGAAATTGAGTCTTGTCTTGAAACATAAATTAGTTGCCACTGAGCCAGCACACGCCAAGGGCATAAAATATATTTAGAGTAAATTAATTCCTTCTATCACTAAAATATTAATGCTAACTGTGGGATGTGTATACTCACACATACACACACACACTTCTCCAAATATCAGACAACATTTTTCAGTGGCAACGTTTTAACTTCAAATGGATACAACAGATCCATATTTACAGATTCAAAGTCTAAAACATTGGGACACTGATGCACAGTCTCCCACTGCCCATTCTGTCTCCAGGGTATTTCCCGCTGGCCGTCAGACCCTCACCGGTATCTCTCACCTACCCCGTCACTTCCATATTAAATGCATATTTTTGATTAAATTATTTGATTGAGATTTACTTGAAATACCTAAATAACACCCTTTTTTTTTTTGTAGAAAATTCAGAAAAACCAATGTAAGTCACCAAACTCTTGTAGCCTCCTACAGGATCAAACACTGTTAACATTTCAATGACTATCTTATCAGTCTTTGAGAGAGATCATTTTTTTCAAAAGTCAAATCATGGCATTTGAAACTTATTTTTCCAACTGAATTTTGATGAAAATTTTCCACGACATTACATATTTTAAATTATTTTTTATGGATGGATTTGTTCCAGTCTGTGGATTAACCCCTGACTCGTTAAATATTTTGTGTTTTTAAGTTTTCACTACTCAGTGCAACCCAGCTAAACGTTTGTGCGCATCCATGTTAATTCATCTAGGATAAATTCCTAGAAGTAGAATGTTTTAAATGTCACATGTTTCAAAAATATTTTGTACATTGAGCAAAATTATCCCCTGAAGATCTGTAATAACTCACACTCCCGAGCCGTGTGTCAAATTTCTTAGTTTCCCTACGTCTTCTCCACCCCCAGGTATCATGTTTTAAATCTTACCTAATCTAAGAAGCAAACTATTTATTTACACACATTTTATCGCTGACTCTACCCTAGGAATGTTTCAAATTGAAGGCCATGAATTTTACATTTTACATAATTGATATACTCATCCAGGATATGTAAGCTAAAATAATGATACAACTCTATATATAAGAATTAATAACCTGTATTTATTGGCTGCCCTTGACTTTATGTCTTTGAACGGCCATGGTAGTGAAATAACAATCGTGTGTTAGTATAACTGGTTATTTCTGAAAGTGAGGAAGAAAGGGATACATTTTCTCAGGCACAATTCTATGTGTAAAAATATGACTCTTCAAGAAAATGAAACAGGAGAAAATGAGTAATGCAATTTGCCAGAAAATAATGGACTTTGATACTATTTCAAAGGGTTGTTTCTAAAATTTCAAAGTAAGGATGATGAGTTCCTGGCGTGGAAAACGTCAATATCTGACTTAGTTGCCTCTATGGAAATAATTTATATGAGTAAATAAACCCTGATGAATAACATCTATTGATGCTTAAACGCTTAGGGTATCAGGGGATAACATGCCAAATGCTGCTGGTATCTTTTTATAGAGAATGTGAAGTTCAAGAATGCCTTACAGGCTTCTTTCAGCATTCTAAGGGAAAAGTACTTAAATTATCAAAAATTTTTAGATCATTCAGTCACTCAAAGACCTCTTATTCGGGCCTCCTATGTGCCAGGCTCCCTAAATAGCTTTTGCCTTTAGTAAATGACTGAGTGAATGCTCCTTAGTGTGACGGTGTAAATAGTGTGATGATGCTGGAACACCTGTCTGTACGAGGCAAAGGATGACTCACACAGGTATGACCGCATGCGCGCGTCCTCACGCTGGATCTTGCAAATGCTTCGAGCCCTACCGAGCACCACCAATGATGACTGGGGTCTTCTGGGCGGGGCTTGGTTGGGCAGCTCCACGCTGCAGGCGGGGTCTGGCTCTGTTCCACGTGTTTCTCATCCCCTTCAGACCACCCGGCAGGTTAGGGTGTGTCCTCCTCATGGCACGAGGGAGCAGGTAAAATCACATGGGGTCTCTTAAGACTTAAGCTTGGGAGTGGGAATGCTAGTCTCACTTCTACCCACTTGCTTTACTGCGGGGAGGAGACCAGCTGCAGGCAGGTGTTGTCTGCCCCACCCCTGGCCATTCAAATTGAGCCCACCCTCTCACCTGCCATAAGGACCTCAGCAAAACACAGCTTCCAGGCAAAACAGCTTCTGTGTCAGGTCCTTGCACCTCTCAGTCTGTTCTCACCTGTGCTCACCCCCTCATCTCTCTAGTTGATAGTTGGTATTATAACTCTGCCTCTAAACTTCTGTTACCTGGTTCTGGAACCGTGAGTTGGGTCCATGTGCTCAGGGTCCTCTTCCTAGGTTATCACACTGGGCTTCAGGCTCAACTCTGGCCTCGCACCTTTTGCCGGCTAGAATACTGAGCAGTTTATACATGAACTACTTCTTCCATACCTGTCCTCCTTCCTTCAGCCAAGGAGAGAAACTTGTGTTGCTAATGAAGGATGGCACTTCAGAATTTTTGGACAAAATTGAAGTGGCACCCTGAATTAAAAAAGAAAATGAAAAAAACAAACAAACAAAAAACCAACTCTTTCAGCAAAGAGTAGACCCAAAGATTTCAGGTGTATGCCTAGTCTTGTATTGTCTCGTGGTAGCCAAAGTTAATAAAATGTTACACCACCTCCTAACAAGGACCAACTAGACGGGCAGCGGGATGTTCTAAGACGAGGCCAAGGAAAGGCATAAGTGTGAATCAGCTTTATTCTTTGTAAAGCTAAGTCAGAGTAGCAGAGACTCTGGGATTCTCTCCCATCATTCTTCCAGTTCTGGCTAAATTAAGCTTCCTGTTGCTGACCTGAGGGGTGTCCGCCGAGAGTCGCTGTGCTAGATGAACTCCTCCCAGACTGCCCGTGATGTCAGCCCGCTTTCTACCTCTGAGGATGGCTCTCCTTCTGACTCTAAGGTTTCATGTCTTCACTGTTCCTGAGAATAGATCTCCTTCTTAAAGTGGGAACAAGTCCTGTCAGATGTGCTCACGATTGCATTCAACTACTTCAAGAGCCATTTCTCACCCTCGTAAGGCAGCAAGAAGGCGTTAGGGTATTTTCATATAATTATTCGCCAAAAGAGAAAAGAGAAAAACCTCAGTAACTTCACACACTTGTCTATAATTGATCTGGCCCTGCATTCTCATTAGAATAAAATCATTCTATTTTTCATTTGGATAAGCTGTCATCGCTGCTTTTCCATTGTGAAAGGGTATGGAAGACTTGATTACTTGATTTCAATGTAAGATATGTAATTTTCCTAAAAAGGCTGCTGACAGATGCATTTTCAATCAGGGCTCCGGAGCCCAGAAAAAACTCTGATTAATATTCCATTGAGGGTTTTAGCATATGGTTCTGTGTTTAAAGGGTTTTAGATAAATCCATTGGGGATGCAACTCTGCTTATGAAGATAATATTATCTGGCTTTCTGGTGCAAATATAGCTAGTTTAATATAAATTCGCCGGGTACCCTCAGATACAGAGGCTGAGAGTGCCTCAAAGGCCAGAGCCTGGTGTTATTCAGAAGGGATCTCTAGCACGTAGCTTAGTGCCCATGACACAGTGAGGACACAGTAAAGGTTAAATGAAGTGTTTTTGTGCCTGATGACATATGTAGAAACTGGGGGCAGAAAATCAATGACTTTTGACAGATTTTCTGAAGACCCTACTCGTGTCGGTGCCACCCATGACTACGTGACCTTGTCCAGTTCTTCTCTGGGCCATTCGTTCAGCAACATTTATTGAGCATGTACTGCCCACTAGACCCTTTTCTTGGAGATGGCAAACAGCTCTTCATCAAAATCCATTTCCTCTTCACAGGTACACCAGCTGACTGTGTTTCCCAGTGTCCTTTACGGTGACTGAGACCATGTGACTGGCTCTAGCCAGTGGGAGGTGAAGACGGGCGTGTGCTTTTCTTCAGGCCCGGCCCTTCAAGTCTCCCTCAGTGCCCTCCGCCATACCATTCCTCCCTCCCCTTCCATTTGGGACTGAAGCAGCCACAGAGTGCTTTGGGAAATCATGTGCCGTGGGTAGTAGAGCCTTCTTGAGCCTGGGTCCCTGAAAGACCCCACCATAGGTGAACCAGAAAAGAGCTTCCGTCATGCTAAGCCCAACCCCAGCTCAAACGCTGGAGACGCAGTCAGAGGAGAGCAGCCCTGCCTCAGGCGACATCCCAGTAGCATGGACTCTGATGGTCAGGAGACTCCTGAGGCCCTTGTGTCTCCACAGAAGAGAGCCACGAACAGAGAGAGGCCCTCCGGGACACAACCACTCTGTGATCAGCTGGTCCCTCAGAAGCCCTCATGACAAGGCCCTGGTTGCAGGTGATGAGCCCCAGACCACCTGCCCACAGGGATGAACAGAACGCTGCCACTGGCCAGAGGCAGAGCTGCAGGTCAAGCGTTTCTATAAGAGGCTGGACTGATGACTTCCACTCCTCAAGTCCCACCAAAGTGAATCAGCAAGTGCTGGCAGAAGAAGGCACCTCACCACAGAAGCGACTCTGACGGAGGCCCAGCTCCCAAACGTAAGGCCGGCGGTTTGCCAGCAGGCAACCTCTTTGCAGCGTATTCATTTACAGGGCCTTGGTATCCTCCAGGTCTCATTTATATGTAGTTCTCATTTAATCCTCAAAACAAAATGACCTTGCTGACCAGTGAGGCAAGTTGGAGCAAGGTCAGTAGGGAAGTTAGAATTCAAAGCTTCTGACAACTGACTCAGACTCAGTGTCCTTTCCCACCAGGTCAAGCTCTAGTTTACATCAGGGCTGAAGACACGCTTCCCTCAATAGTCCCCAGTATTTCTTCATCTCTTCTGACTCCATGGACAGACCCGACCATAGCCTCAGCCTCCACCGCCTAAGTCATGGGGATCTCTGAGTTCAAAGGCCCTGCATTGGGGCCCTTTCTGGAGTCAGCAGCTTCAGACACCCATCTGTCAACACCATCACCGGGGGCAGCTGAACTGGTGATGGGAGAAGACAGAGCAATCATGGATGCTCTTACTCACATCAGAGGCCCAGACTGGAGAGGAAAGGGGGTGGGCTCCATTTGGGATACACAGAGTTACTTTTCCTTCCCTGTCCTAGAGCTTCAACATCTGACCCCAACAGGGGAGCACGACATCCCTACATGTGGACTTTCTACACCTGTGAAGGGAGAAGCACGCTTCTCATCCAAATTCCACTTTAACGTACAAAAAGAAGCCAGAACCCTTGATTTCTGAATTACACACCGAATGCAGAGGATTTGAACGGAGAAAAGCACCAAGTATTTTAGAAAAGTCACAAAGACAAATGAGCCATCCACAAAATTGATCTTTGTGGCCCAACACAGGTCAATGACAGTTCAGTTAAAGGTCATTAACAAATACAAATTGTGATCAATTATTTAAATATAATTTAAGGCAAACATAGCACAAAGCGTTTCCAAACCAGACACAATCAATTTACTGAAAATAATGTTGCACTTCTAAGAGACCAGCCAGACCCGAATCAATAAAATCACCCCCAACCATAAACCTTTTATCCAAGGCCGATTTATCATTATCAATACCTTTTAACAAACCACGCATTTGATGTACCGCTAAGCAGGTTCTTGGTGGTGATTTTCCTGAAAAAGCTTATAAGCAGAGAGAGTAATTTGTCGCCCGTTCACACATGCCATCCCCTCCAGGTCAGGCTTTTAGTCAAAGGAATCCCTTTTGTTTTCCCTGTATTTCTGTTCTGAATGCAAACTGCAAGACCCAGTGTTCGATTCAACTCCACAATCAGGTATCGGACATCTGAACAGCGGATCTTAACCTTTTCATTCCAGACGGTAAGTCAAATGACGGACGGTGCTCCTACGTACAAAACCATCCCCTGGGTGACACAGGGCAGCCCTACTCCACCCCCTTTCTCTCACACTTAGGAACATGTATCAGAATACAGAAGAATGATTGTGACAGTATTACAGAGATAATCTTACATTCTAATTCTTGCCAATAGAAGTAAAATTCATAAACCTTGGTGCCTAAGTGACCCTGAGAGCCACTGTGATGACACATTAGTGGCTGAAAACCACAGATATGCAAGATGCTCAGTGTTTGTGATCAAGCCCCTTTCCACGAAATATCTTAACGGCTTTAAAAAGGGATATGCATTCATGGAGAAGAAAGGAGCGTGACCCTGAAACCTGTTCACTAGACAAATGAGCGTTGGGTCCCTCCGCTAATGGCTCAGAACGCGTTCTGCCTCTGCAGTGTGGCTTTGCAAATCTTTTCTCTGAGATCATGCAGGGACTTTAACTCATCGTGGGACAAATCTGATTTTCCCAACTGTCAAGTCCTTGGGGGGAGTCCCCCTGTTGCCGCAACATACCAATCACCCTAGAAAAAGGAAAGGGGGGAGTCCTATGAAGATTAGGTCACAGGGATGGGGGACAAGTAAAGGTCTGTCCCCAGATCCTCTTCTCCTCTGACCATTTCAGCAAGGCAGGCAGTCAGGGTAGATGGCAGTCAGGGTAGGTGGCAGTCGGGGTAGGTGGCAGTCAGGGTAGGTGGCAGTCGGGGTAGGTGGCAGTCGGGGTAGGTGGCAGTCAGGGTAGATGGCAGTCGGCGTAGGTGGCAGTCAGGGTAGGTGGCAGGGCCTGGGCTGGAGGGGGACCGCATGGAGAGCTGGTCATGAGCTAGAACACACAGTGGGGGAGGCGGGGAGGGGCCTTCCCTTTATTTCCAGCCTGTACTCCTTCCACTCAGGCCGTGTCCTCCCCACACCACATGTTCAACACATTTTTAACTTTTTATTATGGGAATTTCCAAACATATAAAAAAGTAGAGAGGAGAGTAGAATGCAGCCCATCTGCCACCACCAGCTTTCAGCAGTTATTAACTCATGGCCAGTCTTGCTCATTTGTACCCGCAACTTCCTTCCTCAGCTGGATTATGTTAAGAATTTTAATTTACCCCAGAAGCACCATCACTTACTTGACACATTTTGGCAAATTACTTGATCTCTGCGATCCTCAGTCTCCTTGTCTGTAAGAGAAGAGCATTTCCTCCCGGGAAGACGGTGAAAGTTAAATGACATAATACAGGTGGAAGTCTTAAGAACAGAGCTTGGAAGGTGGCAAATGTGATGTTAACTTATTACTCCGTTCTCTCCTGGAGTTCTACATGTAACCAGCACATCGAACCAGAGGACTCGTTGTCTAGAAGGATCAAGCAGTTGTGTCTTCTGATATCCTATAAAATGAATTTCATGGCACTGGGTTTCACTACCCTGATGAAAACCTGGCAAGACTTGGCTTTTCTGGCCATTCCTAGGTAACAAACGGCCCCTGAAGGTCATTAGAAAGCCCAGTGCATGTAGGGGCTGACGTTCAGTACTTCTTTCGGATATGCAGCCTCTCCTTCTCCTTCCCTCCCAGCCCAGGCCCCTGTACACTTGGGCTGGGGCTAGGCTGTTTCTCCTTTATTTCCCTTCCTTCCTGTCCCCCCTGCACACACACACACACACACACACACACACACACACACACTACAGAACTGTGGGAAAAAAGGTGGTAATTTGAGCAAGGATGTTCCAAGGTGATTGGCTGATGTTTATGGTGACTCTTTCCCTTGTGAGGAAATTTCTAGGTTCTTTGGAGAAATCCTGCCCCCATCCCTGACTATTTCTTCCCTGTCATTCCCATAATATGGACAGATAGATCCCTCACCTCTTTTGTCCCCCCCCCCCCCCGTCAGGAATCGCTCCAGCTTCTCTATGATACTGCAGGACCTGACAGCTTTTCACTGTGGGCTCACTCTGTGGACCCACTGGCGGAAAGTCTCATGAATCCTTTCCCACACAAACTGGGCACACAAGTCGATCCCAGTACGCCCTTCCCCCACTGCAGAGCTTCATTGAAGGGTCTACCCCGGCTTTCAGTCAATGGGGTCCATGGAGTCTGCTCACATAAGGTTCCTAGTCATACAATATTTCAATTAAGGACAAGAACATGCAATGACACCACTGTTTGACAGTATGTGGGTTGTGAATCATGGCCGCCAATGTGTGCAAAGGAAGTGAGAATTATTTTGAGGCACTAACCATCCCGAAGACTTTTCATCAGAATGATCTGCTACCACTAGAACAGGTAAGTGTTTAAAAAGGATTCATACCAAGTGTTCACGTCCTTGTGGATCAGGGTCACACGTACACACTTCGCTCAGTGCTGTTCTTACAGCTGTGTCCCTGTCACTCTGAGTCTTTCCTCTGGGACTGAGGGGCAGGACAAGAAGGCAGGCCAACCATGTAAGGGTCCTGCTGATGGGCTCCAGGGCTCTTTTTAGAGATTCTTGCTCCTTTCTTCCAGCAAGATGACCTCTAGGTAGAGAGGAGAGTGGACTTGCCCCCAAGGCATGGGGCAGGAGGGTCTTGAGTCCATGGCTGGTCCCTGTGTCCTTGTGGTATCCTTGGGCGTTGCCCTCCCGTCCTACCCACTCGGCTCTGGGTCCTGTATGGACCCCACCCATAGGTCTCTTTGCCCTGAGGCTATCGGTTGGGTTTGCCAAACGGGGATGTTGGCAGGAGGTGGGAGGGAGAGGAGAGTGAGGCCAGAGAGTTTATCCCCTGGTCACTCCCCTGAGGAGTCACTGGGGGCTGCCTGGTCCCTGATGAAAGGTCTGGGCCCCCGGGAGTCCTACCTCTCTATGCTGCCCTCCCTGTCTCTGGGTTTAGTAAACGCTCTCTCGCTTCGCCCAGGATGTTGCACTGTCCCCTGGGGTCCCTTGCCCTCAGATGCACTTTTGAGAGAGTTCCTTTCTTCACCTCTACTCCAGGTATCCTAACTGGAGTGTGCCCTCTGCTCCCAGAAGGAATTCTGACCCAGGCTCGGGGTCTTCTCGGACCTCTGAGTGACGCCCTGATTCCACCTGTACATGTCTGCCCCTGCTGCAAAAGCCTGAGGCTCCCTTGGCCTGGCCAGTGCCCCATGGTCCCACGTTGATTCTTGTTGGAGCTGTGGGACCTCAGGGTCTCAGCCACAACCTTGGCAATCACGTTGGGTCACAGTCCCTACGGGACATTCCAGAACTCCCAGCTTCTGGACCACAGGGTGCACAGACTCTGACTTTCATCTCTTTGCCCTCCTCTTCTTAGCCCTCCTCCTCCCTCCCGTTCTGAAACACCATCTCCCCACCTTCATGCCCCAAGGGAACCTCCCCAGGTCAAATGCATCTCCCACCCTACCTGTGAACCTCTTTGCTCCAGGGTGCCCACCTTCCTCTTTTAGAGGCACCAAGCCATATGGCTGAGTCTTAAGGACAGATGGGTTTACAGGGAGGAAAACTTTTCAGTACTGCAATCCTCCCCCAGGCTGACCCCGTCCCCCATACCAACATAGGCTCAGAAATTCATATTCGACTGACATTTTGGAAAGTGTCTTCTTGGGGATTTCAGACTGTAATAGTAGTATAAGACTTCTTAAAAATAACTCTGGGAAACAGACAAGTGCTTCCCCCCACTCACAGTGCAGGACTTATCAGAACCTTTTCTGTGCTGTTGTGCTTTAAGACTCTCTAAGAGGGTACATAGTATGCCACCTTCTTCATGATGTTTGACCACAGGTCTCTGTTTTCCACAGAGCAAAGCACAGGGCCAGTGTTTGGCCAGACACATTCTGAAAAGCACTGCTCTGATAGGATTACATTTAGAATGTCAAAGTTCAAAATCATTTTAGAAGATAAGAACAAGCTAGACCTATTTCTTTCAGGCAAAAGGCAAATGACAAGGGGAGTGGTGAGGAGCATTAAAACTCAGAGCACGAAACACAGAAACAAAGGAAGACAAGAAATGGATTAAACCCAATTCTCCCTGACAGGCTACTTACAAAACTCTACCCAAAGGGGGTAAAACTGGGAGATGAAAAATTTAAAAATGAGCAAATATACAACATGTAAATTGTTAGCCCATATAAAGAAGAAATAGAAATAGAATTAGAGAGGAATTGAATTCCAAGGAAATGCTATTTAATGGGGCAACCCGGGACATTTTTAATGGACACAAAACCCAATCCAGTGTGAGAAGATAATGGTGTTAAAGCTTTATATGCTGTCTTATGCCCCATAAAGCAAAAGTTATTATAATTGCAAAGGACAGAAAAGCAATGGTAAGATTTTTCAAACAATATTGTCAGTCCAAGAGAAATTAAACACAAATAATATTAACAAAGAATATTGTAATTAATAAGGGGAAATTTATAGCCATGTTGTAAATTTTTTCCTACCAATAAATAAATGTTCTTTCTTACTTTAAGTATCCATGAAAATTTAGAAAATATGCTCACCTCTACAGATCTCATATTTTCCCCAAAGTAGGGCACAAAACATTTTTTAAAACCACGATACAATAAAGTCACAAATTAGTAACATGTGCTCAAAAGAAAGCACCAAAATGACTCCGAAATTTAAAAATAAATAAAAATGAAGGTCATTTGTCTAAAAACCTGTAGGATTAAGAAATAAATAAAAATAGTCAGTGGTGGGCTACTTGGATAGGAATGAAATGAGAATTCACCATTTAAAAATACACGTCACAGCCACTATGACAGATTATCAGAAAAAAAGGCACACTTTTAAAAAAGGAATGACAGAAAATACATACCCTAAAAACTCACCTCAGGTTTCATTTTTTGTTGTTTTTCTTTTTAAACAAAATTAGTCTTAAGGAGATCTGGAGAAAAGAAATTTTTAAAAAATGAAAGAAATTAATTAATTGGAAAAATAGGGAATTCATAAATGTAACCAAGAGTTGGTTCCTTTCACAAAATCAGGATAATAGGCAAACCTTTTTTAAACCTAATTTTTTAAAAATACAAAATACAAAGAAATCAAATTAGAAATTTTAAGTTGTTAAAAAAGAGATACACTACCCTTTCTTAAAGATGACTCTGCTCAGCAAAATTGTGCAGTAATAGACTTGACAATGTCAAAAAAGAGAAATATTTTATGCAAATTTTTAAATAATAGAAAAATTTAAACAACAGGACCAATAACCAAAAATATAGTAGTTTTCAGTAATTGTTCCTTAGAGTCTCTGGTTTCCCGTATCTTTTTAAGCAAACACAATGATAATTTAACAGAAAAATTGTTTCTGAGGTGCTATCATAAACCTGATTTCAGCATTTGGCTCGCATAGCACAGAATGGCAACTGTAAGTCCGTCTCGTATTGGACAAGAATGCGAAGTCATACACCTATATACTAAATCTGAACCTACATATACACAGACACAGATATATAGAATTTATCCCAGGAGTGGAAAGATGTTACAAAACTTAAATAATGCTTTATATTAATATTTAAAAAAAAAGAAAAAGCTATATAACCATTTCAAAAGGTGTTGGAAATGCATTTAATACATTTCAGTTCCCTTTCCAGCTATCAAGCTTTGAAAACTAGGACTAAAAGGATTCTTGCCTCACCACTTAAAAATAGTTATCTTAAAACAATAGCCATCATCACAGTTAGTGGTTGGCTTGAGGCACTCACTGAAAGCAGGAGAAAATGAGAATTGTGGTTATGGCTATAAATATATTCATTTATCCATCAAATATTCATTGCAGGCCTACCAGCTTCCAGGTGTGGTTTTAGGTGCTGCAGACACTGAAGCACGGTGTCATGTTATGTGACAGTGATATTATTGCTCTGATTGTTGTCATAATTATATTAGCCATGGTTATGATCATGTATGTGCCTACGTACCCAAGTACACATCAGAACAGAACTCACCAAAGTATGTGGACAAAATCAATACCCAACAAAGTCTTCCTGGTTCCCCCAAATCCCGAGTTAGAAGATGTAGAAAAGGGATCCCATTCACTGTCATAGCACAAGCTACCCCACAAAATACCTCAAAAGAATCTTGAAGACAAATGACAGCCACAGAGAGAGCTATAAAAGAACCTTTTGAAAGAGAGGCAAGAACAGAGAGCCCACATTTCTGAGTGATAAGGCAGAATACTGTAAAAATGATATTTTTCCCTAACTTAATTCCTACGTTTAGAAAATTTCAATGAATAATCCCAATAGAGGTGTTTCTGTTGCTGTTTGTTTGTTTGTTTGTTTTAGAATTTGGGGATGAGGACTCTAACTTTATTGGGGGGGGTGGAAATGAATCGACAAAAGAAGCAAATAAACATTTTAAAAAGCATATGGTGGGAAAGACTAAGTCCCTCCGATGTTCAGATATCCCTGCGTTTGGTGGGTGTTGACTGCCAGCTGCTGTGTGCCTGACACTGTCAGGACCATGAGAGGAGACCCCCATCCAGTGTGTCAGACCACACCGGGCAGTGATACGTGCCGTGAAGAAACGAATGCAGGGTCGGGGGGAGAGAGTGACCGAGGGTGTAGAGCAGAGCTATTTTGGACTGGGTGTGTGTGAGGGTGACTTCGGAGCAGAGACCTCAATGAAGGGCAAATGGAGCCGAATGGATGTCTGGGAGAGTTGAGTTCAGGTGGAGGGGACAGTGAACGATAAGGGTCCGGGGCTGCCTCGTGGGTTTGAAGAAGAGCAAGGGCATCAGAGTGACGGGGAGACCTGTAAGGACTGAGGTCTGGGGGTAGCCGGGGAGCCACATGTCAGTAGGGTCCTGGGGGTCCAGGGTGGGCAGTGACCTAAATTCCCCAGGACAGTTCTGGTTTATACGTGTTGGCCCTTCGTAAGTAATATCACCTCCTTTCATTCTCAAGTTCCGCTGCTTCTCCTTATAATCTGCTATAGCTCCATAAATAAAATGCAATTCAAGCGGATTGCATATCTACTCATGAGAGGCAAAATATTAGAGCTCTTTGAAGAAATCACAGGGAAAAAATGTCATGACTTTGGGTTAAGCAAGGATCCCCTAATTAGAATATAAAAGTGGCACGCTTGATGAATTGAACTTCATTAAGAAGTTATGTTCATCAAAAGTCTCCTTTAATGAGTCTGGAATAACTTGTGCCACAAAAAGCAAGGAAGTATTTAAATATTCATCCCCGACGTGACATGTCCAAATTGGCATTAAGGACCTCCCACTGGCTAAATTTAGGACAATTCAATTCTCCAGAAGAGTGATGACAAAAATAAATAACAACACGATGGATGTAAAATGAATACAAGAGTCCATGCTGTACTAAAAAAATAGAGATGAATGAATAAACAAAGGAAAGAAGGGAAGGCTCTTTTTTAAACACAGAATACCAACTAACAAATGTAGAGGGTATATATAATAGTTAGGAAATCACCATTTTGCAACCACCATAGTTATAATTATCTCACACAAGAATTTGGGTGAATGTTTACTGGGGAACTTGACATCTATCAACATGGTACCATCTCCCTGCATATTACATATTAATTACATAGAAGGAAAAGGTACGTTTCCAGTGGAGAAATCAGGTAGACACCACCTTATCTGAGTGAGCAAAGTGCTGTCACAAGCATTCTGCAGTGAGGCTTTGAGACTAACACAGCATCAATCGTGAAATATGCTGAGCAAAATAAATACACTGAGCTTAACCCTGAAGAAGCAACTAGAAATATCCACGTTAGAACACATTCTACCAAATGACTGGAGTATTCTTCAAAATTGTCGATACCATGAAAAACAAAGAAAGACTAAGAACTTATTCAGATTAGAAGAGTGTAAAGATATGTGACACCTGAATGCAATGTGTGATCCTGGGTTAGGGATATAATGCGATTACAGAAACATTACTGGAGCAATTGTCAAATTTTTAATATGGATTACATGTTAAATAATAGCAATACAAAAATACACAAGTCCTCACATTTGATAATAGCATTGTTTTGAAAGAAAACATCCTTATGCTTAAGCCAGCCCTACTTAAGTAGTTAGAGATGAAGGGTTATGATGTCTATGACTTATTCTCAAATGATTCACACACAAAAAAATTGATAGGTAGGTAGATTAGTAGATAGATAGATAGATAGATAGATAGATAGATAGACAGATAGATGGATGGAACAAATACGGCAAATTGTTAACAATTGATGAATCTAGATGAACAGATCTATGGGTATGCATTAGATAATTCTTGCAACTTTTCTGTAAATTAAAAGATTTTCACAATAAAAAGTTAAAATATATATATATATATATATATATATATATATATATATATATATATATATATATATATTTAAATCCAAAGAAAGAAGACTCAATAGAAAAAATGGACAAAAGTTATTGGATAAATGGCTGATAAATATTTGAAAGTGAGAATTCATGCCATTGGTCACTGGGGACAGAATTAATGGTAGAATAAATGAATAAGTAAATTGTAGTTTTGTCATGGAATATTACATAGCAATAAAAATGAACAAACAATGGCTAACCTTAACAATATGGATGAGATTTGCAAACCTAGCAGTGAATGAAAAAAACACAAAAATCTATGAGTATAGAGTATATAGTATAAGAGTATATAGTATATAGTCCATGTTTCCATTTACATAAATTTCGGAGGCAGGCCACTCGTTTGTGGAGTTCAACATCAGGGGCAGATGATCCAGCAATCCTTTTTGGGTTTATTTTCAAAGGAAATAAAAACAGGAATATCAAAGTGACCTCTGCACGCCCATGTTCATTGCAGCATTATTCACAATGGCTAAGATATGAAAACACCCTAAGTGTCCATCGGCGGATGAATGGATAAATAAAATGTGTATGTATATGTAGTGGAATATAATTTAGCCTTAAAAAAGAAGAAAGCCCTGTAATTTGTGACAACATGGATAAATCCGGAGGATACTGTGCTAAGAGAAATAAGCCAGGCACAGAAAACAAACACTTCACGATCTCACTTATACGTGGAATCTTAAAATGTCTAACTCACAGAAGCAGAGATTAGAATGGTGGCTGCCAAGGGCTAGGGATGGAGAATAGGGGGAGATTTGGGTGAAAGGGTACAAAGTTTCAATTATGCAGGATAACTGAGTTCTGGAGATCTAATGTACAGCATGGTGATTATAGCTAATAATAGTGTATTATTGTATATCTGAAATTTGCTGCGAGAATAGATCTTAAATGTTCTCACACACACAGAGAGAGAACCATATAACGTGATGGATATGTTAATTAGTTGGATCATGCTAATCATTTTATAGTGTATACATACATAAACACATCAGGTTGCACACCTAAATACGTATCATATTTATTTGTCATTTATACCTCAAGAAAGCTGCAAAAAAAGAAATCAGGGGCCCAGGGGTCTTCTAAGGTGCCGATAAGGTTCTGAATCTTGTTCTTGGTGCTGGATACACCAGTGGGTTCCCATTGCTAAAACCCATCAAGCTATACACTTATTATTTATGCTTTATCTAGATGTTACACTTCAGTAAGAAGTTTATTGCTTTTTTTAATTTAAGAGATGCAAATGGAATAGTTCTATATCGGAAGAAAGAACTCTTATGAGCAAACTTTCATTTCAAACTCAAAAGCAAAGAAGAGGCGACGCCTGCCAGCTTACTTCATTCTCACTCATTTCCTGCAGTGCCGACTGGATAATCCTCCTTATTAGCTCTGGCATTGCCAGGAGGTGAGTCACACTGATTAAAGCCGCGGAGTTTTGAGAGGCGCTCTGAGTAATTCCCACATGAAGAACAAGCTGGAGTTAATCACCGACTGTTGAAGCAGTGCAAGTGTTTAAATTAGTAGCCAACAAAATAAAACAAAACCTAGTGAAACATGTGTTTGAACAGAAAATGTGTACTTCAGATGTGCGCTCCAGACAAAACAAGAGTGTCATCCCGCTGTTCCACACAGGCGTTCCGTGGAGCATGCGCGTGAGGGTGCCAAGGCCACTGTCACTGTCACACAGACAGCACCAGGCTGCCTCACACAGACACCCAGGAATTTCAGCCTTGACATCCGTAATTGCAACACAGAGATTACAGTTTTTAAAAATGCCATTAATTTCCTATAGTTTGATTTTTACCCTTAGCATTGGTAGCTAATGACAGCAGAAAGTCAGTATTAATTTGTCACCAAAGCCTGGTCCTATTAACCTGAAAAGAAGACAAAGTGGAATTGAAGAATATGCCCTCCCAAACCAAGGCCACCAGCCCAGCCTGGCCATCGTGTTCTGGAGCTGGAGGACACAAGGCCTCAAAAATGTTGTCCAAGAAGGTCTCCCCAAAGTTGTACCGAGCAGCAAGCAGTACATGGAAGGGTTCCCCTGGTTTGGGGTCCCCTCCGTGTTCAGACTCTTGATTGGACAGTATACCCAGACCCACTCAATCTAATCCCAACTAAATTCAGCAAAAGCTGGAGTATGCTTAAGAATGCCAACCTACAGATTGACAATGAGGGACCAGAAGGAACCTCAAACCATTGAATACATTTGTAGTCATGCTAACACCAGATCTATACGCGAAAGCAAAATGTGAACAGAAAGTTAGTTTGTCAGCGTGGATCCAAAACCAAAGGAACTCACCAGACATTCTTTTTTTCAACTTTGCAGTTTCAATGTTTATTTCTGATACCAAACCTTGACAGCACACAGGGCAAAAAAAGCAATAGACAAAGAACAGCAAATACATTTATCTTGCATGCCACTTTCAGTCGACAGGATGTGGCTCTCTAGATAGCTGTGTTTAGAAGGAATCTGAGGTTTCAGCCTCACTCAGGGGAAAGATGTTTGCAACTGATTCGCAATAGCCAACATCTCACTCAATCCAGAAGAAACCAAGGCACCAAAGTCGGCAGCAAAGTTGGCAGTGGCTGTACCACTAGGGCCAATAGTGAGGCCGGCGAAGGTCTGAGGAAATCTGGAGCGGGCATTCTGGTGGTATCTGGCCCAGAAGGTACATGGGGTTCTGGACCAACGATCTCCAAAATCTCCTTCCCAATCCCAGGTCAGCAGCTCTAACTCCGTGTTATCACAGCTCCAGGGCCCAGATACGGCCTCATCTCCAATCCCCATGTGCGTTCTCGCCTAACCTGGGGCCTCAGCCTCAGCTGCAACAGCATCCAGAGCGTCCAAGGCCTCGTCTGCGGCCTCCATGAACTGTGCCGTCCAGTCGCAAGTCACCAGACGTTCTTAATGGCTAGGTTTTGTTGGACCTTGGTTCTATCTTTTTCTGTTTGCATGACCTTGAGTAAACCATTTGGTCTGCATGAACCGCAGGTTCCTGGCCCATAAAATGTGGGTGTCAGTGCCTCTTCCAGGATGGTTGGGAGGATTACAGAGATGACATATGTGAAAATGCTGCAAACAACATAACATGGGATCATGCTCAGTCAGGTCTGTTCCCGGCCACTTGTCAGGTCCTGAAGCTGTCACCTGGAGCCTGAGTCATACAGAGGTCCTAATCTGTCCTGCACTGCGCTGGGCAATACTTGTCCCAAAGGCTGGTGTCACCTGAGTCAGTGTTGCTCCTACGAGCAGGATTCCCTCAGGGTGTCACACTCCCCCAGGCACACACAGGCCATGAAGTTCTGCCTTCCAGCATCTTCTATGCTGTTCCGGTTGATGTAATAAGCTTCCCACACGGTTCCTGAATTTATTCCCCAGTTTCTTTGTTACGTTGGTTTCGCTCCTTCGCGTTCCACTTGGCTGGATCCTGAAGACTTTTCTCTTTCTCTTCTGTTCCCTCTTCCTAGGGTCCCACTGGCTTTCTCTCCTTTACCCCAAGCCAGTGTCTGAGCTTCTCCCCAGTGTTGGAACTCTCTGGAAACAGATCCAATAATTTCTGCAGTATGACTTGAAGTGCCCTGGAGGTCAAGTTGAACTGCACTCAAGCGCAGGTTTGCTATGTGTTGGATAACTGTGACCTTAATTCTGAGGAATGACCCACCAAGCACGCACAAGTGGTGTTTATTAGCTGCTGAGTCTGTGGGTTGGCTGGGGGTCAGCTAGTCTAAGCTCAGCGTGTCTGGAGGTAGCTCTGGGCCGCATGTCTCTCACCCTCCTCGTAGGAGCAGCAGGCCGCCTTGGTCATACATCTCTGGCTGATGACAGAAGCACAGAGATACTGGCAGAAACACCTATGCACATCTCTGCCTGCTCCATACAGTCTGCTAACATCCCATTGGCCAAAGCAAATCACATGTTCAAGCCCAGCAGAAAGGCATGGGAGGTGACCATGGCAAGGAGCGTGGATTCTGGGAACGACACTGCATTTCCGTTTATTCTTATCTTCCTCAGAGGCTGGTTCAGACATTCTCCTGTCTGCCATGTCGACCACTAGTTTCCCACAAAGGTTCCTGCCATCCCTGACAAAGATTCTTTGCTTGAACAAACTTGAGACAGTCCCCTGTCCCTTCTCCCAGGCCCACCTGTGTGCTCCCTTGTAAAATCTAGTTTTAGCAAGAACCCTGCTATGTTGGTCTAAGCAGAACCTCCACCCTTGACATCTGACAGGGATCCTCACCCTTTACCACCCCCCTGGTGATGACTGATCACGTGGCCGGCCTGTCTCCAGCAAGAATCTTATTAGGTCAGTTTAGCCAGAACCCCCCGTACCCCTGATGTTTCCTCTTAGTAATTTTCCATTTACTGACCCCAACCCAGCTCCTTGCCTATGAATTCCCACTTGTCCTTGCTGTTTTCGGAGACAAGCCCATCTCTCTCCCCCACTGCAAAATCCCATCGCAGAGGTCCTTACCTTATTGCGGTGGTCCTGGATAACGTCTGCCTCGCCATCTTTATCAGGTGTCATCGGATATTCTTTTTCTTTACCACTTCTATTTATGCCCAGCAGAGATTTCCATGGCCCCCCAAATAAGTGGGTTCTCCCTATTTCCTTCTCTCATAATGCTCTTATGTTTTCTTTCCTACTTAATACGTATTTCTGGGAGTAAAAAGAAGTAAATCCTGGAATCATAAATACTGAGAGCCTGCAAGGACCTGAGGGTTCTCTGGTCCACCTTTCTTGCTTTCGGGGTGTATAATCTGTATAAACTTCCTTTATGATCAAACGCATGCATATTTTCATAAGAGTTTTTGACACGGTTGAAAAGAACATGCATTCTTCGTTTTTCTGGTGTTGAGTCCTACATGTATCTGACGGTTCCGCTCACGAACACTACGGTGGGATTCTTTGGTATCTCTGCCTACTGTTCCTATTGTTTTTAGTTTTTCCTGCTTAATCTACTGTTTTCAGAGAAAGGTGTGTTAAACTCTCCACAACTGTTGATTTGCCTATTTCTCTGCCGTTTCATCAATTGTTGAATTTCAGATTTTTAGGTTGTATTGCTCGGTACACATATGTTTCTGAGAGATACGTCTTTTTATTCTACTGCGGCATTTACAGATATACAAATATAAAACAGCCCTCTTTGCTCCTTAACAATAGTTTTGGCTCTAATTCTATTTCATTGGCTACTGACATTTCTACCTTTGCTTTCTCCTGGTTTGTATGTAACTGGTTTATCTTTTCCTACCCTTCCATTATCAAGCTCTGTGTGTTCTTTTCTTCTGAGTGTCTATTGGAGACAACTTATAGTTGCAAAGGCTGAAGGCCAGGTCTATGTGTGTGGACCCGATTTATTTATGTGGGGTCGGGGCTGACTTTAGAGTAGAGAGTTCTGAGCACCAGAGGCCATGGGTGTCACTCCTACTGCCACCACAACTTAGTCTACTCCTCAGGTCAGGGAAAAGCGACACCAGAAAAAGTAGTCCCTTGGGTTGAAATCCATCAGTACTGGCGGCTTGGTGGTAGAGATGGAGACATGACTGTCTGAGAGGGGCCAGACAGTCTCTGTACACCTGTTCTCA
Source organism: Rhinolophus ferrumequinum (assembly GCF_004115265.2). Lineage (NCBI taxonomy): Eukaryota > Metazoa > Chordata > Mammalia > Chiroptera > Rhinolophidae > Rhinolophus > Rhinolophus ferrumequinum. The sequence continues at coordinate 5,129,901 of NC_046291.1, forward strand.
TCAGCCCCCACCCAGCAGGCTTTTCTTTGCCCTGATGGCACCCTACTACCTATGAAATGAGTCAAAGATGACCTCTGGATATTGACGCCTAGATGTTTATTCACTGCAGGCTGAGACATGTTAGCTCAAAAGCTCATTGCTGCTAGACCCAAATTATTTACAAAATAGCCCAAACAAGCAAATCTAGCTATTTAGAGCCTGCCTTTTTTTTTTTTTTTTTTTTTTGCATATCTTTTGAAACCTTACCCCTCAGCTCTTACCTTGTAGTTATAAGGCTTTAAGCCTTCAGAGTTCTCTGATCCTGAGACTCTCTGCTCTCACTTAGACATATAAACCCCATCTCCAATGCCCCTCTCCCCCTGGACTCCCCTGCCCTCATCACCTTCTTAGAAGCGACTCCACAGAAACCTGCCTGGGGGACTTTGTTCACATGCAAGCCTGTCAAAGCATTACAGGATAAAGCTCGTGTGTGTTACTGCCACCTTGTGGCCCTGTCTTTTCCCAGCTCCGCTAGAAACCCCTCCAACCCCTACACTGGTGGGCACTTGGAACTAACGGTCCAGGCAGTAGCTGCCAAGTTCCGCAGTAACGTGGCAGGTAGTGACTGTCAGGGCAACGTCAGCAGAATTGAAGAAACTGTCCTCTAAACTGTCCTCTTACTGCTGCCCCTGACCATCTTCTACCCCAGCTCAGACTACCCCCCCGAGCCCCCGACAAGAGTTCGAGGCCGCATCCATCTCCCACGGCTTTCTCTGGCTTTCATGGATGGTGGTGGGAACGTGGTTGGTTTCTTTACTTGTTCTTTTGTTTTTGCAAGTTATATAATTTTTTCTCTATTATCAAAGTAGAGCTTAGGTATTTTTTTTTTAAGTTTGGAAACTAAAAAAAGTCAAAGAAAGAAAGAAATTGCAAGTATTTTCACTATCAAAGACAAGCACAGTTAACAGGTGCATTTCCTTCAAATATTTTCTCTATTCATTTTTTTTGTCTTTTAGTTACTAAGATCACGTGGGACATTCAAAGTTGCGCATAATGCATGTAAGTCTATTTTCCCATGTTTATAAAAGAATTGCATGCTCATCACAGAAAAGCTGCTTCTTGGGGGCTTATTGACTGTTGTCATCTCAAACATATCCAAAGATTCAGGCCTGTGATTATGAGCTTTGAAGACGCAGAAAATCAATTGTCTAGTTTTGGGCACTGAAAATGGCTGTTACGTTGTTCTGTGCATCTATGCTTTCTGTGGAGGGAGAAGAAAAATCTTTCTGTTTAGCTGTTCTCACATCACAACCACATGGAACTTGGTCGTTACTAGCAAGTGCTAAGACAGGATGGCACGGTTATTATTTTAAGTAGACATCAAGACTGGCAAGAGATTGCCTCTGAGCTGAGAGGTTGTGCCCGTTTCCTTTACCAAGACCCAGAGGTATCCCCACTACGTGCTACATCTTGCCACGTGTAACATCCTGGACAAAACCCTGAGATGAAAGACACAAGAAGAACCAAAGTTAACGTTTCCACTAGCCAGGGAGAATGAGGGTTCGGTCAGCAGCTGGGTAAAATTACAGAACACCGTCATCTATCCAGAGGGAGTCGTCCCAACTAAGAAAAGATAAGCCACCTAGAATTCTGTGAGACCCTGGGGTGCCTACACCCTTTCAGTGACGTGCTGGATGGCTGGTACAGGCTGATGAGGTCCAATTGTGATCAAATCTTCCTAACTCCGTATTTGGTGGACTTGTGTCAGTAGCTTGAAATTGGCTACAGTGGTAGTATTTACACCACAGAAATTGGCAAATGCTACAAATCAGGGTTTCTCCCACGTACACTCTAAAAAGCTGAGTGGGAGAGGGCTGGAGGGGTGGAGTACACTGACTTCCTCAACAGCAGCTCCCATGCAGTCAAGTGTTGCCAAACTACCTTGGTGGTAGAGAAAATGTCAATTTCTTCCTTCTTTGCTATGTCTCTCTGATCTTTTTTTTTTTTTTTAATCAATTCACATAGTAAATATTTTTGGCACCTGCCTTGTACCAATCACTGTTCTCAGTACCTGGGATACAGCAGTGGAGCAGACAAGGTCCCTGCCTACACACAGTTTATGTCCTGGCAGAGTGGAGGGTGCGGGGAGGGAGGAGGAATTGTCCATAAACACACAAATAAATGAGCGGGGAAACAAAAGGCAGTACTAGCGCTCTGCTAAGAATAAAACCAAGTGAGGTAACAGAGACGGGGGCTCAAAACGTCTCAAAACGGGGGCCGTGGAGGTGGAAAGATGGGCACAGGTTTCGTGTAAGAATTGACAACACCTGTCACTACGATAATCAGAAGTATTGTAATAGGAAAAATAGCTTTAAAAAATGTTTACCATAGAAGAAGAGTAAAAGGCCCTTACATGAGCTCCTGAAGAAATCATGGAGAATTTCTAAATCTACCAGAAATATTCCTGGAAACACAAAGAGAAAAGGAGATATTTTTAGAAAGGTCACACCAGGAGCTTATTATCCAGACTACTAGTGTGTGTGTCGGAAGTGATTTAAGCACCTGCCTGATAACCTGTTTCATGCTCCATGTTGCCGTCACGTCAGCAGTGGACCAGCCCCTCTGAGAAAGCATCCTGGACCTCTCTGACAAGGTCACCCTCCCCGACACAGACATCTGTGGTTTTGCACATCTCTCCTTAGCAGTTCATTTCACATTTATTTATCAAGTAAGGTGATTGGTGCCTTTCTGCAAACCGGTGAGTGCAGGACATGTGTTTGTACTCACCTTTACATCCCAGGACCTGTCAAGGAACCGGCCATAAAATAGGGAATCCAAAAAGACTTCTTAATAACAAGATGGATTGTAGAAATACTGAATCCACATTCATAAATTTCCTGCCAAGCAGACTCTTAAATACAACTTTAAAAATGACCAGTTTTTCAAAAATAAGCATTAACTTATTCATTCAATTAATATTTACTGAGCACCTACTGTGTGCTGGGGACAATGCTAGGTGCTGGGCATAGTACAAAGACTGACACGGAATACATAATTGTTTCCCATTGTATGAAATTTTATTTTCAGTGATATCGCCAGTGTCAGTTAATAACTGACAAAGACTCTGGCCTTAAACAAACTTTAGTCAGGCTCTTCTGAGTCCTGTTTTTGAGTCAGCCTCGCCCTTGGGCTCTGGCCTTGGCCCACATAAACCAGTTTTAGCAAGAATCCTGCTGGATCAGTTTAGCGAAAATTCCCTACCCTTGGTGTAATGTAATAAGAAATATATATTTTGTCTCTCTCCCAGTTTCCCGGCACGTAGTTCCTAAAACACTTGGAATCTCCAAATTGATAAATGTCTTTTCTATGCTCATGACATGACTGGGGTTGGGTGCGCCTGGATAGCCTCAGGATGAGCCTTGGTTGCGAGGGAAACCAACCATGTGATCAGAGGGTTGGAACTTTCAGCTCTCCCCACCCCCAAGAGAAGAGAGGGGCTGGAGGTTGAGTTAATCAGGAATGGCCAATGATTTCATCAGCCATGCCTATGTAATGAAGCCTCTCTAAAAGTCCTTACATGATGGGTTGAGAGCTTCCGGGTTGGAGAACACTTTGGAGGGGCTGGAAGGCCGGCACACTGAGAGGGCATGGAAGCCCTTTCCCCGTACCTAGCCCTGTGCATCTCTTCCATTTGTCTATTTCTAGGTTGTGTCCTTTATAATAAATGGGTAAAAGTAAGTAAAGCACTTTCCTGAGTTTTGTGAGCCATTCCTGCAAGTTATCAAACCCAAGGAGGGAATCACGGGAATTCCTGATTTTTAGCCATTTGGTCAAAAGAACAGGTGACACCAGGGACTTCTGACTGGCATCTGATGTGGTGAGAGCTTTTAACCTGTGGGGGTCTGCACTAACTCCAGGCAGTTTGTGTCAGAATTGCATTGTTTGCACCCAGTTATAATTATAGGAGAATTGGAGAATTAGTTGGGGTGGGGGGAAATAACAGCCCAGACATTTGGTGACAGAAGTGTGGTCAGTAGAGTAAATGAAAGTGTTTTTCCCTTCCCTCCCTGAATATTTGTCAAATTCCTCACCCCCAACCCCAGTATCTTATCACCCTGTCATGTCTCCTACAAAAATGTTGTCAGGCTGGTTTGGGCCAGAATCCCCCTTACCTCTGGTGCTTCCTTTTAGTAATTTGTCATCCGTTGATTCCACCCTTCTCCTTGTCTCCTGAATAAAGTCTGCCCCACTGTTCTTTTAACGAATGTCATGAATGGTATTTTCTTTCACAGAAGCTGCCCAGGCACCTACAATTAGCGTCCACCTAAAGAGCTCACTGGGATTCCTCTGCCCAACTGATTATGAATTTTCTGGATATAACAATGGATCTCTTTTCCCCCATCTCTGGAAAGGCAAGTCATTTCATGATAGCAGCTGCAGTTTATGTGAAACAGAAACCCTTGCTTAGCTCATGTAATTGCTAATTTGAGTCAACCCTTCATTATAACTCTTTCCCCCTATATGACCGTCAGGAAGTACCTATGATCCTTGTGTCACCGTAATGGTGAAGTTATAGATAAGTCCAACTGGCACCGTTTTGAAACGGCTATTTGTAGTCCAGTGAAAAGCAACTGAAAAAGGTTTCTATTTCTTTGTAAGAAATGTATGTCTGAAATTTACATCCTACCACTGAACTTCCTTGGTCAGTCGACAAACTTCAGATGAGCTTAAAACCAAAGCACTCCATTTGTCAAAAGTTTGTAGAAAAGAATGACTTTCCTTGCATCAGCTAAAAGAAAAATGGTGCAAGAGTTTCCATATATAGTAGCTCTTGACATAAATTAGGCGTAAGGGAGAAAAGGGTGCCTAAATCTGTATTCTGAGTAATACAGCAAAGCAGACTGTGCAGCTTGGAACTGTATCCACAGCCATTTTTATTACCAATAAGTGAATAGCTTTGATAAAATGCCTTCCTATTGCTTTTATCTCTTTCTCAATGGATGTCCGTCACTCCCTTTCTTCTGCCACCAACCTCCCCATTTCTCACACATTCCATCACTGTACATACATATACACACAGAGAAACATATCACAACTTCAAGTGGCAAGGAATCCATCCCTTAAGCATTTCAGTAACACTTTCCATCCTCATTTCCTGTTTATTTAATGAATTTTGCTGGAGCAAAAAGACTCACAGAAATAAAGAACACAGGATAAAATTTGCTTCCAGCTCCACGCTTCCCAACACTAAAACGACCACTAGAATGCGTAAGGAAGAGAAACCTCCGTTCTGGTTGGGAATCAAGAGTAAGTGCCTCCGTGTGGGGAGCAGCAGAGGGCTGTGCAGGGCTCGGAGCTGCTCTTCACATTGTAGCAAGTATCAGTTTCCTACAGCTGCTGTAACAAACACCCATGAACTGGGCAACTTAAAAATCAGGCGAACATCTTCTCTCCCAGGTGCGAGGGCTCTGAGGGCGCATCTGTTCCCGGCTTCTCTCCTAGCTTCTGGTGGCTGCCGGCAATCCTTGGCTTGTGGCTACATCATCCCCACGTCTGCCTCCATCTTCACACACTCTTATCCCTGTGGATCTGTCTCCAAAATTTCCTTCTTACAAGGACACCAGTCATTGGAATAGGATCCATCCTAATCCAGCATAACCTCATTTAACTCGATTATGTCTCCCTATTTCCAAATGTGGTCACATTCACAGGTTCTGGGTAGACATGAATTTGGGAGGGTTGGGGAGGGACATGTCATTGGACAATGCAGTACATAGCAGATTGAAGGAGGGCTTGAGAGGAAATAGTGATGGCTGCCTCTCAAGCACTCATCCCACGACTGGGTAAGAGCCACCTGGTTTGGTGGGACCATTCCCACACCCAGTGTGTTATGACAATCAATGCAGCCCCGTTCTCCTCGCCACAGTGATTGGTTCAGGAATCAGTGAGATACATTCCTGTGTTCCTAGTAAGTTTCAAGGGTGGAGGAATGACCCAAGTCAGGAAGCCAGGATTTGTATCCCCTGGTTGAGAAAACAGAAGCTTTTTCCTCCCCATGGCAGTTTTTGGTTTTATTTTGGTTTGGTTTTTCAAAAACAATTTTTAATTTTAAAAAAAATACCCATTTTTTAAAGAAAGTAGAGAAAAGTACCAGAATTATAAAATTACTCTTAATTTTGCCAAAGAGAGTAATCAACATAAAATATATTCTCCTAATCTTTCATCTACACACTGTTTTTTTTCCAGCTTTATTGAGATATGACATTTATATGTGAAATATGTTTATTTATATGACATATGACATTGTCTAAGTTGAAGGGGTACGTAGTATAAGTCTTTTTTTTTTTCCAAATATTTGTGTAAGTACAAATATATGTAACTTATTGCAGAGAAAATGTTCTGAAGTAATACACATGTATTAATCTCTGGAGAAAGGAGCTAAAATGAGAGTCATGGTGAAATGGACTTTCATATTTGGCTCTTTAAATTTTATGATAATGTAATAATGTGCTACCTAGTTAATTTTTAAAATAGTTTCAGAAAAGCAAGAAAGATATGAGCATAATTGGATAAATAAATTATAAGCATATGTAATATTTGGCTAATATTCACATGGCCATTCCCAAAGGGCTGTTTCAAATGCCCCATCTCCCTGACATCTTTTTGACACATTCAACCAAATCTATTCTCTTTCTCTTTTTCACATCCCACAGTGTACACTTTCCCTAAGACTCTGGTCATATGCTACCTTAGTTGCTCTCAAAGCTATGTCTCCCCACTAACCTGTCAGTTTCTTGAGGGTAAGACTGTTTCTTCCCTGACTTATACATTGTAAACTATCCCTCATACCCAAACTAAGTGAACAATGTATACTTAAGTATACATTGAATTGGATTTTGAAACAATTCTTTATGGAATTCAGTAATCATTATTGATTCTCTCCTATTAATGAATGTTCTTTTCTTCCCAGGCTCATAGCCAACACCATTTTCCAGGGCAAATTGGTGGGCTCTGGTTGATGAGCTCAGCGAGTCAGAACTCTGTTAAGAAACCATGGTAGTCATTAGCACGGGTCCTTGTTCCACGGCCACAAGTGGCACCTCTAACCCAGCCAGCTGTTGCCAAAAGGCCAGTTGTATGTACTAACGTATAGCAAATGGCAAAGCTGGAGAGATTATTCTAAAACTGTCACCTCGCTCTGGTAAAGAGAGATATTTATATATGCACACTCTAGTAGGGGTATTTCTACTCTCGCCTGCCTTTCTCGTGTGACTATAAACTTCATTCGTCTTTGTATCTGCTTCAGTGCCCAGCATTACTTAGTGTATATGTTCAAGAAGTGATAGTGGAATTGAATTTTCCTAAGAACGAGTATTTTGCTAGTGGTGTCTCATTGTAGTACATGAGGGTCAAGTGGAAACACAGCCAGCCAGCAGACACTCTCATGTGCTTTCTACGTTCCAGGGACTATTGCTGGCTTTTGAATCTTTACTGTCTTTCATCTGACAACAGCCTGGTAAATTAGTCCATCCTGTGTCATAAAAAACAAAAATGAGGCAAACATAGTATAAATTCAAGGACACTTAACAGAATAAATGTTGAAGTCACATTTAAACTAATTGAGAATCTAAGCCTATAAAAGTTATTGCTATATAAAAACACTCAGTTTTCCAAATCCAGCTAATTTTAGCTTATAACAGTGTGTTTCTACTGTCAATGACACAAAATGTCACAGTGGAGTCAATAGTATGTACGAGTCTTCAAAACACTCAACTGCAGATGAGGTCATTGGGTTTGAATTGTGCTATAATTCACTTTGGATTTGCTTAACTGCTGCCTGAAATTATCAGACTATAAAATGGAGAAGGCCTATATCAGTAAGATAACAAAGGCAGAGTCGAGGAGAAGCAGGACTATCTTTAAGACCATCTTAATAGGTGGTCGTGGATTATGGATGGCTTCCTTTGTAGGACTTGGCAAAACCAAATAGGAAAAGACAAGGTCTACGCTGATTTTACATTGGTTCTACCTTAGGAATGTGATATGATCCATGAACCGGGAAGATTATGAAATCTAAGCTGGCCTCCAGATCCAGATAGCCAACAACCCACTCCGTATTTCCTCCAATTTCCAAAGGCATCTTCACTGTAAAATCAAATACAGCATCTTTGCTGGAAAATCTCTTATGGTGGGCGGAATACTGCCTTTCCAAACGTGCCCACATCCTGGAGCCTGTGAATTTCACTCACATCGCAAAACAGACTTTGCAGATGTGATTAAGGATCTTGAGATGGGAGAGTAGCCTGGGTTATTGGGTGGGATGGACATAATCACAAGGGTCCTTCAAAGAGGGAGGCAGGAGGGTCAGAATCAGAGAAGGGGGTGTGATGACAGAAGCAGAGGTTACAGTGATGCAGAGCCATGAGCCAAGGGACGTGGCAGCCTCTAGAAAATGGATCTCTTCTAGCGCCTCCAGAAGGAACACAGTCTTGCCATCCTGTTTTAGACTTCTGATATTTAGAACTGCAAGAGCATAAGTTTGTGTTGCTTTAAGCCACTAAGTTGGTGGTCATTTGTTATAGCAGCCGTAGGAAACTAATACACCGGTCATAGTCATTATATGACTCAGAAAAGCTGCAGGAAATAGATGACTCGTTCAAAAAGGGCAATTGAGCACAGTTTAATAAAGGAGCCATCTTCAAGATGTGGGCATAGTTGAAGAAAACCCACAAGGGAAGGTGATACATCCCTGTGTGGGCAACAGCAAGAAGCCATTACTTTGCTGGACTGAAGGGGGGAAGAGGAAGGCCAGGCACCCAGAGAGAGTGGCAGGAAAGGGCCCACAGCCAGTGTCAGCCTACAGCCTAGAACGGAGGGCGCCGGGGAGTAAACACCCTCACTGCTCCCTCCTCATCCCCTCTGATCTCTGCTGCTGCTGCCCAAGGGCCAAGCCCACCCGGAAGCCGCAGGACCAGGCTGCCCAGTTGAAATGTCCATAGGGATCGGTTCTATAGGGCACACGATGGAAGGGGAAAGAATGGAGAGGATATCCAGCCTTCTCCTACTTTCTGGATATTGGGGAATGGCTCCACCATCACCCAGACTGGAGGCACCCTGTTTCTCTCTTCCTCTCCACGCAGATCAACTCTCTCATGCAGGGTCAAGACTCTCGTGCTTTCTCATTTCTTATACCTCCCCATCTGCACCCCCTGCACGCCCCATCAGAGCCAACCCCCAGCACGAACAGACCGTTCTCATTCTCCTCTCGCACTTCTTTCTATCACCCCCACACGATGCCTAAACAATATAGAGCACTGTTTTGCATACTTGAAGCTTTATACAAAATGATAATAAAAGTAATATCTTGACACCTGGATATACTACTCGGTGATTTGCTGATTCTCTGTATCAATTTTTGTTTTACATAATTGTGTAAATTATACCTATGAAGTCCATCGTAAGTATATGAACATAGATGGACATAGTCACGTGAGCATAGCTCGAAAGGGCAGATGTAGTTACTTTCTTTTCACTGCGGCACAGGCATTCTTTGTGAATGGTAAGGAGTGACATTTACCACGACACCCGCAGAGGAAAGTGGCTTCACTTCTCAAAGCATAAAAAAAATAAAAATAAAAAAACTAAGGTGTGTCCAAAGTCTATTGTAACTAGAAGCAAAAGGAAGAAGAAAACCATGAAACAGAAAGAAAGTTAAGTTTCGGCTCTACAAATTTCCAGTTTATCTCACTTTGCACCCCTCGGTGGCATGTGTAAGATTTTGCTTTTTCACTAAAGATGCACTGTAATTCTTCACTCGAGAAAACTCGTATTTATCCCCACTGCCTGGAAAGTTTATGAGGTGCTGAATTTGAGATATGAACACACTCTACAGCAGGAAATTAACTAGTTATGTTGCCAGAATTCAGAGCCTTTGAACAATATAACTGAGGCAAGAAAAATAATTCTATGAGGAAAATAAGCTGAATTTATAGGCCTCTGTCCTTACTTTGCTCAAGAACACAGTAGTTTAAAATGATATACGTTTCCCCTGATTATAAAATAACAATAAGTTGTAGGAATTTTAGAAAATATATCCAACTATTAAAGTAAAAAACACTCTCCAACAAACAGCACTATATAATTTCTTCCAAAATTTTTCATGAATACATTTGGTTGAGATAAGGGGCTTATCTATCGGTTACAACTGTATTTCATTCAGCTCTTTTCATATGACATTGTTATAAATATGTTCCCATGTCATTAAAAACTTTGTATAATTTTAAGTCAATGAGGATAAAGCAAAATGGCTTCAAAAATGAAGTTGGTACATTAACCAGTTGGAAAAGAAAAGAAAATTCTACCACTGTAATTCACTCCTTGCTCCAAAATAAATTCTAGATTATAAAAGAATTAAATATTTAAAAATAAAAATATAAAAGCACAGGAATATAGCTTTAGATGAATATTTATAATTTTGAAGCGGGGGGGGGGAGTATTTTCTAAGCCTGTCATTAGACCAAAAAACCTTTAAATAAAGAATAAAATTTGACTATATAAACGTTAGCTTCTTGTGAAAAGAAATCAGTTGAAAAATGACCAAGAGGGGTAAAATGTTTGCAACCTATCTGGCAGATGCTGGGTTAATATGCAAAGAATACTTACAATCAAAATTAGTTAAATGATTTAAGGAGTCAGTTCACAAAAGGATAATTACAAAACTTCAATATGAAAGGGTTCAACGTCATCAATAATCAAAGAACGGCAACTAAAGAGATGTGAATACTTTCTACCAAATTGGTTGATAATAATTGATTAAATCTGGTGTTGATAAGAGTGTTGGAAAATTGACAAGCGCATTGATCAACGCTCACATTTTATTGGCCAAAGTGAGTCACATGCCATCGAACTTTAAGTGGGCAGGGAAGTTTAACCCTACTTGGTTCAAAATGAGAGAAGCTCATCAAATTTATCAACAGCCCTAATGAGGACCATATGGAGTGTTAGGATAGTTACAGGACTTGTGTTTTCACATTTGTTCCTGTTAGTACTGCTGTTTTATTTTTACAATTAATAGATATCTTTTAAAAGCTAGTCAAATAGCTTTATCAGCATAATTTTAAATGCTTTTCATAATAATATATTGTGTGGCTGAGTCATAATTAGTAACTCACTACCTCAGCCTGGACATTTGCATTTTTCTAAAGGTTTTGCTGTTGCACATAACCACATAACACTACAATAAATATTTTATTGCAAAATGGCTTTCCTTGCATTTCATTAAGACAACTTGTCATCTGCAAAATTACTGGATCAAAAGGCATGAGCATTATCTCACTCTCCGTGTTTTCTTATCTTTCATACAACACAAGATAAACTTCATGAAGTAAAATGACAGACAACAAGAAGAGAAAACTGATATCTGGAGAAATTTATCACATTGTCTGGCAATTTATTTATTGATATTCTTATTTCGCCAAGCAGTGTAGGCTTATGAATTTAATGGGCGATATTACGAGACCTGGGGAGAGATAAATAAGACAGTTAACTGGCCTCCGCCTTAACTCAGAAATCAGAGCATTCCAGAAGAATCAGGTTCCCTGAGGTCCTATCTCCACGCCACCATTTCTTAAGTAATACCTAACTACGGGCCGTTTACTTAACCTCCGGAGCCTCAACTTATTGACTACAAAGAGAAATTAAAATGCCCACCCTTCAGTGATATAAACTAAATATTTTGGAGAAAGCTATTACCACGTACTAAGGACCTGCTGTATAACTGTCTGACAGGAATTGTTGATACTTTAGTAATACTGGCTGAAGAAACTGTTGCCAAAGATGGAGAGGAAAAGGGACCGTGAGATCTGCTGGACAAAAGAAGACAATTAATACATTGATTGAAGCACGTGACTGTGGGCTCTTCAAAGCAACTTTCCTCCTCTTCCCCACTCCCCTCCCAAGCCCAGAGGAGTGAACCTGGAAAAGGACAGACGTGGTGGGTATGAGACCTGCAGGTGTCCAAACTCATCCTTGAGCAAGGAGCAAACGTCACTTTCTCTAACTCAGTGGTTTTCAACTGGGGTGACTTTACCTCCCAGAAGACAGTTTTGGTCACCAATGCATGGGGGTGGGGTGATGCTTATATTGGATACTATATTGGGATGAGGCCAGGGACACTGCTAAACATCCTACAGTGCAGCCCCACAACAAAGAACTACCTGGTCCAAATTGTCAATAGTGTCAAGGCTGAGAGACCCTGCTCTAAATCGATGTATTCTAACATTTAATTCTATTTTTCTCTATCTAGTAATGTCTCTTTTATCTTCAAATTTATACACCGTCATGCAGGGTCTCATGCGGGGTCTCTGGTCCCGCTCCCCACATAAGCACACAGGACATGGTAAGGCCAAAAAGGAACACCCACGGTGCCATAGACAGGGGAGTCATACCACTATAGTCTCGCTGGCGGCTGGATTGGAGACACAGGAAGCTGGAGCCACATTATCCACAACCTGCCATCCACTTCTCTGCCCTCTAACCTCACTTGCTAACTGCAATCCATGCTTGCTAGCTTAGCCACGGCAGTTATATCCGTGGCTAATGGCTAACCGCTGATGGCCAAATAGTCACAGCTGACGGCCATCTACTACCTGAGTCAATACCTTTCCAGGTGAGGCTGAGAGCCTGGAAACTGCTCTCTGGGACTCTGTCCCCACATACACCCATACCAATAATTTTACAATTGTGATTAGATGTCAAGGTTGACTGTATTTTTTCTAATTTGTTATAGCACTGAAGGTGTTAATTGGCACTGAATTTGTTGTTTAATTTTGGATTTCAAACAAAAACCAAGTGAAAAATTTGTATATTAAATGATGCTTTGGTTCATGAAAGGAACTAACTTGCCTTACAACCTATTCAGGAAATAATATTTATGCAAATCCTGTTTGTCAAAAACCATAGGATTTAGACAAATCTATCCCCAGATGAAAACTCTGTGTTTTCAATGCTTTTGCCACATGTCTACAAAAGAGAAAAATATCAATAAACTAAGGATTTATCTTAAGATAAAGAGAGGGGGAGCAAAATCCTGAGGGGAAAAATGATGAAGTCAAAACCAGAAATTCATGAATTACAAAAAACAATAAAAGTGTTTAATAAATCCCAAAATTAATGATTTGAGAAAGTCATGACAATTTGCCAGTTTCCCAAACTTAGGTGATCCTAAGATAACTTCCAGTACTTGATAAAATTAAATTTCCAGGTCCCCCTACCTCCCCAAATTCAAAGCAGAGCACTTGAGGTGATATATATTAATTGTAAAAATAAAACAACAGTACTAACAGGAACAAATGTGAAAACACAAGTCCTGTACTATCCTAACACTCCGTTCTTAGCAAGCACTCCAGGAGATTTTCATAAACTTCAGGAAACCCTGAAAGTAGCCAATCTTTAACTAGGCTAATCAAGAAAAAAGGAGAAGAGGCCCAAATATAAAACATTATGAAGATTAGAGGATTTAGAACCACAGTTATGGGAAAGACTTTAAAAGTATGAAGGAATAAAATGTCATCTATTACAAGAGAACCCTTCCATTATGGCTCTGATTTTTGTTGCTATTTCCATTCTGGTGGTAGATAACAACGAATCTCCTGGATTTGTCCCCCATGTCACTTATCTATCTCTGCATGTCTCTCACTCACTTATTTATCGAGTTAACTTTGCTCTTCTCATTAATCTCCGCAGACTTTTGCTCTGAGAATTTCTGGGCACCTGATCTCGACTTCCCTGCTTCCTCTGACATTTGTTTCCTTTTATCCAGTAGTTGTACTTTTCATCAGAAAACATTCCTTCCTGCTCTCATAGCATTCTCTATTCACAGATCCAACGTCCACTGAGGATTCCAACGGGAATCGCCAAAGCTCTTTTTCTGGTTCAATAAGCCTTTTTCATGCCCAGGGGTTAAGGGTCATGATGAGGAGGGGGTTTGCTCTGAGCCTCTAGATTGCTCCTTTTGGGGACCGTCATCTCTTTGCAAATGCCCCGTTGCTTTCCTCATCTTGCTTCTCCTGCAGAGGGCTTCTGACTATATGTGGGGACAGTGGTAGTGGAGCTGGCCTCTGGAAGAGACGGGAGGACGTTGTGCAGCCCCTTGCTGCAGGTGCCTGAGCCCACATAAGAGGGAAATGAGGAACAGTGTTTTTCACTTAGGTAGCTCAGCGGTCAGAGGTCAGTTTCTCTATGAAGATCTTCATAGCTGTGCCCAAGAGTTTCTTGGCTGAAGAAGATTGGGTCACTGGCCATGGAGCCTCTTGTTAGCAGCTGGAGGTGACAGTGCCCATAGCATCAGGGTGTCCCTGCCTACACATGGAGACATTGTTGTGACAAGGGCCTCCAGCGGCCATCCGCTCAGACTGCTAGCTGCAGGGCACTCGCTAGGAGGGAGGGTGGCCCCCATCACTGCCCGTGGCCCTCCCTTGTCTCGTATTTCTTTCCCATGGGCCATAAAGTAGAGATGGGGCCTTGAGACTGCCTTCCTAGGAAGGGTGGGAACATGTCCCATGGCCGCCATCTGATTTCCCATCCATGACATTTGGCCGAGATCCAATGCAGGTTCTGGCAGGCTGTTGGAATGCACCAGCCCTGGTTTCCAGGGCTAACATACTTTCTTCTCTTTTGGATTACTTTCTTGATTTACAATTAAGGATGGGTGCGGGAGTTAAATGCATATACTCCATTCACAGTTTTAACTGAAAAATTCATAATGTTCTACTAAAAGGAAGTTTGCTTCTTTCTTGCTAAACGTAGACCAAGACAAGATGGATATGGCACACCTGTGTTTCTAAGGTGAGGAACAGAGACGCCAAGAAAGCAGCCTCCCACAGCCGTTCGAAGGAGCCAAGGCCCCAACTCTTTGAGACACCGAGCTCCCTTCTACACACCTACGTGCTATCTTCCTACCTTTTTGACAAGAGTCAGTGGGAAGACGATCTTTTCACAATTAGGTTATTGAAACCAGACAGCTTCCTATTTCTATTGCACTTTCGAAGGTTGAGATCTGATCTTCACAGAAAATTCATCCCACAGAGGCCTTTTCCTTGCAGCTCAGATCCAATTATTAGAAACAAAGATGTACATGGCACCTCCTTAAAAAAAATAAAAATAGTTCAAACTAAGGGGCAGTGGAAAATGAAACCTCTACCATTTGTCACAAGGCCCATTAAGCCCATTATTTTCTGAAAGGAAATCCTTTGGTGGCCTTTTGTCAGTTCCAAATTTAGAGGCGCTCACTCAGGATGTGAAAGTGGAAATGATGAAGCTGACAGAGGCTCCACTGGTGCTATTTTTAAGCCTGTCCATGTGTCCTCATCAGGGGAAATGCAAAATTCATTAGGAAAAAGATGTCTCGTTGGCCGGAAGCTTCTCTTTCTGTTGCCGTTAGCATCTGCATCTCTCAGAACCACCAAAGACGACACCTGCCCCAGAACCTCTCGAAGCTCTATGGCTGGATCCTGATGACAGATGCTGTGACACCTGAACACCTGCTGGGGCTATCCCTGGCCTTCTCACCTGGAGCTCCAAGGGACCCCTGGGCAGTGCCCTTCTCTTCCCTGCCCCACTCCCATCCTTTCCTGAAGGAGAAAAATAAAGACTGAAGCCATTGCTAGAATATTCTTTTCTAAATTTAACCCAAATCTGCCCTCCTGTCACTCACGACCTGTCTCTATGTGGAGTAAGTCTATGTCTGCCCCATGGTCTTCCAGTTTCTTTAGACAATGATGACCTTCGTCCCCCACACCCCCAGTCCTCCTCGCACCCCCAGTTCTCCTCGCACCCCCAGCCCTCATTGCACCCCCATGCCCAAGATGTGTACATACATCTTCTCTTTTTAGAACTCCTAATTCTTTCTTTAAAAAGCTCAATCTCTTGTTGGTAAACCATATGTCACTTAGCAGCACACGTGGAACCCACACCACTTATAAAAAAGCACTGCAACCTAAAAGCATTAAGTATATTTTCCCTACATATCCAGTTTGTCCTGTGGGTGGCACTGCCATGAGCACATACATAAAATTACGTTTGCCCTTGCTCTAAACTATTTCTGAGGAATTACTCTGATAGCACCGTAAGTTGAATGACCACACAGAATGAGCCAAGGGCTTTGGGTGTACCTGGAAAACAACAGGCAGAATGTTTCATGGGGTCCCCTACAGTGTGTTTTTCACCTTTAAGAAAACACTGGTATTTCGGTCCAGGCGGGCTCAGAAATATGTTTCTCAGAAAAGTTCTGGTTAGAAAAAAAATGTATAATGAAACCATTAGAGGAGATGAGTGCAGTTGTTAGCTCTTTAAGGCAGAGTCTCAAGTCTTCAGGCAAACAGGAATTTCTCTACTACAGCACAAGCTGTTTCTAAGTTCCTGCTGAAACAGACTGGCGCGAGGAACTCAATTATTGATCCAACTTCATGATCAGTGCTGGTCACAGCGCCACAACAGACATGCAGAGCTCTGTGCTTGCCGTGTGATGGCCAAGTGATCAGATGGGTGGATGCAGCCAGTGGGGGGCGCAGTGGGGGAGGGCATCTTTGGCCCCTGTTGGAGTAAGACTGTGTGTGTTGTAGCAAGGTGATACCTCAACCGTGTTGAAGAGTCAAGATATGATCGGATGGCATCTGGGGGCAAAGTGAATGTAAATCGTGGCTCTGAGTATGTTCTTTCCCCACACATTGCAAAACTTTAGAGTCTACAGAAGGGTCCATGTGGGGAGGACATATGTATGCCGGAAGGCTGGGTTTGTCCCTCCAACGCTGTCACTCCCTAGTTTTCTTGTAATGCACTGAGTTACTAAATCTCTGTGAATTAATTTCATCATTTATAAAATGGAAATAAATACGGAATTGGTGGAAGGGCTGACAAGCTCTCGGTCCAGCACGTTGTAAAAAAATAAAAATGCAGCGGTCAGGTAGACATTTTTGTTTTAATACACGGGACCTCTTCTAATTCCGAGTGGGCGTCACCATTCCGCACTTCCGCACTGTCCAGGACAGCTGACTAAGAGCGGTCATCCTGTTAGTGTTTCCGGAGGGGCTCGCAGGGTAGTGAGTGTGCAGGGCTGTCTGCAGGTACCGGCTCTCGCCTCATGCCGCGCGTACACCTCCACCAGAGGCTTCTGTCACTTTTACACTCTGATGAGTTCCACATTGTTTCCCACCCCCAAGCTGAGCCCCTCCCCCTACACGTTTGACTGGCCACCCCTCTTCTCTGCATGGGTGGCCCACGGGCATCTCAAACTCCGCCTGACCCTGAACTCGGACCAGGGTCTTCTTTGCCAAACCTAGTCTCCTCCAAGTACGGTTTCCAGAAAAAATACAGGACACCCAGTTACACGTGAATTTTACTCAAACAGTGAATCTCTTGTTTTAATATACATGTGTCCCATATGATATTTGGGATGTATTTATACTAAGAAGTGAATTATTGTATGTGTGATTGTATGGGACATACTTGTACTAAAGGATCATTGGTTGTGTATCTATGCAGCAGAGGGCTTCCTGCGTGATGCGTTCCTGCTCTGCCCTTGGTAATTTTGCTCGTATGTGTCTCCATCAGGGTTTAGGGGCTCGTGACCCCTGTGAGAACGTGGCTTCACAGCTGGGTCTTGGCTGACAATAGCCTGAGACAGCTCCTTCCTGACCCTTGGATTGGGGCTATGTGACACTGCCATTAGGATGAAAGCGAAGTGATGAGCGCCAGCAAGAGACTGCGTGATATAATGACTAAGAAGGCAGATTCTTAAATCCTAACCGTCACATACGCATTGTGTGACGGTGGGCAAGTCTCTTCGCATCTCTGTGCCTCAGTTTCCTCATCTATAAAATTGGAAACGTTAGTAGCCTTTACCTCTTAAGGCTGTAATGTTGATTAAATGAACTTGTATTTGGGAAGCAATGACGGCACGGCCTGCCATCCCATAAATGGTGACTTTCATGGTTAGTTATATCACTTCTCCTTTTCTGACTCTGATCGCAGTGTATTTTATCCAGCTGTTAACTTTCCATCTCTCCCTTAGTCGGAACAGTCTTATTGGACAGAGACTTTATTCTGCCTTGCAGATTATAGAATAGTTTTTCAGAGAAAATGACATTTGAGTTAATCTTGGGGAGCTTTACCAGGCAGAAATGAGTGATTAGAAATCTTAGAAGAGGAAATTTCAGAAAGTGGCAGGGTCATATAAAAAGCCCAGTGGGCACTGCTGCCCGTTTGGAATTGTGGGGAAGTGGCGTAGGAAGTGCCAGGAGTGGTTGTCTGGGACCTCAGCTGTCCCCCGGCCAGGCGTGGCCTTGGTTGTCCTGCAAGCAGCAGCCAGTCCCTGAAGGATCTGACACAGATGTGAGGTCAGGGAGGGGACCGCCCAGTGGGGAGGCTGGAAGGAGGGAGGCAAGTGTGGGAGCAGGAAGAAGAGCTGGAGGTCGCTGCAAAGAAGAGCTGAGAGATGTCAGGAGTCCAAATCAGCTGGCACAGGGGAGGGAAGGGCCCGTGGGTGGTGGGGGTAGGGATGGCCATACACAGCCAGTGCTGGCAAGGGCTGGTCCTGGAGACCCAGTGGACCTGTGGGACTCCAGGGAGGGACCCAGGGCCTCGGGTTCTGGCCTATGCTCTCCAAGAGTCTCTGAGTCACCTGCATTTACCCACGAGTGCAGAGATGGTACAAGATTCGTAAAGCCTCGTTCCCTAGACTGTACTTCGCTCCTGACTTATGGGTTCTGGTTCAGGGGACCACAAGAGCAAAATGGGTGAAGTCTGAGGAGCACAAAAGAAATGAGATAAATCTCAAGGGAGACCTAACATGTTTTTCTTTTGCTTATGTCCAAACTGGGCACGACAGCCCTCCCTCGAGAACTGGCATTGGCCTTAAAGGAAGGAGTGAAGTCCTCGGTGTTGGGTGTGGATCCTGTGCCGCCATCATTCTGGATGCTGTCACACTCAGAGTCTCCTTTATCTCAATGGCAGCCTCTGAGCTGAGTGCCATCAGCCCATTTTACAGATGAGAAGGCAAGGGCTCAGAAAGACCATGTGACTTTCCCAAGACCACAGTGGCCAAGCCAGAATTCAAAATCAGGCCGATGGTGGCACTACATCACTACGCACAGCCAACGTCCTGAAAGAGTCACATGTGGGGTGTTCGTGCCTCACTGGGTGTTCTTGGTCACTGGTGACCAAGATCTGGCCCATAGCTACATCCTTCCTGGGGGGGTGGATACTCCATGAGATGGGCAGCTTTTGCCCCCTGGTGCTTTTATTGTGGACCCTGTATTGCACTGTCATGGCTCTTTCAGTCCTTTCCACTTTTTCCTGAGATTCCAGGGTTTCTGAGTTGGCCTTCCAGGTTAGGGGACCCCTGTGGTCGGAAGCTAGAGGTTTTAAGTGAAATAGAAAAAGAAATGGGCTCCGTAGGCAGCTTTTAGCCATTGTCACTTCCATCATTTATGTGAAAGATGTGAACGTTTCTTCCTCTAATCCTAAGACGCCCAGTTTAGCAAGAAGCCTGGGATTCATAAATGTGGCTAGGAACCAGAACTCCCAATAAAGCCAAATGACAGTGCAAAGGCAGGTGTCCCTCTGTGTGTGTGGCTGTCACTGGAGAGACAAAGAGCTTCAGATGTCAAGGAAAAAGGCGAGAAACGTCTCGGAGATAAGCAGGTGCAAATGTAAATAGTCACTGGATAGAAATGGAGATGCAAACCTACCTGTACAGCAGAGGTTTCAGGGGCCAATGACGGCTCAGGTCCAGAAGGTCAGCTAAGACGGAGGGTGTTGCAGGGAATGTCATTTGCTCTCAGCCTCACTGGGAGACACACAGAAACTCTGACTCCATGTCTCCTTCCCTGGTCTTTATTTCCCTTGGACCAGCCTCACTATGAGGTTATTTCTATGTTGATCTTGAAACACTGTCCACTTTTCAGTCATCCCTTGGGCCTGGCCGTAATAGCCCTCACCTGGCCAGGTGTGGTTATCCTCTGGGGCTGTGCCTCCTGGGCCCCTCCAGGACGGCCAGGACGGCCACGTATCACCTCCCTCCTCTCTGGACCGCCTGCCTTCCTGACCTTGAACCCATTTGGCCCCATCTGCTTCTACTCCCTCCCTGCATGAGCAGACATACACGTGTGTGCGCACATTCACAACACACACCCACAACAAACACACACACACACAAAACACACCTACAACAAACACACACACCCACACAACACATACACCTACAACGCACACGACACCAGCTACAGCACACGATACCACAATACAACACAATATACGTTCACGGCGCACACACGAACACACACTTTTCTCTGTGCAGTCTAAGACGGTAACCTGATCCGATGTCTGATGGCTCCCTCTGCCTAGCAATGATCCTGGGGCCTGGGATGAGTCACTCTGCCTTGAAGTCAGCAGAAATTCTTCAGACCCACTGAGCTGACTCATCGGCCCACTGCACACTTGGTCCTGTCTACAGCCGAGGACGTGAAAATGTATGTATTCAGGCTCCTGGTCCTGCATAGCAGAGACATTCATCCAGAGCGACACGAGCAGTCTGAACAGAGACCTGCCTACCCACGTATAACTCACCTGATGCTTATCTTTGGGTCTGAAATTGTACGAGTAATGAATACCCACACTGAAGTTTTAATTAAAGAGCAAATCTCTGTGTGCGTAAGCTAAAATACGTGAAAGAATTTTGGACGTTAATTTGTAGGGATTGCAACATGCTCTAGAATGTTTCTCAGGATTCAGTTGTTCTGTCACTTGGTGATCTCCACACCTGTCTGTGGGGGTGGGTGCTGACAGCACCTCTGTGAGACAGGGTGGCATTGGGGCGACTTCTCCCTGATATGAACACACTGTTTACTAAATTCAAAGGACAGCACACTTTCCTGGCTATGGAGAGCTTAAAAAGCCTATAATCCGGATGAATTTAAATCACTCCTCTCAAGGAAACAGTTGAACGATATCTAGAAACATGCAGCGATGGGAGGTGATTTTTTACTGCATGTACTCATGTCACTTGTAAAAGATGTTCACGGAACCGCAGAGAGCATGGGGGACTCTCTGAAGGGTCACCAGGGTGGGGGGCAGTTGTGTGGTCCCCGTCCTGTGAGAATAAGAGAGCGGACAGAACACAGGATTTGGAGGCAGAACGGGGTTCAAACTCACTCAGCCTCTCAGTGCTGTGCCATCGGGAATAAGTGACGTCAGCTCCCTGGCAGCCCACCTCACAGCCATTCTGCTAAATCAACAGAGTCGTGGGACTCAGCCGTTGTCCTTGGAATTAACCCTGCTCATTCGCAGAAGGTGAAAAGAATTCAGACTCAGCCTGAAATGAGGAGAGCAAGGAAGGAAGTTTATTCACGAAGAAGCAGGCCTAGACGTTGCCCGCGCAGAGGACTACACCTAACTTCAGGTTAGCTTTTCTTATGTAGGAAAGTGTAGGTAAGTTTCCTTATGGCAGGAGATGTGATGTATAGAATGAGGTCATTTGACTGACATGCTGGTTATATAACTAGGTTCTTTCTGCACGTGCTCTTACCCAGAATGCATACAGAAAAACCCTCGGGGGGAAGGAGGGGAAGGGCAAGCCTTACTGTTCGTTCCAGTCTAATTGCATTATGTTTAGACTACAGTTCAACTAATGGGCAGGTTTGGGCAGTTTGCACGTGTGTGAAGAACCAGTGAAAACCAGGTGGGTCTTATCTCCTCTTTTGATGAGGGTTTAGACATCTTAGATGTATTTCTAGGGGGATGAGCCTGGGCGGTTCCCGGGAGGGGATGCGGCCTGGGCAGTCCCCCTTCAGGTTCACTTTTATTAACCCTTTTCTGCCTCATCAGCCATCAGCAGTGCCCAGAAAACAGTGCCATTCCTCTTATCAACAGAGGCGGTTTGTCACCGTCCCGACTTCAGTCAGAAAGTTTTCCGAATGATTTTAATTGAAAAACCCTCCCCACATCGCTCGTCTTAGGGACTGGATGGTATGCAGTGACTGTGCTGAAGTGGAAGGTCCCAGAAGCCTTCCTGCGCGAGTCACACCCGGGGCCCCTTCCCAGGCTGGCTCTGCCTGCTTCTTGCCGTCTTAATCAGGGCACTCGCACCAAGTCACTTCCTCTGTATTCCATTGGTCAAAGCAATCAGGGAACCCACCAGGATTCAAAAGGAGGGAACATGGGCTCCGCGTCTTGAAGGGAAGATTGTCAAAGAATCTGTGTTTGTCTTTAACCCATCATCCTGCCTTAATCCCCTCAGGTGTCCCCTCCATTTTAAATTGCGGTTGCCCCTCCCACCACGCCCACCCTCCTTATGGCCTCCCATGACTTATTTCTCTTCATGAAGTGGTAACCATGTCATACAGTCCATTTTACTTACGTGCATGTTTGCTGTCCATCTCACCCCACTGAAATGTAGGATCCTTAAGGACATGCATTTTGGTCCACTGTGTTCCACGCTGCAGCCCCCCACCTACACAAGTGCCTGGCACAGAGCAGACATTCAATAAATACTTGTGGGAAATGATTCTGGTGCTATCTTAACCAGCTACTTTCTTTTGCACAACCACACGGTCTTTATCTCCTTGCAGACACCTGATGGAAACACTTCGGACATTGGGGAAGTATAGAAAAATAGGCACAAGTTCTCTGCCATCCCTCCCATTGAGAGGTAGGGTATGGCCCTTGGATCCGGGCAAGCTTGTGACTGTAGAGTGTCGTGCAAGAGACTCTGGAACTTCTGAGGCTGTGTCAGAAAGGTGAGGCAGCGTCCAACAGTTCTCTGGGGGTGTTTGGCCTTTAGGAAGTGCCACCAGGGGACCCAGCCACCTGCTGAGAAGCCTGAGCCACATTCAGGCAGTCTGGTCAATAGACCCAGCTGTCCCCAGACTTCCAGGGGTCTCACCCAGAGCCCAGATGCGTGAGTGACGAATCCTCAGAAGATTCCAGCCTCTTTGCCCTTCAGACCTTGCCAGTTCAGGCCCCAGACAACATTCATCGAGCAGAGACCAACCACCTCTAAATTCTCACCTTACAGAACTTATGAGTACAAGAAAAAGGCTGTTGTTTTATGCCACTAGTTTGGGGTGGTCTGTTTCTCAGCAGTAGCTAACCGGAACTCACATCTGTTACTTTTTTAAATCAAATAAAACTGGTCAGCCCCCACCCACTAAGGTTGTCAGGATATCCTGGTCCAGTCAGTGTTTTAGGAGGTCCTTTCCTCTTCCTCATTTTGGGGTTTGGAACAGGAATTTGAAAGAATTTCCTGATTACTTTGCGAATCATCTCTCCCCAGTAGGAAGCCTATCTTTTCAGACAAGCCTAGGGGTGCATCATACACCAAGATTTACTGATCCAGGCTCTGGGACACAGCAGGAAATAAACCAGAGCAAACCCCTGCCTGCTGGAAGCTTACATTTCAGTGGGGCAGGCCAACAGTAAATAAATAGGGAATCTCTGAAGAAGGTTTAAACTTTTCCCTCCGTGGGAACGGTTTTGTGAATGCAATGTAATATTTCATAAACACCCTCTAATTGTGCAAACCGTGGGGGTCCCTTGATATGCGTATACCTCACAAAAGTAACCTCTATGGCACATGGGTGAGATTATCAAATTCTCACAAACTAAGGCATGCATGTACTTTGACTTACATTTTCTGTTCAGTGGAGCTTTGCACTCACCTTGGGGCTAGTCCTTTTTTTTCCCTGACACTTGCATTAGAACTTTGTCTAACCCTTCATCCTCTGTCCGCTTGGTTAATATCTGAAAACAATCAGGACTGGAAATGCAAGCAGCCCCCGGACAATTTACAGGCCCATCACTACTGTGTTTCTATTTTAATTTCAGGCTTTATGTCATGCGGGGCGTCAGGTAGGGTCTTAGCTCCCGCTCCCCACATAAGAACGCAGCATATGGTGAGGCCAAAAAGGAACACCCATGGCGCCATAGATAGGGGAGTCATACCACTATAGTCTCGCTGGCGACTGGGTTGGAGACACAGGAAGCACAAGCCACACTATCTGCCACCTGCCATCCTCTTCTCTGCCAACCCACCAACCCCTTGCTAACTGCAGTCCGCGCTTGCTAGCTCATCCACCATCTCCTTGCTAGCCCCCCATTTTCTGCTAGCGTAGCCACAGCAGTTATATTAGTGGCCAGTGGCTCACTGGTTACAGCTGATGGCCAACTAGCCACAGCTGATGGCCATCCAATCACAGTTGATGGCCATTTACTACCTGAGCCAGCACCTTTCCACGTGAGGCCGAGAACCTGGAAACTGCACTCCTGGCTCTGTCCCCACACTTTAATTGTCCATATAATTATTATTTTTTAATATACTGGCAATCACAGACGCAGACAATAAAATTTAAATCAACCCTAGATTAAATTGTGGAAGAAATGAAATTTCTGAAATTTGGTCCCTTGTCTCTCCCCTTTTATCTCTAAACCAAAATCTAAGTTTCCTCCATTGTTCATACTCCAGGGTCCCAGGGTTCCCCAGCTGTTCATATTCCTGAACTCCCCACTTCCACTGGACCACCCAAGCTCCTCATAGGAGACTCCATTTTAACAAAGAAAAGAGCCCTTAGAATGTGAGGCATGGAGAGGCCGTTAGCCACACCTTGGTCCAGCTCCCTCCTTTTGAGGCTGGGAAGTCTGAGGACTAGAGAGGTGGGATGATTTGCCCAAGGTCAGCAGAATCTTGGCAGCTGGAGAGAAATTGGGGAAGGGTGGGGAGGCAGAGGTGGGGGAGGGACTTCATACACCTCTGACAACCAGGAAGAATTATGTTTTAGCAAAGGGACCTCAAATCACATTCTGGAGGCAGTTCTTAATCAAAATGCACACTCTAAATGTAATTCACGTGAAGGGATGCTTTGGAAAACCTTTTTACTTAGATCTGTCTTTAAGTATTAAGCATCCTTTGTTGGGCTTATAGTCTCCTAATTGAGAGCGGCTATTTTTCAGCGGCAGAAATTTGGGTGATTTTTCTCTTTAACTTTCCTCTTTGAACTCTTTCTGCCCTGCTTGAATTCTTCACAATAAACATACATAATTTTTTTAAAAATCTTTAAAAAAATGAATATTTTAATAATATTCATAGGTAATTATAGCTTTGTAGACCTGAACTTACAAAAGTAGGTTAAAAGCTAAATATGGAAGATGACAAAAGAGAAGTTTTTAAAAATTCTTACTAGAGATCATGATTAGTGTGACTGTCCCTGGAGCAATGATAAATGTTCACAGGTACATTTTCACCTGAGCACATCCTAGAGTGCTCTGCTCTTGAATTATTCCAGAATAGAAAGAGCTCTTTCAGAAAGCAGCAGCACAGATTGACTGAAGACTGGTATATCGTTTAACTACAACTGTCATGCGGGAGACCCTGCTCGCTGCGCCATTTGTCGTGCGGGGTATCAGGCGGGGTCTCAGCTCCCGCTCCCCACATAAGAATGCAGGATGTGGCTAGGCCAAAAAGGAACCCATGGAGCCATAGATAGGGGAGTCACACCACTATAGTCTCACTGGAGGCTGGATTCACACGACGTGACGTGCGACCTGCTGTCTGCTTTTCTGCCAACCGACCGACTCCCCTCGCTAGCTGCAATCCGCTGTGCTAACTGCAATCCGCCGTGCTAACTGCAATCCGCTGTGCTAACTGCAATCCGCGCTTGCTCGCTCAGCCACCATTTCATGCTAGCCCCCATTTGCTGCTAGCGTGGCCACGGCAATTATATTAGTGGCCAATGGCTCACTGGTTACAGCTGACGGCCAACTAGCCACAGCTGATGGCCATCCAATCACAGTTGATGGCCATTTACTACCTGAGCCAGCACCTTTCCACGTGAGGCCGAGAGCCTGGAAACTGCACTCCTGGCTCTGTCCCCACAACAACTTTTAAGGACTTCTAGAATTATCCAAAAAGATGCACAGGAACTGATTGGAATTGAGGAAGAAAATCAGGTAACTGCCAAGAGTAAAGCAATAAAATTAATCAAGAGACACCACTGCTGGAAAATGGAAATGTAATAGAATTTTTCTTAGTAATTTATGGTAAGTACTCAATACGGTGACTGATGCACAGTCAGCACTCCATAGGTATTGGCAATCTTTGTTATAATCTGGGGACCACAACTCCCAAAATGCACTGTTCCTCCTCCTCCTCCATCTTGCCTACAACTCCCAAGATGCACTGCTGATCTTTCATCCAGCCTTCCTGCCTACCTTTATCATCACTCTTCTGGGAAGAGCAGAGATGAGAGCTAGTGGGGAGAGGAGAATGCAGCCCCCAAGGAGAAGCAGCTGCCAAAAAATTCCCTTGATGGTGCAGGCGCCAGATCCCTAAATTAGGAGACAATTGAGTGATTGACTAAAGAAAAAGAAAAAAAGGCCATCCTAATTTTGACTAGGCAAAGTCATCAGTTGAATTCCCAGAATTGTCTGCATTTATTTGTTTGCTTGTTTGATTTTACCCAGCTCTGTTTTGTGTTATAATGGATATCAAGTTGTCCCAGATCATGGCATTAAGATGTCTGCTAGGTACCAGTGTTTATGTCGCAATGAATTCTAGTATTTTGCTGTTTTCATGGCCCTGCTAGTGAGAATTTAGAGGAGGTACTGCATGATTTCAGAGTGGAAAAATTATAAAATTTCTGAGGGATTCTTTAAGCTTTTTAAGATTTGGAACAGAAAGGAATCAAAGGTTTTACACAGCGCATTAAAATACATATGCTATAGTTTTTCTCATGCCTTGAAATTATACAAAACATAGATTATTAAAAAAAAAACAATGAAATGGTTCTGCCTAAGCAGAGACCAAGTCCAAATTTTCAGGTAACCATGTTGTATCTTAGGGAAAAGTTTTGAGAACTGATAAGAATAATAAACATTACAATTTTAATGAGATGAAAATCGATGCATCTATAAATCAAGTTGATCCAACTGAAATTGTCATTTTTGTAGGTCAAAATTAGCTGCATATGGGAGGAGAGGGTAGTAGAAGAGGGTAAAGGGGGTCAAATATATAATGATGGAAGGAGAACTCACTCTGGGTGGTGAACACACAATGCAATATATAGATGATGTATTATAGAAATGTACACTTGAAACCTATATAATTTTACTAATCAACGTCACCCCAATAAATGTAATAAAAATAAATTTTAAAAAATAGTTGCATATTGGCAGTTTCATGTGGTTCATCCTGAAAGTTAGATTTTTTCATCACACATTTGCTGACCACCCAGTATGTGCAGGACTCCATTGTGGGACTCATAGTTTGGGTAAGACTTAGTCCTTGCTCTTCAAGGTGGTGTGGGCAATGTTAATAAGGCAGCTATAGAATACAGTGGACACTCCAAGAGGCAACTCCTCTGAACTGCTCTTAGAGGTGAGCAAACAGATCAATGAGTGACCTGTGGAGGCACTGAAAAGCTTTCGCACTGTGTTTTAATGTGGACATGCAATATTGAAGCTCAAGGACTCTCGAGGACAACAGCTGCTGTACACCACAGGGAACAGCCATAATTGTTATGGGGAGACATTCAGACAGCTGTTTACTCTTGTATGGCAAAGTCACAGGATATGGGCTGCTGGTCAAGTAGCTACTGGTGTGGCTGCCAGGAGGATTCACCATTCACTGACAGCACGCTGGCTCTGAAATCCAGCTCTCATAAAAGGTGATGACAGCAAGGGATACTGTGGAAAGCCACCATCATTAGCCATAGCGAAAGGAAACTACCACTGGGAGAAGACAGAGAATGCAGCTGGGGAGACATAACTCGCACTATCCCACTGAAACCCGTCCTTGGCATTCCGGAGAAGCAAGAATATGTTGTTCTCTCAATATAATTCTCACTCTGAAAAAAAAAAAAAAAAGAGCAATTTGCCAAGGAACTCTCTTGTGTTGGAAGACCCACAAATCTCAGAGTGAAGGCTCAGATCAGCTACCAAGGTTTGAACCTTAGGATTCCCAATGAAGAATGTTTAAATATCGAAGTGAAGATGAGTAACCTACTGTGGTTTAATTAGGTATAAAAGAGATTAACTAACTAGAATTAAGGTAAGTATATGGTAATTTAAGCTAACTGAGAAGGAAGTGATTCTCTTTATTCAACTATAAAACTAACAATGAAGAAAGTTACATGAGCACCATCTGTTGAGATATTCAATGTTAAACTAGATAAATAAATAAATAATACTATGTTCTGTAGTTAAAGAAAGATCCCAAAATGAGTCAAAGAAAATCCTGAGATAATACAATCATTATTTTATTACGAGGGCACATGAGGTCTTCAAATACTTGCAACTGTAATCAGTTCATGGATAGCTGCCATTACCCTGTTTCCCTGAAAATAAGACCTAGCCGGACCATCAGCTCTAATGCGTCTTTTGGAGCAAAAGTTAATATAAGACCCAGTATTATATTATATTAAATTGTATAAGACCCAGTCTTTTACTATAAGACCAGGTCTAATATAATATAATATAATATAATATAATATAATATAATACGGGGTCTTATATTAATTTTTGCTCCAAAAGACGCATTAGAGCTGATGGTCCGGCTAGGTCTTATTTTTGGGGAAACACAGTAGGACCCTTCATAATTTAGGGGTAGGACAAGAGAAGTGTTTTCCTGGTAATACTAGTACATTTCCCAGATGTAATCAAGGAAACCAGTGTGCTTCCAAAATTTCACACACATACACACACAAAAAAATAAGAAAACCTCACTGAAATTGACCGTGGAATTAATCACTGAGGATTATAGATAGATAACTATAGGTATAGATATATACCCACATATATACACCCACATACATACACATACAAACTGTCTGTCTATCGATCCATCCATCCATCCATTTTGTGATAGAAAGATAAAGTAATACTTGAATCTATTCCAAAATGTTTACCATGAAGGAACATGCTTCTAGCACAGTACACAAAAATGAATGGATATGGGAAACCCTGTTTCTTTTTTTTTTTAATTAAAGTTTATTGGGGTGACAATTATTAGTCAAGTCACGTAGATTTCAGGCGTACAACTCTGTATTACATCATCTATAAATCCCATTATGTGTTCACCACCCAGAGTCAGTTCTCCTTCCATCACCATATATTTGATCCCCTTTACCCTCATCTCCCACCCCCCAACCCCCTTACCCTCTGGTAACCACTAAATTATTGTCTGTGTCTATGAGTTTTGTTTCTCATTTGTTTGTCTTGTTCTTTTGTTGTTTTTGGTTTATATACCACATATCAGTGAAATCATATGGTTCTCTGCTTTTTCTGTCTGACTTATTTAGCTTAGCATTATAATCTCAAGATCCATCCATGTTGTCACAAAGGACACTTTGGTTGTTTCCATGTCTTGGCCACCGTAAATAAAGCTGCAATGAACATTGGAGCACACGTGTCTATATGGCTAAATGTTTTCAGATTTTTTGGGTAGATACCCAGGAGAGGGATTGCTGGGTCATATGGTAATTCTATTCATATATTTTTGAGGAACCTCCGCACTGCCTTCCATAGCCGCTGCACCAATCTGCATTCCCACCAACAGTGTATGAGGGCTCCTTTCTCTCCACAGCCTCTCCAACACTTGTTACTATTAGTCTTGTTGATGATAGCCATTCTGACTGGGGTGAGGTGATATCTCATTGTGGTTTTTATTTGCATTTCTCTGATGAATAGTGATGTTGAGCATTTTTTCATATGTCTATTTGCCATTTGTATGTCCTCTTTGGAGAAATGTCTCTTCAGGTCCTCTGCCCATTTTTCAACTGGGAAACCCTGTTTCTGATGGCCACAAATAATCTGATCTTCAAACTGAATCAACAGGGGCAAAGAAGTCTCATCAGATTCATCCTAACCATCACCATTACACATCCTGTGACTTAATGTATAAAATAAGCATAATAGCATTAGCTATTATTAGAGGACTTCAGCTATTATTATAAGAACAATTGCACGCCCAGCTCCTGTTGTGTAGTTTGGGCCCACGGGTCTCTGTGCGGTAAATCCATCTCTCAGGTGCTTCACTCTCTGGAGGGAAGACAGACGTCTAGTTGTGAGGACATCACTGCCCTTCTCCAACATTTCCAGTTCTTTTCCTCCTAGGAAAACTCTGGGAAATGTTATTCCCTTCTCCCTGGAGATGAAATGTGGTTGCACGACTTGCTTTGGCCCATGACTTGTGAGTGGAGGTGGTGTGTGGTACTTCCGGGGACGCATTTCAGTAGCAGCAGAGACCCTCCAGGGTGCTCCTTTTCCCTGTCTCATGAATCGTAGCAATATGGTTACAGCGGAGGTACACAGCCAAGCCACCGCATGGAGCACAGCTGCCCCAGAGAGTGGCTGGGACCTGCAGTGGCCTTTGCACCAACAGGGACAAATATACTGTTTGTTACTTTAAGCCCCTGAGTTTTGGAGTGATCATAGCAGCGTAGCCAACCTGTTCTGACTGTTATAAAGCCCAACAGTAAATTAACTACATTTCAATCCAGGTGGTAAATGAATCTCTTGCAAATGTAGTTAGTATAAATCTGTTTTCCGAGGCCTCATCAATCTGGGGACAATTGAAAACATGAAATGGAGAACCTTTTGAGGTAAAGAACAGGTTCTGAAATGGGAGAGACCCCACTGGAGTACAAATCTAGGAAGAATCAGCCCCATCTTGTCAACATTCTTCAAAAGGAGGATAGGGAGAGAGGAGACTGCAGACCTCAGCCCAGGGAAGGCGCCTGACCACCAGTGGAGGAGAACCCACACCACCTCTGTCCACAGCTGCTGCACACGGCGCCAAGCGGCACCACTCCAGCCCCAGGCTGGCTCTGGGCAGTTTGACCCCCAGTCAGGAAACTGGTTGACGTCCAGATTATGCTTGACAATCCTTAAATAGCTCACGAAGTACAATAGACCTAGTTTTTAGTTTGTGGGGTTTTTTTGTTTGTTTGTTTGTTTGTTTTTGTTTTTGTTTTTTGCATATAGCCCTGTGCACTAATTGTTGGGGAAGTGTGAAAACCAGAGCTAACCCATAGGAAGGAAAAATGGGACCTTCTGTGTGTATATGTCTGGCTTTTAAATCATTTGGCCTTTAAGAAACTACCAAACCCTTAGCAGTGGAAATGGGGCAGGGGGCCCTGTTAGCAGCTGTATTTGTGGTGGGGACTAGGATAGATATGCCCAATGCAGCCAACCCCAGGCCTGATAATGCCACCACAGATGAACTTCAAAACATTGTGTTTACTGAAGGAAGCCAGGCATAAAAGGCTTTATGTGTCCATTTACATGAGATATCCAAAATATAAACATTCATAGAGAAGAAAGCAGGTAAGTGTTTTTTTGGTGACAACCAGGGCTTGATGGATTTGAAACTCAGCCCAACCCACAACCCTGTACTTCCCCTTCTTCCAAGTCAGGATTTCCTGTTGTGGTCTCAGGGGCCACCTCTCCCTCCCGGCCTCTGGTCACTGCTCCCACAAACCTGGAGGTGGAGGGTCATGTTCCATGAGGGTGAGAGTCTGCATCCACTCACGGCATAAGTGACATGCGTCAGCACAGTCGTGGTACGGGGTCATCTGCCCATCTCCCCACCCTGGGGATTCTGTACCATGGCCCCACACGACAGGAGGCAAGTTTGGCCTTCCTCTTGCCCTGAATCTTCTTCCTTCGTGGGGTTGATTCTACCAGCCCCACTCATCTCTTCCCGCACTGTGTGTCGGCCCACGGATGATGCTCGTCTATCTTCACGCATGACGCATAGCTTCTTCCTTTATTAGAACTAATAAACTAATTGCAAAGGGGCCTACCTGGAAGCTGTCCCAACCACTCCAGGGCTCTGCCAGCACTCGTAATGAGGCAGGACTTTGTTTCCCCACCGGATGTCTCAGTGCTTCGGGGAAGCTAAGCAGATAGAACCGAAGCAGCAGAAAAGGATACTGTTCTAAGTAAGCCATAGGAGGCCCCCTGCACAGGGATGATTCCGGCTCCCCGGAAACATGGAGGCAGGCTGTTTGCCAGGGTAAGTGAAGACTGTGACCAGAATGCTCTGCTAGACCAAGGCTGGCCGAGGCCTGTTACCTACAAGCTCTGGAAATCAGCCGCAGGGGGAAGGGAGAAGCCACCTGTCCTTGGCGGGCTAGTTCATGTTCAATCCCTGCCCGCTCCTGCAGCGCATCACGGGGTTCTGAAGTGAATGGGCCAAAGGAGAGCAGCGGCAGCCCTGCCCAGTGGTGCGCAGCCTGCTGGGGCTCGGGACGGGCAGGGAGCAGGCTCTGATTCATGCCTTATATTTCATGTGGTCCTTCTCCCCCTGGGCCCCTGGGCACAGCTCTGAGCTGTGGGGAGAACTGGGTGAGGTTGGATTGTACTGGGAGTTTGGGGAAAGGGTCAAACTCATTCCACCGATTGTTTGTAGGGAACAAAGATACTCAGAAGGTGAAAGAAAGCGATGACCAACGTCTTTGAGTTAGTTGCACTTGTCTCTCCTCCCATCTCTTGTCCTCTCAAGGCCACATGCCGCACAGGAACCCCAGAAACTGCGGCAAGTGAGGTTCAGAACTGGCCTCAGCACCGCTCACCCTGCCTCCCGAGAGCAGCGGGAGGAAACACGTTCTCCTCTCTTCCTTCTCATGAACTTGCCCTTGTGAGCAGTCGGCTGTGGAGCTGGGGTTGTCTTCATGGCTAGGACCCAACTGAAGAGGCCACTCTGAATCCCAGGTGGAGAGAAAGTGGCACGACCTGAGGAGTGCACTGGACGCAGACCATGGGACTGCCAAGCACCGTTACCAAATCATTCAAACAAGTTGGGCTTGAGTTCAGTGCTGGGACTGAATTTCATATTGGCCTATCCCTTACTATCTCTAGCTTTTCCTGTCTGTGCATCCAAACTCAGACGACAGCATTGAATTCATCTCAAAATTGCCTAGTTTAGTGATTAATCTGGCAATGGAGTTGCGCTGCAGGTTCCAGAGAGAGAATAACCAGCCTTATTCTACACAAATATTCATCACACATAATTTTCCAGGCTTGGTTATGGAGGGCAGACTATGCTCTCGTGCTGGTCCCTCTATAATTAAACTCTCCGTACCTATCAGGGCAGAAACACTATGAAACCCGTTAATGAAGAGTAAGACTTTATTTCAACTTGACTTGTTTGGAAAGCAGTATTTTGCGTTACGACTTCCGCCCGTTTGATCTTGTTGTCTGATTCTATAATCTAAAGGTGCTGATAACATTTACTGTTCGTGGTTAGATGCTCTGGAAATGCTTCACTAAGCATCTCCGGGAACCCACGTTAATTATTCACTTGTCTTATAGGTTTGTCTTTAACAGTTTACTTGTCAGGGGTCATTGCCATGTCTCTGGGTCTAGGTTAAGTCACTTGTTCCCACAGAGCTAACCTGGGAAGAAGGAACCAAGAATAATGCTGTCCTAATTATTGCCTAAGGCCTCTGGCTTCATTGAGTGCGTTTGCTCACTGGACCGGCAACACAATTGCCTTCTACCTTCCCAGCCACGGATGCAAATTGAGCCCCATTTCTTCAAGGCAGCAGCTCAACAAGTTGCAGCATCCAGCCAGACTCAACCCACCTTCTGTAGCGGCCAGCAGCACCAGTACTAGCCCCTATCGGAAAAAAAGCCTATTAGAACGTGAAAGGCAGCATGATAAGTAACAAGTATGACACTGGAGATCTTGCAAGAGCATTTCCTCCCAAGATTCCTTTCTTCCTCCTGACAGGTCTCTGAGAACCAGTAGAGCCCTTCCAGGCTGAGTGAGGAAACTCCCTGCACATTCTGCCTGGTAAGGGTGAGGATAAGTGATTCCCTCTGTGCCAAGACTAACACCGGGGCCATGTTGGGACTTCATCCTCCAGGATGGCTGCGTCTGCCTTGAACGTTGACTTTGTGGGTGACCTTTACTGACCTTAGGAACAGCACACGCTCCTCCACGTTAGAAAGTCTCCCTCAGTGTTTGTGGATGTGATTAATATCTGCACCGCTCTTTGAACACACACAACCTCCTGTTAATGAGAAGCAGAAATAGGAGACAGGATGTGGTCTTCCCCATCCTGGGTTAGTCAAGTTCTCAGCCCGGGGCCTCACCCTGAGTCACTCAGCCGCTCCCTGCTGCTTTCTTGTCAGCAACAGGACATGGAAAGCGCATTGATTATTTCCTTTCAGAAGTTCAGCGAAGGGTCTAGCACAACTCTTTGCAGTTTAGTAGAAAAAAATTCAATGTTTGTTGAATGAATCCAGTGTATAAAAATTCTCTCTTTACAGATGGCCTGACAAGTTGTAAACTCTTTTCAAAAGAAAGTTAAATAAGAATTGTTGCAACATGTTTTTGTAGCTCTGTGTTTTTCTGAGCTTCAGCCAACAGAGTAGCTCACAGGAGTAGATAGAGATGCTGCTAGTAAATGAGTTAGAACCTTTGCTATAGGTTAGCCTCGGGAGGACGAGAAATTCTGGAATTTCTGCAGACAGCTTAGACACCTTTCTGTTTCACTCTCATCCTTGCAGAAAATTGAATTAATCTGCTGTCAAGAGAGCCACACGTGACTTTTGTGGGCCTCCTGGCCTTTGGAGGTCCCTCCCATACTAATAGATTTTTGTGGGCCGTGTCGTGGGCTAAACTGTATGCCCCCAAATTCATCTGCTGAAGTCTTAAGCCCCAGTGCCGCAGACTGTGATGGCATCTGGAGACAGGGTCTTTAGAGAGATAATGAAGTTACAAATGAGGCCATGAGAGTGTCCTAATCCAATCTGACTGATGTCCTTATAAGAAGAAATTAGGACACACAGGGAGAAACCGAAGTGCACACACACAGAGGAAACACCATGTGATGTGCCAGCAAGAAGACGGCCATGCACAAACCAAGGAGAGCGGCCTCAGAGAAAGCCAAGCCTGCCGGCGCCTTGATCTTGAATTTCCAGCCTCTAGAACTGGGAGAAAATACGTTTCTGTTGTTGAAGCCTCCTGGACTCTGGTATTTTGTTATAACATCTTTAGCAAACTAATAGCGGCCCAGAAAATGTTCATTTATTTCTTATGTGAGAAGGTTCGTGTTTTTCTTCTGAGTGGAGAAGAAATTGAAACCTTTTTGGGGGCCCCTCAAAGTGCCATGGGATTCAACATGCTGTCCCTGTGACCGATGGAGAAGTCGGCCCTGACGACCCCTGAGAGCAGCTGGAACGTTCTGGGCTGAGGCTGGTTACCATGCCTGTGTTCGCCATGGGCGTCCTTGCACAGCAGCTCATGTTTGATTACAGCCTGAAGCTAGACCGCTAGAATAAAGAGCTTTGCCATTTTGTAAGCCAGCCTCCTCCCAGAATCTTTGAGGTGGCGAGACAATTTAGAACTGCTTTGATAAACACTAATGTAATAATCAGCAACGTAGGCCTCAGATAACTACTCATATCAGGACAAGGTTGCCTGCAGCAGTCTGGGTCCCAGCAGTGGGCAATCTCACAAGCCCCTTGATTAAACTCACTTATGCATTTGAAATCAAAATAAGATAGCAGAGGCGGAAATGACTTGCAAGAGGTCCCAGGTAGGGTTTTACTTAGCATGGAACAATTATACAAATTTTCTGTGCGACTTTGACGGTACACAGGGATAATTAATTAGACCAAGAAGCTATTTGAGCTCTCCTTTTGGCCATGACGTCGCCTCCCCACGGGGCAGCTGAGGCCCAAAGCCAGAGGGTGGAGTGTTTGTCTGCCAGTGGGGAAGAGGCCTGGGGAGGGTATCTATGAGGACTCAGAGGCACAGAACAGGCTGGTGAGCTCCCGGCGGCCAAGTGGGCTGGGGCAGAGTCAAGGGTACGAGAAGAGGAGGGAGGAGTCAAAGGTAGGGGGGCTGGATTGGTCCTGGGGGGCTGTCAATGCTCCCCATGGGGCTAAGTGTCACAGAGCCCCAGTGCCAGGACATCCTGAAGTTTCCCAGACCATGAGGTGTAAACCTGTATGTAGTGGACCGAATAATGCGCCCCCAAATAATGTCCGCACCCTAATCCCCCAAACCTGTGAACACGTTCCCTTAAATGACAAAAAGGGTCTTTGCAGACGCGACTACGTTAAGGATTTTGAGATGGCGAGATTAACCTGGATTATTAGGGTGGAATCATT
The DNA here is from genome assembly GCF_004115265.2 of Rhinolophus ferrumequinum. NCBI lineage: Eukaryota > Metazoa > Chordata > Mammalia > Chiroptera > Rhinolophidae > Rhinolophus > Rhinolophus ferrumequinum. The sequence continues at coordinate 5,166,048 of NC_046291.1, forward strand.
GTAATCACAAGAGTCCTTAGAAGAGGGAGGCAAGAGGGCCCGAGTCCAAGCAAAGAAAGCAGCGTCTCCTCTGGCGCCTCCAGGGAGAGCACAGCCCCCGGACCTGTTTGAGACGGCTGCCCTCCAGACCTGTGCTATCGTCCATTCATGCTGCTTTCAACCACTTCGTTTGTGGTAATTTGTTACAGCAGCCACAGGAAACTCACATACTATGTAAGAAATGGCATGTCGTTCGTCCCTGGACACAGACTGCTGTCCCTCCTGGGGGTGTGACCACTGTGCGCAAGGCTCCCCAGATCCAGCCAGCCCCTGTCCAAATAGCTGCACTCACAGTTTCTTCATCTTCAGTAGGCATTTTAGTAGTAGGTTGCAAGAGGCCCAGCATGATTTTAAACCAGAAGTCCACTACTGCGGTTGGATAGATTTTTAATGATAATCAAAAGAAGAGTGGTTGCCGTGGCAAAGTACCATAAATATCATTGAAACAACTCTCAGAGATGGTATTGCTTAAATAATTAATTGCAGTGTTGCTGTTTTGCTGCCCTGTAGGTAATCACTGGCTGCGTGTGATATTTTTAGAAGATGGTTGCATCTACGTAAATGGGCCATCGTCGTGTTTACTTCTGGTCCTTTCAAATATAATATCTGGAGCGTCCAAGGACACGCTTTTAGTCTCAAGTGAGTTCTGTATCCCTGACTCCATCAAATAGTTCACGTTGCTCCAGAGTCACTGGTGAGAAATGAAAAGATGACAGTCTTCAGCTCTATTCACAAAAGGACTTTCTATGAATTGGATCTGGAGAAAAGGAGCCACAGAATGGGCCACTATGTGACTGAAACAGGGTGGGGTGGGGTAGTGGCGAGATCTTTCCTTGCTGGCAAAAGTTACTCAAGAACAACGCAGTATTTGCCATCAAGATAGTGCCCTCCTGTGAATGGTTACAGCTCTCTGGGGCGACCACCAGAGGAGATCTGATGCTTAGCACTAAACTCCATGGAAAGCAGAGGCCAAACTGGTAGAGGCTTCTACAATTGAGGGCAGGACTGGAAGAGTCAAGGTGGACTGCCTTTTGTGTAGAAAACACAGAGTTTGAAGAGCCCCAAACTATCCGTTCCTCCTTATCTCTCCATGAGAACCCCGTTTAAACTTTTCTTCCTTTAAGAGCCAAGATATCATCACTGAATCAGAGAGTGGTAAACATAAGAAGTTCCAATACTCCAAATTCAAGAAAGAGACTGACTGTTCTTGGTCATAGTGACAAGTAACTACCATAGTGAGTCTCAGGCCCAGTCCTGTCAACTGACAACATCCTCACACCAGGGAGCACACTTTGAGAGTCAGCTAAGCAGCAACAGTTAAATAACCACGGTTCCCCATCTGAAGAAAACTAATCCTGCCTCGGAAAGTTCTCTGATCCCTGAGTCCGTGCTTCTCAAATCCTACACCAGATCAGCAGTTTGCTTTCTCAGAGACTTGTGTGCAACAAGCATGGCCTCCCTCGCTTAAGAGAGCAATAAACCCAGCTTTTGGTTTCAGATGCTTTCTTCAACAGTAGAGGTTGTCTCTTGTTTGAAAGTAGCTCAGCCACTCGCCCCACAGAGAAAGTCCGCAGTGTGCCGGTAATATTTGAACATCCAGCTCTCCAGAGAGAAAAATTAAAAAGTTCTGGTGTGTAGCTTTTGCCGAATACTGTGGTGGAATTATTCCAACCTGGTATATTTCAGGCTCCCAAGGCAACATAGCTTTGCTCACAAAATTCCTGAAAATTTAATGATCAGTTCTTGTGAGTCAGCATGTAAGTAAGTGTACCACTGACTTAGGGAGAGAGTGCTGGGGGTAGAAAGAACCCAGATTATTCGGTGGTAGAGTGGGCATCGCGGAAGATGGCTGGGCTGAAGCTGCACTGCCAGCAGCACCTGAGAGGACTGTCCACTTGGCGAGAGGACCCAGAAGCAGGAGGTCATGAGATGGACCACCGGGCGGGAGCTAAGGAATAGATGAGGACATCAGGTCTCAACCAGATCTCCCATACCTGGGCCCTGGGCACTGTTTCCACCTGAGGGCCAGAGCATGGATGCACACCGCAGAAAGGGAACTCCCGGCTGCTCTGTGTAGACAGAAAATCAACAGCAGTCATGGGTGTAGCACCTTGCGTCCACAGAGAAGGGCTTGCCATGTAAGGTTCCACCAAACCAGGAGGGGACAGCCAGTCGCCACACAGAGATACAGAAGGGCATATATTTTCCATTTTCCCTCCTTAATGCCCCAGCACCGGGCCAGGAAGAAGGAGGCCACCCTCCAATTCAAGCCGTTAGAGCCACAAGTCCAGCCTGCCCAGAGAGCTTTAAATCAGATATGAGATTAAAATTTCGAAATTTTAAAGTGAGCGGGACTGAGTCTTAATAAAATGAGCTTGCCTCAGTGACTCAATGTTGTGGAAGTCTGTGGAATCCAACTGAGGTTGTGGGAAGAGAGCCTGCTCCCTGGTGGGAAAGGCAGATGGGGCTCAACAGAGCAGAGGCCAAAAGATCCTGTCCATGAGGGAGAGAGCCCTGCCACAGTACCACACGGGGAGAGGCCCCACAAGACGAGTCTCTGAAACCTGCCCCGCAATCCCAGCATGCCTGCCTCTATTTGCATCTATACCCTAGGTCCCCTCCCTTTAAAATGCCCTCGTAAACAGAGCTCAAGTGACAATCCCATGTGGGTTTAGATTAGTGTGTGTGTTGGCACCACGCAGAGCTCTGCCTCACACAGTTATTTAAGAATCCAGGCTGCTGGCAGCCCTGCCACCTTCACCATGTGGCTTTCAAAGCCAAAGTCACCCTGGGCATTGCCCTCCAGCCAGCAGATGGCAAGAGTATGGAAGTTAAGACCTGGAAGCTTCGCCAGGCCAGGCCTGCAAAAGGTACACATGAACCTGCCCCAGATCTCATGGGTGAGATCAATTTTGGCCTTATTTACCTGCAAGGGAGGCTGGGAAACGTGACCTTGCTGGAACTCAGGAGGAGAAGGCACGAGGTTGGGTGCTCGGCTGGCAGTGTTTGCCACACCTGGTCGTCTGCAGATGTAATCACTCCTAATACGCTAGAGTTTCTACTTCCACACGGTTCTTCTTATGCACATTTGTGTATGTTTAAGGGACTGCTTTATAAACTGCATATTTCACAAGGCGTATTGCAAGCATCTTTCTTCGTCAACTGACACTTCTACATCGTGAATTTCAATGACTGAACAGTAGGCCATTGGCTGTAGATGCCATAATATAATTAATTGATCAGCTCCCCATGTGACAGGGCCTGACTCGTGTGCTGGTGTGGACGAATTTTTCCCTTTCTTTACTTGAGCGTGTTTATTTTTATCTCGCCCACCCCCACCCCCGTTTTTTTAGTAATTCAAGTGTTTCGTGTTTTGAGGTTCAATAGCATTTCCTGACCACTCTGGTTGTCAAAAACAAGGATAGAACTTAGTGTAATGGGGTTGGGGGACACGACAGAGCAAATAATCACACGAGTCAGTATATCACGACAAACTGCGGTGTTATTACAGGAGAGGAACGCAGTGCTGTGAGGGAATCGCAGAACTTGACCGAGTAATGGGGGTGGTTGGAGGGCCGGGTTGTAGGCAGGAGGCTTCCCTAAGTGACTCTTCAGGTATCATCTGAAGGACAGTCGCCAGCCGCTCGAATCACTGGTTTCATCTTGCCAGAGTTTAAAATGTGACACTTAAAAACCTAATTTGAAAAAGAAAATTCGTTGAATCCTAACCCCGACAGAAAATAGCACATGAATTTAAATTCCACTTTCAAGCCCAAGTTTCCTCGTGGAGGCCAGGCCTTGCAGGGCGTCCCATGCTGACTTGTGCCCTGTCTCTCCTCCCTGGAGAGGACCACGGGGACAGAATTCCATCCATGCCAACCTGGGTCCTTTGGGTCAAGGAACCGGACTGAGTCCAGCATGCCCCAGTCAGTGGTTAAGTGCCTCCAGGTGAGTCTGCCGTTGAGCTGGACCCAGGGGCTGTGTCCACTCACGTTCAGCAGGTCACCTGGGGAAGTTCCCAGAGTTAAAGGGCTGTAAATGGCTGGATCTAATTGTCCGGGGCTGTGGGATTCTTTTTGGTTCCCATTCAATATTCCCACTAAGACCCAACTAGTGTCAAAAATTTGACACCAGTACAGAAACAAAACAAAACAAATCACTAACTCACTTCAATGAAGTGAGTCATTATTGCAAATGTAACCTCCAGGCATTTGGGGGTGAGGTACTTCCGCTTTCTCAAAGAACAAGGGCGTGGCAATTTGGCAGCATGTCAGAAACTTTCCTTCATCCTTAGGAGGTCTGAGGAAGTTTTCTCCAGGCCTGAAAAAACGATGAGAGGTGGAGCCTCAGCAAACAATGAGTCCTTACCTAGAGGTACTTTATTTTCTGCCTCCACACTATCCACAATAGATGTTGCTGATCTTACCTCACCCTCGTTTCTCAGAAATGACGGCCAGCACTCTCCTTACCGTGGAGGCTCACACAAGAATTTTCTAGAAAGTGCTTTGACCAAATCCTGCAAGCCAGAGCCTGGGGAAGAAGCTGCAGGTGTCTCACTAGTCCATGGCAGGGCCTCACCCACAGGCCCTGCTGCTCACTCCCCCTGGAAAGACCATTCAGATGCTTCAGGGCCATGGAAAGGACCCTCTGCTCCATTAATGAATTGAGTTCAATATATCTGTCCCTAGTGGCCATTTAAAAAGCAGCACAAAACCATGTAATGACTCTGGATCTGAATCCAGCACTGTCACTATTAGCAACGTGACTGGACAAGCGCCCTAATCTCTACAGTGTCCTCACCTGTATAATGACAATGATGACAGTACCTGGCCCCTGGTGTGAGTGTGAGGACTAAACATGTTGATCTATGGAAAGCACTCGAAACAGTGCTTGGCCAGCGGTAAGAGCTTAATAGGTGTTATGTCTACCAAAGCGCCCCTAAGAGGCGTCGGGAGGACGCAGGGCAGCCCTGGGTAGCAGGCTTGGAGCACAGCGCGGAATGAGCTTCAAAAGGCCTTTTTCCAGAGTCCAGTGCTGCCAAGACCTGCTCCTTGGTCCCTGGCTGACCTCAGCACCCCTGCCCAGTCCTGCTCCCTGCCTTGCTCGCTGCCCCCACCACCGCCACCACCACCACCACACCTCGCAGCCTCAGCTGTGGCCAGAGGAAAGCCATGTTATCCCTGGGCCAAGTCTTAGGCCCCGCTGGGCCCTCTGGTCTCCTGTCCACCATCTGGATGACAATGGCCACCTCTCAGAGTCACCATCTGGATGGGGCCAACCAATCCCAGGTCCTGGTCCCCAGCCTCCTTGTTCAGCCTTATTGATGCCTGGTCGCCATCTAGTGCTCGAGAAGAGTAACTGAACTTCTCGCATCACAAATGGCTGCTAACCCTTGGGATAGACGGCTGGAAGTTGATTGATCCCAAGGGCCAGCCATTTTAGGAATCTTTTCTGAAGAATCCCAGATCTGGCCTCTGCTTCACGTTCCCCAACAAGGGGACTCTTTGTTGAATTTTTGGACAATTCTGAATGCTAGAACCCTAGTCCTCATTTGGGGTCCTGTTCCTTACATTTTAAACGTGTCGCTTTACCCCAAACTTTCCAGAAACGAATATCAGTTGAAAGGCTAGGGATGGTCTAGGCCTGATTCCTGGCGTATATATCGCTGGTATGGAATCGGTTTCCAAGCTTCCGTTTTATTTTCATTTCTCGTCCCTGATTATTTAGCCCCACCCATGTCCGGTGCTCTATTCTAAGATCTGGGAACAGAACCGGAACAGAGCACACAGCCTCTGCCCTCAGGGACTGGAGGCAAACCTGGCTAATTGACTGCAGTCAACTGGAGGGGGAGTGAGGAGAGATTAGACCGGGTCCTCGGTCCCCACTGCACAGCGACCCCCCCGAAAGGCCTGGAAGCCATGGCCAGGCCACCTCACAGACAATCAATCCCAACTCTTCAGCTCCACAGAGATTATATGGTTGTCCCACAGGGGCGGGGTCAACCCCCTTCCCACATTGGTTAGGATGATAAGACTGAGCCCACGAGGACGTAAAAAGTTTTATTACTCACATAGCAGGACTTTTGGGGGGAGATTAAGGTGGGTGCAAGCCACTCCAGGGGCTTGAGCAAAGGGGAGTGGTGGTGGTGGCTTGGATTGCGGTTAGGAGTGACCCCGGTTACGAGCTCCTCCGCATGGGCCAGGATTTGAACTTCCCACCCTGCTGTCCTGGGAGGGACCAGCAGCCTTCCTACCAGTTTGCCGGTGAGTGGCAGAAGGGGAAGTGAGTGGGTGGGGCCCGGAAGCTGTCAGTGGTCAAACATCCAAACATCACAAGTAGACCCTTGCCCTCGATGGCACCGCCCCCAGGCAGCCAAGGCTGGGAACCACTGGATGAGGTGACCAGTGTTTTCCCAAGCCCCCAAAGGGAAGAATTATCCGAGGGAACTTGTGAAAACACTAATTGCTAGACCAAACCAGCCTGACTGAACGAGACTTTCCGGGGAATGCGCTGGTACCCTGTGCATCTGTCCAGGGGATGCTTGGGCCTGGCAGGTCTGAGAAGCACTGGGCTAGATGCTGGCGGCAGGAGTGCTGATGGCCACTTCCCCTGTGAGCCCCTTTACAGTGTGCAAAGGGTTTTGCACAAGCTGTATCACTTGACCTTCACATGAGCTACAGGAGAGGGAGGCAAGTGCTCGTGTTCATTTTCAGAAGCGGAGCCAGGAGCTCGGAAGCATCGCTCAGGAAGCCACGATGCTTGTCCAATGCTGGAGACTTGGCTTCTGAGGCAGACTCCCCCAGGGACACCAGCAGCCCTATCCTGGGGGGTCCCAGGGGTCCCTTTCGCCTGCTGAGCTCGCACCTCCCGTTGGGCGGGCTTTGTTCTCGGCATTACAGATTTCACCATTTTGAAGCTTACAGATGTGTTTGAGATCACTCGGAAACTTGGTAGAAATGAGCGCCTTCTCTGGGACATGCATGAGTGTGTTCTGGATATTACTGAACGTGCCTGAAGCCATACCACTGAATTACTAGAAAATAGTAATTCCTGGATAAACATAGCAGTTGTTGGATGGCTTATTAAATAATTCTTCAATGATCAAAGTGGCAAGTCGTTTGTAGATCTTGGTATAAATTTAGATTGTCATGTCTTTATAAAATTCTGAGTGTTACAGACGTTAGAAAACATGCTTCAAAGAGAAATGAGAAATATTTTTCTCTTTTCAAAAGGAAAAGAAATGCTTTATTTGTGATTTGAGAGAAATGGTAAATTTCAAAGTAAGTTGGAAGGAGTAAGGGAGTTATACCAAAATGAATTTCTGAAGGATTTTGAAGACCGGAGAAAAGCTTTCCCATTATAAGGGACAAAACATTTGGGTAGGGCCGGCCTGGTGGCTCAGGCGGTTAGAGCTCCATGCTCCTAACTCCTAAGGCTGCTGGTTCGATTCCCACATGGGCCAGTGGGCTCTCAACCACAAGGTTGCCGGTTCAACTACTCGAGTCCCGCAAGGGATGGTGGGCTATGCCCCCTGCAACTAAGATTGAACACGGCACCTTGAGCTGAGCTGCCGCTGAGCTCCCGGATGGCTCAGTTGGTTGGAGTGGGTCCTCTCAACCACAAGGTTGCCAGTTCGTCTCCCACAAGGGATGGTGGGCTGTGCCCTCTGCAACTAGAAAACGGCAACTGGACCTGGAGCTGAGCTGCGCCCTCCACAACTAAAACTGAAAGGACAACAACTTGAAGCTGAATGGCACCCTCCACAACTAAGATTGAAAGGACAACAACTTGACTTGGATTAAAAAAAAAAAAGGCCTGGAAGTACACACTGTTCCCCAATAAAGTCCTGTTCCCCTTCCCCCAACAACAACAACAAAAAAAAAAACATCTGGGTAGCAAGGGGGATGTGCAAACATGATGATTGTGATAATGAGGTTAGGGGATTGAGAGAACAGTATGAAATCAGTATATATGATCAATGTTTGGATATTAATTTTAATTTTTAAGGTAACTGTTACAGAATATGAAAAAATTTCAGAATTATATTTAAATGAAAGGAGCCACGATGTGAAGTATGACAAAAATCAAATATGTGTGAAAATTGTACAGATTCGTTGCAAAGCCCAATCCCAGAAATTCCACATACCTGGAACTCTCAAATCAATTCTGTTGTTAACTATCTAAGTAATCTTGGCTGTTTATTATATGGTCTCCAAAATAAAGTTACGGGGTTGTCTGCACTACCAGATTTTAGGTTGACCTAGCCATCACTACGGTGAGAGCAGAAGGCTCATTTTCAATTCTAAGTTGCCTAAAAATATACTTACATAGCTCAAGGGGAAACAGAGGCTAGAAGCTCAGTGACCTGACACAGATTCCTACTGAGCAGAAATTATAACCAAATTCATGGAGCCTGGATGACTGACTGCTCGTGTACAAACTTGGCGGCTAAAACTGAGAAAAGGTGATGGGTTATTAACTTACTTCCCCAGGAGAATTTCATACTTCACTTACTCGGAATTAAAGTTACAAATGTCAAATAGAACTCCAAGATCGCTCCTGTGGTTATACTTGTGTCTCTTTCCTTCTTTCTTTGAGGTAAAAATTTAAAAACAGGTCATTTTATGAAAATGTTCTCTAGTATCCAAAACACATAACTGGACATTTCTGGCCAAGATGGATTAACAAAGGCCCTCCTGCTTTAAACAACTAGAGGATGGTCAAAAAATATGAAATAATGTTTTGTAGAAAGTAAATAACTAAACAGGCAGGATCCCTGAGAATAGGGAAACAAACAGTTTGACCTCAGATTGACCCAGCTTATGGACTAGAAGCAGTTTCCAGGCTGCAGGACGGTAAGGAGAACCCAAACACAGCCCTGTGGTCTCCCTGAATTGAGGAAAAAGGGAGTGAAGTTTCAGAAGGCCAAAGTGGCTAGAATTTTCAGGGCAAAATACAGGAGAAGAAAGAGCTACAAAGAGAGAGCCAATGGCTCACTGGTTACAGCTGACAGCCAACTAGCCACAGCTGATAGCCATTTACTACCCGAGCCAGCACCTTTCCACGTGAGGCCGAGAGCCTGGAAACTGCTCTCTGGGGCTCTGTCCCCACATTAATATAATATCATCTTTTAAAAAAAGATTTTGTGGAATTTGCCTGTCCGGGTCTAGCATTAATTTTTATTTTGCTCCACCAAAATATAATAAGATCATCAAAATCATTCTGACAAATGCTAAACTTGTTTTCTTCAGGAAAAACAAGTTAGTATAAAATTTCTGATGGGGAGCTGCCTCCCAACTAACAGCTTGAGTTTTAAAATGAATCTTTTGACAAATGGCTTCTCTCGTTCTCAAGCTGTTTCAACAAAATTTTCCATCCTGAAAAAAAAGAAAGCATTCCAAATCTTTCTTCTTGAAGATCTGTATTGGAACCCTTGTGAAATATCTCTCCTGTTTTGTTTTCTTTTCTTGGCACTCCTTGGGTAGGCATGGCTAGAGTAAAGACTAAAGCTATTAAAACTTTTATGTGTTGTCTCTCGTTAGAGTCAGAATATTTGTTCAGCTGCTGAAACTTGAGCTGAATTAAGAATGTTAAAAAAGAGACAATAGGCCCAAAATGGAGTCACTTGTGCTAAGACACACATCATCAAATCAAGACTGAATGGCTGTAATTTCATTATAGTTTTAAACTTTCCCAGGTGTGGAATCTTAAACCAGTCACTCTAGTACTACCTGGTCAGCACTAGTGAGGTAATCTGCTTGATAGACCCCTTCCATCCCCCAAAGGAAGGAGGCCTTGTCTGAAACAATCCACTCTTTGCTACTAACTTCCTTGTGCCAGCCCTCCTGCCTATAACAGTCTTTCATTTTCTACATTTCCTTGGAGCTCCTTTTTATCTGCTAGAAGGGATATTGCCCGATTCATGAATCATTGACTAAAGCCAGTAAGATTTAAAATTTACTTAGCCGAATATTTTTCAAACAGGAGCAGCAGATGAAGAATTTGTAACCAAGCAAAAGTCCATAGCAACAAGTAATTGAAGTTGGTTATAATCGTAAGACATTTACTCAGGATTTTTTTTTTAATTCTTAAGAAAATTTCAACATAAGACAACGACTCAGAATTTTGAGGCACAGAAGTTGGCAACAAGTAAGCAACATTCACGTAGGTTCAGTCATTCAAAAAGTGGGTGCGTATTTTTAGCTCGTTAAAAAGCTTTGCTTTGAGAATTCCGACAAAGTCAGCTCTCCAGTTAAGCCCGGGTTGAATTTCATATGTCTCTAATCTGCTTGCAACCCTGAGTGGATTCTCCCCTAGTGACAGCTCCCTCTTTGGTGGTGTGGTTTCCAGACTAGTCCACAAAAGCTTGTTCTACCCACATACACCCAAATTACAGCTCTACTTGTACTATTTCAACTGCATGAAGCTGCACTGTTTTGTGGGAAATGAATTCTGAATTCCAAGTTGCAAGGCCAAGAACACCTCTTCTCTGAACCCAGGAGCCAGAACTGGCAACGGTGCTGACTTAATTTTACTTAGTAGGAGAACAAAGTCTGAGCAAATAAATTTAGGAAATTGTAGGGAAGGAAAAATAATTTTCCCTCTTACCTTCTGAGTTCTTATTTGAGACCGCTGTGATAAAAGACCGAAACTGGGTTTATTAACAGGTCTACTTCTTGTATACATGAGAGACACACAGGGAAAAATGAGTGGTTCCCTGAGACGGCCTGTACCACCAGCTTCAATACCATCTTTAGCTAACAAGCAAGGAAGTTTGAGTGGTAGCGGAGGCCAGTCACAGGGTGGTTGCTAGGCAAGCCATGGTGAACACGGTGGGCAAGGCTGTTATGCAAGATTAAGTCTCTGCCTTCTCCACTGATAGGAGTTTCCTGTGATTTAGAGCCATCCTGTTCCTGATACAGAGGGAGACACCCTCACAAATGGAGATATCCTTTATATATGTAAATTTCTCTTTCAAAAGGGTAACTTCAACTCCATTGCCAGAGCTTCTCCTGTGTCTGCTTTTTTCTCAAAATAATCAGTTAAAAATAATCCTTATGCTAAAGAGGCATATTTTGGGATGACATATTCTGATCCCCCTCAAAATGTTGCATACCCTCTCTCTGTCTCAGAAAACTTCCATTCACATTAGCACTGGGGGTGCCAAAAAAATGTATACACATGACTTTTGTTCATCTTTTGTTGTCAGTATATGTTATTACAATTTTAATACAGTTTTTTCCTTTCTTAAAATGTGTATACATTTTTTTGGCACCCTCGGTATATGTTAAAGCATGATTAAAGGAGACAATTTAGGTGATACACACAAACTTCATTTAATATTTCATGATGTGGACAGTCTCCATTTGGAAAACGGCAAAATAGGGCCAAAGGCAGGAAGCTTTTAGAGAATAAAGAATAAAGGACAAAGACAAGAAAAATAGGAGATAGCTGATTGGCTGGGGCCACTTAGTTGACCTTGTAGGGGGTGAGAAGGAACAAGAAATAAGTATATAGCCCAGAGATGAAGATTGGCTGACTGGATAGATGGCGTTTCTGGTTAAGTGCAGCATTTACAGGGACCCTGAAGTTACCTAAATTTCCGTTTGTTGAAGCACTCTGGAGCCAGGATTAGAGCAGAAGCACCCAGGGAATGATGGGTGAGTCTGGCCAGGGCATATACAGGAGGCTCACAGGGATGAAAAATCACAAGCCAACTAGAAAAATCATTTGGGTATGAAAAGTCTCTCAGGAACTTCCTCCTCCCACAAAATGCACACCAATGGAACAAAGTGTCTTTGTAGAAGAATTGTTTGAATGCTTGCCACCAGAGAAATGCCAAGTCTACTCAGGTAACCCCAATAGAGAATGCTATGTTTCCTTTGCTTTCCCCCCTAACCTTCTGGCTGAGTGAGAGGACACAGAGCCTCTCCCCACCCCCATTGGTTGTGGTTTGGCACACACAGAACCCACCCTGCCACCGCCTTCTCACTGTTGGAATCTAACAGCCCCATAGAGACGGCCCGGATTACGGAGAGCTGTAGGGGACATCCGGGTGTTCCTGTCTTCCATCTCCCAGCCTCTAGGTTATCTGTTGTCACTGCTATTTCCAATCACATTGCCTCCCACATTCCCTCCTCTCTTCTCATTTCATCCCTTGAATAGTCAAGGATGACTCCAAAGTGAAACAAATTTGGTGCTGAAAGAGCTGTTCCTTTCTCCACTTCTCCAAACCTTTGTGAGACTTCAAAAGAGATTGAGCTCATTCCTTGTCAGAATGGAAGGAATTTTCAAGGGAAGACAGTAAGAATGAAAAGAGAATGGGGAGAGAAGGAAGCCAACATTGCTGCACACACATCACGTGTCATGGCTGGCATTAAGCATGTATTCATTTGGACACCCCCCACCCCCATTCTCTACAGTAGGAAGTAACAGCCCACCCTACAGGTAAGCAAACTGAGGTCCAGTGAGGAGAAGTAACTTTTCTGAAGTCAAAAGGAGCAAAGCCTTAAACAGCAAAGCCATAGTCAACTCCAGGTCTCTCTGGCCCGTGCCCTGGGCCTCAGAGCAGCCTAAGAAGTGTCCCTGTACATAAACCAAATGTGGCCTCGTAGAGAGCCCCATGTGCGATGAGGTGTAAACCAGGAGCCAAATCGAAAACAGCACCCACCTTAGCCATTCCCACCCCACCTGCTCCCTGGAGGGTGTGAGGGTGGGATTTCACGAGACTGAGCCTCTCTTTCTCCCCCAGTCCCCATCTCTCACACCCCCCTTCCCTCTCTGCTGCTGCTGCCCTGGGCAGAAACTTTCACTGGGGTCTACACTATAACTTGATGGACAAGTTGGAAGATAATTTGGACTCAAGATCAAACTATAGTTTCCAATCCATCAATAACAGAGCAGGAGTTTTGATTCGTAGCCGACACTTGGTTTCTAAGGGAAGTCGTTGAGAACTCTGAGCTCGGGGCTGATGGGATTATGGGTGCCCTTCCAGGCCCAGCTAAAGACTTGTCTTGCCACGACTGCATCCGCACTGCCAAGCACAGCCCGTGGCATATCGTAGCAGCTCAATACATATTTAAAAGACTGTATAAATATATGCATTACTGGGCTTTCTCTGGACAGCAATTGCGTATGTAAGTAAAAGTATGTAACACAGTGTCAGTCATGTAATAAGTTTGTGCTAAGCGTCAGCTATTCGGCTATTGGTTTTGCTTTTCTCTACAATCCCAGTATTTGAGAGGACAGAGATCTCACCACTGATTTCCCTACGATATTGCAAAAAAATTATCAGATACCTTAATTTTTCCAATCTTTAACCTATTTTGGCTTAGTCAAAAACATCACATTTCCAACAGTCTATGAGCTCCAAAAAAGACAACAGAATATGTACTCTGTTCTTTTGTCTCTGAAGGCTTAGCCTGTTACACCAAGATGAGCGTTCTCTCTTTCTTTAGTGCCTGAGGACAGACGAGCCTGCGTCGCTGGTCTCAGGAGCCCACCCACGGGCCTCTCTTGTTGCCCTCACACCACCTACCACAGTTACCGCCATGGGGTGATGATGGCTCCTGCCCCAGTCCGGCCGTCAGGTGAGACCCCAGCTCTGGCCGACACCCTGAGTGCAGCCTGTGAGGGTCAGTGAAGCCGAGGGCCCAGCTACGCCATCCTCATGTTCTTGAACCAAAAGCTGTGGGATAAAAAAAATATGTGTAAGCTGCAAAATGGAGGTAAATTGTTACACAGAAATAGGGAACTAAGATAGCATCATTCAGCAAATCCCCTCTTCCCAAAATTCTTATATACTCGATTCGTTTTCTGGAATAACAAAGCACCACAAACTGAGTGGCTTAAAACAACAGAAATGTATTCTCTCACAGTTCTAGAAGCTGGAAGTCTGAAAACGGGCCGGGCCCGTGGACGAGGGGGCCGGCTGCAGCTTTCCCTAATCTCCCCCTCTTCTCCCCTAAGAGGCACAGGTGAGAACGCATCTGTGTGCCAGGTTTCCTCAAACCTGAAGCCCTTTCTGGGCATTACAGCAGCAAAGGGCAGGGACGTTCTTATCAAAAGGTGAGAACTATTTGGGGAACCGGAATCTCACTTATCCTGCCTGTCAATATCAAAGCTCCAAAATGTTATCTGCCAGGCAAGCACCTAGGTGCTTGAGCAACCACCAAGAAGGACCTCAGGAAGTTGGGTCATCAAGATATGGTCTCCCAAACAAATACTGTTTCACTGACTTTATCCATTGTCTCTGAACACTAAAACCTGACACCCCCGAGAAGTCCATTGATCCACCAAAGCACAGCGTGTGTGGAAAGGCGTGTGGAAGATCTGTGCAAGTTTACACGGGCTGTGAGAAGGGCAAATGCTGATGTGCTTCAGACACGTTTGCCTGATACTAAGAAGTGAACATGTGAAGGCCTTTCAAATGGGCCATTTAAACATTAAGGGGAGGATAGAATCTTGGAAACTTCAGAGTTCATTTAACACACTACTCTCTCTGCCCAGAGTATGTCACCAAGGTTAAGTGATACTCACAAACGTCCCCAAAGTAGCAATAATTAGATGTTAGCACAATACAAGTGAAACCCCAGAGACTATGACTCTAAATAAATTTGGTTTTCTGTAATTTTTTTCTATGCTGACTTCTTCAGAACAAAGATGCCCAAAGATGTCTTGGACTAACAGTATTTGGAGAAGCGGTGAGGCTTACGTTGTTAAATATTGGAGACCGAGGAGGGAGCTGACCCGAGCAGCGTTTGTTCTCGGTGCTGAGGAACGACTTGCTACATTTCAGGGCTTGCTTTTAGAGTTGAGACCAATAAAAGAAAAAGCACAGAGAAACACATTCTTCATACACAACTGGCACCAAACATTGAGGGACGTGAGCTAATCGTGACTAAAATATCTCAGATGGGTAACCCAGACAGGCTAAGTACCAGCTTGAGCCTGTTTTTCAAAAGGTTGCTTTTCATGCTCACGAGGACAGCATTTGTAAGCATTGTTATAGAAATGAGTCACCGAGTTATTACATGTCTTGTACCAACGAGCATAAAATAATATTTACAGAAATTACAGGCTTTGAGCGACAGGCTTCCTGCAGGGGAGACACAGGCAGAGTGGAGGGTGTGTCCTTCCACCCAGGAGTTCTACCGCTAGAAAACCTTCCCGAGGACATTACCAGACACTCAAAATGTACGTTCAAGTGCATTTAATTCCTTATTGTTAGTTAGTGCAATTTTCCAGAATTAAACATTTTCCAATAGAGCATTGATTGGCTCCCTTATCGTACAGAATAGCGTGCTACGGTTAACAATAATTACCCCGATGTCTAATAACACGGGGAAATGTTTATAATGTAATTAGTGTGTTAGTTTTCTAGGGCCGTCATAACAAATTACCGCAACTGGGTGGTTTAAGACCGCAGGAATTTATTCCCTCACACTTGTGGAGGCCAGCAGGGCTCGCTCCCACCAAAAGGATCTAAGGGGACAGTCCTTCCTTGCCTCTTCCAGCTGCTGGTGGCTCCAGGCACTCGTCGACTTGGGACTGCATGGCTCCAGTCTCTGCCTCTGTCTTCACATCACCTTCTCCTCTGTGTGTCTCTGTGTCTTCCTCTCTTCTTATGAGGACACCTGCCGTTACATTTAGGACCCACCCTGAATTCAAGATGATCTCATCTCGAGATCCTTACATGAATTATATTAATATCAGCAAACACCGTTTTTCTAAAGTAAGATCACATTCATAGGTTCGGGGAGGACATGGCCTCTTTGAGGGAGAAGGCACAGTTCATCCTGTTATAATTAGCTAGCAGTGCCTGTACGTAGACTTTATAAAGTCCTACTTCAACAGTGTAAACATGTATTTATATACATATGTATGTATACACATACACACCTGTAACAGGGTGTTACTGGATGGAACTGGGGGACCAAAATGAGTATGAAAAGACTCTGCCTTTACCCTCATATCAGCATTTCAAAGGAATAAGGGAGCGCCTGGGGCTCCACGCCTGCACCTCTTAGCAAGGCCAGATTTGCAAAGGAATCTCAGGAGGGGTCTCCTCTGAGGCGGAGACTGAGGCAGAGACCTCTTTGCAGAGAACAGTGGACTTGCTTTGTGAGCCCACCCTGGGGAGAGAAGAGCGGACGCTAGTGCCCAACCCACGGCCCAGGGAAGGTCAAGGTAACGTTGGGTGACACCAAAGCCTGGTGTCTGATCCACAACTGAGGAGAAAATGGACTGCAACTGGGGTCCAACTGCCACCACGAAATGGAGAGGACAAGAGAAGAGCCGACTCAAGGCTTCGGAGGCAGGGCGGGGGCGGGGCGGTTGCCCCTGGGAGACCGGCCTGCCCTCTAGGGTTTATCGAGGAAAACGATGAGTGTTCCCTGGGATCAGATGTGAGTTAACAGGGGTAAGGCAGTGCATTCGTGTCCTGGGGCTGCTATAACAACGTAGCACAAATTGGGTGGCTTGAAACAACAGACATTTAGTCTCTCACAGTTCTGGAGGTGTCGGCCGGGTTGGTTCCTTCTGGAGGCTCTGATCCATGCCTCGCTCCTAGCTCCTGGTCCCTCCGCAATGTGTGGTGTCCCTTGGCTTGTAGACGCCTCACTGTATCCTCTGCTTACATCGTCACACGGACTTATCCCTCTATCTCTGTGTCCCTGTTTGTTCTCCTCATAGCGTGGATGAGGGCCCACCCTACTCCAGTATGACCTCCTCTTAACTAATTACATCTGCAAAAACCCTATTTCCAAACAAAGTCACATCCAAGGTTCTGGGGAGACATGGATTTGGGGGAGACACTATTCAACCCAGGGCAGCTAGCAAGGGGTCCTCTTGAGTCAGTCCAATGTGGCTGCATGGAAGGGAGAGAAGACCTGGAGAAGGCTGAGGTGTGATGCAGGATGCCCTGGGACGAAGTGAGGAGTCACAGGGACCAGTTGGAATAGAGCTGTGTCCACTCAGGGCCCAGGACACAGGCACCCACCCCAGAAGAGAAGAGAGCAGAGGGCATTTCTAAAGAAACCTGAGTGGAAGAACCAGCCTCATCATGCGTCAGGCCCCACAGCACCAAGCTACCCAGCCCCCAAAGAACTGTGCAGTCCCCCCTCCCTGCTTGTAGGGCCAGGGTGAGAACCACCATGTCCGATCCCCTTCCCCACTGCAGGTTCAGCCCCAAACGTGTCTGAGACAGGAGACGAGACAGTGCCTGAGAGTTCTGACTGTGTCATAGGACATATGCCAGTATGTACATATTAGTACGTAATGTGCATACATGCCCTATAACATGGCATTATTCTAATTAAAGACTTGAGTCTGTTGTAGGGCTGAAATTAACCAGAGAGCTTTCTACTACCTGAGAGTGATCAGAAGGAAGGTGGGGGCAGCCAGCACCTCATTCTTGGTCAGAGGAAGATTTGCATAATACGTTTTAAAAGGAACTCAAGAGACACATGTATACTCGTAGGAGAGGGACACACTGGCAAAGAAGGAAACAAAGGAGAGGGAGGAAAGCTGGAGAAGGAGGCAGGTTTCAGCAGTTACGTAACCATGGGAGCTCTGGCTTTAACGCGGCGGCAGCAGGCATGGAGCTTCTGCCCACAGAATGACACAGTTTCCCAGTGTAACTGTGACCTAGTTACTAGGATCTGACAAAGTGGCACTGAGCAAATTCTGCCACCTAGTGCCCACGGCTCAGAGCCCCAAGCCTCTGGGAGCCCAGAGAGACAACCAGCTTTTCTTTCCCTCCCCTTCCACTGTATTCACAAAGCCATTACCTCCAGGATACCCTAGCTCAGAGAAAAAAAAAAAGGCTCAGATGTCTTATCTGCTCATTTATTTTGTTTTTTTCTTTTGAGGTGGCTTTGTTTGGCTTTTAGGAATGCCAGTTTTCTGTTGAGTGATAGCCAAGGGAGTGTCTATTTGGATATGAAAAGAAAGAATGCCAGGGCCACAGGCAAAGGAAAACTTGGAACAACCCCAGCTTCTCATCTACTTTCATAAACTGAGAAGTCCGAGCCTTCAGTTCATGGAAGAAAAAACAGATGGATACCACTATGCTCATTTAACAGGGTCCCGTGGGGTCAAACAGCTCCCCAGCCCTACCCACCTGTAGTCCCCATGGTAGATTCAAAGACCCAAGCCCATGGATAGGTCATGGAGTCGCTTAATGCACACGTATCAGAGGGCAGGTGGGACTGCAGAGGGGGCTTGCAAGCGTTTTGTAAGAAGCACGCATGGCGACTTCGGATGGCCAGCGATCCATCAAGCCAACAGTTTGGCTAACATCCTCTTCGCTTCATCTCTACTGAGAACATTTCAGACCCATTGATTAACTTTCTAAAGAGTTAATTGTTGTTGTTTATTATTATTATTTATTTGTTTGTTTATTTATTTTAGGGAAGGGAGGGCTGAGTTCAGAGAGCTGAGATATAAGCCCTGGGTTTGCCTCTTTCTAGCAATGGGACAAGTTTTCTGTAAGCCATCTTTCCTCCTTGGTTAACTTGGGATAGTAGCATTAGCTACGCAACAGGGTTATTTTAAGAATTAAATGATGGAATCCATGTGAGTGCCTGACTGGTCTGCAGTGCTCAATAAATATTAGCTATTTGAGTTTTTTTATTTGGTCACTGTGGTAAGCGGAACAATGAACCCCCAAATATGTCCACATCCTAATCCCCAGAATCTGTGACTATGTTACCTTACAAGGCAAAATGGACTTTGTAGCTGTGATTAAGTGAAAGACCTTGAGATGAAGATACCTTGGAATATCTGGGTGGGCCCAGTGTAATCACAAGGTTCCTTGTAAAGCAGATACAGGAGGGTAAGAGGAAACACCATGTGACAATGGAAGCAAAGGTTGGAGCTTTGCACTTTGAAGATGGAGAGAGAAGCCCTAAGCCAAGGAATGAGGGCGGCCTCTAGAGGCTGGAAAGGGCTAGGAAATAAATTCTCCTCTGATCCTTCAAAACAAACATAGCCCTGCTGATACCCTGATTTTGTCCCTGGAGACTCATTTTGAACTTCTAACCATTAGAACTGTAAGATCATACACTTGTGTTGTTTTAAGACATTAAGTCTGGGCTCCACCAGCAGCAGGAAACTACTATACTTAAAACTACCAAATTCCTCCCAATATGGCTGGCCCACCACCTCGGTTCAGGATCTTTTTAATAAAAGCGATTTCCTCCCAGTCACCAGCCATCCCGAGGGTTCAGCCAGGGCAAACCTGATAGTGAGTAAGATATTGATTTCAAAAACTGACCACGAACTACATACAGTCAAGTTCATATCATATTTTAGAAATGAGTAGACAGCATTTGAAATGAAATAGGCCTGCACTGAAACAGAACAGCATGACAAAGGACAGCATGGGGAAAGCTCAGCTCCTTTGAACACTGACTTACGATAGAATAGCAAATAGATGGTCGACACTTTGCATCGTTTGGATCATGGAAGAAGAATGGCCAAAGCAATCTAGTACCATGGGAGCCATGGGGCTAGAGCCTGAGCATGGGAGCAAGAGAGCATAGGAGCGAACGCAGGCATTAGGGCCAACCCCACAGCACCTCCCACGTGATAACGGTGCGGGAACACAGGAGGGGGGGGGACAGATGGACTGGGCAAGAGACACATCAGCTCTGGGGGGCCTGCCCTGGGCTGGTGCAGAAGACCTTACAACGTGGAGGGTGGAGATGAGAGTGGAGTCAAAAGGGGGAAGGAGGACCCCAGGGGTGTGTGCTTTGCATAAATATGCAAACTGAGGCATGTGCATTTGTGAAATCTGAGGTCTGGGGCCTGGGGCTTCTCACTGACCTCTTGCTGTTCCCTGTCAATAACTGGGGTAAGCAAATCCATCAGAAGCAGGTTTGGATGGCTTCTCTCCCTCTGCCTTTTGGCATCTCCAGGGGGCTGGGTCTTACACTGGGCAATCTATTCCTTTGCCGGGGTGGGGGGGGGCTGGTGGGTGGAATCGGGAGAGTCCGCACAAACAGCAGAACCATCCTGCTGTTCTTCAGCTGAGATGGCGCTGGCCAGGGAATGTGGGAGCACATGTGGTCACAGGTGAAATCTGTGTCTCGTCTGTCAAAGGTTCCAGGCTGGGGTCAAGGTTACACTCGCTCTGATGTCTCATGCCTCTTGACCACCATTGCTGACTTGTTGCACATGACCCTGGCAGCCCCCTGAAGCTTACTTATCACCTGATCCCAGTTAGAGACTTCCTGTGCTGCTTGGACCAGTGGCCACAGCTGCTACCATGGCAACGGTGGCTGGGCCCTTGACCATGCAACAAAATTTGCAGGCCTCCTGTTCTTGGGCAGCAGCGAGGGAAACTGCAGAGCCCAGCAAAGGTGTTGAGCTACGACTCGGCGCCAGTCTGACCAGTCACCTCCAGAAAAGTCCAGGGGGCTGCTCATGTCCTGGGCCCCTCATGTCGTTAGCCCCTGCTCCCACCCGTCCAGCCCCCACCACTGCCCACCACATCTGCAGCCCCTTTGCTCTCTTCTCCTACTCACCCTGCTCACATTCATCCACACACCCTGGGCCCCACACACCCTCCCTCAGATCTACCACTCTATAAAACAGAGCTCTTCACCCAGGTGGTTGAACAAGATGGAAAACCCTCAGCTTTGCCTTCCTTGGATTTGCTGAAGACTGAACGTATTGCAGGCCAGGGAAGGAGAAGACAGCTGTTGGGGAAAGAAAACAGAGCCAGAAAGAAAGAGGCAGCTCAGAGAGTCAGAGTCAATCAATCTCAGCTTCGTTTTTAAAAGGCCACCACTTGACCTCTGCAGTACATTCTGTAGAATGATTCTTACCTTGTCCCTGTCCCATTTCTCCTGAGTCACTAACACCCCGCTGTCACTGAACAAATCAGACCACATGTTGTGCAATGTGTATGAAATGGATCTTATCATCAAAATTCAATGTCTTGCTGCAATCCGGGAAGGAAAATAACACAAAACAGAATACCCTAGGGAGCTGCCCCAAACTTGAGGGAGACACCGGCGGATTTTCAGGCTGAGGCCACCCCAAAGGTGAGACCTCTTTGCACACGACCCTAGGAGAGGAAGGAATGCAACAGGTTGGCAACAAGCCACGCCACACCCAGACATTCCAGGAATGGGAAATAAGGAAGAACATTAAATATTTGAACTCTGGGCAATTTTTAATCCAAGTTGTGAAGAGACAAGGAAGGTAGACACAGTCCCTGCCTATGTGTTTGTCCCCAGGGGCACCCAGTAATGCAATATCGATATACTTGTCAACACTGCTGAGGACTCCCTGGTAAAAGGACAGATTAGCTCCCATAACACCTGCTTCTGGAGAGAGGCCAAAATTGATCTGCTGCATACCTCAGAGTGGCCTGGTGACATTTTAATGGAGAGGTCTACAGATGTTTGTCTTGTACTGAGTTTCTATAGAGGTGTCAGTTGGGAGGACAGGTGTACACCATTCAAAGGAAAGCCTCGAGGTCTCTTTTATAACAGAAAATGACTCACCTGAATTCTGGCCTGAGGGAATCGGATCATGTTTGCTCTTAGAACAGACCTCGCTGAACGTGCAGAGTGTGTGGGTCCTGTGCCTGCAGTTTGCATCTCTCGTGAGGTCTGTGTGGCTGCCAGCAGCTGATGAGCCCACGTCCCACCCCCACTAAGCGTGTTTCTCTTCCCGCTGGCCTGCCGACACCCAGTGTTGGGGAAGGCTTGGGCTGAGCTAGAGCGTGGTGACCATGCTCAGGGAGGGGACTGGCTCGCACAGTCTCAAGGTACACATTTCCAGACCAAACCAGACAGTCCGTTGGCCAGGCACACGATCCAGCAGCCCCCTGCCCCAGGACAAGTGACTATCGCCAAACAGAATGGATCTTTCCAGGGCTAGAGTTTCTTTATCACTAGTCTCTCCCTCCAGAAGAACGGGGAAGAAACGTGCTGGCAAAAAATGTTTCAGAAAGGCTGGTGAATTCAGAGATTGGCAAATTCCAGAAATACATAAATTGCTTCATATGTGGTTAATATCCTATTCTGACCACTAAAGGAATCACACCTACCTCTCGTGGATGTTCCTTTCTTAAAGCAGGGTGTTGGGAGTTGGTGGGCAGCAGGTGATGTTATATAGAGGTTGGAAGGATATGTTGAGTTTCACAACATTGATACCAAAACCAGATAAAGACGGTACAAAAATAAACCACAGATCACTCTCACTTATGAAGCTGATCTAAACATGATAAATGAAACAATGGCAGTTAGTATCTGGTAGCATACTTAAAGAATAGTAAACCATGACCCAGGGGGGTTGTTCCAAGAATGCAAAGATGGTTCAATATAGGTAATATATTAACATAATTCACCATATTTTGTTACCGAAGAAAAAAGACAAATTCCAAATTTTCAAATTCAGAAAAGACAACTTTCAAGAGACATTTGATAAAGTTCAATACACATTTATGTTATAAACTCTTAACAGTGAAAGAATAGATACAACCTTATATGATTAAAAATATAAACACTCCATACACCAAATCAGAAGCCAGCATTGTGTTTAGGGGTGAAACACTAAAATGCGTCTGAGAATGCTACCTAAGGAACAAGACGAGGGTGCTTGTCATTGTACTGTTAGCTAACCTTGTTGGAACACATTCAAAGAAAATAGGAAAAAAAAAGATGGAGGCAAAATTATATTATTCTATTTTTTAAATTTTATTAAATTTATTGGGATGACATTGGTTATTAAAATTATACAGGTTTCAAGTGTACAATTCTATAACACATCGTCTGTTTACTGCATTGTGTGTTCAACACCCAGAGTCATATCTTATAGAGCAAAACTCAAAAATCTGAAGGTGTCCGTTTTCTAAATTGATCTACAAACTTGACGTAATTAATTTGACTTAAAATATCCACAGAGTTTTTTCATAACTTGACAAGCTGATCTTAAAGTCGAAATAAACTAAGCACAGGGGAATATCCAGGAACATTCTAAACACTATGGAAGATGGGGGGTGAGGTCATCACTGGACGTGTCAGACATTTAAAAGCTGTCGTACGTGGA
This sequence comes from Rhinolophus ferrumequinum, assembly GCF_004115265.2. Taxonomy (NCBI): domain Eukaryota; kingdom Metazoa; phylum Chordata; class Mammalia; order Chiroptera; family Rhinolophidae; genus Rhinolophus; species Rhinolophus ferrumequinum. The sequence goes on from NC_046291.1 coordinate 5,189,151, forward strand.
GCAGCTTGCTACTCTCTTGTGGGAATAAACAGTCACATCTAAACCAAAGTGTAAATGCCTAAAAAGGACTTAGTGTATCATCCATCCAGAAAATAGTTTGCAGGGGCTTGTGATGTCTTCATGGAAGCCATGGGAACTGACGCGGGTTTCAGTCTCACTGGCGAGAGATGGCGTTCCAGTCGGGGGATTCTCACATCTTCCAGTCCTCTCACCACTCGGTCAGCCCCACAGCAAGCAGCGGCAGACAGTCCTGGCTCCAAGAATGGCACTGAATTGGTGAGCATTTCTAACTAAGTGGCTCAGTCCTTGGGTACTTTCCTGGTGGTCCCTGCTTTGACAGAAAGCTATTGATTTTCTGGACTGAGAAATCTGAAGCTTAAAAAGCTATGACGGCATTTTGGTGGTGGGGGAGGGGTCGGCCTCTCATCCTTTAATCACCAGATGATTTCTTTAGAAAAATGACAATTAGTCATTTTGTAATGACTAATTGGAAAGACACTCTTTGATATGGAGCTGCCTGGGACTGATTGCCTTTTGAAGAATAAGGAATTTATGACTATTGTATATTGATCTAAAACACACATTTGACATAATTCTGCTAAACATGGCCACTTTATGAATCTCAACTCCTAAAAGTCTTAGTTAATAATAATCTCATGACATTAGCCTTCTTATCTAAAAATTTGACAGTTACTTCTACTTTTTGTAAAGAAAACTCAGGCAAGGAAAGAGGAAAAGTAAGACATTTATTAAGGACTAGAACTGATGAAAACATATTACACAATTCATAAAGTATCTTTCTTCATTGGAACTTCTATTCCTTCCAATGCCTTTTGCTGTTAAAAGAGAGAAGGAAGAGGGGATTAGACGCTGTTGTGTGCATTTCACATTCTTACCATGGAGGCACAGGATGCAGGTTTCTGGGGCTATTCAATAAGGAATCCAAGATGGCACCAGAGACTAGAGCAACTAGGCAAAGCATCCAGCTCCTTGAACAAAGAAAATGTGTGGGAGACACCTACAGAGAGAAAAGGAGGTGCTCTGAGTCCAGAGAACAGAAAACAAACCCTCAGATAGGAAGCTCAAATCTCAAAGAGGAAAGAGCCAGAGGGGCTCTAAGGAAAGGCTGTAGCCACGTGGTGGGACTCAGGCTGGTCTAAGGAATTGCTGGTGGTGGGAGGGTAGGAGGGTAGGGACCAGTCAAGCCAGCAAAGAAGTTGGCTGCCTCAGCTGTGGTCATCTGAGGGTGTGCAACTGGAGATAGGAATTGTCATTCATTCATTCATGCATTTATTTGTTCAATAAATGTGTGCATTGAGTATCTATTGGGGGTTACAAAGATCAATAAGGTATAGCCACAATCTCCTGAAGGAAGGAAATAAGGAAGGAAGGAAGGAAGGAAGGAAGAAAGGAAGGAAGGAAGGAAGGAAGGAAGCTTGGAGAAGACATGTCACCTAGACTCCAAGGATAACCTGGGGGCCGGGTTCTGTAGTCCAGCAGCGGGGGCCTGGGAGTGGAGGGCAGACCCAGACTGGGCACAGGAGGAATCGCCAGCCACGTGAGTCTTCCATGTGAAGCAGAGGCAGAGAGAAGCAGGGGACGCCGACAGGGACCACACCACTGGAGGGAGGGCCCGATTCCTCATGTCCCACGTCACCGGGGTGTTTAGACTCCACCTTCCAGTGAGTGGGTGGAGTTTTGAACTGTCAAGACTGGTTTTAACATAATTCTGGTGACAGTGCGGAGGAGACTTTGAGGGGACCAAGATGAGACCAGCAGGAAGATGCTGACCACACCAGGCTAGAGATGATGAGGCCAAACATGGAGAGGAGGGGACAGAGCTGGGAGACGTTTGAGAGGAAGGACTAGCAGAACTAGGTGCGTGGATGAGGGTGAGGAGGAGGTCTGAGAGGAATCCATTTGGGGTCTGAGTAACCCGGAGGATGAGTTGGAACCAGGAGGAAGGGTAGGTCCGGAAGGGAAGAGTTTCGTTTTGAGCAGGTTGTGGAATAACCAATGGAGGTGTCTAGCGAGCTGCCGTTGATCAAGCCGGGAGTTCAGGCTCGAGGGGCACTGCGGCAACGGAGGTTGGAAGAATCCCCAGACAGGTGGGCATGGGGTGGGGGGAAGTGGGGAACAGCACTATTGGGGAGCAGGAGGAAGAGGAGAGATCTATGAAGAACAGAGAGAAGTGTTGGCTGGGAACAGAGGCAGGAGAGGCAGTCCCAGAGGCCGGAGGATTTCGGGAAAGAAGGGAGCTCTCAACAGCACGAAATGTGGCCCCAGGGTTCAGTGGGAAAGGCGTGGACGGGGCCCGGAGGCGGCAAACGGTGGGTGGACAGCAGGCAGAATCAGTGCCCCGAGGGGGACTGGAGGCAGCAAGCGCAGATGGCTTTTCTTTCAAGTCCAGATGAGAAGGAGACGGGAGAGATTAAAGAGAAGCTGGGGATAAACCTCATTATTCTCAGAGACTCGCCTACTCTCTATTACTTCTTTGTAACCCTCAAATCAACCCTTTTGGTGGTTTTGCATTTGTTCCAGAACATGCTCAGAGCAGCGAAAACTTCCAGTCTTCCAACATGCACATCCGCAGCCGACGTGAGATGAAATGACGACGCTCTGCCTCATTTCAGCTCATACTATAAACAAGTGTCCTTGCAGCCAACTTAGTGCCACGTGTTGTGCACTTTTGTCCTCTTTGTTGGTGGTTTTCCTGTTTAAAATGGCCCCAAGCGTAATGCTGAAGGGCTGTCTAGCGTTTCTAAGCATAAAAAGACTGTGATGTGTCTCATGGAGAAAACACGTGTGTTAGCTGAGCTTCACTCCGGCGTGAGTTACAGCACTGTGTGGTGAGGCCGACACTAACAAATCAAATATATATATATATATGTATGTGTGTATATGTGTGTGTGTGTGTGTGTGTGTGTGTGTGTATGAAATAAGGCACTATATATATATTCATATATATATTCATATATATGTATTCATATATATATGAAATAAGGTGCCTTAAACAAAAACACATAAATCGTGACCAGAGGCTGGCAGGAACCTCGCCTTGCATTACCCGCAGTGGTTCAGGCTTCGCAAATTCAGTGCCTGCAGCGACTTTACAGAACACGTCTACCGCGGATGACAGTGGACTGTCCTTGGTGACGTAACTGGAAGGCGTGTGCAGTGAGCGAGCCTCAGAGCAGAGTGTAGATAAACAGCGCCTCACACAGCTGGTGTCTGTCTGGAGAGGGGTGGGTCTTTCCTGTCTTATGTGGGGGTCTCGCTTCCCCAGTAGGTGGGTGGTCATGGGAGATCATCTCAAGAAGTTGTCACTGATGGGTCTCATATAGAAATCACTCAGAAGCTTAGTAGGAGGCCCAGGTTTTAGGGTTACCCCTCCCACATAGCTGATGATAGGTAGGTATGTTGTTAACACTTCCGGTCAATGAAAGTCTTCGTCTCCTAGTTGGTCGCTACATGTACAGCTTCACCCATCAAATAACACATGCGTCTTAAACAAGGGATCCTTGGGGTCTTGCCCTCTCGTGCTATTTTCCAGACATGGAGAGACTGTCATGAGGGAGAGCATTAACAGGAAGGAAAAGAGAGGCTTTGGAGACAGACAGACGTCGTGAGATACATCACAGCACAGCCAGCACAGCCTCAGAGATCAGGGGCCTCTCCTCCCTCAGCTTCCTCACCTACAAAACGGAGATAACGATGACAACACGTCACCGGACCGTTGCGAGCAATGTATGTGCAGGGCCCTAACGCAGACCCAGGCCCCTTGCGAGCTCTGATCTTGGTCGCTGCAGATGCAGGCATGAGGCGGACATTGGGTGCACGTGTGTTGAACAAAGTGATAGAGTCGTGACACTGATCCTTTTCACCATGCAGTGGCTGATAAAAGACCTCACTAAGAACTGCCTCCTTCACCGCTCTTGGGCATAGAGTTGAAGAATTCCTGCTAATCGACAATCAATGTGCAAAGGAAAATGGTGGTCTTCTGGCCCCTACGTAATGAAAATATCTCAGCTAGTCCAGCCATAAAGACCAAGAAAATGTGAGACCCTCAACTACAGTCCTTTCAACAGGAGAGTGGGGACCTGATTTGCCATAGTTCCTATTTTAGAATAGCGAATAAGAGAACATTTCAGAGATCTTTGTTCAAATGATTCCTTTCACTAGCCACTCCGATATATGAAATGATTTTCCAGCACCCTAAAGGAATCCTAGAATAGTGTTTATTAAGTTACAAAAACACTGACTCAGCTGCTATTTTGTTCCAGAAACTGAGCCAGGCTCTGAGGCTTCCGTGGTACAGGAGACAAAGTCTCCGCCTGCAGAAAGCTCACCACGGGGAACAGGGCGACATGTCACTCACAGTTTGAAGACTCATCCTGATTTCCTTCCTTCCTTCTTTCCTTCCTTCCTTCCTTCCTTCCTTCCTTCCTTCCTTCCTTCCTTCTTTCTTTCCTTCCTTCCTCCCTTCCAACATGATTGAACCCTTATTATATTATTGTTTTTAGCATTAGGAAACAAAAGATATTATTATTAATACTTTAAGACAGACATCATTAATCATATTCTTCTTGTTATTAAACTAATTAATAAGGATAACAGGCTAAGGCGCTTCCAAGGAGTTCATAGTCTAGTAGAGACAAAAACAAGTGAAAAATAATCACAGTAATAAACCTTTGAAGGACCTGAGCCTGAGAGGTTACGGGACCAGATCACTGTCCCAACTCGTACCAGGAAGTGGCAGAGCGGCTTGGAGCCAGGCCTGCTGATCCCAGACCCTGCAGACCAGCCTCCTCACTGCGTCTGCTTGCAGGTCTTCCCAGTCTCACTTTATGATCCTAGGGAACTTGGGGTGCAGTGTGGACACCTGCCCTGCTGAAGGTCACAGGAGGGCAGGAACACAACCGGGACAGAAGTCAAAGCCAATCTCCTGGCAGCCTCTGGCCTTTCGTCAGTGCTACCCTTAAAGAGACATTTTGAAGCGATCAATTAGTTTAATAGAAATCAGGTCATGAATTTATATTGTGACACCTTTATATATGCATGTCCAATGTGAGCATAGTATTAATAAATAAAATACAACCCATCCATTGGGCATTCTCGTTTTTTACCCCTGAGGATGCTCTGTGAAGCAAAAAGCAATGATTTAAGTTAATAAAAAAGGAGTATGATAAGTCTGTTTCTTCATAATGAGCAGTTTCTTGATCTCAGTGTAAAGCTGGTTTTTATTTTTAGGGTGCACAGAGATTAAAAAGAAAACCTGCCATTTGCATCTTTCATCCGATGCGATCTCACTGGTAAATTTTCCTTCTATTTTAGTAAAAAGTCAGTTGACTTCTTTCAAATTCCAGTGGTTAAATATTAATTACACTATGCTTAGCTGTGTGGTTTTTTTTGGGTTTTTGCTTTTTGTTTTGATAAAAGCATCTCAAAAATCCAAAACGATGGATTCCATCATCCACTGAAAAAAATGTTTCCTGAATGCTTGCTGTGCACCAGGCACTCTGCAGGGGGCTGTGTGACAACAGCAACAGAAGCTCCCTGGGCCCTATGTCCGGGAGCCTGGTGGGGTCCAAGGGGACAGAGAGGACACAAGCAACTGCAGTGTCCTGTGCTGAGGACTTTAGGAAGGGCCACAAAGAGACGTGTCTCTGACTTGGGAGGGGCCAGAGCAGACATCCCAAGGGAAGGGACACTGAGCTGAGACCTGAGTGGTGAGGAGGAATTAGCAGGTGGCTGTTGCAGGTAGAGTCCACAGCAGGAGAAACTGCAAGTATTTCAGTACTGCAGGAGCGTAGGGGCCACGTGGCCTTGGGAGGGATGAGGCTGGAGACGTGGGCAGGGGCCAGGTCACCAAGGCCTTATGGGCTACGTTAGGGCGCTCGGACTTTATCCTGCAGACACACAGTGCTGTGTACACTGTAATACCCATGAAGGCTCAAGCTTTAGTATTAACTTCCGTGTATAAAAATGAGCGTGCCCTGAACCGATACAGCTAAAGGTCCCTCCATGATGTCCCTTCACTACTTGGGAACCCTCAAGAATACGTAGCTACATTGGCTCCAAGCCCCACTAACTGGGAACTTCTATACCCATGCGACTCAGCGGTGCTCAGTGTGCGTTTGGAAAACCTGGGCTGAGGCTCCAGCTGCCATGCACTGGGGACAATGAGGCTGTCCCTCTCGGCTCAGGGTCTGCTTTGCACACCTCTACTTTATCCCCTAAGTGAAGCGAGCATGAGGGGGTTGGGGTGGAGAAGGACCAGAGTCTCCTCTGTGTTTCCAGAGAAACCTGAGGACAGTGCAAGGTGGACAGTGTGGGACCAGCACCTGAGGCAAGAACGCAAGCGACCGTTCCACGGTGATGGTAATGAAACGATGAGCCAATGGCAGAGAAAACGTGGGGGCAAAATCAGTAAGACTGGACCCCTGTCGATGTTCAAAAAGACAGAGGGTAAGGAAGAGTCAATGAAGAAAGACAGCTGGAGAGGAGACTGGTTGAGTTTCATCGGTTCCCGGGGTATCCATAGCAACTGCACCTAGTGGGCAGTTGATCTGAGGGCATGAATCCCAGATGGGGCGTGGCAAGAGATGCGTATTTGGAAATAATCGCACGTCAGTGATAAAGTCAGGTAAGCGGAAGAGATGGCAGAGTAAACTACAGAAGAAGGGGAGAACTGGGTGAGGGAGATGATACAGACGGTCACCAGGATTTAAGTTATTGATCCAGAAAAGAAGGCAAGTCAGATTTCATAGATCTGAAGGATTAAAATCCAGTTTGCAAAAAGCAGAAAAGTGAACAGGGGAGGGGGGTGAGAAGGTTGAGCGGGAGCATGGGCCACAACTGCGTCAAGAAGCTGAGCAGAGAAAGGGGGCGGGGGAGGCAGCTACTGGGATCGGAGACTGCACCAAAGGAAGAGGCTCTCCTCTTTGTTATTGGTTGTTTGTTGGTTCTTAAAGTGGAGAAATTTGATCACCCCAGTGGCAACAAATACAAAAGCCATGGGAGAAAGATTGAGGATGCAAGAATGAAGGGACAATTGAGGAACAGTATGTGGCAGGAGAGAAGAGAAGGTGGAAAGACAGGATGGCAGCTGGAGGGCCTCGTGTGGACGTTTGAAGGTGAAGGAGCAGCGGTTTGAAGGCTTTCACTGCAAGTAGCTCCTGTTTCTAAACACACACGTTTTTTACCTGTGTCCCCTTACCTGAAGGCTGTTACTCAAGGGCAGTAGTTATCCTCGCTCTGTGCCATGGCATTTGGTACCTTCTCCTTCCAGGAGCAAAGACCCTTGTCATGGTCTCTAAAGATAGCAAAGGAATGTGGAGGCTCTGTCATTCACATCAAGATCCGAGACGACGTGGACTACATGACTATTAATTAATGAGGACGATTGTGATTCACGTCACCAGAACCCACACCGCCACGGGAACCCTCGTGAACATAACTTCATCCTCCTTGTCAAACATCCCACACGCTCTCCTGCGTGGAGTTATAGCCGAACCCACTCTGTTACCACAGGTGACCTATCTCAGCCACTATTGTGAGCCCTCAAGGGCTGCGACTGTCACATTTATCTCTCAGTCCTCTGTGGGTCTGCCCTGGGCTGTCACCCAGATTTGTTGAATTGAATTAAATTGTCAGGTTCAAAGCAGTCTTGGAGATAGCTGCACCTCCGTGCCAGTGATGCTCTCAAGGCTCAGAATGGTTTTAGAATCTGGCTCTGGATTTGCCTTCTGAGGATTAGTTACCTGAATCCTGAATAAAAAGGATTAGTCACCTGAATTTATACAGCATTTTTCCAATGTGATAGCCAGCCTCCAAGATGAGCTCCTACCCTAGTATTCACACTCTTAGGTATTCCCCTCTCACATTGAACCAGGCTTGGTCTGTGTGGTCAATAAAATATGCAGAAGTGATGGTATATCACTTCCAAACTTAGGTAATAAAAGAGCACGCCTTCCATCTTGGGTGCTCTGGTTTCTCTCTCTCTCTCTCTCTCTCTCTCTCTCTCTCTCTCTCTCTCTCTCTCTCTCTCTCTCTCTCTCATCGTTTTCTCTGGGAGAAGCCAGCTGTCATGTTTTGAGGACATTCTGACAGCCCTGTGGAGAGGCCCGTATAGTGAGAGAGACTGAAGCACTCTGTCCAGCAGCCCATGAAGAACTGGGTCTGCCAACAACCATGTGAGTGGCTTGGAAGTGAATCCCTCGGCCCCAGGCAAGCCTTCAGATGACATTACAGCCCCAGACAACATCTTGTCTGCAACCTTGTTAGAGACTCTGAGCCAGCTACACTGCTTCTGAGTTCCTGACGCTCAGAAACTGCGAGATAATAATCATTTGTGGCTGTAAGCTGCTAAGTTTGGTATAATTTGGCACAGCAATGGGTAACTAATGCCCCTAAGTTGGTTATTAATCTTGCTATTTTCAAAATCAAATCCAATGGCAAATAATTTCCCCCCACTACAGAGATTCAAACGAATGGGCCATAGATTCTGGAGGCAATTCCAAAAGAATGTTCAAAAAAATGTTTTCAGCAGTGGTCACACTGTTGGAATAACTGTGTATTCTTCCGCAGTGACAATTTGGAGGAGGTCTAAAACTTAAGCTTTTTTTTAATCAAGCCTCAGATTGTACACCCAGCACTTCAAATAAATTGGAGTACGCCTAAGGAGGCTCAGACATTGAACGCAATGAGATATTAACCCGTGTCATTCATTTTAATGGAGAACTCTGAACATAGGGTGAATTTCACAATTCTTCTGGAAAGCACCATGGAAAAAGCAGAGCTTTTAGAGTCTGACAGATCTGGATCCAAGCCCCATCTCTGCCACTCACCAGCTGGATCAAAGTCCTGTGTTGGCCGTAGCCTTGGACGAGTTACAGAAACTCACTGAGCCACAGTTTGCTCCTCCACACAATGGGGAGAGTCAGTGTGGGCGCACAGGACGGCCGTGATGGCGGAAGGAGAACATTGCGTCAGGCAATTAGTACAAAGCAAGTATTTGGCACACACAACTCACGCCATGAGTTACTACTCATTGGTAAATTTTTTTACCACTTCTGCTGAGCAGATAACACACCTGGTTTATAGAACTACCAAGAAGACTGAATGAGAAAAGTGATCTGCAAAAGGGAGAAGCCAAGTAACTGTTACTTTCACCTGCTTACCCACCAAGTGCAGTTGAAGGTGGAGGGCAAAGAGGAGATCCAAAGGGTGGCCATTCAGATAACACCCCAAAGTGGGCCAGGAGAAGAGGGCAATGCCGATTTCCTGAGCCAGGTTCGATATTTCGACTTCTGGCAACTTCTAAGTGAGTTGTAATGCCTCAAGGTTACCTTTTCAGTGATTTGCAAAGCAGGTGTATGCAGTATGTACTATCTTCATTTTTCACTTAAAATATTTTGTATTTCAGGGGTTTATCTCCTATGAAATGGCTTCAACAGAGTCTGGCTTGATGAGAATAGGGTCTGTTGGTGTCCTAAGGAAGAAAATAGGACCACTTACCAAGTGGCGGTTCATGAAATTGTTCACGTCTGGGTTTGTCAGGAATGAGACCTGTGACATAATAACAGTCATAAGGCGACGCACCTCTGTCCACTTCCGGAATGTTCTGTGATTTTATTATTAATGCCCCATATACGCCTCTTAAGCAAGGAAGCAGTGGGAGATCACCAGAGTTTGGCCACTGTCAGCACCAACGGGGAAAAGCCTCGGGAACGGAAAAATGGCTCCGAAGCCACAGAACACGAACCACTCCCACTTCAAATGAGAAGTAACACAAGAAGGAAGGAAAGGAGAGCCCTCCCTCCCCCAACTAAGACTCGTAAAGGGATGGCCAGCTCTAGTCACACGGCTGGAGGATTGCCAAATTCAGGCCCAGCCAATCAGATGATGTTTAGTTCTGATCCTCCCAATACATTATTGCACACCTGGGCCTTACAACTTAGGCCATGCATCCGAGAGGGAGCAAACAAGTCCAAGTTTAGAAACTCTCTTAAGGTGAAAACCAATATCTACCCTGCCTAGTTGACAGAGATGTTGGGCCATCCAATGAAATCATATATGAAAAACTCTGTGTAAATATAAAGGGATACCTAAATGAAAAATTGTATCCCTATTGCCTGGTGTTAAGAAAGGAACAAGAATAAAAGAAAATGTTTTTTTCCTGTAATTACTGTAATTGTTCAAAGATTATGTATAGATATCTCTAGTTTTAAATAACTCACTAACAGAAAGCTTCAATAGGAAGTTGTTTCAAGAAAACAAAAACATTAAGAAGGACAGATCTCAACTTACCAAGTCGGTAATTGTTTCTCCATGTATCCCCAAAAATCATCTACATAAATTTAGGCAACAGTAAGTATCAGCACATGAAAAAGAGAAAAAGGAAAGACACTGTAAAATGCAAATATTGTCTGGTGGACCCTGAGGTATCATATAATTCGTTTTTATCGAAATAAGGCAGTATATTATATTAAATAACTTTTCATGGTATCGAGCATGTATGTCTAACAAAGCATGTGGGGAAGAGCAACTTATATGAAGCTTAAATTGACTAACGCGCTTTCCACTAGATTCAGAATCACTCCCAAATGCTGTGAACCAAAAAGATGGAAGCGTGTTATGTGGACTCGCAAATAGACTGTGTTTAGGTCAAATTTGGAGTTTTCTCTTTGTGAAGTTCCCATATGTGTTCAGTTAGGTGAGAAATTACATAAAAAATACATGTCTACACAAAAACTTACAACACATGCATGCTCCTAGCATCATTATTTACAATACGCCTAAAGGGGAAATAACCCAAGTGTCGATCAACTAATAAGTGGGTAAATCAAATGCGGTATATCCATGCAACGGATTATTATTCAACAATATGAAAGAATGAAGTACTGACACGTGCTACAACAGGTACAGCCCTCCAACGGATGATGCTGAATAAAGGAAGCCAGCCACTAAAGAACACGTAATATATGATTCCCTTTGTCAAGAATAGGCAAATCTATAGACACAAAAGCAGATTAGTGATCCCCAGGAGCTGAGAAGAATGGGGAGCAGAGAATGACAGCTGATGGGCATGACGTTTCTTTTGGAGGTGATGAAAATATTCTGGATTTAGAGAGTGGTGATGGTTGTACAACCTTATGACTGTACTAAGACCACTGAACTATACACATTAAAAGGGTAAATTATATGTGATATGAATTATATCTCAATAAAAGCATTATTTTTCTCTTTTAAATAGGGACACATGACTAAGCCAGGCCAATGAAAGTAATGCCAAGACCTATCTGCAGCTGGGACTAGAGAGAAATGCTCTCTTTTCGTCCTAAGTTTAGAGAACATGAATCTGGAGTAGCTTGTAGCTTTACTTCCTGCTATAAGAAGAAAGATCATCTGCAATAAACAGGGGTGTGTGGAGCTGGGAGTGTTGGGGGGAGGGGTGGGGGAGGAGAAGGAAGAGGGCAAAGGAGAGGGAGAAGGGCAAAATGAATGTAATACAGAGGGTGTTGAAGGTCCCTAAATCGAGTTGTCCATGAGGCCAACTCCCCCTTTTCTTTCTAGGAGTGTGATCCAAGGAATTATCCCATTTTGGCTTAGGCTCCCTCTAGTTGAATTTCTGTCTCTTGAAATGGAAGACAGGAAGTAAAAGAAATACCTGTCACCTCTCCTCCCCTGAGCTCAGAATTTCTGTTCAGTTATTCTTCCTCACTTTCTCCCTTATGGATTGCTTTGGGTCTCCTGGCTGAAAACCTAGCTAAACCTCATCCCATCCACTCTAAACCAGAAGGATTTGTCTAAAGTCAAGTTTAGTCACTGACCTTTAAGTGTTAGCATTGCATTCTTGGTGGCTACTGTGGTATTACGTGGTGGCTTATGCATCACATAGGAACTGTTTATCCTCTACAGATTCCTCCTTCAAAATGAAGAAGAAATACAAACTACCCATAATTCAAATATCTATTCAGTTAAAGAGAGAGACTACCAGCAAATTTAGAAATTTGTTTTCTCAAATTTCTTTACAGCTTTTATACTTTTTAAAATTATGCGGTGGAAAATCTAAATTTCTTATACTCAAGAGAGTGTCTCTCATTATATCCTTACCAGAGATTTTCCATTTAATGTAAGTCCTTATTCATCATAATTTGAATTTTCAGTCTCATTCTCCATCTTTCATCTTTCTTTACATTATATTCTTACATCTTTCTTTACATTATTTTTTTTTCCTGGAAATTCTTCTATATTCTACATGCTTTTCAAGTGATCTTTAGTTTTTCATTACTCTGGGATTGTTTCTTTTCCTCTTTCCACCTTCTATTTTCTACTTCCAACAATTTGTTCTAGGTCTAAATTCATCCTCATCTATTATTGTCTTTCACGTTTGTAGCATCACCATTTATTTCACTGAAAATGGTTAACAGCTGTTTCCTAATTTTTTTTCTGTTTCGTGTAAGTAGTCTATTTCAGAGTTTCCAGGAATTACTTGAAGTGTCCATCTGTTTTCTTCTCTCTCTTTTGAATTGCAGAATTCTTTAATTTAAGGAATTCTTTTTAAAAAAAATTTGCTCATAATGCTCTACAATCTCCTAATCATTGAGAAAAAGCAACTGGGTGAGTTTATGTTAAAATCTGACTTGTTTCAGGGGCTAACTTAACTTAATGTCAGAATCTTCTTTAAAAATTTGGCCTTGGAAGAACCGTGTGTGGTCTCCACTCTGCAATTAGAAAGTTGCAACAGATTTGTGGGTTGCCCAAACAGAGTTAACGTCCCAAAACAGACATGAAAGAGGAATTTAGTGAAACATTTATTAAATTAATTTCAATTGTGTTAAAGGTCATAGAATGAACTAGAGTCCATTTCTCTCAACATTCACTCCTAACTCCCAGCCCCATTCTCTCTCACATGTCCCGCCAACCTCCTAGCTCCCCATCTGCTCCTAGCTAGCGCCCGTCTACTCTTTTCCATTCTGTCAAGGCCCTACTGATAGGCCTTCAATCGCCACGTTACCATTAGGATCAACCAGCGATCATTGACATGACCAATGAGGCTCTCGTGACCTGGCTGCCGCCCTCTCCAGCCCACCCCTACCCCTCTTTCTCCCTGTATCATGTTTATCCCAGTCATAATGGATTTCTGTCCCTTTCAAGCCACCCGCTTCTCTCCCACTTCAGGGAACTCCCTCATGACGTCTCCTGTGCTTGGAGTTTCTTTTCCTCCACCCGTTCTACCCCTGTCCCCTCTGTCATGACATCCTCCCATCCTCCACTTCTCCGGTTGAATGTCAGTTTCCCTGGGAAGCTCTCTCTGTCCCACCTCCCAATATTCTGTCTTCTCTTACATGCTCCCACATGCTCGCCTGGTAACCCCTGCTGAAGGGACGGCACTCAGACTCATCTATAAACTCCACAGGACCAGAACTATGCATGTCTTCACTACCTCTAGTTTTTCCCATATAAACCACAAAATCAATAGCAACAAAATGCTTGGTCCTGGACATTTCTGGGCTGGCTGGGCAGTGAGCATGTGAGTGTGTTAGCTATGAAACATATCTGAATTTCTAGATACTTTAATGGAGTCTAGAAAAGGAGCCCCCTTGGTATTTGCCCTAGCACCAAGAAAATGGGATCCTGGGGAAATCACCCCCAGAAACCACCTGGGGTTGGATCCTCAAAAGTTGCCAGTGTGAACAAGATCAAGCAATAACGTTATGCTTAACTAAACACAAACTTTGCGTGGAGAAGGTCCTAATAACCTGTGCAAATTTCTCCTTGCACCAGTAACACCACCATCCCCTATACTAAGAGTGTCCGAGTCATTACTTTCATTTCTTCCTAATTCTAAAATGGGCTCCCATAACACTAGACTTTACGGGGTGACCACTTCATAAGGTATGTAAATGTCTAGTCACCGTGTTGTACACCTGAAACTAACATAACATTGCATGTCAACTGTAGTTGAAAAATACGTTTAAAATAAATAAATAAATAAATAAATAAATAAATAAATAAACAAACAAATAAATAAATAAAAACGTGAGCTTCCACACAAAACACTTAAAGTGTGGGTATGTTAATAATATGGGAATATTAACTTTTGTGTATAATTTTTGAAGCCGAAATTGTATATTCTTTTAATGCAATTTTCCACACAGACTTAAATCTTGAAAAACAGTAAAAAGAGTAGAGAAAGATATCATTGGACAAATATAGCTGTATAATGGGAGAAACGTTCAAATACCTGTTAAGAACATTATCCCATTATGAATAAACAAATACTGCAACAGTTAGGTTTTCATTCTTAAAGTCAAGAGGCTTCCTCCTTCTGTCATATTCCTGACCATTTCTTCCTCAACAAGTACTTCCTGGGCACCTGGCCTGAATCAAACATCATCCTAGACTGACAAAAGGAGACATTCCTGCCCTCATGAGCCATGTGTTCTGCTTTGGAAAGCAGTCCACAAACAGACAGACAAATGCAATGTAATTTCCAGTCAGAAATGTATACATCATTAATTGTACAGTAGCGTGGCAACTCAATTTCAATGTAACTGAGGGAAAAAGGACGTGTCATGGGGCATCTGTTAGGTACCAGACACGAGGCCACATCCTTCATGTGCACCGACTCTCTTGGTTCTCTCAACAACCTGTCAGGTAGTCTTCATTCCTGGCGTGTAACAGATGAAGAAACTACAGATGGTAACGGTGACGTATTCTGTGCTAGATGGTGGAGGTGGTCAATAGTTTTGAACACGGGTCCAACAAAAATGTCCCTCTCTGTTCCCCTAAACCTCAGTGTCAGTGAGCTGCTTACTGAGATCTAAAACTTTAAAAATGTGCTAATTGTTACTTTAAGCTGTTTCCCAAATCAGGGCAGGGGAGGGGGTCGAGAAAAAGAGAGAGAAGAAACAGGCTAGAGGAAGTAAGGGATACGGAACATGAGATTGTAGGTATAAAAGGGAAGATCCAAAATGGGGAAGCAGAGCTATGCTTCCTCACACCTGGGTGATATTCCAGCTACTCTGTCACACCAGTGTGCTTGTCACAGACCCTAAAATGTGCTCTCCCGGAGAACACGAAGGCTCTGGTCATACCTCTTCGCTGCTGCTAGACTCGGAGCTGACGGACCAGCGGCAGTGAACCCATGCGTCCTGCACCTCCTCGGCAGACACCCAGACGGTGCTTCTGCAAACGGCTGCTGGCTGGAAAACGCAAAACAATGGGTTTGTATCTCCCGCAGCTCATAGACGTGTTAGGACCTGTCCAACAAATCAAGCAATATGGTAGGGCTTGACTAAATGATGCAAACAGAAAGGCAAGATTCATAGAGAGAGGCATTTCATTTTTCCAAAATGAAAATTTCTCAAGATCTAAGCAGAAATAAATGAAATATTTAAATATCTCCTGGGCATTCGATCCATGACAAGTCCCCAGGAAAAAGCACGTATTTCCTTTCCTGAATCTTTTCCCATTCGAACAAAAGGAAACAGGAAATACCTAAAGGACTCTGCTTTCCTCTCCTTTGGCCTCAGATTTCATTAGAAACAGAGGCTGTCACCCTCAAGTTTGGGTCCTCTGTAAAACAGAGTCACGGCGAAAAGGCTCATGAAACAAATAACAAAACAAAGACTTTTTTTTCAGAACTTACATCATTGTGAAGCAACCCTGACACAATCAAATTGATAGCGTAACAAACCCTCGAGAACTTGTACATCTGAACCTGAACAACTTGGAAAGTGAACACTGGGGGGAGGGTGTTGCCCAGGGGACTAGACCAGCGTTGGAGTGTGTTCTGGTCACTGGGGATACAATACTAAACACGCCGTGGTCCTGACCCTGACAGAGCCCGAGCTAGTGAGGGACGCAGATACTATACAACAGCCAACCACAAAACAACGCGACTCTCACAGTTGGTGTTTTACATTGATTTCAAGTAGAATTCAGACCGTCTCTGGGATTTTCCTTTGGTGTTGGCCTCTTTGTATTCACTTTGCCTGGAACCATCATTATTCCCATTTTGAAGAGCAGGAACTGGGGTAACAGGGGTTAAATAATTTGCCAGGGTCATTCAGGACCTTGGACTCCAGAGCTCAAATCCGCAACCACTGGGCCACACTGCCCCCGCCCAGGGAACACAGCATGGACACAGTTAGTGCCTCCCAGGGTGGTCGGAGGCCAGATAGCGGCCAAGCTCTCAGTGTGACTTTGAAACAGCTTCAGGTCATGGGAGAAGAGAGGCACTTCCTCACGTTAGTTCTGGGATGGTGGCCTTTCCCACCACACTTACCACATAGTAGCCCCTTTGGAAGTCACAGGTAGCAGGATCTTCCCCAGAATCCCTCCTGCATGTCGTCTCCCGAATGCTGAATTGTATGTCCATGCTCAAGTTTTCCTCTTCCAGGATATTGACCTTGACAAATACAAAGCATCAGTTTGCCATTGATGTGTTTCTGAAGCTCACAATGCTAGAAATGTTTCTCCCTACACAACGACAAAACGTTCAGAATCATCCACTGTTAAAGCCATCAATCGTCTCAGCCATCACCTAGTACCATGTCCTCATTCTGAAGACCAGAGCAAACGTTACTAAAGGCATGCACTACTTTAGGGAGAAAATGGAACCGGAACTTCACTGTCCTACCTCCAAGGGAAGTGTTGCGTCTAGTGGCTTACATTTACAATGGGGCCTCATTATTCACAGGTTCCATACTTGCTAATTTGCCTACTCACTGAAATTTATTTGTAACCCCAAATTTCACTAGTCGGGGTCCTTTTGCAGTCACTCATGGCTGTGCACAGGTGGCAAAAACCTTGCATCACCTGATGCAAAGGTTCCCAACTGAGATCAAACCAGGTGACACTCAGCCTTCTTGTTTCAGCTCCCATCCTGGGGTCCAGTGTCCTTTTCATGGTCTCTCTTGTGCAACATTTTTCGCTTTTTGTGCTGTGGTTTTTTTGTTTAACGTGGACCCCGAGTGTCGTGCTAACAGGCTGTCTAGTGTCCCCGAGTGCAGGTTGGCTGTGATACGCCTCGTGGAGTTAATACGTGTGTTAGATGAGCCTTGCTCAGGCGTGAGTTACAGCACCGCCGGCTGTGAGTGCAACGTTAAGGAATCAACGTATTGTTAAATAAGGTGTCTTTCAACAGAAACACACATAAACAAGGTCGTGTATTGATCAGTTGACAAAAATATTGTGACCAGGGACTTATAGGAACCTCACTCTGTATTTCCCCCAGGAGCAGTTGTTCAATATTCACGAATTCAGTGTTTGCAGTGACTTTATAGAACACGACTACCGCAAATAGAGAATCAACTCTATGTACTTTGAAGTATCATTTTCCTAAAAGAATGTTCCAGAATTCTTAACTCCTGACATAGTAAGAAATTCAATGACAAGTACATTTCTGCTGTACAGTGTTACCCAGCTTCTCTTCCTGCTTGATCAGTTCTGATTCATGAATGAGTTGACTCTATTTTCTAGTCCTTTCCACCAAGAGTGGGATGTTAGGGAAACTTCCAAAATTCCTGATGAATCTGTGAAGTTCTGATGACATGGAAGTCACGTGATTCACTGAGTGCCTACTGTGTCTTCAGCACCAAAGGCAGAGTAGGGAAGACTCCATGCAGCTTAGAGTCCAGTGGGGACGCCACACAGCTAACACAGGAAGGAAAACTAAACAACATTATTCCAAATGGCTACGGTGCTATGAAGAAAAGCAATATGATAATGGGTATGGCAGGGAGGGAGTGGCTACGTTAGACAAAGGGCCAGAGAAATCCTCCTGAGGAAGGGCTATTTCAGCCGAGACGTAAAGGATAGGAAAGAGCTCATCATGAGAGGAGAAGCAGAGACCATGTCCTGGGTCAGAGCAACTCTGGCTGCAGTGGCTGGAGCAAGAGGAGAACCCTACGCGGTGTTGGAGAGATGGGGTGTGTCAGATGACTTATGGTCTTGTAGCCCACGGGGAGGTGTGCAGAGCTCATTCTCACTGCAATGAGAAGTTAGCAGAGGGTTTAAGAGATAAGATCTGAATCACCATGGCTGCTGCAAGCACACACAGGGGCAGGAACAAGATGGCAGCAGGGAGACCAGGTAGGAGCTCACCATGGTCCAGAACCCAACAACAGCCTCAGGCTACAAAAATCTCTTCCCTCTAGTTCCTCAGCCCACCTGGTGGCAAATTTGAGTCAGCAACACATTCAACCTCGTACCCAGTGAAGAGAGAGGTGGTGACAACACTGTCTGGGAAAGCACAGACCACTTATAGGTGCGAATAATGGGCACAGGTAAAAAGAATGTTATTTTGGAAGGGGCCAACTCCAAGTTCAAAACGGGGGTCTTCGTGTCTCCTTCTAACTCAAGACGAGGAGAGAGGACACAGGACAAGTAGAGTTTTCTAACAAGTAGAACTAAAAACAATCTCGCCATTATTTACTACTGCATTTATTTATGATTTTAGAATATTGACAATTAAATCTGAATCTCATTTAAAAATAAAAACTTCTTCCATCAGTAAGAGTGCATTGTTCAGCTCTCCACCCTCCATCATGCTTCAGAAATTTCCCTTAAAGTAGTTTGATGAAAGCAAATGAGCAACACAAAAGCTTACTTTAAAAAAATGAAACTGGGCTTTGGAGTACAGATAATTTTATCGAAATGTGAGATGATTTTGCAACTTTGTTTGCATCTTTAAGCACTTTCAAACACTCTTTCTAGAATAGAGAGAAAAGCCTAAGAGTTTTGCTTTTTCGTTTGGACTCACATCCAGCCAGTAAATCTCCGCTCTGTGTTGTTTGAAAAAAGTAGGACAACCTAAATGCTCAACGAAAAGGAATCAACTGGAGGAAATTCAAAACCCAGTCTTGCTGTTGAAACAAGTTGCAGTACTTTACAGTATGGTCCTGTTTTCCTTAAAATACATCTTGTATACCCGTATATGAAGAGAAAAAGAGCCCGAAAAATATTCTCCCATAAGATGTTCCTAGTGAGTATCTCCGAGGAATGGATGACGGATATCACTTTTGGTTTTCACTTTCTTGTTGTACTTTCTGTCTTTTTATAATGAGCATATTTCGGTTTTATATTTCAAGAAGAAATAAAAATATACATCAATAAAAGATCCATAACAATTCTTTTGGGGGATGGTAATTTTATGTGCCTGTCAACTTGGCTGGGCCACAGTGCCCAGACGTTTAGTCAAACATTATTCTGGATGTTTCTGTGAAGGTGTATTTTTGGATGAGATTAATATTTAAATTGGTGAATTTTGAGTAAAGCAGGTAACCCTCCAAAATTTGGGTGGGCCTCATCTAATCAGTTGAAAGCTTCAATAGAACAAAAGGTAACCTCCCTCAAACAAGAGGAAATTCTGCCAGGAGATGAGCTTTGGGACTTAGAGTGCAATTCTTCCCTGGGCCTCCAGGCTTTTGGCCTGCCAAATCTCTCTCTCTCTCTCTGTTGTTTGAAAAATGTACATATATATATTATATATTATATATTATATCTATATATATATACGTTTTAAAGTATATATATTTATATATGTATGTACTTTTATATATATGTACTTTTATATATTTATATATATGTACTTTTATATATATATTTATATATATATGTATTATTATATATATATTTATATATATACTTTAAAACGTATATATATATATATGTTTGTGTGTATATATATATACACACACACACATATCTGGGGTACCCAAAAAATGTATACAAGTGGACACTTTGGTCAACGTTGCTCAAGCAGTAGTTCACCATAATCAGAAGTGTCTGGACGCTGATGGTAACCACTTTGAGCCTCTATTGTAACTGCAGAAGTCAAACGTGACTTGTATTCACCTTTTGTTATTGGTATATATTGAGTATTATAATAGTTTTTTCCTTCCTTAAAATGTGTGTACATTTTACATATATAATATATATACATATATTTATTTACATATATAATATATATATATATATATATATATATATTCATAGACTATGCATTCTATTGGTTCTGTTTCTCTGGTGAAGCCTAAGACAATGACCATTTAGGTTTTGCAAACACATCCCTTATTGTTGGGTAAAAAGTAAAGATCAGATTAGCTACAGCCAGCTAAGAATAATTTAGAAAGCCAAAGAGCAAGAACTGCAAAGCACCTGAAAGGTAAAGATGGACAGGAGTGGGCACAGACACAGAGAACCCCAAAGCCTCTGTGGCTCTGTCTGCAATGTCCCGGAGTCCATCCACACCCCCTCTCTGCTCCCCCTGAAGCTCAGCTGCCGTTCATCACCCCCTGCCCCCTGCACTCCCTGTCTGGGCTTCCTCTGTCACACCCACTCCAGACAGCAGCTAGAGGGATCTACAAACACAAAGATCTTCAAGCGCTTTCCCTGTTTAAAGCTCCCCCACCCCACAGGGCTACCCACTGTCCCAACACAGACCCACTCTCTAACCTCACCCCCCCGCCCCCACTAGGCTCTCAGGGTCCTTCAATGTCCTCCCACGGGCCTTCCCATGGCTGGCAATTCTTGTCACTGCGTCAAATGGACTTCTGCCTCATCTGCCAGCTGCCCCAGCCCCAGCCCAGACCCATTCATCCATCAAGTTGCTTTGTTTTCTCCACAGGACCCTCTAGTCTCTGAAACCAACTTCTTTTATTTATGTGATTGCCTACCCCCTTCACCCTGCCTCCCCTTCTCCCCTCGCCTCCTCTCCCTTCTCTCTTCCTCTCTCTCCCCGGTAGGATCTGAGCTCTATGAAAGCACAGCCTGGCCCATCCTCTTCTCTTCCTGTCCCCAGCACAAGTCCTGTGTCCGTTCCTTTCTCCACTTCTGTCCTCTGAGAAAACAGAGTGAACCTAATGTCAACACTGGAGCGAGGAAACCCTCGTCATTGCCTCATTCCTTCTCATCCTTTTTTACACTTGGAGCTTAAGAGGTAAGTAAATTAAAGTCAACTGCAGGAGTATTTGATCCAGGTCCACTGGTAAAACCCCGTGGTTCTTAACCCTGACCGTACAGTGCAATGCCCAGCAGAACATTTAAGAATGTGAGCCCCACCCCAGAGACTGAGATTTAATGAGTCGCCGTCCCGCCTCACATCAGGAAGATTTCAAGCTCCCAGATGATTCCCGCATGCAGTGGGGTCGAGAGACACTGGGTTTATTAAGCAAATTCAGGAATAAAGTAGCAGGGCTTGACCCCTCACCTAAGTCCACCGAACTCTACCCCGAAACTCCTACACATATATAAACATGACTAAACTACCTGTTTCCTTTGGACATAGTCCTGGAAGTGAAGCTATGAGATCAAAAGTTATAAATATTTGTTATTTTTAATGTTCAACGTGCTTATATATGTGCTCAACATATATTTCCAAATTGTTTTCCAAATATAATTTTACCAAATGCCTCCTGCAGTGTTTGTGATTTCTTTTTCACCTCGTTATTTTTCCATTTCACCATGCTCTTTTAATTCTGATTTGTTTGGCTATCAGAGAGGTTGACTATTTCTCCAAATGTTCCACGATCGTTTGTGTTTCTTCTTTTGAGAACTGTTTGTGCCCTCCTTGCCAGTGAGCTCTTCTTCATCTCTCTCCTGAGGACTTTGTTGCCTCTGAGTTACCTCTCACGTCTCCTAAGATGGAGCGAATATACCAATATTTGGGGCCATCTTTAGTGTGTTTATAAAAGGTGTGACTACTATGCACAGTAAAGCAAAATGTGAACCACTCCTGAGAGGAAAGAAACATCACCAGGAGGGATCAAAGGAGGAGAGTTTGTCCTTCTGATGGGAGAAGAAAGGAAGTTTCCATGGAAGGGACATGGTGGAGGTAACCCGTAATCAGAAAAGGCTGGGGAGAGGCAAGAAAAGTCAGGTTGCAGAGAGAAGAGCAGCATTTATTAGGTGGAGAGGCATCTCTTACCTATGAACCTGTGAAAGATCACACACGTATACACAGGTGTGTCTATTTGCAGGCTCGTGTGTGTGTGTGTGTGTGTGTGTGTGTGTGTGTGTGTGTGCGCGCGCTCAGGTCTATGAAACCAAGATGGCACACGTGCTGGAACGTGCACTGGGTAGCTGTGCCTCACCCGGGCTCATCTCCCTGAGCCAAATTCCCATGGTGTCAGTAACTGGCTCTCTCAGGACCTGTCCTCACATTCTTATTCATTTAATTAACTTACTCACTTTCTCCTGCAGTGAACACTAGCTAAATGACCAGTAAATTTAAATTTTGCACACTTTGCAAGAGGACATTGATTTCCCCACACTGCAAATGGATTTCATGAAATGCAAAAGACGGAAGCCCATACAGTGGTGTGCAAGGAACAGGGTTCTTTATTCTGGCCCAGTCCTCTTCCAGAAAGAAACCACCCTTCAGCTTAGCAGCTGACTACACACATCTTGCTTGCCTCTCACCACAATGCCCAGGCCAAGTGACCCCACTCTGGCCACAACAGCCTGGTGCTGGACTGGGGACCTAACTAAAGCATAGCCCATTGCCTTCACAACCTACAGCCCAATTAGAAAAGACACCTGGGACAATTCAGTTAATTTCCTAGGACTCTAGAAATTGGACACTGAGTCATTTTCTGAAGAAAAGGGCCAAGATGAATGTGTTATATTTGCAGACGGGGGGCTAAGAAACCACGAGCCCTAAGCTCTTCAGTTAGAGAGGGAACGAGCTAAGTGCTAGCTAAGAGGGTACGCAGCCGGGATGGGAGACGTGAGCGGAGAGAGAGAGAGAGAGCAGTGGTGGCCATCTGGCCTCTGGGAGGGACTTCTGGCCATGCTGCCACTCAGGTCCCACGTGGCCTGGCTGCACAAAATTCTCGTTTGTAGCACCAGTAACTTTACAAAACATCCCATCTCCCATCTTAACCTAACCTCGCTGGGGGGGCGGGGGGGGAGGGGCGGGTATTTCTGCCCCACATTGCACAGGAATCCCAATAGGCAGTGAAAACACCTGGGGATCAGGATGGGGACGTGACTTGCTGTCTACATTTCTCATTTCCTTTGAAAGATGTTTCAGCATCTCTTTCTTTGTCTATCACAGATTTAGTGGTTGGAAGCGCAAGAAAATTCATCTTTCCCTATTTCCCAAAGTTAACAGGAAACAGGCTATTACTAAACCGACCAAGGAAGGTGGGTTTCTTTAGCTCAAAAGCCAGGATTTATTTCCTATAAATATTAGAAGCAGAATTGCTGAACTTGAAAAAGCCTCATTTCTAATAAACGAGTAGTTCTTAATAAGCCCTCTCAAGAGGAACCCCTGGGACTTCGGCTACAGAAGCAGGACGCGTGGAGGGTAACATCTGGAAACAGGAAATGGGGCCAGAGGGAGGGATACAGCAGAAGAATCAGGCCTCCAAACGAGCTCTGAGAGCCTCATGACGAGAATTGTAATTAAATCCTTTGTCTGCCCAAAAGCCGTAGGAAAGAGACGACTAGCTAGTGTCGTTTTCCACTGGAAAAATAAAAAAGTGCACCCAATCAACTGACGCCTTCTTTTCCCCTTGGAAAAGAACAGGAAGCAGTTTAAAGAGGAGTGGAGAAGAGGGTATGTGTACTTACCCTTTTGATGGAGCTTCTGAACGCCCGGAATAGATACGGGCTCAAGGACTGAGCGTTCACTTTTGCCACAGAGGCACTGAGAGCTTCCTTCAGGGAGGACTGGTTATAACTATACACTGGGAAACCTGGACATGCAAGCACACAGGGACACAGTGACAACAGGCACACGAGCCAGGGCAGCTCCACAGGTTTAGTGCAGGGGGCCCTGTCGTTGAGTTCCTTACCTGTACACGTCCAGTGGTTCAACCCAAGGGCACACATTAGCAATATCTTCAGCACCATCTTCTCCATCTTGCGGAGAAGACGTTTAATTCAGAGCCTGGGAGGTAGTCTGTATGCGTGTGGGGGTGACAAGTCCTCCTGAGAGCAGCTCTTTATCCAAGGTGACCTGGTTTGCTCTCTCTGGCTGGAGCAGCCCTTAGTAACCAGAAACAATTGATCCTGGGTGAATATTTACTGCTGCCTTTCCCTATGGAAAGGTGCCAGTTTGAGGCCACTTTTGAAGTTTCGACCTCAGCATGGGACTTTAGCCCACGGCCAAGACATCCAGAGGCTCGGGGACGGCTGGGCGCAGTGTGTTTTTCTCGATTTTAATTTCATCCACATGTACAGTTTATATCTCTTTAATTTCATTTTAGAGGGAGGGAACGTTTCTTATTTTCAACAAAACAGTTCATTTTAAATTGTTGTCTGTTTAGTTCCCTCTCATGTTCCTAAAGAACTTGCAATTGACTGTTTATGAAAAGTGTGTGGTTATTTCCATATCTTTCTGGAAATTATAACTGTAAAGGGGATATTTTAATCTACAGGACTTAAACACGCCAAACAAGGACGTGTGTAATAAAAGGCTGTGACACCTTCCCGTCCCCAACCTTCTCTGCAGAGGGCATTTTTTCAGTTCCCCCGGATAATAAGGTGATGATTCTCATGCATGACAAATCCCAAGGTTGTCATTAAAAAGCAGGGACACTTCAGAGTAAATACAGTTGGTGTTCCGTGCAGGTCATTATGTTCTCATTCTTGGAGTTCACGCATAAGAAAATGTATTGGGCTGTGGTGTGGAAACACCTGGACTTCCTTGGCTCCACACTTGTCAGGAATGTACCCTTGGTCATGGTACCCAACACCCATGAACCTCAACATTCTCCTCTGTAAAATGGGAATAAATGGTTAGATGTAAGGTGTATTATTAGTCAGGGTTTTCCAGAGAGACAGAACCAACAGCATGTTTATATACAGAGGGTACCAAAACAATGTATACCCATTTTAAGAAAGGAAAAAACTGCATTAAAATTGTAATACTCAATATCTACCAATAACAAAAGATGAATACAAATCAGGTTTGATTTCTGCAATTACAAGAGGTGCTCAAAGTGGTTACCATCAGCGTAATTTTCATACAGTATTTTCCTTTCTTAAAATGTGTATACATTTTTTTTTTGGCACTCTGTGTGTTTGTGTGTGTCTGTATCATGTTTATATATAACATAGATTATGCTTATATGTTTATAGATGATATAGATATAAGTGTTTAAATATAAATATGTATTAACATATATATGTATGATATAGAGAGAGATCTATTCTAAGGACTAGGCTCACACAATGGCAGAGTTTGGCAAGTCCAGCATCTGCAGAGTGGCCCCCAGGCTGGAGACCCAAAGAAAAGCTGCCATTTGAGTCCAAAGGCGGCCTGCGGGCCGAATCCCTTCCTGCTCAGGGGAGGTCCGTCTTGGTCTATGAAGGCCTTCAACGGATTGGATGAAGCCCACGCACATCACATTAAGGAATCTGATTTAGTCGGAGCCTATTGACTTAAATGTTAATCTCATCTAAAAAATATCTTCAGAGAAACATCCAGAATAATGTTTGACCAAATATCTGGGCACCATGGCCAGTTGACACATAAAACTAACCATCACATAAAGATCAAATCACAACCCCTTGAAAGAGTTCTTGGCAAATTAATTGCTCCATAAATGGTAACTGCTAATAAGAATTCAATTCAATGCATACTTTTTAGCATCTGCTAGGTATAAGGCAACAGGTCCCGGGGATACCTAAGTGAGCTAATCTTCCAGCAACCCCTGCTTAAACAAGGCAAAGAGAAGCGCCAACCAGGGAAGCAGAAATTGCTGTAAGAACTCTTGGAGATGACAGGGACATGGGCAGTTCACTCCCTCCTCCTGGCCTCGGTTCCCAGGTGGTCGTGCGTCTCTTTGAACTGGGCCCTGATAGATGCAGAAGCGTCCAACAGGAGAGAAGCTGGCTCAGGCCAGGAAGAAAGAGCAGAAAGGAAACCAGCGGGGAGGCACTCAGCCATTAACCAAAGGACATGGTGTGGGGCAGTGATGTTTGCCAGGGGCTGGCCAGCCATTGCTACCCACAAAAAGGAGGAGGAGACGTTCTGGGCAGATTTAACATGACAGGTGTGCCTTACAGAGAGTGCCGTGATGCACGTTTTAAATTACTGCTACGACGTAAGTCGAGTTTATTAATTAAAATACTGCCTCTGTTTTGCCTGCCCTCTGCACAAAGGTTTAAAATCACGCTTCTGAACTTCACATACTATCCAGATCATGAAAATTTACTGCTCTGACCCAAAAGGTGTTCTTCCTATAAGTCTTACTCATCAGCACATGACACAAACGTGTATTAAAGTCCCTGGATAATCTCAGCCTCTAAATGCCCATTTGCCCCGTGCAATATCTCTGGACCCAGAAGCCTCTGGCCTCTTCTCAGGCCTCCTTCCTTCACTCACTCGGTTCCAGCCGTACGGGTGTCCTGACGGTTCCGTGGGGACACCAAATGACTTCCATCCATGGGCCTTCGCACGCTCTATTCCTTCCAACGGCAACAACGACGTCGCTCTTGCCTTCCCCAAGTCTGCTGCTTGCCATCGTTTGGGTCTCAGCTTAAATAGCAGCTCCTCAGAGCTCCCTTGACCACCCGCCTGAACTTCATCGTCCTCTCTCCCTCCACATCCGCGCTCTGCTTCTTCCTCCCTAGCCCTGACCCCAACGCGCTGTGATCTCGTTTTGTTGCTGGATACTCTTTTTCTCTTCTAGTAGACTATAAGCTCCATGAGGCAGAGCCCATGCCTGTCTTGTTTATGCAATACTGCAACATCCAGATAGGAACACAATCAAATACTTTTTGAATGAATGAGGGAATGAGTGAGTGAGGACATTTGGTCTCTCTGAACCTTAATCCAAGCCTTTCTGTATGGAGCCTGCAGTACCTTCCGATGCATAAAAGATACACAAAGCGGTGTGCTGTGAGATGACAACCACTAAGATTTGTAATTCTATTACTCTTAACCTGGTTTGAACTCAATTCCATTAGAGTCTTCCAGATTTAACTATTGGCACCATCTGGTTCCAAACTCCAGGGTCTCATTAAATGAGCAGTAATAATGAAAGTAATTGCACAAGAGTGGAGGAGATTAAGGAGACAACAATGAAACAACATTGCCAGCACAGGACTCGTGATTTGTTCGTAGCTGGCTGGTGCATTGATAGATCATTTTATTTCTCGCATTCACTTGGCTACAATAAACATTGGCACCGGGCATGCAGGACAGGCACTGATTAGTGCTAAAAAGTAATGATCTGAAAATGCCTCCGCAGAGCTCCGTCAGGTCTGCTAAACCTAGAAAATTAAATATAAGCCATCCACTGAAATTCAGGCCATCCTGATTTCTTTCATTATCCTTTTTCCTGTCTGCAGAAATTGGACAGCATTAATTCCAGCAGCTTTCTGCTGTTCCAGCAAAAATTATTTGATAAGATACTAAAAACTAGGTGGCACTAAGTGAAGAGGGTTGTATAAGTTTTTTTATATAGCACCTGGAAATTTAGGTAAAAATCATCAGAGGAAGCTTAACAAGCTATTAGGAAAAGTTGACTAAAGATGAGTGGACATGCATCTCATAGATTAATAAGATTCTTGTCTATCATCTTTATCTTTTCTCTTGAGATGGTTTCTTTTCTTTTGGTCATCTCTATACTAATGTTACCTAAGAAAAATCTCTAACTGTAGAGCAAATGTAAACTAAATCTTTATCTGATTAATAAACCACAAATTCTGCAGCTACCATCCAATATTTTTGTAATAACACGATTCCTAAACTCCTGAACTCCACTGTCAAGATGTACTTGGATTGCATATAGCTCCCACCCGTCCATGTTCTGAAAATGTTAATACTATTGTTACTTCTGTATTTTAGGGGATGAATCACATTTATTTGCAAGCAAAGTAATTTGGATCAGAGTTTCTCAAAGTGTGGTCCCTCGGCCAGCAGCTGCCATACCACGTGGGAAGTTACTGAAAATGCAAATTCTCAAACCCACCTCAGAACTACTACATCAGAAACCCCAAGGAGAAGACCCAGCCACGTGGGTTTCACAAGACCCCCCATTGAATCTAGTGCACGCTCCTGTGAGAGCCAGTGGTGCCGAGCAAGGATTCTCAGCCGAGGGTGAGTTTGCCCTCAGGGACTTGTGGCAATGTCCAGCTGTCAACAACTAGGGGAGAGGGTGCTACTGAGCACCTACTGGGTAGAAGCCAGAGATGCTGCTAAACACCCTACTATGCACAGCACAGTCCCCTAACAAAGACGAATCCCGCCCAAAATGCCAATAGTGCTGAGGTTGGGAAACCCTGGCTGAAGGCACGAGCCTATGATCAGCAGCCCTGAGTCTTAATCATGGTTTCCTATTCATTTTCACGTATGTTTTGTTTTGTTTGGGGTGCTTTATGTCCTATAAAAGGTTTTCGTTTTGTTCTAAACCCACTCAACTTGTTTTTGGTTTTCACTTGTGTCATCTTTAGGAGCTCTTCCTCCAGTTTCAAATCATATAAATGTTTACCTACAGGTTATAATTTCCCTTTTTACATTTTAATTATTTGATCCATTTGGAGCTAGTTTTGATAAAAGTTAGGAAATAATGATTTGACAATTTCTTTAGTGTACGAAACCCTTCGTACCTGGGGTATATACAGTGCCTTCTATTTCCTGACCACGCCGTGACTGATGAGAGAATGTCCTTCACCAAAACAAGGGAATTTGCTAAGCAAAAGGGAGGATCACTATGAATCAGCTTCATCTTCATGTGACCAAAAATTCAAAACCAGGTTACATAAGACAGAAGTTTATTTCTCACATTTAAAAAAAAAATAAGAATATGATTAAGCAGCCCGGTGCTTATTAGGTGGCTCTTCAACTATCAGGGACCTAGGTATCTTTCACGATATCCTTACCATTATGGTCCAAAATGGCTGCCAGAGCTCCAGCCATCACATTCTATTCCATGGAGCTTCACGAAGGAAAAGACAAAAAAGGAGAAGCCTTTTCTCTTTAAGGACACTTTCCAAAGGTCACGCACAACAGCAATTGCTTACATGTCGTTGGCCAAAAATAAGTTACAGAGCCAGCCAATTACAAGGAAGGCCAGAAAATGTGATCCATTATCTGGGAGACTAGAAAATTTATGCTTCATAATAGAGAGGGGTTGGGGATATCCAGGAAGACAATTGTGCAGGAGGCTAGAGGGTAACCCTTGAATGAACAGTCCCCCAAAAAGATGAAATTAATAGAGTCCCTGATAAAAGACACTGAGTGGAGTGTTTGGAGTTGAATTTCTGAGGGGTACAGAGAAAATAAGGCAAACTTTTTCAACAAGACATTGTTCCTTCCAGGAAAAATAGTCATTTGTTCAAGAAAGAATGATCACTTAGGAAAACTTTGTTTCCAGTGTGATAACAAACATCCTCAAAACCGCAGTAGCTGAAAACACTAAAAGTTTATTTTTCACTTGGGCTGCACGTTCATTGCCACAAAAGGACCAGGCTGATGGAGCAGCCATCTTCTCGAACATGAGCAGTTGGCAATGCCAGCTGCAAGAGAGCCCTGGAGAATTTCACACCAGCACTTAAGTGCTCTGGCGCTTGTGGGCCAGATCTACCCTGTTTCCCCGAAAATAAGACCTGGCCGGACCATCAGCTCTAATGCATCTTTTGGAGCAAACATTAATATAAGACCCAGTATTATATTATTATTATTATTATTATTATTATTATTATTATATTATATTATATTATATTATATTATATTATATTATATAAGACCTAGTCTTATGTTATAGTAAAATAAGAGTGTGTCTTATGTTAATTTTTGCTCCAAAAGACACATTAGAGCTGATGGTCCAGCTAGGTCTTATTTTCAGGGAAACACTGTAGTCACGTGACTCCACCTAAATTCACAGGGAGCCAGAAACAAGTCTTGCCATATACCCTGAAGGTAGAATCCCTAACATTCAACACCGAGCACTAGTGGCAATCCCAAAAGGCAACGCGGTGTTGTCGTGACCCCATAAACACTGAACAGCAAGAGCCAGGGGGATGGAAGTTCCGAGAAGTGTTCATTGCGTGGAGGTGGGGGTGGAGGAAGGGAATAAAAGAACCGAGTCCCCTTCTCATCCTCCCCAATAGGAAGTCAACAGAACTGAAACCTCAAGACACTGCAGTCTAAGCCTAGGATTCAGAAATACGCAAACAAAAAAGCAGAACAAATGGGCAAAAGACATCCAAGTGTTTGCCTCAGTTCTTAGTCAGGGTGGGGTCGGGCAAATTATTATTTTTTTAGTGTAGGCCTTGGGGTACGTTTTGGCTTTTTAAAATATGCCAAATATTATTTTAGAAAGAAAAGAAATTAAACTTAAAATTTCAAGGCTGGGAGGAAATGCCTAAGATACCAGTGATCTCATCTGCTTATCTTTGGAATGCACAGCACCTTTGCGTGTCATCCACTTACAGAGAAAAAGGAGCAATGAAATGAGACCCCTTACTGATGACTTTGCCACGACCAGTAAATCTGCGCCATTTAAGAGCAAAGAAAACTAAAGCACTCAAAAGCCGCACTTCCAGTATCCACGTCTAACCCTGCACAACCATTCTGAAGCACAATAGCATTTCTATGAGACTGGAATTGTTTGAAAGCCACAGACTTTCCTTTTAAACGTGAAAATCGCGGGGTGTGTGTGTGGGCTCACCCGCTACATGCACTCCAAAGATTTATCTAGAAGCTTCTGTGATGCTTCCAAATTTTTGAGATTGATTGCATTGTACCTCTCTGAAATTAATAAGAGATATCGACTATTTTTTTTCTACCCGGTCAGATATGGATCTGTTCAGAAGAGTCATTATCCAGCAGATGTTTCTTTGAAGAACATGAGGAAGGCGGCAATTTGGGGCCAGCACAGCTGTCTTCCTGCAGGCTTCCGGATGGGACGGCCAACCCCCAGTGACGGAGGCTGTTAAACTCTTCTTGTTGACTCACATAGATGTAAATAATGATGATAGTCTTACATCTTCGCACCAGATGCCCTGAATTGCCCTGGTCTTCCTTCTGAAGGCTGCGAGGAAGGTGTTGGTGGGAGAAGATTCAAGACAGGGGAATAAAGAATTTGTAATTCCAGCTCCAGATCACGCCCAGCCTTCCAAGGCTAAACTTGGGCTGTCTAATCCTATTATTCATGTTAGAAACTGAGTTACCTCTGCCTCCCTACAAGATTCTGAGATGTATCTAATCCTCCCTCCTCTTAAGCAAACGGAGCTCCAGGGCCAACTGGGGAGAAGGCATGTTCTCAAAGGGGAAACAGCCAAGTGCGTGGACAATTTCCAAGGTGTCCTCCGGGTTTGATACAGTCGCTTGGACATCTGCCATGTGCCACGTGCTGACACTCTGTCCCCACAACCACCAGGGGGATCCTTACGTGATCCCCTATCAGCAGACAGGAAAGCTGCACCCAGACTGCAGGGCCCCTCCCAGTGTTGTTGTAGTGCCTCCTGCCTGGTACACTTGCTGTGGCCCTAGGGGTGACAGAGACCCGCCATAGGAACACCACCAGAGTTTGGAAGAATTTATTGTAGAGGCAGAGCCTGGCCGGTTAAGGAAAAGGCTCAACCGCCATCGTTGGGACTTTCTCCTTCCTTTGACTAAAACCCCTTTCTGGCCTTCCTCATGGCCAGTCACATGCCCTATCAGCTCTGCAAGGCTTACGCTGACCCCCTCTGGCTCCTCTGCCCACCCCCACGGGCCCTGCAGTGGTTCTCCAGGATTTCCTCTGTTAGCATCTTGAGCTGTCTTGTCTGTCTCCCTCATTAGAGTGTGGGTCCTCTGAAGGCAGTAATGATATCATTTGTTTCAAATAACTCATAAGTGACTGTTGAATGGATGAATGAATGAATGTTCAGGTGAGGAAACTGGAGTTTCGTGACCTGTCCAATTTCACACAACTAGTTATGCCTGAACAGATCTAAAACGTACGTCTCCTAACTTCTTTTTTACTATTGACGTTGCTTATCTATTTACTTAAATTTTTTAGGGTGACATTGGTGAGTAAAATTACATAGGTTTCTAGTATACAATTCTATAATACCAACCCTATAATATCATCTATATATTGCATTGTGTATTCACCACCCAAAGGAGAATTATCTCCTAACTTCTGATCCAGTGTTTTTTCTAGTATACTTTACCAAAACTTGAATGTTTTTCCTCTTTAAGAGTTCCCTATACAATTCAGCTAACACTGTGGAAGAAATTAGTTTAACCACTTGAAAGGGAATAGAACATAGATTAAAGATCTCGGAGGGAAAAAAAAAATTACAAAATTGGAAGGAGAAAAAGAGAACTAACAAGAGAGGAAACAGCAGAGATGGTCCACAAAACCACTGCTTACTTCACTTTATCACATAGAAGTGATCCCAGGGATGCAGCTTGTCCATGTGGAAAGAATACTAGGGCCTTGAACTCAAAGCACTCACATGTTTCATTTCTTGGTAATGAAATCCAAGAAATATGCAGAATGAATAAAATATAACTACTCTAATTAATGTCAAGAACTGGGAAAGGCCTGAGATTTCACCCCACATGTGGCTGGCACGGATGCTAGGAGAAAACCCAAACATCGCTGTCAGAGGTGCAGGACAGTTTATTACTCACAGTCATAGCCAGATATCAGCCTTGTTTCCATTGGTTACCGGAGCCCCAGTTCCCACAGGGCAACTTGAGAAGAGCCAGATTACACCTGCACATGCAGTCAGTTACGTTACGGAAGAAAAACACTCATCTGAGAGAAGCCGCATCCTTTCGAAGAGTTGGGAGGATGCCTGCTCTTTTTTCGAGGGAGACATTCTCTTCATTATGTTGGAAAGTTGGCACACTGTCCTTGGTTTGGGAGGAAGACATCATCTCTGTCTTCCAAGGCTGTTCGTCCTGTGGAAATCCTCAAATAGACAGAAATAAAGGCAGGTGTGCTGAAACATGAGCATCCAAGGGGTCATCAGCTCCGGCAAGGCAATTGCCTGATTGATCCATTCACTCACCTACTGACACTGTTTAGCAATTACCTGTCAGCTGCTTGCTGGGTATACATCAGGGAGCAAACCCCGCCATGGGTCCTGACTCCAGGGAACTTACTCTTTAGTGGGAAGGCAAGTATTCGTGCAAGAATCACCTCAATACATGCAAAATGACAACAGTGATGACACTCGTGGGAGAAGGGGTGGGGATGTGGAAATGGTCGAAGCACCAGAGGAAGAAATTGGCTTGAGGAAGACAAAGGGCAGCCCCTTGGTTGCAGTGGGGAGAAAGGAGACAAGCCAGTGGCCAGGTGGAGGGAGGTCTGGAAGTCTGGAAGAGGGAGGATGAGCGAGCTCTGGTGGCATGGGGAGGTGGGAAGTGAGGCTATTTGTCAAGAGTCGAGGAGAGATGGAGGCAAAGGGGAGGCAGAAGTTTCGAGGATAGTGGTGGTCTGAGATGGCCAGCAGAGAGTGAGTGGGACAGAGGAAAACAGGAGGATTTCAGCAGCGTTTGTGTGCACACACATGTGCACACACGAGCGTGTGGGCACACACGGCAAGACCCAAAGTCCCTCAACACTCCATGAACTCTCTGTCAAATCCAGCCAGCCGGCCACTTCCCCCTTCCCGCTTGCCTGCCTGGTGCCCGTTCCCTCCTTATCCCAATGCCAGCACCATCCGCACCACGAGAGCTGAACCAAGCTAGAATCTCTCCCCCTCCGAAGGCTGGCGCAGCCTGCAAGGAAAATTGCTACCACCCATCATTACATATCTGTCATTTCGTCCCTGTCACATTCACGGACATATATTCAAAGTGATCCAAGTGACCAGGAGGAGATGGTCCGAAGGCGTTCTGACCAAAGCAAGTTCTACCTTCGTTTATTCAGGAAGTGGCAGGGGGAGAGCCTGGCCAATGATGTAGCCCACGTGTCCTTTCTCTAACGGGGGAGGTGTAGGGATCCATCTCACCCACTGGGCCTCCGTGTTCTCTGAGAAGGTGAAATACTGAGAGTTGACCGCCGGAGCACGTTGGGTAGAGGCTGCAGTGGGTGCTTGAAGAGAATAAAGTCATCTTCCCTTCTCCCAGCTCCAAATGCCCCCTCCAGGTCAAATGCACTCCCAGTCTGAACAGGAAAGCCTCCTCTCTTCTTAATAGGGGGAGAAACTGTGTCACTTAATTACAAACGGATCAGAAGAGGAAAGCTCATAAAGCAGGGACCTCAATCCAGGATCCTGGGGCTGGAGGGCAGAGAGCTCCCAGAAGTGGAAGGGAAATTGTTCTCCTGACCTGGAAACAACCCTCATCTGGAATGAGTTTCCTGCTTCCTGACCCTCCAAGGACGTGAGGGTCAAACCTGGGGATTAGATGGGTAGACAGAAGTGGGGGTAGTTCTGCTGGGAGCAGCAGAGGTGCCTGGGCCTCCCTGGGGAGGTGGGCAGTCAGGGAAACCCGCGGGGGTGGGGGATGGGTGCAGAAGCCCAGCTTGCCTCCGAGCCTCCTTGCCTGGAGCCAGGAAATCCTCAGCGTGTTCAGTTCTGCGTTACTGAGGGCACAGTGGCTCAGAGTAAAAGCATCCATAAATCTCCTGACCCACCTGAAGGAAACTGACAGCGGGGCTTAAAAGATAACCCATTTCTGGAATAATCCGAGAGTGCAGACTCAAGGCAAAGCAGAGGTGAGGTGTGGGTGGGGATTTCCACTTTGCAGGGGGACTGCTGTGTAGCCAGGGGACAGGAGAGGTGAAATTGGAGGCGAAGGCTGTCTCCATCAACCTAGAAGGGCACGTTCCCTTTTATTCTTCACTCATCTCCGAGAAAAATTGACTAGACATCAGAGCCACCTGCCAGCACTGAAGGGAAAGAAGGGTGACAATGAGGGAAACAGAGGATGGAGGAAGGCCGCAGCACAGTGAAGGGGAGGAAGCAGACCCAGGTGACTCACTTTTTTTTTTTTTTTAAGGAGGGTGCAGCTCACAGTGGCCCATGCAGGGATCAAACCGGCAACCTTGGTGTTACTAGCACCACGCTCTACCCAACTCGAAGGGAGCTGGAGTGACAGCCATCCTAGAGAGGCGGGGCTGGGAGCCACGGTGCTGCCCCATTAGTTCTTGGGAGATTTAAAGCAGTAAGGCAAGGTGAGTACAAGTGTGTGAGGTGGTACAAGTGTGTGAAAGCGTGTACAAGTGTGTGAGGTGCTGCGCCGTCAGTATCGGGCAGCTGCATGGGGCTGACCAGGGCCTGTGAGCTCCAGAAGTCCTCAGGGAAGCCTGGAGGCATTTGGCTTGTTCCATTTTTCCTGGCAAATCTTTCGTGACCAGTGAGGGTGAATTCCACAGGACAATCATCTGGTGAAACCTTTGGCCCAGACACAGAAGTTAAACAGGGTTACTAAGTGACCTACAGCTCCAGGAGCTGTGTGAGTGTGGACTGCCTGCCAGGCACGGGTCCAGGCAGATTTCAGGGTCGGCACTTGAACCTGGTGAGTTGGTTCAAGGTTATGCTCTCACCCTCTAGCCCACCTGCATTCTCTTTACCTCCAACAGCCACCTGACTCCCCGCAATTAATCGTCCGTATCAATTGGCTGGTTGGGTGCCTCCCTGCCCCCTGGAGCCCTGCAGGGAAGTCTTCAGCCCCCAGTGACTCAGGACTGCAGCCGTCTTGGACTGGCCTCTCCTTGTAGATAGTAGAGTCCCTGACTACAGGTTGGATTATATCCAAGTGCACAATTTATGTGTCTGAATGCACAAATTAGTGAAATGATGAAAAAGGCCGGGTCTGTCCGGCAAGCGCTCCTGCTCCAGTGGGAGAACAGACCCCTGTCCAGTGACCATGATGTCTCGTGGACAGGCTGCAAGGGCTGCAGTCAAGTTTGCAAATCGGGTTCCAGACTCACATGGGGAAGACCTGGTGACCTCTGCCTGGGGTGGGGGTGAGGGGTGAGTGCAAGGAAAGAACTGGATGGTGCCTAGTTGGGAATGTGAGACAGTCTCTTCGCTCAAGAACGTCACAGAGAGAAGAGGGAGACACATAAACGGACCGTGATGGGAACTGATAACCACAACTTCCCCACCAGGAAGCCCCAGCAGAAAGCGGGTACAAGTGTGTGAGGTGCTGCGCCTTCAGTATTGGGCAGCTGCATGGGGCTGACCAGGGCCTGTGAGCTCCAGAAGTCCTCATCTAACACCCACGTGACGCTCAGATGCTTCTACTTTCCACACGTGCCATGAGGTACAAGAGTTGTGAAGCTCTCGGAGGACAGAGCTGCCAGAGGCTGCTCTGGGAATGGAGGATCAAGGCAGGCTTTCTGGAGGAGGTGATTCCCAAGTTGGGCCCTGACAGTAGAGGAAGAGTTCACCGGAAAGAAAGATGGAAGTGACTTTGAACAAAGGAACAGCTGAGAGTGGTGACAATAGAGAGAGCTAACATTCACTGAGCAGTTCCAAAGTGCTAATTGCCAGCTCAGACCCAATTGTTATCTCATTTAATCCTCTCAACCCTCTGAGGGAGGGGGGTCACTTCACAGATGAGCAAATCGAGGCACAGAGAGTTTAAGTAACATTCGCAAAGTCACACAGCCAGCAAAGAGGGAAACTGGGATTCACAGCCTGGCAAATGTGCCCCACAATTCTGAACCACAGCCCTACGCCAATTAGAAAATCCACTGAGGCATAAAACAAAAGAAGGGCGAAAAATCCAGGGGTGGAGGAAGACACACAAGCAGGGTGGTTTTCCTGTAACATGGAATGCTGGGCAGTCAGGAGTGAGAAACGGGCTGGGAGGAGGACACAGCATTTGACTCAGGCCAGGAGGGCCACACAGACAATTGGCATGGAGTCTGTGCCAGGTGTTTCTGGCATTTGGGGACCAAGCAGAGAGGTGGCATCTGCAGAGGTGGTAAGGGCCAGGCTGCTGAGGTCAGAATCTCCAGATTAGGGAGCTGGGCAGGACTCGGGAGAGAGGGGTGGTACACGTCACTCTCAGAGCAGTGGTAAGAGTCAAGAGGTGAGGGCTTGTTTGAAGGACATGGCTGCAACCCAGCATGCCGGGAAGTTGTGGGAGCGTCGCAGGCTTGACGGGGTCATGCTCACATGGGATCTGCTGCCATGATTGCTTTGGGGTTTGTATATTTCTTTTCTGAAGATCTGCATCATCTGAAGATCTCCCCTTAACATGCCCCTCCTAGCCTGCTCTTTGAGCTGCTCCCCCGGTTCAACAAGTCCTCCTCAATTTCCCCCTAGCAACTCCAGATGCCTCATCCCTGCCTGAGTGCAATTAGTGACCATCTTTAGCCACTTGGGCCCCACTCTCTACCCAAGGAGCTTCTCCGGACGTTTCTGCCGTACAAAGTAGGCAATGGTCTCCCCCGGAGTTCAGGGGAGGATGGTTTCCTCCGTCCAGCGCACGAGTGTGCGCTTCTGGAGTCCTCCCCACTACAGGTGTCTCCTTCGTCCGCTCCCCCTGCCCTGGCCCCGCCCTGCATTTGGGTCCTGCCTTGCGGATTCATTCCGTTGCTTAACTTCCTCTCTCCTCCTCTAACAGGTTGTAAGAGGGTGGAGGGCAGAGGCCTCCTATTCCTTTCACTTGTTTT
The DNA here is from genome assembly GCF_004115265.2 of Rhinolophus ferrumequinum. Classification (NCBI taxonomy): domain Eukaryota; kingdom Metazoa; phylum Chordata; class Mammalia; order Chiroptera; family Rhinolophidae; genus Rhinolophus; species Rhinolophus ferrumequinum. The sequence goes on from NC_046291.1 coordinate 5,226,695, forward strand.
GAACCATTCTTATTACCCAAGAAATGCTCACGGTGGGCGCATACTCACATTGTACACAGAAGAGAAGGAGGGAAACTTCTCCTTGCCAAACAAGACCTCTGGACGGGGGAGAAAAACTGATTTTTAAAAAAAATTGATGTTAAAAATGCAGCCCACAAAGCCCCAGCTGGATCCAAAACAAACTGTGGTTCAGAGATGTCCGCTCAGGTCTGATCAATACACGGGGCAGGCCACCAAAGGTGGCTTTCCCCCCTATTTCCATCTTCAAAGAATAAAGGCCTGTCCACTTGTGCCTGAGCTGGGGGGTCGGGGAGAGCACGAGGATGTTTGTTTCCAATATCCAGCTCCAGCTGGACTGAGGGCCCGACTTCTGAGCCTTTTATGTTTGAGACAGAGGCTGAGGGCAGGGACTGTCTCCATGACAACCACACAGTTCAGTTCCCATAGGACCAAGAGGAAGGGAGGAGCGGATGACATACTCCCCCAGCTCTCCCTGAAGTAAACGTGGCTTTGGAGCAGGAGGACCCTGCCTTCAGCAAGAGAATCATGCCCCAGGCTGGGCGTGAGGTTTGTCATCCCGTTGGGATGCAGACAGTGGATGTCAGGTTGGTCCCAAGATGGGTCCTGAGCACCTGTCTGTGAGCCCGCAGGAGACCCTGCCATCCTCAGAAAGAGCTGGGCACACCTGAGGAGTGGTGACACAGTGGGGAGGCTCTGAGTCAGTGAATCTGGAGACCCTTGGACTACAGATGGCTGCCTAACTGGGGGGACTCAAAGGTGGGCCATGTACAAATCTGGCCATGTTGGCAAGAACCAGAACCACAGGGGACATTCTGCTGCTTGCATTCATTCGGAATGTTCTAGTCCTCTGCTTAGAGAAGTCAGCTCATGTATGTCTGGGGACGAAATCTCTACAGCAATAAGTCTGACTGAACTAAGAGACTTTCTTTTTTTCATTCTCACAAGAATGACAAAAGCAACACATGACAGTTTCTCCATTATTTAATTCGTTAACACACTCATTTAAACCACGTTGCAGGATCATCAGTAGTGGTAGACAGGTACACAGGACGCTTTTGGTTCCATACGCAAAGACACAGCACCTTTGATGAGAGGTACGTTAGATACCTGTGCTATTTTCACGAGCTGCACCTAAAATAATGACTTTGCATATGCAAAAATCACACAGCGTAACCATGCAAAAATTATCCACCAGACAAGCTGAGCTGAAAGCACTGAGCAGTTCGCTAATCCAAGTGAATTCTGAGTATTGTTCAAGTTCTGTTTTGAGCGTCAACAGAGACTTTCCTTTGCTACTACATAAGCCTATTACTTAAAGTAACAAAAATGTAGCCAGTGTGAGATTCAAATGTAAGCACAAAAGCATTTACGGGAATCAGCCAGTCGTTATGCTAAATTTTGTCTTCTGGGAGGTTTTCAATTTCATTTACTGATTTTATTCACATTTCCTACTTGCATTGAGGGTAAGATGTTGAGAGCGTTGTTTCTGCACAATCTGACGGATGGTGCCATATACTTTATTTTCCCAGTTAGTATGGGAATGGCATAGCCTCTTCTTGGTGGCTTCAGAAAAGGCAGACATTCTAGTTGCCATGGTGAAATGAAAGTGACATCTCTCACCAAGAGAAATTTTGAAAATGCCATTTCATTCATCAACAATTTTTGCCATGTAAATTTTATCCCATCCACCTTCAGCATCCAAACCCTGAATCCCTTGACCCTAGAGAATAAGAGTCCCTTTTCGACCATTAATGGGGTTTAAGTGAAAAGACACCTGTTACTGGTGTTCACTCCCTGCAAACAGCAGCAGTATTGTGAGTCATCATTTTACCTGCAGCCCAGACAAAACGGAAACAAATTTTTCTTCGTTTGGTTCATGCGTTTGTAGTTTTCCTAATTAGATGCTCTTTTGATAGCTTCCTTCTAAGATTTTCTTCTTCAGCCACTGAGCTTATAGTCTATTCAAAGCTAAAAAAAAAAACCCAAAACCAATGATGGACATGTCAATTGCTTTATGTACTTCCCACCACTTCTTTGGGGTGAGAATACCACCACTTCTAGCGAAAGCTGACACTAGGAGTGTTCAGTAAGATAATCCCTCCAATTTGATACCAATGCCATCACCATCTGCAATATTGAAATAAGTATGCTGCCTTCTTCTTAAACTATGGATTAAATACGTTTATGTTAAGAGTTCTAGGTGTATGAATCTCAGATCATAGGTTAATAATTCCTATTTGCTCTACATTTATGCAAAAGGTTTGTCAGTGGTTTGATCATCGATACATATTCGTGGGAATCTGGCTAAGGGAAATTTCCCCACCTTGCAGGCTGATCCCAGTTGGTCAATGGGATGAAGTTCTTTGTGCAGGATTCATACACAAAGAACCTCATCCCACCAAGAAACGGGAATCAGCCTACAATGTCCAATATCGTGGGACTCATTAGAGGTTGACTATTATACGATTATTAATATAATGTTTAAGAAGACCATGGATATAAAGAAAACATCTTTGATAAAATATTAAGTGAAAAGCTTATAGAAAATTGTTTGTGTGGCATGATGACATTATGGAAAATCTTGAAAGAGAAATAAGACATGCATAGAAAAAAATAGACTTGGAAAACATCCTGAAATGTTAGCAGTGATTATTTTTAGATAGTGGGACAAATTATATTCTTTCTACTTCATCATGTAGTCTACATTTTCTATAATATCCATGAATTGTTTTTAATGGAAACATAATAAATAAGAGGAGAAAGAAGCACCAATGAAAACCAAAGCAGTGGTGCCTGTTAAGTTTCCATTTTGGGGTGATTTTCATTGTTAGGAATGGGAGTACTTCTTTTAATTGCCGTTCCTGGGGGGGTATGAGAGGGAACGACATGGCTTTGTCACCTCCTTTGATACATAAAAAGCATAACGAGAAATGGAAATGGATTCTCCTGAAAAGAGCGAGATCCTCTTGCACCAGAATGTTTGAAAATTTGACCTGATCTGGGAGACTTTCAACAATATGCTGACTAATTAGTCACATGATACAAAAAAGGAAATAATGGGGAATTGATTGGAGAGAAATGAGATAACAATACAGATGCAGGAGGGAAAGCACTACCAGGCTCTCATTCCGAGGAGAGATGCTGTCCTAGAATAGGCACAGGTCAAAGTGGGGAAAGCAGAGGGAAGAGGACAATGTGAGAACACGCTCTGAAACTGTCCACAGCAAGTACTAGTCTCTGTGAGCCGAGGGGAACAAGGCAGCCTTCCGGGGAGCACGTGTAGGAAAGGTTCTTCCTCGTCTCCATCTCCTCGGGTGAAGGCAGCCACACAGTGTATTCTCAGATGTGAGCACACCAGGGTGATTCAGGGTATCCGCTGTGCGCCCGGGTCAGAACAGTCCTCCTTCAGTAACAAAGTTGTTCGGCGTTCCTTGGGTCTTTCCATCGAGGTGTCTGATATTACCTGTGTAAACGAAGAAAGAATACTGTGTGAAGAATGGATTTCCCACTTTCATTCTCAGGATACAATCTGCTTCAAAACATGTTGGCAATATACTGGTAGTGAGTGGGTCCAAACATACTACCAAAAACTGAGAGATTTCCTTTTGGTATTGAAGTGGCTCTGAGACCTTTTGTTCTTTTACAGATGTGAGTTCTGGCCAGTTTTGCCAGTGGGAACAGAGTGACCACGGTTGAATGGTCAAGGCTCAATCATTCAGTGACCGGTTAAGACCCCACCAGTCTCTGAGTGCTTTATTTGCTGGGTCGTTTCTGCACAGGGAAAAGGATGAGCTGATGAGAAAGTGAAGAACTGCAATGATTTATCTAAATGAAGTCTTATGATGAGTCCCGAAGGAATTTCAAATTCTTTCACTGAATTAGATTTTAAGTGCAGCAGATACAAGAATCGATGGATTATGATGTAAGTATTAAACAATTTCCAGTGACCGTACCAGCCCCGTGGTCATCAGGTCCTAAGTATAAAGATATGAGAAAAGAAATGGCTTTGTTCTCACCCTGACTGTTACTTCCTTTTAACTTTAGTGTGGGAGAAAGGAAAAAAATTATATATATTTATACACATACACATACAGTCGTCTGTTTATTTCATCCCAAGTTACTGGCTCAAAGGCTGATTCAGGGTTGGCGAAACCAGATGCGCAAATGAGCAGAGACCTGTCGCCAAGTGTCCACTCCTGCCCTACGTCCCCTGTGTCAGTTCACTCCTACTTGGGGTTGGCATTCTCTCCCCTTGTCCCTACCCCAAGGAAAGGTTACCTCACCCCTCTAGAGAAAGAAGTAGCAAGAAGGTACTAGAAGAATGATGTTTGAGCAGCCTGTAGACGGTTGCCTCTGCCAGACAGACAACATCCAAAAAAGAAAACGGATCTTACATCCAGAAGAAAAAAGTATACCAAAATATTGGATATGCCAAAGCCATTGCTTCTAAAGATACCAGTGGTTAAGAATTTACGGGGCATCTGTTTCCTCACGTGCTCTTCTCAGCTTCCTTTCATGGGGGGTAGGGGGTCATACAGAAAGGAAGTCATGTCCTTCTCCCAAATCATTTTCATTCACCAATTGATAAATTCTCCATACGTGAAGGAAAGTTTAAGTGGAAGCAAAGGGCAGGTTGATGGGAAGCCAGTCGGTTTGCTCACTTTCCTCGCGGTCAGCACGTTAGGAAAAGAAGGAGCGATGAGGAGCTGAGGTTGTGCACACCGCGGGGGATCTTCTCTGATCGTGACACCTCTATGGTGTTAAAAATCCATTTTAATTGTTTTACTTCTTCCTGATTTTTAAAAATATTTCAGCTCGTAAATTAAACTGAATGGCAAATGTTCCAAAACTCAAATTATAATTTATTGTAAGGCGAAATATTGTTTCCATGTAACGCCATTATGAAAGAGGTGAAATACATTCTAAACATGCAAAGTTTCTTTGCTTGAGCAACTCAGGAGACTGGACCTGCCTTTCTGATTATATAAACTATGCACTAATCTTATTCTAACCAAGTCCTCCATAAGAGAAGGTGTTTTAATATGATTATTACTGTCAGAACTGGAGGAAAAAATATTGAGTGACCAGAAATACTGAAAGGAACCTGATGCGACAGGATGACCCGATGACACAATCACCCAGTGAATGAAATTCTGTGGTGTGTGTAATGAATCCACACATGTCCTACTAGCACAGTTCTTTCAGCACTTCGTAGGCACTAGGTAAATAGTAAGGGGGGAAAGGGAGGGAGGAGGGAAGGAGGCTTCAGTGTTTTCATTTCTTGCAATTCACTCGCTCAAAAAAACTCGAGTTTAGTGGGAAGCCCCCTTGCTGTTTTTTTCCTAGCTCTTCCTGTCCCTAACAATAGTTTAAATATTTGTCTTCAGAACTTGGACAGGTGATGGGAAAACATAATTAAAGCAAATGGTAAGATCACAAAGCCTTGGGTTCAAATTTGACAGTGAATTGAATTACCTTTTTATTGTGCAAATGAGCTATTGCTACAAACCTGGGATGCCTGACTAAAACACTTTTGGTAGTAAAATGTGATCAGCCTACATTTGCTGATAGCAAAACAAATAAACAAACAAACACGTTTGCCAATCCCCCAGCAATAAACATAAATGAAGTACCACGAGAATGAGGTTCATGGTTTAGGCACTCATCTGTAAAGATATCCGCAATAGAGTTAAATAAGAAAAAAACAAATAAACGAACCAAAAAACCCCAAGTCTCACACAGTGTGCCCTTGATTCGATTAATGCCAGAATAGCTGCATAGGTTGCCAGTGCTTTTCAAGTATCCAAAAAGAATACGGGTACCTACTGCTGGCTGAGCCAACCTCTGGTCTAGGAGCAGCACTCGTTTCACTTGTTCCTTCCTACATCCCTGTACTATTTGAATTTGTTACACAATGCCTTCTTTTCAAATCTGATAATATGGGAAAAGAAAATAACGGAGACAAAGATCATAATTTTGAATTAGTCTTAAAATATGTCAATTTTCAGAGCAAAAAAAAAAGCCATTAAAATGACTCACCTTGTTATAATTAGATTTTTCTCCATTAGAGTCCATGAGTTTTATTTGATTTTATTAGCAATCTCTTTCAGAAGACCCTTGAGATCATTAAGCTTGGAAAGGGAGAAAAATAGAACTGGTCTTAAGATCAATTTTCCAACTCTGAATTTTAAATTATCGCTCTATAGCTTTTCCGTGAAACTGATATAAATGTAATATGTTAGCGAGTACGCCCGGAGGAGGGCAGAAAGAGTGATGTGCTGTTTCGGGCTCTGTCCATTGCATACTTTCTGAAATCACATCACTAGCAAATGACCATCAGCCCCAGTTAGTATTAGCTTTACTCAAATGCAAATCACTAGTGATGCCCACATAGAAATAATAGATTTTAACCGTACAGAGAAATAATATTTAGAATTAGTAATGTTACATGTAACTAACACAGATACAATTATAAGACACCAACCAAGTTTTGCTTTGATATAAGTATAATAATAATAATAAAAAGAATAGACTACTAATAAATCAAGTTTTTGCAAATAAAGTATCTCCCCTCACCAAAAAACAGTATGAATGGTAAAACAATTTAGGTAAAAGGCATAGTAAAATTATTTTTCATACATGCATATTTCACAGGTTTATTACACAAGAGGCACAAAGCTCATTTGAAATCACACACCGTAATGCTACACTTGATAAAAGCTATAGATATAATGCAATTTCTATACAGTTGGTTTCTAACTTGCTATATCACTCACTCAAGGGAAAAATTTGTGCTGAATTTGGGCTTATTTCTAGTAATAACTTCTTCACTTAAATTTCTTTCTTTTTTTTAAGAATAAAAAGAAACCATACAGGCTAGTAGCTGACTCAAATAAGGAAGGCATAGTAAGATCCCAGCTGGCAGACTTAAGGTCAATTGGGAATGACTTTTCCTGTTATAATAATGAGATGGAGAAATTCTTTATTCACAAGAGGGGCTTTCGGGAGCCCCCTGGGACTGTTGATACAGAATGACTTAAATAAGCTGTTTCAAGTCAGGTGTAAGACGCCAAGGGCTTGCTCAAGAAACAAGTGATGAGCCCTAAAATTCTCTATGGACGGAAAGGAGACTTTCGTTGCTCAGAAGAGGAAGGGTAGAGGATCCAGGAGGGGATTAACAGGAGAAAGGGGGGCAGGGGAGCAGGATGAGAAGGGGGCTGGGGTCAGGAGAGAAGGGGGAGAGGTGAAATCCCATGACAGCCGCTGATGTGCTGTGAAGTTTGAGTCTTCCCTGGAAGCCGCCCAATTTCTCCCCAAACCTACAAAATGCATGGTGTAGGTGGGCTTCTTGCAGGAACGAGCAAAGGGGCTGAGCTCCTCAGCCGGGGGACGCCCAGAGGGCCAAGCCTGCAAGCCCTTCTCGGAGGTCCCTGGAGACCCCTGGCTTGCACATGTGTGTGCACAGCCTTCAATTTTATATTATTTCATTATATATGACTCCCCCGCCCCCACTACTCCCAACTGCTCAAGTCCACTGTCCCCACTGAGAGGTGCGCCCTGCCCAGACCCTCATTGGCTGGGAGGTCTCCCTGGTCCCTGGGAGGCAGGTCAGCTTGTCCAGTGCCTAGTTCTCCCGATGACCTCTGCCCCAGGCCTGGCAGGTGACCAGGAGGACAGAGGCTCCTGCACTGCCCCTCTGTGCCCTGTTCACTCCCAGTACGCCCCAGGTGGGTCAGCACCAAGGTGTGGCTGGCGGAAGCTTCGGCCCAACCCTTAAGCCTAATTTCCATCAGCTCCCTCCAAAGCCACCCTAGTGAATCCACAAGTGAAACAACACAAGGGAACACATAGAAACAGCCTGTTTTCTCTACAAACACGGCACCTAAGCAAGTCCCCAGCGCCTCTATTTCCCGGACCAGACCATCTGGCACGCACGTGGACACTGCTTAGAAAATCGTTATTGCTACCCAAGCCTATACAGTTCAGCCTGAAAATGCTCTGACACCCAAACCGTCTAACAAAGGGTCCATTCACGAACTTCAGGGGCCAAGTCTGCTTTGATGGCACTGAGTCCAATGCCTGGCACGTGGCAGGCACTCAGTAAATACTGTGTGCTATGTGGCCTAGGTATAGAAGCAGCTGACAATACATTTAAATACATGATGTGGAAAAGTGAATATATCATATAAGGTTTTATAATATTATGTATTGCATGCTACATATGTCCAATAGAAATGCTCAATCCTAGAATATTATCCCCTCCTGCTCCTCCTTTCATACATTCTCTTAATATTCTATAAATTTTCTCTGGTCTTTAAAAATATCCAGCACTTTTCTTTTCCCTCTCCACTGACTATCCTCAGGAAACACACCCTAGCATGCTTACTTGGGTACAACTCTCAACTCTAATAAAATAGGAGTCTTCCCAGCCCTCAATTAAAAATCAGCAACAATACAACATGGAAATGAGAGGCGCATAACGAGATGCTACAGTGCGATAGCATGTCTCCAAAGACGGCTGCCTGCAGCCTTTCTCCCTGTACTCGTGTGCCACTCCACATCACAAGAGGTGGGCCACTCCTCCCCGACCTGAACCCAGGCTTTCCTGGGATGCTTTGATCAATAGACTCGGGGAAGGGACATGGTGCGGGGTCCAGGCCTAGACTTTGAGTACTGGCGGTTTCTGCTTCCTCATTCTTGGAAGCCAGGTACCATGTAAGAAGTGGGGCAGTCCTCCGACCACCATGCTGTGACAAGCCCAAGCCACACAGATCAGATGTCACGCGGGAGAGAGAGGCCACTCGGAAGAACACCAAGGTGCTAGACTCTAGACTCAACACCAGCTGAGAAAATGTGAAGCAGGAGAACAGCCCAGCTGAGCCCTTCCCTAATTCCTGGCCCACAAGAGCAAGGGCAAAATGAAGTGGCTGTTTGAAGCCACTAAAGGGTGGAGTCGTTTGTTATGCAGCAACAGGTAACTAAAGCGAATTGTGAACGAGAACATTCGATTGTCAGCACAGAAGGTACCATCATTCTGAGGAGTCGACGCCAATGTATACAGCTGGCAGTTCTCGGGGACGGGAAGAGAGGAAGATAAGTTCGGGAGGAAAGAGGACCTACTCTGGGGGTCCAGGACTCACCACTCTGCATAGGACCAGAGTTCAGAAGGTGAGGCCCATGGTAACACAGCCTTGGGTTTTTAAAATGCTGATGGTAAATAACACATAAAGAAATCAACAAGAAATTGTGAACTGGGTACATTCTCTTGTGAGAGATCTATAAGGGGCACCTTCTGCTCATTCGTTACTCAACCAGTGCTCACTGAACCCCGCTGTGGGTGAGGTGCTGGGCTCGGGAGGGTCTGCTGCCCCAGACAGGTCCTGTCCAGCTGTCAAACGGCAAGGCACTGGTAGGCACCGTGGATGCCATCAGTCACGCCGCCATTTTCAAAGTACCATGACACAACGCCAGGTGTCGTCTTCTTTTCAGAGCCTAACGGGGATCCAGTATTTGTGAATCGACTGTAATTTCTGTTGAACCTAATCTCAGTTTCCAGACACCCAGCTCATGTCCACATGTGTATTCATGCATTTGCGATGCCCTTCCAATTAAATAGGGAATCACAGCGACATCAAAGACTAGCACAGAGACGCAGGGGCTCCCAAACCACTTCTGAGCTTCTCTGGTGTTTCCTGTAATTGCAAGCATGTTATCCCTGACCCTTCAGACAGGCGGCCCTGGGTTAGGTAGACAAGATTTTAGAGATCATGGGTATGGCACTGCAGGACGAATTCCCATGTGGGCTGAAGCATCTGAGGAGCAATTCCCTTCCAGCACCCAGACCTTATGCAGTGAATGAAGAAAGCTGAATACGAACAGAGTCACATCTATTGTTTTCAATAATGAACTCCTTTTACCTTCGGACCATAACCACTGGCCTCACCTAAAATCTCAATACCAGAGATAAAAATATTTCATAAACTATAAGCAGAACTATACCTTTGTGTCCAGCTGTCTAAACCGATGTCTCATTCTTCAAGGAAGTCAAAGAGAGAGAGAGAGAGAGATTGAGAAAGGGCTGTTAGGCTCCATTTTACAGTTTTTCAAAGAACAAAATACAGATCATTTTCATTTTCAACTCAGTCAATGTCAGCTGCATTTACCTTTCTTGAACTTTTCTCCCAATACCCAAGCGAAGCAGAATTCCGCGCTCACCCCACTGAAGTGCAGCACACAGAGGCTAGCTGTACTGATGGTGGTGGAAGAGGACCCCTAACGTCCGCCCCTCCCTTCCAGAACAAAGATCTCAGAGTCGAGGAATGGAGAAGGCTTAGGGCGTCTGCTTTGTCACTTCAAGGAAAAAAGCACTCTCTCAGGCACCCCAATAGCCATGCTGACCCTAACAAAGGGATGCAGTTTTGTTAGAGAGAATGTTGAGGTGTGTTTGGAGCTCCCAGTATGTGTGACATCTGACCGCTAGCTGTGCTAACCCACACAGTAAGAAGGGCACTCAGAGGCCCTGCACGACAGTGCTTGTGGACGACTAGCTACGGAGTGGGTGGGGCATCTAGTTCTACGGGATTTTTATAACAACTCCACGTGACCCATAAATGCTTCCCAGGACTCCCGGGGACAGTCTGTCACAGATCAAGCAAATGGCTTTTCCAGTCTCTAATCTCTCTACTTCTTCATCACAGAGACGCGTGCGTGGCACCTGCAAGATGATGCCCACTGGCCCTGATCTGTGGCTTTTCCCAAAATGCACCTCTGCAGCTGTGACACTGAGACCTCACTGTTGTCACCTGGCTCCAAGGCCCTGCCCTGCAGGCCCCCAATACCTCTTTCTTCCCCAGGGCCTTGAAGGGTAGTCAGGATGGCAGGGTGGTGGTTTTGCCCCTTTCTGAAAGGCTGACACAAGTTTACGTGTGTGTCATGTTTGGTGGCCTGGGTAATATCTGTTGGTGCTACCGCTCTCTTTACAGAGCTTGCTCAAAGAAGCTGCCAGCGTTTTGCCAGTTCACATATACCAGAGGCACCTTGCAGAGCAGAAATGAATGATTGACGTACTCCTCTGAGGTGTCGTTGGCTTTCGTGTTGATCTTGACAAGGTAATTTTCTTTCATGACACACTCCCACGCCAGAGTCTCGTTGTCTTCATTTTTGAAACCTTGAAGAATGAGACAAAGAAAAACACTCATGTTGTTTCATTTGCCCCTCACTCCTGAGTCAACGCCTTTTGGGCATTTTGTGATTCTGGCAGCAGGAGAATCCGCCTCGTCCTGCACAGGCTGATGTGACTGACGTTACTCACCACTGACAGCCGCAGAGCGATGGGATATTAATGAATTGCTCAGAAAACAGTGAGGACCGGGAGCTGCCTGCGGGACACAGGGATGCAAACTTTATTCTAAATAGAGATTAACCCAAGGCCCATCTGTGTGTTGTGTGACTCACCAAAACCATTCCACCAATGGATCTGGTTCTCACATTTCACACGTGCTCCTCTTCCATTTTGAAGACAGAAAAAAGGCTAAACCGATCATTGTGCTGGGTAATTCCTGGTGCATCCAACCTAACACTGGGGTCGGAACTCTGGAGAGGAGGCAGATAAGCCCTGACTTCATTCCTACCCGCCGAGATAGGCAGTCGGGATGTACAAGTCCAGGAAAATTCTTCTATGTCTAGTCTTTGTCTCGTATCTAAGCCAGGACATGCTGCACCATTGGCCTGGGGCATGTTCCAGCAAGCGTCTTCGTTCATTTCCAGTGCCTCACCTTTCAGATGGGAAGAGAGTAAGAGAGCATAGCAACACGTCACCGGTGCTGACCAGTGCAATGCACAGCCATCGTCCACGTGCTCATGCAGCTGTCCTCTTGGAGCAAATGCATCTTGTTTTCACTTTTTAATTTGCTCATCCACATACTAGAGTTTAGGAAGAATTATGTAATCTTTCTGGATTTAAAAAGAATTCATCGGGAATCCAAAACAGAGGCACTGTAAGTGGCAAGATGGAAGCAAATCCTACACAACAAATACGGACTTCTTTCCTTTCCCTCATGTTTTTTCCTCATCTTTTTTTTTTTTTTCCGGGTTTATTTTTCAGTGGTAGTTGTTCACTTTAGAAAATAATTCCTAACTGAATTTCTTTCAATTATATTTTTCCCAGCAAAACCATTTCCAATGTCTTTTCCTGACACTAAAATGTATGAAGAAGCCTAATAGGAGTACTTAAAACTCAGCATAGGAAGGACAGACGGTCCTGTACACAGATGGCCAAAGAGCAATAACGACAGATGACCAAGAAAACGTGCCCGCCTTCTCCAGCAGTCCAGGCAGTACTGGTAGAAACGATGACACAGCATTGCTACCAACCAAACCAGAAAATGAGCTGGGGGTACACTGGTGATGACACCCCATGTTGGCAATGGTGTGGATACACAGGCTCCCCATATCCTGGAAAATCTGTAAACCGGTACAGCCCTTGGTGGGGGCTGAGCGGGGGGGCAGGCAACATCATAGGACTCAAATGTGTAAGACTGTTCATCTAGAAATTTCTCTTCTCGAAATAAAGGGGGAAAAATATCACTGTGCTCATAGGATAACAAAAGAGCCGAAACAACCCGCATGTTTAACAACACGGGATGGTTAAATTAATTATGGCACATAGATACAGTGGAATATTCCAGTTAAAAGTTGTCATATAAATTTATATTTATGGGTGTGGGAAATGGTCATGATTTATTATTAAATGAACAAATTCAATTACGGATGTGTATGCACGGAGCAAATTATTAGACGCCCACACAATAATAATAGAATCGATACCAGCTTGCTAACTGTATTTATCTGGATGGAAGGGTACTCGTGCCCTTGCTTTCTTATTTGTGCTTTTCTGTGTTTTTCAAATGTTCTATTAATGAATATGGCTTATTTTTCAAATAATGAAAAACAGTAAGTGTTTTAAAAGTACAGTTCCTGGGTAGCATACTTTTTTTATTCCTTGAAGATGTCACCAAAAAACTACCAAATGGAAGTCTGGGTTCCACCTTTTCTGAACGTTATTTGAAAACCCTTGCATTTTTCTCCGAAGAAGAATTTCAAGCTTAAATTCCATGACTTCCCCATCATCGGAGGCAAAGTCAACTTAGGCCATGAATTACCAGGAGAGGCTGTGGCAGCCACAGAGTGCTGTGGTCTCTGGAGTTAGAGAGTCCCAAGGAGAAAGAAATGAGCGGCGGTCATTAGATACCTCCGGAAGCCTCCAGCGAGTAAGCTGGGCTCTCTGCTCCCTCTCTCCTGCCAGCGCTGCACATTGGGTGAAGGAGGACCTTGTCCTTCTCTGGTTTCCCGTTCCCCTTACTTCCTTGTTCCTTCCTGAGAGAAGAACTATTTGAAGACAGAGGAAGACACACGCTCACACCATCTGTTTCTCCACTTGCTGCTAGGTCATCACTGTCCCAAGAGTCCATGTGAGACACAGGTGCAGGTTAACATGAGTCCTTTCTGACCTGTTTGTTTGCTTCCTCAGGCTGAAGCTCCTGTCCATTTGCCGGCCACATTGGGGAATTTGTTTCCATTTTTGTGTTCGTATTGTGCTTAATCATTAAGTAAGTTTTGGGGGGAATATAATGCATTTTGCCTGCCTTCTTAACCTCGTCCAAATCCAGAGGACTGATTTGTTCTCACGTGTACACTGAGTTTCCTGGCTTGACTGATCCTGGAATGAGCACAAGGCATCTTTAGAGAGCGACCTTCATCCCATGTAGCCCCTCCATGCACCCACTCCCAACCAGAGCCCCACTAGTGATGAGGAATTCACGACTTCATTTGTTTCCATTTGTTTCCTAATTGTTAGATATTGCTTTTCATGTATACTGAGTCCAAATCTTCCTGACTCCACCTTTTATTCACTGTTTGTTTTCTCTCTGGAACCATTCAGGAAAGAAATACACAACGTATTGCCAGAGCCTCTCGTTGACAATTCATTTCCTAAGTTGACTTCGCATTTGCCTCCAAATTGGAAGGCACGGATTGTCCCCTGAGCCTTCCCCAGGTGCTACAGACACTGTCCCTGGCATGGCTTCAGGACAGCGAGAGTCGCGCTGAGACGCATCATTGCACGCCTCTGACCTTCAGGCGTGGTCTTCGAGTGTAAATTCCAGACCACTTCCGGTTCCCCGCTCTAGTATCCAGATCTTTCATTCTTTGGGTTAGAGATGACTCACGTTGTCTTCAAAGGCAAAATGATGGGGAGAAAGACAGCAGCTTACCCAAAAGTGTCAAAACACTTTTCTTCATCAAAAAAGGCAATGGCACGTGTATGATAGCTGATGACATCCCCAACGTGATAGTCAATGTCTCAAAATAATGCTGTTAAAAGAGCTATGAAGATCCTTTAAAGAGTGACTCGGGTGGCGGGCCATTGGTAGGTTTACATTCGGAAAGTCAGCGTTGAGGGGCCCCGTAGCTTCAGGGACAGCACAGAACTGTGAGATGACCGGCCCCGAGGGTCATTTCATGAGTATCTTGCCTCCACTTCCTTGTAAAAAGCGCCACAAAAAAATGATGGTTCTTGGCAAGTTAAACTGTTCTTAATTGCCACCAATTATCATGTCTAGTAAAATTCATATTTTTACTTTCTGAATCATCAAAATATTTGGTTTGCCGTGAAGTGACAAGTATGATGTGCCCCATATGGAAACACTGGCGGCAGTCAGGGACCATCTCATCAGGCAAAACAAAGGAAAGACCAGAGGGCCACACGTAAACACACGCCCAGCAGCCACAGGGCGACACACACCTGTGAGTAGTAGGAACGAGGCAGGAACAAAGCAGAAAATCTCTAACTTATCCTGGCAAAAACCCTCATGGAGACAAGAACCTCCTACATTGTTTTCCTTCCCCTGGGATTTAGGACGATCCGTTGTGACTTGGTGGGCTGGGGGGGAAGGGTGGGGAGCGAGAACCTGGCTACGGGATGCGGCCCAGGGTCTTTCACGAGTCCGGCCACAGCCCTCGGCCCCGTGCACCCTCTCTCCTCTCCTTTGACCTCCATGACTTCCTCCTCTCCTTGGCCACACCTCACGTTGTGGCCCCTACCAGCGTCTGCCCCTTTGCCTGGCTAATTCCAACTCATCCTTGGGGTCTCAGCTTACATACCCCTTCTTCCAGGAGGAAGTCTTCCCTGACTTACTCTAGTCTGGGGTGTAAGTGTCCCCAGTGTGGTGATCACGGCTGTATCCCCAGAACCCAGAGTTAATATTGTGCAGCAGTGAATGTGTCCTGCCACACGAATGGTTTTACAGCCTATCTTTGTTATGTGCTCGTCCATGTCCCTTTCCATGCTTTGCTCTCCCTGCCTACGCACAATGACCAGCCATCCCAGTTGAGCCCTAACCAAGGACAGACCCATGAAATCATGGGCAAAGAAATGGTGGGTCTGTCAGGTAATGGATTTGGGGGTGGTTTGTGACACAATGATAGATAACGGATCTGCCTAGCGACCTAAAGTGGCCCTTTTCTGCTTTTCGCATAAAAAGGAGACTAAGAAACACTACATCTCTTGTCAGTACACGAGGCCACTTTATGGCTTTTGTGGGCCCTGGTAGGGTGACCGGCAACTCTGGCAACGACAGGGTTCCTGGGGCGCCCTGCTTGCCATTTTACAAGCAGGACAGTCCCTGGCAAACGGGGAAGGTCAGTCCCCCTAATTGTTGACCTCAGTGCAGAACACTCAGTGCTAAGACGGTGAAGTTCTATGCGGACCAGCACAAGTTGGGGCCCTAGGGCCTCGGACTACTATCCTCAGGGGCCCCTTCCTGGATAAGGAAAAAAAAATAATCACAAAAAATATTTTGTGACTGGATTGGTACAAAGACAAATGTATACCAACATATTTTCTGTGGACTAAAAGGTCATGCTTTTTCTTCTGATTTTTAAAAGAAAGTGAAAGACTTGGGGGGACCATGAAGTCCATGGACCCCAGTGCCGTGCCTGATGGAGAAGTCACACCCCCCACAGAGATGAATCCCCGGGCTTAAATCTGAGGCTACAGGGCCAGGAGAATGGGTGGGTGGCGCCCTCCGGATCTTTTCCTTTGTCTCCAAACCTCCAGGTGAATAAAAATAGCCCTTTCCCTCCTTTCTAACTTAATTTGCTTGAAACGTGTCTGTGGATCAGGAAGACTTGTCTGGCCTAGTAGCTCCGGGATCAGGTACTAAGAAAACCTCGCCTGATGCGCGAGGAGAGCTGGATACGTGCTCCCTGCAGTGAAAGGAGACGGTGGGGGGCCCAGGTGTAACTTGCGGCCAACGGTGGGAGTTTCTGGCTCCCAGAACAGGTGAGGAGAGGGTGCTGGACCCCAGAGTTTGTCAGAGCTAAGGAGGTGGGTAACCACAAGAAAAAGAGAACAAAGGGCAGACACGTTGACTCCTGCTCCCTAGAAGGAAGTGGGTCCCCAACAGGGAGAGTCTGTGCAGAAGGGACCGCTGGAAAGCAGAGGCTGTGGGGGAGCAATGGCCAGGGAGCTGTGTTTAGAGGAGCCAGCCAGGCAACCGCTGAAGGACCCAGCGAGTGCCCACACAATAAAGGGTCAGTTTTAAACACGTTCCAGTCCAGACAGCGTGGAGACAGCTTTGAATGGTGCCACTGTTTCTAGAAAGGACTTTCTGCTCTTTTCCCTCCTTCCTCCTTGTGCTCCAGCCCACAGAGGGTCAGTAACGGTAGCTGGTGAGTGGGGAGAGGGAGTAAGAAAGACAGGGTAGAGCCGAGGCCCACCTTTTCTGACAACTCTACCGGTACAACGGACAGCGTCCCCTCTAAATGCCGGTCAGTGGGCCGGTTCAGATATTGGACCGCACAGTCTAATTTCTAAGTGGAAACTATTAACTGTTAGTTTCTAATTCCTTAAGGATGACCAGAAAAGTCACAAGCCCTGCTGCGGGGAAGGCCAGCATTTCCCAGAGAAGAAATGTCCAAGCAGTAACGGGCAGCAAAACAAAATGTTTTGCTGGTGTTTTGTCACCATCCCATAACTCACGCTTGCTCCACGTACTATTGACATTCTCATAAGGTCTGTCCAAAAGTTATTCCCCCCAAATAGGGTTACCCCGGCACTCTCAATCTACCCTTTCTCTTGAGTGAGTCATTGGCTGGCCGGATGCCTAAGCTCGACAGACAGACAGACAGACAGACGTGAGCGATGAGATGACTGAGTCAGGCCCTCCCGCTGACATACAGGTCGGGCAACGCTCCCCTGAAATAAATCACTACTTTCGATCCCCAGCCCAAATGGGCACGCCACTCACAGCAGGCAGAAGATTCCGGGCGCTTCTCCTTGCAACAGCACTTGAAGCACTTCTTCACCGCCATGTAGAAGTACGCGAAGACGACGAAGGGGAACGGGATGTTGAGGCGGTTGCAGTACTCCTGCACCAGGAAGTACCTCTGGAACTTCCAAACCTGGTCGTTGTTCTCCTGGACGGTGCCCACCGTGTAGCTGGCAAGAGGGGAGAGAGGGTCAAGCCTTTCCTTCCACACGCCTGTCATTTCACTGCCAAACACGGTAATGTGGATTCTAAGCTACCACCGGCACAGTTTAAGTCCAGGCAGGGAGGAGACTCCATGCTGGTGTCCGGGCCAGAACAGCTCGACCCCGGGTGCCCTTCCATTCAATCAGGGCCAGAATTGCGTCTGGCTTTTTGTTTTGTTTTGTTTTTCCTTTTCAAGCACACACACACACACACACACACACACACACAAACGTGCAAGGAACTTTAAAATTATTTTTTATTTCAAAACTTTTTAAGGAGCCTCTTTTTTCATTAGACGACTATTATGTTAGATACAAAGAAGCCCAAGGTGTCGACTTTCTTAGGAATAATTGGCCCTCATATCGTGGGAGTTTAATTGTCAACAATCTGGGAAAGTGGTTTGTTAATACTTATCAAGGCCTTGAAAATGCTCATTCCTTTCTCATTTACAATTGCATCAATAACATACAATAAAACAAAATGCCAAGAATAAATTTAATCGAGAAGGTAAAAGACCTGTACTCAGAAAATTGTAAGACATTGAAGAAAGAAATTTAAGAAGATACAAATAAATGGGAACATACATATACTGTGCTCATGGATAGGAAGAATCAACATCGTTAAAATGTCCAAACTACCCAAAGCAATCTATAGATTCAGTGCAATTCCTATCAAAACATCAATGGCATTTTTCACAGAACTAGAATCAATAATCCTAAAATGTGTATAAAACCATAAAAGACCCCGAATAGCCAAAGTAATCTTGAGAAAGAAAAACAAAGTTGGAGGTATCACGCCACCTGATATCAAACTATACTACAAGGCTACAGTAATCAAAACAGTATGGTACTGACATAAAAACAGACACATAGATCAATGGGATGGGACTGAGAGCCCAGAAATAAACTCACACCTATACGGTCAACTAATCTATGATGAAGCAAGAATATACAATGGGGTAAAGACAGTCTCTTCAATAAATAGTGCTGGGAAAACTGGACAGACACATGCAAAAAGTGGAGCTAGACCACCTTCTTACACCAGATACAAGAATAAACTCAAAATGCATTAAAGACTTAAATGTATTAGGTTGGTGCAAAAGCAATTGCACCAACCGCAATTACTTTTACACCAACCTAATAAGACCCAAAACCATAAAACTTTTAGAAGAAAACATTGGCAGTAAACTCTCTGACATTGCTCTTAGTAATATTTTTTTGAATCTATATCCTCAGGAAAGGGAAACCAAAGAAAAAATACACAAATGGGACTACATCAAATTAAAAGGCTTCTGCACAGCAAAGGAAATCATCAACAAATGAAAAGACATTCTACCGAATGGGAGATGTTCACCAATAATACACCCGATAAAGGGTTAATATCCAAAATATATAAAGAACTCATTAGATTTAACACCAAAAAAAAAAAAAAAAATTAAAAATGCACAGAAGATCTGAAGAGAAATGTCTCCAGAGAGGACACAGGCATGGCCAACATGCATATGAAAAGACGCTTAATGTCAGTGATCATCAAAGAAATGCAAATTCAAACCACCATGAGATACCACCTCTCACCTGTGAGAAATCAACAAACAAGTGTTGGTGAGGATGTGGAAAAGAGAATCCTCATGCACTGCTGGTGGGATTGCAAATTGGTGTGGCCACTATGGAAAACAGTTTGAAGGTTCCTCAAAAAATTTGCTTTGGGGCTGACACCGAGCATTGCTGTCCATCCCCGGGGGTCCCTGGCTGGTTCTATGTCTGCAATGGGTTCTGCAGAGTTCTGCTGCGCAGTACGAGGGGACGACGGGCACACCCGAATTAATGAAGTCCAGGCTGAGAACCTGCCAGGAATCCACGTTACTACTTTGCACCAGAACAACTACCGCCATTCAAATGTCCCTAGGAGTGTCTTAAAATCTTAACGTATCTCGTCAAAAATAGATTATACTGACTGTCCCTTCCACATCCAAAACTCAAACACACGCAGAAAAAATGCATCCATTTTAATGCATCAAATGTTGTTCTCTGGAGTTTTATCCAAAGTGAATAAATAGCTCCCGTGGGTGGGGGCATTCAGGATGCTTGGAGCAGGAGAAGGCGACCACTCTGGCAGGGGGGCCTGTCTCCCTTCCTCAGGAGCTCAGAGTGGAACTGTGGCTGCGACAGGTTCAAGAGGGACGAGATCTACATCCTAACTACTCACTCAGAGTCACTGACAACATTTCATATCTTCTAGTCATCTAGAGAAGGAACTGGAAAACTGCCACATGGAGGCCAAATCCAACCCTCACCTGTTTTGCAGGGACTGCAAGCTAAGAATGGTTTTTACAAAGCAGAGAGGCAGGGATGGGTGCTTCTTTTGGTGCATTGGGCCAAAGTGCTGACCCTAAATGGACCTCACAGAGAAAGTCACCAACCCCAGGTCTAGAACGTATGTAGACCAGTGCCCAGAAAATATGGCTTCGCATTTGTATAACTGGCTATTTTGAAGAACTCCACCTCATATCACTGTTTCTCTTTGGCTTTCGGGATGACCCAGGCCCCCTTCCCATAAGGCAGCACCTTCCAGATTGTTCTTTCTCTCTCAAGTCAGTTCCAGACTCAGCCAGAGACATGAGGGTTTTCCAGAGAAGGCTGAAAATTGAGCACTGTTTCAAACTGCTTTGCTAAAACAATCTTTAGGTTCTGTAGACAGAGCTTTCCATTTGTGTAGAGGAGAGCTGAGTTCTGGCGCACACCCCCTCAGCAAATCCTCCGTCCGGAGCAGCTCAGAGAGCATCTCTGCCATGCACACAATCACCCACCCAACCCAGAGGGTTTTCAGTCTCCCTGCCCACCAGGGACCGTCTAGTGCCTTCCCTGAGACAAATGCTGCAGTGTCCCCTTTGACCCTCCATCTCCTGTGGTAGCTGTGCCCTCAGCTCCCCAGCTGGCGGGAGACTGGCGGTGATAACAGATCTCTGTCTCCCACAACCACGTGAGCACCCTGCTCGGAGCAGGAGACAAGGGGGAAGCAGGAGCCCCCCTCATTTCAGAAACTCGCTGACATTGACGATGTTACCAGGAGATAACAAATGTTCAGGATTCAGATAGCCTTGTACGTAAATGAAACCCAGCAGTACGCGAAAGGAATGATATGCCATGAGCAAAGAACAGAGGATGACTAAGTATTAAGAACATTTATATCATTTATCATTTCCATAATCCATCACAGATCAAAAGGAAAAAATATTGTTTTAATCATTGCTAGAAAGTCTTCTGGCAACATTCACCATCCATTTCTGGTAAGAAGAAGGAGAAGGAGTAGGGGAAGAGGTAGGGGAAAGAGAAAGAGAAGAAGAAAAGAGCTTAATAAATAAGAAATAGGAAGAACCTTCTATGACATGATAAAAAGAAAAGAGAAAAAAATTCAGGAAGGAGACTTGTTCTAAAATAAAAAAGCAAAACATTGATAATCTTCCTACATGGTTATTGAAAATGTGGTTATTGAAAAAAACAATGTTAGAAAAAATATTTCACTCTCAACGAACGGTTAGCAAAAATGTAACAAAACACTTTCCAGATCCACATGAATAAAACCATAAAACTTCATTGAGAAACTATACCTATTTGAATAAATCGAGAATCACACCATTTTTTCTGGATGGTGAAATATCGGTGTTTTTAAAATGTCAGCTTCTCCGAAATGATTCTACAAAGTTAACATCATCGCAGTAAAATTCATACTTTTTTTTTTTGAAAGAGAAAGAAAAAAGGATTTTAGAAGATGCCGCTTATGCTTCTCCATATGATTAAATATACAAGAAAAGCCAGGAAAGTTTGAATAAGAATAATGAGGGAGACTGGTACAACAGATGTTAAAATGATTTTTTTTTAAGCAGTAATTAGAGCCATTTGGTAGTAAAAACCAAAATAGAAAGATTGATTAACAGAATGAAAAGTCTGCAACAAATTCACAGAGAAGAAGTAGAGGGTAAAACAGTGGCCAAATTTTCGAATAAATCGAAACACGAGAAACTTGCCAGCTAGATTTCAATCAGGTAAACCCTTCCTCCAAGCATTTCTCAGATTTCCTGTGTTTTCCGTTGGCTATTCCGTCCCTGACAGGCCAGCAAGGTGCAGCCAGTCCCGCCCAGGACCCCAGGTGACCCTGACTTTCTGCGCCCTCACGTTGCCCTAGCGGGCACATTCACATCCCAGCTCCCTCTCATTCTGTAGCATCAGAAGCACGTGCAAACCCAGCAGTGAGAGGCAACCAGAGATTTAAATCACACTGATTTTTGAAGTGCTAACTCCATTTCGTATAGTGCTATTGGAGTAACTCCAGTAAGACTGTACATAGGTCTGTGTGAAGATCCATGAAAGCTCCCTTCACCTACAGGAAAATATCCAAATCTTGTAACAAGACGTAAAAGACCTTCGTACCCAAGCCCCCTGCCGCCCTGCTCCCCACTTGCCGTGTTCCCCACACTAGCTTCGCCTTCCCGGCCTTTCCCCCCGCTGGCCAGGCTCTGGGCTCCAGACACAGTGCCCTCCTCGCAAACGTCACCCCCACCACTGCTGCTGATCATAGCCCCACCCCCACTGCCTGTCACGATGAATAACTGCCCTCCCTGTGCACCAGTCCTTTGTAAGTCATAGCCTTTCAGGCTGCGTGTATGACATTGTATTGTGCTGTATTAGATTATCAATGCGTTTCCGTGCCGTATCCTCCTTTAACAGCAGACCTAACCTCCCTGCCTCCAACACCTCATTTGTAAATGATAAAAAGCCACACCTGCACAAAATGATTCATAATTAAATGAGGTCCCACTTATAAAGCACCTGGGTGTGGCTAGCACGGGACGGCGTCAATACATCTTAGCTCTTGCTATTATTACAATTACCTGCTCTCTTTTTCCTCTTGTCACCCCCATGTCAACAGCCCCCAGTAGCCTGTGTTAGTAGCACCCAAACCTTTAGTCTATACCAAGTGATTATTTTCTTTTTTCTACTTTTCTGCATATTCACAATAAACATACACTATTCCTATGATTAAGAAAGTATTTTGTTAGACATTATCCTACATCAGGGCATGTCTGACGAGGCCTTTTCAGAAGAAATGCAGGGGATGGATTTATCTTTAGGACAGGCGCCTGTCAGCGCCTTACCTCTGTGTTAAGATGACCCAGAGTCACTGATGGTGATGGATCATATGAATACAGAATTATCACAGGTGCTCACACCCACTTCCTTCCCCACTGAACACCATCTAGAGAACACTCCCACACGGCTTTAAAATCCTCACAGGTGCATTTATGTTACCGTTCATAAGGTTGCCACTGAGTACGATTAAGCTTTTACATGACCATTTTAATGTGACGCCAGACAGGTCACAGCCACGGGGCCGTCGGGCGCGGAGTAAGCCCAGAACGGCTGTCCCGACCAGAAGAAACAGTGCTCTGAAAATTCAGCCCAAAGACCGCATGGGGACCACGCTAGAGGCACTCAGCTTCCCATCAGGTGTTAACAAAGAAAACCCAAGACTAGTCTAGGAGGCCCCCCAAGAAAAGGCATGTCCCCAAGTTGTCACACTTAGTGAATGGGGAGCCAGTGGGGTGCAGCGCAATGGCTGGGCCTCGTGGGGAAGAGACCTGCATTCGAGCCTCGAATGGACTCAGGCCAGCCTGACAGCATGTGGCCTGGCCAGGGCCGCAGACACTGAGATGCCGGACTTTCATGTCCCCACCCAGAAAATGAAAGACTGGTGCCAGCCCCTCAGGGCTCCAAATTCTACCATTTCGTGATTGTTATGCAGGTAAGGGATTACAGATGTATCACGGTCCTGGAGAATGGCTTTGGTGAACACCTCACACACAGCACACAGACTCGGGAAAGCTCTGAGTAGTCTCCTCTGGGCCTCACTGAGCTTTACTGAATTCCTGTAGCTCAGAGGTCATGGCAGTGGGAGCTGTCGGCCTGTTTAATTTCCGTAGAAATTATATTAGTGGGACTATGGACTTGTCAGTTTAAAATAGGACCTCAAACCGTCCCATCTCCCCCCCCACTCTTGCTTCAAATTTGGGAAGTTCTCCCTTCCCTGCCCGGACGTGAACACAGAATCACCCATTACTACCACCTCTCTCTGCAATCTCAGACATAGGGACTCTGGCTGCATGACATGGTAGAGCTTCCCGTGAGCCACACGGGCTTCTGGACTCCTGAGTCCTCCCTGGCCAGCAGTTCCCTGGACAGTGCCAGGGAAGGGCTGCGGTCCCCCTTTAAGTCCATGTGGGACCAATGGCCGCGTGGTCTTTGTGGTTCGGGCACCTGGCACAGAGCAATTGTTATCCATCTGTGCAATGACTCCCTTGCTGGCCTGTTATTCACCATTGAAGCTTCTCAGTAAATAATAGACCTGGCAACTACGTGTCTAACTTTAACTGAGTAACAAACAAAACATGGGAAAGAACGTGTTCTTTTCATTCAACGAACAAACCCACAGGTGCCAGGTGCTGCGACAGGTACAGGCTCCATTCTTCAGAGCTTACTGTCTAGAAGGAGAGAAGGTCGTCACAGTGCAAGGGGCCCAAGGAGTCTCTCTGCGAAGTGGGGAGGGCATCAGGGACCACTCTGGCAAAGGAGGATGGTTGGTTCCTTAAAGGGCAAGCAAGAAATGGGACAGGAGCAAGTCGAGGTGAAACAGGTAATCCCTGAAAAATCGTCTGGCATGGCAGATCACCTGTGTAGGGACAGACACGTGGGTGCCTGCCCAGGACAAATGGCAGAGGTTAAACCTAAAGGTCTGTTCTGTTCAAAGGCCAGATCAAAGATGGCATCGGGGAGGTGGGCGTGGGGCTGGGGGAGCTGAGGAGCCTCAAACTTACCCTGAACGCTATGGGGAGATACGGAAACCCTTCCACCACTTTAAGCAGAGCAGTGACGTTTCAGAAACGTCATTGTGGCCCCAATGTAGCAGCTGGACTAGAGAAAGACTTCTCTGTACACAGAAAAACCAGACCGCCCCTCCCTGCTCAGGCAGGCCCCTGAGGGGTCCTGTCCCCAGAGGCAGGTACCCCACCCCCTACCCTCGGCCCCAGCTCAGGATTTCTCTTCCACCCCAGAGTTTCATAAATGATTTTTTAATTTGTATCTTGTTGCTAAATGCTGTCTGTCTGTCTGTGCCAGGACTCATGAACTGAAACTGACTTCCCACCTTACAGCAACAGCACAAAACTGAGGCGCTGCCACCCAATGAAAGTTCCACATGGGGCTCTTGGAAACCCTCCTAAGAAAGATGAAGGGGACATGGAAACCATGATTTTCAAAGTGTATTCGGAGGATCGCCAAAAGCAATACAAATATTTTAGCATCACCATCACATCCTCCCTCACCCGCACTAGACGTAAGCCCCAAAGGAGAGTTACTCTCCTGACTCTGAATTTGTCGTTAAACTGACATCTTCAAAGCAGCAACTGGGCACCCGCACCGCTGAATCCCACAGGAAACAGGAACCTTGGAGACGGAACGAACTGCATTGCAGCCTCCATTGTGCCCACATCACGGAGCTCACGGGAGGTGACTGAGTGGGGTTCTGGAAGGTGTGACAGGCACTGGTCTTTGGTAGCAAACCGACTTACAGCCCGGCTAACAGGGACGCACTGTATTCTGTGAGGCCCCGCCCCGTCCACACCACCAGGCCCCTGAGGGTGGGCACTGGCCGCGCTGTCCCCAGTTCCCCCGGCCCCGCCCGCAGACACCCGAGCACACACCCAAACATGGCGACCAGCAGGTTGACCAGCAGGATGTTGGTGGACAGCATGTAGATGCACACCAGGGGGATGGTGACCCACTCGGGGAAGCGGGGCAGGTTGTGCTCATCCAGCTCCACACACAGCGGCTTGGACTCGTTCCCGGTGAAGGTGCAATGGGCGAAGTCGTACGTGGTACCTGAGGACATAGACACCAAAAGGCAAAGTGAGGGCCCCTGGAGGGGGCCGTGCTGGGGCACCCCAGAGCGACACAGGACAAAGATCATGTGACGTGCTGAGCACCCTTGTAAGGCGCTTCGTCCAAACAAGGTGTACGCCTTGGAATCACACATTCACCTATCTACGCGGTGAGTGTTTACTGAGCAGCTAGTATGAGCCAGGTGCTTGACTAGGGTGGGAGATGAGAGGAAGGGCAAGGTAGACATGACCTTGACCCTCTGGGACCTGCAGCCTCTTTGCGTAGGCAGATAACCAACCACACAAGTTTAAAATTTCAGGCCGGGACAAGTGCTCAGAAAGACATGCACAGTGTAGACAGCGGGCTTAAACGGAGGCTGCTTTTCCAGAAACAGCTTCCCCACGGAGGATGGGTCTCTGAGCTGCCCACTGAGAACAAGCAGGAGCCAACTACGTAACTGTGGAGACGTGGGCACCCAGGGTATCCAGACAGGCCCTGTGGTCGGGGGCCGGAAACGTCTGTGGAAATGACGGAATGACACGTGCAGCGGCCAGACATGTCGATGTTTTTAAACTTTATACTAAAAACAATGGGTAGCCATGAGACTGCTTTAAGCAGAGGAAAGACACATCAGATTCTCTTTATTAAAAGATCGCTGTGGCTACAGCACAGATGGCAAGCAGCCAGAGGGACCATGTGGAGGTCACCACTAAGAGCCATGCAGGCAGGTGGGCGACCAGGATAGTGGGGGTTGGGGGGCATTGTGGGGGGATGGCGGTGGGGGTGGTCAAAAGTAGTTGGATTTCAAAGACATTTAGGAGACAAATCAACAAAACCAGCTGGTGAATTAGATACAAAAATGTGACACAGAGCCTTCTGATTTACACAACTGTGCGCGTGGTGGTGCCAGATCCCAGAATGGGCAGTGGGGGGGAGGGGCGGGTTGCTGGGAGGAAGTCTGAGTCTGGGGTGAGGATGCAGAGCTTTCGGTGATGTGCTGAGAAAGCTCTGAGAAGTTAGCGGGTATAAGCGCCTGGCCCTCCGAGAGTTGCTCTGGGCTAGGGACCCTTGTCTGAGCGTGTGCGTGAGGGGGTGCCGCTGGGGGCCAGTCCTGCAGGGAAGGTGGGGCTGCACCGGTTTTACTGCAGTGCAACAGAGAGACAGGGAAGTCACGGCCCTCCCCAGGGCGCCTCCATGGCTGACCAGGATTGGAACCCCGCTGCCACTTGCTCTTCGGGTTACCATGAGCTGCCTCCCAAAGGACGAAAAGCACCACGGGGAGGGTTGTCGTGAGGACAAATCACGCTCACTTGTGTAAAGGGGCGAGTACAGTGTGCAGACGGGGAATAATGACAACAAGGTGGCTTGCCATCACTGCATGGAAACAGAGCCATTTCTCAGGTCTTGGAAGAGACTGCTGCAGAAACGAGCCAGCAAGACTGCGCGAGGCCGTGAGGGTGATCGAGAAAAGCCCACGGAATGGAGAAATGCACCCAGCAGGGCAGGGAAAGCATCAGGATCCATTTTTGGGGGCAGGATAGGACCTGACAAGTCCAGGCTTTGTCAGCGTCATAAAGATACTTTAGACAGCTCGTTCAAAACACACCAGTTTGCACATGTCCCACGCTTTCCTGGGTGTGGGCAAATTCATGCCATCTATGCCCCCATTAGCCAGCCTCCAAAGAAGAGTTGGCAGCAGGCTGATGCTGGAAGTTTAAATCCCAGGTTCCAGTGCAAATTTTTCAATACTGTTCTTTTTAAAATAAATGGGTGCCCAGTTACAGAGGAGAGTACACCTCCCAACGCTCATTTCTAAACAAGTGAGGCTTGCGGCTCTCATTGCCACGTTGCTGTTGAAAAGCTGAGCAACACTATTTTTTAAAAGATTTACAAATTGCAGGCTGAAATGTCGGGTACAAGCTTGCACATAAAAATTCTGTTCAGGAGCAAAGAAAAGGTTTCAAGGGTTCGCGTTCACTGCCTGGTGGGGGCCCAACCCCAGCTGTGTGCTTCCAGGACGGCCCCTGAAGGTCAGAACGGGGAGCCCTGGAGGCTGGTTCTAGAAGCAACTGCCTCTTCCCTGCCGTCCCCACCTGGGCCAAGCCAGGCTCACCATCCACATCACTGGGCACCTGGCCAAACATGGCCAGGTAGGGCTCATAGATGACCGAGCGGAATATCCACCTCCAGCGATGCTCGTTTTGCCTCAGGATCCCTTGCCTGGCCACGCCAAAGGCCACCATCCACACAGCAAAGAGGAACAGGAAGAAGAACACATCGATCAGCTGTCAAGGGAGGACAACAGAACTGAGTCAGGATGGCGCCCCGGATGGCTAGTCTGCCATGGAGAGTTGACCATGGAGACAGCAGAGGTCCCAGGGCCCCGGGGAATCTAAGTCACGCAGCGTTTGCTCACCAATTTTAAAAAATGGCGATCATCACCTTTAGGTCTGGGGACATCCACTTTCCAGAATTAAAACTGACTGAGAGCATTTCTGCTTGCAGGTCTGCAAACCAGCTCAGCAACAGCTTTCTGAATGCGGGACCGGCCTGAGAGCAGACAAGGGACCTGGGAGCATCTTCTGCTTTTCTGTATCTCACGATGCTTCACACCCTTTGAATCCCTAAATTATTCCCTTAGTTATTTGTTTGTTTGTTTGTTTTTCTTTTTGGAGAAAAATAAAAGCTATCCTTATTAAACAAGAATGCACAGTTTAATTCATAAAAGAAATTTTTGCACACATAGCATGATTTCATGGTGACTTGATGCCTCAGATATGCTTTGAATTCAAACCGCAAACAAAGAACCTCAGGGTTGGAAAGGAACCTCCAGATGAGCTAATACAAATGCCCGTCTGACTTAAAGAAGCATGAGAGGTTCAGGTCATCTGGAAAACAAGCTTAGGAAAGTAACACGGTCAGTATGTATTTACCTCTCCGCTGCCTTACGAAACAGGTCTGCTCGTGCTCTCACTACGCCTATATTCCGTGGTCACAAGACCGCAGTGCCAACCCTCGCTGTGTGCTTCTAGCTCACTGCACGTATCCAGACAAACACAAGAACCCTCTTGGACCCAACTGTCCACGTCTATAACATGGGTCTAAACGTCCGTATCCTGCCTTTGCTCTTAGTGAATTGTTAAGACTCAAATGAAAGTGTAAAATCGAAACAGACATCTTTATGAGCAACCTGCTGAATCATGCGGCTTGCCCGTACCAGTCATCTCTTGTTAAATTTCAACCTGGGAGAGGCCCCTGATGAAAACACATCAAAGAAAGCAAACCTTACTGATTGTGAAATGCAACCATCACTCTATGGACAAAATCCTCCCATCAACAATGAAAGCAACTTGGGATATAGCAAGAAAATCGACAGCTACAAATATTCTTCATTCTTACCATCCTCTGCAACATGATAATCTTGGGTCCTAAATTTCTGCTTACAGTAAAAATGTGGATCAACCTTAGAGTGAATATAATGTAATCCAGGCAAAAAATGACTCGTCCGGAATACAGAGAGGTTTTATTAGACGGGTGGAGCCTATGGAAGGAAGGGGAACAGAATCTATGAGATATTGACAAGACAATTCAAAGTTTTGTTTTTCGAAAATAACCAAACGTGAAAAAACAACCGAGAGCCAGGGGAGTGAGAGTGAGTGGAAACAGGCGATGGTACCTCCCACCTATCAGTCACTGAAGACCAAAGTGGACTCCAGGAGAGGTGAGGATGTCACATTAAACAGTTTTCAGAGGTTCCCACCGCTTCCATTCTTCATCCTCAAATCCCACCGCCGGGACTCAGACACACCATTGCTCCCTTCCTTGCTCACGAGGCATCTGTAATGCTCCCAGTCCCCACCCCAGCCCAACCCCTGGGGACCTGACCCTGCCAGGTTTCCCCTAATGAAACGTCCCTCATGTGCACAAGATCATTTCATTAGCTAACCGCATGCCAATGTGTTAATTGCAAAAGCCATATGTGCTTTCCAACTGGAATGTTCCAGAAGCCCTGCCCAACCAGCTGTGATTCAAATGGTGGGCCCTTAACCCAAGCACAAAGGGAGGTTCCTGGAGGAGGAAATCCCTTGTAGAGTGAGCGCTCATTGTAGCCGCCGTGTTCTGGGTAGGTGTGAATGTGGATGGTCAGGCTTGTCTGCAAAGATACATCCCATGGGCTGCTCAAGCATAACCCTGACCTTCACCTTAAAGCTCTTTGGGGAAGGCAGGCCTGGAGAGACGTGGGCCTGGGCGGTGTGAGCCGTGGTGTGGGGCAGACCCTAATTTCTCTATCACGTGGATTACACGTGGCTTTTTGCCTTCAACTGTAATTCTGGATTGCTTTTTGTAATGTGATTGGTTTTCGACAAAGAAATATGCTTGTAACTGGGAGGGCGGGCTCCATAGCCAGCAATCAAGTTGAAGTGACGGGCATTTTAGAAGATCACATGGCCCAAGGTGAAAGTGCTGTGCGATACGTAACACGCTCATCATTCTCTACTCTCCTCAGTTCCTAATTCTCTCTCCCCAAGTTCTACGAGCACAGAGAGAAAACTCGGAAAGAACCCCTTTTCAATTACAGATGACCAGGTGGGTGGAAGAGAGGAAACGCAACTTCTCCCAACCGAGCTGTGTCTAGAAGCAGAGACAGCCGTCTTTTGTAATAATTTCTAATGGAATGGGCTGAACAGGCTTATCTTGGCTTTCATCGTCAAAGATCTTCCCTTTACCTTTCCTCCCTAAAGAATCTGAAACCACCGGAAACTGGGCAAAGGGGTGAGGGCTACTTACCGAAAGACGATTCCTGCGATGAAGTAAAAAAGGCCGAGCGTGTCCATAACGTTCCACAGGTCAGTGAAGTAATTCACCCCGTTCATGTACCACTGCGTCACAGAAAGGGAGAGAGGGCCCGTGAGCAGCTTGGAAACGTCACATGCTTCCTGGCTTTTCGTGTTCACACATTTTTTTTCTGGATCCTTTTGGAGCCAATGATGGGCCGAGGGAGCCCTAACACATGCCGCATACTGTGCCAGGGTTACTAGAAAGTAAGTTGCACGCTTGCTGTTCTGTTACTCATGTGTTGCTGACAAAGTCAACAAAAAGATGAGACTCATGCATCCTCACTGTGCTTGAAGGATGAACCCGCAGAGAATGGGTACAACCTGTCGGGGCAAATGTGGAATTCCCAGGCGACCATGTACAGTGGTGTAGGCTGTGCACTGCACAACTCTACAGGGTGTTACCCATATGTCATCATCATAGATTTGTGTATTTATTGTAAGAATTTCCTGATATGTAATAATAAAACATCTTGATAAAAAAGAACCTTGTTTTGTTTTGTTTTTATTTGCACAGGGTGCTACCTGTGGCACCTGTGAGGACAGATGTGGTCACAGAACTAAGTGACAGGAATAGTGTGTCTCCGTGCCCTTTCATCGTGATTTATATGCACTGGTTGTGATTTCTCGGAATAACGCGTGTCAGGACAACACTGAGATGAAGGGGAAAAGGATTATCCATTGGAACACTGCATCTGGCCAGCCTCTCTGCACTCCATGTGCTGGACTTGGGTGGTCCCAGCGTGGTCACCTAACCCTTCCTTCATCTCTCCATTCAAACATGTTTACTGAGATCCCACGAGGTGCCAAACCCCGGAGCCAGGCTCCTGGGACACAAAGACAGGGCATCTGGTGCAATGCTGAGTCTCAAGGAATCCACTGGCCCTTGGGAAGGACAGAATTTAAACTTGTTTAAAATGAAATGGGATAAGGGCTGAAAGGGAGGTAAGACCAAAGCCCCAGGGGTGATCAGATAAGAAGGACACCAGATTGTCTTGTGGAGGGCAGGCAAACAGTGTCATCAAAGGAACGTGGCACTTTTCAATCTTACTAAATAGACTCACCAATATGGCTGTGTCTGATATTCAGATATTATATTTCCTGTTTAGCAGCTGAAACTCAGGCCCAGAAAAAAAGAAAACTAAGGGATTTGCCCTAAGGCAGATGACCCGCAAGTGGTGGCCTCAGATTTCTTAAGCTCAGTTTCCTCTCCCCAATGTCACATTGCTTCTTTAGATGCCACAGAGGTCCCGCAATCATAGACCGGGAAGTGGTTCCAAAAGCATCATTGGTTTCTTGAGAAGTATTTCCTTGTATTTGTTTATGAATGCAAATAGCATTTATTAATATAATTTATATAAATGCAAATATCAACTTTCATGGACCAAGGGGGTAAGTGCATCAGGAAATCAAGCACCAAAGCGATATTCAAATCTCCCAGGTTTGACCATGTTTTACTGTGAGCTCAGAAATCAGGTTGGAATCCCTAACTGTCCATTTGGGTGGTCCTAGTGACTTGAGTTACCACTCACCATAAACTATTTGCAAGACAAGGGTGGTTGGGACAAGCCCCATCTGCTGCCTGCACCCCTTTTGAAACCCTGGTCTGGGGGCCCCAGCTCGGCTCCGTCTCTGCCCACGAAACCCTCAGAAGCCTGGCCTGCGTGATGGGAGAAACCCTAAGTAGATCAATCCTGGGTCTCCAAGGCACTGTTGCAGTAAGAAAACATTCCTGTTTATAATGAATAGAGGCCTCTTTTCTGAATGGAATGTCAGCTCTGAGCTACCTTCGTGAAGTACCGGGACCATATTTCATCTTATCTTTCAGGATTTGGGGGTTCAAAGGGCCTCAAGCTTGCACAGTGCTCTTCATGAAGAGATGGTGGAACTTATTTTAAATTTCAAACAAACATCCATAACCTATTTAGTGGACCCAAGAGTTATTGAATGACTATATTTGAGCTTATTGACTGCCTGGGTTAAAATTTCCAATTTAGCATCTTGACATCTGCCCCTAGTGGAAGGGGACATGGGGAGACACTGAAGAGCACGCTTTGTGACACCCACACACAATCTAAGACAGTAACATCCTGCTCGGTTTTGGTTTTCCTGACAAGCATGAATGAGGTTAATTGAGACTGCACCAGGCTGGCGGAACCGGTTGTTCGAGGAAACCAATCAGAGGATTGATTCCAAATGGAGGCGTCTGCAGACAAGAAGGAAAACAGCGACCCCGAGTGTCAGCTTCCTTGCATGACAAGAGTCCTGAAGGCTGTGCTGAGCAGACTGGCTCACAGACCACAGAATCAGAGCTGTCTTCAAAGCATAGAGCTGCCCTTGAACCTATGCGGCTAACCTGCAGTCCTGCTGAATTGAAACCGGCCCATTCAGAAGAAACTTTCAGAAAGAAAGAGAAGAAACCCTGTATGTCCTCATCACCACCCTCCGTATCAAACATCTCCCGTTATGAAGGTAGACAGGGGAGCTTGGACTTGGTCAGACTGTGTGGGCATCACTTCCTCCAGGCAGGCCCTGGGAATGACCTTGGCCTTACCCAGCCCCCTCCACAGCCCACTCCCCTCCCCAAGGTTCCTGCACCTGCCCACGGCTGCTCCCACTCAGCATCCCTGCTCGTGTCTCTCCCGGGCACCATTTCACACTACACCTGTCCAGGGCCCTTCTCCCAGCAAAACGCACATGCCTTGAGTCTCCTACCTGCATGGCCCAAATAAGTGACTGCATAGTTAAATGTTCATCCGATTTTGTCTGGAGGTGTGTGTGACTTAAGGACAAATTTCACTGTGGCAAGTCCTCTGGGCCAACCTCCTGGCAAACGTTATGACTCGCTCCTTCAGTGTCGCTCTGCTGTCCTGGAACGCTCCCAGAAATAACCCTGTCAATCGTCTCCAACTGGTAGAAAGCTCCACAGGACAGAGATATTTGTCTGTTGGTTCACTGCTGCATCCCCAGTGTCTAGAACAGTGCCTGGCCTATAGTAGGTGCTCAATAAATACTCACTGAAAGAAAGACTGCACAAATGAGGCATTTGGCTTAAACCAAGACGTGTCTCCCTGCATCTTCCACCCAGGCCAAGGCTAGCCCTCCAGGGCACCCCAGAATAAGTCCTCTCTCTAGACCTTATGGCTTCTTGAGATGCCCAGAGGAACCAAATAATGTTTGGACTTTCACAGCAGCTTCTGTGTCTCGATGCAACGGGGGAGGCAGGGTTGGGAACGGGATTAGTAAGGAATGTTGGGAGCGTGACTGAGGGGCAGGAAAAGGACTTTTTCTTTGTATTAGTCATTCCAAGAAGCAGCCACCAACAGCACCCTCTGCTCAAAAGAACCCCCCCGAGCCTCTCCATGCCGGATTCCCCCCGTCTCCCGGCACTGCTATCCTGGCTCCTCACGTACTCAGTCAGGGCACAGCTCTGGGGTTGAATCATGAAGACCCCCTCCCCTCTCATCAATTCGTTTCTTAAAAACACACACACACACTTGCCAGAGACACATCAATGCCAGCTCCATGGGCTCATCCCTGAGGATCCAACATGAATCAGAAATGAACCTCTGAATCAGGTCATTTCCATGCCACCCGATTCTAGGCAACGGCCGAGCACAGGTGAGGAGCTGAACAAGCACAGAGTCGATGCTGGATAAGATGGATGAGGCGACCGAGTGAGGCTCCCCGTCCTGTCCTTCTCAATACTTCTGGCAGGAGGAAAGACGCCCACTGAAGGATGAGGACCCAGGAGAGCAAAGAAGTTAAGTCACCTCCATCCTGTACCATTTGCAGCTCCTACTGATTTCCTCTTCCCTTGCCCTTCCCCTCGCTCTGCTTTCGTGTGCTCCTGACTGATTTCCCCACCGAGTAGGAATTCACTGTTCCTCAATTCTACTCAGTGACTTTATTGAAGATGTCAGGATGGTCACCTGAGGTGAAGACACCAGAGCCGTGACGTGTGACGCTCAAGGTTACACAAACCCCATGCCTCTTCTGGCGCCTACACTGGTCCCCTGTCACATCCACAAAGCCCACACAGCTCGGGGTGACGTGCGCGACCCAAACCACCAGGGCCCCCAGAGTCCTGCATGACCTCCCAGGTGGCCCCACTGCCTCTGCCAGGAGCGGACGGCTGCCCTTCTAGTCCACTGACATCCACAGACCAGTCAAGATCCTTTGGCACAAAGTCCACTACTGGGAGGACAGTAGTGGCTGAAAGGGCCTCCCAGTCCACAGCAGACAAGGGGTCTGCCGGCCACTCAGATGGGATGACATTCGGGGCTTCCTCCTGCAGTGTGACAAAGCCCTCCATGCTCATGTCCCCTTCCTCTGCAAAAGCTAAACCAGGAATGCTACCTTTTTCTCTCTGATGTGCCTTTAAAAAGTGGTCAACCACCCCAGAAGTGGAGCAAAGGGAGGAAGCCAGGGCCCCAGAACCTGACTACACAGGTTTGGGAGAAGGGAACACACGTGGTCTCATGCAGAGGCAGCTCCTACCACAATGTAACTCAGGAGGTTCCTAGTGAAAAGGTTCTTGGTGAACTTTCTCATGTTGGCCTGGCCCCTTCGGGTTTTAAATACTGATTCTCCCTCTATCTTTCTCTGCGTCTCTCAAACAGGATATTGCCACCTCCTTGCTGCTGACACACAGTAAGTCAAAAAGAGAGCAAGATGGAGAAGATGGCAGCTGAGCAGAAAGACACTGTATGGAAGGTATTTGTGTGTTGAACTGTGTCCCTCCCAAATTCAAACGTTGAAGTCCTAACCCCCACACACCTCAGAATG
The DNA here is from genome assembly GCF_004115265.2 of Rhinolophus ferrumequinum. Classification (NCBI taxonomy): domain Eukaryota; kingdom Metazoa; phylum Chordata; class Mammalia; order Chiroptera; family Rhinolophidae; genus Rhinolophus; species Rhinolophus ferrumequinum. Next base: position 5,261,801 of record NC_046291.1, read on the forward strand.
TGAGCCTGTTTGGAAGTATGGTCCCTGCAGATGTCATTGGTTAAGATGAGGTCATCCTGGAATAGAATGGGCCCCTGGTGTAAGTGTCCTCATGGCAAGGGGAAAGGTGGACACACACATGCACACAGGGACAATGCCACGTGGGCATGAGGACAGAGTTCGAGTGATGAATCTACAAGTCAAGGAAGGGCGGAGACTGCCAGCAAATCTCCCTAAGCCAGGGAGAGACCTGGCACAGACTCTCCCTCACAGCCTCAGAAGGACCCAGGACTGCTGGCAACTTGATCTCAGGCTTCAGGCCTCCAGGAACGAAACGGTGAGTTTCTGATGTGTAAGTCACCCAGCTGGTGGTGCTTTGTCACAGTGGCGCTGGCAGATAACAGGAAGGCGTGAGCTAGACTAGGCTGTGACCTCATGAGCCAATGCCTGGGGTTCTAACGAGGCTGATCTGAAGTCACAGAAACCCTTTGCACGCCAGCAGAAACCCGTCCTGGGGAAAGTTGCTGGTAGACAGAGAACCTGATCATCTTGCCATGCTGGACACTGACTTGTGTCACTGACATTATTCTTCTGCCACCTCCACCCCATCGCCGTCCCCCGTGTGCATGTCCCACCGACTGGGCAATAGAAGGCAGGTGCAGGGTCCTGGCGCCTGCATTCTCCCCACCCTCGCGCCCAGAGCAGACATCACTAATCGATCAGGACAGCCTCCTGTTGAGAACAGACAAAGCCTGGGAGTCTTTCTCAACTCAGAATTCCTCGAAGCCACAGAAGACATCTATTAGCGTTGGCACGACAGTTGAGACCCATTTAGGAGTCCTCTACTGGGTGGCGATTCTGTGAGGTCACGAACAGCATCCTTTGTCCCTCCAAACCTGTCGTGGCACTTGGCATAGTGTCTCAGAAACTAAGCACCTAGGCCGTACTTGCTGAATAGATGTGATGGGTTGGGGCTCGGCAGACACAGCAGAAGCGACAGCAACAGCAGTTCTCCAATACTTTGTAAACTGCTAAGTCTGAAAAGATTTTCTGGGATGACTAATGGTTCAGGGACAGCACTGTCCCTCACCGTCATCAATATTTATTTATTCAACAATTGCTAACTGAGCGTCTGCGACGTGCCAAGTTTTGGATTCAGTGGTGTAGAGAAGATGCCCAAAACAGCAGATTCCAAGACACTGCAGAAAAGCACCACGAATAAGTCACACAAACTCGCTGAAACCCACAGACACGTCTCTGACTTCCCCACACTGTCACTGACACACTGCGCATGAAGATGCTCTTAGCTGGAAGGCCCTCCTACCTCCCCGTCCTATCATCCCGCTGCCTCCCCGGGGGCGGCAATGGCCAGAACACAACTGGCTCCCAACGACAGGAGTTGGTTTACCGTCCAAGGTCAACCTGCTCTTGGAACACTTGCCCGGTGCTGAGTCACGCATCCCCATCCAATAACGATAATGACAGAGGAAAGAGTGGGCTTGGAGCTGGGAGATCTCGCTGGATGTCACGATGCTGAAAGGTCATTTCCATTGAGTTCGTGGGCTACCACGTATTGCAAACAATTAATTGTCTGGGGGAAATAATGCCTTTGGAACTTGAGAAGCAACTGTCTGCTCCTCCTGGGCCTTAGGGAGACTCCACCCACTGAGGAAAGGAGGAGGCGCCCTCCCGGGGCGGGGCGTCCTACCTGTCGCACTTCATCGCAGAACAGGACAAAGACCAGCGCGTAGAGCACCAGCTCGGGCAGGTGTGGCACAGAGTGAAAATCCATGAGCAGCACGTAGGCGAAGAGCAGGAGGAAGGCGATGTAGAAGACCGCGTTCCAGGAGAAGACCACGAAGGGGGACGTGAAGAAGGCCACGTAGTGCCACAGCAGCTTCCGGGGCTTATCAATCGGTTTCTTCCTGGGCGGGGAGGGAAGAGCCGTCACCGTCCCCGCAGACACGGCCAGGGGCTGCCACCCTCCCTCCGAACATAGATGAGTCTAGACGCACAGAGGGGGTGGGTGGGGTCAACCCTGTGTTCCAAGACTGACCCAGCCACTTGGCACTTCTGGGTTAACAGGCCCAAATCCTGCCACAGAGCGAGATGACAGGCCCCCACCTCGACCTGTTTGAAATCAACCCCAGGAAAAGCCAGAGACCATTCCAGGCCTAATTGTAGGCAGTGGAGTGAAAGTCATAAGTTCCAGGCCTTAAGTTCTTTACTTAGGAATGCGCGCGTACACACACACACACACACACACGCACACATGCACACACACACACACGTGTGCGATTATGTGCTTTGGTTTCATACCTAAATGACACAAAGCCACAGCCAACCAACGGTATGATAAACAGACACAGGATAATCTTCCAGTTCTTGGTGTCTCGGGAAATGTCCCCATACCATTGCTTGGAAAGAAAATTCTATGGGGAGACAGAGACAAAAGGACATGGGTCCTTATTAACGCAATGACACACGGGAGGGTATGCAATCTTTCTTCCCAGCCCTCGCACCTCCCAAAAATAACTACCTGAATTAAAGTTCTTCTTTTCTATTAGTTGCCTGGATTCCAAGGAACTATGACAATTTAAATTCTGTTTGATTTTCAGTCCTTCCTTAAATTGGGTTCTATGTGGTGAGATTCATTTCATGGTTGAAAATAACAAATCCTGCCTGGGATATTGAAGACATGACCCCTCCTCTACCTGTCTGAAATCAAACTCAGAGCAGGAAAACGGAGCAACCACTGTCATCTCCACATGAATTTGAGTTGAAATGCATGAAAAAGCTTTTGGCAGCCTGTACCTATCCCTGAGAGGTGGGATGAGGGACCTCCCATAAAGGTGATTGTCAGAAAACTCAGGTTGCCTCGAGAGCCACAGAGTACGTCAACACAAAAGGGGTGAGCATAGACTGGACCCCATCAAAGAAATGCACAGCTCTCAAAAAAAGAACGTACCTGTCCCCAGGGGACTGTTGTGTCTCTTGGCAGGGCAAGTGGAAACGTGGGGCCGGAGGGCTAGAGCAGGCATGCCCTACCCACACCCCTGTCACTTCCCTGTAGGACAGGGTGGCTTCTCCTGCTGGCCTGTTTTGCACAGTATAACTTCCTCCTGTAGCACACCTGTGTCTGCTTCCTTCCCTGCCCCTCTCACTGCCCCTACTCCCCTCAGGTGCTTCCAGGACACTCAAATCCTCGATTCAGGGCCTGCTTCTGGGAGGCCTCAAATGAAGACAGGTGATGTCCAGCCCTCCTCATGTGCCCGCCGGGGTGATGAGCTGGCAGGCTGTCACCAAGTGGCACCATGAGGCCCCCAGTCACAGAAAGCTCTCCCCTCGCTCGGGTTCCAGGGCCACCTGTGACATCTGACCCCACAAAGCAGCCTGCCTACAGGAAGCAAACTCCCTGTTCTCGCAGGTCTGCAGGGAGACGTTCCGTGAACTGGCATCTAGTTGAAACCCTCAGGATGGGAGCATGAGTCAGCGTCCCCCAGGCCCAAAGCTCTAGGACACCAGCAAGATGGGGTTTGGGGCCTAAGAAGCTGTGAGCAAGACATGGCTGCCTTGACAGCGGGCCAGACTCCTGGGCAACCTTGACCCGGTGCCAGCCTTGCTCCAGCCTGCTCGGGTGCAGCGGCTGAAACGAAGCAATAGCAAGACTCCTTCTTTGTGTGTTCCTTGTCGTCGGTGATTTCTCCCATGTGATCCAGCTTAGCTGCAGTCACAAATGATTTTTGCATAAACGCTGTGCTAATTATTAGCTGCATGGTATCATGCATAAGATGGAAAATTAACAGGGAATCAAATCCCAGTTCTGCTACTTCCTAGCAGTGCAACCTGAAGAATGTTCCAGAACCTCTGAACTCCTGAATCCTCATCAGTAAAATGGGAGGATATGCACCTGGGAGTGTGCTATGCAGATGAAATGTGATCACGGTTACGTGTGGCAGACAGGTGTCAGCCAGTCCATCTCTTCCCTACCTTCCACTTCATACCAGACCCCTCCCACTGGGATTATGGGTAGAAAACCTCCACTCTGCAACCTGAGATGCCAGGTGCAAACTGCTATTAATTTAATTTGATGCAGAAAAACCTCTCCCCTGGCTCTACCCATTTCATACTAGTTTCTCTACTGCTGTAACGACTACTAATAACTGTCACCACAGCTGACATCAAGGGCCGGTACCTCTCAAATACTATCTCGTTGAATCTTCACAGCATCCCTTCCCTGTAACCCTTAGTGTGCCCATTTCACTGGTGAGGAACCAAGGCCCAGAGAGCTCGGATAACCTGGCCTATCACCACACCTGGGTAGGGATACAGCGGATTGGGACCCAGACCCCGGGATTCAGAGACCCAGCCCATAATCATGGTTCTGTACTGTTGGCTTTGTGGAAACTCACAGAATACTCTCTCTCGGGCACCATCTCCTGAAGCAACGATCTCTACTGATGTCTACACCTGCCGTCTTCCGCAACACTACCCCCTTTCCCTGCCACAACTTTCATGTTGGAGGAGAAGTTTTGCTGTTAATATTATGGTTTTTGATGCTGTCACAAACAGCATCTGATGCAAAAGGCCTGTTTCTGGACGTGATGTTTGGTGACTATGTTGTTTACCTGAACCCCGGGCTGGGCGATGAAATGCTGGTCCGTCGCCTCCACTGCCAGCTCCAAGCAGTTGCTTCCACCCCAGGCTTCGCAGGAATAGACCAGCAGTTGCTCTGCCAAGTCTTCGTCGTTGCTGTAACACTCCGTGAACAGCTCTGCAGTCACAATAGCACCAGAGAGAAGGGAGCTGGAGGGAGGGCTGTCCAGTACCCAAAACTGTCTGTCCCCCTGCCCCCCAGCCAAACCCTGACTTCAAGAAAAGCCGGGGTGTGAGTGCCCTGGTTTGCAAAAGGCGTAGGGAATGCCAGCAAAACGTCTCTCTTTACTGAACGTGGGGGATTTCCCTTCGCACACCACCCCCAACACAGCCCCTCAAGACACCATGTGTCAACCGGATCGCTCATTGAACTGAGCTGCACTGAGCGCTGGGAGCTCCCTCTTTGGTGGGGCTCAGCCACTGGGGAGGGGATCCAGACCCTCTGCTCCCCTTCCCAGAGCAGCCTTCCCCATTCATTCATATTCTGTGCTTTCTTGGTGAGGTGTCTGCAGATAAGGCACTGTGCGAAACAGCCCCAAAGGAGTAAGAAACGCTGAGCTATTGCAGTAAGGGCGTGCTTGCATTTTGAGACCTCATGACAAAGACCCTGGAGTGTAGCGCCTTAGAGGAAATGTTTTCAAATACGAGGAGCCACTGCCTCACGGAGGCCAGTCAGAAATTAACATAACTTAATATCTTAAAAAGAAATTATTGGACACCTTTTTTCCAACACAGAGAAGCTAAACTCACGAGCACTTTCCATAAGCTACGATAATAGAAAAACGTGAGTGCATTCTGCAACGTACCACACTGCCAACTTAAAACTCCTACATGAAAAAGAGAACGACTGGGCACATCTGAAACTGTGTTGTTGGGAGGCTATTGATCGTGGGTTTCTCACACTCCAGCATGTCGGGGCCTTCTGAGCCAAGGGCCCTGACAAGCTTTGTTTAGGGACGACTGAACAGCAAACAGAGCACAGACCTCCCAGGAGAGGAAGGCTAAGGGCTGCCTCTCCCTCTTCCATTTCAGGTAATGAGTAATCACGCCCTAGAGGGTCGCACGGGCAGGTCACCTGCAGCCCTCACTGAAGCTTCGAGTCCCCTCACTGCGGAGCTGCAGGGCAGGCAGCAGCAGCCCCTATTCTCATCGCTGCAGGGGAATCGAGGCCCAGGGACTGACCCAAGATGCTCCTGTGGCTTCTGCCTTTGTCATTAGTAACAAGCCCAGGGGTCTGGAGCCTTCTATCAGCATATGTATGTGAAACAGGCAAGCTAACTTGAGGACCTGCAAGTCAGGTAAAACCTCAGACCCATCACAGTTTCTTGACGGCATCCAAAACCAAACAGACCTGGGCCTGTGGAATGAGAGGGATGACAGGGCCCAGCATTTCCCACTTTCATTCGTGGAAGTCAGTAAGCACCAGAAGCAAGGGGCCTGTGGCTTCTGCCACGGCATGTGTAGCCCTGACGTGGTCTGCAGCCCTTGAATCAGGACAGAGGCGGGAGCTTGGACATACCATTGACTTTGGCCACCTGGCATGTGAGTGCCACAGGCCCGCGTGGGCCACCTGGCACCACTGCACCCATGGAACCTCCCGTCCTGGAGGCTTACCCACTGCACGGGTCTCGTACTCATTGGCCAGCTCCTCGGACTCCCCAGCTGCGTTGATGTCGTTCTTCACCTTGGCCAGCGTCTTCAGAAGTTTACTGGCTCCCAGGGCTGCCAGAGTGCAGCCCCTGGTCTTCAAGAGGGGAGGGAAATGGTGGGGTCAATTTATAATCCCTTGAAGTGGTCGGGTCAACACTAGTGTCAGATGAGGACAAGCTCATGGCAAAGGAAAACTGTTCATCACGACTCAAAGCAAAGTTTGCAAGGTGCACAAGAACCTAAATACACTCAGTCTTGAACATGAAATGAGCCTATAAAAGGGAACTATCAAAGCAAGTGCCACAAGAAGCTCACAGTAAGACCGTGATGGTGGGAGGCCTGACTACCCACTCTCACACCGCAACAGTTCAAAGAGGGGAAACGTGGAGAAAGACACGGAAGGCCTGATAACGTAGTTAGTAAGACCGTGCGTGTGAGCTCAATATTCAATATCAATTTTATGTGCTAAAAATGGAGAATGTATCTTCTTTTCAACTGTCCATAAATCATTTACAAAACATCATTATGTGCCAAATCAAAAAGAAAAACCTCAGGAAGTTTCCCAAAGCAGAATTTGTCCAGGCCCTACTTCTTGTCCATTATGCAATAACACTAGAAATAAAGCTTTAAAATTAAACTTAAAAACCTCATCCACTTGGAAAACAATCACACACCCACACACACCTGAGAAGCAGGTGCCTACTGGGTTACCCATCTGGCACAGCTACCTTCCAGGGATCTGTCCTCCCAAACACACCTCGGTCGACATGGCAACAGGCACGACCTTGTTCATCCAGCAGCAGACGTTCCCTTTTGTTGAGGACGGTCTAGCTTAGACGTGCGCGTGTGCAGAGGGTCAGACTCCCACCACAAAGCACATGTCTGGTGTGGCCTGCACGTTACCTGCTCCCAGATGACTTTGGAGAGTTCTTTCTTGTTCTGCAGAACGGCCCAGATGAAGAGAGCTTGCAGGGGATGCCGTGTAATGGGAGACACGTCCTGGGAGGGGGTAGAGCACGTGGTCAGCATGTCCAATGGGGCGTCGGTGTGGCTGCACTACTCTAAGAATGACAAAGGGGCTCAGGATGCCCCAGGAGGGCACCCCATGGTTGGAGGGCTCTGTAACTTGGTGTGTGGATCCATTTTAACAGATGCGATTTTCAGCTCTGCAACTTACCAGATGGCATAATTTGACACAAAATCTTTTATCTATCATAAAAGACAACATACAACTAGATGGAAAGGTGTAAAGGGTAAAGAAAAATGTGCTGACAGCAATTTAAAAACTGAATGACTTGTGACAGCTGAAGAGAAAGCAATTGTTTCTCATCATATAAATCAATTTCTAATCTAGAAAAAATATTCAAACTAAATTCTAACTTTTCTATAATTTAAATTCAACGATCACAACATAAAACTATACTTATTTCTTTGGAGTGTTACTCAATGTTTCGATTCCTAACACATCAATTAGAATCCCAGCTCCTATTCAGCATCCCATATCTTCCACCGGAACCTTTTCAGATAGAAAACAACTAAACGTATATATTCCTTTTAAACATCTCCACAGGTTTTACCAAGGCATGCTTATGGATACCACAGAGGGTTTCACCATAAATATTGGAAGTTTTCTAAACACTTCCAATTGTTTCAAGCACCGCGTCTCATTTAGATTTTTGCAACATATACACACATTAAAATCGTAGAATCACACAAGGTAATGACCTAGCTTCCCCAGAAGTAATCCTGAGACAAGGATTTGAGGCAAGTAGTTCCTTTGTGAGGTGGTCCCAGGAAAACCAAGAGAAGAGAGAGGAAATGAGATCCAAAAAGCAAGAACCAATAACGGTGCTTTGTCCACAAGCTGTCTTGGCGGTCAGCTAGAGATCAGTGCAGCCAGGCCACCCTAGGAGCCAGCGTAGGGTACTGCCTCAGAATTATCTCCTCCACGTGGGGAGGGAGCTGGGGTTTTTATGAGCCAGCTTCTGGCAGTCGTCGGGCGCTGACCAGACAACCCTTCGGCAATGAGGTGCAGGTGCTGGCAGCTGGAACTTGGGCCTGCCTGTGCTTACACAGGAAGGCTGGAGAGAACACGGTGGTGCAGCCACACATCCTCTCCAGGGGAAACCTGGCTTATCCCTCTGGAAACGTTCACTGCCCCTGGTATCCACTAAAGAAAATGTGGCGGCTCTCCAGTCCTTTACGCGAGCAGCTGAGAGCTCTTTTAGGCAGATAATGTCCCTGTTCCTTTTCCCTGTCAGATGCCTGCAGAAAGTATGTGCCACAACGAGTTTTGCAATTGAGAAAAACTGCAACAACTAGTTTGAGATACAGTACAGAGCATAAAGCCAGACATCAGAAAACTCACCAGGTAGACTCATCATCTTAACTAACAGCAATAGAAAAAAAATTATCCCTGCCAGCACGTTAGCTACTGTACGACAATAAGGTGGGGAGTGGGAAAGGCGCAGGTAGAGAAAGTTTTGGAAGGAAGATTCAAAAGAGCAGAGAATTCAAGCAGGCAATTCCCCCAGTACATACGTGAAATTCTATGTCTGTCTCGTCCCGGCTATTTCTGTCTTCCTTCCGGAAGCCTCTTCGGAAGTTGGCCACCAGTTTCCAGACGAAGGTGAGGAGGGTGTCGTTGTAGGAATTTTTGGCAATCTGCAGGTTCCGATAGACAAGGGCGCTGAAGTGGTTGGAGAAAAGCTCCGTGAGGACGTCGTTGGTGAGAAACTTCCGCAGGTTCAAGCCGTTCTCCAGAAAGAGGCGGACGAACTTGGGTCTGTCCTTGATGAGAGCCATAAACATGACTTCTTGGAGGTCAGCAGACTAAGGAGAAAGAGCAGAAAGAGCACTCACACCCGCAGCCCAATAATGGAAACACAAGGCTTTTCTTTCTCGGCCGGAAAACATCGTGTTTCCGACCACAAAGTAATAGCATCTTCAACTTCTCTTGCAATCCTGTTTGAGAATAAAATTTTTCAATTGTAACACAGTGTTGGATGATAGTCCAAACATCCTAACAGGGGAAGTGGCTTGGTGGGGTCTTTGAAGTCAGCCAGACGAGGGCTCGGACGTGACAAGGGCTCTTGCAAGTGTAAAGTGGATATAATTATACCCACGTAGAGAAGAGTTGGTCAAGGACTTATCCCTGTGCGTGGCATCGAGGAAGCACTCACGTGCTGGGGATTAGTCGTATAGCTCACACCAGTTTTCTGAAATCACAGCAGACATCGATTGTGAGCCAACCAACAGCCAATGCCTCGCTCTGGGCCTAGGCTCTTCCAGCTGCCCTTCCAGTCACACGCCATCAAGCACATGCCTGGTCATGTTACGTAACACGGCATCATTGGAACACTTGACAGTTATACCTGGTTATTATTTATCTTTATCTCCGTTTTCTGGCTCCTGGTATCCCATAGGAGCTTATTGAGAATCTTAATAAAGAAGATTAATGTTTACCAGTGGTCTACAGGCCACCACAACGCTCAGATACGTTCTGTTTGTCTTCCATCGTATTTCTTACAGTTCAGTTCAGTTGCCAACATTAAAAATTAGAAGGTTCATAAAAATCGACATTTCTAGCATTAAAATCCAGAGGCTCTGACAATATGGAGAGCCATCAGCTGGAGCCGAGTGGCAGCTGCTTCCGGAGCCTGGGGCCACCGGTCCCCAAAGCTCCCAGCATTCCTCACTGCTGTCCACCCAGCCCCCCATGTCATCATCTGATCCCTGGTTTAAGTGACTATCTCCTGCCAAGGGCAGCACTGGCAGTGTCTGTTTCTTTGTTTCTTTCTTTCTCTCTTTCTTTCTTTCTATAAATTTTATTGGGGAATATTGGGGAACAGTGTGTTTTCCAGGGCGCATCAGCTCCAAGTCGTTGTCCTTCAATCTAGTTGTGGAGGGTGCGGCTCAGCTCCAAGTCCAGTCGCCGTTTTCAATCTTTAATTGCAGGGGGTGCAGCCCACCATCCCATGTGGGAATCGAACCGGCAGCCCTGTTGTTCAGAGCTCATGCTCTAACCAACTGAGCCATCCGGCTGCACCCTGGCAGTGTCTCTTTCTGTCTAATGTTGGACTCTTGAGGCTCACACAGTGCCTGGAGAGGGCCCGGCCAACGGTCCCTTGAGTCCCCACACTATGGCTCCAGGTTGGAGATAAGGAAGGGAAGTGGTAACTGCCCTGGGGAGGACGACAGCTGCACATTCACCTATGTCCTCAAGGCAAGTGTTCCTTGTGCCCAGAGTTTCACATTTCCTTCTAAATCATTTGCCTTCCCTTTGGTCACACACTTGATAGCATGGGGCAGTGATCCTCAGACTTCGGAGTCACCCGGAGGGCTCACTAAAGCTCAGGTAGCTGGAGCCACGCTTAGAACCTCTCCTTTAACAAGTCTGAGATAGAGTCTGATAATCCATGTTGCTGACAAATCCCCAGGTTATGCCCAAGCTGCCACAGGTCCAGGGATCACACTTTGAGAACCACTGGCACACGGGAAAGACAATGGCTTTGCAGTCAGGCCCATCTTTGTTTCCAAACCTTGGTTCCACCATTACCCGCATGTGTGACCCAGAACACGACGGTGTCTTTGTGCCTCAGTTTTGCTCTTCTACAAAATAGGTGCTTGTGGGGATGAAAGGAGATAACAGGTCAGATGCTTTCAGAAATTCAAGTTCAGAGCGGACCCTCAAAACACCATCAGTAACTGCCCCTCCTGTGGCACCCGTGCACCCCTGGCTTATTAACCAGCAAAATGAGAAAATCCTCACTGTGGGCCGGTGTGAGGGGCAAGTAAGGTAACACCGTGAAACTGCTTTGTGCAAACAGTTACACCAATGTTACCGTTACTCCAACAGTTTTTATGTGCTTTTAAACAACTACTTATACAGCACTTAACAGGAGCCAATGCTCTAAGCACCAGAGAAACATGATCTGATGTAAGCATCCTAACACCCCATTGAGCTAGGCACGGCCATTTCATCTCCATTTCCACAGGAGCAATGCTGTGCTGGGCAGTGTTTGACGATCAGCTCTCTGGAAGAAAATACTAGGGCCTGATGGGTAGCCTCTGCCAATTCCCGTGGTGTAAATGCTCCCATCCTGGCTAATCTCCAGCTGCCCATGTGACATCACTGAAGGCAGAACTGGGAACAGACGTGGAGCGGCACACCACGTAGAGCATTTCCAGCATGCAAATACAATAGACAGAACTAACCTCCAGAGCCTAGACAGTAGTAAATGTACTAAAATAACCCAACACACCACTGTACAAGGAACTTGAGGCACAGAGGTTAAGAAACTAGCAGAGGTTAAGTCATGCCGAGGGGCTGGCTCCAGAGCCCGTTTTCGCAACCACTAGGCCCTTCACCTGTAACACTGTTGGGCTGAGGAAATAAAACTAAATGCACCATTCCGTATGTGCCTGAGTTTATGTTTATCTGCACCTTCTGACCTTACTTAACTAGAACATTTCACACAGAGGGATCTATTTATGAATCAATTAACTAGATCTACTTATAATTCTACTTTCCTTCAACTAACTAAAGCCTTGTGGTGTGTAATGTAATGGGATTCATTAAACTGCAAAGACCAAACACGAGATAATGTTTGCTACAGGAATGAATAATTTAAAATCCCAAACGCCATTCCTTTATTTGCATTCTATTATTGAAATTGATCACATGTTCATGTAAATCAAGACTTCGTCTTTGATTATGCAACAGGAGGCCTAAAAGTGTTTTCTGATCCTGGCTGCGAAGGATGACAGTTATGAAATACATGCCCCTTCAAATCTATGCATGCACGTATAAAATTCAATTCTAGCTGCCCACTAAATGACTCAAATTAATTCAGAAGAGCTGAAAACAGAGAAGCACCCAGCCTCGCAGATCCAAGTGTGGCGGTTTGCAATCGTTCCTACAAAACAGAGTTCCCAAGGCTGATTTAACTTTAGTTGTATACAGGGGGACACTGCTGGGAAATGCAGTTCTATGACTGATCAAATTGAAAGTGAGAAAGTCAGTCTACTGGAAAAGAACAGTTTTTATTGGACAGAAAACTTCCATCTTGGAGGTGCTCGTTCAGTTGGGCGTCCCACTTTCTAGCTCTGAGACATCCACTGCGTGTCTTCGATCGAGTTGTACTAGTTTTCCTTTCTGCGTCTCACCGTTGATGATTCTTACCAGAACAAGACTAGGTAAGCGGGGCAGGGCACAGTGAGCACTGCTGTCTAGATTTGTAGTTGAGTGACTTCCAATCCTTTCAATCATCCTTTCATCTACTCCTTTCAATCATCCTGCACGTGTTTTCCCCAAACTTCTGCCCATCCACTCCCAGGAGGACTTCACCTCTACAGCCAGCTGGAGAAGCAGCAACTCTCACTTCGTGGCTGAGGGCTATAAACTTTGGGTGGTGTTAGTGGATTGAGTTTTCTGCCATCTGTGCATTTATTTTTATTATCTCTTCCCAACAAACCTACCACGTCAGCGTATTAGCCCATCCCACAGAAGAAGAAAGTGAGGCTTTAGCAGCAGGATATACCAGAACAGAATGGTCCTTTACAAGACTCAATATGGAAGGCCTTGTCAGAAATGAACCAGACCTGACACTGGGAAAACCCAGGAGAGCATCTCACTTACCTCCCACCGGCGGTCATTGGTGAAAATGTCATCACTGGCGAGGTCCAGCTGGTTCCACTCCAGCAGGAGCTTCAGCTGTCCACTCCAGTTATCCTTATCTTGTTCATTGGTGCTAAAGGCTAGAAAAGGGCAGGCAAGAATCAACTCACCAAAGACCCAGAAACAAGGGAGTCAGAACCATTCCACATGGCCAACAATCAGAGCCATTTACCAAATGAGGTGCTAAGCCTGTTCTCCGAAAGCCGGACACAACTGCCATTTCTCTTTATTTTCACTTTCTCATCAATATTCTGCATGTCCCAAAGTATATAATGAGGATCAATTCAGGTGACAATAATATCTTTCCATTTCATATCCTCACAGCGTAACTATGGTATGCTGGCATCTTCCCATAGATTCCAATTGCATAAAGTTTTATTTTGAACCGTATCTGATTTACACTATATCTGAATCTATGAAATAATGAGCCATGTTACCACAGTGTTCTTTTCCAGAGCTCACCTGTTCTGCGTCGATGTTTCTCTACAGATACAATCCCATTTTAACAAATATTCTCGTAACTCAATTCCTGGCAAGCACAATAAGAATGATTCTAATGAACAACTGATGCTTAAATGCAGTCCCCACGTGCCTTGCCCTGCTCTGCACACCTTACATCTATAATCAGGCGGCTCACCTCTAGCTGGTATTTGCCAAGGCTCAATTTACTCAGGTAATATCCACCTGGATGGGATGCTAAGACAACAAAGATCACGGATGAGAATGTTTAACCTGAGCTTCATTCTTATGCATCAGGACCTTTGTAAACCCTGAAACTGAATGCAGAATCCTTGATGTGTGTGTGCGTGTGTGTGCGTGTGTGTACATACATGTGGAACCCTAGAACCAAGGCCCATAGCTTTTGTCACCTTCTCAAAGAGTCTGAGATGCAGAAAAAGATTTTATACCTCTGTCAGGAGCAGCCCCTTTGGGGAATTCTGTCATCGGATTTGACCACTATTTTAATGACATACGATTTTTTGTTCTATTAAAAACATGCAACCAAGGAGATTTCACTCATCAGGTCAATAGTAGTTATTCTAGCTTTCAATCAATGATAGTCAAAATTCAGTGCAAGACTATATTTCAACAAAGCTGTTTAAAAGATAAATGCAATTAGGAATAGAGACAGTGGAAATGTAATGGCTCTGTGCGATGTCAGGGGGATGGTGGATGGGGGAGGGGTTCACACAGTGTGAGGGATAGAAATGATAAACGTCTAAGTATTACTCTGTCTTGTGCACCTGAAACTAACAAAGAAAATTAAATTAAATTAAAAAAAAATTCAAGGAGTATTAAAAAAAATAATAAATAAATAACTGCAAGTCACAGAAAGCAACACAAAACTGAAACTTCTGGAGGGGCTGTTTTTACGTACCTTTGTACAAAGCATAGGAAATAGCGTTGCTCACAATTTCGTCCCCAGCTTCTTCCATTTTAATAACTGTTAACAGATGAGAACTTTCCAGAATTTCTTTGAGCTGGCAACATTTAAAGAACAGAGTTGTCACCCAACTGATTTTAGACATGAGGAGCACAAACTTCACTCTTTGGGTGAGAACTGTTTTATTCCATTTTGTTTTTTTAAGCCCATCTACAGGAGAGTCCTAGATCTTCCCTCACCCACAGCACTGCCCCATAGCAGCTAATTTCTAAACTGGAATCATGAGTCCTTGACCACAAGGAGAGTAAAGGACTGTAAAGGCTATACAAGGGCACACATCTCAAAAGGCTGCCATCAAGAAGCTAAGAGAGTCATTGACCAGGGGGTGAGTGTGTGTGTGCATGTGTGTGACCAAGCCTGGCACATGGTAGGTGCCCAATTGTTGAATGAGAGAGTAAATGAGGAAAGAGCAACAGAAAAGTCACAGAAAGCATCTAAGCACGGTCTTAAACTGTAGGAAGGAAAAGTTCCATGCGAAAAGACGACTTCGTGATTGGATAAAGAGATAAGGGATTTGCTCCATTCTCCTTTCTCATCTTTCTGTGATGGTTCATTGTAAAGCATTTCTTAAAATCAAAGAGCTGGGGGACAGGAAGCGCCCCCTAATTCCAAGGTTTCAGGCGCTGGTGAGCGTGGCGGGAGCTTGTTGAGGGAGCGTTCCTTCTAGTGGAGGAAATGAGTCTGGATTCGCTTAGACTGCATTTGACGCGGTGGATTGTTTTCCTGGCAACATTTGGGAATGAGGATCTGGACTGACAGAGTCTCGGCTGGGCTGGGCAGGAGAGGGAAGTCTCAGGTCAGGGTGAAACAGCGAACGACATGGACTAAGAAGGACCCTTGCGTGTGGACATTAGGGGTGACCTTCAGGCTGTGGTTTTCTGGTGCTGGAGGCCTTAGTTCAGAAGATGCTGAATCCAGGGGTGATGAGCAAATAAACGAAAGCTGCGGGAAAGCATAGACCACGGGGCATTTGATAGAAGGGGAGGGGGACAGCATGAAGGGAAAAGCCCACTCACCATGCTGGCAGCCCTTGCTTAGGCCGAAGGAAAGAGATCCAACTAAAAATGACCTTCGGGGAGGGGTCCAAGTCCCAGGGCTCTGGGGTACAAGTGGGGGTGGGCAGCAGAGAGGGGCTGAGACATCTTTTCCTTCAAAGTGAAAAGGAAAAAGGACCAAGTGGATATGGACACAGCAAACTGAGGGGACCGGGGGACAGTAGCAGAGACCTATCTCCTCCTCCTGCCCCAGGTATTCTTGCCTCTTCCAATCCTGCCCCGCACCACAGCCAAGGTGAGCCTCCCTGAACACAACTCGGATCACACCTGCTTCAAACCTTTCAGGGACTTCCCATTACGCTTGACCAGACTAAAACCTCAAAACAGTGTTCATGGCCCTGCCGTGGCCCGTAAGCTCTCCAGCTTCCATTCCATGCCCTCACTGCCATCTTATGGATCCTTGGATAGGCCACAATTGCTTTACACCCCAGGACCTTTGCACATGCTGTTCTTACCATCACAATCCCAGCTTTCATCCCGCCAACTCTGTCCAGCCTTCAGATCATGGCTCCCATGTCCCTTTCTCTGTGAAACCTCCCCCTGAGATGCCTTTCATGCCAGGCCAGACTCCCTTAGCTCAGGCCCTTCTGTATCCATGTGACTTTTCTTCAGAACACCCATTTCAGTTGGATATTGTACAATGCATTGTATTATAATCACTCAACATGAACTTCTTTTCAATTTCTCTTTTCTCTGCAAGGACAAGGGCTCTTTCCACTGTATCTACTATTCTTTTTGAAGTTACCTATTACAGAATCTGTCAGATAGTATGTGCTCAATAAATATCAATTAAATAAATGAATTAATGAAGGAGTTTGACTGAATGATATCTAGGTTGGGGGACTGTAACGGGTGAAGTTCTTGAGAAGGTGCGGAGTAGGTATAGGGGAATAACTCTGAAAGAACAGGTAGGAGAGGAGGGCATGGTCCCGGTGGAGAGCTTCTGGGTCTCTTGGAGAGGTGGAGAAATTGTGACTCCAGGTTTGGGGCTGGTTGTGCGCACGATCACTGAGGTCACCCATAAGTAGCCTGGGAGGTTGCTTAATTAATATTGAATTGTGCAATTAATATTGACTGAATGTATATGTTCATTAACAATTCTACTCTTGAGTTGTCTTTTGGGAACTCTGTACCAGTTGCAAACTCCCACACGAGTGTGTAATTAAAATTCCAGACCCATTTTCATTATTGATGTATGCCTTCTGACTGACACAATTATGATATATCACTAGCATATTAGATATTAACATGAATTAGATATGCATCCCAGAAAGGATCATATAATCACAGAAAGTGAAATATGTCTGGTTTGTCGTCTGTTTCAGATGAGTTGCCCGTAATGGTTTTCTTGAAGCAGAAGTCAGAATTCCTCATAAACGGGGTGACGACCCATTAGCTGGCATGGTCCTTTGGACATGATCTGGTCTGGAATCTACAAGCCAACTTGCATGAAGAGAAAGAGGAAAGTCACTGGAACAGACCCAGGGCCACTTTTGGTGGGTAAGTTAGGAGTGAGCTGTTCCCTCCTCTGTGGGTATCCCTGAACTGGCGCTGAACTTCTTCCACCCATCACAGGAAATTATCTTGAAGACAGCACTCAACACACATTGTCTTACATTCATGTTGACACGTTGGGATTGCTCCACTCAGATGTTTGGCATGATTCAAACTGTTTAGGTCTGAATATGTGGAGAATCGACAACGTAGAGCTGCTTTGGAGAGGGAGGACTCCTTTTCCTCACCCACATATTTCCATGCAGAGCGAGTCCCATCCGAATTAGGTCCCTGAATAGTCTCCACCCCTTCACTCACTACTCAGGGTGGGGAGTGACATATCCGATTGTCACCTGGCCAGCCCTTTCCTGCTTCTTGTTGGGATCTGCTCCTTGCAGAGTGCTCGTGCTGGCCTGCCGTCAGACACACGGCCAGCCTGGCAGGGACAGCAGTTGTCCGGGGCTGCCTCTGTCTGGGTGGGCTCATCTGTCTCATTCTGGGACTCAGCAGAAAGAGGTCATTGTGGCTGCATCTCTACGCTACACCTTTCAACCTGGCCTACGTCATCAATGAAGCTGATGAACTTTGACCTCTATGCACCTGATTCTTGTGTCTGTCTCTCAACCGGACTTGGCCAAGATATAAGAAAACCCCAGCAGGAACTTTCATATAAAACCACCAGCTTTACCTTTTTTAGTCAAATCTGCAAAACGCAATATCCTAAGTAGGAACATCATATAGATATTTGTTGAATGGCTGGGCGCCATGCAACACCAGCACTGACTCTCAGCTATGAGGAGATGCATCTGTGTTTTTAAATTCTGAAATAGATAATGAGACCTATTCCAGAAAGGACTTGTTTTCTGGTCACCTGGATCCTGCTACACCCCATCAGGATTACCATCGAAGTGTCCGCTCATCTGACGTTAAGACCAGCAGGGTCCCACTGTGTATTAATTTACTGCAGAGGACCAGGCAGCCGAGAAGTTTGGGTAGATGTTTCCCATTATTTACAAGGCTACCACGAGCAAAAAGATTATCTGCACTGTTCCAAGTCTTCCATTTGCTAAATTTGAATATTCGAATATTTGCTAAATTTCAAGGCTCTTCCACTCCCAAATATTGTTGCCATGCCAATCTAGGTCAAGGATCTTTTTTATTCTTTATGTTAAATCCAACCTTGGACTCTCAAGATGAAATGGGCTCTATGGCTAAAGTAAGACTTGTTGTCTACAGCGTGTTATTTCCTTTATGGAAGAATTGCCACGTGTCACCACATGCTCCTAAACCTATCCAACCATCGAGGCCATCTTTGAATGAGCGGACGTGAATGAACGGCTGATACGAACGTGAGGCCTCCAACAAAGTGGGCTCTCAAGAAAATGAAAGTTATTTCAAGTCAACAGCCGGCATAAAACGGAGAGAAAAGTGAGACAGCATAGCATTGTGCTACAATATGTTCATAGACTCAGCCATAAGAAGTGCAATAGACATCCCAATAAGGACACATTTCTTACATGACCTGGTGAGAAAGGTGAGCGATTCTGAACTGAATCACAGGCCGGTTAACCTAGAAGGGCAAGTGTTCTGCAGTAACAGCTTCCCTGACAGATGTAGACTCAAATTAGGATCTGCGATTCTAAAACACCATTACCAGGAGGGTCTTTCCTCCCCAGCCACTGAGACATACAAAACACAGCTCCATGTTTACTGACATCGTGCTGTAAAAGAAGGATTACCAGCTTTGCAAACAGACTTGAATCGAAAGCCCCGTAGGTGACACCTTACGAGGTATGGAGACTCGGCAAGTCATTCAACTTACGTGAGCTGCAATGTCCAGCAAGAAATTGGTTTCAAAGTCACGGAGAAAGTACAAAACAGCGGCTACCAGCAGACTCGGGCATTTGAGGCACTCTCCCTCCTTTCTCAGCCCTCTGAAGTCTCCCCTAGCACTCACCCATTTGATCCAACTCTCAATTTCCTCCTCGGGCAGCCGGGACACCGTGCGGGGTAAGAAGCGCACCAACTTCTCCTTGACGATGGAAGACGTGAGGGAGTTCTCTGCCTCCAGCAGGCTTGCGATTACATCAGCAATCTGCCCCGAACCTTCCACCACCACACAGGGGATTTTACTCTTGATGGAGGTATTGATGGCCTGGGAGAGGGGACACCGAGACACTGGGATCCCCAGAACCCAGCGTGCGACCGAGGTTCAAGGTCAAGGTGGTTAACCAAACACATTGACACACCCCTGCATTTCAGGTTTCATTTACAATCAGAAGCAAACCAAATGTTTGCCAATGCTTTATGAATAAGAAACGTAAGCCAGTGGCATGACATCCTGCGCTAATACCGAATTCCACAATAAGGATGTGTGTGACTAGCTGAAGTTTTCCATAAATGAGTGCTTGAAAATATCCTTATACACACAATCCATCATTCCAAATACTGACGTCTTAGATTTGAGTGACAGCTCTTAAGATGATATTCAACGTTAGTGATAGCTTCTCTGATGGAGGCTAACCGTACTCACACTCTTAAGGTACGAGAATGCCTGCAAAGCAGCAGACACACGTTTTGTATTATGTTGACTGACAATTTCCCTTCCTCCTTTATAAAAGAGAATAAAAATAAATTTCCTTCCTGGATAAACCTCTACCACACTTTTATTTCTTGTACCGAGACCACAGAGCAGCATAGGGGAATCAGGTCGTAAGAATTTTAATCCCTTGACGGCAGGACGAAGGGCTCTACATACAGGTGCAGAGGAAACTGTGAAGCCCCTTCCCTTTGCTGGACACTTTCCTTAGAGAGGACGTCGCTCGTAAAGGGTGTGCTCCCTTCATCAAAGCAGGCAGAAGGCTGACACACACCAGGCTGGGGTCCCATCTTCACCTCACCACCTGCACTAAAGGTGGGTATCGGGGCTGTGATGGGGTGGGAGTGGGGGTGATAAGAGAGCAAGGTGAAAGATAAGGGGACAAAGAGCTGAAGAGATGCTCGGCTGGCTGTTTCTCCCTCTTTCCCTCCTCGGTCCTATCCCCTGTTCTGTGGATTGTGAATTGGTTGAGCAGACGTTTCCAGAAAATGTTGTAGCAATGCAGTGCCCTGGGCCTCCTGCAGCTCTCTGGAAATCTGAATTCTAAATCTGAAGTTTGAGAAAGATAATATATGTTGCCATCTTTCAGTTACTTTCTCTCCATTTTTCTTCCTCTTTTACGTGGCTGCTTCTGCAAGCATTCAAATACCAACAATATCACATTGAAAAAAATCTTTACTGGAATGTTCCCCTGGGAAGTCTTTCCCTGGAAGACTTTTATTAAACAATGGTCTCAGTAGTAGTTCTCATAGCAGGTGCTCAATAAATACCTGTTAAGGAATGCATGCATGCATGAATGAATGAATGAATGAATGAATGAAACAATCACTGTTATATAAAGGAATAAACAAAGATAAGTGCTAGAATATGATTCCAAATAACTTTGCCAGAAATCACTTGTACCTCTTGGGGTGTACTGTGATTAAGAGAGGGGAAGGACCTCAGCTATCTATAGCTCTGTCTTACAGTTCAAACAGGTTAGTGGAAATGAGGGGATGTGCAAGTCAACATGGAAATTAATTAACAGAGGGAATTAAAATTACTTTCTTATAATGTCCTATTCCTAGAAAAAAGATCATGAAAATGATGCTCACGCCTTCAATTACTGGCTAAAATGCGGTCACGTTGATGCTTTCTAAGTCAAACGGAAGCCTGGCTGCGGGCAAGGTGAACTCAGTAATAGCAAGTCTCCAAGGATGGGGGGGAAACAGAATTCTTGCTCAACGGCTCAACATTGCAGGTGTGAGATCCCTGGAAATGCTCCCCCATAATCTCAGAGTCACTTAGGGCTTCGGATCCCTTCATGTGGCTGGAGTCCACGCACGCCCGGGAGGCACGTGGGTGGGCTTTACGTGCTCTGGGAACATTTAAGACAGTGCGAGTGAGAGAGAGAGAGGGAGAGAGAGACAGAGACAGAGACAGAGACAGAGACAGAGAGAGACGACAGCTCGTCTCCATGCAGATGGGATGGCACGTGGGCACCTGCTGGTTATGGTCCTTAAGCCTCCTGATTCACCTTAATCTTTCTCTTTGGCAGGTTGCTGGCCAAAGCCAACACTGGGTCTCCAGGCTACTCATGTGGCTTCAGATTCTCTTCCTACATCTTCTCCGCTGAGGAAACCACCTAGGCCTGTTCAGGGGACAGTGTGAGGTGGGGAAAATGCTACCTACTTGAAGAAATTAGTCAGTTTATTAGGTTGATGCAAAAGTAATTGCAGTTTAAAAGATGAAAAATAACTGCAAAAACCTCAATTACTGTTGCACCAACTTAGTGGATTAGCCGAGCCTCCAAACCCTGAAACTACAGATGTGTTGAGTAAACTTCTTAACCAATCTTCTAGAAAAACAAACCAAGACTCACTTTCAAAGTCTCTCTTCCTCCTCCTTGGGCAAAACACACAATGGGGATCTTGCCACCATAATTGGAATCTGTGAAACATGAAACACAAAACTTATTTGGGGCTCGTTAGAAATACTCAACATACCCCGTTTCCCCAAAAATAAGACCCAGCCAATCAGCTCTAATGCGTCTTTTGGAGCAAAAATTAATAGAAGACCCTGTATTATATTATATTATATTATATTATATTATATTATATTATATTATATTATATTATATTATATTATAATAAAGACCCGGTCTTATATTACAGTAAAATAAGACCGGGTCTTCTATTAATTTTTGCTCCAAAAGACGCATTAGAGCTGATGGTCCGGCTAGGTCTTATTTTCGGGGAAAACATAGTACTCGTAAAATAGCCTATTTGATAAATTCTTAACAATCATCTACATTTTGGTGACAATCCCACACTTGAAAATAATGATATATATAAAAATATTTTTAACCAAATAAACTGTACCTATTTTTATTTAAAAAGAAAAAAAAAGACAGCTACCGGAAGAAAGCATTGGACAATGACCTCCCATCCTGGGAGCCCAGGGTTTGGGCTGATGGCCACTGATCTCACAGATTTGACTGTTTACTTGTTGATCATGATGGATGTGTCTTTGTGCCCCAAACCACTCAGCATGACAGAGGTCATGCGGCAATTTGTTACTGATTTTTAAAATGCTCAAGTCTGTAAATGATTGGCTCATATATATTAGACCAGGTGCAAGTTCATCCTTATAATAACTACTGTCACTCTCACTCATTTGCATAATCCTATGCTTTCTTGAGTGGGTCAAAAATTTGCATAACTACGTGTTCTCTCAAGTGAGAATTGCACATACAAATGTCTTACTTCACATATGTCCCATTGAGAAATGAGTAAGGTTGAGAACACAAGTCCCTGTTTTGAAGTCTGTCACCACACCATAAGGTAACCTGGTTCCACGACATCTCAACACCAACATCTCAACGCCAGGAAGAGAGAGTATGTCACTTTTCGTGGCAAATAAAGGCTTTCAGTCAAGTGCCACGTTCTCTGTTTTATTGGTGGTCTATCATAAAGAAGAATTCCGTGAAATAAACCACTCAACTATGAAGCTCTGGGTTGGTTTGTATCATGTCTACACCAGCTAATGGCATTGCTCCTATTTGCCGTTGCGGATTTTACTGTTGTTAAATATTCTCCAGCAGAAGAAAAGACAGCAGGCCTTCTACACTAACACACCAGGCTGGGACAAGCCAGCATCTGTCATTCCTCCAGTCTGTGGAAGGGCAGCTATCTCAGTGACCCTGGCAGAAGCACTCCTGGTACGTTAAAAGAAGAAGAGAAATCACAATTCTTCTTGGGCAATTGGACACCTAATCGGGTAGGTTCACCGAGTCTCACTAAATAATTGGTGCTATTGTTGCTGCTGCTGCTGCTATTGTAGCTCGTTCTGATGTTTGTCTAATGTCCCTCTTCCCAACTCCTGACCTTGAATCGTTCGCTCGGAGATGTACTTCTCTAGCTGATTCCGGAGCTTCGCCTCTGCTGCGGGATGTCCATGGCAGCCGTTGTCCACCAGCAGCAGGTGGGTGTGATTGTTGTCCAGGATGTACAGAGGGTCTCTCTTGAAGTCGTCCATGATGTACTGTGCGGAAAAATACTCCTGGAAAGCACACAGAAACTTTACTTGGAGATTGTATTTGTTGGCCAAGATTTATGATGACGATTTTATATGTTCATACGAAGGCTAACCCTTTGGGTTTCACTACGTTGATGCCTCCTCTCAGATTCCTAAGTTCAGAAGGGTCTTAGAGATCTTACAGCACATTTTAATATGAAGACATGAAGGTTCAAAGTGGTTTGGTCACTTGCCTATTGTCACATAAATGGCCGTGACAGTGTAAGGACCAGATTCCCCATCCAGTTCTTGTTCCATCACCCTGAGCTCTTTTGAATAAAGTCATTGAAACTGATAGCATTCATGAAAGGATTATGTGTGTGTGTACACACACATATATCCATACATATCCAGACATACACACACACATATATCCATACATATCCAGACATACACACACACACATAAGCACATATACACATACACACATACACATAGTTTTGTGTGTGTGTCTGGATACAGGTAGAAGTAGACACTGATATACACACATACATATTTTTTTGGAATCTATCATACGCCAAGACCAGTGCCAAGGTCTAGGGATTAGAAAATGAGTAAGATGGAGTTTTTGCCTTTGAGAAGCACATAGTTACAGCACCACAAAAAGAAGAGATTCAGTAGATACTTCGTCCTAACACTTAACACCAGGGAATAAAAAACTGCTGTGGGAGCATAAAGAAAGGAGTTCCTGACCCTCGGGTCCCATTCAAAGGTGCTTAGTTATTAAAGTATCAGGGTTTCATTTAAAGGTGTTTCAACCTGAACTCCAAGTACACAAGTTCAGTTGAAAACTCAGTGGGGAGGGGAAGGTTACTCTGTTAACCACACAGACATCTTAGAACAAAGCGGAAAGAAAAGCAAAGTTAAAATGTTTATGGTTCTGTTCTCCACGTGGCCTTGCCCAGTCGGGTGCTTCAATCAGGGGAGTCCTGGATACGACAGCCAGGCTTTGGGTGGAGGAACGCTACAAACTTTTCCAGAACAAAAGTTCCCATTTACAGCCTTCCAGAACATAGCACTGAGGTCAAAACCTCAACAACAAACCAATCAGGAAAGGAAAAGCCAAAAACCAAACTCCTTTAGGAATAAGGATACAAAAATCCTAAAAAAACAAAAATTTGTTAATTAAATCTAGAAAGTTTACAAAGAAACAATTAGTGTTGTTTCCAGGAGTCAGGCCATTCATTAGAATCTGATTTAAAGGAGAAAAATAACCCAACAGAAGCAAAAAGATATTTCATACTCAACACTCAGTCTTGATTCAACAAATTATAAACTATAAATGAAATGATGATGCCTTATGATACTTTAAAAAATATATGTGTATATTGAACCTTTCACCAAATCCTATTTCCTGGTGAAATAGTGGACTCATTTCCACTATGATACCAGGTCTCTTGGATGCTGTCAAGATACCTGCTATCACCATTATTTAACGATACTGGACATTTTAGCCAAGAAAACAAGATGAGCAAAAATGCAAGGTATAATTAAATGGAAGAGTTATTTTTTTTTCATGGGGAATATTGGGGAACAGTGTGCTTTCCCAGGACCCATCAGTCATTGTCCTTCAATCTAGTCGTGGAGGGCACAGCTCACTGGCCCATACGGGAATCAAACCGGCAACGCTGTTAAGAGCTCATGCTCTAACCAACTGAGCCATCTGGCTGCGCAGAAGAGTTATTTTTTAAAGTAACACTATTTACCAATAATATGGTTGCAAACATACAACTTCCAGAGAATCCACTGAAAAACTGTTATAACAGGAAAGCATTCATAACTTATTTGATTCAAAACAACAAACAAATCCATATATATATATCAGCAAAAATTGCTTGAAAAGTTACATTGAATACCCAATTTGCAACAATAAAAATATCTAGAGGGCCGGCCTCACTCATTAACAGAAACATCAATGGAATAACCATTCGCACTAGAATCTGAGTATCTAAAAATAAGCCATGCTATTGCAGACAATATGGAAAATAAAGAAAAATAAAATTACAAGGAAATATAAAATGATGCTTATTGCACAACTCAGTGGTAGTCACCACCAAGATTTCAGTGCATGTATGTCTTTTCCAGGCATATACATTGATTTACATGGTTTTCATAATTCTCTATTTAAAACTGTAAATATTTTCCGTACAATCAGAAAAATCTTTGGAAATAGTATTTTCATGGCTCCACAATGTATCCTTGTTTGTATAATAATCTACTGGAAGATTTTCCTATTATTATTACAAGACATTTAGGTTTATGTCAATTCTTGTTATCATAAGAAATAGTTTAATGATATGCTTGTCCAAATACTAAATTCTCTAGTGGTATATTTATAAGTATAATTACTAGATCTATAGAATGAACAGTTTTCATACTCTTCATTCATATTTCTAAATGGCTTTTCAGAAAGGGCACAGATTTTCTCTTTCTCCAGCAATTTATAAAGATCTCATGCTTCTGTATGTGTTGGAGACTATAAATATTTTTGAAATTAGCAATGAATATACGTTTTTTTTTCATTGCTGGATAAAACTATCTGGCCCAATTTTGAAGATAATTTTTTATTTCCCTTTAAGTTCATTCATTGGTAATTCATCTAGTCAGATTTTCTGGTTCTTCTTGAATTAGTTTTTAATAAGTTATAGTTTCATAGAAAAATATAAATTCCCACTGGATTGTCAAATTTATTGACATACAGTTTTACATAGCATCCACACAATTTTTTTTAAATATTTATTATTACATTTGATTTCTCAGTTCTATTCATTCCTTAAATTGTTAAAACTATTTCAGAGAATAAAGACTATTTCTACTTTTTCTTTTCTAATTAATTTATTTGTGATTGAATGTTATTTTTTCTCCCACTCTTCTTAAGTTTTGTTGGTGTTATTTTTCAATCTATCAATTTGAATAATATAGTGGTGAAAAGACTATGAACCATGGCTCTGCCACTTACTAGCTGTGAGTTAAAGAAGTTTCTTACTTTTTCCACGCCTGTTTTCTCATCTATAAAGAGAGAGTAATAGTAGTACTTAACTCATAGGACTGTTGTGCAGATTAAATGAGTTAATAGATGTAAAACACTTAGAATGGAACCTAGTAATAGCACCAGCAAATGCTATTAAATAAATATTAGGTATTATTATTATTGAATTATTTTTTTTATGTTTACTAATAAAGGTATATGGCTATGCATTTCACTCTGCGTGCAGCTTTGGCCATGTATTATTAGCCTTAATATGTAATGTTTTCATTTTCATTGTTTTCTAAATGATCTGTGATTATATTTTTGAAAGTTCATTTTATTTAACAAGAAGATTATTTGATTGTTTGGTTGTTAATTGCCAAGTGATTGGAACTTTCTGTTTAGTCTTCATATATTCATTTCAAGTTTTACTTATTGACAGACAACGGGCCCTATAAAACTGCCACCAAGGAAATACTAAAGTCTTGGTTATTGTTGTTGTTCCAATTCAGGCATAAAAATGCCTACTTTACGGGGTTGTTTTGTGATTCTGTGAATTAATATATATAATGCGTCTACCACAGGGTTAAGTTGACTCCCAGGCGTGCGACTCCCAAACATCACTAACAGATAACAATACTCTTTCCCACCCAGCCTGCTGCTGTCCTCACATCCTCCCCTAAAGTTGTCGTGTGATATGAGACTGACCATCTTGCCATTCCTGGCTAAGTATCTAGTAACCACAATAAAAGCTACCATTCAATTAATTTCTCCCATAACAACACGAGGTTATTATTATAAAAATTCAGAGAAAGAATCTCTCTTAAGATCATGCAGCTGGAAAAGCAGTGGGGACTCTCACCCCGACTTCCCTGTCCCCCAAACCCATCACCCTCCCTCTCCACCATGCTGCCTCCTGGCAGACAATCAGGAAATGCCTCCCCACTTTCCTCTGCCCCTTCTGAACCTCAAATATGTTAACAGACACAAAAGTAAAATCAATGTTAAAAATATAAAGGACCACAGTAATTCCCCAAATCCTGACCACTTACTGCCTAAACTTCTGAGGAGTCCCAGATGGAAGCAGGTGTAGATTCAATTGGGATTTCTGAGCATCTGGCCCAAAGCTTCTGGGTAGAGAATACCCGTCATTTAAGGCGTCCTCAAGTCACTGCTGTTTTCAAAATTCCACACTTTATACAAAGCCTCAATGCCTACCTTGTATTTTGAACATGAAATGCACCTTTGATGACTCTCTATATGCTCACAGGAAACTTTGGGGGAGGGGACATCCCTCAACCCGCATAATGCCACATTAACCAGGGGCCCTGGCATTAACTTCAATTCCTGTGAGTGTGGCCAAGGAATGAGGTATGGTCGCCAAGCTGAGCCCTCTTTGGATGTCTTCAGGTCACCAGTACACAGAATAAAGAACCTGACTCTAACGAATCTGCTGGGAACCAATTTTAATGAACAAAATGCATCCACTGGCAGCTCTTTCCTGGGGGTTGATTATGTCATCCTCGTTTTTAACTTGTGAGGCTCCAAAGAAAGGCCTTCCCTGCAAGGCCAACTTTCCCATGAGCTGACTCCATCCCAGAGCCCCACGCCACGGTCTTGCTCCCGCGTGACCTCGCAGCCCTCCTCCGTCCCCCGTACCTCCACGTCACAGGGCCTGAGGAGGGTGTGCCTGTTGGAGACCATGCCCCAAGCCGCTATGCCAATGGCCGCGATGTTCTCCTCGGAGTTCCTGCTGATGGTGTTGTCTCTCACCACCTCCCCAATGTACTTCATCAGGCCGTAATGGGTGCCTCCGGTGAGAATCCACGCACCTGCCAACCAGGGGGAAGAGCACACGCTCAGCGGGCTCTGAGGAAGCGTCCTTCCCGTCCGTGCTGGGACCCCTGAAGAGACCCCACCTCGTGAACACCAGGAGGCACCCCACACTTTGGGGTGGGCCTGGCCTGGGACCAGATGAATGGGAAGGGAGGAGAAGAGGATCTCAGTGCTTCCAAACACAGAGCGGGATCCCACTCCAGAGCTGAATCGTCACCTCTGGGAGGTGGGCCAGGGGATGTGCATCTTGAATCAGCCTCTCGGGTAAATCTTTCCACAGAAAATAAATGGCTGGCCTGAGCCCTTGAACAAGTGAAGCAGTGCCACCGTGGACAGCAGCGCTCTCTGCTCCCAGACCGCCACCTCGGTGGGTCTGAGGGCTCTTCCTGGCATGACCCTGCGGCCTACGATTTAACTATGATGACACCGTTTTGCACCCTGCTATTTTAAGGGTTACCTTTGATGATCTTCACAACGTCAAGGGTGTTGCACGGTTTTGAGTTTGGTTTTGTTTTGAAAGTTGAAGTAAATAAAAGACCTAGGAAATGTTATTTAGTGTAATAATAGAATCTAAACTTAAACATGACCCTAGTCTGATACACGCCCCATTCAGGAATCCAGCCTGTGGGATGGTCCCTGGCCTGTCTCAATTAGTTCCGGTAATGGAAGCCTCGGGAGTCTGGAGGCAGCCTCCCCCCATTGTCAGAAAGTCTTTATGTTCCCTGTTTGTCTCCATTCTCTAACTTTACCACTGTCTTCGGCAATGAGGAACAAGTTTAGCCATCTCCCACATAAAAGTCCTTTCAATATGTTAACGTAAATGCAATGTGGTCCTTAGACGTTTCGTACTCAGTTCCGTCAGCCAGTTCTCACAGGATGCAAATTTGAGACCCCTCAGCACCCAGTCTCCTTCCTCAGGTCCTCCACCCAGGACTGGAGACAGATGTCAGCTGTCAATGACCCCCTTTAAAACGAGGCCACGGGAAGTGAGGTCAGCAAAGTTCAAGGAGATGACGGATGAACCGCCCAGCTCTGGCCCCTCACTTCATCTAAGTAGGGGAAGGGATGGAGCAGGGACGGGGAAGGGATGGAGCAGGGACGGGGAAGGGTGGAGTAGGGGCGGGCGGAGGCGGGGAGCGCGAGGCTCATCACACCGGCCTGGGCCAAGGAGCTGTGTCCTACACAACTCGACTGAGAAACGACGGCCTGGGGGGCAAGGAGTGGGGGCACGGGCAGTGGAAGAAGCGGGGGGAGATACAGGCTGTTTGTGAGATAACAGTATTTGTCAATGTGAACTTTTGGGGGTTTGAAAATTGTCCTGAGTTATGTGAGGGAACCCGTTCTTCAGAGAAGCATGCTGACATAGGTAGGGGCTAAGCGTCACGATGCCTGCAATTGACTCTGAAATGATTCCCAAAACGTATAATACGTGGCTACTTATGGAGATCAGACAAATGTGGGAAATGTCAACAACTGGGGAGTCTAAGTGAAGCGTGTACAGATGTTATTGTACTATTCTTACAACTTTTCCGTAGGTTTGAACTTTTTTTCATAATATCAAGTTAAAAAGACAAAAAGAAAAAAAATGGCAAGCTGAATATTTCACGTGACAAAGCCACAGTGATATCCCTTGATCTCTACCAAACCCTTACGCGGTGCTTACAACCGGCCAGGCACGGTCCGCATTTCCAAAAGGGCATCACTGGTATCAAAATCAAACTCCCTTTTTTGATTCGCCAGAATATTCCGGGTAAAATTTTGTATGTAGAAATAACAGATTGAAACTCACAGACGATTAAAGCACCTTAACTCCGATTTTTAAAGAGTTATTTTGAGAGAGCGCCCACCAGCAGCCAGAGCTCGCTGTCTGCCCATTCATTTGAGGGTCTCGCTTTTGATAAGATACACTTTATCATCGGGTCCCAGAGCCTCTGGATTCCGCACGTGAACTGCGCGGGGGACTTTCGTCCTGTCGCAGAAGACCTGGCGTAGCCTGAAGGACTAACTGGGTACACACTGGGGACCGCGCAGACCTTTCGACTGTGCGATGTAGATCAGGCGGCTGAAGATCTTGCGCATGCGCGGCTTCAGGGCAAAGTTTTTGGCACCTCCGGTAACAGAAATGACCAGGTTGGGCGTTTTCAGGTGCCAGTGCTGGGTCAGCAGCTCATAGAGGGTTTTGGCGTCCGTGTCACAGGAGAGTCGGATGTACTGCGGGGAAGAGGGAAAGCATCATGGTCGGCAGGTGACCTCCTGACCGTCCCGGCTTAGCAGGCTTACCCGCTCCTACCTACGGGACAGCAGGTAAGGAGGGTCCTGTGGGAAAGCGGAAGGAAATTGATAGGCTGAGGGCATGTGGGTGCCACCACAGGGCCCTTCAAGCCAGCTGAAGACTTTGGGACTTTATCCGAAAGGCAGCAGGGCACCAGTGAGATGTTTTCAGGGGAGTAGAAAGAGGACGGGATTTACATTTTAGGGCGTCCTCCAGAGGTAGTGCAGGGGGACAGGACTGAGTGAGACGGGGAGAGCTGTGGGAGGCTAGAGAGAGTGGGGCGCCACCCTAGGGCGGAGGTCCTGTGCAGACACAGCAGTGGAGGGAGCTGGGTCCCCTGCCGGGGCTGCAGCAACCGGCGTGGGTATGTGAGGAGTCCAGGTCCCTGAGACAAAGGACGCAGGAAGATTTAAGGAGATGCCCTTGCTGATCATTAAACACCTTTGTAAAACCCTGTGTAAGAGCCTGCCGTGTGGGTGTGCAGAGGGGATGCCACCTAAGGCAGGGCCTTATACATCCTCAAGACTGCCATACCCCAAACTAAACTGGACGGTTCTCAACAGCCTTCATCTGGCCTCTTGCAGCCCTGAGGGTCACGGGTGTTACAGGAGTGTCGGCGGTGTGCGGAGTAAGGCCGCTGGGTGACCAGCCCGCCGTCACCTGGTGAGTTTTCCCGTTGTACATAATATAACCCCAGCTTTTACACGTTTACAAGGTTTATCTTTTTCTGCAATAACTTTTGGATTGCCTGCCCATCTCTCCCGCCTCCACACTAGACAGTTCAAGGCCCAGGCAGCCCAGGTCGTGCCAGCATGTGCATTACCTCGCTCGAGCCGAAAACCATTGCTTACCTTCCCTTTCTTCCCCATTGTCTCAAATTGAATATCCCCAAAGGCATCGGTCGGAAACTCCTTGGTGTGTTTCTTGTAATTCCATTTCTCGTTTTGGTTGATCTGAGTGCCCTCTACGTGCTGGCTCTGGGCGTAGCCACACTTGCACACGTTTTCCCTGAGCACAACGACACGGATGGAAAGAACAGACTTCATGTAACCTACTCAAATAGTTCACGTTTTTAGAATAAACCACACAGGATTCGCGTGAGTAAACACAAAAAGAGATTTGACCATCAAGTCCTACTTTCCGACTATTTTCATCATCACAGTGGATTGTTTAAAAACCACCTGGATGTTTTACCTGTTGTCTATTGTCCATCCTCCAAAAAGCAGGCTTTGTGCTGAAAGTTAAGATATAAGGACAGCAAACCCTGCCCTCATGGAGTCTAGCCTCTGCATACATCGCCATGACGTTATTATGGGTTAAATCTTACAAATCTGGATTGTTCATAATATACAGGAGCCCTGGGGCGGGTCTCAGTGCTGCAGTGCCATCCCTGCCAGTTTGCCTGGCGAGTAAAGCTCTCCTGAAGTGAGGTGAGCCCAGGAGAGAGGCGGGCCCCTGGCAGGGGCCCAACGTGGTGCAAAGAAAGGTCAGAGAGACCATCCTTTCTATACGGGACATAAGCTGCTCAGAAGACCTTCAATAATTTGGGATAGAACAAAGACAA
Organism: Rhinolophus ferrumequinum; assembly: GCF_004115265.2. NCBI lineage: Eukaryota > Metazoa > Chordata > Mammalia > Chiroptera > Rhinolophidae > Rhinolophus > Rhinolophus ferrumequinum. The sequence goes on from NC_046291.1 coordinate 5,293,552, forward strand.
ACTGTGCAGTGAATGAACATGATTTCTTCCCAGTAAAGTGCAACAGCACTAAATTTAATTGTTTGTTAAATGATGCATATGCATGATATGAAATTGGAATGGATGAAAACACAGGCAGTGAGCGGTGAAGCCTCTTCCTCCTTGTCCTTCCCAATATACTACATCATTCAACAAACATGGATGGAAAATCCACTCGGAGTCCAACCCGGGCTGAGCTCTGTGACAGCCGGAGATTAACTAGATGGGATTCGCCCTCAAGTTGCTGATGATCTCTCGGGAAGAGCTGAGTACAACACCCGGCAGCGTGCAGCGAGAACCAAACTGCACACCTCCTTTTGTCGTGGCACAACCCTTCTCCACTCGGGCTCACTGAGAGGGCTGGCAAGGATGTGAAGCCTCCAGCTGGGCCTGGCACGTGGAACATGCTCTATCCAGTGACTTTACGTTATGGTGCCTGCCATAGTGCAAATCAAGGAATAGCAAAGGCAGTGGCAACGGAAGAGAAGCAAAAATGAGGTTAAAAAAAAAAATTTGAAAAAATTGAAAAAACACTTCCATGACTATTAGGTCCTCTGTCCAGGGCTGTGCTGCATCTTGAGTAAGGACCATCATCTCCAGAGAGATAAACAGCCGCCATAACAAAAATTCTAACGTGGCCAAAGCCACTGCCCCAGTGAGGCCCTGCTCACCCTCCTCCCGGTTTCTTCCGGCCTCTGCCACCGACTTGGTTCTCCCTGTTCTGTCTCCCATCAGTCTGAGGACAAGATTCAGAAGGTGCTAAGAATCCAAGGGGGCCACGGTCGGTGGAGAGGAGACCAGAGTTCTATCCCAGAAAGCCGGAGAGTAGCAAAGTGAGAGACATGTTTGGCCAGGGGGCAGAGCGCTCCTTCTTCTGAGGGGGCAAAGGGATGATGGAGCAAGACAGTGCCACCACCCGTGAGCGAGCAAATGTCCTCATTTGCCCAGGACTGTCCCAGTGAACCCTGTTTTCCAAGCCCTAGTGGATCAGTGCCTCCTTCATTCTTACCATGTCCCAGGTCCTACAATCATGTGGTCATTCTAAGCACCAACCTACTAGGAAAGGTGTCCCCTGTGGCAGATGTGGGCCTGGCGAGGGTGCACGGACAGCACAGGAATCTATGCCCCAGGGACCCCTAGCACCTTTGTGCACAACCCAGCAACTACACATACATTGTGAGCCTGGAGCAAAGACTTCCTGGGAGGGCTGGGTCCAATAAAAGTGTACAAACTGAGGAAATCTGTTAGGATTTGCTTCCAGCTAGGCTCTGTGTTTATCTTATACTCTCTGTTCCTAGCACATACGAGCATTCAGCAAATATCCTCTGAATGATGAAGAAACAAACGAGTGAGTGACTACATTGATTGGTCTTCTTGTAAATAGTTTATCCTTCTTATAAATATCCTCATCCATCCTCAGTGTTTTTGTTAAGAAAGTGTTTTTGCCTTCCAGAAGATGGGCTTAAGTTTACATAGTTGTCATGACCATAGGATGGGCTGTATTCTCAAGGTCGTCTTCAATGAGGAGCTTATTTGAAAGGCGATAAAATGCAGAATTACTTCTATAAGCATTCTGTGGTCGTAGATCACATTTTTGTTTTGCAAAATGATAATAGTGATATGCTTTTCTGGGACTTCTTCTGAAAAGACAGTGGGAGCAGAAACGAGTTGCTTTGGAGGCAAGTTTTAGGGCTGCTCCAGAAGCGGATGGAGTCCCATTGTAGCCAAGAGTCTACACCTACAAGAAATTGGCTTCAAGTGTGTTCCACGAATTGAGTTCCTCTGCTAATAGAGAGCCTTTGGAAGTACTGGAAGCTTGGGGTAACTACCGAAGTCACACAGCAAAGAGATTTCATAATGAGAAACAAGTGTATCTGGACAGGAATCTTTACAAACGGCCCGCTCTCTGCTGGGAGTGATACATCAGTGTGGGTCCGGACTGCACATGTGATCACAAATGGACAAGAAGCCAGGCACAGATACTTTGAGGAGGGATGGGGTGACAGCAAGGAGAAATGGAGTGGACAGGAGAACCCCAAGACCCTAGTTCTACCTCTCAGACCAAGTCTGAATCCTATAAAGCTACACTGTCGATAAGGTAGCCCCTAGCCACATGTAACTATTTCATTTCCTATTTAAATTCATCAAAATTAAAATTACATGAACTCAGTTCCTTGGTTGTACAAGCCACATTTCAAATCTCAACAGCCCCATGTGGCCAGTGACTAGCACACAGGACCGTGAAGATATGGACTGTCTATCTATAGTGAAGATATTTCTATCATGGCAGAAAGCCCCACCGCACAGAGCAGCTATAACAAAAGTGGAGTTCCTGTTTCTACCTGGAACCCAGCAGTGGAGATGAAGAGGACAAGCCCAGATCAGGGGCGACAGCCTCAGGAGGGCCCCACGCTGGGTAGCAACGTCTCAGAGGGCACCAGCAGCAGGGGCAATGGTAGGGCATCGCTCTCCAGTGGCCACCCAAGAAACAGACATCCATCCACAAGGGGTCAGAGTGGAGAGACATGAGAGGTCTGTGCTCAGCACATGAGACAACCCCACGGACTCCCTGCGGAGTCTTGGGCAGCCTATGTCAGCTGGCGTGGCAAGCAGCAGCAAAGTTAGGCTCTCCGCATTGATAGTCACTACACTGGATTCCCTTGTCTGATGGGGAATTCAGAATAACAGCATATAGGCACTACCTACGGAGAGATAAGAAATAAACATGGGGAAGTTCAAAGAGTCCAGCGTCTTGACCCTGGTCTACAGCCTTGTGTGCCTTTGGAGGCGGGAACAGGAAGACTCCACGGGGCTCCTGTCCTCTGCTTGTGTTGTCGAGGGTGGACTGCTCGCCACATCTCCCTTCGTTTCGAGCCAGACTCAAGCTATGATCAAGCGCTACGAGATTTCCCTATCTCGCACCCATCTCCCCTTCTGCTCGTAGGAGCACCAGGATTTGCCTCTGAGGAATCACTGGGTCCCTGTGGGCACATGACCCGAGCCTGGCCAGTCACCACGTTCTGTCCCCATCCCCAGGGATCAGCACAGAGATGGACACGGGGCCCAGGTTAGGCCAATGAGAGCCGTGAACTTCAGCCTGGACTTTTGGTGGAATTACTAGAAACAAGGCACTCTTTTCCCCCATTGGCAAAATGGTAAGTTGATAACACATAAGCCAAAGATATGATGACCATTTTGCTGCCACCGTGAAGAGCCTGCCCACCCAGAAAATAGCAGAAACGCCAGGCGGAAAGAGACAGGGTCTTGGTGACATTGAATCCAGGATCTAGCTATTCTTTTCAGCCATGAGGACCCATTACCATCCCCTTTCATGCAGCCAATTAGATTGAATATCTGCAACTGCCGTGTGTGCCCAAAAATAAGACTTAGCTGGACAAGCAGTTCTAATGCGTCTTTTGGAGCAAAAATTAATATAAGACCTGGTATGTTGTGTTATGCTATGCTACGTTACGTTACGTTACGTTACGTTATATTATATAAGACCCGGTCTTATATTATTGTAAAATAAGACCGGGTGTTATACTAATTTTTGCTCCAAAAGACGCATTAGAGCTGATTGTCCGGCTAGGTCTTATTTTCAGGGAAACACGGTAAGAAGCTACTGACGCATGTGGTCTGACTGGGCAGTGTTGTCCTTAGAAAGGGTAGGAGTTGGGGATAAAAAGAACACAACCTAGGAATCAGAAAACCTGGGCTCAGTCCCTCATCCATCTCCCACGGGCCATGGGACCTTAGATAACATACTGAACACCCCTGGGCTGCCTGCGCCTTGTCTGTCAAATGACAATAGCAGCTAATTTATGGGGTGGGGGTTGTAGACTTAGCAATCAAGTACATCAAGTCTCCATGACATGGGAGATGCCCTGTAAATATTTGTTGAATAACTGAATGCATCCAAACTGTATTTTCTGCCAGTCAAACAAATAGATTAACTGCAAAATTTCTCAGTGAAACATTCAGGGAGTAAACAGCTGACCCATGGAGCTTATACTCTGTCAAGTGACTCTGACGGGTAAGATCACGCCGGTGACAAAAGAGAGAGTCTTACTTTTCCTGATGTTCGTTTTCTAATTCACACAGAGTAAGGAAACACATTTATTAAGGACCTTTTATGCTCCAAAGCAATCTGGTGGGTATTTTATGTGTTACCCCATTGAATCCTTACCACAACCCACACTTTGCCAGCATGTTAGGATAAGAGAACTCGGTGCAGAAGAAAATAATTGGCTCAAGGTCGTGCAGCGCGCAGGCAGCCAGGCCGAGGTGGGACTAGGGCTGATTCTGCGGGTGTCTGTCCTTCCACCTTCCTCTGTTCACTGCCTCCACTCCACAGGGGGTCAATGTTTTAATTATAAAGTACAGCAGTCACTATCCAACCAGCTAATAGCTACACTCTTTCTGCCATCACCAGCAGGCAAAGGAGAAAAGGCAGAGAGGCAACAGAGGGACGGGAGGTAGGACCAACGTGTTTCACTTGATCCAGGAGCAACTTCTGTGGGAAAGATCAGCAGTCAATCCCTTCTGTCACTTACTCATTAGCTAACATCCACTGAGGACCTCCTGTGGGCAGAGCTGCTCCCTGGGGCTTTTGTAACCCAGCCTCAATGTTCCAAGACACAAGCGGCCCACAGTGGATGAACACCCGATCCGACAGGAAGGCTCAAAGTCGACCGCCCGACAGAGGAGCTAGTCAGATCGTGCATGTGTACGTGCTTGTAACCACTGTAACCACTTGCCAACCACTGTAACACAGCACATACGCTGCCACAGCCGCTCGGGTGAGCTTGTCGGGAGGCTGAAGGGGGCGACCTCCTCTCTTGGAGCCTCTCCCAAATATTGCCAAAGCTAAGCACATGAAATAAAACGATTGCTGTAGGGACCAACTTCAAGTTACATGATACACTCTTCCTGCTCATGCACCACTTCTGAGGATTGCAACATGGAAACAACTTGAATAATGAACTAGCAAGCATTTGTGTGTCTATCGTAATGAGTGTTAATAATTTATCTTTGAACGTGAAAGCAAAAATGGAGGGAAAATGGATGCTTACGTGGCCTTAGAATCTTTGGTAAAGAAGACACATTCCCGTTTCTTAAAATTTGCTTGAATAAAATTCACCAAGTCCTTTGGAGAAAGAATATTGGACAACACATTACTGATGTATTCTCACCCCCTGCTGTTAAAAATGAATACTAAATATGACGTAAACCTCCTACAAAGGTCTTAAGAACTTACCACAGATTCGTAGCATCCAGCATTCATTCATGCTTTTAGAGTATACAACGTTTTTCAAAACGAGACATTTGTTTAAATTTTTATAACTAAATGCAAATTTTTCTAAAAATTACTTAGAGTTATCTTGTAATAAATGTCATTATATACATACAAATTCTAGTTTTCTGTCTCTAAGACGACCAGGGGAATTGAATCACTGGCTGATAGTTTAGCATAAATAATGTATTATTACAGATTCCATTCCTCTTATGCTTGCTTTTCAAAAGAAGATATAATCCCAACACTCTGTCCATCGTTGTTTCTCCCACCATGTGCGAGGTGGTGCAGCATACCCCGGACCTAATTCTGACAAACAACAAAAGACTTTGGAAGCCAAACACTTCCCTTTAATTGGCAGGAGCAAACTATTTGGAAACAGATGATAAATATTTCAAAAATACCTATACTCCTCAAAGTGGGAAAAGGTATTTACGCCACGTATTAATCATACGATGGGTAAACGGAATGCATAAAGAACTATAAATCACTGAGAATGAGACAGACAACCTAATGGGAAAATGGCAAAAAACTTGGGCAGGCACTGAACAAAAGAAGACACACAAACAACCCATAAATGTGTCAAGAGAAGCTCAACCCCATAAGTAATGGGGCCAATCTGAAGTGAAACCACAATGACGTCCCATTGCATACCCAGCAGGGTGGAAGAATTGAAAAGGCACTTGACACCAACATGGGTGAAGGGCAAGGCAGTGGGGCTTCATGCCCACTGTGGGTGGGTGAGTAAATTGGTAGGAGCATTCCAGAAAGCTGTCCATCATTGCCAGTAAAGTTACATCCCTAGAAATAGTTCCCTGTGGAGACAGAGGGAAGGTTGTCCCGTGAACGACCTGCAAGCTCAGAACGCCTGGCAGTGGGTTTGGGGGCTGAACCACTTCCCCCCAAATCCACCTCCCCCAGGTCACTGGGCACTGGCAGCTGGAGTTATCAGACTCCATGCAAGTTTGTCCTCCCAAAGCTGCTGGCACAAAAGCCAGCCATGACTCCATGTCTCCCACAATGATGCCGTTGCCAGCCATGAATCCCAAAAATGGGGGACAGGCAGTCTGTCTCCTGGAACAAAGTTCACAATGCTTTCAGCAGTTTCTCCCCTTGCCACCACCTCGCCCCCAGACATGCTAAGATATCGTACAACTAGGATCACAGGCCTCCTCTTCCTAACCTTTTGAATGAAAGTTTCCCCATAAATTCTGTGTTTTAAACACGACCCCGTGATAGACGTGTTCACTTCCACTGCCTGACCTCAACCCAAAGACTGATTCCAGGAGCCCAGCTCACATGTCCAAGAGTGTCCAGAGTGGCTTTGCTCCGAAGAGCCAAACCTGGAAACCCAAATGTTCATTCTCTCTCTCTCTCTCTCTCTCTCTCTCTCTCTCTCTCTCTCTCTCTCTCTCTCTCTCTCTCTCTCTCTCTCTCTCTCTTTCTCTCTCTCTCTCTCCTTCACACACACACACACACACACACACATACACCCTTAGTCTGGATAAAGGTGTACACGTGATGGAGGCTACACAGCAGTAAAATGAATTAATTGTTCCACGTATCAACATGACGAATCTCAAAATAAAACAGTGAGCAGCAAATGAACTCACAAAAGAATACTTATTGTATAATTCCATATATGTCAAAGACAGACAAAACTCAACCATACTGTTTCAGGATATGTATTCGAATCATAAACTTATATACAAAAGCAAGGAACGGCAGCACAAAATTCAGGGTCGAGCCTGCCTCTGCCGGGAGGGGAGAGACCACACAGGGGGCGCAGGGGTCCTGGAGAAGGTCCATTCCTTAGGCTGGTGTGGGTACAAGAGTGTCCGTTTCATTGTTCTTCCTTAAGCTGGACATTTACATTTGTACATTCTCTTCTACAGGCAATAAAAATGTAGGAAGCAAAAATAATATCCACACTCAATCTGAATGCAAATACTTTGAAAACCAATAATGCCCATTCTTTTCGGGGTATTTTCTATCGTCTTAATGAATTCTAAGTCTACTTAACACAAGTGAAGAAACCCACCAGATGTATGAGCTTGTGAAATCAAGGACCCTGCAGAACGGGTGATGATAAAAACTGCTTTGTTGCTGAAAAACTTGAAAAGTCCCCGAGAATGCACTTTGCAGAGCTGTGTGTTCCCGGGGGACAAACAGGACCCTCCCCCCAGAACTGAGAGGTCCTTGGGTGGCCTCAGAAGTCCTACCCACGGGCCACCCGTATCTCTGAGGGGACAACCTGCAAGGGCGCAGGGGAGCAGAGAGTCCATCCAGAAATGCTGTGGAAGCAAGAGAAAGACCCAGCCCCGTCCATCTCCCGAGACACCAACACCTGAGTCCACCCAGACCCAGAAAGGCCTTTCCTGCCCTCCCAGGTGTCTCTCGTCACTTGAAGCTGGAGGAGGAGACTATTGGAGAGGCTACACTGTCCCTTGACCACTGCTTGTTTCTCACAGGGCCAGGGCCCAGGTGAGATCAGGTATAAAGGTAAGCAGGTGCTTGGCACGGGGAATGGACAACACAGAGGCAGTGCCTGAGAGCCAGTGACCCCTTAAATACACAGTGGGGGTGGGGCGAAGTTGTTGCTTGTTTGTCCTCTTACGGCTCAATGACATGTCACAAAGGCAGCCCATGGAACCACTAGCAAGATAAAAACACCATGCCCAGCACAAAGGGCATGCTTTCTGTTGGCACCATACCGGAGTTCGGCTCACCCCGGAAGCAATGATGGGTGTGTCTCCATGTCCGGAAGGCAACGGGGATGCTGGCTTAGAACAAGTTAGAAGCTACAGCGAGAACAAACTGAGACACCAGCCTTAGCGTTAAAAACAAGGACTTAGAATCAAGGATCCAGAACCAACAGGACTGCAAGCAAGAACACAAAGCTTAAACAGTAAAATATTAAAAGGGTAGTATTTACATGGTCAGAAAACTCAATTAAGAAACGCATTGTTTAGCAACTTATTAAGGTTACAGTAACAATCTTTTAAAAAGGAATGTTTGGTAAAACAACACAGAAGAAGATGCTTCTACGTTCAACAAAAATAGCCCACAGGACCTTTTTAAAGAAGGACTATCAGTGCCCAAATAATCCCATTTGCCCAAGTGCTGCCTTCAGACATGAGCGCGTTGCCTGGGCGCCCCCGACCCGACTCACGCTTTCGCTGTAGGACACATCCGTGCTCCGAGACACGCTGGAGTAGAGGGTGCGGGTGCTGTCCAGTGTGCCATTCCTTCTGTTTCTCATGCTGAGCCTGGCGCCCTCGAAGGACATCTGGGCTCCTGTGGAGAATGGGGGCGGGGAGGCGTGGGCTTCACTGGAAGCTTCCTCCCAAAGCCCTGCCCCTCCACCCTCTCCGCTCAGCCACCTGCAGAGTGCCCCTGCTCCGTCCCTGCCTGCCCCACGGGGGCAGCTGTACCCATCCCATCCTTCATCCTCCATAAACCAGCTGGAGTTTCCGTCCTGCCACACATTTTCCCGGATCGCCCACACCTGAGGCAGGGCCCTCCTGGGTGCCCCCTCTCTGCGGTGAGATGTGCATCACAGACCACCACACACTGGAGGCTCGAAATAGCCACTTCTAAGGTAATGACCTTGGAGTGAAGGGAACTTACAGGACAAACTAACTAGCAGCTGTGTCAGCCAGAAGATGTGGATGTCAGGTGGCGGGGGAGGAACCCAGGCCCTGACCAAGGGAAGGGGGAAAAGGGCCTTGACAGACGGCGGTGGGCTTGAGGGCCAGCGCGCTTCTCCTGGTCACCCTGAGACTTGCAGCGGCCGCTGGGCCTGAGGTGCTGGTGATTCCCTCCCAGGCCCAGGAGCTGGGGCATCACAGCTGCCCCAGCCCCCGTGGAGATGCCTCCCGGCTGCCCCCCTGCTCTTCTCACTCTCAGACCCTCCCGTCCCACACTGCAGGCGCCTTCTCTCCCTGTCTCCCAAAAGCCGACTCAGAGCATAGCCCAGGCTGCAGACCCCCCACTGGCTACCCCACGTCCCTGGGTGGCCCGCAACACAGTAAACAAGACATTTCTAGAACGAAAGTTCATCCTTCCTGTACACCCGTCTCCCTCCGTCTCCTGGCACCAAGCTCCCAGCTACCCGTGACACTGCTGCTGTCACTACCACCTCTGAGTGGCAGTGCCAGCTCCTTCAGCTCCTCCTCCAGTGTCTCCGGTGGCCCACAGCTGCACCCCAGGCCCATGTGATTCCTGTGCCCCTGGGCCTGCACCTCACGTGGGCCACACCTTCCCATCTCAGTCCCACCCTCTGTCTGGAACCCTCTTCCCCAGACCCCCTCTATCTCGTCTCCTGCTCATCCTCATGCATCATTTCTTCAGGGAGGTGCCTGTGACGTCCGGCTGGTGCAGGGGCCCGGTGGCCTGGTCTTGCTGCCCATCGTGACCACCCTAATTTGCTTCATGATCCGCTTGGCCCCCGTTAGCTGGCTGAAGCCAAGCACCAGATCTATCTCAGGCTCTATATTCCCAGGGCCTGGCACAGAGCAGAGCTGTACAAATATGTACAAATAGAGTGAATAATTAAATGAATAAACAAGACCCCCACCCTCCTGATCCCCCTTGTGTTTGCAGACTTCAGCCCACATCACCTTCGATAACCCCCCCCCCCATGTGGAAAAGGCCCCCAGCCCACTGGGCCTGACCTCCATCCAGGCCGGCCGCAAAACACCCCCACCCACCGAGGCTGGAAACTTCTTTAAAGCTCTCTCAACATGGTCAGTCCAGGCTGTTTAAAACAGTGAGTGCTTCTTTTACTTCTCTCCCCAGGCATTTGGAAGAGAGGTTCAGAGTATTAATTGGTACTTTACATACATTCTTGTAAAACCACAAATCAATCCTGCCAGGTCTTTACTGTGATCCCCAAACAGCAAATTGCTTCTAAGTAGGGCTCCGATGGTCAGGAAATGATTTCCTTTGCCTTGCAACAAAGCAGCTGCTTATTTTGTTGCAATGGAGTGAGTGTTGTTTTGCTTTTTGATCACATTTCAGTCAAACAAGACCTGGGAGAACATGTAAAATGACCAGCAAGATGCCCTGCCCCGACTTCCAAATGCGTCATGAGGTATTAGCTTCTAACCGGTTTGCAGAGGCCAGTCGTATTCAAGCTGACTATGAATCTAGGCTTCCTTTACAACGTCTTACATAGTAGCAGATATTCCAGGTTTACTGTTATCAGTCAGCTAAACACCTTCTGAAGACTTAGGTGTGAAAGAAGCCAGGGCCTTAGGAGAAGGGACAGAGGACCCAAGGACAGAGGAGAAAGGTCAGAAGCGGTCCCCAGGCACAGCCTGGAGAGTGAGAAGACAGGGTCCACAGGGGTCCCCCAGGAACCTCAGGAAAAGGCCAGTGAACTGGAAAAATGGGCTGACAACCAGCAGGGGGAGGAATAAGTGAACGTCACGCCAGGGAGGAATTAGTTGATGCTAAGGAAAAGGAATCAAATCACACCATTAGGTTGAACCATACAAAACCCAGCAGGAAAATGGGCAAAGGGCTAAAATCTGAGTCCACCAAACGAGGGAACACAAACCACCACTAAACACAAAAATGTACTAAGCCTCCCTTGTAATAAACACAACAGAAGCCGGACACCAATGAAACACCAAGAGGAGATGGTTTCAGATGACAGTGTTTGATGCTGGGAAGAAGGGTGATACGTGGGGGTCAAATGTGATTAAGTGGGGAGCAAAAATCATTGCACTGCCTGCAAAGCAATTTGGCCACAATGTAGCAAAGCATTTAAATATCGTCATGTTGATCCAATGAACTGGCTTTGGAGAACCTGGACAACAGAAATAATTAGAAATAAAAATTACTGTACTCCAAAGATGTTCATTGCTGAGATATTTATAAGAGGGACAACTGGAAACAACCTATATTTCCATCAATACAACATTCCACCCAAAAGAAGTAAGAGGGTGGTGCCATGAAGCAGGTGTATTTAAATGACCTGGAAAAAAATTATTATGATTCATGATGAGTTAAGAAAAAACAAAAAAAAGCAGGAATACAGGCAAGAAATCCCAGTGGTTAAGAGCTCTGGTTAAAGAGACAGTGACCTTGGGTTCAGCCACTCACCCTGTGACCTTGAGTGTGTCCTTCAGCGTCACAGCTTCCTTAGAAAGGTGGCTTAACAACGTCTGGTGTGTGTGCAGCACGTGGAAGTAAACGTACCAAAATGTTAATCACTGCTCTATGTGGAGGGGTGGGCCTATAAGTGATTTTATTCTTTTATTTTTTATATTTAATGCAAAATTAAATGCATTGTTTATGTAGTCTAGAAAATATCTTTAATAAACAGGAAGGTATCGAGAGAACAGGCAAGGTGAAGATAACCGGTTTCGGTAAGTGGGAGCTGAGACCTTTCCTTCCATAGGAGCAAATGGGGGAGGCGGCTGGAGGGAGAGAGAAGAGAGGGTGGATGGCTGCCTTGTTAGCTCTAAAGAGGTGGGATCGTGTTTAAATCTTGGGGGACAAGGACGAGGAGAGAGATAAAATACAGGGCAAATATAATAATATAATAGCAACGACATGAGTAGAAGGCGTTTGTGGGTAGGTGGGAGTGGTGAAGTTAAGAGCACTAAAATGATAAACTGAAAGAACATGATGAATTGAAGCTAAAAGGAAAACACAGGCCACAATAAGATAATAAATACTGATGACAGCCTCTGACCTTTTTCTCTCCGTCATATTCTTGGAAATCCTTGCTGGACATGGAACTGAGTTCCCATCCCTCCAAAGCCGTCTGGTCTTCCCCGGACTGTCTGACTTAGTCCAGAGAAGAAAAGCCAGGCTGCCCCAAAGCAGACACTTCCTGGGACCTTTCAGGGTTTCACTCCACAGCCTAGAGTAGTGCTTTTTAAAGGGGGTCCTCAGGGCCGCCCTGCTGTGAGGGCCTCCGAGACTCCTCCCCTCATCAATGGGAGCAGTGTTGCCTTATCACATGTACATCTCCATGGTTCTAGAAGGTTCCCTCTGAAGAAAGGGTTCTGCTGTGGAAGAGCAGTGAGGATCATGAGCTCTGGACACTGGCTCCCAGGCACCTGACTGCACAGGCAGCCCGGAGACACCTACAGCCTCCGTCTCCTGGAATGGATACGAGAGCCACAACTTTACTGGAGGAAAACGAAGTTTCCAGATGGTCTGCCAAGTTCCGGAAGTTAAAGGTGATGCTGGACTAATTCACGCCACCCCGACAATTAGGAGTTGGAGTTTCACGTACAGCTTAGAAAACATGCTTGGATAACTCCAAAACTGTGACACAACCTAACACGGTATAACACGCCATAACCATGATACATAATCCTCATGATCTCGAAACCTCAGCCAACTTGCCTCTTGGACAGTCCAGGCTCAGATGTGCAGTACTTGGCACCGACAGCCACCCATTGGGGAGGCAGTGGAGCAGAATGCCTGAAAGTGTGCGTTTCAGTCTAGGACCAGCCTCCTGCTGTAACTCTGAGTGTATTTCCCTAAATTAATGGCACCTCAGGAAGGAGGGGGGAACGAAATGTGCTCGATGCAGTTCACCCCACCAAGGGCACCGTCCCCAACAGGAATCCACCAGCAAAATGACATCAAGGTGCTCCGTGAGGTGTGACATGCTGTGTGATGACGAGGGCTTCGTGTAACTGACAAACTCAGTTCACTATGTTCTACCTCTAAACAAAGGGGTGGGGGCTGGCAAATGCAGCAGGAAAGCTCTAGCGTCATGCCACACCCTTTCCCTCACGTTTATCTCCAATGCTCTTGCTTTGTATGACCTGAGTATCCTCTGAAAATAACATTGGGCCGAGACTGATCATGAAACTCCGTTTTATTTGGGCCCCCTACATGAAGAAAATCAAAGCAGGACTCCTAATTTCCTGATTTATGGAAAGAAAAGAAGAAATGAGAGTAACTCTAGGAAAGAATGACGGGACCCGCAACGGGCGCCCGCAACCACTAAGTCAGCTAAGTACGTTAGTGTCGGTCAAAGCTTGCTTACCGGCGGCCGCCTTCAGCTCACGCTCGGAGCACTTTCTCTCCTACCTTCCGGCTTTCTTTAACCTGGGATCTAGACCCACGTTGTTCTTATTAAACTATTCTTTTTAGATTCCATATTTTCACCTTTGGGAGTAATTTTTAACTTCATATTAATTTTTGTTTCTATATTTTCAACACGAGTTGAGACTTGGCCCTCCACGAACCACTGATGTCCACACCAGCGTGAGTCCTTTCACACCGCCTTGCCCACCTTGGTCTCGTATCTCAGCACCAGGAGAAGGTCCTGGGGCTGATCTCAGCGAAGGACACATAAGCGGTGTGTGTTAGGAGCTTGTGATCTCTGCGACTGTCTTCTGACTGCATTCCCACAGGGATAACTGGAGCAACACTTTCCCCCAACGCCATACAGGCAGCTCCAGAAGCCCTGAGGGCTACCTCATTTTTATTCTTTGTGTCCAACACTTACATGCTTTCCCCCTTGTTCTTAAATGCTAATATTGTATAGACTCTGAGTAGATATCGGTCTAAAATCTTTGCCTTGATCATGCGCTCTTTCTACATGCAAACTCAAGTTTGATGAGTTTTCGGTTTTGTTTTTCAGCTCTGGAAATGGTGTTGTTGTTTTATTTTTGTTTTCTGGTTACAGCGTCCCCTGGGCATGCACAGCACCGCAGAGAGTGTGTTACTCCCAGCCTGTAGGGTATAAAGAAGGCGGCTGTGACAAAGAGAGAAATAGGGTGGATGCTCTGAGAAGACGTCTCCAGAGCCTTCAGTGAAGCGCCTTCCTATCTCTATTTCTCACTGGCACCTGACTCAGAGGTGGCAAAGACTGGCATTATCACGTGACCCAGCGTCAAGCCAGAGAATGTGCTGGGATGTGCCGTGCAGGCCAGCCCATGACGCCTGCGCAGTGAACCTCGGCACAAGCCGTGCGCTGAGCAAGGGCAGCAGGGGCCCAGTACATCCTAAGGCTCTGCCCGTGGGTGTCCATCCACCTGTGCCTTGGAGATGGGGGCTCCTCGGGGCAGCCGGGCCACCTGTTACTGTGTCCATCGCTTGTGAAACCAAGGGCAACATGTGTATGAGATGTGTCATGTACATAACAGGCCTTCACAGGAAGAAAATGTCCCGCCTACAGGAGACATTAGTCAAAAAGTCAACAGGATAAACCTTCTTCCCTGCGTGAAGGAAAGAACTGAGTCCTCAATGCAAAAAAAAAAGTCCCAGTGAGTCTCATGCCAGGCAAAATAAACAGGCTTAGAGGTATCCTGGTGAAATTATTTAAGAGTAAGAATAAACATACAACCATACAAGCAATGTAGCAGAAAAAATTAATTACTAAAGAGGGAAATCAGGCCGGCCTCAAACTTCTCCAACACTGTAAGCTAGAAGATGGAGCAATATTTGTATTTTTGGAGGGAAAAGATTATGGTCTAGGAATTGTATCCTCAGCCAATTCAACTGTGAGTTCAGCATAAAGACAGCTCAGGATTCGAGGCCTGAGGATGAAAGCCACCCACACAACTTACGGCAGTTCAAGACCGAGGGGGTCGGTGACAAACCTAAATAATACATGGAGAAGACATGGTCAAACTTTTTTTTTTTTTTTTTTTTGCCGTTTAAATGTTTCTATTTCATCTTGGCGCACAGAGATTTGAAGAGACTTACTAAAATATTACTGAGTACAAAGGAACCAACGAGAAAGGCATGAGCAGAGGGTAACATGAAAGAGAGAAACTGGTAATGGGAAGTTCACCTCACACCTGGAAAGCCCACTTGTGGGGAGGTTGCTAGAAACTGCACCCTAATCTTACTAGGGACCAAAGCAAAGGGATAAACATGGTCAGTGGTACCTTCACAGTGTCCACCAAGTAAATTCAACCCCACGTGCCCGGACGCAGAGACCAGTGTACAAAGAGCTCCTGGGGGAGGTGGGGGCTGGCAGGGCCAGGGGAAGGGCATGACTATATAGGGGCAGCACCGAGGGATCCTTCTAGCAAAGGAACAATTCCATAACTTGATCGTGGTGGTAGTTACACAAATCTACCTGTGCTAAAATTGCATAAAATTATACTCACAGACGAGTACATGTAAAACTGGTGAGCTGTGAATAAAGTCTGGGGGTTATACAACATCAGTGTTCCTGGTTGGGCTATTTCCCAGCAGTTACGTGCGATGTTACTGTGGCGAAAACTGGGTGAAGGGTGCACAGGACCCTCTATACTATTTGTCAACTTTCTGTGAATCTATCATTATTTCAAAATAATAAGTTAAGAGGGAAAAATCGGTGCAAAAAAAAAAAAAAAACCCATTGGACCACACGGTGGGCAAGATCCTGACATAACCCTGCAAAACCGACATCCCCGAACACGGGCTCTTCCTTATAATGCTCCGAATGCGAGTTGAAGCTCCATCACTAAAGTAAAATTGCGTGGTAGCACTTCTAGCAGCCCCAAGGGATGGCCCCCAGTGCAGAGATAGCTGAGAGTTTGGCCAGATTTAGGACTTCCTTGTTTAACTACGTAAAATCTTCGCTTTCATAATTTCAATATGTTTATTGTTTTCATTTGTGGTCCTTACTCAAAGATTGCAGATGGGTTTGAGGAAATTAATGGAACCCTAACACCCACTATGGAGGTTACCTCAGAAAAATTAACACCAACAGGGCCTCCGAAGCACCATTTACATTTTTCAGAATTGCACACAGATCCTGAGGATATCGCATACGTACACACCAGGAGCAAGAGCAGTTTCAAAGTAAAGACGGACAGCTTCTCCAGTTTCCCACCCAGAGGAACACACGTTCACTCAACGGACTGACTCACCACAGGCTTCATTAAAACTCAGGCTGCTGGGCCCCATCTGAAGTGCCTGGCAGCTCTGGGGTGGGCCACAGACTCTGCATCTAACAAGTTCCCAGGTGCTGCTGAGTCTGCTGGTCAAGGGACCCCAATTAGAGAACCACGGGGCTAAACCAGGGTGCTGCCAGAAACACCAGTGACCCCTCCTCATCTCTTAGGCTGCAATCAAATTTTGTCAGAACTTGAAATCAGATCTCTTTAAAACATAACCATGTAATCGATGGGATGCTTAAAAGGCAGCATCATATCAATGTTGACTTAGTATTCTCCTGTGATCACAGCTTGAATTTATAAACAGTACGATTTTTCCTGCTAGCACATGAAACATACATCTTCATCAGGCCAGGAATAAGAGTCCAATTACCAGGGGAAAAAAATAACAGCTATGTCTTCTGTAAGGCCTATTATGTGCCAGGCACTGTGCTACATTCTTATGTATCAACTCTCAATTCTCCCATGAGTTATACGAGTTACTATGTTCCCACTTAAACAAATGAGGCAACCAAGGCACAGAGAGGTCAAGTAACTTTCCCAGTCACACAGCTGATAAGTAGAGGATACAGGATTCAAACCCAAATTGGCTGGCCTTAAACATTAAGCTACTTTGTGCAACTTTAATACAAATACCTCTTTGTAAAGGCACGGACTGTCGTGTTTACCATATTAATACACTATTAAAATGTAAACAAAGGGCTAGAAACCTCAGTTTGTTGATTGGGAGTTGACCTAATGTTATTTTTATTATTGATGCTCATGAATAATTTTAAATAACCTAGAACTCACCCATTCACAGCACAATACTCTTGCATCCTCTGAGCCCAATGCAAAAACGAAAATCAGTGTGCCACGTTATCGTCCTAATACAAAAATGGCTTTTGGCATGTTTTTAAAATCGTATTTTTATTCTACCTATCGCCGTGGTCCAACCAGTCCTAGGATGTCATTTTCAAGTAGGATGTAGAGTTCTAAGTCTCTTTATGGTAATAAATAAATAAATAAATAATAAATTCTCCTTATGTAACACTGAGAGAGGACCTAAATTGTCCATGCTATAAGAAAGTTCCAAGGGACCCGTACCAAACTCCAGCCATCTCCTCTCTTATCTCCCATAAATTATTCACTACCATGGTGCATGTGACATTTACAGAAGCTTCAGCTATAAATGACACCATCCACAGATATCTTCTCAAGTCCCCTTTTGGCAAGGGCGCTACCGTGTGCCGGCAGGAGAAAGGTTTACCTACGCGGCGTCCCCACCTCACTGACCCTGGAGAACTGAGATTTGTGATGTCATAGGCATCCCCCTGCTTTTCCAATTGCCACATTTTTGTCAGTCACATTTTTAAAGTTTGAAGAGATAGGTGAAAACCGGGAAAATGGTGAAAACCTTAGAGGCTCCTAAAGTCACTGACCCCAGTATTTCCTGCCCCAAAGGGTAGATGGGAGACAAGAGGTGGGACCCGGCAACAGATGACACTGGAAGGTGCCGTTTCCTGAGAATCCCCTAGAACAAGGGTAAATGCAGGGGGTCCCTGTGGTGCCTGGAACCCCACTGTCTTCTCAGATGCCATGAATAACATCAAGTCTTTGCAAGACAAACGTAATTAATAAAGGATGATAACTTTGTTCCAAATTTTAAAGAATTATAAATCCGAATCACAACTTTGAAAGCTCTTTATACTCTCAAGATATGGCGGAGCTAAAACTCCTATAATGATAAGTAAATTTGTGTCAGCACACAGAGGAAAGAATTAAGCAACAATCACTTCCTTACTTTCAGCTTAAGAATCTTCACACTGAAAAAGTCAGCGTCGGCAATAATGGATTCAAAATTAAACAGACATAAAACCTTTAATTATTCATCCAACCCCTCAGTGTCTCTCTCGCTTCTAAATAATACAAGTGATGAGCATGTTTCAGAAGCGGAAAAAAACGAAAGGAATCACACTAAAAATAAGTCAAACGTACTTTTCTCCTCTTATCATCAAAGAATACTGACGATTTGAATGCGTTCTTTCTTGATGTTAATTTATGTTTCAACATAAATTCTTGATTTAAGGAAAACCTGTTTTATTACATTCCCCATAGGTTTCAGAACATAGGATCGGGTTAGTCAGCTGAAGACTCCAAATGCCAATGAATTTTCTAGAAAAGCGTGTTTGAGGAAATTTGTGACTGTCAATCAGGAAGAAAAAAGTAGCACAAAAGCTGCAATTATACTTACAATCATTCAAAACTCTAGCAAAGATGTCTACATTTCTAAATACATGCAAATAAGAAGTAAATATATCTATGAACTAGCATTCTGTGTATCCGCACAACTCCCTGAGAAATTGCAAATTTTGTCTTCCTTCAGTTTCAGATCTTCATAGAAAAACAAAATGATGCCTTGCTCAGAGACACTAAACTCACATGGATTCTACAAGTTACAACAATTGCTACATTTGTGGAGAGACAAAAAGCAAAAGTGGGTAACATACCAGCAGAGGTTTCTCAGGCAGGAGAGGTTTGCTGGCACTCCGAGGTCCTGTTTGTCTCCCTTCTTGCAGAAGGAACAAGCCTTTTATAACTGGAGCTTTCTCAGCTCCGCCTTCTCCTCTATGGTTCTTTTAAGAGGAGGAACAGAAAAATATTAAGCCATTAAAAGAAGACTCTTGCAGCCATGTCGTACAGTAGCAATAGAGCAAGTGAATGTGAGGACGGCATGCACAATTATAAAACACAGTATTTTAAACGCTCATAAAGGAAGAATACAAAATTCCCACTCTTGGCTTGCCAACAGTAGCGTAGTATTAAAACATACTACAATTTAATTTCTACAATTAGTGGAGCATTTTAAAAACCACAAATAAAATAGGAAATGTTCATTATAGAAAGAAATGACAAGAATAATTAGATTAATAGCTTTTAAATAAGGAAAAAATTCTTAGAGTAAATTTAACAAATATTGTGGGGTTGTTTTTTTTGTGTGTTGTGGTTTTTTTTCCAGATTTTGATAACTTTCTCCACATCATCATATAATATATTCAGCACTGGCTAGCTAGGCAGGGGTGGGAGCAGGTGGACTGAGGGCTCAGCAAGGCTAGCTTTGTTCATTTGTAATAACTCCCATGCCCCCTTCAAACTATATTTTGTCTTTGTGAAAACTCCACAGGAGAGAGGAAGTAATAATTGTCAGTGTGCAACTTTCAGTCATTTTATTTAACTGATGCACCACAGACATTTAAATCGCTTTGTTAGAGCTGATGCTCCTTGCATGGTGGCTATTACTTCTATTATGTATTTATATATGAAGTATATGTTACAGACAAGTAGAAGTAGGATAATACCATTTAAAAAATTGATTATACAACGCGAACAAATGCAAGGGGGTTCGAGATTACACATAATGAGTGTCAATGGGAATTTTGTAAAGGCAGAGGGACTGGAGCAAGATTTGAGAGAGAAGATACAATTAATTCCAGCGACAATTTCCGCAGAGAGCACATTCCGTTCCGGGAGAAAAGCCCTTCGACAAAGAGAAACGAAAACTGTAAAATAGGCTCACAAACGCAAGGACTCCCAGGGTCAGACAAGTAATGAAAATGAATGGAGTATAAGGCAATAGGGAAGGGTAGGGACTGTGGAAAATTGGAAATGGCAGGTGCTGGATCTGAATGAGGACCCATGTCAGAAGAGAGCAGTCAGAAACTCAAAAAACGAAAGAGAATCCGAGAAAACACTACGGAGGGAATAAAACTAGAGAGAACGAGAGAAATCTCAAAACCACCCTTACTGTGGATGCTAGGACTAGAATCTCCCACACCCCTACGATTTTCTTCCCTCCCCCCATGCACATGCACAGATGGGGCCAATAGATCCGGTCCTCTCTTTCCTTAGCCTGCAGTCTACACAGCATCCTTCCAGGTATTGTCGGAGATAAAGGAACTGGAAATCTATCCTAAAATCTAGTTTGAAAACCAAAGAAAATGAACTGGAAAAGACTAGAAAGCTAGAAAATTGTAGAGACCTAAGCACAAAGTGCATACTGAAATGCTATGAAAGCACCCCTTTGTGGTACGTGACGGAGCAGTGACCCCAGGCTGACAGAAGAAAGCTGATAGCAGAAAGGGAATGAGCATGGAGAGGGCAGTGAGAGAACCGGGGAGAAGACTGACACTCGTTGGATGGAATATTTAGGGCCATTAAACATCCGGATTCAGAGCTGTATTTACAGGGAAAGATTCAAAATACACATTTTCAAGCGACTGGTTTAGGTTGCAAAACAGGTAGTACAAGTTCACCTTGGGTTTAAAATACACCTAGAGAGGAAGAACCAGAAAACTGGATTCGGACCCTGTTATAGGCTGAATTGTATTCTCCTCCCACCCAGAAAACAAAATCATAGTGTGAAGGTCTAACCCCTCATATGTCAGAATGTGACTCTCAGACATGGAGTCTTTACAGAGGCAATCAAGTAAAAATAAGGTCCTCAGGGTGGACCCAATCCAATGTGGCTGGTGTCCTTCCAAAAAGAGGAAATTAGGACACTGACACCCAGAGGGAAGACCATTGTGAAGACACAGGGAGAAGTGACCATCTGCAAGCCAAGGACTTAGGCCTCAGGAGAAACCACACCTGCTGACTTGACTTCAGCCTTCCAGCCTCCAGGACTGTGAGGAAATAAATTTGTCATTTAAGCCCCGGGTCTGCGGTATTTGTTATGATGGCCCCAGCAGATGAACACAGCCCCTGAAATCAGGTGTGGCTGTCACCCCTCCCTGACACGGCCAGGACCACTGCAGGTAGCCAAGGGAGGAGCAGAGAATTTCCGTGAAAGCCTTGGCACCACACGCCCCCAGGCTTCCATCTTCGGCACTGCACAGCCAAACGGGGCCATCTCGGGAGCAGCAAAATGGCTCTCCCTGTACTGGCTGGAAACACCGGGAGCCAGGTGACCCTGTCCTGGTCTCAAAGCAATGTTAATTAAGCCAGTGTGGATTTTTCTCATTCATTTTCTGATTATTCAACCACCAAGTTCTTTGTTCTATCCCAATTTTCATTCTAATTCCAAATGTGTTGTGTCCACAGCAAATGAGTTATCTATCATCTGACCTAAACAAGTTCCACCTGTGGATGGATCCTGCTGGAGGAAGTCAACACCCTCATGCAATGGGAGGAACAGAGGTAGAGATGTATAGTTCTATAACTTACAGACTTGCTGTTTTATCCACGACCTAACAAAATGCCTCAATTCCTCTACAAAGGCAAATAACGAAATTTGTTTTTAATTTTTAATGCTAGGTTGTTGCACTACCTTTCAGTACCAGAAGGGGGCTTCTCTGAGCAAAATCAGTGGCTGCAGCAGAGACCTTTTCTGCCACCTACATCCCCAAAGCAGGTTTCACAGGTGACTAGCATATGGGCCTGGCGTGTTTCTCCAGACCCTTCTTGCCCCATGAGATAAGCAGAGCGTGTCAGCATGCTGCCTGCTGAATGTGTAGACACTGTTCTTAGCTTTGCTCTCCTATTTTCTGTGCTGTGGGGAAACGTCACAACTGAATGACCTAGAGATGGATGGTGGTGATGGTGGCATGACAAAGTGGACGCATTTAATGTCACTGAACCGTACACTTAAAAATGGGTAAAATGGGAAATTTTATGTTATGTGTATTTTGCCACAATGAAAATAATTTTTAAAAATATTGCAAGAAACGGCTGCGGTTTTGAGCACTGTCTCTGAGCCTTTGCTAACTGGGAACGTGGACAAAATCCCCAGCCCCAACCCCTCAGTCAGATGGGATCTTAAGGCCTGTGTCTCGGGCTGTGTCAGGGTTTGGAAGGTGGGGGGCATCCTGAAAGGACCAGCCACGGTGGAGGTACCAACCATATTAGTGTCCTTCCTCCCTCCGGTTTCTTTGGTCCCTCTAACTCAGTGTCCACGTGTTTGGGGTTTCCCTAGGCAGACAAAGCAGGAAGAGGAGGCCTTTCCTTCTGTGGCCCAGCCCCCACTGAAAGAGTAAGGAGCCCACCGCCCCCACCAATACTGAGCCCCACGTGCTTCCACTAGTGTTTCTGAGTCGGTGGCCCATGGCCGCTGCAGCGGCATTTCAGGGGCACAGTTGAAAATGATGCTCTAGACCCCACCCAAGACCTGTTGAACCAGGATCTCCCGGTGGGTCTGAGAAACCTGGTGATTCTCGAGTTCCGTGGAATTTGAGTATTGCAGCTCTGAAGAAACAGGTGGCATAAGAAGAAATGCTATCAGTCTGCAGAAACACAGCCTTCTGAGTCGTGGTGCCTGTGCTGCCCTGGGGCAGAGGACAGCGGGCAGGAGCTGTGCAAGCACAGGAGAAGTCATCACGCTCCGTGGAGGGCACACCCTGATTTCAGCTCCAAGGCTTGCTCTCTACTAGGGGAGGCCTTTTCACCCAGAGCTTGGGTTCCTTCTGCTGTACTGGCTCTGTGCACAGCATGTACGAGGTGTGATCAAACAATACGGTAAATGGTTAAATAAAAAAATTACTACAGTAAAAGACACATTGCCATTAATCCCCCTTAAAATACTCCCCCTCGCTTTGAACACACGTATCTCATCGTTCTTGCCGCTTTCTGAAGCAGTTCTGGAAGTCCTCTTTCGTCAGTGTCTTGCACTGTCATGGCTGCCTCGATGTCCTGAATCATTTTGACTTTGGGGAAGAGCCAGAAGTCTCATGGTGCCAGATCTGCTGAATGGGTGGATGAGAACATACTGTAATGTTTTTATTTGACAGAAATTGCCATAACAGAAGCGATGTGTGACACGGAGCGTTGTCATGATGGAGGATGATTTACAGCACACTTTAAAATACACCTTCTCTCAACCGTAGCTCACACCCGACTGACTGCACCAGTTGAAACCTGTCACACACTGTTACTAAGGTTTGATGCGCTGCTTCCCATATTGAAGATCCCTGCCGTTCCGTTGGATGGCACTCGGCAGCAGCATTCACCGTATGTTTTGAGCACAATGGAAAGGCTGACACGTGGAGCTGATGAACACACCAAATGGGAACCCACCAACTCATAGATTCTCCCCTTCCCTAGGACAGGGAAGAGGCGGTGTTACCCTTACCCCCATGTCCTGGCTTCTCCTGGCAGAAGGCCCAAGATCCCACCTCCTCCAGAACTAACCGCTTACCCTTCACTTCTGCAGGCTCCATGGCTTCCACTCACCTGCCTCCTTCAACCATTCCTGCCACTGTCCCTTTATGAAGTACACACAGCTCGTGAGGAAGGAGAATGGTTATCATGGCACCAGAAAGGCAAACGGGCAACAGATCTGGTGCAAGACCTGAGTCCTTCCAGACCTGTGGACTGACCACACCAGCTCCTGGCTTCTCAGGTCACCCTGGGAAAACCCAGAGGGCAGCACATACAGGACGTCTGCTCCACCAGTAGAACTGGCGAAGGAAGCAGGCACACGAGTGCTAGATCTTTGCTCTGGTGCGCCGCTCGGACTGGTCCCAAAGCATGGCCACAGCCCAGAAGGAGGCTGGTGGCACCATGCCCAGCACAATGCCCTTGAGCCCAGGTGCACAGGTGCACTGACTGGGGTGCCTGTGTCTGATCTCTGAGCTCCTCCCTCCTGCGGTTACAGCACCCTCTTGGTCTCTTGGTGGTCAGGCCTCTCTTACTCCTTGCTTGTTTTACCCTCCACACTGCACCTCCACCAAGTCCTGGCATGGCCTTTATCAAAACTGTGTACTAACTCCCCAGAAACCCAGCCACTGTCCTCTGACCACAGCCCTGAGATTCCAGAAAGCACTCCCCCAGTGACATGACCCGATGACCCGTGACGGATACACTGACCGTCAGAAAGAAATGAAACGCATGGCTACACTTCCCACATCACATGGCTGGTCCACTATCGTACCCGTTCAGAACTGCTTATGACTTGGCAACTCCTCCATAAGGAATGCAGCATTCCACAGGAACTGTGGCTCCCACCCATACTCGTCCTCTGAACCATAACATTTTTGTCCCTGGAGGCATGTCTAGCCAACACAGAGATCCATAGCACTCTCTAGCACCCCAATGAGCAGTACTAAGAATGCATTTACAGGCCCCAGAAGCAATGACCTGACAGGGGGCTCCTTGCATAAGCTCCCCTGCCACCACGCATCCCCCACCCTGCAAAAACTACAGAAGCCTTCCTAAGCCACTCAAGTATCAGCCCTTGCATCTACTCTACCTTCCACAGTTCCCTTCTGCCATTAGCCTTCCATTTCATAGCCCCAGCGGTTCTGCAGTGAAGCAATAAAAATTTCACTTCTCAAACTTTCATGTGCAGACAAATCACCGGAGGATCTTGTTAAATGCAGATTTTGGTTCAGCAGATATGGAGTGGGACCAAGAATGCTACATCTCTAAGGAGGTCTTCCCAGGTGGCTCCTGGTCCATGGATACTCTTTGAAGAACAAGGGCCCAGGAAGACCCAGGTTCCTGCCAGCACCTCCTTGGCTTCAAGTCCGCAGTCCTGAGAAAAGCAGAAGCCAGAAAAGTGGTCAAGATAACTTGCCGCCTACAAAGATGGCCCCACAGGTGAACCCAGGGTCCACCTCTGGGTAGGGGAGAAGGGGCCCCTCTGGATTTGACATTCTTCACGTGTCTCCCCAGCCCCCAGAACTCTGCTCCCCCTGACAGAATGAGAAGTAGCCGGCGCCTTCAGGCTCCATTCTGTCCTCTGGTCTCAGGTGAGAAGCTCCTGTTTCAGCAATGGCCAGCCCCAACCTGGTGGGTTCACCCTGGGCCCTGATTGAAACTTGCACCTTCCCAAATCCATTGAGGAGAACCTCACCAAAACCTCTTTAGAGATCGAGGTTTTGAGCGTTTTGGTAAAAGTAGGAGCTTGAAACTCGTGTTTGTGGGGAGCCTTCCTCAGTGATGCCAGACAAAAGGGACCAAATGAAGCTCCTCAATTATTTTTCTAAGTCAGGCATCCAACTCTCTTTGCATATGAGAACCCACAATTGGACTAGAAATAAGAATGAACAGCAGTTGACACAGACAGAAATAGAGATGGATATAGAAATGGAGATAGAGACAGATACAGAGATAAAGATGAGGATGATGGAGACGGGGATAATGGAGATGGGGATGATAGAGATAATTGAGATGATAGAGGTGGGGATGATGGAGATGGATGGGGATGGGGACTGAAGTAGAAGGAGAGACAGCGACACAGACCAAGGTAGAGGCGGAGATTATACGGTACCAAAGTGACAGGTACCAGGAGTAACTCAGACTCACAGATCAAGTATTTGATATTCACCCACATAAATGTAAACAATGACAATGTGCCTTATGCATTGATAGTAAACCGCTCAGAATAAGGCAGAATACCGTAGTCGTTAAGGGCTCCGTCTCTGGAAGACGGGTCTGGATTTAAGTCGAGGCTCCAGGGCAGCCCTGGGCAGGGTCCCTGAGCTCTGAGCCTAGTGTCCTCACCTGGAACATGAACAGCAGCTGTAAAGCTCTCAGCTCAGCTGTGACGGCGCAAACTGGAGAATCAGTGAGTGTGCACTGCCGCTGAGACGGTTAAGCTCCTCACGCGTGACCGTGTGCTCTCTCACGGCAATACATAAGCATTTCCTGATGACAGGACAAGCTTGTCAGTGACACGGAGGAACAAGGAATTAGAAACATGGCTTCTGACTTAAAGTAAATCATTTCAAAGAGGAAACTGCATTTCAAATCTGCAGTTTGAATAGACAAGGTAAACCGGGTTTTGGGGTGGGGGTCTTCTGAGGAAATACGTCGCAGACTCCAGCCCACGTGGGCTTCAAGTCCTGAGTGTGAGACGAAGTGAGGCTCCTTGCATATTGAAAATTCACACAGTCATCAGCGTAGCCTTCTGACCCAGCTCTGACCCATTTCAGAGCTCCGGACAATAAGAACTCATTTTTCCCCTTTTATCCAAATTACCGAAACTTCGTCTAAGGAGGCAAATTAAGTTCTGAGTGATTTCTGACCACTTTCATGTGGTAATGGGATGGGAAGAAAAACACATCCCAGGCCCACTTGGGTTCACAGAACTGCTCCATCTGCCTTCTGCTTTGGGGGATGAGAAACCCACCCAAGACGGGAGGGCAGCCTGAATG
The DNA here is from genome assembly GCF_004115265.2 of Rhinolophus ferrumequinum. NCBI lineage: Eukaryota > Metazoa > Chordata > Mammalia > Chiroptera > Rhinolophidae > Rhinolophus > Rhinolophus ferrumequinum. The sequence goes on from NC_046291.1 coordinate 5,319,864, forward strand.
CTACTTAAAAGCGTGACGGCTTCAGGTGATGGAGTGTAATGGAAGGAGAACATGAAAAACAGTGGACAATTAGGATTATTAGAAGTATTACCATCCCACAGAGTGGGTCCAGAGTGGAAAAGGGTCACAAAATGTCAGACACAAAAACAGCCAAGCGACCTTAGATGATAACTGAATATTTGCCCCAAAAGTAACCTGACGGGAAGGACATTTTCCAAGGGGAGAGTGGGCACCACAGCCTGCTGACCCCCGACCCTATCTCCATCCATCAAACCGGTCCAGGCTGGCTGCCACGCCCTGGGCTGGGGGCTGTAAATTCAAACACGCTGAAGGCTAAACCCCATGCACGAGGAATTTAGCCCAGTAAAAATCGCGTTAGGAGTGAAGAAACAGGTGGCTGTGAGGGGAGTCGGTCTGTCTGGGCGACGGGGTCCATCCACCAAGCAGGGGCAGGCTTTCTGTTAGGCTTCCGCCCCTTACATCCATTCTATAACGGTGATATCTCAAGTAGGAAAGTGCTGACCAAACAGCCCCCCAATAAAGAATTCCTATGTTTAACAAGTTTACAATCGGAAACTCTCTCTACACTGATGTGCGTGTGACAGCAGCTGACACACACCGGGCACCCGTTCTGTGCCAGGCACAGCTCTAAGGGCCTCACGTGTGCTGACTCACTGGCCCTCCCGACACACCTGAGGTAGGAGCCACGAGTATCACAATCGCCGTTACACAGATAACGCAGCTGAGGCACAGACAGAGGAAGCAACTTGCCCAAAGTTATGCAACCGGCATGTGGCAGAGCCAAGGTCGGAATCCAGGCCATCTACTCTCAGGGGCCTTTTGCTAAACCTTTATGCTGAACAGCTGCAAATGCACACGTGGGCACATACATACAGAGACATGCACACATACAAACACATGCCTCCACACACATAAACACACAGACGCACACAGACATACAACCACATGCTTCCACACACATAAACACATACCTCCACACACATAAACACACAGACACACACAGACATACAACCACATACTTCCACACACAGACACACGCACATGCAAATACACACCTTCACACACAGGCACACAGAGACACACGCACACTCAGAGTTACTCAGATAGAGGCACAGGGAGGCAGGTTGGCCCTAGTGAAACTCAGAGAAAGGCTGTTTCAGCTGCCCTTTCCGCCAATACTTTTGTGAGATAAGCAATGTTTTCAGGAATTTCAGGATTGTCCATTTACATGTCTAATGAGCATCTAAGACCTAACAGGTCCCAGAGTACCTGCGTCCCAGCCGCCGTCCACCCCTTAACCTGTGCCTTCCACAGAGCAGCTCGTGATCCCATCAGCCACCACCCTGGAGTCATCCTTGGTTCTTCTCTTTCCCCCACACCCAATCCATCAGTAATTCTTGTCAGCTCTGCCTCCAGTCCTGATGCGGTGAACCCCAAACCTGACCATTTCTCTGGCCACTGCCAGCTTTGCCCAAGGTGCTGCCATCTCTGCAGCCAGTCTGTCAGTTTCCACTTCCAGTCTCTTCCAAAGCCATCTTGTCAAGGCGCTGGTCAGATCACACCAGATCCCTTTCTAGAAACTTCAGGTGGCTTCCCACTGTAGCCAGGATAAAATCCACGTCTGAACTGTGGCCTGCAGCAGCCAGCCGACCTCATCTCCTCAGGCTCTTGGTGCTTTCCATTTCCATGTCTAAAACCTCCCCAGATCTCCTAGCACACGGTTAAAGGACGTGTAGAGCTCAGGCTCTGGAAGAAGACTGCCTGGGTGAAAATCCCAGCTCCACCGTTTCACCTGTGTGATCTTGGGAAAGTTTCTTAACTTCTCTGTGTCTGTTGTTTTCATCTAGAAAATGGTGAAGATAATCATACCGAAAATAAGATCTAGCCAGACAATCAGCTCTAATACGTCTTTTGGAGCAAAAATTAATATAAGATACGGTATATTATATTATATTATATTATATTATATTATATTATATTAATTTATATTATATAAGACCCGGTCTTATATTATAGTAAAATAAGACCGGGTCTTATAATAATTTTTGCTCCCAAAGATGCATTAGAGCTGATTGTCCAGTTAGGTCTTATTTTCAGGGAAACACGGTAATACCTTCCCAGGGTTCTGTGAGGACTAAATGAGTAATCCATGTAAATCTCTTACGGGAATACCTTTCTCAAGCAATGTTCATCATTATTAGTAGTAGCAGTAGTAGTAATAGTATTAAAAGCAAATGAATTGTGAGCTTGGACTCTAGAGAGCCACTACCATTCACCACTGGCTGTGTGACCTTGGACAAGTTACTTGACCTCTCTGTGCCCAGTTTTCCCACCTGTTAAATGGAAATAATAATCATACCATCCTCATAGATATTTTGTGAGGAATGAATTAGTCAATACATCTAAAGCACTCAAAATAGTACTTGGCACCCAGCAAGCGTTCAGGAATGCTCGTCATCATTGTTATCATTATGGTCTCAACATCATTCTCTTCTTCTGGGTCTCTGTTCAGCTCTCCCGTCACTGGCGAAGGCCTCCGCCACCCCCAGCCGGGTCACCGTCATATCACTCCGTCTTATTTTTCGTCGTTCCACCGACCACTACCTGCCATGAACGTCTTCCTTGTGGTGTCATATGTCTTTGACCGTCTCTCTCCCTCCGGCCTGTAAGCTTCAGCAGCATTTCCCCAGGGCCTGGCACAGAGCCAGGCACAGGGTCGGTCTCAAGAAAAGCCAAATGAACAAACGTGACAGAAGGCAATGTTTCACACGTGGAAAGCCTCTGTTTGCGCGAGCTCTTTTTGTTCCTCAGGTTGTTATTCTAACGCCCAAGTTCATGGCTAGCCACCCCTGCACATCAAACCTTAATGGAAGGCTTCGATAGTGCATTTATGAGGATATTTCGCTGTCCTCCGGTGGCTGGCATCAGAGCAGCTCTCTCTAGGGACGGTGAGCCATCCAGTGTCAATTCTTCCTTGCGGCATGAGCTCAGACACCGTTTCTCATATTTACCTTCTCTCCTTACTCATTGACTTATTTCTTTCTTCCTCATTTGATTCATTCATCAGCCTAACGCCAGCTCAGTGCCAACCGCGCACCGGCCTAATGCTGAGTACGGATGTCACCAAGGCTAACACAACCAGTACCGACATGTAAGCATCGCAATAGTGTACAGAAATGAAAAAAACCTGCCCCTCCACCATGTTCCTATGACCAAAACACAGGGTGCCAATCAGCAAACAGATGGGTACCGCTGGAGTTCAGAGTAAAGGTGGGGCTGGGGCGGGGAGAGGAGACTGAGCAGATGGGCATGGGACGTGCGTGAGCCTGGCAGAGGAGTCTGGAAGTTGTCTTGCAAGCATGTGGGCACGGAAGGGCTTTAGCTCAGGGTCATTGCCAGCTTTGTGTTTTAGGAAGGTTCTCCTTGAGTCTCCTTGGTGGTCAGGTTAAGAATGGAAACAAAGGAACAATTTGGTCCCCACAAGAGATGATGGAGAGGAGGGCTGGATTTTACAATATTAGAAGGCTTGGATGATAGGATAGGAGAAAGAGGAGAAATGGACCAAGCTGTCCGGTCCGGGCGTGGGGGATGACATGTCTAATTCACTATCTCTGTGCCCCTTCACACTTGCGGTAGGAGCCCTCCTGCCAACACAGTCACAACTGGTAGGATATTTGCTTCTTTGAAGAGCAGCAAAAATGTAAAGACTCTTGAGGAGCATTCAGCTTAGATGGCTATGGTAAGCAGAATCATGCCCCTCCCGCCCCCTCCCATGTCCCAGTGCCCGGAACCTATGAACACGTTAGGTTACATGCCAGCAGGAATGAAGGTTGTCGGTAGAATTAAGGTTGCTAATCAGCTGACCTTAAAATAGGGAGATTTTCCTGGAGTATCCGAGGGGGTCAGTGGAATCACAAAGGTCCTCTTAAAGGTAAGAGGGAGGCAGGAGAGTCAGTGCCAAAGAGACGAGATGACAGAGCAGTCAGAGAGATGCTGCCAGGACGAGGCCAGAAGAAAACGAAGGTGGAAAGATCCACGATTCTCCCTTATGGCCCCCAGAAAGGAACACAGCCACTGCTGACAGCTTGATTTTAGGCCCCTGAGACTCACGTCAGACTTCAAACACCCAGAATCATAAGATACAAAATTTATGTTGTTTCAGCCACCAAGTTTGTGGTAACTTGTTATCGCAGCAATAGAAAACTAATGTAGCTTCACAGACAGAGTAAACTCGTAATTTTCACATTCATTTTTTTTATCTATTTATGGAGTATTTAAGTTACATCATTATAACATGAAATGAAACTGGCAGAAACAGAATTCAGGAACAAACACATCTTGCGTTTGTTTTTATCAGACTCCGTTAAGCGGTAAAAGGAGAAAATCAAAGGCTTTCGAGAGTGAGGTCGGAGCGGCAAGGATTTGGTGTGTTCTGAGCCAAATCCGGCAGATGTACAGAGCAGATTAACGGTGTCAGTTCCCATCTATTGATACAGCTAGATGGAGATCAATTAAGAACACTTCTACTGTGCAATGTGTCTGTTGGCTCTGCTCTTATTACCTTTATTGGTCACGACTACATTAATTATGATAACAGAGGAATGAAGGGGAAATGGTGGAACTCCAGGCAGCCTGGGGATAGTTTGTTGACAATGGTATGGCACAGTTGAAGAGTCAGTGCGTGAGAACTGGAAGACCTGAGAGCCTGACCACCAGCTTTGGTGCTGGTTCTGGAAGTCACAGCACCGCTCCGCCTATCAGCGTTCTCAGCTGTGCGACCCCACCGTTCCTGTCTCAGAAGTCAAGTTCCCATGTACGGAAATGCTCTGCCTGCACCTGGCCTCTCTTTGCTCCCTGAGGTGGTCATTCTGTTGCCCGAGGGCATGAAATAATGCACCTAGCATGTGGTGGTGCTTGGGCAGGCTTAGCTGTTGCTACAGAGGCAGCTATCCCATAGTGCTCTGGGAGGATGGGAGGATGGGAAGAAGGGGCCACCGCCACCTGAATCTGCGCCCAGGACCCCCCAACATGGACACAGTTAGAGTCACTACACAGTAAAAGAAATCCTTGAACTGTCTTTTGACTAGGTCATCTTTGATTAATAGCAGGCTGTGGGTTACGGATCAGCTCCAGTTCACACTTCTTTAGCCTCTACGTGAAAAAAGTTACAACTCTGACAACAGCCGAGACACTGTGGTACCCTGGGAAGTGTGGGTGCATTGGTGTGTTTTTACTCTTTTGGCCCCTGACTGGCTTTTTCCTAATCCTAGACTGGGATAAATAATCCAGGCTCAAATACGTCCAGTGCCTCTTAGTCATTTTCTCATGAACTGCAAGTGGAAAATGAGTTCCCGTGTGATGTGACAGCTCAGGTATAAACAACCTGAAGCCTTAGGAAGGGCGGCTGCTAGCACAGGACCTGTGCCTCCGTGATTCCCTGCACAGCCAGTGCCCGGGAAACGCTGGTTGACCGATGGGTTCATCTGCATCCCATGAGGCCTACATCAAATGGCCGTGCTGCATGCCGTGACGGGAAACCAAGGTCAAAGACAGACTGTCTTGGGCAAATCTCGGTGCCTTGGCAGCTGCAATGAGGACAAAATGGGGATGTGTACGTGCAGAAGTGCCTTGAAGCTACCTCTATAATAGTCGGGGCAGGCTAATGCGGTGACAAGCACCCCTATCTCTGAGAATTAATGCACAAAAAAGTCTTTTTCTTGCTGATGTCCAAGTCGAATGTGGGTGTTCAACAGGCAGCTCTCCATGTGGTATCCAAGGACCAGTCCGCTCCGTTCCGTGGCGCTGGCAACCCCTGGGCCTGGAGACCTCTGTAAGGTCATCTGTTCATCCAGCAGACAAGGGGGAAACTGGGAAGTTGTAAGGCTGGGCCTGGAAGTGACACGTATCGCTTCTAGCTACATTACATGGGCCAGGACTCATCCCCGTGGCCACACCGGCCTTACAGAGAGGCTGGGGGCTGAATATAGTTGTGTGACCAGGAAGGAAAAATGGGGTCTGTGAACAATTAGCCTGTCCCTACCAGGAGCTGTAAAGCAAAGGAAGGGTCTTACTCACTTTGAGCATAGTCGCCACATCTTTATGGTGGTGGAGATATGACATGTAATGATTCATGGCAAAATCAAAATAGGAAAAATTCCCTTTTTTATCATAACTAAGGTACAAAAGGTTCAATTTCCCAGGCCAATCAGGAACGAAAGAAGAAAAATAGGAAGGGAGGAGGAGGAGGTGGAGGTGAAGGGAAAAAAAAAGAAGGACAAGCAGAAATACAAATGAGTTTATACCCCCAAACACGTTTCTGGAATTCTTGTTTATGTTAACCATGAGTTAAATCTTCAGTCTAAGGTTATAAATTGGATGTTGCCTAGTACATGTCTTCACTGATAGGAAAGCATTTTTCATGGCAGGAAATAGGACTTTGCAAGGTACAATACTTAACAGAAAATTTGCAACTTGGATATTCAAAAACACATCAAAAGAAAAATACTACGTGCTCTAGTTCTTCATTGATAAGTTCAATTGTTAAAACTTTCGTGGTCTTTCCATGATGTGCTAAGCTTTCCCGAGACCTTTTGCTCTTTGTTGCTCTCCCCACAGGATACATATCGACCACCAGGCACATGCACACCTTGGAGACAGCTCTTTACAAATGATAGATTTCAATTGTCCTGATTGTCAAATACTATAATAGCTTTTAGCCACTGTACCAAAAGCTTCAGCTATTTCAATTCATTTAATCCTCTAAGACAACCTTGGATTAGGTGTTATGATTCCATTTCACAGATGAGGAAATTAAGGCTCAAAAGTAGGAAGGAACTTGCCCACGTTTAGCCAGCAAGTATCAGAGGCAGGACTTGAGCCCCAATGTGTCCGACTCCAGAAACCATGATCTCAATAATAACAAAGGTCAGCTCCAGATCAGGGCTGGGATTTTGCTCTTGTTGTTTTGTCTGAATGATTGTTCTGGTGAAGTTAATTTACAACATGAGCTGAAATCTCAATCACTGCTTAAAAGGTTCACTTCACTGTGGAATTATGTGTCTACACTGTGCCCAATGGAACCATCAGTTGGTTGGACTGTAAACTCATTATCATGCCAACCCTGAACCTGACTTCTGCTCCTGCAAACTTTCAAAGCAATGACATTTCCCCTGAGGCTTGGTAGGAGCCACGTTCAGAGTGACAGATAACTGAAGTGGGCCCACAGGTCATCCTGCTCGTCCCAGGCTCCTGTGGCGTCACCATTCCAGGTCAGAGAGTCAGGCAGAATAGAAGATAAGAAAGGGCACCCAAATCACTGGCTTCTCTGATGCCTGTATTGGCAGAGAAACTCTCCCACTGAAAGCAGTTGAAAGCAATTATTGAAAGCAATTTAAATTCTAAATACACTGAATTTTAAAGAAAAAAAAACTGCAATGAAACGACACTTTTATGAAAAATATATGAGGTTGCTTCCAGTAATTATAGATCAGTGCAGATATGTTTCTTTCATTGGCCATTAATTTACATCAATTATTTATCAAGTCCTGTGATGTTGTGTGCTTAAAACCACTTAGGACTGGGTGCTTTAATGTGTTCTTTAAAGGGACTGATTATAGATTCCACTTCAAGAATTTTTTTTCTTTCCTATGATTGACATACAAAGAAAGAATAAACTGTTGGGATCAAAATCAACCAGATCCTTACAATCCTTACAAGTTCTTTCCCCCACCCTCCACCCCTTAAAGTTACAGAGAAAAATTTTACTTTTTTTTTTTTTTTTTTTTTGCCATTAGCTAAGTCCCTGATTTCCGAGATGATGCCAATCTTAAGAAGATCCTTGGTGGTTTGACACAATGGGCATTTTAGGAACTGTCCTAGCTCAAATATATTCCTGAGTAGATGACTCATTGGGTGTCCTGGACACACCCATAATTATATCAGACTTTTCCTGGCTTTTTTCATGACATCTGGTCAACCCCCTTGGCAACGCAAACACAAACCCTACATCCAGGTGATGCCATTTAACATACAGCTGTCTTAGCCTCTTCTCTTTTTAATTTTGTGCTGTTTTCTATTATTGGATCCCTAAACCCCCCAAAGAAAGGTGCCCGCTCTATACAGAACAGAAACTTCCTGACTATCAGGGAAGAATTAGAGAACAATGGTGAAGACGGCTCAAAGGTAGAGGAAACGCACTGACAACAATTGCCTTTTATTTCAAGATGAGCTGAAGTGCATGGGCCCACTACTTGGGAAAACTATTTGCCAGACTGGCCCAACCTACTGAATTCCTACCCACCTGACAAACTCTCTTCAGCCTTCCTGGCTGTAGGTGAACTCCAGCGAGCTGGCTGGCCAAGGCCTCTCTTCTGTCTTCACAACTGCCTGTGATCCTATATTGCCCTCAGTCCCCATCGTCTGATCGCTTTCTCTCCTCCACACTTTGCATGGTGGCTTGCTCTCTCCCACGAGCATTGTCTCTCCCACCTCCTCTTTGTCTGGCTAACTCCTATGCTCATCTTGACGGTACACTTGAGCACTTCCTATTTCAAGAACCTTTCTCTGTTGGCACCAACCACTTCCTGCCTTTTGCTTTCCTGAGTCATACGTCACGTGACCACAACTGCCACTTCATTTGTCAGATTCCCCACTGTGCTGTGACTTCTAAGAGGGTGGAGACAACGTCTTCTGCATCCTGGTATTCTCAGGGCAGTCAGATAGCATGCTTGGCGTAGCTGTGTAATTAACGAACCTCACCAAAAACTGGCAAAGCAGCCAACCCTGAGGGTGCCCGCCGGGATGCCTAGCTGACAGGCTTAGAAATGCTGGACCCTTGTGTTTCTTCAGTCCCTCCTCATTGATTCCAAATCTCAGATTCGAATTCTTTTCTTCCAAATGATTCACACATAAGATTCCTTCCCCAAACATTCTGAAATTGTAGTTTCATTTCAAATTTAGGTAGTTGGTAAAAATAACCTAGTAAAAAGAAGAGTAGATTTGAAGACTCTATTTATAAAAAAGGATGGAGAACCTAGTGTTTGTCAAATTACATATTCCATTCAGTAAAAGAGTAAGGTTGCAAATGGGAAATACTATCACCAGAGATAATAATTTGTCATATTTAAATAGTTATAGTTCCTTATCAGTTATAAATTACTTTTGACTATATCATGACCTTTTATTTACCCATATTCCAGTTAAGTGCAAGACTAGATCAAATTAAAACCAGGCATCTAGCATTTCAGTATCATACATAGGCCACACAGATCTTGTTTAAGAGGGTCAGCTTTAAAGCCAGGCTGCCTGGATTCCAATCACAGAGCAGCTGTGTGACCCTAGGCAAGTTCCTTAACCTCTCTGTGTTTCATTTCCCTCACTGATAAAATGAAGATGATAACTCAATCTTCCTTCCAGTGTGGTTGTGAGATATAATAACATAATGTGGTTTTAAATCTGGGCTGCATATTAGAGTCACTGAGGGGAGAAAAAGGACTCTTTTAGAAAACACTAATGCCCAGACTTCTGGTCAAGATGACAGAGTAGGTAAACACTGTGCTGGCCTCCTCCCATGACCACCTCAAAATTACAATTAAACTATAAAATAACAATCTTTGAGAATCACCTGAAGCCCAGCTGAACAGAAGTCCTATAACTAAGGATATACAGAACAAACCAAGTGGACAATGGTAGGTAAGGTGGAGATGCAGAACAGGCTGGTCCCACACTCACGTGTAGCAACTAAAAATTGGGAGGGATATCTCAGCTGCAAAGGGCCCCCTGAGGAGCAAGGTCCCAGCCCCACACCAGGTTCCCAGCCCAGGGTTTCAGTGCCAGGGAGAGAAGTTCCCATAACTTCTGGCTTTGAAAACCAGTGGAGATTGAGGCTGGGTGAGACAGAGGACAGCTGGAGTCCCAGGCACTTCTCTTAAAGAGCCCGCTCACAGACTTACTCTCTGATGGGCTCTTTGCTGAGCTCCAGTGCTGGGGCAGCAGCTGAAAAGGTGCCAGGGACATTCGGGGAAGAACTGAATTGTCTGGCTTCAGAGTGAGGGCTGGCAGGGCAGCTTTCTCCCAGACAGAAGTGCTGACAGAAGCCACTGTTCCTTTGTTGAGCCCTTCCCCTACCCAGCATGTATGCACAGGTGAAGGCAGGCACCATATCTGAATCTCCATCAACCTGGCTAACACCATCCTCTGAGTGATTCCCTGAGACCCTGCCCTACCCAACATGTGGGCCCACCCAAGCCACTTCCAGTGGCTTTTCCATACAAATGGCCTGTCTTTGCTCATGCAGCAGACTTTCCTAAAATCTCTCAAAGATTCACAAACCCCAAACAAGAAGCATCTGGCCTCAGTGTGCCCCATACCTCTTGCTAAGCAGCCTGAAGTCCAGCACTAGCAGCAACTGGCCTCAAATTGCAATTTAGCCTCCCCCCAGGCACCTCCAAGTCCAGCACAAGTGGCAACCACCTGCAGATCACCAAGTGGCCCTAGGCAGACACAAGCAGTGGCTGACCTTGCCTGCACCAGAGCCCCTCCACCACCACCAAGAGGCCCCAGAACCAACATCCCCAGTAGCCAGCTTCAGACTACACCAGGGCACCATCTAACCACCTCCACAAATGACATACAAAAAGGGAAGACTCAGCAGGCACCAGAGCCCCACTAAAGTGAACCCTGCTCTGTAGGGTCAGCTGTTACACCGCAGCTCCTCCACAGTAGTCACAGCCAGTCCTCACAACCAATCAGCCTGAGGGTTAATCCCTCCCAACAGCAACCAAGGCTCAACTACAACAAGAGGGCACACACAACCCCCACAAGGGACACACCTGGAGCACCCAGCTCAGGGGACCAGGGAAACTGTGCCACTGGGCCCCACAGAACTCTTACTACATAACACCACTCTACTAAGACCAGGAGACATAGCAACCCTACCTAATACATAGAAACAAACACAAGGAGGCAGCCAAAATGAGGGGACAAAGAAACATGTCCCAAATGAAAGAGCAGAACAAAAAGAAATAAATAAAATGGAATTCAGCAATCTTCCAGACACAGAGCTCAAAACACTAATTATAACGGTGCTCAGTGATCTCAGTGAGAACTTCAACAAAGACATAGGAAACATAAAAAATGGAGACAGAAAATATAAAAAAGAACCAGTCAGAAATGAAGAATACAATAACTGAAGTGAAGAATACATTACAGGGAATCAACAGTAGATTAGGTAAAGCAGAGGATCGAATCAGTGATTTAGAAGACAAGGTAGCAGAAAACATCCAATCAGAACAGCAAAAAAAAATAAAGACTCCAAAAAATGAGGGGAGTTTAAGGAGCTTCTTGGACAACACCAAGTGTACTAATATTTGCATCATAGGGGTACCAGAAGGAGAAGAGACAGAGCAAGGAATTGAAAACATATTTGAAGAAATAATGATGGAAAACTTCCCTAACCTGGCAAAGGAAGTAGACATACAAGCCCAGGAAGCATGGAGAGTCCCAAGCAAGATGAACCCAAAGAGGCCCACATCAAGACACATCATCATTAAAATGCCAAAGATTAAAGACAAAGAGAGAATCATAAAAGCAGCAAGAGAAAAGCAGTTAGTTACCTATAAGGGAGCCCCCATAAGTCTGTCAGCTGATTTCTCAACAGAAACTTTGCAGGCCAGAAGGGATTGGCAAGAAATATTCAAAGTGATGAAAAGCAAGGACCCACAACCAAGATTACTCTAACCAGCAAAGCTGTCATTTAGAATCGAAGGACAAATAAAGAGCTTTAGAGACAAGAAAAAGCTAAAGGAGTTCATCACCACCAAACCAGTATATCTTCTTTAAGAATAAGAAAAAAAAAGATAAAAAATATGAAAAATAAAATGTCAATAACCACATATCTATCAATAGTTACTTTCGATGTAAATGGAGTAAATGTTCCAATCAAAAGGTATAGGGTGGCTGAATGGACAAGAAAACAAGACCCACAGATATGTTGCCTACACGAGATTCACTTCAGATCGAAAGACACACACAGACTGAAAGTAAAGGAATGGAAAAAGATATTTCATGAAAATGGAAACAAACAAACAAACAAACACAAATCTGGAGTAGCAATACTTATGCCCAAACAAATGACTTTAAAACAAAGGCTATAACAAGAGACAGACAAGGACCCAGTAATCCCTTTTCTGGGTACTTATCCGAAGAAACCCAAAACGCTAATTTGAAAAGATATCTGCATCCATATATTCATTGCAGCATTATTTACAATAGCCAAGGTACAGAAACAACCCAAGTTTCCATCAATAGATAAAGAAGTGGTATGTACTGGGGGTGCCAAAAAAAAAAAAATGTATACAAGTGGACACTTTGGTCACCGTTGCTCAAGCAGTAGTTTGCTGTAATCAGAAGTGTCTGGACACTGATGGTAACCACTTTGAGCACCTCTTGTAATTGCAGAAGTCAAACGTGACTTGTATTCATCTTTTGTTATCAGTATATATTGAGTATTACAATTTTCATAGTTTTTTCCTTTCTTAAAATGTGCACACATTTTTTGGCACCCTTTGTATATACAATGGAACATTAGTCAGCCTTAAAAAAAGAACGAAATCTTGCCATCTGCAACAACATGGATGGACCTAGAGGATATTATGTTGAATAAAATAAGTCTGACAGAGAAAGACAAATACTATATGATTTTACTTATAGGTATGTGGAATGTAAAAAGCAAAATGAATGAACAAATAAAACAGAAACACACTCATAGACACAGAGAGCATTTTGATGGTTGCCAGATGGAAGGGGGGTTAGGAAGATGGGTGAAAGCATGGAAGAGATTGAGAGGTACAAATTGGCAGTTACAAAACAGTCATGGGAAGGTAAAGCACTGCATAGGGAACATAGTCAATGATATTGCAACAACAATGTATGGAGTCAGATGGGTACTAGACTTTTTGGCGTGATTACTTTGTAAGTTATATAAATGTCGAGTCACTATGCTATACACCTGAAACTAATATAATATTGTATATGTCAACTGTAACTAAAAAAATATTTCAAATTAAAAAAAAAAAATACTAAGGCCCAAACCACCCCAGACCATTGATACCTATATATCTAGGGTGAAGCCTGGCCATCCAGACGTTACTATTTTAAATGTTCCCCAGGTGATTCTAACATGCAGGCAGCATTGAGACCCCCCCAGGTTAATTGGTGGAAACCACTTAGCACAGTGCCAGGCACACATACATGATGTTCCATGTACGCGTGTACATGCCATCCTTACCATTTCGTGTACAGTACCAGCTGATTCACCTACAGCATCATGATAGGATGCGCCTTCAGGATGACCTTCAACTTCCACTTGAATTACTGAGTTTCCTCTTATTTTAGCTACTCTTGTGGGAAAGCTCTTTAAAATAGGCCGCCTGTCTTCCTGCATTCTTTATCTCTTAATAATTAAAAATTCTTTTTAATTTACACAAGGAATTAGAAGTTAGGATAGAGAAGTACAAAACCACATTGACGTCTCCTATAATCCCACAATGGGGAAAAGGCTTCTTACAGTTGTTGGATGCATGTCCAGATTTTTGTAAACATGTGTATGTTCCAAAATCGGGTCATTCAAAGTGTGCTATTTTATAACCTGCCTTTTCCACTTTAACATTTCATGAATATTTTTATGTCAATGAATACGTTTGTAAGAGCTATTGTATTTTAGAGACCACTATAATATATTCAATCCCGCCCTCTCTGTTTTTGAGCAAATAAGCTGTTCCCAGTTTCTCTATATTAAAAATAGCATTGCAATAAACATTCATTCATGTGTTAGTTCCTTCTTGCGTGGGATAAATATTACTAAGTGTCTGCCTTGTGCCAGGCACATTCAAAGAAATAAGAACACATCAAGTTGCTTAGCAGAGCCTCAAATGCCACTGTCCTCAGAGATGCTACTTCACCCACACTTCCCAGCTGCTGGAACTGCACCAGAGAATCCATTCCGTCCCAGCACTGCCATCCCATTCACCACCACCGACGGGACCGCCACTCTGTGCCTAGTTCCCATCAAAAAAAAGGGTCTAAAACGCCATCTTATCACCTAGGTAGTGGGTTGAACAATGGCCCCTCAAAAAGGTATGTCCCCTGGTAGCTGTGATTGTAACCAGAGGGGAAGGTGACGTGACAATGGAGGCAGAGAGGAGAGTGGTGCGTCTGTAAGCCAAAGGCAAGGGTTGCCAGCAGCCCCCAGAAGCCAGGAGAGAGGCCTGGGACAGATTCTCCCTCGGAGCTCCAGAAGGAGTTTAGAGTTCCAGCCTCCAGAATAACTATGAATAACTATGTGAGAGAATAATTAAGTGTTGTTTTAAGCCACCCAGTTTGTGGTCGTTTGTTACGACTGCCCTGAGAAACGAACACAACCTCTCTTCTAGGACCTCTCCTGGACCAACTGTCCCAAGTTGGGTTCCCCAGGAAGCAGACTCTGAGATGGAGTTTTGAGCACAGGACATTTAGGCAGACTGCCCTTGGGACCAACATCTATGCAAGAGAGGGTGGGGGCTGGGGCAGAAGCAAAAGTGGGAAGAGGGTTGGGCTGCGATTCAGATCTAACAGAGCCCTGACTGACCTCTGGATCCTTCAGAGGTGCCCCATGCTGGGCCAACATAACAGTGATCAGTCACTGTGGGCAGTCCTGGACGGGCGAGCCTGTGGGTGAGGCAGCCTTCTGTAACTGAGTAATCCCTGGAGCAGATGACAGCTGAAGGTGTCTGCCAACAGCGCTGCCAGCAGCTGAGACATCGAGCCCTTCCGTGGAGAGGAGACTGAGTGGCACATCACGTGCCCAACAGAGCATCTTGGGCTCAATACTGTTTCTGTAGGATTCATCCATGTTTTCAGTTTGTATCGTTCAGCTCTTTGGACTGCAACAGATTTCCATGGTATGAAAGTGCCACAGTTTATATATCCAGTCTCCTGTGGATAAACATTCCTAAGTTTGTGTGATGGGCTTAATTGTGTCACCCCCACCCCCAAATTCTATTTGTTGAAGTTCTAACCAGCCAGTGCGTCAGAAGGTGACTGCGTTTGGAGATAAGGCGCTTGAGGAGGTGATGACGTTAAATGAGGTCGTTACAGTAAATAAAACCTAACTGAGTGTGACTGGCATCCTTCTGCGAAGAGGTCCCCGACACACAGAGGGAGGACCGGCAAAGGTGGTTTCCTACAGGCCAAGGAGAGAGGCCTCAGAAGGAAACTTACCCTGCTGACACTTTGATGCTCTACTTCAGCCCCTGGAACCGTGAGGAAATACATTTCTGTTGTTTAAGCCGCCCAGTCTGCAGCGCTCGGTTATGGCCGCACGAGCTAATGCAGTTTGATTCTAGTTTGGGGCTGGTACTAACATTCTCATATGTGTTCCTTGGTGCAAATGTTCATCCATCAGCCTCGCTCAGGCATATAAACTGCTTGGGGGTGTATACTCCTTAGACAGGACGGGCAAGGCTGGGTGAAAGTGTCTAAATGGGGTCCTGGTGTTTTCCAAAGTCGGTGAACTAATTTATACTCCTACCAGCAGGGTACTCCAACTCCAGTTGCTCCATATCCTTGCCGACACTTAGTATTATCACTTAAATGTTTACCAACCCTATGGTACCTAATGAGATCTTACTGTGGTTTTCATTTGTATTTCCCTATTAATGGGGCAGAGCACTGTTTACTGGCCATTTAGAGTTCAGAATGGCATATTCAAATCTTTGCCCATTTTTCTATTGTGTTATCTGTCTTATTTTTATTGACTGATTCATATTGGTCTGAACTATATATATTTTATATTATTAATTATATTATTATATTATTATATATTTAAAAGAATATATATATTCTGTTGCATAAGTTGCAAATGTATTTCCCAACTCTGTTTCTTTATGGTGTCTTTTGATGAATAGCTGTTGATTTTCTAATGTAGTCAAATGTATTCATTTCTTTTTACCATTAACATCTTTCTTGCTTAGCTTGAGAAACCGTCTGCACCCCTCCTCACCTCTTTCCCCCTCAGCTTTGCGTCTGTCGGAGTGGTTTTCTCCTCTACAGCAAATGGCTTCATTCTCTTGAACTGCAAATGGCTTCCCAGATGCCAGAGGGAGAGAAGCCTGGGCACATGTGAGCCACAGACAGCTTTTGTCTTTGGGCTGGCAACTCCAGAAGAAAGAAGGCTTCTCTCCCCCAGCATCTTTCCATAAAATCCCTAGAAGGAATCCCATTGGCCCATCTTAGGTCAGGCCCTCACCTCTGCAGCAGAGGAGGCGTGGCCGTATAATTGACAGCACCATCACAATGACATTTCATTCCAAAAGGACCAGATGCTGAGCCTCTTTACTAGAACCAGAGGGAGAAGCCAGACATTCAAGGCCTGGAAGAAGGCCAGTATGGCTGGAACCTTCCAGAAAGAGCGGAGAGGGGTATGAGATCAGGCAGATCCACATCACACAGTATCTCCTAGACCATACCAAGGCTTTGGGATTTTTATCACTAAAGCATTGGGCCTATCTTTTCTATGATTTGGGCCAAGTACATTAACTGTGGTGCCACTGATACATTCATTAACTAAAGTAGTGTTTGACGTTCTGTTGTGAGCGGTTGTCTCTGGCTCAAATGAGATGACTTGTCTTTCTGAACTCCATCATCCTAAAAACAAATCATTAGGGTAACAAGTTTCTATTGCATGCTGAGTCCCAGGGTTACTGCCATGGTGCATTCTGGAACATGTGATCCTTATCCGTAAGGCACTCACAGTCTCATGGGGAGATAAAGTGAACACTCCTGAGGCAATTAGAAAGCAAAATCTTACTGAGTCTGAAACCGTCCATATTAAACATTGTTAAGGAAATTGAAAGTATGTCCTGCCTTACTGGATGAGCCATACTGCCTGCTTCTACTTGGAGATCTCACTTTAGACATACGACAATAAATGAGACTGAATTATTAGTTGTAATATAAGATCATTAATACATACCCTTCCAAGTCAAGTTTGAGTCCTGGTTTAAAATATAGATTCGTGTTATCTTCCATGATCAACTATCCAGAATAGCACCATCCAGCATTTTCGATGGTGATGGATTGTCCCATATCTGCTCTGTCCAATATGGTAGCCACATTTGACTATAGAGCATTTGAAATGTGACTAGTGTGACTGAGTAACTGAAACTTTAATTGTATTTAATTTTAATTCATTTAAATTAATGAATTAATGAAATTCATTTAAATTATTTAATTTTAATAGGCATGTGGCTATATGCAAGAGCACTAGACTGCTCAGATCTAGAACATGGCCAAGAACGCAGGAAGAAGCAAAAGTGACCCTCAGTAGTCAAAATAGGTGTTACAATATGTACAGATAGAAACCACTTTACTCATAAAAACCTTCCAGAGACTCTCATAGAAATTATACAGAATCTATGTATGATTATTTTTGACACAGTTCTAACAAGTTTTGTAATATGGTTTTCAGTCCACCAAAAAAAAAAAAGAAAGTTGCAGATTAAAAATATGAGACAGAAGTCAGCAGACTGACAAGAAATGCAAAATTAAAATACCTAGGGAAAAGACAAAAAAAATGAGTATTTTTTTAGTGTTCCTTAGATTGTGTTCTGCAGGACACAAGGGTCTTACAATTTTGAGAAGTGATAAATATGTGAATCTTCCTTGAAGATGCAATTAGCATACAAATGCTATGAGAATCTTGTAAAAAACAACAAAAAATGGTTCAACTTAGTTTAAGCGAGCATTTCCAACCAGGAAACATTTTGTTAAGATTTACAAAACAAGTTACCATAAAACACAGTTTGGGAAATGCTGAACTAGACTTATGACTTAAAAGGACTAAGCAGGAGACATTTGTTACATGTTAAACACGTCTCAAACGTCACAGAAGGTTTACCAGAAAGTTTCACCAACTTGCTAACAAATAATTCTCATGTTATTTACACTGTTTACACACACATGCACGCGTGTGCACACATGCACACATTATGCAAAGCTTCCCAATTGACTTTTCCAAGCAAAAAACAATACCACAGAGAGAGATCCAAGATGGCGGAGTAGATAAACACTATGCCTGCTTCCTTCCATGAACACATTAAAATTACAACTAAATTATAGAACAATCAACCTAGAGAACCATTTGAGGTCTGGCTGAACAGAAGTTTTACAATTAAGGATATAAAGAAAAAGCCACATCGAGACTTGTAGGAGGGGTGGAGATGCAAAACAAGCTGGTCCCAAATATCCGTGTAGTGGTTGAGAACCAGGAGGAATATCTCAGGCAAGGAGGTTCCCCCAAGAGGAGCGAGAGATCCCAGTCCCACACTGGCCTCCCGAGCCCAGACCACTGGTGCCAGGAAGAGGAACCCCCACAACATCTGGCTGTGAAGAACAGTGGGGATTCCGACCATCCGGGTGGGATGGAAGGCTGCGGGAAACCCAGACATTCTCTTCAACGGTCCACGAACAGACTCTCTCACCCCCAGGCACTCACCTTGGGCTCCAGCAGAGAGATGGTGATTCAGGAGGCGTTGGAGGCATAGAGGGGTCAGACTGAGGTGTGTAGATTTGGGGCAGAGCTGAAGGACAGTCACCCTTCTCCCTGTGGAAGGTCCTTCTTCTGTGCTGCCAGCAGGCAGGCACCACCTTTCCTATGTTGAGCCCGCCCCCTATGCTTCCAGCCAAATCTGAATCTGATTGGCCTGGTGAGCTCTGTAGCTCCACCCTGCTGACTCACTGGGAACCTGCCCTACCCAATTCCCCCAACGTGGAAGGCATGTTCTTCAGCAGTCCCACCTGCATTGCACTCTTACTTGGAAAACTATTGGAGTCCCCAGGCCCCAGGTGGGCAGTGACTGGCCTCAGTGTGTTCTGAGACTTTTGCTGAGTAGCTCCAGATTCAGCACTGGCACCAAGCCAGAGTCTACATTAACCTGGTAACCATAGCTCTCCCTACTTTAGTGACTCCCTGAGACCCTGCCTCGCCCATCTTGCATACCCCACAAGGCATTACCAGTGGCTGAACCTTAAGGGAACCTTAAGGTGGCAGCAGGCCTGGGGTGTTCTGGCTTTCTGCAGAGCTACCCCAGTCCTGGTACTGGTGGTACTCGTCCTTGGTTTGCAATATGTCCTCTTCTACGTGCCTCCAATGGCCAAGATGAAGAGGCAGCCTGGGTGTCCACCGATGGAAGAATGGATAAAGAGGAGGTGGAATACAATGGAATATTGCTCGGCCATGGAAGAGAATGGGTTCTTACCATCTGCAGCGGCATGGATGGACACGGAAGGTATTGTGTTGAGTGGAGTATGTCAGAGAGAGAAAGACAGATGCAATGTGATTTGTCTTATATATAGAATCTAAAGAACAAAATAAACAAAAAAGAACAGAAACAAACTCATAGATACAGAAAACATTTTGATAGTTGCTAGATGGGAGGGAGGTTGGGGGTGTGGGTAAAAAAGGGGAAGGGATTAAGAAGTACAAATTGGTTGTTACACAGTAGTCATGGGGATGTAGTGTATAGCACGAGGAATATAGTCAATAATATTGTGATAACTATGTGTGGTGTCAGATGGGTACTAGATTTGTTGGGGTGATAGATGGGAGGGGGTCGGGGGCAGAGTGAAAAAGATGAAGGGATTAAGAAGTATAAATTGGTAGTGACAAAATAGTCATGGGGATGTAAAGGGAATATAGTCAATGATATGGTAATAACTGTGTAGTGTCAGGGGGATCACTTCTGAAATTATATAAATGTCTAACCACTATGCTGTAATCCTAAAATTAATGGAAACCAATATTGAATGTCAATTGTAATTTAAAATTTTTAAAAGGGGAGGAAAGGTTAAAGGCAATAAGAGGTATAAAGCAAATAAGCACTGGTGTGATGTACAGCACAGGGAATACAGTCAATAATATTGTGATAGCGTAGGATGGTGTCAGATGGTTGGTGCACTTACCACAGTGATCACTTCTTTAGGTGTATAAATGTTGAATAACTATGATATACCCTTGAAACTAATATAATATTGTATGTTAGCTATATTTTTAATAAAAATCTTTTAAAAGAGAGATGCTAAGACAACAAAAACCTGAACATAATGGGACAAAGAAAGAAAATTGTGGACCAGGCTCACTTATGATGATCAATGATTGGTGAAAACAAAATCTGCCTCAGAAGAAGGAACAAATCTTTTTGACCGAAGAGGGCATATTCTGGGACCATTTAGCATTGGGAAATTAATGAAGATAATTCATAAAACTGTATGGGCAAAGGTAAAAAACAACACAATCGTATTAGATAGATGCCAAAATGGCAGTTGATATCATTAAAGATCAAAATGTTCAGTAAAACAAAGTGGGGGGTTGGGGGGGTGAGGAAATTTCTTCATAGAATAAAACTAATTATCTAGTGCCAAAAGCAAGTGTCATCCATGCTCACTGATGTCAGATTTGAGGGGCTGCTGTGCTGTGTAACCCCAACACTCACAGAACAAAACTCCTCAGGGCTACGTGATGACTTTCTGAGCCCTGAGTCCTCGGTAATGGTGCCTTCATGGGCCTCTTTCTCCACTGTACATACAGACGGTGCCAAAAACATGTTCACACATTTTAAGAAAGGAAAAAACTGTATTTAGTTACACTGATGGTAACCACTTTGAGCACCTCTTGTAATTGCGGAAGTCAAACGTGACTTGTATTCATCTTTTGTTATTGGGATATATTGAGTACTACAATTTTAATACAGTTTTTTCCTTTCTTAAAATGTGTACAGATTTTTTTGGTACCCTCTGTGTGTGTGTGTGTGTGTGTGTGTGTGTGTGTGTGTGTGTGTGTATGTAAAATTATATTTTTCTGACTTCGTTGGTATAAAGACTAAGATAATCCAGGCTGGGCTATTTCCATTTTCCCTCCGATTTTAAAATAAATTAAAACATTCTCATGACCCTTAACAGTATGGTGACCCTGACAGTTCCTCCTGTGCCAATGGAGAAGCTGACCGGAGCTGCCGGGCAAGCAGATGGCTCCAGCTGCAGGCCCTTCCAGGATCGCCTCGGCTGTGGGGAGCTGCCTGACCCAAGGTCATGCCCCTTCCTGGGGTGGTCCAGATCCAATGACTGGTCAATGTAAGTGTCCAAAGACCTGGCCATCTTGGTCCAATGGGGGACAATCTGAAGAACCATGTGGCACAGAGCTCCCAAGGCGGTTGGGTCTGCATCTCAGCCAAATTCTCCCTCTGCCCACTCCGTTTTTCTTCCCCTCGCTTCCACAGGGGTTGGTCCCAAGTGCGCCCCACATAAATGTCTTGCGTTAAACTCCGTCTCACAGTCCTCTTCCTGGGAAACCAACCTGAGACAGCAGCACATTACAGAGGAAACCACCCACTGCGTGTCCATGTACACGCAGCCCCAAAACAGGCCAAAGTAACCTTATTGTTTAGGGATGGGGTCACATGTGCAGCACTAGAGGAGAGGGAGGGTGTTATTAGCACAAAGTCAGGAAGGGGGCCACCCAAGTGGGCAGGGACACACAGGGAGTTTCCGGGGTGCTGGCAATGTCTGATTTCTTGGTCTTCGTGGGGTTACCAGGGTGTTTGCTCATGAGTGTTTTTTCAACTGTACATGAGTGATGTATCTGTGCTCTGTGATGATACACCTCACATTAAAAAGGGAAAAGATTGAACCAAAAAGCACACTTATTGTCACCACTATCGTCACTGTCATCATTTCAGTGGCAGCACTGTCCAGGGTTCTGTCCCAAGAAGCAGGAAGAAGGAAACGCTTTCCCTCTGATCACAATGTACCGTGCTGGCTGTGTGACAATCTGCCCCCAACCATCCTCACCCATGTTTCCCAAAGGAATGGAGCTGTAGATAAGGTCGAAATGGGAAGTGGCGGTGAGAGCTCTTTCGGGTGGTCTGACGAAGTTAGGGCTCCCCCCTTGACCTGCAACAGATCTGCTTCCACGAATGATAAAATCAGGTCCCTGATTACTTGCGCTTCCCAGTAATGGGATATACGAGCCCAGCTTCCAGGATGGTAGTTTCCCATCCAATGGCCCTCTCTGTGGCACTAATAGACATCCTCCCCTTCCTGAGACTTGTCCTCAATTAAAGAATAAGTGGACATCAAGATGGGTATATAATCCCCACCGTAAATGGGACTGGAGCTGAACTTAATCTCTCCACAGACGACCTGCTTGAGGGAATGGAACCCAGGGCACCACCATGGCTTAGAAATTTCCTTCCCATAATGCTCAGAGCTATCAGAAAGGTTAGCAAAAGCCTGACACTCGGGTAAGGAGGAAAGCCACACGCTGAAAGGCAACGTTCCCTGCTCGCGGCCATTCAAGGTTGCGGCAAAGAAGTATGATATTGTCAGACCTCTCAGGGCAAAATGGTCCATTAGGCTCCATCCGCAACACGGTAGGTGTCCCATAAAAGCCAAGAAAGAAAGCACAGAGCAGACACCTGGAAAATGCAAAAGTGTTATTCTTCAAAAGGGAGAAGAAGGAAAGTAATTTAGCTGAAGTCCCTGTTGCAGAGCCATTTAGAAATCTCTGCCCTCATACTTGCACTAACACTTGGTTTCCATTTGGCTTTTAAAAACTATATAAAGCTAGATCCAAAAGTTATTCTCTGAAATAAGTGGTAGTTTTTTTCCAGGCCTCAGAAACCAGGAGATTGAGGATGTTAATTGGAAAAGGGCGCCTCCACCCAGCTTTCTTTCCTGACCATGTACCTTGGATTGACATACTCCTGGCACTGCCACTCACGACATTGTGATGTGACTTATAAGTAGCCCATCTCTTCTGCCTGTTCTCCAGCCCCACACCTTGTATTTCATG
The DNA here is from genome assembly GCF_004115265.2 of Rhinolophus ferrumequinum. Classification (NCBI taxonomy): domain Eukaryota; kingdom Metazoa; phylum Chordata; class Mammalia; order Chiroptera; family Rhinolophidae; genus Rhinolophus; species Rhinolophus ferrumequinum. The sequence continues at coordinate 5,342,767 of NC_046291.1, forward strand.
CTGAGCACTCTACCATGTGCTCTTACCTAGCTGGCTTTATTTAACCCCCATAACTCTATGAAATACATACTATTCCCATTTTATAGATGACATAACTGAGGCTCAGATCAATTGCCCAAGGTGGCCTTGGTTACAGAATTGGGACTTCAACACAGGTCGTCTCCCTCCTTTGTTGAGATGATCGACAGATACAATATATGTAAACTGTTTAGCACAGTCTCTGCTCAAGAAATATTATCAGATATTATTAATTTTATTACCCACTACAGGAAATGGATTGTCCCAGGATGCATCTCCCCAGCCCCTTGTATTTTCTAACACAGAGGCATCCAATCAGGACCATCCATGAGGCCCACTGATACACTGGGCAGAGCACATAAGGGGCAAAGGACCAAAAAAAAGGACACTATACAGAAAAAGGGAAAAGCAGTGGCCAATAAGCCTATACAAATATGCTCAACATAATAAGGAAACTTAAAATGAGATAAGAGTTTACCTATCAGAGTGGCAAAGATCAAAGATTCTGATAACCGTCGCAGTGAGGAAGACATTGTCTGTAGGACCATAAATTGGTAGACCCTCCCCGGTGGGCATTTTCACAATGTCTATCAAATACTATATGGACATGCTCTTTAGTCCTAACATTCTCTATGAATGAATTCTGCTCACGAATACAGCTCAATATGTGTGTGCCCGTACAAGAAAATGCAGGGCTCTGTGTTTTCTCAGTAGTCGGAGACCAAAGATGAGAACCATCTGCTTTTCAGTAGGGAGCCAGTCAAATAAAGGACGACACATGCATGCAATGACATACTCAGCAACTATTTAAACATTAGTATAACAAATGCTTACGTCCCATTCACCAGGCAGTCCGTACTACGGACTTCTAAAATATCATTGCATTTAATCTTCATCACAACCCTATGAAAAAGACACCATTCTTATCCACAGATGAGAAAACAGAGGCACAAAAAAAAGGTAAATGCCTTCCCAAGGTCAAACAACTCAGAAGGAGCAGAGGCAGGCTCCGAACCCAGGCAGCCTGGGCCAAAGTCCCATTTGCACGTGCTATACTCTGCGGCTGGCTCCAAGGACAATTCTAGTTCTAAACATCGTCATGAAATAGGAAAGAAAGAAAATGATAAAACAAACAATCACATCATGAACTCACATAACAAAAAGTGTAAAACAAAGAGAATGCATTAAATGCAAAATGTAAAAGTGAAAACATAAATTAGAAGAGATTAAATTTTTATGCCTAATAAATAAATCTAAGAGGTGATGCTTTGGAAAAACAAGAAGAAAATATAAACCACTAGATAACGTAACTGAGAGAAATAAAGGGAGAAAGCACAAAATTTGAAACCTGACAAATACAGAGCTGGCACCAGTTCTCCTTTCTGGAAGGAGCACAGACAGGAAACCTCAAGCAAAAATCAACCCTTTGAAAACCCTAAGAGAAATCAGAACTTAACGAGATACTGGACGTCACTAGCTGCAAAACTCATGCTTCCCGGCTTCACGTTAGTAAAAATGAATGAATAAATAAATAAATCCTATTGGCTTACAGTGCTATCAGTTGGGCTTTTGGTTCTTGCAGCTGAAAACATTCCTCACGAATAAACCATTTAGCAGCATCCCATATCACTCTCACTTCCTCCATCCCACCCTCCACTTTCTCTCCCTAAAGTCAGAAATGTGGTCCATGTAGATAAATTCAAAGAACTCTTCTCATCCAACCTGACCTCTCAATAGCATTTAACACATGGGCCATTCTCTCCTTAACAATTGCCTGACAGATTTTCTGTATAATTTAAATATTTTGCCCATTTTTAAAAAATTGCAAGTAATTGAAAAGAAACAAGCTGAAAAGCACAACTGCAACAATACAACATAGATGTATTTTAATATAAAGTATTATGTAAATGATAAGAAAAATACTAAGACTACACTAAACATTAAGGACTAATAAATATGTGAAAAATTCTCAGCCCAACTAGTCTTCACGAAATGAAAATTAAGACTCACAAAGAGATGCCTTTTTTGCATTTGGTAAAAATTCTTTTTTTAATGACCATGTTCCGTGTTGATGAAAGAGGAAAATGGGATACACATACATCAGGAATGGGAATGCAAGTTGGATCAAACTTTGTGGGAAGCAATTTAGCATTATATATAAAAAGCTTTAAAATGTTCATACATTTTGCAGTTCTCGTTCTAGTAATGTATCCTAAGGAAATTGCCTGAAATTCAGATAAATTTTATGTACAAATATGTTAGAGCAGACAACATTCTTAACTGTAAAAACAGAATATAATCTAAAGATCCAACAATGGAGAAGGTAATCGTGGAATAGATATGCAAGAATGTTATGAAGCAATTAAAAATTAAAGCTTTCCTAAAAAACAGAAAGTTCTGTGGAGAAGCAGCAAAACATGTCTCCTTCAGAGCAAGAACAAGAATGCATTTCACCTGAAGGACAGGTAGGAAAGAAAATCTACTCTTTGGGGAGGGGCAGGATACCATCTTGAGCCCAAAATTGCAGACCAATACCAGGCAAAGATGTCCAAACACAGATACAAGGCAAAATTTAGCTTCCATGGGGGTGGGAATAAGTAGTTAAAAATGAAAACAGAAAAAACACAACAGCTGCAGCCCCCACACCAAGACCCTGGTACACATCAGCGGTTTACAGATCATAGAAATAAGGGAAATTTATTTTTATGAAATGCCTGAGCAAGACTTTTTTTCTATTGTTTTTCTTATTCATTTGAAGAAATTCTTTATATAGTCTAGATATTAATCCTTTATTACCGGGTAGGGTTTTCTGTCTTGCAAATATCTTCTCCAAGTCTGTGGTTTAACATTTATTTTATTTATGCATATACGAGTGTGTATACATAATATATATATATATATAATATTATACATATGTATATATATTATACATATGTGCGCATATATATATATATATATATATATATAGAGAGAGAGAGAGAGAGAGAGAGAGTAAATGTACACATTTTAAGATAACAGCTCTTAAAATGTGTATACTTTTTTTGGCACCCCGGTGTGCGTGAGTGTATGTGTGTGTGTGTGTGTGTGTGTGTGTGTGTGTGTGTATTAGGAGTTTCAGAAGGTGAAGTAAGAAGAGGGCAGAATAAGATGTCTGAGCATTTTCTAAAAGTAATATAAGACATCAAACCAGAGACCTAAGAACAGAGAATAACAAACAGGAAAAAATATCACACACCTCTAGACACATCACAGTCAAACTGCTAAAAAACAAAGATAAAATCTTTATGGCATACCAAAAAGGCACATAACATACAAAGGAACAAAAATAAGAATTGTGGTAGATACTGATAGCTCATCAGAAATTATATAATACAGAAGACAATGGAGTGACATTTACAGTAGTGGGGGAAAATTGAACTGTAAGAATTCCATAACCACCAAAAATATTTTTTGATTGAGAGCCAAATGAATACTTTTTCAGACAAAAAAATAGCCAAGAAAATCTATTGCCAGCAGACATACATAAGAAATGTTAAAGGACATTTTTCAGGCAGAAGAAATATGATAACAAAGAAATGAAGATCTCCAGAAATGGTAAAAATGAAAGCATGCAAAATACTTTTAAGTTTTTAATTGCCCTAAAGGATAATTGATGATAATCTAAAGCAAAAAAATAGAAATAATGTGTTTTGGGGTTTACAACATATGTAATAGTAAAATACATTAACAATAACACAAGGACAGCGTGGAGGAATTGTAAGTATACTCTTGTAAGGTTCTTACACAATGTTTGCAGTTATATAATATCATTTGAAGGTAGGTTTGTGATAAATTAAAAATGTGTATAGTAGGGGCAGCCAGATGGCTCAGTTGGTTAGAGCGCGAGCTCTCAGTAATACAGTAGCCCGTTCAATTCCCGCATGGGATGGTGGGCTGCGCCCCCTGCAACAAAGATTGAAAATGGCAACTGGACTTGGAGCTGAGCTGCACCCTCCACAACTAGATTGAAGGACAACGACTTGGAGCTGATGGGCCCTGGAGAAACACACTGTCCCCCAACTTTCCCCAATAAAATTTATTTTTAAAAAATGTGTATTGTAAACCCTATGACAACCATTTTAAAAAAATGTTAAGCCAACAGTGGAGATAGATGCAATTATAGACGAAAATTTCTCTAAAAGCAGGCTGAAATAGAGGAAACGAGAATAAATAACACATAGGACAATAGAAAACAACTAGAAAGAAGATAGATTGCATCCCAACCATATCAATAATTATGTTAAATGCAAGTGGTCTAAACTCACCAAATAAAAAGCAGAAATCTCAAATTAGACTTTTCTTTTTAATTTTAAGCAATACTCAGCTACATGCTGTCCACAAGAAATCCACTTTAAATATAAAGACATCAGTAAGTTTTTTAAAAGGAATAGAAAAGGATATACCAGTTAAACTCTAATCAAAACTAAGATGGAATGGTTATATTAATAACAGACAAATTAGACTTCAGAACAAGAATATCCGAGACAAAGAAAGACATTATAAAATGAAAAAGTGATCCATTCACTAAGAAGACATAAAAACCCTATGAGGATAACAGCAGAGTTTTATATAGGAAGCAAAAACTTGTAGCATTGAATGAAGAAATAAACAAATCCACAATTTAGTTGGAAAACTCAAAACCCTTTCCTCAGTAATTGATAGAATTCTTTTGAAAATCAATAAAGATATGAAAGGCCTGAACAACACAACCAAACAACTTGACTTCATTGACACACGACAGCAGAATACACCTTCTTTTCAAATGCACCATCACCAAGACTGACCATATTTTGGACCTTAAAAACTCCTCAACAAATATAAAAAGAGATGTAAGGAACTGGCTCACGTCATGATGGAGGCCGAGAAGTCCACGGTCAGCCCACACTGCAAGCTGGAGACCCAGGAAAGCTGGTGGTGTAGTTCCAGTCTGAGTCTGATGACCTGAGAACCAGGAGGGCTGATCGTTTAAGTCCCAGTCCAAGAGCAGGAAAAGTCCAAACTCACTCAGTCAGGCAGAGACAGCAAATTCTCCCTCCATCTTTTTGTTCTAGGAAGGCTCTCAATGCATGCAATGATGCCCACCCACCTTGGGGAGGGTAACCTGCTTTACTCAGTCTACCAATTCAAATGCTAATCTCTCTTCAAGGTAGAAGGATTAGGTATTGAAATGGGAGTTGTTTTTTTTTCTGTCAAATTCATTCAAAATTATAGAATGAAGAAAATTCATTAAAAGTTGTAAAATATATATCCCATTCAGCAACAGGAAAAAAATCTGGTATATAAGCAAGACATTTAAAATAAGAAAACAAAAAAATAAATAAAATAAGAAAACAAGTGAGAATTCCTTAAAAAAATTTTTTTTAATTCTGTACATTTTATAATAATGTTAAGAAATAATTGTGATAAATGACAGAGACACAGAAATTATTCTTATTTCTTGCAATAAGAACATTAGAAGCAATAGTGATAGGAGTTGAGTATTAAAAGGTAAAGATAGTTGAGAGAAGATGTAACACTATTACTGTAAAAGCTAATTTTAAGTAAGGACTGGATGCACCAAAACTTTTCCAAAAACACAGCAGTTGCCTTCTGTACTTTTTAAATTAACTCCAATAAGCCATGGGCGGTAAGAAGGAACTACAATGGGTTGAGGAAAGAAGAAAGGACTGGACAATCCCAGGACATTTCCAAAGTAGGTAAATTTTTTTGAAAAGTATTTTGCAAATTACCAATTAACCTGGTGCCTCCTGTTGTAAAGTTATTCACACATAATAATGGAAGAGCCGATCTTTGCTCCAGAGAAAGAGGTCCTGAGAGTTTTCAGATCCATAAATAATGGGACTGATTAAAAATAGGTCATCCAAATCTATCTAATTGCCTTCTATTTTTAATGTAAATTCTTTTCATTGATTTTTAAAATGGATAGCCCATTAAAACACATTAATCATGACCCTAAAAGTGTATCTGTAGAGCAAAAAGCCTAAGGTGAAGAATAAAAAGCAATTTCCCACCACATGAAACTGAGGCAGGAACATCACCAAAGAAAGCTGGAGCCCTACTTTTCCCAGGAAAAAAACACATTTCTGGGTAAAAGCTGGGAGGAGAGGTATCATTATGATAAAACGTTGTTCAACTGTATGACAGCGGTTTTAGAATGTCTGGAACCATGTGTGTCCTATTTAGGTAAATGGTCTCTAATTTTGTAGAGGCAAGGTAAAATACATGATCGGCTCTGCTGTGTTACATATCACATGAGAAATGCACACTCACAATCGCGGGATACAATTCATTCTAGAAAATGAAGCTAAGGAAAACTACTGGAATACTAAAACTAATCCGTCATCCAGCGATAACACCAGAAACATTTTGATAAATACATACTCGGATTGTTAAAACATACAACGCATATTTTTTAAAGGCAGATATATAATACATGTTTGTAACCTCCATTTATTCTAAGAAAAAAATCATGTTTTTGATGCCAATAAATATAATTTTTCAAAACTGTAGTTAATGGAACACAGATATGTATCACCATTTACTCAACCTTCTTTCTAGGATTGGACTTTATAAACAGTGCTTCACTAAAAATCTTACAGCTAAATCCTTGCCAACATTCTTAATTACTTAATTACTTAGGATAGATCTCAAAAAGTAGACTCAGTAAATCAAAGAATAAACATGTTTTGTGAGCTTGGACTGACACCTTTTGGAAAGTTAATTGTTTTTCAGCTATTTCACAGTCCCTTTGTTTCCATCAGCCCTAGAATGACAGAAGAAAGTGAACCCTTTTCTTGGCGGCCTAACAGATGGGGCTTAATACTTGCCACGATCTCAGACTCACGTTTTCACTGTCACATAGCGAGAAGTTTTTGTAAACGCTGGGAACGGCCCAAAGCTGTGCTTCTCCAACCACAGAGAGGTGGTGACATTTCCACACCTTGCCAACATAAAATTATGTACATGGCAATTCTATGCAGAATAAATCCTCATTTGTTATATAAAGTTGTATAAAATGCAGGCACATTTTATGAGAGCAGACATAAAATAATTCCCGCGAGAAAGATTTCCTATGTGTAATCATAATTTTAAGCAGCACTTTAAGGGGTGAAAATTCTGGCCATGCCAGCAGAGGACACTGCGCAGGCTCAGCCCGAAATGGAGATCCTGCAGCAGAGCTGACCACTTCCTCATCTCTGCTGCCCCCGGAAACCCCTTGAGACGCAGAGGGGCTACACCAGCCACTTCCACTACCAGGGAAGGAGTTCACTTGGGATCCTTCCCTGTCATATGGGGGTGAGGAGTGGTGGAAGGGGAGTTTGCATAGCAGGTCTGGGTTCCTGAGGTCACATGTTAGGCTGCTATAGGTGTCTGTGGGGGTCAGGGGAGGGTGTTTGTAGGGAATGGTGTCAAATTGGGAGCATCCTGCAGGACTCCTCCTTCCGTCGTTGGGCCATGACTTTGGCCCATGGGATGGGGAAAGCCAGTCAGAGAGGACTGGGAGGCCAGCAGGCCTAAAGAACAAGGGCCAGTGCACGTTGGTTTAGAGGGGATTGCCAAAGAGAGTATGTTTTTGGACCCTCATGCCTTCTCCTGAACCAGCATGATTCCTTAGGATAGAGGCAGGTCCTTGGACACTCAGTGAAGCCCTGGATCCTGAGAGTGGCTTTCTAGGTGTAGGAGAGCCAATTTTGAAAAGTATCACTATCTCGCTTGTTAGTCATGAAAGAGAAAGTTTTCCAAGAATTAAAAGAGACGATAAGGAAAACCCTATCCAAGATGTCAAGTCTCTAAATGTGACAGTCACGTGTTTGAAAAACAACCTGAGTGTGCCAACAGAGTGAAAGGAAAAGCAGGTAAAGTTCCTGAACACTCCCTAGAGGGAAGGAGGGGAAAAGCTCAGCTGACTCATGAAAATTGGACAGCTACAAACGGAATGTGTACCATCAGGTCCTCGTTACAGGCTGGGTTCTCCAGGTGGCAGAATGTGACAGAGTTAGTGTGCAGGATGTTAACTAGGGAGTGCCCTTCGGTTCGGCGGCTGGGAAAGAATGGAGACTGGACAGGTTGCCTCGGCAGATTCCAGGCGGAATCTGAAATAACCCTGTCTTCATATTCCCACCTGGATCAGCCGCTGGATTTGGGGCTGCACGACCGGGGGTGAGGGGTCCTCTGCACCTGAGAAGGTGCCTGCCGACAGCCACCAGCAGCTGCGGTGTCTTGAAGGCGGCTCTGGGTGGCCCATCTCTGAGTCCATTACAATACATTTTCTGGACACTCCACTACGTGAGCCCCGGAGTTCTTCTCACCTCCCTTACCCCCAATTTCTGCTGGATGGCATGAGAGGATTGGGGCGCAAGCTGAGCGAAGATGAAGAGCCCCAGCTAGGGACCTAATGGTGCTCAGTTATGCTCTTCTTATGTCACGTACTATATGGTAATTGTATCAGCATCAACACATGAATATGACTAAGTTATGAAGCTGAATAAAACTTCTCTAAAATGTACTTCGTAAACTCGACCAACCACACTCGAGGAAAGACTGCATTCTCTTTCTATACTTTAGAGAAAACATTACAACATTAATATCAACGAAGAGTCTGAGTGCGCAATAAAAATATATATACGAAAAAGGTGTACCAAGAGAATAAAAAATTATATTTTCCTGGATGCTCAAACGTTTACGATATTTCTTTCTAAACGTATGTTCCCTTTCCTGCCTCCTTTTGTATTTGTAATTTGGGGGGTCTCTTTCTTGTGCCCCTCCCCCTCCCCCCCTACCTCCCCCCCCTCCCCCCCTACCTCCCCCCCCCTCCCCCCGGCTGCTCTCGTGACAGCGCGAGGGCCCAAGGCGGGCGGGGTGGCGGAGCCGGCTCCGGGGAGGGCGCGGGGCGACGTTTGGGTGAGGGGCCGCCCCCCACTCGGCGGCGAGTCCCGGCGCAGGTCACCCGGGCATCTCCTGTGCACAACCCGGGAAATGATACGGACTTCACAGGACTCTCGCCATTAACCGGCAACCGACGGGACTACCGCGCCACTCCCGTGCGCATGTGCGGCGGCGCACCCCGCCCACTACTTCGGAGCCGAGCGGCTGCGGGAACTCCGGCGCCTATGTTTGAAAGGCCCAATCAGCGCCCAGCCTCTCAGCGCCAGCCAATGGAAAGCCCGAGGGGCGGCCAGGAAGAGCGGAGTCCCTATTTGAACTGGGGCGCGGGGCGAAGCTCCCAGTCCCGTTTCCTGCGGGAGTCGGGGTTTGGGTCTCCGCGCGCCATGAAAGACGAGGTGCTAGGGGAGGATGCACTGCTGCAGAAGCTCAGGGACAGCCGCCGCCGCTTCCAGCGTCACATGCAGCAGTTGCTAGAAAAGGTGCGGCCCCCACCGGCCCGCTGGGAGGGGCGCGAGGCCGGCGGGGAAGGGGAAGACGGCGTCGGGGACTGGGGAAAGGAGAAGAGCGGCGGGGAGGGAAGGTGGAGACAGGGTGGGGAGGCCTGGAACGGGGAAGGTGGGTTTAGGGCCTGGAGATGAGGAGAGAGGAGGCAGGATTTAGAGTGGGGGGGGGCAGGGGAAGGAGTGGGGAGGTTCCCAGACTTCCAGCCTCGTGCTGTCGCGGGTCAGTGGCTACTTGCGACCCTCGGACCTGATAGGGCGCCCCTTTCTCTCCTGCAGTACAACAAACCCTTCGAGGATGCCCCGCTGGTGCAAATGTCCACGCTTACCTACAAGACATCCACGGGTAGGAGTCATTTCCCCTTTCTGAATATTTACAGTTAAGAGTGTGAACAGAATAGTGTCTTCCTAGAGCTTGAAATGCTGTCCCTGCTCTCTTTGGAAAATAATACCTGTTCGCCTAATAGGAACTAAAACATTACGAGTTCCCTTGAACCAATAAGTTAAATTACTTCTTCCAAACAGAATTACTTATCAAAACAGAATCCTGAAGACAGATGCGTAGTGGTTAAAAATGCCCCTGCCTGGGTTGGCATCCCAGCAGGCCATAAAATAGCCGTGTCAGCTTGGACCTGTTGTTTTAGCCAGGCTATGTGTCAGTTTCTTTATCTGTAAAATGGGAGGATGATGACAAAAATATCTACTTGGTGCAAATGTGACAGTTATATATGTGAGTGCTTGTGAAGTTCTTGGAACAGTGCCCTGCGCTAGAACACTCGTATTGACTGTTATTTGTTTGACTTGGAATACTAACTGTCCTTGAGATTCTGTGTACTTGGAACTTGGCTTGAATCTAGGGAGAAAGAGCCTTTCTGTTTAATGGTTGGTGTTGCGAAATAACTTGAATCTCATGGAATCTCTTTAGTAAATAGCTGGAGAACGTTTGCACGGGGTGAAAGTTTGTCACGTCCTCCCGTTCAGCCTTATTACCAGCTCATTACTACTAATGAAAGCAAATCTCAGATTCAGTTTTGCCAAGTGTTGGACAGACAGGTACAAAGAGGTTTCATAAGACTTACTCCTTAAATGAAGACCTAGCCGTCTTCCTTCTCAGCAGACCCAGCCATACCTTGGTAGAAAAGTTTCCGCAGGCAGGACCTAAGGGATTCCAGCTGCAGGTTTCTGTTGCTCTCGCATCTACAGCAGGCGGTGACAACTCCAACCCTAGGGCAGGACCCAGGGCTCTGCAGGAATCGTGCTGACGGACTTCACTGAGCACGGGCCGTGTCTGGAATATCTTGGCCAGTTCACATGTCTTCAGTGCCACTGATTTCACCAGTGAAGACTCATTGCAGACTCCCGTTTTGATGAGAACAGTAGTTGAAGTATCTGAACACCTCGAGAGCAATTACACTTAACATGTAGAAGACCATGTGGAGAGCTTGTTAAAACACAGATTCCCGGGGCTCCTGACTGCGATGCTGGATTCAGTAGGTCTTCAGTCTAACAGGCCCCTAGCTGGTGACAGCAGAGGTCCCCTGACCTGTTGCTTAGCCTGGAGAGGCACTCGAGGAGGGAGTGGCCTGTCTGGCTAAATGCTAGCTGACCACCCTTGCAGCGGGAATGCCCACTTAGGGAGTAGACTGGAACTGACACTTCCACACAGTATGGTGAAGTCAGCACGAAAGTAACAGTGGTTCACGTGTGTTGACAGCTAAGCATGTGCTTCTAAGGGTCTCCTGTTTTTGATTCTCAACACTGTGAGGTAGGTACTGTCCTTAGAATCATCCTCATTTCCTAGCGGGTGATACAGCAGGGAGAAGTTAAGGAGCTTATCCCACGTCACTCAGCCAAAGTGACCAAACCTGGGTTTAACACCAAGAGCATTTGCTCAAGCATCACCCTGTTCTGGAAAGGCTGCATGACACAGTGGTCAGGAACACGTCACTGTCCCCAGTTCACAGCCTGGCTCCACCACGCAGGCAAGTGTCCTGGGCTAGTTACTTGACCTTCTTGCTGTGCCTCCATCTGTACAGTGAACTTGGTGAGTGCCTATCCCGGAGGGAGTTAGGAAGTCCTGTTTGAGTGACATGTGAGGGACTTTGTGTGAAGATGACATGAGGTGCACTTGGAAAGAGTTTAGAATAGAGCCTGGGACGTTGAAAGCACCGTGGAAGTTTTGCTGCCATTATCATCATTCACAACCATCTCAAGCCTTGAACCGCAACGACCTCTTCTGATTATCTGGAATCGATCTGGGAGCAAATGAAGGTTTAGGAAGAGATGAAGTGTCTGGCCCAGGCTCTGTGACTAGGAAGCGCCACGCCTCCAACGCTCAGTGTTGGTCTCTGTACTTGGGGCGTGCTCTACACGTGTGGAGACTGTCCTATTTTCATTTAGCTTTGTGGCTTCATGATGATGTTGGACCAGCAGCTGCCCCCTGGGTAGGAGAGATTTTCATTACTGACAGGTTTTTGTCTAATCTTGATTTTTTTTTTTTTTAAGACTTCAACCTCACAAAGATGAAAAACAACCAAAGATCAGAAATACAGCTTGGTTTTAATATTATAACTTTCTTTTGCCTGTCACTTTAGTTTTCTATGAATGCAGATTAAATAGACTTGGGGTTCAGGATTACTTACGTGCTAATTTTTATTCCATTTCTTCAGGATGGAGAGTTTGGGGTGGAAAAGTACTAAAGAAAAACAAAGGACAAGCCCAGGTATTTATTGTCACATTTTATTGCCACCATTCCTTGCCATGGAGGACTACTGACGGGATAAAGGTGTGGGTGAGCTGAACAGCACCAGGGGCTTCTGGAGGCCACCACAGGGCAGTTCTTCCATGGTTTTCTCACCTTAGTGACCCATTTGCCTGTTTGAAGAATGTGCTGAGAAGCGTTTCTTCTATTGCTTGTCGAGTGCAAGGAGGAGCTGTGTGACTGAAGCCCTTTCTGTGTCCCGTGTCTCCTCTGCCATAGGCTGAGGGGCTCGGACAACTGGACCCGGGTGCAAAGCTGGGCCAGCTGGGTAGACCTCTCCCAGCCCCACACTTCAGCCACAGCTTCGAATTGACTGAAAACACCACGTCCAGGTCCTTCTAGGGAAGAAAAAGTCCTCTTTTCCTCTCCTGAAAGGGGAAGAGGAGAGATTATGGAGAGCAGTCGGGTGCAGGAGCATGTTTCTTTCCCTCCGTGTTGCCCTACCTTTCCAAATCCAGGGGTGGTTGTTTGGTTTTTCCAGAGTTTATCCATGGGCACTGCAGCTACGCCACCTGTGTGGCCGTTAGGAGGTGCCGATACAGCTGCCTTCCTGCCGTGGAGTCTTGCACGATAGTCACTGTTGCAAGGATACCTGCTCCTCAGCCAAGGAGCCTGGGCCCGAGAATGAACCCCAGGGCTAGAGCTCCAAAGCGATTAACAGCAGTTTTGAAGTCAGTTCTGCCTGATGAATTACTTGAACAACACGCGTAATGCTTTTAGTCATAGGAGCATTAGGATACATATAACTGCATACTTAAAATGGACCTGACTTTTCCTGATAGTCATTCATGCTACTGTAGTATAAGTAATTCCGCTTTATAATACACGTATAAGTACACATTTTTCACCCTCTCTTTTACACTTAATGTATATTGTGAGCACGCCTCTGCCATTGTATAATTCAAACACCTTTTTTTCACTGCTCTCATGTCGATCAGCATTTAGCGTTTTGCACCTTCCTTTATTGTAAATCAGGCCCAGAACACTTTTCCTGTAAAGGGACAGATGATAGTGTCTTAAGCTTTCCTAGCCATGCGGTCTCTGTCACAGCTACTCAGCTCTGTGTCGTCAGGGGGAGGCAGCCACGAGTATCAGGTGTGGCTGGGTACCCATAAAACTTCACTTAGAAGACGCCTGCTATAAATAGTCCTTGGAAAACCAGCCTGACCTCTTCCCAGTACTGGTGTCACCCCTTGTCAGAAGTGGGATCATTAGGTCAAAGGATACGCACTCTTTATACATCATTGTGCTACCCACCAGTCAGACCACTGCTTGGTCCTGGTGGCAAAATGTTGTCACCGGGAGGGACATTTTGTAAGGTTTTTGCTTAAAATGTAGGAGTACCCCTGTCTGGGGGCGGGGTGATCTACAGAATTTTAAACCCCTTTCCTGGGATTAGAAAACCGGGCACAGACTGTGATGAGAGCTCGGCCGTCTATAACCTCACTGATGTTGCCATGGCGAGTTCTGCCACACCTCCAGACACAGCAGCCACAAAACTGCTCCGTGAGCCACAGGAGTAGCCTCTGACCGCCCTGCGAGTGTGGCTGAGGCTTAAACTGGTTCTGCGCTCGCAGGGTCACACTACCTGCTGAAGCTCATAAAGGAACTGGAGAACTCACAACACCAAGAAAAACACACTGTTAAGGTCAAAGTCCCTCAGGGGCCTTGAGTGTCTGGATTCTACCTGATCTAGTGACAAATCTGTCCGGTGTCAGTTTGCTTTGTCGTTTGACAGCATCTGCGGGCCGGTCCGTCCTCACACATGCCTCGGCGTCTCACTTTCCCTGCTCCCTCACTCACCATCCAAGTGGTTTTTGAAGTAGCAGCCCTGGGCACAACCGGAGTAGAAAAGCCTGTTCCTTTTCCCAGGGGAACCCCCACCAGCCACTGGGAGTTTTGAGGCCTTTTATCGCGAAGTATGCTAGAAGAGAAACTTGCGAGACTCCCTGTCCTCTCATATGTTAAAGGAAGGATTGTGGGCTTGTCACTTGACAGTGGCTTTGAAATGTGCTGTAACTGAAACAAGCATGTCTTTATCACCTTTTGTACTTGGAGGGCTCCCCGGTGAAGGCGGTTGACAGGAAAGAGGGCTCCGTACAAGCCACAGCTGGAGGGCACGAGCCGCCAGCGCCCTGCACACAAGATCTAGAAGCCGGTGAGTCCTGGGCTGGGCAGTGAGGTGAGGAGGGCCTGGGTCTGACCTGTCTCTGTTACACTTCAAGTCTAGATTCCTCACTGACTTGCTCTAAGGTCTTTTAAAAACTAAAACATCTTAACTCACCCTATTATTTCCTTCTAAGCTCCCCATAGGAGCTGTCTTGCTCACACCATGATACTTGACACAAATGGTATTTAGATGTTCTAAAATAATGACCACACGGGCCTCATCCCCTACCCCATTTTTTTTAAACATTTCGCAAAAAAAAATTTTCCAAAAATTTAATTCAATTTGCCCTTATGTGGTGGTAGCAGGAACCACCGACTTCCACGGAAAGTCTTCCTGCTTCTGCAGTCATCCTTTTTCCTTCTTGTTTCCACAGGGGCCTCCTTTGAAGCTCCTGGAAAGCCTGGCCTTGGCCTCCGTGGCACTGTGCCCTCGGGTTTTCCTCCTCTCTCTCCTTCCTTCTCGGCCCTTCTGTCGGCCAACTTCCCATCTTCACAAGATGCCCTTTCTCAAGACTTGCGCTGAGCCCCTCACTCGGACAGAACGCCCAGCCCAGGCCCTGCCTGGGTGTGTTCATTGTCTAGCGGCCTCTCTTCTTCAATCCTTTGTCTAAACTTTCTGTATCTACACTGAAAGTCAACCCACAGACTTGTCCTCACTACAAGATTCTAGAGCATAAGCCAGAAACCCAGTGTCCTCCTTACCTCGGCCCCTCCCTCATTCCTCATATCCAGGGCACCTCTATCCTGTCTTTTGCTTCCCAACAACTCTCATGCCCCTGTGCCCCCACTGCTCCCCCACAGTTCCAGCTCTGGGCTCCAGCTCCGGGCTCCCTCTGCCCCACTGACACCTTTGATCGTGCGAATCTGGTCACGCCACTTCCCTGTTGAAAGCACTTCAGTGGGTTCCTACTGTTCTGGGTGGAAAGCAGAACCCAGACCCTGCCTGACCCGCCCACAGTGTTCTCGCTGCCCCCAGGAAGCCCCCTGGTTTCCAGATCACAACCCACCTTTATGTAAGCTCCTTATACCTGGCTCTTCCCCTTATAGCAGTGAAACAGCTGTGTAATTACAGACTGTGTACATGGCTGAAACTAGCCTGTCGGCAGCCTTTGTCCGTCTGCCCAGCCCCTCTCTGGCACCTTGTCTGCCAGGTAATGTGGGTTGAGTCCTAAAGGGAAAACTGGTGATCTTAATGAAGGTGTTTACTCATAGATGTTATTTGCCTGCTGGTGTTCATCCAAATGTTAGCTCCAAAAATCTTTAGGTCCAAGAATTTCCTAGACTGTTTGAAGTCATTAGAATAGTTATTGTAAAGCTGCACTGTCCAATATGGTAGTCCTAGCCACCTACGGCTGTTCACGTTAATCGAAATTTAGATACAATTTTAAATTCAGCTCCCCAGCCTCACTAGCCACATGCCAAGTGCTCAGCAGCCACGTGTGGCCAGTGACTGACGTCCTGGCCTACAGAGAGGGGACTTGCCGTCACTGCAGGAAGTCCTGTTGGGCTGCTGGGCTGGAGTGACTCAGCTCCTGGAGCACAGGTCATTCAAGAGGTGGAGGTGACAGAGAAGCTGCTCTTCTCTGTCTCCACCACCCGAGGCAGTTCCTGTTCCGATGAGTTCCCTGCATTACTGATAATCAGGCACAGTGACAGGTGGCTGTGCCCTTGTTAAGGGGAGCGCTTGAAGCAAGAGGAAGTTTTACTGTCGAACATCGGCAAGCGATACAAACACCATCCTGGAGAGAAAACTGCAAGCGCTCTTCAAAATTCTGATTGAAGTTTCCTGTCTTGCTTTTAGATTCAGACAGCAGTGCTGATGCAACTTTATACCAGGAAGACCTGGCTGATGGGACCTTAACGGTAAGACTGGCCTTTTGTTGTGAAGGCACAGAGTCGGGCTGGGGCGCAAAGCACACCCTCCTTACCCACACCTTTCCTGGGGTCCTCTTCAGAGGCTCACTCTTCACTCTTCCTGCCCCTCGAGTCTTTGGTCCCCCCGCTAGTGTGTCCCCTAAGGCAGCAAGTCGCTCTGTCTCAGTCTAACACTTGGCAGCCTCACGACTCCCACTTCAAGCCTGATGTGCTGAACTTCTGCTGATGTTCGATGACGTTCCCTCTGCAAACAGGAAAATCACGGCTGGGTCAGAGTGCCCTTGACCTCGATGGAGCACGCAATAGTGAAAGTGGGGTTCCAAGTCGGTCTCTCCCCGGAGAGGCCGTGTCAGGAGGCAGGGTCCTAGGGAGGAGTTCCAGGTGAGCCCTGGAAAGCCCGATGAGTCGTGAGGTCACGTGATCAGGCAGGCCGTGGTGGTTCTATGTCTGCTCCCAGCCGTCCCGGAAACCCCCGTCTCCTTGTAAGACCTGCGTGTCCCCTTTCCTGTCCGTTGGGGTAGACGAGCACACACACAGCATATGTGCCACTGGAGCTCTTACCTGGCCCTGTGCCAGATGCGGGAATTGCTGGACCGTGCTTTTTCTCTAAAATCACTGTTTTGTGCAGGGGTTTGCTCATACACTCGTGTGACTTTGAGTGTCTCAAAGATTAAGGGAGTGACCCTGGCAGAGGAATGGGGGTACTTTTTGAAGTCTTACATGAGGGTGGTGGCCGTGAAGGGGAAGTGGGTGGCCCGACTGTAGGGAACACTGAGCAGTGCGTGTCTGTGTTACCCCCGTCTGCATCCATCGGCCCCGCTTCACCTCACTCAGGTGCAGAGAGAGGAGACAGACCTGCTGTCTCCAGCATGTAGCAGGTGAGGGACAGAAAGCTGGCCGTTCCTGCCTCCTGAGTGGGAGCACTAAACTAATAAAGCGTGCTGATTGGAGTCAGTTCTAGTAGTTGAGTCCTGAACTCACCAAAGAATATGCAGATGGCTTTACATTTCTTTCTGTTCTAGTAACACTGTCGTAAACCTCTGCAGACTTGGATTTTTGTCTTTTTACTTTCTTTCGGATCGTTACCCCTGGGAAATTCCCTGAAGTCAGAGTCCCGAGTCAGGTGCATTTTCAGGGGGGCTGGAGTACTCTACAGGAGCCAGGGGGAGCGGGGGGCTTGGAGGACTTCACTTAGAGGTGTGCACATCAGCACAGTGTGTTCCAGAATCCAAGAGCTCGTCCGTCCCCCAGCGCTCTTACGAATGCTGACTTCTCTTTTGTCTCAGCCTGCGGTGCCTTGGAGCCCTTTGAAAGATGAGCTAAGAAGAAAATACTTGACCCAGCTGGACATACTGCTGCAAGACGAAGCGTGTTCAGAGGTAACCCGTTTCCCAGTGTGTATGTGTCTTCATGTAACTGACTCGTAACTGGAGGTGCACTGAGGTGCAGACAGTGTGATCACGTTTCTGTTTGCTCCACAGAGCCTGTCAAGGGCACGTAGAACGATTGTTCTTTCCCTTCACAAGCTCGGGACTGCTGCTGTTCCTAAGTCTACGATTCAGGTCCCCTAGGGCCGTGGGCTCAGGGAAGCGTGTGGGGGCCTCTGTTGCCCGCTGTGCTCTGGGCAGGCTCACGGCCCCACCCTCGGGTGGGGAGGTTTTAAGCTACGTGATTAAGGAGGCTATGGCTCCACCTCCCACCTTCCCTGGAGTGATGGGGGCTGGCCTCGGCAGCCAGGTGCCTGTTCCGCGTGTCCTCTGGTTCTGCTGTTGGGGGTGAGGCATGACTGGCGCTGCGGTGAAGCCCGGTGACAGGTGGGAGGCCTCCCCAGCCTCTCCCCCAGGGCGGGTGCCCTCCTGGTTCAGCCAGTTTCCGGAGCATTGCCTGAAGAAGAGCAAAAGTGCTAAAGATACAGGTTCATGTAATGACGCCCACTCTGTAGTTGAACTAAGTTCTCTCAATATCTTTTCATAAACTAGAGGATGTTTTCATACCAAATAAGTAAGGAGTACATGCATGGAATAAATAATTCAGCTCAAAGGCAGCAAACTTAACGGGAACATGTATATTTTCTTACCGTGCTTCTGACCAGAGAAAAGCCTGTATCTGAGGACCCTGAATTAGTGAGTGGACCGGAAATGCCTTTTGCCTTTACCCTAAAGCAGCAGGTGGTGGCCCTGCAGAGCGTTTCCTGCAGGCCACCTGCACAGAGCTCCCTGCTCTTACTGACCCCTCTTCCTACACTTGTCGGTACTGCTGCTGAGCTCAGACGCAGTGTCGCGCCATCCTGCGGACGTGGCCTTGCGGGGACAACCCCCTCAGTGCACCCAGAGCCGACATCCGACAACTCCTTTGTTAAAACCATTTCCTTTGATTTCAGTATGACGGTTACGGAGATGGAAACGACACGCGTGTGTCCCTGGCCCCGTCACTGGCCTCGCCTCCCAGGCCTGCCCGTGGTGAGTGTGACCTAGGGACTGCATGACCCCCGTCCCGTTCCCTCCCGGATGGTGGCGCCACACCGCCCGCAGCACGGCCCCTTTTGCCGGGCACGCTACCATTTGCCGGAAATGTTTCATCAGCGTAAATTATTAAGTGTTGAAAACTGAACTGCTTTTTTTCTGTGGGACTAGCCTGCTCATTGCTAATTAGCTTTTTATCCCAACTTACTATTTTGAAAGTTTTTAAATCTCTAGAGACGTAGGACTCCATACAATAAATGTCCTTCGTCTACATTTGACAATCAACATTTGGTCATATTTGCTTACACACACACACACACACACACACACACACGGTATTATGTTTATTTGCATTATCCCTAAATGGTTCCCAAATACCTCCTACGAGCAGGGTAGTTCTACATGACACCAGTAAACCTGGCACATGCCGGAAATGTGACATTGACACAATACAATTTCATCCGCTGGTGCCAGTGATGTCCTGTGTAGCCTCTTCTGTTTGTTGAGCCGGTTCAGCATCCCCTCGGGCCTCCCCCATTGTGTTAGTTGTCTCCTTCCGTCCAAAAGGTTCCCTGGCCTTGCTGCTGTCCCTGTTGTCATGTTTCCCACCACTGATTTCTTAAATAGTCCTGGCTGCCAATAGTCGCTCAGTGTGGCCTCGTCTGGCCTTTTCCTCTTGGTTCAGTTCATACTAAACATGTTTGGCAAACGACACAGGTGATGTTGTGTCTGCTCGTAACATCTCACCATTCGGTCCCGTTGTTGGTGACGCTTGAGTCTGGTCACTTAGCTAAGGAAGGACCCACCAATTTCTCATTGCAGAAGTGCCTTTTTCCTCGTCACCTAGGGGTGATCCCTTGTGATTACCTGGAGGCCTTTTCCCCAGAACCTCTCACCCCATGGTTTTAGCATCTAGTCATGACTATGCTGAGTTGGTGCCTGCAAACCAGCCCTTTTCTGCTTCTCCCATTCCTTGAAGGCCTGCCTCCTCCTACATTTCTTTTTTTTTTCCTTCCTTTATCCTCCAGCACGCTTTATTTTATTTTTAACTTTTCTAGAATCAGTAAGAACTCATAGACTTTTTTTTTTAATTACGTGTTAGAATCCATTGCCAGTATTCAGTTTGTGTCTCCATCTGTTTTGAGCATTTTGTCCTCCAACCCTTCAATTCCATTGTTCACACACACACACACACATTTAATAACGTATGTTCATTTGGTCAGTTGTACAGCACAAAATAATTTCACATGGGGGCACCTGTTACTACTCTGCTCGACAAACTGCTGAAGACGGTTTGAGATCTCCAAGCAGCTCTTTTTATCCTCGGACAGTATCCTGCCGCGGGATTCCATTCAGAGTACTGTGTTCAGTTATTTAGATTGTTTTCTCCTTCAGTTATAATTAGTTTGATACACAGGGTCATTTTTTTCTATTTAATTTTAGAGTGATCCCCATCTTTGTTGGTTTAAGTTTACTTTGGAATGTATGAAACTTAAATTTAACAAGCAAAAGTCAAAGCTGCATGAAGAGGAGTATTTAGGACTCATTCGTTCTCCACCTCTCTCTGTGGGCACCAGTGTCGTTATTTTTTTGGTTCCTAATTAATCTTTGAAAAGGCAACCAAGTTCTAAAGTGTCACCTGGGGAAGAAAGAGTCCTTTGGGGAAGGTTGGTGGAGAGGAGAAATTGAATTTCAAGAGCTAGAAAGAAAGCAATCTGAGAAGTGTCTATTTATTCCCAAATCTTTGTGAACTTTTTCTTTTTGTTCTTTGTATTGCTTTAAAAATGAGCAATGATCCAGGCTTCAGTTCCATGATCTCTGCGTAGACACTGTTTTAAGTGGTGACACACCTTTCCCTTGTGTGTGTGTGTGTGTGTGTTTGTCCAGGGTACTGTCACAGTGTCTCTGAAGAGAGTCTCGGTGGCCCATTTCCGCCAGCTGCGTCTTCACGCCCTTGTTCAGTAGACATGGCCATAGTGCCCAGGAATGACAGCGTCTCCTTCCAAGACACCAGTGAAAACAGCTTCTTAAGCAGCCAGTCCTTTGTGGCTGCCGACATCTGCACCGTGACAATCAGTGACCTGTACGCGGGCATGCTACACTCGATGAGCCGGCTGCTGAGTGCGAAGCCTTCCTGTGTCATCTCCACCAGAACCTTCTCCGTTCAGCACTGGAGCTCCAGGAGGAGGCACAGGTGGAAGAGCAGAATGAACAGGACATCCTACAGGGCAGGCAGGTACTCTCAAAGGAGTTCCCGCGAGAGACTTTCGCCTCGTTCGGAGCCTGTGAAAGAGGTGGGAGTATTAAGAGATTGCCAGAATTTACAAGATGCTTCTGGCCATAAGGCAGGATTAAAAGTGAGGAAAACTTTCCTTGAAGTAAACAAACCCCAAATCCGTACATTAGATCCAAGTTGGAAGGAGCTTAAGGGGACACCCCAGAAGCTGTCTTCTTTGACTTACGTAGACTCCAGGACCATGCATCGTCTTGATCAGCAAAATAGATTAATGACATTAAAATGGTTAATTTCTCCTGTAAAAATAGTTTGCAGACGAAGAATGCTGCAGGGTGAGGGAGGGAATCATTACAGAGAGCTCGAAAACCAATTTGATAAGCTTTATCAGGAATATTGCCTAAGCCCCAGGAAGCAGCCATGCCTGACTTCCAGCTCCTCCAGGGTCCACGTGTACAAAGGTGGTTCAAGCCCAGGTGGCCCCTGGGGCTTGGAATCCCACAGGCTGAGGAGATCTTTCAGCAAAGCAAAACCTAAAGTTTTAAATGAGGCTTTTGAAAACCTGGACCAACGAGCTATTGAAGCGGGAAGATGCCTGGCGAGGAGTAATTCCTTTCCGTCACTTTCGAAGACCCTCCCCACGCCGAGCCCAGGCCGCTCTGAGCTGACAGCTGACCTTTTTCGAGGAAATAATCTTGGAATATTTAGGAAGTCAGTGTCACTCAGCAAACCTGTTTCAGTAGCCAGGATACAACCTCTAGGCGGTGTAAGAGATCGTTACAATGAAATTAAAGAAAAATTTAACAAGCTTCATCAGAAGTGTTGCCAAAAGTCGCCTCCGCGGACAAAGCCACCTTTATATACTGGAGCATCTCCAGATAAAGCAAGTGTGGAACTTCACAATCAAGACGACGTCTTAGGAAAATTAAATCCAGACTCTGGCTTTCAGCGTCCCCAAAAGTTGTCACCGTCACCCCAGAGGAGCGTAAAACGTTCACTGGGCTCAATGACAGCTGTTCACCCATGTGCAGGCTTTGCTCTCACCAGAAGCGGCCCTCAGCCCCTTGTAAAAAGACACCGGTTATCAGACCCTCGGGGGTGTGGACGGCGGGCTGACTCCCAGCGTTCCTCACACACGGTGGGTAGAGCCGACCGGAGGCCGGGGGAAGTAGCCGGCTCTTCACAGCCTGACTGGAAGAAGAAGAAGGTGAGTTTGTTCCTCGAATGTGGCTGTTTTTCACCAAGATTCTTCTGTACACGTTAAGTTTCTAAGCGAATTCTATTCCTTTATATCCAGCACATATTCATGGTAAGACGCATCAAGGTGGAGCTGAAAACTTTCCCATAGGAAAAGTTCTACATGTTTTCCACTGGGGTGCCTGGGGGGCTTTCTAAAAAGCCTCACTTCACACGCTCTATCCATCCTTGTCAAAGAGTGTCATTTCCAACCTGTTCATCTAACACTCAGAAAATAGCTGTTGTCAGGAGAAGTGGGTGTGGAACGTGGACATCCTGACTTTCTGCTTCCTTCTGGATCTCCTCGTAGGGACGGCAGGAGTCGGCCCTCAGGGAGCCACCAGTGCACACGTGCGAGGGGCGGCTTTGCGAGGGCGACGCGCCCTGCTCTGCTGATAACCGCGGTGGCCTTGGCATTGAAGTCCACCTGCACCCACCCACTGCCCTCTGCGGTTTAGCTTGAGCAGATCGCTTTTTTCATGTGCTGGCGCCATTCTGTTTTCTCCAGAGACAAGATGGCAGAAGGTGGGGTGGGACAAGTCAACGCACGTCGTTGAACTTGATTTTCCAGCATGCGCGTCCGTGTGTCCGTAAGCCGGGATTCGGGCGACGTGGCTGTGGAGTGCACGTCACTTCTCCGCCGGCTGATGGGACGTGACTGAGCTTGGTTTGACCTGTTGGGGGTAGGTGGTGTGGGCAGGTGAGGCAGTGTGTGCCACTTCCTGTTCCCTTCTTCCCGGACCCGGTGGGTGGCCCCTCGGCAGTCGTTCCGATGGACCTTGTCTGCCCCAAAGAGCCCATTTTCTGCTTTTTCACCTCTGCCTGTTTGCCCTGTGATCCCCTCTCAGGGAATGGTGCGTTTCCTCTCAGAGGTGAACCCTTCCACCTGAATTGTCACCATCACCACCCCCTGGACCCCTGTCGGCCCTTCCCTGCCTTTGCCCACTAGTGTTTCTTGGCATTCAGACCCGTATAGTTCCGCCTCGAAAAATATTTCAAAAACCTTCGAGTGCTTTGGCTACAAATGGGACTGGGTGTTGTGGATGCTCCTTCCTGAATGAGCCCCAGTGGCCGTCACTGGCTTCTGTCCACCCAGCTCAGCATCAAGGTCTGGTCTTTCTTCTCCCTTCTGCTGCCACTTCCTTCCACTGTCCTGTCTTCTCAGCCCGCCTTCCGGCTTGTGCCCACCTGGACCCACCCTCACACCAGCAGCACTTCCTCGTAGCTTGAACCACGGACGAGCCTTTGTCACCAGTGCTCCTGGGGGACTGGCCCCTGGGACTTCTCCAGGTCCTGCCTTGTGTCAGCTCCTCTCTCTCCTTTCCAGGTGGGTTTTCACAGGCACTTTCTTGCCCCCTGCCCCCCATTATTTTCTCTTCCTGCCCTGCCTCTTCACCCACTCTCGTTCTTTATCTGCCACCTCTGCAGGCGACCCCATCCTCCCCAGGGAGCACACAGTGCCCCTGGCAGCAGGAAGCTGGACCCAGGCAGATCCTCTAAGCTGGTGGCTCTGACTCCTTGGCTCAGGATTAGAACTTCCCTTTTGTTTTATTTTTTCAATTTATTTCTGAATGTGAAATGGTGTGAGCCAACCAGAAGCAGATGACACCAGGCCTGCGTTAGTGTTTGTCTTCCCCGTCAGGTGATTGAGGGTTCACGTTCTGGGAAACGTTTCCCCTCCAGGACCCCTCCTCCTGGCGTCAGGCGAGACCCAGCATGGAGCTGGAGCAGGGCCAGGAGCCGGCCTGGGGGCAGCCAGACCCGGGCAGCAGCCGCTGCCCAGAGGGCGCTGCTCTGGGCAGGTTGCCCGTGCGTGGGACCTGGAGCTTTCCCTGATGCGGCGCGTCTTGCTTGTTTCTGGGCCTCGGGCTGTGCCCCCCGCCTCCAGGCCCACTAGACCTTTTCAGACCAGGCCATCAGCAGGGTGGCTGAGTCCTGTGAGGATGAGGCTTTCAGGGGTCCGGCCACGTGCTCGTGGCAGGCACTTTGGGAGCCCGAAGCTCGCACACGCCGTCTGCTCTCACGGCCTACCTCTCGGGATCACCTTTCTCAGGCGAAAGGGCGAAGTTCACCCAACATGAAAGTCAGCCCAGGACCTTCCCTGAGGCTTCTCCCAACCCGGACACGTCACTACCCCCTTGTCCCGCCGTCCCTGCGTGTCTGAGCCTAACCTCTTCCTCCAGCAGCTCCCTCCCGACCTCTTCCTTGGTGTGCCTGCCTGGCTGTGTCCTCCGATTTGCTCATGCCTCTTGCCTCCCTGGCGCCTGCTGAGTCAGTCCCTGAGCATTGTGGGTCACTGCTGTCCTCCCCTGCCTCGCTCCACCCTTCCCACCCGTGACATCTGCCTTCTCGATGCCCAGTGCAATGCCCTCGCGTTTTCACCGGCGCAGCCTGGGACCACGTGGAGCAGGCCTCGGCTCGGCTGGACAGGGAATGACAAGGCCCAGCCAGGCCACAGGCCTGGAAGCGGGGCACCCAGGGGAGCACTTGGCCTTGGTGGCCCAGCGGGGCCCTCCTGGCGCCCCGAGAATTGGATACATTCCATTGCTGGAGGCCTTATGCAGTTTCGTCTTAAATCACAATATAAATATTAATCATTTTTTCCCTATTTAAATTATAAATTTCTTGAGGGAAGACACCAAATGTTGTGACTATAGACAGAATTTTAATGGCCAACATCTCAATGCCTTCTGTGCGCCAGACCACATTGAACTTTTTCACACCTTTTTTTCTTAATACCTCCACGGACCCTTGGATTAGATAGGTTCTGTCTCTGCATTTTATAAATAAGGAAGAGCAGCTGAATACTTAGAGCTGCTGAAACCACAAGCAGTGCCTGGGTTGGCCAGGATTGATGGGGGTGGGGGTTGCCATTGGTTGTATTTGTGGGGTTTTTTGTTGTTTTTTTGTTTTTTGGTTGATTTGGGGGGCTTATTTTTTAATATTCCTTAGGGTATTTATTAAGCATGGTGGCATTTTCTATAGTGGACACATGAGTGTATGTATAGAATGGAATAAATTTAAGACAGTTAAGCTTTTGGTGGCTGGCATTGGGAATTCTAGTGGAGTTTTACTGAAATGATTTTCTTTGTCTTTTTTTTTTCTAGAGGAAAGAACACATCTTTCAGGATGGAAGAGAAAAGTGATTTTGTGTTAGAAAACTCAAAGCTAAAAATCTATAGCCAAGTTATTTTAGAGTATTGTCCCTCTTCCCCTTACTCTGTTTTAGAGAAAGTGTGTGTGTATGTGTGTGTGTAATTCTCAAGAATATTTTAGAACTTGCTTCAAAGTAAATTTCAGTGCAGTTGGTTTCATTGAGATGACTGAGCTCTTGTATAGAAATTAATTGGAATAAAGTTGCTCAATTAAAATGATTAATATTATCCTTTATATGGGTATTTTTCTCGTGTTTTCTTTGCTAAATTTAGACCTGCCAACAGAAATCTGTCTTATATTTCTTATTTCCTGAGAGAAAGTGTTTGCTGTGAAACCTAAGTTTCAGCCGTGAATACTGTGATCCTTGAAGGAAAATGCAGCTGCTTCGTCTTTTAAATTCAGACCCGTGGAACTTGGTTTGGGACCTGCATGTCAAGAGGTAGCAAATTGAAACAATTCAACCATAGAAAGTAATTTTTTATGTTTTTTGATGAAAGTAGGCTGTATTCACAGGGTCCTGTGATGGTCCCAATCCCCTTATCGCCACACAGTGACCATGACATCTCCTGACTTTTATTGGAGCTGTTTATCCTAGGATATCACAGTGTCTTGTTTAATAAAATATTTCAAATATTCAAACACGGTGACCAAACCCATGTTGAGTCGTTGTTAATATACTGCCGTGTATCTTAAATAAAAGATTAGATATAAGCTTAAGTTATATGTCTTCCTTCCCATTTCCGCCCTAGGCTATCACTTTCCTGATAACATGTACCCTTTTCCACGCACATCTTTATGCAGGGACTACATGACCTGTGTGTGTTAGCTCAGGCTGCACAACAAAATACCACAGACAGTGGTTTGAACAACAGACACTTCTTTTTCACCGTTCTGGAGGCTGGAAGCAAGATGAGGGTGCCAGCCGGTCAGGTTCTGGTGAGGGTTTTCTTCCTGGCTTACAGTCAGTGCCTTCTCTGTCCTCACATGGTAGGGAGTGCCGGCTCTGTCTGGTATCTCTTATATAAGGGCACTGATGCCATCCTGAAGTCCTCACCCAAAGGTTGGGGGCACATATTCAGTGTAGAGCCGTGAGAATCAGGGAGGCTGGCAGTGGATGGCTAGCTCAGGCTCGGCCAAAACTGGAGCAGCCTCTGCAATTCTAGACCGTTCCCGCGTGTCTGTAGCTCCCTAAAAGCACAACCCATCGTTTCCTCTTCATCAGGAAAACTACCGTTCTTGCCCCAAACTGCGTATGCCTTCCCCACCCCCAACCTCTTACCCAGCAGGCCTAGCTGCCAGAGCCTGGAAATGCAGGTTTTTGGTGTCCCATTGCCTAGCATAGGAAGGCAAGGCAGAAGGGACTGGACGTGCGTATCAGCCAACTTATGGGATCTACCACTTAGGGACCCCGTAAACTACACGGAATGGTGCCCTCTGGTGTGTATCACATTCAGCTGGTAGAAGCCTTCGCTTTTAAAGGGGGTTCCTGGGGACAGGCAGGATGGTAGCCTGGCTCCCCTCTGCCTGGCACAGCATGGGTGGGACTGAAATGCAGTGAAGACAGGTGGATTCCAGTCCTTTGGCTGAGAGGGGCTGGCTGGCATTTGCACACCCCCAGGGAAAGTGGCCCTGATGGGACTGGAGGTTCCCTTTGTCTTGGCTCAGGGATGCCGACATCTTACAGTCACGAATCTGCGCTCCAAAGGGCAATGGAGGTTTATTTCAATGGGAAGAAGGGAAGGGACACTGATGATTTCAGGACAATGCTTTTGTTACAAACAATTGAAAATGGTCTGCCTTGCTCTGACCAGGGCTGGCGCTGTCAGAAGGCAGTTTGCATTTTACGCGGGGGGGCACCTAGGAAACTCCGGGTGAAGCCAAAAGCCGGTGCTGGCTACAGGTATCCAGGATTTTGAGAGTCTCCAGGGCGGCCCTCCGGACCCCAGGATCCGAGTCCAGCTGTAGCTCCTGGAGAGCTGAGAGCAGAAACGGGAGGCTCAGGCCCCGGGGCGGTCAGGGCGGCCCCGGCAGTGGCAGCAAGGGGCCGGCAGGGCTACAGACGTGGAAGACCCTGTGTTTGGAGTCCGGAGATGGCGGGTGGAGCTTTGTCTTCACACACGTCTCTTATGTCTCAGGGCTTCTCTTACTTCACTAACAGGGACAGAGGATCCCCCCAGAACCCGGT
Organism: Rhinolophus ferrumequinum; assembly: GCF_004115265.2. Classification (NCBI taxonomy): domain Eukaryota; kingdom Metazoa; phylum Chordata; class Mammalia; order Chiroptera; family Rhinolophidae; genus Rhinolophus; species Rhinolophus ferrumequinum. Next base: position 5,370,287 of record NC_046291.1, read on the forward strand.
TGCCCTGTGGTCAGCTGAAGGAATCAGGGTACAAGCATTTCATGTTTGTGAAGGGGGTGGGGGCAGAAAGCCAGGGAACAAATGGACTCCCCCCAGTCAGAGTTGTCTCCCTTGGAAAGTCCTCTTCAGGGTCACCCGTCTCTCTGTTCCCTGGTTACAACCCTCCCCCCCAAAGAAAAGACCGCTACAACTGAGAGTCAGTTCCCTCGGTGGGTTCACCAAGCTCCCCAAATGAACTTAGTGGACTCGGTACGATTGAGTCTCCATGACTTACAATTCCGTAATGCCGGGAAGTCCAGCTTTTTCAGATAATGTGCAGACATCTGCTTCATAATAATTCCTGAAATGATAGCCAGAGAAACGCTCATCCCGCGGACATTAGGTCAGCGAGAGGTCTGGTGTTAACCTTAGGAGGTGTAGGGGGTGTCTGTTGGTTTAGTGGAGGATACCCGGGGAGAACCAGGCCAGTATGCCACAGGGTGGGGCAGAGGGGACTTCCGTCTGAGCTCTGGTCCCCACACCTGCTCCCCTCCTCTCCACACCGATGGTCTTCAGGGTCCCGCCTGCATCAAGAGACATCTGCCCACTTACCCGCCAGGTCGCAGGAAGCGAGTCTGATCCTTGAAAAATTACTTTTAACATAGGTCATTGTTTCTAGCAAGAAACTGTAGAGAACAGCAGGCTTTTTCTGAGTCTGCAAATAAAGGACACACAGAGCCTTGGAGGTTGAGGTCCTGCACTCCCATCTGTCTGAAGCAGGAGGGTCTGCCCAGAGAGGGCAAGCGCCCATCCCAGCATCACACAGCAAATGAGAGACTGGGCAACCTTCATCCACCTGTTACATTCTTATCTGACACAGACAAGAGATTATATTTGTCCACAACCGTGCTGTCCAGTACAGTATCCAGTGGCCACATGTGGCCTTTGAGCACTTGAAATGTGGCTAGCCTGAAATTAATACATTTTATAGTGATTACCCATTGAAATGATAATGATTTGGATCTATTGGGTTAAATTAAATATTATTAAATTTGGTTTCACCTCTTTCCACTGTTGTTAACATGGCTACTAGAAAATTTAAAAATGCGGATGTGGCTTGCATTCTATTTCTGGCCAGCACTGGTCTTGACACTTCATTTCTAGAAGGTGAACACAGGGTCACAGGATAGACCTCTGTGGCAGCTGAGACCCTATGGCCCAAGCCACCGGGCAGCCACCTCCAACAGGTCCGTCCCCCTCAGCCTCCTCACCAGGATGGAGCAGAAGGTCATCTGGAACACGGTCATCTGGTCACCCCCAATGGCATCGCTTCTCCCCGAGGAGTCTTCCAGAGCCTTCCAGCCCCAGAAGTGCACACACTGATACATGGTAGCCATACAGGCCTGGAGGGACACAGGGCAGCAGGAGAAGCGTCAGGCAGACCGAGGGGGTTCACACGAGGGGTGAGGCTGGCAGGGCTGCGTTCCATGGAGAAAGCCAGAGGGTAGCCCTGGAAAAGCCTCAGGAAGCTGAAGGAGGCGGGACCCAAGCCCTGCCTGCCTACATCACGGTTGTGTGCACAACTATAAAAAGCCTCTCGGTGGCAGATGCAGCCCACTTGCCTTCATGCCGTCTGCAGCCCTGCCTGGGAACTGCCCCTCCAGGAGACTGGGGTCGAGGCCAGGCTGCGATTGGCAGGACCAAGCAAGCTTTCTCATCCCCCACATCTCCTGCATCCAGCTCTTCCTACCCCTGCAGCAACTAGGCCCCTTGGGCTCCGGCCTCCGGTGGGTTAGGCCACAGGAGGATAGGACAGGACACTAGAGGGCAGGAAGACAGAGGTTGGGGCATCTATTCTTCGGGGACAGCAGTGGCAGCAGCGTCACTGAGGCCAGCGTCACTTGCGTCCCCAGCCAGCCCGTGTTAGCCTGAGAGGCAGCAGTTAGACTAGGAGACGGGGTCTCTCTTTCCCCCTCCTTCCACCTAAACCAGTGGAAGCGTTGGGCCTTGGACCAGGAGAAGAAACAACGTGGCAGAGCCAGGTACCTCTCTGCTCCCCCTCAGGCCTCCCTCCCCACGCGTACAAGCCTGCCCCATAGGGAGCAGGTAAAGAGATTTAGGGTGAGTTTTAAACATGAATGGGTCATAATACTGAAAAGTGAAACTGGTAGAAGAAAGGGAGATGGCTGGAGGACGCTTGCAGGCGGTGACTGGACGAAAAGGAAACCCAGCTCCCACAGAGCTGAGACTCCTCAGTAAGCCAATTTGAGGGTTGCCTTGAAGGGCCCCTTTCCCCAGCCTGATGTGTGGCTGCAGGGCTCTCGCGGAGACTGAGTGAGGTGGAGGAAGCCCGCGGGTAGCTAAGCCAGCACACCCAGAGAGCATTTTCCTCTTGGGGACAGTGAGGGCCCCAGGCTTTGGGACACAGACGAGGGTGTGTCTTACTTGGGCTGCATCGGAGCAGGAGTCCTGGCAGTGCAGCATGAGGGGGACCCAGGCTTTCTTCACTTCCTCCTTGAAGAAATGCTTCTTGGAAATCCTGACCACCTTCGCCAGCTTCCCAAAGAGGAGGAAGGCTTTCAAGCGCAGCTGCTCACTCTCCTGCGACCAAGACACACAAACAAGTTCTGAGACTCGGGGAGCAAGAAGCCCAGCAAAACCCCAGCCGTTCTCCATGGACCTTTTTAAATGCCACGACCCCTGCAAAGCCTTCTGGACCATTCCATCAGGACGGAGTCTCTCCTGCAGGGCTCCCAGACCGGGCATAACTGGGTACTTGTGAGCTTCACGTCCTAGATGAGGGCCGTGAGGAGTCCACGCACACACCACTGCCTAGCTGAGTCCCCACCTGGCACATCACAGGTGCCCAAAGAACATGTGTGGGCTGCAAGGAAGTAGAAAGGGAAGCTCGTTCCCAAATAGCAGGGAGAAAGGTCCCGTGGGCCCTAGAACAAGCTTTTTTTTTTTTTTTTGTACAAGATCCCAGGATCCGGCAATCGACATTCAGTGCCAAGTTGGACCTGCTGCCCTGTGTGCAGGTCCGAGTGCATCTTCTCCTCGGGCGCTCAGAAGTGCTCACTCTCTCCCTGGGCAGGCATCTGCGGAGCCCCCACTGTCACTGAGGCCCAGGGCCCAGCAAGGCTCTCACGGGGACTCACGCTGTCAAAGAAGGCCCTGCACTGCTCAGAGACGGCGTCGAAGAAGGAGCCCATGTCCCCTTCCCGGAGCTCGGCCAGGATCTTGGCCAGGGCCTCCATGGCCTCGGAGGACATGCTGGTGCTGCTGGGCTCCCGCAGGGAACACAGGCACTTCTCCAGTAGCAGCTTCCGGTAGCGCCGCACCTGGGGGCAGAGGGAGCCCTCAGCCCACCCCCCACCCCCACCCTCCCCCGCGCCCTGTGCCCTCCCTGGGTGACAGGACCACTCCAGCATGGACACTGCGCCCGGCCTTCGGGCTCAGGGTGGGGAGCGGCACCTTCTTGGGGGCGCCCAGGGCCATGTTGCCGAGGGCACGCAGGGACAACACCCGCAGGGCCTCGTCCTGCTGGCCCACGCCCTTCTCCAGCAGCAGCACGGCAGGCTTCAGCAGCTTCGCCTGGTACAGAACTGGGTCACTCATGAACTAGAAAGGAGAACGTTTTACAGTTATCCCCAGTCGAGGCCCGTTTCTTAGGCCCAAGACGGGCCGCACAATTATATGCAGGGTTCAGAATGACCCCTGTGAATAGGACAGGATTTGGAGCCTGAGCTCCTGGGACCGACTCTTGGCTCCTCTGCCTGACAACTGTGGGACCCTGGCAAGTCACTCAGCCCAAGGTACCATCCTGGGTGTTGCCACCACTCCCCGCGTCACACATCACTCAGCGGCCACCTGCAGGGCACAGGCTGCATCGGAGCCCCTTTCCCCTCAGGGCCCAGAACTACTCATGTGATGAAGGAATGAATGACTGAATGAACACACAAATGAGGAACGCTCACCTGCCCCCGGACTCAGATGCCCCGCAGGGCCTGTGCACCTGCCCCTGAGATAAGCCTCCCAAGAGAGCGGGGGTCGCCCACCACCCTCCCCAGCCCATCTCTCCTCCACACCCAGCGCCTCACTTCCACGCAGACCATCGTGCTGCTGACACGGCAGCCCAGGACCTCGGAGTCCATGCCTCTGAGCACCAGCTCCGACAGCCTTCGCCCGTAGCCTTCCATGTTCTGAATGTACAGCCTGCAGAGGGCACCACAGCCCACAGGGTGGGCAGGGATGGCTTCTGAGCTCCTGCCGGCAGAGCTGGAGCCTGTGGGCAGATCTAGCACCTCTGGGCCTCGCCCTCCTTGCCAGGGGGTGTCAGTGAAGTGCTTACTTTCCATCGCCTTTTTATTAAAGGGGACTGAATGAGGGCTGCTTCGGAGCGATCCCTTGACCTGGCCCTGCTCTGAAGCCCTGTGTGACCTTGGGCAAGCCCCAGGCCTCCTCTGACATCACATTTCCTGCCCTGGGGCACGAAGGGTTGGAATAAAAGACTCGCTTTGCCCTGCATGCTGCTGCCATCCCAGAGTCTGGGACACAGGTCAACCTGGCAATCCCTCCAGAAGTGAGGCATTCAGCTCCCACCTAGACTTTCCAGCAAGGAGGTGCCTCTGCGAGTCTCCCTGCCCTCCCTGTGGGAGCCTGGGTGCCCACCTGGCCAGCAGGCCCACTCCTTGCAGGAAGGTGGAGCCGCTCTCCAGGAGGTCCCACACACCCTGCTCTTCCAGGGTCTCAACCAGCCGCTCACTGTTCAGTCTCTTGAACAAAAGCTGCATGGATTTGATCGTGATCCTGGAAGAAAGTGGGACCGTGTCATGACGTGGCAGCCCCGCCGGGAGCACCCAAGACGCCTCAGAGGGGCAAGCACCACATCTAGGTCTGTGAAGTCGGGTCCCAACGCCTGCTGGGCCTGCTCCAGGCGCTAAGGGGCGATCACATGAGAGAGTGGGTGGGCCTGCAAATTCTGAAAACTGCAATGTGCTGGACACATGTGAGGGAGCGGTGTGAGCAAGATCAGCTTCCAGAGACTTCTCCTCCCCACCCAGAGGGGATGGCAAAGGCCTCTCGGTGAAGGTGACTCTTGGAGTCTGGTGACTTCTAAGAAGCAGCCCGAGGCCACGTCCAGCCCAGGGCCACTGTCTTGCACCCCACACCTCCTGCCCTCAAGAGTACCTTTTCAGGTTCATCTCCTCGGGCAGGGTCCCCGTGTGGATGAGTCTCCACGTCTTCAGGACGGGGGACACAGCCTCCGGCCCCTGGCTGCTGCTGAGCTGCAGCAGGAAGGTGTAGATGAGGTCCGGGAAGAGGTCCTGGAGCTTATCGTCCTGGTCCATCTTCTCAATGAGAAGGTGGATGGTGCATAGAGTCTGCAGGGAGAACGGCAGGAGGCATCGGCACTCCTGCTCGTAGCCCCCCAGGGAGCCCTGGGGCCTGCCCCTGAGACTCACCATCAGAGGGTCCACTGCGGCCAGGCGCCAGATGTCAGCCTTGGAGGTGGCATTGGCCCTGGGGGTGAACCGCACCTGCAGCCGGCCCATCAGCGCATGCAGCATCATCCGGGCGAAGGGCACGTTGTCCGCCACCGCCAGCCACACCTCAATCAGGTGGCTAGCCAAAGACAGGGCACAAGGACTGTGGGTTACCTGCCATGTGCCCTAGTGGGGAAGAGCCTTGTGGATCTCCCAGCAGCCCCCTGAGTAGTGGTTGGACTCACAAAGCTGAATCTTAGGGAGCAGGGGGGAGCCGTCAAAGGTTGTGTAGCTAGAACCCAGGTCCCTGGCTCCACGCTCAGCCACCTTTCTCTGACCCGGCTCACAGTACCCCTGGGAAAGCCGCAGCCCCCTTGGAAATCCCGACTCCACAGCTAAGTGACCTTGGAGATCTCAGCAGGACTACAGTTTGATGACCTATGGACGTATCTGGGAATAGCCTCCAAGTGCCCGACTTATGTCAGGCTGGTCCTAGGCACCTGGCTCATGTTGTCTCTCTTCCTCCTCTCACTACATCTGAGGAAGAGTTTTCATCTCCACATTCGGCAGGAGAGGACAGGAGGCCTGCAGAAGCCAGGGAACCTGCCAGACTACAATTTGCTGTGGACTTTCTGATCCCCGAGTCCAAGCCCGTGGCCCTACTGAGAAGGGAAGGGCTTTATCTAGGGCAGTGACTGGATGAGCCTGGTTACACACATACAGGGAGGTGGGGTCCTGGTGGGCTCTAAATGACTAACGAGACAAGTCCAACAAGATCAAATCGAACAAGAAGATGCGTAAACTGAATTCACAAAACTGGGTCTCCAGTTCCCCAAAGACTGTACTTCCCGTGGGAGACGGGGGAGAGGGTCAGACAAGGCACTGTCAAGGCCCCAGTCCTCCTGGACGTGTCAGCCAAGGTGAGCCAGGCATGGCCTGAGTTGCACAGCAGGCCATGGCCCCGCACCCGGGGCACCCACCTCTCCATGGGCAGCGGCTGCCTCAGGAGCGACGTGAGGACTGTCTCCTGGTGGTAGTGTGCCAGCCGGAGGATGCCCTCGATGAGAAGGCCCCGCACCTCCAGGTGGTCCACCGTGGGCAGGTGCACCAGGATGGCGCCCAGGATCTCAGCCACCTGGGGGGGGGGGCAGGGCCCGCATCACCAGGGCGGCCTGGCCCTCAGGGGCTTCCAGTCCTCAGCCCACTGCACACCCCTCCTCCAGGGAACTTGCCCCACCTCACGATGGTCCAGCGCCCCCTCCCATGAATGCTTTTGGTCTTTTCCGGGACTTTATCAGGTTTTCCGTGTGGGAAGCAGCGCCGTCTGAGAGCGAGCCACGGCGTCAGTCCCTCATGCACTTACTATCTGGGCTTCCTTCAACACATTTCTTTCTCATTCTAGAACTCTACTTCCTTCTCCTCTTTACAACCAGGGATTTGGGAGGCGTTCTCAGCGAGTGCAGCTGGGCCCTTGCCCACCCTCTAGCCTAGGTGTACCAGGCAGCCCCAGGCCCCAGGTGGCCAGGCCACAGCTCTGCCACCTTGTCCTCTAGCTCCTTGACCCGCATCTGGAGGAAAGTGCCTATCCAGGTGACGGAGGCCTGGTCGTGCTGGAGGTCCATTGCCCCGAGGTTTTCACAGAGCTTCTGGATGAGCGAGACCACCTCATCGCAATTAAACTGCATGCAAGCCACCTAGGACCAGAGCAGGTCATTCCTGGGGTCCAACAACCAAATTCCGAGGCCCAGACCCCACCCCCACCTGTCACCACTGATGGACCTCCCTCCTCTGCTGGACATCACAGTCCCGGCTCAGGCCCCCATTGTCTCTCAAAGCCTTTGCCACAGCCTCCCGCCTCCGGCCCAGCCTCTCTCCATCCCAATCCTGGGCCTGCTCAGGACCACTCTTCTTTAAAGGCTCCGAGGGCTCAGTGGGAGAACAAGTCAGAGGGATGCCCAAGGCATCCAGGATGCACCTCCAACCTCCTACCACTCACCCTTTGTTCCCAATCCTGTCTGAACCCCTCCCAGGAAGCTTCACCCCAAACCTTCCCTGTCGTGTCTTTACTCCCCTGCAGCTTTCCTCTGAGTGTGCGTGCCCAGAGTCCTGACACCCCCCAACCTGTCCTGCAGCTCCACGAGCCTCCCTCCTCCGAGAAGCTGCCTCTGCCTCTGAGGCAGAAGGGACCTCACTTCTCTGTAGCACCAAGAATTTGAGTGACTCTGGACACTTTCAGTCATCAGCATGCCATCGCACGCCTGTGTGCAGGGCCTCATGTTCAATTCTTTCTGGGCCCCTTTCACCCCCAGTGTACCACATCACAGGAATGGAGAGAAGACAGCTGGAGACTTTTAAGCACTTACTGTGTGGCAGGCACCCCCGTGGGGACCTTATATATTGTAGGCCTTTTAAGTATGGATGGCATGAGTTGGATCCAAGGCCATGGAAGCTGTGATTCCCAGAGGAGGGGGGCTGCACAGCCAGGTTGAGGAAGGTCCTGCCCCCCCAGAGATGATCTAGGCACCGGGAGACCAGCCCAGTAGCCCACACAATCTTCCTGGCTTGTCACCTTGGCAATTCTGGCGGACGTCCTGAAAATCTCCACGTCCAAGCCCTGAAGGTCCTCCTTGCACCTCGCAAGCTCCAACTCCTTGGAAGCATCCCATGAGGAGCAGGTCTGGCTTGCTGTTGGGGGTACAGTTGCAGACATGATCATCAAGGATCATCATGGTGGCCTCCTGCCCTGGCCCTCGGGTGGCCTGGGCTCCGCGGGCCTGGACCACACTAGAGCACCTGGGCATCCTAGCCCTTCCTGTCTTTGCTCTCGTTCCCTGCACCACCTCTGCACACTCCGGGCTCAAATCTTGTCCCAGAGGCCCTCCTATGATGTACTCTCCACCAGCCACCCAGCCAGGGGCAAACTCTCCCCCTTCGAAGGTCACCACACAGCCTTCTCCCCGGAGCTCATTTCTGGCCAGTTTTTCTGTGTCCTTGGTATCTGTAAGCTGGCCTTGTTCCAGCGGGGCCCCTCAGGGCCTAGCGCACACCTTCAGTGAGTTGTGCTGCACCAATGAGCCTCTTTTTCTGGAAGCTTCCATGGCCTCTCAATGAGCTCTGAACCCCCTCTGCCATCTCTGCTGGTCACCCTTGTTTGTCTACACAGAGAGGCCACACTCCCCCCAGGACAACCCCACAGTTGACATCCCTGGTGTCAGCCCTCCCTCCCGGTCTGGAGAGGCTGGCCCTGATGTCCCCCCTCCCCCATACCGTGAAGATCCAGCAGGCTGGACAGGACATCCATTGAGGCCAAACGAGTTCTTTTGTGGGAGTCACAGGTGCATGGGGCAATGAGTCCAACCAGCGTGCCAAACTGTCCCAGCTTCAGGGGGATCTGAGGGACAGGAGACCCCAAGGGTCACACCCTTTGTCCACTCATGCATGCCTGGTACTGCCCAGAGGCAGTGTAGTGGGTGGCTAGAGAGGGGGAACCCTGCTCTGAAAATACCACCCTTCTCTGGGAAGGGGAAGGATGACACCATCCGCCCGCCGCCCAAGTTTCTGCCTCCTAAACCCCATAGCTGGGCCCCTGGAGGCTGAGCAGTGAGATCCGAGGCGTCCAGCTGACCTTGGGCCCAGGTTCTACGTCCAGGTGCCTGCCTTGTTCCTGTAGCTGAGCCCTGGGTTTAAGTCTGAGCATCCCCGCTCTCTAGCTATGTGACCTAAGTATTTAACCTCCAGCCCTCGTGTTCCTCGTCTGATAATTATGGCGCCTTCTCTGTCAGGGGTTGTCGTGAGAACGGCATCAGAGAATCCAGGGAATGCACTGTGCACGGTGTCTCAGATGTTACTTAGCAGTAGTCTTGGCTCTCGCCTCACCATGCTGGACCTTCGTCCCCACCGGGGTGCCACCTGCCTTATTCTCACCGTATACCAGCCGTGAGACCTAAGGCTGGTCCCCACACCCCAGCCCCAGGAAACCATCGTTCTCCTGCCAATGCCAACCATCCCTGAGGACCAGGCTCTCAAAGAGCATGGAGCCAACCAGTGTAGGAAGAGAGGTCTCAGACGGTTCATCAACAGAAACACCTCTTCACGTTTTCTAGATTCCGTGAATGTCAAACTTTGTAAAATTTGTAATTTTGCAGTGATTTTTTTCGCATTCCAAGTAAGTGTTCACGTTTCTAACTAATGTGGTGTTCATAATTGTGTATCCTTTTTCTTAAAGAGGGCCCTCACCCTGGTTTGAGCCTCGGTCCCCACAGAACTTGGATCCACACCAAGCCTAGACCCTCACTCCCCAACCCCAGAGCCCCAGACTAGCTCCTCGAGGAGTCTCTGCTGTTCCCAAATGAGACAGCCTCTTCCCACAGGTCTCTTCAGGGGACAAAGACTTGGTTTCAAAAGTGTTCCCTCTTCTCACAGACAGAGACAGGAATGTCTCTGTGGATGTCGCGGCAGCCGGCCGGGGGACTGGGTGATCCGGCACTCACACAGACACCAATGCTTTGGACATAGATCTGCATGAGATGGACATGGAGTTTCATTGCCTTCTCCCTCTCCCATTCTCTCTCCGACAAGATCCACTTTTCCAGGAGCTATGGATAGAGCCCAGAACACAGAAGGGGGCATGAAAATCCCAGGGCCAGCCCTTCCCTGGCCAACCATTGCCCTCCTCATCCCTCCTACTCAGAATCGGACTTTCAGTGTTTCTGGATGGTCCTAGACACTTCTGGTTTTCTTCCCAGGCCCCCTCAATGGAGAAAAGGGTGATGTGACCTGGGCAGAGAGAGAGCGTCCCCTCCCCCCAGCATCCAAGATGGCTCTTGACTGATGGGTTTGGCCTTGCTCCAAATGTTTGCCTGTGGTAAAAGGGCCAGGAGCACAGCCCACTCTGTATTCCAGGGCCTAAACGTTCATGCATCTAATGACAGAGCTTAATAATACATGAAGCAGCATACATAGGATGTAGCAGCCAAAAATAAAGTCGGTGGACTCACACTATCTGCTCCTGATTTCAAGACTTATTATAATGTTATAGTAATCAAGACAGGACGACACTGGTGTAAAGATAGACGAATACATCAGTGCAGCAGAATAAGTGTTCAGAAATAGAGCCACATACACACAGTCAATTGATTTTTGACAAAGATGCAAAGGTAGTTCAATGGAGAAAAGAGCCTTTTCAACAAATGATGCTGCAATAATTAGTTATCCATGGGGAAAAAAATTAAATAAACTTTGGTCCATACCTCACATCATGTACAAAACTTCAATATATCATAGACTTCATTGTAAAATCTGAAACTACAAAGTTTTAGAAGGAAATCTTTGTGACTTTGGGTTAGGCAGAGATTTCTTAGATGTGACAACAAAAGCATGATCAATAAAAAAAAAAAAGATAAATTAGACTTCATCAAAATTAAAAATTCTGCTCTTAAAAAGACACTGTGAAATTAATGAAAAGACAAGTCACAGACAAGGAGAAAATATTTTCAAATTATATATCTGATAAAGGACTTGTATCTAGAATATATAAAAACCCTGAAAATTCAATAATAAGAGAGCAAGCAACCTAATTTAAAAATAAACGACCAGTATCCTTTAAAAACTGACAAGATTATGAAAGACAAAGAACGACTAAGGAATTGTTCCAGATTGATGGAGACTAAAGAGACATGACAATCAAATGCAATGCATAATCCAGATTAGATCCTGGATCACAGAAAAATAGCTATAAAGGATATTATTGGGACAACTAGTGAAATTTGAATATGGACCAAAGATTAGAATATAACATTGTATTGTTATGTAAGAGAATACTCTTGTTCTTGATGTCTGCAACTAACTCTCTATAATTCAAAAGGGGTGTGTGTGTGTGTGTGTGTGAGAGAGAGAGAGACAGAGAGAGAGAGAGAGAGAGAGACAGAGAGACAGAGAGAGAGAGAGAGAGAGATGAGAAACAGAAAACGAAACTGTGGCAAAATATTAAGAATTGTGAATGTGGGTGAAAAATATACAGCAGTTCTTTGTATTATTCTTGCAATTTTTCAGCAAATTTGAAATTTTACCTAAATAAAACTACCAAAACAATTTTTAACTCATCCCCCTGTTTCCCCCAGAGACTCTGGCCCTCAGGCCAGCTTCCTGGGAGGGTTGACCATCCCTGGCTCTTGGTCCTCTGCCCACCAACTCACATGCACCATCTCCTGCAGACCCTTAGGGTCCAACTGTCTCTGCATGAGGCCCTCCATCAGCTGCTGCAGGGAACGCAGGGCATTCGTGTGCAGGGTCTGTGACAAGAAAGGGGAGGGAAGAGCTGGGCAGCAATGAGGGGGCACACAGTGAGATGGTTTGGTAATCACCCCTTTACTTCTGCTCACATTGAGTTCTTCACACTTATTTTCTCATGTGACACACAAGACAACGTCTTAAGAGGAACCAATTTTACAAAGGAGAGAACTGAACTCCTAGAGCCAGTTTCTACTGACTCATCATCCAGGGTCAGGACCTGGAGGCACAGATGTCTACCTGACCACAAAAGATTCATCCTCCTTTTCCACAATGTTCCTGGGAAAACAGCCATCCAGTCAGGGACTACATTTCCCAGGACCCCTTGCATCTAGGTGGAGCTATGTGGCTGAGTTCTGGCCAATGGAAGGTGGGCAAAGTGGCTCATAAATCCTCCATACTCTTCCTATCCAGGCTGGATGTCAGTCCACCCAGGAACTCTCAGAGTTACGCATTGAAGATGGCAGGGTACCTGAATGACTACATAAACAGCTCCACTCCCACCCCCACTGCCAACTGGACTTTGCTTAATGTGAAATAAGCTTTCATCTTGTTAAAGCACAGAGATCAGAGATTTGTGGTTTCTCTGTTACAGCAGTTAGCATTACCTTACACACAGCCTCCCACACTTTGCTGCCTCTCACCACTCACAGGTGGTTCAGGATGGTGGGCTCTTGGCACTGCCCATGTGAATGTAAATATCCAAGTCCTGACCCAGAAAATGAGGTGGCCCAGAGGGACCTACCTTACTGGACTCATTGTCCTCTCCTGGGGGTTGGAGAGAAATTAAAGAATGTATGCAGACATCCATCAGCTCACTGTTTTCCTCTATGGAGTAGAAAGGCTTCACTTTGCTAGGGATAGAAAAAGTGACAAGAGGAGTGGTCAGTGAGCAGCTGGGACCCTGCCCCATCTGGGGTGTGGAGACATGCCATAAAGCAAGGCAGAGGCCAGCTTCCCTGGATGGGGGTTCAGGCATGCACCCCCCCACAGGGCCCCGGCTCTGCCCAACCATCAGTGGCCAGTGACTGTCTGTGATTGAAGGGGAGGCTCAGGGGCCCCAGAGCACCTCTCCTACGTGTTGCCTGCCCTCACCCTGTCCCTCTCCTGCTCAGAAGCTTTCCATTGCTCCTCTCTGATCACAACCATGGATTCTGCCTCCCAGGCTGGTCCTGGCCCGGGGTCAAGTGCAATACTGCAGCAGCAATATTACCTTGGAGCTTATTAGAAATGCAGATTCTATTGTCCCACCTCAGAGCTACTGAATCAAAAACTGTGGAGGTGGGGCCCAGCCACTTGCGTTTTAATAAACCCTCCAGGGTGGTAGGTAGCTTCTTGATACACCTAGCTCATCTACCTTCTATCCCTTAATCAATAGTTATCAGCCGAGGTGCAGATTAGAATTTAAGGGCCCCAGGGGCCATGTCGGACTCCAGGGATCTTTATTTAAAGGTCTAGAGTGGGGTCAGAAAATCCGTATTGTTAAAAGTAACCCCCGTTGACTCCATTGTACCTCCAGAATTAGGAGCCCCCATCCTGCTTTAACTTTGAAGTTCTGCCCCCCAAAGGGGTTCTGTCCTGCCAAGAGCTTCCTGCTCCTACCCAAATCCATGTATTTTGTTTAAGCCCAGAACAGAAGTCAAACTCCTTTTTATAGCCCCTATTACAGCAACTGAATTGCAGCTTGTTAGTAGCCCACTTTTTTCTGGTCTTAGGTTTTTTTTGTTGACACTCAGCTCTGACTTCTAATTCCTTGTGCACCTGTCCGGCTCCTCCTCCAGCCCCTGAAGGGATGTTTGTGACATTTATTTAAAATCTGTCTATGTGTTACCTCGTAAAGCAACGAGTGGTTTTGCTATGACCTTAAATGACAACTCTGCCTAAAATTGGTGAAGAATTCCTAGAGACAATCCAACCATTTCAAACACGAATTTTCTAAACACATAGCTTCTTCCCACTCCCTGCTCCCCACTGGTGGATGGACAGTTCCAGAAAGTCAACCTCAGGTATTTTATTACTCATAATTATTATAATACTTGGCTTAACTGTATCTATATCGTGTCAATAAATAAATTCCTTGACCGAGCCCAACCCACCTGGAAGGATGCCATGTCTCTGGTGTACTACTCAGTGTCACTGCGTGATTTCTTACTAAAACATCTAATGAACTGAAGAGCAGTCTATCCACCTGCCAGTCACTTCCCAATCCAAGGAGAAGAGCCCAGCTTGAAATGTTGTTGAGAAGTATGGAAAAGAGTTGGTGGAAGCCAATCCCCATCTTCTAAGATGGCCCATTGACCTGGGAGCTCCAGAGGCGGGGAGGGCAAAGTGGGGGCAGCCGCCCAAGGAGCACTGAGGGGTGGTCTCAGACTTTGCCTTCACCCCGGGCAAGCGCCTGGGGCACAGGAAGGGGCCCTGCTCACCTCATGTGCCAGAGGGCATCCATCGCCATGGCCCGCACGGGAGAAACGAGGCTGTACACGGGTTCCGCCTTGATGATCGCCTGCCCGACCCAGCAGGGCAGTGAGCTGCCAGGCCACTCAGAGTCCCGGTCCAGGCAGGAGAGGGGACCTCGACTCACAGTGACCCTAATGGTGGCAGCACTTCCCAGTGTTAGTGCCAGGAAGACCTGACATTTTTAGGGTCACTTGGCCTTGGACATTTTCGGGGAGGCAGCAAAATCTGGTGAAAGGCGTGGGGCTCCAGATGGGCCTGTCCTTCTCGCTCAGACCTTCCTTACTTGCGGGTATTCCTTAGGCAAGCCACTTCCCCTGCCTGCGCCCAAGAACCCTCACATGTGGAACGAGGACTCGGTGGCCTGTTTCACAGGGCTGTGCCAGGCTGGCGTGCAATGACACGCGTATAGCTCTTGGCCAGAGCAGGAGCCAAATGGACGTTCCTTTCCTTCTCGGTGCCTCCTCTTCCACCCACATCTCACTTCCTTCCAGAACTGCTTCCAGCTCAGCTGGAGCGGTTTGCAGGGGCAAGACATTGTAAGGGAGTGGGGAGGTGTGGGGACAGGGACAGGGCTGTCCCACAAACTCCATCAGTCCCTGTCATCGCTTCTTGCTTTTGGGCAGTTGACATTTTCTAGCTCTTACCAAAGTTCTGTGCAAAATCAGCTTCAAGTCCTGCCGGCAGCAGATCCCTACCCCCTAGGTCCCTCCTATGGAGAAAGTCTGGGGCTACAGCAGGGCTGACCCTGTGGACCTCTGTCTCCCAGTGCTAACCAAGCCACCTCGGGGCCACCACAGAACCCGAGTGTTTCCTGGCCATGAAACCCCTTGTCAGATACAAGAATATCATACTCGGAACTCCTACAGTTGGATAAAAGCAGAACTGAGACCGAAAGGGGCTTCAGAGACCCCTGTACCCGCCTCGTCCCTCAGATGCCCTCAGGAATTCTGAAAACCTCTGTCAAGGTGGAAGCCAGTCAGCAGAGTTAGACCCCAAAACCTCCCTGGGCCGAGGAAGCGCCACCCGGCTTACCATTAGAATGGCAGTAAGAGTCGTCTTTTGGGCAAATTGAAAATCCTCCAGGTCCGCGATGTTTCTGATGGCATCGGCGACCTGCACCACACTCTTCATGAAGGCCATTTTGAGGCAGATGTCCTGTGCCCAGACCACGACCAGGGGAAGGAAGGAGCATGTTGTGAGTGATCCCGGGGCTCCCAAGCCACAGCCCTGACTGCCGGACCCTGTAGCCGCATAAGGATGCGCCGTCCTCGGCACTGAGGAACAGTCAATGTCCGGGGCACTCAGGGCGGCCGGCCTCGTTCTGTCCTTCCGCCACCTGTCAGAGCGTGGTGGGACGTGGGCCGGGCTCCAGAGCTCCCGAGAAGGTGCTGCCTCCCCCAGGACCCCCACAACGGTGCCCAAGGGCCACAATGCCAGTCAGGGGGCAGCTTCGCTCACCAGGGGCAGCAAGCCCTATGTGTCACCGAAGAGGTAGAGTAAGTTATTGAGATTCAATCGTATTTGTTTTTATGACACGGATGAACCTTGAGGGCATTTATGCTAAGTGAAATAAGGCAGACACAAAAGGAGAAAGACTGTGCGATTCCACTTCAGTGAGGTACCTGGAGCAGTCATTCTCAGAGACAGAAAGTAGAGCGGTGGGTGCCAGGGGCTGAGGGGAGCGGGGATGGGCGATAGATTGATGGATGCAGAGTTGCTGTTTACAAGATGCGCTGGAGATGGATGGTAGTGATGGTGGCACAACTGTGTGAATGTACTTAATGCCACTTAACAAGGGCTCATGCCTAATGACGACTTATTTTATGTTATGTCTATTTTTACTACAATTTAAAAAACAATAATAATAATAAAATAATGTTTGCTTTGTTCTCTGTGCTTTCTCCTCCTTGCTGTTCCGAGAAAGTAGCTGGTCCCTTTGCAATTCTGAAGACAACCCTACTTTTTGTCCCTTATGAAGGGGCTTGGGTTAGGTGTCTGGGGGTTTCGAGGGGGGCAGAAATGAAGGTAGAGGGAGAGAGGCTGGAAAGAGGAGGGTTTATCCTGTGACTTCTGGGGACACATGCTCCCCCCTCCCAGCACTCAGGGAAAGGGCTGTGCCCCACCTCCCCCTGCAGCAGAGAATAGCACAGGTAGGGCCAGTGGGCTTCCTACATGCTGGATGTCGGATGGGACTCCTGGATGTCTCAATATGGGTCACGGGCTGCCTGGATCCAACTCCTGGCTTTGCCACCACCCAGAAAATGAGGCAGGGTCACTCTCCACCAGCCTGGCACAAGGAGGGCATCCCCAGGCGCTGGATGTCGGCCTGTGGCGTCCTGGGGTCACCTGGCAGCTGCTGGTGTAGTGGTGAATGATCTTCGCGGTGAGGGGCTTATCCACGTGGCTGAGGAGCATCTGTGGGTGGCAGAATGTGGCCACACAGCTGTACATCACCATGAGGGCACTCTTCACAGTCTCCCGCCGCCAGGGATGGTCTTTCTGCAAGGTCAGCGAGAGGGGAAGAAGCACTGGGTGGGGGTGAACTGCTCGCCTCCGCCGTCTGGGAGGTAGCAGGCTCTGCCCCACATGCACACGGATGGTCTCTGGTCCCAAGACCAAAAGAGCCACTGAATCAGCTGAAGGTGCCTGAAATACTCATTTATTTATTCCTTCATTCAACGGTTCTTTATTGAGCACCTACGATGTGCCAGGCCCTGGGCGTAGAGAGGTGAGCAAGTCAGACCAGGGCCAGGACCACCCGTTAGCTGTGAGCAGGTGGTTCACGTGGACACCCCCATCAGAAGCTGGCTGTCCGCTCCAGCATACCTCCACCTGCCAGGCTCCTGCTCGAGGCCACGGGCTCTCGTGATGCTGAGGGTCCATGGGAACAGAGAGCCTCGGCCCCCCTCTGCTGGGGGCACATGCTGGAGGCTACCAAACCCAATGTGGAAGAGGCATAGGGGCAGCCAAGCCCTGCCAGGCTGGGAGGAGAAATGCAGGTCTCAGCTCCTGCTCTGTAGAAAACCTAGGGCAGAAGCCTGGGACGCTCTGGATTCTCTTCATGCACACCTGCCAGGGCCCAGGGCAAGTGTCCAAGGTCAAAGCCAAAGCCTGAGGCATCAGTGACTTCAGATGGTTGCCTACTGGGAGCTCAGCCAGCCTGTGGCACCCACCCGGTGGCAGGAAGTTGATCAGAGAGGCCAGCCATGGGCTGCCTGGGTCCAACTCCCGGTTTCACCACTGGCCAGCTGCTTGCCTTTGGGGAAGCTTCAGTGTTCTCATCTACATGACAGTGGGCATTGGAGCCCCTCCGTCCCAGCCCCATTGGTTCACTGAGGCAAAGCGCCCAATTCATGGAAAGCACCTGTAGCTTCTTCGGATTCAGTGGGTCTGGGTGAGGCCTGGGACCCTGCATTTCCAACCAGCACCCAGAGGTGCCCCCATCGTGAGCAGCAAGAGGCTAGGACTCCTCTGTAATACTGGGTCTTAGAAAAGCCCACCCTGTGTTCTTTAGATGATCCAACAGTAAAGCTTGGTTGGAGGCCGCCTCCGATCTCAGTCCTTTTGGCAACAGGATTCACAGAGCGGGATTTCTTATTGTGATCGAGTCAGGACCTTGGTTGTGTGCTGAGAGCACTACAGTTCTAAGAGGGCCCGGGAGACCCGGTTGTGGAGCAAGGTTGCCTTACCCGCCAGGCGCCTATCTGCCAGGACTGCTCCGACTCCTGGATCCTCTCCTCAAAGTCATGCAGCACGTTCAGCACTGTATTCACCTGGCCCCGGGCACACAGGCCAAAGCACAGAATCACGCCCTGCGGGGAGACCCAGCCAGCGGGGGTGAAGGGGCAGAGGAAGAGCCCCCCCACATGCATAGGCACGCATGCACAAACTAGTACACACATGCATGCATGCACGCGCACACAGGCACACGCACACATATGCACGCCCACATGCACACATGCAGGCAGGCATGCACACGCCGTATTCCTTGAGGTCCGGAGGGCTCCGGCAGATAGGAGGGGACAGCGGGACGCCCTCACCTCCCGGTCGAAGTCGTTGCCATAGTCCGTCTTGTACAGCAGCTCCAGCAGCAGCACCTCCACTTTGTCGGCCTCCAGGCCTGTGGCCAAGGTGAAGCCCAAGGCCCGGTACAGAAAGCCCTGGGAGGCAGAGAACACAGGGAGCTTCAGGCTCCTCTCCTCGGCCCTCTAGGGGTCGCTGCGTGGGGGAGTTCACTGCATACCCTTTCCTCTAGGTTTATTTTTCTGTTGGTATTCTTGTTGTTTTAATGTGCAGATATCTACGCATTTTATGTATTTTTAAAAATAAATGTTCAGGTTATTCTGGGGATTGGATTGCATGGGGCAAGCATATTATAAATGGTGGGGGCCAAATTTCTCTCTTACAACGTAAGTGGGACCAATTTACACTCCTACCAAAATATCTACAAGCACCTATTTTCCCACATTCTCTCTCACATTGGACATTATTAGTGAGAGGTGGGACATTTGCGTTTTGTCTGTTTCTTTATTAGCCATGTTGATCACCTTTGCATATTCTCATGATCCATCCATTCTTTGAATTTCTGTCTATATTGTTTCCCCATTTTCTGCTGGGTTATTTGTCTTATTTTATGTTTTATGTATAAGAACTCTGTGTGTATATTTGGGAAAATAACAAAAACAAACATATGTTATTTCAGTTAATCCACACAACCATTCTAGAAGGCAACTACAATTGCTATATTTAGAGATGAGAAAATAAGCAGACAGTGACAGAACCAGGACTTAAAATCAGGCACAGTCTGATGCTCGTTTCTTATCATCGCCTATCAGAAGACTCAACTGAACGATCATATACCGCTGTCAGCAGTATATTTCCCCACTGTCTCATTTCCCTCTTGATTTTATTCATGGTAATTTTGCTTTGACACACAGAAAAATTTCATTTTCATCGGGGAAAGTGTCTTTCTTTTCCTTTGTCTTCCTTGGTTTCTTTTCATGCATATGCAGTCCTATTCCATGTTAAGATTACCAAAATATTCATCAATATATTCTTCTGGTTGTCTTATTTTATTTTGTACACTAACTCTTTAATTTTTCTGGGATAGCAAAGCCTTCCTTAACGTGCTCCATTTTCAATTAGCTATTCTCTTACATTTTTTTTCATTCAGATGAACTTAGAAATAATCTTGTCAAATTCTATAAAGCTGTCAAATTTCCACAAAAACCCCTTTTGGGAATTTGACTGGAAGTAAATTATATTACAGATTAATTTGAGGACAATGGACACCTTTTCAACATTGAGACTTCCTATTTCCAAACAAGAGATAACGTGTCTATTTTATTAGGGCTCTTTTAGCGTTCCTGCCTCTCTTAATTCTGGGTTCTTCACATTGGTTTCACATTATGTCATATAGTCAATATTTTAGGATTGAATATCTATTAATTATATATTTTACATTGCACTGCTCCTTTGAATAGGATCTGTTTTCATGACATCGTATTTTTGTTTTTATTTGTATATAGGAAGATAATGATTTCAGCATATTAATTTGGGGATGAGATTGGCTCCATCTACTGGGGTTGTAAGTCTGGACTACAGATAGTCATCTTGTCCACACCTGGAGGATGCCAGTCTAGCAGTGAAGAGCTTGGAAGGGTCCTGAGGAATTTCCGAAGCTGCTCTATCCAACTGTGCCTTTTCAAGTTATCTGAGCCAATAAAATTCTACGTATTTATTTACTTTCCTTAAGTTGAGTGAGTAATTATAATATGGTTAAACTGTATGCATTTGATTATTAAATACTATATACAACTTTCTTTCAAATGAACATCTGGCTTTAAATTGGCATCTGTTAAGAACTTATAACTGCAAATCTATAGCATTTAGCTACAGAAGATAACTGTAAGATATAATTTACTGTTAGTTATTTTTCATATTTACCTATAAAGGGTGTATATTTGAACAAACACATTTTTAGTTGACCCCTGTGCAAACCTTTTTTTAAGCATCTTTGTTGAGATATAATTCATATACCATAAAGTTAACCTATTTAAAGTTTACAAATTCAGTGGGATACTCACAGGACTGTACAACCACCATCATGATCTAAGTTTGGAACATTTTTATACCCCCAAAAAGAAACCCTGTACCCATTGGCAGTCAATCCACATTTCCCCCAGCCTCTGGCAACCACTAATCTAATTCCTGTCTCTATGGAGATGACTATTCTTGACACTGCAAATAAATACAATCATAAAATATGTGGCCTTTTGTGTTCCTTTGCATCTGGCTTTTTTTACTTAACAAAATGTTTTCAAATGTCAACCTTTTTATCCCAGCTATCAGCACTTCATTCCTTTTTATGGCTAAAGAGTATTCCATTGTAAGGATGGACCACATTTTGTTTCTCCACTCATCCATTGATGGACATTGGAGTTGTTTTCACTTTTTTGGCTATATGAATCATGCTGCTATGGTGATTTATGTACAAGTTTTTGTGTGGATGTATGATTCCATTTCTCCTGGGCATATGTAACTAGGAGTGGAATTGCTAAGTCATATGTTAACTCTATATTTAACATTTCGAAGAAATTCCAAAATGGTTTTCAAAGCTACTGCACCATTTTACATTCACACCAGCAGTATATGAAGGTTTAAACGTCTCCACATTCTTGCCAACACTTGCTGTTATCTGCCTTTTTTATGATAGCCATATTTGTGTGTATGGAGTGGTACCCCCATTGTGGTTTTGATTTGCATTTCCCTAATGGTAATAATTTTGAACATTTTTTCATGTACTTCCTTGCCTTTTGTGTATCTTATTTGAAGAAATGTCTATTAGATCTTTTGCTTGTTTCTAACTGGCTTATTTGTCTCTTTATTATTGAATTATGAGTTCTTTATATATCCTAGGGACTTGATTTGCAAATATTTTCTCTAATTCTTTGGGGTGTCTTTTCACTTTCTTGATGGTACTACTTTCAGTGTAAGAGTTTTTAGTTTTGACGATGTTCAATTTATCTATTTTTTCTTTCATCATTTGTGTTTTTGGTGTCATATCTAAGAAGAATTTGCCCAAGCCAAGGTCACGAAGATTTACATCTATGTTTTCTTCCAAGAGTTTCATAGTTTTAGTACATCTATGATCCATTTTGAGTTAATTTTTGTGTATGTTGTGAGGTAAGGTCCAGCTTCATTCTTTTGTAGGGGGGTATGCAGTTGTCCCAGTATCATTCGTGGAAAAGAGAATTCTTTCCTAATTGAATTATCTTGTCACCTTTACAAAAAATCAATTGACAGTAAATGTGAGGTTTATCTCTGGACTCTCAATTCTATTCCACCAATTTATATGTCTATCATATATCAGTGTCACACTGTCCCATTTATTGCAGTTATGTGCAAGAAGTCATGGAATTGCAAAGTTTGTGTCCTCCAACTTTGTTCTTTTTTTTTTTTAATCACAACTATATTGGCTATTCTGGGCCCCTTGCATTTCTATATGATTTTTAATATCATTATCAATCTCTGAAAGAAAAGGCCAGCTAGAATTATGATAGGGGTCATTTTGAATCTGCAGATAAATTTGGGGAGTGTCATCATCTAAACTGTATCACCTTCCAATCCATGAATATGGGATGCTTTTCATTGATTGAGACCTTCTCTGATTTCTTTCAACAGTGCTTATAGTTTTATCAAGAAATTTTCATGGTGAAATATACACATGTGGTCATCCAGTATCTGGATGAGTCCGGTGTAAGAAAACATATCCAGCAGTCTGTCAGATGGGGGTAGGGGCAGTTGGGAGTCCAGCTCCAAACCCCAGCTTGCCTCTTTATTTTTCCTGCTCCAGCCCTTATCTTTACTGCTGAGCTAGAACCTGGTGACTTCTTTAGCTTTCCATGGTTCAGTGTCATTCTCACCCTTTTAAATATTTGCCAAAACCTGTTCAGACATCTCAATCCTTGCCTATTGGACTCTGCTATGATACATCTTCAGATGGAGAGTAAAGTGAGAAAGATGGGGAAGCTGGTGACTGGAGGAGAGAGCCCCAGCTTCAACAAAGCAGGTTCTTAAAGAAAAACAAAAAGCTAAAACTCACTAGTCTGGACCACCCACCTCTCCTCCCAGGACCCTGCAGACCGGTGCAGCTGCTCTCACACACAGCGTAAGCCTCTCCATTCCAACATCTCTTGAGTCCCCTCCCTGTTTGAACTGCCCTGACGCTGAAGGGACCAACCTTCTCCAGAGAGGGGCTGTCAAAGCTCTCAATCTGATTGTTCAGCTCTTTGCTCAGACGTAGGCTCCAGTTGGAACCCCGAGTCTTCTTGAGGGAGTTTCTCAGAAACTGGGGAGGCAGAAGACATCGGTGCTCCAGGAAGGCTGTATGATCTTAAGGAGTGATGCCCCCTTTTCTAGCCCCTTTTCCAATCTCTGGACCACCCGACCACAAAGCCCTGGTCCAGTGCTAATGTTTGGTGGCCCCGTGGGTCTGGGAAACAGTTGCGGCTTGGGTGCTGGTGGGAGGGGTGCCACACCCCCCCGTGATGATTTCCTGAGCACTTGATTTCTCAGAGTGGAAGGCCCTTTGTTCAGAGTGGAAGGCCCTTTGTTCTCCCGTGCTGATAGATATAGCTGTGGACATGCTTGCTAACCTCCAAGTCTTCCAGCAGAAGGAGAATGTGTCCTTTTGAGGCTCCAAAACTCCCCACATGCCAACCCTACCAGGTGCCCTCTATCGTCCCTCCCCTTTCTCCCCGCCCTGACCTCAGCTGGCTGGGTCACCTCTTTACCTGAATCAGCTTGTCCTCCCAAGTCTTCTGATTCCAAGTAAACTCAGTATGTTCTGCAGAAAGAAGGGTCACACATGCCACTCTCTTCTGCTGCTCCCCTCTGGGGCATCTCCTTACCTGGGCCTGCAAAGGCCTCCATGGGTGGGCTCACCACACACTGCCTTTCCCTCCCCACCTCGCCAAGGACCAAAAGAAGCTGTGCTGGTCCACCTCAAACCTCAGCTCCTGTTGTTCAAGCCACGTGATTAGGACCCCAGCCTGTACACTTTGAGGGCAGTTGGCTCGGGGTGGGCACCCCGGGTACCTCACCTTCCAGGTACTTGACCAGCAGGGGGATCTCCAGTTCCCACATGTCAGCCATGGCTGGCGCAATGCTGTGGCTCAGGATCCTCAGGAGGTTGAGCATGGCTACCCCGCGGCCCTCCCCCTTGTAGGGGGACGACATCAGCACCTGGAGGGCACCAAGACGCCAGTGGGACTCTGCCTGGACTGGGCGGCTCCAGGCACCTCGCTCCCAGACAGGAGATGAGGGACAAGACCACGACGCCCTCCCCACCCCAACCTTCCAGGGATCCTAGATCAGCGTCCAGAGTCCACACGAGGAGCAGGACACGTGTGTGCAGGACTGAGCCCACCCAGGGGGCAGGCAGGCCATTGTCCAGGGGATGTTTGGAGGCTGCTCAAAGGCTGAAATGGAGGAATCTGAGAGCAGGTCCCTGACACATCTACCCGAGAGGGACAACAGGAACCAGGAAAGGTCAGCCATGCCAAGCGTCCAGCTCCCTCCTCCCTCTTAGGGCTCTGGGAAGCTCAAGGGAGAAGCGCCACAGGACATGGCCTCAGCCAGGCCAGGGCACAGCCCAGGCGAGCCACTCACCAGGAGACGGGCTAGCAGCTTGTGGGGCGTGGGCAGGTCCACTGAGGAAGAAGAAGATTCAACCCCTCCTGAAGCGCCTGGCCTGAACCAGGATGTGCCCCGTGTCCCGGAGGGAGGTTTTCCCCTGGGAGGTGTTTCCCGGACACCATCCCATTGTCCCCATAATGGAATGTGGGTCTGCATAGGGGTTTTCCGTAAAGAACATAATTTTAATTGGCTTATCCTGAGAAGAGTGGAGAATCGTGCTATGCGCTGGGATATAGAAGATGTTATTTTCAGGATATGCCCACTTTGTAGTGGGCAGCAGGACCTGCCATGAGAGTGTCTGTCTCCTCCTGGGAAACTTGACATTTGCTGAGTCAACAGTAATCAGACAGCTGCCCCCACCTCTACCCCAACCGCAGGCCTTGGGAGTCAATGAGTCCATAAGAAGCAAACATTTGGACCACAGAGCAAGGGAGGACCAGAGCTGCTGAGAAGTTGCAGTTTGGGGGGGGCAGGAGAGGACTCAGCCCCAGAGTGGGGATGGCGGGAGGGTAGGGGCATAAGGAAGGCCACAGGGGGTGGTCTAGTTGGTTGCTCAGAGCAAGCTCCACCCTTTGCTGTCCCTGGGTCCTAAAGGGCTCCCAGAATCAGCTCCACTGCCAGCCACGTCCATCCAGCAAAGTCCCCAGCCCATGAGAGAAACCCCCTTGGGACAACAGTGTCATGCCATATGTAGGGGGGCCGAGTCATTTTTTTGAGAGTTTGATATGAACAGTGCTCAATCATGGGGACCCCCAAGGGGTGGTTTGCAGAGGACTCAGACAGGACACCCCTAATTCCTCCAGCTGGTTCACAGAAGCCCAGAGAAGTCACACCTAGAGAGAGGCTGAGCCAGGACCTCGGCAGGGTGGGAGCTGGGCCTGTGGTCTGGCCAGGGGTGTAGGGATGGGAGTGAGATGCCAGAGGAAGTTGGCCCGCTGCTAACACCTCCTCCACTATGGCAGAGCGGGCCTTTGGCCTGGCTGTGTGGACTTCAGGACGCTTCCTGGAGGAGGGGAAACATTCCACAACAGGGAGCGGCCCACCTGCCCAAACCCACCAGGTGGCCCGGGGATGCTGCCCACCGTGCCTGCTCCTGCCAGACCAGCTGGCCTGCACATCCTGCACGTCCTCGGTGTGGAGCTGTTGTTCCGCCAGGTTGGTGAGGCTGATGCAGATGGGAGTCAAAGCCTCGGTGAAGTCCGTCTCCATGATATAGCACAGGAGCCGCACCCAAAACTCCTGCGGGGGGAGGGCGGGATTAGCCGGGTGTCCCCTGGCCACATGAGGAGATCGGTCAGCTTCCCTCACCAATTCTCCAGAACCACGCCCCCACCGCTGACAGCCTCAGCCATGACTGGCTCCGCGGCCAGCCCTGCTCTTTGTCAGGGCCGTCTAAGCGGCACCCACCGGATAGGGCTAAGGGAGTCAGCTAGTCCTGGACGCCCAAGCTCCCTCCCTGCTCACCTCACACAACTCCACACCCATCACGTCCTCTGTGACAGCGCCCTCCCTCTGACCCCAAATCCTGTAGAGGTGCACACGGGGCAGATGACCCAGCCGTGCTTGCTAACAGTGATGGCCAGTTTTGTGTGTCAGCTTGTCTTGGTGCGGGTACCCAGTTATTCAGTCAGACACTAATCTAAGTGTGGCTGTGAAGGTTTTTGTAGGTGTGACCAAGTCCACAATCCATAAAGGAAAATATCCTTGATGGCATGGATGGACTTCATCCCATCCGTTAAAGAGTCTTGAGAGAAAAAAAAGAACAGTTTCCCTTGAGGAAGAAGATATTCTGCCTCAAGAGTTTCCAGCCTGCTGGCTTGCCCCACCAATCCCCAACTTGTCACTCCCACCACTGCATAACACAATGCTTTGAAATACACTGAAAACATGAGCGTGTGTGCGTGCGTGTGCATTTGTGTGTGTCGTCTGTGTGCATGTGTATGTGTGTGTGCATGTGTGTGTGCATGTGTGTGCGTGTATGTGTGCATGTGTGCGTGCGTGCACGTGTGTGCATGTCTGTGTGCATGTGTGTGCATGTGTGAGTGTGTCTGTGTGCATGTGTATGTGTGTGTGCGTGTGTGTGCATGTCTATGTGCATGTGTATGTGTGTGCATGTGTGGCATGTCTGTGTGCATGTGTATTTGTGTGTGTGCATGCGTGTGTATCTGTGTGCATGTGTATGTGTGAGTGTGTGTGTGTGTGTGTGCACGTCCTACTGGCTTTCTTTCTCTGGAGGACATTGACTGATACAGATTCTTGTAGCTGTGTCTCCAGCCCTCCAACTTCAGCCTCCGTCTCCCCTCTCCTTGGATGATCATTGAACACCCCCAGCTAATCCTGGTGCCCCTTAGCCTCACTCCACACTCCTGGGAGTTTGGGGTGAGGATCCTGTGCCACCAACTAACAAGTGCTGTCACTCGACCTGTTCTGGCCACTAGGGCTAGAATCCCCAGCTTCTGGTTCCCCCAGGGAGGCAGTGTGGTAAACTGAAAAGAGCATTTTAATCCTGGCTCCACAATTTACCAGCCTCAAGGCCTGGAGCAAATGACTATCTCACTGAGCCTTAGCTACCTCATCTATAAGAACAGGGTAATAACAAGAGACCCTCCCTCGTAGGGTTTGGGGGGATAATTAAATGAGATTCTACATGTTGCACACCTAATAGCACCTGCTAGATGCAGGTACTCAGTGGATTGTAGCAATCCTTATTCTTCTCATTATTTCTGTAATTAAGACAGTCTGCCACTGATTAGGGCCACCTAGCCTGTGGCCTCATTTAATGGATCATAATAAACTCCTTGAGCTGTCATGGTAAATTTTTCCTATCTTATTGCTATGTCACAGTGTGTTGCAATTAAAAGTTGACACATTTGTTTCCTCTTAAGCCTGTGAACTCCTTGGAGTCCTATGGAGCCCTTCTGGTATACGCTCTCAAGTTCCTCTTTTGCATAGTAGGAACTCACTGAATATTTGTGGAATTAAACCACTAAAATCATTTCTTTACACACCTTTACACACACACACACACACACACACACACACACACACACACACACCTGGACTGAAGGGCTTTAAGGTAACAAACACATTTCAGGCAATAAGTCAACTGATACGTATTGAGGCCTACTGAGTGCCAGGCACTGCCTTAACATCTGGGGGCTCTAAGCTCCCATCGAGGACCCGCCTCTGGAACTGGATCTTGAAGGATGAGAGCTCAGGCAATTGGCAGGTCGGGGCCCCCAGGCGTCGCAGTCAGTGGGAATGGAAGAAACAGAGTTCTGGGCATGCACCATTCCCCTGAGCCTGGGCAGTGCAGACAGGAGCCATCAGCTGCAGCATGCCAGCCTAGCGGGCAGGTGGCTGGGGCGCACTCACGTTGGTCATCCCACTGACAGAAGAGGTTATGATCCTCACGATATCCATGGTGACTTTGTGGACCATCTTCTCCTCCAGGTCCCTCTGATAATAGCTCTCCCGGCGATTTGTCTGGAATGCAGAAACGAGGGGTCCCTGCTTGTGGGCTGGCAAGGGGCTTGTTGTGTGTAGTCTTGGGTGTGGTCTCCTCACCCCCACAGGGCTCGATGCCCAGATACTGGCACTCCAGGGTGCTCAGGCTGTGCATATCTCTCTGTATTTTCTAGGCTTCTGCCTGTGCGGTTGCACCCATCTTTCCCTGCAGTTTACCATGTGTCTGTGTACTTGTGTCATGAATGTAGATGCATGGAGATTCAAGCTCAGGTACATTCTTTCTCCAATGCCTTGGAAACCGTTTCCAAAGTTCAGCTGCTCCACGATCGGCATATCAGGGCCACTCACCAGTTTGTAGGTGGAGAGGGTCAGCTGCACGGACACGTACTTCAGGCCCCAGCCTTTGATCCTGTCCTGGAAGCCAGACAGAACCAACTGGCCGATGATACGCAGAATAGCCATCCTCACCTGAGGGGAAAAGGAGCAGACACGCTGGGGTTTGGGGTAGGCTCCCGGCTGGGGGTGCTCTGGGAAGGACGGGGCCTCAGGGCCCCCTGCACTCTTGGTAAGGGTGAGAGTGAGAGTGGGGCCACAGCTTCGATGGGCCTCCCTCTCCTCCAGCCCTCAGTGCTGGCCAGGAAGCTAAGTTTTCCATCAGAAGGCGATACTTGAGGAGACCAGCCTCTACCCACAGACCTGGAGAGGAGTGAAGGCTGCCCACCCAGCTTCCCTTTGCTTCCCCAGAAAAGAACCCTGAGCGCCATCCCCTGCCGGCCTCTGCCCTCTTACCTTGGAGCGAGTGTCAGAGAGGGTGTTCTTGACCACCCGAATGGCCAGGTAGATGGTCTTGATATTCATTCTGGGCTCTGAAAGAGGAAAAGCAGCCTGGAGGGCCGCCGGCCTCAGGGCTGGGCTCTGAGGAGCTGCCCAGAGTGGTGAGGCTCCAAGAGCACGCCTTGCCCAGACAGGCTCACCCGCCACCTTCCCTGGGGAGCCAGGCGTCAGGGGGCTTGTCCACATGGCAGCCTCTGAGAGCCTCCAACTCACCACCACATGCTGAGAGGCACTTCCCTCAGAAGCCCCCCCGTCCACAATCCCTCCACCCCCTGTGCCCCAGCCCAGGGGGCAATGTGTTTATGCTTCGCTCCCTTGGCCTCTGCTTTGTGTGTCTCTTTTGAACCTAGTTGGACTCTCCTTGAAAAGCGGGGTCTCCACCTAAGAACTCTTTAGTACCCTCAGCTGGGACGCACAATGCTCAGCACACAGTGGGCTGCCTGGGCTCAAACCCTAACCCTGCCACATCCCAGCTGTGTGACCTCAGGTGAGTTACTTAGCCCTTCTGTGCCTCAGTGTCCTTGCCTGTAAAATGGGGATAATTACAGTACGTCCCTGACAGCTGTGGGGAGTAACAATGAGCTAACACAGTGCCTGGCACACAAGACGTGCTGCTGTGTGTTTGCTAGTTGTAGAGCTGGTGACAGCACAGCCACTTAAAGAAAGAAGAAGATTCAGGGAGGTGAGAAAGCGCCACCATGAGAAGGCTCTGGAGAGATCCGGTATGGACAGAATTAGAGTTAGGCCCTCAGGTTGATGCTACGTTCAAGGTTAGATGTGACTGGAAGTCAACGCTGGTGGAGGAAATGAGGACGGGATAGAGGGTGGCAGGTAATCAGGCACCAAAGGGAATGATATTGTTCTTCTGAATATAAAAATAGTACATATTCACTGCAAAATTAAAATAAAAGATAACCACTGCTAATAGTTTTGGTGTGTCCTTCTAAACCCATTTTTGCATAAATAAACATATAGATTTCTTTCAAATAATCGAGGTCCTGCTCTATATACTGTTGCCTACTGTATTGTTACACTTAATATAGAGAAGGCAGCTTTTTCATGAAAAAGTATAGATTGACTACATTCTTAATGGTTGTGTAATATTTCATTATGCGCATGTAGTATCATTTATTCCACAAATTCCCTATAGAAAATTATTCAGGGTTTTTTTCTGTTTTGCTTTAATGCACAAGGTTATAATGAACATTTTTGTACAATTACCTTTGGCCCATTCTTTCTTTCAGACAATTGATAAGTAGTTGGATTGTGGAGCCTAGGTTTTGGTCCCTAACCAAGTGAGCATCCAGAATTCCTTATGAATTTACACCCCTGTCAATGCAGTATAAGAAGCTTATACTAGACCAGGAATTAGCAAAGTGTAGCTCACGGGCTAAATCCAGCCCAAAGCCTGCGTTTATAAATAAAGTTTTGTTGGAACACAGGCACCCACTGCAGTCTATGACTGCTTTTGCTCTACAGTGGAAGAGTTGAGTAATTGTCACAGCGACTATGTAGCCTGCAAAGCTGAACATATTTTTACTATCTGGACTTTTACAGAAAAATGTCTAGACCAACTCGAGTCATTATCATCTCTGCCCATCGGACAGGTAAAAATGGTCTCGTTGCTGCTTAAGTTTGAATTTCTTTAACAGAGGGTTTACTGTCAACAGAAGGTCCTTCATATACAATTGCCCAGTTTATGCACTGCAGGAGGGCACCCCTTTGAAGGGTTGAACAGGAGCCATCCCTGCTCTCCCCAGGTCATACACATACAGGGCCGTATGCTGCCAGCAGGGGGCGCCTGGTCCAAAACATGCTGTCTGAGCTGCCTCATTTGGGGACAGTATTTCCCTTTTGATATCAAGGCCAGGTTTACAGTTTGGACTTAGGGGTTTAGAATCAGGGGTGTAGACTAAGGTTGGGCATTGGGTCAATGAGGCTTTAGGGCTATATCTACATGATATAACTAGGCCTTATATTCACTTTTGATTTAGCTTTGGGGTTAGTACTAGGATTCGGATGAACAGTTTTAAATTGCGACTCAGGTGGAAGCTGAGACTCAAGGTTTAAGGAGAGGGTTGGGGGTGGGGAGAGTGGGCCATGGTGCTGGTTAGGTCCAAGGATAGAAAACGTGAAGCAGCCGAGACCTGTGCTCCTTGTCCCACCCAGTAGTGTCTACCAAAGAGGAAGTGACAGAGGCCCAGCCGTGGGTGACCCCGTCCTCCCCTGACCCTCCCCGCCTTGCTCACCATCGGCGCTCACCACTGCCCTAATCAGGGTCAGGGTCCCCACGCGGGTGGCCTCCTTGCTCATCTCCGTCTGGCTAAGGAAGAACTTCATCAGCTCCTTGGGGTAGGAGCGGGCTGCAGGGGGAAGGATCGTTTCAGTTGTGCCCACGGAGCCAGAGGAGGGGAGCAGGCAGCGCCGAGCTGGGGCTCAGAGCCTCACCGAGGGCTATGAAGCAGTGCACGATCTCCATGAGGTTCTGGCTGCTGTACTGCTGCTGGGCAGGAGCCTTGGTGCACACCTGGGTGCAGGCGTGCAGGGAAGGTGAGTGAGCTCACGCTGCACAGCAGGATGCAGGTGTATATGAGCAAGGAGGGGCTCCACCACCGTCCCCCCTTTGTCCTGGTGGGTCATGCCATGGGCTGCAGCTCACTTCCTCCTGATCCACCCCGAGAATGCCATGCCCAGACAAGCTTGCCAACCTCACCTGGACATGTAGCTCCGTGAAAATGGTGTTTAGCTGCATCGGGGGGACGGGGGTGCTAGTGATGACCGACATTTCGAGAATCTGCCTCAAGACCTGCAATGGACGGGCAGCTGGGAGCAGATGGCCTTCTCCAAACTCTGGGTCACACTCTAGACCCTCGCTACTCAGTGTGGTTAAAAGTGCAGCCTTTCGGGTGTGCCCCAGACCCGCTGAATTTGAACTTGTGTTTCAACCAGCCCCCAGGCGATTCCTGTACACAGTGAAGCTCGGGAAGCGCTGGGCTAGGCCACCGAGCGTGACATTCTAGGTCGTCTTCACCTTTCTCTCCTAGTCACCTGGAGGTGACTCCCATTCTCCAGCCAGAATGACCTACAGGTGGCTCCCTAAAACCGTCATTTTCATTTCTTCTCCGTGCTTTTACAGGTAAGGACCACGCCTCGTGTAGACGAGTGGCTGCTTGACAATACACGTCAGCCCAAGTCAGACCTGCACCCAGAGCCCTGCCACAGCTCCACCTGACACGGGTTAAAGATTGTCATCGTGGGCCGAAGGGTGTCCCCCAGAATTCATGTCCCCCTGGATCCTCAGAATGTGACCTTGTTTGGAAATAGGGACTTAGCAGACGTAATTAGTTGAGGGTCTCAGATGAGATTGTCCTGGATTTAGGGTGGGTCTTAAATCCAACGACCGGTATCCTTCTAAGAAGAGGAGAGGACACAGAGAGACGCAGAGAAGAAAGCCATGTGAAAATGAAGGGCAAGTCTGGAGTGACACTGCCAAAGCCAAGCAATGCTTAGGGCCATCGGAAGCTGGAAGAGGCAAGAAAGGATTCTCCCCTGGAGCCTTCAGAAGAAGCGCAGCCCTGCCGACGCTTGATCTTGGCCATCTGGTCTCCAGAACGATGAGAGAATACCTTTCAGTTGTTTTAAGCCACCCACCTCGCGGTTCTTTATTACAGCAGCTCTAGGAAACTAATACAAAGACCGCAGCCCCACTGTGGGCCCTAAGACCCTTTGGGGTCTCGCTCCTTCCACTTGGAATTGCGGCGTTTCCCCAAAAACCTTAAAAGTGCCAGGTCCTATGTCCCCTCGTAGTACAGATGGTGGGTCTGCTGTCAGATGTCAAAATATCTGACCTCCCACCTTCCCGCCAGATGACACCCCTGGGGACACGTGGGAACGGAGCCTTCAGCCGGGACGACCACCCCCTTGGCCCGCACCTGCGTAATGAAGAGGGCCTCCAGGCTGCCCTGGTACTCTGCCAGCAGCAGGGGGATGTAGTCGTACACCTGCTCCCGCAGGTCGTCGTTGGGCAGGAGGAGGTTCAGCATGGGCTTCAGGGACTTGATGACCCCCAGCTTTACCTACCACAGGAGTGGGGGGGTGGGGGAGATCTCTGGACTCCTTGGCCCAGGATCCACAGACGGGCCCAGTGATGTCAGCCCCGTCCACAGAATCAAGGACATGTGACAGAGGGGACCTTGGAAGTAGCGTGGAGTCCTCACCCAAGGCCCCAGTGGTGGGCAGTGAAGCCAGACTGTCCCCGTGAGTCCTGGCTCTGCCACGTAGGTGACCTTGGGCAGGAGCTAAACCTCTCTGTGCCTCAGTTTCCCATCTGTAAAACAGTCATAAAGTTGAC
This sequence comes from Rhinolophus ferrumequinum, assembly GCF_004115265.2. Lineage (NCBI taxonomy): Eukaryota > Metazoa > Chordata > Mammalia > Chiroptera > Rhinolophidae > Rhinolophus > Rhinolophus ferrumequinum. Next base: position 5,402,849 of record NC_046291.1, read on the forward strand.
ATGGAGATAGCTCCCGTAGGTAAAGTTCTCGGAGAGCACCTGCCTGCAGGTGACCCCTTGTCTAGCAGCGTTATCAAGCCGGCCTCCTGAGGTGCCAGGATGCATTTAGCGTCACAAGCCCCCAGCTCTGCCATTAGTCAAATCACCGTCTCTCTGGGGATCCAGGAGTGATGCTGGACCCAGCGGAGTCTCAGCCCTCCCAGCCCCACAGGCTGGGGAGCTGTGACCTGGGGGGACCTCGGGGCCCCTGGAGAAAGGCATGTCTCACCTCTGGGTTGTGGTTCTTCAGCCACACGGTCACGAAATAGCGATACATTGGGAAAAGCTTTATAGCAAACTGCTCCTCGGTCATCACGGGGTACACGCTGTCCTCCAGATGCTTCAGGTAGAACTGCACTGTCTCACAGAAGGTCTCCATGGCTACCGTGGGGAGAGGGGTGAGCCCGGAGGGGCAGGAAGCAGGACAAAGCCTTCCCAAGTCACCTTCTCCAGGAGGGAGGGAGCGCTCACATACTTCCACAGCTGACAGGGTACTGAGATGGCCAAAGACAGCCCAGAAAAATCCTCTCTACGTCCTCCCTCTCTGCCCTTCCAATCCCACACAGCCTTCTAATTTTTATCTCATATACCTGTGTGTGAAAGATACCCCCAAGGGGATGTTAAGCACGCAGGTATGTCTAGGCCTCATCGCTTGAGATTCACAGACAGGGGTCGAGGGTGCCACCTGGAATATTACTCTTGACCCACACCTGGGACTCCAATGCAGAGGGTAGCAAACACGAGTTGCCCTATTTTTCTCGGGTGTCAGGGACTTGGGGACCATGTAAACATTATGGAATCAAAACCTGGGGCAAGGAGATCAGATGTAAAGAGCATCTAAGACCTGCCCGTCAGGCCCGACATGGAGACATTTCCCCTGGTCTCCATCTCCTGTAAATCCTAGCACCCTTCTCTGGTCTTCTCCTGAAATGCTTAACCACAGAGCAAGCTAAAGCCAGCCACAGGGACGGCTTCCTCCCCCCGGAGAGCCAACCAGAGGCCACACAAATGTCTGGGAATAAACAAACAACCCGTCCCTTGTTCAACAACCCTTCTACCTGCTCCTTACCCCAATCTGCCCTCCAGCACCCTGATCGGGCCAGACCTGCAGGCCCGCGCGGGACACGTACCACCACAGATCACCTGGCGCATCTTGGCTTCGTTGGCGAGTCTCAGCATCGTGAATATGGTAGCCAGGGTAATGCCCATGTAGGGCATGAACTCAAACACTGCGCGGTGGGGGACAGGCCACGGGGGGGGGGGGTCAGCAAGGAGAGGACAGCCCAGCCCCCCGCAGTGCAAGCCAGGGGAACCCCACCCCTTTACCCCGCTGGGGCCACAGCTAATGGTGTGGAAGTCAGTGTGAGGTAAAAGAGGGAACTAGACGTGGACAAAGGGAAGACAGGAAAGGGAAGAGGAGCGGGAGAAGGGGAGGAACAGGAGAAAGAGCTGAGACAGGGCCACAGGGAAGAGCGGGAGCGGCGGGCGTGGGGGAGAGAGGAGACACAGGGGGCTCTCAGAGGGCGTCCGGCCGCCGCGGAAAGATGCCTGGCCCCTTTGGCTGTCCCACAAATGTTCTGGACGAATGAAGAAACAGGGAAACAGCCGGTGAGAAAGAGGGACTAAAAGATGGCAACAGGAACACAGAAGAAAGGAAACAGCTGGGAAAGGGTGAGAGGAAAGAGAGGTTGGTGCAGAAAGAGAAACTGGTGACAGACCCACCCTCGGCTCCTGCTCCACGGCCAGGCCTCCACTTGCGCTGGGAGTTCCCACCCCGGCCAACTCACCTTCTTCAGACTTTCCTTCCCAGCCTGGGCCCCTCCCTCCTCTCCATCCGTCTGTTCTGTCCGTCTTTCCTGGCTCTTTGGCCCCGGCCCCGCAAGCTCCTCCAGCTGCCATCTCATTTCTCTCCCCTCACAGCGAGCGCTGACCCCCTTGTCACAGTCTCTCCTCCCTCCTCTCTCCAGCCCCCCAGGCCCCATCCCTAACGTGCCACAAAACTCTTCTCGGCCAAGCGGCCTTCTCCAGCCTCATCTGACCGGATCCCTCCACAAGGTGGGTCACAATTGGCCTCTGGACCCTTTCTGAATCATGTTTGTCCTCACAGGCCCCAGGACGACATACCGTCCTCCCCTTCCTCCCCACGCCCTTCCGATCCCCCTAAGCCTTCTCAGTGCAGGGGCTTCTCCAGGCTGGGTGCTGACTCTCTTCTCTCTGCTTTCACTCGCTCGGGGTCAGTGGCTTTGAACACCACCTATGCTCCAAAGCCCCTGGTAGGAAGTTCCAGCCCAGACCTGACCTCTGAACTCTGCATCCACACATCAACTCCCCACGTGACCTCTCCACTTGGCCATCTCACGAGGAGTGGGAACTCGGTACATGCAGATGAGGTTTTTTCAGCTGAGCCCCCAAATTCTCTTTCCCCGTGTTTCCCGCCTCAGGATGTGAACCCACCACACACCCAGTTGCTCAAACCTGAAACATGGGAGTCATTCTCGGTCCCTCTTGTTCCTTCACCTTCTGCACACAGCTCACAGCAGTCCCATCGACCAAAGCCCCATCTAGATGTCACATCTGTCCACAGCTCACCAAACGCGATCCAGCCCAAGCCAACGTCCCCTCACATTTACACATCTCCCAATCCATCTCCATCCTCCATCCACGCAACAGCTAGAATGGTCTTCCTGGGACCTAAGTTTCATCAGGCAAGCCTGCAACCTAAAATCCCTCAATGGCTTTCTAGTACCCTCGGTTATAGTCCAGACTCTGTACCCACTTGGCCTGCCTAACTCTCCAACTTCATCTTACACCATCTCCCCGTCACTCTCTAACTCTTAGCTCTTCAGGGATGCTTTCTCTGCCTCAGGACCTTTGCACATGATGTTCTCAGTGCAGAATGTTCTCCCCCACCCCGTTCTTCACATTATATCAGCATCTCATCCTTCAGGTCGCAGCTGAAGTACCTCCATGAGGACCCTACAGAGAAGAGGTCCTCTCCCCTCATCCTGCTCTCCTGCGGCCACCTGGCTGCTCTCTTCACACCCATCATCCCATATTGTGTTCACCTATTTTCTTGTTTATGGTCCTTTATGAGGGTAGAGACCATGCACGTGGCCACGCACCCACCACAGCGCCTGCATGGAGCAGGCACTCAGGGCCCGTTTGTAGAATGAAAGGAGAGGGAACGAGAGAGAAATGTTTGGGAATAAACAAACAACCCGCCTCTTGAGAAAGGGAGATCACAAGAATGGAGCCTGAGAGGAAGAGAGGAAAGAGAGAGGTTTGGAGGAGATGGAATAACAGAGGAATAGAGACCGACATAGAGGCAGAAACACAGAGAGAATCTTCACAGCTGAGAAAGACCCGTGGACATGAAAAAAGGAATGCCAGGGAAAGACAAGGCAAGAGAGAAATGGAGAGCGTGGGGCAGAGACAAGAACAGAAATGGAGAGAGGCAGAGACCAGGAGAGAGCCCTGAGCTGGCCGGAAGGGGCCAGAAGCTGGGGCTGAGGTCCCACGTGCCCTACCATTGCCATGGGCCAGCTTCGCCAGGGTGATGATGACAAACTCGTCCGTGAGGTCGAGGGGCTTGAGGTGGTGCTGCAGCTCGTACATGACCAAGCTGAAGTGGTTTCGGGACAGAGCCACCAGGGTGTCACTAGCCACCTCTGCCGTCACGTAGCCTTCCATCTGAGGGACGGGAGAGGGACATGTGGTGCCACCACCACCTGGGCCCTCATGAAAACGCTCCCGCCCCGGCCTGCTCCAGCCCCGCTGGGCTCCCTGGGGCGAAGCCTTTCCTCGCCCCCGGAGGTAACTGGACAAGGGCTTTGGGCATCCCAGACCGTGCCTACCAACAGCTCAGGCCAGGACTGGTGGTGGGGTGGAACCCCGACGGAGCCCAGGGCCCTATACCTTGGGGAGCTCCCTCATCTCCTGGGAGGCAATGGCGACCAGCCTCTGGACACACGGCTCCTCCAGTTCCCCCTCCTGCTGGATGATCTCCTGGAGGATGTTGTAGATGTTGATTCTGCGCTGGGTGGAAATCTGGGAAACAAGTATGGCGGGGGGGGAGGTCCTGGGCTGGGCAGTGGGGCCAAGGGCGGGCCCAGCCCTACCCGAGCACACAGTCCACCATCTATTCCCTTTCACCTGACCTCCTCCTATACACCCCACCTGGGCATGGGTTCCCCATCCTCAAATCGCCCAAGCCTCTGATCTCAATTCCTCCCTCTCCATCACCTCCCTTTCCCTCCTCCCAGCCGACGCCTCCAACTGGTCCTCTCAGTGTGGCCTGCAAATCTTATCTCCCGTCCCTCATCTCAGCCTGGCACACTCAGCAAGCCAAGGATCAAACGGTCAGCACGCAAGGTCCTCCTCAAACTTGGCACTGGCTCAATTGATAGTCCAAAAGGGTGGTTCACCCTGCCCTTTGCCTAGTGAGGGAGCGTTCAAGACCAGGAAATGTTCCACTGACTCTATTTTGATTCCTAGATAGCATTTATCACTATTACAGATGGCCTGGTTAAGGATAGGACTGGACAAAGAGATTGTGCAACCCAGGTCACGCCTGGAGTCATATTTCAGAATAACTCTCATTTAATCAGGTACCACCAGCCACTCTGAAGGAATGTGGGCTGGTGACTGCAAAGCCCTCTGGGAAAATGGCTTCCTCCCCCCAGGTGGTAAGAAGGTCACTTCCCAATAGTCCAGAGACTTAGCAAATTTGAGGATTTCAAGAAGGGAGGAAGTCACCTAAATTTATGTTCTACTAGTCAAATCCATTACAGAGAGCTGGTCTTGCTTTCCTAGTCTTGGTATAGCAAGTAATAGAGGTTTATAAGGTGCTAATCAGAGATTCCTCATGAAAACTCCTGGATAGAAGATAATTCTGTGGCCTTAGCTGTTCAGTAGACCAGTATTTATCAACCATTTCTTCCTCTCTCTTCCTTCCTTCCTTCCTTCCTTCCTCCTTGCCTCCCTCCCTCCCTCCAGCCCACTCTCTCTCTCTCTCTCTCTCTGTCTCTGTCTCTCTCTCTCTCTCTCATTGCTCCCTAAGGAGCCTTCTTAGACATTTTTCCCCCTAATATTCTCCCCTCCCAAACCCTTAATACCACATACATATAATGTATCTGTTTATAGGATGTATACATCTCTATGCTTTATACATAAAAAAGTAAGATTTTTCTTCAGCCCCCCCAAGAACCAATTTTACCCATTTGGGGGCAGTACCCCCCGTTGAGAACACATGCTTTAGATTTTCAAAGCAAACTCAAGGAGGTCTACGTGCTCAATTAAGCCTCTTGTTGCACCTATGTAAATGGCCAAGAAAATTATAATAGAGCCAGCCTTTTCTGGAACCAAGATGAATCTTTGGAGAATATTTATGGTCACAAGAGACAAACTGTGCAAGGCTTGCAAACTGGCATAAAACGGGCAGCGGGTGCTCTCCAAAGGAGTCTGTGTGGTGCTGCCTGCCAGCTGCTCTGCGGTTATCGGGCCTGGGGCAGTGGGTGTCCGTCTGGGACTGTCTAGGTGATGTTATAGCTCCAGAGGATAGAAGCTAAGTTGTAGAAAACTGAACACAATGCAAACATTTCCACCGTAGCATTGAAAACGAGTCCTGCTTGGGGTAATACAAATAAACTTTGTCTGGTAAAGAATACTATAAATATAAGTAAGATTCTCACGTTAACAGATTTTAATACCTTACTGTTTCCCTCACTAGAGAATAACTACAATCTTTGACCCATGTTAATTTTGAAAACATGCCTATTACGTGTTGTCTGTTTATTGCCACTGATCACTGATTAGCACCTGGGTGTCAATCACGTTTTTAAATGTTCTGTATTTCCCGATGCTTTGACATCTTGGGGTCTTGCCCCTCCCAGGTTAGCCAGTTCCTACAGATAGTAAACAGCTCACCCATGAGCATTTCAAGTACAGTCCAGAGCCCACACCCCAACCACAGGACCTCACACGCTGAGCCATTACCCACCTGCCCTAACCACCACACGGCCAGGCACCAGACAGCCAGGGACAGTCCCTCTGCCCAGAGCCACTGAAATTACTCAAACAGGCCAATCCTGATTCTGCTCACCCCGCCTTGCCCAGTCCCCCCAACAAGAAACCACAGGAAATGCTCTTGCCCACAGTTTCCCCTCCTTCCCTCAGCCTCTCGCCCAATCCTGCTGCTTCCCCAGGTGGCCCTGCATGGCACAGATGGCCTTCGCCTCCTGGGGTCTGGAACAAATTATCTCTTCAGAGGCACTCATGTCCCGAGCTATTGGCCTCACCAGACCTGAATAATCATAAAACCTACATATTAAAAGTCTGTTATGGAAACTCCTTGCCTATGCGCCTGACTCTGGCATACCTTCTTCATGGCTGCCACACATTTTTCTAGAAGATTCAACTTTCTATAAAGAACCCCTATGAAGAACTCCTTTGCTACCTACCTCCAAAGGCCAAAGGCTAACCTACAGTCCAGCGGCTCTTAAAGTGTGGTGTCCAGACCAGCAGTAGCCTCACCTGGGAACTTACTAGAAATGCTGATTCCTCAGGCCGCGCCCCAGACTCACTGAACAAGGAACTCTCCAGGTGGGGCCCAACAATCTGGGTTTCAACAAGCCCTCTGCTGCTCTAGTCCAAATTCACCCGTGTCGTTCAAGGCCCGGCATGATGTCCTGTCACACTTCCTGGCACTCCCTTCGGCATCCTCTCCCCCAGTCTCCTGCCCCAGGGAACAGTCTCCCGACTGGCCCCGCGTCCCTGCGCCCTGGGTCTGCTCTGCCTTTGATGCCCCATGTCGGCCCACAGAAGCAAACCCTGCTCTAGGATGATGGCTCCCAAACCTCTGTGTCTGAATACAGAGGAGCTTTTAAAAACCGTGAACGCCGCACTGGGCCCTCAAGGAGCAAGAAGCTCTCAGTCTTGCCCGTCCCTGTACCCCAGCACCCAGCCCGCACCTGTGAGAGTCAATCAGTACATGTGTGCTGGGCAGCGGATGGACGCACAAACAGCCACAGCGGCTGGGCCCCGAGGAGCGGCTGCGGGAGAGGAGGCCCTACCTGCGGCACCTGCAGGCAGCGGATGAGAGCGTTCATTACCACACAGGTCTCGGTGGTGGCCTTCTCCGTGATTATCACCGAGGCCAGCGTCTTCCGCATGTCGGGACCTGCCCCAGCAGTGTCCGTCTTTGCTGACTCGCTGTCCATGATGTTGAGGAGGTTTGTGACTTGTTGGAAAGTACCTGAGACAAAGGTGGCACAGGTGTGGTGCTGAGATGACCATCACAGGAGGTGCTCCGTGTGCCCCAGTCTCACTGACACCTGCACAGCCTTAGCTCCACCTGTGACGTGATTGGGCAGGGACCTTCCTGTCCACTGTACAGATGGAGAAACTGAGGCCTCAGCAAGGACTGGCCCTCAAGAAGTTAGTGGTCAAGATGGGACAGGAATGCAAGGACGCGGCTGTCTTTCTTACCACCATCGTCTCGCTCCAGAGGTTCCAGGTCTTCTGTTTCCTGTGACAGGTCCTCATTTGAGTCTATGGCGGCTTCTGCCATCTCTTCCTCAGGCTCTTTTGAGAGACACAAGACTTGTAAAATACTTGGTGCATTGACTGCACAGTCTAAGACGACCCCCAGTGCCTCCCACCTGTATAATCCCCTCCCCTTGAGTGTGCACAGAACCCACGAGTCACTTCTAATCAATAGAATATGGTGAAGGTGATGGGAAGCCACTCTCCTGATCACATTCTGTCATTTAGGCTCCGTTTGAGCAGACTGGAGAAAATCAGTCTCCTGCCAGCCTTGAAAAGTGACAGCCATGCCGTCAGGTGCCTGCAGAGGGGGCCATGTGACAAGGAACCCAGGGCCTCAGTACCATCCCCACAAAGACCTGGATTCTGTCAACAACTACATGGAGAGTGGGGAGGCCACAGGAACCGAGCTCCAAGAAGGACGCAGCCGGGCATCCTTGAGCGCACCCTGTAAGCCCCCGAGCAAAGGACCCTGCTAAGCTGTGCCCAACTCCTGACTCACAGAAACTGGAAGATAATACATGGGTGTTGTTTGAAGCCAATAAATTTATGGCAGTTTGTTACACAGCAACCGATAACTAAGACACTTGGTTAAGTGGGCCCTCCTTCCTCTCTTCTAGACGCTGAAAACTAAAGATTAATGAGAAATCCCCCTCAGCAACTCTCACAGTCCTGTCAAGGGACTCTTTCAACATCAGCAGCTTCTTGAGGGCTGACAAACACCAACATGGATGTCCAGATGGAGGACCGAGAGCTCCCAGACCCTTTCTCCTCCTGGTCCATGTCCCTCAAACCCCATCCCTGGGCCCTTCACCATCCTGTGCTCTGTCCTTCTGGGAATGCTTTAAAGATCTCCTCTGGGACCTAAATACTGACCTTTTCTCAGAGTTCTCTCCTGGATGGAACAACAATACAACACAAGAAGAAGGTCCGTTCATTGCCTACCACACATCAAAGGGAGTGTGGACAGTGGCGGGATTGGTTGTCAAAGAAGTGAGAAGTTGGGCCACTCAGTCATTACATGGATGAGGAACGGGTCTCCTGGCAGAGCGGGAGGGCTTCACTAGAATCATCACCGTTAGGGCCCAGGCCCTTGGAACTTTAAGGCCCAACTGCCTCCCTGAGTCTCTGTCACCTGAGGGCTCTGAGGGGTGCAGACGGCCCTGTGATAAAAATCTCACGTTATGTTGTCGTTAAACATTTCTGTTAAACACATGTCTGATGAAGTACGGTGGCCTGTTTGGGAAAGGAAAATAGTGGGGAGGGGGTGAATCACAACGGCGTCCCCTGGGGATGTGGTCACAGGGCCCCAGGGTGGGAAGGTGTGGTCAGGGCAGCTACAGGGAAGGAGGTGACAAAGAAAAAAGGACTCCTCTTCCTCAAGGACTTGCGGCGTGGGGAAGGGGGTTCCCAGTGGCAGAATACTTAGAAGATGAAGAACCTCAAAGAAGGCCGAGACCCTGTTTCCTTAAACCAAAAGTGGGACCCCAACGATTTCCCTGTCACTGTTAACTGTGAGAGAGAGTCCAGATCACCAGTGTGAGCAATGAAATATGGGCCTCCGGAAACCTTTCTATGCATTACTGGGCAACAGAACAAGACTCAGAGCCACTTAGGTGTAAGACTACATAGTTAAATTTGCTCAGTTTGCCCGCCCTGCCCAGAGCGGGTTCCTTAGTCTCTGCTTGGACATCTCTGATACCAGGAAGTTCGTTACCCTCTGTAACCGATTTCTACTTCATTGGATCTGGATGGTTAGAAAGTGAAAATGCTCTATACAGTGCCATAAAAGTCACACACAAAAGTCACACCTTGTTCCTCGGTCTGCCCTTTGGAGACACATTGACCAATATGGAACAGACACCAATATGGAGACAATTACCACGTGCCCCTTCTTTCATAGCCCCCTCTGCCGTACCTCCTTTGACTCCCCTCAGGCGTTGACTCCCCTTTGTCCTCTGAGGGTCTAAAGACTCAACACATGAAACGTCATGGATGTGGAGCCAAAAGTGAATGTATCAGTTGGCCTTTGATGTGCAATAAGCCACCTCAAAACATAATGACTGACAACCACTTATTATTGTTCACGAGTCTATGGGTAGTCAGCTAGGTGGTTCTGTTGGTCTGGGCCTCGTCCAGCTAAGCACAACTGGAGTCACTCGTGCATCAACAGTCAGGTGGTGGGTTGTGCAAGGGCTGGCTGGTCTAGGATGACCTCACACAGGTATCTGGCAGTTGGCTAGCTATTGGCTGAAGTGACCAAGATGATTGGGACACCTGTTTAGCACAGGCTGTCCTCATAGCAGCTGGACAGGGTTCCAAGAGAGTGAACAGAAACAGAAAGGCCTCTTGCACCCTAGACTTGGAACCGGTCCCCGTCACCTCTGCCACATTTTATTAGCCAAGGCAGGTCACAGGCCAACCCAGACTCAAGGGGTGGAGAAATAGATCTCTCCTCTTAGTGGGAAGAGCTACAAAGTCACATTGTGAAGGACACGGTTATCAGGAGGGGTGGAGAAAGGGGCCGTTTTTTATTACACACGTGGTGTAAGCCATGGCAAAAAGTGAGATGCCCTGAACACGTTATCCAGAGAAAACATGAAGACAGTGGAAGTGGGCCCTGCTTGGTTTTCCAAAATAAAAATACTTTCAATTATTTTTTCCAGATTATGACAATCATTTTTGACTCACATACCATCCATTCATAAAACTAGCTACTCTCATATGCTGTCACTCTACTGAGCTTCCTGCCTCTGCTTCTGTGGGAACTAACTTGAAAATAAAACATTGTATTTGTAGAAACCTGTGAGCTTAAATGCATGAAAGGGCCAAGGCAGAAAGTGGAAAAAATAGTAGACACATTTGAGGCATCTCCCCAGCTCACAAGGTTCCTTCTTCCCTGACGTTTGGGGGCACGGTTATGGGCTCCTAGTGGCCATGTTTTCCTTCTGTAATCCTTCCCCCACCACTCCTGACTGGACAAGGAATGGATACCTGACCTAGCTGGATGAATCAGATGCTTTCTCTCAGGAATTCGGAACTCTGGATAAGGGAGTCAGTGTCCTGTGGGATCTTGTAGCTGAGGGATCTGGGGGCTGAGGAGAAAAGAAGACCAAGAAGACGGGAAAGACTAAAGCCAGCTCCCAGAGTACACAGGGACAGGAGAGGGCAAGAGGGGCTCCACTCAGCCTAGCCCCTCCAGAGGCTTGGTCATGAGACTCGAGTCCTTGGGAAGCCTGTTTCCTTACAAAAAGACCCATTTTTGCTTATGGTATCCCAAGTTGGGTCCCCTTACTTGTAAACAAGAGGGTGTAAGGGCTAGAAATACAAAGGTGCATAGAAGCACGAGCTGGTTGAAGGTCAGAGCAGCTCAGGGTCCCTGAGAGAGGTGGGGGCAGCAGGGAGCATGGGCAGTGAGGCTGGAAGATGGTCCCTGGGTGGACCAGGAAGGGCCTGGAAGGAGGCTGGACATAGTGCAGGCATTACCACAGGGTCCAACAAAGATGTGGGGTGGGGACTTGTGTTCCCAAAGCAGCCCAGGAAAGGAGTAAATGGGGCCAGGGTCAGGAGACACCCACTGGAAGCCTACGCCCTTAAAACCTCTACATGTAACACAAAGCAACAAACAAACAGAAGAACAAAATGAAAGGCAAAGAACAAGTGGAGAAAATGCATACAGCACGTGACAGAAGATACTCTCATTAGCGCAGTAAGCACTCTGAGCAAATCCTCTGGGTAATACACTCTCTCAGAAAACAGGCAAAGGAACCAAAAAAGAAACACAAATGGCTCATAAGCCAGGTAAGAAAAAATTCAACTTTTAATAGTCATAATAAGAAAAGCAAATTTAAAACAAGATCCCTCTTTTTGCCTATCAAACAGACACTTTTTTTTTTTTAAAATAAGGTATTAGTTACACTGAAGATGTGTGAGAACCTGGCTCTCACACCATCTCAGGATGCAGTTTGGGAATCTCTCAAGCCGTTTGCCCAGGGTAGTGGTGCAGTGTGGCAGGGCCCACCCACACGCCCTGTGTTCTTACCCCGTTAGTGTACAAGCCCACCTCCAACACCTCATCGTCCTGTTTCTCCTGGGAGCTCTCTGGCCTTTGGAGCCACCCATGCTCACGGGAAGTGTGGGCAAATTAACACCACTTGGGAGCAGCCAATCACTGGCAGGGCAAGTACTTAGATATCCAAGGGCCTTGCTTCTTGGTGGGATAAGTCTGGTGTATTTTCTGCACTGGTCCCCAGTGTCAACCAGAGAGATTCAGCTCCAGTCACCCACAGGCGAGACAGCTTCTTGGCAGCCATCAGTCCCCAACCCACTCCCCACTCCCCTGTCAGGGTTTCCTTCAGTTCCAAATTAACTACTTGCCCTTGAATCCTTGCCACAGGGGAACCCAAGCTGAGACTATGATTGATTTATTGTAAAGCGCTTTCCCACAAAAATAGTCATGAATGTGTGCAAAGACTTAGCTACTAGGACATTGTCATGCAATGTCCCGCTACTGGTCCCGCTCCCCGCACAAGAACGCAGGATACGGTAAGGCCAAAAAGGAACACCAACAGAGCCATAGATAGGGGAGTCACACCACTATATTCTCAATGGCGGCTGGTTGAGACACAAAAGCAAACATCCGCCAGAACCCCAACGCGGGGTCTTCCTGCACCCCACCCTGGCGAGACACAGGAAGTAGGAGCCACACAATCCACAATCTGCCATCCGCTTCTCTGCCAAACAACCCCACTTGCTGGCTGCAATCCGCTGTTCGCTTCTCTGCCTGCCAGCCAGCCAGCCAGCCAACTAACCAACCAACCAACCCCCAGTGTGGCCACGGCAGTTATATTTGTGGCTAATGGCTAACCGGTAACAGCTGATGGCCACACAGCCACAGGGGATGGCCATCCGATTATAGCTGATGGCCGTCTACTACCTGAGCCAGCACCTTTCCATGTGAGGCCGAGAGCCTGGAACCTGCTCTCTGGGACTCTGTCCCCACAGACATTCAGTGAGGTCTTTTTTTATAGAAGAAAATAAAAGTGGACACCCCCCCCCCCCAGAGCTGTGGTTAAATACATCCTGATAAATCCATGCAATTGAATAGTCCTTGGCTGTGAAAAACAAATTAAATGTTATACAAAGACCTGGGACGAACAATCATGGTAGTGTGAAGTGAAGAATGTTAAACACTGGACATATCTGGTGTAGCTGCAAGATTTTATATATATTTGCCAAAACAGTAACCATCATTATTTCTGAGGAATGGAATTAGGGGCAATTTTAATTTTCTTGTGTGTGCATGCATACACCTCTGTATTTTTCAAATTTTTTGCCGTAGTCATGCATTACTTTTGTACTTAGAACACGTAATTTAACAATAAATAAATGCAATACCAATAAAGAGAAGAACACCTACAAAGTATAATTTAGATAAATTTATTAATGTTTTTAGTTGTGGGAAACATTGGAGAAAAATATACTTGCCAGACACTATACTTTGAGTTTTTACCAAATTCAGATCCATTTGACACAAGCAATGATTATCCTCTCAAACACACCACCCATCAATTATGCATCATTCTTTCCTCCCACCAAAGGAAAAAAATCACACACGGTTCTCCAAGGACTCTGTCATTCATTCATTCCAAGTATAAGGCACTATTCCCTAAAAAAATAAATGTTTCCTTATTTAAATACACAAAGTGACATCTGTGAAACATGAACTTTAATCAGGACCTGCCATTATTACTGAAGGAATTGATCACAACAGCCTGGCCATAAATCCTGTTAGGAGCCAGATGATGTTAGAACCGTTATCCAAGGTGGAGGCAGCTGTGGCTTCCAAAAGATGCCATTTCTAAGAGAAGTAATGCAGCGTGAAGGAGGGACCTGTCCAACCCTCTTGGCAAGTCATTTGAAAGATGGCAAGTGCAGTCCAGATTAAAGGTACTGGAAGGGGCAGAAAACATTCACATATTTTTACCAAGTTGACTGACTAGCAATTAAATTATTTTTATTTTTAAATTGCACTCTGGGGTGTCTCACGTATGGCAAAGTATCTCTTCAATAAGCATAACATGAATTTAACACTGAATCTGTTTGCAAGTTTGGGTCACCCACTTCTCAGTGTGCCTTGGATTTCTGAGCTTTCTTAACTCGCCCTTTTTTCCCACAGCATTTCCGGTAGCCGAAGGCACAACATTTATAGACAATGAAGGCGACTCCCAGAACGATGGCCAAGAGGAAGCCAATGACGTCCAAAGAGTGGTACTGGTACCAGGTGAGGTCGTGGGCAGCGGGGCGCAGATGTGGCGCCCCCTTATGTCTCATCACGAATTCCACCCAGAACACAGCCAGGTCCAACGGCTCGATGGGGCGGTCCTTGTGAAGGCTGGAGAGACGCATGATGTTTTCCTTATAGCTAAACATAAAGACAGTTATGTGAATGCCTAGGACACTGATGGTAGAGAACTATCCTCCTTTTATGCTTGTTTGCTTGCTTCCATAGTTCCAGTTAGAAACGCTACCAGATTTTCCCAAACTTGGTAGAGGAAATGTGTCCCTGTTATAACCAGCAAATAAAACATGCCTGTGCATGCGTGCCCGCACACGGGTGCGCACACACACACACACACACACAAACACACACACACACAATGTTCTTTACCTCTTAAAAAGAAGAAAGAAAACCAGAAGTCAAAATTATAATTTAAAATTATTCAAAACCTGCTTATTACTTCTTTTCTTTGTAGTGATTTCTTTTGTAGGAAATTAGATTATACTTTCTTTATAGTAAGATAGTAAAGAAATAAAAGAAAAGGTCATGTCAGAAATTATAAACTACTTCCCATTCGAATTTGTAAACAATCACATCTAGCCAAAGTATAAATCCATTGTAAAGTGCCATCTCCAAGATAACAGTATACATTTTCAGTTTGATTGTTGAAACATCAAACCATCTAAGGGCTAAATTTAACATGAGCCTGTGTCTATGCAGCCTGTTAAAGCAAAATGGATTCCTGTTTATTTTGCACAGTGTTGAAAGCTGAATCAGAACATCCAAATCCAAAATGGGTTAGAAGCTTTAATGTTTAGCATGCATGCACTAGGAGAGGAAAGAGAAGGAAACGGAAGAGGAAGAGGAGAAGGAGGAGAGGCGGGGGAGAAGAAGCAAAAGGAAAAGGGAAAGAAAAGAGAGAAGAGAAAAAAGACACTTTTATTGGGGAGTAATTAAACATGTCTGTCATTTTACTTGGATATATTATTCTAATGTAATATTACTATTTGGCTAGACATCCTGTTAAACACCTTCCTTTTATATGAATCTTCTCTTACTCAAGGTAGATTTTCTTGGACATTCATTCATTCATTATTTATGGAGCACCTTTTATGGCCTGGTTGCATAGTCTGCTGTTTTTAAATTTTTTCTATTTTTCTTTGTTTTATGTAGGTACAGTCCAAGCTTAGAGTGTTGGGAACTGGAGATTCACAGTCAGGTAGAGATGGTTCAAAAATGAATAGATGAAGTTAGTTAATAACTTAAATAATAATTTTTTAAAAATAATAATGTATCAGAGAACTTGTACCAAGTCGTTTTTAGGTTTCCAGTAGTTGTCTATACCACTGAACAAAAGATCAAAATTATATGTGAGCGTCAACAACGCATTTCATCAGTCTATGGAGAGAAGTCAGGTTTTGATTGTACTGATGTGTGAGCAGCATGGCCTGCCACTGCCAAACCAGGTTGCCAGAAGCAACCAATTGGAATAAAAGGACGAGAACGCCCCCAACTGCTCTGGGCAGGTTGTCAGTGCTCTTTAAAGTTAGTACACTTTACACTGGGGTTACGTGGACGTTTCTTTTCTATCCACTGGCACCGTGTGCACGTGAGCACCATCATTTCTCCCCCATTTTTCCTTGTCCTAGCTCACTGTGTCCCCCTGTGCCGTGTCTCCTCCCGTCTGAACATACTCCAGGGTTCCACATCTGCCCTCCTGACAGCTGTCTCTTCTGAAATGAAGCAACTCCAGGTGAAGGCTCCTGACACTCTCACAGACACACACACGCACTCACGCAGGCATGCACACATGTGCACAAACACACTCATGCTCACTCATACATTATTGATTGTTGGATGAAGGCTACCCCTGGCCATCACTTCTGTCCGTACGGTTTGATCAGCCAATATTACCTGTGAGCTTGACAACCGTACAATAAATTTCAGACATCATTGGATCTGATGGCTTTTGCCCTTTGAATCGTTTTCAGAACTACATTTGAACAAACTTATCTTGCTTTTATTATAAGCCTTTTATTTTAAGTGATATCACGTGAACTCCCGCCATTTTTAAATCCCCAAGAATAAAATTTCTCACAGGCTTCAGTGCTGGGTAAAGCTGTACCTCTAAGCACCTGGTTTGTTTTTATCTTATGGACACTATGCTTCTTGTAATGGAATATTTCTCTTTGCAGGAATTTATAGATCAGGCATCTATCATGGTGACTTTTATATATATATATATAAATTAAGTTTTAAATCTACCAGGAAAAATGTTTAAAATCATGTCTATGATAAAATCTATAGGAATCAAGGCATCCTTTTATAAAATGATAATAACCCCCAAGTGTCTTACTTACAAATTAGACTTTTACATATTTGTTTTCACATTTGAGTATTTATTGCGAATGGAATGGCCAAAGCACAAGCAGTACTTCCCTGTACCTTCTCTCTTACCTTTTGTCATTGATGACAGTTTTGAGGGCATTTGCTAAATCTTCAGAGGTCATTTCCAGGACATTCAAGGTCACACCCGCTCCCCGGGACTCCATGCGCTTTGCATTGTCCATCTGGTCACCAAACAAGGGTAGCATCACCATCGGAACGCCATTGCATATTCCCTCATAAATGCCATGGGAGCCAGAATGGGTGATAAAGGCACGAGTCTTCGGGTGACCTGGGAAGCAAAAACAGAGGGATGCCAGTGGTCAAGTCGCCAGGTTTCACATTCTGGCATCGTCTAGGTGATGAATACACTCTAAGGACTCGATGCTATCCACATGTGGCCCTTGCGGAAGTTTGAGGACAAAAATGTGGGTTGAGATGCCACACTGGGTAAAAAGCAATGTGGAACACGTTGGCCATAATATTTTCCAGCTAAACAATCCTTTAGAATGGCCATGCCTAAGCCACTTTCTTAATTTAACCTTGGTTTGACCTACACATCAAATCCTCTCCACATACCGAGCAGATCATTTTGGGGCAGCCACTTGACAAGGATTGTATTCTTCGCAAGATTTGATGGTGGAGTCCCCGTGTACCGCCACAGGACCTTGCAGACAAGAAGAGAGTTTAAAGAACATAATAAGATTTTTTTAAAAAAAAGAAAAAGAAAAGTCTGTTACAGTAACTAGAAAGCAGAGTCCTCTGAATGAACATAACCTTGGCAGGGGTGGGAGGTGTAGTGACTAAGAAGCTTCTGGGGGCCTGGTAACATTCTATGGATTTGTGAAAATTCATCAAGCTGTACATTTATAATTTTTGCACTTTTTTGCACTTTGAGGGAAGGTCTACTTAATCAAATGAGTGGGTGTAGAAGTATAAAAGTAGAAATATAAGAAATAAATCCAGATGTCCTAACCAACAGCTTTTTGGAGAAATATTTCTATTTAATATGAAGAATCACTATCCGGTTTATTTTGTTTTTAAAATAAATTCTCCTTAATACCCTTTCGAATCTCTTAGAGAAAATGAGGCCTCCAAGAGAATTGGACCATGGTTTAACAGAGCAGTTAAGAGTAAAATGGCAAAAGGAACAATTTTGGATTAACAATTGGGAAGTGGCAGGGAAAATCCAAGTCTAAAGTCCGACTAATAGAATTAGTTTACATACTGGAAGTCTGGGGTTAGAACTCTTGTGAAGATAGATATAAAAGAATTGTAGGGAATCTTCTTACCGTCTGAGGTATTTTGCCCAAAGCGTCAGCAATTTCCATGGCTTTCTTCTCCGGAATCTCTGAGACCATCGAGCCCAAAGAGAAAACCACAACTCCATGTTCTCCGGAAGCGTTAACATACGCGTCAAATTCCTAGAGCCAAAAGAGACATTTCTCGTTCAATTTTTTTCTCGTATTTGTAGGGTGATTGCATCCATTGAGCTGTGCGTCAACTTCCTCTTAAGAATGCAATTAAAGGTGTGTGTGTGTGTGTGTGTGTGTGTGTGTGTGTGAGTGTGTGTGTGTGTGTGAGTGTGTGTGTGATAGAGACACAAAGTATTAACGTGTGTTATAGCATTTCTTCCTCCCTCCCTCCCTTTCAAAGGAGGAAGGCTTCTTGCTTGCAGAGTTATCTCTTGGGTTCTTCTTGGAGATGCAGAATCCAAGTAGTGTGCTAATTTTCCAAAGGGAAAATAATCAGAGAAAAGACCAGATCCACTTCCCGAAGGCTTGGGCAGCTGAGCAGCTCTTGGGGAGAGAGCAGGCTTTAGGGAAGGGGGCAGAAGAGCGAGCAGAAGAAGAGGGCAGAAGACAGGAGGGAGGAATGGTGCGCTGGCCTCATGAGAGGAGAGAGCCTTTCAGTTGTGAATGGAAACACTGGGGGGAGGGGAAAGCTGTTCAAAGATGATTTCAGAAAGCTTTCTACTAGACTCTAAGACTCCTGCACTGCCTCTGTAAGAAAGTCGACAGTAAAGATCTGTATCACTTTCAAGGCTTCTGGAATATTCTTTTTATGTAGAAAGAACGAATCGAGTCAAAGCACAAAGCTACAGAGTGTTACGGATCAAGCTCCCAATTAAGGAAGAAAACTCGAATAATGAAGACAATCTGTAACAGCCCTTGGTCCCCTGCAGCTTGCCGCAGAGACTCCCACATGGCAGCCGATACATTTGGACGACTGCAGATCATATTTGTGTCAACTCAGCCCTCAAATTTAACCAACCAACCTTGCATTTTTCCCCTTCCCTGGAGAAGAGCTTTCTAAAGAGTGTAAATCAACTTTCCTGCCTTAGCAAGAAGAATATGCAGAAATATATTTGAATCTTTCTTTGCTGCTTCCGTAATGTACTGTAAAAAGCAAAACGCTCATCCCTAGGCATGAGGTGAAAAGTGGGGGACGGAAAGCCTGGCCAAGCGTGCATCAGTGATCTGAACCCCTTGCGGGGTCAGTAAGGGGATGTGAGTAAACCCTGGCTACCAAAGCCACTGGTGGGAAAGACAAACAGGCCCCTAGTCTCCACCCACCCAGCATACGACCCTCACACATGCTCGTCCTGTTCCCGAGGCTGATCCTTTACGGCGACATGTCCATCACTGTATCCAAGGAAGATGACACCCAGAAGGCCACCCCACTGTCTCCAACAAACACCACCTATGGGCATTACAGCCTCGGTTCTTTAAATACGAAGCTCAAGATAACAACAGGACTTGCTTCTGAAGAAACTTCTGGACAAGATGACCCAAAGAATCAGGAGTGAAGAACAGAGAGGGGAGCTGTGTGACAAACGCTCTATACATCACACCAGCTTGTTTCTCTGCTGAAGGCAAGGAAGCCTCATTATAAAACTGGGGGCTGAATTGACTCAAAGTCCTTTGTATTGCTAATGGCGTCTGATTGCCATTAAGTCATCTTTCTCATCACGGAGTAATATTCTTTTCAATCGAGTGATGTTGGTTTATTTGAACTGTAAGCAGTGATTGATTTTCTAGTTAATAATGAATCTTACAACTACTAATGAATGTTGTACAGAGCAGTCTGTGGTTCCCTTGGATGAAGCAGGATGGGATTTCAGAAACTGTGTGTTATGGGGCGAGAAACAGTGATGGCAGGGATTCACAACCAGTAAATTCAGATGGCACATCATGACCTATCAGGAGGCCTATCCCTAAAGTGATAAGGAATAGACTTTGAGATGGGTGTGAAACAAAAGCTCTGAAAGGATGCAGCAATCAGAAGAATGGCAGCATTAACCAGAGTGTTGAAAGAGGAATGTGCAGATAACAGTGGTGACAGTGTCCCCAGGAAGAGAGTTACGGAACTCTCTAAATTCAACCGTTGGCAGTAATCATATCTCAGCCTGATCTGTACCCAACCTTCAAAGCCAACTCCAGAGCCCTCCGGTCTTCAGGAAACATGCACAATGCACGCACACATATATAGGCGTACATCTGCCTGCACTCACGTGCAGGGGCACATGCACACACAGTGCTGACGCACTTACATGAAATAGGGCAAGGCGTAAGTGGGGCATCACCTCCTGAGAGTCTCCAAATGGTTTTAAATGTTTCCAAAGAATGCCGGGGGCATTAGTGAGATTGTGACAGGGTTTGCCCAGAACTGGGGGTTTCTTGGGGCATGGGACTTCCGGTGTCAAAACCTGAACAGTCCTGGACAAACCAGGACAGTGGTCACCCTGGATGTGAGACGCAGGAGGTCTCCGACAGGGCACAGCAGGCACAGTTTTCAGAGCCTACTACCAAGCTCGATTCTGAGCATGACCGGTGAAGCCCAAATCCTGAGCAGCCTTCCTCCACGGCGAGCCCGCTGGCGGTCCACCCTCCCCAGCCCCAGGCTGTCTTGGGAACTGTGGCTCTAGTGACGGTGTCTCTCAGCCTTTTGTATCAGGTTCACCTGAAAGGTCAAAGAGGCCAGCGTTATCCTCCCCACCACCATGCTGCAGTTTGGGATGCTTTTTCTGAGGTGCTTCCTCCTTAGGATCCGCACCCAGCCCTCATTTCTGGGGAGAGACAGCTCCGCTCCAAGCACCCTGTAAGTTCTTTTCCCCGCGCAAAGGCAAACGACTTGTCTAATTTCATAGGCTCTTCACCCCTTCATGAAACCCACTCTTATGTGTCACCTTGTCTAGAAAGGGCTGAAACTAAGTTCCCCTCCCTTGCACACCCTCCCACACTCATTTGGCAACCAGCAGGGTGTGATTGCACCAGTGGGACCCACAGGACCATAAACACCCAAAGTTAAATAATAGCACTTGGCTAAAGTTTAAATGGCGTAGAAGTTCACCTACAGATCACAAACTGTGCCGATTGCATTATCATGGCCAACGCCTCTTCTGGACCAGGTCTTACGGGATTCGATAATGGTGAGATCCACCCCCTATTTGGCAAACTTCCCTTAAACTTTGCTGCAATTTTACGGACTCTGGAATGGCCAAAGAGTGAAGCAACGTGTTAACTGAAAATAACCCGCAATCCCCCCACCTCTTATCACCTTCCAAAAAGATGAGACCACTAAAGTGGAAGCATTTGCCCACTCCAATGAGGCCTATGCAACTGTCCCTAACTTATGCTGAGAGTTCAGTATTTTTAGCTCCAGGTTTTTATTAGATTTTCCTTTCCCAGATGTCTTTGGTTTTGCAAGAATCCTTATTAAGCACTTAGCCTCTTGGAAACATGTCACTTTATCATTATGCATTCAGAGTCACCTACAAATACGGGAAGCTTCCCTGGTCAACAGTCTTTCTTTCCCTCGCCATCTTCAAGTCTCTGTTCTCATTGATCTTCTGTTTGGCTATTTTCCCCAGATCCAACATGTATGTACAGATATCATCTCTGAATCTCTACATGTCCATAAAGATGGTGTCTCTCCCTGAGAGAGGAATGATGCCAGGGAATTCTTGAGTTCCATTCCTTTGCTCTACATGTTGTTCTACCATCTTTCGTCTTTCAGGCATCCCAAAGGTATGTCCAACGCCAGTCTGTGCTCTCTCTGTGGACTCTCTTTATTGAATAAAGATTTTGTTTTTATTCTTGAAGTTCAGGACTTTCACCAAGAGTGTCAGGAATAAGACAATCTCTACTAGACAAATGGAAGTGTAGAGTACGTTGATCCCAAGAAAGAAGATACTTACCACTGTTCCTGGTGGCTAACTGAGGTCAAGTTTACAGCCTAGCAGCTGTTTCTAAACAGGGGCCTCTCATGCCAACTGTGCTTCAAGAGGAAACCTGCCCTAAGCTGCCTGCATCCCACACTGAACTGCCTGCCGGCACTGTGTTCCTGCCATCAAGCCAGACCTTATAAAGGAGCTCCTGGAATCCTATTTCAACTTACAGGACTGAGCCTTTCCCCATCTAATCAGAGCTGTGCTGCTATATTCCCATCAGCATCTTCCCCGACCAATCAGAGAGGCTCCATTCTGACCAATCAGGAAGTGCTTTTCAGAGCAATCAAATTGCAAGGATTTGTAGTCCTCATTTCCATGAGGATGGACTAATCAGGGACCAGGAATGGAGACTTCTCTCTATATAAGTCAGCTGCCCTCTGGCTCAGAGAATGCATTTTCCCTTTCCACCAAAGACTGAAGACTGCTTACTAGAGAAGGGACTTTATCATTATGCATTCAGAGTCACCTACAGATACGGGAAGCTTCCCTGGTCACCAGTCTTTCTTTCCCTCGCCATCTTCAAGTCTCTGTTCTCACTGATCTTCTGTTTGGCTATTAGGAAGCTGGAATGTCTAGAAATGGGAGCTTTAACCAGGATCATAAAGTCAGCTTTCCTAGCTGGGATCTATAAATATCAAAAACTGTTCCAGCAATCTTGACTCTTCTGTCCCTGACCCAATCAAAGGCAGGGTGCATCCTGCACACATTTGTTCTCTGCAAGGAACCTCGAACCCGGTTGTCCGGGGGTGTGGATTGCATTTAACCTTACTTACCTCCAACTGATGACTGTTCCCTGGAACCACAGACTCAAATGCCCAGTGTTTCCTTTCCTAAAGTCTCAGATCCAAAGAAACAACCCAGAAAATGATTCCAATGACGGACATACATGAGAGCTTGACCTAGGAGACTTGCGAGATAGAAATGCACAAAAGAGGGCACTTGCACCTGTGTGCTCATTCAGCATATATCTGTGGAAGATTCATCTCTCCAAAGTACTTGCTAGAATAGAAGCTTGTAAAGCTCCCACTCAAATTACACACCTGGGATAATGATTTTTTGCTAGCGCAGTTGATCCCACCAATAAAAACCATATTGGGCATGATGGGTCTGGAATGATCCTTTACAAAGTCACCTTTGAAAAGCCAGACAGATGCATAGCTCATGAGGTCCTGGACAGTCACCTCTTTCTGAAGGACTTCCGAAGCAAGCGATGCATACGGGGAATAAACCACACTGCACAGAAAGTTCTCTGACAAGGCGATCAGCACGTTCTTCACCCGCTGCAGGAAGGTCATGCGATCTGAGTTAAATGACAGACTCCTGGGCACATAGGACGGTGGGTTGGGGCACTGGGTACCCTGGAAATCCAGGCTGCATGGCAGTGCATTCAAGAAGAACACAGCAGGCAGTGCCAGGTACTGGGCCACAATAGAGCCACAAGGAAGGAAGGGGTCTGTAAACACAACATCGAAGTTGCTTTCTGCCAGGGAGGTCATCAGCTCTGTGTTGTGCAGTAAATAGGAGCAGGCGGACAAGAGCATAGCGGAGTCCTCTTTGACTTTCTTGTATGTTTTGATCACACGCTGCAAGAAAGGCTCCCTCTCAAATGCATTATGGCCAACACTGATAAAAGACGCTTCCGCATCCTCCCTTCGGAACGGCACGGGGTACCTCTTCAAGGTGTAAAATTCTCCTTCTGTAATGTGCACGGAGGCAGCAGACGCCAAGACCACTATGTCATGTCCCCTCTGCTGCAGCTGCTGGATGATCCCATGCATACTTAGCCAGTGGCTGCCGTCCATTGGGACCAACAACAGCTTCCTGCCCTGGGACACAGCGGGGCCAAGGGCACACAGCAGCAGACCCAGGACAAGTGGATGTGGTCCCTGGGACCCTGCGGCCATGGTGCCCTGCCTTTGCTACCAAGACTTTCGTCTGCCAGACGTTTGTCCTCTCCCACTTACATGTCGCAACAAGCAATCTATACACCAAGTTAATGTTTGATGGTGTCATGTGACTATACCTGTCACTCAAACGTAGCAGTAAGTTTGATTTTAGAAATAAAGAGGGTAGAGCTTTACTAGATGTCTTAAAAGGCAATAACAGTTTTAACTGGCTAGAATTCTTTAGCAACCCCTCAAATAACATGCTTGCACAAACGGAGAAGGCAAAGCCTCTCTAGCACCTTTGACTCCATTAAATTAGTGTTTCCATGGGCCAAGAGGATGTTACCTGAGAAGGAAAAGGCTATATGGTAACAAATTAGACTTCCTTTCCAGAAATGAAGAGAATGGTGAATATGCCTTTTAGAAAGAAAAGAACATGATATTGCAAGCCCACCTTTAGCTCATGGAAACCTGTAAGAATGTCCTTTTCTATGGTTCAATCATCTTTGATTCATACATCCGACAAATATTTACTGACTCCGGTATGGCACTGGGCCTGGAGGCTCCAGCAGAGACCACTACAGATGAGTCTCCCACCTGCCCAACCCTCACGCTCCATCAAGAGAGACAGACTGACAATTTAAACATATAAATAGACACATTAGAGATTGTGAAACAGGCTAAGAAGGAAATGAATGCTGCTGGAGTAGAGAATGGCAGGCAAGGGGAACCCAGTTGAGTACGTGGACACAAAAGGCCTTTCCAAGGACAGATCTGTATTCATTCCAAAGCAATAAGGGGAACTCTGTATATAAGAGACCAAAATAGATAACCAAACAGAAGTTAAATTATACTCATCACACAGGCCCAACGTCCAGGGGAAGGAAGACACTTAGGGGAATTCTGATGACCTGGTTGACACAAAGGGGAGAAGTGAACAAAAACAGTATGAAAAATATGTATTTATTGAGCATGTACTATGTGCCAAGTATGGTGATAAGCACTTTATAACATTACTTATAATCCCCTGGAATTGTTCTGTAAAGACAGATACTGTTATTCCCATTTTACAAACAAAGGCACTGAGGCTCAGAGACAAAGTGATTTGCCAGACTCCTGCATTTACTAAGTGGCAGAGCTGAGGCCCAGGCTGTGGGTGGCAGAGACTAGAGACCCTGCTCTTAACCACAACTGCCCTTTTGGGATCCATTGCTGTTTCCTCCTGGGAAACAGCTAACTTTAAAACTTCAGTATCCTATAGGGCATATTCACAGGGCCCCTCTTGTTCTGGTACTTAGAGTCCCTTTTCCTCGTACCACCATCCTTCCTCCACAGACCTCCCGTCTTGTATTGTATATGCTTATATATGAGTGCACACATGTATGTACCACATGCACGCTCACCTCCACCCCCCAAGCATTCTGGGTGAGCAGAAAAAAGAGAGCAACGCCTTGGCTCATTGATGTGCCCTTGTCTGCAATTCTGAAATCCATAGTCCAGTTTCAACATTAAGGGCAATAATTCTGAAATGTCAATGTCATGAGAGTTCATCTGAAGATTACATGGATCCAAAGGGCTGTGAACACACAGTCACACTTGTAAATGATTTTATGACTTTTCTGCATCATGCAGCACCTCAGAACTTCTTGAGGCCTCTGTTTACATGGATAGTTTGGGGTCCAACTCTGCCCGTGACTAGGGTATGTTGTTTACTGATATGAATAGCAGGCAATCCACAATTCACTCTCAAGAATTACGACCAAGAACCACTACCAAGCAATCCAGTAAAGCTTCAGCACTAGAACCTGAGTGGACTGACAGGCAAAACCCATTGCTAATCCTCCCATTTTCCAAATATTTATGAGAAATGTTGACCCTACTGGCACTATGCTAGAAAACCAAGGTAGAAATGTCCCTGCCTGTGAGGCATACTCCATTGGACAACCAACCAGGCAATTACAGGCAGGGTGAGATGTGGTCTTGCTTGGGGGGCTAGTACAGTGGGGGGTGTCTGCAAGAGAGTTCCTGGAACCCACTGGAAGATGGTTTCTTTTTAAGCTGAAGCCAGTAGTTAAGAAACCCGCCATTCCACACACTCCTAGCTCCTTTGACACTAACAGATGGAGCTGCTTGTTACTAAGGGAAAGGAACTACATTAACAAATCCATTGTCCTCTGGAGAATCTATGGGCCCCTCCAGGGGAAATAAAGCCATTTCCCTGAATCTCTGGAGCATTTTGTTTTATTCTGTCTTGTATTCTTTAGCAGTTTGCATATCTGTCTCTACTACTTGTCTCTGTCTCTCTCTGTCTCTCTGTCTCTCTCTGTTTCTCTCTCTGTTTCTCTCTCTCTCTCTCTCTACACCACACACACACACACACACACACACACACCGGAATATATATTCCTTACAGTCTTCAGCTTTGGAATCACTCTCTCGTTCAGGTGCCATCCCATGGTTTTGCAGACCGTAAGCACTCAGTAAGTGTTTTTGTATAGACCTCATATCCAAGTAAGGAAGTACTGAAGCCACATGATTCTACCACTCTTCAGACCCAGCTGCCATGGTCCTCGTTCAGGGCCTCAGCCCCCAAAGCCCCCAGCCCCTATCAATCCCTTCTAATTCCCGGCTTCGGCTGTCCCCTGCATGGCCCTACCCTGAAACCTTGGTCAGCAGCTTCCGAGGGTCCAGACTAAAATTCAGACTCTTTAGCCTTGCCCTCAGAACTCCCTGGAACGGACCCAGCCCACCTGTTCAACCCGATCCCTCTTAGCCTTTCTGTTTGACCTCTCCCTCTGCCTCTTTCCCTCCAGCCATTCTGGGTCACTTACTCTTCCCCAAACATGCTTTACACTTTCCCACATTGCTTTGTTCACACTGAACTCTACTCCTAATCAGCTTCTTACTACTATTTACCAAGTGCCAAGTCCAGGGCTTTATGTTCAGTCTCTCAAAGTGATATAAACTTGACAGTTTATTCTGGTGATATAGCACACGCACTCTTTTGTATCTATTACCCTTTATGATGAAATATTAGCATTCATTGGTTAATCATTTTCCTCTTAGAGCTAAGTAACCTTTATTGGTGTTGCCTCAACATTTATCAAAGCAAAAAATATAGTGTCAGAGAGAGAATGAGAAAGTGGAAAGAAGTCAGGTGATGAGAAATGCCTAAAATAAAGTCGTGGTCACGTTATAGCAGTTTTAGTGAAAACAATCACTGCATCCCAAATTTAGCCACAGTACTGTAAACGGGGCCAGCAAGTTTTAATCATTTTGATATTGCTAGGCGCCAAGGCACTCTGGGGATCCCCAAGACTTTTTCAGGGAAATTTTGCAAAATCACGACTACTTCTGTAATAATGATATTCAACTTTTTCACTCTCATTTGCTCATAAGGGCACAGTGGAGTTTCCCAGTGGCTGCAGGATATGTGATATAGCAATAGGTAGAATGCAGAAGCAGATATAAGAAATAACTCTTTTCTACTAAGCCAGAGATTTGCAAAAACAAAGAACAAAAAACAAAAAAGGAAACAAAACCTTCACCAAATGTTTATGTTTTGAAAATTATCTTTCCAGAAAAATATGATTTATATAGTGTGTAATGGGTTTATTGTTATTACGTTGACCAACGAATTTTTCTGATGTTTTCATTTCTAAGGGAGTAAGTATCCATATGCATAACCTACATAAACAAAAGTCAACAGGTCCTGAGGCCAACGAGTTGGGGAACTGACTTCCTAGACAAATGGTATGATTGTCCCTCAACCCAGGGTCAGACTCAATTTACTCTTATCACCCTGCCTATAGCGAACGCCAAGGGGAAGCCCAACGGAGAGCCAACTTAAGAACTCCACGGGTGCAATTCCTCTCTTGTGTACCCCATTTGGAGATTACCCCCGGGCAGGGGGCGGGGTGGGAGGAGCTGGTGGGTGGGCGGTGCCTTGGGTGGGAGGGGCCTCACAGAGCTCCTCCAAGCACTGCATTCTGGGATGCGGCCTGGACCAATGGGATGGGCGCTACGTCACAAGGGGCGGCGTTCCCGAGCGGCCGGCGTCGCAGGGCACTCGGGCCAGCGCCCCGGGACTGCCAGCTGCGCTGCCCCGTGGGCCGTGGCCGTGGGCCGTGGCCGTGGCCGTGGGCCGTGCCGGCCGTCCAACATGGTGGACTACTACGAGGTGCTGGGCGTGCCCCGCCACGCCTCGTCCGAGGCCATCAAGAAGGCGTACCGCAAGCTGGCGCTCAAGTGGCACCCCGACAAAAACCCTGAGAACAAGGAGGCGGCGGAGAGGAGATTCAAACAAGTGGCCCAGGCGTACGAGGTGTTGTCCGACGCCAAGAAGAGGGACGTTTATGACCGATACGGCGAGGCGGGAGTGAAGGACGGTGGCGGAGGCGGTGGCGGGCCTTTCGAAGACCCCTTCGAATATGTCTTCAACTTCCGCGACCCAGCCGAGGTCTTCAGGGAGTTTTTTGGTGGCCGGGACCCATTTTCGCTTGACTTCTTTGGAGACCCGCTTGAGAACATTTTCGGGGGTCGGAGGAGCTCCCGGGCAAGCAGAAGCAGAGGGTCCGCACCCCTTTTCTCCACCTTCAGTGAATTTCCAGCATTTGGGGCTGGTTTTCCTTCTTTTGATACAGGATTTAATTCCTCTGGTTCCCAGGGCCATGGGGGCGTTTCTTCTTTCTCCATGTCCTGTGGTCGGGCTGGGGCGGGTAACTTCAAATCCATGTCGACGTCCACCGAAATCATTAATGGCAAAAAAATCACCACCAAGAGAATTATTGAGAATGGCCAAGAAAGGGTGGAAGTGGAAGAAGACGGGGAGTTAAAGTCCTTGATAATAAACGGCAAAGAGCAGTTGTTGCACATTGACACCAAGTAAATCCAGCCCCCGCTGAATTTAGAGTACGTTGTGAGGAGTAGCAGGGTGTTTTTCTGAAGCTTGCAAGTGAACTCCACTTTCGAAATGAGGGTACTGAAGAATTTATAAACAATTCATGCCAACGCCTGTTTGTTCTTACTGTTGGGAACCACGCGCATAGTTCCTGCTCGTCTTTACAACTGTTGTAAATAATCTGTATGCACTTTGCTATTTATTAAATATAATCCCGAGGCAGACGGTGTTAATTTCACAGTACTAGGACAAAATGCTCATCACAGCACCTTGAATCTTGCCCTTCCACTTGTTTGAAATGTGAGTCCAGGTAGTTTGCTCTAAAGTTAACATTACCAAGATAAAACGGTTTACTTCCGTTTTTTATCACATAGTAATAAAAGATATGAATATATATAAATACATACATATGTATGTATATACATATATATAATACCTGTGCTTAAATTAAAGATGGTTTTTAGTTCCATTTACATGCTGGTCACTTAGTAAGAGTTAACTGTTGTTTAAAGATAATGTTAAGCCCAGGCTTTTGAAAAGCAGATAAATATGGCAAAGTGGATGCATTAGTTTCATGTGGGTGCTGCAACAAATTACCACAACCTTGGTGGCTTAGAATAACACAAATTTAGTCTCTTAAATACCCGGAGGTCAGAAGTGTGAAATCAGTTTCACTAAACTGAAATCAGTGTTGACAAGAACATGTTCCCTCCAAAGACTGTGGGCAAAATAAGTGAATTTCTTACAGTTACATGGTTGGTTAATAGCATTATTAGGACCATATTCAGGTCACTTAATGAAAAAAAAAAAAACTGGGAGTGATGACTCAAATACTTAATGCAAATCTGATTGCTAGCCTGGACCCAACTTGGTTCTACAACTATGATTGACGGAATGTGAAAAGCATTTCCACAAGGCTACATAAAACTATCCCCTTGTCATGCCCAGGGTATATTTAATATCAAGTTAGGATGATAAAAGCTAGGTTTCACTTGGAATATTGACTAGATGAGGCAACATGCACACGTCTTAGGGAGTAGCTTTTGGTTGGCACACTCTATGCCCCAATGAAAACCCTTTTGGGTTTATGGTTGCCTTGGAATATTCCTTCACAAAATGTGTCGTCCCCCCCGGTCTTGTCCAGGGGAAAGGCTTGCATAAGTCATGAGAGCAAAAAAACAACTGACTGGACAGACAAAATGCAGCATGCTTTAAATTCTTTTAGAAATGTATGAGAATGAATTTGGTCCCCTTTAGTACCCTTAAAGTCCAATCCCCATGGAATGACATGCATACGACTCAGCAGGAACGTAGGATCCAGCTACCACTGTCCCTCAGGGGCACAGGAAGTCTGTTAAACCACATCGAATAGTAACCAAAGGACTAGTAGTTGTTTGTCATGCAGTGTATAAGAAGTATCAGAATAAAACAGACTACCAGGGCTTTTAAAAAATGAGATCATTTGCTTGCCAAGCAAAGGAATTCACACCAGTGAAGACATTCACTGAGTAATTTGCTAGGAAAGAGGGTTGGGGAAGACAGGATGTCAGGAGTTCTGATAGGAAGAAGGGTGTAGAGTTTCAATGCCAGTTAAGGGTTGAAAATGCCACTGAATAGGACAGAGTAAGTGCATCTGTATCTGCACAATTGGTTAGAATAAGTCCGCATTGTTCAGTGGTCAGGAAAGTCTTCAGTTGGGTCCCGTAAAAGTCTGGCATACCAGGGTTACTCAGAGGTCATGGATTGTCAATAATTCTAGCTAGTTGTAATAGCTGAGGGTAAACACAGTATTGATATACCCTGAATTGGTGCTGCTAAGTGGGAAGTTTCTCTTTTACAGGAATATAAAGCATTTTATTTAAAAATTCTTCAAAATTGAAAATTTCTTTTAAAATGTCTTGGGTGAAAAAAATCACACTGCTATAGACCTATATATCAACATTCATCTTTTATGGAAGGGTTTGAGTGAGCTTTGAGAGTAGCAAAAAAAGGCATTTCCTCTGTTGCAAAGATGACCATCTCAAGTCCCCTGCAGTGGATTCCTTCCATGGAATCACTAGCACCTTCCCAAAGAGCACACCAGACAGGGAGAGACACATTCCTGCAAGCCCCCAAGAGACCTGGAGACCTGTGGCCATCTCAGCAGAATCCAGATAGCCAAACACTTCCCCTGGCGGGAGCTCCACATGTACTTGCTTTTAGTTCTGCCTACCCACTCAAGGGAAAGTATTTGGAAGAGAGAATGCTCTCTTCAAATAACCATTAAAGGATCAGTCTTCATCCCCTGTAAAACCACCCTTCTATCTCCAAACAGGAACAGAGACTTTCCCCATTTTAGGAAATCATTTACCCAACTGCTTATCTCTCTAGGATATTCTAATTCTACTTTCTCATCCTACTTTATCAATAAACACATAATCCCTTCGTTTCCTCTTCTCCCAGGCCCATTTAAACCTTTTCAGCATAACTTCAATCCCCAGCAGTCTAGTGTGACTACTGCTGCGAAGTTGTTAGTGGCCTTATTGATGAAATAGCCTATTCTCCTTTATCCCAACCAGCTGAATTTTGGACTTTTTAGTAACATAAAGCCCTTCCTGCTACTAATATGAAACTTGTAGTATACCCAATCATAAATAAGTTTTCTAAGGTGGAGTTCTCTAAGAGGACCTCATTTTTTTTTTTCACTTAGGGGATAATATTTATGTAAGACCAGGGAGAGTGCTTCATTGGACATTATATTTGATAAAATTCAGAGGAATTCTTTACCTTGGAGCTTTATGGAAACAATATGATTTGTTGAAAATAAGTCTATTGGGGAGACAGTAACTGACTTGTAAGCAAAAATATTAAAAAATTAATGCACATTGAAAGCAATAAACATCTCAACTGATAATACAGGAAGTAAAATCGGTGATACAAATACACTCTCTCAGAGACACTGTCCCATGATGCATCGGAAAAATGAAGATAAAGTTGGAGAGGAAGATGATAGTGACAGAGATGGGAAAATAAGTCTATGGATGGCGTAGATTTTCCAAAGAAACCAGAACAAAAATTTCGATAACGTGAAGGAAAACCTTCAAGTGTTCGATAAGATCTGGGTTTAATTTTAGGCTTACTGTGTGTGTGCATGGTAGATACAAAAATGGCCCTGCAGATATGTTCACATTTTAATCCCTGGAACCTATAAATATGCTACTTTATGTGGCAAAAGAGACTTTGCAGATATGATTAAATTAAGGATCTTGAGGTAAGGAAATCATCTTGGATTATCTGGGTAAACTCAGTTTAATCACAAGGGTCCCTAGAAGTGAAAAGGAGGCAGGAGACCAGATTTGAAGATGCTACACTGCATTTACATGGAAATGGAAAAGTGCCAGAGAATTTCCAAATTAGCAACAACAAAAACTTGTCTAAAAAAAAGAAAAAAGGAAATGATGCAAAAAAAATGAGCTTACACTAAATGGAAGGAATAAAATCAAGTGTATATACATTGTGTGAATGGATGGAATTTCTACATGAAAACTATCAGGAGAGGCTTTTTAAAAGTGTTATTAAAAACTCTTTAAGCAAACTTTTTTATGAAGTTTTTGCTTGTTTTTTAAGTTTAAAGTAAAAAAATGACTTCAAATATATGGTCAAATGGTTTGGGGCAAAGGTGCCAAGACCATTCAATGGGGGAAAAGACAATCTCTTTAACAAATATTGCTGGGAAAACTGGATATCCACATGCTGAAGAATGAAGTTGGACCCTTAACTAACACCATATAAAAAAATTAACTCAAAGTGGATCAAAAACCTAAATGCAAAACCCAAAACTATAAAGTTCCTAGAATAAAACATAGGACAAAGCTTCATGATGTTGGATTTGGCAACGATTCTTAGATGTGACACCAAAGGTACAGACAATGAAAAAATAAGATAAGTTGGACTTCATGAAAGTTTCTTTAACTTGTGCATCAAACGACACTATCAACTGAATAAAAAAGCAACACACAGGATGGGAGAAAATATTTGCAAATAATTTGTCTGATAAGAGATTAACATCCAGGACATATAGAGAACTCCTAAAATTCAACAACAACAACAAAAACATTTCAAAAATAGGCAAAAGACTGGAATAGACATTTCTCCACAGAAGATATACAAATGGCCAATAGACACAGAAAAAGATGCTCAATATCACAAATCATTATGGAAATTCAAATCAAAACTCCAATAAGATGCCATCTCACAGCCATTAAGATGACCACTATCAAGAAGAATAAAAAACAAAACAAAACAAGTGTTGGAGAGGTTGTGGAGAAATTGGAACCCTTATGTACTATTGGTGGGATTGTAAAATGGTGCAACCAGTGTGGAAAGTGGTATGGCAGTTCCTCTAAAAATTAAAAATAATATTCCCACATGATCCAGCAATTCCACTTCTGAGTATAAATCCAAAAGAATTTCAAGTAGGCTCTTAAAGAGATATTTGTATACCCGTGTTCATAGCAGCATTATTCACAATAACTAAAAGCCTTAAAAAGAAAGAAAATTCTGAAATAGTCTAGTACTATCATGAATGAAACTTCAGGACATTATGCTTAGTCAAATAAGCCACGTACAATAAGACAAATACTGTATGATTCCAGTTATATGAGGTAGGTAAGTAGTCAAATTCACAGAGACAGAAAGTAGAACGGTGGTTGCCAGGCGCTGGGGAAGAATGGGGAGTTGTTTAATGGGTATAGAGTTTCAGTGTTTCAGGATAAACAGAGTTCTGGAGATTATTAGTTGCACAGCAATGTGGATGTACTTAACATTACTAAACTGTACACTTAAAAATGGTTAAGATGGTAAATCCTACGGTAGGTGTATTTTACCACAATTTAAAATTTTTTAAAAGCAAACTTTATGAAGAAACTACAACAGTCATCAAACTATGTGCACCAATCTTAACCATGTGCAACTATATGTGTATAAAGCAAAAACTATTAAAATTCCAAATATAAACTGAGCGAAGTCCAGTTAAATTGGGAATGTTTTAAGACATCTTTTTCAGAATTGGGGGGCATGTTGAGTTACTTAATAGAAAGTATTGAAAATATAGGAGTACCTATGGAACATTTACAAATGTTGATCCTATATATTAGGTTGATGCAAAAGTAATTGCGGATTTTGCAAAACCGCAATTACTTTTGCACCGACCTAATAGTAGTAGCCATTAGCAATACATGACTGTTGAGCACTTGAAATGTGGCTAGTCCCAACTGAGATATGCTATAAGTGTAAAATACATACCACATTTTGAAGACTTAGTATGAGAAAATAAACGAATGTAAAATACCTCATTAATAATTTTATATTAAGAATATCTTGAAAGGGTAATGTTTGGGATATATTTGGTTGAACAAAACATGTTATTGAAATTAACACCCTTGTGCTTTTTTTTAACATGCCTACCAAAAAGTTTTAAATGACACGTGTCTTTCATTGTATTTCTGTCAGTCCTTTCTGAGACAGGACCCCTAAAAATGATCGTGTCAACAAACACAATTTGCTAGTTCCTTTATCCTTCCACTGAACACCCACAAGCAAAAACCCTCTGATGTGTCAGTTCACAACTCAACTTCTCTGCTCCTATACAGCTGAAGAAAATTGCACAACTATGGTAACCTTTACAAAAGGACAATCTTGGTTAAAGCATGCCATCATTTGTCAATCTTTACAGACCTTTACCCTTGCTTCTCATTGCTCTTAACAACCATTGAAAACTTTAACTACACTACTGGAGGCTCTTGAACAATTTATCTAACCGAAGACTGGTAGCAGGAGAACGAGAGGTAGAAATCTACAAAAAGATCGGTAGATAAGTAAGCACTTGGAATTCATTTAGAAATAAAATGTGTTCTGCCTGGCGCACTGATTGGATAAAGGCAGCAATACAGACCTGAGACAATGGCTTCCTGTTGGCACAGTTTATGCCCCCAATGAAGACCACATTGGGCATGATCGGCCTAGGGTAGTCCAACACAAAGTCTCCTCGGAACAGCCATACGGATGCATAGCCGAAGACATCCACCAGTGACACCTCTCTCTGAAGAAGCTCGGAGGCCAGTCTTGCGTAAGGAGTAAAAGAAACGTGGCATATATAGTTCAGGGCCAGAGGGTAAAGCATGTTTTTGACCCTTTGCAGAAATGTCATGTGGTCTGAATTCCTTGTTAATAACCTGGGGATATATGAGGAAGGATTTGGGCACTGTGTGCCTTCAAAATCTAAGTCACATGGAATGGCACGCAAAAAGAACACAGCAGGAAGCGACAGGTACTTAGCCAACACGGCCCCACAGGGGTAGAGGGGATCCGTTAAAACCACATCGAAAGCACTGGCATTCAGATGCCTGATCAGGTCCTGGTTATGCAACAGCTCCTCACAAGACCTTTGGAAGACCAAAGATGCATTTTTCATAATTTTCATAGAGTTCAAAAAAGTTTTTAGAAAATGCACTCTTTCAAAAACCAGTTCAGTCTGGCTCAGCATGAGGTACTGAAATTCCTCCTGGGTGTACGGAATGACATAGGTTTTCAGGGTGAAAAAGTCCTCCCCCTTGACATGCATGGTCACCTCTGGCGAAATGACAACAATTTGGTGGCCTCTGGCATGGAGCTCCCGCACGGCCTTCCGCATGCTGAGCCAGTGGCTGCCCTCCATGGGGACCACCAGCACCTTCCCGCCCTCAGCCCAGGGCCCGACACACAGGAAGAGGAACAGCCCCGGGAACACCGGCAGCGGAAGCTGGAGTCCGGCAGCCATCTCGGTGGACTCCAAAAGCAGCTGACTTTCCAGGTCAGACTGTGCCTCCTACATTTGTTTTCTTTGTCGTTATCTTATCTTCAAACTTATTAACAAGATGGCATGTCATTGGAGGGCATGGTGCCCTCCAGATGTTAATCATTGCAGAATGAATCTGTCCCCGACCTTCACCACTGGCCATTCACCCCTCTGCTTTTCCTAGGTAAACGTTGATCCCCCTTATTTTGGAGAAATTCATCTGACTCTGCTGCTGTCTCTGGGGAACATTCTAGTTCACTCTTATTTTTCATCCAATTCCCAAAACAAGGCTGTGGGTGGCCGTTTCTCTGCCACCTACTCCTCTGTTAACCGTTCTACAGGATGTGACTGAGGTGTCACCAATGCCTAGTCCCCAACCAAAATCTTTCTGCTGGATGTGACCTTATTTGATAACTCAAGACTCTTTCCTCCCACGGGTGGGTAAAATAGAGCACATCCCCCAAAATATATAACATTGTATGGGAGTTTTCTCTAACGGGGAAGGGGGTCTTGGCTCTCTGGCTTCA
Organism: Rhinolophus ferrumequinum; assembly: GCF_004115265.2. NCBI lineage: Eukaryota > Metazoa > Chordata > Mammalia > Chiroptera > Rhinolophidae > Rhinolophus > Rhinolophus ferrumequinum. The sequence continues at coordinate 5,438,455 of NC_046291.1, forward strand.
TTCCTCTCCCACACAAGGACATCTCGTGCAATGTTCAGGGAAGAGCCTACTTGAAGCAGCTGTGAAATACAGAACTATCTGGAGGGACCCTGAACTCAAGACTTGATGAAGACAACACGAGGGTTTGTTGAGAATTCTCTATCTCTCTCATGGTGTAAGAGTTGCTGTTACCTAAAGCATAAGAGGGCGAGACGACCCTTAGCAATGACACAGTGGAGTCAGACAGCACCCTCCCCCCAGGGCCTGTTCACCACAGGACAGGCGGGAGCTATGACCTCGCCTCAGACCAGGCTCTGTCTGAATTCCTCTTCTCTTGAATGCTGGAGACCCCCGTCTTCTGCTCGTCTATTTAGGGGTGGGGTGTATCTTAATCTGGGCCTTTAATACATCCTGCAGTTTATGTTCAGGCTTCTCTCCAAGGTTTTTTACAGCCCTAAAGCCTCATAATGATGGATTCTTTCAGAACAAGACAGGCTACATAATTTGTGGGTTCCCTCTGAGGGCGGGGCCCTGTGCATCCACATGAACCCCATGCCCGTGAGGCCAGTCCTGCTCCACAAAGTGACTCCCATGTGTGTTCAGCAGGGTGTTGGCATCTCCTCATCCTGTTCGTCCTGGGGACCATGTGGGTGGGCCCCTTGCGCTATCCAACCTTCCCCCGCACTGTGTGCTCCTCTGCATCCATGGCTTCTGCCATAACGACATCGAGGCCCGGGCTGCCATGACGGGCAAGGCCAAGGGAATGACCCCCAGGAGACATCTATGGTGATGACAGATTCCACCACTGGACAAATGTGTGCACGCCAAGACACGTCTCACGTAACACCAGCTGCCACCGTGCAAAGAGTGTTTGGTTTACCTATTCCTTGTGTGCTGTGAGCCCAGGATCCTGGTTCTCTCCCTGCCTCCCCAACAGCAACTTCTCTGCTCTTTTTCTGGATCCTCTGTCTGTCCAAGGCACAGAACTGCGTTTTCCCCAAGGCTCAGGAAAGAAGGGTACAGTGGATGACATGGGAGCAGGAGAGTGGCCAATGGCCAGGGTAGCGTTTCCCTACTTCTTAGCTCCCGCCTCTTGTACATCTGTCCTCATCCGTTGCACCAGCTCTTCCTGTTAACAGGGAGACTATCTACATCCAATTGTCACCATGTGGCCAGAGGGTGGCCAGCACCTTGTCAGCCCATCCCCCAGGGGAGCCAGCACCACCCTGGGCTGCATTGAATGACACTGAGAAGCCCATGTTTCCTCCATGCCATGGTGTGTTTCCTTGGTGACCCTTCTGGTTGCACCAAACTGTCAGAGCAGATTACTGGGCACCGATTGTCAGTCCCAGGAGAGGACCCCAACTCCATGGAGCATAGTGAAGACCATCACTGTGATAGCCACCAGGGACGGACGCCAACCCCTCTGCCCGCTGCTGGTGCTGCTGGAGTCGCCAAGAAGAACACAACGCAGTCAAACACTGCATGCAGCAGTGCTTTACTCACATGGAGAAGAGACACAGCCAGATGAGCTCCAACAGTGATCCCCCATGGCCAGCAGTTCCCTAAGACAGAGGACACAGAGCAGTTCGCCCATGCACGCCCCTCCTGTGCCACCATAGAAAGACAGCATCCCCTCCCCTCGAAGGACAGATACAACGGTGGGGTGGGGCAGATGCCAGGTGATGCACACGCTTCCAACAAAGACAAAGAGCATTCTTTGAGCCTGAAACAGGGAAAGGTATTGCCACACGTGGTGATGAGATGACATACGCTGTGTGGCCCTTTATCTTTTGATAGGGAACACTTCCAAGCCCAGGGGCCATTCTTACGGGGCGAATGGGACCCAAAGACTGCATGCACCTTTCCCAACATTTATTTTTATGGCCTTTTGCGTGAGGGCAAGCCAGAGTTGGTGCCACATCTAGCTCCTAAAGCTCATTCTCAAATGCTTTGATGTCCCCCACCTCCCCTTGCACAGAGGCATGGAAATGGCAGCCAGCATTCTCAACAGTAAGAGAGCTAAATGACTCGGGAAACTCACAGAGGCAGAAAGCAAAGAGAGGTGTGTTTGCTTCCTAGGGCTGCTGTAACAAGTGCCAAAACTGGGGACTTAGGACAACAGAAATGTCCTTGTATTATCCCACACTCTGGAGGGCGGAGTCCAAATCCGAGTGTCGGCAGGGCCGTTCTCCCTCCAAAGCCTCGAGGGGAGGACCTTTCTCTGCCTCTCCCAGCTCCTGGTGTTTGCCTGAAATCCTGGGTCCTCCTTGGCTTTTAAACGCATCACTCCACTCATGTGTCCTTCTTGACCCTGCGTGTGCCTTCACATTGTCTTCCTTCTGTGAATGTCCGTCTCTGTACCCGAATTTCTCCCTCTTGTAAGGACACCAGTCATAACACCAGTCATATTGGATCAGGGCCCTCCCTAACGACCTCATGTTAACTTGATTACCTCTGCAAAGATCACGTCCAAAAATGGTCATATTTTGAGGTGCTGGGGGTTAGGACTTCAACATATCTTTTTTGCGGGGTCGCAATTCAACCTAACTAGGGACTAGCTCACCACAGGCTTTGTGTGCCAAGCCGGGGTGGGGGGGTGGGGGGGGGGCTGAGTTTTCTCCTAAAGCTTGGGGCAGCCAGTCAATGGCATTAGTGTGCTATGGCCAGCTTTGTGCTCCTGAAATGTCCCTCTTGCAAAGAAGTAGGGAATGACATAGAGGGGTCAGCCTGGACCGGTGGAGTCCTATTCCGAGCCTGTCTGTGAGAGGTGAGGGCCTGAGTCCAAGCTGCAGAACAGATGTGAGAGGCCTTGTATACTATAAAACTATCCACTAGGGGGCGATCGCAGCCAGAAGGCAGCACACAAAGGACCATCCCTGAAGTGGGATTTCTGGATTATATGGAAGTTCTATTTTTAATTTTTTGCGGAAGTTCCATGCTGTTTTCCAGAGTGCTTGTGCCAATTGACAGTCCTACCAACAGTGTACATGGTTTCCCAGTGTCATTCCTCCAACTGTGAAACAAAAAAATGTCTCCAGACATTGCCCCGGCAAAATCACCCTCATTTGAGAACAGCTATCTAGGTGATTCCGGAACACAAGAGGGGAAGACCTTGGGAACCAAAGAGCTAGTACTGAGGACCTGGGATCTAGTTTTCTGGGAAAATGCCCCCAAAGCTCAGTGCAAGAAAACCACGTTGTTTTTATCACCTCACAAAGAAAACATTTCAGCCTGTATTGAGCTAAGGTCCAGAGAAGGGACGGGTGGGGGCCTCGTCCTCTCTGACAGCCTACAAAGCTCTCAAATACACTTTCACATGCTGTCCATTTGATTCTCAAACAACGCTGAGAGAGGCGTGGCAGACATTGTCAGCCCCATTTTCAGGTGACAAAGCGGAAGTCTAAGGCTTTGTGGCAAGGAGGAGGCTGGTCACATCTGCTGACTCATCATTCAGCTTGCTTTCTTCCCTTCGTGAGGCTGATGCTTTCCAGGTCTCTATACAGTAAACAGTGTGAGGTAAACACGTGACCAGGGAATGGGTACTTATCCTGCTTGTGGCGCAACCTGTGGCCTTAGGCAGCTCACTCAGGGTGCTCCTTTGCATGAGGGAGTTGGACGACCTCCTGTCTGAGGGGCCTCCATCCTCCTATGCCAGCCTAAAGCAGCCCTGTCCCATTTGTGTTGCATTTACAATGTCCAAAGCTCTCTTGTGAACTTGATCGTACCAGCCCACCACCACAACTTCCTGAGTGTTCCCATTTCACAGATGGAATTCTTACTCTACTAACGTAATGGGAACAAGGGAGGGACCCTGGAGGCTCAGGGAAGGGAAAGCTGGCCCTTCTCCGCCCTAGCTGAGCCTCGGCTGTGCTCTCCTCCTGCAGAGCTTGCTGGGCAGAGGGCATATGCTGATCCTGAGCTCTGGCCAGGACTTGCCTCTAAGGTCTGTATGGCCCAAACAGGGAGAGTAGAAACCTGTGTTTTCGATGCTTTAGCAGTTCTCTGCATTGCAAGCAGAAGACACTAGGATTTATCTCTGAATTCCTTTGTTCTAAGAAAAATGTTCCAAGTTGCAGCTGAGTGCCAGGATCCCAAGATGAAGTTCCCCAAGTATGAGCCATTGCACCTGGCAACTTTGGCCCCCTACCCTCGATCCAGCCGAATACAACATATTTCTGGAAACCTGGAAAGTGCCAGCCGAGCAGTTGACAGTAAGATCCTGGCTTTAAAGGGAGTACCTGCTTTAGTACAATGACCCCAAACACCAACAGCCCCTCGGAGATCCTGCCTTGACTCGTTGGACCTACACAAGCTCAGCAAATGTCTGTCCCAATGTCAGACCCACTCCCAAGACCTTGCTCCTAGGAGCTGTGGTTGGGATTGGGCCTCTCCTCCTGTTACTACGTTTTCAAACCTGACAGAGATAGGAAAGAAAAACTTATCCAGGAAGGAAAATTGGATGGAACACTCAACATCTCATGTTAAGTCTGGCAATGATGACTATATGTACTATTGTTTAAATAAATCTTCTAGTAATCATTCAAAAGAAAAACACTCCAATGACCCTTCCAATAATTAAATAATTAATGGAAAGCTAAAATCTCTTCTACGATGGAGATATCGGAAAGCTGAGCCTCCCGATAGGAAAAGAAGTTAGCCAAGGGACAGATGAGTCTTGGCTGAGAAGCAAGAATGACAACAAACGGAGTGATGTTTCAGCATCTGGCCTGGATTGGAGCCGCTGTGGGCAGAGGGAAAGACCCCTGAAAGAATGTGATACGAACAAAGCTCCTTTGGGGCCAGGTGACAATGTGCACGGCGCTGGGGCAGAGGCCCTGGGCAGGGCTGGGATAAGTGAACTCAGAACCCCTGTGGCTGCCCCACAGCCCAGACTCTGAGGGCCTCCTCGTGGGAACCACCAGCCAGGCTGCGGGGGGCTTCTCCAAGGCATCTTGGGCACAAATACTGGGGAGTCCTCGCAGGTGCCCGAGTCCCCCCTTGGACAGAGGAGGCCGGAGGGACTGTGACAGAGTCACACTACCATGGACGTGAGTGGGAAGGGGTCTCACTGTGCTCCTCCACGTGGGTGAGGCTGGGAGCCCACAGGCTGTCCTGAGAACGGTCACGCTTTCCTAGACTCTGAACCAGACTGGTACCAAAGGAACGTTCGCCAAGCTCTGGTTTCCGAAAGACTTGCACAGTTTTGAAAGAAATATATGAGTATGTGTTTTAAGTCAGGCCAATAGTTACCTACAATCCATGCTTACTGACTTGATACGCGAAATTGAATTTCACTGTTTATTAATTTGAGCTTCTTGGATTATTTCTGAAGTGAAATGTGGTTTCAAACTTTTATCAGCCATGTGTGTTGTTTACGTTACGTAGCGTGTGACCGTCATCTTTGCCTACTAAGGAGTGTGGAGTTTTTTTAACTATAAATCAGGCTTTTATTTTTTTCTGATCTGCAATGTATCTTCTTTTCTTAAAAGAATCTATTGAGATGAAGTCACATAAAATAAAATTGAACAATCTTGAACAATTCGGGGGCACTCAGCACCTCTACGATGCTATATGCCCCCGTCTCTGTATGATTCCGAACTATTTCCATCACTCCGAAGTGCACATTTTTTTCAGAATGTTAAAATGATTTGATTATTTGACGAAAGAAACTTGATTTTGATCACTGTGATTTAATTTCTAATAATTCCGAATAGAAATTGGTGATGACTTCTTGTAGCACAGAATGTTCTCTGTGGTGACATGTAGGGACTACAATTGAGATACAAATATTGATTGAAGTCAAGGACAGATAAAGCTATGTGGGGCTCAAAAAAATACATTCACTGCGGTGTGGTTTTTCAATATGATTAAATATGACTTGTTTTGCAAAAATAGGATGGTGGGTACCAAGTCACCAAAAATGACATTTTTCCTTCTATGCCTAATGTTTCTTATTAACATTTTTGCTATTAACTCCTTGGTTACATTTTCCTGACATGTGAGGTTTGTATTTCATGCCCCAGCCTCCTTGGAACTGGCCCAGTTATGCTCCTCACCCCTGGCCCTGTGGCTCGTGGCTACTGTTTACTGTGTTAACAAAGAAATCGGCCAATGTCAAAGAAGGCTAGTAAGGGTCTTTGGGACCTATTTGAAGTTTTTTTTTCCAATGAAAAATGCATTGAAAAAGAGGATTCTGGTGTGAAAGACAGTCATCTGAAGCCTTTCAAAGGTGTAAATATAAACAACAACCCCCCCCTCCGAAAAAAAAACACCCCAAACTCACAAGGTTTCATTTTCCAAAGGAGCTCTGGGCCCTCTTCCCTTATGTCAGGAGGGTATCTACAAATACATGCCTCGGGTCAGAGGTCAACACACTTTTTCTGTAAAGGGTTAGATAGTAACTATGTAGGCTTAGTGGGCCACACACACCACTGTCACCTGTTCCTTGCTGTTTTTAACATCCTTTTAAAAATATGAGAACCATTCTTAGCTCTGGGCCACATAGCCACAGGCCTCTGGGCTGATTTGGTCCCCCAACTATAGTGTGCTGACCCCTGGTGTAGGGCCAGGGGAAAAGCAACACAGAGGTGGGAGAATCGGTTTTGAGCTAAGCTGTCCTCTTAGTTCTGTATCCTCTCAGTCAAGCCTTCATTTGTTTCCAGAACAGGTACAGGTAGGATTTGGCCAGGAAACCTCTATGGTTCCTTCCATGATTCTGTGAGTGTCCCCAGATTACCTAGCTGTATACAGCTAGTTCCCTGCTGTTGCCAGGCTGAGCCCTGTCTTCATTCAAAACCTCAGCCTCTGGTCTCCACCACCCCCTCCTCTGAGCCTGGCATCGCCTTCTTTAGGCAGCCTTCCAGGTGACAGCCTGCCAAATGAATGAGGGAAGTCAGGGCGTGTGAGGATGATGTCTGCACATGAAGAAACAAGGCAATCCAAAAGGAGGAAAGCCACCAACCTGAGACAGGACTCCCAGCTTCTTACAGTTGCACCCTCCAATGAAGACCATGCTGGGCAGGACGGGTCTGGGATACTCGAACACAAAGTCATATCTTAACAGCCAGATGGAGCCCTTCTGATACAAGGTGGGTAAGTGCACCTCTCTCTTGAGGAGATTCGAGGCGAGGTCTTCGTATTTTGAATACAGACAGTAAAATAGAAAGTTCTCCAAGTAACTGACGAGGAAGTTGGCCACCCGTTGGGAGAAAGTCATCCGTTCTGAGAACTGGGTGTAGCACCTGGGAACGTAGGACACGGGGCTTGGGCTTCTGCTGAACGCATGCTCCAGGGAACACGGGAAGCCCCTGAAGAGGTACACGGAGGGCAGGCCCAGGTACTCGGCCAGGATCACCCCACAGGGCAAGGCCGGATCTGTGAAAACGACATCGAACTTGCTCTCCCTGAGGAAACTCAGGGTGGCGGAGTCCTTCAGAAGACTCTGGCAGTTCACGAAGAACATGTCAACGACAATCATGTTATTCCTGTACTCGGTCAGGGCGGCGGTCAGGTACCATCTCTCCGCAAAGTGCTGATTTCCGAAGGAGAGGAAACGGGTCTGCAGCTCTTCCTGGTCGTAGGGCACCCGGTAGACTTTCCTTGTGTAGAATTGGGATTCTTTCAGAAGCAGATTGACTTCTGGCACCAGCACTACGACCTCATGTCCCCTGTGGCTGAGAAGCTCCACGATGTCCTTCATACTGAGCCAGTGGCTTCCCTCCTGCGGCACCACCAGCACCTTGTCACCTAGAGCCACGCCCCAAAGCACGGACAGGACAATCCCTGCAGAAAGACTCCGAAACGCTTGCAGAAGGCAGGCCATCGTGGCAGGAATGTGAATAAACAGTTCACATTCACTAACCTGCAGGGCTCTGGGCGATTTTCCCTAAATGAGTTAGTCCTCCTCACAGACCCCGCCTACCTCTCCTTGCTCTGAATTTCGCCCTTTGAAGTGCAAGAACCTAAATAAATATTTAATCGTTTCTAAGAGCACAGATAACTTGAACCGACATGCCCCTTCCTGGCCTGTGCTTCTGGGTTTAACTTTTCTCTTCATCCCCACCAACCTGCGTCTTCAGTTTGAGGACATCTCAGAGTGGCGCTCCCAGTGCTCTCTCCTGAGCAGTCTGGATTCCTCAGCTTCAGTGATGACAACCATGGCTGCACAGCTATCAAGTCTTCTCCACTTCCATGTCAAGGCTTTCCTCACAGCAGAAAGCAAGTGTGAACAGATGCCAGATCCACCATTCCAAACAAAACAGTGGAGCTGCTTGCTCCAAATCCTGCTTAGCACAGTCATGAGGGGATTAAAAGGGGGTCACAGGGAAGTCTGCTAGAACTTCCCACCCCCTCCTCTTGGTTATACCACTGTGGCTGGGGGGTTTCTGTTTATCAGAAGATAGAATCTAATCCTAGTTGGTATGTGGTCCGAGACCACAGTTCCCACTTTGTGGTGACGAGCACGAATTCTGCAATGGGCTCGCCCCTCCTGAGCTGTGCGACCTCATCGCTGAGCACCTGCACGGTTGCACCTGTCAGGTGGGGGCTGCATCAGTACCTCCCCCCAGAAGACTGTGAGATGAGCAGAGTACAGGTCCCTCAGAGGGGCTCCTTCTGGCTCCAGCCAGGCCGCCAAGTTCTATGTGATATGAACCGTGGGGTAAGCTGGTAGTCAAAAAGTAGCTCCTAAAACGTCTCACAACCCTGTGCTGTGAATGCAAGAACTATAGGCCCAGGAAGAGGGGACAGAAGAGGAGGTGGGAACTTAAGAAGAGAAGAAAAATATAGAAATATAAAATGATGGAAGGCTTCATGGGTATGACTCGACCAGCCAACAGTTGAAACAAGAAGGTGGCTTCAGCATTGGGACCCCTGACATCTGCAGAACACGTTCTGGTTTATAAAACGATTTCCCGTTGTCTTAGTTTCCTAGGGCCAGTGTAACAAAGCATCCCACACTGGGTGCCCTCAACAGGAGAGATTTATTCACACCCTTCTGGAAGCTGGAAGTCTGAGATCAAGGTGTCGGCGGGGCTGGTCTCTTGCGAGGGCTGTGAGAGAGAATCTGTTCTAGCCTTTCTCCCAGCTCCTGCTTGTTTACTGGCCATCTTTAGTGTTTCAGGGCTTGTGGAAGCATCACATCATCTCTTCTTTCATCTTCACATGGCGTGTCTGTATCCAGAGTTCTCCTTTGCATAAGGACCTCCTTTAACTTAACTAATTACATCTGCAACGACCATATTTGCAAATAAGGTCACGTTCTGAGGTACCGGGTGTTAGAACTTCAACATGTCTTTTGGGGGAATCCCATTCAAGCCATAGCACACTCATCCATCATCTCGTGCAGTACAAACCCCGGAATGCAGGCTGACCCACATTCTACAGGTGAGAAAATGAGGTTTGCTACCTATGGAAGGGGTTTATTTTTTGGTAACTTCTGCAGCTTCAGAAGGAAAATTGGCTACTTCTAATTCAGCCGTTCTCAACATTTCTGGTCTCGGGACTCCTTTACACTCTCTCTTAATAATGAGTAAGGACCCCCTCAAAACTTTTGTTTATGTGGGTAATGTCTACCCAAACAAACTGTTTTAGAAATGAAAACTGACACATTGTAAAAACACATCCTCATTAATATACCTAAAACAACAAGAATGAACCCATTACAAGTTAACATAAATAACATTTTTTTCCTGAAAAATAATTGTATTGCCCAAAACAAACAAAGTAGTCAGAAGAGTGACATTGTTTTACCTTATTTACAAGTCCCTTTAACGTCTGACCTCATAGATGACAGGGGAGTGTCCTACCTGCTTCTGCAGTCACTCTGTAGCATTGTCACACATCGGTGGCCTCTGGAAAACTCCACAATACCATCGTGAGAAAATGAGCGTGGGAAAAGCAAATAACGTCTTCATACTGTGATGAAATAGTATGATCTCACAGATCCCTGAAAGGGTTTCAGGGATCCTACGGGTTTCCAGAATACACTTTGAGAATCTCTGTTGTAGACCATGGGCTGGCACATTTGTTTTTTCTGTAAAGGCCTACGTAGTGTATATTTTAGATTTTGTGGCCCATTTGGTCTCCTTGGAGATGACTCAGTTCTGCTGTTTCACCAGTAAAGCAACCACAGGCAACACTAAACAATGGGCACGGCTGTGTTGCATTTGGCCCATGGGCTGCAGTGTGTCAGTCCCTGCACCAGATAGTGGTAAAAACCAAGATGTCACCTGCTCTTTGCATGTCCACATGGCTTGCTCTCTCCCTTCATTCCGGGTTTCGTCACTGTTATCTCACAGAGATCTTCTCTGATGAACCCATGGTCACATAGCTCAGCCCATCACCTGAAGCCCCGTCATTCTCCTTATTTTGCTCCTTCCCATTCACCACTACCTAACGTACTGTTGATTTCTAAGTAACTCCCCCAGCTAGAACGGGAGCACCGTGAGGGCAGTGACAATTCATCTTGTTCTCTGCGGTATGCCTCGTGTCTAGAACAATGCCTGATAGAAAATAGGTACTGAATAAAAGTTTGCTGAATGAATGGACTTGCTTTTGATTTGTCTGTTTTATTCTCACATTTCATTTTCTTTCTTTTTTTTTTTTTTAAGTTGTGAGGATTCACACATGAAATATTGCATTTAAGGAACCATGCTCTCTTTTATAAGAAAAGCTGCTCGGTGACACTCTGGACATGTAATCTGTCCCTTGCCTTTAAGAAATTAAAATATGAGAAGTATAAGTCTAACCAGCATGCACTGAAAGCCCTGGAGTAGGAGTCCAAAGGCCTGGTGTTGCTTCCAGCCCTGCCACCCACCCAGGGGCATGACCTGATTTTCAGGTTTCTCCACTGAGACCCAGGGTGTAAGGGTCACAGTTGTCCCACTCACATTGCTGAGGGAGGTCCAAGAGGTTGAGGGATATGGGAACCAGGCCAACCCAGTGAGAGGCGGTTCCTCGCATGACTAGAACAGACCCGCCCGTCACTAGTCACGCACAGCCCAGCTGGCACGTGAAGTGCTGTCCTGACCCAGGCCTGTTGGCTCAGGAGGCATGTTGAGATCTGGGAAAGGAAAAGACGCCCGAGGAACAAGGAAGGAAGGGACAATGCCAAGCACAGGACTAGCCCCAAGAATGCAGCCAAGACGGAAATTCATTGCGGCCTTCCTGGGAGAGGGGTACAAGCAGGGTTTTCTACCTACAACGATTAGAGTCAGGAGAGTGGCAGCATCCTAGTTTGGGTCCATTTAGACAACAAGAAGACCCCAAAATGGTCACAAATGAGCACAGTGCAGGTCCACCTCTCCAGGGCAGGCACTAGCTCAGCAGGTTCGTTCTAAGAACAGGACGTCTGGAGGGAGAAAGGCTTAAGCAAGTGTGTGCAGGTAGGAGAAGCAAGAGGTGTTACAAACCTCAGGTTCTTTCCGGACCCTACTCTGCTGAGAACCTTGGCCTGGCTCCTTCCTAGCACAGCCTTGCTCTGGTGTTTGTGTTGCTAAAGAAGATGTCTGCAAAAAAACATGTGGCTGGGCTGTGCGTCCTGTTCCTATTCCCAGCAGGCCCGAAGGGACATTCGTTGGAAGCAGGACAAAAAAAAAAAAAAAAAAAAAGGAACTACCACCACTTTCTAAAACATCACCAGGGAGACGCCTTGCAAATCAAGAAGGTTTTAGAGAACATTTCTCTTTGTCCTTATGAGGTTTGACTGTTTCTAAGAATGGGGTGTGTGTGTGTGCACGTATGCAGGACAATAAGAAGAATCTGGCATGTCTGCCAATCACGATGGCAGGGAGGTCCTAACTGTGAGCTGCCCTAGAACGCCAGGCCTGTCCTGGGTGGTGTGAGCCTCACAGTGTCTTCAGGCAGCACTGAGTGTCCAGGCAAAGGACAGACTCTTCTCAGGGATTCCTGCAGAGCCAATGACCTAGCTTGGGACTTACATCAGTGGACAGAGGGGGGATACACCCTGGAATGAAACCTGAGATTTCCCAAGCAGCAAATGGAGGCTGCCAGGCATTTTAGTAGAGGGGAGATAGACCGGTGTGAGTGGGGATGATCTCATGACAGGACCAGGGGGATGTTTAGAAAGGTTGATCCTCGAATTACCCACAATTCATGAGTAATGGGGCCTGACCTACAAGATTTAAAAAGACCTGAAAAATGTTTGAGACTTGAAAAAAAGACATTCACTGAATCCAGCATACAAAAATGGCAAAATCAAATTAATAAATGTTTTATTAAATTGCTATACAAATATAGCTACACGTGAGTTGGTCCATCCACTAGGATTCAGCTCATCAAGTGACTTAGACAGTGTCTGTGGAATGGGACATGGAGGCAATTTAACCCCTCTGACAGGCGGCGGGGTCAGGGCTACAGAAATCAGTGCTCTGGGCCCAGGTCTCAGTACAGGTCCAAAATGGTCACGTGTGAATGTCCCATGACTAGACAAGGTAGTACAGAGAAGTACGGCTTGCCTGGCCACACATCTCCCGTGGGCACCTGTCTCACCATAGTGGCTGTGTCTGTGACTTCCCATTGGGGGAGGAGGGCAGTTGCCTCAATGTGGGTGATGGTCCCAGGAGCCAGGAACAGTGGGGAGGGACACAGGCCACTAAGTAGCCATGACAAAGAGACTACTCAGAAGAGACATGAAATAGGACTTCCACGTTCCTGCATTTACAATAATAAAAAGACCCTCGGGTACGGGGGTGAAGGGGGAAGAACACACCTGTGTGCTACACATTAAAGACCTCAGGCTATTTGGCCTCATGCCACCCCTGCTGTCTTCTCCGCTTGGCACCCTCTTCCCCCAACTTCTCAAGACCTCTCCTCTTCATCCTGCAAGGCCCCATATAATCACTTCTCTTTGTACCCGTTCTTTTCCTTCCAAAGTATGTTTCACAATTTGTAACTAATTCATGTCTATCTCCCTGCTGGATGCCAAGCCACGCACACAGAAGGCTCACAATGGGTATTTGTTCAATGAACAACCTTTTTGGTTAAATTAAAAAACAAAGGTCAACTGCATGTTATTCTGTAACACCACAAAACCAACAAATGTCATGTCCTCTGAGAGATTACAGACCGTGTGACATAACTCAAACATGGCCTTGACCAATTTCAAGGCATAGAAGTTCCCAAAAGGCCACAGGCAGGACACTTCCTGAAAGTCTCCATTCTACAGAGGGAGGCATCCAGCGTGAAGGACAGACACATGGGCTCTAAAATCAGAATGTCTGGGTTCGGTGTCCTATGAGTGTTCGTAGCAGAATTTTTCATCATAGCCGAAAAGTGAAAACAACCCGATGACCATGGACTGATGAACAGATAAACAACATATGACATGCCCATGAAATGGTATATTACTCAGCCATTAAAAGGAATGGAGTACCTTTCCTTTTACAAAAGGGATTTTGTGAACTCTAGAGTCAAGTCGATATCAGCTGAGGTCATCTTGCTCCGTAAAATCCAGGTGAGTTTGAGCCAAATGTTCATTCAAAGTCCTGTCCAGAGTCCCAGGCCCTTCCCCATCAGTGTGACCTTCCAACTCCTATTAATATTTGTAACTTCTGCTGAATCCTGTTCTCCCTTTCTATGTTCTCAGAATATTCTTTTATTTCAAAGCAAATGTAAGACCCAATCCCTGAAGCCACACCCTGATGGCAACTCTCAATGCCAGACTGTTTCATGGAGCAAAACTTTCATGAAGATCAAGGGTCCCTAAGACAAGTGCTGTCTCAACACAGCGCGAAGAAAACTACTCAAAACCACACAGCCGACCCTCTCATTCCTGAAAGTCTTCTCAGCGCTAGCAATTTCTCACCTGTCCCGTGACCCCGTACTGTGACCAGTCTCATCTCTTTGGTAAACTGAGAGTTCAAAAGTAGATGCAAATAAATATGGAAATTCAACATATGATAAAGATGACTTTCAAGTCAATAGATGAAAGATAGATTTTTTAAATTAAATTATGTTAGAACAATGGACTATCCGTTTAGAAAAACAATAAAGTTAGATTTGTATACTGTGTAAAATTCTCAGTGTAAAAAAATAAAACTATTATATGGGAGGGATTGAAAACATTAAGACACAGTGTGGAAAAAATGTTTATACATCTTAGGCTTAGAAAGACTTAAACAGATTGAAATCCAGAAACCATTCAAGAAAAAGTTAACCAGTTTGACTACCCAAAAATGCAAATCCTGTATGACAAAACATGAAGAAGAGCCAAGGAAAAAATATTTGCAGCATATATAAAGAGCCAAGTTTTAAAGTTCCTAATACTCAAGAGACTTGTAGAAATTAGCTATAAAAGGACAAATAGCCCTCCAAAACATGAAGAAAGAAAGTGAATAAATAATTCACAAAAGAGGAAATGCAAATGGTCCATATATCTATGAAAACTGAAGCAGCTGTGAAGAATTTTTGTACCAAAAAAGTAAAAGTTTGAGTATGGAAGCTGGAGAGGGTATGGAAAAACTAGAACTCTCATATATTACTGGCCAGCATGTCAGATTGTTCAATATTTTGAAAGCAATTTGTTGACTTTATTAAAATGTAATGTGTGCATACAGTTAGACCCAGCAATCCTACCCCAGAGAATTCTAGCCTACTACAATGAGAGTAAGAATATGGAAATACATGAATGTAAAGACCTTATTTTAACATATCTAGTACAATTTTATTTATAAAGGGTAAAAAAAAGCTTAACTATCAATCCACATTGGTTACTTGCATAAACTATGGCACGTCCAAAGTAAAGAATTTTATGCAACTCTTAAAGAGAATGTCCCAGGTTTGTATGTATTGACTGTAAAATTCCATAATTTATTGGCAAGTGAAAAAGCAAAGTAAAGGCAGTTTTTGAAGGTGTTAACCTGCTGCCTTCTCAGACAACTGGTGCTCTAACAATAAACATTTATTCTACAGCCACCACCCTCCAAAAAAAAGAAAAGAAAAAGGAAAAAAAGAAAAATCGAGGTAAAGAGCAACATGTCCAGTCTGATACCAGATTTTATTTTCATAAAACAAGTGTGAGAACTTATAATAGATATATGCATATATGTAAAGTAATTTCAGAAAAAAGATGTAAGAGCATTTTCCTACAGGGGTGACATTGGAGTAACCAAAAAGGAAGTTTCGTTTCTTAGTGTGTTTTTCAGTACTTTTACAAAAACAGTATTAAAAAAATGCAGCCTGGAAATGATATACAGCTGTATCGATTGCATACACATAGGCATCAAAGAGGACAGCTTTATAACATTTTCTAACACGCAATTAAATGAACTGGTACAAAATAATTTGTTGCACCAGAAAGAAATTCCAAATGTAACTTGTGTAAATGACAAATCAAGGTTCAGTAAGGAATCTTTGTTTTGCTTTTTTTGGGCAAAGACAGATTATTGTGAACACGCTAAAGGAGAGATAACTTACCTTTGCCAATGGCTTTCCCGGAAGGCAGTTGATACCTCCAACAAATATCATATTGGGCATCACCGGTTTGGGATAGTCCAACACAAAGTCAATTCGTAACAACCAAATTGATGTATGGCTGAAGAGGTCATATGCTGTGACTGTCGTCTGAAGAATCTCAGAGGCAACTTCTAAAGCCATCTTGAAAAAATGTCCACAAAATAAACGTTCCTCCAAGTAGAAGATGTGATTCCATACTTTCTCCCTGAAAGTCATGGCATCTGAGAACGCAGAGAGATCTCTAGGAACGTAAGAAAGAGGGCTGGGGCACTGAGCACCTTCTTCAAGATAGTAGCAGAATATTCCTCTGGCGAAGACCACAGATGGGAGTGAAAAATATTTGGCTACAATTAAGCCACACGTATCAAAAGGATCTAGAAACACTGCATCAAAAGAACTCTCTTCTATATATTTTACTAATTTTGTGTTATTAAACAAACTCCTACAACGTGAAAAAAAGTATTCAAAAACATTGTTGGGTGATCTCATTAACAAAGAAAATAAACTTTTTGCGTGAGTTTCCCAATGATAGTCAGAGAAAATCCTGAACTGACGATTCATATCTTCCAGGGTATAGGATGTGGAATAAGTCTTGACTGTAAAATTGGATGACTTTCCCATGTGCCAACTCACCTCTGGCATGACTACAACCACCTCATGCCCTCTGTGGGTGAGTTTCTCCACAACCGAACGCATGGTAAACCAGTGACTCCCATCCATGGGTACAACCAGCAGCTTCCCTGCTTGGGCAAAGCCAGGTGTCAGAAGGAGACACATACACAGAGGAAGGAAGCCAGTCAAAATTGCAGGAGCCATCGGATAGGTGCAGCCCAGAGCAGTTCAGCTGCTTGGATTCCAAGCTCGGGAAACAGAGTCGGCAGAAGATGTTCAGACATAAAACCTGCCCCAAGAGAGGACGTGTTTGCATACATTTATAAAACACACACACCATTCATTGCCAATGATTTACTCATAAGAAGATAATGAATAACAGCAATTGCTGAGGTGCCTCCTGGTGTGTTTTCCAGACAAGAATAGTTTTGATCTTTGCCTAGGCAGAGGTCACGTGCTGTACTGCAGTGCCAGTTTAGAAACAGAATTATTAAGCAATGCTTTTGGACTCTGACGACTCAGAAAAATAAAAAGGAAAATAAATTTCAGTAAAGCTGGTCTGTTTATGTTTGGAATTTGTCCCAAAGGAAAATTTGGATTGTTATCCTCAGACCAGCAGGCTCTTTGCCCAGAAAGACAATGGCATCCCAGGTTCCCAGGAAAGACTGGAAGCCCCTTACCACCAACCTCCTCACTGGCTGTGCAACTGCGCTTCACAAGGGTCTCCGCAACGCCCGGCTTCGCTGCTTGTCTTGTTCCACCTACAAACCCTCCAAGGCCTCTGAAATGGTGAAATAAGATTGACAACTCCACCTACATGGACAATTCTAGGGATGAGATGGGATGTCACTGCCATCTATTTTAAGTTGATATCCCCAGGTATGTCACATGCAATGGGTGGTCACCGGCCCAGTGCTTGCCAGAAGCCCTGTGCTGAAACTCCTCTCTCTTTCTCTGCTTTCCACATTCCTCTCTTTAGACCTCTACTCTGCGCTTGCCCCAATCGGCCTGGCGTCCGCCTTCAGGAATCTCTCTGTCTGTCTCCCACACTCTACCAAACACTCCTCGAGGTCAGGGGATATATCTTCTTGTGTTTGCACCCTCCTCTCTAAGTACCCATGCTATACCTCACACAGAGAGAGTACACAAGGAAAGTTTGTTGCACTGGAGTGGATTTCACTGTGCAAGTTTTCTAGACACCTTCATGGGGGAGTCAGCGGTGTCCCTCGTGGAAGACCCTGAGGAACATTTAGTCAGAGATTCCAGAGCCAACCTGGGACCATAACCTTTGTGAGGAGCCAGGATGGCTCCTTCCAAAACACATAGACTCTTACTACTAGACATTTGCTTAGTCATCATTTACCTTAGTGATTGGGGGACTTTCACATGAATGTCTGAAAAACAAAAATGGCCTTGAGTGAGCTTCCTTCGTGGGAGGCTTGCTTCACAGTAAATATCAAGAAACCAGAAAAATAATAGAAATTATCAGTGAACCCAAAAGCTGGCTCTTTGAGAAGGTGAATTAACTAGGTAAAACTCTAGCCAAAATGATCAGAAGAAATAATAATAACAATCAATTTACAAATATCAAGAATGAGAGAGGTGGCCTTATTACAGATTCTATAGGTATTAAAAGAATAAGAGACTATCATGGACAATTTTGTGACAATATATTCTACAACTTAGATCAAATGGACAAATTCCTTAACAGATGCAAACTACTAGAAGAATGAACAAACCGAATAGAAATAACATATGTATTTTTTAAATTAAAACTTAATTTGTCATTCAAACTTTCCCACAAATAAAACATCAAGCCCAGATGGTTTCACTGATAAAATGCTACCAAATATTGGAGTAAGAAATAATACATATGATCATTCCAGAATATATTCTGGAACATTGATCCAATATTTTCCAGTAGAAGCATAGAAAGCATCATAATTCATTCTGTGACACAATAGAATTGGTACATGAGGCCAGCATTGCCACATATCAAAACTAGAAAAAGACATTACAAGAAGGGAAAACTACGGACCTATACATCTCATGAACATAGATGCAAAAATTCTAAACAAAATTTTAGCAAATATGTGGTTGAAGACAGTGGCTTTCAAACAATTTGGTCCAGGGCCCACAGCAATACTTTACACATGACATAGAAATTCAGCACACAAATATGGATCTATGATTCTGAACTAAAAGTTCCACATAACTACCTTTATCCTTAGTATGCAGATATTTTTTATCCAATTCTATTCTATTCTCTTTCTTTTCCCTTTTTTCTCTCTTTCTGTTTAGGTATTGTTTACACCCCCCTCTAAATGAATTTTATAACCCACTAATAAGATGTGACCTTTAGTTTGAAAGGTTCTTGTTGATAGCATTGGGTATAGATTGCATAACAAATAGATTAAGTAACAGCATAGATAAGGAAACAATACCACATAAACTGCAAGTTTTCAAACCAGTGTTATGTTTTTTTTACCTTATGCCAATTATTTGAGGCAAAAATCCCAATTCGTGCAAAAGTAATCATGAACCTTAAAAGAATTGACCCCAAACACTGTTTGCAGGGGTGGGTCCCACAGAGATCTGCGGGGTTTCTGTGGGATTTCTGGCTGGTGGGTATGGGGGGGATCTAGGTGTGCTGGGGTTCTGTTGTATGCAGGAGGTCTGGCAACTATTTCAAATTTTAGTGAAAACAATTTTAGATGACTACTTAAAAAATAAGTGCGTGGTTTTGTAGCTCCATCCATCACCTGGACCGACCAACATGCCCATCTCTTCAACCCACCTCTGAAGCAAACTGTGTCATCTGTAGACACCTCAGCCTTTGGGAAGCTCTTTCATATAATAACAACTCAAAAACTGTTCCCCGGTCTTAATTTATTATATTCTGACCGTAGACATTATATTCTAATAGCATTGAGGTGCTGCCTCACTTGCTTCTAAAATGTCATGTATCTAAAACTCAGCTTTTGATTTCCTCATCTGAGCTCTGAGCTCTTCTTCCTCTCCCGGTCTTTGGGATGAAGCACAGCCAGCAAAGAAGAAGCAGTCAAAGGTCAGAAAGAGAAGCAGCAGGACAGAGTGCTATGGAGTTAGGGAGGACAGTCACGAAGAGGAAGGTGCCAAGGGGACAATGTGGCTGCGTGAAGCCTGATGAGAACTGAAAACAGGCTTTTCCCACTGTGTTTTTCTCATCTAGACCTTTTGCTTCCTAGCTGGTCCCCTGTTCTTTCCCTACCAAAACTCCCTGACTGAACATTCCAGCCACAGGAGCCTCCCTTAAAATGTTCCCGATACAAATCCCTTAGGCTGGCATTCACTTTGATTCCTGCCTTGCACCTTCATCTATCACTATTGCTGTTCTCAATCTCTCAAACCATTAGCTGAAGTCAAAAGAATTTTCTCCCTGTGGGGACAGAGTTCCAGAGAGCAGTTTCTAGGCTCTCGGCCTCACGTGGGAAAGTGCTGGCTCAGGTAGTAGATGGCCATCCGCTGTGACTAGTTGACCATCAGCTGTTACCGGTTAGCCATTAGCCACTAATATAACTGCTGTGGCTACGCTAGCAAGCATGGATTGCGGATTGCAGCTAACAAGTGGGGTTGGTTGATTGTCAGAGAAGCGGACGGCAGGTTGCGGATTATGTGGCTCCTGCTTCCTGTGTCTCTAACCCAGCCGCCAGCGAGAATATAGTGGTATGACTCTCCCCTATATATGGGGCCGTGGTGTTCCTTTTTGGCCTCACCATATCCTGCGTTCCTATGTGGTGTGGGGACAGAGTCCCAGAGAGCAGTTTCCAGGCTCTCGGCCTCACGTGGAAAGGTGCTGGCTCGAGTAGTAGATGGCCGTCAGTTGTCACTAGTTGGCCATCAGCTGTAACCAGTTAGCCAATTAGCCACTGATATAACTACCGTGGCTGCGTTGGTTGGTGAGGCAGTTTGTTGGTTGGCAGGCAGGGAAGCGGACAGTGGGGTGCAGGTCGTGTGGCTCCAAGCCTCCAGTGAGACTATAGTGGTATGACTCCTGTACCTATGGCTCCGTGGATGTTCCTTTTTGGCCTAGCCATATCCTGCGTTATGTGGGGAGCGGGACCAGAGACCCTGCATGACACCCGGCATGACACTCCCTCATTCATTACTAGATGGAGGCTGGATTGGTTAGGGGAGATGCCAGAAGCAGAGCCAAGATAGGCTATTAAAACAGTTCATGAAATGTGCTCAAGTCAGCAAGAGAGGATAATTTTGAAGTATTTTTAGTATACACTTGTTGTCATGCAGGTTCTCAGCTCCCGCTCCCTGCACAGGATATGGCTAGACACAGGAAGCAGGAGCCAGACCATCCGCAATCTGCCGTCAGCTTCTCTGCCAACCAACCAAGCTCAGCCATGGCATTTATATCAATGGCTCATGGCTAACCAGTAACAGCTGATGGCCAACTAGTCATAGCTGATGACCATCTACTACCCGAGCCAGCACCTTTCCACGTGAGGCCGAGAGCCTGGAAACTGCTCTCTGGGACTCTGTCCCCACACTTGTTTGTGTACGCTACTTAGAGTTGATGCAAACAACCACTGGGGGTGTTATAAAGGTTCAAGGTTAAGTGGAATATTTTTCACTGAAGATACACTGAAAAATGTCTTTGAAAGTGCGAGGCAAACTTGAAGCCCTACACAAACGTTGCTAATGTTTAGGTAACTTGGGAATTAGTCATGCCAAAAGACAAGCGATCTTTCTCTACTGCGACTAGTATGGGTTGCGAACAGCAATAAATACAAACTTTAAAATGTGACTGAATGAGTAGCCAGCTGACGGAGCCACGGGACTCGCGAAGCCCGGAGCTGACAGAGAAGCAAGCAATCACTGCCCTTGCAGGGCGACTCCCCAACTCTCCCGGCAAAAGAACTACATTGCCCCAAAGGCCGCGCGCGGCGGGCCGGCGGTCCCGCGGGGCATCCTGGGAGGCGTAGTCCACGCGTTCCATAAATCGCTCGCTGGGGGCTGCGGGAGACACTCCCGTGCCAATATGGCGGCGCCTACGTGGGGCGCGTCCGTTTGCTTCGAGTTTTGGCCGGGGCGGGGGTCTGGGCTTTAGGCAGTAAGTGGGGCTGGCGGCCGGAGTTCTCGGGAGGGACTTGGGAGGCTTAGGGACCGTGTGGGCGGCACGGCCTGAGGAGGGCGAGGCGAGGGACTGCCCGGGCCGGCCCCGGGACGCGGCGCTCTCCTGGCGCCGGGTCGGTGGTCCCCGGCCTCAAGGACCTCTGCCTCCTCGCGCCCCTGGGCCCCATGGTGACTTTGAGGGCTTGAGGGCCTGGCCTCGGCCAGAAGGGGGAGAGACGGGAATCCAGACCTCGAGCTCGAGGTCGGACTTGCGAGTACCATTTTTTTTGTGTGCTTTTCTTCTGAGGAACGGGTTGAAAAGGAAAATAATTGCATTTCATCGCTTCTTGTCACTTAGGACCTGTGCTAGGAGCTTTGCATTTCTCAACTCCAGGTGCCCTTCCTCCACACTCAAGTGAGACCTTGACTGAGTCCCCTAGGTCCCTAGGGCTAATGTCGGGATCACGATACATATTAGAGGGCCTTTTGCTCATTAATTTTAATGCCAATCTTTTTTACCCCCTGTGAACCTTCTCGGTTCTCCAGCTTAGGGAGCATGCACTAAACTGCTATGAAGATTAATTTGTTCCATTTAATTCATTTAAATGTCATAATCTGGTACAAGGAGTGTGAGAAGCAGAGATTTTAGGAAGTGATTGATGGTCCCTAGCCCCTTGTCAACTCTCAGAATCTAGGATTGCCTTTGCCACCCCAGCAGTAGTTTAGATATGGTGATGGGTTTTCTTTCCTCATTAGTGACGTCAATGTGCCTTTTTAAAAACAGCTACTGTTTGTTGTGGGCTAAACCCTGTGTGCTAAGTTCCTTTCTTTCATGATGTCATTTGACTGTTTAAATGACCCTGCTGTGAAGGGTGGTATCCCAGCTTATGTATAAGAACACAGGTAAAGTAACTTGACCACGGTCACTCAGGTACTGTATAGCAGGGATGAAAAAAACCCAGGTCTTGCACCTTCCAAAGCCCAGGCTGTATATACTAAGGAATGATTTAAAATAGATACTCCCAAGTATAAGATAGGGAGATGTGGGGAAAATGTTTTAAAAATAAAAGCATTTATATAACATGTCACTTTTTAAGGGGAGTATTTAGTTTCACCATGTTTGGGGACCTATTTGAAGAGGATTATTCCAGTGTGTCATATAATCAGTATGGAAAAGGGAAGAAATTAAAGACCAAAGCTTTGGAACCACCTGCTCCTAGAGAATTCACCAATTTAAGCGGAATCAGAAATCAGGGTGGAACCTGTTACCTTAATTCCCTTCTTCAGACTCTTCATTTCACACCTGAATTCAGAGGTATGCTATGTTACATGCATTTGATTAGTAATACGTACCCTCGTCTCTATGCGTAATTAATTATGCAAAATTACAAATAGAGTATCTTAACAGTGTGTTCTACAGCATATGTTTATTGTTGATGTAAGACATAGATTGGTAATTCTCTGCAGAGAAATGTGAAGCTTAAATTAAAAATATTCTGTAATTACAGTAATGTTGAGTAACCAAAAAATAAGGCAATGTATTTCTTTTCTAATTCTAAAATTTAAAATACAACATAAAGACAGTTTTATCATGAAGAGACAATTTTGTCATGAGTGCCAGCCTTCATTAGTGTTACACTGTTTGTATTTTTGAGTTTTAAAATTTATCCAAAGTAGTAATCACTTAAGACAGTTACCCAAAGCAATTACATCCTGCCATTTGGAGTGGAAAGGGGTGTTACATTATTTATACAGTCCACGATTGTATATGTGCAATTGTGAAATGCAGCAAACTGACAGCCTCATCTGATCCTAACTTGTTTGGCCTCAGGACTTGACCTGATGTGAGGCCATTTATAGCCTTCATTATTATCTCACTTGGGTGAATAGTCGTATATTTGTTACAGGAATATTAATTTCCTTGATTAGCAAATACTGTTGGTCCCAGACCCTGTTGTGGATTTAATGTTAAGATATGTAATCTTTTCTTCGTATTACCTTTCTAAAATCCAAAAATTCGGAATTCCAAAGACCCAAGAAGTTAGATAAAGGGATTATGTGCAAAGCAAATTAGTTCAATTTAACAGTGGATTAATTGTAAGAATATAGGGGAATCTCCCAGGCAGCCAGCCTGACCTCCTTGGACCCTTGATTTCTTGCCTCTGTTTCTCCATGTTTTATCTTATTCCCATCCCTGTCAACTAGCTTCCTCCACAAGGGTATTAATCTCTGTGTCCCCTTGATTTCAGGGTGAACATTACCTTCACATGGCCATGGTTGGGGTCCCCAGTTCTACATGGCTTGGTAGCCCAGCTCTCTAGTGTCTCCATATTCTGAGGGTAGCCAGCCTGTATCGAGGTTGCAACATCCCCCTTCCCACCACTACACTTATCAAATCTTTGTGATGTTTTCTGTTGCTTCTAAGCTTAGAAAGACCTCCTGCCTCCAGAGATTTAGTAAATATTTACCATAATCCCCTGCCCAGGGCTCCTCTAATGGATTGGGCTGCATGTATGATTTAAGAGGGGGGCCTCTTGGCCTCGACTCCATTGCCTCCATAAAAATACCTCCCTGATGCAGTCAGTAATTCCACCATTAGATAATTCGGCATGAATAAACAGATTCCTAGAGGGGCTAAAACTTTCCCAAGTTCTAATAACGTTGACATTAAACGGCTGCATGAAGTAGAAAAGTAGCCTTAAAAAAAGACTGAGACAGGTGTTTGGGGGGGTGGGGCGGGCAGGGCGTGTTGAGTACCTCTAAGCAAGGATAGGGCTGAGAGGCCCAGGCTGTCTGCCTTGGTAGCAAAGGATCTCGCTGGCCGACCACGTGGCTTGACAGTATGGAGTGTGCCTTCCTTGTAAGGTTGAGCATGATTCCTGATGCTCATTGAAGGGGTGGTATAACTGGGAGAGAATAAGGACTGGGGGAGAGACATCTTGGAGCTTTTTGGTATATCATATTTTATGGAGCAGAGCTAAATCGGCTTCCATCATACTCCCCAGTTCAGTGTAGTTGAGCGCAGTGAGAGAGAATGGGAAAGTCCTCATGCGGTTCCTATGCTTTCACCTTAGATTTGTAATTCATTTGTTCCCCATTCCTCCCAGTAACTCAGGAGGAATCGAAGCTTCCTACCAGAAACCACCACGGGCAGTGGTTGTCAGTGGGCGACCACACCCATCCCATCCCTTCTCTCCCTGGAGGATATCAGAGTTCCCCAGTGAGCGACTCCAATCTAGGTTTGAATACGGACTTCCCAGCAGATTCAGATAGTCCCCCATTGGCTGGCATAGCCAGACACTGGATTGTAAAACATTCTGGAGACTGTCCCTGGGTTGCCAACTTATCTTTCTAGGTAAGATCACTACCATCTGTTACCACCTTCAACACAGGGAAGACATTTACATACCACAAAAAAACGACCTGATTTCAGAGGTAAAGTTGGTCCTTCTCACGAAAGGATGGGTGGAAACCTCACGTGTGGCTTGTAACACATGCGACACTGGCATATATTTGTGTTGTGTTTCCCAGTAGGATTCCTAATATTCCTTATGTGGCTTTAGTGACCCACAGCTATAGGCAGTAGGAAGCCATCCCAGCTTCCTGATGTTCCTGTTTTTAGTTTTATATGCATATTTTCCTTTTACAGATCTTCCATACTTCGTACAACCCTCTGTAGAGTCAGTGGTTAAAAGTAATGTTACCAGAAAGTAAAATGTGTAGAGTAAGGACATGAATATTGCCACAGTCACGTTTTTGAATCTTTAACTGATTTTACTTCCTGGTGGTTTTGGTTTTCTAAGATGAAATAATGTCATTTATATCTCTGATTCTACTTTTTTGTTTAGAAGCTTTATTTTCTCTTGGCCCGGAAGAGCTTGGTTCTTTAGAGGAAAAGGATAAACCTGATGCAAAGGTATTAAATCTGTGACTTAAAGAGGTTTGGGGGAGTATTGAGGAAATGTTTTTAAGGAAAGAATTCCTTTTTCATAGAAATCAATAAATTTATTAATTACCAGACATGATCCTTATTTTCCCAGAGCGACTTGGCCTACACCCTATTGGTAATGGGATTTTCTTTCACAAAAAGAATCACTTTTCCAAATATAATGTTGCTGCTGCAGCTTTATAGACGCAGCGCACTCTCCACTATGCTTGTTCTTCTGGTGAAGGAGAGATTTGCCAACTGGCCACACTAGCCTATCAAAATCTCTCCTTACTGTACTGACTTGTAACAACAACAAATAGAGACCATTATTCTTTCAGTTTGGTATTCTGGAAATAAATTGAGTAAGGAGTTGGCTTATTATAAGTGCAGATCTAATCCTGTCCCTCCCTTGCTTAAATATCATTCCGAAGTTTATCATTTGCAGGCTAAATTCTACGCGTCTTACTGCGAATCTTTTACGATCCAGCCTCGTGCTCCTCAGTCACCTGTGTGGCGAAGGGCCAGGTTGTGTGTATTTTTTTAAATTCCCAATCGGTTGCATATCATCTTCTGTAGGATATAATAAAAATGTTGTGACAGTGTCAGGTTGCCATAAACGTTTCCAAAGGCTTGTTCTGACCTTAGATACTTAGACTCGGTTCACAGACCAGGCTCTGAGCAGCGCCCTCACTCCGCCCAGCCCTCACTTACCAAGTAAGGCAGGAACTGGCTTGGAACACGCAGGAAGAAAGCTGTCTGAACCCCAGGGCGGGGTATTTGTGACTGGAAGATTCAATAAGGGGAGCATGTCTGTATCAGATGTTTTAGAGAAGGAATGAATGATTCGAGACTTAAATTACTCTGTAATCACTTGGGTAGTTTATTAAGGCCTACTTGGGTTTTAATGTTGATCTGAACTGTGTCAAGATAGAAAACTCCAGATAGCTAAAACATTTTGGATTGAACTTTCAAAGAAAAATGAATTTGAACAAGTTCACCCTTTATAATAAGATATTTATAAACTTTCTCCTGGGCAAACTAAATAAACTAGGAGAGATGAGAAAACTATTATGCAGTTCTTTCAAAAAGCCCCAACCAATATTGAAAAGACTTCATTTAGAAATGCATTTGTTTCTCATTTAGGTTCGAATCATACCTTTACAGTTACAGCGGTTGTTTGCTCAGCTTCTGCTCTTAGACCAGGAAGCTGCCTCCACAGCGGACCTCACTGACAGCTTTGGGTGGACCAGCAATGAGGTACGAAGGTCATCTTCTCTAGGAAAAGTTATCAGCAATCGAGGAAACACCGGTTTTATATGCTATCTCATTTCCTTTAATTTTGTTTTAGGGTCTCAAGATATTATTTAAATATTTACTTCTCATTTTAAATAATTACAAGCCAGAAATATAGTTTTAGACCCTTGCTGTAAACAGGATTTTATGAATGGTTGTGATTTGGGGGGTGGGGAGAGGGTTATGGATACAGGGAAGGGTGTAAACTGATTTTTTACAATTTCTACTCTCAGAATCTTTATGTAGCATTGTTGAGATACAACACCTGTTTCATGGAAATTATCATTTATATAGCGAACGGTTTAATCAGCTTGAAAAGCTGACTAGCAATATTCTGTCTGCCTTTGTCACTTGCTTTTGTGTTTGAATCTGGATGTTCTAATTTGAATACTTGCTTCAAACAAAACAGTGAAACCATCCTTGGCAGGTCTTTTCATTTTCCCTGTCCTGCCTTTCTCTGGACTCTCTTCATTTTCTTTCTGTATCCTGTTGTAAGACTGTCATTTTTCTCTTTTGAGTTCCTGAAGGATATTTCACTATAAACAAACAGTAAACATTTTGTCATCAACAAGTAAAGGTGCTTGTCAATACTGAATGAACTGTGAGCTATACAAAATTAAACAAAACCATGTCCGCAATTTTTTTATGGAATAGATATATTCTTGCAAAGACAAGAGATATGGGAGCCAGAATTGAAAGAGGCAGTGAGAAGAATAATGTTATGTTGCCTTCAACAATAAACTCTGAACCATGGTCTTCTAACAGGAATGCTCCTTAACTAGACAGTGCTATGTGGTTAAAGAGGTAGAGCTTAGGAAGTAAACAGGGTAATAATCCATTCCCTAAACAGTATATGTTGCATTTCTGGTGTAGGGCAGCTGCTTAGGGTTAATTCCTTTTACTTTCCTTGTTTTAAACATAACTGCTTGATTCAGATATAATTCTCATGCCATAAGAGTCACTCTTTTAAAGGGTGCGATTCAGTGGGTTTTTAGTATATTTACAGAGTTGTACAGCCAGCACTACAATCAATTTTAGAACATTCTCACCACTCCAAAAAGAAACCCCAGGCCTAGTGGCAGTCTCCCTCCCCCAGCTCCTTTCCGCCAGCCCCTGGCAACCACTAATCTACTTTCTAGCTCTAGATTTGTCTATTCTAGACGTTTCACAGAAATGGAATAATACAATATGTCATCAGTTGTAACTAGCTTCTTTCACTTAAAATAATGTTTTCAAGATTCCTTTGTGTTGTGGTATATATCAGCGCTTCATTTCTTTTGAATGCCAAGTAATATTCTATTGGTTGTGCCACGTTGTTTTTTTTTAATGTAGTCATCAGTTCATGGATTTCCCTTTGTTTTGGATTATGAGCTTCCACTAATGTGCTGGTTTCATACTTCTTAAAGCCGTGAAAAGCTTATTTATGTCTAAATAAAATCCTGCTGGGAATTCTTTAGGACTGCACCTGAGTGGCAGACAGGGTCTCTGAGGTACCTTTGGCGAATTTAGGATTGTTTAGAAGCAGCTTAAAAACTTGCACAAGCTTTCTGTTCTATCAGTGCCAGTGATATTGAAGACATTTATATCCTCTAGTGTCTTGTATGTTAAAAAAAACAAGGAAAAGATCCTGAGGTCCACATCTTGCTCCAGTTGTCATCCACTTTGTGTATGAAACTTATCTTTAAAATTGTCTTCCCTCATTGCCTCTACTTCTGCACCTTGGGTTTGTTCCTCTGCCTCCTTTCTTGTCAGGGTCACTCATGATGTCCATGTGCCAAGTCCAGGAGACACTGCTGTCACTCAGCGGGCTCCTAGTGCACTCAACGCCCCTCCTTAAAGCTCCCGCTGCTGCTGGTTCCCTGGCTCCCCAGGACCTCCGGTCCCTGCTCCCTTTCTCTGCTCCTGTGCCGGCCGCTCCTCTTCTCCACTCGTAAGGGTTGGTGGACCCCTTGGCTTTGCTGTCTAAGTTCGCTGTATTAGTCTGTATTAGTCTTGTTTTAGTTGGTCTGGATGTCAAAGCGGTAAATTCTCGTTCTTGTCATATGCTGGTGATTCAGACTGTTCACCAGTCCGTCTGATCTGAGTGAGATTTCACTGTGCGGGCACGGCCGGTACTTAGCGACTGCGCTGTCCCTGCCTTGTTCCTTCTCTCTGCTGTCTGGTGGCCTCGTGAGTGGTTTCCCACCAGAAGCAGTGCGCTTTCCTGTTTTCAAGTGAGTTGAGTTACTTGGACACACTGAACACCGCCTATTCTTATTTTCAGTTTGTAGTAAAAACTAACAGTAGGTGGTGATCTCTTAACCTGCCCTCAGCTCGTTTAGATTAGTCATCCTTATATGTGATCAAGGCTTACCTTGGGATGTCTTGATAAATCTTGTGTTTTTTAACTAATATCACTTTAAAACTCTGTTTTAAAAAATCTGAAGCACAAAATTACATTGAAAAGTTACCTGTTTTATAGGAAATGAGGCAACATGATGTGCAGGAACTGAATCGAATTCTCTTTAGTGCTTTGGAAACTTCATTAGTTGGGACCTCCGGCCACGACCTCATCAATCGTCTCTATCACGGAACCATTGTTAACCAGATTGTTTGTAAAGAATGTAAGAATGTCAGTGAAAAGCAGGTGAATATGCAAGAGTATTTTAGTAATAAGTTATATGGTAAAGTGTAATTCATGTCATTAAATCTGTGATGATTACCGCCTGAGGGTTAACGTGTTTATTACCAGAAATAACTGCATCCGTTTTCTCCTTTTACTCTAGCCACACCTAAGGCATAAATTTATAATCCAAATGTCTCCAAGTAAACTGAAAAAAGCAAATATCTTAAAACATAGCTTTACTGTTTTATTCAGTACTCTAATATTTAGAAAATAGATTTGAGAGATGTTTACAGGGAGAGGTCTGTGGCCTCATGAGAAAAGCCCAATATCATCGTGGTTGGTGGTTGGATTATTATAAAAAAAGTTAATTAGGGAAGTAATTAACATAGAAAATTGATAAACATCTGTAATAAATGTTGGATTTAGTTTATTAATGTCTTTGAGAAAGTTCATTTGTGTGTGTGCTTATGTTTAAAATATATGTTTAAATATGTATATAAAAAATATATGTAAAGCTGTTATAGTCCTCTTGAAACTAGTGTAACCTTCAAGTTTTTGTCATAACACAGATTGCCCATTTAATCTACTTGGGAATTAGACATTGGAAATTTGTTCATGTAAATATAATAATCTCTGCTTGCTCTACAAATATGATATAGCAAATGAGTTTGATTTCATCACTGAACAGTTGTCCCTTAATGAAATCTCCTTTTGTGATGGCACAAGTTACAGAAAATTTCTGCATTTGACTATATAAGTAAAAAATTAAATATCGTTTTCTAAATGTTGCATTAATTGCTATTTTGGAATATATATAATATTTTTCTTTTTTTTCTTTTCTCTATCTCTTTTTTATGAGAGTGGGGATAAAAAGTACTTTTGGATCTTATTGCCTGTGCTAATAGGTTTGGCCCAGCCCAGTTTGGAACTATTAAGATGTTGTGTGTCTTTGAATTACTGTATGATTGACTTAACTGTAATAATAATTCACAAAGTAATTTCAAAACATAATGTATATGAGGCCACATGAGAAATTACAGACATTAACTTTTCACTTACATATATTATAAACTTATGCAAATGTTTTGTTACTTTAGATTCCACCATGAACTGATTAGTGCTCTGCTTTTTACAGTCCCCATAACCCCTTTAGTGCTATTATTGCGCGCAACACACTACACACACACACATACACACACACACACAAAACCCCTATAAATATGCTTTAAACTTGTCAAATTGTAAGTGTTTATTACTAGAAACATGTTGTAATACAAATGTAGCTGTAGAATTGATAGACTCCCATTTTGCAAAACACCCTCCTCTTAATTTCATAAAACACCTTTTTGTCCTGGCTCAAAATAGTTTTTTTTCTTAAAACTTCCTCAGTAGGTCTTAAACCAGACTTGACAGAAGAGGGGTAGGTGGAGTTTGCACTGGAGAATTCAGCCCTGCCCTTGCTCTTCTGGTCTAGAGGCTAAGACAGTACTTCTCAGTCAGAAGTGTGTTCAGTGGTTTGTTTTAGCTCCTGAAAAAGCAGGTTTTATTGTTTCTACAGTGAACTCATGAGCTAGTTCCTGATGTAGTTTGAACTAAGCTGCGGTTTGACTTAGAAAGGATAATTTGGTGTTAGGGACTTCACAGTGATCTGTACCTTCATATGTACAGTGTTTTAGGAAAAATATATCTGGTAGTTCCCAATATATGGATGAGTTGGTGATGTGTTTGTGAAATTGTTTTTTTTTAAATCTCTTGTTTATGTGTATTTCAGGAAGATTTCTTAGATCTAACCGTAGCGGTCAAAAACGTATCAGGTTTGGAAGAGGCACTCTGGAACATGTATGTAGAAGAGGAAGTTTTTGACTCTGACAATTTGTACCACTGTGGGACTTGTGACAGGCTGGTGAAAGCCGCAAAGGTAAAGAGAGATGCACTGCCTTTTCTTAGGGTGCCCGCTTAATGCTTGGTGGCTGGAAGGTCTCTGTCAAGAGAAATCAGCTTGTATGAAAAGGTTGGGAAGACAAACGAAACCCTTAATTAATACTAAGGATTGAAAAGACATTTACATTATACATATCTGTATTTTAATTTTTTACAATAAAGAATTTGTTTAAGCTTTCAACCCAACAGTTCTCTCAACTTCTTTCTCTCCTAGGAAAAATGTGTTTATACTTCAGTGTTTCTTAAATATACCTGTTTTTGATGAACTCTCCACATCCCTGCTTTTTGCAAATTACCATTGTGAAGAAGGCTGTATGTTTTTATTACTGCCAACCAAGAAACTTGTTGAGCTTCCCTTTCTTTACCTACTACTGTGAAAGCAGATGGCTTTCTTCATTTTGTGCATATACAGTTATTTTACAGTCTGTGTGTACACACAGACACACACACGCACGCACACGATAAGAGTCTGCATCCCTCCCTGTTCCCTCCCCCAGTTGGAGCAGGGAGATATTTAATTTGCTAATTAAAGGCTTGACAGAGTATGTCTGGGTTTCTCTTTGTATAGCAAAACAAAATATAGGACAAAAGGAGGACAAGATGTAAGCAACTGATTTCTTCTGCAAGAGAATCAACTCTGCTGCTGTCATTTTTATCTGCAGTCCATTTGCTGGTGGATGATATCATAGGCTCCTCATAGCGTTGTAAACTTGAACTCAGTTTAGTTAGTGATTATTGTGCACTGACTTGAACCACAATAAAAGATACAGGTACCCCCCGTATAACACGGTTGTTAGGGTCTCTGAAAATGCCGTGTTATACGAAACAGAACTAGTACAAAAAAGGGAGTTAGGTTCCAAAACTTAAAAAAACATACTATTATATTTTTATAATTAAGAGAAATGTCTTTATTAAAGCAATTTTCACCAAAAATACAACATT
Source organism: Rhinolophus ferrumequinum (assembly GCF_004115265.2). Classification (NCBI taxonomy): domain Eukaryota; kingdom Metazoa; phylum Chordata; class Mammalia; order Chiroptera; family Rhinolophidae; genus Rhinolophus; species Rhinolophus ferrumequinum. The sequence continues at coordinate 5,470,338 of NC_046291.1, forward strand.
AATATGTATTAAATAATGTTTTCTTCGTCATCACTACTAAGTACCATAAACTGAGGGCGTTTTCTTTTTCACAAGATATCTTCATCCTCTGAACTTAATACACCACGAACAAAATGGATTTAAAATTCTAATAAATTTTAAAATTCTGCAGTCAAATCTGATACAACATCCACACCGAATGAAAAATTTCAAATGGGATATCTTTTGCTCTTAAAAACTCTTATTCCGTGTTATTCAAGGATTTCCCTAATTTCCGATGAGATCTCTTTTGCTCTTAAAAGCGCTTATTACACTCTGTGTTGTTCAGGGATTTCTCTAATTCTCGAACCCTGTTAGAGTGAAACCATGTTATAGAAATGCCGTGTTATACGGGGATTACCTGTATATCTTTGCAGTTACTCTGTTATGACAGAGATAGCACTATTCCTAGAGATGACAATTACTGCATTTTCCAACAAAGGAAATGAGGATTGATTTAGATGACACACTATATTGATTTGGATCCTGGTGATCGTAGGTGAAAATGGAATAGAAACAATAAACTCCATGCCTGTAGCTTTCATAATAGGATTTGAAACCAGGGTGAATATTATATTGTTCAGTACGTATTTCCATCCAGCCTTTGCCCCTTTATAAAACCCAAAGAGGTTTCCTTTTTGCTTGTTTATTATTGTATTTCACCTTTGATGAAGTTCAGAGGATGAAGAGTCTTGGAAAGAGATTTAAATACATTCTTAATTTCACTTGAACTTAATTTGCACATTAGTAAAACAATAACCTTTTATTAAACAAAAGCAGTTATTTTATTCACCTTTTATATCATTGGTTTAGTTCTTTTTCAGTGGATATGTTTTGATTTTGAAACCTTTAAATTGCCTTCTGTTGTAGTTGCATTAAATTTATTGCCTCTAAGTTTAGGTTCAGTTGTGCTGCCTAAATTAATGCAGATTTGCTTGTTCTGAGCAGTGTTTTCTTCCTCAGCCACTCAACTGAGTAGCTACTTGTAGTTAAGTTACTCTGTTGTGTTTGTTTTTTAGGTGTATTATTTGAGCTTGTTTGAAAATCTGCCATGTTGTTAAATTGCTTTCTATCATTTAACTTTTTTCACCCACTGGATTTATGGAATTGTTTTGTTAAATATATTTTTAGGAATGTTAGATATTTTTGATTTGGGATACATTTATATATAAGGAAGGATATTTTTGCCCCTGCCCCACATGTGTTTAATTCAAAGGGGTTGGGAAAAGCTGATGACTTTTAAATAAAAAGCAGCTTACTTTAGTATTTTGAATTAAAACAAAAAATATCTTCTTATCTGCTTTTAAGAACAGTAACTGTAAAGCCCCAGTCAGTGGATCTTAACATTTGGGAATTAGAGCCCTTTTGAAAGTCTAATAAAAGCTAGGGATCTTCTCCCCAGAAAAATACATATACATGTACAATTTTCATATAATTTCAAGCGTCTGGATCCATTGAGACAGGTTCCTAGGTCCCAGATTAAGAACTCCAGTAGTTGAGTAAATAAAAAGAACTGTGTCTGTGAGATCAAGTACAGACCCCAAAGGAGGAAGGTGAAGGCTGGGCCTTGGGCAGGAAAGAAGCACGAGAGGGGGCCACCCAGTCAGCACACTCACCAGGTAGCTTTGATTTTAGGATGTGAACACTAAAAACATAAAACTGGGTTGTAAATTTTCAGTTGTAAGCGTAAATGGGTGATGTCACCTTTCATTCCATAAAATAAATACATTTATATCAGGGCTGTATTCAGTCCATGGTGATGAATTTATGTGATTTAAGGACATATTTCTCTTAAAACTGTGTCAAAAGTTGCTTTGTCGTGTGTTAAGAAATATTATGTATTCTTGTATTTAACTGCATTTTAAAAACTTAAAAAATTTTTCTTTTTAACAGTCGGCCAAATTACGTAAGCTGCCTCCCTTTCTTACTGTTTCATTGTTAAGATTTAATTTTGATTTTGTGAAGTGTGAACGATACAAGGAAACTAGCTGTTACACATTCCCTCTCCGGATCAATCTCAAGCCTTTTTGTGAACAGGTTTGAATTATTTTATTTTGAAATTCTTTTTTTCCCCTCTCAAGATTGAATCTTTAATTGACTTGATTTTCAGTTGGCTCTTTGCAGAATCTCAGCCATGGCACTGGCGTTTAGAGCTGCGTGATTCCTTGTTGTGGGGGCTGTGTGTCCCCTGCATTGTAGGATGCTGAGCAGCGTCCTTGGCTTCTACCTGCTGGGTGACAGGAGTATCCTCGCCCTGCCCCCCACCCCACTGACAAAAATGTCCTCAGACCTTGCCAACTGGGGGGAGGGCAGTGGGTAAACTCACATCCAGCTGAGAACCACTGGTTTATTACAGTTGTTTTGAATTTCCAAAGTATGGATTTGTTCTCTTTGAAATAAAAATAAAAATTTAAGAACAAAATTAGAAATGATCCTGCATTAGGAAAAATTACCATTAATTCGTACTTCGCTATCTGAATTTAGTTTCCTTTAGATGCAATAAATTAAACATCTAGAAAGTGAACAGGTGATTGGAACTTCATTGTTCTAGAATTTGTAATCCTTAAAGACACAGGCAAGAAAACGTTTTAAAAACAAATTAATTTCATAATCAACCTACTCTATAAGCCATTTTAAAAAATTTTCTATATGATTTCTACACATGATGCCAAGATCAGAATGATGAAACTGATTATTTCTTATTATCATTTTTTATATATTATGACACCATTTATTAGCTAACTATTGTATTTCTATGTATAAAAGTTCAAATGGGCCTTCCTCTGCTTGAAGCCTAATTACTGAGCATTTTGGGGTTGTTTTATTAATTACCATGTTATATATTAAGATGGCTCTTTGAAGCACATGACAAATCCAATTGGAGTACAGGAAAAATTCAACAGCTAAAGAGCACATTTATAAAGCAGTACAATAGGTATAATACAAAGATGGGTCTGCTAAAACTCACAGACTCACTGATAGGGTCGTGTTTTCATTATCACATAAGACTTACATGATCTTAGCCATAGTCCATAAAAATAACATCGTGTTGGGGTATAGTTTTCATGTTTAAGAAGCAGAATTTGGTGTGGTGTGATTGGTATTAGATCAATGATAGATAATTTCTATCTAATAATTGAGAATTTTAAAATTTAAAACCAGTTACTCAAATTTATCTTAATTTACCCTTAAATAACTAATAAATAGTGAAATTTCTTATTAATTACAGTAGTTGAAATTCTCTTTTCCCTTTGGTTATGTATCTTCCGATTTCGTGTAAGCTATATCAATGTTTATGTTCTTTTCTTTTGTAGAGTGAACTGGATGAGTTGGAATACATGTACGACCTCTTCTCGGTTATCATACACAAAGGGGGTTGCTACGGAGGCCATTATCATGTGTACATTAAAGACGTCGACTGTTTGGGAAACTGGCAGTTTCAAGTGAGCAGAGACAGTAGTTCAGAAGTATCTTTGCAGTTGTTTTCCTTTTCTAGTCCTATTATTTGGTGAGGAAATCTTTTGCCATTTATTATGTATTCAGTCTGTAAAATACTTTCAGAAGCACTGAAAGTCAATATAGAGAGAAGTTTTTAAATTTTCTAAATAATTTCACACAAGAAAATAATCAGCATAGTACAAACACTTCACCTAGATTCTCCAACATGTTGCCACGTTTGTGCAAGCACACACTGTACACACAAACACACACACACACACACACACACACACACACACAGAGTTAACATTATCATTGTTAGTGCCGGATCGTTTGAAATTAAGTTGAAGCCTTTATACCTAAATACTTTAATGTTCATCTCCTGAGAACAAAGACATTCTCTTATATAAGCGCAGATCAAAATCAGTAACTTCAGCATTGATGTAATACTATTATCTAATATGTAGTTTATATTCAGGTTTCATCAGTTGTCTGATCCAAATCCATTACAGCATTTTCTTCACCACTCTCATATCAAGTCCAGAATGATGCATTACATTTAGTTGGCATGCTCGTAAGTCTCCTTGAATCAATAATCGTTCCTCAGCTTATCTTTTGTCTTTCATGGCACCGACCAAAGATGGTGAAGATTTTCCTCCTATATAGTCTTCTAAAAGTTTCCTAGTTTTGCCTTTCACATTTAAAGCTCCGTTCTTCCTGGAATGGTTTCCTATGAATGGTGTGAGATTTTTTTTCCATGTGGGCATCCAACTGCCCATTCCCATTTATTGAATAATCCATTTTCCCCACTAATCTTCAGTGCAAGTTCTCTTATATCCGTTGTTTGCTTGTGTGTGAATCCATTTGGGACTCTTTTCTGTTCCGTTGTTCTTTTGTTCTATTTGTAGGCAAACACCATATGGTTAATTTTTGTAGCTTTATCATAAGTCATGATATGTGGTAGGACAAGGCCTCCTGATGTGCTGTGTTTCTGCAGGAGTGTTGTGCCCAGCCTGGTTTTTTATGCTTCTGTGAACATTTCTAGAATCAGCTTGTCAATATTCATCACACACACAAAGTAGTAGGGTTTTGAATCTACGTATGAAAACAAAATACATCTTTTCATTTTTTTTAGAGCTTCTTTAACCTCTTATAAAAATTTTTTATAATTTTCTCAAGAAAAGAACTTGCAGATATTCTGACGAAGAGCCCTACCTGGGAATCTAGTTGCAGTTATTTACAATGGGAAAAATTAGAAGGTACTACACACCAACCCCAAACTCGCAACCAGTTTTCTAACTGTAACTGAAACACAGTAAAGTGTCAGTATGTAAGTTACAAACCATCATGTTACGATGTAGAAGACTTAAAACATCTCTTCCTGATTATCAAACAGGTAATGTTGTTAATGGATAGTTACTCACAAGTAACTATCCAACGGCCTTCAAGCACAGCCCCTGTAGTGACATTCAGTTTGCTTTCTGGAACATCTGTGTGTTTCTGATGCTCTATAGGTTGTACTTGGAATGTCTTGAGAGAGGTGTATGTTTTATAAAGTTTGGATATTAAAAAAAGCAAAGCTGTTCCACCGGGAAAATGTTTCCCAGGGAGATGTTCTGTGTGGCTAGAGCTGTACTTCGTATGTTTTGGAGTGTTTGACTAGTGTGTTGAAATGGAGTTATCTTTGGTCTATTGGTTTTATAACCATCTTGCTAAATCTTATGTCATAGACATCTTTGGGAAAAGAGAGTTTTGTTTCATCCTTTCCAGTCCTTTGCTTCCGTTTGCTTTATTACTGCGACTCCAGTTCTGGGTTAGGAAAGCCATTCAAGAGTCGCTGTTGGTGCTTGTACCACGTGCGCCCAGATACCGGTGTGCTGGGCCCGTCCCGATCAGATGGGGAGAAGCACTGCTGTCCTCCTGGGGCGAGTGCAGCCTCAGTATTTCCAGGCTCCGTGGAGCTCATTCTTACCACCCCCACTGCTCTCTTACGGTTCCAGGCCCTGTAGCAGAGCGCGCTTATTCCGTCGCGCGTTCTCTCCCACCTTTCAAACAAGTACATTAGCTTTATTCCACTCTCTCGAAAAGGTGAAGTTGAAGCCTTTCATTAGATTCTGATAGAAGTTTGTGAACAGGTCTGATAAGTACTTGGTATCTCTTCATTTATTTTTTTCTGTTTGCCTTGCCCGCTGTAGTTCTGTTTTGTTTTTTTTCCTTCTAGTTATGCGTCCACGTGTTGTAACCTTTTCCCCAAAATCGCCATGTCTCTTCAGCCTTAGAAAGTGCTGCCACTTTGAAAGCTTAGAGGCTGCCAGTTCAGCCTCCGCCTCAGAGAGTGTGTCTCTGCTTTCCTTAGTGCCTGCTGCAGCTTTTGCTCAGCCAGTGTTAGATTTCAGGCACTTTTCTAGCTGGTGGGATTTATCCCCAGTCTTTTGATGCATAAAAATATTTATTTACAGTTTCATTTTCAAGTCTGTCGTTGAGGTCATGGACAGAGGCAGCTTCACACTGCAGTGAGGCAGCGTGTCTCAAGAGTCATGCTGTATTCCAGGTCTTCCTTTTGGGTTGTGTTTTCCTGGACATCTCTGCAGGTGTGTGTTCCTTTCTTCAGAATCGATTGACTCTTTCCTAGCAGGGCCAGGCTTTTCCTGGTTCTGTTAGGTGACTTGAGCGGGCAGGCAGGCATTCTCTCATTCTGCCCTGCGTCTCTATTCTTGAAGCTCTGTTACTGTATCAAGGTCTCCATCAAGGCTGACAGAACAATCAGAGGATTGTTTTCTGTCTGTGCTTGGTACATTTCCATATTCATGGTTTCAGAGGAAGCACCCTGTCTGTGATCTGTTTTCTTACTCTGTTCTTTAAGAATCAGTAGCTTTTCATCCCGAGCTGCGTGGTGTTCAAATGATGATGAGTGCTTTAAGAATTTCAGCTTCAGTAGGGCTTCCTGGGCGCTGCTTGTCTCTTTCCTGCCAGAATCCTGGGAGGTCTCTTGTGCCTGGAGACAGGATTCCGAATGTTCTCGTCAGAGCCAGGGCGTGTTCTTTCTGCTCAGAATTGGGTGAGTTCTTCCTTTTTGAGGAGCTGTTCCTGCATTCATGGGGTTCTTTAGTGGGTACCGTCTGCAAGAGTAAGTGTAATGACCAACCTCATGTAATTTTTCCCTGGGTGAAAGGCCACGTTTCAGCCTCGGTCTATCTAGAAGGTGAATCCTTTCTTGTAGGAGGCCATTAACTACTCAAAATGTGACTCGAGGTCTGGCTGCAAAGAGGAGCCTGATCTGTGCCTTCTGCTTCCTGCGGGGAAGGGGACTTGTGCTTCACTGACGGTTGGCATCACTTCTAATACCATCCCGTACATCTGAGGAAGTACGACAGAGAAGTCTTCACAACAGCTCCAGTAGGCAGCCCTGGGACTGATGCCGCTGGACCAGCCTGTCCCCACAAGGCCAGGGCTGGCCACTGGCAGAGTGGAGGAGGCCTGGGCCCCACCCATATGTCGCCTGCACCACTGTGTCAAATGCTGGGCAATGCCAGCCTGCCTTTCCCTTCCAGCCATTTTATAGTTTCTTGTTCCTTAATCATAAATGTCTTCAACTGTATTAAAGATACTATTTTATTATTCTATGTTTGATCATTGTAGTATCTAAAGTCCTTGTGGGTCTGATATGGATATCTGCTGATTCTGTTTCTTTGTGACTTTGAACTGTAGGCTTGGTTGGTCGGTTGGTTGGTTGGTTGGTTTTCTAAGAACATGATTTGCAGGACTAATTTGAGGCCTGAGTTGAAAGTACCTTCCTCCAAGAAAGGCATGTGTTTGTCTCTACCACATGCCTGGGTCACTTCCAACCCTTAACAACATTAAAATAAGATCTTGACTCAGTGGTTTTAGAGCCACGCAGCCACATGAGGACCTACTTGTGATTATAAATTATTAGAGGAAATGATTTCCCACCTTCATCTGGTGTTATGGTCACAGCAAGCCAGTTCCTTGTTCTTGATTGGAAAGTGGATTTTTTCCTAGGTCCTGCTTATATTGAGAGTGTAGCCCTTTCACACGTCTAGCTTTTTGCTGGAGTATCTATCTTGGTGGTGTAATGAAAATACATAGATTTGGTCTTTGTCCCGGGTCCCTGGCAGGCAGCTCCTTGGAATTTCCTGAGTGACAGGAAGAGGCAGGTCTTCTGTTGTTCATAATAAACCCTTTTCAGCTGCACCTGAGTTATGCTAATGAGGTGACTCTCGGTGCCTCTTAGATACCTTCTGGGTGAGTGCTGGTCCCCAGAGGAACCAACCACACAGTTGGAGGGTTGGAACTTTGAGCCCCAGACCCTGACCTGGGAAGGGGAGAGTCTGGAGATTCTGTCCCCCGGGCCAATGATTAGTCAGTCATGCCTATCAGTGAAACTTGGATAAAAACTCTGTGAAGCAAAGAGACTGTGGGAGCTTCTGGGTCGGTGAACACATCCATGTGCAGGGAGGGTGGTCACCCCGACTCCACGGGGCAGAGGCTCCTGCACTTAGCATCCTTCCAACAACGTTGCCCTGGCACCTTCCTCTCGCTCTTGATTTATATCCTTTAGAATAAATTGTAGTCCTGAATATAGTAAGCTCTTGAGTTCTGGGGACTGTTCCAGGAAATTATCAAACCTGGAGTGGGGGTTGTAGGAACCTAGAATGTGTATGGTTCAGCCAGGCAGAAGTGCAGGTAGCCTGGGGACCCCATCTGTGGCAAGTATCTGAAGTGGGGACAGTCTTGTGGGACTTGGTGAAGTTAGTGTCAGAATTGAATTAAATTGTAGGACGCCCAGATGGTGTCAGAGAGTTGGTTGTTCGGAAAATGAGTCATTCAACTCCCTACTTTAAGTAGGTCCTCAGGCTCAGTCTCTCAAACCCTGTCCTGTTCAAGCATCAGGGTGGAAGCTCTTTGTCAGCAAACTTGGGCAGCTAGAGATCTCAACTCCTTCCCTTTATTTCCATTCTACTTGTTCTCTGAGGATTTTCCCAATATCCTCTTGCTAGCTCAGTGCGTGTTTAAAAAGATGTTTTTGTTTTTTATGTTTTACTTTTGTTCAGCGTTTTTCATAATTTTACAGCAGGATGGTTATGTGTCATCTGCCATATTCTTCTATTATTTTTGTCTTGTGTTAATTATTTAGATCTATTTGAATTTATGGTTTTAAGCCAATTTAAAATGCTTTTGCTTGATGGAATGTATGAAAAATCATAAAACTATATCGGAAATTTTAACATGTTCAAAATAGAATGAAAACTTGGATGATCAGGAAATAGAAGGGAGTGTTTAAGCTGAGTTTGCAAAGATGGGTAGGATTTTATTACGGCAACACAGGTGAGTGATGATAAAAGAAAATGTTTTGAACTGAGTAATAATGAAAACACAACATACCAGAATTTGTAGAATGCAGCTAAAGTAGTGCTTAGTAGGGAAATGTTGCCACTGTGTGTATGTTGTGCTAGAAGCTTTACTTATATCACAGTCTTGATTTACAGATGAGGCCAGAGAGATTTAAAAAAAACTTGAATTTAAAATAATTCTGGAATTATTCAACCAGAGCTGGAATTGAAAACCAGGTCTAATTCCAAAGTATATACAAATTATGATGTTTTTATTGTTATTTCTCCATCTTGAAACCTCCGTAGCACAAGCATTCCTATTTTGTTAACTACCTTTTAAAAGATTAGTGATAGAAACTTTTTTATCGTTTTCTTTCCTAGGAGGAAAAAAGTAAACCAGATGTGAATTTGAAAGATCTTCAGAATGAAGGAGAGATTGATGATCCACTGATGATTCTAAAAGCAATTTTATTACAGGTAGAGAGAGCGCATGCGTGAGAGAATATGTATCAGATATAATAAATGAAATTTAGTTGGATGTGTGTATATATATATATATATATCAGATATATATATAAATGAAATTTAGTTGGTAGAACTTATATTGTTACTTTTCATAGTCTTTTTCCTTTGGACATTTTCTGCGTCTGTTTTTAAACAATTTTTTATTGGAGACTTTCTGGTTATAAAATAAATACCTATTCATGGTGGAAAACTTGAGAGAGAAAAAAGACTAGAAAATATAGAAAGAAAATCAAAAGTATAAATAAATAAACCAAATGCTCAGTCATTGTTAACACTTGGACCTGTATTCTCTGCATTCTGTTTTATATACATATATTGGGATTGGGTTACGGGATTTTTTGGTATTATTATGTCATTTTAAATAGAATTGGGATTTACTTTACATACTGTTTTGGAATTTACTGTTTTCCCATATTATCCTTTTAATGTCTGTAGGACCTGAAGTTGTGTCCCCTTTTTCATTCCTAATATTGGTTATACCTCTGTATTACCAAAAAATGTATACACATTTTACGAAAGGAAAAAACTTAATCTTTCTTAAAATTACACCGATGGTAACCACTTTGAGCACCTCGTGTAATTGCAGAAGACAAACGTGACTTGTATTCATCTTTTATTATCAGTATATATTGAGTATTACCATTTTAATACAGTTTTTTCGTTTCTTAAAATGTGTGTACATTGTTTTGGCACCTCTGTGTATGACTTTTAATGTTTGCTTACTACCCAGCTGTAAAGATGGTAGGTCTCCTTTCATTTACTCGTTCATTCTTAATAAACAATTTTTTCATAATTCTTTACTAGGGACCGAGACTGAGTCCTTTAAACTATATTGGCCTGTGGCCTCTGTATTAGTCTGCTGGGGCTGCCATAACAAAGCACCACAGACTGGGGGCTTAAAGCAACAGACACTTATTTTCCCTGGGTCTGGAGCCTGGGAGTCGTAGGTCAGGGTGTCGGCAGGTTTGGTCTCTTCTGGGGCCTCTTTCCTTGGCTTGTAGAGGACGACCTTACTGTGTCCTTCCATGACCTTCTCTCTGCGCGTGTCCACATTTCCTCTTAGGGACACCAGATAGACTGGAACAGGGCCCACCCTCATGGCCTTTTTAGCTTAATCACTTCTGAAAGGCCCTATCCAAAAATAGTCACAGTCCAAATTTCATGGCTTAGGGATTCATCATAATGAATTTTGTTGGGGGGAAACATTTCATCCTCTAACAGTCACTTCTTACTCCCTTTTAGAACTTGTTTATGCTTTGAAACATTCAGAAAAGACACTGATAATCCTTTTTTGCTCTTAAATCTTCTAAAAATCCCACCTAATAACAGAAATTCACCAAACCTCAGAATACTCTTTGGATATTGCTCTTTAAATGTTTAAACTTTGACACATGAAAAATGTCAAAATTCAAGTATGCTAAACTGAGGCTAATCTACTTTTTAAAAACCTTTTTATTTTGAAATAATTATGGTTAATCCACTACATGTTTGCTGTTAGAGCTACCTTTAGCTATATAATCCTGTTGGTCCGTTTGAACTCATAAAAGTTGCAGGTAGCTCATTAGATTTTCTTAAATGATTTTGTGTTTCTTTCCTAAGGAGGAGAATAATCTAATTCCTGTCGATCAGCTCGGCCAGAAACTCTTGAAAAAGATAGGGATATCTTGGAACAAGAAGTATAGAAAACAGCATGGACCACTGCGAAAGGTAATACATGACATTCTTACAGAAAGTCCCAATGCTAGGAAATTGTATCATGATCCCAGAGACATGAATTCTTTTGCGGAAGGAAATTTAAATTAGGTGAAAATAAAATTAGTATTTTTGCTTAATGGTTAGAATTCAGGTATTACTTATTAAGTATTTTATCATAGAATCAAGAAATAAGCAAAAAAACCGGGAGAGGGGGGTTAATCTCAACAGTAAAAAAATGTCACAAAGTTCATACCCTAAAACTTACAATTTGACTTATTGAAATGTCTTCAGGTATTCACCCGAATTTCGCTTGATCTTTCTTTTACACTCAGTTCTGGTAAACTTGGTGATCTGGTTTCCTTGGCTATAAGATTAGGTGCAAAAACTGGTACCGCCAGAAATAAGAGATTTGACTGAAAACAAGGAAAACAACAAAACACTTAGTAAATATTTTAGAGCTATTTCTTGCAGGAGGAAAGAGCTCACATAGGAGGTCAATAGTGTTGAAGTTCATCTTTTAATTAGGCCGCAGTTCATAAATGGATGTTAACTTTAATGCTCCTGAATTCATAGAAGGTTTTAAGGTTTTCATTTAAAAAGATTGTCTCAATGTTTCAATATTTTACTTTTAAGTATATTAGCTGTGCAGGGTTTTAAAAAAATACATAAATACCCTTTATAAGCTTAAGGATGTTAGCTTTTATTCATAGTTGACTGACCATTCCATTTTGAGATTGGATTTTAATATCAAATGCTGTTTGTTTCATATCTGTTGATATGATCACATGGCTTTTCTCTTATTCTGTTAGTGTGGTTAATTCTGTTGACTGATCTTTTTAATGTTAAGCAAATCTTACATTTCTGGGTTAAATCACACTTGGTCATGATATATTTTTAGGTATTGCTATGTTCATTTGGCTCATTTTATTAAAAACTTGTGTCTGTATTTATGTGAGCGAGATCCGTCTTTAATTTTCTTTTTTTGTCATGTCTGTCAGATTTTATTATCAGGGTTATACAGGACTTATAAAACAATTTGGGAAATATTTCCGTTTTTATAGTCTTAGAAAGAATTTCACTAAGATTGACTATTATTTCTTAAATGTTTGATGAAGCAGTTTAGACCTAGAACTTCTTTGTAATGTGGTTTTTAAGTTATAGTTTTAATTTTCTTGATTGTAGAGTTATTTAGGTTGTCTATTCTTGCATTATTTTGGAAAATTATATTTTTTAAGGAATTTATCCTTTTACCTATGGTGTCAAATTTATTGGCATAGGATTGTTCAAAATATCCTATATTATCTTTTTAGTGTCTGTGGGACTTGCCTTTTTTTCATTTCTGATGTTGATAATTTGTTTTTTCTCTCTTTTTTCCCACCAGTTTTGCTAGTGGCTCATCAAGTTTATTAAACTTTTCAAAAACTAACCTTTTGCCTTTGTTGATTTTCTCTGCTGCTCATCTGTTTTTATTTCATTGATTTCTGCTCTTGTTTTTAATTATTTCATTCTTTTTATCTTTGGGATTTAATTTGATCATCTTTTTTCTAGCTTCTTGGGTTGGTATCTCAGTTTTTTTTAAACTTTTCTTTTAATACATGCTTTTAAATCTATAAATTTCCTTCTAAGCACTATTTAGCTGCATCTACATTTGACATGTTTTCATTGTCATTTAGTTCAAAATATTTTGTAGTTTCTTTGATTCTTCCTTTGATCCATGAGTTTTTTTGGAAGTGTGTTGCTTAATTTCCAAATATTTGGTGAATTTCTAGTTACCTTTTTGTTATATCTGTAAAGTGATTTCTAATGAATTCCATTGTACTTTGAGAACATGCTCTTTGTTCTTTTGAATTTGAGACTTGTTTCATGCCTCTGCTTGAACTCTCCTCCACCTTGCACTGCTACCACCTGGGCAGTGGTGGATTAATGTACCACTCACTCTAGTTTGCTTCCTTGTTTTGAAGTATTGCATGCATTTCCTCCACTTTATGCCTGCTTTTGGTTACTCTCCAAACAGTTGTTTTCATTGTTTTGTCTAGAGTTTATTATTTTTATTAGGAGGGTTAGTTCAATAAAAGTTCTCTGCCTAAAAGTTCATCTTCAACTATCAAAGAAAAAATAGGCTATACAGAAAGTTCATTACTCAAAGGTTTCAAATTGTTGATATTTTATTGTACTTAAAACAAATCAGCTGCAAAACTATTTTACCATCTGTTATACGCAATGTTGACAATATGTCTTTGTGTCATATGCCCTGTGCCCTTCTATTTATGATAAAAATAATACTTTTGATTAGAAGGTTGGTATTACCATAGATTAGTTCTTTCCAAGAGACAATATTCATCTTTCCCTAATGATTGATGAGCTCAGTGAATGTTACATATACCTCAAGTGCTTTTCCATGTAAAGCAAATTTATGCTGAGAGAAAAGGAGGAGATGCAAGGCCCCATGGAGACTAGAGAATGAGAGGAGAGGGGTTTAGGGGATGGAGAGGGGGATAGGCAGTGGGAGGGAACCTTTTTTTTCTACCTAATCCTTTAGCTAAAAGAACCTAAGAGTTTTGGGGATTATTACTTAAGCCTTTCCATGCTTTGATTTCCTGAGCTAGCCTGTCAACTTCCAGGACAGACAACATTCAATTTAGCTAACATTAAACAATAATTTCGGCTTATAATTACTACCTTATCCCGACAGAATTTGTCTGAGTCACTGGTTTTGAAATTACCTTCTATAGTGCTTCACTGTGTGATTTTGTTTTGTGCTTTGTTTAGCTTGCTTTAAAAACATTTCACAACTGTTTGTTCTACCTAATGTTTCAGTAAAGCACTTTTTAAAAGCAGTGTTATTGAGGTGTAACTCAAATATTTTTAGAATGTGGCATGGCAACTTTTTCTCTTGATATAACTATTAGACTATTTAGCAGAGAGAACTCCGACTTTCATTAAATGTTTTATTATGGCCTAAATGGCCAAAAACAAAAGTGAAGTTAAAATAGCTAATCACAGAAAGGAAGATGATGTTTTTTTTAATCATGTCTAATTTTTAAAAACTTTATTAACCTAGTATTTGTTTTTTGTTTCTGTCTAGTTCTTACAGCTTCATTCTCAGCTATTTCTGCTCAGTTCAGATGAAAGTACAGTTAGTCTATTGAAGAACTGTTCTCTGCAGGCTGAGTTCAGTGTCCAAAGGAATGATCCGGAAGTTTTCAAGACACTTACTTCAGAATCCCCAGGATTAAATGATAGGACCTCCTGTCCTCACTGGTTTGATATAAATGATTCCAAAGTCCAACCCATCAAGGAAAAGGATATTGAACAGCAATTTCAGGGCAAAGAAAGTGCCTACATGTTGTTTTACCGGAAATCCCAGTTGCAGAGACCCCCTGAAGGTATGGAAAGAGAATGTTCCTGTTTGTTTCAGTTGATGATTAGAAGATAGATATTAAATACTGTTTGAATTGCTACTCTTTTTAAAGGAGGTTTACCCTTGGAACATTTTTAAATATTTTTAAGCTAGCAGTAATAAATACATGATGCCAGAAGGAATCCAACAGTCTATCATTTTTTTAAGACTATATATTTCTATTTAATATTTAACCCCCTTTAATATTATGAGGTCATTGTCAGATTTTCAAAATTGGATTTTCTTGGATGACATAGTGTTTTCTTACTGTGTGGGCAAGTCTTTGTGTATCCTTAGGCGTGGCTCTGTCATTCAGCCATGTTTTGCCTTTGAGTTGTAAGTGGCCTTGGTCTTACTTTCATATGTTCCATTTTATTTTTGTTTCCTTTCCCTCAAGGTAATGTTTTCTCTGAGCAATTGAAATATCTTTGAAGCACTTTTTGTTGAACCTTCTGGGAGAGTTAATACTATGGTGGTTAAACATTGAGACCCACAATGATAAGTTTTTGAATTGAAGCCACTCACATGAATCAGTCTGTAAGACTTTTTGATCACTTCCCAAAGTCTACTCAAAAGTAAAAAGAATTAACTAGGAAAGCTCTGTAGATTGAGATATGTCTGTGATTAAAGATGAGGATACTGTTCTTAGAGAAGGAGAATAGTGATCATTTTTGTAAAGAATCAGAAAGCAGTTAATAATTTGCATGTGAGTCCAAGGAAATTAACTTACTGGATCTGAAACAGTTACATAACTATTTTGTTAACCAGAAAGGGCTCTGTATTTTCCTGAGGGGGAAAAAAGATACAGTCACTATTCTGATAAATATATTGCCAAGCAGAATTCACAGTTATAAACATACATATTAACAGAAAGAGAGAGTCTTCAGATAGAGTGTTGTCTTTTTCGTTAAACTGAATTGTATACATAATTGGAATATGTACTAAATGACAGTTTTCTAATTGAAGAAAAGAATTAGTAGCTTAAGATTTTTAAACACGTACAACTAACTAGGTTGTATGACTTTTATACCTCCAAGCTGTAGAGGAAGTGCCAACTATTAAAAACCAGATTAGTAGTAATATTTAACTTGGAAAAGAGTGTCATCTCATTGTGGTTTCAATTCACGTTTCTGTTACGGGTTAGGTTGAAAAAAAAATTTTTTTTTTTTGCAGTTTATTTGTTGTTCTATTTCTTCTTTTGTATATTGCTCACTTATATGCTTTTCCCAATTTACTACTGAGGACAGGAATTGAAGAAAAGTCCAGCCAAAATCTTGATGGACTTTTTTGGGAGATAAAGGAATGGGACTTGACAAAATGATTGTAAAATTTACCCAAAGAGCTAAGTTAGTGAAAATTGAAGAAGGGACTACTGAAAGGAAATTTGCACTATCAGTCAAGTCACACTGACAAGCTATAGCAATTAAGACAGTGTGGTGCTAAGGCAAAAAGGTGGGGGGACCATTGAAATGGAGCCATAAGCCCAGAACTAGATCTGTTTTTTAGATTTTAATTCGTGATGAGGTAGCTTTTCAGATAAGCAGAGAAAAAGTGAGTTAATAAATACAACTGGGAAGTTGGTTAGTAGTTAATCACTTGAGTTTACTCTTTACAATTATACTAATCACTTGAATGAAATTATAGCTCTGAATGTTCATGTAAAAAAGGAAACTTAAAGTGTATAAAATGTAAATGTTTTTCTGATCTTAAGGTAGAGAAGACTTTCTAAGCTTAAAAGCAAAGAAAGAAAAAAGGAAAAGTGATATAAACCTTGAACAATATTAAGAGGCAAATGATAAGCTAGTGGGAAACAATAAAATATATGGCAAATACAGTTCCCCTATCTGTAGAGTGCTCTTACATATATTCCATTGTCCTCAGTAGTAAATTGGGAAAAGCATATAAGTGAGCAATGTACAAAAGAAGAAATAGAACAAATAAACTGCAAAAAAAAAAAAAATTTTTTTTTCAACCTAACCCGTAACAGAAACGTGAATTGAAACCACAATGAGATGACACTCTTTTCCAAGTTAAATATTACTACTAATCTGGTTTTTAATAGTTGGCACTTCCTCTACAGCTTGGAGGTATAAAAGTCACAACCTATTTAGTTGTATGTGTTTAAAAATCTTAAGCCACTAATTCTGCTTCTGCAAATTTGTCTTGAAATAATCAGAGCTGTGTATAAATATTTATGTTCAAAGATGTGTTACCCGCATTATTTTATAATAATGACTAATGGAAATCAACTAAATGTCTAACAGAAAAAGATTGGCTAGATTAGTTATGCTATTTATAGAATGGACTACATTGCAGTCATTTAAAGCTTTGGAAAAATAACAATATATGAAATGAAAAAGCATATTACAAATTTGTTGAATATAATCTCATTTTGTAGCAAATTTAATTGCTTTAAAGAAGTGTGTGTGTACATACACAAGACACATTGTGTAGGTATAGAAAAAAGAGCAGACGTATATAAATATCAAATTTTAGCAATATCTCTTAAGGTAGTGGGATTACATGTAATATCTGTTTCTGTTACATTTTGAAAAATAATTTTCATAATTTTTACAGTGACCAGTTATTACATTTGTTACAGGAAGAAAATAGTGGGTGTTTTTTTAAGAAAGCATATTTAAAGAGAGTTGAAGAAATGGAATTCTTCTAGCTTGGCTTAAAGAACTGTTTCCCTTTCATTTGTGCTAATGTGTTCATTTTTCAGATGGAAAACAGAGATCCCAGGAAAATTAGTATTCACATAGATAGTTAATCGAAGCTTTTCCAGCTCCCAGCTCAGTCTTTTCTAGTTGCCCATGCTACCTCTTCAGCAACCAGATTTCATTCAGTCAGCACAAATTAATGAAACGTTTTGTTCACAGCTCGAGCTAATCCAAGATACAGGGTTCCATGTCATTTGCTAAATGAAATGGATGCAGCCAACATTGAACTGCAAAGAAAAAGGTAATTTTAACTTTTAGAGTTTGAATGGTTTTTCTGCAGAATGAGGATCTAATTTAGGTCTTAAGTATTCAATAATGAAAATTAAAAAGGAAAAAAGTCAACTAGTTAATGCCAGTATCTTTCACTGCTGAATTTTTATAGTGAAAGTATCTTTTACTTTGAAATTATCCTTACCTGAGAGTGAATGGAATAGTGATACATAAATGGCCGTTGCTCAGTGGGGATTGAAGCCTAAGAAAACTAGAGAAATAGGTGAGCACAAGTTGAACTAAATGAATTGTATTCTGGCCTGGGTTATTCCCTTGGTACAAAGAGAACCTGCATGAAAATCACCCCTCCTATTTCAGTATTTGTGGAGAAATGGCATGTAGTGACAAAAGACCAGAGGTGGGCAAAAGGAAGGAAATGTGGATTATACAAACTGTTACGCTTAACATCAACTGTAGGCAAAAACCTATAGTGGATTATTAAATATTAAAGGGATGGTTAATGAGAACTTAATGATCTCAGCTTTCTCTTTTGAGGTCTAACCTTGGACCCTAAAGAACTGGTTCTTTATGTGCTCTCTGACATAGTTGGTGGGGTATTGGTTTCCGGAAATGGATGTTCCATGGTCTTTTTGTGGATCCAAGCGGCTGGTTATGTAGCAGGGATGCGTTCAACATTTTTATCACTGACTTGAAGCTGGGGTGGCGAAATGGCAGGTAGATTGAATGGCAAACCAAGATTGAAGGAAGTCTCAACAAAAATCAAGACACTGAAAATATGAAAACAGAGTGAAATATCTTAAGCATGAAAAATAATCTGCACGAGTGGTATGGATTAGCAGGTATAAAAAAAAAAACACATCACAACCAACCTAAAATATTTTGTCAGCCAGCACTAAGCTTTGTAAATGTGGTCATCAAAATAGCTAATGCTATCTTTGAGCACAGTAATAGAATTGTGTGTGAGCATAAGTTGGTCACACGGCCTGCAGTGGAGTGTCTGGCGCGCTTCAGGAAGCCTGGGGTGATTCGGAGAAGGGCAGGCGTTGAGGGCTGCTGCCGAGGACACTTGACCTGGACAGAGGAGACTCAGGAGGATCATGAGATCGACTTCACATACTTTATGGGAGAGCCTGTGGGTCCAGTGGAATTAAGGATGAACTCGAAGTTTGTAAATGTGACACTTAACGCAGTTATTAGGAGCAGGTTTCTAGCATTTTGTTTGTAACTCTAAGCTCAGGATTGGAAGATTTCGAGTGTCAGTTATCTGTTCAGAATAACATTGCACAGTGTACGTGAAAACCTGTTTTCCTTAGAATTCCCCGTAACACGCTGAAAGTTTGCTATTTATTGAGAAACTAAAGTGAGTCATTTTGGAGCATGGAAGGAAAGGATGTCAATTATCAATGTTTCGGGTAGTGAAGAATTTGTTGTAAATCAAATATTTGTGGTGTGAGATGAAACATAGCATCTGTGTATTTTTTATGCCTCTTTAAAGGGCAGAATATGATTCTACAAACAATGATTTTGAATTGCATCTCCACGTGGGCCCTCATTATCATTTCTTCAATGGGGCTTTGCACCCAGTCTCTCAAACAGAAAGTGTGTGGGATTTAACCTTTGATAAAAGAAAAACATTAGGAGATCTTCGACAATCAGTATTTCAGGTAATTTAGTCTCATTTCCTCTCAATTTAGACATTAAGGTCCATCTCAAGATGGATTCCTCTTCTCAAAAATCCTATTTAGGACACTTCTATTTATTTTTCAAAGCTGCTTAGGAAAATCCTCTTATCTGCCAGCTCCGTGGAGGGGTGGCACGGATGTCCTCCCCTCGCCTGCAAGTCTTGGCCTCTGCACAGACAAGCCTCTTGGTCCTGCCAGGAGGTTTCTCGGGAGAGGCAAGCCTGCTCTGTTTCATTTGGGGGAGAGATAGAGTATCAGGTTGTCTCTTTTTTGGAAAATAAATGAAAGAGAATTGGTTCTAAAGGGAGTGAAAAGATAAACCTGTGAACTAAAACCAAGGACTACTAAACAAATAAAAGGAGCTAACTTTTCTACCTTTCAGTACAGAATAGCATTTATTAAGAAAGATTCCTAAGTGAAGGAAAATAATCTGCTGGTCTCTAGGAAAGACAAACATTGTTGTAGTCATTGTTTCCAAATAATTAGCCAGTTGTGTTTTAATGACAACAGCAACAGTGCTCTTTGTTTCACTTCTGATGAGCATGTGAATCGTAGCACTTGGCTCCTTAACCTCCTGAGGGCAAGCGCACTAACCCTATTTGAAAGATGAAGAAATCGTGATTGAATTGTGATTGCCCGGATCAGACTTCTGGCTAGTCGCGCAACTAGGTCTCCAGTCCTGTTCTCCCAACTCTTTCTTTCTTCTTAATCTCACGTCCTCACTCTACACTACTTCCTGATCAAGGAACAGGGAAATAGAAAATATGTACCTTTTTTTTTTTTTGAGAAATAAATGAATTTTCTGAAAAACTAAATCAATTACCAAAATTATTAGCTTTCTTTTGATTTTCCTCTTGTACATAGAAAAGCAGGGCAATTTCTTTTCTAACTTTAGTTGATTTGACTGATATTTAAATGTTGGATCAGTATCAGGATTTCTAAAATTGTCTCGTATTTCTGAACTTTTGCATTAAAAGTTCATTCCTGAGCCAGTCCTGGCAGCGTTGGTATAGGTGGACTTGGGGGTCTGACCCTGTCTAGGGTGACATTAGGTGACAAATGGAGACCTTTAACTACATATCTCTTATCTTAGAAGTAAGCCACTGGCAAGAGGCTCTGAGAGCAACACAGTTAGCTAATCACTTGTAAATGTGGAATTTCTTTCTAAGAGAACTATCTTGTGGTGTTGTGGAGAGAGACTAAAAAGGACTTCATCTTTATGGGTGATGTTAATTTGGTGAGATTATCACAGTCTCCAGAGTCTTGGATCTAGAAACTTAAAAAACAAAACCCTGGTAATCTATTACACTTTGTAAATTTACGGTGGGAGACATTCCTTTGAAGTGGTTGAGAATATCAGTGTGTGTTGGAGTCCTTACTGCCTTTCCCTGAATGGCACTGATTAAACAAATCGTGTTTGCTCTTTCAGACAAAGATTCCTGGGCTGGCATGGGGATCACTTAGCCTGCGATAAAAGGGGACCTCCCGTAAATTAAGCAGAATTGTTTCGATGGTCGGTGTGCTCTGTGTATGCCAAGTATTTCAGTCGCTAATGGATGAGATTCACTATTTTGGGATTTGACTAATTTAACAATGACTGATGTCTTCTTCCTCCGTTTGATGTTGGGTGGGGATGGGAGTATTCATTTGTTTGTTCCTGTATCATCTACATATGTAAATTGCCACATTGCTCATCCAATGAAAGGGGAAGTGGTATATGTTACTTTTCATTGTTCTCTTTTCTTTCATTAATATTCTCTAGCTGTTAGACTTTTGGGAAGGAGACATGGTTCTTAGTATTGCAAAGTGTTTACCAGCAGGACTTCACGTCTACCAGACACTTGATGGTAAGATCAATATTAAGACACAGCAACTCATTTTATATATATTTATATTTTTGTGGGGCTCATCTGTGATTTTCTACTCTTGTCTAGTGTTTCCTCGTACCTACTACATTCTTAACTATGTAATTTATCCAATTTATAATGTGTCCAATTTATGTAATGTGTGAAATTTTGCTAACATGGAAACATTTTATATTTTCTGATATTAAAGCTGCCTTTCCACCAAATTACTTTTTTAAGGCTTTGGAATTTTTTTCATATTAACACAAATTTTTAAGCAAAATGATTTGGAACCATTTGAATCTTATTTATATAGCTTGATTTTTTTTTTTTTTTACCCAATTCTCAGCTTCACAAATGTACTCTGAGAGCTTAAAAGTATTTATTTCCTTTAAATGACAACAAAACAATAATAGCAGTCACAGTTGTAACATTTATTTTGTACTTCACTGTGCCAGATACTGAGATAAGTGTTTTATGTAAATCATCTCATTTGGTTGTCACAAAATTCTTTTATCCCCATTTCATACGTGAGAAAACTGTTGTGTACAGACCTGAAGGACACAAGGACATACAGCTAATTAGTGGTGGAGCTGGAACTGGTTGAGGCCTAAGCCTTATTATTACTGTTCACAGTGTCAAGTACGGTTGACCTTTATATTAGCTTTTTTCCTGCTCTCATGCTCACAACGCTTATGTAGCAACATGGGGAAATAGTTATATAACATGAAAGGAAAATAACTGAAGAGCGTGATAGAAGGTATAAAGATAAAAATAATATCAATATAATAAGCATAATTCCTGCCTTTTAAATTTTTTTTTCCTAAATGGGAATGCTTTTTCAAAGAAATATTTAAGTGTCTCAGCTCTTTTCTTTAGTTAAATTGTTTCTAATAGTCACAGTGAACGTTCTCACTGATAATCTCATCTTCCTAGGAGATGACCTGACACTGTGTGAAATGGAAATTACTGATGAGGAAGACATCTTTGTATGGAATGGAGTGGAGGTAAAAAAAGTATTGAAGAAATAGTCATGACAGTTTCGGATTTTTTAAAAGTCATTGTAATGAAATTTTATTCAGCATATGTGAAAGCAATTAGATATTAGAAAACTGCTGAAATACAAATGTTAGGTACAGACAGTAGCAGTTACATGTTAAAGAGCTATTTCTTGAGCACCTCTGTTGTGCCACCTGTCAGATGCTAGATACAAAGGTAAATAGTCTGAGTTTGTCAGGCGTTCATGTGTAATCGCACTAAGATAAGGGCCTGCACATGTGCCCTGTGGGAATTGAGAAGGGGGCGAAAGCTATGCTGAGTTAGGGAAGGGAGCTGACGTGTAGGAGCAGAGTGTTCTGAGCCAGGACAGGGGTGAGGACCATCTCAGCCACTCAGTAAACTGCCCTTGGTGTTTCCAGGGCTTCATTACCACCCCTGAGGACTCATACATCTCTGTCTCCACTCCAGATTTCTCTCCTGAAAAATAAAAGATGGCTAAGAGAAAGTTTCAAAAGAAAAATCTAAACTTGGTTTTTTGGTACTTAAAAGACACTTGTGAACACTTCACTTGAAAAAAATGAGAATTATTCTACAAGAGTAATCTTTTACTGCATTGTCATGTTGACTTAATTTTGGCAAATGTGAACTGTACTAATGGTTGTCTCGATATTACTGTAGGTTGGTGGAATCCAGATTCCAACTGGTAGTGACTGTGAACCTCTGCTTTTAAATGTTCTTCATCTAGCAACAAGCGGTGAAGGAGAAAAGTGTCAGCAGCTGACAGAATCTCCACAGGTCTTTCCATCTAATGCAGAAGTAGGCTCTGTCTTCACAGCCTTAGCAATCCCAGTAGGTGCCATCTTTCTCAGCAGCACTGAATGCACAGATGAGGGCTGGACTGCCATTCCCCAGGAAGGCTGGAGGAAGACATTCAGAGAGCAAGGCCTCACGAACGGAAGCTCGGTTCTGATCCAAGATTCCAGTAACAATAATAACAGGTAGCTCACTAAAAAGAGAATTCTTTCTTATTTTACTTACAATACTATCTCATAGAACCCTAAAGCTTTATTTTCATAGTAAGAGTTAAATGTTTCTCTTTAGTTCTAGACATTGTGTTCTATATATTGTAAGTAGGAAAGTTCTAAATAAGCAACTTGGATAAAAAGGTATTGTACTGGGATTTTTTTGGAGGGAATTGTGATAACTAAGTAATACAAGTATAGAGAAGATACAGTCTAGATTAATTGGCTATAAAGCAGAATCCTACCAAATGAATTGATTAGAACTCATTGTAAAACTGAAGACATGTTCTCACTAAGAAAGTTCCTGAAAATTTTCATGAGGGTGGTATTAAGATTATGGCTAAATTTGTCTGACTATTTTGTCACAAGAATCCTATAAAGCAATTCAGTTTTTCATCACAGTCCTTTTTATGACTTTTGAGAACCTCCCAGCTGCCCAGATAGGGCAATTACATGGGGAATGGTGCCCTCGATCCTGTAAATCACGTTTGAAGCTCAGAAATGTTGCCTCACTTCATTTTTGTTATCCATGTCTGTGACATTGTGTAGAGTCGCTTTCTGGGGTCAGTGTGTCATACACTGTAACCCCCCAAATTCCATCTACTGAAGACTAGGTTACGAACAGCAAATCAGTTGCCTCCCTCATCAGTGCTGTGAGTACACTTAGATCACTGTCTCTGGGTTACGATTAGTCGTGGCTGTGACACAGAAGCGGAGCATTTATGAACTGTGTTTATTTTGTATAACACCGCGATTACTCTTGGACAGATGTTTTCCACGCCATGTGTATTTAATAAAGCTTATTAAGTATTTTTTTGTAAGTAATATACATTTATTAGGACTTAGGAAATACAGAAGTGAAGACAGAGCCTCCCCACAGCACCCCGGCACCACCCAGGCACGTCAGTCCCTGTTAGCTTTCCTGTTCTTCTGAGCTCAAAGAAGTAGTTTTTTGTTTAGAAGGGTTTTTCCTTTTAAACATGATTATTTTGTAGATAGCTATATCCTGCCTTTCGCCCCATGTTTGTGGACTCTTCATAAACCTCATTTCATGGCTTCGTAACAGTCTGTTGACTTTTCCTGCCTGTGCTCCTGTGGGAGGCAGTGGGCGTGGTGGGCAGGGAGCCAGCGGCCTGGCTTTGGGTCCAGCTTTCTCACTCCTAACAGTGTGACCGTGGGCCAGTTACTTCACCCCTCTCTGCTCACTTTCTTCTTTGGTAAAATGGGGATAATAATTAGTACCAACTTCATAGGATTGTGAGGATTGAACGAGGGAAGTGCTTACAAAGTGTACACACAGTAACTACTAAATATTTTAGCTGCCATCATCATCCCATGTCTCACTATTTCAAGGTGGCATTCAGGGAACGTCTTTGTGCTTGAAACTCCATCGTGTTTAGGCTGGCTAACTTAAGGTGGAGTCCCACAGTGGAGTAGCTGAAATCCAGAGTAGAGTTGTGGTTCAGGGCTGGGATACACACTCCCCAAGAGGACTTCTGCTCGCCTGTTGTGTGCCTCTGTGTGAATTAGAAAGAAGCCCTTCTTTCCTCACGCTCCCTTATACTATATGTAGGCACGTTTTGATAGAACAGGATGCTCTACTGCCCTCTGCTCTCATAAAATAAAACTCCATCATAAACATACAAGTCTATGAGGTGAATGACGCCCCTTAGATGTGGTACTTTTATGCCGCGTCGGTCTGCACAACTGTCCATGGCTGTCCTCTTGGGAAACTCGGTCTAAATCCTGTGGGTGGGTTTCTGGCACAGGCGCTCCATGAAAGCCCCCTAGAGATGCCCGTGTGCAGGCACAAGTCAACAGCGGGTTGGTCAGGTAAACAGTTCTCTTGGAAAGGTGTGGCGCAGATTGTTCGTAGACGGCAAAGAATATTGGGAGTCATGAATATGATCGGCTCCATAGAATACTGCCAGCACTACCCTGAAGAGACAGCCAACTTCCACAGAGCCGGCTCCACGGAACATGATCTCCTTTAATTACGTCACATTAAATTAGTCGCTTGCTGAATTGTAGAACTGGTGCCTAAGGAAAAATAATGCATTTTCTGATCCTTTCTGATCCATAAAAGTGCTGTGTAAGGACATATTTTTAAAAATATCTTTTTACCTACAGTTTGTTGACCAAACAAGGTGAATGGATCACAACTGTGAATGAGACCGACTGGATCCAAGTTAAAAATTTATGCCAATCAGAATCTGAAGAGGAGCTCGTTCAAATACCAGCAACTGCTAACACAGTGAGTGGCTTATAATTCAAGTCTGGTTGGCAGCTTTTTAGGTTAACTGAATTTTATTTAGAAAGTAATGCCTTAAACTTGCAGAACAGTCTCATTAGACTTCTAACTATTAAGAAATCAACTTTTTATTTTTAATATTTAATTATTCCTCATTTACCTGTTAGTAGTCCTTGGCACATCTCAAGAAAATATGTGCCCTTTTTTCCTCCAAAACCTAGAATTAGAATGTGGGAGTTAGCTATTATAGTACATGGAATCCTCTAGCTTTTTTGTCAAATATATATAGTGCTATATCAAAATACAAATATATATTTATATTTATCAAAATATATCAAGATATGAAACGCTATTTTTAAGGGTCTTTTCGGCATTTTTTAAACCGGCATATATGTTTTGTTTTTGTGTTCTGTTCTTCTTTCTTTTTTTTAAGTTTAACTGAAATTGCTCTGCATTATACCCTGTGCTCTATATAAAGCCAGCTTCTCTTTAACGGAGATTCCTTCAGTCTTCCACTTGAAGACTGTGGTACTAGTTTCCTTAAACGTTATTTTAGGGAACATCTTTTTATTTTTATGTAGTCTCAATTCATTAAAAAGAAACATACTAGAATGTTTTCTACAAATACAATTTCTTAAGATGCATTGATATTTGGTGGTATAGTCGAGGGGACAGTGAAAGACCAATGCTCTCACCTCGGGAGACCTCCACCCTGACCCCAAGGGGGAGACTTTGGTGAAGTTCCTGATCCTGCTTCGCCCGGTGGGGGGGCACGATGGGCGGGGCGGAATGATCTCTGACATCAGTTTCACCCCTAAATTTCTATGATTTTTATGCCCTCGAGGCATTTAGCCTAAACTAAAAAAGAAAAAAGAGTTCTAAACTAAATTTAAATAGGCATTTTAAATAGTGCCCTTGGACTAGTATTACACATTTTTATATTATTTATGCTTACTGGCCCTGAACTCAACGTTCTTACATAGAGAAATGTGACCGCCTGCAGCTTCTTTTGTTTGCTGTCATCAGAAAGGTTAGTGGTTTGTCAGTTTTTTGCCTTTCTCTAGAATTGTTTCTTTGGTTTTCTGTAGGAGTCCTTTCTGTTCCAGTTAACATCAGTTTGCTTAAAAACTTAACTATTAAGATCTAAGTTTTTTGCTTTTGACTTTGTAGAAAAGAGAAAATGAATTTTGGGGATGGAAAAATTTTTTTTCAAGTAGGCAAAAACTACTAAATGTCAGGTAATTAATAACTCAGTCTGTATGTGCACACACAATCTTCATTTTCCTCTCCTCCCATTGTTTTCAACTTATACACAGTCATTAGTTTATTTCTCTATTTTAGGTGGTGTTTGATGTTCGAATTAAAGCCATAAAGGAATTAAAATTAATGAAGGAACTAGGTAATCATTTACGTTTGGTTTTGGTTTTTTGGTTCAATTTAGTTTTGTTTTGCTTTGAATTGAAAAAATTATGGGAGAGTACAAAAAATGATTTAGGGAAAACTCATCCACCTACCACCCAAAATGGACAGACGTTATCATTGTCATGTGTTTGTTTTTGTTTGAAACATTACAACATCCTCTGTGTCCTCCTCCTCATACCTGCTCTCCCCCTCCCCGGGTGCAACCAGTATATCTGATTCGGGTGTGTTTCTAGTCTATGTATTCATATTGTGCTGTATGTATTTTGCTCTCATATATATGTATATGTGTATATTGTGTTTTTATATTTACATAAGTTCCAGCATATGGAATATAACATTCTGCAAACTCACTGTTCACTCAGCATTAGGTTTTTTTAACACCCTTACTGAGGTATAATTTATATACCATCACACACTTGTTTTCAGTGGTTATTAGTAAATGTATAGAGTTGTACAGCCATCACTGTAATCCCGTTTTAGAATATTTCCATCACTCCAAACAAAAAGATCCCTCATTCCTATTCGCACTCCAAGCCCTCAGCAACCACTCATCTGCTTTCTGTCTCTCTGGACTTGCTCTTCTGGAACCATATAATAGGTAGTCTTGTGTGTCTGGCTTCTTTTACTTAGCATTCCGTTTTTGGGTTCTGCCATGATTTAGCATGTATTAATAATTTGTTCCTTTTATTGCGGAGTAGTATTCCATTGTACAGAAATACCACATTTTGTTTATTAATTCACCAGTTGATTGTTTCCACTTTCTGGCTTTTATGAATAGTTCTGCTATAAACATTTATCCCTGTGTGGACATATGTTTTCAGTTCGCTTGGATAGATATATAGGATTGGAATTGCTGGGTCAAAAAGGAAATTTATGTGTAACTTTATAAGAAACTGCCATACTGTTTTCCAAAGTGGCTGAACCATTGATGTCCACACTAGCAGTATGTCAGGGTTATGTTTCTCCACATCCTTGCCAATAGTTGTAATTGTCTGTATTTTTAATTATAGCCATTCCAGTGAATGTGAATTGGTATCATTGTGTGTTTGATTGTATTTTCCTTTTGCAATGATGGTGAGCGCTATCGATGTACCTATTGTATATTTATATACTCTGAGGATTCTATTTACAAGCCGCTAGAATTAGTGAGTTAATAGGAACTCTAATCAATAGACAAAAATCCATTATATGTTTATCTACTAGCAACAAAAACAAATGGAAAATGAAAACACTCATAATAGAAAAAAATGTCATGAAATACTTGGGGATAAATTCAATGAAATATGTGCAAGGCATGTACACTGAAAACTAGGAAAACATTGCTGTGAAAAATAAACAAAGACCTGAATAAATGAAGCAATGTACCATGTTCTTGGATCAGAAGACACAATATTGTTAAGAGGCTATAATTCTCTCAAAATTGATTTGTAGATTTAATGCAATCTCACCCAAAATCCTAGCAGGGCTTTTTTTTTTTTTTTTAGTGAAACTTGACAAGCTGATTCTTTATACGGAAATGCAAAGAACCTAAGTGTCCTTAACAATTTGGGGGCGGGGGGGGGGGAACAGTTGGAAGCGTTACACCTTTTGATTTCAAGACTTACTCTAAGCTATAGTAGTTAAGACAGTGTGTGCTGGCATAAGAGCAGACAAACAAACCAGGGGTCTGCAAGCTATGCTCACAACTTGTTTCTGTATAGCTGGTAAGTTAAGAATAGATTTTACATTTTTTTAAAGGGCTGTTTAATGAAGATGTGCAACAGGGATCGTAACTGGTTTTTGAGGCCTAAAATATGTACAGTGGAACTCCAGTGGGAATCCAGAACTAGGTGCAGACATATTTATTTAGTCAGTTGACTTTCAACAAAAGCACCAAGGCACTTCCATGGGGAAAAAGTATTGGACCAGTTAGATATCCATAGATGCAGAAGTGAATCTCCAGCTCTGCTGTGCATCATGTAAAAAACTAATTCAAAATGGATCATAGGCCTAAATGTTGAAACCTAAAACTTATAAAATTTCTGGGCGAAAACATGAGAAAAATCTTTATTCCTTTCATCATAAGGAAAAGATATTTTTAGATAGGGCTCAAGAAATATAAACCATGAAAGACAAAACTAGTAAATTGGACTACATCGAAATTTGGAACTTTATTCTTCAAAAGGCATTTGAAAAGGCAAGCCACAAAGTGGGAGAAAAAAATTCATAGAGCGTATTTGACAATAGACTTGCATCAGAATATATAAAACATAACCTAATCAGAAGACAAAACCCAACCTTTCACAGAAGAGGACCTACTTCTGAGTGACCAGCGTGCAGGGAAGGACGCTCAGCATCACTAACCAGCAAACTGAACCATAATGACCCCACGACACACTCCGTGGAATATGAACATTTTAAATACTCAGAAAACCAGTGGTAGTGAAGATGTTGAGCAATTGCAACTGCCATTATTGCTGGTGGGAGCGTGGAATGGTTGGTAGTCACTTTGGTTAAGAGTTAGCCTGTTTCTTTTGAATGTAAGCATTCACTTACCAATTCTCCTAGATATTTACCCAAGAAAAATGAAAACATATTTCCTTACAAACATTGTACAAAAATGTACGTAACCAAAAACTGGAAACAAGCCAGAGGCGAATGGAGGAACAAATCTCGGAGTGTCCCTACCATGGGGTACTGCTCACCAGCAAAAGCAGTGGACTCCCAGCACATGCAAAACGTGGCTGAATCTCAGAGACATTGTGCCAAGCAAAAGAAGCTGGACACACAAGCGTTCACTCTTAATCCTATTTATATGACATTTTCGAAAAAGAAAACCTGAGCTCTAGTTAGAGGCAGATCAGAATTGGGGGATGGGCGGTTGACTGCAAAGTGGCATGAGGCAATTTGAGGGGGTGATGCAAATTATAGCTCACTTTGCCAAGTGTTTATATCAAACTCTTTGAACTGTACAGTTAAACTGAATGTGTTTTATTATACGTAAATTTTACCTCAAAAAAGTTGATTAACGGGCAGATGGGTGGCTCAGTTGGTTAGAGCATAAGCTCTGGGCAACAGGGTTGCCAGTTCAATTCCCATATGGGCCAGTGAGCTACACCCTCCACAACTACAATGAAGACAATAAGCTGCCTCTGAGCTGCCACTGAGCTCCCGGGCGGCCGGATGGCTCAGTTGGTTGAAGCGCGTGCTCTCAACCACAAGGTTGCCTGTTCAATTCCCACATGGGATGGTGGGCTGCACCCCCTGCAACTAAGATTGAACACAGTACCTTTAGCTGAGCTGCCGAAGGGTGGCCGGATGGCTTAGTTGGTTGGAGCGCGTGCTCTCAAAAACAAGGTTGCCGGTTCAATTCCCACATGGGCCAGTGAGCTGTGCCCTCCACAACTAGATTGAAAGGACAACAACTTGACTTGTAGCTGATGGGTCTTGGGAAAAATACACTGTTTCCCAATAAAGTCCTGTTCCCCTTCCCCAATAAAAATCTTAAAAAAAAAAAAGTTGATTAAAAAGCTCTTAAAAGCACTTGGGGGAATATAAAGATGAATAAAACCATTTCTGTCCTCGAAGCCTCTGTGCAGATATTGGGCTAACTGTAAACCAGGGCAGTGTCAGCTTCCGCCCAAGGCACATAATTCATGGCAAGTCATTTTAATCATTGATTGAATTGACTGTATTACCTGTATCTTCCTGACAAGCAGGTAGACTGGTAATGAGTGTTCTGTGAACATCTGTAATCATTCCCAGAACGTCCGCAGCGTGTCTCTTAATTCTTACCTTCTGTTTCTTTATCCACATATGACTGTGGGACTTCGGATCTGCTCTAAATTAAAGTCGCTTTATTATTCTAATCCCCTTGATGTTTAAATGCACTTCTTAATTAAACTATTTATTTGGAGATTAAAAAGTATATGGTTTATTAAAACAAATAGTCTGTCTTCCCGTGTAACAGCTTTCCTTCTCCTTCTACTTTGGCTCCCCTGCAAACCATTCTTCACCTGACACACAGTCTTCCTAAATAGTGGAATCAGGTCATGTCACCTAGCTGCTCAGAGCCCTGGAGTGCTTTGCCTTGACACATAGGCTGCTTCCTTAACCTCGCGGACAAGCCTGCTTTGTCTGACCACTACCTACCCACCCCGCTGTACTCTGCTCTCCTGCTTACTCACAGCTCACTGCCCTGCTGCCTTTCTGGGAGTGTCCAGTGCACACGCTCTCCTCCACCCCTGCGACTTCTCAGTTCTGTCACCTCGCTGAACTCTCTCCCCTTTCTCTCTTCTCATTTCAGTCATTCATTTGGTCTCAGCTGAAATTTTATTTCTCCAGTCATCTCTGACCACACAACCTCAGTTAATCTCTCTGCTTTACTCTCAGGATAGCCTGTACTTTTCGTAGCACTTAACGCTGTAACTATCCATGTGTTTGTGTGATGAATGTCCCCCCACCCCATCAGACGAGGCTCTGAGCAAAGTCCACGGCTGTTTCAGTTCCTACTCTGTTGTCAGCTTCTAGTACAATGCCTGGTGCGTGGAAGATACACAGTGTATTTTGAATGAGAGTAAGAAATTTTTAACAAGACAGTATTTAAAATGCATATTTTAAATTGGAGAATTCTTTTCATAAGCCGATTCAGTTGTCAAGAAATTTGTATTAGAATTATATGCTAGCTTCACATTAGTATAAGATATAGAACTCAGGAATCTCAGAAAGAGGCTCTGCTATGGTCTGATAAAGTTAGAACTTCTAAGACTCACGCGATTCTTGCCTTCTCAGACGGCTCCCCACCTCCCAGCCTGTACAGTTCATATCCAGCTTTGTAAGAATTCTGTTTGGACTACACCTGGTTTGTTCCTTCCCACAAAGCAGGAATCTCTGCATCCCCCAAAATAGGGCACACTGGCCCTGATCCATTGATTAGGCATAAAAAAATCACCTAACATGTTTGAAATACAGGCAGTCTCTGCACAGTTCCAATATGCACAAATTTCAATTATCACGGTTTATTATATAACATCAGTTACCCAGCAACATGGTTCAAATTTCAGCTACCATTGGATTTAACTGGGTGATTGCATAAAGTACAAGCTTTGCTACTAGCGTCAGTCCACAGACTACTACATAAATAACAGATGTAACAGACCAGTTATTTCACTCTTTGAAGTCTGTCGGTCATTGGTCACTGCACATCTGATATTAATTTCACCACACAGATAGCAAAGGGTAGTTCTCCCCGTTTTCTCCCAGTGGTAAATCCACATGACATTTTACAAGAATGGGTAATCGAATTGGCCAACAAAGATGCAAGTTCAGCAAAGAAACACAAGTATATGGAGTGATAGCTCACCATGGGAATGTTGACACTATCATTTAAGAGACCAGATATGCAGCCGGAGGAACTGAATGAACATGAACTTATCAGCAAAAGTGCAGAAAGTGATTGTGACAAAGAGGATGAAGATATCCCAGGAGAAGTGTCGCTGGCAAGGTCTAAGGAGCTCTTGGAGATAGTTCATGAGATTGAGAGCACAAAAGTCTAAAATAATTGAAAGCTAGTCCAGACTTAGAAAGGAGAGGATGGTTCGCTAGGAAATAGGAAAGATGTTCACTCTGTATCATAAGCTACACAACGAGAAGAAGAAAGCAAGCCCTGTTTAAACTAGTCTTGATATGGTTTTTTTTTTTACAAAGAAATAAAACATTTTAATTCTCAGTGTTTCTCATGTTTTAAATTACAGTGTAAAGACTAGTTTTACTAGTTCCACTTCACTATGCATGTATAACTGATAGTTTTAAATGTTTGGACACCAATTTTTAAGGTCATGAACAATTGTAATTTTTCTCATTGTTATTAAGCTTGCTTTGCACAATTCCATCTTGCACAGGCATTCTTACAGTCTTGTACTACTGTGCAAAGCGAAGATTGCCTATACTTGTTTTTTGGTTGTTGGGGATTGTTGTTTGTTTACTTTTTGTGTTTTTAGCTTATTGTAGCTTCTGGCTAATTAACACAGTAGAAAATCTCTTTTGTTTTCCTTGTTTGGTACATTAACCAGCTTCTTTTTATTTATAGCTGAGAACAGTTGTTTGAGGCCTATTGATAGAGACGGGAAGCTTCTTTGTCCAGGTACATCTGTTTGGTAGCCTTCAAAAGCGGACACAGACTCATGCCATCTAAGTGTTTTAACACTTTTACTTTAAATAATGGCTTCCAACACCTAATATTCTTATATTTTAGAAACTGATTTGTAGGACATATTGCCATCCAGGTATCTTCCTTGCATATTGCAGAATGTCTTAACCAAGAATTCAAACACTTCGGCTTTCTAAAGTGAAATATCTGACTTTGATTAATTAATCCTCAGCTTAGTCATGGTTTTGATCTAATTATATCTTTCTAGATTTATTGTCCCGTTTTTATTTGTTTTGCTAACTATTGAGATACCTGCTATGGAATAGTCTTTGTTCTCACCTCTGTGACACATCTTGTCATTAGACTTAATTTAGTCTAATTATTGATGGTAGTCGCCATAGCAGTTTAAACCTGGAAGGAGCTAGTCCATCATGGATCAATTTGGAATATCTAACTTTTAATCTCTGTGAATAACAACTCTTGATTTTTATAAGTATGACTCTAGACTACTCAGAGCTGCCTCTTATTTCTTGGCATTATTGTACAAATAACAAGAATAATATATTCTAGAGTGTGGAAATCAAAAATCAAACATAACTATAATATATGTAATCCTTTTGCATGGAGTCCAACTTTTTTTCCTTTCTTGACATTCTTGATTTTCAAAGAACGTATTTCAGTATAGTATTATTTTGCCCAGACAGGTAGAAATTAATAACATTCATTATGTTATCAAAACTCTTTATAGTGCCAGACAATTATACTTTGAAAGAAGCAGAATTGAGCACGGGGAGTTCATTGGGACTGTGTCCTGGAAAAGCCCCGACTTCCTCTCAGGTAACATGTCGCTGACGGAATAAAATCAGCTTTCCCATAGTCAGAAGTTCTTGACTTTGTAATTCGTACCTTCCCCACTGCAGTAATATTGTTTTTTGTAAAAATGTTCTTAAACGATAGCTTTTATTTTAGGAATGCATCCATCTAGTTCTGTGTTTAAATCAAAAGTATTCTATCAAAGCATATTCATAAGGTTCTTTTTCTGTGAAAATTTTGTGGTTAAGGGGCAGTCTTTAAAGCTGAGTGGCTACCAGTGTCAACTAGATTCATAAATTCTAAAATGCACCCTTTTCCCCCCACATTTTAACATCTGTGACATTGGGCTGTGGCTCCCAATCAGTGGCATCCTGCAGACGGAGCTGGCACTGTTTTCTGTCTTTGTGGTACACAAAATAACGAATAACCAGGCATTTTCAATTTAATGAAATCCAACACCTTGGTTTTGGACCTAATTTCTGACTGCAGTAATAGCGCGATCTCACAGCAGCTTTGTCTTTATCAGTCTTCATTTCCTGTATAAACACCACCCGCTGACCTTTGGCAGAAGCCCGACCTATTTAGTCAACTTGTTTTACAGTCCAAAAGTCCTCCGTATGTCCTTACTGTTAAGACTTTATATCAGAGTAAACTAGATTCCTATCAGAATCCCCATGGTTCCTGGATCTGCTTCATTAGTTTCCCAGCTACCTCCCCTTTGATTTGTTCTTCCCCTGAACTCGAGCAAATTGTAGTAAATGACAAGCTGAGAAGAGGAAAGACATGACCGTACAATTGAGTTAGAAAGGGAAAGTAGCTCTGTAAGGAACCAGACAGATGAGAGATCAGATTGATGCTTTTCCTGTGGGGTCTTGGGGTTGTAGTGTATGGAATCCCTGGACAGCAAATAAGAGCACAACCAAATGACTCAGAGGGAAAACACAGCTAAGGCTTACCGTGTGTAGTAATTGCAAATCCCTCATTGCAGATCCCTTTGAGGAATGCCCAAGAAAGAGATGGAGTTCATAGTAGAATAAGTATTACCTGTGAGAGATGTTTATTAGGAGTAAAAACATTGGCAGTGAATGAAGCATCTTTCGTTTCTAGGTAGTCAAGATTATTGTTTAAATCGTAGCATTCAATTACCCGATGTAGTCTTGTTTTTACCTAATTGGAAATATTAAAGTTTCGTGGACTATTGGCTCTTTTTTTTGGAAGTAAATAATGTATTTATAGAATTTTAAAATTTAGATTAAGTTGCATTCATATGCTGTCTCGATCTTAGCTGTTCCTGTTTTTCGCTGTGGGGAGTGACATTCAGCCTGGGACAGAGATGGAGATTATAGTAGAAGAAACGATAACTGTTAGAGATGTAAGTAATTCTACTTTTCTGGGAGGGGCAGGAAGGGGTTTGTGGGTGTTTGGTATGGGGAACAGTGGTAACGTGTTAGAATTTTGAGGTCATAAGGCTAGGATTTACAAATATACTTTAAAGTATTCTGCATACTCACTGAAGGAATAGTTTGAAGAGCTTGAAACTTGGTGCATCAACTGGAATTTTAAAAATTAGATTATTGATACTATTTTTTGGTTATCAGTAATACTTGCTGATTGTAGAAATTTGGGATATGTAAAAATGGATTAAAAGGAACAATTAAAACCTCTCCTTAGCTCTTATCCCGCTAACATAAACATTCTGGCATATTTCTGTTGTGTTTTTTACTTTGTATACACACATAATTACTCCCAGTGGTATGAATGTTGGTATGCGTGTGTGTGTGATAAAGCAAACGCATAATTATATTGGTGTGACTGAGAACTGCGACTTTCCATGTTGGAAAGTGGAGAGACAGAATAACATCAGTGTGGCTCGATGACGCCTGTACTCCTGAATTTGAATTAGATGAGTCCAATGAACTTGAGGTCTTTTTTCCTTTAAACAAATGTTTTCTAGTTCTTTCCACTGTAGTAGCTTAGAAACAGTGACCAGCCTGAGAGCAGTGAGCACCCCGACACCCAGATTGTGGTCGCTAAATACCCTTTCCTATTAGAAGGAACCAGGGCTTCTTGCAGTAACGGCGGGTTCTGTATCTAGGTCAGGAAAGTATCAGAGGGGCCTGAAACCTCTAGTCAGAACAAAAGCACTGAAGACAGGAAAGACTAGTGTTGGCAGAGAGAATCGGGCCAGCTCGGAGAGGCTCCCCCTGGTTAAGGAGGAGACAGTTTGAATCTCAGTGGGAATAATAGGGAAAGGTGATTAGTACATATACATGAAACCCACGGGCACATATGATCCTTAAAAATATATTCATTGATTACCTGCGGGTAATGACATGGGTGCTTGGGAACCATACAGGAAATAATCAAGCATTTGTCCTGTTTTTGTTTTGCAAACAATGCTGCAAGGCAACCAAATAGATTATAAAGGTTTTTTTTATAAACACATCTCAACTAATAAAATGAAAAGAATTTTACTCTGTCACAGTTTTCTAATTCCAAATGATTTAGTGGATCTAGACAATGATCCTGAAAAGACTGCTAACACCCCAAAAAGAGCAACACCCAGACATTGTGAAAGTTTGACACAGTGCCCACGCTCTTCTTGCCAAAAAAAAACCCCAAAACCCAAACTGGACCCAAGTCTGATCAAGCCTCTAAGTGTGAGTACCAGTTTAAACAAAGTACAGGGGACAGAGGGACGTGTTCCATGCAGTACAGGCCTGGAAAAGCCCTCTTTAGGATGCAGCTGTGGGGTGAGGCGGCCTGCAGGTCAGGAGAGACTAAGGAGAAGGGCAGATGTGGCGAGTGGGCTTTTTTTGGCCACTGATTCAGAGCAAAACATTTTAGTAATAGATAAAGAGAAGGCAGCGAAATGTGAACACTAACTGGATATCTGTTATTAACAAATTCAGTTGTTTTAGGTGTCATAATTATTTTAGGGTTATGTTTTTTAAAAGAATTGACATCTTTTGGAGATGAGTACTAAATATTAATAAATGAAATAATATATCTGACAGTTGCTTCAAAAGAATTGAGGGGGGCAAGGCAGGGGAAGTGGGGTGGGGTGCTGACAAACAGGGCTGGCCGCCGCAGTGAGATTGGGTGACGGGTACTTAAGGGTCCCTTTTACTATTCTCTGCGAGTTTGACATTTTCCATGAGAAAACATTTGGTAAACAAGTTTTTGGCCATTTGTTACATGCTGTAAATATTTTCACAGTTTTTCATTTGCCTTTTAACGTTAGTGTTTTTTTAATTTCAAAGAATGAAACCACAAAACTTTTCAGAGGAGCAATGTGTGTATTCTTCTGTTCTCTCTTGAACCCACCAAGGGCAGACTTGTTCCCAACCCACCCCCTCACACACACACACAGTGCTCACCGAGGCCCGCAGTGGCCTGCATGCTGCAGTCTTGTGAGCACCTCTCAGGCTCCATCTTACTGGCTCTCAGCAGCATTGGATGTGCTTGATGACTGTTCTTTGAAACTTTTGTCACTGTTTCCCGAAGACTGCAACTCTTCAGGGTTTCCTGCCTACCCCTTCTCAGTTTGCTGTTTCCTCTTTATCTGTGAGCACTTCAGTGCTCAGTTCTTCGCCTGGCCCTCGCCCCAGCACTCCCTGCTTGTATCACCTGCCACTAGGTTTTCTGATCGTCCTCCCACACCCAGAACGGAACTCCTGATCTTCTCTCGCAAGCATAGTTCACTCACATTTTCCTCTTCTTCAGTTATGGCGGCTCCATCTTTCTCCTCGCTTAAGCCAAACACCTTGTGGTCATCCTTGATTCTTTTATTTCTTACATCTCATCCAGTTTTTCAGGAAATCCTTTTGGTTCGACCCATCAGGATTTACCTAGGAGCTGACCTCATCTCATCCTCTGTGCTGCTGTCACCCTGTCATCTCTCGTCTGGATTATTCCAGCAGCTCCTGAGCTGCTTCCCTCCAACCTTGCACCTCCCAGGGTGTGTTCTTACAGAGAAGCTGAGTGATCGTTAAAGTGTGGGTCAGATCAGCCCCTGCTCCAGTCCCGACCCTCAGGGTCAGAGTAGAGGTCCCTGGGTGACTCACAATGCCGTGACCTCTGAAGCTCCTGTGTGTCTTTTTCAAATCCTCTGACTACCCTCCCCTCTGGCTCACTCTGCTCCAGCTGCATTCGCCCCTTTGCTGAGCCTCAAACAGAGCTCTACCCCGCCTGTTTCCTGTACCTAGAACCCAAGTTGAAGGCTCAACTGTTTGTTCTTATTAAATAAGGGAAACCTTTAAGACTGCACTTTTCTCTGAATACAGCTTTGGTTCCATTCCCTGTGTTTTAATGTACTGTGTTCTCATTGACATCATTTTCTAAATAACCTTTAATATTTTAAAGTCTTTTTTATTTTTAATCATGCAAGTAGTCGTGGATGTTTTCTCATTTTTTAAACTTCATAGAGGAGCTAAAAGTCCCCCTTGGTCACTACTGTGTTCTATTTCCTTCTCCAGATGTCACTGTTGTCATTGAATAAGATAATTTTATCCAAACCAGTAGCATGTGTATCCTTCCAGACCTTTGCCCTGCATATCCCAACACGTGGCTGTGTCTGTACATATATAATAGAAAGAAAGGACTTGACTTGTCTGTGTGGTGTCTTTTAAATCATGAATGGGATCATGCTGCAGATATTATACTAGGACTCTTTCACTTAGAATATTTTAAAGATCTTTTATACCAGTTCACGTAAATCTATTTCATCCTCTTAACTGTTTGAAGACTTTTCATAGTTTATTGAAGTGTTCCCCTATTACAGGATGTTTTGTTTGCTCTTCTGTTTTCCAAGCATACAGCAGTGACCACCTTGCTCCCTTCTGCTCTAGTGTAGTATAAATGAAATACTGTTTACTCTTTTGCCCTAGGTTTATTGAAGAATGTTTTTCCTCTCCAGAAGTTGAGAATTTTTAATTACTTTGTTTTATTTAAACTTCTGTTAATCGTGTCTCGTTTATTACATTGTTTCATGAGGTCACAGCTTACACAGTTCTTGGGAGTTTATATATGACCAGTTGTGTTTCATGGGTGCCAGATAAAGGCTAATCTCGTTTGATAGGATTCAAAGTTAAATGTGTATCTATTAAATCAGCCCAATTAATCATATCAGGCCAAAAATACACCATTCCTCTTGATAAAGAGAAAGATCTGGAAGTGGATGAACAAAACTTTGAACTGAGTTCTGGTTGTGAACACAGGCAACTGTTTTCCCTCCGGGGTTGGCCCCACCCAGCCCTTAGGAAGGAGAGAGTTTACTTAATCATCTGCTTAATGATGTGTGTCCTTATCTGTTAGAGAATTATTAAATATAATCAGTTTAATAGGCCCAGGGTCCAAAGAGGCTGTTTCTCACAACAGTGTAACTCAGACACAGAAAACTAATGAACATTCTTGTTTTCACAGTGTTTAAAGATAATGCTGGAGAACTCTGGCCTTCCTGGTAAGTGACAGACCGTGATGGTACATACTCTTATCCACAGCCTTTATTCATAATACAGGATTTATTTATGAGCCTAATTTTTTCCAGGCTTGTCAGTTTCACTTTCTAGCCAAGAACCATGAATTCTCCTGGTTCTTGTTTGCAAGCTGAAAGTTGAAGCTTAGCCTACCACTGAGGAAAGAGAACCTAGATAGGTTCTGACAAAGGCACAAAAGAGATCACGTTAAGATTTATACCCTCCGGAATCACCCAGGTCTTTCACTGATTTTTTTTTTTAACCTCATTGATTCAGAATTTCAGTGTCGTGTCTCATGCCAGTATTTTTGTGGTATAGATGAGGGAAGGTGGTATAAATGAAAAACATAAATCCAGGATGTCTTGAAGGAGCTACCGGGTGGAGCCACATTAGTGAGTTTGATGAAGCATCAAACTGCTTTCATCGGAGCGCTCTGCTCTTCTCAGACTTCATTCAGGTGGGAGGAAGCCCGAGCGCTGTCTGTAGGGAAGAGAACGTGCTCTGGGTGAAGGCACTCTTCTGGGAGCTCAGACAGTGTGTTACGTCATCTCCACCACAGTCCTCCCCTGCAGGGATCATCACCCGTCCCCATTTTACAGACGACAAGACAGAGGCTGAGAGTGGCAGAATGGCTTAGCCAGAGTTATACAGTGAGCAACTAGGTCTCTGATTTCAGAACCCGAGTTCTTTCCACCATGCCGTCCTATGAAGTAATGGTGTTCACCTTTAACTTATTGCTGTTTTTTCTTTTTAACATCCCTAGATTAAGTTATTGCTACAACTCTTACCGTATTTAAAACTAGAATAGTGACAAAAAAGTGTCTGTAAAGAACAGTCAGTAATGGGATTCAAAACCTGTGGCCTCTGAAGAATAAATATGAGATCTATGCTCATTCCTTTGGCTGCAGTTTCTTTTGGTCGGTAAGGGAGTTGACAAAGTTTGCTATTTTTTTTAATAACTGGGATTTCCAACTTTTGCTCCACTCAGCTCCCTCTCCTCCTCAAAAAATTCTCTTCCCATTTTATCAGTGTGAAAAACAGAAATTTAATTAGAGTATTTAACATTTATAAATGTTCATTTATACCAACTTCATTACATACTATTCCCAAAGCACTGTTTTTTGTTAGATTAACTGCTAGTTGGATAGGAACAGTTTTGTTGCACGTAGTTTTGTTGTAACATTGCTGGGCAATGTTAGCGTATACTTTCAGCAAAGACAGTGAAATGACACTCAACTTCACAATGATTTTAGAAGGAATTCTATATGTACTTGTATATGTACATATTCTATATTCGTGTGATGTCTGTGTGTGTATACATGTAAATAATAAAGACATAGTGTACATATTGCTTAATAGTATCAAGGCTATTTTTATTTGCAACTATACGTTATATACAATTATACATCTATTCTTGGTGGAACAGAGAGAAAATTAACCAAGTTGGGAGAACAGCTTAGTTTTTCTCATGCTCTGGATGAGATAGTTTACTTTAAAAATTAGTTAATTATTATTAGATCAAATCCTATTTGAATCTCATTTACCCAGAAGGGTCATTCCTGACAAACTCTTCAAACATATGCTTCTGAATTTTTTTTCATCCTGATTTTGATTCCTTCATAGGAGACACGTGGCATTTACGAAAAATGGATTGGTGCTATGAAGCTGGGGAGCCTTTACGTGAAGAAGTAAGATTGTTTCTATACGTTTCGCTCTTAAAATGATTGTATTTATTTGGTATTTTCATACAGGATACTCACCCCACTCATGTGACTAGATTCTAGAGAAAGCTTTAATTTTTTTAGGATACAGTAATCCGTATACATAGGTCTCCTTTCACTTTTTCCTCCCTTAGCTTTTTGATGGAGTCAGAGGGTAAGTCTCAGCTGAGTGGCAGCGCGGCTACATGTGTTCAGTCCTCTTTGCTACAAGTGTGTCCCTAGGAATACTAGCTCTCCATCAAGAGGCAGAGAACTTCAGAGAACAAAAGACACTTGAACCAATGAAAGAGTTTGAAGATACTCTGAAATTTGAAACCTGAGTATTTTAATCTCAGAGTTTCTCTGTAAGTTGACAGCAGAATTCATTTTACCAACCAGTTGCTTAGGTTCTGATCCAAACTGCATCTCTAGATCCAGCCAAAGTCTTAGAGTGGCCTTAGGAACAATTTTATCATAGGCTAGTTGGGATCTGATTAATTTTATTATTGATGCAAGTAGCATCAAACCTCCTGTCCAAACCCATGGCCTTAGAAGTGAACCCAAAATGAAGCTTTGTGAGGCAGATCAGACAGTCGTGGTACCTGCCCTGCCCCCAGTCTGTCTGCCTGCTTCCTTCTCAGTAGACAGGAGCATTGAACAGGAGCAGAGGCTGGTTTAAGCAGGTTTGCCGGGTCCCTGGAGCGCTCTGCGGTACGGCCGGCAGCAACAGTGCGGAGAGGTCCCTCTTGCGTCTCGGCCAGGAATTTGACTGCTCAGAGGGAGAGGGGGACTCCAAAGAGTCTTCAGGACATACAGTTTGGATGTCAGAAGAGCTGCCTAGTCAAATGGTTCCGCATTTTCTTCTCTGTTAATTCCCACATTGGTGTCAAAGAATCCTAAAATTGTCTACAGCAACTCATTACGCGCAAAACTGGCTCCTCTTCCCAGATTTGCTGTCTTTCCCGACCTCATCTTTTCAGCCTGAGATGCACTTCCCTGCTTCCCTGCCATCCTTCAGATTTGGTCTCAGCCTTTAGCGGCCTGTCAGCTTGTCCACTCCTTCCTGACTGTTCCCACTGCTGACCTCCTGGTTCAAGCCCTCTCCCCCCTTTTTTGCCTCTTGCCTAAATCACTATAGCTGGCTTCCCTGAGCCCAAGTGTCCCCCACCTCAGTATGTCACATACGTAGCAGCAAGACTGATTTTTAAAACCCTTTCTCGGAAGTCTTGACTGGCTTTTTTCAAAGCAGCTTAAAACTCCTTGTTTTCTATTCCACATTCCTTCAGTCTGTGACCACCTTCCAATCCAGTTTTCTTCCCTGTTACTCTCCAACCCACACTTCCTACTCTAACCAGTCTAATCTCTTAGCTCTTCCCCAAAACAAGCCATACTTATTCTTGACTTAACTTTGACTTTGCTCTCTTCTCCTTCTCATGCGAAATTCCTCCTCTTCTAGTTTCCGCCAGCTTTCCAAATCCAACCCATCTTTTTAGGCTTAACTAAAATTTCATCTTCTGTAAATCAGTCTCTCATCATTTTTCATCTCATCTCTGTCCCTTTCCTGTAATCTTTTATGATACTTAGAGTTCATACCCCATAATTTAATACATAATGATAATACTCTTTTATAGTCTTAGCTTATTTCCTACTCTTCAACATCTGCTTTATTCGTTATTTAGTTCTTGAAAGGCTAATAGAGGCATAGGGATTTTTAAAACAAAGATCCAACTGTCTGTCTGTTCCTTGCAGAAGTCATAAGTGACAAAAAAGAATTTCTATATTCCCAGGATGCAACTCTGAAAGAGCTTATGATATGTTCTGGAGATACTTTGCTTTTAATTGAAGGAAAACTTCCTCCTCCGGTAAGATTTTGCTTCTAAATAGGCATTTTGTAAACAATAGTTATTGTTGTGATTACAGAGGTGATACATTCTCACTGTGGGAAAGTGAGGCACTGCAATAGTAAAGAGAATAGAGAACTTACCCAAAAGCCTACCAAAGAGACAGCC
Organism: Rhinolophus ferrumequinum; assembly: GCF_004115265.2. Taxonomy (NCBI): domain Eukaryota; kingdom Metazoa; phylum Chordata; class Mammalia; order Chiroptera; family Rhinolophidae; genus Rhinolophus; species Rhinolophus ferrumequinum. The sequence goes on from NC_046291.1 coordinate 5,513,065, forward strand.
ACCATACTTCACATCTTTATGGATTTCCTTCCTATTAAAATCAGTTGTCTATATGATTTTATTTTCTACTTTTTATATCAATTTTTTAACCTAACCATAAAATCCAAAAATAATCATTATATACGATGTATGACTTATCACAATTTAATTCACTTTATCCCCATTGTTGGAAATTTAGCTTGTTTTAATGTTTTTTTCCTTATGATATTACTTAAATACAAATCCTTCTTCCAGTAGTTCTAAAGATGGAATTAACAAGTCAAAAGGTATGAACTTTTTAAAGACTTGATGGTATAAGTTGCCAAATTGTTTTCCCAAAGAGGTGTACGAAATTTGCAGTCCTTTCAGCAGTACGTGAGAGTGCTCATTTCCTTGCTGTTCCATAAACACCACATGTTACCATGTTTAAAAACCATTATTATTTTTTTTAATGTGGACACATGTAAAGATAAACACACACACAAAAAATGACCCAAAATTCCAGCAGTCAGATAACATTTGTTTATGATTAGAAAATCAAACAGCTTTGAAGGCTATAAAATGAAAAACAAGTTTCTCTCATGCCTTTCGCCCCCAGAAAGAGCCGCAATTAACTTATTTTTCCTTGTATTTCCCTCCAAGAGAAGAAATTGTGCCTATCTGTGTGCTGAATATCTATCTGTGTGCTGAATATACACGTACCCTTTTTGAAGTTTCCTTAAAGGCAGTCATGTTTCATACTTGTTTTCCATCTGATGATGTTTGTTTTTATTCACTTAATAGGTCTTGAGGATCTCCTCATAGCAGCACATACAGACCTCCCCTATTGTTTTCCGTGACTTCACAGAGTTCTGTTGTATTTTATACCGTACTCTTTAAAGTTAATTTTTGAATTGGTAATACTCATGATACCAAATTCAAAGTATATAAAAAGCTGGGCCATGAGAAGTCAGTACCTCTTGACCCCCGGCCACTCACTGTCCTCCCTCTTTAGGCAGCCAGACTTGTGTGTCCTCACAGAGGTGTGTATTTTTAATGCACACACACGTATGTACATGAATGTACATAGCGCATATATACACATTCACATATACACACATTTCTCTTTATTTCTACAAAAGATATGCTGGACTCCCTAGTTTGTACCTAGCTTGTTTTCATTAATATTTTACCTCCAGTCGGGTGTATGCTATGTCAGCACACATAAAGCTATCTCATTCTGTTTGATGGCTAGATGGTATTCCCTTGTGTGGAGGTGACGTAATTTATTTAACCGCTGTCTTTTCCAAGAAGATTTAGGTTGTTTTCAGTCTTTTGTTGATACAACTAACACTGCATAAAATACGAATGTGCCATTTTGCACATCCAGGATGAATTTCTAGGCCTCCTAATACATTTTACCACCATGAACAATTTCCAGTGAATATCCTTGCATCTTTGGTTTTGTATGCAGATGCTAGTATATCAGAAGGTAGATTCCTAACCGTGGAATGACTGGGTCACAGGCCTTGGGCGTTCACACTGTGACAACGCTGTTACTCTCAAGAATTTTGCAGCAGTTTATAGTCCTGCCACCGATTTACAGGAGTGTTTACCCATATTTTCACCAACATACAGAATATTGTTAGAATTTCTGGCTTTTGACAGTCTGGTAGGTGAAAAAATGGAATTTTGTTGTTCTGATTTACATTTAGTTATTTAATTGAATGGAGATTGAGTATTTGTTAATCTTCGCCTATTCAATAAACAGAAAAATATTCTCATTTTAATATGCATTTCTTGAAATACATATTTAAAGTATTTTTTTCTTTAACATTCTCATCTTCTTTTGGAAGTTCAGCCCTGTAACGACATCTTTTATCTCTAATAAATCTATTACAGTTGTTTCCTGACTCAACAAAAGGGGTGGGGAAGAACCATTTTGATTTGTAAAACTGAAGTTAGAGGACATGTTTAAAGAAAGGGATTTATTTCATGTAGTTTGTACAGGAATCCAACTTAGATTAATAGGTTATTGGTTGTCTATACATTTCCTTTAGGAACTTGAATAAATGAAACTGCTTGTAACCGGTGCATTGTGCTACTGGTGCACTCACAGTGCTTGAAATAGTTATATAGTTTGCCCTGTCGAGTATTTTGTTATTTTGTTTATACTTTTCATTTAATTGTAGCTACTAAGATACTTCTAAGCAAAAACCGTATAGTTCTAGTCATTCCAAAGTCTGATTTTTATGACTTAAACTTTTAATTGTATACACAATTAACAAGTACGATAGATGGTAGTTATACATCTAAAAGGAAACATAATAAGTTCAGGAACATTGTCTGTTACCAAGACGTTTCTCCCTGGGAGAGTAGGAGTGGGAGTTCACTTCACCTGTGTGCATCACAGCTGTCAGAAATGCTCCGTTTCCAGGGTTTCCTGAAGGTGCCCATCTGGTGGTACCAGCCTCGCGGCTGCGCAGGCCCATGGAGGAGTCACCAGGACCAGACGAACGGTCCCCCTCCCCAAGGCGGGGTCTGGGGAGCCACTGCCACCCAAGGTGAGAACACGCATCGCAGCAGCCAGCGTGCCGTAAAGAAAAGGCAGTGCTGCCTGCCCTGCGAGGCACCGGAAGTATTTATTTTTAAAAACATAAGGTTGAAAATCAAAACCTATTTATTCCCTAAGTCATTCCATAACAAACACCATCCTGTTTTTTATAGTGCTTGGGAATCTCTCTAGGGTGCAATTGGTTATTTTTATATTCTATCAGTATATTCAAGGTTTCCAAGGAATTTCTATAGATCACCTCTCAGGATCCTCATGGCGGTGTGAATAGCTCTTCATTTATTATAACTGACTAGGCGATTGAGGCTTCAGTCACTCACGAGGGCCTCACTGCAGCCCCCAGAGGCCGGAGTCCCCCCTGCTCTTTCTGTCCAGGGGTCCCCAGGGACTGCCTCAGGGGTGGTCCGCCTCAGCCCACTGACTTCTGGGAAGGAACAGCAAGTGTAATCGTACTGTTTTACTTCTGAGCTGCTTCTCCACAGACAAAATGCAGCACACGTCATGATGGGCAAGAAGTCCCCAGCAGCGAGTTTCAATTGCCAACGGGAAAAGTAGATTTCTACTGCGTTGGGTTATACTAGATACGCTAACTAATTCTCAAGATGCTTTGGTGATAGGATAATAGTTACAGATAGGGTTGGCTAAGGACTCAAAAAGCATGTTTAATCAGTGTGTTTCTCCATGAAAGGGAAGAAACAGGCTCATTTTTTGGTGGCCCTTCTTCATTACAACATATGGGAAACAGTTTCCTAAAAGTGTCTCCTCGCTTGTGATGTCCTTAAGATACAAGAAGAACCACTCATGAAGCCTTTTCACTTCATTTATTTATCATCTGATTTTTATTATGTACCAGCAGTGTGCCCAGCAATAAACAAAGACCATTTAATTAAAGCAAAATTATTCTGAATTTTAAAAAATAGTTGCCACTGTTATATCCAGAAGTTTAGGTGAGAGAGCATGTTGTTTTTCCCCTTTTTAAAACAAATGTAGAAAGGCCTTCTTACTGTCCAGGGTTCTTTCAGTCAATAAACGTTTACTGTGTGGCATCCACCATACCAGCGACTGGACAGACATTAAATAAGAACTATGGCCTGCCCTCTCTTGATAATCATATTCTTTGGGAGACAGGTTAGGGACAAACTACACATATACCCCAAGAAAACAGACAAAAGAGAAACAAGTTGGGGTAAGTGTTGTGAGAGAAACAGGAAGCTAATATAATGAATAAGGGCGGAGAATGCTCTCAGCACAGCCCTCCTTAAGGAAGGACAGAGTGTGGAAAAGAACGTTCCAGGTAGACAGCACCAGTGCAGAAATCCTCACACCCATTACAGCGAGAAAGCCATGGTCTTGTGCCAGCAGCGTGGCCCTGGTGGCTGATGGACGACGCAGGGCTCCCTCCCCTCCAAGGTCAGGAGACGCGAGTTCCAGGAACTCCAGGTTCCAAGTTTCTTGAATGCAGTTGGACTAAAGCTATTTACGACATCAAAACGTGGCATGCAGTTCAGAAATTTGAAGTAAATGCATTGAAAGCTCCTTTCAGACATCCAGCTCTGTCGTTTGTAGGAGCTCCTGGCGACACATATGCAGAAGCTTCCCTCTGCTACTTGGGAGACATTGAAATCTCAGAAGACGCCACGTTGGCCGAGCTGAAGTCTCAGGTGAGACTTCTACCTGCAGCATCCCTTAGTGGTGCCCTGGCTTCTTCCAGTGAGATATTAACGTATTCTTCTATTTCCTTTTCCCTCAACTACAGTCTGTTCTGATATGGCATGTGCTACATGCCATGTTCGGTGGTAAGTACCCAACAGGCGGCACACACAAGGCTCAGACAGCTCGCTGGTATTCTTTTCTGCCAGTTGCCCTGTGGCTTTCATTTCTCCCGACTGACAGGCATGAATATATCCTCAGTGACTTGCAGCCTCTGTTTTTTATTTTTTAGGTAAACATGATTTATTGAAACATTTGTTACCCCTTTATTTACATTGTTTTTGTATCTTTGTGATCCATGTGTTAAATGTTGTTAGTTAAAAGATGTGTTACCAGTTTCCCAGGAGATCAGAATATGAGCTTTACGTTAGGGTGTTAGACTGGGTATTCCACTGTTTTCTCAGGCGTTACATTCGTAGGGAAAGAGTGTTTTGTCCAAATAGGGTGACTGGATTGAATACAATGAACACTAAATGCGTAAGAAGCACCTATTATTGTGGGACTGACATAAACATCCCTTCGTCCTCTCAAAGGACAAAATCTGGGGCAGATAACAGGAATGTCAGTCACTCATCTTTGACCAGTGTGTCCTCAGTGTATGAAGGGACCGTCCTCAGAAAAAGCAAACGGTCTTATTCTCATGAGGACGAATGGGAAGAGACTCTTTTTTCCCTTGTATTGGATTGAAAAATAGAAAATTTCTGTTTTTAGGTAAAAAAAAACACTGGATGAATATTGGCCATTTTATATACTACAGCCTAAATATATAAATAGTTGTCTATTCCTGCAGAATTAGGACAGCAGTTTGGGCCTAGCAGTTGGGTCCAAAGATTTTGAAACATTTCAAAAGTTATTTCCTTGGCAGAGCAAATGTTGTACAATTACTGAAGAAAGTTGAAGACGAATCCCTTGCTTTTATTAGCATGACCTCCATGCACTCTTGTGAGTTATACTCACATAGAAATTAATTTGAAAGTTTCCTTTTCTAAAACATAATGATTAAAATGGAGCTTTTGGCTCAGATTTAGAAATCAAAAACTCACTTATCTCTCAAGCTGATTTCAGGAGAGAGGAATACAAAAATTACTCATGATTAATTTCATTTAAGAGATACTCCTCCTTTTTCTATAGATATTCAGGATACTCCTTCCCTCAGCTGATACTGTGTAGTGCTTCATTTATTTCCTAAAGCCACGTATTTTTAAGAGTGCTTTTTCAAACGCTTGGACAAATGTGTGTTTCTTTTCTAGGCCATGACCTTGCCGTCCTTCTCAGAATTTTTCATCCCATCCCCAGCCTTCCTCAGAGCCTGGACAGTGGAAAGCAAGCGCCCCAGCAGGCTTTTACGAATCAACCAGCAGCAGCTCAGGTAGGTTTCTCATCGAACACTCAGTAGCAGAAAACCTGTTCCTGGTAATTCCACATTTGGCAGTTAGACGATGCTTTTTATCATAAATCAAATTCTGGGACTTTAGTTTTCCATATCAAGTATAAAATGTAGCTTCATGTATTTTTACTGTGCTCCAGAGACTGAACAAAATTTTCAGTGTTTTTTTCCTCTAGCTTTACTGAGGTATAAGTGATAGGACATTGTATGAGTTTAAGGCATACAGCCTGTTGATTTGATACACTTACATATGGCCAAGGGATGACCAGTGCAGTGTCAGCTAGCACGTAATTACCGTTCCTTTTTCATGGTGAGAACATTTAAGATCTACTCTCTTAGCATCTGCCAAGTATAGAACACAGTGTTATTAGCTATAGTCACCGTGCTGTATGTTAGACCCAGACCTTACTCGTCAACTGCAAATGTGTACCCTTTGACTAACATCTCCCCTTTTCTCCCCTGCCAGCCCCTGCGAACCGTTCTGGTCTCTGTTGCTATGAGTTTGGCTTTTTTAGTTAATACATATAAGTAAATATCATATAGTAGTTGTCTTTCTCTGTCTGACTTAACCTTACTTATCATAATGCCCTCCAGGTCCATCCATGTTGTTGCAAACGGCAGGATGTCCTCCTTTCTCGTGGCTGAGTAGTGTGTGTGTGTGTGTGTGTGTGTGCGTGCGTGTGCGCGCACACACACACCCCACGTCTTTATCCATTCATTTGGACACTTAGGGTGTTTCTGTATCTTAGCTGTTACAATAACACTGCAGTAGACATGGGGAGCAGGTATTTCTCTGGTATCCTGTTTTCATTTCCTTCGGATAAATACCCAGGAGTGGGCTTCCTGGGTCATAAGGTCATTCTATTCTTAATTTCTTGAGGAACCTCCATGCTGTTTCCCATAGGGGCTGCACCAGTTTACAGTCCCACCAACAGTGCACGGGGTGCCCTTTCCTCCACATCCCCGCCAACACTTAATGTCTTGTCTCGTTGATGATGACCATTCTAACAGGTGTGAGTGACACCTTGTTGTGGTTCTGCCTGCATTAACCTGTGACTAGTGTTGTCGAGTACCTTCCACGTACCTCTGGCCGTTAGTATTTCTTCTCTGGAAAAATGTCTATTCTTCCCCTCTGTCCATTTTTTTAACAGGCTTGTATGGGGTTTCTTTGCTATTGAGTTATATGAGTTCTTTATATACTTTAGGTATTAACCCCTTATCAGATATATGATTTGCAAATATTTTCTCCCATTTCATACTTTGCCTTTTCATTTTGTTGATGAAAGAAGCTTTTTAATTTGATGTAGTCCCACTTGTTATTTTCACTTTTGTTGCTTTTGCTCTTGGGGTCACATCCAAAAAATTGCCAAGACCAGTGTCAAGGAGCTTAGGAACGTAGCGTTCCACCTCTGCCATGTTTTCCTCTAGTTGTACTGTTTCAGGTCTTACGTTCTAGTCTTTACTCATGGTGAGTGATTTTGGTGTATGATGTAAGAGCCGTTTTGTGCTTTTGCACGAGGCTGCCCAGTTTTCCCAATACCATGTATTGACGAGACTGCCTTTCCCCTTGTGTGTTCTTGGTGCTTTTGTCGTAAGTTAATTGATCGTATGTGCATGGGTTTATTTCCGGGGTCTCCATTGTGTTCCATTGATTTATATGTCTGTCTTTACGTCAGTACAATACTGTTTTGATTACTACAGCTTTGTAATCTAGTTTGAAATTGGGGCACATGATGTCTCTAGCTTTGTTCTTTCTTAAGATTGCTTTGGCTATTCGGGGTCTTTTTGTGGCTCCATACAAATTTTAGGATTGGTTTTTCTATTTTTGTGAAAAATGCCCCTGAAATGGGGATTGCATTGAACCTGTAGATGCCTTGGGTAGTACGGACATTTAACAATAGTCATCCCGTCCACGGACACAGAATATCTTCCCATTTATTTGTGTCTTTGTTTTCTTTCATCAGTGTCTTACAGTTTTCAGTGTACAGATCGTTCACCTCTGGTTAAATTTATTCCTAAATATTGTATTCTTTTTGATGCCATTATTGTTTTCTTACTTTCTCTTTCTGATAGTTGGCTGTTAGTGTATAAAATGCACTGATTTTTGTATATTGATGTTGTATCCTGCAACTTGACCGAATTCATTTATTTGTTTTATTTTGTTTATAGTGTTATTTTGGTGGAGTCTTTAAGGTTTTCTAAATATAGTATCATGACATCTGCAAACAGAAACAGTTTTACTTCTTCCTTTCTGATGTGGGTGCCTTTTCTTTCTCTTGCCTAATTGCTCTGACTAGGATTTCCAGTCCTACTGAAAAGAGTGGCAAGAGTGGGCAGCCTGTCTTGTTCCTGATCTTAGAGGAAAAGCTTTCAGGGTGTCACCGCTGAGTATGATGTGAGCTGTGGGCTTGTCATGTATGACCCTTGTCATGTTAAGGTACATTCCCTCTATACCCAGTTTGTTGAGTTTTTAACATGAAAAGATGTTGAATTTTGTCAGACGCTTTTTCTGCGTCTGTTGAAATGATCATATGATTTTTATCCTTCACTGTTAATGTGGTGTCACACTAATTGGTTTGCAGATGTTGAAACATCCTTGCATCCCTGGCATAAATCCCACTTGATCGTGTGTGCGATCTTTTTAATGTATTGTTGAATTCAGTTTGCTGATATTTTGTTGAGGATTTTTGCATCTGTGCTCAGGAATATTGGCCTGTAATTTTGTTACAGTGTCCTTGTCTGGTTTTTGACATCATGCTGGCCTCATAAAATAAGTTTGGAAGGGTTCCCACCTCTTCTATTTTTGGGAGAGTTACAGGATTGCTGTAATTCTTTTTTAAATGTTTGGTAGAATTCATCAGTGAAAGCAATGTAGTCCTAGACTTTTCTTTGTTTTTACCAAAAGAGAAGGTGATAAAGGGAGAAAAGGAATAACTGGAGGAAAGAGAACTCAGAGAGACTGAAGCCTGGTGAGTTAGGAGATGAGAATGAAAGGGGGAGATTGCACTCAAGGAGGTTTTTGATTTCTGATTCAATTGCCTCACTAATAATTGGTCTGTTTGGGTTTTCTATTTCTTCTTGATTCAGTCTTGGTAGGTTACATGTTTCTAGGAATTTATCCATTTCTTCTAACTTGTCCAGTTTGTTGGAATATAATTGTTCATAGTAGTCTCTTAAATTTTGATTGTTCTTATGTGGTATAATATTTTGCTTAAGAAGAAAGCTTAAAATTGGCAAAAAGTGTTTTTAAAAATTAAATAATGTCACTCAGTATTATTTTGTTTCATTTATGATCAGGGAATATAAACTGGGAAGGAGAACTGAGATCTGCTTAGAGCCCCTTCAGAAAGAAGAAAACTTAGGGTAAGACATCCTACGATACCTATGAAATTACACACACGTCTTATGGATGGTTTCTTCAAAATCCAGCAACTTAATACTAAAAATTTTTCTCACTGCTGCTGAGTAACCTGTCAAGTTAAAACAGTTTGTGTTCTAGAAATGTGTTTGTATGTGGGATGTCTAGAACTTGAAACTCATTTTCCCATAAAACAATGAGAACTAATTTTCAGTAAGTCGCAAAGGCATGTGGACCCCATAAGGCTCCTCTTATAAGCAGAGTGCACATATCCAGGTCTTACATCAAACTGATTAGATTATAATAGCACCTGTCCCTCTGCCCGATTCTACCTTTTTCATCCTAGTATCATGACTGGGCATATTACATACTTACTGAGTTATCTGTTACCATCTGTCTCCCAGTACTAGGATGTAAGCTTTGTGACAGCAAGTTACATGGGTTTTTTTTTTGGTCACTGCTGTATCCCCAATACCTAGAGCAATCTCTTTGTCATAGTAATTATTTATTGAATAAAAAAGCATCCCAGAGCTGTCTACAATCAAACTTTCGTATTATTTTTTTCATATAGGAAAATCTTTATAGGACGTTTTGTTAGTGTCACCAAATATGAAGATTCTTAGGATTCTTTCTACCTGATATGCTGTGACTGTCATTCTTGTTGTATAATAACTCTAATAGCACTCTTTCAACCATATCTAATCTTCATTTAATGTCAGTTTTGTAAAAGTGAACTCTTGATACAAATTGTTTTACCAGGAGTAGTTTCCTGGAGGGGAATTTCTGAATCAAATTGTATGGACATTTTAGACCTTTTAAAATAAATTGTTAAATTCCTTTCCAGGTAATTATACCAATTTATGTTCCCACAAGCAGTATTTCTGAGTATTTACTTCACCTCACCCTCAAACCAACATTAAATATCATCATTGTTTAAATGTTTGCTAAGTTGATACAAAAAAAATGGTTATTTTGTCTCATTTGCTTCAGTGCTTTGATTGCTATGAAGATTGGGTATCTTTTTCAAAGGCTTATAAGCCATTTGTATTTTGTGAGCATGTGAATTATTTCGTTGATTTTGCCTGTTTTTAATTCAATACATAATTATTGATTATGACACAGGCACTGTCCTAGGTATCGGGGATACGGCCGTGACCAGCGTCGTGTGAGCTCTTGCTGTGATGATGACCCTGACCCTTTGCCATGTTTGTTTTACGCAGCCTCGTCTTTTTTAAACAAGCAGTGTCCCTTTGGAGGTCCCTTCCCCATGGCTCCTCTGTCCTGGGCCACCCCCCAGAGCTCCTGGCCCCCCTCACGAGGCCTCGGGGTCCTCATCAGCCTCTGTTGCCTCCTCGGCCACTCCAGCTTCTACGCTGACCACCCGGCCTGCAGCCTGGCCTCTGGCGCTCAGCTCGGCTCACTGCAGACTGCACCCCCTCCCCAGCGGGAGGTTCCGTCTCCCATAGCCCCTCCTGGAGCGCAGTCTCCCCTTTCAGTCTCTTCTCCCGACTCACCAGGCTCCACTCGCCTTGAGTTCTCTCCAGCCTGCCAGTGCATCACCCTTTCTTTTGGTAAAAACACCAACATGACAGGACTGCCTGGTTAAAAGCACTCACTGTCTCACCATCCTAAAAACCAAACAGTCGTTTTCATTTCTCCCTTCTACCTCCCAGTTCTTACCTGTAGTTTCCACTTCATGTCCTAACACAATCTCCATACATCTGTTTCTCCCACTGTTCTGAATATTTCTCTTCTTTCAAGTCTTCCTCCGAGGACCTCCTATCCCGGCTCTTCTGTCGTCTCTGTCTCTGGTCTCTCCCAACGCGAAGCCCTTGCTTTTTTCCCCTGGCTACTCCACAGCAACTCAGATTTGTAGCACCTAAAATAGCTTTTTTCCAGCCAGGCCAGCATCTGCAGTCAGCACATCCCATGGAGTCAGTGGCTGGGAACCTGTCAGGTTGCCCCTTTCATCTTGCCCTCCCCCCGGCCCTCCTTCCTCCATGCCCCCTTCAGTGTTGCCCCCTGCCTCCCCAGCGGACTCTGGCGTGGGCTCACAATGGCAGCTTCACCTCCATTCCGGGTCAGGATTGAAGGAAATCTAAACAGAGGGTATCCCGCTAGCACTGGGGGGGAATCTGTCCTTATAAAAATGAGAAGAGTTGGAGGGGAGGCTTCACCCATCACCCCCCTTCCAGTTATCACATATTTCTCATTTTGTTTTAAATCTGACATTGGACTGTTTTCTGGTACAGCCCCCAGGACGTGCTGCTGAGGACACAGAGGCGTCTCCCCGGAGAGAGGGCGTACGGGCCACCTGTGGACTTGGTGTGGGACACGGCCCGAGGCTGGACCACGGACGCCCTGCGGCGGCGGGTGGCTGACTGCTGTTCCCTTCCGGTGGAAAAGATCGGAATCGCCAAATACTTTCCTGAGAAGTTTGAGTGGCTTCCAGTATCTAGCTGGGTAACGTGGGGCTTTCTCAGAATTGGGCCTTCCCTGCAGTAAGTAGGTTACCTGTGATTTTTCACAAATAGGGCATTCAGTTAAGAATTTGAGGGTGAGTTTTCTTTACTCAAGATGCTTGATTTTTCTATAGAGCCAGCAAACTACCAAGAGGAAAAAGAAGAAAAAGCAAGAGAATTTGCAAGGGGCGCCTTATTACTTGAAAGATGGAGACACTATTGGCATTAAGGTAAGTTGTTGTTTAACAGCAAGTTCACCAGTTGGACGAAACAGCAGGATCAGATGATTTTGTAGAGAAGTTTTATCAACTCTTCAAGGCACAGAGAAGCCCATTCTGTATAAATTGGTTCAGAGAATGGTAAATAAAGAGGGAAAGCCAGACAACTCATTTCTATGAGGCCAGTAGAGCCTCAGTACAAAAACCTTAGTTTGGAATCTGACTTAAATAAAAATGCTTTTGAAGTTTTATCACTAAGTGTCTTGCTGTAGGTTCTGAGTAGGTAGCTGGATTAGGTTAAGACATTCCCTTCCTAGTTTGCTCTGAGTTCTTCTTTGTAAATCATGAGCACTGGATTTTTAATACAAAATTTTATTCTGTGCTTTTCTGTATGTGTTGAATCATCCGTGTGGTTTTTCTTCTTTCATCTGGTAGTGTAGTGCTGCTACATAAATAGTTCCTTGACACAGAGCCATCCTTACTTTCCTGAACAAACCTACTCTGTTGCCATGTAATAATTTTGATGTTAATTTTATCCTTAATTTAAGAATTATTTATTGATAATAAATTACGGATTTAATTTAATCATGGATTTAATAATTAATGTTTTGTATGAAGGAGTATTCTTTTAATTACCACTTCTAGTCAACATTGTACTAGACAATTTACCCTCCTCTACCCCAAAGAAAAGTTAATTAAAAAAAAAAAATTGAAAGAGGTAAAAAAATTCTAAAAGGAAAATATAAAACAGTTTTATGTGCAGTTTTTCTACAAGGAGATTCAATAGACTGTACAGATGAACCATTAGATGTATTAAGAGAGTTCAAAAGATTACAAGATCGACTCGCATAAAATTACAAGGTACCAAGGAACACATCCAACAAAAACATGTCTGAGACTTTTCTGGAGAATGTGTACATCAATGCTGAGTGGTATTAAAGCTTCAGTTGGACACAGAGCCATAGCATGTCCTTGGACGGGACCCTCACTTTAGTCAAGGTATCAGTTTTTCCCACATTGGAAGTTCAGTGTCACCCCTCTGAAAAACCATGTAGATTAAAGAGAATAAATTAATTCATTTGGAAGAGTAAAGAGCCAGAGAGAGCTAAGATGTTTTTAAAGAGCGAGGGCAGGGCACTTGCCTTAAGTATTAAGACAGATTCGATGACCTTGGGGCAGGGGTGGAGGGTCGGGAGCCCCAGACAGACGCACACAGATGGGAACACTTAAAGGTACTTCAGCCAGCATTAAAAATAGATTATTCAATGCATGGTTCTGCGAGAATTGCTTATTCATATAGGAAAAATGCAGTTATAATTTTGGTTTTATTTTTATAGAGTCCTCAAATTTATGTAAAGCTTCAGGCCCCATAAACTCTGTGGCCACCTGTGCCCACACCACACAAAACGCTCAGTGTAAAGACTTATGTGGGAAAAGCAGTGGTTTTCAGCCTTTAGCAGGAAAGACACAAGAAAATCTTTGACTCAGGTTAAGAACTTTCTTAAAATGAGAAACAAAATGAATAAAGGATAAACACTAGGATTGATAAATTTGACTACACTAAAAGGAAAACTTGTTCACCTTAAAAAGGGAAAAAAGCCACAAACAGGAAAGATACGTGCAACAATATAATTAAGGGTTACCACCCAGAATACGTAAAGTACTTCTACAAATCACTTAGAGAAAGACGAACCAATGGGGAGAAATGGGCAAAGGTCAACACCCAGCGGTTCTCAGAAGAGAAAACTAAGTGGCCAAAAAGCAGCTGAGAACATGGTCAGCTTCCCGGTAACCAGGCACCTGCGAGTTCTGGCTGCAAGTGGCCACTTCCAGGCAGACCCCAGAACCCCAGCATGGGGGTGGGGGGAGCGGACAGCTGCTCCGGGGAGCCGTCGGCAGTATTCAGTGAGAGAGAACAGACCATACACCCGAGTGGTTCCACTCCTAGGTCATTACCCTAGAGCAGCTCACACACGTGTCCGAGGAGACACGAAAATGTCCACTGAAGCCCCGTTTGTCATAGCATCAGCTGGAAAGGACTTAGATGATCCCCAGAAAGGGACCAGATAAAAGGGGGGGAAAGTCCGGCTGCAGGGCTGTGGAACTCAGCAGTGAACATGGCAAACCACAGCTGCATACAGCGGGTACTTAGTGTTGAAAAAGAAGAGCCAGGCACAGGATGATCATTTATGGAAAGTGTAAAACCGTGGAAAATGCTGAGCACTGCCGAGTAGTAACAGTAAGAACAGGAGGGGAGAGTAGCGCCAAACTCCACGCCCGCGGTGCTTACCTCCAGTGGGAGGGAGGGGCTTCAACGGAATCTGGGCCTTTCCCTCGAGAAACACTGTAAAAATGAAGCAAATATGGTAAACGGTTAATAGCATTCGTTGCTAACTTGCTCTGAGCGTCCTGTCACATGCCAAGCTCCATCCATGTCCGTGTAACTCAGTTTTCCTCCTGACAACCGGAGGACGTAGGTGCCATTTTAAGATGAGGAAAGGAGGTGCAGGGAGTGGCCTGGACCCTGGCGCCCCACTGTGGCCTCGCTTATGCTGCCCCAAGGAGGTGGTGTCTGCCCGTTATCTCCACATTTTATTTTGTGACATTTCACAGTTTTTAAAAAGCACATCATATACTACTTACTGGAATAAAAATTATAATATTGCACCATTTATTGGACTAGTAGTGATATTTGTGAGGACATTTTCCTCACCTGAGTGGAGAAGCAGCACGGCCCTCCTGAAGGTGTCACTCCACGTCCCTGCAGGGTCATCACTGGGTACCCAAGCGAACTCCCCCAGGCCCCCTAGGAATGTGGCTGATCACGGGGAGGCCCCACAGCCGGCGAGCCTCAGCATTTCCTGACGTGCGTGCGCTTTCCTCCCGAGTTAGGTTTTCTCAGTTTAATAAACTGCTAAGTTACCGCTGCCTGAGAGGAGGGGAGGGGCCGGTACTTAGGGTAAGTGACCCTGTGTAAGGCTGACTGCAGTACCCGGAGGGGGCCTGCTCCCCCAGGAGAGCCTACTGAGTATTCATAACGCACTGGTAGAAGCTTCTGGGAGAGTCCAAGGAATTAAGGGACACAGAGCATGCCTTCCAGCAGCGCAGTGTGGCTGCAGACATGCACAGCTGGGACAGTGACAGCTGGGGTGGGATCCCATCTGATCCCGTGCACAGGGTCTCTGGGCCCCTCGTTGTCTCCCTGTCAAGCCCCTCGTCTGCGCTCCCTGCCCCGCCAGCCCCCCATTCTGGGAGCAGCTGTGTTGCAGACACGTCAGGTGGTAAACCTACCTCCCCTTCTCAAGCTGTGCCTGCCACTTGCTCAGTTTGTCATCGAGCCCTACAGTGTTTTCTATCGGTCATTAATCTAGTTTATGCAGATTGAGTATCTCCTTATGTCAATTTGGGTAATTTTTTTTTTACATAAATTACCTAAATCTCTACATAAGTTTACATAACTTACTCTTAATGTAAGCTAAAAAGATGTCTCATCGTTATCTCGAAATGCAGAATCTGCTGGTTGAAGATGACGGTGATTTCAGTACAGTCAGAGATGACGCTGGAAAAGAGAAACAGAAACAACTGGCCCTGGGAAGAAAGAAAAGGTAACCTTAGGATTCTCACTATGTGACACACGCCCCTGGGAACCTCCGGGCGGTTCTGTCTCTCGCTCTGGCTTGGAAGCCCCTGCTGAAGGCTGGGAACCCACTGCACAGCCCGGGCACTGGGACAGTGGGATGGGCCGCCTCCCAGGGCTTCTGTGGGGGGCTGGCCTCTGTCACTGAGGACCCCTCCGTCCCCCACCCAGGGCTTCTCCCACTCGCCACTGCTCCCACTTTCTGGGTCTTTTCCTTCAGACACCAACACTCAGGTCTCAGTCACCCAAAAATGTGAGTGCTCTCAATCACACGTGCCACTCCAGCAGCGTGTGTCCTCGCTGCTGTCACCTGCCCGTCCGCTCCCCATTCCTCTCAGTTCCTTCCTAGGCGCAGGCCCGGTTGCTGGTCCTGTGGCCGAGGTGCCTCACCGCTGACCCTCCCCTGCAGGTCCCTCCCTTCTGTCTTCCAGCACTGGCGTCCTGCTCTGTCACTCGCACCTCCGTCACTCACTTCCACCTGCTCTGTCACTCTCACCTCTGTCACTCTCACCTCTTCCCCAGTCACTAGCCTTGGGCACACACTCCTTCCTGCTGGTTCACAGTCCCCTCTTCCGGCCTCCCGGCCACGTGCACCTACCAGGACCCACTGGAACATCCCTCTGAAACCGATACTTGAAAGTCCATGCCACCGCACGCAGGCCACCAGGGCCCCCATGTCAGTCTCCCGGAGTCTCACATCGGGAGCCCTGTCGTGGAGCGTCCTTCCCGTCCTGGCTGCTCTGGGCTTGGTGGGGCCTCCTTCCCCAGTTACTCAGGAGTCTTTGGGGTGCTTGCCTGCCTGACCTGGACCCGCTCACCTCACCTTCCTCTGTCTCTTCCTGCCCTTCCATATGTGGGTCCCCAGGTGTCAGGCAGTGTGACAGTGGCGAGCAAGACATGCCCTTTGCCGCGAGGGGCGTCTGGTGGAGGCCAGAGCGGAAAGTACAAGGAAGAGGGCCGAGGGGCGGTGGTGGCAGCCAGGTGCATCTGTAGTGACACATGGGGCTGCACGTCTAAGATTGGTGCCTCTGTGACCTTTTCACTTTGATTCAAAAGGTGAAGCCAGATGACTGTCCTGGGACACATTTTCACCTCTGGGACTGCGTCTGACCCGCCGTGTGGGCAGGCGGCGGGGGTAAACTGAGGTCCTCCACGGGGCGGTTTGGAAATACCTGTCCTCTGTGTGGTCTGTTCTAACTGGACCCCTAAACATCGCAGTGAATTTTGTAGCCATTCCAAACCCCTTGTTCGTGACAGTGAGGTGGTCACACCAGCCAGTGAGAGCCTGTCTCCCGCAGCCAGGAAGCTCTTCGTGGGCAGAGCAGCAGCGTTGTCTCCGGTGCAGAGTCGCCTGGCCGGCCCCACAGACCAGAAGCTTCTCTCTCCATCCACGTTGGGAGTTTCAGGTAGCGCTGGCGGCTACGGGTAGCGGGGCCCCTGCACCCGCCTCAGCTCCTCGTGGGCCCCCGTGGGCGGCTTCCTGCCTCGTGCAGACCCAGACGCCAAGGCGTCCACTTTATCACCAGTTAAGGGACACAGCAGGTCCCCCGGGGGCCAGCACAGACCTGGCCACGGCCTCCAGGC
Organism: Rhinolophus ferrumequinum; assembly: GCF_004115265.2. Classification (NCBI taxonomy): domain Eukaryota; kingdom Metazoa; phylum Chordata; class Mammalia; order Chiroptera; family Rhinolophidae; genus Rhinolophus; species Rhinolophus ferrumequinum. Next base: position 5,529,951 of record NC_046291.1, read on the forward strand.
GCCCGTCAGATGCCGCCCTCGCACCACACCTGCCCCCAACCTCCGTGTTTATCAGGAAAGTCACTACTTTGCATTAACTGCAGCCATGGATGGCACGGCATGTGGCAACCTACCGCTTACAATGGACTCTTGTCTACACTGTTCAGTGCTGCGGTCTCTGCATTAACCAGGCTCTGGCCGCTCGGCTCACTGATGGCTGTGACGTAGAGAGGGTGGTCTGTGTCCTGGTCCCCACTGACGGTCCCCCTGTGGTCTGCGTGAGCACAGATTCCGAAGCGTTAGCTGTCTGCCCGGAAGGAGCAGGCGGACGGGACACCCTCAGCTCAGGACACGCTGCTGGAAACAAGGACATTCTCGCTGCTGTGGCAGCTGCTGCCGGGCGGGGACGCAGGGTCACGGGGGACAAGCCGGGCGCAGGCCAAGCTGGTCACCCAAGTGGCCTCGATGAAAACAGAAGGAAAATGGGAGCTCAGATTGTTTGCCTCGCATGTCAGCGTGGGACCCGTCAGACTTCAAAGATCTCCCGGGCGGTTCCGGCAAGTGCAGCGGCAGCAGTTGACTTCCGACTGGCCGGACCTGTTCTAGGCGGAAGCGGGCGCCCTGAGGACACAGTACGTCCGTGCCTTTCGCCTGCACCGGGGCTGGGCGGCGACTCCTGCTGAGAACGGTGGGCCCTGCCGGCACGTGGAGAGCAGCCGGCGCGCCGTGCGGGAGGAGGTGCGGAGCCTGGCCCGGCCTTGCCTGTCCTTCGCCCTGTCGCCGCCGCTCTTAGGTCCCTTGCTGTCCCACCTGCGACGCTGGCTCTCAGATCGCAGCGCAGTGTGCACCGCAGGAGCGGCGCCGTAAGAAGCGGGACGTGGACTCACAAGCTGCTTTCCGGGTCTGAACACAGACCGTCTCGGACACCTGCACACGTAGTTCGGACTGTGTCTTCACGGGCACCTTCACGTCGCTGATGAGACCAAACCCCTGAGGCCCGTAAGTGTGGCCGGGAGCCCAGCCCGCTCTGGAAGCATCTGTTCCTTTAACTGACACGTCTCCTTGCTGAGCCCCTTCGTTGCATTGTGAAGTAATAAAACGCGAGTGCAATAACCGGAAAGCCAGAGAAGCCAGAGGCCTCACCGGACGTGACTTCCCGACACGGGCGCATGGATGTGCCTTAACCTGCCCACAGCAAGCGCCTGCCAGGGCCTGGGGGCTGCGGGGGCCCTGCTGTTTGCCCCCCCTCCCTCCCTCCTTTTTTAATTCGGAGATGGAGTGGGGCTGCAGGGAGAGAGCTGTATAATTTCATTAAAAAATAAACCATCTTCAAGCTGTGTCTTGTGTTCCTATCGGACGCCGGCTGCTTCATGTTCTGTGTGGCCTTTTGTCCCAAGCGGACTTCAGATGCTAAATACACATGGTTTATATTTAGAAATACTGTATCGGTGCCACTTTAGAAATAACAGAAGCATGTTTGGGTTTTAAATAAACTCCGACTCATGGGAAAAACTGTTGGAAGAAATGGAAGTGGTCTGCTTCTCTTTTTCCTTGTAGGGAATTAGAGCTGGCAGTGGGGTTGCCTTGCAGAAAACATTTATTCAAACGTGACGTTTTTCTGGCAAAGCGGGGGGTGGCGTACAAAAATTCCCTGATGCAAAATGATGGCTTCACAGATGGCAGTTTCCCTTTGGAACAGACTTAACTGTGAAGGACCAAAGTCTTACGGGCCCTTCACCCTGCCTGGAAGGGACACACACAGCTGCTGTCACTCTCTTCTCGACTGTGTCCTCATCCAAAGCATGGCCATAACACAGGTCAGTGAAACACGTAACGTGCTGCGGGTGTGTTCAGAGGAAGCAGTGACATCAATACACAACTAACGAGCATGTTTCCAGCTCCCTCCAGTTGCCCCAGGTCCCTGCCCCCCAACCCCCGGGTGGCAGAGTGTGGCACTGAGAAAGCCACTCCCCACACCGCCCTGTGGCACTGGCGTCAGTCTGTTAGGACCCTCCCTCTACGGCCGCTGGAGCGAACGGACCCTCCTGGCTCCTGAAAGCGCAGAGCCCAGGCAGGAGGCCCCAGGGCCTTCCTCTCCATGGTGGTTTCCGTCATGTGGGCTTTGCCCCGGGTGGCAAGATGCCACCAGGAGCTCCAGAATTACACCCTGTGGGACTCAGAGTGCCTCCTTCTAGGGACCTGAAAGGCTCCTGGGCCTGGCACCCGTTGGCTCAAAATGGGGGACTGCCCCCCCTGCTGTTCAGACGGCACGGAGCAACCGGAGGGCAGGACGGGTTGCCCGACTCCCAGTGCTGTGAGGCCAGTCCACCATGCTCTTCCCCCAGGGAAATGTGGGGTGACAGCACCCACCTCAGAATTAGCAGCTAGTCCACCATGTCCCTTCAAAGGCAGGCACACGAGGTCCCCCTCCCCCACCAGGTCCAGGGGCTCGGGGATGCACGTTCCTCTGGGCTGGTCCAGTGGATGTGACACCTCATGGTTCAACCTGTGGCTAAATGACAAAGGCAAACCCACCCCAGAACCAGTGTCCTGGGGCAGTGGGGACGACCAGAGAACGCCGTGTCACAAGCCCACGCTGCTAGACGGGTCGCACGCACTCCCTGCCCGCCGCGCTGGCCGCCCTGGTCTGCTCTGGAAAATCTGCATGTCCGTTGTCCTGTGGGTGCACCTGACGTGGGTGTGGGGACCACCCGAGTGACCACAGGCTTTTGTTCGCCAGCTTGGTGTTTGGCTGCTAACACTGCTTCCTTCAAAGCCCAGGGGGCTTCCGGTTGGTCTGCTGCTGTCCACATGAGCGAGAAAGACTCACTCCCCAGCCAGCTGGCATCGGCCATGTGTTTGCAACTTGTTTGTGCTTTTGTGGTCAAAACTCTGAAGGCTGCACTGGCGCCTGCCTGACACACGTATGTTCCAAGGCCAGCACCCTGGGCGGGCTGGAGTGGTCACAGCTGCAGGCCCTCCCTGCGTGGGCCCAGCCCGGCGCCCCCAGACCACGTCTCTGGGAGGCCACATAACCACCTGCCCAGATGAGCCCGTGTGCTCAGAAGTTTCCTCTGCACCATTTCACCCACCTCTTGTAGGGGCCCTGGCCCCAGTCTGGCCTCACTCCTGCATAACAGGTGTAACTAGTATCTCTATAAGCTTTTGCTTTTCCAAATACAAAATCATTGCCCAATTCTACCGTCAGAAGAGAGGAGTAGTTACAGGACTGTTACCGGGATTAGGTTCAACTCTGTGACAGAAAACGACACACAGTTCTCACTCACGTAAAAGAAGTGCAGTGAGCAGCGCGGACGCCCTGGAGGCTGTGGCAGTATCAAGAAGCAGCTTCTCTCTCTGCCACACTCACTACTCGCTTCCGTTCTCCAAGCCACCCCACGGCCCACGCTGGCTGCTGGGGATCCGGCCGTCATGTCCACCCTCCAGGCCGGCAGCGGGAGGAAAGGCGCACTTTCCTATGTTTTAAAGGAAACTTTCTAGAAAGCCCAGTTAATATCTACCTCTCAGACCCAAACTAAGTCACATCCTGAGTTTGTAGAGTCACATTTCCAGGGGCACATTTGGGCACAGTTCCTCCCCAGACGATGCAAAGGGAAAGAGAACTGATGCCCACGGGCCCCCAGCAGTGGCTTCCGTGAATGCTGAGTGTGAGCGCCCAACTCACAATTACACTGAACAGCACAGGGCCAGGAGTAGGGTCAGGTGAGGCCTGGGGTGCAAAATTTAAAGGCACCCAAGAAACTCAGAAAGCTAGATCATTTTTCAATACAATCTTTTTAGAAATCAAAATTAATGAAAAAAAATCCACAATGAACAAAATATCAAAATTTTAAATAAAAACAGTTTCAGCAACAACAGTCAATGCAAACCTGGATACGGTCTTTAAGAAAAAATCTCGTCCTTTTTGCGTCTGCGAGCATGTCCACAGCACCTTGGCCCGCTCCATTCTCAGGGTTCTCTCGCAGCGGAGAGGAGACACTTAGTTGGGGTCAGAAGAAGAAACAGACTAAAGGTCTCCATGTCACGGAGGAAAAGGGGAGAAGGATGCGGTCAGAGTGTCTCTTTTTCCCCCCTCCGGCCTCCATGGCCCAAGGTTTCATCTCCGCAAGCCGCCCTGTCTTCACGCAGTGTAGGCACTGAGCTGGGAGCAAGTACAGTGGCCTCAGGGCCTGTGGCAGAGGCCAGAGTTGTGATCCAAGCCACCTGCACCACCAAGGACACCCCTAGGCCACAGACATCAGCCTCCAGGTGCAAGGTCAGCGTCCCAGCCGGCAGGGGAAGGCCATGTTGGCAGAGGGAACCCTGCTGACCAGCCGGTGCCAAGGGCTCCCCTCCCGCCCTCTCCCCTCAGGCACACATGACTTCCTCTTTCCAAACACCTGGAAACCATCTAAAGGAAGAAAGCAGGAATGGGCTAACTGGGGTCTTTTTCTTACCCCTAAAGAGACTTCAAATCCTCAGAGGGGACTAGGTCAGGGACCGCTGGCCGATGACAGCCCCTCCCACAGGGCAAGACAGCATTTCCCAGCGTCCTGTGCAGTCAGGTCCCTCAGGGGAGTTTTCATTTGCAGCCCTACCCGGGCGGGCTCAGGAAACCCCGGGCACACACCTCCATCTTCCCAACCCCAGCAGGAAGGGGGTGACCAGAGCCACACTGGCGGATCCCTGAGTGCCTGACACACATCTGCCCTTGGCTGTTTTGGGGGAAAAATAAACTTGGTTGTGTTGGAGCTGTGACATCTGGGAGTTTACTTGTTAAAGTAGCTTAGCCTGCGCCAACTTACAGCAATTCACGGTAGCAGATGGGATCGAGCTGACGCTGGACGGAGCACTTACGCTCGTGGCGGATGAATTCACGGGAAACTGCCGTTAATCTTGCCGTCGCCCCACACTTGGCCCCTCCCCACCCCAGGTGCCTGTCTGCTCTGACAGTGGAGCCGAGCAGAGCCAGGTGGGCCACGCTGGTGCAGGAGTGGCAGCTGGCTGGCCCCACCGCCCTCCCAGACCCGCGTCTGCTCTGTCACCAAGGAGCTGCCAGCAGGCAGCAGGAGCCCAGGCTCTGCGCCAGGACGCAGGCGTGACTCAGGCCCTATTGCCCCACCTGCCGTGGGCTGGGCTTGGTGTAAGGCCTGGTCCCAGCACTGAGGTCCGGTCTCTATGCCCATCTGCCACGTGCCGGCTGGGACACGGGACAAGTTGTGCACCTCTCCGAACCTTGCCCTCATCTGTAAAATGGAGGTATCCACCTGGTAGGGACGTTAGAAGAGAGGAGTTAACGTGTCAAGTACTTGGGCCAGTGCCCGGCACATTACAAACGGGCCGGTCGCCAGCAGCAGCATCGCTCGTCGTGCCCAGGGCCTCGCGGCCTGTGCACTGACTTAGTCATGAGTATGTGACTCCATTCTAGACGACGGCACATTAGGGGACGGCAGTGGAAGCCAGGGCTTCCTGTTACTTGAAGAGACACACACAACACACAAGCAGCTGCTCACACACCTTATGCTGGACGCGGTTAAGTCGAATGTGATGCCTGGGGCGGTGGCAGCCATCTTGTAAGCATGAGGCCTGGTCCTGGATGTCCCCGTGGGAGGAGGGGTCACAGCAGGACAAAACCGGGCTCTAGGACGCAGGAAGGGGGACAAAGAGCTGCTGGGGAGGCAACCTCCACGCCCCAAGCCCACGCAGCCCTTGGTGTCCTGCCAGCCTGATTTTCAATTCCGTGATGCCAGTCCCCACCCCTCACCCCAAGAAACGGGGGGTGATAAAGTGACCTTGAGCTTGAAGAGGCAACTCCCTTGGAATAAAGGTACTATGACTGAACAGAGAGGTAGGAGAGCTCCCGGTTTGCAGTTTCATATAGAAGATTGAGGTTAGACTATTAGCTGAAATGACCCATCCTCAGGAAGCAGGCCGGCCGAGGCTGCACGGGATTACATCTGAGGCCCTCGGGCGGCCGGGTGGCTCAGGTGGTTGGAGCGCGAGCTCTTAACAACAGGGTTGCTGGTCCCATTCCCACATGGGCCAGTGAGCTGCGCCCTCCACAACTAGACGGAAGGACAGCGACTTGACTTGGAGCTGACGGGTCCTAGAAAAAGCACGCTGATCCCCAATATTCCCAAATAAAAAAATTAAAAAAAAAACACCTGAGAACCTCAGCTGAGCGGGTACCCCACCTCCTTCTGAGTGTCTAATCCAACAGATCCTAGAGCCCACCCACACCCTAAAAAGTACAAGGGCGTTCTATTTTGTTTCTCAGCCACCACCAATTCAATGTATCTTTAGGGCAGCAGAAAAATGTAATTCTGAATCCAGTCTGGAAGGATTTGGGCAACTGACATTTTATGTCAAAGCACAAGGAATGATGACAAGAAATCTGACAGTGGAAGATCAAAAACAGGCTTGTTTTATTTATACACAGAACAACTATTTACAACCTTAGAGGTGGACTATGTACAGCCATACAGGAGGCATTTGCTTCCATGGAGGGCACCGTATAAATTAAGATCATAAATATGAGGGTAAGCCCCACCCGAGGACACAAAACCTTTTCTCCAAGACTCTCCAGGGTGCCTGCCTTCCTCCCTCCACAGCCATAGGACCGTGAGACCCTGGGACCCTGGGGGAACAGCCAGTCACACAGTGGGGTCCTGGGGCGGGCAGAGGAGCACCCCATGTGCAGCAACAAAGATTCACAATGAACGGGGACCTGGCCCTTCACCAACAGTTTCATGCAACATTCGTATTTACTCGTTTCACTTCTCACTGACTGGAATTAGAAAAATGGCTTTTACATGAAGCGTTGCTTTAATCACTGACAACATATTACTTTTAAACACCATGCTTGACTCAAACCTAGGCTTTCCCATGGGGGGGACACTGAGGGTATGGGGTGCCCCACGGCGCCCCCTCACGTGACTTCTAGCCTGTCCTGTCTGGCAGCCCCTGAAAACCCCAGGCGCCGCCGCCTCAAGCAACAGGGCAGCCCGTTCTGAAACAGCGGGCATGGGTCCCCAGGATCTGTACTGTGACAGCCAGTGACGTCTGGTGCTAGATTCTCGCTCCACGTTCCCAGGGCGGAGAGGGTGAGGCACAGCTGCCCAGCCTCACCTCCAGGGGGCGGCCGAGTGCACGAGCCGGACACGGGCTCGTCTACCACACACCCCACCGCCACCAGGTCACACGCGGGCACAGGAGTGGGTCGTGGAACCCTGAGGCCGAGGCAGGGCCTCTGCCTGAGCCCAGCACCCAGGACCACCAGAGGGGGCGCCCCACACGAGAGGGGGGGCCTGGCAGGGAGCCGGCAGGGGGTCTGCAAAGCCAGTGGCAAATGCTGTTCAGCTATGAGCCCCGAAGGGGCCTCCGACGGTGGCTGCAGGGCGCCTCTGCCCTCCTGCCCAGTCCCCTCACTCGGTCAGCGGCCCCGGCCACAGGCACTAACGCCCAGCCCTCCCCTTCGGGGTGTGGAGCCCCGGCAGACCCAGGGGCTGGGGTGCAGGTCACAGAACCCCTTTCCAGGGTGATGGGAACCCTGTGAGGTGTGACGGACTCTGAAGGGGAGAAGGGGGCAGAGTCCAAGGCAGTGAGGGCTGTGGGGGGCGGAGGGCGAGGGGCCCCAACACCTCCAGGGACGCGGGGCCTGGCAGCGACACAGCCACCCGAAGGCCAGGCTCTCAGGACGGCCCGACCGCCCCCCCAGGACCGCTCTGCAGGGTGGCAGCTTGTTCTGCCCCAGAAACACTGCCCTAGAGGCCACACGGCCTGTCCCGCCCGGGGACGCGGCCGGCCGTCGGGGGTGCCCGGCCCCAGGCAGCTCTGTGCCGGGACGGCCAGGGCTGCGTCCCCACGCCCGCAGCTCAGGAGGGGCTGAGGCATGGGGGGCACGGGGGGGGGGGGGCAGCCGGGCAACCTGGCGGCCTGGCTCGCAGGCTTGAGGACCATCGAGCTTTCTCGTCATGTGGCGTTAAAACGAACAGGGCTACGAACGCTCCCGCGCCCTTTCAAACCAGGCGAGGCGCGGCCTCCGTGGAAGACCTTGTTCACGAACGGACATCAGCAGTGGGCGGCCGCGGGCTGCTGAGGAGCCACGGAATGGCTGGCGGGCACCGAACTCCCCGGGTGGGGGACGCGGGCTCCTGAAAACCGCGGGCCTCGTCTGAACGCCCGGGAGACAGTGCCACAGGGACCGGAGCCCCCGGGACAATCGCGTGCGGCCCAGACAGGCCGTTTCTGCTGCGATGCCCGGTGCCCCGGACGGGTCAGCGAGCGCTGGGAGGTGGTGGCACCGTTCACCCCCCACGCCAGGCTGAAAAGGTGCGTGTCCAAAGGTAGCTGTGTTGGTGTGTTCAAGACCGCGGGGCTGGCCGGACGGGGCTCTGAGCGGCTTGCTGTGGCGAGCGGGGGGTAGCACCATGACAAGGGCCCGGGCCGCCTCAGTCGCAGGAGCGGAGGACGCAGGCCGAGAGGGCGGAGGCTAGGCCTCGGCGGCAGGGGGGCTCCGGCTCAGCTCCTTGATGCCACACAGGATCCGCTTCATGTGGCCCACCTTGGTCACGCCGAGGTCCTGCAATGAGAGCAGCGCCGCTGACGCCAGGGCTAGACAGGCGGCCCACGCAGCTGAGCACTCGGAGTGGAAAGGAGGAAACGGTGACACAAGCTGGAACCGACACACGGAGTGACAGGCATGCAGACGCCCCCACGTCACTCCTGTGACCCCATCACTGACGTCGCTCAGGGCCAGTGAACAAGACGAGACCAAACACAGGGCTGGCAGCAGGTGGACCCCAGCCCAGGACGCGGCCCAGCGCGGGGCAGAGGCAGGTGCGGGAGGTCGTGCCACCTGAGCTGGGCAAGGTGCTGCCCCCGCCCCCCCACCGTCCCTCCCATGAGACAGTGGCGAGCTGGCCCAGGCAGCACGTGGACCTGGGCGCGGGTGACGTGACTGTGCTGGAGGAGCCAGCAGGTCTCCTGGGCTATAATCGACTCCGTCACCAACAGAGGGAACGCTCTATGCTGGGGTCCCCTTCACCCATCATCACAGAGCTACTCAGTTTGACTTATCAGCGAAAGGCTGTGTCCCCCCCAGAGTTTTCACTGGTAACAGAGTTCACCGGCCACTCAGACTAAGCAAAGCACGCTCCCGCCATTAAGTCTGCTCTGGCTCCGCCTGGCTGTGGGGGGGGAGATGTCACTGCCAGAGGCAACGTGGCCGCCCGGTGGCCAATGCCAGCTGTGACCCCCGTCGTGCACAAAGGTCTCAGAAGCACTGTGACAATCTGACGCTGGCCAGGTCACAGGGAGGGGACCGAGGCCAAGCTGCGGGGATGCCAGGTATGGGTACCCGGGGGGCGCTGTGGAAGTACCTTGAGGTCCCTCCGCTCCAGGTGCAGGAGCTCGGAGCCCCGGATGTCGTGCCGTGTGAAGGTGTCCTTATACTCACACAGACTGAGGTGCTCCAGCCAGGCAGCAACCTCCTCTGTGCCCCAGAGGTGAGCTGTCAGAGACGGAGAAGCACGAGTGCAGTGAGTGCCCCGCACCCAGCAGGCGGCGTCCGAGATGCCCCAGCAGCCGGCACCCAGCAGCTGGCACCCCAGCAGCAGGCAGCCGAGACGCCCCAGCACCCAGTGCCCCAGCAGCCGGCACCCTAGCAGCCCGCACCCAAGCATCCCGCACCCCAGCATCCAGCGCCCCAGCAGCCTGCACCCCAGCAGCCCACACCCAAGACCCTAGCAGCAGGTGCCCGCCACCCAGCCACAGGCGCTGCCCCAAGTGGTGCAGAAACCAGCAGGGGAGCCCACTCTCAAAAGGCAAGACTGCAACAGGGCTGGTCTGTTCCTGCCAGGTTGGCCATAAGCCTCCCCGACATTTCCCCGTGTCCCAGGAGGGACCAGCACCAAACCAAGAGAAATGTGGGTCTGACTACAGCTGAAGCCAGCTTTCCCTCCACCTTCTAGAGGGTTCATTCACTTCAGGAAACAGCAGGAAGGGAACATGCAGCGATTTCATGTAATCAGAGCCACCATCATTAAAAGAAACCCAATTTCTGGACAAACATGCAAAGAAGAAAAATCATGGGAGCCATCCTGACTGGTAGCCAACGCCACCGCAAACCCAGGCGTGGGGCCACCTGGCAGCCGGGAGCACTGGGACAGCTATGCTCAGGGCCAACCCTTCAGATGGAGTTTACCCCCGATCTACTGACCCAAAGGGAAACTGTCCTCTAGTGACATTTTCTATTGCTCTCACGGCCCACACTAGCTGCTGGCCCAGGATCCCGGTGGGGGGCTCTGATCACCAAACCAATTAATCAAAAATCAGCGCCCCCCCAAGACGAAGCCGCCTGGGGGGTTCTGTGTCTCCTCCGTCTTGTCTTGTCACCTCTGCTGTCCTCCCCCGACCTCGCACCCTCCATCTAGGGCAGGCGGGCGGCTCCATGGCCGGTCACCCAGTCTGCATGGAGTTCAGGGTGTGACCAGGGCCAGCACCTGGCAGAGCAAAGCCAGGGCACAGATCGGTAGCTGCAGACAGATGACAGCACAGGCCGTGATGGCGGGTCGGGCCCGGGGCCAAGGCCCAGGGAGAAAGCAGACGCGGGAAGGGCACACAGCTGGCAAGGGCGGCCAGAAGGGGGGGCAGGTACCAGGGGCTCCCAGGCTGCTGTGCGCTTCTCTGTTCTTGTTGTTTTTCTCCTTCTTAAATTTGGTCACCAGGCGGAATTTCCCGCTGCGGCTGCGTTTGGAAAGATCCAGCATCACATTCTGTGGTGGGAGAGGAGAAACACTGAGAATCAGACCCCAACTCACCAAGGCCCGAGTAACAGCTCTGGAGCTCAGAGGGGCGGGCGGGGGCCTAGGCGAAGATGCTTTGTCCCGGGTTTACTTATTTTGGTGTTCTTCCTTGATTTCAGTCTTGTATTTATTGTTCATTTTTAATGCCTTTGAAAGTGGTTTCACAGTGAGCACCGTGTATTTTTATCTATTTTTTCATTTTAGAACATGCATTTCTCATGTGATTAAAAAGCTGTGTAAGTATTACTTAAATATTAGTATAATTACAGAACTATAGTAAATAAGTTATTTAGCCAATCGTCTAGTGTTCCCGGCCGGCTTTGACTGTGCCACAAGCCTCTTTCTAAATAAAGCTTCTCCTGCAAGTGCACTTTCCTTGGATTTACTCTCAAAGGCAGCACCTGTGAGGGAAGCAGGAGTAACAAGGGGACACTGTCCCGTGGTGCCCCTCCCACCCCCCAGAGAACTCCAGGGGATGGACGAGCCAGTACTGCTCGGCGTCACTGCAACCTTCCTTCCTGACGGGCCTGTGACCCCTCCGCTGTGCACACGAATACACACACCTGTGTGTACCAGTCTGAACGCATCCTTTCCTTGTTTCAGGCACCCCAGCTTCTTCCTGCCCTGGCTGCCTGGATCCTGCCTCAGGGCCCTGTCCCCACACAGACCCGCAGCCTCATGACACACTTTCCGATCCGACAGGGACATCTGATCACATTGAAAACACCTCCACAGGGATTTTCGCTGGAACAGCACCATAGCTAGAATTTGGCAACCACACGCGTCTTCCCACCGGGGACGGCTGCCGTGGGGGCCGCTCAGTCCTGTGAGCCCCTCAGAGTTGCCTTCGTGCACTTCTTACCGCAGGCAAGTCATGTGTTTTATGTTTCCACAATGAAAGGGACGTCTCACAGCGACATTTTCTCACCGATCATGAGTACTCAAGAAACTTGTTTTCACAACCTTCTTATCCTTGGTAAAATGACCCATGATGGATCCGTTAAAGCCCATTAGCTCCCGGGGACATCACAGCCACAGGCTCTTCTGTCCCCACAGGCTGGAGCCCACTCCACCCCCAGTGCTTCCTGCAGGAGGGGGTGACTGAAGCGAGAGGCAGCCGTTCTCTACCACAATCTAAAGAGCACCCTACTCCCGACTGTAATTTTTTTCTCCTGCACACATGAGTATTCCATCTATTTCTGACTTGTAATGTGGGTGTCCTCATGCACTCACAAGATGGAGCGGAGTACCAACATGCGCTTCGTCTCCCCCGCCTTTTAAAATGAACCAATTTCAGATTTCAAATTACGCCACCCATAGACACTTCAGTCAACTGTGAGACAAGAACACTTTGTAAAACTGTTATCACACTGACACCAGCACCAAAATCCATTTATGTCCAATGAGCTCATTTATATCAAATCTCCCCAACAGCTTCAACCATTTATCCTCAAGGTTGGTTTGTCTGAATCAGGACCCTAACAAGGGTCCTGAGCTCTGTGGCCCCCTTTCCTTCACCTACAGAGAAACCAGCTGTCTGTCCTGTAGGCTCCAACTGATGGCTCCCTGCGGCGTGGCTGGCCCCACTCCTCCCTCCGTGTGGAGCTGCGTGGGCAGCTGGGGACAGGGACAGGCCAGTGCGTGAGGATGTCACCGGGCTGGCCCACTCCATCCCCACACAGGTTACAAACCCGCCAGGGGATTCCCCAGGGCATGCAGAATGAATAGCCTTTCAATCCTGCACTTTCCAGCTGGAATTCTTTTAAAAAGAATTTCTTTCATCAGCTATGATTTGTATGGATCTACTGATAATACTGAATTTTGGAATCAATGTGCTAGTTTTAAAAAATGACCTGTGGAAAGTTCTGGACATTTGTTTCACAGCGATGTGAATACACCTAACATGACTTGAACTGTACACTTAAAAATGACAAAGATGGTAAATCTTAATGTTTTTTCACCACAATTAAAAAAAATGCAAACTGGGACAATGTCCATCTTTTTCTACCTTTGATACCGTTTCTTACATATGGAAATTACATATTCCCTGACATTTTTCCTTTGAAGGTAATATTTAAATTATTTTTTCAAGTTGTTCTGTGGCTATACTTTTAAAACGTCTTCAGATTTCAATTTGTATAATTTCAATTTTTCCTGAAAAATCAAGTTTCATCAACATTTTAAACTTCATTAGCATTTCTTTGATTGTAACTTGATTTACTGTCTCATCTATTGTTACATTCTCCTCATAACTTCATTTTGTTCATTTTTCCCTGATTGTATTTGCCGGAGGGTGGTTTAATTATTTGCTTTCAAAGAACCAGCACATACATTCATCACTTTTTTTTGCTTTCAAATAAATGCCTTTCCTATTTCTATGCGAGTAGAAACGCAGCACCATCCCCTCCAGATCCCTCTTGCCCTGTGGACCTCACCCCCATCTCTTCCCTTGGGTGCGTAGGAGCTGACAGCGGCCAGCAGAGGGGGCCCAGGAGGGAGCACGGCCCCCGCTTGCCTCCCAGGACACTTGGCTGCGACTTCCTGCTCCAGCCGTGCGCCCCAGCAGTGCGTGCACTGTCCTAGCTGCCTGCAGAGGGTTTTTGGTTTTGAAATTAAATGTGCTATTAGGCGCCACCTGTACTATTGCCCACCTACTCCTGCAAGAACGAACACCTGCACCGTCCCACCAGCCCACATCTGGGAACCCCAGAAAGCAGGGCTGCTCTAGACATGGCTCAGGGGACCCCATTAAATCAGACAGCCGGGGGCACTTGTGCGGGTTTGTGTGTGTTCCCGGCATTTGGTGATACTGGTTTTGGAAACATTTTTAGGTTTAAAGCATTGGAACCACAATCCCTGTGACATGGGCTCTGAGTGCTAAGACCAGACAGTCCCAAACAAGCCAGCTGGTTGGCCACCCTGCAACCAGGCCCTAGGGCGCGAGCCTTCCATGGCAGCAGCTGCTACACGGCCGGCCCTCCATCCGTCTTCAGAGGCACTCGGTGTGGAGGAAGCTACCCGCTGTGGGCAGGGCAGGGGGACACAGGGGCTGCAGCTGAGCACGCGCGGTTTCTACCTTCCATGAGTCGCTGAGGTGTACTGCGTCCCAGGGTTGTGCTACCCAAACTACACCTGGGAAAGAACCAGCTTTAAAATGTCCAGTCCATAGTTGGCTGGACTAGAATGAAGTGTGACGAGGTAAATTACTAGAGAAATGTAACTGGAAAGGACATACAAACTACCAATTGCTTCAAGTTTCTACATTCTTCCTCTCAATTTCTATGATGAGAATGAAGCGTTTCGTACTATCAGTAGCCCTGGTTTAGAGTATGATCAGATTTTGAAAACATCCTACGGGCAACAGAAAACATATTCCCTCTTACAGAGTATAGAATTCTCTCTATAGAGAAACATGATACATTTGTGTATGCATGTTTTTATATGTAAATATTCTATATGTAAATGTATTCTTTCAACTTTTTTGTTCAGATGCTGTGATACGGTTTTATTTGATTTATCATGGGCTGACAGTGATGGCTCACACCACAATTTGGTTTCTGTCACTTTCTCTCATTTCGAGAAGTTTTCGCTTTATATACTTTATGCATATAAATTCAAATTCAAATTTCGGAGGTAATCACTGAAAGACTAACCAGAGAGCATATATTCCCCAACTAGTAGAGGGGACAAACAGAATTGTGTGGGAACAAGGAAAGACTCATCAATCAAAACGGAGAAATTAAAAGAAACAAAAAGGACAAACAGAAAGCACAAAATAGGATAAAAATATATCTATATAGTATTCACTGATAATATGAGAAATGCACACAGACTGAACTCTCCAATTAAAACAGAGTACTAGACTGGATAAAAATCCAACAATGTGCTGTTGATGAGAGACACTCCAAATAAAGTTTGAAAGTAAAAGCATGAAAAATAATAGACCAAACAAGTAGACTTGAAAATAAAAAGAATGACTGAAAGTCTTTACATAATAATACAACCTATATGCACCCAATGACATAGCCTCAAAATACCTAAAGCAGAGATACATAAAAATCACAAATTGAGACATCTATATCCATGGCCGGACTGTTCAATAGTAACTGACAGATAGCTCAAGACAAAAAATAAATTTTATTACAAAATTATTATATTTTACCAATATCAAGTGATTCCCCTATATTTATTACCTTCGGTATGCAATTCTGTTTTTATGTTAATATTGTTAATTTGGGATTTTTTTTATTGTGTTTTCCTGAAATTATTTATTTTTAATCTTTTTGTATCCTAAGGTTTCACTGGGAGTACAGGAGAGAAAACAAGGCTCTTTTTTTTTTTTTTTTTATTACAATCTGAGAATAATTTGCTTTAAAGAGGGGAATCTATAATATCATTTTCTGTTATCTTATTTTTATGTTAGCTACTTCATTACTAGTCCCTTATTTTCTTTTACAATATAGACTATATTTTTTATTTTTTGTAGTGATTTGGAAAGACACAAATCTTTTCAGTTCTATTGGAAACTACCTTTCGGCTTTTAAAAAATCATCACTGACTTCCCTAAACATCACTGATAATTTCCCTAATTATCAAAGTCAAGAACTTTTTTTGACTTTCTTCCACCTTCGGAGGAGGAATTTAACGTGCTTTCATTCCTCTGTCAGTGTCCTCACCCAGCCGCCCCAGCTCACTGCCCACTTCTCAGGCTTTGATAATTTAATCTGGAATCACAAGGCCATGTTATTATTACATCTGTTCAATGTTTTATATATTATTTTAGTAATTTTTTCTACACGAAAGTTTTACTATATTTATAATTAACTATATAAGCAATTGTGATGAGCTTGGCCTGTGTTTTTATACCGAAATGTCCTCCTTCTTAAGTTGCTGAGCCTTGTTGCCTGGCTGGAAGGACAGGGTTTGGATGTGTCAACAAATGCCTGTGTATTCAGAGGACACTGGATGCTGGTGGGCCCTCCTCTGTCCCCTCACCCTACTGCTGCCAACAGGTTGTAACAAACCAAGCTGGCAGCAGGAGTGCCCACTGTTTCTAGTGTCTAGCGGTTACCTTGTGAGATGTGTTACCCTAAGGGGAACTTTTCTCCTGATCCATTCTGCTCTATCCTGAGAGGGAGGCCATCTAGGGTTTGCCTTAGTCCAGACACTGCCCACGAAAACCAACCATTCAACAAGCACCTCCCATGTGCCCTGCTGCCTGCCGTCCGGTGCAGGAAGGAGGTGACTGCATCTCAGGACGCACACAGCGGGGGTCCTGTCTGTCCCAGCTACAGGACCTGTGGCAGGCTGGGGTCTCTAAACACGTGTACAAGGAAAGGGGGCTGTGCTGTGAGTCACACACACCCACTCTGTCCGAAGCGGCTGTGTGTCTGACCAATGTGTCTTCACATGGGGGCAAATCGTGGGGCAGAACCCAGCTTCTTTCTACCTATTTCCTGGTCAGCCCGCAGTTCTGCTTCCATGAGCGACATGTGCCTGTCGTCAGGTCATTCTCAACACCAGCTCCCACTCCTCCCTCCTGCCAGTTGTCCCCCACACCCTGAGGCGTCTGAACAGACAAGTCTTCAGAAGCCGCATCAGGGGCTGCAAGATGGACCCCCCCCCCAAAGCTGCGGAGAGTGCACTGAATACAGGCCCTGAAGGGAGAGCCTGGGGCGTCCAGGCGGAAGTGACCACATACCTCTTCGTCGCTGGGCTCCGTGGGCTGGCACAGCCACGGCGTGTCCACCAGCTTCCTGAGCTGCTGGTCCATCTCGGCGAGGGCGGCCCCGAGCCGCTCCTTCTGAGGCGTGTCCAGCTGCTGCTCAGCGGGCAAGGGAGAGACACGCCACGTGTCAGCATGAGGGCCCGGGTGACAGCCACGCCCTGTGCAGGCAGGAGGCTGGCCACCGGCTGCGCTCCTCAAGGAGTTCTCACAAAACCCTCCGTGGAAACTGAGTCGCAGAGCACTGGCTCAGGGGCCCACGGCTCCTGTCCTTCTAAGTAGCATCAGGCGACAGAATTAAACTCTTTCATAAACAAGGCAGCAAAGCGAGCTTATCCGAAAACCCCGTTCACAGGGCCGACACTTCACTGGCTTCCGTTTGCCTGGGGAGCCTCTGACGGAAAAGGGGGATGGGACCAGCCACCTGCACCGAGGGCAGAAGTGCTGAGGTGGCCAAGGAAACAGCCGTGCTACGCCCGGACAGCACGGCATTTTGGAAGGAAGGGCACAGGGTGTGAAACTGGACTTCTGGGCGGCCCCCAGCCACGTGACTTTTAGCACGCGACAGCACCTCCTTGCCACCCCATCTCGTGCCTTTCCCTAGTGCCGCCTCTACAATCCAGTCCCCCCCACCCCGGCGTGCGGCCCGTGCTGCCTCCTCAGCCAGGATCACAGGGCTGAGTGAGAATGGGCCACAAGCACTGCTGCCGAGAACAGGCCACAGGCAGCTGGGCCCCACCTGCGGGTGTCTAAGGGTGACTCGTCTACAGTGACAAAGGAGTCCCGCACAGGGTCTGACACTACAGGTGACGTGGCTGAGGTGCGGCAGGAGGGGCTGTGCTCCAACCCCGGTCAGATCACACGAGATCCAGATTCTTAAGGCCGGGAAGTCAGGCCTGCGCGCCAGCGGGCACGCCCCACACAGCTCACCAGGGCCATCCTCCCGGCCAGCAGCAGCTCCGTCTCGCTGCGCAACGCCTTGATGTTATTCACCATTTCCTGGACAAAGCTGCAGTTCAGCCCCTGAGAGGAAGCAGAACAGATGCCCTGTAGGAGGCCCGAGGGCTGCAGGAGCCCCGAGAAGCGAGACCGCAAAGGCGAGGCACCTCCGTGGCTCTGGGCCTGCTGTACACGCGGTCCATGGACTTGGAGCTGGCATTGACGGCATGGGCGAGCTCCTGCTCCACGTCTCGGTGGCATTCAGCGATCTCCCGGATGCTGGAGAGAACGAGTACACGGCACTCAGGACAGATGCAACCTCACCTCGCTGAACAAAAGCCCACGTTCTACCCAGAGAACCAATGTGGACCACGGCTTGGCCAGGATGAGCAGCACAGAATGACCCTGTCAATCATTTGCTGACCAATGGCAAACAGAGGAGGTCTTACGTGGGAAATCTGACATCAACATCCAAGTTTTTCTAAAAACTCGATCGGGGAAGAAAATGCCCCAAATGAGACTGACACCTCATAAAACGGCAAACTGGCAAGGAGCACGGTTTGCAGGCCTGCACGTGGACCCCTGACGCTTCCTGGAAGGGGACTCTGCCCATCCCGCTCCGCAAGGGAGACGACAGAACCCTCCTCTGACGGGGACAATCCTGGTTAAACGAACGGCTCTGGTGCAGGACACAGCCCCAGGCAACAGCCCCGTGGCTGAGGGACCCACACACGTTCAAGGCTGAGGTTGGGCATGAGACCACCGGGGCCAGAGGGCAAGCACAAGGCAGGGAGCCAGCTGGGGGGAGTGGGGTGCGGAACCCCTGTCCTGAGTGTGGGGAAAATGGGGACTGCTGACATGGCAAGGACCCCCTCCCAGCAGGCCCCTGGGCAGCCACAGGCTGGGAGGTCCCGAGCAGGAAGACAGGAGCTCAGCTAAAGCCTGTGTCCCGCAAGGAATTGGACTAATACTTGAGGAGCAAAGCCATCAGGCCCGGTCATACTGATCTGACAATGGAGAGCTGGTGGGAGGCCCGGGGGCAGAGGTGGTGCCAGCTGCCTGACATGGAGAACGCAGGGCACAGGACATGCTTGCGGGGAAGCACAAAGCCAGAATGGGTACCCAGAAGCAGAAATGCCTGAGGGACCCAGGCTGGCTACGGCCTGCTGGCTGAGGGGCTGCTGCCTGGGGAGAGCACGTGAGGGCTGCAGAGCCCAGGACTGGCAGGACAGCACTGCTTCCGCCGAGGGCAGAGAACGGGACAGCAAGAGAGAAGCCCACACAGACGGCCAGGGCGCACGGCCAGCGTGTGACCTCAGGCGGGACGCTGAGGCAGGAAGTGAAGTACAGTGAGACAGAACCAGACCGCAGCTGTAGTCACTGGATGTGGCAACGAGGGGGCACAGGTCACCAGGCTGAAGCCAACTTGCTGGAGGGAGGCAGAGCGCTGGCAGACACACCAGGCGGCTGGGGAGGACAGTGGGCAGAGCACTGACCACCGTGCTGGGAGGTCCACAGTGGCTCCAGGAGCCGCTCAGAGGCCGAGTAAAAGGAGGAAAGGCCTTTGGCTCGTCTTTTTTTTTTTTTAAACTGTAAGAGCCGAGTGCAAATCTACCCTCTGGGGTAGAACAGAAGTGGGAAGTGGACTGTTCTCAGGAGTCCAGGGCAGGTTTTCAGATCTGGGAGACAGCTCTGAAAACATCTGTGGGTTTAAGCTTCCATCTAGGTAAACTCCAAGCAATCTCTGAGAGACGGTGAGTGGAAACAAACCAAAGCCACGGGCAAGGAGCAACCCGGCGGGAGGCTGACCGTGGGGGGAGGGCGAGAGCCCACCTGTGGATGAGGGCCCCCGCCGCCTGCCCAAACTGGTCCATCTGGGTGGCCTCCTCCTCAGACAGGATCTCCGGGTGCAGACAGAAAGACGGCGGGCGGGGCAGCTCGCACTTCTGCTTGTCTTCCCAGGACTTCAGGGTGTTCTCAAATGCCTAGGGCATGGGAACCAGCGTTACAAACCTCCTACTGCTCTCGAGAGGCCAGGCGCATCTAACATGGACAGTGACGAGTGGGACAGCAGCAGGCCGACAGTGGGGAGGGAGAGAAAACTCTTTCCTACACTGGGGAGGAGCAATGGGCCCAGGAGTTACCACCACGCTGGCTCAATCCTTGTGTCTAAAGTATAAACTCCTAGAACAAAACATTAGAGCTGCGAGGTCTCAGAAGGGGCCCGGGGCCCGCAGGCAGCCCTTACCCGGTCTCTGGTGAGCATCTGTGCCCGGTTCTTGTGGACGATCCGAATGCAGCCTGGGGGCTGGACCCAGGCCTCTCCATCCACCTGCACAGGCACGCCCTCGTCCCCCAAGATGGCGATCTTCACTGTCCGACACTGAACAAACATCGCAGCCGTTACGCATGCCCCGGGCTGACCAAGGAGCCTGACAGCCGTCTGCCCTGCAGCCTTCCTGTCTTATGCACCCCGCACACGCGGCTGGCCTGGGGCAACCACAGCACAGCCGGTCCCGCCCTCAGGGTCCCCTCACCCAGCACTGCATCTGTGACCACAGTGAGGACTCAAACACGAGTGCCTGGCCCAGGGTGGGGGCCTCCCGCTCCCAAGAGCCCTGGGTCCCTGCATACATGCAACACGCCCAGAACAGAGCAAATGGCCAGCAAGTGGTTCACAATGGACTGCTTGTCTTTTTAACACAAAATGCTGCCAGAGTTAAAACTGTCACTTCAGGCAGCCTACTGTGTGGACAGACTGGGGCAGGAAGGGCTGCACAACACAGCCTGGGTGGGGCTCAGGTCAGCTGCTGTCCCCCAGGTCTGTGCGTAGGAGCACCGCCCTCCCCAAACCATCACCAAAAGTAAGTAATGGGGGGCCCCGCCCGGCTTCCGCCCCCCAGCAGAACTGCAGAGCAGCTGCGGGGGCCACACCTTCTCCACCCACCACATACACTCAGCCTCCTCCACTCAGGGTCAGGCTGTTGCTTCTGAAAGCTGAGTCCAGGCCAGGCCTGCGTCATCTCAGCAGGACGGAGCAGGACACAGGGCACCCACAGGGCAAGTCAGGGCAGGTGGGGGAGGGTGGCCCCAGTTTATAAAGAGTAGGTTTTAACTGTCAAGTAGGCAGGTGAGAAGGGGTCTCTGGCCTCGGAGGCAGGGCCGGGCGGTCCTGGGAAAGCGTCAGTCTCCTGGGCTCTATCAGGACACTTATCAGGGAGGGCGAAGTCTCTGGGCCAGGACCGGCCTCTCCAAACGTCTCCCAGGTCCCTCCCAGCTCCAGGACCGTGGCCAGTACCTGGGCAATCCGGTGATGCTGCAGCTTAATGACCCGAGAGACGGCCATCTGCATACTGCCAAACACAGCAACCACCTCCAAGATCTTGTCATCGAAGGAAGGAGCTGCGAAAGTCTGAAACGGCAGGGTCAGAGCTGACCTCAGGGTCAGAGCTGACCCCGCGTCGGAGGGGACCCCGTGTCGGAGCTGAGGGGGGCGCCAGCGCCCGGGACACGCCCCCACACGCGGGTAGGCTGCCGCGTCGGTAAAGCCAGGCAGGCCCACGACGAGACGTGATGTGTCCTAACTAAAGAACCCCTTCCTAATATCCTGGAACCAGCTACTCGGGATCAAATTCCGGCTCTGCCACTTAGGAGCCCTGTGACCTTGGGCAAGCTCCTGAAAGTTTCCTCATCTGTAAAGCGGGATAACACCGGTGTGCTCCTCGAGTGGTGGTTATGAGGGCGGAGTTACTATGTGCACAGACTGAGAACAGTGACCAGCACACAGTAAGTGTACCGTGTTAACTATCTTGGTTAATTCTTAAGTACAAAGGAAGCCATGCTCCTGGTTAAAACCCTCAGTGCCTCCCAGTTCTTGGCACAAACCCAGAAGTTCTTCCCGGGCTTACCTAACCCTGAGGAAGCCCTGACTTCTCTGTACTCTGCCCGCCTGCTGTGCACTGCCCTGGGCAGCCGCTAAGCCTCTCATCCGCTGCACCCTCTGCCTGGAACAGCCCCCACCCACCCACTTGACCTGGCTAACCCCAAGTCATCCTCAGGTCTCAACACAGATGTCCCCTCCTCCGAGAAGCCTTCCCAGATTGCCCCAAGTCAGGATTGGGTCCGGCTTCTGCGGCACACTTGTGCCTCTGACAACATCTGTTCTGCCTGGCCCCCCTCCTTGTGAGCAGGGGACCCCATCTGTCTTGTTCTCCACTGTACCCCCACTGCCAGAAGGAAGGCGTCCATCCCTCTACATCACTGACAGAGCACCTCCAGCGCTGCGCTGACACTCTGTCAGGGCCCCTTGAAGGGGCTGCCTCTCTGGTTACTCCCACCCCTCCCCAAGCTTGGGCCCATGTCACCCAGCACGCGTACGTACATCATCTTCCTTGGTGCCCCCCCAGAAGTTGGTCCCTCCGGCATAGCTGGGAATGTTGAGGACTGCAATTCCCTGGAGGCTGGGGAGTGGGATGGGCCTCCCGTCACACTGAGCAGTGGAAACGCAGGACAAGGAAAGAAAAGAGACATGCAGGGCATCAACCGGTCCTTCTCCACTGGCAACCCGCTCCCAGGGCTGAGGAGGCCACGGCCGGCAGCTGGGCTCCCACTGAGGGACCAAAGGCCGGTGTCCACCAGGAGTAATGCCCCCAGGAGACCACACAGGCCCCTGACCGCCTGCTCCTGCTCACCTCCAGCAGGACCTTTTGCTCCAGGTTCTTGTAGGTTCTGTGCAGCAACTCTTTGGTCCCGAGAACCCCGTACCACATCATGTTTTTGGTGCGACTCCTGGAGATGGAAAACAAAGAGCTGACAAGGGCTCTGGCTTTCTTCCTCCAGTGAAGTCCAGTCACTGCGGCAGAACGTGGGGATGGCGCCTGATCCAATGGGTCAGACTCAGCACTTCCTTACGGTGGTGACACCTCGGGGGAGGGCGTGCACTGGTGTGGTACCCACGTAAGATACGCAGAACAGATGCATTTACTGACAGGACATTCTGCTAGAAAGAAGTATCCCCCAAGAAAGTAATCACACCCCGAAAGGTAAGAAAGGTAAGGCACAACACAACTTCACCAAAATTTTATAAATGATGGGTTTTTCTGACTAAAATTATGCTTACCTTAGAAAATATGGAAAGCACAGAAAAGCACAAAGGAGGAAGTAATCTCCAGAATCCCCGCATCTGCATGCTTCTGTTTCCTTAGTCTTTCCCAGGTATGCGATTTACCGGTGAGATAACCAGCCTGAGTCCTCTGCCTGACCCACTGCACTTCCCTGTGACCCAAGCACGACTGATCTCCAGGGGGACAGGTCCCTACGTTGCTTATCAAATGAATCTTTGACCAGATGTGGCTCGTTCCCACTCTGAGCTCTGTAAATTACACGGCAGTGGGCCCTCTGTCCACGTTTCTAGTCAGTTCTTTGGGACAGATTTGCAAAACTAGAATTCCTCTAGGGAGACCTTTTGAAAGCTCTCGATGAAACTCAGGGAAGGTTCTAGCAGGGTCCAAAGGTTCTAAAAATGTGTCACTTACAGCCCTCACCTGTTTCACTTGCTAAATTCTATGAATTTTAATGCCCTTTGCAGTTATTTCTGGACCAACAGGGCACTGTGAATGACAGGCTCCCACCAGCGGCTGCGTGCCAGGATGCGCGTGGCATTCTCCTCCACACACGGCCCGCAGCTCCAAAGCTTTTGGAGTCCTGAGCGTGATTTGATTTCCCCAGGAATGTCCACCTACGTACAACGCGGACAACTCCTCAGGTGCGAGCGTGACTCCCTTCCATCCAGCCCCCTGGAGGCTTCCTTCCAAGTGACGGTGGCAGCACACGGGGGCACACGGGCCTCCCGACTCTCGCGTCAGTGGCTCTTTTCTGCACAACTGCATACCAGCTTCCCCTCCCTATTCTACAACGTCAGAGCTGAACAGTCTCCTGCTCCAGGAGATAATGGGGGGTGGGAGGTGGGAGGCATTAACTCCACACTTCTCGAATTTCCAGAGGAGACGGAATTCCTACTTCAGCCCGGGAGGAAAGCTCCCCATTTCTTCCATTCTGTCCCCAGGCCGGGAAGAGCAGAGAGATGGCAAGTTAGGGGGAGAAACTGAACATCCCAGTGAAAGCCCTCAGGACCTCTCACGTGGCCGTCTTCCTGCATAAGGTGCATTCTCGTGGGGCAACCCACCCACGGGCGACAGCTGGGGTGATGAACACACAGACATCCTACCAACGACGTGGGGGACCCCGCACACTGTTACCTGCCCTGTTCCCGCCTCCCCACAGACTTACGACTTGGAGACTTGGCCTGTTCCATCGACTACTCACACATTTTCTGGTGTTGATCTGCCCCGAGCTGTCCCACCCTGGGAACCCTCCTCCAGGCTGGCCTCCTGGATTTTCCCACACATGTGAAAGCACCTCCACTTTCTGACACATGGCATTGGGGCTCGCCTTTGCCTCCTGCCTAAGGACTCTGCACATTCCTTTACCCTCTGGCTCTGGACAGTACGTCTCCTGCTCCAGAAGGAGAAAGGACGACGTGAAGGACATCACCCACCTGCACTTCTCCGGGTGCTCATCACGCTTGTTGTTGAAGTCCAGGGATATCTTCGCATCCAGGCCGATGCCGAAGTAGTTGTTCATGACACACTTCTCTGTGTAGCACTCGCTGCAAAGGGGGTTTCGGGCCAATTACAGCAACCTGCTTATTAGCTGTTTCACTTCACAGCCTCCCACCCTCCAAGCATTTCTTTCTAAGGGCAAAGCTCATAGCTGTTTTTTGTTTGTTTTTGGTAACAGTGTTATTGAGAGTTAACTCACATACCATATAACTTACCCATTCAAAATGCACAATACCATGATTTTAAATGCATTCACGGACTCGTGTAACCATCACTACAATCCATTTCAGAACATTTCATCACCCCAAAAGGAAGCTTTAGCCGTCGGCCCCAACCCCTCCCTAGCCCCCCGCAACCACCGATCTGCTTCCTGTCTCTATGGATCTGCCTCTCCTGGACATTTCACATAAGTGGGACCACGCAACACGGGGCCCTTCGCATCACGCTCCCTTCACTGAGCACACTTTTCAGGGTTCATCCGGGTTCAGTGCTCATCTCTTTAAAGGCCAAATATCAGTCCATTGTAGGAGGGACCCCATCTTGCTTAGCCATTTATCAGTATGGGCATCTGCGCTGTTCACTCAGCGCCAGGGTTTGTGAACATTCGCACACACGCTCTAGTGTGAACGTGTGTTTCACTTCTCTTGGGCCTGTCTCAGGCGGGGAACTGCTGCGCCACGTGGAAACTCGCGGTTCTCAGGACCTGCCGGACGGTTTCCCAAAGCAGCTGCTCCATCTCACGTTCCCATCAGCAACATCCCACCTGATGATTCTGCGGCACACCTGAGACGCACACCACCTGAACCCTGGATCTCAGAATGTCCCTCAGACACCCCTAGGCCCAGTCAAAGCAGCTTTCAGACGTGACACATCCATCCCCACTCCTGTGGCAACATGCTCCCCTTTCCTGTGCCCTCTGCTGGTAAGACTATTCCATCCCAGCTTCTCACCCAGCCCTCACCCTCCTGCCACGGAGCCAAACCCTCCCATTACCATGGCCCCCGGGTCACAGCTGGGGGTGCTCTGTGGACCCTGGTTCCTCTCCAGGACAGATGCGTGATGGCAGCAGCCCCTGACCCTCGACCCAGAGGATGCAGCATGGAGAGAGTATGTCCTTGACGTTCGTCGTGAAAGTTCCCCAGAAAGTCAATGGGGGCGGGTGGGCTCGGGACGACAGCTTGGACCAGAACTCTGTGCACTTTAGATCAACAGGCTTTTGCAGCCTGACCCGAAAAGCAATCACCACACACACGTTCTTATGACGCATCTAATCCAAGGGCCTAAGAGCTTGGTGAGAGCAAAGGTCTGGGACGAACAGTTCTCAGCTGAAGACCACGTGCTCCCCAGTACTTACAGGTCCTGGGGGGAGAGGGCATGGGGACAGCGGGGGCGGGGGGAGGCTGGGCTCCAGGAGACCATCCAGGCAAAGGCCGAATGACAAAAGTGCTGGGGTGTCAGGTGACGCCACGGCACACCACCCCAGGTAGAGGGAGGAGAGCAGCTTCTGTCCCCTCCCATCTGAAGAGGAGAGGAGGAAAAGAGACCAACAGCCATAGCTGTAGACGTGGAACCTCGGTGCTCCCAGGTGAAGGACTGAGTTCAGGGAGCCCGGGGGGCACTGCTCACAGGAGGAGTACAGCTGCAGCATTTTTAAGAAACCACCTCAGGAAAGTCAAAACCAGAACCAGACAGCCCCAGGAGGAGCAGACAGGCAAGCAGTAGTATCGGGTCCGGGACGGGATGCCAGGTAACGGCCAGGCCAGCACCTGGCAGCAGATGTCTGAAGCGAGGCCACCCTCTGCCAAACGGGCGTGGTGGCCACCCCGCACACCTTCAGTTCTGCTTTCCCGAAAGCCCCCGTTTCTGTAAACCGTACATTTGTCACTGTTACTCTGACCCAACACACCAGACACATGGTTGGCAACTTTTAATCAATTGCCACCAGCCTCCAGCTGCCCAGCCCTTGCTGTCAGCCAGCAGAAAGGGATGCCGAGAAGAATGGGTTTTCAAACCACCATCTTCCTGCACAATGGCCTGCATACACACGAGACTCCACCAACACTGCTGCACAAAGTGCTGTCTGCCTCAGGACCTGGCACAGACAGCGTCGGAACATCCCACCCCACAAGTCTCAGAACGGGAGATACACCAGAAGACTGCCGTGTGCGGGCTGCAGGGACCAGGAGTGAGCGGGACACACAGGGAGCTCCCGCACTCCAGCGGAGGTCTCATGATTCCTGGGTTTTCCTTACAGGCTGGCAGAGGATCACCTAGGCAACATTCCCGAGTTTCTCTAATTCCAGATCAGATTTCTACGCTCCTTTGTTCTACGCCCACTTGGTTCACCCCATACTCACAGGTTTTCTGGTTCCGAGTTAAAGGGATCGGCATTAATTAACAAGCGACTGATGACTGAACCTCCAGGCAAGGAGCCAGACATCCCAGCCCGAACATCTGTGGGGAGGTAACAGATGACACAGCCATGGTCAGCAGCTACTGAATTCAGGGAAGCTCGTGTCCTCCAGGCTGGCACTTTCCTCAGGACACTGTAATTAAACTTTTCTAAAATAAAGTATAAACGTGCCCGAATTTTGACAATTAACAGTCTGCTCAGAAATCACCATCATCAACCCATATTCATGGAACAAAAATAAGCATACTGAGTGGCAGAAATCCCACCTATGACAAATCAATACCTAATGGTAAAAGGGCTTGTAAAGATAGTTTTCATTAAATGTACGAAACCACCAAAAGATTCATACAACTAATCTTCGAGTCCAGTCGTACAACTTTAGAAGGCTGAATTCATGAGAAACAAACATCAGGGAACAGTCAGGTGACCGGAAACTTCAAGCTACGTGCACCAGTTTAAATTTTTTAAATCGAACACTAAGGTAGAGGTGGAGCCCTGCTTTTGAACGTTCTGCCAATCCATCCTTCCAGTAACTTCTCCGGCAGTGATTAACCAAATATTTCTCATTAGCCTCACTTCCCAAGGCCTTCTGGAATTTTCTTTCTATTCAGTTGAGATTCACTAGAAATTGCCAAATCACTCACAGGAGCAAAGGGTGTGGCTAGGAGGCCTCAGGAACCGCCCTGAAGCTGGTGAAGGGAGTCTTATTGGCAATTTCAACCCCTTGTACCATTTCTTCCTTTGAGGACACAAAGTACTGTCACAATTCCCCGAGGGAAGAAGCAACAGGAGTGGCCTCCACTCTCTCCTGGGCAAAATGAGAGCAAGGAAAGAAAACGGGCTGGGCCCACCTCCCCCAGCAGCTGGCTGTGCTCCTGCAATCACGCTGGAAAAAGCAGGATGATCCCTTGGTCCGTCACCACCAGCCTGGCCCTCCCTTTTCACTCAGGATAACTCCTAGTCATCCTTCAGCACCCAGCTCAGGTATCGCCTGTTACACGACACCTTCACGGCCCCCAGGTGGTGATTTGGGTGTGGTTTGCCCTTTGTAATAAATAAGGGCACTTGTCATACCGTGCTCTAACTGTGAAATTCCGTCCGCTTCCCCACGGACCTATAAGCTCTTGAAGGACAGGGACCCAGTCTCATTCTTCCCACAGACCCAGCACTGGGCCACGTGCCAGGCCCCGGACCTCGCAGGTCACAGGGCAGGGCCTCTGACAGCCTCCTGCAGGCAGGCTTGGCCTGGCCACTAGGCCGGCGCTGTCACCCTGCCCCCCGGGGGTGGGGACACTCACTCGGGAACAGGATCTTCGTATTGAGTGCTGGCAGGCTGTCCCGGTTTCCTGACTGGGGAGGAAGAGAGGCAGAGCTGCCCAGGGACAAACTTCCTTTGCTTATCAGCTTCTCACATGGGGATTTGGACACTATAAAAACAGGACAGAAGGTTGTAAGACAGTCCAAAATAGAACAGGACTAAACTCCCGGGAAAGATTAGAGACATGCCAGGTGGACGGGCCGAGGGACGTGAGGAATGGTTACACGCCACTAGTCAACCCTAAGTAGAGCAGGCAAGATAGAGAACGGGACAGAGAGGCAAGTGGGTTTGGATGCCCTGTAGAGAGTGACAAAGGCCACGGAGGGTGAGGCTGGGGCAGGGCACAGAGCCCATGCCAAGGAGTTCTGAGCAGCAGTGAGCAGGGAATAAATCCTCAGACAGACACCTGCTAGTGGCCTGTCCAGGCTATAGGAAGGGGCCGCAAGCAGCCAGTGGAGAGGGGCGATTCTCCACTCAGGAGCCCAAGCTGGGGGCTGTTCCACGAGGGTAAGGGTCCCTGGGCAGATGGCCCATGGAGCTGGGTGGTTCCCTGGCCAAAATGCCAGGCAAGGCCAGCTCTGGCTGGAGTGAATTTCGCACGCACACAGCGTCAGGCTGGCTGCAGCCGGGAGGACCCACAGGCCCTGAGCCCGGCTGGGTCTGGGCTGCGCAGGGAGGTCCTGGGGAAAGCAGACTCCTTAGCAGCAAGGCTCTGCCCACCTGCCACCAGACAGAGCGCGCACGTCCTGACTTGATACTGACAAGTGGCCAAAGCAGGGGGCAGGCACCCTGAAAACCCCCTCAGCAAGCTTTCCGAGTATCCCACAGGCCCGATGGCAGCACGGAGGGTCATCCCGCCAGCCGGCACCTTTGCGGAGGCTCCTGCACTTGGCAATCCCACAGCTGTCGCCATGGCACACGCTGTCGTCCGACTTCAGGTCTTTTTTCTCCTCCGACTCAGAGAGCCCTAGGACAATCCTCTCCTGTTCTTGGGTCTGGGCATTCTGCTCGTCGACAGCTGTGCAGGGAAAGAAGGTTTGCGCTCAGCAGTGGCTATGGACCTGCAGACAGTGCCAGGCTGATGGAGCGCCTGCTGAACAGACGCCCCACCTCATCTCCCAGATTGATGTATCTTCAAATGTCCTCTTGGCTAAAGGTTTAGACCCGAAGCTCCCACATTGTCCCCACTGTTCCCCTGGTCCTAGCACACTGCAAGTACGCCAGGCACCCGGGCATTCGTGCCAGTGGGTGGGGGAGAAGGACCAAGAGGCCGGAAGATGTGGAGAGAAGGTGAGCAAAGTAGCGAGAGCCCAGAGCAGCCCGGGGGACGTGACAGGGCCCCATCTGAGCACAGCAGTGTGTGTGTATGTGAGGGGGTCATGACCTGACTATTGTCCCTGAAGCAAGATGCAACCAACTGCCCAGAGTGGAAAAGGTGAGGGCTGGGAGTGTCTGAAGCAAGTGGAGTGGTGTGAAATGGGATCTGAGGGAAAAGAGAGACAAGACAGACCAAGGACAAGAACAAACTTGCTCAGAGAGATCTGGGGGTCCCAGTGAGGCTGGAGGCCATGGAGTTCACAGGTCAGTGTGGTTTGTTCAGTGTTTTCAAAGCTTAGCAAACCGAGTCTAGAAAAACGGAGCGACCAATCAAGTGGGACTCTCATCCTATGTGGTCTACCTGCCTGCCCCAGGCCCATCGTGGACACAGCACGGGCAGCCTGGACGCCAGGCCAGTGACCTGACCCCGCGGCGCTCACGCTGCTCCCAGCTCTCTGACCCCCCGGCTCCCCAACCTCCAACCCCTCAGTGCAGCTGTAGCCTGGCCAGCCTCTCTCTCTGCCCATGGACTTCATACCTCACCTCAGTCCCTGGCCGGGGCCCACCGCTCTCCTGGGCACAAGGCCCTCCTCACCGGGTGCCCTCAGGACACCTCAGCTCTAACCACCCAAGCTCTCTTCAGAACTCGCTCCCTTTGAGGCAGCCCCACCTCTGACTCAACAAAGCCCCATGACACAATCCCCTGCTGCCACCTGCTCCCGAGGGGCTGTTACCGACATTTGGCAGTGACCACAGGATAGGACCCTTGTAGGGAGTGGGTCCCCTCTCCAGGGATCCCTCTCTCCAGCATGCTCCCTGTGTGAGCCCATGTGTGGCACCTTTTCACCAGCTGGGGGCGCCCTCTCGACTCCACCTTCCACTTCCTAGAATCCCGGGGTGCCCCCGCCCCAGTCAGCAGCGTCTTTACATCAGACACAAGTAGGTGAACAGGGAGAAATGTCCGCAGCACGCTCTGAGGGAGGAGGTGCTGCCACATGGCAGGCAGTCTAGAGGGAAAGTGGACGGGCTGGCAAAGACCTCGGGCTGTCGGGCTTTGGTCTACACCTGGATCCTTTCTATCGCCAAGATTGGGGGGAAAGTGGGTGTGCCCAGTGCTTGCCTGAAAAAGGGTACTGATTCTTAAGAGACCAGCTACCTTTTTCTGTGTGTTCTATGATCTGACGGATCGCCTTCTTCAGGCTATTGGCTCTTAGCATGAGTTGTTCCCGAGGCCGGAATATCTGCGGCCGGGCTGGGCACGCCGACCCCACTGGGCGGTCCACGGTGGAGCCACAGCCGCTGCCTGCTCCGTCTCCATCTTCTGTCTCCTCGGCGATGGTGGGCGGTGGGGTGGGCAGAGAGGATGAGGCCTGGGACTCGTCGTCCAAGGTCTTGAGGAGAGAATCCAGCTTCTCTTTCAGGACGGAGCACTGGACGGTAAACAAAGGGCAGGGAATGGAGTGCCTCTCCGCCCTGACGCCCTCCGCCTCGGCGCCCGGGGACAAACCTTCTTGGCCATGACCTCCGACTCCTCGGAGCTCTCAGTCGTCCTCTCGTAGGCCTTCCCCACTCGAGCCACGAAGTCCTTCACCGTCTCGCAGAGCACTCTGTGGGAGGAAACGCAGAAAGCTACTTCTAGAGAGACAGTTCTGGCTGGGAACCCGGCGCCCTGCGTGCTGGACCCCTGGCTCCCCGGGGGCCATAGGCACTCACTTTGCTGATGAGATCACCACTGAGTGCTGGTCGGAGGTCAGGATTTTAGAAAGATGAGCTGCAACCGAGTCTTCATAGAAGAGAATTTGCTGTACCTACAATTACCCCAAAACAGGGCGGGGTGACTGCCGGTCCATGCCTGTGGGGTCCTCACCCACTGCCTCGCTAGGCCAGCCTCAGCTCACGTCCCTAAGCTGAGAACCGCCAGTGCTACCGGAAAGGTTCCGAAGGCTTCAGCAAGATGTGGACAGAGGGATCGCAACAAAAAAACACACGTCAATCAAAGCTTACAAACCTCTCGTGCTTCTTTAGCCCGAGATTCACCACCACCAGCCTGTGCTAAGAACTATAATCTTTTATCTGCTTCCACAGACAGGGCTCCTTCATTTAGGTTCCATTCATAGCAGACAACACATTTTGCTGCCTTCTCTCTCTCACCTCTGCCTGCTGAAAAGGGAGCGCTACCCCCGTGTGACGGACGTCTCTTTAGGCTCTAGCCCAGGGCTCGGCAAACTTTACTATCGGCTGGACAGTAAATATCTGAGGTGTCGCACACACATTCTTCCTCTCTTAAAAGGTACCAACCAGCCATGTGAAAGCAGGCCTAGGCCGTAGCGTGCCCTGGCCCCTGGCCTCAACCCTCAGGACAGGCAGGCAGCCTTGGCAGAGCTCTCGCTCTCCTGCTCAGCCAGCAGCCAGCTCGCCCAGCGGGACAAGCACAGCTATGTGCTGCTGCAGCACTGTGCTGCTGCAGGACAGAAGAAAAAGAAGGCAAAGCCCAGGCCTCACGGGACTGTTAAATCACAAAAATAATCATAGGACGAGAAGCAGAGCTCAATGCTGAGCTCACACAGGCCACCTGCAAAGGCCAGTGACGTGGACAAGGGGGGCGTGGGGCAGCAGAGGTCGCAGAGGGCCAACGGTGTGCACCGGGAGAGGGGGAAGTCCTTAGGAGACCGCCATCACAAAGCACCCCAAATCTTGGTGAGAACCCAGGAAGCCCCCAAAGCCAGGGGCGTGGGGGTCAGAGGCCACGCGGCAGCAGCTCAACCTTGGGCTGACACTGCACTTCTGCGAGTCTATCAAGGGCAGAGCGTGCTAGCAGGGAGGCCACCAGAAGTACCTCGGAACCATCGCTGAAGTCCTCGGTGACGACGGTGGAAGAGGACGCCTGCCGGGGGAGTTTGGTCTCATAGGCCATGACGCTCCACCTGCACATGAAGGCAGCTCTCAGCCTGGCTCCAGGGACCAGGGCCTGGGACTTGCTCTTACAACAGCTCTAACTAGCTGTAAGCCCTCTGTCTGGACTGCTTGTCCCATAACTCGGCTCCTCACTCAGCTGAGAACAAATGTCACACCAGGAGGGCAGTGCAGCTGCACTGAAGGAAGCGAAATGAAGCCCCCAACAGAGAGCTGCAATCGCAGCCGGCAGCCAGCTCCTCCAGGGCGTGTGTGCAATGCACAGGCACCAGAGGCAGCCACCCCCTTAAGTGGACAAGGAACGGT
This sequence comes from Rhinolophus ferrumequinum, assembly GCF_004115265.2. Taxonomy (NCBI): domain Eukaryota; kingdom Metazoa; phylum Chordata; class Mammalia; order Chiroptera; family Rhinolophidae; genus Rhinolophus; species Rhinolophus ferrumequinum. The sequence goes on from NC_046291.1 coordinate 5,562,286, forward strand.
AGGGGCAGCTAGAGTGCGCTGGAAATCACACCTGCTGATCGCAACTACAGGGTCCTGTGAGAGAACAGAAGCTTTCCCAACACCACCAACACCACAGGCTGTGGTGAGTGGGGATTCAGACATGAGCTCAGAACTCGGGTAGGATGCCAAAGGCTCTTCAGACAGAGAGTATGGATCCAATACATAAGATTGTTCTGGGAACACAATATGGGAAAAGGGGTTCGCTCAACTATGGATAAAGAGAGCTCTGCTGACAGGCATCAGAGGAGGGCTGAATGGCCAAAGGGGACAGAGCCACCTTCGGCAACAGCCCCTGTGGGTCAGGCTTGGCCAGACGACTCTAGGGCACAGTTCCTAACCTGTTCTGTTGGTTGTTATGTTTTTCATAATCTTGATCAAAAGTTAAAGACTACCAGAAAAAAAGAATTCCTGATCAGGTCAAATTTTTACCACCACCTGCAGAGAGCTTATGGTTTCCAGAGACCCTGGGTAAGAACCGCTGGTCGAGGTGACCTGTCGGTCGCATGAGAGCGCGTCCCCACTCACCTGTCCAGCATCTTGGTGCTGGCCCTTTCCAGCTTTTCCAGGATCTGTGGGAGCTGCGTGTCGTCATCGCAGGCCGAGCCCCAGCCTAGCACACGAGCCAGGTCATTCCCTGTGCCGAGCGGCAACACTCCCAGCTGACACTGTCGGAACACAGCGGGAAGACACGGCCTGAACCCCCTCTTCCTACCGACCACAGTGGCTCAACTCAGTGTGAGAAACCTGGTGTGAGCCGGGGTGGCGCATACATTCCAGGCAGAGGCAGAGCCACGAGGCAGGACAGACGGCCCATCGAACCCCACAAAAGACTCCTCCCTCTCCCACAGGCCCTCGTCTCACCTGCTGCCACGTTCTGATAATCCCCTAGGGTCTCTCTGATCTACAGTGCCCAAATCCCTTCCTTGCCATTTTCATAGCCACGGCCACAGTCCTGTCCCTGACTGTTGAGCCCCTGAACCCCTGCAGAACCATTCGGACTCCCCACCACCGTCTCTCCACCCACTACTTCACCTTACTCACTGAGACCAAGTTCATCTTCCCATAACACCACTGGTGTCCTCACTCTTCTAAAAACATCCTCAATGGCTTCTAAGTCCCATCAAAACAGGTACCAGCACGTGTACAGGCTCAAGGCCGCCGAACTCAAGCATGCCCAGTGCTCGGCCAACATCCCGCCACTGCCACTCCCCGGAGTGACCCAGGCATTGCTCAGGCCTCGCCCCCACACCCCCAGAATTCCCACCCAGAGCCCCCAAGAACCACACAGCCGGGTCAGTGCTGAGGAAGCTCCCTACACACTGGCTGCCCAACAACTCTCGACCTCCCCCTCCGACGTGCGGTGCGGGCCGGTCCTCAGTCCTCCCTAAACACCGCACAGCCCAGGTCACCTGCCCCGGCCACCAGGAGGCCACAAGCTGGAATGGAAGGTCTGGACAAGGAAGCCCGAGCCCCAGGCGCAGAGGCCACGGCTGCGTCCCTGGGGACTGAAAGAAAAAGTGTGGCCAGTGGAGTAAAGGTACGGGAACGGCCTAGCTGGGGGGTGACACTCCTGCCAAGCAGGGCAGTGAGGACAGAGGAAGTCAGAGGCAGAGAAGGCAGAAGGAGCCAAACTGGGGGCTCTGGTAATCTGCATCATGAAGTCTGGACTTGATCCTCAAGCCAAGGGGCCACTAAGGAAAGCTCCGGGGGGTGAGGGGTGAGCATGAGCAGAGCTGCTCGTGGGGAATGCCCCAGGGAGGAGGGGACAGACAGAGGCCCCGGGTCAGCAGCATACGGGGTGGCAGGACTGAGCCCCAGCAACTAACTAGAAGTGAGGAGGGAGAGTGAGGGAAGAAGAATCCAGAACAGCTGTCATGTCTCTGGCTCGGACGTCTGGCAGATGACATTTTCAGACTCTAAGGAAAGGAAAGTGGGGCCCGTGGGGCTGAGCAGTGGGCTGTGCTGGAAATGCCGGGCTTGAGGTGGGGAGGGGCAGCCGGGAGGGTGAGAAACACCGACCGCAGGGTCCTGGGGAGGCTGGGGGAGGGGGTGACCAGGGGATCAAGTGCCTCAGAGAAGCCGAAGGAGATAAGTGTTCACTGAACTCAGCTGAGGGGATGAAATCTGCCTTCCCGACTACTGGTAAGGAAGTTGCAGATGATCCTGGAAGTCAAAACTTAACCCCGGGCCTAAGTGTAGTGCTCTAGCTTCACCACTAGGGGGCAGCACTCTCTCTCCTGAGCAAACGGCCTCCCTTGAGCGGAGCAGTTCACCCTCCACCTTCCGGCATCACAACAAACAGTCCACCGCACCTACAAGGACCACCAGCACTGAGAGTGGGAAGAGTGCGGGGTCTCTGAAAAATACGCTCCAGGCAGGGCAAAAATCTGAAGAAAAAATATGATGGAAGCAAATGACAAACGCAGAAAAATATGACCAACAAGGAGTTTCTATCTCTAATATGACAGTAATCCTTAGAAATCAATCTTTTCCAAAAGGTAAATACTCCAATAGAAATCTAGACAGGAAACATAAACAGGTGGTTCATTTAAAAATTCGTGGTTAACTGAGGTGGTTGACTTCACCAGTATTAAATAAAAAACAAAACATCCTTTTTTGTCTTAGTCGGACAAAAAAGAGAAAGATGCGCAATGGACAGCGTGTGGGAGAGGACAGTTTTTCCGCAGCACCAGGACATTAAATGGGTACAGCCCGAGGCAGAGCGGACGGCAGTGCAGATCACACGCTAAGCGTGGGCGCCCTTTGAAAGCGAGCAGGCTGGGCGCCGCGCACGTGGTTTTCAGCAGCGCCGTCTGTAGGCAGCCATCTGAGCGCCCATCGGTGGGGAGGAAGCCAGGCCCCGCGGCAGAGCGCCGCCCCGCGGGGAAGCATCCCGCAGACCTCGACTTCCTGCCCAGGAGCGAGCGCCCGACGCCGCAACACACTGATTCATCGGGTGCGGGAACGGAACAGCACGGCTACGGGAGCCCGCTGGACTCAACACAGCGTTATCCCACATGCACAGAGAGACGGGTCTGAGCGGCAGCTGCCCATGTTCCCAGTGGGTAATTACGGGGGGGGGGGAGGGGAGAAGGAGAGGAAGCAGGGGTGGAAAATCAATGAACACCTCTTTTCTTACAATCAGAAAAATCTTGTTTAATTCAATACAGAAAAAAACTAAGGCCAAGGGCCTCCAACCCTGACTTGAAGTTCAAATCTACTTCTGTCTCCTCGCAAACAAGAGGCATCAGGCCGCAGATGACATCACTACCCAATAAGGAGCCGGTGAGGGTGCAGCAAGGTGGTGGCCCCACTCAGACCTGCTCCCAACCTGGAACTTCCGGGGAATGGATGCTCTTTTCATAGCTCCCTTTACTGCTCACTGTGACGTTCCCGTCCCTGCACCGCAGCCCCAGCCAGTGTCCCAGCCCCGGCCCCATGATGCTATCGAGCTATAATACCTGCTCTTCCCCCAGACCTTCGCTGGTCCCCTGGGGAACACTGCTCCCAGGGGACAAGGGGTGTCACCAGCAGAGCCAGGCCTCTCTGCCAGTGGCCATGCTCTCCCCGGGGTTGGGTCCCTCCACATTCAGGTACCTGTTTGTGAAGATTGAGGCTGTCGATTTCAGAGAGGACCCAGCCAACACTGCCATCCCCACCACAGACCAGAATCCGGAATGTGTCAAACTTCTGGAATAAGCGTAAGCTGCAGAGAAAAGAGGACATCAGTGAAATGACGCACATTCTGAAGGACAAATGGCGGCCACTTCACCTTGGGCCGAGGGCCCCGTCTGCACTGAGCTGGCACTCCACCTGTGAATGAGCCTCTCAGAGGCAGAGCCCAGGCGGCTGGGACCCCAGGCACCCGAGGGCAGCGGCTAGGCCTCTGCGCCCACCCCACTTCCTGGCCCCCAGCAGCCAGCACCCACACGTCACTCAGGAGCCCAGGCCGCGGGGTTCTGCCCCCACTGTACCTGTCCGTCTGGGCCACTCCATCTTCCCAGGTGACATGACCCACCCTTTCACACCTCGTAACTCCATCTCCCTCCTGTTCTCCTCGTGGTCACCGTGCCCCTCGCATGCACTGCCCCCTCAGGACACCCCACCGCCTTCTGCTCGCTCCTCACCCTCTTCCCAAGTGGCCTCCTCCACATTCCGGCTTCAGGGACCACACGGACACCGATGACCCTGAATGACCCAGATGACTCAGAACAACGACCTCCAGGCTTCCTGAAGACACACCTGTACTTGTCTACCACACACGCCCGTGGGGTGTCCCATGGGCACCTCCCTGTCCGAGGTTTCCCTCCCTGGAGGACTGCAGAGCCTCATCAACCCAGTCGCCGGCCACTCCCCACTGTCCCGAGTGCAGGCCACCACTGCTTCTCTCGTAATGGCTACAAGAGACTCCTCCATACCTCACGTCTCCTGCGGGGCACCTTCAATCCCTGCGATCAGTGTGATTTTCCCAAACAAGTCTCATCGAGTATCTAAGCAGTTACTGCCTTTCCAGGAAAGGTTCAAACCTCTCGGCCAGCCACCGAGGGCCCTCCCTGGCCAACAGCTGCCTGCCCGTCTCCCCAGCCACCCCACTATGTTCTCTCCTCTTTGCACACACAGCACCCTCTGCCTAGAAGGTTCCCCACCGCCCTCCCTGCCAAGACAACACTAACTCTCCTCAGATGCTGGTTCAGGAGAGAATCTGAGAGGACAGCTCCCCCACCCCCCACCCCCGTTTCATTTACAAGTCCCTTCCCCAGGTCCCCACAGAATCTATGCATCTCCTTGCCAACGTGACAGATCACCCTTTCTTGTGTCCTTGACTATCTGTTCGTGTGCCACACCCCCAGCAGGAGGCAGGGACCCCACCTTACTGGGCCTTGCATCAAGCAGAGTCTGAGCCTCTAGCAGAAGAAGCCCTCAGAAGACACACAGGAACGAGTGACATGGCCCAGAACTCAGGACACACAGAGGAGAGGTTCTGCAGTGGCAAGGTTATGACACAAACGGCCACACGTCCCTCTGAGAACACTGACCTCTCTCAGGCCTCCTACTCTCTGGAGCAGGTGATACATCGAGGACAGGAATCGAGGAAATGCAGAATTTTAATAGTATGATTGCAGCTGCCGTCCAGAAATGGGAATTTCCTAAACCCACTCGCACTGCGCCTGTTAGTCTTCTGCCCACGGCATGCGATCCTCCTTAGGTTCCCTGCCCAACACCATTTCACAGCGTTCGTCCAACACCCTTGGTGCCACATTGAGTGAACCTGTTTGGTATACTGTGACAAGAGCTGGATTGTGTGATCCCTACACTGGCCTCTTTTGTTAACTAAAATGATTTCTTTATGAACCCAGCAGAGAATGTGCTTGCATGTCATTCAGTTACTGAGGCTATCTGCGGAGTGCCGCCTCTGAGGAAACAGACTAGAAAGCCGCCATTTGTGACGTTTCCTTGCTGCCAGCAGGAGAACCAACACACAAGGCCCCCAGGGGTGTTGTCTCCGCCCGGCACCCAGGCTCTTGTGAAAGCAGCCCCTGCTCCAAAAACAACACCCTCCTCGGAGCCACCCAGGAAAACACGCAGCGAGAACAGGATCTGCAAGCACTTCCCACTACACATGTCTGGGGTGACCTCCCGAACAAGCCAGGAAGCTCTTACAGCCCCGACTTTGAACTGCTGCTTGCAAACGGGGAAGGAGCTAGTTCAAATGAGAAAATTGACGGAAGCAAATGTTTTCCACAAACCTGTAAAATGTACAAAACTAGAAAGGACACACATCAGCTCTCCAGCTAGCTGATAAAGGTGTAACTACTGTGCCTGCCGCACCAGCCCTCGCACATCTGCATGTGTCACTGTGCCCGTCCAGTGAGCGATCTCTTGTGGCCTCCAATGTGAAAAATCTCTGTTCTGGCCGCACTGGAGGAAGCAGCCACGCAAAAAAACGAGGCAGGTCTGTAACTACCGACGTCAGAACACGTCCACAGCACGCCACACGGTGGCAGGGGACACATGACTACATGTGATTTAAAAATGTGTGCATACACACGTTTGGAAGCTGGACGGACACGCACCTCTATTTAGAGTGGGTACCTCTGTGGGTGGAATTTGGCGAGGGGATGATTCAAGAAAGACCACTTTTATTTCCTGTTTTAAAATGTCCCTATCGTTGATCCTTTTTTAATAAACATGCATTATCTTCAAAGTTTTTTTAAACTGCAAGCAAGACATATTCCACAAGCTTCCTACCCGAGGTGCGGTCCTCCGTTCATGAGGTCAAAGACCTGGGCAGGGTTCAGCAGCTGTTTGAATCTTCTGAGGAACTTCACGCCCTGGTTATCCCCGCTTTTTGAATTGACAAAGACCAACAAGGGGCTTGTGCAGGACGGAGGGCATGTGGCCTTCCAGAAGCCTGGAGGGAGGATGGGAGAGGATGGAAGAGAACGTGAAAGCCGTGAGGCCTGAGGGACACTCTTCATCGTGCAGGAAGCGGGCACGCCCGAGGGCCCGGCAGCTCCCAGGTGCACGCCCAGGAACCACAAGAGATTCGTGAGCACATTTCCACAGCGCAGTCCCCCCAGAGGGAAGGAGTCCCCACCCAATGTGACTTCACATTTACAAGGATGCTGAATTTCAGAAAGGCCGCGCCCCACATGCTCTGGCTTTCCCTCTTGTTCTAAACCTGGAAGAAGTGACTTCCTGAGACACGTGCGTGTGCCCCAGTCTGCCACCTTCCCGCCAACACCTGGTAACACACATCATCAAATGCCACCCAGACGAGTGAGGCAGGCATGGAACTGTGTGCTAATCAGCCGGCTGAGTCTCAGACAGCAGACCAGACCCGTCCCCTTTCAGTAAGGAACCAGCCTCAAGTCCTCAGCGGGCCCAGTGGCCATCGGGACACCCTTCACCGCCTCTGTACCAACTCCTCGCCCCGACGAAGGGGCCTGACCTCGTCCTGAGCACGTCACAATCACCAGCACAGCCTGTTCTAGCGTGGGGGAGGAGAAAGCGCGGAGAGGGAAGCACGAGGAAAGGGACAGGCCAGGAGCGCGGGACCCACCGTCGGAATCGATGCTGTTGAGCGCCGTGGGCGGGATGACAGACACCTTACACAGGCCCAGCGGGCACTTGGTCAGCAAGGACTCCTTACACGCCGTGTGCACCTGAAACAAGCACCCACGGGCACGGGGTCACAGCCCCTCACACACACCGCGACGCCGGGAGGAGTGGGCTGCATTGCAGTGCCCACCGGGGCATTTCCCAGAGCCCCCGCGGGCCGCACTCACCGTGACCTTGCACCAGAGGCAGCGCCAGTCCTGCAGGCGCAGCACGCTGCCGCAGGTCTTGTCACACACCGTGCACTTGGCGCTCACGGGCAGGTTCCCCTCCAGCCACTGGTGAGGCATGGCAATCTGCAGACCAAGCAGACGCGCTAGGGACGACCCCGCCCCACCCGGCCCAGGAGCCCGCGGGCAGAGATGCTCCCGAATGAACTCAGCCAGGACACTGTTCTCCACACAGGCAGAGGGAGGCGGGGACTGCAAGGGGCTGCCCCACGCACGGCTCCTGCCCCGGGTGCAGCATGCATGACTCCTGGGGACGGGGCAGAACTCGGCAGGACAGAGGCCACCCGGAGCCCCCCAATACAGGGCGGGAGCAACTCAAACCCGTGAGAAGAGACCTGAGCACAGGCCAGTGGGGGCGGCAGAGGGTCTATGGCCTGGGCACCGGGTGCCGGCACGAGAAGAGGACGGCCATGCAGGGTCGGCGGCCCCCTGAGCCTACCCCGTCCTCGTCCTCAATGATGTCCTTCCCGATGGAGGCCAGCGTGGTCCACTTGCAGTTATTGGTCGCGCGCACAGCACACCGCTTGTGAGCCTTGAACTTGCACACTGTGAGAGAATGAGACATGAACCGTCGAGCCACTGCCCGTGCTTGGAGACACTCTGGAGGAACTGCCCGGTATTTTCTGGGGAAGTTGCACTGAACACACAGCACTCCCCATTATAAGCTAACTACTGGGGTACGCGCAGGCACTGGGCACGGTGACACTACATGCCCACTACAGCCAGGAGTCAGCAGACTTTCTGGGAAAGGCCAGAGAACAACCAGCTCCGGCTTCGTGGGCCATGCACGGTCTCCGTCCCAACGGCTCAACCCCCGCCGAAGCACAAGGACCGCCATGGGCCATGCTTCACGTACAGACACTGAAGTTTAAATGTCACGTGATTTTCTGTGCCACAAAATCATGGTCTTCTCTTGAGTTTTTCCAACCATTTAAAAACGTAAAACCATTCTAAACTTCACAGGCCAAGTAAAAGCAGGCAGCAGATGGGATCTGGTCCGGGGGCCACCGCTGGCCTTTCTCTGCTCCTGCCCACACACTAAGCCTGCCCTCTCCATCCGGAAGACAAATGTTAGTCCATAACCCAATCTACCCAGAGGTGGGGGCTGACTACACGGGGGGCCAAAAGACAGTTCCAGCCCCTTTTCTCTCTGTGTCCTCTAGTCTCCTCTCCGTGTCTCCTCATCACCACTTCCCCTCTTTCCCTTTGCTCCATTACTATAAAAAACTAACTTATTAAAGACTCCTCCGTGGGTACAATAAACCCACGGGGACACAGGAATCACTTGACTCCTGAGTGACTTGCGGTGGCCGTGTTTGGATTTCTAAGGTCGGGCTGCCTCTCCCAGCAGAATGACACATCATTCGTACCTTCACAGGACAGTCCGTGGGACGTGACCCCAGACAGGGCCTCGCGACACACATTGCAATAGGTTGGCCTCGCGTGGGAACAGGCGTACCAGTTGTGTGTCCCTGAGAAGTGGTCCATGCTGTACTGGGTCGGCTGGAAAAAGGAATAAGACGGCCCAGATGAGGCAAACCTCTGCCGTTCTTAACGTGGTAACTTGAACAGGTCACAGGGCCGTGTCCAGGAGAGGAGAGCAGGAGGTTCATGAAGGACAAAGGATGGGGTCACAGTCTGATGGGCGGCCTTACTTTACAAGCAACGTGCTAAGAAAGTAAGTTCCAGAACATACAGTCCACACACGGGAGAGACTCAGACGGCAGAAACTTAAGGAGAGGGCAACAAGAGGGGCTGCTTTTCTTTTTTACCTCAAAATGCTCCCTGTTCTGGACAGTCTTTAGAGCTGCAATCCAGTCTTCCATTTCTTTTCTGTTATCAGCACATAAGATGAGTTTCCTACACGGAGTGATGACCTAGAGAAAGGAACAACGAACACACTCAACACACCCACGGACGAAGGACAAATGCTAACAACTAGAAAAACATGCTGAAAACCTACTTTCACTACATGTGTTTTAATGAAAAATGACTGTTTAATTCAGTCATTCAATTGAACAGTCACGAAAAATCAAGAGCAATCTCAAACCAAAAATACAAGCAAATTTAGTTTATACATTCACCAAAAATCAACTTACATGGACATTTACGAACTACTTACTACCCAGACCCAGTAAGAAGCTACAACGTATAGGAAATTTTTTAAAAAGGAAAAGAAAACAGCTGTTGCTGCTCCGAAGAGCTCACAAATTGACACCCAGCACTCAAATCGTGCAGCGACAGTCTGGCCCAGGTTACTCTAGGAATACGAACAGCGTTTCACATGTACCATCCAGAACTGCTCTTGTATAAAACCGTCTGCTACTCTGCACCCGGCACCTGAGCAAATTACCTGGAAATGAGCTCGTGAGCCTGGTAATAAATAACCTGCAAATAAAAACGACACCCACCACATACAAAAAGTTTTTGTAAGTCAATAGAAAAAATCTTTCTTACAGAAAAAAGCCTACACGTTTACATTTCACAGGAGAAATACAAAATGGTAACTACATGAATAAAAAGATGTAACGACTCTAGTCTTCAGGGAACGTAAATGAAAATAGCAAATTATTTTCACCTAACAGGCTGGCAAAGCTGTAAGAGATGATAAACCAGAGCTGACAAAAGCACAGAAGTAAAAAGTTCTCCTCCAGCGATGATAGGAGGTAAACAGGGTATAAACTTCTTCGAGAAAAACCTGATCAAGTTTATCAAAAATTTTTGAAAGTTATAGCCTTTTACTTTTGTGTTGTAATGATGTAAAACAGCTCCGTAGTTCCCAAGTCAAATCCACAAAATAAGGTACAGTCAAAAGTCCTGTTTTATCTGTCCCCTCCAGTCTGGTTCCCCATCCCTCAAAGTAGCCCTAAAAGAATAAATTAAAAGTATGGTTCATCGTTCCATTTTTAAGATACACGCCAACGCATGTCTCTATTCCTATTCTGCCTTTTCAAACAGCAGCTACCGTAGACACGTTCTCCTCCTGTTCTTTTCCCCTTAGTTGTCCGCCCTACCCATCACTTCTCAGCAGCACAGAGCGCTTCCTCATTTTTTCTTACAGCCCCGCAGAGACCCCCCAGTGTGGAAGCACCAGAGACTACTCAGCCAGGTCCCCACCCATGGATTCAATGTCACTGAAAAGCCTTTCCCATGTCACATAGTGCCACTTGTACAGCCTTCACACGGGACCAGTGCTTCTGGGGGACAGATTCCTAGAAGTAGGTAGAACGGCTCCAACAGAGTAAACACATGTATCACTTGACTAGCTATTGCCAAGTTCCGCTCCACAGGGGCTGTGCCGTTTCTGCATTCCCCACAGCAGGGTTAGGAAAATGTCTGCCTCCCAGGGATTCACAATTAAACGCTATTTAACGTCTGGATTTCGGCCTACCGTATAGCTTTAATTTATTTTAGCAAGACCCAATTCAATGATTAGATGATCATGTTTCTGGCTCAGAAACTGTTTTATAGATTATCTCTTCTGTGATTTTCCACCACTACCTACAAAGCTTAATCACAGAAGGGGATAATTACAGCGGGGTCACAAAGGCACAGTACTGTTCATTCTTTCACGTAACCAAGGTAACTGGAATAACGACATGTAGGGGCCAGGCTGGGTGCAGCAAGAGGCAAAGCTCGCAGAGGGTGAGGGGAGCCTGAAAGACAGAGAACGGGAGCCTGAACGGGCTGAGTGCCCTCCTGCAGTGGGAGGTGGGAGCCACTCTCTCGGATGCAGCCCTTATCCTGGCACTGACACGCCCCTCTGCCCAGCAGATGCTTGCTGAGAGTCTGCGCTGGACGTGGGGTTCAAATCCATGACAGGCAGGGTCCTACTCACTAGAACTTACACTGGGGAGAGACAGGCAAACAAGAAAACAATTTCAGACACTGACACGCTCCGTGAAGACAAAGGGGTCGTGTGGATGGGCTGGTGGGTGTTTGGAGGGAAATGGGGGTCGGCCATGGAAGAGCTGACAACTGCCAACGGCCTGGGGTTGCTGTGTCAAGCATTTGCATCAGTAACTATAGGGTCTCAACAAACACTATTATTCACTACAGGGTGAGTCTTAATATTTGAACTTTTATCAGCATAATAATACAGTTCCAGAAAGATAATGCACTTTATTTTGCATACCTTGGGGATTACATCAGGAGTTATGCAATATGATGTTTACAGAAGAGAACAATGAGGTTTTTCATGTCCTGGTCTATTTCAGGCCTTGTTTCTACTACTCCCGTGACAACCTGTACAAGACAAGGCCCACATTACTCCAGAACTCGGCTACGCCGACTGAGCAGGTAGAGCTTTGGGTCCTCCATCTTCCATGTGCTGAAGGAAAGAGTCTACTGGGACAGCTTTAGGGGCACTGGCCACCACGTTACAGACAAAACTCGTCTGTCTCAAGACGGTGAGCTAATGACAGAAATGATCGCCGATGGCATTTCCTCAATCTGTGCATCACTCACAAGGCGTAAACGCCGAGCAACAGATAAATGTCCAAGAACCGGGTTTGCAGCCTGTTTTAGAAGCTCTTCCTTGTGCCGTCGGAAGCCTCCGACACGCGTGGCTCTGAACCCCACCTGGCCACTGAATGATTGGGAAACGTGGGTAGACTGTTTTCATTTCCCTTCTGGCAAAAGGGATGACAGAAGCTACCTGACAGAGCTGTGATGGGATTGAATGGGACCAAACATGGAGAGGACCAAGCACGGGGCCCAACAGGGTTCAGGACACACCCTGGTCTGCAGCCCTGACAAGCTGTGTGACGTGGAGCAGCTGCCATCCCTCCCTGTGCCTCCATTTGCTCATCTGAAAACTGGGGCTGTTAATGGTGACGTCACGTCCTAGCCGGTTGTGAGGTTTAGGGCAGGGACCACGTACGGTGCTGAGAACAGCGCCTCGCACTGCTCCTCCAGGGGCTACTTCAGGCTCTGGGTCCTAATGTGGGGTATCAGCTGTTTGACAGAAGCAAAAGGGGCTCTTCCCTGTGGACACCAGCTTCCTGACACCGTTCTGGCGCCAACAGTCCACCTCTCAGATCATGAACTTCGTCATAGGATAAAAAAATAAATCAGTTTCTGCCTCTCTCCAACCACACTCTGCCACCTTTGAGAGAGAATCCACGTTTCTTAGCTGCCAACAGACTGGTCATGACTCCATCTCCTTGGAAGGCTTCTCCTCACTGGGCCTCCTGCAGGCCTTCCTGCTCAGGGGGAGCCCCCCAGACACCAGGCAGCCGTCCCGCACACCGCGGGGCCCAAAGCGTGCGATAAGTGAGGGTGGGAGGGCCTCCCCAGGAGGAAAGGCAAGTGGGAGGCTGTTTCCAAGTCAGATGTCTTGACAGGGCTTCCTATTCAATCCCTTGACTTTGGAGAAGAGCTGGCAGGACAGGACCCAGGAGAGAAGCAGGGGCCACGTGAGACCTTCAGATTATTCCCTCGTGGCCATTCATCCAGTTCACCAAAGCAAAAAGAAGGTGGAATTCAGGGGAAACGCTCTAAGGAGTAATAAGAGTGTCTCTTTGTTTGGACCACAGCCAATACTATAACTTCCAGAAACCAAGGAATTGTGCAAAAAAGCTAGAACTATCCCCCAAATCTAGCCCTCACACAGAAAAAGCTTCAGAGACCAAAAGAAATTTGTAAGGTAAGAAACGGCTCACATACCTAAATCAACCTAAAAGATAAATACCAATTAAAGTAGGGTAACACCAAGCACGTGACAGTGACGTCACAGAGATTCAACGGACCGGGATCCATGGCTGGGATAGCAGACCTGGTCCCAAGAGAGGTAGCAGAGCAGGACTATAGAGCAAGAAGACAGCTACACGGAAACCCACAAACTCGAGTGAGAAAAAGCGCACCCCACACCTTGAAGTCAGAAGGGCAAGAAACAGAGTGAAACAGAAAGGGAGGAAAAAGAGAGAAAATGGTAGAAGCGTTTCTCACATAATCCTCGAGGCAAGCTAGAGGAGCAATAAGCAGATTTAAATTCTTAGACTCTTGCTGAATTCTCCTGAAGGTGAAAGAATGTAAAAATCAGTAAGAAAAAAACAGACTGACTAACAACAAAATGAACAAGAGACCTGAACAGTTATCTCACCACAGTTATTTCACAGATGGCCAGTAAGGGACGTGGAAAGGTACTCAACATCATGAGTCATCTGGAAAGGGGAATTAAAACCTGTCACTGGGGCTAACTGAAAAAGACAGCTACACCCAGTGCTGGTGACGAGGCAGGACAAGTAGAACTCAGTGCTGGCGGGGATGCAGCTGGGTGCAACTGCTCTGGAAAACAGCAAGGCTGATTCTCATTCATTCACCCTATGGCTCAGAAATGCCACCGTACACCCAGCAGGGATACAAACATGCATCCTCATCGAGACACAGACAGGACTATTTGTGCATCACTACTCTGAACGGGCCTGCACTGCACACAACCAGCACTGACGGAGAGGCCAAATACACTGCAACACGTTAACACGATGTAATACCCCCCACGCAGCGCAGAGAACAACCCACCACTGCTGTGTGCCGTGACGTGATGAATTTGACAACACTGAGACAGAAGAAGATGACGTGTACAAATGACTACGAGACTGGCAGAGCTCTATTAAATGTTAGGAATTGAAATTAAATATTAAAGTGTTAGAAGTAGATCTTCAACATACGGAGAAGATGCTCAATCTCAAATTAAAATTATGAGACACCTTTTTCTCCACCAGATAGAGACCAATAGTGTGGCTACGTGCTCTGCTGACTCTCACATATTGCGGGGCGGGGGGGGGGGGGGTTAATACAGCTCCTATGAAGAACATCTGGTGAAACCTTGCAAACTTTAAAGTACACATCTTTGGCTTCACATCAGTACTTCTGTAGATTTATCCTACAAGTATGTCTCGTGCGAACTGATACACAGTATATAGCTCGTAAAGAAAAGATTGGAAACCATCAAATACTGCTGAGAGCAGTAGGGGACTGGCTGCACAGATTATGGCGCACTCCTGCGGTGGATACTACACAGCCACTAAAACACTGAAGCTACTTACTCTTCACGTACTTCTAGGGAACACCCTCTAAGATATATGGTTAAGTGCTCAAAGCAAACTGCGGGAACAGTCGGGTGTAGGGGACAGGCAATCCCAGTCACCTCAGAGGGGACCTGTGAGGGGCTGTGAAACTTACTTTATACCTTTTCATCCTTTTCATTTCTATACCACGTACATGGATTATCTATTCAAAAAATACTTTGAAACATAAAGCCTTAAGTTTAGAATATATGCTAAAGAAAAAAAAAAAAAAAGGCTTTAAAAATGTTCTAGTTGAAATAAGAATTTTTGCTCCTTTCCTTTCAAATAATGCTCTTCCAGGAGCTAAGAGAAAAGACCTAGCTGCTCCAAATGACTCGATGACACCCCAGCCAATAGGTACTTTCCGAATTACCCAAGACGGTTATTAAACCATGGTCGGGATCTTTGAGAAATCCATGAGAAAAAGGAGACATGCTGCAGACATACAGATGTGACGCTGAAATGGAGGAGAAGGTGGACTGTGGAATTATACACCTACCAGCTGATGCGACAGGGAAAGCGACAAAGAGGCTGTCAGACGCCAGGGCAGCCACCACGGTGGGGCACTTAGTCCTGGGAAATCTGCTAGGTGTTTACAGGCACTTGCTTGTTTCAGCTTCTCCACAATCTAGTGAAGTAGGAGGTAGCAAGAGAGGAAACTGAGCCCACCGAGCGACCTGGCCGAGGTCCCACCGCCAGCGCAGCAGGAGCCGGGAAGCAGGCAGGCTGGCCCCTGACCTCTGCCCAGCAGCGGCCTCCCACCTGGATTGCAGCACACAGCTGCGTGCGTAATGCCAGGAACGGAGGGGCCGAAGGCGGGGCGGATGGCACGCACCAAGAGCTCGCTCCTGCTTCACTCAGAACAAGCCATTTCCTTTCTGGCAGGAATACCGGCTTGGAGGATGAGCGCGAGGACAGTATGGCATCTCACTGAGTCATCTGACCGCTGCCCCTCCCACGCTGCCCAGGTTTCCCCAGAGTTCAAACCGAAAGGTAGAGGGGTAAGGTCTGGGGGACGATGATGAGGGCAGGTCGTGATTCACCAGAGACATCCTATCCAGTGAGTCCAAATATAAACGAAACCTTAAGGACAAAAGACCACGGTCCTGCAAACTGTCGTGCTGGAGCCACGGGCCAAACCAAACAACCTCAGCAGTAATGAACGTGGGGCCCTGGGCCTGGGGTGGTGCAACGGCCACGCCAAGCAGGCAGGGCGGGCACGCAGCCTGCACTGCGAGCTGCTCAGACACTCTTGCCGGTTTCATGGATCCAAAACAATGAAAGTAACCAATAGACTTCTGCTTCTGGGAAGATGGTTAGACATGCTTTTCCCTATTCCTCTGGCTAAGAACAACTAAAACCCTGGACATGAGATATGAAACAAGCCTGAGCAGCCTGAAGGGTGGAGAGAAGAGGGCAGGCAGACTAGGGGCCTTGGGGCCCCAGTGGTGAATTTCTTGGGTTCTGCCCAGGACACCCAGGATGGGCAGCTGAAGAAGTCGTAGCCAAAAACACCAATGGACACAGAAAAAACTTTAAAGCCCTCCAAAAGCCTGCCGTCTCTGCCAACAGGACCAGGAAAGGAGCAGCGTAACGAGACAGAAATCAACAGTAGTAGAGTAGCCAGTAACCACTCTACTCCAGCCAAACACCATGGAAAACCTGTGGCCTCCATGCCAACCCCTCCCGGCTGTAACCAGGTGCTCCAGCACCCCACTGGGTGGTGTCCACAGAAGGCCAAGGAGAGACATTCAGCCCTGCAGGCCACACACCCATGGTGTCAGAGGTAGAGGAAAATAAGCACAAGAAAGGGATTTAACATCATTAGCCCTTAAGGAAATGCTGGTTAAAATCACAATGCATATTACTGTACACTCATTAGATGACTAAAGTAAAAAACACCACCAAATGCTACAGAGGAAGTGGAGAAATTGGCTCACGTTGTTGGTGAGAATGGAAAATGGTGCGGCCACTCTGCAAAACAGTTTAGCAACTTCTTTAGAAACCAAACATGCAACTATGAAACAGCCCAGCAATTACACACTTGGGCATTTATCCCAAAGAAATGAAGACTTAGGTTCACACAAAAACCTCTCCATGCATGTTCAGAGCAGCTTTATTCGGAATCTGCCCCACTGGAAACAACCAGTGTCCTTCAGTGGTAAATGATTAAATACACTGTGGAACGCTCCTCGGTAATAAAAAGAGATAACGATCACGCACGCGACGCGAAGACCGGGAGGGAGCGCCCAGTTATGCGGAGTGCAAAGCGCCAATCCCAGAAGGTTCTGCACTGCGCCATCCCATTTATGGAACATTCTTGAGATGACCAAATACAGACATGGAGGACACATTAGTGGTTGCCAGGGGTTCAGGAGGGGGGTGGGCATGGCTACAAAAGGAACCGGGGTCCTGGTGGAGACAGAGACGCTGGGACCCTGACCGGCCCGTGTGGGCATCCTGGCTGCGACGCTGAGCTCCAGTGTGCAGGAGGCGACCACGGCGGGTAGCTGCGTCAAGGGCACCAAGGATGTCTGTGTTATTCTGTGTGAGTCTACAGTGATCTCCGAATACAAGGCTTCATTAAAACGAAGGAACCACAAGCAACAGTTCCTAACTTCTCATATGTTTAACTGGGAAAACTGGGAGTAACTCCAGAACAACGTGGTTATTTCTGAAGGCCACGGGCATCTTGTTCAAGTCCCGATGTAGGTAGCTCATGAAACGTCTGACTTGCCACGGAAACATTATGCGACACACCTTTGGCAGACATTCTTAAAGAACACCAAATCCTCTTGAATTCCTGGGTCCTGAGCCCGAGTGCACAGGGGGTCACGGAGCTGCTATCGGGCTCTGGCACGTGGCCTGGTACTCGAGCCGGCACAGGACAGAGCACCGGAAATGGCAGGACTCGTTTCTCCACACAACGGTGCTGAGTCGCCAGTGACACTATGCCTCCTGTCGGGGGGGCTGTGACCCACAGGTCCTGCTGTGACCCACACAGCACTGCGCTGCCGGGGGGGGCTGGCCCCAGCACCCCCTTCACAGCACGTGTGTTCCAGGAGCAACCAGAGTGCCGCCAACACAAGCTGCCTCCCCAGCTCCAGACCCGCAGATCCTGCGGCCCCCCAGGCAGGCCCCTGGGGGGCCCCACTCACACCTCAACAGGTCCTCATGCTGACTGCCCCCCACCCCCCTGGGAGGCCGCCGTTTGGCAACCATACCCTCACCTTCACCTCCAACCTATGTGAGTAGAGAAAGTACAAAAAACACGCAAACAAATGACAACACCAAACTCAGAATGGGGGTGACCTCCGGGGAGGGAAGGCAGGAGGGGGTGGGACAGGAAAGGGAAGACAGCACTCTGTGCATACCCATTTTCTTTCTCAGGCTGGGCAGTGTGTGTAGTTGTTCATTGTGTTACTTTCTGAATGCCTCAAATAGGCAATGATTTTTAAACTGTTAAATATGCTAAAATACCCAAGCCAGAGCTAGAGACACATAGCATGTCTCGTATTTATAGTTTATTAGATATTTATAGATGAGGTATGATCAAAAAGTATAGTGATTGTTTAAATTTTTTAAAATGTAAATTTTTTAAAATGTATTACAGTAAAAGACACATGGACATTGATCCCCCTCAAAATCCTCCCCTTTACTTCAAACATACTTATCCCATCACTCTTGCCACTTTCTGAAGCAGTTCTGGAAGTCCTCTTTCGTGAGTGTCTTTAGTTGTCCTGCTGTGGCTGCCCTGATGTCATGAATCGATTCAAAACGTTTACTTTTCATGGTCATTTTGACTTTGGGGAAGAGCCAGAAGTCGCACGGTGCCAGATCTGGTGAATAAGGTGAATGAGGACACACCGTAATGTTTTTATTTCACAGACGTTGCCGTACCAGAAGCAATGGGTGACACGGAGCCTTTTTCATTGTGAACAAAACATATGGTGAATGCTGCTGCCGAGTGCCATCCAACGGTAAGGCGGGGATCTTCAATATGGGAAATGGCGCATCAAACCTTAGTAATAGCATGTGACAAGTTTCAGCTCGGTGCAGTTGGGTGTGAGCTACGGTTGAGAGAAGGTGTATTTTAAAATGTGCCATAAATCATCCTCCATCAGGACAACGCTCCGTGTCACACATCACTTCTGGTTTTTGGCAATTTCTGTTAAATAAAAACATTACAGTGTGTCCTCCTCCCCCTTATTCACTGGATCTGGCACCGTGCGACTTCTGGCTCTTCCCCAAAGTCAAAATGATTCAGGACATCAAGGCAGTCACAACAGTGTAACTAAAAACACTCATGAAAGAGGACTTCCAGAACTGCTTCAGAAAGTGGCAAGAATGATGGGATAAGTGTGTTCAAAGCAAGGGGGAGTATTTTGAGGGGGACTGATGGCAACGTGTCTTTTACTGTAATAAGTTTTTTTAATTTAAACATTCACCATATCTTTTGATCATACCTCGTATATGTGTCTGGGTGCATATATAGCATGTACAGTTTATTGCACATATAAATGTACAGTTTCCCTGTATGTCTAGTCTAGCCTTACAGAAGGGAATGGGTCACCCTGAAGCCATGTGATGGATTCTGCTGGTAAAAGTTGGCGCGGGAATTGGGCGGTGGGGGTGGGGGGGAATGACTCCACAGCCGGAACTTGGTACTCAGGCATGCATCCACTCACCATACATACCGCCTGCTCCAGGCCTTCCCATGGCAGGTACACACTTGGCAGACTCCATGGGCTGCCATGCATTTCGTGGCAGACACGACTGTGCCTAATTTGCCTCTCAAATTTCTTGGAGTAGATCCATGGATCCCAAGGAGCTGGCTGAGTGTGTGAAAATAAGGGGGTGCTTTATGAAGGGAGGAAGGGGGAGGTACTGGCTAGACTGCTCAGAGGGAAGCTTTTAGAGACCAACAAACAGCCTTTTCTCCCAACACACCCCCTCCCCTGACTCACTTGGGTGACAGCCACCGGAAGCTAACATAAAAACCTGGAAACTTCCTTTTTGAGGATCCTCAAAACACACAGAGATCCGTGCCCTGCTGCTCAAAGGACAAGCCAGCTCAGTAAGCCTCAGTGAGGGTACAAGCATGTGGCACAGAGGGGCAGGACAGCGCAGCAGTGACAATAGACTGAGACATCACAGAGCCGCTGGTGCAAATGATCTGTCTCTCTAACCCCAGCTTCTTAACCTGCAAAATGGGTATAGTGCCTGGTCTGCCTTTGGGTCGCTCAGGGGCAAAGGAGACAGGCCATTATTGCTGCCGGCTGCGGGAGCCATCACCTGTGCCTTCCAGGACAACAAAGGTCAGGGCGTACGAGACGATGCGAGAGACAATGGCTGGCTCCCCAGGTGCTCCTGCAGTGAAATGGCAGTCACGGCAGACGCCTGGGCCCTGTGGACACGGAGCAGCCCGTGTGGGCATCTGGTCAGCAACTGCCTGAAGCACCGTCCAACGTCACTGAGCAACAATCATCCTCATGTACAGCAGTATGAGCGGGGTGAGCGCTTCACCTGGGCAGGCTACGTCCAGGTCCCCAGGGCAGCTTTAGGGTGAAATTTCTCCTGGAACAAAGCTCAGACAATGGGAAGTCATCACAGAGAAGCTTCCCCGGCCTGCGGGCTTTCTAGCCAGGCAGGGACCTAAGAATGTTTCTAGCATATGGGTGACGTCATACCCTGAAGCCTACGGCTTTAAAAATCCCAGCCTCCCGCGTGTAAGAAACACAAGGCAAAAATGAACCAACCAGAGGCTTACCTAACCCACAATTCCTTCCAGTTCCTTCACTGTAAATCCTGCAGTTTAAGGTCTTTCCCACACAGCTTTCTGCGGACTTATCACCCACCATCACCTGGAACTCTTACCTGCAGATCTCCTCTGCTTCACAACATTTTCCAACCGCTCAAAATGGATCAGCATTGAAGTGGCCCAACAAAAACAGAGTTTTAAAATCGATATACGAGAACCCGTGGCCCACGGAAGCAGACCTCAGACGCCGGAGAAACAAAGCAGGCCCATGTAGGTCAGCCACTGACCACAAGAGGAGCAAAGGAGAGTTCGGGGCAGGATCAGGACCCTGGAAGCCTCCCCAGCCTGCAGAGCTTGGAAAGGTGGCCGAGAACAAGCATCTGGCACGCTCGGTAATTTCTGTCACGTCCTGTTACTCACATCCTGCTGGTCAGACGCTGCCTAAAATGCTAGGCTCGTGCACACGAGTCCCCTCCATGAAGCCCCCTGAGACACAGACTATTCAAAACAGCTGGATGTGCGTAGACAGCGGACTTCCTCAGGGAGTGCCATACGAAACACAAAAATAGACACCACGCACCCAGGCTTCCCGCGGTGCCTGTGAAGAGGCAGCCCCAGGATACAGGCCCAGATCTCCAGGCACTCAGCTCCGCCTGCTGCCCAACCCCGGGAGGAGACCCGGCATGAACTGCTGATGGCACGCTTTCCTCCCTGAGTCTGTACCCCACCTCCAGTCTCAGGGCCGCTTTGGGGTAAAAGGGGGTCGCCACCAGCACAGCTATAGACATGCTGAGGGGCCCGTGGCGCACAGTCCCCACCCCCAACCCCCGAGGACACTGGCCACCAGCAACGCAGGACGCCCAGGCAGGGAGCAAAGCCAACTGAGCAAGAAATTAAAATCACAGATTTAAAAAAGCAACGAAAAGTAAAATGAAGCAAGAAGTAAAAGTAATACCTAAAATGGAAACGTGACAAACATATTTAGGGCTGTTCATCTATTCAGTATTTCAACAGTGCTTCATTAGGCTTTGAAATGTGCTCAGTGTCTGGGAAACTTTAGCGACCAGAGCGCGCCCTGAGAGGGGTGGAGGAGAGCCCCTGGGGGGGGGGGGGTCCCATCACCCACAAAGGGTACCAGGTGTGGAGATGGTGCCCCAGAAGGCGTTTCCCCACCAGCAGGCACAAAAAGAGCACAAAGAAGGCAAAATACAAACAAACAAAACCTAGCAAATCTCAATGCACTCGAAACAACCTAAATCTCCCAAAACTGGGGTGTGGTGAAATACATTATGACAAAATCATGTATCAGTATACTTTATAGCCAGTTTTTAAAAGGATGATGAGAGTGCATATTTACAGACACAGATGTTCACAATGTAATACATTTAAAAAGCAGGTTATAAAGTAGGATGCGTATAATTGATCCCACTGTTTGTAAAACTAAATTATATGTACCGATCCTCACAGGAAAATGCCTGAAAAACCATTAGGGTATACCAGGCTTTTCCTACTTCGGTGCTACTGACATTTTGGGCCAAATAATTCTTTGTTGTCTCCCACAACAACACTGTAGGGTGCTAAGCTGAACCCTGGACATGCCAGCAGCACGCGCTTCCCGCCTCCCGCTCGCCTCCCGCTCCCCTCCTAGCCCTCACAACCCAAAATGTCTCTGCCCAACGTCCTCTGTGGGCCGATCTCATTTCCCCATCCCCTTATCCCACCCATGTTTGAGAACCACAGGTCCCCATAATAGTGTTTATGTCTAGGATCTCAGAGAAAAGACTTTTGAGTGTTGTTTGTTTGTTTTGGTTATGGTACTTATTCATGATGAACATGTTATTTGTATTAAAAAGTGAACAGAAAACAATCTTAGTCTTGGTAAAACATTACAAGTGTTTTTGCTATAGGCAATGTTTGAGTTGCAGCAAACCCTCACATTCCATGCAAGTACACAATAAAAACAGTAAGTCTCGTGGAAAAGGATGAGGCAATTCTAATAAAAACACTAGTGATAAGGAAATGCTACAGTAAATATCGGACTTGACCATCTAAAAGAGCGAAGGAGCCTGGTGCGTGCATGGGCTACAGCTCGGTTACGAGTTATGCGCAAAAGGCACAGAGGTCTAAGACACAAGAAGCGATTCCCAGGCAGAGCGTGGAGGCATCCATCCGCGGCTATGCTCCTCCTTGGCAGGCCTCGTCCTGCAGCTGGTATCTGGCTTTCAGCTGCTGGGCCAGTGCCTTTTGTTACAGAAACACAGCACAGCAGAAAGGACTAACTGTATCTCCTCCTTGGCTACTGCACAGAGGGAACGACGCGCTCCAAGCCATTAGCTCAAACACCTGGGTTACTATTAGCCCAGTGATCATGAACTCTAAATCCAAGTCCCCTGGCAGTGGGTCTCCAAGGGGCATAAGGATGGAGGGAGCAGGGTAGAAACACACCAGCAATCTTAAATCCGGCCACCACCACGCTGTCATGATTTATCTGCTTTTATCTGGGATGGTTTGATGGTAAACCTGCATACACCCAAGTGCACCTACGGTCACATTACAGTTAACAAGCATCGGGGAGGGAGGGGAAGACAGGGGAGGCGAGAGGAGGGGCTCGTAAGCAACCTCTGCAGCCCAGGTCAGCCACGTACTTCTCTGACCACTACAGGTCAAGTTCATTCGGCAGTAAGGGCCCCAGTAAGACCTCCCCAAGCACAGGGGCCCAAGGTGAGAACACCCACACCCCCATGTGCTGACTCACCAGGTGTCCACCCTGGAGGCCAAGCCTCGGGCATGTCTTTACTGCTAAGCTGACCTCAATGCCACTTGCACACGCCCCACACACCGTAGGTAAACCTCGGCGTGGCTACCAGGCAGCAGGCTATGCAGCCAGAACACGGAGGAAACACCAAGGGGCAGACAGGTGCACCAGGAATTGATGGACGGGCACATCCACATCACAGCACTGCTGAGGGAGGGGGGGAAGGAGGCGGATTTCGAGGCGGGACACAGCCTGGAAAACTGGAAACTGACCTCTCCGGTGGGAGGATTCGGGGACTTGTTTCTGTTCCTTCTGGTTTTCTGTATTTTCTAAATTTTCTACAGTTATGAGTTTTAAAATATATCCTTTTTTTCCTACAAAATCAACATCTGGGACAAAAAAACAAACACTAGCTGCCTGCACAACTAGCATTTTGTCCTTCTGCCTTCCAACCCGTCCCTGCTGTTCCAGATGCCCCTCGGTTGGTCAACCTCCACAGGACACTCCCACTGCCCCGAGGATGGGGATGTCACTGGGGGAGCTCCGGGGACACTGTCTGAGGGGATGGAACGGCGGCCACCTCCTCCCAGTGGCTTCTGCACCGAGGGGAAGCCTGGGTCTCTGCCCACTGCTGGGCCCTGGTCTTTCCAAGGAGAGGAAAGCAAACCCTTCCCAGGTGTAAACCACTGTTATCTGGCTTTTCTGTTAAACATCCCAAGCCCCATCCTCACCCTCTCCAGGCACAGAAATGGCATCTGCTTTACCCTCCAGGTAAATGTCTCGACCTGCTTCGTTAGATGAGAACTGAAAACTCTCTACTCGGACAACACCACCAAGGCAGCCTGATAACAAACAGGAAGGTTGAAATAACACCACCGCAGATCAAATCTGAGGACCCAGTTACGTCAGGGCTGGACACACGCCGCCTGCCACCTGCTCTCTAAACACAGCTCTATGGGAACACAGCCACACGTGCTCCCGTGCGCACGACGGCGAGAGAGACCCCCAGCCCGCAGGCCCGCGACAGACGCTGGCTGCTAACCTCTGAGGTCGAGTCGGAAGAGCACGGGCAGAATCAGGTGTGGAGCTGTTCGATGCCATGTGCTGCAGGCAAGACGCACTGTGCCCACGAGGAGGGGTCTCCGTTCCCTTCCCAGAGGAACCCGAGTGCCTGGCTGGTCGTACAGGCTCAACCGATACTCACGGGACTGAATACTTCCCGTTTACGTGAAGGGTCAGCTCTGACAACTGTGCGTGTGTACTCACCCCCACTACACAATTCAGAATGAAAAGCTTCATCAACGTGAAACGTGATGCACACTTCAGCACAACTCCCCTAGCACACCCCTATTTCACACCCCTATTTCACGGGGGATAGTTCACGGCACACCCCTATTTCACGGGGGATAGTTCACGGCACACCCCTATTTCACACCCCTATTTCACGGGGGATAGTTCACGGCACACCCCTATTTCACGGGGGATAGTTCACGGCACACCCCTATTTCACACCCCTATTTCACGGGGGATAGTTCACGGCACACCCCTATTTCACACCCCTATTTCACGGGGGATAGTTCACGGCAGTGTACCCTGTGCACTAAGGATTCCCATATCATCTAACCTGACTGTGATTCCGTCTGGGAGCTAAGCTGTCTGGACAACCACGAGGACCCACGCTGAGGCCACCCAGCTACCTGGGTGAGGACACTCTCAAGCTTTGCTCCCGGCCAAGAACGAGGCCGGCGGAAGCAGAATCTGCCCCTTACCACTCCCTTCGCCGGGGAACAAACCTGGCGGTAACTCCTCGCAGGTGACCCACCATGCAAGACAAAAGGGGCAGTCATCTCTGCCCCAGAACTAAGTCAGTCTCAGGGAAAAGGTCTTCAGACCTGTTATTGGTGCATTAAAAAGAAAAACAGCCACAATGTGAAGGTTTTCCAATTTAATGGTTGTGAGGCAAAGCTGTAGGAAGAGACAAGAGGAAGAGCTGAGCTGCTTCTCTTCAGAGACCAATCGTCACGCGGTCCTACTCAGGTTCAGCCGGAAGGTGAGGTCACAGAACCTTGCACGTGCCCGTAACTGTACAACCATTGGTTCTAACACCATTTCAGACACTGAGGAATGGACGCTCAGAGAGGACAGGGGACGGCCCAAAGCCACACCGCTTGGAGGAAGGCCAGAATATAGCTGGTCAACTCACTACGTCCAGGGTACAGAGTGGCCGTGGAGCGCCCTCTTGGAGGGACTGGGTGCCCAGCCAACGACACTCGTGGTTTGGGGAAGCCGTGAGTGCCAGCACGTGCACACAGCACACTTATCAGCATGGGAGCCTGTGTCCTTCGTATCTCCACCCAGGAGGGAGAGGACCCTGAGGGGCAAGGCTGCTGTCCTCGGCTCCAGGCTCCCACACCTGACCTCTGCAGCTGCTGCAGGTGCACAGTGCCAGCCCTCAGCTGCAGCAGGGGACCAGGGGACCCGAATGGAGCACACAGCTCAGAGGTGGCCAGTCCAAATCAGCCTGGCTTCTAACTCCCCGCCCGATTGATATCCTCAGTCAGCATGCCATGTAAGTGGTCCAGGAAAGGGGATCGCAGAACACATTCCCGTTGGGCAGGTCGGCCACACCCCAGGTCACTGCCTTTCGGGATGACCCTGCTCATCTATGACCACCCTTCCATGCTTCAGGCACTTTACCTCTTTCCTCTGACCAAACTTCCTGTATTCCTCTGCTATTTCAAGTATGTCAAACAGGAAGTCATTCCAACCACAAGATTTAACATTTTAAAAAACCAAAACAGAAAAAGGTTGCAAACATTTTTACCCTTGGCAAACCCTGACTCGGAGGGTCGGTCTACCAGGGCTGGGGACAAATCACCAGATATTTGAACAGCCACAGCGGGAGGCAATGGCACCTGGGTCGGCCGGGGCCAGCTGACCTGACTCAGGAGCCACCTCCCTTTGTCATGGACCAGCTATGACAGTCCCTTGTGAATGGAGGAGACAGAAAAGCTCCCCAGAGATGCCAAAGGATAGAGACACAGCAACAGCAAACCAATGAATCCAACAAATATTTACAGGATGCCTGCTTTGTGCCAGGTGTGGAGAGAGTCAACAAACCCCAGCACACCCTTTCTCTCCTGAAGTTTACACCTCTCCCTCCAACAAACAGACATCGGTGCGGAAAATGTCTGTGTAGACATAAGAAACAAGAAAACCTGAAGAGCTTATATCCATTAAAAATGTTATTTCATTATCAGAAAATTTCAAAGGTATTATAAAAACCTTCCCCCCAAAAAACTCCACACTTAGACAGATTCACTGGTAAATTCTAACAAAAATTTAAGAAAGAAATAACACCAAACTTTATCAGAAAACAAAGGGGTGGGGTGGGGGAAGGACAATTACCCTCCTCCTTTTATGATGCTAGTTTATATGTTTAATGAAGCCAGCTTAACCTAAGTACCAAAGCCTGATAAAGACAAAAGGAAAGAAAGAAAATTAAAGACCTATGTTTTTCACGGATATAGATGCAAAAGTCCTTAACAAAATAACAGCAAATTGAATCCAATAATAAATAAAAGGATAATACATCATGAGGAAATAGGTTTTGTCTCAGGAATGCAAGGTTGGTTTAACATTTGAAGGTCAACCAATACAATTTGTCCTTTTAACAAAATAAAAGAGAAAAACCATAAGATCACTTCAATATATGCAAAGAAGTATTTGACAAAATTAAACACATATTCATAACAAAAATTCTTAGCAAACAAGAAAAGCCTCAAACTGATAAAGTACCTACAAAAAGCTGAATTAAAAAGCTGAATTGTTTTCTGTTAAGATTGGAAGAAATGAAAGGATTACTGCTTTCACTACTTCTAGTCAACACTGTACTGGCACTCTTAGCTTTTACAATGAGGCAAAAGAAAGAAATAAAAGCGATCTGGGTCAGAAAGAAGTAAGGCTGTCCCAACTTGCAGATGCTATGACTATATAGAAATTTCTGGGGAATCTACGATACCACTACGAGAACTAATAAGCTATTTTCCAAGGTCACAAAATCCATTACATTCTCATATGTTCACAGTACTGGCAAATGACTTTAAATTTCATTTAATAGAAACAAACTACAAAGGAATGAATCTAACAACAGTCACTAAAAATATCTACACTGAAAACTACAAAAGTTTGCTGAGAGAAATTTTAAAGGAGCCAAATAAATACTGAGATATATCATGTTCATGGGAAAACCAAATGTTATTACTATATCAATTTTGCATAAACTGATTTACAGATTCGACACAATCTCAATCAAGATTCCAGGAGGCCCTTTTTGTAGAAACTGACAAGTTAATTTTAAAATTCACACAAAAACACCAGGACTTAGAATAATCAAAACAAGCGTAAGAAAGAATAAAGTTACAGGACCTGCCCTGTCTGATTTCAACACTTACTGGAAAGTTAGAGTAATCCAGAAAGTGGGATATAAGCGTAAAGGTTGACATATAAGAGAATGTCTGGAAATAGACTCACAAATATATGGCCAACTGACTGTGACAATGGTGTTGAGGTTATTCAATGGGGAAAGGAAAGTTTCTTCAACAAATGCTGCTGGAAAAATTGAATATTCATAAAAAAAAATTGAAAATCAACTCTTACCTCATATGACGGACACAAATTAACTGTATATCAATCATAATTCTAACTGTAAAACCTAAAACCACGAAAGTTCTAGAAGAAGCTAAGGTAGAAAAACGTTTCTTGGATAGAATATAAGAAGCATGAAACCATAAAGGAAAAAATTGATAAATTCAATTTCACCAAAAAAGACCCTGCTTTTCTAAAGACGCTATTTTAAAAAAAAAAAAAAAAAAAGACGACGCAGGCCACAGATTGAGGAAAACATTCACAGCACATATATCACACAAAGGACTTATATGTCCAGAATATGTAAAGAACTCTTACAATTCAATAATAAAACAAACAATTCCATAAAAAAAATTGGACAAATGACTCTACCACACATTTCCCAAAAGACAGACAAATGGCCAAAACGCACATCGAAAGATGCTGACATCATATGTCGTCAGGGAAACAGAAATTAAAACTACAACGAGATGCCACTACATATACGCGTATTATCAGGACATAAAATAAAAAAACTGACCACACCAAGTGCTGGCCGGGACGTGGAACAACTGGAACTTCCACTGCTGGTGGGGAGGCAAAGCTCCAAGCAGATCCGAAAACAGTTGAACAGTTTCTTGAAAAGGTAAACACACACCTACTATGACCCAGCAGTTCTGCTACTAGGCATTTACCCGGGGAATGAAAACATACCCCACACAGAGCCTTGTATCTGAATGTTCATGGCAGCGCTACCTGAAACAGCTCAAAACTACAAATAGGTAAATGGATCAACAAATTGTGGAAAAGGAATATTATTGATACACCTGACAGGGAAAATTTCAAAATCATTATGCTGAGCCAAAGAAGCCAGACTTTAAAAAAAAAAAGAAGACATACTACCACTATTTAATTTACACAGAATTCTAAAAAATGCAAACTAATCTACAAAAAGAGAAAATGGATCCATGTTTGCCTGGGACGAGGGTAGGGAGGACAGACCACAAGGAAACTGTCAGGGGACTGGAAATGTTTGTTACCCTGACTGCCGTGACAGTTCCAAGGGTGTGTGTGTGTGTGTACGCACTCACCAAGCTGTATACTTTAAATAGTGCAGTTCACTGTACAGCATTTATGCCTCAACTAAGTTATAAAAGTATTATTTTAACGTTCACATATCTTAGTGCACTGGAATCGTCTTTAAAGGGCAGGGTGAACCTTTCTCTGAATGAGTACAATGACCCTAGAATGTATCATCGAAGCCAGGAAACTTCTGCAAGTCTACGTGGGTATGAAGTCGTGTACCAATGGGTGTGTGAACGGGCGGAGTCCTGGGGAAACCAGCGCTGCGGCTCTGGGAACAACAAATACCCAATCTATAATATTCCTTGGTGTGATTAGATCCTTCCTGCGTAAAGCAAAGCATAAAGTCCATTCCTCAGAGGGCAGGGCCAGAGCTGGCGACAGCCTGGACCATCAGACATGCCGGGGCCCTTGTTTTCTAGACCAGGAAGTGGTCCAGGTTTGCAGGGGCAGGGCAGATGCCAAGGCTCCTGCCTCAAGCTCAGTATCCCTCCAGCCCTTGCATGGACGCTGTTTTCCAAACACCTAATTACTCTGAGCCACCCTCCTTAGACCTTTGCAGCTAGTGAGGCTGCGGAGAAGATGGCGCCCTGACACTGACCAACTTTCCTAACACGGCGTCCAGCAGGGATGGAGGGGAGCCTGGGAGCGGCCAGGGAGAGGGTCCGAGTGGGGGGCGCTCCCTTACTGAGCACCCCTACACTGCGCTGAGGACTTGGGATTTAGCTAAACATCCTGGTACAACAGTTCCTACCATCCTCCCCATCTGAAAAAAAGAAAAAGGAAAAAGGTGGGCGTGGGGGAGGAGGAAGGGAAGGGACATTGGTGAGTTTACTTTTCAATCCGGGTACTTCAGCTGTGGCGGGAGGAGGATTACTGGGTCAGTCAATAAACAGCACAGCCTCGCCACCACAGAGCAGGGAATTATCTTAATTTGACAACAAATTGTTTCAAGAAAATAAAAAGGTCCCTCAGCTCTACATTCTCTGAAATACCAGGTCATTCTGGGACAGAATACCATTTTCCTAACTTTCAAGGAAAAACCAGACGGACGGGCGTTGGCGCCATCACACCCTGGTGTATTTACCAAGTACCGGGAAAACAAGGACTAAAATTACTCATTTCCTAGACACCCAAAGAAAAAAAATCAGTCAAATACATGCATCTTCTCCACTGTGAGTTTTGTCAAAGAACTTTACGAAAGTATGTTAGTCAAACTACAGTCTCTCAACTGTCCAGTGTTCTTTTTTGTTTCCTCTGTCATTTGTAAATAGACAACTGGAAGTGTAACAATTAACACCCATATACACACACACACCCTAACAGTATCGTGAAAATGGCTTAGATTCACAAATTTCCCTTCTCAGTAACGACACACAGCCCAGACAAGCACAGCGGCCTCTCCCACCGCCACTTCTCCACATACTTGACAGACAGCACGGTTGGTCCCTCCGCTCACCGGCCAGGCTGCCAGCAGAAGGCAGCGCCCGCTCTCCACCTGCTCGGACACCTACAGAAGCGAATCCCGAGCCCCACGCACTCACGTGGAGCCTCGGGCTCTTCAGACCATCTGTGCCACACAGGCAGGTGCCGCCTTCAGCAAAACCCCACACTTAGCAAACATACAGCCACCCACTGGGCTCCATGCCTGTTTCCTCCTGCTTCTTGAAACTGAGAACAGAGTGCATTATAACGCAGGGAATTCACTGGATTAACTTCCTTCTGCAGCTGTCCTTCCAGTCCTGCTCCACTGCCCAAGGCGGGTTTTAACTACCAGAGCATTTCATTCACTAGGCACCGACCACGTGCCAGGGGCCTGCCCACCACCCTGTGCAAGGTAGTAATGCCCCCACTGCCGATGGAATGGTAGCTGGCACAGCCAGGTTGTGAGGTCAGGCTCTCCCACAGCCCTGTGCGTGAGCAGGAACCGCGTGGGCTCGCTCGTTCGTGGCAGGGAGCCCAGACGGCAGGCACTGCTGCCCTAATGTGGGGCTTCCTGTCTGGCAGGGCTTCTGGAGTGAGACGACTTATGGGACAGCCCAGCCCACGAGTCTGACTCCCCATCTCAGATCCAGAAAAGTGGAGAGTTTTCCATGCAAGGAAATTTGCCAATTATATATATATAGCTTTTCCTCTCTCTGAGCCAAAGTGACGGGCGTAGGGGTTTTGCCCAGGAAATATCTGTGCTCCAAACAAGCTGGGAAGGAAAAGTGATATTAAAATCTGGATAAAGGTCGTGGTTCCTCACCAAAGGAGCAGCCTGACCACCCCACAGGCTGACGTCTGCTGGAAACAGCTGAGAAACTCAGGTCCACGGGTTCACCCTCCACAGGCCTACGAAGGCACTTTCACTCGACACACAGGAGTGCCAAGCAACAAGATTTCAAACAACTAGAAATATTACTTAAACCATTACATAGCTTCCTTTTTATTTAGTTATCAGGCTGTACCTAACAAAACTCTAAGATGATTAAACACTGTGTTTTCCCGAAAATAGGACCTAGCTGGACCATCAGCTCTAATGCATCTTTTGGAGCAAAAATTAATATAAGACCTGGTCTTGTTTTAATATAATGCAAGACCGGGTCTTACATAATATAATGTAATGTAATACAATATAATATAATAATAATTATAATACAATATAATACAAAACATAAGACCGGGTCTTACATTAATTTTTGCTCCAAAAGACGCATTAGAGTTGATGGTCCGGCTGGGTCTTATTTCGGGGAAACACGGTAAAGGCATCTTATATTTTTAATCACATTTGGTTTTCCTTTACATTTTATTTTTCCTCTGTTGAGTAGTTATTGCCTGATAATCTTAAGGACACCAACTCTTTCTGGATACATACTCTGCAGCTGTAGATACTGTTTTGTTTTGTTTTTTTAACTTTTATTTATTTTAAGTGTGTTTTTCCAGGACCCATCAGCTCCAAGTCAAGTAGCTGTTTCAATCTAGTTGTGGAGGGCACGGCTCACAGTGGCCCATGTGGGGATCAAACCAGCAAGCTTGTTAAGAGCACCGCGGTCTAACCAACTGGGCTAACCCAGATACTGTTTTGTGTTTTTTTAACACTGTCTAGAAAACTCATCTAAAATCCTCTGAATCCGTATAAACAAGTGTTACCAGGTTGAACCCTATTACTTTCCTACTAGTGGTGATGAGTGGTGGGAGAGATAAAAATCAGGCAACATTTAGAGGGTACCCTTTGCCAATTCAGTGACCTATGAGATGGATTCGGCATTATCCCCATTTCACAGATGAGAAAACTTGAGTCTCAGAAAGATGAAGTATCTTGCCCTAAGTCACACAGCTGACAAAGAAGACCACCTTTATAATATGCCTCGTGAAACTTCTGGGTATCATAAAATATTTCAACAACATTGCTTGGAGAAAAGGAAATGATAAATACAGACATGAAGAATCAGTCCTCTCCTTGTATGGCACGGTTCTTCTGACCTGGTCATTTGAGGGCAATCATTGGGCTGATGCTACGAGCAAAGGCTGCTAGCACCTTGTCTCAACAGCCATATGACTATGTAGCAGAAGTGCCGTCTCATACTTGGGGGAAGTCAGGCAAGATTTCAACATGGTGTTTTACAGAAGCAGCCCTCTAAACATGTATATCCTGCAAGAGAATGTAGCTCATTCACCTTACACTGAAATATGTGCGTATGTATGTATATGTACACACACACACGTACACACACACACACACAAACATACATGCACACGTACACACACACATACACACGTACACACTCGTTCACACATACACACATACAAATGTACACACACGTACACACATACATGTACACACATACACACGTACACACAAGTACACTCACACGTACACACACGCACACACATACACACACACACATACATAAAACATCTTTTTTGTGCCATGGACCCTTTTTGGCAGCCTGGTGAATGTCACCCCTTCTCAGAATGTCACCAAATGCAGAAAATGAAATACTCAGGATTGCAATGAAAACCAATTTTAATAACATATAGTCATATCCATGGGCCCTTTGGAGAGTAGGGGGGGAGATCCATGAACCTAAGTTAAAAACCCCTGCCAGGCAACACATTTTCTTCTCTCCTCCCCTCCGACATCTCCCAAAAAGAGGTATGGGGGTGACTGGCACTCTCCTAGCCATCGTGGGCCAAGAGAATCAAACTGTGGAAGGACCCAGGTGACCTTGTGGAGTTGCTGTACTGACCAAGGACGCTCTTCCTTTGTCTAGAAGAATAAACTTGACGTGTGCGCATCATTCTTAGTTTGGCACTTTTTTTCCTATAAGCGATGTAGCAGGTTGAATGATGGCCTCCAAAAAGCTGCTCCATGTTCTAACCCCAGAACCTGTGCAGATGAGCTTATCTAGAAAACACGTCTTTGCCATCCTAATCAAGGCTCTTGAGATGAAATCATCCCGGATGATGGCAAGGGGGCGGGGGTGGAGGGGCTAAATCAATGACAAGTGTCCCTGACAAGAGACAGAGGGCACGGGGAGGAGGAGCCACGAGAAGATGGAGGCAGACTGGAGGAATGCAGCCACAAGCCAGAGACGCCCGGACCCAGCAGACGCGGGAAAGGCGGGAAAGGCGGGAAAGGCGGGAAAGGCTAGCGTGGAATCTGTCCTGGGGCCGTGGGAGGGAGCCAGAGCTGCCAGCACCTGGATTCCAGACTTCTGGCCTCCAGAAGTGTGAGCGGATACACTTCTGTTGTTCGGAGCCACATGGTAATTTGTCAGGGCAGCCCCAGGAAAGCAACAGAGCAGTAAAACTTATTTCTTAGACACATCTTTATGATTTTCTAAACATTAAATCCAATCATTAACTATAAACTCCCTTCTGTGATGCAGTGTTGAATATGGTATTATGCGGAAGCAGCCTTCTAAACATGTACATCCTAAACTTCATTTTCATTCCGTTTATACTGAAAACCCTATTCTTCAATCCCCATTATTTGGCCAATCCATTTTTCTGAAATTTAATAATAAACCCAGGGCCTGGCCTTCCCTTCATTTTGTTCTTATACTCCATGTTTTCTGCCCTCTGCCCAGGCTCCTTCCGTTCCCTCTGACCACTCCCTCACCCTCATCCTAACTCTCACCCCTCACTCTCACCCTCACTCCTCTAACCCCTCACCCCTTACCCTCACCCCTCAGTCAACCCCCACCCTCACTCTCCCCATCCCTCCTCCCCCCAGCGTTACTCCGGCCCAGCTGCCCTCCAGGATATGCCGCCCAACTTTCTGCTCACGTTTCTTCCTCCATCAGCTCAGTCACTTATGCCAGGGTCCCTTGAACTGTCCACTTTCTCATCATCAAACCCAGTCCGGTCTCGTCCATTCCTCTAGCACAAGTGACATGCTCACCAAAGATTCTGAGGGTTTAGGATAAATTAGCGATCCCATTATGACCCATTTAAAATCACGTAAGCAGAAGTTGCAGAACCGAAGTACTCGTGCCCCAAAATGAAGCTGTAAACCAGAACTAAACCCGAGTCAAACAGAGCAAATTTTATGTTCTCAACTTCGAGGGCAGGCAACAGAGGTGAGAACAGATGCAAGACTGAGCACAGGCTGCCCTCTGCCTGCACCCTCTCTCTCCTGGGCAAGGGGACTCAGCATGGGAGCTGCCCTGCAGGGGGACCTTGCTCCCTTTCCCAAGCGATGCTCCAGTGATCGAAGGTGCTTGCGCTAGCAACAGCTTCAGCAGGAAAAGCGGAAAATATGCTAAGTCCCAAATAATTCAGGAATAAATAAAGCTTAACTGATCATTTATGACACATCTATCCACACAACGAACTATCTGCAACGATAAAAGTGATCACTACAGAGACTCATCATGTGGAAACGTTTATGATGAAATAATAAAGCCAAAATATAAAATTATACATACACTGCTATGTGTATAACATATGTAAAATTTAATGTTTGTCTACAAAAAAGTCTGAGGGGAACATGAAAAAGAAAACAGCTGCTGAGCTACTGTGGGATCTTGTTTTTTCTACTTTAAATGTCCCCTAAAATCATTGTTACGATTTAAACACCAGGAAATAAATGAATACACCGTTCCCCCATGGGCTCCAGTCCCTGGGGGAGGCCCTCTCTGGGGGTCTGTTGCACACACAACAACTCCTGGCTGCCAGTCCCTGAACCGGGCCGGCCCTTCACACGCTGTTCTCTGCAAGAGACCCACTCCCACGTCCAGCTCACACTTTCCCTTCTCAGAGGCTTCCGCTCCCCAGTCCGGCTGAGATGCTTTCTCACCACTCGCACACTATTTCGCACCTTCGTCTATTTGAGTTGTCACAGGCCACTATAATTATTTCTTGTCACGTCCAACAGGCTGTGAGAAGTCCCTCAGCTCAGGAAAAGTGTTACCCACCTCTGTCCACTCTCAAGCACCTAATACAAGATTTGCAACAACCCAGGATTGTTGAAAGAAGGAAAAACAAGTCTTTCTAAAACATGCATTTTTTTCCAGTTGGTTTCTGCTTGATTTCAGCAATGAAGCTACTCGGGTAGAGTCGTCCTTGTTGTCAGATTCTTCCTATATTCTCCTGGGGTAAAGAAGTTGTCAAGCTGTCACATTTGCTGGAAACACACACAAAGAAGGGAGCCGGCCCCTCCCACACCTGCTCCCCAGAATCCAGACCCACGTGGCCAGCCCAGGGAAGCCCCACAGCCCTGCTCTCTCCACGACTCCAGGCACCTGGAAGTGGGTAACGCACACATAAGGGGTCGTCCCACAGATCGGCCACAATAATGAACGTGTGTCCACGGGGCTTCGCAGAGAGACGATTCCACATCCTGTCTGAACAGGAAGAAGCAGCAAGACCCACTCCCGAGCTCCCACTGACCCGAGCTCTGGCTGACCCACAGTCATGTGTATGTGTATCCTGCACTGGGGACAGCAAGTGTGAAAGAGCAGCCCTGGCCCTGAGTCAAGATGTAGGGGCGTGACCCAGTACACAGGTTACTAAGGGGCCTGTCACATGAGTGTCCCAAAGGTGGCTGCACCTCAAAATCATGGGAAGTTTGAAAAATCATCCATTTGTAGACCAGTGTCAGAATCTCTGGGGATGGTGCCAGGAAACTTTTTAAAGTTCCATAGGGTGCCAGGGCACAGCCAAGTTTGGGAACCACTGCTGGAAGGCCCAGAGGGCGTGAACAGGGCGATTTTGCAGAACACAGTTTTCACCCTACCTTTGAGGATTGGGTACGGTCTACGGAGAGAACTTGAGGAGAGGGCTCCAGACTGAGGGGTCCCACAAAGCCCTGGGGGACCTGTGCACAGGGCTTGGCTGAGCGGGTCCATGTGGGGCGGGTCGTTCGGAGGTCCCGGGAGCACCAGATCCCCTGGACTGTGTTAGGTAAGAAATGAGGAGGCACGCAGTGGCCAAATATGACTCAAAGTGGGCAGAATATGACTCTTTTTAATGGTTTTATATTTCAGGGACATTCCAGCAAACCCGTCTTTCCTCTTCCAAGCCCAGCTCAAGTGCAGTTGCTGCCGTGACCCAGGGGTAAGAGTAAACCAGACCGCATCAGGCCCGCTAAACTCGGGAGCACTCGTAGTGATTGTGTTTAATTAGAAGTTATTATTCAGCAAACAGAAAATGTATGCAACAGTTCATTTAAGAAATGTTAAGTGAACCACAGTAAAAGAAAAATTTCTAATGAAGTACCAAATGACACTAAGTTCTACTAGGTTCATTGGATAAACAGTGAGTGCCCATAATCATGTTAATAATTGCAAACACGTGTCTACATCGTATCATCTCATTGAGTCTTCACAACAGCCCCACAAGTGGGTACTTAAAATTATCCCCATTTCTCAGGTGAGGAAACTGAGGCTCAGAGTCGTTAAGTGCCTTGCCCAAGGCCACTCAGCCAGGGGGAGGCTGAGATGTGAGTCCCCCCTGGTTCCCCAGTCCCTGCCCTGGCACTGCTGCTCTGCAAGGCCCTGTGGTGAGTCCTTGTGGAGAAACAAAGGACTGTGACCTAGCCCAGTGGTCCAGGCTCTGACACCTGCATATTTGGAGACAGAGCCCGATTCCTCTCGAAAACCCCAAATGTAGAAATACCAAACAGCACAGAATCCCCCTCCATAATGAAGTAAAAGGTAATTGAACATGTCACAGCAGGAGTCCATAAACACACATCCTTTCCTCGGGTGCTTTTCCCCCACAGGGCTGGCTTTCTGGCTCTCTGCCTTCAGGCTGCTCAGCCAAATCTGACAGAGTGGGGGCCCCAGAGCCCCACTGACGGAGGGTGTCCAATACCCAGCTTGGGGAACTGGACGTGTGCCTCAGCCAGATCAGAGCCACTGCTCATCCCAGGGCCCCAGGGTCGGCACCACAACCCAAGGAATCCTAGGTGGATGGCTCAGGCAAGGCCCCTGCACCACAGAGCCGTAAATGGGTGACGGGGTGACAGCAGGTACCCAGGGTCATCTTGGACTGGGGTGAGGGCTCCAGGGAGTAAAACTTCCACCAAGAGTCACATCCTCTGCCAGGCGACGTGGGCGTGCATGTCTCACAATCGTCACGTGCTCTGGGCTCCCTGCCCTCTGAGGGACACGGTCCAAGGTGCCCAGCCTGCACCTGCCTGCCATCGGCCTTCCACCTGCTCCCTGCTGTCCATCAGGGGCACCTGTGTCCACCTCACCTTCACTACACTGAATTCGGCTGATTCTGCCTCCCTCAAAAGGACAGAACCTCTGACACCAGCGACCACCACGACATCAGTCTCTGAGGTGACGGTGGTCAAACTGCAGGGGCCAGCGAAAGGCTCCTGGTAAAGCGCGAGCACGGCCGCTTGTGTGTGTGGCCGGCCCTGCACGATGTGACAAGGCTGTCTGGGCAGAGCCGCTTTCTAGGAACACTCCCACTGTTGCTCAACCCCAGGCTTCTGCAGTGCTGTTCTGAATTCCCGGGGCAGGCAAAACAAAGCCGAACCGCGAACAAGGAGGCCGGTGTTTAACTAACTGCCTGCAACACCCGCTGTGCTTCCAGCCCTTCTCGCCTCCGTCCACGCTTCCACATCTCTCACCTGGCCACAGTAAAGGCACCTGGCCCACCTCCTCCCGCGCACTCTGGACACCTCTTCCTGCAGATCCAGTCTCTGGCAACAGCCAGACTCATAACAAAAACCCACTGTTATCACCCACGGCTTTAAAAATCTTAATGGCTTCCCAATACATTTGGCAAAAAGTCCAAACTCCCCAAGGCCTGGAAAGGACTTCCCCTCCAACCTCTGCCCATCGCATACCCCTCCCACATTCTCCTCCTTCGGACAGGATCCCCCATACTGGGCACTGCTGGCGAGCTCCTTCTCAGCCACGGAAGCCCTCCTGACCCTGACCCTGACCCTGCCCACCACTGCGGCCCTGAGCTACCTCTCCACGGCCTGCCTTCCCCATGGCGCCCTTTGCCGCCCGAAGGAAGGTCCGGTCCAAGGTGTTCTGCTGTGTGCAATCAATAAGACGAACAGAGCCCAAATCATCCTGGAACCAGAGGGAACCGAGTCACTCTTCAACAGGTAGTTATGAGCACCTACTGGGTGCTAGGCCCTGGGGAAAGTAGTGAACAAAACAGAAAAATCCTTGCTTCCATGTGGCGCACATGACAGCACTGTAATGAAACCGAACGGACTCAGAGACTGACTGGCCGTCAGGGAGGGATGGCGGGATGGAGGCCGTGAGAACACAGATGTGTGGGGCCCCACTGCTTTTGCTTTTGCTGCATTTTGAAACTTCAAATAACATTAGAGGAGATGACAACATTTCATCATGTCTTTATTAAAATAGGACATAGGTTAAAAATGATGAAAACACTGACCTGGAGGAGTAAGTAAATAAAAGCACTGAATTCGAACAGCCCTACCACTCCCTGTGGGCTGCTACCGGCAGATTATAAAAGGCCAGCACAGGACTGGAAGACGGCGACTTAGATCACTAAGGAAGCTCAAAGGTGAACAGACAGCGAGGGGGGTATCCAGTCAATACAAACATTCAGAAACCCAAGAGAAATGGAGGCACTCAAAGGAAAATGCTTCCTTCCCTGAGGCAGGGAAGTAACCACATTACACAGAAAACATTTCAAAAACATTTTCTCCATCAAACAAGAATAAGCCAGGATAAAGACTGGCTTTTTACAAAGTAAAAAGAACATGAAAACTAAGCTGGAATAGGGATTTAAAAAAAAAAAAATCACAAGTAAATGCAATAAGAAACAAAATTAAAATTTGAACAAATAGAATTAGGGAAAACCAACAAATTAAAATAACGCAGAACAACATGACAGACACAGAAGATAAAAACAAACCCTACACCCATAACCCCACAGCCCCCGGCCCACCATTCTCCGAAACTCGTTTTACCCGCCTGCTGCTCCAAAGCAGAACCCTGACACCTTTCCCACCTCCCCTCGGGCAGAGCTACTGGCACCACGTGTCCCTGCCCAGCCTCCACGCCTCTGCTCTGACCCAGGAGCCACCATCTCCTATCACGTCCTGCACATCCTCCCTTCCTCCTCTAGTTACACTCCAACTACAGCCCAAGTAAAATGTTCCATCACTGCCTATCTGGGAATCTCACCAAAAGGAACTACCCTGTTTCCCAAAAATAAGGACCTAGCCGGACCATCAGCTCTAATGCGTCTTTTTGAGCAAACATTAATATAAGACGCTGTCTTAGATTACCTTACGTAAGACCCAGTCTAATACTATAGTAAAATAAGACCCAGTCTTATATGAATGTTTGCTCCAAAAGACGCATTAGAGCTGATGGTCCGGCTAGGTCCTTATTTTTGGGGAAACACAGAATTCACTGGCATTACAGGTGGAAGGACTGACTCCCAAGCCCTGTCCTCCCGTGGTCTCCTGTGCTCTCTCCCTCTGCCTGATGGCCACATGGCCACATGGTCACTTCTCCTCACAGTCGGACCATGTCTCCCATCATAAGGTCTTTGCACAAGCTGGTCCATCCACCTGCCCCACCCCAAAGTACCTATAGACCGAGGACACACACGCACAAACACACACTCACAGATGCTCTTGCACACGTTCCTTTCAGTTGATTTACCACTAAGCACTCTTCACATCTCACAGCATCACACCTCAGGGGCAGTATACCCCACCCCTCCCCAAGAGCGAGGCGGGCAGCCTTCCCTATTCTATGCCCCATGCCTCAGCCTGTAAGTTTGCCCTTCCGTGTGCCCCCTGGAGCCCCCACCAGGACACAAGCTTAGTGAAACTTAGTGAAGCCTCTCTCCACTGAAACATCAGTGCTGAGCATGGCGCGTGGCCCAGGGAGGCCCTCAGTGGGTAGTGCTGAATCAACGAATGAATAAACAAGCAAAGTACACAAAGAACAAGACCAAGCACATGAATCACAATTAGAGAGAAAAGAGAGAGCGAAAAAACTTTTTCAAAGATGGAAAACCCAAACGAAAGCCTGAAGACAGCAAGTTCACTATGCACCAAACTAGTAAGCAAAAACCAGTGTCACCTACGAGAAAGAAAGAATCCCGCAAGATTTCAAGCAGGTATGTACATACACCAGGAAAGACTCCGTGTCACATGTCACTTCTGGTACATGGCAATTTCTGTCAAATAAAACCATTACGGTGTGTCCTCATCTACCTTATTCACCGGATCTGGCACCATGAGACTTCTGGCTCTTCCCCAAAGTCAAAATGATTCAGGACATGAAGGCAGCCATGACAGCACAACCAAAGACACTCACAAAAGAGACTTCCAGAACTGCTTCAGAAAGTGGCAAGAACGATGGGATAAGTGTGTTTGAAGGGAGGGGGAGTATTCTGAGAGGGATTAATGGCAACGTGTCTTTTACTGTAATAATTTTTTTTTATTTAAACATTCACCATATTGTTGGATCACCCTCCTATCTTCAAAGACGGTATCAACATCAAGGCCAGCGCCACAGGCCTCCCTGCATCCCCAACACGGAAACCAGTATGTGGTTGGAGCTTACTAAGGACGAGTACCACATTTGATTCACCTGGGGAAAGCAGAACATTTTACGTTCTTTTTCTGCCCTGCTCTTCGGTCCTTTCTCATTTTCATTAGTTTGATACAAACAACTGAATAACGAGTGAGAGAAGGCCCGGAGCAGCACGTTCCATGTGGCTAAACACTCTAGTACAAGGCTTGACCACAAAAGGGACATCGCTATTTGGGCGGGCTATAAGCCGAAATAACCCAAGAAAATTTGTGAACTGTAAATGGGTAAAAAAAAGGGGGGGGGGGGGTTCAATTCAAATCATTAACAAATATAAATGTAAATAGTAAGTATACCACTCACGAAAATATAAGACAGAAGAGAGATACCAAGGAAGCATTAAATCAAGAAAATGCAGTGTTGGGCCGGTCCGGTGGCTCAGGTGGTTGGAGCTCCGTGCTCCTAACTCAAAGGCTGCCGGTTCGATTCCCACATGGGCCAGAGGGCTCTCAACCACAAGGTTGCCGGTTCAATTCCTTGAGTCCCACAAGGGATGGTGGGCTCCGCCCTCTGCAACTAAGATTGAACACGGCACCTTGAGCTGAGCTACTGCTGAGCTCCCAGATGGCTCAGTTGGTTGGAGCACGTCCTCTCAGCCACAAGGTTGCTGGTTCAACTCCCACAGGGATGGTGGGCTGCGCCCTCTACAACCAGCAATGGCAACTGTACCTGGAGCTGAGCTGCGCCCTCCACAACTAAGATTGAAAGGACAACAACTTGACTTGGAAAAAAGTCCTGAAGTACACACTGTTCCCCAATAAAAAGTCCTGTTCCTCTTTCTGCCCCCCCAAAAAAAGAAAGAAAATACAGTGTAGGCAGCCACAAAACCCAGCAGTCAGATATGCAAAACTCCTGACAAGCAGAAAGTATCTAAAGTTCACTATGACAAGCAAAGTGTTCCAGAATGATATAAAGCAAATTTTAGTACTATGCTATTTAGAAGAATTAAATCTAAAATCACAAGGAAAAAAATCAAAGAAAAAAGTGAGGGTGGAAGAGGGAAGTAAGCATATGAATTAAATTCTGAACAAAGGACAGAAAGTGTGGCAATGTTACTATCAGACAGAGTATAGTTAGTGGCAAAGATCATTCAATATAAAAACAATGTTACTTTATAAAAAAATGATTACTCAATGAGGATATTAACATTTACGTTCTTAAAAGAGCTTCAAAAACAGGGAAGGTGAAAACTGTTACAAATCTGAGACTAAAATGACAAATATAATTGTCCTGAAAGAGATTAACTCCTCATTATCAGTCTATGGAAGATGAAATAGAATAGATAAAAAAATACGATCATAAGAAAACCTGACCAACAAATTTCACAAGGCGTGATAGACAAAAGCCAAACTTCATTCCCTATGTTAAATACATTATCTTTCAAGTAAATGGTATCTAACATTTCTCATATTTTATGATGTGTGATCTTAATGTCAGATATTTATAAGTATTACAGAGTGACAAGATACAGAAAAAATTAAACTAGTGACAACTGCTGATTCATAAGTGGAAGCCTAAGGAGCTCAACAGAGCTTTTGTCAATACTACAGGACTGGTAGGAAAAAACACTGGAATTTAGAGCCCAAGAGAGAATAAGTACCTGCAACTTCCAGCTGAGCATCCTGACACTCATAGAAACAGAGGAAGTACAAACAGACCAGCCAATCAGAAAAGGGAAACCCACATTCCCATCCGCTCTATCACAGACTGGACTTAACATGATCCGCTGCTGCCTTGCCTACCTGCCAGAAGCAAAAGTAAATCCTCTCTGAGGGAAGCCATCGTCATCTTGAGCCTAAAATTATCTTGACTACTTTTCTCACTATGTCTGTCAAGCAAAATTAACAGGAACAC
This sequence comes from Rhinolophus ferrumequinum, assembly GCF_004115265.2. NCBI lineage: Eukaryota > Metazoa > Chordata > Mammalia > Chiroptera > Rhinolophidae > Rhinolophus > Rhinolophus ferrumequinum. The sequence goes on from NC_046291.1 coordinate 5,604,849, forward strand.
CAAGAAGAAAGACTAGAGGAACAAAAGCCAAGAGAAAAACCAAACAACAAAAAAAGACCCCTAGAAGAACCAGATATATGAGTTTTCAGACACAGACTTTAAAATAAATATGTTTAATTTGGGGACTTTGGCAGGGAACTAGAAACTTTTTTTAAAAATCCAATAAAAATTCTACAGCTGAAGATAAAAAAAGGGACATTTAAAACTCAATAGAAGGATTAAACAACAGCCAAGACCTGAAGAACATCAGAATAAAAATAATAACAAAACATCCAGAATAAAGAGAATAGAAAATATTGATTGAAGAGTATAAGAAACAGTGAAAACATCTAATGTACAAGTCTCAGAATAAGAGGAAAAAGTTAATGGGTAGAAGCAATACTTGAAGAGATAATACTCATTTTAATAGAAATAGTGGAAGCTACAATACAATGGAGTGGCATTTTTAGATTAATGAAAATAAACTGCTAAACTAGAATTGTATGACAAGCAAAAACAGCTTTCAAAAAGGTGAAATAAAGATATTTTCAAACAAAAATAGAAATCTATACTAAAGAAATACTGAAGGAAGTTTTTCAGACACAGAGAAAATTACCCCAATGGTTCACAGAAACACAGAAAGAAATGAAGAGCAAAAGAAAGTACATATACTCATTATAAATCTAAATTACTGACTGTATAATAATGTCCTATGAGGTTTCAAATATGTGTAAAATTAAAATATACAACAAACCAACAGAAGGGCAAGAGGTGAGTAGAGTTTTTTTTTAGTACGTATTAATAAAACAAATTAATTGTAATTTCAATAGCAATGAATAGTACAGAGAGTTTAAATGCTCCAAGATCCTTGCATTGTCTGGGAAGCACTAATCTGTATTAGAATTTAAATAAAGGATATATTTTGTAACCTGTAAAATATCCACTAAAATAATGTAGAAGAAACAAGCTAAAAGAGAAGGGAAAATTAAATAATTATAATCCATTTAAAAAAAGAAAGTATGAAAAATATAAAATGTGAGATATAGAGAAAACAAGTAATAATGTTAAATTTATACCTAAGTACAAGCGTGTCTAAACTAAGTATAGGTTAGACATAATCCAGTGGAAGACATAATCCAATTAAACCAGACAATTTTAAAATCACACAACTAAATGCTACCTACAAGAGTCACACATTAAATATAAACAAAAAGGTTTAAAGTAAAAGGATGGAAATTATATTCCATTACTTACAATAAAATGACTAGCCAAAATAAAGCTATTGTAGCTATAGTAAAATCAAAGTTAACTTGAAGGTAAAAAACATTGAGACACCGAAGTTATTTCATAATAAAAAAGTGAATCTAGTAAGACTATAAAATAATTCTAAATCAATATGGACTTAATAACCCTTGAAACATATAAAGCCAAAATTAACGGACTAAAGACAAAAAAGAGGTAAGTCAACAATCATAACAGCAGATTTAATTTATTTTTTTATTAAGTGTTTTTCCAAGACCCATCAGCTCCAAGCTGTTTCAACCTAGTTGTGGAGGGTGCAGCTCACCAGTGGCACGAACCGGTGACCTTGAGTGTTAGGAGCACCGTACTCGAACCAACTGAGCTAACCAGCCGTCCCGTAATAGCAGATTTTAACACATTTCACTCAATAACAGAATAAGCAAAAAAACAAATCAGTAGGTTATAAAAGATTTGAGAAAAATAACTAAACTTTTGTCCTAACAAACTGCATGCACGAACGACCTAATCCAAGCTCTGCTCAGATGCAAAGGGAACGAACATTTATAAAAACCGACAGGTCATAAAGAAAGTCTCAACAATTCCAAAGGGTTGACTTCACACAGAGTATGTTCTCTGGTCACAGGAGAATTAAGCTAGAAATCAGTAACAATACCACCAGAAAATTTCCCAAGTGCCATGAAATTAAAAAATACACAGATTAGAAACAGACACAAAAGACTATACATTATGAGTCCATTTACATCAAATACCTAGAACAGTCAACACTTATCTACAGGATTAGAAGTCAGGACAGTGGTTACAGGTGGGAAGGGGAGGTAGTAACTGGCAGAGATCATGAGGGGAGCTTCTGGGGACCTGGATATGTTCCATCACTTGACCTGGATGGTGGTTACAACTCAAGATCTGGACGTACATGTGTGTTCTTTTTGGTATGGAAGTCATATTTCAATTTAAAAATTCATTTAAAATATGTAAAGTTTCAGTGAAACAGAAACGCTGCTTTAACAAACTCCTTTGAAAGGTTATGGTAGTAAAAATACACCTTTAGCACATGAGCCTTGTTTGTGCCATTTCTTCCATCAAGCCTGTCTAAAAATCTCTCCTCTCCCCAAAATACCTCCACTCACCTCCCTTGGGAGTCTCTGGTCCCTCGGGGCCTTACTTCTTTAGGGCACAGTTAGTTCTCTGGCCATTTTGGGGAGGGATAAAAATGGAGTCTTTTCTAATGTGGAGCAAATTTATTCATGCTTCTCCAGCTACAAAAGGTTCCCATCTGTTGGCTGATTCGTTATAATAGCAGCTTTCACTGACTGTGTCTTGTGTCAGGCATGCAATTGTAGTAGAAGTTGTGGAGCTTGAAAATCACTACTGGAATAGCTGAAAAACCAAGAGATATTGCAGGAAGTGAAGTAGCTTCTGGACAAACCCATTCATTCATTCTGCACTCACTCCCTGAGCAAGTGCACTGCCTTCCAACAGGGCAAACGCATAGGTCCCTGCGGTTCCCACGCGGGTGCCTGCAGTCTGCGCCCTTATCCCTGAGGTTTGCTGTATGGGAAGTGGCGGGTTCAGAGTCCAGACAGTAAATACCGCCGGGGGTTAGAAATGGGTCAGATCATTCAGTGTGAATTTTAAGCAAAGAAAATATCTGTAGCACCTGCAGCCCCAGTGGCCGGAACTTCCTCTCTGTGGAAGGATGACTGGGGGAAGTGGGCATATTCCATACTCCACCACCGATTGATTACTCATGGGATGAACTTCCTGAGCTGGGAATACTTCTGGGGAACCTCAGTATTAATCTTTCTCTTGTCCTTTCAGCACTTCCTCAGATGAAAAGGCAGTTTGAAAGCATGAACAAAATGGAAAATACATGTGTAAGAATCAGTGCCTCTGCTCTGAGGGCCCGGAAGCATCCGTGACTACCCGACATGAATGGAGTTCCAGCGGCCTCTCCACCCGGGAACCAGCTCTACATCTGGAAGTCAAGGATTAGGCATTCTAAACACATTTTCCCAGAGACAATATACTGGGGCTGCCAAAAAAATGTATACATCATCTTCTATTATCGGTATACATCGAGTATTACAATTTTAATAGTGTTTTCCTTTCTTAAAATGTGTATACATTCCTTTGGCACCCTCTGTATAAATCAGGGTTCAGTCTTGGAGCAGGCTGACAAAGCTCCACTGTAACTTGTATGTGCCAAAACCACAGGGCCATACCATTTTTCCGTGTTTTAATTGAGATACAAGTCACCCTTTTAAAGTATACAATTCAGTCGTTTTTAGCTTATTCACAAAGTCGTGCAACCGTCACCGGTACCTAATTGTAGAACATTCTGTCACCTCCAGAAAATATCCTGCACTCGTTAGCAAGCACTCCTTCCCCTTCAGCCCCTCGCAACCACTGATCTCCTGCCTGTCTCTACAGATTGGCCTATTGTGGCGTTTCACATAAACGCAATCATAAAATATGCAGCCTTTTGTGTCTGGCTTCTTTCACTCTGAATAATGTTTTCAAGGCTCATCCAAATTCTAACATGTATCCGTGCCTCATTTCTTTTTCAAAAGCCTTTTACAAGTTTGTATTTTCTACGTCAAACGGAATTCCATTTCCAGTGACTTACACTAGGGAAATATCAGAAATGCACCAAAGGATCTCTGTACAAGTGTACACTGCAATACCGTGTTTTCCCGAAAATAAGACCTAGCCGGACCATCAGCTCTAATGCGTCTTTTGAAGCAAAAATTAATATCAAACTGGGTATTATATTATAAGACCCGGTATTATATTATATTATATAAGACTCGGTCTTATGTTATATTATATAAGACCCACTATTATATTATATTAAAATAAGACTGGGTCTTATATTAATTTTTGCTCCAAAAGACGCATTAGAGCTGATGGTTCGGCTAGGTCTTATTTTCAGAGAAACACGGTATTATCTATGATGGGGAAAAATGAAATGTTCAATATAGGGACTGAATATATAAACTTATACATTTATGTGATGGAATACTATGCAATATTAATAAACAAGATTTTGAAGGATATTGTAAGAGGAAAAAGGTCACTGTTAAGTGAAGAAAGAAAGTTAAAAACTGTATTTTATGAAATATATTTGATGGGAATTACATAAACCAAAATATATTACTAGGTATATTTGGGTAATAAGGGTGCGGATGGTTTTAACTTCCTATTTATATACTTCAAATTTTTCTTCAATAACAAATGATCAAAACAAGTAATCTGTCTTTAATAACATTTTTCTACTGGGAAAAAAATCAACTTTTGGCATCTGAACACAAAGGCACTCAGAATTAGATTCAGAGTCTCTCCTGTTTTTATTATATAGAGAATTATATATGAAAATAAGAATAAGCCAATCAGTAAGTTGTAAAAGCAGAAAAAAGACAATAAATATCAAGCAGAAACTGAATTAGGTAAAACCAAATAAATGGAATTTATCAATAATCCAAGAACTGGTTCTCTTTTTAAAAATGACAGAATTTAAGAACTCTGACAAGAAAAAAAAAGGTAAACAAATAAAATTAGAAATGCAAAAGGTGATCTAACCAGAGACATAGATGTTTAGAGTGCAAATAATATGTGCTATTAAATTTGAAGGTGTGAAATAAGTGAGAAAGTAAATTACAAAAATGCACTCAAGAAGTTAAAAAGCTCAAGTGATCAAAAAGCAAAAATAAACCTTTTATGTTTATTCATAGCCTTACCTCCCTGAAAAGTCTTTGACAGATGATTTAAATTCTCTCAAACTTTCAAGAAACAATCAATTCTAAAACTATATAAAATGTGCTAGAACACATAAAATCATGGGAAGTGATTAAATGAATTTCATGGGGCTAGTTTAACTGTGAAATCAAAACACAACAAAGGCTACCTCCTACCTCAAAAAAAGGAACTCACGTGGATGAGGAAAATTCTAAATCCAAAATCAGGTTGTAAAATTCAACATTACCAAGAAAAATTTATTAGGAAATGTACAAATAGCTAAAACCAAATTGACCATCTAAATTAACACTCAAAACACTCCAGTGAAATTCAACACCTATTCCTATTAAAAACTCCAAAAGCCACAAATCAAAAAAGAATCACTTAGATAGTGCAGGATTCTCTCCCAGCCACTAAGTAAACAATAAAACTCATGGAGAAAAAGTGAAAATATTCCAAGTAAAATGAAGAATAAGAGAGACCATCAGGAAAGTCTAATTCGATAAGCCACGAAACAAAACCAAGAGCAGTTCGTTACATCAAAACAAAATAAGTAGAAATTTAAATGGAGAAAGGAAAATCCCATTTGCATCAGCAACATCAATAATCAATCCACTAAATAAATAAGATAAAGCAAAACCTGAAAGTATCCGAAACTAACACTAACTCAAAAAGATCCTAAACATGAAGAAAATTACCCACATCAACTGTTATAAAAGAATTGAAAAAATCAGAGAGCATACTTTATTTCTAGATGAGATAGCTTAATAAGAAAAAATATTTGTAAATACTCCATTCCTGATACCAGAGTCATACCTTCTACAGGTCAGTTTCAAAGTCAGCCCCTGAAGCCAAAATTATACAGTCAGACAAGCAATGCTACATAGCCATGACAAAATACGATGACCATTCAGATCAACTGACATGGGAAAATAATCACCATAAATTGTCAAGAGAAGACAAGTGTAAACACAAAAGGATCACTATAGTCTCATGGTATCTGTGTATCTGAATACAGATATTTAGAAATCAATACCTAGAGTGTGCAGTTGGCTAGCTCTGGGTAGTGATTTTATGCATTGAGAACTTTTGCAGAAAGTACAACATAACTTTTATAAATGGGGGGGGGTTAAAGTAAAAATGAAATACACTAAAATATGAACATTCTATGTTTTCAGGTAGCTGAATTATGGATGTTTGTTTCAACACACATTTCTGTCTTTTCCAAATTTCCTACAATAATCATAAAAAACAATACTCTGTGTAAAACTATGAGAGAAATGTACACTACAACACGTTAAAAATATTCATTTGGACCCTCTTTTCTCTGCTCTTTTCTGCTTTCACGAGCCAAATTCTCAGTTATTCTCCAACCACGGTATTATTGTCAGTATTAAATTCAAAATTTACCATCAGAGAGAAAAGGAGGAAAAAGTCTGACCTGCTCACATGCTTGTTCAAATCAAAAGGGAAAACAGGCGTGGTGAAGAATCAAGAAAGGTGTGCGTCCGGTCTTACCGTAAAACTGTTGTTGACATTTTTGGTGCTGGATTCAGCTACGCTGGCATCTGTCAGGTCCACTTCATCAAATATGATCGACTGGAGAGACACAGGGGCTGCGTCAGCGCGAGCTAAGGCACCCCCAAGGCAGGCCCGTTCCTAAGCCCTGGTCCTGTGCTGCCCACCACTCTCCTGGACCCCAGTCAAGCACCCATAGATGCCGCAGCACCCTGAAAACTGGAGGCCTGTGGACTCAATGCACACTGACTACCTGCCTCTAACCAACAGCACAGAGCCACGGGCACGGCTCCATGACTTTTTTAATCCAAGGAGTTCATTAGTGATTGCATTAGTGGAGAAAATAATAATAATAATAATAATAATAATAATAATACTGCAATTTCTGTATTTATTTTTTATAATACCAGCGTTTCACTTTTAAATGTGAACTATATATATCCTCAGACGGGGTCCACCTGAGAGCAGGGTCCGGACTGAGAATCCTCTGTCCTTCCAGCTTTAGTTTCTCCTTCTAGCACATTTGGGGGAAAGGTCTCTGCTAAAATAAATGATCCTAGGGGAAAAGAGACCGACCCAAATAGAAGAAATCCAGCCGTGAAAGAAAACAAGGGAGCAAAGCAGAAGGAATCTAGTCCTAGAAAGAGACAGTCAGGCCCCAGAAGGATGGGGAATTAGGCCCATTTTCCTCTCCTCTCTGCCCCAAACTCCCCCATCACAGCCCCCACCCCCTGTTTACCTTACTGGCCCCTCTAAAAGGACTCAATCGGAACCCCTGGAGAAAATACTAATAACTTAGAAAAGAGACTCAGCCTTTTAAGTAACCTGCCCCAAACCCCACCCTCACAAAACAAAAATAACTATAAGGGTTTTTTTGTAAAAAGGGATGTTTAGAAACGTTTCTGGAAAAGTTGCTCTGTTCAATTTCAAATTTTGATGCACTAGCTCTCTAGGGATCCATCTTAAAATGCAAATGACTCAGATTCCAGATTTTTTTTAGTACCCAAGTATCAGTATTGACAGCAATACGGATACAAAAATGCTGGTGTTCAGAATACCAAAAACCAGCTTTGCCAACAACACACTCGTGTTTGAAATGTGCAACACCACACACATTCTTTGAAACATGGCAGTAATTTAGTGACTGTCACTGGGTCCTCTGCTTTCACGAGCATCTGCCGGGTGACTGTAGCTTTCAGTCTTACATACAAGATGGCACAGTGACTGTAGCTTTCAGTCTTATGCACGAGATGGCACACAGGAAAGCGGGACCACGGCAAGAAAAGTCCAGAGGTAAAGAACTGCTGTTCACACACCAAGAAGCCCAGTACATTTCAGAAATATCTTTCATTAGTTTCATGGGTGTATACTTATCTCCAAACTCTCAAATTGTTGTATACATTAATTATCTATAACTTTTTATGTGCCAATTAGACCTCAATAATTTTTTTAAAAAGATATTTTAAGTCATAATAAGACATTTGTAAATGTCTTATTGAGACCCCCCCAATCTTTCTAAAAGAAAGCTATCCAGCTGTCATATGGTTATTTCCAAGACATTTTCTACTTCCCCATTGGTGACATATGGCATTAAACCAAAAAAAGATAAAAATCTTTGTTTCTAAGAAATAAAACATGCCTTGAGACAAACAAAACCTGGCACCCTGGAGCAGGGTGAGCCTCGCTGGAAACAACAGCGCTGAGTATGGGAGTTTTGCCCAGCTGAGGACCACAGCCCAAACCTCCCCGGATTCCCGGTGTTCTCCACTGAGGTCTCCTGCATGCATCTTACCTTTGCAGTCTTTGCATAGTACAGTGTTCGCCCTCGAAGCTTGAAATATCTCCTTTTGGATCGCTGGAATGAATTGTTCTGTTTGGTCAGCATCCCCTCTTTGATGATGGTCTGAAAGCACAGAAATGGACTCATAAGCGTGTGTTTTCACGGCGCCCTGCGCTCGTCTGCCCGAGCTGCACACTGGCGGTCTGGTGCATTCGCGAATGGAGTGGGCCGGCAGCCTGACACAAATATTTCTCACACTCTCCCCAGACCTTGACCTATGGACAGGCCAAGCCCGCTGCCGGGGGAGGGCTAACACAATTCTCTGCGGGGCGATGGCATGCCTGAGTGGTGGGGGTGTCAGAGACCCAAGGTGTGCCCTGGATATGCCGGGGGTAGGGGGTGGTCAGCAGAAGGGGACACACAGGCTGGAAGGAGCACAGCAAGCGGCTGGGCCAGTGCAATCTCCAACTTCAGCATTTGGTCTTTTTCAGCTATTCTTGGCCCCGTCTCCGTGTTCTCTGGCCTCCTGCCATTTCTCAGGATCCTGTTGCCAAAACTGTCTACGTAGGTTGCTGCGGGGTTCGGCACAACTGCAGGCCTGCACCCCACTCAGCCCTCACGCCGATTCACAGGCCGGGCACGTGCGTCTGCCCACACTGTGAGAGAGAAATGCCACGGCCAAAGTCATAACACTCATCTCATCCTGTGAATCTGACGAGTCCACCAGGAAACAGGAGTTCCCCTAAGAGAATCAAGAGGCGGACAGACAGCAGTGCCCTCACCGCAGCTCGATGGACGCCCAGAATGGGGCATGGCTTCCCCCGCAGCTGTGTCCCCTCACGTTGTGTCCCACGTGCTGGACATCTAATGAGCCGAGGGAGCCCCACAGGCCACATACAGCAGTTAAATGCCCCACGTGTCTACTTGATCGTTAAGACACATGGCCCCACACGAGGCCACTAACAGTCAAAGTTAGAAAACAAGATGTGTGAAACGAGAGCCTGGCTCTCCGCGCCTGCATGGCATGTCCCCCCCCCCCCCCCGTGACGGAAATGTCCGTCCTCCACGGACTCAGCACGGAATGGAGGTAGGATGTGCCCACCTTCTGTTCGAGGACACGAATATGGGTTCAGAGAAGCTTTCGTTTAGTCACTGAATCCCGCACAGCTCTGCACTGTAAGTACCCTTCTGTACACAGCACGGGCATCTGTGGCCACTTAAGATGACACGAGTTGAAACCAGACACAGAAACCTGCCGGCACCCAAGCACCAGGCCCAAGAGCAGGGCACGGGTGCTGTCTGGTCCCCCACAGCCAACTCCTCACCAGGGAGGGTGCAGAACCTGGGACACAGAGGTACCCCCTGGAAAACAACGCTGAAAAAAGTCCCTGAGGCCCTACACCATCCACCCCTGGCCGTGCAGCATTCTGGGGTGTCCTGGGGACGCCGGCAGCGTGCTCCTCTCCTGTCCCCACCACAGGACGCCCCCTCTGGGAGCTTCCTGGGCAGGGTGGGCTGCACATGCCAGCTCACCACCACGGGCCAGGTGTGAGGGAATCTGTGCCACGGGGCGGCCTAGCAGTACCAACGGCAGCACTCTCCAACTCCAGAGAGAATCAACCCAGAAGAAAAGTGACTGAGGCGACCACCCACTCATTCCGTGGTGTATACCTGCACCTTTACTCCTGAGGAGGTCCCCCACCCACTGCCCCAGGTAACTGACGAGCGCCTAGAAACGAGAGGAACACATCACCACCCAGCGATCGAGGGACGACACACACCGACTACAGTCACGGAGTCTGAAACCTCCATCCTTTACTGAAAAAAGACGGGCTTCTCAGAAGTGTGGGCCACATGCCCAACCTGAACGCAGCTGCTCCCAGGTGGAGAGAAAGCCCCAACCTCTAATCCCAGCAGCCCCGAGAGACACCAGTCTTATGGAAAAACCCCCAGGCTGCTTCGTAACATTCGCTGCAGACCCAAATACACATGGTGACGCTCATTTCAACGTGCTCTTCAAAGACACGGGACAGCTGGTCTGTGCACAGCCGTGCAGGGCCACAGACGCCTGCACCCCCAGCCAGGAGGGCCTCTCCCCTTGACCCCACGGGACCCGCTCATGGGCACAGGCTCCTCTCCTTGCCCACACATCTTCCTTACCTCTGCAGGGGAAGTAATCGCTTCCATCTCTTTCCTAAATGCAAAAAAAAAAAAAAAAAAAAGGACGACACAACCAACAAGCACAGACCTAGAAAAGTTATAATAAGTTATCTTTAAAGGATAGAGACTAGAGTATTTCCTCTTACGCCTCCCGCTACATGTCTCACAACACATAAAAGAAAAGCAGAATTAAAACACAATCCACTACACACACACACACACACACACACACACACATCTTTCAGAAAGCGGATGAGAGCTGATCGCGGGCTACCCAAGGAGAGCAGCTGTTCTATTTATAGAACAAGAGAGCTCAGAAAAAGACTCTGGTGGGTTTCAGCGGAAAAGGCTGGGAAGAGATAAAAACCAGTATTTCTTTGAAGCTTTCTCAGAAACTGCATTTCTTCTGATTCGCTGCTCATGAACACTACAGATATGTTGCAGAATATTTTTAAACAGTCAAAAGCGATGATCTAAAAGTGGTCAAGAAAATAACACCCCTGAATAATCCGCTCTGTTTTGCATTTGGCGGCCTGTAACTGGCACCCACAGGAAACGCTGCTCAGCTGGCAGGCTCTCCCTCACCCCCCCACCCACCCCCGCCCCAGCAGAGAGACAGAGTCAAACACCCAGACCCCAGGCGCAGCTCGTGCAGGGCGTGCTGGGCGGCCAGGCTCGTATGATTGTCTTGTCACGTTCTTTGCACAAACTAAAGAGCCAACCCTGTCCTTCAAGCAATCCCAGGCACCTTCGTTACCATCAGGGACAAGAAAGGACAGGTTTACGACACACACAGGCACTGAGAATCAGACAGAGTAGCAAGTGCGCAAGTGAGCACTCGGCCCTCCTCCAGAGAGGAAGCAAATCCCCGAGCTGGACTCCAGCGGTGAAAGTGGCAGAGTGTTCAGCCTGAGCCACCACTTCCCAGACAGACCTGAGCGCTCCACAGGCTAGACCGCCAGGTCACCTGCTGTAGAGAAGTGCAAGTCTCGTAGTCACCCAGTTCAGGAACAAAGAACTGAGGGGAGCAGATGCCCTTAAAAGAGTCTTAAACCAGGGAGCACAAAAAAGCGAGAAGAGGCCCCGTGAGCCCTGGTCAAACCCTCCCGCACCGCAGGTGTCCTCTGTCTTCGAGGAGCCACGTGTGCCCAGTCACAGGGTGAGGATGTCCCGTCTTTGGAAAGGCAGCGGGAGCCCCTTCCCTCATCCCTCCACAGACATGGCCACAGTACTGGCTCTGAGGGCTAAGGGACAGCTCAGACAGGAGCGGGCAGGGGACACGGGGCACCAGGAGCAGAGCAACTGCCCCGAGACGAAAGGCTTCACAAACCAGGTCTCAGAAGAAGAGCCGGGGTCTGAGTGGACCAAGCAGAGGCCCCTGAGACCCTCAGAGGTCGCACAGAGCCCAAGAGGGCCCGGAGGGTAGGGGACAGGCCCCCATCAATGACAGCCGGGCCTGCGGGTTCACAGGGGCCCCAAGTCGAGGGGTGGTGTCTCCCTGATGTACATTTTAGAAAGATGATTTTGGTCATAGTGTGGAGGAAATGGGGAGGGGTGGAACTTGAGGCAGGCAGAACACTCCAGAAACTCTTGTAAGAGGGTAACATCTGAGCATCTGAGAGGAAGGGGATATGCCACAGGCATGACAGTGCTTGGGAAGAAGACCTACATAGCCGGGGGTGGGGGGTGGGGGGGGCGGGGGGCGGCAGGAAGGCGACAGGACAGAACCCAGGACGACTCCGAGGGGCCTCCTGGGGGAGGATGTGGGCTCCGTGCTCAGGGCCCAGAGTGGAGAGCCGGCTGCAGACATGTGGTCGGGGGAAGAGAAAGTTCAATGGGGGCGACGACTCAAGGCAGCTCCTTATGAAGAAGGAATGGAATGAGGGGGGCCAAGTGTCCCAATCAGGAACCCCCGACACAAGCATCGGGTGCAGAGACGAGGTGGAGTCCAAACAGAAGGATGAGAAGAGAGTGACCAGAAAACCAGGGAGCAGAAGACAAAGTGCTGGGAGGACCCCTCGGATGCCTGACACAGCGGCCAGGCCATAAGTGGGGACTGGGAGAGCCAGGGAAGGCCCTCCCAGCGCAGACCCGACGGCCGGAACCAGGCCGGAACCAGGCAAAGCCACATCGAAGTGCACTGAACGGGGTTTTCATTTTTTGCTTAATTTTTTTTTTATTGGGTAACTGTGTTTTTTCAGGCCCCATCAGCTCCAAGTCAAGTTGTTGTCCTTCAACCTAGTTGTGGAGGGCGCAGCTCAGCTCCAAGTCCAGTTGCCATATCAATCTTAGTTGCAGGGGGTGCAGCCCACCATCCCATGTGGGAATTGAACCGGCAACCTTGTGGTTGAGAGCACGCGCTCTAACCCACTGAGCCATCCAGCCGCCCCGAACGGGTTTTTTTTAACTTGCATGTTTCTTAACTTTTTATAAACATGGAATCAGACTGAGCACGCCGTACTTCAGCTTCCTCTTTTTCTGTCATGCTATACTGTCAGCACCCTTCTATATCAGTAAACATATTTTTGTCAGCTCCAGAGTACTTCACTGCACTGATGTGTATATGTCAACCAAGTCACCCCACTGCTGGGACATTCAGAATGCTTTCCGTCAATACTGTCAACAATGAATGCTTCAAAGCATATTGCTGTAACGACATCTCTGCACAAGTCCTTAGCTATTCCTTACAGCAAATCACTAGAAGTAGAATGTGGGGATCAAAGATAGGCCAGAAATAGACGCTTGCAGATTTGAGACAAAGAAGTGTGACAGTGGCAGCCTCACAGGCTGGGGGAACGCAGAGACTAGTCCGTGAATGGGGCTGAAACACAGGCTATCCAAGGGGAAAACGTAACTGGTCCCTTCCCTCACAAGTCACTCCACGGTGCACTACGGATTCAGTGCAAAAGGCAAAACTTGAAGTTTCAGCAGACGATACGGGAGAATTTCCTTATGACTTTGGGATTGGGAAAACTTTTCTAAATAGGATTAAAAAATATTAAACATAAACTATAAGACTGCTTAAGCCAACAATATTACAACTGAGAACATCTGTTCATCAGACACCTTAACAAAGAGAGAAGCCACATTGTGGGAGAAGATAACATGAGATACTGCTGACAGCCAGAGCCAGCTTCCAGAATATGCTAAGAACCCCAGCAAAAACGATAACAAAAAAAAGAAACCACCACAAGGAAAACTGGCAGAAGGCATGACGGGTTGTCAGCAGAATGGTGACTAGAAGACGTTGAGCCACAGGGGGCTTGACAGAAATAAGGCCTGAGGCTGACATCCTGGCACTGTGCTGGCTGGGGGGGGGGGGGGGGGGGGGGGGGGAGGACACATGTCTACAGTTTATTACCTGCATCACGACTTACATGTATGTTGTGTGTGTTATTTTTTTTAAAAAGGGAGGGGACAAAGTTGATCAATAAAAGGACAGTAGTAAAATCGCAGGCAGGGCTTTGCCGAGGCTATCAGTGTCTCGTCCATGTAAGTGTGAGATTTCCACACTGTCCCGACCACTATCAGTGTCTCGTCCATGTAAGTGTGAGATTTCCACACTGTCCCGACCACTATCAGTGTCTCGTCCATGTAAGTGTGAGATTTCCACACTGTCCCGACCACTATCAGTGTCTCGTCCATGTAAATGTGAGATTTCCACACTGTCCCGACCACTATCAGTGTCTCGTCCATGTAAGTGTGAGATTTCCACACTGTCCCGACCACTATCAGTGTCTCGTCCATGTAAGTGTGAGATTTCCACACTGTCCCGACCACCACCTGCCTGAGAGGTGGAAACAGCGGCTGCAGGCCAGGTAATGAAAGGGGGAGGGGATAAAATAAAAGGAGAAAGGAGTGAAAGTTTAGCCAAATGTGCACTTCAACCATTTATTTGTCCTTAAACTTTAGTCCTTCAAGAAAAAAACCTACGTTAGGCAACACCATCCAAATTCACAAAGTCCAAATAAAAGTGGGGATATTAGCATAAAAATGTAATACACAAAAGGACTATTAAAATGTCCCCGTGGAAAAAGCTAGTACAACGTATTACCTTAAATTTGCATAGCACTTTTCATGAGCATTTTCGTATCTGTTTGCCTTCTTAATAGAACAAACACTGTGGTCTACGAGACACACACTAATATTCCAACTCACAAATAAGAAAACTGGTTACCAAGAGACTGAGTAATATGTTCAAGGTTAAACAGCTAATAACAAACCACAAAAGAAATGTCATGCCTCCTTACTCTTATCTAGAACTGTCTACGGTTTATAGTCTATAAATACCAGAATTCATAAAGAGGAAACCACCAGAAAAGAATCTGTTCACAAAACATAAAGCACGTACAACATATTCAAGGAGCCACACGTTACTTAACCTGTGGAATGGCCCACTGACTCATTCCTCTCGCGGCTGGCACGGTGTCTGTTCTGAGTGGGCTGGCTGCAGCGAACGGAGCCAGTCTCCCAGTCCTAACCCCACTTCCCAGTGCTGGACACAAGACTCAGTCAGAGACCGACAGACGTGCTGCCGGGGCCGGGGAGGTGGGGGCGCTGCTTCACTGACACGTGGGAACACACGTGGCTCCCACTCCCCGGCCCCCTTCCTTCTCGCCTTGAATGCACACACCACACCTAGAGCGGTGGCAACCACGTTGAGGCCACGAGGTGACAAGCCAACAGTCTACAGTCGGTAAGGCAAAAAGGCAGAAACAATCTGGGTCCCACGGGTGTCATCAGTCTGCCACGAGCATTCCTGGCTAGTAAAGGTGGGTGGGCTGAGTTAGCTCCTACTGGGTCACCACCAATGGCCACGCTCCCATGAATGCCAGTGTCCCAAAATCTCAGGGCTTTCCATAGATGATCCCATTTCATTTACACAACGCCCCTAAGGCAGACATGGTAAACATTCCCATTTCACAGAAACAGGGACCAATAGACGAAAGCGTCAGTATTTGTCGAGTGCTTACTCTGTGCCAGGAACTTGGTTTTAACATCAGTATTTCATTTCATCTTCACTGCCCTGTGAACAGTTACCACCCCATTTCACTTAGGAAGAAACTGAGGTCTAGAGAGGACCCATATCTATAGAGAAGGGACAGAGGTGGTGTTCAAACCCAGGTCTGTCTGATTTCAACTCTCTCCACCTTCATTATCAAGTAAAAAGAAAAAAAAATGCATGCTGGAGGAAAGGTTTTCATTTTTTGTTCTGTTTTGTTGTTTTGACAAGTTAAGCAAGACTAACTGTAGTTCTAACTAATCTTCCCACTTTTCTGGGTGAACATACAGACAAGTGGACATGTATCAAGGCACAACCCATCTCCACGACACATGACACGGGCCAACCCGAGCCACCAGCAGCAGGAGCAAGGTCACACACACACACACACACACACACACACACGCTGTAGTTCAGTTCAGGCAGCAAAACGTCACCCAGCTCCTGTGAGCCTGCGCAGTGACACCCACCTCCCTATGGACTATGGAATGAAACGCACTCTTTGTTTCAACAAATATTTATTGAACACTTAAGTGCAAGCGCTGCTGGGAATATGATGATGAAAGAGATGAGACCCTTGACCTTCAGGGAAATTGCACGCTGGTAGAGGGATACTTTCGCAAAGTAAAAAGTACAGTTAAGAATCTGCTTTAATTACTCAGAAAAAAGTGGGGCTGGGGGTTGGGGACAGATGAAACAAGAAAGACACGACGCTGAGGACTGTTTAGGCTGGGTGATTAATTCAACTCCTCTCCGTACTTTTGTGTACATTAGGAAATTTCCATTACGGAGGGAGACAAGGAGCTTTGCTAACCCAGAAGTGAATGAAACACACCAGCGGGCTGAGTGCAAGGCCTGAAGCTGTACTGCCTGGGCTGAAAGCAGCCACGCCCCTACACCCCAGTTTCCTGATCTGTCTACCCCACTTCAGGGGGTGCTGTACAGAAGGCAAATACCTGAGAAACGCTCATATACAGCAAAATGCTGCACAAATGTAAAGCAGTAGCATAACCATCGTTACCCTCTCCCTGAGCACGCTCCCCACCCACTGTCTGTCCCCTGCCCATTTTCAGACTTTAGGTGGGAATCAAGTCCTGTGTGAAACTGCCTGACTCTGAGCAGCCGTGCGTACTGGCGGTTACTTTCCTTCCATGAGAACACTGAGTCCAGCCACTGCTAACACCTGCCACCAACATCCTGATACAACATCCTTCCAACGTGTTTTCAGTGTGTAAAGAAAAGTAGGCTACAGAACACACAAATTACTTAATAACCTGCTTTTCCAAACGATGTATTGTCACCACCTCTGCTTTTATTTTGTGCTTTGTTTCTCTATAGACTATTCAAATGCTTATGGACTCTGACATAATTACGAACCTATCTAAGAAACTGACAACTTTTCACATATCAAATGGTTGCAGTGTCGGGCAAAAATATATCTTAGTGCTATGAAGACCCTGAACTCCCTGCCTAGATAAGTTCAGATTTATTTTCAACACAGGAGTTAAACGTTAGGACAAAGGAGAACATAGCTAAGATGCTCCATAGAATGTATACATTTATTAGGATACTCCAAAATTTAAATCCTACGTTTTTACAAGTCACGCCCTTTTGTATATCTGACAGTTGGTACTGTTTCAACTGTGTTTTAGGACATTCCAGAGAAGAGACTGAGGGCAGACTCATCTCTCCCTTCTGCTACTAGAGCACAACATCCTAAACCATCATGTCAAGACAGCCACTCTTACCGTCAGGAAGCTTCAACTGAAGGGCAGCATTTGATGCTTTTGTTTTGTGACTATAAATATTATAAAATAACATTCGTTTTAGAAAAATGCAGAAAAGTAGAAATAAAAATAATCTAAACTGCACCACCAAGCGCGATCCCTGATAGCAGCTGGGACACTGCCTCGTCTTCCTCCCCACGCGCAGGGCTTTGCACACAGCTGAAGGAACCCAACGCCTCTTGGCTTCCCAGCCCCTCAAAGTGCTGGCCCATTACTGCCTTCCTCGGTCACTTGCACGACTGCATTAGGCAGGAGCGTAGCACCTGGCTCCCCCACGTCCCAGCTGTGTGGCCTGCTGCCGGCCACCTCCGCCACCTCACGGCAATTGTCACGCCCTGTGCCAGTGAAGTAAGACCACCCAGGCGCCGAGCACAGCACGGGGCCAACACCAACACGTGTCAGCGACTGTCCTTACACTGGAGTGCTTCCCAGTTTGCAACTTTTTATACTTAACAGTGCAGTAAACATCCTGTCAATTATGCTTTTTCATTTAAGATAAATTCCTCAGGACAGGATCCCACGGGTGAAATGATTGGGTCAAGAGCATGCACTTTCTTGGAATTTTTCACACACGTCCAAAGCTATAGTTTCTACAAGCAGCAAAATTCCAGTTCATACACAATACTAGCTAGATATAAAAATACACTTAGGTAATACCTCAATCCTGACACAGCGAGGTTTTTGCCTGTTTGTTTGTTTGTTTGTCTGTTTTTGCCCTCTTAGAAATACATGCAAACTTTCAGCCTCCACAGAGAGAAAGGGGATGAAGAACACTTTCCCAGGCTTCCTTTTCGCTCAGCTTCTGAGTGAAATCTTTATCAAAGATAAACAATCTTTATCAAAGAAATCAAAGACTATCAGTGGGAATGGATTTAATGAGATGAATATTTATTTCAAATTTTTGAAACCATGAAAAGAACTGAATTGAGTCCATACTCTCAAACATGAAATGAATAAGAGTTCTATGGCGGTAAAAATTCTGAAATGCAGATATTTCCTTTTAAACTGTTTAAATGTGTAAATGTCTCATAGAAACTATACACAGGAATGATTCTATTAAGACTCACTTTAATAGAAGTCTTTTTTGGTTTCTACCGAGACCAATTCAAAATGGGCAAGATTACCAACCAATCCTAAAAAGCTCATTGGTTGGTTTTTAGTATTACAAAGTATATAAAGCTTGAGAGGCAGAATCCAGCTTTAAAAAGTGGCCCTTGGCAAATAGTGCTGAGATAACTGGCTACTCACATGCAAAAGAATGAAGCTGGACCTTACCTCACATTATACACAAAAATTAATTCAAAATGGATCAAAGACTAATTGTAAGACCTAAAACCACAAAATTCTTAGAAGAAAACATAGGCATAAATCTTCTTGACCTTGGATTTGGCAATGGTTTTGTAAATATGATACCAAAATCACAAGCAAAGAAAGGAAAAACATGAACCTGACTTTACCAAAATGTAAAACTTTTATGCATCAAAGGACACTATCAAGAGAGTGAAAAGACAACCAACCCACAGGATGGGAAAAATATCTGCAAATCATCTATCTGATAAGGATCTAGTATCCAGGATATACAAAGAACTTTTACAGTTCCACAACAAAAAATAATCCAATTTTTAAATGGACAAAGGACTGAAACAGACATTTCTCCAAAGAAGATATACAAATAGTCAATAAGCTCATGAAAAGATGCTCGACATCATTAGTCACTAAAGAAATACAAATCAATGCCATGAGATACCACTTCATACCTACCAGGATGGCCATAGGAAGGAAAGAAGGAAGGAAGGAAGGAAGGAAGGAAGGAAGGAAGGAAGGAAGGAAGGAAGGAAGGAAGGAAGGAAAGGAAGGAAGGAAGGAAGGAAGGAGAGAGAAAAAGAAAATAACAAGTGTTGGCAAGTGTGGAGAAACTGGAGCCCATACATACATTGCTGCTGGAAATGTAAACTGGTTCAGCCATGGTGGAAAACAGTTTGGAGCTTCCTCAATAAGGTAAACACAGATTGACCCAGCAATTCCACTCCCTGGGCATATGCCCCAAAGAATTGAAAGCAGACGGTCAAACAATAACTTGTTCATAGCAGCTCTATTCACAATAGCCACAGGTAGAAGCAATTCAAATACACATCAGCAGATGACTGAGAAACAAAAGGTCGGCTATCCATACCGGGGAATACTACCCAGCCATAAAGAGGAATGAAGTACTGAGCCCTGCTGCGGCATGGATGGGCCTCGACGACATGCTAAGTGAAAGATGCCAGACACAAAAGGCTATTTATTGTATGAGTCCACTGATATGAAATATCCAGAATAGGCAAACCCATCAATTAGTGGTTGCCAGGTGCTGGGAAGGAAGGAAGAGGGCCTGGGCAGTGAGGGCGGAACGCTGAAGGGAGTCCATGCAGGAGAGGAAAGAAGTTCTGGAACTAAGTAGTGGCTCACCACACTGCACAACATTGTTAGGATATGTAATGCCACTGAACTGTGCATTTTAAGTGGTTAAAATAGTTCAATTTTTTAAAAAAGCAACAGAGTAGCCCTTGTCCACCTTGCCACAAGGACAAAGCACTGTTCCTCCTGGAGCCTGGGGCATCCCTCACCCTCTTGGGGCCAGAGGAGCTGGGCTCAGGAAAACCACCAACGCAGAAGAGCAGAGCCAGTCGGAGTGGGTGGCAGGTGGCCCAAAACCAGCCAGCACCGAGACCAAGGTGGCGCGGAGAACTGCCCAGAGCATTGGCGACAGCCCTGGGCTTGTGGCAGGTCTCACACAGTACATCCAAGCTCACAGCTAACGGCAGTTCAAACCCACAGACTCATTTTTATACACCCCCAAAACGGAAAGCAAAGGCCTGCCAGCCTCATGTGCTGCAATCAATCACAGACCACTGCCAGCCTGGGCACAGGAGGAAGAATGGCAGGGTCACGCGTGGGCCCTGGGCCAGCCACCACAGCCACAGGACACAAACTGTCCCCTCTGCCCACAACCCCACCTCTGGGCTCCATCCAGAGTAAAAGACAGCTTGCGACACAGCAAGCGAGGCTCAA
Source organism: Rhinolophus ferrumequinum (assembly GCF_004115265.2). Classification (NCBI taxonomy): domain Eukaryota; kingdom Metazoa; phylum Chordata; class Mammalia; order Chiroptera; family Rhinolophidae; genus Rhinolophus; species Rhinolophus ferrumequinum. The sequence continues at coordinate 5,625,124 of NC_046291.1, forward strand.
AGACCGAAGAGCCAGCTTGAAGGGGCTCTCCTGGGAAAATGGGGACAATTGAGAACATTTTCCCCATTTTCCCAGGAGAGCCCCTTCAAAAAGAGTGACGGTAACTGATGTAAAACACTGAATAAAAAGTCATGAATCCAGAGTGATACAAAGAGAGAGAGAGAGACTCACACACTCGCCTCCTCTGGGGAGACTATTCTACCAAATCCTTGCTTTGAAAATTGGTAATTAATCGGGAAGAATCCATCCATTACCCTGCCTTTTAAAGAGGAAATGTAGTCCTTCCCCAGGGGGAAGAATTCACAGAAGAATACCAGCAGATAAATGTGGAAGAAACGACAGAAGGGGCGGGGGTCTCCATTTTGCCAACTCTCACTACAACTGATTCAGACAAGTATCATGTATGAATGCAGGAAACCATTTGGTGAAAAGTTGGAGAAAACGATATTTGTATGTGCCCTGGAATCACCTCACAGACTACTTACTTCTAACTGCGAAAGGGAAATCCACATATCCAACGGAAAGATCTAGCGTCTCCACATAAACTAAATGATAACAGCAGAGAGGACAGCCTGACAGGACACAGAGCATCTCAAATCAAGATTTGCCCAAAGCATCCACCTGAATATAACCCAGTCTTCAAACCCTGGCACTCCCAGTTCACAGCAAACACAGAGGATGAAAGAACAATGCAAAAGAAACCAGGAAGAAACCGTCAGACAGAGTTAGAAACAGACATTAAAAGGCAAGTGCCCCTGTCTCTTCAAACAGACAGTGTCACAGTGAGGAGAGGAGAGAGAAGGGTGGGGGTGGGGCACGGAGCTGACCTCGGAGACTAGAAAGACACAACCCAATACAATGCGAGGATTTTGATTGGCTCACGGATCCCAGAAGGGAGGTTTCAAGGACACTATAAACAACATTTTTGGTTCAAGCTGGGGAAATCTAAAAATGATGTGGATATCAGATATTAGAAAATTACAATTAATTTTGTAGGTATAATAATGGCATTATAGGGAAATGTCCTTATTTTTAGAAGTTTAGATGTAATAATGGTATATAGGAAAATGTCACTTTTAGGAGGAGATGCAGGCTGAGCTATTTGGAGGGTACACTGTCGTGATGTCTAGAAATCACCTTCAAGAGATTTAGCAAATTATTTACTTACACTCAATACATATAGATAAGGCGTATCTGGCAACATGTTAATTATTGAGTCTCAGTAGATTTATTAGGTGTACAATGTACTACTGTTTTTTACATTTTTCAGTACAAAAACCTGGGGAAAAAAAGGTTTCCTTGCAAAGATAATGTCACACTGTATGGTGCAACCATTACAAAGGATAATAAAGATATGTTAATCCCATGGAGGAATGCTTATAACATGAAAGTGAAAACTTAGTTTCATTTCAACTAAATTAAACATATCCAGACAAACAGTCCACAAGGAAACACGAAGGTAACGACAGCCCTAACGCTGGCGGACCCGTGGGTGCTGAACTCAGGGTCTTACTCCTTCCCCTTCCCGCCTTCTCCCGCTTCTCCCACTTGCTCTTCTGCCACTGCCTGGAAGCCAAGCACCCCAGAGCCCCACAAGGCCCTCTTCCACTGTCCCCTATTCTCACTCAGGCCCAGGGGAACCGTTCCCACCTTCCGATTGAGGGGCTGGGTGGGATACCCCAGGAAGAGGTGCGATCTGGAATCGCGAGACCTGGGCAGCCTCCTGGCGCACCGGCAAGCCACCTGCCTGCGAGTCCTTCCCTCATCTGTGAAAATGGGGTAGCTGCGCATAACAGGATCCAGAATACCAGGCAGCAGAGCTGTGAGAGCAAAACTCTGAGTGGTCCTCAAGCACAGCTCCTTTTCTCCGAGGCTCCATTACCCAGCCGGTCACGGGAACCGCAAGCCTCCTATTCCAAACCATCGCCGACTTCTCACAATGTCAAATCCAACTAATTCTCTCCAGGACCACAACCCTGGCCCAGGCTACCATCATGTCCTACCGCGTGGGTCAGCCAGCATCCACTCCAGCAGCCACAACACAGCTGGCTGATCTTTACAACCTGGATCCGATTACGTCTCACTCCTTGGGATCTTAAAGCAGCAGGATCCCACTACTGCAGAGCTCCCCACGGCCTCCTACGCAGCTTCCAGCCTCCTGGCACAATCCAGGTCTCCCCAACTTGCTAGCTCTATCTACACCAGCTTTCTTTCAGCCCCTTAGTTTCCCCAAGCTTCATCTGGCCACAGGACCTTTGCATACCTCTCTGACCAGCTACCTCCGCCAAATTCTTTTATTAATTCTCTTAACAAAATTTTTGTCATTATAAAATAGTACATGTAAAGTTAAGTCCACAAAACAAAAATGCACAAGTTGAGAACCCAACTAACCACCACCCAGGTCAAGAAACAACATGGCCAGCACCCCAGAAGCTCCTTCTCTCGTATGCCATCCAATCGCCTCCCGTCCCTGCCCAGCACCCAGAATTCTCTGCTCACCAGTTCCTTGCACAGGAGCTTAAACACACAAGCAGACAAGCCTACACCCCAGGGCGTCCCTTCTATTCTGACCTGGCTATAAATGGAACACACAGAATGTATTATTTTATGAGTGGCTTTTTCAGCCGGACAGCTTTAGTGCTGTGATTAATCCTTCCACCGGCAGGTCACAGTAGCTGGTTTTCATGGATGTATTCTCTTCTAAGAACATACCATAATTCGCCCATTCCACTGGAGGGAGCCATTTGGGTTGCTTCCACTTTGGAGCTATTACAAATAATAACAGTAGTAATACGCTTGCACATGCCTTTTGGAGTACATTTGCTTACATAAACTGTTAGCGAGACAGTTTGCTGAAAGAGTATACATTTCCTCAACTTAGACACTGCCAAAATGTCTCCTAAAGTGGTGTCACCAATTTAATATCCCACCAATGACAGATGGGCCCTTGCTCCACGCCCTTACCAACACCTAGAAGACACGCCAAACGAAAGAGATGCAGAGGGCGAGGTGTGGGGGGCTGGGGACCGAGCATCCATGCCCTCTCCAGGTGTTACCCTGCCGGCACAGTAATGGGCTCACCCACCCAGAAACTCCCAAATCCCCCTGAAAAAAGAGTTTTGATAACCATCGGCAGGCCCCCTCCCTCCTAGGAAATTTGGGTGCAACGCAGAAAGAACGTTCACACCTCTAATCATCTGTTTGGTCCTTTGGGCGACCAGCCCCTAACCTGAGGCTCTCTAGGGCCCCCCCCCATCACCTCATTAGCATAATGTCAGGTGTAGTCCAAAGGGGCCGTTATGAATAACAAAAGACACTCCTAAGTCTGAGGAACGAAGAGCAGATATATTTTTTATTACACCACACAGAAAGACAGATTTTTGTGCACTGTCCTGTATCCACCAACCCCGATGTACTCTATTATTTATTATACCTTATCTGCATACGTGCAGGCCTGAGGAAATAATTCTATCATCTTCCTCATATTCGTTTCCAATCCTTACATCTTTTCTTTCTTTTTCTTGTCTTACTGCAAATGTTGAAGTGGCGATCATGGCATCCATTTCTCGTTCCCATGGCAGGGGGGAGGGGGAGCTATCACCATCTACCATTAATTAAGCACGAGGTTTGCGGGTTTTGTGGCTGGTCTCAGATTGAGGAAGTTTCCTGATTCCAGGGGCAGGCAACACAGTGCAGGAGCGCAGCCCCACCCACACGCTCTGAGCAGCTTTTACACAGCAATGCAGAGTAGTCACGGGATGGGGAACGGCCCACCAGGCCTAACTCTACAGCCTGGCCCTCCACAGAAAAAGCTTGTTGACACCCTCCCTGTTCCAATGTGAATATGAATTTTCTCAAAATGTATTTCTCTGCATCTGTTGAGACAATCACACATTTTGTTTAGGAAGTTTTCAAATTTTGTTGGTCTCATAAAAAGAGATACAGTGTGTTTATTGCTTTTTCTATTTCCTGGAAGAGTTTATGTAAAACTGGTGTTATTTTTTACTTAAATGCTTAGACTTCACTAGTAAAAGTCATCTGGATCTAGATTTTTATCCTTGTTGAAAGCTTTTAAATTATGGATTCAGTATCTTTAATAGTTATAAAACAATTTGCATTTTCTATTTCTGGTATCAGTTTTAAGTTGTTTTTCTAGGAACTTGTCTACTTGGTTTAAATTTTCAATTTTACTTGTGTAAAGTTGTCTGCAATACTTATTATTTTTAATGTCTGTAGGATCTTCAAAGATGTCTCTTTTTCATTCCTAACATTGTTTGCCTTCTCTATTTTTTCTTGTTTATCCTGCAGGGGTTTGTCAATTTTATCCGATTTTTCACATCAGTTTTTGCCTTTGTTGATCCTTTTTAATGAATGTTTCCCCATTTCATTAACTCCTGTTCTTCATTATTCCCTTCATCCCATTTTCTTTGCATTTATTGTGCTGCTATTGACCTAACTCCCTGATATACATGCCTAGACTGTGGATTTTCAGCATGTCTTCTGTCCTCATATAAATGCATTTAAAGCTATAAACTTCCCTCTAAACATGACTTAAGCTGTACCCCATTAGTTATGATATATTTTGCTGTAATTCAACTCAAAGTATGTTCCAGCTTTCTTTGACTCGTAAGTTACTTAGAAAGAGATTTCTAAATTTTCAGATACGTGGATATTTTCATTTTACTGACTTCTAGCTTAACTCCATTGTTGGTAGAGAACAGTCTGTATAATTTCAATTCTTTTAAATTTGTTGAGCATTGCCTTGTAGCCAGCATTCAGAGAATTCTGACGAATGTGGCTTGTTCATTTGGACAGAATTCAATTCTGCAGTTCTATATACGTCCATTAGGTCAAGTTTAATACTTATGTTGTTCAAGTCTACATTTTTACTGATTTTTTTTGTCTGCTTATCATAACAGCACCCGAGACAGGGATGTTAAAATATCCCACTGTGATTATCGATTTGTTTATTTCCATTACAGTTGAATTAATTTTTCCTTTACATATTTTCAAGTTACATTATTAGATACATACAGATTTTAAATTATATCTGAAGTAAACCATTTATCATTCATCAGTATATCTTTATTGCTAACAAATAAATTTTGCCTTCAAAGTCTATTTTGTCTGATAGTAAAATAGTGACACCAACTTTCTTTTGGTTAGTGTACACATAGTATTTTTTCCCATTCTTTTACAGTCACTCTTTTTATATCCTTTCGTTTTAAATATGTCTCTTTTAAATAGCCTTATCAGGTTTTCTTACCTGTCTGACAGTCTCTGTCCTTTAGCTGGAGCATTCAAGTCCACTTACATTTAATGTGGTTACTGATATACTGGGATTTAAGTCTATCAACTTACTGTTTTGATCTACTTGTTCAATGTTCCCTTTTCTCTCCTTTCTTGCCTTCTCTTTTAGAATTTCTTATTATTCCATTTTCCTTGCATTTTAGCTAAGGTATCATATAGTCTTTCACAACTTAGTGGCTGCCACACAGATTACATGTATTTGGGACTTGTTTAACATTAATTGGTTCATTTTTCTTCTTGGTGGAAATGCAAGGACCTTAACTCTTTTACTGCGGTAATTGAGTTCAAGGTTTTTTTCCAAAATGTGTCAAAATGCACAAAAAAATAAAAAGTTGATATTTTGACTATTTTATGCATTGAAGAACATTCTGAGCTGTTTTGTACATAAATGACATTGTTTTTATTTTAAACCTATGTTGTATAGTAATAAATTTACCATTATATTGAATGTTCACAAAAAATACTCAAAACATACTGGGTGACATCAATTAGATTTACGTATAAATTAGAATCTAATGGCATTGATGACATAAAAAAAATTGTTACCAAATATGGAATACAAAACATCTTTTGTATTCTTTTGTATACAAAACATCTTTTGATAGTGCAGGCCACAGGAAAACATCCGAAGCAAGAGTTAAAACAGTTCTATTCCATTTACCTTCCTTCTGACGTACATGCCATTGTTACGTACTTTAATTCTATAGGTATTTTAAACCCAAAAACAATTAAGTTTTACAGTCTATAATCATTTGGTCTTTTCCATGTCGATACCCTTTTTGTTGTTCTCTATTCCTTTCTGCAACTCTAACCTTTCACCTGAAATCATTTTCCTCAGCCAAAAACAAACAAACAAAAAACCCTTAATGTTTCCTTTAGTGTGGATCTGCTCGCAAAAAGATGTCTTTGTTTCTTGGAAAATGTCTTTATTTCAGTTTGATTTCTGAAGGATCTTTTTTTGTGAGTAAAGAATTCCAGGTTAGCAGTTTCCTTCAACACTTAAATTTCAGTTGATTTCTGTCTTCCTTGGTTTCTGTTAAGAACACAGCTGTCAATCTAAGTGTTGCTCTTTTGAGGGTGATCTGTCTCCAGCTGCTTTCAAGTCTCTTCATTTATGGTTTTCAGCAGTTATATTAGGAAGTGACTGAGTGTGGTTTTCTTTGTGCTCATGGGGCCATCGAATCTGTGGATGGCACCTTTTAATAACTGTTGAGAAATTCTCAGACATTATCTTTTCAAATATTGTTTCCGCCCAATTTTTTCTCTTCTTTCTGAGATGACAAACACAAGTTAGAGCTTCTCTCTCACTGGTATCTCTGACTCCTACCCTGTCTAATTTTCCCATTTTTTTCACGTATCCAGGCTTCCTTTTGGATATTCTTTTGAGCTATCTTCCGGGCCACTAAATTATTTCTCAGCTGTGTCTAATCTGCCCTTCCTTTGAGCACTTAGCTTTGATTATTACATTCTTCAGTTGTAAAATTTTCATTTGGTTCCTTTTGAGTTTCTAGTTCTCTGCCAAAATTCTCAGTCTGGTCTTTTATCTCCTTAAACATAGTAAGCACAGTTGTTTTAAAGCCTCTGTCTGATATCTGGAGCCTTCATAGTCTGTTGTTTCTATTGGTATTAACTCATGTGGCCGTGCCTCCCTCCGTGTCTATTTTTCATCATACCCAGAACACTGAATTTCCAACAGGGCTTGTGAAAACAACTGGAGGACTAGATGATGTTAACTCCCTCTACAGAGCATTCAAGTTGCTTCTGTCAGAAACCTGGAGACAGTAGCCTCCCAGGATTAGTTGAATCTAATTTCAGAGACCTGACATGATTTGAAGCAGGGCTGCGACCCTTTGGAAGTCCTACTTCTGGTTCCTCCTCATTCCCTGGAAGTGGCTTTTTGGGATCCCAACCCAAATTAAGGGATTCACCCAAGACTGCTGCCTTCTGGCAGAGCCTGATGCCCTGGCTCCACCCCCACCCTCACCCCCATCAGGGCACTTCGGACAGCCTGGGAGCTCAGCCTCTCAGCTTCCCTTCAGAGTCAACATATGGCCCCATATTCATTTCCTGTGGCTGCCCCATAACCAAGCACCAGAGAGTCGGAGGCCTAAACAACAGAAATGTGTTGTCTCACAGTTCAGGAGGCTGGAAGGCTGACATCAAGGTATCCGCAAAGCCACGCTCCCTCTGAAGGAGCCAGGGGAAGATGCCATCACCTCCTCTAGTGGCCCCACCGGTCCTTGGCTTGTGGCGGCATAACTAACCTCTGCCTGTTTTCACATGGCCTTTTTCTGTGTCTCTCTGTATCCAACGCTTCCTCCCCTTTCTCTTATCAAGACACCAGACATTAGGTTTAGAGTCCACCCTAAATCCAGGATGAGTTCATCTCAAGATCCCTAACTAATGGTATCTGCAAAGACCCTATTTCCCAATAAGGTCACATTCTGAGGTTCCAGGTGACTTGGGGTCGGGAAGTGGGGAGGGGACACTATTCCCACTATACACCCTCCTACTGACCCCCAGGTAAACAGCAGCCCCAGACGCCATGCTCACTCCCACAGCCCACCGTCCTCCCCCACTCCAGCCCCGCGTGCGGCGTCATCTTACTAGCTCTCTCAGATTAGCACAAGGTGCATGGCGGAATGGCTAGTCAGTTACTCGGCCTCCCATTACCGGAAGTCACTTCTTCTTACTCATCTTTCAGACTGAGCCAAACAGTCCCTTTGTCAAGAAGCCCTTCGCAGAACTCCCTGAGTATCGGGTCAAATTCACTTATTATATCCTCCCTAAGTACTCCGGACCTCTCCTGTTTAGCACTCATCACTGTCACCACTGCACATTAAACGTGTGATTATTTTAGTAATGTCTGTCTTGTCTTCAGACCATTAGCTGGGGGGGGGGGAGCGGGGGGGTTTGTTGTTCAGTAAGATGCCCACGTGCCCAGCACACTTCATTTTCACGTCTCCAACATTTGCTGAGTTAAACGGGATCTGTGAAACAAGGAAAATAATGCCTATCCCAAGGTATTCCCACTAGCATTCAATAAATTAACAACTTTTTAAAATGGTGTTCATTCCTAATTGTCTGCCAGATTCATTTTTATTTGCTCTTCTGAATGACAGACATGGAGACTCACCCAGATCAACTTGAGCTGGGGGCGGAGGGGTTCAGGGAGACGACTACTGTTTGAAACACAAAAAATGAACAATCATTAAGACAAATAATCATAAAAGCAACCCTTTATTGAATGCTTACGATATGCCAGGCAATACGCTAAGTGTTGTACATAGATTATCCCATTTAATTCTATGAGTTATCATCATTTCTATTTTACGGATCTGAGAACTATTATTATCATTTCTATTTTGCGGACATAGAAACTGAGGCTCAGGAACACACACCTAACATTTACTGTCAATACTGCCGACCCAAGAACTAATTAATGATTTACCTGTTTACAGATGAGGACACCAAGTCTTAAGAGAAGTTTAGAAACTCGTCTGTGATCACATGTCTTTTAGGCAGGAGAACAGGATGTGAATCAACTTCATTTGACACCAAAGTTTAGGCTATTCAATACGACCACACACTAGCTTTCAACAGCTTTTACACCACTTCACATCCACTAGGAAGGCGGTCATCAAAAAGACAGCCAAGCAGAGGACGTGGAGAAACTGGAACCCTCCTCCACTGCTGGGAAGGATGTAAAATGGTGCAGCCACTTTGGAAAACAGTCTGGCAGGTTCTGAAAGGTTAAGCACAGTTACATGTGACCCAGAAATCCACTCCAGGTATATACTCCAGAGAAACGAAACATGTACATGCGTGTTCACAGCGCCGTTACCCTGAATAGCCCAAAGTGGAGCTAACCCCAATGCCCATGAACGGAGGAATGTAAGCGAAATGTGGTACATCCGTACCGTGGAATATTATTCAGCAATCAGAAGAAAAAAGGACCGGTACATGCTACAACATGGATGAACTTCAACCACATCATGCTAAGCGAAAAAAGCAGACACAAAAGGCACATGCTGTGTGATTCTATGTATAGACAGGAGACAGAACGTAGACAAGCAGTTACTTAATTAAGGTTGAGCGAGTTGGGAGGAAATGGGGAGTGATGCTAATGGTTACGGGGTTCTTCTCGGGGGCAATGAAAATGTTCTAAAACTGATTGTGGTGATGGTTGCACATCTGTGAATAGACTACAGAACCACTGAGCTGTACACTTTAAATGAGTGAACTGTGTGGTATGTGAATTTTATCTTAATAAAGCTGTTATTCTTTTTGTCTTTTACCACTTGAACATTTTACATAAAAATATCAGACATGCATGAAATGCTAAACAACCATCCATCCCACATCTGCACACATCACATTTTCAGTATAGTAAAGGCTTGGGAAAAGTTTTAAAAGAACCTCATAAACTAAGAGATTTACTTGGAGTCTGGTAAGGCTTCTTTTTACACACATGTCACACAGTCTTGTTTCTCAAAGTCTGGCCCACGGAGCAGCAGCAGCAGCTGGGAGCTGATCAGAAATGCAGACTCTCAGGCCCTGCCCCAGACCTACTCAACCAGAATGTGCATTTTAACTAGATCCCCACAGCCTGCGTCTGCACATGCAAACTTGAGAAGCACTGGCATCAGACACTTCCTTTTCTTTTGCCATTAAGACAGCTGGAGCTTGCACTAGACTAATATTTCAAAACCGGACATACATAGAACTCTGGTACTGAGCCAGCTTGTCCTCGGTTCCATTCATTCCTCGCTCTTCTGCTCTGTCCCAAATGGTGGAGGGGCTGATCCACGCAGGGTGGGTTTCCCAAGCAGGAGGGGGGAGGGGGTGAGTTCCAGCAGCAGCTGTGCCCTCCCAGCAGCAGCTGTGCTCCAGCTCCTGCCAGGCGACCCAGGGTGCTTCCAGGCTCTGGGGGGCAGCAGTAGCTCCCGGACTCTGATATGCCACCGCCTCCCTCAGTCCTCCAGCTTTGGGGTGGCAGTGGTTTCCTGTTTGTTGCCTCATCTCAGGGTTGCCTCACTGCCCACTGTGGGCATTCTCAGTTCTTCATCACCTATGCAAGCATGCTCCTAATCAAATTCCCTGTTTTAAATGGGTTTGCCCCTAATCAAACCCCCCGTTTACAGTGGGTTTGGTTTTCCTTTTTGGACCCAGAATGATACCCCACACCACTCTGGATATTTCTCTTATGCACTATATATACCAGGGTTTTCTGAATGGCTTATGTGCTTAACTATTGCACACACAGTAAACCTCACATTTCCTACATTCTTAGGACCTCTAACAACCCAAAAGAAAAATCAGCCTTAAGCTATTTGTACAGCAGATGTGACTGTATTCAGAAACCCAAATCCTCACGGTGTATTTTTATCACTCCTCCTCAACTACAACAGCTGGTATAGCAGCTATTGTTTTGTTTTGTTTTTGGGGGGGAGGGGACCTACGTCCTAAGAACAGAATTCTGGACAAACACTGGCATCTCTGAGACATCCAATCTTACTCACACTTATAAATCACACTCTACCCCAGACTGGGCACACACCATGCTGGAGAACCAATCAACAGGACAGAACAACTCCAATGAGCACCATTGAGGGTTACTTGGAGAGCTTCCTAAAAGCACATCTGACCCTGTCACTCCCCTGCTTTAAACAACCCTCAGCGGCTCTCTCTTGCCCAAGGCCAAAACCCAACTCCTAAACTAGCCGTTCCAAGTCCAGCCCATCTACCTTTTCAGCCTCTTCCTAATTCCTCTCAACTGACACCTCCTGACCTTTAGACACAATATCCAACTCTGTGGAAAGTCCTTCCTTCCACTTAGCCTGGCAAAATCTTCCCCTCAAGATCCCGCCTTAAGGGAGACCTCTTATCTGTGCCTCCCAGGGTAACTGGATTCTCCGACCTCTGAGCTTCCACAGCACTTACTATGCCGTCCAGTCCCCTTGCACATGTATCCATCTCCTCCAGACTGGGAACCCCTAGATGGAGAAATTGCCCTCCATCTTGGGATCCTGACCACGGCTCAGATCCAGACCCATATTTACTGGCTGTGATACCCTGGGCAAGTCACTGAACTTCTCTAGCTCGGTTTCCTAGTATTCCCTAGGGGGATGACGGGGGTAGAGAACACCCAACTCTACATCTAGGGGCTTTATCACCAAATACTAAATGAGTGAACGCATGTAAAGTGCTGTAAAGTTAACCCAAGAAAAGTGCCTGGCACACAGTAAGCACTAAAGAATTGCCATCATTATAATTATTACTGTTACTATACCTGGAACAAAACAGGTGTTCAATACCTATTTGCTGAATAACTGGAGCACTTCACAATAAACCTGCTCGTAACAGGTTAGGACCAAAGGCTACCAGAAGATAATGCAAGAAACGGCTCCCACGGCAAAAGTAACAGCTGAACCTAACTGGCCCCGAAGAAAAGAGCGCACTGCAGCAGACTGAGAAAGTCTGTGCCAGCTGGATCTGCCGGGGCTGCCCACAACAAAGCCAGCCTGCCCTCTGCCACCTGTCCAGCCACCTGCTTGAGGAAGCCCTATTCCAACAGAGAAGGGTCACCTGTAGCAAAAACCATAAGCAGTTTTCAACAGGAACCGCAATGGGAAAACAAAGGGTGCAACTTTCCTCCTGCAGAAAGGAAATGCGTCTTTCTGCAGCTAATATTTGGCGTCTGGAGTTCTCCATGGAGAGTTAGGTGCCAAGCGGGTGCGCAGCCAGGGAAAGACTGGCTCTCCCCGCTTTCCCGAGGAGTGAGGGAGAGACGGTCACAAACGCGCATCCCCTCCCTTTGGGGCACGAAAACACACGCGAGTGAAGGAGTCTCCACACTTGGGTCCAACTGGATTTCTCAGGGGACCGCAGGTGAGTGAGCAGAACACCCAGCGGGAAATGACCTGACCAGTCCTCAGAAATGTGCAGAACCCGGGGCTCGCGGAGCGCTCGCCCGCGGGGTGCAGGCGGCAGCCCCCATTTCTGTGCGCTCGCCTGCCTCTTAGGCCTCCGTTTACTCCGGGTCCTTGCAGCGCGGGGCTCCCTCACAGCCCACCAGGGCGCGTACCCCGGGCCCCGGGCCCCGGCGCACGGCCCCTCCTGCCCGGGGCCCCGCGCGGCGCCCACCTGCACCGCGGGCCCGGGGTCCCCGCCGCCACCGACCCGCCGGGAGGGCGTGCTCAGCCCAGGCGCGGGGTCGGATGCGCGGCCCGTTACCCCGCGGGGCGCGCTCCACCCGGGCAGCTGGACCCTGGGCCGGGCCGGGCCGGGCCTGGGCGGCTGCTCCGGCCGGGCCGCGGGCCTCACGGGGCTGCCGCGGCGTGAGGGGCGCGCGCCCGGGCCGCTGCCTCGGGCTCACCTTCTGGCGGATCTGGCCCGACGTGGACACCTTGCGGATGAGCTTCTGCGGGGAGCCGGGCTCCGCTTCGGGCTCGCTGTCTGACGACTCCTCGGGCGGCGGCGGCGGTGGCGGCTGCGGTGGACCCGGCGGAGGGGCACCCGCCGCCGCCGCCATGCTGCCGGGCCAGCGCGCTCACAGCGGCTAGGGGCGGGGCCCGAGGCAGGGGCTTGAGGGGCGGGGCCTGCTCGGGCGAGAGGCGGGGCCGGACCAGGGCAGCCTGCTCCGCCCCCTCCGCGCCCCCTGCCGACCGCTCCCGGGACCCGCCGCCCCCACAGGTCGTCTCCACAGGCCCGGGTCTTAGCATCTGTCTATTTCGCTAGGACACAATTTGTGTTATTTTGGTTTCTATGTTCACTTTTTAAAATCTTTATCCTTATCCTTCAAGAATGTAAGTGACCTTCAGGAGGCCCGGTACCGTGTCTTTCTTGCCCTACATTGTGTCGTCAGCATCTGAAGCAGCGTTGGGCATTTAGTAGTTGCACGATAAACAATCGGGGAGTGGATGAATGCGTGCACAAATGCAGGAAAAAAAGAAGAAACTACTTGGACGGTCCTCTGGGATGCCAGAACAGGGATGCACAATTCCATCTGGTAAGGCTTCCTGGAGAAAAGATGTTTGAGGAGAAACGGAAGTGCCAGCAGGACTTATCCCTAATGGGGAACCGTGCTGTACGGAGAGACCAGATTGTGCAGAGGCCTGGAAACCAGAAAGAACAAGCTCCACAAAAAAAGGAAACTGTCGCCTGAAGGGAGGAAAATAACACGAGGAGATAAGCCTGGGGAAGGACAAGTCAGACAAGGCTTGTGAACCTGATAACAGGGTTGGTCTTTTTTGCTGAGCCCTAAAGGCCAAAGGAAGCCTAGGGTGGGACGGGAGTCACAAAACTGGAGCCTGTGATCCAGGCTTTGAAGTAATCAGGGCAGGTAGCTGCCCTGGATTATTGGGAGGGGCTGCAGAGATGGAGAAGTGGACTCAGGAAGGGAGTGATTGGTAGGCGGAAGCAACTGCGCCTGGGATGAGGACCGGTGGTGAGTGGGTGGAGCCCTTCCCTGCGGGCAGCCGAGGAGTGCAGTTAGTTGGAGGGGAGATCAGTTGAGTTTCTGCTGCCCTTGAGGACATCCGGTTGGAGAGGGTTTGGTGCCCTCCAAGAAGGGCAAATCCTTAGGGTGCTGCATAAGTGTCCCCTCACCCATTCAAAGAACTGCTGCTAGAGACTGAGTGGCCCCTGGCCTACTGATCTGCATGGTCTGGCCTCCACTGCACTTGGCAATGCTTTCCAGAGGCCAAACAAGTGCAAACCCTCAGGAGCCACTGAGTAGAACCTAGCACAGGGACAGAGCCGGGGAATGGACTCACAGCCATGACAGCATGTCACGGCCTAATGTGGGAACGCTCTGGGACAAGCTGAGGGCCCTTGCTGCACTGGGCTGAGCTGCCTAATACTATAGCCACTGGCCACATGTGGCACCTTCAATTTCAATTAATTAAAATTAAATTTTCAGTTCCTCAGTCACACTAGCCACATTTCAAGTGTTCAATAGCTGTGGGTGGCTTAGCAGCTACCACACTGGACAACACAAATACAGAACATTTCCATGTCACAGGAAGTTCTGCAAGGCACAAGAACAGTGACAGCTCCCATGTACCCCCGGGCACAAGCCGGATGCGACCAGCCAGTCTAGTCCTCACACAAGCCCCACGAGGCAAGCTCCATGGTCTCATTCTGGAGATAAAGACTCAAGGCTCAGATATCTCTCCCAAGGAGTGACAGAGGCAGGACTTGATCCTGGACCGTGCACTTCCCAGATCCTTGACGTTGCAGGGTTAGTTCCCCCAGGAAGCTGAGGCCCGAAGAGCTTGTCAGAAGGCGGAGGAGAGAAGGGCCCTGTTACGGGCTGAATTGTGTCCCTCCCCACTCCCCACCTCCCCAGCATTCATATGGTGAAGTCCTAACCCTCTGGTTTCGGATTAAAGAGGCCATTCGGATGGGCCCTCATCCAGTATGGCTGGTGTCCTTATTTATAAAACCAAGAAATTTGAATACAGGCACAATGGGAAGACCATATGAAAACATGGGGAGAAGGCGGCCACCACACACCGAGAGGTCCTAGAAGAAACTGACTGCTGACACAGTTGATTTCAGACTTCTGGCCTCCAGAATTGTAAGAAAGTAAATTTCTGTTGTCTGCAGTACTTCCTTATAGCAGCTGGAGGAGACTAATATGGGCACAAAGAAAGGATGTCCTGATCCCCACAGAAATCGGTCATCTTGTATCAATTAATTACAATACAGTGCGATACATGAGTGCTAACACCTGTGGGAGGGGGCTGTACAGGAGAGAAAGAGTTAACTCTGTCGGGGTCAGGGGAGGCTCTCCAGAAGAGTCACCCCCACGGGGCTAGGAGATTTCAATAGAAAGACAAGGGGAAGGCCGGTGAGCGAGGTGGTGGGGAGTCTGGGAGGGTGAGCAGCTGTGGAAGGACCCAGAGCCTCCTCTGTCCTGTCCTCAGAAGCAAGGACGTTATCTCAAGGACAGAACCACAGAAGGGCGTTTGAAAAGCAGAAGAGCTAATGCATCTGGGCGGAGAATGATCCAGAAGAGAAAAGACTCGAAACAGGACATAAGAAAGAGATTTACCAAGCCAGGCAATGCTGCTTTGGGCCAGAGCCAAGGTGGTAGTCATGGAGGTGGAGAGAGGAGATGACAGACAGAAGGTGGAGAGTGGAGAAGACACAACCAAGGAAGGAAGAAAAGGGACAGCTGCTCCTACCCAAGAAATCAGGGAGCAGGACAAGTCAGGATGCCTCCCAGATATGGGGCTCCCAGGGGGCGATGCCCCACTGAGTACAAGCAGGCCTAGAGGAGATGAAGGAGATGAACTTGGTTTTGAACAAACTGAGTTGGAGGTGCCTGTGTGTGCTGTTGCCTATACCTGTTAGAAGCTCAGGGGACATCTGGACTCCAGAACCCATCATTTTAAAGGCAAAAAGCTAGGGGCATGAACATGAGTCAAGTGAAAGATGGGAGGTAGATACTGTCGCTGGGTGAGAGTACGAGGTGTGATCAGACAATATGGTACGTGTTTAAATTTAAAAATTTATTACAGTAAAAGACACATTAATCCCCCTCAAAATACTCCCCCTCGCTTCGAACACATTTATCTCATTGTTCTTGCCACTTTCTGAAGCAGTTCTGGAAGTCCTCTTTCGTGAGTCTTTAGTTGTGCTGTCATGGCTGCCTCAATGTCCTGAATCATTTTGACTTTGGGGAAGAGCCAAAAGTCACATAGTGCCAGATCCAGTGAATAAGGTGGATCAGGACACACCGTAATGTTTTTACTTGACAGAAATTGCCGTACCAGAAGTGACGGAACGTTGTCATGATGGAGGATGATTTATGGCACACTTTAAAACACACCTTCTCTCAACCATAGCTCACACCCGACTGACTGCACCAACAAGCTGAAACTTGTCACATGCTGTTACTAAGTTTCAATGCGCTGCTTCCCATATTGAAGATCCCTGCCTTTCCGTTGGATGGCACTCGGCAGCAACATTCACCATATTTTGTGATCACAATGGAAAGGCTCTGTGTCACACATCGCTTCTGGTACAGCAACTTCTGTCAAATAAAAACATTATGGTGTGTCCTCCTCCCCCTTATTCACCGGATCTGGCACCGTGCTACTTCTGGCTCTTCCCCAAAGTCAAAATGATTCAGGACATCGAGGCAGCCACCACAGTGTATATTTGCAATTCTGAAGAAAAGCACTAGAAATTGTCACAGCCAAAAGGAGCCTAAGGAGCCATGACAACCAAATGTCATGTGGGATCCTGGAACAGAAAAAGAACATTAGATAAAAAGTAAGGAAATCTCTGAAGAATGGCCTCGTTTAATATGTCCACACTGATTTATTAAGTGTGGCAAATGTACCCCGTAATGTAAGACATTAGTAATGCAGAAAGTGGGTGTGGGGGAACTGGACTATCTTGGCAACTTTTCTGAAAATCTAAAACTATCTGAAAATTAAAAGTGTCTTTTTAAACAGTGTATTAGGCTTGGTAAGAATTATATTATGTTCCGAAATCAGAGAAGCATAACGCTGAGTTATTTCTCTGATGAGCAAAGAAGCCTTTATGTTCTATGGTGACTGCGGAGTGTGGTTCCCTTGGAGATCTCCCCGGAAGTGGCCGGCCTGCGAGGGCACATTCTCTACAGGGCCTCTTTGGGGCGTGAGTCACGCTGTGAATCACCTCTAACAACATGCTGCTCCCTGAGTTTACCCCACCTTAAGGGCACATCACGGTGGCAGTAATGACACATTTCACATCCTACCTAATCCTTCTCAACTTGTCAACAGGGAAGCACACCTTCTGTCAAAAAGAACCGCTTCCCGTTAGAATAGGAAATCGATGCACTTGAAAAGGAGCGGGGGCGGGGTTGGGGGGGTAGGCAGGGCGCCAGATAATCCTATTCTACCCTGAACTTATGATTGACATTTGGAGCGAGACATTTCTTCACCGTGTGTGACATTGTTTCCCTGGCTCCCAGGCATTGTGACAACCCCAACCAGCCCCATATATGTCTAAATGGGCCCAACTCCCCATCTACCCCACCCCCAAGGATCAGGAAACCAAACCATTAGGGCTGTGACATCAGACTGGGGAGAGTAATGAAAAATGGTGAAGGAGCAGGAAAACAGACACTCGCAAAAGAAGTTAATTGTTTGCACATGTGATAAAATTGTAGCGAACTAAATACACACACGAATACACATCAAACTGGGGAAATCTGAGTAAGAAGGGTGGATTGTACTGTCAAATCCTGGTTGGGGTAGCATACTACAGTTTTGCAGGATGTTACAGGATCTCTCTGTATTGCTTCTTACAACCACATGTGAGTCTATAACGATCTCAATAAAATTTTCAATTTAAAATAAAAAAGAACTTTAGGGTAGCCATTGTAGAATCATGCGTGCTAATCTCCCCCCTCTGCCCCTCCAAACTCTCATACACTTGTTCGGCATCAGAAGGTGAGGAAAGTTCTCATTCTGTGGACTCAGAGAAGCCAGAATTCAAGTCTTGACTAGCTGTGTGAACTCAGGTAAGGTACACAACCTCTCTGAACTGCGATTTCCTCATCTAACAAGTGGAATGACAGGGCTGACTCATAAGCCTGGTTGGAATGATGACATGTAATATGGAAAGTGCCCAGCACAAGGCAGGTGCTCAAGAAATAGCAGGGATCCCTCCTTCTCCAGCCCTCTGTTTGCGGGTTGCAGAACTTTGTCCCAGGTTCCCAGCTGCCACCACTTTTCCCGCGCAGCACCCTCACCTCCTTTGTACCGTTTATTCCACGCATCCACCTGGAAAACCCTGGGCCGTACATCCGACCTGCTCAGGGACATCCTGCCTCCTGACACCAGGCACACAGCCACGTGTGCAGGCCCAGCCGAGGCAAAGCTCCACATCCTGTTCGGGCTGGCTGGCTGGCTGCTCACTTCTGCTCCCACCCCCACACCCTCCCAGGGTGGCCAGCTGTAAGCCATAAACTCGCCAGCACCTGGAAATCCGAGAGTCCGGGGTTTTGATACCAAAATAACCTGGAGGGCAAGGGCTGTTCTGACCTCTGGTCTCCCGGGGAATGGCCGTCCAGCTCTTCTCTCCAGCTCTCCCACCCACAGTTCCAAAGGTCAGGCCTATTAACGTCCATCCTGACTTAGGATGTCCTGGGGTCAGGCAATGCAGGAACCAACAGGCTGGTCCGCTTGCCGGGCGCTGCCCAGCAGACTCCCGGGTGCCCGGCTCGCCCAGGATCTCCAGCAGGAGCCAACCACAGCTGGCCTCTGGGCTTGGCAGGGTGGGCTCAGGGGGAGGGCTCAGAGCTCCAGAGCAGCAGGTCACCCTGTGCGTCCCTCTCCTGAGTATCCTGAGAGAGGGGCATGGGCTGGACTGGTCACGTGCTGTTCCTTCAGCACTGGAGAAAAAAATGAAGGAACTGTCTGACCCTGCAAACCCACAGGCCATAGGCACAGTCTTCTGCCTGCATCATCATCGTCATCATCACCCCTCTAGAAATGAATCTTCCTCCCGTCAATATCAGAATGCCTCAAACTCCACACACACGTCCGGACCTTGCTTTGTGTCTGTGGGCTCCCATCCATGGTCCCCACATGGAGCCTCTGGTCTAAATCCCAGTCCCCAGGACACAAACCAGCCTGGCCTCCTGCGGAACAACCCCAGCTGTGGGGGCCTTGATGTGCATGGAATCCACGCAGCTATACCACTTTCTGCCACCTTTCCTGGCGCTGGAGGCCTGACCCCAAGTGTGCACCCCACACACGACCCCCCCATTCACCCTCCAACCTCCTGTGAGTAGGCTGAACTGTGCAGAACTCTCCAAAACCCTTTTATCCTGCTCCTTGAAGCACGGACCAGAGACTACACATCCCCAAGCCCCTCTGTGACCACCATGAGCCGTTCAGTCTGTCTGCATGGGTAGCAGGCCCCCGGGCTGGTGGGTACCATGGGCCAGGAAGGGGACTCCGTGAAGGACGGGGGCCCTGGCCTCAGCTGGGTCTCCTTCCTCCCCTCCACAGCTCCCTTCCTCCCTGACACAGAGCACTCGCTCTCTCACCCTTCTAAGCCCAACCCCCATCAAGACACTGACCACCACGCCCATCCGGCACAAAGGAACCCCCTCTTCTGAAACCACCCATTCCTCGGGCTGGGCTGTGCTCCTGCTGGGCACGGGGCACTGCTCCACCTGACAAAGCCGGCCTGTCAGATTCTCCCACCCAGCAACGGCACACTGGAACCAGGGACACAGAGACTGGGAGCATTGGGGCGAATGGCCGCCCCAGAGTGCGGGACCTTGCGCTCCAGGGCGGGGAGCCCTGGAGACTCTCCGATTTCTGCACACCCCAGGCTCCGAGCTCAGGTGCTTCCTTCAATTCAGTTCTCTTAGCCACTCCAAGTTCCTTCCAATGCATTCTTTTCCTCCCCCTTAAACCAGCCAAATCTGATTTTGTTGCCTCCATTCAACGGAAACTTAACCACCAACCCACAGTTCAAACTGGGACTGGCCCCCAAAGTTGAATCAGTGATAAGGTGTGTGTGGCCCACATTTGTCCTCTGCCTGGTTGATTTCAGGAGGCTCTTTTGGGGCTCTGGGGACAAGACTGGTCAGGCCATCAGAAACGCTGCACCCTCCCATGTTTCCAGGCACCCCTTACGCGGGGCCCTGGAGAAAGCCCAGTGAGGACACAGCCCCAAGGCTGAGCACGTAATTTTCGGACGCCTTCTCACCTCGAAGGGCCAGTGCTGCTCCGTGAGGCTGGCCTCCTTTCTAGAGACTTCTCTGCCCCTCCCCGAGACTCAGGAACCCTAAAGGTTACGGCTTCCACGTCAGTGATGTCACTCGGCCTCCCCAGCAAGTCAGCCTGACTCACGACCAGGCAGAACAGACAAACTTTATTTCTGTGAAGAGACTCACACTGTGGTAGTTAGCGTAAGTAAGGGCTAACTGTGGAGGGCTGCCCATTGCAACTAACTGTGACCCCACTTCCTGGAGTCCTCAGCCGACCTCTTCACTCATCCACGGCGGCCTTCTGCTCTTTCTTCCCCTCCTCAGGGTCTCCTGAGTCTTTCAGATTTTGACGAGCAAAGTCCTCAAAAACCAAATTTTCATCCTGAAAACTGAAATGAAACAGAGACCATTTTGATCATGGCACGCCCTTTGAAGTTTGCAATGACATCTGTAGCGAAACAAGATTCTTGATCTTCCTTTTGCAACAAAGGAACCAATCAAGAATGGAACACTGAACCACGCCACTCTCCTTGTAGCCGTTCATGGAAAATCTCTTTAACAAACGAAAATAAGAGAAAACCCACGGAGCAGACGTACATACCCAGTGTATCCGTGTGTATGCATGTGTGCGCATGTGCGCATGCGTGTGCCTTAGTACTAGGCAGCAAAAGAAAAACCAGGGCCTGAGCCGCAGTCAAGACCATGGGTTTTGTAAAACAAGACCCAAAAAGCGGTTTGTGCCAGAGGAGGAAGTCACGAACACCAGGTATCGTAGGGCAGTGGCTCACCTTTCCTTTGCCATAGCTGTAGCATGGAATGAAGGAGAGAGAGAGATTAGCATACATTCTGTATAGTAGCTGTACCTGGAAACTTCTTTATTCAGTGATTTAGTTGCATAGAAGGCCTAGATGCATGCGTTTCATGACAATTGCACGTAATCCCGCTTCTTTGCCTTTCCCGCTTGGAGAGCCTTTCTCCCTGCCCTTCTAACCATCACTTCCTTCATAAAGTGCCACACCCTCACTTCCAGGACCCTTTCCCTGGTTAGCCTCACCCCCTCTGATGTTGCACTTGTCTTTCAAAGCACCTCTCCCTCCATGTCCCTTGGGCCCCATCTAGATCAGAGACCCCAGGTGCTGTTAGGACCCAGGCTCCAGACCCACCTCAGACCTTTCACATCCGGGTCCGAGGAATGAATCCTGGGATGCATGCTTATCCAGCACCCCCAGCCACTGGGTTGTGCACTAGAGCTTGAGAGGGACCCCTGGCCCTTCAGGGTTCCATTTCTCTGTTAACACATCGATCATTACTTTGTTGGGTTATTTTTCATGTACGTTTTACAGCGCCAGGTTAACTGCTATTCATTTGAGTGGGGTTTTTTTGCTCTTTTTTGCTTTCTGCCCCCCTAGTAAAGTATTGGTGTAAACCTCGCTGGTGAGCCAGGCAGAGCTAATTGATGCTAAACAACTCCAGATGGTTTTTCTGGGAGCACTGTGGTGACGGCAGGCCACTGCTCTCGTCTCTCGTGCCCACCTGGAAGCCAGCCCTGGGAGGGAAGTGCCTGTGTGGGCTACTAACCGCAGGGGACCCACAGAGAGGCTGACTCATCAAAACATCCCCTGGACAAGAAGCGTCCTGGACGGCATGGTGCTAAGCATGAAATTATACTAACTGGGACCATCAGCCTCGAAGAGAATCAAATCAACAGCCAGCATTCCCTCTGAACGCTCTGGACAGGGGCACCAAAATGTGGTAGCATTTCTGTACCACTTACGGTGCACAGATTACTTGGCCCCTGGCCCTGGCAGGCTCCTCAACCACAACTTCTGCTTTCTCTGCTTCGAGTCTACCCTCCAGAGCAGGCAGGTGAGATGTGAGCATGTATCTGTGACTAGAACTTGGTGACATAAATCCCTGTAAATGAGAATTTCAAGGCCATGGGGTGACTTGTCCTTTCTCCCTGAAATCTCACAATGTTAAAGATCATTGCTG
The DNA here is from genome assembly GCF_004115265.2 of Rhinolophus ferrumequinum. Lineage (NCBI taxonomy): Eukaryota > Metazoa > Chordata > Mammalia > Chiroptera > Rhinolophidae > Rhinolophus > Rhinolophus ferrumequinum. Next base: position 5,647,157 of record NC_046291.1, read on the forward strand.
AGTCTGGACATGTGATAAGGGCCAGAATGACTCGAACATGAAAATGTCACACACAGAAAGGGAGTAACGCCACTTCCCCCAAGTTCAGTCATAGAGTCTGTTCATAGCTCCAGAAAACAAGCTAACATAAACTGTGACATCTACTCAGGTCACAGTTTTAAAATAGCCTTTGAAAGTGTCATTGAAAGAGACCAGAATGCATCTCAATCTCACACAGTTACAAAATAGTACTTTAATGACAAAGCATAAATGAATTAAAAAAAATATGGCTAGACTGTATTTTTCCCCCGAGGGAAGGTTCTGGCAAAGTACACTGAGCATTTGAATCCTAACCATTTGGAAAAGACACTTGGAGACAAAATATTTTTGAGACAAACCCAAAATGAATCTGGGGGTTTACTCTACTGTTTAAATGCCATTTCATTATCAGCGTAGAAAAGCTACATATAAAGTATAAGACAAAAAGAATCCCTACTTCTTTACACCATACTTACTTAAAATATTCTTAATTACTGTAAGTATGGAGAGTTCTCACTCAGGTCCATTGTTTTGTCCTAAGCCACTTAGTTGTCCACAGCATGGAGAATTTTTCTTCAGAATTTCTGAGATTCCACCTATATTACTTTTGCTGCTTTACTTCTCTTTTTTAAAAGAGCTATGTTGAGATTTAATTCACATGCCATACAATTCACCTATTTACTCATACAGCCCAATGATTTCTAGAATATTCAAGGAGTTGCACAACAATTGCTCCATTTACTTTAAATATCCATACAAAAGGATTTACAATTCGAAGGAGCCAAGGTGTCAGGAACCCAGCCTGACCTTCTTTCCTAGTATTTTCTGCACTCCCATCACAAAGGACACTGTCAAAAATCCTCATCATCTTCTAAATGCCTGTTAATGTTTCCAAAGGCAATACAAAAGCTTCAGGCTGTCCAATTTATTTTGCACCTCAATTTTCTTTAAATCTAAGTCCAGGTCTGTTCACAGTAGAACCTCTGCTTTAAATCCTTCCTGATAGAGCCTAACAAGACAACCCGCCTCCACGGGCAGCTGCTCTGTCCTCCGCGCACTGACTGAAGCGGATGAGCACCCTTCCCAGCCACCCAGGCGCCTTGAGGATGACGTGGCCACACTCATGCTCACAGGTGTGGTCGACAGACAGCACTGAACAACGTAATAAATCTGCACGGAGTGAGTGACGAGAGAAAGCCAGGGGGATGTGGCACTGACCTGGATCCTTGGGCTGGGGGTGCATGAGACGGAATGGTACCTCAGTGGCCACTTCACTAGGAAGAAAGGAGAATGCAGATTGGCGAGCACACACTCAACTGTGCATGGCACAGGGTTCAGATCCCAAACAAACCAGAAAGCAGGAAGTGGTCAGGTGGGAATTTTAAAGGTATTCCCTGGAATGTGTCCAGAAACCTCACTTATGCATGGCCGAGGTGGCTAGGATTTTTAGGGTCCTTTCCTCCTGGTCATTAGTTTCAGTGACATGATATGGTAGTAGGGGACAGGTAGAGAGAAAATAGTTTTTAAAGATATCCCCTTTGTGCCACAATTTTTTCTGTTAAATCTAGGTAAGGCTGGTGCGTCGGGGACCAAGCAGAACAGAGATGAACCGAGTCCGCCAAATTCCAGAAGCTAAGGTGTTTGGAGGCAACTTGGAATTTATACAAAAAGACGGAAGGAAAGGAGTCAGGAAGGAAAGCAGAAAGAAAATCTGGACAAAGGAAGAATGGAAAGGGGTGTGTGTGTGTGTGTGTGTGTGTGTGTGTGTGTGTGTAAACAAGGGTTATTCCCTGCTTCACTCAGGACCCACCGCCTCCTGCCCTGGGGTTACTTTGGTCAAAACGCACCTGTTTATAAGGCTGCTCTCATCAGACCCCAGTGTAGACGGGGTTTAGTAGAGGTGTACCCTGAGTTCCATGCAAGGGAAGGAGATGATAAGGGTCAGGGTGAAGAAACAGGTAAAGTCAGTACCTGCCCCCAACATGTCACACCTCCCGCCTCTTTGTACGTGATGTAAAAGGTAGTTGTCACTATGCACAACAGCCAAAAGGTGGAAATAACCCAAAGTCCATCGGCAGAAGAACGGATAAACAAAATGTGGTCTGGCCACCCAGTGTACTATTACTCAGCCATAAAAAGGGATGAAGTACCGACACACTGTAGCATGGATGGACCTTGACAACATGCTAAGTGACAGAAGCCAGACCCTAAAGGACAAATACTGTCCTACTAGGTAGTTTTCTTCTGTGGTGGTAAAAACGACAGGAGCTAGCGTGATGACGGTTCCACAATACCGTAAAATACTTGGTGCCACTGAATTGTACACTGTCAAATGGTTAAATGGTAAACTTCACGTTATGCATATTTTACCAAACACACACACACACATACACACAGAGGCAGCTGCATGGAGTGTGCCCGTTTCTTGAGCAGGCTTGTGTGTGTGTGTCCTTGCCCAGGTGTAGGCCCCGCGGTAGTCTTAACATCCTTGGCCCCACAGCTATTCACCAAAAGGCAGTGGGCATCATTTCATTGCAGCTCTGAGCAGAGCTGCCAGGAAACCAGATTTCAGTGCTCCTGTTGTGAAACCCACATGTGTTCCTTTGACATCCTGGGAATCAAGCAGAGAAGGAAGGTGGCGAGGCTTACCTGGAGGTGAGCTCTCCCAGAAAGCTAGGGAACGAAAGCAAACAGCGCTGTGGTGACTGCCCACAAGGGTAACATGGCCTTCCTTCCCATTACTCAGAGGCAGGACACGTCTCACGTCGCAGTTATGTCCTTCACTCACAACTTCCAGGACCTTTGCATCCCTTAATATTCAGTCCAACGATTCCTCTCCACTTGTGATTTCACCTCTTCCTCAAATGGATTAGTTAAAAAGAGGAGTCGCTTACTTAGGTCAAGCCCTACTATTTGAGACTAAAACCATAGACCGGAATTTCTCTCTTGGCTGCAAAGGTCATAGTGAAATGTCTGTTATCGCTTTATCTTGACTGCTGGAAGAAACTCTATCCGAGAAAATAAAACACTGCACACTTTGAAAAACACAACACAAACACTACATTAAACAAAATTTGCAAAATCAACCCATGTTTACTTTGTTGCACCAATAAAATTTGAGGAGCTCTTTATCTACTCATAATTATGGAATACACACCTGGGCTTGCCTTTGGAGGCTGAACTACCCCAAGGCTCATCAGAGTAAGAGGCCAGAGCCTTTGACAATGGAATTTGAAAAGGAAAATAAGAATTCAGGTTTTTCCTTTTTTTTCTTTTTTCAGGTTTTTCCCTTTTGATGAGTTTTTAAAAATGGAAGAAATTCGTTTCATAAAAAAAAGGGAGGGCCAATCCGGTGGCTCAGGTAGTTGGGGTGCCATGCTCCTAACTCCGAAGTCGCCGGTTCGATTCCCACATGGGCCAGTGAGCTGCTCCCTCTACAGCTAAGATTGTGAACAATGGCTCTCCCTGGAGCTGGGCTGCCGTGAGCTGGAGGTCGCCATGGGCTACTGTGTGCTGCCAGGAGTGGCCGACCGGCGACCGACTGCCTCAGCCATGGGGAGCATAAGGCTCATAATACCAGCATGAGCCAGGGAGCTGTGTCCTACACAACTAAACTGAGAAACAACGGCTTGAACCGGAGTGGGGGCGGGGAGAGGTGGAAGAAAGGGGAAAGAAGAAAACAAAGGACCCTAAAAACATTAAAAAAAAAAAAAAAGGAAAGCCATTTCCTCAGAACTCTGAGATATCCGTGCTCTTGTATGAAAAGGAGATTCCCAAATCCTGCAATTACATGTTGGGAAGGGAAGGAAAGGTCTCCCCATTATGGATGGATGCCTCCCTAAGATGCATGGAGAGTTCACCTGAGAGTCACTATTCTTGTCTGAAATCCAATCCAACACTGAAGTGATTTCCCTTTTTTGCATGTCATCTTCCACCACGTGAGCATATGCACACCCCCTCTTGTCAAGTGGTACTATTTGGGCACATATTTTGTCATTGCTTCTTTAGCTTTTTCCACGAGATGTTCTATCAGACTGAACTGTGACACCAGACAAACCAGAGTCTCTCCAAAACTCTACTTGGTAATCAGTAGGATTTGTGGACCTTCCCTTGCTTTGTCCCCCAGTCATTCAGGAAGGAAACAGTTCGCCGAAGGCAGACAGAGCAGTGGAACTTGCACACTTACCCTGACACCGTGAGCTTCACTTTGATCTGGTAAGACACCAGGATCCCCAGGACCATCCGGTCTATGCCCTCCTTTATGCTGCGCAAACAGAAAGGAAAAACAGAGGCATGAAGGGGCGCAGCAGAAAGCGACAACTGTGGGGACCAATCCCTCATCTCCCTGCAGGCACGCCACCATGGGGGCATCTTCTCCAGGAACTGGTGGACTCAGCCAAGCTGTCAAAGTTCTAGAACTTTCCATACTCAGGTCAAGGGGATTCCTTTCCTGCATTATAGCATAGTGTTTCCCCTCTTGAAGTTCAGAGGGCGGGATGTGCTTCCTGGTTCTCCCTGCTCTGCCTCCATAGATACTCATCCACCTGCTTATCAGCCAGAAACCCTTTCCTCCTCGGCTCCTCCTTCTGCCCCACCTGCCATCGCCACCAGCCACCGAGTCCTCACAGGCTTTTCCTGCCTGGATTATCTCAATAACTTACCTCCCACGTGCCAGGCTCCTTCCCTGAGCTCTCCGCCCCTCTGCAGTCAGAGAGCTCTTCCAGGGTCAAGCCCTAGCGTGGCCAGGCAGGCAATCTGTGAGCTGGCCTTTGTCTGCCTTTGCCACCTCATACGCTGCTGTGTCCCCCATGTGCCAGCCTTGCCAGATACAAACCTGCTGCAGAATGCCCTCCTCACCCCTCCGCCCCTCAAGACCTCAAGTGGAAGTTGACCCTCCTGTGTGAAGCCTCCTGGACACGGGCCAGGCAGCACCGTCTCTCTCTCCTTTGTGCTGTTGCCCTGCCTCCCATGTTGAAGTGAAGGAACGTGGTGTGTGATTTGCCCCAAAGAGAGTGCATTCTAACTGTCCTCGACAGAAACTTCAATCCAGATTCCACTAACACCAGAGTTCCTACTGGCAGGTACCAGGCTGGGTATTTGAACACAGATGATTATCTCATGTGACCCAACGTGGGGACATAAGGATTTCAGGATGTCCAATAACAGGAATGAAGGTATAAAAAAAGCATGAAATACTAGCTAAGACCATGTGAATGACGATAGACAACACGGCCGAGAAAACTGAAGGCTTGAGGCAGAAGGCAGGATGGGTTGTGATAACAGATCTGAGAAGGGGGCTGAGAGGGAACGGGAGGTTCTGGGCCTGGAGAAGACCCCACAGCCCAGACAGCCTTCTGGTGGGGGGCACCTCGGACACTGCTTCCAGGACAGTGCCCCCCACAAACTCCATCGGCTCCTGGGTGCCTGGAGTTCCTTGAAGAGGGCAGCATGCCTTTATCTGGAACCCTGGGGTGTGGCCAAGCACTCACTGGAGAGGGGTTGCCACCAAAGGGGGAAAAAGCAGGAGCAAGTCGGATACCCCACCGTTTGCTGGGATCGACTCTCTCCCTTGAACTGAATGGGCCGAACAGCTAGGGAAGAAAATGTGCTTCATCTCATGCCTGAGAATACCCCACACGCTTTCTCCCTGACCTCTCCCTTGCATGGGAGCATGGGAGGGGGTCTCTCTCTCTCTCTCTCTCTCTCTCTCTCTCTCCCACACACACACACACACACACACACACACACACACACACACAGGTTAATCAGGGTTCTGCTGCGGTTGCCACTTTCTAAGGCCCTGGAAGTGGCCCTGAAGTTGGGTGTGAAACGAGGGGCTCCAGGTTAGGAATGGACTTTGCCATTAACTAACCAGGTGACCTTTGGACAAGTCTCTCATTCTGGCTGAACTTCAATTCTTTATCCATAAAATGAGTATAAATTTACCTTCCTCACTAAAGTGTGGAGAGACTTAGGTGTTCGTAAAATGCTCCATAAACCATGAAATGTTTTTACAGATGCAGCGTGCCACTGTTGATGCCATGATTACGTCCTTGAAGCTGACCTAGGGCGTCAGCCTCCCTCTTCTCTCCCCCAAAGTGTCACAAATATGCTTTAGAATCTAACATACCAACTTGTCAAGTTATCCTTGGAAAATCCTTTGACTCCCATGATCCTGCTTTCTGTCCCCTATAGTTTGTCTCCCCACCACATTTACATGGATCGTCTCACATAATCCTTATAAACTCTCTATGTGAAGGCATTCTTGGCACCCCCTTTACAGATGGGAAAACTGAGATTCTCAGACAGCTGGAGTAATTTGCCCAGGGTGGCCCACAAGTTAAGCAGCGGAGCTGGGGTTTGGCACAAGGCTGTCTCCAGAGCTCACAGCTGTAACTGCCACCTCACACCAGGGGTGGGAGTGGGGACCCTGCCTGTGAGCCCAGGGGGTGAGACAAGAAGGGGAGCGGAGCAGTGCCACCTGAGCTACGAGGACTCACATGGTGCTGGAGGCAAGGTTCGTGTCCTCGTGTTTGATTTTCCCATCCAGGGCGATGCCCCGCCTTTCGCGGTTGTTAGCCAACAAGGGTACCAGTGTCAGCGTTGTGGTCAGACTGCTGCTGGGCGGCACTTTCTCTCTGCAGGCAGAACATCAGAGAGGAGAGCTGGTTAATTGCTCTTAGAGCCGTAAAGCCATCATTGAACCCACGAGACCCCAGCTGCCACAAGCATTTTCCAGGATCCAGGTTCCGTGTGACTCACTGGAAAGATACTTCAAGTGTCAGTGTATCTGCCTGCCGAGAAGCAGGAGTGTATTGTATCACTGAATCTGAAAGCAGGCTGCCAGCAACATTAGAACATTTCTTCAAGTCCCTCAGCCTGCTTTAATGGCTGAATTTCTAGAATGTTCTGTGGGGTAAAATGAAGACTGGCCCAAGGGTCAGGGATCACACCTAGTCTCCTCCTGAGACTGTGAACCACGCCGTGGGCTGCGGAGTCATCTGGCCAGTGTCAGCAACAAGACCAGACTGGAAGCCGCCTGTCACCCAGAACTGTGCCTGTAAGGGGGATCAGTGTGTGCCCAGGGTGGTGGGTTGTTGGGGGGGCAAGGCGAGGTCCTCATTTGTGAACTGTACAGACTGCACTGGCTTGGGTTCAAAGTGGCCTATGCTTTCTCTCCCAGATCTTCTCCATCGATAGTCGGGGCGGGGGCGGGGTTTCCCCAGCATCTGATCTGACAGAGGCAGGGGACGCCGGCCAAAGAGTGGGTCTGGGATGGAGCAGCGTGGGTTTCTCCAGGTCGGACAGCATCCCAGCTCACTGAGCAGCGCCTGAGGCTGGAGAGTTGGCTCTGCCACTCACCCACTTGACACCAGGCATGCCTCGCGCCTCACCCCACCAACCCTACGACCGAGTAGGGGCTCTCAGGACCTCCACTGTGCAAAGCCCACGGTCACACAGCCGCACCCTCTCTGACTGCAGAGCCCAGGGGACCCAGCAGCCTGTGTCAATGCTGCCTGCACACTCTCCACCCCTGTACCCGGCCAGAAGACAAGGCATGGTGCTGAAAACGCTGCCCGGGAGCCGGCCTCAGGGCCCTTTCCTTCGCTTGCTCCTACACAAGCTGGGAGTCTGAGCTTCTACCATCGGAAGGCCTTCCCTGTTTGAGCCCCTGGGGAGCTTCAGCAGCCCTGGCTTCTCGGCCTCCAAAGCATACAGGACGCTGCTGGGCGTGCTCAGTACAGAACTCTGCTGGAGCCCAAGGGGGCCGCACCTCTCCACCTGGGCCCTGGTGGGGCCTCTCTGAATGAGCTCGCTTTGGGCAGCACAGGGACAAGAGCAGAAATCACACTATAAAGCTGACAGTAGCAGGGAGCGGTTGGCCTTTCCTGCAGCCAGGACGGCCGTTTCCCAGCAGCTCCAGGATCTGGGCCTGGACGGCGGGCGGCAGCCTGGGAGTCAGGTCTGACCTGGTTCCCAGGAGCCCCTGGCTTCGGGGACGATGGCTTATGCTCTGCAGCCTTTGGAGTGGCCTCTGGTCTGAGACCTGCTAGCATGCTCCTGTCCAGGTTTCAGTCTCCCTGCCACCCTTGGGATGGACCCTAGAATGGTTCCCAGTTTCCTGGAAATCATTTGGTCGGAAATGCACCCAAGAGCTGAAAAGAGAACCAGATAACGGGGTGTATTAAGGGAAAACTCAGCCAAGTTCCATTCTCTATCACGGTTGAGCATCTGACAGGAGAAAAGGTGAGCCAGGAAGCTCCCAGGGATGCCCTCTAGAAGAGACCGGAGGCCTGGCACCAAGGAGGCAGTCGGCGAGCTGTGCTTCTCTCCTGCCTGCCTCCCCTCTAGATCTATATCTAAACTTAAGTCTGGATCTGCTTTCGGTAATAGTTTATCCTAAGTTGCCTTTTAAATATCATGTAATATTATCTTGCTGAATCAGTTTCTCTCTCCTCACCACCCCCTTCCTCTAACTGTGCTAACATGTTTTACATACAACGGCACATAGGACATGCCAGCTGGACAAAGACCTTCCCCAGGGATCCTCTCTGGGGGAAAGGGTGACCCCCAGAAACCTGTGTGTTTAATGAATCTATCTGACTGCCAAGCACAAAGCAAAAGTGGGCAGGTCTCTCACTCCACCATGAAGAAGCCATGGAGGGATTCTCCTTTGGTTTTGATTCTAATAGAGGGAGAGAAATCATCCATGACAATGGGCTGAGAAGGTATGCGAATCTGGTTGTCATTGGAACGGAGATTTTCAAACTGAGAAGAGTGAAAGGTCCAGCTGTTCCCGCTGTGACATTTCCAACCTCGTTTCCCTCCTCTCCACCATGCCTCAGCTTCACTGATCTCTCAGAACTCTTGGGGGTGAGAACACAGGGGAAATGCTAACTTTCTTCGCAGCCCTTGAAGTGAGAAAAGGGGAAGGAAGGGACAGGCTGGAGAGCTGGCTGAGCATTCTACTTCTGTCAAGATGAACAAAAGGGGAACTTGACAAAGAAGCCTGGGCCGCCCAGGAAATAGAAACCCAACCAGTTACTCACTGCGCTTCCTCCGCGGCCACCGGCTTGACGTAATAGTCACTTGAGTAGAGAACCACATTGGCCACTTGTTCCACTGCAAAGGGAGGACAGGGGTGGGTGATTCACATGGGATCCTCCACGCATGTGCCTGGGGCCACCTGGCCTTCTGGGCACATGGTAGGTCTTCCCTTTCTAATGACTGTCTGAGTGCGCTTCTCAGGTTTGGCTTTCTCAGCTCAAAGCATAAACGTTGAGATTTCTGAGGCCACTTCTGTTCACCAATAACCGGCTCTGTGTCAACGCCCACCCACGAGCTGGTCTCCTGACTAACACAGCAACCCCTGGGAGCCCCCCGCTCTCTGCGCCCATGGTATGCCCTCCCAGAATCCCAGAATACAACACTTGCTCTCGTTCTCCAAACCTGCCTCCTTCTTATTTTCTGTCTTATTGAATGAGCGTCACCTTCCAGGTGTCCACGCCAGAAACCCCCTACAGGCCGCACAGGATGGGGCACAGGAAGATGGGCTCTGGGCTCAAACCCAGCTTGGCCGTAAGCTGTGGGGTGAGTCACTTAGCTCCTCTAAGCCTCACCTTCCCCATCAGCAAAATGGGGGTGATAATTGCATCTAACTCATAGGGGTGCTGTGATGATTAAGAAAATGATTTTTAATCTCCATTAAAATCAGATTTGAGAATTGAGACAAACACTCTGGGGGAAGCGCTCGGCACAGCGCCCAGCCTAGAGGAAGCTCTTAGCATCTTGCTTCAGAAAACTCCATAGCTTCTCTCCAAAATCAATGGCTTAGATGTTAGGATTCATAAAACTTTGAGAAATCATTTTAAATCAAAGTATCAAACGATACTTTCTCAATCCTGCTACTTGGTAGAACAGTGTATTGGACACTACACACCATGCTCCATAAATAAGCCAGGTCCTAGGAGGACTTAGGGGCATATGAACTAAGCAAACATAAAACAAAGCCAGAAATTAAGCATTCATTACCATCAGGAAAAATCTAGAATTCGTTAGCATGCATGCATCAGAATGCCTGATGCTTCTCTGTGATGGATGCGTGCGCAAAGAGGAAAGTGGTGCATGATACCAGGGTGACCCGCCGTCCTGGCCTGCCGGGACTGGCCCCGTTTTAGCACCAAAAGCCCTCGACAACCTGGGACAGCCGGTCACCCTCACACACTACGTCTGTCTTTCTTACTCATCGAATGTTTGATGTAGAAGTGAACTTGGAGGTCTCCCTCCCGGGTCATTCTATCGTGCCTTTTTGAAGTAGCCCACATAGGACCATCATACAGGACCATCTCCTGCACTTGGATGCCCGTTGAGCAGAGCAAGTGTGTAGAAACAGCCAGCAGAGGCGCCTCTCCTGCAGTGTTCTCGGGGCGTGGCCATCAGTTAGGGGGAGTCAGCCTGGGCAGCTTTGCCATTTACAAAGCAATCCATGTGTGACCAACCCAGAGGGCAGAGCATGGGCCACTGGAGTGGGTGCCAGGGGATTCAGCGAGGCCTCTCACAGCACCAGCCCCAGGAGCACCCCCACACTGTGCTCATGTGTCAACAGAGCTCATCACTGATCCGAGGAAGGAAACTCCTCTTCTGGCTTCCCCCGAGATCTGGCCCGGGGGCCCCTCCAGGGAGGCATGACACGGAAGATGGAAGCTCGCCTAGCGGGATGTTGTCCCCAGACCACAGTCCTCTGCTGGGCACAAGGTTGTACGACATGACACTGAAGGGCTTTCCTCCCTCAAGTTCCCGTCGTCCGTGACAACAGAGACAAACCGGCAGTTCTAAGGACCCAAGAGGGCCTATCTGACCAGAGGGGAGACCCTGCTTCCCCCAATATGGGACCAGATTGAGGAATTCTAGAAAACTCCAGCTTCGAGCAGAAGGTCCTACCGAAAGCTTTAATTTTCTTCACTGTCTTCTCTGTGTTGTTGGTCACGGTCACGGTCACAGGAATGGGCTCCCCATGGAAGTAGATCTGAAACAGCAGATAATCCAGAAACGGGGGCAGAGCGTGGTGGCACCTTTAATCTCATGGCTCTCTAAATTCACCGCAGCCCCTTAACGTGAATAAAAGCGGCTGAACTCCCATACTTTCAAGGAAGAGAAAGCGACAGCTACACGGTTCTTTTAGAGAGGGTCGGGAACACGTGCTGCCCCGTCTGCGGGGTGCTGAGAAGGGTAATGGGGACCGACATGGGTGCGCTCCTGCCCAGAAGCTGGGGCTGGAGCGTCACCGCAGGGTTCGCCCCAGGTCTTCAGTGGAACCATAGGTTATTTGGGGCAGGTGGTGCCCGTGTCCCCTGGGCCCAGGTGGGCGCGTCCTTGCACATGTGTGCACACACGCATGCACGTGCATCATGCACAGGCGGGCATGGACTCACCTGCACATCCCTGCACACTTGCACACACATGCATCATGCACACAGGCAGGCACGCACCCCCTGCACACAGAGTATGTCAGGCTCTTCCCAACAAGCGTGCATGACTCTTGGTGACCAGAGGGGCCAGAGACGGCCTTGGCCGGGGGTATTTCACCTTTCTCCATTATGACATACCTCATAGGTGACATTCACATGTGACATGGTCACCCCTCGTGGTTACGGTGAAACCTGAATTTTCCAATAAATAGTTTGCAATACCACACCTATTGGTGCCACAGTAGTAAACCAGGCCCACGGGGCAGGGAGGGGCTGGGCTGGGGGTATGTGAAACCACCCCACCAGCTGATCAGAACTGACCATGAGGGGAACGCAAGCCAATGTGACCCTATTCTAAAGGTCACCTCTATTAGCTCCAAATTATGGGAAAAAAGGCAATCATCTCAAACATTGGTGCTTCAAGTATCCCTAGAAACACACCCACAGCGTTAGGGGGCGAGGCCTGTCCCCCAGGCCGCCTCCCACGCGGGACATAGCAACACCTGTGGGGTACCTCTTTGCTGAGGGAGACGGAGAGGTGCAGGGGTTTGTCAGACATGAAGAACTGCCAGGCGGCCTCGGCTCGGGGCTGGGGACCCATCACAGACGGTGCATGCTGGACCTTACGGATCAGTAAACGCACAGAACTCCTGCAGACGGAAGGTCACAGACAGCCCTCCTTTAGCACCGGCCCCTTCAGGACGGCCGCCAGGACCCTCTCCCAGATTCATGCTGGGACCCACCAAAGACACCAGGTGAACCTAAAGACGTATGGGTCCTTGGTCTGTGGGAGGGGCCCGAGGACCTGGTTGCAGGTCCTTTCTCTGCAGTTTCACCGGCTGGGTGGTGTGGGGCCGGTCAGCACTCCCAAGGGTCACTCTCACCCTCAGTTAGGACGCTGAGCTGGCCGCTGTGGGTGAAGCTGATGTGGGAATGTGTCGTGTGCTTTAGGACATGCTGCCAATGTGCACACTCTCATTACGACTTATCATTGTCGCAGCGATAGGTGTGTGTGCTGAGGGTGAGGAGAAAGTGTTGAGGGCACAGTGGGAAGCCGTGTTCGGCTACAAGAAGAGCACTGCAGGCCAGGACTGGGGGGACAGGAGGGATGGGAGGTGCTGCTCAGTGGGGGGAGAGTTTCCATTTGGGGCCATGAGACATTTGGGGTATAGGCCGCTTGGGACAGAGAGTGGACAGTGGTGTAACTACGGTTACACAACATAGTGGATGTACTCAATGCCACTGAATTGCACACGGGAAAATGGTTAAAATAGTAAACTTCACGTTATGTCTGTTTTACCACAATAAATGACAACAGAAGAAGAAAACTAAAGAAAGAAGGAATCTGGAGGCTTTCAGGGGCGTACGTGAGCCCTTGGGGTTGCTAACTCCCTTGTCATCTCTCTTGGTTTTCTCCCCCCAAATGATCAGCCATTGACCGCCCCCCACCCCCACCCCATTGAGAGGTTCTGTCCTGACCGCCCTGACCTGGGGAGGTTCCATTACCGCCACGCGGCCAGGTGGGAAGAGTCCTGCCATAGACACAAAGGGAGTAGCGGTTTCTTATCCCCACTCCTTGCTCCCGGGACCCCTCACCTATTCCCACAACTACAAGCTTACTTCTTGGGAATTTTGTCCTCCTCACCATCCGTGCTGTCAGTGGCGAATGCTTTGACCTCGAAGTCTACCCCACAGCACTGCGGGGACAGAGAACAGACAAGGCCGCAGTCAGCACCTCCCTTCCTGGGACAGGTCAGACCTAGGGTTTCCAGGTGGGAATTCCTGCCCGTTCTCAGGAAAAGTTGGTCGGGAAATCAGGAAAATTGGCTCCTTGAACCCAGGTGATATCGGCCGTCACTTTGTGGAAACGATTCATCGTGGAGAACAGAAAACAGTTTATATCTCAGGATTCGAAAACGGGAAAGTGAAAAAAACTCCTGAGAAAGGGAGGGAATTCCCACCCGGAAACCCTAGTCATACCTCACGTGGCGGCGTTACCTGGTACCTTGTCTTTTTGTTTCAGCCTTACTCAGCCTTTTCAGGGTTCACCGTTAACATGTCCTTACCCACCACCACCTGGCATTCTTAGCCATGCTACCCCTCACTTCCGCCCCCCACCCCCACTCCCACTGCACGCAACTCCCTGCACAAGCCATGCCCCACACCAGTCTACCCTGAGCACACACTACTTTCTTCCTGAAATCAATGCTTCTCTCTCTCCCTCTCTCTTTTTTTGTATTTGACAAACTCCTACGTATTCTCCAAGCCCCAGCTCAAAGGTTCCCACAGCTGCATGGCTCCAAGGCCCCCAGGCATGCAGACACCCCCACATTGAGCTCTGTACCCTCCTCTCCTGAGACAGACAAAAGGGTGGCATTTTAGATGGCACAGTGTCCCCCATTCTAATTTGGTGACCTCGTCTTCCTCCATCTCTGGACCAGTGGCTTTCAAATGTTTCCCTACCCAGAGTAAGAAGTAATGTGGCCCAGAAAACAGATATGCATTTGAGAAACAGCTTCCGTGAAATAACACTGGGCTTTGCTATGTGTGAGACCCTCCGAGATTTCCCAATCTGGTCTGTTTCATTACGTCCCACTTTTCTTAAGTGCCATTTCTGACCCACTGCACTGGTAACACAAACCTCTAATAGGACAGGCACGACCCCCACATTGAAAATCCCTGCCCTAGACCGTCTCCATCTGTCACTGCACCCCTCCATAACGCAGCTACACAACTGCCCCCCTCTGCCGTCACTAGGCATCTTTTCCGCTCCCTCCCTCATCAATGCTGTCACCGAGGACTTTGGGCCTGTAATCCTGGGTCCTAGCACCTTTCACTCTCTCTTCCTGTCCTCACTGCTGCCTTCCTTGCTTGGAGTTCCTGGCCCTCCACGGTCACTCAGCCCATTTGCCTCTCTGCCTGTTCAGAGCTCATGCTTGGCCAAGCCAACCCCACTCTCAGCGCAGTGACCAGAACGACCCTTTGGGAACCTAAGGCAGAACGTTATCGTTCAGAGCCCACCAGTGGCTCCCATCTCATTCAAACAAAGCCCACAATGGTCTACGAGGCCTTTTGTGATCTGGCCGCACCGCGCACACCTGTCTGACCTGCTCCCACGATTCCACCTGCCCTAGCACACAGCACGCATGGTGTCCCCTCTGCCTGGAAGGCTCTCCCCTCGGAGGGCATGGCTCCCACTTCACCCTATTAGAGAAGCCGCCCTTAAATATCCTGAACGAGCAGCCCACCAGACACTCCCTTTGCCTCACACAGCACCTGCCATCCTCGGATGTGCCCTTAGGTAACTGTTATTTGCTTTTCGCATGTTTCTCTCCATTAACCTGTAAGACCCCTGAGGGGAGGGGGTCTACTATTTTGTTCACGGGGTTGGTCAGGATTAATACTTGTTGAGGACAAGTAATAGACAGTCTCTCTACTTTTGGGTACATTTGAAATTTTCCATGTAAAAGGCCATTTTTAAAAGTCATTTGAAGGAACAAATGAATCCATGGCATTTCTTCTTAAACCAACCTTGCCCGTGTCCTGCGGAGCGGGCTGCAACATGACTGAGCAGGGTAAGTAGTCGGGAAACTGCGGAAAGAAACGACAAATCATTTCTTTCAGAGGTGTTACTCCATGTGTAATATATACTCGTCATACAAAAGAACTGGCAAATGAAGGTAAGGAGCAAGCAAAAGGGGAAACACGTTCACGCATGCTTCTAATACCCGGAATAATGTCGTGACGTAAGTAGCCAGGTGTCCTGTGTGCACCCAGGCACACGAATATGGATGTAGAGGTGTGTTTTTCAGAAGTGGGACCAAATGATACATGTGTCCTGTCGTCTGGTTTGCTCGCGACACTAACCCTAACCCTAATCCTACTGGGGGTGCGGGGCGGAGAGGGGGAGTATTACGATGATTTTTCACGCCATGAGCCATGGTTCTGCAGCACCGTTGTTAGGGCTTCTGCAAAACCACATTTCATTTTACCCAGCTCCCTTGCTTGGCTGGTCTTTACTTTTTTTGCCATTACCAACAGTGCTGCAATAAATACCCTTCTTCATCCATCTCAGCACAGTTTTACTCAATTAACTCCATAGGCTTCACTGCTAGAAAGGGAACTGTCAGGTCAAAAGTCCTATTTTTGAGGTTTTGATATACGTTGACATGTCCGCTCCAAAAGGCTGTGTCACTTCAAACGTGCAGCGCCAGTGCATGGGAGCACCCAGGACCAGGAAACTTTTTAAAAGTAATTTTTAGAAGAGCTGTGGTAAAACATGCGTAACATAAAACTTAGCATATTAAGTGGCATAAAGTACATGCACATTTCTCTGCACAAGTCCCCACCATCCAGCTCCAGAATCTTCTCATCTCCCACACTGAAGCTCTGTCCCCATTACCCATGGACTCCCCACTTCCCCTCCCCAGCCCTCGGTGACCTCCATCCTCCTTCTGTCTCTATGGATTTGAGTACTCTAGGGACCTCGTGTAAGTAGAATCACGGTATTTGTTCTTTAGTGACTGGCTTCTCTCACTTCTCATGGTTTCAAGGTTCGTCCATGTTGTAGCGTGTATTAGAACTTCCTTCTTTTTCAAGGCTGAATCATGTAACTTTGGAGGAGTATATAACCTTCACACACACACACACACACACACACACACACATACACACACATGCTCGCAGAGGGCAGCAGTGGCTTTCCCCATCTCGAGTTCATGCCAAGTCTCAGAGGGCCTGAGGCTGTCTGTGGGTGGCCAGGTTTCCCCAGGAGTGACCAAGCCTCAAGAGAGAGGAAGCGACTGATCTATGGTGACGCACGGAGCTGCCACAAGGCTTCTTATTTCACTAAGTTCGCCTGTCTGTAGGGAACTCTTTTCTGTTTAGAACTCCTCAGGGCCAAACGTGGGGCATGTCTTTCTTTTTATAGATGAGCAAGTGAAGGAATCACGCACGCATGTAATTAGGTGGTCGCATGAAGGGAAATATTTAAACCGTAGGTTCAAATGGTGCCTTCAAAGACTCACAGGCTATTTTTAAGGACTTAAAAAAAGACAATCACAGCCCGTGAATCTAAAATTTCCTCCAAGGGTGCAATTTGAAGGCCCACAAATGTGAAGTCATTCATCTATCCCCTTGCCTTCACTCCCGGTCGCATTATAAGGTGCTGTGGCTGAAGGAACCAGGGCCAGGGGAGTGCATGGGGACAGCGGTCACCCACCGTGAGCAGAAAGGGGTACGTGTTGTCCCCCAGCTTCTTGATCAGGCTCTCCTGCAGTTTCGTAGGGGCGCTGGCAGCCCCCACCGGTGGGAACAGCTGAATGCGGGAGAAGTACAAGTCCCTGCGGAAGCTCAGGCCAATCACATCGATGTCTTCCTGGCCATAGCGGAAGGCACATGTCACAGAGACAAACACTGGAAGGGAGACGAGAGAAGGCTGGGCTTGCCTGGCGCCTGAGGGAGGACGTGCGACTGCTGGCACTGTTGGTCGTGGCTTCCACCCTGTAGTGCCGGAGGGCGTGGGGGCTGGGAAGCCTCCCACTCAGCCGGGCCACACACTCTTGGAGAAGGAGCACCTTGCCCTGGTGTGTTAATTACCCGACAGGGGGGGGCATGTCAGAGACTGGAAGGAGCCGCCTATGAACCACGCTATTTTGCCACCTGACCCCACGGTTTCCTCTATGCCACTATCCCCCTTGACCCACCCGCTCAGTGACCTCAGGAGGCTTTCAAACAGTGTAGGTCTCTTGGGTTCTGAGGGCAGGATGTCTGGATGGAGCTGAGGGTGAGGGTAAGAAGTAGAGGGAAACTGTGCCAGGGAGTCAAATGCGTCTGTGCCAGAGCTGGACATGGACAGGCTGTGAGAGAAGCTAGATGGGGCTTGTGGGTCAAGTGGGGAGATGACATCGACTCTGAGAGGAAACCCTTCGTTTCCGCACCGCTCAGAAACAAGCATTCTCTGAATCACCACTTCTGAAAACGCAGTTTGATTAAAAAGATGTAAATAGTGCCCCCAGTGGACCAAAAGAATTATGACCCTACAGGATTGAGGATGGACTATTGACACATTCTTTAAGATGGTAAATAAAACCACACGAAGCACATTACTCTTGAAATCTTGAACGGAAGCATACAGAAGCGGTCCCCAGGTCCTCGGGAGTTATTGCCTGTGTCCGCCCCAGGGGTAACTGGCCCTCGCCACTGAGCTCAGAAGAGACACTGATCACATGCCTAGCCCTCATCCGATGTTTGTTAGAAGCTGCCCAGAGATGACCTGGCTATATCCTCCTCACCAGGCAGCGCTTTCCCTCAGAGCAGGTACCCTTTCCTGGCAAGGGGGAGGGTGATCAGGGCTCAGGCCAGGCTCCTCCTGGTGCTAGAGAGAAGCGAGGCATCTCAAGGGGATGGAGGCAGGAGAAGGGGGCATTTCAGCCCCACTTCTGCCAGGCCCCCCTCGATGCGGACGGCCCCACATCTGGCACACTCCCGTGGGCACACCCCGGGTTCGGAGCATTTCCAGTGGATGCCAGTAGCAACCACTCAAAAAGGCAGCTTTAGGAGGAATCGAGTCCATGACACTATCGTAAGGATAGCTCAGATCTGCTCCAATTTAGCTAACAAATTGTTATTAGTACCGTGTTACCTGCCACACACACACCCACTGCCAGAGATCGTCAGGAGTGCTGTGATGCTGTGGTTCAGAGCCACCACAGTAAGCATCCAACGTAATTTGGCCTTCCGGAAGTTTCCATTTCCCCCTTTTCCTTTAAACCCACCAAGGAGCCCTCCTGCGGTAGCTCCTGGCATAGAACTACATGGCACAGGGACGCACGCACAGCTGACGGAGCAGACACACCTGGGCTCTGCCCACCCGTCACTTATCCTGCTACCCTGGTGCCATGGCTTCCCAGAGTCCTCACCCTCATCTGAGCAATGGGGACAGTGAGCTCTGCTGTGAACAGGACTGCTGTCCTGAGGATGGCACGAGGGGCTGTGGGGGAAGGGACCTGGCAGCAGGTGGGTGTGCAGGAGCGTGCCAGCGGCCCCGCCCCTCCCACCCGAATGCCTCCCTCCCTGCACCAGCCGAGACCAGACCACTGTTCCCGCCTCACCTGTCTTCCCCTTCACGAGCTCCGGGTCCACTAACACGACACCATCTGCACCAAAGGAGAGAGAGCAGTGAGGGTGGCGGAGATGAAAGGGCCCAGAGGCCTTCCTCACAGATAGAATAGATATGTTATTTATATATAGGAACCCATTTAAAAATATAAATATATAAACTATATGTATGTATATGTAGTTTTTTAATTGCACATGTAATCCATGTTCATTATAGGAAAATTAGAAAGGAAAATTAAGCAAAGAGAAAACAAAGTCACCAAAATTTCCACTACCCAGAGATACCCATTGTCAAGATATTTGTGCAGAATTTTTTTCCAGACGTATATACTTACATGAATGTTTTTACCAAAAAAAAATGAGATCCTGCTCTACATATTATTCAGTTAACTGCTTTCCTCATTCAACTATATTGCAAACATCTACACACACACACACACACACACACACACACACACACAAATATGTATTAATCATTTTAAAGGCTACACAGTATTCCAATGAGTGAATGTAGCATAAATTTTTAAATTAATCCCCTCTTGTTAGGGGATTTACATTGTTTGCAATTTAGCTTGTTTCCTTTATAATTAACATTACAATAAACATCCTTAGAGATAAATCTTCCTTTCCATCCGTGGACAAACTGGATTTGGCTTTTGATAACATGCATCTAATGACCTTCCAGGAACGGTTTTGCTGAGTGACACTCTCATGCTCAGTGCTTAAAACAGCCAATTTTGTACACTTCTTTTTTTTAAATAAGGATGTGAGTTGAAATAATTGTGGATTCACAGGAAGTGACAAAGATAGCACAGAGAGGTCCTTGTGTTTCTGTCATCCAGTTTCTCCCAGTGGTTAGATCTTAGATAATTACAGTACAATATTGAAATCAGGAAGTTGACATGGGTACGCTGTGTGTGCAGTTCTAAGTCACTGTCTCACATGTGGAGATTTGCGTGACCACCTCTACAATCTGGGGACAGAACTGTTCCCTCACCATCAGCCTCTCCCTTTATAGTCACACGCCCACCACTCTTAGGCCCTACCAACTGAGAATCAGTTTCCTGTTTCTACAATTTTCTCACCTTGACAATGATACATAGGTGAAATCATACAGCATGTGGGCTTTGGAGACTGGCTTTCCCCACTCAGCATAATGCCCTGGAGAGCCACAGGCCGTTGTGTGTGTCAGTCATTCATTCTTTTTATTGCTGAGTAGAATTCCATGGTGTGGATGTGCCTCACCTTGGGTAACCTGATTCACCCTGAGAGATATTTTGGTTCCTTCCAGTTTGGAGCTATTACAAATAAAGCTGCTACGCTTTATTTGTAAAATGCTATGGCATTTTACATTCCTGCCAGCCACGTTTGAGTGATCCAGTTTCTCTGAATCCTCACCAGCCTTTGGTATTGTCACTATTTTTCATTTTAGCCATTCTGACAGGTGTAGAATGATATTTCACTGTGGTTTTAATTTGCATTTCCCTAATGACTAATGACATTGAACATTTTTTCATGTGCTTATTTGCCATCCATACGTCTTCTTGATGAAATGCCCCTTCGTGTCCTTTGTCTATTTTCTAACTGGGTTTTGTTTTTCTTTTACTGTTGAGTTTTGAGTATTCTTTATATAATCTAGAAAGGACTCCTTAAAATTGCTTCCAATAAGACAGTGGCACCGCACTGATGTTTAAATTGTCCTTTCTTTGATTAGATTATCAACAGAGCCAATTTTTAAAAATAAGTAACTAATAGCTGTCCGATGATGTAAAGAAAATAGAGTGTGGAAAATTTGATTCCAAACTCAACTCACCCACAGGCTCGACTTGATCAACGTGGTCTATATAGTCTCTCTTCCCCAGGTAGATGGTCACCTGTGGGAGGAACAGGTATGGATTCTAAATGGCCAAAGAACACTCACCTAACGCATTCACGTTAAAAATCAGCAACAACTAAAACATTCTGATTAGTCTTGAGAAGAGGAGCTACCTGGCAGCAGTACCCCCATGCCCTCCTCTCCCCTGCTGGGCTGTGGGCAGAGCCAACGAAGTCCCCAAGGTGTGCTGTTTCCTCCACCTCATACATCTGCTCCAAGGAATTCTTCCCACCTTTTTGGACGCTCCCTGTTCTCTCCACCTTTTCCCATCAAGCCTAGTTCTGATATCAACTAGTTAAACTCGTTGAATTAACTGATAATACTTTTAGTGGAAATCTATCCCTATCCTAGCCTATGCAAATGAGGCTTCTCCCACCCATTTGCATGTGAAGCCTTTCATTTCTAGCTGTGAATGAAAGCTTTCCTCTCCTTGTTAAAAGAGTTTTTAGACTGAGCAAAGAGCTGGGAGACTTGTTTCAGTCCCTGAAATCCCACCAGGTGAGCTTCTGTACAGGCAAACCTGAACCCCTGCTCTGAGGAACGGGAGACGGTGGAGCTGAGGGCGGGGCCTAATGGGGGTGGGGGTGAGAGATGACCAGTGTCTCCGCCCTGTCTTCTCCATTTGCATGTCCCTGGCAGCAAAGGGCTTCATCCACCCCCTTTGTGGGAGGGCATGGGTTGGTTCACCACCACTCACCACTTTACCCCATGGAGGTGTGAGTGCTCTGATGGTAAGAACTCTGTCTTTCATCCATCTTTCAGCCATCACAGTGGCTAGGACAGTGCCTGGTACCTAACAGGAAGTCAGTGAACGTGCGCTAAGGGCACCAGTGAGTGTGTGCCCCCGACCAGCTCCCTTCTTCCCTGAGCCTCTTAAATTCATATTTTTAGATTCAGAAACACCCGAAGTCATTTTTGTTGGCATCAAATCATCTCCTAAATTTACATTCTCACACTGGATGTCCTGGAGTGAATGCCTGCGCCTTCTGGGTTATTTGGATTACTGATGCTGAAGCACCTGAAGAACAGCAGAGCCAGGTGGCTGGGATGGCGAACGGATGCTTTTGGGTAAGAATAATAACAAATTCAGTGTATACAAAGCCCAGAGCCAAGAGGATGCTTCTGGAACTGCCAATGGTTTCATCTGCAGGTGAATGGCTGCCAAACAGGAATGCAGGCTCATGCCAGGAAGAGTTTTAGAGGACCTGACCCTAAAGAATCCAGGAAGATGTTGAAGCGTTTTGAGCAGGATGAAACACCTGCACTTAAATAGCATTTAGAGTGTTTATCATGCACCAGGCACCAAGCTACATCATTTAATCCTCACAGCAACTCTGTGAGACAGGAATTAACCCCATTTTATGGAGGAGAATACTGAGACTTCGGTCACCCTAACAGCGAAGTGGAGAGTCCACTGGCAGGGGAAAGCCAGGCAGGCAGTTGACACAGCTGGGAGGGGGCAGACTGGAGGGGGAGTGGGAGGAAGACGGCAGGTGAAGAGGTGAGCGTCTCTTGTTTTTCACACTTTGGCTGTGAAGGAAGGAGAGCTAGAAAGGGGACAAGGTCAAGGGGAGTTGGTGGTGGTGTGTTTAGGTGCATGAGGTCGGTACTTGTTTTTTGTGCTCAGGCCAAGTTCAGGAAGAGAGGGAGAAGCTGCAGATGCAGCCAGGAGGGAGGCTGATGGTGGAGGACCTCACAGAGGTGGTGTAAGTAGCCTGAACTTCAGATGGGAGCACAGTTTGGGCCCAGTTCTCTTCTGCTGCAATTGGAAGAGAAGGGAAAGGACGGGGGCAGGCAGAGAAGTGGGGCTGAACAATGTGGGACTGCAGCCGACTGCTGCTGGCCCACCCAGCAGCCAAATGCTCCTCCTGCCTGGACAAGAGTCACCCACTGTGTCAGGGTCCTCCATCCCTCATGGGTCACGTGCCAAGACGAGGCTAGCCCCAGAGGATCATCCTTGATTGGCCGGGTCCAATTAGGATCATCCAACTCCTTTGACTCAGGTTTGATTCAGTGTGGGCATGTGACCCAGTTTTGACCAATAAGCTATGAGAGAAGTTTGCTGGAGGGCTGCTGGGAAAATATTTCCTCCCTCCTGAAAAGAGACCCCAGGAAGCAACAGCCTCTTTCTTCTTCTGGGGGGAAATGAGGGTGAGACACCTGCTGCTGGGTAGCCTCGTCACCAGCTGGAGGACGAAGATCACAGAAGAAGGCAGAGTGGAGAGCATCCAAGAAATGGCCCTGGTGCCCTGGCGCACCACACCCGGAGCCATACAGAAGTTGCAGTTGGAATGATCCTAATATGTGAGACATTAATTGATGAACTATTTTTTCCCCTATATACAAAAAATTCTGAATTTCTTGGTTCAAAGGATGTCTCTTAGGTGTGAGGAATTAAAAAGTGGGGAAATGATGGGCCGGCCCGGTGGCTCAGGCAGTTAGAGCTCCATGCTCCTAACTCCGAAGGCTGCCGGTTCGATTCCCACATGGGCCAGGGGGCTCTCAACCACAAGGATGCCAGTTCAACTCCTCGAGTCCTGCAAGGGATGGTAGGCAGCGTCCCCTGCAACTAAGATTGAACATGGCACCTTGAGCTGAGCTGCCGCTGAGCTCCCGGATGGCTCAGTTGGTTGGAATGTGTCCTCTCAACCACAAGGTTGCCGGTTCGACTCCCGCAAGTGATGGTGGGCTGTGCCCCTGCAACCCCTCCACAACTAAGACTGAAAGGACAACAACTTGAAGCTGAACGGCGCCCTCCATAATTAAGATTGAAAAGACAACACCTTGACTTGGAAAAAAGGCCTGGAAGTACACACTGTTCCCCAATAAAGTACTGTTCCCCTTCCCCAATAAAATCTTTAAAAAAAAAAAAAAAAGTGGGGAAATGATATGGCACAGCAGGCGTGGGTTCTCTCTTCCTCTTTCAGACGTCAAGATAAAGTATGCGAAAAGACACAAGCTGGAAAAGAGTTCGGAGAATGAAAGGTTGAGGGGTACCCAACTTGTCACCCCAAAGAACTAGAGTACTTGATGAAAATGGCGGAGTTCCTCAGCTAAGAGAGGAGAGGGTAGAGAGCGCCCATGGGCAGCCCTACTCTCTTTGGACCAGAGTTTTTTGGGGGGCCCAGTACAGGTTTCGGAAGTCAACTAGAAGAATGATTTAGGTCCACATGGTCCAATACGGTAGCTACTAGTTTAGGTGGCTACTGGACACTTGAAATAGGGCCATTCCAAATTGACAGGGGCTATAAATGTAGAATACACAGCAGATTTTAAAGACTTAGAAAATGCACGTGAAATATGTCGTCAATAATTTTTACGTCATCTACATGTTAAAATAATAGTTTTTGGATGTATTAGGTTAAATAAAGTACAATGTGAAAATGAATTCCACCTCTTACTTTTTAAATGTTGACTACTGAAAAATTTAAAAATTAAAATTAAAATATATGGTTTGCATTGACGGTGCTGATAGATCATTGGCTCCTAAGAAGCCATCATGTGGAACAAGGAGACCCCATCCATGGAGGCTGGGGTGGATCCTCCCTCAGGTCTCCCATGCCAGGAAGTTCTTGGGCACGTCTAGACCATCTAATGTGCCCCCGATAGAGCCAACAGTCGCATCGTCTCTGCCGAGTACGCAGGCTGCCAGGATACTGGTGGCCATGTGGTCACAGGGCAGCGTGATGGAAAGGGAGCAGCTGGGGCATGTCCCTTAGCCAGTGGCCCTGAAGTGCAGGGAGGTTGTGAGCACGGAGGCTGGGTTGTGCACAGGAGGTGGAGAGCTGCATCGAGTCAGTGGTAGGGCTTTTCCCAGGCAGGCGGGTAAGATGATAGGCAAAGGGCCACGCGAGTTACAGGCATTAACAAAACAGTATTTGAAATGGTAAGCCATGGGTTCAAGTCTGGCTAGGAAAAGAAGTGAACTTGGGGGTGAGGGGGCGGGGGCTGAGAGATTAGGAGAAAATTAAGGGTCTCAGGACTAACGTCTCATTGCGATTGAAGAGAAGTTGTATTCTGCAATTTGCTCAGTTGTTTATCTCATTTATCGTCCATCCTCAGACAGAGATGGAATATAGACATAGAGCGTCCCTCAACCTCAGAGGACCTTGGACTTGATCATGTCTATTCTTGTAAAAGCTTTCTTAATAACAAAGAAAAAAACATTTCCATCAAAACACTCACTTCCGTAGCACTTACGGATTTGTCCCGGGAGGTCTTCTTGAAGATAACATGGTTTGGTGTAGACTTACTGGCTGCCATGTTATCTGTCCGTGGCAGCTTCTTCCACCTTGGGATGGATGTCAGGTGTTAGAGGGCTGGGGAAAGGTAAAACAATTCTTAATATAAAGCCAAGAACATTCTGGGTATAACACCTACTCATAAGAGAGACGCTGTACATCCATTGCCTTCTACCTGCCTTACTATCCATGTTTGATGAAACAAGGTCTTTGTCTAGTTTGTATTGCATTGCAGTGTGCTGTTCTTACAAAGACGTGTTTTAGTTCTCTTGAGAAGCCTCAAACATTTCTTAGTAAATCTCACCAGGAAGTCCAGCTCAATTCCAACAAGGAGGCTTTACTTTCTGACTAACCTTTGGTATTGTCACACTTAGCCAGGTGGAATTTAAAATTCTGTCACGATGATGACTTCTGGCAATTAAAATAGAAAAAGTTCCTGAAAAGCACAACATACCCACCTCACAAATATCATTTTCAAAATATATTAAATCCCCAAAAGTTCTATTCAGAAACTCATACTAAGTGGTGCTTTCCTCTTCCTGCCGTGTCATTACACCACCACCACCACCACCACCACCACCACCACACACCCCCAGCTGTACAGACAATGAAGAGGCCATCTTAGCTACATGGAATTCAATGCACTCCAAGTTTCCGTAACAAGCAAAGTGCATGGAAACTACATGAAAAGGAGAAACGGGGACAGACTACATGAAAATGCCCGTCATCCTGACCCTTGCCCTTCCCTGTACCTGCCCCAAGTTTCTGAGGCTTGTGCGAGGGCGGGCACATACCTTGTGCAACCAGCCGGATGGGCCTGGGAGGCGAGGAGAAGGTCTCTGTGCCCTCTGGGGTGGCAGCCAGCCCCTGCTGTCTACCCAGGTGACCCTAGCGTGGCCCTAGGCTGACGTGCATGGAGCATTTGTAGGGAATCTAGCCCAGCACTCAGATCTCAATGTCTCCAAGCCAAATCCCATCTGAGGAGCAGAGTGGAAATTGGATTAGTGTAGAGACGGGTGAACTGGTAGTTTCAGCAGTTCTAAGCATTAGGCAAGGGTCTCCTCCCAGAGGGGCTCAGATACAGGACCTGTCATGCTCGAGAGGGGAGGGTATGATGGGAGGGACAGCCGCTAAAGGAAAGCTACTTTTTTTCCTAACCCTCTTTGGGTTCTGGAAATAGACTGATTATCCCTCCACAGGACAGGATTTTCTAGTGCTCAACACACTTAATCAAACTCAGCAGGCAGATAATGCAACCTTAGGGGCAGAGATATAAACAAAAAGGTCAAGGAGAAACATCAACCTCAAGAGGAACCTTGGTACCATGCAAATCAAACTAGATGGGTCCCTCCCCTCCACCCCGTGTCCTGATTACATCACACGTCCTGTCTGTTTCCCCCCGGAGCCTCTGGAATCTGTCCATGGCTTCCCCCGAGTCCATACCAACCCCGCTGCTTTCCTGGATCAGAATGTCCCCTGCTGTCTGACTGCACCATCTCCACCCTCCAGGGCCCTCCAAGCCCTGCTGTCAACCCCTGCACCCTCTCCCCAATGCTCTCAGGACACGGACACACGTCTTTCAAACTCGAGCTGCCTTTCACGTGGCCCTGCACCACCCACTCCCACTGTTCCTGCCTGAACAATCCTCTCCTCACCTCACCGACTTCACCCTTCAGATTCCTGCTGGGGGAGCCTTTCCCAACCTCCGGGACTAGGTTAGACACAGTGCATTTGACACTTGGGTGGGAGATTACTTCGTGTCTCTTCCCGTACTTGACTATCAGCTTCATGAGGGCAGGGACCCACAGCGTTGTGCTTCCTTCACTTTTGGATCCCAGTGCCCAGAACAACGGCTGCTCCCAGGAACACTCAGGGAGTAAATGATTGCACGCTGTGGCCACTAAACACATTTACTCACACACTGGACTTGACCTGGCATCTGAGAATGAAGCAAGTCGAAACAGAAGCTTGTTTGTGATGTTAGCATCCATCAAAACACTGCACTGGGGGCCGGCCCAGTGGTTCAGGCGGTTAGAGCTCCATGCTCCTAACTCCGAAGGCTGCCGGTTCGATACCCACATGGGCCAGTGGGCTCTCAACCACAAGGTTGCCGGTTCAACTCTTCGAGTCCCGCAAGAGATGGTGGGCAGCGCCCCCTGCAACTAGAAAACGGCAACTAGAAAACGGCAACTGGACCTGGAGCTGAGCTGCGCCCTCCACAACTAAGACTGAAAGGACAACAACTTGAAGCTGAACGGCACCCTCCACAACTAAGATTGAAAGGACAACAACTTGACTCGGAAAAAAGGCCTAGAAGTACACACTGTTCCCCAATAAATTCCTGTTCTCCTTCCCCAATTAAAAAAAAAAAAATCTTTAAAAGAAAAACAACACTGCACTGGCTTCCCACCTAAGTCTGGATCACGCCTACAAGGCACTGCATGACCTGGCTCCCGTTATCTCGGACCTTATTTCTCACCACCTCACCCACTTTGCTCCGGTCCACTGGCCTCTGCTTTTCTTCAAACCTGCCTCGGGGACTTTGCACTTCTCTTTCCTCATCCGGGACACTCATCCCACAGATAGTCCCTTGGCTCACTCCCTTAATTTCTTTGGGTCTTTACTTCGATGTCACCCTATCCATCTATACCCTACTTTATCCCACCTCACTCAACACTCCTGTCCTCCTTCTCTGCATTTTTTTCTATAGCACTCATCATCATCTAACATAAAATTTACCTTTATTTAATCTTGTTTATTGTCTGTCCCCCTACCCCACCATTACTAGAATATAAGTTCCAGGAGTTTCAAGATTTTTTACTGTTTCGTAGCTATCTAGTAACGAGACTAGGGACCTCAATACACGTCTAGTCAATAAGCCACTGGGTAACAATAGTGTAACAGCTGACAATAAAGTTGGGAAATTTTTTTTTTTTAATTTCTAAGGGAAAAACTTTTTAACAGAAGCATGCCAACTGATACATGTAAAAGAAATAATAGAGAAACATCATTTGACAAACTAACTGCATCAATCACGGCTTTTTATTTTCTGTATTTCTAATGCTTTGACGTAGAGGCTTTCCAGCCCCTGGAGTAAACAACTGCCTTTCGAATGCAAACTAACCCATCCAGAGCCCATGCACCTCCACACTCGTCTCACAGGCTGAGCCACTACTGCCCTGGCCTCATCATCCAGGGCTGGGGACCAGACACCTGGAGACAGCCTCCACACCCCACAACCTGCTGCAGTTAAACTCGCCCATGTGAAGCCTGCTTATCCTGCCTCACTAGTTCTTTCCCGTGGAAACCACAAAACGATCCTTGCTCCTGACCAATCTGGGTGCTTCCCCACGTGGCCCTCTATGGCGTGGCCTGCCCCCTTTTTGGGAATTGTAACAAACTCTCTCTTCAATGGCAATCGTCTCTCAATCTGTGGCCTCACCATACTTGAATAATACCAAAACTTACGTTTTAAAACACTGATGAAATTGACTCAGACAAGGCTTATTCATTGGTGTCAACGCCATTAGGTGAAGGGTTAATGGGGAAATGGCTGTCCCTATAGCACCAAGGGGATGCCGTAGGTTCTGGGCTTATCACCAGGGGCAAACCTTACTGCGCAACAGGGAACCAGGCA
This sequence comes from Rhinolophus ferrumequinum, assembly GCF_004115265.2. Lineage (NCBI taxonomy): Eukaryota > Metazoa > Chordata > Mammalia > Chiroptera > Rhinolophidae > Rhinolophus > Rhinolophus ferrumequinum. Next base: position 5,675,516 of record NC_046291.1, read on the forward strand.
TGTCCTCGGTCAATCTCAGCATCACCAATGGTGCCGATCAGATGAGATGTGTCACCTTGGGGTAACCAAAGCCTTCAAGCTTTTGGCATGACTTCTGGTTTACGGGAAATAAAAGGAATAGAGGAACAAGTGAAATGACACCACAAGAGCTAGCTACCAGATGAATCCAGAAATTAGCTGGGTCTTTTCTAAGTCAACATCATAGAAAAGGGATGTACTAGAGTAAAAGACACTTAGGACTCAATATCAGACGTGATGTTTGGTCCCAGGTTCGATGCCCAAAGGGATAAACAGGATGTATAAGACATTTTGGGTCCATTGGGAAAATCCGAATATGATCTAGGTGACAGGTAAGATGAAAATATCTGGAAGAGGGAGGCAGACTGTGAGTGAACAAAGGTGGTCATGGGATGGTATGTGTAGTATGATCAGATTTTCCCAACAGTCTATGTGCGTACATGTGCACACATATGTGTATATTTATATCTGTGCATGTTTTCACCCCCATTACATGTACAATCAGCAAAGATATACACTGAGAAGCTAACATTGGTGGTCTGTGTGGTGAGAATGTTAGGTTTTTAAAATTTTTGTCTGTAATTTAAAATTTTTCTCAATCATTTACTACTCCTCTGACAGAAAAGCTAAAATATAACACTGTTATAAATTTAGAAGACCATCTAATTTTTCCCTAAAAAATACAAAAATAAGAAAGAGCAATGACTAGGGTGTTTCTTTTATTGTCCCCAACGGAGGGGCTGCTCCGAGCTGTTGCCGCAGGTCTCAGTACCAGTGTGCAGCTGTGGGGGCTCCTGGGACCGTCCTGTTGTATTAGTACCAGGCCGTCAGGGGGGTGCAGACCTGTTGCCAGCCTGCCAGGGCTTGGCAGGCAGGGGAACCGGATGACTGGATGCCAGGTCTCCCTCTTTTTGAAAACAGTCTCTGATAGTCATTCCCAACCCTTGATCTGTGATGAATTTTTCTCTGCTTAGTAGAGAAATGAGAAAAGTAAGGGACACTGTTGGGAGTTTTTCCATAGAACCAAATGTATTCGATATACAGGATTGTCCTTTTTCCTAAGGTTATGAGGCTCTCGGTTTTTTTGTATTAAAACGTCCTGTTTCTTCTTCCCTATCTTTATTGAGGTACTTTACATACAACCAAGATTACTCACTTTCAGTGTATAGTGCGATGAGTTTAACCACCGCTATGAAGACATAGAATGCTGCCATCACCCCAAAAGTCCTGTGGCACCCCCATCTGTCAACTCCTCCAACTCCCACAACTCCAGGAAACCACTTATTTGCTTTCTGTCATTGATTTTGCATCTTCTACAATCCACCATGAATTTCAGAATAGCAAAGCTGAAATAATAAACACCCAGTCAACACCGAGATGGGACAACAAACATTTTGCTGCATGTGCTCATCTCTAGCGCTCTTTTCCTTTTCAACCATTTGAAAATAAACTGCAGACATCACCATACTTGACCCATAAACACTGCAGAGTGTAGCTGCTAAGCAGGACAAAGTGTGGTTTGTTTGTTTTTTAAATCAAATAAAGATGGAAGTAGTTGGTAGTTTAGAAAAAAACATCCTTACTTGACCAAAATAAAAAGTTGCCACCTCTCCTGCGATTCTTTTGGAGATTTACTGGCCTATAAATTCCCCAAGTCTGGGCACCATCAGCTCTAGTAACACTCGTTGCTCAGGAGACAGCGTCCAGTGAGACGGTGCTATAGGACCCTGTACCCTCCCCCAACACCCAGCATAGAGCCGGCTCTAGGGGGTGGTTGGCGGGGGGCAGGGATGTTCAGCTAAGCAGCTTACAGGCTTTGGGGTAAGGCTATCGTCTCCAAGGCTTATGAGGGCACATGCGTGAGGAAAACGGGTACACTGTGCTGGACATCAACCACAGGATGAAAACCGCGTGTCCTCCGTCTGCCTTAGTTTGACCAAGCTGAGAGCTCTTGAGCAGTTTGAGGCAACTCTATTTATGAAGAGTACCAGGAAATCGGAGCTTTTAAAAACCACCTTAATTCCAACATGTAGCACTTCGTCCACTGGTCTAGAGAACAGAGGGGCTGTCATGTTCCGGTTTATACCTGAAATCATACATGGAATCCTGTGGGTTCTTAAGGCGGGCAGGCACCCTTAAAAAGCATGTAGTCCACACCCCAGCCCTTGCTTGGATCTCCTCTACAATAGCCACAAAAAGTTGAATGCTTCCAGGGATGCGGAAATCACTACTGCATTGCTTTGGAACAGCATGAAGTGTGAGAGAATTCTTTGTCAGGATGGAACCAGCCTCCTTTCTCTCCATTGCTCCAAGTTAATCTAACCTCTTCCACATGTGAATCTGTCATAATTAGAACACAGGTGCTCATTCCCCGTGGGTATTAAAACCCTCACCACCCTGGGATCCTATCCCAAAGCGGATTTCAGACGTCCATCTTGAAGCATCGTACTGGGAATGGCACTTCATGCTCAGGTTCAGTGCGCCAGGAGCGTGTTGTACGAAGAGCCCGACAGGAGTCCTGGGTTCTGTGGCTCACTGATGAATCCACTGCACCCGAGAAAGCACCTCTTCCTCACTGCTGTTCTCTTCACCTGCAGAGGGGGAGCCCTGACGTGCCGTCTTGCAGGGTTGGGGAGATGTGTGGTGTGTGCAGACGAGTCCTTTAAAAGAACGATGAGCTGTGCAGAGCGGAGGCTCTCCCTCGTCCCGAGTGAGGGTGCTGTCTGCCTGGGGTGCCTCTTCACCCTCCGGTCATGCCACATGCACACGGGGGCAGGGAGGGGAGTCTCCATGGTAATGAAGCTGCTTCAACACGGGAAATTTGGAGTCGACCACAAATCAAGTTGCTTACTCCTGCAGGTGGCAAAGTTAAGTATATGCCTTTTGGAGGAGAGGCCTGTCATGGGCTGAATGTTTGCATCCCCCAAAGTCACACGTTAAAGCCCTAACCCCCAGTGTGTGGGGATCTGAGACGGGGCCTTTGGGAGGCGACTAGGGTTGGCTGAGGCCACGAGGGTGGGGCCCTGATCTAACAGGATTAGTGTCCTTATAGACACCATTCTCTCCACTCCACGTGCACAAAGAAGCCATGCGAGTACGCGGTGCCACCGCAGTGACCGACAGGCCGAGGCCTCAGAACGAAACCTACGTCGCCGGCACCTTGATCTCAGACTTCCAGCCTCCAGAAGTGTGGGAAAGGAGTTTCTGTTGTTGAAGCTGCTCAGTCAACGGTGTTTTGTTATGGCAGCGCGAGCTACACAAGGGCCTGTGCTTTTCTTCAGACAGATGGGACTGCTATAGATCAAAAAAGTTTGAGAGAAACTGACACTAACCCCGTGTAAAAATATACCCTTTTCTGTTGGAACGCGATAAAGGTGGTGGTTGTACAACACTGCAAATGCACTAAATGCCACTGTATTCCTCCCTTTAAAATGGTTAATTTTGTCATATGGTTTTCAACTCAATCAATTTAAAAACAGTAAAAATATTTATGTCATGATCCTGTACATACACATATATGTACAGAATAAAATTTCTACAAAACATTTACCCTTACTGTGTGGCTTATTCTTACATTTTTTTTAACTACCTCCCTTCCCTCTTTGTCACTGTTCCTTTCACCTGGTTATGACCCACTATCATGGGGCTGGCTTGTTTTTTGCTGATTCAATTCTACTAAACAAAAACTTTACTGAGTACCCACTCTGTGCCAAGCTCTACATGGGCATCAAGGATATGGCTGCTCCTGAGACTTCTGACATCTTAGAACCATCTGGGCATGTGCTCCAGGGAACAGGACTTACGGCGTCCTAGCTAGAAACCAGATGTGTATTACAGCCTGTCTTCTTACCGGCCTGGCTCATAAACATACCTACCGATTGTCTCTTAATTCCATTTCTCTAAAAAGTGAAGCCCGAATTCACCGGCTCTCTTCTCCAGCCAATGGGGTGTAAAAGGCAACCCAAACAGTGACGCGTGCTTTACAGTGCCGCTTGCTTTCTTGCTGTGTCCCCTTTGCTCCCCTAGCTGCCTGCACATCAACAGACGTGAGTGAGGCCAGCCTCTACCATTCAGCCCAGCCCACTCACGGAATCGTAAGGATGGTTGTTTTAAGCCGTTACACTTTAAGGTAGTTTGTTGAGCGGTGGAAGCTAACTGGATCCCAACTCAAACAAGTCAATCATACAAACACATCGGCGAGACAATCAGGAAAATGAGACTATAAACTGGATGGTGAACGGCACTGAGCTACTGTGCATTCCACGAGGTGTAACTATGACATGGTGCCCTCATTAGTTTGGGATGAATGCTGATTTATGGGGACAATGACATGCTTGATTTGTTATAAAACACTCACAAATTGCTGAGTGGCGGGTAGGTACGCCGAGACTCATTACACGAGTGTTTCCTCTGCCCCTGTAGGTTCCGGGCCCAGCCGGACCTGGACGTTCGGAAGCATCTGGAGTGAAGACAGGGAAGGGTTCAGAGGCACAGATGGAAACCAGGACGCCATGCTACAAAAGCCCGAGCTCCCTGAGGTACGAGATCAAATGGTGCAGAGGTGAGGCAGCTAAGATCATTTTCTGGATCAGAGTCTAATCTTTTACTGGCACGTACCACGTATCCTATGTGTTTTTACAGAACCCATGCCAACACAGACATATTTCACTCTACTCAAGATTTCCAACGTTTATTGGCTTGAAAATTTGGGATGCCCAGCACGACTGGTATGTACTGTAGTAGGAGACACAAGAGAAAAGATGAAGTGGAGTAACGGCGTTAACACAGCGACTCTTCCCGTCACCGCACCCAAAGCCCCAACAGGCACTTTGACATCAGCCTCACGCTGCAGGCCTGGGGGGCCAGGCGGATCTGAGGTGGCCGTCACTGCCCCCCCCCCCCCGGCCTACGGAGGGGTCAGGATCTAAGACAGCTCCTCGCTTAGCTCTGAACCCTTCCCCTAGTTGCAAAATAGGATACACTTCAGATCTTACGGAATGAGAGCCAGACTCCTTCTCTACGTCCAAGGCGTCTTATAGAACCAGAAATGCTTGGTTTCTGCAGCCCAGCAAACAATCCCGTATGAGATGCTTTTTATCAGGATCACTCTTCTCACTGGTGACTCACACAGGTGATGAGCTCCAAGTCCACACTTTAAAATGTCCAATTCCCCAAGGTCACGGTCATGTTCTAGATGTGAAGACACACAGGTAGCTCTGTGCACCTTGGTACTCTCTGCAGTCTGGAACTCCCCCTCCAACCCAACCTTGGGGCTTGCGCTGCCACCCCCACCCCCTACCCCCTGCCGAGAGCAGCGTCCTCCATTTACCTGTGTCCATATAAAACTTCCCATGTGCCACAATGCACAGGAGCAAAGGGGCTTTACGAGCCACAGGATAAGGGCTACTGTGTGCAGTCTGTGCTTTAACACATCCGTGATTTATTACAGTTTTGGGAAACGACCTGAGAAATACAAGTTGATTAAAAAGAAGTTTTTAAGTTCTCAGCCTCGGAGGCGTATTAACATCCGGGTCAAAGCTGACAACACTCACAAGGACGTACCCTGGCTGTAACCCTTCAGAAACTGTTTAGGAAATTAAAAACCTCTGTGCCCACTGCTCCGCACCCCACAGAACCAGGAGCACCAGGGTGGGGTCCCAGGTGATCCGACAGAGCCGATGAAGGCAGACTCCTCTGTAGTGTGAGTCCACACCATCAGCTACCTTGGCAGTCCGGTGACCTGCAAAGAGCTTCACAGTGTGGATGCCCCTCAAACTGAAACATTGTTGTTACAAGCAGAGGAGCCGCCACGCTCCCTCCAAGTTCAAAGAGAAGGGGATAATCGGAGGCTACTGCAGAGAACAGCCTCACTCCCCTCCAAGTTCAAAGAAAACGGAGGCCACACATCGCTTACTTCGGGCCTCCTTTTATAATGACTCACTCACTTCTTCAAAGCTGACTTGCAAAGGGCTCTCTCAGCTGTTTGGGAAAGTGCTGGCTGCTGCCAAGACTTCAGATCCTGATGGAAATCTTGACTCAAGTAGCTGGGCTGAGCAGATGTTCGGCCAACCCCTCTGTAAACACAGTGCGGGGACGGTCCAGGTCTTTCGGGGGATTCTGGCAGATCTGAATTTGTTAATGGCACAAGGCTGCCTGCTAGATACCTGAGCTCCCATGAATAAATCACTCCTCAGTGAGGTAATTCATGCCGTTCTGCAAAGAGGATGAGTGGAGGCCAGAAGGAGACACGTACAGTGCATTATCAGTGCTATGGACAGTCTCCCACGCAGGGACCAGGCACTTGTACCTGCAGCAGGCCTAACAGTGCGTTGGGCTCTTAGATGACAGCTGCTCAAATTCTGAAGAGACCCTTTCCTGGTTCCCGTTAATATGTGCAAACAATGGGAAACTATGGAATGTTGACGTTGACAGGCAGTGATACCGTGGGCTTAAGTGATGAACGAGGAAGGACACCAGGAAATTATTAGCCATTATTTACAAATGAGTAAATACCAGGGAAATGAATGAAAGAAACAGATTTTTATCCCCCTTGAGGATAAAGGAGAATAAAAGAACCACCAAGAGACACGGAGTTTGAAAAGTATATAACAGATTTCTTTTTTATTTACATCAAGTTCTGTTGGGCAACACAATTAAATAAATAAGACATGCCCTGGCCTGTGAATTTCAGCTCCGCTTGAGTTCTCTGAATGGCAAACGGAAAAGGGGAGATGAGGGCGGGGTGAGGGAAAGGAGGACCCCCAACACAGGACAGACACCTCACCGCACCCACTCCAGCACTCATATCCAGCTGTCCAGAGGGCAAGAATGGAAGGAAACAAGTAAAGTGCAAATTAAAAAGTGATACAAACATCAGTGTTTCAGTCATTTGAGGAACTAAAATTTTATACACAGGTAAGATGGGAAAGAGAATTTTTTTTTTTTAAATGCCACAGGCCAGTCTTTCCCCTGCCCTAATCACAGCTCCTGAGATTGAAAAGGGGACATTCCCCGGCCTCCTGGAACGGGTTCCTGCGTGGAAGCACCGAGGAAGTATTGCATGGAGGCCTGGCAAAGGGACGGGGACGAGCTGCTGGCTGGCGTAACTAACGCATTCCGGCCCTCCAGCCCCACCCCAGCTGTCACCTAGGCACACCTGGAAGGACCGTGGTGTGCGCCCCCTTTCTGGGAACTGACAGATGGAGACAGGAACACACCCTTTACTTTCCTGCAGCACACTCACTTCTCTGCAAAAAGGTTTTTGTACTTCGTTTCAAAAAAATATTTGTTTAACCAAGTTGAGATTTATGTCTTGACCAAGAAATAGATATGTAGAATCAAAAGCTTTGCAGAATAGTTGCTTTTCAAGGACAGTTTAGGAGATCTAAGAAAATTCCAACCGTAATCAGATGAGATGGGAGGAAGAGCCTAGTAATGATACAAAACAGCAGGGAGGACCACAGTCCCAGGTCTCCTTGGAAACCAGGGTGGTCGCCACGGGCCACCTGAGGATGGGGTAAGCCTCTTTGGGTTTCTGTGAATCCAATGATTAAAGCAAGTTCACCGGGAAAATAACCCTAAGGTGACAGGACATGCATTAGGCCAGAACTGACTTTGGAAGGACGGGAACAAGCGCAGAGGAAGAACCCCCCGCCAGGTGGGGGTGTTTTTGGCATAACCGTCCAGTGAGGAGAGCGGTGGTGCCTGTGCCCCCTGCTTAGGTACGGAAGATCAGAGCCAGTAGTGTTTCCCACCTGAACTGAGGCAAGAAGCTGCGCCTCGGCTAAGGGACCGCAGTGTCAGATCTTTTTCAGTGTTACTCTTCCAGGTCACGAGAGACCTCGGCCCACATCCTCAGAAATCCCATTCAAAGGAAGGCCACTGCCACAGGGCTTGCGCTGTCCTCTGGAGGTCAAAGCTGCAGCCAACACCACCTGCCGACAGAGCTGCGGGCCTGAGTGCTTCTCCGGCTTCGGGTCTGCTCTCCCGGGAGGCGCCATCAATACTCTGACCACAGCACAGCTTTGCTTCCTTTGTCAACACTGACCACGTGGGAGCCGGAGGGGGACCACGCCACCGCATTGATAGATGAGCTTCAAAGGGAGAGGGCGGAAGGCTTGTGAGAGCCCTGTGAAGCTCACACAGGTTTCCTTGCAGTCAGGCTCTGGCCACTCACGGCCTGCGTTACTCGCCAGTGCTGCTCGCACTCCCCAGCAGGCACTTCAGCGGAGCAAAGGAACTAGGAAGAGCCTGTACTGTATTTTAGGATGTGCTTTCGGGATGAAGGGACTCGGGCCCTCTCGAGTTTGCCCTAAGGAACAGCTCTGAGTGAATAAGACAGTGAGTGACATCACGTGCCTCTGACAAGCTCCTGAGGACCAAGGACAGGACCACTCACTGCTCAAGGCCCAGACAGAGGTGGTTCTGCAGGAACCCGGCTCTGCAGTCTAACTAGCAATTGGGCCTGGGTGATGGAACAAAGCTAAGAAAACAAGGAGCCATGGGGAAGGTAAGAGACAATGTTTCTGTAACCTTTCCTCCAGCAGCCACTGCTCTAATTGCTCGAACAGGAATATTCCGTAACATGAATCAGAACACTCTGTTGTACTGTGGGAATGGCCCAGCTTCTGTCCTCTGACCTAGCTCACAGCAGAGCACGTGAGTGGACACTGCCCTTGTGGGGCCGACTCAGGTCCACGCCTGAAGAGGCCATGACCCCGGAGGAAGTCACAGGACCCGCGCACCACCTCAGAGGGGCTCGCAGAGTTCATCTTACCTGTGGTGCTTTGAAAGGACCTTCTCCACTTTCCCCGAGAGCACGCTCCAGATGTAGAGCGAGCCCTCGGCCGAGCCTGCTGCCACATAGCTGCCGTCAGGGCTGGGGAACACAGAAGACAAGGTGTCAGCGCCCACCCCAATTCCGCATCCCTGCCTCTTCCCAAGTCATGTTCACTCCTCATTTGAGTCAAACACATGACCGTTCCTAGACCCAGAAATCAGAAGGCGCCACTCACTGTTCCGACCAAAGCTGCTTCACCCTGTCATCTTGGCCTCACCCACCCACTGCAGAATGGTGCCATGTTACTTCTTGGGTCCACAAGGCCCTGTCTCTCAGACATATAAACAGCACACAGGGTGATCAAGTCAACCCCCAAATGGCAAAGGGTGTCTTTCAGCTGACAGACCGCCTGGTTATATGGTTCAGTGACAGCAGGAAAGAAGGAAGTGTCAGCTGTGGAGTTTCTGTGAGCTTCTCCACAGTACGGGAACTAACCATGGCAGTGCACGTGGGAGAAGCACCATGCACAGCAACAGGGAGAACCAGGAAAGGGAAACTGTCCTTCTCCCGAGAGCCCACCCAGCTCTGTCCAGGGTGCGACAGTCCCCTTCCCTAACGGCTCTCAACTAGTTCTGTGCGAATGCAGGAAAGACAGGGGAAGCTGCTCTGCCCAGAACAAACTGACTAGCCAACCTTTGTATTTCAGTACAACATACTTCTCTTCTTGTAATCACAACGGCACACTAGGAAGGAAGGACCTCCTGTGACAGGGACCTCCAGTACTGAACTGACAGGCTCACTCCTGGACACTCAGGTCGAGACCTGTATAAACCTGGCTGTCATCCCACCGGGAAAATGCCCGTGTTCTAACCTTTGAGATGGACCACGCTGGGGGTAAGCGGGGGCAGCAGGGGCATCACCACTCACCTGAACACAACTCTCGTCCAGTCAGAGCCACACTTGAAGCCAGGCGCGCTGAAACAAACAACAGGGCACGGTCACCCCGAGAGTTCAGGGCACTGAGGAGCTAAGAGCAGGCTGGGGGCCTCTGATCTTCATGCAATCCTCAGAAAACCAGCAACTCAAATGAAACCCAAACCAGTGTGTCTTCAGTTACCTAAATGTCTGTCTGATAGCATTTATTCGGAGATCAATAATTTTTAGCAGGTCGTCACGGGAGCAGCTTAGGAGCTCAGTTCTTTCTGGGTTTAAGTCCAGGGCAGTGATCCTTCCCAACAGCTCCATCTCTTGGACGATAGTCTCTGACCTGCAAACGAAATGGAACGTCTGAGAAAATGTAACAGAGACACAGCACAACTCCCCGTTTTAACCAGGATGTCGTGCATGCAGAAGGGGGTGGGAAAGCAATTCAACTAGAATGCACCCTCTCCAAGGGCAGTGAACGCGTCCCCAACCTTATAAAAGTAACCTCAGTGATTGCTTTTTTAATTCTTTCCATCAATGGACGCTATGGTAATAGTTTTGAGTACTAGAACTCCAAATTTGGTAAGAATTCACATCCTTGTCCATTTCTGGAGTAACGCAGTAACTACCAATCAGTGATTCTGATCAGCACGTGCCAACCAGGGCTACTACCCAATTAGTGCTGTGTTATTCCAATTATACCATTTCAACTTATCCAAAGACATGTGAACTTGCTGCGGTGGGACTGGGCTGTCTTATATGGACAAATGTGTGGTTCCTCCACACACAGTTCAGCTCAGGGGCCCTCCAACTCCCTCGGTGACGCGAGATGTCACACGGGACTCCAGGGCAGAGTCACCACACTTCGCAAGTCCCTCTTCTTCCGTTTGGCCTCCCAGTTCTTTCTGGGCCCCAGTCTACACCCAGGTCCGTGAACAGCGATCTGTTGGGGTTACAGCCAGAGGAGGCGCGGACCCTTCGTAGTCATTTTGTTGTAAGATTACAAGGAAATGATTTCCTACCTCACCATCCCTAAGTCAGAGTGTGGAGGGTGCAGCTCACACTGACCCATTTAGGGATCAAACCAGCAACTCTGGTGCTACAAGCATTGTGCTCTAACCAACTGAGCCGACCAGCCACCCCTATCTTAGTGTTTTTAAATACGTGGGGGGAGGCAAGCCACTCCACTGCCTTGGGACTCGGGGTCTTCATCTGTCAAATTAGGGGGTGGACCAGAAAACCTCTAACATCCAGCTTAACTCTTGAATTCCATGCTTCAGGTTCAAATTTCAGTTTTAAAAAAGCTAACCGAAGGTGATGGCCAGGAGCCAGAGGCTTCACACCAGGCCTTTCTAAGCATCACCTGGACCCACAGGCTGTTCACTCACCATGCTGCCCCCCACCCAATCAGATCACCAGCTATCGTGTTCCCCCAAAAACAAGACCTCACCAGAAAATAAGCCCTAGCCTGACTTTTCAGGATGATGTCCCCTGAACATAAGCCCTACTGCATCTTTTGGAGCAAACATTAATGTAAGACCCGCTCTTGTTTTCAGGGAAACACGGTACCTCCTCACAGAGCAGCCGCATCCTACTGGACTCCTGCCAGCGGCCCCTTCACGCCCCTCCACCTTGGCCCACCAACAGGACTCTCCAGCGTTCCAGCCACTCCTGGCCACGCCTCCTGAGGCAGCTCCCTAGATGCAGCCCTCGTCCTGCTTTATATGCTGTCTTTGAGTAATCCGTTCTCACACCTTCAGAGTCCTCCTTGAGGACTCCAGACTGCTCTCAAAAATTCTGCTCCCATTTCTCCAAATGTCTATTAGAAACTACAAACTAATGTCCTTAGCTGAACACATTCTCTGCACCTTCTTCCTAAATCTGTCATTTATTCTTCGTCTTGCTTGAATTCTTCCCTTCCTCACCCTCTACATCCAACCTGTCAATAAGTCCTGTCCGAGCTCTCCCTCAAACTGCTCCCTCCCTCCACACCTCCCTCTCCTGCTTTGAGTTCAGATTCTCCTCACTCTTTACTGATTCCCTGCGCCCCAATACACGCTCTGAAACTGCCAACAACGTAACATGCTAGGCTCTCGTGAAGCAATCCTTTGCCAAACACCCAACAGCTTCTAAGATCCAGTCACTTTCAAATGGCACAAAGCCTGAGGCCATCTGATGCCACCCGTTAATCTCCTCCCACGCCCCACCCCAACTCGCCGTGTTTCGGCCCCAGCAGGCTGCCCGGCTGCCAGGGGTTTTTCTGCAGTGAGGCCTGCTCACCTCGCGAGACGAGCCTCGAGGCCTTCTCTTCCGTCCTGGGACAAAGGTGCCTGGCTCACTTCAGCGCACTGCGCAGGCCTGTGTCTGTCCTACCGATTATACTGGAACTACCTACCTAGCTCGCTGTACACCTAGGCTTATCTAGCAGCTAGCAGAGCACCTCATAAGTACACAGTGCGTGCGTGCTCGTACATGACTGTTGAACGCCACTGTCTACTTCATGGTAAAGAAAATCAAACTTCAAATAAATGTGTACTGGAGCTCACCATTTCTAGGGAATTTAAAAACACAACCCATGGACACGTCATCACAGTTCTACCATGTAGAGACCCTCTCATCTGCCTCCCCACCAAGCTCTTGGTTATTATACCGGATGTCCCAGAAACGAATTTTCTTGTCGAAATGTCCACTCATTACACACTGCTCTGTGCAGACAATATCATTGCAGCTGGATCCTGCAAACACTGTCTTTATGCCTGAAAGAAAACCGAACATCAGTCATCAAGCAGAGGCCCCTCCATGGCTGCCCACACACCACTGCCCTCTGCCGCTGAGTAATCAGAACTACTCATTTAAATGAAGCCTCAAGCACGAAAAACTGCCACCACCTCAGTGCCACCCTGAATCTGAAACCAGACTTGAAATTCAAACTGTATGGCACTAAACACAGGCTCTGACGCAGCCCCGAACACCTCTGCAGTTAGCATCCCATGGCACATATAGACACAGAGAGACTGAATTTCCTCACAGACTTTGCTGCGCAGATCCCAGAGTTTGAGCGTCCGGTCGTGACTTCCGGAAACGATCCGCGCGTTGTCCAGCAGGAACTTGGCGGATAGCACTTTGCCGCTATGTCCCGTCAGAGTGTGCTAGGAAAGAAAGCACAGCCACAGTCAGCCTGGGGGCACCGTGCTGGGAGAGCCAGCGGCAGTCCCAGTGCGCTTCTCCACACACCCCGGAAAGCCTATCTCTGGGTGTCGCCAGAGGGGAGGTATAAAGAGGAAGAGGATACAGCTCCCACCATGAACAACACTGAAAAACAACAACCCATCCTCGCCAGTGCAAACTTCAAGTGCCCCTATCCTCAAAAAAAGGGAGGGGCAGTCAGAGGACCTTTTTGAAATGGGCTTCATTGCAGACACCTTCTTGTACTGTTCTTGCACCTTTTTTGTAAGTCTGGATTATATCCAATTACAAAAATTTTAAAGCCTGGGTCTTACCCAGTGCCTCTGAAAATCAGTTTCCTATTTAAAGTCAGAACAGACACTTTCGTTCGCTGCAGGCATCATTTACAGAAAAAAACATCAGGTCCCTTTAAATAATTAAACCCCCTGGGGGTTTTCCATCAGAGGTCTCAGCTTGAAAGCCAGATCATAACCCCAGATTCCAGCACTCCCAGCAAATCCCTTCATGACTGGCTGTAGGATGCCAACTGCACGTCCTCCCTGAGCTCGCCAAGGAACACAGAGCCGGGCATCACCGAGTGTCAGCCGCCCTTTTGCCCATCACAGCACTACTGGAGCCTGATGGCAGTGAGGTGGCTGGGGATGGTAAGGGAGCTGGGAGCGGACCTGGGGAGTCAGCCCTTTTACTATTCATCATTGACCTCTTGTATACGTACGAAGCCTCCTGGGCTCAGAAGGAAATCACTGATGTTTTCTTTGTAATAAAAAAAGCCTTTTAAAAGACACTAGGATACCTACTACCCTGCTAACTACTGGGTTCCAACCCCACTCCCAAAACGAGACCTCAGAGTTTAGTGTTGTATTTTCAGTGTTAACATTTTAGAATCCACTCTGTCCTCTATGCTCAGAGCAGCAACTGCACTTCAGGACAGAACAGAAAACTTATGGTCACACGTACTTCTCCCTTTCTAAGGAGGAGTTTGCACGGATTCTAAAACTCATCCGTCCCACATTAAAACCTCTCTGACACCAAGACTGCGTCTTACACGTGCTGCCAGCCAGGGGCACGTGTGCTGCAGCCTATGAAAGCCCCCACTGGTCCTGCTGGTAAAAGCAAGACAGCTCCAGGAACAAAGCTTTATGAAATACAGTACAGGAATAAAGACTCCACTCGGCGTACCCATCCAGCCTACAAACCACGGGAGACAGGAAATCTCGGTAGGTCCTTCTCCCACTCTGTAAATTAAGTTCTTATTAAAGAACTACTTCACCAAAAAATGAAAATTCTGTGTACATGCACTGTTTTCTTTTTTACTGTGAAAGTAAAATCACATTTCACAAACATAGGGAGGCAAAGATGTTGCTCAGAAATGGGCTATGTGAACGCACTCATTTTTATGGACTCCAAAAGCATATGTTCATATTTTCATATATTTCATGTGAAAATATTCCTAAAAAGGTAGCTACTGCTCTTTTAACATTACAGTACAAGCATGTTTCGTGTGATGGCTGAAAGTGCACGGGCCTGGGGGGTGGTCGCACTGATTTGGGTCTCTAACATCTCTGAAAGACTAATCTCTTCTTCATGCTGGTTTAATTAGTAGGGACCAAACAAGGCCCACAGTTGATAGCATTAATTCTCTTCCTTTTTGCGCCCCCATTCTTAAGAGTCTCCCTTAATCTTTAATAGCTAAATAATCTTCAAAGGGTGAGATCACAATTTCATTGAAATTTCCATGGCCAGCGGACAGATGCTTAGGACACCTTATGTTTCATGATCACAAATGATGGTGTAATGAGCACTACGAGCATACAGCTTCCTCTTGATTTATTTCCTGGAATGAAACTATTGGACTAATGGAATCAAGCAAAGAGATGCTTTTCTTTCTCAGCTTTTCATAAGTACTATTAGCTTACTCTTTTAAAAGTACAGACTTCTTCTCATGTTGTTCTTGGTGGAAATCAGCTGGACCCGCCTGAGGCCAACTAGGCCCTTCTCCATGCCCTCCAAGGTGGAACTGAGCCTCCTAGAAGCACTGAATTGCTTTTATCATTTAAAAAGTCCTTACTTTAAGTGGATCAGATTTAAGATTATTTTTTCCATTCACTGTTTTTGATACTGATCTTTAATATTTAATTCTAACACAACTGTTAGGTTTTATCTTCCTCTTTTAAACTGAGACTCACAAAAGACGAGGCAGTGGATTCAGATGTCAAAGAAGCCAGAGCCTCCAAACGGGCTCAGCGTTCTTCTCTAGGGCTCTACACAGGCTCTCGTGTCACAGGGCAGACCCCGAGGGCCACCATGCAGGCAGCTACCGTTAACACCAACCCAAGAAAACTGACCGCAGAAAAATGCAGAACTGTAAGAGGAAGTTCCTGAAAGCCAGTTGTCCCTGTGGCCCCTTCTCTACGTCACTGTTAGAGAAGCAAGCAGGGTGGGTTCTTCAGCCTACTTCCTCAAGTCACATCTCAGAGAGCAGCCAGGCCACTCTGCGCTGACCTTTTTAGACTTTTAAGAGGTCGAGAACACCTGGTAACACAAGGACTCCTGTCATGGGCCGCTGCCGATGGCAGGCTGTTTCTAGGACACCTTCACTGAAAGGATTTTAAAGCAAGCACTCCACAGGCGGCTCCGTGCTTCCCATCTCTCCCAACACCATTCCCTCATCATAAAAGCTACGGATACTGACCAGGGCTTGGAACCTGAGTTTCGGAATGTGGATGTCCATTCAAGTCCTCCAACAGCCACTGTCAACTAGTGTCTAAGTGGAAGCCACCACCCCACTGACATCCTGGACCCTGGCAAGTTTCTTGCAGGTTCTCTGGGGACGGAACTGTTTTAAAAAGGCCTCCTAATCTCTTCACACGTTCACCTCGGGGCAGGACATGGCTGTGAGCAGAGGGGCTCACACCTAGTCCAGCTAGTCAAGCAAAGGAGCCCCCACAGCTCGAGCACCGTGACAGCACCCTCGCCAGGGAAACTCAGCCCACCCGTGCAAACGAGCTCACTTGAAAAGTTTCCCCACAGTATGAATTCTGTCTTCCAGATCTATCCGCCCCAGGTGCCCTTGTTATGTCTGACCCAAAGGCTGATGCCCACCTGTACAGAACTCTTCTGCCAATGAAAAGATATCAGCCTGCACTGGTTGACTCCTCAATGGCTTGCTTTTCTCCTCCAAGGGCCTACACGTGAGGAAGGCTGTAAGTCCCTCTCCACTATGAAACAGTTTTGTTGTCCTCAGTCTGGAATAATCCAGGCCTATCCAACACAAGGAAGGGCACAGGCCTCAATTCCAATTCTCATCTTTTTGTTAACTGCGTGACCTCAGGCAATGGGGGCTGGGGGTGGGGCCTTTTCTGAGCCTCAGTTCCCTCATCTACCCACCTCACCTGGTTCCCCGAGGACTGAAAGCAGCATGTACATGACATACCTCAGAAATGGGTCTAACACACAGAAGAAAAGTCCCTTTTCCTCAAGGGAAATCAACAGTTGCACAAGTGTTCAACTCCATCCTAAAAGTACTATTAATTACAGACGGTTACGGGACACGGCACACCACAGGATGGACTCCATGGCTGCCAATGAAACAGGCTAGGCCACCTTGCCCATGTTTAGGGCGCAGGACACAGGACTGTAAACTTGCTCAAGCATTGGAACAGCCGTGAACTGTTTCCTGAGGAAAGAGACCAGCCACGCCCGTGGGCATCCGGCAGTCCACCTCCCCGCTCCTTCATGCAGACAGAACACAGGCAGGCTCTACAGCTGTCACAAGAGAACGTCACCTTTGTCATCGCACATTTTGTATGCAGAGCCCTGGATCTTCTTTCAACCCAGAATAAAGAACAACCACCCTCCCTTTCAGTCCAGCTACAGTATTTCCTTGAAAATAAGACCTAGCCAGACAATCAGCTCTAATGTGTCTTTTGGAGCAAAAATTAATATAAGACCTGGTCTTATAATATTTATATTATATTATATTACACCATATCATATCATATATCATATCCAGTCTTATAGTAAAATAAGACTAAGTATTATGTTATATTATTATTGTATTATATTACATAACACCCAGTCTTATAGTAAAATTAGACCGGGTCTTGTATTAATGTTTGCTCCAAAAGACGCATTAGAGCTGATTGTCCAGCTTGGTCTTATTTTCCGGGAAACACAATAGCGTCTGATGCTGGCCATCTGCCACAGAGCTCAAGAGAACAGAAGGCCTACGTGATGAGCTAAGCGTGTGGCCGCATTGCTGCGTTGTCGTCGGTCCGACCACCGCGAACCACCCGGGGACCACTGCAGTGCAGCTCCCACTCCCCAAAGCTCTCTCTGTAAGAACTCCACTTAACATTATGCCGTTTCCCGTGGGTTGACATACAAGAGCTGGTGTCAAAGTTTTTTGGTAAAATGCCTATTAATGTCAAGTTCATCCTCCACCGTATCTTTCAGTAGCCTTTATTTCATGAGTTCACGGGAACACTCCTTCAAGCTTAAGGAGGAAAACCTGTCTCCAAATTAAGCTGTATGTTTTTCTTTAGAACAAAGGTGATATAACCCTGAAGTTTTGGTCTCTGTCTTGGAATCCAAGAGACTTCTCGGCAAGTTTGTGCTCAGATGCCGAGTTGCTCCACAGGTGATCCCATTATTCTCCCTTCCCTTACACCTGACTCCTTGCTTTAGTTGTTTTCTCTCTATCGTAAGCACATCGGTAAGTATATACTTTCCAGCTATACTCCGTGAGATAATTATCAAGTCTGGGAGCCCAAAATGAACACAGTTTATATCCTGGCACTAAGATTGCTGAAGTTAAGCTAAAACTGGTATCTACTGAAAGTATCTAGTTCTTATCAACAGGAGTATCTCAAGTCTTTCATGGAAATGTGAAGGTTTCCTATTGCAAATATTTTGAAATTGAACCTGGGACAAAATGAGAGTATAAAGTGGAAACACAAATTTTCCCAAGGCGGAAAGGAAAGGGCAAGGAAATCAAATATGATTTTAGGAACCCACACACAATTTTCCTACATAAACTGACCTGCGATTGCCTGCATTTTGTGCCCTGATAACCATACGAAGTTCGGTGATTATACTAATTTTGTCAACTGGGCCTTACCCGTAACCGATAATCATCCACTGTCCAGATCCGGCTTGCAAAGTCATTTGAAGCTGCTAAGAGGTAAGATCCCTACAGGAATAAAGGCGGAAAACACATTTCAGCCATAATAGAAGAAACCAGTTCACACACTACAAACTCCCCAATAATGTCCAAGGTCTGGATGTCTAAAACTACACACTTGACCGAATACCATTATCACCCGTGTTCTGTCAACTCACGCATCATCCCATTCCGTTCAGACATTTCTCCTTAGAACGCTGCAGGCCCTCCAGCTCAAAATGGAACCCCTCCTCCCACACTCACCCCCCCTGCCGCCCGCCTTCAGTAACACCACATACTAATTCTCTACACACCGCCCAAGCCAGAGCCCAGAGGAAGCGACTCTCCCCTCACCTCATCTCCCAACTGCCCTCTCGGAGACCCACTCATCTCTGCTGCGTCACCTCAACCCAAACCGGGGCCCTTATCGAGTCTGCAGAGACATGGCCCAGTTGTCAGTCTTCAACTCAGTCACGATCAGTGCATTTGTAATCTACCTGCATCCTTCTCTAACATTGATTTTACTTAAGATAGAGAATAGCAGAGAAACCAGATAAATTCTTTTTAAATTTCAAGAACCAGGTGTCTTAAATTGTTTCTAAACACCTCAAAATTCCCCTATTTCCCTGGGTATTAGATACTTACAGCACTGTCAAATTCAATGCTTGTAATTCCTGCGTTACTTCCAGAGAGAGCACCCTTGAACTCACATTTGTCTGGATAAAAAGAAAAATTCAGGAAAGACAGGAAGGTAAAGCCAAAACGTAAGTTAAAATGGGGCACCTGAAACACAACAGAAGCCAATTACATTGTCAAAACAAGAGCGTTCCTGCATCATCACACAATCAACTAGTGGAACAAACAAAATGTGAGACGGCATGTGATAAAAAAATAGTGAATGTTTAAATAAAAAAATTTTATTACAGTAAAATACAGATTGCCATTATTTACCCTCAAGATACTCCCCCTCGCTTTGAACACACTTATCCCATCATTCTTGCCACTTTCTGAAGCAGTTCTGGAAGTCCTCTTTCGTGAGTGTTTTTAGTTGCACTGTCGTGACTTCCTCTATGTCCTGAATCATTTTGACTTTTGGGAAGAGCCAGAAGTCGCATGGTGCCAGATCCCATGAATAAGGGGGAAGAGGATACACCATAATGTTTTTATTTGACAGATATCGCTGTACCAGAAACGATATGTGATACGGAGCCTTTCCCTTCCATTGTGATCACAAAATACGGTGAATGCTGCTGCCGAGTGCCATCCAACAGAAAGGCAGGGATCTTCAATGTGGGAAGTGGTGCGTCACCTTAGTAACAGTATGTGACAAGTTTCCACTTGTTTGGTGCAGTTAGTCAGGTGTGAGCTACGGTTGAGAGAAGGTTTGTTTTCAAGTGTGTCATAAATCATCCTCTATCATGACAACGTTCATGTCCCACATCGCTTCTGATACGCCAATTTCTGTCAAATGAAAACATTACGGTGTGTCCTCATCCACCTTATTCACCGGATCTGGCACCGTGTGACTTCTGGCTCTTCCCCAAAGTCAAAATGATTCAGGACATCGAGGCAGCCATGACAGCACAACTAAAGACACTCATGAAAGAGGACTTCCAGAACTGCTTCAGAAAGCGGCAAGAACGATGGAATAAGTGTATCTGAAATGAGGGGGGGTATTCTGAAGGAGGATTAATGGCAAAGTGTCTTTTACTGTTTTTTTTTTTAAATGTAAACATTCACCATATTTTGTGATCATACCTCATACTGTTAGTCAGTTTCTAAGAGTGATAAATGTATAAGCAGACACAGAGACTAGCATCTTGCCTGTGTGTTAAACTGTTCTTTTAAAGAAATTTAGTGTCATCCATTCCCTTTACAGAGAGGTAAGTGCAGGAATTTAAAAAACATGTCAACTGATTTAGAGACCATGTTTAATTTAGTTCTGCTTTTTCTCAGTAAAATTTTCTAGTTTACATAAATACATCTTTGGGTCTGATCGGTACTTGTGTCAATGAACACTTTTGCAGAACTAAACAATCAAATTTTCAGACTCCAGGCGGGATCATTTTGATTATGGTCTGGGAGGAATTTTTTTATGTGTAACTGGCTAGTCATTCAAATGTCAGTTATGCTAGTTTGGCATTTCTGGAATCTGTCCTTACACTAACTCTATGTCCAAGAACCCTGAGATTCCGGCAATCCAACTGCCTGCGCCAGTGCTCCCTCACTCTATCCAGCCACAGGCCACTGGGCCCTGCTCTCAGCCAGCACTGGCCCCCCACATGGAAATGTCCGTGATGTAGGCCCAAGCTCAGAAGAGTGTACGTCTCCCTGATAACGAGAGTCAGTCCCCTTTTTAAAGAGTAGCTTAAGGATGACCTATCTAGAAATGCTAGGAAAACAACTACAGAACCACTCTAATCAAATTCATAAAAGGGGAGCACAGAATAGGAAATATCTCAATGAATAACCTTTATCTCTCACTCAGTACTTCTAAATAGTAATAATGATGATATGAATACTGGTTCGGAGCTGTCAAATACATTTAGGGCCAGGATTATTAATTAACCTGGCTGATGAACGCCGCCTCTGAATTTATTTGCAAAATACAGCATATGAAATGCCTCCTTCTGGATCCTAGCTTTCATTAGATTTTCAGGAGTCAAAAAAAGCCGACATCCACTAATTAAGGTCTTTATTTAAATTAGACCTGTAAAGACAAAAATATTACTACAAATTCTAAGAAATATCACTTTGGCTTCTGCCCAAACTACTGGTCTGTTTGGACAAATATAAGAAATGATCAATAAAATGTTATTCCAGACAATAGTCCAAACACCTTGTTCAAGTTCTTTTATCTAGAAGGCACCGGGGAAGCTACGTCAACTGCATTTCTGTAAGTAATTCCCAACTGAGCCTCTGTTTTTGATAGACGGAGCAGGGACAGGTGTGCCTACTGGGTGCAAAGTGCCATTCTTCTGATCTTCTAAAAGGGCAAAAAAAACAGGACACCCTGAACTATTTCATAAATGGACTCTTGGACTTGGTCTTTTCCAAGATTCAGCAAATATTAGCTAAAGTGAACAAAACTATGGACTTAATAAGCTGTTTGTGGAAGATAGGCCGTATAATTAGGATATAACTGATACAAAGGTAACACTGTTAATAAAAGTTGGCATCTCCAATTATTTACAGGTGCTTTTACTGACCAAGGAGTAAACCAAAAATATTTCTAGTGTTATTTCTTTTTGTCCCAAAGCTTAATCAAATCAGATTATCTGCTTAGATTTAAGAACCCAATCTCATAAAATTGCTATTCTTATGCTATCGTTTTATTATTATTTTATAACAGTTCAGCAAGTATCACTCCTAAGGTGTTTCTGGGTAAAAGAGCACAGATTCTAAAGGGCTGCGTGCGACCAGCTGTAATTGCCAGGGACGTAACTACCGTTGAGTCACCTTCCTGAAACTCAAAAGGCCCGCAGACATGTGTGGCGCTGTACTGATCATCTGTTCTAACAAAAGGGATCCACACATCCTTTTTGGCCTAAACACACCCAAAGCAGTAACCGGAGGCCTCTTCAGCAGCTCTCCAGCTTAGAGAGGCTGCAGTGCCAGGAGCAAAGCACGTGCAGCCAGACCGCACCGCTCTCTTCCAACGGAAGTCACCCATCTACTCGCTGTGTGAACCAACCATGCAAATCCAGTAGTGTCTCGAGTTTTCAAATATGGGCAATACCCACCCTTCTAACTGCACAGGATCCTGTGAGGAGCGGAGGGAACTATTTATTGCTGGACAGAGAACATGTACGTGCTGTAACTATGGAAACTTGACAAAGTGGTTCTTCTAAAAACCTACAGCCTAATCTTTGACTTTGCTTTATGAAAAGTATGTGTATATTTTTCACTGAATCTCCAAATGCTGAAATTGGGCTATGCCCCAGCTCCAGAATTCTAAGAGATGATTTCATAACTCCCATTTCTGGTTCCAATGCCATCCCATTTCTGAGTGCTCTGAGGTAATTTCTGAAACAATGTCTAACCAAAGACTCAGTCTTGACCTTAGGGCCTTTGGCTGATAAGCTGTTAAATATGTTTTCTGTTAGGCTACGGCCACTGGCATTAGTAAATGCATAAACCACAGTTCGTAGTTTAATCAGAGTCTACAGCTGTTGGATTTTTAATTTTCCTTCTAAAACCTGTACTATCTTAGATGCTCCAATTAGTGTATGTTTGAAAAACACTAACACAAACATATCCATAACTTAACAGCATTTTCTAGTCACTACTTGGAAATTCAGAGCCAACAGCCACTCAGCTGTAAAGTGTAACTGAGATGGCTACTGACGCTCTGGTCGGATTCCTTCCACGACGCAGCTTCCTTCTGTCACTCCCATGAGCCCTCACCTCCAAACACTTCCCAAAGCTTCACCCTCCGATCCATGCCCCCGGTGGCGAGGAGCCGGGAACCCGGACTGAACTGCACGGCATTTACCTCCCCATCGTGGGCGTCCTGCAAGACAAGCAGCGTTTCAGACCCAATCACCATCATTCCCACGAAGAAAGAGCCCAATACCAATGAGCCCACTGGATGCCAAACCAAAGGCTGAGCGTTCACTCTTGGGGAGACGGGAGCCCATCATAAACTAACTTGGGTTCCTAGCCCAGGCTCTCCTAAGATTCTGTAATCATTTTACTCTTATACAGTTCTACTTACTTAAATACGGTGTAACCTTCTTAAAGAGGATTCAAAGTCTGTGTAAACTAACTGCCTAAAGTCTGTCTTTGCATAATTTTACTTCTTCTAAGAGTAAGAAATTTCAAACGATACTCTTTAACAGCCTCTTTTGTCCAGATTGCATTCGTACTATGTATCCAACTATGTATCTAATTCATGCATAGCAGGCTTCTCCTGCTAAAGGAGGCCTGTATGCTTTCCTAACACCTGGAGTCCTAATAGGAGCACATGCCAGTCCTATCGCCGCACATCAGTGTCACACTGGAATCCTACTGGTTCTTTATGGAAACAGCACGCCACTAACGTGTATTAGCTCTTGGTGTGACCTCTGCCAAGTTTAACTTCCTGAAGCCTCAGTTTGCTCGTCCATAAAAAAGAACTCCCACAGGTTTTGTGACCTAGGACTGTGCCTGACCACGAAGCAGCTATTATTTGGGGGAGAATTTAAACTCTTGATAGGGAAATTCCTGAGGCTGGCACCCACACTGGAACACATGATCTGAAAAGATGGCCTTTGTGTTCTGGATAAGGGAAAGCGAGTAAAAAGCATCCCATTCTAGAACGAGGAGAGAATACTAGAAGTTGTCACTGTGATCACCTCTAAGTCTACAGATACTGAAATAGTTATGGATGAAATATGATGCCTGGGATTCTGCTCCAAACAAAATGTGCGGGGGAGAGGTAAGGAGATTGGCAAATGTGCCGAACTGACGCTGCCTCACAGGATGATGGCTCTCTAAGTCCCCTCTCCACTTCTACGTTGGAAAAGTTCCATAAGGGAAAATAGAAAAGGCCGTGGAAAACACGGATTGTAAATATTAGATCATTAAACAGGTCATCACTCATCATTGCCCGAAAGGTCATTTTGAGAAGACAAAATCTGATCCTCACATTTGCTTGGGACTGAAAAAGATACTTAGAAGCGTACAGAGAGCACGACTATTAACTGGGATATAAACATCACTTTATTCTTCTTTGCTGGGTGATCTGATTTCCCACTCCTCCTTCTGCGTCCCACTGCTGGAAAGCTGTACGACAGGTGACCACTTTTTGGCTCCATGCAACTCTCTGCCTTTTCTATGGTGTCTTTCTACTAAACAGGTCTCAGATTGAAAACTTCAGATCATGCACCATCACACCCATGGCTGCCGCTCATCAATCTCCTGAGAGCTGGTGCTGTTGGACAGTTGTCAGCTGTGAACCATTCACTTGCAGAAACACACGCTGACAGAATCCCAAATTATCAGCTGCGCCATTACCCCACACACATGACTTAAATGTGACAGGCAGAAAAAATGGGCTGCTGGGAGTTGAGGGCAGCGAAGGGACTGTGACATCAAGTGCAATCAGACCTTTCACCAATCATCATCGACCGCTGTGAGGTGCCCAGGCCGGCCAGGGAATCACAGGAGTGGAGTGGGACGGGAAGGGGCTTTAACGGTCCCCAGCTCATCCAGAGTGGGACTCTCTTTAAATGTCCAAAGCTCATTGTGTGCAAATAGCTAATTATTCAAGTTCCTTCTTATTATGCCTGGAACTGAAAGCTGCCCCATATAAATTCCATCCCATTTGTATCAAGTCTCTCTCCCCTGAAAGCTGGCTCCTCTAACTCATCCCACACAATCTAAGAGTCAGCCCAACTCTCTGTGCTCTGCACTTTCTGCTCTGCCTTTGCCCCACTCCGTTGGACAGCCCTAGCCAGGTACCCTACATTTCCTAGGCTTGCTCAGTTCCTGCTCAAGCACTCCAGCGGGGACTCGGATTCTCCCTTCGGACTAGAATCCAGCTCTGAACTCCAGCCGACAGTCCTGGTATCAAGAGGCTTTTGCCCAGGACTGTCTCCTGCTTCCAACCACGTGGTCAGAAGTCACACAGATACAGGTATAAATCATGAAGTCACACAGGTACAGGTGCCAGCCTCAGGAATTTCCCTACTGACCCTCCAAAACACACCACTGACGAGACTCTCACTACCTTGGAGCAAGTGGTGACAGCAATTACATGAATTACGTTTCATTTCTCACCAGCGCTAACCAAACTGCCCGCCCCATCCATCCCTCCTGCTAGCAATCCTCCCATCCAGTCCTCTATCACGGAGGATGGCTGTAATCAAGTCTGTCCTCTGAAGCTAAGCAAACTGTGTCAATCCCTTCCAGCTGACAGAGCCAGCGGGTGTCAAGTCCGATCTAAATAAAACGTCAGGCTCAGCTGCAGGAGGAGAAAGGATCCTCCTTTAATTATCAGGCTGCTCTCAGATGAAGCCTGGTTGTGGAGGGGAGACCATACTTACAAAGACATACAATGCAGTTGTTGGCACCCTCACTTCTTTACTAGAACCAGGATGAGTATCCACGTTGTCCTGGGGAACTGGAAAGGAAGAGACAGAGCGCCTCCTAAGAAGTAACATAAAGGAGAACATTAGGCAGGACTGTCCATCGAACTCAGAAGAGAGTCAAAGACATCTTTTATCAATGGCTTCTTTCCCCTCCTAGGCCCTTCAAACTACAGAATGATTCACCAGGTCAGAAGCACCCTCACTCAGACCACTGGGAGGTCAGCCAGCACATACTCGTACTCTCCTGCTTGCTAAGCCATGGAGTCCAGAATTCAACACTGAGAAGCAACCCTGAACAACTCTCCCCCCGTCGATACACTGCAGGAAAACCTTCTCAATGTAATGCACCAGCCAGCTTGCAGGGAGCTCGCTGGTCCTCTCTGAAAACAATTTAAGATGCGTGTATGCTTAGTCACAATCATCCTCAGCACACACCGTGGTCAAGGCAGAGTCGAACGCATGCCAAGAAAGAGCGACGAACATGACTGCTGTACAGAGCTCAACCTAACGCCCAGCTTGGAGGGCTAGCAGCATTCCTAGGAACATGCAAAGCGCCCCGGTTAGCACAGGCGTTTGATGACTGAGGGCAGTGAAGCAGTGATCAGCTGGATTATCAATGACCCACACTCACATGCCGGGGTAAGAGTGGATAATATTTTCACCTGGCAGCATCAGAAGAAGAGTGATGTCCCAAAAGGGGAGACTCGGACAGACTAAAGGGTAAGGCCAGAGACCAGCACGCAGCGAGAGTAAGAGAAAGGAAGTTGAGGGAAAAGGAAGAAGCGAAATGAAAAAGCTGAAATTAAGGCATCTGTATACTCTGCACCACTGAAATTCTGGTGTACGTTTAAAAAATGGTAATAACTCATGTACATATACTTAGGTATATTTATACACATATTAACAAGGAAAGGTGAAGGTTTTCTAACCTACCCAAAGATATTAGTGATAGAATCCAGAAGGCCTCCAGCAGGCTGCGAGAGTCGCTTACTAAAGAGGAGGGGAGGATAGGTTTAAACCTTAGAAACATTTTGCCCAAATAATCAATCGTTAAAAACAGTCCACAAAAAAGGGTACCTGGGATTATGTTTCCCATTGAGTCCCCGAACCCCAGCCAGGAAACCCATCACAGTATGAACCACCAGATGACAGTGGGAAGGTGGGAGGGAAATCCAGTCTCGAAGTTTTAAAAGAAATAAAGTTCCCTAGCATTAAATTAACTTCCTTGCAAATAATGCTTTAGACAATGACACTAGATATCTAACTGACCTAACAATTTCCGGCTCTAAATACCCAATCCCCATTCCTTTAGTCCTGCCTTGCTAAATAAATAAATAAATAAATAAACAAACCCTGGAGCCCAAGTAAGAATTAAACAGTGTGATCTAAAATCACCCTGCATAACAAGGTCGAACTGTCCATCGTTTAGGAGGCCACTGTGCTTTTTCCTGCTTCCTTTCACAGCCAGTGGCAGCACCAAGCGACAGCTCGCCTCCCATGAAGTAGAGGTGCAACGTGAGGACACTCAGGAACCCACGGATCTCCATGGCTGTGCCAGAGGGGCTGGGGTTCCAGCACGGAGGCTTGGGTGTATCGAACCATTCTTCTGTCATGGCCACAGCCGTGCTCGCCGCTCATGGCCAGACCTGTGCACTTACGTGGCCGCTCTGCTGACGGTTCGCATGGGGGAGGTCTCCTCAGTGTGATCAGAGGTCTCGTCCACGATGACTTCAATGTCATCGTCCCTGGAAAGTAGGGAAAGAGGCCGAGTCTGAGTCTGCTCAGTAGCTGCTTGGTGCTGAGTCTGTTTTGCAAATACCAAGGGTTCTCTGGAGAAAAAGGAGCTGCCACGCTCTGAGCGATACTAAAAGAAACATTCAATCTCTTCAAATCAAATCCAGAACTCAAACTGAAAATAAGCTTAGAAGTGAGCGTTTGATCCTTTGAGGCCTAAACAGGTTCCTACTTGGAAAGCCACGAAATGACGGCTCATTAAGTCCACAACCACACGACCAGTACCACGGCAGACTCCTTCCAGCAGAGGTCGGGCTGGCAGTAAAGGGCTCCTGGCCTCAGACGACTGCACTGTACTCACCAAAACCAGTTCCCATGAGACGGGCCGAGTGGCACAGAGGATAGTTAGGGGCTACTACAAAGTCAAGAAAAGGGCAATGTGGGGACAAGAGCCAGGTGAGTAAGAAAAGGCACTGCTATAAGGACCATGAAATCAACGGTGGCATGAACCCAGTTTTAAATATTACTGCAGTATAAAACAGGAAAACAAAATCTAAACACAATTCACTTTTCCCTCTGGCTATTTTACGTGTAAAGGTTAAACACTTGGTGCTTCTGACACCTGTCAATCACATTTCACGTGAAATAATCAAGTCAGAGGAACACACACCCCTTTGTTGTTTATCCCACTGGATGAAAAGCTCCTCTGGAATTCCCTTTCCTCCCCATTTTCCTGGGGGGGAAGGTAAGTCCTTATTTTGGTCTTAATGACGTACCGAGTTATAATCTTCATGGAGAAGTAAAATAATAAAATGGATATATCTAACCTAAGACTATCACTAATTTTTGGATTCATAAGAACTTGAAAGCAAGATTTTTTCATGATTAATCATCTGGATTGAGTAAATATGTACTTAATAACTTGTTACCAAACAAGTTAGACCAAGTCAAAGTAAATTTATTTTCCTTGGCTACTGAGTCCAGGTACCGTGTAGCTGAACCCAGTCCGGGCCAGGATGGCCTGAAGAAAGAGAACAGGGTGGGGCTTTCTTCACGGTTGTGGTTTGGGGGGAGTCACTTGTGTTCACACAAGGGCGATGACAGAACGGCAGAGTTGGCAGGAACAGCAGAGCCTATGTAAATGCTTTCAGGTGGAATTTCACAGTCATAAACGTACCAGGAACTGTGCAAAGGCCCAGAGCCACGAGAAAATAGCAGGGGTTGGCAACTGGTTATCAAAACCCTTCAAAGATGTCAATACCCCTTCCCCCCAGAAACTCCGTAGGCCAGAGATGAAGAACAGGCCTGTACAGTCAGACACCCCCAGCTCTGCATCCTAGCTCAGCCCTACCCTATGCAATCTTGGGCAGGATGCTTGATCTGTCTAAATCGTGTTACACCTAGTCACCGGTTTATGCTGGCAAACGGGGTGGACAAATGCTGTTATTTTTCAGAAACAAAATCTCATTTCCATAACAATGAGTCAATTACTTATTTTGTAGTTTTGGGGAATATACTCATGAGATTCATTTTCCACACCTGAGAATACAGAAGAAATGTACATACTCTGCATCTAAAGCAAAGGCTTGATGTGAGAATCTTTGTTTTCTTATAAATTAAGTCATCAGGCAGATGACTCCTTCCTGAATTTAAACCACTCCTCTCCACTAATATGGAAGCAACCAACATTTTAAAAACTAGAGGGTCATAATTCTAATGCCATATTTCAGAGTATATTTCAGTAGTAAAGAAACACACCCTGAACTAGACACAAAGGGAATCTAGTCATAAAAATAGCCACCGCTCTCAAAACAAAGCTTCAAGTCTTAGGGAAGACCATCCACCCCAATCCCAGACTAGGAAAAGCTCCAAATTGATTCAATTCCTTTCGTTCCAGGAGATGCTCATCTTCACTTGTTCTTCAAAAGTCTGCCCAGACCTCCACTTAAAGTCATAAACCAAGAAGAGAGCAAGAGAAAGAACCGCAGCCCAGCATGACATTGTAGCAACCACAATCAGGGGTAGAAAATGGATCCAAGTGTCAACAGGAAAACAGTGAGGCTGTCATTTGTTAGGGGTGCAGGAAGTTAGAACTCACAGCTCATGAAGAGTGTAAACAGGAACTTTCTGGAAGGTAATGAGTGTTTTTTTTAATTTAGTAATGAGTGTTTTTTAAATTTTCTCCCTTAAATCTTTTAGTTTTCTTCTGACAATCTAGAAAAGTGTTTTACAGAAAATAAAGAGGAAAAAAAACTATTTAAAAAGAGTGAATCAAATTACTAAGAGCACAGGTTTGATTGGCACGTCTCCACTTACTGTTCAACTGGTAGAGGTTCCTTTGCTGCTTCTGCAAGCTCCTTCTGCAGCCGGGCCTGTCGCCTCCTATAAAGAAAAAGCCCATTATTTACGTCTCCTTAAAGAAAGCATGAGGCTTCGGCTCTCAGCAAACTCGCTCTGATGACACATCTGGATGTATGGTGCATTCAAAATAACACAGCCTGGGGCAAAGACACCCAAAGTCCCAAACCCACGCGGGTAACTTCAGCGAGGATCCCCATTACCAAGGACTTCAGAGCAAAGCCTGGAGGGTTGTTACTAGAGAAACCAGTGAAGCCACAGGGCAGAAAACTGCCCGTGGGACCCAGGGCCTCTCAGGAGAGAAAGGCCCCTCCGGTATATCCAGGGTTAGTTTTCTTAGCAGTCTCACACTCACATACTAAGAGCATGAATAGTGGCTAAGATTTACTTAGAACTTACTTGTGCCTGGCTTGGTTTTATTTTACAGGTTTTAACTCATTTAATCCTCATAATAAGGATGCGAGGTTAAGTGCTATTATTCCCATTTTACAGATGAGGACACTAACACTCCTAAGCCATCAAAATGTACACAGTTTCAATTCACTAGGACTGGACACAGCCGTCTACACCACGGCGTGGTCAACAGTCACCTCCACTCTCAGAACCATTTCTGTCTCTCCTTCCCAAGTCCTCAATGCAGGCGCTCCCGAACTATTCCCTTGTCCCCATTCTCTCTTCTGTGGCAAGTTCATCTGTTTTACCCTCTCTGTGGAGGGCCCCCGACCCAGAACTCTAGCACTGCTACCGTTTCCCCGAAAATAAGACCTAGCCGGACCATCAGCTCTAATGTGTCTTTTGGAGCAAAAATTAATATAAGACCCGGTATTATATTATAGTAAAATAAAACTGGGTCTTATATTAATTTTTGCTCCAAAAGATGCTTTAGAACTGATGGCCCGGCTAGGTCTTATTTTCGGGGAAACGGTACTGAGCTCATCAAGAATACTGCTGGCATTTAAGCTTCTACCACAATGAGTTCTCAAAACGAGAAAAGTCCCCCAGATCACATTATCAGAATCTTGGGAAGGGAAGAGGCTGTAAGTTGAAAAAGTGTATTACCATCTTAATTTTATACCTGAAAGATGAAAAGTGAGTTTTACAGGATAAATGACAAAAAAATCCAGTTTGACAAATTCTTCTAGCTGGAACACACCCTGTGAACTGTCTCTGAGGGAAAGCAGCACCTCGGTGTGGGTGTGTAACACTCCTCTACAGGAAGGGACCTATCGGGGGGGTGGGTGTGGTTAAAGGACAGACCTGGGGTCACAGGGAGAAGGAAATGCTGCACCCAGCCTTCATTAGAACAGCTTACAGGAAATGACCTTCGTTTGAGTTCAAATATTCCATAGCAGCCACCATGCCTGACTGGGGACATACCTTGGCCTAGTGAGCGACGCAGAACATAAACAGCTGTTTCAAAACAGTATGCCGTGCTGTGACCCAGATAACCAAAAGCTGCTAGGAGGAGGGGGACTGGCCCGAAGGGGTAAGCTTCTTCAGTGGAGGAACTACCTGAGGAAAGGAATGAAAAGAATCCCCAGACCCCACATATGCAATCAGATGGTGACACATCCGCTGCACATCCCCAGGAGAACATTCCAGAGGAAGGAACAAGAGCAGACATGGTGCCTCACAGCACATTTTCCTGCGGAAGTGTGTGTATTCTCCTGTGCACTGGGAGGCTGCAGGGCTCTTCTCAGCGTAAGCACAGGCCTGCCCACTCTCCCTCCAGGAGGTTCTCCACAGGCAGCATGACGACTTCCGGTAACCTTGGTGTCTTCACTACCCTTAAGCTGCCTAAGAGCACCATGGCATAAGTCAAGCTATTTTAAAGTAAACGCGAGACAGGAAGAATATAAAAAGGACAGCTCATTTTTTCTTAATACAGTAGAAACTTAAGCAAGTTAGAAAACATAGAAAAGTAAAAAGAAAACAAGAACCATATCAGACCAGTCAAATTAAATATTACAATATAATCCCTTCCTTCTAATTTATTCAAAATTTGGATCACGCTGTGTAAAAAGAATGTCTATGCTATTTTCAGTTATGTTAATTTTATGCATTTTCTCATGTCACTAAGTATCTTTAAAACATCTATTTGTAAATAACATTGTAAAATGCCACTGTATGAAAACATCACAATTTATTTATCCCTTGAGCGATATACTGCTTTTTCACCACTATAAATAATGTGCTATCACAAAATAGTATCTGTAAGGGCAGCCGGATGGCTCAGGTGGTTAGAGTGCGAGCTCTCAACAAAAAGGTTGCCGGTTCGATTCCTGCATGGGATGGTGGCTGCACCCCCTGCAACTAAAGGATTGAAAACAGCGACTGGACTTGGAGCTGAGCTGTGTCCTCCACAACTAGATTGAAGGACATCGACTTGAAGCTGATGGGCTTGAAGCTGGAGAAACACTGTTCCCCAATATTCCCCAATAAAAATTAAAAAAAAAAAAAACACAACAAAATAACATCTGAGAACAAGTCTCGTGACTTCCTTAAGTTGAAGTCCAACAAGTGGAAGTTTTAGGCTCCCAGTCTCTCCCAAGTGCCCTACCAGCTGTAGAAACAGGCTTTCCATGGGCACCCTTTTCATCTGCCTCCCAAACCTTTTTGCCAATTTACTGCCCACATCCACTTCTTTTATGAACTACCTATGCTTTCCATCCATCTGTTTGAGTGCTCACGTATTCCTTACAGACTCTACATTGAAAATACTGATTTGATAAGAGCACATCCTCGTTGACTGTTTTAGTGTTCTCTGATGTTGAGAAATAAAAATTTTATAGTCCCTCATTTCCATTCCTTTCAATGTTTAGAAAGTCCTCCAGTACTTGTATTTAGGAATTTTTCATAAAATAAACAGCAGTCACTTTTTCTTACTTCTACCTTATGGTTTCAGTTTTTACAGACTTTGAAATCTATTTGGTATGTTACTTGGCAGGGTTAGTGTTTATTAAGCCTCATTATTTTCATTTATTCATTTTCTTAGGTAACTGCAATAATCTTTTCAAATTCTAAACTACTGATGTGGGGATTTAAAATCACGTTCTAATCTCTGTTGAACTCTTATTACTAGTTTCTCAACCAATTTTCTTAGGTTTTTCTAGGTGGATAACCACAAACTGTCCCCAACTTCTCTGCAGAGGCCCTGCATTCGCTGTCCTAGGCGGCTGGATGGCCAAAACATCACTTAGTTGAGAGAGGGCCCTTCCTTCTTCTGTTTCTGGTTTTGATGGGCACGCATGTAGCACAGCGGACCCTCACCATGAAGGTACAGCCTCGGGGATTTTCATCACACAAAATGTCCCTCCACTGAGACTACCCCTAGTGTCGGGGGTGGGCGGAGGCTTTCCTGTTGTTGGGCCGCAGTGAATTTTTTAAAAAGTACCAATGAATCTAATTTAAGAATTTCACACCTGTATGCGCGTGAGGGTGGACTACTGTCCTCTTGTATCAGAATTTTTGGTATGGGTCTGAATAATTTTATAAAAATGGGGGTGGCTGGGTGGGAGGAATTTCAATCTTTTTCTAATTCTGGTTTAATTTATACTGCTCAAGAATTACTTTTCTCCCCGAAACGCTGAAAGAATTCACTGGCTAAAATAGCATGGGTTTGCCCAGCTGCAAAAGTCTTCTTATAAATGCAGATCTCTATATCCACCATTGCTATTTCTAATTTTGTTAAGTGTTTTCCGGTTCGCCCCCTCCCCTCACCCTGTGGTTAGAGATGCCAGGTTTGTTTCTT
Source organism: Rhinolophus ferrumequinum (assembly GCF_004115265.2). Classification (NCBI taxonomy): domain Eukaryota; kingdom Metazoa; phylum Chordata; class Mammalia; order Chiroptera; family Rhinolophidae; genus Rhinolophus; species Rhinolophus ferrumequinum. The sequence goes on from NC_046291.1 coordinate 5,708,500, forward strand.
TTTTTTCATAGACCTGGGTTCTACTTTACAAGAAAAGGAAACCACCAACTGCGGACTGATCTCCCACCTTGAATCCTTTTCATTCTCTGCATTGAGGCGATTGGCTTCCTGGGCTTTCTCGGCCATCCACCTGGTGACCAGCTCCTGGTTCTCCTCCGAAGTTTTCCTCAGTTTCTCCTCCAACGCAGTGAAAGTGATCTGCAGGGCGTCATATTCATCCTTCAGGGTCTGGTTGGCTCTTTCAAGGTCCTGCAGCTTACTGCGTAGTTCTTGGCACTCCGTCTCCAGGTCAGAGATAGTCTGCAAGCATTCTGCAATTCTGAAAGCATGACATGCAGGAGGAATGGTGCCGTGCAGAAGCCCTGCACCGGGGCCAGAGTACCTGGCCAGGTGCTCGAGCTGTGTGAGCCCGGGCACCAGCAATGACCTCGGCCATCACACCAGGTACCACGCGCAGACTTCCCGGTTATTGCCCCTCACTTAGCCGAGCCCAGCTGTACTCTGTAACCCCATTAGGAGAGAATGCACCCAGGGTACAAGTCATCTAGACTACAATGACTAGTTAAAGGCTGTTTCAGAAGAGCAGGATTGGAAAAAAGGGGGAACTTTCGGTGCTTAAATACAGTGGTTAACGGGGGCTTAAAAGGAGGCTGGAAATCCTGTGTCTTCATTCCATCAGCTCTATCACTGAGCAGAAGTCCTGAGCAAGCCTTCCACCTTTCCAAGCCTTTCAGGATCCCTCTCTGCATATTAAGGAAAAAGGCACAGATAAACCCAGGCTCCCTTCCAGCTCAAAGGTCCTAGATTTGGAGCCCCTCTTTATCTTCTCCCTGATCGAGAATAATCCTGCCCACAAACTCACCCCTGTTCCCAAGGGCCACACACTCGGTATCTTGGCCCCATCTCCACCACAGAAGATACCAGCTCCCATATGCAGAGGCCACGGGAGAACTCTGAACGCCTCTGGACACTAGCCAGGGCCAAGGTTACTTCCCAGGGGTATGCTGGGAACCTGCAAGACTGAAGGCACTGTTCTTGCCTTTCCCGTCCTTAGAGCGGGACGGATCCCAGGCTACGCACCATAGGAAAGCAACTCTCGCTGAGCCCAGTGTGGCGAGCATGTGCCACCGATCACCACTGGCCCTGCTCACAGCAGCACAGTAAATAAGAGTGACCCCACGATAGTCCCAAAGGGGGTGTTCTCTCTACTCACTTTGCTTCATTCATCTGCATCTCCCTGTCCTTCTGCTGCATTTGGTTATTCAGGTCAATCACCAACTGAGCTAACTGGGAGAAAGAAGAACACTTTCATAAATGAGAGTTTTTAGGACCCCAGCTGAAAACTAATAGTGGTTTTAATTTTTAAGAAAAGGTGCCTGCAGGGTTGGGCCACGGCAAGAAGAAACGAGCGAGGCGGCAGAGAGGAGCTGAAGGGCCTACGGGGGTGCTCATGGGAACAGGGTGTGCTGATCCCCACTGACGGCAGCCTTGGATGGATGAGAAGAGTTCCAGATGACTGCCAGGTCCTGCTGAGGGCACCTGTCTACCCCTCCACCCAGCCACCTTTTCAGACTCCTCAGCTGATAAAATGATCAATTCAGCTAATTTGTAAAATATATTTTTTCATAATTTGCCATTCCATCACCATCAAGAGTAAATACAGCCCAGGACTTGGTTATAACGATTTTTTTCCTCAAATAGCAGGGTTCACTCTCAAAAGTTTTTTTTTTAAATTTCTTTATTGAGGTAACACTGGTGTATGACATTATAGAAGTTTCAGGTGTGCAACATTACATGTAATCTGACAACTGTATGTGCTGCGTTGTGCTCACCAGCAAGGCTAGTTTCCATCCGTCACCATACAACTGAACCCCTTTACCCGTTTCACCCTTGCTCCACCCCCTTCCTCTCGTCTGCCTCTCTGAGTTCTCTCAAAAGCTTTGTGAAGGTATCAGTAAGACCTTCAATGGACCAAACAGCGGGCTTGTTTCCTTTAAAGTTTCTCCACTTATACTTTTCATGCCATCTTGGAACATGACGACGGGGTAGTTATGTCAATGGCGTGCCCCCTTGCTGATGGAGGCAGAGACCTTTCCCACTGATGGAGGCAGAGACCAAAGAGCTGGTGATGCCACATGTAGCCAGAACGGCTGCAAATTCCAGCAGAAGTCCTGCACGCCCGTCCTCCCTACCCTAAGACCCAGACAGAGCAGAAGACAGCTGAGGAGAGCAGTTATCTTTACCTCCCCACGTTTCTTGTGCAATTCAGTCAGTTCTTCCTGGTGTTTCATCCTGAGCTGGGCCATTTCTTGTAGCTGACTCTCATTCCATGCACCATCATGTCCAGGACTAAACCCCCAAACCAGGCAGGTGAGAATGAAAAGGAGAGAAAAAAAAAATCAGACCCAAGCCTCTTTAATCAGGCAGTGGAACAGTAACTTCCGAATTTCAAACCTGTACACGGCAACACCGCCAATAAAGCATGAAGTAGAAAGTAGGAGACATGAGACACTTGAATGAAGGGTAGGCTCCAGAATGAAGTTTAGGTAAACACGGCGGAGGTAAGACGGCCCCTCGCGGACCAGTATGTGATCGCCTGTCGCGTGCCAGGCACTGCTCTTGGAGCTGGGGGAAGGCGGGGCACACAAAGCTGACGATCAGTTAAGAGCAGACACACACCAAACAAGTAACTGTATGAAGCCAGGAGGTCACAGATGTGCTGTGAAGAAAATCGAAGCAGGTAAGGCAGGGAACAGAGTGACGGGTCCTGTTCTATGCATGTAATTAAAGAGGCTGCTCAGAGAGGTCACACACGACTGAAGCCGGGAAGGAGGTGAGGAACAAGCCATGCAGCCCCCGGGGGCTGGGCCCTCCTGAGCAGAGGGAACACCAAGTGCTGGAAAGGCCTCGCAGAGGTGACACAGATAGTGTACTCAGGGGACAGCATGACTGGAGCCCGAGGTGTAGCAGGTACAGGAGACGGACGGGTCAGGGGAAGTAGGGGGTCATGCAAAGCCTCGTAGGCTTTTACTAGATGTGACGGGAAGCCATTGGAGGATTTTCAGCAGAGGAAAGACTTGTTTTAAAAGCATCGCTATAGTTGCTGGTTGGAGAGCAGACTGCAGGGGGTGGGGATCAAGGGTAGAAACAGGAGACCAGCTAGCAATTATGATACAGTTCCTGCTCGAGACAGTACAGCTAAGAAGACGGCAGCAGTGGCGGTGCTGAGATGTGGTCACGTCCTAGCTAGATCCATTCAAGAGAGATGATAGGATTTGCCTTTGCACTGGATGTGGGGTATGCGAGATACTCCAAGGTTTTTGACCTGAGCAACTGAGAAAATGTAGGTGTCACCTACTAAGATGGGAAGGACTACGGGAGGACAAGACGTGGCGGAGGGCTGAAGAGTTTGGTTTGGACATCCAAGCGGGTATGTCAAGTGGAAATTGGGTATTAGAGCCTGAACTTCAAGAAAAGAGGTGTAAGCTGGAGGCTGACATGTAGAAGCTGTAAGCAGACAGATGTATCTGAAACCACGGGATTGAGTTCAGATTGCTTTCAGAATCAATGTAGTTTGGGGAACTCTGCAGGTGTCTGCAGACTATCTCAGAAATAGCAGTAAGTGACTAGAACAATGGATTTATAGTTCAGGACAGAGGTCTTGGCTGGAGCCTCAGATGTGAATTATCGGACTATAGTGAGTAGCTGAAACCATCACCCAGGAAAAGCACATAGATGGGGAAAAGGAAGAAAGCTGGAAAACCAGGATGCCCCCACCTGAAGAGGGGGAACTGCCTCCTCCAAGACCGATAATGAAATAAAAGAGGGTAAAGGGGGGCAGCATGACGCTCCCTCCTGATCCCACCCTCCATCTCCAAAAGTGTCTTTATTACACGTTCAAGCACAGACTAATACCCCAGCCTTGGAGGCAGCCTGTGCTTCCCCAATCGTAGCACACAGAGTAGAAGCCAAGCGATGAGAAAGTGGATCGTACCTCACAGGAAACCATCCTAAATTAGGCAGAACAGTCAACAGGCCTCGGTGACTAACTGCATGTGGGGATTAAGAAGTATTTTTTTTATCAAATCTCCTTATTTTAATGCAAAGCAATGTAGAATATGCAAGGCTAGTCCCTTCCGAAAAGGAGCTGGCATTCTACAAGAGCTTCAGGAGACTAAGGCACTTGCATTTTTATTTCAGACTCTTTACAACATCCCCTCAACGGAGCTTCACTAGGTAGACAAGAGAATCGCCTAAGCGGCATGCTTAAATTCCGATTCCTGGGCCCCACGAAGACTGCTACAGGAGGCCTGAGACAGAGCCCATCGCCTGCGTTTCCAGCAGGCTCTCAGATCTGACACAGGGTTTTCAACAGTTCCGGGTCATCAGAACCACCTACAGGGTTTCTTAAAACAGGTTACTGGGCCCACTCCCAGAGTTCCTGAAACAGTAGGTCTGCGGTTGGGCCTGATACTCTCCATTTGTAACAATTTCCCAGAAGCTGCTGTCCAGGAAGCATACCTAGAAAACTACCAGAACCCACTGTTTCCAGGCTGAAGAGTTTAATTTTATGTAGTACCGTGTTTCCCCGAAATTAGGACCCAGCCGGACCATCAGCTCCAATGTGTCTTTTGGAGCAAAAATTAATGTAAGACCCGGTCTTATTTTACTGTAAGACCAGGTATAATATAATATAATATAATATATAATATATTACCGGGTCTTATATTAATTTTTGCTCCAAAAGACGCATTAGAACTGATTGTCTGGCTAGGTCTTATTTTCGGGGAAACAGGGTAAGCAAAGGGATTAAAACACTTAAGAGGGAAGTCAGGTAAGTGACATAGGTAAAGCTTTTTAAACACAGTGTGTTTTAAGATTAATTAGAGTAAGATAGGCAGGACTTAAGAGACAGAAGGCGGGAAAAGGAAACTGTTAAAACAAAAAAACCACAGGCCCAAAATGGTGTGGCTTGTGCTAAAAGCCCATGACATCAAACCTAGTTTAATATCTGACTTAACTGCAGTTAAAACATAGTGATCACTGCACTGTACACCTGAAACTGAAGCTGAAGAATAACGAATGTCAACTACAATTTTATACATGTATATAGTTACAAGAAGCGGAGTACAGCATTAGGAATAGAGGCAGTGGAAATGTAAGGGCTGTGTGCGATGTCAGAGGGTAGTGGATGGGAGGAGGGGGATATCACTGTGTGAGGGATATAAATGATAAATGTTTTAACTATTACATTGTTTTGTACACCTGAAACTAATTTAAAAAAAAAGTTAACAAAAAACAAAAATAATCTGCCCAAAACATAACCAAGCAGTCTGGAAGTTGCCAGTCAACACCAATGAAGTAATCTATCACGTGAGCCCTCTCCATTTCCTCCCTCTTCCCATAGAAAAGAGGTAATCTACATGAGAAAAACCCTTGGTACCAACCCTTTCTTTTCTTTTGTTAATAACTCCCCTATTCCACTTTTCTTCCGAAAAGAACCTTCCATTCTGTATAACTCCTAGTTGCTAGATGGGATGCTGCCTGATTGATGAACTGCTTAATAAATCCAATTACATCTTCAAATTTACTCAGTTAAAAATCTTTTCTTTTTTTAAAGAAAACCCCCTAGATAGCCATCTTCTGTGCCTACACTTACCACACTAGCAAACACCCCCTCAACTGGTCGCCCCCATAGACAGTTCCTAAAGAGCAGGGACTCGGGCTTAGTGGGCTCTGCCTCCCTAACGCCTGACCCACGCGGCAGGCAGACATCGAGTGCAGAAGACTGCTGCCACAGTCCAGGAATGGAAGGACACAGAGGAAACGAAGGGAGTGGTAAAATAAATGTAAACCAAGGGATCGATGCACAAAGACTGTGGGCCAACAATCAACAGGCCTGGGTGACCGACTGCACATGGGGAGGGACAAGATACCGAGGGAAAAAGGACTCACAGATGACTGGTGGAAAATCACATGCCATTAATAGAAACGAGGCAGTCAGGAGGAGAGGCCTGCTATGGACATGAGTTTGTGGGGAAGGAAGCACCTCCAATCACACTAGCTCCCCAGTGATATTCAGCCAAAATTGTCGTATTATTTACTTAAAATAAACACCTTTCCAAGTAGATGAGTTTGACTAACAGATAAAGGATATACAATACAGTCACCACGAGTGTAGCCTGGTAGAAATAAAAACATTTTAAACAAAGGTGAAATGTGTTAGGTCAGCTACAGGCACGGTCAAAGCGGCCAGGAGCCACGTCATACCCCTCTGCCAAGTCAGACCCCTCCTCGCATGACGGAAACTGGGGCCCCTGGCATTTCCCAGAAAAGGCAGCAGACTGCTGGTGTGATAAACAACTCCGGACGCAGTGCTCGCGCCCGATCTGCGCTGGGGGGACCTGCTCATCTGCCACCTCACTCAGCCAACCCCCACCCCAAAAATCGCATATATGCCTCCCTCACTCTGCCCTGGGCTCGACTTCACCGGACCTGTGAACCTCGCCCGGGAGCGGAGAATAAAGCACTCACTTTTCTCAACCCGCCTGACTCTCTTGGCCTCATTATCTCGCCACAAGCCTTACAAAATGGCATTCACTACACCTAAAATAGGCCACAGCACTACAATAATTTCAACACTACCGAAGGCCTTCCAGGACCCCAGCCAGGTACCATCTCCTGGACTGTTATTAAGCAAGGATGGAGCTCTGGTCTGCCAGGAGGCCATCCGCCAGCTGAGGAAACATGGATGGCAGGCAGTTTCACAGAAGATTCAGCTATAGGAGTAAACAACTTAAGCTACACCGAGCATTCTGGGATTTTTAAAGTCCTAAATTACTGTCAACTTTGTTCTTAAAATTGCTAAGTGTTAACTGATATGCAAATAAGAATGGATTTCAGAGCAAGGGTACTGTTCTGATACAAGCAATCAAATACACAAACATGAACATATGGAAAAAGGAGACAATAGGACTCTAGAATGATGCCATTTAAGTTACTCTGTGAAGTATGGCTTTCATGTTTTTTGAACCATGCCTCTCAAAAAGAAATACTTTTTAAGAATAATCCAAGTAAACACATCAACCCCCACTGTGAACACATACATGCATATTTAACGAGCCAATATTTACTCTTCCTATTAAAATGCAGGTTTTTTCCTAATCTTTCTTTAAAACAAGAAAGATTCTTATTGCAATCTGCTAGCTTAATTTCATAATTTACTAAAATATGTTGAAAAACACTGAACTGAAAAAAGGATCAAACAGACCTGTATTGTATAAAAAGCAACTTACGGCAATCCTGTATTAACAAGATCTGTGTAAATCCGCTCAAGAATGCTTGTCTGATTATCTAGAAAAAGGAACTCCGATAGGCTGGAGGAGAAACTGGCCTAGGTACCCACCTCAAGCAATTTCTCTAGCTTACAGCCTCTTACTAATGATAACCCTTCTAGGTCGGTAGGTAAGTACCTTTAAAAACATTATTTTAGTTATTTGGCTTCATAAGTTCTTATTTGAAAGGAGCTGACAAAAACTGGAACACAGAAACAGTACTTGGTTTGCTTCTAAATCAGAGACGTGACAACTGAACTGAGGCAAATTTCAATTAAGGAGGAGACACAAATAATACAAGATAGTTTCAAAATACCTTATCTCGTGCCTGTTTGGTATGTCCGGCTTTTCAGCTTGTAGCTTCTGGGCCAGCACTGAATGAAGATCTGACTTTTCCAGCAACTTGTTATCTATCAAAAAAAAAAAAAAAAAAAAAAAAAAAGAGAAAGAGAGAGAAATTGAGTTATTTATTATAATTTACATATACTTTATTACTACTTAATGTCTTACAAAGATTTGGACCAAAAAAATAAATAAATAACCAGACGATGACTGGGTATCTTTCACTTTTATTAGGTATCCAAGTTACCCGGTACTGTACTTTGTCACCGATTACAGCAATCATCCCAAATCCAGGAGCACACACTGCTTAGATGCTTCTGGGCCTAAGCAAGGACAGCCCAGCCAGGAACCTGTGGATACGATCCTGCAAGAATGTCTATTATTCAATCCATATTTATTTCACAACCTTAGTATAAATGACTTTATAATCTATTATATCTATGTATCTATTATAATCTATACATAACGTATTATATGTATTATAATCTATACGTAATCTATTATATCTATACGTACACATTTATTAAACTGTTGGGCAATTATTTTTTTAAGAAAAAAGAATGTCCCCCCCAATTAACAGCTGAAAATGCTTTCTACTCCCACAAGTTACCTATTTCTACCTCAGGAGCAAGAGGTAAGAAACATACCAAAACACAATGAAAAAATGAAATGCTACACACCTCTAAGTAATACAGAACTTTACCTTATTATTACATTTGGAAATTTGTTTTTTTGATCAGGGCACAAGGGATACAAATACAAATGAGGGCCCCTGACCCCGAGGAACTCCAGTGTAATGGGGAGGAGGAATGAAGTATAAAAAGGAAGAGAGAAGAGCGACCCTTTTCTCCTTTTCTCTGATGGCTTCACAGGTGAAGACGACACAGTCAGGAAGGAGGACTAGCAGAGTTGTCTGGTAATAACAGTTGGAGCCAACACGTGAAAGGGCACGATGAGAAATTCAGACCTTTTCTTACTGGCAATGGTGAAATAACTGCTTTTAAAAGCAGGCAGTGATGTGATCAGATATTTATTAGTAAGAAGTCAAAGATCATTCTGAGGTTCCTTCCTTGCCCAGGCAACTGGGTGGTAGATGCTAATGCGTCAGTGAACACAGCAACAGCGAGCTTACGGGAGAAAATGAGCTCTTTCCGAATGTAATAAATGTGACAGGGAGCATGGTGCAGGAATTCAAAAGAAAAGCCAGGGCTAAAAATGACATGTAGTGAAGAATGACCGGCAAAAAAGGGGGCCAGCTAAATCAGATGTGGGGGGATACACTAAGAAGAACAAGAAAGTGACCCAAAAAGTCTGAGATTAGAACTGCTCAAGAACAAAATTTTAATAGGTTTACGCTAGTGACTATTCCTGTTAGAAGAGCTTACTTCTTCTCTTAAAGAGTCTTGATTATCTGAAAATGGGATTCCTGGGCAGAAACAGAAACATTCTCTTCATCTATTTAATGAACGAGCCCAGAACAGGGAAGTGGTTCCAACCTTGGAAAGTCACCCGTGTCAAAGGGCTCTCACAAGACCTTCCAAATGTTACATCGGAACTGGATGCTCTGTGATAATACTAGGTCTTTCAAAGGACATGAGGCAGTAAGAGGGGTCCTTCCTAAAAGTTCCTCTCACCAAAGAGCAGGCTGGAGACAGCAGGAAGGTGTCCTCTGACCCCACAACCTCTATTCATCTTTCTCTTCAGCCTCAGAGGCAGGGACTGAGAAAGAACTGTGGGCTGATAAATAGAACTTAACTAGGAAGGCTGGCAGGAGGCATGGGGTGTTCCACAGTCAAACCGGAAGTGATCTCCCAAATGGCAATCCCTGGCTTAAAGAAAAGATTTTAACAGGCAAAGGTGGCCTTCCTCTCCTGCCCTCTCACTGCCTTTCACCCCAGGTCCCTCTCCCAGCTCCTCAGGTACGCACGACTCACCACAGCTCTTTCAAGATGTGTTCCCTCTCTAGGACTGATCTTCCCTTCCGATTTTTCTCCTTCATTCTCCCACCCCGTCAAGAGGTCCATTTTCAAAGTGCAGAAAAACATTCAAATTGTGCCAATGCGATTACAAGCACCTGCCATTTATAGACCATTATTACGTAGAGGGCTTCCAAAGCACTTACATGCACAGCCCTGTTCTTATGAGGCAGGCGGAGCACGCTTCATCCCCACTTTATAGATGCGGCAAACCAGACTCAGGAAGCCAAGTGGAAAGGTTAGTAAGGGGCCGAGTCGGACCTCCAACCCAATTTGACTTTCAATACGTACTAGCTTTTAAAGAACAAGCATTCAATAAACACCTGGAGACCCGAATTTAAGTAACCTGTGAAGGGACAGCATTTGAGTAAGAGGGGTGGCCTGTACTTCTGGCTTTCTGAAATAGCCCTGGCCTGGCCTGCTTTGAGTACATAAGGCATCCGCAACAACAGTGGCACAGCAGCTCCCGTTTCTTCCCACCCTTGTAAGAGGACGGGCTCAGCCAAAGCAAAGGAGGACCATTTCTTGGGGGACCCAAAGAGAAAAGCAAACGCAAAAGTCATGAGCCATCGAGTCTGTGTTCCAATCCGGACCCCACCATCAATCGGCTGTGCCTCACAGAGAAGTTACTTCATCTCTCTCAGCTTCCTGTGTAACAAGGGCAATAGCAGGACCTGCTTCGTAGAATTTTCAGGAAGATAACGTGAAATAACACGTGCCAAATATTTACCCCAGTACTCAAACTTATTTGCACATAACAGTTACTTGGGGAGCATCAAAAAATACCAATACCCAGGCCGCCCCCCCTGTATACTGCCGTACAGGTGGTCTGGGCGGTGTAATTTTTAAAGAAAGATCCCTAATGATTCTAACACGCAGGTAGGTTTGAGAACCACTGACTTAGCACAACCAAAATGCAATAAAGGGCAACTATTACTATGAATCTCATCGATCAACGTAACTCAAGAGACTTCTGCCACGCTTACCTCAAGGGGTACACGGAACCGCAGGACCGAAAAGTGCCCATTTCCTACCCCAAATGTGTGACCACTTATGGTACAGTCAGGGAAGGGGGTCGCTAGGAAATGCTCGTCAGAACGCAGCTAGGGGCACAGACATTTTTGCACTCAGACTGCAGTGGGGGTGGCAGGGAGAAAAACCACCTCTTTCATAGTGAAGTTTTCAATGACAGTAAAGACTACGAGGTCCCACCTGAAAAGTATGTCAAGACTCAAAATGTGTCAAAGAATACCAAGGTGGAATAAGGCCAAGCGGTCTGAGGAATCAAAGGCCAAACACTTTATCATCCTCACAAAACGACGTTAATGGCGCGAGTTAATGCCTCGTCAGCGCCCGTTTCAACAACACGAAGCCCGAAACGGGACGTTTCTGGAGCCTGCCTATTGACACAAGCACTGTGCGAGCTGCTGGGATTCACAAACAAACGTAAACGGTGCCTGCCCACGAAGAACACACAATTTAGTAGAGAAAACACCCCACAGTTACACCCAGGCATAGAGTGAAAGGAAGGAAAAGATCTAAAAAGGTAGGGGGCGTCCGAGGGTCCGGGTACCCGAGCGGGCGGCCCGCGCCGGGGGCTCAGCCTCCGGTTCTCGCTGGCGCCCCCCGTGCCCCTGCAGGACCCGTCTGCCCACCCACTCCCGGGGACCGCTCGCCGCTTACACTGCAGAATGATCTCTTCGAACGCCTGCCTCTGCAGCCGATCCCGGCGCCTCAGCTCCTCCGAGATGTGGCGCTTCCAGCGGGGGAAGTCGGCGGCGCGGAGACCCGACGACATATTGCGCGCTGTCCGGGCGCCTCACTATCGCCGATACGAGCGGGGACTGGCGGCCGCGGCCCGCAACATGAAGAGACCAGCAGGCGCTGGAAGGCCGGCGGCCCCACAGCTCACTTCCACGCACAGGCCGCCCCCGACGCCATCCGGAACGGTCTTCCGCTCCTGCCGGAAATGGTTTTGAGTAGGGCCGGAAGGCCCGCCTCCTCAACCGACGTCTTACGCCACACGCACACACGTGACCTACGCCGACGCAGGGCACTGGGTTAATGACGCCCTCCGGAGGCCGGAAGCGCTGCGGGCTGAGAGGCGGCCGCTGGGAGGCGTTGGGGCTTCACTGGTGGCTCAGCCCTGGTTGGAAAGCGGACCGGAAGGGGGCCGCTCCGCCCGCCTGCTTAAGTTTCCTTCTCCTTTACCCCTTTTATGTTTTCTTTGTTGATCTGCCTCCCTTTTCTTCATCTACTCAGTTTACAAGCAGAAGTGGGGTCCGCTCTTCACATAGTAGCTCTGTGACTGTGGAGGAGTGACAACCGCCTTAAGTCTCAAATCTGTAAAATGGGGACCGTAATGATGCCTACCTCACAGGGCTGTTATGAGGATTAAAAGGTATAACCTATGTAATGCAATTAGCACGGCCCCTGGCACATGGTGAGCCTACTTTTACCTATACACCCAGTGTCCTATCAAGGTCTGCCCGAACTGGCTGCTTTCGAGAGCCCCACTGACCTCGGAAACAGGTATTTTCATTGAAGACATAGGATGCAAAGAACAGTTAAAGTGTGAATAGATTGATGATGTTAAATCATTAGAAACCTAAAAATGACCTGCAACCTAACAGTAAATGGCGCCTTAGAAGGTAATGTAAGCAAAAGGCAGGATACAAACAAGACTTTAAAAGAGGAAAAGGACAGTTTGCCAGTAGATGTTGAAAGAGGGGAGATAGAAGACGAAGACCCTGGAGATGGTGGCGTCTGTCAATTCAATAGAACGGAAAACCACAGTCTGTAATAGAATCATCTGAGCTCCATCTGCTTTTAACAAGTTAGTGAATTTGCATGAAAATGGAACTGGACAAAGTAGGCCAGAGGAGAGGAAAGGAATGTCAAAAACTGCCTTCTCTTCCAGTGCATCTCAAGTCCAGAGGAAGATCTTTCAGAGACAGATAAGAAAGCCTTTCATCTATGGAGCCCAGCAGTAGGACAGTCAGGCTTCTAGAGCTGCCGTAAAGGATAACTTTGTTGGCAGGCAGTACTGAGTGATCTGAACTTGTGAGAAGAACCCTGGGGATCAGAAATAGAAGGGATTTCCTCACACACTGAAAAAAATGAAAAAGCAGGTTCTGAAAGTCACAGAGAATGCCTCCAAATCGTGGTACCAACCTCAAAAGACCGTAGAATCACGTCGCATCAAACCTTGACAGTTGAATATGCTAATTTTCCCGGCAAGATTTAAATTGAAATATCCCAACAAATTCACAGAACCAGCAATTGCACTTGTCGGAATTTATGCCAAGAAATATTTAGACAAATGTCCATATTGCTGTCATGTTATTGATGATAATAGTGGGAAGTTGGAAACAATCTATTATTTTCTACAATAAGAGTTAAAATACTGTATTTTGTGTTCAGAAAAATGTTCATAATAAAAGCAATGTATGGTATTAATCCAATTTTTGTAAAGTGTGTGTGTCCCTGGCTCCTCATAGGCAAAGTTTGTGGAATGAATAGCGAATATAATTTCTAAACTAAGGATTCTGAGCTGTGTCAGGTCCGCCCTTCCCTGACTCAGCAGCCTCGTCTCACGTACACTACAGTCTCATTAGGCCCTCTGATTCCCTTCTGTGCTCCCTCACTCAGCAGGGCCTTTGGACTTCCTGTGCTTCTATTGGGCACACTTCCCTTCTGAATTCCCCGAGTTAATGCCTTTGAGTTGAATCTCAGCTCAGTAGTCTCTTCCTCACAACCTTCAAATAACAGATAGACCTTCACGACTAGGTCTGATCTCTCTACTACACATGTACCCTCTTATAGTGTTGAGCACAGTTGCAGCTTCATATATATTTATATCATTACTTGATTAAGGTGTGTATCCCCCCCACTAGACTGTAAATTCCAAGACCTATGTCTATTTATGACAAACATTATAGCTCGAGCAAGAGTGTGAAACCTTTCATATATTAGGTACTCAGTAAATGTGTAATTAATGAATAGAATACATGAAAATACGTATTATCTTTGGGCAGTGGCACTGCTGGTATTTTTATTATATGTATTTTCTATATGATGTATTTTCTAATGATTATACATGATACATGTACTACGTATGCAAGAAAAACTTAACAGAAATGAACATGTATTTATTGATAAAACCATTTGTACAGCAGGATGCTAGGGTCTGTGAGAGATAACTTAAAAGCATGAACCTTCTTAAGCACAACGGGCCGGCCGTGCATTCTTCTGAGAATTTCACATTTTGTAACTTTTAATCCTCCCCACAACCCTGTTCAGTAGAGTTATTGTTAGCTACTGTTACCATCTTCATCCTCGTTTATAGATGAGGCTTCTGAGGCACAGAGAGGTTAAGTAACTTGCCTGAGGACACCAGGCTAGTTAGTGGCAAGACCTGGGTTCAAACACAGGTTGTTTGACTCTCACGTCTGTGCCTTTAACCACGGCCCTCCATTGTCCAGTCTCTATTTCAGCTGACAGTGCAGCTTGGCTCAACTAGAATACGTAAAACAGAGAATAATTTGAAAATATGTGTAATTAATTCCTAAATTAGCCAATAGTGAGGACATCCTGGTGAAAAGCAAAGTCAGTGATGCAGAGAGGCCTTACCTGTGATCCTAGGACCTTGAGGGAAATGGGTGAAGGGGGAAGGGTAATAGGAAGAAAGAGGAAGTAAGGTTGTCTGAAGATTCTGGAGCCAGATTATGACTCTTAAAGAGTTTTTATTCTGGTAAATAATGAGTATTAAAGGATTCTGCATGCTTTGTTGGAAAGCGACATCTATGAAATGGATTCTGACAGACTACAATGAATGTAAGATAAATGTCAAATATCCCAAGATTCTTGTAGCAGTGTGTTAAGCAGCGCAAATTTGCTCCCGGAAGAGTGGAAGAGACACCCCTCATCAAAGAACATTCTTTGCGGAAAGTCTAGTTTCACTCAAGCAAGGTACGAGCAGATTTAATATAACATCATTTCCATGGCTAAAATCTTCCAGGAGATTTTCACCTTCACCATCAATGCCTACACATCTCATCTGTGAGATGCTCTAGCAATGCCCCATTTCTGAGGAACTCAAGTCCAACCTTCAGATGATTGTCCTATTTCCTCTTGTCCTATACCTTTTAGTCTTTATCCTCCAATTGGCAAGTGCAAACAGGCGGGTCCTCATGTGAGTCAGGCACAGGGTGAGCACTTGTGTGGGAGACACAGCCAGCCCAGACTTGGATCCTCAAGGAGCCCACTCTTTATCAAGGGAGATTCGAATGTACGTTATTTAAGTGTAAGGAACAGGAACTACAAAAGGGCCATCTAGATGACTGCCAATGGGGTTTGATTCTCTTCTTTTTTCCCCTTGCTTTTATTTGTTTTTAAATATAATTTCTTGTTTAAAAAAACTGCTCTCGATCTTTACTTCTTTATTTTCACTCCTGTTTAGCTCTTCCCCAAATTAGATCGCTAAAAGTGAAAGTAAACTAAGTTAACTGTGTTAACTGTCTACTGTATAAACTAGAAGCTGCTAGAGTAAAGCAAAGGATAGTCGAGACGCTGACCAACGTAGATTTCAGACACACCCTGACTCCTCCAAACATTGCCTCACAGCAGTGATGCTCCTTTAAGGCCCTATGTCACTTGACACCTTGCGTTTCACCCCTTGCTTTTCTTTGTTCTCTCTAGTGTTATTTCCTTTGCATATGTATGAATACTACAGGAACATTTCATTATAAAGAATCTCTGTGCACATAGATTAAACCACACGTGGGTTTCCTCATCCTCTCCACATATATGTTGACACTCGGATTTTAAAAACGACAGCGTCTGAGGGAGGTATTATCCTTATACCCCAATACAAGCATTAGAGTAAAATTCAGCTTTCTTAGAGGAAGCGCTGGTTATCCCCCGTATCTAAAGGAGGCCAAGTGTCTGGAATGGTGGCCAGAGTCTGCAACATGCAGCAAGCGGTGGATATGATCCCTGGCTAGACTGTCTCCCAGGCTCTATTGCCTTCTCCTACTATGAATAATAGCTAATGACTACTGAGTGATTTTTACCTGCCAGGCACTGTGCTTTACATGGATTAACTTAATTCTCACAACACTACAACTACTATTAATGTTTCCTTTTACAGATGAGGAAACTGACACACAGAGGTCAAGTAACTTGTCTGATGTCACAAAGTTAGTAAGAGTCAGAGCTCAGGTTCAGTCGAGGAAGGCTGGTACCCGAACCCACCCATTTAACCGAGCCACCACTGTGCAGTGCCAGAGTTGAGGCTGGGTTTTTTTAGAATGAGACAGAGTATCAGAATGCTTTTGGTTACAAGCAACAGAAGTGCAATCTGAGTTTCTTTAAGGGGAGGGGGCGTTATGTGGACATGGGGTGTTACACAGAGCTGGCTGCCAGGATGTGACTTGATACCGGGGAATCGCTGAAACCAGGACACACATCCCACCGGAATGCTCAGCCCTTTGCATCTGCATCTCTCTGTAAACGGCTGCTTCCTTTCCCTCTTGTTTGCTGCCCCGCTCTTTCTGTTTCCTAGTCCTCCCACCCTGGTGGTGAAGAAATGGCTCCTCCTACAGCTCCTCAGATTTCAAGCAAGCTGTGGGCCAAGCTGGCCTCTCCAAGCCCCCACTCTAAATTCCTGGAAGAGGACTCTGATGGACTAGCATTAGCGTCTAACAATTGATATGGCAAAGGCGTCATTCTTCCAGGATGCTTCCCTCTAGACGGAGGGGAAGAGACAGTTTCCTGAAAAAGGAGATGTAGGGCACATCTTATGTTCAGACTGCCCGGCCCCCCATTCTTTTATTAACAGATTCCACTCTCCTGGCTACGGTCATGGTATTTCCTCGTCCCTTTGGGTAACAACTTGGTCCCAGCCTTGGGCATAGAAACTCTTGCCACTGTCCTTCACAGGAATTTTTAAACTGGATCTAGGAGAGAGTGGCCCCTTTGTCATTGGGTTAGAAAGTCTGAGGATATTCATCTACTAGTGGCCATGTTCCCTCCCATGTCTCAGGAAAAGATTAATTCGAAAAAAATGGAGCAAACACACGGGGAGAAGAGGAGACCAGAAACCAAGAATCCCAGTGGCGTTGACTCCCAGGGTCCAGTAACTCCTGGAAGCAACCCAGCCCTGCTCTCTTCCCCATCTGGTTACCTGAGCCCATCTGTCCCTGTGTTTCACTAAAGCTGGTTTGCACTGGGTTTTGATCTTCACCTGCCACCCAAGAATCCTGACAAATACAGCAGTGAAGCCCAAGAAAAGGCTAGGGCTGGGCAGCCAAAAATGGCAGTGCCCCCACAGCTGGTCACTAAGTCAGGGTTTTCCACTTTAAAATCTTCATGAGATGGGCGAGGGCAACCCACTGCTCTTCTCCTCATGCACTTTTTGTGTTAACCAGCAATCCATGTTCCAACTTCTTGGGGAAATTTTCTGATCTGAGATCTCATGAACTTCTAAATAATAGTATCTGTTGGTGGGAGAAAAAAATTAGTAAGTCCAAAGTCACACATAGAAATATTAGAATAGACCTGGGATGTTGGAAAATACTGTTGCCATATGTTAGAACTATTTTCTCTTTCCCTGACTAAACAGAAAGTGAAGGGACATCATTTCAAAAAGCACTGTTCAAATGACTCACGGGATATTAATAGCTCTGCAGGGTGTCTTACCGACACAGCACTCTCTGCAGTAGAACCCCATAGAAAGTACGTAGCAGTGGGATGGGACTGTGAATAAGTAAGTAAGTAAGTAAGTAAGTAAGTAAGTAAATAAATAAATAAATGTCGCATGGCATGAGATATGGTTCTTCGCTGAGGTTTCAAGCTGACATTTGGTCTTTGCAAAGGCCTAAAATTGAAGCAACGGTTTGTTCAACTTGCTCTGAAAATAGTTATTCACATGGCTCCAGGTTAATAAGAGCCAAGCACGAGGGAACTATTGGAATTATGATTCAACTGTCAGAAGTACATGAAATCATCAATTCCAACTATGAAACTCAATGCCAATATATTTTTTAATGCCAATATTTTATTTGTTGGGCCACAGGGTAAATGTGACAAAAATAGTCCATGTATGCACATGCATACATGTACACACACACACACACACACACACACACACACACAATGTTTCCTGAAGTCTGTCTCTGGCGTATTCGGCATTTGTATCCCAGGTGAAATGCTTTGCATATTTTTATGCTGAGTTCATATTCATTATCTGACTCATGGGCAAAGTCAAGTTAAATGAAGAAAACGTGTATAAACGGCATTTCAGCCTGAGTGAATAGAATATGTTTTTGACAGCAAATGACCTTTCATCACACAATTATCTGGGGATTTATAAAATGTCTTAGGGACCTGAAAACACATTTGTCATCAGGAGTACAATTTCTTAATAGATTTGTTTAAGAAAGAAAACATTGTCCTTATGATAGAAAGTTAAACCCAAGAAAATTTTTGAGGGAATCTATCACCAGCTTACCCAGGTAACCTACTTCTTTCCCTCCCTCTTCCTGGCATTATAGTACCTGCTATAAACCTCTATGGCTGGTTTCAAAAGGCTTCTTCCCCGAATTTCAGATTATTTTGGGTAGGATAGGGTTCCAGCAGTGTTCTGACTCTGTTCGGTCAAAGATTAGGAAAATAGCAAAGTCTCTGAATACAGCTAGTCTCTAAATATAGCTTTCCGCTGACCTTTAGCACTTTACACTTCTACCCATGTTGTAGAATGGTCATTGTAACCACAACTTCACCAGTTTTGGTAGTACAATTAAAAAAAAACAAAAAAAGAAAACACCTTTGCTCATTTGGTAGATGACAATCATATCCAACTGTTGTTTTAACTTGCATTTCTTTGGTAAAATCAAACATTTCCCCATCTATTTGTTTGCTCCTCATTCATTCACTTTTGGGTGATATCTGTCTTAATTCTTTGACTATTTTGTCTAGGCAAGGAGTAAACCGTTCCCTGTGAATTGTTTGAGTGGTAGGTCCAGAAGAGATGATTAAAAAAATTATTTTTCTTTTTCAAGGTTTGTTTAAGTCACCTTCTCTGTAAGGCAGCTGGGATGTGGGTATTGTCTTGGTCACTCAGCTTCACGTTAGTATAATAAGCATCCTCTAAGGAATTTGTGAAAATGCCTTACTTAGTGTTTATGAAGCATTGTCACATCTGAGTGTTTCCATACCTTTGCATTTCCCTATCTTTGGGTGAAAAGTTCTACTAACTAAGGTGTCATCATCGGAGTGGTCCCAGATGAGACTTGCGAGGAAGAGTAAAGACCAAGTTATCTTAGAAGGGCAAGTGGAAACCTCCTGAGTCCTCTGGACCGCACCTGTATTGGGCAGGACAGCTTGGAGCAGCCACACAGAGCGCAATGGCGACTTTGCACTCATTTGGACCCCGACATGATATTATCCATGTATTCCTGGAAGTGTTGGTACCCCTCCGATAGGCCCCGAGACGGCCTCATGGATTGGCTGGCTCCCTTCTAAAAAAAGAAGATGGTGATCTTTGCTTTCGGGTCTTGATCTCCTCCTTTCTATGGGTCGGGACCGCTTTGAGACTTAATTAATAATTCAACAAGCATTTATTAATTGCCTAGTTTATGTCAGGCACTATTCTAGGTGCTAAGGCTAGACCAGTACTTCCATCCTTAAAGAGCTTCCATGGTAATATGAGAGTTAGGCCATAAAAAAACTGAACATGCTAAAGAAGTAAACTATGTTTGTCTGTAGGTGATGAGAACTATGGACAAAAAGAAAAAGTGGAGCAGAGCAAGGGCGTGGTGAGGGGTGAGGTTCAGTGTGCACAGCAGTGGGCTGGCAGAGACCTCACTGACAAGGTGAGACCTGAAGCAGGCGGGGGAGTCAGCTAAGAGGGTGTCTGGGAAAAGAGCACTCAGACAGAGGGGTGGGCCACAGCAGGCTCTGCAGCAGCCAGTGTGTCTGGCTCCCTGTTGTAGTCGGTGTTGGCTGCTGACTGCTCACACCTGTCCCCTTGGCTCACTGGAGCTGCCCCCTGCCGAGAGAAGCCTGGGAGGCGGCCAATGACTGACGGGGTGGGCAAACGTGCCCTGTGCTCTTGCCTCTCAATGGGACACTCTCTGTGATGTGCGGTACATTCCAGAGCCCCCCTGGGACAGACTGAGGCAAGACTTCAAAAACTACAGTTATGCCCAACTTACTCCCCTGACATATCCTGCCTCCCTCAACGCCTAGCCTGATGCCCTGATTGAGAGCATTTCTCCAATAAATCGCTTGCCCAAGAATCCCAGCCTCAGGCTCTGCTT
Organism: Rhinolophus ferrumequinum; assembly: GCF_004115265.2. Lineage (NCBI taxonomy): Eukaryota > Metazoa > Chordata > Mammalia > Chiroptera > Rhinolophidae > Rhinolophus > Rhinolophus ferrumequinum. The sequence goes on from NC_046291.1 coordinate 5,728,474, forward strand.
TTAGGAGCCCAGCCTAAGGCAGTGCTAACGCCAGAGCTTGTCTGATTTGTCCAACACCAGCAGGAAAGTCATTGGGCTAAAGCATGCCTCCCAGGAAGTGTATACATACAGACAGATTTGCATATAATTCCACTCCAGACGCTGTGGAACCAGATTCAGCAGCCACAGTATTTTTGGGGGGCCCCCCCGCCCAAGCGCTGGTAATGGCACACGTTGACTTTTTGATACACCATCCATTTCTCCACAAAAGGTTTAGAAGGGTACCTTCTGAGACAGAACTTTCTGTCTTTAGTTAGGAAAGCTATTCATGTACGTCTTTCCAAAGCTGCTTTCCTGAATCCATTTGCTATGGCCTGAATTGTGTCCCCCACCCCCACCATCCAATTCATATGCTGAAGCCGTAACCCCCAATGTGACTGTACTTAGAGATAGGAGATAATTAAAGTTAAATTAGGTTATAAGGATGGGGCCCTAATCTGACAGGTGGTTGGTATCCTTTCCTAAGAAGAGGAAGAGAGATATTTCTTTCCTCCTCCTCACTCTGCCTTTGTGAAGACACAGAAAAGATGAACGTCTGTGAACCAGGAAGTGGTTCAGCACCAGAAACTGAACAGTGTGGTCATTTGTTTTGGCACTCTGAGCCGTCCATCAAAATGACAAAACCATCCAAACTACAAACGTCAGTTCTGAAAGTTCTAGAATTAGGTTTGTGAAGATCTGGTTTCTGGTCCTGGGAGGAGACAGGTTCCACAATGCCCGGTCCAGCTCCAGGGAGCAAAGTCAGGCTGTCCTTGGGTCGGGGACAGAGGGTCTGAGAACCAGGGGCAAATCAGGTTTCAATTTACTTTTCTATTTTCATATCTAACCATAAGGTGGAAGCATTGTAAAAGGTCTGAAGATCAAGCCTGAGGGAGACTTTTCTTAGCATTTTGATCATTCCCCGTGTAGCTGCTGTTCTATGAATACAAAAGTGGTCTCCTCTTGTACAGAAAATTAATTCTGAGAGGTAACTAGTTAATCTTTTTTAATGTCAAAGGCTTACCCCACCGCCACATATCCTGGCAATACAACCAAACCAAACTCTTAATAAGTTGTTGGAAAGAACAGCTTTGAAAATTGGAGACACAGTTCCGAGACTGGTTCTCCACCTTTCTTGTGTGACTTTTGTTAAGTGCCCCAGCTTCCCTTAACCTCAGTTTCTTCCTCTATAAAATAAGACCCGATCTTGGTGTGGTGAGGATCAAGTAAAGAACACAAATGAGGGACCGGCCCGGTGGCTCAGGCAGTGGGAGCTCCGTGCTCCTAACGCTGAAGGCTGCTGGTTCAATTCCCACATGGGCCAATAGGCTCTCAACCACAAGGTTGCCGGTTCAACTCATGGACTCCCGCAAAGGATGGTGGGCTGTGCCCCTGCAACTAGCAATGGCAACTGGACCTGGAGCTGAACTGCACCCTCCACAACTACGATTGAAAAGACAACAACTTGACTTGGAAAAAATCCTGGAAGTACACACTGTTCCCCAATAAAATCTTTAAAAAAAAAAAAAAAGAACATAAATGACAGTGCACTGTTATTTGGTCCAAAGACATCCAGTATTAGACTCTCTCTGAGCAATTCCTGAGATAGGATTTTCACGATTTTACCTTGTTTGTGATTAGATAGTCATGTGGTCAGTCCAAGAGAAGCTCAGGAGCTCAAAGAACATTCCTTAATCCTAGATACACACCTGCCTCCAGGCCAGTGCTAAGAGAATGTGTCTGGGTTGGGAGTCTGTTCACAGGTGAGGGGATGGGCAGGTACAAGTGAGGGAGGAACACCTCCAGGAAAAAATGGATCAGAACGTCCCCAACTAAGCTACATCAGCGTCGCCTGGTGAGTTCTTTAAAACGCCTGTCCCAGGTTTCGCCTCTCCTCCACCCTCAGAACTACTGAATTAGACTCTCTGTGGATGGCCCTAGAACCTGCATTTCTAAGGGGGCTCCTTGGGTGGTTCTATGGATACCTAGTTCAGATTTATAGTCACTGACAAGTTACTACAGACTTTGTACCTAAGTTTCAAGAAACTGTTTTCAGTGGTGTGCTCGGAGCAGTTTGCAATTCAAATCTATTCCCCATAACAAGCAGTATTCATTGGCTATTTATTGACCAAAATACTGGAAGCATCATCTAGGACATGTGATTATATTATGTGAAATATCAAGTTACATATTATCACATACTCATGTCCATTTAGGATGATTTCTCAAGAGGAGCAATTGGAAACTCTTTTTACATGTATTCAATGAAAGCTGGTTAAGTAGACGATTAGGAAAGACCCAGAGTGGTAGTTAGTTCTGGGCATAATCAAGACTGTTGCATTATGAAGTCTGATTTTTGTTTTGCTGCTTGCGGGGCCTGATGCCAGGATGCCCAGCCAATTAAATGTAACAAACGCATTTTGCAACGAACAGAGAGTGAAGGCTCGCTTCAATTTAGCATCCTGACTTCACTAAACGTTTTTATTCCAGCACATAGAACATGCTGTGAAAAAGAAATCACAGAATGACATAAAACAACCCCTCTGACATCTGGGAGCCTATATTTAGAGTCATTTCTAAATGATTCTGCACCACTGGGACTCTGTGAAAGATTTTCCTTCTCATTATGCTACATTATGAAACAGAATCAAAAATTTAAGATGGCTAGTTTTAATATTTCTCGTTAACACCATGCTGTTGCATGGTATGATGCCAACGGCAAGAGAGAATGGGTAAGAAACCTGTTGTCCATATGCTGCAGGATGAATAATACTTTCTTGAGTGGAAACAAGGAAAGCATGAGCCTCAGAAACTCTGAAATATCTGAGATCCAGTATCTCAGGATAGCGCTCGGTGAGTGCAGTGCCCAGCGCCCCATGTCTCACAGGTGCCATCCCCATGGGTCTTTGAAGGTAGGACTCCCAGAGCCCTCTCATCCTGAGAAAGCCTTGCTCAAGAAGCTTCTAGATACAAATTGCGAGTGCCACTATGTATTAATCATGGTTTTCACTCTTCAGTTATTACCTCTAAGTGTACTCTTTCATGCATTTTTGATCCTTCTTGCAAATGACAGTCAGAGAAGGCAACTGGCCTCAACTTGTCTATGGTGAAGTTGTCATTTGAACCCAGCTCTGCCCCAAAAGCATTTCCCTACTGCATCTATTACACTACTTTGCCTCGTTTGTGCATGAATGTGTGTCCAGCCTTTTGAACAATATTTCCCCATATATGAGGCCCTGGCCTCTGGCATCAGAAAGATCTGGAATGCTTGTTGAAATTCAGCTTCCTAGGCACCACCCAGACCAAGAGAGTGTGTTACTCTGGCGGGATCTGCATTCTCACACATTCTGCAGGTGATGCTTACGCATCGCAAAGTTTGAGTTTTATTATTTTTGAGGAATCCAGAAGAAGCATGAGATACAATAGCTACCCTTTATGCCTTTACAAACCAGTTAGAGAGGAGCCCCCGTGAAACCAAAGCAAAAACTTCCATTTACTTTTGCATCATCTGCAGCAAATGGCAGACCCCCAGCCTGGCTCCCACCTGGTGTTCAGTGTACTTCCAAGCCGTCCTGCTTTGTGGTCAGGTGGTGTTTGCTTGAGGCATCAAATCCTCATATTAACATAAGCAAAACATAATTAGAAAAATCTGTTGTAAAAACCATTCTGCTTTTGAAGCCAAATATAAATTACTTTGGAGTAAGTCATGCCAGGAATCCCACTTCATTAGCTCATGTAATTAAAGATGGCTGTCATGCCAGTTGCTGTGAATGTCTGTTTTTCTTAATTATTTGCACATGTGATTCCTCCAACATCTTTTACTCCCAATGTATGTATATTTTGAAAGAGTTGCCATCCGGAGGTGATCTTCCTCATTTCTGTAAGAAGTTGTGCTATTTTTTCTCCATTTGCCCACCCTCCTTTGCCCTTCTCAGTGTATCCTGTGGGGAGACCTACCCCTATGGACAGTATCACCTCCTGGGCTCCCTTGCCCTCTGGCCTCTGGCTGGATTTGGCCAATGGGAAGAACCAGCTGGGTATAAAAGGGCAGGAGAAGTGGGAGGTCAAGGTAACTTTAACCCACATCTTCCCTGCCTCCTTACTTTTCTTGGTTTCTTTTATAGCTGCAGCTTCTTGACTCCAGCTCTCATTGCCTTGGGTAACACCCCCTTACCCCCACTTCAGATCTAAGGGAGGTGATGGCTTCCTGCTGTTGCTAGTCGCTGGGTACCTCAACATCCTTGGGTAGTTCTCATAACTCTGCCTGCACCTCTCTAAATAATCCTTCATTAAGGTCTCCTTTGAGTGTACCCTGTTTCCTATACATTCAGGCATATCTATTTATTTTCATGGGTTATATGCACACAGAGATGTCTAGTCTATTCAAATTACTGAGTTAACTTGCAAATATATATACATGCATGTCTATATACATACGTACATACATACATACACACACATCTACATGAAAATATTAAAGAGTAACAACCTACCCCCTCCCACCTTCCTTAGGAGGAAAGATATAGTTGGTTCTGCTGAGGAAATTGATGGAGATGGGCCATGGGGGAAAGGAAAATGTGAAAATCTACATTTAACTTGATAAAAAAGGGATTGCATGAGCTAGGACAGAGAGAGGAAAGTAAGGAAGAATGGGTGTAGAGGTGCATGCAGAGGGGAGGGAAGGAGACAGAGAGATTAGAGGAGCAGCAGGCTGCCATGCAGTGTAGACACATGGTTTGGGTAGAGAAATGATGAGGATTTTAAAGAAGCCTGCTGTGGATTTTGTAGTGTGACTCCTCTTCTTGCCACCCATCAGTTATGATTGACATTTCTCTTCAAGGCTGTGAGGTTTTAAAACTTGTTTGCAAGTTCTTTGACATGTACGTCTCCCATCAAAAGGTGGAGCCTACTTCTCTTCCCTTGGAATGTGGGCTTACTTCAAATAGAACGCTGCAGACGTGATTCTGTGTGACTTCAGAGGCCAGGCCGCAGTGTTTTCCCAGCTGACAGCCAGCATTAAACCACCAGAACTGTGAATGAATGAACACTCCAATGGTTCTGCCTCTAGCCTTGAAGCCCACCCAGTGAGGGTGAGTGGAGCTGGACCAAGCCCTGCCCTAGGTGCAGATTTTTGAGCAAAATAAGTGTCACCACTGTTTTAAGCCACTAAGTTTGGGGGTGGTTTTTTTTATCTAACAATAGATGACTGGAGCAAAGCTTTTACAGTCAGAATTGGGGTTTTTTTTTTTTTTTTGTAGTCATGACCATATTATTGACTGTATTCCCTATGTTGTACTTTACATCCCCATAACGATTTTGTAAGTACCAATTTGTACTTCTTAATCCCTTAGCCTTTTTCACTTCTATCAATTTCCTCAATGGAACCAACAAAGTCCTTCCTCCTAAGGAAGGTGGGAGGGGGTAGGTTGTTACTATTAAATATTTTCACGTATATGTGTGTGTATATTTGCAAAGTAACCCAGTAATTTGGATAAACTAGACATTTTTGTATGTCCCCCAACCCCCCTCCCATCTGGTGATCATCAGTTAATTCTCTGTATTTGTGAGTCCGTTTCTGTTTTGTTTGTTCATTTTTTTGTTTTTTAGAATCCATATATAAGTGAAATCATATGGTATTTGTCTTTCTCTGCCTGACTTAGTTTACTTAGCACAATACCCTCTAGGTCCATCCATATTGTTGCAAATGGTAAGATTTCATTCTTTTTATGGCCGAGTAATATTCCATTGTACATATGCTCCACCTCTTCATTACCCAATCAGCCATCAATGGGTACCTAGGTTGCTTCCATATCTTGGCTATTGTAAATAATGCTGCAATGAACATAGAGGTGCAAAAAATCTTTTCAAATTATTGTTTTGGAATTCTTTGGATAAATACCCAGAAGTGGATTCTGGCCCATATGGTAGTTCTATTTTTAATTTTTTGAGGAACCTCCATACTGTTTTCCATAGAGGCTGCAGCAATTTGCAATCCCACCAACAGTGTACGAGTGTTTCCTTTTCTCCACAGCCTTGCCAACACTTTTTTGTTGTTGTTGATTTATTGATGACAGCCATTCTGACAGGTTTGAAGTGGTATGTCATTGTGGTTTTAATTTGCAATTCTCTGATTAGTGATGTTGAGCATCTTTTCATATCTGACTTGGATTTCTTAAGGTGGCCTTATGGCGACCCAATATTTATCAATACTGAGGAGATGATACCATGTTTCCTAGAAAATAAGACCTACCTGGACCATCAGCTCTAATGCGTCTTTTGGAGCAAAAATTAAAATAAGACCGGGTCTTATATAATATAATATAATATAAGACCGGGTCTTATATTATTTTTTGCTCCAAAAGACGCATTAGAGCTGATGGTCCGTCTAGGTCTTATTTTCGGGAAAACACGGTATGAAGAGAATTTTTTTTTATCCTCTTAGCAGCCTTCTGAAAAGCCCTTCTTAGGGAGAGTTATGTATGTAATATTATGATAAGCACTGTATATCTAGCATCTAGGAAGGCTTAATACATTTATATTTTGGATGAGCGAATAAGCCATGTGGAGTGGGCATTGATCCCAGTGGGGTACTGCAGTACCATAGCCATCAGAGGTAGGTTTTCAAGCCTCTAAGGTACTTGTTTGGCTCAGAACTTAGATAAATGGTTTGGGCAAGTTTGGGCGGGAGCTCATAGCTCTGTTTAACAGAGAAGGGAGCCAGCAGATAGCTCAAAGGCATATCTACATGTAGAAGTGAGGAAAAAAAATGGTTAAAAAGCTAGTCGTGGAATTTTTCAGGGAGAAAACTTTTTGTAGCAGAACATCTTGGAGGGTCATGGCTCTTGTGCAGTGATGACCCCAAAGGCATGGCCAGGACGGTTTTGAATGAGACAGAGAACCACGCTGCCCAGTAGGACAAAGTGATAAGATTGTGGACGGTTCTCAGCAGAGGCAGGGCCAGTGGACCCCAGAGAAAGGACATCAGAGAGAAATTTCTGGTGGTCAGGTGATTGAAGAATTTTAAGAACAAAGCCATCCAGCAGTTATTTGTAAGTTGTGACTGTGATATTCTCTAGTAATGATCCATTGCCCCAATTTTTACTGGTGATGGGCTTTCATTGGTGATGTTTTGTGGAATGAAGGAATTGGGGCAGGGACAAGCATAGGACAGAAAAGGGTCAAAAGACCAGGCGTATGCAGGAAATAGGGATGTGGAACAAGCGACCACTAGAAGAAGCACAGCTCCTTAAGAATTCCCTTCTTCAATGGTTGCTCTAGAGATTAAAATATACATTTTTTTTTAAATATAGCACAATCTACTTAGAGTTAATATTGTTCCACTTCATGTAAAATGTATAAACCTTCTAATCATATAGCTTCATTTCCCACCCTTCTCTATCCTTATGCTACACTTGTCATAAGTATTACATCTACATAAATTATAAATCCTACAGTAAAATGTTATAATTATTTCTTTATATAATCACATTTTAAAGAAATTAGGAGGAAGAGTCTTTTACATTTATCCATATATTTACCAGTTCCAATGCTTTTCATTTCTTCCTGAAGAGCTGAGTTTCTACCTGTTATCATATCCCACCAACCTAAAAAGATTCCTTTAACATTTTTTGTAGTAGATTGGATAGAAGGAAATTCTCTCACTTTTCTTTTATCTGAAAATGTCTATTTCAGCTTCATTCTTGAAGAATATTTTCACTGGAACTAGAATTCTGGGTTGACTTTTTAAATGTTGGTTCCACTGCTGAGATTTCCTCTCTTTTTATTTCAGGAGTATTTTTCTTTTCATTTTTTTTTTTTTTTTTTAAGATTTTATTGGGGGAAGAGGAACAGGACTTTATTGGGGAACATTGTGTACTTCCAGGACTTTTTTCCAAGTCAAGTTTTTCTTTCAATCTTAGTTGTGGAGGGTGCCGGTCAGCTTCAAGTTGTTGTCCTTTCAGTCTTAGTTGTGGAGGGCGCAGCTCAGCTCCAGGTCCGGTTGCCGTTGCTAGTTGCAGGGGCGCAGCCCACCATCCCTTGTGGGAGTCAAGGTATTGAACTGGCAACCTTGTGGTCGGGAGCCCACTGGCCCATGTGGGAATTGAAGTGGCAGCCTTCGGAGTTAGGAGCACGGAGCTCTAACCGCCTGAGCCACCAGGCCGGCCCAGGAATATTTTTCTTTATGTCCTTGGGTGTAGTTATAATAGCAGCCGTAACAGCTTTGTCTGCTAATTCCAAAGTCTAGAATGGGTTGATCTCTGTTGCTTATCTTTTCTCTTATAATGGGTCACGTTTTACAGATTCTTTTTATGTTAAGCAATTTTGGATTAAATTCTGGAATTGTAAACGATACTGCATCTTGGGTATCGTGAACAATAAATTGTAGATCCTCAGATCCATTAGGTTCCTCTGAAGAGTATTGACTGTTTATTTTTAAAGGTAGTTAGCATGGCGGAAGACAGAATTAATTTAACATCTCCCTTGAGATATTAAATAATGTGTTCAAATCATGCAGTTAATAGGAAACTAACGTTAGGTAATTTTTGAGTTAAATGAATTGTTGACAGGGGATGTTGACTTCTCTGTTTCCATCTGTTTAAAAATTCTACCCTAAAATGAACACTCCCTTAGCTTCTACTTGGTTCTTTTTGATGGAAGGCAGAACTTAGAGTCCAGTCTGCACTTGGTGTTATTGACTATCTTGTTCTTTGCTTGCAGTAAGCTTGGGCCTTATAGATCCAAAGATGTAGTGCCTCCTCCCAGCTGAGGAAGCCCAGCAGTCCTCCAGCTGTGGGGGAGGGAGCCTTCACCTGGATCCTCAGGTAGGTGGAATAGTGTTAGGGTTACCAGATAAAATACAGGGTGCCCAGTTAAATGTTAATATCAAATACTAGGGTGCCCAGGGTGCATGGGAAGTTGATGTCATTTCTGTCTCTTTCTTAAAGATGGAGAAACTGAGTCAGTGTGCGCTTAAGTACTTACCAAGGTCACACAGTGGGGTCAGCAGTAGGGCTTGGAGCTAAACCCAAGCAGTCTGACCCTAGAGCCCAAGATCCTTACCACCATGGTAATGATCATTCTAAATACTAACTCATAATCCATTGTCATAGCTGACACTTGAAGGAAATTCATCGCACGGGTCTTTTGTCCTCATACCACTCACCATGCAACAATATAACGGTTAGCCTGTGGGTTTGCTTCTCCTTGAAGCCTGGGGTATTGCCTTCTTCTTCATGGTCCTCACAGCCTGGCCTGCAGCCTGGCATGCTTTTGACACATTTAGGACTCCAACTCCAGAGTCTGGGCTCTTAGCCACAACCTAAACTGAACGCTATTTTAAAATAACTGAAGTAAGACAATTTCTAGGGATATGCTCAAAATTAGGCAGAAAAATTCAATTTACATCCCATGCACTAAAACACAATTCCACATAATGTGAAGGACGGCCTCGGGCGTCTGCCCCTCTCCCCTTCTCTCTCCTTCCCGAGGCCCCTGCCAGGGCTGCAGAGCCTTGTTGCTGCCTGTCATTCACAGTCATTCAGCCCCTTCTGGCATCCAGTGGCCCCTCCTCCCCCAGCTAGGCAGGTCAGGGCGAGAGTGAGGCAAGTGAAGCAGCGAGGTGCTACATTCAAGATGGTGGGTTCAGGCAGGCACCTGCCTGTCCTTACCTTTTGCATCTGGGTGCCTCACTTGCCTCACCCTGTTCTTGACCTTCCTAAACATATGAGCAGCATGTCACTGTCTGCTCAAGTCCCTGCAGGATAAAACATGGACTGAGAGTCACTTACTTGCTTAGGGAAGTAGGAAGAAGTCAGTGGTGGGAGAAACCGGAGTGCTGGAGCTGAGTCTCATACGGACAGCTGATCCGGAACTGCTGCGGGGCACAGAGCTGCTATTTGGTGAGTGGGACTGCCAAGACGTCCCAAATGGCAAGGAGTACTGGTCACCACTGCCCCGTGACGTATGGCTGGGTACCTGCACAAGGACTTCTTACGTGTCCCCAAGGTCTGCTCCCATTGGCTCAGGCGATATGAGCAGCTCTAATCTGTGTAACTAAAGCAATCCAATTACCCACCCCCGCCTCAACAGGTCCCTCTGGCCTCAACTATTTCCTCTCGCCTCAGCCAGCTCCTCCTTGGCTTCAACTAGCCCGATTGGCCTCACCCAGCCCACCTGGCCTCACCCAGCCCACCTGGCCTCAACTAGCCCCTCAGCGTCTTGCGCCTGCAAGGCTTTGCCAGTCTCAACCTGCCCCTTGTTTCCTATCTTGCCTGTTTCAGGTCTCGCCCACACCTGGGAGGCCTTCACCCACCTCCTCCCAGGACATTCCTACATCCCGAAGGCCCAGCTCAGACGCCACCCTCATCGCCGCCTGGACCTTTTCCCTTCTCCTGTGTAAAGGATCCCTCGGGCCCTTCCACAGTCTCATCTCCAGGGAGAGGGAGGAACCAACGGTCAGTGAATGCCTACAAAAGCCAGGCTCCGCGTCTCTGCAGAGCCAAGCTCACCAAATCCGCACAACCACGCCAGGCAGAAGGCATCTTTCTCCCCATTTTATAGACAAGGCTCAGAAAGGCTAAGTGCCTGGTACGAGATCATACTTTTAGGAAATGAAAATCAAGATCCTTAACCCCCGTTCTGTCTGACCCCACAGCCCAGGATATACCACACCTGGCCTCCCCCCACCCCTGTGGTGCCCTTCTTTAAGGTGCTAACCCCCAAGGCCCAGCAAATGCCATCAACACACACACACACACACACACACACACACACACACACACACACACACGTGGCTGAAGGGACGAAGGAGACCACTGGCTGTACACACCTGGGATCAAAGTACTCAGGAACCCAGACTGTAACCTGAGAGGAAACTGACCTGCGCAGACCAGCCACTCAAACAGAAAATGACAGGAAAGTCAATTGTCCTGACTCTACTGCCTGACAGTGCTCTTCCTAGCCAATGCAGATTCCCCAAAAGGGACCTTTGGGGGCAGGGAGGGTAGTGAGAGTGAGACCCTGCGATTGCATTACAAAGGGTCTCTGTCAGTTGGAGTAAAGGCTGGGAGCTGGGGTTGCTGCCTTGCAGGGAGCTTCTGGGCCTTCAGACAGCTGGATCTCCATGGAAATTAGTTTGTGGACATAAAGGAGCTATTTTAAGGACCAGCGAAGAGGAGAACCTGTAGGCTGCAGTTAAGGAAAGTAGCTGTGAGAGAGCTTTGCTGAGTGACTCACTAATTTCCCTCCTATAGGGGTGGAAAAAATGGCATGGAAAAAGAACGGAAACCCAGGAAGGAGAGGGAGGTGGCGCCCACAGGCTGACCCATCCCTGCGAAACGCCTCAGGCCACAGCAGCTGGCCTTCAGGCTGTGCTGGGGGTGGAGATGCTGGGTGCCCAGCAAGCAGCTATTATTAGAGAATATCCATTGCGATAACAACACCTTCCTGTTGGCGCAAAATTTGCTGTTGTCAACCAGTGTTCATATAATCATGCAAAGAAAGAAATGTTTGCTTTTTTAAAAAAGTGACTGCAGCAGCTTCTGCAGTCTCAGGGGACAGCAGAATTCATCTTCGGCGTGGGGGGCACTTTTGTGAGAAAAACTTGTTGATAAATCCACCTTCTTAGTTACAGCTGTTGGTGAAGGCTAGCTGAAACAAAATACAGATATTAATAGATGCTCCTCGATCTATGATGGGGTTGCATCCTGATAAACTCTTCGTGAATTGAAAACATCGTAAGTCGAAAATGCCTTTGTGGGCGGTCGGATGGCTCAGTTGGTTAGAGCGGGAACTCTTAACAAGGTTGCAGGTTCAATTCCTGCATGGGATGGTGGGCTGGTGCCCCTGTAACTAAGATTGTAACTAAGATTGAAAACGGTGACTGGACTTGGAGCTGAGCTGTGCTCTCCACAACTAGATTGAAGGGCAACGATTGATGGGTCCTGGAAAAACAGTTTTCTCATATTCCGCAATAAAAAAAAAAAATTTAAAATTTAAAAAAATAAAGAGGAAATGCATTTATTACACCTCACCTACTGAACATCACAGCTTCGCCTAGCCTACCTTCATCATGCTCAGAACACAATAACCACACTGCTTTTCTTTGACTTACTTCTCTCGGGGACCCTGAGAAGTGTTGGAGAGCGCCCGGACATCCGTTCTAGGTGGGGGTGGGAGCTTGAACTCTTTGCTCTCCTTTGCAGCACACCAGCCCAACCTACAGCCACTGGGTCCCCCAGGAGGTAGGGTGATGGATGCAGGGGGGTTGGCCTAAGGGATGTCTGTGTGTCTCCAATTGTCCCTCCACATCAAGTCAGAAGGCAGACGCCTGGGGACCAGGAAGTGAGCCTGCAGGGGGAGGAGCCAAGTTTGCAGTGGGCTCTCAGCCCCGCCCCTGCAGTCTCCACAGGCCATTGCTGAAGGGCAGTGAATGGTTTGCTCCATGGCTGCCGAGAACACCACTCCCTCAAGCTCTGCCCGGAGTCCAGGCCTGGTGTCTGAACTGGAGCAGAGGCCCAGCAGCTGGTACTGGTGGGGACAGCAGCCCAGACCAAGGCACCCTGGAAGTGGGGCCAAGCATCGCCCACACTGGCTGTCCCTGGGGACTGCTCCCTGACCCGTGGGCGGTACAAGTTGACCCTGAAGGCAGGGAGCTGGAGGTCCAAGACGTGGGGATTATTTACATGTGTTTGTTATCTGGAGCTTAGCAATGAACGCTTACAAAAGCCAGGAGGAACTTGTGGCTGCAGGACAGGAGGGGTGGTGGTCGAGGGGATGGCGCTGGTGGAAGTTGGGCGGCTGCAGGGTGCCTGGAGTCCCACAAACATGTGTGATGTCTACTGCTGTTCCTGTCCCATGCCCAACTTCAAACTGGTTCTACAGCCCCCTCAGGTCAGAGCAATGTTTGCCCGTCACCATCGTCAACCTCAGTATTCTCCCGTCCCCTGGTTGATGCTGTATGGCCTTGACAGCCTACAAGCGTGTTCATGGCTGAATGTCAGGAAAAACTGTCACACAGATGGGAGCTGAGTGAGAAAGGCACAATTTATTGGTTGCGCAGACTGACACACAAGGGGATGTAAGGTGCGTACCCAGTTTTATTGCCTTACACAGAGACTTCACTGTTTGGCTTCCTTCATTAATTCTGTTATGTGAAAAAGCAACACAACACATCATCCACGTAGTCTCCTAGTCATCAAAGAATCAGAGCCCAAAGCTAAGGATTTCTAAAGAAAAGACTGCACTGTTTTGAGAGGCCCCTGGCTCCCAGGTAGGAGAGCTCAGCTTTCGGGAGCAAAGACCTTTCTATTAATGTGACGACCTAAGTGTTGGGGGACTCAGCTCAACCCATGGCCTAGTGGAAGCTGCCCACCTCATGGAGGTTATGGGGAACCTGGCTCCCGCCTGGGCCTCTGTAGCCCGAGCTGAAGGTGGCTCTCCCCCCTGGAGAGTGGGAGCTGATTTTCCTTCTTTTTCAGACTAAAGAACTGAGAGGACCCAGAGAGAGCCCTGCTCTCCAGGCAGCTCTGCCCACACCCTTGGGGCTTCAGCTAAAGCAGTTTGCATCACTGCAGCTGGACAAGGTCAGGTTCCTCTTGGCCTAAATTAACACTCACTCTTCAGCTCCCTAAAGGCTGAGCGCTGTCTCACTTCAGGTCACAGGCCTTAATTTTTAGTGCTTTGCCCAAATCACGCAGGACATCCTGTTTTGAACTGGGGCATCTGGGAATGTGGTTTGGTTTGGCTGAGGAAGACTCATGTCACAATACTCGTAAAGCACTTAGCAGGTACCTGGCACGTGGTGAGTGCTCGATACATGCAGCCATTATTATTATTATTATTATTAATATTATCATTATTATTATTTATATCTCTACCCGCAAATCAGCACTTTTAGTTTCTTTCTTGAAAATGGCAACCAGAACAAAGCCCTTGGGTGCCAAGTACCAAGATCAAGCCGGGGGCCCAGGTGTGCAAGTTGTTTGTTACGATTTGGCTACACTTTCCTTCCAACCTCAGCCTTAGGGCCCAGTTCCGCAGCCAGCGTACTCTGCTGACCACACAGAAGCTGGGCCTCTGCTGAAAAGTACGAAACCCTGCACAGGAAGCTGGGTAGGAGGGGCCAACAGGAAGTCCCAGGAGAGGGTCCGAGTGGCTTCGTGCTGCTCCTCTGGCCCCCGTCTCACTGGCAGCTCACCAGAGGTCTCACTGCAGGAGAACAGAAGATTGTCAGCACTGCATTCTTGCCAGGCCAGATTCAACTAAAGGTCCCTATGTCCCTGCACACCGGGCTAGGTCAGGCTCACTTTAACATAGTGCCGAAAGGGCCCACCCACGGTTCTAAGTACTCTATTCGTATATATTCTAATCCATATGCATGGGTGTCATATGTATGCATCGTAATATGTAACATGTAAACAAATATGTATTATATAATTTACGTATAAAATATAACATATAGGAATAATATATAATAATATGCAAGCCTCCTTATAAACCTAGGAGGCAGGTCCCATTAAGAGCCCCCTTTTTCACAGAGGAGTATTAAGCTCAAGGCACAGAGCCAGGAAGTGGGAGAGCGGGGGCCTCAAACCCAGGAGTTTGGCTCCAGAGTCTCTTCTTAGCACTAGTTTTGCTCAAAAAGAAATCTATTTTATAAAAAGGAAGGGGACATTGCATCTGAAGACTGAAATCCAGAGAAATGTTTAAGTACTAACACTAATGATGATAAAAATGAAATGTCAGTGATCTGGGCGCTTTGTGTTTATGGAGCCTTGGGCCCGACACAGGAGGGCTGACAGTTTATCCACAGGCCCTCCTTTAACCCTTTCATTGTCGGAGCAGGGACTCTGGGGATAGAGAGGCCTGGGCTCAAATCCAGACTCCAGCCCCTCCTCAGGATGCAGCTCCCAGAACCACAATTTCTCAGAACCCACTCCTGGGCTGGGTTGTTACATCACGCACATGCACACTCACACACTCATGCAAGCCCACGTGACCCTGAGCACACTCCTAGGCATGGCAGGTTGTATCACACAAGTACACATGCATTCTTGGGCATGGCTGTCACACGCATGCATACACACATGCACCCCCCGACCCCCCTATGCACACCCCAGCGCACCTGCGTGGTGGCCCTGCCCAGCGGCATGTCCTCAGGCCGGTGCTTGCCGTGGTGGGGGAGTTCGGTGTTGTCACGGTAGTCACGGCCCTTGGAGTGCTGCAGGTGCAGGACTGCCGGACTCTTGACCGGGAGGGGCGGCCGCTGGGCGGGGGTGGGCGGGGCCTGCTGGCTCAGCTCGGACCTGGAAGGCTTGATGGGCCTCTTGGCTGGCACTGGGGCTTGGGAGCTGGCAGGGGCCTTGGGCTTCACCTGGGTCTTGTCCCCTGCGGCCAGCCGGCCCTCAGGGGAGGGCGAGCAGGTGAAGGAGCGGAGCCGCGGTGTGGGGCTGAGGAAGGGCGTGGGTGTGGGCGCAGGTGTGGGCACCGGCTTGCCTGTCCCCTGGCTGCCCTCAGCCTCCTGGGCTTTGGAGAGTAGGATGCTGGGCGACAAGATTCCTGGGTCCGGGCAGGGCAGGGCCTCCTTCCTCAGCATTTTGGGGGATTCCTGTTCTTTCCTGGGAACCAGCTTAGGGAAAGAACTCACAGACCCATACAGAGGGTTCTCAAACATCTCGGGCTTGGTCAGCTTCAGGTCCTCCTGAGGCGAAGCTTCCCCCACATTCTTCCCCAAGTCGCTGGGCCTGGAGCGTGGGAAATGGAGACACAGGGAGAAACAAAGGTGGGCAATGACTACTCAATGCCGATGGGGTTTTCTTTGTGGTGATAAAAGTGTGTGGGACTAGATGGAGGAGCTGATTGTACAACATTGTGAAGGACTGAATGCCACCGAATTGTTCACTTTAAAACGATTAATTTATCTTACGTGAAATTCACCTCAATGAAAAACAAAATTGAAAATGAGAGGAGAAGGTACTGTGTTACTCATAGGTTGACAAGCACACAGTTCTGGCTCGGACCCTTTCCTTCATTAAAAACTTCACACCATGGGCCGGCCCGGTGGCTCAGGCGGTAGGAGCTCCGTGCTCCTAACTCCGAAGGCTGCCGGTTCGATTCCCACATGGGCCAGTGGGCTCTCAACCACAAGGTTGCCTGTTCAACTCCTGGAGTCCTGCAGGGGATGGTGGGCTCTGCCCCCTACAACTAAGATTGAACACAGCACCTTGAGCTGAGCTCCCAGATGGCTCAGTTGGTTGGAGTGCGGGCTCTCAACCACAAGGTTGCCAGTTCGACTCCTGCAAGGGATGGTGGGCTGCGCCCCCTGCAACTAGCAACGGCAACTGGACCTGGAGCTGAGCTGCGCCCTTCACAGCTAGGACTGAAAGGACAACAACTTGAAGCTGAACGGCGCCCTCCACAACTAAGATTGAAAGGACAACAACTTGACTTGGGGAAAAAAAAAAAAAAAGCCTGGAAGTACACACTGTTCCCCTTCCCCAATAAAATCTTTAAAAAAAAAAAAAAACTTCACACCAGCGCCTTAGTGAGCAAGGGGACTTTAAGAAAGCGTTTGCGGGCGGAAGGCAAGACAGGGCTTCCATGGCATCACCAGTATCTAAACCACCGCCAGTCCTCACCAGAGGAGTCTGCCCCTCACTGCTGCCAACAGACCTGCCCTCCTGGCTTCTCCCACAAGAATCCCACAGCCTCTCTGCTTTCTTGAGCAAATCCTGCTGACTCTCAGGGGAACAGAAACTTTGCAGCTGACCAGATGTCCTCAGTGACCTTCTGCGCTGTTTGAGGGTCCCAGGTCAAGGAGCTCCATTTAACAGATGTGTAGTAGCCCCCCCATGTGCCCCAGGCACAGGAAACCGTGAACCAGACAAAATCTGTGCTGAGAGGGCCGACATTCCTGATGAACACAATATTCTTTGCAACCACAGTCTTCTCCCTGGAGAGCTCCTGGTGAGTGCAGTTTCTCTCGTGGTCACTCAGTGGGAAGGAAAAAACGGTGGTCATGCTGGCAATCAGAGGGAACCTGGAGCGATGTGAGTACTGGGAAACAAACCAGCAGCAAGAAAATAGGCCTGTTGACGTGTGGCAGAGAAGGAGCCCCATGTCAGGGGCCCGAGTAGAGACGTGAGCCTGTTCGTCTGTCTCCGCATTTATTACGACTCTTACTTGAGGTGACTTTCTGCTGAGCAAATTATGAGAACCAGGAATGGGAACACATTTTACTTTCTGGCCAACAGCATCATCTCCCCGAGGAGTGTTCTAGGTTCTGCTTTCTGCAAAAACGGGGGCTGCTATGAAGGAAACGTGTGTCCCTTGGAACCCATGGACAGTGCAGGTCATGAAACCTCTTACTAATGAAATGTGTGCTGAAACGCTGCTTGTGATTGCTGAACAGACAAGGTGAATAGACTCTTTGGGGAGGAGGCGTGGGCTCAGGGGACAGAGATGTCATCCTTGTAAGTGCCAATGAGGCGAGATGACATGGGGAGTTGGGGAGGCTAGCCTCAGGGACGTGCCCCCAGGGGCTTAACTATAGACTCAGTTTTGGACTCATTATTCTCTGGAAAGACCTGGAGCAGTTGTGTAACCAGAAATGCTGGAGACTTTGGAAAGCCACCTCTCCCCCGCAGGCCATCCTCTGTACCCCCAGCTGGATCCTCAAAGACCTCTGCTATGAGACCTCGCCCAGGGAGGAAGGCGGAGGAGGGTACAAGCAGCACCAACCAGAAGTTCTGATGGAGAGAAGCAAGACAGAGAAAAGAAGAATGTGTGGTCTGACACCTGACAGCCCACTCTCAATGACTGAGGTAGGAAGAGAGGGTTAGCCTCAGAGAATTCGGGCCAGGGCCAGGAACAGGGTTCTGGATTGCAAGCATTTTGGTGATTCTGAAGCTCACGCCCCTGGGACAAGAGCAGCGATGGAGGCGGCTGTCACTCTCAGAGAGGAGAAATCTTAGTGGGGGCAGGGTAGACTGGGAAAACCACACAAAACCTTAAAAGCCTCATTTCCCTGACCAAAAGTAACAAGAAACCGATTCCCATAGGAGTCTGCAGCTGTGGAATAAGTGAACCGATATCCAGGGCACAGTTAATTCCTGTGGTAGAAGGACCCCACTTCCCAGATTCCGGAGTCTGTTCTTTTCTAAAGAAGCGAAACACCGAACACGGTTTGAGCAGAACCCTCTGTCTAACCGCACGACTTCAGTCCAGGGTGACCAGCTGTTCAGGTTTGCCCAGGATTCAAGGGTTTCCCAGGATGTGAGATTCTTAGTGCAAAAAAGGGACAGTCTTGGGCAAACCAAAACAGCTGGTCATCCTACTTGAGTGTGGGGCAATGGTGGAGGACACGGAGGGTGCTGGTGACACCCCCTTTTCCATAGCCATTGCGCAGGCTGAGCCAGGGGTTGAGAGCAGCGAAGGCGGCTGCAGGCAGGGGTGGGAGCGGCCAGCTGCTTGCCTCTGACCACTCCTTGGTGAGCAGTGAGCTTAGAACGCCACCCTGGGGGCCGCTGGCCGACAGATGTCCTGTTCTGAAGCTGTCACGGGTGAAACTGGAGGGAACACGTCCCCCACCCAGTTGCAAGATGTGTGTTGTGTTCAAGTTGTTACGCACGAAGATACATTTACTTTGAGAACTCAGAAACATTTCACTTAAATAATCTCCTTGTTCCACGTGGTTGTTCACAGCTCCATTTCCTGAGTCATAAAGAGATGACCTTTGCTAAAGAGGCCCCTCAGCCCTCACTGTGCGGTAGCTTTTGTCCTCGTTTTTCCAGGGGAGGAGATGGAGGCTGTTTTTGCTTCCTCCAAGTTTCTTACAGAATGATCAGAGTCCTAAAATATTATCACCAAATTCTGAAAACTAGAGGTACAGAGATAGGGCTGAGCGCAGGGACAGACATGTTTACTTGCCCTGACCAACCCTCTCGTGTCCTGTTGTCCTATCACATCCTCCTCCCTCCATCCTTTCCTTCCTTCCGTTCATCTATCCACCTTAGGTCTCCCTTCTCTCTTCCAGGTCAGTACCAGCCAGAGGATGGTGTCTTTTCCTTTTTCTTTTTTTTTTTTTAGAGAAAACCTTAAGGAACAAAACTGCCCCTCAGAAAGGTTGGAAGTGGGGGGAGATGAGTGACAACACTCTCTTCTCTGGCTTCTAATCAGTGACAAAAACACTGCTGAGAAACCTAAGATCTCATGAAAGGGAAGCGAGGCTGAGAGCGGCCCCCTGAAGTCATTACAAACAGTGAAGACAGCCACCAAGCACAGAGGATGCTAATGACATGTTGCACCTTTGCAATCACTGTTAATGGGCCCTGCACTTCTAATTTCCATCTGTCAGCCTCTGGTTACTAGAAACTTCTAGAGCTCCCTATGCTGCGTTTCTACGAGATGTTCACGAATGTGTTTGCTTGGTGACAGCTGCACATGTGACAAGGGGCTGTGGCTTTGGCTGCCTGGGCTGGGCTCCTCCCTGTCTCCGTCCTCCTGACACGTGCTGCCCGCACCAGCTCTAGACGCAGGTCACCTTTCTCTAACCTCCTGGCCTTTCCTGAAGTTTCATGGCTAACCCCTTCCCTCTCCTGGTTAGCTTCTCTCCCCCTTCGCCCAGTCTCAGCTGCGTCTTTTTCTGACTGTCCTCAACAGGAGAGAGGGGAAAGCTGCCCGTGGGAACAGGCACTTCATGACTGAGAAGGGAGAGGGGAGCTCAGCATTGGAGAGGGACTTCTACATAGAAATTCCCACCTGTTCCTGGGGGGCCTCCAGGGAGTGAAAGATGGCCGGAGGGTTCACTGTTACAGAAAAGTGTTTTTCAATACATGTAGTTTTTATAGGAAGATATTCTTCCTGGTAGCATCTTTAAATTTTTCTTCTAAAAAGAAATGTTAGACGTTGACACCCATAGGGTAGGAGTTGGAGATTGTACAAGTATTTCTTGGGTGGCTACTGTGTTCCAGGCCCCAAGGATGAGTCAGTCAGGAAATGAAGTTTCCATTCTAGAGCCAGGTTTCCCGTCAGTGAAAACCCAGGGAAGGGAGAGGTCTCGGGGAAGGGGACACTCACCTCGACTCCTGTGTCCTGGGGCTGGGGCCTCGGGTCACGGCCGAGGATGAGAACTTTTTGGGTGATATGGGCTGTTGGGAGGGTGGTGTCGGAGGGCTCTCTCCCCTTCCAGGTCCCAGGGAGGAGTCCTTGAGTGGCTGGTCATAGCTCCAGGCTGTGGGCTGCTGGTCGGGGGACAGGGCCTGTTTCACGTGCCCGAAGGGCCCCACCCCCATGTAGTTGGGGTTGATGACTTCAGTGATGCTGGAGCCACTGCAGAGAGGGACCCTGTGGGGACACACACAAAGTCACACCTCAGCTCTCCCTTCTCTCTTCCAGCTCAGGACCAGCCTGAGGATGGTGACTTCTGATGCTCCTCAGGACACCTGAGGATCTGCCCCAGTCCTTCACTTTTGGGCAGTGGATTCATTCATTCATTCATTCATTCATTCATTCATTCATTCATAAAACAAAAGAGTTACTGAGGGCCTAGTAGACACCAGGCCCTGGGAAGAAATATGGTTGTGAATGAAGCAGCCATAATCTCCATTCTCATGGAACCCAGATCTGGTGGGAGAGACAAATAAAACAAGTTCAGTGACTGAGAGCCATGGCATATATACAATGCTGTAGTCTGACAGAGTCACAAAAGAGGCAGAGAGAGATGAGGAGGAGGGTTGGGACCAACTGGGCAGAGGGTGGTCAGAGAAGGCCTATCTGAGGAGGCAGATAAGAAGGAAGGGAGGGAGACAGTGGTAAGAGTAAGTGCAAAGGTCCTGAGGTGACAGGGGCTTGACTATTCCAGGAACCGTCTGAAGGCCCCACGAGCAAGTGGGGATCGTGAACTGGGAGGCTGCGAGGCCAGTGGGGCCGAGTGACTGTGCGGCGTGGGCAGGCTAGGGTGGGGGTAAGTGGAGAGTTCCATCTGGGACATGTCAGTTTGCATGTCTCTATGTGAGTCATCAGAACGGAAACAGCCATGTTGGTATTTGGAGATGAGTGTGGAAGTCACAGAGGTCAAGGATGGAAGGTGGGGAGGCAGCTTCAAGCTGTCTAGAGGATGGGCCAAACCTGAATGAGGTGACCCTGAGACATACACAGTGCCGCCTCAGCAGCAGAAGTGTCATCCTGTGTAAGCCGGTGCTCTCATGAGCACTGACAAGAAGCATTCTGAGTGGACAGGTTACAAGCATCCTCCCTGCTCCCATCTGCTCAGCCTGGTTCTGAGCACATCTCTCGCCCATCCGTCAATGCCTGCTTCAGAAATACTAACTCTAACACTAGTCAGATGGGAAATAATTTGTAGACCTACACCGATCCTGAGTCTGGAGCCAAGCTACGATGCGTCGTTGACAGGATAATAGTGGGGGAAAAAGATGAAAAGGGAATAGCGTGGTGCCCATGGCTACAACCATCAGAAGCTGGACGAGGGAAAGGGCTGGAGGTCCTGTGTTCCCAAGGGGTGGGTGGGCGTGTGAGCGAGGGCTGGACGGATAGGCAGAGTGGGGGCCGGAGAGGAGAGGAGTGAGCTGGGCTCTGCTGCGGCTCTTGGAATTTTCCTCGCGAATTAGCACAGCTTTGCTTCCTTAGCAAGGAAGCTGGCAGAGATCCTGACCACCCTTGCTGGCTGGATTTTGGGACTTGAGACCCTATCAGCATGCTGAGCTGACTCTGTTACAGGGGACTGCTCACTCCAAGTAATACAGATTCTTACACTGTCCAGGTTATTCCTAGTCCAGTCTCTGCCAAGAGCAACCTGTGTGCATTTTCTCCAGTGATTTTTTTTCTTAGTAACAGGATGGGGTTTGTTGGCCACAGAGCCATGACTGCTGATGGCCCCCACCTATAGGAGACACAGTGACCAATCCACGAGTCAACTCCTGGACTGGGCCTTTCTCTCCTAGGCTGTGAATTCCCAAGTCAGGGACTGTACCTAATGTGCCTTGGTTTCTTTAGAACCTGACACATAGTAGGTGTTCAGCCCACGTTTGTTGAACGGAACTGAAGTTTCCTACATAAAGGAGTCTCCCAGGCCTCGTCACCGTCACACCAATTCCCCCATCCCCCAGGGCCGTGGGTTTGTAGCTGGAAGCCTCAGAGCTGGAAGCAGGACAGTGCCTCTCAGGCCAAGCTTTCTTTCCCTCCAACTCCTGGGTTCCTCTGGGCTCCACTTACCCTCCCCTGGGTCCTAGGCCTGCAAAGTCAGCTAGTTTGTAATGAAGCCCTGGCAACCCCCCTGCTCTACCTGCTGGCAGGTTCCCACTGCTTCATGGGGTCGTGGCTGGTGAAGCTCTTCAAGGACTTGGGCGCACTGGACTCATCGCGTTCAGTCTTCACAAAGTCTGCAAGGACAAGGCCAGGAAAGAGCACATGAGGGCCCAGCGGACGGCAGAGAGCTTTGCACTGGCATCCAGAGCTGAACAGTGAACATCGGCTGCCCGGGAGGCAGGCTAAGCAAGATTCTGAGACCTCATACGAGTTCAGTGATTGATTAGTTATGTCTGCTATGGCTCCAGAGGGAGGAGAGTTGGCATATGTGATTCAGAGCAGTTATTTTGTGTGACATTTCCAACTTGTTGGAGATCCCCAAGGGACAAAAAAGGCAAACATTTCCGCATAAAACAAGTATAACAAGGTGGCTCCACCAGAGCATTTGATAGCAAAGCCTCTGTGGGCTTAAGGGGCAGCTGGAACCCCACTTTCATTTCTGACTCTGGTTTATGGTTGCAGAGGTGTTGAGGCCCCTCACTCCAACCCACAGTCCTGCTACAGAGAGAAGCTCCCTCAGGGCAGAGGGGAGGCACAGCCACGGGAGGCAGCAGCCCTGATGGCCCAGTGCCCTCCCAGGAGCTGCGGCTGCCAGACTGCCCACATGCAGTGAGGTTTGCTATCTCATGGTTCCCGTGAGAAGAGGGACCCCATCACATTTAGGAATTCCAGCTGAGCATGGGCGAACCTGCACTTTCACCTTGGGCTAGCTGCTTACTAGGTATGTGACCTTCAGCCAATCACTTCCCTCTCTGTGCCTCCGTTTCCCCATCTACAAGGTTGATACCTGGTGCTCAGAATATTCAATGACTTTGCTGAGAGGAACCTCACCCCTGTGCCTAACCCCACAGCACTGAAAAGGGTACCAGGGGTACCCCTGAAAAGGGGGTCGGGGGGAGAGGGGGCATGCCCGCTTACCGTAGAGCTTCTCCCTCGTCTTGCCCTGGGAGGTCTGCAGCTTGATCTCCCCCCGGAAGTGACCCATCATCTCTCCGTGATGGGTGAGCGGTGTGTAGATGGGGAGCGCAGTTTCTGTGGCCTCTAAACGTAGAGCAATGCAGCCCTCGCCTGTGGAGGTGGAGGGACAACACTCATGTCAAGGCCTCGCCATTCCGCAGCACAGACATCGCGAATTCCTCGTGGAGATGCAGAGCTACCGCTCAAAGGCAGTCCTTCCGAACAACGGCCAAGGCCCAGGACCATCGAATGAACCTTTAGGAACAACTCTTCAGCAATCTGGGACACCATCTTAAAATTGACAGCAAATGAACTCTACATAGATCAGTCGATGTGAAAAATAAAAAATGAATTCATAGAAAAACCAGTAGAAAAGCAGAATTAAATACTAATCTGATGGCTGGAGGAAATGACAACTTTCCAAGGTTTGAAGCCATGTAAGAAATGACAAAACAGGACGTACAGATAAAAGGATATAAAAGTTTAAAATTTTGACACAGAAGACAGCAAACGCCGCCTCACCGAGTCCATAGATGATGCCCGAGTCAATCTGTCTAAGGGACCCTGTTCAGTCTTTATTTTGTTGGATGTCTTGGCCACCTTTGCTCTCACAACCACGCCCTCTTCTCAACCCAACCCTGCCGGTGTCCCCGGCGTCACACCCTATGGCTGTGCCTTGTCGGCCTCCTGGGCCTGCTCCTCACCACAGCTGACCCAGATCAGGAAACGGAAACATTAACTCAGCTACTCACACCAGAAGTGCAGGGCCATCCCCCACCGCCATTTCCCCCAATTCCCATGTCCCTTCTCCACACCTCTCAATTTTATCCTGTCTCTCCATTTTTACTGTCACTACTTTCACGCGGGCCCCCTCATCTCTCATCTTGATCATTGATGGAAAGCTGGCCACATCACTGTCTAGCGTGACTCTTCAATGGTCCCCTACTGCCCCAGGATAAGGTATTTACCCCGAGCCTGGCTTGCAGGAAGTTGCTTGATCTGGCTCCTGCCTTCATCCTTTCTCTGGCTACCTGCCCCTTTCAGTGTGACTCCATGCTCTAGCCACACTGAATGTACTAAGTACAAGGGTGAACTCACATAGGGCTGGCGCCCTGGACCGGCTGAAGATGTTACGGAAGACGGTCTCTCTCTAGTGGGACAGTTGTGGAGACACAGGCCTGAGCACTGAGCAATGCTGGGAAGACCTGGGTTCAAATAAGGGCTCAGCCAGTTCCTACCTGTGTGATGTGGCCAAGTCACTTAACCTCTCTGAGCTTCAGTTTATTCATTGACTAATTGGGAGAATAGCATCTGCTTCATAAGATCTTGTGAGAATTAAAAAATGCCTGCAAAGCACCTGGCACAAAATCTGACACAGGAAAGACTCTAAAGCGAGTGGAAGGGCCTCTGGGAGGGGCTGCTGGCTCTTCCTCCCAGAAGCCCGATGGGGCGGGAAGGATGACTCACCAGTAATGGGCCCTCTGGCAGCCCTGGGATGGAGAAAGGGGCGGCAGCTAGGCTTTCTGTGACGGAGATTTTACCGCCTCCCTTACCTCAGAGGCTGCCAGCTACCAGCAGGTGTGGTACCTGCAGCACCTGCCCTGGGACACTCACCGTAGGATTCGTCGCTGTCGGAGGACTTAATGCTGACCAGGATGTGCTGGTCCAGCAGGTACTCGGGGTCAGAGATAATGGGCTTCAGCTGTAAGGAGAAGGGCATGGAGTTAGAGCTGACAAGTCAGGGGCAGGCGTGTGAGGGTCGCCAGCCCAGGTGAGGGGAACGCTGGAGAAAACAGGCCTACAGGAGTTGTTATTAAACAAATTTAAACCTCTGCTTTTCATGCCCAGAGACCAGGAAGTAACCCCTATGTACACCCTACCCAGCAAGGTGGGGTTAACTTTCTGTCCTGTCCCTCACCCCATATCACACTGCACTCTAGACCCCAGGAGAGGGCCTGAGCCCACATGTGCCCCAGCTCCCTTCCCCTCCTTTGCAGCCCACAGGGTCCTGGGAGTGGACCAGGCTGATACGCAAATTATTAGCTGATACGCAAATTATTAACGGGACTAGGAATCAGGTCTGAATGCACCCCTCTCCCACCCCAGGCTCCCCGAGCAAAGTGCAGTTCTCTCCTCAGCCCCCTCCCAGGACAGAGGCTGCACTGAAGGTGGTGCCACAAGGCTGCCCTCCATCTGGGCAGGAGAACGCCTGTGTCCACCAGCGGAAGTGGACCTGAAGTGTCCTGCAAGTTGCTGGAGGGTGGCTCAGTGAATGACAGACACGGACCCCGAATTCTAACTGTATCCCTGACTTTCTGTGACAACGAGGGATGGCTGGCTCCTGGCTGCCCTGCTGGTCTGGTTCGGCGCATGTGCACGTCAGGCTTTGCACGCAGGGTGATCCGAAACCCCATCAGTGGAAGGCCGAGTCCACGCAAAAACAGGGAGCTTAATGCACGCACTAGCTCCCCTGTGCTGGCTAACTTTGTGACTTTTGCACAATTTAAGGCTGTTTCTCACACTGACTCCAACATAGAAGGGCCTAGTAAAGGGTCACACGCTGCTCCAGTCTGCCCCCTTCCTTCCCACCCAGGTATTGAGAGACCCCTGGTGCAGGCCTGCAGCCATGTTGACCTACAGGATGGACTCTATCTTCATTCAGAAAGTTCCAGAACAAATGCCCAGGTGCTCTGGGGCATTCTGGAGTTCCAGAGCTGCACCAACCACTCTGTTCACTGACTTATAATGTTGGCCGGCTTGAAGTTAGACCCGGAGCCGGGGTCCTACGAATGCAGGAAGACCCCAGCCTCCCAGGCAGCAGTGAGAGTGAGGTGGCTGAGCGCTGAACAAGGAATGTCTGTGGGGAACACTCACCACGGTGGGGGTGGCTGCAGGGAGCCTCTGTCAGGGTGCCTCAAAGGGGTTTTAGAGGGTGACGCGGGAGGAGGCAGTGACAGAGGTGGGTGGCGGGTCAGGGAGCAGGAGGGAGTCAAACCCCTGAGGTGCTGGGGGGACAGATGAGGCTGGAGGGCGAGGAGGGGCTGGGAGCCCCCGAGGACCTTGGGCTCATCCCACGTGAC
Source organism: Rhinolophus ferrumequinum (assembly GCF_004115265.2). Lineage (NCBI taxonomy): Eukaryota > Metazoa > Chordata > Mammalia > Chiroptera > Rhinolophidae > Rhinolophus > Rhinolophus ferrumequinum. The sequence continues at coordinate 5,754,852 of NC_046291.1, forward strand.
ATCAGGGAGTTGATTGGATAACGAGGGGTATGCCAGGGTCAGATGGGCATTCCAGAAAGATCCGTCAGGCTTCAGGATGCCTCAGCCAGACGAGAGGAGGGATGGTGACCCCTGGAACATGGCAGTGGGTGGAGGACGGGACAGAGGCAGGTCTTGGCGGTCGTCAGGATGTGAGGACAGGACAGGGGTGCTACAGGGACTGGGATGCTGGCTCCTTTCCCCACTTGACTGAAGGAGGAACCAGCTGTTGGGGTGCTGTGTGGGAGCAGCCAGGGAGGAGCAGCAGGAGGGTGGGGGGGTGGGCAAGGTGAGATGTCACCTTGGAGCCGAGCCACCAGGATCCAGGTGCCTGAAAACAGCTCTCTGCTCCTGAAATGGTATGGCCTTCATGTGTGTGTCCCAAGAGTTGGTTCCAATCAACAATGAAGGCCAGTGTGGGTCGCCCAGCCCCCTGAAGACTGCCTGCGTCCCACCCCAGCTTTAAGAGAGGATGGATCCCTTTACCTTTAAAACTCCTATCAGGGTGGACGGTGGCTCAGTTGGTTAGAGCGCGAGCTCTGGGCAACGGGGTTGCCAGTTCAATTCCCACATGGGCCAGCGAGCTCTGCCCTCTGCAACTAGAATGAAGTCAATGAGCTGCCGCTCAGCTCCCGGGTGGCCAGATGGCTCAGTTGGTTGGAGCGCGGGCTCTCAACCACAAGGCTGCCGGTTCAACAACTTAACTCCTGCAAGGGATGGTGGACTCCGTCCCCCGCAACTAAGATTGAACACGGCACCTTGAGCTGAGCTGCCGCTGAGCTCCTGGATGGCTCAGTTGGTTGGAGCGCGTCCTCTCAACCACAAGGTTGCCGGTTCAACTCCTGCAAGGGATGGCGGGCTGCGCCTCCTGCAACCAGCAACGGTAACTGGACCTGGAGCTGAGCTGCGCCCCCCACAACTAAGACTGAAAGGACAACAACTTGAAGCTGAACGGCACCCTCCACAACTAAGATTGAAAGGACAACAACTTGACTTGGAAAAAAGTCCTGGAAGTACACACTGTTCCCCAATAAAGTCCTGTTTCCCTTTCCCAATAAAATCTTTAAAAACACAAACAAAAAACAACTCATATCAGGTGTCACCAAGGGAACCTGCCAGGAGAGTCCCTGAAACCACCGCCTTACGCGATCGGTTTTGTGTCTTATACTCCCTCTCAGTGTACCCCTCCCTTGTTATGTGACAAGGAAATGGGGTCCTACTCCACTGTGTACTCAGCATGAACATCCGGACACATCAATTGAACAACAAAAGTAGTCCTGGGTCCCAGGTCAAAAACCATTTTTTCTGCAATAAAGAAAAATGTGTCCCCACCAAGGTTTTCCTACATATTTTCAATTCTACCCTCTGCTCGCATGGACCGTGCCCATGTCAAGTTCTGTCCGCATACAGAGTGCGTGTGGGAGCCAATGGCGTCCTCTCTACTCCTTCCCTTGATCCTCCGAGCGGGGGGCTGACCAGGCGAAGGAGCAGTGCTGGGGAGCCGGGCACTGGGGCGTGGGTCGTGGGTCCGTTGCTGTAGCCGGTGACCACGATAAACCTTTCTGAGATCTGCCTCAGTTTCCTTCTTTGTAAAGTCATGTGGTCAGGCGAGGAGACTTCTAGATCCCTTCCATGATCCATTATGGGAAGTGAAATCCATTTAGGAATATTGGGGTCAGTAGGCACAGGCCCATGATTAACCACCACAGAAAGTGTGCCATAAAGCGCCTCGAAAGAGAGCTGGCCCTCCAGGTCGGTAGTACTGGGGTAGCCTCTTCTGCATTTGGCCCCTGGCAGGCCGACTCCCTCTGGGGAGGCCCGGCTGGAGCTCTGCCACTGCGCAGCACTGCTGGCTGGGTGACATCCCATTTTTGAATTACCTTTGGAAGGGTCTCCCCAAACTTCACCACCAGCTCCCCTTCACTTCCTTCTTCATTTTCTCCTTCTTGACTCTTGACAAAACCTGTCGGAGGATAAGAAGGCTGGTTTCAGAGAACAGCACGAGAACCAGGCAGAAAAGATTCCTAGGGTTGTCCCACCCCACCCAGTGAAGATACTCTCCTGCCACTTAACTCTGTAGGGACCACAACATCGTTTGGGAGTCAGGCTTGGTGGGGATTCTGTTTTGCGGCAGGGGAGGGTCATTTGCCAACACGGTCTGGTTATTTTTGGGAAAATCAGAGACTCCCCTCCTTTTTGGCTCCTCTTTGCAACAAACCGGGCAACAAAGAAACCATCACTTTGCAGGCAAGGAAATTAGGAAACATGACAGCTCTCCCACGCCACTCAAGATAGCAGCCTTTTGAAATGCTAATTTAAGCTTCCTAATATGCTGTTTCCATAGAAATGTATGCAAATGTCTCGATAGTTTATTAAAAACACCCACACAAAAATCCTCATCATTTTTGGAAGTGCTTTGCCCCTGCTCGGTGAACCGGGACCTAGAGCCTTTGTGAGAAGGTGGGTCTGTCACCAGGACTGAGCCCCAGGGAGTTGGCGAAGGAAGTGGGGTGCGGCAATGTAGCTGGTGGCACACATCTTCCCGGTGTCTGGAAGCATCCATCATCCCGTCACCTCCTCTAGTAGATCTGGTTCTATCCCCACTACCACCACCACTACGCAGACCATCTCAGCGAGGAGAGCTAGAAACCATGCGATCTTTTCACCATGGAACAGCTTTAGACAATATGCCTAGAAGTGTCACCTAGAAAGAGTGTTTCCTAAACATAGTTTGTGCTAACTGCTGATGGCTGCAAGGAGGCTGTCCATCTCTAGCTTGCTCCCAGATGCTCCAGACTAGGGAAAGATGCCTGGGGTGTAGGAAAGAGCAGAGGACCCCGAAGAAGAACAGGTAGCTACCAGCAACTGCTCAGAGCCTGGCACTGGCCTCCAGGAGCTCTGGACCTTCACCCAGGACCCTCTGGTTAAGTCAGAGCCCCAGTTTGGGGGGACCCTCAACTGGGCTGCACTCAGCCCTGAGGGGCAAGGAGAGGATCCAGCTGCCCTGTCGCCTCCAAGGGGTGAGGGGTCAGCACATCATAATAGGGTGCCCCCTTGGAACCTCCACTTGCGGCCCACTTCTCTGACCCTGCCCCTTGAGGTCCATCCATGAGTCCTTCCCGGAAAGGAGAAATGGGGCAAAGCACCAACAGTGAAAAGGCATTCAGAGCAAGAGCCATGCCTGCCCCAACCAAATGGAAGTTCAACAACCGCTTACTCTCCAAGCAGCTCGAGTGGAACTCCAAGTAGAATTTAGTCTGCGACTTGGTCTTCAGGGTGGCGTAGCATCTGAGAAACTCGATCTGCCCTTGGCTGTCAACAGTCCCGGGGCCTGGAACAGGTGAGAACAGAGATTTGTTCCAAAGTGTGCCTGGAGACAGAGCATTTCAAATCAGGCCCCCAACAGCGAGTTCCTTCTTGGGGTCCAGGGAAGGTGAGAGTCTGGGGGAAGGAGAGGTTTTCCTTGAAATCCCATCGAGCAAATCTCCACTATGGTAGCAGCCACTCTGACAAATCACAAGCTGGTGGGGAGCAGAGCAGGAAGACCCAGAGTTCAAGGGTCAAGAGCTACTCTTTGTTAGAGCTGCGTGGACCCGTGCAACACCCTCAAGTTCACTGCCTCAGTCTCCCCGTCAGTTCCAGCAAAGAGAGCTTGTATAATGGCTCAGCTGCTCGATACCCAAATCCATCTCATTTCTAAGCTCAGGTCCTGAGGGATACCTACTCTTCCTTCCTCAGGCACAGTCACCTCCTCTCCTTACTCCAAGCTCCTTCCGCGCTTCATAATCAGTTAATTTGCTCGTAACGCTATTCATTTAGACGACGCTTTGGCAAGCATCTTTAGGCTGGCTTTGAACAGGTATCTGTTCTTCCATATAAATTCTGAGCCACCTGAGAGCAAGCACAGACATTCCCTTCCTCTATCCTTCCCATCCTTCCTTCCTTCCTTTCTTTTTTCCAGCTATATTGAGGAAAAACTGACAAATATAATTGTATATATTTAAAGTGTACAACGTAATGATTTGATATGCGTGTACATACACATCGTGAAGTAATTACCGTAGTTAACTGGGTGTTGGGGTTTTTTTTGTTTTGGTTTTTTTTTGGTGTGGTGAGAATGCTTAAGATCTACTCTCAGCAAATTTCAGGTACGCAATCCTGTCCTATTACTTACAGTCACCGTGCTGAATATTAGATCCCCTGAACTCACTCATTGTATAACTGAAAGTGTCTTCCGTTTGATCTGTGCCTCTTCAATGCCCCTACTCCCCAGTCCCTGGCGACCCCCATTCCATTCTGTTTCTATGAAATCTTTTTTTCCTTCCTTTTATTTATTTATTTTTTAAAGATTCCACATATAAGTGATACTATACAGAACTTATTTTTTTGCCTGGCTTATTTCACTTAAGCCCCACAGCTCCTTTTAAGCCCCACAGCTCCTAGGCCAGGCTCTGTTTAGGTAGACGTTCAACCAACGCTTCGTCCAGGCCATCGGTGTTTGTCAGCTCAGTCCCAGCGGAGGGAAGGCAAGCCTGACCCTGAGGATGTGGTAAGGATCCTCATCAAGGGTGTGATGGCGTGGACCACCCATCAATGCTGCAGAAACTCAGAGAAAGGGGGGTGGGAGCTGGGGAAAAGGTGGAAGGTCCTGGAAAGGCACAGTGGCCAGCGCTAGGAAGCAGACAGGATGGTGGGTCGTGACTGCATGAAGAGGGGAGGTCATACTCCTGGGACCATGGATGTTTGACCCAACAGCATGGAGACATGTCCCACGAAGTCTGTTCCAGCCTCACCTACGTCCACGACAGTGCCAATGACACAGAACAATACAGGCTTTTCCAACCTGTATTGGGACCCCCATTCAGCCTTCACAAATGAGCCTGGACTGTCTGCTAACCACAGGCATGGGGGGTGGGCAGAGAAGGTGACAACATGGCTCCCAGGTCACCCAGGCCTAGAGCTGGACATGCCACAAAGAACATCAGGCCTCTGCTGAGATAAGACGGCCTGGTACCAGGGCTGAAGTGGATTAGTTGAAAAATTACCCGCAAACCTATTATTATTATTTACACTAGCATTTCTCCAAACTCAGTCATCCACATCCCATCTTCACAATTTTTACCACATCTGCCTACCATGCACCTGCACTAATACTGACTTAATATTTTCTTTAAATACTCACTTTTCAAACTTAAATAAACATATTTAAGTAAGAAGGCCTATCACAAGACTGAATGGAAAATCAGTGTTGCTTGCCTTACACAGAAGAGACAAATTTAAAACATATTACAATGAATGCATTACTAATAAATGGTCACCCAGGTCCCACCCAGAATCATCTTCGGTGGCAGAGGTGCCACACCTCGGAAGACACTCATTTACCCCATTTTAAAGACTGTATTAAAGCTGAGGCTTAACAGGCTGACACGTTTGCCAAAGAGAGCAAGAAAACGCTCTGGACTGAAACCATAATGTGACGTGGACGTGATGAAACCTGATCGACAGACTGTGGACTTGCTGGAAGGATGAGCCTTCATCTAACGGAGACAATAGATGGCCTCAACCAGAAGACGAGTGCCCAAGGCCTCCTGTCTTTGTGGAGAATGGAGGAACGGACACTGCCCACCACTTACCATTCTTGGAGACAAACTGGGAGGTGACTCCTGCCTCAAATGTGGCAAAAACAGGGCTGTGGTCACTTGTCATGATGTCACTGGTGCTGCCTGCAGGGGAGGGAAGGCATTTCTGAGCAGAGAAGGACAAACTCTTCTGGTCAAGCCAAGGATGGCAAACCCATGCCAGAAATCAACTCACTCTGATGGAAGCCTCCAGAAGGGTCGTGGTTTTTCACCCATTGTTCCACTGACCTTCCACCACCACGCTCAAAAGTCTCAGTGAAAAGTGTGTGACACTGTCTCCTCCATGGATGAAATGTGCCTGTACTAGTTTTTCCTAAAGACTCACAAGTTTTTGAATAGATTGTGGAGTGTGAACTCTAGAGAGTTTTCTGGTCTAAGTACTTGTTGTATTGACGAGATGGGCATTTAAGGTCACTGAGTTCATCAGTGAGAGAGATGGCACCTTCCCCCATCCCATAATGACGCACAGAATTGAGAGAGAATGCAAGGTGATCAAGTATAGAGAATGAGTGTAGACAACTCTTTCAAGGAGCTTGGGGTTTGGACAAGAAGGGAAAGCAGCCGAGCACATTTGGAGGGGGTAAAAGAAGGAACACAGTTCTAGAAATACTGAGTTCTAAGTGCTTTTGATATAGGCACGTAGAGATGTCTGGCTGGGTTGTCAGGGCTGGAGATTTATCTTCAGAGTTGGAGTCCTGAGGTCTCCAGGTGAAAGCAAAAGCCCTGAGGACATTTGGGCCCCACAGGGAAAACATGAAGGATGAGAAGAGGCAAGGAGGAAACTTCAGGACACACCAATCATTGATGGACAAAGGAGAAACAGCACAGGAGAAGGAGGGAAGGAATAAAGGGCCCAGGTGAAAAGCTTAGCCCACAAATGAGGAGGACACCCTTTCTCTGAGAAAGAAGGGAAGAAAATAGAAGGGGCACCAGCCTACGCCATATGTGGAGCCAGACAGGAAGAAGTCAGTGAGAGGTCAGCGCTGCGTGAAGCAGGAGAGAACAGAAGTTGACCCCCATTTCCTGAGCTCTGGATATTCATTCCCTTTTCTTTTCCAATTTCTTGCCCACCCGCAACTCATTAAATCCTTCTGTGCCCTCCGGCACTCTGTGAAATATTAGCAAAATTCCCTACATCTTCAACTTACCCTTCATGTTCCAAACCTGGCCCCTCCTGGAAGACACTGGGGGAAGGTGTGTACGCCTTGTTCCTCAATGCCACTTCCAAACCCACCGTCCTGCTTTGTCCTAAAACCCTCTACTATGGAGCCATCTTGAATGCCAAGTTTAAGTTCAAAAGCGGTGATGCTACAAACCCTCTCCAGGCTACAGGCCACCACTTTCTCCTGAATCTCTTCAGAGCTGGCTGAAGGAGGCAGATAGTGGGATCTTCCTACAGATAAGAATTGGCAGGAGTTGCAGGACCGGTGTGATGGCTGTAGTGTCCAGGCCAGGTAGGGGTCGTGGACCTGGAGTGCTCAGGTGTGGAGGGGCTGCAGGCAGAGGTGGGATACGGGCCTTTGTAGGTTCTGAAGGTGGAACAATTCTTTGGCTCTGACTCTGGGGGTGGACTGCCTTTCTGCACATCTAAAGATGTGTGAAGTGTGTCGAGTGAAGTCACTTCTGTGAGACAGCTCAGGGGTTAGGAGAGTGCAGGCTGCATGCCTTAAACTATCCTCGGGGCAGCAGAAGCCAGGCACGATGGAAAGCTCTGGAAATCAGTCCAACTTTACAGGACCTGAGTCAATGTGGGGCTGTGTCGATCCCAAGAGAGAGGGTAGAAGTCACAAAGGGCAGCAGCAAGACCCCCCCCCGACCCGACCCTGAGCTGGAGGCCTGAGATGTGGGTCAGGCCAGGGTCACGAGCAGCCTATCAGGGGTCCTGGCCTGTAACTTGGTCACATAAGGGGAATGCCATTACCTTTACCTCAATTTACCTTTAAATCTCCCAAATCATTGTGTGTGTACTTACAATATATACAAGGTGAAACCATGTGAATTTCTAGTATTTGACTCTTTGGATGTCATTATCTGGAAATTTGCAATGTTTTAAAAATAATACCACAATTCTCAGTCAGTGAAGTGTTCCAAATAATTCTCCTGAGTGAATTTTTAAATACACAGAGCAGAATGCTTCCAAATAATGAGAACTACCAAGTAGGTTCTAAGAAAAAGCTCTCAAGCCGTTGAGAATCCCTTCAGCGTATCTTACATGGCCAGGGCCAACAATTATTTGTTTTGATAACTTTTCTATAATTATGTATTTTAGTATTGCATATTATGCCTTTTTCATCAATTTAACTCAGTTTACCTTTAAATCTCCCAAATCCATGTGTGTGTACTTACAACATATATAAGGTGAAACCATGTGAATATCCAGTATTTGACTCTTTTTGACCTACAAAAACTCCACTTCCACATGGTTCAAACCTAAGATGCTCTCTTTGAAAGAAAGAAACCTGGATTTCTTTTAAAAAGTGCTCCATAATTCAAATGTTTCCCAAACTGGAAGCTGCCTAAACTGGGAGAGGCTGCATCCATTCCTTCAGGTCACCTGACGAGGGCTGCAGGGAGCTCTCCCATTTTACAGATGGATGGACCGAAGCCCTTTAGCTTAGGGCAGTCGATCCTCTCATCATGCCACTCACCATAGGACTGACACACCACATGCACCAGGGGGTAAGACTTCCAGAGGACTCGGTCACACCAGGAAGGCAAGTTGTACTTCATCTGCAAATCAAAGGCATACACGTTGTTAAATGCCTGTTACTGTTTAGAAAATATATCGGTAAAAGATTAGCTCGTGGCCTCGGTAATCCTTGAATTCGTCTGCTGTTGGTTCTTTATAGAATTTCCCCAACTGGTGGCTTTAAACCTTTTCACTTGCCTCAAGTCCCAAGCCCACCACCAGGCCCCGCACTTCCAGACATCCTGGACTCCTGCTTCAGAGCCAGACCGCGTTGCCTGGCTGTGTTCCCCGACCTAGCCTCCTCACTGCTTTAGCATCTCTTGTGTTTTTCCATTTTCTTGCTTTTTTTCTGACGCAGATGAATCTTTCTACCTGTATTTTCGCCCCAGTCTCTGCTTATCTTCACCAGTGACTTATTTTAATAACACACTCCAACCATGGCTCCCCCGCCAACCCATTTACCCCCCAATCCACGTATCTACTTATCCATCCATGCACCCATCCATCTACTTATTCATCCACCAAACTGTCCAGCCACATTCCCACCCACTCATACTTTCATCTACTCACCTGCTCATCCATCCATCCATCCATCCATCCATCCATCCATCCATCCATCCATTCGCCCATCCAATCACTCACTCAAACAACTTTTTACCAATTGTCTTTCAAGAATGTTTTATTTTCATTGCCTCTACTTTTGGGCTGCCATTTACTTCTTTTTAAACTTGAGATACAACTTATATACAGTAAACTGTACTAATCTTAAGTGTATAGCTTAAAGAATTTTTATATTTGTACACACCCATTTAACCACTACCCAGGTCAAGTACAGGGATTTTCTATCATCCCAAAAGGTTCCCTCATGTCCCTTCCGTGTCAATTCTACCATCTCCTAAAGGTGAACACTACTGTGACTGATTAATCAATTAAATTGATTAATTTTGCCTACTCTTGAACTTTTACACGGACTCATTCAGTATAGAGCTGACCCTTAGAACAACACAGGTTTGAACTGCATGGGACCACTTATATGTGGATTCTTTTTCAATAGATACAAGCAGAACTGTAAATGTATTTTCTCTTCCTTATGATTTCCTTAGTAACATTTTCTTTTCTCTAGCTTACTTTATTGCAAGACTACAGTATGTAATACATATAACACGAAATATGTGCTAATCAATTGTTTATGTTATCAGAAAAATTTCTGGTCAACAGTGGGCTACTAGTAGTTAAGTTTTGAGGAGTCAAAAGTTATACGTGGATTTTTGATTGCATGGGGGGGGTCATCCCTAACCCCCACGTTGGTCAAAGGTCAATGGTCTATTCTTTTGTGTCTGGCTTCTTTCATCCATGTTGTTGCTTGTAGAAGTTCTTTTGTGTATTGTTGCGGTTGTATTCCATTGTATGTATTATACCACATTTACCTATTCTACTGTTGACGGAAGTAGGGCTGTTTTCAGGTTTCAGAGATTGTGAACAAAGCTGCTATAAACATTCCTCTACCTGTCTTTTGGTGAACAAATGTACTAATTTCTCCTAAGTATCCACCAAAATGGAATTGCTGAATCATGGGGTAGGTGCATGTATAGTTTCCCAGATGCGGGGAAATGGTCACTTCTTAACTTTGCAGTTCTCAGCATCAGCTGCCCCTGCGAATGACTCTTTTTCTGGCTCCTTTGTTATCTCTGCCTCTTCTTCTCATGTCTGAATAGATGACCCCCAAATCTGCCCATCGTTCTCTTTTCATCCTACACTCACTGTTTGTCTTCTCTGTGTGGAAAACTACCAAATGGTGACCCAGCTCTGGCGCTTCTCTTTAGCATCAATCTAGTATTTTCAACTGCCTTCTGGATGTTTTCTGAGATTTTCCACTAATATTATGCAATAAGTCTGAAAACAAGCTCTCTTTCTTTCTGCTCTAAGCCAGTTCCGTCTTCCAATCTTCCAGTTTTTATTAATAGCACTCAGATCTACTAATATAGCCTGCTTTTCTCCTTTTCTTTCAGTTTCAGGTTAAAGCTTCCACCTGGTGTCTAGGACCTCCCCCTCTCCCATTTTAGGCCCTAGTGTGTCTGTTCCTCCTTATACTCAAGTCAAACCACTTCCAAATGTGTCCCCATGGACCTGTCCTGACAGTGCCTTTAAAGCAGACAATCCTGCTACACAGCAGCCAGTGGACACCTCACAAGGTTTCCTGTCCTGGAGGGGTCTCAGTCTCCTTCATGGCACCAGTCCTGGGTCTTGGCTCCTCCTCTCAGTTGGTTTTTCTTTTTTTTCTCTGTAAGTCCTGCTCTGTTCTAGCATCTCCCCAACACTTGGCCCTTCTCTCTCACTTCCGGTTCTCCACTTGCCCGAGTCCAGGTAATGCCCAGAAGGCTCTCAGGCAGCATTGTGAACCACGCTCCATTTCCCTGGGCCTCTAGTGGCCCTGGAAAATTCCCCACTCTGGCATTCGGGCCCTCAGGACCCCAACACAGGGCTGGCTTCCCTGGGTTGGGTCCCCTGGAAGGTGACAGATACCAGAATTTCCTGCCTCGGCATCAACTCCAGCAATTCTTTCAACCAGAAATGGATCAGCCCCCCTCACCCCTTGTCAAGTCTGCTTGTTGAAATCCAAGCTGTCCTGTAGGTATCACAAATAGCCTCTCTTTAAGAAGCCTCCCTTGATCTTTCCCCGCCCTCACCGGTCAGTGCCTTGTCTGACAGCTCCTTACTGCATCCGGCATCACCATGTTCTCTCTCTGGTATCAGTTAGCGGTGCATTTGCCTTGTCTTTCCTACTATAAACTCCTTGGGGGCAGATATCTCACTCCCCTCTAATCCCCCACCACCTAGCAGCATGCCCAGACCATTACAGGTCATCAGTAAATATCTGTCGAACAAGAGTGAATACATGCTTTATTGCAGCTTTCTCCAAACACTGTTCTTTGGAACCAAGTGGCCTCATAAGATATTAACTGGTATTGTGCCCAGCTGAGTTTGGGACATGAATTTTGTCACGGAGAACTATAATGCACATAAACCCATAAAGGCTCTGATAAGTCCTGCAGCAAAGAAGCTAGTTTAATGATAGTTACATACACTTGGCAGACTGGCAAGTGTATTTCACCACAGGACTTTTTTTTTTTCAAATGAGCTGCAGAACCCAGTTAAGAAAATAACGCTTTAAATCCTCTCAGAATCTTAGAATACCTGGACAGAAGGTAAATGTCGTAAGAGTCATGAGTCCAGCTCCTTGCAATGTACAAGTCTGGTTGCCCAGCCTCCCTTTAAGAGAGGTTTTGGCTCTGTGACACAATAAACGTGTGATTTCTAGCTTTCTCTCCTTTCCTTTGTCACTCTGTTCGCCTTTATGGGAACAGACACGAGAGGTGAGATGTGCCAGTCAGGGGAAGCCGGAGGGCAGGGAGGGTGTTTAAGGAGAGGACTCACCCCCGTGGCTTTCTGCTTAGTGTAGGCGTATTTGTCCCGAGTCAGTCTCTCAAAACGGTAGGTGGGCGCGAACGTGATTTCTTCCTCCTCTGAAACCAAACACAACCCCGGTTTTAGCTTTCATTCCCCACGTTTCACATCTGGTCATGTTTCCTTCTCCAAGCATAATCCTTCCCCTGGTGAGGACACTCGGGGAGCAGGGGAGGCAGAACAATGGCTGGAGAGGGCCCCGGAGAAGAGGACGGCAATTCTTACCAAAGTGCAGGAAAACCCTCTGCTCTTTCCGCTCCATAAGCAGCTGGTCATGGGACAGCAGGTCTGCGTACTGCTGCTGCTTAATCTTCTGGATAATAGTTTCTGCCTCCTGCAGCAACGACATGGCCACTGGTTAGACACACTCCCCCCCCCCACTTCACCAACATGAGGAGGCACGGCACCACCCGCTGCCCATTGCACCAGGTCCCAGAGCTCCTGACGCTGCCCCAGAGCCTGGACCCTCCAGGGGCTGCCAGGTGGGTGCTTCTTGGCTCAACCATTTTACAGAGAAAATCCTGCGAGAGTAGTGAAACATCAGCCTGATAGCATACGTTTCGGGCTGTTCCAAATTTGCAAAGGGACATTTTTTTTTTTTACCCTGTCTTTTAAAGTCATTTTATTACAATGACACTTCGTTAGGTAGGTAGGTTTGTCCCTCTTGTTCTCTCGCTCTCTCTGTGGGAACTGAGACAGCCTGCTGGAAGGCCATGAAGGATGTGAAACCCCAGCCCCCAAATCTGAAGGCATTGGGCCTCCGTGATCTGGGCTGGGACCTGGAGAGTCAGTGTGACATCCATGGGATACGCTGTCCTCAGAAGCCAGCAGTCCTCTCTCCTAAGACTTACATTATACCTCTGCTATGACCAATGCAACTGGCCACCTCCTGGTGAGTGAACGGCTATGACAGTCCCTTAGACTGTGAAGGGTCCCTGTCCACTCCTCCCCCATCTGCCCGCTCAGCAGGCGGGAGAGACGGAAAATTGCCCCAAGGAGCATTCTGTGAGGGAGGGACTGGTGGGGAGGCAAGATGGGCACAAATGGGCCCTAAGCTCCTCAGTGTCTGCAGAGCTGCTATGGCAGTGAGGCCGAGGTGGCTGAGGGATGTGGAGCAGCTGGGAAAACATCTGGGAAGGGGAACCAGGAGATCTGGGTTCAGTCCCAGCTCTGTCAGCCTGTCAGCAATCTGTAACCGACCCAAGGCTGTTTCCTTAGCCTATCTATGCCCCAGGGCCCTCGTCTTCTGTTAAAGTGGGTCCATGTTTGCCATCTTCTCTCTCCCCTCACAGGATGGCAGCACAGAAGTAGTCAACATCTGTGTTACACGGGGAAACAACAGGCTGTTAACTATGGTCCCCGGGCAGACGAGCTCGGTTCTGCTCCCACGCCTGGCCCCTGCCCCATCTTCCAGGAGCACCGAAAACAACCATGTCTGGTTCTGGACACATCCAGCGGCCACGTCTGTCCACTCTCCCTTCCCAGGGAAAGCTTCTCCCTCCCTGAGGCTGTGTCTGTGCCACATGGCTCCTCTGACTGCTGCTCATTAGCCCATGGGTGGGCATCTACCTTAAAGAATGTCTTCTCAGCAAAAAAAAAAAAAAAAAAAAAAAAAAAGATACAAAGAAAACCACATGGAAATTTTAGAACTGAAAAACACACAATAACCAACATTAAATCAAATAATGCTTTGAGGTAAAACAATAAAAACAATTAAAAAAAAAAAGTCTTCCTCAGGCTGGCCTGTGACCCAGGATTTGGGGAGTAAAATTGATCTGGTCTCCTCAGACTTCAGTCTTTTCTGAGATCTGGGACTGGCGGGCTAAGGGGCTGTTGATGGCCAGCTGGAGGACCAGAGTGATGGTGAGGAAGGGCAGCCAGGACAGACACGTGGGAACTAGGCATGAGCAGGGTGAACCTTCTGTGATGGGAACAGCGTTGAGTCCCAGAATGCAAGTAGCTGCCTTTGTTCAGCCCAGTCTGTGTGTCTCCATGACCCTCTGCCCTGAGCTAACTCAAGTGAGGCCCTGTCCCAGGCAGCCCAGCCCCATGCAGACAGCTCCTTGCCCAGGTGGACAGCCCCACCCAGGTGGACACCATCACCCAGGTGACAATTCCTCACCCAGGTGGGTGGGTACCCCCAGCCCCAGGTGGACAGCCCCTCACCCAGATGGACAGCCCCTCACCCAGGTGGGTACCCCCAACCCCAGGTGGACAGCCCCTCACCCAGGTGGACAGCCCCTCACCCAGGTGGGCAGCCCCAGCACCAGGTGGTCAGCTCCTTACCCAGGTGGGCAGCTCCACACGATAGTTGAGATCCCCGAGCCAAAAGAGGTGAGTGAAGCGGTGAGTGATGTTAAACGGACTCAGTTTCTTGTCTCCCAGAGCCAGAAACCGGAGAATGTTCATATAGTTTTGGTTTCGCCTAATTAAATGACCACGCAGTCATCTTAGCACAGGGTTCCCCATTCCACCGTGGCAGGAAGTCAGAGGGGGTGTGGGGGGAACTGAAACTCAAATCTCCAGGCCCTGCTGCAACAAAGCACCTTTATGTGCAGGGGGGGCAAAGGGCCTTTCACGCTTAACTGGGAACACAGGGCACAGGCTCTGAGAACATCTGCTCTGCAGGCAATCAGAGCCGTGACTATTCTAGATGGCTGTCTTCACGACTGGGCCACCAATGGTAAAACGGGCTTTGACGTGAAGGGTGCTCCAGATGAGATTTTTCCCTTTAGAAAGGAGTGGTAGTTAGGAGTCTACTAGGTTAACGACACAAGGAAATGTCCGTCTGTCCTTCAGACACGACCTATGCACGGGAGTCACCACTGTGCTGCAGTTGTCTTTGATGAGACAATGGGAAAAGCCCTGAGAGGCCAACAGGTGAGGGTCCTAGCCCAGGGCCAAGCAATCACTATGGTGTCTAGTCGGGGGTGTGAGGTCTGCCTGGGTAAACAACCCCAATGCAGGCTTTCCAGGAATGAATTCCATTACCTGAGTTTCTTTTCACTTCCGGAAGTCAAGTGGCTGTTGACAAACCCCAAGGAAGTTCCGTTGAACATGAATGACACGCCCACGGCCCCCTTGTTCCCTAAAGGGAAGGGAGAAGGAAGAAGTCAGAGTACCAGGCAGACCTCCCAAGTGGCAGGAAATCAAGGTGAGGCACGGTAATTACTAAAGAGTGGGAGAAGCAAGTGTGGGAAAGTGGAGGCAAAGGAAGAAAGCACGACAGCTTCATTTGGGGAGGGAGATGGGACAGGTGCCAGGGAACAGGAACTGAGATTCTTCCAGGCCAAGAAAACGGGGTAAATGAATGGCCAGCAGCCTTGGGGTTCTCCACAGGGCCCAGGGAGGAGGCTGCTGGTGAACCCATCCTGGCATCTCCCTGCAAAGGGGCTATCAGTCACTTCACGTGCCAAGCAGGCAGGAACTGAGATACAGCCAGAAGCCTTGGGAAGAAGATTCAGAAGGAGCCAGGGCCGGGTGATCTGACCTCCTTCCCACCCAGCTAACTCCAGGTTCCCGGTGAGACCAAAATCCACACCGAAGCCACCTCTTTTTTGGTCAGTTTTACTCTATCCTGGACTAGTGGTTCTCCAAGTGTGTTCCCTGGACCAGCAGGAGCAGCAGCAGTCACCTGGGAACTTGGGGGAAGTGCACATTCTCAAGCCCCAACCTTGACCTGCTGAACCAGCAACTTTGGGGGTGGGGCACAGTGATGTGTACTTAACAAGTCCTCTAGGTAGGGGGGGGAGGGGCAACGCTGGCCCACTGACAGCTACAATGGTTTTCATGTTTTTAAATAGTTGGAAAAAAATCAAAAGAATATTTTGTGACACAGTAAAATGATATAAAATTTAAGTTTCACAACCATAAATAACAGTTTATTAGAACACAGCTACACCCAGAGACAGAGTTGTGTGGCTGTGACAAAGGCTGCATGAGCTGCAAAGCCAACAATGTTTACTATCTGCCTTTTTAGAGAAAGTTTGCTGACCTCCATTCTAGGTAATTCTGGCACATGCTGAATCCTGAGTACCTGCTCGGTCCAACACAATAGCTGCAAGCCTACCCATTGAGCCTGTGAAATGCAGCTGGTCCAAACTGAGATGGGCCATAAGTGTAAAAGACACATCAGAATTACAAGCCTCAGTAAGAAAAGCAGAATGTGTACTACCTGATAATTTTCTTTACGAATACCTATTGAAATGGTAGTGTTTTGAATGTATGAGGTCTGATAAAATGTACTATTAGAACTGACTTCACCTGTTTCCTTTCTTTCATGAGGCTACTAGGAAATTTAAAATGACCCACAGGCTCCCATTCTGTCTGGGCTGGACGGGGCTGCGTAGAGCCTGCACCGAAGGACCTTGGGGATCATCCCCTCTGCGTCCTGGGGGAGGGGCGCCGTGGGGGCAGCGGGCAGCCCAGCAGGGATGGGACAAGGACCAGAGGAGGTTCCTGAGCAGCCGAAGGGCGTGGGCTTCAGAACAGGGCAGCCACTGTGACAGGAAGGAAGGAGGGACCAGTGGGTGTGGACACGGGCAGCGTGCGGTTTGTCAGCAGAAAAGCTGAGAGAGCTTTCACATTCAGTTGTAGCAATCCTTCTATTTCCTGTTATCTCTGAGACTGTCCTGTCCCTGACTCCAAACCACCAGAACGACTGGCCTCGCCCTCACCTCCACCCACGGCCTGTGTGGGCGCACCTGCCACACACACACAGACAGGCTCACATATATAGACTTGCACACACTCACACTCACGGTTTCACCCACACAGACTCACACTCACACACTCATGCAGTCTTCCACTCTTATTTCAATACTCTGAGGCACCCTGCTTGGTCCCTCTGGCTCACAGCTGATCCCAGCGTTTCACATCCCACCTGACTCGGTCTTGATATAAACCAGGGGTCTGCAGCCTACACCAGTGGCCACATCGAGCCCACAGCCTGTGTCGTTAATAAAATTTTATATAATAGCGCTTCCCATTCATTCCACACGTCTGTGTCTGCTTTTGTGTGACATCAGCGGGGACGAGAAGTGACAAAGCCTCAAGTATTTACTCTCTGGCCCTTGACAGCAAGTCTGTAGTCCCCCGTCCTAGGTCCCTGCCACTCAAGATGGGGCTCAGGGACCAGCAGCATTGACACACCGGATGCTTGCTGGAAACACAGACTGTCAGGCTCCACCTCGGACCTGCTGAATCAGAACCTGCCTTTCAGCCAGTACCCAGAAGCACTGGTGTCAACCCAGGTGAGTTTCAGCTGGGGGAACAGCCACCCGGTTTGCCCAGGACACGAGACTCAGTTTTCAATTCGGGGACGTCCCTGTTTGCCAGGACTGGATGAACGCGGCTGTCCGCAGGAGTGTGCTGTGAAGAAGACTCCCTGCTCACCCAGTGTGTTGGCGATGCCCGTCTTCACGTTGTCGGTGCAGATATGACTGATCCGGTTCTCGTGCTCCGGCTTGGCCAGTACCACAATGCGAATGTTCCAGAGGGTGTGGATGGCAATCTGGTGGGAAGGACATTGTTGTGACCCTCGAGGACGCAGTGCTTGACCCCAGCCCTCACCTCCCGGGTGTGGGGTTCCCTGTCTGTAATCTCTTTGGGGGCTCCTAAGGATGTCCCACAGATGAGACAAAGTATCCTAAAGACGAGAGCCAGGATGACGAGGCTCGATGAAGCAAGGGTGATCTATAAGCACAGGCAGGGGTGAGGAAGGACCCCGGGATTTTTCAGCAATGCCCATGGACCCCATCGATTCCTGAATACAGGTGCCCCTCTCCGGCCCTGGAAGTGAGGGGACCACTAAGCACGTACGCATGTTTGGAAGTTGACAGCCAACAGGCTGAGCCCGCCCTTGCCGCTGAGACGCTCCTGGCTGGCTTTGCGAAGCCCACTGCCCCCGAGTCCCACCCAGGGCCGTGGCTAGCTGCTCACCGTTTTAAAAGTCATGCTGGTGACTTCTTGCAGGGAGTTTCTGAGTATCTCCAGCCACTCCTTCTCTCCCAGGGGGTCCTCCTGGGTGCCAATCACATAGATGTCGTGGGGGATATAATCCGCAGAGTCATCCCGCGTCTTTCCCTGCCCCTTGGAGAGAAACCAGGACGTGATCTTCTTGGGAGGGGGGGCGTTACCTTCAACAGCAAAACCCAACACCAAGTGAGTCACTGATACATCGGAAGAATGCAAAACAGCGGTGGGGGGACATTGGGGTGGGGGGAGCCACAGTCATGACAACCATTGAGGCCCCCCAACAAAATACCTGAGCTGGAGAACTAGGTACCACTATCCCCCTGGGCGTCAGGCAGGGTCAGAGGTCAGTTACATTTCTTTTTAAAGATAATGTTGTTTCAAAGACTAGAAACACTAGAAGATTCCATGTGGTGTCTGAAAGTAGTTGCACAAGATGTCAAACACCAGCTAGTCCTTGGGGCGACATCAGTAATTGAGACAGACTCTTTGAGGATTTTACATTCTGGTGGCCAGATGGCCCAGGAGGTTGGCAGGTTTAGGATGGGCTTTCTAGCCTACGGTTGGGAGCCAACAATGGCTTCCTTGGAAGAGATCTCAGCCAAGATCTGAGATGTGAGGGTGTCAGGCAAAGGTGTGAGTGTGGAGAGCCGCCCCACTCCAATTTCGAAAAATGAGTTGATGTAGCTCAATAAGGACACAATGGAAGATTTATCTCTCCTCTCAATGCCCTGGAAGGTTGAGGAAACTCTTTCCCCAAAGACGTAAACTTCTTGGCTCACAAATGCCAAAAAGACAAGAACTGAAGTACTATGACCACCCCTGAGTTCTGCTGCCCCTGTGGCTCACAGTGGGAGGGTGAACACTGGGGGCTGGTGGCCTCTGCCTGGGGAGCCTCTCCCACCCTGCGCTGGCGTAGCCGGCTCCTTCACATTGTTTTCTGTGTGAAGATCGTCCCCTGCAGTTGTGCAACAGGACACCTTCAGCAGGCCCAGTCAAATCTAGACCTCTGCGCTTACAGAGGAAAACAGGGAAAGGGGCCACGTGCGCATGTGCGTGACCCCGAGTGTGAGAGCTGGCGAGATCAGGGGGCCAACAGGAAACACTGGAGGGGACAGAGGGGAAGGAGGGACACCAGGACGTGCGCCAGAGTACTACGGCAGTGCCGCCGTGGCCCTGGACTGCCTGCGCATGACGGCCTGGGAGGGGCTGGCGGCTTCTGGAGGCAGGGGCAGGAGCTCTCGACTTCCCTGCCAGAGGCCTGGCCCACCCTTCACTCAGCGGACAGGCCAGGAGTCACACACTGTGTTTTCATTTTCAGTGAATGGCTGCAGCTCACCCGCTTCCTCCCACATCCCCTGTGTCGAAAGGGGAGTGGCCCTGACTCCGCTCAGGACCAGGTGGGGGAGACAGACACCCCGTTAAATTCGAATCTCAGATGAACAACAGATAATTTTTAGAATAAGTATGTCCTATGTAATATCTGTCTACCTGAAATTCAAATTCAACTGCATAGCCTGTATCCACTTATGTTTTCATTGCCAGCTGAACACTTACACTAAATAATTACTTAGCATAATTTATATTTAGTATATAAACATATATTGGTATAAGTACATAGTACATATATTTAGTACAATATATATTTGGTATTTAGTACTTATTTCTAGCTGAATAGTTACACTAAATAATTATTTAGTACAATATATATTTGGTACATTGCATTTATATATTTAGCATATAGCATGTATTAGTATGTAAATATTATAACGCATACATTTAGCATAATATATTTTTAGTGTGTGTGTATTTATTTCTAGCTAAATACCTAACTAAAACATTATTTGTTTATAAGAAATTCAAATCTAATTTGGCATCCTCTCCTCTCTGTCTCTCTCTGTCTCTCTCTCTGCCTCTCTCTCTCTGTCTCTCTGTCTCTGTCTCTGTCTCTCTGTCTCTCTCTCTCTCTCTCTCTCTCTCTGGCAATGCTGCTCAGGGGAAAAGTTCTTTCTGCAGGCCTGGGCCCCTAGACGAGTTGCCTAAGGCTGGCAGTTACCCAAGGCCCCTTCACCCAGATGTTCAGACTCTCTACATCAAACTTTCCAACTTAGACGTGCAAAGTCACCCACTTCAGCGGCACTGCAGGTGTGAGAGTCCTAGAGCTCATTCCTTTTACCCAGGGTCTCAGGAACAGGGTGGAATTCCCTAGAACGGAGGCTGAGCCGATGGGCTGAGGGCTGGGGGTGGGGGAGACAGGTGTGCCTGCCCTTGGAGGACACCTGTGGCAGGAAGCGGAACCCCAGGGGAGGCGACAGGAGGCGAGCCCACCTACCCATGTTCCAGGTGCCGATGAAGATGGTGATCATGTCAGGCTCCGGCTGCTCCGAGTGCTTGTTCTTCATCTGCTGGAGGAGCTGGCAGAAGCCTTCTCTCTTCTAGGGATTCAAGGGCAGACAGACTCAGAAAGGCCTCTGCCTTCCTCCACCTTCCCCTTTCAAAGGGCTCGTCAGCTTCAAGAACACTGACAGGGCACAAGTTGGTAGGAACTTCCAGGAGGACACTCAGGAAACATGTGTCCAAAGTCTAAGCAAGTGGCTTCTCTGTGAGTCAGCCATTCTGCTGCAAGGACCTGACTCTAAGAAAATGTTCAGGAATCGAACAAAGACCCCACCGTACCACAGGAACTGCAGCACACGTTTCCGAACAGGAGAAATTAGATGCAAACTTAATGTCCAATCTTAGGAAACGAATTGATTATCGTATTATGGGTCATCTATATGCTAGAACACCACAGGATTTTTAAATTTTGGTGCAGAAATACTTTATCCACAAGAATAGATGGTCAAAATATAATGGTGAGTATGAACAGCCAATAGATAAAACATTATGAGGAGCACCATAGCATTTTTATTTTTATTTTAATCCTGAACTATGTAATCTACGGTTTATTAGTGGTATACGGGTGTTTCTATTTTAAATCTTTTGCTTATTTGTAACGTTTTCACCCATGAGAATAGATTACTTGCTTAATGAAAGACAATTTAAAGAAACTAATTGAAAAGGAAAGAACACATGAAGGCTGTCAGAGCCTCGCTAATATTAAGTCTTCATTTAGTTGTCCTGGGTACGCAGTGGGGCACAGAGCAATGCAGCCTCTTATAGCGTACAGTCAAATAGAGTAAATACACATACATAAAAATGTTGGATTATACCCTATGAAATTACCAATATTTACTTGTTCCAGGCCTACCAAGATGGCAATTTCATGATTCATCCTAATAATTGCAAATCTCAAGAACTCCCTTCTAAAGAAACCAACTCGCAAAGATGGCTGTCTTTATGGAAACCTGCCTTTAGTTAGGGATAGCTCAAAATCTGGTGCCTCCATTTACTGTTGTGTCTCAATCCTGAGCTTGCACTGAGTTTTGGACCTATGTCCCTGTGTCCGGAACGATGCCCAGCCAGGCTCCACCTTCCGTCACCTGTCTGGCCCCCACTTCCTTGTTTCCCCCAGCCCCTTCTCTATCATCCCTCCCAGTCCTTCGCACCCTCTTGGCCAGTTCTGGGCACCCCCAGCCTTCCCACTGGCCTCCTACCAGCCCAGGCCTGCCACTTCGCCCACAGGGCAGGTGTTGGGGGCCGTCCCTCTGAATGTGAACTGGGAGCCCTTTTTCCCCAGCCTGGCCACGTGCCAACCTGATGTGGTGGGAGCCCTTCGTGCCCTGCCTCATACGCACCATATACTGGAGGACAAACAGTAAGGCTGTGATGGTGGGTTTCATCCCCTGGTTGGCACCTCAGAGAAGGGATCAGGTCACAGAGAACCCTGCTCTGGCTGTACAGAGGCCCACCGGGACACCGAAAGACCCCGAGCTTTCCATCAGCCCACACCACTTCTCACCCCAGGAGCCAATCCTGGCAGGGAGTCTCATTTCTGCAGAGTGAGTAAAGTGTAGAAAGGGCGGGAGCACTGCCCTTCTAGGGTGCCCCAGAGGGCTTCCGACGGCAGACCAGAGAAGCTGAAGGCCTCCCAGTGGGGCTGGGAGCTGGGTAGACAGGATGATACAGGATGTACCCTCCCGAGCAGGCAGCGTGGGAGGGGGGAAACAGAGCTACTGCTCTGCAAATCCCAGCTGGCCTGCAACGTGTCCCCTCACCTTTGCGGGCTCAGCTTTCCCAGCTGGGAAATGGGTTGTGAGAACTGAGTGAGCTAATGGTGCAAGCTTCCAGGCACAGAGCCAGCCTCAGAAAACACGTGTCCCTAACTCCCCTCTTGGCCATCTTAGTAGTTTGTTGTCACTTACTTTGGAGTCAGCAAAAACATATTCCTTTCGCAGGGTCTTCTCCTTCTCTGTTTCCACCAAAATCACCAACTTGTTCAGAAACTTCTGAGACTTGATGAGCTGCAGGACTTAAGAGAAACAGAAGTTCATTTATTCATTCACCCACATTCATTCATTCGTCACCCAATATGTATAGAGTCTCTGATATATATTCTGGCACCTATCTACAAGGCTGACTTTCCCATCCCCAGGCTGAGCACTAAATTGGTGCCTGGTCTCCCAGATCCCTTTGCTCCTGGCTGTTCTTTCGGGGAGGGGCTCGTGCTTGGGAAGGGTGTTGCCTGGAAACAAGAGGTGGCCTGGCCAGAGCAGAGACAGCAGGACTTTCCATCTTTTCATAATCTTCCCTCTCTCCCTTCCCTCTCTTTATCTCTCTCCCCCCTACCTCCTTTCCTTTCTTTCTCTTCCTCCTTTCCTTCTTTTCCTTCGCTTTCATTTTATATCTAAATTTTTTTTTCACTTCTATTAATGATTAAAAGGCTCCAATTTTTCTACAAGGTGTGTACACATCACAGTACCCCCCAAGCTCACCTCCCGGCAATGTTCTCCTTCCTAGAAGCAACCACTTTCCGTTCTCTTAATGGATTCTTTTTGGAATTTTATTCCGTGTCTCTAAATGGCAGGCTTAGGTTGTTACGTCCTGATTTGGGTGTTAGATTTTTCACTAGTTCCTGTTACATATTGACTTCCCACTATAGAAGAAGATAAGGGCTTAGCTGTCTTTCACACACACAGCCTGTCCCCGCTCTCGTCCCGACCCTCTCCCCACCAATGCATAATGTTGCCCCCCCCACCATCCTCTCACTAATTATACCATCATTTTGGCCAGGTAAGTGGTCGGTGTTTTTTCATTATGACTGTGGAAATGCTATTGACAGACAAGCTGACTGCTTACCTTTTACTATACAACTCCGTTTTTCCTGGAACTAATAATTGCCATGTTTTTTCATTGGTCCAAATTCTCTCAGTTTGTAACTCTCTTTTCTATGTGATCAAGCCGTTTATCAGTTTCATCATCCCGAGGGAGCCTCTCCCAGGGCCCCTGGGTCTTCTCCTCTCTGGACAGGTGACCTCTGGGTCTGATGCACAGCCATTATCTTCAGGTTTTACTTCCACGTCATCCAGAAACCCATTCACCTCTGTCTCTCTTGCATGGGATCCCATGTTTTTTTTCTCTTTCTTGGTTTATGCCCCAGTTTTTGGTGGAACAAAATCTCCAGCAGCTTTTCAAGAAAGGGAGAATGGGTGATAAGTTTCTGGAGGCCTTGTATGACCGAAAACGCTACCCTCGTGCTTCACTAACAGAACTCTTGAGTTTGGAGTGATCTTCCTCAGACTCTGGAGACCTTGCTCCATTCTAGTTTGTGGCACTGCTGCTGAGAAATTCAATCTTGTGCTGATCCGCCTGCACAGAGTTCCCACGGCAGGCCTGCCTGCTGTCCTTGGAAAGCCTGCTTGCAAAGTGGCCTTTGGTTGGCATCCGGAACTTGGATTGGGGGAGGGTTCCCAGCATTCACTGACTGATAAAAGCGGCTCGCTGTGCCTACACTGTACAAACAGTGTGGTACAGGCTGAACACCTGCCTTCCTCCTGGGAGTCTGGGATTTGGGTACGTGCCAGGCAGAGCGTGACCACGTGACCAGCCCCCAGGAAACCCCTGGGTGCTGAGCCCTTCGTGAGCTTCCCCGGTAGACAGCACTTCACACGTGTTGTCCTTTTCCTTTTCTCCTACTTCCTCCTCTTCTTCTTCCCCCTCTTTCTTCATTTTTATTTTGTTCTCTGAATGCTCCTTTTAAAATAGCATTCTGTTGTTTCATGGTCCTATTACTTTTAACCTTCATAAATTGTTTCCTCCAAGTTTTTTGTCTTTTTGCTTATTTTTGCCCTGAGTCTGAATGTCTCCTATCCCAGGCTTCCCTCCATTGTCTGGTGATCCTTGGCTGTCAGTTCTCACTTGGCAGTGAGAGAGGGGGCCTGTTGAACAGGGCTTCTCCGCTGGGTGGTCTCGTGGGCTGATTCACAGGGAAACCTCTTCATGTCAGTGTCTTTAGATTTTTGCCCCTCTGCTGGTCACGTGCTCCAGTGAAGAATCTTCTAGTCTCCTGCCTGCGGGGTGTGGGTCTGGCTGGCAGCATCCGGGGTCAGGCAGGGAGGCAGGCTGTGTCACAGCATTCAGAAAGTGACGTTATTTAGTCCTCTGTTTCCAGCAGCTTCCCCTGCCCTCATCAGGCCTGGTGTCCCCCAGTCCTTTACCTTTTCTGGAGACTAAACATCCAGTCTTCTGCCTAATGAATAAGGGGCAACCATGGTCTATGTGGAGTGGAGAGGGATCTGGTGGGTCTAACTCTTTTTAAACAGATTTTCGTCCAATTCTGCCACTTATAGCCCCACCTTCACCCCCACTTCTAGGGGCCCCTGATGCTATCAATTACTGTGCCCTTTGTGGGTTCTGTGGTATGAGTCAGGTGTCTCAGTTTTTCCAACTACTTGCTTAAAATTCAGCTTTTTTGGTTCCTATAAGTTGGTTACCATTATCCATCTGCTTTAAAAAAAAATTTTTTTGGGTTGAAATGGGGATAGTGGGGAACAGTGTGCTTCTCCAGGGCCCATCAGCTCCAAGTCGTTGTCCTTCAATCTAGTTGTGGAGGGTGCAGCTCAGCTCCAAGTCCAGTTGCCGTTTTCAGTCTTTAGTTGCAGGGGGTGCAGCCCTCCATCCCATACGGGAACTGACCCGGCCACCTTGTGGTTGAGAGCTCACGCTCTAACCACCTGAGCCATCCGGCTGTCCTCATCCATCTGCTTTTCAGCATTCAGAATATTGTTGTCATCATTTTCTCTCACTTTCTTTGACCTGTGAGCTTTGCCTTTAGGAAGGGAGCTGACGATAGTGTGTGTGCTTGGCTGCCATCTTGACTGGAAGTTCCACCCAGGGGACACTGTGCACGTCCTGTGCGCTCGGAAATCCCATCTTCCAGTCAGCAGCAAACATCCCATGGTGTGGTTCCTACTGGGAGGTCCAACTGGGAGAGCCCAAGACTTTCCCAAATCTGCCACTATTCAGCCAGGTCTCCTTCCCTTTGAATTTCCGGTTTTCCTTGACATCCATGTGCAAGACTATGTGGTTGCCCCCAGGATGTGACATCTTGCTTGATCTGGGTTAATGTTTTAGCAGGGCGAGTAAGTGGCCCACCTGTTTCCACACTTAGTTAAAGAAAACGAGAAGCTCTTTTCGGTTCCTCTTTCCTCTGGTCCTCTTCCTCTCATCTATCAGCAGGTACGAGCAGTTTCACCTCCAAAACATTCCCAATCTGTCTATCTTTCCCCACCTCAAGCCACCAATCTGTTGCCTGGCTACTACCAGGGCCTCCTCATTGGTCCCCCAGCTGCATCTACCCCCAGACATAATTTATTCTCAGCACAGCAGCCACAGTTCACTTTAAAGTGGGACCACACCACTCCCCTCCTTGAAACCTCCTAACGGTGGCTCAGCTCACCAAGCCCCGGTGACTGGTGTTCCATCTCTGCGTCGTTTACGTCCCCGTCGCTTGGCCTTCTCCCACACCAAGCTTTCTCCCGCCATGGCACCTCTTTCCCTGGTGTTTGCACAGCGAGCAGCTTCTACACACTCAGGTGTCAGCTCAAATGACACTTCTCCATTACTCTCAGATCACCCTATTCAAATTCCCAGCCTAGAGTTCATCCCCCGACTCTTTCCTGGTATATGTATATATATATATTTGTGTACTTGTTTGTTTTCTCCGTGACTTGACGTAACCTCCCTGGCTTGTTCACTTCCTCATGTCCAGCACCTGGCACATGAGTGGTAGCCGCTCAGTGAGTGAATACATTATGATTTTCTCATAGAGCAGCTGGCTTCTCCTATGCATAGAAAGCCTTGATGCCAAAGCTACCAGTGAATATGGTGACTGCAAGAGGGCAAGGAAGTTCCAACACCTGCCACCAAAGCATCCCTCCTAGTGGGCAGCACGTTGCTGTAATAACCGTGACTGGAAGCTGTGAGCCAGGACTGGCTAAGGACGTGCCTCATCCCACTCGCCCCCACAGCAGCCCCATAGGAACCCCTATTTAATAGACATGGACATGGAGGCTTCGAGTAGTTAAGTAACTTACTCAAGTTCTCACCATTATCAAGCCATGAAGCCAGGACATGAATCCACTACATCAAACCAGGTTACCCAACACACGGCCTCTCAGTGACAGTTATAGAAGACACTTAAACAGGCAGCCACGTGAACTGTGTTATTTCAGTGGCCTGGAATTTATCCACTCATTCATTCATTCATTGACTCAGTATATATCTATTGATCACTTATTCTGTAGCAAGCACTGTTCTAGACTCTGGGAATTTAGAAATGAATAAAAAAAGATCCACTTCTAGGTCTCTGTGGAACATGCGTTAATCGATTTTGGGGGGGCCAGTGATTTATGAGCAACGTTGCAAGCACCTCCATCAACTGGCAATCCCTGCTGGGGACCACATCCTGTGCAGATCCAGGGTCTGTAAGGTAAAGACCCTGCCGACTTTGGGGGAGGGAACTTGTGAACAGGTAATTGTGTTCTGGTGTGACAGGTGCCATGACCGAGGGTGAGCTGAGCTCCACTGGCCTGGAGGGAGGAGAGAAGCAAGGTGGGTGCATTCCTCAGAGAGTCAAGGCCACCAGGCTCTGGGCATCCATGCTTCTCTTTTAAGGTCTCACAAACCCGCACTGTAATAGTCCATTCCTGACTGGACCTGGGTTTTCTCAGGGCCACGTATCTCCAGTTTGGCTTTCACCCCTCCCTGATCTGACAGAAACTTTCCTTCCCCACTGTCCCTAATTGCACGAAGGTGTCTATTCACCCCTCTAGTGGCAAGCCCGTCGGTGCTCTCCAGCCCTGACTTTGGCATTCAAAGCCCTGCCCACATCTGAGACCCCATGCTCCTCCCTGTGGGACCACAAGTTACATGTGACTTCCCTAGAACCCTGCTCCATGCCTTGCACATGCCACTGTCTCAGTGCCAGGGCCCTCGCATGCCTTGTGCTTGGTGAACTCCTTCAGAGACAGAGCCTTCTCTGTGTATAAAGCCTCCTTACACCAGCCCACAGCACAGCTAATCAGCCCTCCCCCAGGGCCCACCTGGCCTCAGACACATCCTAATGTGCTCCCATGTCAGCTTTCCCTTCGAACACGTTAATTCTCTGACAGAGGGCTATAAGTCAGGGCTGGCCAATGAAGATGCTCAGAAGGAAACGTGCATTGAATGAAACTGGCAAGAGTTCACAGTGCTTCTCAGAGCCCTGGGAGGTATCTCTTTCAGCCCAGGAACCTCAAGTTTTTTTTTAGAGCAATCAGGCACCCTTTGACAATCTCTTCATTCATCTTAGGTTTCTGTTTCTTCTTGTCAAAGTTGGGTCCAGCCCTTTCAGTTGTAACTCACTTTCCACGACAGATAAGATCAACTCTGAACTGATCACTTTTAACGCAGCCCTCTCCCGCTCAAACCTTCAGTGAGTCCCCATCTCTCCTGCCCAACTTGGCAGTGGACAGTAGTCCTGCCCGACACTGTGACCTCAACTCTGCGTGAATATGACAGCTTGTCACGGTCCAGTGTCTAGGGACTTTATTTCCTGGTCCATCCTCTTCGCTGCTCTATTCTGCCTTCCTCACAGCTATGTGGGAAGGATCATTATGACAATGAAGGGGGTGGGAGCAGGCAGTTTTATTGAGCATCTACTAGAGGCCAGGCACTACATACTTTGATGCTTACCTATTTAAGACTCACAGCAGCCCTCCAGGATGCTACTATACACATTTGTCAGAAGAGTAAACTGAGGACCAGAGAGAGGACATTAGACCAAAGTCACAAGTGGCTGAGCTGGGACTCAAGGCTGGACTTCTAACACCTCTTTGTGCTGTCTACGCTTGTTTGCTCACTGCACCCTACCTCCTACCCAGGCCTGGTCCCCACACTCCCAACCCACCTGCTGCCCTGAGAGTATCGCTCAGACCTTGGTGCCACACTCCAAGTGGGAGTCAGGAGCAGGAGATTGCAGGATGGGGCAGGCCCATGGGGGGCAGACCTCCCTCCCCGGTCTCTGCCTGGACACTTTGCCATGGGGCCAGTGCCTCTGCTGGACACATGTGAGCTGCTGTCACATGTATTAGCTCACCTACTCCCCAGGACAAGCCTCTGAGAAATCTAACATCATCATCAATATTATTATTACTATTCTCATTTCACAGATGAGAAAATGAAGGCACAGAGAGGTTAAGAAACCAGGCCAACGTGCTATAGCTAGCTAGTGCCAGAGCCTAGACTTGAACCTGGGCAGTCTAGCCCCCGAGCCCATCTGTGCTCTCACCCTCTGTCCCACTGTGCCCAGCACAGCGTCTGACACCAAGTCGGTGCTGAGCACAGAATCTCCCTTCCCACCCTTCTGGAGATCTAACGCTAGGGATTCCTAGACAATGGGCATTATTGTAGGGCTTGACTATTGGGCCCAATATCTACCATGTGAGTAACAGCTCAGGTGAGTGTTCTGAGGGGGTAAGGCTGTGGCTAGCGCCTTGGACCCTGTGTGGGACATGCCGCGAGGTGTCTGCTTCAGGGCTGGTGTTGCTGACCCAGCACAATGTTGGAAGGTCACTCCAAGTCAAAGGCTCAGTGACAGTGGGCCGACAGCATGGAATTGCAGCCCTGGCTCCCTCCAGGGCACCTGTGTGGCAAGCCTAATGCACCAGGATTTTCCCAACTTTCCACTTTGGCCATCAGCAGTCGTCTCCATCCAACTACAACCTGCCTCCAGGACATTCCATCCCACATGGACTTTTAACACAAATGACAAGAGTCCTCCGCTTCCAAACAGTAGGAAAAAGGAAATGCCTGTAGCTCAGGGTCTTATGGCCTTTTTTTTTTTTTTTTTTTTTGCCTGTGACCCCAGGAAAAATATGTTTTACATGGTGACCCATGCACACAAATTTGCGTGTGTGTGTGTGTGTGTAACACCAACACAAGTTTCATAAAAAAAAAAACATTTACCTTTACTCTCTACAAAATCACTTTGATATTTTCTGTCCTGGCCTTTTTTGGTCTATTCCCAAACTCCTCTATTAAGATGCTGTTCACGCCTAGGATTGCCAGGTAAAATACAAGATTCCCAGTTCAATTTTGATTTCAGAAAAGCAATAAATTGTTACCATAAGTACGTTCCAAGTACTGCACAGGACATACTTATACTAAAAAATAATTTGTTGCTTATCTGAGATTCAAATTTAACTGGGCGTCCTGAATTTTCATTTGCTAAATCTGGCATCCTAATAGTTCTGCATTGCAAGGGATTTTGAGACCCCGAAGAATGAAGAATATTGTTTGTAGACAAGACAGACTCTGGCTTCAGGGCATCTGAAACCCTCCTGAAATGGAATACAAACTGTGGTGTGGAGGTGAGATTTTATCTGAGGGAAGAATCCACAGCATTTGTCAAGTGTCACAGAGTAAACCTATCAGCTACACATGGAAAGAACCACACGGGGGCAAGTGTTGACACCCATCCGCCAGAACCAGGGGGCTGGGGGTCTCTCAGGAAACTCAAGTGCTTTCTCCAAGTGTTCTCCTCCACTCTGCTGGGATCACTGGCCCAATGGGGCCCCCAGCCTGGCGCTGGCATCCCCCTGCTTCCCACGACCCTGCATGGCCTCCCTGGGCCCCTGGCCTGCCAGCCCCTCTGGGGACTCAGTACTGTGGGTTAACCAGGCCTGGCACACAGATGTCCTCTTAGCACCATCTTTCTTCCACTTGGTTTAGGTTGTCTGCAAGTCCTCAGTTCCACAGCGAAGCAACTCCTGCCACTGTCCTCCCAGCGGGGGGACACTCCATCCCAGGTGGTTTCTACTAAGTCATGCGCCCCCGTGCCCTTCCTTTTGATGCCTAGCCCTGCATGCGCCTTCCCCTTCCCACCCAAATTACAACGATGGCAGCGTTTACTGAGCACTTACTAAGCACCCCACTCTGTGCTGAGTCTTGTGCTTGCGTCACAACTTTGCCACCTACCAGCTGAGTTATCGAGAGCAAGTGAAACAGTTTCCTTATCTGGAAAGTTACTTTCCCCAAAAAGTCGTTGTGAGGGTAAGATTAAGTAAGGAAATGAGGCTCAGAAAATAGTACGTAATTATACATTGGTTACCCTCATTGTGCACATGGGGAAACTGAGGCATGGAGCAGTTCCCCTCCCTGGCAGGCAGGTTCTCAGTCCAGGCAGCAGACAGCAGGTCCCCATCTTTGCACTTTTCACCCTCTGCTCTGTTGCCATCCGAAGCCCCTCCTACAGGAGCCTCCCTGCAGAATGTCTCTTCCCACTGACCTCGGGGCACACTGCCCGGCTGTCATTGGCCGTCCTCCCCAGCGGGGCTGCCAACTCAAGGCTCTGCGCCCTCTACACTGCCTCCCGCCCATTACTGTCTGCCCCATTCCTCTGTCTGTTTTCTTCACAGCACTTAATCAGGAGCTGAAATCACCGTATTGATAAACTTATTCGAGCATGTATTTATTGGCCACTCAGTGCTCTGGAATGTGAATTCCACGTGGGCTAAGGCCTCATCCATCTGTTTGTCCTGGATCCCCGTGCCTTGCCCAAAGCAACTTCTCCACAAGCATCTGGTGTGTGAACATTCCCCTTTTACTGGTGAGTTTACTCGATGGTGCAAAATGCAAAGCCTCAGGTACTCAGAGTGGCTCCTACATGCCAGGCTCTTTCCTAAGGAGCCTTACATAGAGGTTATTCGCTTCATCCTTATCATCCCCATTTTACAGATGAGGAAACTGGGGCCTAGAACGGTTACGTGATGTGTCCAGGTCCACAGCTGCTCAGAGGTGGAGCTGGGATGTTGGTTGCAGAGCCCGGGCATTTGAAACTACCTCTCAGTCTGTACTACAGTAAAAATGCTGCCTGGTTTGGGACACGTCCCTTACATGTGCAGGGCCCTGGGAGGAGATCTAGTGGGGAGGAATGCATCACAGAATTGCTACATGTCCCCAGGGTTCGGAGGAAGGAGGTGGAATGGCCAGAGTAGGCCTCAGGTAGGCGGGGGCGTGAGAGGTGGGCCCTAGAGCTGGGTGGGGCTTCCACAGGCAGGCGGGTGTCCTAGCACACGGCTGGGATGTCCCTGGCCAGACTTGCTTCTCCAGCAGCCTGCTGCTGGCGGGTCATCCGTCAGGGCACTAGCAGTGAGACCATGGTGGGCGTGAGGGGCTCTTACTTTTCTTGTGGCTGTAGAACTTGTCCTCAGAACCATCCTTGGACTTCTTAATGATCAGTTTCCCAGTCTCAACATCGACTTTAAGCTGTACTTTCTGAGGAATCCCCAGAGACTCTGACTTCACCTGCAAAGAGAAAGAGGAAGAGAAGGAAGAAGAGGGAGGAAGAAGGAGGGGAAGGGGAGGGAGATGTCGGTCATCCCTTCTCTGTCCAGGCTTCCGTGGTGCCAACCGTGAGCCTCTAGTCTGTGAGGCTGGGCAGCCCTCGGGTCGCACCCCAGGACCACATGCTCACGGTTCCACTGTCGGCTCCCCAGAATCACTAAAATGTGGGAAGGAGCCCAGCTAGTCCACTGTGTGCACAGCAGCCATCTGCCAACAGGTGTGATGGAGAAAACGATAACTGCTGGCAAAGCGTTCATTTACTGCTTAATTTGACAACGCTCATTAATCTGATGTGTCATCTACACCCAGAAAGGATTTTGGTCATAGCTTTTTAAGCTCCTGGGCCTGTTACAACCCATAATTGAACAATGACTGATAATAATTAGGAAAAAGACAATTGCCGTGCTCAGAAGATGGAAATATAGGCTAATACAGAATTACCATCAGGGTTAGAAAGGACTTGGGGGAGGTTACAAGGGGTGTCTCGTCCTGTGTTTCTGAATGTGGAATCAGAGCCATGATGGATACACAAGAATCTCTGAGGATAATTAAGAAAAACAAATTTCTGGGCCAGAGCCTGGAGAGTCTACTCAGTCACCCTAGGGGAAATCATGGGAGTTGTATTTTTTCCTCATCCTCCCTTCAGGCACTATATAGCCCATTTGGGGGTGCCCATTTGATGTCACTCATAGCCCCTGTTTGGAGAAGAACAAAGTTTAAGGCATCTTGAGCCAAGTAGCTCTTTCCTGGGGAGCCTCCCTATGAGGGAGGTTCCACCGATTCATCTGGCGCCCATTCTAATGTTTAAGCGTCGTCACGGGTGGTTCCATTGACCGCCATTCCCGGCAGCTGGGCTCCTTGCCTTCGTTTAGGGGAGCCAAAAGCCCTCCTTCCACAGGGGGCAGAAGGTCCCCCAGCCTCCAACTGGGAAGCACCAGGGTACAGCCACTTACCTCAAAAGTAACTGGAGGAATGAGGGAGCGCCGATGGGGAGACTCGGGGCCCTCATGCAGCAAGGCTTTCACCTGTGGGCACAAATGCACAAGGTCCTTGAGCTGGGAGGCGAAGGGAAGGCAGCATCCTTTGGGACAGAGGCAAAGGGAGCACAGAGTCTGCACCCCTGGGCTTTCTCTGATGGAGAGGGGACCACAGAGAAGCCAAGAGAAGCTGCAGGACCCCCTCAAGTACCTTATCTTCAATAGAGGACAGTAGACTTGTCAGTTGGCTGAGCTTGGTCACCATGTTGATGGGATTGGCCTCACCACACACCTGAGAAATGAGCAAATGAGGACGCGTTCACTGAGTACAGGCCACGGAGAGGTGGCACGCTGGGCGCTTCCCACGTTTCATCTCATTTCATCCCCCAAAACCCTGTAAGTACTATGATTATCCCCCTTTGCAGATGAGGAAATCAGGGATATCACTGATCATCTCATAATTATGGCCAAACAAGAAGTCTTCATTTCTTCTTCTTTCTAAATTCACTTCTGCCCCAGTACGTCTCACCTCATCCACTGAGTTGCTGATACAAAACTCTAGGATTGGCTTCAGTATTAATTACCTTCCCTCCTCCTGTACCTACTGCATCGTTGCTCCTACTCTTCCTAAATATAGCCATCCCACCACTTAAAACCCCAGTCTAGTTGCTTCCCACTGCTGGGAGAAAACTGTCCAGACTCCTCACCCTGTCCTGTAAGACTGTATGACTAGCCCCGCCCCCAGCCACTCTCACCCTCACTTCCGATCTGCCCATGGCCTTGAGCTGTACTTTCTGAGGAATCCCCAGAGATGTGGATTTCACCTGGGAAAGCCACCCTCTTGTCACTCAGGTCTCAGATCCACAAAGAGGTCTACTCTGACCATGCTAGCTAAGGTAGCCACCAGGTCATCTGTATCACATCCCCCTGCTTTGTTTTCTATCAATCACCGTGATCACTGATTTGTTCATTGTGTGTTTCCCTGCTGGAAGGTAAGCTCCGTGAGAATCGGCACCATGAGGGCCGTGTTCAGTGCTGCGACCTGGGTGCTTGGAACAGCGCCTGGCCAGTGAAGATGCTCAGTAAAGGTGTCCCAAGCATGCATGAGACCCAGAGAGCTGGAGTTACCTGTCAGAAGTCACACAGCTAGCAAATGGCAGAGCAGAGTTTGAATCCTGTTGGCCCGGCACTGAGTCCGCAATCTCAAGCATTTATGCACAGAACAAACATTTACAAAGCATCTATTCCGTGCCAGACACGCTGCCGGGTGCTGGAGGTATAGTGTTAATAAGATACCATCCCTGCCCTCCAGAAGCAGGATGAGAAAACCAGACATACGTATGACTAACCTGAACACCAAGCAGCACAGAAGGAGGGTTATCCCCAACCAGGTGATGCCCCTTTACTCAACCCCTTGCTTAAAACGTCAGCCAAGCTACGCTTGCTTTTGACCCAGCCACTTTAGTACAGTGCATCTGCCATCACCAACCACCGTCATGTCTGCCACTGCCATCACTTCTGTCATCAGCAGCATTGCCACCATTGCCACCCCCACCACGACCACTATCACCTCCATCAGCACCATCATTATCACCTCCAACCACCACCCATCATTCCCCACCACAACTGTCACCATCTCCTCACAGCAGTTCAGATCTGTCAACACTTTCTCTGACTACGTTTTGGTCTTGCCCTTGCTCCTTAATAAAGCTTGTAGTCTATGGCTACTACGATCAGGAGAAAGGCTTAAAGGAGTGGAAGGAGACTCCAGTAAGAGCAGAAAAACTGGTAGTACATGGGAGAGTTCAGGATCCCCTTGTCTGAGGGTTGTTTTTCTCAAAGACTGAAAAGATAACAGATTTCAAGCTCCTTTGTTCTCCCTCTTGGACACTTGGAATTACCCGCTTGCCACCTTGGACAGTCACCTGGCAATTTTAGGCTGGTGTCTCCTCCCCCCACTCTCTCTGAATCTGTGTCTTTTGGGGCAGGTGTGGCAAAAACTTACAAAGTATCAATTAAGTTACTGACAAACGGGAGTGAGTTCTTGGAACAGAAGGTCTGAGAACAATGCTGGAGCCTTGTCTGTTTGCCTCTTATTCAGCAGAACGCATATGAGGCTCTGATGAATTCTTACACTGTGCCAAGCATATTTTGAATGCCTTCACTCATCTAATCCACATATGTATTGATTCTTCTAGTCCTTGTTCTGCAGATGGGGCAATTGAGTCAGAGTGGTGAGTCAACTTGACAAAGGTCACACAGCTAGTGCACCCCTGAGATCTGAATGGAGATCTAGCCCAGTGGTTCTCAGCTGGTGGCAATTTGACAATGTCTGCAGACATTTGGGATTGTCACAACTGGGATATACTAATGGCATCCAGTGGGCAGAGGCCAGCAGGCGTGAACAACCCACAGTGCACAGGACAGTGCCCTGCAACAAAGAACGATCCAGCCTCAAATGTCCTGAGAATGCAGGTTGAGGCATAGTTCACAGCCCAGCCTAGAGGTGTGTTCATCGGTTGAATGTGACCTGCGGGTTTACATCAACTGGCCCCGTTTTTCACTTGGCTTTTCGGTTGAACTTTTCAAAGGAGGATGTGGGCTCCAAGGTTAAGAACCTCTCTTTTCTTATCACACAGGGCAGATCCAAGGCTCTCCCCAACCCTCAGGCCAGCAGTCATTTTGATGTTACATTTTGTACCTCCCCGCAGTTCTCACATAGATTCCACGGAGGGGTCCGGGGGTACCCATCTTGTGTCGTCCACCTAAGGGCAAGGGCCTAATGATGGTAAGAATTGCAACGTCATTTACTCCTTCACATAACCCTGCAGCGATGGACAGTACCATCCCCAATTCACAGATGAGGAAACTAAGGAGCAGTGAGGTGAGTCAGATTGAACTAGAAGTTTCTGATCCAGGGGCCAGAGTCCTTTACCTCAGGCAGCATCGGAACTCCCTCCTCCATTTGTGAGCTGAAGGCATCAAGAATGCCATTTTCTGCTTTTCTTTGAGCATCAGGAATTATAGGGAAGGTAAGAGCAAAAGCCCTTTCTCAACCTCCACGTCCACAGCCACCCTCCATTCCTTGGCTGCTGTGTCCTGCCACCAATTACAAACGTTGGCTGGCGGGGCAGCCCGCCCAGTGACTGCTGTCAGCTTAGCGTTCTGGGAGCTTCTCCCTCTTCAAATCTACTTCAGAAACTCAGGTGTGTGGTCTCCTAGTCAAACCATTTAAATTTGTACTATCCGGCAGGGCCCTTGCTTTGTCTAGATTTGTTCTTACTTTCCTGGAAATTAACCCATCATTCACTTGGAGGAAAGCAAAATTAGCTCACATTTTCTGATGAATTTTTAAGTTGTACACATAAAGTATACACACATTTTCTCACTAAAAAACTCAGTTAAACAATATAGTCAAACCCAAAGTTCCTCTTGGACCAGCCCCCTTCTCCCCACTTCTATGGTCCCCCAATCCCGACATGGTAATCAGAGTTGCCTTTTGGGTATAAATCCTTCTGCTTCAATTTCTATGTCATAGTTTATATACCGTTGTTTTTGTTTGTTTGTTTTTACCCAACAGTGTGTCTTGGAGGTCTTCCCACATCAGTGCATCCACCTTAGAAAATTCTGTCCCATAGTCTACAACTCTCCATGTCTGTTTGGTTTCCAACGTTCTTGCTTTCAGAGACAAGGCCACAATAAACATCGGTGTCAACATCTCCTTGTCTCTAAGACAACTGCCTACATATAGAACTGCTTGAAGGCTAGTGCATTTAACATGTTCATGGAGGGCCCAGGGCAGGCCGCACCCTAATATCCCACAATGGCCTCCTGATCATTTCCAACCAAGGTCACCTGAGAGGCAGCAGGAGCGGGAGGAGCCCTGACTCTCCCCTGTGCCCCTAAAAGCAGGAGAAGACTCTCCACGTGATCGGAGCCCTCCCTGCTCCTGAGGCTGAGACACCTTATCACAAGAGTTAAACAATCCAGTGGGAGAAAGTCTGTGCAACAAGCCTTGTACCGGCTGTAGCAACTCACTGCCCAAGCCCACATCTGCTTAGACTCCTAATGAGCAGGGACTTTGTCTTGTCAATTTCCCACAGACCTTTCTCTGCCTAAAAAGTATAAAGAGCTGCCTACTGCAGTCAGTTCTTTAAGCCTCGTTTTATGATCAGAGTATCATGTTGTGATTCCCCAGTGCGCACGTATGAAACTGCTTTTTCTCCTGTTCATCTAGTCTGCGTAATTTTTATTATTTGAGTACTAGTCCAGCCCTAAGAACTAAAGGCTGGAAGGGGGGGGGAATTCTTCCCCCCTCTCCAACAATGCAAATGGCCAAATTGCTTTCGGAAAACCCATTTCCACTCCCAGCCATGAGAGGAGAGGCGAGACCCCCACCCCCCCCCCACCCCCGTGAGTCCCTGGTCCCCACAGCCAAGTCCTGACCTCACCAGCCAACGGTTTGCCTTTCTGATAGGGAAGAAGGTATCTCCTCATTTTCAGTGTCATTTTCTGGTTACTAACAAGATGAGGTTGAACATCTTTTCATGTGTACATTGGCCATTCCCAGTTCTTCAGGAAAACAACCTTCTTTGTATCCTTTCCCCACCTTAAAATTTGGGTTGTTTTTACTGAATTACTTGCAGAAGATTTTTTTTAAAAAACATATGAATCCTTTGGTCCCTTACATTGGTTCCATGTACTTTGAGATACAGCTTTTGCTTGTTTTTAATTCTGCTGATGATAACGCCTCTTATTACACAGATCTCTGCTCAGGAGACAACTTGGCCTTGGCCCCCAACTAGGCTGTGAGCAGGTGTCTGTGTGGAGGGACACCGGCACCTAACTCCCTGGGGCAAGAGGCAGGATCAAGAATTTAGCACTTCCTGTGTTTCTTTCCCTTTCAGAGGAAAAAGGATAGGGAAAGGCCCTGCCTCGCCTCGTTATTCAGCACTAGTAAGCAGTTTTGCTGATGAAATAACCTGAAATCTTTATTCCTCAAATCAAAATCAGGCAGTGGGGTGGGGGCGGGGCTCCTTTCGGAGTCCTGGGAACACGCGCTAGCCCCTCTTCCCCACCTCCACCCCCAGTTTATCAAATTCATCTCTCCAACCCCAAAATCTTTACCTGAGGCCGTGGACGGAGGCCTGGGGAGAGTTGCTGGTCAAACAACCTCTGCAGAGACTCCAGGGAGGGGAGAGTCCGGACAACTTCCCTGTGGGCAGGGGACACGGTAAAGGTTAAGAATTAGTGAGGACCCGGCTGAGGCATCCCTGGCCCCGTCTGGAGCCCCGTCTGGCAAGGGCAAGAATCCTCCCCAGAAGAACAAGCTCCCAGGACTGTCAGTGTTGGTCTCCCCTACCCCCCAGACCCCCACTCCTTCCCGTCACACACCCCGGACCAAACTGCAGTGTGGTGTGTGGACCCGATTTACCTGTTTAGCCATACGTGGCCCATAGAAAATTTGGATCTAGAATCACAAAACTACTTTGAAATCACTTAGCAAGCCACCATTCCAAAGTTTACTGTTGATAAGAATCACAGACACACACCAAGTGTTAAAAATGCAAATTTCTGGGCCCCAACTTGATTGGGTCTGGAATCTGCATTTTAAATGTGGGCCCCAGGGGCTTCCGGTGCCAGCTGTCAGTGTTTTCAGGTTCCAGTCCCTTCCCAGCAGCTGAGAGGGACGCCCACAGAGATTTCCCACGGTCTCATCCATTGACGATGCCAATACAGGCTTTATCGATTCTTTGTTCCCTTCTCAGCTTTATTGTTTTAAGCACGGTGGCAGACAATTTTGAGTTCTATTTTTCACTTATTTCACCAAAGACTGTTCATTTTTTACATAGTTGACTTTCTAATGGTATCAAAATAGTCTGTGGGGGAAATGTGTCCAAATCAATTGTTAGATATTTGGGTTATTTTGAGACCTTGGGGACCATAAACAAAGGCTGCTCTGAACAGCTTTGTTCATATAGCTTTTCTTTTCTTATTTTCAATTGCAATTTTAGGATAAGCAGAGATTAAAGCTCTTGATCAATATTGCCAAGCCTTTGAGAGATGGTACCAGTTACAGGGCCATAGATACTGTGCATGAAAAAGGGGACACATACTAAACCTGACAAATTCAGGGGAGGCCCACATGGCAGGCCCTACAAACTCAGAGACCCAAATCAACCACATAGGATGGTCTGAACAAGAAAATCCCTAACTAAAGGCGGGTCATGGCCGTAGCCACATCCTTGGCCTGCAGTTTCTTTGACAAAGGTCAATCTTTAACTTAAGCGAGCCTGCCTATTGTCTTTTTGCATCTAAGATAACAGGCCCTTGGAATGGCAGAGTAATCCCTTTTTCCGGGACCCCTCATGGCACAACCCACTGCACCAGAGCACGAGACCACAGAACGAGACCACAGAACGCCTCATTTTTATCTTGTTCCTCCGAATACCATCTCTATGTGCTGTAAAATGTTAACTATCCTGTGCCCACCAATGCAAAAAACGTATGTTATCTCTCCATTTTACTTTTTATCCAATCCCAGAGGTGTCCAACCCCCACCCTCGCTTTGCTTTCTTCCTCCCCCTTAATCTACCACCAATGGATTTCATGTCTCCTCCTTTGACTCTAATGTATAAAATAAACTGCAGAGCTGCCATTCTCCAGAGTATTTTCTTAATCCATTGAGATTTTCCTTCCCGGCAAATTGCTGTCAGTTTGGCTCAAATAAACTCATGGTTTAATCTCTACAGGTTTGGATGTTCTTACGTTGACAGCACTGTTCGAGCCTGCTCATTAGATGTACTGTCTGAATTCTATTATTTTCTTTTCTCTCTCTCTTTTAGTGGTTATAACATTTCAATATTGATGAATTGATTTGCCTATGTTTAATTTCTAATGTCATTAATATTTTTCTACAAGGTTGGTTTCTACTACTTTCTATTTGTATAAACTGTTCATGTCCTTTATTAGTTTTCTATTGGGAATTTTTTTAGTATTTTTATACTTTGGTATAAACTCTTTATATATTGCTTTGCTTTTTTTTTTTTAAAATCTAGTATTTTTTTCTATTCTGTTGTTTTCATCCTAGGTGGGCTGGATTCCATTATAAAATGATTTGTAATTCTTTATTTTTCATCTTTTCCTCGGTAATTTTTTGCTTACCTTAGTTAAAAATTTATCATTAGTATTTACTAGTGAGCAATTATTTGCTCATTTTAAATTGGTTTCTCACTCACTACTTTAAAAGTTATATGTGGGTTTTTGTTGTTGTTGTTCAAGAACCTACTGTACTTTGTACCGCTACACCTAACCCAGATAGGCAATCATTGTGTCAGTTCCTTAATTTTTCTGTGGTTTAGGAGATGATTTTAAAATGTCTAGAAGTAGCTATATTTTCAGAAAAATCTTTAAGAAAAAGTATACCTGGAATGAATACAATACTGTGTGTTAACTATATTTTAATAAAAATCTTTTAAAAATAAATAAAAATATCTAGATGGTTGGGTGGTTGTGGCTAGTTCTGTTATTTATTTCTATTTCCAGCATGCTGTGTTCTGGGAGTACAGAATGAATGCTTTCATTTTGGGTGTACTTATATCCAGCTGCTCAGTTAGCTGCTGGGTTCTTATTTTTAGGATCACCAGTATGCTAAAATTTTTGGAAAAAATTCTTGGATCCTCTTAGAAGTAGAAGCATGTAATTAGCACATTTTCACAAACTTTCTTTTTTTTTCAATCTGCAAAGACACCCAGTGCCCTTGAATGACATCTAGGTTGAGTTAATCCCAGGTCAGTAGTCTTCTCCTTGGAGATACTGGCTCAGAATTTTTATTGTGTCATCAAGGCGTGTGAATAATATTAAATATGGCAATTTATTAAAGTAAGTGTTTACTTTATGCATTCATTTTCTCTTGTGGTTTAGAAAACATTTAAGAAGAGTTTTAGGTGTTGCTATTTGGTTGTTCTGTTAATTGGATCTTTATGAGGTCTCTCAATTCCTGAATTTAGCTCTTTTAAAAGCCTGGGGAAAAAATTTTCTTTTATACATTTAGTCATCAATTATGCATCATTTTTTCCGGCTTCCTCCAGAGCCCATTCCACCCACTATATAAGTTGAGCTCTATGCCCTCGTTGCAAAGACTATCAACTTTTTATCACACATTCTTTACATATGCTTATTCAGTCCTCCCTGATACTCGGCTGTTTTGTGATTTGATTTTCAAATTTGATTTGAAAATTATGGGTTTATTTTTATGGCCTCCAATGAAGCAGTTAAAATGATGATGAAGTATTTTTGTTTTGGGTTTGTTTCTTTGTTTATTAAAATCTTTACCCTGCCCTCACTTAGTATTTCCACACTTTGACATCCTATTTTAAAATTCCACTTGCATGTCTTCTCGTTTCTCCATTTCAAAGGTTACCAAATATTTCCAGACGCTGCTGAGTTTATTTTTTGTTTTCTCTGGAAAAGTTTCTGTCTGGTTCTAGATAACCTAATTCCGGGTTACAAATCTTCCTTTAGCCTATGTTCTGCTAAAGGCCTTTGTTTCAGATGCACGTGGTGACGTGGTAACAACATTTCTACAGAGGAGGCTTCAGACCGTTTCTCACTGCTGAGTCTCTGTGATCATCCTAGTCAGGGAGTTGGTGTCATGCCAAGTGGTCTGAGTGGACAGACCTGGTCGTCTTTGTTGCCATCCTCAGTCCCCAGCTTCTCTTCCTGTGCCCTACCTCGAAAGGTCCAGCCTGAGTCCCCTTTTCCCTGCAGTACCCCACTGTCCCCCAGCTTTAAGTGCCAACTGTATTCCGATGAGTCCCAAATGTATACCCCATCCCTGAGGTCTCCTGGGCTCTAACTTCCAGAACAACGTCTTGGTTGGCGTTTCAGCTGGCGGCATGTCTAATAGCACCTCAAGCCAATGGTAGCTCAGAGAAAGATACCCCCCAACTCAATCCTCCTTGACTTTTTCACCTTTTCAGTAACTGGCATCACCATTCACTTAGCCGCTCACTCCAAAAACCTAGGGTCACCCTCGATTTGTCTACTCCTCACCCCACATCTAATCAGGCAGCAGGTTTTTCCAGCTCTACCATTGACACATGTCCCAGGTCACACCAGCTCTCAGCACCCATGCACCCCCAAGGCCTGGGGTCATTTAACTAACATCCATCTGCCATTGTCAGGTGCCAGACACTGTCTAAACCTCGGGACTCGACAGGAAGCAAAACAGACAGATGCCTGCCTCCACTCACTTCCCTTCTCATGGGCCACCATCACGTCATAGCCACAGCAGTCCACAATGGCCCACTTTGGGTCTGCCACCTGAGAGCCATTCTTCACAGCCCCAGCTCGAACCACACCCAGTCCTGTAAAATTCGTGCAGGGCCTTGTGATGTGGACAAGCTGTGGCTCCTGCTCAATATAGCTCAATATAGCACAGGACATCCAGTTAAAACGAATTTCAGATATACAATGGAAAATCTAGTATATCTCAATATTGCATGGTATATACTTACACGAAGAAAGTATGAGTGGTTTACCTAAAATTCTGACTGAACTGGGCATTCAGTGTTTTATTTGCTGGATCTGGCCGTCTATGTCTGCCTTTCCCCGACCTCCACTCCTAATGCTTTCCTTCCCTTGTTATGCTCCAGCCACACAGACTTTATTTCTGTTCCTTGCAGGCCAGCCTCATTTCTACCTCAGGACCTTTGTACTTGGCGTCCCTCTGCCACATTACTGGATGGCTAGCTCTCTCTTGTCACCAGGTCTCAGCTCTGTCACTGCCTCAGAGAGGCCTCCTTGACGCCCAAAGGACACTGACACCCTCCACACACACATACTCAATGTCTTTCCATCACTTTTTCCTGTTCTATTTTGCCATGACACTTACTAAAATTATCTTGCGTATTTACAGACTTAATCTCCTATTGTGCTCCTTACTAAGATATCAGCTGCAACAAGGTCTAAAAAAGCAGGAATCTTATGCGTTCCGTTTCTTGCTATACCCCAATACCCAGAACAGAGCTCAAAGGAGGCCCTCCAGACATACTTGTTAAATGAATGAATGAATGAATGACCTGTTCCAATCAAAGCAGTTTAAAAACTATGAGTTTGTAGTTAGTTTCCTGGAACAGCATCAACAGGGGGTGCAGGGCAGGGGGTGGGGGGACTGGGGGGTGAAGAGCATGGAAAACATAATTTATTCCTAAGATTTTCTAAAACGCCACCCTTCAGTTAACCGAGTCTCCAAGCCTGCTATCCCGTTGCCTATCATGGCGAAGACAAACAGTCGTGCACGGGGAACCTCAGCATCTCCA
The DNA here is from genome assembly GCF_004115265.2 of Rhinolophus ferrumequinum. Classification (NCBI taxonomy): domain Eukaryota; kingdom Metazoa; phylum Chordata; class Mammalia; order Chiroptera; family Rhinolophidae; genus Rhinolophus; species Rhinolophus ferrumequinum. Next base: position 5,797,699 of record NC_046291.1, read on the forward strand.
ATTCTAACGGGAAGGTAACTGTTCAGTAAAAAAAGATGTGGAACAGCTAGAAGTCAAAGGAAGCTTTTTCCACTAGCACAACGTACCAGAGAGGTATGCACGTTGGGGAAGCTGTTGTCCCCATAAGGGGGGGTGACTCAAATCCTAGGAAAGTCCAGGTAGCGATGAGGTGTTGAGGAATGTTACCAATGTGTGGGGTGACAGGGGGAAGCTCAGGGGAGAGACTTAACGGTACATTTCCTCCTGGGCAAGGAAGCGGCGTGGCACAGGCTCTCCACCGGAGCAGAAATAAAAGCTTGTTATCAGTCACCCTGAAGTTACGTTTCTTAAAAAGAAAGTGCCACGTACGTGTTTTCCCTGGTGATAAATGGATTGTAACAACAGTGTCACACGGAAAAGCAGCTCTCCCTGGGAATTTATAAATGATGGCCTTAGGTCCAGTTGGCCAAAACCGCATTGGTAGAAAGCCAATTCAATGAAAATAAACCTGGCTGGCCAATTTGGTGAGTGCTTGATTTGTCAACGAAATAATGTTAAATTTACCAAACATATTGATTGTACTTTAGAGTCTTTGAGAGGAAAAGTTCAATTTGATTACTGATGATGAAAGACTCTTTTTTGCATATCAACTAAGCTAAGATGGGTACGCACCAGAGAATCTGATAGAAAAATTTTGAAATTGGGGTATCTGTAATAAAACGCAGAATAGTATAGGCCAAAAAACCCACCTCGCTCACATGAAATGCTATTTTTCCTAACGAAATGTTGGCCTTTCATTTATGACGGGATTGTTATGGCTCCTCGTGATTTCTTTCAGATGTTTTTGAATGTTATTTTCTATTTTTCAAGCTTTTAAAAAGGCATTCACAGTGTTTTTCTACTAATTTTTCAGATGGCATATCTGCCTGAATCTTTCACTTTCTTCTTTTTTAAGCACATGTTTAATGTAGATGATGTCCACTTTTAACAATTAAACTGTAATTAAACTTGGAATTAAGTTTTGTATTAATAAAATTAAAATGAGAAATTAAAAAATCTAAATGAAATTGGAATTTTTTCCAAATTTGTCATTCAATGAATTCAAAAGCAGAAAACTGAAGTTTTGGTGAATTTGCTCAATTAAAAACCTGCCATCACTGGATATCTTGGGCCATCACCATCATACAGAAAAGAGGCTGACTTTAGTTTATTTCCTCTTTGTGCCCTACGTGCTTGTTGAATTTGCTGGCTGCAGCAAGAAGGAAGACTAGCCCCAAAAGTCTTAAATGCTGGTTCCTGAGCGAGTGTGAAAGGGCTGGCAGTGTCCGCCTGCTCACCTCTTCCCATACCAACTGGCTTCAAATTAACTTCTTGAGAAGAGAAGAGAAGAGAAGAGAAGAGAAGAGAAGAGAAGAGAAGAGAAGAGAAGAGAAGAGAAGAGAAGAGAAGAGAAAAGAGAAGAGAAAGCGCTATAGTTCAAATACCATGAAAACAAAACCTTGAAAGAGCCACAGAGATTTCTAAGCTCCTGCCAACTGTGCGATTATTCTGAGTATACCAGCGGTGTTGGAACAGCCAGGTGGGGTCCAGGGGCCACTCTGACGAGCCGATTCTCTTGCTCATCCAACACATCCCTCCTCCCCCCACCCCTACATGCACCGTTACCCATAGAGTTCCTTGCACAGGACCACGGTCAGTTTCTTCAGATGAGGGAGACTGCTGGAGCCTGTCTTCACAAAATCAGAGTCCAGGGTGAGCTGAGTGCTTAAATAATCCTGGATGGCTTTAAGATGCTCTTCTGGAAGCCTGGGGGAAAAAAAAGAAATAAAAACGTGTTTATCCTGTTTCTTTGGCCACAAACACCAACAGTAACAAGAAGAAATCCACGTTCTCAGAGTCTCTGGCAGCAGCAACGTCCTTCGAGGGGACTTCCACACACCTGTGTGGTTCTCTAGTTCTCACCGGAGGGTAGAGAAGCAGGTGGGAGCAAGACTGAAGGGTCCAGCAAGGCAGATTGCGCGTCACCCACCATGAAGGCTTATTTCCAAAGCCAGAGTCTGGAAGGAAATGATACCGGTTGGCGACTGGGAAATGTTTATCCTTTAAAATGGAGATGAAACAGCTTGGAAAATCTAGTGCGGACTTATTTCCCTCCTTCATCTATTTCTGAAGACAGGAGCTGAGGGCTACAGAGGCTCTAGTCAAGGGATGCTAAATGGTTCTAGCTCACATGCCAACTGCACAGTCACAGCCAAGGGCGACCTGGACCTCTGGGTCGAGGAGGTTCCAGGTCATTCTAGGCTCCGTGAGGACGTCTCTGTGATGAGAGATGGGGGTGGGGAGATGGTGGTTGCCGCCCAGGTGCACCGCCCTTGGCCTCCTGGGTCTGGTCCAGCCCCTTCAATTTATGAACGATGCCATGGGACTGCAGGCAGGGCTTGTCCACTGAACATGGTGACCCAGTGGAGGAGAGCCCAGGCCGCATGGCACCAGGGCCATCACCTGGGACTGATCCTACCTCTACATTCTATCTCCTATGTAGCACCCTTTCTTTCTTTTTTTTTCGGGATAACTTTTGAATCTTGATTCCTATAATAATCAAAATTAATCACAGCAAGTATTTCCTGAGCATAACAGCCCATCCTAGTCACTCTGCTAAGCACTTTATGCTCATTTTCCCCTTAAATTCTCAAATCAATGTTACAAGACAGAGATTATTATTATTCCTATTTCACACACAAATGAGGAAACCAGGCTCAAGGACGTTGATTTGTCTGTGTGAAAAATTATTACAAGCCTTAAAAAAAATCTTTGTTCTAGCCTTGATAGATTATCAAGTGGAAACTAGAGGTCACAGGTTTTTTTCTGTAGGATCCTTGAATAACGGAAAGCTACTGCTCTTAAGATTAGGAAGGGGTGAATGAGCCATCCTGATTTCCTGAGGTCAAGATCAGCAATTGCTTACATAAGAGTTGTCCTAACACTTAGGTTTAATCTATGCTTATTCTGAATCTTCACATCACAAAAATCTAATTTCTGCCTAAGTTCATTTTACTAAAAAGGGCAAATTCTCTCCTATAGTAGCATTAAGACATGTATTTTTAATAGTTCTAATGATTATTGACTTGTAACTTTGAGGCCGTGACTTCTTGTTATAGGAAGCTGTATTTGTTAAAATGTTTGTTGTAGAAAAGTGTTGACATAAGATGTGAACTGTTTATCAGAGAAGGTGAATTTTACTCAGCTACCTTGTTTTAACTGACCTAACTGATAGACCTAATTAACTTGCACAAAAGACTGTGCAGCTTGTCTTATAATAAAGAATAATTTAAAGGCAGTCTTCTATGTAGAAAACTATTTTATAAGCAAAGTGTCACCATGGGCCATCCACCATGCTCCATTTACTCATCCTCAAATCCAAGTTCCATTGCCATGTTAGCTAAAAAGCAAAAACCAGAGAGAGCATGCCTCGCCTGCTTGCAAGCCCTCTTAAGATGCTGCACAGAGGCTTGGCTGCACATGTTGTCCTGACCTCCTGAGCCCTGTGGCCCAAGAGAAATACCTGTCCCTACAGAGGAGGTACTGGAGTGGGAGAGTCAGGAGGAATGGGCAGACGGTGGCACCATGGGCCTCCTTGCCTATTTCCCCAAGGAGTGCACTGCATTTAATCTGGAGAGAAATGCAGACTCAAGGACACTAAACAATGGGTGCTGCACGGAATATTTTAATAAGCATTTGTTATTTAGACACATATAGCAGGATAACTATGATAATGTACGTATCAACATATTCAAAGCACTGGATATTTAGCCCATGGATACAGAGCACGAGTAACTCCGAGTGTGAGGAGAACATAGTCCAGTGGGCCTGGAGATGAATCAGAGGATGTGTCAAGGTAGAAATGTAAAACACCAGGTATCTTAGCAACTGGGTGGCTGTGTATACCTTCAGGTGGTTCCTTTATCTGCAGATGGCAAGTAAGGAGCTCTGGCTGCCTCAAATTGATCTTTCTAATTGGAGATGATGCAGCAGCCTTGCCGCAAGGACATTTTTGGGGGTCCTTTTTCTCACATAAAAACAAAAAATGTTTTTAAATTATTAATGCATGGACGTTCCTAACTTATTCATTCACTTGGCACATACATAGTAGTGTGTCCCTGCTCTACGCTAGGTGACATGCTGGGCACTGGGGACAAAGCTCCCCTCCTGGAGCTTCCTTCCTATTGAAGCCAGCCCCCTGACATGTCTTCAAAGTCGGGGCCTCCGATTTGCAAGGGCTGGGACTGCTAAGAGACAAACGGGACCAGATGGCAAAGAAACTACAGAATTTCGTCACTATGGTCCAGCAGGCGCCCGTATGGGACCACATAGGGACCAGATCCCGAGAACCCTGGATCAGAGCGAGTACAACTTCCAGTGTTAGGACGACAGCATCGTACACCTCACACCACAAAGAAAGGAGCACCATGCTGTGTAGACCTCACGGTCCACACCACACATGGAACTATTGCTCTGACCCATTTACTGGTGACAAGGAAGGTGGCCCCCTTTGAATGGGGCCCCGAGCAGGAAAGGACTGTGTGGCTGGTTCAGGCTGCAGTGCAGGCAGCCCCTCTGCTTGGGTCTCCTGACCCAGTAGATGCCATGGTAACAGGTATGTGTGATGGGAAAAGATGCTGTCTGAGTTTACGGCAGGCCCCAGGAAGGGAATCGCAGCACAGACCCCTGAAGTCTGGAGCAGAGAACTGTACCCCACTCCATCCCCAGCTCCTGCCATGCTGTGGGGCCTGGCGGAGAGGGAACCTCTGAGCAGGACTATGCAGTGAAGCTGTGCACTGAGCTGGGCCCAGACACACCGTCAGGAGAGCAGTGGGCTTCATAGCAACAAGTTCTAGGGTGGAAGGGGTACCTCCAGGAGTGAGCTCAGAGGGAGCTGCCTGGGTGTTGTGGCACCGAGGCTGGCCTCTAAGGGGACCCGCCAGGTAGGGAACTCACCCGCTGGTGTCCATGCTCTGTAGTCGTTGAAACAACGTCTCCGAGAGGCTCGGCCGGCTGACCTCGGCGGCTCTCAGATTCTCGCTGACGAGAGGGACCTCCTTGGCCTCACATGGCCCAGCAGATAAAGGGATGTTTCTCGGTGGCAGTTCAGGTGGAGACGGGACACCTTCTAACCAAGAGAAAAGTAGGAATGCCATTTGGGCTAAGTGCTAGCTTCTCTCCACCTCGCCCACCTATAGAGAGATCCCATATCCTCTGTGCAGTGACCCCGCCAGACATGCGAGGTCCCGGCCACTGTACCCAGTTACAGACCCATCTGTGCCCCCACTGCCCCTCAGTCCCCACTCCCTCACTGACTCCCTGACTAGACGGCGAGCCTGCTGAGAGGCAGGGACCTGGTCTTAGTGGTCTTTGGCCCCGGGGCCTAGCACAGTTTGTCCCACCAAGGCGCTCAGCGAACACCTGACATCTGGGGTCAGATGGCCATCCCAGGCAGAGCTCTGGCCTTGGGCAGGTGGAGCCAGCAGTACTAGGCAGCTCAGTGGGATGGCCAGCTTGCGGGCTGAAGCAGGGGCCCTGGACCCGGCAGAGGCCCAGTCCCCAGAACAGGAGCGGGGCGGGCAGCTGGCAGGCCCCAGACACACTGCTCCTGTCTCCCACCTCATCCCCCTTTCTCTGCTTCCTCTCCAGCCTCTGCCCTCCTTCTCTCTCCCCCCAGCCCTTCAGAGACAAGTCAAAGAGAGGAATGTCCCTTCACGCAGAGAACTGAAATATGACACAAATGACTTGAACTCGAGCTGAGAGGTGAAACTCCTGGCCATTCACCTTTAGGAGGACTTCCATCCTGCAAGTACCACAAACGGGTGAGGGTCCCGAGCCCCTGAATCCGGAACCTCCTGCGGGAGCCTCTTCCTGTACCAAATGGCCACCCCATGGCCCCAGCCACAGAGCTAGCTACATGGGGGCGTCCTCTTTAAAGAATGACTCCTTCACTTCCTCTCCTGGCTGGGCCAGTTTGGTTCCTTAGATGGTTGTGAGCCTGTTTTGAACCTCGTGGGGACTGCAGCGCCTTGAGAAGACCCGAGCTTCATTTGGTGAGGTGGAGCCAGCAGTCACAAGACTGAGTTTCTCTTTCCAGCCCTTACAGAAGGTTCCGGGGTCCTTCTCCAGGTGGCCACCCCGAGAGGCAGAAGAGCTGGGCTGGGATGCGAGGGAAGTGAGGACACGTGTGTGGAGGGCGTTTCTGCAGGATGGGGGCAAGGCCAACTGGGGATACCTGGGGGACAAGTGGTCACGGCGTGGCCCTGGGAGTGGCCCTGCCCTCACACGTGGACACGGCAGCTCTGGCTATTTCACAGCGGAGGGCACCTCTTACTTGGTTGAGGGAGGCAAGAAGAGGCGTGGCCTGCCTGGGTCCCTCTCAGCCTCCATGGAACTGCGGTCCTTTTGAAACCCTCTGCCCGCCGCAACCTTCTCCACAGAGCTGGGAGGCTGCTCTTCAGAGCTCCTCCTCGGGGCAGCGGGGGAGCTTTGCAAACACTCAAAGCGGGTCTCCAGGAAGGTGGGCGGTGCCCACAAGCCAGCCCACCGGAGTGGGATGATAAGGGCACCCTGCCAGGGACAGCCTGGGAACCAGCCCAGGGACCTCAGCGTCTCTGGTCTACTCTGCCCTCCCTTGGGGGGGACCTGGGGGACCTAGTTGTTTCCAGGCCCTGGAATTTAGGAGCCCTGACCAGTTGAGAGACTCAATTACATAGCTCAGGTTTTCTTTTAGGAAGATTTTAAAGGGAAAAGAAGTACCCCCCCTGGCTCCCCACCACATCCTGCCCCCATGAGCTGCCCCACTGAACTGCCCCTCTCCGCTGGACTTGTTTTGTTGGTCTGTGTGCCTCCACCACTTAAAGGGCAGGCCTGACTCACATAATTTTTAGGGTCTCTACTTTTTCCTTTTAATGATGATACAAAGAAACACCTGGCTTATCCTTCCAGTTAGGTGCAAAGATTCCCTACTCCTTTATCCTCTTCACAGTGAAATGCAGCTAATTATTTTGATGATGATAGTGGTCGCTGCATTTATTGAGCGCTTACTGTGTACTAAGCTCTGGGCTCTACATTTATTGACTCATTTGATGACCCTGAGAGTAGATATTATTTCTACTGTCTCTTTAAGAGAAGTCAGTGTGTGGTTCAGAGAGGTTAAGTAATTTACCCAAGGTCACACAACTAAGAAGCTGAGAAGCAAGAAGTCCAACCCATGTCTGACTCGAGTCTCTGTTCCTAATTTGTCCTTAGCCATGTATGTCACACTCTCTCCCTCTGATACTTGGACCCACCTAATCTATAAGCACTTGTGGTGAGACCAGCACCCCAGGACCTCTCCACCATGGCACTTAGAGAGCAGGGTCCCAGAGGTTCCTCTCATGCCAGGCAGCTGCCAGCCTCCTGCCTTCCCCTGTCCCTCCTACCTGTCTCCTCTTCTGGCTCGTCGCCTGCGTCCTCCTCCTCCAGCGGCACGGGATATTGCAGGTGGGTCACCAGACCCATGTTCTCCTTCTTGTAAAACTCGATGAGCTGGTCCAACTTGGTGAAGAACCTCATAGGGACGCCTTCGGATGCCTGAGGACAGAACCCCAAACAGAAGCATGGTTGATCTGGCTGGAACGTCACCCAGCCACCAAGGCCACCTGCAGCGTGGGTGACAAAGTGACCGAGATACAGAAAAAGCCGTGGGCTCCTACACCATGTCTGCCGGCCACGCCACACCCTCACATCCTGTAACCAGCAGCCCCAAGAGCCAGTCTGCAAAAGGCACAAATAGGACAGTTTTAAAGATTTCTTTCCTTTCAGTTAAAAAAAGAAAAAAGAACACAAAAAAGTTTATTTTTTAAAGTATTTTGTTATACAAGTGATATATTTTTGTTATGGAAAAACTAGAAAATACAAAATTAAAAAAGAAAAATCACCTGTAGTCCCACAACCTCGAAAAATCTATTTTCAATAGTTTAGAATATGTTTTGAGAGAGAGAGAGAGTTTGGTGGGGGGAGTTGTTCCCCTTTTCTCCCCACCCCCAAATCATTTATTTTTAAACAGAGGAAAAACCTATTCTAGCAATTGTTTTGCTTTTATTTTTATAGTTTCATTTGCTGTACTTCTGTTTTTCCAAAGCCCAGAAAATGAGTCAGCACAAAAATCTTCCCTGATTTGTATCTCTGTTGCTGATAACAGAGGAGCCTTTGGGTAATTCTACTGGGCTATTCAAATGCCCTGGGGCCAAGTCTCCTTCTTCTCTATGGAGGGGGTCGCTTGGAGGCCAGGCTCTCTTGCTGAGGCCCTGCTTAGCTGAGACCCCATCCTGCCGAGGCCCAGCCCCTATTGGTTCCCTTTGAGGTGGTGTCAGGCATCAGGGCAGATGGGAGAACTGCAAGTAGGAGACTTGCCTTCTCATCAGTGCTGTACTCTACAGCTCAAACCAACGTGTCCCAACATCCTATCTATCCTCCCTGTCCAGTTCCCTGCTCTATGACTCCTCAGTGCTCCCTGTCTCAAGGGACGGCACGCTCATCTCCCCAATGGCCCAGCCAGAGACCCAAAGGCATCTTGGACTTCTCCCTTCCTCTGGCACCGAAGGCAAAGGCAGGCAGAGTGAGGCAGGGTGTTGTGTGTTGTGGACCCAGCCAAGGAGATGCTGAGAGAGGCAGCAACCCCAGGTGGGGAGGAAGGTGCAGCTGGGCTCCAGGGTGGGGCAGGGAGCTTGGGACAGCTGGACGGGAGCAAGGGCTCTGTCAGCTGTTGGTGGACACAGGGATGAGTGCCACAGACTCACCCCCTCTGTCTCGGGCTTCCCTGGTCTCGCGAGAGCACAGCGCCCGTGCTCCTAACACTGAGTGCCTGTGATTCACCCCTGTTATCATAACCCCTATCATATCAGTAATTTTAAAATGAGTTGAGAAGGTGCCCTCTTTGGGGTTGTAGGTCGTAGGTCTAACTACTCCCCTGGGGCTACCAGCTCCTTTCTTGCTAAAGACACACGGACCCATTGCATGTGGAGAAGGAGGCCAATGGGCAAACAGGGTGGAAAACCCACCCACGCTGGTGAACAGGCGGGGTCTAGGGCTGAGCACGGCTGGACCATCTTGACTTACCTACCTTCACGTCAGGTACCTATCGCTCCAGCATGGTTGGGAGTGACAGGGGAGGCTGGGCGGTGCCCTGGTGTGGCCAGCGAGGGGGTCGGTCTGCTCCAAGGGCAGCCACACCTGGTGCCTAACGAACCCTGCTAAGTCACAGCCAGGAAAGTCGGGAGTCCGGGCCTTCAGGTGGACCATAGGCTGCTGGGAGCACTGGGGTCCTGTGGGGTGGGGGTCTGGTCAAGTGCGTATGCACCTGACTGTACACCCCAGAGTCAGGGGCTAGGTCTCCTTACCGTTGTACCCCCAGATGGTGACACTGCGCCTGGCTGTCGGAGGTGCTCGGCAATTAGTGGTTGGACTGACCTGTGTGTTTGAGTCAGGATGACAGCTGTGCCTTTAGAGCAGGAGGCGGGGTGGTCAAGGATCACCCTATGTGGGTCTGGGACTGGGGGGCGGGGCACAAAGAAATGGCTTGGGGGAGGGTAGATAGCAGGGGAGCACCCCTCCCCTCGCCCCTGAGCACAGCTGCCAAAGGCAGTGCCTTTTCAACAATTTAAAATACAAAATGTCTGAGAAGAAGGCTGTCAGGTATATCAGTCAGGTCCTGGCAGGAAGCAGATGTCCTGTTAAACTGGGGAACTTGGGGAGAATTTAACGGACAGGACATAGGGATTCAAGTAAGAGGGTTGCCACAGCCCAGATCTAGCAACAGCAGAGCAGTTACCACCGTGGGACCGGCCGCAGGGGACGAGTAAGCATGGGAACCCAGAGAGGACTGCCTGGCAGGAGCTGCGGCCCCCAAAACCTGGAACACAGGTCAGAAGGTCCTCTATGCTCCCATCACCTATCTGTGCCTTCCATTGGCCAAACCCAACTGGAAGGCGGGGCTCAGAGCACACAGCAGCCACTCAGCTCGTCAAGTCCCAGGTGACAAGCCATTGATGGAGGCAGTGGGAAGGCCAGCCTGCTGGTCCTGCACATACCGTATCGTACAGTCTGTGCTCACACCAGGAGGGGAACCGACCACATTTCCCAGCTGGGAAGCGGGCTGTCCTTGATCCTTAACGGTCAAGGCCTCCAGACTTTGTTCCTCATTCCGCAACCACTGGCTTCCTGAAGAGATTTATCAAGTCATTTTGAAACAAAGAAGAAAACCCTGAAGCCCCACGTTAGCCGTGCACTGTGAACATGAGCCCCACACAGGGACAGACACGTTCCAGAGTAGTACCTACAGACTCCTGGATTTCTGCTCCCTGGCAACTTTCCCACTGGGAATACATTCCTTGTCTTGAGCGGATCCCTAGAGTACATGACTGACAGCCTGATTGTGAACAAGCAAAGGGCAGCATTTCCTAGTCCAGTCGGCCTATTAGCAGATGTCCCTTTGGGGTTCGTGGGATCGACAGAATGGACATGAACTTAATGTTTGTCCCCAAAAGTCACACAGAAAACAACGTGGTAGGGGTTAGTTCAGATTGTGAAACAAAATACCTATCTCTTTTCCAGCCTCCTTTTAAAATCTCCAGGTCTATGGAACATTCCAGGCACGTTCCAGCATGGTCATTTCCACAAAGGCCCTGCAGACAGCTCCCCAACAAGCCCAGATGTGCCTGCCTTCCCACAAGCTTATAAGTCCTGGAAGGAAAGGGACCCTGTTTGGCTCAGCCTCGTCTAGACCTCCAGGGGTAACAACAGGCCGCACTGCTGTTCGGAGGAGAGGGCACATGCAGGAAATGGAACTCATGATGGAAAAGTTGTACAAGGAGACAGACGCGGGTTGCTGGGCTGGGCCCTGCAGCGAGGGGCCCTGCTCCCTATCACTTGGCACCGGAGCTAACCCACGTACCACACTTCTGGGGAAGGTACAGAGCAAGGGGAGAGAGCCACCTCCAGCCCCAGGGGTAGTGAAGAAACCCTGGGGTCTTTAGAACAAAAGACAGCTGAATGTCCAGTGTGTTAGAGGCTCGGGGCTGTGCACTCTGAGAAATGGCCTGTTTCCAGAAACAGTTCTTGGGCTGTGACTTTCAGACACCCACTGAAGTGGGGGAGTGGGAAACGGAGGCTGCAGCTCTGGACAGGCGGAACTTCCCCAGCGGGTGATTTTAACTTCAGTCCTGTCTGCAGCCTGTAACTGGGGAACCGAAAGAGGTTCCTCAGAGGAGGAAGCTGACACAGGGGCCACAGGGTAAGGGGGGTGGGGGGGGCGACGGATGCCCTCCTCAAGGTTCTGCCAGCCTTAGCTTTAAATTGAAAAAGCATATACAATCATTGTGGAAATTTTACAAATGATGGGAAAGTATTAAAAGAAGTGGGGGAAAAAACCCTGCTCATGAGCCCCCTATAGCAAAGCACTTTTTCCACGTTCGATGAGAAAGTCACTAGGTAGGTCTTAAGTAGGGTGACATTACGAGTTGGCCGCTGTGAAGAGAATGGCAGGGAAGGTTGTGGGGTAGCTGGTGTCATTTCCCCCCCTGTTTTCCCTTGGAGGCTGGAATGGCATTGGAGGTGCGGGTGGGGCTGGGTTCAGTCCAGGCCTCGGAGCCCCCCAGGCCCTGGGCTCCCCACATCCACAGAAGCACCACACTGATGGCACGAGTGAGGGGTGGTGTGGAATTTGGCCGTCCAGACCCCGTCTGTGTTCTGAACATGACCTCCTGCTCCCCAGGCTTTGAAGCTGAGGTCCAGCAGTGTCTCTTCCCCTCAGAGATCAGCTCAGCAGGGGCTGGACGCCTCCTTCCGGTCCCTTCCCACTGCCACACCCACCTCCTCCCAGCCCTGCCTCTGCCAACCCCTGAAATGCTTCCCTTGGTTTTTCTTCTGCCCTCAGGACTGTTCTCAATCCTTAACCAGCTCCCCCTACCACCCACCTCTTCCTAAGAATTAGACTCCAATTTGAGTGAAGACGGGAGAAGCAAGGAGACCAGATCATGGGCCTTTACGAGCCCTACAGATTTTGGATTTTGTGCTAAGAGTAATTTAAGCGGAAGCTGGGGGCCCTGGCAACCCCACTCTGGTGCTTGAATGGGGGAGGTGCAGTGGAAGAACAGGGGCCAGGATGGAGCTGGAATTAGAACAGCCAGACAGACACTTGTTAGACTTGCTAACGCACCAGGGAGGAGGATTCCAGACCCGCAGCTTTAGCAAGCCATGGTGGGGGGAAAGGCAGACAGGTTTGGGAAGAGCTCTGGAGGCACCTTCAGGTTCAGAAATCCGCCTTCAGCCATATGGCCTAGAATGAACCCCAGGATGTGTATCCATAAAAGCCAATCAGCTCTTCCCCATCCCTTTTCCTTTCTTCTTTAAAACACATTTATCAGTTTGCTTCCCTTCCCTGCTCTCCCTTTGAGGTGGCCAGGGCCAGTGGGATTTTTGGGGCTGGGGCGGAGGAGGTGGTCGACCGGCAGGCAGAGGGTGAGCTGGGTGAGGAGGTGATGGGGGCCTTAGAAGCTGGCCTGGCCAGGATCCAGGGGCCGCAGAGCAGGAGACTGGCTCCACATGGGGACAGGAGCAAATGATAAAATCTCTGGAGATATGGGAGCTGGGCTTCTCACTGTCAGAGAAAGGAGTTAGGCGAGAATGAACTCTGCTGTGTCAGGTTGGAGAGGAAGCTCCAGCGTGAACTCAGGATTTTACTCTCTACAGGTAATACTGAAGCAGGTGTGAGTGTATCTGCACACATACGTTTCCCAGCTCTGCCTGCTGAGAGGATCTGGAAGCAAAGACGCCGCAGTGGCAACGAGTCCACCTAAGTACACTCTTCATGACCCAAACCAGGGAGACATGGCTGGTTCCAGGGTGGGGGCAGGAAAGGTATGTGGGCTTGGAACATCTGTTGCCCCAAAACGTAAGGAAATGTTCACACAATGATGAGGATTTGTCAAAAAGATACAGGAGGCAGGAGACGGCTGCAAGGACAGTTGAAAAGACCATCTGACACAATTTGAGCATCATAAGGAATAATAAAAATAATTACAATTCATTGAATAAAATATAAATTCATGAATCTGTACTGATATAAATAAATGGGAATGGAAATTTCTTTCTCACAGTAAATGCCAATAATAACTGTGGAAGGAATGATGGCAATAGCCACTGTTTGGCAACCATCGTATGAATAACTGATTCGGGCAAGAATCAACAGATGCTAAAAACACTACAATGAGTGTGAGAGGAGGAATGGGGTATCTACACAATCTCAAAGTATCTTTCCAGAAAATAGTTAACAATTTTAAAGGGAAAAATTGTAGCTTTACAACGAAGAAACCTGGCAGACACCACCATACCGAAGTGACAAAGTTAACTTTGGTAGTAATGGGACAAAGCAACACTGTACCTCCTGAGATGGGTACACGGAGAACACACTTTTATGGTACTCCTGCCAAAAATGCAGCACCTGGACCCAATCCTGTGGAAACACCTGAAAACCCCAAGTCGAGGGACACTCTACAAAATTTAGCCTATTCTCGTAAAAAATGCCATGGTCAAGAAAAACAAGGAACTGTGCCCAGCTAAAGGGATGTGATAATTACATGTAGCATATGATCCTGGATTGAACTTTGTTCCAGAGGGGGAGATTATATGTGTATATTACATATAATCTTTTACATTTATATCTTGCTAGAAAGGGGATTATTAAGACAACTGAAGAAATTTGAACAAGGTCTAAGGAAAAACACATTGAAATATTTAGGGATAATGGGTCATCGTCGGCAACTAACTCTCCAATAATTAGAAAACAAATAATAATAAGAATGAGAGAGAACGGTAAACTGAGTATGCTAAAATGTTAATTGGGGAAAGTGAGTGAAGGGTATACAGGGATTCTTTGAAAATTTCCTATAATTCTGAAATTATTTTCAAAAAAAAAAGTAAAAACAAAAAAAGACAGGTTGGAAATAATCTGTATTTAATCTGGACGGTGGTTACAGGTGAACACGTTTTTGAGCTATACACTGTAATACAAAAGTTTTTAAAAACTTAGCTTATGTGTATGTAACCTAGCTCATTTAATTCACATGTGTGCAATGCACACGCCCAAAGGGAGATGGTTTTAAAAGGCATCTTGTCTAAAAGCAACTGATTGTTTTTGTTTTTGTTCTTGGTTGTACAGAAGCATTCGTAGTCTAGATCCCTCTGAAGCTTTCTGTACAAAAATGACACCTTGGAAACATCTCTGATGCTCCGATAACTGTAATAACACTCACATACCACGAATACGAAGACAACCACAGGAATCTCAAAGGACAAGTGGACCGAGGTGACGGGGTGGTCACAGCCCCACGGCCACCTACCAGTGGGTACAGCTTCTGGGGTGATGTGACTGTTCTTGAGCCTGACCAGAGGGGAGGGGTAGCCCTCGCTTTGATCACACAGGTTTTGCAGGCTGGGTTGGAAATCAGGTGTACTGGGCATTGCCATGGCGCGGAAGCTGGGCTCCTGCAAAGGTCCTTTCCATGGATGAGCAGGGCAGGTTCTGTTTTGTGGCTGGAAAGATGGAAGCCTGGGGTGGGGAGGAAGGGCAGGGGATGGGGGTAGATGTTGACATAGCTTCTGTTCTCTCCCAGCACCCCTGAGTTTGGTTTAGGTTCTGGGGTGAATGGAGACTGATGGCATGGACTTTGGGGGGAGTGGAACCTGGCCGACTGGTAGACAGGGCTTTTGGCACCTGGCACAGAGCCCCAGGCAGGGACAGAGACCCTGGTGTTCTCATGGAACACAGGGACAGCATGAAGCTTCTTCATTGGTCATGCCTGTCACAGCCCTGTGCAAGCAGGAGCTGACGAAGGAGAAAGGACCAATGCTCTCTGTGTGGTGCCTGCAGCTGGCCAGCCAGTGGAGGGCACAAGGAGGGGTCTTCCTGGACGTGTCAGAACTATCCGTGGGACCTTTCGAAAGGGCTGCTTTCTGGCAGTCAGGCTGCGGGGCCTGGTGTGCAGTAAATGGCCTGGGGTTGTGGGTTCATGGGCTGGACGGCGGTGAGCGGTAAATGGCATTTGGAGGGCAGAGGAAATGGGTGGGAAATGAGGGCTGTCCAGGCCGAGGGGAGCAGGGTCTCCACCTTCCCTCAGGTCTTGTTTTGAAACAGTGATCGATCCCATGAATCAGTTGCTAAGGACAAAAGATAGGTCATGGTGGCAAGAACACAGTCCCATTGTGTCCTGTGTCAGGGAGGGGTCCCTTTGAGGGGTCTCCTGGAACCGCTCTGGCTCTTCCCAGGTGAGGACCCCACTCCCCAAATGGAAGAAACTGAACCTGGATCAGGTGTGTTAAGTATGTTGTCTAATTTATATTATATCTAATATCACAGGTGGGTGCCATAGTACAGACGAGGAAACTGAGTCTCAGAGATGTTGAGCAACTTGCCTGTGTGGTCAGAGACATTGTCAGGAGAGCAGCATCCAGGGGAACATTTCAAGACAAGAAAGAGGATGGAGGTGGAGGGTGGGGATCCGTGGACTCTCTAGCTGGACAGAAGGTAGAGTACGGCATGTAGGGTGTTAAGACGGGGGATGTAATGGTGGCACTAAATCTTCTATTTTGAGATTTGGGTCTCTGGTATAATTTAACAAGTGTAATTTAGCTTGGGACTTTTTGAAAGCTTTCTTTTTTTTCTTTACTTCCTTTCCGCCAAATGTTAATGTTTCTGCTTCCTATACGTTTACTATGCAGTTTCAATGGTTCTGTTTACTTCCACCATGCAGGCCCTGTGACTTAGGAGAGATTTTGCGTCTGTATGGGATCTACTCCTGGTTGCAACTTAAATCTACATAATACATGATAACCAGTTTAACTACATCCCCCACCCCAAGGGATACAGTGGAACTCAACAGAAAATTCCACTACAGGCCGAAGCAATTTACATCCTGACTAGAAAATATAAAACTTCAGACAAAGACTCCATGCAGTCGTTTGCAGTAGTTTCCAGTAGACTCTGCCCAGCCGACTCTCCTCATACTTTAATAAATCTTCCTTCTGTACTTCTACCTGACTTGTGAATCCTTTCACAACCTGTTAGCAAGCACCACAACACAGGGAGCTGCCAACTCAGGGTGGAACCAGATGGTTAGAGATTCTCCTGTAAACTCAAGCCTCCTGGGGCTCCGGGGCTGGGTTTGGTGTGAAACCCAGCATGTGGGAGGAGCTTGGATCCTGGGTGGCAGCAGGCCTGCCCTCTGTGCTGTGGTGGCTGGTGGTGCTGGTGGGGAGGCTGGCATTTGCTGTCTGGGAGCACGATCCTCTCTCTACTGGTCTGCTCCATGGCAGGGTCCCCAAAACCATACATCTGGGGGCTTGAAGAGGGTGAAAGATGACAGTGGGCTCATTCAGAGTCTCTTGTGCAAAAGGGAGTGATACGGTAGCTGAGAGGAGACCTGAAATGTAAGGAAGAACGCGGAAACTGCCCACCCTGCCCAGCCCCACACGCTAGCCGTCTCCAGCGGGACATTGCTGCTCCTAACTCCCACCAGGCTGCCCACTGGGCCCTTTCTGCCCAGGACTGGCGGAGTGGGCTCTGTCTTACGTTCAGCCAGCAAGCTGGGGTCTCCCACCAGCCCTCACTTCCGGAAGCTGGTTTCTTCAGATTTTCCTTTGCCTTGTTTTGGGCAGACTTCTAGGAACAACTTGGCATCGCTCTGCACTCATTTCTAAATCCACATCTCACCCCGATTCTCAGAACCCACGCTCCTTCCTTGGGCTTTTTAATCCCACTCCTCACCCGCACCCCAACAGAGATAGCAGCCAGCAGCCCTGTCTAATATAGTCTCCCACTGGGGAAACCCCATGCCAGGGCAACTCCCAGACTCTCCCCGGGCTAGTTTGCTTTATCACCTGTGAGCTGGGACCCCCATTGGGAGGTTGAGATTGTGAGGCCCCAAATCTCTGCCTTTTGCTCCCCAATGCCTGTGAAGTGGGAGTAAGTCCTATGCTTGCCTGGCAGACCTGAATAGCTTTTAAAATGCTTTGAACTTCTCACATCAAAGGATCTGCACACTGGAGGCTGGGAAACTCACACCTCTGGCTGGTACTGAAATGACACTCTGAGATGCACTCAGGTCTCCCAGTGGTGTCTCCAGAGCAAGGGGGCAAGGGGACCGGGGACGCCAATGCCCTGTCAGCATGTAGTCTGTGTGTTTGGATAGTGGAACCCCGATCTGGGGACCTTAGGCCTACAATGAAGACCCCCGGAGAGGATGTGTCCTTTAGTAGAGTTACAGTTGACAACTAGAAACTATGCATCACACCCAGCATCACAGGGAGGTTGTGAGCTAACTATGGAAAAGGTTTCCGTGCTTTCTCCACGAGTTCACATAAACAGAAGCCTGGCCCAGGAGGAAGGAAGTCTGGGGCAGAGTGGGCCTTCCCTGTTATAGAATTTTGCAGCCACCCCCTTATCATGGCTTCTTGCCACATCTTGGACTACAGTGCAAAAAATTTACATCTTTGCTCCACTGATATTGGGCTTGGCCATGCCACTTGTTTTGACTTATGCAGTGTGGGCAAAGTGCCAGTTCTAAACTCCAGGTTTAATGGACGTTGTGGGTTTATGCTTGCCTCTCCTGGGCCCCTGTGATCTGTCATAAGAAGAGATGCCCCAGGGACCCTATGGACCAAGAATAAAGACCTGAGGAGCAGACCTGGACCTGACTGGCAACCTGGAGTCCAGCTCAGTCTAGCTGAGTCCAGGAGAGCCCATCCTCGATCACCCAACCACAGCTGACCTGCAGACCCAGGAGAGAAAAGTAAATGCTTGCTGTTGGAAACGACTGAGATTATTGAGTGCTTGTTACACAGCAAACACTGACAAATACAAATTTGAAGCAAAAAATGAGCTTTTCCCTGAGTCTTTCTCTTATTGAAACTTCATGACACAATTTTCTCCATTTACCCATGAGGAAGCTGAAGCTCCATGAGATTAGGTAACTTGTCCAATGTCACATGACTTGTTTTATCACCAGGACTTGCCACAAGGGACAAATCTTCAAATTCTGTGCCCTCATTCCCACCATGTCTGCTCTCCAGCCTCTCAGAGACCACCATCCTACAATCTCATCTTCTGTGCAGACCTTCGGGTCCCTCTGGACCCCATCATCTTTCTGATGAGCCTGAACCCCACTGCAGCCACCAGAGGTCCTGTCCCCATTGCACCCTCCATTCCCTGTACTTCTGCAGGCCCTGCCTGTCAAAGCCACTATCTAGCATCAGTGCCCCAATCCATCTTCTGCATCTGAGCAGGGATGCAGTAAACCTTAGTTGGGGGGCTCAAACCAGCAGGCAGCCCACACACAGTTACTGAGCTCTTACCATGTACCTCACCTGAAATTCGCTCACAGTCGTTCAGCAGGGACCAACATAGACCCAGGCTTTGCCCACAGTCTAGCAGAGAAGCAAGACATGATACAATAAACAAGTCAATAAATACAAAGTGCAGTGCCTTGGGAGGGTATGACAAGGGCACTTAGCCTGGTAGGTCAGGGAATTATTCGTTAAAGAGGCAATACTTAAGCTGAGATGCAAAGAATGGATAACAGTTGCCAGGCAGAGGGAGCAGCTTGTGCCAAGCATGGGTGTTCATTTAAATTTGTGGTTACAGTTAGGCCCTTATATGGATGCTGTTGGTATCCCACCTAGTTCCTGTAGGTCCCTTTATTGCTCTATGCTCCCATCCCCCTTCTCTCCTGGGGGCTATGTGCTTTCTGGTAAAGACTTGGACCTATAACTCAGATGGCCCCCTTTGGGTCCTGGAGCCACCTCATTCACAATAGGATACAGGAGAAACTGGGGAGCTCTCTGTTCCCTGGGCCCCGCCCGAAGTGTGTGTGTAAAAGCCCAGCTTTTTGTTCCATGCAGGAAACGCTGGAGGTGTAATTCACACTCCAGAGCTCCTTGTAGGATCAGGCTGAGTCTGAGACTTCACCTGGAACTGCAGCTTTGCTTGGCTTCTCCCCTGCCCTACCCTGCATCCCACTCTCTTACTGGGTTCTCCTGGGAACCTAGTACCCAAACTTAGGGTCTGCTTCTAGAAGAACTTGGCCTACGATGGTCAACCCTCAAAGCAGTCCTTTCACTCGTCCTTCTCGAGCCCTCCCACAATAGCTGGTCCAAGGATTGACCCTTAAACCCTTACCAACAGCCAAGAATTTGGACCCCCACCTTCTGGAGGAACCAATCAGCCCTGAAGCCCTTATCTTCCTCTTCCTCTTTCTCCCCCAACACGGCTGCCCATAGGGACCCCTACTACCCCTCCTCGCTCCCCCGCTCCTTCCTCCCTCCTCCCCTCACTCCCCTGGGCTCAGCATACCTCCTACCTCACCTGCTACACAGACCGCTTCAAATCCCTACCCCGTTGCTGGGCCACTGGTCCTGCGATTCCCTGGGCCAGCAAGAGGGGATACAGGAGACCCTCAATGAGACTAGGCACATGTGTTTACCTCTGTGTTGAGCATGAATGAATGAAAGCATTACTACTTTTTTGAGTATCCAAACAATGTGCCGTAAGTTTCTGTTGGTTTCGCCATTTTATAGATGAAGAAACTGAGGCTCAGAAGGGCTAAATGACTTGCTTTGGAAGTGACAGCACCAGAACACCAAGTCCCTCACTCTAAGTTCTGTGCTCCTGGACTCTGAAAGGTGGCTGTCCTCCAGTTTCTCTACCTGTGTGTTCTGCTACCTTGGTATGAGGCAAGCCTATTTTGAGCTCCATCCCAAGGACCTTATTTACTAATGGATATTACAGATTTAAAAGCCCTCTCTCCCGTTTCTCCTGCCATATCTGTGTTGAACAAAGAATCCCAGGAGTGTAGACTAGTGCAGCTATTCTGGAGAGTAATCAGACACAATTTAGACAAATTAAATATGTGTATGTCCTATGACCCAGCATTTTCACCCCTGGGCATAGAGCTAGGGCTCACCTTGGGCCACCTAGATGGATGGTCATCACAATCTGTGGTGACAGAGCTCTGGAGGGACACTGGGTGCCCATCATTGGGAAAGGAGACCGGTAAAGAGTGGTCAAGGCATACAGGGTGTCCAGCAGACGCCAGAAGCAAAGACTTATGTGTATGCAGCAATGTGGAAGGATTTTTAAACGATCCTTTGATGAAGAAAGTAGAAAACGAATGAAAGCTAGTATCACAACGGTGAGTTAAAAACACATGAGCACGGAACAATAAACATTTCAAAAGAACCTATCCAGATGAAAAAACAACACTCAAACGGTTGGCTATTAAAGGAGAGTCATGCAAGTGCCGTCGAGGGATAGAGGGATTAAAACAGTTTGGGAAGACCTCACTTTATAGCAAGAATGCACTGCAGTTTTGTCATGTAGCCCGATTGTGAAAGATGGGTTCTTCACCTTGTTGTGACCTTTCTGATTTGACTTGAATTAATTACTGAAATCTTCTGTGTCTAGTTTTTTCTTTGGTCAAGTGTGGGGTAAGGACTGGACCAAGGGAAGTAACATTTAGTTAGGGAGCAGTGTGGCCCATAAGTACAAGCACAGAATCTGAAGCTTGATGTGACTGAAGCAGGCAGGTGTGAGATACTACAGAGAGGTGCAGACTATGGCACATTGGAAAAATGTCCCTTTATAGGGATCAGCTTCCACTAAGCTCCAGTTTTAGCACCACGGGGTAGTAAATGCCTAGAGTTGTCAGAATTTCAGAATATTCAGGGGAAGGTAAAAATGCAGATGCTTAGATGAAATCTCAGATTTTTTTCATGCTTGTGACTAATTTTGAAAACATCATGTCAGCTACAAATTCAAATCCTACCCCCAACACCAAGTAGTTTTGTGACCTGGAGTGTGGTATTTAACTCTCTAAGACTAAGCCAATTTCCTTGTCCATGAATGAAGTTTCCAAGACTCACTCAGCCAGGTGTTTAAATGAGCTAACCAAGTCCAGGGCCTGGCTCTCAGTCAGGAAGAATCATTCATCCTGGACTACCTGTTGTGGGTTGAATATGCTAATATAATTACCAGTGCTTATCTGTCAGATAAAAAAAACAACACCTGATGCTTAGCGGAATGGAAAATTAAGTAGAAAAAAATATCTTCCCCAAATGTGATCAAAAGGAATAGGTTAAAAAAAAAAAAAAAAAGGAATAGGTAAAATGGGATTAAAACAATTTACAGATAGGGGTTTGGGGATTAAAAGGGCTCTAAGCAAAGCAGTGGTGATGATTAATGCCAGACTCCTAACAAGCCACCAGGGCAGCAACAGGGATGAATTTATAATACACAGGCCAGTGAGTGCTGCTGCTGGCTCATGCCAGCTTGTGGCAACCTGCACTAGTTCAAAACCCAATTTTTCCGGCACCCCAATAGCTGCTTGTTAAATGTGGCCACTATGGTGGAAGCCATAGTGAGAGTATTTACACCACAGAAATTGGCAACCACTGCAAATCAGGCCTTGATTTCTTCCCCAGAGAACTGGTTGTCAAGTATTTGTCACTACAGGTAGCCCAGCCACATTTACCACTTGGGCAAAATCATCCCTTCAGTTCTTACAGGCAAACTTGGTTTTTTTCTCTGCACGGCCTCAGTCTCTAGAAGCAACACTGGGTCGGGAAAAAAATACCATTGACACAAGATGGTTCATGATTCATTGGGGGAAATGTCGAGGGGGATTACTGTTCAGTGCAGAAAAACCCTTTTTCACATGAAGATGGCCAAGGCCCAGAGCAAAACGGGCAGCTTCCAGCCTGCTTTTGTGGGTAGATGGGATGTCTGAGACTACAGAAGCTGAAAAGGGACAATAGCAAAGTGTTCTGGTTGGCAAGATTGTGACAACTGTGAGTCCTCCAGCTCCCCTGCAGGACTCACCTTGGACCTCTGGGGGTAGAGAAACTCAGTTTGGGTAAACAGTGTGCCCTTCAGAGGAACTGAAAGCCACCGTTTGCAGGCTCTGCTGCTCTGAGGAAGTGACAAAGGCACCCCTACAACATGGGACTGAAGCCCCAGGCAGAAAGGGGGAACGCCACTGTACCTGTCCTGCAAAATTCAAGCCTCATCCCAAGAGAGGAGAGCTCAACCCTGGGCTGCTCCCAAGTTGGGGAAGAGTGAAGAGGAGGGGGCCAGACGGCTGAGGGCGGGCCAGGGAAGCTGCGATGCTCACAGCGGGGAAGACAGGTTCTTCTGCAGCTCAGTTTACTGAGCATCATGTCCATCCCAGGCGAGATTCTAGGTCAGGTCACTAAGAGTATGGTTTGTGAGATGTGCCAAAGCAAGGCATGAATCCTAGGAACCAGCAGGGGTCTACTGGGAACAGACCAAGTCAGGTGAACATGTTTGTTTTATTTTCTTCACATAGCAGAAGGTCAGTGCATGTTTGCTAGCCTAATGAATTGGATCATTTGTTGAATCTGATAGATATCGCCGCTCAAATGCCTACAGAGGCCAGGTAATGTAAATAAGTGGAACAGGCTGGAAGTGAGGCAATAAGGAGAGGTGGGGACTGTGGCACATCAATGAGAAATGCCTCATTGAAAAGGAGGTGACTTCCACTCACCTCTGTTACATCACCATGGGGCAGGTCAAAGGTGATCAGAGCTTCAAAAATTTTAAGGGAAGCTGAAAATTCAGAATATTATATAAAAAGCTCTGAATTTTAAAAAATGGTTTTAACTCGCTTATATTTTTTTTAAACATATGTCAGGCAAACAGAACACTAAATCGAATGCAAGGCCTACTTCTGATCTTTGGTGTAATATTTACATAGATTTCAATAAAGCATTTTGTGACATTCATCTGAGTGTTTTTGTTGAGAACCACATGGAGGAATATGGGATAGGGTGAGAATACACTACGTCAGCCTGGACTTAGGTTTCTGGTGCTGTTGGGTTCTCCCTCTCATTTACATCAGTGATTCAGAGTAGGATCCAGGAAGTGGGCTTGCCAAGGTGTGGCTACTACCAAGTTAGGAGGCATCTCACACATGCTGGGCGACAGGCAGAACCAAAATGAAACAGAGCTCCGTGATCTGGAGCAAGGGGTCAGGTCAGAGAGAACGCCCTGTTGGGTCAGAGAGAACGCCCTGTTGGGTCAGAGAGAACGCCCTGTTGGGCACTGACCACCCGGCTATATTGTCAGCTGATGCCCTCCTCTTGGCACTCCCATTTTACCCCTTGTCTTTGATTTGCATCCTCCTTCCTGAGCAGAAACATCCCCGGAAACCAGAAGCAAGACAACAATGAATGCCATTGCCACGGATTTGCGTCACTGCACTGTGGGTCCCAGCCAGCGCAGAACAAACCCAAACAACGCCCCTTTCCCCAAATTAGTCATATTGAAAAGAAGAGACCAACCTATCATTATCTGCAGACCACAAGATCATGTACCCAGAGAAGCCAAAAGAAGACATTCAAAAAACAATTAAAACCGGTGAGATCATTGAGAAAGATACGTAAGAGCACCGCACAGAAGTCATCACTTTCCCAGACACTAACAAGACCCATCCAGAAAACATCATGACAAAGACAGATTCTGTTAACCAAAGCGGCGAAAACTACTTCCCACCCAGGAACAGGGAAGACTCAAGAACTATACGGAGAAAACATGAAAGACAGCATAAGAGATACAGAAGAAAATCTGAAGAAAAGGAAAGAGATGCCATGTTCTCCAACAGAAGGACTCAATATTATAAGGAGATGAGTGATCTTCTAATCTATAAATTCAATGTAATTATATAAAAATTCCAACTGGAATTTTTAGAGAACTTTACAAGCTGCTTATAAAATTCACCTGGAAAAGAAAATGCATGGAAACCACCAAGGAATAAAGAGAAGAACGATAGACAGGAACTTGGTTTAGGGGATGAGAACACACACAGTAAAGCCACAGTCATGAAAACATTACGGAACTGGGGCAAGAATAGGCTCGTCAGTCAGTGGAACGGAATGAAGAGTCCAAAATTGGATTAGGCGTATGTGGGAAGTCAGTGTGTGATACAAAGGCATTTGGAATCCACACAAAAAGGATGGATTGTTCAATATATGGTGTGGCTATCCATATTCCTTATTTTATACCACATGTAAAAATAAATAAAGAGCCAGACATAAAAGTATATTATCAAAGTGCTAGGAAAAACTGATATTTTCCCTGAGTGAATAATATTGAGATGAGTGATTCCATAAATGACAACATTTGACTACATAAAAGTTGTAAATTTCCACATGACAAACGAACCATAAACAAGGTATTTTGAAAAATGACAGGATGGGAGAAAAATATTTCCAGCCTAAGAAACCCGAAAATTAATATGGAAAACATATGAAGAGCTTTTTATATAATCAGAAAGATTTTTCAAAAAGGGAAAAAACTGACAAAGAAAATAAATAGGCAATTCACAGGTAAAGAAATACAAGTGGCCAGCTCATGCATGAAAATACGCTTATCCTCATTTCTAACGAGGGAAATGCAAAGTAAAATATTAAGGTTGCATATTTCATCTATTGTTTGACGAGTATCACAGACACTGATCATGTCCAGTATTTAGACCATGTGGGGACATCAGGTGGGAGTTGGCTCATTTGAAGAAGCTTCCGGCAGGGTGACGTGGCTATCTCTTCAGTAAAAATACGCATTCTTTCAACCTAGTAATATTTCATCTTGAAGAAAACTTGCACACATGCATAGAGGCCCACGCAAGCTTGGCTTATTGTAAGCATTTTTTTTTTGTAGTAATAACAAGAAAAAAAAGAAGGAAACTGTCTAAATGTCCATCCATAGGAGGATGGTGAACTGTATAGTATGACAGTTAAGCCTAAAGTTAAGACACGTCAGTTAAAAAACTATGGTTAACAATACTATAGTGTATATTTGAAGTTGCCGAAAGAGTAGATCTTAAAAGTTCTCATCACAAGGAAATAAAAAGTCACTCTGTGTGGTGATGGAGGTTAACTAAATTTATCGTGATGATCCTTTCACAGAATGCACTATGGCAAGTCATTATGCTAATTTGAAACTAATATGATGTTATATGTCAATTATATCTCTATTACAAAGTAAAATAGCCTTCCCTTCCCCCCAAAAAGCACAAAGGTATGTGAGCTGACTTGGATAGATCACAAAGACAAATTGCTAAGAAAAGAAAGAAAACTGTAGAGCAATACGAATAGTTTATCCTATTTATTTTTTAAAAACTATATATTTGTATAGGTTCATATCTCTATGTAAATGCTCAAAAAATGGCAAACGTCACACCACTGGCAGTGGTTACCCCCATGGAGGAGAAAGGGGTGTGGGGATGGTGAGGTCAAGCTTTCACTTTCTACTCTGTGCTTCTGTTTGGTTTGAACTCTTTTAAAAAGTATATTCGTATTTCACTTGGGTTGAAAAAGAAAGAAAAAAAAAAGAGGAAAACGAGAAAGAAAGAAAACAGGTATAACTGTTGTAAGCAGATCTGTTGCTCCTCCAACAAGGTTCTTGATGCCTGGGGTCTCTGCCTGTACCTGACCCAGAAGAGCTCCTACCTGAGAAGAGCGTCCCTGGCCTGGGCGCTGCCTTGGGAGCCCTGTCCCTACTCACACAGCAGTGGCCCCCACAAACAGGGCTTAACAAATTTTTTTTAAACCCCCCCAAAATCACCCCCACCACTCAGTTTTTGCCTTGGGGGATTTAAATTCAACACATATGCATTTCCCAGAGGGGCATAGGGAATAAAAACAAACAAACAAACAAACAAAGCTAACTTTAAAATTATTGTTATATGGGTATGGGGTTTGATTCTGGAGTGAATCTATCTAGTGGGAACTAGATAGAGGTAGCGGTTGCAAGACACTGTGAATGTACTAAATGCCAGGAATCACTCACTTTACCATAGTAAATTTTATGTTGTGTGAATTGCATCTCAATTAAAAACAATAACAACAACAAACAAACAACTCCCCCCCACCCCCATCCTCCCTGCTGTGTGCAGAACAGCGGCCAAACTCTCAGGCCAGGAGCATTCAAGCCCTTTTCAATCTGGTCTCAACCTCCCTTCTCCCAATCTTCTCTGCTGGGACTCCTACTGGGGACCCCAAACTACAGCAGGCTGACCCCCCAGATTTTCTGAGATGATCCCATTTCCTATAACAACAATTTAAAAAATAAAGACAAAAGGTGAAGTGTAAAACAGAAAAAAATTATGATAATAGAAGTTACCTCTCAGCCATGATTTAAAAAAACGAAAACAGTACCGAAGGGTATAAATTGGAAAAGAGAAGTCCCCTTCTCTCATAACCCCGTCTTCGCCCCACAGTTAACAGTCTCTGAGCTATCTTTCTTGTCACTCTGATGTATATGCTACCCTGTATCTATAATCTACTCTCTAACAAACAAACCCCCAAACTCTCATACTATAATATCCTCCTGCAACAACTTCTTTTTAATTTTGGAGATGTTGCCAACTGACTACACACATCACTGCCCTAATATTTTAAACAGCTGCACAGACTTCCACTGGCCCAAGCTCAGTGGATGTAACAGTTCCCTGTTAATCACATTTAGGTTTTCTGCTGGTTCTTGTGGGTCCCTATTTGAACTAGTGCCACAGTGAATGTCCTAGTACATATATCTTTGCCCCGTGTGACCTGCTGGGGGCACTCGTCACGGGGCCCAGACACTACAGGTGTTCATGGATTTGCCCTATGGAGCCTTCTTTGCCCCTATTTGCACTGCCTCCCATCTTGTGTGAGACTTACTGCCACTTCCCCCACCTCCACGTGGTCTTTAGACTTTCATGGGTGAGCGCATCCCTTGAGGAGCTTGTTTGAATGCTGGTTCTGAACGATAGGTGTAGGGCCGGGTCCTCTGCAGTCCTAACGGGCTCCCAGGTGCTGCTGGTCTGTGGGCCACACTTTGAGTGGCAAGGCTCTAGCCCAGGGGTGTCCACACGGCGGCCCGCGGGCCAACTGCGGCCCACGATCCATTGTTAATTGGCCCGCAGCAAATTCCAAAAATATATTTAGTTTACTTAAATAAACCAGGTGAGGCAATACGTACTTCACCTCGAGTGAGTGGCCCGGCTGTTTGTGTATTTTACCGCATATGGTTCTTGGTGAAAACCGTTGAAAAAAGTTTGGACACCCCTGCTCTAGAGCAATGCCATTCGGCAGAAAAATAACGAGAGCCTCAGGTGTGATTGAAATTTTTTTTTTTAAATTTTAAAAAAACAGGTGAAATTAATTTGATGAATATATTTTATTGAATCCAATATATTTGAAATATTAAGGTTTC
Organism: Rhinolophus ferrumequinum; assembly: GCF_004115265.2. Classification (NCBI taxonomy): domain Eukaryota; kingdom Metazoa; phylum Chordata; class Mammalia; order Chiroptera; family Rhinolophidae; genus Rhinolophus; species Rhinolophus ferrumequinum. Next base: position 5,825,021 of record NC_046291.1, read on the forward strand.
AATCTGCAATAAAAAATTGATATATATTACATTCTTTCTCCCGCCTCGTCTCCCTCCTCCTTTTCCTTCTTGTACTAAATCTCTGAAACCTCATGTGGGTTTTACACTTAATACATCTCGATTCTGACTAGCTGTATGACAGATGCTTGATCGACATGTGTGGCCAGCGGCTGCCACACCGCCCAGCTTCAGAGATTCTCTTGAGCTCTGCCAGGGAGGGGGGCAGGGCAACACCTGTTTCTCAGACCCCAGGGAGTGGCTAACAGGGTGGGGGGCATAAGAGGGGAGAACAGGTTTTCCTGCCAAAGGGAGTGTGGCTTGAAAGCCGCCTGGACTGACAGCAGCAGGGGGCGGTGTCCCACATAAGGACTCAAAGCAACCATGCTATTGTTAATATCATTACCACTATCTGTTTCTAGGCAACATCCCTCACAGCTTTCTATTTTTCACGTTTTTCAAAATGAGATATAACACTCCATGAGCTTCCGGTGTATAACGACAATTCGGTATTTGTATATATTATGAAATGATCACCAGAGTAAGACTAGCTGACATCCGTCACCACGTATCCTTACAATTTTTTCTCTTGTGATGAGAACCTCTAAGATCTACTCTCTCAGCAACTTTGAAAAATACATGACAGTATCCTTATCTATAGCCCCCATGCGTTACACCCCCCAGGACAATTTAATTTATAACGGGAAGTTTGTACCTTTGGACCACCTTCACTCAGTGACTTTTAAAGGAAATCATAGCATGCTTGAAGTTGTGCAAAGTTCGCTCTAGCTGACCAGGCATGATACTATTCTTGCTAAATTTTTGCAAATCTTTTCTCCCACAAATATAAGAGGACTGTTGACATTTAAAGAATGCCTCAGTGAGCACTCAAGTGCTTAACATAAAGCCTTTAAGACTATTTTTAAGATGTCAAATATATTACTGGTTCTAATGATAAATTTTAGAGAAATACACTTACATGGACAGGTTCCCAAGAAGCAAGGCCTGTTTCGGTGTCAGGGGGTTTGATTTCTATTTCATGTTTTCAATTTGAACTTCCGCACCCTCACTTACTATCTACTTTCTTAAGAGAAAAAGCAGAGATAACAAATACTGATCTGCAGTAATTCTTCTTAACACAAACAAAGAAAAGAAAAGTTAGCCTGGAGAGTTATTTCACGGTCCCAGACGGGCTATGAAAAGAACAGGACCTCAGCAGCATTCAGATCGGAAGTCAGCCTAGTTCCCCATTTCTCTCAGGATGTGCTATTTGATCTTTCTGTTTCTTCCTGTGCAGCCATTTTCATCATGGGGTTAACATTTGTTCACTCACACCACCAGCAGGAATACATCTTTTCAGGTGCAAAGCATGGGGTGAGGCTGAGGGGTGCTGAGGGGTTTGAGGAACATGGGAAGGGGGGCGCCATGCCCGGGCACCTGGGGGCCAGAGACCGTCATGGGCCTGGGGCTCCCAGGTGTACCTCCCTTTGCCTCAAGATTGAAAAGGGGGAGGGAAACTGGGGTGCGGGAGAGACCTGTTGGGAGCCCCTAAGTCCTTTGCCATCTCTAACATTCAACATTTGCCTTTCAAAGAGCCATTTCCCTCTGACACATGCAAAGAAGGAAGCTCATCTTCTTCACTGTTTCCATTTCCCCTTTTCTCTTACCCCAAGCCAAGGCCCTGCAGTTGGGATTCTGCACAGTCAAAACCCCTCCCCTTCGAGAACTGAACCACGTGGCATAGGGCACCGTGGGACATAGATGTATTTATAATTGTCCAGGCTCATCAATACGAAAAGCCTTGCTGGCCATTCTTTCCAGTTATCCTAGGAACAGAATGGAGAAGGCTCCATTTCCCTACTGCAGGAGCCTGAGGGATATTTTTATCCTTAATTACATATCCCCGGAATGCTTTCTAGCTTGCTTCTTTTCTTATTGTGAAACTCTGGAGGTACTCTGGCGGAGATAGAAATGACAGCTGGCAGACAAGCTCTGAGCCCTCAGCCTGGAGAGGAGCTGCCTTGGGGGCAAGGAAGCCTGGGGCGGCCCCTTGATGAACTCTGCAGCTCGCCCCCAAACTTCCCTGCTGCCCTCACTTCATCCTAGATCCAGTCCCTCCTGCACCCACAGTGCCCCAACACCGCAGAGCAGGTTATGAAACAGCCGCCCCGAACACCCGCCGCTATTTGTTGGTGTCATTGTTACAGAAGGAATTGTTACAGAAGGAATCATAGCATTTTAAAGCACCAAGGCATTTGGAAGTCTCCAGTCCACTGCCCTCCTTTCAGAGGTAAAGAAATGGAGGCCTTTCTTCCCTCGTTCATATTACAAAGTTATCCCTCCATTCAATCATTTAGCAAATATTTATTGAGCACCTACTATGTGCTAGGTGCTCTTCTAGGAGCCACCACAGACACAGTGGTGAGCAAAATGGGCCTTACAGCCTCCTCGTGGAGACAGATTGCAAAGTAATCAATAAAGAACCAAGATAGTCGCTGTGGTGGGCAGCACAATGACCCCTCAAGGATGTCCACGTCCTGATCCCCAGAACCTGTGAAGATCTTATTGCCATGGAGTTGGGGAACCAAGATGCAGAGGGAATTAGGTTGTCCCAGACTGACCTTGACATAGGAAGATTATCCTGAATTATTCAGGGGGCGCCTAATCAAATCGTGAGGGTCCTCATAAGGGAAAGAGGAGGTGAGAGACTCAACCAGAGAGATGGCCTGGTGAAAAAGCTTTGACTAGCCATTGCTGGCTTTGAAGATGGACAAATGGTCCAGGGCCAAGGGATGCAGGTGGCTCCTAGAAACTGGAAAAGGCAAGAAAACAGATTTGCCCTTGAGCCTCCAGGAAGGGCCACAGTCCTGCCAACACCTGATTTTAGTTCAGTGAAACCCATTTCGGACTTCCAACCCCCAGAGCTGTAAGAGAATACATTTCTACTCATTTTAAATCACTATGTTTGTGGTCATTCGCTACGGTGGCAGGAGCAACAGGGAGATGCATACCGTTGCAGATGGTGTTAGGCGCTATGACAAAGACTAGACCAGGAGTACTATGGAGAATGACTACTGGAGCAGGACACGACTTTAGAGGGGGAGTCAGGGCAGTCAGCCATGGTGATCTGGAGAAACAGAGTCCTAGGCAGAGGTCAGAGCAAGTGCAAAGGTCCTGGGGCAGGGAGGAGCTTCATGTTCGTAGGAGGAACTATCTCCTGGATGCCTTCCCAGGAAGAGAGAAGCACTGTCTGGTTTCCCCAGCAGCTAATGGTCTTTCTTGCAGACTTCTGAGTAACCTTTAAATCTACTTGTTGCAATGTCTGGCTTCCTTCTTTAAAACCTAGGACTATGTCTTCATGTCTTGTCCTGGTCGCAGTATGAGGTGCTAAGGCCTCTTCTTAGGGCTTTAAGAGTGTATATTTGCCAGAGACGTTGGATTTTGGAAAACACATTTCTTCATTTCAAGACTTCAGAACTGTTTCCCCCCAAGCCATGAGGTAGCATAAATATGGCGGAGAGCAGGCAGACATTCTGATGGCAGTCGCCTCCCAGGGTTTCTGGACTTGGACAGTCACAGCAGCTGAAATGAACGGACTTTGGGAACTCCCGACTCCCTTGTGGAGAATCGCTTTGTAAAAATGACTAAGCGATCGCCTACCAATTAGTTCAATATTTGGGGAAGAAATTTGGATTATTCTACCCTGAGATTGCCCAAAATGGGGTACCCCTCTGCCAAGAACTGGGGGTTGAAGGTTAAACTCGAAAGGTTTCGTGAGCACTGAGAGGTAAATAAAAGCACACTCTCGAGCCAAGTCAGTTGGGCCTTTCACTCAGTGAACGGTCATGAACCCTCTGTCCTGTGCCCGGCTCTGGGCAAATGAGACCCTCATTCTTGTTGCCTGGCACCCACAGCTCACTGGGGGGGACAGACACAGGACCAAGGACCACCCCTCATGGCTAGGGGTGCCACAGAAGAGGGGAAGTGATGATTTTCTGTAGGGATTGGCTGGGCCATTCGTTTCCTCCCCTTTGAGGGGAGCTACTTTTGCTATAGAAGTTTCCTGAAACACCTCTGTTTCAAGCTATATAAACCTGGTGCTCAAGGGATAATCTTGATCACTGCTTATCTTCGGTTTCTCAACTGAATGTCCCTTGAAGGCAGGGACTATGTTTTGAGGTTGACTATTGTACCCAGGGCCCAACTAGTAGTTGCTGAATGAATGAGCAAATGAACAGATGGCTGTGGGGATTCTCTGAGCTAAGTCATGCTGACCATCAAGGAATATGGTCAGGGCACATGGCTATAACCCTGACCGGGCTCAGCTTAAAAGTAGGGTCATCTTGAGCCCTACTCAGGAAGGTCAGTGGCTCCAATGCCATACAACTCACACCTGGTTCCATGGCTGGGGCCACACTTTGGTGATTGGTGAAGCAAAGGCCAGTATCCAAACATGGCAGCAGCATCAGACTCAGCCTGGTGTTTACCTTCCAGCTGCTGGGCATCTCCATGACAACGGGCCAAGCCAAGGGTGGGGAGAGTGGCCTGACCCCTAAGCCATAGCATGGCAAGTCAAATGACGTCTTTAGTCTGTCACTGACTAATATGAACCAAGCAAACAGTGTTATCCCTCCCATCTGAGCCTGAATTTCTTTGTTTTTAAAATGAGAATAATGATAATATCCCCCTTGCAGGATTAAAGAACTTATATCAAATGTCTGGCTCTTCATAAGAGCTCAATAAGTGGGAGCAGGGGGAAAAAGGGATGATGAGGTGGGCCCCAGTGGGAGTTATGAGACCCTCTCTCTGACCTCCCTGGTATCCTCAAGACCCTGTCATTGCTGCCTACTGACCCCAGGCACCAGCCCCTGCCCTGACCCCCTGCCTCAGTCTTCCCCAGTCCTTCAAAGCTGGGGTGACATAAGCCCAACGAGCAGGCATTGATCGTTAAACGTTCATTCATTGAGTCACGTACCAGGCACTGCCCAGAACTGCTTCACATAAAACATCACTTTGGTCCTGGGACCTTCCCTATGTGAGAAGTTCTGCTGTTATCCCAGTATTTCAGAGGAGGAAACAGAGGCTGGGGAGAATAAGACCCGGAGGAAGGTTTCTCTGAAAACGCTGCTGCAGGAACTGGTAAAACATCCTGGGAAGCCGCTGATCTTCTCGCATGCATGTAAAAAGGCAAGGCATTTGTGACCCAGAAGTGAAAACCCACCAGAAAGACCATGGAGCACTGGACCGGTTAAAGAGGGAGACCAGCCAGATGAGGCAGGCTTGCACCCAAATGAAAAACTCACTGGCGAAATGAAAATCCACATGGGAGAAAGTGATAGCAAAATCAGGACTATGGACCAGAGCAGCCTGCCCAGCACGCAGAGGGACTTGGCCAAGGCATCAAAATCAAGAGCGACGCATCAATAGATACAGTGAACACCATGGAGACCCCACTGAAATGATAAGGGCAACAAGTCATAGTTTTAAGGGAAACTCGCAGCTCTTTCTAGATTCTTACAGGGGCAGCCAGAATTAATTCATTCAATAAATATTTATTCAGTGCCCACTAGATGCCAGGAACTGTTCTAGGACAGAAAATAAATACATCCGGTAATGAGTATATAAAGTCAGGTAGTTACAAGTGCCATGAAGAAAATCAAGCAGGGTAAGGGGTTAGAGGGCCACAGGAGGGGGCAGGTAGATATTTTTATGGAGTAATCAGGGAAGGCCTCTCGGGCGAGGTATTTTCTTAGAGAAAAGATTCTCTTCTGTTGGGTAAATTTAACTGGCCTCTTACATATCTGAAGATTAGACCCAGATAATGACCTTGAAGGGTGTAGTTGAGAGAAGCTAAACCATTCTGCAATAAGCAACTAATTGTTAAAATATTGTGTTTGTGCTTTTTCTGGTTAGAGTTAGAGAAAGGGATATTGAACCCCAGGATGTTTGACATGAAGACCCATCACAGGGAATGTCCAGGAGGGGTGGGACTGGGTCCCAAAAACATGGGGCAGGCCACGCACAGCTCAGAGGGGAGAGTCAGAGACTGTGCGTCAGACCGTGGCTTGTGGGTTTTGGGTGCAATGGAACTTGACATTCAATTTAAAATGTTCATTTTCTGCTTTGAAATTCCCCTAGGAGAGTTTAAACTGTCACATCTTAGGATATTTTTAGCTGCAGGTAACAGAAAACCCTAATTCAGTTACTTGAACAAAAAAGAATCAATTATCTCAGAAACAGTAAGTCTGGAGGCAGGGCAATGACCAGGCTGGTTAATTCTGTTCAGTTAATTCGGTGGCATCATCGAGGACCCAGACTGATGGAATACCATCTTTCTGCCCCGCGCCTGCATGTTCACCTCACTCTCCAGCTACCTGCCTCCTGGTTACAAGATGACAGCAGTAGCCTCAGCTATCGCATCCTATGACAGCTTCCAAAGGTAGGAATAGGACCGCTTCAGTCTTGCATCTCTTTCTAAGACAAATAAAGCTTTGCCAGAAGCCCCACAGAACACTTCCCTTCACATCTCATCGGTTACACTCGCATTCTAGTCCCGTGCCTAAACCCACCAACCACAGCTGGTGTGGGCCTGGGTGAGCTCTGCTTTGGGCAATAAAAGGGAAATGGGCCCTGAGAGAAGGTGAACCAGAGGCTCAGAGCACAAGAAGCAGGGACAAGATGGCCCAGGGGAGGGGAAGAAAGTAAAGACAATCATTGAGAGGTACAGCTGACAAATGGAAACCAGAAGAGCTGGGATAAAAACATCCTCGAAGACCAAACAGAAGGAACGTCTTCTGAGCCAAAAGAAAGACCCAAGTTTGCAAAGCGAACAGTCTGCATGCATTCCAGAAACTATCAACAAAAGGAAAGATGACAGGGGTAGAAAAGAATTCCCCCCAGCTTCAGATCAGAAAAAGAAAAACATCTGGTTCCTTATAATGGAACTGGTACCAGCTTGGCCTGGGATTTGTAAGTGGGGCTATTTTATTACTAACTCTCTCAGGGTAGCGGAACAACACCTCTGTAGAATTCTGAAGGAAAACTTGGTCCCCAGGAATGTTATCTCCATCAAATTCCCTTTTGAATATAACGGCAACTAGAAGATGCTTTGAAATACTCAGAAGCTTGGAAAACAAACCTGTCCATGGTCTATGGCAGGTAGTATAATAAAATAATAAAATAAAAAAAAAATGCAGGCTTCTAGAAGATGGCAGTCATGACACAAAGGGACCATTCGGACACTGTGGATCCCCGCCAGGCCCACTGTTCTCGACATGGCCACAGCGTCCTGCAGGGTGGCCCTGGCCCTGCATGGCTTCTGTCGCCTGGGCCTTTTCTGTTCCCTCTTGTGCAATGTCAGGAAGTGTGTGTTAGAGCCACATCCTTCAGCCGGTGGCTGAGACGGAATCTTTACTTCACTTGGTGACCACTCAGAACAATAAAAGCTGCCACCCTCTTCCTGAGAGTAATAACAATGGCTAAACCGTTTACCCACCCGGACACTTGTGACGGAACAGCTTTTAGAAAGTTGTTTCGTTTTCCTTCTCCAAAAGCCACACTGCCCAGAGTAACGTGACGGCCACCATCAGGGACCAGGAACTGAGTCCTAAGTCTCTCACCAGAATGACTCCAGCTACTGAACTTTTCTTCTAAATCAGGAAAGAATACCGAAAGCATCTATGAGTCAGAGTTTCAAATTCCTTCTTCAACTAAACTTGCATTAAAACTTGTGTGTGTTCTTGTCTTGACTTAAACAGTCAGGATCCTGGATACAATCTCAACCATGAGAAAAGACAGGAAGTTCATAGGGAATACTGACGGGGGACCTGGGGTGGTTTTTACTTTCCGTTTTATCCTTCTTGGTAGGAAGGATGTCAGAAAAAGAACAAGGGTTGAGGGGTTGTAGGAATGGAGCCTCGTTTACTCCAGGGCCCCATTTCTCAAAGGGCCCCATTAACTTTGACTGTGGCATTGGGTTTGGGGCAGCCAGTCATGTGACAAGTCCACTCATGAAGCCTGTGGCGTCCCCTCACTCATGCTGAAGTTGGCCCATCAGGACTGCTTGCACGCCTCAAATGCCTCCTTATCTCCCAGGGAAGAGGATCGTTTCAAAAGGCAGCAGGAGCCAGACAGCTAATTCTGGACTCAGCATTCCTTAGCGCAGGGTCACTTCCCTTTCCAAGTCAGGAAAGGAGTTTGAGCTTTACAAGAAACCCACTCACTTGGGGCGGGAACCTCAGGCCTGAGGGGCTGAGCCGACCTGCCTTCCTCTGGCCTCACACAACCCTCAGAGTGCTGCCCACCCTTGAGGACCTGTGATTCAGGTCCAGAGGTTTCTCAGTGTGTGGGGGTCAGAGCAGCTGTTGAACAACTACTTAACAATTCCATGGGCTGCTAAGGTAACTGAGATGTGGAAATCCACAGTCCGAGATGCAGAGCTAAGGAAGCCTGGTCACCACAATATCTGTCCTCCTTCCCACCACCCCTAGGCACTGCCTAGAATCTTCTAGAATACCACCTGCCTCCTCCTTCTCTGCCATCACTTTGCCCCACACCTATTCCCGTCTCGTCTTCTGTCAAAACTGCCCCTGACTGGCACCCCCCCACTAGTCTTCCCTCTTTCTTCTTTTTTCTTCCTCTGTCTTATCTCTTTCCCTCTGTCTCCTTTTTCCCTCTTTCATTTGTTCTTTCTTTCTCTCCTCTCCCTCCATGGTCTTTCTCCCTCTTTTTCTGTCTCATTTCCCCCCATTTTTCCTTTCCTCCTTCACTTGACCTGACTTATGAAGCAGAACTGACTTATGTTGGTTAGCAGAATGATCATTTTGATTGATATCTGCTCCCTTTCACAAAGAATAAAGACTGTGATGGTGAGGGCAGCAGTTCCCCCAGACTGGCCACCCACTGGGCCTGGGTGTTTTACACATGCCCTGGGAGGCACATGTGTGACGTCTACTTTCCAGCAGAATTATGTCCTCACCCAAGGCCACACAGCTAGCAAATTCTGGACTTGAACCAGCTGGGAACAGAGGGGTCTGCCTGTATTCCAGGTACCTCAATAATTTACTGCAAGGCCAAATGTCACTTGTGATCAAATGGTATCTATACTGTAGAAAGGAAAAGAGCCTCTCCCCTTGAGAGGTGACATCACCCTGCCTCCTCATCTTCCTGGGGCAGAGTCCATCCTTTCCCAGGGGATCCAGTGCCCAGCCAGGTTTGGACACACTTTGTGGGGTCAAAGAAGAAAGGCTTAGAAGAGGAGGTCTGGGGAACTGGGTGTGAGCTCCAACTTCTGCAGGCCTCGGCTACATTCATACTTAAAACACGGGAGTTGAATGAAGTTATACTTTACTTCCTTCCCTCTCATCACTGATTTTTCATAAATTTGCAAAAGGTGGAGAGTAAAGTCACCAAGTGTCAGGATCACTCCTCTTCCTGACCAAAATGGGGCTGTCACGGGCCACGAACCATGGACTGACTTCACAAGGTTGCTCTGCCGAGAACAAAGAGGCAGTGGCTCTTTGGTTCTGACAAAAAGACCAAAGCCCCAGAGAGAAGAGGTAAGGTAATTAACATAAGAAAGCAATTAAAGCCCTCAGTGCTTTACTTGGCAGTGTTTCAGGCCAGATACTTATTTTGGGAGCCTCATGTTCTGGTGGCACTAAAGAGACTGAGATGTAAGGAATGAGTTATTTAGAAACTGTGGGTAAGCTCAGAAAAGAGTATGAGGTTTTGCCTCAGCATGAAAAGAGGAAATAAGAAGCGGTCAATAACTGTTAGAGCTCTGTTGAATCTCAGACTTCATCTAATTGTGTGCTGGCTTTCATTTGCTCCCAGTGAACATCTACTCTTATTATTTTAGTAAGGTATTGTATTTTTATAGTAAAGCATATCTTAGGGGTGGAAACTTCCTTGGGCCTCCTAGTCCCCACAGCTCCCTATAACCTGGTTACCTGATTTTGGCCACAAAGGAGGCCACAGTCCCACAGTTGGGGTCAGGAGCAGACATGCCCAGCAGGGCCACAGCTCTTTTGTGAAACTGCCTGCCTATTGCCCTGGCTGACTTTGAGCCTCAGATAATCACACTCTCTCCCTACACCTCTACCCCCATCTCTGAGTGCTGGGCAGTCATCTGTTCTAACACAGCCAATTTATACACAGACAGGTGTTCCCTGAGTGGCCCATGCAGAGAAAGCCATTGGTGGCTGAGACAACCAGATTCCCTCTTGGGACTGGGAACTGAGAAGTGAGCCTGTTAGTGGGAGAAGAGCAGACCCACAGAGAAAGATTGAGTTGTAGCAGGTAGCACCTAGGGTGTAGGGCCCCAGGCCCTTCTGGTCCCAGTTCCCAGGCCTTCTCCTTCCTTGCCCTGTGCATCTCCACAAAGGCCCACCTCTTACATGAGTTAGTCAAAGTGAGTTTCTGGCCTTCACGACCCCCCCAAACCTGATGATGCCCCCTGATTCTGAAGCCGCTTCACAATCATCAGCTTGGAGATACCTGTAGGACCTCCAGTACTTCACAATACCACAACAGCAAGAGTGTGCAGGCGAGAGGGGACCGACGCTAGACACAGTCTATACGTCTACAAGCCATGGGTACAAACTACACAAGAAGCCACAAAGTCATGTCTTTTCCAGCTTAAGGCCTAGTCATACTTAAAGTCTTCTTCACTTTGAATGAATACAAGAAACCACAAGGGGAAAAAAGATCAAACGCATTGACCAACTTTTAACTTAAGAGAGTTCAGACTCCTTTCAGCAAACCACCTACCAAGGATTCCAACCCAGGCAAGAAAGTTCATGCAGTACGAGACTTGGAAAAAATTGTAAAGGGCATTGCGGCCGCCTGCCTGCCCCACACTGGCCTCCCCTTGGTGGCCACATCCCTGGCAGGTGAGGAGCCCACCTGAGAGACAACCATTTTAATGATAAGCAGCCACCAAGTACTTCAAAGTACAGTCTTGTACCAGGTGTGCCACCATTTGTTCCTGGCAACCAGGCCGGGACATGTGGGTGGCCCAGACTAGCTAAAAACACTCAAGTGGACATTTTTTAGATATTGGTGCAGATTCATGTATAGGAGGGATGAAGAAGCCTGAAGCAACACCCAGCCTGACCTCTATGAGGTGGAGCGGTTCCACTTGAGCCCAAGTTTGCATCTCCCATTGAAACCGTGCCGCAAACAGCCCCAGCCTCCTGACAAGACAGCTTTGTGACCACCTGTGTTGGCTCAAGTGTGCCCCTCAAGGTCTTACTCTCTGTCCCCCATGGTTCATTGAAGTGATTCCTTTGGTCCCCAGAACTAGTCTCCCCAGCGGCATTCTACTCCATCGCTTCTCCCTCTTGACATATTTCCAGTGACTTGTGCCCCAGGGGCCTGCCTGTTGTTCTGCCCTTGAGTCCAGCTCTGTCCTGCACAAAATGCATCAATCCCTTCAGGTTCTGGAATCAGAGATTGTGCCCCACCTCTCCCCTTCCACTTCTACTATCTTTTCAACTAAACCCCACAGATCCTGTCACTACTCCTCTGTGACATCATGTCCCAAGCTCTGTCTCTCCTGCCTGCTCTGCTTGCCACACAGGTGAACCTGCCTGCCGGTGCTTCTCACCACGGTCCAGAGAACTGAGCAGGACTCCTCTGTCCCCAGTGAGGACACTGGGTGTGTCACCTCCTTTGTTCTGCCCAGCCCCCCCGTGCTCCCTTAACGCAGCCAGATAAAAATAGCTGCCCTGGCCTCCACATCACTAAGTTGTCATGCACTGTGGTGGCACAAAGCCTGTGTGTTTGTCACGCAAACTGTGCATAGGGTGGTCTTCACAGATTTGGACTAGCGAGGTGGTTTTTCTTTAATGGCAAGTTTTACACATTTGGAGTGTATGTGATACAATCTGAAACCACGAGCAGCAGCCTTTGGCGGAACCAATTTCTACAAATAGAAAGGTACTGTTTTGTGCCCATCCTTGGGGCAAACTGCTAGCCCCACAGAAAATATGGTTTGTTTTCCTGCAAGTTCCCTTCCTTCTCTCCTTCCTGGTCTATTGATTCTCACTCTTCTGAGCGCACTGAAGAAAGTAACAGACGAGCCACAGTCACTTTCCTTCATCTCTGAGCATTCCTCTTCACCATCGTTTCCTCTTCACACCCATGAGCACAAATCATGTCTGGCATGTCTGCTCTATCACGTCACAGAGCACGGTCACTTTGCAGGGTCACAGTTTACTCGCTAAGCCACCCCACCTGTGCACTTCTAGAAGAAAGATGGGCTCAGCCAGGACTTTCTGTCTAGGCTAGCTGGAGCATGCGCCTCTTCTCTTCTCCCTCTTTGCACTCTTTCTCTGCCAATATAGGCTCCAGTCAGGGTCGTATTTCTAGGTTTAGAAAGGTCTTACCTGAACGGTGAATTTATCATCTTCGTTGGGCAGAATCCTATAAGTGTAAACACAATTCCGATACCTGAAACAGACCAAAGAGGACATTAGAACCCCTGCAGGAACATTTTTCTGGTAGGTGAAATGACAAGAGTTCCTGACATGGCTCGAGGAATCTGAGCGTGAAATCTCTGAACTTTGGAGCTAACTGTTCTGAGGCGGACATTGGCTCTGACAGCAAGTGGTCCTGGACTGAGGACCCTTTCCCCACCCAGTCAGCATGCAGGGAACCTCAGGAAAACGTGGGTGGGTACTTTTGGGGTGTGATTCACACCACCGCATGACAGCGTTGTGGTCTGATCTAAAGGAGTCTGCCAGCTGGAAGGGCTTCCTCCACCTCTGGCTGGCATGTTGGCCAAAAGAACAGACAAAGGGGGTGTTTCCAATAGAAATAAGACTCTAGAGTGGGCTGAGCAAGGTGGGGACATGCCAAGGAGTGTCAGACACAGCCACAGACGGCCACCCTGGCCAAGGTGAGGCTTGTTCAGCTTTGGGGTGTGTCTCCCTTCTGCTGAGCTCCCCTCACTCCTATGGCTTCCTCCCCTGAAGACTTTGCCCCTTGGGTTCATTCTCCCAAATGTCAGCCACCATCTCGTCAGAGACCTGGATTTTCCCAGCAACTGGTCACTGAGACTTAGAGTTGCTTCTAACGAGGAAGAAACTGGGGCCCTGGATTCTCTTCTAGAAGCTCCACCTTCCTTCGGTTCCCACGGTGAGGAGGAGAAGGCGGAGCTACTTTTCACTTTCCTAAAACGTTTGAGAGGAATGGGAGTTGTCAAGTCTGCCCAGTGGTGGGTGGTCCAGCTGGTGACCCCGCCCACAGAGAGCCTGGCCGCAGGGGACAACCATAAAAGTCCATTGGCTCCACTGCTGAGCCCAGAGGCAGAAGGAGTTCCAAGGAACGCTATCTGGGTCTCACACTCTTAACTGAAACTGCTGGTCTGTTCTCTCACCCACCATACTCTCCCCCCATTTCCTCTATCTGGGATCCTCATGAACCTTGAAAACCTGCCCAGCTCTGCTGAACCCGTAGGCAGGGGTCACACTCCAGCTCACAGATACTTTTTTTGTGTTTGTGACCAAGACAATGAGTGCTTCATTATAAAAATTTCACTTATTTATAGCCCCTCCTGTGTGCCTGGCACTTCATGAAGCATTTATATGTGTTTTTGTTTAACTAGATTTGAAAATTGTACACGACTTCACAAATTTGAAGACCACAGACAAAGATACAAAATGGAAAACAAATGTGTCCTTTCCCCATTTCTTAGATTTACTATTTCTTAGACTTACTACTTTGTACCTCATTCCAGGACTTTAAAACATGCACACAAACTGACATATGCATGCTTTTCTAAATGCAAATAACATCATGCTGCATACACTGTTTGGAAATTTGCTTTTTTGACCAAACAAATATCTTAGAGGCCTTCTTAAGTCATGTTCTACCTTGAGGTTGTACACTCATTTATTTGACCATGATGATGACAGTTATTTTTAACTTTTTACTATTATAAATAGTGCCGCCGTGAACTTCTCTGTTCCTACATCTTGTGTATGTTGGCGAGTTCGTAGTTTTAGTTTCCCCATCAGTAAAGTGGGGACAAAGATGACACGACAGCTACTCTGTGGTTGGGCAGACTAAGGGAATTAACATAGGAAAAGCATTTAGCGCAGTGCCTGGACACATTAAACACATACCTGCTGACGTTAATTAGGGATGATGGATCAATCATTAGAAGGAGAGCAGCTGGTCTAAAGGACATGTCCACTTTATATTTTGATAGAGACTAACCGTTGCCTTCTAACGAGGTTGTGTCACTTTTTTCTCCTCTTAACCGGATATGAAAGTGTCGACTTCCCCACACCCTGCCAACCAGCTGTTATCAGACGTTTTAATCTTTGCAAATCTGAGAGGTGAAAGAAAAATTATAGCTTGCTTTGCCTTTCTTTATGAGAAAGATTGAACATGTTTGCATGGGTTTCACTATTTGTATTTCTTTTTCTGTGAATTCCTTTTTCATGTCTTGGGCTCACATTTTTTTAAATCTGTTGCCTATTTATTTGTAAGACTGATATCTAGTATAATATAGTTTCGAATTATTTATTTTTAACAGTGTTTATTGATTTTGGGGGGATTTTTGTTTGGTTTTTAAGCACAATAGAAGTTTTACAATTTTATGTGGTCAATTTTACAATCTTTAATGGCTTTTGAATCAATGGACATTTAAAGAAAGTTTTGGAGAACGTTGTGGGAATTTCACTTCCACACTTCTCTTCATTTTTCGTAGGAAAGTCTCTTTTTCTCTCTTCCTCGCATCCATTTAATTCCCATCTTTCCACTCCCTGTCCTATTCTTCAGAGCCTGAATTGACACCACAATTGGCTTCTATCAGAGATAACAAGGGTGACTCTCTAGTCCAGTGCCATCTCACCTCCTGGCGATATCCTGGGAAACAGAGATGGCAGCCCCTTTACCTCCAGCCTCAAAGCCCATTTGCAGAGCCTACCAGACAAGTGCCTGAGTATAGCTGGAACCCTGCTGTGCTCTTATCGTTCACTGCTAGGTCTGGTGACACTTCCTTTAGCAGATATGCAAATGAGGGCAGAGCACAGACAGTCTCTCATTTGGCTGAGGGCAGCTAATTTGTGGAAGAGGTTGAGCAGGGCCAAAACATCAGCTTGTAGACAGAAAGAACACAGAGTTACATGGAGCGGGACAGAGACAGCCACACAGAACAGGAAGCCTTTATGACTTTTTCAAAGATGTTCTAGAAACACTGAAACAAAAAACAGCTCCATGTTACTTAAATAGATTAGAATTCAAAAGCAAGTGCAATAAGAAGAGAGGACGCTTTGCCCTTGACAGGAATATGGCAGCACTCCCAGTGCATGGGGTAGATACGTCGTCCCTGGGCTTGAATCTGTTAAGATCTTCAAAGGAAAATGTGGCCATCGCAACCTCCCCTGCTACACATAACCCATGGGAGAATAGTTATTCCAAACTGCATGCCATGGGGTGCTGGGGGCTCAGCAGGGAGGTGGGGGTGGGACACCTCACTCAGCCTTCCCCCTCCCTGGCAGCTGCACGTCCCTCTGGTCTTATATGCATATACATACCTGTACACACGCAGAACGCACATGGGTACATAAACATATCTGTGCATATACAGATACATAACACACACACACCATCTTACATGTCAAATGTTTACAGTAAAGATTTCACAACTCACTCATCTCTGACAACTACTGTACTGTAACATGATCCAGACAACACCCTCACTGATCTCTGGGGGCCGTGCGTCCCATGCAGCCCTTGCCAGCTCTCTGTGGTGATTCAATCACAATGTAAGATTCTAACACTGGTCCTCAGTGGCTACTCCTTCCAATGACTGGGTGGTATTTCCAGGGGTCACCCAGGGTAAGATGGCGCTAGGCCCGCAGTGCGTATTCTGCTACCACAGGAGAGAGCACCGCTCTCAAAGGAAGTGGGGCTTAGAGCAAGCTTTCCATGTGGCAATGGACGGCACTGGTGACAGCAGGCGCCTACACACACTCTGTAAGCAAGGAGGAAAGGAAGAGGCAGGAAGATGCTTCCCCTGGGAAGGGCATTTCCAGATCAATCCTAATATGGTTTTACTCCCCTGTAAGAGGACAAGCAAATGGAAGAAGGAAGAAACATGGTGGTGTTTTATTTATTCTCAGATAAATATCATAGAAGTCACGGGGATGTATGGTGACTATAGTTAACGATACTGTATCTGCATATTTGAAAGTTGCTAAGAGAGTAAATCTTAAATGTTCTCATAACAAGATAAAATTTTTTTGTAACTATGTGTGGATGTTAACTAGATATTCTTGCAACATGTACAAATAGTGAATCATTATGCTGTATAATATACAAAATGAAACTAATATAATGTCACATGTCAACTATACCTCAGTAAAAAAAAGTATTTCTGTATGACTATTCCTAGCCAAATAAACACAGACAAGCATGCCCAGAAACAGGTTTTACCATGGTGAATGACAGAGAGAGAGATCATTCTCTAAAATTCAAAAACCTCATCAGGTTCTCTGTCTCACTCTGCTGATAAGCTTAGCATTCTCCTATTATTGTTTTTAATCCCTTGGTAACATGTTATATCTCATTCCTAATTTCTAAAGTTTGTACATGTTTTCTCTTTTTTTCTTGCTTAAGTGTATTTTTTCAAACCTGACAAAATTATTATCGGTTTCACCTGAAAGATTATTTGAAAGGAATAGATATGGAAATCCTAAAATAAAACAGTTTATAAAAGTATGGTAATGCACTTCATATGATATTGGTGTAAGAAAGGCAGACATATATGGAATGGGGTAAACAGTTGAGAAAGAGATGTATAAGACTTTATAGGAGCATTTGAGATCTTGGTCCCTGTCATATGTTGTCAGTTTGGCTCAAATAAACTCTTAAAACACTCTCTCTCTCTCTCTCTCTCTCTCTCACACACACACACACTCTTAGTATATGGTAAAAGAAGAGTCACAAAGGGAAAATAAATCAATTATTCAGTAAAAGGTTTTGAGAAAGATGGTTACTTAAGAAAACTACACATAAATCTTTGTCTTACATCATTCATTAAATTAATTCCAGAAAGATTAATGTGTTCTGTGTAAAATAACAACAAAACCTATAATCTCTCCATCTGTTTTTGCCAAATCCTGTGCTAAGCACGTGATACACACTTTTCATTCCATCCACCTAACACCACTCCTAAGTAAGTATTCTTCTTAGTCCCGGTTTTCAGATGAGGAAACAAGGCCTTGTGAAATTAGGTGACCTGCTGGAGCTTGGACAGCAGAGTCACCCTTGGCCCACGTCCATGAAGCTCGAAACGCCCCGTCCCAATCCGCCTGCCTTCCACAGGAGGAAACAGAATTGAATCTTTGTGTGCAGAGAAATCGAAAAGCGAAGGGGGAAACATCACAAAAGGAAAAGGTTGATAGACCTTACAAAAATTTAGAGTCTCTGGATGTCAAAAAGAATCACAATGTTTAACGACAGACCGCAGTGAAAATATTTGCAACAAATGTGATATAAGGAATTTGTGCAAATCGATTGAAAAAACTGTAGCTTCAAAAGAAAAATGGCAAAGACAATGGAACAGATGATCCACAAAAAGAGGAATGATGAACGACAGTAACCCTGTCAAACAGATTTGCCACGACTGCAATCAAGAAATGTAAATCAAGCTGAACAGAAAGCGACCACCTTTTACTTTGCAACGGAATGGTATTTTTTTTTAAATGAAAATATTCAAACTAGTGATACTGGAATGAGCTGGGCACTCTTTTGTACTGCTTCTGGGAACATAAATTGGAACAAAATTTCTGGAAAGCAATTTGTCATTCTGTATCCCGAGCCTTACAAATGCTGGATCCTCTGATCCAGTAATTCCACCCCTGGGAATCTGTAACAGAAATGTCACATTTCTGCAGAAAGATGTTCATCACCTTCATATTTATAACAACAAAACACTGTCAATAACTTAAATGTTTGATATTTCACAAATTATGGTCCATCATGTAATAGAAATTTGTGCATCCATTAAATATGATACTTAGGAAGAAATTTTAACTAAATGGGAAAATGCCAATGCAGCTAGAAAATGCTGACAAAAATTATATGGTTATATACATAAAATGGAAATCATATATATATGAGATTATGTATATATATATCATATATGTGTATGATATATATACAGTGTGCCAAATAAATGTATACACATTTTAAGAAAGGAAAACTGTATTAAAATTGTAATACTCAATATATACAAATAACAGAAGATGAACACAAGTCACATTTGACTTCTGCAATTATAAGAGGTGCTCAAAGCGGTTACCATCAGCGTCCAGACACTTCTGATTACAATGAACTACTGCTTGAGCAACATTGAATAAAGTGTCCACTTGTATACATTTTTTTGGCACCCCCAGTATATATCACCCTGTCTGGTGTTATTTATAATAAGTAATTGAACCGAAACTGCTTAGGTCCTGGTACTGGTAAATACAATGGTTTCCTCCTGTAGGGAGCAAGGAATGAGCAGGGCAGGGCCCAGGCTGCTTCTCCCCAGTGCCACAGGACCTGACCCCTACCTCATCCACACACTGTGCTCCTTCTCAGAGCCTTAGGGCTTCAGTGCTCTCAGTATCTTTCTCCTAAACGGGACGGCCTCTTAAGACGGCCTGCATTTCATGTCAACTTTATCTTCATTCTATCTGGTTTCATTTAGTGGTTCTTCCCAGCATACGTGCTCCAGACCCCTCTTCCTCAGGCTTCCAAGCACTCAACCCTGGCCCCAGCCGTCACCAGCCACTCGTGCGTCATTCAAGTCCTTTTCCTGCCTCATCTCTTTGAGCACTTCCTCTGAGGAGGTCCACATGACAGCTCACGGTCTCTGGAAGGCTCTTTCAGGCCTCCAGGAAGTTCCAGAAGTGACACTGCCTCTGTGCCCCTCTTTCCTTCTGTGGAATTTTCTTCACAGATGGGCCCTAGGCTCCTCTGCTTCCGAGATGTCACTGCTCACTTTATAGCTTGTAAAAAATAATGGCCAGCATTCAGTACATGCTTACCATGGGTTCGCCCTGGGTCATACATGTTGCCCACATTCTCCCATTTTATCCTCTCAGTCATCCAGTGACAACAACAGAAAGACAAATGGCTCAATTTTTTAAACGGGCCAAGAATACCAATAGACATTTCTTCAAAGAAGTGGTGCAAATGGCCAATAAGCACATGAGAAGAAGCTCAACATCGTTCATCATTAGGGAAATGCAAATCAAAGTCACAATAAGATGCCAGCACACACCCACTAGGATGGTTATCATCAAAAAGACAATAACAAGTGTTGGTGAGGACATGGAAAACTCAGAACCCTCATACACTGCTGCTGCGAAGGTAAAATGGTGCCACAGCCACGGAAAACAGTACGACATGTCCTTAGAACGATAACCATAGTTACCATATGACCCAGTGGTTCCACCCAAGACAACAGACAACGTATGTCCCTACAAGAACTTGGACGTGACTTTCACAGCAGCATTATTCACAGGAGCCAAAACATAGAAACAACCCAAACGTCCATCAACTGATGAACGGACGAATCAAGTGTGGTGTATCCATACAGTCGGCTATTATTATTCAGCCATAAAAAGGGATGATTCGTGCTACAACCTGGATGAACCTTGAAAACATTCTGTTAGGTGGAAAAAGCCAGACACAAAAGGCCACATAGTGTATGATTCCACTAATATGAAACATCCAGAATAGGCAAATGGTTGGAGACAGAAAGTAGACTACTGGTTTCCAGGGGTTGGGAGGGGGGAGAATAGGGAGTGACCAGTAATGGGCCAGGGTTTTCTGGGGGGATGATGAAAATGTTCTGGAATTAGTGGTGATGGTTGGACAGCATCATGCATGTACTAAACATCACGGAATTGTACACTGTACAGGAGTGATTTTATGGGATGTAAATTATACCTCAGTAAAAAAAGTTAACCCAACAAGTAGGCGTTTCACCAATGAGGAAGCTGTGTGGGCATAAGGAAGCTAGCGTCTCGCAGATGCTAGAACTCGCATCAGACCTAGGCAAGCACAGAGGGCTTCCCCTAAGGACTGCGTCATGTGGCATGAATTAGGGAGGGAGAGTGGACCTCCTCTCACTCCATCACTGGGCCAAAGAGGAAGGCTTGGCTAGGAGGACCACATCTCATCACCATGCTTGGGTTCACGCTCCAGGAGATGGGACCATTCAGTGGAGAAGCGGTGACGTTCTATGCACAGGTGAGTTTAACCTGTCAGGTAGGCAAGCTTGTGAAACCTTGGGTGGAAAAACTGCTCTGGGGTGTTGGGCACAGACACAGAAAATCTGGAGACACTCAACGTCACCACGCTTGTTATGAGTCACTTCACACAGAGGATACCACGAACCCACTAACTCCGTCAGCTTTCGGGGCCTCCATTCCCTCCTGGTCGTGCACAAACTCTTATGGAAACCAGATTTCAGGAACCCCAGGTTCTCCAGCTCTGGCTCCTGGCTACTGTCTGTGCCAGCATTCCCGCCCACTTTCTTTTAATACCAGATATGAAGAACTGTTTTTCTTTGCATTTGCACAACAGTAGTTAATGAGCAGTGTCAACTTGACTGAAGCTTTGCACAAAGATTGGAGGGAGAGAAAAGGATTATGTCACATCCGTTCACACCTCAGGAAACCGTTTTGCACCTCCTGGATCTTTGGACCTCCCAGGCCCTCTCTGTGACTCCATCATAGGGGTCCCCTCTCCAGCCTGTTCCCAACCCCACTCAAACCCTGTGCAGCCATGTGGTCGGCTGCCTGGGGTCTTCTCCCTGGGGTTCACTGTACCCCAAGACAGGCCTCTAGGGTCCCCCTAAAGCAAGACTTCTGAGTGCCTTAGGACAGATCTGAGCTTTCCTGCCCAGTGGCAGGTGGCAGGGCTGACTCTTGAGAGGAAATGCGGGTTTGCTAGGCCTGGGGTGATTGTGTACTCAAGTCACCTGGGCAGCACTGAATTGCAGCCTTGTCTTTTGGTGCCCCCCACCCCCCTTCCTGGCTCCATTTAAATAGTCAAATCCTGTCTTCACTCCTGAGCATGTCCAAGGAAGCTACATTTAGTTCCTGGAGCTCCACACACAGCCGCCTAAACCATCAGATGGACTCCTGCTGTCCCCTCACTCACCAGAGGGGAGCAGGAAGAAGTCCTGGCCCCTGGGGCCCAGGCAGGATAAGGTGTGGGCACCCTGGGCTGTGAGGTCTTTTCCATATGGCTATTTCTAGAGCAGGGGGGAGCGTCTTTGTGGCTTCCTTCAGCAGTCCTGGCTCACTTTTAGAGCAAGGTTATTAAACGGCCCTGACCCCAGAGCCACACCACTCAGGGTCCCTGCACCTGGCTGACTTCCAGAGAGATAGCAGAGGGCTGAAGCCTGCCACTTCTGAAACGGAGGAAAGCCCAGCTGTTCTTCACCCATCAGGATTCCCAAAACCAGGCCATGAACCAAGGACGGCGTGGGGCGAGCTTTCCACTGACCGGTCCACAGGGAACAGAGAACATAAGGGTGGTGAAGTTTGTTTTTCAGGAAGTTAAATCTATTTGATTAAAAACACTGGCTTTTATTATTATTATTTTTTTGCCTCTTTGGTGTTAAAGGATGCTTTCTTTCATGAAATGAGCTGTTGGAAGGTGGCAGTTAATTGTCACTGAGTTTTTAAATCTTAATTAGCAAAATTAAGGGTAGCAGCAAAATGAGGTGGCCCAGGTTTTGGGGAAGTTTGGTGGTCCATGGTATTCCTCAGCTTACAGTGGCTCCTGAGCCCGCAGGAAGTGTGGATTCACCCACAGAGCGGAGGAAAAGGGGAGCCCTGGGCTGGGGGGGAAGGCCTGGCCAAGCGGCCCTGGTGTCAGGACCTTGAGGATGGAGACTGACAAGGAGTCCAGGCGTGAGCTTAGAGGGTGGTGAACGTCTGTAGGCAGCCTGGGCACCCTTGCTAAGGTGCAGACCACGCCCGTCTGCCACAGGTCTGAGAACTCAGTGCAGGTGAGGGGAGGGGAGGGACAGAGAGTGAATTCCAGAAACCAGGCCTGAATCCCAGTTTGCTGCCAGCCAACGGGCAGTGTGGACAAAGGACTCCAGCTCTCTGAGCTCCATCTGCTCACCTGCAAATTCAGGGGCCGTCGGATGAGGGGTTCCCAAGGCTTCTGGTCCTAGCTCTGGCTCTGACTGGCCACGATGCTCCCAGTTGGAATCAGAGGGACCCTCCATCCATATGTGTAGCCTGAGCACAGCCACAGCTCCTGGTCAAAGGGCTATCATGCCTGTTAACCAGCAGGTGCCCTGGAAGCTCTCTGCAGGAGGCTGGCATACAGCAAACACCTAATGAATCAGCCTTGGATGCAGGGCCCGCTGGGGCAGGGGAGAAATCCACCTGGGCTGAGTGGAGTCGGCTCAGTATCTCCTTACTCTTTCCAAAGCCCTGTTGGTGGGTCCCCATGGGGGCAGTGCCTGTGGGGAAATCCAGGCCTGTGTCCCTTCCCCTGAGTGTGTGTGTGGGGGCGGGCGGGGGCGGTGCAGGAAGCTGGCCTTGGGAGGTGGGCCCTCTGACGCAGTCAGAGCTCAAGCCAGCGGGCCAGCTGTGAACCTGGGTTATTTTCTAAGTATTGCCAGCTGGCCCTTGTAAACATTCTGGCTCTCTTGCTGTCACCTGGAATCTATCTTCACACTCGGCTTGACAGGGGCAGGAGTGGGGTGGCAGAAGTCTGGTTGTCTGGGGATAGCCTCTGGGAGCAGATGGCCTTGGATTTGACTGTTGTCACTCATTTAACCTGTCTGCGCCTCAGTCTCCTCATCTGCAAAGTGGGGTGATAACAGGACCCGCACTGCAGGTTGTCGTGAGGATAAAACTGCCTGTGGTGGTGACTTCCTCTGCTCTCGGCCCAGGATGCCACTTCTGGGTGAACTGAAAGTCCTTTCTTCAGTGAACCCACCCCATATTCATGGTTCCCCTATAACAGCTTCCTCCAGGGACTCGAAACCTGGCATGGGAAGTGTCCCCTTTGCCACATCTGCTCTTCCATGAGGATTTGCACACTGGGCATCTCTGACCAACACCGAACTGCTTTCTGACACACCCACCACCATGGAGCCCTGAGCTTTGCCTGCCACAAAGAGCCCCGACCCCTTCTCCTGACTCCAGACCCTGAGGACACCCTGGCACCATAGCTATGGGCAGCCGGGGTGTGTGACCAGGCCTCAGAGTGGCTCTGGAGAGCTCTAACATGGCAAAACCCAAACTCCCAGGCCTGCAAGTCCCAGGAAACCTCACCTAGGCTCACCAACAAACCCGGGAAGTGTGCAAGGCAGGTCACTCTGTCCCGTGACACGAAACCACCCGTCTCAGTGCCGGGCCCCTGGCTAGGCCCAGGCTGGCCTCCCTTCTCTGAGTGACACCTCCGTATCTCTGTGCCCGGGCAGGAGAGGCCAGGCCCCGGCGGAGGGCCTGGGCGGGGGCAACACCATACTTACAGCACACAGAGCGCGTAGGCCCGGGAGATGGACTCGCTGGCACGCACGAGGAAGCTCCCATCCTTGCCCGTCCTGGAGAGCAGCTCCTCTGCCTTGGAGCGGGTAATGTTGCCATGGTTCCAGCACGGGACCATGGCGGGCGTGGACCTCCTCGGGCCGGACCGGCGGCCACCCCCAGGACCAACACGCCACCACGGGGAGTGAGGCCCCTGCACGGCCACTTGCCGTCTGTCCCCTCTCTGTTGCCCCGGCTGCTGCCACCAGCTCACTGACTGACTTCCTGTTTCAGGCGCTCGGCGAGGGAAAGGAAACGAGCTGCAGAGAACTTCCTCATTGCAGAGACCCAGCCGGAGGAGCGCCCAGTCCTCCACCACCCATCCCCAGCCTGCGCCCCCTCCCGCTCACTCGCAGGCCCTTTTTCTTTCCTCTAATGAGTCCCAGTCCCCAGAGGGTCAAATGCCAGCTCAAGTCCTAGGGGAATTGGCAGCTCCTGTGGTGTCAGGAGGCTCATGGCTGGCTTCTGAAGAAGAGTGGCCTGGCAGGTGTGGACAGGCCAAAGCAGCGGCCATTCCAAGGCCTGGCCCGATGCCCACGTGGGATGGCCACCTCCTGGACAGATCCCTCAGCCTCTTGCCCTACCCCAGGGCTTTTCAGTTCCCTGTGCCCTCCCCCCAACATACCCGAGGCACAGAGGCTCCGGGTCCACCTTCTCAGTTGGGGCTAAGGCCTGGCCCAGGTCTGAGCAAAATGGAGGGGAGGGTTACAGCTGAGCCCTCCTCTCCATATTGGAGGTTCATGGCCATCCAGACCCCAGACAGCCCTGGCTGCTGGGAGGACCTTGGGTGACACTGCTTGATGCCTCCGAGGGCCCACACGGGAGCTCTCTGACACTTTCACACTCATTCCCTGGGCCTGGTGGGTCTGAAAGAAACTGGACGACACATCCTCCATGGCAGCATGAATAAAGGCTGGAATTTTCACCTCTGGGTCTTCACAGAACATTCGGGAAACCCACGTATCCCCACTGGCCACCTGACCAAGAATGACGTTCCTTCCTGAGTCCTGCAGCTCAGCAGCGTCGGGGGCAGCCAGGCATGGCTGCCTTTGCCCACAGCCCAAAGGGGAACTGCCTCCATGAGGCCACCAGCCAGGACCAGCAGATTCTGAGGGCTCCAAAGTGGGCACCTGCCCCTTGGGCCCCAGACTGGGTGCCTTCAGTCCTTGAATCAGGCCCACCAGGTAAAGGGGTAAGTTCTGATCTATTGCACAGGGGGTGGCCTCCCAACCCGAGGCCTCACCCCGGAGGACATGACAGCAGAATCCCTCCAGGGCCCAAGCCAGGCCTCTACCTTAAGGAAAATAGCCCCTAAAGGAGCTCACGTGAGCCAAGGAGCGCCAGCACCTCCCGCCTGCAGCAGCATGCGATGCAGGTGATGCTGAGTGAGCAAAGTGCTGTCATCCGGGTGGACTGACCCCGTCCTGATTCTGAGGCCCGGAATAAGTGTGGCCCCCCACTTCAGGCCTTCTCTGGGCTCCAGGTGAAGTTCCTTTTGGGAAACGTGAGCCCAGAGAAGTCCAGTCTTCACTCTGCCTCCCAAGCCCCCTCCCCATTCCTCCCACCGAACCCAAGGACTGAACTTTTAAACCTTCAGCAAGCCTGTATCAGGGGCCCTCTGGGCAGGCCCTCAGTGGGGGAGGGGACACAGTGGGCATAGCGCTGGCCTCCATGCTCTGGCCTTCCCCCAACCAGCCGGACCCTGTGTCTGCCGGCTCCCCAGAAGTCCCTCCCCGCACCTCAGCTTTACCTCACCTGGATGCTCCCATCATGCACTTTGCACCCTTCTCCTCGCTTCCCTGCTGACCCGCACCAACTTCCACCCTGCTCTCAGCCTCAAAGCCCCTGGGTCACTCTAGGGTCCATCAGGAGGCTCCATCCGAAATCCTGGCCCCGTTGTACCTTGACCAACTCATCCTAGAGAACCTGCAGCACGTCTAAGACTCTTAGAACCATCTTTCCCCCACACTTTCCAGCTTCCCACCCTCCCTGCCTCACGCCTCTGTTCCCATTGAGTCCCACATCTCTGCAGAGTTGGGGGTGGCCAGTGGGACTGTCCTGGCCATTTGACTCCAGTGTGATTTCCCTTTGACACACACATGACACTCATTTCCTTCATTTTTAAGGCCCATCCCATCTTCACTTCCTTCCCAACCCAACTGCCTGAGCCATCTGACATGGTCAGCTTCCTTGTCCCCCTGTCCTTGAGCCCCCCACGCTCAGAAAACCCCAACTTCTCGCTCAGGGCTGCCCTAACGGCAGGTGGGGGCCAGGTAAATATTTTTTTTTGCAGGGCCCTTATCTATAAAACAATGTACTAAGAACTGTTATGAAATCGAAGGATCCATTGAGGTAGAGTGATTTATTGAATAAGGTTTAGAATAATGGATAAAGAGGAGGTTAGTACGCATATATTCGATGTCTAATTGGTGCATATGAAGTGATGTCCAGGTCCTCTCTTCCTGTTCAGGTCCTGTTTTCTCCTGACAAGCACACTATTCCTGGCTGATTTCATATCTTGTGCAGGGAGATGAAGTCAACAGTGCTGCAATTTTTCACAATGTCGTGGCTTTTCAGCACCTGTTCATCCTTGCCTCTGCCCCCTTCCCACACTATTTATTTGTTGCTGGTGGCACCATTACTCACGCCACCCGTGAATACCGACTTCCGGTAATTCCCTCAGAGGTTGTTTCTTTGTTTCACGGATAAACACAGATGCGTGTCTTGCCCAGAGCGTGTGAGAAAATGTTAACGGTACGTGATTTTGTAGTCATGTTAAAGCTACTGTTCTGACATTCGTAGCATAAACGGAGAACAACACATCTTCTAACCAGCTTCTCGTGAATTGTTTAGACCATAATCACTGCATTGCTACCCAGTGCTCTCTTTCACTGATGACCACACCCCTGCCTTGCACACATGAGAGTGGTCCCATTCTCAAGGAATGTGCATCCGCACCTGGCCTGCTTACGGGCATCCTGGACGGCTTCATGTGAGCTGATTGGAGGAGCCCATGGGTATTGCAGAGCAATGGTCTCGCGAGCCGTTGGAGGAGACGCGGCCTGACAGCTGGACAGGCGCCTCCAGAGGGGGTAGAATGAGTGCCCAGGCACTACTGGCAGGCGTGTCGAGGGTAAATAACACCTGCCGCCATCTCTGCCATCCTTAGTGCTACTGAACAGAGGCAGCACCATGGGTGGAACGCTGCAGGTGAGGGGTGACCTGGGGGCCCACACAGCTCAAGGCCAGGGACTGGCCATGAATTATGGGTTGTCCAGAGCCCTGAACTTGTCTTGTGCTCGGTATCAGTAAGAACCATCCAAAATCAGCATCTCAGAACCATCCCAGCAGCCCAATCTTGTGCCATCACACAAAAGAAATACCACACTGGTCAGAAAGCATGATCTGCTCCTCAAGCTGCTCCCTTGAATCATACCCAGTCATACGGCTCCAAAAAGAGCCCATGGGCTTGAGTCCCGGGGCTCCTTGGGGGCATCTGGTCAACCTCGCACATAGGGCAGAGGGTTGGAGAGCAGCTGAAGGGGAAAAGTTGGGTCATGTTTCATGTGGGCCCATGTTCAGGCTGAGGCAGCCTACCCAACCACACTGCCAACCCTGGCCAGTCCCGGGCACTGGAGGAAAATTTCTAGGAAGTCAGTGCAGTGAGCACCATCAGGGTGGGCTGCCAGGCATCAGGGCACGGGCACTTGGCCATCTCTAGAAGTTCTAGGAAGAACCGACAAACCTTCAGTGTTAAAGCAATGAGCTTATGTGGCAGGATCCCGCCGCCTCACTTTCCCTCGCACTGAGTCCCAGTTCCACTTCTGCTCCTGGCCTCTTGGAGCTGGCCTCTCCGGATCCTCTCCCTGGACCCCGGCACACACAAATTTGGCTCTGATTTGGTTTAGTCGTCCCTGAGACGGCGGCCTGGAGCATCCTTAAGAGTGGGAGGGTGAGGTCTCGGTTCACAACCCGCCCACCCTGTGCCCTCCACATCTCTGGTAACTGTTTCAGAGTGCAAATCAGACCTTGAATTACACACATGTGAGACCAGGGTCCCAGTCCCAGCCCTGCCACAAATATCTGGCGTCTGAATCTCAGTCTGCGACTCTGTGAAGTTACGTAACATGCCTCGTGCAAAGTAGGTGCTCGCGACAAGGCAGGTCTCCGAGGTGGCCCTCCAGACCAGTGCCTGCAGGGCAGAGCGTCCGTGGGCTCCAGCACACAACCAGGGTCAGTGACACTCGCCATTGGCTTATCCACCCTGGTTTGAAAAAGGACAGGATTCTATAAAGCCCTCTGTATCTCCGACTAAAAATAACCTAAATGGGTCAGGTTCTGAGCCTGGTGATTCCGCCACCAGGGGGAGCCTCAAACTCTAGCCTCCACCAGGCGTTCAGGTGTGACGCTCTGCAGAGCCCCAACTTTCGTGTTCCCATAGCAACGATGCCAACAGGGATGAAGGAGATTTCCCCAGGGGTCCAAGGTCCCACAGAGTCCATAATTGCGCTGAATGACGTCCCGTGACTACCAAAGGCCTGGCAATGAGCCATTCTGCCCTTTCACTGAAGATCCTGGAAAATCAAACGGGTGAACTACAACAAGGAAAATTAGGTTTGACATTGGCAAGAATCAAGTAAGGGAGAATCACATCCACAAAAATATCTTGTGTCTTTTGCCAAGATTGTTAAGGAAAATAGTCATAATACAATGGTAAGTGAAAAGGAAAAAAGAAAGAAAAATATCAGGAAACCGATAAGAAATATTGATTTTAACTATGGAAAAAAAAGTGTATACTGGGAAATCACTGATTATGAAAAGTGCTGAGTTAGGTGGCATCTCTACAGGCATTTTTTTTTTTCCTTCCTCCTACTTTTCCAGACTCCTTTATGACCACACACTACTTCTATAATAATAAAAATTAAATAAATAACAAGCCAACTCCAATTCCAGAAGGGGTGTATAAAATCCTGTGGCACAGCGTGGCTTTATGTACATGGCTGGGAGCCTCTCCAAAGACACACACATCCCTAGGGAGTCATAAGGAAGAGAATGACTTTTCTCTGGGATCTTTTTTAAATTTTTATTGAAAGTAATACATATTAAAAATTCAGCCAGCACAATGAAAACTACATTTTCCTGCCCTCCCAGACCCCTAACCCCATTGCCCCCAGGCCAGCCTCTTGTGTATTCTTGCAAAACCTTCTATGCATATACCATATTTTTGCAAGGCCTCTTTGCTTTTTACCCTGCTGTGCACCTTGCTTATTTCACTTTAACAATATTTCTGAACATGTTGTGGTGGTTTTTTGTGCCTACCACATTTTTTTTTTAAAGCCAGCATACCATTCCATGCCATAGCATAATTAATGGTACCAGTCTCCTGTTGATGGACACTTAGATTGTTTCCAGCGTTTACTATGACAAACCATGCCACAGTGTACACACGTGGCCGTGTCTCTGGGTCCTGTGCAGTCAGAGATAAATACCCCCCGAAGAGCAACTCAGGTTCAAAGGTGGTGCACAGTTTCAGTTTTGATTAATTGTGCCATATTGTCTTCTAAAGTGGCTGCGGCAATTGCCATACCCATGGTGCAGGAGAATCGGAGCTTACTGTTTCCTTCAGCCTAGAGGAGCCATCCTGAAGAAAGCGACACGGATGAAAACCCCACTTCTGAAATAGACTTTAAAAAACAGGCCTTGGTAACTTGTGTTTCAAAAGGATTCTCGACTTTCATCACAGCAGGCATTTAAAACTGAGCTGTCCTCCTTGGATTTAAGACATGATTTGAATTTTTAACAAAATGTAAACAGTCCCTTCCCAAGAAAGCTGCTTGGGTGTGTCTCCTGGGCTGAACATGAGGCGTGAAGGGGCTGGCCCAATGGCCTTGGCGGACCTTACAGATTTGCATCTTTGTGGAACTAAGCCCATACCTGGTGCAAGACACACCAGTGGTCTCCCCAAGGTAACCACGTTGTCATAGCAACCAACCCCTTCTGGTTCTCGGCCTCTGGGGTCAGATTTGCCAAACTCCGGAGACAGCAGCTCTCTGCTTGGCTGCTGCTGACTGGTGCTGGGGCGGCCACTTCCCCGGGCCCCTGAGCTGCCTCCAACCTCTGTTCTGCTTCCGAACACTTCCCAAGCCTGAATCATGACAACCCTTCCTTGGCAGGGCCTGTGACTGCATTTCCTAAATGCATTTTCTGCCAACAGCCACTCACTTTCCCCAGAGATTACGTGGCAACTCCTCCCCAGCTTCGTATTCTGTTCCTCTTCTTCTTTACCTCAGCAGCCAGCAGTCCTCACTGATGTGCCGAAAACAAAAAACATACCCACCCTCCTGTTTCCGGCCTCAATCCCATCAGACTCTTCTGAGCAATTTCGTCTTCTGATGTCTCCCCTGCATGGCCACCCCTGGTCTGAGGAAGCCCTGGATTTTCCTCACTGCATCGGCTCCTAAAGCCCACCTATTGGCTCCTAAAGCCTCATGAAAGTCATTTCTTCAATGCCCCTCCACCCCTGCATTTCTACCCACCATCCCCGCCCCTCTGCCTCCCCCCCTCCCCCCCCCACATCACCTCTTCCCTGGACTGTTCCAGCTCCGCAGGCTGCCAGAAGCACAGTCTTTTTCTGGCACTCCTGCTGAAACCCCCCTCCTCTTTGAGCCCCCGAGCCTGCCCAGCTTTGCCTGCTCCTCCCCAAATCCGCATTTGTCTTATCCATCCCTCCAGGCTACAGCCTCCAATCCGCACTGGCTTTCGGTAGGGGTCTCAGTCAGCTCGGGCTGCCATAATGAACTATCACAGACTGGGGTAGGGGTGGGGGTTGATTTCTCACAGTTCTAAGGGCTGGAGGCCCAAGGTCAGGGCGCCAGCATTGTCGGGTTCTGGTAAACTGCCTCTTCTTACCTTGCAGATGGTGCCTTCTCACTGTCCTCGTGGCCTTTCTTCAGTACCTGTACGTGGAGAGAGAGAGATCTCTCTCTTCCTCTTCTTATAAGGCCACCAGCCCTGGAGGATTAGGACCCCATCCTTCTGAACTCATTTAACCTTAATTACCTCCTGAACACCCAAATACAGTCATATTGGAGGTTAGTGCTTCAACATATGCATTCAGAAGGGAATCAATTCGGTCCAAACTGGTACCCACGAAATAGCTGCTAAATTATCCTAACAGCTACAATCTATCAGCCACTGTGTGTGGGACTCTGTGCTGAGCTCCAGGCGTCAATTGCCTCATTCAAGCCTCGTGATACCCCATGAGGGGGTCCTATCATTATCTCCATTTTCCTGGCAGAGAAACTGACAACCAGAGAGGTTAAATAATTCATCTTCCAATTAGTGGCAGGCCTGAGATTATAGCTCGTGTCTGCCTGAGCTCATGGCCACTACGCATACTACATGCTTTGAGTTAGATGAACCCTCAATTCAGTGCTGGACTCTGAGATTCTCAGGCCAGAGTCTTTGCCCCACTCACCTAAATTCTCCCCAGCGTCCCCTCTGCAGACCCTTGGGCCCCCGTGTGAGTTACCCAGACCACTGTTGGAAATAGCACACATGGAGGACTAGCTGGGTTCCAGGCATGGAGTGCTGGTCCCCTGCATAAAAGAATTTCAGACGACCACTTTAAGGGTCCCTGGGGAAGTGCGTGGCCTGTAGGATCAGAACAGGTTCCTGGTGGAACAGAAGGATGGGTCTCACCTTATCCTCTAGGCCTTTTTACTGTGAACTCAAATGTGGCTTGTCGACCCCCTGGTGGAGGGGTGGTAAAGGGGACCAGGGCCTTGGCTAGTCGTGGAACCTGTCAAACTACAAATCCCTTCCCACCTGGAGGTCCTTGTCTGATCACAGCCGTGACCTACTCGATCTCCGGGATCTATAGTTCCAAGTCCTGGTTTGTAGCCAGACTGCAAAGAATGTCCAGGTTCATCTTCCTCAGACCTCGCTTTGAACTTGCCCCTCCCCTACTGAAAATCTTGAACTGTCTGTAGGACAAAGCCCAAACTCCTTTACTTGCAAAGGCTCTCTACTTTGGCCACCACCTGCCTCTCTACTGATTTCCCATCCCACTCCCGAGGACTTGCCAGGGGACCTTCTCATTTCATGTCTGGGTCAGCAGCTATTCCCACCTCGGCCCATTGTAGCTGCTGCCCTCGGAACGTGTGCAACCCAAAACTTGACGTCCAGATCTCCCTCTACCCCCTCAGACACGATCTCCTTCCCGCAGTCTCTCACAAGCCCCTGTCCTTGCCCGGACCCCGTCCACCCGCTTCCCACCTCCACACACTCAGCCTCCAGCACACACAGTATCCACCCCCCTGCCTCCTCTCTCTGGGGCCTTCAGCCCCCTCTTCACCCCACTGCTCCCCCCACTCCTGCTTGAAAACCTCCTCCCTCCTGACGGGGCTGCTGACCTTTCACAGAGAAATTTCCTACCAGGCGGCTTAGCACCAGAACAAACCCACAGCTCCCAAGCAGCATGGCAGCCAGGGTCTTCCACACGTCTCCTCTGCCTCTCCGATGGCTGCCGTACCCACGCCTGTGTTTCTCCTAGTTGGTCCTGCTTCCCTACCTCGCCTCCCCGTGCTCCTCAGAGCAGCTCACATCTGGAAGCCATCAAAAAACAACCTCCTCGCTTTTCTGCCCAAGCACCTTTAAATGCACCCACATCTGCCTCTAGCCTCATCATTCCCCTGCTTCTCCAGGTTTCCCTCAGCCTATGCTGGGATGGCTCCAAAAGCCACCCAGGTCCCCCTTGATTGTCTCCCTCCCCTCCACAACCCCCTATAAGCAAGCTGAAGATTTTTTCCATTTTGTAAAACAAAAACCCTGCCAATGGCTTTCAGTCTTGGCTGTGCATTTGAAAGGTCCCAGGCCAACTAAATAGAAATCTCTTGGTGGGGCCTGGCCATCTCCTGGCTAGTCTAGTGGACAGCAAAGACTGAGAACCGGGCTCCCACCTGCTTTCTTCTTGCCTGGGTATCGTCCTTTCTTTTCACCTTAACTGATGACCTTTATAGATAAATTGTCCTCCACTGTCACAGTGTCCCCTCTTCCCACTGTGGCCTGGCTCCACCCACCCACCTGCCGTACCAAGACCTTCTCATCAAGATCTTCACTAATTTCTTTCTCCCAACATCCTCCCGCCCTCTCCCACCTCCCCACATTTTTCTGATTGCTCCCCCAGCTCCCTATCTTCCTCCTGACCGTCCTGTCTCACCCCCAGCCTCTGAGCTCTTGGCGTGTCCCCCGCTCTTGTTGTTGGCTTCTCTTTTGTCTCTCCCACACTCTCCCAGGGCATTTTCTCCACTATGGCTTCCAAATCTGCCCTTCCAGCCCTGGCCTTACTGAACTCCCATCCACACTTCCTGCTGCCTGCGTGAATATACAATGGACACTTAAGCCCAACCTCATCTGAACATTCCATCTTTACACCAAAAACCTGTTTTTCTACACGTCTCATCTATCTAGATTCCTGTCATCAAACCTCCCAGCTTCCCAAGCCAGAATCCAGATGACGTCTTTATCCCCACCCACATCTGATGGATGGATCGCCAAGCTACAGAACTCTCTGGAATCCATTCTCTTTGATGCAGCTGCACTGGCCCTGGCTGCATTCCACCCTTGCATTGTTTGTCCCCAGGACTTTCCAAGAGGGCTTTCCCTAGCCCTTCCTCCCTCACGTTCCATCCCACCCCACTCACATCTCTCCCTCTGTCCTCCCATTTCTACCAGGGCTCTCTGTCTAAAATACAAATCAGAGTCTGCCACTCCTCTGAGTGAAACCCTTACCATGGCAGGATGAGATGCAAGCTCCCTGGCAGGTCATACCAAGCCCTTCACGGCCCGTGCCTTGCCAGCCTTTCCTGACTCCTCCCTCTCCCACACTCACTCTGGGCTCTAATATGACCAAATCGGTACCTTGCCTGTTTCCATTCATTCATTCATTCATTCAATCAATATTGACTGAGAGCCTGCCATGTGCACAGACGCTGTCCTAGACCCCAGGGATACAGCAGGGAACAAAACCGCCTGCCTTCAGAGCCTACACTCTACGTGGGGACGTCTGCCCTGTGCAGCAGTCTACCGTCTAACTCCTCCCCAGCCAGGTGGGAAAAGGGCCAACTCGGAAAACTGACCCCCTGTCTCCTGTCACCAGCTTGTAAAATCATGGTCGAGTGGCTTAATCTCTCTCTGCCTCAGTTTGTCCCTCTGTAAAATGGGGGTGATAACAGTAACCTGCCTCATAGGATTGTTGTAAGGATAAAATGAGTGAGACCGGTGCACAGTCAGCCCTCACTAGACATTCACTTTTGTTTCATACCCTCAGCTCAGTGCCTAACACATAGTGAGTGTTAATAAATAAATAAATGTATGTATATTTTCTGGTTGGATTAAAGAAGAAGAAATTATTAGTTAAAAAATTATAAGCGCATTACAAGTTAGGTTGTACTTCATGGTGTCTCTCTTTGATCTATTATCTTTTGCAAGAAAATAACGTGGAGGAATGCTCACGATATAATGTCAACGGGGGAGCAAAAGCACCATTCTATGTCGACTTTACAGCACGATCTCAGCTTTAGGAAAAAAGAAAAGTTCACAGATAAAAGACCAGAAGAAATGTGCTTCCAGTTAGTGTGATTTGGGGTGATATTTTTTCCTGCTTCTTTGTACTTGCAAATGTTTGGCATCTATTACTTTGAAACCCTCCCCTTAAAAAAGTACAAAAATGGAATTTGAAAAAGTAACACCTTGCCAAAAGTACAGTCAGCTTTCTCACCTCTGAGCACTAGGATGAAAGTATCGCATTTAAATACTGGATTCCTTCCTTCCTTCTTCACGTGGTGGGGAGGTGACGTGCGGTGGGGGGTTGCAGTATGGCCCCAGCACTGAGATCTCCTGATGCTGATCGTGAATGGTGCCTTCTGAGACATCGTGGGCTGGTAAGTCCGCAGACCAGGCCTCACATGTGAGCTGCCGTCTCCCCGCCCACTCTGATGAGGTGATGAGGGAGTGCCAGGAAAGGTGGCACAGTGCCCAGGGATTAAAGGCTCTGGCTCCGGACACAAGCCAACCAGAATTCCACCTCCCAGAACCTGGATGCACAGACCCCTTTGCTCTTCTTGGATGTTTAGGCGGAGGCTGTGAAGACAACTCTGAACAGAGGCGGGGACATTGGTCTGGGCTCAGAAAAGCCAATTGCTCTCTTGGCCCTGCCTCTGTGTGGTCTTGAGGAAGCCACTGGACCTCATGCGACCTGCTTTAACCCCGTCAACTGACTAGGGTGGACTTAGACTTCAAGGTCACTCCCATCTCTAAAGGGCTAACCTTTCGTGTCCTGCCATGTGTGGCCTTACCGCTAAGAGTGGACAAGTTTCAGTCAGTTTTTGGGGCCACATGTTGTCCCAGTTAATCTTCGCTTTGCAGAGAGAGGGCCCCTTCTGGGAAAAGTAGACTCTCCTTATCATACCACCGGGTTTAGCAGACCCCCTCCTGGCCTCTCCACAGGGCCAGTCTCTGGGCCTTCCAAAGTGACGCCCCAAATCCTCTGACCCAGCCCAGATCATCAACCACCCTTCTCTGGGGCCCCCAGAGTTACCTGAAATCCCACAGGCAGCCATTCGATCAGGTAAGGCCATCAGGGTGGTCAGGGTGGTCTTGCAGAACTGGGAGAAGTTTCCTGCATCTGGAACAAAGTCCTAGGCAGGTTGCGGTCCACACCAGGGCATCTCCAAGTTTTCAAACTCTTTCATATTTCAGAATCATCTGGAAGGCTTGTTCAAACACAGCTTGCTGCGCCCACCATGAGTTTCAGATTCACAAAGTCTGTAGG
This sequence comes from Rhinolophus ferrumequinum, assembly GCF_004115265.2. Taxonomy (NCBI): domain Eukaryota; kingdom Metazoa; phylum Chordata; class Mammalia; order Chiroptera; family Rhinolophidae; genus Rhinolophus; species Rhinolophus ferrumequinum. The sequence continues at coordinate 5,860,424 of NC_046291.1, forward strand.
TAGGATTCGGGAGCACCCAAGGGTTTGCATTTCTCTCAGCTTCCCAGGGGAGGCTGCTGCTCCATGGACCACTCTTTGAAAACCACTGTTCTAAGTACAGGTAGAAATCCGTGAAGTGGCTGCCTGGGTAACACGAGGGAAAGGCAGGAGACTAACGTCCCCGGGTCCAGCAGCCAGCGGGTCCTGGGTCCATGGCTCTGGCTTCTTGAGGGGAACAAGCAAGATGTGTTGTTGTCCCTCCCAGGTCTTCATGAGAACGTCACCTACTCAGAGGCGTCATCTCTGAGGACCCCAGATTGAGCAGACCCCCACTCATTCTTGACAATATTGTTCCCTTTTACATTCTCTTTATCACTAAACAGTACAGAGTTGCATTCCTACTTATGAGGTGTGATCAAAAAATATGGTGAATGTTTAAATTAAAAAAAATTATTACAGTAAAAGACACATTGCCATCAATCCCCCTCAAAATACTCCCCTTGCTTCAAACACACTTATCCCATCATTCTTGCCACTTCTGAAGCAGTTCTGGCAGTCCTCTTTCATGAGTGTCTTCATTCTCCATCATGGCAATGCTTCGTGTCACATACCACTTCTGCTATGCGGCAATTTCTGTCAAATAAAACCATTATGGGGGCTGCCGGATGGCTCAGTTGGTTGGAACACAAACTCTCGACAGCAAGGTTGCCGATTCAGTTCCCGAATGGGATGGTGGGCTGCGCCTCCTGCAACTAAAGATTGAGAACAGCGACTGGACTTGGAGCTGAGCTTCTCCCTCCACAGCTAGATTGAAGGACAGTGACCTGGAGCTGATGGGTCCTGGAGAAGCACACTGTTCCCCAATATTCCCCAATAAAATTTATTTTAAAAAAAGAATAAATACCAGGGGTGCCAAAAATGTATATACATTAAAAAAAAAAAAGACAAACATTATGGTGTGTCCTCATCCACCTTATTCACTGAATCTGGCACCATGTGACTTCTGTCTCTTCCCCAAAGTCAAAATGATTCAGGACATCGAGGCAGCCATGACAGTGCAACTAAAGACACTCACAAAAGAGGACTTCCAGAACTGCTTCAGAAAGTGGCAAGAACGATGGGATATGTGTATTCGAAGCGAGGGGGCGTATTTTGAGGAGGATCAATGGCAATGTGTCTTTTACTGTAATATATATTTTTTTCTTTAAACAGTCACTGCATTTTTCAATCACACCTCACAGTTGCTTACGTGTTTATCGTCCACTTTATCCCACAAGATGTGAGTTTCCTGAGGGCAGTGGCTCTGTCTTGTTTCCATGGAATTCCCATCCCCTAGAGCACCATCAGGTCCCACTCAATACACATTTGTTGTATAATGGTGGCCTTAGCCATCCTGAGGCAGCAAACTGAATTCATGGTGGAAAAGGTACCCTTGGCCATGTCACTGACCCTGATCTATTTCTAGGGTCCTTAGCGGACCACTTCTGAAAAGTCTCTGCACTGCATGCGGCAACGGGTGAGACCACAGCACGTAGCTCTCAATCCTCCACGGTCATTTCCCATGAGCCATCAAATGCCTGGACTGAACAAAGAGCGGAAATGGATGAGGAGGTGATGGAAATGACGACCGTTGTCCCAGGGGTCCCTAATGGTGACAAGAGCTCCGACACCTCAGTGCTGATAACAGCCCTGAGTCAAATACCTGCAAGGACCAGGACGAAGGGGGCTCCCCAGACCTGGCGCTCCAGGTTCCCCCTGGTCTGCACTAAGGGGAGTGTGCTGGTGAGGTCAGCTTTCCCTGTTCCCTGCTGTTCTATGTCCTGATTGTCAGATTACCAGGCAGAGTACTGAGTAGAGCTGCCCCACCAGGCTCCTTCCAGCGTGGGCCTGGCAGTGGACCATGTACATCACAAAACACACACACACACACACACACACACACACACTTTCCACACCAGCTCACGGATGTCCCACACAGTGGCATTGGGCTCAAAACTGGCCAATGGGCCACAGCCTAGACCTGGAGCTCCGGTGTAAGTGACTTGGGTGGCTGAGGGGTCACCTCCCTGAGCCTTCAGAGGCTGAACAACGTCTGACACTTGCAATCCAGCAGTCTGGGCCTGAGGCACGAATCTTGGCATTTGCTTATTTTTTCACTTGTTTGACAAATTTTTAGGGGAAGATGGGTGGAGGGGAAGGGCGTGCTGGAAACGTGTATCAATCTGTGTGTACGTGGACACAAATTATAATAAAAATTCGGTTTCACTAAATACACTAAATATATCCCAGATTGGATCCTAGAAAAGAAAAAGGACACTAGTGGGAAAAAACTGGTGAGATCCAAATAAAGTCTAGAGTTTAGTGAGTGGTAATGTTCCAATGTTAATCTCTTCGTTCTCACAAGTGTACCACAGCTAGGAGGACCTGGACGTGCGGTGTACGGGAACTCTCCATACTGCCTGTGCAACTGTTCTGTAAATCTAAAATTGCTTCCCCCAAAAAAGTTTATTTAAAAAATTCTAAAGTTCCAAAGTTTGACAACCCAAAAGGACATATTGATTTGGAGGTTTAACCAGAAAATCCGCTATTCAGTTCAACTTTTCGATTTTATTAGGTATACATGCATGCAGTAAGGTATACAAACCTTGTGTACAGACCCCGTTGGATGTTTACACATGGATGCACCCTTCTGACCAGCACCAGATCAATCACTGGCATCTTCCCAGCACCCAGAAGCCTCCTCGCCCCTCCCCCGTGAACAGTCTTCCCCCCCAGAACTGGCCTCTATCCTGACTTGTGTACCACAGATTGGTTTTGCTTGTTCTTGAACTTCATATACATAGAATCATAAAGTACGTATGCTTTTGACTCTGGCTTCTTTCACTCACCGTAACATCTGAAAATCAGCCATGCTACTGTGTGTGGCAGTAGTTCATTCTTTTATGGTTGTGTAATATTCATTCCATTGCATGACTACTCCCCCATGTAGTTATCCATTCTATTTTCTATTGACATTTGGGTTGTTTCCAGTTTGGGACTCTTATGAATGGAGCTTTTGTAAACCTTCTCATTGTGTCTTTGGCAGCTGTCTTGCACGCATTTCTCTTGGACGTGTACTTCAGAGTGGAAGTGCTGGGTCAGAGAGTAGTATTTGCATGTTCAGCTTAGGGAGACACTACAAAACTGCTTTCCAAAGTGTTTGTACTCGTTACACTTCCTCCCAAAATGTATGAGAGTTCCTGTTGCTTCACATCCTTGCCAATACTTGCTGCTGTCAATCTTTTTAATTTTAGTCATTCTAGAGGGTTTCTCATGGTATTCATTTGCATTTCCCTAATGATTATGTGTTTAACAGCCTGTAGGATCTCTTCTTTTGTGAAGTGCTTATTCAAGCCTCTGGCCCATTTTTCTTGGATTGTCTTTTTCTTATTGGTTTGTAGATACTCTTTATATATTCTGGATACAAGTTCTTTGTCAGATATATGTACAATAAATATCTTCTCCCCATCTACGGCTTTTCTTTTCACTCCTAGTGGTGTCTTTCAAAGAGTAGATCAGTTTATTTTTTTCATTCAAATCCGAAGACGTCGGCATTTGTATACATTTAGAACTAGAAGCAACTTTAGAGATCGTCTGTGCCAGCGGCTCAGGAGCCTTAGTTCACTAGAATAACTTCAGGAGCTTTTGAAAAAACACCCATGTCTGGGCCCCCCCCCCCCGAGATTATGAGTCAGTTGGTCAGGGGTGGGGCTCGGGCATCAGCATGATTTAAAAGCTCCCCAGGGAATTCTAACAAGCAGTTGGAATTGAGACTGGAGGGAGTGTAAGAGAGTGCCATTCTGCTTGGTAGTGGCCAGAGGCTCCATCCTATTCTGCTTCATCTCAAGCCCCTTAATAGATCATTGATTCTCTTCCAGGTGGGTAAGGGAGGCCAGCCCCTGACACAGTCCTCGGTGGGTCTTCCTCTTTGAAGCCTCTTGCTTTGCCCAGGACAGCCCAGGTTAATCCCCACTGTTTTGGTGTAACTCTTACCAGCGTCCTCCTTTCACTCTCAGAAGTCTCCCGATGTGAATGATGATACACTATAGTGCCCGCATCTGGAGCGTGCACGGCCCTGGCCCTCACGCCCTGTCCACACCTACTGACAGCCTCAGCACCATCTCCCGCCAGCTACCCCGGTGGGGTTGGAAAGATAGCTGGTGAGCATCCCCCAAAACAGAGGGGCACAACTTTCCATTCCAGCAACGACCAGGCCCCAATTACTCATCTGGATCTATTAAAACCCCACAAGGAGAAGTAGCACCCAGATAGGAGGCCAGTGCCAGGAACCACACCCAGAACCAAAGCTCCCCACTGTGAAAATTCCATTTAACCACTGCCTGGCCACACGGAGACACAGCTCAAATGCAACAACCCACGGCTGTTGTCATTGATTCTCCCCATTCCATTATCAAACTGCGAGATTGACCCAATCAGGAGGAGAACTGATTAGAGGGGTGAGCAGGGGCACGGGGCAAGCCCGCTCTTCCATAGGGACGTGTGCCAAAGGCTCCCAAAGACCCCAGAGGTCAGAGAGATGTCAGCCTCCTTCATTCAGGTCAGGTCCCTTCTCAGGCTGTCTCCCCGCTCTCTCTATACGGCAAGACCGACACAAGCACAGCACCCCCGCCCCTCTCTCTCCGCCTCCTCCTGGTGACATACTTGTTACCACAAAGACTGAGCGCCCCAAAGTAGCTGTGTCACAGGCACATTAAACAGCTCACCCCCTGCTGCCCTCTCCATTATCCTGATTTATCTGATTCATCTGAATTTCATTTGTACTTTTAGCCACGTCACCTATACAAAAATAACTTATTATGACTATGCTGCATTGAATGGTATCCCCCAAAAGCCATATCCGTGTTCTAACCCCCTATGAATCTATGATGTTATTTGGAAAAGAGTCTTTGCACATGTAATTAAGGGAAGGATCACCCTGGATTATTCAAGTGTGCAATTCAGTGACAAGTGTCCTGAGAAGAGACAGAAGAGAAAACACAAGAGACAGAGGAGAAAGCCATTGAAAATAGAGGCATTAAAGTTATATAGTCATGAGCAAAGGAATACCAGGGCCTCCAGAAGCTGGAAGAGGCCAGGAAGGATTCTACCCTAAAACCTTGGGAGCAAACACAGCCTTTCAGTCACCTTGATTTTGGACATCCATCCTTCAGAACTGTGAGAGAATAAATTTCTGTTGTTTTAAGCCATCAAGTTCGTGGTAATTTGTTATGGCAACCTTGGGAAGCTGACCCAATGACTTAAACTAGCTTGATTTTCCTAGACCCCGCCTTAGCTCCCTGCAAAGCTGTTCCCCACCCTGTCTGCCATAAAGCATTACCAAGGACACACACACAAACACACACCTCTGCTAATTTACATCATTGTCTCAACCTTTCCCAGGCGAACACAAGGAGCATTTCCCAAGAAGAACGGGGCGCCCTAGATAATGTATCCAGACGTGCCCAGAAGCTGGTGGCCTGCGGAGCAGGCAGGCTGAGCCACGCAGAGCTCCCCGGGCTGGCCCTGGCAAGGGGCTCCGCCAAGTCAGGTTCCTTCGTTTTCTGGGCTGAAAATAGAATCCTCTGAGAAGATGAAACCACAAAGGAGGGCAAGAGGCAGCCTCACACTTTCAGTGATGGGAACCAAGAGCCAAGAAAGGGGGGTCCAGGCCAGTAGGAGCCCTTGGGGAACACGTGGTGGGCTCACTGAGGTGAAAATTCAGCTGGGAAGGCTTGTTTCAGGGTGAACATGACGAAGACAATCTCCTCATAATTATCTGATTCGTACAGACACCCAAACTGAGGTGAGCCATCCGGGCCAGTGCCCAGGCCCTGGAGGTCCGAGTAGGCACAGCTCCCCTTGGCCAGCAGGGCCGGCAGGGACCAGGCGTCGGGGGCCGGGGGCCGCGTGTTGAGGTAGACGCCCAGGTTGGACCTCTGCTGGGGATCGGTCGGGTGAGTGTAGAGCAGCCACCTGTCCAAGGAGTGGGACCCCTTGCTGGAGATGGGGAAGCTGATGATGCTCCCATGGCAGCCGTGGGGAGGCTCCACAAGCTTCTGCACTGGCTGGGTCCCCTGGAAATCGAGCCCGTCATTGGTACTCTCAGCCTGGACCCTGACTCGGAGGGGGCTTCTAGCGTTCAGATACACCACCCTCTGTTTCGCACCCCCCACCTCAGCCACTTGGCACTCCAGGGTGTCCTGGGCGACAAAGTTGCCTCTTTCCCACGTGAGCCCGTGGTCGTGGCTGAGGAAGCAGAAAGCAAAGGGGCAAGGCCCCCGGTGGGTGTGCACATTCCGGTAGGCATAGGCTGGCACCACCAGGCTCTGCGTCTCATTGTGCAGCTGCAGGCAGTGCCCCGGGCCCACCGCGAAAGTGGCCCATTCCTTGTGGGCGGGGCCAATGGCAGAGCTGGTGAGGTCACTGGCGGGACTCCAGGACCTCCCGTGGTCCGTGCTGGTAACTTGGCAGAGCCGGGTCACGTTGACCCTTGTGTGGAGCTGGTGGTGCTCAGACACTTGCTTGGGGATGGCGATGAAGAAGAGGAAGAGAGTCCCTGTCTTCTCGTCATACAACGGGCTAGGGTTCATGGACCGGTGGCCCTCCAGCTGGGCTTGGGCCACCACCTCCTGAGCGTGCCACTGAATGTGAGGAGAGAGGAAGAAGGAGAAGCACTGCCTTGAAATGACCAGTGACAGTGACAGGAGCTGGACTCTGGGGAGAAGGAGGCTCTCGTGGGGTTAGGATCAAAGGTCGTCAAGGAAAGCTGTTCATCCAGCATCACTCACTCACCCTTATAACACCTCCCAGAGCTGTGGGAGCCAGGGCTCCACCTCACTCCCTCCAAAGCAGCCCACTTCTCAAATGGCTGCTGCCTCCATTCCCACGAACGTACATTACAGAGCACCCAGGGCGGGCGAGACCTCAAGATGCAAAGGTGATTTGGGCACGAGCTATTCCCAGCTTCACCCTGGTTCCCTCAACTTACTGGCCTGGTCTAACTTTCCATTCTGGAAAAGTAAAGCCCTAGAAGTAACTACAGTAGCATGTCCAGTGTGGGGCAGAATGTGACAATCACCTCCCATCTTCTATTAAGGCAACCTAGGAGCGGGCAGCACCACGACACTAAGGACTCCCCCTGAGCTTCCATAATCCCAAATCTATGTCGTATATGCTGCAGCCGTGCCGTCTCTCCCCCTATGCCCCAGACACCGTGTCAAGAGTCGAACATCCATTGTCTCATCTGCCCTAACACCTAACTCCTGGGGGACAGGTGTTCTTAGCTCCACCTTACATCTGGGAAACGAGAAGCTTACTAGGGCAGAGTTGCCCAAGGCCATACCTCTGGGAAATGATAGAACCAGGACTTGAATGCAGGTCCATCTGTTTCAAACCCCATGCTCTGAACAGCTACTATGTAATAATGACCACACAGTAATGATCGTGATACTATTAAACTTTTCATATGTGATAAGCCAGCCTTGGGTGTCTTTGTCAAAATTAATTAACTTGATCTGCACACTGGAACTTCAGGACACAAAGCATCACTCCACCCACCCCAGCCCCCACACCCCAGGTTAATTTTACTCGAATGGTACAACCTCCCAGGGAAACGATACTAAACAAGTCCTCGCTCAGTTTCACAGTCACATAGGGAAACCTTTCCGAACATCAGGTTCCCTGACTGACTTGTCCAGTCACGCAGTGACGCCAAGGCGGCCAGGCCAACTGGACGTGTGCACAGTGAGCCCGTGTGTCATCCAGGTGATCACTTGGGGGCGCTGATAGGTCCCTGGGTCCCTCTTGGGTTTCCCCCAGACCCCAGCCGCCCCAGGATGGCGTGGTCCTGCATTCCCAGTGCAGCTAGGCAGCCGCATCCTGCCTTACCCGGACCTGGTGAGTGGACGCATCATAGCTTCCTCTGCGCAGGACGACCAGCAGTGCGTGCTCATCCTTCTTGCTCAGCCGCTTCTCTGCAAAGGCCAGCAGGGTCTTCTGCTGTGGCAGGTAGAGCAGAGCGGGGATTCTGTAGGCGTGCGAGCCCGATTGGAACACCCTCTCCTTCTGCAGGACGGGGCAGGATGCCATGGGGCCTGGGGAGGCACGGAAAGAGGAGAGGAGTGCCCTCAGTCACATCCTGAGGTGGGTGGGACTTCCTCCCAGGCAGGGGGTCTTACCCCACACGTCAGCCAGTTGAGATTGGGGTGGCCTGTCGTCCCACATGGGGTTCATCCTTCTAAGCCTTGTCTACCAATTTTGCAAGTGTCTCCCAAGGAGCTTGGCAGCATTCTGCCCAGGAGCCATCGGCGAAGGGGCATTTATTTGGAAAAGAGTATTTTGTGTTAAATTTTTATTATAAGTTAACACACCTTGTTAGGAGAAATTTGTGATAGCCTTCAACAGCTTTTGCCAAGCCCAACACATCAATCAAATGCTAAGCCTTGGGTAAGATAGGAGCGCTTGCCAAGTGGTGTTCTGCATCTGTCCAACTGCCAGAAAATGACACATGGGAGCTTTTTATAACTCCACAGCCCTAGAAAGTTGCCTTACAAAAAAAGAAAAAAAGGGGGGGGGTGCGGGGGGGCGGGGGGGGGCGGGGGAAGCCTTGATTCTCAAGGTTCTCTTCCCCAGGCTGCCTGAGGTTAAGTTCCCAGCTGCCCCAAGTGTGTGGACTCTTTCCCCTGGGGCAGGGAGTGGCACCTGGAATGGAAGACAGAGAGGCTCCTGACAGCTCTCCCGGGCTGGGAGGGCCCTTCACAGGTTCAAGAAACAAAAGTAAAACATAAGCATTTGGCCAAAAAGATCAGGGAGGGCCCGAGATAACTTGGTGATCACGTGTGACAATGGTGTCCACTCTGGGCCCACCCGATCCCCTTCTGGGGGGACTTACCCCAGCTTCAAGGAGTGCTGGCTGCAGAGCAGATGGCCCCCTGAGCCATCAGACCTGAGCAGGTGGGACAGGACTGCCATCAGCTGAAAAGAACTTCTTCCTGATCAGACCCTACGAAGGGCTGCGTCTGACAGCTGGCCTGCCCAGAACAAAAAGACGCGGCCTCCGTGTCCTGACTCAGATGCTCCGAGGGCCAGCGCAGGTCCAGGGCTCCCATGGGTCCGCCGAGGCTTCCCTAAGACGCACACAACCTCTCCTCTCTATACCCTTTCCTAATGCTTGCGTTTTTTTCTACCATGTACATTATTATCGATTTAAAACTTATTTAACATTTGAGAAATAAATGCAATCTATCAGGATGCCATTCAATCCATAATGAACATTATTGTTAGGACAATATAACAAAATAAAACTAACAAGGGCAAAGGCCACACGAGGTAAAACGTGTGGCTGCCTAAACGTGGGAGGAAGAACTGTCATTGTGATAAAATCTCTTCTTGCACACGGTAGTCCAACAGGATAGAGCTTGGTAGCCGTGACGGTGACTAAGTTGAAACTTTGTGAAATGTAGACAGGAAAGAATCAAATATGATTTAAAATTGAAATGAAAATGGGGGAGAAGGATTCAGCACAACAGTGTTCTTTAGAAAATCGATCAAGGGTTTACTTAGGTTCTTGGGCATTTAGCTAGGAGAGGAATTGCTGGGTCACATGGTCACTCTGTGTTTAAACCTTTGAGGAGATGCCAGACTGTGTCCACACCAGCGGCACCATGTTACGCTCCCACCAGCCGTGTGTGAAGGTTCCAATCTCTCCACATCCTCCTCAGCTTTGGTTACTGTGCCTTTGTGATGGTCGCCATCCTCGTGGATGTGATGTGGTGTCTCGCTGTGACTTTGATTTGCATTTTGCTGATGTCTAGAGATGGTGAGCATCTTTCTAGCCTGGAGGCAATAATGGGGAGATTCCAAATGTGTTCACGCAAGGGAGTGATCTAACGTGATTTATTTTTTTAGGAAGTCCCTCTTTTGGCTTTACGGGGTGGGGCAGAAGGTGAGTCTATTGCAATTTTCCAGGTGATATATACTAAAAGCCTGGAAAAGCAGAAACAGTGACAACTGAGAGAGGAGCCTGGCTCTTCGAGATGAGAAGCAACAGAATTCATATGATGTGGAGGGCAAATTGGGGAGGGTTTGAGAATGCCCGAACTTAAAGTATTCCGAATTGCTTTCCATAGCGTCTGTGACTATTTCCAGATTCCTCCTTTAGACTCTGTCACCTTTAGGGCGGGGACAAGTTTATTCATTCATGTAGCAAAGTTTTACCGTGTTGCTACATGTGTCCTGCATTGTTCTAGGAACGGGACATGCTTCGTGAATAAAACACGCCAACCCCAGCCTCCACAGGCGGCTAGTCTGAGTGTTTGTCCGTGTGTATTTAGAGCCACTGTTGGCACAGGAGGGGACGGGGTGGAGGAAAAGCAGACCTCGGAGTCCATTCTCGAGGGCTCTTTTCTATTCTGTGACTCAACGCTGGCCCAAACTCACATACCCACCGGTAATACCAACCCCAAATGCTTCATAATAATAATAGCAAACATTTAAGCAACACTCACCAAGTGCTCTACAATATTTTTAAAAATTTTGGAAATTGTATTTACAAATTGTATTATTTACAATACGATTCACAAATACGTATTCATTTACTCCCCTGACACCCCCATGAAGTGACACTATCATTATCCCATTGTACAGAGGAAGAAACTGAGCTCCCCCAACCATAAGTGTCAGAGCTGGGACTCCAGACACTTCTAACCCCGTGCAATACTGCCTCTGAGGGGAGTTCTGGAAATTGCCATCTTCATGCACCCTATGACATTTCCAGTGATGCTTGAGCACCTGGCCCACCTGGACCCACACATGGCAGCAGCTTTGGACTGAAGCAGCAGAAAGAGAACTGAATTAGAAGCCAAAAACTGGATTCCGGTCCTGGGTCGTATATCTTTGGGCAGGTTGTATACCTTTGGGCAAGAACCCACTTTCCTGGGCTCCCTCTCCTCACCTGGCAAAAAGAGAACTGGAGGAGGTGACCGTGCAGGCTGAGCTGGGACCTGACTCCTTGGGGGAGGCTGAGAAGGGGCCTCAGCCAACCCAGTGCCACACTGCAGCTCCCAAGCAATGACAATGAGATGGCAATGTTGGCTTGAATCGTGAGAAATCGCCATCACAGGTCAAAAATGGTTGAACAGTGGCAATTTCAGAGGGTTCTGCCTAAGGCTACCAGCAGCTGACATGGCTTGTAGTCTTGTGGGCGCTGAGCCCAGAGCAAAACGTCTGAAACAAGGAAGGTTACTTCTCCCCACTCAGCCCAGTAGGCCAGCTTTGGCGGCCCCATCACAGATGTGGGGAAACTGAGACATGAGTCGGGGAGACAGAAGATGACCTCCTCGCGTCGGTGCAGGTGGGTGGATTCGAGCCTGGATCTGCCCGATCCCAGAACCCACACTCCTAAACAACGGGCACTCCTGCCACAAGCCCCGCAGCTGGGACTCTAACATCCAAAAGCTTCCTCGCAAAAGACAAGTGGTGGAGGGTTCCCGCCTGCCTTCTTTCTCTCCTGTGGGAGCACAGCATGTCGCCAGCATTCCCTTGCCTGTTTCAGGAAGATCCTTTGCCAATTCACAAATCTGTGTTGAGTAGCTTCCATGTGCCGGGAAACAGGTAAACAGACAAGCCTTGCCCTCCAGGAGCCCATCACGATAAATGTGAGCCAATAATTCTGGGGAGCAAGAAAGAGGCATGGTTTTCAGCTTTCCCCAGAATAGCCCTTGTGGGCCCAGTTTTGGGTGAAACGCTGGCTTCTTGGCCATCACATTGAAATAACGCCATCTCTCCAAAGAGGAGGCAGCTGCTCACATCTAGTCTGACAGCAGCACCAGAAAAACAAGCGTGAGGGGCAGCAAGCTGGAAGCTTGGGCAGTCTCTTTCCCCAAGAAAACCCCATTTCCAGGGGCTCAACCACTCAGCTTGGGCCCAGGGCTTTGCCGGGATTCCCACCCCAAGCTGAGAGGAGCTGTCTCAACTCCCAGGCCGGTACAGGTAGCACTGAGCCTCCCTCTGAAAGTGCAGGCTGGCAGTAAGTTCAGGACAGAATTAGGAGTTTTCCTGAACTGGTTGATCTGAGCCTTCTCCCCACGTTCCCCTCCAACGTGCCCTCTGGACACCCCAGAACACAGTGAGTGCCATATCAGGACGCTGGGGGACAGTGAGCTGGCACACACTTAAAAACTGCCACAGTCTCAGGCATTCCCAAATATGGCACAATCGCTCCATAATTACCTGCTACAAAAGAACTGTTGTCTGGGTCAACAAAGGAACAGGTGGGTCAATTCGGAGGGAAGCCGTATTCTCAAGGGGAGTATTATCCTCAAGGGGAGTATTCCAAGTTGGATCGTGGAGCCTGGATGGGAAGTCAGAGCGTGTGAGCTGAGGCGGTGGGAACCCAACTTCTAGAACACTGCTGCTCCTGCATTGCCCTGGCTTCACCCCTTGTTGCTGTCTCACGGCCTCCACGATTGGGCCCGTGCCTGTAAATGCCTACGGGAGCCCCAACTTCTGCCACCCACTCATCTGTGGACCTGCTTCCGGTTGATGTCAGTGCACAGGCCCAGCCCTGGCCCAGTTAGGAGGCTGCCTCTCATTGTCTGGAAAGGAGTCTGTCCAGCTCCCTCCACAGTCATGCTGAATCAGAGTGAGCCACGGGCAGCCTGAGTCAAGCTTGCCTCTTTAATGGATGCCACGGGCAACATGTGTGCACATCAGGGAACAGCCCTCCTAGGGCCTGGAGAGTCTGGAAGTGCAGGAGGGCTGGAGCCACCCAGGACTCAGCTCCTCTTCTGGCTCTGCCAGGGCCAGCTGTGTAAGCAAGGTGACTTTCTTGACCTCTTGGGACCTCAGTTTCCTCCTCTGAATAATGGGAGCAAAAATACCAGCGTAGACTCGAAGTTGCGTGGGAGCAGACTGTATGACTTATTGGCTACCAAAACCGAGTACCGAGAGTGTGTCTGATCCATCATTGGTGCTCTGTCGATACTCATCAAATGAGTGAATGGACGAGGCTGCCTTGGACTGATGTCCATTGATGTCCAATGGACTGATGACAGGAAGACTTAGATAACCCATCTAAATCTCTTACCCCAGCATCCGGCACACGACAGGACTCACCTGGCAACAAACCCTTTTCCTCTGGACCCACCACAGCATGGCTAACCACAACCATCCATGGGCTCTAAGATCACTTCCAGGAAGACAAATCAGTCGCTAGCACACAGCCAGAAAAAAGAACCCACCTCACCCCAGTCCACGGCCCGCGTGGGTGAGGCTGCAGGAGCTGGGAAAATCAGAAGGCAGTCCAATTCAGTTCAAAGTATACGTCTTGTCTTTGTCTAGAATGGAGAGGGAGTCCCCCCAACTTGTTTCCCTTCCCTCCACTGGACATAGTCCTTTCACAGTAGCTTCAGCTCTAGGCGGTTCCTGTGGCTCAGAACCAAGTGCAGAAACATCCCAGGGCTCCTTTCCTGGGAGGTCAGCTCTCCCTGGTGGTCCCCCAGCTCAGAGTGACCCCTAGATGGCCAGGGCTGAGTCCCCTTGTTTCTGTTCTGGTCTATTCCTCTCGCCAGTTTGCAGAGAGATGGTCACAGTCTGACCTTGGAATTTATCTTTAAAAGCTCCACCCAAAGGCCAGCCCACGTGAACGCCCCGATAAACCCAGACCCCAGCTCTGACTCACACCCCCCGGAAGGTGTGGGTGTCACCTTGTAGTTGATGCTCTTACATTCTTGTCACGCTCCAGCTAGCTCATTGGGCCGCAGAAGGGGTGTTTTAAAAGTGGGTTAAGTGTAGTGGGGTGCTTATTAGAGGAATCGTGGCACATCCATAAAATAGAGTATGTATTGGGCAGCTAATTAATTAAAACCATGTTTTAAAGATAATATATGAGAAAATGCTGGGACAGCATGAACTATAAAAAGCAAGATACAAGATGGCATACAAGGGGCCAGACGGGTGGCTCAGTTGGTTAGAGCGCGAGCTCTGGGCAACAGGGTCGCCAGTTCGATTCCCACATGGGCCAGTGAGCTGTGCCCTCTACAACTAGAATGAAGACAACGAGCTGCCGCTGAGCTCCCGGGCGGCCAGATTGCCCAGTTGGTTGGAGTGCCAGGTCCTCAACCACAAGGTTGCCGGTTTGACTCCCGCAAGGGATGGTGGGCTGCGCCCCCTGCAACTAAGATTGAACAACGGCAACTGAACTTGGAGCTGAGCTGCACCCTCTACAACTAAGACTGAAAGGACAACTTGACTTGGAGCTGATGGGTCCTGGGAAAAACACACTGTTTCCTAATAAAGTCCTGGAAATCACACTGTTCCCCAGTAAAGTTCTGTTCCCCTCCCCCAATAAAATCTTTAAAAAAAAAAGATGGCATATAAGGTAAATTTCTATATTATATACTCAAAAATCTATATGAAAAATAAAAATTATATCAAAATATGGGCTGCTCCACCCCCAAAACTCAGCATGGTGCCTGGAACAAAATAGCTATTTAGTAAGTAGTTATTGGATTTAGAATGAATAAATAAATAATATTAGTAATCAATTTTAACTAGTGGGATTACAATTGATGTTTATTTACTTCCTGTACTCTTCCAGGCACATATGATTTGATTATTAGTTTTAAAAGGCATTATTTTAAAAATGATCATAAGTAATATAATGACAGGCTTTAAAATGTGGCTTAAGAGTACCTTATTAACTCTATCCTAGCCAGATCATCAAGTGGGGACATGTGCTTTCAAAAGGCCACAAAAGCTTGTAAAAATAGGCTCGACTCTGCATGAAAATGTAACTTATATTTGACTCTACAGGATCAATGGATTAAGTGTTCAAAAATATTCATTAAACACATCCTGTGTAGCCAACACTGTACTAACTTGGAGAGGAAGACAGAAAGATCACAGATAAGGCCACAGAGCTCCCAGTGCTTATTATTTATGTGAGGGAAAACAGACCAACACACAAGGAACAGAAGCCAGAGAGCGCAGGACCCAATGGTGGTGGTAACGGTGGCGGGTGGGCTGTGATGGTGACACCGATTAAGGGGAAGTGATGAGAACAGGGGTAGTCAGGAAGACTTCCTGGAGGAAGGTGTATGACCTGGGCTAGCTCAAGAAGAAAAGTAAAATGTACAAAGTAGGGCTAGAACACTGCAGCAGGAGAGCACAGGGCCCGGCACATAGTAGGTGCTCAGTTTGAGTCTGAGGACGTGAGGCACCCGACAGTACCTGGCTGGCCAGAATCATCATTACTTTGAAAGTAATCTGTTTTTTCTCTGATGGCTTTTATGAGTTTTCTTTATCCTTAATATTCTGTAGTTCCACCATGGGTGGTCCAAGTGTGAATTCATTTTTATTTACCTTGCCTAGAAATCAGCATGCTTTTTCAAACTCACAGCGCATGCCTTTTTGTTCAATTGTGAAAATTTCTCGGTCATTAATATTTGAATGTTGCCTCTCCTCTGCTCTCTATTCTCGCCTTCAGAACAGCCTAGTAAATGTATGTTTGGTTTTCTTGACTTGTTCTCCAGATGTCTTTTGACTTATTTTTCATATTTTTTCATCTCTTTGCCTCTTGGTGCTTCATTCTGGGTGATTTTCTCAAATACATCTTCCAAATTACTAAATCTGAAGTGGTGTCTAGCTAAGAGTTTTTTTAATGCAATATATATATATATATACACATATATATATATATGTATTGCATTATATATATTGCAATATATATATATATGTATTGCATTATATATATTGCAATATATATATTGAATGCAATATATATGTTTATTTATATATATTTAATGCAATCTATATATATTATTTCTACAATATCTACTTAGCTCTTCTTTGAATTTACTTTTCAGAAAATCAATTTCCTCAGCACTGAAAAAGCAATGAGCTGTTGAGCCATGAAAAGACACAGAGCTGCCTTAAATGCAGCTCAGTGAAGGTAGCTAGTCCGAAACGCTAAATACTGTATGATTTCAACTCTATGACATTTTGGAAAAGGCAGAACTATGGAGACAGTGACAAGAACAGTGGTCTCCAGAGGCTCAGGGAGAGAGGACAGGAGAAGCAGGGATGATTTTTAGGGCAGTGAACATACTCTCTGTATGATAGCCTGCAGAGATGGACACATGTCATTACACATTTGTCCAAACCCATAGAACGCGCAGCACCAGGAGTGAACTGTAATGTAAACTATGGACTTTGGGTGATAATGACGTGCCAGTGTTGGCTCATCAATAGTAACTAATGTACCGCTCCGGTGGGAACGTGGACAGCGGGGAGGCTACGCATGTGTGGGGGCAGGAGAGACCACTGCTCCTTCCCCTCGATTTTGTTGTGAACCTAAAACTGCTCTAAAAAAAAAAAGTTTTACATTTTCAAAAATGATTGCCTATTCTTGTTCTGTAGATTTTTTACTTTTTTATCTCTTTAAGCACCTTAAACACATATATATTTTTAAGTCTCTTTTTATATTATTCCATTGATTCCACATCCTTGTGTGTCAACTCCCCCATTTTTGTGGGAAGCTTTTCTTCCTATTGGACTTCCTAAAATGCTAATTTGTTATAATACTATTTTAATCATTCATATTCATTTTCATATCAGTCTTCCTCAAATGTTTTATCATTTTTGTGTGTGAGCTCACCTTCTGTGGGAATTATCTCTTGGGTGTGGGGGTGGAGGTGTTCCCACGAGTGCCCCAGATTGGGGACACCCCCCCTCACTTACCTCTACCTTAGTCTAAGGACTCATGGTCTCTCAACTTTCCTCGTTTCTATTGTAGAATTTCCGAACCTCACAGGTGGAAGAGGTTTGGGCCCCATGTGTAAACCCAGCTTGCTCTCTCTTGTTTTGTAGGTGATTCTATTTCTACCCATGGCCCAGGACATTTTTAAGCTTCTCAGCCATAATTCTTCTCCAAACTTCCGTCTGTGTTGAGGTCCAAAGGCTTTGATTCTTGTTCTCCCATAGCTATTAACTTAGAACAAACACATCCCCTGGCCATGTGTGTAACAGTCCCGAAAGAATTAGCTCACCAGGGTAGCTAGAGAAGGACCCAAGAGTTACCTATTCATTTATGGCACCTGGACGCTTACCTTTCTTGCCCTTGAAATCAAATATATATTTACATTACATATGTATGATACACATGGTACGTATCTATTTCTATAGTCACCATTTCTGTGTGTTCAGGAAATTTCCTATGACCTTGGGCAGGCTCTTAAACATCTGCATGTCTCGCTTCCTCATCGTAAGATTATGGTGATGATTAAACAAGTGAATTCCTGGAAGGTGCTCAGGACAGAGCCTGGCCCAGAGGCGGTCAATAGGTGTTATAACTATTCGGGCTCCTGCTCGGCTCTGTTTCTTGACCAGGCCTCGTCTATCGCTTTTAAATATTTCAAATGTATTTTTTAAAGAACCGAACAATTTGTTAAAAAACTTAAAAACATTTGAACTTCTCTCCCCGCTCCCAACCACAAATTCAACACAGGAGGTTTATGAATCTGAAAAGAAATTCTCTTGTAATGAATTAAACTTATTACACTTGACTATTCAATTCCTGCCAATGAACAGTTATAATAACCAGTTTAAAATAATTCGTTTATGATTATTAATTCCATTAATGATCTGTCAAAAATTGCCACCCTGAAAACATCACGAAAGCTTCCGGTCAGGAGTATCCCAGGTCTTGAAAGGGATTTCTCAGTGTCTAGTCCCTTCAGGCCGCTATACCAAAATACCACAGACTGAAAGGGGTGGGGCTTATAAACAATAGAAATTTATTTTTTACAGTTCTGGAGGCTGGGAAGTTCAAGATCAAGGCCCTGGCAGATACAGTATCTGGTGAGAGCCCACTTCCTAGTTCATAGACAGTCATCTTCCCTCTGTGTCCTCAGCGCAGAGGGCAGCGAGGGCTCTGGGGTCTCTTTTATAAGAGCACTAATCCCATTCGTGAGGCGTCTGCTGTCCTGACCTAATCACCCCCCACAGGCCCATCTCCTAATGTCATCGCCTTGGGGTTTAGGTTTCAACATGTGAATTTTGAGAGGACACAAACATTTAGTCTATGGCTCTCAGTATTACCCCAGAACATTCTTATAGCAGAACAATAGACAAACATTAAAAAGAATGAAGGACGTTAAGGTCTGCTGCATTGGAAACCTACAAGACGATAGACACAAACCAGTGCATACATGCTGTGGTCCTGCCTAAATGAAGAAAGGACATAGGTGTGTGTGTGTGTGTGTGTGTGTGTGTGTGAGAGAGAGAGAGAGAGAGAGAGAGAGAGAGAGAGAGAGAGAGAGAGAGAGAGATTATGTATAGAGAGAACATTTCTAGAAGAATACTCACGAAACTGTTAACAGAGATTATGTAAAATGGTTTGAGCAAGAAAGTGATGTGTTCAGGCTGCGTCAGGAGAGTCACATGGCATACTGAGTGGGATGGGGTGGGAAGGACTGCCAGTAATTGGGAGAGAATGAATCCAGAAGACTCATTTAAAGGACACTGCAGAGGTCCAGGTAAGAGCTGAAGGAGTTCTATTATGAAGCAGAGATGGAGTGGAGGAGGAAAAAAATGAGGTTCACTTTCCAAGTGTTGCCAGTGGTATCCCCCAAGCCTGCACAGTATCCACACTTTTCTAGGTGCTCAACAAATGTATGAAATGAACGGTCACCTGTAAGAAAGACTTAGAATTCCAGCTCCCAAAGGAGATGGGATCCGGAGGCAAGTGAGGCCGGCAGTATGTTTGCCTCGTCCCCCTTCTGGCCCTGCCCTCCCAGGAGTGTGAAACTGGTTCCTGCTGTGCCCCATGGCCCTCGCTCCACCAGGCACCCCCCCACACCCCAAAAGTCTGCTGTACTGCAGGCCCAACTCTGGGCTGGGCCCTGTGCACATGTGATGGGACAGGTGTCTCCAAAAAGCTGTGGCCCCACTTCTTTCCAGAGCTAAAGGGAAACAGGAAAATTGCTAATGAGAAAAGGGGAAAGAGAGCCAAGAAAATCAGATCTAACCCTACACACACGTGTGTGCACTCACACACCGGCTACCATCACACTTTGCACTTAGTGGAGGTGCTTAAAATTGTTTTTTCAACAAGTGAGACAAAGAAAGGAGAGTGAGCAGGAGGAAAAGGAATCTCAGGAGTGTGGCATATGAGGACCAATTGAAGGAAAGAGAACTGATGCTCCTGCAGAACAGAACACTCAGGCGATACCCCTTAGACCCCCACATGCGAAAGCTCAACTGGGAGCCTTTGGTGAGGGGGACAGTGAGGGAGAGGGAGTAATTATATTTATCCTGGTATCTTCTGAGCCTAACGTGGGGTCTGGCTTATAGTGTCCGCCTCACATGTTGGATGGATGGATGCATGGATGGATGATGCATGGATGGATGATGGATGGATGGATGGATGATGCATGGATAAGAGACTACTTCTATCTGGCTTTCAGAGACAAAACTGAAACCATTATTTTATGGCACTCCGACGGCTGTGATAAACAGCTTTCAAAGACGGCCCTCAGTGATCCCAGGATGCACGCCTTTGTGTCATCCCCTACGTTAGAACATATGCAATACCTGATGACTTTCTCCTAATGAGTGGAATACAGCAAAAGTGAGGGATGTTACTTCTGAGGGAAGGTTACAAAAGATGGTGACTTCTATCTTCCTGGACTCTCTATTGCGCACCTTGGTGACAGGCTGCCACAGGGGAGAGGCCTGTGTGGCAGCATCAGGTCAACGGTTGGTGAGGAGCTGAGGCCACAAACAGTGCACAAGGGACTGACTGTTGTCAACCTCGTGAGTATGGAAGGAGACCCTCCCCCAGGGGAGCTTTGAGATATGGTCCCAGCCCTGCCAGCACCTTGACTGCAGCCTGTGAGGGACCCTGAGCAGAGAACCCATCTAAGCCGGGCCAGATTCTTGACCTGCGGAAGCTATGAAATAGCAAATGTGTGTCATGTGAAGCCTCTGCGTTTTGAGTTAATATGTTGCCAGTAATCAATACCTAATTCCATGGCTGATTTGAGTTTAAGATGGACATTCTGGCAATTAAACTCGGCAAATGGCAGTAGCGGTCAAGAGCTCAGATTCTGGTACCAATCGGCCTGGGTTTGAATCCTGGATCCCCAACTTACGAGCTGTGTGGCTTTGGGCAAGATGATCAACTTCTCTGAACATCTTTTTCTGCATCTTTAAAGTTGGCATAATTCTCTGCTCATAGAGATTACATACAGATTACATAAAGTGCTTATGTAAAATACTAAGCCCTGTCCCTGTTACTGCAGAGAAGGTAGCTATTAAATGATGATGATGATGATAGTAAAATATCCCTTCCAAAGCAATGAGTGTCCCATACCTGAAAGTGATCAAGCTGAGGCCTGATGACCATGTACGCGAAGTGACTGGAACCCTAGCAGACCCGTGTGCTTTCCTAAACCTCAGAGTGGAGAGACGTGCGCCTACCTGGCGAAGGCCAGGGGCGGGGCCTCAGGTGTGCCGAGGGTCCATCAGGGATCCCTTGCAGCAGGGAGCAGTACCAGCCATTCCAGGCCTTCAGAGTGGGTAGCGCCTTCCCTCCCACACAGCCTCAGGGTCAGGTATGTGGCCGCCACCCGGACTGGGCCCATGGGCCCAGGAAGGTAAACACCCAGCCAGGAAGTGATTGTCCCAGGCATGGGGCCAGCTCTGGGCCCAGGCAGGTCTGAAGGTCAGGAACGCTTCCTAGGGAGCCTTTTCCAGGCAAGAACAAAGCATCTGGCTGTGGGCTCTCTGGGACAGAGCAGAGGGCGTGTGGATCTTGCTGAGGACAGCTAGCCTTCTCTGAGACCCTCGACAGGACAGAGGACAGGGGAGGAAGAGCCATCAGGGAGGCCCAACCCCCAGAAGCTCCTCACAGGCAGGTGAGCAAATGGTTTGGGTATTTTTTTAATGAAATGAGATGAAGCAAGAGATGAAATGGAGGTTGTAGCAGCCAGGGCAAGAATCAAAGCCCCCAGGCAGGTGTGTGAAGGAGAGGAGACCACCACCCATCCATTCACTGAGAGAGTTGCAGGAGAGAAAGAGCCCAGATTTCACTGAGAAGATCGAGCCTAGTCTTGGCTTCGCCACGCTTCCTGTAGGGACTCAGTGTCACCATCTGTGAATTGGGGTAATCTTTCCCTCAGTGTCCTCTCCTGTGATGGCCATGGGGATAGGTGAGATAATAAACAGGACCGGCCACAGACTTTGCAGGGCACCGTGCAAAATGAATATGTGGGGCCCCTTATTCAAAAATTATTAAGAATTTAAAAATTATGAAGAACAGCAACAGCAGAGCCCTAAAGCAAGTGAACGGCCCTTCTAAGAGCAGGCCTTGTGAGTGCACAGGTCACACTCCATGGCTGCAGCCCTAATCATATACATGGAAACGGTGAAGTGCTAAGAAACGGTGACTGCTATATGGCCACGGCTCAAATCTCAGGGTCAGGTAGTGGTTAAGAGTCCAGATTTGGGTACCAATTGGCCTGGGTTTGAATCCTGGGTCCCCAACTTACTAGCTGTGTGGCTCTGGGCAAGATGGCTTTGTGGCCTTTTTGGGGAATGGAAGTCAGCTGCAAAATGACAGTGCTACCGCATGACATTGCCCCCTGCTGCTCAGGGTCCCACCCGAAAGGACAAAAGTCCCCACCCCTCCAACCCTTCTGGACATGTGCACTTAGCGGGCATCAAGCCAAAGCATGGTGTGTGTGGCTCAAATGTCTGGGGACACTGCTTTCTTGGATGAGATAGGGAGAGGTTCTTCTTTTCTATTTTGATTTAAAGTTTCGGATTCTCACACTGTCAGTGGCTAAATAGAACTGGGATTTGGGGTGCCTGGACTTTGGACAGTTCTGCCGTGTTCAGATGATTAGCAAAACATATTTGCCTTTTGGAAAAATGCTTTTGTTAAAGCAGTAAGATCACTGGTGGGAAACGCCATGCCCGCCCTCCCATCCCCGTCACATTTTTGTCCTCCCTCCCCTTCTCCTGCTCCATCTTCCCTCAGATTTTCCCTTCCTTTTTCACTCCTGCCACATCTCCAGCTGCCCTTGGCATCACTGCACCAAGAGCAAAGAAATCAGAGTCTCCGTGGGTGTCTTAAGCTTTCTGGTCCATGAAAGCAGACAACAGTCCACCTCCCTCGACCCCACTCTCCACCACACCCCTTCCTGGAGTCCACATTGTCTTGAAAACCCCTCCCTTAGAGGGGCTCCCCCCAGAAGAGGCGTGGGTAACCCCAATGACAGTGCAAGTAACATGGCACAGCTTTCTGCCCCAGAGGCCAGGGAGGAAGGAGGACATTTCCTTTAAGGACTTCACCTTGTCTGTGGGGAGACTTCTCTGGCCCCGGCCAGGGCAGCCCCGGAAACCTACACCAGTGGACAAACCAGCCCAGAGGCTCAGAGGAGGAGACCAGATCTAATTGCCCCGCCTGCTGGCTCCACCAGGGACACTGGAGCCACCATTTGTCTCAACAGCCAGCAATCCTACCAGCCCGAAACCAGACACCCCATCTCCCAGGATGGGGTCCTTTCTGCACCTCCATGAGTCCATCACTTCTCCAAGTAAGGGCTCAGCTCTGGCACTCTAAGGTTACCCCAGCACTATCCTAAAATAGCAAAATCTCTTCCTTTATTCCTTCATCAAATAGCTGCTGAGCACCTTGGCAAGGGAGGGGCTGGGGGCACGGGGGAGAACCAGAAGCCCAAGGCCAGATTAGAGGCCCTCTCTCCATGAAGCAGCCACAGAAGGCGGTTACAAGGTCAGAGGGCTGAGAGGCATGTCGCCCAGCTGAGCAGGGGGTACATCCATGAGACTATGAGCCACCTCTATTCAGAGGCCCCCTTGGCAGGGGGGCTCCTGGGGCAGAGCAGTCTGGGCCTCAGGAGGAATTTTCTATCTCATCATCTTGGGCTCATCTTTCCCCACTTTTGGAACCGTCAGAGTCTCTGGACCAAGAACAAATACCCAGGGAAGCCGGTCAGCCAGCCCTCCTTTCCTTGGTTGACAGCAGTCTTTGAGGCCCCACTCCTGGGGAGACCACACTGGGTCTGCACAACGGCTTTAAGTACCAAAGAAGGGGCATTTGCTGGGAACCCCTCAGGTGGCTGATTAAGGACCTGGGTGTCTGGGAACATGGGTCAAGCCATCTCTCAATCTTTCTACCTCACCTTACCTTTGGAATAGGAAAAAAAAAAATCACATGTTCGAATGAGGCGGGGATCATCAAAAGGATATCAGGGAGGCCGGCATAGAGGAGGTGGCCTTTGAGCGGGGCATCGTCAAACACTCTTCCATCACTTATTAATTATTTTACAAGAGGAGAAGAGCTGAGAGGTATGGTTTTATGTAAAGCAAGGCTCTCTAACTTGAAAACAAGGTAGTAATTTTTTCACACTTACCCTAATTGAATGTTGCAAGTTCTTTACATAGCACACTTGCAGAGGGCACATTCCCAGGAAAGGGACAGCAGGGTTTTAACAAGGTAGAACAGGAGCCCTGCAGGACCTGGGGCTGGGGAAAACAGAGGCAGGAACCTAGAGAAGCAGGAGGCCTGTTTAAAGGATGCTGTTTGACAGGTTTATTGGAGCAGAAGGAAGGTGGAGGGGTGTAGCCCTTTACCCATGAAGCCTGGACCCCAAAGGCCCCCGCCCCCCAGAGATCACAGTGGGGGTTCGCTGGCCAATGTGTCTCAGCAGACACTCAGCCCTCACTTCCGTTCTTCCAGCACTGGCCGGCTTGCCTCAGTCACCTTCACGTTTGGCTGAGCTTCCGCCATCAGCATTGGTGTCTCCCACAGCTAGAAGCTCTGACTATCAATTATCTAGGTCTTTGATGAGTTTTCAAATGGGGTGCTGATTCATTACTAATTAATGAGCATGTCTCCTACCAGAGACAGACCCTTGAAAACAGGTTCTCTAGAGGACGAGCAGCTTAAAAGGCTTGGAGGAGCTTGCGAGCCTGGGGGCAGGGACCAGCCCAGATAAGGAAGGGAAGCAAGCTAGGCCTGCGGACCTTGCCCCCCAGGTGCTGCCCGGAAGTGACGAGAATTAGTGCTCGGGAAGCATTGCTCAGTCTCGTGCACAAGTGAATACGACCGGCTTGCCTCACGTTTTCAATCCAGCACAAACACGAGCTCCACGCAGACTGACTGCTTAGAGAAAGCCTCATTCAGCCAGTCAGTCAGTGTTTGCTGCACCCTTGCTCTGGGCCAGCAGTGACAAGATGTGGTAAGATGGACAACCCCCCTGCCCCTCTCCCAAGCTCCCCATCTTCTATCCAGGCCCCTGCCTGCTTTTACTGCTGCCCCAATGAGTGAGAAAACCCAGTTTCCTACTCGCAGCGGCTTTGCTAGGCCTCCCCGAGCCAAAACAGATTCCCATTAACTCTCACGAATGGGATGAAAAACTTCCAAGTATTTTAAGATGATAAAACTCTGGCACAATGGGCTTTATTTTTCATGATGTTCCAAAGGTATAAATCCACTCATGAAAGCGAGTACATCTATAACATACTTTTTGCTCTCATCTGAGTGATAAAAACATTCCTTGGTGGATTCTTGAACGCTGGAGGGAAAGCCTTGTGTCCTGCTGAGTCCCTTTTTAGGAAGGTAGCTTTGAACTTTAAAATGATTTTAAGGTTCTTTGTTTCTTGATTAATAAGGCACGTGGCACATGGATAATTGTTCCTAGTGCCTGAGCAATCAGAGCAATTGCCTGAACTTTCTTCCTACAATTTTCTGGCCTCTTTGGAACCGGTTCAGAGGCAAGATCAAAGCCATTTGCAGTCGGCTAACTTGGTTTCCAAGTCAAGGGTAAGACATGGAGAGATTCTAACTCAGGGTCAAAAGGAAGTCATCTTGATGCTCGGTCCAGGATAAACAGACCCAACTAGGCTATGTTTGGAGAAGCATTATTAATGCTGATTTGTGTGTTCGCTGGAGAAATATCACTGAAATTTCCAAAATAAAGTAGCGCCTGTTAACCGCAGGCACAGGCTGTGGAGGGTAAGGTGGCCGTCCTGTAACTGCTGAGCCCCAGGCGGGGTCTCTGCCTACTTTGATTCCTCACTGAAGTCTCTATAATATTGTGAGCCTATGTTCGCAGGAAAGACTGTTTGTTTTAAGTCACAATGTTCTAAATGAAAGGTGGTGAGACATAGTTTAGAAATCATGCTCTTAAACACTTTGCCACAGCCAGGCTCCCTCTACCACTGGCTGGCTGTGTGACCACGGCTGAGTTGGTTAACCTCTCTGAATCTCCATGTCCTCCTCTGCAAAAATGGGGGAAATAGGACAAGGACAGTAACAATCATATCAGATTGCCCCGAGTAGTCAATGAGATGATGAATACAAAGTGCTTGCCACTCACAATTTTAGCTCTTATTATCCTGAGAGGCCTTGAGAAAGAAAATGGATCCTTTTTTCCAATACAACAGTTGACTTTAAGCAGTAAGAAGAGATTAGTTCACATAGTTAGAACATTGAGCATTAAACACGAATGTGTACAGAGAACCCTCAAATGTAGAGAACTGGGGTCCTTTGGAGAGTTCACCCCGCCTGCCCCAAGAGCTCTGACCTGGCCAACTTTGAGCAAGTCCTTCATTCAGTGGCACCATTCCGGCCAGCCTGCTGTCCACGCGGAAGACTATGCACCCCTCAGAGCTTCCCTCGGGGTGTGGGCGCATTGGACCCGATGTTTATTTTCCTCCAGTGAATAGTATTTCTTGACAAGTGAAGGCATTCTTTTTCTGGCAAACCTAGCTGAGGCTTCAAATTTTTTTGAAAAACTAGTTTGGTAGATGCTGGTATGGAGAGCTTGAGGAAGTCAATGGTGGACCCGCCTCCTAGGCTTGGGGGTCCATCTGGGGAAGAGTGTGTTAGCGTTCTATGACCACTGTAACTGGTTGTCACACACGTAGTGGCTTCAAACAACACAAATGATCACCTTACAGTTCTGGAAACTAGAAGTCCAAAATGGGTCTCACCAGACTGAAACCTAGGTGGGGGCAGGACTGCCTTCCTTCTGGAGGCTCTAGGGGGCGAATGTTTCCTGGCCTTTTCCAGCCTCTAGAGGCCGCCCACATTTCTAGCCTCGTGGTCCCTTCCTCCATCGTCAAAGCCAGCAGCGTAGTCAGATAGAGGAAGGGGTCAGTGGATAAACCCCCTCAGTGGGGGTGGGGCTGTGCGTGGACGGGCGTCTTGGGCCCCCAGGAATGAGTGGGGCCTTAGAGGATAGAGGAACTGGAGGAGGAGGCAGGGTTGGCACCAGGCAGGGCCATGGGTGTAAACCCGAGGGGCAGCCTAAGCTGAAAGCCATGGCCAAAGGCCAGTGGGCAGGGACGAGAGGAGAACCCTTGACGGGGAGACTGCAAGTATCAGGAAGAATCAGAAAAAGGCAGGGATCCCGGCCCTGGGCAGAGAATGTCCTGTGCAGCTGTGGTCTGGGAGCTGGGCAGCCGTCCTGAGGTGGCCCCCAGCTGGGTCCTGGAGGGCCTTGGCATGGGCAGGCCTCAAACACCCGCCAGAGCCGTTCTCTATGCATTGAATACACCCTGCCAACCACCTGGCAAGGTTTGGGTTATTTATAATCAAAAGTACATGGATTCATGAACACAAACAAGTAAGTGTCAGAGAAACGGAATGGCAGGCACCTCAGAGGGCAACGGCCTGCCCCCTCCTGGGGCTTCATGAAAGCCATGGACCCCTCCCCTCCCCCCAGTGTGCAAACACACACCCCTGCACACAATTTTAGATTTTCAGACTCACTGGGGTTCACTTTCAGAAAGCTAAGCAGAGCAGTGGGTCCTCAGAACCCTTACTGAGCTAGTGACAAGGCAGCACTGCCACCTCCCTCCCCCAGGGGTCTGGGGTAGAGCCCAAGGGAACCACGGGCGCGCAGAGGGAAGAAAGTCATAGTTCAGAAGAGAACTGAATTATGTGGTGTCTGGTTCATCCAGGTAATTTCAAGTCAGTGTTTCTGGAATGTCAGTCATTCACTTCCCACATGTACCGTTTTTAACATATCCATGTACCAGCTGTGCTATTAATATTTTCTATAGGTCGGCTTCAAATTAAATTATTTTTATTTTCATTCTAAGCATTAATATCTGTGAAATCGCAGGTTAGATGTATTAATTGGATTTTTTCCTAAAATACTGAATATTAACTTTTTGAATGTTTGGCTGATGTATCTCCTAAAACCAGCTCGCAGCCACTGGTTCAAATTCCAGGCAACCGGGGGGAGAACAGGGGACTGTCCAAATCCATCCAAATCCAATGAAAATGTTAGACGAGAAAGTGTTGAAAGCAACCACAGCCCCTCAAGGTCTCTGCCACTATTGTTGGTTTTTAAAAAGTACGGTGTCTCCTGCTTGTGTAACTCGCTCCCCCAAACCAAAGCAGAAATCCCGGCCTCTCTGTCCCCATGGTCCTCACGGCCCTGTCGCCTCCCACATCCCTCCAGTGTTCTGCTGTCTGGCTCTTCCTTCTCCCCACCGCAAAGGCCCAGGCACACCCCCCAGGTCTTGATCCCGACAGCCCAAGCCTTCATGCCTCAGTTTACCCTCTGCCTCAGTGAAGCTTCCTCCGGGCCTGAGTCACCTCCCCCCGACCTACAGGCCTGTGGGGAGATCACAGGATCACATCAGGAGGTGTGCAAATGCACTTGGAATGCTTCCAGCACTGTACAGATGACAGAAGGTTCTAGAAGGGAGAGAGAAGCCAGAGGAGGGGCACTCATGGTTGGGATGATGGCGGATGTCAGGAAATTCCCTGCTGCCTGCTCTCTGGGCCCAAGTGAGGGGGCCACGTCTGTCTCATGACCCGGGGCCTAGCACAGGGCAGACACAGCCTTGCTTAGCATGTGAGTGGAGAGAACCCACCGAGGACACAAAGACACAACTTTGTGTCACAAATCCACTGAGGACACACAGACACAACACAAAGGTCAACCTCAGGTCCCAGTTTGGAGTGTTGAAAACCTAGATATACCACAAATAAGGAAGTCTAGCTTTGGGCTGCTGGGGAGTAATGCACAGGAATTCCTTCAAGCCAGGATAAGAACAATCTTTTAAGAGATTTTATTGGAAAGATACAAGGAACTGAAGGCAAAACTAACACCCTGGCCTGCTGAGGGCGGGAACCAGGAATGGGAAATGGAAACACTACATTTCTCTCTCTTCCTCTCATTCTTCTGCTCTCTCTCTCTCTCTCTCTCTCTCTCTCTCTCTCTCTCTCTCTCTCTCTCTCTCTCTCTCTCTCTCTCTCTCTCTCTCTCTCTCTCCTGCTACATATATACCTGGCCCATCCTGGCCAGTTCAAAATACCTCCCCCAACCCCATGAAGGACCAGCCCAGAGTCTTCGCTCACTGATCTGTTTCCATGTCAATCTTCATTCTGGAAAAAGGAATCTGATTGGCTCAGCCCAGCCTCTGGGTTGACTCCTCCTGGGTCAATGGTCCACTTTTTTCTGGTCAGTTATGGGGGGTGGGGGTGAGCTGAGGGTAGTGGCGCTCAGGGTCCTCCTCTTCTAGGGCTGAGGCTGGAGCAAACTCTCTAGGAAGGGCTCTGGAGCAGAAGGGAAGGACAGCTGTCTTCTGGTACAAATTCTGGTTGCCCAGAGCCATTTTGACAAATCAAGTTGGGATTCAGATTTTTCCAACCAGAAATGCAAGTATCCCCTTCACGCCTTTGCCAGTTGTTATGAATGTTCATGTGCTCCCCATCCCTCCCCCCAATTCCTATGTTAAACTCCAAACCCCGAATGTAATGGTATTTGGAGATGGGGCCTTTGGGAGGTAATTAGGGTTAGAGAAGGTCGTGAGGGTGGGGCCCTTGTAATGGGATTCGTGGATTTATAAGAAGAGGAAGAGCATAGTCACTCCCTCCTTCTGTCTCTGTCTTTCTCTCTTCCCTCTTTCCCTCTTTCTCCCTCCCACTCTCCCTCCTTCTCTCTCCCTCTCCTTCTCTTTCCCTCTCTCCCTCCATATCTATCTATCTATCTATCTATCTATCTATCTATCTATCTATCTATCTATCTATCTCTCCCTCCCCCTATCTCCCTCTCTTCCTCTCTTTCTCTCTCCCCCCATCTCCCTCTCACCTCATGCACACACCCAGGAAAGGCTACGTGAGGACATATTAAGAAGGTGGTCGTCTGCAGGTCAAGAAGAGAGCCCTCACCAGAACCTGACCACACTCTGCTGCACCCTGGTCTCAGACTTCCAGCCTCCAGAACTGTGAGAAAACAAATGTCGTGTTCGAGCCACTCTGGTATTTTGCTAAGGCAGCCTGAGCTGACTAAGACACCAGTAGTGGCCTTGTCATTTTTAGCAGACCTTTTTATAAATCCTCTAGGTTATGGGTTGATAGGTGCATTCATAGCAACTCCGACATGCAAATGGCCCCACGACTAGAACCCAACAAAGACCCAGTGTTGGTGTGCACCTTCCTGCACAAAAAGGTCCCTGTTTGGCTGTGGGAATGACATTGCCCACTTTTGTGTAGTGTCTATTTTGCCCTGTGACTGGGAGCTTGGCAGCCCTGGCTGGCCTCCCTCCGGCCAGGTCCAGCAGACCTTGGCCCACAGGAGGGTGGGAGCTTGCCAAGGGTGGTGGCCAGCTGAGGTGGTTTGTCCCCAGCTCACTCCCTCCTGTTGCTCACAGCCTGTCTGATGGTGGGGATGTGAAAGAGGGTCAGCTTCCATTAATTAGGGAAAAGTTCTCTTAATGCCTGAAAACACGGCAGTACCTAGCTCCAGCTTCACTTGGAGAAAGTAGGTTGAGCCCTCTCCTCCCCCACCCAGCTGAGAGTGGCTGCTGTCACTGATGTGACCAGAGGGAACAGGACTCTCAGGAGCTGCCACCAGCCAGTCTTCAGAGACAAGGCATAGATTTCGCTCACTGGGACAGAGCTGTGGTTCTGACAGAACTTCGGTTCGTTTTTCCGAACGCTATACCTGCTTCTTATATTGAACATTACAGACATTTTACAATCTGAATTCTTTTTATATCAAAAAGTAAAAACAATTTAAATAAGCAGATCACTCATTTAGTTGCAAAGAGTAAAACCAACAGCCTGGGAGTATCATTTATGGCGTGTTGATGTGATGCCAGAAACATAAGCTCATTTAATCCTTGCACAAATGAGAGACATTTCCAGAAGGAAAGAGAAGCCGGAGGAGGGGTGTGCTCACATTGGGGTGATGGGGAATGTGGGGGAATTCCCTCCTGCCTGTTCTCTGGGTCCTGTGCTAGGGACCCACATCTGCCTCACGACCCTGGGCCCAGCAGGGCAGATACAGCTGTGCTCAGCGTGTAAGTAAACAGAACCCACTGGGGACACGACTAGCCGATGCAACCCCATGTGAGCTAGGTGGGTACCATCACCCTACAGATAGGAGGTGAGGAGCGAGGTGTGTTGAGGGCTTGAGGGGACCCATCCCCAGAGTCCGGCCAGGACGTGCTAGGGGGAACACACCTCATCTTCCTCTCTGCTGCAGGGGTCTCATGGCTTCAGCCTGACACATCACAGGAAGGGAGACCACCCAACACTTATTGGGCTGCACAGGGAGGCCACTCACCCCACCTATCCCCCACTCACTAAGAAGATGGGAGTGGCTGTCATTCTCATGTGGGTAGCCATGGGGCACAGTCACTTCAGGGAGGTCACCCTGCACTTGACTTGAGCCCCTGTCCCCAAACTAACCAGAACTCCCCATGAAGTAGCCTCCACACAGCATAGAAGGAGGTTTGCTGAACAGAGTGCAGCCGGCACCAGTGCAAGTCCCCAGGGATCCTGACGGCTCAGCCCCCAGAGAGAGCGGGGCTGGTCTGTCCTGGCTTCTGGCTCGTCTCCTGCTACGTGTGCTCTGTCCCTGATCTTTGCTCTTTGATAAGGACCCTGCTGCCTGCTAAGCACATGCTCCACCTCTGCCGGCAGTCTCTCCGGCCATTCCTTCCTCCACTGTCTCAGGCAGTGTCATATTGCTTTCCTCCCAGGGGCAAGGCAGGGCTCTGGGACGTGCAAGACCCAGGTTCTAATTCCGCCTCAGCCACTTGCCAGCTGTGTGATCCTGAGCAAGTGACTGAGTTTCTCTAAGCTTTAGAGTTTTCATCTTTAAAATGTGACTATAACATCAATAAAACCTCCCTCCCACCCCCACCCCCCACCCCCACTCTCCTCCCAAGGCTTCTGCGAGGATCAAACGAGTTAAAGGGAAAGTGCCTGAAACAAGACCATTGTAATCTGTTCCGGGAAGCAGGACCAGTGCCTGCAGCTCTTGGCCATTCCTCTCCGGGCAGGGCTTGCCTCAGCCACCGCCTTCTGGCCCGCATCCCTGCTGTCCTCAGCACGTCAAGCAGACTGCCCTGTCGCCTGCAACCTGTCCTTTTCAGAAACTGCCGGGAAGGGTGGCTGTGGGTGGCCAGAAGCCTCCCCCTGTCCCTCAGGGCGCCCTCTCCCAGACACAGTGCACGACTAACCGCATAGTGATTCCAGGCAGAGACGTGACCATCAGATACAGCCTGGAGGGAGGGCATGGCCTTCTGGAAAGAGCAGCCGGTTAAAGCCCTGGCAGCAGACAAGACCCCGGAGAGGGAGCGGTGGGAGAAGAGAAGGATGGAGGACGGAAGCTGAGAGAGGGGTGGATGTGATACGTTAGCTGGGAGGCAGGGAGGAGAGGGAGAGGCCGGAGGCCGGGCCCTGGGAGCCTCGTCCACACGCATCTGAAGCCTGGGAAGATGACAGACATCGGAAAGAGGAGGAGGAAGTGAGTCCCTCACCTGAGCCCCCTCTGAGGGCTGGGGATGGCCTGCTGTCTAGCCGGTGACAGTGTCAGGGGTGAAGGAGGCAAGGAGCCAATTGGTGTTGTGTGCAGCAGGACACTGGGAGCCAGTTTATGTTCTGGAATTCTCCACCATATCCTGCCCACTCCTGGAGGAGCCAGAAAGCCCAGGCTCTAATGTGTCCAGCTCATAAGCCCGGAAGCCTCAAAGATCCAAATCTCAGTGGTCCTGGTCAGGAAGAGGACGGCCGCAGAAAAGTGAAACCCTCTCTGCCACCCCGGCTGACAACAGAGGCCAGCACCAGCTCAGGACACTGGTCTGGCCCTCCACCTGGGAACACAGGCTGCACACTGCCCCTCCCTCTGCCACACCTGTGGCTCAGTGTTGCCCCTCAACGATTCTGGAAGCAACGATAATGACAAGCCCAGACCCGTTTTCCAGAGGAAAGGGGATTTGCCGGAGTGCAGAGGTGGTCCTCATGGCATGGTCCTCCGACCAGCAGCAGCAGCAGCTGAGAACGTGTTAGAAACACAAATCCTCGGCTGATCCCAGACCTCCTGCATCACAGACTCAGCGTGGGGCCCAGCACCTGGGTTTTAAACTCTCCGGTGATTCTGAGGCCCGTTCCAGAGTGAGGACCATAGCTCCAGAGTAATGAGAACAAAACCTCTGCAACAGCGTGAGACGGTGTGGATGGATCTCATACGCCTGATGCCACGGGAAGAAGTCAGACGCAGCAGACAGTATTCTGAAGGATTCCATTTACACCAAGTGCCCAAGCAGGCAAAACTACCCCCTGCTGTTAGAAGTCAGCGGTTACCCTTGGGGCAGGGGAGGGGAGGGGCACGGAGGCTTTCTGGAGTGCTGGTGATGCCCTCCTGGGTCTGGATGTTGTGCCATGGTGTGTCATCATCCAGCAGTCTGTACCCTTGAATGACTGTCTCTTTCTTAAAACCAAAAAAAAAAGCCTAACTTAACGCACGTTCAAAGAGACAATAGAAACAAATTAAATATGGATACTTTCCGAATTCTACTCTACTTAAAATTTCTTTTAACTATATGAAAGGGTAAAATAGAAGTGACAGCTCCCTCTTCATTGTCCCCCTGCTCCAGAGAATAAAAAGTTGGGCATCCTTTTAACCTTGGCCAAAACCATTTGATAAACAACCTAAAAGTGGCTTCAGCAGACAAAGAAACAAGCTGCCTTATTAAAGGCAGAAAGAAGAGCTGTTGATCATCACACCTAGAAACGAATGCTGCCATTTTTGGTAAACACCACTGCTCCCACCTCTTTCCTGGTTTATAGACAATATTTGCAGAGAACAAGAGGCCTTATTCAATTTCCTTGGTGGATATTTGACCAAGTGTTTATCTTGGAAGGGATACCGGGAAGTAATGCTGCACAAGGTGACACTCTGTGGATGTTTTACTTTGGTGTTGGGCAGTGATTTGGAGGCCAAAAGAAGAACCACCTGCCAAGGAATTTTCCAGGCTAGACACTTCGGGGCCTTGACATCAAGATTTGAGCTCTGTGGTTCCATCGTCTGTCTGCCTGGGGTCTAGAATAGAGTCTAAACAATGTTCTTTACGAGATAATCTTGGTCCTCCTGGAGGATTACTGTCCCCTGAAGGGTGTCGACTCTCCCTGACCCCCTAGTCGACTCCAACTGGGAAGATAACAGGCAGCACACAGGAGGCACCTCTATATGCTTATCTGGGAGCGCCATCTCAAGATGATGGCACCAAATGTTTGTCAGACCCTCCACTGAGAGGAAGATGGAGAGTCCACGTCTCCTTTGCAATCTCCCGACCATGCAGAAGCCTGCATTGTGTCACCTGCAGAATGACACCAGCTTGGTTGTGTTTTTGTGTGAAGCCATCAGCTGACACTGAAGGAGACACAAAGGAAGAGTCTTAAACCTGTTTGCATGAGCGTGTGTGAGCTTTGTGAGTCCAGTAGAAGGACCGAATGTACCGGGGTCCATTTATCACCTGGGACACTCTCCAAAATGCACGTCCCTGGGACCCACTTCACCCTTACTCAGTCTAAATTCCAGGCACAGGGTCCAAGAATCCATATATTTAATAAGCTCTTAAAAGTTTGAAAATCACTGCGCTGCACTTCCATAAACCCCTTCGAGAGACATCCCTTAGCCGGCGGCCTTAGCGCTAACACACGTTCTCCTAAGCGATTGGTGGTTTTTATCCCTGAATGCAGTAGGATGAGTCACCGACACATTTCCCTTTCCATGCTGGCTGCTAGGAAGCTTACGGTATTTGGGCTCATCCATAGCAAAAGTTTATAGTAGGAATTTTTTAACTTCATCTCTTATTAAGTTTTACGTCCCCATCCTTTTATTCTTCTTTGTACTCTTTTCAATTTATGCTGCATTGGGTGAGATATAAATATAAATATATGTTATACTTATAGATGGAAATAGTAGATCCTTGAGTTAATTTGTATAATAAGGCACAAAGAAAATAGCCACCACTCACTGAGTGCCAGCGCCATGCATCCTGCGTTAGTCCCAGGACTTAGGTAATATTTGTCTTCCCTACAGGACCGCTGAGGCAGAGGGGCTTCCCAGGAGAAGCCACACGTCCAGTTCACGTAACCAGCGATGAGGGAGCTTGCTTAGCTCTACTCCCTGGGTCTCGATACACTGCTTTCCTCAGGATCGTGTGGCAAAATTTGGGAATCATTTCATTCCTTCTCAGAATGTTCTATTTTTTGACCCCTGACAGAGGTGGAGGGGCTGATCCCCACAATACCTTGGCCCAATTTAGACTTCATCTATTAGGTTGGTGCAAAAGTAATTGCAGTTTTTGCAATTATTTTTAAGCTTTAAATTGCAATTACTTGTGCACCAACCTAAAATCTTTTCCCAGGCTCCTTTTCTCTTCAAGTAACTTGAATGACTACCTCTTTCTTAAAACCAAAAAAGAACCTAACTTAAATGCACATGAAAAGAGACCATGGGAACGAATTAAATAATAATAAGATAATGGAAATATAAATGACACATTATAGAATGTTATGGAAATATGAAAAGTGAAGGTATACACCTAGTTCGCTGAAGTAGAACATTCCCCAAAACACATTGTTTAATGGGAGGAAAAAGTAATAAAACCATATGCACATTTTTCAAATGCTCTACAGTTTGAGAAAAATATTTAATGCTTTCATTCCTTTGGAGTTTATTTAGGGAATTTATTTTGAGGATCTAAACTGATATTTTCCTCAAACTGTTAACCAATACTCCAAACCTTTTTTGCCATTCCTCCTTTTCCTCAATAACAATTTTATGGAAATAAAATCTGCATTCCACACAATTCACCCTTTTAGAGTACGAAATCCAACAGTGTTTAGCATGTTCACAAAGTTGTGCAACCACATCAATTTTAGACGATTTTCATCATCTCACCAGAAGGAAATCTCGTCACCATTGGCAGTCACTCACTCCCCACAACACTTCTAGCCCTAGGAAATCACTCATCTACTTTCTGTCTCTGACTTTGCCTATTCTGGGTGGTTCCCATCAACAAAATCATACAGTGTGTGATCCTTTGTGACTGGCTTCTTTCACTTAGCAAAAGGATTTGAAGATTCATTTATATTGTAGCGTATATCAATACTTAATTTCTTTTTATGACTAAATAATATTCCATTGTATTTACCCATTCATCAGTTGTTAGACATGTGGGTTGTTTCCGCTTTTTGCCTGTCATGAATAATGCTGCTGTGAAAATTTAATGACAAGTTTTTGTGTGGATGTATATTTTCATTTTTCTCAGGAATATACTTAGGAGTGGGTCATATGGTAGGAGTGGGTCATATACTTCCTGGGTCATATGGTAATTCTATGTTTAACTTTTTGAGGAACTGCCAGCTTATTTTCCAAAGTGCCTTCACCATTTTACATTTCCATCAACAGTGTAGGGTTCCAGTTTCTCCACATCCTCATCCTCAGCCCCACTTGTTATTATCTGTCTTTTCGATTAAAGCCATGCTAGTGGGTATGAAATAGATCTCGTTGTGGTTTTGATTTGCATTTCCATGATGACTAATGATATTGAATAAGTTTTCATGTGTTTATTGGCCATTTGTATGTCTACTTTGGAGAAATGGCTATTCAGATCCTTTGCCCATATTTTAATTGGGTTACTTATAATTTTATTATTGAGTTGTACAAGTTCTTGTGAAGTCTAGACATGTCTCTTATCAGATATGTGACTTGCAAAATTTTTCTCTTATTTTGTGTATTGTGTTTTTATTTTCTTGATGGTATTCTTTGAAGCACAGTTTTAAATTTTTATGATCTCCAACTTTTTGTTTTTGTTACTTGTGTTTTTGGTGTCATACCCAAGAAACCATTGCCCAATTCAATGCAAGAAGATTTACATCTAAGTTTTCTGCTAACAGTTCTATAGTTTTAGCTCTTACATTTAGGTCTCTGATCCACTTTGAATTACTTTTTGTATATGGTGTGAGGTAGAGATACAAATGCATTCTTTTGCATGTGGATACTCAGTTGTCCCAGCACCACTGGTTGACAAGACTATTCTTTTCCCATTGAATGGTCTTGGCACCCTTGTCAAAAATCGATTGGCCATAGATATATGGATTGATTTATGGTTTCTCAATTCTATTCTATTGACCTACATGTCTATCCTGTGTCAGCACAACACTGTCTTGATTACTATTGCTTTGTAGTAGGTTTTGAAATCAGGAAGAGTGAGTCCAGATTTATTCTTCTTTTTCAAGATTTTTTTGGCACTGCTCCCTTGAATTTCCATATGAATGTTAGGATCAGTTTATCAATTTCTGCAAAGAAGTCAGCCGGGATTTTGATTTGGATTGTGTTGAATATGTAAATCAACTTGGGGAGTAATACCATCCTGACACTATTCATTTTTCTGATGCATGAAAACGGATGCCTTTCCATTTATTTAGGTCCTCTTTAATTTCTTTCAATAATATTTTATAGTTTTCAGAATATGTTTTATACTTTTTTGTTAAATGTGTTTCTAAGTATTCTATTCTTTTTTTATATAATATTGTAAATGGAATTCTTTTCTGAATTTCATTTCTGGTTTGTTCATTCCTACTGTACAGAAATACAATTGATTTTTGAATATTGGTCTCATATCCCACAATCTTGCTGAACTTGTTTGCTCCAATAGTTTTTTAGGGGATTCCTTAGGATCTTACATACACAAGACCATGCCTTCTGTAAACAGAGAGTTTAACTTCTTCCTTTTCAATCTGAGTATCTTTTATTTCTTTTTCTTGACTAATTCTCCATTACAATGTTGAATAGTAGTGGTGAGAATGGGCATCCTTAACTTCTTCCTGACCTTACAGGAACACATCCAGTCTTTCACAATTAAGTACGATATTAGTTGTGGGGTTTGCATAGATGCCCTTTATCAGGTTGAGGAAGTTTTCTTCTATACCTGGTCTGTTGATTATTTTTATCATGAAGGGTGTTGAATTTTTTCAAATGCTATTTGATGTCAAATGTCTATTGAGATGATCATGTGGTTTTTGTCCTTTATTCCATTGATGTGGTGCTACATTAATTCATTTTAGCACATCAAACCAACCTTGCATTCCTGAGATAAATTCTACTTGTTCATGGTTCATAGTCCTTTTTACATTTTCCTGGTTAATTTGCTACCATTTTGTTGAGGATTCTTTTTTTTATCTATATCAATAAAAAATATTGGTCTATAGTTTTCATTCCTGGTGATGTTTTTTGTCTGGTTCTGTGATCCCTCCACTGTTTATTGTTTGTGATGCCTCTTCTATAAAATGACATTTTTATAGATAAGAAGTCATTTCTGGGATGGCCATTCTGTTTTACAGATTGATGACCTTGTGCTATTACCACATTCCTTCTATTATTGTAGCATTTTATGATATTTATGAGAAGTAGAATCTCTTCATTTCCTATGTTGCTCAAAAAATAAGCTAATCTTGCTGGTCTATGTTACAGATGAACTTCATAATCATTTTATCAAAACATTCCAATGAGTTTTTTTAATTTGAATTTTTAAATTGCAATGGTACTAAAACTATACATTAACTTGACATATTTTTCAAGTTAGAATTGACATATTTTTAATGTCATTTTCCCATCCAAGAAAAACCCATGCTTCTCTAGACATGCAGGTCTCCTTCCATCTCTCAGGTTTTTCCTTTAGATAGGGTGCTTGTATTCATTAATGTGGTTACCCTGTGTTTTCTGGTTTTGTTACTACTACTTTCTTGTTATTGTTGACATATAATGAATCTATCCTATTCTGGTCCTGGGCTGAATTCTTTGCAATTCCAATAGTTTCACTTGGTTCTTTTTGTTTTTCTAGGCATATCTATGTCATATCAGCTGCAAATTATGTTTATTTCATCTTTCTTTCTGAGCACACTTGTTTTATGTCTCGTTACATTGGCCAAACCCCAAGAAACAGTCAATAATGATGAGAAAAAGATCCTGCTCTGGTTTTCCAGCATCATTGTATTTGTGATACTCACAGTACTCTTTATCATTATGAATTCTCCTTCTCACTTTTCCATCTCACTTTTAAAGGTCTTTCCAGAAGATTGGTATTTAATTTTATCACTAATCCATTGATGTGTTATACTGTATTAAGACTGCCTCATGATTATGAAATTGCCTCTGTTTTATTTAAATCACTCTGAGAACATTTTATCTGGGAATTAAAACACCTCATTTAACAACTCATTCTTATACTCTATCTGATTTTTTTGGAAAATCTCGATTTTTGAAGATATAAACATAAAATAGTTCATTTTCCCCATCATGGCTACCAGTTTTCCTCTACCCAAATCCCCTTCCCTGCTGCATAGGAGGGGTTTGTGGGGGCTTCTGGGTCAGATCCCATAACTCCTCTGTCTCTTTCAGTTTTTGGAAGTGATTCATTTCTGTATTTAAGATTCTGTCTTATTCATTTTTTCCAAAAGATTTCTCTATTTAATTTTTGAATAGGTTGATACATTGATATAGTTTTTTAAAAAGTCAAAAACTATTGAAAGGTATATAGTTGAAAGTCTCTTCAACCCCCAATTCCATTCCCCATTTTCCCAGGCTTTGCCCTACAGTAAATATATGGTGCCAAAAAAATGTATACACGTTTTAAGACAGGGAAAAACTATTAAAATTGTAATACTCAATATATACTGATAACAAAAATGAATACAAGTCATGTTTGACTTCTGCAATTACAAGACGTGCTCAAAGTGGTTTCCATCAGCATCCAGACACTTCTGATTACAGTGAATTACTGCTTGAGCAACGTTGAGCAAAGTGCCCACTTGTATCGCTGCACAGGCCATTTCAATTTCTTCACACAGTACCATGCGTCTCAAACTTATCACAAATGTGTGCAGTTGTCAGGCATGTTGGAGGTGCTGTTGTATACTCTTGCCTCCGTTGTCATTGTGCTTCCACAATGTTCTCGAATTTCAAATACCATTTCAGAAGGGTCTTACGCTCCTCAAACGACAACTGTGCTTCCGCCATTTTCTTTGACTGTCCTTCCTGTCACATGGTGACGCTAGCATTCATTTGATTAATGCCATCTTTTGAGCAAACGTTGCTCTCATAATTCAATTCAACTTCGCAGAGTAATACGTAGATAACATCTCTTAAAATGTGTACATATTTTTTGACGCCCTTGGGATATATAACCACTGATGCTAGTTTCTTGTAACTCCTTCCATAATTTTTTAGGCATATCCAAATAAATTTGAATGTATTTCCTCCTTGTACAGTGATGGAAACATAATACATGCTCTTCTGTCCTTGTTTTTTCATCTTAAAATATCCTAGGATCCTTTCTTGATCAGCATATAGATTCCTCTTTCTTGCTTTAATGCCTGCATCTTATTCCGTCTGTGGAAAGGTTTAGAATGTTCTAATTGGTGTGACCAGTTCCTGATCAAGAGACATCCTGTTGTCTTCAATGGCTTGATCTCGGACAATGCTGCAGTGAGTCACCTGCCCACAGCCACTCCCGCCCATGCAAGCCATCTGTGGGCCAAATTCCTACAGATGAGATGGCTGGGCTAAAGCGTATTTGTCTTTTACTTTGATAGATATTGCAAACTGCTCCCCCGGGAATGGAATCAATGATGGGGGCTGCCTGCTCTCCTCAGCTTCACCAGTAGCTTGTCAAACTTTTGCAGTGTTTTTTGCCAATGTCATAAGTGAAAAAAAGGATCTCAGCGTGGTTTGGATTTTCGTTCCTTTTATGAGACATAAGGTACCTGAAAAAAGGTCCCTTGTCTAAAGTTTTCTGCCCTCCCATACCTGCCATCACCCGCAGGCTTTCTCACCTGGAGTCCCTGCAGATGACCTCTCCTTCCTCCATCACCCAGGCTGACACAGCTCGATCTTGCTCTGACCTCTGCAATTTATGCTCCACTCGTGGTCCCTCTTCTCCCTATGCTTGTCACTAATCATTTGCCGCAGGAATATCTAGTTTGTTCTTTGAGCCTCTGGCTTTCTTATTCCCTTTCAGGCTTTCTTCCTGTTGCAGATTTTATATGTAAATAGATAGATGTAGGTGTATAGCCCACCACTCTCTGGCATTTGAATACCTTCCTGTATAAAAGAAATGTGGCCTCTTTGGACCACTGTTTAGTTGCCTGGTTTTGAATTAAGTTCACCGACTTCTGTTGCATTATCAGGAAAGGGGTGCTGCCCACATTTGATCTGTCACAGTCTTTCGTCTTGTGCATGAATTTTGTCACGGTGTCTTACCCACCTCCCATTTTTGTGTGAGTGTCCCAGCTTGCCAGCATGTCTAACTGCTGGTGGCGTTACATGGTGGGAAGAGGGTGGCTCCAGAGTTGAGAGGCCTGGACGTGGCAGGGCGGGAACTCAGCAGCTGCATGGTCTTGAGATTGTTCCTTATCTCACAGTGTCGTAGCGCTTGCGCCTCTAAAGAGATGTTGCTTAGATCAGAAACTGTTATTGTTAACTCCATGCTCAATGAGTTGTTAGTGTAATTAGTGTTTAACCTTCCAGGTTACATTCTGGTGAGTTCAGACCCTGCCACAACGGACCATTTTCAAGTCCAGCTTCCTGCCAAATGAGCCGGTTCTCTCTGAACTCAGGACCAACTTCTCCCTCAGATTCCTGCTTCCTTTCTCAGTGAATCAGTTCAACAGCCTTGAAGGAAAACCAAGGTTCATCTTTACTTTCCTCCCTCTTGAGCCGAAAGCCAGCCGACAAATCCAATCAGAACCTTTGCCTCCCATCGTCCCCGGAGCTCACTGTCTGGCTACCTTCAGGCCTCTGCTCAACTTCCTGTCAGAGAGGCCTCCCTACTGAACCTAGAAACCCCTTCGTTCTTCTACACGGTTGTCTTTCCCACTCACTGGAAAATCTCCATTCATCCTTTAGGCCCCAAACGTGTCACTTTCTGCATTTGACCAGGGTCTTGGTTCTACAAGGACCCCCACCCCTTTCCCTCACAACCTCAGGGATCCCACTCCCCATCTCCTGAAGCCGACACTGTCCCATTGGCCACGGTGCAGACCCCAATGTGCAGAGGCAGCTGGGTGCCTGCATCTTCCCCCCAATTCCCCTACTGCCGCCTTTCTGATCCTGTCCCTCCCCACCGTTCGCTCCCCAATTTCTGAATTTCCACTTCAAATTCTCCCAGAATCCTCCTCTCCTCTCTTTGGATATTCCATTTCCTCCCTCCCCTTTGTTCACACTGAGAACACCAAAATGCTCCCAGCAGCATCTCCGGGGCAAGGCAACCGCTGTCCTTTTGTGGTCATCTGAGTTTCCCACATTTTCTACAATGGTCACGTGTTATCTTTGTGATTCTCACAAGGCAGGTTGTTCCCCCTATAGAGCATCTTCCACAGCAGCTTTCCCACCTCCTTTCCTCTCTGGGGCTTTTCTCCCAAACCAGAAACTTCATCTGTTTTCCTCTGGTACCTAAAATCCTCCACCCTAGCTCTCCCGTTTTGATCACAAGAAAGCCTTTGTTGTTTATATCCCAAAGCAAACCTACCATTTACCTGGGAGGAGTCTCAGGTACCTACCAATGCTAGGACCAGGAATGAAAGCTGAACTGATGCAGGTGACCTGGGATCAGCCAGGCCCACCTGTCTCTTACGGGGCCTCATCTTCCCATGGAGACTCACCTGCCAGCGTTCAAGCCCTTCCTGCGGTCACAGTCTCAGCTAAGGTGACGTCATTCTCCCAGCTCTTTCAGGCCACATTTTTGGGCCACACCCACCCTCCCCCACCTGGCTGGCTAACACACCCCACAGTCACCACTGCCCTGGGCCCCCTCCCTGAAGACAAAGGCAGGGTCTTCAGTGTGGTCTTGTTGAGAATGCCCCGCCAAGCATTCCTGCCTGGAGCTGTCAGGGCCTCCCCCTGCCTCACCAGTGCTCTACCTGGCACTGCCTGAGCCCAAGGCCCCAGCTCCAGGCGCTGACCTCGAGCGGCCCTCTGGGGTGATCGACCAGGGAGTGAAGCTCCCCCACCCAGGGCTCCCCGTGATCTGCTGCTCACCCCAACCCCTCCCTGCAAAGGACCCTCTTTGTTCTGAACTTGCCTCCCTGCTTACTAGTATTTGCTCCCTCCCATGGCCCCGATTTGAAGGCCGGGTCTGGTCTTACTGGACCATCCCAGCGCCCAGAGGGGTCGCTCTCGCTCCAGAGCATGTGCTCAGCTCCCCCAATTCACGACATACTCTCAGCCCCGGGGAGGGTTCTTCCTCCACTTCTCTTGTTTTCCACATTCTCTCCCTCCTCCACTTTGTCCCCTTGTAAGAGGTGGGAAGGGACAGTGGAGAGAGGACACCTGCTTCACCTTCCATGCCCCTCTCCTGACACCCCTTCCCCCTGCCTGCCTCAGCCCTGCTCCCCATCAGGACTTCCATCTGCCTGACCTGGGACAACACTGCCCAGACCAGGCCAAACGTGGGGTCATACCCCGGTTGTGGGCTCCCTGCGCCCACACCCGCGGAGGTTCTGCTCCCCTCGGACCTTGCTCAAGGCTGCTCTGTGGGCTCACAGTGGAGGCCTCTCCCGCCGCTGCCCAAACCTCCGGAGTCAGAATCTGTGTCTTAATAAGAGCCCAGGTGACTCCTGCCCTTGATCATCTGAGAAGCCCTGGTCCAGAGGACACGCCCCCTGTGCCCACCGTGCCTTCATCTCTCCAGCCCCAGCAGCTGCTTGGGTTGCCACCGCTGGGTTTGGGGCAGCTCCGCTTCCCCTACCCACCACCTTCTCTCATGTGTCCTAACCTTCCCGGCCACTGACTCACGCAGGGAGGCTCCCTGGCCCTCAGCCTGACACCGGGAGGTTTCACAGTCACTGCTCGTTCTCGTGCCCAGAGCCACACCGAGAGAGCAGACCGGAACCCGCTCCGCCTGATTCATCCAGGCCGGCCCTCAGCCAGTTTTCACAACTGCATCTTTTGACCACTTCACATGGGTCTCGGGTTCCCCAAAAAACAATTCGGACATATGAGGTGTGATCCTCACCGTACCACTAACCAGCTGCGTGATCCTGGGCAAGATTCCAGAGCTCCCTGGCCTGCAGCTTCCTCATGTATAAAATTGGGGTGATCACATCTTATACAATGGAAGGGATTCATCCATTCATTCACTGTTGTAAACAACAGTGTTTACGGGGTGCCGTGTGTGCCCAGCACCAGGGACAGCAGTGAACAAAACAGACCAAGCCCTGACCTTCCAGAGCTTCTTAATGAGGGAATGTGGGCAGACATGGAACCAAGACGAGGACCACGCGTCAGCCTTGCTTGAGGCATGAGTGAGTGAAGG
This sequence comes from Rhinolophus ferrumequinum, assembly GCF_004115265.2. NCBI lineage: Eukaryota > Metazoa > Chordata > Mammalia > Chiroptera > Rhinolophidae > Rhinolophus > Rhinolophus ferrumequinum. The sequence continues at coordinate 5,904,098 of NC_046291.1, forward strand.
AATGAATGAACGGATGAATGAATGCTATGCAAATGCGCTTAGCCGTAAGCCCTCCCCCCTTCCAATCACAAAGCTGCCTCTAAGCACTACCACCCTGAAGCCACCTAGAACAGAAGAATGTGCGGCTTAAATCTCCAGAGGAGTTTAAGAAAATCGTTAGAAATTTGGGGGGGGGGCAGGGGCGGAGGGGTGAGGGGTTGTCAGGTTTTACAGCTGCTAATGGATAGAAAAGAATTGGTGCAATTAGAAAAACATTCAGATTTAGAAGCCTTTTGCCTGAAATAGGCAATAATTGAGGCAGAACTAGAGTTGTTTTTTCAGAGTTTTACAAATTCTGTGTGTGTGTGTGTGTGTGTGTAATGGTCTTAAAAATGGTATGGTTTGGAATTCATTATCTCAGGTTTTCAGACCTTCCTCATTTAAAGAAAATGAGAAGGACGGTTTGAGAGCAATCCCCAGGGCTCTTGGCATGTCTTCTGAGGGGTCTCCGAGGCTTCCCACACCCCAGAATTTGAGAGCTAGTTAAGAAGCTCCAGAGAACACCCCTTTACCCCCATGTTCCCTGGGTGGAAAATTGAGGCCCTGATTCCCACTGTAAGTAGGTGATTACAGGCAGCAGGACATGGGGATTCGAACCCAGGTCCTCTGACTCCCGGCCGGCCCAGTGCCCTTCACAGTACGCCGTGCAGACTTCCCTAAGTTCATAGCACCACGCGGTACCACCACGCGGTAACATTGGCACTCAGCACTTACACAGCCCGGCGGAATCTCCACGGCATCACGCCAACCACGGGACACCAGACACCAAGGGCTGCACACGGCACAGTTCCAGCTACACCACAGTCAGGAAGAGGCAAACCAGAGGAACAAAGACACAGATCCGTGGTCACCAGGGCCTGGGGGTGCAGGACGGGCTGATCACAGCGGCACACCGGGAACTTCGGGGCTGAAGGAAAGTTCTGTGTCGCGATTGTACTGGGCTTACATGTGCTGCAACCACTCATCAGAGCTCGTAGAACTAGACACTAACAAGGGCAAATTCTATGTAAATTCTATGCAAATTTTACCTGCATTTTTAAAAAAGCAGCCAAAATAATGATGGTGATGATAACAGTGAAAACCTTGAATGCCAAAAGGCAGTCCGTGTGGGGCCGCGACAGGGAGGGCTTTGAGATGCCCCCAGGTCAGAGCAGGGAAATACCTACCCTGTTCGCAACAGTCCATCAGCTTCAGTCGGGATTTCCTACTGCAGACTCTCCAGGGAGGTTTTTCACCTGCACTTCCCTGAAACCTGGCTTTGTTCCCACTTCCCCGACTGGCTGTGACTGGTATTGGCCTGTACAGTCCCCAGGGCCCGTCACCCACTGTTGGGACGGCCCCTCCTTCCTCCTCCACAAACCACCGTGAGTCACTGATCCTGTCATTCCTCTGCCAGGTCCTCACCTGCCACACCTGGGTGACACCTGTATGAAACCTGCCTTCTGACCTTGGCCCCTCAGCCCAGAGTTCCTGGGGTTCTGCCCCTCCTCACTCGCGGTTATCAAGGAGGTGGTAGGAACTCCCTGACCCATTCAGAGACCAGAGACCAGCCCCCCACAATGACCTCCCGCATTACTCATCCCCCACACTTGGTGCCCCCCCATCACCTCTCCACTGAGAACAGCCTCAGTCCCAGCCAACCCAGGTGGGCGGCGCAGAGGGCAAGGGAAAGAAGAGAGAGGGGGGGTTAGGTTGAATTCACTGACTCCTAACACCTCCACAACCCTGTCCTGACACCTCCAGGGACGGGGAATGGACTGTCCCCAAAGCAGCCTCGCCTTTGGCCAACTCTGAATCCAAAGCTGGAGTCCTTCTCCCATTGTCCACACCCTCCCAGCCCAGGCCTCAGAGAGCAGGTGTGTGACAGCCTTGAGCTCATCCCTCCTGGGTCCTCTCGGCCCATCCACCCAGCCACTATTCCGCTGGGCGGGTTCCCACCAGAGCTCAGGTCAGGGTGTCCCCCACTCCTCTGGCCAGGACAGAAACCTCTCACTCTCGGGTTCTGTGCTGCGGCTCACAAACAATTTAGCTTTTATTGTAACCACATCTCCTTCTTGACTCAGGATGTAGCACCTGTCACTTGCTGACAACCCTTTCTATTCTTCCCAGGACTCTTTCTTGTTGTGTCCATACAGCTTCCTTTCCCTTGCTTTGGTTGCCTGGAGTTCCCCTCCCTGCTTTTTGCTACTCTTTTTCTCTTGAATTATTCAGAAAATGTTTACTTGAAAATTAGTTCTACAAGCCACTCTAAGCATTTTCCTCAAAAGTGTATCCTAGGAATAAAATAAACCTCAATTATAAAATGATACATGAATACATCCAAATTGCTGTGGTTAAACTGTAATTTTCATCAACAAAGATGCAGTCACCAGGAAGTGCAGATTATCCCAAATTTCACCAAATCTGAATGGCAGTGGAATATTATACCCTGAATGGAATAGTTAGCCTGATGATCCTAACTGAAAATTGTTCTCTTTCTATTCTAAAGCACTCAAAACCAGTGAAGTTTGGGAACTTATTGATCTCCAGCCGGTCTATTGAGAAACAGTCAGACCTATTTTCATGGAGACCAGGGACTCTGACGATTTGGAAAAGCCCCAGAAAAAATCGATGAGTGGTTCAGGGGTTATTGATGAACCAGCCCGGGTGAAACCTGAGTTACTCGTGGAAGAAGAAATGACGCCCTCCGCTGACCAGATCCAAAACAAAGAAGCCCGTTACCGCACCCAAATTCAGAGAAACTCTGTCTTCAATCACGCTGTGAAACACAGAAGCAAAAGCAAAAGCCGGACCCCCGAACCCAACGCTGGGCACCTGTCAGGTCAGTACCAAGGACAACTGCCTCAGCTATTCCTTCACATCAAGCTGGAGTCATCAGGGCCGAAAGGCCCTAATTAGATGAGAAAATAATAAAAGTATTAAGGATACATCCAAGAAGGTGGAAATTTTGAAGCCGTTATCTAAAGAATTCACATTCCCCCAATAAGCTGATGTGGTTACTTCAGGAGAAATTGTTGACCCAAATTATACAATAAGGCTGACTTTTATTTTAAAAAGATGCCTGGTTTTAGGACTCAACAAAACACTCCCACACTTATACACGTCCTAGGAGGAAGGCTTGGAACCATCCACATTTGGAGACATCTGGGGACATGGGCTCAGTCCTGTTCCCTCTCTGTCTCAAGGATGGCCATGGAGTCAATAGTCAATATAAAAATTGGTAATGAAATATTTTGCAAATTTTTTGCACTAAGTCTTTGCAATCTGTTGAGTACGTCATACTTCCAGCCCCTCTCAATTTACATGCTACGTTTTCATTGGAACTACTTGATCTGGATTTAGATTTCATAAAATGTACAGTCAGGAAAGTCGATTTACACATCCAGATTGTTCCAAATATCCTTAAAAGTTTTCCAATAACTGAAATGAGTACCAGTTTTTATATTTAAACTTAAATGAGTTTAAGTTTGAAAAAAATGAAGAATTTACTTTCTCAGTCACACTAGCCACATTGCAAGTGCGTAACAGCCATAGGTGGCTAGCGGCTGCCCCATTGGACAGGTTTAGAGTGTTGGAAGCAGAGAGAGAAGGAGATACAACTGCCCAGGGTCGAGGGTGGGGGTCTGTCTGAGGAGGAGAAAAAGTGGGTGGGGGCTGTGTCTGAGAGGGGCCTGGAGAGGGAAATGGGGTCCATGAGGAAACAGCCTCATTTGTGGACTCCAAGCCAAGTGGAGAATGCTGACACCAGTGTAGACTAGCCTGGGAGTTACTTCACGTCCTGCCACCCCCAAAGATGCCGTTTATGCCCAAACCAGAAATACTTTCATCAGTCACAATTTTATTTTTAAAGTCACTCCCTCATTTTAGTTCCCTGGAGTTAACTCCCCACAAAAGCCCAGCACTTCCTGATCCAGAGTCAAGGGGAGAAAATGGTACCTTTGGCTCTGCCTCAGCGGAGCACACAACACAGGCTGCCTGACATCCGGCTGCTGTTGAAATTCTGTGCCTTGGGAATAAAAAAAAAAAAAAAAAGTGATTTCTTTGTCTTCAATAATTTTAGGACTACGAGTTAGTCATGAGACTTACTCATCTTCCCAGGGCACATATGGATTGGTCGTAAAGATGAGACAGTTAAGTAAAAGGTGGCTGGAATATCTATTTTTCTACAAAACTGGAAAAATAAACTTGGTTCTAAAAGAACATATGACAAAATAAAATATGTGAAGCACTGTTGATTCTTTTTCTTTTTTCTTTCTTTCTTTTTTTTTTTTTTTTTAAGTAATCCACTTTCTAATTCCTTAACCATGAAAGCAGGCTCTCGCTCTGTGTTCATGGTTTGTGATTTGGCTCTGGAAGGTAAGGACATTTCCCATTGCATCTCTAAATGGGCACCCTTTCTTTCTTTTTTTTTCCTTATTTACTTCTTCTTTTTTTTTTTTTTTTTTGATTTATTCGGGTGACAATGGGCACCCTTTCAAAATCACACTAGAGCATTGGCTAAGAAGCCCACTTTTGAGTGATCTGATAATACTCTACGGGAAGTAACTTAACTGATTATTTAATATTGATTAGGACTTGGACATTTTAAAGTTAGATGTTAAAAGACTGATGAGCTGCAAATGATTTTTGTCCCATAGAAACAATAACACCAATGGTTAAGGTTTTATTGCCATCTACAATAATAACCAAGTTTGTATTTAAGTTTGCAATCTCATTTCCAGTATTCGTTTTCCCACTATGTATGCATGTACGTATGTATTGCATGTATGCATATGCACATGTAAATGAAGTTTCTTGCATCATAATTATAACTTTCATAGAGCTGTCATTCCAGGTCATTCAATACAGTACAAGGTGCTGCAAATTCCCACAGGGGAGTGAGAGGAAGAAGACACCTCATCACTTCCCATCCTCCCCCTCCCCGGTGACAGTTGCTACTGACCTAGTCATAGAGACACTTGCCTGGGAAGGGGGAGATTCACGTTTTCTAATTCACTACATTTCTTCAATTTCACAGATCCACTGGAAAATGGAAAATCGGTACAAGAGCCCCTGACCTTGAATTTACCCCAGAGTGGAACACGTCTTTGGCGAATACCAACACAGACAGACTCAGAAGCCAAGAGAACAAGGTGAGAACAACAAACCACGAGGGGGGCCGTTTCATGACAGGACGTAGCAGGGATCATTGTGCAAAGTCTTGATGGGACTATAAGGGTGTCTTGTGTTAAAAAAAAAAAAGTAACTTTTAGTTGTTCTTGTTAAAAAACCTCCACAATTTCCTTAAAAAAAAAAAAAGCCCATTGTTACCTTTCTGTAACGAACTAGGAAATTGTAGAAAAGAAAAATCACTGTATCACCACCATCCAGAGAGGTTTCCATGTGTTGTACTTGTTTCAAATCTCTTCTTTTTCTTGTATTTTTATGCCTGTTTTCTCTGCATAAAACAGGATCTTACTATACATCCGGTCTTGCAAACTACTTAATAGTATACCACAAATACCTCTCCACGTTACTAAATATTTTTCTACAGAATCATTTAATGGCTATAAAACAAGTTGATTGGATTGTGATTTATTCGCCGTGGTCCGGTTGTTGGACATTTGGGTTTTGTATTGGTTAGGATTGAATTTAGTTGGTCATAACCAAAAAGAAAGAAAGAAAGAAAAACAAAAAACAAAACAACAAAAAACAAATAATACAGCCGAACAAGATAGGGGTTTATTTGGCTCTGTGGGAAAGAAGTCTGGAAGGTTGTAACAGCAACCCGTCCATGCCTTCAGGGACCCAGGCTCCTTCTAGCTTTTACTCCACCACCTGTCAAGGTGACTGTTAGAGCTCCAGCCATTACAGCCCCAGGTCAGATGGAGGAAAGGAAAACGGTCAAGGAGGTGGGGGAAGAAGGACGGAGGGTACGTATACCAGCCCAGTCTGACCTTCTTTCCAGGAGCTTGCCTACAGCCCATCTAACACTTGATGCTTATATTTCATTGGCCTAAACCGGGTCACATGGCCACTTCCGCCTGCCAGGGAAGCTGGGAAAGGTATATCTTTTTTTAAACCTCCCAATAAACTGGTTCCATAGTAAGGAAGAAAGGAGAATGAACACAGGGGAGGAGGCGGCAGCAGTCTCTGACCCAAGGGAGTTTCAAATTTTGCTATTTTGGAAGCCACACCGGTATTGTGGCAAAATCCTGACGCCCATCGCTCTTTATTTCCTGACACTAAATTCCTAGAAACTTTACACTCTGCGAATCCCTGGATGGTTGTGGGGAAGCAGTGTTCCCATATTTGCCTTGGGGAAATATGGAGTGGGTACCGTATCCCAGGACTAGGCGGTAAGGTGCCCTTTGGCTTCCAGACACTGCTCTGCCCACACGGCCTGTTTCACTTACGTGTAATATAGTTTTAAGGGCAACTGCTTCCTGTTGTCTCTCATTTGGCTTAAGCCCCAAGAGCCAAGAACAATATCCAACCACCTAACTGGTGTACAACAAAATGTACAAATCTTGGGATATACAGCTGGATAAATGCATTCGTCAGCTTGAGCTGCCATAACAAAATACCATCGTCTTGGGGCTTAAATAACAAATAGATTTTCTCACAGTTCTGGAGGCTGGAAGTCCTGGATCAGGCGGCCAGCACGGTAGAGCTCTAGGAGGGTTGTCTCTGTGACTGGCAGATAGCTGCCTTCTCAATGTGTCCTCACACAGCAGACAGGGAGAGAGCGAAGCTCTGCTCTTTTCCTCTTCATGTGGCTCCCACTCTCATGACCTCTTCTAAACCGAAGTCTCTCCCAAAGAGCCCGTATCGAAATACCATCACACTGAGGGTTAGCGCTTCAACATACGAATTTGCGAGGAGGGACAGAATGTAGTCCGTGACAATGAATTTGTATATACCTGTATACCCACTGGACCACCAACCAGACTAAGATATAGAACATTTCGATTGTGCCATGAGGTCCCTAAGGCCCCCGTCCCAGGCATCGTCCAACCCTCTCAGACATTACCGTCTTCTGACTTCTATCACCCTTAGATTCGTTTTCCTGGTTCTTGAACTTCTTAGAAATGGGATCACACAGTGAACTCTACGGTGTCTGACTTATTTTGCTCAACATAATATTTTTGAGATTCATTAATGTATATAGGTATATACATATATATCAAATTGTTCTTTTTACTGCTGAGAAGTATTACCACAATTTGCTTATCCATCCTTCTGTTGACAGCTATTTGGGTTGTTTCCGGTTTTCGACGATTACAAATAAAGTTGCTATGAATGTACTTAGACAAGTTTTTTAGTGGATGTATGCACTCATTTCTCTGGGGTGTGTACACAGGAGTGGAAACTCTGCATCTTAAGATAGGTGGATACTTAACTTTATTAGAGCTAGCCAAATAATTTCTAAAAATGGGTATACCAATTCACACTCTACCAGCAAGGCATGAAAGTTCCAGTTGCTCCAGGGCAGTGCTTAGAATCATCAGTCTTTGTAGCTGTATCCGTTCTAAGACGTGCTGGTTTCTCACTGTGGTTTTAATTTGTATTTCCCTGATGACTGATGAGGCTGAGTACCATTTCACTGTTCATTGGCCATTCCTGTCTCTTCTTTTGTGGCGTTCCTAATCAAATAATTGCTATTTATTTATTTACTTACTTAACTATTTTAATTTGGAGGGTTTCTTATATATCTTGAATACAAGTTCTTGGACAGACCTACGTATTGTGAATACCTCCTACAAGTCTGTGGGTTATCTTTCAATTTTCCTGTCTTTCAATGAGCAGAACTTTTTTTTATTTTGATGATGACTAATTTATCTTTTTTTCTTTTTTTGTTTGTCCTTTTCCATTCTATCTAACAAATATATGACTACTTCAAGTTCATAAAGATATTCTCCTATGTTTTCTTATAGAAGTTTTAATACTTTTAGCTTTTCCATTTATGTCTATGGTCCATGTGCATAAGGTGCTCTAATATCATTTATTAAAAATACTTTCCGTTCCCCCAATGAGTTGCATTGGTGCTTTTATTAAAAATCCGCTGCAGAAATGTGGGTCTTTTCCAGACTTTTATGCTGTTTCATTGATCTAATTGTTTCTCCTTATGTCTATATCACACTGTCTTAAATAACTGTAGCTTTATGCTAAGTCTTAAAATCTGCTAGTGTAAGCCTTCCTACTTCATTCTTTTTTAAGATTGTCTTGGCTATTTTAAGTCTTTTGCATTTTAGACTCAGTTTGTCAATGTCTACTCTAAAAAGACTCTGTTAGGATTTTGGTTAAGATTGCATTGTCACTATAGAAAATTTGGAGATCACTAACACCTGAATACTGGTACTTTAAATTGCTCAATCTATGAACATGTCCTAATTTTCCATTTATTTAGATATTCTTTAAATTAATCCAGCAATGCTTTGTAGTTTTAGTATAGAGGACTTACATTTTAATTACTTTTATTCCTAGGTATTTAATGCTTTGATCCTATTTTAAAGCCAATGTTTTGTAATTTCATTTTTCAATTATTTATTGGTAGTATGTTTAAAAACAATTAATTCTTGCATGGTCACTTAGTATCCTGTGACCTTGATAAATTCACTTAGTTCTAATTGTATATTCCTTTGGATTTTCTGGGCACACAATCCTGCCATCTGTGAATAAAGACAGTTTTCGTCCTTTCTTTCCAATCTTTATGCCTTCTATTTGTTTTTTTTCTTGCGTTATTGCACTGGCAAGGACTTCCATTACAATGTAAAATAGAAGCAGTGAGAGTAGCTATCCTTGTCTCAGTCCCTGGTCACAGTTGCTTTGATTGCAAAGATCAGAAAGTTACTGAAATTTGTTCAAGTCGAGAGGGGATATTGTAAGGATGCTGGAATCGCACAGAATCCAAGTATAAGAGATGAACCCAGCTTTACAGGAATAGAAAAGTCATCAGGAACCAAGCCACTTTCTCCTTTTCTTGGGGGCCGTTGTTCCCACTCTTCTCTTTGTCTCTCTGTGGACCACTCTATTCTCCTGCTCTCCTCAGACTAGCTTCTCTCTGCCTGTCAGCTTGCACACAACCCAAAATGACAGCCATAGTCAGTTTGGCTCTCCACAGCCGATAGGGACTTCCTTCTGTATCCCCTAGAGGAAAAAAAATGCCTAAGGAAAAGAGCTTGGTTGGCCTTCCTTGGGTCAGGTGTTTATCTCTGGGCCAGTCAGCCAAAAGAACAGGAGGCAGAACGCGTGTGGCCATTTCCACTTCATTAGTGAGAGCTGTGTTCGAGAGAACCTTTGAGAACTATGTGAAGAAGAGCCAGGGACCCAAAACATATGTCATGTAGCTAGAGCCTGGGTCTCCCACACAAGAGAATGACAAAGGGGACTTGGGTGAGGTGAGAAGCAGCAGACAGGAAGGAAGAGCAGTAGGGGTTGGAGGCGGTAGTAGGATTGAGGTCTTCTGAGGCCCGAATGGGCCCAAGAACCAGTCCTCTATTTGCAAGAAGCTTGGGTAGTGCTGATGTGGAATGTGGGATGTTCTTCTCAGTGGTCAGCGCCTGTCCCCAGAGGTTCTATAATTGTCTGTAGCTCATTCAAAGGTGTCCTGTAAGTCCTCTTCCATATGCCACCAGCAGGGGTGTCACAGTGCTGCTGGGCAGTGCGGCAAGAGGGACGTGCAATTACTGCAGACAGATGTGTCATAAAGAGGGGTATGAGAAGGGAACTAACATTTATTGAGTGACTTTATGTGCACTATCTCTTTAAATTCTCTTATCATTATTCCCATTTCACAGATAAGAAAGCTAAGACTCCATAAAAGTTAGTAACTAGCCTGAGGTTGCACGGCTAGTGAGATGGCAGACCAGGAAGCCAGAGGCTTTGACTCCACACCCCTGTTCTCCCCAGGCTGCCCCAAATGGAGGCATTGCCAAGGTAAATGTGACTGTGAGAAGGGAGGTGTTCCTGTTAACCTGCTCAGGGGGTAAAGCCCAGAGGCTCAGAGGGCGCCCAGTCCTAGTCCACAGCCACATTGGTCCCTTAGGGGTCCTCACAAGTCAAGGTGCTCTCAGTTGGGTCCATACTACACATGCAATGTCACAAATCAGGGTTCCAATCCCAGAATTCATTTCATCATAAACGTACCAAATTGACATATGTATGAGAAAAGAATAGAGCTCGAATATGTGCTTTTATAAATTGAAATTTCTATAAAATTAAACTACATTATTAAATTTTATACAAGGCAATTTTTGTTTGGTTTGGTTTTGTTTTTTGCATGACCTGAGCAGGCTGATGCTTCTTAAAATATTTGCCCACTCACCTTTGCAGAAAATACCTTTGTCTTTTCCTATGATGCCCTCAGGGAATTACAGGAGATTTTCGCTATTCCAAGAATGGTCAGCCTGCATTAAGCATGGAGACACCCCAGGGCCGATACTCAGTGGGGCAGCCAGGGACTGCCTCACTAAGTGTGATCAGCTCTGCTCCAGCTGGTGCAGCCAGACCTTCTTCATTATTAAATATTGTAACTATTCTCCATGGATCCATCCCCAAAATGGTCACTCTATGAAATCCCTCATTGCCACCGAAACTCATGCATGCACTGTGTCTTCGAATACTGATTCGGGGCAAGGACGAGTTTCTATATTGGAAACTGTACGTGTTTTCCATGGAAATATACCAGTCCCATGTACTGGGATCCTGGGGGAAGCTTGTCAGATGTTCGTAAGTACTAGTTTGGGTTGTTACGAGGAGAACCTTACAGTCTTTACCGTCTGGAAACCCAAGGAAAAAATGTTGAGTCACTGTGGGCTGGGGGCTGCCTCTTTTACTCAAGGAAACTGGGGGTTTTGCCATTACTCAGTCATTTGGGACAATATAGGAGCTGAAGAAAAGCAATTTGACTCTAATCAGCCTCCAGATCTACTGATACACAAGAAACCCCAGGACAGACAGGCCCGGGGAAAACAACATAGTGCAGATGGAACCAGCAAAACCCAAACAGGACGAACGACCCTATTTCTCAACAAGGTACAAGGAAAAAAATGAGAAAAAAGGGGAGAGGTTTAGAGAGACTAAAGCAGCATTACCAGTTGCAATGCTGTAGACCTTACTTGCATTGTGTTTGAAACAAGCACTCTGGGAGAGAAAGTTTAAAAGACGATCAGGGGAATTTGAACATGGATCAGATATTTGATGACGTTAAGAAATTATTAAGTTTTTAGGGGTGTTAATAGTATTATAGTTATTTTTTAAGTTCATGTCTTTAAGAGATACATTCTGAAAAGTTCTGGATGAAATGGTATGATGTCTGGGATTCACTTCAAAATAATCCATGCTCAGGAAGGAGTGGGTGGGAGTAGAGATGAAAGATAAGCCATGAGTCTAACTGTCGAAGCTAATGTTAAGTATTTGGGGAGTTCATCGTACTTCTCTGTCTACTGTAGCATATGTTTGAAATTTTCCACAATAGAAGTTTAATTTTTATTATGTTTAGCTTTTGAAACCATTTTTTTCCAAAGGCAGGGCCGAAGTAAAGAGACCCTCAGCCCCCACCCTCAGTCCCCTGCCCATGTTCCCTTTTCCAAGAGGTTGGGCAGGATCATCAGTTCTCATCGCAGTGCTACAGGTTATCGACTGTCGGTTCCTTGAGAACAGGCCATGCCAAGTTGTGTTTCCCCCCAAGCATTTAGCACACGGCTGACATACCAGAATTACTCAATATTTACAAATGATTGATGAATGAATGAACGAATGAATGAATGCAGATTCCCCGGGCAGAGGTTGCCACTTGGGAGCTCAAAGACCTTTTGAAGGCACACCTGTGCAAACTGTGGCCCAGTCTGTACAGAACAAGGCTCTCACAAAGCCAGGTCACAATGTCACCAGGGTAACAAATCTCCCTGCAGCCTTGGCAGGAATGCAGCGTCTGTAACTGGGAGGGCTTTCTCTGCCCCACTGCTTTTTGGGGATAACCCACTTCTCCACCTTCCCCAGTAAGACAGGAGACCCAGTGCCCTCAGCAACAGAAATGCAAATGGAGCATCATCAGTCAGTTTCCTCTCTGGCATCCCTCCACCCGGGCACCAGCTGAGGCCCTGGCAAAGCCTATCCAGTCTGTGGACCATAAACTAGGACACTAGAGCATTTGATGGATCTCAGTCCACTTGGCCACGGTGACTGGCGAGGCTCGGATTGTCTCGGACATTGGCTCGGACATCGTTTCTATTTTACACTACCTCAGAACGAATATAACTATGACTTATGTTTCACAGTTTATGTGGCGAATTTCATATACTTTTGACAGCTATATCTTATTTTCAACAGTTCTAAACATTTTTCCCCTCTGGGAAGTTGAAGGCGCCTATTGTCCACCTCTCCGCAAAGGCTGGCGGCGGTGGGCTGCAGGACGCAGGGGTCTTTCAGACGTGGCCTTTGGATGAGCGATCCCCCAGCTCTCCCTCCTCCATTCCAGGCCCAGAGGTGACCAGTCAGAGGCTCAGGAACTTGAAAGGAACCAGATATGAAGGGGTCAGTCTCTTGGACTTGCTGACTCCTTTAAAACTTGAAATAATAATAATAATAATAACAATAACAGGCATGGGGCTGAGCTTGACACATGGATTTTACGTACTCATAATTACATCTTTAGCATTTTAAAATGTTAACATCTCATTTGTTAAATGTTCCATTTAGTTTTATTTTACCTTATTTTGGTCAATTAGTTTATTTTTCCTATCATTCTTTCCATTTTTAAGCTTCTTTACTTTGCCTTTTTACCTTTCTTCTTATTTTCCCTCTATTTTAATCATTTTTTTAAACATTTCCTTTTGCATATTATCTTTATAATTGTTACCACTATTAAAATTCGGTGCTTCTGGCTTTGCTTTAATGTCTAATCCTTTTTTTGTTCCTTTACTTTTTTTTTTTCCTTACTATTTAAATCCCTAAGCTTCTGGAGCTTTGTAGGGTTAAAGTGCTTGTTTTACTTCCTATTTCTGTTTAACTAGAATCCTTCATGTGACTTTTTATCTTGTTTGTTTGCTTGTTTGTAGCCGTAACTTTTCAGTAACCTGATCCTGCTTCTTAAACTGTTATGTTATTGGTTCTATTATCCCTTATGCATGTTAATAATTCTGTTTCTTTGTTAATCATGATCTTGTATTTTGTTGGTTATATTTTTTTCCCAATTCTTTTGAATTCTTAATTTAAAACAATTTACCTTGACCAGTGGGCTGAGTCTGGGGAGAATGTGGAAGGCAGGGCGAGTAGACCCAGGATGCCTGTTTCTCTAACCTTCAAGACCCAACCTGCTCTGACCTCAGGAAGCCCGGATGGCTCCCCAGGTAGGCAAGAGATCAGAGAGGCTTCAGTCCCACCTAGTTGTCCTACCACCAGCGTGCCGCAAGGCCCAGCTGAAATAAACCCTTAGTCCTCCCAATCCCGGTCAGCTCATGCTATGAAGGAAAAGAGCCGAGTACGAAGCCAGAACACACACACATATGGCCCAGCACACACAAGCCCGCGCGCGATGAGCTGCCTCCTGAAGTCCCCATGGCTTCACTTTTGTAAAATTTAAAAACCTGTCAAACTAAACAAGGTCATCTGCCCAAGGTACAAAAACAGAACGCAATCATGGAAAACATCAGAAGAACCCAAATCAAGGAAGTATCTGCAAAGACTGAGGAACTGCTCCTGACTGAAGGAAGACAAAGAGGCGAGACCTCTAGACACAATGGGTGACCCTGGGTTGGATCTTTGGGCTACAAAACACATTATTGGGACAATAGACGAACTCTGAATGGAGTCTGAGCATTCACGGGCAATTACGGATCAAAGTTCACTTCCTGATTTTGCTGCTTGTGTTCTGCTTATATAGGGAGTCCTTGGTTGTAGAAAATATACACTAACAGAGTTTGGGGGTGATGACACATCAGGTTAGCAACCGATCCTCCAATGGTACAAAAAACAAGTTCTTTATACTGTACTTGTATCTTTTAAGATTCTTTCAAAATGTTAAAAAAATAAAAATGAGGGGAGAAAAAGCTGCAGGCTCTTCATCTAGACTCCAAGCTTGACTCTTCCTGCATTATTTACTAGGTGTAACCTTAGGCAAGTCACCCTCTTTGCCTCAGTTTACTCATCTTTACATTGAAGATAATGATAATGCTTAACTCACTGGAGGCTTTATGAAGTAAACAACCAGCTCCCGTGTTTCCTCGAAAATAAGACCTAGCCGGACATCAGCTCTAATGCACCTTTTGGAGCAAAAATTAATATTAAGACCCGGTCTTATTTTACTATAAGACCGGGTCTTATATAATACAATATAAGACTGGCTATAATATAATATAATATAATATAATATAATATAATATAATATAATACCGGGTCTTATATTAATTTTTGCTCCAAAAGATGCATTAGAGCTGATTGCCTGACTCGGTCTTATTTTCGGGAAACATGGTAATATCTATAAAGTACTGAGAACAATGATTGATACCCAACATGTGTTACTTCTTCTTATGTTTCAATGATTTGAAAGTGCTCTCTCTTCAGGGCCTTTGTACCTACTGCTCCTCCACCCACCTATGTTGCTGGCATAGTTTCCATCCACCCTTCAGGTCTCACTTCGCTTCTTCCAGAAAGCCTTTCCTGACCTACCATGCCTCCCGCACGCTTCCTGCCTCAGGTATCATTACATACTCCTCTTTTGAGCTCCCATAGCACCATGTAATATCCCCATTACGTATTCTAATTTATACTTTTCAGATGATTTATGTGTCTTTTCTGTTAGATGATACCTAGCTCAAGGTCTGGGCTAGTGTCTCTGTTCACTGCCATGTCCCCAGGCCTAAGACAGTTGATGAATGAATGAATGAATGAATGACCTGGATACAGTCTCCCCCTGTTATAGACTGAAGTACCCCTAAGTTGAGGATGCAGTTCTAGGGCCCAGCTCTAGAAAGCACCATTTATATTGTCATCTACATAAAAGGTACCCCTGGATTTGGGCAGTGCATAGCCTGAGCTACTGCACCCAATCTGTTCTGTTATCCACACATCGATAGAAAGAGTGAATCATTTTTGTGGTTAGCTGTTCTAAAACAAAAATCATTACTCTTGGTAGATGCTTCACTCCTGCAAACCAGAGGAATCCATTCCTGTGTTCATTCATTTAATGAATATTTATTGAGCACCTCCACTGTTCTGAAGGCTGATTTCTATCAGAAAAGTCCTTATGACTCAGGGGGACATTTAGCAGCCGCATCCCCTGGAAGCTTCCCAGAGAGCCCCAATGTTCTATAGCCCACGATCCAGGAGCCATTAGTTGTGTGGCTGTGATGCATTCCTGCTTGGAAAGGTCTCCAGGCCCCAATCACCTCAGGTATGCGCCACAGAAAAAACTGTGACTTTGACTGCATACAAGGTCTGACAATTAAGTTCGCAAACTCATCCTAGAAAACGACTGCATACCCCATTGCTGAATATCACTACTGTCACCTTAGAAGTACTCCCCTTGGGAAGCTATGCACACCCTTCAAAGCAATTTTGGAACTCTTTTTCTGGAATGGCCATCAGACCTGCCATCGTATTACCCTTAATGTCCTGAATGTCATCAAAATGTCTTCCTTTCAATATTTCCTTTATCTTCGGGTAAAGAAGAAGTCATTGGGGGCCAGATCAGATGAGTAGGGAGGGTGTTCAAATACAGTTATTTGTTTACTGGCTACAAACTCCCTCACAGACAGTGCTGTGTGAGCTGGTGCATTGTCGTGATGCAAGAACCATGAATTGTTGATGAAAAGTTCAGGTCGTCTAACTTCTCATGCAGCCTTTTCAGCACTTCCAAGTAGTAAACTTAGTTAACTATTTGTCCAGTTGGTACAAATTCATAATGAATAATCCCTCTGATATCACAAAAAGTTAGCAACATCATTGCAACAAGTTTGCGAACTTAATTGTCAGAACTTCATATGTCCTAGAGCAAATCCAGAACTGCTCTTCCATGGAAGATTCTGGCTCTGGACCAACCAATCACCCCTATGCAGGGGGCAGGGGTGCTAGAATTTTGTCCCACTTCTTAATTTTCATATAAGAATGTATGTCATCCTCTGGTTTATTTATTTATTTATCATTCATTCATTCATTCATTTTGAGCACGTTGGTTATGTAGGGATAGCTGAGAAACAATCAGTATCAAGACATAGTTTATGTTTCTAAGATTTTCCAGCAAAAAGATGGCAAAGCAAGAAAATACAAACCCCCAAAATGTTGTTTGGCAAATAACACTATTTCCTTGTAGAAACTGACATGTAAAGTTAATTAATCTGCAATTTAAAAAACACAGCAATCATTATGGAGGTAATCAGTAAGAAGGTACTAGATGCAACGATAGATCATCTTCCAGAAACCCTGCAACTTATGAGGTGTGATCAAAATATATGGTGAATGTTGAAATTAAAAAGAGTTATTACAGTAAAAGACACGTTGCCATCAATCCCCCTCAAAATACTCCCCCTTGCTTTGAACACACTTATCCCATCATTCTTGCCACTTTCTGAAGCAGTTCTGGAAGTCCTCTTTCATGAGTGTCTTTAATTGTGCTGTCATGGCTGCCTCAATGTCCTGAATCATTTTGACTTTGGGGAAGAGCCAGAAGTCACATGGTGCCAGATCCAGTGAATAAGATGGATGAGGACACACCGTAATGTTTTCATTTGATAGAAATTGCCATACCAGAAGCGATGTGTGACATGGAGCATTGTCACAATGGAGAATGAAGTAAAGACACTCATGAAAGAGGACTTCCAGAACTGCTTCAGAAAGTGGCAAGAACGATGGAATAAGTGTGTTCGAAGCGAAGGGGAGTGTTTTGAGGGGGATTGATGGGAATGTGTCTTTTACTGTAATAGATTTTTTTTTATTTAAACATTCACCGTATCTTTTGACCATACCTCATATGACTACTTGTTGTCAACATAAGAAACATTTAAACCTGTAGAGTATTTTTATGAGTTTATTTGAGCCAAACTGACAATTACCAGGAAGCAAACTCTCAAATGCTCCGAATAATGACAGTTTTGTGGTTTCTTTAATGCATTTGGAATTAAGGAGAGAACATAAGGAATATTACAGGAAGGTGGGAGAAAGCAGGGTGGGACTTGGTTTACAGGCTAGTTAAGATTATGTGCTCTCTTGAGGTGGTTATTTCAAAGAAGTGATTACCTAGACACACAGAAACAAAGGACAAGGCTTGCTTCAGGCAAAGATAAACTGATGGTTCCCCTTCAAAAAAAAAAAAAAAGATAAACCGATAAAAAGTTAGAGGCTTGGAGCGTGACTACCACCACAACCTGCCCAGTTAGGAATTTATGATCAGGTCACCCTGTGAGGCTACTTTCTGTCCCTGAACTTGACAGTTTTATTACAGAATCCCTTTTCCACCCACATGGGGGAGAAAGCAGTGTTCAAGAAAATAAAGTATGCTACGGAGCAAAAAACTTCCTGAAATTTATAAGTATTACCCTGCTCTACAGCATTGTGAGAAGTCAATGAAAGAACACATAGAAAACATTTAAAACAGAGCTGTCTGTTGTAGTTTGAATAGCTTGAATTTCCTCTGTAACTCTTATATTAATAATTCTTACATTATTAGGTTGGTGCAAAAGTAATGGTGGCTTTTGCACTTATTTTTAACCTTTTAAGCCACCATTACTTTTGCACCAACCTAATACATGATTCCTATGTGTTGTGCTTGGACTTCATATTCATATTTCCAGTTCCATTAGCATTACTCTGGCCTTAGTTTTAAGATCTGCCTCAATCGCTCTGCAGAGTCCAGGTTCTTGCCTGAGGCTGAGCCCAACCAGTATCCAGCACAGCCCTTCTGCAGAGTGCATGAAGGCCCTGAGGCCTGTTTGTCCTTTTATCCTTCTGGTAATCTGGGTTTTTATCCCTGGACTGCCCCAGGCCCTCACAGGGCTCTGTGCTTGGCCTGTATCATGTTGTGCTTTTCCTCCAACTTTCAGTCACTGAGCTTCACTTCGTAATCCTGCCTCTGGCTTATGCTAAGAGCTGCTAGGAAAAGCTCCAGTCCAAAATTTCCCATTACGCTGACTACAGCAGTACCGGTGAAATGGCTTGTTTCCCCCATGAACAATGTCCTGGGGTTTCCACTGCACATAGGGATGGGGGAGGGAAAGTGTGGGCTAGAGATAGAAAATAGGGGGTGATGTGGCCCCTCGGCACTGCAGTGGCACCCAGAGCAGTGAAGCACACAGCACCCTGAAGGGAGTGTCAGACCTCCCCATTCCTTTTTGCTCTCTGCCATGGGTAATTCCTCTCTGACTGTAAAACCTCCCAGCTAAGATCTTGACCCCACACTGTAGGATAATAGCATGCTCTATTTTGGCCAAGTTTAATTGCTATGCCAGGAGTCAGGTCTTCCCAGGTGGCAAAGTCACATGTCTGCCAAGAGAAGGCTGTCATGCCTGGACTGGGGAAAGAGAGCCAAGAATCTGTGTGTGAACCAAAGAAATGAGATGGCTGGATTTGCGTTCAAGGCGGAATGTCAAATCACAGGGGTCTCATTTTACAGAAGAATCTGCTGTGTCTAAAGAGGGCACCGGAAGTGGCTGAACGATGCAGCCCACCGGAGAGGGCTAAAGGGAGAGCGTAAGGACCCAGAAAGGGGCCAGTATCTTTATCCACTTTGGAGTCTTTGCTTTGGTGGGTGTCAAACTCACCAAATGGGACAGAAGCACTGATTGGCCTCGGGCCTTTTCTAGCAAAAAAGCTGAAGGAATGTGTGGTAGCCCACCTCCAAGATGGCCTTCAGTGACCCCACTGCCTGGTATTACGCACGCCCTCCTGTGGAGTGTGGGCTGGGCTTCGTGAGCACTGCCAACTGACAGGTGGATGTACCGTGTATGCATTGGAGTCAAGGTCATGTTAATAAAAGGCCCCAGTTTCTCCCTCTCGTGCATCACTTGTCCTGAACAAGCCAGCTTCTATGTCATGAGGACACTCGGCAGGCAGCCCAAGGAAAAGGCCCACATGGCAAGAAACTGAGGCTTCCTGCTACTTCCCGGAAGTGGAGACTCCAAGCCTGGCAGCAGCTGGATTGCAGCCTCATGTGTGACACAGCCAGAGCCACGGGCTTCCTGACCCATGGAAGTTATGTGAGGGGATAAATGTTGTTTCAAGCTGCAAAGTCTTGGGGTCATTTGTTACACAGCAATAGATAACTAATACATTGGGGACATTCTATAAACTGGGTTAGAAGGTGAATTCTACTGATACACATCAGATGGTCGGCAAAATGCTTGGCATTAGGCCGCCTGCCTTTCTCCTGTCCCCCCCGAAAGTTTACCTGCCCCCCCATACACATACACATGCCACACAGCCCTGAGGCCATGACCAACTGTTGCTAAAGTATAAAATTCCATCTTCCTTGTCACAAGTGCGTACAATTCCAAGGGGTAGTTTATGCTCCAGAGTCCCCTGTGGGAGCAACAGAGACTGGGGCTCTGCCTGAAATCACTCCCTTCTTGGCGTTTCCTCTCCATCCTGCTTCTGCTTCCTGTCCTGCGTCCTGCTTCTTGCTTCCATTCCCTCACTCACTCGTTTCTCCTGGGTGTCCTTCCTTAATGAATTATCTACGCTTGAATGTTCAGCTCTAGGGAACCCCATGTTAAAAATCCAGCCCCCTTGAAAAAAGAAAAATAAAGGTGCCATGTCTTACTGAAACTTCCCCTTAAAGTGATCAAATTCCTAAAGAAATTATTCCGTTCCTGTAATTAAGCTAATTTTTAAACAAAGAAAATATAAGTTTACACCTTTAAATATGCAATTTATCCGGTAATTTTTTTCAAAAAATTACTCACTTAGCCTCTGTTATTTGAAAGACAATACACTAAATCCTTTGGAGACCATACAGGTGAAATAATGTAACTTCCAGGAACACAGTGTTTTCAGAAACTGTCGGTTTACTGTTATCAGCATTTCATTGTTTGACATTTTGGGGTTTCCACATAACAAGCATTTGAAGTCAGTAGAAGCCAGCCGTGTGTCAGAGGCCACAGCGGGTGCTGAGGCCTGATCGCCTGTTGGGGCTTTATAGATAGTGGATGCTCAATAGTCACTCGTGGAACAAATTAATTACTGAACAGTTGGCAGTTGCTATACATTTGTCAGCTGTTCTTCCTTCCTTTTTTTTTCTGAAGCATGTGGTGCAGTCAATCATATGTTAGTGAAAAAGAGACTGAACTGGCAGACAAGGCAAGTCTGCTTTTGATGGTGACAGTTTCAGGTCACACTGTCTCAGACAGGGGTAGGAGGACAGGCGGACGGAGGGGACCTCTTGCAAGCGACCTGAGGTCATAGCAACTGTCAGGACTGAAGAGCTTGCCCCAACCCTCTCTCCTCCCACATGGACCTGGAACAGCGTATGCCCAAGGAGAGGTCTTGCCCCTTGGTTGTCCTTTCTGTAAAATTACAGTACAACTGTCTTGCCTGCCTGAAGACAGGGGCAGGGACAAAAGACTCTGTGAGGCTCCTCTCTGACCCCTAAATCCTTGTCTCCCGGCCCAGCATCCTGCCCCACCCTCCAGTGGGAAAGCAGCACCAGGATTCCTGGGGGCCCGGGGACAGTGGCTGCAGAGCTTCACCCTCTGCCCATCACTGCGCACCTGCCACCCTCACGATACTTTGATTCATATATCCTTTATAAATAAGTCAAAATAACTAATTTTAGGATTCCTGTTTGGTAGGAAAACCTATGAGGCGAGACATGTTCTAAAAAAACCGCAAACAACACCACACACTGTATTTACCACTCAGTTAGAAAAACATATACATTCCAAAATTAAAATAAGCAAAAGACATGGCAACTTTGTTCACAAAAGAAGAATACAAATGATCATAAATTAAAAAAATTAACTTCACGAGTAAAGAAATGCAAAATAGAACAAGGCACCATCACTGTGTATCAAATTGGCAAATTGCTTAAAATTCTGACGCTAAGTACTAGAAAGAGTGCAGAGAGAGACACTGGTTGGGTGTAAACCAGTATAATCTTTTACTGGTTTACTGGTGAAGTTAGGGTATTTCATAAAATACGTGAACATCAATAAAAATATTCTTAATCTTTGACCAAGAGTCTATCCTAAAAAACTAATCAGACTGAGACAAAGATGTTTATGACTCAGCTATTTACACTTCACTGCATCAGATGAATGCTCACTGAACACCTGCTGGGATCCAGGCTTTGCTGCTCCAGGGATTGGAAGTTTAGCAGTGAACACAGAGGACCAAAAGCTCTGCCTTCCGGGGGTTCACATTTTTGTGGGTCCTGGCACCCCAGGGTTCCCAAGCTTGGCAAGATGACTGGCAAAGGCCATTTGACTTCCTCAGCTTTTACACCATCCCAAACTCAATATTCCATACCTTACATCTGACTGCATTTAAACTTGATTGTTAATACATTTCTTTAAACCAAGTGAGCTATTTCTCTAACTTCTTTTCCTTTTCCCCAACTTTTTGTAAACAAAAACAATTAAACATACAGAAAACTTGAAAGAATAGTACAGCGAACTCTTCTATAGCCTCAATATAGATTCAAACAATTATTAACGCCTTGCATATCTTCCTCCTCCACTTGCACTAAACCACATGAAAATACATTACAAGCACGGTGATGCTTTACACCTAAATGTCCAGCCTACAACTTCCAAGACTAGGGATGGTCTTCCACATAACCATAATGCCATTACCACACCTAAGGAAATTCACAATCATTCCATCATCTATGGGATAACCAGTCTATATTCACATTTCCCCCGATTGACCCCAAAATGCCTTTTACAGCTATGGTTTGTGAATCAAGACCTGACCAAGTTCAAGCACTGCATTTGTGGGTCCTATAATCTAAAAGGTCTCCTGATTTTGTTTTCCAGGACAGACTTTTGGTAAACCCAGGTTTATCAATTGTGGAATGACCCCCACCCCCATGGCGGGTTTGTCTGCTTTCTCTTGCAGTGTGTTCACTTGTTCCCTTACCCCAGTATTTCCTTTAACCTGGAAGTTAGGGTTAGATGCTTGATTCTATTCAGGTTAAACATTCGTAGCAAGAATGCATCCAGGTGATGTGTATTTCAAACCGCAGCCCATCAAAAGGCACTAAGATCAGCTGGCCCACTATTCCTGATGCCAGCTTTGATCATTTGGTTAATTTGGAAGCTGCCATTTTGCTCCAAAGTAAAGATAATTTTTCCTTTTACAACTAACAAGTTATCTGTAAAGTAATAGCTTGAGAACACGTAAATGTCCTCTTTCCTGTTAACCTTTTAACAACCATTGATGACGCTCCCTGAAGCAACCATTACATTGAGAATTGCAAAATGGGAGTGTCTTATTATGTCTCCTACTTATATTAGTTGATTTTCTTCTGTGAAAGAAAACCCCTCCTTTGTTTTTTGATTTATTTTGTTTGGAATATCACTATGGATTCATGGTGGTGGTTTGTTGTCTAGTTCAATGTGTTTTGGTCCATTACTGTCATATTCCTTTTGATGCTCAAACTGTCACAAATTTGGCCAGTAGGATTTCCTTTAAGCTGGTTACTATGTCCCTTTGATATATCCCTTCCTGTCTTTGAGGACTTCCTGGCATTCTGACACAGCAAGATACTTCATGTACTTTCTATATCCCAGACCTGGAGCCAGCCATTTCTCCAAGGAGCCCTGGTGCCTGTCAGTGCAGAGCGGTATTTAGAATCCAAGATCTGGGGTCATACGTGCTCGTTACTACTGGGCAGGGCATGGCTTCTAGGACTTTCCAGTGGTCAGAGCTAGGAAACGTGTGCGTGTGAGATCATATAAAGACCTTCACTCCCAGTTCAACACAGTGTTCCTGCTCCCTCTCCTCATTCCATATTTTCACCTCCATTTTCTAACAGTGAGGACCCTGGTTCTCCACGTCAATCTATTAGAGGAGGATAGAACTTTACTGAGATCCAAGATGACAGAGTAGGTAAATACTGTGCCTGCCTCATTCTGTGAAGACATTAAAATTACAACTAAATTATAGAACAACCAACCCAGAGAACCATCTGAAGTCTGGCTGAACAGAAGTTTTATAACTAAAGATATAAAGAAGCCGCCACGTCAAGACTGGTAGGAGAGGCGGAGACGCAGAATGGGCCAGCCCCACACCTGCCTGTGGTAACTGAGAATTGGGAGAATTATTGCAGCTGCGGAGAATCCCCCTAGAGAAAAGGCACCCAGCCCCACACCAGGAGTGCTGGTGCTAGATAGAAGAGCCCCCAAAACATCTGGCTGTGAAAAACAGCGACGATTCTAACCATTCTTTCTGGGTGGGATGGAAAGCTGCGGGAAACCCAGACATCCTCTTAAAGAGCCCAAGTGCAGCCTCCCTCGAGCACAGACACTTACCTTGGGTTCCAGAGTGGGACAGTGACTCAGGGAGCATCAAAGACACACAGGGAGAGACTGAGCTGTGTGGCTTCAGGACAAAAACTGGAGGGACAGTCGCCATTTTCCCTGTGTAGAATCGAGTCTTTCTCCCATATAGGCAGCAGGCGGGCGCCATCTTTCCTGTGTTGAGCCCGCCCCCACAGGCCAAATCTGAATCTGATTGGTCTGGTGAGCTCCACTGTTTTGCTCTGCTGATTCAGCTGGGACCTCACCTTACCCAACTCTCCCAACCCGGGAAACACTTTCTCGGTGAGCAGCCAGACCCACCATCACTGCACTCTTTCTTGGAAAACTATCAGGGTTTGAGGGTCCCAGGTGGGGGGGCAGCTGACCTTGGTGTGCTCTGAGACTTTTGCTGAGTAGCTCCAAGTTCAGAACAGGTATCAAACCAGAATGTACAGTAACACAAATGGTGAACACAACTATTCCCACTCTAGTGACTCCCTGAGACCCTGCCTCACCTAACTCGAGTACTGCACAAGGTTTTATCAAGGGCTGAAGCTTAAGGGAACCAACAGGTGGCAGCAGGACTCAAGGGTCCTAGCTTTTTGTGGAGTTCCCCCTGTTCCAAAACTGGTAGCAACTGCCCTTGGTTCACAGCATGGCCTCTCCCACATGCCTCCAGGTTTAGCACAGGCAGCAAACAACCATGGATTGCTTTGTAGCTCCTACCAGGTAGCCCCTGCCAGTCATAGGCAGTGGGTGACCTCGGCCTGCACTGGAGCCCCTCCTGAGACCCCAAAACCAATGAACTTGGAGGTCAGCTTCAGATCACAGCAGAGCACCACCCAATTAGTCCCACAAGTGGCACACCCAAGGGCAGTCTCAGCAGGCACTAGAGCCCACTGGGGTGAACCCCACTCAGTGGGGTAAGCCTCCCGCACAGCACCCCATAAGCTGTGGACATGGCTAAATCCCACAGCCAGTCAGCCTAAGGGCCAATCACATCCACTGAAGTGCCAATGGTAATCAAGGCTCAATATAACAGGAAGGCACACAAAATCCACACAAGGGACATTCTGGGAGCACCTGGAGCAGGTGACCAGGGAGACTGTGACATTGGGTCCCATAGGGCACCTACCACATAAGGCCACCTAAGTGAAATGGAGGCAAGCAACCTACGAGATATAGAGTTCAAAACACTGGTTACAAGGATGCTTAAGGAAGTCAGTGAGCACTTCAACAAAGAGATAGCAAGCATAAAAAAGGACATAGAAACTATAAAAAAGAACCAGTCAGAAGTGAAGAATACAATAACGGAAATGAAGACTGCACTAGAAGGAATCACCAGCAGACTAGATGAAGCAGAGGATCGAATCAGTGATTTGGATGACAAGGTAGCAGAAAACAACCAATCAGAATAGCAAAAAGAAAAAAGGATTTTAAAAAATGAGGATAGTTTAAGAGACTTTTGAGACAACATCAAACATAACAACATTCGCATCATAGGGGTACCAGAAGAAGAGAGAAAGCAAGGGATTGAGAACCTATTTGAAGAAATGATGACTAAAAACTTCCCTAACCTGGTGAAGGAAATAGACATACAAGTCCAGGAAGAGCAGAGAGTCCCAAACAAGATGAACTCAAACAAGCCCACACCAAGACACATTATAACTAAAATGTCAAAGTTTAAAGACAAAGAGAGAATCCTAAAAGCAGTAAGAGAAAGACAATTAGTAACTTAAAAGGGAGTTCCCATAAGATTGTCAGTTGATTTCTTAACAGAAATTTTGCAGGCCAGAAGGGATTGGCTCGAAATATTCAAAGTGATGAAAAGCTAGGACATACAACCAAGATTACTCTACGCAGGAAGGCTATCATTTAAAATCAAAAGACAGAAAAAGAGCTTCCCAGACAAGAAATAGCTAAAGGAGTTCATTACCACCAATCCAGTATTACAAGGCATCTTAGAGGGACTTCTTTCAGAAAAGACAAGAAAAAAATAGATAAAAAATATGAAAAATAAAATGGTAAAAACTACATATTTATCGACAGTTACTTTAAATGTAAATGAATTAAATGTTCCAATCAAAAGACATAGGAGGACTGAATGCATAAGAAAACAAAAGCCTTACATATGCTGCCTATAAGAGACTCACTTCAGATTGAAAGACACAACAGAGACTGAAAGTAAAGGGATGAAAAAAGAAATTTCATAAAAATGGAAACAAATAAACGAAAAGGCTAGGGTAGCAATACCTATACTAGTCAAAATAGACTTTAACACAAAAGCTATAACAAGGGACAAAGAAGAATCCAGTAATCCCACTTCTGGGTATCTATCCAAAGAAACCCAAAATGCTACTTCAAGGGGACGTGTGCATCCGTATGTTCATTGCAACATTGTTTACAATGGCCAAGATGTGGAGGCAGCCTGGGTGTCCATCAATGGAAGAATGGAAAAAGAGGAGGTGGTACATATATACAGTGGAATATTGCTCAGCCATGGAAGAGAATGGGTTCTTGCCATCTGTGGTGGCATGGATGGACCTGGAGGGTACTGTGCTGAGTGGAGTATTTCAGACAGAGAAAGACAGACACAATGTGATTTCACTTATATGTAGAATCTAAAGAACAAAATTAACAAACAAACAAACAAAACAGAAACAAACTCATAGATACAGAGAACATTTTGATAGTTGCCAGATGGGAGGGGGTTGGAGCTGGGTATAAAAGGGGGAGGGATTAAGAAGTACAAATTGGTTGTTACAAAGTAGTCATGGGGATGGAGGGTATAACATGGAATATAGTTAATAATATTATAATAACTATATACGGTGTCAGATGGGTACTAGATTTGTGATAGATGGGAGGGAAGTTGGGGGGAGGATGAAAAAAGTGAATGGACTAAGACGCACAAATTGGTAATTACAAAATAGTCATGGGAATGTAAATTAAAGCTTAGGGAATATAGTCAATGATATGGTAATAACTATGTATAGTGCCAGATGGGTACTAGATTAGTCAGGGAGATCATTTCTTAAATTATATAAATGTATAACCACTATGCTGTACACCTGAAATTAATATAAAATAATATTGAATGTCAAGTGTAATTAAAAAATTAAAAAGGGGGGGAAAGGTGAAGGGGAATAAGAGGTCCAAATTTCCAGGTATAAAACAAATAAGTCTTGGGGATGTAACGTACAGCATGGGGAATACAGTCAATAACATTGTGATAGCGTGGTACGGTGTCAGATGGTTGCTGGACTTACCATGGTGATCACTTCT
Organism: Rhinolophus ferrumequinum; assembly: GCF_004115265.2. Taxonomy (NCBI): domain Eukaryota; kingdom Metazoa; phylum Chordata; class Mammalia; order Chiroptera; family Rhinolophidae; genus Rhinolophus; species Rhinolophus ferrumequinum. The sequence goes on from NC_046291.1 coordinate 5,930,851, forward strand.
TTAGGTGTATAAATGTTGAATGGTATACGCATGAAATTAATATAATATTGTACGTTAGTTATATTTTTAATAAAAATCTTATATATATGTTAGAGGATATTCCTCTATTCTACAAATACAGAAGAACTTCTCAATAATTCTACTTGGACCATAACCAACAACCAATCTACCATATTAGTTTCCTAGGGCTGCTGTCACAAGGTACCACAAACTAGATGGCTTAAAAACAGCAGGAATTTGTTCTCCCAGAGTTCTAGAGACCAGAAGTACAAAATCAAGTCATTGGCAGGCCCCTCGGAAGGCTGTGGGGGAGAATTTGTTCCGTGTCTCTGTCACAGTGTCTGGCAGCTGCTGGCAACCCTTGGCGTTTCCTTAGCTCATAGATGCTTCACTCCAATCTCTGCCAACGTCTTCACATAGCATCCTCCTGTCTGTGTGTTTCTGTGTGTCTATGTCCAAATTTCTCCTCTTCTTATAAAGACACCAGTTACTGGGTTAGACCCCACTCTGATCCAGGATAACATCCTTTTCACTTGATGCTGTTTGCAAAGACCCTATGTTCAAATCAAGTCACATTCATAGATACCAGGTGTTAGGACTTCAACATATCTTCTTAGGGGACATAATTCAACCCACACATCGACTAAGTAAAGATTTTTTGCTGTTTTTAATCCTAGAATAGATCACAGTAATAGTATAGAGATAGGTATTACATTCAAAAACTACTTGAATTCATTATTTTTCTATGTGCTTATGTTATCAATTTGATCATTACTTAAGTTCACTTTTTTGATTTATTTTTTTTATCTAGGGTTTGATATTTTCCCATACTTTTAGATTTTTAAAAATTATTCGAATATGTAAAACATCTACATGCTTTATAAGTCAAAACTGCACAAAAAGTTATATTCAAAAAGGTCTAGCCCTCTACCTCAACTCTAAATGACCATATTTATTTGTTTCTCTTTTTTTCTTCCTGTGTTTCTTGCTGGGGAAAAAAAATATAACTGCGTGACTTTCCTTCTTTAGTTCACATGTTGCGTATGCTCCTTCATATCTTGCTTCTTTCACATAACACTGGAAATCACTCAGTATCGGTTCAGAAGCTCCATCCTCATTTTCATCCTTCCAGCTGCACAGGACTCCACTGTGTGACTACACCAGAGTGGTCTTTGGATGGGTATGTAGGTTGCTTCCAATATTTTGCTATGGAAAATAACACCACAGTGAATGAACTTGCACTTAATCTTGTTTCATATTTTAGGATTTGTCTTCAGGGTAAATTCTCAGAAATGGAATTGCTGGGTCGAAAGGTAAATATATGTTGTCTTAATCCAACACGGCTGCTCTAACAGAATACCATAGGCTGGGTGGCTTATAAACAACAAACACTTATTTCTCACAGTTCTGGAGGCTGGAAAATCCAAGACCAGGGGGAGGGGTCTCTCTGGGGTCTCTTTTATAAGGACACTAATCCCATTCACGAGGGCCCCACCCTCATGACCTAATCACTTCTCAAAGGCTCCACCCCCCAGTGTCATCACCTCAGGGATTAGGATTTCAGCATATGAATTATGAGGAGACACAAACGTTCAGGTCCTTGCCTATATCTGATTTTGTTAGTTATGGTCAACTTCCCTTCCATATGAGGTCAGACAATTTTGCTCTATCATCTGCAATATATATGAGTGCCTGTTTTCCCTGAAGATTTTCAGTTTGGTAATAACTGAATTTCAATCCACAAAATTTAGAGTGCTACAAAAGATAAGGGCACAATCGATAGTGACAGTGTGTCAAGTGCTGGTATTGAGGGCTGGGGGTTAAGAAAGGGACATCATGTGTTCTAAGCTATTCTCAACAGGAAGGAATTTTTCCACTCTGTTCTGTCATTTCTCTGACTCACTGTGTTGAGAAGACTTTCCTCTCTCCTGGTAAGAATCTATCACTTCTTAGAAAAACCACTCAGCTAATGACAGGTTAGAGTCTCTTCCTTTTTTAAGGACAAATGTTAATTTCAAATGGAAGAATGTATTTCTGGAGAGCTTAAGACTCTCCTCTGAGATTGCTACAAAAGACCCTGGTGATTAGGAAGAAAAGAGAGACCTATTAAGGACCATTGTTTTACCCTGAGCCTGAGAGAAAAACAAGCCTAGAGATCCCACTGACTGTGACAAATAAAAGGTACTCCAAGGGCTGAGCAACATTTTAGAAATAGCAATCACTTAGCATGCAATCGTCACTGAGACATGGGTTTAAAATTAGGAAAAGAAACATCAACTGGTCAGCTCAGGGGAGGGCTGAACAGTAAAGAGGTAAAGAAACCAAAGTGAAATTTCACTTCTTTGCTGGTAGTCTGATTTTTCCCCCCAGATAATAATGGTACTTTAGCGAATGGTGCACTCACCTTTTAAGGGAGTAGCAAGGAGAGGTGGTTTGTATTTAGTGGATGAAAGAAAAGGTTTTGTGACATGCTTCGAAGGCTGGAATTTACTGAGAGGCACTGGGACGCTACCAAAAGAATGCCTGTGTATTCAAGCCTCCTTCAACTCTGCCTCCACTGGGCAAAGGTGTCTTGAGCCTCCAAGATGCGTAAGGTCTCTGCCCACACAGCAAGGGGGGCAACGTCAACCAGGCTGCCCTGTCTCTATGCACAGCCTAGTAGGATAGAGAAATAATTCTCTAAGAAAGTGATCAAGCTTTAAGAGAAGCCCTGGTGAAGTGCTATAGGAGACCCTAAGAGTGAGCAAGTACAGCCAGCTCCAGGATGGGATGGGGGGTGGGCTTCCCAGAGGAGGTGGCATTTGAGCCAGCACAGATGTGGTGGGGAGGGAAGGGCTTGTGGTGTTGGGGAGACCTGCCTTTGACGGGAGGCAGTGGCTTCTCTGATGACAACTTTGATGGGGCCATGACTTCAATAGAACAGGAAGATGCACTCTGGTTAGAAATCAGACATGTCGATTTATGGAAGGAAAGGGGGAATTTCTGGGAAAGGCTTGTTTTTATAACCAGGCAGATTAGAATATCAAGTAAGTGCTTTAATTTTAGAGATGCCAAGAGGTAATCTACTGTAAAATTGGAATTCGTGATTCTTTGGAAACTGAAGAGCTTTTGAAAAGATAGATTTATGTAATGAATTGAAGTGTTTTCCCCAGGTAATTCTAGAGAACACAAAACGGCTCAGCTCAAGTTTTCAATTTCATCAGGATTCCCTCTGGTTATGTGAATGCTTTAAACTCACGCTCTAAATGTATGCAAGTAAGGGACTGATTTTTTTTTTTAAAGTAACTTTTCCCCCTTATTATATAAGTGACACATTTATTGCAGGAAAAATTTTAAACACATGTGAGTAAAAAGAGGAAAATTCCCTCAGACTCTGACTAATCAACTACAGGTACTGAAAAGTGTTTTTGGCGATCATTCTTCCAGTTCTTTTTCAAATGTATACATGTGCTTAAAATTCCATCTCAGTAAATCTATTTATAAACAAACTAAGACATACTACCATCCCGTGTGGGAATCTGCTTGCCTATTCAATATACTATGTACATCTTTCCAGATTATTAAATATTTTAAATATCATGTTTAATGACATTCCATTTTAGAGGTATGTCATAATTTAAATAGTCAATTTTCTATTACCGGACATTCAGGTGGCTCCAAATATTTCACTATTATAAATAACACTATAATAAACATTCTTGTAGCTAATTTTTTCACATGGATTCTTGCAGTTAGTTAGGATACATTCCTAAAAGTAGAATCATTTCACTAAAGGTATGAACATTTGCAGATTTATATGGGTGGTCCATCCAGGAAGTTGTCCAGATTCACATGCCCATCCCAAGGCAAATGACCATTTCCAAGCCTTGGCTAACTGCCTGTTCATTTTTACACCTCTCTGATGGCTGTGCATCTCATATGCTTTTGAAATATGCTTGCTCTTTAGGATAGCATTCATTTGTTTGGTGCTAATTTCTGTGCTGCTATCCCCAGTTCCCTTATTAGAGCTTTCAAAATAGAAATGCCAATCGTAGTCAAAAGCTTTGAATTCCTGGGAATACAGACTTTTTCATCAAGATTACACTGGGCGGTCAAGGACCTGGAATGGGCACTTGAGTGGTACACCTCTTTCGTGTCTCTAACAGCTCCCGTGAAGGGACCCATCTCTACCAAACACATATTGGTCTTTCTATGAGACTAAATCCTCGAACGCTTAGTTCTGGTGACTCAACAAAGAATATTCTTTCTACTGGATGTTAAGGGTGAGGGGTTTGTTCTGATGGATGAAAAGTTATCATACTACTTCTTGTTATGGCAACTACTTCTCTAAAGTCCAGTTATTTGCAATGTTTAAGGAACGATGTGTGAATAATTTCTAGTTATTTTGCTAATTACATGTTATTCCTTCAAGTCTACTTAGTTTATGAATAGACAATTTTTTCTTTCTCATTTCATACCTTAAACAGTTTTGCTATATTTGATTAATGATTAAGGTAATACATTCTCCATTACAATAGTGAATGTATTTTAGTGCTAAATGCAGGCTTCCTAAATAGTAGTAGTAGTAACAGTAGCAGCAGTAATAGTACTAATAATTAATAATAATAATTTCTCTTTGTATAATACGCTATAGGACTCACTACACATAGGACTAAATTAGATCTAATTATTTAGTTTATAAGGTGATTTAAAATGAATAAAGCTAAGTGGAAGGAAGTGGGCTATTCGTTCCTTTACAGTTGGAGTTCAAAATAACAGTATATGAACCCCCAATACCACAATCTAAAATGTAAATTGTGTGTGTCCAAGCAACTCCTTATCTCATTCGCTCCAAATTTTACCCTCAACATATTTTGGAAATAACAATATTTTTCCTTAGGTCTCCTTGTTTCTGTATGCTCCCATTGGTCAAAAGCCCATGACATCGTCCATAGCTAAAATCCTTGGACCCTATGTGTCCCAGGCTCCTTGGTAGGAATATTCCAAAGAAACCACAGCCCAGGCCCTCTTTCATTTTTCACAGTTTCAAATAAACACACAAGTATTATGGCCTCTTATCCGTGAGTATTTTGGGAAGCTTGTTTTGAGAAATACATTTCTATCAAGGCCATCCAATTGTCTGCATCTCATAATTGAAGATATGGCCACCCTTTGTCCCAGGCTTTTAAGGACGTAGCTAAGGATATAAACCATCAAAATGCTTTGGAAATTCTAACATCTCACTAACCAAGCAGCATCACCCAGGCTGCCTCTCATGCCTGGAAGTGGAGCAAAGCGTGGCCACCTATTTTTGACTCTGAAAATGTATTCAGGATAGCAATACGAAATCTTCAGCAATTCAGCCCTAAGATCTCAATGCCTGCTTCCCATAATCATTGAAACCTATCCAGTGCTAGCACATCTCCTTAAACCAGACAAAGGTTTGTATGCATCTCTGCATCCCGCTGGGCTTTTCCCTATTTAACCAAAACTGAACCAACCGTCCACCATAGCAACCATGTCAAAAAAGAACAAAAAGAAAACACTCCTCACTTCACCAAAACAGTGAGTCCAGTTTTAATGGGGTTTTCGACTCATCACAACAGGTCACAGTTACCTCCCCCAAGCTTGTGGCACCAACTCTAGAAGCCTGCTAGTTTCCAAAGAGGTCAGTTAAAGAAACATCTTCACTGACCAAAGAAGGGCAAGATGTAACACCAAGGCAATGTGTGGCTACATTCAATACCTGTAGAAAAAAGACTGAAGTCAAGGAAATGTCAACATAACCCCTACCAACTTCTGTGTGTTTACTTTTTCACCCTCTATTTCCTGATGATTCCTGGATGTGCTGGGTGCTGGGGATGCAGAGGTAGATGACATCTTCATAGCTGCCCCCCAAAATCTCAAAAGGAAATACAGAGCAAAGGGAGGGCCGTGGGAGCTCGCAGGGGTGACCCAGCTTTCATCTGGGCAATCCCAGCCTGAACTGCTCATTAACTCCATTAGCAATGAATTACTTACCAGCAAGGTACTGGGAAGTCAGTTAAGAAAACATGTGTGGAATCAGATGTTTGAGGAAAATTGATTGGCAGCTATGTATAGGGCAGACTGAGCGAGAGAAAAAGAGGTCAAGGAAAAGAAGATTGTTAGAAGGATGTGGTTGCTCTACTCTAAATCAGACTAAAGGCTTGTGAAGTTAGGGGTCAGCTGCAGAGTTCAGGGGTCACCAAGACCACCCTCAGTTTCCACAATTCACATGAAGAACGCAGAACTCACTGAGAGCTGTTACATTCGTGGTTATAGGTTACAGTTTATTACGGCGAAAGGCTACAGATTTAAATCAGCCATGGGAAGAGATGCATAGGACAGCGTCCAGAAAAGTTCTACTCAGAATTTCCAATTGTCTTATCCCCATGGGGCCGTGGACAGCAACCATAGGTGACCATAGGTGACCATATTGCCAACCAGGGAACCTCATCTGAGCGTTAGTGTCCAGAGTTTTTATTGGAGCTTGATTACCTAGAATTGGTTGCCCACGCAGATGGCTGACTTCAGTCTTCAGCCCCTCTGGAGCTATCATCACGTGGCTCAAAGCGCCACCTATTCTGGTGTAGCCCCAGGCCGCCAGGTAAGCAAAGACACGCTTATCAGATAGGTCATTCCGATGACTTAGAGATCACTTCCCAGGAGACCAGGGCAAAGGCCAGGCCTTTCTTTGGGTATGATTGATGCTTTACTACACAGGCTAAAATGATTGGGTTTTTCACTTATTTCCATAACATGTTACAATCCCACATTTATAAATTATCCTTACGATCAAAACTAAGGAAAGATCTCCACCTCTCCAGTAAAATACTTCTAACCACACAACAGAACAATCTACTTTTGGCAAGTCTCCTTGTGGAAAAATCTTTGCATCTATTAAATATGGGTTTCTGGGTTTCTTGAAGCTTCAGTAAGAAAGCCTAGCTATATCTTGTCCTTTTCCTACCTTTCTCCCTAGATTTTTGGGGACCCATTTGTCCCTTGAGTCTGTAGCCTTCTGTGGATTTAGTGTTGATTGCTGCCAGCACAGTTTCAATTTGTTGATTTTCAAAGCAACTGAAAAACTCTTTTGAGAGTGACAAAAATAAACTGTGTTTATGGATTTAAAACATAGTTAATTAAATGTTACCAAGCACCTGTTTCTAGAAGTTTCCCATATATATTTGAGGATTATCTCATTACACAAAAAAAAGAAGAAAAAAATCCAAGCCATTTCCCGACTAGATTTCTGAATACAAATGTGTTTTAACATTTGATTGTCTGGTGACAGTGTAACTCTAAAAATATTTAGAATAAGTAAACAGAAATGTGCAGTTCCCCATACAACACAGTCTTGATTTACTAGCATATACTTCTATTAGCAGCAATGTGATCTTGGGCTTGTCGTTTTAACCTTCTGGTTCTGCTGCTTTTTTTGTAAGATAAAAGTATTGGACCAGAATAATTCTAAACTTCCCTCTGCTTCTAACAATTCTCCCTCAGAGTAAGGTAACATTTTATAAATATAAATGAGGACTCCTGAAGGCAGAGGTAGCTGTACAAATAAGAATCAATTTTTCCCCAATATTTACCTTTTATAACCCAAAAGAAAAAAATAAACAATCTTTAGATAAATTATATAAAGTAACTACTGATAAAGGACATAATTCAACCGAGTAAATATGAAGGTCTTATTGGCTTTATTAAGTGATTCAATGAATTGGGCAAGTAGAATGGTGCTCTGATGAGTAGTACCAAATGAAAGGGTTTTTTATAGGCAGAAAAGAGGGTGGGGCTAAGAAGTTAAAAGTGGGTTATTACCTCACTAGTGCTGACCAGGAAATTCCATACTGATTGGCTTAGAATTCCACTCCTGAAAGAGGCTGAAACTGCAATTAGGTTTAGTTATTAAGTTTTGGTTTGGTGATATGGCTTAGCAAAAGTGATTCCCTTTTGGCCTGTTGGTTCCTTTTAACACTAAATATTTTTTTAAAAACATACAATTAATTCCTTAACAAATACTTGTAGAGCATTTACCATGCGCTAATGAGGTATATTTGAAATATTTGTCTTTACTTTATTGTGTGAATAAAGTATACTGTGAGCAAAATGTCAAGTAAGTAGAGATTTTAGTCATAGCTTGCCTAATAAGCACTAAATATGATAAAAAAATAGAACATGGGGAATTTAGCTTAAGGTTATATGCCTTCAGAACTGTGACTTTCTAAACTGATTTTATAATTAGGGGGATATTTTTAGATTATTTTTCAATTGGAAGGTTTTATTATGCTCAGCTTAATATATGTAGTTTCACTTGAATATTTTGATTTTTAAAAAAATAATCCTTTCTTTTTGGTGCAGCAAAGTGTGAAAGTAACAGCTTCACTTAACGTTACATTCAATGTAAGGAGTGGTGAAACCATGCAAAGCAGTAGGTCCTAGCGATGGCCTATTCACTGCTCTTCCTTGGACCCTGATGAAAGATGAGTAAGACATCATGGTGCCCACCCTGGGGGAGCCCATAGCTTAGTGTAAGAATGGCCCTGTTCACAGAGAATTACAGTGCCAGGCAATGCTGCTGGTTACTCAGGGGAAAGGACCTGGGCGGGACAGCCTAATGCACCTTGACCTGCAAGAGTGAAGACTTGCCTAGGGAAACAGAGTCCTAGCAGAAGCAGCAGTCTTTGCCAAAGCCCAGAGCCTGGAAAAGTGTGTAGTGAAACCAAAGCCTCAGAGGAGGGGGTGAGGGTAGTGGCCTGAGGAAGCTGGCGAGGAATGGGACACCCGGTGAAGACCCCGTTACAGGGCCAGGAGACTGGCCTGCATCGTCAGGTGACGGCACGCCAACGCAGGTTTTTAAGACCAAAGCAAACCCATAGTTAGAAAGGGGACAGAGACGATGAACTGGGTGGGGAGAGGTCCAAATGCCAAGGAGGGGGCTACTGCTTTAAAAGACTTTGGGGGCTCAGTGAGGCACTGACATGTGGGGTGGCAGCAGGTACAGAAGTGGAGGCCAGCTCTCACCTTCTGCCTGGCCTCCTGGTTGGCTGCTGGTGGCAGTGGGGAGACGTGAGCACGCTGTGGAGTGTTCAGGAGGCATCCAGGCGGAGATGGCCAGGGAGCAGATGACAATGTGGAGATATAGAGTGGGCTGTCTGAACATGTGTGGAATGAGTCAAGGAAGGGAGGGGCTTGGCTTGGAGAAAGAGGAGACCAGAAGGTTGTCAGGAAGATACTCTGCGACCTTAAGGGCAAGAGGAGATCAGGCCTGTCCATTCCGGCCCCTAGAGGGGAACCAGGGCTAAGTGGCAGCTGTAGGAACTGGACTGTGGTCACCTGAGCACCTTTCCTAGAGTCGGAACTGGGGGAGATGGAGTGGGCAGGCACCACATGGCTGCAACCCTGGTGTCAGGAGGGGAGTTCCCTTCCAGGCAACACCCCCTCCCAAGCAGTTTCCTTTCCTTTCCTGCCCCAACTCTCCCTTTAACACAACTGCCATGTTCTAAACAGCTGGCTAAGGAACCTATTAAAGTCAACTACTAACTAGTAACTGAACCCCGCCCACCAGGAATATTCGCATCCAAAAACAAGCGGGTGGAATATGCAGAGGAAGATTTTCCACTCCACCCTCTACCCCAGGTACCCTCCGTCCCTAACCATTAGAACTGACCCTAGCCCACAAAAGTAGTCGCTGTCACCAGCGCCCATCAAGGAAAGCAGGCAGGCCGGCCTCGGAAAGGACAGCGGGGAGCGGGCCAGTTAGTCTTGACGGGTGAAAATCCCTCAGGATTTCCTCGTCACAGGGGCTCACTCGCACTTCACTCGACTCCAGTTTTTGCTTGCTTTCTGTATCCACAAGCGGATTCAACTAGCTAACACAAAGGTGCAGATCCCAAGAGTCAATGTGACCGGACCGGGAAAGCGGGTGGAGGTTTGGGGGCACTTTGTTTCTCCTGTAGCTCCCCCATACCCATCCCGGACCACCAGGGCCTGCGGGTCGCTGAGGGCAGCCAGACACGCCCGGAAGACGCCTCCGATCTGCCCCTCTCCGAGGTCAGGGTGGGGAGCGGGCGTGCGGGGGCTCTCAAAGACCCGTCTCCGCTACTGACTCCCTCAGACAGAGGCACCTCCAGGGGATGCACTCCCCTGAGGCTGTGCCTGGGGCAGCAGAGGCGGGGGTCCCAGGGCCGGTCCCTGCAGGAAGGGCATGATCAGGCGGAGGTTCGAGAGCATCAAGGGCAAAGGGTCACCTCGCCCGTAACTTCCAAGTTCGCCACGCGAGCCGGTGTAGTCCAGGCAGCGAGGAGGGGGCGGGAAGCCAAGGGCACAGCTCGCCGGCCCCCACGCATCCTGCCCTCCTCTCCCCCGCCCCGCCCTGGATGGTGGGAGGTCCGGGCTGCAATCTGCACCCGCAGCCCGGGGTCGGGCCCAGCCTGGGCTTCTCCGCCCCTTTGCCGCCCGGCCTCGCCCCCGCCACACGCGCCCCTCCCGCCACCCCGTTGCCGTGGCAACCGCGGGAGCCTCCAGGCGCGCACCCGTCCGCCTGCCAGCTCGCCCGCCTGCGGGAGCGCTCGGCAGCAGCGGCGGCTGGCAGCTCCAGCTCAAGCCGCGCGCATTGCGACCCGGCTCCGCGGCCCGCTCGTCGCCTCCGACCCGGCTCCGGGCCCCCATCGAGGCCCCTGACCCGGCCCCAGCGCCCGCCGGGCCGCTGGCCCCTATGGAGCTGCTGGCCGCAGCCTTCAGCGCAGCCTGCGCTGTGGACCACGACAGCTCCACCTCGGAGAGCGACGCGCGCTACTCGGCGGCAGGACACCTGCTCGGCAGGTGAGGACGAGCGGCCGTCCAGACCCCTACGCGCCGCCCCCGCGCGCCTCTGGCCCCAGCTTCTGTCCCCGCCAGCGGACGCCGACCCCCCGCGGCCTATGCCGCGTGGGCTGTGCCGCCCCCCACTCCCACCCACGGTCTCGTAGTGCCGGCACCCGCCTGGGGTTGGGGGTGCCTCCCTGCCAGGGCCGCCGACGCCCCTGTCCCTGTCCCTGGCCGCCTCCCATGCCCTCTCCCAGGCACCCTGGGCGCGCGCGTCCTGCTCGGTGTCCCCTCTCTACGCCGTGAGGCACTGGGACGGCAGGACCGGAGCCAGAAGGGGGCCGGGGCCACGTAACCGTGGACTGCGCTGGGGGGCGCAGCGCGGGCTGGGCTCCTGGCCACTGGACCCGTCGGGGCGTCCGAGTGGCGCCGCGGAGTGGGCAGGGCGCGCCAAGTTTCCAACGCCTGCCCTCGAGCTCTGAAAACATGAAGGTTTGGGCGGGCTGGTGTGGGAATGAATCACCCGGTCGCACCCTGGTGCGGTGACAAAAAGGGCCTGTGAGGCCCCTCTGGCTGAAAGGGGCGGCGTCCGCTCGGCCTGGACGGTCCCGGGCCGGTCCAGCTGGCCAAGGCCCCTTGTGCGGATGCCTCTCGCCAGCGAGCCAAGGTGTGTCATTGCTTAAAAATAACCGGCCCTGCCCCTGCTTCTCTCTGGCAGCGAGTCGTCCTCCAGCCCAGGAAATGGGGCCACGCCCGAGGAGTGCCCGGCGCTGGCCGACAGCCCCACCACACTCACCGACGCCCTGCGGATGATCCACCCCATTCCCGCCGACTCCTGGAGGAATCTCATCGAACAAATAGGTGGGTGCCGTGGCGGTGCCCGGGCTTCAAGAGTGAAACCCGGGCTCCTGGTGGACTCTTGAGGGTCCCCTCTGCTCGTGAGATGCCCTTGCGTTTCTGGGAGCAAATGCATCTGACATGGCTAAGGAACGTTTTTGGCATACTCGGTTCTTAATGGTGTCACAGGCAGAACTGCCACGTTTTAATAGTATTGTATAACTGGGCTTTCGCAAATGCATTTCTGCCCTGCTCTGTCCTGAGAACTCTTCCGCCCAGCCTTGTCCTGGGGGAGGGCCCTCTGTCCCCTTGTCAGTAATGCCAGAAAGACCAGGGTAGAGGCTGTGCTGGGCCATGCGGGAGGGGGCACTCCATGAACCCCCGCCTGAGAGGAGCCTGGGGAAGAGCTGGAAAGAGAGGGAATCGCTTCTGGAGTGAGCCAGACTGACCAGGGCAGTTCAGGAAGAGGAGGCGTGGCCGGTTTTGCACAAGGGGAAAGGTGAAGTAGAGAGAAAGCAGGAGCCCCCCACCCAATGTCCCTGGGTTAGGAAGGGAAGCCTGGCTGCACCTGCCTTTCCAGGAACATGGCCAGGAGGTGTGGGATACAGCCCGCAGGTGTCCAGCTCCTGCACAGCTGCGGCTGAAGCCCTGAGAATACAGAAAATTGATTGAAAGCGCATCCCAAGAATGTGAGCACTTGCGTTTAAGAGTAAAAAATTGCTAATGACATCGAACTAGTTCTCATCATTGTCACCAGCGGTGGCACTGAATGTGTAATGTGGGTTCCGTTATTCAGAAAATGGTACCGGCTGCTTAGAAAATCTTTTTTGTTTTCCAGTATCAGAGCAGGAGACTGTCTACTTGTTAAACTAAAATTCTAGGTTTGGAAAGTTTCTTCCCTAAACATCATTATTGTCCTTCATCCCAAACACTCAGACAGAAACGAATTGCCTCCAGTGGAAGTGGAGCATCCGTTGCCCCATGAGACCCTGCGTGTGGGAGACTTTTGGGGCGGCCCACTCTTCCCTGGCAGGGGTTTTTCCCTGAGAAGAGCTGAGCCCTTGCAAAGCTGAGGGGGTGGAGCGCACAGTGCAGGCTGTTGGGCTGCTGACTCCAGGAATTTTGTTTCCAGCAGGGCCCCTGCATGTCAGGCCTGGTGGTGATGGTGGTGATGGCTTTTCCCAGTGTGTTCTGGGGCAACAGAGAAGGGCTGACCTGCAAACAGATTCCCGAAAACCCTTTTCTCCCACCTCCCTGCCACGTTGTCCTTCTTAATGAGGTGGGCCACCTCTGCCTTGGCAAACACTGGAAGCCTAGGCCTCCAGCTTCTTGAAAGGGATCCTCTTTGGTTAAGATCAATGTCACAACAAGGAAGGAAATCGAGGTGGGGGTAGAGAGCTCTGTGCCTCTTCTCATGGAGAGAGGTTCACATCTGCATTATGGGCATGTGGATACACCTCTCCGGAGGTGGATGGACCTGTTGGGCCAGCACCATAAGCCCGAGATCGGGGGCCCTGAGCTCTGATATCTGCCCACCCTGGCCCTCAATTTCCTCATGTGGTGAACAGTCGAGAAGGACATTTGAGTCTTTAGTCCCTGGTCCCCTGCAACTATCTGCTGGTATAATGGTAACTGTCTTTTTGTGGCTCCTGGGCTGATCCATAGAAGGAGCTCAACAGGTATGTTGACTGACAGCACAGAGCTGTCACTGCCTTCTTCTCATCCTTCATCATAGACTTGAGGCCTGTGCTAAGCAGATTCCTATACCAGCCCTACTTGCTTTTAGCTCTGTGAATGAAGTGAATTCTCTGCCAGGTGTCAGGAAGGGATGAGAGGTTCCTAAAAACACAGTGGGGTTGGGGGGTGGAGGAAAGTGGAATGAATACCTGGGGATTTTGCAGGCCACTGTGTTGGATTTTGCAGCGGCTCCCAGGGAAGCCAGAACAGAATTTTGCCAGGATTATGCGTGACACAGTATACAACTGTCGTTATAGATCATGGACCCTGAGACTCTGCGATTGGTTGCGTGTGAGCACGTGTGAGCACGTGTGAACATGTGCTACGCTTGTTGTCTCTGACACCTAACAAATGCTTGGCACAGAGAAGGTGCTCAGTAAAAAAAAAAATAAAAGGATCCCCTGCCCTTTGGAAGTTTCTATTTGAAGGATTCAAAGAAAAAAATTATTCTCTTCAGAAAGTGAGATTTTGAAGGACTCTAGTGGCTTTGGTAAGAGGAGCTGGGAACTTACTCTCTTTTCTGGGGTTGCACAGCCAGCCTGGTAGAGATCATTCCAATTAGGAGAGGTGGAACTGAGCCTTCTAATTCTGCATGAATGTGCTAATACCAGGGGTGAGATTTTATAGGTAAAGTTAATTTACATATACAGTTGTGCTTGATGAATGTACAAAATATAAAATAGGAAAACATGATATGTTAACAGTACATCCAGTACAGAAATTTAATTGGATAGCGTACAGTTCCTCAGGTAAAGCTGCTCTATTTCTATTGTAATCTGAATTTTAAAGCTAGTAACAATAAACAGGCTATGAAAAATGGTTACACGGTGTGGCAGACAACTCTTTGCAATCACAGTAACTTCAGGAAAATGGGTGTTTAAATTCATGTTTTAAATACTTCAGGAAGAAGTATGCAGTTTTAAGAAAATGTCAAAATTACTTGTATTGGGGGTCTTTGGCTTAGAGTGACAGAATATCCAGCAAAAATGACTTTAAACAATGGAAATATTCTATCTCAGTTAATGAGTCCAGTGGTAGGAAGTTCTGGAGTGAAGTTCTGGAGTTAGTTTGTTCTGTCAAGCAATCACCCAGCTCCTTTCCCTCCACCGTTCTCAGCATTTGAGCTTCATGTCACAAGATGGCTGCCACAGCTCCAGACATCACATCCTCCAGGAGCCATGTGTGAAAGCAAAAAGGGGCAGTTTGTCTTCAATGTCTATCAGGGAGGGATATCTTTTTGAGAAGCCCTTCATAAAGACGTAAGCTATCCCCTTACTCTCCTCGGCCAGGTTGTGTCACATGCTCACATCTAAACCCACCACTGACAAGGGGAAGAGAACGGTCGCAGTAAGTTTTTATCAGTCGACATTCACCCACTTCCCTGAGCATAGAATGGGTCAGCACCCAAACAAAGCCCCTCCCCTGCCAGCTGGGAAGAAGCGGTGTAAGGGCACAGAGGAAAGACAGCCAACAGTGGCTGCCACACTGTGATTTCAGAAACATTATTTTCAATCCACAGTGCTGATATTTATGTCTCTTTTCAGCATATGATGTCGGAGATAGTATTCAGCCATGATTTGCCGACTGTTGCATACATAAGACGTATTTTTGAACCTTCAAAAAGATGCCAAATTAGTTCAACACTTCTGTGAAGCTTGGAAACTGCATTTTTAAAAAGGCGTTCAATTCAACAAATATTTGCGTACCTACTATGTGGGGGAGGCACTGTGCTAAGCATAGAAAAGGGAATCCAAGTCAACTTGTGGGAACCCAGTTTCTTTAAATCTCCATAAATATAGTATCGAAATCACAAGAGCATAATCAGAATGAGTTTAGGTAGTGATGTTAACCTGTCTTCAGTCCATTGCGTTTAGCATGGACTTCAGTTTTCTTTTTCATTCCTTTGTCATATTAATGCCATGTGGTATTCTGCTGGATTGTAACATTGTTAAATTACGGGGTCCTCAGTTTTTGAAGTAAATGCTATGTACTTCCCATAAAGGCTTTATAATTTAATGTCACGGAGCATAGGAAGCCAACTAATTTAATCCACAGGGCAGATTTATTGGGTTCCTGTTTATAAATGTAATCGGTCCGGCCACATTCAGTATTTCAAAGTTAGTCTGTTTTTCTTTCCTTCCTTTTTCTACTGTTTAGATATATTTAACAATTAGATCAAGAAGGGATAATAGCTATCATGTTTCCCTGAAAGTTGACGGGGTCTTATATTAATTTGTGCTCCAAAAGATGCATTAGGGCTTATGTTCAGGGGACATCATCCTGAAAAATCATGCTAGGGCTTATTTTCCAGTTAGTTCTTATTTTCGGGGAAACATGGAAACATGGTACTGCAATTGTAAGAGAAAGTGCTTTCCAAGTGGGTCATTTATCTCCATCAGAACTTTCCTGGGAAAATCATCTTGTTTTATAGATAAACATATCAAGGGGCCCCGACTGCTGTCCAGACCAGTACGTCCAGCTGCCCACTGGACCTCTCCACCCCCCGTCCTGTGTTCCTTGAGTGGGGCCACCCAACCTCATTGCCAAGCTGGTTACCTGGATATTATTCATGACCCAGAAGCACTAGCCAGTCACCAGGACCCGTCTTCCACCTTGTCACACTGTCCCTTGAATCAGACACGTGGCTCCATCCTTTCATCACCTCAGCTCAGGTCTCCATCATTGCTCTCCTGGAGAGCTGTCACAGCCTCTTTCTTCTCATCCGTGGGCCTCCTAAAATGCAGACCAGAGTGACTTGCCTGAGTTCTCTTGGGGCCTCCCTCTTGCCCACAGGACAGACTGCCACCTCCATGGCACAACAAGCAGACAAGACCCCTGGGGTCTGACCATCTCCTCCCAGCCTCACTGCTGGCAGGATTCCTGCCCCCCTCCCCAGCAACCCTTCCCCCTTTCTCCCTGGGCTGGGATCCCCCCCCTTGGTTTCTGCTCGTGTGTGTGTGTGTGTGTGTGTGTGTGTGTGTGTGTGTGTGTGAAGAGATAATCGCTTCACTCCGCAGGATGTCTGACATGGGTTTTTCCCTATGGAGGTGCCACCTCTGTGCTGATTCATATGCACCCCCGAATCTCCTTGGAGACTCTTAATGCATTTATTTCAAGTACAATTGCTCAGGGAAGTAAGTCTGAAACTGTGAAAGCAAAAAAGGAATATTTCGTTTTTGAATCCTAAGACTGAGGAAATACTGGTTTTTCCTTCAAAATGAGAATTGACCACTCCCAGTTCACAAATGAATACACTTGAGTTTTACTGTGGAAGCGTTTAAGGCTGTGGGAAACGTCCTGTGGGATACTGAAGATAACTGAGACATCTCCATCCACTTTGCACACGCTGGTTATTAACATGTCAAGTTGTAGATTCCTGTTTGCCAAGTGTGTGTGCAGAAAGCAGATATTTGTGTGGTTAGATTTTAAATCAGTTCAGGGATTTCTCTATTCTTTGTTGAAAAAAACTCATGCATGCTGATCCTTCCCAGGAAGTGAAGACGTGGTAGAGCCCTTGGCTGAGACGCGTGCAGGTCTGGCCGTCCTGCTGTGCCCCTGGGCGGAGCCCCTGCCCTTGATAAGAGGACCATGCCTCGACTGAGTGATTCGGGAAGACCTGCATCTGAAATTCTTTACTTCTCTTCATTCCAATTCTGTTTGATTCCAGGGCTCCTGTATCAGGAATACCGAGATAAATCGACCCTTCAGGAAATTGAAACCAGGAGGCAGCAGGATGCAGAAATACAAGCTAATGTCCACAGTTCCCCAGCCAGCGAGGAGACTCCAGAGGAAGAAGAGGAAGAAGAGGAGCCCGCCAGCTTGCCAGAGAGGAAGGCTCTGCCCCAGATCTGCCTGCTCAGCAACCCCCACTCCAAGTTCAACCTCTGGCAGGATCTCCCTGAGATCCAGAGCAGCGGGGTGTTGGACATCCTCCAGCCCGAGGAGATCAAACTGCAGGAGGTAACGGGCGCCTGGCGTGGAGCTTACTTGGAAGGGAGGGGTGTTGTAACTGGCGTGGGTTGAGGCCCCGCCTCAGCAGGCTCACCGAGAGAATGCTTGACAGGGTTCATCCATCCAGAATGTGCAGGAAAATTCACAGTATTTCACAGGCAACAAAAAATACCTCATAGGCTAGCTCAGTCCCCCTGCTGTTTTCTCAGCATGCTCGTTTCATGCAGTAGCAACACTGTACTCTTCACGCCCTCCGTCATTGTTCTGGGGTGTTTCCTGGCACGTGTGGACGCTAGGTGATGCTTAGTAACTGTGACTGAGAAATCACGCCAGTCACCGGTACTTTACTTCTCACTCACAGTCTTACCCACTTTTTTTTGCAGTCTCCTAAACCGTGGATGAGTGGGGGCTCTGAAAGAGAGCGCTGGGTGTGCCCACCCCTCCTAACTGGTACAGAGGGCTGGGACCCCCTCCCTCGCCCCCTCATTTGATGGTCCTGGCAGATTAGGCTGAGGCATCACCTGGAGGGCCTCATGGTTTATTGCTAGCAGGGAGAAATAATCAATTCCAAATGAGCAGTGACAGTAATGAGCAGCTAAGAAATCTAAGTGTTCGTTGTAGTTGAACAACAATTCTTTGGGTATAGAAGGAAAATCTGTGTTAGAGAGAGACAGAGGTATGGTCCAGACTCAGGAGAGAGACTGGCTAAAGGAAACTGTGGGCGTGCAAGAATGTGTTCATTGTGGAATTTTAAAAGTGGGTAGAGAGGGGGAATGAAGAGATTGGGATTTTCCAATTTGTTCAATCCAAATCCCATCATCTGTCTCCTCTCTCCCTCATCCCCTCACCTGCTCCATGAAGCCCGTACTTGAACTTCTTCCTTGCCGCAGTCATGACGCACTGTGTTCTGCCTTTCTTGGTTCCCAATTACGTACTCCTGCACTACATTCTGTAGAAACATTTGCGCTTCTCATGCACTAAAAAGGCACACAGTTAACGGCCGCGTCTGAGAATACCTCCTGACCGGGGTCGTCTGGCTCCAACGTGAGTTGTCCCATGATGCATTGGCTTCTCGGGGAGGCTTGATAAAACTGATTTTTGGAGGGTTCACCTGTGTCCTGCCCCATAGAATCAGGAGAAATTGGCTCCAACTTTGACATCCTTGGGGCCGTGAGCAGTGATTGGTAAATGACTGTATCAGGAGTTTTATATGAAATTTCTGATGTAAATGATGTCTAGTCATCAGTTCCTAGTGAGGAGACATCAAGAAGCCACTCATCCCACCGGGAATGAAGATGAGGGGGTGAGGGGCATCTCCACTGAGGCAGGTGGAGCTGGACTGGGAGGGCTCGCCAGGCTTTGCCCACTGAAAGCAACTATGTGGAAGGTGCCTGAAGCCTGCAGGAAACGCCTGCGGTTGGTCGTCCTGAGAGACCAGGGGCTCCCCCAGCCACCACAGCGCCACCATCCCTAACTCTGACTTTCACAGAAAAAGAATTACACAACATGACTTTGCATTTGGCTTCTTTCACACACTATTACCACCTTGGGGCCATTTGTTTTCATCCTCAGAACAAGGAAAAAAGACCAGCTTTTGGGGGGGAATACTTATTTTTTACCTTGATAATTAGGGAAATGAAGGTTTTAAATACTTTGGGAAGCTTAGAGATAAACCCTAGTAGAACTTAAAACATGAATATAAACCTTCTACAACATAAGCAAAGCTAAAAGGAGGGAAAGTAGGGCCCTTGTAATAAAGGAAAGTGAACAGCAAAAAAAAAAAAAAATACAGAAAACAAATAGCATAAAATAAAGTGGCAGACTTAAGAGCAAACATGTCAGTTATGACAATGACTGTAAATTGCTTAAATTCTCCTTTGAAGGACAGCAATTTTCCAATTGGCTAGAAAACTAAATCCACTGTATTGTCAGACAGTAGAATTCGGGGCAAGGAAAGTTACCACAGGGGACGAGTCATTTTTGTATTGTTAAAGGGATCCTCTACATTGATAAAGGTACCACTTTAATTTTAAATGTTGTAAAATTAAATAAGCAACTCCTTAATATATTTTCATTGTTTAAGACGATGCAAACCATGCAGGTATGTGCCGGCCTTTTCTTGGCTGCTGGGTTCTCCCTGGAAGAACAGCTATATCTACGTCAGCTCTCCTGATGTTGTCATCATGCACCACCCTTAGGAAGACTCTTAAGTGCAAAATCCTTGTCGGTCTTTCTGATGTTTCCCCATGTTTTACACTTGTTTTATTCATCAGCCGTTGGTTTTGGTTTTGTTTTAGCAATCGGCCATGACTGGACTCTTAGAGCTTTCAGCTTAGTTTTCATCAAGAACAACTCCCTTTGCTCTGAAAATTCTTTAGTTTCTATCACGAAAGGACATAAGTGCATAGCAAGTACAAATGGCTTGAGTGAGTTTAAGGATGAACGTAAGGGATGCATGTGGGGAGGGAGGTGTGCAGGTGGCCTGATGAGGTGTCCTGCCTGCCGCTCCAGTGCTCAGCCCTGATCCCCACATGGCTTTGCAGGAAACAGGGCGGTTGAACTTGGCCCGTGGAGCTCGGTTAGGAGAGTGCATCTCTGTGCTGCTGTGAGACCACTGCTGGGGATAGAGGAATAGCTGGTCAAAGGTGAAGTGTGTTTTCAGTGGTGGTGGATAAATTGCCGTCCAGAAAGGCAGTGCACGTTTCACAGGACTCTGGCAGTGTGAGAGTCACTGTCTCACAGCCTCCCAGCCTTGTTAGCAAAGGTCTTAATTTTCGCTCCAATCTGTTGGTTGAAAAATCATTCCTTGTTTTAACTGGTCTGCTCTTATGACTTGGAAATTGAGCATCTTTCCATTTTTGGCTGTTTCCATTTTTTTGTGAATTGCCTGTTCTGTTGTTTGCCCTTTTTTCTATTGTGCTGTTTATTTTTGTCTTCTGGATTGATAGCAGCTCTTTATACATTCTGAATATTAATTTTTTTTATATGTTTCAAATGTTTTCTCCAGCAGTATAGTTAGGTTACGTATAGAGGCACTGGAGCCCAGCCACCTGTGTTTGTGTATCGGTTCTGCTGCTTCTTAGCTGTGTGACCTTGGACAGGTTTCTTAACCTCTCTGGTCCTCCATTTCCTTAGCTATAAAATGGGCACAGTCATAGTACCTGTATCACTGGGTCGTAACAACAGAAAGAGCTTGTGAGAGGCTGATCAAGAGCTTACTTTCCTTCCTAGTTTATTCATGGTATCCTTTGTCACATAAAAATCTTTTTCCCATTTTTATAGACAGTATGTCAGTCTTTTTATTTACTTAAACCTGTTCTTTTGGATGTTGTGTCTTGATTAGGATGGCCATTCCCAAGAGGTATATTGATAAAGAAAAAGTAACTATTATAAACTATTCGGAGCTAGCCCCCAAGCAGAGCACAGTCTGTCAGAAACAGGAGCAGGAATTGCCATACACACTATACAGTTTCTATAGGTGTGGGATGTAGAGGGATGTGAGGAATCTGAAGAAAATAATGAGGTTGACTTAAAGTATGTTTACGGACCTTTGTACTCTCTAAATCTGCGCTGCCCACTATAGTCGCCACCGGCCACATGTGGAGAAGGGGTGGAGAGGAGAAGAGGTGTCCGTTTCTTATCAAGTGAAAAACATACACTTACCACACAACCCGGCAATCCCAGTCCTCGGTGTTTCCTAGAGCAGAGTCTCCACAGCAGCACTGTTGACATGGGGCTAGATCATTCTTTGGGGGCTTTCCTGTGCATCGTAAGAGGTTTAGTAGCATCTCTGACCTCTGTTACCAGGTGTCAGTAGTACCCCTACTTTCAGCTGTGACAACCAAATATGACTCTAGACTTAGCTGAATATCCCCTGGGAAGCAAAAATAGTTCCTGGCTGAGAACCACTGCCCTCGAGAAATAACTTGTGTTCACACAAAAACCTGTCCATGAATGTTTATAGTAGCTCTATTCATAATTGCCCCAAATTGGAAACAACCCAGATGTCCTCTAACAGATAGAGGGATAAACAAAGTCTGGAGCATCCATACATGGCACTAGTCAGGAATACGAAGAAATGAACGAGTGATACATACAACTTAGTTGAAGGTCCAAGGCATCTTGCGGAGTGAAAAACATCAGAAAAGTTACCTACTATATGATTCCATTTATATGACATTCTGAACCAGACTAGACTATAGTGACAGGGAGCGGATAAGTGGTGGTCAGGGGTGAAGGGTGGGGGAGGGTGTGACTAGAACAGCTGGCACAGGTGTTTTTGGAGTGATGGCATTGTTGTGCATCCTGGTTGTAGTTTTGGAAGATTCTATACATGTGTTAAAATTCATAGAACTCTACACTCCAAAGTCAATTTTACTGTCTGTTAATTTAAAAACTAACGCATTATAGAAAGGGTTGACTGTCCTCATGTTTTTCACCCAACAAAATAAGTACTCTCCTCCTCCTCCCCCCCAAAAAAAATAAAACATAGATCTGTCTCACTGTGAATTAAGACAAAAAACTTACATAAAACATAAGAAAATCAAATTGGGAGATACATTAAAAGAATAACTGAGCATGTGTAAATTAATGTAAAAATCGTATAATGTTTGGGACCAAAATTTATCCTATCAATAGGCCAGAGGAGAAAAATACTCATCTTCAAAGAGGTTGAAAAGGGAAGTAGTACATCTATTTCTGTCTAAACAAAACTCAGAAGGGTACTTTGTGACATTTACAAAGAATATCTCAGGAATATTCATAAGGAAAATTTCAATTTATAAGGAATACAATTTATAGGAAAGCCTATATACAAAATCATATTTAATGAAGAATTGTTGGGGCCATGAAAATAAGACAGTGATGCTTGCTGACGCTGACGTTGCTCTGGAAGCTCTAGCCAGTGCAATAAGACAAGGAAAGGAATAAGAGAGAAAGCCATAGAAAAGGAAAGTCAGAACCACACTTTTTGCCAATGATGGTTGCCTATTTAAAAATCCTGAGGCAGTCCAAAATACTGGATCCAATAAGGCATTTCAGGGAAGTGGCCAATTATAAGATAAACATGCAAAAATTAGTTGGTTTTTTTTTGGTATGTATCAACAAAATCCAGGTTGCAATCAATTAGAAAGCTCTGTTGATAAGAAAACTATGAGTACCAAAAGGAAAATAGGCAAACATTTATCATAGAAAAAATGCAAATGGCCAGTGATTAAATGAAGAAAGGAAAAATAAATCAAGCTCACTGGTGATCGAAGAGGTATAAATTAAAGCAACATAGAGAACAGGCATTTCAAAATGGCAGAGACTTTTAAATTTAAATATATTTAAAACCCAGTGTTGGGGCATTTTTAAATGAGTGCTTAAACACAGATGATAGGAAGAGTATAACAATATTTGTATCAAAATCCTTACAAGAATTTGTACACTATTTGATGTTTCGATTTCTAGAACTTTATCTTGAAAAATAATCAGAAATGTGCACAAATATTTATTAGGATATTCAGCAAAAATTAGGGGAAGATTCTGAGGAAGAAACCTAAATGCCCAATGATAGGGTAATTGTTTAGTAAGACAGTGAACCACTATACGAAGACACAAACTGTAAAAAACATGTTTTCAAAGAATGGAATAGGTGAATATTCATGACATATTAAGTTTTTAAAAGGCAAGATAGAACATTACATTTATAGTAGAGTGTGCATAGGATAAAGATATTTAATAAATGATATTTTTGTCGTTTCCAGTGAAACAGATAAAGATAGTTAAATAAATTAGGATGACCTGACAATAAATATAGTCCCATGCAGTAGTACTGTGTTTCCCCGAAAATAAGACCTAGCCGGACCATCAGCTCTAATGCGTCTTTTGGAGCAAAAATTAATATAAGACCCGATCTTATTTTACTATAAGACCGGGTCTTATATGATATATTATATTTATATAATATATAATGTATTTTACTATATATATTTTTATATTTACTATATATTACTATATAAATATATATACTAATATATTATATATATTTATATTTACTATATATAATATACAATATATTACTTATATAATATATTTTACTATAAGACCCGGGTCTTATATTAATTTTTGCTCCAAAAGACGCATTAGAGCTGATGGTCCAGCTAGGTCTTATTTTTGGGGAAACACGGTAAGTAACACGGGCACATGACACGGGCTTCTGACTTTTCATATGTATTTTAAGGAGTTTAATGTGAGTTTCCATTTTGTTAATATCTGGCCATGGGGCAACGACACTGGCCCCGTTCAGATTTTATGCTCCAACTCAGTGATTCAGCATCAGATCATCGTTTCATGTGTCCAAGCAAGTCAGGCAACTTGTACTGCCAGCTCAGGCTGTTGGTGAAATGTCGCTTTTTCATTAGCTACAAAAGCAGCAGGTCGCAGTAACTAATGTTCACACAAGGAAAATACCCCCAAATGATGGCCTTTTGTAGGCCTGGCTCTTAATCAGCCATTGAAGAATCAGGATTTAAGAACAAAATCGTATGTTTTCCTCCTCCTTTTTAAAGTGAAAATTAGGTGGCTGAAACTGGAAACTATCGTCTCAGATGTCGTGTTGGACTTTCATAGTTTAGTTTTTGTTTTTTAACTCCCTCTGAAGCTCTGGATTTCTGCCCTCCTTTTTGGAGTGGTGTTTGGGAAAATAATTAGACATCTATTCTTTCAAATTGCAAAGCTGGGGAGGAGGCAGCTGTAGAAGGGGCAGGTGTACAAATGAGGGAGAGCTGGGGCTTCTCTAGAAAGTGGTGGAACACAGAATTGTCCTAAAAAGAGAATACAAAGCAAGAAGGACAGACTGCAGGGGCGGGGGGGGTGGGGGGGAGAACAGCCACTGCCACAGACAAAAGATCAGCTAGCACTCGATACTCACCACTCCTGACACTGGTGTCAGGAGACACACAGGAACCTGGTGGTGCCATCCCCTGCACAGTACCTGAAGCAGTCGCTCGGCCGCTGGCGTGGATTGTGTCCCCAGCATGCATCAGGATTCTGCCTAGGCAAAGGGGATAGAAAAAGACAGACTGGCCACAGCCCCTAATCTTGTGAGCTGGGTGTGCAGAGCTTGAAAAATGAGCAAGGAATGATATTTTGAGTATCTCCAAGGAAACAGGGACACACATACAAATGTGGGTTGTCCTGCCCAGCTGGCACTTGTGACGGCACCGCCCCAGCATGACCAGACAGCACTTCCAGCTTCGTCCTCCTGGGAACGAGAAGGGAGGGAACCCGGCAGGTGCCCTGTGTGATCCTCCCAGAGGGTGTAGCCAGTGATGTATAAGTCGCAGCCTGAGTCTGCTCCATCTCTGACACCAGAGCTGTACTTTCGTGGTATTTCCACATATTTTCACAATGTAGAACTTAAGTGTACTTTAGTGTTTTTACCAAAAGAAAACTGTCCATTTTAGAAGGAAATTACTTTGGATTTTTCATATGATACGTCTCTATTGAAAAATTAAATCATGAGTGTTATTTTATTTACCAACCCTTATTGAATCGTACATATTGTCCTGTTAGGATAAACCTTAACAAGTCAGCAAATTAGTCCCACACTGGGAGGGAACAGGGATGTTTGCCCCCTGATTTAAGGTGGGCAATTGCCATCGCCCCAAACACCAGAAAGCTCCTTTCTATTTGATTTAGAAAGCAAGCAGCTGTTAACTATTTTAGCAAAGTGACAAAGTTAGCATTTATCATTTTTAAAATGAATCTTTTGGATAAGTAATTTATGCACCTGATAGAAAGTTCAAAAAGAGCAATTTTATTTTGACAAATGTGCTAGACTGTAAATTATATTTCATTGTGGTTTTAATTTGCTTTTCTCTGACAGTGAGTGAGGCTGAGCATCTTGGCAAGCATGTGGCTTTTAAAATGTTTACCTATTTTAGTTAGTATGGACTTGTACTATCTTATTAATCAGATCATCTTAAGAAAATGTAATACTTGGTGCTTGGACATGTGAGAGCTTGTGGAGGCCTGGGTTTGGGCTGCTGGTGCTTCGGGGCTGCGTCAGGCCCCCCCAGTGCGTGCATACATGGCTCACATTTAATATATGACCCCTAGTCCCACAGCAATGCCTGGAGGTAGTTGTCACCCCATGTGACTGCTGAGGCCCTCCTTGCATTTCTTGCAGCAGGTCAGGGCACAGGTGTGGGGTCTGACTTCATCACTTCTTGTTTGTGAAAGAAGAAAGATACTCTAGAGGCTTCTTGACTAAAAGCCTTTTTGGAGTCACTTCTTTCCACCCTAATGCCTGTGGGGCATGAATTCCTGTACTAGCCACAGAAGTGACGATAGCTTTGTGCCTTTGCAGTCCGATGATGGGGGAAGCACGGTCCAGCCAAGTGTGGGCATGAGTCCCCCAGGGTGGCTTTGCTGGCACGGGAGGACTCTGAAGGCCCCAGCAGAGAGCAGCTTGGCCTTTGATGGGAGGTCCTGGCCGCCCCTTTCTCTGGCTCCTCTGACACCCTTCGGAGGGGGCGCCATGCGGTTGTCCCAGCAGAGACAGTTTACCTGAGCGCTGGGCGGCCTCAGGCTCTCGGGACTGCATCCTCGGTGACAGCACATCTGTGTCCCCAGCATCGAGCCCAGCTGCTTCCTGCAGGTGGCTCTTGGTACAAGTCTGTGGAGCAGGTGAGCCAGGAATGACTGGGCAGCAGTGTGGACCCTGGCTCCTGGTGTGTGGTCTCCTGACCCACGATCTGCAACAGGCCAGAGTCAGGGCTTGTCATCTCTGGGTCCCCAGTGCCCGGCAGTCCCCAGCTCCTCGTAGGTGCTGAGCACACATTCGGAGCATTGAGTTTCCTGTGCCTGCTGCACCAGGGGCCAGGCCCTTTAGGAAGCCCTCCAGGGATGTCAGATATCCAGACCAGCAGGAGCCAGGAAGGAAGGATGAAGGCCAAGTGCCAACTGACCAGGAGACGGAGGGGTCTGAGAGCTGAGCCATTGGGTGGAACTTAGGAGTCGGTGGGCGTTACTACTACCTGTACGATCCATCAACCAGACACCAGGCCTGATTCACATTTCAGTGCTTGTTTAGAGGTGTTCCTTAAACAAATTTACCATTAATCACCTACTTGAAAGCACCATGTAAAGCTAAAAAGATGATTAAGAACCTGGAAAGAGCCTATGGTCCAGTGTGAGAGCAAGGGGACTCCTACAGAAACACCAGCAGGCCAGCCTGCGAGGACATGGGGCACTGGCCTGGTACCACTGGCCTCTGGGCTCGCGGGAAAACCTCAGTGCTTGTGTGGAAGGTCGTCTCAGAGAGAGAGGTCAAGGCGCGGAGCCCTGGAGTAAAAGGGTGGCTTCAGTGTGTTTGCCGTTCATGGACTATGTGGCTTCAGCACTGAGGTCTGCCCAATGGGGACAGTCTGGGCCACCTCCAGACTTATCTTGAGGACCATGTGCGGTGACACATTGGAACTACTCCGCGTTACGCCAGTCGCATGTTCGGTGGAGAGAACAAGGATGTGTATGGCCACCACTTACCAGTTAAGTGCCACATCCGATGATGTGTCTCAGGCAGGAGTGTAATGACCAAGAGAGACGGGCAGCTGAGAGTTTTCCGGCGCTGGGGAGAGAAGGGTGCATCGACCTGCCAAGGGGCATGGTCAGCACGCAGCCGCAGAACCAGTCTAAACTGGCCTTGTTCTATATCTGACGAGTTTCAGACAGAACGGAGTAAGGCCACATGTCAGGCAGCTGGACAGTCAGACATGCACCCTAGAGAAAGATGTCACCCTAGAATAAGCTTTTAACAACACTATGCTGAAATACTCCTCGGAATACATACCAAACCCCCGAAACCAAACACGCACACATGAAAAGCCCTGATCCCCCAACGTCTGTGCACCAGACCTTACGCTAAAATAATGTACCTGTAGAATATGCATAACTTACTCTGCTTTTTCCTTTAAGTGGAACCCCAAAATCCTCGGTTGGGAGACAGATTTGAATTTTGCCTCCTGCCTCCTCACTCGGTTGACTTCGCAACAAAAGCTTTTTCTTTTCTCAGAAGCCGGTGCCACCATGTGGGCTTCTGTGCAAGTCGGGCAGTGGCCCTGGCTCGGTAAACAAGCAGTTCTGGCAAAATAGCCTTTTTCTCCCCAGTGCAATTTTTTCGGAAGCAGCACATGCTGTTTTACAGAATATCTGTGAATGGTCGTCAGTCTGGTCCGAGCCTCCCCAGTGATACAGGGGCCACGGCGAGAACGTCTCGTTCCTCTGGACTCTGGTCGTGGACCTCCTTTACGGCAACTTGGAATAATGTCCGACTTTGCCTGGTTCCCTGACAGGTGTGTGTCCCGTGTCAGGAGGGACGCCCTGGGTCACCCTCCAGTCCGTGATCTGGTCAGATGGGTCGTGGAGGCAGCGTGGACTCATGTCTGGTCCAGAGGCTGTAGGGGGACAGTTCTTGGAGCTGGGTGGGAATTCAGGTGGTGCTCTGGCTGCCATGACAGAATGCCTCAGACAGACATTCTTTGTCACAGCTCTGGAAGCCGGAAGTCCGAGACTAAGGTGCCAGCAGAGTGGGTGTCTGGTGAGACCACCTTCTCATTGTGTCCTCACATGGCCTCTCCTCAGTGTGCACATCTCTCGTATTATTTCCTCTTCTTACGAGGACACCAGTCACAGTGGATCAGGGCCCCACCCTTATGATCTCATGTAACCTTAATTACCTCTTCAAAGGCCCCATCTGCACATGCAGTCACGTTAGGGGTCAGGGCTTCAACATATGACTTTGGGGGGCACAATTCAGTCTATGACGGGGGAAGCACGGGTTACCTGAGATCTGTTCCATTCATCCGCTCAGATGGGAGCTCAGACCCACTGAGGACACTTGGTCCTGGGACGAGCCTGGGGCTCAGGTGGAGGTCACAGGGCCTCCCTGGGACCGTGGGGGTGTGGGGTGCTGTGCTGATGACACACCAGATGACAACAGTGGGGAGAGGTGACGTGCAGCTTCAGTTCTCCGTCAGCCCTGCACACAGCATCCTAATAAAGGAGAGGTGACAGCATCAAAGACCGGGTGAGCCATTAGCGCCGAGGTCGGGGGAAGCCGGGAACCGTATCAGAATATAAAGCACCTCGCAGGGGTCCCCAGAGAACCCAGAACTACAAGAAGGAGGCAGTGAAAGTAAGGAGCGAGGGAGAGAGCTGTGCAGCCTTGAGCTTTGCTGGCACTGATACCAGTGGGGCCGTGGGGCGCATGTGGAGAGCGGGTCGGGGGAGTTTGCCGGGCCGGACAGTGAGGACCCATGTCGCACAGTGACATACAACACAAGTGAATGGTGTCAATCACAGGAAACTCCGGGTCGGTACAGAGTGCTTCAGGAGCAGTGCCGTGTTCCATAGGACTGCTTAGGATTGTTCCATAGGACAGAGGCAGGCGGTGTTTCCCCTGGACTGGTCCTGGTGGCCCTGCTTCCTCTTTTGCCCCCCTTGCTGATGGGTCAGGGTCTCCTTTGTTTCTTCAAATGCATTGCTCAGACAGGGTGGTCCAGGAAGGCCTAGCTCTGGGCCACTCCAGCCCCGAGACCACCTGAGGTCCCTGAACCCCAAGAAACCCCCGTGGCCCGTCCTGCATTAGGGGGGTTCCTGGCTCTGCGTGTCTGTAGGGTGTCTTCCATGCAGCAGGTGTGGTGCTGACCTGGGGTCTGAAGTCTCAGAAGTCTGGACTCCCCAAGGAGGGGGAGACACTCACCAGCTGAAGCTAAACCCACAGCTCATCTGAGACACTGCACGGTGATGGTCCCAGCTGGAGTGCCAGTGATTCCTCGGATGTGTTGTTTCCTTCTTTTGGAGGAAAATCTAAATTTACTGAGAAAAATATGTTCCAGTGCTTCCTGAGCTTGGCGAGGGAGGCCGGTGGGGAGATGGGCATGGCTTCTGGTCCACACGCCAGGTTGGGAAGCATGAGAACACGTTCAGAGTCCAGGAGCAGCAGCCCTCCGCAGACTTGTGAAAACAAAGCTGTGTGGCTCTGGCCCACTCGGCTGAGCGGCTGTCGGAGGGGATGGACTCAATGTGAATGGGAGCCCGTTGCTAGCCCCACCGGCCCTGCTCTCCACCTCCTCCCCAAGCCCTGAGCCCGTGCCAGGAATGGGCTTTCTGGTCTTAGTTTGGAATCAGCCTCACTGTCACCTCCTGAGACAAGCCCACCTCTATCCCTCTAGCCAGGGCACCGTCCATGAAGCACAGTCTGTGAGGACAATGCCCAGAGGCCGGATCGATAATGACCCCAGACGTCTGCCGTCTGCCGGTGTTTGGAGATGGGCCGGCTCTAGGCCGAGCGCCTTCTCCTGGGGACTGTTCCAATTTTGCACATACGGAAACCGAGGCTTAGCAGGATGAAGCGGTTCTCACGACAGAGGTCTGGCTAACTCCAAGGCCAAAGCCTTGGCTACACTGCTGCTCCGCTGCCCGTGGGGGACGCCAGGCCCGTCACAGCCCTCGCCGACGGCAAAGCCTGGACTGGCCCCTCTGAAACATCCAGAGTTGACCTGGGAGCCATTCACACCGAGGATGTCACCCTTCACCAGGAGTCCAGGCTGCAGTGGGCTTAGTCGTGGCACAGATGGAAAATCAGGAGGAGGAACGTGATTATTGGCAGGTGTCAAATGGAACAGTCAGGCGCTCAGAGCGCCCCTGGGAGACCGAGCCGTGCTTCATAAACTTCCGCTCAGTCTCCCTGAGTGCTCCCGAGACAGCGGCCCTGTGTGAGCCCCGATGGTGGGGACGCGGGGCGCTGTGGGTGGGGATGCAGGTGCTGGTTTATCAGGGGGGACTCCCTGTAGTAGCACACACACACACACACACACACACACTCACATACACACACATACACTCACACGCACACACATACACGCTCACACGCACCTCTGCTCCATGGCGTCTCTGTCCCCTGCCCTGGGGTGTTATCCTCCCATCTGCCTTGTCTCCACTCCCGTGGGATGTGGCTCCGGCTGCCGCTTACAGTTCGCCGTATTCAGCATTGAATGCCTGGTGCCTAGGCCAGTGCTTGGTAAACATCTGTGGACTAAATGAATGAATGAGTGAATGAATGAATGAGTGAATGGAGAACGAGCAGGGCCTGGATCCCTGTCAGCTCCACACTGCTGTGCAGAGGCTTGAATGACTGAGAGTAAACATAATACTGATAAGGAAAAGACACCATATTGATGCGGCAAATAGTTTGACGTGTGCAATGAAGACCGACATCCTGGAAGACTAAAATTCACAGATGACTAATTGCCCACAAACAGAAAGAGGGGGTGGGTGGTGTGGACGGGCTCAGCCAGTACCAGTCAGCAGGGATGCAGTCCGCGCCCTCTGCGTGTCAGCGGCTGAAAGGCCGCCTGCCTCTGCCCAGCTGCCCCCTGACCCTTTGTCCTCCGGGATCGGGACCAGGATGCCATCGGCTCAAGGACCGGGGTGCCCTGAGCCAGGACGGCGTTTCCATGTACAGTCCCAGGTGTCCCTCCCAGGCTCCTTCAAGGACACTTTCTCTCTGGGGCTGCATTCGGGGGCCCGGTGTTCTTTTCCTCTCTTGGTGACACTCATCCACATCAGTTTTGGGGTATTTTGGGTTTTTTAGTTCTATTTGCTTAGAACTTATGAGCTGTAATGACTTGACATTTTCTTAAGAAACTTAAATTCCGCAGCAGGAAAGTGACTTGATTTCAGCATCGGTACCAGAGAAGCTTCTGGGGAACGTCCTGCCCCTCGTAACCTCAGTCTTGCCGAGCAGGGCGTGAGGGAGTGAGAAGGTGGGGGACACCTGGTGGAGGCAGAACAGGGGTGGGTCCTCGTTCAGTGCTGGGGTGCAGCTCTGCCGTTGGAGAGACCAGTGTGCTGTCCTTTCCATGGCTTCGTGTCTGTAAGGGGACCACGCGGCTGTGATGTGGGCCGTCACAGAGAGGCCACGGGCTCATGGCAGCTTCTCACCACACTGCCCTGTCTCACGTCTGAGGCAGACCCCAGGGGCCCAGGTGGGGTGGTGTCTTTCGTGGTTGCTGGTGGCCCAGGGTCTGTAATTGGCGGCCCCTCCTCGAGCGATTTCTCGCTGTTGCAGAGCAGGTTCATGCTACGGAGTGCCCCCACTTTCCGATATGTCACTTATTTTAAAGTGCTTTGCCATGTTGGCTGTTGGTCCAGCTTTGCGTGGCAGCCTCAGAGTGGCTGCTTGGCTGGCCACACTTTGCCGGCGGTCTGACACTGCAGGGTAGGGTCGTGGCTGAGCTCGAACTCAGAAAAACCTTGGGTGAATCTCTGCTCTTCCACCAGCCAGCAGTATGACTTGGGGAGCGTTACTTTACCTCTACGTCCTGTTTTCTTTTGGTAAAACGGGAGCTTCTGTTTTTGTCTTTCCTGGGGGATCTGTGAGGATTCTGTGAGACCTTTGTCATTGGATTGAACCCTCAGTCCAGCTTGCTCTCCTCACCTTGACACACTTCACTACATCTGCAAAGACCCTTTTTCCAAATGCGGTCACATTCACAGGCGCCAGGCGTGGGCACTGCTTTCAGGGGCCGGGCACAATTCACCCCACCTTGCTGTCCCTTTTGGGCAGCCACCGTGGGACCTGAATCCCCAAGGTCGAGGAACAGCAGAGGGTGAGGGCGAAGGTGAGGATGGACTCAGGCTGGCCTCGGGCAGGGTCGCTGGGTTGGCTTGTGAGTGAGGAGAGTGGGGAGCCAGGCTCGACTGCCAGCACTTGGTAGAGCGACACTTGAGAGAACAGAGCTTCGCTGAGTTTTGTTGTTCACAGGCTCACTAATTAGGTAATCGTCATGAAACAAAGTCACGGTACTCCAAAAAGTTCATCTGACTGTGGATTTCTTTCTCTGTTTTGCAAAATGAAAATTGCTTTATCAATCACATTATAAAAGCAGACCATGAAAGAAATAATCTGTTCTCGTTTCTTTTCAGTTTTCAGGGCAAAGAGGAAAGAGGAAAAGTCACCCCTGAATTCCACCCCCTTGCCCCGTACCTGTGGTTGACACGGTGGCCTGTTTCCTTCCAGACATCTTTCTGGGCATGGAAGCGTGGGAGTCCCCCTAGCACTGATGGTCCAGCCCGCGTGCCAGGACCTGTCACCCTTAGCAGCCGCCGGGGCTGCGACGTATGGCCAACCTCTGGCGTTGCTACCTTGTTCCATGTTTTGGACACGAGGTTGTCTCCAGTTTTCACTGTAGCAGGCCATGAGAGCACTCTCTCTAGGGTTGGCTGCTGAGCCTTTCATGCAGAGGGTCACTTTGCCACCGTCTTCCACACAACCTCAGCGTCAGCTTCCTTTTTAATTACTGTTAAGAGTCCCACCAAGCCTCACTGCGTCCCTGTCTGAGAACGGGCCGGCGCCCTCCTGGGGGCGAGTCCTTGGTGCTAACCATGGTCTCCTCTTGTCTGCTCTACCCGGTGTCTGGACGCAGGCCATGTTCGAGCTGGTCACTTCCGAGGCCTCCTACTACAAAAGCCTGAGCCTGCTGGTGTCCCACTTCGTGGAGAACGAGCGGCTGAAGAAGATCCTGCACCCGTCCGAGGCGCACATCCTCTTCTCCAACGTCCTAGACGTCATGGCCGTCAGCGAGCGGTGAGCCCCCTTCTCGGGTCCTGGGGGGCCTGGCTTCCCAACTCTTCTCGCCTGGGGCCCGGCTGAAGGAGGTGGCGAGTGCTCGCCACGCGGGCTTCTCCACTTGGGTGGAATTTTCTATAATAAGGTGTAAACCCAGAGGCCCACCACCCCTCCCAGCAGGGTGGCCAGTCACAGCCCCCTGGACGTGATTGCAGGTCCCTTCCCATCAGCATAAGTGCTCCGTGCCATCCGCTCGTCAGGCAGGTGTGTAAGGTGGACTGTCACGACCGGCAGGGGCGGCCGCATAAACTGTTGTTTATCCTGACGTGGTGAAGCCCTGGCATGGTGCGTGCAGGGCCCTGAGCCCCTCTGAGGGCCGGTGCAGAGCACAGCCCTCCGCTGATGCTTCCTCTCCTCCATTGGGTGGTGTTTGCCACAGTGTGTGCAGGTGGCTATCAGAATTCGTTGATTCTTGCAAAGAAGGAGTGAACTCCAATCACAGTGTCAGGATGAAACATCATTTACCACGTTCACTGTAGGCCACGGGATATTGCAGTTAAAAGTGCCAAACTCAGCTTCTGGACCATCTGGTCCGACCCTGAGTGTTCAGATGTGAAATTGAGAGGTGGCAGAGCTGCTGGCTCTCTGTGGACCCCCCCAAACAGGGCCGTCCCCCACACTGTCACCCCACCTTTCCATTTGCAGTGGGCTCGGGAGGGTGAGAGCACCTGAGATCAGAGCAGCTGTGAGACCCCGCTGGCCTCTGCCACTTCACCCTCTCTAGAAGGAGGAGTGTCTTTTTATTTATTTATGTACTTATTTATATTTTATTAGGAATAATTCCAAATCTGCAGAATAGAGACACCAGTATAGCAAGCCTAAGCTTCGGCATCTAGTTTCAGCAAATCCCCATCATCATTTCATTTCACCTGTAAACCCATCAGTGTGGATCTAAAAGAGAGAAGGTGTCTCTCTCTCTCTCGTTCTCTCTCTCAAAAATACTCCTAATGCTATTGCCACCTAAAAACCTGAACAATAATCGATGTGACCAAATCTGCCACCGTGCTCGGATGTCATCCTGTCATGTGTCGGTGGGTCCAAGTGGAAGCGGCTGGTGGAGACAGGGCCTGAGTCTCCACCCAGGCATCCTTGACCCAGCCACGGCGTCCTGCAGGTTCCTCCTGGAGCTGGAGCACCGGATGGAAGAGAACATCGTCATCTCGGACGTGTGTGACATCGTGTACCATTACGCGGCCAACCACTTCTCCGTGTACATCACCTACGTCAGCAACCAGACCTACCAGGAGAGGACCTACAAGCAGTTGCTGTGAGTGTGGCAGGCTCGGGCCACTCCTGTCACGTGGGCACGGAGCTGCGCTCCTTGGACCTTTCGCTTTTCCAAGACAGTATCCAAGCCCGGCATGTCCCAGGGGCTCGGTGTCACTAGAGAAACATTGAGCCCAAGATGGTCAGCCATGGCGCCCTCTGCACCTCTGCCCAGAGCGGCCATGCAGAGCTCTGTGAGGTTTAGAAAAGGGAGTTTGAGGCCAAGAGGACAACTCCAGGCCCAAGACGTCAGGAAAGTGATTTGAACTAGAGGCAAAGGCAGGGATGGGCGAAAGGATATCTTTTTGGTGATTACCCAGCAACACCCTTGAATTTCTTGCTAATCTGCCCATTTCGTAAACTTTCTCAGGGTTTTGGTTGATGAGATAATTTTTCAGTCAACTTGCCTCTTTCGAATCCTTTGCCTTTCTGTGCTGGGCTTTATGACAGTGTAACCAGTGATGTGTTCCTACCTCGACTGGGGAGTTTCCAGAGCTTTCCGAACAGTGACATCTAATCGTTCCATTTCACTGGGCCTTTCCATCAAACCGTGTCATCCTCTGTGGATGTTTTAAAGCTTGAGTATTCGGGGGGTTGGGTGTTTTACATTTGGGGTTGGAAATTGGGATTGGAGGGAATCCAGAAGCCAGCTCTGAGGACGAGCGTTGAGAAGACGAGTATACAGGAGACAGGAATCTAGATATCGCAGTGCCCCAGGGTACACTGGGGTGGCCCATGAGTGCAGACGGTCTGGGCCCGAGGACAGGCAGTGCTGTTGTCCCTGCTGCATCTCATCTCCGGTGGCAGTTCTGGGGAGCCCTCGTCAGCAGTGGACCCTCCCACTGTCTGCAGATGCCCCCCACCTGGCAGGAATCGCGCAGTTACCCCGGCAGTTGCCTCCAGCTGCTACTGCCTCTTCCTGTCATTCGTGGGTTTACCTTGTCGCGGGTTCCTGCTGGGGAAATCATCGAACTGTGCGTCTGATTCAGAGGGTTGGCCACACAAAGAATGCTTGCCCTCCCACACACAGCATATTCCGCCAAGTTTCCATAGGCCAGGCATGTGAAGCTACCATTGTCATTTGACTCGTACATGAACAGTTTATTTTCCATAAAAGAAGAGAAATAAATGAATCGATGTGGTTTTGGTGCCCGTGGGCTGTCTGGTTCCTACAAGGCTGTGGGTGGTGAGGAAGTGGCTCCGATGGACGCCTCCTGTGTGCCAGAGACTGACTCTTGTGTCTGTGTCCCCAGCCAGGAGAAGGCAGCCTTTCGAGAGCTGATTGCGCAGCTGGAACTGGACCCCAAGTGCAAGGGGCTGCCCCTCTCCTCCTTCCTCATCCTGCCTTTCCAGAGGATCACGCGCCTCAAGCTGTTGGTTCAGGTACTGCCTCTCCCCGCACAGGCGGACGGGGTTTATGTGTATTTCTGTGGCGGAAGGCCATTTCCTTCGGACATTCGGTTCCCTGCTGGCTTTCTAGAAAGTCCATTTGTTCCGCAAATCCTAATTAAGCTCCTGCTGTGTGCCAAGCAGCAGTGGACTCAGTCCCTGCTCCTGGGGAACCACATTCGGGGAGGGGTGGGGAGGTGGCAAACATAGACAACCAGGAAGTGGTCATGGCCGTGAAGACAAAGAAACAGGGGTAACATGATAGGGATGGACTTCCTGGTCACTGCCAGCTGGGGACCAGGAAGGAGTCTCAGATGAGTGACATTTAAGCTGAGACTTGGTGGCCAGGGTGGAGCCACGGTTCAGGTGACAGAACTGCTTGTGCAAAAGCCCCGGAGCCACAAGGTTCGCAGACAGAGAGGCCAGAGGTGAGCTAGGGAACACGATGGGAGGGAGTGTGGAGATGTGGGCAGGGCCAGCCGGGGCCACAGAAGACATTGGGCTCCATCCTCAGTGTGGCGGGGAGTCACCCAATCGAGTGACATTTGTGAGAGCACACAGTGGCTGCCCCGTGGAGAGCGATGGATGGGGAGAAGGGCAAGAGTGGAAATGGGAGAAAGGATAAGGAAGTGATTCGAGAAAGAAGGATGGCTTGGCCGGTGGTGGGGGTGGGGGGTCCCGGAGGGAAACCAGTGCCTCGGGAGGACTTGCCCCTGTGGAATAAGAGGGAGAAGACGGATCTTGGATTTTGAGCGTGGGTGATGGTGCCGCTCCCCGAGGTGGGGAAGGCAGTGTGGGGAGCAGTCTGGGTCGGTGTTGAACTGGCTGAGGTTGAGATGACTTTGAGCAGCTGAACATCCAAGTTTAGGGTCAAAGGGAGAAGTTGGGACAGGGTGGCATTTAATAGAAGAGACCGCCAAGAAAGGAGACAAATGGGTCTGGAGACCTAGTCCTGGGACACACCGTGCCCCAGAGGGAACAAGGATGCAGGAGGAGGAAGACCAAGAGAGCCAGAGCCTGGGAGGCCTGGAGAGGATGAGTCTCCTGAAAGGGGGTCTCCAAGGAGTCAGGCTCCCGGCAAGACGGCTGGAGACCCCTGTGCCTGCTGCATGCTGCTGTGCACAGGGAAACCACTGGCCTCTGGCAGATGAAGTGGATGGTGTGGATCTGGCCACAGCTGGGGGGTGGGGGTGGGGAGAAAACAAGCTGAGATGGTGACCTGTAAGCCACAGTGAGGGGCAGTCAGAGGTCAGACCAAAGTAGACTCCATGGCTACTAGCTCCACAGGAGAAGGGTATCAAAGAGGAGAGGAGGAGCCCGGGGAGGAAGGGCTCAGAGGCTGGAAACTAAAGAAACCTGAGTCACAGCAGCAGTGCCCGGGGAGCGGGCGATAACGCTTCCGGAGAACAGCGAGGACAGACCCACATCAGGACACTGCGGAGTGAAGGCGTGCGTCTGGGTGTTTTTAACTTGGAAAAACTGAGCAGAAGATGGTAACATTTCCTAATTAGGAAGAGAAAAAAAAATTAAGAAATTTTATGGGAAAGAACATATATGATATATAAAATCTTAACTTTTATACGACGAAAGCCAACAAAACTAAGCTCAAGACTTACGTTAGCGTTGTCTTGAGGACGACGGTGGAATGGAGGTGGAGCGGGGTGTCAGAGAAGCGTGTTTCAGGGGTGCGGGGGGTTGGGGGGCATTCCAGGCAGAACCGCCAGTCACTACAGAAGGCAGGGTATGGAGCGGGGGCTCCTAGAGAGGAGTGCGAAGGTCACGTGCACCAGGCCATCCTGTTTGAGGCCACGAGCAGGAACTGGTTAGATGGGAGTGTTATTCCAATGAGAAAAGGTGGAGCCTGAACCATGCTGATTTGGGAGTAGGGGGACCATTAATGATAGGATTTGGTGGCCTCATGTTGGCGAACGGCGGGGAGGAGGCATCTGGGAGGACAGGTCTCTGGCTTGGCTGCCAGCAGAGGCTGGGCAGGTAACCACACAGAGGCGGCTGGAGACGTGCTGCTGAAAGACGTCAGAGTTGGCAGTGATCCAGGTCTGGTCGCACTCAGGGCAGAGGCTGAGCATTGTGTGAAGAGGGAAAAGACATGCCCGTGATCCAGGTGTCTGAGGTGGCTGGGTGGTCAGCAGCGGTGTTCGGGCAGCCGTCGTGTGGGGCGGCTCAGACGCACCCAGACCTCCTCAGCGGACAAGAGCAGATCCAAAAATCTGGGCACGGCGGGGACTGGGAGACAGAAATTATGCATTTTGGAGAGCAACACAGGAAATTGTCATTTAGAAGTGAAGGCAATGTGAGCATCGTTTTTTGATAACTCAAGAAAATATAACAATTAGGAAAAAAGATACTTGATCAATAAGACCAAAGTTAGTGAGGCCTTGGGGTTAATGGTGGTGACTTGGCTTAGATGACAATCCCAGAGGAGAGGAGAGGGAGCCTGGGCTACCTGCAGTGAGCCCCCTGTGAGGACAGGGCTGGCCCAGCCCCTCCGCCAGCGCGGGTCGCCTGCTTTGCTCTGACCGTTGCTGTCCAGTGAGATTGCGGCCCCGGCAAGGCCCTCGGTTAATCTGCCCACACAGCAGTCTGCCGTGAGTTACCAGTTTAGAACCGGGCAAAGCTTGGGTCAGGATGCTTGGCCCTCAGCCCAGCTGAGCCTGTCCTCCTGCCTCCCTTGTCACCTGGTAGGGCTCTTTGTAGTGGCTGTCGCAGCAAAACAAGGCTGTTTGGACCAGTGCAGCAGGGAGGTCGCTTTGCAGGGGGCGGGCCGGGGAGGCAGGGCCTGTGAAAGTTAATGCAGACTTTCCTTGTGCTCAGAACATCCTGAAGAGAGTGGAGGAAAGGTCCGAGCATGAATGCACCGCCTTGGACGCCCACAAAGAGCTGGAACTGGTGAGTGGGCTTCCTCTGCCTGCATTTCCCAGTAAGCTGTTCCCTCATCTGGACGCAGCTTCCCAGCCCTGCTCCCTCGCGTGTCAGTGTGTCTTTGGAAAAGGCAAATGCAGCTACACATTTGCTGCCGCAATCCAGAGACATCAGTGGGGCCGAACACCAGGTCAGGTGTGGCCCCAGCACAGCGGCATGTCTCCTTTCTCCACCACAACTGTGGATGTGACCCTGAGGGGACGAGGCAGTGGCCGGCAGTCTTTACCCACCTTGACTTCCGCTGCCCCCCCTTCGCCCGGTCTCTCATCAGCTGCCTGCACGTCGGGAGCCCACGCTGTCCTGGTCTTTTTCCAGAGCATCCCGCCTGTCACTCGCGCAGAGGCTGGTCTGGCGCTCGAGCCCTGATGTAGCTCGGCCCCAAGCCCCGGCCTCCACACCTTCTCCCATCCCTCAGGCTGTTTCCCATCTCTGCAACAGGACTCACTGGCCCTGCCAAGGCCTGGGCTTTTCCTGCCCAAGAGTGGAGAGCCCACCTCTGCTCCTGATGCTCAGAGAGAAGCGGGTCCTCCCGGCAGTTGCGAGTAGTTGTGTGGGAGGGGTCAGTAAATGGATCCATTTGCACGGGCTCGGCTAACGTGGATCCTTCTTGTCTTAAAGTGCTGACTCGTGTTCGGCTCCTGGTGGCAGCTGAAGCTGCGAGCCACTTCTTGGCAGCTGCGCAGGGGCCGCTCTGCCATGCTACTGACCCCGCAGTGGACGAGAGAGTGGGGGTTGGGAAGTCCTCGCCACTTCTTCTACCAGTGGCAATAGCTTAGCGAAATTCTAGCCTCAGTGGGCGTCTGATGCTGGTTCTAAGCCACGTTGAGCCACAAGGACTTCTGAACGTAATGCAGCTATTGCACCCCTGGTCTTCTCCTCGTGTCCCTTACTCACACTGGTTGGCCACCAAAATCCTCTGGCATTTGCACCCTTTGAATATTAGGGAAAACAATGGACTCCTCCCAGCCTAGGGGGGTAAAGGATGGAGCCTCGAGCAGGCTGGTCAGGGAGAGTCTATGACCTATGAGTCAGGCAGCGTCTTTCGGGGCCCTCTTCTCAGCCCTAGAACTTACATGGGATGGGAGTTCCATGGATGGGAGTTCATTCTGGCCCCCACCGGGCAGCTGGCCACACTGGGTCACAGAAGGTGAGTCCAGTGACCACCAAGGCCTGTGAAAGGCCCACATGCCCCAAGGGGTCGCCCTGCAGTGAGCAAGCATTTTCTGTTTCTTATTTTCTGCTGTCATCTCTCTTCTTTTCCTTGTGATGAAAGGTATACGCCTATTTCTCACAGACTCCTTTTTTTTATAAAAGTTTTTTTTCTGATTTATAAAGAAATTGATGCCCAATACAAAAAAATCAGAACGTGCTCATAAGTAAAGAGAAGATGGTAGCAATCCCACAGGTTATCCCACACCTCCCTGCTGACATGCTGGTGCATGCCCTGCAGACCTCTTTCCAGTCACCTGCACACACAGCTGTCTTCTCTGCAAAAACGGCTTTACTCTCCATGTTAGGGCATGTAAAGTTATTGCAATTTTTAATGACTTCAGAGCGCTCGATTATATGGATAGGTTTATCCCAGTGAATACCAGTTGATGGACATGTAGGTCGATGCCAGCTTTTCTCATTCTGAACAACACTGCAGGGAACACCCTAGTCTACACGTCTTTGGGCACCATCCTCGTTCACAAATACCGAGTGCCTGCTGGGTGCCAGGCTCTGTTCCAGACACCCGTGATCCAGGGTGGAATACCGTCCTCAGATGTCCCGGGAAATGCGGTTTTATTAGACGTCTTGGTACTTGGGTCGCGTCCCAGGAAGGTGAGGGACCTTCCCCACACCTTGCCAGCCTGGCGCCTTGTCAGCCTGTCTTTTCCAGCCTGACAGATGAGAAAGGACATCTCATTGTTGAAGTTTGCTTTCTGGGTGATGTGAGGGGTCGGGCCTCAGTTTACACGTGGTCTGGAGTTTACTTCCTACCAAGGACAAGGCACTACCTTCTCCACCAGAACTGAGAGCCATAACTAACAGCCTGACAGGTTTTCCCGCTATGCCTTTGTTCCAGAAGGTGCTACAGCAAGGAGCACCAGCCCGATAGAGACTGGACGGTCAGTCTCAGCTGTGGGCACAATGTCTGATCACGGTGGTGGTTCAGCTCTCTGGGACCTGTGTGGGCAGAAGGAAGTGGCTGGGCACAGCTGGCTACAGGTGGCCTGATGTGTCCTCGTTCTTGTCCCAGGTGGTAAAAGCATGCAACGAGGGCGTCAGGAAAATGAGCCGCACGGAGCAAATGATCAGCATTCAGAAGAAGATGGAGTTCAAGATCAAGGTAAGCTTGCACCATGTGCGTGTGCCCGACCCAGCCCGGTTTCCTGGGGTGTTGGTCACTGGCCAGGC
The DNA here is from genome assembly GCF_004115265.2 of Rhinolophus ferrumequinum. Taxonomy (NCBI): domain Eukaryota; kingdom Metazoa; phylum Chordata; class Mammalia; order Chiroptera; family Rhinolophidae; genus Rhinolophus; species Rhinolophus ferrumequinum. The sequence goes on from NC_046291.1 coordinate 5,971,856, forward strand.
TCCCCGAATGGCCACCCTGGGGTCTCAGAGCAGGGTCACCTCCCCGAGGCCTTCCCTGACCCCTGGCTGGAGGGCCCCCGGGTGTCCCCCAGTCACCAGGCCATCACACTGGCCTAGACTGGCTTCTGAGAGAAGGTGGACAGGGACCGCACAGCCATCGGCTCATTTACTGGCTGTGTATTTACAGTGAGTACGTGGCAGGGACCAGCCCAGGGAGTCTTAAAGCTGGGAGATTTGAAGTTACCAACCTTCTCCTGCACCTTTGTGTAGAGCTTCAGGCATTAGTGAGCCGAGGGCCGGAGGACCTGGGTTTCTGGTGACAGGCACATGAGGCCACAGTGCCCCCCAGGGGTCTCTGAGGTCTTGCTGGGTGTGGGAGCTGAGTCCCAGTCGAGGAGGCAGACGTGGCCTTCTGGGCCCCCACAGAGCTCCCCTTGCCGGCTGACTGCCAGGGGCCCCAAGCCTACCCCTGAGCCACATGGCGGGACCTCACACGGCCCAGTTGTCACCTCTCCCCCATGAACTTGGCCTCTCGTCTGATTCTGCATCGCACAGGCTGAGCCTGGTGGAGTGGCGATGACACACACACAGGTGCCCACACGTGCGTGCACTCACACGTGTACAGATGCTGTACACGTAGACGAGCCCACCACACACCTAGAAGCACACGCGGATACATATGCAACAGGTAATACAGGACCGCACACGCAGGCTCAAACACGTACAGAACCACACACGCACGCGCTGCCCTCCCACGTGGGCCTGGGCCCCCCTTCCTCCCAGAATAGCCCCCGCCTGCTGTCACTCACGGTTATTGCTCCAGTGAGGGCACCGGGGAGCCTCGGGGCGGCGCGGGGGCACGCTGTCCTGACCCCGCCCCCTTGCAGTCGGTGCCCATCATCTCCCACTCCCGCTGGCTGCTGAAGCAGGGCGGGCTGCAGCAGATGTCAGGCCCCAAGACGTCCCGAACCCTGCGGACCAAGAAGCTCTTCCAGGAAATTTACCTCTTCCTCTTCAACGACCTGCTGGTGATCTGCCGGCAGGTCCCTGGGTGAGCTGGCCGGGCACTGCCTGGCGCTCTGGGGGTGACCATGCTGCAGGGGGCACAGTGTGGGCAGGGCGGGGTTCGCTGTGGCCTGGGGAGGCCAGCCACATGGCTGGATGGAGCCCAGGCTTTGACTCAGGTTTAAGTTCAGCTCCTCTCTTATCCAGCCTTGGGCCTTTGGGCAAGTTTATTTAAACCCCCTGGCCTCAGTTTCCCCTCCTGTCAAGTGGGGAATATGGAGAGGCCAGCTCAGCGTCTGACACGCAGTGAGAGCTCAGCAGGGCGGCTGCTGTGGTCAGTGCTGACCCCTGGTCCACCATCCACAACATGGGAAGGGGCAGCCTGGGGTGAGGGGGACAGGCATTCGAGGGGGGCGGCCGTCTGGAAGGAGGTGAGGAGTGGCAGTAGTGGGGCTGGCCCTGCTGGCTGGCCAGGGCGAGGGCTTTGCTGGGACCCCCAGGCCTCCTCAAGACCGACATGCCCACCCTGCCACCCTCGGTCCCCAGAGACAAGTACCAGGTGTTTGACTCGGCCCCACGGGGCCTGCTCCGCGTAGAGGAACTGGAGGACCAGGGCCAGACGCTGGCCAACGTGTTCATCCTGCGGCTGCTGGAGAACTCCGACGACCGGGAGGCCACCTACATGCTGAAGGCGTCCTCTCAGTGAGTGCCCAGTGCCACCCCACCCACCCCTTCGTGTCACCTTCCCAGGTGGAACAAGGCTCCAGGCTCAGTGCACAGGCTGCCTGGCTCCCGTGCTTCCCCACAGGGCTTCTGTCTGGGGTTAGTGTCAGGTTGTGGGACCATTGTGTGTGGGTGGACATGTGTGTCCCTCGGGGCCTCAGACTCTGGGTGGGCCCTCTGTTTTGATGAGATGTTATAGAACCCTTGGACCAGGCTGACCAGTGAACCACTGTCGTCTATCTGGTCACCTCTCTGAGCAGCCAGGCCACCTGCCCTGCAGCCCCAGGGCTCTGCGAGGGACAGCCAAGATCAGTGTGGTGGTGCCCAGTCCCCCTCCGTCCCCCAGACGGCCCATCTCGGGCCAGTTCCCCCCTCCTGGGGCAGGAATGAAGTCGGCCTGCCCTAGCTGACACTTCCGACAGACTGTGGCTTCAGGGCAGCTGGCTGCTGAGCGCTCTTTCGTGGGTTAACTTTGAGGTGTTGTGGAGTGCTCACCTTCACCACCTGGTTTTTTAAAGGGCACAGGGAGATTCTGTAGGGCTCCCGAGACTCTCTGCTGGCTGCTGGGCACCCTGTGAGCTGCCCAGCTTGCTGGACACTGGGCACGATGCCTCATGTGCTCTTTGGTTGGGGCTTTTGTCCCCTTCTCTGTCCCAGGAGTGAGATGAAGCGCTGGATGACCTCACTGGCCCCCAACCGGAGAACCAAGTTTGTTTCCTTCACATCCCGGCTGCTGGGTAAGTGTTCCTCTGGGACAAGGCCGTCTCTGGGCAGGGCAGGTCTCTGTGGCATCAGCCGCAAGTGCCCTCTGCACTCCTTCCCAAAGGGCCACGCTTCCCGAGCCCATCGTTCCAGAGGCCCAGCTGGCCTCGGGGATGCCCACTTCAGCTGCAAGCTTAGTGCCCAATGGAGGACGTCAGTGTGCTGAGTTCTGCAAACATTTGAATGGTTACTGAAGGAACAAGTCCCTGTGTCTTAAGAGACAGGTGCTGCAATGAAACCACAAGGAATCTGGGCCCAGAAGGCGAATGGCCAGTGTTCTTTGGGGTTGCCAGTTGTCTGAAAACCTTACAAAATATAAAAGAGTGCATGTTGGCTGCCTGAGGGAAGCTGCCATCGTGACAGTACTCACCAAGTCCCGAGCACCCCACATTTGCTCCCAGGGCTGAGAAGTTCCTTCTGAAGTTCCACACATGGCCTGTTCACTCTTTTAATCCACGTATTGTTTTCTCCGAGCACCTATCTATTTGAATCTCATTTTCTTCGAGCCAGGCCCCTCCCCCTGTCAAATGACCCCTTTTCAGTTGCTGTGGGACAGGCAACACCAACCCTGCTAACTGCCAGGCGGTGTCCAGGGTTTGCTGGGTGGGCGCAGGGCGGTGACACGTGATGAGGATGTGCCACCTCCCTCCCCTCCCTTCAGACTGCCCCCAGGTCCAGTGCGTGCACCCGTACGTGGCCCAGCAGCCCGATGAGCTGACGCTGGAGCTGGCAGACATTCTGAACATCCTGGAAAAGACAGAAGACGGTGAGGCGGGAGCTGGGAGTGTCTTCCTCTCATGCCCCCGGGGACTCCCCGGGGCTCTGCACCCGGCCCCACACCGGCCTGAGCATGAGGAGGCCCTGGCACGTCTCTGCTCCCCTACGCCGTTCTGCCTATCCTGGCCTCCCTGGCTTTCCCTCAGAGCAGAGGGCACTTCTCCCAGCGCCTCTGCTCTCCTCCCCGAGCCTGAGGCCACCTCCCGCTTAGCACCAGGCCCAGCCCAAGAGCCTGCCGGCTGGTTCCAAGCCTTCCCCTGACAGCCCTGGCCTTGGCCCACCCATCACAGAGGTAGGAGGAGCCAGGAACACCTTCACCTTGACCCTAGACCCTGCATTTGCAGCAGGCTTCCAGTCGGAGCCCCGTGTGGCCCACGAAGCCACCGACACCCCCAGCTCCCACCCACCCACGGCCATGACATCGGTGCCAAACAAGCAGGTTCACGCCCCTCCTTTGAAACATTGATCCCTTATTTCTACATCAGTTGCTCCTCCTCAGAATCCCCAAAACTGCACAGAGGTCTCTTCATCCCCCAGTCCCTCCTCCCCTTTGAGGTCCTGGCTGGAAGGCCATTTCTGCTGGTCCCAAATCCCAGGGGCTCACCCAGCATTGGAAGAACATGTCTCCTGCCCCCAGCCGCCCCTCCCACCCACAGAATACAAACAACCTGTCATGCCCCCCGCACCCCCCCCCCCCACGTGGCCTGCAGAGGGCCTGCCCCAGCCCTTCACACCCCAGGTCCTTGCCCTGTGCTGGGACCTGCCCAGAGACCCGCAGCTGCGGGGTGATCTCGGGGGGAGGAAAAGAGTGCCGGGGCTTCTGCTCGTGTCGGCCAGTTCATGGTGGCTGCCCTCAGCTGACCACCTAGCTCTCCAGAGGCGGAGGCTCAGACAGGGGTGCTCAACAAGAGGGAGACAGTGGCATTCTAGTCCGGGTAACCACCAGTCAGCCACCACCCCCACTGGCCCCTTGGATACCTCTTGCTTTGGGGGGCGGCCCTTGGGGTCTTCTAGTCTCCTAGGATTGCTGAAGGCTCAGGTATACTTTCCAAAGTCAATCCAAGTGGGACACACTGTGGCACAGAACGTGACTGGTTCCATTACGGCCATGTGCACATGCACTGCTCCCTAGGGTGGTTTCAGGGTGGCACCTCCCCAGCATATGGAGGGCAGACCCAATTGGAGGGTCTCCAGCAGGGGGTTGCAGAGCAGGTGGCTCTGGAGAGGCCCACTGGACTCCTTCGTCTCCTCTCATGCTCCCTGCACAGATGGGAGCCTGACCAGGAGGAAAGCTCACTGGAGCTCCTGTGGGATCTCCTGACCACCTCCATCCTCTCCCTGTGCAGGGTGGATCTTTGGTGAGCGTCTGCACGACCAGGAGAGAGGCTGGTTCCCCAGCAACATGACTGAGGAAATCTTGAATCCCAAGATCCGGTCCCAGAACCTCAAGGAATGTTTCCGTGTCCACAAAATGGATGACCCTCAGCGCAGCCAGAATAAGGACCGCAGGAAGTTGGGCAGCCGAAATCGGCAATGACCCCCAGCTCCCAGCCTGGTGGAGGGATGTGGGCCGGTGGGAGCAGGGCCTGGCAGGCAAACCCACGGACGGTGGAGGGCCGCGGGGGGAAGGTGACCTTGTGCAGGAGTCACCCCCACCCCTCATCCCTTCCACGTGGTGAGTGCTCATGTGTCTTAGCCCCTCGCTCACAAACTGGAAAAAGGGTGCCCACGTCTTTCTTCTGATGCATTTGTAAATGGGAAAGTGTATTTTAAACAGTATTATACCTCCTCTCCCTCTTATCTCTTAGAGGGGGTGGCAGGGGACTGGCATGCTCCAGGGGCCTTCCCAGGCACTGGAAGCCCCAGACCCAGGGTGTCCCTGGCCGAGGGCAGGTGCAAAGGTGATGATTGTCATGACCCCCTGCACGTGTCCTTCTCTGCCCTGGAAGCCATTAGAATCCGCCAGGTGTGCAGATGGACTGCCTTTGCCCCATGAGCTTGATGAACAGCCCTCGGTCTCTAATTCACAAGACTGAGAGGCCAACTGTCTCTGTCCACCTCCGCCAGCTTCTGGCTGCACGGCCAGGCCCTGCCTCATGGCAGGCCTACCAGAGCTTGGCTGAGGGCCCATGCTGCCTCTGGGTCCCTGATGGGCTAGATGTAACTTGTGTCTTCTGGTCCCTTAAGGAGCCCAGGTGTTGTAAGGAATGAATCGGTCACTGCATCCTGTATTGGTTATGGTTCCAAGAAAAGCAAGTATCATTTTTGGCTGCATTAAAAGAAGCATCATGTATAAAATAAAGGAGGTGAAGTTCTACTCTTTATTGCCTTGCTACACACAGGACTGAGGTTTTGGTTCTGGGCAGACAGAAAGGAACCCCCTTTAAGGTCAGTGGAGAAGGTATATCCTGAAAGAAGGGCTGAGGAGACCTCTAGTGGAGGAGAGAACAGCCAGAGTCGGGGCCTCAGGATGGAAGTAGATTTGGGCCTCTGCCTGTTCAAGGAGTCCAGAAACAGAAAAGGCTGTTTGAGGGAGTTGGGGACGCCCTCCTGCTACAGTGGAAATGAGAACACAGGTTTAGAAGATCACAGTGGGACAGGTATGAGCGGTCTCACAGGGAATCTGACCACCAGGCATGGGGCTGGGGCTCCCTACCTGGCCAGTCACTAGCCTTGGGCCACCTTCCCACCTTTGGAGGCAGCAACCATTTACCCAGAGGCACAGCTCCTCCCCCAGCCCAGCTGGCCCTCACAGCCACCCCACCTTTACCACCTGTCTGTCCTGGAGTGTGGATGGGCCTGTCTGCCTGTCCGGTCTTTCTGCCAGGACACACTTTCCTCTGCGCCAGAACAGGCTTTTGATTCGAAGCATGAGGTTTCGATCCAGCGGGACTTTGTAGCTTCTTCCTTCCCACAGGCTATACCATGGCTCTTGGTGTTCTTGAGACCACAGCCCCTTTGAGAATTGCATGAATCCTGGAAGATGCACACACGTGCAACATGTTCGTTTAACTGGGGAGGAACCCCTGGTCCCATTGAGGGACACGCTCTTTGGGACTATAACCCCCACCCCTCTGGGGGGAGTATCAGCACCTGAATTCCCCAGGAGTGAGGGATGGGGCAGAGGGAAGGTTTCTGAGCCCCATGCTGCTGGGGGAGGAGGCTTGGGACAAAGTGGAGGGAGGGGTTGTCCATTGGTCCCGGCCCTTGTCCAGCTTTTTTTCTCTAAGCTGGGAAACAGCTTGCTGCCTTGGATCATCTGCTCTAAGGAGGGCTTTGGCCACTGGAGGGATGTGAAATGAAATCATTTAAACAGTTACATGAAAGCTGGTCAGTTTCATAACAGTCCTTTATAAGCAGAAACTTGTAACCCATGATGTGTTTTGGGGAGAGTGTGTGTGGATACCACATGCTCATCTGGAGTCTCCAGGAGAAAACTAATCTTCACAGGAACAGGTGTGGCCAGGAGATCAGGGAAACCAGAGGCCAAAATAGTTGCTGAGACAATGATGGAAAAGAGGAAAAGGAGGACGAGTCCCCACCAGCCACCAGCACCCACTCCAGGGATCTCCCTGGAGCCCATGGTGTTAACCTCAGGGCTTGCAGACAGTCCCACCTCCAGGTCTTCTGCTCCTCACTCCAAAAGGCCCTTCTTCCCTGCTGCCCCCAGAGCAGGTCATCCACTATTTTAACTCTCTCTCTAAATTATAAAGGCTAGGATTCCTGTGTGGAAGACAGCAAGACCAAGGTCGGAGGGTCAGGGCCAAGCCGGGGGTGGGTCCTCATCCCTCACTCAATACCACCCACCACCCCAAACACCTCCCCCGGCCCCCCGCCACACACACACACTGCTTCCAGAGTTGAAGTGAGGAGAGCTGAACTTGAAAAGGCTTTTCTTTCTTTCTCTAAATAAATGAGCTGTCTTCGTGGGGCTGCCCCAGGCCTAAAGCTCCCAGGATGCTTGCAGCTGGTTACTTGCAGCTCCACCCCAGCCAAGGCACCCCTCCCCTCGCCTAAGGCAGTGGGTGGGGTAAGGGGCCCAGCCAGCAGACTGCACCTGGCCCGTGGCTCAGCTCGTCCGGCTCCTGGGGCTCCCTAGGGTAGAGGGGTCCTCAGGAATCCTAGGGGACGGGTGGGGGCTCCAAGCCCGCAGATGGGGCCCTAGCCCCTTCTCCCCCAAAACAACCCGGCCTTTGGCCGGGAGCCCCGACGGCCGCCCAATCCCTGCCATCTCGAGGCCCGAACGCCAAAAGCAGGGTGGCAGGTGCGGGGCAGTCTCGGTCAGCCCCTCCCGTGCCCGCCACTGCCCGCCTGTCGCCGCACAGGATGCTTCGGGGAGGGCGGGGCCGAGGGCACAGGGCGATGGGGCCGCCGGGGCCCATGCGGGTGCGGGTGTCCTGCTCCCAGCGCTGGCCGCCCCCAGCGGTCTCAGCCCCGCGCACGCACACGGCTCCTGCAGGCGTACTGCGCCCGGGCATGTGCACACACGCTCACGTGTCGCGAGTTGTCGCCTGCCCCCGCTCGCCACACACTCATGCACGGACACACTGGAGAAACGGGCGCGCCCCGCGGTGCAGCGGAGTCGCGCCGGGCGGGGGCGCAGCCCCTTTATTCGCTTCAAGAGGCTGAAAACTTTCTCAGAGCGACGACCACGAGCGCCAGCACCACGCAGGTGGCCAGCAGGGCGGCGATGACGATGGCCGCGATGGCACCGGGCCCCAGCGAGCCTGCGGAGGACAGAGGGCCGCGTCAGCCCCTGGCCCCATCCCGCCCTCCCCTTCCCCTCCCCCCTTCGTTTCCCTCTTCCCCTCCCCCTCCTCTCTCCGCCAGCCCGTTCCCTCCCCACCCAGCCGCGTACCGCCGCCCTGATCCAGATGCTCCCTCGCGGTGCTGTCCTCCGGACTCGGCGCGGCGGTGGGGGCCGGGGGACCAGTGGCCGCGGGCTCCCGGGCGGGGCTGGTGGTCTCCACTGGGCCTTCTCCCGAAGGCAGCTCGGCGGGTTCGTTCCACAGGGTGGGTGCGGGTTCCTGCGGGCCCTCGGCTGCAAGGCCAAGGACAGGCGCTGGAGCACAGGCAGTAGGGCTGACTTGGACGTCGCCCCGCCCCCGCGGGTGACCACCTGGGGAGGTGGTGCTGTGTGCGGAGATGGGGCTGGGGGCGCCTGGTGATCAGCACTAAACTAGCCCTCCAGTGTCACAGGTGAGGCATCCGAGGCTGAGAAGCCGCGTGTAGCCCCAGCGCCCCCACTGGGGCCAGGCTTCTTCCACACCGAAGTGAAGACAGATTGATAGGGGGAGGGGGAGAAAAAGGACAGGCCGGCTTAGAAAACAGCTGTGAGAACCCAAGGTTGGCAGCAGAGTAGGGGGACATGGGGCAGGGCAATTCCTCTCTCCCAGCAGAGCCTGGGATACCCCATCTGAACCAATGGGCTCTGACCGCAGCCCTGACCGCAGGCCTGCGTGGGGTGACACCTGTGAGGGACCGCCTTCCCCTGCAGGGCAGACACAGGTCAGCCTTCACCAGGGAGAAGAGGCCAGGCAGGTGCACCATCAGCATCCCTGCCCACCCCCGGCCCCTGAGGCTGGAAAGGACCACTGCTGCAGGAGGTGGAGAGAAGAGGTCCACCCACACCCCAGGCCAGTCAGCCCTGCTTGTCCCACTTGGCCCTCACCTGGGTAAAGCCATGCGACCCACAGGACATGGGGTCTAGCACCCGCTCACACCCCTATGTGTCTGAGGCTTAAAAGCCCAAGGGGCCCGTACATCCTAAGGAACGGATGCCAGCACATTCTGTCTCCAAACAGAACAGGGCCAGAGGGGTGGGCAGGGGTATGTATCTGTGGTCTGTAAGGGAACTCCAAGGAAACGGTGGGTGTCCCCTGCCCCCATACAAACTGGGGCTGAATCAACACATCAGTCCTTGGGCAGCCTTTTCTGCAGGAGCCCTTCTCTGCTCATGGGTGGGGGGTTAGTAGGGTTTGGGGTCCCCAGCGGCCCCAGAGACCTAAAGCGACAGGCCTGTGTGATAACCCCAGCCCCATACCCCTCACCATCGCCTATTACCCACCCCTACCCCCACCCTGGCCGTGAGCCCCGCAGCACCACCCCAACCCTAGGCTCCTCCATCCTCCTCAAACAGGAGGCCGCAGCCACCTAACGAAGTTCCAAATGAGGATGGCAGGTGGGCTCAGGCCTCCTAGCGCAGCCCTGACCGTCGGCTGTAGCAGGGTCGGCCCTCAGCCTGGCCCTGAGTGTGATCCGGGGGTGCTCTGAAGACACACAGGTCCTCCAGGGCTTCCCTGCCAACAGCAGCCCCCGGGGCCAAGCCTGAGGAAACATCAGCCAAACCCGAATTCGGGGCCAGTCCTACAATAACTGGGCTTTCAACAGCGTTAAGGCCATGAAAGACAAAAGAAGGTTGAGGAATTCTTCCAGCTTGGAGACGAAGGAGGTGTGACAACGAATGCATATGTTCCTGGGTGGGGCTGGAAGGGCTGCTATTATAAAAGACAATTTGGGGTGCGCTGGCGAAATTCAAGTAAGGCTGTGGTCTAGATACTGCGTGCATGTGCCTTTCTTCATGTGGACAACCGACCGCTTATGTGAGGGAATATGCTTGTTCTTGAGCATTTTAGGGGCAAAGGGGCACGCCTGCAACTTACTCCCAAATGGTTCAGCGTTCAGACAGGCGGGTAGATAGAAACAGGAAGACAGAGATAAGAAATATGGCAAAATGGTGGAAACTGGTGAATCTAGCGTGTTTCCCTGAAAATAAGACCTGGCCCGACAGTCAGCTCTAATGCGTCTTTTGGAGCAAAAATTAATATAACTCCCGGTCTTATTTTATTACAAGACCCGGTCTTATATTAATTTTTGCTCCAAAAGACGCATTAGAGCTGACTGGCCAGCCAGGTCTTATTTTCGGGGAAACATGGAATCTACTGGAATTCGTTGGGTTATTCTTGCAACTTTTCTATAAACTTAACATCTTTTCACAATAAAATTGTACAAAGACCCCTAGGTCCTGCCCCTGCAGCCTCTCCCAGACCCAGGCTGGCTCAGCTCAGAAGCTTGCCTGCGGGCAGGGACCACAAAACTTGCCCAAGCTGGCACCCTTTTCAGAAAACACCGCTGACAAGGAGGCCCCAGGGGAAAAGGCCCCAGCACCCAGTGGGGCAGGGGTGGGGGGAGCTTTCCTCTCAACTGCAGTGCTGGGTCTGGGGGCCATGGTGGCCCCACCGTCTGCGAAGTTGTCCCTGTGAGGATGGACAAGTGACCCTAGCAGGCCTTGTCACTGTGGCTCTGCCGCCTTGTAGCTGCCACGGAAGGCTCCAGGCCCCAGGCCCCAGGCATGCTGACCTCAGGCTCCGGGGGACTGGGCAGAAAAAGGCCTGAGTGTACCCACCACTTGGCAGGCCCTGAGGTCTAGGGCTCACAGACTGTCTGTCTCCCCAGATAAATGGAGAAACCACTGGCCCCCGCTTGTTCCCCACGCTCCCCCCGCGTCAGGACAGCAGGCAGGCACCTCCCTGTCCCACCACTGCCGGCCAAAGCTCACCTCTGTCTGCCAGGCACCTGGCCAGGGAGGCTGGGGCTCCTGGGGATCAGGCCCAGTCAACCTGGGTGGCATCTGGGGAATCAGCTCCAAGCTCAGGAGGAGTGACAGGCCCCACGGCCCCTGGGAGGGCAGGGGCTCACTCCTGGAGCTAGCCACCCTTTGCCCTTGCTGGAGCCCGGGAGCCATCTCTGGGGAGAATGGGCCCTCTGAGCAGGGCAGCTGGGAAGTGCACCCAGGCCCTCTCCGCTCCTCTCCTGTGACCAGCCTCTGCTGCTCCCCACAGAGGCCTGGCTCTTCCTTGTTTCACGGCCCGGGCTGCCTCCTCCTTGCTGAGTGTACCTGCCTTCAAAACCCAACCAGTCCCTGAAGCTCGAGCTGAGCCCATGGGCTTCCAAACCCAGTGGGATGGGTCCACATCTGGCTCCGTCACACTTTCACCCTGGGATCTTGGCAGACAGACTTCACCACCTCCTTCTTCATTCTCCCAACCTGTGAAATGTGGGTTGGACCGTGCCTCTCCCAGCCCACACAAGTGGGTAACCATGCTGTCATCGTCAGGGCTGCCTCCACCCTGGGTCCCTCTGGCAGGAGCCACACGGCCCGACAGGCTAGGCCACTCCGTGTGGTGTGGTCTGCTGGTGCCCACTGCCAGGGGAGAACCCACTCTCCTCCAAAGTCTGGTCCGGGGCTCACCTGTGCTGGAACAGCCAGGGCCTCAGGGGCTAGCCAACAGCCTCCAGCAAAAGAGGCACAGCTGCCAGGAAGGGGCCGAATCATTTGCTTATCCTCACCTGCATGTCTCTGGATTTTGTCAATTTGCTGTAGTACGAGGGAAAAAACGTGGAAAGGCAATAGACCACCCTGGCCCCTTCCTGAAAGCTCACGTGCCTGAACTTGGGAGGCCCACAGTCCCCTGGAAGGGAGACTGTCACCACTGTACAGATGAGGACAGGCACAGAGAGGCTGAGAAACAGCCAGGAGGGATACAGCCAGAAGCAAAGATCTACCCTTCTGGGAAGCCATGACCAGCAGCGGTTCTCAGGAGTCTGCCAGCAGCAGCCCCAACTGAGGCGGGGGAAGCAATGCCAGGCAGAGGGAGCAGCCTGAGCAAAGGTGCAGAGGACGGAACCCATGGGCATGTAAGGCGAGTGATGGGTCGGCCGCAGTGACGTTAGTTAAGTGAGGACAGACAAGGGGGAGGGCCAAAGAGGACCTGTGATGAGACCCAAACTCCAAGGACCAGAGTAAACAACATCTGTGACTCTGTGCTCTAACCAGGGAAACGAGAAGTGGGGGCCTCGTGACACAGGCCTGGGCACTGTGGGCTGTCCCGCAGCCCCACCACCCCCAGCCACCCTGCCTTTCGGTAAATAAGTTTGTTTAGCGCTCGCTCTGACCACACGGCCCCGAGGCCAGGCGCCCTTGCTCACAGACGGCCTTTGTGCAGGCCATGAAGGCCCCTTTCATCCCTGCCCTGGCCTCCCGCCCGCTCAACCTGGCCTGCTCCCCCTCGCCAGGAGCTGCGGCCACAGGCGACCGGTGGGGCGGGCCCAGGCTGGCCTGGACCTCAGCCACAGGGCCACTCCTTCCTGACCTGTCGGCTCCAGGACCCCCGCCCACCGGGCAGCGGTCAGGGGGCTGGCGGGCCTCGTATATACCTCCCAGAATGGTGGGAGGAAGGACAGCCTGCCAGGACCCCAAAGACTCCAGAGTGGAGTTGGCCTGCCTGCCTTCAGTAGGACACGTGGAGGGAGGTGAGGCCAGGTGAGGGCCTGTGACACCAAACACGAGGTTGTCCCCCAGGCATTCCTGTGGTGGAGGACGAAGCCCACCCACCCAGGCTGAGCACACACAGCCTGATCCAGCACCTCTGGCCAGCAGCCTGGCTGGGAGAGCTGGCTGCTCGGGGAGCCGGAAACTGGAAGGAGCTCCCCAGGCAGCCCCAGACCCCGGCAGGCAGGCGCCAGCCTTCACCTCCACCACTCTGACCACCAGGCAGGAGCACGTTTCATTGGGATGGGGTGGGGTGTGGGGGCTGCAAGGATCACAGCCCCAAGATCTAGGCCAGGGAGGATGCCGCCCTACGTTTTAGGCCACTTCCCCCGACTTGCCCAGCCGACACCTACCCCACCAAAAGGGAGCTAGGCGTTTCCCCAGCCTGCGTGGTGTTCTGCCCTGAGACCTCCCTGCCTCCGACAGAGGGTCTGGGACATGTGTACACAGGTTGGGCGCTACCACATGCCTGGCCCATCCTGAAAGCTCACGTGCCTGAACTTGGGAGGCCCACAGTCCCCTGGAAGGGAGACTGTCACCACTGTACAGACGAGGACAGGCACAGAGAGGCTGAGAAACAGCCAGGAGGGATACAGCCAGAAGCAAAGCCAGGCTGCTGGCTGCTTCCTAGGGCATCTCAAGAGAGGCCCCCACGCTCCTCACCGTTGCCCACTGCTTCCGTGTGTGCCTGAGTGAGGCCGTCCCCCAGGCCTCCATCCCCCAGCGGGTCTCCCTGGGCCGAGCTCACACGCCTGCCATCCACCGATCCACAGACACTTCCCCAGAGCCCCAGACTCCCCACAGGGGTCTGAAACACTCCTCTGGCTACCTCAGGGCCAGCAGAGATCACTTTCTTCTTAGAAAACTTCCCCCCGACCCATCTGTGCCTTTGCTCTCTCAGGCTTCAAAGCCAGCCTGGGCCAGCTCCTCCCCGGGCAGAGCCCCAGTCATGCCAGGACTGGGGCTGAGGTCCTGGGTACGTGACCCAAGCCTGTGGGGACCCTCCTTCTTGCTGGGACCCAGACCCAGCCACTGGGCCTCAGTGCAAAACCTAGTCCCCTGTCTTCATGGTTTTGCTGAGGCTCAGGCCCGGTGCTCCCTCTGGAATTTTTCCCAAATTGGGAATACCACCTGGGTCTACACTCGTGAAAGACTTTTCAGAAAACGAGCAGGGAAGGGCTTGCAGGGTTTGAAAAGTAAACGGCAGGGCTCTGTGGTCTTCTGTGCAGGGGCCTGAGGCCTCTGGCTCCCCAGCCGCTTACCCTGGCCCTGTGCCCCCCTGTGACTCCCAGGTCTGGGAGGCTGCAGATTTTAGGGTACTGGAGTAATCCCCATGTCCCCCAGGCAGCTAACCTCCCCGGCCCTGCTTCCCAAGTCACTCTCCTACTTCAGAGGCCATTGTCCCCGTCCCCGGGCTGGAATTCCCCGACTGCTGCCATCTGGCTCATGGGAGCCCTCCGCAGAACCACCCCAATGGCCACCCATCTCCTGCGAAGGGCTTCCGCCCCGTGGGCATTGGCGAATCTGGTCCAAGGTACTTCTTGGCCCCGGAGGTCTTGGTGCTTCTTCCCACCTGGAGGCTGGTGGCAGCAGAGCCAAGGGAGCACCCTTACCTGTGAGCACCGCAGGAGCCAGGACCCCGGAGAGGAGCAGCAGCACCACACGCAGGGCCTGACGGAATGCCATCCTGGCCGAGTGAGCACGGCCGGCCGGAGAGCAGGATGCACTGAGGACTGAGCTGGTTAACTTCAGGGCGGCGGGAAAGAGGTATCAACGGGCTGGGAAGGGTTTTCATCAATGCAAACTCTGTCCTCCTGGGACACCGTGCCCGCCCCCCACACACGCCAACACACACACACACACACACAGAGCGGAGCTTACAGAACAGACCGCCTTCCCAAATTCTGGAGCAGCCCCACCCTTTCTCACCCTTTCTCTCTCTCTCTCACACACACACTCACTCACTCCTGGGCCATTGGAAGTGAGAGATTCTCAAACCTCCATGTGCAAACACCCCGGAACCTGAAAAGTGCAGGCGCTCCCAGCACTCTGTTTAGTGAATCTGGACGTGGCCCAGGGCCCAGGCTCAGAGACTGGGCCCTGGGCAGTGAGCACTGAGAGGCCGGGGTCTGCTCACGGCTGGGTTCTAGATGGCTGGCCGGGAGCGGACTCTCCACAGAGCTTGTTAAAGAAGCACAAGCACTTTAAAGCAATTTCAGTCCAAACTCTCTGACAGCTCTCGTCTCTTTCCAGAAAAGCACATGTCATTAAATGCCATGTGTCCCTCCTTTTCGCGCTCTGTTCTCCCAGGTGCCTGAGACTTCAAGTGCCACCTGTTTGCTCATGACACGCGCTTCCCGCCTGGGTCTAGCCCAGAACTTCAGCCCCACTGCCCACGGCCTCCCCAACAGCTCATGGGTGTCTAAAGAGCATCTCCTACTTGACGTTGTGTGAAACAAACCTGACTCCACTGCCTCCCCAGCCCTGCGCAGTCAATGGAATCCCAGCCCTCCCTTTCCAGACATCCTAGCCCCACAATAAGTCATCCGAGTTCCCTCTCTTTCTATCTTACTCCCCACATCTAGTGGCTCAGAAAGTACTGCCAACACCCGCCTACTTCACACCCTTGTGATTTCCCACTGCACTTAAAAAAAGCCAACCGAAGGGCTTGCCTTGGCCCTGCTCTCCTCTCCCACCTTGCTCAAACTTGATCCTACCTCAGGGCCTTTGCACTTGCTGTCCCCTCTCCCAGAGAGCAGCCCCTCAGCTCATTAAGTGGCGATCTCCTTATCACCATTCAGGTCAGCCCCTATCCACCCATCATACCACTTTCAATTTCTTCTTTGCACTTCTATTTATATGAAACTCGTTTTTCTTTTTCATTGTTTTAAATTTTTTTGAGGACTAACATACAAGGTTGGACAATTACGTTTGTGAACTCATCCTAGAAAAAGTGCTATGTACCTCATTGCTGAATATCACTATGGTCACCTTCGAAGGACTCCCCTTGGGAAGCTATGCACCTATGCCAGTGCCTAGCCCACCCTTCAAAGCAATTTTGGAACTCTTTTTTTGGAATGGCCATCAGAGCTGTCATCATATAACCCTTGATGTCCTGGATGTCATCAAAATGTCTTCCTTTCAATATTTCCTTTATCTTTGGGTAAAGAAAGAAGTCACTGGGGGCCAGATCAGGTGAGTAGGGAGGGTGTTCCAATACAATGATTTGAGCTGGTGCATTGTCGTGATGCAAGAGCCGTGAATTGTTGGTGAAAAGTTCAGGTCGTCTAACTTTTTCATGCAGTCTTTTCAGCACTTCCAAATAGTAAACTTGGTTGTTTGTCCATTTGCTACAAGTTCACAATGAATAATCCCTCTGAAACCAAAAAAGGTTAGCAACATCGTTGCAAAAAGTTTTCGAACTTAATTGTCACATCTCATATGCTGTGAAGCACACAGATCTTATGTTTATAGCTTGATAAACTTTTATACAGGTGTATACCTGTGTAAATGCCACCCAGATGAATAAACATTTCCAACACACCTGCAGGATCCCTCCTGCCCCTCCCCAGTCAGAACCCTCAAAGTCCGATTCTATCTTCTGTCACCATAGATTAGTTTGTCCATACTTGACCATCAAATAAATGGAATCTGATGACATGAACTCTTGCGTCTGGTGTGTTTGTTCAGCATTCTGACATTCATCCACAGTTGCATGTAGCAGCTCATTCATTCTTATTGCTGAACAGTGTTCAACCATCTGAATATGCTGCGACTTATTCATTCCTTTGTCATTTATCTTTGTTCATTTGGGTGATTTCCAGGTGTGAACTTTTATGAATACAGCTCCTATGAATATTCTTGTACATGTCTCTTGCTGGACATGTACACTGATTTTCGTGCTTGTATTTACACCTCCAGACTGAATCACTGGGGCAGAGGGTAGATACAGTGTTCAGGTTCTCTAGATGCTGCCCGGCAGTTTTTCAAGGTGTTTGTTCCAATTGATGCATCCTCACCATCTCTGGGGTGCCTGTCCTTCTATTTCTAGCTGTCTGACAGGTAAGTGGCGGGGTCTCACTATGGATGCGCTTCCATGACTGAAGTCGAGCACCTTTTTTTTTTAATAAAGCAGCCAATTTTTATTTTTTTAACTTTTTATTTTCAGTGTGTTTTTCCGGGACCCATCAGCTCCAAGTCAAGTAGTTGTTTGCAATCTAGCTGTGGAGGGCGCAGCTCCCAGTGGCCCATGTGGGGATGGAACCAACAACCTTGTTAAGAGCACCGCGCTCTACCAACTGAGCTCACCGGCCGCCCCTTGGGCACCTTTTCTTATTGACCACAGGAATGTCCTCTTTTGTGGAGGGTCTGCTCAATTATTTTTGCTTATATTGTATTTATTAGGGTGGTCTTTATTTTGGGAAGGTGTGTCCCACATAAAAATCCTTTGTCAGATACATGTAACAGTATCTTTAGATGAAGTGTTCATTGCTTGTCTGTCTGTCCCCACGTGGTAAGTGCCAGGACAGCAGAGACTTCATATTTGGATTCAGCCAGCTGCGGTTTCTGGGACAGATTTAACCACGAGCATCTTCTCACTGTTCATTCGTTTGTGCTGCTTGATTGCTCAGCCTCCCATCCCCATCTTTGTGCTCCCCACAATGTAACGGAGAAACATAATGTAGTTAGACCCCAAATGCCACTCCCGAGACTTTTCTGCCAGCTGACTTCCTGCTAGCATCTGCCCATGGGAGGCACTGGTGGCAGACAAGAAGTGAGGGGAGAAGCGACTTCTTTCTGCTTCCGATTTCTGACAGTGTCTCTGGCAGCAGCATTGACTACAGTAATATCAGTGACAAAGGGTCAGGTGACGGTGGCTGCAAGGACAGGCACAGAAGGCTGGAAGTGCCGGCTCCTGGGTCATCAGCAGGCGGCTGAACCCTGACTTCAGCAGCCTTCGTGGGCAGCACGGTGGCCTCAGAGCAACCTTTCTGCTCCTTGCAGCCCAGGCAGGTGTCAGTTACTAATGTATGAGGAACCTTGCCTTCCATCTTTTGCTCCTTCACTTCACATTCTTTTAACAAAGTCCTGTATTAAATCTCTTCTGCTTGAAATACCTAGAATGGACTCTTTTCTAGTCAGACCCTGACCAATGCAGTGCTTGGCGCCTGGAATGGTCCTGGGAAACAGACCCTCAAAGATAGGTTTCTGAGCTTGCTTTGCCACACCCCCCTCCTGCTGCTGAGTGCAGACCTCACTGCCAGTGGAGAAGACCAGGTCACACGCGGCGTGCTGTGTTACGGCTAGTGGCTGTTCAGCAAGAAGTGCCTACTGAAGACAAAGCCTACTGAGCCACATCAATGCTGACCTTGACGTTTACAGAAGTGATGATGATCAAAGGACAGTGGAGTGAACGGGCTACTTTTTACTGCACTGGGTGTTCACAGAAAAGGATGATTTCAGGGCTTTAAATTCTAAGGTCAGAGTCTGATCAGGGAACAGAGCATTTCCATTGGAAGTCTTTATAAAAAAATCTCATTCCTTTTTTGTTGTTACTTTATCCTTTGGATCCCACATGTAAGTCAGGTCATGTGGTATGTGTTTTTCTCTAACTTATTTCACTTAGCATAATACCATCCAGGTCCATTCGTGCTGTTGAAAAAAAAATCTCTTATTTCTTATAGATACACGCATAAAATCAAGCCCCAAATTTGCATGAGTTGCAGAATTACAATCTGAAATTGAATTCATAGCCATGCCTGTTCTCCTAGGCAGCATGTATGGCACTGATTGGGAAGGAGTGGGACCTTGAGATCCGGAATGAGGATGTTTGGGTTGACGCAACTCGGACAAACTTCTACCCACATACCCCCAGGCCACTCTTGCTGAAGCAGCAGGCTCTTCTGTCTGAAGACAACAGTCTTTTCTTGTCTGAATAATAATCTCATCTGTCCGTTACCTTGCAAGATGCCTGTTCTCACGACCTAACTTGACAACCCTTCATTGCCTCCATATCCTTAACTAAAGGAGAACAGAGTCTGACCCGGGAAGAGAAAGGTACACACTAAAACAATCGCTAATTATGCTAGCAATAAATTATAACTAAATACTAAGATTTTGCTAATTTATGCTAATAGAAATCAGGAGGATATGTGTGGGAATGAATTCTAAGGTATTAGACTAAATGGACAGGATATGAGTGATCTTAGATCAGGTCAATCGTATCGACGGGGCGTGTTTAGTGGAGATTCTAAACTCAACGTTTAGTTCAAGTATCTAGAAGTAGCTTTAACAGCATGGTTGGCTGAATAAAACCTAGACTCAGCAGTAGCCTGGATTCAATGAGATTGAGAAGCCTGATGTAATGAAGAGCAGGGAAGCCACAGATTTAGGAAGGAAGGCATGTTGGAGTGGATTTACGGTAGGTGACTCACACATTCGCCACCCCTCCCGTGTCCTCGGGAGGTTCCAAAGTACACTCCCTTACTGAGGCTTGAGATGCATTCGTAAGACTCACATCTTTGAAAAAGTATGTGGTGTGTGTTCTCTGCAGGCCTGTGTTGATGATGGGATGCCTGATTTCAGTGGGAACATGGGGGATGCAAACACCGCAATGAATGGCAAAGACAGAGTGACCACAAGAATGTTTTGACCCCGAGGAATAAAGCAGATGGGCAGCTCACTGATGTGCTACTTGATATACAAAAATGGACAGGTGAGCAGAAATCTGCACTTCCTGCAAATGGAGCATCAAACCTCTCACCTACTTCCCAGACCCAGACTCTTGCTAGAAAGGGAGGCAACGCTGTGTTGGTGAGAAAGGACTCTGCAAGACAGCCACAGGTATAAACAGGAAATCTCCCCCAAAGGTCCCGGCAGCCAGAGACTGGGTAGCTGTGCCTGGGGAAGGCAGATACACGTATCTTCTGGGATCACTAGACACTGGCGCTGTGCTGACACTAATCTCTGGAAACCCAAAATGCCACTGTGTTCACCCAAGTGAGAGCTTATGGAAGTCAAGTGGTCGATGGGGTTTTGGCCTGAATCCATCTCAGTGGATGAGAAGCAGGGAAGCAGGTGAGGCTGCCGCGGGGTAGGGGCAGGTGTAAGCCAGGTCACCAAGCCCTTGATGTGCTTCATCATTCCATCAAACTCAAGATAAAATTACTAAGAATTTTAAGACAGTGAATTGTATTCCAAATTATTAATATTTGAAATCTTAATTATATTTATATAATTTTATATTTATATAAAATGAGAAAAATGGCAATGCACTCTCAGACTAGACAAAAAGTCTAAACTACAAAGATTATTGCATGCTTAATCTTGTACATATGTATTTCTGTAATGTCGGAGGTGTATCTTTAAACAATTTTTGAACTCTAGCTAGAAAAAGACTGTTTTTCACAGTACGGGTTAGCAATTATGAAACTACACTGGTGTGTCCTAGGATTGAGCAAATAAGGAAATAATGTTGAGGATGATAGGAGCCAGTTTGTTGTTGTTGGAGAGAGGAATCACAAACATGGAAAGCAGAAAGATTAGCATGGAGCCAGTGGGGTCATATTAGAATTGAGGACATCAGTCCTTACTCATGGTCTGTAGAGATGTTATGATGAGGTACACAGATGTGTGCATGTATCTGTACACACACACACACACAGCCGGTCTCTACCTGTCGAGACACCCCGGTAGCAATAAGCACGACCAGGAACCAGATTCTGGTCTCTGGATACCATTCCCTACTAAAAGGAACTACAGCTCCTTGGAGAAATGGTGAATTGCAAATCTGGGGTAGGAAAAAAAAGTAGATGATGAGCCTAGGCTACCTCATGCCAAAGTAAGGAAGTGCTCAAAGAACGATGGGGACATGCAGAAGGACACGGACGTCAACTCGGCGGGGCTCCAAATGGACAATTCGTGCACAAAAAGTATTGTCGGATTATAACCTATACAGTATGTTCATATGCGTGTATGCATGTATGTATGGAAAGCTCTTCCTGACAACAAATGGAAAAGGAAAGCTTGGCCAACATCCTAGTAATTGTTCAAGAATCACCAATGGTTGCTAAAACCAGTGGATGAAAGTGATGCAGAACTGGATATGTACACGGTCTCAATGTTTCTCCCTTGAAGAGAAAATCGTTCCAGTGCGGACACCTGGCAGACAACACGGTAAGCAGCTGATTGGCGTTGGATCTCCAGTGATGGTTCAAACTGACATGTGCTTGGAGAGGACGCACTGAGGACGTAACAGCACTGCTGTAGCATTCCTGCCCAACTGCACCATCTCGATCAAACCACGAGAAAACACCAGGCAAACTATGGACATCCTACAAAATAATGGTCTAGCATCCTTAAAAAACATCAAGATATGAAAGACAAAGAAAGACAGAAGTGTTCCAGATTAGAGGAGACTCAAGAAACACGACAACTACATACAAGTGAGCAGAGAAGGCATCTCACACTGTCTTTCCTCAAAAAAGCCATTAGCAGAAAAGCCATTAGTGAGATATGAATGAAGCCTGAATATTAACTAGTAGTATTGTACCACTTAATTCCTAATTTTAATAACTGTTCTGTGGTTATGTAAAATGTCCTTGTTTCAAAGAATACACCCTGATATACTTAGGGCTAAGGGATATGATGTCTGTAGCTTACTCTCAAATGGGTCACAAAAGTTACTCTGCGGTGAGAGGCCGACCAACGACCGGTGACCGACGGCCTCAGCCGGGGGAGCGCAAGGCTCATACCAGGCTGGGCCAGGGAGCTGCGTCCTACACAAGACTGAGAAACCACGCTTGAACTGGAGGGGGCGGGGGTGGAAGAAGGGGGGGAAAAAAGAAGTTACTGAGAGTCATTACTGAGTGTAGTCACCAAGAAAAAAAAAAAAGATGTGGCAAAACATCAGCAATTGGAGAATCTGAGTTAAAGGTATCTGGGAGTTCTTGCTATTGTTCTGGTAAGTTTTCTTTAAGTCTGAAATTATTCAAAACACAAATTCCCCCCTCCTCAATGAAAAAAATCACCATTTTTCAATAGTAATAGACCTAAGCAGTGACCACCGGTGAATGTTAAAAATGCTCCACAAGAGATCGAGTAATACTCCACTGTATAAATGTACCCCTTCTTTACCCAGCTGTCCAGCCATGGACACAGGTTACTTCCGCACCTCGGCGATTTTAAGTAACGCTGCAGTGAACACAGGGATGAATGTATCTTTTCAAATTAGTGTTTTGGATTTCTTCAGATAAATACCCAGAAGTAGAAGTGCTGGGTCATGAGGTCGTTCTATTATTAATTTTTGAGAAATCTTCATACTGTTTTCCATAGTGGCTGCACCAATTTGCAACATGGATGGACCTAGAGGGTATTATGCTAAGTGAAGTAAGTCAGATAAAGACAAATACCATATGATTTCACTTATTTGTGGAATCTAAAAATCAAAACAAACAAAACAGAAACAGACTCAGATACAGAGAACAAACTGATGGTTACCAGATGGAACGGGAGTTACGAGAATGGGTGAAAAAGGTGAAGAGATTAAAAAGTACAAATTGGCAGTTACAAAATAGTTATGGGATATAAAGTACAGCGTAGGGAATATACGAGTAGTCAATAACATTGTAGTAACTGTGTGGTGCCACGTGGGTACTAGACTTATCAGAGTAATCACTTCGTGAGTTGTATGAATGTCTAACTACTATGCTGTACATGTGAAAATAACATAATAATGAATGTCAACTAATTTTTAAAAATTTTTAATTTTAATTTAAAAAAATGCGACGTGAAAGAACTTTTCTAACGAGGGAGTCCACCTCACAGTAACAGAACTGACTGAAGAATTCTGACCTAAGTAAAGATGGGAGAAGCAGACAACACTGCCAGCCAGTGTGACTGACGCACACTACACCACCACTTAGGTATTCTTGGAGAACCTGAATTTAGTCACGATTCTAGATGGGACCCCCAATGACAGAACACTTTGGGAGTGAACACATTGACACAGGATGCTCCCTGCTTGGTGTGTTTCATGATGGATCCTGACGTGTTTATGGCGTAATTTCACATTACCAAAGACAGTCAGAAATCCAGGTAGGTGTGTCTGTCCCTGACACGAGCTCACCAGGCTTGTTTTGATGGGGGTCTGCCTCAGTAAAACTGCAGAGGGTCCTATCAAATATCGTCAAGGAGCCACACTGAAACCCAAGGGCTACATCTGCAAACACCAAGCGTCACCATTATGCTGCAAGCGAATGGCCAGAGGCACATGCAGATCATGCCAGCACACTCAGGAGGTGAGAGCTGAAGGAAACGTCACGCCATCGGCTAGGCCGGTGGTTGCCCACTCAGGCTGTCCATTTAGAATCACCTAGGGCACTTGAAATTTTGGAGTGATGGAACCCACCCCATTCCAGACTCCAGGACACTGAGCTCAGGTGTGGATTTTTGTTTCAAGTTCCTCAGATGACTGGGCCGACCCCCTCATCTGACAGGCAAAGAAACTGAGGCTCAGTGACAGGACAGGAAGGACCGGTGAGGCCGGAGCTAATGGCCCGTCTCCTGGCACCTGCACACTGCCAACCTGAGGGGACCTCTGTGCACTAAGACGTCTAAGAGGAAGATGACACTATTTAATAGGCTCTCCTGCACCTGCGTAGGAGCACCTGCTCCCTCGCAAAACAGCCTACACACACAATTCATCAAGCATTTACATGCTGGGCGCTGTACTATGCGTTTCCATTTGAAGTTACTGATCACAGCTAGCTGACAGTTCCCAATCCACAGATGGGGAAACAAATACTTGACCAAAGTAGGTGGTAAGATCAACATTCAAACCTGACAGCTGGACTCCAGGACCTCCATTCATGAAACCACTCACAGGTTCACTCCACAGGGTACCTTAGAAAAAAGTCACACACACCAAAAGAACTAGATTTTGTGTAAAATTGGGAGATGTTAGATACAGCAAGGCCGGGCGGGCCCTTGGAAACAGCTCTGGGTTCACGGCTCTGTACATAAATGGAAACCAGAGGCTTGCTGAGCCCCTCACTGGAAAAGCCTGGTCCTCAGTCTACAGACTAAACTGGGGTCGCTGCTAGGATTCCTTTCCCATGATCAGTGTGCACAACCTTTTCCCCTTTCAAAACAGAAGACCAAAGGGAATGACGGAGTGACTGCTGCCTGCCGGTGCGATACCCATTCTTCCCATTTTCTCTACACAGAATCCCAGAGGTATTTGGGGTGGCAAAGCACTCAGCTAATCCCCCACACTTCCAGCCTTTCTTACAACGGTAGTTATAGATCTCCTCCAACCAAAGACTTAGGAGTTGGGCGGAGCTCCCCAAAAAGATCCGTACAGGGGGCTGAGCAGGGAGGTGTGCTCCTCTTGCCTGGAACACGGGCATGATTGCTGGTGCTCTGGCAGTCACCTTGCACTAGAGTGACCTTGAGGATGAAAGCCACAAACAAGAGGGTGAGTCAGAAAGAACCGAGGCCCCTGAGCCACCACACCAGCCTTGGCCTGATGACCTTGAGCTACCCTGGTCTAAACCACTGTTACTATGGTTTCTGTTAGAGGCAGCCAAAACCTAGTCCCGACCCACTGACCCTTTTCAGGATCATTTGTCATGCTAGAGGAGGAATTCAAAGCAAAAAGCAATTTGCTGTCAAGGGAAACTCGTCCACCACACTTTCATGGGGGAAGACAAGTAAACGATCTTTAAGAAATGATGTCTCTGCTTCAGGCCGCTGGACGGAAGTGAGTGCTGAGGTGACCGTGAGTTCCGTCCTAGATGTCAGCACTTTGCCAACAATGAAGCGGGAGGCAAGGGCAGCTTTTAGGCCACAGGACAGAGCCACTCTCTTCTCTTGCTTCCCAGCATCTACGTGCCGGTTCTCCCAGATGGCGAGCCATAGCTATGGTCTTCTTTAGCTACAAAACATTCACACTGATTAATCCCCAGAGGGAAACGCTCCAGGTTCCCAGTGCCGCACTGGCACTACGGAAAGCTGACTAGGTCCGTCGTGCTCAGGGCATCCATCGTCATTGGTAAAATGAACATGGCACATCTGGCTGCTTTTAGGTCCCAGGCTCCCCACGGTCCCAGCAGGCACTGCAGCTTCCTCCTCAGGACCTGCCTGCACTCAAGCAGGGCCAAAGCAATCCTGCAAAGCTGGGCTTTTTCCTTTTTGTTCCCAGACACCTATCAGCTAGGAGGCCAACTCCCATTTGGGGTGTGCTCTTGGTGGTGCCTGTTTCGAACATGCGTGCCTGCTGCTCTTTTGATGAAGTTCACTTCGCACCTTGGAGGCACTGGAGAACCAGGTCCGTCTCACAGGAGCACTCCTGTTTCATCAGTCATACACAGACCTGCAATTTTTACTAATAATGTAGAAGGGGGCATTTTGCATAAAATAAATTTTCATTTCTCCATCAGATTAAAAATAAGATAATGTATTTAAAATGACACATACTATGTGTACTATATATATATATAAAATAGTTGCCCTAAAAGAAACTGATTTAAAATAAAGCCAGAAGTATCATTATCTATCCTGAAATTAAAAAGAAAAAAATAATCCCTCAACTTACAGCCAATGAAAAGTTAAAGAGGTCCTTGATGTATACGCATAAACTCATTTTATGCAATTATTTCCCCCAAATGGCCATAACAGCGTCTCCCAACCCACATGCCCTTCTACAAAGTGACCGTAGCCCTCTTTCCATCAAGGCAGACGGGGACGTTCCAACCCCTTAAATCTGAGTGGGCTTGTGACTGGTCTGACAGAACGGCATCACAGAAGTGGACCATGTGACTTCTGAGTTTATGTCAGGAAAGGCGATGCAGCCTCTGTCTGGTTCTCTGGGGGAAGCCACGTGCCACGTAAGAAGTCCACATGAAGGTGCAGTGTTGGAGAGGACACCCAGTTCCTTCAGCCATCAGCCCGCCAAGTTCCCACCCCACAACCAGCACCACCGCCAGCCCTACCAGGGAGCCATGCTGCTGGCCACCTGAATCCCACCTTCCTAAGACGGCAGCCCCAGCTGACAGCTGAGCCCTGCCCGAGGTCCTACTCACAGTTATAAACAAAATGAAGGGCTGTTATGAGGCAGTGCGGGGTAATTCGTTACGCAGCAACAGAAACCAGAGCACCAACTATCTTGGGGAAAGTTTCCAAAATCAAAACCATTTTGTCTGGGTATGTTTCTCAAATCTCTGAATTGAAATACCTGGAAGCAAACAGTGTACAAAACAAGTATCTTAAAACTCAGGAAGAGTTCAGATAATGTGCAAATACGTTTACAGAAAGGGGTAAGAACATGGAAGTGAAAGAGTAAATCAGAATGTGGAAAAAAGAGCAAAACTGCAACAGAAACAAACAGGCATTCCTAGGGAATAGTGGTTTCTTTCCACGAAGTGACCAAGTCCTCAGGTAGGAGCAAGGCTCCCGGCTAAGGAAATGGAATGTTCCATGACTAATATGACCTTGTTCCCTCGAATCTGCCTCCCCCACCTCCAAATGCTATTTCTGTCTGTCTTTCTTTCCTGAACAAGCACAGAGTGGAGCCCAGTTTGGAAGGTGTGGGCTCCTCCAGAGGAACAGCACATCCAGGGAGGAGGGTCTGTGGGGTAAGGGCAGGACACGAGCCATAGGTCAGCAGAAAGGGACAGTCAGAGGAGGAAAGACATTTGGTCAAACTTACCCATGTCTACCTTGACCTCTACATTTTCTATGACAAAGAACCAGCCAGTGTTTCGAACGTAGCCTGGCAGACAAAGTCCCCGCTGCTTCCATGTCTCGGGTGCTCACAGGTTTGGAGCTTTTCCATGGACCAAGAGAACGAAGGGTTTAGTGCAAAACTCAGCCTCAACAAAGGCGAGTACAAGAGGTGCGCTCAGATAGAACACCACCAGCTTTTGTTTAAGTTCCTTTTATTTTCCTCCACACTGGCAAAAGGTCCGAGGGAGCTTCAAGTTTTGTAAACATTTTAACTATCCCTCTTTCCCACCCCCCACTTTTGAATTTACAAAGCAAAGGAGAGCAGGAGTCCCAATTTTAAATGGTTCCCCATCTCCTCATGCTATTTGATCCAAAAACTATATACAAGTTTATAGCAGTCTCTGTATAGTTATTGTACACATTTCGGAGGGAGGGAGGCAAGAAGGGATAGGGAGAATGGTGATCCAAAAGAATAAAATAGAAACCAAATATAATCATCCCAAACCAAACTGCTCTTAGAGCAACTCCAGCCTTCTTCAGGCAACGATGACAGAAAGAAAAGGTGCTCTACCAGGAGCCACCCCAACTCAGCACTTCGTGCCCAGGGACGGACGTCCAGTGGCTTCAGACCAAAGTGTGATTGGCAATTCCAGGTGATGTTGTTTGGGGAAGGAGGGAGGCTGGTGGAGGCAGGTAGAGTATTTGTTTATAAATAGGGCTTGGGTACATTTATATCTGAAGTGAAGGGCTATTAGGAGGCCACGACCAGAAGCCAACACCAGGCTCTTTCCCCCGTTCTCTCCCTTCCCCGCCATTCTCCTGTATAGTGGTTTCCACGGATGAAGGTCTTAAAGATGATCAGGTCTGGTACGTTCTCTTTTCAGAAAAGGCAAGCAACTTGCCATTCCAGAATCTTTAAACAAAATCTTTTTGGGGCCACAGCAAGACACACACGCAATGCTCTGAGGAACCAGATGAAATTCCGGGCTTTTATCTGATGCAAAAGTTTATCCCTATCCAAAATGAAATTATACAAATTCATACATATGGTAAAGATCCTAGCTGCCTCTTAAACGAGACAAATTTTCAGCAGAAAGGCCCAAAACAAACTGGTCCTAGTCCTCTGAAGTAAAAATATTTATGGGAAAAATCAGTTTTGTAAGAAAGGAAAATTAAGAGTAAGTCCCTCTCCCAGGCCCCAGGGTCTCCTCTGTCCAATTGGGCTGGAGTATGCCAGGGGAGAAGGCAGCTTGCTTGGAAGTCACTATCTAATGAAGAAACATGAGTCCTTTCTCCGAAAGGATGCTCAGAAGGAACAGGCCAAGGGTGTGCAATGCCAAACAATGCAATCTAAACTCCACCCCACTCAGGGCCTCTGGGATGCAATCCCGAAGGCAGCAGTGGCCATGCAGCCTTCAGACCGGGAGAGTGCCGACGGCCTGTCGGACGCTCACGTCACAGTACATGGGCGTCGTTGCTGGCCAATGTCTGTTACCATGAACTCTCTTCACGACTGCACCAGGTAGACCCCTTGCCCTTATGGGGGAGGGGGGAAATAAAATGAAGAAGAAAAACAAGATAAAAGGAAAAAAGTGACAACAGAAAGTAAATTGCTATTGGCAGATCCCAATACACTTTCTGGGGGACAGTAGATGAAATCACGAGGTGAACACGTGCTGCCGAACACGGCCTTGTTGGGGAGAAATCCCAACTGCCACCCCCGAGACACACGGTCTGGTCCACTCATCTATAGTCTGAGATGCTCACCAACAAAAACGGTTTAAAGATCTTGGACACAACGGGCTAGAAGAAAAAGCCTGAGATGATCGGTTCTGTGATTTGTTGCAGAGTGAGGAGGAGTAAATGCTAAGTGTTGTGTCCCAAGGTGGAGAATCCATGGTCAGCAGAGAGAGAGGGAAGGCCAGGCACTGGCAGGTGCTCAGTAGTCATCCACAGTCTCGATTTCACCCATATTGAGTCTCTCCGATGAAGCGTTGACTGAAAACCCTGCAGGAAAAAATGGCAATGAGTGACAACCCTGTGGCTCCAAGTCCAGGCAGTGGGCTGAATATAGGCTCTTGTTTTTGAGCATTCCATAGGGACAGTCAAGAGAAGAAGAAAGGAGGAGAAAGGTCAGAGCAGTGGTGTTCTGCCCTTCCAATGAGAGATTCTTTGTTTTTACTTCTTAGGGTTCTGGTATAATCTAATTAAGGAGGAAAAACAAACAAAACAGCATCACTGCTTAAACAGAATTGCAAACCACTGCCCTAGAGAACTTCTCCTGAGAGGAGCCTGGGGTGTAAGTGTCTGTTAAGGCCAGGCCAGGCGGGACTGTGGGGAAATTCATTCCGGAGATGTGCCTTACATGGGGCAGGTGGGGGGGCAGGAGGAACCCACGGGGAGTGGGCGTAACACGCCCCAGCCCCACCCACCACTGGGACTACTTCTGGCCAAGAGCTGTGCTATCCGAAGGCAAGATCCCCCGAGCCCTCAGATGTTCTTCCTATCACATAGCAGACAGCACAACACAATTTAAGTACTTTATTGCACTCAATCTACTGTAGCAGACCTGCAAAGGAAAGGATTTCAGTTAGCAATATTGACTAAAACGGAATCTGGTTTAGAAAAAGCAGGACTAGCATGGCCATTGAAAGCAACACGCACTACTCACAAACACCAGTGACATTTGAATACCTAGTGCTATCAGCCATTAGTGTGTTGTAGACTCCATAAACTCCACAATCAGAGACTGACAGATAAAGGGAATTATTGACAGAGCCTCTTCGGAAGGAGTGACTCCAGGAAGCCGTTCAGTTCATCCACCTTAAATGAAATCCCAAGCTGTCTCAGCTGCTATTTGAATATCAAAAAGCAAACAAGCGATGCTCTCCAGTCTAAAAGCAGTTCTGTTAATATTATTTGAGTTTTCTGACCCCTCCTTTCTGTTCCTTAATGTTCAAGTTTTCAAACAAAGACACATTTTAAATGTACCAATAATAAAAAATGCCTTACATAATAAAAACAGCTTAATTATATTACATTCTTGACTCCAAAATATCCTGATTTGCAAACATAAACATGCCTATTTCTAAACCCAGGAAGCTGTGGTACAAGCTGCTTACAAGGCCTAATACCTCCGGGGGAGGCTCGGCCTCCGTCCAACCTGGGTTCTACCCATCACTGTGCTCCCATAGCCCGCAAGACTTCTTTCCCTTGAAAATGATGAAAGGCTTAGTGTTCATATTTTAAAATAAGGGTCTAATTAGGTAAGCCTAAAAACCGAAAGACTATGAAATGAGCTATTACTGTATTCTGAAGCAGGTTTTTCTTTGATTTCATATGCACCTCAAGAACAGATGAAAGAAATGTGATAAAAACAATAATGAGCTACATGCAATGAAAGTAGAAATGTAATAAAAACACAAACTAAATTGTTTTTAATCATGAAAAGATGGGAAGCAAAAAGAAGCCTGGGGCCAAAAAAGTTATTCATTGCTATACTATCTTGATTACTAGGCATTTAGCAGACATAATCTCACTTACCCGTCTTAAACCAGTAAGGTGGACACTTCTCCTCCCCATTTGATAGAAAGGAAAACTCTAGGATATCCAAGGCAACACAAATGAGGATTTAAGCCCAGGAAGCCTCGCTCTAAAGACTGCATTCTCTTAGGTTCAGAACAACAGGCTGTTCCCTTGCTCGCACAATTTCTTTCAGGTTTGAGAGACTGTTCTTATCAGGAAAGTACGACTGGGACAAAATGGCATTGTGTATACACAGTTGACCCTGAACAACACGGGTTTGAATTGCACGGGTCTACTTACACGTGGATTTTTTCCAACATAGTCGACCTTCTGTATCCCAGAGTTTCACATCCATGAAATCAGGTATATTCGATCCACAGCTGGGAATCAGTGGACGTGGAGGGCCAACTGTATGCATTGTTCTACGTCATCTTATAGAAGGGGCCTGAACATCCTCAGATTGTGGCATCCGCCGTCGTATTGGAACCAATCCCCCCATAGAGAGCGAGGGACGACTATAATTAAGTTTTTGGGGAATCAAAAAGTAATATGTGATTTCAACTGTGCAGGAGGTCGATGTTCCTAACCCCTGTGTTGTTCAATGGTCAACTGTGTTTGTCATATCCAAGTATAGGACGCTGGTTCACAGTGGCACCTGGCAGCTCTAACAACGAAAAGAAGACACCAGTACAATGGAGGATATGGACCGTTCAAATGGGGCTGGGCCCCTTTCTGATGGTTTGTTTTGGAAGCAAAGATCTCCTCTGAGTAATGACTACAGTTGCAATGGGTAGTTTTGGATCAAATTAAAACCTGTTTCCCTACTCTATGCATGGGGAACTTGTAACTGATGGATATTTACTAATTTTCTTAACCTGTAAATCCATAAGGCACATATCAATTAAAAATAATAAGAGCTTCCCCTCATTTTCAGAGGAACCGTTCCCTGACAGCCTAGCCCTTAAGTGCCATAGCTAAAGAGCAAGGGATTCTTAGCTAGAACCCACAACCAGAATTTAAGGAACACTTTTAAATCTATATTCACCTATTTCTGTCAGAACTAGAAAAAATTTTGGACTATTCCACCCATTCTTAACATAAACTTTCAAGACAGGCAGAAGAAAAACATAATTTCACCAGATCCTTATGTCCCCAAAGCCAGCTTTCAGGCACCAGTTCCAAAAGAGCAATCCTCAGTTGAGTTTTTGTTACTGACATTTTGTTCTCTCCAGGGCAGGAAACCACTGAATGAAAATATAGGATTCTACCCAGGGCAGAAGAGGTTTATAATCTACTGCGTGCTGCGCTATCAGCTCTTTCACGCGGGTTTCTCCACGTGGTGTCTCACAGTCATTTCACTCAACTCACCCAACACTCCAACACCCTGACACCTCCCCGGAAGCCGGCTCCACTTCCCAGTGCTTGTGCTTTTAGCGAAAGGCAACACTACCCATCCAGCTGTCCACACCTGCCCATTCTCCTCGTCCAGCCTATTCTACACCCTGAACTTCTCAAATCCATCTTTGTCCTCTCCCTCGCCAATGCCAGATCCCACTCCAGGCCGCCAGTGTCTTTCCCTGATCTACGCTGCAGCCACCTAACCGGGCCAGCATCCCCACCTGCAATCTTTGCCAATGTCATCATTCTACTCCAGACAGCATGGTTTTATAATAGCCTATTTTACATTCATAAATGGAAAATAATTTTATCATTGCATATAGGTCGGTAGGCCAATTTAGGGAGCACAGGCAGCCCATCAGCTTTGCCTATGCTGTTTATTATTCTAGAAACGCCATTCCCCATCCTTCCTGTCGGTCTTTCAAAGCCCCAATTCAGGTGTCACCTGTTCCACGAAGCTGCCTTGTATGAAGACACTAGTCCTCAATTCTAGACAACAGGTGTGGGTAACACAGAAGAGTGGAAAGCAAACAGGCCTGTTCTGAAACCCCAGCCCCCATGCTGATCGATCAGCTGTGTGACTCTGGGAAATGTTCTAAGTCCTCCAGTCCTCTAGCTTCACTCAGTAGTAAAACGAGAACATCACGCCATAAAGCAGTCATTCTGAGAATCATTTGACGGATCTAGTGAATATATACTCACTACTCAGTTCTTTTCTCTGAATACCTGTTTGGATTTATGGTCGCCTTTCACACAAATTAGCAGTAAGTTTGTAAACAACTTTGACGGTTTTCCATTAGCATTATTTTCTAACTAAATTGAAAGGCCTTCTAGGGAAATTCATATTAAATATGAAACAAGCGTTAAAGCACCATACAATGTAAGTCCCTAAACCACACGAGGCACAATTCTTATACTGAGATGCCCAGTAAATACTGACTACTTATTTTGAGCTGGTTAAAAAAGTTAAATTCTGTGTACGAATTATTTCCTTCATGAAAAACACTCCCCCCGGGAGTCACATAGTAACTGCTAGAACCTGCACTCTCCCAACACTCAGCTGAGATTTTAGGCCTGTGCTCACCTAACAAGCTGGGATCTGCTCGGACCATCTTCTGTTTTTTCTTCTTCTTGCCACTCTGTACGGCCTCAAAACTGGATTGTTGGTTGTTGCTTTGATTGGTCTGAAATACTGAATGTAGTGCGCTGTGGTTCATCCCCCACACAGAGTCCTGTGGAGCAAGAGGGCACAGCTGAGTTTACATGGAGCAGGCAGGCGTGCCCCCGCCCCCCCCAAGAGAAGCGCTGATGCGGCCTCACCTTATCAAGTAACAGTTTAACAACAGGAAGCCTACTGTGCATTCTGATGACAAGGAAACCAAGAGCAGTCCACTGAGTCACCCTTTACCTTCCTGTAGATTCTGACGTCCCTAAGGAAGCTCTATGCCTCCACAAGGCCTGTCCTGTCACTCCACGTGTTCACACTGCTATGACAGCACAGCTGTCAAAACCTCTCAGGTACACAAGGAGTCTGTACCACCCATTAGAAAATTAAATCTATAGCAAATAAAATCACGAATAGACCTCTGCCCTCTGGCAATTTATACCCCTCACCTACCCAAAGCAGAAGGTCCCTTTGTTCTCTGGGCCCCAGACTACAGACCAGCGAGCAGCATGCTACCAAACAAAGTTAGTGTCACGTACTTTATTCCGACCAGCAATCCCAGAAGGGATCTGGTCTTAAAACATTACCCACACTTCCTACCAACTGGTTAAACTATGGAATAGTCTACCAGGTGTTCACACTCAATTGGTGCTCTTACGAGAGCAATTCATTTTAAACTGGGATCAGATTCAATGAGCTAGGTGAAAGCAGGTGGGGGTGGAGAAAGCATTGTGGGAGGACAAGCCTGGCTGTGCACGCACACTGGACCTCCACCTTCTAATTGCAGCACTGTCAGCCATTCACAAATGCAAAAAGCCTTCTGTGTTGCTACCATGTTTCCCGGAAGGTAAGACCTAGCCGACAATCAGCTCTAATGTGTTTTTTGGAGCAAACATTAATGTAAGACCCGGTCTTGTATTATAGTAAAATAAGACCGGGTCTTATATTAATGTTTGCTCCAAAAGACACCTTAGAGCTGACTGCCCGGCTAGGTCTTATTTTCAGGGAAACACAGTATTAGGATGCCTTCTCTTCTGATTCCCGTTCGTGTTTACAACTTTCATTTTCCTGCAGTTGATCCCTGTTAGTCCATCTACCCAAGTGGATTTTAAATGCCCTGTACTTCACTGTACTTTACATATCCCCAGAAGTGACCTATAAAGCAAACATTATCTCTAGTAGAATTATGTGATTAAAGGATATGAATATTCTTAAGCCTCTCCCTGAGTCTTGCCAATTCTTCTTTCAGAAACCCTGAACAAGCAATCCTCATTATTCACGGAGTCCGTATTTGTGAATTGGCTTACAGCAGTCCCCCTTATCCAGTTTCATTTTCTGTGGTTTCAGTCACCAGCAGTCAACCACAGCCCAAAAACAGAAAATTCCAGAAATAAACAATTCATAAACTTTACATTGTGCACTGTTCTGAATAGCGGGATGAAATCTTGCACGGACATATCCCACTCTGTCCCGCCCAGACATGAATTATGCCCTTTGTCCAGCGTATCCATGCTGGGTTCTGCCACCTGCCGTGTGTTAGACAGTAAGCAGCTACCTCGGCTTTCAGAGGGAGACAAAGACACCACGTTCTATACCACTTGTATTACAGTATGTTGTATAATTGTTCTGTGTTATTACTGTTGTTAATCTCTTACTGTGCCTAATTTATAAATGAAACTTTATCATAGGGATGTATGTGCAGGGTTCAGTACTGTCCAGCTGCAGGCATCCACTGGGGGGGGTCTTACGACGTATCCCCCGTGGATGGGGGGGCTGCAGTACTTGCTATAATCTACTTGTTACCCCCAAATCAGTGGGTAATAAAACCGCAGTGCTCTGCGGTTATTCGGGACATGCACACGTGCAGAGCAGTGAACAATCTGAGGGGCTCGAGGCCACCTTCCCAGCTGAGGCAGACGACAGCAGGACTCTGCCTTCTGGTCTCAGCTCTCATACTGTAAACAAGCATCCTTTTCATTCTATTTAGTGTCATGTTTTCGCATTTGTGTCCTTTCTGTTGGTGATTTCATTATATAAAACGGCCCCCGAGTGTGAAGTGCTGTCTAGCGTTGCTAAGCACACGGAGGCTGTGACGTGCCTCCTGGACAAAATGCGTGTGTTAGCTGAGCTTCAGGCTGAGTCACGGCGCTGCTGGCGGTGACTTCAATGTTAAGGACTCCACAATAAATGACATAAAGCATCTTTAAACAGAAACACACGTAAAACAAGGTTACATACTGATCAGCTGACAAAAATGCTGTGACCAGAGGTTCACAAGAAGTTAACCCTGTATTTCCCCTGGGAGCAATGGTCCAGTTTTTGCTGTTTCAGTGCTGGCGGCAACTTCACAGAACACGAAAGCAGTGAACGAGAACTGACTGCATCCCCATCAGAAACGACAAGCTTATCAACACTGGGGGGAAACTGGATCCCAGGCACTGGGGATTTAGTATTTGTAGTTTGTAACTGTTCACAACCAAATTTATGGCTCTGTGACAAGCTGGAATTTGCGATTTGAGGCACTCGCATGAACCAAGAATGATGGGGTTGGTGCGCCTAATGGAAAATGCATGGTTATATTTGCTACCTTTTGGGAAATTCACAAAGGTCTCTAGATATGTAATTTAAAAAGATCACGTCCACCACATTTTAAAAAGCCTGGGTCATCTGATGTACAAAAACGGTATCTTTGTTTTAATTTTCATTTCTCTGGTGCTCGGTCCTTCATGGTACTAACGCTCGGCTCGCACGGGGCAGCGCCCTCACGGCCGCCTCATACCTGTTGCTGCGGCTGCTGCGGTGGCTGCTGCCGCTGGTTGACTTTCTGTTTGGCACGGCGCTCGAGGAACTGCTTGGCAAACTCCTTGGCCTCAGATGTGTCTCCCAAGTAGGCCCTGATATAGTCATGGACCTCATAAGGAGATTCTACTTCTTTCAGGAAAGAAACAAATGTGGGAACTGCAACACGAGGGGGGAGAAGACATAAAGAGCAATAATGAAATATCACATACAAAAAATCAGTTTTAGTTTTTAATATATTGTCACATCCAAAAAACATTAATGATGGAAACTTAAAAGGTATGTAGCAATTGTGTTAACTATTTTTTTCATCTGCTTTAGAAATGAAAAAGAAAAAACAAAAACCCACTATCATCGCAATGCCCCAAATTATGTGAAATAGCATACAATCAAAGACATATCACACATGTTTAGTTTCACTAAATGTTATGTTGATTGAAACAACCGCTTGCCTAAGACTTAAGTTATTTGGGGATTCGTTCTTTTCTTAAATTCAAACAATACTTATTATTAAGTGCTATGATGGGTGCTGTACACCACGACAGATGCTAAAGATAAAGCCGTACCCTCCTTCACGTCACTGAGATTTCATACAGTTAGAGAAAATCAAATGGAACATGCAAGCAGTATGGTGTAGGAGAAAAGCACAAGTATCAGAGTTAGACAGACATGGGTTTAAAACTTGACTCTGGATTTTGCTGGCTGTGTGACCTTGATGAGTTACTTAACCACTCTGAGCCTCGTTTCCTAATTTATAAAATGGGAATAAGATCACCTACATTGTAAAGATATCTTTAAAAATTGCTTCAAAAATTAAATAACTGCGATAACATACATTAACCCCTAGAAAGTGCCCAGCACATGGTAGGTGCTTAATGGATGGTAGCCTTTACTATCATTCACTATTATTCTCTCTGGCTCTTTCAGACCATTAAATATTGTTACAGTGTTGCAAAGAACCCTTCATTCCTTTACCTCTCTGTTTTTAAAGATCCTTGGTTGTGGACAAGACATCAGAGGTAGACTATGAGCTATGGGAATCCCTTCCATATCAAGCTGACGAGTCTCTGTTCATTTGGGGTTGGGGGAGGGACTCACTTCTACCTCAGGCAGAATGTTCTTTTCGTGAACAGCTAATAATTAGCAACTTTTTCTTCAAATTGTGCTGAAACCTCTTCACTTCCACATACTATGCTACACAAAGTACCTCTACTTGCTCTGTCACAGGATTTCCACCCCGCTCCCAAACACAGGAAGATTTTAAAGAGTTCACATTACCTCAGCCTTTCCAGCCCAAGCTGACCTCTGTCCCCACCATGCCAGTTACCTTCCCTTGGACTTGGTCCGGATGGCAATGTCCCTCATTAAACGAGCAGTATGGAACTCTGACTGCCTCTGTCCAGTACATCATAAGGCAGCCTGAGATAGCATTTACCTTTATGGCAACCACTGACAACCAATTTGAGCACAGTATTACAGGGCTTCTCTCACAAGTAATATTACATCCTATACTGTTACAGAAGCAAGTTCTTATGGTAGGTGCAGGACCTGACCTCCATTAGATTTCACTCCTGAGTTCTGGCCCATCATTCCAGTGTGCCAACCTCTTTGTGGGTCCTGCTCTGCCATTCCACATGCTGGGTTTCCCTCCCCAATTCTTACCATCCAAGTTATTTGCCGTATTAAGGGCATGAAGCATCTGTTCACACCACTGGGTAAATCCATCTTGGGCTTTATTTACTCCCTGAAAGAGCTTCAGCAACTTTTCTTCTTCTTCTACTTTCTTATTCTGCCGGTTAGACACACCTACAGATTTACTAAAGCAAAACAATAGGGCGATATTATATTCCCAGAAACTGTTACTATATGATTATACTACAATACCACAAATAATGTCTTGGCAACACTGGGTGGCTGTTCAATCACCCAAAGCTTAGCTCCAAATATTCAAATATTTGGATTTGGGGTGAAGCAGGGGTTACTCAATACCCCCTTAAAAATCTAGCCTCAGCTAATATATTCCAGTTTGTGAATGTAGGGCTGCTTTTCAGAGAAATGATGAAATTCTTCCTGTGTGTCCTTT
Organism: Rhinolophus ferrumequinum; assembly: GCF_004115265.2. Lineage (NCBI taxonomy): Eukaryota > Metazoa > Chordata > Mammalia > Chiroptera > Rhinolophidae > Rhinolophus > Rhinolophus ferrumequinum. Next base: position 6,009,149 of record NC_046291.1, read on the forward strand.
GTTTTTTAATTTTGCTAAGCCTCAGTTTTCTCATCTGTAAAATGGTACTGATACTTCTTTGGGTTACCATAAGGAATAAAGACATTGTATACAAAGGCCTAGAGCACTGTGCTCTATAAACTGACGTATTTATTTAGTGTCTTAGTCATAATATGTTAGGCCCTCAATTGAGAAGAAATTATCTGACAACACTACCATTTATTAAGTAGTTGCTATGTGCCAGGCACTTTACTAACTACTTCACGTGTATTCATTTAATCTTTACAACTACACCCATGAAGTTGTTATTATTATCTTCATTTTACAGATGAGGGAACTGAGGCTCAAAGAGGTTCCCTCTTGCCCAAGGTCACACAGCTAATAAGTGGTAGTGCTGGGATCTGAGGTCATGTATTTTACACTAAAACCCATGCTCTTTCAAAAAGAATGTACACTAAGGAAAGAAAGATGAAGGTGAAAGGTAACTAACTTATCATAAAAATAAATAGACCGTTACAGAGGTGTTTATAATACTCACTATATTGTAAGTAACTTAAAAAGACACATTTAGGAAAAAATGCTATCATCTAGAGAACACCTTGGAAAAATGTTAAACAACATCAAAAATATATTATTCCTAATATTTATTAAGTGGTTACCATGTGACAGGCAATGGACTAAGTGCCAGCAACAGAAGGAACCCCTAGTGATAATACAGATGTGTTTCTAGGGGGAAGAAAGCAACCCCCAAAATATAACCTCAGGTGCTTAAGATACAGATGAACATAAGTAAAAACTAAATTAACTGCCTTTCCCTGCCCACCCACCATCCCACTCCTCACACGCCCCTTCCCCCCAACCCCCCAAGGAGCACGGGTTTGATCATTTGAGCCCTACCTGAGACTGGCGCTGTTTTTATTTTTATTTGTTGAGTTCCTAGGTCCCACCTCTTTCACTGCATCATCCCAGAATCCCATGTTGGAGTTTTTAGTGTCAGCGTTACTCCAGATACTACTGACTAGGTCAGACGCCCATTGGTTAGGGGCACCAGTATTTATAGAGCCCCAAACAGAATTCCCAATGCTGGTGTGCAGGTTGGAATGCTGGTAGAGAAAAAGAGACACATGATGACTTAACAATAACAAAAATATTTTTTAAAAAAGAGTCCACACCAATTAGAAGTGCTAACGGATGCCATCGGTCCATAGGAAAAGGGACCCACCGTAGTGTTCCGGGCTCTGTTTGGTGGCGGCTGCTGCTGCTGCTGCTGCTGCTGCTGCTGCTTCTGCATCTGCCGGGCTTCCTCCTGCTGGATCTCCAGAAGAGACTTGGCGGTACCTGCGGGTTTGCTGACATTCCCCCAGCCGGAGAGCTTCTGCTGCTGCTGCTGCTGCTGCTGCTGCAGAGCTTTCATCAATTCCCTCTGCTGGCGCCTTTGCTGTGCCACAAAAATGGAAGTCAGCTCAGGCTACCAGTTTTAAAAGTCATAGTTACACATGTCCAGTAACGAAATGGAATGCAAAGGAATACACAATAGCTACACCAAATCAAACACCTGACAGGATTAACTCATTTACTACAAATAAAGATGTAAACAGACAGAGCTACTAGGAGGAGAATAAAAAAATCAAATGCAGAACTACTTCTTAAAAATTAAGTAGGCTTTTTGGTGAAGCACAGAAATGAAACACATGTTTATTTCCTAGAGCCCTACCAACATGACAGAAAAAAAATATTGTTAGAAAGCTAAGTACGAAGAGAACAGAATAAATTTTACAAGCTAGACAGCATACAAATGATGGCCAATGTAACAGACCCGATTAAGATGAAACCTAAGTTACAGGAAGCTCAGAATGGGGCCAGCAGGTGCAGAAAGCTCAGGACAGAGGTGAGCGCATCTCCAACAAAGGAAGGCTGGCTGACAGTCTATAAAAAAGCAGCAGTGAGACCCCAGACTGCCTCCTACAGCTGATGCAGTTGGCCTGCTGTCTCTCCCTCCCCCTGGCAGAAAACGGAAACTTCCTCTTCGGAAAGGCAGAGCCACCCTGGAGGGCAATTCTGTGGGGGAGCTGACCCTGCACAAGAGAACACACCTAGAGACACCAACAGGTCAGGGACCATCACGGCAAAGCCCACCAAGGTGCTATTCACCAGCACCTCCTATCGGCTTTTGAGTGCCTTATTCCTAAATATGAACAGACAGCCCAGGAGTCACAAACATTTGACATAAGCTTCTGAAATGAAAGCCAAAGACACAATCGAGCAAATAAACAAACCAAAAAAAAACAAAATTCAGAGGAAACAAACAAGACGGGAAAGTAGGAGATAGCTTTTTAAAAGTTATCATCACTAAGTAATATTCTTAGAGAGTAAGATGGTGCATTTGAGGAAACAAGAATAAGAGACTATAAAAAGAAACAGAACCAAATAAGGACTCAGAGAAATTTTAAATAAAATAGCATACATTAAAAATTCAATAGGAGGACTAAAAGGTAAGACTGAAGAAATGCCCCACCAAAAAAAGGATAAAAAGACAGAAATGAAAACACAGGAGAGAAAATGTGAGAAAAATCACAATCAGTCCAGGAGGGCAACAAACAACTGAGAAGAATTCAAGAAAAACCTAACAGCTGGGCAGCAAGCCAAGAGCATACAGATCGAAACAGGTCAGAGGGTCCTGGAAAGGACACCTGCATGGAAAAAATGAAATAAAATTCTTAGGTTTTTCTCTCTCTCTGTGAGAAATAGCTATTGAGTGGCATTTTATACCTTTTATAGAGTGTAGGAAGACTTAACAGTTCAAAGAAAAGTAATCAAATGAAAATACAAATGAGGCAATCATTAACTTCGACACACAAAAAGACAAACAAGACCTGTGATTCTGACCCTGATGACCACTATTATTTTTTGACCAGAACAATTTCTAGTCTTAAGGTAAATGATATACTCTGCTCTGCATCCATTTATTATAACCTTTTAAAAAAGAAATATTTCAGAGAAAGTTCAGTCTCTTTTAAGAGAGTAGGAAATCAGGGAATTTTAAAGGTGAAGAAACATTTTAACCTATTTGATGAGGTGAAGCACACTACATGGTGAATATGCAGAGACAACTCCCACTTCTCTGTACCCATGGTTTTCAGTGAACGATACCACCCAGATCCAAAAATGACAATTTGCATTCTATGACAAATTGACCGCTCTACCTCAAACCATATCCAAACAAAGCACGTTCTTCAAGATTCTACCTCCTGCCACCTTTTCAGAGAAGCCTTCCCAGATCACACTACCTAAAACTAGACAATCACTAGCAGCACCAAGTTTTACTGTCCATCTCCCCTTAACTAGAGGGTAAGCTTTATAAAAGCAGAGAATTTTGTCAGTTTCAGACTCAAAACATAACCCCAGACTATAACTATAACCAAGTAGATACTCAGCAAATATGGGATAGATGGCTGGATTGTGGATAGATGGATGGATGGATGGACGATGCATGGATGGATGGATGAATGATGGATGGGTGGATGGATGGATGGATGAATGATGGATGGATAAGTGGATGGTTGGATGGATGAATGAATATGGCACCTAATGGCATGCTGAACCAAACCATTTCTTATTCATTTTCTCTTCTGTCAAGAACTATATTCTCCTCCCGCCCTTTCTTTCACTCTTTTGTATCCTTCTTATCCTAATGATATAGACTTACAAGCAGAGACTTTTTCTCCTACTGGAATATTTTATGGTTTTCTAGGGTAGTCAGAAAACCCAATCCCCTTAGAGAAAACTGTATTCTGCATTCTAGAAATCAAATTTACAGAAGGATTATCTGCATAAAGCTCACCCATAATTCTGAAAAACCCATGTACTTTTGTTTATGAGCTACTCTCTCAAGAGCTACATTAAAATGTTTAAGATAAATGAATATTTATGTTATCCCATCTTAATGTTATTCCTGTTACATCCTTCGTATTTGCTAGAATGACCAAATTATAGGCTAAAGAGTTTAATAACGAACATGCAATTCAGACACACAGCAATCTGACAATAATTATCTTTACTAACCACTAATCCATAATGCACACAAGCTATTCTGGAACACTGTTTGAATGGACCCCTTTTACTTTTAAAATTTACCTCTTCTCGAAGCTGCCGTTCTCGTTCTTCCTCCAGTTTTTGGATTTCAGCCAATGACAGCGTTGCCTGGGACTGACATGCTGTTGTATTGGACTGTTGGCCCCACGTTGAGGAAGAGGGAAGCTAACAAAAAGGAAGGCGGAAGAGTTCATGAGGAAACGGAGAAAGGAAATGAAGAGGCAGTGATGCAACATGTACGAAAAGAACATACACACGTGTCCTTCCTTTTACATTGATTCTCCCAGTCAGTCAGCTTCTTTTACTTAAATTTCCTGTCACTACTCTAAAGCTAAGATTATTTTAAAACAACTTAAAATACATACCATACACTTTTATTTGATATACCATTTTGGGATTGCAAACTTGATACATCGATCACTAACATTTATAGCTACAGACATAAAGGGAAAGGATTAAACAAGGAATCATTAAATTTTTAATCCAAGGAGGCAATAAAAAACATGATATGTGACTTTCCAGTGAAAGGGTTAAGGACAAGCTCTCTGAAGGGACAGCCGAGGGGGACAGTTAATGGAAGACACAGGCATAGTTCTTAGTCTTTTATGAAAAAGAGTCACTGTTAACCAAACTATCTTCTAGTTATGAGCACCAAGCTATTTTTAATTAATAATTCTATTTTTTCCTATCCCCTAAAATTATGGACTAAAATAGAGTGTAAATATCTGGGTTCTGAGTACTTCAATGTTCTTAAAAGCCTGATTATTCTAAGAGAATCCCTCGGTCTTCTAGGCCAGAAAAGAAATGCACTCTAATTTTGAGACATCTTATGGATCTCAAAAACAAACAAAAATAACAAGAAACAAATCTAACCAGACTTAAAATATGTTTAATTGAAATAATACATGAGCATGAATCAAAACAAACAAAATGCCCAAAAGCCCCCCAAAAGAATGGCTCTATAGCAGCTATCTCTAAAAACTAGAACTGATGGGCTAAGGGGATAAACAGTTTCAACTGTCACTGACATCACCAAACAGCTCTCCAAATGAGTACCCACAACACTACTGAACAGAATGAGCTGATCCTTAACAGTCTGGGGCCACTATGACAGGTAGTAGTGGGGGGAATTTCTCTCAAAATGCCCTTGTGCTGGGGTGGGACAGGGGTACACAGGAAACCAGGAGAGAAAGATGGGGGGCTAGGTAGGCAAAGCTGAGCGCAAACAACCGCTCTTCTCTGGAAGAAATGACCCACTTGGAAGGTGCTATCAAGATCAAATAGGGCAGCAGATCTCACACCAGGAAGCACCGCCTGGGAGGACCTGTAAAAAACACTGATGCCCTGGCCCCACACCTAATGAACTAGAAGACCCAAAGGTCGGGCCAGAGAACTGCGCCCTTTTGTAATTCTGATGCCAACTATCAGCCAGAACCACTGGTAGTGTCTAAAGTCTCAGTGGATGTGTCACCCACTGTCCCTGGAGCCAGTCCCCAGTTGTCTTCAGAACGTGAGGCAGCACCAGGAAGAGATGCACCACCTCCTGAAATGGCCTCGGCCCCTTTCAGGCACCTCTGAGATCCTTCCAGTTGCTGTGCTGAAACACACTTTCGCTCATGATTCCCGGGCCTGCTCTCTGGAGTAAAGCAGACGAATCCGAGACTTCACGTGACATAAGGGCTGCTGACAGCTATCCTTTTCCTGGTCTTACCTGTGCACAGGGAATACTATCCCATTACGTGGCAACACTGCGTTGGACCATTTTCCGGCCCCCACCATCCTGTACAGCCCACTCAGAGAACCGCAGTTCATCCATCATGCTTTTCAGAAAAATTCTCTGCCAAATCAGAAGCACCCAGTAGGGAATGTGGCACATTCTGTGACCCCTGAATGCCTAATATCCTTCACTGATTTTTTTAAACTTTTACTTTGTTTTCTGCCCTGACACTGTTATCTTACTTTTTACACTATTTTTTATTTAAAAAAAAATAAGATGATTGTGTTCCACATCCAGTAATGACACCACAAGGAGCTGTGGACCAACCCCCAGCAAAAGTGGTAAAAATTATTATTTTTTTTTTAATTATTTAAAGCCTCTAGAAATGGCTCCAAAGGGAATACAGCAAACGACACTTTTTTCCCCAAGAAACTCGATCAGCTAAAACTTGATCAGAACAGAAGATGTGGTACCTGGACCAAGCCCCACTCTCTCCCAGCTCCTAGCTCAGCCAGACAGAAACTCCATCCCAGGTGAGTGCGGCCAAAACACAGGCCTCCCCGCTCCTCAGCTGCCAGTCAGTGGGCAGACTTCCTGAAAAGCACATCAGCACTTCTCAGCCTAAGTGACAGCGAATACAGCTCAGAGGGGCTCCCTTCTTATGCCTACCCTCACTCGTAAAATGGAAGCTACCTTGAGCACTGCACTACTGAGACTACTAGGGTCCTGCCGCTGCCCCAGCTGGAAAGGCTGCCAAGCCACCAGGAGAGGCAGGCCCCAAACACCCGAGGCTACCCGCCCCCAAGGGCTCAACTCCTACAGCAGGGGTGTCACTCGGAGAGCAGCACACCACTTTCTCAGGCTCGAGCTGTGACTCAGATTTCTGCATGGGGGTGGAGGTGGGAGGACCAGACTGGAATATGAGAGCTCCAAGCAGCTTCCCAAAGGAACTGACTTCCTCTGCAAAAGTGTGGAGAATGAGGAGTTTGACTCTATGAGCATTTCAAAACCTCAGTGAAGGACCAGTGAAAGGCAGCTGGGAGGAGACTGGTGGATTTACTGGAGAGGCAGGCTGAACTATCGCCACTACTTTATGTCAGACAACCAAGGAAAGAGCAGAAAGAACAAATCTCCAATACAGACCTGGGCAAGTGTTTCTTCAAAAAAGACAGAAATTGACTCGATCAGATCACAAAGCAACTTATGCCCCAGGGCACTTTGACAACAGAGCAATCCAGCTGGCAATTAGTGGAGCTTAACAGCCGGACCAGGAAAAAGACAACCAAAGAAAGGCCTGCTGAAACCAGTGTCACCCGAGTGGCTGGGCATACCCAATGCTGTGCTCCCAGAAGAGCAGCAGAAGAGACTTCACACTTTGGGGACAGTGGGACTTCACTAAATTAATCCAGCCAGCCACAAAACAAGTAATGCCTACTGCCACCTCTCTCACCACACTGTATTCTAATTGACGGTTTCTAGGTCTTTCTCCTGCGGGCCCTTAAGATAGGGGACACTGAGCCTTATTACCAACCACTGCCCCCACGTGAAGTTCCACACACCTGCCATACACCGCTCGCCCCTTCCCAATCACCCCGGTGGCTTCACCAGTAATCCCACTGCTTTCCCAGTCCCTGAGCACTTCCTGACTAGGACCGCTCCAGACGCTGCCTTGGTCCCTCTGACCGGACACTCGCTCTCAAGCTAATTCTGTCCTGCTGGCCCTTCCTATGCACTGTCACCACCACCATCACACTCTCTTGACTGGTCTCCCCATCTTCACTTCCTACTATTTCCAATAATGCTTTGAATGCTCATAAAACAACCGTTTGCATACATCACCCCAATCCGACTTTCAGTAAACCCACGCACGGTCAGCTGCTTCAGGCCCTGGTGACGACCCACAGACACACCCAAATGTGTGTGTGTCCTGCTTGCGGGGGGCAGATGCCTTCTCCCGCTTCCCTGTCTCAGCAGTGCTGAACTGCTATATATAGAGCCCAGTCCCACGTCTGCTGGGCTGCACTTCATTTACGGACCAGAGACTGCCTCAGCTCTGTGGCACCACTGCTCCAGTCCGAGCCTCTTTCCCTGATTCCTCTCTGGTCGAGAGGCCTACCCCGAAGTGCACGCGCCACACGGCACTCCGCAGTGCTCATACTCAGCACGCAAGGAAGCAGCCGTCTTACCGGCAGCACCGCCCTACCTGAAACCGGGTGCCCAGGCCTTACCTTCATCTGCGCCAGCTGCTGCTGCTGCTGCTGCTGCTGTAGCCTCCGCAGAGCCTCCTGCTGCTGCTGCCGCTGGCGCATTAACTCCTTCTGTCGCTGCAGCTCCAGCTCTTTCCGCTTCCGCTCCTCCTCCTCGTGCCGGAGCCTGGCGGCCTCCTCTTCCATTCGCAGCCGGTTCTCCTCTAATCGACGCTGGGCTTCTTCTTCTTCTCGGGCCCATTTTGCAGCCTCCTCTTCCTTCCCAGAAGGAAAAATAAAGAGAATAAAACTTAATTGTGTTTCTAAAAAGAAAAATGTGAATCACTGTTGAAGGCTTTTGTCAAAAGATTAGAGAAGCAACAGAGAAAGCAGAAACTTTGCTTATGATGACAGGTAGGGTTTTCTTTTAAAATGTATTTATAGTAGCCACAAAGGCCTGGCACGCTTACAGGATAAAAGTTTCACTTCTTTGGTAATTTCTACATAGAAGGAATGTCACTTGGAACATGTGTGGTTAAATACTGATCTCTAAGAGGTCCCCGCCAACTGCAGCGAAGCCCCCAAGAAACGGCTCCAACACTGAGGCAGAGCGAGTGTTACAGAGTGCTGAGTACCTACAGATGCCAGGACCTTGAGGGATACTGATTACTGGGGAAGCCCAGCCAGTTCTGGAACCAAAGCAACTTTACAGGACATTTTCTTCAATCCTGCTCCTCACCCCTGGGCCCACAGGCCCCTCGGACCATCTCTCCCCGATCCATCCTCCACCCGTCTCCTACTGTGCCCCATACACTGGCTCACTTTCCTTCCGCTTCCCTCCCTCAAAACCATGCCATTGTGCCCTCTGGAGCTCTCCTCACCTTCCTAAGCACTGCAATGCTCCGTCTTATCCAGACAGCGCATGCCCCTCTATTGTTCAGAACTCATGCCAGTCACTCTCAAAGGACCTCCCCAGTCTGCAGCAGGCAACTGGCCCTCTGCCTTTTCATTATGTCCAACTGTACCTTTCCTCCGCTCTCTATTTGCTTCTAGCCCATCTAGGGCAGCAACTGTTCCCCACCTACCCAGCATCCATTCCTTTCAGGCTTCTTCCTTGCAGACAGAGCCTCCTCTTATACCAGAGGTTTAAATGCCAGATTTTGCTTTTTAAGCTTCCAATGTGACCTGATTTAGGCCAAAGGTATGTCTGCTGGGAGGCTTCTACAGATGATTTTCTTCCCATACAAAAGGAGAAACGGATGAGAGAAGGACCAACTGTCATTTCGATGCGCGTAGCACAAGTGTATGGGATCCCAAACTCCTGATCATAAGGCAAAGAATGTGAACTCCAAAGTCAGCACACCAGCCAGCAGCAAAGCAGAGTACGCAAAGGACCTGGATCCTTAATGACATCCTGAGTCACACTGAAGCTGTCTGTAACTGCCGAGTCTCCGGGATAGGTCAGGCGATAATGGCAACTATTTAAGCCACTTTTAGGTGAATGTTTTGATTTTGCAGCTGCAAGTATCCTAAATGTGGCATTTATTTCTTGTATAATTATCAGCCATGTGGTCTGCAAGCTGCTTGGGGACAGAAACAATTTCTTTAAAAGTTTTGTACTCCCCCAGGAAACAAGCACAGTAACTGGCATATAGTAGTACACTAACTAAACATGTGAATTGTCAAATGCATAAACCAAAGGACAAATCATACAACACCTAACCTGGGAGCTACTATCTACCTCTTAGGTTTCCCAAAGAGTTTCAATCAAGAACTTAGGCAAAAGCAGGTAATCTCCAGCTTTGTGTCAATCTAACCAACAAACAAAAATCTATGTCCCCAGTGTGGACTGGGCATAGTGACTTCCTCCCAAAGGGGGAGAAAAGTAACTTTACTGGAGACAGCTGACAAGTGCCGCGGCAGCCAGGTGGTCAAGGTCTACGTCCGCAGTTGCGAGTCACGTTGGTGATACGTACCCTGAGAATATGTGATGAAAATGGCACTTCATCTCTGTGATCTTCTCCTAAACACCCATGACTCCCATTTAATTGAGAAAAACTGCAGGTGAATTCCCATAGAGGGTTACCTTACAATATATTGACGAGTATTCTTTAAAACTGTCTAAGTCATCAACAAGGGAAACTCTGAGAAACAATCATAGCCAAGAAGAAGCTAAAGAGACACAACAATGAATGCGATGTTTTGTTTGGATGGGATCCTGGAACAGAAAAAGGACATGACGGGAAAACTGAGGAAATGTGAATAAATTGTGAAAATTGAGGAAATGTGAATAAAAATTTAGTTAATAGTGCATCAATATGGTTTATTGTGACAAATGTACCATACTAATATAAGATAGTAATAGGGGAAACTGTACCATCATCCCAATTTTTCTGAAACTCTAATATGGTTCTAAAAATAAAGTCTATTAATAAAAAAAACCTGCTCTTAAACACTAAAATGAAATGAAATGCCTTAGGGGTTCTGGCTGCCTGTAATGGCAGGACGGCATGCTTAGACTAGAGTTAAACAGTGGCAATTTACTGCATCACCTTGTGAATATATTAAGCAGCACTGAACTGTACACTTTAAAAGGGTGAATTGGGGATGACCCTCAGGCAAAAGCTGTCAACTTGTAGATCTCACACTTGGTTTTTCAAGGGTACATCGTCTTTGGATTTCTTTCTGGTGGTCTGTTTTTTGTTTATTTTGGTTCTTTGTTATTTTGTTCAGCTTTTATAATTGCAGGTGGGACAGTTATTACAAAAGTGTTGTTACTTCTGTAATAAGAGTCAATTAGGTCTCTTGTGGTAATCTTCAGCAACCTGAAAAACTTTTAAATAGGCTATCTGAACACTTTCATTATTAATCACTAATTCCTAGCTTCCAGTAGCAATGAGAAGAGTAGGCCATCCGGTCACCTGCTTGCGTAACAATTCTTCCTGCTTCCGCCTTTCTTCCTCTTCTCTTCTCCTCTCCTCCATTCTTCTAAGAGCTTCTTCTTGCTGCTGCTGTCTTTCTTCCTCTTCTCGCTGTCGCCTTAGTGCAATTTCTTGCTCCCTCTGGCGTCGTAGAGCCTCTTCCTATATTAAAATAAAAAGGGTGTGTAATTCTGAGTTTTAATATATTACATCATAATTTGAAAAGGAATAGGCTATATGCCACTAAGACTCTGTTAACAGTATATATAAAAAGCATACAGAATAAAAAGTATGTAAGTTCAGCAGTAGGCACGTTAAGAGCTAACATGATTTATATTTAAAATAAAAACAGCACTGTCCTGTGAAGTCGACCCTGGTTTCTGCATTAGCTAGATGTACTGGTTACCCCTAGAAATGGCTACATTAGGACTCAGGATTGGATTTCTCCATTGGTACCGTTAACCCCTATTTTTAATCAGCTGAGAATCTACGGTATAGAGAGGTCAAATCAATGTAGCCAACAAAAATGCCTGCTAAGGTAGGAGTAAGTTCTCCAGTCAGAAGTACTGAGTAAAGCTGTGTGTACCAGAACACGTTCTGAAGGACCAAAGTCCTACAGATAGTAAGTATACGGAAGAGGGTCTCGTTGTCAAAACAATTTAGGATATACTGAGCAACACGGAATTAAATAGATTTCCTTACTGCAGCACTTCTCAGAGTCCTTACATGCCAAGGTAGAGTGTGACTCTAAGAAATATTAGCAGTGCTAATCTAATCCCAGCATAGGCCCTTTTGCTTTTCACAGAGTACCCCACGTGGCCAAGAAGAAGTACGAAATGGGAGGTAAAGGCTAGACTCTGGGGCTACTGCAAAGTGGATCTTTTTAATTGAGATCTTAAAAAAGTCCCAGCAGAAAAATGGGCCAAGCACATGAACAGAGAATTCCTCCCCACCCACAAAACAAATAGCAAAAAACCATGAAAAACATTCAATGTCACTGGTCGTAAGTACTTAAGCAAAGACTTAGTTAACTTCTGAAATCTAACTAGCTTATAAAACCCCAGGAAATAAATATGCAAAAGAAATCAATTCCAATGTTTTACTAGGATTGAAGAATATCCCTCTAGTGGGTGTGAGTGGATAAGACAGACATTCTTTCTAAAGGGAAGTGAGTCTTCCAAGGTTCTAAACCTGCTGTTGACCTTGGATAAACCATCTCCTGGAGAACTCCAACCTGTGTAATGGTGGGAGTGAGCGAGAGATCCCGAAGGCGCTCCCTCAGCACTAACCCTCCAGCCACATTTCTCAGAGCTATACCTGTTTCCTCCGGGCAAGCTCTTCTTCCTCCCGCCTTTTCCTCTCTTCTTCCTGCTGTCTCCGAAGAATTTCCTCCTGCTGTCTCCGGAGTTCTTCTTGCCTCTTTCGCTCTTCCTCTTCCCGTTTTGCCCTCATTTCTGCCTCTCGTCTCTCCTGCTCTAGCTGTGATTACACGAGAGCACTCTTAGAAACGTGAAGCCATATACAGGGACACTCCAACATCCCTGCCCAGTACGTTAGGAGAAGATGGAATGTGTGTCCAGACCAGGGGTGTCCAAACTTTTTTCAACGTTTTTCACCAAGGGCCATATGCAGTAAAACACACAAACAGCCGGGCCACTCACTCGAGGTGAAGTACGTATTGCCTCACCTGGTTTATTTAAGTAAACTAAATATATTTTTGGAATTTGCTGCGGGCCAATTAACAATGGATCATGGGCCGCAGTTGGCCCGCGGGCCGCAATTTGGACACCCCTGGTGTAGACACTACCATTCAGTGGTCATTTCTACGGCCACTGAGGGCTGCACCCAGCTCTGTGAGAGCTCTGAGCGCCCAGCATCAGAAAAGGTTTACGCTCTTCTGTCCTGAGTGCACTCTCCCGCCTTTATCGACCTTCTCACACTACACTGCCACACGTCACATCTCCTAGACAGGGAGAAAGTGCCAATATGACAGTAACACCAGACTTCTCTTGGAGTAGCCACTTCTTTGCTCATCCCACAGAAGATTTTCTGATTGAAGATCTAACACTATGGCTACAAGCTTTCAACAGCAATGTTGTAAAGCTGCTGGTGTGAAGAATGATATAATTCTTTGAAACCTGAAGACCAACTACTTGACATATGTCATCATTAATAGTTCTTAAATCCTAGTCAAATCCAGTACCTAGTCTCCAGTTCCATTGCCACAGTACAGTTCAGGCCTTCATTTCCTCATCTACATTCTCAAGAGTCTCTTATCTGGTTCCCCAGAATTCTATTTTGCCCGCATTCCCCAGCACAACATCTACCCTCCATCAAAAACTTACTTCCAGGCTTACGTTAACGCCATTCTTCACCCAGAAAATAAATCCTAACTTTAACAGAACCTGTGCAAGGATCCTTGTGACTGGCCTGCCTCATCTTCTGTAGCCTCCTCTTTCATTATTTATTCTTCAGACGCGCCCTGGGTCCAGACCAGAGCAAATTAAGTCTGTGCTCCTGCATTTCTGAGCCTTTACAGGTGTTGTTTCCTTCAACTGCACTTTAAATTTTACCTCCGCCTACTCTGTCAACTCCAAACCTTTTAACCTGGTTAAATCCTACTGTCCTACAAGTGAGTGTTAGCTCGGGTATTACTGTCCACCGAGAGTGTCACCCCATTCTTGATCCCCACCGCTCCAACTGGACAGCTGGGCCATGTGCCTTCTTGACCTACTTGTCTGTGTGTCATCGCCAGCCCTCCCCCACCCCCCCATAAGCGCCTATCTTTCGTCATCTATGATGAGGTGTGATCAAACAATACAGTGAATGTTTAAAAAAAATGTATTACAGTAAAGGACATATTACCATTAATCACCCTTAAAATACTCCCCCTCACTTTGAACACACTTATCCCATCGTTCTTGCTGCTTTCTGAAGCAGTTCTGGAAGTTCTTTTTCGTGAGTGCCTTTAAGTTACACTGCTGTGGCTGCCTCCATGTCCTGAATCATTTTCACTCTGGGCAAGAGCCAGAAGTCACAGGTGCAGGGTCTGGTGTATAAGGTGGATGAGGACACACTGTAATGTTTTTATTTGACAAAATTGCCGTATATCAGAAGTGACATGTGACACGGAGCATTGTCATGACGGAGGATAATTTATGGCACACTTTAAAACACACCTTCTTTCAACCCTGGCTCATATCCGACTGACTACACCAAACAAGTTGAAACTTGTCACACACTGTTACTTAGGTTCAACGCGCCGCTTCCGTATTGAAGAACCCTGCCTTTCTGTTGGATGGCACTCGGCAGCCGCATCCACTGTTTTTGTATCACAAGAGAAGGGCTCCGTGTCACACATCACTTCTGGTACAGCAGTTTCTGTCAAATAAAAATATTATGGCCTGTCCTCATCACCTTATTTTGCGGACCTGGCACCATGCGATTTCTGGCTCTTTCCCAAAGTCAAAATGATTCAGGACACTGAGGCAGCCACGAAAGCGCAACTAAAGACACTCACAAAAGAGGATTTCCAGAACTGCTTCAGAAAGTGGCAAGAATGATGGATAAGTGTGTTCGAAGCGAGGGGGAGTATTTTAAGAGGGATCAATGGCAATGTGTGTTTTACTGTAATAAATTTACTTTACTCACCATATGTTTTGATCCCACCTGTATGTGTTCCCAGCCCAAAGCACTGAGGAACTAGAACACACTCAAGAATTGTCTGAATTACGGTCTTTCACTCATTTATGGAGAAAGACCCTGACCATGAGCCTTTTCACCATTCTGGGCATTCTAAGGAGACTATCACTATCTCGGGATAAGACTGCACTAAGTATAAAATAGGAACAAGACCCCATAAATCATTCCAGTGACACTAAGTGTTGACAGACAACCTCTTCTGGCAAGTACTAAAACCAAAATTCAGGATTCCTAGCTCCTCCAAAAGATGTGAATGGAATACAGGATCTAATATTAATGTTGAGCTTTTCAGCTGTGTGTCTGAGGACACTAAGAAATGTAAACAACCATTACTATAAAGGTTCCAGGTGGGAACTCGAGCCACAATCAAGGGTCTAATGAGCCATGCAGTGGATATTTCCTTAGTCTTCGTATTTGTAACAAGCATTTGTTTGTACCATGAATAATGTAACTAAAATATACATATGACCATGATCATTAATGTGTCAACCAACCAATCAATTTTAATTACTTAACTTAAACTTGTAATTTTCATTCTGTTCAAGGTCTTTTGGGGGATATATATTCAAAGAATATGTATGTGCTCATACGAGCTAAGTAGCAGCAAACTCAAAGGGAGAAAAGTAGTTAGCTAGGGACAGAGACTCCCTACAGCAATGCCTATGTCCTGCAGCTGGAAAGGATGCATGGCTGTGGAAGAAGGAGGGTCAAACCTTTGCAGCTTTGGCCTTCTCCATCTGCTGAAGCTGTTCAAGGGCAGGTCCTGGAGTCGTGGTGTCATGAGGAAGGTCCCATACACTACCACCTTCCCAAACTGTAAGAAAACGAGGGAAAGGAAGTGAGGGACGTCAGAGCCGACAAGCACGGCCCATACCCATGAGAATAACGTAGCAAGCTGTGTCCCTGTCCCCTGAATGAGTCCCATCACACATACGTATCTGCACTGCTCTGAAGGAGGCTAAACTGCCAGTGCTCTCGTTCACATCAACACCCTTCAACACACCTCGAGGGAAAGACAATACCAGGCATTTACTGAGGAATTAATTTCAACCTCAAAAAACCTTCTAAGATATCTGTTCACATCCTCCAATTTTACAGATGCACAAGCTAAGGGTCAGAGGTGGTTTTCCAACATTCCCAAGGACACAGGGCAAGCACCATGGCCATGTTAGGATTTCAATCCCACCGTATTAGATCCCAACGCCCATGGCATTTCCAACAGCCACACCACCTCTTACTGCACAACACGTGGAGAAGGGGGTTAGGAGAGGTCCAACTGTGGAGCTAGAGTAAACTAAGTAGTCGCACAATATTGTGTATGTATTAAATGTCACTGAATTGTTCATTGAAAAATGGTTAAATTGTGTTATGTGAATTTTACTTTAACAAACGGGAGGGAAAAAAGATAGAGAGAAGAGGTACAGCTGGAGCTAGGGAGGCCTCTGAAAAGGCTGGGCAGGTCTCACAAATGACACTGGGTCCTGTGGACCTGAAAGGCAGCACACAGAGTCAGATGTGAAAGTAAAAAACAAAAAGGCTTCTAAGTCTGTTCTCCTATTGCCAGCAATATTTGCTGACACCACTTTTCAGCATTCTCTATTTTCTACACTCCTATTAATAGCATTATTTATGGGCTATAAATTATTGTCTACATAAAACTGGTGGACTATTTGTAAAGGACCTCGATTGCATCATACCCAAAGAAAGAAATTGTTTAATAAGGTACTTAGTTTCCCAAAAACTGGAGAGGATTTTAACATTCTAACTACAAATGGTTACTAAGAAAAAATAAGGTACATACAGCATGGAAAGTTGATGAAAGAGGATAATCAGTCCTTTTCCTGCCATAATCCCCACGGCTGATGTTAATTAATGAACAAGAGAACTACAGCCTGAATAGCTCAATGGCTCTAAGAAAAATTCAGCAATGCCCACGGTTCCTGAGAATTTCCAACATAAACTATAACCTGTTATAAGGACTATCTGTGATTCACACTACCCACCTCTGTAGGTATCAGACACTAAGAAACAGAAGTGCTTCACAATAAAGACTTTTTAAAAATCCCAGCCCCCAGTTTTTTTTATTTGATGCAAAAAGATCAGAGAATAAAGTAAGATGTTCACTTCAAACAAGGCTTTTCTCTTCCCCAAACTTCTGGACACCTGTGGTGTTAACCTATATAGCTACCCTCGGCTCAGAAGAATAGATCATCACTACTTGTATTTTTCACTTTGGCAGAAGAGATCAAAAACAATTTAAAAGACTTTTACACACTGATTAGAGGAACATGAAAAAGAGAGGCTGGCTCAAATTCAAGAAATTTATCTACTAAATAATTTCTAGCAAATCCTTAATAGTGTATTTTCAACACTTTCAATCCTTTGCTGGGGTCTATAAAAAAAAGAAAAGGAACTTTTTGTTAATATTTAATACAAAACAGGTAAAACAAAACAAAACAAAACAAAAAAACCCTGGTATCTTTTAAAAAGTGAATTATAAAGTTATTCGAGTCTAAATCCTAGGAGTGCTACCAAAGGCCAGTCGAAGCTTTTACCTGCAGCCTGTGAGGCTGTTGGCTGAAGCTCCCAGATAGATGCTGTATCTGGCACTGACACAGACCGAGTCACTGAGGAAATGACGTTCTGATCAGACATTCTGCAAAAGGGAAATACAAAAATTAACTTGTTCTTGTCATTTGCAAAAGTAATGAGGAATTTCTATGTTAAATGTAGATTTGCCAGGTTATCTGGCCAGAAAACTCCTTCACTGTTTTAACTAAAACGTAACACTACCAAAAGCATTTAGGAGAGGAACAAAGAGAGAGAGCCACAATGGTCACACTTTTGGACTCCTCAAGGAATTAGCAAACATTGATTTCCAAATAATGGATATACCTACTATCTTAAAAAAAAGAAAAATCCAGAATATCTCAATAAATCACGGAGGCATGTTATAATGAAAACACCCATAGACAGTAAGTCAAAAGGTCTGCATGCTAGTTCTGTGCCAGAAGTTTTCTGTATATTATGACAACCAAGTCCTTTAGCCTCTCAGCGTCCCAGTTTGCCCATCTGTAAAATGGAGACCTTACCACCTAACCTGCCTGACAGGATGGTTTGTAACTCAAAAGAGAAATGTTAAAGGTTCCAATTAAAATGGACAGTAAGGCTTTTAAGAGCAGTAACCAATACCTTTACAGAGCATAAAACAAGTAATAATCTGAATGATAATCTGAAACAGCAGAAATTTAAGACTTCTAGCATAATTCCCTTTTCCTTTGACCTACCCTACCTTAATAGATTTTGGGTTCTGGAAAATTATAACCCCATGTGGCATTGTTAATACTTTGTTGAGATATCAGGGGTATAAATGAGATTAAACGTCCAGACGACAATTTTTGTTGTTGCTGGTTCCGTAAGGCTACACTACTTCTCAAGTGCTGTTACTCTTTGGTTATCATTCCAAATTTATCCTCTGAGTAAAAAGCAAACAAATGTTTTATATCCAGCTTAATTATTTTAATAAACGATATTGTTTTTACACACAACAGTTTTCTGTTGTGTGTGGATATTTTGATAGCAGAGCTCACAGACACTATTTCCTTTCTTCTCTTTCTCTAACACACACACAATGTGACACTTCATGGAATGACCACCAACCTCATCTTCAGAGCCTGGAACTGTTGGAGGAGAAGTGCCAACTGCTGCTGTTGCTGGGAAGACAGCGCTGCTTTCTGTTGTTGAGCCAGAACCTGTGCATACTGTTGTCTTCAAAAAGTAAAATAAAGTGTAACCTATCCATCCACATTTAGTTCATTTACTAAGACAATAAAAGACATGGTTCAGTCCATCCCCACCCCAAATACCACCAGAAATAGCTATCAAATACGTTTTTTATAATTCTTCATAATAGTCACACAGAAAATTCTATACTTCATTCTAGAAAGAACTGAACTTATAGATGACATGCTTCTGAAAGAGGACAGCAAAAAAAAAAAATCATAGAATGTCAAAAACTGGTCAATTCTCTCAAGATGTGGCCTCTTATCAGAAAACAAATTAAAATCAAACAGATTCAAACAGCTATTTCCACATGAAGCACCTTTGCAAAAATAAAATCAGTTGTATAAAAATGCTCAAATTTATCTTTCAGCTTGGAAATTTTTAGGTAAGATTTTTTTTCACTAGATCAGCAGTAGACAAATTTTTTCTGTAAAGAGCCAGACAGTAAATATTTTTAGCTTTGTAAACCACAGAAAACCACTCAATTCTGCTGTCCGTCACAGACAATGCACAAACAAGTGGGTGTGGCTGTGTGCCAATCAAGCTGCTTATAAAAACAGGTATCGGGCTGCCAACCTCTGCACCGATGATAGCCAATCTTACTCCTACAAAAGAAACGCACAGCCTAAGTGAGTCTGTCGTCATCCCACACCACCTGTAAGTTTAAACTTTTACTTCTTTCCTGTCCTCTCATCTATGTTTTTCTCTGTGACATTCAAAGCTGAGCCATTTAGGAGGCACTTAGTTCTTAGCATGCCTGTTGATTCTTGCTTTAGGAGCTAAAGACCTTACAAGATTATAGTTATATATCATCTTCTGGTATTTAAGAAGACAAAACTTAGAATGTATAGTGGTTAACATGCCACTAGCTGGGTACTGAAGTACCCTATAAACTTTCAGTTTTGTGCCATAAAGGGTGACACACATGAGCAGATTATATGTAAATCTCTTAGGTGCTGTGGTACACTCATTACTATATCGCTGCTCTTACTGTATTAGGAACTGCTGGTACTGGAGATGCTGCATCTGGTATAAAGCCGTGAGTTCCTGCTGCCTGGTCAGTCGTTCCTGGTCCAACTCTCCCTGGGAGTAAAGGGAGGGGGGGAAGAAATACCACTGAATAAATTGCAAAGAGCCTAAAAGTCATTTAGTACATATATCTGAAAGCAAAACAAATCCAGACCTTCATTTCCCACTTCAACTTTATGTCCAAAACGCTTAACTCTAAAAACTCAGGCATCTTTAAAAACCAAACAGTGCCATCTAGTGGGAGAAGGTGGTTGTCTGCATATAAGAGACTCAACTAAGGCAGGACAGGGTCCTTACTTATTTCAGCTGCTGTCTTCCCCTCCGGCCCTTGAAGCTGAATGTTGAACTGTACTAGTTACTAGTGTAACTAAAAAAAAGTATAATTCTCTCAATCTTAAAAGTGATTCATAAAATTGGAGGTCATGTAGGACTTACTGAAATGGGACAAACAGAAAGGAATAAAACTATCTAAAGGTTAAAGAAAAGGTTATGATAGGAATTTTATAATGGCACATAATGAATACAGGGAGCCAGTATGTAAGTATGTCTTCTTAAGATGATGAAAAATTTTAAATTAAAAAGAATATAAAAACTTTGAAAACTATAACTCTCTACCCCAAAATTAGATTTTCCTATTGCTATTAATACATCATAGTTATAGAAAATAAACTGCAGCAAAACCTTGTTTTTTAGCTTATATTTCAAATAACATGGCAGGAATTTAAATTTTGAAAAGCTGAAAAATGTATGAAATGTGAAGGGAAAAAGAATGAACTGTGAAGTGTAAGGTAACAGAAACACAGCACACCTCCCTTACTTGTGGTTTTACTTTCCAAGGTTTCAGTTACCTGCGGTCAACCGTGGACCAATTAAAAAATTCCAGAAACAAACAATTTGTAAGTTCGAAGCTGCGCACCATTCTAAGCAGTGTGATGAATCTCACGCGGTTCCCACTCCCTCCCTCCTGGGGCACGTCCTGGGCATGAATCATCCCTTTGTCCAGCATAGCTGCACTGTAGATGCTCCTGCCAGTTAAGTCACTTAATAGCTGTCTTGGTTATCAGATGGGGGGGGCGCGGGGAGGTATTGGCACACCACATTCGTATTTTAGTACATTGTTGTAATTGTTCTATTTTATTATTAGTTACTGTTGTTAATCTCTTACTGTGCCTAATTCGTAAATTAAACTATCATAGGTATGTATGTACAGGAAAAAACATAGTCTATATAGGATTGGGTACTATCTGCGATTTCAGGCATCCACCGGGGGTCTGGGAACGTATCCTCTGTGGATAAGAGGAACTACTGAAAAAGTATACGGGTGATATAGACTAAACTTACGCAAACCTTTAGTGAATAGCTTATATCTTTTTCATACACAAATTATAGTTTGGAATAAAATATTTGAAATTCAGGAACACTTTTCTTTCTTGTTAAATACTGAAGCTAGATAGAAGCTATGCTAGGTTAATCTAAAATTTCTACATGAAAACCTAGGTTTCCAGATACGTTCATCAGCAAGGTAGATTCTTCTCAGTGTACTTCAGGGCAAAGGCAATCACTGACAGGAAGCAGAATTGCCCCTGGTTTTTCCCCTAAGCGAGTCTGAGTGAGGCTTAGCCCTATAACTGCAAGTCAGGAAATAAATGTATGTCAAGCTCCAAGTAAGGAGCTTTCAGCTCAGAAACATCAAGATAAAAACTCATCCCAATTTCAGAGAAGAGAAATAAAACTCAAAGTTGGTATGTAAGTTAAAATTATATACAATAGTACACAGTATAATTTTTCTTTGGATTTATAACAGGAATGTCAGAAATAATTCCCCTAACCTAGGAATCTTCACTGCTCTCCAAACTACAGGAAGTCTCAACCCATCTGTGCATTGTAAAATCAATTGCTAGGTCAAGATCAACATTTGTATATTTAGAAAAGGAAAAAAATAGAACAAAATATGTGCATGGCACAAAATGTTTTGTGGAACTTGTTTCATATATATATATATATATATATATATATACACACACACACACACATACACATAGAGAAGTGATATAAAACTCACTTTTGTGTTTTTACTACAGGCTATGGTCAAAACATTTGAGAGCCACTATTCTCACCTATAAACTCCCTTGACTACCGAGGTTGTGTCTTATTCACCTTCATCTCTTAAGAACCTACCACAAGGCCTGGCACAGGCCCTTGATATGCAGTTGATGAGAAAGTCAGTGGTGATGTCACTATGAAAATCCACTGTTCACACTACAAGTTTCTGACTAGGGCTACTTTTGGCTATGGCCAGCACCCTACCTGGAGACACTCCTGCCTGGAGAAGGAAAAGTTAAGGCCCAGATCCAAAGCTCTCCAAAAGGAGCTCTACGGCGACAGGCTCAGAAGCAGCTGCAAGGAGTGAGATTTCCCGTTCAAAGGTACTCCACTGCCACTATACTAGGGGGAGGGGTGACATTTGATCCCATTTTTAGTTATTATAAAATATCAGTACCTAATATTCTTTAAAGTTTCAAAATATTCCAAAGCAGTGGACTTTTACATTAGCAACATTTGCTTTAAGGTAAACCTTAAATTTAGGAACTTTATGAGTCAGAAGGCAAATGGAGGGGAGGAGGAGGAGAACGCACTCTAAGTAGAGGCAACAAGGAACTCTAAAGTGAACCGTGCAGGAGCACAGCAGATGAAGGCGAAAGCTCTGACGTGAGAAAGGGATGTGCCGAAACATGCCGGAACTGACAGGCAAGGCAGGACACGGTGTTGTTCTTCCCTCTACACCTGCTGGAGAGCTACTGAAAGCTTCTGTTCCTGAGAGAAAGCAAGTGTGTGTGCATGAGGGGTGGGGGTGGGGGTGGGGAGGAGGGAGGGCATGGGTATTTGAGTTTTGAAAAGATCATTATAGCTAGGTACGCAGTCTCCGATTCAGAATTCCCAGTGCCACTGCAATTACTTTAAAATAACTATAGTTTTCTCATCTTTAGATGTAACAGAAGCAAGTGTTCCTGTGTTTAACATATGTTCTGGGTGAGCTGTGAGGTACTTACCATATGAGGAGGGGGAGCTGGACCAGGAGAGAAGGGAACTCTTCCCCACATTTTCATGATATCACCAAGAGGTTGAAAGCTTTCGTCACATGCTCTCTTCACCAATAAGGACATAGTGAAATAGCCAGCTTGAAACCATTCTGCCATCTCCTGGTTATTAAAGGGACCTATAACAAGACCAATTAAAATAGAAGGGCAATAAGAATCCTTTTCAGGCTAAAAAGGAAAAAAGTGTTTTCTGGGTCTAATCCTCATTCAAGGTAAACCTCTGTTTCAGGTGGCACCCTTCAAATAATCTGTAAGATAATTTAATTTATCTCCAAAGGCGGTAAACAGGCTTCTAATATAATACAACAGAAATGATTTTGAAATAGGCCTTATGTCTACAAGTCCCAGATTCTCAGCAGTGCTTTAGTTATTTTTAAGGAGCGTAAATGTCTCCATCTCACTCAGTCCCTAGGATCCGCTTGTCAGAAAGTATATAAATAAAACTGAAAAAAGTTGGTTGTTCTTAGACTTTGTATCCACTTAAGCACAGAGAATAGAAACATGCAGGGCTGAATGCTACTCTTCCTGCTTTTCATTTTCTGCCAGAGATTACACAACTAAAACCCACAATTATAGGTGAAGACTTCAACATCCCTCTGTCAACAATTGATAGAACTAGACAGAAAATCAACAAGACCATCACCCAACAAGATCTGACATTCATAGACTACTCCAAAGATAGTAAAGTATAAAGAATAATCAATTAAATTAAGACAAATTATAATTCATTTACCAGGTAAGACTAAATCTGGCTTTGGTTAAGAGTTTGAAAAAAACTAACATTCTCTAGAGATGTTTTATAGTAAGAAATAATCAAATATACACAAAATTAACAAATACACTCTGTTCAGTAATCATTCATTTATTCAGTCAGCAAATATTTACTGACAACCAATTATGGGAATACAGCGGTAAACAAAACAAAGTCCTGGATCTTTCACTTCCAGGAAGATGGAATAGATGTACTTTTCCTTCTCCTCCTGATAAATACAACTAAAACCCCTGGCACATTATATATAAGACAAATAAAAGAGGACTCTGAAATTTGGTGGAAGAAACAGGCAGACTGACTCAGGGCCTTGGGGCTTGAGGAACCACGAGGTGGTGAAAGCCCTGGGTTTTCATTTTACCTCATATATCCCAGATTTGGAGCTGAAGAACCCAGCAACATCAAACATGACCCAATGAGATACTGTCTACAAGAAAGTATTTCAAATATAACAATAGAGGGAGGTTAAGTAAAAGGATACAAAAGGATGTACCATGCAAAGATTAATCAAAAGCTAGAGTGGCTATATTAGTATTTGATAAAGTAGACTTCAGAGCAAAGAAAATGAGAGACAGGGACATTATATATAATAAAGGGTCAATCACCAAGAAGACATAGTAATTGTAAAGGTACAAGCAGCAAAGTTGCAAAATTGTGAAGCAAAATCTTGTAGCTGAAAGAGAACAGAAAAATCAACAATTGTGGCTGCAGACTTCAACACCCCTCTCAACAACTGACAGAGAACTAGACAGAAAACCAACAAGATTATAGAACTCAACAACACCATCAACTAACAAGATCTAACTGACATTTATAGAATACTCCAAAAAGAGCAAAATACACATACAAGTACCACAGAACATGCAGCAAAACAGACTATACTCTGGGCCACAAATAATTTTTTTTTTTTAATTAAACTTCTTTATTTATTTTAAGTGTGTTCCAGGACCTATCAGCTCCAAGTCAAGTAATTGCTTCAATCTAGTTGTGGAGAGCGCAGCTCACACTGGCTCATGCAGGGATCGAACCGGCAACCCTGGTGTTACAAGCATCGTGCTCTAACCAACTGAGCTAACAGGCTGCCCCTCAATACATTTTTAAAAATTGAAAGCATATACAGTGTGTTCTTCAACCACAATAGAATCAAACCAGAACTCACACACAGAAAGATAACAAGAAAATCTCCAAACACTTGAAAACTAAACAACACATTTCTAAATAATCCATAGGTTAAAAATGGAAGTCTCAAGGGAAATTAGAAAACAAAAAATAACAAACACTGAACTGAACGAAAATATGTATGTCAAATTTTGTGGTACGCATTTAAAGAAGTGCTGAGAGAAATTTATAGTAATAAATGCTTATATTAGAAGAGAGGAAAAGCCTCAAATAATATAAGCTGTCACTTTAAGAGCCTAGAAAAAGAAGAACAAAATAAACTCTAAGATACAGAAGGAAAGAAATAATAAAGAGTAGAAATCAACAATCTTGAAAATAAAAACAATAGTGAAAAAAATCAATGAAACATGCTGATCCTTTGAAAAGATCAGTAAAATTAACAAATCTCTAACAAGACTGACAAAGAGAAAAAGAGGGCTGAACAAATTACCAATATAAGGAATGAAACAGGGTGAGATACCACTACAGAACCTGCAGACATCAAAAAGATAACAAGGGAATAGTATCACAAAGGTAAGGGAATAATAAGGGAATACTTTACATACACAAATTTGACATTTTAGATAAAATGGACCAATTCATCAAAAAACAAACTACCACAATTCGCCCATATTAAACAGATAATTTCAAATACCCCTAAACTATTAAGGACTTTGAATTTGCAATTTCTAAATTCCCAAAGTCTCCAGATGGTTTCCCTGGAGAATCCCACTAAACATTTCAAGAAGAATTAATACCAATTCTAAACAATCTTTTTGCAGAAAACAGAAGGGCAGGAAATAATTTCCAGATCCCTTAATGAAGCTAGTACTACCCTGATACCAAAGCCAGAAAATGAGAGTAAAACAAAACAGAACAAAAATACTACAAAACAACATTCCTTATGAACACAGATAGAAAAACCGTTAACAAAATATTACCCAATAGAATTCAGCAATATATAAAAAGAGTATACATGATGACCAAATGGCATTTATTTCAAGGATGCAAAGCTGGCTCAATATTCAAAAACCAATCAACATAATAACTCACTATATTAACTGTCTAAAGAAGAAAATCGTATCAGATCAATAGATGTAGAAAAGCATTTGACAAAATCCAATACTCAACTATGATAAACTCTCTCAAAAAATAGGGTACTTCAACTTGATAAACGGCATCTACAAAAACCCAGTAGCTAACATTTCACTTAATATTAAAGACTGAATGTGTGCCCCCTAAGATAGGAACATAGGAAAAACAAGGCAAGTATGTCTGCTCTCATCCCTCTTATTCAACACAGTGTTGGAATAGCCAATAAAGGCAACAAAAAGAAATAAAAGGCATATAGATTGGAAACGAAAAAATAAAATTGTCCTTATTTGTAAATAACAAATAATGTTATTTAGAAAATCCTATGGAATCTAACAAAAAATAATTCTTAGAACTAATAAGTAAGCTCAGCAAGATCACAGGGTAAACATAAACATCCAACATTCACTTCTATATAGTAGCAATGAACACACAGATACTGAAATATAATTTATAATTGCTCAAAAACAATAAAATACTTAGGTGAAAATCTAATAAAACATGTATAGAATCTATGCTGAAAACTACACAGAGCTGATGAAAGAAATCAAAGATCTATATAGAGAGACATACCATATCATATTCATGGATTGGAAGACTCAACATGGTAAAGATGTTGAATCTCTTCAAAATGATATAGAGGTTTAACATAATTCCTGTTAAAATCTCAGCAAGATTTTTGGTAAATATAGACAAGATTATTCTAAAATTTCTATGGAAAGGCAAAACAACTAGAAAAGCTGAAAACGATTTTGGAAAGAAAAATAAAACAGGAGGAATCAGTCAACCCAATTTCAACACTTATGTAGCTAGTAATCAAGACTGTGGTATTGGTGGAGGGACAAATACATAGATCGAAGGAACAGAATGAATGAATCCAGAAACAGACCAACACAAACATGCTCAACTGAACTTTGACAAAGGTGCAAAAACAATCCAAGAGAGGACCTGTTCAACGAAAGGTCCAGGACCAACTGGGCATCCATAGGCAAAAAAAGTAAACCTTCATCTAGGTCCTAACCTTATACAAAACTGAAGTGCAAATGGATCACAGACTTAAATGTAAAACATAAAACAGTAAATTTTTTCCGGGGGTGGGGGGGAACATAGGAAAAAAAAAATCTTTGGGATCTGAAGCTAGGCAAAGTGTTCTTCTTAGACTTAATACCAAAAGCACAATCCATAAAAGAAAAAAAAAATCGGTCAACTGGACTTCCTTAAAATTTTAAACTTTTGCTCTGTGAAAGACTGTTTAGAGAATAAAAAGATACAGACTGGGAGAAAATATTTGCAAACCATGTATCTAACAAAGGAGTACTATCTAGACTATATAAAGAACTCTCAAAACTCAAAAGTGAAAATAGCAAACAATCCAATTATAACATGAGCAAAAAAAATGAAGACACATTTTACTGAAGAGGATAAATAGCTAATAGGCATATAAAAAGATGTTCAACATCATCAGCCATTAGGGAAATGCAAATTAAAAACTACAGTGAGATATCAACACATGCAACATCAACAAATACTGTCAAGGATATAGACAATCTAGATCATTCATAGATTGCTGGTGGGAATACAAATGGTACAGCCCCTCTGAAAAAACAGTTTGGTGATTTCTTAAAAAAACTAAACATGTAATCACCATACAACCCAGCAATTGCACTCCTGAAGATTTACCTCAGAGGAATGAAGACTTATGTTCACATAAAAACCAATCCATGAATGTTTTATAGCTTTATTATAACACCCAAAATGTGGAACCCAGATGCCCTTCATGAATAAATGGTTAAACAAACTATGATAGATCCGTATCACGGAATACTAATACTCAGTAAATTTTAAAAAAAACTATTGATGTATGCAACAACCTGGATAAATCTCCAGAGAATTATGCTGACTGAAAAAAGCCAAGCCCAAGAGGTTACATACTGTATGATTCCATTTATATAATATTCTTAAAATGACAAAATATAGAAATGGCGAACGGATTAGTGCTTGCCAGGGTTGAATAAGGAGGAGAAGGGGGTGTAAGTGGGAAGGGAATAGTGTATCTGTAAAAGGGCAACATGAGGGATCCCTGTTGAGATGGAAAGGTTCTGAATCTTGTCTGTATCTATGTCAATATCCTGATTGTGATACTGAGCTAGTTTTGCAAGAGGCTACCACTGGGGGGACTGGGCAATGGGTACATGGAATCTCTGTATTATTTCTTACAACCACATGTGAAGCAACAATTACTTTAAAGTAAATTTAAACACACAGCACTGCTCTCGTGTACCTTCCATTCTACAGATCATGAACAAATACAGATAGTGCCAGGTAGCAACAGATGCTATGGAGAAGAATAAAGCAGGGAAAAGGGACTGAGAGTGGAAAGGGAGTTATTACGTTGGAGAAAGCTCACAGGATGGCTGTACTTGGTAAAACACTATCATGAAACTGACACTAATATAGTCAACAACCAATTTCAGGTTATAAGCAAAGATTTCGAAAGCAGAAATGAAGAATCAACAAATGTCCTTTAAAGTATTCTCTCCCCATTCTACTTTAACTTACGCACCAAACAAATCTTTTAAGGAATTAGTTTATAATATGGTACTTTCTCTTCTCAAACATTTTTAATAGTTCTTTATCATTTATAATATCAACTCCACTTCAGCGAAACATTAAGCAAGATTTTCCACAATTGCTGCCATCACCTTTTTATGGTAAGGAGACTGAAGTACAGAGAGGTAAGCAACCCACCTGCCTATTAACCAGCTGGGATGCCAGAACGGAGGGAGTCTTAAGCATTCTGCTTATGTCTCTATCGTACTACCACTCACATGAGGCCCTGTATTCAAGTTCTTTTCACTGGACTCTCCCTCCCCACACTGAAATCATCAAGTACTATGGGGCTAAGCCAATAAAAATGTCTTCTATACATACAGAAAAAGAAAGCCCATCTACTATTATGCAAATTAACATTAAACAATCACCATCTTACAGAATCTGGAGGTAATGGCAGACCCTGTACTTAAAGCAGAATGGAACAATCTACCTTGAATTTCTCCCTGAGGATCTTTGTAATACCACTTCTGCATGGCTTCATGAATCAACGGAATTGAAACTCCCTTAGCTCTGTGCTCTTGCAGTTTTGATGCCAGTCTTTCATCATCTAGTGCACTGTCTTGGAGATAAGCCACCATCTTCTCAGCTTGCTAAGAGAAAAATAAAAAATGGATTGTGAAACAAATGATCCTGCATAATTACTTGTACACACACACACAAAAAAGCCTGCCTTTTTTGGACCACCTGATCTGTGCAAGGAACACAT
Organism: Rhinolophus ferrumequinum; assembly: GCF_004115265.2. Taxonomy (NCBI): domain Eukaryota; kingdom Metazoa; phylum Chordata; class Mammalia; order Chiroptera; family Rhinolophidae; genus Rhinolophus; species Rhinolophus ferrumequinum. Next base: position 6,037,994 of record NC_046291.1, read on the forward strand.
CGTACAATGCCATGAAACAGGTACTATCCCCATTTTACAGAAGGGGAAACTAAAGCTCAGAGAGGCCAAGGTCTCAAAATTATTAAGCAAACCGAACTGAGATTAAAATACCAACTGGATGGATCAAAACCCAGGCTTCTAATCAACATGCTTAATAAGAGTAGTTTTTAAACTTATAAGCCATTGGTCAATCCTAAATTGTATAAACTAAACCTGTAAAAACATGGGTGTTACTAGCACAAAGGCTCAACTAATACAATTACAAATAAAATCTTTCACAAGTTGTAGTAAGACATTACCCCCTTTCTTTCTTTCTTTAGCATTTCCTGCCACCAACCATCCCACCCTGAAGGAATAGTATTTCTACAGATAATTTCTTCTGCAGAAAACAAGCTATCACTTACTCTGCACATAAATAATGGTATGTACAATCTTAGGGAAACCTAGAGACATAACTAAGATTTAATATCCTGAGAGTGTGACTATTTTTTCTGTCACACTTCAGGCAAAATACACAGAAGACACAGTGTCCATCCACAGCTGCTTGCATTAGCCATTTTTGGCTAATTGATTCCATTAATTTCCAAAAAGAAAAAAGAAAAGCAAACAGCTAAGGGCAACCTCAGAAGAGCAAAAAATAACCTGACATAATGACTACTACATAGCAGAAACTTAAAAGCATGAAATGATTTGAAAGACAATTACTCACACAAATAAATACTAGATACACAAACAACTTTTCCAGTACATACGATCTAGCGCACAAAAGTTCCATTTTTGATTACTCCTTCAATTGCCTTCCAATTTTCATGGTGGTATCAGAGGAGAGAAAAAGAAAGAACTGTCTGATTTTTACCTGCTCCAAATGTTTGAGACCCTCTTCATCATCCGGCTCTGTGGAAACACTGCCCATTCCAGGGGCACCTGCGACCGGCGTTTCTACTGGCCGGAGGGCAGCAGTAGGACTGGGACCAGGTGGTGGAAGTATGAGAAGAGAAGAGGCTGGATCAGAAGGAATCTGGGACAGGGGCTGCTGGACATCAGGCACCATTTCTAGAGGAAAAGAACGTAGACAGATGAAAACCCTTTAAAATACAGAGACTCTTATGAAGGATAACTCTGCATGATCACGTTGGGCAGCTTGCTAAATGGGTTCAACAGAAATGTGACCTGTGTCATGAATACGGCCGCTCCTTCCTATGGAGAAGTGTAGTATTTCTCCCTACAATGTCAGAAGTACCGCCATAGAATGACAAAACTAAGGAGTAAAAGGTATCCAAGGGCCTCCGACAGCGCCTACCTGTGTCACTAGAGCATCCACCCAACAGCTGCAGGTCTACCTCCTGAAAACAAACCGCATCAGTCTAATTCCTTCTTTGTATCAGGTCTCCACATAGTAAAGACACTTAACAAGGCACTGCAAATCTTCTCAAAGATGTCATATCTCATCATCGAAAGCTTTATTAAAAATACCTGCAATTATCTTGAGTAAGTACCTATCTCGAGTCATAATTAATGTAACTCAATACATTACATTTTGTAGGACAATGAAAAACACTTGGAGTCTGTCTACCTGTACTGCGCAGGAAGTTGTTCTCAGTAAGAATAAAGACTGCCAAAGAGGTTGTGTGTTGGCTCTTCAGGAGGAAAGGGGGATGGAAGGAATTCAATACAACTGCGGTTTCCCCTATGAAACCTTGTTTGTTCAATTACAGACAGCTTCTCCAAATTCCTGCCCCTGTTGCTCTTCCCTTCCTTTGCCAATCTAAAAGGACAATGCACACAAGCTGTCTCCACTTCGCCACCACCCACACCTGCTACAGGGTGACTTCCACACCCACCCCTCCAGTAAGTAAAGCTTCTCTCTCCGAGATAAGCAGTGACCTCAAGTCCCCACATCCAGTATTTTCCTCATCCTCATCATCCAACCTCTTGGTAGCATCTGACATTATCTACCCAAATCTAAGTTGAAAACGTTCTCCTTCCTTAGTCGCCCTGCACTCACACTCCCCTCTGAAGACTTTTCTCTGGCTCCTCTTTATCCTCTAAAAATAGGAATTACCCAAGGGTCTGTTCTCAGTCCACTTTTCTTTTCACCCCAAACAAGTATATGCAATTTTGTGAATTTTCATCCTCTCTCTGGACCTGAACGCTTCCCATCTAGCTCTAGTCCCGTACTCACAACTATTCTCTGGCTATCTCTACCTAATTCCTCATCAACACCTCAGAACCCATGTTCAAAACTGAATGTATTCTTTCCCCTCCCAACGTGCTCTTCAACTTCTACTCTCTCTGCTGATGGTACCATGATCCTCTCAGGCACCCCCCTCATCTTTGCTTCTTCCCTGTCCTTGGCCCTGACGTACGAGCAGTGACTACGTCCTACCAATTGCTACTTGGAAACCTCATCTGCCACTATCTCCCTTTACAGGCGCACTGCCTCCATCGTAAGTGACTGCTGCTGAGGAGCCCAGCAGGTCACACTGCAGCCATCTGTCATCACAGCATCAACCCTTCATACAGTCAAGTCCATGCTCCAGCCATGTTTGCCACCATTCTCCTTTCACACCTCAACTTCATCTAAGTAAAAACAGGAGCTGATTCCTGCCCATGCCTGGGTCAGTCCCAATTCCTCACGTTTGCTCCACTGCTACCTACTCTTGGAATGCCCTCTCCCATTTTATCCAGCTACACTTACCTCCAAATTCTACATATTATTCCAAGACAAACTCAAAGACACTTGCTTCCTGAAGCATTCCAGGAGTTTGCCAATTGTGAATTCATGTAGTTCCTTTTTGCCCTAGATTATGATACACACATGCTTTATCTCCTCTAAACCCAGAGCTTCAATCTTTAATGCACATCTATGAAGACTCTCAAAGTACACATATATTTTAAGTCCATCCTAAAATCTCCTAGAATAAAGCCCCAGGCATGTACATTCAAAAGAATGAACCACAAGTAATTTGGGGCCATCATAACTGAAAAATGACTACCACAAATGAAAGAGGTCTCCAAATGTACAAGTCACACCCTGCCTGATATACCAGGGGGGCTAAAATAATGCAGACAAGCGGACACTTTGGTCAGCAGTAGTTCGCCATAATCAGAAGTGTCTGGACGCTGATGGTAACCACTCTGAGCACCTCTTGTAATTGCAGAAGTTAAACGTGACTTGTATTCATCTTTTATTATCGGTATACATTGAGTATTACAATTTTAATAGTTTTCCTTTCTTAAAATTTGTATACGCTTTTTTGGCACTGGCACCCTCCGTATATAGTAGAGATTTAAATATTTGCTGAATTCATTCATTCAGCTTTGTTCAAGACATGAAAAACTAAAAAGAAATCTTTGGTTCAAGCCCTCAAAATATTAGTTTATTGGGCAAAAAAGATAAACAGATCTTTATAATATTGTATTACTACATTAGAAGTAGTGCTGGTTGTCTAAGAAACAAGACACCTAAGCCAGCGTGGGAACGTGGAGTGGGAGAGTGTCAAGCACAGAGAATAACACGTGCTATGCCATAAGACAAGAGAACAAGGCACATTTTGGGACCTAACAGGCTGTGAGGCTGGTGAATAGCATGAAGGAGTCAGAGACTGGTGCTGACACTACACGGAGGGAGGCAGATGTCAGATCATGCAACGTCTCATAGGTCTCGTTAAATGGTGTGTTTTCATGGTGAATCAATCAGTTAACCCTTCAAAACCAGGCATTACAATGTCGTTTTTCAAATATGTAAAGAATAAACATGGAAATGAACATTAACATTGCCTACTAAGGTACATGAGCAATTTGAAATCAATACAGTAATGGTGGAGAACATACTTTAAGCTTATTCTCTAGTAAAGGTGATGAGACTTCCACATGCCCTTTTTGGCCTCTTTTGGAACAATGGCATTTTGGTGTGTCATCTGGCACACACAGCCTTAGCGTGAGAAGAAGGTACCTGTCTGACGTGGGAATCAAATGACTGCAGAGAATCAGCAGCCCAGTTTGCTGGATTGACCAAGGTAGTTATGTCCTCACAACCTAGGAAATGAGATTCCTGAGCTCCACCTTCCTTCCTCTAACTATTTTGGTGAATTCAGGGATGGACACATGTGTGGGAAGCAGTGTTTGACTAGGTTTACCAGGGAAGTAATCTATTCTAGGAACTCACCACTAGTACAGTTCTAGAGGCACAGACAGAAGCCTTTCTTGTCATGTGATCACCGGCCCCAGCAGAATCCCAATGCTTGTCACTCTCATAAATACATACCGTCCCCTCTGCTGGGCACTTTGGTTGGCAGACTATTTTCTGTCCGACTCTCTTCTTCAGCTTTTTCTGTTTGTTCAGTTTTGGATTCCTCTTTTCTCTCAAACTGTGGTGCTTCCTGAGCCTGGTGGTCTGAAGGAGTACCTGGTCTAGCAGATGATGTTAAGGTTTGGGGTGTTTCCTCACTAGCTTCTGTAACATGAAGTAATCTTAAATTAACAATTTAGGAAACTTCTGGTTCAATAATAAAAAAGGTAAAAGACAAAACTGCGCCTCACCAACTCCTATTCTATCTGTCTTCTCTCCCTCTTTCTTATTTGTCTTATCAGGCTCTTTGGCTTCTTCATTATGGCTACCCTCCGAGTCAGAGCACTCGTCCCCTTCCTCTACAGGCCGGAAGTCCATCTCCTGCTCTTCTGGAATAGGCTCTTTCTGCACTTTCTGTAGCAAAAAATACAGCCAAAGGTTAACACCATGTTTTGATTTGGTAGAAGGTCAGTGCCTGTCATGCCATTTAAAACACACGTTTTACCTTGAGAGACAGGAAAGCGCCAGAGGAGTCAAATGTGCCCATCTCCTCTTCGGCATCTTCTAAGCACCACTCTGGTAAGCTGTCCCTGTCGTCATCTATGCTGCCACTGCCAGAGCGCACCCTTCGGTAACCCCGTTCATCATCCCGATCTCGAAAATCAAACTCAAACCTTCGCCGTCGTTCCATGTGTTCCCGCCAGCCTGCAGAACGAGGGCCATCTGGGATGAGGAGGGGACAGAAACCTTAGAGACGTTTTATGACAGCACTGGAAAAAGAAAACCATGGATGGGAATAAAGGAGAAAACTACCACTGAAAGCAAATTCAAATGGATCAACCTACTAAAGAGAAAACTGGGCAAATTACATGAAGTTCCGAGCTCAGGATACGAATACCATCACTGAGTGACAGTAGGTAACTTCATTAAGGACCAAGCTATGACATACTCCAAGGCTTTTAAAGACACATTTAAAACAAATCACTTTTAAAGGACACTTCATTAGAAGTATGTATTTTTAATAAGCCTTAGGTATCTGATTGAAATGCTGATTAGCCACTCATGTGGCCTAGACTTGCAGCATTGGGTATCTTTCCATACTAAAACCCATGCCTTCCCTTTGGCAGGTCTTCAAGCATTTCTTCTCATGGAAATATCATTCTTTATGGCTAAGACCAGTTCCCTGTGTCAATTCATAATATCAAAACCATCATGCCTACTTGCTAGCACCAAGATCCCTTTTGTAACTCTGACTCCCAACAGTAAGTCATGGAATTATAGTACTGACAAATGTCAGAGATTTTGTATAGCCCACTACCCTAATTTTATAGTTTAAAAAAATCAAAATTCTGACAGCAGAAGTAACTTGCAGTTACTTGCAAAGCAGAATTATAATTCATTTCTACATCCTCTACTGCTTTTTCCACAACAACATGCTTCCTCTTTCCCTTCCTCTCATCTCTTAACTTTCCCTAGGGAATTTTTATTTCCGTATAACACCCCCAAGGACATTCCTAAACCCACCCTAGCATACTATTATATCCACTATCCAACAAAAAGAGACTGCTTAAGAATAAAAGATCCTAAAGTATTTTTCTAAAAATGAAAGGGAAACTTGTTAAAATGTGGCAAACCTGAGTCTAAGAGAGTCTTAAAAAGAGAGGCAGGTTTTAACCTATTTGAATTTTCTATCCTTGACTGATTTCTCTGTGGGAGAAACACAAAGAAATGAGGCCAAAGTGAAATGTTCTTACTACTGAGGCTCAGTTTGCTAAAATGAGCAATCTAAAAATCAAACTGAAAACCAAAGGGCAAAATATTAAAATGTCAAATACAGGTAGTATCTTATCAACCACTCACAAAAGGTAAGGAAATATCATTCCCACACTCCTCACCTTTTACTTTCAACAACAGAACACTACTTACTACCTTCCATGAAAACTAAGGAATTTGATACACAGATTCCTTAAATGTAACCTAGAGTCATTACTCAAAAGAAGTATTCGTGATCAAGTGCTGAATTCCAGAGCACTCCGTCTGCTACTATCTTTTCTAACCCGTCTGTAAGTATGCACCATGATAGGAATCTATCCTTCTAGGCATCTGGCTCATGTTTCTCTTACTGACTTTCCTAAGTTCAGCTCCCAGAGCAGATGCTTAGCTGCCCTTAACGCTTCCACCTCCATGTACACCCAGATGTGAGCCCTACTTTAATACACCCTACTTTAATAAAAGTATGTCCCATAATTTCGTTGTCTTACCAATAGCAAATAAAACTTTATTCATGAAAGTAAATGTAGCAGGTAAGGCACATCTGCAGCTCGTTAAGACTGACCACTGCTTTACAGACCTTACATCAGAACTAGTGTGATACTATTTTCACAAGATAAAAATCAGTCAAAATCATTATATTAAAATTTTAATCAATTCTAATAAAAGATTAACATCTAAGAAACGTGAAGAGTAACATAACAACGGATATAATCAGACTCAATTTTTAATATGATGGGTTGAAAGAGGAGATAGTATTCGTTTCTAAAAATGCATCTTCACAGTGCTTTTCCCGCTCCATATATCTTTATATTCCCCCAAACTATCTTTTAAAACTATATAGATAAAAATTGGGGGGAAATTGTCAAGTTGATGACAAATAAAACTGACATGAAAGCCAAACATTAGGGAGAAAGATTCAGAAAAGATAAGAAAAAGACAATATATATCCAAAATCAAAGTTGTTGGTTGAGGAGGGTCGGTGGTACAATATGACACTAAATTTTACTTTGTTCAATTCCCTTTAACAAAATCAACATCAGACATTTGGGCTCAGAAACACTGTTCATCTTCCAAAACATTCACCTTGTTTGTTTTTGATCAGCTGGAATTTTTCTTCTCGCTCAGCCCAGATCCTGTCCATTCTCACTGAATGCTTGTTGGGAACATAGTCTACAAACCCTCTGCTTACAGGCAAGCTCAGCAAAAAATGCTGTGATGCCTTGGAGAGAATGATAACATTTGGTTGCCCAGGACACAGACTGATGAGAACTGCCTCGATAACTGTGATGTAAACAATGCCCACTAATGACAGAAAACTCGCCCAAGAAACAGTCGTCAAGTATAACTTCATCCAAAGATTAACTTCACAAAGTTTCTCCCTACCCACCACTCCAGAAAGCACTCTGAATGCCTGTTATGTTTACTTAGAGCAAGACTAGTGGTTTTGCTAATAACTTGATTTTAAAAAGCAAATAAAAACAGTTTACATTATTTTAAGTTCCTCTAATAAAGGTAAGCTCTCTTGGCACATGATTCATAGATAAAATCTTACATTATGCACGTGAAATTCAAAAGACATGTACACATTGTGTATGCTTCAGTTCTTCCTGACCCCACGATTCAAGCTAGAGTGGCATCTGATTATCATGAGGCATGGAATCAGCACTCTGGTAGGGAATGAACTTTGACACAAAGCACCAGTGTCTTCAATTACCAGCATATCTAATGTCAGGGAAGAAACAGTTTGAAGCATTCTTCAGAGTCGAACAGAAGAACTTACAAAACCACTAATCGCTACTACTCTCTCTCCTTTTTCTAAAGTTAGAGGGACCAAAAAAAAAATGAACTTGTGATTGTTTTTGACCTGGGTTTAAAGTTTATTCTTCAAATAAGCATAAATCACATTTTCAGGACAAAAAAAAAATTGAAAGAATGAATTCTTTCTTATGCAGGAAAAAAAAAACATTTTAGGGGGAGCACATGTCCCTAAGAGAGCGTGTAATTAATTATACATTTATAAGTTTTAAAGCATGCTAAAAAAAGACTCAAAGATTTAGAGTTAGACAAAACCAAACGAAACACTCTTCTTGGTTGTGCAGTTAAGAGCAGGTGCTTCCCATTAAACCCCACTATTTGCCCCAGAAAAATAAGTGATTTTAATCAACTGAATAGATGTAGGGAATTTTTGTTGAAATTTTTTGTAGTAATAAGACTGAGTGATGACATAAATAATGACTCCAGTTGTTTTTTTAAAAAAACAGTTTATCTTTTCCGCTTATTCCCTAACCATTTCCACCAAACCCTCAAAAGAATTCTTACCAGGACTATGAGGCCGCCACCTCTCGCCATCCCGTCTAGATCCAGCTAGCCGCCAACCTCCCTCTTCATCTTCTCCATTTTGTTCCTCTCTAAAAATACGCCAATTGTCACTTTCTGATCGTATAAATTCATGCTTTCTTCCCACTGATGTTGGTCCACCTTCCTCAAAATTTGGTCTCCCTGTAAATAAAATAAGAAACGTGAGCCTGAGCCAAGAAGGATTTTAAAAATAGACTTGACTGCTCAAATCAAGCTCTTCTGCAAATGTGTCCATTTCAATGTTCAGGTAGAGCAGTAAATAAAATGAGGATATATATTATTAAACACATTTCTTAAAGCTGAATGTTAGCAGACTGGGCAATTATTTTTAAATATATACGCATTGAAAAAAAGGGGCAGGCAAAGAAAAGTGAATCAACTTTCCCCTTACACAAGACCCCCCCCAGTCTTACTCTCCAGGAGTTTCTTACCAAGTCTTCCCAAAACTGTCCACAGCTAGACTTATGCATATATATACAGACCCCTCATTTGCACTCACGTAACACCACCCTCAGAACGTTATACATGCTGTTTTGTACCCTTGCTATTTTCACTTAACAGTGTAACTTGGCAATCCATCCTTACCAGCACATATTTCTTTCCTTTTTTTTAAGTCAAACAATATTTTAAATTATATGATGTAACTTAATTTAACCAACTTCTACTGGTGATTCTGCCCAAACAGGATTATCTGCAAATTTCTCTCCCTCTTTTATTCCAAAACAGGTTGTAAATTCAAAGGCAGAGATTGTGAGCTGTAATTTTTCATTTACTCTAGCAGGAAGTACATTACAGGCATATAACAAATTGCTTTTGAACAGAATTCAAAGCTAAGCTATGTCTAACCTGATGCAACTCAAGAGCTACATTAACGGTAAAAGATATCCTGGTATACCAAGTAAACTAAATTGGCACTTTCAAAGGACAAGATAATTCTAAACTGTGTAAACAGATTCTTTAATCACCATCCCACATATGCTAATATATATAATTCATAACAGATTATTTAAATTTCACATTAAAGTAGTTGAAAATTTAGAACATACACTGATGTCCTCAGTTTATAACAGTAAAAGTTACATATTCTCTCATTGACAACCTCAATTCTTTTCATTAAGCCATCATGAAAACCGAAAAACAAAATTGTACAGTGGCACCTGAAAATGAAGACATTTTATTTTTTGGTCATCCTCTTATAGTCCATTTAGCATTATGATTCAACATCCTGTTTGCCCAAATGTCTGTTAGGCTGTTATCAGATATTGTTCTTAAGAGATGAAGATTATTTTAAAGGATAAAAGAATTTAGAATGGGAGGAAAAACACTACCCGCTTTCTTATCACGGCAGGCAGCCTCTAACATTTGTGTAATCTCCCCCACCCCATGTGTGCGCTGGACTTACTGACTCTCCTAACAAACAGAATACAGTAGAAGTGATGAGCTGTCACTTCCAACACGAAGCTTCCCTGTTGGATACTCTCTCTGAGGGAACCCAGTTGCTATGTCATGAGGCAGCTCTGAAAGAACCAGGCCTGCCTACAGCCACATGAACAAGCCTAGAGGCAGCTGCAACCCCAGGTGAGCCTTGAGGTGACTGCAGCCTCAAGAGACACCCAGGCCAGAACCACCTAGCTGAGCTGCTCCTTCCTGGCCCACAGAAACTGAGATAATCAAGAATAAATGTTGGCTAATTTTAGCCACTAAGTTTTGGGGTAACTTGTTATACAGCCATAGATAATAAAAACACTCGTTAAACTGATTTAATCTTCATAACAATCCTCAGTATTGGAAATTATTTTTCCCATTTTATAGCTGAGAATATTGAGGCTCAAAAAGATAACCCAAGAGAATTGTTCAAAATCATACACTACTATTTAAATGGCATAGATAGGATTCAAAAGTTAATCTTCTGACTCATTCAATAAATATTTATTGCAAGCTAAGTGCCAGGTTTTATGGATTCAAGTACAGACATATCCCACATGTCTGGCCTTGGGTTAGAAGGGCTCGAAGACCTTGCAAGCTTTCTTGCTCAGAATTAGAAGGGAATAACCCATTTTACAAAGCACCACATCCATTATACGACTTGATGAAAAAATGTAGGCACACTTATGAAAGAAGAACAAATTTAAAACAAAGAAATCGCTAATGTATATAAATTGATACATGATGGGAAATAGCTTTTAACCCGTGTAATCAATCAGCTGCAGTATACACGTATGTGCCAGGTACTATACAATGACTTGGGAACATGATAGTTGAACCATTCATTTTCATCTACTTTTACATTAAGCCTTTGAAAATGTAATGAATGGGGGCCGGCCCGGTGGCTCAGGTGGTTGGAGCTCCGTGCTACTAACTCCGAAGGCTGTCAGTTCGATTCCCACATGGGCCAGCGGGCTCTTAATCACAAGGTTGCCAGTTCAATTCCTCGAGTCCCGCAAGGGATGGTGGGCTGCGTCCCCTGCAACTAGCAACGGCAACTGGACCTGGAGCTGAGCTGCACCCTCCACAACTAAGACTGAAAGGACAACAACTTGAAGGTGAATGGCACCCTCCACAACTAAGATTGAAAGGACAACAACTTGACTTGGAAAACAAAAAAAATGTAATGAATGTACAAGGTAAGCAAAATAGCACTAATGACAAAATGCTTAACTCATCAAAATTGGTCATTATAATTTTTTCTAACAGATGATAAACTACAAAAAACATAAGTTATTAAAAATACTAGTAGTCCCTCAATCTAGAAATAGAAGTCTATCTGTGGTTAGCTTTTACGTGACTTTATTTTTATGTATTATAGTTGCAATCAGTATACCTATTTTATAATCTACTTTTCATCTATGATAACAAATACTTCTCTGTGATTATGTATCTTCCAAATAATACAAATGGGTATATACCAAATATACCTTGCTGCTGCAGCATAATCCAGCAGATTATTCCCCACTGCCCCACTGCTTTATATCTAGTTTTTTGAGAACTATAGAGATAAGAAATACCTGTGTGTACATGTGTTTTGCTTTTTTGAACTATTTCTTCTGAAAAAAACTTCAAAGGGTGAAACTGAAATTACTAGGTCAAATGACAGACTTCATACATACCTTTTCCCTCCTAAAAAAGGGTCAGGCCACCACACCACTTTACATTATCAACTTTAAGCGTTCTATCTTTTAAAAACTTTTATTACTTTAATAGTTATAAAATGGTATACTAATGTGGCTCAAATATGAATTTTTCATATCAAAGATTTTTCCTGTTGTTTACTGACTTTATTTCGCTTTATGTGAATTGTTTGTTTGCATTTTTTAAATAAACCAACAGCTTCTTTACCTTTGTAACTGTCAAATCCTATACATACTTTTCATATTAGTACCTAGGAATAAGAAAAATGTAAAGACAGAATAAGGTCAAAATAAGAAAACTACAGGAAGGAAGAAGTTTGGTTTTTCTACTTACTGAAAACTATCTTGTAATTCTCAACCTGTTAGAAAACCTGCACGTCTAAAGTCTGAATGACTACTTATGCCATTCCTTGCTCCAAAAAGGATTTGAGACAGAAATTTGGAAGATAAAGAAGAGCACAGTATCAAAGAAAGAATGAAGATCTTGGAGTCACTAGACCTGATTTTAAATTCTGGCTTCAATTCTGATCTACACACTTTGAAGAGCGTGTGTGTGTACACAGAGAGGTGAGGCCAGGCCACCTGATTGGACACAACCACCAGCCCATGCTAGTTCAAAAATTCTGTAATAAAGGAGTTCAGATTTTGTTACCACGTGCTTGTTTCCACAAAATAATTCCTTAAAACTGCATTACACTTTTTGATGTATCAAATATTGCATAATGAATAAGTGCAATAAATAGAAAGATCTAGTTGACAACTTCTCTGGTAAACCAAGGAAAACCAGAATAATGTAATTCTGACAGGCCAAATCTATCCCATCCATATGTAAGTGCAAGGCAGGTGGAATTCTACCCTCAGGGGTCACTGCCATTTTCATAAGAGAAGGGTGAAAAAGATCCAAGCACTTTTAAATGGACTTCACACATCTCCTCCCCTACCTTCTAAAAAACTTATTATTGAAGTATAACATTCTTATTAAAAAGTACACCAATCACAAATGCGCAATTCAAAGAGTTTTCATAAAGCAAACACATCCATCCACGTAACTACCCCCTACGATTTTTAAAAGCAAAAGAATGTCAGGAGCTCTGGTGTCCCATGTCCTCCCCATCAGCCTTGCCCACGAGCAGCACTATTTTGACTTCCAGCCCCCAAGATTAGTTTTCTGTGCTTTTAACCATGTTTATAAAAATGGAACATTCGTTGCTGTCCAGCTTCTTTCCCTGAACACTACAGGACAGGCACGCACACAGTTACCCAGAATCGCAGCTTGCTCTTGGCTGCTGCCCTACAGGACCTCGTAGTATGAACAGACCAAACATATTTCTCTTCTCTACTGTGGATTTAGGTTGCTTCTACTTTTTGCTATTATGAATTGTGGGGCTATGAACATTCTTGGATATGAAATTTGATGAAGATGTTTACATTCTGTTGGTATTTTCCTAGGAGTGAAATTATGACCTGGGTCATAAGGTATATTCAACTTTAGTAAGTACTACCAAAAATTTTCCCCGACAAATAGTACTACTTTCTTTACCACTTTTTTGCTTGTTTGTTTTACTCAAACCTCTAGTAAACATCAACTTGAGTACCTCCTCCACGGACAAACCCAAATGAAGACATTGGACTGGACATAAAGAAGAGACACAGACACAGCACCTCCGCTCCAGGTCCACAGTGGACACGCAAGTAAATAAATGACTTGATCATTACAGTTGACAAAATACACTGCTGTATCTCTTCAGATCCTCACAATAAACAAACGAGTTAAGTCAAACATTATCATCTCTACTGTTCCCTTGAGGAAAGGGATACCTGATAGGGGAGTTTCCCAAGGTCACATAGCTGAATAGTGACCAAATCAGAAACAGAATACAGGTGTTCAAACTCCTAATCCAGGGTTTACTCACATATTAACCCATCAGAAGTAGCCAGAAATTCTAGAAAAACTAAAGTAGGAAGAGTTAGATCTGAGATCTAAATCTAATAAGCTTGAAAAGAGCAACAGACATACCATGCATGGAACAAGTTGGCGACAGACTGCCCACATCTCTAAAAGGGGGAAGATGGAACTAAATTTGTTGAATCTTACAGCAGAAACAACATACCCCTGAAAAAAATAACTTCAAGAACTATCTAATATACATTTTCAATTACTATGAATGTAACTAAAAATTACACTGTATGCAAAAATTGCTCTAAAATATTAAAATAAACCCTTTATAAACTAAATGATTACAGTAGACTTATATTTGCATAAATTTGGGTGGGGAGTGGAGGTGCCAAAGAGAACTTCACCTGAATAATTTGAGTTAAAAAATAAATACATTTGTATATTACTGACATAATTTTAGAATAATAATAAATATTAAAGTCATTCACGGGCAACTTAGATAATATCTAAAATTCCTTTCATGTTGAAGAATTCTTCTAGGATTCCACAGTGACCAGGGCTAAACGAGTGAGGGGAACCCCCAAGGCCTTTCTCAGCATTGAAAATCCAAGTCTTCCTCCTCCTATGGCAACAGCACCACGACAAAGATGAGTATTTTGGTTGACTTTTTAAAATCTTAACCGATTAATTTGTAAACAAGCTGATTTAAAAGTACATGCAATTGGATAATTTATAAATTAATGCCTGAACCAAATATTCCTAATCTACAGTCAATAAATGAGCCCCAGGCTACGAATCCTTGAACTGGAAGCACATATTGTGTTATCATGCTTTTTTCTTTTTTCAGGGAAAAGGGTCTAAGGTTTCTGTCAGTCTTAAAGGTATCTATAACGTCCAAAATGTAAAGAAAGACAAATTTAAAATGTATTTTTTTCCTGTTCAATATAGCAAATATGACCATTTTATGAGCAAACTATATTATCTGTATAATAAATGTTTTTTCTTACATCACAGTAACTGAAAATGTATGAAAGGTGCTACAATACAAGGTATTACATATCTAAGTATTTTCCCCAGTGGCAATAAGTACTTGTTTCTGCTTTAATGTATTAAGTCAGAATAGAATTCTTCTAAAAGTAAAATAAAGTTAAAATGCAGTACTGGTTTTAGTCCGGTCTAATTGAGTGGACTTCCTAAGGAGAAAGAGCAGTAAAAGGGCACCTGTGTGCATGTTTGACACACAGCCAAAAATCGTGTTTATGGAAAACTTCAGATGGAGCAAGGAGGCGCTCAGCCAACAAAATCTACAGCTGTGAGACTTGGAACCTACAAGTGCCCCAACTCCAAAAGCAAACGTGGAATTATGGGACAGACTTTGAAGCTTGTTTATGTGCAGATTTTTCTTGCAAGTAACTTTGTATTCCTCTATTCAGATATATACTCTCTGATCAACACTAAAAATATTTTCTAATGCCAGAGAAAACAGTGAAAGGGAATCCCATCCAGGTGTACACATCTACCTCCCCACCCCCACAATTACTTGTAAACAAACTCTTGGTGGCGAGGATGGAGTAGTTTCAATTCCATACCCAGAGATTCGCAACTCTTCTCCCATCCTAACCCCTGAGGGGCACCAATCCGCTCCACTGGTTAACATGGGTCCCGAAAACACAGCAGTTCCGGGCTAGAAGGGAGAATCTCTTTGAAAAGTGCCTCCTGGGGTTTGACTGTGCCCCATGTCCCCGCAGTGCTCATGCTCAGTCGTCCGCTGATAGGCATCCAGACGCTGCCTGCAACCTCTGGGGAAGGTGACCCGTAGGTGAGCCTGGATGCGGAACTGGAAAGAGAACAGGCACCTTCTAAAGAAAGCTAAGTGGACCATGCAAGAAAGAACACTAGAGAAACCCTAGACACCAGGGTTGACGTTCTGACATTGGGAGATTCTCTATAAACACCGGCAGGACATTCAACTAAAGGTTTTATTGTTTTCAACTACAGTGTGGAACACTTATGGATTATATACTGAATTACTTCAGCCAGAAAGAAAACCAAACACCCTTGGGGCAGAGAAGTGAATTTAATAAAGAACAACCGACCTGGTCTCGGCACCTTGCTTAATCGTTATGATTTTGAATAAAAAAATCAATCAATCAATGAACAGCAACCTAGCATTTATGTTCATTCATAGAAGAGATGTTTTACAGCCCTCGCCACCTAAAATCACTAATTCTGTGTAGGGCCCACGTGTTTGGGGGTGAAGTTGGCCTATCACCAGGGCCACCTCCACTAACCTGGCAGCCTGCACCAGAAATGAATGAACAGGCTATGGTAACGGGCACGCTATGCTCCCGGTGGGCACTCCAGAGCGGGTCTACACTATCCATGCAGTTAGCAGTGAGGAATCACTGGGTACAGGCCATAGCAGACTTTCAAATTACAGAAATCCAGAAACCAGAACACATCTTCACTTGAGACATTTCTTTCTTGATGATCATTCTGCCAAATAATTTTTGCCTCAATATATTCTGAAATGGAGTATATTATGGAAAGAAGCTTCTAAGTTTGGTAAAATTCTTCACTATCTTGTTTGCTATAGTGTCTGTTCAAGACACATGGCAGATACACTTCAGTACCTCTGCTCTCTGAAAGGCAGTGTTACGCTGTATTTACTCTGGCTTTCCTCCCCTAATCAGTTAACTGGGAACTGATGTAAAGTATAATTCCTACCAGCACCGGCAGGAAACAAGCATCACAGCACAAGTCCTTCCTTGATGCTTTTACCTTCTCTAGTTCTGAAGGTCAGTTTCCAATGCTGTGTCTGAACTTGTATTGAAATGCTTGGCATTAATAAAACAAAGAAAGACTTAATATATTTTTTAATTGTGGGGAGTGGGAAGGAATCTACAAAGGCGGATTTCACTTTCTAAGTAGCATTATATTGGTCTACATTAATAATTTTCCCAGCAGGCCTTCCATGATTTTACTTTGAATAATCGCAGCCTTTGTTTCTAAGATCCTCTTACATGTGACATTTGATCAAAGTTTTAAAATCAGCAGCTAATAGACGTGTAGAAAAGTACTGCTCAGTAAGGCATTATACAAAGCCACCCCACAGCTCATTTCAAGGTTGCTACAAGCTGCATCACAGATGTTTTCCAGCTAAACACTATTTAGATGTTAAGTTAAATTTTCTGTACCCTGAACACTATGTTTTACTGCATGTCATCATACTTCTCCTTAAGGAAACATCACTGAGGCATACCTTAAGACAATTCTTCAGTTCTTTCACACCCGTGTGTTTTTTAAAGATAAGTACACGGTACCAAACAATAAGTTTATTTTTATTCAAGGTCCCTGTACACAGCCTTAAAAATAAAGAAGTCTGCCTCCTTGCCCCTCCCCCAAGAAAGATTTCAGGTAACTAAATTACCTATATTACTAATTCTAGAATTAGTGATAGCCATTCTGATGAGATGGGATATGCAAAGAAAACTGGTAAAAATCAATTAATCAATTCATACCTAAAAGTCCTTATACAAGGATATCTTCCCCAAAGAAATGGAGGGGGGAAAAAAGATTAGTAAAGGAAATATCTCACACTTCGACACACTATATAAGGAAAGACGGTTGAAAGAAAATCTTGCAGGGAATTTTATCCCTTTGAACTTTTAAATAAACTCTTAAGTAAGATTATGCAAACTTACTAAAGACCGGTCCAGATTAGAGGGAAAAAATGCACCCCTTCTCCAAGTCAGTTCTGGAGGCTTTCTCCAGAGTTGTTAAGGTCTGTGTTGGGTAAAGAAAGACCTTTTAACAAACCAGCATTCTTTTCCACATGATCAGAGCTAATTGGCCCCCCTGCAGACTAAGTGACCAATCACATCAGCCTCAGCTGAAACCAGCCCCCACAACACTATAAACGGAGGAATGTGAACTGTAAACCCAGTCCAAGAAGAAAACCTACAAACTGGACTTGTAGAATAAAATTACCTCATCAAAAAGGCAGACTCTGCAAGTTTCTTCAAGACCTACCTGTGCATATAGGCCGACCCAGCAAAAGAACTGGTGAGTACATGAAATAATATTCATTCTTATTTCTTTCCTTAAGGGAGACAGAAAGAAACTGACTGGCAAATAGGGACAGAGCTAGATATTGCCAATAGAGTTTTAAAACAACGATATTACCTATAGGGTCATACATTAAGGTTCTTCATTCTTTTTCTTTAAATTTCAGGAATGGAATAACAGGCCTATTGAAAGTATTACTGGAAATTCTCTTCTTAGTTGTTTTATTAAATGTATACTAACTCTCCATTATAATATAGAAACAAGTAGGAGAGAAAAACCCTAAAAAAAAATACAGTAACTTTTAACAAAATGTATCTTTTTTTTGAAAGGGATTAAAGAACCCAAGATGAACATATAAAAACAAAGGACAAAAAGGAAAAACACTTTGTCTTTATTTTTTAATCCATGAAAAAAGTGATGAGTATCCTAATTTTAAATTTTGTTTTAAGTATGGTATTGCTGAAATTGGATGCTTCTGCAAGTAAGCATCTAAAAGAATCTCTGAGCTTATATAATAGAAGTCACACTGTTTACCCTAATTCTGGAGGGCAGGAGAGACAATTATAAGACTCCCTATACAGTCTTAAAGTGTTCATACCAGACATGAACAAATACATAGTAATACTGCAATCATTTAACACTCGTTATTATAGCCTGCATCTTAACTGTTTAATATGAACTATACTACATTGCAACATGAAAATAAGAGACATAGTTTTTAGAACTACAAACTAAAGAGTAAAATGAATCCATTATTTTGATGACCAATAAAGCAGCCAAACTATCATTTTTATAAAGTACTATTTTTTCCACCAAATAGTTTATATATGGGCAAAAATTTTACAGCCCACACACAGAGTTACAAGCAAACTTTCCCAAGTTCCAATTCTACTTTCTATTGGGATCAGTTGATGAGAATCATGTAAGTACAAAACAAAACAGAAACAAATTCATAGACACAGAGAACAAACTGATGGTTGCCAGATGGGAGGCAGGTGGGGGAAATGGGAGAAAAAGGTGAAGGAGATCAAGAAGTACAAACTGCCAGTTACAAAATTAGTCACCAGGAAATAATACACAGCATAGGGAATACAGTCGATAATATTGTAATAATGATGTCTGGTGACAGATGGGTACTAAACTTATCATGGTCATCACTTTGAAAGGCATATAAATGTTTAATCACTATGTTGTACACCTGAAACTAGAATAATGTTGTATGTCAACAATAATTAAAAAAACAAATTTTAAAAATGGACTGTGTGCCTGCAGGGATATGAAAATTACTTGGAAATGTAAGCACATAAACATAACGTCCGCTCATCAGACATTATGTCACTTTTAAATTTGATGGAAGGAAAATCTACATATATCAGGCAGCAATAACATAATTTTAAAATGCCATACAAGCAGACATAAAATCCTACAGAAAAAAAAGTCCTACAGAAAACCTGTATCAGTTGAGGGAAATGGTAATAAGTTGACAAACATGTAGGGTTTTAAGGGATCGTGTTCTTTAATCCCCCCTTTTCGTTCCCTGTTGAATATAAGGAAGCCTGGCCAAAGGGATGAGGTGGCTTGCCCGCACTCACACGGCTCTGTAGTCACCAGAGCCATAGCCCGGCCAGCTCCGTTCCCCACCTTGTCTTCCTTATGCTAAACACACGGATTCCATGAGTCCACAGAACGGAGTCATTCAGGGACTTCTATTAAACGGGATCAGAATCTTACTGCTCTCAGCTCTTCCACTTGCCACACAATCTAAACAAGATCTAGCAAGCTAGTCTATATAAAAAAGATATTGCTTCACTGTTTTCATATTAGCCTTTTGACTTTCTTGTCCCAAGGTAAGAAAAAAAGAGTGAAACTATAAAAGCCTAGAGTATGAGTGCTACAAAAGTTGTAGGTAACAAGTAACAATCCAGAAAATGCCCAAATGGGAATCATTAATTTTGCTAGCTAAGTCTGTCTAGAAAGGCTACCTCCCCAGGTAATGAATGCATTTTCGAACTTTAACAAAGCAGGTTGAAAATCAATATGAATCATGGAGCTTTCCCCACTCCAAATTACTATGAAACACTAAGCAATCAGTGGTTTCTTGAGTGGCACAAGCACTAGCATAGAGGTCTGTGATGGGCATTTTCATATAAGCAGGAAGCAAGAAACAAGAAAGGACGATGCCATGGTCAGTGCAGAACTGGGCAGTGGTTCACAAGCGACTATTCTTCACTGTTATATCCTTCTTCCTCTTCAAGTGTCAAAATGTCTTTTATAAAATTATGCTAGTATTGTGTTTTTAAAATTCTTTTCTCACCTGGCAAAATACAAACTTGGCAACGCTATGTAAGAACTCTCCTCTCCAGTGTTTTAATTTTCCTGGTCCGGAGAATCCTAGATTATGTAATAATTCGTCATTGCACTAATCTTCAAATCTTGCAAGATGTCTTCCTTAACTGAAAATATATTTCTTGCCTACAAATCCTAAGTCTGAACCTAAGCAAGCATTCCTGAAGAACATATATTTTGTAGTAGCTCTTGAACAAAATTGGTCAAACAGAGCATGTGTTATGCATGAAGGCTAACCAGGGTCAAAATGTCTCCGGCTGCGGTAATACAGCACTGACTATGGACTCAGTATGAGACGTACCACTACTTACTACCTTCGTGATCTTAGGAAACTCACTGTGCCTCAGCATCATTATCTGTAAAATGGGCATAATGATACTTAATTCTGTGAAAGTTAAGAAATATTATCAATAACAATAAAGCAACTAATGCTTACTGAGAGGTTAATCTGACCACGCACTGCCTATTAGCTTCACGAGTTAGCACATGTGAAGTGTTTGGTATGATTCCTAGCACGTAATACATGTTAGCTAATATTATTAATTGTTACTGTCATAAGAATCATGTATAAAGTTAACAATGCTTCAAAACAGATACTTGAGACAGTTTGGGGACAAGAAGCGCGTCTATTAAAGGTGCTAAAAAAATCTGGCTGTCAAAGACTATTTTGTGAATGCAACAGTAATTATCTTGGGAAAGATTTTTATTTCACCAAACTCTCTAAATAGACAGCTTCTTGTAGTGAAAACAAACAAACAAACAAATAAAACTAACCCACTGTGAAGTGAGCCAGATTTGGAGAATAATCCCAATAATCCAAGGCCCCCATCTGCCTTGTGTGAATTTCTTTTATCGCCTGATCGTCCGTGACCTCATCTGAAAATGGGACAATGTCTGTCTTGCTGAGATACCAAAGAATTAAGAGATAATGCAACACGAAAGCACCCAGCACAGTGCCTATGATTATTTTGTTGCTGTTGTTATTATTATTTCCAAAAGGGCAGAGATCAGGTCTTCTAAAACACTGAAAGAATCTAGCAAAATGAGTCATTCAATAGCAGTGCCAAGAAAAAAATATACACTAAAAAAATGATAACGACAACTTGTGAGGAATAATAAATTATAAAACACTGATGCCCTAGGATTTTTTTAAGTTTATGATATGAAGCTGAAATCACCAGCTAATCTAAATAAATGTAACAATCATTCCCGTGTTCCATCATTAATTCACATCTGAAGAAAATAACATTACCAATAAATGATACATGAGCCTCAGGACAAAAGAGAAAGTGTATACCATGCGGGCCCAAGTTCAATTCCGACAACACAGTAGGCAGTCTCCTAAGGCCCCAGACACAGGAAGGACCCAGCAAACCCAGGCAACACCCCAGCTCTACATGCCTCTAACCCACTTAGGCGGTGCCATCCTTCAAAAGGGAGGAAGGGGACATGCGATACTTCCAAGGGCATCTACTTCTGAAGGAAGAAGCAAGAAAAAGAGTCAAGTAGAATTCCTAGTACTGGATTGTTACAAAGAACAGAGGAGCACTCAAGGAGCAAAGCTGCATTTCCCATTCTGTTCCTGATACCTCTACACAAGTCTTAGGACCCTTTGTAATATACAAGGCTGGCCACATGCAAGGACAGAAAGCACACCTTTGATTTCTACTCACCACACAGAGAAAAGGGTAACCACTGATGAAAACTGTTTACAGCTAAAAACTAATTATCTTTTTTAAATTCTCATTTGATGTCTTAATGATTATTTTAGTTCATTAAACTCAAAGTTTTTTCTTCTGGCTTATTTATTTTCATAAGTAATATTATCTAAGAACCTCCACCTAAATTTCTTATTTTGCCAAGAAAATCTCTCTCCACCCCACAATCTAATCAGCATCTAGAATATTCAAAAAGGGCAGCAATCCATCAGCCAGGGAAGAAAAAACCCCATGAAAATGGCCACAAAGTGACAAAAATAAAACCTAATCATAAAACTTTGAATAGGCCAAATAACTATAAAGCATACACTAGAACTACAGGTCTCTAAAAGCTTAGTCTTGTCCTAGCATTAAGTTTGGCTTCAAAACAGTTGGAGACAATTTAACACTACACTTCCAAATGATTTCTATTTATTTACACAGAGGAACACATATATTTAACATTCCCGTTAATTATGAGTTACTCATGATGAATTATTAAATAATTATGAAAAGTTTTTATTTACACATAACGTTTAGTCAAGTCAGTTAAGTAGTTGATGCCTGGACTTGTACAAGAAAAATACAGGCATATCAATAAGCCATGAACCATAATCCTAAACCTCAGAGATTTTAAAATATACTTGGAATGTTACAAAGCCAAACAGTATTTTAAGTCATTCTAGGAAACAAATAAGAGATACCATAAGGCAACTCATGATTAGTTATCAAATGTAGGACTTTGTAAATGCCGCCTTACGTACAGAGAAAAGAGAGAGCCTTCAGACTGGGAAAGCCTGCCCCAACAGTCAGGAAAACATTCCAAAAGCGTATTTACAAGGTGAATGAGGTTTCAGAATTTATTAATGTTAACTGTAAAACAGTTAAGGGTTTACTAATTTACTCTTGATTTCAGAGATTTACAGCGTGAGATGGATGGCAGTAATTGCAAAGTTATTGCTCCTCTCCTAACTCAGAGATACCGGAGGATGGTCACCAAGGATGGCCACAGCACACTCCAAATGGATGGCGCTCAAAGAGGTCTTGTGTATCTTCGAGATGCGTGGGGAATCCTAATGGACATGCGCTGGCGCTGGATGATGTTGGTCTTTTCTGCTTCCTTTGTTGTCCACTGGCTTGTCTTTGCAGTGCTCTGGTACGTGCTAGCTGAGATGAATGGTGACCTGGAGCTAGATCATGATGCCCCTCCTGAAAACCACACTATCTGTGTCAAGTACATCACCAGTTTCACAGCTGCGTTCTCCTTCTCCCTGGAGACACAACTCACAATTGGTTATGGTACCATGTTCCCCAGTGGTGACTGTCCAAGTGCAATCGCCCTACTTGCCATACAAATGCTCCTGGGCCTCATGCTAGAGGCTTTTATCACAGGTAACGGTTTTTGTTCTTTAAAAAAATTACAAAGGTTTTGGAAAGGGGATAGTAAAAGTTATAAGCATTGTGCTATAGAATCATTTATTTGCATTATTAGCAGATGATGCCTGAGACTGCAAGGAGAGCCTAGGGAGACATGGTAGGAGAGATTATAAGAAACCTGACTCTACACTTTAAATTTCACCTATTCTTAAGAACTTCTTAAGAAAAAAGGGATCATTATAACACCTACTTGTAGCAACATCTTATGCCCAAAAAAACAAAACAAAAAATTAACAAAAGTTCTAAAAGGAGTTTTTCAGAGAAGCTAAATATTTCATTAAGTGAATAAACATCAGCACATATTCTGACAGTCATTCTACCTAACAGAGAAATGTGATGGTTTTTGTTTTTTTTTTAAGATTTTATTGGGGAAGGGGAACAGTACTTTATTGGGGGAACAGTGTGTACTTGCAGGACTTTTTTTTTTTCCCCCAAGTCAAGTTGTTGTCCTTTCAGTCTTAGTTGTGGAGGGCACAGCTCAGCTCCAGGTCCAGTTGCCTGGGAGCGCATCCCTTGCGGGAGTCAAACCGGCAACCTTGTGGTTGAGAGGACGCACTCCAACCAACTGAGCCATCCGGGAGGCAGCTCAGCTCAAGGTGCCGTATTCAATCTTAGTTGCAGAGGGCGCTGCCCACCATCCCTTGCGGGACTCGAGGAATCAAACTGGCAACCTTGTGGTTGAGAGCCCACTGGCCCATGTGGGAATCGAACAGGCAGCCTTCGGAGTTAGGAGCACGGAGCTCCAACCGCCTGAATCACCGGGCCGGCCCCCTGTGATGGTTTTTTAAAACTGGACAAGAATTTTCTCCTCTGAGTTCATCTTTTCAGCATTTACTCAACCCTAGTGAGCCCAGGGCACCAAGGTCAGCATTGTATGTTAAAGAACAAGTATACACAGCCTTAGCAAAATGCACCGAAAATAAGGTCACAAGGATTATGAAATTTTGCTTATAAACCAGTAACACACTATATACAATCAAAAAAGAAAACGAAAGAAAACCTGGTCTTGACACACTATCCAGTGATAATCTGAGGTGAGCAATGGGCTGCATGAAGGGTGGTTTGGAATGGAGTCTCAGTGTGGTTTAACAACTGGCTCTATAACTTGTAAGAAACCATTTAACCTTTACAACAAGAGTGCTTACACTGGGTCAGTCGTAAGATAAAATTTAGGGGATCTGTGAACTTAAAACAGGAAAAACTTGCACCTTTTTTCACTACCTCCAACTGAAATTTGCTATTTCCTTTGATTATAAATGTATGCAAGAAAAAAAATAGCATCAGCAATAATACCTGTAACTTTGATACAAACAGAATCAGATATTTTCATCTCACACTACATCAAAATTACAGTACTAAACCCACCACGTTGTTATTTAATGTTTTAATAAAGTATATACAGTACTATACTACAATTCTTTTTAATGTTCAACTGGATTTCAATATATTTGGTTTCCTTTGTATGTATTTTACCTTTATGCATTTAAAGCATAATTCTAGACTTCACCAGCCTGCAACAAGTTCTGGGGCACAAAAGTGGTTAAGAAACCCTGATCTATATAGTTCATGGCCACAAGAAGGATGCACTTGAAAGGTACACTGAAATCACCTTAGAGCCAGAGTCCTCTTTACAAAAAAGGGGGAGAGAAGGTTGTATAAGTTTCAAAGTTAAAAAATTCTTGAATGTATCTAGTGGTCCCCGCTCCGCACCCCAAATCATTCTACTTTGAATCTAATCTCCATTTAGGCTTGTGGTAATCTGGTTGCACCTAAACTGTGCTTATTTTATTACACTTTTTAAAGTAGAGGCAGGAATATAGGTAGTAACCATTCTTTGACCTTGTAACAAACTAGAGGATGAAATATTACATTTCTATGTAACAAAATGAATTTTACTTATCCCTTTTGAAATCATAATTTTTAAATAAGAATGTATGTACACTCTGAAACATTCTTCAGGCAAATGAGACTACCCAAATTAACGAGTTCCATTCCCAATTCATTTGGAAGGCATGGCACCAAGAAATGTGTAACTATTTGATATACCCTTCTCATTCAGAAAAGGTATTGCTATTTGAAGTGTTCATTCTAAGAAAACTTAATGATTTCTAATTTAGGTGCCTTTGTGGCGAAGATTGCCCGGCCAAAAAATCGAGCGTTCTCAATTCGTTTCACTGACTTAGCAGTAGTAGCTCACGTAGATGGCAAACCTAATCTTATTTTCCAAGTGGCCAACACTCGACCGAGCCCTCTAACCAGCGTTCGGGTCTCAGCTATACTCTATCAGGAAAAAGAAAACGGTGAACTCTACCAAACCAGTGTGGACTTCCACCTTGATGGCATCAGTTCTGAGGAATGCCCATTCTTTATCTTTCCACTAACCTACTATCACTCCATTATACCATCGAGTCCTCTGGCTACTCTGCTCCAGCAAGAAAATCCTCCTCACTTTGAGTTAGTTGTGTTCCTTTCAGCAATGCAGGAAGGCACTGGAGAAATATGCCAAAGGAGGACATCCTACCTCCCCTCTGAGATCATGTTGCATCACTGTTTTGCGTCTCTGTTGACCCGAGGTTCCAAAGGTGAATATCAAATCAAGATGGAGAATTTTGACAAGACTGTGCCTGAACTTCCAACTCCTCTGGTCTCTAAGAGCCCAAACAGGACTGACCTGGACATCCGTATCAATGGACAAAGCATTGACAATTTTCAGATCTCTGAAACAGGACTGACAGAATAAGATGTGTCCATAGCACCCTATTTTTTAATGTATTAAACGTACCCTGCCAGTTATGCAGCTACTTTTTCTTTATCATATCTCATATTTTCTTTTTTTTTTCCAATGCTGATTACATCTCTCTGACTACATCATAGTAATCAAGCCTATGCCCATAAAAAATGGCTGAGCTAACAATACACAGTCTGGAAACATAATATTCTACTTTACAAAGTTTGTATCTGTGGTTATCTGCTGAAATCAACACATCTCAACATGACAGATTATTTATATCGAAATGTTGCTGAATTTATAAAGATGTAGTATGACACCAATAATGAAGGTAAAATGAACAGCGAAGTTCAACACAGCTGAACTCTAAAAAAAATCAACCAAAAAATTACTCATTTTCATCTGCAAGTTGAAGCAACAGTCTAGTTTCAAACCTAGCTCCCTGGGTAGAAAGATGATTTCACAATATTTAGTGAACATCCTTTTAAAACTGTTATTTGTTTCAAGACGACAAAGATCATTCTTCTGGTTCTTTATACTACAAAACTGGGGTAAGTATTACCCCTTAATTTTTAACAGCTAAGAACAAAAAATGTACAAGAACAACAGCAAAGTATAGATTTATACATAGCTCCAAAAGCATCTGAGCATGACACCTAAACACACGTTATTTGGGGCAGAAAGTGATCAGAGAAAGTAAGATAAGTTCCAGCTCAAGTGGAACCTGTGGTGGTATTTCTGACAAGGAGAAACAAAATCATACCTACATTAAAGCTACACTGCCTAATAACCAAATCGTGATTTAAAAATTATAATAATCTACTCCTCTAAATGGCTTATAACAGAAGCAAAAACATTCCCTTCCTACCTATGATGCATTCATTGGCATAAAAAACCATGACAGCTCTAAGTAACTCATAAATGCAAATATATTTAAGTTTTTATAGATATAAAGGTTGAGTAAGATATAATTCAACTAGGAAAAAATCTCCATAGATAAAGCAAAAAATAATTAGGCAACGAAGTATTTTCAAATCCAAATTCCTGTTTCCAACTTCAAATAGTTCTTTCTATAAACACAAAATGAGTGTTTATTCACCAGTAGGAGGTTGGACTAGATGAATCTATTATTTCTTTCCAAATCTAATAATACCCCATGAAAATTATGCTTCCTCTGCCTCATTTTTTATTTTATATATATCAAGATGAACCCCATTCCCTTCCCTCCAGTTTAAGACTACCCTTTGTATAATTTTCATTTCAATAAAAATATCAAACTCCCCTCAAACAAAACAAGAATAAATAAGTCACCCTATCTAATTTCAAACAGATTTGTGGCCACTCTTCTTCTCTGAAAATTTCCCTTATTCAGGTTTATGTGGAAAAAGTGAAAGATTACCCCTCCCCACTGGTGACGACCCATGCAGGAATCATCTCTTGAAATAAGTACTAGCTGAGTAAAGGCAAGCAGTTGTGAAGAGCAGAGCACAGCAGCAAGTCACATTTTTCTACTCTTTGACCAAAAGGAAAAGAAATTAAGACGAACTTCGGAGTGGTCTAAGACTGACAATGGCGGAAGAATATCAAGGACATAGAAACTTAATTATCGTGAGCTTTTGCTGTTTGAAAATCTTAGACATTCTTCAAGTACTAGCCAGACCAACATTTTTTTTTCCAACCCAAGACTCTTGTAACACATCTAGACAGCAGTAATTCTTATTTCTATAATAAAGTAACAAGATTCACCTTACCTGTGAAAATAAAAGTTGTATCAAAGATATACATGGTATGTTTTTTCCTAAGAGCTCTATGTCATTTACATAGATCACAATTCCCACCGTTAAGTGAAATTGCCAAAAGAGACACAATAAAGGGAGTGAGCAAGATCTGGGATCTCAGCCTCCCTGGAGATGCAGCAGATTGTCCATTCAAGTCGGATGAGTCGCAATGTACACTATTCATATATAAACTTTGCATCTGAAAACTAGATGTGACTCCCTCCTACACACACCCCAAAGACTCTGTTGGTATACTAATGCAATTTTTTACATGTTTCACAAATAGACAACTAAGAAAAGCAATCAAAAACTTTTGTCTAGGGGGTTGAAAGCACTGTTCATGATTCTTTCACTTCAAAGAATCACAGTTTCTACGTTAAAGATTAAGTTTTCTGCAAAGGTGCTATTATCCTTTCAGAAGAATGGAGTGCATATGAAAAAGGGGGGGGGGGGGGATTACTGGGAGGTGGGAACAGCAGCCCTAATTCCTGGCTGCACAACCCATTACCTGGGCCATCTGAGAGCTCCATGATGGTACTCAGATACATGACCAACCAAGACCACGTTAGATCTAACTTAAAAGTGCTTCTGGAAACCAACAGATAACATGACAGTCAACAAACTGGAGACAAGTAGTTACTAAAAACCATAAGGCCTAGTTTTATTTTTGTACAAGCCCATATTACCAACTGCCAACAGCAGCCCAATAACCAAAAACTACTATGTCTACTTCCAAGTATTTCCTAAATGTATTAATTGGTGTCACACTGGGCTGTGAACCTATTGGTATCATCTGGATCATTTCTAATTTTTTAATGATCTTTTCATTTCATCCTCACAGAATCATACTACAAGATGATAGCTGGCACTGATCTCCCCTATGGAGTAATCAGTTCCCACTGAATTCCATCATCACAGGTCTTTTTCCATCTCCATATTCTCCCAATGGGTGTTCACAGGGGGTATGCCCAATTCTTACCCAGCTGTCAAATTCCACCCTTTTCTTTCCATACAGGAAGCAAATACATGATAAGAACCATCTCTAATTTAAAAAAGGACAAATCATTCTGGAACCTTCAGTATTCAAATTATCTTAACTTAATGTCATAGGACAGCTCACAATTGATCAATATATCGATGCCCCAACAAGCTAATTTAGTACTGTTATTCTTAAAGAGTGTAAGATACAATTATGAGCCATTTTTTTAAAAATCTACAATATTTTCAACAAAAGCGGATTACTCACAAAAAGCAACTCAGAATCATTAGCACAGTTAATATGATACCCTGAAGAGAGCATCTTATCAAAGAACATTCAATAAAAGCCACTATGAAGGATCTGAATGTATTTGTATGTATAAAATTGCCCTGATATTTCAGTAGGGAAAACGTTCTTAGTATTCTTAACTGCTTCACATCAATTTAGTTTTATGGAACTTGCCTTTTCAAACCTATACCTATAGGGTGCAAAGAAAAGACCCTATACTCTTCATAGAGGGTGACTGGGGAAATCACCCTAATTGAATTAATATAGTTAAAATATGACAAAGGAAAATAATGCTAAAAAGGAATTTTATACTCATCTAGTCCAGATTACCGAAGTGTGACTATGTGTCAAACAGTTAAAATCAAGCTGTCCTCATTGACAGGGAACTCACTACTAGGAACCCAAGTCATTTTCAGACAACTCTGATTATTAGATCTCTGTAAGATGGTCTCAGCCTCCTTACACCTGCACTTTAGATTCATACAGATCAAGTCAAATTCCTCTTTTACATGACTGTTAAGCAAATATTTTCAGAGAGTGACCGACCCTGCTCTGTCCTCACCAGTCTTGTCTCCTATGTAAACAGCCCACTTCCGTGATGCATTCCCCATCACAGGGCTTCAAATGCCCTGACCATCCTACTCCATTGTATGGATCCTTTCAAGGTGCAGCCCCAGCACTGAACACAATTCTTAAGCTGTCCTGTGACAACATAGAAGACAGTGGGCCTCTCTCTCATCGACTCAACTAAAGACCCAGCAGTTCGGTAAATGCTGCGCACACTGCCAATTCATGTCCAGCAGTCAGCGGACAGGGCGGTGCTGTTCCCCAGCAGGCCGCTGTTACTCAATCACTCCACAGGTTAAACTGTAGAGCTACTCATGAGAGACTTTGCATGTTCCGCTGTTAAACTTCCATTTGATTTGATCTGGTCTCTTCCACACCTGGATTCTGAGCCCAAGTCCCAGCTAGTCGTCTCTAGAGCTGTCCCTCTGGACCTAAATGATTTGAAAATCTAATCACACACCAACTTTGCCATGCAAAGGATAATTATTTAGCACCCAGCACAAGGCCGAGCATAGGAGTAGGAATTCAATAATCACTGAATGGATAAATGAATTCATATACTCTTAATCCTAAAAATTCTGTGAAGCATGAGACTACTGAATATCTGAGAGCTTAGATTAGCAGTGATCTTCTGACCCCAAACCCTGTCTTCTTTAAACTCCTCATTACCTCTCCATATTCACTGGCAAAAGTATGGACTCAGACAAGGATGGGAGCAGAGGTCCTGACAAATCCCCCAAGACAATACTTATCCAATAGTCTACAGCAGGAGTACAGCCATTCAACTAGCAGTAAGTTATCTGGCCCATCTGTTCCAAATTTCTTCATGCGACACTCATTTAATGGCTTTTCATTTATATTCCCAATGGCATGTTAATCAATGAGAAATAACTGATATACTAAAATGAATTTGATATGGAAATAGTGGTACAAATGTGATGCTATAACTACTTAGTTTTTAAAAAACAATCTGCACATCAGTCTGTAAATGATATTTACATATTTAACACCTGTTTTCGAGAAATGTTTACCACTGTCAGATATGATCATGCTCTGGAGAACTTTCCTAGTACTTCTAGGAATTTGGAACTTGTATGGTGATTTTCAAAACTCCAATGTTACTATGCATGGAATTTTTTCTCTCAGATACTAGTACTACCTACAGGCAGTTTGTAAGGTAGTACCTTTAATCAGTCAGAAAGCCCATCTTAACATTATAGATCTTTAATACAAACGATGATTAATTCAACCATAAACGTTGGAATTCTGTTCTCTTACTGTGTTTGTCTTAATTCAGTGGCTACTTAACTATATAATTTATTTTAACTGCTCTCATTTCAAAACAAGAGAAAAAGATTATACACCAAAAAGACCAGATGAGTAAGTGACTAAAATAAAGAAACTTCAGTTTTAGCCTTTGCTCTCTTATACAAAAGCCAAGATTCTAGCACTTCCCCTATTTCTTCTCACATGTGAGATGCTATTTACACTGGAAAAGAAGTTAATAGATTGGTTTCTAACTTGAGAGTTCAGTTCACATAAGAGCCTTAATAAAGAATGTATGTCTTGCAGAGAACACACAGACTAAAAGTTAACTCCAGGAAATCGTAACTGCTGTACTCCTTCTCCCTGGCCGCATGCAGTAGTAGAGCCCTCAAATAACCATGGACTTCTCAGTGTAGGCAATGCTACAACCCCATCTGCTGGAGAGGTGCAGGTAACTGAGACAATTTTCAGTAAATGTATCCTCATGTGGGAGCCTTGTTAAGGACTAATATCAAGGAAGTCCAGATAAAAGTACTTCAAAACAGTAGGAAAGCCTTACCTACATCTTTTCGTCCTGGTTTTTCAAAACGTCTGTCACCCCTAGAAAAGATAAAGTAAGTTTCAAAAAAGCCTTGAGAGTAATATATAGATTTCCCATCCATGACACTCCCTTTCCTGTCTTTCATAAATAGAATTTCTTTTTCAAATTATAAAACAAATACGTGGTTATAACCTAACATTTGGAAAATACAGAAAAGCACAAACACGAAAACAAAAATATCCACCATCTTACCTGCCAAAAACTAGCTTTACTGATCCAGAAATGTTATTTTTTTTAATTAGATACATTTTTTAGATTAGATATGTGCTTATTATGAACACATGCTGTAATAGTGTTATATACTGCTTTTAGAATGTACTTTCACACATCATTAAATACGAGTATTTTCAAATCACCCTAACGTGAATGGTTATGTAGTAGTCTACTGTGCGAATACACTATTATATAAGAAACCATGCTGATTTTGAGCTGTTTGGCTTGTTTCGAATTACTTCATATCATAAATATCATCACAGTGGACTTCTCTGCACATGCATCTTTGTGCCACTGTCCTTATACGTCATCTTGATTGACTGCCTATAAAGTCACAGACAATATAGAAAAGGCGCTTTGATTAACAGCAATAAACAATAAAATGTCAATGCTTTCCTCTGAATGTTAAGCAAATAGCAAATCTAAATAACTGTTAAATATCCATTCCAGTACTAACATATTAAACTATTTACCTAAAATGCTTATTTAAAGAATCACTTAAAAATTTCTAACATACTACTTGATATTCAATAACAGCATTTTTTGAAATGAAAACTTGTAATTCTACAAAGTGGCTTCTCCTCTGCAGAAAGCAGAAAAGAAGTTTTTTATACCAAGAAACCTTTATACTAAGATGTAAATCCTTAGTTACCTTTCCTCCCAGCTCTGCGACCTATGCATTTCCCTGCCACCTCCTCGACCAAACACACCCTCTACTTCATCAAAGCTTCTTTGGTAAAAACCACATTCACCTCTGCCTCTGCCTGAAAATAAGAAAACAGAAAAAAAATGATGGTCAGATGTCAACATCTGGCACACGTTCAACACCAAAGAGTAATCTTTGAAGTCTGTCTCTATACAAAGCAGGATATCTACATTTAAAGATTTAGCGAGGCCCAATGGATCTTTACCTGTGAGACCAAGGACGGCACTGAAGTAGCTAGACCACAGGAGGTTGAAAGAAACAAGTTAGAAAACTGGTGTAAGAGTCCCAGTCCTGAACAAGAAACAGTGTCAATATTAATCTCTTTAATAAAAAGTTCAATAGTGAAATTCTAAGATGACCACTAAACCATTACTACAAATTTAACCTTTTACTGGATTATTTTCAACAAAAATGGAAGATCTGGAGAGTTTGAGGAAAGCACAGATGAAGTACAAAAGCCAACCACAAATGTTAAAATAATTTGTCTAACTCCAGAGAAAGGATAATTTAATAGGGTCAACTCATCAATTTTGTGAACTAACTCCTTAAAGGATATTCCACAGCAACCAACGACACTCTTTTCCCTTTGTTCAAATGTTGAAGAGAAGTATTGCGACTAAATTCAGAGCTGGTAAGAGTGCTGATGAGGGATTCAGAGGCGCTAGTGTAGTGGTTCAAATGTAAACTGGCCCTTAATGAAGGCAGTCTGGGTAGATCTATCAAAATTTGACTCAAATACTCTAACTAGAATCTGTCCTACTAGACATACTCTTACAAATAGGCAAATAAAATACACATGGAGATGTTCATTATAATTTAAAAAAACAGAAACAATCTAATCAATAAAGGATTGATTATATAAATTCTTATAAAACAATTCAGCTGAACACTATGAAGCCATAAAAGGTGCCATTAAAATAAATCTACATGATTCTATTGAATGACAAACGCATGCCAAGAACAGCACATATAAAAATGATTCATGTATGTAAACGACACGGCTGCAGAGTTGGGGTCAGGAAGGACATATATCCAACTGCCGGGTCTGGGGATAGTATGAACTTCCGGCTTCCTACTTTCTGTACAGTGTGAGGATTTCCCAACTGATTGTGCCCAGGTTTCAAACACACAGGTTTGAAAATTGGAGGAGTCTGGGGATGCATTTACACCTGGACGAAACCTTAGCCATCCCTAGCTCAACTTTTCCAACAGTGTAAAACCACCCAAAGAAAAAGGTTGAATCTTGAAAAAGCATGAAGGCATTCCAAAGCTAAACACAACTGAATTAAATAATCATTTCAAATATTCATGCAGTATTTCTACATCTTGGTTGTAATTTCTCAAGAATTGACTCAGAATACAGTTGTACTTTCACATCTTATTAGGAAATATAAAAATAATGGACAGAATTGCATGTGGGCAATCTTAAGAACAATGGGTACCTTCTTAAGAGTCCAAGTATCCATTTCTTCATCTGTAAAATGTAAGTGAGGACTAGGGTTGAACTGTAATAATCTTAAACTTACCTTCCAGTTGTGTCAACTTAACTTCAAGTCAACTTAAAGTCAACGCCCAGTTTCAGTCCCTCTCTTCTTAGGTAATGTATACATTTTATTTAAGATCCTAAAACACTGTAATACAAACTGTTGTATAACACTAGGGTGATCCCTACAATGATAATTTTTAGTGTGAAAGAAAAAAAGTACCCTGTCCTTGTAGGGAACAATTTTCTAGGGAAAACCATTAAGTAGCTATCACCTTGGAAAAGTGTTTTATGCTGGAAATATATGAACATGAGAAACAGCCTCCTGGTTGCACCAGTCCTCCTTGAGAGACTAAAGCTTTGTAAGTGGGCACGTAAAAAGAATCAGATTCTAGAGCTTCCCAGCTTGTAGAATGTAGGAACACTCTCCAAAGTACAAGGCCCATTTGTAAGTGTAGTTCCCAAGTAAGGAGGAACAAGTAAATATAACATGAATCTTTCATAAAGCTCAGTTTAAAGGACTGTCCTATTGTCTGAGATTTCACTCTATTCTTTTCAGGGATTAAAATATACTTCCTTTTAAGGAAGACAGTGGCTGACAGTTGTGTGAATCTGCTTTATTGTTAAACACCTTAACTAGATAAAATACGAGTGTGATAACTTTATGTTGTTTCCCCATCCACTCAGTTTAAATTTTACTAGGTCATGATAGTTAGAAGTCTAGAAGTCAGTCGCTTTTTAAAGTTTCCTCAAGTTGGAAAGAGCCAGGACTGTCATCTAATGTTAACTCTGCCCATGCAAAAAAAGCCACAATAATCATTATTTAACCAATAAGTTCAAATGAGTAATGAATAAAGGTAATTAAAAAATTTAAAAAACACACAGATTAATGATCTTATGAGGCCATTAAAAAGAATCACAGTTGGGACAATGGTGTTAGAAGTATTTGTCACAAAGTCAATTAATTCATTTGACTAGTTTCAAGCCATTCTTTGCCATCAATGTCACTGCTTTCATCACAATGTCTATCTTTTGTACACACCTTGTTTAAATCCTCTGTATCAGAGTCCTATCCTATGTGATAGCTCTCATTCAAAGAAACCAGGAAGCAGTGAGAAATTTATCAATCCGTCATTTGTTTCTCGATGTGGAATTTTTTTAGCCTGTTTAGAGGCTGATTGGTATTTGCGGCACACAAAGTTGGTGGGCACTTGAGGAGCATAAACAGCTGGCCTGTAGACCACACTCCATCGCACCACCAAGATGCACAGATCTCAAATGAATTCTGGCCAATGGAATCTACCTGCATGTAGAAATCAAAATGATCTGTGGAGCTTTTGAAGCACACACGAGCCTAAATCTCACCGCTGAGTATTCTCTCACAGGGGTGTTTCTTACAAGTTTTATAGATGATTCTAACAACTCCCCAGGTTTAAAACCACCGTTCTAGAGACTGACAAATAAATCCAGAAGGAAAACCATGTATAACTTGGTAATAATACCTGGCCTACAGGTGGAGTGTTTTAGTTAGCCTTTTCATTATACACAGCACCTGCAGTCCCACATTCTGAATGGACTACTGAAAGAAACCTCTTCACAGGAATGCACAATTTAATAGTCTCTATAAAGACTGGGTACAAATTACTCTATTCATAAGTCACAACTTTAAGAAGAAAGTATTTAGATACTCCACACTCATGATCATGCCAATCTGGGTGGTGCGATATGTGGACACAATGGCCTCTGTCTTTGCAGATAGCCAATTCTTCCATTTCTTAGAGAAAATTACAAGGTATGTTTAGACTATTGCTATGATTTAGCCAACTTAGAGGTAAATGCTCAAGTAAATATTTATATTACAAACATCAAGAATACCCTTATGTAGCAGAAAACCAACAATCCCAAAATAGAGACTAGGTATCAAAGAAATGAGTAATATCAAAATAAGAATTATTCTTCTAAGGCACAAATTTTCAAAACCACAAGTTAAAGAAATGACTGCTGCATAATTATTTTTTTGTTCTACCCCCTAAAATAGCCCTAGTATCGATGAGACAGCTTTTACTAAAGCCTCTCTGGCTGGGGACACTCTTGGCACACGGCCTTCTCTACAAACCTGTCACAGAGCCTGCAGGGACCCTGGTACTGCTTCAGCAGCCAAAGCGCATTAGGGAGCTCTGGCTCTCAAAGTGCAAGGCTTCCTGTGCACCAGGAATATGGATAATGAGGGTTTGCCCAAGTTAACTGGGACCATCCAGAATCCTTCACACTCAAATCTCTAAGCTAGAGTTGCCCTCCTCTGCTCCAAACCAGGGGTTGTAAAGCAGATACACCGAGAATCGTAGAAAACAAATATTCAGGGACACTTAGTATGCAGTTAATGTGAAAGAGCAGTTTTCTTTACACCAAATATTAATATGTTTAAAGTGATTTTCCTATCGTCCACCTCCTCCTCCTCCGTTCTCACATGAAGCTCACCTCGTCCTCTCGAAGAACTTCGTCCTCTAGGAGCCCCCACCACTGTGCCTCCTCCTCCTCGTCCTGTCAATCGCAGGACAGCGGCACTATTTACAGACATGGAAAAGTTTCTCTGCAAAAAAAAAGAAAGAAAACATGGATAAAACAGATAAAACTGCATGTTGCTTTTCCCCATCTCCCATTGCATCTATAAAATGGCACCTAATTGCTATTAACAATGGGAAACCATAACTACATAACACACTAAGATGAGCCAAACCGGGTTTTAGCTGAAAATTTCAAATAAACATTTCAGATCAACAAACACTGGCAACCAATGCCTTACACTATGTAGGTTCTGTGAGGAGGTAAATATTAACCAAACTCTCGATGCTGTTATGTATCCTGAAGCAGACAGGGTAAATATGCATCAACACAGAGAAATTTTGGGAAAAGAGATCTGATTTGAAAGGGTCTTTTAACTAGCGAGAGTTAGAAATGAGAGGGAATCACAAACAGGTCTGAATCAAGAGCAGCGTGATACACAGGAAAATGATCGTCTTTGCCTCATTCTGCTCACCAATGTGAATTAGCAACTCCAAGTAGTATTTAATAGAATTACAGGAACCAGAAGTGAATGGGGAAGGGCCAAATAAGAATCTACGTAAGATCAACCACCTCAATGGAAAGGGGGAAGGAATGCTTGAAAAAATAAACAAAACCCCATACGTGCACCCACAGCCAATCTGGAACACAGTCAAGTACAACGGGAGAGTAGTGGGTAGGCATCCTTCAAACATGAAGAGGAAAACAGGAAGACGGGAGGCCTGGGAATCAAAAACTTGTTTAGCTGACACATCTAGATAAATGGAATATATGGGCCTTGGGAAAAGATAAAGCAAGAAGCAATTGTTAAAATTTGCGGAAATGATCTATAAAATGCAGTAGTTATAAGCAGATTTTCGACTGCACAGGACGTCAGCTGGAAGGAGAATTTCACGAGAGTTTTAAACTCAGAAAATGTTGGAATATATCCTTACCTACATACTTCCTATATACTTAGAACCCAATAGACATTTGTGCAAAAGTGCACAGGTGTGGTACACTGAGGAAAATGCAACCTGGGCATGGCTTTAGCCAACGGACCCTCCTGGGAGAAGAGCAAGAAGTAAGTCTAAGAATTGGACTGAAAAAATTTTTTACAACTAATATTTTAAGTCTAAATTGTTTTCCACTATGAAGTCCTGATTGGTTGTTTTGATTCTAAATCAAATTGAAATGTGATGTCTATACCTCTTTTGAAGAAATCAACATATAACTGGTTGAAAACTTCTAGTTTCATTATTAAATTTCTTGTTTTAATATATGGGTCACTTTCTCATTACCTGTCTCATTAGTTGTTTTTTTCAGAATTCTACTCAATACTATTTGTTCAGGTAAACTGCAAAAACTTATCAATGTAAGTAAGTTGTTTTCTTTGAGTTTGATAGATATATAATCATATAATTGTTTAACTTCAAAACTAAAGACTTAAGATGTAATCGATAACTAAAAATTAGAGGACAACACCCAACTCGAAAACGCTTACTTCAAACTATATTTTAATAAAACTTAATTTTTAAAAAAAGCTGGTTGAAACAATGCATTAAGCTTTCAGCACAGAGTAACCAGTAGAGTTATTGAATAATGGCCTCTGGGTCACAACTAAGCAAGAGTATGAAGTCTCACCATCTAAATTAATATATTCTAACACTGAAAAATCAGAGGTCAGAGCTAAGTGCATTCTGTATGCCAAGATCCCACGCAGCTGAACACCTCACTACCAAACTGTCACATGAATACAACTCAAACGCACCCAACTGCAGGATGCGGGGCAACTCTCATATGCTTACGTACGTCCTCACACATTGCAGCAGAAAGTGCAAGCTGGTATAATCACCGGAAGGCAATTTTTCAAAGTACATTTCAATGTCTGTAACCTTTGACACAACTACTCCTCTTCTTACATTTGTGAAAATAACATAAGCAGAAAGATCTGTAACAGCCTTGCTGTATTTTTGTAAAAGCAAAAATGGAAACCTGCTTATTATCAACCAATAGGAGCTAACTGAAAAATCATGGTCATCTACACATGGAATTCTACGCTGTTGTTTTAAGAAATAAGGCAACTCTATTAGGTTGAACCGTATGAAATTGCACAAAAACTGCAATTTCATATAGTCAACCTAACATACGAAGATATAAAGCGTAATTGTAGTTAGAAGCAAGGAGAAGCCAGGCTGCCTGAGACTGAATTCTGGCTCCTCTGCTCCACTTCTCTGTCCTCCTTTTCCTCATCTGGATAATGTGAACAGGAGTAATATTTGTATCCACTTCCTGGGATGTTGCAGGTACTGAACACATTAAACAAGTGCTCAGAACGCACCTGACACAAACTAAAAGCAAAGTATTTGCCATTATCTCCCAAAGAGATGCTCAGGTGAAAACAGTGCAGTGCAAACAGTGCGCAGAGCACGCTCCCATTTACGTGTATTGATGTTTAAAGGAATCCATACCCACTTGACCCTTGAACAACATGGTCTGAATTGCACAAGTTCACTTATACGTGGATATTTTTCAATAAATACTGTAAATGTATTTTCTCTTATGATTTTCTTTTCTCTAGCTTACTTTATTGTAGGAATTCAGTACATAAACACATATACACGTGTTAATCAACTGTGTGTGTTATTGGTAAGGCTTCCGGTCCACCGTAGGCTATTACAGTTTGTGAGAAGTCAGGAAACGTACGCCAGGCAGCAAGAAGCTGCCTTAGGTTATTAGAAGTACTCCCCTCCCCATAGGCGTGAAAGGTGGGAAAGTACGTAAAACTCTAGTCTACAAAGATCTAAATTCTTGAAGGGGTGCCTGACCATCCAAAGGACAAACATCAACATGTTAAGAAATCTTTTACCACCTTTAAGCATTGTCCTACTCTATTATATTTTATAAATAACAAAAGGCTACCTA
Organism: Rhinolophus ferrumequinum; assembly: GCF_004115265.2. Taxonomy (NCBI): domain Eukaryota; kingdom Metazoa; phylum Chordata; class Mammalia; order Chiroptera; family Rhinolophidae; genus Rhinolophus; species Rhinolophus ferrumequinum. Next base: position 6,077,064 of record NC_046291.1, read on the forward strand.
CTGTCAGGAAATCCTAAATGATGCATTTTAAATGCTACTGAAAATGGACCCTGATGATAGTCTGCTACTGCCTGAAAAATTCCCAACCCTTACATTAAGCCCCTGTAATTGTAGCATCCAGACTTAATATCTTAAGATAAACTTTTCCATTATAAAAACAAATGAAGATTTGCTCCTTTAGTCATTCTAGAACCAGTTTTGGTGTGTAGGTGCATTGCATACCTAACTTGATTTTTCAAATTGTTAACTACAGTCGCTAGCAGCGTCTATTGAATAATCTTTGATTTTCCAAATGTTTTGTACAGCCACTTACTAAATATTAATTTCTTATAAATGTCATGGGATGTTTCTAAATCATTCAATTACGCATTCTGTTGATTAAACCTATCAGGTTTTGATAACTAGTAGCAAGTCCTCCTCCCTCCTCATTAAAAAGCTTTTCTGACCCAGTCTCTCTCTAAGAAATCATTTCAGGAAAAATAAAAATAAATCATTAAATATATGCATAAACAGCTAAAAAACTTGGAAGAATAATCACAAAAGATTAAAACTGACTGGTACACTGAGCTATATAAAAATTAGCTTCTGTATTTTTTAACAAATCATAAATGAAATTAAATGCAATTTAGAAGTTTAGAAAACAGGTTAGGTTCAACTCATATAAATAATATAAATCAGTAAGAAAAAGATTAGTATCCAAAAGATAAATTGGCAAAGACAAAAAACAAAAAATTAAAAGAAATATAAACACAAACATTTGAAAATCACTGCACTGCACTGGAGAAAGAAACATAGCCTAAAATAATGGAATAACATTTTTTCCAAATTTACAGAAAACATTTTCAATAAAAACCCTCAAAGTTGGAAGTATAGAAGAATGCTTAGTGTACACCATCACTTGTATAAAAAGGGGAGAGATATATTTAATATCTACTTGGAAAAATAAACAAGGCTCTACTAACACTGGCTGCCTTTGGGAAAGGATGAAAGGTAGCTGGGAGAATGGAATGGGAGAGAGATTTTTCTATTATATACTATACAGTAAATTTTGATTTTTAAACCATGTGGTTTATTACTTATTCAAAAAATAAACTCAAAAAAATACAAATACTGAGCATGGCAAAAGGAGTGGTAAAATGTTAGTTATGGCAGCAGTGCAACAAGAGAGATATCCTTATGCAAAGCTTCTTATAAGCAAGTTAGCAATACGTTATCAATTTGGTTTTCTTTCTGTACTTTCAGTTCTAGTCCACTAATCTATATGTCTATCCTTATGCCACAGTTTTGATTACTATAGCTTTATAGAAAGTTCTCAAATCAGAAAGTATGAGTCCTCCCACTTTGTTCTTCTTTACAAAATTGTTTTGACTATTTGGGGTCCCTTGCAATTACATACAAATTTTAGAATCAGCTTGTCAATTTCTACCCAAAAAGTCACTGGGATTTTTGATGGGAACTGTGCTGCCAATCGATCAATTAACAATATTAAATCTTCCCAAGGCTTAATGAACACTGGCGCCTTTCCATCTATTTAGGTCTTCTTTAATTTCTTCAACAATGTTTAGTAGCTTTAGTGTAAAATTCTTACATCTCCTTGGTTAAATTTATCCCTATGTATTTTACTGTTTTTGATGCCACCATAAACGGAATTGTCTTAACTTCCTTTGCAAATTGTCCATTGCTAGTATATAGGAATACAACTGATTTTTGTGTTGGTCCTGCACTCTACAACTGTGAACTCACTTATTAGTGCTAACAGTTTTCTTGCGGAGTCTTTCGGATTTTCTACATGTAGGAGGAGCATGTCGTCTGCAAACCGAGATAGTTTGACTTCTTCCCTTTCAGTTTAGATGCCTTTATTTCTTTTTGTCGCCTAACTGCTGGGCCCAGAACTTTCCACAGAATGTTGGGTATCAGTAATGAAAGTGGGCATCCTTGTCTTGTTCCCAATCTTAGGGAAAAAGCATTCAGTCGTTCGCCAATGTGTACAGTCATGCACATTTCAGTCAACAACGCATCACGTATATACATTATAAGATTATAATGCAGCTGAAAAATTCCTATCGCCTAGTGACATCCTAGCCGTTGTAATGTCACAGTGCAATGCATTACTCACGTGTCTGCGGTGATGCTGGTGTACACAAACCTACTGCCCGTCATATAAAAGTCTACCACATACAACGATGTACAGTACATAATACACAATAATAAATGACCTACGGGTTTATGTTTTTTTACTGTACCCTCTCTCTGTTTAGATACGCAAATACATTGTGTTACAGTTGCCTACAGTATTCAGTACAGTTTCATGCTGCATAGGTCTGTACCCTAGGAGCAACAGGCTGTACCATACAGCCTCGGCGTGTAGCAGGCTCTACCGCCTAAGTCTGTGTGAGTGCACTCCACAATGTTCACACGACAACAAAATCACCTAACTACACATTTCTCAGAACGTATCCCCATCATTAAGTAACACTGACTGTGTATGTTAGCTGTGGGTTTTGCATAAATGTCCTTAATTATACTGATGAAGCTCCCTTCTATTCTTAGCTCACCAAGGGTTTTATCATGAAAAGGTGTTGAATTTTGTCGAATGCTTTTTCTGCATCAATTAAGATGATCAAGTGGTTTTTTTGATTTTCTTATGTTGCACCACCCTTGCATTCTGGGGCTAAATCCTACCTGGTCATGGTATATAATTCTTTTAATATGCTGTTGGATTCTGGCTGTATTGGTATTTTTTGACAACTAAAGATATAAGGAGAAAATAGATTATAATAAAACATACTAAATGTTAAGTAATTATCTCTACATGGTAAGTTTATGAGTGAGATTTTCTTCTTTATACTTTTCTGTATTTTCTACAAAGAATATGAGTATTTTATTGATTTTAAAGAATAAAGAAATCATAAAATCAACATGAAAGACAAACAACCCAACAGAACATCAGGCAAAGGACACAGACAAATCAAAAACCATAATGGCCTACAAGCAGGTGAAACGATGCTAAACCTCACTAGCAACTAGTGAAATACAAATTAAAAACAACTATCAGAGCCATCATTTTGGCCAAAATTTAAAAACCAAGAACTGGAGGGTTACATAAAAATGAGACCTCTCACACAATGCTGGTGAGAGTGCAAACGGCTTAAATCACTATAGAAATCAATATGGCGATACCCAGTAAAAGTTTAAAAAAATGCAAAGAACCAAAACCCAGCGATTCCATTTTTACAACACGTTATAAGAATGCTTACTGCAGCACAATTTATAATAACAAAAATTCAAAACAACACAAATATCCAACCAGAGATTAAAAAAAAACGCATTTTTCTCCATATGGAATACTATAAAGTAGAGATGAACTAAAGCTATGTATAGCAACATAAATCTAAAACTCATTATTGAAAGAGAAAAGCAAGCTGAAGAATTAAAAACTATAGTATGCCATCTTCAATATAAAATTTATAACCCTACAAAATGAAACTTTTATGGCTTATGAATACACAAATATGTAATGAAAACGTTAAAACATGAATGAGGGAGAAAAAAATAAATAAAACATGAATGAGAAAAGTAATCCAATTCACAGTAATCTCTGGGAAGGAACGGAGGGATACACCCAGGCAATCTCAACTATCTGAGAAACTTTATTTCTTAAAACAGACACAAATACGTCATAATTTTAAGATTTAACATACATGAGTTGTAAATACACTGGTGTTTGCAATAATATGCTCCTTACTTATCTATCTGAAATACTTCATAATAAAAATATTTTTAAGAAAAAGTAAACCAAAATATTGCTAAATGTCAATTTTTTTGAAAAGAAACTTTTCAGCAATCAGTAGAGACAGGACTCTCTTTCCTATATACTCTTTACAGCAATAAACACCTTTTGGTCAATGAAAATATCTGATGACCCTATGTGATAATTGGGTTTCATGAATAAAGATGGAACTAGAAGAAAACCATAAACAAACAAAAATTGCTTATGAAAGTATGGTGCTGAAAATCACCAAAGATTAATATTGCACCTTTCTTAGAACCTAACACAGTTGTACTAGAGTTCTTTTAATAAGCTTTTCTTTCATAATAGAGTGACTTCCTCATGTAAAATATGGCAAGAGTATAGAGGAAACATCCAGGGTTGTCACAAAAGTAATAATGAAATGTTCTGGAATTAGGTAGTTGTGATAGTTATACAACTCTGTGAATATACTAAAAACCACTAAATTGTATACTTTAGAAGGATGAATTTTATGGCATGTTATTGCATCAACAAAGCTGTTTTTTTTAAAAAAAGTAATGATTCTTCATTTAAAGTGGCATTCCAGCATCCAACAAAGCTCTCGTTTCTCCATTTTACTTGAAATCAGAAACTCGCTTATTTATCTTTGGACATAGTATACTATAATAGGACAACACAAAATCTACTTTTCAACCCAAAAGTCTAATTTTCTCATAATATCACTTAAAAAATTGGTGACAGAAAGCATTTTTAAGCACATTTTAAGCTGAAGATCTACATTTTACTCTTGTGGTAGAATGCATTGGTGAAAGTTCAGGTTGCCATTACTTCTGAAAAAGTCTTTTTCTGAAAAAAAAAAAAAAAAGGCCCTCCTTCCCCCACAAAATAACTCTCTCTACTCACATGAGTTCTAAGGGATGGTTGCCATTGTCCTGAAGGATCTAGAAACATTTCCTTATCTCTACATAACACTCAGCTGCTTCAGATCTAAAGCAGAATCTAGTCAACTAAGAGAGGCATCCACACACCAAGAAAACAGTAAGAAGGAAGCAGACCTGTGGGGACACAGGATACTCCTTAGGGCCTCAGTATATCGTAACTTCCTCTTTTCACGCCTCAGTGGGAAGGAACAAGGGTTTGACCTAAGGCCCACAGCGAGACACAAACCTGTTCTTCTTCCGTGAAGGGTACAAGAGCCAACGGCGGCAGGGGCTCCTCCTGGAGGATAGGCAGAAATTCTTTATCCAGAAGGTCTGAAGGTATCTGTTTGTCCAAACACATGACCATGAGATTAACGCTATCCCTCCAATTCAAGAAGGTAAAACAAGAAGAAAAAAAAAAAATCACTCTTCTGTTTATCTGTTGCTAATTATTATAAATATGGATTAAAGTTTATTCAGACACAAGTAACTTTGGTGGTACTTACACATTCTGAGGGGTCAAATATTAAAAACCCCAGTCACCCACCCCATCTTCCCATCAGATATGATATAGCACTAACTCCAGTATTCCAGAGTGCACAGTGGAAGAGTAAAAATCTCTACATTTAACTCAAAACCCAAGATACTAAGGAAAGTTTTATAAGCAACTCTATCTATCCTCAGCAACCATCATTAAAACTGGAGCTTCTCAATCTACTGATAAAATTAAAAACAAAGTATATTTTAAAAATAGAAAATACTATTTCTCACTAGTCAAATCAAAGTTTACTTTATACTGTTTGTGATTTCATCATTTATAAGTGACACAAATGTGGCATCACATTTTAAGATTCTCTCTCCACTAAAAATTTTATATCTCACTCAAAAACGAAAAGAATGAGAGCAACAATTCCTCTTCTTACTCTTCTAACTTCTAACTGGAAAGAAGAGGTGCAATAAAGGGAGAAATTCTTCCTTTCTCAGCCATCAAACTGGGATAGAAATAGACATGCAACAGAAGCTAAGAGGAAACTAATTAGACAAAACGTTAAGTGCTGACTATTATTTCTTTTTCCATGAAGCTTTCTACTCCTATAATGAAATCTTAGGTCTTCTCTAAAAAATGGAGTACATTACACTTAGAAGAAAGAGCCTCTGTTAACTATTGCAGGTTTCAAAGCAGAAAAAAGTTAAGTTAGAGAGAAAAACCATGGGTATTTCATGTCGTCAGTACATCATTGTACATACCCCAAAACTCATTCATAATTCTAAACTCTTTCCTACTTTTTTACCTTGTTGTCTTTAAGGAAAAGTGCTAACATTTCTTCTCTGCCATAACGATAGTCTGCTAATTTATACTTCGGCAATGCTGGAGAAAGAGGAGGGGATGTAATGCTCCCACCACTGGACAGAGCTCGGAGCCTAGAACAGGAGACACAAAGAATATATAAAAATGAAAATTTTTATATAAAAATAAAAATTTTCTGGAACTATGAACTTTTTATTTTTATATAACATACTATAAAATTTTTCATTTTTATTCTCGAAAAGAACAGAAAGAAATCCCATTATGTCAAGGCATCCAAGATTTTAAGAGAGCAGTTCATTGAGAAATAACTAGACAACCATGTGGCAATTCCTTAACTTAAAAGATATTGTGGCATGTCCCTGAGAAAGTTAGGAGGTACGGAGGGGACACTTCTCCAAATTAAAAAAGTAACATGATTGAAACAAAAGTGAGATATCACCTTACACCCATCAGATTAATAAAAATTAATAAATCTGACAATTCCACTTGTTGGTAAGGATGTAAAACAATGGAAATTCTCAAGTAGTATTTGTGGGATTATAAATTAGAACCACTTCAAAGAATGATGTGCTAATAATTAAAATATGTAACAAAGTATGCTATACAAAAGGCAAAATACAGCTTATAAAAAGATGACATTTTTATATATAATTCATATAAATTTGCAAACAGGTTTATACTGTTTAAGAACACATAACAAAAACATAGCAAAAGCATAGAAACAAACATGAACTGACAAATACAAAATTCAAGATAAAATTCTATCTGCAAAGGGATGGAGAGTATAAAGGGTGCTTCCATTATAACTGCAATGTTTTATTTTTTCAACTTGGTGCTGAGTACATGGAGGTTTGTTACAATTTATACTTTTATATGTCTGCAATGTTTCATAATTAATTTTTAATGAAAGCAATTAATGATCAGTGTAGAGAATATGAAAATGCAGTGAAGAGTGAAGTACAAAAATATACAGAAGCTATATTTACTGTTAAGAAGAAAAATATAAAAATATACTCTGAGCTCATAACAGCAGTTGCCTCTGAGAAATGGAACTGGGGAAAGAAGAGCATTTTGTTTAATTTCATGAGATGTTTTTATTAAACACACACACACACACACACACACACACACACACACGGGAAGGGAAAACCTTAGCAAAAACTGGCAAGAGAAAGATGCTATTCCAGCACTATGTCAAACAGCAAGTAGGAAAACTAGTTATCAGGAGTAGCTGGTCATCAGGAAGCTGCCCAAAGTTCTATAAAGTAGCAGACACCGAGGGCGAAAGGGACCAAGGTACTTTGACAGTTTAGCCTAAATTTTTCTTTAACAAAAGAAATTAACAAAATTGTGCTTCAACAAAAGGATTAAAAAACAACAACCCAGAATCGCTAAGTTTTATTCACAAACGTAAAAAAGAAAGGAATAATCTACTAATTACATATTTAAAAATATGAAGGCCAAGCACAGTAAATACTTGAATATTATTCAAAAGTGGCAGAAAAATGTATGCACAGGTATAAAAATGTGCATACATATAGAAGCACCAAAAAACCAAAAAAAGGAATTTGTATTAGTAAAGTGAGACTACATTTTTTTTTCAATGTTTCTATCTTCTCTTTCCACCTTTTTTTAAAAACATTAAATATTAGATAATGGACAATTTTGAATATAGACAAAAGTACCAAGAACATAAGGAACTCCCACAGACCAACCACCCAGCCCCAAACCAACAATCCACGGCCAATTCCCGCTCCTTCTACTGCCCCATCTAATTAATACTCCTTTGATAATGTTAAAGGAAATCTTTGGCTTTCAAGATTTTTTGAAGGAAATTATTTTTAAGTTTGAGAAAATCTTCGAAGTTATCATTTTATCTGTAAATATTTCAGAATGCTATCTCTACAAGATAAGGATTTCTTTTTAAGTCTGGATTTTTATTTTATCCCTGTGATACAGTTTAACACATGTCTGTTCTCTGCATTTCATGTAAGTTGGTCACTGCATGTAGAGACCTAATCAGATTTGGCAAGACTACTTCCGCGTGGCGGTGTGTTACTCCATCAGGAGGCATGTACTGCCTGGTTGGGCCTGTGAGGCTAGCATCCCTTAGGCCAATGCTTAGATCCCTAACTTCACAGGGTTACAAAGTGACTTTATTCTATCATTCCTTCTTTATTTAGAGAAACTAAGAGAAACTTCCCTCTTATACTACTTGGTATCATTACTTAATAGTATACCTTATATAGGAAAGGAAAGAAAAAGCCTTGATTCTTTCTTGTTTGTTTTCAAAAATAATTACTTGGTTCACTAGCATCCTCCGATGATAACAAATTATTTTTTATGAATGTATTTCAACTCACTGTAATTATTCTGAACAATACTGAAATTGTCTCATCTTTGACCATAAGAGACTTCAGATTGGCTCCTGAGTCCTTTTGACACAACCCTCTTAGTCTTTAACAGCTTCCTTTCTACCTGGTACGTCAAAATGTTCCAGGCTCTGCTTATATGATTTCTTGCCTCAGACCTAGAATCAACCATTTCTTCAGGGATCCAGATTCTCTTTACAATATGTTAAGACCACAGTCTGGGTTCTAGGCGTGCTCATTGCTACTAGGTTGGTCTTTTGTTTTTCTTCCCATTATCCTTTGTCCAACTCCTATGAGACATGTTAAACAACCAGGTAAGAAAACAACATGCCCACAAAGGAGTGATGCAACAACCACTGCTAAAGGACCTTCCAGGAAACAGCTTTCCAGAAATTCATGTAAAGTTGGGCTCATTCCTGAAACACTGGAATATCCAGTAAGAACTGAGGCTGGTATTTTTAGACATACATTACCTCATTTAATCTCTGTTAAGCTTAATAAGAACCCCAGTATAACAGAGAAGAAAAATGAAGCCAACAGGTTAAACAACTTGCCCAGTCATAGGGAGTGGTACAAAGATTCAAACTCAGGTTTTTATGATTAACAAGACCAAGATCTTTCCAAAAAGGTCTCCAAATTTCATTTAAAGAGGACAAGGTTTATCCTACTGAACATTAATTTTTATTAGAAATTATTTAAAAATCTTTCTTATACTGAACCAATATACTCCATAATTTCTACCACTAGAGGGCACATCTAAGCACTCTTTAGAGTGAAATCACTCCAGTATTGTCAAATAGTCACTTGTCTCACCAGAGACTTTCCTCATGGCCCAACATCCCTAATTGCTTCATCTGCTCCTCACAAGGTTTCAAATCCACTCAGCACCCAGTTCCCTTCCAATGCGCCATGCGCTTCCCCCCCCCCACCCCCAACTCCACCAAGGGCTTTCCAGTGTCCAGGACGGAACTCCTTATACACAGCAGACCTATCATAAATACCCACAGTGCATTCTCAAGAGATTCCTCCAGCTACTGTGAAGAGACAAGACCGAGAAGGCAAGCCGACAGGAATTCAAAATTCGAGATGGTAGCCTGAAGCAGGATAATGGTTGTGCTCTATTCAATAATCAACAAATCCCATTCCAAGTCCCTCTTCACCTAGAGACAGCTGGGAAAACTAACACATATTTGGGTAATATCCTTTCCTAAAAACCCACCAGTGATCTCTCATTCCTCTAGAATCTCGCTCCACACAACCCTCTCTTCTAGAAATTCAATCCCTCCCTACTTGCTTTCCCCTCAGTCTCTATACATCCAATAGTGGTTCCTTTACAACTCCACTAATGCAGCACCCCTCTCGCCATGCGCCACTGTTCATCCTTCCTCTTTATCTCAGAAACATCTCTGCATCCTCACTTCCCCGTCACTTCCAACCCGATGTCCCCTGGCTTCTCCCCTACCATTCCACTGCTCCAGCGAAGTTCATCAGTGACCTCAACACTAAACGGAAGGGACATTTTTCTACCCTTATCACCTTGCTCCTCCTGGCCATCCTGAGATCTGTCAAACACAGGAGGCCCGTCCTACTATGAGCAGTAACTGACAGGGAGCACCAGCAGGGCCTCCTAAAACTCCATGATACCCCAAAACCTTCACTTGCTAGTTGTTATCCAAAATCCAAACTTCAGCTTATAAAAGCAATTAACAACATCAGTGTAGAGGTATGACGGCGTGGCAGTCAAAGGACAATTGTATAAGCTCGTGATTCTCACTTCTGGCTCTTGATGGCCTTCTGGCCCCTAGAGTAAGACTTTCATATAGAACCACAAACAACCCTCAGGTTTAACATGCCCCAAACCCTATTCAGTTTATTCATCCCAACCCCCCTTCATCATCTGTCTTCCCAAGGCAGGTAAAGACACCACCATCTACTCAGCCACTGGATTAGTTGGGGATCATCCTTTACTCCTCACCTTCTAGTATCTCCCGTACCCAATTACCACGTCCCACCAGTTTTAAATCCTCAATCTCTCAAGCCATTCTGTGATTAACTAAACTGTTACTGTTCACACTTTCGTTTTTACCTGGGCTGTGGCAACAGCATCCTAAACAATCTAACCAGTCATAGTCCATCCTCCGCTTTCCAGACTACCACGAGATGTTTATTTCAAATGCAAATCTGAATTAAAAACTCCCTGCTTTTAACTCTTCACTGACACACAATGATCAAATAAAATCCAAAACTTCTTAACATAGAAGGGATGCCTCCCAGCTCATCTTTTCCACACTTCACGTTAGAGTAAAAACAAACGTCTGGGAGTTCTTCTCTGAAACCTGCAGTTTCTTGCCCCCTTGTACTTTCTGTCCTCAGGAATATTTTTATCGCCCTTTCACCTGGGGAGTGGGGGAGGCAGTGAATGCCTGGGAGAAGAGAGATTAAGTAGAAAGGAGGAGAAAGGAAGAGAAACAGAAGGAGGAGAATTGTGGGGGTCGGGGGTGGAAAGAGAGCAGTATGGGGAAAAGGAGAGAGCTCTACATCCTCAGGGACTTGGCTAGACACAAGTACCTGCCTGGCCCTCACGGAACTAATTGGCCAGTGGGAAAAAAGCTAATAAACAGTCAAGGTTTTCTGGAATGAGAATTAATTATTTTGTTATTTGGACTAAAAACAAAAAATTCTTAAAAGTCCAAATCTACCAGATTTAGAACTAAAAAAAGTTTTAATGTAGTCCTTAATGTTTTGTCAAGGGTGAAGTAAACAGGTAAGGGATGGGAATTAAATTCCTACAATCCTTCAGATGGTCAATCTATCCATATATCATACAAAAGCCTTAGAAATGAAAACTTTTGATTTCATAATTCCACTTCCAAATAATTAATCCAAAGGATCAGCAATACAAATAAAACTGCTCAAGGATGTATATATGTATTTACAATTGCAAAACATTAAGAACAACCTTCCTTTCCAACAATTCACCTATTCAGTTCACAGATATTTGAGTACCTACTATGTGCTAAGAACTGGAGATACAGCAGTGAACAAACTACACAAAAACTGAGACCAAAGTACCTGCCCTCAATGGAGTTCACAGTCTAGTGGGAGCTGGAGGATGGAATATAAATAATAACGAAAATAACAGTAAAATATTTGGTATGTTATATTTTGTTATAGACTAGGGAGGAAAAATTAAACAGGGTAGGGAGACACGGAGTAAAGGGAAAGTGTTACATAGATGGTCAGGAAAGGTCTAAGGTGGTAACATTTGAGAAAGACGCAAAGTGACTACTGTTTCATACCTAGAAATGATTTACTTCTCCATTAAATCTATCACACCCCTTAAATTGCTTTGGTGATTATGTAATACATTTCTTTATTCTAAATATAAAGATAAACTAAGACCTAATGATTCCACAGACCTTAAAAAATTAAAAAGTCCATGCTCATGGTCATTCAGGGTCTGTCCCTACCACAATTTTCAACGCTCTCCCATCTTCACTACTATCCCAGGTACAAATAAATAAATCTCTTCATTTTATTCATCTCTTATTGAACATTGTTTTACATCATTGTAAAAATGATGATTTTAGTAAACAGAATGTAGTATCACTAAATGTTTCTGTATGCTTCAGAATTACACACTGATTCAATGACAACACTCTACACTTTGATTCTCAAGTATTCTGCACACAGCTCCTCACCTCAAGTTTCACAATGAATGGAATATAACATGCAGAAAAACACAGCAGCTTTCTAGCTCAGGGTTACCTGAGTCACTTAAGGGTCTCAAATATTCCCTTTGCCAGAAGGAATTTTGATAGATGGTACAAAGAAGGCAGTATGCCTACTTAAACCTCCACTCCTCAGATTACCAGCATTTCAGATGACCAAGGGAAAGCTTCTAAATTCTAATGCCTGCAGGGTAACAGAGGTAACCATTAGGTAAAGCTACTGTTTAAGCACGGGACTGTTAACTGTTCTCTACTGGTTACCTCAATTCAAATTTTTAAAAAAAACACAAAACAACAACAACACTGGGCTAGTCAAACAAAATACCATCAAACAAAACTTGAGAGTACCAATGAAATGGATGTGTAAGCCACTATTGATAGACTGGGTCAGTGACACACTGAAATGCCTCTGGGAATCCATGGTTTAGGGCAAGAGTCAGCAAACTTTTTTCTGTAAAGGGCCAGAGAATAAATATGGGAGTTTTTTGAGCCAGATGGCCTTTGTTTTAACTACTAAACCTTGCCACTGCAGTGTGAAAGCAGCCAAATGTGGAAACAAATGGGTGTGGCTGTATTCCAATAAAACTACTTACAAAAACTTTATTTACAGCCACACAGGCCAATCCGGGGTGCAGGGCATCAAGCTAAATGTGTACTGACTCTAGAACATGACCAGGAGCTTTCGTCTATTGTTTGGCTACATTCTTGGAGTTGTTACCTGGAGTCTTTTTGTTACCTCTTTATGGAGAGATACTGGAGGAAAAACACTTCCTTAAATTAGATGACGATTTCTATCATGTTTTTACAAAGAAAGAGACATGAGAATGTAAATACAAAAGAGAAGCAGTTATAAATTCCAGATAAAGGCCGAAGAGCAGCACACAAATGGTTAACAAATAAGCTATTTAAATCCACCTGGTAAAGGAAGTTAGGAAGATGTGAATAAAGAGTTAGCTACAATAATGTTCATCAAAAATATTTTTATAATAATGAAAAACTGAGAACGGCCTATATATGTGACATCCAGAAGACTAAATGATGATACATCCATACAATACAACTATTTAATAGAAAATATGTATTAATAAAGATACTTTTGATGTGGTTATTTTTTTAAAGTATGTTACAAAATTATGTGTACAGTGTACACAGTGTATGATCCCATTTTTGTGAAAATAAATGTATATATATACAAATAAGCATACATAAAAACACCTGGAAAGGTAACACCAACCTATTTACAGTGGTATCACAAATGGTGAAATTAGGGTGATTATATCTTCTTCTGGCTTACTTGTAATTTCTAATTTTTCTAGAAACATATACAGGTATCCCCCACTTTTCAAAAGTTCGCTTTACGCCACTTCGCTTTTACAAAAAAACCTACATTAGTACCTGTTTTTGTTAACTGAAAGAAACCCAAAGAGGATTTTCACTTTTACAAAAAAAGGCAACTAGCGAAAACAGTTTGGCAGGGCGGCAACACAAGCAGCAGAGAGACCCCCGCCAAGCTCTTTTCCCAGGATCTACACTCAACATCTCAGCATCAAGCCATCAGAGCTTGATTCTGTGCATCCCTTAGCAAGATGTGTCCCTAAAGTAATTGCTTCTTTGCTTTATGCCATTTTGGCTTATGAAATGTTTCATAGGAACACTCTACTTTTGGAAACCTATATTGATTTGATAATAAGAAAAATTTTTTAATTATAAATATAAAAATAAAATGTAAATATAAAAAATTATTTTTAAAGAACTAAAATAGATGCAGTATTACTTGTATCAACATTTCCAAAATAAACTCTCAAAGTATAGAAGTTGCATCAGTTCTTAGAACTTCAAATAGCGACTTCTCCTCAGTCTCCAAATACTAGCTGTTAAGGACCAAGAAACTTTAGAATGACATACAGAAAGAAATTCATTTAAAAAGAGTCTTCAGATAGGGAGTTACTACAGAAGTCTGCAACATTTACCAAACCACCATCACCTGAACAACCAAGAGTGTTTAAGGCACTACTCTCATTTGTCTACTTTATGTTAAGTAGATAAGGCTTGGTTCGAGGCTTGAATGGAAAAAGCAACTATCACTATTCACACTACTGACAAGAGGATGTTCAATCACCAACTTTGGGGGGAAAGGAAGAAGAGAGGGTAAAAGTCACACTACAATGTGATGGACCTCAAAATTCCATGAGAATTCCATATTCGGGGTCCAAACACATCTGTAAGAGCCTCAAAGGTCAATTGTTATCATAGCAAATGCTAGCCCAATCCTGTATGGGCCACTGTTAACGGCCAGTGTACCTCTGGACAACCTGCGTAGCCCATCAATAAAATAAAAGTCAAAGAAAACTGTTTTTCAAATGAGTCTATGAACAGCACTCACAAAACAACACTGTAGCAGAAAACATATACACATAAAAATGTTAACAATTATATAAAATTGTATATGCACCTAGACAAAGGCTCAAACAAAAAGTAAATTAATTTGGTAGGGTGGTGGGATTGTGGGGAGTTTTAATTCCGTTACCATTACATAACCAGACCAAGAAATTTTTTTAAAATATAGAATGTAGTCATTAATAAAATATAATTTATTCCTAGAATAGCTACATTATTTTCAACGAGGCACATAAACGAGTCTCAAAAACCACCCAACACCTATACAAATACCTTACTACTGTACTGGTCATCCTACATCAAAAAGATGAGATTTTGAAAACTCACCATTCAGGCCCAAAGTTCAGTGTCTGTGTTTCCGCTGCCATTTTTTCCCGTATGTTAACAACAGATTTTTATATGTGGAGAAACCTGTAAAAGAGAAAAATATCTCCATATAGTTAGTCAAGATTCAATGCAGAATCCCAGCCCAGAAAGTATAGCTAGGGAGTGTGTTTTGCTTATGCTCCTCTCAACCAGAATCACCAGAAAGATTTTAAAATCTGTTTGTAACAATATAGCAGCAAAGTAAAATGAATAAATCCACCCTTACATTCCCATTCACCATCTTTTCACGTTTATCTGAGGAAAGGAGGCATGGTATGAGACAAAGCTGGTGAGACAGGTGGGACCAGACATGCAGGGCACTGGGAACCAAATGAAGGATCTTCCTCTTTAGCCTTAGAGCAATGGGGAGTGAATTAAGGGTCACAGATTGCCGTTTTAATTTACGTTACTCCCTGGTAATAGCTGTCCCATCACCATGAGGTATATACCAAAGATGCTTAAAACAAGGACATCCTCCCCACCCCCACCCCTGCTTATCGATCTCACAGCTTCCCCCACAATTCTCCCCACTTTCTGCTTAGCACTTAACACTCTCGTGATTATTTAAAAAATTATCTGGGAACATCAAATTAAAATAATAAGCTAATGAATTTCATGAATAACTTTTCAAAAGCAACGTTAAGATATCAGAGCTTACAGTAAAATAAGTCAGACGGGCAAAGACAAACACCGTGTATTACTTTTCTGCAGAATCTAAAAAGCCAAACTCAGTGAGTCGAGTGGTGGTTACCAGGGGCCGGAGGGTGGGGGAAAGGAGGGAGGTATCGGGCAAATGGTATGAACTTCCAGTTACGAGATTAACAGGTTCTGGCCATCAGCACGGTGACCACAGCTAATAATACTGTGTTATATACTTGGAAGTTTCTGAGAGTCGATCTTAAATAATTTCACCACAAAACAAGGAAATCTTGTTTTAGTTCTCTTTACCATTCTACCTACAAATCTTCTGGTAGTGCCAAACTACCATACTGCACAAATACTAAAAGCGCAAAATTGTTAATACCTTGGTCTCAGAACCTAACTACCACTTACAACAGGGTTTTCCTAAGATTACTTCCCAGTGTAAAGATTTCTGGAGAACTCTTAAGAACCTAAGAATAATAATTCAAGCTATTTAATTATCAACCAGAGTCCTACATTACTCAGAATGGTGTTCTGCTCATTCTCCTTTATGAATTAAAGCAGGAAATGTAAGCGTTATGACTGTTGAAGAAACCTAATTTAAATGCTTCAAGTACTGCACTGGCTAATTCTGAATTCCCCACCCCAGATTGCTCCTTCCAAATTAATTTAAATGAGCCCAGTTCTAATGTATTTATATGTACTGGAGGGATAGTCTTACATGATGCCTCTGAATTATAAATTAGTCAGAATGGAAACTGGGCCTTATTTCTCAATTGTCCTTTCTAAGGATGGAGTGAGGTATTAAAATGAGCATAAGCTTCACCACCATTTAAACCCCACCACGCCACATGCAGTCAACTCCCACCCCCAGGAGACTTGTGACCATTAGAACACAGCTCTGAATTTTTGCAGCAAGCCAGGATCTGAACCAGACGTGGACGCCGTGCTCCCACCATACTCTTCCTCCTCTCTAGACTGCCTTTTCTTGAAACTATTTCCTCCTTTCCCCTCCATGACCAGCACTATACTTTTTTTCCTATTTTTCCTATCATTTTCTTCCTATTTAGTAACCATTCCTCAAAAGTTTCTCTGCTTTTCTAACTCCCCTCTGCATACCCAGGATTTATTTAACTATAAACTCTGTTTAGAACTGTCTTGAACCTTTCTTTATCTACAGTGGTGTTCTCTACTAACACTTTGGGTAGAACTCTGCCTACTAAATCACAGGGAATAATAGGGGACATGCAGGGAGTGGGGGTGGCGTTATAACAATTGCAATGAAAAAATTCTCCCACAAATTTCTAAATTGTCCCCATCCCTGGGGAGAGGCCCCACCCCTGCTGTGAATTACGTATTTGATTCTTTTCTCCCGTGACTTGTGTAGCATTTCCAGGGGCCTGCTCCTCCTGGATATCTATCACATCAACAACTGATCAAGGTACCACTGTTTTAACAGTCGACTGGTCAGCCAGGCTCAAAAGCCCAGAGTTATCTGAAACTCCTTCCTCTTTATCTCTCATATCCAATCATTTTGTCCCAAATTTAGTCAATCTTTCCTTCAAAATTCCGCCTACATTCTCTTTTATTATAATCAAACCTTTATTAACTCATGTCTGGATTATTAGAATAAAACATCTAATTGGCTTCCCTGACTCAGCCTCTAACTATTTCCATCCAGGAAGATCAATCTTCCTAAAGCACCACTCTGGTCATGCCTATCCCCTTATAACAGTCAATTAAATCTACCGCGTATCGTCAAAATTCTTAGTATTTCAGGTTCCCATCAACCTGACAACCCATTATCTCTTCAACTATTACTGTTTTACCTCCCAACTCAAAACCAAATGAGAACTTTCTACTCTACTTCTGTGGTTCTGCTCATTCCATTTCCTTCACCCAGAATGCCTGCCATCTTTCCTTCACAATGGCCTGCACGAAACCAAGGATCCATTCAAATAACTTATTCCACAAAATATTACCCACAGTAGAAAAAGCTCCAAGGAAAGCTCAACTCCAAGGAAAGGAAAATCTAAACAGAAAATGCAAAAATGAAATCTATAGGATTCAATACTGGGAGCGGGGTGCCTTTTGAATCTGAACATAAAGCTTGAAAAAAGGAGAAAATAGAAATGATTTTGGGCGAAGGACACATGGTTTTGGACAAAAGCTGAGGGCCTGAAAAGACTATAATATAAACTTTGAATTTCAGTGCAGAGTCGGGATAAGGAGACACAGATTTTGAAGTAAAGCTACAGAATTGCAACCAAAAATTGGCTGAAACTATCCCAAAGCAGAAGTCAAGGACAAGCTCAAGGGACAAGAACAAAGTCTCAGCAAACAATGTGCAGGAGGATACAGGAAGAAGAGAAAGACCATGTATGTAGTTAGATGTCTCTAATCCTAACCTTTCACCTAAACTCAAATTCACTGACTCTAGCTTTCTCCAATTTCACTGTTATCAAAAACAGAAAGGAGAAAGAGCTAAGTTCTTTTGGGAGATTATCCATTTGTTCAATAAGGCTAAAAACTAAAGAGAAGATCTAAGAAAGCAGTAGCCGTATCACAGAAATGTTTGTATTTTATATCCCAAGGGCAACGGGAAAGCTATGAAAAGATTTGGGCAACAAAGTGTCCAGAATGAAATCTGCACTTTAGAAAGACCATTCAAGGTGCCGGGAGGAGAATGAATTAGCAAGAGATAAAGGAGGGGTATTAGAAATCCAGCAGATATTGTAGAAGCCAGACCTACATAGCACTAGAGAAGAGAGGCGATGATAAGTATATTCACTGACATGAAAAGATGTCAACAATATATTAAGTATCCAAGGCAGGCCGTAGAATACAGAGAATATAATTACATTCAATACATTTTTAATGGGTATATATAGATATGCCCCAAGATGTGAATATTTTTACTTCTGAATGGTGGAGTTATGGGTAATTATTTCCTAGTAAGTTTCTAACTCATGTATACAACAAAGATAGTTCCAGTACAATTTTTTTAATGGAAGAATTCACAAATTTCAAATATTGAAGTCAAAAAAGAGCAAGACTGAAAAGCCTTCACTGGCTTCCACAATGAGGTCACTGGTGACTGGAAGAGTGCAGTTTACAGAAGTGTGGGAGGGGCCAAAGCCGGATTTCAGGGGGATGAGGCGTGGCTGGGAGGGAGGAAGGGAGGACTAGAAATGCAGTCAGCTCTTTATAGAACCTTAGCTGTGAAATGGTAAAGAGAAATGAACTCAAGTGGAAAGAAATTTTCCATTTTTATTTTAGATAAAAGTATCCTAATGGAAAAGTACTAATACAATCAAAAGGTAAAGAAACAATTAGCAAAAATATGGTGGAAGTAAAGTCTCTGAGAAGGCAGAGTGGATGGGATTTCAGAGAACAAATGGGGGAAAAAAGACTTTACTCCTATCCACTGTGACATGTCATATCCACATGACTTAGGATGCCTCCAAACTTATTCTTGTGGGGTTTTGTGTGTGTCTGTGTGTGTGTGTTTGTGTGTGTGTGTGTGTGTGTGATTGGAGGTTGAGGGTAATTCACATTTGATGGCCTCGATTTTCTCAGTCAGGTAGGTAAATGACAGAGGAGATAACAGGGTAAGGTTTGAAGGGAATTAAGAAATGGCTAGCTGCTGTGATATACAATAGTGTTTGTTTTTTCAAAAAATGAACTTTATTTAGAAATACTTGCAGATTTATAGAAATGCTACAAAGATATTACCAAAATTCCCCCGTTTCCCTTAATGTAAACAACTTCATTACCACAGCACATGTGTCAAAACTAAGAAACCAACACTGGCACATCACCATTAACAGTTTATTCAGATTTCACCAGTTTTCCGGCAGTCTGCTTGTTCTGTTGCAGGAGCTAATCCAGAAAGCCACAGTGCAGTGAGTTACAGCAGTTCAGAAGGCCCCATCAACACGAAGATGGCACCTGTCTGCATAGTTGTGGGCTTCTTTCTCCAACTTACAGCCTGCGGCTAGGACAGAGAGAGCTCACCACAGGAGTGAACCAGGATTATGAGTTTGTCAGCAGTAAATGGAAGAGTAAGAGGGCAACGTGCAGGGCGCTGGCAAAAGTGTGATTTGGCACAATGGGCAAGGAGTGAAAACAGAAGAGACTTTACAAATTTGAGGTGCTAGTAATGTCGAAAAGCAGATGTGGTAGGACTAACAATGAAAGCACCAGAAGTAGAGATGGAGGGATGTCAGGAACCAGGAGCCTGGGAGGATTGGATGGATCATCCGCATGGACTCGGCATCACCTCAGGATAATGGCAGAGAGGAGAGTAGAGAAGACAATGAATCAAAGGGTGAGACCACACAGCCTACATCTGATGATAATGAGGGTACAGATACTGTATCATCAGCATGAACTTCAGAGGAAAAGGGATTTCGCACAAAAGATGGAGTAATAATGGCTACGGTAACTATATGTAACCTACCATCTAAACCAGAAAATGTGTGTGTGAAAAGGGTATTAATAATTACAGACAGACCATGGGAGCCAACCAGGCTGAAGGAACAGAACAGGCACACGAACGGAAAAGGATGAAAATCCCGATTCTGCCGCTGACGCACCCACCACCGTGCAGGAAAACACACTGGTAACTTAGGAGGGCTAAAGGGAATGCAACATTACCAGGGCAAGACGGGCTTCAGTTACCTTAACGATGCGGAAATAGCCTACAAACAGTTTAACACATGGAGAGGTTTCACACAAACATGGTATTTCAAAGACCTCAGTAGAAAGACTTTGGAAAAAAATGAAAACTGTGAGAGACTGGGTCAAAAGAAGAAACTCAGAGTGGTGTGAAGATGAGACTACAAAAAGGATGAATAAACAGATGGACTTTAATTTATGGCAGATGACGACAATAACACCTGGCAGAGCAGAATTAGCAGACCTCAAAAATTCTGAGAGAACTAGTCTTAGTTCTCTGAACTAGTCCTAGTCCTAGAATCTCTGAAATATAGGAGCACTCAAATCTTTGAGGAAGTCAGAAAAGGACGTAAAGTGGACATAATGATATTAAGTGGTCATAATGGCATAAAGTGCTTCTGAGGGAATGGAGCAAAACACTGTCAGTTCTGAGACCACCCTATTAGCATATCTTTCTCATGCTGAAAGCAACTGTGACAGAGCAGGTGACAAGGCTCTCACTTCTCTCCTCTGGCCTTTTCTCTCCTTTGGCTACTCCATTCTAGGAATAAGGGCCTCAGACAAAGTCTACCCTCAAATTCCCCCGCCGTCCCCCCCCACCCGCCTCCTCCCCCCTCCCCCCGCCTCCCCCACCCCTTTTTCTGCCTCTCCCCACCCCCCCTCCAGTTCAAGCCGTGGTTTCTCAGTCTAGTTGTGTAGGACACAGCTCCCTGGCCTGTGCTGGTAGTATGAGCCTCGCGCTCCCCGCTGGCTGAGGCCGTCGTCAGTCACCGGCCGTAGGTCAGCTGCTCACGGCAGCTCATGGCAGCTCTCGCTAGCTGCCAGTCGCTCATGGCAGCACACGGTAGCCCACGCTGGCTGCCGGCTGCTCTCGGGAGCATAGCAGCCCGCAGATGCTAACGCAGATGCTAACGGCAGCGCAGATGCTAACGGCAGCCCGGCTCCAGGAAGAGCCACTGTTCACAATCTTAGCTGTAGAGGGCGCAGCTCACTGGCCCATGTGGGAATCAAACCCGTGACCTCGGCGTTAGGAGCAAGGCGGCATTCCAACCACTTGAGCCACCGGGCCGGTCCCATCCTCAAATTATAAAGCGTTGACTTCAGAATAGCTGAAAGAATATTTCTATATTACCACTATTTCAGACCTCGTCCGTTATTCAAAATTCCTTGTAAGTGAATTCAAGTATTATATTCCTTCGGCAATTAATATTAAGAAGTTAGCCTTCATCAATAAACTGCATCCTGTACTTGACAATGGATGTGATATAATCTGTCAACTTCTTAAAAACTCTGACCTAAATTAACCCTCACTAGCAATTATTTTATCTCTGATTACTAGCATAATTATTTTTCTTTTTCTCTATATATTTTTCTAGTTTTCCTGGGTCTTCAACTTCTCTTTGGGACCTCATCTATCACTGTGTGCATAAGAGTGCATGTTCAAAGGATAAGTGGGAAGAGATCAATTTAGCTCTTTGTTATTGTTGGGTTTGAAACAAAAAAGAGAGACCCTGGCCTCTCAGCTCTTCTAGCTACCATTTTCTGCACCCTGGCCCAGTGTCGAGGAGCTAGACAGCTTCTGGACACACACAATCGTTATCAGCATGAAGGAGCTGCAGATCTGTGTAGTAAGTCCTGTCCACACAAACAAAGCAAGGCGAGGCCAAAGCAGAGTCCACCCGGCACAGCAGCTGACAGCTCGACACTGAATGTGTTCCCTGACAATGCTTCCCAGAAGTCTTGATAGACTGATTAGCTAGCACTACTCAACTAACAATTCAAAATATATACTCCTTTGACAATCTCCTAAATCTTTCTTATAAAAACAATTATCTGCTACTGCAAATCTCCATATTGTGGGTATGTAAAACTTACCCAGTGAAGTTTTAGTAAAACAAAACTATGGCAAACCTGGGATTAAGTCCAGCCAGGACAATACAGTCTGCCAAAAAACTGACACAGAGTGAGCACCAAGGAACCTGAATCTGCCCCACACTGCCTTACCTCCATTTTCTCAAAATGAGAAAAAAAAAAGAGCTACTCCCCTAGCACTCTTCACATATACCAAATAAATGAACAGTTCTGTCCCCATTTTAGCAGCTTTATTCACAATTACCATAAACTGACATTTGGTGACTATGTTCATCAACACAAATGTCCACCAACAGATGAATAAAAGTGTAGTGGAGATTCAAGGACGTGAGCACGTGAAGGTGTAGAGAGGGGTGGTGTGACAGAGAGCGCGCTGAAGCGCCGCGCCCCTTCCCACGTACCTAGCACTACGCATCTGTTCCACCTGCTGTTACTGAGCTAGGTAACATTATTAATAATGAGACAAACTACACCACGTGCCTTCTGATGTGAAGCACTAAGAAGGACACAGCATCACTATGATATATTCCTGACAATAATGTATAAACTGAAACTAATCTTGAAAAAAGATCAAATAAACTCAAATTGATAGACATAAAATTAACCAACTGTACTCTCAAAAATATGTCACAAAAGACAAAGAAAGGCTGAAGAATCATCTCAAATTAAGAGAGACTAAAGAAATATAAAAACTAAGGGCAAGGGTGATTCTTAATTTCATCCTGAACCAGCCAAAAATATGCTATAGGAAACATTAAAGAGACAATTGGAATAATTATTTGAACAGGAGTTATGGATTAGATAATGGTATTGTATCAATGTTAATGTTTATGATTCTGAAATTTTCACTGTGTCTATGTAGAATGTTCTTATTCTTAGAAAACAACATTGAAATGTTTAGGGGTTTCAAAAAGAGCATAAGATCTGTAACGTATTCTCAAATGGAACAAAAAAATTATACAAAACTAAATTATATTTAAAAATATGTATATATATACATGCATATATGTGGAGAAAGAAAACAAAAAAATGAATGATAAAGCAAATATGAGAAAATGTTAGAAACTGGTGACCAAATTAGATGAATGGCATACAGAAAAATCTTAATCTTTGCAATTTTTCTGTAAATTTGAAATTATTTCAAAATAAGTTTTAGAAAATTGTAGTATATTTATACAACAAAATACCCAGTAACAATAAAGGTTAACAACCAACTACTGATAATCGCAGCAATATTGCATGAATGCCACAAAAGAAGCCCGCCACCAAAGAATATGCACTGTCTGATCCCTGTTATATGATGTTCAATAGGTAAAATAATCAATGGTCAGAGAGGTCAGAAAACTGCTCACCACAGAAGTGGGACTAATGACCGGGAAGTTGAAGAGGAAACTTTTTGGGGTGCTGGAAATGTTCACTGTGTTGATCTACAGACATATGCAAAATTTTTTCCAACTATACATTTTGGATTTGTGCACATATTGACTACATTTTATACCTCAATTTTAAAAAGGTTAAAATAAATCATAAATGGTTTAGCTGGAATAAAACAGTACAATTAAAAATATTTTAGGGGCCGGCCCAGTGGCTCAGGCAGTTAGAGCTCCATGCTCATAACTCCGAAGGCTGCCGGTTCGATTCCCACATGGGCCAGTGGGCTCTCAACCACAAGGTTGCCAGTTTGATTCCTCTAGTCCCCCAAGGGATGGTGGGCTCCACCCCCTGCAACTAGGATTGAACACAGCACCTTAAGCTGAGCTGCCTCCCGGATGGCTCAGGTGGTTGGAGCGCGTCCTCTCAACCACAAGGTTGCCGTTTCGACTCCCGCAAGGGATGGTGGGCAGCGCCCCCTGCAACTAGCAAGGGGACCTGGAGCTGAGCTGCGCCCTCCACAACTAAGACTGAAAGGACAACAACTTGAAGCTGAACGGCACCCTCCACAACTAAGATTGAAAGGACAACAACTTGACTTGGAAAAAAGGCCTGGAAGTACACACTGTTCCCCAATAAAGTCCTGTTCCCCTTCCCCAATAAAATAAAAAAAATTAAAAAAAAAAAAAAGGCAACACAACTCTATAGGCTATATGGTTAAATTAAATCATGCCTACCACCAGAAGCCATAGGATAAATTCCCAAGTGCTGAATGTAGGATAATGCAGGCATTTAAAAAAAACAAAAAAACATTTCAGTGGACAGGAAGGAAACTATTTTAAATGCAAGTCTTATGATAACAAAAAAAAAATCCCTATTTAAATTTCTGTCATTGAAAAAACTTACACCATGTTAAAATTATTCAAAAATCTGTCTGCTCTTTAAGACCATAAACAAGTCTACATTCAAATCAAGGCAAGACTCAGTCGCTAGGCTAAAATATGTAGGTCTCAAAATTCATTTTTTCCCAAACTTCAGAAAAAAGCTAAGTAAAATAAAAAGGAAAAGGCCAAACATGAGGGGGAATGATATACACATCACTCATAATTGTAAAAGGCTGGAAGCAATCTTGTAAAAGCAGCATAGTCATTCAACCGACTACAGTGTACAATGACATTTGCACAAGAGTGTAATTATACGTATGTTGTAAAAAGAAACAAAGAAATATGAGGTGAGAGTAACGATTTTTTCCATTTTCATAATTTGCACTATTCTTCATTTTCTTTTATAACAAAATATATTGTTTAAGTCCCACAAAAGTGTTTGCCTGGACTGTTTAAAATACCTTTACAACCCCAACATAAATGTCATAGAAAGTTAATATTCTTTTGAACATTAATTCAGTTTAAAAAACAATTTTAAGGTACAAAAATAAAAGGGAACTCTTCTCCCACCTATTATAGCAGAAAGCACTTTTTCCTTCTGTATTCATCTGATGTGGCACTACCAGATCTCTTCATTGTTAAACATGAGAACATTTTGAATAATTTTTAAAATATGATCTGTTAACATATTTACTGATGACAAAATTTCATAAAGCAAAATTAGGCTTCAATTTTTCACTTTATTACTAAACATTTAACCTAAGGAATTCACAACTTTTTCCCCCGAGAAAGTCATCAAAAGTCAAAAAAATTGTCTACCTCTATCTGGGCCATACATTATACATAAAACCTTACAAAATACTATTTATTTCTATGTTAATTATTCTTTTTACGTCCTATCTTCAAAAAATATATACTCAGCTGACTTTTCTCTTCATCCTAAAAGGAATTTAAATTCCTAAGTTACAGTGCTGTGATAAATACTGCAAACCCCCACAATCTGAATCACTACCCATGCCATGAAACTAAGGTCAGCTTTATTCCTAAGAGACCCAAACCACAAACAACCCAAATATTCATCCACAGATGAACAAATACTGTAACAGCCATACCTTGGAATATTCTCAGCAATAAAAAACTGATCACTGATACCTACAGCAACTTGGATGAATCACTAAGAAAAAGAAGCCAAACCCAAAAACAATACATAGTGAATAATTCCCTTTATATAAAATTCTAGAAGAGGCAAAACTATAGTCACAGAAAATAGATTAGTGTTGGGGGAGGGGAAATGACTGCAAAAAAGGAGGAAATTGGGAGGGGGATGAAAATGTTACATATCTTAATTATGGTGATGGTTATACAAGTATATACATTTGTCAAATTTCATAAAATGTACGTTTAATATGAGCGTACTTAAAATGAAGGCTTTTACTGTATGTTAATTATACTTCAAAAAATTTGATTTTAAAAACGACTAAGCTTACTAAAAGTAGACTGACTACCGCCCTCAAAAAGCAATGCATTCCATTTTATATTTTTTAGGTTAAACCCCATTCTTTAAATCTATTAAACAAGATGGTAAATAAAGTTTTGGATAAAATTTAAAAGTGAGGAACACTGTCTAGAACCGTGCTGTCTTATATAGTACCCGCGAGTCACATGTGGCTATATCAAGGTATATTAATTAAAATTAACTAAATTTTAAAATTCAGCTGGGCCCCAAAGTACACCTATTACACAGGCCACTCTACTAAGACCAGGAGACATAGCAGCCCTACCTGATATAAAACAAACACAGGGAGGAAGCCAAAATGGGAAGATAAAGAAACATGTCCCAAATAAAAGAACAGAACAAACCTCCAGAAAAAGAACTAAACAAAATGGAGACAAGCAACCTACCAGATGCAGAGTTCAAAACACTGGTTATAATGATGCTCAATGATCTCAGGGAGAACTTCAACAAAGAGGAGGAAACAAAAATGGAGAGAGAGAGGGCCGGCCCGGTGGCCCAGGTGGTTGGAGCGCCAGGATCCTAACACTGACGTCGCCAGTTCGATTCCCACATGGGCCAGTGAGCCGCGCCTTCTACAGCTAAGATTGTGAACAACAGCTCTCCCTGGAGCTGGGCTGCTGTCAGCAGGAGGACAAGGCTCACAATACCAGCATGGGCCAGTGTCCTACACAACTAGACTGAGAAACAACGGCTTGAACCAGAGTGGGGGGAGCAGGTAGAAAGGGGGGGGAAATGGAGAGAGAAAATGTAAAATGAACCAATCAGAATAAAGAATACAATAACTGAAATGAAGAATACATTACAGGGAATCAACAGCAGATTAGATGAAGCAGAGGATCGAATGAGCAATTTAGAAGATAAGGTAACAGAAAACACCCAAATGACAGCAAAAACAAAAAAGAATCCAAAAAACTGAGGACAGTTTAAGGAACAAGCCTCTGGGATAACATCAAGCGTACCAAACAACATTTGCATTATAGGGGTACCAGAAAGACAAGAGAAAGGAATTGAGAACCAACCTATTTGAAGAAATAATGGAAAATTTCCCTAACTGGCGAAGGAAATGGATATTCAAGCCCAGGAAGCACAGAAAGTCCCAAACAAGATGAACCAAAAAGGCCCACACCAAGACACATCATAATTAAAATGCCAAAGGAAGACAAAGAAAGAGTCTTAAAAGCAGCAAGAGAAAAGCAGTTACGTACCTACAAGGGAGCCCCCATAAGACAGCTGATTTCTCAACAGAAACTCTGCAGGCAAGAAGCAATTGGCACAAAATATTCAAAGTGATGATGAGCTAGGACCTACAACCAAGATTAGTCTACCCAGCAAGGCTGTCATTTAGAATCGAAGGACAGAAAAAGGGAAGAAAAAGCTAAAGGAGTTCATCACCACCAAAGCAGTATTACAAGGAATCTTAGGACTTCTTTAAGATGGAAAAGGAAAAAAGAAAAAATATGAGTAATAAAATGGCAATAACTACATACCTATCAACAATTACTTTAAATGTAAACAGATTAAATGTTCCAATCAAAAGATGTAGTGTGTGTGAGTGGATATGAAAAAAACACCAATACATATGCTGCCTACAAGAGACTCACTTCAGATCAAAAGTCACAGATTGAAAGTAAAGGGATAGAAAAAGCTATTTCAAGAAAAATGGGAACAAAAAAAAAAATCTGGGGTAGCAATACTTATACCAGTCAAAATAGACTTTAAAATAAAGGCTACAACAAGAGACAAAGGACCCAGTAATCCCACTTCTGGGTATTTATCTGAAGAAACCCAAGCGCTACTTCAAGGGAACGTGCTCATCCACACGTTCACCGCAGTATTATTTACAACAGCCAACATATGAAGGCAACCTGGGTGTCCCTGAAAGGATAAATGGATAAAGAAGTGGTACATATATACAACAGAATATTACTCAGCCATTAGGAAGAATGAAATCTTGCCATCTGTGACAGCCTGACTGAACCTAGAGAGTACTGTGTTGTGTAATATGTCAGACAGTAAAAGATAAACGTATGATTTCACTTATAAGTGGAATCTAAAGATCAAAATAAATAGAAACAAATAGATACAGAAAACATTTTGATGGCTGCCAGATGGGACGGGGTTGAGGGTGGGTGCAAAAGGGAAAGGGATTAAGAAGTGCACACTAGTGGTTACACAGTAGTCATGGGGATGGAGGGTATAGCATAAGGAATATAGTCAATAATATTGTAATAACTATGTATGGTGTCAGATGGATACTAGATTTATCGGGATGATAGATGGGAAGGGGGTTGGGGACAGGGTGAAAAAGGTGAATGGATTAAGAAACACAAATTGGAATTAACAAAATAGTCAATGGGATGTAAAATACAGGGAATACAATCAATATTATGGTGACAACTACGTATAGTGTCAGGTAGGTATTAGACTAGTCGGGGAATCTTCTTAAATTATATAAATGTCTAACCACTACGTAACCACTACACCTGATGTAACGTACAGCATAGGGAATATAGTCAACAATACTGTGGAAAAAAATAAAATAAAATCTAGTTCCTCAAGGGGAAGAAGGGAGAATAACTTGACCAGGGACAAACCTGACAAGTTATCAAAGTCCACATTAACAATGACACATCATGTTGACCGTTTGTGCTCTTGATATGATGAAAATGGCACTTTATCTGTGGTCTTCCTCACAAAAGCCCATAATCTCAGTCTTATTAGGAGAAAATATCAGAGAAATTCAACTAGAGAGCCATTCTACAAAATAACTAGTAGTCCTCAAAATGGTCAAGACTGTTAAAAACGGAAGTCTAAGAAAACTGTCACAGCCAAGAGAAGCCTATGGATACCTTACTAAATGTTATGTGCAATCCTCAATGGGATCCTGGAACAGAAAAACACAATAGGCAAAACTAAGGGAATCTGAATAAACTGTGGACTTTACTTAATAACAATGTGTAGATATTGATTCATTAATTGTAACAAATGTACCATAATAACAGTATTGTGGTATATATATGGGAGCTCTCTACTTACATACTATCTTCTCAATTTCTCTGTAAATCTAACATTGTTTTTAAAAATACAGCCTACTATAAAAATAATGGAATTTGAGTTGTAATAAAAAAGTAACATTTCCATCATAGCAGAAAGTTCTGTTAATAATGCTAGTGTAGAATACTATTTTTACAGCACTATTATAAAGGCTGTTTTATAACTAATCACAATTTATGGACAAATCTGTTTCTACCCAGCACTAAAAACCCTCAATGTTTATTCCAGTTTCTATTGCAAACAATTACTTTATTTTTTTAAATGCTTTAAAAAAAAAAAAAATCAATGCAACACATACACATAAACTAACATTGAAAACTGCTCTACTCCCCAGAGCAGCAATTCTCAAAGTAAGTCTTCCAGTCTTCTGAAACTCTTTCAAGGTATCCATGATGCCAAAAAGATTTTCATAATAATACTATCACTTGCAGTTTTCACTATGTTGGCACTGCACTGATCATGAAAAGCAATGATGAGTAAAACTGCTGGCACCTTAGCATCATTCAAATAATGGCACTAAACTGTACTAGCTGTCACTGTATTCTTCACCACCATGTGCCACACACTTGGAACAGAGAAAAAGCCAGTTTTACTTAAGAATGCCCTTGACAAAGCAGTAAAAACTA
Source organism: Rhinolophus ferrumequinum (assembly GCF_004115265.2). NCBI lineage: Eukaryota > Metazoa > Chordata > Mammalia > Chiroptera > Rhinolophidae > Rhinolophus > Rhinolophus ferrumequinum. Next base: position 6,106,555 of record NC_046291.1, read on the forward strand.
CTGATTTTATTAATCTTGATCCCTGTATAAACATCGTTTTAATATTCTACGTGATGAAATGGGAAGCATGCATGAAGCACTTCTGCTGCATACAGAAGTCTCAAAGAAAGGCACTTTCGCGACTATTTTGAGCTGCAAGATCAACTACCTGCCTTTTTTTTTTTTTTCATGGAACATCATTTTGACTTGAAAGAATAGTTGACACACAAATATGGTTATCCGGACCTGGGTATTTAGTACAATACTTTTTCAAAAATGAATGAAGTGAGACTGTCACTTCAAGGAAAACAATTGACAATACTTGTTGTCAATTATAAAATTTGAGCTTTCAAGCAAATACTAGAACTTCGGAAAACTTCTATTCACCAATATAAGCTTGATGGGTTTTCCAGTACTTAAACTTTTCCAATATTTAAAGGCTTTTTTGATGGGTGTTGATATTAATGAATGTGATTTTTTTGATACTGTGTAATATAAAATATCCATTAAATGTATAAGACCAAGGGATTTGAAGGTATCAGAGTACAAAAGGTGCACTAATATAATTCAGATTTCACGTTGCAACTAATCTTTAAAAACTATTACTTGTTTAATTTTAGTGTAATATCAAAGAATATCTGCAAATATCTGAAAAAGCCCTTAAAATATTCCTCCCTTTTCTAATTACATACATATCTTTGTGAGGATCGATTTCCTTCATATACTTCAACCAAAGTAATAATAACAGATTGAATACAGAAGCAGGTAAGAGAATTCAGCTGCCTTCTATAAAGCAAGACATAAAAGCAATCTTCAAAAAGGTAAAATAATACCCCTCTTCTCACCAAACTTTTTAGAAATGTTTTAGAAAATGGGCGTTTTTCCTTAAAAACATACAGAGGGTACCAAATATATATATATATATATGTAATATATATATATATACACACACACACACACACATTTAAGAAGGAAAAAAACCATATTAAAATTGTAATACTCAATATATACCAATAACAAAAGATGAATACAAGTCATGTGTATATATTTTGGCACCCCCGGTATTTATGGCAACATGAGATTGTTTATTATTTTAAAGCAAATTAATAAATCATTTTCAATTTCTCAATATGATAGGTGTAACTAAAATACAAATAGATGTAACTGAAAACTAAAGCTCTTTAGAGTCCTCTACGTTTTATGAGGGTAAAGGAGTCCTAAGATCAAACAGTTGAGAACATCTATCTCAAAGAAAGGAAAAAATGACAACAAAAGAAATACATATATTAACTTAGAAGATACATACATACCCTGGAAAGCGTATCAAGGGGCATAAAATACCAACAACAACAAGAACACCAACATCCAAAATGTTACACTTATATTTTTTTTAAAGTATCTAGGGCTTTAAAAATGTACCTTTGCCAAGGACAGAGAGACTGCACATTTTGAAATTTACTTATGATTTTTTGGTTGCCTCTGCCACTAGGCTGTAAACCCCATGAAGACAGAACCTTGTATGTTTTGCTTATCACTGTGGATAGCCCAGCACCTGGCACAAAGTAGGTATTAAAATACTTGTTGGATTGGGAAAAAAAACACAAAAAAGACAAAAGACTTACAAACAGAACCCACTGATGTCTCTATTCAAATCATAAATAGAAAATTTTACACTCAAAATTTACCTATTTACGTACCGTGTTTCCCCGAAAATAAGACCTAGCCAAACAATCAGCTCTAATGCGTCTTTTGGAGCAAAAATTAATATAAGACCTGATCTTATTTTACTGTAAGACCGGGTATAATATAATATAATACAATACAATACAATACCGGGTCTTATATTAATTTTATCAATCATATCAATCATAAAAGCCACTCATTGAGAGCCTATTTACTGTAAGTCAGGCATTGTATTGGGCATTTTAGATTTTTAATTTCCACGACCACCATCGGATATGCTTTACAGGTAAGGAAAACAAGGCTCCAAGCGGTTAACTTATTTATCTAAAGTTACAGATAATAAGCAACAGAAAATTACACCCACATTTCTGTTTAAAACTCCACAAGCTTTTCTCTACATACTGATATAGTGCTCAGTAGTGCTTGGTTACCTTTTCTCCCACACTTCCTTGCAATTTTCAGAGGAATTCATTTTGTGGAAGTCCCTTTTCTTTTTCCTAATCTCCCACACTCTGTTCCACTATCCTCCAACTTCCACCCCTCTGTATCACTCAATTAGACAATACAGTAAGCCCTTCGCTTAGGGAAGAGTACATAGTCTCGTATCATACTATCAGAAACTTCATTAACAATGATGGAAGTAAATAAAAGACTAAAGGAGAGTATCCGATTCCAGAACATGAATTAAAGCTCTCTGACCCACTGATCTTGCAGAATGCCTTCACATCCCATTACTCAACTTGCCATGCTGTGGGCAACCCGACCTCAATTCCCACGGGGCCAATTAATCATGAGAGCCCCTGGATGTGGCAATGTCTTCAAGGCCTGAGCCATGATTTACCATTTAGAAAGTACCAAGACCGTATCTCTGCCAATTCCTTGCCAGTCTCTGCAACCAAAGAACCAATACTGAAGAGACCAGAGCTCCCAACACTTCCTCCAGGGCCAGGACAACTTGAATAAAAGGGGCTTTGTTCCCAAAGAACATACTGGTCACAATATCACTGTAAGAAGTGCTACTACTGTTACTATCCTTCTCCCCACTGCTTCTGAACAGTATCTAAATGTTTCTCTTTTTTGCTCCCTTTTGGTGAAAGGAGAACAAAATTAGCAACCATGAACTATTCTGCAAAAATTACAATGCCCTAAATATTACCATGTCATCTGATCTTACCAAGAAGCCAATTGTTTGGAACAACAATTGTTGTGGAAAACAAGCCAATGTTATCCAGAAAGGGATCCCTAGAGCTTGTGAAAGTTTTACATAGATTGTGGAAATCTCTTTAAATCTTACAAAGTCCTGAATAAATCTTACCTCAACATCCAGATTAAAGAAAACATACAATATAAGGATTCTTCTACCTTAAACATGAATTAATCTGCAATCTATTTGCTAAAGAAACCGTGGCTGAAAAAAAAGTATCACAAAAAGTTACATTTGTGGCCTGTCATTCGATACATAACACTATAACAGATCACTTTTATCAGTAATCCCTCGGCTTTGCATCAAAAATCTTGATATACTAATATACTAACGTAAGGTTTAACTAATAAAAAAAATTACTTAAGCAATTGTCACCAAATACATACAATCTACAAACAAAAATAAACAAGACTTCAAAATGTCCATTAAAAAAGAGTTTGCTTCTGTATCACCTAATAATTCTAGACTACAAAAACATACTAGTACAAGTTTATATTGTCTCACTGATCCTTTATTGACACTTCTACCATTCAAATAATGTGAATGTAGATTCACATACAGAAGTCTCAGGCTTCAAAATTCTCTTTGGCTTCCTAACACTCAAGTGTCGCTTAGTGCTATAAAAGTACCCAGAAATTAAAATTTATAAAAGCAATCAATGAAAAATAAATAACCATTTATTTTTTCCACTAAGCCTCCCATTTCCTTACGTTCTTTTGCTAAATCTTTACCCCAGATGCTCATCTGAATCCCCCAAATCAAGAGCTTTTGTTAAAACACTGCACTAGGAAGTTCCAACGAGGATACTTAGTGAGACCTACTGGGCCTCAATTACCAAAAGATATGCATATATTTTTAACTCTTCAGGACACAAATTGAAACTGCTGAGCTATATACAGGAAATTTTTCTAGGGAAGAAAAAACATCTAGAAGCTTCTGTGGGCCTCTGACTAGAATAGCCAACACACCACCTTTTCTGAGACCTTCCCCCTGTCTTAGGAGTAGGATCCTTCTACTAACAAGTGTGCATTTCTAGATCCCAACTTCATGACCATACTAAATGGTACAATGATGGAGAACTGGACCAAGTTCAACCAATCAGATTTTCCCTCCCAGGAATTTGAAATGTGGACACTGAGCTAGTAACCAGTTAGCTAGTGGCACTAGAACCGGAGTTCATATGTGGCTCCAGGAATGAGGTGGCAATTTCCTCCGATGTGTTTGTTAAAGCATAGAAGGTCAGACTGTGGAAAGACAACTAAAGCAGGATAAAAAGAGACAAGAAAGGACATGACTAGCCAGAGGGGAGAAAAGTGCTATCTGGACAACCTTGGCTTCTAAATGCTTCCCAGTTTCTAATTCGCGTCCTTCATGAAGCCAACTGCTCTTGGGTTAAGATACGTCCTTACCCCTACCCCCAAAGCATTCCTTTTCCTGTTTCATGCCATCAAAAAAATCCTTACAACAGTTTAAGACACAAATTTATAACAGGAGCAATGCAGTAAAGGTATGATTATTCTGATGATTCATAAGAGATCTGAGCAGCACCTGGGAAATTGTTTCCATTCACTGTCTATAAGTTCAGATGAAATAACAGGACAAAAATAACCAAAACCTTAAAAGTAAAAATCATCTGTTTGCATACGCCGTCAGCTTTGTACTCCCCTTCAACACTCACCTGTTCAAAAGTTCTTCTGCTTCACAGCAGGAGGTTTGAGCAGACTTTGTTCAGGTCCTTTTAACACTGTAAATAATAAAAGTATTACAGTAAATGACCCAACAATCTCCTAGGAAACTTTAAAAACATAATTTTTATCATGAATATGTTTTACAGGAAATAGAGTCCAAACCTGGTTAAAAATATTAGAATTACCTGGTGTGCTTACAAACCAGATTCTCTGTCCTAACATCTAGAGAGTCTCTCTCAGTAGCTGTTGAGTGGGACTGAAAAAAATGTATTTTAACAAAAGTTCTAAGTGATTCTGATGAAGCTGACAAATAAGCACCAATATAAGGTTTCAGGAAAGTGATCTGAAGTTTTCATTCAAAACCACATTATAGGAATTTGGGATTAACTTTTTAAACATATCTAATAGAAAAATGACAGCCAGCAACATAGCAATACAATAATATGTACTCTATGCAAATAATCAAGGAGCCCCAGGAAGTCTGATCATTGCCAACTCTCCAAAGAGCAAAGCTCCAGGTGTGCTGTCAATTGCAAAATCACAACCTTCTTTTAATGCTGTTGAGACAGTATCTTAAAAATCCACAAGATGGTGGTATTTCAAGTGACAAGGAATGGACTGAACCCCAACAGATTCAAGTGGTTTCTTAGCAATAATCAAATGCTTTGAATGCTGCTTCTAAAGAGTCAAATACAGTAATTAAAAATTACAAAGTTGACAATTTTACTAACAGCAAGAAAGCAACTTGAGAAAGCCACTTCTGCCTTTGATTTAATTTGAAAAAAAAAATAGCTGTTATAATGTCCAAAAGGTCATCCAACTTTACCCACCGCTCTCTACTTTTTATAAAGGCAGACATAATAAATAGAGGGGAGAACAAATTCCCCTCTCCTATAAAATAAAACAAACTCTCCTATAGTAATAAAACAAACACTCCTTTGGTTCCAACTCGAGAACAAGCTCTAGGTTACCTCCTTTTTAAGTATAAATTAAGTTCCAGGGGAGGCTGGATGTCTCAGTTGGTTAGAGCACGACTTTTTAACAGGGTTGCCAGTTCGATTCCCACATGGGCCAGTGAGCTGCACCCTCCATCACTAGAATGAAGACAACGAGCTGCCAGTGGAGTCGCCGGAGAGGCGGCTGGATGGCTCAGTTGGTTAGAGCCAAGAGCTCTCAACAACAAAGTTGCGGGTTCAATTCTCCCATGAGATGGTGGGCTGTACCCCCGCAACTAGACTGAAAACAGTGACTGGACTCGAAACTGAGCTGCGCCCTCCACAACTAGACTGAAGGACAATGACTTGACTTGGAGCCGATGGGTCCTGGAAAAAGCACACTGTTCCCCAATATTCCCCAATAAAAATTAAAAAAAAGAAAATCTTGCTTTAAAAAAAATAAAGTTGAAGTTCAATGAAACTCTGTAATTGACAAGAAAATATGAAATTGTGGTCCTTACTCAACTACTTAAAGTAGGGAAGGTTGTAATACTTTGAAAATATTTTTATAAAATTAATTTTGGCCACTTATGGGAATATCCTTTGATTTTCAAACCTCTCCGCTCTTCTCCTTCAACCTCACACAAAATTATGGACAATTCAACAAAGGTATCATTTTGTATTCCTGTATAATTAATTTAGTATATTTATCAGTCATCTGAGAGCATATAAAAATAAAAAAATTCTAACCTGGTCAAGAAAAATTAGGATTCTAAGTATAAGTAAGCTTGCCTATGGAGTAAAAATCTACTTATATTTTTAAAGCAATGTAATTCTTCAGCATTAAAAATGAACGGAAATCCTACAACTTTATCACCATAAAATCCTAATGGGGGAGTCAAGAGGGGGAAAAAAGCCTGGATTCAGAGCTTTATAATGATGACCAAATGATAAGACAATTCAAATTGTTGAAGAAAAATGGATATTTAACCTGCCTCTAAAACACCTGGATTAACACCAACATTGGCTATAGATTCCACCTAATGAGACTGGTCCCACTATAATCTGTAAGACATAGAATGAAACAGAAAGTACTGAAAATTTACTCAGCCAGGGCTAATGGAGTCAGTCTCTGAAAAAAGGCACAGAGATCCTTTAGGAGGGCAAGAGTAAAGGGACAGTAATAATCTTTTCACCCAAAAAGATTCTCCTAGATAGCAATCACTATCAATACTGTTATCTTCCAGTGTGAAGGTCAACAAAAAGAGAATAGACATATGGAGTACTAAAGTGCAGAGTCATGGGAACATATGAGCTGGTAAGACATCAAAGACATTATCATTTGAAAGTGTCACTTCAAAATTCCACAAAGGAACCGGAGGGAGAAAGGTGATCCTTTTAAAACACTACCCTCCCTACTATCATCACTGTGTCTTTTAGCCAAGGAGCTACACTCACACCCCGAGGTTGTAATTCCTAAGTTCTCATGCTTTGCAGGCAACCATATGACAAATTATTTTTCATATATGCAACTCACAAGTAAAAGCATTTCAAAAGCAAAATATTAAATTCCTACGGTAAATTAACATGAAAGAGGACATTTATGAAAGCTCAATAATAAGAATATGGAGATAAGCTGGAAGGAAATCAGAAAAAAATGTTCTTTCAATGAGAAAGTCTACTGAGTATCAAATTAATTGGAGAACTAGTCTGAAAGGTAAAAGTGGAGGAATGAAAAACTCAGCACAAAAAGTTCTACGCATGTACCGTTTCCCCCAAAATTAGACCAAGCCGGACAGTCAGCTGTGTCTTTTGGAGCAAAAATTCATATAAGACCCAGTATCATATTATATTATACCCAGTCTTATATTACAGTAAAATAAGACAGGATCTTATATGAATTTTTGCTCCAAAAGACACATTAGAGCTGAATGTCCAACTAAGTCTTACTTTCGGGGAAACGGTAAAATGCTATAAAACATATACATAGTAGTGGAAAAGTCCCTGAAGAATTTAAAACGAGGCTGGACAGCACAGAAATAATTTAAAGGAATTCTTTACTAACCACATTAAGGACAACACGAGTTAACACATTGATTTCATTTTTCTTCCAGGTTATATCCCTTAATGACCTGAGTCTAAACTTCAAAGGAAAATCATTTGCCTGCATTTTCAAATATTCTGTGGTATCTCAAAGATCCCCTTCTTAGACAGCAATTCTTTTTTTAAGATCCCTTTAGGCAGTTGATCATCAATCTCATGTGAAAACTATTTCACGACAACTTCCTGATATATGTTCTATGAGCATCTTGAATTTTTCCAAATTGGGGGGACAGGGGGGGTCATGTGGAGGGAGGGGGTGGGGCACACTGGCCCAAATTTCCAGAATCTGATGTCTGATTCCCCTAAGAGTCACAGAGATGTGGGAAAAGATTCCAGGACACTGAATAAACCCCTCTCATCTTAGTACCAATGAACTGGGTACACATTTCCGACCACCCTACCTGTCACTTGTGCCTCTCTGGCTAGAGCCACACCAGATCTGCTCCCACTTCAGTTCCTGCCTCAGGGTTTTTGCCCTCACTTCTGTAGCTTAGAGCATTCCTCCTCCACAGAACTACCGGAATAGTTCCTTTACCTGTATCAGGGCTTTTCTCAAATATTAGCTTTTCCATGAGACCTTCCCAGGACACTCTCCTTAAAATTAACCCCTCCCCCAACTCCCTAGTATCCCATCTCCCTGTCTCATGTTTTTTCACATCACTTACCACTAACTATATATTTTTACCTAAGTATTTATTTGTCTAGAAATGAGCTCCATGGAGACAGGAATTTTTGGTCTGTTTTGCTCCCAGCAACCAACAGTGCAGCCGGGTCTCAATGTTTGTCAAATAAATGAATGATGGCACATGGTCCCTTCTCCCTCTTCAGTCTCAAAAATTCTAAAATGTTTCGTCAAGTATAGAAAAGGTGTGAAGCCCTTTCTTTTCTAGTGAATCACTACCATCACCAGTGTATTCCTCAGTGTTAAATATCAAAGGAAGCATTGTGTGACATTTTTCCAGATACGTGCCACTTAAAATTTTTTTTCTAGTGTCCTCAACTGATGTCAACATCTGATGTAACAGAAAAGTACACATTCCAGTTTGAGCACTCTGAAAGCTGCTACACTAATGAGTAAAACACATAAAAACATCAATGAATGACAGAATGCATTTATGTTCTAACCAAAATGGACAAACTCTGTAAGGTCAGAGCTGTCAATTATTAGAATGATGAGAGTTAACGTACAGATAGGATGACAAGAAAAAAATGTTTTTAATCTAGGAGTCTGAAAAAGAAACACTACATGAGTCAAGATTCTCTTCCCTGCACCAACACTGGGCACCAAAACTGCTTATAACCCAAGGTATACAACATGGGTAAGAAGTTGTTCACAAGTTCTGGCCCCTTCCTCAATTTCTTGCAACTTAAATTGGAATACTTACCTTTCTCACAGAGACAAGAGGTGTGCTTAAGTGCTTTGACTTTCAGGGAAAGGAAGCATTAAAAAAAAACACACAAAACACGGTGCTAGATAAATGCAACACAATATTATTGCTTCCCAATCACGGTCACACAATCTGCTCCACTCTTATGCCCTTCTCTGGTCGCCTGATTTATGCTTCAGCCACAAAACTGAAGTATTCAGAATGCTGACAATTAAGGCTAATGCCCATTTTAACCCGAGGTGAACATTCGGGTACCAAAGATGCCACAGGCTCTACTTTCCCAACCTCTGTCCCAGGTTCCGAGCATGGCTCCACCTTGCCTCAGGCCTGGTCCAGACCCCGTCCTCTCGCCACGGAAGGAGTCTTCCCAGCGCCAACGCTCGGTGAGGAAGAGAAGGGTGCACCTCCCAGAGGCCAGGTGTGGGGAGGCGGGCCGGCCAGCGCAGCTGTCCGGCCGCAGCAGCTGTTACCCCGGGCAGCCCGCGGCTAGGAGGGTGGCTGGCCCCGAGGGGCAGGTAGCGGAAGGCGAGCCCTCTGGCCCTCAGCGAGCCGGCCTGACACTGCCCCCCTCACCAACATCTTCCCTTTCTCGGCTCCCCACCGCGATGCCAACGGGCCCCGGCGGAGGGGGCACCTCGGCTCCGAGGACGGGATGCGCCCGGGCCCGGCGTGCCCCCCGCCGGGGAGGAGGCTCTCTCCGGCCCCGCACCTGACCTGTCCCCTCGCCTGACGCCCGAGCCGGCCGCGGCCGCTGCCGGGGCGGCCTGTGGGTGTCCATGCGCCTGGGCAAGGTCCGCCGGAGCGGCGGGGACGCGAGCGCGGGCGGCAGGCCCCGGCGGCCCGAGGCGTGGGGCGGCGGAGCCAGGGCGCGGAGCAGAGCCCGGCAGGGGAGCGAGACGGAGTCGCTGGTTACCTGCGGTCCGGGACAGGGAGTCTCTCAGAACCCAAGTCAGTCCTCAGCCTCAACAACACAAGATGGCCGACACGTCGCCACGCACGTCACGTGACAGCGCGCTCGCTCCGCCACGCCCCCTGCTCCGCCCTCGCCTCGCCTCGCCTCGCCTCCCTCCCGGCTCATCCAACCTCCCACGACATCCTTCCTTTCCGCTGCCTCCCGCCCTTCTTCCCCGACACTCCCCTGCCGGAGCCCCGGATGTCGAACTGGAGGAGGCGGGGCAGCGCCTGGACGCAGTCGCCTGCGGGTTGCTGGGCCGGGGCTTCCTACCTGCCCTTGGGTTGAGTAGAGTTGGTGTCCAGGTTTGGACCCGTGCCTGGCACCCTGTGACTCACCGGCCTGTGCGCCCAATCCAGAACCTGTTTGCAGTTCAAAAAGTTCTGCATCACTTAAGAGTCGATATTCCAAACTAGAACTTTTCCACAGATTTTCATCCATCATTTTCCTGCCCGCTTGCCATCATAGAGAAAATGGGGAAGCGAGAAGCGCCAAAATTCAAAGCAGTTTCTCTACATATTAACGGTTCTGGTAAAACTGGGAATTCATTCTAGAGTCTTGGAATGTGACAGCTGGAAAGGACTTTGGAGCTCTGACCCCCTCTTACTGCATCCAGGGTTAGGACCCTTTTGCTTTAAAATCTCCCATTTGGCGGTTGCCAGCTAAAATACAGAATGCCCAGCGATATTGGAAACAAATTTACACTAAAGAAGTATTTATTGTTTTTCTGAAATTCATATTTAATTTGGCGTCCTGTATTTTTGTCACATCTGGCAACTCTGCCCTTCTCAGGTCATCCAATTCTTGTGCCTACAGCCTCTTCCCTTTTTACAGGATCCTTCCCATCAGCTTTTACAAATACTAAAAAGGTTCTTCTGTTTTAAAAGTTAATGTTAAAAACTCCAATTCCTCCTCTAAACACTTCCCTACCTCTCTGTTCCCTTTCAAAGCCAAACTGCACAAAAAAAAAAAAAAAGTTGTTTGTAAGCACTTTTCCAATTTCCACACCCGGCAAGCAATCATCAACCATTCCATTGTGGTCGGTATCCTGACCCATCCACCTACCGCTTTGTCTAAGGACAACTCCACCTACAGGTTGATAATGAGTTTTCCAGTCCTCATCCCGACTTAGTGCTTTATCTGTCTTTTTTTGTTGTTGTTTTTGGTTTTTTGTTGTTTTTTTAAAGATTTTTTTTATTGGGGAAGGGGAACAGGACTTTATTGGGGAACAGTGTGTACTTCCAGGACTTTTTTTTTCCAAGTCAAGTTGTTGTCCTTTCAGTCTTAGTTGCAGGGGGCGCAGCCCACCATCCCTTGGGGGAGTCCAACCGGCAACCTTGTGGTTGACAGCCCGGGCTCCAACCAGCTGGGTCATCCGGGAGCTCAGCTGCAGCTCAGCTCAAAGTGCCATGTTTAATCTTAGTTGTGGGGGGCAGACCCCACTATCCCTTGCCGGAGTCGAACCGGCAGCCTTGTGGTTGAGAGCCCGCGCTCCAACCAACTGAGCCATCTGGCCACCCGGGAGCTAAGTGGCAGCTCATTGACTTCATTCTAGTTGCGGAGGGCACAGCTCGCTGGCCCATGTGGGAATCGAACAGGCAGGCCCGTTGCCCAGAGCTCGCGCCCTAACCAACTGAGCCACCATCCACATGAGTTCTGCAACTTTTGACAAACATATACAGGTGTGTGTAACAACCAATAAAAACAAGGTACAGAATAGTCCCATTACCCACAAAAGTTCCCCCAATGATCCTTTGTAGTCAGCAATAACCCCCACTCCCAGCCTCTGAAACCACTGTTCTGTTTTCTGTCCTTTAGTTTTACCTTCTGATGTCATATAAACAAAACCATAGAGTATGGTTTTGAGACTGGCTTATTTCACTTAGCAATGCATTTGAGAGTCAGTCATACTCTTGCATATTTATTGCTAAGTAGTATTTCCTGGGATGTATGCACTATATTTGTTTATCCATTCCCCAGTTGAGGAACATTTGGGTTGTTTCCAGTTTAGGAAGATTATTAATAAAGCTGCTAAAAATATTCACATGCAGGTATTTGTGTGAAGATTGGTTTTTATTTCACTCCGGTAAATACCTAGGAATGGGATTGCTGTTTATGTGGTGCTTGTTTAAGTTTATCAGAAACTGCCAAACTATTTTTCAGAGTGCTTCAGCCATATTTTTAGCCCTAAACTATAAGCTCCCAGAGAGAAGAACTGAATCTAAGGGATGATGGTGATGATGGTGATGGTGATGGTGATGGTGATTAAAGGTGATAACATCCCATGCTTTGAACCATTACACATGCTGCATTATTTGACTTTGCATCCTCAGCAGCTGGCATTGTCTTGGCACAAAGTACACATTCAATAAATACCGATAGAATCAAATAAATCCTTGATCATCTACTCCTCAGGAAGGGTGTTTTCCTCTTTCCTTTTAATTCGCTGTCTCTCTAATGTTTCATTAAACAGTGGTTTTTAAAATTATAACAGTAGCTTGATGCCTGCCCTAGTCAGAGATGATAATAAAGTTTCAGCTCAGTGTCATTGATAGAAACACAGATGTTGAAAATGAGACATTATCAGGGAGAGAGGGGAGCAAGGAGTTTAACCTGAAATGAGTTTAATTTGTAATAAACACAGGTGATCAACCATGAGAGGTGGTATTTTTCTAAAGATGGCAGCAACAATATCTTCCATCCAACATACTCCTCTAGAACCTTGGCATTACCCTGTCTAGAGGTAGAGTCTACTTGCCCTCCCCTCTGGCCCTTATAACCGATAGAACGCGGTGGCAGTAAACGAGGTGACTTTCAATGCTAGATCATAAAAGTGATAGAGCTTCCTCGTTTGCTCTTCTGAAGCAAGAGCTGCCATATAGTAAATCTAAATAGCCTGATTCTGCCATTCTGTGAGGAAGCCCAGACCACAGGGAGAGACCCATGTAGTTACCCCTGTCAACAGTCCTAACTGAAGTCCCAGCATCAACAACCAGACACGTGAGTGGAAAAGACCACCAGATGATTCCAGCCCCTGCTGTCAGTCACGCCCAGGTGTCCAAGCCCACGACAGCATGAAGCAGGGACAAGCATCCTCACTGTGCCTTGTGTGAATTCCTGATCCACCAAATCTATGAGCATAATAAAACAGTTGTTTCAAGCCACTCCGTTTTGGGGTAGTTTGTTACACAGCAATAGTGACTGCAACATCACCATTATGGATCTTACTGTGTCCTTCTAATAAGATATGCTGGCCTCCTCACCTCAGGATATACCCAAGAATGTAACCTTATTTGGAGAGAGGGTCTTTAAGAGGTAATCAAGCTAACATGAGGTCATTAGGGTAGGTTGTAATTCAGTATGATTGGTGTCCTTATAAAAAAGGGGAATTTGGACCCAGAGCGAAAACTCCATGTGAAGAGGAAGGCAGAGAATCAGGTGACACTTCTGCACCCCAAGGAAAGCCAAAGATGGCCAGCAAACTATAGAGGCTAAGACAGAGCCTGGAACAGATTCTCCCTCCCACGCCTCCAAAGGAATCAACCCTGCCCACGCCTTGATCTCTGGCTTCTATTCTCCAGAACTGTGAGGCAATAAATTTCAGTTGGGAATACTGGGAATACAGAAGCCCTAGCAAATTACTACAATCATCTAAAGGTCTGTAGAGGCCATTTGAAATGAAGGAGATTAGAGGGGTTCAGAGCTACAGATCTGAGAGTCATAGAGAGGAGATCTTTGAAATCATGGGGAATCACCCATCACCAGCAACTCCTGAGAAGAAAAGTATGATGAAGGAAGGCTCTTGGGAGGAAAGGTGTAGCTGGTGGACAGAAAAGTTACAGGTAGGACCAGATTAGAAGCAGGAGCCAGTCTCAGAACAGAAGGAGGAAAATATTGATTGGCGATGTCAAATCTGCAGCGTTATCAAGGAGTCTGGGACTAGGGAGAAGGCCATGGAATTAATGACTGGAAGTGTCCATGGCACAGGGAGAACAGAGGGTTAGGGAAAAATGAGTGCTGAGGAAGAAAGGGTGCAAAAATTTGAAAGTGAATGAAAAAGCAGGACAGATTTGTTAGTGGAGAAACCAGCGCCACTCAGATTTGTACCCTAACTAAGAGAGAGGACTGATGTGTCCTGAGCACTAAATATATGCCAGGCATGGAATCTGCCAGGTAGGCAATCATCATCCCCATTGGACAGGTGAGGAAACTGAGGCTTAGTGAGGCTAAGTTAACTAGCCTAGTATCTGACTCCAAATCCCATTACATCATGGGATGTAGAACTGATTTGTTTGTTCTCAGGGCAGAGGCAGAACTGATTCGTTTGTTTTCCCTATTGCTCAATCAAAGGAGGGCCTCTCGGAGTGGACTCATCACTTTTCCGGAGAGAATGAGGTCCCCACAATCTCTGCCGTCCTCACTTGCAGAGCTGTCCCCTCAGGCTAGGCTCCCATCTGAGACAGGGTGCTTAGAAAGTCACTCAGTCAGTGGAAGTGGTCTTCCCTTGCCTGTCTCTGTCTGCTCCAACAAACCTGGGATGTCCTTGTGAAACAAACATGCAAGGGATCCCTGCCACATGCGGGACAGTGTGCTAGTCCTATAGCAGTGGGTTAGGCAGAGTTCATGCCCTTGAAAGAGTTCATAGTCCAAAAGAGGAGGAAGGGAAGTAAAAAGAAGGATGCTACATAATGCCGTAAGGAGTACAGTAGAGAAAAACTCAGGGCAAAATGGGAACCCAGAGAAAGGGCATCTCTAGTCTGGGAGGATCAAGAAAGCTTCCTGAAGATAATCACTGAGCTGAGTCATAAACAAGGAGAAGTAGTTTGCCAGTAGGGTAAGGGAGAGAGGGAGTGCCAGGCAGAAGAAGCACCAAAAAGCCTGGAGGAGTAGCACCTTCTAGGAACTGCTTGGTATTGCGTATACCTGGAGTGCACAGTTTGGAAGGAGATAGGGCAGGAGAGGTGAGCAGAGACCAGATCCTGAAAGTAGGAAGCCAAAAACATAAGAGAGATGTTAGGAACGGTTTGCAATGTATAAGGACGATTCTAGCTGCTGGGTAGACAATCAAGACAGAATGAGGACGAGGAAACCAGTTAGAAGGGCACTGGAGAGACCCAGGAAAGAGCCAATGAAAGTCACGGCCGTGGAGATGGGAGGATGAGAACTGTAGGTGACAGGCATCAAAGGAGCAATGTCTGCAGGACTTTGTGCAAAGATGGGGCAAAGAAGTCCTGTCCCTGGATTTAGTAGTTCCATGGCCCAATATTTGTCCTTTGTTGTCTGAAGTCCTTTGTGTTACATTTTCTATCACTGCAATCAAGTTTTTGGCTCTCGCATGGGCCTAATTGTCCAGAGAGGCAAATGGATGTTTGAAGTAATTACACTGTTATCTCCATTTCTTCCTTCTTTTTTTTACTAATAGACTTTATGTTTTAGAGCAGTTTTAAGTTTCTAAAAAAAACTTAACAGAAAGTACAGTTCCCATAAACCTCTCTACCCCTCCCCCTCCAATTTCCTTTATTATTAACATCTTGCATTAGTGTGTGGTACACTTGTTACAACTGATGTGTCCATATTGATACCTTATTAACTGACATCCATAGTTTACCTTAGGGCCCATTCTTTGTGTTGTATGTTCCATGGGTTTTGACAACTGTATAATGAATGTATCTACCATTACAATATCCTACAGAGTAATAGTTTCATTACCTAAAAATCCTCTGTGCATCACCTATTTCTCCCCCATCCCTACCCCCAACCCCTGGCGACTACCGATCCTTTTACTGTCCTCATAGTTTGGCCTTTTCCAGAATGTCCTGTAGCTGGAATTACACAGTATGTACATAACCTTTCCAGATTGGCTTCTTTCCCTTAGCCATATACATTTACATTTCCTCCATCTTTTTGTGACTTGATAGTTCATTTCTTTTTATTGTTGAAAAATATTTCTTTTCATTGCTGAATTAAGATTGCATTGTGTGGATATACCACAGTTTATCCATTCACCAAGTGAAGACTATCTTGGTTGCTTCCGAGTCTGGGCAATTATAAATAAAGCCGCTATAAACATTCGTGGGCAGGTTTTTGTGTGGATAAATGTTCTCAGCTCATTTGGATAAATACCAAGAAGCATGATTGCTAGATGGGACGGTAAGTGTCTCCATTCCTTTTTTATGTCCATTGCCTCTGGTGGGGAGGTTTTTGGAGGGTGACAATCTGACCTGGAAAAATGCCTGAGAATTGTAGGTCTTGGGTTTGTGCAGAAACAGAACTGATCCTCCCTGGGGAACTAAGTGCGTTCTCTTAGGACAGGGGTCCTTACCAGGTCTCCCAAATACCCTGGCATTATACATGGGAAGAAGGGTCATTGGCCATCATCAGAGTTTCAAGGGTCTGGGAAGCAAAAGAAATTAAGGTACAGGTTTTACCTGCAGCTGAAAGAATCCTCAGTGATGGGACAAGAAAGAGCACTGAGAACACCTTAAGGGAAAACCAACTCTCTAGTTAACTTGACTTCAGGGACTCAGTGTCCCAACAGGAGCCTGGGCTGGACGTGGCCCCTACAGAGAACACTCTTCTCTCTCCAACAAATCAAAGAAGACTAGAAGCACCACAGTGTGATGGCAAAGTCTATTTGCACAGTTTTATTTAAAAAGAAACAGCTGTAAGGTAGTAATGCAGATGTTTTCTTTATTGTAAAGACAGCAGTTACAAAAGAGAATAAATATGACATTAGGAATTATTTTTAAAAATACAACAAACCCCTGGTATTTGTGAGCAACCCCAAGAACTCACAACACATAAAAATTGTGCTGGGGGTAAGAACAGCTTCACCTCTTTGGAGCAGACGTTGGAAATTGACTATGGGATGAGAAGGGTTATGAGTTTTGGGATTTTGAAAGGTTCCAGATTTGTCACTTGGGAATGTCAGGGGTCTACTTGTAATATAACTTGCATCGAGTCAGAGTTAACAAGAATTCTTCTACTCAACATTACTTTGAATTATTTTATTACAGTTAAGTAGCATTGTATTTAAGAGTATGGAAAATGGCTGAAACGGAGAGACACAAATGGAGAAAAGATGAAGAGAGTGGATCTAGCGGGAATACTAGAGGGCAGGGGAAAGGTGATAAAAAGAACAGAACTTCTTGTCTTTCATTATTTGGTCATCTCAGAGGCATGCCGTGCCCCCTGTTAGAGAGGGGACTGGCATGGTCAGCCTGGTCTGCCTTAAATCTTACCATCATCAAAGGACAGAGGAAGATGCAAAAGCAACTGGTAGAATCAGGCTAAGGACGACAAAAGCGTAGCTGGATGGGAAACAAAGGGTGAGGGAACACCACAGGAAGAGGTGCAGAGAATTATCCAAGAAAACGGGCAACATTAACATCACGGCCCCCCAGGGACTATCTCCTCTGAGGACCACCAAAGAAAGAAATATCTGTACAAATTGATTTCCACTCTTTGATGTGGAAGGGTACAGGGATGAGGAAAAGGGACAGGTTGCCAAGTAAAGGCACATTGTGGCTACAGAGAAGGGCAGAAGAAGGTGGGCAGGAGAGAGGCAAGGGGGCAGCTGGCCTATCCCAGGATGCTCCAGGAGGGCCTCTCAAGAGAGGCCCCCACCCTGGGATGAGAGGTGCCCCTGCCACCCCTCTGAGGCTAAGGAGTTTGCATTGGGCAGTGGGTGTGGAGGCTGGTTGGGGTGAGGGGTCAGAAGGGGTGAGAATGCCCAGCCAGCTCTCCCTGGGGCATCTGTGAGGCACAGCTGTGGACATAGTTCAAGGTCAACCAACTATGCGCTAAAAGCTGCCTTGAGCTCCCGGAAGGCCGCCCTGCGGAGCCTCCTTTTCTCCTCCTCCCGCTTCCGCTCCTCTTGCTCAGCTTTCAGCTCAGCTTCAAACCTACTGGCAGCGGCCAAGGCTTGGACCTGCAGGAGAAACAGCAGAACACAGACCAACAGAATGAGAGAGGGGAGGAAAAACTTGGAGATGGAGCACCCACCAAACAGAACTCAGTTGTTTCCAGCCATGTGACCTAGGAACCTGGCCCGCTAGTGGGCAGGGCCCCCAGCAAATACTCTTTCCCGGTGGTCTTCCCAAGTTTGCCTTCTGTTCTCCAGGAAGCCATTACTTTATCTGCTGCCATGCTACACACGCTCCTATCTGCTGGGCCGCCTTCCCACTTCACTTCTTTTTCGGGATACTGTTTAATATCCCCACCTATCACCCCCTTCTACTTGCTATCTTTGATTTCACAATAATATTGTTTAGTTCTGGAAAACAAAACAACCCCCCTGCTGGGATTTTGATTGGGATTGCATCAATCTGCCCGTGGCAAAGGAATTTCTTTACAATGTAAGTTTTCCCTGAATGCCTCAGTTTTTATTCAACACGGTTTTTATGTTACCTGCCAAATTTTTTGTTTTCTCTAAATAGAGAATTCTAAACTTACTTCCAAATATTACATGTTTTTGTTAGTACTATGAATGGGAGTTGGCACCATTTTTTTAAACCAAATTTATCTTAATAATACCATAGCAGATAAATTCATCTTAAAATCCTCTAGTCTTGAACTGATTTGTTTTTTCTCTCCCTGTCTCATCAATTTGGTAAAATTTGCAAACACAGTAGGTGTGTTCATTATTTTAATAAAGACTGCTAAATTACTCTCAAAGCAACTGCTTCAATTTACACCCCCACCATCATGGAACAAAGTCTTGCCAGTGCTTATAATTAATCTTCTTCCTGTTTGCCAATCTGATAGTCAAAAAAATTGGCACCTTCTTTTATTTCCTCTTTGGTGAATTACCCACTTGTATCCTTTGCCCATGTTCTATTCAGTTTTTTTTTCTTTAATTTGCAGTACTTTACATAATTTAGGTATTAATCCAGTGTCATACATTTTTCAGTTACTTTCTTCCAGTTTATTGCTTGTCTTTTAACTTCAAGGTATTTTAGGTCATACAAATATTTTAAATTTTTGATGTAGTCAGTTTTTTCAGCCATTTCCTTTCTGACTTTTGTGTTTTATGTCATATTTAAGAAGGTCTAAATCTATTTTCCTGTATTTTCTTCTAATACTTTTATGGTTTTATTTTCACATTCAGCTCACATTCACCTACAATTTATTTTAGTAAGCAAATATAATGGAGGTAATTTACTTCATTTTCCTACTATGTTTCCCTGAAAATAAGACCTAGCCGGAAAATCAGCTCTAATGAATCTTTTGGAGCAAAAATTAATATAAGATCCAGTATTATATTATGTCATATCATATCATATCATATCATATATCATATCATATCATATCATATCACATCACATCATATTATATAAGACCCGGTCTTATATTATAGTAAAATAAGACCGGGTCTTATATTAATTTTTGCTCCAAAAGACACATTAGAGCTGATTGTCTGACTCAGTCTTATTTTTGGGGAAACACGGTAAGTGGATAGCCAGTTGTCTTAATATCTGTTATTGAATAGCCCATTATTTGCCCACCAATTTGAAAATGATCTTTTTCATATACTAAATTCCACATGGAGATCTGTTTTTATTATTTTACATCCTGTTCTACTAACTGGTTTATTCCTGTACCCATACTACATTATTTAATATTACTGCTTTATAGAATGCCTTGATATTTATAAAGTAAATATTCTTTTATCATGTTGAAGGAGCATATTTTTATTTTTAAATGTGTTATTATGAATGAGTGTTAAACTTCACCAAACATTTTAAGATGTCTAACTAAAATGATCATTTTTCTTTATGAGCTGATTGTTAATTAAGCCATTATTAAAAATTATATTAATTTACAATGAAATAAGTTATATTAAAAGCGAAAGTAACAAGTATTAAAAAGTCATCACTTCTTGATTATTTTACAACATTTTACTATTATCTGTGCTCTTGAGGTTATATCTTCAAGGCGGAAATCCTATATGACGAATGCTACTGTGACTCTTCCCAACTCCTCATCTGTAATAGCCCGTGGGTAGCTTGAAGCGACCCTTCCAGGAGTATGTACACCATGGAAACTAACAATTGCTATGAACTAGGGCTTGGTTTATTGTTTCATTGACTGTCTAGACAATCTTTTCTTAAAGAAAGTGACGGAAAAATGTTAAAAATGCAGATTGAACTTAAAAATGGATAGTGTCTGTAACCTTTACATTATGAATAGCTCCAAAAATTTTTTTGAGAGAATGTTCTTCCAACATTTGAAAACTATTATCAAATTCAGCAAAGAAGTTGTTCACATCACTCAGGAATGAATGAAGTTCACTGCCCTTTCCCTTTTTTCTTATAAATCAATTTAAAGAAAATATCAACCAACATTCATGTTGGAACTACATTCTTTAGTCAGTCACAACCATAGGCTGGCTACAGCTATAAGAGCCCAGCAAAAGTCAAGGACCCATTCTTTGAGAATCAACAGATTATATGGAATTGACAATAAGAGTAGTACGTATTTTATTACTTGTAAATTGTGTGCTACATAGCCTTTATATCAGTAAAATTTATAACAAACTTAGGCATGGATATAGATAGTATACATATATGTATATATACATGTATATATACTTTGTTCAGAGAATCAGTTGCTAAACATTTACTGACAAACCACTGTCTAAACCTCATTTTTCTCATCTGCAAAGTGGGACACCACCACCGGCCTCCGGAGTGTTTGTGTTAGCATTAGGTAAGACCTGAATCTAAGGCGCGCAGCAGAGGGTCTGACCCATCATCAACACTCACGTGTTTGTGAACCGCCCCACCTGCCCACCATTCCCAGCCAGGAGAGTTGGGGGCTCTTGCAATTCCTTCACTTGGGGTCCTTCTTCTCCGCTATAAAATCCACATCTTCTCTTGATTCTATGACCTCCAAGTCCTCGTCCCATCAATTACCCCACTGTCTTCATGTTGCCTTCTCCCTGGACCACTTCCCCGTGACCTAAAAATACGCCAACACTATCATGTCCAGGCTAAAATACAAAAACAGAAACAGAAACAAAAGTTCTTTCCTGATACCAAGCTGCCATCCCCACTTTGTCCAGGCTTCCTCTGCCAGCCTGCGAGACAGAAAAGTCAGCCATCAGGGCTCTTCCTCCCCAGCTCCTGCTCACCTCTTACCCGACTGCAATCTGCCCTCCACAATCAACCTGGTCTCTCAAAAACTTCCATTGACCATTTGCCAGACTCCAGCCCTCTGCTATGGACTCATCTGATTTGATCTCTTCTTCAAGTAGCTCCTGTCCTCCAAAATAGCATTTTCTCCAGAGTTTCCTGATATCTCTGGTTACGTCCCTCCCCACAGTCCAGTTACCATTATGTCCTACCACTGGTCAATCTTTTCTAGTTCATGGTTTCCACCTTGTGTCTTATGAAGATAGCTCCTGTGTTTTGTGTGACTGGGTGTCCATGAAGCATCAGTTTTCTCCATTCTTTTTTTCTATGTTCTATGTTCCCCTGGTACATGGCCCAAGGGTCTAGGAGAGACTGACCCCTGACTCCAGGCTCCAGGAGAGAGAGCCCCATCAGGGTAACGATATTCCAGTACTTGCTCGTTGGTTCAGCAACGGACATGTGTGGAAGAGATTATTCCATGACCCCCAATATCTTCCCTAGTAGAATTACAGCTGGGCACATGGAACCCCAGGAAAAAAGGCATTTTGTAGCCTCCCATGCAGGCAGTTGTGGCCAACTTCCGCCCAACAGGATGGGAACAGAAACTATTTGCAACCAACGTCATGCCCTTCAAATGAAGGGGCATGCCTTCCCCTTGCCTGAAGTCCCCTTAGACTTAACACTAAAACCCATAACTTTTTTATAACTTGTTTTCCTCAAACCATTTCCATTGTGGGGGGCGGGGAGGTCCTGTCTTGATTGGAAAAAAATATATATATCACCGGCCCTCTGCACACAGCTCCACAAGCCACGTGGTAGTTTACTTCCCACCTCCAATCAAACTGTCATCAATATTGAGAATTCTGGGGGGTTTAGGATTCACCCACCTCCTCCCCAGCCCCACCGTCACTACCTCCATTGGACCTACAGTTCTTCCCCAGAATCTATCCCAAGTCCAGCCTCTCCCCACACAAGTCCATCCCCATCGTGCCTACCACTGATCCTGTCAAGTCCCTGCTCAAACACCTGAGGGCCCTCAGTGCCTGCAGCTGTGCTTTCCAAGCCTGATCATGCATTGGTTCCACCTGCAGATCTCATTCAACTCCACGTTTCCTGGTGAAATCCCAGGTAGATATGGGTGGGGCCTGGAAAGCTATTCTACAGATAGTTCTGGCTGTCAGCAGGCTGGGGAAGGCCTGACCTCCATCGGAGCCCAGAACTAACTCCTTGTCCATTTGCATCCACTGTGGACAAGGGCCAGCCTCCAGACACTCCTTACCCTCTGTGTCTCGGAGCCTTTGCTCTTGGCCATTCCCACGACAGGAATCCCTTCCTTTCCTTGATTACAAGGTGAATCCCCATTCATCTCTGAACATCTGACGCACATGTCAGCTCCTTTATGGCCCTTTCCCAAATTGTAGTGATGGTTCCCTCCATTTGTCATTCAAGCAAATGTTTATTGAGGGCCATTATATGCCAGGCACTGTAATTACAAAGATAACACACCTACTCTGCCTTTGAGTCTGGGTGGGGAGGCAGACATATAAACATCACAAGTTCAAAAACTTTTATTGTTGTTCTTTTCATCTTTTCTCCTGGTTATAAAAAGAATGCACACACAATTATAAAACATTACAAAAATATAAAAAAATAAGTCCCTCAGACAGCACTGTTACTAATACTTTGGTGTATAATTATCCAGGTTGTATTCAATATTTACAAAATGGGGTTTCAAAAATACTGTGTTGCTTAACTCATTTTGTACATCTGTCCACACATAGACGCAGCTGCACGGTGTGTAAATGTGTGGGTGTGACAGAATGGACTCAATTCCCTGGTAAAGGAGGTTTCAGTTGTTTCCAATTTTTCTCTATTACCAACAGTGCTGTACAATAATCCTTGTCTATGTATCTATGTGCATTTGTATGAGTGTCTCTGAAGGATAAAATCCTAGAGACAGAATTCCCTAGGTGAAAGAAAAGACATGTTAACAGCTCTCCAAAACGTTGGGTCAATTTATACTCTTACCAAAAGTATCCAAGAATGCCTTGAACAAATAAATTGTAATACCACTTCCACTCATAATTGAGGCATGCAGAAGAGGCTAGACTTTCTTGGCTGGAAAATCAGGAAAGCAGCCAAGGAGGCAACTCTTTAATGTGGGTCTTGAAAAGTGAGTAGTTTTCTAGGAAGAGGCATTTGGGTGGGGCCTTCCAGGCAGAGGAAACAGCAGATACTGAAGCCCCGCTATGAAAAACGTGGCAGTATTTGAAGAAAAGGGGTGGATGAAGCTGGAGAGGGGATCCCAGCCAGATGATAAAAGGTCTGGAATGCGCAGGTAGACATTCCCAGAGACTTCACACAGACTTCAACAAGAGCAGCTGGCACCACGCACTGCAGCCTCCGAGTGCTAAGCTTGCGTCTCAGCCCGTTTCCTGCCCAAGGCATCAAAAGAGATCTGCAAGCGTTGACTCAGTCAATGAGTGGGTAGGACCCATCCCACCAGGAGGAACCCAGCCTCCTCTCTACTCCCTCTCTATCAGAGCTGAGAGTTTGCTTTCCTCATTAGACCGTGTGGGCATCCTGTGGAAGGCAAAAGTTTAGTCTACTACACCCTTGTAAAGGAGTTGTATCTCCTGAGCTCAATGTGTGCCCAGCATTGCCGGAGCTGGGTTGACTCAATGTGACGTCATGAAGAAAGGGCCCAACCACTTTCGGGACTGGACCCACGACGCTGGTATGAAGGCGCAATTTGTGGGCCACCTGCCCCTGAAACTGTCAGATGACGGACAGCAGTGGGAATTCAGGTGTTAGGAGTCCACCATAAGTCACAGTTTACATGTTGGCAGGAGGATGGTGGACTCTATCCCACGCAGCATTACAGAGAAGTGAGAAGAGAGTCAGGCTTAGGGGCCCAAGCGGGCTGGGGCACTTTGACTCTGGGCACTCCTGAAATAAGCCAAAACTTCACAAGAGGCTGGCTCCTGCCTGGAGTGGTAGGGAGTCCCACCGGCTAATATCACGTATGGACTACTCACAGTGAGCTAGGTACTTGCTCAACACTTTACATACTCATATACGAATATGTGTGAACGCATGTAATTCTCACAGCAATCCCATTATTGCCCCCATTGTACAGGTGAGGAAACTGAGACACAGGTAACAGGAGGAGGCAGAATCTGAACCCAGGGAGACTTATCCACTGCTGTAGTCGATGGGATTTGCAGGGCTCTCCTGATCTCTCTTTCTGCAGGTGTGCTCTAACCGAGATGAAAATGACAGCACCCAGCAAGCGGTGGGCTCTCGAGAAATGTTCATGGCTGGATAAATGAATAAAAGTACCCAGAAGGGCTCCAAGACCATGTGCTGGAGATTCCTTCCCAACTCCCAGTCATTGTCAACGGAGCAAATACTGATTTGGGGGAAGCCACCAAGGCTCCCTCCTCTGGCCCCATTATTCACTTGCTTACACACAGGTGTGTTACATACAGACATGAAGGTAGCTGTTCAAGTAACTCAACTGTGGTATGGGGTAGGGAGGAACCCTTTAGGAAAGCCTGGATCGAGAGTCAATCTGGAAGTATTATACCAGCAAGCCCAGGTGAATCTGAACCTAGGATCTAATGCATTTACCATTTGGGCGTTTTTCTGTTTTGCTTTTAATGTTCACATTGCACGCAGACACACTCTCATTACCCTGCAATCACACACGATCTATCTTCAGCTTGTCCTGAGGGAGTGAATGAGATAGTCCCTTCCTGGGAGCTCCCGTGGGACAGGGTGGAGGGAGGGCGACTGTCCTGCACAGGAAGGAGCCACCTACCTTGGCTTCAAAGAAGTCCTTGGCACCTTTGACACCCTCCAGGGCAACGTCAATCTCAGACAGCTTCGCCAGCGCCATCAGCCCACTTTCCTCCTGTAATTCCCCTGCCGCGGCCTTGCGGAATATGAGCAGGAACTGTGGGGAAAGGTTGATGCGAGTCAGAGCCAACATCGCGAGACACTTACCACAATCCCCTTCGGCCCAAGCCAGTGTCATTATTGCCAAGCTTATAAAAAGGGTGGAAATGAGGGTGTGCGACCATTATGTTTTCCTCTTATCATATTGTCAAAAACGAAAACCTGCCCCTTTCACAAGGATGTAGGGAAATGGGCGCCTTCACATCAGCTGATGAGAGCGTAAATGGATTCAGACTTTTTGGAGGGCACTTTACCAACAATAAAACGCTTCCACCCTTCCAGTTATCAATTTCACTGCTGGGATTCTATTCATAAAAAATCTTTACACAATAGTTTCAGAAGCATTATCTATGCAAGCAAAAAAAAAAAAACTAAATAACTTAATATTTCTGATGGTTTTACTCATTCCTATTTTGCATTTCTGTCCCATTTTGCATTAGATTGCTTACCGTTCTTTGTGTTTTCTAAGAAACCTTTATAGATATATTTCAAATACTTTAGCTCTGTCCCTTTTATTGCCAAGACTCTTAATTCCTTGAGGGGTAAGTGTGTTTCATTAAGTGAGACTCTCAGCCTCCATTACCACCACCTAACATAACTTATGGTGCTTTTTGACTTTCAAAAATCTTTTTGAAGGAGGCAAGGGTTCCTCCTGGTGGGATGGGTCCTACCCACTCATTGATTGAGTCAACGCTTGCAGATCTCTTGCGGAGCCCTGGGCAGGACACTGGGGCTGAGATGCAAGCTTAGCACTCGGAGGCCGCAGTGTGCGGTGCCAGCCGCTCTTGTTGAAGTCTGTGTGAAGTCTCTGGGAACGTCTACCTGCGCATTCCAGACCTTTTATAATCTTGCTGTGAAAATCCTGCCTCGCCACCAAGGTTATAGAAACAATCGCCTATGTTTTGTTTTGTGTTTTTTTCCTACTGCTTTTATGACTTGTTTTTTTAACGTGTCAATATTTAATCTCTGAAATTTATTCTGATCTATCATGTGACGTTGATCATTAACCTTATTTTCCTCCACATGGTTAGTTAGTAATCCCCACATCATTTATTGAATAATCCATCTTCTTCCTCCAGATACAAAATGTGACCTGAATGAGCTAATCTTTAAAGCTAATGTGTACTAAAGCCTCCGGAGAATACATTTTAAAATAAATAAAGAGGCCAAACTGAAAAGGTAGGTCTCCTCCCTTTCTATCCTCCCCGCCCCCAGTCAATTTTATGGCTTTTTACTTCTAAAAAGTGTTTGTGAACTTATTTGTTAAATAACTGCTACCCAACTTCCATAATTTCTTTTTCCATTTGGAAAGAATACAAATTACGCGTTCTAAGTCATCACAGAAAGAGGCTTCTCCAGGTTTTCAGGTGTTACTTAAAATGTGTGTGCCTACAGGAACTCTCAGGTTTTCAGGGGTCTTTTTCATGACGATCTCCTCTGAAGAATGGCTTCCCCAAGAGAAAAGAACATTATCTAAAGTAGAGTGAGAGGTGAAACACCTTCAACAGGTTTTCCAAATTCCACCTTGGGTCCCTTTTATTGCCAAGACTCTTAATTCCTAGAGGGAAGTGTATTTCATTAAATGACAGTCTCAGCCTCCATCACCAGCACCTAAAATACCTTGCTGATAAACCTTTGTCATTCTTCCTTGGGGGTCCTGCCTCCACGGTGGGCATTGCCGAATGCAAAGCAAGGGATGAAGCCAGATGCTCAAGGACAGGGAGCTTTGCGGAGGCCACCGCTTGGCTGGGCAGCATGGCACATTCATCCACCTGCAGCTTCCAACTCTCTCACTAGAGGCCGGCAAAGACTCGGTATGCTGCAGACTACCGGAGCCAGAACACTGACTCCAAAGAAGTCTTGGGAAACAGCCTGTCGAAGGAGGTGAGGCCCCCAAGAGCAGACTGGAGGGCAAGGGGCGATGGGGGCGGGGGAGGGAGGGAGGAGGGCTGTGGTCAGGGTCTAGTGGAAGAGACCGAAGCAGCAAAGACTTCATGCTGCAAACATGAGCCACAGGAAGGAGTGAAGTAAG
The DNA here is from genome assembly GCF_004115265.2 of Rhinolophus ferrumequinum. Lineage (NCBI taxonomy): Eukaryota > Metazoa > Chordata > Mammalia > Chiroptera > Rhinolophidae > Rhinolophus > Rhinolophus ferrumequinum. Next base: position 6,133,614 of record NC_046291.1, read on the forward strand.
TACCCATCCCTCAGTACCCTAGCTATCCTTAAAGCATTCAGTTACAGGAGCCCCCCCCGCCCCCCACATACGCTTTACTCGGTAAGGTAAACACACAACAGGTAGCCCCTCCACACCAGCTGTTTTCCTGGGCCCAGGCAGGCAGCCCAGGAAAGATGGAGCGCCACCCCCAGCCTAGCAACAATGCAAGTGACCTGGAGGGGCGGATGGGGGTCCCTCACATCTATAGGGGAGATAACAGTGTTCCTCTGTGTTTACAGAACGGCTGAAAGTATTCCTCACGGGTCTTTTCCCCAGAACGGATCCAGGCTGTGTATATTCACTCTCATTCTGCCAACTAAGCAGATGACCACCAGGCGCCCTGTCATAACTTAGGGGTCCCCCTACCCTAGCCAGTTAAAAATCGGCAAAAAAAAATCCAGCTCAACCTGAAAATGTTCAGCCTTTCATAAAGCATGCCAGGTATTCTCATTTAATTTTACTATAATCACCAACCCCTGAATGACAATTTCTCCAACTGTCCAGCCTTGTTTGTCTTCCTATTTATAGTCCACAAAGGCTGGTATGTTTTGGAGAATTGGAAAGTGTCCTGGCTGTGACTATGAGCAGAGAGCGGGGGAGGGAAGGAGAAGCAGAAAACAAAGAAACAGAGAGAGAACTAACAAAGCTAAAGTGATCTCAGATACAAGCTGTGAAGTGCTTTGATCAATTTAGGAAATTTTAAATTTCATGGCTCTTGCTGGAGATGCAAACACCTCCCCTCTATTAGTGAGAGCTCTTACATTGCAAGTAACACACACAACTGGCATAAGCCAAAAAGGAGGTAGTCATATGAATGGATGTCTCAAAAAAACAAGGACAAAATACAGTGGCCAGGAGGAGGATTGGAACTGGGAGAGGCCACGCTCTCAGGAGTGGAAGCAACATTCCCTCTCTAGCTCTCGTATCTGGTCCACACGGTAGAAAATGGCCACACTGAGTTATTCTTCCAGGAACAGCCACTTGCAGAGCCAATTGACCTGGTTTGGCCGGGGTCCACCCCTCATCTCATCAACTGTGATCAGGCAGGTAGACAACCCAGCATAGCCAAGGCCGCCAGGGATGCACCTTAGGGAGAGGTCAGTGGGAAGAGAGAACAGGTCCCAGTTCCTAGTACTGATAGGTATCCAGTAAGCCCATTACCCAACCTTAGTACAGAACCATTGCATATCTGGCCTTCGAGTAATTGTGCTTTGAGACAGATGTAATGGAATTAGTGAGGAATACAAGAAAGAGAGGAGGATGTCAAGGCTTCCCTGTCTGCCACCAAAGGAGACTGAGGTGGGAGTTCCTGGAATCCCGTTCTAGATTACAGAGCTATGGAGCTAGAACTGCTAACTTTGGTTCATCCTTACGACTTTTCCTATGTGTCTATACACACGCATAAACGCACACATAAACCATAAATGCAATCATACTTTACATACAGTTTGGTCATCTGCTTGTGTCCCTAATTTTTACATGGTCAACATTTGTTCTCTGGTCATGAAACACTGTATCACACCATCATTTTTAATGGCTCCATATAGGCCAATTATTTAAAATGCCCCTAATGTGCATGCATTATTTTCATAATTAGAAAAGAAATGATTTAAGAGAAAGACCAATTTCCTTGTATGCTGGAGAAAAGCAGCAAAAGAGTGCTTAATGGAGACATACTTTCTGTATCAAAGAGTTTTATTTGGGTGTGATTTACTTGGTAGAGTTGATGCAAAGAGAAAGAAAGGGAACACAACATTCACTAAGCACCTACTAAGTACCAGGCTGTAAGGAAGGAACTATAGAAGAGAGCAATTTTGTCTACCTGGCAAACCCCTGTCCCATGTGATGCATGTAGGACTGTTCACTATGGCGTCCTGTGGCAAATGACCTGGACTTAGCCAATCACAGAACCTTGAATTCAATGATTGGTCTAGGAGGTGGGTGTGTGTCCCCAGTAGAGCCAATCAGAGGACTTCCTCTGGGACTGGTATGAACTCTAGGATAAAGAAGCTCTCTATTCACTGGGGTTTCTACACTGGGACACTGCAACGTGGAGCTGCTGTTAGCCGTCTTGCAGGCCCTGGGGGCAACACCTTAGTGGAAGAAGATGAGGTGGGCACAGAAGAAAGCAAGATACGGAAGGGGAAAGACCCTGGATTATTTGTGCCTAAAGCACTTTTACTTCTTCATCTCCCAGGCATGTGAGCCAATAGTTCTTTTTTTTCTTATTTACGTTAGTTGGCATTCTCTTTCTGTCACTTATAACCAAGAGTCCTAACTGAAACAGGCACAGAAAAAGAACTTAGTTCTCGCAACAGTCCTGAGGAAAAGCTACTAACACCCCTATATTAAGACAGAAAATCTGAGGCTCAGAAGTCAAATAACTTGCTGAAGTTGCACAGCTCTGTGTGGAGACTGAGGTCTGACTATAAGCCTCGTTTCATACATAAGCACAGCATGGGCCCACTAGTGGCTTACAACACAGGTGGAAACCAGCAGAGTGAAATACTACAACAGGAGGTTGGGCTCTAGAGTACCAATGGCAAATGTGTCTATACTTCCGAAACCTGCATTTCTGGGTACAACTGCTAGACATGGGACCACATGGGGCTCTGAACTGACAAAAGACTGAATGGGAATGTCACTGAAGCTCTGTGGGTGGGGTGAGACCCCACAATGGAACCCTTTGAGATGTCCCAGCCTCTCTGGGAAAACGAAAAGCTAACCAAGCATCTGAGACTCAGGCAGGAACATATTTGGGGGACCCCTGGGTAAAACATGGGGGAGATTGTGTCTTAGCTCAGCTGGTGACTTGCACAGACCTCAACACCCTCTTGATTTCTGTCACAACTTTGCCACAGAAGCTGTTTCCCCAGTGTTGCCTCCAAAGCTTCACCAAGGCAAAAACATTTACTTTCTACACCCCAGGAGCACCCGGGTTGGAAAGAGCCAGTGCCCAACATGAATGATATGAAGGAACCAAATCAGAGGGGCAGCTGGAAAGGCGAGCGTGGCAGTGACGAGGGGAGGCCGTGTGGCACAGAGGCTGCAACGCAGGCCCAGCCCTGAGCTGGGGCCTGATTTCAGAAAAGTGCTGACCTTTTTGGTCCTCTAGCTCCTCGATCTGAAATGAGAGGCTTTACTACATTATCCTGAGGGTTCCGCCCAACACAGGTTTTCCGTGCGCTTCTATTTCCACATCTGCCAGTTCAGGAAAGGAAGAGATGGGAGAACATGGAGCTGATTTGTGGGCAGTGAGAGACAAGATCAGTTTCATCACAGCTGGGAGGGGACTCATGGCTACAGATCAGACGCAGAGACACCAGGAAGAGCTTTCAAGTCCCTACCTAGCTTGGACAGAAGGCCAGTACTTGGCCAAAGTCTCACCATCAGAAACTAGGATGCCAGTGTTCCACCGTTTCTAGAATAACCAACGTTAAACACCAGGAAGCAAGGACAGTCCCCTCTACTCCTGGCTTCTGAGGGACCAGCTGAGACACAACTGAGAACAGACTACAACAGCTGGCTAATGCCCCAAGCCTTTAGCCCAGATGTTGTCACCGAAGTTATTCTAGTACCAGGCCACACTGACATATCTAGAGGCCTTTCAATAAAACTCAAACACATAAGACATGGAATTCCCTTCCTTGTGGGGATGCATCCTTACCATGGAAGAAACCCAATGGCCTTGAGATTTTCCCCCCAAAATAGAAATGGCACCAAAATAGAACCTTATCACCAAGGTTCTCACCTATTGGAGATCCACCTGTGAATCTACGTGCACTCTTCCAGGAAGATATCTGTACACACAAAATTTTGCCAGCAAGTTCAGGGTTCAAAGGCCAAAAAGCCCATTCTCGGACTGTTTGGGAGTGGTGGTGTCCCTAGACACAGAATAAGACCCTTTGTTTGCTTTTTTTTTTTTTTACTATTTTTAAATGCATATTATAAATATTAAAAGTTTTTATATATTAAAAAGTATAAAAATATAAAACCACAAAATCTTTGCACCCACAAACATTCACTATGAATATTTCCATATTTCTTGACACTTCCACCATTTTACCCAAATGAGGTTATCCTACCCACACTTTCTGCGCTTTTCACACTTTCAGCCTACTTTCTGCGCTTTTCCCCATGCCAGCACTGAGGTTCACTAGCTCCTTAAATTATTTTTAAAAGCAGAACTGTAGGTTAAATATCCAAACAGCTCTCTAGAGAGGCCAAAACCATTTGTACTCCAGGGGACTGTAAATCTGAGGGTCCTTTCAGGGTCACTCCCCCTCCAGGGGCTCCGCGCCGGCAGGATGCAGGTACCTCACGGAAGCTGAGTTTGCCATCAAAGTCCTCGTCCACCTCTTTGATCATGCTCTTCAGGCCCAGGTGGGTCTGGGGGGCCCCCAGCTTCTCCATCATCAGCTTCAGCTCCATCAGGTCGATAAAACCATCCCGTCCGGCATCGTATCTGCGGGGTCAAAGGCAGGGCACTGATGAGCGACGGCCTCGGCCAGAATGAAAAGACACTTGTTACTCTCCCAAATGTGTGATTCTTTCAGCCTCATGTATTGAGAAACCACTCAAATACCTCCTGCTTTGCAGCAGCCACCTGAGTCACTGTATCGGAAGGGACCCTCCTCTCCTCAAAACACCTTTGGGCCCTGCATGGTAGGATTCCAAGTGGGTCTTGTACCACGTGTTTGTTTTCATATCTTATCTCATTAACCAAGCGATAGTTTCTTGAGGATGAAAACCATGCCTGTTCACCCTTATTTCCCCCAGTTTCGGTCAGTAAACATTGACGGAACCTCCTCATGCTAGACAACGGAGATGCTGCAGGAACGCGCCCACACACCCACTCCATTCACATGGAGTGATGGCATTTACCGACCCTTTCCTTGGGACTCTCCACCCCGTTTCCACCAACCCCTCCTCTCATCCTTCTGGGCTCCCGTCTCTGCTTCCCGCCCTTGCACGGGGCTGTGAATCAGCCTGGCCCCCGCATTCCATTCTTGTTTGATGCTTTGTCCTCTGGCTCACTCATCTAGTCTCCAGGTCTAAATGGTCACATCTGTGTGAGTGACAGCTGAGAGAGGTCCCGGCTCTGCCCTCTTGGCTGAGCTCAACCACAGAGCCAGCACCTCTGCTGGCTGTCCCTCCAGCCCCCGGCCCGGCCTGGAAACAAACCCAGCCTCATCACAGTGGGGGATCCCGGCCTACCCCTTACTCCCAAGTGCTTGGGTCAGCTCAGGAGGACCCTTTTCAGCCTTTTGTCCTCTGCTTTCTCCTGACTACTCCACCCCACCCCACCCCCCACCCTCTTCTCTACACACTTGGGCTGTTACAGGGTTTTCTCACTGACTCCCTGGTCTCCTTCCTTCAAATCCATCTTATTTTCCACTACCCAGAGATCCCTTGTTGCTCAGGTATGAAAACCTTGCTTTAAAAAACAAATCCGTTCATAATAACCAAAAGGTGGAAACAACCCAAGTGTCCATTGAAGATGAATAGATAAACAAAATGTGGTATACTCATACAATGGGATATGTCATATTTAGACAATAGAATATTATTTGCAGTAAAGAGGAATGGAATTCTGATACATGTTACAACATGGATGAACACGACAACATTACTCTAGGCTTGAAATAAGCCAAACACAAAGGCACAAATACTGCATGATTCCACTCACATGAGGTATCTAGAATTCATAGAGCCAGAAAGTAGAACAGTTACCGGGAATTGGGGAACAGGGGGTGGGGAGTCACTGTTCAATGGGCGAGAGTTTCGCTTTGGGATGAGAAAAGGTTCTGAAGATGGATGGTGGTGATGGTCATACAAGAATGTGAACGTGTGCTTAATGGTTACGATGGTAAATTTCATGTCTATTTTACCATTTAAAAAAATTACATACATAAGCAAACAAATCTGGTTTCTTCACTCTCTATAGCCCCCCTTCCTCCTGACCTAACAACAAAAACCCACCATTGTTGGGAACCACACCACCACCCACCGAGAAATGTAGCCTGTATACAACCAGAAATCTAACTCTGTGGGCTGGTGGTATTTGGAGGCCCACGTGGTCCGGCTAGAGATGAGGCCCGCACTCCCCACACGCTCTGTTCCGGTGGCAGGGGCCAACGCAGGCCATTCTTCCCACCCAGAACACATCACCCACTCACCCCTCACTCTCTTTGCTGGCCTTTCGGTACCCCAGAGCTCAAGGAGCTGCCCCCTCCCTCCTCCGATCTCCAATAGCACCCATTGTCTGTCCTCCTCTGGTACTCTGATGATGTCGCTTCCCTCCACATGGCATTTTCTAGCTCAAGCAGCTCTGTGTTCCCACTGGGCACTGCCTGCTTGCCTGGAAGAATCACACTGCAAGGTGGAAAAGAATGCGGACGAGACCCCTGGGTGTCTGTTGGTGAGCTGAGGGGCCTGAAGGAAGACACAGGTGTTGCAGGTGTGGAAATGAGCAAGGTGCTTCTCGGTTACCAGGAAGTGGGCAGAGTATGTAAATCACAGACGGACCAGCCCAGGATCTAGCATTATCAAAGAATGGTTTGTGATCACTTCAAAAAGGAAGCAATGATTGCAACGGAGTCACCAAAAATAATTCAGGAATAGCCCCCATTTACTTGGTTTTACTTCTTTTTAAAATAACAGCACTATTATTTTAAATATAGCATTTCTTGAGATATAATCTACATACCATAAAATTCATTCTTTTAAATTGCACAGTTCAGTGCTTTTTAGCATATTCACAAGGTTGGGCAGCCATCATCACTATTTAATTCCAGAACATTTCATCACCCCCAAAAGAAATCCATATCCAGTAGCAGTCATTGCCCATTTCCGTCTCCCTCACCCCAGCCCCACCTACTAATTTGAGTTCTGTATGTGTGGATTTGCCTATTCTAGACACTTAATATCAACGAAATCATACAATATGTGACCTTTTGTGTCTGCCTTCTTTCTTTAGCATAACGTTTCCAAGGTTTACGCATGTTGCAGCCGGTATCAATCAGCACTTTATGCCTTTCTATTATTGTCAATAATATTCTGTTGTATAAGTAGACCGTATTTTATTTATCCGTTCATCAGTTGATGGACATTTGAGTTGTGTCCACTTTTGGTTGTTATGAATAATGCTACTATGAACACTCACGTACAAGTTTTTGTGTGGACATATGTTTCCATTTCCCTTGGGTGTATATCCCAGAGTGGAATTACTGGGGCATATGCTCATTAGCTTTTGAAACACGGTGTCAAGTTGGTACAACAGAAAATGATGGCTGACCTGTTATCTCCGCCCGAGTCAGCAAGGCCCTCTGTTAGGCTAGTGGGGGAAAGAAAAACAGATGTAGGTACTCATAGAATTAGATGGATTGGCGGTGAGTTGTAGGACCACTGAGGAAGGCTGCTGACTATCATCTGCAGGTGACAAAGTTGGGGCAGAATCTAGGCCCATCTGTCAGCAAGCTGGTGATGTCCAGGAATAAAGCAGAGCGAGGAAGAACGCAAGGTCCTAAATACAGAATCATCGTATTACCCAGCAATTCCACGTCGGGGTATACACCCAAAAGAATTGAAAGCCGGGACTCCAACTGATATTGGTCCACCCACGTTCATAGCAGCATTATTCACAATAGCCAAAGATGGACACTGCCCAAGTGTCCATCGACAGATAAATGGATAAACAAAATGTGTTCTGTACATACAGGGGAATATTACTCAGCCCCGAAAAGGAAGGAAATGCTGACACATGCTACAACATGGACAAATACTGTGTGAGTCCACTTATATGAGGTACCGAGAATAGTCAAATTCTCGGAGACAGAGAGTAGAGTGGTGCTAAGGAGAGGAGGGAAAAGGGGAATTGTTATTTGCTATTGTTAATGGAGTTTCAGTTTTATAAGATGAAAAGAGTTACGGAGATGGATGGTGGTGATGGTTGCACAGTGATGTGAATGTACACAATGCCACTGAACTGTACACTTAAAAATGGTTTAAAATAGTAAAATGTGTGTTGTATTTACCTGCCCACATTAAAAACAAAAAACAGTCCTGAAACGGAGACCTCCAAACCAGTTTCTCAAGTACTGGTTCTGAGGGAAAGACTTCAGCTGCATGTATGATGACATTTGGAGATTTGCGATACCACAGTGCGTTTGGGGGCTGCCAAAAATGCATGGGGTGAAATCATGATGATAAGAACAAAAAGTTCCAAATGCTGAACGAAGGGGCCACAGTTCTCCCCACCCCATAATAGTCTGCTCCACTCCGGGCTGACCCCACACATCGGGCAACACAGGCCCGGTCAGTGGGAGGCACCCAGGAAGGTGAATGGACTTTAAAACCTCACACAAGGATGAGTAGAAGGAACGTGGAGTATTTGGCCCCGGGAAGCAGAACACTGCTTGCAGATTACGCATTTAAACTTCCCAGGAACCTTCCCCAAGGACTGGCAGAACTGGGCTCTGTGCGTGGACAGGACACAGACAGCTTTAGCCAACACAAGGAAGAACTTTCTGGCAAAAACAGTTGACAAGCGGGGTGGCCGGTTAGCTCAGTGGGTTAGAGTGCTGCGCTCTTCACAACAAGGTTGCCGGTTCGATCCCCACATGGGCCATTGTGAGCTGCGCCCTCCACAACTAGACTGACACAACTACTTGACTTGGAGCCAATGGGTCCTGGAAAAACACACTTAAACACATAAAAAAAGTTTTAAAAAAACAACAAAAAACAGTTGACAAGAAGGAGACCTGAGGTAAGGAGAGCTCTTACAAACAGGCCAGAGGGACGATCTCCATTACAGGGAGTCCTAGTCAGAGTAAACAGACTTCTTTAGTATGGAACTTTCCAGAGCCTTCCATATGGTCATGTGTCCAACCCTTACCAGAGGGAAACAACACACAGACTCATGTGACCACACAGTCCTGTTTTCAGGGAATTTCCATGGGAGGAGGAATATCTTGGCAATCTAGTGAGCCAAGGAGAACGCTTTGGGAAATACCTCCATGTTGGAAGGGCAGCCAGTTAAACGACCACGACAGCTGCCCCCATGCTGAGAGTTTGAATGAAATGTCCTCTGTCCACGGCTCAGCACACTGTGCACATTCAAACAAAGTTTGCTAACGAGAAGACTGAAGCAACGAAGGGTGGTGCATTCAAGATGTCATTTATTCGGGGCAGAAGCAAAGAGTATTAAGGTCTAAATGCAGAAAAGAAGGGCAGAAAAGTGAAGGCAGGAAAGGAGCAGCTGCGAAGCTGAGGTGAAAAGAGAGGGGAGGGCCCAGGAAGAGGATATAAACCGGGCAAGGAGGGAGATAAGAAAAGGTCAGGGAACAAGGCAGGGATTTGTCCTGTGGGTGGGGGGAACCAGGGTTTCTGTCACCTAACCTAGAACTAGCACAGCCTCCCCAGCACAAAGGGGCTGTGGGTAGGAGGCCATTTGCGGGGAGAGACTTGGAGCCACTATCCTTGTGTTTCTTTTCTGGGGTTCTGATTGAGAGGAGACCAGAAGATGCAGAAAACCTTTCGTTTAGACCCTCAAGCCTGAAACATTCTCCAGGCCTAAGAAATAGGACAAATATGTCAAAAAGAACCTCGGCAAAGTCTAGGCAACAGGTTAAAGGAATTCCAAGTTCTTTAAATGGGCAGGAAAATTTGGTTTGACCACGTTTTCTGCCTGGAAGCAGAAGCCCACCTCCCCAGTGGGCAAATCCCAATAGAGGAAAAGACCAAAGCTCCAGCTGGAGCACACCCCGTTGGTGTCCTGCCGGGAGCCACGAGCTTGGCACAGAAATGATGACAGTGGGGGGGGATCTCCAAGGTCAAGAAGGGCAGGGAAGAAAGGGGTCATGAGCCGCCACTGCCTCACGCCCAGGGACGCAGTAAAGGCTGCTTTCCTTTGTTCCTGCTGGAAGCACCAGCCAAGTACCATCTATGGAAGTCCTGGCGGGACTACAAAGTGGCACATTAGTGGCATCCTCTCCCGTCCCCGTGGAGCTAGGATTTATAATTCAGACCGTCTGAGGGTTTGTCCACAGTCCCTTCCTTCAGGGCCTGCCTTTGCAAGACAAGCAGGAAAAACCTCCCAGGTCCCCGTGTCATCGTTCTGTTTTACCTGCTCTTCTCAAAGCATCTGAGACTATATATACGTGCAGCACACAGAGTAGGATTCAAAGCGCCTAATAACTAGAGCTGACCTGCCCTGCAGGTTCACAGTGCACTGTCTGCTATACTAATCCTTTTCATCTTTACAAGTCCTGTGAAGAATTAATAATAGCCGCCTGTGTTCACTGCTTTATTGAGAGCTTACCAAGTGCCAAGGCACTGTGTTAAATCACCTCATTTAATTCAGCAGTGCTGTGGCATGTTTAGCTACCCCACCTGACAGGTGGTGAAAGCCGAAGTAGGCAGCAAGGCCAATTCCTGTGGATCAGAACTAACCTGGGACTTCCAAGCAGGTGCTTGGCTTTACCTGGGCACAGAGAAGACGAGAATGACCAGGAACAGAGTTGATACTATGTGCCCTGAACTCGGTGAGACCCGGGGGACAGAGAGCATGCTTGATGTCCCAGCAAACAGACCACTGGTGTAACTGAGATTTGCACCATTTACAATATATATCTGAAGCTGAGCCGTGATGGTGGTGGATTCAGACTTCAGCCTGAAAGCACGGTCCTTTGGACTGCGCAAATATGCAGTCATTCATTTTTGGCCAAGAGAATACCGGTGTTGCCATCTTACAAACATTTGGAGAAAGTCTCAGCAGCCAAGCCTTCAAATCAACTTCATCTGATGTAAACGCCCAACACTCCTCCTGGGGTGTAGTCCTGTTTGGCTGATGAGATCAGGCCCATCGAGGTCAACAAGCCCAACGTCACCAGGCACAGAGAGGTTAATCAGAAGGACCCCCCTCCTGATCCCAAGTCTTCGGTCCGACCCGGGGGCCGGGACACACAGCCACTGGAGTTTCCAAGGAAGGAAGATTCGATATCAGGTCGGTCCTTCCAGAAGGCCAAGATTGCCCTTCCAGTGAGTTAACAAAGACAGAGACAGGTGCCATGGCAGACAAGTTTCCCGGGGAAGTCAGGTATTAAAAGAAATAAAGGCCTTTCTGAAGGTTGTAGGACTTCCTACATCCTTACCACAGCCCACAGTAGCTGTGGCGTCAGAGACCGGGTGGTGCGGACCCTGGACAAGCATGCCCAAGGCTGGACCAGGGGGTAAAACCATCTTCATCCTGCTCAGAGCCCCTCTCCTCAAGCAACTGCAGTGTGGAAGCCCCTTTAGACAGGTCTGCAAACCGGTGATCTTACACCAAACTTTCGAACCTCCGGGAAAAGCAAATGCAGTTAGATATGTTTTGTTCATCCTAAAAAACTCTTCTGCTTCCCCTCTCCCTGTGAAAATGCTATGACCTTCCTTGCAATTTGGAATCCAGCCCTGAGAAAAGGGAACAGCATACAGATAGAATAGCCTGCCCAGGCCGGGCCCACCTGCACTGCCCAGCTGGCAGAGCCACCCATCAGGCAACTCCCCTGGAAACCGATGGCCTTTCCCTGCCCTGGAGTGTGGGACCAGGCCCCAGGGAACCCATAAGGGGGAAGCCTGGGGAGGGAGGGAGGGAGGGCCCAACCCAGTGAGGCCCCGAAGGTCACTTGTCTGGCCTAAATCTGCATTTCCACCACCACCGCCCATTTCAAACCATGAAACTATTTTCTTTTCCTCCGCACAATTCACATCTTTCAAATGCTTGCAGGATTATTGGCGTTCCCCTAAGCCCTTGGCTCCCCCACCCACATCTTAGGTCCTTACACCGGTTTGGTTTTTTCCTATAATTTAAATGTTAACCCAGATTTTTCTTAGTAAAGGCAAGCCTAGGCTATTAAAGAAAAACCACCCATAATCCTGAGACCCCGCGTGCTTGTTTGTTTCCTGGGGCTTCCCTCTAGCCCTCCTCTGAATTAGTGACCTTTCACCACATTTTTGCTTTAAAATGTCCTCAATCCTTGTCCCCTTTAAACTCGCCAGGATCTGTGAGGGAGACTCGGGTCCCATCAGCACTGGGGATGGCTGTGCAGACACAGGCTAATGTTCAAGCCCAGCCCTGCCCCGCACTTGGGAGAGGGCTGGGCTGGTAAGCCCTGTGCAGACTGGGTGTACGAGAGCCAGCTGCGCTTTGCAGGGTGGGAGACGGGCCAAAAGGAGATAACACGCCGGCACGGGCCCTGCACGGAGTAAGCAGTCGAGGAGAGGGATCTAGTTCTAAAAGTAGTACGTGTCTGCAGCCATGAAGAGGAAGCAGACAGCTTCCAGGACTTCTGCTCTGAAGAGCTTCCCATACCCGCTGGGCCTCAGACAGGTTCTACCATCTCAGCATTCTGCAGGGAACCCAATTCCACAGCCTGCCATGCGTGGCCCCTTCTACTGAACCTCCACAGCCTGTCCTGAGGGACTCACAGCCCAGCCCGTCCTATGTGAGAGGATCAGGCTTGCTTCCAAGGGCTCACTCTAACAGGTTTCCCCACTCTTTACTGATTGGGGCCATCATGGGTGGGGTGGGGTGGGGTGAGGCAGGACAGGCTGACATCTCCAAACACAGGGTCCACAGCTGTGCACGCATACAACCTGGGAAAGCCCCCCGCCTGGCCACAGGGACCCTGGCAGCACAGAAGCCTCACCCCACCAAAGGCCCTCTAGCCAGGGAGGACTGGCCGGTTTCCAGTGTCCTCCCAGAGCTGGGCCCCTCCTCTTTCCACAAATCACTTACTCTCTCAGCTTCCACTGTGCAGAGCCCCTGGGTTTTCTTGGTTTTCACTGCACCAGAATAATCTTGCCGTAAAGGAAGAAAGGAGCCGGCCAGCCTTTGTCTGCCTGAGGCCCAGCCATCAGAAACTCCCCAGGGATCCCTCAGAGGGATGGCAGTGCCCCAGAAAATGCCTTAGTGTTGGGAGGATCACCTATGCCTTAGAGACCACCAGGACGTCAGAACCCCCCTGCTTTTCTTCAAAAAGGCCTTGTATGGAAATGCACTGCCTTTTAAAAACAGGCAGGGGCTAACTACTGAAAGTGGGTCCCTGGACCAGCAGCTCATGGTTACCCAGTATTGTTAGAAATGCAGACCTGCTGAATCAGAACCTGCGTTTTTACAAGATTCCCTGTGGTGCCCAGGCTCTTTCAAGTAGGAGAAGGGCACTGTGCCAGACTATCCCCAGAGCAGGTGGCCTCTCCTGGGTCCCTCCCACTTCTCCCTGTGCGTTGCCCTAACTGTGCCCATCCACCTGAGCTTCAGGACTTCCCAAGGTCATAGGATGGTCCTTCCTCCTCCAAACTTCCCTAGCTGCCCCTTCTCTAAGTTTCTGGTTTCCTATCCTTCTCGTGGGTCCTTCCCAGCTGTCAAATCCTCTGCTGCTCCTTCCTTCCTTCTTTCCTTCCTGTTTGCTGCAGGCTAGGAAACCAGATCTCCAAGTGTGTTATCACTGCATGCAAAGTAAAGTAAGCAGGCTCCGAGGAGGGGCCCAGGGCCCTCCAAGGAGTTAAGTACAAAAGCTTTGATTGGAGCCCAAAAGTCTTTGATTTCCAATCAGGCTGCTCCCAGCCAGGTTTGTCGGTTGAGCTTCTGGCTCTGTGGCTGTCCATTCACTCACTCGCTCACCACCTGGCTCCTGTCTACCTGGGGCCTCTCCAGAGCAGAAGGAAAGCACAAAGACCAGTCCCCGTGGGGAGGCAGCGGTACAAAAAGACAGTTGAGCTGTGATAAGCCAGAACTTGGGCAGAACTGGACTGGAGGGAAGCGGCTGGGACAGAGAAGCAGGAACTAACAGGAGTAAATGTGCTGGGAGGGAGCCACTGTCACCAACCCTGTCCAGAGGTGCCAGAATGTCCCAGAAGGGGACACAGGGCCCGCTCCCACAAAGCATTCTGGGAGAGTTGTGTCTTCCTAAGGGCAACAGGGGATAACCCCGAAAGAGTTTGAGCAGATAGCTGTTTCAGAAAGGCCTGTCAGCTCAGTGTGCATGATGGAGTTTTCTGGGAGGTGGGGGGATGAGCAGACTAAGGCCGGGGCCCAGCTGGGGAGCCCACAACAGTCCGAGCCATGGGGGGATGCAAGGAGGGTCATGGTGAGGTAGAGGTGGCACTGGGTACGTTTGAATGCCAACTTCGCCTGTTCTGTGCACAGCCAGTGTGTGGGGGCACGCAGCCTGCAAATAGCCTTCACTTTCTGGTAAGAGTCCAACCTCTTTGCAGGCTGCAGGAGAGCACTGGAGGTCGGGTCCCATCTCCACCCTCAGCCACAGTGCTGTGTAGTTCCATACACCACACACAGGGTCTGGAAGTTCATAAAGAAAAGTAGGGAGCAGAGCTGAGGGGCCACCCCACTACAGAGTGCTCAGCGCCTCACAAGACAGCAGAAGGGCGGCAGAGCCGGACAACTGCTACCCAGGCTTTGATACAATTAGGGGAATCTGCTTTGTCCCACCTGCATGCAGGGGAACGCACTGCCCCTGCCAGGGACTACACAAAGATTAGGAGGAGAGACGCACAGGGTGACCACACAGGACAGCCGCTTGTTGCACCAAGCCCCCAGCCTCATGCTCTCAAACTGGATGCCGTACTTCAGTAACTCAATAGCGGGGAAAGCCTCCGTGAGGGAGGTTTTAGCTACATGCACATGCAAATTCTCCTGCTGATGCCAGCAACCCAGAGTGGAAACAAAGCAAGCCAGCCCCCACGGCTACCCCCAAAGGCACATGCCAGTGACAATGAGATAACAAGTCAGGGCTGTGAAGACACAAATACCAAGAACCCTCTAACTATGAAGGGTGGGATGGAGTGGGAGGGCCGCGGAAAGCTTCTGACTCAGCAATGCCAATGCGACAGTAACAGCTCCTTCTGCTGGAGCCTCTGGGCTTCTCCTGAGGAAGGCAGAAGACAGTGGTGGCTGGAGGCGTGCTCCTGGGGTCAAACTCCCCTGGTTCAAAGCCCCAGTGTCATACACTGTGTGTCCCTGGGTAAGTGAATCGAACTCTCTGGGCTTCCAATACTTCCATTGTCCAGTTGTGGCCAAAATTAAAGTAAGGTAGATAAACTCTCAGCTTATCAGTCAGGCTCACTGTTTTAGTTTTGGTTGGCATCTCATTAAGGAAAAGACCCTAATCCTGGGATCTCTCCTTGATCCTTTTGAAATCAGGGCATCCCTGCTGGATTTGGGCAAGACGGCTGAGGATTCAGTGTGGGTACAGGGAATGGAATGAGCGGATCGGGGAATTGTCAGTTCCAGGCAATCCATCCACAAAGGAGGGTGAGAAGAGCCAAGGACACACACTCCCAGGGGAAGCCTCCCGGAACAATGCCTGACTGGAGAAAGTGAGACAAACGAGCTCTTCTGATCAGGGATGTCTAAATGAATAAGGGTCAGTTCTGTGCTGTGAAGGGACAACAATGGGCTGCCTCCCCTTAGCTCCCAACACTCACCATCAAAGTCCTGAGGGACCAGAAAACGAGGCAGAGGTACTCCGGAAAACTAGTTCTCCTGGGAATTCCCAGGAGTCCTGTGGATCTCAGGGAACAGGTGCCCCAAACAAACCAGGGTTTCCATAGTCAACCTGGTCAGGCATGGGGCAGCCCCAGTAGGGCCCCACCCCTGCTCAATGCCCAAGACCAGGAGGAGTTTGGGAGGGAAACATCCAGGGGGAGACACAGGTCCTGGAGGAGGCCAGGGGCTGCAGGCCCAGTTGAAGTAGACAGTGGGGGACAAGTCTGTCCCTTTCAAACAGGAAGGAAGCACTCCTGGGCTGCCACCCTCTGGCTCTCAGAAGCTGTCTCGCCCCGCATTGCTTCCCTACCAGCCAGTCCTTTTCCTGTGTCCCCCCCTCTGGGCTGGCACCACCTTAAATCCAGCAGCCCTGCTGGGGGCCAGGGACCGACAGCTCCCTCAGTGGAAAGAACACGGGGCTGGAACTGGAGTGACCTAATTAAGGCTGTGACTGCACACCAAGTGGTCACGCGATCTTGGGGACAACCTGAGAAGGTGGTCAATTACCAGTTTCCACGGCTCACTTACAGCTGTGTGCCCGTGTGGCATGTGGTCAGTGTCACTGCTGGAAGGAACTGTGCCGTTGCATTGAGAGCTCCCATTCCTCTGACAGCCCTGTGAGCTGCGAAGCTTCCCTGGGGCACTAATTAGGGCTTCAGTGCAGCTCCAGAGGCAGAGTTCAGACCCTCTGCAGGGGTCAAGGCACGCCCGGCCCTACCTATGGCCCTGGGCCTGGCTGTAGGGTGGGCAGGGGGACTGGAGGAAGAAGTTGGCCACACGACCCTAAAGACCCATCTCTGCGTGGCCAGGGCAAACACTATGGAGGGCGAGGGGAAACTCACAAAAATCATCAATAACTGACAGGCCTAAGTGTGATTAATTGGATAGTGCAGGGTATAGGAGGGCAGCCGTGGGAGGCCATCAGGCCAGCGAGAGAAAAGAATGCAATCGCCAGCTGGGACTAGCCTTTAGGGTCATCATGAGGAGTCCAGACTTTGTTCCGTGGACAACAGGGAGCTACCCAATGTTGTATGTTGTCCCAGCTCACAAAGGCTTCTGAAGGGAAAAGCAAGGCAATGAGATCTGCGCTCTGGCAAGAGGTCACAACATATAGGATGGATGAGAGGAGGCTAGTTCAGGAGGCAGCTGCCCCAGGCCTGGGATGGGTGGTCCAGCGAGGTCTGGAGGCCAGGCAGCCCGTAGAGGCTGGGCCACCGATGGCGCCACCTGGCTGTGCAGTGGGGGAGTGTCAGGGATAGCTGAGTAAGTCCTAAAGTACATCCATCCTCCTCTCCTGCAAACCTAATCCAAGCTGGCAGAGGGCTAAAAGCCTGGAGCCTGAGAAGCTAGGGGGTAGAATGACATTAATGAGAGAAGCTCATTGGCACAGGGGAGCTGATTCAAATCCCAGCTCCGCCACTTACACCATGTGTGGCATTGGGCAACTTACCTAGTTTATTTATGCCTCAGTTTTCTCATCTGTAAAATGGAGGTGATAATAGTACCCACCTCATAGTGATTCTGATGTGTAAATGCCTGCACACAGTAAGTGCTCTGTAAGCAGTGGCTGTTAGGTGATATCGGGGGAGCCCCATGTTCAATAAAGTCAGCCATTGTAGGGCATGAGGGGGAAGCACGAGGCATTTAGAGAGGAGACAAAGACCCTCTGCAGAGCTGGGCAGGATCAGGGGCCAGAACCTCTCCAAGGCTGTAATAGAGCTCACCACACCAGCATCCCAGAGCACAGAGCTGGGATGGTCAGCAGCCAGACCTTATTAGATGGCCAATGATTGCGACCCCCATCACAGGCATAGTCAGTGGTCAATGAGCAGTGCTGGGTGGGGCTGTGGGTCCCCAAGAGCTGTCCAACCCCAGAACTGGGATCAGCCGCAGCTCTCGGGTCCCTCTGCCACTCCCACCAGCATGGGGCAGAAGGGCCAGCCCTGGACACATGGCAATTTGTTAGCCCTAAAGTCCATCCTCCTACTTCCTCAGCTAAAGGCCTGTTGTCCACACAGAGGCAGTCTTGCATGGGGAGAGACTGGGTCACCACACCACCCACCAGAAGTGGGGGTCACCACTTCAGAATCAGAGTCCACTGCCTGGCCTGTCTCAGGCTCTGCCTGGCCTGGAACCAGGAACAGGAACAAAGAGACTGCAGCTGGCACTAGCAACCCAGTCCTTACCTCCAAAAGTCAAGAATGTACCTTCATTCAGCCAACTCAGGGGGAGGCTAGGCTGAGACGGAAAGAAAATAAAACCAGGCCCGGATACCCCCCCACACCCATCCACCCACGACTTATACAAAGGCCTCCATGTCAAGAGAGGGGCCTTAGCAACAGAACAGGCATGTGCTAAAAGGCCTGAGTGCCATCAGTGCACGTGACTCCCAGCCAAAGATGGTGGCTGGCCCCATGCACTCCCCACCTCTCACCTGGAGACCCTCCTAAAAGGAGGAAATCAGAGGCATGCGACTCATGATGATAAAGAGAATAAAGGAGGTGTGGGCAGTGGGCCAGGGAGGAGGCGGAGGCATCAAGGAAGGGTTGTCAGAGACCAGGCCGCGGAGGAGTGTAACTGGTCAAGCTGCCCAGAGAAGCCAGCAGGCCCTCCAAACGCAGAGGTGGGGTGGCGGGTTCAGTCATACCAGGCTCTTTGTAAGGAGGAAGGGCTACGTGAGGCAAAAGGTAGGCGTTTCACTGAGAGTTGGCCTAGGGTAGGGGTGTCCAAACTTTTTCCAACGTTTTTCACCAAGGACCATATGCGGTAAAATACACAAACAGCCGGGCCACTCACTCGAGGTGAAGCACGTATTGCCTCACCTGGTTTATTTAAGTAAACTAAATATATTTTTGGAATTTGCTGTGGGCCAATTAACAATGGATTGCGGGCCGCAGTTGGCCCGCGGGCCGCAGTTTGGACACCCCTGGCCTAGGGAATGGTTAACACAGACACATTCCCCCACCCCCCAATTCACACACAGGGCTCCCAGCTGCCAGGGATCTACCACCACAGGCGAAGAGAGGAGACACAGGGGTCTCCATTAAAATGGCAGAAGTGGGGCGGCCAGATGGCTCAGTTGGTTAGAGCCCAAGCTCTGAACAACAGGGTTGCTGGTTCGATTCCCACATGGGCCGTGAGCTGCACCCTCCACAACTAGACTGAGGACAACGAGTTGCTGCTGAGCTGCAGGAGGGGCGGCCGGATGGCTCTGTTGGTTAGAGCATGAGCCGGTTCAATTCCCGCATGGTTCGGTGGGCTGCGCCCCCTGCAACTAAAGATTGATAAGGCGACTGGACTTGGAGCTGAGCTGCGCCCTCCACAACGCGATTGAAGGTCAACAACTTGGAGCTGATGGGCCCTGGAGAAACACACTGTTCCCCAATATTCCCCAATAAAATTGAAGAAAAAATAAAATGGCAGAAGTGAGTTGTCCCAGAAGACCTCTATACTCAGGCATTCAGGAGCCCTCAGAAATGGGCTGCTCCCCCATCTGGCCTCTGGAAGCCACGTTTGCATCTAAAACCCCTCCCATGTACACAAAAAAACGCATAGGGACAAAGGAAAAGACCCCAAAAGGACACTGGAGGGCCACCGTTCCCTTCCTCCCTTCCCTTCCTCGCTAACAGAACCCCCATGTGGGCCCGGGACCTGCCCCTCAGGGAAGGAAGCCCAGTGGTGGTCCAATCACGGTCACTGCCTTCCTCCGGGCAGCCACTGGGCCCATGACCCAGTGCTGACGAATGGTACGCCAGAGGCTGGCTTAGGGGACACATCTGGGAAAGATTTCCTCATTTTTACAACAACCTCAGGTCTTTCCTGCCTCTGATTTTCATGGCTGGGTGTGACTTGGAAAACCTCGCCATCTTGCTACGGTTATCAGCCCTCAGATGAAACCAACACAGAGACTGATGGAGGGCAGAGGGGGACAAAACCCAAGTCCTTGCCGGCCACAGCAGCCAGCACGCCCAGGGCTCACCTCGTCCTCTGGACTCCTGTTATGTGAGATGATACATTTCCTTACTGATCAGTGAGTTCGGGGCAGGGTTTTCCACCACTTGAGCCAGAGGCCTCCCGCCTGACCACACGACAGAATGGCTTATAGGGTCCCAAGGTTCCTGTTTAGGAACAGGCACCTAACCTGCTGGTGGAGATCCCTTGGGAACAGGACAGCGTGGGGCTTCCACTCTTGAAGTCATAAACATCTTAACTATTTTTCAAGAAAATTGAAACAGGGAACGTTACACTTTTTATAATAAAAAAATTTCAGTTTTCTTTAAGTTGGGAAATTCTAATCTCGTTTCCTTTCAAACCCCTGGGTCTCAACTTTGGTGCACCCGAAGCAGAGATTTGTGAAGCGGGAAGCTTACGAGCAATCGTGTGCAAAACCTAGACGGTACGCTGGGCCCCTAACCTGAGCATCTTGTCCCAGGGTCTGACACACCTGGCAGCCACCAGCTCCCCAGACGCCATTCGTTCGTACATCTTCAGAGACCCACTGGTTCGGCCATGCCAGGAAACCACAGATACGTAGCCCGCTGTAAACCAGACCAAACTCAAAGGAGAAGGTATTTCTATTTCCTAGTTGGGGTGGGGCAGGGGTGGGGGAGAACCACAGGGCTGAGAGTATAAATAAAGGTAGAGTCCCTGGATCTCAGTTTTGAAACCAGGTAATCAATAACTAATCTTTCCAGGGAGAAGGGGTAAAGGACTCTTTTTTGTATATGGTAAAACTTGAATCACTCACTCAATTTCAAATTCCCGTCATTTCAAATTCTCATAAAATTAGATGGCTCTGTAATAAGGAGGGTGGAGGAGATTCCCCACAGAGAGAGAGCGGTGGGGAGCAAGGCATGAGGAGGGAGAAAGCTCCCTGCAAGGGTAAAAGTGCCAGGAGCTGTGGGCCTCACAGCCATCACACATGCTGGCAAATAAAAACAACCGGTGCTGAAACACTGGGCTGCAAAACAGTTCCCAGTTACATTGTCTCTCTGCCAGAGACCAAGGCCCCGAAACCAGCCTGGGTTATGGCTGAGCACCCCCCAGGAATTCAGACAAGCCCTGGGTTCTCTCCCCAGCCTCAGTCCAGAACAGTACAACATGCAAAATCCATTGCAGGTGAAGTAATTTCAAATCTGAGGGCAGGTCACCTTGGACGGAGGCTACAGCAGAGTCAAAAGCTCTTTCCTTCCCTGAAGAGGGAAAAAAAGCATTTAACCATTTCCATCCACCTTTCCCACCTTTAAAGTCAATTCATTCAAAAGATGAGAATGAGAATGGGGGGGCCACCCCTCCTCCACCCCCCAGTAAAAATCCTCCTCAAGAGGGCTCCTGCCACTTCTTTGGCAAATTCCCAGCCCTCCAATTCTCAGAGAACTCCCTCCCTCCGAGAACAGAGTAAGGAGGAAAAAAAGAAACTGGGGGAGGGAGAGACAAGAAATGAAGAGTTCCAGGACAACCTCACCTTTTTGGGGTTCCATGGTGATACAAGAGTCGGGTGTTGGCGAGGCATCTACAACATCATCACTTTGGATTCTTAATAAAAAGACAACTTTCCCAGAGCCAAACGCTCCCCTCCCCTCTCTTTGGGGAGTTGAAACACAAGCTTTTAGAATGCTGCAAAATCATCACAGCTGCATTTTCACATGTTGCATTTTGGTCCTGCCCTTAAGTGGCTGCCCTCCTTACCTCCCCCTTTGAAAGAGGCCCCTGGATAAGCCCAGGGTAATTAAAATTTCCTGTCTAACCTTGACCACCCCGCCAGCTCCTATTACAGTCCTGGACACACACTGTAGAGTCAGTTTCTCCTGGGCCTTCTCACTCTTCATTTAAAATCAGGCCACTATTCTGTTGGCTCAGGCTATCCAGTAACACACTTGGAGATGGAGAAGGAGCTTTCTCTGGCCCGGTTGATGACGCCTCTGGTTTCCCACACTCATTAGAAAATTCTCTTTCTTCTACAACATACCACTGAGGAGCCAGGATACAAAGACCAAGGACCCCCACGCCAAGAACCCAACACTGCCCACAGGCAGGGAAGGACCCAGGTTTTTTGTTGTTGTGGTGGTTTTTTTTTTAACCTTCAAAACGTAAGAAATCCCCAGGCGAAATACTTTTAAATAGAAAAATCACATTTAAAAGATCAAAGCATGTTTTGCTGTATCTGCATGAATCTACCAAGCCCCAGAACACAAAGAATGAGTGAGCTCTGCGTCCGGCAAGTCAGGTTCTGAGCGAATTGCAAGGCGACATCAGAATCTGGATCTAGAAACTGATTAAAAGTGAAATTCTTCCTGAGAGTAAGTGCACTCTTGGCAAGAGCAGGGGGTTTTCTGTTGGTTTTGTTTTGCTTTTATAGTTAGATGGTGACTGCATTTGAGCTGGGATTGGGCTTTGGGAAGACTGAACCCCTTTCTGTTGGGGGTGGGACAGCGCTGACTTTGCTTATGTCCCTGACATTCCGAACTCCATCGTAAATAACCTAAATTGGTTAAGACTCACATTCCTAAATCTGAGGGCCTCCTTGGAAGGACCTTCCCCCACCCTTAGGAGGTGGGGAGGAGACAGTCATGGGGCCACATGGTCTGGGCATTTCTGTTCACTCACAGCAAGGGGTTGGATAGGGTCCCCTCTAAATTCATGGCCACCCACAACCACAGAATGTGACCTCACTTGGAAATAGAGTCTTTGCAGATGTAATAAATTAAGATGAAGTCATGATGGATTAGGGTGGACCCCAAATCCAACGACTAGTGGATTATAAGAAGGCCACGTGCAGACACACATACAGGGAAAACACCATGTCGCTGTCAGGCAGATTCCTGCCGTACGCCCGCCACCTCAAGCTTCCTCCGGGTGGCCAGCTGGCTCTGGGAGCTTCTCTGCCTATGCCTGTCACCCAGAGGGCCACCTGCATCCTGCTGCCCTTGCCCAGTCTGAGGTAGGCTACGGGGCCCCTCCCACCCGGGGAACAATGCTGCGGGGCTTGGCATTCAGAGACCTGCCACCTGCCGGAGGCTGGCGCCAAGGCGCCTTCAGAAGATGAGGGCTGTGTCCATCAGCTCGAGTCACTGCCACTTTCCGGACACCGAGGGGGGCTGAATACTAAAACCAGACGTGTCCAAGTGACAACATCTCCCAGCCAGAGGAGCCCCTGTCCCGGGTGGGCTAGGTCGAGTGAAGTTTTGCTGCCTCCCAGGTGTGGGAAACTGGGAGAAGCACCTGAAGGGACAACCAAGGAGCTCAGTCGAGGAGGCTGAGTTTGTGGACGTTCGCAGGATGGGCTTCCGTTTTTCTAGGTATGGGTAGCCGGAAGGCGGGCCAGAGTGGGGAGGGTTCTGGCGCGGACACAGGGCCTGGCGCCAGAGTGGGGGGGTGGTCTTTAGCAAGAGGCCCCTGTTCTGTCACATGCCAACTCAGCATTGTCACCCACCCACCTCACTCAGTTCTCACAAAACCCCATGAAAGGAACTACTGCCCCATATTACAGACAGAAAGACAGAAGTGGTTAAGCAACTTGCTCATAATCACAGCTAATGACCCTGGAATGAAGGGGCTATGTCCCGGCCCTCCCCAAACCCATGATGGATAATTGGGTCTTAACCCCATGTCTTATGGGGGCCTTTCCAAACCGTTGTGGGGGGAAGTAGTCAGCCCTCCCCTGGTGGCCCCTGACTCTGGCAGGCAGCCCCAGCAGCTACCTGGCCCTCAGGGGAAACTCATTGTATTTATGCCCATTTTACTGGCAAGAAAACTAAGGCTTAGAGGAATTATGTAGCTCACCCAGGATCACAGGTCCTAAGCCCTGTCTGCCCCTATGCTTGTCTGGCTCCAAATGTGACACTCTTCCACCTGCCACACTGGGGTCTCCAGCCACAGCTCAGCTGACTCTAGAGTGGGGACACAAAGGAAAATCCCCAGGAAGTTTTCTCTGTAACAACTTGTGCCTCAGATCCCACTCCTGATGATACGTAGGAGCTACCAGTCCTGCCACAGGACACACATAGCTGAGGGTGAACAAAGCAGCAGGCCTGAGCTGGGTCAGAGTCCAGGATGGAGCTGTGAAGGTCATTCACATGTCCCTCCTTCCTCAGCAAGAGGCCCCGCATTGGACAGGGGGAAGCCATTCTTCCCCACTGCCAGCTCCTCGCTAGGGGCAGGGCTGCCTTCTCACTGCAGGGATGGAATCACAGGGCTCAGACATGGTCAATCAGAGGAACAAATTCCCTTGGTTACAGCTATTGGTTCAGAGCCAATAAGAAACAATAGAACGAGAGAGAGAAAGAGAGAGAAAGAGAGAGAGAGAGAGAGAGAGAGAGAGAGAATGAATAAGGCCTTTGCTGTGGTTACTCTTTCCCACTGGACTTACTGGAGCTGCTGTGGCCACAATACCATCACCAGGAATTAGCCACCTGACAATGGGGACAACACAAAGGAAACTGGCTTAAGAAAAATAGAAACTAAGCACCTATGGCATCATCTGAGCACCTAGATCCAGCCATACCTGATAGCAGTTGCCTTTTTAGTTTTATGAGCCAATTAATCCCTTTTTGCTTATGCCAGTTTTGATTGAAAATGACAGAAAACCCAACCTAGAATGCTGACTGACACACTAGCTTTGGAGAAAAAAGCAACCTGAGAAGGTCCCCAAGATGGCCCCCATGAATCCAGCTGGACTGGAGGAACTGCTGGGACATGAGTGCAGCCATGCCAGGGCTGTCTTCCCATGAAAGGCATAACCCCAAACAGATCAAAGGGGTCCTAACAAACCATTTACCAATTGCTTTTCCATCTTCCTCCCCAGTTGGGGCAGGCATTCTTTTGCCCCAACTCAGCTTTCCTTAATTGCCCAAACTAGCCCCACCAGGTGTTAACCACAGAGAACAGTGCCTGGAAGCCAGCCATGGACCAGGAAATCAAGGGTGTCAGGGAAGCGGAGGAGGTGCGGGGTCTCTGGGCGCCAGCCTCTACTGACCTCGGCGCAGAGGCTGGCGCTGGACAATAGCCCAGCCTCAGGCAGGGGCCAAGGCAGCAGCCACACAGCGCCCTTAAATAGAACCTCCAAGCGGGAGGACAAACATTCCAAGCGCTTTTAAAAACGCCCTAAGCATGACCTGGCTGGCGGCCTCTGCTCCCCCATGCATTTTTCTGGTCTTGGACCAATTCTGGAAATAATATTAATAGCTCGGTTAGGAGCTTACGGTGTGCAAAATACTTTATGGCCTTAAAAGGCAGGAACGCTTACTGCTGCCACTCTCTGGATGAGGAAACTGAGGCCCAGGGAGTTCCTAGGCTACAAGGGCAACTAGTGGGGGCTCTCTACGCTGCCTCCAGTGCCGGGTGTTGGGGCGCGCCCGCAGCTCTCCCGACCGGTGGGGCTTATAGAGCAGGACAGGAATGGGCCCCCGCCGGACCAGCTGCCAGCTGCCTTGTCCGGTTCCGACGGGCGCCAACAGACAGGTGATGCCCCCAGGAGGCTCTCGGGACGCGCTCGCTCCAGGAACGTCCCGATCTTTTGAGAAGAGTTTAACCAACTCCCAGTTCTCAACCTCTGTTGGCACATTGGACCCCGCGAGGCAGCACAGGATAACTTTCCTCTTTTGTTTTAAAAAAGGACCACGAGGCTAATTTCTCCTTTGGGAATAAAGCTGACAGGTGAGGCGCGGCGGCGCATCTCAATTTCCTAGAAGTTGCGCTCAGAGATCATCAAAGAACAAGTTCGCGGAGGGGACAGGGCCCGCGACCCGGAAAGCCCAGGACCCGGGACTCGGGCTCAGCTGTCCCAGGGGACCTTCTGAGCAGGGTCCGCGTCTCCCGCTCTGTGTCCCAGCCCCGCCGGGTTCCACCCCCGCGCCGGCATAGACTCGGGGCGCATAGGATCTGGGGAGTTGAGTCAAACGCTAAGGACACCCCCGGGACTCCTGAACTATCCCACCCAGTCCCACCAAAGCAGGGCCGAGACTGCAGGCCAGAAAGACCGACCCACCACCAACCACTTCCCCTTCTCTCCCTCCCGGGTTCCCGGGCGCTGGGCCCTCGGGGGCGCACGGCGCAGGGAGGCGCGGGGCCCTCACTGTTTGAACATGCTCTCCAGGTCCTTGATGAGACGGCGGCTGAACTCCGGGAACTCCGTGTAGGGGTTGAAGACCTTGCAGCGGCGGGGTCGCGCCGCGCCCTCATTGATGTCCAGCCGTCGGCTCAGCTGCGCGCTGAGCTCCGCGTCGGCGCTGGTGCTGGGCGCCCGGGAGGGTGGCTCGGGCTCGGGCTCCGGCTCCGGGAATGGGACCGCGCGGGGTGCGAGCTCGGGGCGGTCCTCCCCTTCCTCTCGCTGCAGTCGCCGCTGCAGCTTGCTCTCCAGCTCCTCGCTGGCCATAGCGGCGGATCCGGGACGCAGGACCGGGCACAGGGACTGGGCGGGCGGCGCGCTCCTCTCAGGCTCGCGGCTGTGCAGCACTGCCAAGGCGGCGGGGATCGGCGGTTGGGTAGAACCGCCGGGGGGGTGGGGGAGGGCGGGGCGGAGCCGAGGCTTTAAGGAGGCGCCAGGGCTCGGGGACCGCCTACCGCGGCAGCGGTCGCAGGTGTCTGCGCGTCTCCGGACCTCGACCGGCTCCCCCCTCCCCTAAGCTCCCGGCGTGTGGCTGACCGCCCGCAGGACGCGGCTCGGACGTCGGATCAACTCCGACCTCGCTACCGGAGCTTGCTCCTGGGGAGCCCGGGGACCCTGTAGTCCTCGGGGGAACAGCAACGGAAAAAGTTTCACGACCCTTCGGGCGGTTCCTTTCTCGTTCCCTAGAAGTGCCCCGACTGGAGGCGCTCGCGGCCCAGAACAGGTTGGGGGTGGGGGGAGCCGAGCATTCCCGGGTGTCACCCACACGCTCCCACGGCTGAGAATGGCACCCACGGGTCCCGCGGTTTGAGGGTGGGAGGCGCCCACAGAGAGCGCGGGGCGGCGGAGCTGCTTTTCCAAACAGGCATTGATTGAAAAGAAATGTTTCCAAAACATACTAACAATACTAAAAAATCAGAAAACAGATAAAAGAGCAAGGAGCGAGATGAAACTCGTGGCTCCCTTGGAGGTAAGAGACCCGCGCAGCTTCAGAGGCTCCGGCTTTTTCTGCGAAACACACAAGAAGGAGAAGAAAAAGAAGCTTGAAAATAAATTATTCAGCATTTTTAACAAGAGGGCAAAAACAAGTACGGTCTCATTCTCCCTAAGGAAGGCTGACGCCGATGGCTGTTACATCAGCCAAGCGTTGAGAAACGTCTTGTAAACACCGGTCTGCCCCAAACCAGACCGACTCTGCTCTGACCGCCTCCGGGGCTGCTGACCCGGGCGTGTCTGCCACCCCGCCCGCTGGGGGCGCCGGAGACCCGGGAGCCGCCTTTGGCTGACAGTGTAGGGCAGGCGGCGGTCCTGCCGGGATTCTGGGCATCTGTGAGAGCCTAGTGGGGGGGTAGGGGGAGAGGAGTGCGTTTTTTAAAAAAAGCTATTTGGGAAAATACTAAGTTTTTAATAAAGGTATCAAATAAAATATTTTTTAACATCCCTACTGAACAATTTGGTTCTGCAAAAGCAGCCTTTTTTACATCAGGTTTTACACTTGAAATGGTAATGGTGGACCCCTCCAAACATACCGCAGGGCGCCACCCTTCCTGACCTGGTGGTGGTGACTAGGTTTGCTTTGTTGTCACTTCTATTTTGAGCACTTTACGTGACATATTTCATATGCGCACCAAAGAAAGATTTTAAATTCTTAATAGTCTCCATTAAGAGGAGAAACTTTGCATGGGTAAGTAATAAGAAATGTAAATAATCATTTTCCATGTTAAAATTTTTCACAGTTCACATTATTTTTTTAAAAAATTTAACAGCTCTTCCTTTGCTTTCATTTATGAATATAATGTTGAAAATTCTCTTGTTAATGAGAGTGGATTTGAATGCAATTCAACTTTTTCATTTAAGTGTTTCCAAAAGAGGAAGCACTTTTTTCTACACCTTTGATGAGGTATAATTAATATGCAAAAAATCTGCACATCTTTAATGTATACAATTTGATATGCAAAAAAACATATATACAAAGAGTTTTGACACGTGCAAACACCCATGACACTGTCACCACAATCAAGGTAATAAACATACCCATCACCTCCAAAAATTCCTTTGTGTCCCATTAATTTTTGTTTTTTGAGGTTTTTTTTGTTTTGTTTTTGGTAAGAACAATTAATGTGAGTGTTAAGTTAATGAATTTTACCTTTTATCCTCGTAATAAATTTTAAAGGGTACAACACCATATTGTTAATTACAGGCTGTATGTTATACAGTGGATCACTTTTGCATAATGTACACAGACACTGTGAGCTGTCCCCTGAGTGCCACTCAAGAGGCACTTTACTTGCAAGGGGCTGAGTTTGGGGACTGTGCCCATCAGGCACCTCCCAAGCCTCCCTGCCACGGAGGTAGGGATGGAGGGTGGAAGACGTCCTAAGCTGTGCCCACCCCTGGCAGCAAAGCAGCAGGTACCCAAGATGCTTACCAGGCAACACCTGGCCACCCCTAGGAAGTCTCAGTATCTAACAGGTGACCCAAGGTGAGTACGGTCACGGCCATGGCTAGAAAAGCCCTGCTCTTCATCTCCCCTTCTCCAGTGTCCAGCTGGGTACCTGACAAAGAACTCAAAACATGGCAGGCAATATCCATATTACTGTGCAAATCTGATCCATGTTTTGTAAAACAAATTCCTATGCATAGAAACAAAAAAAGACTAAAAAGAAAAGGACCCAACTGTAAATGCTAGGAGTCAAATCACTTCATTCTCTTTTTTACTTCTTATTTTTCTGAATTTTCTACAATGAACACAACTTAAAATCAGAAAATAAATGCTATTGTTTAAAATGAAGACATACTGGAGGGCCGTTACTTTAGCTGTAGAGCAGCTGACAGTGTTTCCCCTTGTGTCATCCCGTGAGTTCTTTTATTTCACTAACGTCTTTCTGGGGTGGCATTTCACAGGGAAAATCAAACCCATGTTTTCACTCCAAGACTTTTTGTTCAGCTAGCTGCTGCTGTGTAATAAACCATCCCCAAACCTAGTGGCTCCAAACAACATTTGCTTTGCTCACAGATCTGCAATTGGGGCAGACCTTCGTCGGGAACTCTCCTCCCTGATGCATTTGGCAAACGCAGGGGCAGCTCCAATCACGGAACAGCAATCCTGTGAAACCTCCTTCCCTCCCAGGTACAGGATTGATGGTGGTGGCTGATGTTTGCCCCTTTATTGGCGCTGTTGGTTGGAATAGCTGCCCGTGGCCTCCCCAAATGGCCTGGGCTTCCTCACAACATGCTCACAGGGTTCCAAGAGCGGGGTGCAAAGAGGGAGTCAGGCAGAAGCTGTACAGCCTTGATGCTGCAGGCTCAGAAATCACACAGCTGACTTCTTTTGGTCAAGGCAGTCACGAAGGAGAGAAAACATAATCCAATCAGAGGAAACATAGATGACCTGTCAATGGAAGAGGAACATCACATGTAGCATAGGCTGTGAGATGGGATATGTCCTCCTGTAGCCATCTTTGTAAAGCACAATTTGCCAGTGTCCCCTCTGGAAATCCCTGCACCATTGAGTCAGTTCCAGTTCTGTGGCATCTGGACAAGAACAGGTACGTCCTTCAGCCCGGCTAGGTGGGCACAAGTTGCTGGGCCCTCTGGAAGTGCTGAACTGCAAGTCACAAAGAAGTCGAAATGAACTAAATTCCAGAAAGAAAAAGTCCTTCCAAGAGCAGAAACCTGGGGCGCTTCCGTCTTTAGAGACATCCAGTCCTGCCCTCTTTGCATTGTCAACTTCTTTAACTCAAAACCTCAGGGCTTTGATTTATTTTAGAGGAAAAGGTTTTGGTCCTTATAAATCTTGTTAAGTAGTTAATTGTTGGTGCCAGATGCTCTTTCCAAGTTCCTTTATACAGTCCCTCATTGAATTGAAGATGTTCTAAAATTAGACAGTGATGATGGCTGTATAATTCCGTGGATTTACCAGAACCCACTGACTTGAACACTTCAAAATGATGAATTTTATGGCACATGAGTTATATGTCAATATTTTTAAATGTCAACAATATGCCATTACATATTAACCTAAATAAGCAAGGAGAGAAACATTGTTTTACATTTTTCCATGTCTTTTTTTTTTTAATTTTTTATTGGGGAATATTGGGGAACAGTGTGTTTCTCCAGGGCCCATCAGCTCCAAGTTGTTGTCCTTCAATCTAGTTGTGGAGGGCGCAGCTCAGCCCCAAGTCCAGTCACTGTTCTCAATCTTTAGTTGCAGGGGGTGCAGCCCACCATCCCATGTGGGAATCGAACCGGCAACCCTGTTGTTCAGAGCTCGTGCTCTAACCAACTGAGCCAACCGGATGCCCCTGCATATGTCTTCAATGCGTACCTTAAAAGAAAGCAGTTGGATATAGCATTGCTTCTGCATTTGATCGGTTGCAATTTGTTGCTTTGTTTGAAGTATATAAAGTCCAGCCTTTCACAGATGGCGGCAAATAGAGTTGGATATATACTTGGAAAATTATAGGGAAAAAATGAGTTTTTCAATAGCCTTTTCAGATCATTGTGATATCTTCTACTTTGATACTACATCAAAACTCACTTAAAAGCTTGTTGACGTTTAATTGCAACATGGAAACTGAAAGCATACAAACCGAACTCTTCATACTTTGTTACATTAAAATCTCTAACTCTCTTGCACATTTAATGGATCCTTCATTTATGCATAGTTTTGTAGTATTATGCATCGGTCATGTCAACACATTTTGCTTTAATGATATTAAAGTTTTCCAAAATTCCAATTTTTGCCCGAAACTCAAATTTTATTACTGATAGCAAATACTTCCAATGTTTCAAGAAAGTGTCTCCAAATACCCTCCCTGTAAATTGCCAGAGGTTGTCAGTTCTTTCAGGTAAGAAGTGATGTTCCCTGGTGCAGCTCATAGCTCAATCAATCACACAAATGCTTTTCTCCGCGTGAACTATCGTACTTAGGTCCGCGGAAGTGCTTTTATGTCCACTTCCTATTTCATCACACCAAATATTCAAGCGGATCAAAAGTTAATAAAATTTAGCATTCTCTTCTTTCCTCAAAAACATTCTTAAGTGAAACTGCATTTTTTTTTTTTAAACAAGGAATGCGTGAGTGTAAAGACTACAGTGACAGTGACTCTTATTACAATTTGGTGCCACTGTTTGATTCAGGCTAAGGTGACATCCGTTTTACCTACCATCACTTTTCCACCATTAGTGCAAATATCAACACAATGAAAAAAGCAAATGATGTCTTAGTATTACAAAAATAGTTCTCAGACATCTGTAGACTGCATTTTAAGAACCATTAACGTACATTATTTCTTTTCTTGGAGGCCAAGTATTCTAATCTGTGTGTAGCATAAATTATTTACCTCGTCTCCTGGTGATGGACATTCAAGTTGATTCTGACTTTTACTATCCACACAACACTGCAAGGAGAAGAGGGTGGACTCCCCTCTTATGCAGCAGTTGGGTTAAAAATGGAAAAATCTCATTCATTCATTCGTTCAACCATTATGAATCCAGTGCCAGGTTCTGTTCTAGGCGTGGGAAGGGCCAAACCAAAACAAGGTCCCTGACCTCATGTCCTACATTCCAGTGGGGGAAACTGACAGCACGATAAATAAAAATATATGGCATCTCAGATGATGCTAAGTCGTCAAAACTAAAGCAGAGAAGGGTCTAGGGAGAGGCTGGGGTATAAGATGCAACTTTAGGTAAAATGGCCAGGGGAAGCCTCATTGAAGAGGTGACATTTGAATAATGAACAGCAGGAAGGGAGGGGGCCAAACAGTGACCTGAAGCTCAGAACATGACCCACTCAGAGGCTGGAGAAATTCCTCCTCTGTGGTCAGCATCCACCTACTTTCCTCCAACTCTTCTCCTATAGATGTTTCCAGAGGTCCCTCAATTACTCTTCCTTTTCTCCAGGGATATCTCCTTGAGGGCAAGTTTTGGGTTTCTGTTGGGAAAACCCTCAAAGTGATTCACGTATCTTTCCCTAGGCTGGCTGCAAAGCTCCGCAGAGGAAAGCCCATTCCAAAAGTGGGTTTTCTCACCTTTCTCTTTTAGCCAGGCAGGTGGAGGGGAGGCAAGCCAGACCCCCCCACACTACCCGAGGGGTCCCCAGGTGGCTGTCAGAAGATAATCCCACCCAGTCCCATCCCCCCCCACACTTGGGAGCCCTTCCTCCCAATGCCAAGTCAGTCAACTGTTGGTCCCACCCCCTGAGGTGGTTCATTTCTCTCCCGTCCTTTCTGCACCAGGCCAGTACAGGCCTTGAAAGTCTGGCCAGCCTTGAAGGGCCATAGTCAGCAATGCCTTCCTCTTTAGGGGCGTCACCCTCTGTCCATCTTCCCCCATTCACTCACCCAAGCAGTGGGGATTGGTCCAAAACAGTGCTGTCCAACAGAAACAGAAAGCAAAGTTTTATTTGTATTTTATGTTTTATAGTAGCCACATTTAAAAAGTAAAAGAAATAAAACCGGTGAAATTCCTTTTAATAATTTTTTCTTTAACTCAATATATGCCAAATAGTTGTAAGGGTGAAATTCAGGGAATCAATAACGCACTCAGACTTAGCTAGTTTGCAGTTTGATCCATCCTGATATTCAGCCAGTTCCTCTCTGCTTCTCCCCTCACTGATTAACTGAAGAACTCCGTTCTGTTCCCTTTCTCAAGGCTACCCATATCTCATTAATCCATTTAATTAACAGAATTCCAAGCTGGAAAAGAGCAATTTCTTAATCCTCAGGCACCCGGACACCAGAATCCAATTTACAACTCCCTTGCAGTTTTTACTGGTGACGCATGAAGTCCCAATCCATGGTGGCTGAGTCTGAGTCTGGAGTAACATTATCTTAAGGCACACCAGACGCCAGGAAACGGTGTCAGCCCTCAGACCTGCCTGACTGACTCCCCCTTTCCTATACAAGTAAAAGCTAACCTGAATTTAGGTGCAGTGGTCTATTCTAAGACTCTACCCTGGCAACCCACCCCGTCCCCACCAGTCTCTCCTTACTGCCCTGGGCAGCCATCTTCTTCAAACACGAACATTCTCTCTCTGCCCAAACTTCAATAAAACTTTCCTTGTTCTCCTACTTTTCTGAGTCTGTGAATTCCTTCACCTTCTGCGAATGACAAGAAGTTAATTCTATGCCAGAATAATATTGGCATTTTGGCATACAATAAAATAAAAATATTAATGAGATTTTACATTGTTTTGTTTTGTACCAAGGCTTCGAGATTTGGGGTGTATTTTACACTTACAGCTCGTCTCAATTCAGACAAGCCACATTTCCAGTGCTCAATAGACACATGTGGCTGGAGGTTGCCACCTTGGATAACTCAGGACTAAGAGGCAAGTCAGAGCAATCGTTGCTCCCTCACTCTGACCCTCAACAGGGGAAGAAATTCTGCTGCTGAGAAGTTCCTGTCTGGCCTAATCTCTGGTCTCCACTCCCTCTGGTCTGAACCATAGCCCTCACCCTTCTCTGCTCCCACCCCTACCCTCACCTCCACCCCCCACACACAAGGTACTCCATCCACTCAAAGCTGAAGGAGCGCTCCATGAATGTTAGACCTGGGATAAGATCCTAAAATAAAGATCAAACTGCGCCACTGGTCCCAGTTCCAAGTTATCTTTGTTGTTCCACTCTGGGACCCCATTGCAGGGAGTGGGTGGGGCTGCCCTCCCCCTGCAGAGAGGATACCTTGGCGGTTGCAAGGTTTGCTTGGTTGCCAGGCACCTGCTGATGGGAACATTCTGAAGAAGTATGGGGATATTGTACTCCATTTAATCCCCCAAGTTCTCTCACAGTCTTTACATAAGGCACAGAATAAGATAACCTTTGGGGCTCTAACAATAATAAACTATTCTCGTTCTTCCCTTCAGACAAAGAACCAGGAGCCCTCTGTCAAGAGGAGAGAGGTGGCAGGAGAAGAGAAGTGGTAGAAATCCTGACTATCACTCAGCAGCTGTGTGACTCTGAGTACATTACCTAACCTCTCTGAACTTCCGTTTCCTCATATATACAACAGAGATGATACTACTCATAGAATGTGCAAGAATGTAGTGACGACTGATGGCATGTAAAACACCTAATAGGGGCTGAGTTAATGCACCTCTTGCTATAGGTGCGGCACAGATGGTGGCTTAGGTTGGGAGTGGAGGAAATGAGCTCCAGCCACAGGGCATGCTCTGTGTCCTTTAGCTTTCCCTTGGCACTGATTAAGCCAGTGCCAATGTGGGGAGTGTCTTACAGCCCTCACCCACATTCCTTCTATGAAGACAAACAGGTCAACCCTTCAAACCACCCCCTCCCTCCCAAGTCAGCGTGGTTTGGAGATGCCAGGGAATCCTACTGCTGCCACACCAATGACTTCTATTTTGATTTTTAGTAAAGCTTGCTCTTACAAGTAACTCCTTCACCTACTCCAAAGTGGCCGAGCAGCTCAGCACTTCCTCCCTCTCTCCACTCCATCCTTGCCCCACCCTCCCAGGGAGCCCCCTCCCCAGGCCCCTCCTGTATTCTCATGCAGATCACTCCCACCCCCTCCAACCTCCAATTTGGTTCTAAGTCTCTGTCCACATTTCTAAGGATTTGGCGGGGGCTTGTGAACTAGGGTCCAGACTATGGCCCAGTGAGTGGGCTCTTGAGATGAGCAGGGATGGTTTGGTTCTCCCAGAATCACCCGGCGTAACAAACGTCACATATTTATGGTTTCAACTTAAAGTGGTCCATCCCAAAGAAAAGTATTCAAAGACTTAATATGTTAACTAGAAGAAGATATTTGCTACAAATGCACAAACAAAAAAAAAGAAAAGAAAAGAAAAAAAGAAGTACCTAGAATCTTATGGGGAGCTCCTACAAACTAATAATAAAATGGAAAAGAAACTGATGAAAGGTTGGGCAATGGGACCTGCAGCATTGCAAAGGCACCTGTCAGATCCAGCACAGCTCTTAGACTCTAATTGATGGGTTAGTGAAGTTCGGGGTGGGTGCTAACTATTCCTCCACAATCTTGTTATCACATTGTAAAGAAAGCCAGTCTCAGAGCACACTCTGCTGAACATAAAGAGATTGAATCAACATTCCCAGGAAACAGACAAGCAATAGCTGAACCCATTCTGTAAGTTTGATGAAGTCTCAAGTCCCAGCTCTTGGTTCTTTCAGGAGATCCAACCACACCCTTCACCAAAGGCAGGCGTACATCCTACAGACCGAGTTCCTTCCTTAGTTATTATCAGCATCAAGCAACCAAAAATTCTCCTGAATCAGTGGCTGAAAACCGGTCAAGCCTTAGGGGCAGGTTACAGTTTTGCTAGATTCTTATGTCCTGTGCACTATGGGTGGGTGGAGGGTGATTTTAAACAATTTTAGGCAATCCACACATCTCGAATAACTATTTTTAATTTCACCAAGGATAGCCCATTTTTAACATTCATCACTTTAGTCAATGAGCCACTATACTCACCAGTATTTATTAAAAAATATTTCTGACATCACTGTGCTAACGAGCAAATCAAGCTTCAGTTATTGATCACGGTGATGGAGTAGCCACATCGGGAGTGAGACTGTTCTGCCATCGTGTCGGCTGGTACCTCTGGACTGTGTTCCTTTTTAAAAAATGCAGATAAAATCCACAAAACATACAATGAACCTTTGCTGAAGTATGCAATGCAGTGGCAGTGAGTGCACCCATGCCCTCTGTAGTTTCAAACTTTTTCATCATCCCAGAATACCCTGTACCCATTAAGCAATCACCCCCATCCCCTTTCCTCCTCCCCTTTCCCCAGCCCTATATGCACTGATCTGCTTTGTCTCCATGGGTTTGCCTGTTCTGGACATTTCATATAAAAAGAATCATACAATATGTGGTCTTCTGTGTCTGCAAGAATCCAGATTCTGCTCACTTTTCATAATGTTTCTGAGGTTCATCCAAAGTTGTAGCATGTATCAGTGCTTCTTTCCTTTTTATGGCTGGATAGTATTCCATTGCATGGCTAGCCCACAATTTGTTTGTCCGTTCATATCTTGATGGACATTCGGATTAATTCCACCTTTTAGCTACTATGGGTAGTTCTGCTATGACCACACACGTACACGTTCCTGTTTCTGTGTGGACATTTGATTTCATTTCGTTTGGATAGATGGATACCTAGGAGTGGAATAGCTGGGTCATAGGGTAATCCCATGTCTAACTTTTCTGAAGAACTGCCAGACTATTTGCCACAGTGGCTGCACCATTTTACATCCCCACCAGCTATGTACGCGGGTCCCAATTTTTCCACATCCTTGGGTTGCTGCACGGTCTTAAGACAGAGCTAGGGCTTCAGTAACTGGGGCATGTATAACATTCCACTGTCTCTGCTGAAATCTGTTACAGTAACAGCACAGACACTGGAAAGAACAAGCAGTTCACAGAGGACACAACCCGAGGTGTCCATAAACAGGAAAAGGGAAAAGACGCTTTGCCTCACTGCAAGGGAGATTACACGCAAGTTACAACCACAGTGAAAAAACATTTCCTAGTCATCGGATTAGTAAACCTCAGAAGATCTGAGCAAACCCATGTCGGCTGGGTGTGGGCCCTGAGTACTCTCAACACACCACTGATAAGTGTGTAAACTGACAACCATTTGAAGAGTCACACATCTAACTACTGAGACATATGTGTGTCTTAGAGAAATTCGCACAAATCCAGAGGTATGAACCCATGGAGAGATTTTAAAAAATGTTTATAGCTATTGATGGAGTCCAGGACACACTACCCCAAAATATGGCTCCTAAAAAAAATCAAAAAAACAAATAAAACAAAATATGGCTCCTTGGTATACCGAATATTTTAGGCTGAAGGGATTGAGAAACGGCAGGTGATGGGTGGACTTTCTGACCTTCCCCTGAAGCAGGTCATAGAACCCTCAGGTGACGTGCCCTTTATAACCAGGGGAAAGGAGCTTCCTTCGCTGCAAGACACGAAGAGGAATCTGAGTGAACAGACCTCACTGTTTCCCCCACTTTACTACACTTAGCTCGTAGTTCTCTTTGTCCTAGCACATTTCCCACAACTCTCCACGCTTCAGCATCACATCCAGCGTAACCACATTCAAGGTTAGTGTGGAGAGTTCATTTCCTTACGAAGTCTCCCGTGCCACATGAAACATATTCAATAAACGTCTATGCTTTTCTCTTGTTAATCTGCCTTTTGTTACAAGACCCAGCTGGGAACCTAGAAGAGTCGAAGAAAAAAAGATATTCTTCATCCCCTACACCATATTGTAGGAGGAACAAACGGAAACAACCTAAATGGATAAACTACAGCAATACTCATTCGGTGACTCACAAAAATGATTTTGAGTCAAAAAGTTGCAAAAGAATGGATGTCTCCTTGTGCACATACCAAACAGAAGAGCATGCCTGTGTGCGCTGAAAGACATGTATGACAATGTTCATGGTGGCTTTATTAATAAAAGCCCAAATTGGAAACAACCCAGATGTCCATTAATGGAAAAATGGATCCATAAATTGTGGCAAATTCATACAATGCAATTGTGTGCAGCACTGAAAATGGACTGCTTGAACACATAAACCTCATAAAGCTCAGATCAAGAGAAAGAAGCCAGACTAGAAGAATATATCCAGGGGGCCGGCCCGGTGGCTCAGGCGGGTGGAGCTCCCTGCTCCTAACTCCGAAGGCTGCCAGTTCGATTCCCACATGGGCCAGTGGGCTCTCAACCACAAGGTTGCCAGTTCAATTCCTCGACTCCCGCAAGGGATGGGGGACTGTGCCCCCTGCAACTAGCAACAGCAACTGGACCTGGAGCTGAGCTGCGCCCTCCACAACTAAGACTGAAAGGACAACAACTTGAAGCTGAACGGCACCCTCCACAACTAAGATTGAAAGGACAACAACTTGACTTGGAAAAAAGGCCTGGAAGTACACACTGTTCCCCAATAAAGTCCTGTTCCCCTTCCCCAATAAAATCTTAAAAAAAAAAAAAAGAATATATCCGGAATGTTTATGTAAAGTTCAAATCAAGCAAAAGTAACCTTTAGTGTTGGAAGTCGGGGATGAGGGTGGGGGAAGTGACGAGAGGGGTTTCTGAGTTTCTGGTGGCGGTCTAGCTCTTCAACTGGTTGGTAACTATGTGAGTGGTTTACTTTGCAAAATTCCATCAAGCAATACCCTCGTGATTTGTGTCCTCTTTTGTATTTATGTGTGTGGAGGTTTTAAAACATGACCACAAATGATTTGACACTCCTTCTATTGAGAGGTAGGGTCTACGTCCCCACCCCTTGACCTTGGATGGGCTCTTGTGACTGGTGGACCAAAAGAATATGGCGGAAGTGATGTGACATCACTTCTGAGAGCAGGTCATAAAAGGCCATGCGGCTTCCTGCTTGCCTGCTGGAAACACTCATTCTTGCAATCCTGAGCCACCGTGCAAGACGTCTGGTTACTCCAAGGCTGCCGGACTGAAGGTGCCACCTGTAGGCCTGCAGTCGACAGGCCCAGAAGAGCCTGTCCAGCCTGTACCATACATGCAAGGAAAGAAATCGTCTGAGAAGTGGACTCTCCAGCCCCAGCTCTTCCAGCTCCAGCCATTGGGTCACCCCAGCTGAGGTCCCAGACATCCTGGAGTAGAGAAGAGCCACCTTCCCTTTGCCCAAGCTCCTGACCCAGAGAGCTCATGAACATAATAAAATGGTGGTGGCTATTTTCTGTCACTAAGTTGTTTTATTTTTAATTGTGGTAAAACACACAACATAAACTTCATCATCTTCATTGTTGTTGAGGGTATAGTTCAGTGGTGTTAAGTATATTCACATAGTTGTGCAACAGATTCCAGAACTTTTTCATCTTGAAAAACTGAAACCCTGTACTTATAAAACAAAACTCACCCTTTCCCTTCCCCAGCCCCTGCCAACCACCATTCATTCTACTTGGTCTCAATGAATTTGACTAGCTCAGGTACCTCAAAGTGGAATAATACAGTATTTGCCCTTTTATGACTGGCCCATTTCACTTAGCATGATGTCCTCAAGGTTTATCCATGATGTAGCACATGTCAGAATTTCCCTCCTTAAGACTGAATAATATTCCACTGTACATACACCACATTTTGTTGATCCATTCATCCATCGGTAGACACTAGTATTGCTTCCAACTTTTGGCTGTTGTGAATATGATAAGTTTCAAGGCGGCTCATTGCACCACAGCAAATAGCTGAAACAATGTTGTGCCTCAATCAAAGTTTACTTAAAAAAAAGATGACTAAAGATGACCGCACTTAAAAAAAAGTGTTATCCAGCAAAGCATTCCTGCAAAGACCCAGCAACACGCAGACGCTCGGGAGAATGCAGCCCATGATCTGTTCTTGAAGAAATAAAACCCTCCCATGTCAGACTGCACCATCCAGAGATACATCCAAATAAACAAAACCAGGCGCAGGAAAGCAATCAAGGAAGGTCTGGTTGAGCACCAAATTGACTTAAGTATAAAGATGAAAGGAGAGGGGAAATCATGGTTCCTCGAGTGAATAGACAGGATATAAACCTTGACCTTGTAAGGAAAAATATGTAAGTACATATATTATTCAGAACTACTTATACAATGATATATATAGTTATACACATAACTCTATAGATATGAAGATGGTGGACGAGCTTGGGGGGATTGTGACAGAGCTAATTTCCTCTCAATATTGGAAACCCAAATGACTGTATCTATTACTGAACTATGGGCAACTTTTTGTTTTGTTTTTAATAATTACAAAAACAATGAAGAATGAGCGATTGATTTGTCTGCCCTTTGGGAGGGTTTTCTGTACAAAGTTCTGCCCACCCCCTCAGCGCTGCTCTGTAAGCTCTCCTTCAAGCCCCAAACCGCCCTGAGCTTAGTTTAGTGTTGCCCTATTTGCTCATTTTATTAAGGTTCAGAGAAGGTAAGCGCCTGGCCCAAAGTCACACAGCTGCTAGTGGGAGGGGACCAAGCCTAGGTGTGTCTGATGCTCGATCCTGAGCCTGACCCTATCCCTGCAGGCCTGGCCTCCCCACCACCAGCCTTGGAAAGCCCTCTGTTCTTCTGGAGTAGGAAGAACGTCCAGGACTGTGTTAGCAGCCAAGTCAGCCATTCATTTGGGTGAACTTGGGAAAATGGCTTTCTAGCTTCAGTTTCCTCATCTCTAAGATAGAAAGAATGTTATACACAATGGAATACTATTCTGCCATAAGAAAAGATGAAATAGAGCCATTTGCGACAACGTGGATGGATCTTGAGATTATTTTGCTAAGCAAAATAAGTCAAACAGAAAAAGTCAAGAATCATATGATTTTGCTGATATGTGGGGGATAAAACTGAAAACAACAAAGGAACAAAACAAACAAAGAAACAAAAACTCATAGACACAGACAATAGTTTAGTGGTTACCAGAGGGTAAGGAGGGAGGGGGGTGGCAGAAGAGGGTAAAGGGGGTCAAATATATGGTGATGGAAGGAGAACTGACTCTGGGTGGTGAACACACAATGGGATTTATAGATGATGTAATTACAGAATTGTACACTTGAAACCTATGTAATTTTACTAACCATTGTCACCCCAATAAACTTTAATAAAAAAAATAAGATAGAAAGAATGATCCTTTGTTATTCATTCGTTCATTCATTGATTCATTCATTCAATGACAATAGAGGGCGTCCTCTGTGCCAGGCCCTGGGTCACAATGGGGCAAAGTGCTGTGACGAAGGCAGCCCAGGGGAACCACTGGGAACCGAGGAGGTCAGGGACAGCCTTGTTGGGAGGAGGGACCCTGGAGCTGAGAGATTGGCAAGGATGGAGGGCATGCCCACCAAGGAGAGCATGGACGACGGACGTGGCACAGAAGTGAGACCCTCATGGTGGGTGGCGGCGTTACACTTGGCCCCGGTAACTGGATCTGTTTTCTGTCACTTTCCATTCATTTTGCCTGTTTCAGATTTTATCTAAATGGAAGCATATAGTATGTGCTTTTCTGTGTCTGGCTTTTCCCATTTAAAATGATTTTGAGATTCATCCATGTCATTCTGTGTATCCGTCTGGGTTCCTTTTGACTGCTGAGTAGTAAGTAATCCATTGGACAGGTACACCACAAGTTGTTTATCCACTCAGTATTAATGATGGGTGCAATAGGCTGACTGTGTCCCCCGTGAAATTCATGTTGAAACCGAGCCCCGTGTGATGGTATTTGAGGGTGGCGCCTTAGGGAGGTGACTCGGTCACGAAGATAGAGCCCCGCTGAGTGATGTTAATGTCTTATAAAAGAGACTCCTTCCCCTTTCTGCCAGGTGAGGACACAGCAAAGAGACGGCCATCTATGAACTGGGAAGTCGGTTCTCCACAGACACCGAATCTGTCAGCACCTTGACCATGGCCTTCCAGCCTCCAGAACTGAGAGATACAACATTCTGCTGTTTACAAGCCCCCCAGTCGATGGTACTTTTGTGACAGCAGTCAGAACAGACTAAGACAATGAGCATTGCGGTTGTTTTCAATTTGAGGCAATTACTAATAAAG
Source organism: Rhinolophus ferrumequinum (assembly GCF_004115265.2). NCBI lineage: Eukaryota > Metazoa > Chordata > Mammalia > Chiroptera > Rhinolophidae > Rhinolophus > Rhinolophus ferrumequinum. Next base: position 6,174,812 of record NC_046291.1, read on the forward strand.
CTGTTGTGAAAATTTACATGCGTCTGTGTGGACATATGCTTTCATTTCTTCTGTTTAATTACCTAGGGATAGGATGGCATAAGTTAAATGTTATGTTTCAATTTTTAAGAAACTGCCGATCTGTTTCCCAAAGTGGTGGGAACTATTTTATATTCCCACCGACAGTGTTTAAGAGTTTCAGTTGTTCCTCACAGTACCCAGAGAGGTGGACTTTCAAACTGTAGCCATGCTAGTGGGTGAGTAATGGTGGCTCATCATGGTTTTAAGTGGCGTTTTCCTAATGACTAATGATACCGGTCAGTTTTTCTTGTCTTTATTGGCCAACCATATATCCTCTTTGGTGGGGTTTGTCCAAATCTTTTTTTTTTAACTTTTATTTATTTTAAATGTGTTTTTCCAGGACCCATCAGCTCCAAGTCGAGTAGTTGTTTCAATCTAGTTGTGGAGGGCGCAGCTCACAATGGCCCACAGTGCGGATCAAACCAGCAACCTTGTTGTGAAGAGCACTGCACTCTAACCAACTGAGCCATCCGGCCGCCCTTGTCCAAATCTTTTGCCAATTTCTTTTGGGTTGTCTTATTATTGAGTTGTAAAAGTTCTTTATGTATTCTGGATCAAGTCATTCGCTACGTAGATGTATTGTGAATATTTTCTTCCAGTCTGAGGCTTGCATTTTAATTTTCTTACTGATGCCTTTTGAAGCTCATGCTTGTTTTTATGTCAATACAAATAATCCAAAAAGAGGGAGAAATTCAGTGCAGTGTGGTGCTGCAAGCCCAGCTGATTTGGGCATCTCTCAGAAATTAGGATAAAGCAAAGCTGAAATGACACAGACTCTGGCATCATAACTTATGTGCGGTGTTAAGGTTTCCACATTTTGAGTTGGGCAGGTGAAGTGCCAGGCTGGTTTTATGCTGAACACTGACCCCTGCTGGCCGTTTGCTCTTTGGGACCCCTGGGTGCAGGCCAAGTTGGTGGCGCGTGGCCCCAGGAAGTCTCAGAAGGTTGCCCCCTGCTGGAGGTTGTAGGGAACCAGATGGTAGACGTCGCCTTGAGTGGCCTGGCTGGTTGGTAGGAGCCCCTGGTGTGTGGGCCATCTACCTGCCCCTTCTCCTGGATGTGGGCAAAGGTTTCCTTTTGGCAGCGCTTTGCTAGGACAGTTCCTGCCTCAGCGGTTATAGATTTTGTTCTTGGAAACTCTGAGGTTTGGGAGGACAAATCGAATTGCTCTGTCCAAGGGAGGGAGATTCAGATGCAGAAATGGCTCTATTGGGCTGGTGAGTAGCTGGGAACGCCACTGGCCCACCTGTCACCCTGAGTTCTCTGCCACTGTTTCCACCGACTGCCACATGGTGCCCACTTCTGGGGCTGGGCTTTGTCAATGATTTCCTCATTCCCAAGGTGACTGGAGCCCTCTGGCAATGGAAGATCTTATCACAAAGGTATGTGTGATCTTGGGGGAGGTGGGTAGCACCCTCCCTCCCAAGATGCCACTGTGGACCACACAGTGCAGAGCTGGTGAACTCACCAGGACTTCCTTCTTCTCAGGTTGGATCCCCCCTGCCCAGGACGCTTGTGGGATCCAGGGGCCCCTGGAGACCCCGTGGGCAGGGGTGGGGGACCTGGTGGGGCAGGTGGTCATCTAGTTCCCTCGCCCTGACAGCTAGGGTCTGGAGCCTCTGCCCTCTGGGTCTGACTGGGGTTTGCTGGATGGACCCTGGATTCACAGGGACATGAAAACAACAAAAGAAGACAGAATTCAGGGGCACTTGACCTTCTCTGTCTTGGGCCCTGCTGGCCTCTTCACCTATGGACTCTTCCAGAATGTTTTTAAACGCAAAAACAAAACACATGGAGTACAAAGGAAACCAATTATATTGAAACACAGTGATGAAAATCGTTTTGCAAATGTATGTTTTATGGTGCTCCTTGGTTAACGCACCAACAGCAGGCCTCATAAAGTCTGTAGTTTGAAAAGAGAATAATGTAAGCAGTATTTCAAGACGTCTGCAACAAGTGAGATGTGATACAAAATCCTGCTGGGTTGTGGCGTCCACACTTGAAGGAAGAGCTAGATTTCAGTGGAGGGTAATGAAGATAGAGATGGAATTCTTTCTCCATCCAAGTTTATAGACACATTGGATTCTGTCCACACTTGCCTTGGGGGGTCCATGGACCCCCGGTTGAGTCCATGCCACAAAGGAAAAGAAGAAGCAAAAACAAGAACACAGCCCTCACTCTGAAGGGAGCCATGCAGCATCAGAATTTCACTGCAAAGTTCACCAGCATCACCTGGACAGACCCACCAGCCTCAGGGGCCACAGATCAAGACAGGCCAGCTGGTCAAGAGGCCGACTTTCTCCTGTCCCTGACCGTCCCACAAGTGGCGCCCAGGTGAGGCATCCAGGGCGGACGGAGTTCCACAGGTGTCGGTGAAGGTTCTCTCCTCCCTGTCCTCTTAGCCCATTCACCTCTGATCCCTGGTCCCCAGGACAGTGCCTGGCACACATGGGCATTACACATAATGTGAAGGAAGGAAGGAATTAATGAATAATTGAAGAGAAGTTTTATATTTCACCTAACCTTGCCTTCCCTCATCAGAATGTTTGCATTTTCATGTTAAGAGCTTATGCTTAAAAACAAAAATCTTTGTCTTGTAATAGGAGAGTTGAACCTATTCATATACATTATGATAACAGATATGTTTGAATTTACTTTGTCACTACTTTATGATTGTTTTCTGATGCTACCCTGCCTTTTCCTGGTGTTTCCCTTTCCTCTCTTGCTATGCAAGTCAAGTGTTTTTTTTTTTCTCTTTTCCCCAAGTAAATGTGATGTTATTGTCTTTGTGGATAACTTCAACTTAAAAAAGAAAGAAAAAGCATATCTGAACCTGTATTTTCTTAATTAACAATTTCAACAATAAAACAGTTTCTGTGCCTGCCCCCTGGAAAATTGAGAGGTCTGGCACACTTATGTTCTCTTCCTAGTTCCTCCCAGAAATTCAACAGCATTCGCTGGGCATCTATGCGTATGCGCAAGCCCTGTCCTAGGCACCCGGGCTGCCAACTGCTAAGAGTAAAAAGAATCAAATCTCGCATTAAGCAACACTTACTGTGCGCTGCACACGGTACTAGTAGGAGCTTTACACATACGATCTCACTTAATTTTGCAAAAATCCTGCGGACTAGGTTTGTCTTCTTTAACCTTCCCAGTAACCTGGGAAGTAACCTCACCCAGGCTGAAATCCGAACCTCTGGAGGCGGAGCCTGGAAATCTATTTCAGTAACAAGATGTTCTGGGGTGTCCCCAGGTTGGGGTACCACTGAAGCGGATCCTGTGCCCCTGAACTTTAAAGATGAGGGTCAGCGTGGACGCGGAACTTGCTCAGACAGAGCCTCTCCAGACCCGCGCGCCCCTTTAGAGGAGAGAAAGCAGGTGAGCCTGGAGGAGAAGCGGAGGGAGAGCGTGGCCGCGCTTCTCGCCAACGTTCATGGTGAGCCCGATGGTGGACTCGTCCAACACCCCACCCCGCCCTCGAGTACAGGAGGCTGTGGGGTCTTACCGGCTTTTAGTTACCAATTCTCTCTTCTACAGACAAAGCCGGGAACAAGTTTAAATTGAAGAGGATTTTAAATTTCCCGCCAGGCAGGGAATTTAAAACTGGAAGTGCCCCCTAGTGGCGGCAGTGAGAAATTACCTCCCCCCCTGAAGTAAGATGGTTAAAATAATTGAAATTTGCTAAGGGAGTAGAACTTCAGTGTTTTCACTAACAATAATAATAATATAATTATACCGGATATCACAGGTCTATATTATCATTATATTATTATTCTTGAGGTGATGGATGTGTTAATTAACTTGATTGTTGGAATCCTTTCACAATGTATACATACATCAAATCACCACGATGTACACTTGAAATGTCTTATAGGTTTATTTTACTTGAATTTTTAAAAGTGTTTATTGGAGCCAAACTGATGACATATGCCAGAGAACAAGATCGCAAATGCTCCCGAAATATCTTACAATTTAAAATGTCAATTACACATCAGTAAAGCTGAAATTTTTTTAAAAAAGAAAAAACGGCTGGTTAACGTCAAAAATCATAGACTTTCAGGGTTGGAGGGGGCTTTAAAGAGCCCCTACTGCATCTGTCCCATTTTATGTCTGGGGACAGTCTCTCTCCTGCAAGGACAATGCTCTCAATGTTACAGATCGACCTGAACAGACTGTGAGAAAGGCCTCTGTGAAGAATGAATCATCAGCAGGGAGCCAGACAGGAGCCCCAATATTTCCCTGCACCTGTGCACTTTCCTGAAGCCTACCGAGGGCTGAACCTGGCCAGTTCCAGTTCATCAGAAGTTTGGAGCACCCTCTTCCCCATACCACCGTTTGTCAGTGACCCTCTTAAAATTTGCTTCGAAGACCAACTAAAATTCATTATGTCCACAGCATTGGTTCAATCATGCGTTCATTCAATCGGTAAATTTTTAGGGAAGACACTCTGTGCCAGGTACTGTGCTTCGTGCTGGAGATTCAAGGAATACACCCGACCCCCGTTCTTGGGTTGAGAGCATTATTGGGGGTGACCAATATTAGTAAAATATTCACACCAGGATTAAAGAACAAGGCAATGAGAACATATTCTAGGCCATCTGACCTGTGAGGTCAGGGAGGGCTTCCAAGAGGAGGTGGCATTGCTCCTGAAATTGAAGTTTGGAATTAAACAAAATGTCAGGTAGCAGGGCCTAGTGTGTAAAGGGTGGGGCTTTCATCCAGTCTGGGGGCTAAGGTCACTGTGGTCATGTGTCCACCGACAGGGGAAGCTGACCGTGGTGTACTGTTAGGTGGGAATAGTTTACCAAGAGGAATAAAAAAGTATCCCATTTCCGAGTTTCACCAAAGACTGTTATTTGGAGGTCATTTTTAAATGGAAATTTAAAAAAATTCTATCATCTTTGCCATTTCTGGGTCAATTTATATTGTTTAATTTTTCTCCAGGCTAAGAGTCACCTTTTACTTCTTATTCCTTTGTCAGTTTTTTATTGTATGCCAGACATTGTGAAATTTGTTTTTAGGTGCTAGATTTTGTTGTGTTCCTTTAAAGAGTGTCAGAGATTTTATGGCAGGCAGTTAATTTACTTCAGATCACTTTAATCTTTTTAATACTTATTTTAAGCTCTTTCAAGATTGTCTTGGAGTGGCCTTTTCTCTACGACTAATTTATCCCACATTTAAGGTGTGGCACTTCTGGAATCTCTACGGAGCACCTTTTACTTTGGTTGGTGGGAACTCAAATAATTCCTGGTTTTATGAGTTTTGGAAATTGTTCAGCTCTGGCTCGGCAGTAAATGTTCTTTCTCTGGAAGATCCATTTGTCTGGCCCCACGGGGTTTCACTTCCCCTCCTCACCCCAACACACGCAAACTGGCATTCAGCCAAAAACTCAAGGGACCCTATGCAGCTTTCCAGAGCTCTTTCTCTGCTTCTCCCTTCTTCTGCCTCCTCTGTCCTGTCAGTTCCTGCTGTCTTGGCCACTCCAAACTTTGCTCTCCGTGACCTTGCTGGGCTCTGCTTGGGTTTCCCTTTTTGGTGCCTAGTTTGCCATTCACGTCAGGCGGAAAGCCGGGGAGAGGGTAGGAGTCGCCTCATTGTCTTCCCTTTCCTCCTGAGAAGCCTGTTTCTCAGTGCCAGTTGGGCATTTTGTCCAGTTGTCTAGTTTTTCCTGGCAGGAGTGTAGGGGAAGGCCGCCTGGCGCTCTCAGCACAGGAAGCAGAAGATTTTATTCTTGACAGCTCAGTCCTGTAATTGTTGTTAACATTTTAATGTAAAACAGCTTTAAAGTTACAGAAAAACTGCAAGGGTAGTACAAAGAACTCTCGTAGGTCCTCCAGCGCAGACTCTATTCAAGTTTCGCCAGTGATCCCGGTGACATCGTTCAGAGCAACGGTTCCAGTTCAGATCACGCGTTGCACCCATTGTCTGGCCTCTCTGGTCACTTTCCATCTGAGTCCGCCCCTCAGTATTTCTTTGACTTTCAGGATTTAATATTTTTGAAGAATATAGGCCAGTCATTTTATAGAACGTCCTCCAGTTTGGAACTGTCCATTGTTTCCTCAAGATTAGACTCAAGTAATGCACGCCATGCATGCTGTGTCCCCTCCCTAGCAACCTGGTGGGTGACACCTGGTATTTCTATGTCCCACAACCGCTGGTAATAATTCAGTCCTCTTGATAAAAATAATACGGGCCAGGTTTTTCCACTATAATGTTTCTTTTCTTCCCTTTGTATTTAATAAATGTTAGGTAGGGTGATACTTGTAAAGTCCCGTTCCTCAGCCCTCGTTTTAGCATGCCTTCATGTTTCTTGCTGGAATGAATTCTTACTATGGTGGCTGCTCTAATGAGACATTCTTATGTCGCCACTCCTACAGCTGCTAGCTGGCATTCTTCTGTGAGGAAGAGCTTCTATTTTCCTATCCTTCATTCATTTATATCAGTATAGATTCCTGGATTCTTATTTTGTTTAATGGATTATAATCTAGTTATTTTGATGCTCAAATTATTCCCTTTAAGTTAGCTTGTCTGTGTTTTTTCTAAATGTCCCGACATTCTTTGGGCACTTCCTAAATTCTCTGCCACTAAGGATGTTCCAGGTTCATCTAGTACATTCTCTTTTCTCCATTTCTCCAAGGAGCTCCGGTTCCTTTTAGTGGTGGTGTTTGGTAACCAAGGTCTGGATGGTGGGCGTGGTCATTGTTACAGGTGTGTTGTGTCCCCAGCCCTTTTCAGTGGATTTAGCTAGGAAATAGGTGTGTATATTATGTATCTACACATACACACAAACACACTCAGATTTGTGTCTATATGTATTTCTTTATCTATATATGAAAATTGTCATTTCGGACCGATGTTTCCAATTCCAACACAACACCACTAGGTGTTCTTAGCTCTCCCCTCTCCAGGTTGTGCCTCCTTTTCCAACAGTGAGAAACCTGCCTCCTTTTGTCCTCAACAGGTTTGCTTACTTTCTCATTGTCCCCTGTACAATACTCCCCCAGCCCCTCCAGGATGCTACCCCTTCATACACGGGCCCCCACCCACACTTGGGGCACCCACCCCCATTCAAAATCCAACCCCAGGCCAATGACCTCATGTGGACCTGCCTTGTGGCTTTTTGACAACGGAATGAAGGATGCCAATAATTAACATTTAAAAAAGGGATAGAAAAAGTGGATGAGGTTATTTTATATTTTAATAGTTAATTAAATTAACCATCCCGGCCCCTTTATCTAATAAAACTTCTTCAGTGATTTGAAACTCTGCCATCTTATATACTAAAGTTTGTTATGTACATTAAGGTCTGTTTTGGAGGTTTGATACTTGAAGAATCATTTAAAAAGTGAAATAAATTATTGTGAAGTTAGTCAATTAATTTATCCTCTGTTAAAAAGTAGTGGAAGATGGGCCGGCCCTGTGGCTCAGGTGGTTGGAGCTCCGTGCAACTCCAAAGGCTGTGGGTTCGATTCCCACATGGGCCAGTGGGCTCTCAACCACAAGTTTGCTGGTTCAACAATTCGAGTCCCACAAGGGATGGTGGGCTGCGCCCCCTGCAACTAACAATGGCAACTGGACCTGGAGCTGAGCTGTGTCCTCCACAACTAAGACTGAAAGGACAACAACTTGACTTGGAAAAAAGGCCTGGAAGTACACACTGTTCCCCAATAAAGTCCTGTTCCCCCTCCCCAATAAAATCTTTAAAAAAAAAAAAAAGTAGTAGAAGATGAGAGCGAGGTCCAGGGCAAGCCGCAAGACCATGAACTCTGTTTCACACCTGCTGAATTTGGGGTGACAGTGAAATCTCGTGTCTAATAAGAGAATGGGAAGAGGAGACAAGAGCCTGGACTCCCCAGGTGACACCCTTATATCCCAATCCCTGTCTGTGCCCTCTCAGCATCCCCCAGAGTCCTGCGCCGCTGGGTAGTGGGTTCCTGGATTCTCTGGCCCTCAATTCTTATTCTGTTCCTTCACCTGGAGTGGACCAAGATGTAGCAAAGCAGAGTGGCCACCAGATGGCGCTCCCGAAACTCAGGCGAAAATCGACCCCTTGGCACCAACATTTATTAATATCAGTAAATCGCGGCCATTCCTCCATCCCCACCACATGCCAGGCACTGCGCCGTGCTCTTCGGGACTTTAGTTGACTGATACTAATGGAGCCTCACGGGGTAGGGAATCATTACCTTCCCAGATAAAGACCAGAGGCTCAGAATGGTGTACTGACTTACCTGAGGTCACACAGCTAACAAACAGCAGAGCTGGCTGACCCCCAAAGCCTGTGCCCGCTCACCCGCCCTCCACCACCTGCTCCCAGGTATTAAACTTCAATGTTGAAGGTATTTTTCTAGACACTGGGAGTCATAGACAGAAAATCCACCTCCCCATGGTGAAGGGTTGGGGGGCCACAGTTTTGATACCTCGTTCCTAACTTTTTAACACGCCCTCAAGATTGGGAGCTGTGGCTTAGTGTTTGGGTGTCTGACTCCATCACCAGCTGAGGAAGAAAATGGAACAGGAGACGAGTGGTACAGTGAGACATCGGGAGAGCTGGTACAGACCCTGGAGGGTGGGGGTCTGCTGAGGATGGGGTGCTTGGTGCATTTCCACCTCTCCTTAGGCTCTGCAGTAACCAGATGCCCAATCTGGTATATTGCTTCCTTTCCTGCAGCCTCAGTTGCCTTATCTGTAAAATGGGATGACAATTATCTTGCTATCAAAGCTTGGAAGAACAGGAGGTTGTGCATTAAAGACACAACTACTATTGGTATCAGTGCTGGTAAGAGAGCAGATGAGCATGAAGGGGAAAGGGCAGCTGTCAGAAGCATGTCCAAGAAAACCATCTCCAAATGGGGTGCCGAGCTTTCTGAGTCCATCACGTGGGGCAAGGGGGGCTTTCTCTGTCTTTCAGAGCTGTGGAAAGCTGGAAGAAGAGGGAAGAGGGCGACTATGTCAGACCTGTGGAACCTGGGGTGACAGTGAAATCTCATGTCTAGTGGGCAGGTGAGGGGAGGAAACAAGAGCCCGGACACCCCAGGTGACTGATCTGGGATCCTGTTGGTGGCAGGAGAAGCTGTGAGAAAGAGGAGCAGGAGGGGAAGGACTCGCGGTCCTGGGAAGAGATGGAGAAGTCAGGTCAGGGAACAGAGGCCAGCGAGGTCTGTCCAGAAAGCGCAGTGAGAAGAGTATTCCTGAAGCCAGGGAGAGTGCAGAAGGGGGCAGGGATGTGGATTAAGGGGTCAGGAGAGAGTGGGTAGAGAAGGAGTGGTGCCTGCTGACCCACAGCGTTCATTTCATTGGCTGGGAAGGAAAGAAAAGAAAGAGGAAGGGTGGGGTTGTGGGAAGTTGTTTTTAGCTGGGAAGACAGAAACCAGAGAAGATGGATACATGCTGAAGAGGAGGGGAAAACCCTGGCAGCAACGTCCCACCAGGGCGCTGAAAGGGTTTAGATGTTACTAATTCAACTGCTACATTGTACTTAAATAATGACACTTCATAACCAAGTAGGTTTGTTCTAGGAACGCAGAGGTGGCTTCAAGTTAGATGACCTGTTCATGAAATGTGTCACATTAATAAAGGAAAGATTATTTGATGCCTATGAAGAAGCAGTTAATGAAAATCAAATCATTCTTGGCAGAAACTCTTAGTAAATTAGCAATAAAATGGTTCCTTGACCGGAAACAGGACTTCTCTCTATGTGACTTGTGGGAAATTCTAGAAGTCCTCCCCTTAAATCAGAATAAGGAAGGAAGCCCAGTATCACAGCAATGACTTGACATTTTTTCTGGACATTCTGGTCAGCATAATGACACAAGAAATACTAAAGCGGATAAATGTTGGGAAAGGGAGAGACAGCACTTATCATGATTTGAAGTTGACATTGGTTATCTACTCGGAAAACTCCAAAGAATCACGCCCCACACCCCGCCCCCCCCCGCCCAACACACAGACACGTTCAACAAAACCAAAAAAAATTAGAATAAGCTGGTTTTCAGTAAAAGGTAATTCTAGAGAAATATACAGAAACAATACCTATTCTATCACAATTTCAGTTAAAATATGAGAAAAATATCTATTTGTAATAACAAGAAATATAAAGTACCTGGGAATGAATTTAATAAAAATGAATAGAACCCAGATTTTAAAATAAACAAAAAAAAAGTAAGCAAACAAAACATTGCAGAGAGACATCACAGACTTGTTTAGAGAGGCATCTACAACGTGGCCCTGAAAATTATATACAATGTTATACAAACATTCAGATTTTAATTTCATACTCAGTTTAATCACTACATTAAAATTCTAATGCATATATGAGAATAGCCAAGAAATTTTTGAAAAAGAAGAGTCATGACAGAAGATTTAAACTACGGTTATTAAAGCAATGGACTAGAGGCCTAAAAATAGCCATTCGGATCCAGAGAATGAACAGAAAACGCACAAGTGGGCCCACGCACACATGATAATTTAATATGTGATACAGAAAGCATTTCAAGTTCTTGGGGAGAAGAATGTTTAACTAATAGTGTTTTTAAAAACCTGGCTAACATCCTAGAATGAAAATAGGGTTAGATGCCTATCTATTATTATCTTAAACCAAATTTATTCCAGATTTATTAAGGATTTAAATGCAAAACCAAACAAAAGATACCAGATTTACTGGAAGAAAATGCGTTATAGGTTAAAGTTTACATAACTTTGGAATAGGAGAACTAAGCAAAAGCAAACATCATAGGGTGGCCAGATGGCTCAGTTGGTTAGAATGTGAGCTCTGAACAATAGGGTTGCGGGTTTGATTCCCACATGGGCCAGTGAGCTGCGCCCTCCACAACTGGACTGAAGGACAACGACTTGGAGCTGATGGGTCCTGGAGAAACACACTGTTCCCCAATATTCCCCAATAAAAATTTTTTAAAAAAGCAAACATCATAAAGAAATATTTGACAAAATATTGATACATTTAACCAGGCAAACATTTTAAATGTCATAAATGAAACTCAAAAGCAAATGACAACTTGGAGAAAAATATTTGCAACAGATATGACAAGAAATTAGTATTTTTAATCTCCAAAGAGCTCTTCAAAAATTAATTAAACACATGTTTAATAGGAAAATTGTCTCTGGGCATATATAGGAAATTTACAAAAGAAAAACAACATCAATACCCAACAAATACAATGTCCAAAATAGATGTCCACAATACCATTTCTTACATATCAAATAGGCACAGATTAAAAATAAATAAATAAAACCCAGAGCAGGAGAGTGTGCAAGAAAACGGGTATTTTCTGGAGGACACTGCCAGCACATGTCAAAAACCTTTCAAAGGTCTGTAGTTTGTGTGATTCCTAATTCCCTGACACCTCTGCCTCGTACTGTGAAGAACGGGCCTGAGCCAACTAGGATAACTCCACCCTCTTGCCACAGTGATGGGCTCGGTAACCCAGTTACCTTCCCCCGGGGCCACTTTACCCTGTCAGCCAAAGAACCTCACAGGGAGGTTTGCTGGGGCTCCTGGGAAAGGAGACTCGGAAGAGCACCGGACTCCTGCCCTCCCTCCTTTTCTGGAACATAAGAGTGCATTGAGAACCCTGGCAGTGCTGCAGCCACTTTGCCACCATATAGGGTGGTACCAAGGATGAAGTTGTCCTGGAAGAAAAGGACTGTGTCCTTGAGGGTGTTGTGGGACCGCGGAATCACAGCACCCCTGACGCCTGTCCTACCTCTGGCCCTTCTGGTTCTGGGTGCCAGCAAATCCCCTCTAGTTTTCAGTGTGGGCTCCCCTAGCAGCAGACCAGCCCGAGACAAGGATTCATTGCAAGGCCTCACCTGCACAGTGCAGAAGTGACAGAGGCGGGAAGCGCGTGTTACGCGGCCCCTTTCCATTGGGGGCCACTGGAGCTCAGTGCCACGAGGGAACGCTGGGGTACAAAATCAAATGTGCCTCCGTGTTATCCCAATCAAGAGGCAAAAAAGCAGCTGCCCATGCAGCGTGAGATGGAGGCTGCCTCCGGGGGCCTTAGCCCGCTGGGAATTCCGGTTTGCCTGTGTGCTGGTCAAGTGTGCTCACACGGCCAGGAAAAAAGGCCTGAAACAGACAGAAGACTCACGTTCACAGCAAGCAAGAGCAGCCTTCTGCCTGGAGGCTGCGCTGGTGGTTGTGCTGTTGGCAGCAGATACACACACATCTATCGATGGGAATTTATCCTAAGGAAGGAGCTTCTCAGGGCAGAGGGCTCTGTGGTCAGGAATCCAGGCTGTGGGGCCGACCTGAGGCAAGTATTTCATTTCTCTGTGCTCCAGAGTCCTCCTCCATAACGGAGGCACAAATCAGTCCCTGCCTCAAGGGGTGGCTGGAGGATTAAATGAGTCAGTATATGCAAAGGGATCCTAGCAGGGATGCCCACAGAGCACACACACTTAGCCGTTAACTGTTACTAAAATTAATGCGGTTGGTAACAGCAAAAAGTTGGAAATAAACTAACATCCTGAGGGCTGTTGAGTATATTATAGCCATTCACACAGTGAATTTTTACATCGCCATCCAAACCCCCACAACCCTTCAGAAGTATAACCATTGACACAGAAAGATGTTCATGATACATTGGTATAAAAACAAAACCTATTACAAGACAGAATGTAAAATGGTGTCAAAGTCCGTTTCCTGGTTTTGATATTGTATTATGGTTGTGAAAATGTTACCACTGGGGGATGCTGGGAGGATACCCCGGACCTGTCTGTACTACTTCTGCAACTCTCTGTAAGTCTAAAATTCTTTCTAAATAAAACGTGAAAACAACAGTCGTAGGTTTACAGGAAAACTTCAGCGAAAAGGACAGAGAGTCACCATGTCCCCTCTCTCTCCCTCCCCAATTTCCCCTATTGCTACCATCTTAGTGTGGTACATTTGTTGTCATTGAGAAGCCAATATGCAGAGCATTTCAGATCTTGCTTCCTGGCAAGCCCTCAGTTTGGCTCAAATAAACTCAATAAAAATCCAAAAAAAAAAAAAAAAAAAAAAGAGGCCAATGTGGATACATTATTATTATTAACCAAAGTCCGTAGCTTACACGGGGGTTCAGTCTTGGTGTTGCGCATTCTGTGGGTTTGGACAATATATAATACTGTGTATCCACCATGGCAGTACCACACAGAGTAGTTTCACTGCCTTAAAAAGTCTGTCTCCATGTTCCACCTAGTCATCTTGCCCCACGCGCCAACGTTTTGATCTTTTTACTATCAGCATAGTTTTGACCTTTCCATGATGTTACATAGTTGGAATCACACAGTATGTAGCCTTTCAGAGTGGCTTCTTTTACTTCGTAATACTCATTTAAGGTTCCTCCGTGTTTTTTCATGGCTTGATAACTCCTTTGTTTTTATTGTTGAATAATATCTCATTGTATGGATGTGCCACAGTTTATCTACTGGACACTTTTAAAATAAGGAAAGAAACCCTCCTTTAGAAAGGGGGATAAAGCATATTTGGGGAGGACGAGGCAGAAGGAAAATGTGTGTCCAGCGGCACTGACGACGGTGCTGCAGTCTGGGGAGGAGGAAACTTGAGCAGAACAGGGCATTGCAAGGGGGAGGCGGCAGGTTGGAGGGGAGAGGGGTGGCGGAAGGCAGGGCGCCAGCAGGAGGTACTTAGATGGAGCCCTGAACCTCTGGGTCCTGGAAGAGAAGGTGGAGGCATGACAGGTGCAGGAGCCACTGAGATCTTATGTCACTCCATGTTGACCTACGTCTTGCGGAATTTCCTGTCTGGCTCATGGTGGGTTTCAAAGTATTCACTACTCCTTCCTGGCAGCTGCAGTCTAGAAGAGCTCACCACTGAGCCATCATTTTATAAATATGCTGGAGCATTTCCCAGGAGGCCAGGGGCTCAGAGCCTGGACATTTAGCACCTTCATGGCCAAAGTGGAAGGTTGCCACTTGCTACTGGTGCCCCGTGGGGTGTAATTCACCAGCCTATACAACAGCCGAGAGCCTGTCCAACGTCACTGCATCCCCAGGCCCCGAGCAGCTGCAGAGACAGCAGAGGTTATTCCCCTCATCCCCAGTTCTGAGACAGACTCTCACATCCCAGGGCTGAATGGGGCCTGATGGCCATCTGGCTACCTACCCTTGGTGTGCCTCCGGGCTCTCCATGGTAAATCCCCCAACAGATGACCTTCCGGCCTCTGTGTGCTCATCTGCACTGCCCAAGCAGCCAGCCCCTCCAGTTTTAGGCAGTTCAAACGATCGGGAAGCTTTACTTAAACCTAAAGCCTGTCTCTCTCTAACTTCTACCCAGAGGTTCTGGTTCCACTGCACAAGACCATTTTCCACAGTCAGTCACTCAGATATTTGAAGCCATTCACCTGTCACTATCCCCTTCTCCAGACTAGATGGCTTCGGGGTCTCAGCTGTCTGTGGGCAGCAGGGTGGCCACCACCCCTTCCTTCAGATGCTCCAGCCTACACTTAAGAAGTGAGGAGTTATTCCAAAAATTATTCGGGATTCATCTCCACAGGGGATCTGCCTATCTCCCTCCATCATCTATTTACTTATTAAATAATTTCTTTATATCACTATGGACTCGTGGATATTTATACTTTGGCTATATTTACTTTATTTATTTTGCTTCTCAAATTGCTCCAGCTTTGGCCACCGGGAGCTCTTTCGGTTGGTTCCTACGTCCTTTTGACATGCCCCCATTAATATGAGTTTGTTTTGTTTTTAAATACTTTCTGGTACTTCAAAATGCTCCAGATCGATCTTGTATTTTTTCTGCCTCTGCCCTAGAATCAGCTATTTCTCCAAGGACTCTGGTTCTTTTGATTGGAAAATGGCCTCTAGACACTAAAATCTGACTGCCAGGTGTGCTTGCTGTTCCCGGGGTGCCATTGCTTCTAGTCCTTCTCAGAAGATAAAGCGAGGGAATATACCTATGTATACTAATGCCTGCATAGACCCATAGCTACAGCTATTTCTCTGTCTCTCCATATATGTATGTGTGTGTATTGAAGTCAACACAATTTCACACCTATACCTCCTACTCAAATCTAGCACTACAGGCTCCATTCTAGCACCTCCTACAGTTTAAACAGGCTTTGTTTTTTATGGCAGTAACACACGCTGGATGTTGCAGGAAGGCCGTAGTAAACAGCAATTATTCCCCAGTGACTTCGGCATCTTTCATTTCCACACACCTTTTACCTGGCAGATACTTGGCTACCTGACATTGCGCTCATCAGAACGAGTGAGCTTGTTGCCAGAAAGACATCTACGCCCAAGCGCATGCCTGGATCCATCTAAGGCTGCGCAGGATACAAGCTAAGAACCAGGGAATCAGGCCTGACCCTGCTCTGGGGCTGTTAGCCCTGTGACAGTAAGAGGCGGCCAGCAAAGCTGAGGACACCAGGGCGTTAGGCCTAAGACAAGCCAACAGTCTCTCGGTCCTCTCGGTCTGCGTGACCCATGCTCCCCCACTTCAGTGTAAAGTAAATTAACAGGGACTTGAGTTAGGATAGTGACTAGTTGGAATCACGATGCCTGGGCCCCAGCCCTGGGGGTACAATGCTCCACCGTGGGACTGAGATATGCCGGGCTAAGAGGCGGTGTGGGCAAGCTTGACCCCTGGCGTTGGTCTTTTGTGGCTTCCGCCCGTGTCATCACCCCTGAAGACATCACGGCCCACATCCATTCCCCTCCTTCACGGTCCCCTGATGCCCTGCTTCTGTCTCTTAGCCGCCTCTCCCATGCCATCACCTGGAATCGCTCTTTCTGGAATCAAGAACAGGCAGCCTGTTCCTTCCAGTCTTCTTTGCCTCATCCCCTATCTGCTGTTTGGCCTCACTGGGGCCTCCAGCCGTCCTTGCTGTTCTGCCACAATTCACGTTCCTCCCTGTCTGCCTCAGGCCCTGTGGCCAATCACTTTAGTTTTCGGTTGCCAGCCCTTCTCCGGTTTGTGCCCTCAGTTCTCAGTCGCACCAGCTCTGCCAGTTCCTGAAGCTGGAGACGCTGACTGGATTTGCTCCTTCCTGCTTTGAGGCACCAAGCCAGGCCCTTGACACTCCTTGAAAATTCTTTTGTGCCAGGGCAGTTGGCATCATCGCCCACCCCACCCCTGTGACTCTTTCAAACCTTTACCTTCTCTATACATAGACCCAGGGAAGGCTTTTCAAGTATGACTCAAACTCCAGAAGCCACACAAAAGAAAAGATTGATCAACTCAGATCCATAGCAACAAGACTTTGGATATAAACACACCTTGGGCAAAATAAGACAACCTAGGAAAGAATACTTGCAAATCTGCTGGTCAGCGATTTCAAGGAGAGCAAATGAAAGCACTTGACAGACAGTCCAGCAGGTGAGAGCAAAGGATGGTCCACTGGAGACAGTGATTACTGGACAGAAGAGGGAGCTGAGCACATCCACAAATCAGGACTAGAATCCTTGCTCACAGTCCAGAGAGACAGGGGACATGTCACCAGTCACCCCCAGCAGGACACAACTGTAGTTCCTCCCACTGGGAACCGAGGAAAAGTGCTCACTTCCCCTCATGGCACCTGGGCTTCTTACACCCTAGAGATTCCATAGTGGCCACTGCGGAGTCAAGCTTGCCTGCACACACAGGTTTTCTTCTTGAGGCATCTCATCCTCAACTCTCTTGCCCATCTTTGGCCACCAGCCTCATCCCACAAACTGGGTAAGCCACCCTGGGCTCCTCACTAGCTTGCGTTGGTTCCTGCACTGGTCAAGCTCAATTTAAAAACAAAGATATAGTCTCCTTAATGTGTAAAGAACTCCAAGAAGTCAATCAGAAAAAGACCATCAACTCAACAGAAAAAAATGGTCAAGACACGATCAGAAAGATAAATAAAATTATTCTTAAATATATGAAACCCAGTCTCCCTCCTGATAAGAATGACATCAGAATTAGCAAAAATCAAAACATTTTATGAGATATTTTTTTGGTGGGTATTTGGGTTTGGCTCCCAATTCCAATGAGGGAGTGCAGTTTCCCACATCAATAAACAATGTTCTGACACCAGCTGAGTGTCCTAAAATTCAACTCAATTCTGTCTACACGGAGACAGCATCAGACCCCTCAGGTTAAGGGTTCAAGTCCTACAAGACCACCCTCTGCTTCAGACAGCAATTGTTACCTGCGCTTCTGACTGAGTGGCTACAGGTTGCAGGTTCCAATGATTCCTTCCAGCTCAGGAGGCCAACCACAAGTCCAGGCAGGTTGTTACATGCACTTCTGACTGACTGGCTATAAATCAGAGATTCCCGTGATCCTCTCCTTGAGTTTGATTAATTTGCTAGAGTGGCTCACAGAACTCAGGAAACCTGCTTACTCATTAGAGTACCAGTAAGCTTATTACAAAGAATATGATTAAAGGATACAAATCAAGAGATCCAAGATGGCCGAGTAGATAAACACTGTGCCTGCATTTTTCTGTGAATGCATTAAAATTACAACTAAATTATAGAACAATCAACCTGGAGAACCATTGGAAGTGTGGCCAAACAGAAGTCATATAACTGCAAATATAAAGAAGCCACGTCGAGACTGGTAGGAGGGGTGGAAATGCTGAATAGGCCCCACACCTGCGAGTGGTTGAGAATCAGGAGGGATATCAGCCGACTTTTTCCCCCCAGAGGAATGAGGGACCCCAGCCCCCTATAACAGACTCCCCAGCCCAGAGTACTGGTGCCAAGCACTGGCTGTAAAAACAGTAAGGATTCTGATTGTTTGGGTGGGCCAGAAAGCTGCAGGAAACCCAGAAGTCCTCTTAAATGGCCTTCACACAGACTCACTCGCTTGCAGGCACTCACCTTGGGCTCTAGCAGAGGGATGGTGATTTTGGGGGCCTTGGAGACATACAGGGTACAGACTGAGGAGTGTGGCTTCAGGGGGAGGACTGGAGGATAGTCCGAATTTTCCTGGTGAGAGGTCCTCCTCCCATGCAGCCAGCAGGCAGGTGCCATCTTTCCTATGTTGAGCCAGCCCCCACAGGTCAAATCTGAATCTGACTGGCCTGGTGAGCTCCCCTGTTTAATGAGGCCCCGCCCCACACAACTCACACACTGCTGGAGGCACTTTCTCTGAGAGCAGCCAGCCCTACCCAAATTGGAGGCCCTTTCTTGGAAAACTATTGGAGTCCACGGAGCCGAAAGGTGACTGGCCTCAGTGTGCTCTGAGACTTTTGCTGAGTTGCTCCAGGCTCAGCACAATCACCAAACCAGAATTTACATTAAACTGGTGACCACAATTCTTCCCACTCTAGTGACTCCCTGAGACCCTGCCTCACCCAAGTCGTGTACTGCACAAGGCATTATCAGTGGCTGAAGTTTAAGGGAGCTGGCAGGTGGCAGCAGGCCTCAGGTGTGTCCTGGCTTTTTGTGGAGCTCCCGCAGGCCCGGTACTGGTGGCAGCTGCCCTCATTTTACAGTGTGGCCTCTCCCACACCCATCACAGGCAGTGAACAACTGCAGATTGCTTTGTCGTTCCTACTAGGTAGCCCCCAGCTGGTCACTGGCAATGGCTAACGTGGGCCAGCATCAGAGCCCCTCCCAAGAGGCCCCTGAACCAACATACTTAGAGGTTGGCTTCAGACCACAGCAGAGCACCACCCAGTTAGCCCTACAAGTGGCACATCCAATAGGCACCAGAGCCCACTGAGTCAAATCCCACTCAGTGGGGTAAGCCTTCTGCACAGCAGCCTATAAGCTATGGATGTGGCCAAACCCCACAACCAGTCAGTCTAAGGGTCAATCCCACCTACTGATGTGCTAAGAGCAATCAAGACTCAACTATAACAGAAGGGCACACACGACCCACACAAGGGACACTCTTGGAGCACCCAGGTCAGGTGACCAGGGAGACTGTGCCACTGGCCCCCACAGGACACCTACTACATAAGTCCACCTGGCCAAGAATGGGAGACATAGAAGATCTACCTAATATATAGAAACAAACACAGAGAGGCAACCAAAATGAAGAAACAATGAAATGCATCCCAAATGAAAGAACAGGAGAAAACTCCAGAAAAAGAACCAAACAAAATAGGGGCAAGCAACCTATCAGAGATAGAGTTCAAAACAATGTTTATAAGGATGCCCAAGGAACATAGTGAGAACTTCAACAAAGAGTTAGCAAGCATACAAAAAAACATAGAAACCATAAAAAGAGAAACAGTCAGAAGTGAAGAATACAATACCTGAAATGAAGAATGCACTAGAAGGAATCACCAGCAGACTAGATGAAGCAGAGAATTACATCAGAGATTTGGAAGACAAGGCAGCAGAAAATACCCAATTGGAACAGCAAAAAGAAAAAAGAATTTTTAAAAATGAGGAAAACTTAAGAGACCTCTGGGACAACATCAAGCATAACAACATTCACATCATAGGGTTACCAGGAGAAAAGAGAAAGCAAGGGATTGAGAATATATTTGAAGAAATAATGACTGAAAACTTTCCTAACCTGGTGAAGAAAATAGACGTACAAGCCCAAGAAGCAGAGAGTCCTAAATAAGATGAACCCAAAGAGGCCCACACCAAGACACATCATAATTAAAATGCCAAAGTTTAGAGACAAAGAGAGAATCCTAAAAGCAGCAGGAGAAAGGCAACTAGTAACTTATAAGGCACCTCCCATAAAATTGTCAGCTGATTTATCAATAAAAACTTTGCAGACCAGAAGTCCTTTCAAAGTGATGAAAATATTCAAAGTGATGAAAAGCAAGGACCTACATCTAAGACTACTGTACCCAACAAGGCTTTCATTTAAAATCAAAGGGCAGATAAAGAGCTTCACAGACAAGAATAAAGCTAAAGGAGTTCATCACCACCAAACCAGTATTACAAGGAATGTTAGAAAGGACTTCTGTAAGACAGGAAAAAAACCAAAATTATGAATAATAAAATGGCAATAGCTACATATGTATCAACAATTACTTTCAATGTAAACTGATTAAATACTCCAAACAAAAGATATACTAGGGATGAATGGATAAGAAAAGAAAACCCTTACATATGCTGCCTACAAGAGACTCACTTCATATTGAAAGATACACAGACAAAAAGTAGAGGGATAGAAAAAGATATTTCATGAAAATGGAAATGAGAAAAAACAAAAAAAGCTGGGATAGCAATCCTTATACCTTTAAAACAAAGGCTGTAAGAAGAGACAATGAAGGACCAGTAATCCTACTTCAGGGTATTTATCTGAAGAAACCCAAAATGCTACTTGAAGGGGACGTGTGCATCTATATGTTCATTGCAACATTGTTTACAGTGGCCAAGATGTGGAGGCAGCCTGAGTGTCCATCAATGGATGAATGGATAAAGAGGAGGTGGTACATATATACAGTGGAATATTGCTTGGCCATGGAAGAGAATGGGTTCTCCCCTTCTGCGGCAGCATGGATGGACCCGGAGGGTATTGTGCTGAGTGGAGTATGTCAGTTAGAAAAAGACAGATGCAATGTGATTTCACTTATATGTGGATTCTAAGAACAAAATTAACAAATAAAACAGAAACAAACTCATAGATACAGGGAACATATTGATGGTTGCCAGATGGGAGGGAGGTTGGGGGTTTGGGCGAAAAAAAGGAAAAGGGATTAAGAAGTACAAATTAGTTGTTACACAGTCGTCATGGGGATCTAGGGTATAGCACAAGGGATATAGTCAATAATATTGTAATAACTATGTATGGTGTCAGATGGGTACTAGATTTATTGGGGTGATAGGTGGGACGGAGTTAGGGGGCAGGACGGAAAAGGTGAAGGGATTAAAAGATACAAATTGGTAGTTAGAAAATAGTCATGGGATGTAAGTAAAACAGAGGGAATATAGTCAATAATATGATAATAATTATATATAGTGCCATGGGGGTACTCAACTACTCAGGGGGATCACTTCTTAAATTATATGAATATCTAACCACTATACTGTACACCTGAAATTAATATAATATTGAATGTCACCTGTAATTGATAAATATAAAAAGGGGGGAAGGGAATAAGAAGTCCAACTATCCAGGTGTAAAACAAATTAGTCATGGGGATGTAATGTACAGCATAGGGAATATAGTCAATAATATTTGATAGCATGGTACAGTGTCAGATGGCTGCTGGACTTATCATGGTGATCACTTCTTTAGGTATATACATATTGAATAACAGTGGTGTACCCCTGAAACTAGTATAACATTGTATGTTAGCTATGTTTTTAATAAAAATCTTTGAAAAAAAAAAAAAAGGAATACAAATCAGCAGCCAGATGAAGAAATACACAGGACGAGGTCGCTAACAAAAAGTATCTCTCCTTGTTGAGTTTGGGGCTGGACACAGCAGCACGTGGAAGCATCTTGGTTCCACAATGTGGAAGCTCTCTGAACCCCTCCTTTTGGGTTTTTATGGAGACCTCATTACATAGGCGTGGTTGATTAAACCACTGGCCACTGGTGACTGATTCGACCTCCAGGACCTCTACCCTCCCTGGAGGTCAGGGGGTGAGACTAAAAGTCCCACCCCTCTATTCCTGGTCGGTTCCTCTGGCAACCAGCCCTCATCCTTAGGTGCTTTCCAAAAGTCACCTCGTTAACATAAACACAGCTGCGGTGGAAAGGGGCTTGTTATGAAGAACAAGACACTCATTCTACCCTTGTGGCTCTTAGGTATTTTCAGGAACTGAGAAGGAGACCCAATATTAGAACAAAAGGTGCCTATTGCTCTTATCGCTCAGTAAATCGCAAGGGTTTGGGGAGCTGTGAGCCAGGAACCAAGGATGAAGACTAAGGACATATGGGAAATATATGCGGGTCATCTAAATGACCACATGTACATTTCTTAAATCACACCACCACAGTCGGGCTGCGACGAAACAAGTGCTCGTACGTTGCTGATGACAGTGTAAGCTGGAGACAAGTTTGGCACTATCTATCGAATCCATCTGCTCCTTGACCCAGCCCAATAATTCCACTTCCAGGAATTTATCCTACAGAAAACGTGTACATGTGCCAATGAGGAGTATACATGCAGTTACTTATTTCAGGTTTCTTTCAATTAGCAAAAGATTGGTAATCTCCCCAATGTTCATGATATTAGGGGGCTGGTAAAAAAGAAGCCATACATCCATATACTCTGCCACACGTCTTTTCCACCTTTTCGTCTATTCTCTAACAGGATACAATAATATACCTCAGCTCCAAAGCCAGCATCAGATTTCCTGGAGACTATTAGAGGCCTTCCTGCCAATTCAGTAGCAAGAGAGAACGCCTGTTAGTACCAGCATGATTTAACAATGGACTGGAGGTGTTAACCAATGCAATTTGGTAAGAGAAAGAAAACAGAGGTGTAAAAAAAATTGGGAAGGAGAACGTCAAATTGTCACTATTTGACGAAAATACGATTACATTCGCTTGGGGGAAAACCCAAGCGAATCATCTGGAAAAGTACTGCAAACAGCAAGAAGTGACTAATTCCGGGTGAATAAAATTCCAACAGAAGTCAACAGTCTCACACATCTGCTTCAGGACAACGGGCCTCCGGGAAGACGGGCGACCCTGCACGTGCTACAAAATGAGTTCTTTGGTCAGAAGCAGTGCGGTGCAGAATGCTTCAACTAGTAAGGCGTTTTGTAAGTCAGCCCTTGCAGAAGTTTCTGGGCAGCCAGCGTCGGCGAGTGACTCTCCAAGCCAGCCCTGTGCAGAGATCGGGGAGAGGCTCCTGCCATCACGCAACCCACCTCCAGAGGAAGGGACAGCCAAGGGCTCTGGTGTGGGCTCAGGGCTGCAGAAACACAGGAAGTGCCTGTCATTCAAGCGGGAGGGCTCCCTGGAAGAAGCAGTACTGAGGGGTGATAGAGGTAGGCAAAGGATGGCGGGAGATGAGGAAGAACAAGGGCACGTCTGGGGCACCCGGCGAACTCAGTGTGGCTAAAATATGATGGGGTTGGGGCATTAGATGAAGAAATACGAGCAGTCCTTCAGCAGCGCCAGGCTCTGGGGTGAACTACATGGAATGGAGCCGTGGAGGGTGCTGTGGGGGAGGCGGCAGCTCTCTGATCAGAGGAGGATGAGATGCTTGGGGGGGGGGGGTAGACATCAAGTTGTCAGAGGCCAGGGCATACTGGGGATCAGGAGGGAAGGAGGGTCTCTCCACGGCCATGGTCCTGACCTTGGCTGCCCCCCAGAACCTCCCACTGCAGTAAGGGGAGGGCAGAGGCTTCTATCGTGTAGGAGGGTCCAGCCCCTGCTCTCTGTGAAGTCTTGGAGGCCAAATGGGAAAGTGAGAACCGTCAGGAGACGGGGTGTGGAAAGAGCTGAGGCACAGAGGCAGCGAAGTTAGTGACAGCAAGACACCTGGCACTGAGTCGGCCAGGACCTGGGCCAGGCGGCCCCGATGGAGCTGGGGCGTGGTGGGCATTGTGAACCGGAGAGCGGGGAGAACAGACCTGAGAACAGAGCCAGCCCCCCGAGACCCCCTGGAGCCCCATGGATAACGAGAAGAATGGCCTATTGAAGACTCAGCTACAGCAGCCTCTGGGAGAGTGTCCTGAGAGGACAGGGTTCTGTCTCAAAGGTTGCAGATACACTTTGCATGAGGCGCCTGTGCCCTAACCAGGATTCATGGGCCCAGGAATCCAGGGGTAGACTTGGGAGTGGTCTCTCTCACCGGTGCCCTCCATATGGAGCCTGCTGGTGTGGAGGATGCTTCTCCCAGGGCACACAGCAGTGGCTTCGCTGGATGGCAAACTGAGTCTCACCTGGTCATTTGGGGCTCTGTGGGACACTGAGCCACTGGGGAGCATTATTTCAAGGGGACACCTGGGCACAGGTTTCTATACAATAGGGGTAGCGAGGACTGTGGCTGGAACCCAGAAATCCTCTAGGGCCCCTCTTAGAAATAGAAAAATGAATAGAAAATGGTAACAGTAAAAGCTGGACAATTAATTCAGAACTTTAGGAACAAAGGTTTGGATCAACCGTGCCAAATAAAGAATGCTGACCAGCGGAGATCCTGGCTGAGGGCACAGGAAGTACAGCTAGATAGTGGAAAAAAGAAGTTATAAATAACACTCCAGCCTCCTGAGTTACAGACCACATATTCTGGATGCTTGTGTGTGCGCGCGCGCGCACACACACACACACACACACACAATTTTCTTCTCTTTCCTCATTACGTCATGCAAGTTTTTTGGAAGTTTTTAGGTATCGTTCTGTTATTTTAGGCTGTGACTGAATTAGAGGAAGAAGCACAGCCCAGAGGCCCACGGACTGTTGAGCTTTGCACTTCCTCAGTTTGGGGAGAGGGTAAGAACCTCACAATTAGCCATATCTTGGGCAGAAACAGAGTTGCTTTGGTGACACTATTAAAGTTCAAGTATGTGCCGAAGGGTGTGTATCAATGCTGAGTGGCTAAAGGTGAAGGGAAGCCTGTACCAGTTCCTAAGCTCTTTCCTCTCAGCTTCACAGAGTTGTTTGTGAACTGTTTTGGGGGTACTGGGCACAGAGCTCCACAAACAGCCCTGCTCTGCCAGCCGGCATGCGTTGGATTTCTCCAACAGGTGCACTTGAGGGCAGCTTCAGTGCTGGAGGGAGGGCAGCGCCGCGGTCCAGCTCCTACCGGCAGGACCCCAGCCTCACTTCTCCACCTCTGCCCAGCCGTGTTCTCACCGCTGCCGATGAATCCCGCTGCCATTTCCAAGTTCAGAACCAGCTTCGTTTCACCTTCAGACACCAGTACCAGGTGGGCAGGATCCATCCTACTGGAGTCGCTGCCCCCTTCATATTTTTCTTTTTTTGGTGTTGTTTTCTTCCTGCCTTTTTAAGTTACCGAGTCAACAATTCTATCGCACTGTGAAAACCACTTGCAAGCTTTCTGACTCCTATTTGGACCATGTCTGATCCATACAGAAAGGAAATTTCTGTCTACTGAGACAGTCAGGAGGCTGCACGCGTCTTGTTTGAAATCCTTTGTAAACAGTAAGCGTCATTTCTCTTGGTGTTTCACACGGACACTGGTCATCGGATGCCCCATGTGTCCATCGCTGGGCTAACCACTTAATCTAACCCACACATTCCAAGCCGAGGCCTGGAGTGATTTCTTCCTTCAAAACCTCCTTCTTTGAACTTCCTTCCATCCCAATATTCCTTACCCCAGTTTAGAAGCATTAAAATTAACAACTGTATCTTGATATTAAAATGTAAATTGAGTTTTAACAATGATTAATTCCGATTAGAGAATATTGTTATAATGCTTTTATGCCCATGATTCTGGCATTGTCTGACTATCCCACGTTTTCCGTTCTGGAACACATTTAAAATGAAGACCCATACACCGAAAGGCAGAATTAATAGCAACAAACTCCCAGGATCCCCACCTCCTTGTATGAAAGAGTCCACACTGTTCTTGCTGATATTTTCCATTTATTTACGGCAGCAGACAATTGCTCTCAAAGTGCAATACTGCGTCACTCCTGCCACAGCCTCCGCTCCTCCTCTGGCAAATACTGGGAAATTCATTCTTAAGAGCACCGTGGACCGCAAGTCTCTCTGGGTGGAAAGTTCTTGCCAGTGCCAATGTCACAGGGAAAACACACGCACACACGAACAGAAGGATACGAGGAGAAGAGCACTGGAGAGAGGGGCCCCTTTCAAATGGAACACTGAGCAGAGGGTCATGGGAACAGCCGGCCTGTGCAAAGTGGGAAGTGACGCCCCGTCTCCCGGCAGCAACGTACATGTTTGTTAGGTTGGCCCTAGTGCGCCTTTTCCCATTTTCTCCAGAACAGGTGACACCACGACCATAACTGGGTCACATCTCAGCGAAGCACAGGTCTATGGAGTAAGAAAGGAAAAGACCTCTCCAGCTAGTTTGGAAAATGGATGGTGTGGATAAACTGACTCTTCAGCCTCCCCTTGAAAGCTGTCGGGCAGAATCTCTGGGGCGCTCTGGGGACAAGATGCTGCCTAACAGAAATAACTCCGCTTCTAACCGGCATAGGGTCAGCATAGTTTTGATGGGAAAAAACAACGACGACGACAACCTTCAAATACTGCAATGACAAAGAGGAAGGAAGGGGAAGGATGAGCAGCTGTAGAAAACACAACGGATTAAAAAATCTGAACAAATGAGACCGAAAAGGAAAAAAAAAGCAAAAACATGAATATGGACAATACACCTAAGCACTGGGCATGACAAAACCCTCACTTGTGAACACACTATGCACACGTGCACCCATAGCACACACAATAGGGAGCTGCCCAAAGGAGGGCAAATCCACACATCTGCTCTCTTTGGAATTTTCATGGCCAATCTGAGTGTGGCAAAAGTGCAGGCCTCCCTGGGGTCTAAACAGGCCTCGGGAGGCAGCCTTTGCCCCCACGTTGGCCGATGCTGCGCCTGTGTTTGCCCGAGTCCTTCCCAGTTGTCTAGAATTTGTTCTTCATATTCCTGGAGTTTAAATCACTGCGAGATCTTTTCCGCTCTCACTTCACCTCTAATGGAAGCACCCCCCTTTTGGCCTCTATACCCCCGTTCTTTTAAGCAGCAGCATCCCGAGCCAGTGGTGATTACAGGGTGTTGAGGAGTTGGAAGTAGGAGGAGAGTAATATAAATACAGTAAGGAAATGCCTGCTACTCTCGTACAGTTTCTCTGAGACCAGGTGGCTAAGGCCTCCTGGCCAGCCTGCAAGGACAGGTTTTAGGAGAGACCTTAATTTAAGGTACTTCGATCTCTGCTCACAAGAGCCAAGTATGACGGTGCTCCCTGGACGTTGCTAAGGACTGGTGCTTAGCACTTCCTTCCATCCGAGGTGCTCTTGGATTCCTCTGACATCAGGTCTCCTGAGTCAGGTCCCCAGCTCCGTGGAGGCACGCCTGGTCATTTCTAAAGCATGCCTGCAGTAGCCTGCAAGAGGTTTCTGTGGGCGTCCTGTGTTAACATGTATACACATGTGCTAACATGTGTACCAGGAGCTGAGGGCTGAAAGCAGGTGTGTCCAAGCCCTGCAGACAGGCACACCACGCAAAGAAAGCTGCCCATCACGGTCACCTTGTCTTCAGGTGTCCCAGTTTCAGGATCACAGAATTTACCACATTACATGTTAATACCTGCCAACAACCAGCTTCTGCTTCTTCTTCAATGAGGGGCATGCAAGAATCCACAGAAACAGGCGGGACGCACAGGCCCTGCTCGCCCTCCGCTCCAAAGCCTACACTTGGAACCTCGCTCCTAACCAACTGGATTCTGCTCCAGCTTAATTACAGTCATACCTTCTAAGCCACCTCAGTGAAACGCATGTGGCCCACTGGATTGCAATTCTAAGTGCAGCAGTGCCTAAGAAAGAGAGTCCCACAGGAAGAGGGAAGGCTGGAGGGCATAAGGCAGGAGACCACGCAAAATCAGTAACACCTTTTCAGAAAGTGGTGGGCTTTGGGGAAGAGGGGAGTGAAATAAACAAAATGTCCCAATAATTTAATGGCAGAGCTAGAAGAGAGCATTTACAGCTATTCCGAGACTCTCGAACAAAAAGCTCTTCCTGGATGCGCAGACATTCATAACACTGATAATTCTCAGTTGACAGCTCTGGCTTGTACACGTGGTGACGACGCCCTTCGTACAGCAAAGAGCGCGACAGAAGGCCCAAGAGGCATCCGGACAGCGCACAGCAAAACAAAAGGCTGAACTCCCCCCACAGAAACCCATTAAAAAAAGTGTGTCTATTACAAAGTCACGTTTGCTGTTTCTCCACTTTACAAAGTCCGCGATGCTGGAGGGTGTCTAGTAGAATCCGTCCTCCAGGAAAGAGTGCAAAAGGGAGCACACAGCTCAGGGATGTCCCTTCAGTGAGCAGATGGAAGGCCCAGCTGGAGACCTCCCATCCATTTTGGACAAACACACACATACAGCAAAGGATTATTGCCAGCTGGTGGACTTTCACAATGTGATTTTTGTATTTCGAAAGCTTGAATTGTCCCTGAAAGAAAAACGGAGAAAACAGAGCATTCAATATACAGATCGTCTATGGGCAGCATACACACACAGGGGCCTGGGGCCCTCACGACACACCCCAGGGTCGGCCTGCCTCGCTAATCTAAGGCCAGCACAGCAACCCGCCTCCCAAGTCCCCTCAAACACTTCGACTCAACTATTTGCAAAAGCAAAAGATTAGAAATCACTCAAATGCACATCAGGAGGGAACTGGTTAAATATTAATGTTATGGCCCATTCATACAAAGGGACACTGTGTATAGCTTAACACAAACAAGGAAGCTCCCTGTGATACGGAAAGATCGCCAAGAGAAATTGATGAGTAAGGTGCAGGACGGCGTGCACACGGCACGCTTCCTTTTGTGTGAGGGGGTGGGGTGATGAAGGCCATAGTCCATATTCGCTTGTATACATAAAAAATCTCTGTAAGACTCCACAAGAAACCACCAACAGCGGTTACCTGGGGCAGGGGAAGGGGCCACAGTGGAAATTGGCAGAGGGAGTAACAGTGGGAGGGACACGTCTTTTGCTCTCTTCCTTACAACACATACAAACACGCACATTTTTTAAAAAAAAGAAAGGAACCATACGATTGTATTATGTATTCAAAAAAATCAACCCACCAGCCAACCAAACAACCCTCAGTTCACAACTTAAGCTGCTTACAAAGGAATATCCCAGTGGTCAAATCTAGGTACCCTTTACTTTAGAAACTTAACTATAATTCTTGAAAGAGAAACGTGTGTGCGTCCAAGCGTGTGTGCGTGTGTAACAGACGATGAGATGTGACCTCCTAGTTGCCTTATATTGCAGACAGGTTTGGCCACTTGCTAGTAACTATTTCTGTTCCCACTAGAAATCCAGCGACATCTTAAAGGTTCATATCACCCTTTGAATTTCAAGATCTAAGGGCTGGAAGGGGCTTTAAGGGTCACCTCATCTACTGCTCTGGCCCAGTGCTTAAGACTTCAATTTGTCTGAAATTTTGAAACAGAAATTGTCATTAAGCTGATTTAGGAGTCGTCATGTCCCTTTAATTTTGATGGGGGCATTGTAGGAACTTTGGCTTACTGACCTACTGTAAAGGTCCCACAGCTGAGCACACGGCCGTGGGTCCAGAAGGAATATACCCAGCCCAGCCAAGCAGTGTGCCCTCCTGCTACTGGCTGACAGGTTCTGCTCCACAAGTGTGGCGGCTGACAGTAGCTAAGAGCCCTCATTACAGAGAATGACTGCAGACAAGTACACTGAGAGGGGAAACGAGCTGGTGGAGGTGAACTCGGGCCAGGAAGAAACTGACATTATCGCAAAAGCCCATATTTTTGTAACTGACGTGCATGGCCGTGGAGCTCACGTATCAATGGCTACTGAACATGTCAATGATTTCCATCTAAGAAGTCGAAGACTCATCACAAACAGAATCTCATGGGGCAAGCATCTTTTTTAAAGGGGCTTTCAAATGGCAGAGCCCACTGAGGTACCACAAGTAGCTAGCAAAGGGTAAGGAACATAACTGATCACAAGACAGACGAAAGCAGGAAAAACTGACGTGTGGTCACTGCTTCTGAGACCCCTTAGGGTCGAGGAGCTAGAATCCAAGTCTACATGACACAGGACACCTGCAATGACAAAGAAGTGGCAAGGAAGGGATGTTTGCTGCGTTCCACTTCCTCCCTACTGATTAACTAGAACACCAAAGTCAATCAGCAGGGAAAAACAAAGACTAGTCAGCAGACAGGCAAGGTGTGGGAAGGTGGAGTCAGAGAATTTCCTGACTATGGGAGAATTATCCATCTCGGAGTCAGACAGGGCAGGCAAGGATCTGGACCCAGCCATTTCAGCTGCTTAGTGACAGAAAGAAGAGAATTTTCGGGATAAGTCATCACCGTAAGCAGGTCATCATCTTTTGGAAGAATTCCTGTACTGTGCCGGCGTTAGGCCAACGACAAATTCTTCTTTCTGTGGCAGGTAAACTGAAGAGCTCTGTAACACTCTGCCATTTCGATACTTAGCATTGATTCTAGTTATTTCCATCGCCATAGATCAATTCATAGTCAGAAAATCTAAGAAGTCACAATCATTCTAAGGTCTATTTGTAAAATGCAAAAAGAGAGGAGTAAAGGAGCCAGGAGAATCAGCTGAGTTTTTCCAGGGTTTGAGATAAAAGAAAAAAAGAAAGAAAACAACAAGGGTGGGTGACAGGCTCCTGACAATGACAAGCTGGTGGCAGTTGGTGGCTTTGGTCCAGCCTTTCTAAAAAAAGTGCATTGAGAACAGCTCGGTGCCAAATTTAGTCTGAGGCATGTGTGCACCTCAGACCAGCTGGGAACTAATCCTCGGTTATGTTCCTCACCCAGGCAGCAGAGCAGAGAGATTAGGAGACAGGGAAAGGAGAATGTAGACAGGAAATGGCAGACGCCACAGGCGACTTTTGTTGGTTTCTAAAAAGATGGGCCTCTGTTCTTTTGAAAGCAAAACTGAAATTTAGAAAATGTAGTGAGCTCCCGAAAAGTAGCCTCTCTGGCCACCTAGCAATGTTGGGATGGTGCATGGGCTATGGGGAAGGATTTTGTTTTTGGTTTTGATTTTTCAATGACATGAAAGATCTTTTAGAAGGAAATAAGAAAATGTTATATCCTCATCTGTGAATTATGCAAAATAAGCAACTGAGACTGAGCCCAGTGTATTGATTTAAAGGGGCTTTTCAGACATCAAGGTTTCTACTGTATCTTAATTTACTCCAGAAGAGTTTTACACTCCAGGGCACAAGACGCCGGGGCTGAAAGACCCACACACTGGAGGAACTCCTTCTCTCCTGGTGACCCTTTGTCCTGATGACGGTCCTCAGAAATAGCAGAGCCCCACCCAAACTGGCTTCCACCTTCACATTCCCAGGCAACTTGGGGAAAACTGTTGTCCAGATACTCTCAAACAGCTTTCTCATCTGCTGCGCCTCAAGACGACTGCCTTTTTGTACTTGGAGAGAAATGGCCAAGTATAAATTCCGGACAGAATGAACTGAGGTCGCGGTTAGCTCCTGCGCTGGACAACAGAGCGAGCAGGGTGGTCAGATCCTCAGCAGAATGCCTCCTGCTCTTGCAGCAACCTGCCATTGTTCTGGTGTCCAGAGGGGGCACCAAAGTGATTCTGGGTCCTCTCAGGAAAGCTGGGGGAGCCACCGGGAGGCGCCCTACCCAAGTCTGCTCTGAAGGGACCTCCAAGAGCACACTTGCAAATCGGCCCCCAGACTTAAGCACACGTGGTCTCCAGGGGAACCCTCTGGCTATCAGCTGTCCACTCCAGGCCAGCTCTGGCTTCCTCCTGGCTCCTTTCTGCATATTGGATGAAACTATAAACCTCCTAGGTTCCGTGGGGCAAATTTCAATCTCTAATCTCCCACTGAGGGACCACACGAACTTCATTCCCCAACAATACAGATCACTGCTCCGAGCGTGGTGGCCCAGACACAGAAATAACCAGAATCTTCTCCCAGCAGCTAAATGGGACTTCTAGTGGAGCCACAGTTAAAGGGGCAATACTTATGTGTGATGGAAGTCAAACGAAATGTAATGGTGGAAGATACCAAAGGGAAAGTACGTGTGGTTCAAGAATGATTTAAACAGCAGTTTTGATTTCTTCATAGGTCATGATTTTCATAGGAAGTGGGGGAAAAAAGGGAGAGAGGATGAGAAGGCTAAAGTGTTAGGGGCCTCTGAAACAGTAGCTCAGACAAACACCAGCTCGGTGTGTGTGTCTTGTGGGAAGATTCTCTCAAGGTTCAATCAATAGAGATGAAACATGAAATCTTTTTCAAATCTGTTAATAAAATGAAGTGGGTTGATTTTTTTGGTTAGTCTCTCATAAGCCTTTTAGACTTCCAAGTCTGTGCTTCAAAGCAGCAGAACAACTAACCTATGAAGTGCTTTTCATCTGCTTCTACCATGTTTCCCCGAAAATAAGACCTGGCCAGACAATCAGCTCTAATGCGTCTTTTGGAGCAAAAATTAATATAAGACCCAGTCTTATTTTACTATAATAAAATACCGGGTCTTATATTAATTTTTGCTCCAAAAGACGCATTAGAGCTGATTGTCCTGCTAGAGCTTATTTTCAAGGAAACAGTAAAAAAGACATGGTAGAGAGACAAGAAAAAGAACAAAGAGATTCCAAAATGGCAATTATGCAAATATATGACTTTTCAAAGCAATTCAAAGGTAATTTTCTTGGGGGATTTTGTGTTAGCTAAGGGGAGAGGGAATAATTTTAAGTTTTCTTCCATTCTGACTATTCCAATTTCATTTTACAGCCTTTTTTTCACAGAAGCTAAGATGCTATTGATTTTCATAGGTATCATCATTTTATGTACTTTAAGAAGTAAACATTGCCAATTAAACTGTGACTAAAATCTTTCTTATCACGTTCACTATAAACACCCACATTTTAGGGATATTAAAAGCAAAAACAATCTTAGAAATAATTAAATATGGTCACATTATTCAAACAATTCAATTACAGCCCCAGGTCTCTAGACATTTAACTTAATTTACTTCTAACATCTGCTATTTTCCAACCTGCAAGTCCCTGTACCCACTGCCCAGCTCACGCATGTTTTTCATCCTCCTCCTGCATGTTAGCAGCCACCTCAGAATTCCATCTCTACTACCTTTTACAGGGAAACCTTTTACATTACCATTTTTCAAATCTAGTATTATCATCTAAAAACAGAATTTATAATAAAGGATCTGAACTATTAAAAAAAAGAGGCATGAGAACAAAAAAATGTAAAGAGGCAAGAGGGAGCATTTTTGAGATCTTGTTCATCCGTCATGTGTCACCAGTTTGGCTCAAATAAACTCTTAGAAAAATTCTTTAAAAACAAAATTTAAATAAGTAAAATAATAATTAAAAAAAAAAAAAGAAAAACAAAAGAGGCCTGAGCCGGTCATTCGGTGCAGGAATTCTGGGACTGTTCATCTGCTCACGCACTCAGACCCCTGGCCACCTGCTTCCGTCCTTCAGTGGCGTCCTCTCTCTTCCAGCCCCTCTGAGGGAGGCAGGTCTCCTTGTCTTGAAAAAGCCTCATTTCCTTCCTGGGAAGGGGGCGTTCTGAGGCAGCTACCACAGTTGATATGTTCTGTTCCAATCTTAGAAATTCTCTATTTCTTAGGAATGGTGGCTGGGTGCGGGGGTCGTTATGGTCCAGGAATATGCTCTCCAGTGGGGCACATGCAGATACCGTCCTTGTATCCATTCCACTCAGCCAGAATAAATGACCCCGATGTCCTCTGCTCACAAAGCAGATGTGGACTTGGTACTCTCTTAACTGAACCACAAATGTCCTTCAAGGGAACGCTTCAGTTGACCCAGGCCTGGGTACCCTGGGGCCTCTCCCCGCCAGTAAATATGCAATCGTCTAGTTATAGTACAACCTGGAGCTCTGTCTCCCCCGGAGTCCCGACACCTACCCCCCAGTTCTCATTCACCACTGGAACCCTGAATTCTATCACCATTTCCTGACAACTCACAACCATCACCAGCAAACGAGACATACCTCTCACCTAAGCCAGTGGAGGCCTGTAGAGCTGTCCTGTGAGTCACAGGGCACTGCCCGACAGCTGAAAAACGGCCATGTCTGGGCAAAGGAAAAAGGTTTTGTGGCACATCTATGATCATGCGGTGCTGGCATCAGAAGAGATCTGAGACACGCTAGTCTGTGGAACCTCGTTTTCCAAATGAGAAAACAGGAATGGCGAGGTTCAGCAGGGGACGTGACCCAGGGAGGACGACACGCCAGCGGCTCCGGGCTCAGTGTTTTACTCTGAGACCGTGACAATCGGTTAGAGAGGCTAGCGCAGACTCAGTGCTGGCAGAGGTAAGGTTGGGGGCAAACAGGGAGAGGGCAGCCCCGGGAAAGCGGGGCCGTGCGGCTGAGAGGTATGTCACAAGGTTACAGAGAAGATAGACAAGGCCCTACCCTGAGTGAGAGACAGAGGGGGAGCGTCCGATCAGCGGCCGCTGCTGTTCACCAGGCCATGAAACTCCTCCCAGGCCCTGACAAACCAGAGACAAAAACACAATCGCACATTCAGATCAAAGCGTTTTAACAGAGAGAGCAGACACATAACCCCAAATCCCATGTCAGATGCCCTCAAGGTTGAGTGTGGCCCGCCCACACCTGAACAGTGGCGCTGCTTCCCACCTAGACCTTCCTCTCAGCTTAGCAGTGATGACCAGCACCTTTCAGGGACCCTTGGCACTCCTGCTGGCTTCTCCACTGGCGAAGTCTGGCCCTCACTATGCTCTCAGGGGTTTGCAAGTCCCCCTCTCCACTCCAAGTCTACCAGGGAGGCCCATGAGGTCAGAGCTCAGCTCAGCCATCACTGCAGACACCAGTTCACTGGACCGAAGGGCAGCAGTGGGAGTGAACACAGGCGGTACAAACTGTCTTCAGCAGGCCTCGCCCTGAGGGTAAAAGCAGGTACCCAACAGCAGCCAGGATGGCTAAAGACGTGACAGGGCAACTAGACCGCGTTCTCTGCTTTCACGTGTCCAGCGTTCTCACCCTTCTAACCTCAGACTCCAAATTTCTATCAGGTTCCGTTTCTGAAAGCAACCATGTAATTGTCTTAAAATTGAAGCTGTGTAGGTCACGGCAGTTCAAACTTCCCAGGGAACGAAGCTCATTTACAATGTCCATGCTGATGAACTCAATTTAAAAATTGGGGTTAGGAAGGGATAAGAATGTGACTGAGGGGTACAGTGTCAGGCTGGTACTCAACAAAGAACAGGCCCGGGGGGTGCAGGTCGGGGGGACTGCTGGTTGAGATAGGAGGAACCCACGCCCTAAGGCACCTAGAAGCCCTAAGCCACCTCAAGTTTTCTCAGAGGAAGTGATGTCCTACCTTATCACCCTGGCCACTTGTCAGCCCCATTAGGGACAAAGTAGCTGGTAAGTTCCCGGGAAGTACACATACGATGGGGAATTTGTGCTTCTAAATCTCAAATTCCTTTTTGTCAATTATTCCATCCTTGGTTTAAAGGGGTAAGAATACCCAGGGTGCATATCATGTCACGCACTAGGTTTAATATCATGGCCACCGAAATATATTTTATTACCAGGCTTTCTACAGGTAGCTTTTCTTCTTCTTCTGATGGTTTCTTCAGAGTATTACCAAAGCTACCAATACATGCTAACTGAATCGAAGAAAAATGTAAGACCGCCGAGCAAGTGAGCAGCCTGTCACGTCACAAACTCAGTTTCCACAGCAAGACTCTGCTCCACAGCCCATCCTGGAGATGGTAATGTGATGAACTCTTTGTGAGTCCATGACTGACGTCAGAAGGCCATTTCACTCTTCACTCCAAATTAAGATACAGGCAAAGCAAAATCTGTGCTTGGGCAGTGACCCAGGAAACCCCTCTCTCGTTTTAACAGTGAGATTTAAATTCTCTTTTAAGCAACTTCAATGTCAACAAGAAATTGCGTGGTGTGTCGAACTTTCATCTCATTTATCCTTTTGTTTCCAGAAAGGCTTACACTAGTCCAAACAGCAGTTCTGTGTCAAGAAACTGCAGAAATATGGATTTCAGAGTACCCCTCTAATCCATTCCAGTTATTAAACTGCCCTCCCATTTTCTTCAGAAATATCTTCCTCACATGGTAAACCCCAACAGGAAGAATCTGGGTAAAGAAATTTCCTCACAGGGATTCAGTGGAAATAAAATAGTTGGTCAGTCATTGGTCTACTCACTCTTATTCTTGAAGGCCACGCTCGGCTAAGAGCAAATCAACCTAAAGCTGGGTGCGAATATTCTAGCTATTTTCCATCTGGCATCCCAGGCATATTAGGTAATATTAAAACTTGCTTCTTTTAAAGGTAAAAAAAGAACAAGTTAAATGTTAAAAGTGTCACATGAATGAAGTTTTTAAAATTACCCTGAGATTGATACAGCCTACACAGGGACTTGTGCACAAATTCAAATGACAGAATTAACAGGGTCCTTTAAAGACCACTCTTGTCTCAGCTCACTGACCAGCGAGCAAACAGAGCAGAGATCTCATTTCTGTGTAACTCTACGTGTCCCCACCCCCATCCAAAGTCTGGCTCCCAGCCTCCCTCTCAGCTGGCCCTGGACACTCATGGACAAGCCCAGCCTCCTGCCCAGCCGGGCTTTCTTTACTTTGAACATCAGCAGGGGAGTATGTTTCATAAATGCGAAGCCAGGCCAGCAATTATGCCGGTGTAAGCTGGTCCACGGGGCCATGATTTAGCTGTAACAGGAAAAGGGATGGTTTGGTCCTTGCCTGCAAACCTCAATGCTTAAGTACAGTGAAATCTAGACATGGTCAAGGAAATCCCCACGATCTGACCCGTTTTTCCTCTAGAATAAGGAAATAAAAAGTCACCTATCCTCAACTTTCTCTGCAAAGGGGTCTGGTCAGGCTCCTCAACACTGGGTCCCAGAGTGAAGCTGGGCCTGTGTTCCCCTCTTCCACTCCAGGCCAGATGCACAAAGGGAGTCAATGGGACTATTCCCAGGAGGAATTCCCTCACACAAGACACTGCTGCTTTATATGGCTCTGCGCCCAGTTACACCTTGGTGGTCCCATGATTCTGGGTTGCAAGTCTGGCTGTTACGAGATTTCGTCTCAAAATGGAGGACAGTGAGTCCCTTGATGCCTACAAGGGCCAAACCTGTAGAACCTCACCTGCGAATGACCTCACTGAAAGGAGTCATGCACCTGAGCTAACACTCAATTTAACGAGGTTCCCATTTCTCAATGGGACCCATTCAGCCTTAAGAGGCGAACTGTTGGCAGTACAAGGGCGGGGGCAGCAGGCAGGCATCCCCTGTGGAGCAAAGCACAGCTCCCCAGGCACTGTGTGTGTCCGCGTTTGCCTCAGCTCACCCAGGAGCGCAGCAGAAAAAGGCCACAGGCAGTGTGATGGGGGTGGGGGTGAGGGGGCTAGAAAAACCAAACAGTTGAAAAACGACGTTGGAAATGGAGCTGAAACACAGGAAGGTGGAGGTCCACTTGACTGAGAAACTTAAGCCTCTCCTAAAAACACTGCTCCCCATTTCCAGCGGCCCTGCTCTCCAGAATACTTTCTTCCTTCATTTCCCTTGAATTCTCAAGTCCCTGCAGCAGCTGTTCCTTGGCTCAAACAAAGTCACACCTGGGTGACAGCCACAGGAAGCGGACAAAGCAGACCAGCTCTGACTCTGATCACATGTGGCCGGGCTCAGAGGGGTCTCGGGGGCAGTTTGGTGCTTTCTGATCAACTCTTACTCCGGAGGGGGACATCAAGCTCACCCCTGGCCCAGTTATATTTGCTGAAGTTAAGGTCAATACATGTGACATAATAGTGGAAGGCAGGAGGGAAAGGCCACAGAAGGTGCCTCTTTGACAAATGCTGCAAACAGAATAGGCATCTCCACATACCAACACATCTCCCATTTTCTAGGGACTCCGACCAATTTTGGATACACGCGAAACAAGGCAGTGACATAAACACCTTCAGAATGTGGAGCCCAGGATGCCGGCCCGTGTGTGTGCTGTGGGATCCCAGGCCCCATGGAGACCGCTGGTCAGTCAGGATGGCACAAGCACAGAGTGCTGCTACCCAAATGGGTCAGCCATTTCAGAAAACTCCCCATTCTGCCCGCAGCCACCTTCACAGACGCTACCAGGCAACCTCTCTAGTGCCTGGAAAAACATTCGTTTCTGGTTTGGTGGTAGCTCCCAAGAAAACCTGCAGTAACACGAGGCTTGCTGCAATTCTGCATGCAGGTTAGGGGCCTGCAGGCCCAGATGCAGCTCACACAAGCCAAGCCACAAAGCACAGGAGGGGCTGGGACGTGCTATGGTCACGTGGCCTGGGGAGCGAACTCACACAGGCCGAAGCTGCTTCGCACCCCAGACCCTGCTGCACGGTAACCCTGGGAGAAAGGGGACGGCTGGCACCTGGAGGCCTTGCAAGCAGAGCGAGCTCAAAGACAAAGATGACCTAAGGGGAAAGCAGAAGGGAGAAGGCTGGCAAAGAGCTTGTGGCTCGGGCAGCAATGGCGGTGAGGAAGCCCCGGGAACACAAAGCAAGGAAGCTACACACATACAGCCACATACAGATGGAAGCAGGGCTTTCCCTCCAAGCAAGAGACTTCTTTGAAGTAAAGGCAAACAAAGTCAGCGAAGCCAAGGCCAAGGGTCCCCCTTTCCAACCTGAGCGACTGACTTCCCAGCCGAATTCTGCATCAGAAATCACTGTCCTTGTTGGGAGCGTGACTAGATGGAAACTAAAATTCAAGTACCAGAAAATGGGGTCTCATTTTGAGAGCTAGATGTCACCTCATCATGTCAGACCTCAGCAGAAGTGGAACAAAATACCACGTGACACTGTACAATGGGCTTTTATGAAAATGAGGCTGCATTCCCCCGATGGCCCTCCGTGGAGAAGTCTGCGCCATTCCTTAACATGGTGACAGTCAGGCTGAAAGGCCACTTCTTTGATGCGCCATAAAGAGCAAGAGCATGAGACAAGCTAGTTTAGCACCATTTATTAAGTGATCTCAGCTGTTGTTGTAGCTGCTGCGTGTCAGCCTGTTCTTAAAACATATATGCTCTTCCAATTCCTCTTGTCCAGGACAGAAGGATCTTCCAGGTAGCACGGCAACAGAACAAGACACTCCGATGATGCCAGCTTCAGTGATGGTGCCATCCAGAGAGGGAGAGGGTCATGGCACATTCAACCGCGACTTCCAGAGGTTTTGAAAAAGGAGCCTTTGGGGGCCCAGCCTGCCTGGCATTCTAGTGGAAGTGCAAAAGGTTGGCACATTGGGAGAGGAAAGAGAGGGAGACGCAAGGGAAAGTAGTATTTGGGGGTCATGGAGGGTTTTCTGGTCCCTGTAGCTGCAGGGCTGGAGTACTAGGCAGACCTCTGGATAAAGCAGTGCGCAGCAGACTAAGACAAAAGCCCACAGGTTCTCCTAGACTTGTACACATTTCTGTAAAAGTTAGGAAGAACTGCCTCAGGCTATTAGAGAGGGAGAACAGTGGAGGGGGAGAGTGGAAAAATACCTCCTTCCCTTTCCTATCTAGGTGAAAAGCTTTTGGGGAGATGGGTTAGGGGAAGGAGGGGGAACCTTGGGAACCTTGAACATAAGAGTCCTAGAAAAAGTACACGTGGATCTCTCCAACCTGCACTGAGTCTGGCTGGAGGGCAGAAACTACTTCTACCACCAGAACAAAGAATAGGACACATCTGCCTAGAGGAAAACAATGCTAACACAGGACTGCTAAGTCAAGCCACCAGGGCCATGGCTGGCTAGTAACTCTTGGTGGCTCCGATAAGACAAATCCGGCCATGCGATGATGGACCAACTCCTGTGCAGCGTTCGCAGTTAGAAACTGGCCCTTGGCTGGTTGAAGCCAAGCCCGCCCACAACACTGTCTGTGGCTGCTGCGCACCGTCGCTGGGCTCGCGATCAGCCTTTAACAAGAGTACCACGGTGATGACACCACTCACGAGGATGATGACAGCAATAACATTACTTGGCCCTGGACGGGCAGTCTCCGTCTGAGGACCTCCAAGTACAAAGACTCAACCAGCCTCCCAACAAGCTGTTAGGTGAAGTGTGGTTGTCCCCCATTTTACGGATGGGGAAACTGAAGCAGAGTGGCAGAGACTTGCCGAAGGCACGTACTGATGCTGGAGTCGAAGGAGAGAACTAACCCTGCGAGTCCCGACCCCTAGCTGGCTAGCTCTCCCTCCAGTTAGAGAAAATCTAACGGCCACTCCCCACTGAATGCACTCGTGACATTCGCGGAAGGAGCAAGCCCCACCGGTGACTCTCACGTGGGGATCTCCAGCGCCATGTCCCTGAGTCTAGGTAGAGCGCAAAGCTTACTTGCCCGCTGGCATTCACGATTCTCTTAGGTTCTGCTCTCACGAGCATACTATTCTGCTTCCTCTAGGATTTTGTCTCCACATACAAGGCAATGGAGTCGCTATTCCTGATAAGAACTCAATTTCTCAGGACAAAGAAACAGACTGAAGCTAACAGGTTAACAAGACATGCAACAGTGGGGTGGGGGGCAGACAGGGAGGATTTGCATGTGCAGTGAAATTATCTTTAAAAAACAGCAAGAAAAAGAGTGCTCTGTCTTTCGTTTTAAGATAGGGTTAGCCCACGAAAGACAAGACAGCCTGTGTAAGTAGAGCAAGCCCAGGCGCTGCGGCTGGGGTTCTGCAGAGGGCTCTCGGAGCAGGCGCACGGGGAGCCTCGCCAGCCAAGAGCGGCTTCCAGGGGCTAGAAGCCCTAGAGGGGAAGACTGGTCTGTCCCTTCTCCGTAAGTCAGTCTCCTGTACGACCACATTCCTCTGGACCCAACTAAGGCCCTGCTTCTGCTAAGCTGAAGGAGACGGCCCCCCAAGCCCCCCCAGCACGTACTTGATGCTGTCGGTGTGGGTTTTGTATTCCATAATGGTGTTGGGAGGTAGGTTAAGCACTCGCCGAAGCGTATCCCGGATTCGGGCTGTGGTTGCTTGGTCGCTGGCAGTCTTATTCCATATGGAAATAATGTCCTCCTACAGGAGGAGCAGAAGGATTCATCAAAGCACACCGGAGGCATGAGAGAGCAAAGGCAACACGAAACCAGACCTGCCCACGGGGAGGCTTACCTGAAACCGGACAGAGACCACAGCCCCACAGATCTCCTCCCCAACCATGAACTGTTCCCCCAACATGGCCAGGATGAGATTCTCCCAGCAACGGGATGCCAAGCCCTTCCGCAGCCGAATAATCCACTTGCCACCATTTTTATTTGCATCATCCTGGGAAAAGTCAGAAAGCACAAAAGTTAAAACATGGCTTCACAGCTGTTTTCTTTGGCATGAAGTCAGTAAAAAGCCAAGGACCCCTGAACACCAAGAGGTCTTCAACTTCATAGGAAAAATGATGGTAGAACCAGGGAGAAAAGAAATAGGAAAAGAAAAAAACCAAGGGAATCCTTATACAAGCCATTACCAAAAAAACGGCTAAACTACCCCTTAAAAAAAATCCTCTTTTTCCGGAACTATGTTAGGAATCGAAATGATGTCAGATTTCAAACACAGATCATTCCTGACTTCATTTGCTAAGAGTTTGCCAAGCATCACCAGGTCCCAAATACAGACATGAAGCCCTGTCTGTATTTAGTCAGGGTAGAAGTCTCTACCCAGACTCAGTCTAGTTGAGGAGATAAAAAAAAAACAAAAAAAAATTACAGCATCCAGTCTGACGAGCACTGCTGTAACAGGGATATGCACAGTAAGTGAAAGAAGAACGAGACAGAAATACTCGAGCAGAGGACACATTTAAGCTGGGTCCTGCAGAACCTAGGAGTTAGCCAGGCTGAGCAGGCGAAGGGCTCTGGGAAGCACAGGGCTGCGGAAACTCTGAGTGTAAGACAGAGATGCAAAAGAAGGCTCGCTGCGCTGAAAGGAAGACCAGAGGTGATGGGAGATGGGACTGAAAAGCAGACTAGGTGCAAGGTCACGTGAGCAGTGGAGGGCTGCACATGATTCAAACATATTGGGGGGCTGCTCGTCTGTAAGCTTATTTAATATTGGGGGGCTGCTCGTCTGTAAGCTTATTTAATATTGGGGGGCTGCTCGTCTGTAAGCTTATTTAATATTGGGGGGGCTGCTCGTCTGTAAGCTTATTTATTACCCATTTTAATCATAAGTATACCACGGTCACATATCACATACACACAACCAGTTCTATGGGAATAAGGGTAATTTTTTTTTAAAAAGCCCTTTAACGTTGTTGCAATACCATTTTAGTGATAAAACAATCTTGCAAAACCACCCAGACAGGTACTAGCATTGTGTCTTTTCCCAGACATCCCCATTCTAAGGATGTACTAAATACTGATGCGGTTTTGAGAGAAGACTTTAAAATGCTTTTAAACTTGGCAGGGCTAAAAACCCTCCAAAACACAACTTGCTCAGAAAAGCAGTCCGAAGCCCCTACTGCTCACCTCCCACATGGGTTTAATTCCTTCTTTGAAGAGATGGAAGTCACTGTGGCCTGTCAGGTCCCCGGGACGTACCATGTGGCTGTAAAACCTCCAGAACTGCTCCACCTGTGGAGAGAAGGCCGAGTACCAACGGTGTGTCTTTTCTCTGAATGAATGCAAGATTCATTTAAGAGAGAGGCACCAACGTGAAAGACACACTGTTACAGGCTGTATTTTGGGAGGACACATTTTCATCTGGAGGACCGTGTGGGAGGGAAGGCATGTTAGACCAAAGGACATGGTATAGTGTGTAAACGAAAAACGTAGTATTGCTGATACAAGAACAAACTCTTTAGGTGAGAAATGCCAGCCTCAGCCAGGAGCCTTAGTTGGTGAGGTCACCTCAGCCAATACGCATGCTCCCGCAGAAGCCGCAGGATAACCACCGCATGCTGTGAAGACCTTGTTTGACACAGCGGAAACCCTTTAGTCCAGAGGTACAGGGAGTCCCACATAACCTCCACCTGAATGTACTTTTTAGAATAAAATCACCTCTTGACCAAAGACTGTTTACTGGCAAATAGAGCTACAATGGAATACACTTAGTTCTGTGTATTAGAACTAAGCGTATTAGAATACACTTTGTTACTGAGTATACGTGACCGAGCCAAGTATGTGCACGACTGTCCCCCATAGCGCCTTTGCAAGGCCAGGACGGTCCAAAACCAAGCAAGGCGTAGTCTCTCATCCTGAGGGTTTCAGCCCCTCTTCTTGGCTAGAACACTTGTGCTTCTCCTTGTTCCCCCTTCACAGTCCTGTTCGAAACGCAGACATACTTCTCGACAAGTGTACGCTTACTGATGCTCACGGTGCTATTCCTGTTTCTCACAGCAGTGCCTCGGTGGGAGGTTACGTCCCTGTTCCTCTGTGAGTCAGAGGACACCTACCAAGTGCTGGCCAGTGAAAGGCCACTTTAGGAGAAAAGACAAAACGCGGAACAGTCTGAAGAGAAATAGTTGGCAGTTGCCAACACACTGAAAGCAGGTACTGAGTGAACAGAGCTGCAGGTCTTATGTCCAGATGTGAAGAGCAACTGAGGAGAACCAGACCTTCTACTGCGTGAAACGGCTGTCCTCGCAGTTCCTCTACAGACCAGGACAGGCGCAATGTCTCACAGAAGTCGGGAAAGAATGTCATTCCTAGGACTTCAATACAGGGTCTCATCTCAGCAACTGCTATGCTTAACTGCACACAGTGATCTGGGATAGTAAGTGGCCATATGTACACAATGAGCAATAATCTTTTTCCACCCTAACACAGTGGGAAGAAAGAAAGTGCACCCACCAGAAGCTCTGGCTCACGGTGTATTAGGAATGGGAGGGCGGTGGTGAGGAGAAGAGTACACAACCAGCCCCAACTCCCCAATCAAGCACTGTTTTCTTAATGGTTTAGTCTCCTCCAATCTTACACCCAGACTGTACAATCTTACAGCCACAATCTTGTATCTAAATCATGAGAGATAAAGCAAGCAGCTCAAGAAACATTATTAAATTTTGATTTTTTTTGTCCTTCTCTTAAGGTAATTTTGGTTTTTGAAAC
Organism: Rhinolophus ferrumequinum; assembly: GCF_004115265.2. Classification (NCBI taxonomy): domain Eukaryota; kingdom Metazoa; phylum Chordata; class Mammalia; order Chiroptera; family Rhinolophidae; genus Rhinolophus; species Rhinolophus ferrumequinum. Next base: position 6,218,472 of record NC_046291.1, read on the forward strand.
CAAAAGATAAAAGAAGTGTTCAGACTCAGCATATGAGGTTCAGAAATTCCCTCAGCTACCTCACCCATTTTACAGTTGAGGAAATGGCTTCCCGACTTGCCCCAGCCCAGAGTTCAGCCCGGGAGCAACGAACCTGGTGGCTCCCAAGCCTAGTGCTCTTTCATTTCAAGATGCTGCCTTCTCAGTCTCCCTGATGCAGGAACTTTTCCATGTAATTAAACGCCAGGACTAAGGACTAATGGGAAATGCCGCTTTGGGTTTAACAATTCTATTTCACAATAGAATTATGTTCTGTGAGGAATTTCATATTGTGAGGCATTTCTTAATGCCCTGGATTACACAACAGCAGACTGTAAACACTGTCACACATCCAGTGAGCATTAACCCAAGACGATGCTGTGAGAAACGATGCAACTCAACATACGTACCAAAAGAATGAAAACAAAAACCTCTTTTCACAAGTTGGGTAAATATATATATGCTTTCCTTAAAACGGAAAGAAAAATGCTAGAAACATTCGTAATCACCACCAGATAACTGAACAGAACCCCGAATAAACACCTGCTCCCCAGTTCAGTGCCTTCTCTGATCCTCCAAGGACTCATCCGGCTGTTCACAACACGATGGCTGCCATTTTCCTGGAGTGTCTACCATTCCCCCAGAGCAGGTCATGACATTTTTTGTGACAGGTTCAGGAATGTTTGGAACACAGTTGACCCTCGAACAACACGGGTTAGAACTGCGAGGGTCCACTCATACGTGCTATTTTTTCAAATGACCCAGGCAGTTCAAAGCCGCCGTGCTGTTCAGTGTCAACATCATGGTTAGGAACCAGCATATGAGGAGGGCCGACTGCAGTTACACAGGATTGCTGACCGGGCGGGAGGTCCGCGTCCCCAACCCCAGCGCTGCTCAAGGATCAACTGTATATGGATATTTTCAGAAATTTAATTCTCTGCCAAGAATTCCTTTCTCTTCTGATCACCTGATCAAAATTTTAAACTTCAGGGCGGCTGGATGGCTCAGTTGGTTAGAGCAGGAGCTCTGAACAACAGGGTTGCCGGTTCGATTCCCACATGGGCCAGTGAGCTGCACCCTCTACAACTAGATTGAAGACAACAAGCTGCCGCTGAGCTGCAGGAGGGACGGCCGGATGGCTCAACTAGTTAGAGCATGAGCTCTCAACAAGGTTGCCAGTTCAACCCCCACATTGGATGGTGGGCTGCGCCCCCTGCAACTGAGGATTGAAAAAGGCCACTGGACTTGGAGCTGAGCTGGACCCTCCACAACTAGATTGAAGGACAACGACTTGGAGCTGATGGGCCCTGGAGAAACACACTGTTCCCCAATATTCTTCAATAAAAATTAAAAAAAAAAAATTGTATCCTTGACCTTTAAAAAAAATTTTAAAACTTCAATCTTAAACCCATCTCCTCCGAAAGAGGCTTTCCCCAAGTTGAAATTCATCCCTTCCCACCTTAGAACTCCCAGAGCTCTCTGGCCACACCTTCCCAAGGGCACTTCTGTCTCCCTCCGTTATTAGAAATCCCTGGCCACGCCTTATTTCCCTAAAGGCAAGGTCTTAACTCATTTTAGAACCCTACTAGTGCCTTGAATTCATTCAACAAACATTTCTGGAACCAAATATGCACCAGCGCACAAGCTATTTTTAATATTTCAAAAAAGCCTAAATTTATCAGAGGTAAGGGAGCGTATCAACTCAGCACAGGAATCAGATGACCTGATGAACAGTTATATGTGTAGTATATCTCATTAATAAACGAATAAATAGATACAGTTTATCTACTCATTGAGCCCCGTCATGTATTCTGGTGCACTGAATGCATGAGAGTGAGAGAATATGGGCTTTGAATGTGGCTTTTACAGTCTGTCCAACCTGAGTCTCAACACTGGGTCCTCTATTTAGTTAAGTAAATGGCAACTGACTTGAGACTTTAGATCAGATACTTAAGTCTCACTTTTCTCATGTGTAAAATGTGGATAACATACATCACTGACCTCACAGGGCCATCGTAACGATTGGGGGAAGTTATGCAAAGTGCTTATTACTGGGTGCTTCCTCTGTACTGATTTGTTGTCATGTTTACTGTCGATTAGTTTCCTTTTCTAGTGTCTGCACTTTAAACAGGACAGGTACCTCAATAATGACAAGAAAATAACAAATCCTGCATTTGATTCTGCCCAGAGATGGAATGTACAGCACGCAGGAAGTGCATAATAATCTTTGTTGAACAAGACTGGTTTTAGTTGCAGACAGCTTCTCAGGGAACACAATCCCAGCTGTCTGTGAGAGCGCTAAGACGAAGCCTGGGCTCTCTGTTCTGACAGTACCCACAAAAACAATGATTAGAGATTTCATTTCCTTTCTGAAGACAGGAAAAAGATGCCACTTTATACATAATCACTAACCTGTCCAAAACCCTGATGGGAGGTCCTTAAATACAAAAGAGACTTCTGAACTTGACCATCAAACTTCATGAGAACAGACACCACGTATTATAAAATTTTGCCCACGTATTATAAAAAAATCACCCTTGACGCTTTGCACATAGTAAGCATTCAATAAATATCTACTTAAACAAACCTGTATTTTGCACTGTTTCCTTCTGATCAATTCCATAATTCCCATACTTGCCACCTACAGATGTCTAGTGAGAAACCTAAGAAGGAACAAATCTGACCTCAGAGACTCACATCAGTTGACTGAGGAAACCAGAATCCTAAACAGGTTTCCAGGAGGATAAATAAACACAATATAAGCACAGGCATGAATTTACTACCAAGGCCCATGACATTAAACCCCTAAGTACTCACGGAGGCAAAGGTGCCGATCTGTTTGATATTCTGTTCGTAGCTCTGCGAACTGGTGGGACGGCCGGGGGTTCTCCTGGAGTACCAGAAAGTGTAATTGTACTGCAGGGGGTGCTCTGCCGGGCCAGGGACAACAGCCTGGGAATTAAAAAAGGTGTGTTAGTCCCGGGCATTTTTCACATGCTCTAAGACTGAGAAAATATTTTCCAGTGTCACCCCTTCCTACCACCACAGCTTAAAAAGGATACATTCTCAATTACGTGCAAAGGGACCTCAGATTCTGCTGACACAGTATATTTCTTTAGTGGTTAATTGATTCTAAATTCTTGTAACATTTTATCAGTGTTCTTATGGCTTTTGTAACTTTCTACTTCATAACATAGGTACTTAGTTTCTATCCTATCTCAAGTATTTCCAGGCCCAGCACCACCTCCTCTATGATATTCTATCACTTACCTGCTAGTGACCTGGGGCCAAGCTATTTAATCTGTTTGTGCCTCAGATGCTTGTCTGCAAAACGGGGATAATAATAACAACCGTCTCATGGAGTTACTGAGAAGATTAAATAAATTAATAGATGTCAAGTGCTTGCTTAGCACAGCGCCTGGCTCACAGTAAGTCGGCTACTATTATTATCACTGTTAAATGTAAGCTTCTTGATCCAGTTTCATTCACCTTTGTGTCCCCTCAGCACCTAAGATGCTTGCATTTAGAAGGCAGTCAATAGTATGGAATGAAGCAACTCGTAATTGCCTTGATTTTTCAAGAAAGAAATTGATCCAGCTATCTCTCATTGTCTACATTTTCTCTTTTCCAAGTCACTTTCAGCTTAGACTATTACTGACTGAAGAGTCTAAAATTTCAAGGCATGTGCAGGATTTGAAATACTCAGCAGCATCTGATGAAGCACGAACAGCCTTATTCAACCCCAGGGTTAACCTCCCCTACCTCAGGCTAGGAGAATGCTGGAAAGCAAGAAAGCATCTCAAGGGCCTGTGACAAGGGAAAAGTTCTGAGTTCCCAAAACGAACTCTAGTGATTGAACAATCTTTTCTTAAGAACAAAATCAGACATTACAAAACAGTATGCAATCAAGTTCATCGGTATCTTCCAGATACCGACTCCATGCGATAACCATGTCTCGAGCCCAAAGGCACCCACGTCCGCGCAACACAAACCCACCTTCCTCTTGCCGCCGCTCTGACTCTTGTCTCGTTCCGTTTTTTCCTTCTCACCATCTTTCTGTGCGCTGTTTTCTTCATTCTGCTCATGGTCCCCACTGTCATCATCTTTCAATCTAAATAACAAAAGCAAAACAATGTCAATCCGTGATTGAGCAGACTCTTGCTTACCTAACAAAGGCACCAGGTCACGAGAACTACCATAGAACCAACCCGAAGTCACTCAAAATACTGGCAATGAGATGAGAGAAAGGCAAGGAAACGCAGAAAGTGAATTAGGAGGATTAAACGAAAATGAAATACCCGTCAGCTAGTGTGTGAATTCCAGAAAGCACCATCTACCAGTTTCCTAACAGGCTGTGCAAAGAAACCAGAGGTAAACAATTTAAGAAATTGTTTTCTCTGCCAAAAATAATCAATAATAAGGAGAGTTTCTGGAGTAAATAACTGCTCTGGCATTTCAAATGAAGTTTAAAAACGACCTGTCTTTCTTGCCACTTCTAACCATCCCTTCCATCCTTCGCCACTGCTACTGCTTTAGCTCAGGCCTCGCTGTCATCTGTTATTACAGTAAACTCCTAAATGGCCTCCCCAGCACACATCTTCTCCACCCCTTTTCCATCCTCCAGACAGCCACCAGCATGATCTTCCTAAATACCAATCTGATCATTTCCCTTCCATGCTAAAAGTCTCAGCAGTCACTTACCCTTTGACGCCCACCCGTAGGATAAAGCACAATGAATGAAAGATACTCCAGAGCCTGACTCCTGCCGAGGGCATCCTCTTCCCCTCCCCCACCTCCCAAAGCAACCTACATTCCCACATCTGTGCTACCTGCAAACTCCGTCCCCCTCAGCCTGGGGTGCCACTCCTCCCACATCTGTTTTTCCTATGAGATGGAGGGATCCCTTAGACAGTGTCTTATTAATCTTTGTATCCCCAGCACCTAGGACACGAAGATGCTGTCCTAACATGCAGCACAAATTACTGAATCAATGTTAAATGAAAAGAAATGACTATCTTCTTGCCTCCAGGTACTCCGGGCCTTGCTCAAACATACTTTAGGTGCTACCTTTTTAGGAGCAGTGAAACTACTCTAAGGCTTTCAGGTACACCTAAAGTTCGCTGGATCCAGAAGGTGAGTTCACAAAGATGATAAGAATGCTGCTTAGTCTAGAGCTGGACCATTAACTTATCATGGACCTTCTCGAAAATCACCTTTCTCGCCCTAATGACTATCTAGTCAAGTGGAATTAGGCACAATTCTCAAGAAAGGTACTGGAAATGCTCAAATTATAACTCAGATATTACCCTATACAGATACAGAAACCTGCTGTAAAGCATTTTACATTTTTGTGCCCAGGAATCCCCAGTGCCTCGCACATAGAAAGCACTCAGTAAGTATTAGAATGTACGAGCTGGCCATGTGTTGGGGCGCCTGCTCTGCCCATTCCACAGCCCTGGCTGTAGGATATACTCAGGTGGTCATGCACTGTGCCATGAAAGCCCCCGTCCCCACCCTGGCCAAGAACCTCTGCCTCAGGCAGGGCCTCGCTCAAATTATGAGCACATTCCTCCCTCACCTTGTCACCCACACGATGAAAGATCACACAGCGTCAGAGCTGGGCCACAGAGTCATATAGAAGCCATACAAGAAAAACCACGCGGGAATAAAGACGAGGAACACAAGCAGAGAAAGCCAGTGAGGGGGGAGCAGGGAGGGAATGAACAGATGAGCAGAGAAAGTGGAGGGGAGCGTGGTTTCGTTGCTGCCATTTCACTGGCTTGGTTCAACCACCCTGGACGTGTGGGAGACCATTATCTGTGCTTACTATACCCCTCCCCTTTAGGAAACTTAGGTTGGTTTGGTCTCCTTTCCAAAAGGAGCCTGTCTAGCACACAAATCCCACATTTACGAAGCACCTACTGTGTGTATCAGACACTACAGAGAGCGCCTGCCCGAGGAGCTAAGGTACACGACTCTGGCCTCACAGGGTACACAGGCCCCCGCTCTGCCTGCCTGCTCCCCACATACTCCTTTCACTGTAGCCCTGACCTCACCCCTCTGGTAGGCTCATTACGTGGTCTCTTCTCGGAGAGCCGTCTTTCCCCACTTAACTTGTCCTTCAGGACTCAGATTGAGGGCCATTTTATCTTGGCAATACTTTCTAATCTCTCCCTAGGCCAAGCTGGGCTCCCTTCTTCTGGACGTCCCCATGTAAATGCTTGTACCTGTCACAGCTGTACTGTCAGGGCCGGTGTTTTATCTCCTGATCTAGAACATCTCATGGGTTTTTCTATCGCACAGGCCCCAAGACAGCTCTGCCTCTCTTCTTTAGGGCATACCCCAGGGACTCAAACCATTTCCCTCTCTTCTTAGCTCCCAGCTCCCCACTACATTCTCTGGGTTCCCTTCTCTTTAAGTCTTGGTTGAAGAGGGACACAATCACCCAGCATCTCATTTTGCTAGAGCCCCAAGCAAAGCATATAACTTCCTTTCTTTTTAGTGGCTTTGCTGCTAACCACTATTAGAAAACAGAAAAATAACAACAAAAATAATTACGTGCGAGGAGAAACAACACTGATCCCTGAGTCACATGTCCAGACTCCCTTCTAAGACAGTAACTGGAAACCCTAATGGGCCTTCATCTTGAGCTGTCATTTCTTGAGGGTGCAGCTGACCAACCACCTTGCCCTCTGAGCCTACACTTAAGGCAAGTCATCTGTACCCTGTCTTCCAGAGGCTACTCCTCCCATCTTGAAGCTGGATTTGAGCCAATCCAGACTGAGAAGTCAGAGCTCCCTGGACTCAGGCAAGGAGTGAGCATCTCTGAGGCTGTACAGCAGACAGAGTGGCACCTGATTAGCTCACCAAGCGGATGCCCAGGTATGTCCTCATACTCTCTGACTACAAGGCTTCCTTGTGGGTAAGAACTTGGTCTAATTCATCTTTATATGTCTACTACCAGACAGTGGCAGAAAACAAACATGTTTAGCGAATGGATTTCTAAAATCAGAGCAATATAAGGCAGAACAGGATGAGTGCCAAGTAAGGGATTCAGACAAGAGTTAAGAAGGGGCCAAAAGCTAACAAAGACACAAGAGGGGCAAATCAAGTTTGGCATCTAGATCTGAAAGCCAAGCTTATCAGAGCTAGGACTGCAGTACAGGGAAAGAATCTTGGGGTTTGCATATGAACCCCAAGCAATGGCAGCTAAGCACTTGGCAGGTGTAGGGGGCGGGTAGCAATTCCAGCCCTGGGTTAGCAGCTTCACTCCTAGAAGCAGCAGCCACACAGTGAAGGAGGCTGGCGTTCTCTCATCAGAGCCCACAGCTCAGATTTAATCTGATGAGACCACAGCACTCAGCTCCAGGCACTGGACTTTTAGGATTCTGGCAACTGAAACTCGGCCTTAGGGACCAAGTGGTGAAGAGTGGCCCATATGTAACAATGGTCTAAAAACTGCAGACTTTTTGCATGAAAAGCAGTAACAACAAAACCAAAACTAGGGGCAGGAGCGCTGTCTTCAATTGCTCATTTCAAATGAAAGAAAGTTTTGTTTTTTTCCTGCATAACTAAAAGACAGATGTTAAAAAATTCTGGCGCAGGATAAGGAATAGTTAATAATTACAACTAATTAAAATGGACTCAGGTTAATTTTTGTCAAGAGGTACTTGAGCCAAGGTTAAACAACAAATCTGGGTTTGAATCCCACCATATGGCCCTTGCTGCTGTGGGCAAATTACTTAACCTCAGGAAGCCTCCTTTTCCTTCTCTATAAAAGGAGGTACCGAGGTCCCCTTCGCAGGGTTGCTAAGGACTACAAATAATATGTGAGAAGTATCTAGCAAGATGCCGGGTAAGGCATTATTATCATTCTTTTTTTAATTGTTCTTTTACTATGGTTTTATCAGGAGCATTATTACCATTCTTAAATTAGCTTACTGCAGACCTCCAAATGATTTGGGCAGGACTGGGCCACATGACCCATAAAGTGTCTTAAGATAAAACTTTGATTTGGTCCATTCAGTGAAGGAAGGGGACACAGGACCGGCAGAAAAGTACACTGAGGCCGGACTCAGGTCTGGAGCTAGGTGTTGCAGGGTTTCTGATGGGGGAGGGGGTTGGTGCAGAGATGGGCTCCGCTACCCAGCAGGCTGCAGAAGCACTCTGCCAAAAACTACTAGAAGGGCCCTCTCAGCGACCGGGAAGCATTCCTGAGGGGCTGCCTGCACTGTGGGCACCCAGGACCTCTGAAGGTGCACACCAGCATTCGGCGCTGGGACAAACCAACTCCCCGCCAGCAGCAGCTCGTCACAAACTAAACTAACAGTAATTCCACTTTACATTCATACCTCACTATCGAGCACTTTACCAAGTACCCTTAAGCAAGGCTGAATGTGATTTGACCCCATCACACCCCTGTGCGTGGCAGCTGTGTGGCAGCAGGGCACTAACCACTGATGTGGCTTGGGTAACAAAGGCTCAGAGCCTGGGTAATTTTTCGGCTGTCAAATAAGTGGTAATTGGTGGGTGTGGGACTGGGAGTGTAGGTCTTGGGAAAAGACAGATTTCCTCGACTACTAGAAGAGGGCTAAGGCCATCATGTACCTGAAGCCACAATCGCTGGAGGGAAATATGCAACATCACTTTGCATTTTCTTTCTGCCTCTCCCACCTGACGCTGGAACGAGGAATCAGACAGAATGTATACAGAAGCCGGGCAATGACAAGTATATCCGTTGGGCAAGAAACTGAGCAGCCCTTGGCGAGTGTGTTGGAAGGGAAAAGGCGGGGGAGGAGAAAGGAAGTAGGAAGGAGTCTCAGGAAGACGACGAGAACTCCGTAGGTGGGCAGCGCGGTGCGGAGCCCAACGGCCACACTTCCTCACTGCATCGTCACAACTCTACGCCACGGGCTCTGTTACCGTCCCCACTTCGCAGATTAGAAAACTGAGGCCCAGAGCGGAGGGGTGACCTGCCCGGGCCAGAACGAGCGTGTGCGGAAAGCTGGCTTCAGAAATTCAGGAACAGCCTGAATTGGCTGCGGAAACACCCAAACCGCCGACGTCGCCGCCCTGCCACCCAGTTGGCAACCCGCACCCGCGGGGCTGGGAGACCGAAACCATCCTGGGCGGCACGACCAGCCGCCGCCGGCCCGGCCCCCGCGCTGCACCCTCGGCCCCGACGGCCCCGGCGTCCCCGGGACCCCTGCACCCCGCCTCCCCAGTCCCCTTCTCCCCACCAGCCGCCCGGGCCGGATCCAGCCCGCAGCCCGAGCCCGGGAGGGACGCCGGCGCCGTCCACCTGGTGTCGCCGCGGGCCGCGGAGGACGCCGGCGCGGGGAACGGTTGGGGGAAAGCGTCCCGGGAGGCGGCCACGCGCCACTTACGCGTCGAACTTGTTGTTCATCCTCCCGTCGTCGCCACTGCCTCACGGAGTGACTTCCGCTCCGCCGGTCCCTCCGCCTCGGGCCCGGCCACTTCCGGTGGCGCGGTGTGCATCGGAACGTAAGCGCGCTGGCCGGGTTGGGGGTCGGGCGTCCGGGCCTCCTGCCCAGGGCGGCTGCGCGGAGGCGGCCGCCGGCAGCGGCTCTGTCCCCGTCGGCTCCCCGCCTGCCCAGCCGCCCCGCGGCTCCCAGGAAGCGTTCCCGTCCGGTGGCAGCCCCCGAGAAAGAGGCTGCGCCGCGCTGCTGACCGCGCGGCCTTTGGGCTCAGCGTGGTGCCGAGCCAGACTCCGTCCCCAGGGCGGGCTGAACGATCCTGGACTCGCTTACCTCCCCCGGGCAGTTTCCGCTTTGATACTGGGGATACTATGTACTATATAGTACCTGCCTCTTCAGGTGGACGTGTAGATTTAACCGGATAATCAATGTCAGGCGCTGGACATGATAACCCTCTACAAGTGGTAGTTACTGTTAATCATCGCTCACTTGTGCCAAGAGCTACAGAGCTAATGAGCTCCGCCCTCTGAAGCAGTCAGAGAGGTTGAGACATTCATCCCAGGTGACAAAGCTCGTAAGAGGCTAACAGAACCAGAGCGGGTCCCACCATCATCAAATTGCCTCCTGGATAAAAGTCTCTGCTCCAAACACACAGCGGGTGCACGGGGCACACAACGGAGTGAAGGACATGAACCTGCTGGTGACTGAGCCCCAAAGTCAGCCACCCTGAACTTGGGAGAGGGGGGTTATTTCCGGGATCTTCCCTTCCCCCAACAACATCCCATCCTCAGGTCTTTCTATGTCACTTTTACAGTTTTGAATCACCTTCACCAGGTGCCTTTGATCCTGTGATGAAGGCAGATAGGAGCTGATATCTGTGCCCTTAGTTACAGACGAGAAAGCAGGCTCAGGGAGCACAAATGACTTGCCAAAGTTTACCCTGTTGTCACCAACAACTCTGACCCCACCTGTACTCTCCAACCAGTGTCTTCCCTCTCCCCCAGGAAGGCGGTCAGCTGGCCATCGTTTCCCAAGCGGGGTACAGGGAGGCTGGTCAGTGTCTCCTGTCTGAAGGCAGAGCCCAGCAGTTCCCTGTCAACTCCCAGCCTTCCTACCTAGCTCTTCCTTAACCATCCTGTGGGACCAGTGCAAATTCCCCGGCCTTTGAGAAGAGAAGGAAGAGAGGTCTGTTTTCCAGGCTGTGGAATCTTAGAGTGTCTAAGATTGGGTCAGAATTGGTCATTCTGGACTCCAAACCTTATTTAGCCACCAGTGTTCTGGGAAGCCCCTCTTATTCTGGGCCCCAATTTGCCAGTCTGAAATTTGGGGATATAGTGACTCTTGCTTTTCCATGATGCTGTGAGAAGCTCTTATCTTAACAATGAAAAAAGATAATAAAACTCATGAAATCTTTTGTGATCAATGAACAGGAAGGTCACTGGTGCAGCTGGAGTGGAGGGAGGGAGATGGCAGCTGGAGTGGGCTGTTGCTCTTCCTTTGAGAGCCTTGGCTGCTATTCTTCACATTTCTCTTGACTCCCCTCCTTCAGGAACTCATAAAAAGGAAGGGAGGCCCAGGCCTGGAGGGACAGGACCTTACCTAGTTGGGGGCATCATGCAAAACAGTTGTCAGGGCTTCAAAAATCATGGGAGCTGATAATGCATCACTGAAGTGAGGGGAGTGCCAAGATTAGCTAGCCACTGTCACACGGATGCTGACCCCCACAGCACATCCTGCCCTCGGCCCATCCCCAACCACTCCAGGACTCCAGCTCTGTCTCTTTATTTCTACAGCTTTTCTCAGTGCTGTTTGGCTTCCATGGCCCTGACAGGCGCTTCCCAAAGAGCACGCTCATGACCTCAGCAGAAGAACAAAGCTGATAAGACTCCACATGGCTCACAGCAATTGGTTGGCTCAGTCAGGCAGGTAGGGGCGGGGGTCTCCAGGGAATGGCAGGGCGGGCACCCGGTTGTAGTGGGCCATGAGGAAGATGCCAGCAGTGCCGCAGACGAAGAGGGAGAGCATGGCCAGGAAGCAGACACGGTCCAGCACGCGTCCCACCAGGAACCACTCCTCATTGCCCTGCAGGTGGGAGGCAAGGTGGGATGACCCGCCGTGGCACCAAGCCTTCCCTGGCTCCCTGAGCCATCCTTGGCCCCCAGCAAGCCTCCATTCTCCATTTCCTTCGGCCCTTCTCGCCTACTTCCAGACCTCAACCTGACTTCTTTCATGATCCCCTCCCCACTCCCAATTCTATTTTTCTATCCCGCTGCCCTACCATGACCACTCCATTCATCCTGCCCCAATGTCAGGGCCAAGCCCTCACCAAATACTCAATCATCCTTCCCACCCCAGACTAGCTTACACTGTCAAAGTGACTCTGCTGGCGTCGGGCACGGGCAATGAAGTTGCAGGCGTCCACACAGGCCTGGATGGCTGGGGCAGCCTGCTTCAGGCTGCCATACAACTCCTGGCTCTGCCCTGGCTCCGGGCCTTTCTCTAATGAGATGACAGGGTGAAGTTTGGGAGTAGAATGGAGGAGAAACAAGCAGAGAAGGTAGCCTCTCCTTAGGGACCCCACCCCTTCTCTCCCCAACCTGGATGCTTGCCCAACACTCATTTGCAGTGCCTGTTGCTTTGGCCAACAGGCAGCCTCCCCTGTATGGAGTCCCTGGGGAAGAGTGTCCCCAGTGTCACACTCTGCCTCACCTAGTTTCTCCAGTGCTGCCCTCACCAGCCCATTGCGCTGCCGCTGCCGGAAGAGGACTTCACTGCGAGGCAGGCAGAGAGCCGCCTCCTCCCCACCGGGGATTGGCCACCCAGTGGAGGAGCCGTTCTGCAGCCGGGGCCGAGCGTCCTGCACAGCCGCTGGGGCCAGTGGGCGAACGTGCATCCGCAGCAGCTGGGGCAGGAGTCGCAGGAACACCTGGAGAGGGGATGTCTGGGTGGCTTAGCTTGGCAGCCAGGCTGGGCTTCAGAGCAGAAGGTGAAGGTGGCATGAAGGGCTCATGCTGCCAGAGCATGCTGAGGGCAGCACATTGTGCTCATCCAGCTCAGCCGTTCTGTGCCAGGCGTTGAGGCCGGGTCCTCAAATTTTTGTGCACATCAGAATCACCAGGACACTTATTCCAAGCACCGGTTCCTGGGCCCCACTCCTGCTATTCTAGCCCAGAATATGGTGGGGGACCTGGAAATCTGCATTTGTGACAAGGGCTCCAGCTAATGACTACAGGTTGGCTGCAGATCACACAGGCTCTGGAGCCAGAATGCTGTGTCCTCTACTTTCTAGCTGTGTGACCTTGGGTAAGCTACTTAACCTCTCTGTTTCCTCATCTGTAACATGGAGATGATACTAATACCCACTGCATAGAGGTTGTATGGCGATTAAATAAGTTAGTATGCGTAATATGCCTGCCAGTTAGTTGGTTAACACTCAGTGTTACTATTAATCCATTTGTGCACATGCCTCAAGATACACGCAGGGCAGATTTGCTGCTAAATGTGGCAGGTGAGGAATGTGAGTAGGGACAGGGGTGCAGAGGAAGGTGCATGGGAGTGAACTAGGCAGGAAGATGCTGGAGCAGGCAGGGAGGGGCCTTGCCTGGCGGACCCGGCGGGCCATGGAGTGTGTGTGGGGGGACCGCAATGACACGTTGAGCACGACCACAGCATTCACCACAATGAGGATGGTCACCACCAGGAGGAAGGTCAGGTACCTGCCCGGGTGGGGTAGGCAGCGGGCAGGGCTGGCCCTCGGGCACTGCAGCCCCAGACACCACTCCCACCCTTAGCAGCTGCTCCATCCAGAGCCCTTGGGGGGAGGCGCTGGTATGGAGAATGGTGGGGGCAGGGTCACAGGAAGGTAGTGCCCAAGAAGGGAGAGCAAGAGGTGGGCTGCTGGCGTGAGGACCAGGCTTACTTGCTGATGAGTGGCACTGCCTGGGAGGTCTCGGGCACCTTCTTGGCCACAAGGAAGAGGAAGACGGTCTGGGCCAGGAGCACATTGATGGCGACGGTACACTTCTGGCCGCCCGCTGCCCGTGACAGACAGGCCCTCAGAGCAGGGCTGTGTCCCTGCTATGGGGCACCGCCCCCGCCCCTGGTGCCTTCTGTGCCCTCCCAGCTGCTCCCGGTGCTGCCGGCCCAGGCCCTGGCACCCCTCCCTCAGGCTTCAGGTACCCTTGGCAGGAAGGAAGTAGATGAGGATGGCGACAGACGAGATGAGTACACAGGGCGCAATGGTGTTGATGACATAGAACAGGGGCTTGCGCTGGATGAGCAGGTAGAAGACCACCTTCTGGTGACCCGCCTCCTCGGCCGGCGCCGCCCTGTCCAGTAGCATCTTGGCCGGCCGGTGCCGGATGGCCCACTCCCCGTTCTCTGTGGGCGGCAGGGCATGGTGGGCACAGGGAGTGTGCTGGGCAGACCCCTGCAGCCTGAGTGACCCAGCTGCAGAGTGGCCAGCGTGTGCCCGAAAGATTGCCCTGGAGGCACAGAAACAGTGTGGGACATTGTACACTTAGCCCCCTTCCTCCAAAATTGGAGTCATTATCACGGGGCAAATCAGAACTTCGTTGGGCCTTACAAAAACATATTTATGGTTTAATGTAGCTTTCATTTTGAGTCATATGGGAAAGGCCATGAACTTGGTCTTGCCCTGCGCCCCCAGCCAGGCCCAGTCGGGGTCCTGGGTGGAGGTTACCTGTGAAAGCCTCGGGGTCAATGAAAATCCACTCAATGGTCTGACCCTCTTCCTGGCTCAGCTGCAAATTGATCTCGTTGGTGCTGTAGGTCTGGGATCTAGTAGATGGGGAGGAAAGAGGATAAATCGGAGTGGTGTGGACCCACCCATGAGGTCACACTAGACGGTCATCTGAGGGCCACTGGGGGCAGTTTTGCCGCAAAAAGTGCAGCCAAGAATTTCTGAGTTCTCCTCAAAACCTGGCAGCAAGAGGAAGGGGGACCTGGCAGCTCTTTGGGATCTGGGGAAGTTTGAGTGGAAGGGCCAGGAGGCTGAGGCTCAGTGCTGGCGCCTGGTATCTAAGGGCCCGGGGCCACTATGTGTTCTCGGGGCCTCAGGGGCAGGAGGGACCAGTGGTCAGAACAGAGGAAATCTCGTCTGTAGCTCTGGAGTCTGTTTACTGAGGAGGGTTTATCTTCAAGTTCTCCCTGTGAAAAGACTGCTCCTCTAAACTAGGGAAGACCCTCACCCAGACCCCCCTTCTCACATTTATGGATGAGAAAACTGAGAAACAGTCATGTCTCCCTTTGGTGCACAGTCAGGGAAACTGAGGCAGTGAAGTTGGAGGAGTGAGCAGACTGTGTTCAGGTGTCCCGGCGTGAGATGGGCACAGAGGTCCCAGGAGATAGAGCCAGGGCCCCAGCCAGAAGCCACATGTCCCCCACCCTGCCAGAGCCCCTCTCAGGGCAGCTCCCTAAATGCCCCCTCTCCCCAGTAAATGGCCTCACTGGAAGATGAGGGAGCAGTTCTGCCAGTCGAAGGGGAAGTAGGTGACGGAGACGGGGCAGGAGGAGCGGAAGATGGCGGGCGGCAGCCAGTAGACACAACCGTCAGGAGACACAAGCACATTGCAGTACAGAGCCACCTCGAACACGCCATCCACACTGCACATAGACCAGACCGTGAGTCTGAGGTTCACGCCCTCACACGCCCGGCACACCTGACACCCGCCAGCCCTCTGCTCTGTGTGGATGGCGTCTGGGACACCAACCTCTCCCAGGGGCCATGCCTCTGCCTGACCTCCACCTGGACACAGGAACCATGTCCCGCCCCCAGCAACCCCTGCCACTCCCACTCCGCCAGGCTCCTGTCCCACTGTGCTCTGCCCTTATGTCCTTTCGTCCCCCACGCTGCGTGTGCCCCTCCTCACTTGTTCTCCAGCACGACATCTGGCCGCCACACCATGGTGGAGGGCACCCTCAGGACCCACACGCCTTCGTAGTCTCGTGGGTCCCAGCGAAGGCGATAGTCACACCACTGCTGCAGGGAGCAGGATCGCCAGGCCCCTGCTCTGTGATGCCCCCCCCAAGAATAGGAACCCAGCCCAGGGGGGACAGAAAAGGCGGGGAGGGAGGGAACAGGTCTTGGGCCCCAGGGTAGATGTCCTGATAGAGGGAAAGAGGCTGGCAGAGT
Organism: Rhinolophus ferrumequinum; assembly: GCF_004115265.2. NCBI lineage: Eukaryota > Metazoa > Chordata > Mammalia > Chiroptera > Rhinolophidae > Rhinolophus > Rhinolophus ferrumequinum. The sequence continues at coordinate 6,234,081 of NC_046291.1, forward strand.
GGTCTCTTACCATCTCTATCCAAACGTTGGTGGTGAGGGCCTCCTCTCTCTCGTTCTGGAGGTGCAGACCGACGGATAAGGCCCTCTCACTGCCCTCCCCAGATGTTAATCCCTACAGGCCACTGTTGGGTCCCACAGGACCCCAGCCTCCTGGGAAGCCTCCATGGGAGTGTTTCAGCACCTTGGCGTCTCCCTGTGGGGCCCTCCCCCCCTTGGCTGCTGGAGCAGCTCCTCTGTCTCCGTCTCCGCAGCAGGTCCCAGGCCCTTGTGCCCTGGCCCCCTACTCCCTCGCCCTCCTACAGGGCTGTGGCTCACCAGGGAGATGAGGTTTGTGAGGGTGAGCTTCAGGCTGACGTTGACGACGTCCGAATCACGCTGGGCAGGCCGCAGGTGGGGGTTGTAGTCGTGCATCAGGTCTGCCAGCAGACGCTCTTCCTGGTTCCGGCCCTGGGCTCCTGCAACAGACAGTCGTGAGCCAGGGTGCAGGGGCTTTGGGGCAGAAAAAGAGGGAGGCCGTGGGAGGATGTGACATGGAAAGGCAGGGAGCTGGGGTTGGAGGCAGGCTCCAGTAGCCCCGCAAGCCCTCCACACCCTAAGGCCTTGGACCCCTGCTCCAGGCTTCCCCACGCCCCCAGCCCCCTGTGTCCACACCCAGGCAGATAGCCAGCAGTGGCAGGAGGAACAGCTGCCCCTGACCCCTGTGCATGGTGCCACAGCTCTCCACAGTGACAGGGGTGGGACGGCAGCTCCCCAGGTCTGAGATGTAGACTCTGTGTCTCATGTAACCGCCCACACTCCCACCCCAGCCAGCCCTGCCAAGCCGGCCCAGCCCCACCAGCTGTCTGACCACAGCACTGTCAGCTGTTCCAGGATGAACACAATGCCAGGCTCAGGTTACCTGAGCAGAGGAGGGGCCGAGGAGCCCTGTCTGTCCCAACACACAGGGTCCAGCTTCCGTCTCCACTCAGACTCAGTGGGCCCAGCCCTCCATTCGTGGTCCAGCTGGGGAGCTGAGGATGTGGGAGAGAGGAGGTAGAGTGCTGAGGAAGGCTCCCTCCTGCTCCCTCCAGCGGGTCAGGATTTGGGGAGGTGTGAAGGCTTTTGGTTAGGTATGTTTGGACCTGAGTTTCTCTGTGACATGGTTGAGGACACCAAACCCCTCCTATCAGCTTGACGTCTTCATGGGTCACTCCACTGGGCCAAGACACTGGAGGGTAAAATGCCCACAAGAAAAACGCATCGTGTCCCCCAGGCTTTGACATCTTAACACAAATTAGGGTGCCAGGTCAGGGTCCTCCCTGTTTCTGAGGCATGGGTCCCAGCCTGGTAAGCTTTGTAGGAAGGAAGGCTGAGAAAGATCTGGAACTCAGGGCTGTTGTGAATAGGACAGCCTCTGAATAGGGGCGCCTCCTTGGGGCCTCAGTATTTATGAAATCATCCACAGACTTACGGAGTTCCCAGCACGTGGCAGGCACAGCACTAGACTGGGGCACCCGGGATACACCTAAGCTGATCACTTGAATCCATGAGGTTGAGACTGTGGCCCCCCGAGAGAAGGAGAACCAGAAGGGCTGGGAAACAAGCACCATTCTCTTTGATGGATTGTGGTCAGGGGAAGAATGGGGCTGAGGCTGACATAGGAGCCAATAGCCGTGACCACAGGCTCAGGCCACCTGTCTTCTGATCATCTATTCCCAGCAGACAGGTCAGCATGGCCCAGTTCATGGGCAAGACAGAAAGCACAGGTTCCCAATCTGTGACACCCACCCTTCGGCTCCCGGGGCCTAGGATGGCGAATGCCTCTGAGGGCTGGAAGAAAGCACCATTTGAGGACATGTCCCTCAACCCATAAATGAATGATGCCTGTGGCATTTCAGTGTGTTAGTTAACCGGAAATCAGCCAACATGCCCTGTCCTTGGAAATCGAAGTGAAGTTGGCTCGGATCCCAGCCCCTTGCAGGAAGGCCACAAATTCCTCCTGTGTTCATCAGGACTTAGGGGGAAGGGGAGGCTGTCGTGCTGGCAGCTGCTTTCCTGGTCATCTGCTTTCACTATGTTACCTTGTGGGTGGCTCGTCTGCCAGACCCCACACTCAGGTTTTCTTGACACCCTCCTCCACCCCAAGCTTTGATCTCACTACACATCTAACTGACTTTCTCTGGGGTTTACACAGCCAGTGGCCCCTCTCCTCACTTTGCCCTCTGGTGCCTCCAGACTCAACTCTCTCATCCATTTTGCAGAGCGTATCTCTTCCCCCGTCCACTCCCCTCCAAGACCACCCTTTGCCAAAGATCATTAATGGCTTCTGCTAAATAATGGGCCACATTTCTCCATCCCCTTCCTCAGGACCACCCAGGCAAAGATGGTCCAGCTGATGCTTCAACATTTCTGATTTTCCTCTTTCCGTTTCCCACAAGTGTCTGGGAGAGAAGAAGAAGATTATGGAGACTGACTTCCCTCTGATGTGAATTACGCCACCTCCCTACGTATGAAGATTTCAGCTCCTGTGTTCTCTCCTCTCTGCTCTTGGAGAGAGACTGAGAAAACTCCCTGGTTCTCAGGAAGGTGCATTGTCTTTGAGAAGTGCTGGTTTCTGCCCTGGAAAGGTTAAGGGGTAGGTATGGGACCCATTAAGAGAAAATCTTCTGTAGGCATTATCTGTAATCTAACAACAATTCCTCCATCACCACCTTCTACTCTAGAGGCTGGAAAAGTGAAATGCTCGTTTCCCAGGCTCCCTTGCAGATAGGGGTGGCCATATGATAACATCTTGACCAAAGGATGTCTGCAGAAGTTGGTCAAGGGGCTGAAGGGCTTCAGGGGAAAGCTTTTGCTTTCTAATAAAAGGGATCAGAAATGGCTGCTTCTTTCCTGTCTTGAACGTAGATGTAAAGTGTGGAGCTGTGGCAGTCAGCTTGCAACCTGGTACAACAAGCCTGGGTCCCTAATAGCTTCATGGGACAGCTGACCCAATGTTGCAACCACTCCCTCACAATTCTTATTCTGTGAGAAAGAGGAAACCTTTTTGTTTAAACCTTGGGATTTTCTGTTCCTTGCAGCCCAATGCAATCTTAATGGATTAATTGCCCTTTGAAAGAAGGTGGGTAGCCCTGTGGGCTTGGGGAGAGTGTGTAGGGACACCCCTGCTTTCACAGAAAGCCGACCCTTGTAAGTGTGACTTCTTGTGGAGGGAAGGAGATAAGAGTTCCATATCACCCAGAGAGTGGACCAGTCCTGACAGCACACTAGGGCTAGAGTGCTGGGCGAGTGGGTACTGTTGGAGGACCCACTGTGACTCTGGGTCCCTACACAAGACACACTTTTAGTGGGGTGTGACCTTTCGGGGTTGTCTTTTCTGGAAGGCTCACAGCCACCTGAGCAGGGCCTTTACTTTTGGATTGTGTAAGACCGGCTGCCAACAGTACCACCGTGTGGCAGAGAGTAGCAACAACAATGGCCGCGGGATCTGTAATCCAGGCTCCCTTTCGTCTCTGGGCAGGGGACAGGGACCCTCCTAGAATTGGTCTGGGCTTCCTGCTTATCTGACGGGTGTAAGTCCAAGCTAGCTTTTCTATTCAAAGGGGAAAAATGAAAAATTTGTATCTTAATTGCCAGAGGGAAGAGGGGTTGGGGAGCTGGGTGGAAAAGCTGAAGTGATTAAGAAATACAAATTGGTAGTTACAAAATAGTCATGGGGATGTAAAGCACAGCATAGGGAATATAGTCAATGATTTTGCAACAACTATGTATAGTCCCAGGTGGGTGGTAGACTAGACGGGGGATCACTGCATGAATTATACAAATGTCAAACCACTATGCTGTACACCTGACACTAAGATAAAATAATACTGTCAACTGTAACTGAAAAAATAAATAATTTTTAAAAATTGTACCTTGAATTTGTGGAGGATTCCTATTGGAAGGCAAAAGTAAGTAGGGGTCAGTTTTGGTCTTTTTCCCTCAGTTCCATGGAAAAGCTAAACATGTCACCTTCTGCCCACCTGAGCTCATGAGGTCATCGACTCCCTCTGCGGGAAATGGGTTGAGCGGTGACGACCTGATGCCTGTACTCCAGGATGTGAATCAGTGGGCCTCCTATGCCTGCTCCAGTCCTGTCTCAGTCACCACGCCAGGCTCAGACGTAGGAGACCCTCGTCACAGCCCCATCCTCCCTGACTGAGGCCCACAGATGAGGAATGAGGTTAGAAAATAAAATAAAATAAAACACAATCTACCCCTTAAATTTGCATAACACATGTAAGTACCTTCAAGCCAACTAGCAGTGCGATTTTCACAACACCCCATGAACGGGACTTACTTATATTTTTATTAAAGTTTGTTGGGTGACAATTGTTAGTAAAGTTACATAGATTTCAGGTGTACAATTCTGTAATACATCATCTATATATCTATCACATTATGTGCTCACTACCCAGAGTCAGTTCTCCTTCCATCACCATATATTTCACCCCGTTTACCCTCTTCTAGAACCCCACCCCCACCCCCTGGTAACCACTAAACTATTGTCTATGTCTATGAGACTTATTTTATGCTCATTTTACAGATGAGAAAACTGAAGCCAAGAGATGAGGAGTGGCTCATCCAAGCTCACACTGCTATAAACTACCCCAAAACTTTGTCTCTTAAATAACACATATTTATTATCTCCCACAGTTTCTGGGGGTCAGGAATCCAGGAGCAGTTCAGCTGAGTGGTTCTGACTCAGGGGCTGTCATGGGGCTGCGATCTCATCTGAAGGCCCCACTGGGGCTGGAGAACCCACTTCCAAGTTCACTCATGTACTTGTTGGCAGGAGGCTTCAGTTCCTTAACTTGTGGGACTCTCCATAGAGTGTTCATCATGCCAGCTGGCTTCCCCAAAGTGAGAGCGAGAATGAGAGTGAGAATGAGAGAGAGAGAGAGAGAGAGAGAGAGAGAGAGAGAGAGAGAGAGAGAGAGAGAGAAATGTCTTTTATAACCTAATTTTGGAAGTGACATAACATCACTTCTGCCTCATTGTATTGGTCACACAGACCAATCCTGGTATGGTGTGGAGGGCACTACATAGGGTATGAATACCAGGAGGTGGGGACCACAGGGGCCATCCCAAAGGTGGGGTACCTCATAGAACCTTATCTCCCAGCTCCTGTATTCTCAGCCTTTGGCTCTCAAGATTGGCAGGGGCTCCCTTTGGGGTAGAGTTGTCAGATATAGCAAATAAATATATAGGATGCCCAGTTAAATTTGAATTTCAGATAAACATGAATTATTTTTTAGTGTAAGTATGTCCCAAATCTTGTCTGGTAACCCTACTTTGGGCAGGAGGACTAGGTGCCCAAGAGAGGACACTCCTAGGGGAGGGCCGAGTTCTGGGGCTCTAGGTTGGTGCATGTGAGCTGAGGTGGATGGGCTGACCTCTGGCCTCTGTGGGCGCTGGGTCCAACCCTTCCACCCCAGTCCTCAGCTTCCCAGAAAGACCCCGACAGAGTGGTCAAGACAAAAAGGGCTGGAAAAGCCTTTCTGCAGCCCTGGTGCTCCCACCCCTGCCAAAGTTTCCTTCCCTAAGGGGCCTGGAGAGAGAGGCGCCCCCAACCTCAGCTCCAGGTGGGGCCTCAGAAGCCCAAGACTGAGGGGTTGACAGGAGGAGAGTGGCTAGAGGAACCAGGACGTGGAAGGCACAGGATCCCACCTGCTCTAGCCATACGTGGGGGAGGGGGGGCAAAAAGAGGCCTCTGTCTTTCTCACAGAGGGGTCCCAAAAGGCCAGCTTGAGTGGCATCCTCCCTGGTCCCTGCGCCAACCCCCTGCCTCTTCCCAAATCTTTCTGCCCCACCCCCCAGCCAATGTCCACTCTCAAGCCTTCTCAAGTGGTCCTGTCTTTATTTGCAAAGGAATCATTGTTGAGGACATCACCTCCCTTCCTCGGTCTCCCTTCCTTGTGAGGCTGGAAAGCTCAGCTCGTCTCCGCCTCAGCCTCACAGGACCAACGGGGCTCAAGTTTCAGGGCCAGGAGTTGGCTTCCCCAGGAAAAGCTTGTCCTTTCTCAGACACCCTTGTCCACATGGCTACCCTCCCCTCCCCAGCAACCCCCCAAGGCCCATCCCTTTCAGGCCAAAAGCCCCACCCAAAGCTACCCTGAGAGCTGGGCCAGGCCTGGCAGGGCAGGCCCACTCTAGATGAAGCGCTTATCCTGCTCCAGGTAGGAGAAGGGGTCCCCGGGGAAAGGCTGAGGTGGAGGCTGGTTGTAGGCGCCCTGCAGGAAGATCCAGGCCGTGCCCACCACCATGATGGGCGTCACCACAAACAGGCAGAGTCGGTCCACTGTGCAGGCCACCTGGCTCCAACAGTCCTTCTCCTGGGGACAGAGTGGGGCAGCAAAAAGAGTGGGGTGAAGAGGGCCCTCAGACCACAAGACCTGCACCTCAAGCTGGGCTCAGTGACAGGCATGGCTTTGGCATATCTGTAGGGGCTGCCTCTGGCTTGCATTTTCCCCCTCCAGCCACAGGCAGAGCCGGTCATTCTGTCTGTCTAGGAGACCGAGAGCAGGGCCACAGCTTCCCTCCCAGCCATTCAGTGCTCCTGCTACCGTGTTTCCCCCTAAATAATACCTACCCCGAAAATAAGCCCCAGTTAAGATTGTCAGCCAGACAGACACATTTAGTATGTTATGGCGATGTTCCAGAAGAAGAGGACATGACTGTATTTGAATAAATGTAGATTGTTGTACATGAAAAAATAAGACATCCGCTGAAAATACACCCTAATGTGTCTTTTGGAGCAAAAATTAATATGAGACCCAGTCTTATTTTTGGGGAAACACGGTAGCCCATTTGTGAAGTGGGAAAAGGTGCCTCTTTCTCAAGAGAGAATTTTAGAAAGTTATAGACTACTGAACAATCCTAGAAGGCTGCCTATATCTGGCTGTGTCTGGAGTATCAGGCTTGGAGTTGGGCAGGGATAGAAAATGATTGGCGGCTGAGAGAAAGAAGGGACCCTAAGGGATGTCAGGGTGTGCCCCCGACGGGGTGGAGCTGTGTGTCTGTGTATATACCTGAGTGTGTGCCAGGTCCAGTGTGCTGCTATGGAGTTCTAGGCAGGGGCGCCCCCTGTCTGGGGAGCCTGGACTCTGTACCCACTGGGAACTCCACCTCAATTGGTGTGTGTCTCGGAGGGGAAGTGTGCCCCCCTAAGATAGGACACACTTGATCAGTGCACTACTTGAACACCTGTACCTGGCAGCCTTGTGGCTACTCACCTCACTGTAACGGTTCTGATCCCTCATGTGGTTGACAATGAAGTTGGCCCCATCCACGGCTGGCTTCAGCTCACTGAAGAGCTCCTGCTGGGCCTGCTCAGAGACTGCTGGGGGCCGGCCTGTGGGTACCAAACCAGAGGTGGGCATGAGGTCTTCCCCCACGCCACCTCCCGGGGCTGGGCCAAACCCTAAGCCACTGAGGACCCACGTGCAGTGGTGAGGCGTCGGGCCAGCCCATGCCGCTCTGACTGCTTCTCGAACATGAGGTCACTTCGGGATTTGAGCGAGAAGTACTCCTCAGCCTTGGAGATGTAGCCCAGGGAGCTGCTCCTCCGGACCAGGGTCCTGGGGCTGGGCCCATCCTCTGCCGGGCGGGACATGTGTAGGAGCTTGGGTAGGGTCTCTAGGAAGAGCTGTAGCAGGTCAGGGGGACACAGGAAAGCCATTTAACCAACATGGGTCACCTTCACACATCCAAATGTCTGTGACTCCATTCCTGGCCACCACAAAATGCTCCCCAGCCTGATGCTGTCATTATCCCCGCCCCCCCCACTAATCCCCTACTGGTGGACACTTAGGTTGCTTTCAGTTCTCCCTGATTACTCTCAGCACAGAGTAGAATTCATTTGTTGACAATAAATTACATATGAAAAACAAAAGAGTAAGAAAAATGCCCCAAATCCTGAGTTCTCTTCTGCAAATGCTTAAAGACCAGAAATGTTTCTAACCCACCCTCAGCAGTCCCAGAACAGCCATGTGGTCCCCATAGTGGCCGAGAGGAAGGACAGCCCTCTCCTGGGCATCATGCCCCCACCGTCCTCACCTTCTTTTTAATCAAGGTATAACAAACATACAATAGAATGAGCAAATCTTAAGCATAGCTAGATGACTTTTTGCAGATGCACCAAACTGTATAAACACCACCCGGATATTAAACATCCCAAAAAGGTTCGGTCATGCCTCCCCACATCAGTACCCTCTCCCCACCCCCCAGAGGTAACCACCATCCTGACTTGTATCACTAAAGATTGGTTTTGCCTGTCCCTGAACTTCATAGAAAGGAAATTGCAGTCTGTGGTGCCTGGCTTCTTTCACGTAACATTACGCTGGCGGCGTGTGGAGCAGCCGGTGGTACTGTTGCACTCCCCCACAGGACGATATCGCAGTATTTTCACCCGGGTTCCTGGAGAGGGGCGTGCGGACAATTTCTAGCTTTGGCTCCTGACAGCTCACCTTCTTGACCCCCTCGGACAGCACATGGGTGCTGGGGGTGCGGAAGTGGATGTTGAGCACGATGACACAGATCACCACGACCATGGTCACCAGTACCATACCGAAGAGCAGGAACCTGTGGGCACACACTCAGCCTGAAGCTCATGACGGGGTGGCAGGGAGACGTGGGGACTGGCAGGTGAATGCGGGGCGCGGCGTCACTCACTTGCCAATGAGGGGGATTGCCATCGACGTGGGCGGCAGCCTCTTGGAGATGAGCAGCAGGAAGACAGACTGTGCCAGGAGCACCGAGATGGCCATTGATGTCTTCTCGCCACCTGGGGGAGCCCGCACTCAGCTGTGACCTCTGGTCCCAGAGGGTCCCACTGTGGGCCCCACACTACTTGTTCGCAATACCATGAGCCTATTAACGTCATGGGCTATGATGCTAGAGCTACCGGGTTCAAATCCCGGTTCTGACACTTACTGGCTGAGTGACCTTGGGCAAGTAGCCTAACCTCTCTGTGCCTCAGTTTTCTCAACTGTTAAGTGTTGTGACTACCAGATGAGAGTGTTAAGGTTGTCACTCCTCCTGGCACTGGGTAAAGTGTTGTCACTCAGCCAACACCAGCTATTATCATTAGCCAATCCTTCGCCACTCAGCCTTCCTAAATTACAGCTCTGCATGTCCCTGCCTGCACAGACAGCTCCCGGCACCAGAATAACACCCCAGCTCCCAGTACTTCACTCAAAGACCCCAGCCCGGCACTGCCCTGCTCTTCCCACCTGAATTCCTGAATACACTTGGCAGAGGCTGATGTGGTCACAGGCCCGTGGCCCTGTCCCAGTGCCTCTGTTCTATCTGCAATGTCCCTCTCAAACTGTCTCCAGCTCAAGCACCGCCTCTTCCAAGAAACCTTGCCCCTGCCCACCACCCCCAGGTCATGCTCCCGGTCCTGTAATTTCTACCCTGTCTACCAGGGGCAGGGGCTGGATGGCATTTGTTCTGGGAGTCGCTGTGCCCTGCTCATAGTAAACATTCTAGAGCCAAGTGAGCAGAGATGACACGTGCCTTTCTAGAACCAGGTATGTGTAGATGCATGCGTCCACTACCTGGCTTCCTAGAGATCCTGTTATCCACCCACAGACTCAACAGGTGATGGCCTCCTGTGTGCCAGGCCCACGGTCACACATGGTGACCACGACAGACCTGATCTCTGCTCTGGCAGAGCTAGGGTCTTGGGAAGCCTGTCGTGAGAGGCAGAAGTGGGGTCCAAGAGAGATGAGACCCCCAGGGGCCCTGTCCATTTGGGAGATGTGGTAGGGTCACAGAGCCCTCCCCCTGGCTGGCAACATGCCCCTCACGCTGGACCCTGGGCAGGAAGCCCCAGGGGTGGTGCCCCCTAGGTGGCTGCCAGGAAGAAGTGAGGGGCTGAGCAGGGGCTGCCCTCGGGGAGGGGGAGGCTGCCCGGAGGCGGGGCCGGGCTGAGGCTCACAGTCGGCGGGCAGGTAGAAGACCAGGTTGATCATGAAGGAGATGAGTACACAAGGCACGAGGATGTTGATGATGTAGAAGAGGGGCTTGCGGCGAATGATGAGGTAGAAGGTGACGTCCTGGCGGCCGGGACGGTCCAGCGGGATGCTGGGGTCCACGTTGACCTTGGCCGGCCGGTGCACTATCTCCCACTCCCCGTTCTCTGAGGGCAGCAGATGGATGTTTTGAGGGTCAGGCAGGGCACGGGGGCTAAGGGGCGCCTCAGGGCAGGACAAGGGGCTGGGAGAGTGAACCACCCAAGGCACAGCCAGGTCTGTCTGTGGGGCCCTGGTGGGGAGGCACAGGTTCTGTTTGTGGGTCTTTCCTTGGGGATTGAGATAGAGGTTTCAATCTACAAGGGGGATATTCTCCTCTGGGATTGATTTTTTTCCCCCTTGGGAAAAATAGAAGCTGAGACCACATTTGATTCAAATAAGGGGTCTTGGGGATAACAAAGCAGTGAGACTAACCCCCACCCCCAACCTGCGATGTACTAGCATTGGGACCAGCAGGATGTCGGTCTTCTCTGAATGGACAGGGTGAGCAGTGGGTTCCAGGCTGAGCCTGGTCACAGATAGGGGGTGGGGGCTTTGGGAGGGAGTGACATACATCCTATCAGGATGACAGCTGAAGCCCCAACCACACCCCTGGCCTCTCCCGGGACAGGAAGGCTAACCACCGCCCTCATTTGTTGGCCACATTTGTCCCCAGGGATCCTGCTCAGACCCAGAGGGTCTTCTGGTCTCGGCAGGTGCCGGGGGTGGGGCACTGGTGCCCGGCTGTCTCGGGCTTTGAGACACAATGGCCCCAGTTGGCCCTCTTTTCCTTTCAATGTACTGGATTGTGTCAGGAAGCGTGAATGTATGGGAAGTGTGTATCCATGGGAGAGTGTCTGCCCACCCACCAACGGCTGCTCCCAGCACCTGTGAAGCCCTCGGGGTCAATGATAATCCACTCCACGGGGTAGAAGCGGCCATCTTCTTCTTCCTGCTTCAGGTTCAGGGTGATCTCCTTGGCCGTGTACTTGAGTGAACTGGAGAGGGCAGTGGGCAGAGGGTGGTCTTCAGCCACTGGCTGGGGCTACTGATGGGGGAAGGCTGGCACAGGAGGTTCAGGGGCCGTTGTGAGGGAGGGGAGCTCTAATCAGGGCAGAGCAGGGGTCTCTGCCCGAGGTTGCTTCACTCACCTCCCTCGGCCCCTGGCAGGGTACCCTGGAGGGAGGGGTGACTGGAGAAGAGGATGCACCTGAACTTGAGAGAGCAGTTCTGCCAGTCGAAGGGGAAGTAGGTGACGGAGATGGGGCAAGAAGAGCGGAAGATGGCGGGCGGCAGCCAGTACACATCGCCTGAAGAATAGACCAGCACGTTGCAGGAGTAGGAAATCTGGAAGAAGCCATCATTGCTGGGGGACAAGGACAAGGGCCACAGTGAGCACCAGCCAGTGTGACTGGCATGGTTGGGGGAGGCGGAGGAGGGAGGGCAGTGAGAAGCGTGGGGCTGGAGGGGGAGGCTCAGATGCTTAAGGAAGGGAGGCAGAGTGACAAGGGGAAGCCAGAGAGGGCTGCGGCTCAACTTATTCTCCAGCACAATGTCTGGGAGCCACAGCATGTCAGAAGGCAGGCGCAGGACGCTGATGTTCCCAAATTCTTTCTCATCCCACTGAAGCCGGTTGTCTATCCAGCCCTAGAAGCTGAAAGGAATGTCAGCAGTGGGCTCTGCTGCGGCCTGGGCTCCCTCACTCCTCCCAGTTTCCCTGAGGGAAAACAGGACAGGGTCTAGGGCTGTGGCAAAAGAGGCTTGGGGAAGGTGGGTATAGAGTGGGGGCGCAGGTCTGTCATGTACAGCTGTGTAGGATGTAAACTGCACAACTAAGGGAGCACTGTTTCCATGATGGATGCAGAAGACTTATGTCTATATCATAAACCTCTGACAGGTGGCGGGGAGTGTCTTCTAATAAAATCAGGATACTGTGACAATTTCCCCCCAGATGAAGGAACTAATCCATCCAAAGGCTCTGTCTGGGCTGGCGGCTGCACTAGCTCGGGGGAGGGCAGCTGGGCCTGGGTTTTCTCTGTAGGCAGGAACCAGCCCCTCCTGGAGGACAGTGTCTGAGCAAGCTGGGGATCCCCAAGCAGAAGTCGGCACAGGGGAGCCTGGGTCCTGCACCCTCAGCCCCCAGCTCTCAGTGGGGTGTTCTTACGTGCTCAATCCACACGTTGGTGGTGAGGGTCTCCTCAACTTCTTTCTGTAATCAAACAGGAGCACTGTCCCCCAGGGGCCTGCATCATTCTTTCACATGCACACATTCACCAGGCACCTCCTCCCAGCATCCACCCAGGAGAAGCCATGGCAACTGGTCCAACCAGACTGCTGCCCCAAGCACTCAGGACTGGGTAGGCAGAGCAGGGAGTTGGGGGGGGCACATGGCCTCTGAAATGTGTCATGGGTGTGATATGGGGGGCACCCCAGAACTTCAGCTGGAGGGGAAGGGGCCTTAGCCTGAGGCCTGGGGCAGCATGGGACACAGAGAAAGGCCAGAGCACACTTCCTAGGAGAGGAGCTACCTTAGGCCAGCCTGGGCCTTGAGCTTCCTCCATGGCCATCCCAGTCTGGAAGACAGCTAGGCCTTGAGGAAGCTGACCCTGGCCTCCAGTCCCCAGCCTAGCCACGGAGGGGCCTCTCACCAGGGAGATGAGGTTGGAGAGGGTGAGGGCCAGTGAGATGTCCATGCTCTCCTCTTTGTTCGCTGCAGGCCGGACCTCCTTATTGTAGCCCTTCCCAAACAGGTGCCGGATTAGTCGCTCCTCCTCGTTCAGGCCCCAGCTGCCTGGGGGGACAGGGACAGGGATGGGTCCTGGGCCGGGGTCCAGGAAGGAAGGTTCCCTGAGGTCCTGCTGGGCTGTGGGGCTAGGCTGAGCAGGGAGATCAAACCACTCTCCAAAGTGGGGCCCTGGTTGTCGGGGCCCTCCAGGGAGAACTGGCAGCGGGAGTGGGAAGGGGGCCTGAGGCTAGGGGAGGGAGTACCATGTAGGAGGAATGCGGAGGACCATGCAGTGGGGGACCCCGGGGGACATCCTGAGGGACCCCTCAGGGTGGGGTGATGTCCAGTCTTACCACAAATGACCAGGGTGGCCAGCAGCCCCAGCGTTAACACAGGCCCCGCCATCCGGTCCCTCCAACTAGGTCTTGCGTCTGTCCCTCCAGTCCACAGGCTGGAAAATGTGGGTGGGTGGCAGAGGGACAGGTGCAGAGTGGGGCAGGGAGGGGCAAAAGGAACAGGCAGCCGGAAACGCAATCTGATACCTCTAGACTCTGCTGCTGGGTAGAGAACCAGGGGCAGGTGACGAGGGGGTGGGGACAGGGACCGGCCCGCGGGAGGAAACCCAAGGACATGAGGCAAAGATCCCAGGCTTGGACTCCCCACCACTAGCGCTAGTGGTGGGGGTGAGGGCTGGGTGATGGCACTGGACACTGGGGATAGTGCTGGTCAGCCATGGATAGCGGAGTGGTGACGGGCAGGTCAGCTGCCGCCATTTCTTGGGAGGCAGACAGGCCAGCTCAGACGGTGGCTTAGCAGGCCCTCTCCAGTGTCTCTGTGACCTCTGTCAAGAGCTCCTGGAGGCGGGGCCCTGCACAGGCCCTACTCCCAGAGAGCTAATGTCTACCCACCCAGTTCCCATCCCAAGAAAGCTCCAGAGTTGTCTCCATAGATCATTAATAACGTTTATTAAAGCAACTGTGCTTTTCTGATGGCGCATCTAGGAAAACCTATGGAGCCCAGGACCCTGTCCTACCCCACACACCCAGCCACCTGTGGTAGTGACAGTTTATCATCAGGCTCCCTGAACCCTCCCAGTCCCGAGGAGCAGTAGGTCCTGACCAGGGGCTGGGGGCCCAGACATGGCTAATGGCCACCTGGCTGGGGAAACCAGAAGGCCAGGTGGGTGTTACTCCTCCTCTCCCAGCCCCCTGCCCTGCCTCACACCCATCCGGGCTCTCTCTGGCTCTGCCTCAGCCTGAGCAGCCAAGCGGAAGGACTGCAGGGCCTGCACCAGCAACCGGGGAAGGCTTCGAGCCAATGTGGCCGGCTCCAGGCCCACCAGGCCGCTGAAGGCAACGCGCTGGCCTCCCACGCCTGCCCGAACCCAGGCTCCGAACAGCCCCGTTATCGTCTTGGAGCCCAGATCCGCCAGGACCTGCAGAGGCAGGAGGGTGCTCAGGGGCCCACAACCCCACTCTTGGTCCTCTCCTCCTGGCCCCCAAAACTCTCACCCAGACCCATCCCCCTTTCTCACCCCCCAAACCCTGCACACTTTCTGTGTACTCGGACACCCCAAAAACCCCTCCACTCACACTTCCCCCTCCCTACCACACCAAGAACCCACAAAGCACCCCAGCTCACACGCAGCTGCCCTCCCCACCCCCTTCTCCCTGGACTCTCCACTTTCCTCCCAAGCTGCTGGGGGAAAGGTCCTCCCTCCTGCTGGGGAGGGTGGCCCTTCTGTCCCCCTACCAATCAGGGCTGATCCAGGACCGCCTTCTGTAGCCACTGTGAAGGAGTCTGGGAAGCCTGGGGACATACCTCCTGAAAGTTCATGACCAGGCCCTCCAAGGGGACCTGTAGGATCCAGGCATGGGTGTCCTGGAGGGTAGCCAACTTGTGCTGCAGGGACTCCAGCCCAGGGCAGCCTGCAGGAAGGGAGAGGCCCAGGAATAACAGAACTGACACCAGCAGAGTTGGGCTGGGTTCCCACCAGCTCAGGACCACCTCCCAGGGGGCCGACTTCTCATGGGGAAACCGTGGCTCAGAGAGGTTAAGTGATAGCACAAAGTCGAGCATTTCCTGACACTGATGAGGGCCCAAAGCCACAAGTAGCCCCCAAGAGTCATCCCCCTGCGTTAGCGGAGGGGGAGAGCGCATCTGCCCCTTACCCCACGGCGTAACTGCTTCCCGGTGCAGATCCCAGGAGAATGCCCTCCCCTCCCGGCTTGGGCCAGCCCTAGGCCGACTCCGTTGGCGATGGCCGGCAGCGGGCATCATTACCGTAAGCGTCCCCGAGTGGCTCAGGCCTTCGCTTCCGGAACCGCGCACCTGCAGCCCAGGATCCTGGGGAAATGCAAAATTAGCGGAACGCTACTGCGGCGCAGTGGTGGGGCCGGGGCTGCGAGAGCCCAGGGTACCTGCGTGCAGCCGCTGCTCGCGGGCGGGGTGCCTGGGAGGCTCCCGGGGCGACAGAGTGGGGCGAGCCAGGACTGAGGCGAGGCGCCGCATCCCCGGGCGCGGGCCGAACGACTCCTGGGCGCCCCGCAGCAGCTCCAGCAGGGTGTGCGCCAGCGAGCGCAACTCTGCGAATAGGACAGGGGTGCGAGCGGCGGTCAGACGTGGGCCAGGCCTCCTGCCCCCGGCCCAGCCCCGGGAAAGAGACTGACCGCATCGCCGCCGGCGCTGCAGGCACTGCTTGTGCGCCAGGGGCGCACAGGCACCCTCGGGTCCCGGGCACAGATGGGCGTAGAAAGCGCAGGGCGTGGCGGCGTCTGCCGGCGGCTTTTCCGGAGGGTCCCAGGCCAGAAGCTCCCTGCAGCTGGGCTCGCGGTTGGAGGGGGCCGCTGCGGGGAGCGGCAAGCGCCAGTTCACCCCGCGTTTGGGGCACTAGCCCCCGAAGCCCTCCCTGTTGGGTTGGGAGACCGGCTTTCCCGACGCAGAAGGGGGTTGGAGGGCGGGGCGTGATGGAAACGGAATTGGGCGTGTCCTGAGGTGTCGGCGGAACACGGCTGAGGAGGCTCACCGCTCATCTGCTCCTGGAGCCAGTCCCTGAACACCGCCACACGGGTGTAGACCCCGGGCTTCCCTGGCTTCCCGCATCCGTCCCCCCATGAGGTGACTCCGTACAGGACCTCCCTGGGGCGGGGGCCAGTCTCAGAACAGGTCAGAGGGCCTCCAGAATCACCCTGCGGGGACGCGAGCCAAGAGAGAACACACTGCATCGACACCCCCCCACCCCCGTCCCCACACACGCATATGCCAGTCTTACACCTGACAGCTAAAGCAGCTCTGAGCTCCACTGGGGTTACCGCTCTCGTACCCATTTTAGCCTTGAGGACATAGAGACTCAGAGAAATTGGGTGACAGCCTGACTGTAGAAGGAAAGTAGGCTGTCCCCCCACTGGGGAGCGGCCCACACAGCGACCCCCCCCCCATCAATCGGGGCGCATACCTGGCATGAGTCGATGCCCCCGGACAGATAACCGGCGCAGAGCATGGTGCTGGGGCGCAGCCCAGGCCCCAGCGCCCTTCGGCAGGTGTCGGCGCTGAGCAGCGGCACGTGGGCCTCTCTCACCGCCTCAGCCGCAGGCCCATCTACAGGAAAGCGGTGGAGCGGGCTCGGGCCTGGAGGGCCGAGGCCCCGCTTTGAGGGTCCTCCCTCCCATTACCCTCCTTGATTGCTCCCCTTTTGCAAGATCCGGCAGCATTTTGTGAACACAGCTGGGCGTAGTAGATCCAAGTCTTTACACTCCCGCCTACCCAAACTCCATCATCACCCTTGTCCCCATTCTTCCTACGCACAAGGGCGGTTCCCCGGCGCTGCCCATACCTTCGAAGAAGGCCCCCCAGCCCGCGATGGCGCAGGTGGTGCCGGCGGGGGGCTCTTGGGGCCCTTGGGGGAGGCACACGGGGCGCGCCGCCCCTGCGGGGCTCACCGGTGTCCACAGTTGCACCAGGGCAAGGTCACTGTGGAAGGTCCGCGGGTCAAACTAGGGAGAGAGTGACCGCGCAGTGTCAACGAGGCCTGGGGTGGGGGTGGAGGTGCTGTTCCCAGCTCTGCGGGCCTGGGGGCTGCCCTCTCACCTTAGGGTGGGGCAAGATGCGATTCACCGGCACCTCCTCCGGTGTTCCCCCGATGGCCCCTCGGCCAGCTTCACCGTCCATAGAAGCGCGTTCGGGGCTCTGGGTGATGAGCGGTGGGTGATACCCGGGGCAAGGGTGTAGCAGTTTCCCTGGAGACTCTACTCTCCGCCCACGGGCACCACCCAGTGATCTCGCACGCCTGACTGTTTTCCCGCCTGGGGGCAGGGAGACGGGCGGTGCGCCCCTAGAGATCCGCACCCTGGCTTCGCGGCGCCGGCGCCTTGAGGCTGGGGCGCCCGACAGCGGGCTGCCGCCGCCAGGGGGCAGCAGAGACCAGCCCTCGTTCGTGTCATTCAATGATTTGGGAGGAGTCGGACCCCAAGTTGGAGACTCGGGCTGGTCAGGGGGCTGGGAGCCGGACCTACCCCGCGAAGCAGTGTGCGGCGGTGAGCACCCAGGACGCCTCCACCAGGACGCCGCCGCACAGAGGCTGCCCGCTGAGTTGCAGCCTCACCAGCCAGGGCCAGGCCCCAGGCGGTGCCGCGCTGCCCCCCATAATGCGGCCTTGGGCCTGTGTCACATTGACGGTGCTCGGGAGCCTCTCGCCACAGGGCCCTGGAAAGGCGATGCGCTGTCACGAGGGAAAAGTCCTGGCCGTCCGCACCATCGAGGCCTCCCCAGGGTCCACCTGCTCTCAGTCCTGTCCCCTTGAAACTTTTCAGCCTCACCTGGCTCAGCTGGGTCCTGGAGGAAGGCGGCTTGAGGCCTAAGATGCCAAGGTCCTGCTGAGAAACAGACTTTTGAGCTTCACTGCCACCCTCCCACCCTTCCTCCACCCCGAGCTGGTCCTGTGCCCTCTCTTTCCCCTGGGCTCCCTTTCTCTTACCACTGCCCTTAGCAGTCCAGGTCTGTGGCGGCAGCCATAAACTTCTCACTGTTCACCAAGTGCCCAGACTGCTCCTGCCCTCTGCCCTTGCACCAGCTGTGCCCTGGGCCTGGCATGCCCTTTCCACTGGGAGGGACCTTCATAAGCGTTGTCTTGCTTGCAGCCCCACCCAGTCTCTGTCTCCAAGGAGTCAAGTCCGAAGGGAGGGGATGCCGTGGACAGGAGAAGGGGCCCAGAGCAGTCAGCACAAGCTCACCAGAACACGGGGTGGTGTGGTTGGCACAACCTCGGCACTCACGCAATCTGTGCTGGATCTCCATCGCCACTAGATTTACTGCCCACTGGGCACTCTTCTGGGCAGCCTGCAAGGCCTTCGTCCCTTGGGCTGACAGAGCTGCTAGGACATGCAGCACAAGTCTTGCAAAGTTGTCCTCCTTGCTGCAGCCCCGAACCCCACCTTGGAAGGCCCACAGGGAAGCAGGCTGGGCTCCTGGAGCACTGGGCCAGAATGGGAGGAGAGAGAACCCCAGGACTCCAGGACCCAGAACTCAGGGGATGGTTCTGAAGCCTCAGCCCAAGATGTCTCTGTAATTCAACTGAGCTGGGCTGGAATCTTTGAAAAGGGTGTTTCCTTAAACACCTTGAAGGAAAAACAGCACCCTGAAGATACAGACATCACAGAACTCAGACTTATTGACACAAAATGACTATGGTTGGATCACCCAGCTTTGGACCCAGAGAACCAAGGAGATGCTGCTCTGGTCCCTTTCCTTCCACTAAACCCTGACACTTCCCTAACGCACACCCTTGCTGGCTCCCCTTCCCTTTCCATCCTCATCCTCCCCCTCCCTCTCCTACCTGTGTCTAGGTTCCTGGCCCCTTCTCCTGGCAGGGTGGGCAGGAGCAAAAGGTCCTTGTGAATGGAGGTGGCAAGTTCATGCTCCCCTGTCTGGGACCCACTTCCTTCCTCTCTGATCCTCCCACCTCGGCCGCTCCTTCAGACCAGCATGGGCTCACCTTGCAGGGTGCTGGGCGGCAGGCGCATGTACAGTGGGTGCCCCTGGGCAGACCGTGGGTCTTGGAGAGGCAGTAGTACCAGCAGTACAGCCAGCAGCATGGTGGCCAGGGCACCGAACTTGTCCTCTTTCCCCCTCAGGGTCCACCTTCCAGGCACATATCCTGTGGTGCCAGCCTCCGGCTGCCTTTCTGTCCCTGGGTACTGAAATCTCATTCTTCAAACCATCTGACATCAAAGTTACCCACTTCCCTTGGTCGTCCCTCACCTGGCCCTTAACTCCAGGAGCCCACAGAGGAATGGAGCTTGAGGGGCTATATAGAGGACAGACAGGGAGGGGGGTACATGGGAGGGGGCCAGGGTTGGGGAAGAGCACAGGGTAGTGGGCTCTACCCTCATCTTTGAAGTCTCATCGTCCGGCTCTGAGGCCCCCCTTCGGTCAAAGGAGCCCTTGTTTCTGCGGCTCCATCAAAGGGGCCTGGACAGGCCAGAAGAGCTGACGGTTGGGCTGGGGGCCAGGCAGAGGGGGACTGGTGGGCAGGGGTTGGCCCCATCTCCAGGGCTCAGATGGGGGGGCTTCCCATCTGCCTCGACTCCCTGAGGAGTTCTCAGCTATGCGGGGGGGTGGGGGGGCGGACACTCTTGATGGGAGGAGGGCAGGGGTTATCTGAGGGTCTGCGGAAGCCCCAGCCCCTGAGGAGATACCTGCGCTCCCAGCTCGTCTGCCCCTAATTGCTTGGCAGCAGCCCTCCCCAATGTGGCTATTTCTAAAGATGATCAAAGCACTCTAATTAGTGCAGTAATTGCCGCACTGGGGGTAGTGGGTTGGGAAGAGGCAGAGGCAGGAGGACGCTGGAGTGGCCCAGGGAGGAAGGCGGAGATAAAAGGCCCCACCAGTGGCCCAGTTCAGGGAGGACAGGCCCCAGCAGCTTCTGACGCTCTCCCTGACCCCTTGCTTCTGCGCAGGGTCCGCTTGGCCTGTCCAGCATGTTCTCAGTTGCTATGACCCTGATCTAGCAGGAGGGAGTCTTCTAGAGTCTCACTGGTAGGGCCACAAATGGGCAGCTCTCTGGGGACCGAGTCCCCATCTCGCGCAGAGAGGAGATGCTCTTGTGCCACGCAAAATGTCCTGGGGCTAAAAAATAAATCTAATCACCGCAGTTCATGCTGGTGACTCCAGGGTGGCTTTGGCAGGCCTGGTCCTTTTCCAGAGTGGATTCTGTCATGACATCTCCTTATTACCACTCTCCTTTCCTCTCCAGACCTTCCGCACAGGTGAACAAGCCTCTAAGGGGAACCTGCCCCACTTCATAAGACAGAGCCCCGGACCTGTAGAGGTGATGGGTGCGAGGCAGAGATGGGGCAGCCAAATCCAGCAGCTTCTCCCACCTCTTCCTTCCATGCAGGCAGCAGAGATGGCGCACAACCTCATTTTCCTCCCTGAAGCGATGTCCCATCATGTTGCTTCCCCACCTCTCTGGGCACTGACCACAAGGAGGTTCCCACCCCCTGGAATTCCACTGGAGGGGGCCACCCACCCACTGATGTGCTGGAGTCGGCTCATACCGGCTCCTGAGAACCAGTCATTGGCATTTCTTCCCAAGTCTGCGTCTGGTGACATGGTGGTGGCTTGAAGTCAGCCAACATGGGAGTATTTATGCCCTTGACATCCGCAAACCCTGCAGATCAGAGCTCTTTTCTGCAGGAAATCAGTTGTCCAACATTTACCAGCGCACCACTGTACACACCCCTTCCTTCCCCGGGTACCACTGCACTTCATGAAGATGGTACCTCTGACTCAGGAATGCCGTGAAGATACAGTCTGGGCATGGATTATTGTGAGTGAATACTATGAAGTTGGAAATTACTCATATTCATCAGAATATCTGTCCATCTAGATAAGACGTATATCTAGATGGGGTTGTAAGTATCTATCTTTTTATCCACGATCTCCAAATTCTTGGCTGGGAGGGTAAAGTTCAACATGGCCTGTATTTGAAGCATAAACAGAGGTTTGAGAAAATGTCCAAAGGAAAATTATCTGTGGTTCCACGAGACAGCCATCAAAGTAAGAGACCCAGAAAGCAGAGAAGGTGGTGGAAATGCCTTGTAGGCCTCTGGGTAGAGAGGCCAATAGCTTCGACATATTCTCCAAGCTGTACAGGGATTAAGGCCTGGAGCCAGCCCCCCCACCCCGTCCTCCCCAATCCCCCCACAATGGAACCCGTATGGACGCTTCCTCTGGGGGATTCCTGGAGGAGAGCACTTCCTGCCCATTTAGCACTGGTGTCCCTCAGCTGCTGGGGTCCTGCCAAAGCCAGGTGGGCCAGGCCACAGCATAAGTACACAGCCCCACCCACCCTTCTACCTCCCCAGGTCTTCAAGGTAGGAGGCAAGAGGAGCAAGGAGACCTGGGGTTGCCGTCTCTTTACTGTCCCTTCTGCCCCAACTGGTAAAAGCCCTACCACGGCCCAAAAAAATATTAGGGACCTCACAGCATGGATTGCAATTCCGCTCAAACACTAGCTCCGCTTGTCTGGCTCCTCTGCCACTTCCCGTTCCGATGGCTGGGTCAACGGCCTTCTCCTCTCTTTTGTATATACCCCACCCCAAGACCGGGTCAATTTCATCCACTTCCAGAGGTCACCTCTTGAGACCAGCATCTAAATCCATGTTTTGTGAAATTATTTTGTTTATTATTGGTGATGGGTATACTTGTTTCTTAATTGCTTCTCCTTTGGAATGTGATGGCCACTCTTCCAGCAGTTCCTCTCATGTCACATCACCCTCTTGTATTTTCTTCAGAGCTATCATGTCTCCATTGCAGTCTGCCCAATGAAGTTCTTGCCTGTTTAAGGGGCTCAGTCTCCCACAGTCTAGTTGAGCGGGCAGTTCCTGCCATAGCTCCTCCCCCACTGCAGGGCTCACTGCCCAAACTCTGTCAGAAGCCATGCTCCGCCACACCCTCTCCTCCAAGGGGGGGGGAGGGCCTTCAGGTAGCACAGGGTTGGTGGAGAGAGCATCTTCCCCTCACTTCTCCAGCCAAGCCAGAATGAGGAGTGGGGTATTCAGAGGAATCAAGGAGTTCCTTGCTCAAGAATCAGGGGAGCTGGTAAGGAGGAGAGGCTGGCATGTCGGTGCCCAGTTGGAGGTCAAGTGAGCCAGAGGACTCGATGACCAGCCAGGGACTCTTGAAGTGATGGTGGGGTGGAATGTCTGAGTGGGGAGAGGTCAGCTCCACCCACCCTGAGGTTTCTGGTCCCTAAGAATGTACAGAGGGCAAGCCCACATGTGCCCACAAGCCGGAGGGTGTGATGAGACTGATGGCTTCCGGGTTGCAGGGAGTACCGCAGCCTGAGGGGCCAGAGGCACGGTGGTATGATGCTGCCAGCTGTACATTGCTATAATACACATGTCTGGCAGACAGGACCTGCTACATAGTTTGCAGGGTTCGCAGTGCAAAATGAAAATGCCGGGCCCCTTGGTCAACAATTAATAAGAATTTCAAGACTGCGGCAACAAAACATTAAAACAAGTGTGGGGCCTTGCTGAGCACAGGGCCCTGTTCCCAGGGGAACCACCCTGAAGGAACCTTTCTCGGGGGGCATGTTGGACCCGTGGTACTGCCCATGGTCATAGAAAAGCAGCCAGAGCAGTGGTAGGGCTGCGGCTGAGGTTCTGGGGCTGCCTGAAAAACTTTAGATATGGAGGGCATAACTAGGAACAATTATTTTAAGTTGAACATGTACAAAATATTCAATACCATTGTTCAAACTTGTGATACAAAAGAATGCAAACCATTTCACAATTTGACCTGTTTCTTCTCCTTCTTGGTGTTTCGTCTTTCTTTCTTGTGATCTCTCTCCATAAGATTTCTTTCCCTTTTCTCAATTTTGCTGTCAATTGTGTTTCTCTGAAATTTGCTAATTTAATGCCTTGAATTTTTATTATAATATTCACATTTCTCTTCCTACATGATAGATTCTCCCTCATCAATATTTTTTATTCTTACTGCTTGCAGACCTTTATGTTAACATGAGAAGATCTTTATAGAAAACACTGTCTCTCTGATGGAGAGACATTTACTGGAGTAGTGTGGCTCCCTTCAGAGTTATTTCTGTTTATTTTCTTTTGTTAAAATAAACTAAAATTCTATTTGATAAATTATAGTTAAAATAGTCAATCAGATCCCTTCTTGTAGCAATAGTTCTATCAATTTATCTCTTTAAAATTCTATCTGCATCAATGCAAAAGAGATTTCTGGAAAAGGTGGTTATTCATTAATCGTGGCTATTTCTGATAGATTTATGTTTATTTTGTTTTGCTTTTTACTTTCTTTTGTTTTCCCATGTTGCCTGAATTCTTTAAAACCAGTAGGTAGCATTTTACAAATGCAAAACATGAAGAGTATAAAAGAAAAGTGCAAGGCATCAAGTAGAAACCTTATCAACGATACAAAACTTGTCGATGCAATATTTCACCCAATGAATATTAATGTCAAAAACTGGTTAAATATAGATAATTTCATGTGGTTCCATGTATTACGTGTATTAAACCTTTATAATAACTGTTTGAGGCAGGTGTTATCAGACCCATTTTACAGATAAGGCTATTGAGGCTCAGAGAAGTTGAGTGATGTGATCAAGACCCCATCACTGGAAACTGGAGAAACAGAGATTAAAAACAATTCTGCCTGCAGCTGAAGGCCGTACCCTTAACCTCTGCCCAGCCCTGCCTCCTGAATCCACAGGTGCGCCTTGACTGTACTAATTTGTTGGGGGTTTTGAGGGTTCAACACAAAGGTTGAAGGTTCTTCTTGAAAGGGTAGAGGGTTTGCCTCCCTCCGGGGGAGAACTAGCTGTGCCAAGGCAGGAGGGAGCGAGGTAGAGCAGCTGTGATGGCACCTAGGGCTGGAGGTGGGGGTGAGCAAATAGCCGACAAAGCAGATTGTGGAAGACCAGGGGCCTGGAAGGCTTGGAGGGAGGAGGAAGAGGAGAAACCTGGGCCATGGATGCCACCAAAGTTTCTCCAGCATCCATGTTGCTCCCCCATTGGCTCTACTCCCCAGAACCCCTGAGGTCTGGGAGACCGAGTAGGGGTGCCTCAGCCACTCTTTCTGAGTCCAGCTGTCAGGCATGGAATAGAAGGGGTAGTGTCTCTACACCAGGGGCCCCTTGGCAAGGCTTCACCACCCTCCACCTGGGCGTATCATATCAGCCCCCTGTCCAGAGCTCCAGGCCCCAGCAGTGGGGGGCCAGCAGGGGTCAGTGACCAGGGCAGGGGACAAGCGGCAGGGGAGTGGAGGATGAAGCCAATATATCCCCTGAGGCGATTATGGCAGTGAGTGAGGCATAAATAAAGCGCTTTGTATGCCATAGCCACCCTCTCTCTCTCTCTCTCTCTCTCACACACACACACACACACACACACACACACACACACACGGTGAAGCACAGCCCATTTGCAGGGTAATGGCTTTGTGACAGCAGGAATTATCTGCAGCATTAGAGGCAGCCCGGCCCGGCGGGGAGGGGCAGGCTGGGTCTGTGGGGCACCAAAAGAGGAAGCAGGTGCCCCTGGGCTAGGACTTGCACCCCTGGGGATGCTGCAGGGGTGGGAGGCATGGTAAGGACTGCAAAGAGCTTGGTGACAGCCAGGTCTGGATGGACAGCCCTGCCCTCTAGTGCCCACAGCCCTTTCCTTCCTGCTTCCAAGGCCCAGATGTGGACAGACAACCAGGAGCACTAACTCAGGACCTGGAATCACGGCCAGGCAGCCCCTGCGCCTGTCCTGGCTTCAGTGCTGCGTCTTGCTACCCAGCCCCAGGAGGTCACATCCTGCTGAAGGCCTAGAGAGGGGGGCCGAGGGTGACGAAGGGACCAAAGGGACCCCCAGAAAAGAGGACACGTGGGCGTGGTGACGGGGGTGGCAGGGTTGGCATTAGTTGATTGTTTCCCTCCATTACTGTCGTGGGAATCAGGGCCTGGTTGCCTGGCAGTGCCAGGGAGGAGGGGGTTCAGGAGGGAGGACCCCCTCCATCCCTAGATCAGGAAACTGATCCACCACTTGGTCTTCAGACAAGGCCTCTGAATGCCACTTTCAGCCTGAGGACATCAGGGGCTAATCTCCCCCTGCCCCCTTAGCCAGCTAGCCTTGGTAGGGGCAGCAAAGCCCCAGTAAAGAAAGCGGGGGGAACTGGATCTTCCGGGCTTGGGCCCCTGAGGTCATGGTGATGTGGGGATGTGGCTAGTCTCTGGGGTCCCTAGTGTCCCACCCCAGGGCTTAGCCAGGCCTCGTATCTGTCATGGGGTGCTGGCAAGTCATGCCTGTCGGCCTGACAATAAAGCCAGGCTCCATGGCTCTGGCAGCAGCAGAGTATCCTGCCCACCTGCGGGCACACCCAGATTGCATTTACTGAAATAAATTGCTGGAGAAAATAAATCCTGCACACATGATTAATGGGAGGCAGGCAGCCGCCACAAAGAGCCGCTGGGGAACAGAGTGACAGTCGGGCACAAAGCCAGCACAGCCGCAGAATCTCTGGGAAGGGGGTCTGGTCACTGCACAGCTGCTGGTGTCACTGTGGCCTTGGCATTGCCACCAAACGGGGGGCCTGAGCCTATAAGCCGACAAAGCCCCCAGGGGCTCAGGCAGCCCCCAGCTTGACTCCCCAGCACTGTGGGGGGTGCAGTAGGGGCCAATTTTGAGTTTGGAGTACCCCTGACCTGGGCCTGACTGTTCCTGGTGATTGGGGGGTCCCATGGGCCAGATTGGGAAGTAAATCCAGTGTCTCAGGAGGAGGGACAAGGACTAAGGAGTCCCTACTGGCCAGCTGTGAGTCATTGAACAAATCACTTACCATCTCTAAGCCTCCGTCTCCTCATCTGTTCCATGGAGCTGGTACCAGGGACTCCCTCATAAGCAGGTTGAGACACAGCTGAGCCCACCCAGGCAAAGCACCTGTAGGGAGCGGGGCATCCAGGGGCCGTCCTAGGAACAAAGGGGTATTCAGCATCTCTGATGTGCCGTGCTGTACTGGGGGCTGGGTTCAGTTCCTGCCCATGCAGAGTTTATAGGCTGAGTTTATAGGTTTATAGACTGAGGCAGGCAAACATTGAAGGACTAATAATAATAATGACATAATGTGCATGTTATTTCAAATGCACAAATGCTGTGAAAGAAGGCCTGAGTGTTGGGGTGACACAGGCAGTAGGGTTACGGTCTGGAGGGCAAGGCGGGCCTCCTGGCGGCACTGAACACAAGTGAGTTTGTGGCAAAATCCAAAAGCTGGGCCAGACACGCTGTTAGTGAGGCTGCTGAGAAATAGTCTCATCACTGCGTGGGGAGTACCCAGTGGTACAAGCCCCACGCAGGCCAATTGGCAATACCTGCAGAATGCCTCTCTGAATTACAAACACTCTCATTCTGTTACAAGTACTCCCATTCAGGACATTTTACCCTCCAGATATGTTTAAAAGCACGCTTATGAAATGGATACAGAGGCATTCACTACGTTGTCAGTAAGAGCGGAAAAAGGAGCAGCTGCCCAATTATGCATCAAGAGAGAAACGAGTTAAGCTGTGGACAGCCACACCGTGGAATACTATGCAGCTGTGAAAAAGGACTTTGTTTATGAAAAGAACGTCAAGATGGATTTCAATGCAGAAGTGTGAAAACAAAATGTAGAACAGTGGACACAGTATGCTACCTTTTGTATAAGAAAGAAGGAAAAAGAGGAGCACAGATTTTATACTTTCTTTAGAAGACTACGCAAGAAATTAATACAACTGGCCACTTGGGATTATGTGGGGTGAGGGTGGGGGGAGGAAACCAGGTGCATGGGTGGCAGGAAGGCTTTTTACTTTGTATTGCTTTGATTTTTAAAATCAATTGGATGTATTATCTACTAAAAAAATTTTTTAAATAATATTTAAGGGATTTGGTTTCTTCCTGGAGGGCAAAGGGCTCCCTGAAGAAGCCAGAGCACAGAGGTGGGGAGTTGGTTAAATTTACTGATTTCAGGCCTGCCCTCAAGCTGGGGTGGTCCAGGATAATTATTTAAGCATTGGCCCATTCTGCACAAACTGTATTTGGGAACAGTTAATACGTGAACCTTCAGGGATCAGAAGCTCAGGGGAAAGGACCCGCCCCAGGTGTGGGCCCAACCAGCCCCAGACTCAGGGCTCTGTACTCACACGAAGGCCTTGGACCCCGAGGGTCGGGCCTGAGGGAGTGACCAGAGCAGAGGGCCGCAGACGCAGCTGGAGCAGCACTGTGGACAGTGTCTGGTGGGACACCTGCCACCCAATGGGGGTTCAGGAGAGAGAAGGGGTGCGAGGCTTTGTGGACCACATGCTGGTTCCGGGGAGGCACTGCAGACCCTCCCCACTCCCACCCGGGAGGAGCCCCGCTCCTCCCGATGGATCAGGCCCAGCTGGTCAGGGGTCCAGAAGGCAGAGCAGGCAGGGGGCGCCTCCGTGAGAGACGCAGGCCTTGAAGGACCGGGAAGCCAGGGACCAAGTTACAGCACCCCAGGGAGGCGTGGGAGCTACATAAAACAAAGGGTCACATGCACAGCTGGGACAAGGGATTCGAGCCCAGGAGATTCAGGGCAGATCTTAGGGCCGTTGGAAGATCTCAGTGACTGTGGCCTCCCCAAGTGGCCCCCGCAGCCGCAGCTGCTGGGCTGTGAGAGTTGGTTTCAGAAGCACTGCCCAGGGGCCATCCAGCCCAGTCCCCTCCCACCGGCCTGCCCAGCAGAAGCCCTGCATTCTAATGGGGTTCAGGGAGTGAATTTCATGCATTTTCTGCCCTCACCATGACCTTTCTACCCTGTCCCCTCTTTTCTCAAGGCATCTGCTTTGTTTCCTGAATCACCCTCTCCCTGCTCAAGCCCCAGCTCCCGGCAGCTCTGGCACCTGTGTAACCCCTAGTGAGCAAAGTGTAGGGCCAATTGCATAATTAACGGGCCCCTTGTTCCACAATTATTAAGAATTTCAATATGGCGACAGCAGAGCATTAAAGCAAGCAGGGGTGTCTGAGCCGGGCACCCATGAAGCTGAGGCCAGGACCTCAGACCCAGGAGGTGCTGGAGGGAGGGGGCACAGACAGTCAGGGATAACTGGGCTCCTGACCTCTACTCCCCGACCCCACACAAGAGGCTCTGAGCCTGGGATTTGTGGCTCCCCCTCACCTCGTCTTTGTGTCTGAGCATCTCTACTCCAGGAAACTCCTAGACGTTCCCTGCTCCCCACCTCGTGTGCAGGCACACCCAGTCAAGGAGGTCCTCAGAGCAGAGGGCTGGGACATCAGAACAGGCCTCTGGGGCTTTATTAGGAGCTTACATGTACCAGCTCCACTAAGCCTTATGGTGTGCCCATTCTGCAGATGAGGAAACTGAGGCATGGAGGGATGGATGGCTTACCAAGGAGAGCCAGGATTTCCAGGTCTGGGCATGAACCATTGGGGAGACTCCTCTGAGGAATAAAAAGGGATGCAAGGATTTGCTCTAGGTGCCATCTTGCTTACTGGTCATGGAGGCCTAGGGGGAAACAACGCAATTAACAGTAATTTGTGAAGTTCACTGAACAATTAGCACGTGCCAGGCCAGTTCTAGGCATCCTACACATACTGTTCCACATAGAGATCCTTCACAGAAGCTTCATGCAGTAGGTGCCACTTTACAGACGGAGACTGAGTGAGGCCCAGCGAGGTCACACCACCTGCTCAGGGTCACATGACAGAAAGGGTGGAGCTAGGACTTGAATCTAGGCAGTCAAGTTCTGCTATCTGAGCCACTACATGGTGCACCTCTGAGGACGCAGGGGACCCTGAACATGGTGACAGGGGGCAGGCTGTCCTGTGGTCTGGCTGTGGTCCAGACCCTGCTGTGCTGTTTCTCTGCCCCTGTCTCTTAGCCACACCAACTCTAAGTTCTGGCCCCATCTCCTCCTCCTCTAGAGCCCACCCCCACAACCCAGCAGCTCTGCATCATGGGACCCAGGCTATGTGGTGGACCTGGGGTTTGACAAGGGGGTGGGCAGGCCTCTGTGAGGAGTTTGCAGCTGGAGCTTCCCTTCTGTATCGTCCCTTGTCCCCATTCCCCCTCGGGCGTCTGGGCCCTTCTCCAAGGAGCAGGCTACCCAGGGCAGGGTGCTGCTATCCATGCAGCTGGAGGCCCTGCCTGTCAGCCTAAGCCAGCTCTGACAGGGCCACCATCTCCACCCAGTGTCCTCCCGGCCCAGGAGGCTCAGGATCAAGTGGAGGGACATCTAAGACCAGGGCCAGCCTTGCATCAGGGCCACCAGCATCGCCCTCCCTAGAGGCTGAATTCCCCTTGATGGCCAATCTGCCCCGCCCTGCCCCAGCCCTAGCACAGCTGTTCTCTCTCTCCACCCTCTCTCTCGGAGTCCTTGTTTATCTGTCCCTCTCTTCACTCTCTCACTTTCTCCCTCTCCCTGCCACCCCTGCCCCTCTCTCTGTCTCTCTCTGACTCCCTCATCCCGTCTCTCTGTCTCCACCCTCTCTCTCTCTGTGTGTTTCTTCTTTCCCTGCCATAGCTCTGTGTCTCTTGTTCTCTCTCTGTGCCCCCAACCCTGCTTCCTGAGCCCTAACTCGCACCCTTCCTCCTCTCCCCAAGCTCTCTTCCCAGCCTTGTTGGGGGCGGAGTGGGAGCAGAAGCACTTTTCTTGTCATCCAGGCCTAATATCTTAATGCAAGGCCATTACTCACCCGGAGTCCAGGCAGGGCAGGCCTCGCCCCTCCTCGTTTGTCATCCAGAGTCAAGCCTCTGCGTTGTTCCTCAGGGATCCGATTAAGGGACTGACAGGCGGATGAACAAATTTAGCTGCCAGCACTGCCTCTTCACGCCCTCCTGCCCCAGCCTCCCCGGCTCCCGGTCCCTGAACTTGGATTAGGGAAGCCTGAGGCCTCAGAGAGAGTCCCGTTTCTCAATTCTGCTCATCCTCAAAGTGCCCAGCAAGGGGTGAGGGACAGCAGATTTTCTCCTGAGAGGGAGAGAGAGAAAAGGAGCTGGGTCCAGAGTGACCTGGACCCCTGGGAGCAGTTGAGGATTTACTATAAAAATGGAACAGCCAAAAAAAAAAAAAAATGGAACAGCCAATCCTGTATATAGTCCTTAAAGCCTGCCAGGCCCTATTTGAAGTCTTTTACCTGTGTTCAATCATTTAATTCTTAAAACACCCTTATGAGGTAGGTACCATCATTATCTCCCTTTAACCGGGGCTCAGAGAGGGTAAGTGACTTACCCAACGTCATACAGCGAGTGAAGCCTATGTGTCAGGCAGTGTTTTATATCTTTGTTAATTGTCTCAACACAGTATCTGTGGGAAAGGGCTAGTATCATCCCCCTCCTACAGATAAGAAAACTGAAGTTTTGCCCAGGTCTCTAGCACAGCTCTGTGTCCCACCATAGTCCTGCCTGCCCTTTCTCTGATTTCCCCGGGACAAGCTCAGCTCTGCACTGCTATCTGCAGAGAAGGTATGGCTGCAGCCAATTTGGGGGAAGCAGGAGTGTGAGGCTCCCTGGCCTGACCTGTCTGCTCCTCAGCTCCATCTTTGGGGCCACATCTTCCATCAGGGCTCTTGGTTTGCAGGGGCAGTGTCCAGGGTAACCTACTGTCATCACACCTCTATCAGTCAGGCCTTGTCACTGAGCCACCTGGAACCCAGGATCTGGAAACCAGACCCCAGAGGTGAAAGCCAAGAGCTACCTCCATGGGAGAGGCGGGAAGATGCTGCGGAGCCCACCTGAAGCTTTCCCATTGCTCCTGGACACCAACTCTTTCCACCTGCCACATCAGCCCAGTTCCCATAGTAACCACTGGCTTGCTGTCTCTTAGCAACTGAGTGTTCCTCAGAGGGAGAAGGCAGAGCAGTGGAGAGTGGTTGACATTTGAGGCCAGAGAACTCGGGTTCAAATCCCAGCTATGCTGTGTTGTAGCTGTGAGATCTTTGGCAGGTCACTTAACTTCTCTGAACCTCTGCTTTCCCATCTGTGTAATGGGATGATACTGTTCAAGGATTAAGCATTTTGGTTTAAGCTGTCAATCTGTGAAACATGTAGGGCTATGCAAAGGTGTGGGATTAATGAGGAAGGGCCAGTGCGGCACTGCGGGGCCTGGTAGGAGCAGATGGAGGTGAAGTTTGAGTTCTAGGTGGGAGCCCTGGTGTGGGTGGGCCTCTCCATTATGAGAGACCCCAGCCTTGCCCACCTGGCAGCCCCATCCAGACTCCTTGGCCCTTCAAATCACCACAGTCATCAATGTGGTGCTTTCTGTCATCCTCCAGTGCCCAGGGACCCTTCTGGAGAAACCACACCCCATGACGGCTCTGCCTTCCCCTTAGAAAACTACAATGTGTTGGCTACCAGAATCCAATAAGTTCTAAACCCTTTACATGTATATCATTTAATTTTACCCAATGAGATAAGTTCTTATTATTTCCCAGGGTCAGATGTGGAAACTGGGTCTGGGAGAGGTTAAGTTAACATGCCAAGGTCTCTAAGCTCACAAGAGGCAGAGCTGGGCCTGGAACCCTGGTCTCTCTGACAGCCTGACATCTTTTCTGTGCTGTCTCTTGAGTTAGGAAGGAAAGAGTGGGGAGGGAGGGGTGACCCAAGGATAGAGGTGGGAGGAGAGGGATGGAGAGAGGGAGATCTGAGGACAGACCCCGCGGGACAGGCCCGAGGGCCCAGGAGAGCCTGAGGTAAGGGACGCAGGGCCAGGGGACAGAAGCGCCAGCCAGAGCTCTAGAACAGGAGGAAATTTCCGGGACACATAAACGGTCCGACACACTGCCTGGCGGCGGTTTCTCATCCCAAGGCGCCCTGGGAATGCGTCCCGGGGGAAGAGGTGGAGAGGAGGGTCCTGCCGTGGTGGCGGGCTCGGGAATTAGCCGCGTTTCTTGTCACCGGCGGGCGGAGGCGAGGGTAGAAGAAGCTGTCAAGCCTGGGGGCAGGTACCAGGAAAGGGGGAGCCGGCGGCCCGAGTGCCCTGGGGCAGGGGAGGGCTGGGGGAGGGAGAGCCCCCCGATCCGCAGGGGCCTGGTCCCCAGCCAACCAACCCCGTTCCATCGGTCTCGTCCTCACTGGGTTGGGGGTTGGGGGGAGCTGAGCTGGTTCCAGACTAGCATTCCCGAGAGCTCCGTCTTCCGGCCCCATTCTAGGTGAGCCCCGCCCCCCACGCCGCTCTCCAGGCTGAGCCCCCACCTCCCGCCCAGCCCCCATCCCGGGCCAGGGCCGAGGTCGCTGCCGCAGCTCGGGCCGCTTGATTCAATTAACTAATTCCCGACAAGACAGATGTTCAATTCCGCGTTGCCTGCCATTAGTCTAAGATGAGGCGGCCCGCGGGCGGGGGCGGGGGCGGTGACGTCACGGACCGGCCACTGACGTCATGGGCGCCCGGCCAGGAGTCCCGCAGCTACCAGGCCCACCCCCGCCCCTGCAGCGAGGTCATGCTGGCGTCTTGGCCGGAGTGTGCGTGTGCACACCTGCGTCTCCATGCGCCGCCCCTCTTGGGGACGTCCTGGGCCTCTGAGGTCTCAAGGGTTTGGCCCAACCAGGCTTACTCCTAAGAGTGCGACCTACTCCTCTCCTGCCTGCCCTCCTCTGTCCTCTTTGCCCTCTGAATTTGCTACCGTCCTGTGGCCGGGGCCCTGTCCCCATGTATCTTACCTTGGGGGAGCTTTCTGGTGGGTGCGTGCACATGAGGTCCATGCGTGTGCACCCACATCCAGGCATGCACACACACGTGCACACGGTGGCCTACCTGGACACCAGATGTGTGCTCACAGGATGCACACTTTCAGACGCACACAGCGGTGCCCCCGTGCACACACAGGGACACAGGAAACCACCGCAGTGCCTCCCAATCACACATGCATGCACAAGCGCACACACATGCGTCGCCCCCCACCCCCAAGTCCCTGGCTTCAGCCCCTCCTTAGGCTCCAGGGCCTCCTGAGGCGGTGGAGGAAGGGGCAGCAGAGGGGGGAGGGAGGCTTTGTCAAGGACACCAGCAAGGAAAGGGAAAAAAAAATGAAGTGGAAGAAATAAAATCAAAAGGCTTTTAAGGCTGCTCTCCCCAAGTAGTTGATGTCTTGGCTGCGATTGCCGGCAATGAAATATTGTGCTCTCTGATCGCTTAATGCACGGAGTTCCGCAGCCCCCTCCCCCAGCCCAGAGGCAGTTCCCGTCCCTTCCCTCTCCCTCCCCTCTCGGTCCTCTCTGGCTGGTCTTCCTCCTTGCTCCCAGAAGGGCCCAGAGTGGTGGAGGGCACAGCTGATACCCACTTCCAACCTGGCACTGATGCCAGGAGGGGCTCCAGAAGCCACAGCTGGCATGGGGACCCCAGCCTACAGCCTGGGCAGGAGGGGAGAGCCCAGCTCTGGGCTGGGACCCTGCCCATGCCTGGCAGTTGTGCTGCTCAGGGTTCTAGTACCTGCAGAGGTGCTGGGTCTGGGGGCCTTCAAACCGAGGGACCCTCAGCCAGGAGGGGAAGGACATGAGAGTCCATGTGTGCCTGACAGGGATCTCCAGTGGATGGAGAGGCTGAGGTTTTTGGAGATGGTGTGTATTGGGGGGGTGAGGCGGATAGGTAAGGGTGGGTGGATTGGAGGTGGTGTTGGCCTAATTCTCAGCCTTTAGTTAAAACTGAGCTCAGTAATGGTTAAAAGCCTGACTTTCAGCCTCAGCTCACATTCCAGCTCCATCACTTCCTGACTCTGACCTTGGGCCAGCTCCCAGCCTCCCATGCTTGAGTTCCACACCAGAAAGGATGGAACAAATAATAGAACTGGCCTCATAGGGTTATTGGAGGATTAAAGGAGAAAATATATGCAAAGTGCTTAGCACAGGGCCTGTGCATGGCGGGGGATGGGGGCATAATTGGGGCTAATTATCTCTGTAGTCTGCCCACTGCTCCACACCCTGTGTCCAGGACTTGGAGGGGCAGCTGGGAGCACCCTGAGATGCGGTGCTCCCCACTACCCTCTTCTCCTTCTCTCCCTCCTCCTCTCCCACCCTTGCTTATGGACCTCTCCCCACCCCCAGGCAACTGTTCACTGTGCCTTTCTGTCAGGGCAGCCAAATTGGCCAAATCTCTGTAATGCTAAAAAATTGGCCCATTAGCTGGCAGGGAACATTGACAGGAGGAAAGAGTGGTGTGCATCACTGCAACAGATGTGTGGGGAGGGGGTGCTGGAGGGAGGGGGCTCCAGGGCTCCCTGGAGGAGCTGGCAATTCCCAGGGAAGGGGCAGCAGCCAGGGTGTGTGTATGTCTGTGTGTGTGTGTGCGCGCATGGCTGGGTCCCCACTGTTTGCCAGACCTGTTGCTGGGGGCTTTCACAGCATCACCTCATGTAAACCCTACAACAGTCCTGAGAGGCTGCTCCCGTGATGAATTCCCATGATACGGATGAGGAAACTGAGGCTCAGAGACAGGAAAGGCTTGAGCAATTTCTCTCAGTGGATGTCAGGGAGATGGCATACCCTCTGGTCTGAGATTCCACTGGCCTCCATGAAGCCCCCTTCTCTGGTGTCCCAACGACCTCTAAATACCCCAGGAGCCTTGTTTCTGCAGCCTCTGCCCTCTGTCCCTCCTCCTAGCTCTGCCACATGGGGGTTTCTCACTGCGCCGGGGCAGCTGGCCAGGGATTTGTCTTGACGGGATCAGCCAAGCCCAGTTGCTTGTCAGTGGAGAGAAATGGGAAGGAGGTCAGTAGGCGCCTGGAGAAGGACAGGGTGGGGGGGGAAGGAGGTTCAGGGCCCCAGCCTTCCCTCCTGGGGGTGCTCAGACATGGGCTGCCTCCTCGGATCATTCCCCGGCCTGGGGGCCTGGTCAGGGGACCAGGCTCTTCCCTGCCCACCTGCACATCATCTCAAATAGACAGCATTGTCCCCATCTTTGGATGAGGAAACTGAGGCTTAAAGAGACCTGTTTACAGCTAAGAATTGGTGGCATTGGGATTTAATCCAGATTAGTATGACTCCAGAGCCCAAGGTTTTGATCCTTTTGCTCCAATGATAGGGAGCTACCTCACTGCTGGTGTCCTATTAGGGGACAGTTTTTTTGGGTTTTTTTCCAATTACAGTTAACATTCAATATTATTTTATATTAGTTTCAGGTGTACAGCATAGTAGTTAGACATTTATATAATTTACAGTAATTAGTCTAGTACCCACCTGACACCATACAGTTATAATAGTATTGACTATATTCCCTACTTGACATCCCTGTGACTATTTTCATAACTACCAATCTATACTTCTTAATCCCTTCACCTTTTTCATCCACCCCCCAACCCCCCTCCCATCTGGCAACCATCAGTTTGTTCTCTGTATCTGAGTCTGTTTCTGTTTTGTTTGTTTATTTTGTTCTCTATATTCCACATATAAGTGAGATCATATGGTATTTGTCTTTCTCTATCTGACTTATTTCAGTTAGCATAATACCCTCTAGGTCCAGACATGTTGTCCCAAGTGGTAAGATTTCATTCTTTTTTATGGCTGAATAATACTCCATTGTATAAATACTCCATTGTATAAATACTCCGTTGTATAAATACTCCACTGTATATTGTCATACAGGGTCTCTGGTCCCGCTTCTCACATAAGAACACAGGACCTGGTGAGGCCAAAAAGGAACACCCACGGAGCTATAGATAGGGGAGTCATACTGCTATATTCTCGCTGGCGGCTAGGTTGGCGACACAGGAAGCAGGAGCCACACTATCCTCAACCTGCCGTCCACTTCTCTGCCAACCAACCTCACTTGCTAACTGCAGTCCACCTCTCTGCAATCCGCAATCCACAATCCGTGCTTGCTAGCTTAGCCACAGCAGTTATATTAGTGGCTAATGGCTAACCGGTAACAACAGCTGATGGCCATCTACTACCCGAGCCAGCACCTTTCCACGTGAGGCCGAGAGCCTGGAAACTGCACTCCTGGCTCTGTCCCCACATATATCTTCTTTATCTATTTGTCTAATTGATGGGCGCTTAGGTTGCTTCCACATCTTGGCTATTGAAAATAATGCTGCAATGAACATAGGGGTGCATATATGTTTTTTTAATTAGTGTTTTGGATTTCTTCGGATAAATACCCAGAAGTGGCATTGCTGGCTCATATGGTAGTTATATTTTTAATTTTTTTGAGGAACCTCCATACTGTTTTCCATAGTGGCTGCAACAATTTGCAATCCTACAATAGTGCAGGAGGGTTCCCTTATCTCCACACTCTCCCCAACACTTGTTTGTTAATTTACTGATGATGGCCGTTCTGACAGATGTGAGGTGATAGCTCATTGTGGTTTTAATTTGCATGTCTCTGATGATTAGTGACGTTCTGAATCTTTTCCTATGTGTATGTTTTCTTTGGAAAAATGTCTCTTCATGTCCTCTGCCCATTTTTCAGTTGGATTGTTAGTTTTCTTAGTGCTGAGTTGCATGAGTTCTTTATAAATTTTGGATATTGACTCCTTAACAGATGTATCATTTGCGAATATTTTCTCCCATCCAGTAGGTTGTCTTTTTTTTTTATGGTTTCCTTTGCTGTGCAAAAACTTTTTAGTTTGATGTAGTCCCATCTGTTTATTTTTTTCTTTTGTTTCCCTCGCCTGAGGAGATATATCAGAAAAAATATTACTAACAGCAATGTCAGAGAGTTTATTGCCTGTGTTTTCTTCTAGGAGTTTTATGGTTTCGGGTCTCATGTTTAAGTCTTTACTCCATTTTGAGTTTATTTTTGTATCTGGTGTAAGAAGGTATTCCAGTTTCATTTTTTTTGCATGTGCTTATCCAGTTTTCCCAATACTATTTATTGAAGAGACTGTCTTTACCCCGTTGTCTAGTTGTGCCTCCTTTGTCATAGAATCCCTGGCTATAGGGGGCAGTTTTAATCCTGAAAATGTTTTCATTCATTCTTTTATTCCATAAATATTGAGTCCTGCCAGCACTGTGCACTGGGGACGCACAATGAAAAGAGCCTTCCCTGTCCCCAACCCCAGCTGCTGCAGGCAGCTGAGACCATCCCTACCCCATTCCTTCAGACCCAGGGAGGCCCTGCCCAGCTCGCACACTTGGCCGGCAATCCTTGCCTCTTGCCTCCCTCCCTCTCTTTCTGGATCTACTTATATATAGATAGATGCCTGCGCCCTGAGCTTCACGGACACAGGGGTCACATACCTGCCCTTGAGAGGCTGAGGCACCTGCTAATGGGCCTCAGCATCCTTCTGGTTGTCCCTCTGCAGTCCCCTACCCACATCTCCTGCTCCCGTCAGACCTCAGGCAGGGTGGCAGGTGCCTGGCTGGTCCCGGAAGATATGGCTGCACTCTTGGCTTCGAAAGAGCAATACAAGTTCAACACCCTGGGCTGAAGAGAGGGAGGCTGGCGGGCTGGGAGGACTCTTCTCTCTTGGCCACAATCTAGTCCTGTGTCCCAGACATCACCACGGGCCCCAATGGGCTGCTGTCTGCCCTGCACTCGAGTGGCCCCCTCGCGGCTCCCCCCACGGGCATGACTGTCCATCCCCAGCTTGGCTACTATCCACAAGAGGTGAATGAGTCCCCAGAGCCAGCCATGGCCCAGACAATGAGGGGATGCTGGGGGAGGTGGGGCAGTCTGGCCTCTGTTGGGCTGGAGACAAAACTAGAATCCAGCTTCTCGAGTCATAATAGCTTTATTGACCATTCTCCGACCTCCAGCGCTGGCGTAGTTCAGCCAGAGGGGAAGCTTGGGGCAGGACTGCCCCCAGCAGGGCAATCAGGTGGCCAACTGCGGCTGGGTCCTCAGGAAGCTGGGCATGGATGAGGGGATGCCTCTGATGGCTAAATCCTGGGTAGACCAAGGGTCTCCCTTTTCCCCTGGTCCTCTCCAGGCTCAACTCTCCAGGCTCCTTGACTGAGAGGTGATGACGTGTAGTGGTTATGACTTTGGGCTCTTGTATCAGGCAGTTTAGGTTCACGTCCTGCCTCTGCTACTTCCTGACTCTACGACTTTGGACAAGCAACTTCACTGTAAGTCTTGGTTTCCCCACCTGTAAAATGGAGGATAATTCTGGCACCTCCTTCTTAGGTATTGTGAGGATTCAGTGAGATAAAACGTCCATTGTCCTGGAACGGGCCTGGTACAGTATGAGCCTTGATGGCCGTGGTGGTGGTGGTGGTGGTGGAGGTGGTGGTGATTTAGGTGAAAATGATGATGATGATTGAGAAAGACATGGTCACAACTGTGACGATGCTGATGGTGATGGTGATGATGGTGGATGGAGACGATGATGAATTTGGCGAAAATAATGGTGACAGTTGGTAAAATGCTGGTGATGATGATAATTGTGACGGTGATGATGGTGGTGGTGATCATGGCTGATGAAAATTAATATAATGATGGTGATGATGGTGATGGTAGTGGCAAATTTGGAGAAAATGATGATAGAGAAGGTGATGATGGTTGTGGTGACAATGGTGGGCGTTGGTGATGATGGCAGTGGAGATGAGGATGATGAAAAGAATGGGATGATACAACTCCTGGCCCAAAGGAAAGGACAGAACAGGCAGAGAAAACTCAGGTGCTTTCACCTGCCCACCCAGCAAGGCCCAGCTGCTGGAAGCCCAGCCCCCCCAGCCAGCCCAGGAGAAGGCAGGCGCCTTGCTCCTTTCCGCCTGACCCTGGCTGGGCATTAATCCAGGCTCTGGTCTATCCATGGCCTCTTAGTCCCACCCAGGCCTCTAGGGAGTATCCACAGGTCCCAATGGACAGGGCGAGCCCCAGGTCTCCTGCCCCAAGGAACCTGTCAGCAAGTGACCATGCAGGCCAGAGTGGCAGGCATGGCATTGGTGCACAAGCCTTGGGCAGGGGTCCCAAGAGGGCTGTGGGATCCTGGCAGGCTCTGCAGGAGGGCACACATGTGGCCTGGAGTGGGCAGGTTGACACAGTGCTTCTGAGTTTGGGGCCAGACCAGTTCAAATCCAGTTCCACCATTGACAAGCTTGGGATCTTGGCTGTTTCGCAGTCTCTCTGATTCTCAGCTTTATCACTGTCCCAACACCTGGAGTGATAATGGCATCTACCTGACAGTACTTATTTTTGCAACAATCCCATAAGTCGGGAGCTCAGGAAAATGCCTGGCATGTAGGAGGCACTCGGAGATGTCACTGACTTCATTCTTAGGGCCTTTGTGGGCTCCGATGGACTGCTCAGATCGTGGCCAGGGCAAGACGCCGGGTGCTCACGGACTGAGCCAGGGACTGGGCCTCCTGGCAGGTGGGCTGGGCTGGCACGCTGGGCTCACTGCCCCACCTGCCTGTCCCCTCCCTGTGCCAGGCAGCCCTGCCCTCTGAGGCCCCCTCCTCCCCGCCTCCCCCTGAGCCCTCTCCACAGGCTGGCAAGGGCTCTGACGTGTGAAATAAAAAGGGATTTTAATTACCTCTCAGCAAAACAGCAATTAGAGAGAATCACAGCACAACAGCGGCCCCTCCTCCACTCCCCCTGCCAGGTCTGCCTTCTCCCCTTTTTTTTCCAGTCCCTATCAGCTCTGAGGGAGTCCTCCAGTTCAGCTCAGACTCCCTGTGCCCCAGGTCTGGGATTCAGGAGACAAAGGATATGAGGCGGTCTGTGCTGGGGCTGGGCCAAGGGGCGCAAAGGGCTGTGTAGGGAACACCGCCCAGTGAGTGAGGGCTGGTGGCGCAGGTGGAGACTCCCTGTGTGTCCTCACCTCAGAGACAGCCAGTAGCCATCTCACCGGGGTCCGTGTGTGCCCTGGAATGCGCACATCCCGTGTGAGTGTGTGGCTAGCACGTATGAACAGTCGTGTATGCAAGCAGACTGGGGCAGTGCAGCCCTCAGGACGAGCCCGCTGTGCTGGGAAAGCTGCGCTGTTTCCAACAGGCTTTTACAATAATTGCCTGTAACCCTGAGCTGTAGCTCTCTGTCCACTGGCCGCCCCCGCCCCAGGCCCCTGCTGCCAGGGGTCACTTCTCTGTCCATATGCACAGCCTGGGGCACCTGTGCTGCATTTGGGGAGGGGGCCAAGAAGGGTGGGGTGGAATGTCCCCACAGGTGGCCTGAGGGTGGGGGAGGTGGGTGGCTGATTGAAGTGATAATTGCAGGCCGCAGGCCCTCGCTAATGTATGTTATGATTAAGCCCCATTACTGAGGGAGGCAGCTCAAGCTTGGGGGAGGGGGACGGGCTGCCGACTGTGATGGGGGTGCTGGCTGACTGACAGCATTTCTCATGGGGGGGAGCAGGCGGCCACTGCCACCTCTGTGGTCCCCTCTCCCTCCAGAGCTGACAGGAGTCTGCTCAGCTGAGTTTGGAGAGCCAGAGCTTACAGGTGGCAGAGGCACCCCACGAACACACATGCCCCTCCAACCCCCCCTGTCGTGCGGGAGACCCTGCTTGCTGCGCCATTAGTCACGCGCGGGGCGTCCTGCGGGGTCTCAGCTCCCACTCCCCACACAAGAACACAGGATATGGTGAGGCCAAAAAGGAACACCCACGGAGCCATAGGTAGGGGAGTCATACCACTATGGTTCTCACTGGAGGCTGGATTCACACGATGTGCGACCTGCTGTCCGCTTTTCTGCCAACCCACCGACTCCCCACTTGCTAGCTGCAATCCGCCTCTCTGCAATCCGCAATCCACACTCCGCCATCTGCTAGCTCAGCTACCATCTTCTTGGTAGCCCCCATTTTTCTGCTAGTGTAGCCACGGCAGTTATATTAGTGGCCAATGGGTCACTGGTTACAGCTGACGGCCAACTAGCCACAGCTGATGACCATCCAATCACAGTTGATGGCCGTTTACTACCTGAACCAGCACCTTTCCACGTGAGGCTGAGAGCCTGGAAACTGCACTCCTGGCTCTGTCCCCACACTCCCCCACCCCGGCAAAGGTCTGAAAGCCCCTATTTGGTTCTCTAAGGGGCCCAGGTGAGGCACAGTCTCCTGGCCATTAATCTCGGAGCTCCTGTGGCTGTGTCAGAGGCCCCCTGGTAACCATAAGCCTCCCAGCCTCAGTGCCAGGGAGGCCAGAATGGCTACAATTAGATGCCTGACATCAGGGACTCCAGTCCCACCTCATCTCATTGGGTGCCATAGGTGTCAATCGGGCACCACTCATGCCTACTGGCTGTGGATGGGCCAGGCCAGAGCCTACTGATCCTCTAACATGGGCCCTGGCCTACCTGTGCAGGGGGAATGGGCCTCAGCATAGAGGCCCAGAGAGGTTCCACAAGTTTCCCAAGAACATACAGTAATGCTGGGTCAGATCTTGTGTTATCCTAGAATCCCAGCTTGGCCACTTCCCAGCTGTGTGACTTTGTGAAAGTCACTTAACCTCTCAGGGCCTCAGTTGCTGCCTCTGTAAAATGAGGATAGTAGCAGGACGTACTCCTAGAGTTGTTGTGAGGATTAAATGAGACAGCTTAGCACTTAAAGCTCCTGACCTGGCCCAGAAGTCAGCTACTAGTATTCTCAGCATAGCCTTTGCTCTTCGGCCCATGTCCTCTGTGGCAGTCAGAATTCTAAGATGCTGGACCCTGGTGTGCATAGACTCTCCCTGTCATCCAATCAAACACAAATCTAGGTACTGTTATGAAGGGATTTTGCAGATGTAATTAAGATTCCAAATCAGGTGACCTGAAGATAGAGAGAGTATCAGACTTAATTACTCGAACTCTTTAAAAGCTGTTTCTCTGGCTGGTTGATGAGAGAAAGACAGACTCCAAGCATGACAAGGATTCAATTTGGGGCAGATTTTCTGTTCATGACTTTGGAGATGGAGGAGCCACAGGCCAAGGATGTGGACGGCCTCTGGAGCTGAGAGCAGCTCTGGGTTGATGGCCAGCAAAGAATGGCCACATTCATTCCACAACTGAGGGAGCTGAACTCTGCCACCACCAATGAGCTTGGAAGAGGAGCCTGAGCCCCCGGTGAGAGCCCAGCCCTAGCTGACACTGACTTCAGCCCAGGGAGGCCCTGAGCAGAGAACCAGCCATGCTGCACCTAGACTTCTTACTTACAGGAACTGAGATAATAAATGTGTGTTGTTTTAAGTTGCTACGTTTATGGTGATGTGTTACACAGCCATAGAAAACGAATAGCCTTCTTTGGTAGTTCTGATGGAAGGCCCTGGGACATCCTGCCAGAAGTGGGGAGTTTGGTACCGGGCTAAGAACAGCCCCAGGTGAGGCTGGCACCAGCTGCTGGTTCCTCTGTGAAGGGCAAACTCAGCAGTCAGGCTGCTCAGGGACCAGCCTGGGGCTGGGGTCCCTGGTCTCCTGCTGCCTGTTTCAAATCTGACCTATCACCACCTTCGCAGGATATCTGTGGGAGCTCCTTGCCACCCACCACCCCAAGCCCCACCCCTGGGGGCAGGCTGGCGGGAGGCAGAGGTGGGCATGGAAGTCCACAGTGACACGCAGTGTTGAATGGGCGCTCCAAATCTGGTGCTGTTGTCCTCTATCCCACAGCTCCACTCTAAGGGCCCTCTGACAACACTCCCCTGCAAAACAGTCTAGAAGGAGGCCCCACCCAGGCCAGGGCCCTGTTCCTGGCCCCCCACGTCCCTCTGAGCCCTTCTGTCTCCTCCCCTCAGCAGCCCTGCTTGCTTTCCTACAAGGGACAATTAGTGGCTTCAGCTTTAATTATCTAATGACCCCTTAAGCTCCAATCACTTGAATTGATGATGGAGTGCTGGGGGAGGGGACCTCCCAGTGACCCTGTGAGACAAGGAAAAGCCCCTTCAGGACCCCCTGCCTTCTCTGGGCCCTGCCCATCCCAAGCCCCCTGCAATGGGCCATGGTGACCCTGATAGGGGGTCCACCCACGTGGTGAGAGGCCCGTCCAGACTGGAGTGGGGGCCTGCTCCACTCAGCACAGGCCGTGCTCCGAGCAGCCCCAGGATGGGCTCCGAGGGGCACACATCTCTCCCCACAGGGAGAGGCCCTTAGGCAGCCTCCCTTGGGAGGGGACCTGTGCAGTCATGGGGACTATCAGGAAATTCTGGGAGCTCGACACCGAGCTAAAGGAGGGCAGGACGGGTGGGGACGTGGTACTCAGGCAGAGGGGACAGCTTGGACAAAAGCACAGAGGTGAGGGAGTACCCTTGAAGAGGAATACACTTGGGTGAGTGAGCCAGGAGGCTGGAAAGGGGCCTGGGGCCAGACCGAGGCAGCCTCTCAGAAGCCGAGAGGAGGGGTCAGGGGTCACAGAGGGTACAGGGCGGGAATAGGCAGGATGCAGCAGCACCTGGGTGGGCAAGGGGAAGAGACCCCCTTCCCCCAGTAAGGAAGGGAGGAGTAAGGGCCAGAGCTAAGAGAAGACGGAGGGGAGGAAGGGGAAGAAGCAAGAAGACTTCTAAGGCTCAGAAGCCAGGACCTGATATATACCGAAGGAGGAAGAGGAGAAAAAGTGAAAGATGATCTGGGTTTGGAGTGTGGCGAGCTTCTAGTGTGGACAGGTACAGGTGGGATCTGGGGCCAGAGAGCAGACTCGGGGGCCATGGCCTGGCACAGCCGCCAGGGGATGGAGAGGTGGGGTGAGGGTGGGTCGAGAGAGAAGTGCGTCAGGACACCAGTAAGGCCTCAGGATTTGGAGACCAGACAGGTGTGGTCAAGACAACCAAAGTACCCCTCATTCGGGACAGTGACACTGTGTGGGAAGCGCTGGTGTAGACTAGACCTGTGGGTACAAGGCGCTAAATGCACCTCTCATGGTGTCCCACTTATTTAAAAAAATAAAGAGCCTGCATGGGCCTAGATGCTCACCTAAAGTGGGCACAGAGCTCACCTTACCTTACCTTGGGGAAGTCTGGAGAGGGACGTCTGCCCTGTACATACACCGCTGTAGTTTAAGTCTTTTCAAACAGGATTGTATTGATGTATTTCTTGTATGAAATAAAAAACTGGTCTAGAAGTTGGTAGGTGACTCCAGAGGAGTCCGTGCCCTGGGGGGATGCAAGGCTGCCAG
This sequence comes from Rhinolophus ferrumequinum, assembly GCF_004115265.2. Lineage (NCBI taxonomy): Eukaryota > Metazoa > Chordata > Mammalia > Chiroptera > Rhinolophidae > Rhinolophus > Rhinolophus ferrumequinum. The sequence continues at coordinate 6,277,814 of NC_046291.1, forward strand.
GGGTCGGAGAGTAGAAAGGGGAGCAGGGGGGGAGGACTGGCCCTCTTTTGTCATCTGATGGGTCCCAGAGCCAAGGAGAGGTGTGTGTAGCTCTGAGAGCCTGGGCAGGTGTGTAGGTGGGGGTGCTGCGCCTGGGGCAAGGCCTGGCCCTGGGGGATACTTCACATGGTGCTTCCGTGAGCCGACCACAGCTGGGTGAGATGGGTCCACGTCTATCAGATGTGTTGTCTGTGCCACGCTGTGTGCTATGCAGCAGAGTAATATGCAGGAAGTTTATTGGGGGCCCAGGGAAGGCAAGTCTGCTGCCCGGGAGGCATCACCGGACCAGACAGAGAGGCTGACATCCCAAGAAGGATGAATGGCAATTAGCGAATGGAAGAGCTGATAGAAGAAGGGTGCTCCAGGCAGCCAGAACGACAAGTGCTAAGGCCCTGAGGTGCGTGACAGCCAGCTAAGTTCTGGGAAATGAAACTAGATCAGAGTGACCAGAAGAAGAGAGAGGTAGAACGTGGGGAGACAAAGGGAGAAGAGCAGAGAAGGACGTGGGGGAGGCCACGGCTTTGTGGGCCATGTTATGCGTGTGAGTTCTATCAGGAGAGGTGAGGAGGGCATGCTGGGAACCGGAGCCCAGGGGGGAGGCCCCGCAGCCGTCTAGGCCACAGTGGGAATCCCATGACATTGGGACCTAGCAGAGGAGCTCAGCTAGGTGTCTGATAGGAAGACTCTTGAGCCCAGCCCAGTGAGGGCCAGGAAGTTTGGGGAGGAGATGGACCAGGTCAGGGAACCGAAGGGCTGCCCTGGAAGCTAAGAATCTGAAGTAAGTAGAGCACAGGGTCCAGCCCCCCCCAGCCTCCTGCCTGGCCAGGAGCAGACCCCACTGCTCAGGCAGGACTGACAGGCACCCCTTCACCAGCTCTGGTCATAGCAACAGGGTGGAATAAAGGCACAGCCTGGATGGGGGCGTATGTGGGCCTTTGGAGTCTCCCAGGTCTGCTGTGGGCACCCAGATTTCCACTAAGAGCCTGAATCAGCGCCATGGTGGCTGCCTCATGGCTCTGGCCTTCCCCACCCCCTCCCTGCCACCCTGGCCACCTGGGAGAGTCATTTCATTTCTCAAATTAAAAATCCATTTTGTGCTGTGCATAATAGATGGGATGAGCCTTTGGAGGCCGGGCAGAAGACAGGGAGCTGGTTGGAAGGATGTTTTTCAGGGCACAGAAGATACCGCAGAACTGCCGGTAGTGAGGAGTGGGGGGTGGGGGGCATCTCCCCCAGGGCTAGGGGTTCAGCTCCTGAGGGGCTCAAGCAGCAAGGGGATGGGGGCCCAGTCTGTCCCCCGCCAATATGTGCAGGCCAGAGATGCACAGAAACACATCTTATCACCGCTGGGCTCCAGCCTGTGTCAAGCCTGGCTCCAGATTGGCAGCCCCCCTGTGGAGCAAAGACTTTAGCACCTTATTTGGTGATAGCTCATTAATAGTGTGAGGGCTGCTGTTCCCGGTGAGTGGGGGTTATGCTTGCACCCCTTCCCCAGAACCCAGATCCCAGCAGGGGTGAGCTGGGGTCTGGGGCATGGTCAGGGAAGGGGTACAGGTGAGGGGCTCCGGAGCTGACCAGAATCTCTACCCTCTGTTCGTTGCACCCCAGGCCTCCTCTCTCCAAGGCAGCCCTGGCAGATGTTCCCTCACTCCTGCTGCCCCATCCCCCAGGCTGGGCACACTGTGGCCTCACTCAGGGCTTGGCTGGGCTTGGCTGGCCGCTGTTGCTGTATCCTGTCATTCTCTTGCTCCTCAGGGGGTCACCTTGACAATGGAGGGTGGTGGAAGAGCGCTGGAAGCCTCCAAAAGAGAGTGAGGGGGCTCCACTCACCTTTGCTCAGCTTCCCATTCTGAGAAGCAGTGGAAGCAGGGCCTGAGCACTCTTATTGGTGGGCGTATAGGGCCGCTAGGACCGAGTGGTCATGGGCCCAATCCCCAGTCAACACGGGGGAGCTGCTGAGCTCAGGACTGGGGCTGGGCTGGGAGCCTCAGGGACTGGGTGTGGGGGATGAGGTGCTGTACAGAGCCGGGGAGCTGGAGCAAGGCCTGGAGGCAGGGTGGCCTGGCTGGGAACTGGGAGGTGGCAATGGCAGCTGAGTCTGGGAGAGGGATGGCCAGAAGGAGGTTTAGAGGCTGACCTGGGAGGAAGGAGGAGCTGAGGGCCTGGGCCCCCCACCCCCCAGTGGCTGGGACCACAGGGTCCCTGAGGAAGCACGTTTGCCTTTTCGTCTTTCTGTCGAAAGAGTCCGCTCTCTGAGACAATACCCATTTTTATATTTCTTGGAAATTTCACGGCATTCATTTCAGGGAAAATAAAAGCTGTCATTGCGGGAGAAATGATACCAATCAGGGCCTGAAAAAGGCTGGAAAATTATCCTCCTGGAGACAAAACGTTGAGGGAAAAATGCAGATTAAAAGCACAAAGAGCCACTTTGCCACCGCCCTGCCCTCCCCTCCCTCTTTATGGAATCACCACATTTTACATAATTCCACCTCTTCTCGGTAGAATTAATCAGACCCAAGAAGAACGCAAGGGGGTAGAGGAGGTCCCTGAGATGGCCAGAGGTGGAAGCAAAGAGTAGCCAAAGGATGGCTTAGAGATGGACAAGTGGACAGATTCCGGATGGGTAGAATGGGGGCGGAGATGGCCACATTGGGCCAGGGGCCCAGTGGCTGGACTGATGAGCAGCCCCAGGGAGAGAACAGGGCAATGGGTCCTTTGAGTCCCTGTCTTATCATGGTTTTTACCAGATGGGGCTCCACGACAGCCTTGAGCTGTCAGATATTGTTTAGGCCAGTCCTGCAGGCTGGAATCGGCAGTCCTGGGTGTGCTGGTGCTTTGTGGGGTCTCCTGCTAGGGATACCAGAAGCAGAGGGTGTGGGCAGGGCAGGGCAGAGAAAGTAGAGACTCTAGAAACAGTAGCATTAATCCAAGAAGCCCCAAGTTTCCTGTGTCCCACATGGGCCAGTGGGTACTCTGGTGAGCCAGGCAGACATGTGCCCTGCCTTAGCAGCTGGGAGCAGTGGGAGGGAGGTCCCACATGAAAAAGCAAGTTGTAGGGGAAGAAGGTAGTGAGTGGATAAATGCAGAGTGCCCCCACGCCAAGCCTGTTCTCCCACGGGTCCACATCCCAGGACCTTCGTGAGGACTCGGGCTGCTGGGTAGGGCAGGCAGGCTCCCTCCCTCTCTGTCTCCAGCAGGAGGGCTCTTTTATTACTGTCGAGTCCTTTTCTTCCTCTCTGAGCAGTGCCCAGGCCAGTTAAGCTTTGGGGAAGGGGTGCAGTCTGAGCCCTGAGGCCCCCTTCCTGCAGCCGCCTCCAGGACCTCTCCCTCCACCAGGGGTTGGGTGAGGGGTGCCTGGCCAACCAAAACCCCAGACGTCCTCCGGGGAGGGCTGGGGAGAGCAGGGGCTGAAGGCGAGGACCAGGAAGAGCCCTTATTGAAGTCTGCTCTGTGCCCGGCGCTATGCCAGGGGGTACAGGCACATCCTGCAGCTTTTCTGGGAGTCCTCCTTGGGCAGTGCCCCAGGCCTATGGGTTCTGCTGGGACGGCCCACGCGCCTCCTCACTTCCAGCCTGAGCCCCTTTTCAGCGGGCTGCTAGGGAGCCCCCCGTGAGGGCATGGGATTGGAGGGGATCCCTTCCCCGGAATAGCAGGCGCCCTCACTCTTCCCGGGACGCTGCTGGACCTGGAATCCCCGAGCCCGGAGCTGGTGCGACCCTCGGGAGCGTGTCCCCGAAGCCACCGTCCCCGCCCCGAGCTGCCACCGAGCTGACAGGTAGCCGGGATGGAGGCAGGAAGAAGGAGGGGGCGCGGGGGGCGAGCGGAGGAGGGTGGAGCAGCCCGCGCGCCCCCTCCCTCGGGGCCGGCGGGCGGCGCGGCGCGGCGAGGCGGCAGTGGAGGCGGCGGGCGCACGGACAGCGGCCGCCCGCCCCGCTCCGGCTCCGGCTCCGGCTCCGGCTCCGGCTCCGGCTCGAGCTCGACCGGATCTGTTCCTGCTCCGCCCGGGTGCGCCGCTGCCGGGTAAGTGGCACCCGAGTACTGAGTCCTCTGCTGCCGCGGCTACCATCGCAGCCACCTCCGCCGCCGCACCGAGCCTCTAGGCTTTGTCTGCGTCCTCGCAGCTCCGGCTCCGGCTCCGGCTGCGACTCCGGGGCTTGGCTCGCCGGCTCCGCGGACTGTGCGGCGCGGCGCGGGAGGCTCAGCGCCCAGAGCGCTGGGCGCGCAGGGCCGGCTCCCTCCGCACCAGGGGGGAAACTTCGCCCAAGTTTGGGTTCCAGGGAGAACCTGTTGAAGCCGAGTAGCCAAGGGCAGGGGACGGTACTGGGTCCAGTTTTTTTTAGGGCCGTCGGGGGTCTCCCCCTCATCCTGGGCTGGACGGCGCGTATCACTTGGGAAAGGGACTCATGGGCATTCTAGCTATTGAACAGGAGTCGGGACCGGGGGTGGCCCTGCTGATATCCAAGAGGTCAAAGTTTGGTTCTTCAGCCCTTTCTTGAGCGTCTAGTTCCAGTGCGGGGGCGTTGAAGGCGGCTTCGGGGTCCGCATAGGCGTGCCCCTAACCGCACCTCCTTCCTCCAGCCTCCGCTTTTCTTCTCCCCCACCTGGCCTTGGCTGAAGCAGGTCGTGGACAAGAAAGGCAAAGGGAAGAGAAACAGCCTTTAATTAAGGCCTGTTATGTGCCAGGCCCTGTGCCGGGTGCTCCTTGCTTTCTATCAGGGGGCCTCCCAAATCTGCTGCGGACATAGGTGTGCAGGGAAAAAGGGGTCAGGTTAAAAGATGCCGCTGTGCTTGCGGGAGGTGGTGGCCACTCTGAGCCTTCCCCTTCCCTCATTCTCCCAGTGGCGCAGGGAGGCCAGGCCTCAGGCCTGCTCGCTGTTGGGGACTTGAGGTCGCCTCCAGCCTCTGGCCTGCATCCCTCTTCGTGTTCGTGGGCCTCGTCGGGCCCCAGTACCTCTCTGAGCCTGCATCTACCCTTCCTGCAGCTGCGTTCCGGGGGACAATGCGGAATCCCGTCAGGGGGCCAGCGGCCGGCAGCATCCTGTAGCTGAGATCGCGAAGGACCGCGCGGCGGTGCCAGCGGCGTCATGGAGGCCCCGTATTCGATGACAGCGCACTACGACGAGTTCCAGGAGGTCAAATACGTGAGCCGGTGCGGCACTGGGGGCGCGCGCGGGGCCTCGCTGCCCCCTGGCTTTCCGCTGGGCGCTGGACGCAGCGCCACCGGGGCCCGGGCCGGGCTACCACGCTGGAACCGGCGCGAGGTGTGCCTGCTGTCGGGGCTGGTGTTTGCCGCCGGCCTCTGCGCCATCCTGGCTGCCATGCTGGCGCTCAAGTACCTGGGCCCGGGCGCGGCGGGCGGCGGCGCCTGCTCCGAGGGCTGCCCTGAACGCAAGGCCTTCGCGCGCGCCGCCCGCTTCCTGGCCGCCAACCTGGATGCCAGCATAGACCCTTGCCAAGACTTCTATTCCTTCGCGTGCGGTGGCTGGCTGCGGCGCCACGCCATCCCCGACGACAAGCTCACCTATGGCACCATCGCGGCCATTGGCGAGCAAAACGAGGAGCGTCTGCGGCGCCTGCTTGCGCGGCCCCGGGGTGGGCCCGGAGGCGCAGCCCAGCGCAAGGTGCGCGCCTTCTTCCGTTCGTGCCTCGATATGCGTGAGATAGAGAGGCTCGGCCCGAGGCCTATGCTCGAGGTCATCGAGGACTGTGGGGGCTGGGACCTGGGCGGCGGCGCTGCGGAGCGCCCCGGAGCCGCGGCGCGCTGGGACCTCAACCGGCTGCTGTACAAGGCGCAGGGCGTGTACAGTGCCGCCGCGCTCTTCTCGCTCACCGTCAGCCTGGACGACAGGAACTCTTCACGCTACGTCATCCGCGTGAGTGTGTGTCTCCCACCCCCACTCCCGGCACCCCGCCGGCAGCCAGGGACCTGGGGGCGCACAGCCCCGGCATCCCGGCGACTGGTGCAGAAGGGGAGGAGAGGAGAGGGGGGAGCCTGCGCTGGCAGAGCGCAGGAGGAGGGCGCAAGTAATTTCCCTCGAGTAATTGCGGTGTTTAGCGGAGCCGCGGGAGCTGCAATTTCCCAGCCCTCTGGCGGGCGGTGAGAGCACGGAGGGAGGTGTGTGTACCCTTGAGCCCTGTGGAGCTGGGGCAGGCCGGAATGCTGGGGCCCCAACTGCCAGTGAGGCCCCGTGAGTGCCCCTCACAAATGGGGAAAGTGAAGGCTTACAGGAGGAAGGATGGGGGGCACGGGGAGACCCCCTGTCATCCCCACGCTAGGCCTGGATAGAAGGAGGGGCTAGTGTCTTTGTGCTCCGGGACTGACAAAGGAGATCTTGCACGTCCTTTGTTTGGGCATTTGAATGGGATTTCAGGCTGTTTACCTGAACCTGGGTTGTTGACCTCTGATCTCTGACTCCCACCTCTCTCTGTAGATTGACCAGGATGGGCTCACCCTGCCAGAGAGGACCCTGTACTTAGCTCAGGATGAGGAGAGCGAGAAGGTGTGGGAATATGGGGTGGGGTTGCAGGGAAGGCCTGGGGCTGCAGGAGGGACGGACCAGGGCCTAGCACTGACCCCACTCTTGTCTTGCTGCAGATCCTGGCGGCATACCGGGTGTTCATGGAGCGCCTGCTTAGCCTCCTGGGTGCCGACGCGGTGGAGCAGAAGGCCCAGGAGATCCTGCAGCTGGAGCAGCAGCTGGCCAACGTGAGCAGGGGACCTGCCATGGCATGAGGGGAGGGGACCACTGGGCAGGGCTGGGTCAACTCTGGTCTCCACCCCAGATCACAGTGTCAGAGTATGATGACCTCCGGCGAGATGTCAGCTCCATGTACAACAAGGTGACACTGGGACAGCTCCAGAAGATCACCCCCCACGTGAGTGCCTGCTGCCTGGCCCTGGTGGGGGAGGTGCTGATCCCGGAACTCCTGGGTCATCCGCTCCCCAGGACTCCCATGTCCTCTTGTTGCCTCTCCCTGACCCCCTCCCTCGCTCCTGTGGTCCCTGCTACACCCAGCCCCACTGTCCCCATCCATGGCCCCACAGCTTCGGTGGAAGTGGCTGCTGGACCAGATCTTCCAGGAGGACTTCTCAGAGGATGAGGAGGTGGTGCTGCTGGCCACAGACTACATGCAGCAGGTGTCCCAGCTCATCCGCTCCACACCCCGCAGGTACAGCTGTCAGTCACCCACACGAAGCCCCTCCGCTGTGCCCCAGACCTAGCTGCTTGGTGAGCTCTGAATTCCCACCTCTACCTCTGTCCAGGAGCCACACTAGGGAGGCAAGTGAGGAGCTCTGGAGTCAGAGTCCTGATCCCTAGGTTCAGACGTGGCTCTCCCACCTACTCTGTGGGACCCCGAGCAGGGCTGTGAGCTTCCTGAGCTGCAGTCTCCTCATCTGGGGATACTGAGGCTTGAGTGGGTCTGGATGTCAGAAAGGGCACGTGTGGCCGCAGCTCCTCCACCCCAGGGACACCTTGGGGGAAGCATCCCTCATCTGCCCACCTTGGGGAGGAGCAGAGGCTCTCAAGGCCAGCTCTGAGGCAGACAGTCACTGGAAGTGCCCTCTCTCCCACCCAAGGCAAATCAGAAAACAATGCTGGCCCGCGACCCATCAGCATCAGGTGTGCTGCTTGGTGGTGTGTCCAGAGGTGTGTCCTGCCTGACTAGGGCTCGGGCCACTCCAGGTTCTGCCTCTGTGGGCCTGGAATGACCCTCACTCTTGTGGGGTCCAACCTCAGGCTTGGGGGTATGGGGTGGGGCAGGTGGTGCCCTCGGGTGGCACATACGTATGAGCCTGTCTGGACACCCAGCTGCTTCACCTGGCCCTCAGGATCCTGCACAACTACCTGGTGTGGCGTGTGGTGGTGGGCCTGAGTGAGCACCTGTCACCACCATTTCGAGAGGCGCTGCATGAGCTGGCACGCGAGATGGAGGGCAGCGACAAGCCACAGGAGCTGGCCCGTGTCTGCCTGGGCCAGGCCAACCGCCACTTTGGCATGGCGCTTGGTGCCCTCTTTGTACATGAACACTTCTCGGCTGCCAGCAAGGCCAAGGTCAGGCTGCCTTGGGCTTGGGGGTGGGGTGCAGGTGCTGAGCTGGGCATGGAATCCTCACATGGCCTTGGTCTGAGGATGGGGAGCCCCATACATCCCCCTGCCGCCAGGGGTAGCAGGCTCAGCTTAGGGCTCTCCCCTGTCTGACACTCCAGGCTGCTTTCACCAGGCCTCCTCCCCCAGGAAGCCTACCTAGTCTGCCAGCCACCAGGTCCTACCTACCAAGTTGCTACCCACCCTTCTCTGCCATGCTCAGTGGGCATGGCCTTAAGAATATATGATTGCTGCCGGGGCAGTTTGCCACTTTCCATACTGAGCTTTCTGTCAGGGGTTCAGGGCCTGGATCCCTACCTCCAAGGGCTCCCCTTGGTCCTTGGTGCTCAGCACCAAGTCCTGATCTTAGGAACTGGTGCTTGAATGATTAGGGGGACCCCTCGTGTCAGGTTCTGAGGGCCCAGAGCTAAAAGTCTTGAACCCTGAGCCCTGACCGGCAGGTGCAGCAGCTGGTGGAAGACATCAAGTATATCTTGGGCCAGCGCCTGGAGGAGCTGGACTGGATGGACGCCGAGACCAAGGCGGCTGCGCGAGCCAAGGTGAAGTGGGACCCTGTTCCCATTTGTTGGTTCCACACTTACTGAGCACCTACTGCATGCCAGGCGCTGGGATAACAAGAGACAGAGATGCCTCTTGTGGAGTTGGCATCACCCAGCCTGAGCGCCCCCTCCCCCAGGCTGGAGCTAGAGCTTTCTCCCTTGGTGGGTGGGGGGCTGTCTCCCGAGGCCATGGCCCACTCTCACTGCCCTCTTGACTGCAGCTCCAGTATATGATGGTGATGGTGGGCTACCCAGACTTCCTGCTCAAACCCGAGGCCGTGGACAAGGAGTATGAGGTGGGCCTGCCCCCCGCCTGTTCCTGCCCAGCCTGGGTTTCGCCAGGCCTCTGGCCAAGACCCCTGGGGAGCCCACCACCACCACAGAGAAGGAACCACAGCCCTCGGCTGATGGACCTTGGGGAGCATGCGGCCTGCATGGCCCTGGTCTGGCCCTGCCCTTGGCCTGCCGCTGAGCGCTGCCCATCCCCTGTGCAGTTTGAGGTCCACGAGAAGACCTACTTCAAAAACATCTTAAACAGCATCCGCTTCAGCATCCAGCTCTCAGTCAAGAAGATCCGGCAGGAGGTGGACAAGTCTACGTGGGTGTCTGGAATAGAGCTGGGGGGTGGTAAGGGGGTGTCATGGGAGAGGGTACCTCACCAAAACCTGAAAGCTGGTGGGCAGACTGCCTCATGCCATGCTGGAGCGGGGGGACACACGACCTACGCAGGCCATGGGTGGAGGCTGTCAGGGTTGGGGCTCAGCCTGGGGGAGGCCCAGGCCACGGCTGCAGGCTGGGCCACCAGAGCAGCTTTCAAGAAGGAGGCTAGGAGGTGGGGTTTGTGGGGAAGGGAGTGTGGGCGTTCCCCGCCCCCCCCACTGACCCCAGACTTTCTCCACAGGTGGCTGCTCCCCCCACAGGCCCTTAATGCCTACTATCTACCCAACAAGAACCAGATGGGTAAGGGACTTGTCTGGACAGGGGAGGGGTCTGGAGGTGAGCAGGTCTTCTGCTGACCGCACCTTCCCTGTAGTTTTCCCGGCTGGTATCCTGCAGCCCACGCTATATGACCCTGACTTTCCACAGTGAGTACAGAACCTGGCCTTGTCTGCAGGGTGGGTGGGGGCTGCTCAGACTGCTCCCTATGTGGGCTGGGCCCAGGGGCCATGACACCTCCAGGCCCTGGGTCCCTTCATCCTTGGTTGTTTAGGGAATTGTGTAGGGTTTTTTATTTTCTTTTAAATGTCTCGAGTCCCCCCCTTACCTGGTTTGAGGTTTCATGAGGTGCTTTAAAAGTGGAGCAACCCTAGTGATGAGGAAAAAGGCCAAATCCCATGTGGGGTGCCTCAGTTTCCCTCCAACCCTGTTCCTACCCCCACCTCAGCTCTGTTAGATGTTATTTCCTAAAAGGCAGCTGCGCAGATATCATGGCCCCTTTACATTTCCCATGAGGAAGCTGAGGCAGGATTCCCCCGGGACATGCAGACAGCCTTAGGGCCTCCCTGGGCCACCTCGTCGCCTGGCCAGGGCCTGCTGGGGCCTGGGCAGCTGCACAGGGCTCTCAGGGCGGGTGGTACCTGATGCTGCTGCTGTGGGCCCAGGTCTCTGAACTACGGGGGCATTGGCACCATCATCGGGCATGAGCTGACCCACGGCTACGACGACTGGGGTGAGGCCTGGGGGCGGGTGGCCTGCTGGGGGTGGGGGAGGGGAGGGCAGGCAGTAGGGGGATAGGGTGGTGACGGGCTGACTGAGGCCCCACAGGAGCTCTCTGTCCTTGTTGTCTGGTGGGGGGTGGAGGGACTCGATGCCCAGCCCAGGCTCTGGGGATGAGGGTCGGTCTCAGCTCATGCCGCCACTGCCCACAGGGGGCCAGTATGACCGCTCAGGAAACCTGCTGCACTGGTGGACAGAGGCCTCCTACAGCCGCTTCCTGCAGAAGGCCGAGTGCATCGTCCGCCTCTATGACAACTTTACTGTCTACAACCAGCGGGTGAGACGCCCTGACCCCCCAGTCCGAGGCCGGGCTGGGCACAGACCAGGTGCAGGCACAGCCACACGCACAGGCGTGTCCCTGCACACACGCCCAGGGTTGCATGCACACTCACATGGCTATGAACGAGCTCACAGACTCACAAGGGCCACAGGGACAAAGGGATTGGAGTCTCACCCAAACCCTTGGGAAAGGACGGGGTACTGGTGGGGCAGAGGCCCAGGGCGGCAAAGCCTGGGGGAGGGCAGTAGGCCCCGTGCAGCACCCCCACCCCAAACTCTTCCCTCTCGGCAGGTAAATGGGAAGCACACACTTGGTGAGAACATCGCAGACATGGGCGGCCTCAAGCTGGCCTACTATGTGAGCAGCCCCTGCCTGGCTTTCCATCCCTACTGGGGGAAGGGTGGGGGCTGATGGGGACTCCACCAGAGACGTAGGCACCCCTTCCTCTCCCCATCCTGCTGCCCTCTGGCCTAGGAGAAGGGGCCTGTGCCAGGCACGAGGTCCCCTGGAAAAGGAGGGACTCCCAGTTCCTGCATTCTGGAGAGGAGGGAGGGCTGCCTGGAGGGGGTGGCACCTCCCTAGAGTTAGCCTTCCTGGGAGGGAGCACAGCTTGGAGAGGGTGGAAGGCAGGGAGCCGGGGGCTCAGTGGAGTGGATGTGTGCAGAGCTGGGGCAGGGAGGGGTTGACTGGGTAGATTAGAGTCAGGTCGCTCCACTGTGGGCACCACAGCTCTAGCTCTACGCTCTGCACCCCCAGGCCTATCAGAAGTGGGTGCGGGAGCATGGCCCAGAGCACCCACTGCACCGGCTCAAGTACACACACAACCAACTCTTCTTCATTGCCTTCGCCCAGGTGGGCCTGGCGGGGGCCATGGGGGTAGGGGAGGGGTAATGGCCCGGTGGGTTCTGATGGGGGCGTTAAAGCCTAGTGTGCTGGGGGTTTTGTGTGTGTGGGGGTGGTTGTTGCAGGTCTTGGGCAGGGGACACCTGCCTCATCTCCTACTCTCCTCCCCTGCACTCCCATCCTGGGCCCAGAACTGGTGCATCAAGCGGCGGTCACAGTCCATCTACCTGCAAGTGCTGACTGACAAGCACGCACCTGAGCACTACAGGTATGCCCACCTGCACGCACCTGAGCACTACAGGTATGCCCACCTGCCTGCCTGGGTCTCACCCCCTCCTTGTGTCTGGGTGGGAGCATGTGTGGGTGGGAAGGCACAGCTGGGGTATGCTGGGACCCCCACTTTGTGGTCTCTCTTCCCATCCCAGGGTTCTGGGCAGTGTGTCCCAGTTTGAGGAGTTTGGTCGGGCTTTCCATTGCCCCAAAGACTCGCCCATGAACCCTGCCCACAAGTGTTCTGTGTGGTGAGCCTGGTCGCTCGCCCGTCTGCCCGCACGCCCCCACCACCCTGCACGAATCGCCTCCTGCCAGCCACTAGGGCAGGCATGGACCCGGCAGTCGTTCTGGGCGCCACCCACCTTCCCAGCTCCTCCAGGACCTGCCCCCTCCCCCCGCCACTGTCCCTCATTTGAGGGGGAGTCCAGAGCAGGGATGAGGTTGGGCTCCAGGAGGGCATGGGGGAGAGATGCTGGGGTTCCCCAGACTTGGATCTAGGGAGCCACACCCCCTGGCAAGGCTGAACTGTCCAGACCCCACCTTCGCTGTGTTCTTGCTGCTATGTCTGGTCAATAAAACTGCTGTACTGTCACCTCGGCCTTTTCAGGGGCCCCCAGAACAGGTGGGGCTGGAGGGACCCCTCTGGGGGGAAGCCCAGGTCCTTAGCACCACTGGGACACTAGAGACCTTGTCCCCTCCTGGTGGCTTTGGCTAGGCTGCCTCTGTTTTGCCTCCCCAGGATCTTCTGTCTTTCCCACCAGCCACCCATTCCTCCCTCCCCCCAAGTCCTGCTAGACTCCTACCCAATTATGGGGGTGCCCCAGACCAGCCTTGGGAGTGCCCAAACATCCAACCCATTGACCTGCACTCCAGTGTGATGCTGGACGCACGTGCCCTGAGAGTCCAGGGTGGTGCCTCACCGTCCTCCCAGGAGGAGTTTCTGCTGGGTCCCTCCGCCAGTCAGTGATCCCTGGTCTTGGGGAACCCCGACTTCCCCTCAAAGCCCCTTTCCCCTGGCGAGGCACATATATGTCACTGCCCACCTGGATGCATATATGTCACTGCCCACAGTCCTCTGCCTGCCTCAACCGGCCACCCACCTGGATGGGGCCTGATTCTGGGACCCTCCACACCCCAGGCCCCACACTGACCCTCTGGCCTAGGCTCCCCAGGCCCAGTCCGCTTGCCCCCACTCTGGGCTCCCAAGTTCCCCAGTTCTACCCAAGACCCATCCCTCCTGTCTCCCTGCCGGCTTAGGGTTGGCCTTGGGGCTGAGGGCTTGTGGGGTGAGCCGCCAGAGGCCTGACAGGGTCACTTCTGCTCTACCATGGGAAGTACGATGACGCCTGGATACTCCCCCTCTTCCATTGTGCCCAGCTGAGGGGCCCACTGGGGAATGGGTGTATGGGGGAAGGCGGGCCCTGGGGTCTTGGGAGAGGACACGAGGTTCCCGGCCTGGAGGCTCGTCCTGAGCCGGAGCCCAGGAAGCCCCAAGAGCCACAGTTGCCAGTGGGGGCCTGATGCCCAGTGTGTGGCTGGGGAGCACCCCCCGTCCTGGTAGGGTTGTGGTCCTACAGGCCATGAGACCACCAGAGACCCCTCAGCCTGACAGATCCCCGCAGGGCTCAGTGGCAATGATGCTGCTCCCCAGGGCTTTGGAGGTCCTCTCGCTCCTTTGGGGAGAATGGAGGGAGACCAGCAGGTCAGAGGGAGCAAAGCCAAGGTGTCACGCAGGGTGCCATGCAGGGACTCAGCTCCCCCTCCCCACATAGAACGCAGGACATGGCGAGGCCAAAAAGGAACACCCACGGAGCCATAGATAGGGAGTCACACCACTATAGTCTCGCTGGCAGCCGGGCGAGACACAGGAAGTAGGAGCCACACGATCCGCAACCCGCCGGCCGCTTGTCTCTGCCAACCAACCTCACTTGCTAGCTGCACTCCACTGTGCTAACTGCAATCCGTGCTTGCTCGCTCAGCCACCATCTCCTTGCTAGCCTCCATTTGCTGCTAGTGTAGCCACGGCAGTTATATTAGTGGCCAATGGCTCACTGGTTACAGCTGACGGCCAGCCAATCACAGTTGATGGTCATTTACTACCTGAGCCAGGACCTTTCCACGTGAGGCCGAGAGCCTGGAAACTGCACTCCTGGCTCTGTCCCCACACAAGGATATCCCAAGGACGGAGTCCTGATGCTTAGAGCCCATGACACTCAGACATGGCTACAGAACTCAGAGCCATGGTGCCGCCCAGCAGGACTGAGGTGTGACATTGTGTGTCATCCACTGGTTCCCAGACTGCTTTTCCACATGGACCCTAAGGCCATCCTCACTGCACCTCAGTGAGGCGGAGACAGCAACAGGGAAAGCCCCTTGAGCAGGTGGGAAACCTTAGGGGGGTTACCAGCCTTTTCCAAGGTCACACTCATATGTCAGCTGAGGGACACGTCTTGGCTGCTAAGTTCTCAAGCATCGGGTGTCCATGCTAGACACTCAGCGTCAACTCGCAACGTGTCGTGTTAGGAGTCATGTTAGGAAACGTGCCCAGAGCCTAGACACCGGCCATTGCATTGTCTGCCAGGCCCTGTACTAGCAACAGCACTGAGGATTAGCTGACTGATTCTGAACGAACAGCACAGCTGCCCACTGGGCCTGTTCTCCTTGTGCTAAGTGAGGAGCATGAGCACAGCAGTGAAGGCCCTTCCCGTGGTGACTGAGTCGAGAAGCTGCCTGGGCGGGTTGTTGCAGGCTGGCTCCATGCACCTCCCCGAGGGCAGGCTCGCCCACACAGCAGACCGAAAGCTAAGCATTTAATAGCAGGGAAATAAAGGGGGCTCGGGATGGTTTACAACTGCACTTGAGCTTCCAGGCATCCACCTGTGTGCCCGTGTGCAAGTGGGGGGGCTTCAAGTGTCCCCACGTCCGCCCTGGGCCCTGGTTCAGCCATCTATAGCCTTGAGCCCAGGGGTTACTGCTGGGTGACCTTAGCAAAGGATTCACTGTCTCAGCAGACCTGGGGGTGCATGTGAGAGGTGCAGTCGCCTGTGGTAGGTCAAAGTGAGCCCCCACCCCTGCCCAACTCTGAGACTTCTGGGCCAGGGATCCTGGGGTCGCCCTCAACTGGGGTGCTCTGTGGGTACGAGCTCTGTCTAGATTTGGGAAGGATTTGAAGCAAACCGGAAAGGTGGGCTTCTGCCAAGCTTCCCTGCTCAGGGTCTCAGATGTGACGTGTGTGTTGGTGGCCTGGGATTTCTGGGGCACCCAGGAATGGTCTCAGGGTTCCACTGAGCATACCTGAGCCCCAGGACTTTTTAACCAGTTTGGTGGAGCCCAGACTCAAGTTTCTGCCACTCTTTTGGTTGCTTCTATGCTGACCAGATGTCCAGTCCCCTGGGGTTCCCAAGTACCCCAGCTTGTGAGGTACCATCGATGCAATATTTTTAAATGGCTTGAGCCTCTATTCCAAATATGTTGGGAAGCCCAGGGTCCACTATATGCAAATACCTCTGGGGGTGGATTCTCAGGGGACTTGGCTTTCTCCTCATGCCCCTTGGGTGGGCTGACTTTCCCACCCCCATTTCCCCATACTGGCCAGCGCACCTCATTACTTCCTTCCCCAGGGACCAGCCACAGAAGATTGGGGGGAGTCACCGACTTTGCTGGAGATTTTGGGTGCTGGAGGCGGGATGGCCCATCCAGCTGCTAGCAGGTCCCTTTCACTGCCTCCTTTCTGGGCTCCTCCTCCCTCCCCCAAACTGGCTTGAGAAGCCCAGTTTCTCTTGGCTTATTAAAAAAAAGTAATTTCCTCTTCCCCCTGCTGGGCCCAGCCTTGTCCAGAGCCTGAGCACTGCCTGGCCCCCACCAGGCTGTCCCCTTGGGCCACCCTGCAGCAGGAGAGGGCAGCTGGCAGGACTTGAGGATCCAGCGTCCCTCCCCTGTCCCCACAGCCTCTGTAGGAGCCAGGCTGCAGAGGAGGAGCTGATCATTACAGATGCGAATTTCGCTACCTCCCACCCCTCACAAAGCAGAAGGGACTACAATCCATTTTTGTTACCCCTTTCTGCTCCCCTTCCATCAGCACCCCAGACCTTTTATGCTTTGGAACCAGGGAGCCTTTCCAGGGCTTGCTTATTGCAGTTGGCCATGCTTGGCGGTCCTTGGGAGCATTTTATTGAGAAAAATGTAGGCCACTGCGCATGAGCCGCCATTTATAATTCCTTCATGCACTGACTGCAAGTTTGAGAACAATACGAAACTCAGTCCATCCCCGCAAAGGAAGCCCTTGCTCTCTCACCTCATGTTTCGCCCCTGGAGTCCACGAATTTGATGGCACGTCTCCGAGCAGAACCTTGGCAGTCGTGTACTGCACCCACGTCTAAGGTGCAGCAGTCCTCTGTAACTCTGTCACTGGGTCACCGGCCTGGCCTGGTGCCATGCAGGGTGGCAGGCAGGGTCTCTGGTCCTGCTCCCTGCCCAAGAACACAGGATATGGTGAGGCCAAAAAGGAACACCCATGGAACCATAGATAGGAGAGTCAGATCACTATAGGCTCGCTGGCAGCTGGGTTGGAGACACAGGAAGCAGGAGCCACACTATCTGCAACCTGCCGTCCATTTCTCTGCCAACCAACTCCACTTGCTAGCTGCAATCTGCCTCTCTGCAATCCGCGATCCACACTCCGCCATCTGCTAGCTCAGCCACCATCTTCTTGCTAGCCCCCATTTGCTGCTAGTGTAGCCACGGCAGTTATATTAGTGGCCAATGGCTCACTGGTTACAGCTGACGGCCAACTAGCTACAGCTGATGGCCATCCAATCAAGTTGATGGCCATTTACTACCCGAGCCAGCACCTTTCCATGTGAGGCTGAGAGCCTGGAAACTGCACTCTTGGCTCTGTCCCCACACCTGGAAAACTGCCAGGGGTGGGGACCCTATGTCCCAGGCCCCCTTCCTTTGGGGAAAATGAGTTATACCTTGGCTGGGCCTATCCTACAGTCCTTATAATGAGCTGGACCCCTGCTGTGCTGGCGGGGTCCCTGCCCTGTGACCCCTCTTCCTGTGGCCTGAGGTGGACCACAGACTCCTGTCCCTGTAGACGTGTCCCCCTCCGGGTCCAGCATCTGCCTTTGTCCCAGCTGCAGTTCACGTGACATGGGTGTGGCTCATGTTAGGGCCTCATCTGCCCAGGTTGGGGGTTACGGGCCTTCATTTGTTTGCAGCCCTCCTTGAGGAGCCATCCCGTATGTCCCCGGGCCGTGGTCCCCCAGCTGCTCTCGAGGTGTGCCTCACCCTGCCCCGCGTCACCAGCTCCCTCACCCTTCTGCAGGTGTGGAGGAACACTTCATCCCCATCCAACCCCTGGATGCCGCCTCTTCCCCGCCCTCCCTGCCACCCGGCAAATGTGGGAGGTGCCCAGAGGGCTGCGTGGCACATCCTTTATCCCTGGGGGCCCGGTCCCTTTGAGCGACTCCTGTGAGCCAGGCTGGTGTCCAACATGAGCTCATCTGGTCCGAGGCAACGAGGCGGCACCTGACCCCAACCTCAGCTGCCACCCGGGACCCAGGAGC
This sequence comes from Rhinolophus ferrumequinum, assembly GCF_004115265.2. Taxonomy (NCBI): domain Eukaryota; kingdom Metazoa; phylum Chordata; class Mammalia; order Chiroptera; family Rhinolophidae; genus Rhinolophus; species Rhinolophus ferrumequinum. Next base: position 6,295,182 of record NC_046291.1, read on the forward strand.
CGCTGGCAGCAGCTCAGGCTGATTCATTGGGCTGGCAGGCAGCTCACATCCCCAAGCCGCTGTCACATGGTGCTATGAAGCCATATCTCTACGTGTCTATACTTTGCATAAATAACAATAAAACTCTCCCACCTTTCTACGGGATCAAACTGTTACAGGGCGCTGGCAGGGATCTGTGTGGAGGGATCAGAAAGCAGCTATTTCCTTCTCACCAAGGAGCCCAGGCCCGGAGCGGAGAGGAGGGGGTGCTGTAGTAGCTGAAAACCAGGAACTTGCAAATGTAGTGAGCAAAGAAAGGGACAGAACAGGCTGTCGTGGCCTGGACGCTGCCCACTGAGGGCAAACCGTGGCCTCACACTTTGGAGCGGGGGCAGCTGTTTCCTCCAGGAGGGGCAGCTCAGGAAACACATGACTGGCTCCTGGGCCCCGTGCCCAGGGCGTCGCTGCAGACTTGGCATCCCCCAGTGGCAAGGTGATATCAAGAGGAACTCCAGCTGCTTTTGTCGGGCCTACAGCCTGGAGGAGTGTACACAGGTAGCAAACGCTGAAGCTCTGCTCCGCTGGGGTAAGCAGGCCCTGGGGCCGCCTGAGATCAGGGTGCAACTGAAAATACTGCCCAGCTTCACACAGGGAGGCAGGGATTCGGAGAGGCATTCTTGAAGGGGTGACAGCCTGTCACACAGATGCTGACCAGGGCAGGACACCTGTTTCTGGAACCAGGGGAGATAATGGAGTCAGATAGTAACGTCAGCCCCACAATCAGGACGCGGGCACATCTGACATTCCCCTTGTCCCTAGAGGCCTGTGTTTGCCTACCAGGATGCATCTGGTATCAGCCACCAGAGCCATGCTGGGCTGGGTGCAGGGGTGACGGCTCAAAGGGCTTCCATGAGCAGGGTCTCTGGATCTAACTGGGACTGGCTGTGGCGCCCTCCAGAGCCCAGTCTGAGCTTTGCAGGGAGTCGTTTGGCTTGAGAGTCTGGTCAGGGCCCAAGCACCTCTGGTCTCTCATCTGGATCTCAGGGGGTTTGGTGAAAGGGACAGCAGGCCTTCCTGAGCGCCTGGTGTGTCCTGCGCTCTCCCACGCTTCTCCTCGTTTGCAGCCTTGACACAGCCCTGGGCAGGGGCCATGCTAAGATGGGAATCAGTGCCCCGGGGAGCTACGTGTTTAAAATGTAGCTCCATGGGGCCGGCCCGGTGGCTCGGGTGGTTGGAGCTCCATGCTCCTGGCTCCGGGGGCTGCCGGTTCGATTCCCACATGGGCCGGTGGGCTCTCCACCACAGGGTTGCCAGTTCAATTCCTGGAGTCCCGCAAGGGATGGATGGTGGGCAGCGCCCCCTGCAGCTGGGGTTGAGCACGGCACCTTGAGCTGAGCTGCCAGCTGGGCTCCCGGATGGCTCAGTTGGTTGGGGTGAGTCCTCTCAAGCACAAGGTTTCAGTTCAACTCCCGCGGGGGATGGTGGGCTGTGCCCCCTGCAACTAGAAGACGGCAGCTGGACCTGGAGCTGAGCTGCGCCCTACACGGCTAAGACTGGGAGGACAACTTGGGGCGGAATGGCACCCTCCGCGGCTGGGATTGAGGGGACGGCAACCTGACTTGGAGGGGGGGCCTGGAAGTGCACACTGCTCCCCGGTGAGGTCCTCTTCCCTTTCCCCAATGGGGTCTTTAAAAAAATAAAAAATAAAAAATAAAATGTAGCTCCATGCTGGCACGTTCACCTTACCGCCGGGCACGCACCCCACAGGGCTCTCAGGTGTCTTGGAGGAAGAGAATGTGGGTGCCACCAGCAAGGGGTTGGCACCGCACCCCCTTCCCCATTTGCTCACTTTCAGTGGATTGTGATGTGTTAGACTTTAGTGTGTATGGCCATGTGGATTTACGGATTCTACAATCTAGTTTTAAACAAATTAATCCTCCAAAACGACCAGGTGGCTTACAAAATATTCCTGTTAAGAAACTACAAGTAATACCAAGAATCCACACCAGGTGAACAAGCACAGAAGTGGCAGCTGAGATATAGTCTCCCTCCTGCATGCTTGTTACCTACCACCCATGATACAGCTCTGATGAGAAGTTAGCCTCAAATATACCGGGGGTGCCAAAAAAAAAATGTACGCGCATTTTAAGAAACGAAAAAATTGTATTAAAATTGTAACACTCGGGGGCGGCCAGATGGCTCAGTTGGTTAGAGCGCGAGTTCTGAACAATAGGGTTGCTGGTTCGATTCCCACATGGGCCAGTGAGCTGCGCCCTCTACAACTAGATTGAAGACAACAAGCTGCTGCTGAGCTGCCAGACGGTCGGCCGGATGGCTCAGTTGGTTAGAGTGTGAGCTCTCAACAACAAGGTTGCCGATTCGGCGACTGGACTTGGAGCTGAGCTGCGCCCTCCACAACTAGATTGAAAAAACAATGATTTGACTTGGAGCTGATGGGCCCTGGAAAAACACAGTGTTCCCCAATAAAATAAAAAAAATTCTAATACTTGATATATACGGATAACAGAAGATGAATACAAGACATGTGTATACATTGTTTTGGCAGCCCCAGTATATATAAAAATAAGGAAACAAAACTAAACGGTTTGAAGTACCCCACGCCTGTCATCACTGGTGAAGCTTGCCCTGGGTTCCTTGTTCTTTGAGATATCAGTCAATGACAGCATGGAATCCTTATGGTTAGCAAGGCATTTTAAAAGTAAGCTTTCAGAACATGAAGACAAACCCCTGCAATTTTCCCCAGTGATATTTCAAGTTATGTGCTGTTCAACCAGTACTTTCTGACATTTCCCTAAGCAATGATAAATATTTGGAAGGCTCTTTTAAAGTCTCTTGCATAATAACAGAAGACAAAAAACACCTACCATCAGGCAAACACTTATTCTTTCTGCTGCAGTAAAAATGGCAGAAACAATGAACAGAAAATGATCTGTCGACAAACCAAAAGGCATTTCTTTGTCAGCAAATACTGTTGGAAGATGTAGAGAAAACACTGCTGTAGATTAGGAGAAAATTACCCAGTGTGGGAGGTTTGCTATACAGTTGGCTGGAAGTACAGAGGTTTCTAACACATCTCAGCTTAAGGTATTTGCTGGATTCTGTTCCAATAATGAAATACACAAAGCCCCCTATTTTTTTCATGAGCCACTAAAGGAAAGATATAGCAGAGAAGATATATTCCCAACAGTAAACGTCTTGTTTAATAAAAACAATGCCATATGGGGAAAACTGTGTAAGTGTACCCTCTGATGGAACAGCTACTCAGAAAGGATATTTATTTTAGAAGATTCTGGATGAGCAAAAGGTGCAGAGGCAGCAGTACCTGCAAAACTCACCTGTTTGGCCTGTCCACAGTCAAACCATTGCAGGAAAGAACTAGAAGCCTTGGGGGCACAGAAAATGTAAGTGGCATTAACTTTATAAAATCAAGATGTAGTGTAGAAGCCTTATGATACTTGGTAAAATGGGGCAGGAGGAACTTCCCTCTACCCTTCTAGGGTCTTCCAGCTGGTCTAATAATCAGATTAACAAGAGAAAGATGACCACATTTAATTACATACATACATAAGGGAACCCCACATACAAGAGCCAGAGACCTCCACAGACATGAGAGGGTCAGAGACAGAAAGGGAAAAACAGGTCAACATGACCTTCTGAGCTAAGGTGTGGTAGGATGCCTGGGGCTTCAGAGGGGAGGAAGGTCATCACAGGACAGTAAGAAGAGCAGATATTCAGTAATTAGAAATTTGCCCTGCTCTATAGATAGCTCATAAACATATCTGGTGATAACCGTTAGGACAGGCAAGGCCCCTAATTAAAATTCTTTAAGGGAGGTATAAGTTTCTCATGAGACTGCAGGGTCACACTGCCTTCAGCTCAAAACAATCCACGTGCCAAATTGGCACAGCTTGGGGAGATCTGTTCTGAACTCCTTCAAGTCCTGCCTTTGAAACTTCCTGAGAAGTTTCACAGTCCAGAGGTTGGGTTGATAGGTTTTTCCATATCTCATTACACCAGCCCCAGACTTGAGACTAGGTCAGTTCAGTTAAACAGTCGTGCCTCATTTCAGGAGATGGGGATGCCGGTGGGCCCCCAAAGTTAGGCCTATGGTACAAGCAATCAGGTATTTAATGAGAAGCATCACTATGGAAACGAAAGAAAACCAAAGGTTAATGATTGGAGCAGGCTATAATCCCGGTTTCAGAGTTCTGAAGGCAGGTAGTCGAGAGGGCTTCTAGATGTCTGGCTCAAAGCATCCTCAGGTGGAGTGGACGCGGTAGTGATGGTCTGATAGATCCTCCTGCGCTGCAGTTTGAGTGTCTGGTGATCCTTCTGCGACAGGCATGACGATTGTCCGTATATGAGCTGCTATGGTAATTTCTCTGAAGTTTATATCAAGTTGTCTTACTGTAGCTTGCACAGATTGGTAAATGGCAGTTTTAGTTCTCAATGAGTCACAGCCAGACATTGGAGAAAACTAGAAGAATTCAGGATCCAACCTAGTTTACAGGTAGAAACAAAATCTCAAAAGACAATGAAAAGCACTAGAGTCTAATATCCACAAAGGTGTATTACTGAAACATAATTTTTCTCTTTAAAAGTACCCCCATTTTGGGGCTGGCCAGATGGCTCAGGTGGCCGGAGCGCCGAGCTAGTCCTAATGCTGAGGTCGCCGGTTCCATTCCCATCCCACATGGGCCAGTGAGCTGCACCCTCTACAGCTAAGATTGTGAACTACGGCTCGCCCTGGAGCTGAGCTGCTGTGCTCGGTTGGTGTGGCGGTTGGTGTGGCTGTCTCCGGCTACTGAGGGGAGGGGGAAGAAGAGAGGGAATAAAAAAGACCCCTTTTGTATTTTACCAAAGATAGCCAAATTAAGACTATTTTGTTTCAAAAAAGTCTAGTTTCAAAAAACTTCGCCTATTATTTGTACAGTGGTACCTCGGTTTTCAAATATCTCTGTTGAGGAATATTTAGGTTTATGAACACTGTAAATTTTATGGGTCTATGGTATCATTAGATAGTAAAATTCATGCTACATTTGCAGTTTTAGGGGTTGATTTTAAAGGTCGGGAATGGATTCACCCATTTTGCATTACTTTCTATGGGGAAACTGTGCCTCGGTTTTCAAATGTTTCAGAACTCGAATGGTCTTCTGGAATGGATTATGTTCAAAAAACGAGGTACCACTGTATAAATAAAACAAGCCCTTGATCACATAACTTCTTTTAAATATGTTTTGCTAGAATTTTCCATAAGGAATCTCCAGATTAAACTTTAAAAGGCCTCGTGATGCCAGAAAGGCCAAAGCAAGGAGTTGCCATCAGACGTCACCTGCTATACATGTAGATTTAGGTGAGTTCCTCTCTTCTTGACGTCCCCAAAATGTCTTGAGATTCCTGCACCTGCCAAGAAATGACCTTTATTCACCTGGTAAGGCTTCTGGAAGCCCTGTAAGCAAGGTGCCAGGCCAATATTTCCAAGGGTTTTAATTGGCTTCCATAAGTCAGTCTTAATTCCTCAAAGCTGTGTGGTCATATCCAAGTCTAGGCTTGGGACCGAGTGTAGGGGACCATTCACTGGAATCTACAATGGGACGGTCCACCAGGGTGCGTCAGTTACTTCGTGCCCCTGGCTGGGAGGAACTGCCCAGTCTGTGTTTGGAGTCTGTTATTCTAAAGCGGTCGAGCCCTGCAGAAACATGCCGTCCATGACTGGGACATGCAGCACTGACAGGGGAGAAGGCAGGGTCCTGGCGTGTTCCCCTCCCGTTCCCCTCCTGACACCAGAAAGCACTACCTCCCCCAGCCAACAGGTACGGCTTCCACAGGCTGGTCAGATTTCCAAGGTTGTGGCCACTTCTGCAGCTAAAGATCAGACTACAAGATTAATTCTAGTAGAAGTCCTCTCCATCCAAGTCCCCACTAAGTCCCTGCCTTTCCAATCTTAGATTTCTGCTCTTCCTGAGGCCTCGAGTTACAGGGAGGCTGGCTCCTGTGCCATCATCCAAACCGAATGTGAGGTTTTTATACCAGATAAATTTGCTAATATTTCTTCTTTGTAAGCACATATGAAAACTCAAGTAAATGTCCAAAGTAACCCAAACCCAAGCCTAGGTGACTAGTTAAAACGCTGGTTCGGATTCTGGGGGGCATGGTGGAAAAACTGTTACTGATACTTGGATTGTTTCTCTTAATCTGTCTCTTTTCTTGTCTGTGTCTGTACTGTTGTTGTGGACTGTGTCTCCATGTGGTCAACTGGCGACTCAGCGAGCTACCTGCATGCTACTGAATCCTCTCACTGACCACTCGGGGCACTGGGAGAAGAGGGGGTGCATGAGATTACAAGAAGCGGTCACAAGGGGTGGAATGTGGAGGAGAGACTATTCCATGATGTGACTTCTGCTGGACCTGGACCAGAAGGGGGATACGGCTTACTGCAAACCTGCCTTGGAGACTGTCGGATCATAAGTGATGTCCATTCTGACATGTCAGCATCCCTCCCCTGTCTCCAACTACATGCTGGCTCTAGAACATGCCATTGTCCTGACCTGGGCAAGCATATGAAATAATTTCTGTACCTGGAAATACTAACATACTAGTATTCATGACTACTGCCCTCCCCCCTTTATCCTATATAATTCTTTGGCACCTACCAAGTGACATAAGGTTCCATTTTGTCTTGCAGCCACTGACGACATGACTTTTATGTAGATTTCCCTTCGGACTTTCCCTGCCCTCCGTTTATGGAGGTAGATTTTCAATCTCAAGGCTTTTCCCTGAGTCTCTGTGTACTAATAATACTGTGTAAGTTCTTTTACCAAAAATAAATTTCCTTGCATTCAAAGTTATTTCCCTTATTGTTCCTAGTATTTTAAATTACATATGTTAGAATTTTAACCATTAAAAATTTTAGTTTCTAATGAAAACTAAAAAGTAAGCAATTAGCATTCTTTAGATTGGCAAATTTATGAATACATTTCATAACCTCTATAAACATAGGTTCTTTTACTGGCAAATATATACCATAATTTTTAGAAACATTTGAATTGCTTCCTCAAAAAAACACAAACCATATTCATGAACAAATCCAAATTTATCTTTTAGTTTCTCTGTAATAAGAAGCCAAAAGTAGGTAAAGTTAGACTTATTTAGTAATTAATGCTTTAGTATTTTATCTTATTTGGAAATGATCTAGATATTCAATAATTTCCATCATTCAACTTAGCGAAACTCTAAGGTTTCAAGTTACCAAAAGATTTTGGGAAACTATTATTAAACTTACAACATAATATGTTGTATATATACATACAACTTATACACTTATTGCTAAAAAGTTTCACCTAAACACCTTTTATTCTATTTACATCTATTTAATTGATTAGGTCTTAATGATCATATTTAGACTACTTGCAAAGGTTTTATGTGATGTTAAAGCAGTTAGCCTTCACCTTATATATTATTATTTTTGATAACATGAACTTAGCTAACCAATAAATTCAGGTAGAATAAAAATATTATATTAAATGCTTATAACTCTAAAGACATTTCTATTTAACCAAACCAGACTCAAACCAATTTTAATATTAAATATTTTCCCAGGTCATGTGATCATGAACAGAATTTGGGTTAGTTTCTATTATATTTCGAAAAGTGTTTCCCTGAAAATAAGAGCTAGACAACAATTAGCTCTAATGCGTCTTTTGGAGCAAAAATTAATATAAGACCCAGTATTATATTATATTAGACCCAGTATTGCATATTATATTGTATTATATCATATTGTATTGTATTATATTATATTATATTATATTATATTATATTATATTATATTATATTATATTATATTATATTGACCCAGTCTTATATTATAGTAAAATAAGACCGGGTCTTATATTAATTTTTGCTCCAAAAGACACATTAGAGCTAATTGTCTGGCTAGGTCTTATTTACGGGGAAACATGGTATATAAGCACCTGTTGGTTTAAGCCAATTAAATAGTTCTTTTACAAATTAACATTACCATCCAGAGATAGAAAATAGCACACAACACACATGAACATACAGACAGACAGAGACCTCCTAGCACTTGTTTTAAAATTTTAGCCATGAGACGGGTAGTAAAGTGAAGCTATCCACTCAGATGGCTAAGTCTTTTCTTATTAATATTTGTGGAGAAGACGTTTAATCTTATAGAAGCTATGGCCTAGATTTTGGGCAAGGGAGCTTTCATAGTTGTTTGCATTTTTTTAAAAAAACTTCTTCACCCATTTATTTCCCCCTTTCAGTTCTTAGGAATTCAGGATGGTAGAAACAGGTGGACTTTTGTCATGCAGGGACTCAGCTCCTGCTCCCCACATAAGAACGCAGGATATGGTGAGGCCAAAAAGGAACACCCACGGAGCCATAGATGGGGGAGTCATGCCGCTACATTCTCGCTGGTGAGTGGGTTGGAGACACAGGAAGTAGCCTCCACACGATGAACAATCTGTCAGCTTCTCCGCCAACCAACCAACAAACGTAACCACAGCATTTATATTAGTGGCTTATGGCTAAATGGTTACAGCTGCTGGCCAACTAGTCACAGCTGCTGGCCATCTGCTACCCGAGCCAGCGCCTCCCCACGTGAGGCCGAGCGCCTGGAAACTGCTCTCCTGGCTCTGTCCCCACAGCTTCGAATTGCTTTTAGGCCATCACATTTCTGGTTTCTCGTAACCTAACTTAGAAAGGGATTCTCACCACTCTGCCACCACTGGGCTCTGCAGGTAGAGATCTGGGAGTCTGACTTGGCAAGAATTCTCACCTTTTTTGCCAGCTCATGTTAGAGGTCCCAGATGCTTTCCATCAAAGCAGATTCAGGTGAGCAAAGCCCAGACGGTGAGGTACGCTGCTCACAGTACAAGACCTGGTGTGACCACGAAAACTTTCCAGCCACACAGGAGTCATCTTTATGGCAAAGGGCTGCCATGAGTTTTCCTTCCTCTCTTCCTAACTTCCCCTCCTCTTACAGACCAACGTGCTCACATTTGTTGAGGTGACAAGAGCTATTGGTTTAAGGCACCCAATAAAAACCTTAAAACACACTTTCCATGCGTGTGCCCCTTCAAGGTAAAGATGTTCAACAAACATGTGAGAGACGTTTCCATGGACACGACTTTGTGGCCAACAGTGTGTTTGACCAATAAACACCCTCGTACCTACACATTTACAAATCTTGGGGCAGAATCAGTGTTATAAAATTTAGACAGGCTTTATATACCATAAAATGCACCCTCTGAAAGCATACCGTTCAATGGTTTTTGGAATGTTTAAAGTTCTGTGGCCGTCACCAGTAATTCTAGAACAATGATTTTAGAACCTGTAGTTTTGAAATGTAGGGTCTCCTTAGGTTTTAAACCCATTTATGAAACACATGGGGGCACCTTCCCGTCGGTCAGTAAGACCAACTAAGTGACAATAGGGGAGACAGAAATAGTAGCTGGATTTTAAGAAACGCCTGCATAATTTGTGGACGGCGTTTCAAACGAGTGTGATGATTTGGTAAGGCCAGCTCACCATGCCATTCTTCCAGTGAGCTCCGTGTGACAGCCCCTAAAATCCAGAACTGAAAAAAACTGCCCGAGAGCCTTTGAGTTGATGTTACACAGCGTTAAATCAAGTTTTTAGTAAATAAAGAAGCATGTTTAATCATATTACTACTTCTAGTGAGAGCAAAGTCCCTTGTAAACGTACTAATAAATGTGTAATTCTGTAGAAATGTATTGAAAAATATCGTCGATTTCACCTTTCTGGAATCCTTTTAAACGTTCCCTTTGGGGTGGGTTAGATGGTCAGTAAGTGTAGCTTTACTGGAGTGGGTGCTCCAGAATGCTGGGTGCGGGCTGAGGTCAGACATGTTTGGTGTCTACTTCCCCTCGGGCTTCCCAGCTCCTCCCTCTGCCGCTCTTCCGCCCAGAAGACAGAGCAGAATAGACTCTGCTCCCCGAAGTAGCCAGAGTGATGTTTCCCAAGAGTCCAGTCATGTTATGTCCCTGCTCAAGCCTTCTGATCACGCCCACGGTGTGGATAAAGTTCCAGCTCCTCCCCCACCGGCTGCCCAACCTCAGGTTTTACCTCCTTTGATCCAGCCATTGGCCTCCAACAGCACTTGCCGGCTGCCTCAGGGTCCTGCAATGCTGCTCCTTCTCCATTGCTCAAGCCCTCCTCCCTTCAGTCTTGGCACCACTGTCTGCTCCCCAGGGAGCCCCTCCCTGGCCTCCTGATCTGGCTTATCGTCCCCTCCCCTCACAGACACACTCTGTGCTCCCACATACTAATAATTATTTTTCTTTCTAGAACATTTAAGTACTGGCATTACATTGTATAACCATTTATTTGATTATCCCCATGTCCGTCCCAGAATAGAGGTCACTGGACTGTGGAAATCTGTTGTTCACAAATCTGTGCCCAGCGCCCAGATGGCCTGGGGGGGGGGGGAAGTGAGGGGGAGCAAGGGCTGCTTTGGGACTATCTGCCCTGCACCCAGTTTCCCAAAGCTCTTTGGCTCTCCCAACCTGGATGCGCATTGGGGAGTGACCATCTCAGTAGCCGACTGACTTGCTACTGGTCTCTGCTTTCTGTGTTGCCATCTATTCTTCTGTGTAAGGGTAGAGGGTCCGGGGCTGGGGGGCACTTTGTGTTAAAGCCTCATTGGGCATCCGACCTCAGCAGCCTCCTTGCCCAGGAATGTGCTCCAGGGATGGAAGCCCGCCCTTCCCTGGTGCCCAATTGTCGGATTCTCTGGCCTCAGAGATTGGGGGCGGAGTCCAGAGCTTGGGCAGGACAGTAGGTGTCCCAGGAAGGCCACCGCCTCAGCCTGCACGGTGCCCCGCGGTCTGGCCCCGCGGGGAGGGCTGGGGGCAGCGCTGAGTGGGCTGAGACTCGTCTTTTATGGCCAACAGTTAAAGGTCAGGACGTAGGGGCCCCTGGTGGGCCCTGGGGCTGGAGGCTTTGGGCGGCCTTGTGGTTGAACAACAGGGAGAGGCGACCCAGCGATGGTGTGGGGCTCAGTAGGGGTGGGGACCCTGTGGAGGCGGGGGCTGGGGGCCCTCAGGGCACGTTAGCCCCAAGCAGCAGCAGCAGGGCTCCGGCCAGCAGAGTCAGGGACGCGCCTGCGGCCGGCCCGGGGTGCGCGGCGTCGGTGGGGCGGGTAGTGGGGCCAGCAGTGGGGGATGCGGGGGTGGCGCCGGGGGGCGCCAGGCCACAAGAAGTGTAGGGCTCCAGGCAGGCGGCAAAGGCCATGACGTGCGCTACGAAGCTCTGCTCCTGCACGCCGTGCACCAGGTGCGCCTGCGGGCCACGCGCGAACACCGCCACATCCTCTCCGCCGTGGGTCTCGGACGACAGGGGCACGGCTGTCTGCTGACTGTACTCGGGGTCACCTGGCCACAGGGTAGGGTTCAGAGTGGGGATTTAGGGCCTTTGGGGGGCCTCCACCCTCCCATGAGTTCCGAACTGTGGTCCCCCCCAGTCGGTCCACCCGACCCAGTGCACTCACTGCTCTGACTGTCGTTGACATCGGGCCGCGAGCCATTGCTGATGGCGAAGCCTGGGCCATTGGCATAAAGGAGGGAGGTGTAGGCCTTGCCATCTCCGGCCACCTCTGGAGCCAGGCCTGCAGGGAGAAGGAGACCTGTGATGGCACTGACCACAGCTGTGCAGCGCCCCCTGTGGGCGAAGCCAGGCACTTGCCTGTTCAGTGGCTTGATCTGCACCATAATCCTATGTGGCCATTGGTGTTATGACCCCGTTTGAAAGATGAGCCACAGGGCTCAGAGCAATTTCTGCCACGTAATTTAGCGAACAGCACCTGCCACTCTCCCTGGGCCTACCGAAAATGGAGCTCCCACGTAGTGTGTAGCCACCGAAAGTGAAGACGTGAGAGTGGTCAGCGGTGACAAGGGTCAGCGTGTCCTTCTCGTTTGTGAGCTGGCTGGCCCTGTCAATGGCATCGTCGAAACTGACAGCCTCGGTCAGAGCCAGGTAAGCTCTGCTTCTATGATGACCTTGGTCGATGAGGCCGCCTGCCGGAAAACCACATGAGAGATGGGTGATGGGGAACCGGCCCTGAGCCCTTCCCTTCCTGTGCTCAGTGAGGGGCTGCCACTCACTCACCCTCCACGAAGAGGTAGAAGCCACGGGGGTTCCTGCTCAGCAGGCGCAAGGCCGCCTCTGTCATCTCCGTCAGGGATGGGTCCTGCGTGGGGTCTCGGTATGCCTCAAACTTCATGTCTTTTGGCTCAAAGAGGCCTGTGGGAAAGGGGTTGGCAGTGACTGATGAGCTGGAGTAGGGTCAGCGCACACACTGTGCACAAATGCTTGGCCATCTGAGGACCCGGGAGGGTAAGGCGGGAAGGTGGGGGAGGTGGTCATTACCCATGAGGTGTGTTACAGAGGGGTCCTCTGACGCCTGAATGAGCTGCGTTCGGTTCCACACATACCGGCCACTCTGAAAGAGACGGAACCAGCTTCAGGCCACAGTCCTACGGCCAGCAGCCCCACCCTTGTCCCTGCTCTACCCCTGCGCCGGGGAGCCCCCATCACCTGGTGCTTGGCTTGCCACTCTTGCACCAGGTTCCGATTGTCAATCCTGATTCCATTCTGTGCGGCATCATCTGGGTACTCAGGGTCTGGGGTTCCCTTGGGAAACATGTACTTGCGGCCTCCACCAAGGATCACCTGGAGCGAGAGGATTAGGGCAGGTTGGCGTGGGGTCTGGCTAGCCCATTGCCCGCTGCTCACACAGCCCTCAGGTGTCCCCACAAGGTGTGTGGCAATGGCCTTGATGACTGTTCCTTCTACCCCCCACCGCCACAAGGCCCCAAGTCCCTGGGCTCAGGCTGGGGTTGCCCACCCTCTGCCCAGCTCCCCGTGCCCTTCATGACGCACGTCAATGTCCATGTTGGAGACGAGCTGTGCGGCGATGTCCTGGCAGCCCTCCTTCAGAGCCTGGGCAGGCATGTCGGCGTCGGAGTACCAGTTGCGGTTCACCGTGTGTGCGTAGGTGCCGGCTGGCGAGGCATGCTGCACCCTCATTGTCGTCACCACCCCCACTGACATCCCTGAGGGTGGCAGAGGTCAGGGTGAAGCACTGAGGTCTCAGCCTTACCCCTGCCCAGCAAGCTGGCCCCAAGCCCACCTGCTTTCTTCGCCCGGTTCATCACGGAGGTGACCTCATTGCGACGAGTTGTGTTGCACTGGTTAAGGCGGGCTGCCGCACTCACACCAATTGTCTGGTAGTTGGCCTTGACCCCGCACAGGTAGGCCGTGGCCGTGCCTGCACTGTCTGGCACGTTTCTGTCCACGTTGTACGTCTGGGGACAGAGACGCGCTCAGCTCCACTCTGGCACACACCCGGATCATGACCAGTCCCTGAGCCCCAAACTCAGGCCAACTCTCCTGGGGCCGTCCCTTCTGCCACACTCCCTAGCCCGACCCCACCCCCACCCTGGGGTGTGGAGCACCCTGAAGCCACCCAGTCCTTACTTTGGACAGAGCCAAGTATGGGAATTGGTCCATGGCCAGGGGGGTCTCTGGTCCCAGCTTGCCATTCTTCTGCCCCTTTAGGATCCGAGCGGCTGTCACCGTGGACACCCCCATACCTGAAGGAGCAGAACCGTGTCAGGCCGGAGTCCTGGGGGCTGGCTTGTGGTCACCGGCAGCCTTGGGTGCCAGGGCTGTGGGGGCTGCACAGGCCTTACACTCACCGTCCCCCAAGAAGAGAATGAGGTTTTTGGCGGCCGTCTGGGTGGGCTGCAGCTTCTTGGCGGTGTCCAGGGTCTGGGCTGCCTGGCGGTTCCAGAAGGCTGGGTCCTCTTCCTCAACTGGCCAAAGGGAGAGGGAGGCCAGGTCAGCTTTGGGGAGCGCCCTGTGTATGAGGAGCACCTGGGAGGTGTCTCATTACCTGGGATGATGCTGAGGGAGAGCCGTAGCCTCAGGCCCAGCAGCAGCAGCAGCCAGACTCTCTGCATGCCTGTGGGATGGTGAGAAGATGGCAGGGCTGGGACCATGGAGGGGCCGGGACCCTGGAGAGGCTGGCACTTGGGCAAGGCTGATCCAGCAGAGTAGCAGCTGCAGTCAGCACATGCTGCCTGGGCTCAAATCACTGGAGGACTTTATCCCGGGCTGTAAAAGGCACATGTCCCTCCCAGTGCACCAGGCAGCCTTCCTGACCACACCTCTGCCCTGCTGAAGAAGAGAGGTGGCAGGGTGTGGCCAAACCTTGGGACACATTTCCTGAAAAGGGAGGGCCATCCTGAGCAGGACAGGCCCCAGGTATCTCCTCAAGGTAAGATGGTGACAGGGTGCAGATGCCTTGGGGTGAGGAATATGCAGTGTCCTGATGGGTCCACCCCCAACTCTCTCTCCTACAGTCATGGGGGACCCGTTACTTCTTTCTTCATCTCATTTTCCAGCAGGGGCCCATTGTGGCCCACCAGCTCCCTGCTTCACATATGGTGAACTTTGGACTTCTCTTGAAATCCCTAACCTACTTGCTTTAAGTAGCAGTTCCTGATTTTATTTGAGCTGTTCTTATGTGGTTGCTTTTAATTTTTTTTTTTATTGACTCAAATGAAAAATTAAAATTAGTGTGGGAAATCCTACCTCAAGGCTTAGAAGCCCCACAACAGTCAGGCTCCCTTTCATACTCCGGCAATCTTTATGTACAATTCACATGGAGCCCCAACTTGCTACTACCTAGAGAAATGGGGAGATTTAGCTAAAAGTGATATCAACTTAAGATGGGCAAAATACGGCACTTTTGATACCTCTAAATTAATTTTGTGTGTGCTCAGTGGAAAAAGCAGACTCCAAAATTGAACTGAATGTATGGGATTCTTACCTTATTGAAAAATTGAAGACTAAAAGGAACACACATAAATTTTCTTTTCTGCAGGAAGTTAAGAAAATTTTAAATACTTTCTCTGAACTCTCAGATCTGAGTCTGACAATCAAGTTTGTGAACTCACCCTAGAAAAAGTGCTACATACCTCATTGCTGAATATCACTATGGTCACCTTCAAAGTACTCCCGTTGGGAAGCTATTCACTGATGCCAGCACCTAGTCCACACTTCAAAGCAATTTTGGAACTCTTTTTCTGGAATGGTCATCAGAGCTGTCGTCGTATTACCCTTGATGTCCTGAATGTCATCAAAATGTCTTCCTTTCAATATTTCCTTTATCTTTGAGTAAAGAAAGAAGTCATTGGGGGCCAGGTCAGGTGAGTAGGGAGGGTGTTCCAATACAGTGATTTATTTACTGGCTAAAAACTCCCTTACAGACAGTGCTGTGTGAGCAGGTGCATTGTCATGATGCAAGAGCCATGAATTGTTGATGAAAAGTTCAGGTCGTTTTGGTCTATCTTTTTTACACAGTCTTTCAGCACTTCCAAATAGTAAACTTGGTTAACTGTTTGTCCAGTTGGTACAAATTCATAATGAATAATCCCTCTGATATCAAAAAAGGTTAGCAACATCGTTTTGACGCTTGGTTTGGACTGACTGAACTTTTTTGGTTGTGGAGAATCAGCCGACTTCCACTGTGCACTTTGACACTTTGTTTCAGGGTCGTGTTGGTACACCCATGTTTCATCATAAGTGATAACATGGCCCAAAACATCGTCTTGCCTCTCCAAAAGGTCTTGCCAAACTTCGACTCTTCTTTGTTTTTGCACACACCTTTCTCATGCCAAAATTTTCAGTTAAGATTTTCCTGTTTCTCTATTGATGTTTACTTGGTCTGCTATGCTTCGCCAACAATTTTGATGCACAATTTGATGAATTTTTGCAATTTTTTCATCAGTTCTGCTAGTTACTGGCCGTCCTGACCTCTCTTCATCAGTGACGCGTTCTCTACCCTCAGAAAAACATTTAATCCATTTGTACACTGCTGTTTTCTTCATGGCATTATCCCCATAAACTTGGACTAACATGTCCCTGATTTCACCTCCATTCTTGCCAACTTTAACAAGAAATGTACTGTTTGTTCGTTGCTCTAATTCAATCTCAGACATTATTGTGACAGCACACGAAAACACGCAACAACAATAGTGAATGCCACTCAGCAAGACACCACTGAATGTCGACAGGAACACAGCTCTGAGACACTGATATACCAAGTTTATGAAACCTATTGAGCCGTTTGTACAGTGCTGCCAATGTAAGCGCATGGTGGTAAGTTCGCTAACTTAATTGTCAAACCTTATAAAACTTCTCTTCAGGAACCTGATAAGAAACTTTTAGAGACTGTCTCTGAACTAAAGAAGGCTTCCAAAACTGCTCAATGCCAACACCCTACTTCTCCCCTTTCTACAAGCACCCCACTATTTTCTGAGCTCCCCTTTCTAGATTTGTCCTCCATTTCTCCACCTCCTCTTCTCTCCTCTCCACTTCTTCCACCACCACCCTCTACTGAGTTTGAGGAAAGTTAAGACTAGAAAGCCAGACCAGGATAGGCTGGAAAACCCAGAAATTCTGGCAGCTCCCTTTAGAGAAAAACTAGTCTCAGGACAAGGGAAACCAACAATAATTTCCTCCCCTTAGACTAAAGCAGAATTAAGGACACTAACTAAAGATTTTCCTGATCCTCTCTAAGACCTGGTTGAGTTCGCAGAGGAATTTGATTTAATTGTTAGAAGATATCGTCCTAGCTATTCTGACCTGTTTCAACTAATACACCTATTAGTTTCTGAGAGCAAAGCAGCAGAATGGCTAAGTAAGTACTGTTGGAAAACTCCTATACAGAATTTTCTAAAAACAAAGGGAAACAGGCTGGAAAAAAAAAATGCAAGGGATTAGCTCACCAGCTTCACCAAGTCGCCCCTGAGGTATTTCCCCAGAAAATAGACTGGATGAAAATCTAGCAATGTAGATGAAAACCTGATGAAATTGTACTTGATTTCTTCGAATGTTTTGAAAAACAACTTCCAAACAATATTCACAAGTGTCTCCAGACAGTTTTAAGAATCATCAAAATGATCCAGTGCTCAACTGGACATTTCTGGAAGGATTAGATGAGGAGCTTATAATTCTGATTAAACAAAATAAATTAAGCTGGACGACCACATATGCTGATAAACTAGCCCATCAATTATTTAAAACTATCCAAAAGGAAGGAAAGGATAAAACTACCAAAATTATGAGTTTACAGCTCCAGCAACAAAGCGATCAGGGAAGACAGGCCTTTTTCACAAGGGGAAAGGAGAGTTTGCTTTTACTGTAAAAAGCCAGATAATCTTAAGAAGGACTGTAGAAAACTGAAATGGGATTTAGAAAGAGCAAAGAGACAGGAACAAGCATATGGCTGTTCTGAGGATTGCAAGACAGCATTTCCTCTCCTCCTTAACAGTGCTTTAGGAAAAACAGAAATTTCCATAGAAGGGGAAACTGCTAAGGCCCTTGTAGATACTGGGGCTACTTTATCTAGTCTTAACCCTACTCAGTAAAGTTGCCCTCTCCCTCACAGTAAAGCTTCTGTACAAATGGTAGGGACAGCTAACCCACTAATGTCTGTTTTTAAATCAGAACCTGTTCCCTTCCAGCTAGGGAGTTACGGGACAACGTATATTTTTACTAGTGAAATCTGCCCCAATTCACCTGGTAGGGCGAGACTTCTGTGAAACCCATGATGTCCACATATCCTTTTCTCCAAAAGGTGAAATGTATGTACAAGTAAATGACTCAGATGCTGAACCAATTGAGAAAGTAGTAATTTTAAAGGAAACTCCACAAGAGGAAACTCATCTTGAGACGGAATGTTTGCTGCAGGCATTTCTATGGAACGCTGGGCTCATTCCAGTACAGATATTGGCAAGACCAAGTTGACCACTCCTATCAAAATAACTATTGACAATACTTTGCCTCTACCTAATATTCACCAATATCCTCCAAGACCGGATGCTCTGGCTGGAAATAAGCCCATTAACTAAGATTACTTTAAAAGGGGCTTATAACTCCATGTACGAGCCCCTGTAATTCTCCTACCCTTCCAGTAAAGAAATTCAATGGGAAAGGATGGAGATTTGTACAGGATCTTAGAGCTATAAATAAAATACGTATGCCCAGACATCCTGTGGTTCCAAATCCATGTATGCTATTACCAGCCTTTCTTGTGGATTGCCAATTTTTCATGACATTTACGTAGTGCTTTTTTACCATTCCTGTAGCAAAAAGCAGTCAGTATCTCTTTGCCATCACCTGGGAAGATCGCAAGTTTACTTGGACTGTAACACCAGGGGTATATGGAGAGTCCAACCCATTTCTCTCAGATATTGCATGCTGATTTAAATGATGCTGATTTTCCCAGAGACTCCACTCTAATCCAATATGTGGATGGTTTACTTTTATGCTTTAGCACATTACTAGACTCCAAGAAGGACACAATTTACCTATTACAACAGGTAGCTATAAAAGGACATAAGATCTCAAAAGGCAAGCTTCAATTGTGTTTGCCCCAAGTGAAAAATACCTTGGCCGTCTTCTGTCTAAAAATGGGCTACTAATGAACTAATCCTGAAAAACTCGGATGAACCGTATCCTTTCCTCTTCTAAGAAGTAAGAAACAGCTTCAGGGGGTTGTAGGGATGTCTGGATACTGTTGCAACTGGGTTCCAAATACTTCATTAATCACTCAACCTCTATATGCCTTACTAAAATCAGATCGACCCTGAACACATTCAA
Source organism: Rhinolophus ferrumequinum (assembly GCF_004115265.2). Taxonomy (NCBI): domain Eukaryota; kingdom Metazoa; phylum Chordata; class Mammalia; order Chiroptera; family Rhinolophidae; genus Rhinolophus; species Rhinolophus ferrumequinum. Next base: position 6,313,896 of record NC_046291.1, read on the forward strand.
TGTAACCCTGAAGGAAGACGAGCTGTAGCTGCTCCAAAGGAAGAGTTATCTAAAGCTCCGACTCTGGGACACCCTAATTATAAATTTATTTTGTTCCCTTTCATACATGACAATATAGGAAATGCTTTAGGAGTTCTAATTCCGAAACGTGGAGTCCATCATCATCCTATAGGGTATTGTAGCCAGCAAGCAGACTCAGTAGCCAAAGCTCCCTCCCTGCCTGACCGCCATCCCTGCTACAGCCACGTTATGCAAACAGAAGAAATAGTTATGAACTCTCCTTTAATCATTTATGTTTCTTATTCTATTGATTCTTTGCTAAACTCTCACCCTACTCAGCATTGCTTGGTCAGCTGACTGGCTTCTTATGAAGTACGCCTGCTTTCTGGGCCTAAAATTCTTTAGCTCGATGTAAGAGTCTTAACGCAGCCACTTTACTACCTTCTCTACAGGACGAAGACATCCATGATTGCATGTTACTTACTGACCACCTTCTTGCTCCGAGGAATGATTTACAGGAAACTCCTATTGATAATGCTGAGTTATTGTGGTTTACAGATGGATCTTATCTCAAAGACGTTCAAACAGGAACATTACCGAGCTGGATATGCAGGAACTCCCCTGGTGGCTGTAATTGAAAGTTCTCATTTACCCGAATAAGATCTGCCCAACAAGCAAAATTAATTGCTCTAACTGGAGCTTGTCAATTGTCCAAAGATCAAGTAGCCAATATTTACACTGATAGTCGCTATGCCTTTGGTGTAGCTCATGACTTTGGAATGTTATGGAAGCAGCGAGGCTTCTTAACCTCCTCAGGGCAGCCCATGAAGAATGGAAAATAGGTTGCAGAATTATTAGATGCCATACAGCCACCGAGACAATCGGCAATTATCAAAATTCCAGGACATTCTCAAGCTGCCACCATGGAAGCAAAAGGAAATAATTTAGCTGATGCTGCAGCTACACAGGCAGCAGTAAACAATCAAATTACCTGGACACAAGATTGTTCTTTGCTCCCTGCTAAATCAATAAAAGATTTTCTTTAACAGTTCCAAAAGACAGCTACAGAAGAAAAAAAGAAGCTATGGCAACAAAAAGGGGGAACCTTTGGTCCAGAAAAGTAGATATGGCTTGGATCCAATGAGAAATCAAGCTGGGGTTCAATTACCTACATATACTGCAACATGTGCATGAGCTGAAACATGGGGTCCTGAAAAGATGATTTCATGGAGTAAACAGTATTACTGGAAACCTTCTCTCACTGTGGCTCACAAATTGTAGAGCAGGTGTTCTGTCTGTCCAAAATATAACCCGAGAAAACCACTGTACAGATCCCAGGGACATTTCCTACTGCCTTTAGGTCTGTTTGAGATATGGCAATTGGATTTTATCTCGAGGATACAAATTTGGGAGTCATGATTTGTACGTTCTCTTATTGGGTTCAGGCATTCCCTTGCAGGAGAGCAAAAGCCTTCATGGTAGGTAAATTATTGGAAAAAATAATTCCCAGTTGGGGAATTCCATCTGAGTTACACAGTAACCCAGGGACTCATTTCACTGGGCAAACAATGCTGTCCGTCTGTAACATTTAGCCAATTCTACAGCATCTTTATTGTCTGATGTCTCTTCCAATAGATAAAATCTATCATCCTCAGTCTTCTGATTGGTGGAACATACCGATGGTACAATTAAAACTCAACTAGCTACGTTTTCAGAAGCTTTTAATCTCCCTGGCCAGAAGCTCTCCTTCTCCTGCTTCTCAGCCTTGGATCTGCCCCTTTGACCTTTCTCCTTATGAAACCATGACTGGTCGTCCTATGCAACTCCATGAAGGGACATATGAATCAACCTTACTAAAAGGAGACATTCTGCATTATGGTCAAGGACTTATTAACCAGCTTAAAGAAAATGATACATTAATAACTGATTCATTTTACAGTGCACTCCCAGGAGATAAGACTTCAAAGACCATGGTTATGACCATGTCTATTGGAAGAGACATCAAATAAAAGACTCTCTCCAACCTCGCTGGAAGAGACCTTACCAGGTGTCACTGACTAATCCATACGCAACTACATTTCAAGGGGTGAACTCATGGATTCCCATTTCTCATCTAAAAAAGATGAATGGACATCTACCCCAAGTCTGACACTCGCCTCTGCCGACAACAAGCATCCAAGCTGGTCTACGATGAGAAGCTGCTGGCACCAGAGGTAGACAGCCATCCCAATACATCGACAAGGCCTGTACCCCACAGATTGATGTTGAACTCAGAATCCATTGTTTTGATTGTCTTTACCTGTCTGCTAATGATATTAGTCATAATAATAGTTAAACTTGTTCTTTGGGTTTTTCTATATAGTCTAACTGTTTATGGCTACTGAAGATGTATAAGGTAACTGTTAATATTCTTTCTCTAGCTTATGTCAATGGTATAGTAGATGCAAAATACAGGAAAATGAGATACGGCAAAACTCAGATCATGATCGTTCACAGGATAGAAATGATCCAGAGTGGTTTTCACAACGAAGGCCATAAGACCTGACTGCCTTCCATTTACCTGCCCTTCCCTTTTTGGGAAAAATCGGCCTCAACTCACATCCCCTGGTTATGGTACTGCTCCATCCCCAAAGCTCAACAAGAGGACCTTGATACTAAGACTTCCTAGGAATGAGCTTCGCAGACAAGAAAAAGCTGAAGGAGTTCATCACCACCAAACTAGTATTACAGTGAATCTTAGAGGGACTTCTTTAAGATGGGAGGGGGGTTAAGGATGGGAGAAAGGGGGAGGGATTAAGAAGAACAAGTTGGTTGTTATACAGTAGTCATGGGGATGTAGGGCATAGCACAAGGAATATAGTTAATATTATTATAATTACGTATGTGCCAGATACCGTGTTTCCCCGAAAATAAGACCTAGCCGGACCATCAGCTCTAATGCGTCTTTTGGAGCAAAAATTATATAAGACCGGGTCTTATATTATATTATAATAATTATATTTTATAATATTATATTATATATTATAATATATATTATATTATATAAGACCCAGTCTTATATAAAACCTGGTCTTATATTAATTTTTGCTCCAAAAGATGAATTAGAGCTGATGGTCTGGCTAGGTTTCGGGGAAACATGGTAGGTACAAGATCTATCAGGTGACAGATGGGAATGGGGTAGGGGGCGGGGTGAAAAAGGTGAAGGCATTAAGAAATACAAATTGTAGTTAATACAGTGTGGGGAATATAATCAACAATGTTGTAAAGATCATGTAAGGTGCCAGATGGGCACTGGACTTATCAGGACAGTCATACCATTATAGTCTCGCTGGTGGCTGTGTTGGAGACACATGAAGCAGGAGCCACACGACCCGCGACCCACCGTCTGCTTTTCTGCCAACCAACCAGCCCCACTTGCTAGCTGCAATCCGCGCTTGCTAGCTCAGCCACCATCTTCTTACTAGACCCCCATTTTTCTGCTAGCGTAGCCACGGCAGTTATATTGTGGCCTCACTGGTTACAGCTGATGGCCAACTAGCCACAGCTGATGGCCATCCAATCAAGTTGATGGCCACTTATTACCTGAGCCAGCACCTTTCTATGTGAGGCCGAGAGCCTGGAAACTGCACTCCTGGCTCTGTCCCCACAACCCCTGAAGAGCTGAAGTAGAATGATATTGAATGTCAACTATAACTAAATATATAGGTCTATATAGTCATGGGACGTAGAGTACAACGTAGGGAGATAGTCGGTATGGTAACAGGTATATAAGATGTCAGAGGGGTAGTAGCTTGGGGGGTGGGTTATCACTTTATGAGGGGCTTAAATGTCCATTAAGTTGCTTTGTACACCTGAAATTTTAAAAAAAGAAGAGTTAAAAAAAAACAATAAAAAAGACTTCCTAGGAATGAACCTTCCTGGCGTTGAGACCACAGTCTGACCCAAAGGTTGGCCATCAATGCATCCTCCAGATTCATTTATGACCACAAGGGAGATTTGCCAGCTCATGTTAGAGGTCCCAGATGCTTTCCATCAAAGCAGATTCAGGTGAGCAAAGCCCAGACGGTGAGGTACGCTGCTCACAGTACAAGACCTGGTGACCACGAAAACTTTCCAGCCACACAGGAGTCATCTTTATGGCAAAGGGCTGCCATGAGTTTTCCTTCCTCTCTTCCTAACTTCCCCTCCTCTTACAGACCAATATGCTCACATTTGTTGAGGTGACAAGAGCTATTGGTTTAAGGCACCCAATAAAAACCTTAAAACACACTTTCCGTGCGTGTGCCCCTTCAAGGTAAAGATGTTCAACAAACATGTGAGAGACGTTTCCATGGACACGACTTTGTGGCCAACAGTGTGTTTGACCAATAGACACCCTCGTACCTACACATTTACAAATCTTGGGGCAGAATCAGTGTTATAAAATTTAGACAGACTTTATATACCATAAAATGCACCCTCTGAAAGCATACCGTTCAATGGTTTTTGGAATGTTTAAAGTTCTGTGGCCGTCACCAGTAATTCTAGAACAATGATTTTAGAACCTGTAGTTTTGAAATGTAGGATCTCCTTGGGTTTTAAACCCATTTATGAAACACATGGGGGCACCTTCCCGTCGGTCAGTAAGACCAACTAAGTGACAATAGGGGAGACAGAAATAGTAGCTGGATTTTAAGAAACGCCTGCATAATTTGTGGACGGCGTTTCAAACGAGTGTGATGATTTGGTAAGGCCAGCTCACCATGCCATTCTTCCAGTGAGCTCCGTGTGACAGCCCCTAAAATCCAGAACTGAAAAAAACTGCCCGAGAGCCTTTGAGTTGATGTTACACAGCGTTAAATCAAGTTTTTAGTAAATAAAGAAGCATGTTTAATCATATTACTACTTCTAGTGAGAGCAAAGTCCCTTGTAAACGTACTAATAAATGTGTAATTCTGTAGAAATGTATTGAAAAATATGGTCGATTTCACCTTTCTGGAATCCTTTTAAACGTTCCCTTTGGGGTGGGTTAGATGGTCAGTAAGTGTAGCTTTACTGGAGTGGGTGCTCCAGAATGCTGGGTGCGGGCTGAGGTCAGACATGTTTGGTGTCTACTTCCCCTCGGGCTTCCCAGCCCCTCCCTCTGCCGCTCTCCCTCCCAGAAGACAGAGCAGAATAGACTCTTCTCCCTGAAGTAGCCAGAGTGATGTTTCCCAAGAGCCCGGTCATGTTATGTCCCTGCTCAAGCCTTCTGATCACGCCCACGGTGTGGATAAAGTTCCAGCTCCTCCCCCACCGGCTGCCCAACCTCAGGTTTTACCTCCTTTGATCCAGCCATTGGCCTCCAACAGCACTTGCCGGCTGCCTCAGGGTCCTGCAATGCTGCTCCTTCTCCATTGCTCAAGCCCTCCTCCCTTCAGTCTTGGCACCACTGTCTGCTCCCCAGGGAGCCCCGCCCTGACCTCCTGATCTGGCTTATCTTCCCCTCCCCTCACAGACACACTCTGTGCTCCCACATACTAATAATTATTTTTCTTTCTAGAACATTTAAGTACTGGCATTACATTGTATAACCATTTATTTGATTATCCCCATGTCCGTCCCAGAATAGAGGTCACTGGACTGTGGAAATCTGTTGTTCACAAATCTGTGCCCAGCGCCCAGATGGAGTGTGGGGGGGGGGGAAGTGGGGGGGGCAAGGGCTGCTTTGGGACTATCTGCCCTGCACCCAGTTTCCCAAAGCTCCTTGGCTCTCCCAACCTGGATGCGCATTGGGGAGTGACCATCTCAGTAGCCGACTGACTTGCTACAGGTCTCTGCTTTCTGTGTTGCCATCTATTCTTCTGTGTAAGGGTAGAGGGTCCGGGGCTGGGGTCACTTTGTGTTAAAGCCTCATTGGGCATCCGACCTCAGCAGCCTCCTCGGCCAGGAAGGTGCTCCAGGGATGATTGCAGGGATGGTTGCTCCAGGGATGGAAGCCGGCCCTTCCCTGGTGCCCAACTGTCCAATTCTCTAGCCTCAGAGATTGGGGGCGGAGTCCAGAGCTTGGGCAGGACAGTAGGTGTCCCAGGAAAGCCACTGCCTCAGCCTGCACGGTGCCCCGCGGTCCGGCCCGCGGGGAGGGCTGGGGGCAGCGCTGAGTGGGCTGAGACTTGTCTTTTATGGCCAACAGTTAAAAGTCAGGACGTAGGGGCCCCTGGTGGGCCCTGGGGCTGGAGGCTTTGGGCGGCCTTGTGGTTGAACAACAGGGAGAGGCGACCCAGCTATGGTGTGGGGGCTCAGTAGGGGTGGGGACCCTGTGGAGGCGGGGGCTGGGGGCCCTCAGGGCACGTTAGCCCCAAGCAGCAGCAGCAGGGCTCCGGCCAGCAGAGTCAGGGACGCGCCTGCGGCCGGCCCGGGGTGCGCGGCGTCGGTGGGGCGGGTAGTGGGGCCAGCAGTGGGGGACGCGGGGGTGGCGCCGGGGGGCGCCAGGCCACAAGAAGTGTAGGGCTCCAGGCAGGCGGCGAAGGCCATGACATGCGCCACGAAGTTCTGCTCCTGCACGCCGTGCACCAGGTGCGCCTGCGGGCCACGCGCGAACACCGCCACATCCTCTCCGCCGTGGGTCTCCGACGACAGGGGCACGGCCGACTGCTGCCTGTACTCGGGGTCAACTGGCCACAGGGTAGGGTTCAGAGTGGGGATTTAGGGCCTTTGGGGGGCCTCCACCCTCCCATGAGTTCCGAACTGTGGTCCCCCCCAGTCGGTCCACCCGACCCAGTGCACTCACTGCTCTGACTGTCATTGACATTGGGCCGCGAGCCATTGCTGATCGCGAAGCCTGGGCCGTTGCCATAAAGGAGGGAGGTGTAGGCCTTGCCATCTCCGGCCACCTCTGGAGCCAGGCCTGCAGGGAGAAGGAGACCTGTGATGGCACTGACCACAGCTGTGCAGCGCCCCCTGTGGGCGAAGCCAGGCACTTGCCTGTTCAGTGGCTTGATCTGCACCAGAATCCTATGTGGCCATTGGTGTTATGACCCCGTTTGAAAGATGAGCCACAGGGCTCAGAGCAATTTCTGCCACGTAATTTAGAGAACAGCACCTGCCACTCTCCCTGGGCCTACCGAAAATGGAGCTCCCACGCAGTGTGTAGCCACCGAAAGTGAAGACGTGAGAGTGGTCAGCGGTGACAAGGGTCAGCGTGTCCTTCTCGTTTGTGAGCTGGCTGGCCCTGTCAATGGCATCGTCGAAACTGATAGTCTCGGTCAGAGCCAGGTAAGCTCTGTTTCTATGATGACCGTGATCGATGAGGCCGCCTGCCGGAAAACCACATGAGAGATGGGTGATGGGGAACCGGCCCTGAGCCCTTCCCTTCCTGTGCTCAGTGAGGGGCTGCCACTCACTCACCCTCCACGAAGAGGTAGAAGCCACGGGGGTTCCTGCTCAGCAGGCGCAAGGCCGCCTCTGTCATCTCCGTCAGGGATGGGTCCTGCGTGGGGTCTCGGTATGCCTCAAACTTCATGTCTTTTGGCTCAAAGAGGCCTGTGGGAAAGGGGTTGGCAGTGACTGATGAGCTGGAGTAGGGTCAGCGCACACACTGTGCACAAATGCTTGGCCATCTGAGGACCCGGGAGGGTAAGGCGGGAAGGTGGGGGAGGTGGTCATTACCCATGAGGTGTGTTACAGAGGGGTCCTCTGACGCCTGAATGAGCTGCGTTCGGTTCCACACATACCGGCCACTCTGAAAGAGACGGAACCAGCTTCAGGCCACAGTCCTACGGCCAGCAGCCCCACCCTTGTCCCTGCTCTACCCCTGCGCCCAGGAGCCCCCATCACCTGGTGCTTGGCTTGCCACTCTTGCACCAGGTTCCGATTGTCAATCCTGATTCCATTCTGTGCGGCATCAGCTGGGTACTCAGGGTCTGGGGTTCCTTTGGGAAACATGTACTTGCGGCCTCCACCAAGGATCACCTGGAGCGAGAGGATTAGGGCAGGGGGGCGTGGGGCCTGGCTAGCCCATTGCCCGCTGCTCACACAGCCCTCAGGTGTCCCCACAAGGTGTGTGGCAATGGCCTTGACTGTTCCTTCTACCCCCCACCGCCACAAGGCCCCAAGTCTCCGGGCTCAGGCTGGGGTTGCCCACCCTCTGCACAGCTCCCCGTGCCCTTCATGACGCACGTCAATGTCCATGTTGGAGACGAGCTGTGCGGCGATGTCCTGGCAGCCCTCCTTCAGAGCCTGGGCAGGCATGTCGGCGTCGGAGTACCAGTGGCGGTTCACCGTGTGTGCGTAGGTGCCGGCTGGCGAGGCATGCTGCACCCTCGTTGTCGTCACCACCCCCACTGACATCCCTGAGGGTGGCAGAGGTCAGGGTGAAGCACTGAGGTCTCAGCCTTACCCCTGCCCAGCAAGCTGGCCCCAAGCCCACCTGCTTTCTTCGCCCGGTTCATCACGGAGGTGACCTTATTGCGACGAGTTGTGTTGCACTGGTTAAGGCGGGCTGCCGCACTCACACCAATTGTCTGGTAGTTGGCCTTGACCCCGCACAGGTAGGCCGTGGCCGTGCCTGCACTGTCTGGCACGTTTCTGTCCACGTTGTACGTCTGGGGACAGAGACGCGCTCAGCTCCACTCTGGTACACACCCGGATCATGACCAGTCCCTGAGTTTGGGCCCAAACTCAGGCCCCAACTCTCCTGGGGCCGTCCCTTCTGCCACACTCCCTAGCCCGACCCCACCCCCACCCTGGGGTGTGGAGCACCCTGAAGCCACCCAGTCCTTACTTTGGACAGAGCCAAGTATGGGAATTGGTCCATGGCCAGGGGGGTCTCTGGTCCCAGCTTGCCATTCTTCTGCCCCTTTAGGATCCGAGCGGCTGTCACTGTGGACACCCCCATACCTGAAGGAGCAGAACCGTGTCAGGCCAGAGTCCTGAGGGCTGGCCTGTGGTCACCGGCAGCCTTGGGTGCCAGGGCTGTGGGGGCTGCACAGGTCTTGCACTCACCGTCCCCCAAGAAGAGAATGAGGTTTTTGGCGGCTGTCTGGGTGGGCTGCAGCTTCTTGGCGGTGTCCAGGGTCTGGGCTGCCTGGCGGTTCCAGAAGGCTGGGTCCTTTTCCTCAACTGGTCAAAGGAAGAGGGAGGCCAGGTCAGCTTTGGGGAGCGCCCTGTGTATGAGGAGCACCTGGGAGGTGTCTCATTACCTGGGATGATGCTGAGGGAGAGCCGTAGCCTCAGGCCCAGCAGCAGCAGCAGCCAGACTCTCTGCATGCCTGTGGGATGGTGAGAAGATGGCAGGGCTGGGACCATGGAGGGGCCGGGACCCTGGAGAGGCTGGCACTTGGGCAAGTCTGATCCAGCAGAGTAGCAGCTGCAGTCAGTGCATGCTGCCTGGGCTCAAATCACTGGAGGCCTTTATACCGGGCTGTAAAAGGCACATGTCCCTCCCTCCCAGTGCCCCAGGCAGCCTCCCAGACTCAGCCTCTGGTGGCAGGAGGGAGGTCACAGGGTGTGGCTCAGCCTTGGGGCAGGTGTCCTGAAAAAGGCGGGACCATCCTGCTCAGGGTATGCCCCAGCTCTCAACCCAGGTAGGGTGGGGACCAGGCATAGATGCCCTGGGGGGGAGGAGCTCACTGTGTCCTGATGGGTCCACCTCCAACTCTCTGCTCTTCCAGTCTTGATGGACCTGTCATTCCTTTGTTCACCTGATTTGTTCAGTATCTCCTAAGAGCCAGTTGGGGCCAGACTCCCTTCTGGGTGCTGAGGCACTGGGCCTCGTCAGGGGCCTGGTTTGGCTTCTTAAGGCTGCCTGGCCATCCACATGGCTTCTCGCCAGCTTGGCCTGGGCAGGTGAACAGGCGCTGGGCTGGAAGGGTACCCAGGACCCGCTGGGCCCAGAGTCTTGTGCTGTGGAAAAGGGTAGGGTGGGAGTGACATCACCACCTTTTCTGTGTCTCCAATTGTCCTGGGCTGGGCTGGGCCAGCATGTGTACGCGTGTGTGCCTGCTGGGGGCAGGCCAGGGTCGGGTCCAGTGCCCCAGACACGAGGTTGACCTCTGCTCCATTGGAAAGGTACATGGAACCCAGGGGTGAGTTTGCAGTCATCACAGAGGGGCATGGACACCCCCAGGCATAGCCTCTGATAAGGATCCAAGAGCTTTCAGAGCCCGAGGCTGGGTTCAGAAGCATTCCTGCAATCCAGAAATCCCACCTCTGGGTGTGCACACAAAAGAACTGAAAACAGAGTCTCCAAGACATATCTGCACCCTCACATTCATAACAGTGCCATCTACAACAGCCAAAAGGAGTATCGGGGCCCAGGGAAGGCCGCACCCTAATATCCCACAATGGCCTCCTGATCATTTCCAACCAAGGTCACCTGAGAGGCCGCAGGAGCAGGAGGAGCCCTGACTCTCCCCTGTGCCCCTAAAAGCAGGAGAAGACTCTCCACGTGATCGGAGCCCTCCCTGTTCCTGAGGCTGAGACACCTTATCACAAGAGTTAAACAATCCAGTGGGAGAAAGTCTGTGCAACAAGCCTTGTACCGGCTGTAGCAACTCACTGCCCAAGCCCACATCTGCTTAGACTCCTAATGAGCAGGGACTTTGTCTTGTCAATTTCCCACAAATTTATTGTTTGCCTTAAAAGTATAAAAAGGTACCTACTTTGATCATTTCTTTAAGCCTCATTTTGTGATCTGAGCATCACGTTGTGATTCTCCAGTGCGCACGTATTAAATTGCTTGAAGACTTCTAAGAACCTTAAATACCATAATTTGTGTCCCAACATTTAGATTTTTGGGTTTGAACTCTGAGGCTGCTTTCAGAGCATAACTCTGTTCCTAGGCCTTGGAAATGTCCAGCAGAACAGTCTCTCTGTACTGTTTGATTTCTGTTGATAAGTAACCAAAAACTTTTGTTCTACAAGCCCGAACTGGAACTAGGACGTTGACAAATGCCAAATCATATGGTACCCATTGTTCTTGAACCACAGCCCCACTTGCCGACCACTGAATTTTCCAGTTGCCCCCAGCAATCAGAAAAACAATGATGTACATTTGTGGTTCTTAGCGACTCATCTCTCCGATCACCAGTTCCCCAGACTTTTGCCTTTAGAAACCGCACTTTATCCCCTCCATTTTGGAACATACCGAGGGTACAAACATACGAGGGCTGTGTCCCTGATTTGCAAATCATATCTGAATAAAACCACATTTTAATTTGTTTTGGAATTTTTGTTAACATTTTGTTAATCTGATTTTGTGTCGATTTTATTATATTATTTCTAGTCCAGCATTAAGAACCTAAAGGGTAGAAAGGGTGGGGGGATTCTTCCCCCTCTCCAAGAGGTACAAGCAATTCAAGTGTCCATCAACAGATGAATAAACTAAATATATGTCCATACGTGGCTGAGAAAAAGGGATTCTATGAAAAGTCACGTCACTGGGTGATCTGATCCTAAATTCCTAACTGGGCAGGTCTCGGCAGGTAGTCACACCCCACGCCTCTAACTTCTTTAGTGAAAGTTTTAAGCCAGCCCTGTCCTTTGTCTTTGTGTATCTAGGTTAACACACCCTTGAAATGCCAGAAGTAATACCCCTAGAAGGGAGGTATTAACCCTCAAGCAAGCACATACCCTTGTTTACTGTCCAGTAATCCAATCTCCGCCTTGTTTTCTCCCTCCTTCACATCATCTGCCTTACTTCCCCTCCTTAATCTTCCACAAAAGAAACTGCAAAACTATTTTCAGGTGCATTTGAGATCTTTCCCCCCTCCTTTCTTCCGCCTGCCCCCCACTCCGGTTCAAGCCGTTGTTCCTCAGTCTAGTTGTGTAGGACACAGCTCCCTGGCCCACGCTGGTGTTCTGAGCCTTGCGCTCCCCCCCCCAACCCCCTAGCTGAGGCAGTCGGTCGCTGGTTGTTCTTTGGTCGCTGGTTGTTCTTTGGCCACTCACAGCAGCTCACAGCAGCGCTCACCAGCTGCTGGCCACTGGCTGCTCCTGGTAGCGCACAGAAGCTCACACCGGGAGCTCCAATCGCCTGAGCCACCGGGCTTCCCCCCATTTGAGAGCTTGCTACCTGGAGTATGTTGTCAGCTTGGTCCAAGTAAACGCTAAAAATTCTCTACAAGTTTGGACGTTGTGACATTGACAATGCAGTAGAATTCAGCCTTAAAAAGGAAGGAATTCCTGTCACACGCTACAACACAGGTGAACCCTGAAGATATGCTGAGCGGAATGTCAGTCACAAAAAAACTAACACTGGGGGGAAAAAAAAGGACCGTCATTCTACTAGTCAAATGCACAAACAGAAAGTAGAATGGTGATTGCCAGAGGCTAAGACGAAGGGGGTGGGGACATGGTGTATAACGGGTACAGAATTTCGGTCTCGGCAAGATGAAACAGTTTTGGAGATCTATTTCACAACAATGTAAATATACGTAACACTACTGAACTATACCCTTAAAAATAGTGAAGATGGTGAACTTTATGTTGTGCTTTTCACCAGTTTTGTTTTTTTTTTTAAAGAAAGGTCTTCCCAGCTCCACCTACCCCAGTGGACCACAGTAGTCCCCTTTTCCACTGGGACCTCCTCCTGACCTGAACCAGAGACTCAGTCGTCAGACCCTGGGGCAACTGCACTTGCCACCCAGCATCTCCTTGCCCAACCTGTCCCCACCATGTCCTCCCTTCAGGCAGAGCTTTCGTGGGTCCTGCTCCCTCTACTGCAAATGTTAGGCTTGCGGCGAGATAATGAGGCTAGTCAGGCAGATTGAGGAAAGTGAGTGCTTCTGCGCTCCTGGGCGAGGTTCACCGGTCCCACCGACAGGGGCCGGCGAAGTCGCACCCAGGGTAGAGGGAGGGAGGCATATATGCAGTTTTTGGGGTGGGGGTTGGCTGTGTGAGGTGGCAGATGAGCAGGCCCCCCTAGTGCAGATCTGGCTAGAGCGGCTGTGTCCGGAGTTGCTTATCGCACCAGTGGTCTGCTGCCTTTTCTGGGAAACGCCAGGGGCCTCAGTCTCTGTCATGCGGGGAGGGGTCTGACTTGGCAGAGGGGTATTTTTGGCTCCTGGCCGCTTTGACCATGTCCATAGCTGACCTAACAGCAAAGTCATGTCCAGGATATGTTCCTGCCCTCTGGCAGTTACCCTCCCTCTACTCCCTGAATCATCTTCCTGTTGAAGGGGAGCAGAGTTTGCCAACCCAAAATATGCTTCTTTGGGGATGATTACTCTAGGCTGGTTAATTTGAAGAAACAGCAGACGTGGGAGGAGCTCTGAACACCAAGTAGAAGTTGCCCTTTGTAAAAGGACATTCACATTTGTAAGGGAAATCTCTATTTAAAAGGGCATTTTCCTCACTCTACCTGGAAGAGGAGGATATCTAAATCTCCAGGAACTGTTACAGTGGAGAAGGCAGGGATTCGAACCTGCATATAACAACCTCACTCGTGTGTTGTGCTTTTCCTGGTAATCTCCGTAACTGACGCCCCATCCCCAACGTCTTTTGTCTTTAGCTGAAGATGGTATTTCAGGTGAGGCTTCCACCATCTTGGTGAGTTACTGTTATCCTGGGTCTCTCTCATGTCTACAGGAGGGGAGGTATACGTTATTAAACTTTAATTTTTTTTCTGCTGCTAACCAGTCTCATGTCAATTTGATTAGACCAGCCAGAAGAACCTAGAAGGTGTTAAAGAGAAAACCACAGCCCCCAAATGGTGTCACTTCTGCTAAAGCCCATGATACTGTGGGGGTTCAGTGCTAGTCACCCCAAGATGTGTTTCTGTGGTGTGCAGATTGTTTTGAGCTAAGGGCAATTTTTGCTTCAGGCTCAAGAGGAACTTCTGCCCCTCCCTTGACTACCTGGAAGAACCTGAATTAGGGGCCTTGCCCATAATGGGAGATTGTCCGAGATGACCCCCTTTGAGTTGTCTGTAGGGCAGGACAAACTTCTATTTACCAAACATCTGCTCTTATCATCCTGCAAGGACCTTTTGAAGCCCCCAAAGGCCCTTCCCTCATTCCTACCCATATTCCCTTTCTGTCTCTGAACTTCTCAGGTATGTGAGGTCTCTGATTCTCTCCTGTATGTGGGTTCCCATACATTTAATACAGGCATGTATTAAATTTGGTTATTTTCTCTTGCTAATCTCATGTCTCGTCTCATGTCTACTTGATCATTAGACCAGCCAGAAGAACCTTCAGGGTAGAGGAAAGAGTCTCTTCCTCCCTCACACTTTCTACATATTAAACACAGCTCCTCAGCCATAAAAAAAATAATAAAACAACAAAGTTGAGAGAGACGATTTTATGAAAAGGTTCTAAATTCATAACCTAACTCCGTTATGTGCAAATGCAAACCCATCATTCTAAATGGTGACCGTACCCTCCCCCATCTCCCAAACCTTTATTGTTGTGGAAGACAGCAATCCTTCTCTTCCTTCCCCCATTCACCAGCGCTCAAATCCTTAATCTGCTCCAACACCCCTCCCGACTCCAATTACCCCTGAAATCTGTAATTTGACCCTCGGAGGTGGCCTGTGGCTGTGCCCAGCAGCCGGAGGCACAGCCCTGGCTGGCCAGCTGCCCAGGGGCTAGCCCCTCACCTGGGACTCCCTGGTCTCGACACAGTTCCACGGGGCTCCGCTGAGGCACCCAGGACTTGTCACTGCCCAGACTGCTACCTGAGTCTAAGTGGAAGACCTTAGGCAGCATTTCAACTGAGGGGAATATCAGGGCGCTTTGAGACAGGTTAGTTAGTATGGTTGCTTGGTAGACAGGGGGTCCCTGATGAAATAAACAAACAAAAAAACCCAGCCATATCCTGAAACTCCAGGCCCTGGAATGTCTCCTTCACTCCAGGACAGACATGAGAATACACCTTAAGGTTAACAGATAATCTCAAATCCCTTCTGGCCGGACAAAGGAGCAGATCTGATAGATAGGAACGGGTTGGTTGTTAATCCCTTCAGGATGAGCAAACAGGACAAACCTGATAGATGAATCCAATTAGAGGGATTCAGCCCCCTTCCCCAAGCAGGCAGGGGAAGACATAAAAGAATTTTTGCCTCAGTCATGGGACACCCCCATTCAGGACTCCCTCCCGCTCGGGAGCTGCAACCTCTTCTCCTGCCTCTAATAAACTATCCTCTTTTAAAAACTTTTTGCCTCTCCCTGGTCGGCATTTCCATTCTTTGGCTTCGTGAGACACGATCCCGGCCCGCACTCAGAAGCCGCGGGCAGATCCAACATCACCCTCATCGTTTGGGGATTCAGGAAAATGTCTCCCCATCAGCTTGTCATCAGAAATTGTATCTTACTTACCGGAATAATGGAGTTTGATGACCCATTACTGTATGTACAAGAAGTCTTTCAAACCAACTGTAGACCCATTCCTGCTAAGGAAAAAGATTTTTTGAGTTTTTTTTTCTTTTTATAAGTGGTGAAAGCAGTTTATTAGAAGAGAAAGTACACTCGAGAGTCAGGAGTGGGCCTAAGCACAAAGAAAAGTGGCTCGAGGGCCCCGAGTTTTAATTTTTATCCGAGGTATACATGAGTGTAGTTAAAAATATCAGATAGATCCATAAGGTTTGTTGCACAACAAAAGCAGAAGTCCCCTTCTCCCTCCCTGCATTTTCCCATCTCAGAGGCGATCACTTTCCCCTCTTGGCTTTTTATTTTGATATTTACCCATTTCTAAATCGTGTACTTGTTCATTTTTCAATTTTAAGCTACATCTATGGGTACACTGTACTGAGATTCTGCTCGTTACCTGTTGTTGTGTAGTGCACCATCCCCAAACAACCTCACACAACAACAATCATTTATTTGGTCACAGATCTGCAATTCAGGCAGGGCTTGAAGCAGACAGCTGTGTCTGCTCCATGGCACCTCGGCTGGCTGACACGTGGCTGACAAAATTGTTCCTCTCTGCATGGGCTTCTCCATAGATTGCTTCAGCTTCCTCACAACGTGGCAGCTGGATTCCAAGAGACAGGAAGAAGCTGCCAGTTTCTTAAGGCTTGGGCCTAGAAACCGGCACAGTGTCATTGCACATTTCCACCTATTAACAGCCACAGAGCGTGTCCAGATTCAAAGGTGGAGATAGATTCCATTTCTATGTAATTAATTAATTTAGCAGTTCCCCTGAGGTATAAGTGACTAATAGGAATTGCCATGTATTTAAGGTGTCCAACTTGATGTCTTGATACATGTACATGGTGAAATGATTGCCACCATCAAGGTAATTAACACAGCCATCACCTCATAGTCACCGTGTTCTTTCTGTGGTGAGAACACTTAAGATCTACCCTCTTAGCAAATTTAAAGTGCAAAACACAGTCTTGTATCACCACGCTGTACATTAGCTCCTAGAACTTGTTCTTCTAACTGAAACTTTGTACCCTTTGACCTACTTCTCCCAATTCTTCCCCCCACCCAACCCCACCTTGGAAAACCACCATTCTACCCTCTGCTTTATTTTAGATTCCACGTGTGAGAACACGCAGTATTTGTCGTCTGTGCTTGGCTTACTTCACTTAGCATGTCCTGCAGTTCTTTTTAAAGGCCGAGTAATATTGTTTTACACATGGACTATACACTCATCTGCAGACGGGCACGTACGTCGTTCCGTGTCCCAGCATCATGGAGTCTGCCGCTTGTCCTCTGAACCCCCGGCAGCATTTGAGGCTCCTTGTTCCCAGAAGGAGTCTACCTTTGGGCTTTTGCTGTCTCCTACCTGCCCCCACCTACCCTGCCCTCCTAGCCTGCCCCCACCCTTCCCACACCCACTTCCCCAGGGCTCTCTCTGCCTCCTCTGTCAGGAGCCCGTCCTCATCTGTGACTTCAGCACCCGCTGTGCCACATCATTCTGGACATCTTGGATTGGCTCCCTCTCTCGGGACTTCATCTCACCTGGACTATCACCACTGCCCCCACCTGGCCTCCAGCTTCCTGCCTCAGGGCCCATCTCTGCTCTGTGGTCAGAGCAGCTGCAGGGGGGACCTGGTGCTCTCTCCCCAGTGGCTGCATCTTTTTTTTTGAACAGGACTTTATTGGGGAACAGTGTGTACTTCCAGGACTTTTTCTTTTTTCCAACTGAAGTTGTCCTTTCGATCTTAGTTGTGGAGGGCACAGCTCAGCTCCAGGTCCAGGTCCAGTTGCCGTTGCTAGTTGCAGGGGCGCAGTCCACCATCTGTTGCTGGAATTGAACCGGCAACCTTGTGGTTGAGAGCCCACTGGCCCATGTGGGAATCGAACAGGCAGCCTTTGGAGTTAGGAGCACGGAGCTCCAACCACCTGAGCCACCGGACCGGCCCGGCCGCATCTCTTTCTGGGACCTGCCCAACCCTCCCAACTGCACGGGATCCTAGGAGCTACCGTTCTGCACCATGCCATTTGTCTGATGGGGCTAGGGGTGGGCACATACCCCATTTGTTCCTAGGGCCTCTCCTCACTCGAATTGGGAGAGTGTGTGTTTCTCCAGGAAAAGTCGCACGATACAGCTCATGTTTCTAGATAGGTCACTGAAGGAAGTGATCTATGGCAGGAGGAGTGAAGCTGAAACGGAGAAGGGAGACCCAGGGCCATGCGTGTACTGGATCACCAAGCCCAGGTGACCTGGGGGCAGGGTAGCACCCCTGCCTCCTCTAAGGCGGGCTTTCCCACCTTCCTCTGGGAGTTCATATACAACCAGGAGCCTTCCAATCACTCTTTTCCTCCTAAAGCCACTTTACCTGGGTTTCTTTCTTTGCAATCAGGAGACAGGAATCCCCCTGAAGCCGAGGGATCCCACCCTCTCGGCTCCTCCTCCTCATTCCTGATCTCAGCAGCTCATTCCTCTGAGCCCTTGCAGGCTTTCAATCCTCCACCCGAGTACTTGAGCCCCTTGCTGTCATTTCCACATCTACTCCTTCAGCAAATCCTTTCGGCTTTGCCTTCACTAGTGACCCCCAACTTCGCACCACCCCTACTGCTCCTCCCTTCCACCTCTGCCTGGATCTTGGCCCCAGCCTGCATACGGGTCTATTCTCAGCACTCTTCCACTCAAATCCTACAAGGAAAGTGCTACCGTCACCTGAAAGGCCGAGGTGAGCCTGCCTCAGCTCCTGCAGCTCCTTCTAGTTCATTCCACCCCAGTGCTCTGCCCTCCCACCCCCCTCCACAGCCCACACCCACTCCTGCCTCAGGGCCTGTGCCTGCAGCCACCAGGCTGCCCTGAGGTCTCTGCCCATGCATGGCCTCCCTCAGCTTGACTGTGCCTGCCGTCGCCACCACCTGCCACTCTAAAACTGTGACACTCCCCTCCTGCCCATCAGCTCCGAGGACACTGGCACTTTGTAGGATCTCACTGTTGAATAAGTGAACGAGGTCAAATCGTGTCAAAGCCCGGATAAAACACCTTCATGGCTTTGCACTGTCCACAGGACAGCACGGAAATTCTGGCCAGCAGAGGTTCCGAGGTGGCCCACCTGTCCCTACCTTTCCAGCATCACCTTGTGTCCTCTCCGCACTCTGGCCCTAGTGACCTCAAACCTTCATGGCTCGTGTCAAGTCTCTTGAAGCCTCAGTTGCTTTGCTCCCGTGGGGCCTGCTGCCTGTGCCATCTTCTTCTGATACTGTCCCTCTGAACTTTGCCAGTACCTCATTATATGTGACATTATCTGTGTCTACGTCTCCCTCCCCCATGGTGACCTGGGGTGGCCACTTGAGGAAAAGCCAGCCGTGCCCTGTGGCCTGGGCTTCAGCCTGCACTGGTGCCCAGGTGCTCTGGGACAGCGGAAGGAACGAGTCTTCCCTTTGACGAGGTTTTGGTTCATCACCGCTTTTATTAAGTCCTCTTAGTGTGGGGCCACAGAAGGGGCTGTCCTTCCCACTGGACCCATGGACATGTGTCCCACCAATGCCCTGCAGATGGACGGCATCAACAATGGCTGAACGAGCGGATGAAGATGGAAGACGCGGCTGCAGTGGGTGGGACATGCTGGGCTGTGACACCTTGGCCAGGGACCTGCCTCATTTCTGGATGCAGTTCAATTCTCATCCCTGTCAATGAGGTGGGGCTGCGATGGCCCCCACAGCTGCAGGGAGCCTCTGGGGTAGGCCGGCCTCTGCCTCCCAAGCAAATCCAGGCAGCAAAGCTCCTCCTTGCTGACTGAGCTGGCTAGTCCTTGCTGGGGCAGAAAGGAGGGACGTCTGGTCTGGGTCCACGCTGCCCACCAAGGAGACCAGCACTCACCCACGGCCTCCCTGAGGGGCGCTGCTCTGCCCTCAGCTCCCAGGCTCTGTGGGAGGTCCTGGGGACAGCACCAGAGAAGACGGCTGCTCCTCCTCAGAGGGTGGGGCAACTGAGGGGACAGGGACAGGGTTGTGATGTCTCACTCTTGGGTTGTCTGGCTACCCAGGCCAGGGAAGCACCCGAAATCTCCTCATCCAAATACCAAACCACCAGATGCTCACTTCTCTTCCCTTCCAGATACTTGGATCTAGGCAAAGGCTCTGGGGACAGGAGCTGAAAAGGGATGGTGGTCCCTGGGACAGATTTAAAGGCTGAGGTGTTAAGAAGAGAGAAAGGAACTGGGGGCAGGTACGAGGGGTCCTCTGCTCCGCTGGGGCCCCCAGCTCAGTGCTGGGTGGACGAGCCACGCCTGCCAGTGGCAGACAAAAGCAGCCATGCCGTCACTACTCCAGACACCGAAGGCCCTTCACAAGGTGCTGCATTGAACTTTTCTTTGAAGGAAGCTCACTATAACCAGACCAGTCGAGCTCGTCAATATCGACACGGGGGGACCAACATGGTGGGAACGGGCCCGTGGCCACCATGGACTTCGTTTCCAGCAGCTTTTGGGGAAACCTGTGATTTCCTGGTTCGGCAGGGAAGGAGCATAAGTCAGACCCACTGGAGAGAGCACACTGCCCAGTGGCCCACCTCGGTCCCTGCGTCTCTGACACTGGTGGTATCAGTGGATGTCAGAATGCCAGATAGGTGACTGCGCCAGGCTGGGCCACCAGGAGCCCATTTTCCTGTCCCTGGTCAGGAAGACCAGTTGGAGGGCCCTTCCCACCTCCAGCAGGCCCACGCCTCACTGTCCATGTTCCCTCGGTGCTGCCCAGGGGCAGGATTGGGGCTGAAGGTGCTGAGGCACCAGCATGAACCATGGGGTGGACAGGCCACTCAGAGCTCTGGCCCAGGAACAGGGGGAGGGGGTGTCACAGGACCCAGGTCCCCCCTCCTGAGCCAAGTGCAGCTGGCAGGCAAAGAGGAAATGGTGGGGGAAGGGAGGGACACAGCCACAAGCGGTAGGGTGATGGGTAAGCTTGCCGTCTTGCATACTAATTACATTTCTAATCAGCCAGAAAAAGGTGCTGGCATCAATCTGCCATGCGGCCAGCTCTGTGAATCATCCTGGAACTGACAGGAAGGTTCCAGAGGGTGGTGACCCCAGCTCAGCTCTAAGGGGTGGAGCCTGAGCCAGGTCCCTCGTCTGGGGCCCATGGGGCGGGCTGCCCCCGCGGCCTCCCAAAGGTGCCGCCCACGGCAGACGCACTTGATTTCATTCCATGACACTGATTTGCTGAACGTCTCCCCGTCCCCGAGTTTCCTGGGCAGGGGAAGGCAGTGGGTGGCCTGGCAGAAGGGGGGCTGGACTCCTGGGAGGACCGGATACCATTCTGTTCTGGTAAATACTGGCCAGGCCTCAGCCGTCCATCCAGCCCCACCGTCTGCCCTCCAGTTTGTTTAAAAACTGAGCTGCAAATAATAAAATATAATGAAAAAATAAAACAAAACCCTGAGTTTTTAAAAACCAAATTAAAAATCCCCTTTGGTGCCAAAGGTCCCAGTCCTAAAAGCCAGCAGGTGGGGCGGGTGGGTGGGTGGGGCCGGCTGGTGGCCTCAGTCCTGCTCGGTGTCCTTGTCACACGCCCCGTCCTGCGGGCCCAGGAGGCCCTCGGTACCCGGCTGCTTCAGGATGGCACTGTACTTGAGGGCTGCATCCTCTGCCCGCAGCAGCACCTCCACCAGGCTGAAGATGGTGATGACCTGCAGCACAGCAGAACCCAGCAGTGACACGGGGGGGTCACCGGGGGCCACCCAGGGGACAGGAGGGGCAGGGGCCTGCTGGCAAAGCCCAGCTCTGCCACGGTGTATCCACTGGGCCCCCAGAACCACTCGCTCTGCCTCGTTAGGCCTCTGACTGCCTGTCTGTAAGCCGAGCCCCCTCAGGCACTGCGGCCAGGGGTCCTGGTACTGGTACCCAGTGAGCACCGAGCGTCCGGGGAAACAGCTGGGGCCCTTGGAGCATGCCGCCGATGGGAAGGGTTATACGGACTTTCTTGGATAGGAGGGCCATAGCTTTCATCGGATTCTCAAAAGGACACCCAAAGTGAAGAACCCTGCTTTAGAGAGACAGGCAGAGCCCCCTGCTTCTCCCCCACAGCGGGTGTCCCTAAGGGAGGCGAGGTGGCTCCGAAAGCTAGGCCCGGAGGTGGTGTGGGTGAGCTGGTGCCAGCCCACCTGGGAGCTGAGCGATGGGGGAGATAAGGGGAAGAGCAATGGGAGGCCAAGAGAGTGCGTCCCAGGAGACAGAACTGGGGCGGGGGTGGGGACACAGGGGTGTTCTGGGAACGCTGCCCCAGCCCCGGGTTCTCACCTGCTGCACTGGCTCCTGCTCCATGTCCTCAGGCTCCCAGACAAGCGTGAGCTCTGGCTTCTTGCCCACCTTCTGGAAGTGGTGGGACCGCAGGGGCAGGGCCTGGGGGGGCACACACCTGGGTCTCAGGCCCTGGGCTCTGGGTGCCACCCCTAACCCTTTTGACCCTGCAAAGCTCTGAGGCTTAGAAGCAGTCCCCTTCCTTGTTCCACCTCTGACTGGCCTCAAGGGGGCTTCCTGCCCTGTCGCCCAGCCCAGCAGCTAGCTGCCTGACTTTCCAGGGGGCCACCTCCATCCTCGCCCCTCGCCTCACCAGCTTCAGAGGCCCTGCCAGGCCATCTTGGCTGAGGCAGCATGGGGCCACTGGCTCTGTGCTATTCCCAAGAGGTGGTGGCCCCAGGTGGACCAGGCACCTGAGGCTGGCACCTGCCGCCCCCTGCTGGCACCGGGTCTGTTAGCACAGACTGAGGGCTGCAGAGATGATGAACTTTCTTCCTGCTCAGTAAACTTCAGGACTTCAGAACTAGAGCCCTGAATGGTTTCAGCTGGACTCCACTCTGTCTCTTCTTTACTCCATTTTATTGCTATCGTGTTTTTGCCATACTATGTGCTGGGCTGTGCACTCCCCAAAGGGCTTTGGATGTTGGGAAATTCAAGCCAGGGTTGGGATCCAGGTGGTGACCTGCTAACGACAAAGTCAACTGAAACAGGTCCCTCAGGTGGCCTCAGGGAAGCACCAAGTATCTTTGGGAAACCCTGAGACAAACAGCCACCCAGGGCATGACCCAAGGCTGGTCTCTTCCTTCTCTTTGAGGGACTTGGCTTCCGGAGGGGCCATGGACCATCTTTCTGATCTTTCCTTCCCTCGTGTTCCTATAAAAAAATCTCACAAAGCCTGCATACCCTGCCATCCTGTACTGGTTATGAAGGGACATGTTCTCTGGTTGCCTGGTCCTTGGAGAAGGTCCCCCATCCTAGGCAGGCAGAGTTGGGTGTCTTGGCAGAGCCCATTAGGTGGGCTTGGGGCTGGGTGGGGGACGGGAGCAAGGTCAGGGGCTCCACACCCTCTGCCACTGTGTGCTAGCACGGCCCACACCTGAGCGAGGGGTAGGGTGGCACCATCACAGCTTGGATCCTCCAGTGTGGACAGGAACAGCAGAGTCCTCGGCCTGTGCTCCCACCCTCCATGCTTGTGTCCACTAAAGGCTGTCCCTGGGACACTAGAGGCTAGAGGAATATGGAGACGCCAGGAGAGGGAACGGGAATAGGCAGGGGAAAACAGTGTGCTAAGCGGCTGTCTGTCGGGGCCGGGGGAGGGCACAGGAGCCCGGTCTGCAACTGTAGCTGGTCTATGCCTGCCCCCAAGGCCTCTAACTGCGGCCTGGGCGGCCCCGAGAACTCACATTGCAGTAGATGCGCTTCTGCACCCCATAGCGCAGCACCAGCACGTCGAAGGCTTGGCTCAGGACGCCCAGCACCATGGCTTCGGACTCCAGGGGACCACTCTCCTGCAGGGCAGAGCTCTAGCCAAGGAGTGGCCACAGGACGTGGAACCTCCCCAGCACCCACCCCAGCGGCTGAAGACCCCTGGCCTCCTCCAGGGCTCTTTGTGAGCAGGTGCCTAGGAGGGGAGGTGGGGCAGAGGGTGGGACGGGGCGCCAGGGTTGTGGCTTCACCTTGACCATGACGGCAAAGAAGAGGCTGGTGCTGAGCTCCTGTACGCGCTTGGACGCCATGCGGCGGTCATTGCAGTGGTCGGCCCGCTTCTGCAGGACACTGGGCGCCACGTCTGGCAGCTCCCTGTAGCCTGGAAAGAGAGCGGTCGGGGGAACGCTGGCCGGGTGCTCTGTGCGTGCTGGCCATGGCTGGGCAATGGGCAGCATGGTGCCCCTGGCCCGGGCAAGGTGGCGTGGGAGGTCCACGTAGAGCCCAGGCCTCCCGCTGCCCAGCTCCAGAGGCTGGGAGGGTGGCGGGCCAGGTTAGGGCCCTCAAGCCCCAGCCTCAGTTTTTACTGAGCCCAATGGCACAGAGGCGGCGGTTCGCGCCCAGGCCCCCTGCTGCTCGGGCTGCCCACCCCTTGGGGCCTCCACAGTCACAGCAGTGTGGCCTCTGGCCGCTGTGCACCCGCTCTGGGGGTGGCAGCTCCTAGCTGGCACGGGCCTCCACTGCCTCCCGAGCCGCGCCCCTTACCCAGCGCGGCAGCCAGGAGACGGTGCACCATGACGTCCGCGAAGCGGCGGATGGGAGAGGTGAAGTGCGTGTAGAGCGGCACGTTGAGGGCGTAGTGCCGGAACTGCGCCTGGTCCTGCAGCACCCCCGAGCAGAAGTACAGCGCCATCTGGGGGTGAGGGTGCGGGTGGGGGGTCTTAGAGCCCGGCCAGGCCAGGTCCGGGCTGGGTTTGCTTTGCCAGCCTGTGAGACTCACGGCCTCGCGCTGGGCTATCTTGCCGTGGACTGACCTGCCAGGCTGCAGGCAGCTGAGCACAGCCAGGAAGGCCCGAGGAGGCTGGGGCCATTCTGTGTAACGGGACCCACAGGGCTGCCATGAGGCTGGCCAAAGCCACAGGGTGCCCACGCCCCTCTACTGCCCAACACAAATGCAGGCCTTGCCCTGGGTTGTCCAGACTCGCTCGTGGCAGCAGCCCTGCAAGGGGCCCACCCTGCCTCCACTGAGGACAGGGTGGGTGCTGGGAACCGCAAGATGGGGAGGGCCTCCGCCCTGAGTCCTGCTGACCAAGCCCTTGGGGAAAGGAGGGAGGGCCACCAGGGGTCTGAGGGCAGCTGGGGAGGAGCTTATTCTCCCTGCAGTGAGTTGCTGTTGTCACTGCCAGGAGAGGGGGGTTGTTTCTGGTCTGCTCCCTCCCCAGGAAGGGGCTGAGGTAGCCAAGCTGGACCACCTCCACCATATGGCCAGAATGGGAGGCAGGAGCAAAGGCCCGGGACGCCCACCACCTAGAGCAAAATGAGCAGTGGGTGCCTGGCTCTTCCTCTCTGGGCCCGGCCTGGCCTTTGGTTGTGGCTGCCCTCATGCCCTCCGGCCCTGATGCCTGTCCTGCTGAACGCCACGCTCGCACCCTGGCACCTCTGTGCTCCTAACACTCCACCTGTGCCAGCCAAGGGAGGCAAACGGTTTGCCCACCAGTCAGCCTCAGCCCTTTTTGTCCCTGATGACCTGTCCTGGGGCCAAGACCCAGGGTTCTGAGTTCAAAAGGCCCTTCTGCAGGGAGGGAGTTATGACTGGGGTACAGAAAAAGACACCAGGTGGCTGTCGGGGCCCCACAAATAGCCCCAGGCTCCGAGCAGTCCTGCTATCCTGGGAGCCCTGGCCATAGGCCCTGAAGCCACTTGCCCGGTGTCCCTGTGACCAGCCTCCTCGCGAGAGCCAGTCACGCCCTAGTGCGCACTTGCACGCTCCCCGCTGTCGCTCACTCTCACTCGCACACCATCCTGTGTGCCCGGCTATATGGACAGCAGGCTCCAGCTTCTCTGCGTACGGAGGCCCTGGAATTCAGGGCGCAGCTGCTGGTGACCTGCTTGGCTCCCCAATTCTGCTTCCCTTCCAGCTCCTGCTGGGCCCTGGGTTATGTCTGGGGCAAGTCGCTGGGGGAGGTGGGAGCTGCCTCCACTCTGAGCCACGTTCAGGCTTTGTTCTCAGCGGTGGCCCAGTTCCCCAGAAGAGCTGGGTGAGGAGGACAGAGGGCCCTGGCTCCCTTGCTGGCTGGTGTCTCTGGGCAGAGTGGGATGGGTGGGGACTGTGGCTTTCCCACAGAGACCAGCTATCCCTGGGACAGCCCTGTTTCAGCAGCTCACTTAGGACTTTCGTGCTCACTCTGGTACCTCTGGCTGGTCCCCTGTCCCTGCCTCAGTTCTTGTGGCTGGGAGAACAGACTCTCTGGGCACTCCCTGCCATCAGATCCTGAGGCAAAGGCTGGCCTCTGAGGGTACTGGCAGGCCAGGTCAGAAGTCCAGTCTTTTTTGGGTTCCAGGTAACTCAGAAGGGGTCTCCTTTCTGTGGGGCTGCAGGGCTGGCTTGATCTTGGAGGTGGATGGCTTCTAGGGGCAGGGAATGCACAGCACAGCCAGGAGGCAGTTCCTGGGACCCAGGGGCAACTGAAGGGCAGGATGGTGTCCAGCCCGGTGGCCACAGGCACCCCCTGCTCCTGTGTGGGGTACGTTAAGGAGTTTGGTATGGGGCAGACATTTGTGACTGGGGCAGCCAGACCTAAACAGGCCCGATGGCTCCATTCCCGGCACATCTTAAGGTGTTAGAAAAGAAACCAGCTGTGGCCAGCTGAGGCGATCTGGTTCTTGTGAACAGAATGAACCTGCTGAGTGACCCCTGAAAAATGGTTTGTCACTGTCTCCCAGCTGGACTGTGGCCCAGAACTAGCCCATTAGCATGTGCAGCTCCTGCTGGCTGCACAGTTCACTGGGTTGGCTCCTTCCCAAGGTGCTCGGGCCTGCAGGGGTTGGAGTTCAGCCTCAGAGGGCTGAGAGGCTGCCAGGAGCAAGCCATCATCTACCTCCCAAGCTGCCAGCCAGTCATCCTGCCTGCAGAGAGGCCCATGGCCGGACACCCCTTCTCGTGGCTGGTGAGAGGGAGACTTCTCTACCGGGGTCCATAAGATGCGGTGGGGGCTGAGGACTGCTCCCCTGGACAGGCTGCTTCAGGAGACACTCGCTCCCTTCCAGGGACCCATCCAGCCACGAGTTGCTGACAGGCTCTCATCCTCTCCTTCCCCAAGCTGGTCTGTGGGCCTGTAGGCTTGGTGTATGCCCTGCGCTTCCTGCAGGGCACAGAGCCCCGGAGGCCATGCAGAGAGCAGCGGGGCTCAAACTGGGCCCAGACAAGCCGTCCTTGAGCAGGTGGCAGCAGATCAGGCTCAGGAGCCCCACCGTCCTAGGCGTTGCCTCGGGCGCCTCCCCACCCTCCCGAGGTCCTCTGCATGTGCAGAGGTCATGAGTGCTCCTGGGAGATAGGGCAGGATGGGGGACGAGGCCCCCCTTACCTGCATGGGCCGAGAGCACATGTTGGTGAGCACCTCCTTCCGGGCCAGTGAATACTTGTCATCTCCAAACAGTTTGGTCAGACTTTTCTAGAAGCAAACCCGTGTGATATGCAGTCAGGCTTAGGAAGAGGCTCTGGGGCCCGTCACCCGCTGAGCATCTGAAACCCACTTCTGGGGAGGAAGCGTCAGCTGAGGGGCCCAGCCAGCTCCAATGGCCATGGGTGGCGTGCAGGGGAGCCAGCAGCCTCCCGCCTGTGTCCCACACTGGGCCTGACTCGAGGTCAGTCCTTCCACGTCTAGCCGGCTGGCCTGGACAGACTGGTTTCTAGCTGTCTGACCTAAGGCACCTTCTCACCCACCCCAGGCCTGGGGCACAGGTAGCAATAGTCTCCCGCCTGGAAGATCAGAGCTGAGGCCATGGATTCCTGAGCCCCATGAGGCTTAGTTCCAGGCAGGGAACACTGGACGTTCTCTGGCTTCAGATGGTCCCAGCCCGCTACTGAAAGCCTCTGGGCTCAGGCCTAGCCCATCCCTGGCTATAGGACCCCTGCCCACAGCCAAGCCTCAAGTAGCCTCCTCGCCGGGGCCTGGTGGGGAGCCCCGTCCACGGCCAGAGGCCTTCTCCCCACGGCCCCCCCTCTCTCTTGCAGGGGAGTTCCGGCTGAAGGGGAACAGAGGGGGAACACGGAGCCTCCTCTTCCCCAAACAGGGCCTCTCCCTGCCCGGGCTCCCGGCACTCACATTGATGGCGCTGGCGGAGCTGACGTCTATGGGCAGCCCCATCTGGTCACAGAACTCCTCCAGGTCACTGAGCATCCTGGCTTGGGGTGGGGGGTGCCGACGCAGCAGGGCCCGCTCGGGGAAGGCCCGGTGGATCTTGTGGGCCACTGCCATGTTGGCCAAGAGCATGAACTCCTCCACCAGCCTGCAGGGGGGAAGCGCCGGGGTCAGGGGCCGCTCCCATTCTTCCCCAGGCTCCGGGCTGGCTGGCTGGCTCTCTTGCTCCCTCAGTCTCAGCTTAGAGATGCCCCCCACCCCCATTCCCCCCCATCCAATCCACTTTGTTCCTCTCTCTCACTTCCTGCTCACGCCCCTCACTGTACTAATCAGTCTCCATACTCTTCTGGAGCTGTGTGTGTGTGGGGGGTCTGTCTCATTCCCTGCTGTAGCCGCAGGGCTTGGCACCCTGCCTGACCCAGAAAAGGCACTTAGTAAAGATCTCTGCTGAGTGACTAGCCTCCAGAACGCTCAGGGGCATCCCCAGCTGTAAGAAAACAATGTGCCTCCCTGGGGTGTGTGGAAGGCCTGACGGCAGTGAGCAGACCCGGGGCTGCCCTTCCAAGGAGTGCTGGGCTCCTCCCCACCCTGGGGAAATGGGAGTTTCTGAGAATGAACAGGAGCGTCACAGACAGCAAGCGTGAACTCACGCATCCTGGTAAGGCAGAGATGCTGTCGGGATTTCAAACCCTACCCAGTCAACCTCTTAGGAGTGAACACTCCACTTTTGCTTCACTTGAGTGTAATTAGAATCAAGAGTAAGTAGGACTAGATACGGCTCCAAACGAAAAGACAACAGCACGCCAAGAACCTAAGGGGAGGAGCGGGGACTGATGGAGGACGGAGGAAGTGTGCCAGAATTGAGGGGTCAGGCACCGTGGGATGCTGGATCTGAGGTCAGCACCCTCTCCCCCCACTCTGGGGCAGGAGGCCCACGCGCTGCTCCCCACCTGGGGCTCCCGTGGGGGGACAAGTGCACTAGACCTGCGGCCTCTGGGAAGGGGGCTCAGGCAGTCCTGGTGCCCTCGTGGCCAGAGTGCCCTGCGTGGGCAAAGCCTTACCCAGCTTAGGGAAGACTTCCCTGCCTTTCATCTGAACCCCAGGTTGCATGTCAAGCCTGGCCTTCTCCCATGGAGGTAGGAGAGCTCAGGGAGGAAGCTCCAGTAGGTTTGGCAGCAGCCGGAGGCCCAGCGTAAACGTCCCCTTCCTGGAGGTGTGGGCAGTACTACAGGGTGAGCCTCGTCACCTTGCCAAGCTCTTGCAAAGAAAAGCAGCCAGTGAGTGGGGAGAGAGCAAGCATGAGGGTGCGGAGCCCCTCCGACTGGGCCGACCGCGGCAGGAGCACGGCTCCGGTCTGCCAAGCTGTCCCCAGCGCACACCTGTCTCTCCCAGAAGCCCTCTCTACACTTTGTGCGCTCCTAGCCCCTCCCGTAGCACCGAGGGGCAGGCATACAGCTGGGGCGCAGAACTGCAGGTGAGAGGCCCAGGGGGGCATGACGCATTCCTTTATTCCCCACTGGGATGCCTACCAGCCTTTCAGGGGGCCATCCTGACAGTACACCCCCACCCCAGTCTGTCTGTGAGCACATCACTTCCTGCTGAAAAGCCCAGGTTCAGGCATCTGCACTGACCACCAAATCTGGGTCCTGGCTCCACATGTTCTCGCTGTAGGAGCCTGAACGAGTCATGGACCTTTTCTGACCTTCCTTTTTCTCAAATGTAGAATGGAGACAATGGCACCTGCTTCACAGGGTGGCTGTAGAGACCGACGGGGTAAGACCTGTTTTAAGGGCAGACCCTGTGCCTGAGTCGTGAGCCTCAAGACATGAGAGGTGCTTTCGTTTCTCCCCACCTTCCATGCCCAACGGCCTGGGATCTCTCCAGGGTGCCCTGTGATTTTCAGCCCTGCCATCCATCCCTCTCCTCACCCTTTCCACGCCCTCCCTGAAGGCCCAGGCTGAAGGCCCTCTTCATCCGCCTGGGCACTTACTGCTACCCAGCCACTTGGCAACTTGGCAACAAGGGCCAGGCTGCTCTACGGTCACCTTTTCACCGTCTAGCACTGACTCTTCACTTGATCTTAGCCAAAAGGCCGAGAAGCGATAACACTGACTCTTCACATTTGTTTTTGTTACTTAGGTCTTGTCAACCCAAGAGGAGTCTTCAGTTCCTGTTTGATAAATAAATGTCTGACTTGATTCATTGTCTGCTCCTGGTCAGACATTGCAAGCCATCACCACCTAAATAAACTTATATTCATTCATTCGTTTGTTCACTCAACAAACATGACTGTGCCAGGCAGTTCTATACTTGTCTACCCATGCGGTCGGAGCATCACTAGGGGCAGCGGCTTGGAGCTCGCCTCCAGCCCAGCAACGGGCTTCGGTGAAAACTCTGGGCTGCATTTTGCAGCGTGGCCAGCAGGGGGCAGCCTAGCCCCACAGCAGGGCTGCCATCAGGCTGCTAGCAGGCTAGGGAGCGCTGGGCAGGGCACAGTAGCAGGGCTGGGCTGGGGCGGCTTCCGCCTGTCCCCCCACCCCTGGGTCAAAGAAACAATGATGCTCCTGCTCCCAGTTCCTGCAGGGGCTCCCACTTCACCTCTCAAGGTCTTAAGTAAGGACAAGAACAGGAAGGAAGGTATGGGGGAGGTGGGGCCAATGTCCAGGGCCCCAGGCAACGACCACGGACCCCAGTCGAGCTGCTTCTCCAGTGACCCCACTATGTGTCCCCCCCATGGACCTCCGGTTCAGTGTCACGAGTCACCTGCAGCTGGTGAGAGAAAAACAAGTGCGCTCTTACTAACCTCAAAAGTCTGGCGAAGCTTTGGACGCAGAGGCTGACCTTGGACAAGTCCCTGTGGTGCCGAGGGTGTGGGGTGTGGGGTGGGGGAGGCTTCAAATCTCTGTGTCGTAACCCCTCCCTCATGACAGGGGAGAGGGGAGTTAAGCAGAACCCTCTCCAAGACAGTTCGCTGATACCAAGCATTCACCCCAGAAACACGTCAATGTCACCAGCCTGGGAGGTGGTGCAGCAATAAGCCAGGATTCCCTAAGTGCGTCGGGGCTATTAATGTTCTAGGATAGCTGCAGGGACCATTTCCCCACAACCTGTTCTAAAATCCAGCAGGTGGGAGAGGGAGCGGGAGAGAGAACCCGCAAAGTTGTGAGCATGAGAAAGCAGAAGGAGGGTGGCTGGTTGGCCCAGTTGGTTAGAGTGTGTTGCTAACACCAAGGTTGCCGGTTCGATCCCCGCATGGGCCAATTTGAGCTGTGCCTTTAAAAAAACAAAAGAAAGAAAGAGAAAGCAGGAGGGGGGCCTGGAGTGTCCTGGCGGTCAAGCCATGGGGTGGCTGGGAGGGGCGCAGCGCAGATGGAACTGGGTCCCCATGGAGCGCAGGAACACAAAGGCCAAGGAAAAGCCAAGTGGCCAGTAGTCAGATTCCAGAGTTCACGATTCACTGTCAAAAACTTGGCCAGGCGCCATGGTAGGGAGAACTGTGCTGGGCCGGGGTGGGGGCGTGGTAAGTGGGTGTCATTGCTCTCCTTTTGGGCCAGCAAAGGCCCCTCTCACCAAGATCTATAAGTTCCCCCCTCCCCACTTAGTCAGTTCCCTGGAAGGACCAGCAGGGGGCCCCCAACATCTTCTTTCCACAGGACCTGGGACGTGGCAGGAGCAGCTTAGAACCCAGAAACTTCTGGGCAGGAAAGAACCTTAGTTTATGAACTGCAGCCCAAGGGCCAGGGGTCTGTGGGCTCCAAATCAGTGCTTTTTCCTTCACCAAAGCCAGCCTGGGGCTGAGGGCTGCAGTCGGCGACAGCGAATGTGTTCTGAGGGGATGCAGGGCGATTAGAAGAGGAGCTCCGACAGCCGACCCCATCAGCAAGCCCCCTTTCACCCTGACCTCCTTCCCCTTTTAGGAGCAGTGCTGCACGCACAGGCCTGCAGCCAGACCTCAGACGATGCCCCAAGCTCCTCTGGGTGAGGATGCACCTCTGAGAGCAAACTGTATACCCTAAGATCTGGGAACCCGATTGGGGATGGCTGAGCATGCTGCCCTGGCCTCAGACCTTGCTCCCTGACTTGGGTACCTGTCCTGATCGTCACCCACCACCCTCACCAACCCCTTCCCTCCCAGCATGGCACAGGCATTAGATCACTCAGCCCTGCTGGGGGGGGTAAGAGTGGGGGGAGTGAGCTGGAACTCAGCAACTGTCTGACAATTGCTCTAAACAGGGGCTCAGGGATGGCTGCCAGCCAGGATCACCTTCCAGAACAGCAAGCCAAGCCCTCGGAGACGGGGCCTTGGTCCCAGGCCTGGCATCTGCTGAGCATATGGAGCCCAGTCCCACTGGGGAGTCCACCACTCTGGAGGTCTGGGGCGGGCTCTGCTGTGACACACAGCCGCCCGGCCAGCTGGGGGCCAGGCCAGGTCGCAGCTGGGCAGCACTCATGTGCAGCATCCCACCTACCTGTGCTCTGGGCTTCCAGGTGCTGGAGGACCAGGGGAAGGGCAGGTGAGAGGCTTCTCATCCTAGGGAGGAGCTGAGCAAGCCCAGAGGTGTCAGAGTCCCTCAAGTGCTATGGCGGATGGCAGGTAAGGCCACAAGCAACCTGCACACCAGTTCACACACTCCTCCCACAGCAAAGATGGCTCTGGTCTAGAACGGGGTTTCCCAAAGTGTGTTAGTGTTACTTGAAGGAAAAACAGTATAAATGTCTGAAACGTTATTTCACTTGATGTTTTCATTACAGGACATCCCTTCGCCTTTCAGGGGCTGGCTAACGTGCATCATGACTTGACAAGTAGCACCGGACACGGCATTTACTTCTTGCTGGCAACCGAACCCATTCGTGTCGCATCTTAAAGGCTGATGTGTGGGGAACGGCCACTCTACCTGCCAGGGGTCACACTGTGGCTGAATGACAAGTGGGCTAAAACCTCTGCTCTTTTGGAGGAAGACTGCCCGTCCCGGACCATGCCCCCTGCTCGTCTGGAAGGTGGCGGCTCTGTTTCGTGAATCAGGGATCTGGATGTGTCTGTGGCCATGGGAGGTCCTCTGGTCGGGTGGCTGGGGGTGTCCTACGGTGGGGGTCCTGACCCTACTTCTCTCCTGGCTCTCTGTGCACAGGCCAAGCCACCTGGAGAGGAGAGATGGTTACCAGCTCCGCAGCTTGCCTTGGATCCCAGCTCTGCCACTCACTGGTTGGGTGATTTCAGATACATTTCTTAACCTCTCTGAACCTCAATGTATTGGACTGAAAAATGAGGATGCAATGTACCAGGGCCTGGCCCAATGATTACATTATCATTGTGCATATGTGGATGTGACTGAGCCGGGTGGCCCCAACCCCAGGGCCTCGGCTGAACACAGTAACTTGCCCAGAAGCCTCTCTGCTCCCACGAGGCCGCCCTCCTGGCGCCAGGCCTCCAGCTCCTACCGGCTGCCCTACTTCCAGTCAGGCCCGCTCTGTTTCCTTCTTCACACCCAAAGTGCTGCAATCCTTCTCGAAGGCAAATCTGGTTCCGTCCCTCTCTTGCCGGAAGCCTTTCCGTGGCTACCAGTGTCCTCAGGACAGTTCCACCTCCTGGTAAAATGAGGTGCGCCCGGCTTTTTGTCATGTGCCTGGGATCACCTCTCCCTTCTCCCCACCCCCATCCCTTACACTGTAGCCATAGTGAATTCTTGGGGCTCTTTCTTGCTGTTCCCTCAGCCTGGAGTCCCAGACCACTCTTCTCCCATCTCTTTTTCTCAGCTGTCCCTTCCTCTGTGCCTCCAGGTGTCCCATTCGTACCCATCAGGGCCTTTAGCCCACACTACTGTGAGTGCCTCTGATCACGGCTCTCTCTCCCTCCACGCCCCAGTGCCGCCTACCCCCGTCCCGGTGCCAGGCCTGGCTCAGGGTACACCCTCAGCACACCTGTGCAGAATGACAGTCACAGGATGGGGCACGTTCAGAAGTTGGGACGGCTCGGTCCCTGCCACCAGGCCTTTTCTGCTGGGGCACACAGCCCTCACACATAGACTTCTGACTCTGAACACTTGCTGCCAGAGGTTGTCACGAATTTAAAGCTCTGCCTAAGAAAAGAGCTACACTGAAATCATTCCCAAACAAGGCAGGAGAGAAGCAACAGCCTTTTCCTGCTCTCTCCTCCACACTCAGTCTACAGAGCAGTGTTCTACATAATAAGCCCGAGGCGCTGTTATCTAAGAGAAAACAGAGGGATATGCCTCCCAGCTAGAGCCCATCATTTGTTTCTTGGTTCTTACTCATCCTCACACCTTTCTGAGCTGCTGCTGTGGGTCAGGGCAGTAAGAGAGGGAGGAGACACTCAGTAAACACCTGCCACAGATGACACCACATGCTAGCTGCAGCTCGTTAAACCCTCCTGCAGCCCTGGGAGGCATTTTCATTCCTTTCTATGGGTGGGGAAGCTTAAGGTGCACAGAGGAAAGGTGACTGCCCCAAGTCCCACAACTCTCTAAGCGACCAGCAGGGTTGTGTGACCTCGAGGCGCAGCTGCCTGCTGGGTGCTGGGCCCTGCTGCTGCGAGAGCCTCCGCTTGCCCTCCAGGAAGCCCGGCCTTGTGAGGAGATATGTCCATAAACGCAAGATCAATGCCAGGCAAGGTGAAGGGAAATACTTTATACAAAAGGGATGGAACTGGAAAGGTGTGAATGCAAAACAATGCACCAGGCATGTTTGGAAAAGAAGAATCAAGGGGAGAGAAGGGCTGCATGGCGGGGGTACGGCCTGACGGGGCCTGGGACTTCATCTGGGGGTGGGGGAGTTGCAGAATGAGGGATGGACACGATGCAGAACCCGGTGGTGGTGGGGCCGGACACAGCTAGGACGAAAGCTGAGGAGGCTGAGGGCTTATAAGCAGCATTCAGAGGCAGCAAGAAAGGGCAGGTTGGGCCAGAGCACAGAGATACACACAAGGTGAGGCCCTGGGGTAGACAAGACTTTCACCCTGTCACCGGGTGCGCAGAGGGGTGAAACGGGAGAGGGCGCAGAGGGGGACGAGCTGGCTGAGAGGTGAAGTGTCCTGAGGGAATAAGGCTGAGCTGGGGAGGTTCACATTGCAAACCCCTGGTGAAGTGGAGAGGGGCCTGGAGACACCACTGGATTAGGGGAGGGGAAGCTCCAAGCCTCAGTGCCAGTGGGGGTGGGGCAGTTAATTCAGAAACCAAAAATTAAAGAGGGAGGGAGGCCGGCAATGATAGACAACTCTCAACACACTTATTGGTGCAAGAAGCAAGAGTTAAAGTCTTTTTCTCTGGAATGTTCTCTGATCGCTGTTGTAAGTACCCAAAAGATCTTAGAGGCAAAGGAGCTAACGTGAGAAAGAAGCTGAGGGAGAGTATGTGACGAGCAGGCGCTGTCCCCTCAGAGCTGTGAGCTCCCAGGAAGGGTGGCCAGGCCTTGTGATTTGGGTAGAGAGGAGGCGGCTTGTGTGAGCCGCCCTCTGCTGAAGGAGGCCCCAGGAAGACCCCTGCACAGTGTCTCTTCCTACAGGAAGGGACAAGCCACTTCCTTACAGCAGCCTGGGGTTCCAATGGCCCAGAGAGGAAAGGCCTTGCCAGGACCACAGCCAGTGAGGGGAAGAGGAGGCTCGAGCACGCATCCCCTGGCACCTCGTCCAAAGCTGTCCTGAGGGCTCAGGGCAAACACGTGGTGACCTGCAGCTGCAAAACACAGGAGACCTCTGTGGAAGGAGCAGCTGGGTAAGCCTGGAGCACGAAGACGCTGTTCCTGCAACTGGCTTTTCAAGTCTACGGGGCACAGGAGAGAAGCGAGGCCCTGCCCGTCAGGTCATCCAAGAAAGGTCACGTCAAAAAGGCTTAGGGACAGGGCAGCCTCCCTGGGCAGACCCGGCGTGGGGGGCGTTGGTCCCTGCCCTGTGGCATTGGCAGGCACGGCA
This sequence comes from Rhinolophus ferrumequinum, assembly GCF_004115265.2. Lineage (NCBI taxonomy): Eukaryota > Metazoa > Chordata > Mammalia > Chiroptera > Rhinolophidae > Rhinolophus > Rhinolophus ferrumequinum. The sequence continues at coordinate 6,349,207 of NC_046291.1, forward strand.
GAGCAGGCCGCTCTCCCCGAACTTGGCCCATCCAGACGGTGGAAGGAGGCTGGCGCTGGCCGCAGGGGCTCGCCCAGCCCAGGCGTGCTGGCAGGCAGGCAGGCCGAGCTCCTGACCCCGCTCCTGCTGCTCACGCTCTGCTCCTGTGCGCTCATCCTCTCCACCTTGCCTGGCAAGAGCGGCTGGGCCGCCCAGGATCCTAGGATGTCCTGTTTCCAGATCCATTTACCAGCTAGACCAGATGAGAAACACCCCACCCCTTCCACTCTCAGAACACTCAGAAAGTGGCTTTGGGAACGACCGGGGAGCCAGGCAGCCAGAGCAGTGGCATGGCTGTTGCCCAAACCTGAAAATGCATCAATTTTCAAAGACCAAAACCAAGTAAGAGAGTAGAGCAGCCTCTTCTGCCCTCAGCCACCAAGGCACTTGTCACAACTTGGGGGGGTCTCATGTAACTATAATTAGGCCACTCACAGGGAGTGTTTAATTAGCTCTTGGTGAAAAGCGCTCACCTGGAGATAGGATAAGAATTGCTCCCAGCCAGTCTCACAGTCACTTCTCCTGAAGACCAGCTTTCCTCCACTCGGGCACGTCCTCCCAGTCAGCCTGGGAGCCCTTGGGCTCTGCAGCACCATGAAGGCAGCTGGGCCTCTCACAGGACCTGTGCGCCCGAGCATGGCCCCTTCTCCGCGGCTGAGCAGCCCACAGGGGCGGTGGGGTGGCCGCCCTTAAGGGGACCTGCTGCTGTCCCAGCGAGTGTGGTGGGAAAGTGCGAGGGCCCCAGGCGCCGGGCATGATGGGAGGCGGCAGTCCGATGAGCACCGCAGTGAGAGCTGCTGGGGCCTGGAGACTTTCAAGAGCTTTGTTGCAGTTCCCTCCTAGGCCAGGCCAGGGTGGAGCTGGTGGCCTGTGAGCTGGAAAGTGGAGGCCTGGAGAAAGGGAGCAGCCGGCAGAGCAGGCTGGGGTGGGTGGGGGGCCCACCGGGCGAAATTCGGCAGATGACTGATGGGCGCCCACCCACAGCCGACGGGGTACCCTGCTGCAAGCACCTGAACGGAGGGTGCCGCGGCCACAGGGCCGACCACATGTCACAGCTTGGGCCTCTTGCTGACCCCTCTCCTCTTGGGCTCCCTGCAACCTGCTGAGCGTTTTGGACATTCCCATGAAACCACAGGGAAATGAATGGGGCCTAGTTCACAGGCATGGAAAACCCCAGAGGAGAAGGTCTCTGGAGCCAGACATAACAGGCCCTGCGGGCGAGGCCGGAGCCAGGTTTCCTCTTCTGTGAGGCTGAATCCACTCCAGGCCTTTCTATAGGTTCGGCAGGCGGGGCCCAGCTGCAGTGAGCACGGTTCAGCTGCTTGTTTTTCTAACTCAAAAGGAAGTCTCCAGAGGCTCGGCCCCTGGAGCAGGGGCCCTCGGGCCCTGCCAAAGGGAGGCCCAGTGGCTGCGGTAGGGAGGGGGCTGGGGGCTTGCTGGGGAGCCGGGTTGACAGGCAGAAAGCCCTTTGTCAGCGTAAAGCTAGCCGAGAAGCTTCGCTCCCTTCCCAAGTTTCAGGGCTCTGCTCACGGAGGCACAGGGCAGCCCGCACGCGGCAGCGGCCGGGCGCTCATGGCAGAAACCTCGCCCTAAGCAGAACCAGGTGGCAGTTTCTGCTGGGCGGCCTCGCAGAGCTGGGTAATTAGGGCTTGCTGGCTCTGCCATGGTGTTGACACACATGCCTTTCTCTACTTCTAGCTGCTGTCCAACTGGAATTAGAACCGTGGACCAGAAGAGGTGTGGCCAATGTGCACGGAGGCCCAGCCACCTCGGGGAGCCACCACAGTGCCCCCAACAGCTCTGCTGCCCTACTCGGGCTCCCGGGCCAGGGCTCCCTTTCATGCCCCAGCCCAACAGTGGGCGCTGGCTCGGCAGCCTTGGACAAACTCAGTGTGGTCAGCTATGTCACCACTGACATTGGGAGGGGTCAAGTTTGATTTTAAAATTAGGCTTTGGGCACGAAGAGCTTTGAAAAAGAAGGGTATGCCAGAACACACAGGTGTTCTCTAGTTCTCTCTCTCTCTCACACACACTCACACACAAAAGACAGCTAGATAAGGATGGCTGAGACACGTCTCCTGGGAGCTCATGCTGCTTTGTTTTTGCAAGTTTCAGCATGCTCTGCTCACCTTCCCTGCCGCTGGGGAGCAGCTCCCCTGGAGCAGGGCCCCCACCCCAGCCATGTGGCCACTAAAGGCTGCGAGCGAATAAGGAGAACCGCTGGTCAGGCAGGGCTTTCTGTGCACATTCTCTTATCGAGTCCTCACAAAAACCTTGCAGCAAATACGCGAGCCCTAATTTGCACAGAGGGAAACTGAGTGCCTGAGAGGCCAAGCGCAGCGAGCACACAGGTCACCACCAGGGGGCAGGGCTGTGATCTGGAGGTGGCGCTTTCTGACCCCAAAGCTTGTTCTCCGTCCGCCTGGGGCCTGCAGATGGGGCGGGGCTGCCAGGGCAGCTGAGGCCGAGGCCTCCCTAGTGCAAGAGGACGAAGGGCAAGGTGTCCAGGAGAAGAAGGTTTACTGGAATGGAATCTGAGTCCTTTAGCTAAATAGTGGTTCCTCAGCCATAAGGGTCTGTGTTTCTGGGTCTCCCCGGACCCCCGAGATGAGGACCTGCAGAGGCTGGGGGGCTACCTGAGTGGGCCAGCCAGGGCAGCACGGCCTGCAGAGGCTCTCAGCACTGGGGAGGCCGTGTGGTGGGGTGCTGCTCCTTCACCTGGCTGCTGTAATCAGCCCCCTCACACTGCCCTCCTGTGTGCACCTGGTCCGAGACCACAGGGAGGACAGGCACTGGCAGGGGGACCCGAGCGGGGTAACTGCCTGGGCACACTGTGCAGAGCACCAGTCTCTGAAAGGGCCCCTGGGAGAGCCCCTAACATTCTCTTTACGACTTCATGTGTGAAAAAGGCCCACGTGGGCCACAATTCCAGCCCTGCATGTGGGGTGGTATCAGTTTCCTCAAAGACATTACATCTTGTAAATCCTGTGGGAAACCATCAGTTTTCTTTCTCACCCTAGACCCAAGGCAGAACTGATGGTGTCCTGGAGCCAGAGCCACGCACATTTCCTGCTGGATGGAGGCTGTCGGTGCAGGGGTGCCACCTGAGGGTCTCCCTGCCCCACAGCCTCTGCCTGGCCCGGACAGGGGCCAAGGACTGACTGCACTGGCAAATCCTTCCTCGATTATACCTGTTAGCTCCTAACTGACACAAATCACATCGCAGCCTTGTTCTGGCTTCTCCTCACCCGGGTCTCTGCTCACCTGCACCTACCCCTCCAGCCCCATCCCAGCTCCTCAGGGGCCATTCACGCCCGTCCAACACGAAGCCCTCTCTGGCTGGCTCCGGCAGCTCTATTTACCTTAATTCCCAGTGCCTAGGACACTATCTGGCATACAGTAGGCGCTCACCACATCCGTATTTTTATCTGCAATTGTTTCCTTTGTCTAAGCAAGACCGATACGTCATATATCTATGGTGCGTTATGTGGTTTTCACAAGCCTTAGACCCCCCATTGTCCATAGGAGAGCAAAGGGAGGCTCAGAGGGGATGCATGACTCCCCCAGGGTCACAGACGCCCCGCCCGCTTTTTCCTCAGGTGATCGCCTGCCATAAGCTCCCCAGGGACGGGGAGCAGGGTTTCCTCGGCAGCCTGACCAAGGGCTCTGCTGAAGCCGGGACGCAATAGAGGGCCTGTCCCAAGGCCATGCTGGTCCCCACATCACTCCTGTACTTTCTCACCCCTCACGGGTGGCAGCAGCTGCAGAACTGAGGTCACTCACCTTGACCTGGCTCTCTACCTCAGTGGCAACCCCAGACGGATGGAGCCTTTCCACAAGGTTGCTTGCCGCCCCGTGTCTGAGGCTGGCCATACCCGGCAGACAAACACGCAACACCACCTTCGGGCCTGGCTGGGCCGCGACAGTTTTGTAACTGTGGAGGTCTTACTTTAGCCCTTGCTTTGCCTGTGTCTCTCCTCTTGGAGGGACAAGGAGGGCAGGAGCAGGACTCAGCCCTCTGCCACTCCCCCTCCCACATAAATGCTTCCTCCCATCTGCATGCAGGGCTCGGGTCCCTTGGTCCCAGTGTTGCTGCTGGGATGAGCACAGGTGCTAAGCCCATTTGCTTTCACTGCTCTAGTTCTCTCGTCACTAGCTGAAGGCTCAAAGGTTCTGCCTATGTCACCTGTGGACCTGTTTTGCTAATGCTACTCCCGCTCCACTTCTTGAAGTGTCCTAGCCCAGTTGGCGGAGCTGTCCGCTGGGCCATGGTCATCTGACCTTTACACACCTTGCTCTGAAAGCCTGCCCTGGGAGCTGGGGGACCCTGGGCAAGCCTCACACAGCCTTTCTAGTCTGTCCCCAGGGGGCGTTTTCTCACTGAACTCTGAGCTGGGCAAAGAATTCAGGCACTTTTCGTGTTTCCCCTGCTGCACTGCACACTGTCAGAAGCATCGCAGGTAGTCCTGTAGGTCAGTCCCTTGCCAGCACCTGACCGTGGGCAGGGCCCTCGGAGGATGTGGCTTCTGGCATCGAAGGCTGTGGTCTGTGGCCCCTGCACGCTCTCGCTGGCCTGCTCTGGCCCCAGCCCAGCTTCCCTACCAAGTCACCAGGAAATTGACACCTCCATCCCTGGGGCTCTCTTTGGGCCCCCTCTTGGGCGACGGGCATCCAGACTCTTGAGGATTCCCCCTGGCATCTCTCTGCCTGCTGCGCCCTAGCCCACCTTCTCCACTCAGTCACATTTAGCTTTCAAGGCTCAGCGCAGGCCCAGAACTCATCTTGGATCTCCGGTTTTCCTATCTGGGGACCAGGCCTCGCTCATCTCTGTATCCCAGGGCCAAAGGCATGTGTAGGATCTGATGAAAGGTTTGGGAACAAACGAAGTGTTTCAGAGACATGATTTGCTTGATGCTCTACAGAGAACGCTGAGGGGAAAACAAGGCCTGTTTTGGGGACTGGAAGCAGAACCCCCCAGAAGAAGGGCCCAGGAGTGGTTCCTGCAGCTTTCCTTCCGCTTATCCCTGCTGGAAGGCAGGCACGTGAGCTCGCAGACAGAATGCAGATGGCTTCTGCCAGCCTGGTGGGACTCGCTGGCTTTTCTGTCATGGAATTCCTACTTGCCATTGGATGGTTATCACTTAGATCCCACACAAGGTGATGTGTGGCAGGGACTCATTTGTTGGTCACCTGAACAATGAAGAGCCTTGTCCAAGGGCAGCCGCCTCACTGTAAACGTGAAACCCAGCAGATTATACGAAACCTTCTCTCCTCCTGGGCTGTTTCCACTGGACTAACACTTGTCTTATCACCCACAGGGATGCGGTATGTTGAGTCTGGCAGAGCTCTTCACTTGTTACGTGACTTTTAAAATATTGACCCACCGTTTTATGAACTAGGTTCAGAGTGGTTGAAATGGAGGTGTTCCGTCTGGAGCTTTGGGCTTCCCCAACATTGCCATGTCCCCCCCCACCACCCTGCTCCCCCAGCCAATGTGCAGGACATACCGGGGCACTGGCTCTCCCTCTGCACACAGGAAGGGACAGGTGGGCGCAAGCAAGGAGACTGCTGCTTTCACCGCCATCTCTACCCCCTGGTCTCTGGCCAGTGCAAGCTCCCACGCACAGGTCTTTCTGGGTGCCACCCTCAACTCTACCTTGGACCCAAGGCCAGAATAATCTGGATTAGGCCTTTCATCCCTCCAGGCAAACTGGGGAGATGGTAAATCAACACTGCAAGGCCCGTGAATGTCAGTGCCTGACAGGACACTCCCCAAACTGCCACTCGGAGTCCATCTTTTAGGGCAGCCCAGGATGCAGATGGGAGGCCTGTTTATCCAGGACACAGAGACACTCTAGGAAAGCTGATCACCTGTGACACTGGCCCTGTTTTTGTGGGAGCTTCCATACGGGGAGCCCAGGCCAGGCCTGGGCAGCCATTAATAACTAGGAAGACCAGTCGGTTCCATGCAGCCTCGCTGAGGGTGGGCATTGCTCCTCGTGGCACAGGCCACAGCACCCAGGGCTCTGTGGCCTCAGCCCGGCTGCCCCCACCTGGGTGCAGGCCCCGCCCAATGCCCTGTGTGGTTCCCTGGCTACCTGCCCAGGAATGGCGACAGCCAGCCATAGGAGCAGTGACACTCACAAGCTGTGCCTAATACCCTGGCACGAAGAGTTCTGAGAAAGAAGTGGCCCCGCCACTGCATGCAAGGAGTGTAAAAGGAGAGACCGAGCAATGTGCTGTATCTGGGAGGCTCCTGGACTTTTCGGGAGAGGTGGTCAGGAGTGGGGTGGGGAGAGCCATTCTCCTTCCATCCTTAGAGGGTCACTCTCACTCCAACAAAGACTGACAAGAGAGCTCACGGAGCCCTATGAGCCAGCTCTCAACTCTGAGCTCAGCTTGTCAGGAACCGGTCAGCCTCTTCTCTCCTGGCTTCCGTCCCCTGTCCCCTCCCTGCCACCTGCCTCCCCTGGGTGGGCTGGCCGCCCACACTGACTCGCCTGCTGAGAGGAGATGGAGACCAGCACATGGGCTTTCCCACACTGGGGGGGAGGGGGGCAGGCAGAGAGACACGTCACAGGGACTCTGTTCTCCGCCTCCTTTGCACACTTGTGCCACAGCGCTTGTCACCGCTCATGAATGCTGGTTCACACCCACCTTCCCCAATGGGCTGTGAGCTTCAGAGAGCAGGACTTTCCTGTCACTCATGCTCAGTGTGGCAGTGGCACTAGCAGGTGTGCGATAAAGCCTGCTGAACAAGCAAAGGTATGGTGTCTAGGTCTCGGCTGCAAACAGCTGGCAGCTGGCCCTCCGACCCACGAGGCACGTGTGCAGACCTCCTCCGGCCCTTCCTGGTGCACTCAGGCATTTCCCAGGGGTCCCTTTCTAAGCTGGCAGTGGGAAATGACCCACCCGGCAGGTAATGACTGCAATTCTGAATAAAAGTGTTTCCTGAAGACTCCTGTGGTTCTCCTGCTCCAGCCTAGCTTTCTCAGGGCTCTGACCAGCGCTGGCCAGGTCTCCACGAGGCCTGGCCTGGATGGGAAGGACGCGCGGAAGGCAGGAGTGCTCTCTTGGGGACAGGTGGCTTCGCTTTATATCAGAGCACAGTGGAGCAGCCACCTCCTAGGGTTCTTGCTCACCAAAGTGGAGGGAAACGTGGGGAGTCGTTCACCACATACCACCTGGTAACCTGAGGTGGGTCCGCCTCCCCAACTTCCACTATCTACCCCTGAGTTTTCTCTTGCGAGGATTAAATGAGATACACTGTGTAAAGTTCTTATCCTGCGGGCTGGCACGTTATTAAATATTCCATAAGTATTTTTCATTACTATTATTATTATTATTAAAACCTTAAGGTGAAAAGGGTCTGGTGATACTAAACGAAGAAAAGGAGGTTGGGAACAGAACCTGAGCACAGCCAGCATTTCCTGGGCACCTGCAGCGTTCAGGGGATTGTACTGGGGGCTGGCACGAGCTACTGGCCTTGTTCTAGGGCGCAGGGAATCAGAAGAAGGACATACTCATGCTCAGTGTGGCACTCAACCCCCACCCCCACCTCCACAGAATTTCTTAGAGTCATAAACTGGCCCTTTCCTGGGGCATTTACTTAGTGAGCTCTCACGAAGTGTTCTCAGCACTTTGGGCAATGGAGCCCCCCGACGATCTGAGGAAAGCAGTTTTACATTCACCCCAACCCTGTACCCACAAAACATGTTTCAGCCAAGCCAAAGGCAGTGGCCTCCCTGCAGGGCCCACAGGAAAGCACTAGTTTTGAGGAGACAGAAGTACACGAATAGCATAGGACTTACATCTGATGACAAAGCTTCCCAGCTGGAAACTTCGCTGGGAAAAAGCCTAAAGGTATGAAGAACTTCTTCCACTTCAAAAATAGAACATGGAAGAATCTGATGGTTTCTTAGACTATTTGCGACACAGAAGATGGTGACCAGCTAACTGGTCTTTCATCTACACTGAAGACTAATGAGAGGAAACAGATTTAGGCTAAACTGGAGAGCTGTTAGAACTCAGGAAGAACTTGCTAACATGACAAATGCACTGAACAATCCAGTTCAAAGACAATTGAAAAAGTACATCACCTCGCTGGTCTGGAACTCAACCACACACAACCTTGAAATTGGAAACATGGGGCAGAACCAGGAAAACAAGCAACAGGGCTTGTGGGCGGCCAACGCAGGTGCTGGAGCCGGTGTCACATGTGACTGACAGGGTAGCCCCCTTAGCTCCTCACTCAGAACCTTCCCTCTTTTTGAACCACCATGCCAACCCTCCCCTCTGCTTCTAACTGATCTCACACCCCCACGGGGCCTCATGCTCACAGCCGGGATGGCGAGGGGACTATGGTTTCTTTTGCACGGCTGTGGAGAAGGAGCAACTGGCCTTGACTGTAAATAAAAGTGGATGCAAAGACAGACGGGGCCAGGCATCCGTGATGCTGCATGAAGACTCGCAGCGCCGTGGGGCCTTCAGTGCAGGGGCAGAGGACACAGAGAGCACAGCAGACCACAGGAAATACTCTAGTGTCACGACGGAAACACTGCGAACAATCCTAACTCATCAGAAAGGGATACGTTCTGTCTAGTCGACGCGATCAAAGCCAACATTAGGTGTATAAATTGAAACAAAAGTTTTGGTGCTGGAAATAATAAATCCCTTTCCAGGTGAAACTGTGGTTCTATATAGAACAATTCCTTTGCTAAGGTTCCAGATGGCTCACACATTATGCTATTTATCTAATGAGCATGGCTGGCGTACCATTGTGTGAGACACAGAGGAGAAGACACCTGCGGACACACGAGGAAGCCGCCAAGAGTCAGGGTGCCCACCTGGCACTCGAGAGGGAGATGCTGAAGGGTGAGTGAGGCGCTGCTGCCTCCGCGGGCCTCACTTCCCGGTGCTCCCCAAACCCTTCAGCTCCAGGGTGATGAGAGCGGGGTCCTCAATCCCAGGAAAGGAGCCACGTTCTCTGACATCCCAGACCATTCTCACATTTGGAACCCGACTGACCATCCTGGGCTTGGAGGGCAGATACTGTGTCTCACGCGTTTTCCACCTGGCCCAGCAGAGCCTGGCATGTCCCTGGGGGCAGATATGGGGTCACACAGGGTCGGCCAGGGTAGCTCCAAGTCAGCGGAGTGATACGTGTTCTGTCTCCCAGCTGGGCCTTGCTGTGTCGGGTTTTCAGAATAGCCGCATTAAGTCGGCCACTGCCTTTTGCTCGCCTCAATGGCCATGAGCTGGGCACTTGCTGAGTCACTCGGTGAGATCTTTGCCCAGCTGGGTGCCCACCGTTGGCGAAGTGTGCTAAGAACAGAGAGTAATCATGTTCAATTCCTTTTCAATAAATGAAGCAGCACCTAGGTGATTTATATCAATTGATGGCCTTTGTCATCAAGTACAGCAATTCCTTCAGGCTCTGGAGGCTTCCTGCCCAAACACCAAGAAAAAGCCACAATGCCCCAGGGAGCTGGGGAGTGGCAGTGAAGACAGATCAGACACACTTCCCCACAGAGAGCACAGCCAAAAGTTGAGAGAGCCAAGCACGTTCTGGTTGCCTGCCAGGCAGCTGCAGGAGGTGACAGCCATGGGCACCTTTCTTCAGGCTTGGAGCCAGCACGCAATCCTGTGGCCAGTTTCCTATGTGGGCTGACCCCCAGACAGTTATCTCAGGCTTCTGTGGCCTGGGTCTGGACTTCTGGATATCTGAGAGAGGGTGTTTACGCAGAAGGACCTGCTACTCTAAGTATCTAAGCATGCCCCGGGGTCTGCACAGCACACTGGCACGCAGGGGGCCTGAGGCACACACCCCACCTACGAGGAACTGAGTGCGCCTGTTCACCAAACAGGGGGATGGCCTGAATACCACCAGATTCTTCTAGAACTCCTTGAAGCCCTGGAAAGGGATTCAGGCCTCCTTGGGTTTAAAAACTGCTCAAAAAGATAGCCATAGGGGCCAAAGAGCAGTCCCCACCCCGGATACGAATCCGTGGATGGACAAACAACCAGAGAGGCAGAGAAAGAGTTCTCTTTCCTGGCATGGGTCACGCCAGGAAATTCTGAAAAAGGTATGGATGTAGTGAAAAAGACAGAGGTGTAGCAAAAACAAATGTGCCAATTCTGCCCATCCTCTCTCACTGCTCAAAGCATGTCACCACATGCTAAAAAGCATATGGAAAAAAACAACCGAAAGGCTCCAAGTCACACTGGATTGCAGCAGCCCGGGAGGCTCCCAGGAATGCAGAGAACTGCAGTCTATTGCAAAAAGACAAGCAAAGAAAAAGGCAAAGCTGTACAAAGGAAATTTAACTCAAGAAGGAAGAAAAGTTGTTTGCGTACTGTCACCCTGTGTTAAATCAACCAAGGAAACATTTACTCTCTTTAATAAGGTCTTTGAGAATTTAAAAGTGTGCAGTTTTGAGAGTTCCTGGTATCCTAGAATTTTCTGTCTTGCAGGGAAATCTCTTGAGTCATCCCTAGGTATGACTAGGTAGTTATTTGGGCTGTAAAAGAAGGGCTGTGAGAATAACAGGGGCATTCTCACCTTGCCAGCCCCAGGGCAGGTTTGGGTCTATATCCTCTCTGTACTCTTCCTTCCTCTCTCCAAGTCACAGCAGAGAAGGAATCTCTTCAGGCTGCGTGGGTCATGGCACAGAATTGTGTATTTTTAAGCCCGTCATAGTCTCTAAGAGAAAAGATGTTAAACTGCCTCACAGGTATATTTGACATCTTTTCCTTTTCCCTCTTCCAAATCTCTTTAAACTTTCATAATCTGAAAGTAAGTTTGTGGTAAACATCCTTCTCACTGAGATCAGGAGCAAGACACGGATGCCTGCCGTCACCACTTTCATTAAACACCACACAGTGCAATAAGGCGAGAAAAAGAAATACATGGTGGGAGAATTGGAAAGGAAAGAGTAAATGTGTCACTATTTGTAGATGACATGATTGGATATATAGAAAGTAAAAAAGATTCTACAAAACAAATTGTTTGAATTTAATAAATAAATGAATTTAGCAAGGTCACTGGATACAGGGTCAATAATAATTAGCTGTGTTCCCACATGTTGACAATGAGGAGAAAAGGAAATTAATAAATACCATTTAAAATAGTATCACAAACATCAAATACCTAGGAGTAATATAAAGAAAGATGATAAAGACCTTTATACAGAAAATTATAAAACACTATTGAGAAAAATTAAAGAAGACCTAAGTAAAGGATGAGAAGACAGTATCATAAAAATGTGATTTTCCCCCAAATTGATATATAGATTCAAATCAATCTCAATATAAATCCCAGTTGTGTGTGACAACGGATAATCTGATTCTAAAATTTATATGGAAATTGAAAGGGCCAAGAATCGCCTAGATGCCCTTTATGGCAGAGGAGCAAGGTGGAAAGTCTGGCTCTACTGGGTATCAAGACTTTTAACAAAGGCACAATAACTGCGACAGTGGGGTACTGGCACAAGAAGAGACCTACAGATCAGTGAAACAGAACAGAGTACAGAAACAGACCCATTGTTAGACAAACGGGGCACTTTTAGACAAAGGTAGCACTGTGGAGAGGTGAGAAAGTCTGTTCAACAAATGGTCTCGGTCAATTAGATATCCAGAGGGAAAAATGAAACTTGCTGTAATATTAAAAAATCAATTCTGAAGAGATTATAGCATAAAATAGAAAAGAATACAATAGAGCTCCTAGAAGATAATGTAGGAAAAACCTGACAGGTAATTTTATGTGTCAACTAGACTGGCCATGGAGTACCCGGATAAAACACTATTTCCGTGTCCGTGAGGGTGTTTCTGCTGTGTCTATGGGCAGCATCTGAGTCAGCAGACTCAGTAAAGTCTCCCCAAGGTGGGCGGACACATGGCCCTCCCCAAGGTGGGCGGACACCATCCAACCTGCCGAAGGCCGGGACAGAACGAAAGGTAGAGGAATGAGGACTTCAGCCCTTTTCCCGTCTCACTGCTGGTGCTGGGCATCTCACCTCACCTTCTGCCCTCAGACTGGGATTTACACCACCGACTTCCCTGGTTCGCAGGCCTTTGGACTCCACTAGACTACACCACCAGCTTTCCTGGGTCTCCAGCCTGCAGACAGCAGACCGTGGGGCTTACTGGCTTCCATCATCACGTGAGCCAATTCCTGAAAATAAATCTCCATCTACCTACTTACCATGTTTCCCCGAAAATAGACCTAGTCAGACCCTCAGCTCTAATGCATCTTTTGGAGCAAAAATTAATATAAGATCCAGTATTATATTATATTGTATCACATTACATTATATTATATCATATTACATTACATTATATTATATGATATAAGACCCAGTCTTATATTAATTTTTGCTCCAAAAGACGCATTAGAACTGACGGTCCAGCTAGGTCCTTTTTTCAGGGAAACACGGTACCTACCTACCTACCTACCGACCTACCTATGTATCTCCTATTGTTTTTACTTCTCTGGAGAACCCTGACTAACAGAAACATATCTTCAGGATTTTTATACAGATTTCTTAAATGGGATATTAGAAAAATCAACCATAAAGAAAAAAATCAACACATTGAATTACATTGAAAAGAAAAACTTCTGTTCTTTTAAAACACCACCAAAGTGAGTAAAAAACCCAAGCTACTGAGTAGAAGATATTTGCCACATGTATAACCAACAAAGGACTCATATCCAGGATAGAGAGAACTATAAATCAACAAGAAAAAACAAAAAACCCAGTAGAAAAATAGGCATGAAATTTGAAACGGTCCTCTACCGAACGGCCAATAAACATAAGAAGTCTCATACATGGCTGGTGAAGTGGTAAACTGGTACAACCACTTGGGAAGATATTTTCTCTATGATTCGGCAATTTCACTCCTAGGTGTATACTCAAAAGAAATACATGTATATATACACCAAGAGATACATACAAGCAGATTTATAATAGCCCCAAATTGAAACAACCCAAATGTTGACTAAATGAAAGAGGATTGGATAAACTGATGTATTTCATTCATTTATGCAATGACAACGAATGGACCATAGCTAGATGAGCAACAAAGATGAATTCTCACAAACATAATGCCGAAAGAAGAGTCAGACACAAATGAGAATGTACAGAATTATTCCGTTTCTATAAAGTTCAAAGCCAAGCAAAACTAATCTCTAGTGTTAGCAGTTAGTTATGATGATGGATTCCTCTGGGAGGAGACAGGGCATGAGGGAAGCTCCTCAGGGGCTGAAATGTTCTGTTTCTTGATCTGGGTGATGGGTATGTGGCGGGTTTATCCTTTGAACTAGATGCATAGGATTTGTCCACTTTTCTCGATCCATGTCCTAGTTAAAACATAGGCTTTACAGAAGTGAGTCTATCGTGAAAACCTATTTTCCAGTGCGCGCACTGTGGCAGGCAATAGGGCAGTGAGGTGAGTGGGCATTAAGCTCTAACACACACCGAGACATGGGTCCGTGCGCGTCTGCGCATGTGCCGATGTATCTGCAGCTGGTCTGCCCGGCACAACCTCGGCACTGCTGCTGGTTTCCATGTGTTCGCACTGATCAGGCCTAGCCTTAGAAAGCCAGCAGGGCCCGAGGAGCTAGCGATTTCTCTGAAGGGCTCAGCACTCTGGCCCAGCAGCTGGGGAAACCTTTGCAGAGGCAATTCAGTGCTTTAAAACGCGACTTCAGGCTCCATCCCTCCCCCGTGTCCCAGCAGCTGGGGAAAGAGTGCTGACACAACACAGCTGCTTCAGAGCTTCTCCCTGCCCTGGCCACATTACCCCGATGGGAGTCTGGGTAATGTAAGTAACACAGGAGGCAGCCCTGCTGCCCCAGGCTGGCTGCCCTCGGGCAGTGCGGCCTCACTGTGGCGCTGTCCCAGGCCTGCCTCCCCAGTGCGTCACCATCACGCAGCCCAGGGAAAAGCCTGCTGGCTCCACCTGGGGCTCATAGCTTGACCTTGGGCAGGACACCTCTCAGGGAATCCGGTTCCCTCTCCATAAAACGGGAGTGTTCATATGCCCTGCCCTTCCTGTCAGGAAAATCGAGGCCAAATGAACAATGCATTTTGACACCCAAGATATTATTGCTGCCGCATGGAGTGAGGTGATGGGAGGGAAGGGAGCCCCGCTCCCTCTCCACATGGTGGGGAAGGTGAAGAAGCATAGCCTTCCCTGATTACCATCTTGATGCCCAACACCAAAGGCTGGGATGGGAAACGGTGGGCTCACACCTGCACGGTAAGGGGCCAACTCCAACATGCACGGAACAGCTGTCGGCTTGCTCCCGTGAGGTCCCTCTGGCACCTCTCTCTGGCTGGGTTGCTTCCAATTTCCCCCGAACCCCTCCTCTCCCTTGATTTCTGGCTCCCTTTTCTCCTAACCAAGGGCTTCACCAGGAACAAGAAAGGCATTCTTCAGTCTAACCTGGCATTGTCAGTGGGAGGTTTGGAGGCTCTCAGGTAACGTAACTGCTTAGCCTGGGGACTTGCAGCCGGTCCAAGGTGCAAAGTGTCATTTCCAAAGTCCTGGGAAGGGTTGGTGTCAGTCTGACGGTGTCAGAGCTGCTGGGACATACCCTCTCTGCTTATTTACGTGAAGGCAGAGGACAAGAACCAGGCGGAGGGGAAAGAAATTAAACGCAGGGCGTCATCCAGCAGCTCCTGCTCTCCCTCCTCCCCATGAAAAGGTGCCCCTTGGAGCTCCTGCCACAGGACCATAAACTGCTTGCTGGCCCAGCTGCAGCCCTTGGGACCTACCACTGCATTTGTGCCGAGGCCACCCCTTCCCCGGGCTGCTCCCAGCCAGTGACTGAGCACTCGGGGGCCCTGCAAAATGTGAGACGCCTCCAGCAAGTGACTTTGGTCTGAGGACCTCCCGTGGGCCCGGCGACCCCTTCTTCAAGCAGCTACAGCCTGAGACTCTTCCTACCGCCGGCCCTCCCCTCCTCCACAGGGGAGGGACTTACATTGAGGTCTGAAGGCTCTATCTCTGCTTTCTTCCCTCTCATTCTGTTTCTCACAGGCCTGCCCTCAATACATCTCCTGCACATCTAATCCTGTCCTGGCACCTGCTTTTCAGAGGACCTGAACTAACACAAGTGGTACCGGAGTGGATCTGAGAAAACAAGCAGAACGGAGGAGTTTGGGGACTGCTCACTCATTACCTGGCAGGCAAAGGTGACACTCTTCTGCATGGTATGTGGGGCATGGAGAGTCCTTGGCACAAAGTAGTGGCCTAATTGCTCAAAGATTCAACAGTGGCGACCTAGGAAAAAGCCTCTGATCACTTGGTGACGATGGAAGCATTCATCTGAAAGCCTGGGAGGCGCAGTGGAGTCTTGGCTGGTTACCTGAGATGTGCTGATGTCCAGCTGGGGGACGGTGACAGTCTGAAGGCCCTCCACAAGCAGGTAAAGGCTGAGTGGGAGAGCCACAGGGCCTCTGTGACAACTTACAAAAACGTCGCACACGCTTCCCACGGAAGGCACGCAGAGGTCACCCCCTACTGCTCAGGAAACTCCCCTAACCCTTTCTGGGCTGCCTGGCCCATAATGAGGGGTACATGCCAGGGTGATCCAGCTTAGGATGTGCTGGGCCTGATCAGAAAGGAGAGATTTTATACCAAGAGGGAGAAGAATTAGCTAGCAGGACTTGGGGGCCTGATTAAGGGGGCCAGGAAGTAAAACCAGATGAGCAAGAAGAATGCACTAATTTGGGGGTAATTTCTTGGGATGTGGGATTCAGCACCCTGGCAAATACCCCAGGGGATGGGGTCGTCTTCTTTAGGGGACTGGGGAAAGTGACAGCTAAGGGTGAGCCAAGTGGAAAAAAGGCATGAATTGCCTGGCAGACAGCAGAGGAAGGAACCAAGAGGCTGAGGGAAGGGGCCATGCTGGAATGCACATATTACTGAGTCCAGAAGACCCAGCAGAGGCCTATGTTCTGGGGGAGGCCTGCAGGACACCCCCTTCATCAGGGTCATCAGAAATGCAGTGGGGTGTGGTGGTGGCATTTCTCCGCAGGCCAGAGAGGACAGCAGGCGAGGGAGTCACAGAGCTGGGCTCGTTCACACCCACGGGACAATGGAGCCTGAGGTACTAGAGGCCAGAGGTAACATGAGGAAGGGCCACTGCCAGGATTCTCTGCACGCCATGGATCCAGGGGCCAGCAGATAAGAGGAGTCATCTTGGGGAGGTGGTGGTGGGGGAGGGCGGGATACTCAACCAGATCAGAGGAGGGGCAGGGAGGGAGCTGTGTGGGACCTAAGGGAGCCTCCTGGTACTCCCTTGCCACACTGTGGACAGACATACACACATATGCGTCAGCCCTGGTCTGAGAAGGACGTGACAGCCAAGGGCTCAGAAGCCTTGCAGTGAAGTCGGGTCACTACCAGCTAAGCTGTCAAGGTCTACTGAGGCGTGGCTGAGGGCGAGGAGAAGTTGAAATGGACAGTGGAGGAGGGGAGAGGACCAGCTGGCACCCCGAGTTCCACTACGATCTTGAGGCAGTAGTTCAGCTCATTCATGTCTCTTTCTGAGCTCCTTCTCAGGAAGAGAGGCCCCGGGTGACAGAGCAGGCAGGGGTCTTGAGGCAGGGGTGCTCCCATAGACGTGACACTCTTCCAACCAGCAACTCCGGTTGCAGATGTGCCACGGGCCTGGCCACAGCTTTCTCGATCCCCGCTGCAGGCGGAGGCTCTGGCCAGCCCTCGTTTCTCCGGACTCTCCTTCACAGGGCAGGCGGGACCACCGTCTGTAGCTGCGTGCTCGCCCCTGTTTTCTCCCTCATCCCCCGTATGTCTCCTGCACACCAATGCTGTCTGACATATACTTGTCAACCGACCTGAACTAACCCAGCACGTTCTCCATGACGAGAGCACAACAGAAGCAGAATCCCAGGGTTACCCTAAGCTTTGCCCTATGGGTCTGTCCTGCCTGCGTGGCGTGTCCTGAGACCGAAGGATGCTGAGCAGGCCGTCCCTTAGAGGCAGGCCCGCAACGCTGGGAAACCCTCCGGTCCAGACAGGACTATGCGTTCAGGGGCTGGGGAAAGAATCAAGGTGAGCGCGCAGGGGCCCAGAGCCCCGCCTCAGGCCGCGCTGCTGCCAGAAGGCCAGTGACCTGAGCTGCGAGGCGCCCTTGGGCTGGGGAGCAGGGAGGACGTGAGGACCAGAAGTGTCCTCCCTCTCGTCTGGAAGGCTGCAGTGATGCCGTCCTTCAGTGAGGACCTAAGAAGGTGAAAAGGCACTTTAGCGGAGGAAAATCAACTCCACAGGGATGGTCTCTCTCTGATACTTCTACATGTTAGCGATGCGTGTTGATGATGTGGGTTTCAAGGTGCCAAAATGAGCCATCTATCTAGGCAGGAAAAAACGAAAGATTTCGTTTCATTAGTTTAGCACACTAACCTGCCCCAAGAGAAGATGGAGTCGGGGGAGCTGGCTGTGGGAGTCAGGGCGTCTGAACCAGGGCGACGCATAGCTGCCCAGGGGAGGCGGAGAGGGCAGCGCAGAGCCACAGCCCGGGTCTGCAGGGCCCAGTGCACGGGCTACTCGGGCGGTTACAAGGGGAAGCACCACACCCAGGACCTCTGAAGTACTCCCCCGTTTACATGCCCCATCACACGTGGCCTCGTTCCACTCTCCCTCAGCCCCGACATGTGTCACCACCTTCAGGATCCTAATATGCAGGCTGCACGACAGAGTGGACGGTGACCTGCTACGGACAATGACGGGCTAACTCAGATTTATGATGACACGTTGGGACTTGTTCTACCAGACAGGCCGTCCATCCACCCAGGGGTCCGCAGGGACTGGAAATCCAGAATCTCCAGACAGAGAGCTTCTAGGGTAGGTCTGCTTGGAAGGGGCTAGAATCAGAACTTCCTCGGGCTTCAGGTAATGGAGAGAAAGGCAGGCGGTGCGAAGGCACAGCTTTGGAATCTGCTAGAGCTGGGGTAAAATCCTCAGGGTGACCTTGGGCAGGTTAACCGCTCTCAGTCTGAATTTGTTTTTATTTTGCAATCTGTGGAACTGTGACACTACCATCTGCCTGGAGAAATAATCTGGGTGAGTCCCTAGCCCAGTGCTGGTGAGTCGTGGGCAGTCAGGGAGTGGGGGCTACTACCCCTCTACATGGGTCAGAAACACGAGAGGTCCTGGACGGCGTGTAGCCTCGCAATCCAGTTCAGCTTCTGCAAGTTGGTCTGGCACACTTAGTGCTCTTCCTAATTGTGACTGTGCTTCACTCTCAGGCGAAAAATGGCAGGTGATGTAAGCAACTCTAATTACTACTATATGCACAGAGTTAAACCGAATTTTTACAGCTTCCTTCTTCTATGTTAACGCTTTAGAATCCATAAACTATCCAAGGAGACAGTTTTCCCTGACGTCATGAGTAATTTAATCCTCATCATAATCCTACAACAAACGAAAAGACAAAGGTTGGAAAGAGATTTAACTCCCCCCTACCCAGGTTCCTTCTCTAAAAGGGTTAAATTGGGTCCCCTGACCTGCCTTCATCAAGCACCATCTGCCAGGTCCTGGGCTAGGGCTCTAGGGGTACTGATATGAACAAAACAAGAAGTATTTTCAATAATGCATTGTACCAAACTAATACTGAGATAGGAAGTTCATTTCTCTCGTGTGTAGAACCTCAGCTCTTTGCTGCTGTTACCTTCATGTTACTCGGCTCTAGACAACACGGGCTCCTTAGGGCCTTGGGCTAGAATATTCTCATTTCCTAGTATCACAATTACAGCAATACGGAGATTGCTGCCATCCACTGCCATCCAGCAAGCACCAGGGAGCACAGGGTGCTGCTGACACGGAGGGTGGCAGGCTGGCACGGCAGGCAGCTCAAGGCTTATTTTTCTTAGTCGCTAGCCACCCCGAACCCCCGAGAAGTCCAGCCCTACTTCTCTGTAGAATGAAACATTATAAGTAGCTGAGATGGTAGTTCTGACACAATGGCCCATCACCTTGGAGCTGTCTTCTAGAAACAGTGCCGTCCGAGAGGAGAAACGATGGGGTTACAGGATGCTTGGCCAGCCTTTCCTAAATGATCAATTGGGTGGGAACTGAAGGCACACACTAGCTTACCAGGACATCCCCCCAAAGATTAACTACAAAGAGGAATGTGTTGAAAGTAACCGGAGTGAAGACCTGGTCATGAAGGCACCCAAGAACCCATCTCAACCCATACCAAAGCAAGAGTTTTTGAGGAAGACACGAGTTTCTCTTCTGGAAGGGAAGGCACAGTTCCACTGGCGTGTGCCTATTTGATTCCTTCCACTGGATAAAATTAAATAGCTGGGGTATTTAAACAATTAGATCATGATATGTTGTCTTCGAGTCCAGATTGGGACTGTTCTTGTCACTGCCTGGGGTTTCCAGACAGTAGCAACTTGGGACGACAGTTGCCTTTTATCTAGTCTCTTCCCAGAGTAAACGTGATCACGTGGCTGCTGCCTCACACAGCTGTGGCCGGTGACCTTGAGCAAGACCCCCAGACCTTAGCTTCTGCAAATACAACAATAACAAAAGCACACTCAGGTTGTCATGAGGATTAAACTGGATACCAAATGCAAATCCCAGTACTGTGCCCAACACCCAGTAGGTCCTCAATGGTAGCTGCCATCACTATTTACCATCATCACCATCACTGTCACCATCAGGGCATATTCCCTTTGCCTCGCTCACCGCCTTCACTGTCACACAGATAGAAATAGTCAAGGAGGCATTCTGCAATGAAGAAAGGAGAGGCTACAGACCTATGCCAGCTGCCGCCTTTCTAATATGGCCACCAAGTTAAATCTCTGTCAGTTCTCAAAAATCCTCCAACGAGAAAATCCGCAAGGCAGACTGTCACAACCTATAAGACCTATAAACATAAGTCTAGTCAGACAACACTGCCAAAAGCCAAAGTCGCACAGTGAACCAAACTAGCCGGCAAGTGACGGAGACCACGTTGGGGGTGGGTCTGGAGGAAAGGTGGAGCCTGGAAAGGAAGGTCTACTTTGGAATAGCCGTCTAGTCCATCACAGCTGCGCCTATACAAGTTCTGTGTTTAGGGGCAAAAGAGGTGTTATGGGAGGAATATTCTATACCGCCCATTTTCTAGCAAAGTCGCAAAAAGTGTGCTTCTCTTCCTGACAATCCCTTTGTAAGAAAAGCCCAGTGTAACAGAGCCCAAAGGTGTGACCTCTGCAGGACGTGCTGAGGTGACACTCTTTCCCACTGAGTGGCTTACTTGTTGCTGTCGCGGTACTCGTAGATGTGACATCCTTGAGGCAATCCAGTCTCGTGGTCCAGAGTGAAAGCAAGCTTTAGCTGAATAAAGAGAGAAGAGAAGAACAAGGAAGTTTTAGGCAGCATGCTCTGCTCATTCTGATACCGGAAATAAATAATAAATAAAGATCAAGCACGATCACCCTGCCTCCAGCTGACTTGTGGTGGAGAGCCTGGGCCTGCCCCCTCTGGGAAAAGCCCATGCCTCACGGGCACACCGTTACCAGGACTCTCCTTATCCGTTCAGCATGCAACCAATTACGTACTAAGCACCTACTTTGTGCGCGACGCTGAGCGAGCCGACGGGGAAAGAGCAGTGACCAGCAGAAGACAGGGACTCCTTCATGGACCTTACGTCTAGTTCAGGAGATGGAGCTCCTTCACATGACCACATTCATGAATGAATACATATAAAACTTCAAATGAAAACAGGTTCTCTGAAGCAGGAAACAAATCTCCCATGTTTCTACTGAAGTAAATAACCGGACCTAGAGCGGGGAGGAAGGCTAGGGAACGCAGGAGGAGACTTGGTACGAGGCCCTGGGGCAGGAGTTCCAGGAACCGAGGGAGGGCTGGTAAGCGGGAACTCGCTCTACGGGGAACACGGCGGGCAGTGACGCGCAGAGGAAGGCCAGGGCAGACCACGCGGGACCTTCTGGGCTACATTAGGACTGTGGCCTTTACCTTAATAGCAAAAGAAAGTCTGACATGTTTTAAGGAAGGGGTGGATACCACGATCAAAGTTATGTTTTAACAAGATCCCTCTGGCTACTGTATAGAGACCAGGCTGTGGGGAGAGAGGAAGCAGGAGGCCTCCAGGAGGCTAGTGGGAAGGGCAGGTGAGCGGTGATGGGGCCTGGGAGGGCGGGCGGGCGAGATGGACAGAAATGAACAATTTGAGATCTATCTTCAAAGTAAACTTTTAGAAGTAGAATCGACAGGATATACTGATGGATTTGATGTGGGGGGTGGTGAGGACAGAAACCAAGAAACGAAGGAGTTTTGATTTCATTAACCAGGGAGGTGGTTGTCCCACTGTTGAGTGGGAAGACTGAACCTGGATACCGGCAGGGAGTCAGAAGTTTGACTTTGGACATATTAACTGGGAGGCACTCATTAGCTTTCTCTGATTCGGGGAGATTGGGAACACGATCTCCCCAGAGAGATTTCTTTGTGGCTTCCGGAGAGGACTCCGCAGGTGAATGCAGAGCTCCAGGTGTGTCACTGGGAAGCCGAGTTCAGTGAGGTGCTGTGTGTCCAGCTACAGCCCAGTCAGCTGTGGCAGCCGTAACGTTTCCAGATGCAGAGCCAATTATTAGACTTACAAATTCACACCGGATTTTTGACATCACCAGGGAAATTTTAACTAAAATTAAGTGCACATTAGGAGGATACATTATTATAACTTTGTTTTTTTTAATTGCAAGGCTGTTAACATAGCTAATGATCTGCATCATTAGATGCTGGACATTCTTCTCTTTCTTAGAGGAAAATAAGCTTGTAGGAATGGCTTGTCCTTTTACTGACCCTGAGGAAAATACAAAAACAGAAACAAGTCCTCTTTACCATCAGGAAGCCAGGAACCTGAAGTCAAAGGTGTGTTTTCCCTACAGAGCACTGTTTGGCTCTTCCCAGCCCACTTTCAGTAAAACAGAAAGTAATTATTTTTTAAAAAATCTATTAATTATAACCCTTTTCTCTTTATCTCCCTCTTTGTAGCTGAGGTCAGGCTTATGTTCATCTAGTCTGTTTCAAAGACTGTACTGCGTAGAAATTTTTAAATCCTTTGACTTAGTGATTCAAGTTACGAATTTAGGGCTTAGAGAAATTACTATAAACGTAGGAGGAAAAGCTTTTTTTTTCAAAATTGTTCACCTCAGTATTATTTACTGGAAAGACTCTAAAAATGCATCAATAGCAGAATGTTTAAATAAACTATACCACAGTCTGCAGAACAGTCTGCAGCTGTTACACTGTTCATAAAGAATTATTAACCTGGGGAAATACCTGGGTTAGATGAAAAAAGCAGGATGTATGCTTGATTATATACAAGAAAACTATGTAAATAAGAACAGAGACTGCATGAAGAAAGACTGGAAGGAATGATATCAAAATGGCAACAGAGATTGCTTGACTTTCTTTGCATTTTCCAAATTCTTCATGATAAGCATGGTGAGATTCAAGCTGTAGTCCTTGGTCATGAAGGAATTATGGGTAATTGAATTCCAGGGGGATTCTCAAGGTCTATGTATATCCTAATTCAACAATAAGGAAGTGAGTAGAGGTGGTGATGGGAAAGGAGAGAGAGGGACTGGAAACAAAGGGCCCTCACGTTTTCTGAATAGAGAACTCACGTTTATTGAATGCTTACCAAGTAAAGACTTTCCTTTATCCTGGACCAGAACTATTTGAATTAGGTACTACTATTTCCTTGTTACAGGTGAGGAACTTGATGCTGAGAAAGGTCAAGTAATTTGTCCAAACCACAGTTAGGATTAGAACTTCAACCAACAGCCATGTTCTTTTCGCCTTACCAGAATTATAGGACTTGGTGATGGTCTGGATATAAAGTCTACACAAGAGGGAGGAGTCAAAGATAATGTTGAAGGTTCTCTGCCTCGGGCAGTGGGTAGATGGTGCTGCCGCTCAGTGCCGAGGAGGACGGCAGGTTTGAGAGAAGAGCTGGAGCTTAGTGTGTGAGTGCTGGTCTTACGGTATCTGAGAAGCATCTTAGCGGAGACGAGCGGACGCAGCTATGCGGTATAAACAATTCTGAAGTTTATATGCAAGACTGTAATCTGGCGGGAACACATTTGGGAAACTCTGCAGGGTAAGGAAGGTGGCACCTGAAGCCATCAGAGTGGATGAAATTGTCCCGAGAGTGTGTGTAGAGTAAAAATGGGGTCTTGGATAGAATCCAGAGAAACGGCTATATTTAAGCACTAGAGAATATAGACTGAAAAGGAGTTTCAGTTACGATGTTTCAGGAGCCCAGGGGAGAACTTACGAGGCAACAGTCAGCAGCATTAAATCCTTCTAAGAGTTCAAGTAAGAGAGGGACAAGAAAAAAGAATCCACTGGACTTAGCAACAAAGACTGTCGGGAGAATGATGGGAGCAGCGATCAGGTGTGATGGGTTGAAGAATGAGAAGGTGAGGAAAAGGGGTTGTGAGTGCACACAACTCTTTTAGCAAATCAGACAGTGGTGAGGAAGAGCCGAGATGAATGGAAAGGAATGCGGTAGGATACCAGGCCGTGGGATTGAAGGAGACTGCATTGTAAGAGGACAGAGACTCGTGTAAATGCTGATATGAAGGAAGCACCCTAGAGAGAGGGGTCGAAAAATACAGGAGAGATGGAGATAACTGAAGAATCAAGGTATCTGAGGTGACAGGAGGGATTAAAATCCAACACACAAGTGGAGGACCCTTTCTCCGCTGGAGGAGTCGGGAGGGCTGGGCAGGGATGCAGACATATCTGTGGATTTGGCGGAGGGGGATGAGGGGTGATGGTGGTTTGGAATGTTCCAGTCTGATTTTTGTTCTTTTCTGAGAATTAGGAGGTCAAATTATCTGCAAGGAATGGAGGGTTTGGTAAGGGAAAGAATGGAAGCTGGAGTAAAGTGATGAAGGTTTGAATTTGCTTCTCTGGAGAACAGGAATAAGAGTTGACCAGGGCAGAGCACGAGGGCTGCCAAGGAGCATTAAGGGTCAGCTGAGGCCACAGCGTCTGAAGTTAGTGTAGCACCATCTGCCCGGTTGTTTTTTTCTAGCAACCTAGACAGGGGCATTAAAAAAAAAAAGAGCATTTGCCAGGAAGGTGTGAGGGACGAATAAAGCTTGAGGGAGCAAGAGAGTGGAGACATGACACTGGCAACAGATGGAGTAGAAACTCTAAGGGGGAACAGGCAGGAAATAAAAACGAAAGGGGCTGCCTGACGAAAACAGAAGGGTCTGGGCAACAGATGTCTTGTATAGAGCAAATATTTATTGAGCATGTCCTCTGTCTAAACATCTCTCTGGTGTGACTTTATTTAATCTTCCCCAAAGCCCTGTGAGGTCAGTTCCTATCCCTATGTTACAGAGGTGTTCAAGTATTTGGCCCAAATGAGCGAATATGGGGTGGCCGGTTAGCTCAGTTGTTAGAGTGCTGGCCTCTTAATAACAAGGTTGCCAGTTCGATCCCCACATGGGCCACTGTGAGCTGCGCCCTCCACAACTAGATTGAAACAACTACTTGACTGAGAGCTGATGGGTCCTGGAAAAACACTTAAATAAAGTTAAAAAAAAAAAATCCAAATGAGCGAATAAGTGGCAGAACTGAAGTGTGGTCCACGTCGCTAACCACTGGGCTACACTAGCTTCTGAGAGGTCAAGGAAAGAAGTGGGAGTCACTGGGTGAGGGAGTGGAAGGAACTGGAGGCTGTGGTCAGAGTAGGCGGTGTCTGACCTTGGAGACGGGACAATCACGAGATCCAAGGAGAAATCGAGGAAGAAAGAGTTGGAGGTGGGATGGGGGATCCTGAGAGGTTTGAAGTTCACCCAGGACGAAGATACGCTGTTTCCCACAAAGTGTGCCCACAGGTGTGTGGGTGTGTGTGGGTGTGTGTGTGTAGGTGCCCACTATGTGCACGTTTCAAAACCTGAAAGGATGAGTCCAACTGGTCCATGCAGCAGACACACATGCTCACCCAGCCGTCATCTCCTCCTTCCTAATGACACCTACATAGTTTCTTTCAGCTACTCACCTTCTCCCCCGAGTCCAGGGGCTCCAGGACCAAGCAGAACCAATCCCCAGTACTGGGCCTGGCAGTTCTAAGGAAATCTTTCAGTATTAGGTAGGAATTCAAGCCAATCAGTGCACGCCATTTCCTGGCCCCAACAACTGGTTCAGGAAAGGACATGTGACCCAGCAGAAGCCAATGAGAAGTGAGGGGATGCTTGCGGGGTGCTTCCGGGCAAGGGGGCCAGAACAGCTGCAAGTGGCTCGCTCCCAGCCTGAGAACAAAGCCAACTCGCAGAGGAAGCAGACTGCAACCTGCGAAGAGCAGTCAGGGCCTTCCCCAAGCTGTGCCTGGCCTCTGCCAGCCTTCTTTTGTAAGGGCACATTTCTCCAGGACAGCGGCACACAGTACATCCACCCACTCCCTTGGCTCTGCTCTCTTGAATCCACTCCCCACAACCAGCTGAGTTATCTTTCTAAAACACAAGCCTGATGACACTTCCTTCTTTAAATACCTGGGGTGGCTTCCTGCTGTCTGTATGTCGGAGACATAAAAATGAATTAAACACAGCCCGGGCTCTCCAGGGTGGGACTGCAGTAGGGGGATGGGTGAGCTAGACGTGCCAAGCAGGAAGACCTCAGGGTAGATAGCAGGAGAAACATGTGTGCCTGGCAGGGAGGGAGGGGGTCTGGCCCTCCTGCTGCTGCAAAGCTCGGTGCACTCCTCCCTCTGCCAGCTCGGTGCACTCCTCCCTCCGCCAGAGCTCAGTGCACTCCTCCCTCCGCCAGCTCGGTGCACTCCTCCCTCCTACAGAGCTCAGTGCACTCCTCCCTCCGCCAGAGCTCAGTGCACTCCTCCCTCCGCCAGGTCAGTGCACTCCTCCCTCCACCAGAGCTCAGTGCACTCCTCCCTCCGCCAGAGCTCAGTGCACTCCTCCCTCCGCCAGCTCGGTGCACTCCTCCCTCCGCCAGAGCTCAGTGCACTCCTCCCTCCGCCAGAGCTCAGTGCACTCCTCCCTCCGCCAGCTCAGTGCACTCCTCCCTCCACCAGAGCTCAGTGCACTCCTCCCTCCGCCAGAGCTCAGTGCACTCCTCCCTCCGCCAGAGCTCAGTGCACTCCTCCCTCCGCCAGCTCGGTGCACTCCTCCCTCCGCCAGAGCTCAGTGCACTCCTCCCTCCGCCAGAGCTCAGTGCACTCCTCCCTCCGCCAGAGCTCAGTGCACTCCTCCCTCCGCCAGCTCGGTGCACTCCTCCCTCCGCCAGCTCGGTGCACTCCTCCCTCCTACAGAGCTCAGTGCACTCCTCCCTCCGCCAGAGCTCAGTGCACTCCTCCCTCCGCCAGCTCGGTGCACTCCTCCCTCCGACAGAGCTCGGTGCACTCCTCCCTCCGCCAGCTCGGTGCACTCCTGCACACAGCAGGAGCCTGCACCTGCCACACACTTTCACACTCTGCCCTTCCTCATGCTGAGACCACGTCCAGGAGAGCCCTTGCTGTCGGTCCCAGCAAGATCCCACACATCCTTTGAGCTTCTGTAAAAGGGGATCTTCCATTACTCAGTCCTTTGGAAAGTGGAGGCAGGGCTTCTGCCCAGTGAGTCCAAGGACTCAGGGTGGGGAGACTCACCAGGTACCCTTTGGTGAACCTGTTAACAACTAAGTGCCCCAGTCATTTAGCTTCCAGGCACAGAATCATGAGCCCGCAGGCTTCTGTGCCCCTCGGCACATGCTGACCTGGCTGATAGATCTGGAGTCATTCAGTGTCACCGGAGTTTGTTATTCCTGCTCTCACTTCAGTAACATTGCCCCATGTCTGCCCCCACTTGGTCACTGTGCCACCAGACGATAAGCAGGGGCTCAGTCCTCTCGGAGCCCAGATGCTCCCATCTCACCAGTGCTCTGAAGAGGCACAGTCTTTCACTCAACACTATTACTGAACATGTCCTATGAGCCAGGCACGGCCTCTAGGCTGCCACGTGCCAGCGCTGGCTCTAACCAAGGCCTGCAGAGGCTCCGCTTGGAAAGTCAGCCTGCAAGAATGACAGCCACTCTGAGACTTTGTAGGGTCCACCAATCCCTTTCCAGAGGCAGCTGCCACGTCACGCAGAAGAGCCTGCCCCAGTCAACCAGTCAGACTCTGGTACTGGGTGAGGAGGGAGGCAGCGAAGGGCCCCGAGGCAGTAACGAGGCGGCTCTGTCGGCCTCCACCAGCTGAGGAAGGAGGCCTTCAGGTGGGTCTAGTTAGAGGCCAGGCTTTCCTCTGGACAAAGGACAGGAAATGGAAGAGACTTCCACTTGCAGAGGCTCATGCTAGATCCCAGAGGAGGGCAGGCTCGGGCAGCTCGAGTGTGAGACTCCCGGGACCCCTTCGGACCCAGCTTTCCTGCTACGGGGTGGGCCCCAGGGAAACTGGCAGGTGGGTGAGCTGAAGCAGCTGGGGTTGGGACTCTCAGGAAAGAGCCCTTTCCCATGCGCCATGGGAACGCGGGGGACAGGCCCCGTTGTTGGGACTGTTGGGACTGCAAGAGGTCTGCCTTCAGCCCCTCTGGGCTCTGGGGCAGGGGGGCCGGGGACTCAAACGAGGCAGCAGGCCATCCTCCCAGCAGGTGGAAACAAGTGAGGAACAAGAATGACCGACTGCACTTAGTCAGGCTTCCTCGGGGTAGTCAGACATTGCTGTGGAGGACCCCTCAGGTGAACCTAAGTGCAAGAATGAATGTCCCAGGCCAAGCAGGACAGGGGTGCAGGGAGTCATTTAATGTAACTATCAAAGGAAGTGTGACCTTACTTTATGTGCCAACCCAGTGTAGCCAGTGGGGCAGGTCCTCTGCCCAGTGAGAGTCCATTCAGGAGACTAACCAAAGAAGGGTGATGGTACCAAAACCAACAAAAGAACAAGACAAACAAATGAGAAACAAAATCTCATAGACAGAGACAATAGGTTAGTGGTTACCAGAGGGTAAGGGGGGTGGGGGGTGGGAGATGAGGGTAAGGGGGATCAAATATATGGTGATGGAAGGAGAACTGACTCTGAGTGGTGAACACACAATGGGATTTATAGATGATGTAATTACAGAATTGTACACCTGAAATCTCTGTAACTTTACTAACAGTTGTCACCCCAATAAACGTTAAAAAAACAAAAAGAAGGGTGATGGGATGGGACAGGAAAGAGTGGTGAGGTGATTTGACAGATGGCACCCTGGGCTAGTGAGCAAATACCAGGTTTTCAATCTGTTCAGGTGCATAGTTGGCTTTCCTGAACAACCACATTCTTGGAGAACATTATCCATGGGCCACTTGGCACTAAATTCCAACAGCTAAGGAACATACCAGCTCACAGCTTCTGGTGCTTTTGAAAACGTCTGGCCTGACTTCAGACGGGCAAGACATGCGTTAAGAAGTTTAGGAGTTGCCTGTCTTGTCCACAAGGGCTCCAAGATGACCTCTGATGGGCAACCAGGTGTCTCTCTGACCATGGCCTGGATGGCACTTGCAGGCTGCTCCCCGATCAAGCAGGGGTGACCTCGGAGCCCAGCTCTGAGCTCCTCATAGGGGTGTACTGAGAGAGGTGGCTGGGGAAAGCAGAGCGCTGGTTCTGTGGCCAGGCTTGCTCGAGTTCAAACCAACATGGGTTCTCCAGGAGGCCTGTGAGCTTGCTTCAATCTGCTAGCTATTAGGACCAAGGTTCAAATGCAGGTCAAGGACCAGCCCGGGAAGCCTCCAGCCGCTCGCACCACGGCTGACTCTTCCCCTCCGAGTCCACTGGGCTTGCAGCGTGTCCAAGTCTTTCTTAAGCTGAAAACGGTAAGTCCCATCATAGTTCAATCATCTCAGGTATGCCATTTATGGCACTTAAAAAGAACAGAACAGTTACTTCTACCTGAGCCTGGTTTTGTAATTGAAAAATCTCATTAGAAGGAAATCTTCACATTCTCTGAGGTGATCTTTAGTTTTTCTTCTTTAGTTTTCCTTGTTTGGTTTGGATTTCCTGAGCATTATTTCTTTTTTTCCATCTCCTCTTTGCTTTCTTTTATAAGACAAAGGTGCTGTGGACTTGGCTTTCACTGGTTCACAACGATTCTATGGCAACGTATTAGGTTTCTTTCTCCTAAGTCCACTGAAGTCTTTTTGGACTTGGAGAGAGCTTTTTAAGAAAGAACTTGCTCATTCAGCAGGATTTTCCTCCCCACCCCAAGCTCTGGTTCTGACCTGGAAAAAATAAGAGTGAGAAAGAGCAAGAGAATCCTGCCGTCCTGACGCTCAACTTCACAAACCACAAAAAAGAACCTTGCTCCAGTAACGTAATCACAGAGATTTCTGGCACCTTGGTCTCTCAAGAAAAATACATCCATCTGCTGGCACAGGGTCCCATCAAACTAAATCCTGTTCAGCATGGAGTTCCCGATTCATTAGTGTTGGAAAGTCTATAGTGAGGCTGGCCGCTCCCACTGGATGACGCCTCCCTGCAGCGCCGTCTGTAAACCCCACAGCTGTGTTTTCACTTAAGGCCACTTCTCCTGACTCCACTGCACCTTGTTCCAGAGGCTCGTTCTATTCTCAGTAAAGTTCAAAATGACAGGACAAGGATTCTTCAATGCTGAGGCTTTACTTGCTCAGAATGGTCAACCAACCCATAGGGAAGGCTGTTGTTTGGTCAGGAGGAGCCCCAGAGGCCAAGCTTGTGGGTTCACTCTGAGTTGGCCCCAGTCAACAAGCCAGTCCCAGGAAAGAAGAAGCCTCGTTTTCTCCTGCCCGCCCGGCAAGCTGCCTCCCCTTCTGAGGGATATTTCATGACTCCCCAGAAAGGCCAGGGCAGTCAAGCCCCACGCCACCTCTGCCTCGTTACCGTCTGCGACCAGCCCTGAAGCGCTCACTCCCCACGCTGGGGCCTGCTTTAGTGGAACGGGAGTTCTCTTGCCCCTGCTTTCCTGAGCAGGCCTTACCTGGTCACTGGGCCATGTTGCCGATCCTCAAATTTCTGGGCAATATGACAACGGTGACGGCAAAGCATGGTGAGCAGGTCTGCATGTGTCACATGCAGTCAGAGGCAGGGACAGGCAGCCATTCTGCTCCTCCTACTCCTCGCTGAAGCTTATCTGATGATTTCATGACCAAACAGCGTGACAGTGTGGGGACATTACCAGATGAGACCCATCTCTGCTCAGAGCTCTGGGGCTTGGGCCAACCACGTTCAGGGACGGGAGTGACTCAAAGCTGCTCCCACAGGAAAGTGCCAGTGGTGATGGGGGACTGCATGGGCCCCTTCAGGGAGGCGCTTGTGCCTCTGGAACAAATGTCCTCTGGGTCCCTTTGCATTCAGACAATATGAGTTCTGCCACCTGTTTTCTAAAGCTTGAGGTCCTGCCCCAAACAGTGGAGAATATGCCCACTGTGGACCTCACAGAGCCTCGCACTTCTGTCTCCGCTACACAGCTTCTATTACATACACAGCAGAGGGAAGGGAAACGTGTCAGAGGGCCTAAGTGAGAGGCCATCTGCTCCCTCAGGTAGCCAGTCTGAGCTTATCCTTGAGTTAAGTCAGTATGTAGACGACATACATTTGTCATAAATGTAAAATCTGTCCACTATAACATTTAATGCCCCCAATATCAAGTCTTATATGAGAAACTGCTTTAAGGGCTAGGAAAATTATCCCTCAAATTTCAGTGAGGTTTGTTATAAGAAATAATCTTATGAAATCTCTCCCTTCTCCCCACAGCAGGACTTCTGCTTTTCTGCTACTGAAATCAGAAGGTATGACCCCCCACCCCCCAGTCTCAGGAACCACTCTCACCCTCACGTCTGTCTCCTTTCCTTGATTCTGATTGTCTTTCTATTGTACTCATTTCACGGTTTATTTCCTTTGTTGTAAGTCTTCTCAAATTCTTTTTGCATATAGATGAGGGTATACATAAATAAAATAAGGTTCTTCAAAATGTAAGCCGAGCATATGTAAAACTGAGATCCAAGCAGGGTGAAATACAACTCAATTAAACAATGCTCAGGATGGTAGGCATTCAGTTCACGGAAGAAAGAAAACGGGATGTTCTCGTACAATCCTCAGAGCCAGTGATCAAGCTGGCTGCATTCTTGAAAAAACAGGAGAGAACAGAATGGTCTTCCAGGGAATTGGCCTCAGTTTCCAGGGACTTGAGGAGCTGGGAGTTATGTAACTCAAGCAGGGAGCCAGCAGCTCTGGGCTCGTCTCTGTTCTCTGCGAGACTCTGGGGTGCTGGTGGGGTTCTGATGGCCTTAGCCTTTCCACCTGTAAAATGGAAGCGAGTTCCTCTGTGGTCATCACTGTGGTTTGTTTTATGGACGAATGGGAGACACTCTCTAGGTTTACTGGCAGAAAGCACCCGTCCCATATCCCTGCTGTATCTGTGAAAAGAGAAGCTCTGAGGATTTCCGAAGGACCAGTGCTCACATCTTTAGATATTTTGATGAGAAAGAGTGGCAGTTAAGAATTCTCCTGCGTAAGGCTGTCTTATGCAGCCAAGAGCAACTGTCAAAGTTCATGACGTGATTCCATGCTCATTCGGCTTCCTTCCTTCCAGACAAGGCCAGATGCCTGGACAATATTCTAAGGTCCGGTCTGGTCTGGCGGCCAATGTGCCTTTGTCCCTCAGTCCTGAGACCTGGCTTCAACCTGCAGCCAAGGCCATAGGAGCATCTCCTGGCAGAAGAATAGCTGTCCTCCGCCATCCAGTTACAAAATACCTGTTGATCTGATAGTACTTACTGGATTGCTCAGAACAATCTGGAAGGGACACCCATACCTCATCCAAAATAGCCTTCCTTCCTTCCTTCCTTCCAGGGAAAAAGGCAAAACATAAAATTTTATAAATTCAGTATCGACCTATACGTTTTTATTTTATTTTTTTACAAAGGATTAAAATTTATATTACGTTAATGATTTGTGTCCTCCCAAATTAAGCCTTGTTGAAAATGCAAAGTGTTGACTACTGAAATGGAAAATCGCACGACTGTAGCTTCTGACATTAAGGATTTAGACACGTGCTGCACTAAGCTGTTTTGGTTCCTCCTCCTCCTCCTCCTCCGCGTATGTTCCTACCCCCCCATTGTGTGTATTTATTTAGATCCTACCTGACTTTAGGAAACATATTTGCGCTTTATAGACAACATGAGGAGGAGGAGATAAATAGCCTTTTCCTTTTATAGAACAACGTATCGATCTAATAGATACCATTCTAATTATGGTAAAAACCAAGTAACATATGGGTGTTGTAAAGTTTAAAGAAAGTACAGCTAAGTTGAAATGCAAACACCAAAAAATATTTAAAGAGGTTAGTAGACGGTATTAGGAAGTGCCAGGATCCAGTCATAAGGAAAATGAACAGACTTTCTATTTGCCTTGCTAACCAAAAAATCAGCTTTGGTAAACAGATTGTTGGATGATCTCACATAGTTGAAAATCATTTAAGAAACTGAAATAATGTCAAATGTTAAAAAAATAAGTTTCACAATAATCTTAGGGGAACATTTTCATTAAGCAGAAACTTGTTTTCCCTTCATCCTTGGCAGACTCTCTCTAGGGGCTTTGGGCTGGAATTCAGGGGAGAGTCAGAGGCTCTCCTACTTTGCAGGGACCCTGGCGAGTCGTCTGGTCTAACTTTTTGCCCACTTTGCACACGTTGTCTTTCCACCACTCCTAAGAACTCACACTTTTGCTGTGACCTCCTGCTTGGGCCACAGGCCTTATAGCCTCAGGAAGGAAGTGCGAACAGACATCCCTATAAACAACAACCAATGCTGGGAGAAGTACAGGTCCAGCCTCTTTGGCTGCCTAGTTGTGAATCCTGGCTTTACTTCCTACTAGCTGTGTAACCGTAGGCAAGTTACCTCATTTTCCTCCTCCGTAAAATGGGGACAATAATAGTACCTACTTCATATGGTTGTGAAAATGAAATGAGGAAAAACATATCAGAACAATACCTGGCTATGGCAAACACTCTATAAATGGTCCTGATATAATAAGGCCCCGGGTTATGTCTTACTATAATGAGTTGAGATCAAAATTGAAAAGATGACACACTGGAACAAGCTGATTAGGACGCAACAGTTTCAAATGTGATCCTTCTAACACCTGAGGAATTTCCACAATCATAGATTTCCGTTTAACTGGGGGAGTACTTGGGAAGCCACTTCTGTGTGCAGGACTATGGTGGCAGGAGGGCACGGCGCTTTGAAGCGTCACCTGTCTGCTCGGCAGCCCCACCAGCACTCACACTGCTCTCAGTGGCCGTGCTGAGACAGGGTCTCCTATCGCAGGGCAGCCTTCTCTGGTGACAAGGTCCCGAGGCACAGGCAGGGAGGCCGGTGTGCCCTAGATGAGGCCAGTACTCAGAAGAAGAGCTTCGAAGGCCGTGCCAGGTTGGCAGATGTGCCTCCACATGGAGGCTGCCCAGTACCTCTGCACTGGCAACTTGTCTGTTCATCTCCACTTGGGAAAGGAAGCGGCCGCAACGACCTGCTAGAGCAAGGCAGAGGGCTGGCTTCTGACAGTCTGGATACAAACCAACTGCTTCTATCGTGGTCTGATTCTTCTCATTTATTCTCACACAGGAACATGTTTCTGGCTGTATATTTGTGTGACTATCATACCATCCCAGCCAGATTATAAACTCCAATAAAAAATCCTAATTGATTCCTCTTTGTGATCCCCAACAAGCTTTTATGAAATAAAGAATCTCTAGGTGATGTAGAACCCTGCAATAAGCAATAGGAATAACAGGTTCCATATTCAACCAGTCTTCATGTGTACCGGTACTACTTCTCCTGTTTTAAGGGTGAGGAAACCGAGGCCCAGAGAAGCTAAGCAACTTGCCTACCCAAGGTCAGGCAATAGATAAATCAATACTTGGCAGGCCCAGAAATGGAACCCAAACCTGTCTAAAGTCTGTGCGTTTCCCACTGGGCCACACCTGCAATTTCTTCTCCCATAAACAGAAGACTCCAACATTTACTTCTCTCATCTAGATTCTAACAGACGAAAGTCAGCAAATGGCATTGAATGTCAGCCTGCCAACCCTCGCTGGCAAGGGCATTACTGCCAAGGTGGGACTCCTTTTGCCCACTGGAGCGGCTGAGCAGACCGGCCTGCTCAGTTTCTGGTGGAGAAGCTGGACCAGAGGAGGCGGACACCGGGGTGGGCCTGCGGGATTCAGTGTCCTGCTTGGACTGGAGGTCCCAGGTAGGCTTTCCAGGCGGGAATTCCCACCCGCCCTCAGGAATTTTTTTTGCTTTCCCGTTCCCGAATCCCGAGAAAAGTTGGTGGGGAAATCGGGAAAATCAGCTCCTTAAACCCAGTAATACCCACAATGGGAGATAAAGGTACTACTCACAATGTATCTCAGACATTTTTCCTATTTATCGCTAGGGTTTCCAGGTGGGAATTCCCTCCCGTTCTCGGGAATTTTTTTTTGCTTTTCCATTCCAGAATCTCGAGAAAAGTTGGTCGGGAAATCAGAAAAATGGGCTCCCAGGTGGTTAGTAGTATCGGCCGTCATTTTGTGGAAACGATTCATCGTGGAAAACAGAAAACAGTTTATATTTCGGGATTCGGGAACGGGAAAGCGAAAAAAATTCCTGAGAACGGGCGGGAATTCCCACCTGGAAACCCTAGTGACAGGTAAACCCACTCAGGTGACAGCAAGGGAGAAAGATGGGCTGGCTCTGCTTTTCCAATTCAACGAAACTGCCTTCGGGTTGGCATGGCTCGGTCACACAGCTAGTTAGTAATAACACCAGAACTAGAGGCCAGGGCTTCTTCCTCTCAGGGCTTGCAAAAGGCTAAAAGAAGAAACACCAGTCAGCTAGTCAAAATACTGGATGGCAAGAATGAAATAAAAAATTTAAAAAGCAGCAACAACAAAAACTAAGATTAATTTATCCTATGGAAAAGTGGGTGGGGGTTCCTATGGCCAATTTGTATTACTTGAGTCACAGATTCCATCCATGACTTCATCTGTAAAAGGAAAGCCTCAGAAGAGATACTCTCAGCTTCCTTGTGGCTATCCACTTTATAATTCTGTGAGCAAGTGCTTGCTGAGTAGGGCTCTGTCAGGGGAGGAATGAAGCGGGTAGAAAAAGGATAATCCAGACTGGCAGAGAGGGCTACGTCACACTGCCTCCAATGCTGGTGGAGTGGAGCTCAGAGGTCTGGCAGTGACCTGCAT
Source organism: Rhinolophus ferrumequinum (assembly GCF_004115265.2). NCBI lineage: Eukaryota > Metazoa > Chordata > Mammalia > Chiroptera > Rhinolophidae > Rhinolophus > Rhinolophus ferrumequinum. The sequence goes on from NC_046291.1 coordinate 6,384,474, forward strand.
GGAGTAGATAAGGCCTGTGGTGAGTCTGGCAAGACAGTGAGGATTTGAAAGACACTGACGGGAGATTCCAGGTAATGGAATCTGAGACCTGCAGCTCTCCTAGGGCACAGACCACACAGGTCACGTCTATCACCCGTATCTTCAGCACCTGCCAGAGTCTCTGGCAAAGTAGGTGCTCAAGAAATAATTGTTGCAGGGCCGGCCCAGTGGATCAGGCGGTTAGAGCTCCATGCTCCTAACCCCAAAAACTGCAGGTTCAACTCCCACATGGGCCAGGGGGCTCTCAACCACAAGGTTGCCAGTTCGACTCCTTGACTCCCGCCAAGGGATGGTGGGCTCTGCCCCCTGCAACTAAGATTGAACACCTTGAGCTGAGCTGCCGCTGAGCTCCCAGATAGCTCAGTTGGTTGGAGTGCGGGCTCTCAACCACCAGGTTGCCGGTTCGACTCCCACAAGGGATGGTGGGCTGCGCCCCTTGCAACTAACAACGGCAACTGGGCCTGGAGCTGAGTTGCGCCCTCCACAACTAAGACTGAAAGGACAACAACTTGACTTGGAAAAAGTCCTGGAAATACACATCGTTCCCCAATAAAGTCCTGTTCCTCTTTCCCAATAAAAATCTAAAAAAAAAAAAAGGATTGAAAAAAAAATTGTTGCAGGAATAAATGACCAAAACCAGAGAAATAAAAGTGAATATGCACTGTCCTGTGAATACATAAGCGTATGAGATTGGTCTGACTACAGAGCACAGGGTACAACTTGGGAACAAGAGAAAATAACACTGATGATGGTAACAGAAATGGTTAAGACCTACTGAGCTTAATAAATCTGTGCTCAGCACAGTAACGCATTTTCTTGCTGGAGTCTCAACAGACTCATAAGATGGGTGCTGGTACCATTCCTACTTTACAGCTGGTGACATGGAAGCTCAAAGAAGTCCTGAAGCGTGTCCCAGGCACATACCTGCAGCCCTCCAACTGACTCAGGTGAGGTCTTTCCCAGGAGACAACAGAAACTCGGGTTACATGAGACAGAGGCTAAAACCTGGACGCTCTTCCAGGTGGTACTCCCCCCCTAGGTCACCTGCAGTGCTGCTACAGGGACAACTTTTTGAGAGCAGGCGCCCCCTAGCTGAGACCGGACCTTTTCCCTGATGCAATGCCTGTGTCTCACACAAGTGAAGGAAAAAAACCCACTTTTTGTTTTGAGATATTATAGATCTATAGAAATCACAAAGATAGCACAGAGACGCCCGTATACAATTTCTGCCAAAGGTCACACCTTATGTAATTATGATACAATATAAAAACCAGGAAACTGACATTGGTGCATGTGTCTAGTCCCATGTCATTTGCTCACACGTGTAGATCTGAGTAACTGCCACTGCCATCTGGATAAGGAATTGTTCCCTCACTACAGAGATCTCCCCAGGGCCCCCTACTTCTCCCCCACCATCCCCAACTCTCGGGAAGCACCAATTTGTTCTCCAGCTGTATAATTTTGTCATTTAGAAATGCTATACAAATGGAGCCATACAGTATTTTAAAATAGCTCCTCAAAGTTATCCTAGGACTAGGACTTGATCCATTTTCAAGATACGCAGATGATCATCAAACTTCAACAACAATCGACAAGAAAGATTTAAAAATTAAGCAGAAGGACTGTCCCTATCTTAGTTCTGCCACTTCTAGCTATGTGACTTCTGACAAGGTACTTAACCCAGTCTCAGTTTCCTCATCTGTAAAAATGGGTACAAGTTTTGAGGCTTCAATGAGGTAACGTGAAAGCAATTGGCAAACGGCAGGTACTCAATGAACTTGCACTGTTTGTTACTGAGCCAAGGAAGCTGCTGTGCCTCTTTACAGAAAATCAGGCTTTTAACAGTCACAGACAATTGAGGAAATGACCACGCCAGCCCTTAAATGACCCCAGATTATTCTTCCCTTTGCTCCCTAAGCCTCCACTGGAAACAACCAGGGGACTTTTAAAAGAGGCTTTGCCAACAGGCATCTTCTAATAGGCACCTTCCAGCGCACCCTCATGGGAACCAGCAGCCACCCCCCAGGCTGGATTCCCTAGGGGCCCAGCATTCTAAAAGCGGGGAAAAATGGCCCAGAGCTCTGTTGAGCACAGATGCCTTCAGGGGACAGCGGGGTTTGTGTGGAGGCCTCAGCAGCACACTGAGCACAGAGAAGGGGACAGTGCCAAAGAGCGGCAAGGGTCAGATGTGTGATTGAATTAGGTGCTGCATGGATACCCCACAAAGCTCAGCATCACTCAAAGCCTGCGTGTGTGAAGAGTGACAATGGCCGTACTAACCACGAGGTCACCTTTGCTATGACTAGCTATGGAAATCTGAAGAAATCTCCCCCAAAACCACTTATGCAAAGAGTCCATTATATAGTCGAGAGAGCACTTTGAGTAGCTGGGAACCCAGCACAAACGGCTGGCTATATCTTAAGCAATATGCCCAAGGTCCATTGAAAACAGACAAAAACGGGTATTCAGGATCCCTCATGATTTACTGAAAGTGGCATTGTCTGTGCCTTTGCATGGCACCAGCAGGGGTGGGATCGAGGGCGCGCCTCCTGATGGCGGGGTCACCCCATGTGTCTCCCGTTCTCTTGGACTTTTCAACTCCCCTGGCCCATATTCACTCAGTCACTTTTTTTCCTTTGAAGTTAAAGAATACCACCTCATCTATCACTGACATGGTGGGTTTCAAAAGGACTGGGAGTGAATACACTTTTTTTTTTTTTTTAAACAAGTGAGAAGGGCTCAGCTGAGAAGAGAGAGAGAGAGAAGGAAGGAAGGAGGGAAGGAAGCCAGCAAAGATCAGAGCTAATGGCGGCCGCTCTCCTGCAGCTCCGTGCTGAGCGGGAAGCACTCATTTGGTGTCTGGGCTCAGGGTGGGGGGACAGGTACGCCCCGCGCTGCTCCTCCGTGCCTACGTGTGCTCACCGCAGCCTCTTCAGACGGGGCTTTATACCACGTTTCTAGTCCTACTTCCGGGACTGTGGGGCATGTGTGTGTTCCTGATGCTTCCAGGAAGTCTTACTTAGCGTGGAGAGGGGAAGAACCTGCGCAGGCTGGTGGAGGCGGCCAGACTTCCGTGGCCAGTGGGTTCTTTAACGGAACGGCCCCAAAGCGCCTCAAGCCCAGAGGGTCCCCAAATGATGCCCGCTCTTCCTCCCAGGGAGGTGGGGAGACTCTGGGTGGCGCCATAACCACCCAGGTGCCTAGTCACAGAAACCCAGGAGTACAGAGATGCACCCCCACCCCCGGTTCTGATCCCACTGTGTACCCCTCTCATCTGGGCCTTCCTGTCAGCTCTATGACTTCAGGTTAGGGTCCCAGGCGGGTCTCACCTGGATTACTGCCACAGCCACCTAACTGGCTTCCTCGATGTCTACCTTGACCCTTTCCAATTCATTATCTACAGAGCTGCCACAGAGACCTTTCTAAAAATCAAGTCCCATCCCATCACTCCCATATGTAAATGCTTCAATGGTATCAAGTTGAATTCAGGAAAACACTCATATTTTAGTACAAAGCAAACAAAGTCCTTCAAGACTGGCCCTGATTATACCCCGAATAGCATCCCCCACTGCCACCGTGAACCCTGCCTGTGACACGGCCAGGCCGACCACCTGCCACACTAAACCCCTGCACTGCTCTGCCTGGAACATCCTTGGAGAAGCCATGCCCAATCCACTGTCAACTGCTCTCCTTTACTAGACAGGAATCTTGTCCCAGCTCCGACAACCAGCACCACTCACGCACTGGACCATGCGTGTCTAGGAGACAGGGTCTGGGCTTATCTGTCGGGCAATGGCTGACACAAAGCCAACAGTCAGTGCTGTTTTCTGAATATTTCTGCTGCAGTGCATTTTCCCATGGATGAAAGACGGCAGGCCTCTACTTAGCTTGGCCGAGCTTGGTCATTTCACAAACTTCTAGCAGACGTTAGCTGCACATCCTTCCCAGGCAAACAATCCTTGGCCTCTCTCACCCGCATCAGGCTTTCTTCCCACCACGTTACACTCCAGCTGTCCTGAGGAAAACTCGATTTCAATGGCAGGCATAACTAGCAAACTGCCTTGTTGACTATAATGTTTAAAAGCCTCTCAGTTATGAGATTAAAGCGTGATTGGGTGAGTCATTGACATGGGTGTTTGCATGTAATCAGCAAAGTCCTGTGCTTCGCACCATTCGCCATCCTGACTTTGTGCAGTAGGCAGAAGGATTTATCTAGAAAGTTTAGAGGTTTTCCTCTTATCATCAGCACCCTCCTTTAGAAATATATAACCTTCACTTTTATGTCAAGTCTTAAACCAGTGAAGTCTTGTATCTGTTTAAAAGCTGCTCCCAGGGCCCCTTCTGATGCCCGTACCCCTTTATCAGATGGTTCCTGGAGGGCACCATGTCTGGCAAGACTCCCCGGACCAACTCCACCCCAAATCTGGTCAGGTGTGTCTGTCTCTGTTATAGGCACTGTTTTCCAAAACAAACTTCTGGGACTAGGAAATAAGTGTTTAAAAAGGAAGACAGAATCTAAATGTAAATCCTGAAACTATAAAACTTCCAGAAGAAAACAGAGGAGAAAAATCTTTGTGACCTTAAGCTGGTCAAAGATTTCTTAGCCCCCAAAGCACAATCCATTAAAGAAAAATGTGATAAACTGGACTTCATCAAAATTAAAAAAATTTTGCTCTTCAACAGAGGATGAAAAGACAAGCCAGAGAGAATGAAGAAATGAGAATGAAAAGACAAGCCAAACACTTAAGAGAACACATTTGCAAATCACATACCTGATAGAGGATTTATATCCAAAATATAAAAAGTACTCTCAAATCTCAGTAAAAAGAAACCAAACAACCCAATTTAAAAATGGGCAAAAGATACTTCACCAAAGAAGATACGCAGAAGGCAAATATGCACATAAAAAGATGCTCACCTTTATTAGTTATTAGGGAAATGCAAATGAAAACCACAACGAAATACCACTATATATCTCATAGCATAACTAAAAAGCAAAAGAAGCCAAAAACTGATAACACCAAGTGCTGGTAAACATGTAAAGAAACTTGAACTCTCAAACGCTCCTGGTGAGTGGTACAGCCACTCTGGAAAACAGTTTGGCAGTTTTTCGTAAAGTTATATATACACTTACCACATGAGCCAGCAATTCCCCCTTCTAGGTATTTACCCAAGTCAAATGAAAACTTAATGGTTACCCAAAAGCCTGTAGGCAAATGTTTACAGCGGCATTATTCATAATCACTGAAAACTGGCAACAACCCAAGTATCCTTCAACTGACAAACGGATAAACCAATAGGTCTGTCTCTATCATGGGACGCTCCTCTGCAATAAAAAGGAACAACCACAAACACACAACTACATGGATGAACCTCAGAAGCATGACACTCAGGGAAAGAAGCTAGATTCAAAAGGCTACGGATTGTATGATTCCATTTGTACAACATTCTGGAAAAGGCAAAATGCTAGGGAGGGAGATGAGCAGTTGCCAGGGGCTGAGGGTAGAGGAGAGGGGTTGACTACTCAGGGGCACGGAGGAATTTTCTGGAATGATGGAGCTGTTCTCTATCTTGGTTATGGTTATGTAGCTTGCAGAACCGTACAACAAAAAGAGTGAATTTTACTGTCTATAAATTATACCTTACTAGGGAAAAAGTAATTCTGGCTAAAAATGTGGCTGGTGTGTCATGTTTAAGGTGTAAGAGATTCTAGAGATTGTATATAAAACCTGCCCTAAGAGTTGATCGAGCCCACAAACAATGAAACAAATGCAAGTCAAAACACTAATAAAACACCATTTCCAACCTATTATATTCACAATGATTAAATAAAACCCCCACAGGGTCAGTTCTGGTGAGAGGCAGACACACTGCACTGTTGTTCCCTGCTGTGGAAAGCCTGAATTAGTCTAAACTTCCTGGAAAATTATCTGACAGTTTGTATCAAAAGCTCTGAAAATACACACTCTTTAGGATACACAGAAAAATGTTACTGGTAGATGATGGGTGACTGATGGCTATTTTGGCTTACTTGTTAATTTCCAAATTCTTATAAAACAAACATTATTTTCATAATTTTCATAATAAAAGTGAACACAAAATAGAAAAGTATCACAGAAAAAAAAGTCAGTTCCCCTTCAATCCAGTAATTCTAAGAATGTATCCAAAATGACTTTCAAACTTTATGCAGAAGAATATTAATTGCCATGTTATTTACAAGAGCAAAAACTAAAAACCACCTACCCATCACAGCAACATTAGGGAAGGTTATCTAAACCATGGTATATTTACACAAATGGAGTATTTTGCAGGTCCTATTTGAGGGACTTGGGAGTGTGATGTGCAAAGCTCCCTCTCCTACCCTCCCCTGCTCACAGATCGTACATGGTGTCCTGCTAACGAAGCTCTGCTGCCCCACTCCCTCATACCCAAGCAGGCTGGACTGCTCCCCACTTCCCTGTGGACCAGCCGGAGACAGCCCTTCCTTACCCACCGTCCAGACCAGCGGAAGTATCACAAATGAGGTGATTTTTTTTCTTCCGGTGGCCACCACCCCTGTACTATATAGCCCTTACTGGCTTCTTCTGTTAAGAGGTGGCTCTTCTGTGAGGACAGAAATGGGGTTTTTCGCAGCATCTGGCCACTCCGCTAACACTGGATGGGTGCTATGTGTCAGGCACTGTTCTAAGCGCAACTTATTCCCTAGGGCATGGGTACTATTATTATCCCCATTTTACTGAATGTCAGCTCAGGAACACATTCTCTCATTTGCCTCGCTATTATCTTAGCAAACTGAGGCACAGAAAAGTTCAAGTCGCACAGGTAAGTGCCAAGGTCAGGGTCTGTGCCCCTGAGCTCCACACTCTGTAACTACACTCTGGTGGCAACGGGCGAGTGACTCTGGGCCTGGGCAGTCTGGAGCGGAAGTATGTGCCGGAAAGGAGTTGAGAGCTAGGCCTCTGGGCACACGGGACGGGTCTCCATAGGACGAAGAAGTCCTCGGCAACAAGGAGTCAGGAATCCAGCCCAGGAAGCCGGACAGCCAGGCGAGCAGGAAAAGGCAAGTTCAAGCAGCCTTCTGCTCCCCCTCTGCCTGAGTTCAGAAGTGCGTTCCCCAGGCCAGCGGGGGAGGCAGGCAAGGCTGTGAGCCTGGCTGGCCAGAAGCTTGTAAGAAGAGCTAAGTCCCAGGACTTGAGGGGGTGGGGGTGGGCAGGGGAGTGGAAGGGGGGCTGTGATTTATAGAAGGAAACTGATTGTAGCAAATCAGTTTCCAACTTCCTGACCGCCAAGTCTGCGTTCTCAGAGCTCAGTAACAGCTCCCTGTTCTAACTACTTCAAACCCCGCAGACCGCAGACCGAATCATTAGCAAATTTTCTCATTTGGGAGACAGCCAATTTAATGGACAAGCAGATAAGACACCTGCTGTGATCCCCTCCCTGTGTGTTGTCCTCTGGGCCTGCACTCATTTCTTTCCACTCCTGTAGATCTCCTGACCCTGGGAGGTCACAATTCAAGGAATGATGAAATAATTTCTAATTTACTTTCAGCATTTCTAGCATTTTCTTGCAGCAAAATTGCTAATTTCTATTTGGTATAGGCGAAAACTTTTTTTTTTTTTTTTTAACAGAATGACCTTGTTTCTAATCAACTTTTAACGTGTCCCCTTCAAACTATAGCTAGTGTTCCGTAAAGCATCAAAGCGGCCACTTCCACTGGACACAGCCCTGGCTCAACATGTTCAGGTGTTACCCGCTTTGCGTCCCCTTGTTCTGTTTGTCTATTTCCTCCATGAGACAGTAAGCTGTTCTGAGGGCTGGTACACTGACAACTGGGCCAATTATTCTAGTTTTTTCTTTGTCCCCAACACCTAGCATAGTACTTTGTACCTGAGACATTCAAAAAACATGGAAATTAAAAAGATAGGTCAAAGTTATACTAAAGTTACAAAATATTTTACAGCTCTTCAATTCTCCCTATTAAAATATGTCGTATGTCATTTAAAATGGGAATGGTGTGTTACAAAAACTTGTTACAATACTACCATTCTTTGAAAATGAGGGAATTTCTTGAGAAACAGCCGGGCCACATCTTCAAGTTCTAGACTAAAGGCGGCAGAGTGTCCTCAAACACCCACTGACCTCGGGTGACATTTAGAGGGCTGGGAACAGCTTTTAGCATGCCTCCTCTGCCAGCACCGAAGATTTATGGGTGAGAAAGAAGTGACAGCAAGGTATCTGCCTTCTACACAGCTGGTAATCGGGAATGCAGGCGGGGAGGGGAAGCAAAGGAATAAAGAAACAAAGCGACCAAATGAAATGAATGCAAAGCTATGAAGGACGACATGACATCCCCGACATCCATCACCTGGAGGAGGAGAGCTGGGGAAGGAGGCGGCCTATTTGGAGCAGGATTCTGGGAGAAGTGGGGGTGTGGGGCCACGGGGAGCACAGGGAGGCCCAGACGACAAGACTCAGGGAAGGACAGGTGAGAAAGGTATGGGGTAGGTAGGAAATGGGGAACACCAGATACAGGCCACATCACAGGGGGCCCTTCAAAGCCGAAGCGTTTGGATCTGATGGAGCGAGTCAGTAGTTCTCAAAACTGGCTGGAGATCAACAAAATGAGAACAAGGTTTTCCACAAAGCTCAGTCAGTGTCAAAGACTGTCCTGTACTGTGAAATTACGTCTTTCCTTCGTTTTGGCGCTAAGATGTTTTCATTTATAAAATCATGGAGACGGTAGATGGTAACTGGCTTTTGAAGAAAATATCCTTGTTTGGCAAAAGAAAAACCTAGCAATCGTGTATCTTGTCCCAGAATATTTATGGACATCTTACTGGCCCATGAGAGTCGCTTCAGGAGACTAGGTTCTTTAGTGACAGGTGAAAGCAGCATTTGGGGGAACCCGGTCTAGCAGCGGTTTTTAGGACAGACAGCACACAGAACAGAAGCAAAGCACCCCCTCACTGAATCACAAAAATCAAGATCAACTGGGCCTGCCCCAAGAAGCAGTCAGGGATGAAATGTAAGGATCAGCTGCAAGGGTGCCCTCTTCCCAGTGTAGGTTTTTCTAACGTCAAAGGATTCCACGTCTCTTATGTAGCTGTTTGGCTCACATTCGAGTGACGTGGGGTGTGACATGGGGGCAAGACAAGTCCCGTGAATAGAAAGGGAAGAGACCAAGCGCTTCCTAATCATGAGTGTAATTACCCAAAGGGGGGCCCGGGAGCGGAATCTGCTCTGGCTGTCAAGGCCAGTAACCTGAAGGCTGGCATCGCAGAGAGAACCGGGCTCGGCCGCTGCCCGCTCGCCCCCCAGGGGATTCTCATACATCATCTTGTCAGTGTGAGGGCCCTTTGTCTCACTTCACTGCCCTCTGGACATGCTAAGGATTTCAGTCTGACTCGTCTGGGCACACTCTCAACTGCAAATGCGGTGCGGGTTCACTTCGCAGAGCCCAGCAGCACCCCACAGAACCTCTCCTGTGGACATCGTGCCCACTGGGAGCAAAACCCGGCTCTGCTCACAACTCCCAGAGGGAGCACTACCGGGGAGGGTCCCACTGTAGTCCACACATCCTTTCCATCTCGTCATGGGACTGGGGGTAGCAGTTCATATTCACTCACCCCACAGGGAATCTTTTCGAGAGGCAGGTGGGGGAATTTGGTGCCTCACCCACCTTTCCATGCCGGCAAGCCAGCTCTCTGACAAGCCTGAGGGTCTCTTCCCAGGGAGGCACACTGGGGGTCCCTGCGGCCCCCTGGAGAGCCTCTTTGCCAGGCTCCCCGAGAGGCAAGGCTCAGTCTGAGGACACAGAGGTGAGCACAGAATGCGCAGGACGCCTCAGAAGCACTGCCAGCCCCTGGGGTGCTGAAGCTTCCTGGCTCCTCACACCTGTCCAGGCAGCTCCACCTTGAGAAAGTCCTCATTACACCTTGTTCTAAACCTTGGCTGCCCTGGCAAGTAATCAAACACCCAACCCTTTTATTCAAAAGGGGAGGAAACCTCTCTGACTCAGAATGTGCCTTTAATTCTCTTACATAAACACCTCTCTCTTCTACAGCTACAGACCCTCTTCCAGATCACAACCATCACAGCTTTTGAAAAAGACCAATATACAGAGATGCTTAGAGACCTTAATACACCTGCTTAAAAACAAGTACTGTGCAGAGGCTAGTGACACAAAGATGAACAAGACGCTGGCTTTACCCTTAAGAAAAGTCAGTTTTAGAGAAGGAAGGAGGAAGCACGTGGAAAATAACAAGCAATGTGACAATGTGATCACGGGGGTGACAGTTACACATGAAGAGCTAGGGGAGCCCCGAGTGGGAGGCAGGGAGGGATGGGCAGACCAACGCAAAGCTCTCTGCAAGATTTGGAGTGTCGCTCGCTCTTCAGGTTCTGGGAAGCTGAGAAAGGTTTCTAGGGGTTGGGTAGGGTGGGAGTAAGTAGGGCTTTTCCCATCTGTAAGACGAGCGCCTGGGTATAGGCAAGCAGAAAGAACCAGGAGGCGCGTTGAAAGCTTCTAGAAGCGGGGCAGGAGCCACGTTTCAGAGGGTACATAAAAGCAGTCTTCAGAGCTGTGCTGAAGCCCTGCACTGGCCATCCTGAGCCTGAGCTCTGGTCCTCTGCTTTTGACCGTCCGCTCCTAGCCTCACGGCGGCCGCCGAAGTCACACCAGGCCATCGCCGGGCTTCCAAGTCTGGCTGGCAGAGGGCGGGCTTCTGTCCTATACGTCCCGCTCCCTCGGCTCACTCGCGTCAGAGTCCTGGCTGCCCCACGGCACTCTGCACAACTCTGAGTCTGCTTAAGCTGCCTCCTTTAACGCACACTTTATCAGTGACAGCTGGAAGATTTTCATCTCCGTCTGATTTGCAATCTCAGTGGGTTCAGAACTTACAGGAGTACTGATGGAACACAGTCAGCCCTCCGAATCCATGCCTTTCGGACCCGAGGATTCAACCAACTGTATTTTCAGTCCTCGGCTGGGCATCAGTGGGCGCCGAGGGCCCGCTGTATGCATCTTCGTTCTACGCCATTTGATATAAGGGACTTATATCCTTATATAAGCAGCCGCGGGTTTTGGTATCCACGGGCAGTCTGGGACCAGCCCCTGCGGATACTGAGGGATGACCTCCGGCATCTCCACAGGGTGGGCAGTGCACGCCCTCCAGTTCTTCTTCATCACCTGTGATTCAGGGCTCACTTCCCAAGCTAGCCTTCTTTCACTAAACATCTACTTAAGAGCCATCAGTTGTGGTATTCCTTCAGCCTTGTGTCAGCTGACTAGGCCCCTGGTTTTACCTTATTGGAGTTTCTTGTAAGGACACCAAGCTCTTCTCAGATTCATGGTGCAACCTTAGGGCAGAATGTCTGTCTTCCACTGCCAGGCTCCGTCACAGAACGATGAGCAGTATTTGTAACACAATAGCAATCAAGAAATAGCTGCCCCGTGAGGGTCGGAGATCATGTCTGAGTCTGTATTTTTAACAACTTCCAGAATAATACTACCCGTAGTCCTTCTAATTTTTGAAAATTATGAGTAAATGACTATGTGACATGCCTAAAGGAAGAGTGAGTACATGGAGAGTGTAGGGTCATAACAAGCTGCTCAGCAAAGTTACTCTGAAACTTAATGATATATGTTAGTTTTTATGCGAATGTTAACAAGCCACAAATAGCGATCAGCTCACATAAGTGGCTGTAATTAGTGTTACTTACATACAACTAGGTCAAGTTTTCAAGCCCGTCTCTAGTTCCTGCCTTGGGAAGCATAAATAGGGACTGTCTTCCCTGATTCCGCATGAAATTAAAGGACGATAACTAAATCAATCTCTCTCTCAAAGGAAAGATTTCAATACCCTATGACTGGGAATTCTGTGCTCCCTTGTTCTCCTGGAAGCCGGAGCTTTAGCTTGTTCCCTGTCCAGCTGCTCCACTCTCCTCCAGAGGCCATCCTAGAAAACCTGGGCATTGAACGGCTCAAAAGAGCCCCGATTCTTGGCTGTGGATGTATTTAGATATGAGATGGATAAACCTAAATGAAAATTTTGCTAATCTGATTATTATGAAACTGGTAACTGGGAAAAATCTGACAGGGTGATACACATTCTTTGAGCCTCACTGATTCTAGAACTATCTTTGTGGCTAAAGTAATGCACTGTCAGCATTTAAAGGGAAACCTGAATTTCTAGTAGCAGTCTTCCTGTACTGCATAGCACTACCTTAAAGAGAAGCATAGCAACTCTTATGGTGGCAGAGATTACAGAGCGACTCTGTTCTCCTTGGTCTGAATTCAATTAGATTTCCTTATGATTATTCATGTCTGGCCAACCCAAACAATGCCCGAAAGCTATTATACACAGGAGGTAAGAGCAACAAAAAAGGCCAGTTAAGTTACAAATGTTCTCTGAGGATCTAAAAATGCAACAGTTGTGCTCAGCTGCCATTTCAAATACAGTGGGTTTCTTTACTAATTCTAATGAGCGGAAAGGACTTTCGTGGAGCTGAGATCAATCTCCAGTCTCAACGGGGCAGGAATTTAGTAAGATGTGTTCAACTACCTCTCTCAGTCATTTAAAGTTTTAGGGCTCTTAGGAGTATTTCTTATAATGGCTAATGCAAATAGGAAGAGTCTTCAGTGTAACACCTCAAATAACGTGAAAGATGAAGGAGTGATCCAAGACCACAGTCACTGGGACATTTCGGGAGACTTAGACATGGAGAGAGAGAGAGAGAGAGAGAGAGAGAGAGAGAGAGAGAGAGAGAGAGAGAGCGCCGGACAGACAAAAACACCCCCCAAGTGGGCAGAGAACTCCTGACAGGTATTTCCATCAGAGGTGCCTTTATTCACAGGCTACTGGAAGAAGTGTAAACAGGTATGACCTTTCTGGAAGGGAATGTGGCAATGTTTCATGATTCTTAAATATGTCTGTATCTCCGACCCTATCATCACTGTTCCAGGAATGTTCTAAGGAAATAATCAGAGATCAGGGTAAAGACTTAAGAACGCAGATGGCCAAGGCACTATGATTTATAATGTCAAAAACTCAGAATCTAAATATCCTCCACTAGGGCATGGCTGAATGTTGAAGAGTATATTCACAGGATGGAATGTTACATAGACGTTACAATGTTGCAGAAGAATTTTGAATGACATGGGGGGAAAAACTCACTTAATAGTAAAAAGCAGAATTAAAAATCATATGTACATTATGCTAGCCACTCCTCCCTCTTGCCATGATGTGGTAAGAGGGAAATTCATAAGGAATTACAATATACCAAAATATTAACAGTGGTGTTTCTGGGTGATGCGATTATAGGTGATTTTGATTTCTTCTTTATACTCTTGTAATTTCTAAATTTTCTAACATTAGAATATACTTATATGCTTTTATCTGAGTGTAAGAGTATATTTCTGCTTGTATAATCTGTTTTAAAGCTCTCTTTCTAAGGAAAAGTGGGGATCGGAGGGGCCTGAGTGAGAACTGGCAGAAGTGTTCCGTGGCTGCTCCTTCGCCAGGCCCCCGCACGAGCGCTGGCTCTTGTGCAGCCTGAGGAGCTCTTCGTGCTGCTGGCTCCCGGCTGGTTACTTTTAAGTGAGCCCTCCCAAACAACCCCCAGACCTATGCCCACATGCGTATTCCACGTCTCTTCCTGTCTGTCTCTGGCTGGCCCCTCCAACTCAACAGACCCTTTCTTCTCAGCTCTCCCATCCTATGGTGTCTCCTGGTCAGTACATAGCACAGCATCAACCCAGGTACCCAAACCTGAAACCCGATTCGCTGATTGCTGCTTCTCCCTCGCTACCCATCCCCTGCCTTCCACCTCTAATCAAGCTTGCCAAATTTCCTTCCTCTCTTGGATCTGTAAATTTCTCTCTCTCCCACAGTCTCTATTTCAGGCCCTCGTCATTCCCCTCTTGGAATATAAGTGGGCTTTATTTCGTTCTGTTTCAGGCTACTCTATACATACTATAGTCAGGAAGCTCTTTCTAAGACAGTTTTGATCACGTCACTTCCATACGGTGAATCATCCCAAGTCTCCCTAGTTGGTTCCAGCCAACTGCAGGCCTAGCTTCTGCCCCCTTCTCTAGCTACTCCCTCTTCACGCTCTACGCCACGCAGTCTGCAGCCATCAGCCACCAGCCAAACGTGCCATCTGTCACCCCTTCCACACCTGCACCAGCAGTTTGCTTGACATGCCCTCCCTTGCCTTCAGAGCCTGGGGAGCCGCTCAAGTCTTCCAAGAGCCCCCGAGTACACACTGCCCCAGCTGGGAAGTGCTCTGAGGCCCTGAGATGGGGCCGCTCCTCCCAGCACAGCCTCACTGCCCCCGTGAGAGCTCCGTCACGACACGTTCCATTTTCCGCGTGGTCTGCTGGCTCCTTCACCGGACCAGGAACTTAAGGATGGGGACTCAGTCTTCTTCCTCCATCCTTCATTTGCAGCACCTAGCACATGCTAGGCACCCAACAGCTGCTTTCTGAAGACACGCTGAACAAAGGGCTCTGCAACTGAAAACAGACCGACTGTACAAACATGTCCAACCAGCCGATCAACAGCTTCCTCTCGTGCACAAGGGGTGACAGTAAGACCGAGGAAGAGCCAGATGGGACACTCATGCCGGTCCTTCTCACCCTGTACCAGATATCATACTGCACACAAATGAAACAGCAGAGAGCTGGGTTGCTCATTTCTTGGAAACAACTGTACTGGGTAGAAGGAATAGAAACGTTCTTAACTATAATCTGTAAACGCACAACTCAAAACATATTGCCACGTATAGCAGCAACAGGGGTGGGGTGGGGGGAGAAATGCCAGACAGTTTCCTTAGAGCACCCCTACCCTCGGCGTACCCTACAAGATGGCAGAGCCAGCATCTCTGTAAATGGGCTTGGGAGACGGGCTGGGCGGCAGGAGACCTGACTGAGGAGGCTGCCGAGCTTGCAGAGGTGGGAAATTAGAACCACTGCGCTTCTTGCTTCAGGCTAATTAAAGCTACCTGACTGTAAATAGGGTAAGGGAACTGGTGCTAAACTGATTTATTCCTCTACTGCCGGCCTCCTCTGATTGGACCTGCTAAGCATGGTACTAATCAAAGGAATAATGTACTTAATTGCATGAAACCATCCTGAGAGCTCACTTAGCACAACTGTTCCCATTACCCAGCCCCACTCCCCAGTGCAGTGACGACGGGCGGCTACCAGCTGACTGGTAATAGAGCTGAATTTCATTTAAGCAGGGGTCAGCAAACTATGGACCGCAGGCGACTCTGGCTTTCCACCTGCTTTGGTACAGCTCACGAGCTAAGAATGGCTTTTACGTTCTTAAATGAACGTAAAAATAGTGAAAAACGTGAAAAATAGTGAAAGGAAAAATACTATTTTGTGACCTGAAAATAGTATGAACTTCAAATTTCAGTGTCCTTATAGTTTTACAGGAACACAGACACACTCATTTGTCTGTCTGCTTCTGGCTGCTTTCAGAATACAACAGCAGAGTCCAGCAGCTGAGACAGACCACATGGCCCACAAAGCCTACAATATTTACTATCTGGCCCTTCACAGAAAGTCTGCAGACCCACCCACCCCCACCCCCCACCCCCCCCACCCCCCACCCCCCCCACCCCCCACCCCCCCCACCCCCCACCCCCCCACACCCCCCCCCCACTTCAAGGCTAGGCCAAGGTCATCCATTATAACATTCCACAGCGGCTTGGGTCCCAAGGTATTTAAAAATGATTTCCATTAATAAATTTGTCTTTACAATCAAGTCCACTCAAAGAAACTGCCTGAAGTTTGAGCTTCAAAATAGTGCCAGGTGAGATTCACCTAAGACTCAGCTGAGAATAAATTTAATAAAAGCTCCTCCGCTTTGGAGGAATTTGCCTAAGAAGATGGAAGTCAATTTTCTTCACTACAACTTTCTCTAAATTCAGCAAGTCAAAGGCTCATTAGGAGCCATTCACACCCCCTGACCACCTGCTGGAGACCCCAGAAGCGGCACAGTTTCCTTCAGGCAGTCAGGCTTGCTTCTCACAAAGACGGGCCTTTCTCTAAGTGCTGTCACCAGACTGAGGAATGTCAGGCTGGAGAGAAAGCCCCAGAAAGCTAGAGGAGTCGTTTCCTGAAAACCACCAGTATTCCCTAAGATGCTTTTGTTTTGGGGTTCTGGTTAGCACCCTGCAACCCTCTCTTGCTGTCCTTTCCGAAGGCAATGGCTAAGACACAGAATGTCATCGCAGTCAAGCAGTGTCACCTTCCTCCCTAGAGGGGAGCTGCCTGGGAGCAGGCCTTTTGTCTGCTGCACAGAAGGGCCAGGGAGCCGTGCACTCTGAGGCCTGCCAGGCAGGGGTGAGGGCTTCCCGCAGCCCCCTCTCCCAAAGCTCAAGATCTGCATATGATTATAAACCATTATGGTCACTTTGACTACAAACACAGAAAAGTCTGTACCCCCTTTATGGGAGTCTCTGTTTAAGAAACAGGAGTGACACGTTATAGTAAATAAAATAAAACAAGCATCTAGAATGAACACGGCAGCAGAAAACATGAAGATGGGAAAAAAAACCACCTGGAAGGGATATTATGCAACTCATCCAAATAAAAAGCACCAAGAACGCATCTTGCACCTGCATTTGCTTCTTGGGCAGTGAAACAACGGAGCATCATTTCACTGGGCTAGGACCTCTTTAGAACGAGGTTCGAGCTCCAGGTAAGAGAGACATTTGGAGCAGGTAATCGGCCTCGAAGGCAGGGCTTCCCAATGGGTTTCACATCCCATTCTATACCGAGCCCACCAATACACGATGACCCAGATAGCCCACGAGGGTAAGCAGACGGGCTGCCAGCAGGTGGTCCCCAGGGACTGGAGCCTGACCGGCAGCCCTGAGGGTGCACTGTCTCGGCCGGCCAGCAGCTCTGGTCTGACGTGCTCACTGCAATCACCCAGCGGCCAAGTTGCTCTGTGTTTCTGTAGTTATGACCTCCAGACCAGTCGGTCCCTGACCCAACCGACAGGCCCCACCCACATCAGCGTCCTCCGCTTCCCTCACGTTGGAGCTCATCATGGCAGACTGCTTCCTTGGAGAAGTGAGGCTTCTGGCTTAGCAGATTTATTCTGCATTCAAGGGCATACTGTGTGACATGGATGCTGTCCCCTGCCTCTCACAGAGCCTTTCTAATTGAGGCGCATGTAAAAGGGCGTATTTTTTTTTTTTTTTTAGGACTGGCACCAAAAATGTGAACATAGTGAACGGAGGCAAACACAGCATCAGAGCGCAACTCAAACAGCAGGCCACGCCAGAAGCATGGAGGAAAACTGGATTTTCCTGAGGGCAAATGCAGGCAGTAGGCGCAGGAGCACAAACACGGTGACTTGTGAATGGGGACACTGAGCGGAGTATAAGGCTCTCACCAGTGTTCCTTGCTGCGGGAGACTGATATGCGGCTCCTTCTGAAGCTCTGGTCCACACATTCGTTCTCTGGGGAACCAAGGAATCAACTCCAAGGATGCAAATCCATTATTTTTAAGCCTTCATTAATGGGAACCTAATTAGGACCTTTGAGGGCTTTGTTCCCTCATTTTGAAGGAAACTGTTCTCTCTTAAGTCAGCATGGAGTAAATGAAGAAGTGAACAAAGAGTTCGCTCTGTGGGTTTCTTACATATAAGCAAGTTATGTAACCTTCGGGGTCTTCAGCTTTCCAATATATAAATTGAGAGGGCCAGTGAGATACGGATATCCAGTTATCTTCAGCAACACCACTCTGATTCTAAGCCATGCCCACATATCGGTAGCAACCTGGGATCATTCTTCTACCCTGACCACCTACCCTGCCTACTGTGCACCGAGATCACTAACGGTCTTTTATAGTTTTTTAGAGTATTTCCCATATTTAATTCAATCAAGCTATATAATAATCTGATGGGGTAAGGTCTCTAAAATGCTGCAACAGAACCTCTCTCTTTTGTTGTGCTTGAAGAGGTGGTTGGTTAGTTATTGTAGGAGTTGGCTGAAGAACGGAATCACACAGAAGAGATACTCATGCAACCAAAGCCTTGTTTTAACTTAATTTATATAAATGTACATTCATTAACTGTTTTTTAATGTAAGTCTTTTAAAGAGTATGCTAATTGGATTTCTACATACTTTTTTTCTGAATAAACTGCACTCATAATTCACTGTCTATGATTTATAGTTTCTGTTTTCTAAGAGACTGAGGACTTAGGCATCTTGGAGACAATCTGCGTACCAAATTCTTCCTGAATTTTATGATGATTTCCCCCTACTCTGTTATAGCTATCACACTCAAGCAGCAGAATTTTTGAAGATTCATCTTCACCAAATCTTTCCAATTTGGTTTTCACAGAAACAACAGCTTTCTTTTTCATGCTCTCATCTGACCAGTTTACCTAATACTTTGTTAAACTGGGTAATTGTACCAGCACACACACCTGGTATCACGGCCCCCACCACCCCACGGGAACACCAGCCGCGTGTCAGCATACCATGGGTGCTGATCACTGAGTCCCACAGGAGAAATGAGAGCGCTGGCTGGAGGACCACGGGGCATGCAGGCAAAGAGTTCAAGGAGGCAGGAGGAGAGGCTTGTCTGGAGCCTGGGAGGGAGGCCAGGGTGGCAGGAACAGATGTGGGGTCATGAGCAGCCAGTTAGTAGTGAAAATCACCAGAGTAAAGGAATTCATTCAGAGAGGGAGTGTGGGTAGCGGAATAAGGGAGTAGGGTAGACCCCAAGGGAATGACAACCCTAAAGGAGTGAGCAGGGGAAGAGGCTTCTGCAAAGGGCCCCACAGACATTCCTGGAGACGTATGAAGTGAAGCAGAGAACCAGAGGTGGTGAGCTTCACAGGGCCACAGGCAGGACAGACGTCCAGGAAGCAAGAACTGAAAAGCCTCCTTACATGTGACAACCAGCGGCCACTGGGGAGTGAGAATCACAGTGTGTTCAGAGCCCCAACAAATGATTTAACGGCAGGAAGGAAAGGTTCTGTCACCTCCCTTTTTTGCCAGCAGCCACTGTGCCTATAGCCACCCATCAGCATTCGTGTGCAGAGAGTCTACTCAGGCTGCCAGAGCCCAGGCAGGAGAAGGGGGAGCAGGAGGGCTCCTGAGCACAGGCAGAACAGGTCGCCCCCTTATTCTGAGAGCTGCTTACTTACTCCCAGGCCCAGGGCAGCAACCATCTGAAATGCCTGCTGAGAATCATCTCTGTAAGTTTATCACAAAAGGGAGGATGAAATGAGATCTTCAATTAGGAGGTTTTAAAACAAGGCCTTGGAGACCTCTCCAAGCTGAAAGGCTCAGAGAAGGCTGCACTCTGCCAGTGGCCTGATAAACACACAGCTCCATCAGCCAATCCTGCTGCCCAACTCATTTTTCAAACACCTGGAGTCTTCCCATAGCAATACAGTGACCAGGGAAGGAGAGCGAGTTTCCTAGGGTTTGGGTTAAGAAATATAAACGAGAAGGAAAAACTGCACAATACACAACACAGGCTCTGCTCTCTAACGCCCTGACCAGTAATGAGGAAAGAGTGCCTGGATCTTAAGAGTCACCGACTGTCGGACACGGAGATGTCGGCCTGGTTTGAGTGATGGCTGCCTAAGTCCCAGACGGGGGCTGGCGTGGTTGTGATATTTAAGAGCAAGCAATACTCCGGGCCATCATTTCCTTCCACAGCCAATGTCTTACAGTCTCCTCAGTTCTCTGCTTCTTCAGATATTAATCTGGAATTTGTAAACATATAACTCTCTTTGGAAGACAAAGGATAAGAAGAAATACTTTTTTTTTTTTTAAAGCCTCGTGATCAGATACTGATTAACTCCTTCTAAACTTCCACGTTTCCTATTCTCAGCTCAATTAAGAAGGATCAGAGGTAGAAACCAAGGTGCAGATCAAGTACCGGATACAGCCTTCCCAGGGTAGACCAGCTGGGAGTTTTGGTCACAGAGCCACCCACACTGACGCCACCCTTTCGTCTTGACTCACATCGTTAGGCCTGGTGCCCGTGGGATGGGTGGGTGGGTGCCTGCCTCAGAGAACACTGCTGTAGGGCAGTGACTGGGGAAAGAGAAGGCAGGGAGAGCCCAAGTCAGCCATGCTGAATCTCATGCACACGCGGTGTAGGCACAAGTCACATTTGTTGGTTGCACTAAAACAAGGAAGGAACTGACCTGATCCAAACGCAGTGCGCCATCCAAAAACCGCTGTTTGCGTAACTCCTGAGCAATTCTGTGGAGATTCAAGACAGCCTGGTGTACCTCGTCACTGGTGTGCTCCGGGGCAATGGGGGGCAGCTCGGTCTCGGGGACTGTCCTGGTCGGGCTTTCAATCATGCTCTGGGCATGGTCGTAGCTCAGCTTGGTGCAGGAGTGGATGATGGTCCGGCCAAACCACTCACTGAGGATCTGCAAAGAGGGATACATCGTGAGGAGAAGTTTTTTCAGGTTTTTCTCACACAGGACCATCCGTCCATACATATTCTGCAGACACTTCTCGTTCAGAATGGTGTCAGATTCTGACGGGGCACCCATGTGGAAACTGCTGCCCTCGGGAAGCTCAGACTTAACAGGCATGGAGGGGAGGTCTCTAGGCATAAGGGGGGCACAGGCCGGCCAAGCAGGGGAACTGAGGTGAAAGGCCTGCTGGAGACTTTTTCATTCGTTTGGGTGAGTGGTCATCAGCGTCAGATCTGGGAAAGAGATGCATAGATGCCAAAGATGTGACAGATGGGGAATCTGTGGGGTTGGTAATGGGGCAGATGTGGGGCGCGGGGAAGGTGGGCCACGGACAGAAACAGAGAACACAGGTGGAGAAGCAGGATGAGGTAGAAAGAGAAAGCCAATGCCAACTTGTCCTATTTGGGGCACGTATGTAGAAAAAGCTCCAGCACAGCCTTTTCTCACCTCAGCACTGTTGGGCTAATTCTCTGTTTTGGGGGCTGTCCTGTGCCCTGTGAAGTGTTTGGCAGGATCCCTGAACTCTACCCACTAGATGCCAGTAAACCCTCCCCGCAGCCCCGAGTTGACAACCCAAACTGTCTCTAGACATTGTCCAACGTCCCCTGGGGAAACCCGGCCCAGGCAGAGACCCACTGGGCTCAAGGCAGATACGCCCAAGTTGAGCGGTGGTGCTCGCTGAGGGGTGGAGTTGCCACCAATTTGTATTTTATCCTTTGAATTTTCTATAATGTATTTAGAAATACATTATTTCTATAATATGTATAATAGAAATACATTATTTCTATAATATGTATAATATAATATATATAATAGAATACATTATTTCTATAATATAATGTCTGCATTTTCTATAATGAGCATTTTTCACTTATAAAACAATAAAATAATCATTAAAATATTTGGGGGACTCCTGAGTCTGAAGTACCGGGAGGAGATCTGGATGGAGCTATGCAGCAGCACTTGGGGTGTGGCTCTGGGGTCAGGGGTGACGACTAGTCTGGAGGCAGGGAGCTGGCCTCATCACCTGGAAAGAGGGAGGGAGGAAGGGGGAAGGGGAGGGAGAGAGAGGAAGGGAGGGGAGGGGAAGAGAGAGAGAGAGAGGGAGAGAGGGAGGAAGGGGGAAGGGGAGAGGGAGAGAGGGAGAGAGAAAGACAGACGGGGAGAGAGAGGGGGAGGGAGGGAGGGAGGGAGGAGGAAGAGAGAGAGAGAGAGAGAAGGAGGGAGGAAGGAGACATTGAGGCTGCATTCTCTACTACCTCCTAAGCTGGAGGATGAAAACAAACAAAAAAACAAGAGAGCTCAAAGAGACAGGAAAAAAACCGGGAGCTCCCAATGGTAGGAAAAGCAGGAGAAAAGCGTGTTAAGAAAGGAGTACTCAAAAACAACAGACACCAGCACTCGCGCTGAGGCAGGCCGAGTTTCTATACTTGCCATATGGGAACTATTTAATCAGATGGCAACCCTGTGAGGCAGGCAGTTTCTTATCCCCATTCTGCAAATGAGGAACCTAAGGCACAGACACATTAAGCAACCTGCTAGAGGACGGTAAAGCCAGGAACTGAACCGGGCCGTCCAGCCCAAGTGCCAGCTCTTAACCACGAGTCTGTCAAATGCCACCAGGGTGTCCCCGAGGATGAAACGAAGCACAAGTCCTTGATTTAGCAGCTGTTTGTTGGTGACCTGGAGGAAGGCCATTTAGGGGGGAACATGGCGCAGGGGGGCGGAGGCGAACTTCAAACACCGCAGGCACGTGCTGTGGACGGACTACAGAGACACTGCCAGGGCTCTGCCCTCTGTCGGCCTCGCACACACCTCCTGCGCCACTCAAATAGCAACAACTTCTGTGTGTGCCATGTGTGAAAGGTTTGGGAAATTCTGGGTGAAGGACAGGTGGACGGCTGGCTGTGGAGGTAACGTGTGGATGACCTGCCAGAATGGCAGGACAGGGGTGTTGTTTGGAGGGTAAGGGGAAGCAGTGGTGTAAAACAAAGACTGAAGATGCGAGAGAACAAAGGGATCCTGGGCCAAGGGACCCCGGGAGGCGACTCATCCATGAGAGAGGAGCAGGGACTGGGGGGAAGGCAGGGAACAGGGAAGCTGAGAAAGGCGGTTTGGAGGGCAAGAAGGGGTAACTTGAGGGCACTCATATCAAATAGTCCCAAGCTATGGAGTCAAGGATAAGGTAGAGAAAGAGGGGGTGCTAAGTCAGGTTCAAGGACATGAGGAAAGTGGAAAAGCTCTGAGATCAATGTGATGGGAAATGTGATTGATGAGCAAGGAAAAATCATGGTGCTGAATGACAGAAATGGCTCCGGGGAAGGGAGGGAGCACCACTCACTGGGGGCCTTTCGGCCTGGGCTTGCAAACAGCACCCCTCACCCGCCCTCCCTTCTACCAGCCAAACCATTCTGTTCCAGCCTTGGAGAGAATGCTTCCCCCAAAAGGCACCTAAAGGACACACAGGTGTTCCCAGGGGGGAAGGAGGGAGCCCAGCACAGAGAAGTGTCCACATCACAAGGCCTCTGGGGAAAAGAGCTACCCTAAATGGCTAGAGAGGCTTCTGATCTCCCCACCTTCCCTTGGAGGAAGAACCAATACTCTTAAAATGGCAGCCGTGACGCACAGGAAGACAAGGGTAGCAACTACTCACATTTCTCTTTGATTCAGGGCAAAGAGCCTTATTATAAAGAGTCTTGAATCTGTAATATCAGACTTTAATTTTTCTTAAAAATAAAAATCCTCAAATAATACTTTCTGGATTATGCCAAGAACCACTTCTCTCCAAAAATACAAACAACTCAAATATCCTGCTCCTGACTCTTCTGCTGTGGCAAGTGGGTCCTAAGTTTGGCTCCCAGGAGAGAGGTGTGTGTGCGCGCTGAATGCAAGAGGAACTGTACACTCAGTCCCAGGTATTCTCCACCAGTCCCAGCGGGGAGGCTGCACGCACTGGTCTCCAGAAGGGCCCCCTCCAGGCTCCGCCCATTCTTGTCCTTCTATCACACCCACATTTCCTGAAAACTCCTCGCTAATGGAGTTATTCCAACCTCCTCTAGAATGACAGGGCCATGACCTATTCATTCTTGTGGTCACAAAGTTTTCCCCTGGAGTTTTAGCTTGTTTCCTTTTCGCCACTTCCTTCCAAACCAAGTCAATCCTCCTCCTTCTGTGGACCCACATTTTGTTTGACAGCCTGTCTTTAGCGTGCTCAGGAAAACTTTCGTTTCCACTCTATATTCCACTCCTCTCTTTCACACGCTTTACAAGTAGCCCCACAGATTGCCTCAGGCATCCAGGTCACAGGACGTCTGGCCTCCTGGGGTCTTTTTCCCAGCGGACACGGGAAACCACTGCACATTTACACTGGAAACCACCACACCCAGGGCAGGGAGACCTGTACCACGACTGGGCATCATTTTCATGTAAACTGTTGGGTTAAGAACTACTTTAAAAATTTAAGGAAAGCTCCAAACTGTTTCCCCTGACATATTTATGCACAAAGTTTTGCAGTAAGTTCCACGGAGCTCCTAGACACCCTGCCAGCCCCCAGCCCATGTACCCTGGCTGCAAACAGCTTTGTCGTTCCCTCTGGACCTGCCTCCCATTGCAGTGCTGAGCC
This sequence comes from Rhinolophus ferrumequinum, assembly GCF_004115265.2. Taxonomy (NCBI): domain Eukaryota; kingdom Metazoa; phylum Chordata; class Mammalia; order Chiroptera; family Rhinolophidae; genus Rhinolophus; species Rhinolophus ferrumequinum. Next base: position 6,408,613 of record NC_046291.1, read on the forward strand.
CTGACCAGGGGCCACTTTCCATCCCCAGAAGTTCTTAAAATGCATTCTCTGTAACTCGGCAAAATCAGAAATCTACTACTCCTCATCAAAGCTCGCTGATAACACTTGTTGGCTACACTATCTCAGTTTAAGCCACTTTTTGCCTAACGGGCACCTCTGCTCCTTCAGCTTGTTTCCTTATCAGCATCTGGACAACACACACGAACACCACCAGACCTGAGACAGATGAGAAGTTTCCTCTATCGTCCTCCACTCCAGAAAGGTTGTACCTACCTTCTATTTGAACATACAAAGGGCTCAAGTGAAAGTTCTGAAGAGCCACCTAGAACTTCCTGGCCCAGTGACAGTGGCCTCAGGCAGCAGAACCTGCTTTAACACGATCCAGTGATTCTGGGACCAACCTGACACGTGACGAAACATATTCTTAGGCCAGGAAAACAAGTGTGAAAGTGCCTTGCGGGAGGCAGCGGAGGCGCACGGATGCCCACGGCAGCCTCCCACAGGGCAGGGCAGCAGGAAGAGAAGTGGGGTTCCCGGGGGCAGCGTGCCTTCCAGCATGGGAGGAAGTCCTCTGGATGGAACACCTCATTAATTTCCAGTTTGGAAACTGGATTCACATCAACGCCCTATCCATAACCAGGGCCGGTGGCAGAAGACAAAAGGACAAAGAGTTTTTCATGGAAAAAGTAAAACAGCCATGAGCAGCTTTATAAACAAAACCCGTCAGAGAGATTGTGTCCGTCCTCTTTCCTTTGCTTAATCACAGGATTTGGGTCACTCCCTTTCTGCAGGAGGCACGTTTCCTGCAGACACTCTGGGACACCGCTGTTAAGAATGGCAGGTTAATGCCGTGCCAACGCCCACTGAGGGGACATGACTAGGAAAAATAACCTGGCTACAAAGGAGCAGACAATCGATGCCTACTTCCTGGTACCAGGTAGGATGGGAAATACTACTCTTGTGAACAACACTCTAGAGGATCTGGCCCTGTTTCCCACACTCACTGCCCTTTGCAATCTAACAGAGAAAACATGCCAGGGATTTGTGAAAAGTCACACAAACTTCTAAGTGGCAGCCAGGATCAGATCCATGTGTGAAGATGAAAGACTCAAAATCTAGTGTTTCTTTTACTCTATTTTAGCTAAAGGTCACATAACAGACCGAGATGGGTGGTGAAGTAAAGAAAACAAAATATGCCTCAAAATGTATGTCAACTTCCAGTGTTTTGTAAATACAAAGTTGTGAGGATAACATATCGTTTGAAAACTGTTCAATTCCATTCAAATATATTTTCAAACTTATCGTCTACAAAATGTCAGTGCTTCATTAAGAAATCTCTGGTTCAAAAAACTGCTAATGGAGTCATCAGTAATTTTAAATAGGTAGATGCAAAATTACTTCCACAGCCACTCTGGGCTACTGGATGTCAGGTATTTGGTTCACAAGCATATCAGGAAGAAAGAAGTATTTTTCTGAATGGAATAAAACCAGGCTGTTTGGGGTGGCCAGGGGTGGGGCACATTTCTGCAGCTTCTTACATCTTGCAACACAAGGCAGTCGTCGTGCGGGGCGGGCAGGACACAGCGATGACGGAAGTCAAAGGTGCCAAGAAGAACATGTCTGAAAAGGGACTGAGCCGGAGGAGACAGGGCTTGAAGCTGGGGTGGGGGCACGCGCCTGTGATGGGAGGGCCCTGGTGACTGCAGTGGGCAGAGGCAGAGGGGTCGCGGCTGGCCGAGGAGTGGGCAGGGATTCCCTCTGCGAGGCCCACTCCTGGCACTGGGCCCCGGTGACTGAGTGGGGCATAGGTCACTTCTGAAAGAAGAATAGAGAAGACCATGGTAGGACTAAAGAGTAAATAACAAGATGGCAGACCCGTCAGCAACTCACTGCACTTAGATCTAGCTGTGTCCTCTCCTATCCTCTCCTACTGTGAAGAGAGGCTCTGAGGCCACACCAGGTAGAGAGACCTCTGCCAAGTGCACCGAGGAGGCATGGGTCCGGGCCGCGCGTCTGCCAGCCTGTTTTAGTTTATGTGCTAGAATTTTGGGGAAGATTTGTATAGAAAAAAAAAGCCTGAATAAACTGTGCACTCTCCTATATCTCAGGTCACCTACCATCATGCTGATCCCAACTAGAATCAGGCCCTTCCCCATCGTGACCTGGAGGCAACTGTCTAAACTTCTAAGCGTAAGAGGAAGTGAGGAAACTTCCTCCAGTGAGGAAACTTGCTCAAGTGTTTGCCTTGCCACTGTAGGGCGTGGAAGGACTGGGAGAAGAGCCTGAGGCTCAGATGTGGTTAGAAGATAAGAATTCCATTCCGATGACAGTAGATGAGGGTGCCGAGCCGGAGCAGTCCTTGAAAAGTGTTCCCTTTACCAGACAGTTGCATGAGGGTGGGGAGGGGTAGGAGGCATATTGAAAGGTGGTGGAAAGGCTGGGAGGCCTAAAGGAGACGGAAGTTAGAGGTAGGAGGAGAGCAAGGGAGTAGTTGGAGGTAGTAGGAGCCACGGAGAAAGTCTTCTGAGGATGGATTCAGATAGATCCACACAACACAAAATCAGATTTCTAAGGCCAGCAAGCTTACTTCAGTCCCAGTCTTTCAACCTAAGCCAGCTCTTAAAAACAGACACCCAGCACAGTGACCTGTTACGTTGTTTACAAACCTTAGGGCCCAAGTTCTTAGATTTAAGTCAAATCCACTATTAATAACATTGAAATGCAGGAGAAAAGCTGATTAAAAAGTTTGTACTCTTTGCATGACAGTCTTATACGATTAAATGTCTTTTTTTACTTTTTGAAAAAAAATTTTGATTTCAATAAACATTCGTTATTTTGGGGTAGAAATTTCTGAGTTCCATATCATTTCCATCACGGAGTGAAGTCGTCCATAACAGCAGTGATGATCCATGGATGTTGATAAATTGTTCAACGTCCAAACTAACATTAAGTTGGGTTTTTTTTTCCCAATGCATCACTTCCAGAGAAGCTCACTGCTGGATCTTGGGAGCCATCCATCTTGTTTTGTCCACTGTGGTAACAATAGCTATTAATTCTAGTTTCAAGGTGGCTTCTTCTGTATGTTCTTTACTATAGGACTTCCATTCAACTGGACTTCAGGCGATTCTCAACCATGGTTGTTCTGTAGTTAAGTTGTAAGTTTGATGTGTTCTTGAAAATATTTTACTTTGAATTCTTATTTGAGTTCTAAGGATTCACAGCAAAATATGTGCTCAGGATTTAGTCTGTGGTTACCTTGAAGTGACCTTAGATAAACCTCGAGTTGCCTGGTGCCTTCATTAGCAAACTGGGACACGGGATCAAGAACACGGCAGAGTTCTTCCAAAGACTCCTCTGGTCCCAGGTGGTCTTTACAGACATGAAATAAAACAATTGTGTCCCGCCTCTGCTAAGGACTCAGATGGATATTCTGGGAACTTTTCTATTATTCTCAGAATCAGCCTTTGAAGCTATTGTCTCTCACTGGGGAGCTGCTTGGGCAAGATTTCCACTTCAGTGTCTGAGGGTGACAGAAAACCTCACAGGGCATTTCTTTACCGTTAACTAAGGCCCAAGTTACACAAGACTATGCATGAGTGGCCCTGTGAGTTTGCTTCAGTCACCACGATGACCCCGGTGAGCACACTACTTTATTTTTCAAGTTTCCCAGGATTTCCATGGCAGCGGGTGTGGCAGTCGCCACAAGGAAGCAGGCAGCCACCTTCTTGGCATGAGACATGTATGGCCCTTCTCAACTTCCAGGACACAGCTCAGGAATGCCGAGAATGCTGCTGCAGACAAAAATGCCGTACCCAGGGGAACGTCATCTAACTGAGCAGACCAAATAAACAAAAAACTGTGAAAATAGACATGCGATTCATTTCATGAAATCATTTGTGAGCATTGTTCTGGGTACATGACACTGTGGCACTGTGCGGGGAGTGTGTGTGTGCGCGCACGTGTAGGGGAGATAAAAACAGAGGGCTCTGCTTACAAGGATGTTCAGATCTAGTAAGGACGATAGACCTGTGTACAATGGCTTCCAAGTACAAATGGCAGGTGCTGCAGGGGTGGAGAGGTGGGCAAATGGATTCTGAGGGAGGGTGGGGTCCTCCCGTCTGAGCACCTCCTCAGGCAGTCCATCCTGCTCCTTCCCTAGACTTCCGCAGAGACTCCCATTCGTCACTTGCTTGTGGCTGGGAGAGCTGGTTGTCCTCACGCTCCTACTGGGAGCTAATCTCCCACCTGGGGTCCCAGCCCTGAGCCTCCTACTTCCTTCATGACCTGGCTCCAAAAATCTGTTCCTTCTTTCCTCATCCTCAACATCTTTTCTATTCACCTTCCCACACAGCCTACAAGCACACTCCAATATCTTTCATCCATTTATTAAAAAAACAGGAAAGAAAATCTCAAAATAATTATTTTTGTGTTACTACAATGGTAATACGCATGCTTTGCAGAAAACTTAGATACAGGTGGGAAAAGGAGAAGAAAAAAATCTATAAATCCACCATCAGGAAATAACTATATATCGTTTCTATTTTGGTGCGTATTTAATTCCTATAACTTCAACACCTTGTATAGTGTCTGAACAAAGCAAATATTCAATGACTTTTTACTAAATGAATGAACGAAAAACGAATAAGTTTCATGGAGGAAGTGGCACTTTAGCTGGATCTCAAAATAGGATTCATACTGGTAGAGATGAGGGGAAGGGCACCCAGGAAGAGGGAAAAACATATGCGAAGTCTCAGAGTTGTGACAATTCCGTATTAGACCAAACAGACTCTTCAGTGGCAGAAGTAGAGGCTGAGGGGAGACTAGAGGGCGTGTGGCCCTACTGTGGAGGTCTTTGCATGTCATGCTCTGGAGATTGGACTTTTGTGGATGATCACAACCCTCACACGGATGTTGAGAAACAGTGTGATAGGACCAGATTCAGCTTCTAGACAGTCATTTAGAAAAATAGAATGGAGAGGCCATGAACAATTTCCCCCAAGTATTCTAGAGAAGTGGGTCCGTGACTGTGGTGACAGAAAAGAGACAATCAACTCGAGACACGTGGCACTGCTGGGATGTGGCAGATGTGAGGCAGTCTAGAGACTGAGAGCCCGAGTGGCTGCGGAGGGTGTGATGCCATTCAAATGGAGAAGACAGGGCTTCAACCCAGGCTGGAAATGGAGATGTTTTACTGCGTGAAGGGAGGCGAAAGGATGAGGCAAGGCGGAGGGCCATTCTGATCTCTGAGGGGGAGACTTCAGCAGATCAAGCTGGCTGGTCTCTCTGGTTTCCAAGGAGACCTGAAAGTCTGGGGCGGGGGGAATCATGGGTCTTGAAGGAAAGAGGAGTGGAAGGCAAAGTTGAAGCCTGGGGCCAAAAATAAAGGTTTGAAACAGCGACATTTACAATAAATAAAACGACTGCTAAGTAGCACTGAAGGTCCAGCTGAAGAGACAGCCTAAACTGGTACATGCCATAGTTCTCCTGCAATGGCCAATGTTCAAAATGGGGTGTGTTAGGCTGGGACTGGAAAGGTTTTCCTAGAGCTACAAGGAAGGGTCAGAGATTTGAAGGATGTTCTAAGATGGCAGTTAGGAAAGTGTGACCTTGACCGAAGTTTGGTCGTGGAAGGTGGGGTGGGGTGTTGCTAGAGGGGAGAGCTCCGTTATACAATAAAAGTCAGCTTTTCCCAAAGCAAAGATGTTCCAGGAAATGAGAAGAAACTCTAGTCCCAAGCAGACTCTGTAGTCCATGCATTTCTAGCAGGGTAGACAGGGAGAAAAGAACAGAAAAAAAATCCCATTGTGAAGACTTTTCAGATTCTTTTCTGAATGAGATTGGAGAGTTTTAAAAACGGAGAGACAAGACCTATTTTCTGATTTGGAAGGATCACTGACTGCTGTGTAGAGAGAAGATGTCATGGGGCAGAAGGAGAAGCTAGGACACCAGTGTAGTCCAGGTGGGGATGGCAGCTTGGTCCCAGGTGACAGTGCTGAGAGTGGTAAGGCGGGGGGCAGATTCTGGAGGCAGCGAGAAGGCAAAACTGGGCTGACTTACTGGTGGAATGGATGTGAGGGGTGGGACCAAAGTCAATAATGACCCCAGAGTTTTTGGCCTGTGTATGTGGCAGAAATGAAGCTGTCATTGATTGACACTGAAATGGGCAACTCCTGAAGTACACAATTGCATTCTGAGCCAGACAGCACGTGGCAGGGCTACTGTGAATAGCGGGGCAGGCAAGCTGTGAATAGCTACTGTAATTATGAGACCCTTCTTTTATTATTCTGAACTTTGACCCTGAGATACGATGGTTCTGAGGTCTAAGGACTTAGTTATCAAGTCAGATTCATTGCTTTGACCTTCTTCAAAGTGTAAGATCAGTGTTTTTACAAAATGACTTCACATTATGACGCCTCTGATGAGTGGGGCACATGGACATGACCTCTGTTTTGTAGGACCTTAGTGCCAAGTGAGGCAGAAGTGCCAGGGGTGTTCAGGAGACAGTGAGCTCACTGGACTGACACGGTCACAGTGGATTTCCTGGTACCAGAGCTGGATCTTCCAAGATTTAGCTGGGTCTGTTTTCCCTTATAACAATATAGAGTCACAAATATCTAGATCAGAGAACAATGCTCTCACTACAAATATGGGAGAAAAATGCCAAAAGGGATCCTTCAGAGTTTACAGATCTAAAAGTCTGGGCACTGGCTTAAGGAAAACATATATGACCAAGTGGACGTTAAAAAAATCTAGTGGGTGTTTAAAAAGTTGCAATAGCCTTCCTATAGCTTATCATACCTGGTCCAGAAAATAAGACAATCCAGCAGACTAAGGAAAAATGCAAACCTTGCTCCACTTCAGCTCCAGGAGACTGGCAGTCATGTTGCCGTAGACGTGGTGTGATGCGGCTGGCCCTGCTCTGGCTCCTTCTAAGCCCAAGGCTTACAACCAACCACAAGACGCCCCCACTACATACAGACCCAGATGCCAGCTTCGGCCACCCTCGTCCTCATTCACTCAGGTTCTTGCTGCAGGGCCACCTCCCTCCTCATTGTCCTACGCTGGCTCCCTGACTCTCCCACCTGTCCCCTCCCCCCAACACCCCATTCCTATTTCATGCATCTTGTCTGTGGGAGACCTCCTCTGTCACTATATTCCAGGACTAACCGACCAGGTCCACCCTCATGTGCTCTCTTGGTCCGTACGGTGGTGCTTGGAGGAGCCCAGTACAAGGAATGTGGTTAGTGGCTCCACAGCTGGTCTTGGTCCAAATCCCTGCACTTCCGCTTTGGCTTAGTTTGATGGAGGCCCAGCATCACTCCTGGACCCTGTGCTTGCTTCACACCTGCTCTGCAGCCCCCTCATGCCAGAAAGCTGGGCTACTTAACACTGCCTCCAACAGAAACCCAAAAGACCAATTGAGTTTTCAGAGTGCCTCTTTCTAGTGCTTCTTTTATGAATCTCATATTTTAGAAGCTCATTAGATCAGGCAGCTTTTTATTCCTTGGGTTTGACCCTGGCAGGCATAATTCAGATTCAAAGTTCTTTTCTGTTGACTCAAGTCAGTTTTCTTCTATGGGCTTTTCTATTTAGTTAAACTTTCGCAAAAATAAGCATTTATAAAAATATAAAAGTAATACGTTTTCAAAAAACATTAGAAAATACAAAACGTAGAAACAATTACTCATAGTCTTACTACCCAAATACAACCAAATATTGGCATTCTATTTTATTTCCTTCTGGTCTTTTTCCATTCAATTTTTCCCCATGCATGTTCCCACCCCCACCAAAATATGATTTCTGGCAAACTGTCTTCACAATTCCTTCTTTGTACTTCAGATCATGTGTGCTTCTTGACTTTTAAAAAGGCACTTATAATCAGATATATAGGAGTCATAAAAAGCAAACGTAACGTGTGTAACTTGTTTTGATTCCAATTCAGACAAATCAATTAGAGATAATCTGGGAAATGTAACTACAGACTGGATTCTGGATATGACACGAAGGCAGCCACATTACTCTTAGGTGTGCTGATGGCATCGTGGTTACGTAAGAAAATGGCCGAAATCTTGAGTCACATATCAAAATAATGTATGAGTGACATGACATGATGTCTGTGGTTTGTTTTGAAATACGTTAGCAAAGAGAACAAGTGTTGATCGTAGTTGAATCTGGGAGACAGGGATGGTGGGTGTATTGTGCTATGTTCTTTACTTTCATGTATGTGTGAAATATTTCAAAATAAAAATTTAAAAAATTAAAGTATCAATAGTTCACACAGTCAAATAGTGTTAAAGGCTTGTTATGAAAAACAGCAGCGCTGTGTTCCTCTCACAGGGTAATCACTGTCATGTTTTGGCAGATCAGGTTATTTTGGTATTACTTTCATATTTCTATATAACCTGCTTGAGTGCTACTTCTTGATTTTTCAGGTTTAGGCATTAGTCACAAACTTCACTATAGAAGAAGAGAATTTATTTTTCTTTCTACATACACTCCCTTCCCCCAACCAAACCCACATAACTGTTCCAGGCCCTCATCCTCCCAATAAAGTTACATCATAAACTATCAGAATCCGCTATTATGCTTATGTAAATATTAAATGTTACTTTTCTCTCCTACACAACTTCTATTTCCATTGGAATGAACAACTGTCTTGTTTTAATTTGCTTGGTTTGTCTGTATACTACGTACATGCATCCACCCCAAACTTTCCAACTATCTCAACGTATGGTCTGTGGACCCTTGAGACCCTTTCAGGGATCCATGAGGTCAAAACCATTTTCATAATAACACTTAAGCATTATTTGCCCGTTGCCATGTGCTGACATTTACACTGATGATAGAAAAGCACCGGCAGGGATAATTGCTGCTGCCTTGGCATGAATAAGGCAATGGCAACAAAGGGTACCAGTGGTCAGGGTACTCTTCACCACCTCACTAGCAGGGGAAAAAAGCTAGTTCACTTAAGAATGTTTTTGATGAAGCAGTAAACGTTATTAACTTGAGCACTTGTTTTTTTCACTTACGCCGCATGCTGAGGTATGATGGTTATCTTGAGGAAAAGCATTTATATGACTTTGAGTTGTGAGCTGAACTGACTTGCTCTTTTTACAGAACATCATTTTACTTGAAGGAACAAATGACACACAAACTATTGTTATTTGGCACTTCAAGAAAAACAGCTGACATTTTTTATTGCCAATGATAAAATACAAACTTTCACAAAAATTAGAATTTTGGAAACCTTGTATCTGACACACAATACATGTGTCAGTATTTCCTAATACTTAGACTTGATCTGTAGACTAAGATCCGTAGTGATATTAACAAATGTGCTTTCTTGATACCATATAATGAAATGTGCCTACATATAGAAGATCAGCATAATAAGCCAATATTTTCTAAATGATCTAAATTTCTAAATACATGATAAAATATCATGCATGGGTAAAAAAGCCATTCAAAGTGTAAGACAGACAACAGATTTTATTGTAACTCAGTAAGAAAAGTTCAACTGATATTGTATTAGTCTGCTAGGTCTGCCATAACATACCACAGATTGGGTGGCTTAAACAATAGCCATTTATTTCTTACATTTTTGGAGGCTGGGAAGTCCAAGATCAAGGTGCCAGCCCATTCTGCTCCGGGTGAGAGCTCTTTCTGGCTTGTAGATAGTCATCTTCTCACTGTGTCCTTACATGGCAGGAAGAGAGAGAGAGAGCAAGCTCTCTGGTCTCTTAAAAGGATACTGATCCTATCAGATCAGGGCCCCACCCTCATGACCTCATTTAACCTGAATTATCTCCTTAGAGGCCCTGCCTCTAAATATAGTCACACTGCGGGTTAGAGCTTCAACACATAAATTTGGGGCAAAGGGAGGCACAATTCAGCCCATAGCAGATCCGGTTTCAGATACTAGACTGCAATCACCTTGTAAGAAAGTACTGTCAAATTCTGGTGTCGTACAAAGATGAATATCCACAATTATCTGAAAGAGCTATTACAACACTTTTTTCTTTTCTGATTATGTGTGTCTAAAGCCAGATTTTCTTCACATACCTCAACCAAAAGAACTTATCCCAACAGAGTGAATATAGAAGCACATGAGAACTCAGTTTAATGTCTTCTCTAAGACAGATGTGAGATTTACAAAAAAGTAAAACAAGCTTCTCCTAATTTTGTTTTAGAAAATATAGTTATTTTCCATAAGATGTTATTTATGTTAACATATGAGTTAGATTACTATTATTTTAATTAAAATATGTAAATGTTTAAAATTTAATCAGTTTTAATTTCTAATATTGTAAGCAGTGAATCCACGTGAACAAAAGCTCCTTGAGGTCCTCAATAATTTTTTAGTGTAACAGGTCCTGAGACCAAAAAGTTTGGTAACTGCCAGTCTAAATCATCTCTCAAGAAGTTCAGACTCACAGATATTTTAACTATTTCATTTTCTCAAAGACATCTCTCCTAGAGCTTTCTGACCTGCTCCAATCTGGACCAGTTGTCTTCTACACAGTGTAGAGCTCTACCCTAGGACTTTTCTTCACCATCACCTAGGTCAGGTGCCAGTAAATTATGGCCTGTGGGTCAAATCCAGCCTGTCACCTGTTTTTAAAGTTTTACTGGAACACAGCCATGCTCATTAATTTATGTGCTGTCTTCTTTCCTGCTTCAATGACAGAGTTGTGTAGTTGCAACAGAGACCAAATGGCCTGTAAAGCTGAAAATATTTACTATTTGGTCTTCTACGGGAAAAGTCTGCCAATTTGTGATCTAGATGATCCTTCCACTTCTTTCCTGTGTTGGTTTACAGTGAGTGGTACCTCGGTTTTTTAACGTAATCCGTTCCAGAAGACAGTTCGAGTTCTGAAATGTTCAAAAACCGAGTCACGGTTTTCCCATAGAAAGTAATGCAAAATGGATTAATCCATTCCAGACCTTTAAAATCAACCCCCAAAACTGCAAATTTAGCATGAATTTTACTATCTAATGATACCATAGATCCATAAAATCCTCAGCGTTTGTCAACCGAAATGTTCATCAACGGAGATGTTCGAAAACTGAGGTATTACTGTATTTGTTTCCTGAATCCAATGTCTTTCTCCTGCCTTATTTACTTATCTGGTGAGGCACATCTTCTGGTGGCTTCTTCAGAAAAGGTATACGAGAAGTATATTTTTTTTGAGACACTGCATGTCTGAGACCTTGCACGACCTTCTACTCTTACATTTTATTGATAGCTTAGCTGGGTACAGAATTTTAGCATAGAAATCATAGCCCTTCAGAAATTAGAAAGCTTTACTTCATCATCATTTAGCTTCTAGGGTTATGATAGAAAAGTCTAAAGTTATTTTGAGTTTTGACCTACTGCACTTGACTTTGTTTCCCGACTCATAGAAGCCTGCAGGCTCTTTGCTGTGTCCTCAGTGTTCTGAAATTTTATGATGATGTGGCTTGGAGAGGATGTGTCTCCACCACAGTGCCGGGCAGTGGACTCTCTTAACCCAGCAAGTCACGTTCTCCAGTAATGGGCATTACCTTGAATTACTTATTTATTTCCCCTCAGGTTCTCTATTTCTGGAATATTTATTGAACAGATGTTGGATATCTTGGAGTGGCCCTATAATTTTCTATCTTTTTCTGGGATAATTCCTCAACTTTATCTGCCAACCAGAAGTCTGAATCTTCTTCATTTCGTCTATCATGGTTTTAATTTCTAAGAGCTCTTTTATCCCCCCATGAATATTTCTTTTTTGAAGTATCTAGATCTTGTGATATACGTAGATGCTTTCTCTTAAAAAACAATTCTCTGAGGACATAAATGACAGTTTCTTTTCCCTGTATAGTAGTGTTTTGTCCTATTTGCCTTTTTTTCTGTTCATTTGCTTTGGTTTTCCTGTATTACGTTAGAGGCTTTCCTCTTGACTGTCTCTTCATACATGAAAGTGAAATACTAAAAGGCTGATTTTTAGTGAAATCCTAAAAAGCTCCTCTTGTGTGGGTGGAGCCGATTGTAAGCTTTACTGTACGGAGATACAGCTGGGCTGTTGGTTTGGAAACTCTTGGGGTTATTATCTTCAAATCTTCTTCACTACTCAGATTTCTCAGAGAAGGATTTTCCCATTTCCTGACTAAAGGGTGTAGGTTTGGCTACTAGAATTCCGGGGTGGTTGGGAAAAGAAAGCTGCGATTCTTAACATTCAGTATGCCAGCATTCACTCAACTTCCCCTAAGGGACCACCACCATCAGGAGTGTTTAGTGTCCCCTAGTTCAGACATCCTTTACTTTACCCTGTCCAGAGAATAAATTTCTGGTCTTCTTCTAAGTTATGGGAGGGGCAATCTTTTAAAATAAACTTTCAAGCAATAGAATTAGTCTCTTCTTCACCCACTTCTTCCTCACTTTACAGAGCTACCTGGTGCTGTCAGTTTCGGAATTTCTTTGGGGTTCTGCTGTGTAAAGTGGGTTGTTTCTTGGCTTTCTCTGTTGTTGGCTCAGGATTCAGCTTTCTCAGGACTGCTAAGTCAGTTACCACTCATCCATCTGCTTCCCAGCTTCCAAAATTTTGTTGCCGTTGTCTCCTCTCCCATTCTTTGTCCTTGTGGGTTTATGTCTTTAAAAAAAAATCTCTTCACTGTTGTTTTAGTGAGGTTTTGGGAGGGAATGAAAGCAAATGTGGGTATTTGATCCTCCATCTTTATTTGGAACCTCTTTATAATTAAATATCTTTTTTTTTAACTTTCATTTAATTTTACAGCATAAACATTTCCCATGTTCTTACATGGTCTTCGTAACAGCTTTAGTAAAGCATAATATTCCACTGAGTCACTGCCATAGCTTACTTAATCATTACCCTATTTTTGAATGTTTAGAGTTGTTTCTGTTTTGGGGAGGGGACCAGTTTTTCATTTATTTGTCTTGTTTAATTCCCTCTATTTAGGGGATGCCTGTTGACATCCTTCTCCCCTCTGTTCTACCTCCATGGTTTCATCACCTTGTGCCTTGACTACGGTACTATTGCGTGCAAATTTAATTCAACCTTTAAACCACCAGGTCATTCTACACAATAATGCAGCACTAATATTTCTAAATGTTGCCTTTCTCAGGACACGGCAGAGGACCCGTATCACCTACAATTCACTTGTGGCTGGAATTTGAGGCTCCCCATAGTTTGATCACCCACTCACCTCCCCAAACTTGCCATCTTTCCCCTAAATGTCCTCCTGCAAATGGCCTGCTCTACTCACTGAGCTCAGGCTGCTTTTCCTGCCACTGCCAATCCACACTTAGACCCAATCGCCTGGACTCACCCACCCCACATGACCTTGCTTACACCATCTCTTCCTTCACCTGATAATAGGAAGAGATTGTCTATTATTCACTGATAATAGACAAGAACAAACAATTCATTTCTAATTTTTAGGGTCAGTCTTGCCTTTTAAATGAACTGACAGCTTTTCCGAGGTAGGAGCTCTCACATGTTCTTCTCTGTGGCCCTATACGGCCCTCCTACCACCATGGGACTCGAGCCCAGAGCCAGGAACACAGTGGCGGCTTAACAGGGCCTCAGTGAATGGAATGGACATGAGTGTAAGTCGTTACCTTGCCCTCTGGAGTCAGCATCCAGATCACGGAGAAGGTCAGTTTGTCGGTCATGGGATTGAGGCTGCACAGCTCCTCACACAGCAGCCTGGGAAGCATGGGGACCACCTGCAAACAGAGGACAGGCCCATGAGCACCTTTCTCCAATCTGCAGGAGTTTCCCACAGGCTTAGAAGCAGCCCAGAGGGCAGAATTTTGGTGAGCAGCTTGAGCTTCCAGAGCGAGCTGAAAATGGAGGCAGCTCTTGTCCCGGAAGACTCAGAAAGAACAGACGATCTGACACTTTTCCATGAGCCTCCAGAATCAAATGGGAATGTGATCTGTAAAGGTAAGAATTGGTAACACAGGGGAAAATTACGTTATAGCAATGAGAAACAACTATGTGTGACTATATACTAAAATTGAAGCTCTCGACTCAAGAATGACTTGTACTTTTGGATATAACTATTCCAGTTAAACTATATAATTAAGAACTCAAGAGCTTATATTTAAGTCTTTAATTCATTTTGAGTTAATTTTTATGTGTGGTGTACATTAGGGGTTTCATTCTTTTGCATGAGGCTGTCCAGTTTTCCCAGTACCATTTATTAAAGAAACTGTCCTTTCCCTATTGTGTGTTCTTGGCACCCTTGTCAAAGATAAGCTGACCATATACACGTGGGTTTATATCTGGGCTGTTTAACTGTTCCATTCAACTATGTGTTTGTTTTTATGCCATATCATACTGTTTTGGTTATTATAACTTTATCATATACCATGAAATCAGAAATGTGGTACCTCCAGCTTTATTCTTGTTTCTCCGATTGTTTTGGCTATTCAGGGTCTTTTGTGGTTTCATGTGAATTTTTGGATAGTTTTTTTTTCCTATTTTTGTTAAAAATTCTATTGGAATTTTAATAGGGATTACATCGAATCTGTAAGATCACTTTGGGGAGTATGGACATTTTAACAATATTAATTCTTCAAATCCAAGAACAGGATATCTTTCCACTTATTTGTGTCTTTGTCAATTTCTTTTATCAATATCTTATAGTTTTCAGTGTACAGTTCTTTCACCTCCTTGGTTAAATTTATTCCTAAGTATTCATTGTTTTTGATGCTATTGTAAGTGGGATTGCTTTCTTAAATCCTATATCACCTCACATCTGTTATAATGGCTATTATCAAAAAGACAAGAGACAACAAATGTTGTCGAGGATACGGAGGAAAAGGAACCCCTGTGCACTGTTAGTGGGAATGTAAATTGGTGCAGCCATTATGGGACAACAGCATGGAGATTTCTCAAAAAATGAAAAATAGAACTACCATGTGATTCAGCAATTCCACTTCTAGGGATACATTCGAAGGAAATGGTATAAGTACTTCAAAGAGATAGCTGCACTCCCATGTTCATTACAGTATTGTTCACAATAGCCAAGACATGGAAATCCTGCCTTTTGTGACAACATGGATGAACCTGGAGGGCATTATGCTAAGTGAAATAAGCCAGACAGAGAAATACAAACACTGTATGGTATTATGTAGATGTGGAATCTTTAAAAAAGAAAAACAAAAAACCTATTTCATAGAAACAGAGAGTAGAGTGGTGGTTGCCAGAGGCTGGGGGCGGGGTAAATGGGGAAATGTAGGTCAAAGGGTACCTACCGACTTTCAGTTTTAAGATGAGTAAGTTCTAGGATCTTAGGTACAGCATGGTGGCTACAGTTAATAATAGGATATTGTATATTTGAAATTTGCTGAGAGTAAATCTTGAGTGTTCTCTCACCACACACACAAAAAAGAGTTAATTACATGAAGTGATGGATGTGTTAATTATCTTGATCTTGGCAATCATTACATAATGTATGTGTATATCAAATCATCACTTTTACACTTCAAATATATTTGTCAATAATTCTTCAATAAAGCTGGGGAAAATAAAAGAACCCAAGGGCTGAGTATAAACTCATGACAGGATTTCATCAAAGTAAAATTGCTGAATCAATGCTTCAGTAATTGAAAATAACACAATTGACCAAATCACATGCTGGAACATTAACAGAATACTCCAGTGAACTATCACTGACAGGTTCATAAAGCCAGGTTCCCTAGATGAACTACTGTGGTCAACGAGTCATTCATTTTACAGGGTTTTAAGCCTAAATTATTTCTACCCTTTATTGAGCTTTCTATCCCATAATTAACTGACTCAGTGGTATACTCTCTCTAATTAAAAAAAAAAAAATCTCTTCAATTTGCTTTCAAATGATGACTTACAGCTACCCCAGAATGTTACTTATTTTCTCTAAAATTCCAAAGATGAAATGAGTATTTCTACCTGGGTCTCCTGAAGATACTTCAAACTCTCTCCTACCTTGAAATCTATTCCTTCTCTCATAGTTTTCTGGATGAATGTCTTAATCATTTGCCCCACCTCCCAAACTGAAAACGGCAGCATCAACAGCCTGTGTGCAACACGCTGTGGACCTGCCTGATATACGGTGTTAAGCAAAGGTAACAATGCAACCTGGTGTTAAGCGACTGAGAAGTAACAGGGAAGAGAAGCAACTACGCTCTAGTTGAGGTCAAGTTAGCTGGTTAAGTTTCTATAGTAGCAAAGGCAAAACAAACCCTAGTAGTTTCTTGTTCTGTGTGAAGTGTCTGTATCTGTACCATTTCAGTAAACAATCTTTGACACGGAAAAGCAAACTCTAGAACTCACAGCCCAAACCAGTGACAAATAACTAATAACTATATGGCATTAACTGGCACTATTCTGAAGGATGCTTTTTAACACCTATGTAAAATCTAATGACCACGTGAAAATGTCTGGTAACAACTTCTATAAGATAACCACCTTGGAGGATTTTTTTCCTCACTGCCGCTTTTGCACCATCTGTTCAGATGATACTGTTTTACTTTAACTTATTTAATGAGTATTAAAATGTGATCTAAATATTTAACATTTTCTTGCACGGATCAAGTGTTTTACAAAATAATGCATTTTTTCTTGCATAAACATATTGAACAAATTGGAGAAAGTTTTAATACTATGCAGTCCCATGACTGAACCATGACATGTCAAGGTTAAATGAGGTCATAAAGGTGGGGGTAGGGCCTGATCCCATAGACAGAGATAACACCCCTCCCTGCCCGGCACACACACACACACGCAAAAGGCCATGTGAGGACACAGCTGTCTCCAAGCCAGGAAGAGTCCTCACCAGGAACCAAATTGGCTGGCACCTCCATCTGGGATTTCTAGCGTCCAGAATTGTGAGAACAATGTGTTGTTTACGCCTCCCCGTTTATGGTATATTGTACGATGGGCCAAGCTGAGTCAGACTAAACGGAGTTTGTTGGGGGTGCATTCTTGGATTGTTCTCTGGGCTGCATTATCAGATGATTACACCAATTGTATTTTGGTAGCAGCAGGCTGATCACCGGGCAGGCTTGTAGTCCAGGGCTTCATACCTTTTTTACAGATAGGTGATATTTCTTCTAAGTGTACAAGGCAGTATCTGATTGCGAATCACAATTTGAGCATCCGAGAATGTAACGTAATTCCTGACTTCATGTTTTGGTGTTTGTCAAAATAAAGCCATTGCGACTGAATGCAGTGTGGTACCTGGACTGGACTGGAAAACTGGTGAAATCCAAATCAAGTATGGATTTTAGTCAATAGTAATGTTCCAATGTCAGCATCTTAGTTATTACAAACGTACCATGGTGATGTAAGATGGTAACAGTGGGGCGCTGAGTGTGGGACCCCTCTGTATTATCTTTGCAACTTCTCTGTAAACCTAAAGTTATTCGAAAATAAAAGGGCTTATTGACAAGAAAGCTACTGTCTTCATTAGTGGCTCTCTTAAGTGTTACACATTTAAATATGGAAGAAATTTATGCTAATGAAACACATTCGGATCTGTTTTTATATGTTGGAGTTTGGGGTTAAGATTTTATTTGCAGAAAAGCCTTTACCACGGCAAAAATTGTCTACGGACCATTAACCAACAGAGTGAAGTCCAGACTCATCACCAGCACAAATCAGGGGAAAGAGCAAAGGCTCTGAAGCTAGACAGACTTGGGGTCTAACCCTAGGGGGCCACCACTTCCTGTACAAGTTGGGCAAGCGAGTCTGATTCTGAGGCTGGGTGTTCTTGTTGGTAAAACACTGAGGGTGCCCAGTAAGTCAGCTCGCTGGCCTTGCCACGGTCTGTGGGTCTTTGGTCACCAGGCTCAGCCCCCCTTCAGCCTCTGGTCTGGTGCTGCCCTCCCGCCCACACCCTCACCAGTGCCCCTTGGGCCTGCTCACTGCACACCCTTCCCCTGCCAGGCCTGCCCACCGCTCCAGCTCTCGTCATTCCCCCTTTCTGGAACACCGTTCTGGATGCTGTGCATCTGGCCAACTTTTGCACATCCTTTAAGATTCAGCTCATCACCATCTTACAGGCTTATACAGATCCCCCCAGTGGGGGCACATACCGCGTCTGTATACTCCCCCACCCCACCCCCACCTGTTTTTTCAAAAAGGAATTGAGGCAGTCAGACACTGTCAGTCACTCCACCCTCCCTGCTCTTTCCTGATTCTTCCATAGCTCTGAACACACTGTGCACTGTTAGTCCTAATTGCTTCTTTCTGTGCCTCTGCCCTCCACTGGACCACGGGACCTTAGGAATGAGGACCAGCGCCTGTTCTTTCTCTCTATCCAGCACCTGACGTACAGCAGGCACTTCTAGTCTGCAAATGAATGACTGACTTTTGTCCAGGAAGTGAATCACCTATGCTTTCTGCTTCCTGTTTATTGTGTCACATAGAATTATTAAATCACATGGTAGACACTTTACACAAGAATTTGATAGGCAGCTAGTATTTTAAGTATAAGATAAACTGTCTTAGCTACTCCCTTCTAAACATTACTGGCATACACAGAGGCTGCCCAGGTTATATATATAAATACTGCTTGGAATCCTTTATCTTATACGGAAGACAACATTTTAATATTCACACTGCAGTGGCCAGATGCCAAAGAACCTAAGTGCTCAGGAAGAAGCCAAACATTAAAACTTTTCAGGGAGCATAATTATCTTTACAGTTTAAAGGGTATTCCTTTTAATAAACTTTCACTACCGGTAGATCTTGGGGCAGAATTCAGATGGAATTCAGAGAAAACAGTCTTTATGTTCATGTAGTTTTGTAAATAGATGGTTATTTCTCTGTCTTTCAAAGGGAAATGAATGAACCACCATCACATTTGTGGGGTGGCATGTCCTGGCCTCTCATAAATCTGATTTCTGCTGAGATCACTGGGACCGTGTTCCACGACACAGTGCCATGCGTCAGGTCCAGAGCACAGCAGGGATCCCCACGGGAGGTGGGGCCGGGAAACTGGTAGCCACTCCCGATAAGCTGCTTTCTCAACTACAAGTCCTGTTATTCCAGGGGAGACCTGTCTGGACAACAGTGCAGTGGCTGCAAGAGATCTGCCACGCGACCTGGAGAGACTGAGGCAGGGGTGACATTTGCAGAACACGATAGGTAACTGGAAAAGAGAAGGACCTTCCAGGAGCTGAGAAACTGCTAGCTGTCATTCGCGTCGTGTGGACACTTCTGCATCCTCTGATGGCTGCGGAGTTGTCCCATCGGGTCCAGCCCTGCCTCCATCACCTTCACTGCTCAGTAGAGGCCACATGGGTAATTTCTTCAAAGTTCTCAAACGCCCTCATTTTCACGGTCCCAACTCTGTAGACCCCATGGTGAATTTTACAATCTACCTCCCCTGCTTTTGCAAGTCGTAGCTGAGCGACGATGGAGAAAATCACTGGACTGGGTAGAGGCATATTATTGAACCAGTCTCAGCTCTCACCTCGGTGGAAGCTGGCAGTCCTTTCACTTGTCTTTCGTTAGTTCCTTCCTCTGTGCCCTTCAGACTCTATTCCAAAAATGTTCTTCCTCTCCTCAAACCTCCTACCCAACTGCCTTCTCCCTGGTCCTCAACAGAAACCCTCAGCTCTTCTTCACAGAGGAAATGAGAATGTGAAACTCCACGGCTCCCAAGCATCCTTCCAGCCCTTTCCTTCTGTCCGTTTCTCCCGACTCCATGCCCCTAGCTTTACCTGTGTGCCTCGGTTCCCTGACTTCTCACATATCCCGGACATGCTCAGAAGATCAAAAGCTTTATGAAACCTTTTTGGCTGTTACCGTTCCACTCCTACCACCAACCGGGCAAACCTGCCCTCTCGCTCCTCTGTAATACCTCCCCGCCTTGGGAGTCCCTCTGGAGCTGCAGGTAGCCCCGTGTATTGTAACTGTTTGCTACATGCCCACCTCCTGACTTCCCCTGGGCAAGCTCAGCACCTCTCTCATCTTTATATACCTGGCGCCTGGCACACAGTTGGGACTTGATCAGCAGAAAAAGAAAGGGGCTTAAAGGTGCTAAGTCTTCTTAAGCATGTGTCAGGGCCAGGATCGGAGAGTCAGGGCAGAGCTTAAAAGCTGGTCGTGGAAAAAAGGGACACTGATGATAGGACACCGACTTTCTAAGCATTCTGGGCTAGGGCTTCAGAGAGTTGAGAGAAATTGATCATTTAGGTAAATACACCACTGCCCAAGGCAGCTGGGTGGGGGTACCAACAAGACTATAAAATCTTATATTAGCCTCAGAGAGCAGAAACATCTGCTAAAGCCACAGCGGGCGGGCTGGCCAAGTTCAGCAACGGGTTAGCCAGGACAGCCCTGTGACCAGCGGAAAGGGCCACAGAGGGGAAGAATCCATCATCTCGGCAAGGAGCAACGGGAGGGACCAGCAGCGACACGGGGGCCACGACAGCTCAAGGAGGGGCAGCCATCAACAACCGCCCGGGGTTCTTTAGCGCCAGGAGGGGCTGCAGGGGCCTCCTGTGCCCTCTTGGCCCAGGTCACTGCTGGCTCCCACACGCGCCTCACACCCTCAGTGCCCTCTGGCTGCCTGAACCTGAGAACTGCGTGAGTTTTTCTCCCTTTCTCTGAGGACTTCGAGGTTTCCTAAGGCGCACACAGCTAGCTCCCCACTCACATGCTGACACAACTTAGAGGACAGAGATAATTCACTTGGAACCAATGTCTCTGTTTCAAGAGTTTTCTTTTTCCCATCAACACTTCCATGAATCCCGAATTCGATCAACTCTTAGCCACACAGTTTGACATTAACAAAACACCAGCACTCTGACAACCTGCTGGGGTCAGAAAGGAACATCTTAAAACTCTTTGGACTCCACGTTAAGACAGCTTCCAATCCCAATCTTTGATCTCCATTATAAAGCAGGACCAATAAAAGATCACCGAGATTTATGGGCGAACTTTCATCTGAGCTGTTTCACACCTAAAATAACACAAGTACTGAAGCCAATAGGCAGAAATTTTAGGTTTAGGTTTCAACTGTTTAGGTTTTCTTTTGCTTTCAAAATTCAATTCACTTATTGAAAACATTACCTTAAATTTTACAATTACATTGTAGTTCCCTCTCAGAGAAGCCAGTTGGGAGACATTCGCTGGGCAGATATCACATCCTTTTGAGAAGGACAGACCTAAGTGTGGGTAGACAGTTGTTCCCTATCCTAACAGGTATCTATCTTTTATCAAAAAGAGTGTTTTTCAAGGGAGTTAAATGGACAACATTTAATTTTATCTTTCCTCCTGAGTACACCCTATTGTCAACAAGAGTAACCAAATGCATACTACTGGGAATAAAATCCCAACAAAAAGACTTTCAGCTAGGAGACAGTGAGGTGGTATTCCAGATCCGTTTCATTGCACACTGTCCCAATCTCCGGGAGAATTCCTTAGACTCTGACATTGGTTATGTACAAGTCAGCGGCACTGAATGAAAAGAAATCAGGACCACACTCCCTCCAGATGGGAAATCAACCTGCACCCGCACCCCCACCCCTACCCCCAACACAATACTCCATCCCCACCTGATGAAGTGGGGAGAAACGACTCTGCCACATGAGAGAGCAGAGGAGCTGGAGGAGGAGGGACGCAGCTCATCCAGCTTTTAAGGAGGCCTTTATAGGCAAAGTAAAGGGAAAACAGCAGAAAAGTTCCTGGACACAAGCCTTTAAGAAACAAAAATGAGTAGGAAGAAAGGTCAGTGCAGCGGTTCCAAGGACTCCGAAGACACAGCTGCTGCTGTCCAGGGTTGCGGGCCAGCGCCGCCGGCTCCCGCCAAGGTGGGGCAGTGCTGGGCAGCGGGCGCCCCTGCACACCCACTCCGGCCGCGGGCCTTCTGCCACCAGCTCCCACTTGCAGAGCTCAGAGCACAGTCCCAACTCTGCAATCCCAACGAGAAATTCTAGAACTGTGACAATCACGAAACCAAAGTAAAGAGAACATGTTTCAGTTATTTAACCCAGTTTTGGTTTTTCATTTTCTGATTATGAAACATAATTCCTGGTTATAAAAGGAGAATGCAGCAGCTAGACGAGAGAAGCAGGACACCTGCTTAGAAGAAGCTCTCATTGTGACTATAATTCTTAAATATCTGAATCTGAAGAGCAGAGTTCAACTTTTCTGTATAGGGAGAATGTTTCACATTTATTCATTTCATGTGGTCTTCAAAGAGATTGCTACTTCTCTTTCTCTTTCTACCATAACATTATAGCTTTTGTAGATCTGAGTGATTTTGGAGTGTCATCTCCCTTCCTTAAGAGGACCTGGGCCAGGCAAGGGCTGGGTTTAGCCAACTGCATTTTCAGGCAGAAGGTGTGGATGAGATGTCTCCAACCTGAGGTTATATTAAACATAGTCAATGTATTGCTAGCACGTGATTGGGGCACTCGAAGGCCAAATGACATTATGGTTTCCTGCACCTGGCAGAGGTAGGTCTGGAAGTCTATCTTCCAACCGTCACACATATGCCTACCTGGAGCAAGCAGTGGGATGAACTTTCCCAGGAGTTAGAGGGCAGCAGCCGTAGGCACACTGACCTGCCAGGATACACTGCTTCTGAGGGCCGTGCTCAGAGCCGGGCTTCTCCTCTGCCAGCTATGCGGGAGCTGCCAATCAGATTGGGCAGTGGCGGGAAACGGGGCAGCTGGATCCTTTCCCTAGGTGGTGACATTTAGAAGTTCCCAGAATGGAGCCGGTTTGGCACCTGGGCTGGTTTCTTTCCTGTAAGAGATGGGGCCAGGTAAAAGGTTCCCAGCTCCCAGAATGCCATGGTATGTGCTGGTGGGTGGTGGGGCTATCCCTCTCACCTAGTGCAGTCAAAGAGCTAATACCAGAAGTCATGTCCTAGGGCAGGCGAGGACAGAAAGTTCAAACCAACATGGGTAGCAATCCAAAACTGGACCACTGGATTCAAGGTAGGTAGGAAGTGAAAGTCATGATATCGCCAAAGACGTGAGATGACCCCAATAAGCAGGTGAATAGTGTTTCAAAGGAGGAGAAGGAAACCTGGAAGAATTCATGAGCTCCGAGGAGGTGGCAGAAATAACTCGTGTATGGTCTCTTATTCACCACTGTCCCCAGGCCTACGGCAGTGCCTGGCAGACAACTGGTGCTCTTTAAATACTTGTCAAAGGGGGTCTGTAGACTCAGTGACTTACGAGGAGTCACAGAATCAGGACCAGGCGGAAAAGCCCAGACTCCTCTTTGGCTCTCTTTGCTTTTCCATCTCAGAGACTCCAGGTTATCTTATAAAGGGCAGGTCAGAGCAGATTAGCCCCCACCCCTTAGAACAGGGGTCAAAACCTTTACTTAAAAGGCCAATAGTAAATCTGCATGCCATTCTGCTATTACGGTGTGATCATGCCACAGACACTACATAAATAAATGGGTATGACTGTGTTGTCGTAAAACTTTATAAAGGGCCGGCCCGGTGGCTCAGGCAGTTGGAGCTCCGTGCTCCTGACTCCGAAGGCTGCCGGTTCGATTCCCACATGAGCCAGGGGGCTCTCAACCGCAAGGCTGCCAGTTCAACTCCTCGAGTCCCGCAAGGGATGGTGGGCTCCGCCCCCTGCAACTAAGTTTGAACACGATCACCTTGAGCTTAGCTGCCTCCCGGATGGCTCAGTGGGTTGGAGCATGGGCTCTCAACCACAAGGTTGCCAGTTCAACTCCTCAAGTCCTGCAAGGGATGGTGGGCTGCGCCCCCTGCAACTAGCAACAGCAACTGGACCTGGAGCTGAGCTGCGCCCTCCACAACTAAGACTGAAAGGACAACAACTTGACTTGGAAAAAAGTCCTGGAAGTGCACACTGTTCCCCAATAAAGTCCTGTTCCCCTTCCCCAATAAAATCTTAAAAAAAAAAAAAAAAACTTTATAAAAATTGTGGCTGTTGTGGGCTGGGCTGCTGAGCGCCGGTTTGAAACAATAATTGGAGGTCAATACCTGGGTCTTGCCATGGCATCTCTTCAGTTTGGTTCCTCTTGAACATATGTGATCTAACAATTAAGTTTGCGAACTTATCCTAGGAAAAGCGCTACATACTTCATTGCTGAATATCACTATGGTCACCTTCCAAGTATTCCCCTTGGGAAGCTATGCACCGACGCCAGCGCCTAGTCCACCCTTCAAAGCATTTTGGAACTTCTTTTCTGGAGTGGCTATCAGAGCTGTCGTCATATTACTTTTGATGTCCTGAATGTTATCAAAATGTCTTCCTTTCAATATTTCCTTTATCTTCAGGTAAAGAAAGAAGTCATTGGGGGCCAGATTAGGTGAGTAGGGAGGGTGTTCCAATATAGTGATTTGTTTACTGTCTAAAAACTCCCTCACAGACAGTGCCGTGTGAGCCGGTGCAAGAGCCATGAATTGTTGGCGAAAAGTTCAGGTTGTCTAACTTTTTCATACAGCCTTTTCAGCACTTTCAAATAGTAAACTTGGTTAACTGTTTGTCCAGTTGGTACAAATTCATAATGAATAATCTCTCTGATATCAAAAAAGGTTAGCAACATCATTGCAACATGTTCGTGAACTTGATTGTCAGACCTCGTGTAACAGCCTAACAGGAAAACATATAATAACAGAGGGCAAATATTCTTCCAGGGAACACCTCTTTTTTTAAAGACCTTATTAGATGTGGGAAAAGATGTTCAGACAAGATTGCTATTCCTCAGGAATATTTTTTGTTTAAAGAGACATAAACAAAACAAAACAAAAAAGAAGACGACTAAATAGAAGCATGTTTTTCAATCCAAGAAACTGGAGACTGACTTTTACCTTCTGAACCAAGTAGACACTTGTTGCTCTCTCAGCAGCCACTTTATCCAATTCGGATCCCTCAGGAACAAAGTAACTGACGTCGGCAATGTGAACTCCCACTTCGAAGATACCTGGAAAGGTCCAAGAAGGGTGATCAGCCTAGAAGGGTAGGCCATGGTGGTCCCTCCCGGGAATCCTTCCCGGGAATCCTTCCCGAGAATGCATGCCTCTCCGAGGTCACAGGACCTGAAGGAGAGGCTGCTGTTTCTAGTCTCGCTGGGCACTCTACCTACCCCACGATGTCCCTGTTGTTACTTTCCTTATTGTACACCAACAGGTGATGAGATTTTGTCCTGATTAAGCAACAATGACCATTTCCACAAGATGTTTCCCATTTCTAAAGGCTTCTTCTCTTTGAGGAAACAAAAAATAGACTTGCCAAAAAAGACTCATTTTGGATGATGAACAAATCCTGTCAGGTCACCACCAGAAGCAAGTTAATCCCCAAATCCTGCAGCCTGCCTCTGAAAGCTCTGCTCTTCCTGCTCATTCTGGCCACAGCATGGCCTTCCTACCTTACTCAGCCCCCTCACTGGCCTTCCTCCTTTGATTCTGTTTCCTCTTAGCTAGCAACCTTCTTAACCACGGATCTGATGAGGTCACTCCTTAGCCTGCTGCTCAGTCCTTTCATGGTCTCACCCTGATCTACCTGGCCAGCCTGAAGACTTCACCTCCACATGCTCTGTATGCAGCTGTCATGGGAAACCTCTTTCCATTCCCGGAACGGATCTTACCTCATCCCATTCAGATGTCGTTTGGCTTGTGCTTTTCCTTATACTTAAGATAATCTCAATAGGATCTGCCTGTCAAAATTCTTCTTACCTTATAAGGGTCAATTGAAAGAGAATCCCAGAACCAAAAGAGATTCCCTGCCCTGTTTCTTCCACCTGAACTGTCAGAGCTGAATATACCCACTGTGGTCTTTTCTTCAGAGCTCACATCATGACCAAATATCATTGCGTATCTTCACTTGCTCACATGTTTACCATCTGCCTCTCTCCCGACGGTGTAAGCTCCAGAAAGCCTGGGCCTTTCATGTAAATGCTTTTCACATTGTAGGTCCAGTGCCTGGAAGAATGCCTGACACATAGTAGGCAACTGATCCTTGTTGAGTGAATGAATCAGTAATTGGTTTGCCTGCTGCCTTTCCCCGTCTGGTAAAAGACCCTACTTGTTTTCCCTCTTAGGACTGCCCTTTCCCTTACTGGTGGCGCTATTTTTCAACAGGCTCTGCCTTCCCTGTAGTTCTGCCGGAGAGGTGGTGAGATGATTCAGGCCAGTGGAACTGCACCTGAAGTGAGGCCCGGGAGCCAGATTATCAATTGAAGATTTACTCTCAAACATCCTATAAATCATCTACCAAAAAGAGCATGTGTAATTATATACACATATACACATTTACCTCTACGTGAAAATGCACAAGATAGACAGAATATGAAAGAGTACACATGTAAAATAAACGTATAGTTTGAGGAGAGCAACATGGGCAGACAGAAGCATGTGGATGTTATAAGCACAAAGGTGAATTTGCATAAATTTAAATATATGGTTGATGTAATTCCATTATACCAAATCCCTGTTCATAGTGACTAGTCAATCATAGGCATGCAACTCAAGTCAATTTACTCTGGGTTTGTTTTCAAGGAGTGATATGGACTTCAGGAGAGGGTTGGTCTCTCTCTCTCTCTCTCTCTCTCTCTCTCTCTCTCTCTCTCTCTCTCTCTCTCAACCCCGACAGTAAGGACAATTGTAAGTCTGGAACTGCTAAGGAAACATCTTTGCCACACAATCATACCAAGACAGAAAATAACAGGTATAAGAAGTAAAGGGAGAATCATGATGACCTCATCTGAACTCCAGGATCCAGATGAACTTGCAGCTAGTCTACCTGTGGACTTAGCAGTTCATGAGCCAATCAATTCCCTTTGGGTTATGACTCAGTGAAAGAATCCTTATTAATAGCAAGTTGACTCAGAAGAGTTTACTAACACATCACCACCTGCTCTTCTGTTTACTTGGATAACCAGCCCTAAGGTATCACACATTTTATCTGTAAATCTTATAGCTTTTGTCCTCCCATTCCTTCTTCACTGGGGGATGAGTTTTCCTTCAATTTTTAAAATGGAAAATGCTTAAACAGGGGTAGTTAAACTCAGGGGCTCAGGGGAGGAAAAGCATTTAAGTTTCCCCATTCTCCATCTGTCTCCCACCCCAAGACAACCCTCCTACGGGGCATTTGTTGGGTTTCCCCGCCCAGTCCAGTAACATTAATGCATGAGGGACAACCTAAGTCCATCGAAGAGATCCTGCTGTTACGGGATAATATAACAGATCTATTTCCCACAGAGGAGAGAGGGCTGTCTGGAAAGCTGAGAGAAACGAGTGTGGCTCCAAGTTCAGCCGCCTCATTCTGAGAGCCATGCAGCTGTGTTGTTGGGTCACTGGGGGCAGCGAAACCTGCCCTGCGATGATCGAGGAACTCAACCCTAAGAAAATGTGGCCAAGAATCTCAGACGGCTCAACTTCCAATTCTGATACTACAAGTATCTAAAAGCAACACTTGGAGAAGGTAAAATAAAGTGTCTTCCTTTGAAGTCAGAATTATAATATATTGGCCTAACAGGTAAATATTGACTAAAGGAAAAGAGAGAGGATTATGACATCATGATATAAACCATAATTTTAAATTCAGTCTCTGTGTTGTTACTACACATGAACTTTCTGTCCTTTGTCAAAATTGACAAACTGACAAAGAGTTCATTACAGGAGATAAAACACGAAGGGGGCCAATCAAAACATACTTGAGAGGCTTAAATTTCACTCAGAATTCCCAGCAGAGCCTCTAAAACCAGCAAAGAGAAGCTCTCTTATTTTCCCCTTTGGACATTTTTAATGGAAACCCTAAATAAATATTTTATTACATATATTTACATAATGTGAACTTGCAGAACTCTTGAGGTAGTGGTACTGTAATTTTTATTCTATGAAGGAGAAAATATAAATCCAAAAGGTTATATAATATATGTCATCGAAACATTTAGGACAAATTCGATGTTTAAAAAAAGTACCATCTTTCAGATGAAAGCATTCTTTAAAAATTTCTTTTGCATTGAACCATTTTCATCTACTGGGGCTAAGGTGAGTCCTGTGAGTTTTGAAGAACTGTAGAAGCAGAGGAAGAGTCCCCAAGGCCAGCCATGTCTGATTAACTTTGCACTGGGCCCACAAACTTATGCTCAAAGGAACACAAATGCCCCTTTGAATGAACTTGAGAGGACATCAGAACTGCTTCATCCAATTAAAACACGCCTAGAACCTAAAGTAGTGGCTTAAGAACCATCTTTCGAAGCCAAGCCTCCCAGCCAGTTCAGCCACTTCCCAACAGTGTCCCTGCCAGGTGGCCCCCAACATATCCTCAAGGGGGTGGAGCTCCCATTTTGAAGTCTCTCACTCTGCTTCTGAAGAGCTCTGGTCATGAGAAAGTGCCTCCTTACACAGATCCGTGATGCACGGAAATGAGCCACTGGTCCAATCCAGCCCTGAGCATCCGTAAGGGGCAACCCCTCTGGTTAAGGAGCTCACAGTCTAATGGGGTTGGCACTTGGTGGATATATCTGTGTGGCGACAATATGATGGTACTAGTGCTGTGACAGAGGAAGGTCACAAAACCTCACTGCATGGGAGCGAGTTGAGCTGAAATCTGCTTTTACTTCACCGAGAACACGTGAAGTTTTATAATTTATAACAATGACATGAATGCACTGTTGACAACGATCACAAAAATGGTAACAAGGATAGCGGCAGTGACCATTTGATGTCCTCTGTGCCAGGGGCTCCATACACATCAATGCAGATTTGACAAAAGCCATGTAAACCACTTTTAACAGATGAATCATCTGAGAGGTTCCAAGTCACTTGCCAAGGTTAGCTGGCTGGTGAGTAATAAACCCTGGATTCAAAACCAGGTGGGATTCAGAGCCTCTGCTACTTTTATTACCACCCTCAACCCCGCCACTATCACCATAACTCCAGGACATGATACAACCTGATTTTTCATCTCGGGACCACAGCTAGAAATCCCTCCCCAGCTCTTAAGGTTCCACAGATGCCACATTCTCAGCTGTAGTTCAGGAATCCCGTCAGGGACTTTCCCAGCTTTGTTCACAGCCATCTCCCTGTCTGTAGGCCCTTTGGGTTCCACTTGTGACAGGGCCACTTGTGACAGGGCCTGTTTAGAGAGCAATCACCAAGCCATCGACTCTCGTTCTATTTAATCATAAGTCCCTGAGATCCAACAATTCCTTTTTAACCTTCTAGCTTCCAGTCATCTGTAGCTGGGGCAGAGTGACTGCCGGAAGTACTCTACTTGAAAGGGCGGTGCCAAGTACAGGTAGAAGTGTGCTAGGCTTCCCCTGCCTTTGCCTTCCAGACTGGGGTCACCTGAGCTCACCTTTACCCACCGCTGAGACTGGACAGTGGTGACAGAAACTCTTCTTGACCTAGGAGGACACCCCTTTTAATCCAGAATGTAGGGGAACAATGCTGCTAAATGTCCCTCACCAGCAAAAAAGAACTGCTTTTGTCCAGGTCACTAACTGGCCTTGGTGTCACTAGGTCCAAACACTTATAGTCCTGACTTGGCCTGGCCCCACAGGGCATCTGAGGCCTGGTCATTTCTCCTTCCTTGAGACACTCCCTTGGCTCCGGGTGTCGGTGCTGCAGCTGCTCCTTCCCAGGCTCCTCTCCTTCCGTGACCCTTACATGTCGGCGTGCCTCTGAGCTTTGCCCCAGGCTGCCTTCTCTTCCAACTCTTCTCTCTCTCCCTAGACTGTCTCATCCACTCCCAGGAGTTCCAGCACCATCTCTGCTTCAGTGTCCTCACTCGGTGCCATCAGCCCAGAGGGCCCGGGACTCCAGGCTGCCATGTACCAGGGTCTGCTGGGAAGTGCCACTCCGCTGTCACACAGGCAGCTCACACGCCACCCCCCAACGAAACCACGTCTCTTCCTGTGTCTTCCCTCCTAGGAAGGGGGATCAGTTCCACAACCCCAAAGGGGCACCACCGCCGCCTAAACCTAAAAGAAACCTGGCTCTGCCTCAGTCTGCGTCCGTCAAGCGCTCTGAACTCTACCTCCCGACAGTTCAAGTCTGCCCACCCTCCCCACGGCCAGGGCCACCATCGTTTGTTTGAAGGAAGATCTAGCAACCCCCTTGTTGCTCTCCTGGCCATTTCTCAAACCCATTTGCCACACTGAAGATAGTGTTCTTTTCCAAATACAAGTCTCGCTGGCACCCCACTGTGTAGTGTAAACCCTGCAGGCCCCCCACTGTGCCGAGCACACAGCCCAGACTGGGTGTCAGCGGCCTCACTGGCCTGGCTCCTCCACCGCTCCAGTCCCTTGGGCTCATTTCTCCCTCTGCCCGCTATTCTCTATCACTGCTTCACAAAGAGGCCACACTGACAAAAAGCTCCGGCCTGTGCGTCTGCCTTGAGCATGTGCAAGTGTCCTGGTCCTAAGCCCTTAAACGCCAGCCACTGGCATAGAACTTCTCAAGCTGCTTAAACCCATCAGGCTCCACTGTTCTCCCCTGCAGGGTGTTCTCCTCCTCTCCCCCCTGGGCCTGCAGACCACTGCGTGAACCCCATTCCCTCTGGCTGGGGTCCCTGCTGCCCCAGACCAGGCTCACCACCCCTTCCGTGTCTTCCTACAACATCTTACACCCTCCCGACCCCCAGCTCTGCACCACTTACTACAAGTGGGTCATGAGATCTCTCCCCCGTCCTCTGCTATGAGCACGAAGGGCAGAGAACGGGCCAAGCGAATAGTTGGTGTCTGACGTTTAGATGTTTACAGAATAAGAAAACAAGATGTAGGGCAGCTCTGTTGCCACTCTGGGTTGAAAGGGGTTGTAAACGCTGCCTGGTCGAACTGCAGAATCCTCCCACACCAGGTCTTCCCAGAGAGCGTCCAACCTATGCTTGCATACCTCAGGTGACTTAGAAGTCACCACTTCCCAATGCAGTCCGCTCCGCCTTCAGAGAGCAATGACGACAAAACATTTCCCGTTTAAAGCCAAAAGACACCTTCCTCGACTTTCCCCTGGTTGGTGCAGTTCCTCGTCAGGGGGCTGCCCAGAACAAGCCCGTCTCCTCAGAGACAGCGATCTGGCTCAGAGAAAAGAGTGAAGGGGCAGACTTCTTCCCGGAGGGCTGGGCTCGGCTTTGAGACACTGGCTTTGAATATTTAGGCACTTAGCATGTGGCGCCCTGGATCTTCTCTCCTTCAGGCTAAATACCCACTCGGCTTGGCTCTGAGTCACCTCAACATCTCCTCCTAACACGTTACTAATGACCACCTTCGTTCACTCAATTAGCCAGTCAATACACGCTTATTAAGCTCCTGCTATGCGGCAGGTACTTTTCTAGGCACTTGGGGACACACAAGTCAACAAGATTGACACGGTTTCTTCTCTTGTGGAGCTTACATTCCAGGGAGGAGAGAAAGACAGTAAGCAAACAAATAAATGATAAGATTACTTTTAAGATAGTAAAAAGGACTTTAAAGAAAAGAAAACATGGTGAGGTGATGAGAATGCCTCAGGTTTAGTTAGGAAAGGTCTCTGAGGAAATAAACTGAGATGGATGTCTAAAAAGGACCATGTCACGTGATGGCATGAGGGAGACCACTCCAGGCAGGAGAAGAACCAGAGCAAAGGGTCGAAGAGGAAGCAAGCCGATGCATCTAGAAATAGAATGAAGACTGGAAAGAGGGGGAGAACCGGAAGCTGGGAGGCCAGTGAGGTAGATGGGCCCCAGTAAGCGACGCCCCGTAGGTGTAGGACGAAGCATTTAGATTTTATTTCAGGTGCAATGGGAAACCACTGGAGAGTTTGAAGCAGCAAAATGACATTAATTGAATATACCATATTCACGTTCTCATTTTGGCACCTCCTTCATTCTGCATACATGGTTCTACTAATGTAGTCTTAAGTCGCAGTGAACTGAAAACCACAATCTCTTGGGAAAGGCGCTGACAGGCAAACCAATTCAATCAGTCCTCCCACATGAAGTTACACATTTGGTAAACAAAGGTAGATGATGAAAAGCATAACCTAATAGACACACTGACAGATGCAACAGGAGTTGGGATTTCCTGTCCCGCAGGCTGTTTTCCATCCAGCCTACAATACAGAAACATGACGTTCTTGCTGGGGTCACCCTTTTGACCCTGTGGGAGTCTTCTAAACAACATGAGCCTTTGAGAAACAAATAACAGTGTTCTGGAAGCTCAGAAAGGCTCATGTCACAATGGAGAGAGCTGAGAGAAAGGGACTGCATGCTGTCTCGACGTCCTCAGCACGGAGGGGCTTCACTCCGGGCGGCACTTCCAGCCAGGATGTGGGCCCTGGCCTTCATTTGGTCCCACTGAGTTTTAGAGACTGACTCCATAGCTGAGGAACAACTGGGCTTGGACCACCTTGTGGCCACACAACAAACTCCATCTTTTAGTTGGAGTTAGCAAGTTCCCTGATTTGGGTGGAAACGCTAATTGGGTTGCAAGGTAAGAGGGAGAACTCAAACTCTGATGTCCTCCAATTCTGTGTGGTATTTGGTTATGTAATAAAACACAACAGTTGACCACTGGTCCAGCAAGGTATGGCAGCTCTCCATGGCCATGACGTGCTGAGGGTCTGAGCATATTTTATAAACTTAAAAGGAGTCAAAGTAAAATATTTCTGCAGCAAGTAAATCTGAATGCAGCGCAAGGTGCCTGTGTCTGAGGAAGGGACGGCACAAGACGCATGCCCAGGATTTGAAGAGTCTGTAAACTGTCTTGTTTCAAGTTTCTTTTTGCCACTACCCAACAAAGGGTTAATGAGGACCTTTAGCTGCAAACTCCTTAACGGGTGAACTCACCTTCTGGAACCTTTTCCCTTCATTATTACAAAGGCCTCTATCAATCTGCAAGTACTCAACTCAACTGCCCACACAGCAATTTTTGTCATGTTCAATCTAATTCTCAGGAATCTAAGTTTAAATTTATATGAACAGCATGGAAGAGGAACACCCAGGTAGCAAATTCCACTTTTCCCCTTCCAAATGATTTGAGCAATGGCCTCCTTCATTAACAGGAAAGAGAATGAGGAGCTAAACATGTGAAGCTGGCACCACACCCAATATCTGGGAGTTTCCAGGCGTTTCAGAAGTGAGTGGGGAAAGCCCAGGTCAGCAGGTCAGGCCTGGGACAGAGACCTGAGCATGGGCTCTCGAGCAGGAGGGCAGGCATTTGGCCCTTCCTCGGTGCCAAGAGCCAGTGAGGTCTGAGGGGCCGAGAAGGTAGTTACAGAGTTAGGAGATCCAGATAATAAGGGCCGGGAGAGGGGGTGGGCTGGATGGGGCGGACTGGCCACAGTTTCAGGGTTCCCGGGGCTGGATGATGGGAACAAGGGGTTTCATTATACGATTCTGTCTACTTTTGTGCATGTTCAACATTCTCTATCCAAAAATTAAAAATAAAAGAGTTTGCAGAGGCTGAAGCCAAGTAAAGAAAAAAGTTTAAAAAGGAAAAATCCAGTTAAGGAAAACTAGCTACAAGTTTTAAACGAAAGACAAGCCAACTGAGGCAGGAGAGGGTTACTGCTTAAGAAGAGCAGAATTAAACGTCCCCAGTGACGAGCTCTGGAAGTTGAGGATAACGGGGACTATTCCTTTCTACATTATACACATTTTGTAATGTTTCCAGCTTTCAAGGCTGGAAAAGCCATAATGATAAAAAATATAAAATAAAAAATGCAAGACTGGCTTGAAAATGTCTGGAAAGAAATATATCAAGATGGTAACAATGCTTTTTCTCTGAGTGGGAGGATTATAAAATTTTTCTTTCTGCTTGTATGTAAATTCTAATTTTTCTATCATAAATGGGTTATTTGTTTTACAGTTTTGTTTTTTTAAACTAAAGACACACCAACAAATGCTGTGTCCCCCCTCAGCCACCCCCAACCCAATTCCCCACCACACAGCAAGAGAAAGCCTCACTGGCCAGCCTGGGTAGGTGGCAGCGAGACAGGGTGGCTGCTCATCTGACAACTTTCCTGAGGGATAGCAGCTACCAAAGCCCTTTGTAGGCAGGTTCTGCTCAGGGGAGCTCAGGAACTGAAGTAGCAGAAACTGGGCTCACCCCTTCTGAATAGGAAACAACTCTTTACATGCTAGAAATGTGACTCCAGTTTGTGGCAGCCTGTGGCTTTTGTCATCATTTTACAGGTTCGGTGCACAAGGCTAGCACAAGGAACCTGTTCTTTCTCATTCCGGGGGGGTGGGGTGAGGGTGGGGGAATGCTTGTATGATCACAGCAGATGGGTTTCCCAAAGACGCAGGCTTGAAAACGGAATTTCAGCAAATTTTCACACTCATTTGTAGATGTTTCTATTTTTAAAAAGCCTCTCTATTATCAAAACATAATTGCTAGTCTATAATCACCAAAATGAAAAGATTTATAATTGTCAACAAGTTTTGAGGCAATATCAACATCTATGTGTATTTAAATGCCTATGCACTAAGTGTTAACTGTCATCAACAACTGCTCAGTCCAATCCCAGCCTTCCTTTCAGCTGAAATTACAGCAATTTTCATAGTCACCTTGAATTGAGAGGCAAAAGCTTTTAAAAGCTTTGTATCCTGGAGACAAAACCCCTCAGTAGCTTTTCTCTCATTCTGGAGAAGCCTTTTTGGGTTCTTACTATTTTTTCACCATACCCAATTTGTTCTTTTTGGATCTGATTACTCAGTTTCATTAATGAACCTCTTTGCATGAAGAAACTGTTTTTTGATTCCCCGGGGCTTCACCAAGTTAGCAGAAAATGACATCCATAATTTATGTGTGCTTACGATATGAATCCACCACACTGGTTGTCCTGGAGCAATAGCATGTTGACTGCTGGCTTTTTAGATCACTTTGCTTGTATTAATTCATTTAACCCTCCCAATGCTATGAGACAGATCTCTTTCTACAGATGGGGAAACTGAGACCCAGGGAGGTCACATATTTTTGCATCAAGGTCTGGCTCACGAGACTTAGCTCTTAACCCTCACTTTATGGGATGCATCCCCTTAGTATCAGGTACTTGACTAACTTTTTTTTTTTTTAACTGGGGAATACTGACTAACTTCTAATTGCTTCTTTCTCAACTCCTATAGGCCGTAAGCGCTGTCAATGGAACATTTAGAAAGGGTTATACATTTACTTTGCAGAACACACATTTTGAGACAACTAAGTAGAACACATTATGATTTTCAATGTGAACAAAAGTGACTCCTTTATGAGGACAATAAATATTCATTAAATAAAAACCTTGTCACATACTCCCATAACCAATGGTCACTTTCTATTTTTGAACTACCCATTTTTCAATTAGTTATAACTCAGTTTTCCAGTTTTTTTAAAAACTCAGTTTTCGTATAAAGTATTCTGAATTGCCAAATTTTCTAGGTAACTGAATGCCAACCCTTTAATCATCACTAGTTTCTGGTTTTAATACTTCCGGATGAAAATCCTCTATAAATGTATTACATACTTCCTTTCCTTAATAGCAGAACATAATTCAATGTTAATAACTCAGGGTCATTAATATGAACATTTATTTTATATTTTGCAAAAGATGCTGATGTGGCACAGTACGGCAAAGTTACCTTGTCCTCAGGACATATTCTCAAATTTACTTGTGTCCTGTGTCACTAAAATGGAGTAAAGACTCTCAGATGCAAAACCTCCTGGCTATTTATAACAAGTTATCACTGATTAGACTAGGCACACAAAAGATAGTCCAATATTTCTTGATTAAAGGACTCATCTTCATAAAAGTTCTATGGGGCAGATACTATTAATATTTGTATTTTGCAGACAAATACACTTGGCTCAGGGAGCTTAGATAATGTACCTGATGTCACACCGAAAGTAAACGGCAGAGCCAGGATTAGAATACCGATGGACTCCAGTCAGGCCACATGCCATAGCGCTGCATGGTACAGCCTTTTCCTAAGGTCATTCCATGGTTGTCAGTATCCCTCAACTTTTTAGTTCATAGCAACTTTTTTATTTATTTATTCATTCACATGCCATACAATTCACTCATTTAAAGGGTACAATTCAGTGGTCTTTAGTATATACACAGAGTTGTGCAACCAGCACCACAATCAATTTTAGAACATTTCAACACCCCCCAATGAAACTCCATATGTTTTCAATCACTCCCTATTCCTCCCCAACCTTCCCAGTCCTAGGCAACCACTTATGCAACTTCTGTCTCTATAGATGTGCCTATTCTGGACATTTCACATAAATGGAACACACAGTATATGTCTTCTTTCACCTAGCATATTTTCCAAGTTCATCCATGTTATAGCATGCTTGCTTTCTTTCCTTCCTTCCTTCTTTTCTTCCTTCCTTCCTTCCTTCCTTTCTTTCTAGCATGCATTATTTCTTTAATGGAGGAATTATATTCCACTGTGTGGATATATATTTATTTAACTATCCATCAGCTGGCAGATATTTGGGTTGTTTCTACTTTTTGTGTGCTCCTTCATTTTTTATAGTAAACTTTTTATGGAGGCATAAAGAGTTTGTATATATAAGGTATACAAATGTTAAGCATACGCTTATAGCTCAGTGAAATTTTACACAGTGAATACACTTAGGTCATCACCCCCCAGTTCAAGAAATAGAACATAACCAGCACTCCAGAAGCTTCTCTTGTATCTTCCTCTCAGTCTTTATACCTACAAAATATTACTGCTTTTTTGACCTCTATAATCTATAATCATAGAGTAGTGTTGCCTGTCTTTGTACTTTATATAAACGGATTCATACAGTATGTAGTGTGTGTGTGTGTGTGTGTGTGCCTTCTTTTGCTCAACATATTTTTGAGACTCATCCATGTTGTTTTGAATTTGCTCTGCAGCATTGTTGTATAGTACTCCATTATAAGAATATCAACAATGCACCCATTTTATTGTTGGTAAGTGCTTGGTTTGCTTTTAGTTCTTTGCTATGATGAATAACATTGCTGTGAGTATTCTTGTACATATGTACTCATTTCTGTTGGGTATATACCTAAGAAGGAAACTGCTGGCTTATGGAGTCTGAATCTATTCCGCTCCATTTTGTACCATACAATGGTTTTCCAAGGTGGTTGTACCAACCTCCACTCCTATTCAGTGTATGAGAGTTCTCACTGCTCCATATCCCCACTAACATTTGGTAATGTCAGCTTAAAAAAAAAAAAAAAAGCAATTTTGGTAGAAACACAGGAGTATCTCACTGTGGTTTTCATTTCTATTTGCCCTGTGGACTAATGATATTAAGCACTTTCCATGTGTTTTTGCCCACTGGCTACCTTCTTTTATGAAGTGCCTGTTCAACTATTTACATAGTCTTAATAGGAGTCCTTTGCTGGATATATGTGTTGCAAACATCTTCTCCTACTCTGTGACTTGCCTTTTCATTCTATCACTCTTCTCCTTAAGGTTAGTGCATTTTGTGTCCTATTTCAGAAATCTTTGCCTATTCCAAGGTCATGAGGTTATTCTTCTATGCTGTCTTCTAAAAGCATTAACACTTCAAGAAGCGTTAATGTTTTCACCTTTTTACACTTAGATCTGTGAGCCACATGAAATTGATTTTCATGTATGGTGTAGAGTAGGAGTCAAAGTTCATTTTTCCCCCCGTATGGATAGCCAAATGATCCAGTACCACTGATTGACAAAACCATCCTTTCCTCGCTACACTGCTGTGATACCTTTGTTGAAAACCAGGTGATCATATATGCGTGGGTCTGATTCTGGATTCTCTATTCTGTTCCCACCTTGCCTTCTGAACAGCAACTATTTATTATTTCAGCATAATTGTACTAAAATTTCATGTCAATTTTAATATTTCCATTTTTATATTAATAATTTTTACTGTGCACTTTTTGTCTGGCACAGTCCTAAGTGCCAGGGATTAGCTCACTTAATTCTTCCCAGCAGTTTTAAATTAGCTTTATTATTATCATTCCCATTTCACAGATTAGGAAATGCGAGGCATGGAGAGGTTAATTGTTTCCTCTGAAATACAGACGGTGCCACTTTTCATTTTGCTGTCATACTATCTACTTTTATGGAAAAGCATCAGTAGCAACTGGAGGCAACTCCTGCTAATATCTTTAAAGCTAGGTTGTATTTTTGCAACAGCAGGCATAAATGGAGCTTTATTTCTTTAGCTTTTCATATCCTCAGTATTTTAGAACTGGAAGACACTTGAGAAACTCTCTAGTTCAAACCCCCATATAGCTGAGGAAAGAGAATTTCCGAGAAACCACAGACATGCCCAAACTTACATGATGCAGGAGAGGCAAAGATGAGACAAGAACCCAGCTCTCCTGCTCTTATTCCAGTGCTCTTTCTGGTACACCACAAGTGCCTCTCATCACGCAATGAGTGTGTTGGATCACTGAGACTTCTGAACTGGCTTCCAGGTTTACCTTGGTGCCAGATACTTGAGGATGCCTGACTGGTGGATGCCAGATTATCTTGGCTTTAATGAGCAAGGAAACTGGAACCAATCAGCAGAGCTGGAAGCAGATGAACAGGCCACCGTCCAAATTTGGTTTAACAAGGTGCACTGAGACATCCATGAAAAAAGAGAATTTCCGAAGCCCGGACCCCACAGAAATCAGGCTAGCAAGATTCGAATGGAACATAGGAATAAGACACTTAGAGGGGTGGAGCTGTCTCTCCACTTAATCTTTCCACTTAGATTCTGTGTCCTCAAAACAGGAACTCATTGGCAAGCATCCCAGAAGCCCACTTCCATGCCAGAGTACTCGCATGACTATTCAGTTACTTGGATTTTTCAAGTCAAGGTACGATTCAGTAAAAAATGATCACACTACAAGGACAGTTAAAATTGTTCACTCACCAAATGCCCTAGATGAATGGAGAAGACAAGCACTTCCTTATGAGCTGACGGCTCTACAGAATTTTCCATTTCTCTTCCCAGGTTCATTATCGAGGGCCATACTATGAAAATAAGGTTTGTCTGAGATCAAGTACTTGGATTGCCGGGCATGTGCCTGAGGTCAGAATGCCCTCTGACATAAGAGACCGCAAGGGGAAAAATCAGTGTTTCAAAACTGGGATTAGAATTGACTTCACACAGAAGAGGCGAGTAAGAGAAACAGCACTCGAAGCACCTCGCATCGTGAAGATGTCAGAGACAAAACCCAGAAGTGGGGCCAACTAGAAAACTGCCCCGCAGAGGAATTGTTCTTTTCCAAAAATCTAAGGAAGAGCTATCAGGGGTTCTCGTCTCGAACAGAAGGAACAGATTTTAAACATAGTTTCTCTACTTAAACGTTGCACATAGGTCTTATTTTTAAGCTACATGTGGCATGTTTCTAACATCTAATAAATGACAGTTTCTAAAATAAGTCTGAGTTGCATCTTACAGTATAGTGTTCAATATTCAGGAGGGGACAGCCCTTTGAAACACGGCACTTCGGGGTCCAGCTCGCTGGTGGATGAAGCAGGGAGAAGTTCTCGCCATAGTGCTGGAAGTAAGAAAGACGGGAGAGCCTATTTCCCACCCAATGACCTAAGTGACAAGAGCTTAGGATTCTGATTCTGTCTTTTTAGTCCCTGTCAACAGGGGGTTTCTGAGGGCATGGGTGTAAGGCGGGGTCCAGCCAGAGCTAAGGACTACAAGGCATGGTAAAATTGGAGTGGGGCAGAGTACAAGGTAATGCAATGCTTTCTTGAGGTCACCTCAGGGTTGGTGCTGCGTGTGTAGCAGGAGATGCAGCAGGCCAGGTCTCCTACTAGATGTATAACCAAATGACCTTGACCTTCAGCTTCTTTAAGTATGCAGCAATTATACTGCCACTGGAGTGCACTGACAAGACTTGTTGGGTTTTACAGTACAAGGCATGGGCATGTTCTTTCACAAAGGGAATGAACCTCCCTGACGTGGTTCTTCCTGGGATGGGGCAGATCCTCAGAGAGGAAATGCAAGAAGTAGGCCCAAGACCTCTTTCTAGAACCTCTTAGGCCTAGACTTTAAAGGGCAGATGTTGAAGTGTGGTGCCTGGCCAGTGTGGGGACAGGACCAAACCTAGGTGGGCCTGGTCTACACTTATTTAATCTTTGTGTCTTCATCTTTTAAATGCGTCTGTTAAAAAAGACCCATATAGCTAGACGTAGCCAGTCGAACCGTCTTTACTTTTTAACTGTAGAGTTAAATTTAACGTGCGTATTAATTTTTTTTGGCAACTTAATATGTGCTTTTTATTTGTCCTGCTTCTTCATATATATATATATATATATATATATATATATATATATATATATATATTTTTTTTTTTTTTTTACTCTTGCCATGCCTTCTTTTACATTGAGGTGTTTTTGTGTGTTTTTCTCATTTCATTTGCCTCTCTCTACAAGTTTGGAGAATATTTACTAAGTTTCTATTTCTTACTTAAAAGACATTTGAAATGTTTATGGAACACGAAGACTATAAATACAATATGTATGATATAAAATATAAAAACAACGCAGAAACTGAATATTAAAAAGCACACGTACATGTTTATATGTTTCAAATTCTGTTCCAAAGTAAAATCCTAACATGCCAATTTTTCCCCCAACATTAATGGTTTTTGGAAAAAGACACTTAGTTTGACAATACTAGAAAAACAAAAAATGAGATCTAATAACTACGTTTGATATTTTGTGTCTACTTTTTAAGATTTCCATTTTGGCAGAGGCAAAAGTGGAAACAGGAGTTTTTGTCATTCAAGTAAATGAATTGTTTTCCACTATGACATGCATGAAAAGCATAGGAGAGTTTGGTTATTTGTCTTGTACATTTTTTGGGGGCAATAGAGGGGGCTTCTATTGTTACAGTTATGATAGATAATTGCCATTTTTTGTTTCGGTACTTGTACCCACAGTATATGTTCATATAGTAAGTAAGTCATCTTATACCTTATCCTTATCTTTAAATATCTGTGAAGCTAATCTTTATAGGCTCAATTTTTAAAACTTTCTCCTTTTCTAATATAAGCACTTAAAGCTATAAATTTTCCTCCAGGTATTGCTTTAGCTGTATCCTTGCATGTTTTATGACTTATGTCCACTTGACATTTACTAGAACTTTATCTTTGGCAAATCTTTAAGGCTTCCGTTGAGGGTTAATTCCTCTAGAAAGGATATGTTTATGATTTTTTGTGTCTTCAGGAAATATTGTCCACCTAGTGCCACTTTAAACTAAATACTCGGCTTGGAATTTTATGGACTGTGCAGGAATTGTTAATTCAGATCCTAAGCAAGCTGTCTGGGTCACGAGGCTTCAGAAGACACCTTTAGGTTAGTTGCTTTAGCACATACATCCTTCTTTGGTTATCTGCTCTTGTTTCATTCCTGCCTTTTAAGGACTTGCCATACTTTCTTGCCAACTTAGCCATAGTTTTTAAAGAAGTATCATTTTCAAGAGTTTTACTGAAGAAGGGTTTTTCAGGCTACCCATTCTAATACTACTGGAAAGGTAAGTCCTATGCAAAATGTTGTGCATACATACACATTTGTGCACTTTTCTCAGGAGAAAGTCCATAGCTATCATGAGACACTCAAAGGGAATCTATGACCCTGAAGAGATTAAAACCACTACCATACATTCTGTTTCGGCCTTATACAAACTAAAATAGACTTTACCTGATGTTTTACAGATCTCTAGGCAAGAGGAAATTCTGCAGATAGCCATTTAAAGTTGATTTTCATTCTCAAAATGTCACTTGATTTTTATGTTCTAGTATTACCTTGACATCCTCCCCATATACCAACCAAACTTACAAACATCCCCAACAGAAGAAAATCAAAAACTATTTTTTTTCAATTTCCAGTGTCTCAACATACTATTAATTAAGACCTATCTGCTACCAAAGGGATACACTTGGATTTTTGTGATACCAACTTTCTGTTTCTCCACACTGATGAAGGAGCATCTCAACTGCAGATGCCCTTGGTTGTTAAAAAGCCTTTTCCTAACTAGTAAGCCTTTTTGCCAGTATAATTAAAGTGTGGGGGGGGGGGAATCTGGTTTTTGTATCACAAACTGTTTTTTTTTTCTACCATGTTAAGATTTATTCAGGAAGTTGATTTTATCAGAAAATTAGTACTCATTGAATTTGGAAATGGCAAGGATACAGACAGGCGGGATATGGGAAAAAGTGACGAAATAAAACCAGCAAAGAGTTGCTATAAAGCCTTTAGGTATGAAATGAGAAGAGCAGTGTAGGCATGCAAGAGACTCATGCAAGAAAATAATAAGTAAGGACTGAGGCTCAGAGACGCCAATTCACAGAGCTGGACGAACAGACGTCATGACCATAACATATAATTCAGTGCTCTCCTAGTATCGCTGAGACATGATGAGATGGGCTGAAGACTTGACTGTGATGGCAGAAAGGTACACCATTCCACAGACACAGACTTGCTTCAGGCACGCACGTGGAGTAGGCTTCTATGTCAGCATATGGGCCCAAAGGCAACCCACAAACTTAAGGCTATTAGCACAGTAGGAATGAAAAGGGCAAGATAAGAAACAGAAAAAGGAGTGAAACACTGAAAGTATACACCAGGTTGCCTGGTTAAATTGACTAGACTGAATGGTTTTTAAACACAGGGTACCCTGCAGGATACTCAGGGCAGAGAGATGTCCAAGAAACTCCCTGCCCTTAGGAAATAAGCAAAAAGGGGAATTTAATCCAGAGGCAACGATGTTTATTGCTGCATTACAGACATGAAGAAAATGTGCTGACAGGATAGGCACAATTCATTCTGCAGGAGGAAAGCAAATGTCTGCCCAGGTTTTGCTCTGAAATAGGATTTCAGCCGACGCAGATGTAGGCAGGGAGGCCAGGCATTCCCAGCAAAGAGCAAAGGGCAAGGAGAGGCTGGCGCGCGTGCGTGCGTGCGTG
Organism: Rhinolophus ferrumequinum; assembly: GCF_004115265.2. NCBI lineage: Eukaryota > Metazoa > Chordata > Mammalia > Chiroptera > Rhinolophidae > Rhinolophus > Rhinolophus ferrumequinum. The sequence continues at coordinate 6,451,456 of NC_046291.1, forward strand.
CGTGCGTGCGTGCGTGTGTGTGTGTGTTGGGGGAAGTGGCACTGGGAGGTGCGGAAGGTAGGAGAGAAGGCTGGGGACTAATCTTAAAAAGCTTTGATAACAAAGCTCTGCTAACAAATGTGGACCATACCCACGGGCACAATAAAATTTTTAAACAAAAAAGCAACATGATCTGGTCCTTGTGTGTATGGAGTAGAAAAGATAACTGGGTAGCAAGGTGGAGGATGGACAGGAGGAGGGAGGGAAATTATTGAAAAGGCCATGACAACAGTGCTCAGAGGACAAGGAATCGAATCTGATTCCAGGATTCCTTCTCTAAAAAAACTCTGGTTGACCAGGTGGCAGGTGATGCCTTTACAAAAGCAAGGGACAGAGGAGAAAGAAGGTCAGAGGCGAAGCAAGGTCTCAACACCTTCACTCTGGTGCGGGTCATGCCCCCTCCCAGCAAAACCCCAAATTTGGATCACTGCGACCTTTGCTCCTACACCTAGGAGGCTGAGGGTGACCGAAGAAAACCCCCAGACTTGCTAGTATTCCAGCTCAGCACATCCGAACAGTTTTGTAAAGCTTTGTATGCTGGGTTTCTGGTCAGCTCCCTACCGTAGCCCTTTCACTATTACTCCCCTCCACCTGCCCTTCTGCCCTCAGCAGGTGATTCTGAGCGAATGTTACCAGGTGTGAAGACCCAGCAGCAGTGGTCCCTTCCCTATGTATGACTTGTCCCTCATTCTCAAAGGAGGGGCATTCACCCTCCATGTCTTGGCCTCACTTGCCACTTACACTCTGAATTCACTCCTACTGCTTCAATTCCTTGAAAAATAATCAACTCCTCTCATTCCTGTATTTCCAACTCCTCTCCTCCATCGGCTCTTATCTCTCAATATAGAACATGTAGAAAATTACTTCCATCTTAAAAACAAAGAAAAAGCCTCCTTTCAACCTGCCTTCCCCGCCTCTCTTCCTTTTCCCAGCCAAGCTTCTTACAGAAGCAATCTCCATTCCTGTTTCCCACTGCTTCCTGCTTCCTCCACCACCTGGAGTCTGGCTTCCCCTCCTCAAACACACTGACAGCAGTACCAAGGTCATCCTTGACAGCCTGGTTGCCAAACCCAAAGACTTCCAGCTCTCCTCTGCCCGACTTTCTGACATCCTTTCCGCCTTTACCACTCAGCCTGCGCTGCCTGTCTCCTCTCCCTCTCCTCTGCTTTGCCTCAATCATCCTCTTGATTGTTCTGTTGGCATCTCTCCCAGAGGACACCCTACGTCTTCCCCTCAGTCTGTGACTTCTCCTCGGACATCTGTCCCAGGAGAGATGCACTAATGACTCCCAAATCTCCACTCCAGCCCCAACTCCTTTACTCGTGCTCTTGGTATTTCTACCTGGATGTCTCTCAGGGATGGCAAACTCAGCAAGTACTTATCTAACTAAACTCACCATCGTCTGCCCCAAACCAGCTCCCCTCAATATTTCCTATTAAATGGCATTACGTTCTACCCAATACTCAGAAACTTAGATGACGTTTTAGGTTCTACTCTTCCATTCAATATCAAAAGTTTATTAACTCATTCATTCATTCATTCATTCATTCATTCAACAAACATTTCCATGTGTGTCAACTATGTAAAACACAGTGCTCTGGGCACTGAGAGGTCAAGAGTGAACAAAATCCGTGCTCTGGTAAAGCGTACCATCCAGGAGGCAGACCCATACAAGCACCTTAAATAAAATCCAGAAGGAGGGAGGGTAAGAAGACTGTGGCGCTGGTGTCCGGAAGGGCCTTCTTGAGATGACATTTGCACAGAACCTAAGAGCAGTGAGGGATCTGGGAGAAGGGGGATCCAGTCGGGGGAACAGTAAGTGCAAAAGTGTTGAGGCAGCAGCAGCCTGGCACGTCTAAGGGACCACACGGGGCTATGTGTCTGGAGGACAGCACGTGAGAGAGGAACAGTGGTGGAGAAGGTTGGGAGGTAGTTAGAGAATGGTTAGGTCATGGCAAGGACGTGGATGTTTATCCTCAGGGGACGGGAAATCTTGGGGGGAGTGGAGGAGGGCAATGACCTGGTCAGGTCTACATTTTATAAGGACGGCCTTGGCTTCAATATGTGGGAAGAAAAGGGCAGACACGGAGACCAGTTAAGAGGCTCCTGCAGCTACCCAGACACCCAGCCCCGCCCCATCTCCTTTCCTGGCTGGTGCCTCCCTCCAGTTCTGGCTCCACAAATGCTGCCTGGGCTGGGGCACTTGCCACCTCTTACCTCGATCATTCTAACACCACTGCTCTAATCCAGACTCCTCACTGCTGCCAGGGTGATCTCTTCAACCTCCAAGCTGGAGCCTGACTCTCTCGTGCTTAAAACTCTTAAGCTTACCATTAGGATAAGACTCCCGCTCTAAAAGAGAGCCTGCGAGTCCCTTTCCTGACTGACCTCCCGGGCTCCTCCCACCTCACCACATTTCAGCCATGCCGACTTTTCGGTTCCTTCCAGTGCCAATGGGTTTGTACCTCAGAGCCTCCACACACTCTGTTCCCTTAGCCTGAAATGCTCTTTCTCCCCACTCTTGGTCTGGCTCACCCGTTTATTCTTCAAGTCTACGTGAAAATGTTACTGTCCATTCCCCCTCCTGACTCCCACATCTAAACTATAGGTCATTCCACATTTCCTTGTTTAATGTTACTTGAGAGTCAACTGGGGAGGACAGGAACTTCTCGAGTGCTTTCTTCTATTGTATATCCCGCACAAAGCGTAGTGCTGGGTCCTCAAATCACATGTCCTGATTGACTGGATGAAGTTGCTCCCCAACCTAAATGCTGCCTTCTCCTCAATTTCCCTGCAGGGCCTGCAAAGGAATTTACGATTTGCTCCCTGCTTTATCTGTAAGTACCATCCCACTTCAACTTCACATCCCAGATATTCCAAATTCTGTGTAGTTCCTTCCAAAATAGCAGGTTTCCGTCATCCTGTGACTTTGTGCACACTCTTCCCTCCGCCTGGGAAACCCCTCTGCTTTTTTTAATCTTTTTTTTTTCCTTATTAGTTTCAGGTGTACAAAACAATGTAATAGACATTTCACCCCTCAAAAAGTTATAACCTCCCTCCCCCAATCTACTGCCCCTTTAACATCGTATATATGTGTTACAATTCCATTGACTATCCCCTATGCTGTACTCCACATCCTGTGACTACATATAATTATAGTTGACATACAATATTATTCAGCTTCAGGTGTACAGTACAGTGGTCAGGCATCTACACCGTCCAGGCATCTACACCGTCCAAGTGGTCTCCCTTCCGCTTAAGACATGTGCCAACCCCTCCGCTTCTGAGAGCCTGCAAACAACAGCAAAGACTGACTGAGCGCCTCTTCTGAGCCCTGCACTGCAAGGCAGTGAATGGTGGGAAGACAGATCAGAAACAAGATTAGTAAGTCAACAGTACGTTAGCGAGTGATGAGTGGTGAGGAAACAGAAAAGGAAGATGGAGAGGAGGTGGAAGCGTGAAACGGAGCGGAATGGCTAGGGAGGGACTTGCCGAGAAAGGGACCCATCAAATCTTGAGTCACATGGGCCGCCAGAGAACAATACTGCAGGGAATACAAGCCCAAGGCCGGGGCGCATGGCCGACGGGGACTGGAGTGGAAGGCCTGCAGACTCCCACGAAGCACTGGGCAGTGAAAGGAGAGCTAAAGGAGGCAACTGGAAAAAAGGAGTTCAAAAATTAGAACCAAGAGCAAACAGGGCCCTCTGAGTCCAAGGAACAGAGTTTCATGGAGGACAACAAGGCAAATGCTGCAGAGATGTTTGGGGAACTGAGGTCAGGGACGGCATGTGGCATTGAACTTTCTGAAGCCATGTTGCAAAGGGAATACATGGGAAGCGAGAAAGGAGCATGAGCAAGTAGAAACAACTCTTTCAAGATGTCCTGATGGACAAGGGCAGGTGAGGCTGCAGCAGGGTTGAGGGAGGCTTTATAAGGTGGAGACTTAGAGAGAGGAGGAAGCCGGCCAGAGGAAGGGGAATGGCCAACGCTAAAAGGCTGGCGAGAATGACTGGGGGTGGGGCGGCTCCTCCCAGAGGTGAGAACAGAGCCCAGGAGGAGGGTGTGGCCTGGCTGCCAGGTCCTCCTGAACCTTCACTCAGAACTCCAGGACTCCTGCGCTCGCTGTGCCTCCCAGCAGGAGATCCAGACTTCATCTCAGCTCTTTGCCCTTTAAAACGACCACCTTGCGTTCCATCCCTCAGGTTCTCTGGTCTAAGTCTAGAACACAGCGGGGCACTCTCTCTAGCTCCTACTACCACACTGCCTCCAAAGGGGATCAGTCGTGACAAGAAACTCAGCAAGTGACAAATATAAGCACATGGGGAAGTTAGAGAGTTTAGGAATTCTATGAAATTCTTACAGGCTTTGCTCCTGGTCTCTCATTCCTAGTCCTTCTCTGGGAAGGGCTCCCTGGGACAGAGGTCCCTAGCCCATCCTCCTTAGGGAAGGGAGAGCCATGCCACCAGACAGGCAACAGAGGCAAAACACGCAGGATAACTGGCCACCCCTGGAGCAGAGCAGGTAAGGTGCATTCCTGAGGTCCCTCGGGCTGAATGATGTCCGTTTAGCTGAGCATTTTCTTCCACCTGGACAATAGGACAGATCCTTCTTTCTCTGAGTTAGACGGCTGTGCTCTGGGGATGGTAAATATGAGCAGGTGGCTGAACAGAGAGGGCTGTGCTCCTTGGGTGGGAATTTCAAAGTTGGGAGATGACAGCAGCAAGAGGGATGTGACTATGGGTATCCAGCCAGCCATTCCATCAGGACTTCTGCTAACGTGTGGTGCAGGCGTAAATTCCAATTTCCTGAAAGCCTCAAGGATGACTGGATTTGTTTGTCTATTTATTCTTTTTCATTCACCCATTCGCTCATTTTCCCCCAGTGGGTTTTAGTATAATCACAAAGTTGTGCAACTATCAACACTCTAATCCCAGAACATTTTCATCACCCCAGAAAGAAACCCCAGACCCATTAGCAGTTATTCCCCGTTCTCCCCTCTCCCTGGACCCAATCCTTCATTTCTAAGGCCAGGTTAGGGCAATCCTGCCATGCTCATGGCAGGGCACCGATTAGAGAAGAAAACACTAGAGAAACAAGATGCTAGAAAGGCGGTGAACATCAATTTCCTATAGGATGTGTTGGAAGCCTGAACAGCTAAAAGCTGAAGAAAGGTGCTCACTTACCTGGCTCACAATTTCTTCTCTCAGAGACTAGAACAAAGCAGTGAGGCTTGTTTAACTGATGAGAATGGGTGGCTAGTACTCGGGACTCGATTCTGTCCAGTAAGGAAGAATGAGCCGGGAGGAACCATGCCCTGAGCGCCAGGAAGAGAAGTCTGGACACAGGCAGCCATGTACCTCGGACCCCATCCTAAAGGCAGAAGTAACTCCATGACATGGGAAATGGGCTCAAATGTCAAAAGCTACAGGCTATCGAAGAATATACGTATAGGATGCTCAGCTGAGAAGTTGTGACTCGTGGATACTTGATACCTGTTATCTAGTGTCTGAGAGGTCGTCACATCAGAGACAAGACTTGTGCAGGGCCCCAAGGAGCATAAATGCGACCAACAGGTGGTAAATTACAGGAAGACAGCAGTGCGGGGAAGGATTTCCTAATAGCTATGCAATCTTTAGGCCAAGTGGGCTGCCTGTAAGGTAGAGAGTTAAAACGCAATCTGGATATTCACTAAGTAGATGCCGTAGAGGTAATTTGAAAAACAGAAGGTGATGTGACAACTGTGGCATTCCCACACTTGAGTGGTGAGGTCAACTGTGAGGTGTGTTGCAAGTGATCTGTTACAGCAATAAAACTCTGAAGTATGTGATTTACTGTCTTTTGATTCTGGGTTATTCATTTGCATTATTAGGTATTTTCTCGAGCAGAAGTGAAAGCCTCTATGTTCAAAATCGTGGGCTCGCTGATATTCATGGGAATGTCCCACTCAGATGTGTTTACAGGCGACATGGGGAGGAGGAGCATTCCCGGCTGGAGGACTGGGGGGAGCCCTGCCAAAGCTGCCATTCCTCAAGGGCGGGGGCACGCCCGTCAGCCTTCCACCCTCATCCAGACCTACTGGAGAGCAGGTGCCACTGCATTTCTGCAGAATGAATCTGCAGACTGTAACGTCTTAGTCTCGTCCCTGTAGGAGATACTGGTAACAAGTCCTCGAGTCACGTCTGAACGCCACAGAAAGGGACAGTGAGGACTAAATAAGTTACATCTGCCTGTGTGTTTCATTTTCACAGAACAGTCATTCAGATGATTTCCATGGGACCAAAGAAAAGTTTGGCCTTTCTATTTTCTTTAAATAAAAATAGTTATAGATGATGTAAATATGGCCAGAGAACATTATTTGCTCTTTGAAACATTAAACATTTTTTCCTCTAAGCAAAAATTGACATGAACTAGTAACTAACGGAACCTGAACTTAGCCAACCTCACCCCCATCCAAGCTGGAACTGACTTTCACTTTTCATCTCCCTGGATAAATGGCCTTGGCAGAAACTGCTGTCACAAAGGCCAACTGTAGAAGTGCCACCATAAAAATGCTTGACTGACCAACTCAGGCCTTTTCAGATTCTTTCCTGACTCCTTTTCCATGTCCTTTATCTGCCGCTCTGCCAAATGACCAGATGTTAATTACTCCTCTGGAATGCAAGAATAACCGAGCAGATGGAAGGTATCTGATCACCTGGTGCAGTGCGCTACTCGGCAGCCCTGTGATTTCTGGCACCTCATAATATTTTTTTATTACAGAATTTTTTTCATTATAAAACTATTATTACCACATTATAAAAATGTGGAAAGTAGAGAAAAGAGAAAAATCGCTTATGATCCCATCATCCCAATAAAATCACTGTTTACATTTTGGTGTATTGTCTACTTTTCTTCAGGGCTCTGTATGTAGTTATGTGGACCACATGTGTGTAGCGTACTGGTACCCCACCTCCTCCAAAAAGGATCTGCAGCAGCTTATCGAAACATGTGTCATCAGACAGACAACTCCACGTCGACTACTTTCTCTAAAGCCAGCCTGTCCTCCTGTCTTCCAGTTTCCAACTTGTGGACAACACCATTTCCTCGTCATCCAGGTTGAACCTTTTACCCCATCTTGGACTCCTCTCCCTCAGCTCTGACTGGTCCTTTCGTTGTTATCCCTTTCTCACATCTGCCCTACCTGCCCCATCAGCGCTGCCACCATCTCCAGTCCCGTTCCTTATTACCTATACCCCTAAATGACAATCATGTTTCTCTGCCTCTACTTCCTCTCCTTTTCCTTCATCTTGTACTGCTAATTTGTTTTCCTCATTGTCACTGCTCTCCCTGAACAAGATCGAAAACAATTGTTTTCAACTGTTGGACAAAGCATATTCTTTGGTTGGACATTTACAAACATGTACAATTTGTCCCCAGGCTACCTGTCTTGTTACCATTGCCCTACACGAAACTTCTGCTGGTGATCGAGTACACACGAAACAAGTGTGGAGTGTGTGAGGCAAGACACGTGCCGTCTCCCTGGGGTCCCTGAAGGGCGAATATCACCCTTGCCAGCCGAGATGGACCAAGAGTAAGTATTAGACCTACCCTTCTGCCCTTAGCAGCTATAAAAGTGGACAAAAGAAAAGCAGCAGCTGTTTCCAAGCATTAGACTACAAATAGAGCAGAGCTGTGAAACTGGAGGGAAGGGCAATACAGGAAGTGCAGTCCACTGTCACCTGGCTTTCTGCCCGGGGGCACTTTTTATGCTGGGACTCAGAGGAGCGGAGTGCATGCTGAGAGCGATATATGCCCAGCCTTTGCGTGTGGCAGTGCAAAGGCTCAGGATATAAGAAACCAACCCAGTATTTGCTTTTCTAAGTAGGCTGCTCAAATTTGGGATTTTAGAAACATGCAACTCCTCTAAAATTTCCATGGGAACATTTCTCTCTTTATGCTTTATCTTCCTTTCAATTTTCTTTAGTTGAAAATACGGAGCAATCTTGCCCATAGTTTCAAAGAGGACTCCTATGAAATGAAGGCATTTTTAGGCAATGATGCTTTCCATCTCTCTGGCTTCCCTCTAGAAGCTTTACTACCTATTATGGTACAGGAGAGGTTAGAGGCGGAACCTGGGGAGCTCTGCATCAATGCGACATGTGAACATCTCGGCAGTGTTTTAATAGACCAGGCCACTGGGCCATCAACACTTGGCAGCAGACAGAAACAGCAGGGTGGCCGCCCATCCCAGGCAAGCCGTCTAAGGCCGTGTTAGTGCCAAAGCAGTACCGAGAATGGCTGAAGCCAAAGGAGTCCCCCAGACAGCCACCTAGAGAGGGGCAAGAAGAAGCTAAGACTGGAAGGCGCACATCTGGGGAGACATTAAATGGGGACTGACAGGGTTTGCTCTCCTCACACCCCACATACTGTCTCTTCCCCCATTGCAGTTTTCAAAGACCACGGGTCTTAAATCCCACTTCTTCCTGCGTAGCTCCATCCTCAATGAATGTGTAGCTAGCCCCTAACAGCTGCCTTTTGCAATTTGCTGGACAGATGAAGACCTACTGGGAGCAGCAGGCTTTACATACTGCTGAGCATGTCTGTGGAGAGTTCCCCTGGAATGACCCCAATCTGCTGTTAAATTCAGGTAAAGAACGCTTTGCTTCTCCCAGGCAGAGCCCGCAGGGGCTTTCTTCTTTACCACATCACAGCTGAGTTAGAAGTTTCTGAAGGGCCAAGGCCTGGGAGCGGTTCTGCCCTGACTGCCACCTCTTCTGAGGCCCGAGAAGGGTCCTGGTGAGGACATTTCTTACCCTCACCCTCACCAAAGTCAGCACACGAAAGCAATCTTTAGGTCACACACTTGTGTAGCCTAAGGGCCTTATGGCAAGTTCAGGAGCAGAGCAAACCCAGGCTTGCACATGACAGGGCCTGGGGAGCACGAGGCAGCCTGGCCGACCACAAACGTATGCTCACTGTCTGCTCCCAAGAATGGTACAGAAATTTCCATCCTACCATCAGCGACTGGCTTGCAGGAGAGCGCGTCATCGAGGTCTCGGGCAGTTGACGGGTCAATGGTGAAGACACAGTCTTTTCTAGGAAAGATTGAAGATAGAATTAGCGATGCCACGGATAACAGAAACTTTACCCCATTGTAATATAGTTTTAAAGAACAGTGACTGGGCAAATGGGTCAGTGGTAGGTGGCAAAGTGAAGAGTAACTCCTGTAATGCCGGTCTCAGAACGGGATCTTCAGTAAACTGTGAAACTGGGGACGAACGGGGGATGATAACAAGGCTCCAAGCTGTCTCTGAGTGCCTTTCCCCTCCTCTCTGTGATCCGGCATCTACTTCTCCTCGACCCTGAACAGGAAGAGGTGTGAGCAGGTGGCAGTGAGGCAGCGTCCCTGAATGAGGCTTCCCTAGGAGGGTTACCCGACAAGAGGGCAAGTGGCTTTGATAAAGTCCTCTCCAATGGTCAGTTCTTATTTCTGCTTCCCACTTCCTCAGTGGCTGATGGGAACCTGTCCTTCAAGGATCTGTGTGAGGATGATTTACTGCCCCTTCTTGTATCTCGCAAAAAGCAGGGAGTCAAAAAATAAATCACTTAACTTGTGAGAACACAGGGGAAGGGGGCCCAAGAATAAATTTTGCAGAAAACTTGCGGCCATGCAGTTAGTCGTAATACAATTTGACTTGGAAACGATCCTCATCACAGTTTGTTTCCGCGGAAGAATTGTGTACCCCCTCCAAGCTCACACACCCTCCGTCCACTTATCCTCAAACTCTATCCCTGTGCACACCTCACTCTTACTCCAAAGCCCCAGGACATTCTCATTTGGCTTCACATAACATGCCTCAAATAACATGCCTCACCCCGCTCAGCCATTCCTACCATGTAGGAATGGTAGGATCTGGGCAGAGTTTGGAACTGGGCCGAGTTTGGCCTCAGTTCTCCAAACCTTCCGCCCTTTCCTCCCCAGGCACTGGCCTGGAGAGTGACGGGTTCAGCAGTAACCTCGCACGCAGGCTTTCTGGTCAATGCTCCCTGCTTCCACTGGACTCTTCCTGAGTTCTTCCTCCACCTCCTCTGGTAGTAGTGGCGCCATTGCTGCCATTCCCCCGTCTGCTCCTGACTCGTCAACACGGATGATGGTGGACATCCTGGTACTTACCACAATTAGACTGGCTTTTGTTCTTAAAGCCTTCTTTCCTTGTGTTGCTCCTCTGCTCAAAACTTCCTCACAGCCCTCAGAGGCTGCCAAGCTGCTCTGGGCGCTGGCCTGCAAAACCCTACAGGCCTTCCTTTATCTGTCCTCTTACTGTCCACTTTCTTTACTCCTAACAACCCTCCACGCCCCCTCTGATCCCTCACACTGATCCCCTCAGTACCACAATATCCTTCAGTTCTAAGACAGATCTACTACATAAAAGAGGTTGTAATTATGCAAGAATGCCAGAGGAAAATGTCCCATGGAAAGCAAGCTGCCCAAAGGCTGTGTTCCAGTGCTATGAACACAGGCTGCGACCCACAAGTGTTTGCTGTATGAATGAATGCACACGTGCTGATAGGAATAGAGAAGTGAAATTACTCCAGACACCACAGAAATGGGCTCTAAATTGGTGAGGGTCTTGAACTTGATTCACAAGGTCAAGAAGGAACTATCTGCTTCTTGCGTCTTTTTGTATCCCCCACAACAGCTAGCCAAATGCTTTATATGTACTGAGTGCTCAATAAATTGAACTGAACTGAAACTAAACTGAAGTTGAACTGAAACGAAAATGTCAGACTTGGTGGTGGGAATATTTTTCATCATAATGACATCGTAAGAAGATGAAAGAACATCCGTCTAGTCAAAATCAAAAAGAATACTCCTCGCTTGGCGGGGGCCACAGGTTACTGGTTTACGTGGAGAGTTGATTAGGAAACTGTTTTGTTAAAATTAAATGTCTCTGGGTGATTCGAAACTTTTACTTCTATGAATGAATGATAATGCCCACTAACACATTTCCAGCCTCAAACTGATTCAGCCATAGGAAGCAGAGTAAAACTATGAGGCTTCAGTTGTTAGTTTGCCAACGTCTTCTTCGAGAGGATCCACAAATTGCTTATAAAAAAAATCTTAAGACTAACCTGTAAGCACTCAAACCAATCCTTTTCTACTTTTTAAAAAACCTGCTCTTAAACCAGAAACATACAAGTCTAAATCAAAACAACTCTGAGGAACAGTTCTCAGGAAGCCTGCTGGAAAGACATACCATCCAAACAGAATTCTTGATCAGGGGTCGGCAAACTACACTCACAGGCCAAATCGAGGCTGCCACCTATTTTGAATGGTCTGCAAGCTAAGAATGGTTTTTGCATTTTTAAATGGTTGAAAAAAAATTATGTCATGACATGTGAAAATTATATGAAATTCCCATTTCAGTATCCATAAATGAAGCTTTATTGAAACACAGCCACCCTTCTTCGATACCACGGCAGAGGTGAGTAGTTATGATAGAGATTGTGCTTCAACCATCTGGCCCTTAGCAGAAAGCTTGCTGACCACTGTTTCAGATCAATGTTTCCCAACGTGCCAAGTAAGTTCTAATTTTTGAAAAAGGTCTTGTGATTAAATCAGTTTGGGAAATGCTGGGCCAATTCCTTAATTGTAGGACTTCTCAGGGCCTTCAACATGCTGATATCAAACAGTGCTTGCTGGGCTCCTGTGATCTTGGCACTTTTGGGGGCAGATACAAGGTTCCTCAGGAGAGCACCCTCTGAGAAGCGATGAACTTCTGAGAAACTCCCTGCAGGGGCCTCCAGTGGAGTCCTCGTCCCACATGGGGCCCTGCCACCAAGCCCTCCCCAAGGGACACTGCGAGCAGTCTACCAAGTGGCCATGCTACTCCAGCTGATGAGAGCCCCGCCCACTTCACCACTCAGTGCCCCTTTTACAGGGGAGCTTTATGCAGTGCAAGGATTCACTCTTCTTCTCTTGAGTTGATAGTTTGTTTATTTGTATCTTACAGACATGTGAATTTTATCCTTTTGGATTTCCCTCCTTGCTTTGGCTGCTAGGAAACTCAGAAAAAACATTTGCGACTTGACTCTAGAGGATCTTATTGGTAGTTTGAACTTTGTGAACCTTTATCCTGACTGTGCCTAATTTTTCTATCATGTATTCTATGCATGTCTTCCTTTTGCCCTATATCCTAATTTTTTTCAAAAAAATCCACTGTATTATATGTATATCTGCAAGCTGCCTTAAATCACTTTTTTAAAAACGCAGGGTATAAATAAGTACATATGTATGTTGAGGAAATGCGAGAAGAAAAAGAGGCATTCAGTTTGGGCTACTACGAGAACTGACTTCTAGACAGCAAAATTCGCAGCGCTCCCGACAAGTACTTGTACTGTAGCAGTGGACTCCAACTTGCTCTCGCACTATGGAAAATTGGGAGAAGCAAGGGAACAGTGAGTGACCCTGACAAATCCCAGTCCTCAGTGCTGAGAGCCAGTGATTTCATCTGTTGTCATCACCACGATTACGCATCGGCCACGGTGTGGTGCAGGAGGGCTCCTTCTGGTTTGGGGCCACACAGCACTGGGAGCTGCTGGCCTCAGCCCTTGGGAGCCTGGCCTCATGGGGGCGGTGCACCGTGCAGCTGTTACACTCTGGTAACATGCTTGGGATTTTACTGGCTCCTATTCTGGAAGGCTTTGATCTCACAACCTGCAGAGAGCAGCCTGGCCTGCCAGCTTTTAGAACCTGTGAGACCAAATATTTAAAGAGTTCTGCAACAATGGTTAGAAAGAAGCTAACCCTGACCCACAGAAAATAAAGTGCCAGGTGGGGGAGGGAAAGAATGAGACTCCAGTTCATGAGGCTGCAGAATTCCAACTCAGAGCAACGTTATGTAACTAAAATTTCTGAAGGCACGTGACTGAAGGAAGGGCGTAGAACTTTTTAAAGTGACAGAAAACTTCTAAGACTGTTTTACTCAAAGCCATTGGTCCAGGAAAAGAACACATGAAAAATAACTACAAGCCTTCTACAATCCCTTCAGACCCGGCCAAGAATCCCAGGAAACAACACAAGCATAGAAGGAATTTCTGTTCCTCTGTCACTTACCCACTCTTCCTTTCATCTTGCATCCTCTACCTCAGGGTACCAACATGTCCACCTCCTTGCAGCTATCTAGTCTCCACAGCAACTTTTGCTCACTGCTTTGTCACTATCCACCTCACTGGATTCTGGCCATGGCCCCTACCACATCACAGAAATTGCTCTCCCCAAGGTCACGGTGTTGCCAGATTAATCACTTTAAAGCATGCAGCTGGTCAGAAATCATCAACTCCTTATTGAGTAAAACAGAAATTCAGCTCAGAACTCAAAGCCTTGCAAATAGGGTCCAACCTTCATTTCTCCAGTTAAGACTGCACATTCTCACCATGTACCTGTTGTGCCTCACTTCTCTCTCTACACCTTGCGGCCTCTGAGACATTGTTCATGCTGTTCCTGACACTGGGACATCTCCCCACCCATCTCAATATCTAAGACCTACTGGGCTTTAAAGGCCTGGCGGCAATGCCATCTTTTTTCTAAGGAATCTTTGGGGCTCCCCGGCGTGGAAGCTGTCTGTCCCTGACTGCCTGGCCCACATCTGCGACCTGTCTCTCTCCGATGGCACTGGCCAATGCCCCAGCATTCTGGTGGTTACTTCTGGATATCTTATCGCACTGACAAGGCTGGGAGCGCTTCAAGGTCTGGCTGTCTCTGGACCTCTCGCAGCACACTGAAGGCACACACGAAATGAATAGTTGACGGGTAAGTGAATGAAAAAAACGACCCAAGGGCTCTCTTTAGCACTTTTCCATTCTGCCACTGTGTTTTGCGAAATACGTTTAGGATTAGAACTCATGACCTCTTGGCGTCCAAACCTGTGGTACACCACAGTGTTACTGTTTCCAAGGGTGTCCTTTTCTGTCTTCATCCCATCTTCATTTCTCATAAAACAGTGTTTTACACACTGCGGTTCAGGGACCATTTCTGGACGAACAAAATTTATCGAGGTCTCCTCTGTCCGTGACTCTGGGTTTGTCTCCTCGCTAGCAGGCAATTCTAGTGCGAGGATCTGGGTCAATGATGGTGAATGGGTGAAAAGGAATGGAAAATTTTAAGAAATAACCTTAAGAGGATAAAGAATAAAACTTTTTACTCAAATACTTTATTAGATGGTATCAGAGTTTATAAAGAAACCAGAAAATTTTATGTAAACTGTAACAGGAAAAACAGCTAAGTAGCTGGCGTGCTCCATCCAGGGTAATGTGTCCCTAAGGGGTGCCATGTGCACAGCCCGGCCAGATGGGAGCTGCATGGTCCAGGCAAGTCAGATGTTGGATTCATCTGCACTGCCATTTCACCTTAACCTTCCTCAGGGCCGGGCCAGCCTCTCCTCTTACGGGAAGAGGGATCATCATTCAAACCTAGGTCTGACCCCTTGGTGCAATGGGGCTGGACCTTTTATTTCTTCCGATGACAGCTGTGGATATGTTAACACTCTTTCACTCAGTTCTACTGCCATAGCACATGCCAACAAGTCTGACACAAATCACACATTTTTCAGAACAGAAGAGACTTAAGTCTATTTAAAGCAGAAAGAGACCTTGGTCCATCTGTCCCTTCCCCCCGCCCCCAACAGTGGTGAAGTGACACATATGAGGCCACGGAGTGAGCAGAAAGAAATGATGTAATGCTCTGGGCAGGTTATTTTTACCTGACCAGGGGGTTTTCATCTAGGGTCCACAGAAGGTCTACCTCAAGCTTTAGCAAATTTCTAGACCAAGTGATTACTTTCTAAAGGAGAGTGATAAGACTGAATCAACCAAATGAAATGACCTCCTGTGTTAACACTTTCATTTACTCAGTCACTCACTGAAACTCTCTCTTTATACTTCAAAAAATGTCACTCTGGAGCAGAGGCCACAGGACAAGACTGCCTGGTACTGTACGGCACGAGCCAGGAAAGCCATGGTTTAAAATCAGAGAATACGGTAAAATTAACTTTCTTCCCCTCGATTTTCATTCTGAATAATGTCAAACTTTTAAAAAATCTGAAAGAATAGTAAAATGTATCTCTATATACTTCTCATCAAGATTTATCAAATGTCAACACTTTGCCGTATTTGCTTTATCTTTCTTCTTCCTCTGTCCCTCTTAAAATTCTGTTGGAGTGATCATGATACTTTCCCCTCCGTACTTTAGCATGCGTTTTCTAAGAATAAGGGCATTCTTCTACAGAAGCACAATGTCTTTTATTGAGCAAAATTAGAAAATGCTGGATTAAATCACACGGAATTGCTAATATTTGACTACTTGTGGCCTAAACACTGGCAATTTCATGTGGTTCAGCCCAACACGCTGTTTAAAAATCATGAGTTCACACTGACACCTCCAACTGAAATCTCTAATACTTCATCTTCTCCCATTCGTATTTACATTTTCATACTCCCAGTGACAACCTCAGCTCCCAATAATCTCAATATTCAAAATAGTTTCAGAATTATAATCCCAATACACTAGCAACAAAGAACCTATTACGTTTCAGACTTCTTTGGCGTTTCATCCTTAGAATATAGTCACTAAGGGTATACATACAGAAGGGTCAAATGTATAGCGTCCAAAACTTACTTGAATTATTTTTTCTGTATAAGGTGATGCTAATACATTTGACAAACATTAGGACCATTTGTTTTTGTTTTATGTCAATTTTAGAGATTTTGTTTTTACCTCCTTTTTGATTTGATTTAATTTTATTGTTGAATATTTAAAACATGTAAATGGTTCCAAGTTAAAGTATACTCAGAGAGGTCTTATTCTCATCTCTATCCTTCTACCTTACTCCTACCCATCTCCTATAGATGAACTATTTTTGTCATTTTCTGGATTATCCTTTCTCTTGTTTTTCTTTTTGGAATATATTGTTTCTTATTTTCTCTTTTTTTCTTACACAAACAGTTGAATACTATAGACTCTCTTTTAGAGCTTGCTTTTTCACGTAACAGTCAATCCTGGGGATCACTCCCATCAGATCAGGGACCGGAATCACAGAAGTGTCAGAGTTGGAAGTTTCTTAGAGGTTGCCCTTATCCCCCAAATGCCTCCAAACCAGAATCAATCAGGCAGATCAGGCCACCTCTTGAATACTTGGGACAGGGAGGTGATAGAGTTCACTGCCTCATTAGGCAGGCCATTCAATTTTAGAGAGCTCTAACTTTTAGGAAGTACCTTCATTTTTCTGAAGTGAAATCCAATTCTGAGAAATTTCGTAATTCAGCCCTTTGTAGCCACAAAGAATTAGTTGGCTTCCTCTTTCACCATGCAGCCCTTCAAACATGACTTTTCCCAAGAAATAGGTCCATCCCTTTCTTGTTCTAAATGGTTTATAACTATGTGTAATTTTAGCTCTTTTCATAAATTTTCACTTATTTTGCGTCAACATCAAATTGAAGTTGTAGGAACCACTGGAACATGAATGTGAAGAAGGTATCAGAGGTCAGGGAAAGAAGGCCAGAATTCCTTCATTCAGTATTTACCGGGCATCTGCTAGGTGTTTGGGACACATCTGAGAACAAAGATTTCTATACACTCACATTCTCGTGGGAGAGGAGACAGAAAAAAAACCGTATTGTACTTAAGTATTGTGGGGGGAAAAAGAAAAAAAAACATTAGAACAGAGCAAGGAGGGTTCAAAGAACTGATTACAATTATAAATACCATGTTTCTCCGAAAATAAGACCTAGTTGGACCATCAGCTCTAATGCGTCTTTTGGAGCAAAAATTCATATAAGACCCGGTCTTATTTTACTATAAGACCGGGTCTTATCTAACATAATATAAGACTGGGTCTTATATTAATTTTTGTTCCAAAAGACGCATTAGAGCTGATGGTCCAGCTAGGTCTTATTTTCAGGGAAGCACAGTAGGACAGTCTAGTCAGGCAGGCCTCAATGAGATGATGATGATGACATCTGAAGATGACTTAAAGAATGTGAGAAAGTGCGCCATGGTTATATGGGGGAAGACAGGCTTGGGCAAAAACATGAGCTAGTGCCAAAGCCTAGACGCCGCCAAGTTCGTTTACCTGAAGGTACTGAGCTATGAGGCACAGCCCAACCAAGAGAGTCTGCATGTGGAGCAGAGACGGCTTGGCCTCCGCACGCTCACTTCCTGTCCAAGAAAGTCTAAACCTAGGCCCGCAGGTGTTCAGAATGCGGCTCTGCATGGCTAAGGACGCAATGAGAGCCGCCAAGTCCCACCGCGTCCAGAAAGTCTTTCTATCCAAAGCTCTCTCGAAGCAACTCTCTTTCTTCTTTTACCTCTGGCAGTAGGGTTTTCTTATAATCTAGATTTAAAATACCAGATTGGGGTTACTTTAAAACAGGCTCTGAGAATACTGACATAAATTAACGTGTTTTTTTTCAATCGGACAAAATGAAGTAGCGGTCAACTTCCAGGAAATGCTCCCACAGAAGGATCAAATATCAAAGCCCCTAGACATGGAGTGCTAAGAGTTTAAGCATAAAAAGTTCTACACACTGTATGAAACCTTCACAGACTATATTGGAAGTCTTCAATATATGAGAAATCTTGCTCTCATTAAAAACATTTTTTCCCCTGTATCTCCTAGCAATCACCTCTTGAGAAAATAGAATGTAAGAATGGCATTATGCTTTACTCTCACTTTGTGGGCGGGGAAACTGAGGTTCAGGGAGATTAAATAATGTGCTGAGCATCACAGAAAAGCAGAACTTTGATTAAATGGGACAGGAATTCAGAAGAGAAGGTGTTAAAAGAATTAGACCGAGAAGTTTTATTTCAATGGAACTGACATCTTTTCTAGTTACCATTAGTTCCATATTTTATCTTAAGATTTAAACACTCCAGAAACATTTTGGCTGAAATAATAATTACCCAAAACTTCTTTCAGAATAAGTTTGTCTGTGGTTGACTAAGTTGACAATGACTTCATTTTTAGGTACTGAGTCCAAATCTGACAACTTTTTACCCTCAACCTGAAAACCTGCCTTCAGGGTTTATTCAGGTTCAAGTTTATTCAAAGTGGGTATTCCTTCGTTTGTCAGAGAAAGTCAAGTCCCAACTACTTTCTTTTGGAAAGGATACACAAAAATAGGAAAAAGTAGCCCAAAAGAGAATATGCATGGATAATACATTTTTACTTAGATAGACTACACTTTTAAATTTGCTTAGCAATTTCCAGAAAAAACATAGTTAATATGCAAAAATAAAACAGAAATTGTAAGCAAATTTTAATATAACTTCATCAGAGACTTAAACACAATGGGTAAAGGCTAGTATTTGATGGATTGAAATTCTAGTGGGCAGGATTAAGAATAGTCACAAAGTCAAGGAATTAACTATGTCTAGACATCTCTCCTAGATTTCTATTTGAGGAACAGTATTTTTTTCCTCATCCTTTGAATTCCCAAGTTAGGAATTCAGAACCTGCTGTTGAAAGGATCATCATCCTTAATTCTCAATCCATTTATCAGGCTAAAATGCAAATGTAAGTGGTGAATGCATTTCCATAGCCCTGGAGCTCCAAAGAGCCTTCTCAGGGAACATGCTGAGCTAACTGGGGAGGGGTTAAGCCACCCCTATTTTTCAGATCTGAGAACAGTTGTTCCGATATGAGAAGAATCATTACAATGGTGCCAGCTCCCTTCTATAAAAACTATACACATGTTTTGCACAACTGTATGATTGTTATGGCAACCATAAAAACGGAACTATCATTCTTCAAATTACACACTACCCATACTGGGTTACCTACATGCATTTGCTCTCCATTACCCAGAATTTCTTTTCAGAAAGTGCTATGTTTGTCCTATAGGAGCAAGATAAAGTGGTCTCTTTCAAAAGGAGATTCCATAACAATGAATCTTTCAAAAGCCCAGCTTTTTAAGAATTCTAGGGCTTCCCAGTCAAGGCTTTTAATCCTATGGGCACTCGAGGCCTCAAAATATTCTCCCTGGGAAGCAGGGGAACTGCCTGGAAAATGTATTCCCAAATGATTGTTTTTTATTAAAAGGAGGATGGAAGTACTGTGAATGGGCCTTAATAGGCCTTGCACGGTTCTGTAAAATACTGAGAACATTTACTGGAGTCCCAGTTTAGTGAGGTGAGAGACTTGTAAGAGACACATACAAGCATTTTAATTAAATTTACTGTTGAAGATAATAACAACTTAAATATATCAACAAAAATGCCAAAATAAATTTCCGTTATATTTCAGGAGGATCAGGGACTCTATTATTATTTTGGCCAACGTGAGTAGAACTTTGTAACTTTTAACAGAAAAAAAGTGTGAATTCTTTCTTCTCATTAATGGGGAAAATCAAGTCTAGTCTTGTATGTCTTTTAAATATTCACTTTGGACCAAAATTCTGTTTCATTGTTCACAGAGCTGATTCTATAGTTTTAAAAAAAAAAAAAAAGCAGGCTGTTAATGACTTCCTGACTGATTTTGATATTAATAAATTTTGAGATGAAAACGTGTTAATAATTACTGTTTGCTCTAGAGGGTTTCGAAATAAAGCACTGAATTTCATCTAGGCTTCTTTTCTCAAAAACACAAATGCAAACAAAAAAACACCCCCGAAAGTCTCCCTTTGAGGTGGGCAGAGCAAGTCAAGCTGTAACGGCAGCACCCCTGGTTACTTTAAGTGCTCCCTTGGCTGCAGAATGGAGTGAAACGCAGAGGCTACTCCATTCCCATCCTATTTTCGGGAGAGGAGGAGCCCCAAGAGACCCCAGATGACCCAGTCCACAGCTTCACCTCTTCCTGCACTTCCAGGGTTCAAGTGTCCCAGCGTCTCTCTCTCTCTCTCTATCTCAGCCCAATCCCCATTACCCAGCCCTGACGAGCCTTGAACTGGTCCTGAATCCAAAATCCTACCCGCGTTTCCTACTGAAGCAGCTCTCCCCAACTGGACTGGTCACCGTTCCCCTCCTGCCTTTCAGATCCTTTAGCATTTGGCAACCAGGATGACGTTCCTAAAACACAGCATTAGATTATGCTCCTTTCTCAAAAAGCTTCACTAGCTTCCAGCTATCTTGACACTACAGTTCTCTGCTTGGCTTTCAATATCTTCCATGATCTGGCTTCACACTACTTTTCCATTCTTACTTAAGATTACTTACCTGCATTAACATGGGACTTTAGCAAGCCGGTGCTGCTGAACATCCCGCATTAGTGATCTGTGTAGATCATCATTGCCTCTTCTACACTTTATTCTCTTTGAAGGAAAGAATCGTTTCAATTGCGTATTTTTCACTTTTAACAATATCCGTTTCAGGGTCTTGCAAATAGTAGAGATAATAAATATTTACTGAGTTTAATCTTTAATTGGACTCCTTCAACTCCAACCACTGGAAAAAGGCTGGAGCTGTGGTGGAGCCATGTTTTCACCTAACAGTCCCTTTACTAGAGGCACCAACATATGTGTGCGAGCAGAATTCACTTCAGGTGATGTCGTGGGACCTGCTGCCATGGCCTGAGAACATGGCTCAAAAGAATATTCTAGGTTTAGAACTGAAGTCCTTTTGGTTATGAATATACTGATACGCAGGGTGGATGAAAACTGGACCAAAATATAAAAAGGGAGGGGGCAGTAAGGGGAAACAGAATTTGAGGGCAGAAGGTAGTCTGAAATTTTTACTCTACATAAGACTTAAACATCTTTTTGGTAAGGCAAAGTGCCTTAATGATCCTCAGAAAGAAAGACGCAATATCTTATCAAGCATAATGTATGCCAAACCCTGTGCTAAGCATTCTACACGTTACTACATTTATCTCTGCCACAACCTCATGAGAAAGATAATATCTGTATATCCCTTTTTAACTCGTAAAGGTAGTAAGGCTCAGAGGAGTTGCATAACGTGTCCAAGAATATATACCTGCTAAGTGGCAGAGGGAGTGATGATTCAAGCCAAATTTGTCTCTAAAACCCATGTTCTTACATTTCAGCCCTGTGATATCAGCGTCATTTAAAATGTTCAAAGTCCTGGGATAGAAAAATAATCAGTGAACACAGCTGTGGTATACTGTTAACTGTCCTGACGCTCCCTCTCCCGAACCAGGACAAACTGACCCTCACCCTAGAATTTGGAAATTGGGATGGAGAAAGGGGGAGGGAGATAAGGAGGGAGGTGTGTGAGAAGAGAAGGGGGGCTGTGGCAGCTGCCAGGTAGCAGCCAGCCCATGGAGGAGAGAGAAGCGCGAGAGGCTAGCCTGAGTGAAGGGAGGAAGGAATCAGACGGGTAGAGGGCAGGGGAGGCAGAGAGGAAGAAAGAAGGCTTTCTGGGTTTCCTGCCTCACTCAAGTGCTTGGTTCCCTGCCCTTGGGTTCTGGGAGTCACCACAGGATCCTTAAATTCCCTTCTGCTTAAGCAAGCTCCAGTGGTTTCTGTTATTTGGGACCAAAGAAGTCTTAATTAATGCAACAGCTGTGGAAAATTTCCTAGAATGGCTAACTTGTCGTGGCTTTCTCTGTGCTTTCTCAGTAACAAACCATGACAGGATGTTACAGTCCCTGCTTCCACACCGCTCACTCCTGGGGGCACAGTGAGTGGCTGAGGGGTGCGGAAGCTGAGGGAGGCCATGGCAGAATATCAACATCAAGTTTCTATTTCGAAAATAAAATTAAGAAAAGATTAGCTTTGGTAATTCAAATTACTCAAAATACAGCGCTACACCATTTTTTGGCCAGTAGGGATTTGAAGAAGGCTAACTTTTTTCCTCAATATGGGGGAGGGGGAAGTGTGAGGTGTTTTTGATTGATTTGGTATTTCTGATTGATCTTTTAAAAATGTTTATCAAGGGCATGGGTTTAAGAAGGTGTGGACACATGAGGATGGTGGGTAAGAGCTTCCTGACTGCAGACCTGAATTCAAGTCCCAGCTCTACCCACCTCCGCCATGAGACCTGGAGCGAGTGACTACACTCGTCTGAGCCACAGTTACTTCATCCGTAAAATAGGAATAACTATTTCACAGGGTTGTTTTAATGGTTAAATAAGGTATTACATAAGTATACAACAATTAAATGAGATAACCCATATAAAGAGGTATAAAAGAAGCATTCGATAAATGACATGATGATTTGGTAGGTGTGTACGTGTCACAGTAACAACAAAGCTAATTCCTTTATCCTGGTTAGTTAGGCTGAACATTAACGGAGATGGTCTACTACTAGGACACTGATACTCCTTTTGGTGTGTTCTCTGGTGTGTGTCAAGCCCCACGGCAGAGAAGACAGGAGAGGGACACTCAGTGAGCCTACTATGTGCCCTGCGCTGTCCCAGGTCTGACAAGACAGTCGAGATTATACTAGTGATTTAATATTTTCAAAGTAATTCTATTTCAAAAAGAAACGATTAAATATGACTATAGAAAAGGATAATTGAACACACATTTAAAGTATTATTATGCTTGTGGGAACACTCCTATCCTAGGAATTCTAATTACATCTGTAAGACCACAGGAGAACTGTTTAAACAATCACAATTTGAAACTCTTGATTCTCCCATATACAAACTTTGGTATAATTCCACTAAGTCACCTCTCAGGCAAAAAGATTATAGAGCAACTTTACATTTGTGCATTAAGAGTAAATATAAAACAACAAGACCAATTTCTTCACACACGACAGAAGTTCTGTGCACATCAGCGCCCCCTTCTCACCCCCCGGAAAGTTATAAAGAAACTCCATACACTTACTCACATAATGCCACAACTGCTCAAAAGGTTTTTGGAATTCTTTAAGAACTACTTTCTAAGCCAATTCATGAGCTTCACAAGAAAATCAGTTTTACTACTTTATAATTATACTTTATTTTTTTTTTGAAGTTGTATTATCCAGCTTGATCACCACCTGATTTACCACTCTTGGCTCCAAATTGGCTCGGCTGTTTCCAAAAATCAAAGCCACTCTGAAAAGATGAAGATTTGCCATTGTTGAAAATGTGCCTCAGGCTCTGAAGGCAATTTCCGAAGAGGGGTCCAAAATGGTGGATGTCCCTGCTCGGCTCCTTCCGGGCCTGCCCGCGAGCTCAAGTCGGCTGCCTTCTCCAACACATCTCAGACCTGCTTCTGTCAAGTTCCCTCTCACCTCCTCAGCACCAAAACCTCCTTATAGAGATGTCTATACTCAGTGCCCCCACGTTTCACTTCCCTTCCACTCCCCAATGGACTCCAATCTGCTCTGGCTCCCCTCACTCCACTGAAACAACTGGTGAGACATCCGAGAGACAAAGAAAAGGACTTGATGCCTAAATGCAGTGACTTACTTCTGTCCCCGCTGACCTCACTCCAGCAGAGCTTGGGGAAGCGCACCTTTTCTTTACC
This sequence comes from Rhinolophus ferrumequinum, assembly GCF_004115265.2. Lineage (NCBI taxonomy): Eukaryota > Metazoa > Chordata > Mammalia > Chiroptera > Rhinolophidae > Rhinolophus > Rhinolophus ferrumequinum. The sequence goes on from NC_046291.1 coordinate 6,474,886, forward strand.
ACTTCTAATAGCTTCCTTTCTGTGCCCTAGCCCCACTTTTCCTAAGAGGCTTCCTCCCTTTAAATGTTGGAGCTCTATTAGAGTCCATCATGGTCCACTCCCCTTTTCGGACTGCATGTCACCAGGTAGATTTGCTCCAGTTGTGGTTCTGACTACGACGCATGCGCATCTAAACAGATCACTGCGGCCCAGACTTATGGCCCGAGTGCCAGGCCTGTTTTTCTTTCTGCCTCTAGGACATCTCCTTTTAGTATCCTAGGTACTTCATGTCCAGATTTCACTCATCTTTCCCCATACTACCATTTTGTTCTTGCCCTCTAATTCACATATCAGATTTTCCTGAATTTCACCTTGGCCTAAGGTTACTGATACAGTTCAAGGGCCATACAAGCATGTCCCCCTTCTGAAAGGTCTTCTCAGAGGATGTCAGTAACTGTATTAGTTGCTTTTTCTTCTTCTTTTTTTTTTAAATAATAATAAGGCAAATAGAAATCCTATTTATCTTTCAAGGCCAAGTTCAAACCTGCCTTTAAATCCTCCTCATGCAAAATTAATTACTACATTCTGATCTGTGTTCACCTGGTACTTTTAAAAAACCTTTTGAACCTTTTGAGATAATTGTCCATTAACATGCAGTGGTAAGAAATAAGAGAGATACTACTTACCTCTTACCCAATTTCCAATGGTAAAATTTAACAACTATATATAGTACAGTATCAAAACCAGGATATTGCCATTGATACAATGCACTTATTTAGACTTCCCATTCTTACTTGTATTAATGAAGTTTTACACAATTGTATCATGTGTAGGTTCATTAAATACTACCTTAATTAACATACCAAAAACTACCATCATCTCCAGGATCTCTCTAGTTGTCTTTTAATAACAATCATATCCTGCCCTGCCTCCTTCAATTCATGGCAACTACAAATCTATTGTCTATTTCTCAAATGTCATGTAAATAGAATCATACGGATGTAACCTTTCAGATTGGCCTTTTCCCTCTCAGCATATTATCCTGAAGATTCATGCAAGTTGCTGCGTGTGTCAATAGTCCATTCCTTTTTCCTGCTGGGTATCGTTCATGATATGGATGGACCACAGTTTGCTTAACCATTCACCCGTGGAAGGACAGCTGGGTTGTTTCCAGTTTGGAGTTGTTATGAATAAAGCTACTATGAAAATTTGTGTACAAGTTTTTGTGTGAACCACAAGTGTTCATGTCTCTGGGATAAATGCCCAGGAATGCAATTACCAGGCTGTACGGTGGATGTGTTCAGTTTGGTAAGAAACTGCCGGTGTCTCCCGAGGCCACGCCGTTCCCACCGGCAGTGTGTTGAGTGACCCATGTTATCCGCATCCTCACCAACATTTGGTGTTTCTTGGAACCTCTCACTTTGCTTTTTCCTTTTAGTTTTCAGCCATTCTAATAGGTGTTTACTGATATTTCATCGTGACTTAATTTGCTTCTGCTTTGCAGGGGATGGAAGATTAGCTCCCTACTCAGAACTGCTGACACCTCCCAAAGGGGGAATTGGCATGTCATCTGCATGTGGCCGACGGGATGGAACATTAAGTCACTGCATGGCTCCACAGACACCACCAGGTGGGGGGAACTGGAGCACGGCTGCTGGGTTTCATGGGATAGGATCGGGTGGGGAGCGGGGAGTGTAGCCTAGTAACATCTTGCTTGGCGCCACTGAAATGTGTGTGTGTGTGTGTGTGTGTGTGTGTGTGTGTGTGTGTGTGTGTGTCTGTGTGTTCTCTCCATTGGTATTTGGCTGGAGTATGGTGGGTATTGCCAAAAAGGATTTTCTGTTGTTAGACCACCTTTTTCCTGGTCTTTTGGCTAGAGGAGAAAGGTTTCTCCTGGAGATTCTTTTTCATGGGCCTTTTGGCCATTCCTGTCTAGGACATATGGGAGGCAACAGGAAACCCAGGGGACTCACTGGCACATTCTTCCTCAAGTCCCGAGACCCCTAGGCAGTCCGTCTTCTTTTTTCAAGCTTTCAGAATCTTCCTATGCTTGTTTGTTGTGTTCTGTCCATGTTTTTAGTTGTAAGAAGGAAAGCCCAGGAGGAACGGATATACTCTGTCAGAAACAGAAGCTATACCACATTTTATTATAGCAATTTTAACATTTTATTCTTTAAGATGTTTTCCTACCTAATTTTCACACCACACAGCAACTGTTTTGAAAGCACTAGATTGTGTTTTATCAGTATTCATTTTCCTAGGAATATCAAAAAGAAACAGGAATGAATCCTAGAACTTGCTTAAAACATGTTATATTAAATAAATACATTTTCTATGAACTCCTAAACATAACCTTCTTTGTCTTTTTCCTTTTTTTCTCCCTTCTTTTATCCTATACACATTTATTTACCTACAGTAGTCCCTTTTTATCTGCAGTTTCACTTTCCATGGTTCCAGTTACCCGTGGTCAATGTGCAGTCCAAAAATATTAAATGGAAAATTCCAGAAATAAACAATTCGTAAGTTTTAAACTGCACGCTTTTCTGAGGAGCATGATGAAATCATATGCCATCCTGCTCTGTCCCACCTGGATGTGAATCATCCCTTTGTCCAATCCAATGTATGCATGCTACATACTACCTGCTAGTTACTTGGCAGCCGTCTTGGTTATCAGATTGGTTATCAGAGAGAAGCCACATTCATGTAACTTTTATTCCAGTATAAAGCTATAATAGTACTATTATTAGTTATTATTGTTAATCTCTTACTCTGTCTAATTTATAAAGTTTATCACAAGTATGTATGTATGCATAGAAAAACATAGTATATACAGAGTTCAGTACTATCCATAGTTTCAAGCATCTACTGGGGGTCGTGGATCATCCTCCACAGATAAGGGGGAAGTACTCTGCATAATCTATTACATACCAAGTACTAAGGTAGCTTCTAGAAATAGAAAGACAAGTAAGATCTAGCCCTTGCTCTTGAGGACTTTATTACCCATCAGGAAGACAGAGTCACATTCAGGTAAATTAGAGTACAGCATGGCAAGTGTTGTATTATAGGTGTGAACAAAGGGTCCACAGAAAGAACAGTGGGGCATGACTAATTCTTCCAGAGTGAGATGGCACAGGCTTCACAACAGTTAAGGTGGGCCCTGGAAAATGGCACTGGCATATTGCTCCTAGTCCAGAGCAAGGCATGGGCAAGACGCAGAACCTGACAGAGTAGAATGGTTTGGGGAAAATGAAGGGTGAATGCAGATCAGGATAATAGCTAACATTTATTTCCCTCTTTTCCTATTACCAATAAAGTTGATTGTTTCATTTTTCTCACTTGCATTGATATGAGAGTCAAGCTACCCAACATTTCTTAATCTTAAGAATAATTTGCCTATACAATTATTTACTTTTCATAGCTTTTATTTTCAAATTATATCTTCCCTTCCCTCTCTCTGTTACCTTCAATGAAAGGCTTGTTTCTTTCTCAAAGCTTTCTGCTGCAAGTTGTTTTATTTCCAACCTGAGCATTAAAAAGTGAAGAGACTTGAGAGTTACATTAGTGGCACTGGCAGAGCATGGACCTCTGAAAAGCCACCACTCCACATAAGCATTGATAATATTGGCAGACTTGTCAAAATCAACCTTTTCATAACTCTGGAAATCAACCGAAGGCTTGTAATAATCTGATGTCCATTTATTCAAGAGAAATGGCTGAATCTCGATAAGAACAGTGAGTTTTGGTAAGGTTTTTACTGCTTTCTTCCTATGTCCCTCTTCGCAGGTCTGCAGTAGACTTGAAAATCAACAGCCTTCTAATATGGTGAAAACCAGCAGTCTAGCAGCCACTGGAGGGAGCACAGGTTTAGAAGCTCACTAAAACAGAACTGACATAATTTGACCTGTCTGGCGGTCCCCTGAAAATCCCCATTCCATTCATTTGACCTGACTCACACCTTGCTCAGTGTAAACAGCCTTATAGCCTCAGGGGTGTTTGTCAAAAACAATCAGCAGCAATTATTTAACATGGCAGATTTCTGAGGTGGTGATAACAGTTGGGCAAACAAGCTAACCACAAAAGTTAAAGGTTAAAGTTGGAGAATAAGATGTCATAGAGGGCTTTGAAAAGGCCTGACATATTCCTGGGGATGGAGACAGCCACACACATGCATAGGGCTGTGAACATGCCCAAGAAAAACCAGATAAGGCCTTAAGCTCACACCTCTGGCTGACCTTGAAGCTCCGCACAGGCAGGAAGTAAAGGCTAAGGCATAGTTGTAAAGTGCGTGCCTGAACACTGAAGGTATGCCCCAACACTTGCACAGAGGCCCTCAGCAAAGGCTGAGACTATTGGTTAGACTTAAGAAAATCTCTGTCCATTCATTAGCTGACCACTAAGATAGCCACGCAGAAACTTCAGTGGCTTTTCACAACAAAGATACAGACTCAACAGAATTTATTCAGGAAGGCCACAAACAGCAGCAAAAACAGTGACAACAACAAACCTTGGGGAGGTGATCTGATTTTCAGAGTTTCCACATTATATTATCTAAAATGCAACATATATAGGTATATCTTTATAATATAGATATATTATGCAAACAGTAATAAAAAGCTGTAGTAGTAAATTAATAGCAAAAAAGATTTCAATATTAAAAAGTGTTGCTAAAAATAAAGGACAATTTATAATAATATGATCAATCCATCAATAAGACATAACAATTATATATGCACCCAGAAATAGAACCATCAAATAAAGCAAAAACTGGCCAAAAAGGAGAAATAGACAATTTAAACATAATAGTTGAAGACTTCAATATTCAACTTTCAATAACAAAGAAAACAATTAGATCAACAAGGAAACAGAAGACTTGAACAAGACAATGAACCAACTGAATCTAACAGATATCTATAGAACATCCCCTCTAACAAGAGCAGAATACATATTCTTTGTAAGTGCATATGACACATTCAACAAGCCATAAAAGAAGTTTCAATAAATTGCAAAAGACTAAAATCATACAAAGTATGTTCTCTAACCAAAATGGAATGAAATTAGAAATTAAAAACAAAAAGTCAACTATAACTGAAAAATATATGAAATACATATAATACTTTAAAATCTAGATATTTTTTAAAAAGAAGTTAAAAACAAAAGGAAACTTGGGAAATTCACACACTTCTAAATAACCAATAAGTCAAAGAAGAAATCACAAAGAAAATTAGAAAAAAAAATTTAGATGAATAAAAACAAAAACATGACCTACAAAAACTTATGGGATACAACTAAAGCAGTGCTTGGAGATAAAGTTATAGTTGTAAATACCTATCTAAAAAAAAAAAAGGAGAAAGAGCTGAACTCAATAACGTAACCTTCTAACTTAAGAAACTAAACTCAAGCAAGCAGAAGGAAAGAAATAATAAAGAATGAAGCAAAAATAAATGAAATAGAGAATAGAAAAATGAGAAAATAAACCCAAAGCTGGTTATGTGAAAAGATCAAAGTTGACAAACCTTTAGCTAGACTGACCAAGACAAAGAGAGAAACTCAAATTACAGTAGTAGCCCGTTATTCACAGGGGATACATTCCAGACCCCCAATGGATGCCTGAAACTGTGGATAATACTGAACCCTATATCTTCTATGTTTTTTCCTGTACATACATACAATAAAGTTTTATTTATAAGTTGGGCACAATAAGAGATTAATGACAATAACTAATAATACAATGGAATAACTGTAACAATATACTGTAATAAAAGTTCTGTGAATATGGGCTCTGTCTCTCTCTCTCTCAGCAAACTAGCACGAATTTCTTTTTCCTCTTTACAGTTTCATAAATAGAAGATTTGTTATTGCCGTAGATCTTAGCAACCTCAGCGTAAAAATTTGTTTCTTTTCTTATTAAGTTGAGAACTTTCATTTTCAATTAAAGGAAAAACTTTATGGCTTCTCTTGGGCATATGTGAATTGCCAGTATCACTAATCTTGTGATTTGGGGCCATTAAGTAAAATAAGGATTACTTGAACACAAGCACTGAGATACCACAGCAGTTGCTCTGATAACTGAGACGGCACCTAAGTGACTAATGGGCAGGTAAGTATATACTGCGTGGATATGCTGAATGAAGGGATGATTCAGGTGAGACGGTGTAAGATTTCATCATGTTACTCAGAATGGTGTGCAATTTAAAACTTATGGATTATTTATTTCTGGAATTTTTCATTTAATATTTCAGACCACAGTTGACCATGGGTAACTAAAACCACAGAAAGAGAAACCACGAATTAGATAACCAAGACAAAAAGGACAAATTTATAGAAAGATACAAACTACTGGAACTAATTTAACAAGAAACAGAAAAGTTCAATAGACCTATAACAAATACAGAGATTGAATTACTAATCAAAAAAATCTTCCCAGAAAGTAAAGCACAGGGCCAGATGACTTCACTGGTAAATTCTAAGCAGCATTTAAAGAACAATTAACATCAATTCTTCAGAAACTGTTCTAAAACTCATTCTAAGGGGCCAGTATTATTCTCAAACAAAAACCAAACAAAGATATCAAAATAAAATTACAGACCATGATCCCTTAGAAATATAGATGCAAAAATCCTCAACAGAACACTAACAAGTGTTGATGGATTTCCATCAATATAAAAAGGATTATACATCATGATCAAGTGGGATTTAATCCAGGAATGCAAGGTTAATTCAACATATAAAAGTCAATCGATGAACTATATTAATAAAGGACAAAAATTACACAGACACAGATAAACTACTTAATAAAAGCCAGCAAAACTCATGAGAAAAGCACTTTAAAATACTAGGAATAGAAGTAATTGCCTTCATCCTGATAGGAGACATCATAAACCCCCCCACAGCCACATTGTAATATATGTTGTAAGACTGGTTTCCCCCTAAGATCAAGAATAAGACAAGGAGGTCCGCTGCTGCCACTTCAATTTAGCATTGTACTGGAGGTCCTAGCCACAGCAATTGGGTAAGAAAAAGAAATAAATGGGTATCCAGATCGTAAAGGAAGGAGTAAAATGATCTCTATTTGCAGATGACATGATCTAAATATAAAAAAATCCTAAGGCATTCACAAAAAAACTATTCGAGCTAAAAAAGTGAGTTCTGCAAGGTTGCAGGATACAAGGATTATACACAAGTATCAATTTTATTTCTATCTGTTAGCAATGAACAATCTGAAAATAAAATTAAGAGAACAATTTCATTTGTAATAGCACTGAAAATAAAATGATACTTAGGAAGAAATTTAACAAAAGAAGCATAAGCCTTGTATACTGAATACTACAAAACATCATTAAAATAAATTAAACATCTAATAAATGGAAAGATATCCCATTTCATGGGTTAGAACATTTAATGACAATACTCCCCAAATTGATCTACAGATTCAACACAATCCCTATCAGAATACTAACTCTTTCCTTTTTTTCTTTAGCAGAAATTGACAAACTGATCCTCAAATTAATATGGAAATGCAAAGAACCCAGAATAGTCAAAAAATTTGGGGGGAATAAAGCAAAATTGGAAGACTCACTCTTTCCAATTTGAAAACTTACTACAAAGTTACAGTAATCTACACAGTGTGGTATTGGCATAAAGAAAGACATATAGATCAATGGAACAGAACTGAGAACCCAGAAATAAACACATTCATTTATGGTCAGCTGATTTTTAAAATAGGTACCAAGACAATTTAATGGGGGAAAGAATCATCTTTTCAACAATAGTCTTTGCCTATGGTACTGAGACAACTGTATACCCACATGCAAAATAATGAAGATTCACCTCTACATCACACCATACATAAAAATTAACAAGGGATCATAAACATAAATGAAAGAACTAAAACTATAAAACTCTTAGAAGAAAACAGGTATAAATATTTGTGATCTTGGATTAGCCAATGGTTTCTTAGCTATGACATCAAAAGTACAAGCGACCGAAGAAAAAAATTGATTAATTAGATTTTGTCAAATTTAGTGATCTTTCTGCTTCAAAGAAGAGCATCAAGAAAGTGAAAAGACAACTCACAAATGGATGAAAATATATGCAAATTACATATCTGATAAAGAATTGGTATTGAGAATGTAAAAAGTAATCATAACTCAACAATATAAAGACAATTCAATTTTAAAATGGACAAAGGATTTGAATAGACATTTCTCCAAAGAAGACATACAAATGGCCAATAAGCACACAAAAACCTGTTCAGCATCGTTAGTCATTAAAGAAATACAAATCAAAACCACGAGACACTGCTTCACACCCATAAGAATAGCTGTAATTACAAATATCAATAACAAGTGTTGGTGAGGATATGGAGCAATTTGAACCCTCATACATTGCTGGTGGAAATGAAAAACAGTGCGGCCACTTTGGAAAACAGTTTGATAGTTACTCAAAAGTCAGTCTAAACATAGACTGACTACATGACCCAGCAAATCCACTCATAGGTATATACCCAAGAAAACTGAAAACATGTTCACGCAAAAACCTGTACACAAATGTTCACAGTGGCATTATTCATAACAGTCAAAAAACGAAAACAACCCAAATGTCCATCAATGAATGGATAAATAACATGTGATGTATCCATACAATGGAATACTATTCAGCCCTAAAAATGAATGAAATACTGATATATGCTACAATATGGATGAATCTTTAAAACATTATACCAAGTAAAAGAAGCCAGATAGAAAAGGCCATTTATTATATGAGTCTGTTTACATGAAATGTCCAGAATAGGGAAACTCATAGAGACAGAAAGTAGATTAGTTATTGCTGGGAGCTAGGAGGGAGAGGGAATGGGAGCGACTGCTAATGGGTATGAGATTTCTTTCGGGAGTGATGAAAATGCTCTGGAATTAGCGGTGATGGGTGCACAATTTTGAGAATATACAAGAAACTACTGAGCTGTACACTATAAAGAGATAATTTTATTGTATTTGGGTATCTCAATATAAAAACCAATGGAGGAACTTTGGTACCTTGAGATTTCACTACCCTATACCCTAACAGTTTACTCCAAATCCTAGGCCACTCATACAGAAAAGCCCTTCTCATATCATTACAGTATAATTCCAAACAGATTTTATTTAGACTGTATAGAAATTAGTCATCTTTCTTGTGAATTCATGTTTCCATAATGCTACAAAATTATTTTTGGGTATAAATTCAAATATTGTCTTTCTGCCAATAGGCATTTTTCCACCTGTTCAGATAAAATCTACTGATCTTTGAATATTTGTCTTCTCTAAGAGTGGTGCTATTTATCAACATAAATTTTATGAGTTGAATAACTATTCACAGACTTACAATTGAGAATATACAGTTGTATCTCTACTTTAGGACCCATTAATCTTCGTTACTACCTATGGATTTCCCGTCATTTCATAAACAGCGAGCTGGGATTTACATGAAGGGAATAATACTGCCAGTAGTTTCCAATGACAATGACAGCTTTCCCATTTAATGCTGAATACTTTTTTAATGCTTCTCTCCAGGTAAGGAAAGAAGGGGTTCCCTTGGCAATGGAACAGCTGAGATTTAAAGCACAATCCTTGAATCTCTTGTACTGCCACAGTGGGGCACAGTCAGCATTTATGTGTCACATAAATGTGGAAGACAGTCACCCATGGGATGTCATTTTCTTTCAAACCCAAGAATGAGATGTCTCAGAATAACTCAGAAAGGACATCTCACAGAGTCACACACCATTAGAGCGAGGACGTTTTGGAATATTTGATTTAGAAATCTATTAACCCACTGTTTTCCAAGAATGCTTGGCCATGGAACCCTTTTTCTCCATAACACCTATTAAAATCCCCAAGGACTTGTGGAAAATCCTAACCTGGTCAACTAATCTATTTTACAAAAGATAAAACTGCTCTCTCTCTGACTCCCCAAATTTAACAGATTTGCCCAGGTGGTCCACCTACTCCTGGGGAGAACTACGGCAAACTTCCAGTGCTCCCTCCATGCTGCCACACTCCCCTACTGGAGGAGTCTTTTCTAAATGGCAATTTAATCATATTGGACTTCCTGATAAACAGCAAGATTATTAGTCATTTAATGTTAGTTATGTTTGAAAGCTTTCCCACAAAAGGGTTGACCTGAAAGAGGTTAGTATTATATGTCTCTCCTTTCAAGTTGCTATTTCAAGGTTGGTTTTACCTGGAGTGAGAGGAAATTTCTGTCTATTTGGAACAGTTCCATCTTGAAGATATTTCAAAATTTCTTACCCCGACACCCTTTCTGTGCTCAGTATTTTTAGCTCATTGTTTTCTATTTTGGCAGCTGAGAAGCTGCAGTTTGTAATTTTATCTCCAGCTTCATATTTCTTCTTAAAAGTGAATACAATGTCCTGTTTATAATAATAAAATCACTAGTTGGCAGAACGACATTAAATGGAAAAAAAAAAAAAAGAAAGCAATTGGAAAATTTAGAGCAAGCAATTTTAAGTGCCAAGTTTCACATTTGTAATGGTCCGGTGGAGGTCACTGGGCTTCCTTTTTATTGAGGGAATAGTTAAGAAACAGATATCCACAAGTTCTCCTGTGAAAAACTATAGAAACCTCGTCCACTTCAATGAAGCTCATGATTTTACTGAAAAGTGACGTGACCCAAACTTCCACAATATTACTAACCATGGAAAAATATAAAAATCAGTTTAGCATGGTATTTCCCCCCCCCAACATTTAGGTTTTCATTTTCCACTTTAACTGAACTTTTAAGCTTTGGTTTCCTATTCCAGTTTAGCAACAAAGGAAACAAAACAAAATGAATGAAATTAAAAATAATTGGAGCCCGTCTCAGAAATAACCTTGGGGTTGCTTGGGCTTCTGGTGCAACCCCCTTTAAGCAGTTTCCTTGGATATATTCTCCTTCGGATCCCCAAAGGCTTGCAGTATGGTGTTGCTATTTTTTTTTTTTTTTTTTTTTTTAACCTCAGATGCCCTGCAAAAGAGAGCTGCAGGCCTAGACCATGCGTGCAGGGATTCTCCAGAGACTGGAGCCAAAGGTCCAGAGAAATGGTGCTTCCAATCAGAAGGGCCAGATTGCCTCTAGGAGTTCACACCAGCCTTACTTCTTGAAAATTGCTAACCAACCATTTTTCTTTTCAAAATAAACACTATTTCTCTCAACTTCAGTTTGCAAAATATTACCCCAATTCCATTGGACTAAAAAACTGGAATTTTACTGACATAATTGGATTATGAGGTTTAAAGATTGATGGAACTTTTCTGTTCCAAATATAATTGTTCAAATACCAAACCTAAACGGGTATTGAAGTCCTTAGATAGCTAGAGCCAGAGTAATCCTGCAGGCTCCACGGCAGGGTGGCCCACAGAGGGGGTCAAGAAGCCATCAAAACCCTAGGTGTTGAGTGTCCTGTTACAGAAGGATCTGGGAGTCTTGGGGAACATACCACCTCTTCTGCAGCCACAGATTATCACAAAAATGAAGACTCCTTTAGTCGCTCTAGTCCCTTCTATACCAGCTCGTTTTTCAGATCTCAGCTCAAGCCCCAATGACCTTGGCAGTTTGTTCATACAGATATTATAGCACTTGCCATGCTCTGCTGTAATTTATCTGAGTATAAATCTGTCTCCCTGAGAAACAGTAAAGTCCTGAAGAACAAAGGCTCGGCTGTACCTGTCTTCGGATTTCCAATGACTAACTTAGAACTTGGTGTATATAATATATACACATATATATTATATTTCCATATATAAGTAACATATGTAAATAAATGTACATAGGAGAGAAGAAGGGAGGAAAGGACATAGGTTTTATTTAGGAATTTACAGAATATGTATTAATTTATTCATAGTACATGTTTCTGAGTGTGTGCTCGGACTCACTCCTAGTTCTTTGACATTCCTGGGAAAATTATATTGATAAAACCTCTGTGAAGGCACTGAACCTCTGAACAGAAGAAATTCACAGTCTTACAATAGCTCTCTCCTCCATTACAAGTCCTTATTTGACTACTGCTTAATATAATACATTTGATTCATGTTCTTTTGCCACAAGACTGATAGTTCCACAAGAACAGAGACCACATCTATTTTCGTTCATTGTTGAATCCTCACTGTCCATGACTGATGTTCAGTAAATATTTGTTAGTTGAAAAACGGAATAAATCTATCACAAGACCAAAAAGAAGGGAAATGTAATCAGAGCCAAACACTTCAGCATACTATGGACTTCTCTTTTATGTTTATGTTTCATTAAAAAAAGAACTAACCGTGACTACATAACCACATAAATTAATGTGGTACCCTTACAAGATGTTTGGCTCAAGGGGTGAGGTGTACAGGTGAGACAACACAAAGACAATGACACTAGCACCCCCATGAGTTCCTAAGCTTTTGGCCACCCGTTTACCTAGGCCTCGTACATGGATTTATAGAAATTATCTCGTTTTACCTAAACTAATCCTTAGGAAACAGTCAAGTGGCTGCAAAAAAAGATTATTGCAAAGATCCACAGATTGAAGAGAACACTAAACTAATAATATGAATACTACCAACACCAGGAAAATGACAAAGTTGACATATCTTCTGCTCCTAATACGAACTCACAGTTAACCATATTATACAAAATGAAAAAAACAATTAGCCACATTATGATCTCAGAACAATGACTGTCAATCATACGCTACAAAGCAGATAGACAAGAATAAACATACTTAATGTGTCCCTTCAAGGTAAAGGTGACGTTTTAACGACAAATAAAAGTTACTGTTTTTTGAAAACAAAATAAAACAAGAAACTCAAGTTTTGAAGATAAAATTTTTAAAATGGATGTTTTGAAATGTTTCCATTGTTATACAATTTGGAGGCCTAAAATGACCTCAGTGTATAAACTACAAAAGTACTCATACCCATACACTTAAACAGAATTTTCTAACTAGTTTTTTGTTTTTTGGTTTTTTTTTTAAAGATTTTATTGGGGAAGGGGAACAAGACTTTACTGGGGAACAGTGTGTACTTCCAGGACTTTTTTTTTTCCAAGTCAAGTTGTCCTTTCAATCTTAGTTGTGGAGGGCGCAGTTCAGCTACAGGTCCAGTTGCCGTTGCTAGTTGCAGGGGGCACAGCCCACCATCCCTTGCGGGACGCAAGGAATCGAACTGGAAACCTTGTGGTTAAGAGCCCCCACTCCAACCAACTGAGCCATCGGGGAGGCAGCTCAGCTCAAGGTGCCGTGTTCAATCTTAGTTGCAGGGGGTGGAGCCCACCATCCCTTGTGAGACTCGAGAAGTTGAACTGGCAACCTTGTGGTTGAGAGGCCACTGGCCCATGTGGGAATCGAACCAGCAGCCTTCAGAGTTAGGAGCATGGAGCTCCAACCACCTGAGCCACCAGTCCGGCCCCTAACTAGTTTTTAAAGATGCCAACTGAAGAATAACTGAGGATTATGAACCCATTTTTTAAAAATCTGAAAATCTTTCAATGAGTCCACAAGAACTGACTGGCATCATAAAAGATAGAAATTTATTAGCTGGACTGCAAAATGAATCTGAATATAATCGGTGAATAGGATTAAAAATGAGTATTATGATTTAGTAAGTTCAGCTCACTTTTTTCCAAGATATAGGTATCTTTTTCAATTATTATAACCATTAAAAGCAAAACTAAGTATCAAATTTACAGAACCTATATTCAGACTTTTGCATTCCCATAAGTTGTTAAAGTAAAATTTAAAAAAAGAATGTTCAATCACATTTCTTTCACCAAAAGTGAAATTACTAATATGAAGTTTTCTATACCGTTTTTTAAAAAAATATGAAAGTATTTAAAAATTGATTTCATCCTCATTTTTCCACTTTTATGTAAATTTACACTGTACACAATAAATCAGTAAAGTAGTTAAATACGCTTGTAATTTTAAAATAAAGACACATGCATTATTGGGAAGGCATGGTCAACAAAGTTTAGAGATTACTACTTTAGAGCATCAGGAAGCAGTCGAAAGATTTTAAGCCAAAGGAGTTAAAAAAAAAAATCTGAATTGTAGAACCATAATCTTAGAGATAATAGGCAGGGAGAAGATGTTGGAGGTTAACGTGATTACAAAAAAAAATTCCTGTTACTATGCTAATAGCAGAGAGCACCCCACATCTTTGGGTCCCTTTGCAGGACATATAGGTGTATTTTAACAGAGGCCTTCTGCAGAGCAGGCATCCTGGTCTGTGGTCTAACCCAGAAGGCAACGGGGGCCAAAGAAATGACAAGGTGGAGCCATGAGGGGAACTGAGCACAACACTGGGCTCCGTGACTGCTGACGTGCCTTATTATTTACCTGCAGGCCAGGAGGGAGACTAGAAATGACTGAGCACCGTTCTTTTCTCATAGTCCCATTTATAATTTGTAAAAGTTATTGAAGTTATTTTTCAAATAATTTGAATAACAGAGCAATTTATAAAATGAAAAGTAAAATGTCACCTCCCTACCTCCTACTACTCCGCCAAGTCCACGCATGGTAACCACTGTCAATCACCACAGGTCTGGATTTCCTTGAAGACTTTTTTCTATGCCTATATACTTTTATGTGTACATATATGTGTATGTGTGTCTATACATTTACATAGTTTTTATATTATTTGACTATATAAAAAACAGGCTCATATTCATATCATTCCGAAACTTGCTTCTTTTACTTTGCAATATATAATGGCCATTGTTTTAGGCCAGTCCACATGGATCTAGCTCCTTTTTCGCAGCTGTACGGACTGCTATCTTATTAATGTGACATAGGTTATTTAACCATTCCTTGATTGATGCGACATTGACAGTGTCACTTTTACAATAAAGCAGTAACAAACACTTGTGTATACATATATCCCTGTACACTTCTTTGAGTAGGATGGATTCTTGGAAGTAGAGTTTGGGGGTAAAAGGGTGGGTACATTTAAAATGTTGACAGCTACTGTGGAACAGCTATACTAACTTGTCCTTCAAACAATAAAGTTCAGCCATTCATTCTGACCTTTTCTCATTAAATTTGTTTATAGATTCCTAGATTTAGGGAAAAATCTCAGCAATCAAGCCCCTCAATTTGCATATGAGAAAAATGAAGGTTCAGAAAGAGTAAGGTTTTGGGCCCAAGAGCTCAAATGCTCTGACGAGGTAACTGACCAGCGCGAGTTCTAAGAACAGTGGTGACTACCAAAAGCCAGGATGGCAACTTGAATCAAGTGACTTCAGATATATGTGTGCTCCACCAGAGCTACAAACAAAGAGGAAAGGGGACTAACTGGTATCGCCTTTCCCTTGCCTACCCTCAGCAAGAAAAGAAAAAAAGGCAGCAAATTCCTGAAAGATACAATAGCAACAGGAAACAAAGGATTCTCAAACTAGGTGGAGCAACGGGCACCAAGAGCCGAAGGCATCGTAAGTTCAGCTGCATGAAGTGAGCGAGTGGTGGAAAAGACTCTGACACGGGATGACCTTAGCAAAAAACCTTCCACAGCCTCCGTGGGTTGTATGAAAAGTTTCTCAGTTCTAAATATCTCCATGTGGCATCCAAAATGAATGCCAGTACTGAAACCAAATTCTGAAGAGAAATATCAGAAAAGAACTAACATCCCACAATGAAGAAACATCTTCAAAGAAGATGTTGTTATAAAAATACCACAAAAGTACTTTCCAACAAATTCCAGACCTAAAAGTAAAGCTTTAAAATGAAGCTCCAAGCACAGAAGTCTTGAATCCTTTGCTCTGTGCCTAAAGAGGCCCATTTAAAGGAAGACACTTCTAACCAGATAACACTGTCTTTATTCAACCAGACCTATGGGGCACAGCAATAAGAAAAAGAGGGGACAACTGTACCTTTTGAAATTAGGATGGTCTAGAGCACGGGTCAGCGCACTTTTTGCATAAAGGGCCAGAGAGCAAATATCTTAGGTTTTGTAGGCCTTACGGTCTCTGTTGCAACTATTCAACTCTGCTGTTATAGTGTAAAAATACACCCACAGACCATAATATAACTGAATAAGCATGGCAGTGTTCCTGGGCAACTTTATGGATGCTGAAATTTGAATTTCATGTAATTTTCATGAAAGATTATTCTTGCTTTGATTTTTTTCAACCATTTAAAAATATCAAACCGTTCTTAACTCAATAGTCTGTACACGGCCTGGATTTAGCTGGCGGGCCATAATTTGCGGACCTGTGGTACACAAAGCACTTAACTGAACTTGAATGTTGATGGAAAGATGACAACATTGGAGGTCAGCTCCTAGGAAAGTTAAGTCAGGAAACAGGAAGGTAAAAACACGTTTTTAAAGAATTGTAGGTATTTACCTTAAATCTCTTCTCTTGCTGAATTCCTCTGGTGGTATTGTCCAGGGCAAGCCTTGAGGAAGACATTCTAGAACTTCTGAAGAGAAGTCCGAGAAATCCACACCATACTCTGTTAGTATTCCTTCTGTTTCAGGCTCAATTTCACCAGCCTGCCCAAGACTCTTAGCCAGCTGCCTGTGGACAGGACAGAGAGGACCAACTGTGTTAGGGAATAAATAGAAGACAAGTACCCATTTCCTTTCACAAACTGAGGCCCATAGGAAAGGCTTGAAAACCTCCTGGCCTTCCTCCAGCAGGAACGCCATGACCAGTGAAGGGGGCCAAGCAGAAGAGACGCCACTCTTGTCCTGTTCAGTCTAGGACTATGTTGCAATTTTACCTTTCTTCAGGAATTCTGACCTGGGGAGTGGGGGCCAGAAAGCTGTCCTTAGGACGCCTACAATTGTTTTTCATGGAAAAGTCAAATTGATAGTTAAAACCTTTTATCAATTCTTTCTCTTACTCACATCTTTAGAGACAATTCTGATCAACCCAGTTTTCTGTTAAATCATCAGTTTCACAGAGCCTATATATACCTAAAGTCATGCTCACTAGATTACATCCAATGTTTATATTTACTTCCTAATTCTATACATTTTTACCTTAATATTTTAAAATATTTTATGTGAACACCAAAGTAATATGTGTTCACTGTTAGAAAGTACAGAAATGCACCGAGAAGAAAATTATCTGTAACCCAATCACCCAGTATACTACTATTTACATTTTAGGGTACCGGTCCATTAAAATTAAGATTGCGTTTAACAGGATACTCCTGCCATTATGAGTAGGGTTCCACTTTTTAGAAGGCAGATCTCACTCTTTATCTGTGGGACATCTATACATGTATCAAAATTGACAGCTCTCCATTCTTGTAAGTACTGACATACCACATACAGACCACAAGTTGAAAGTTATGTATTGAATATAGAACACCAATAGGA
Source organism: Rhinolophus ferrumequinum (assembly GCF_004115265.2). Lineage (NCBI taxonomy): Eukaryota > Metazoa > Chordata > Mammalia > Chiroptera > Rhinolophidae > Rhinolophus > Rhinolophus ferrumequinum. Next base: position 6,492,204 of record NC_046291.1, read on the forward strand.
AATGTGATGTGTCAAGCAGCTACCTTTGTAGTAGGTGTTTGGGAGACCAAAGATGGCCACCTCTTCTGTTGTCTAAGTCTACTTGTCCACCATGGTGATCCAGGAATCCACCCTCAGTTCTTCCGGCAAGGAGTTTAGATCTAGCATCAGGGACTTCTCTGGGGCCATTCAACTTCTTTGAAGAGGATTTTGTTTCTACATAAGGGTAGATGGCTGGCTGCCAGAGTTCCTAGGTGCACAGTGGTGGAGAGGGTGGGGGTTGTGGCTGCCTCCTATGCAGACTTTTAACAAATTCCTATTTTCAGTCTTGCTACTGGAACACGGCAATGGTGGCAGCAGGGCTGGCCCCATTTCTCACACACCAGCCAAGAGAGTGAGCCCACAGTTGATACATATACCTGCCCACCGGCCCTAGGAGCTATCTAGCAGCCTGTGGGTTAACCAGTGGGCTCCAGGTAGTCTGAGGGCTACTCACACACAATGTGGGCTCAGACCAGTGTCTTTTCCTCAAACTCAGGTGGTGATCTCCCAGAAAGCACATCAAAAAGCCAAACACAACAAAAATACAAGGGAAAAAAATAACAGAAAGTTATCTGGAAGATCCACAAATATCTGGAAATTAAACAACCAGGAGTTAAAGAAGAAATAAAAAGAGAATTAGAAAATATTTTGAACTGAATGAAACATATCAATATTTGTGAGAAGCAGCTAAAGCAGTGCTTTGAAGGAAATTTACAGCATTAAATGCTTATATTAGAAAATAAGAAATGTGTCAAATCAACGACCTTAGGTTCCACCTTAAAAAACTGAAAAAAGAAAAAAAATTAGATCCCAGGTAAGTGGAAGGAAGAAAATAATAAAGAAACAAGAATCAATGGATAGCAAATGAATGGACAAAAACAACCCAATAAACTCAAAAGCTGATTCTTTGAAAAGAGAATAAAATAGGTAAGTTTCTGGTAGCGCTGATTCAGGAAAATAAGGAGAGAAAACCCAGATTACCAATATTAGGACTGAAATAGGGAACATCATTTCAGATCCTGCAAGCATTAAAAGGATAGCAAGGGAATTATGAATGACTTTAAATCAATAAATTCAACATTTTGGATGAAATAAACTCCTTAAAAAGACACAAACTACCTAAGATTATTCAAGCAGAAACCTTTATCTAAATATTCCTATATTGATGAAAGAAATTGAATTCAGAGTTTAAAACCTTCTCATAAAAAAAACAAACTCTAGGCTCAGATGGCTTCACTGGTGAATGCTACCAAGTATTTAAGAAAGACTTAATACCAATTCCACACAAGCTTTCAGAATATAAAAGAGAATGAAAATAATTTGATGAAGCTAGCATTACCTCGATACCAAAATCAGACAAAGGATTTATTAGATCAACATCCCTCATGAACAAGTTTTTAAATATTAAGTCCCACAGACTTTAAAATTCTTATAAAATATTAGCAAAAAGAATTCAGCAATATACAAGTATAAAAAGGATAACACATCACGACCAAGTAATTCAAGATTTGTCCAACATTAAAAAATTGATATAATTCATCATATTATCAAACATTGAACAACATATACTATCCTCTCAATAGATGCAGAAAAAGCATTCCACAGAATTCAACATCCATTTATGATCAAAACTGTCAGCAAAGGAACAGGAAAATCTTCAACTTGCTTAACAGCCTCTATGAAAATCCTACAGGTGACACCGGACTTAATGGTGAGAGACTCAATGCTTCCCTCCAGCTGAGGAAGAAAACAAGATGCTCGCTCTCACCAATATGTACTATTAAACATGGGACTGGAGGTTCTAGTGGGTGAAGCAAGACAAAGAAAGGAAAGGCACACAACTTGGGAAGAATGACTTCCACATTGCATGTAAGTGGGCCAAAGGACTACAATTCCCACTGGAGAAGTGAACCAGCCTCCTACATAATGTCTGGACTCTCTTTCTAGAAGACCCTTCTCACTCTGTGAAAACCAGTAGCCAGCAGGCTGTGTGTGACTGAGACTCGGCCTCAACTCAAGACTGACAGTGACGAGAATGGCATAAAGACAAAGAGGTGCTTACGCTTGACTCATGGCGGCCAGAGTGGTTTCCAGCGACACGAGTGCCCTGTGGGAGCAGAAGCCAGAGGCAGTGCTGTCCTAAAAGGGCAGTGTTAACAGCCATTGGCATCACAGCCAAACTAATCCTGATCAAAAGACAATGGCTGGACTTCCTGTTCTTGCCTCTCCAGATTTGCCTTGGTTCCTACCCACAACTTTCTCAGGACATTCAAGACTCTGAACTGTTTCTGTGAGCCCTTCATTATCCTTCTAGTACATTCCTTTTCTATCCAGAGTTGGTTTTCCAAGAATCCAGACAGTTAAAGACCCAGGTCTCATTAATTTTGAAAATGACTACATTATTCCCTGCGTTCACGAGAATGAAGTTCTCACTGAGGGTTTGGGGAATCTGTTGTCACTGCCTTTGAAATTTGAAGGACATTAGCATTTTGAAAATTACGGGGACCTGAGTTACCTCCAACCCACCTAAACCTCTTATTATTCTCACAGGTTCCTGAGATTCTGTCATCTACATCCATCTCCTACTACTAATGTCTTTAACTGTCTGATTTCTTAGCTGCAAGCCCAAGAAACTAACTCTGGTTGGAAAAAGAATTTACTGGAAAACTAGCAAACAGCTCACAGAAACAGCAAGACTTGGAAAACCTGAAAAAGAGGTGGAAACAAAGAATTACATGCTCAACCTCTAAATTCTTGATTTCAGGCTCACAGGGAAACTCGGGGACTTCCTGTATATATCAAAAAGATATTTTGAATCTCTTACAGTTGCAAGGCTAACATGGAAAAAAACATTCAAAGGGTGATAAACCATTATGTCATAGAATTCAGGGTCTCACTAAGTCTCTGGTGTGAAAAGTGGGGGTACTAATCAGAAAGAGTAAGACTCAGAGAACCACACCATATTTACACACGTATACATACGTAAGAGATTATATAGGAAGACGCAGAAAGGTCTGAGAACCTTGGATGCCTAGTTTCAACTCATCTTCCATTGTCATGAGTCATAAGTAGACCAACAGCATTATATCCATTCTAAGGGGTGGTCTCTGAAAGGACAGCAAAGTAAACTTCCTCCCTGTGGGCAGAACTTCAAGAATATATGCAGGGCCTACCTTGGCAGAGGAAAGATGGCCTGATGGGCAGTGGCTACGAGTTTAGCCAGGTGGATAAGGACCCGAAGGGAGAAAGACTGGACAACTGGGGAAGAGACATGTGGGGAAGAGACATGTGGATGAAATGGGCCTAATGAACTGAGCCCAGAGTATGACTGTGTCCCACGAGAATGCTCAGCAAAATACTTCCACTGCGGAGGCAGGACGATCAGTCCCGAGAACGTCAACCGACCTCCTTCCCAGGCACTGCAGCGCTTGCTCAATGGGCATAAGAACAAAGTACATGGTAGCAGCAAATGAGCTCCACAGCAGGAACTTCCTCTCACGAATGACAACCTGGCTACCACCCTGGCAGGACTCCAGTTTGCCCGCAGCAGCCTCTGATACAGAACCACAGCAGGAATACCCAGCAACTACTTGACAGCAGGCTGAGTTCGCTGAACTCTTACGTGATGGAGAGGGCAGTAACCTCTCTCCATTAACAGAAACACTAATGCTGGGTTTGCGTTTGCTACCTTCGTTCGTTCTAACCACCCTGCTTGTATAAACACCACAATCCACAGATTTACCAAATACCTTTTAAGCTATTATGTTATCACACTCAACATTTTACCTTGTTTACGAGAAGCAGCAAAGCCCAATGAATTCACTGATTAGAATGGAATAATAGTGTACCGACGGACTAAATCGGGAGGCAACACCTTATGAGGTTGGCGTACTATCCTCCAGGTGTAACGATGCTCTTACTATCCTAGAGCTGTGCACACGGTCTGGGAATCAAGCATGCGAGGGAAGAGTGGGCCTTTCAATGTCATACTTACAACCTACTCACAATAATACTCACCTCCATTGCTGAGAGATTTTAGTACCTCTGGGGACAAGTGTTGTGATTCCTCTGAACTGGAAGCTAAGACTACGAGAATCTTGACTGATAGAATGAGGCAAAAAATATACTATCCACTTCCTTCCTGAAAAAACATTCGCAATTCAAGCCAACTGAGTGATTACTCAGAAGTAGATTCAAGAATGGCAAGTATTAATAGAAACAGGGTAACCATTTATTATGTCGAGACATATGAAACTGCCAATATATTTGACCATTTCTTATCTATAAAACACAACGTTACATGATTCTAACCTATAGTATTCAAAATCACATAAAATAATTAACCATGCATACACTCAGCATAGACAGCTTCTTGGAGATAGATAATATAGAAGCTATTAGAGAATTTAATTAATATGAAAAGAAATACATTCTAATAATATGTGGTAGGAATCTCACTAACAGTCTTTGTGAGGCTGATTTAAAACGCAGTGGCCATCCTACTCTTACTTGGTGAGGTTTAAGTGGCCAAAAATTATTGTTATGCCTGAAGTGGAAAAGGGCCTAAACACTTGCACAAAAGGCATTTTATAATATCCAACTTTTAAATACTAAAATCCAGGAAGAACTCATTATTTAAAGCTGGGGGGAACAGAGGGGAATCACCCCAGGTATTCTATTTTTTAAAATACTGTAAAAAGGAAGAAAAGAACAAGCAAAAGAAATGGCAGAAGGACAAAACATACTCTGTAAGTATGTGGTCACAAAAATGACTATCTTGACCAAAAATATTCACAAGAACTCAAGAAATGATGAAAATACCACTACTATAAGGGAAGAGCTCAAAGCAAAGATCCAAGTGCATAATAAATAAATATTTTCCACACAGTAACTGCTAAAAAGATTACTTTCTAGAATAGCTTTTAACTCCAAAAAAATCAATGACAAACAACGCAATTAAAAATGAATTCTAAAATGAGTGGGTACAAGTTTAACCAGAAACGAGTAAACTGCAGTCTCAAAAAAATCTTCCCAAAAGGGAACGCTTGTGCACTGTTGGTGGGATTGCAGATTGGTGCAGCCACTATGGAAAACAGTATGGAGGTATCTCAAAAATCTGAAAATGGAACTACCTTATGATCCAGCAATTCCACTCCTAGGTATTTATCCGGAGAAATCCAAAACTCTAAAAAAAATTTATGCACTCCTATGTTTATTGCAGCACTATACACAATAGCCAAGACATGGAAACAACCGAAATGCCCATCGGTAGATGACTGGATTAAGAAACTGTGGTACATTTATACAATGGAGTATTACACAGCCATGAAGAAGAAAGAAATCTTACCATTTGCAACAACATGGATGGACCTAGAGAATATTATGTTACGTGAAGTAAGTCAGACAGAGAAAGACAAATACCATATGATCTCACTTATATGTGGAATCTAAAGAAGAGAATAAGTGAACGAACTAATCGGAAACAGTTTCGGAGACATAGAGGAAAACCTGAGGGTTGCTAGATGGGTTGGGGGTGGGGATAAGGGGGAAGGTGAGGGGATTAGAAAGCAGACAGTAACCACAAGATTGTCACGGGGTTACGAAAGTTAATTTGGGGAACGTAATCAATATTGTAAAGATTTCGTAGGGTATCCGATGGACACTTATCTCATTAGGGAGACCACTCAGGGATGATGTAGATGCCTGATCACTGCGCTGTACACCTGAAGCTGAAGCTGAACAATAATGAATGTCAACTACAATTTTATATATATATATATGTATATAGTTACAAGAAGCAGAGTACAGCATTAGGAATAGAGACAGTGGAGATACAACGGCTGTGTGCGATGTCAGAGACAGTGGATGGGGGGCAGGGGGGTTCACACAGTGTGAGGGATATAAATGATAAACGTCTAAGTATTACTTTGTTTTGTGCACCTGAAACTAATAAAAAAATTTTAAAAAAGAAAAAAAATTAAAAAATAAATAAATAAATAAAAAGAAAAAGAAAAGAACACATATCTATTAATAAATATCTAATAAAAAAATCTTTCCAAAAATATAGTATAGTAATTACAAGGGAAAAATAGTAAGATCGAAGTTCTGGAAGATACCAGCTTAGCCAAGTGATCAAGGTTAACATCAACAGTAATACACACTGATACCACATATCCTCTGATGTAATGCACATCACCTCTGTGGTATCCTTCCCAATAATGCATAATTTCACGATAAAACATTAGACAAATCCAAACTGAGAAACATTCTACAAAATCGCTGACTAGTATTTTTCAAAAGTATCAAGGTCATGAAAGACAAGGCTGAGATATTGTCAGAAATTGAAAAAACTACAGTGACATGACAACTATTAGGTTGGTGCAAAAGTAACTGTGGTTTAAAAGGTTAAAAATAGTTGCAAAAACCACAATTACTTTTGCACCAAGATAATACAAGTAGGATCCTCGACCAGATTCTCAAACAGAAAAATGATGTAAGTGAAAAACCTGATCAGATCTGAATAAGTCTTACACTTTATTTAACAGTATTGTACCAAAGTTAATTTCTTAGTTTTGATAAATATCCAACGGTAATAATATAAAATGTTAACATAAGGAGAAGCTGGGTAAAGGGTATACAGGAACTCTCTGTACCATTTTTGCAACTTCTGTAAATATAAATTATCTAAACAAAAAAGTTAACTGAAAAAAATGAGTAAAGACATTAAGACATTTTCTAGAAGAGGAAACATAACGACTATAACTATATGAAAAGATGCTTAATCTCATAAATTAAAATCACAATGTGTGTCCTCATCCACCTTATTCACTTGATTGGCAAAGAAGAGTCTAACCGTAGCAAGTGTTGGTAAGAATGTGAAGCAATGGAAACTTTGCTAGTAGGATTAAACATGTGTACAGTCACTTTGGTAAATAGTTTGCTTATTAAGTTTTAAGTTTAAACATGCACATATGAGGTGTGAGCAAACGACACACTGAATGTTTAAATAAAAAAATTTATTACAGTAAAAGATACATTGCCATTTAATCCCCCTCAAAATATAATACTCCCCCTCGCTTCGAACACACTTATCCCATCGTTCTTGCCACTTTCTGAAGCAGTTCTGCAAGTCCTCTTTCATGAGTGTCTTTAGTTGCGCTGCTATGGCTGCCTCGATGTCCTGAATCATTTTGACTTTGGAGCCAGAAGTCGCATGGTGCCAGATCCAGTGAATAATGTGGATGAGGACACACTGTAACATTTTTCTTTGACAGAAATTGCTGTATACCAGAAGCGATGTGTGACACGGTGTGTTCCCAGGATGGAGGATGATTTACGGCACACTCGAAAACACATCTTCTCTCAACCATAGCTCTCACCCGACCGACTGCACCAAACAAGTTGAAACTTGTCACACACTGTTACTAAGGTTCGATGTGCTGCTTCCCCTATTGAAGATCCCTGCTTTCCATTGGATGGCACTCGGCAGCAGCATTCACGGTATTTTGTGATCATAACGGTAAGGCTCTGTGTTATGATTGCTCCTGATCACACATTGCTCCTGATACAGCAATTTCTGTCAAATAAAAACATTACAGTGTGTCCTCATCCACCTTATCCCACTGGATCTGGCACCGTGAGACTTCTGGCTCTTCCCCAAAGTTAGTATGACCATGAAAGGTAAAAGTTTTGAATCGATTCATGACATCAGGGCAGCCACGACAGCACAACTAAAGATATTCACAAAAGAGGACTTCCAGAACTGCTTCAGAAAGTGGCAAAAATGATGGGATAAGTGTGTTCAAAGAGATAGGGGGCATTTTGAGGGGGTTTAATGGCAATGTGTCTTTTACTGTAACAAACTTTTTTTTAAATTTAAATATTCACTATATTTTTTTATCACACCTTGTATCTATGATGCAGTAATTCTACTCTTAAATAGAGTCTAGAGAAACTTCAGTTAGTAAGCACTGGAACGTTTGTAAAAGCATTGTTTATAACAGCAAAAACCTCCGTTCAACCCAAATATCCATTGCTAGATAAATAAATTATGGTATATTTCAGGAAATGGAAATATGAATTTAAATAAATCAAATGTACAGATATAGCATAGAAACATAAGGTTGAATGAAAAAGAAAGTCACAGATGAATATATGTAGCATGGTATTTTTTATAAGATTCAAAAACAAGCAAAACTAACACTTTCAGGGAAACAAATGCGGGTAAATTAAAAAGAAAAGCACATTTCAATTAGTATGTTTGAGAGAGTGGTTACCACTCAGGAAAAATTTAGGGGTTAGGATAGAAAGGAATACACAAGGAACTTCAATAGTATCGTGATATATTTCTCAATCTGGGTGGTGAGTTCATAGGTTGGTTTTAACATCAGAATTCAAAAATTATATATGAATATGTGTTACATATATTATTTTGCTGTGAAACACACTATTCAGTTAATGTTAATATTTCTAAAACAACATTTTAAATAAATATATACCAAAACTCTTAATAATGATTATTTCAGGGGGGTGAAATTATGGAAATTTTTCACTTTCTATATTATATGTTTTAAATAATTTTAATAATAAATACATAATATGTATGTATTTGGAAAAAATAAAAATTAAATTTTTTTCTTTTGGTATTGCAATAAAAAACTAGTTGTGAGATAGAAAGCTTTCTTAATTAGGGTAATGTATAATCAACACCACCACAAATTTTCTCACTCACCAGCATTCCTCCACAACTACTCTTCCAATTCAGCATCAGTGACACTACAACTGGGTCTGACTCTAAAGTTAATCGGGATGGTGCTGAAACAACATTCCCAACTTCCTACAGTTCATAGGTGGGGATTGTGTGTAAGTGTCAACAACATTCTCTAAAATCAGCATTAGGTCCACTGTTCTGCATGATGTACAAGTAAAAAGCTTATTGAGGGAAGGGACCAGTTACAGATATAAGAAATTAAGAAAGTCCTTCAAATTGGACTATTTGCCTTAAAAACACTTACCAGTCAACGATAGTCTTCTAAGCCATTCATCTGTTCTCTACCACATATTCCTATAAAGTTTTAGCCTTAAAAGTAGGCTACACACAAGGAGACACTCATTCATTCCTGTAGTGATTATCACTGTCATTATCACACTTAAATAAATGCTCTCATGCATGTTGAAAACTCCATGCAGACAGATACAATGATGTCAGATCCCTGAGAACGTGCAAGTGAAGAACACTGAAACATCAGCTCCAAGGGCCCAGAACTTCAGTGACAATACACAGTGAAAACAAAGTGTGACAGACACTCAATGTCTTTGGCTGTGTATTTTACGTACTATTTTTTATAATCAGGAGGACAGAACATGCTCTTTCCCCTTTTTCTGGCTCAGTGTTAGGACACAACAGAAACGCAGCAAATAAGGAAGAGGGGCTTTAGGCAAAGTGTGGGCAGATCAGAGAAAACAGATTACGGAATGTGGAAATGAAGCAAGGCTCAACAATACTGAACAATTTTAGGTGAGGCCCTGAAGCTTGAGAGTGAAGAGCTTAATGTTGACGTGAAGGGAGGAAAAAAAGGAGGCTGAAAGCATTTAAGGATAGAAGAGAAGCTGATGGTAATAAAGTTCTTTAACACTTTAATATTTTCAAGAAGATGCACCAGAAATTGTGGAGGAAACTGACAACCACGAAAGACGTGTTAATGGTTGCACACAGTGCAAGGAAAAGCACAGTTTGGTAACCAGAGCCTGGATGGAGCCCGTTCTCCTCCGTTCTTTGAATTTCCTCTCGGCTTTGACCAGGATGCTCTCCATGTTAAAGACGTCACTTTTCCAAAGCTCATCCCTATGGGGCACCAGGTGAAGCCCAACAGTCACAAAGAAGAGCCCCTTCCTCAGCTGAGAAAGACTTATAAAGTCTAAGTTTGGTAATTCACGTTCACAGGATGACATAACTCAGCCTCTTCCTCAGAAGAGTCTTCGGATAAGGCGTGTGCTCTTGAAAACGGTGCAACACTCCTTTTGCACAGTGGGAAACACTGGACAGAATTATTTTTCAATTTGCTAATCTTGGAGTCAATGCCCCAATGAAACAAACTAATTTCTCCTGTTTGTTTTTTCTACCAAACCAGTTACTCTTTCATTTTCCTACTAAATGCAATTTAAGGCTCAGTGACTATCTCCCAATTCGTAAGAAATTCCGTATCTACCAAACTGAATGGAAAAGTAAAAGTAATTGCTTCTGTCAGTCAAGAAATATTTCTGATTGTCTAATAACTGACACCTTATGGGTACAAAGCTAGGAGATGAAGATACCAGAACAGACCCCCTGCCTTCCACCAACCACTTCCTCCTCCACCTCCACATCATTAATCAGAACTTCCCTTCCGCCCCTTTCACCTCGCCTACTCACTGTCTCCAATGGAACCTGCTGTCCTTCGAGCTCATTGAAATGAGCAGTACTGCAAGCCACTCTCTATTGCTCATTTTAGCAGCCTTCCCTTAAGCCTGGACAATGCTATGCTCAACCCCAAATTTTGCACCCTGCCATACATGCACTTGCTTCTTCATTTTCCCTCCTCCTCTTCCCTTAAAGCTACGAAAGTTTGCTAGAGAAAATAATATAAATATGTCAATTTGCTCTAGGTCAATTTGCACTGTGTATCTTCAGTTAGTCTTTAGTGTTGCCAAGAAACACTATTAGGTTCCTCACAGTAGCTGCTGTAAAACTTTCCCTTAAGTATTCAAGAAGAAACCATGACAAATCCAGGAGACAGTGACCCTGATATCTCCATGCCCATGACATCCTGGAGGGGAAGGCTGAGGCTGTAGCAGATTTCACAAAGGTCTGAGGAAATACAGGCATGAATTCCACTGAGTTTCTAAAGGGAAAGATGATTTAAGAGGGTTGGGAAGCTCTTGAAACTGGAAATCTGATTATATAATTATAACTCATTCCAGCGAGGAAGTCAGTGTGGCTTTTTCAATATCCTGGACAGGACGAGACCAGTACTAAATATTAGAAGTACTCAGTATTTTGTGATGTAGAACAAAAGGCAGTGATCCCTAAAAGCCAGCAAAGGTTCACTAAGAACAGATTACCTCTGGGTTTTGGGTAACATTACAGACTAAGGAGTGATGCATAGAGGTGAGCAAGGATCAACTGAGAGCTCTCAGGACAATTCTAAGAATAAGATGAAAAATAGCTTTCTAACAACCGGAGGTTTCCAGTACCGTACCAATCTCAGGGTTCCCCTGAAGTGGCAGCTGGAGAAGCAATGCTTACACCAAAGGAGGCACCAACTTTGATGGCCGCCTTAAGGCCCCTTCAAAGCTACTGAAATTGGAGACATTTTATTAATGTAGACATTCTACTGAATCTTTTTGTTAAAGATTCTAAATTTGGGGTTCTCCCCCTGAGTTTATATACTGGCTGCATGTTGTTATCACGTGTTGATTGTGAAAGAGAACCTTGGTTCTCATCACTTTCTGTTCCAAACGCCTTCTCCTGTGTTTTCTAACTTGATATGATGCAATGTCTTCCTGGTTAACCTGGCTGAAGACCCCGGGTCATCAAATCATCTTCATTTACCCATCTGACCAACCAGCAAATGTTCACTGAGTACCCTTTTCCTAAAGGAGCTCATGCCCAAGGAAGTAACTCGTATAAGCAATTACAATAGAAACAGACGAGAGCGACAATGATGGTTTATTAGAAACTACCCAAGCACTCAGGAGGGAGGACTCCCAGTCAGGGAATGTTTTTCAAGTGGACAACGAAGTTAAGTTTAAAAGTTGGGTGTTTCACTAAACAAACTCTGGAGAGAGGAGAAAGCCACTGCTGGGAAAGGAAGTGTAGTGTGCAAAAGTTTGGAGCTATGAACAAAGCCACTGAGCTTGGAAAATGGCAAGCAATGAGGCATAAGTGAAGGGAACGGAGGGGCTGAGCTCGCTCCCAGAGAACCATGGGTAAACGCCACCACCACCTACCCCGTCACTCAGCCGGCAGCCTGTAAGGTCACCCAAGATTCTGTCCGTCTCCTTCATGCCCCATGTCGAACCGGCCAGCATGCCTGGGAGAACTGCCCTTCATCTCCCCTGGATCTTTTCCTTCCCTTTGTTTCCTTCACTGCAACTCCTTTACTTCAGGTTCTCCCCGTCTCCTCTGATTGCCTATTATGACCGCTTGCTTCCAGACTTGTCCCTTCTTACCCACTCACGACTCTTAGTCTGAAGGATCTTTTAGCAAAGAGGCTTCCATTTTCCAAGAAAGAATCCTGGATTTCCCCCTTCATGCACCTCCTCTAAACTTCCAGAAAATTATTTTGTTCCTATGGAAGAACTTAGAACACTCTGTTTTTTACTAGAGTTAGAGCTCAAAGAGACAGGCCATTTAATTCGTCTGCTTTATCCACTCCTTCCCAGAGGCTGGAGCCTCCCAGTCCCCGGTAACAGGGCAGTAGATTGTGGGACCTTGGACCCTTACCTCTGGTGAAAACTACCAAATTTTTTTTGACCAGGGCAAATAACTGTCTCCAGCTAGACCGATCAGATTTCCTACCCTAGAAATTCTGTATTGTGATCTAGACTCAGCATGTGCTGCACAGCAGGGCCATTTTAGAGCACGTAGGATCATGCAGAAGCTCACGTGCAGAAAGGGGTAAAGATACTACGTGCTGGCTGGATGGTCAGCGTGGGTAAGGGAGAGGCGGTGACACGTCTGCCGCCCTGTTCGTTCTTAGTTCCTCATGAGACCTGCCTGTACTTCCGGCGCTGGGTTTCAGGAGAACTACCAGTTTCTTATATTAGTCACCATTTTTACTTACATCAGCTCAAGTCGATTCCATTTCTTAGAATCAAATGAATCCCGTCACATTTATGCGCAAGTCCTTCGGCATTAGGCTCTAATTTCTTTGAATAAAGAAACCATCGCTTGTTTGCCTTTCTGTTTCTCACAGTGACTCACACATAGTTGGTCAACACGTGTCTCGAGAACTGAATGTAACTACAGAAGAAGTAAATGACTTTGGACTTGAATTAGTAGCAATTAGACAGAAGACGTCTAATACTTTTAAGGGTAGAGCGTCGGGGCAGGAAGACAGCGTCTTCGGCTGAACTCGGTTTTGAGGCACAGTTTCTGCGGAAGCCAACCACACACATTCACCCCCACAGTAAGTGCTGTCTTCACGTGAGCTCCTGGTCACAACACAACCTGGCAGAGAAGAGAGAGGAAACCCCAGGCCGGCACAGCACAGCATGTGCTGACTGGCAAACAGTGACCTCAGTTTCTAAAGATCAGTCACTGAGAGCCAGAACCAAACGGCAAGGCGACCAGCACCACGCGCAACAGCACCCCCCGTGAGACGGACGTCCACGGAGAACCTGCCACATTTTATTTCTTAAGACAAATTTTCTCTTTTTCACAAAGATTTTAAAAGGCATATTTCCATAAAAGATAACTTTTAATGACTTTATAGTAAGCAGGTTGAGAAAAGGTTAGCACAGTTTTCCATCTAAGTACTAGAATCCTCAATTTTTTTCAGTTTGAAAAGTATGTGATTAATATCTGTTATGATTTTTAAATAGTCTTTCTTTAGATTCAGCAAATGTCCCTGTTGCTTCAAAGGCCTGGCTCCTTTTTCAGTTATGATTGGACTTTATCCACAAGAAAAGAGTTTTTTATTTTTAATTAAACTTAATTTTTTTACATTAGTTTCAGGTGCACAAAACAACATGCTGATTAGACATCTACACCCCTCACAAGGTGATAACCGCCCCCTAAGTCTACTGCCCCTCTGTGAAGGCTCAGCTGTAACAAAAAGGAACCTGCGAGGCCATTCAAGCAGTAAGAGAGCCTCACACCCTGCAGGTTTCCTGACTACACCCGTACAAGTTGAAAATTAAGGAAGTAGTCCTATCGCGTGTGCACAATGGGACACGACAGAAAGGCAGATAAAAGACAAGGCTGGATTTCCTGCTGTGGTGTGAGAGTCTTTCCAGTGCCAAGCAGACAGACTGTGGTGGGCACAATCAACAGAGGCGAGGTGACACACCCATTATCGGGCCGTGTGAGTTAATGGTGAGAAACTGGCGGGCCTCTGAGAAGGGCTATTCAGGGCTCAAGGGGTTGACGTCATTTTTGGATAGCCAGTTAGGCTTAAAAATGATGACATTCCAATCACACCACTTGAGAGTAAAAAAGAAAGTGCACGTGCTCCTGAGTGGCTCTGAGATCCTATAAATCACCCTGATCGCCATGTCACTGAAAGAGCGGCTCAGGACACGGTTTTTTCAGTTGCATCAGGTGTGACATGCAGATCTGATCTGGCTTGCTTCACTAGGCGTAAGAGGCTAAGGATAGAAAACACCTGATAGAAGCGGCACATTGTAGCCATTCGTTCAGCACTGGCATTCACATCCACAGAACATTCCTGGGGGGTCCATCTGTACAAGTTAGATGACTTGCAACACACAAGTCACCAAACTAGACTAAAAGTGTCAGAACAAACACTTTTCTAGCTTGTGTGCCTTTCTTTTCATTTCCTGTGAAGCATAACATAAAGCAGACACCATCAATAATAAAGAGCTAAAGATTTAGCTGAAACAATATTGCTTTTCTTTCAACGTGAATACCAATTCTAAGAAGAAAATAGGCACAGCATTTGATCAAACAGTTGGGTCGAGCAGTTTCTTCAGATCAAAATAAAGTGGCTATGCAGGACGTTCTGTGACTACATAATCTATATTGTACGTAAGATTGGTTTCCAACAACTTCCACAAAAACATGGTACCCTTTTCCTGCTGACAGTAGGGTAATTTAGTTTTTAATGCCAGAAGTGAAACCTCTGAAGATCAGCACCAAAAAAAAGCACATCATTCAAACATATCTTCATTTTCATATTTAACACATGGGAGACTGGGGTTCCCTGAATATGCCTGGAATTTTCCATATTTTAATACTAGTGTCTGAAAAGAAAGGTCTGATTGTTTGATGTGATGAATTGTTTGCAGTTGACAAGTACAAATGGGATTCGTGACATGACAGAAAATAAGTAGAGGCTCAGCATGCTTATATTTTATGTCAAAAAACAAACAAAAAAAGTAAATGCCTGGCGATTCAAGGAACCTACAGATGACCAGTTGAGGTGGCAGATAAGGGCAATTTCTTAAAAACCAGGACCCATGCTTTAATGAAGAAATAAGAAACTACACAAAAGGAAGGTTTACCTCGAGGCCTGTACCCCGAGTTCTGCCTGCGTCTGTGCTCCGCCCCCCACCCCCACCACCACCTACCCCAGGGCAAAGCTGCTGTCCTCCTTCCAGTCCACGATGCGGCAGATGAACAGGGTGCTGGCGTAATCTTTAGGCCGTGTCACAAAGTCCTGGGGACAGTCCTTGAGAGGCACGTATATCCTAGGTACTCGGTGGTCCGAGGGCGAAAACAGGGCATATTTCCGGAACAGTTCGCTGTTCTTATCAGCCAGGAGTTTGAGGAAGCCCATTGCTGCTCGGGAATGCTTTTTCTCCACGATGTAAACCACCTGCAGACACCAAAGACAGAGTCAGGGCGGCTTATCCACAGGACAGCGCAATAGCTGGGAGAAGCCAGCATGTAGGACGCTGTTTGGTCACCTCGCGGGTCAAAACGAAGTGCCTCTCAGTGAAGCTCGGTGACTAAGTAATCTATATTTTTGTTGTTGGGGGTGCGGGATGAGGTCCCCTGCTACTACATTGCCCCTCCAGGCCTGGAGTCTCTAACTAACTAGCCTGCCTTCCTCTTTTCACCTTTCAGAGTTCTCCTTCAGTTGTCGCTAGTTATTTTCCAGGGTTTAGAGTTGTACTTAGTGGGGAAGAGTAAGGAGAAAGGAGTCTACGCCATCTTGTCTGAACCAGAAGTCCTTGCTTCTTGCTTAAGTATGTGACAGCATGAAAAGTATAGAAAGCAGCTTGACGTTACTTGTGATTCATACATTGGTCGTCACAGAAATGACTTTAGCACAGCTATGTTTCGCATATAAGTGCTGTTTTGCCTTGTAATTTTAGTTTGAATTCATTAAGAAAGTATCAGAAAACCCAAAATCCAGCCAGAGAGAGGGCACCATTGGGGGGCAGTAGCCAATGACAGAACACAAGTTCTGTCTACAGAGCGCTGCCTCTGCTCAGCTCTGACTCAAGTCACTTAAGAATGTGGCCCCATGTTGTCGGGCGTTTTGTTTGATCAAGAGAAGCCAGAAGTCTAACTTTTTTATGTGAACACTCCCATTTTTTTAATGTAAGTTACCAAGTCAAAATTTGAAAATACTGCACAAGTCAAACAAAACACAAATGTGTGAGCCAGAACTCGCCCACAGGCTCTCCATTCAGTATAATCTGCCACACCCAGAGTGCTGCCCGGCTTCTGGTTAGTATTCAAAATGCTTATTAGAATAAAGCGCTAGATAACAGGGCAACGGGGTAACATACACACAATGTGATTTAGAAATTCGTTTGTCACCGCACAGGAGATGCTCTCCTCACTCCCAGGTTATGCCTGCGGCTGAGGCCTCTGGGAGAGGAAGCCCCGTGCCACTGTGTCACTTCATTCTTTGCCCGGACACCGCTTCTGCCACCGCGAGCTGCTAGCTGGGGTTAGCTGTGTTTGATCCCATATCTGAATATGCCACTAGCCCACATGATTAAAAAACAAAATGGGATTATGCAAAACAACAAAAACAGGGTACAAAAGCAAATGTTTTTGTTTCTAATATGATAACGAAATAAAATACTTTGGAAAAACTGAAAAAGACTTTTCGAAAGCATACTTTTGAGTTAGACACGGGCATGCCAACAATAAAAAAACATTGCAGTAAAAAACTATAAAACTCCAGGAGTCCACATTCATACTGCTTCACCAGTACCTAAATTCTCACTCACTTTAATTAACCCACACTGGAAATCCTAACTATCACATTATAAGTGTGGTTTAAGCAGAAAAAGATAATGCAGAACTGCAATAAAAATACCCACATACAAAGAAAAGGCCTTGGCCCTTCATCCAAAGACAGGCGAATGAACATATGCGTATGTGTTTAAAGATAAAAAAAGATTCACTTTTTATGAAACCCTGCTTCCACTGACTTTTCTGATTCACTGACCAACTACAGTCCTGAGTGAATCCATCATCGCATGAGATCTGTGACAGGGAGCTCAGGTGACGGCCATCTGAACAAATAGAGAAAATCTGAAGGCAGTGACCTTTGCTGATCTTTGCAGCGACTTCTCTGGTAAAGCTCTTATGTCCTGTGCCACGGAGGTGCTCTCATCTTTTGTAACTGGGGCACCAACATCCTCTTTCCCTAAATTAAAAAGAGAAAAAAGGGGGAATCCGTTAGATGCATATCTACTGGGCATACAGATCATGGGATTTTTAATTCAGAGCTACAAGGATTCTTGAGTACCATTTACCCCAAACTGTGATTTTTTGGAAACGGGAACCCAGGCCCACAGTGGTTAGGGCACTTGGAAGGTCAATCCCATCACCAAGTTGTATTAACGCGCACACTCAGCAGGCCACAATGTACCTATTTAACGTTATTCATATAATAAGCATCATGCAGGTGCACAGCATAAACTATGTGGAATTAAACTCAAGGGCCCATGTGACAAAATGCCAAAAAACTGGATGTTAAATACTGCCCCTGCTCATAATGCAGAATAGAGAGAGGTTAATGTATTATGCACATCTGCTGAAATAAAACAAAATCAAAATAAATGTTAACTTTTAAAAGTACTTTGGTACCAGCCATAACAAACAAAATGGTGGGAAATAGGTTATATTTATTAAATAAATAAATAAATAAAAACGCCAACCCTGATTTTCCTGGCTTTTCTTACTGACCTTATATAAAGTACTTAAAGTCTTTTAATGTTTAATTTCCTTTCTTAAAAAACTTATAAAACGCACATTCACCCAAGAAACTGAAACCACATCTCCCCAATAAAGAGTCAGGCTCTGTACCAGAAGTATTAAAACCACTCATGAACAAAAGCAGCAAATTACACACTTTCGAACATGTAATATTTTGTATTTTCATATGTTACATTAGATTTCCCTCACACCACAAAATATTCTTAGCCAACTAACTATACTGGAGTTTCTTGATTCTAAGGGTCATGACCAACTCATGTGGGACCCACTCCAATGAGCTAAGAGAGACGTGCACTTATCATTTAGACATCACCAAGGCCAAAATAAAGAAATAAATCCTTTTCGGGACCGGCTGCCTCTTAGCAAAGGCTCAGCTTAAAGCCAGCTTTCACCATGCTGGCCGTCATCTGGCAATGCTGCCATGATCTGACCTCCTGGGGCTTACAATGATCAACTGTTTGCTTTCCCATCTATGCTGAAATATACCTACCATAGTGCCCACTAAAAGCAGAATTCCCATTGTTTTCCAAAAAGAAAAAACTAAGGAAAACTTTCCCATTGTTGATCACCCTGTCCATCAGTAAAAGAGGGACATCATCCAAGCTCATCTTTCATTTTAGACCATAGTCCAGGATTCCCACCAAATCATCAGATGCTTCCGGAACAACATCTCTCATACTCTTATGGAGAAAATAAATCACACAAGTTGTCAATCTGTTCTGTAGCATATTTGCCAGTGTTCTGCAGAACAAGGCAATCCAGGAAAGATGGGGAGGCTGGAATGACCATGAACAAGTACCCTCTACTGAGATATCTCAGTTTTTGGTCTCAAGAGCTGGCCGTCACTACAGGGCAGTGAGGGTTTTTCCAGGGCATCCCAAATTTTGGGCATACACCTTTCTGCGATGGTCACCGATGGCTCCATCTTCTGACTGTTGCTGTAAATTCTATCCCAACAACAAGCAAGTCTTCAGTTCCAAAGATTATGCCAGGTTGTATACAAAGAAAGAGGGCAAGCCATGGCAGTGGGCCCAATCATGCTTTTGAGATATCACACCTTAACATCACCTTTTCAGGTTCTGTGTTATAAGGCTGTCCTGGCAGAAATAAGGCTTTGTTCAGACACAGACGCATTTTGGAGTTGAACTAACAAATTAAACTTAAGTTTACAGCCCTGGGTGTGAGCATCACAGGTATGTTCAATAAGTGTGAAGAAACAATGCCAGGTTAGAAAGGTGGACCACCTTAATAGGTTTCCCACAACTACATCTCACCACACTGAATACAAAGTTGCCAATTTATGAGAGAATCTACTGCACTGTTTAATCACAAGATCACTTATTTATTCACTTATTCCATGTGTATTTACTGAGCACGGGGCATTGAGGATTCAGCGGTGAATAAAAGAAATACAATGCCAGCCCTTCTGGAACATATACCTTAATGTGGGAGTAACAGTCAATAAGCAATCAATAAACACAAAGTTACAAATTGTGATCCATGCTGGGAAGGAAAGAACGGTCCCTCAGGAAGACGAGGCGAGGACATATGATTTCGATTGAGAGGTCAAGGTCCTGTGTGGAAGCGGCATTTAAGCTGTGACATGAGGATGGTGTACGCAGGAGTGAAGAAAGGGACCCGAGGGCGGGGAATGGCACCAGGGAAGGGGCGGAGGTGGGAGGTGCTGGGCACAGTCGAGGAACAGAAAGAAGACCATGTGGCTGCTGGAGCGCAGTGGGCAAGAATGGGCATGACAAGAGAAGAGGATGAACAGCACACAGGAGTCAAGTCAGGCGGGATCTTTGAGCAACGGGAAGCTGGCTCAGAATTCTGTGCAGAACGTGACACTGCGCAAGGTGAGGTCAGAGCAGGCTGGTACCAGTTAAGAGCCACTGCACAAGTCCAGACATGGGAGGACAGCGCTCAGATGCAGGACCTGGAGATAGAATGAAAAGCATCAGTTGAAGACCTATTTTGGAGTTGAACTACCAGACTTTGGTGTTAATTAGATATGCGAGTTTAGGATTGTTAGATGTGAGAAGCGAAGGACTATTTCCAGCTTTCCAGCATCATTACCGGCACAGGAAAAGACGAGAGAAGGAGGTGAAAATCAAGAGTTCTGTTTCGGAGTTGGTTCTATTGGAGTGGCCACCTGCGAAACCTTGGAGCGGTAATGCGGGAAAGCAGTTCAACGTGAAGGTCTGGAACACAAAAGGAGAGATCTGGGCTGTGGTTTTAAACCAAGTTTCATGCTAAGCACTTTCAAATTAATTCTTTCAAGCCAAAGCCGCAGAGAAGAGCTCAAACCCATGTCCGTTCAACGACTAAGTTTAGGAAGCTGCTATGTGCTTGAGTAAGAAGTAATGTGCTGCCGCTGTCACTGCTAAGGAAGACAAAATTCACTGAGGAAGTGACTTGGGGCTTGAACGATGTACAGAGGACCTGAAGAGGGAGAAGGAAGTTAAGGGGTGTTCAGGGAAAGGCCAGCGTTTCTGCAAAGGCCCAGAGCTGGGAAAGCGCCTGACACCGTCAAGGCCTAGTAAGAGGTGTATTGTAGCGACTAACACGTTGAGGACACAAGGGATGGGCGGGAAGGGGCCGGGACGGGAGAGGAGCAAGGCTGGCAGAGAGGTGGGACAGGTCCTGTGGCAGAGACTGCAGTTACTACCCAATTATCTCTTCTCTTCTTTCCTAGTAACCAGAACTCCAATTTTTAGCTGGACATACTAGCTAACAGACTATATTCCTCAGGCTTCTTGTAACGAAGCATAGCCTATATGTCTCATTTTAGCCAATCAGATGCAGGTTACAGTGTTGTAAGTTACTTCCAAGAAGTGTCCTCACAGGACAGAGGACAGACCTTCCCTCTTTCTTCCTTCTTGCCGGCTAGAATGTGGATGTGATGGCTGGGCCTCAAGTACGTACTCGTCTCGGTCCTAGAGGCCACAGGACAAGGGTGCTTTCCATATGCAGCGCAGCACAACGGAATGGGCCGAAGGCTAGAACTATCCCACAAGCCCTGGCCTGCTTGCCTCTGGCCTTTTTTTTATGTGAGATAGAAATAAACTTCTTTCTTGTTTAAGCCACTGGTATTTTAGGATTTAGGGCCTTTCTCAGCAGAACATACGTTCTGTCATACAGATCCAGATGATGAAACTGACAAGTTTGGACACTACCCTAGAAAGTATTAAAGGCAAGGGACACATAGGTTTCAAGGCTATGAATCTGGCAACACTCGGTAGTAGAGAGGCAATTATAGTAGCAGAGGTTTAGGAAGCTGGGGTCACGGTCCAGGTGAGACAATCAGAATCTGAATTAAGACAACGGCAGTGAGAGAGAACAGAGGCAAGATTTGAGAGAGATTTCTGAGAAGGATGCTGCCACGTGTGTGTCCATCACTATGAATGACTTAGTATACGAAAAATGGCCTGAAATTTAAAGAGCTTTGACTTGAACATCAGGAAGAATTCCACTACAGAACAATAACTCCATGATGAAATTACTAGACTGGGCAGAGCAGCTGGCAGAGCTCAACAGGGTAAAGGTGACGCGTCCTCACAGCCTCAGCTTTGCCATACCAAAGGCATTCCCTTTTAAAAGTTCAAGAAATTCTAGAAAGAACTGATTACCACAATTCTTCATCTAAAAGAATTTTCTGAAAACTAGACAGGCTATTAATAAAAGTGTTCATTATTTTCCCCCAAGACACACTCTAGGAAGAAAAGTCCACTGAGATCCTAATCTTTTCCTACAGATTATTTTTTAAATGTTTAAAACTTCTATTTTAAACATTTAAAAAATAAAATGTCATTGCCACTTACATATATCAAGTGCAAACCCAACACCTTGTTTTGGTAAAAACAATGACCCGGATTTGGCCTTCTCATACGTAAACAGACTGACAAGTCTGATGATTCTCAACACTTCACAAACACATCAAAAGGTTTTCAGATGATTAGACTGTGATGTTAAGTGGGGACAATGTGAAGAGAAAAGGAACTGGGCAAAAAGGTGTTTCAACCTATCCAATGAAGAGAGTGACAAACTCTGACAAATCCAAGCGTTTTCCATTTCGGCATGAAGGACTAGAAAAATTTCCAATTTCCAATGAGAACTCAAGGAAAACCACAATTGTTTAAATAAACAAAAATATTTTCCTTCCAATCTCTCAAAATCAATCAACCAGGAAAACAACTTTGATGGGCCCCTCATTCCGGTGAAATGTAGAAATGACGACACAAGTCGTCACGGGGCAGGTGAATGTTCATGTTATAACCATTTGCTGTGTTGCAAGTTTGCCAGGCAGAGTCAGTGAGGGTGACTGTTCTGGGACCCCACATCCAGCTCTGCCAGGGCCAAGGCACAGGGGCACCCATGAAATCTCTTCTTTAAAAAATCCCCATTCTGAAATAAAGCTAATGAAATTGTGTGCTGCCAGAGAGTGTCACCTCATTTGATCCACACCACAACTTCCTCCTATAGTTTCGCCAAGGAAATGGGAGCAATGACAGGCAGAGCCAGTCAATGACAACATGCAGGGACCCTGGTGCTGGCCGTGATGACCTGTTCTCCACACACACAAGAAATCAGAGCAAGAACCATGGGAAGAGCCATGAAAACCTACACCAAGATACTGTGTAAGTGGTGATGGTCCCCCCTGAAATGCTGGAGTTGACCTAGTGAAGGTCCTGAGTGTCTACAGATTGCCAGGCACTGCAAATGACCCTCTGTCCTCAGAGAGCTCGTGTACTAGAAATGAGACAAAGATAAACACAAACATTGAAAGTACTTGTTGTTGATGACAGCTGACAAGCAGTGTACCCAAAGGCAGTAAGAAGGGAGCCAGGCAGTCTGCCAGGGAAGCCCCAAGCTGCAAATGGGAAGGCTGAGTGAGAGCTGGCTCGAGGGCTGGGGAGCATTCCAGGACGGGGGAGGAGCACACGCAAAGGTACACCATCAAGAGTAAACCAAGGAGGAGGAGGGTTTGTGTGTTTAAACAAGCTGCAGGTACCAGAACACGAAAGGCCTCAGATGCTGAAGAGTATGTCTTTTATATTTTAGGGATGGAAAGCCATTGAAAATTTTGAGCATAACAGGATTAGAATTAGATTTGATGAGAAGTCAATGGTCAATCTGTTGCTCCTTTGAAAATAAGGAGCAATAGACTGACCATTTTCTTGGCTTGGTTTTCTATAGTTTCATTTTGATGTATCTAAGTTTAAATTTTTTTTTTAATTCTATTTGCAATCACTGGTCTTCTTAAATCTGTGGTTTGGTATCTAAACTGTTATGGAAAATCTACTCTCATCTCCTAGCACTCTAATTAAACTTAGACTTTCTCACTCTTCTCTAGGTCTCTTACCCTCTCCCTCTGTGATATCTGTCTATTTGTTTCTCCATACTATGGATAATTTTTTTCTTACATGGAGTGCCCTGGCACAAAGGACGTGAACTAAAATTGTTAGATTCTATTAATGTTGTTCCTGCCATTGGCTCTTGCAGTAAGGTTTGCTAGTCTGGGTACAACGTGTATACTGGACAATGGCTATATTACAAAATGGGTCACATCTGATCATCTGTAAAATGTAACCTATCTTACAGAGTTGATGGGAAGATGAAATGAAATTAATGTGCATAAAGGAGCTATGGTGGCTAGAATACAGCAAGCACTCAATAACTGCTACACACACACACACACACACACACACACACCCATGCTCTTCTGTATGTTTGGTGCATCCTGTGCAAAGCAAGCAGAGGCAAGAGATGGTGCTATCTAGGCAGAAGCCAGGTCGACATTAAAAAGTCTGGATTTTTCCCAAAGGCAATGGACAGCTTTAGAAGACGGCAGGACAATAACATGATTCACGCTCTAAGCAGCTCACACTGGTTGCTGTATGGGGAACAGATTTAGGAGAAGTGAGACTGGAGGCAAAAAGGCCAGTTAACAGGTATCTGTGGTAAATCAGACCAGTGGCAGAGGGGATGGAGGGTTCTGGATAGAGAGGTACCGTGTTTCCCCGAAAATAAGACCTAGCTGAACAATCAGCTCTAATGTATCTTTTGGAGCAAAAATTAATATAAGATCTGGTATTATATTATATTAATTTTCAATAAGACATTAATTTAATGTCTTATATTAATTTTTGCTCCAAAAGATGCATTAGAGTTGACTGTTTGGCTAGGTCTTATTTTCGGGGAAACATGATATGTAGAAGGCAAACTGACAAGATTAGTTAGATGCTAGTGGGGAACTGGAGATGGGGGAGGTTATATGGATAGAGTAAGAAAGGCGAAAAACTGCCTCATTTCCTTATATCAGAAGTTCTCGAAGTAAGTTCCTTGACCAGGAGCCTCAAGACATCACCTGGAAACTCTTAGGACGGTAAAATCTCAGGCCCCAGCCAGACCTACTGACTCAGAACCTTGGGGGCTAGGGCCCAGCAGCCTGCTGGACAAGGCCTCCAGGACACTCTGATTCTGATTCACTCTAAAATGGAAGAGCCATTGCTACAGACAAATGAGCCATGAGCTAGCACAGGAAGAGCGTGGTCAGGCAATCGAAGAGGGTGTACGTTCAGCTGGGACTTAGCGAGTCTGCGGTGTCTGGCGCTTAAGAGAGAGGTGTAGGCTGGAGACAGACACAAGGGCGTCATGTGTGTATCTAGGACAAATGAAGAAGTGGACCTGCTCCCTCAGAAATGGCTCAGAATGAGAAGGGAAGCAAGTCCAGGGCAGAACAGTGAGGAACACCAACATTTAAGAAAACACAAGTTTAATAGAAAAGTTTGCAAGGAGACTGAGTCATGGTCAGAGATAAGAGAAAAATCAGACTAATGTGAGAAAAATCAGGCTGAAATCAGAGAAGTCAAAGAAAGCAAGTGTTTCAATAGGGAAAGCCTGGTCAGCAGTGTGGCCGTAGTGACAAGGTCACAGGCAACACTAGAGAGACTAATTTTAAAGAAGGAAATGGGGTGAAGTCAGAATGCAGAGCGTGGGGAATTGAGTGGGAGGTGGGCTGCGGAGATGAGGGTGTGGGAAGGTTCCGGAAGTCTGTCTGTGAAGGAATGGAATAATCCAGGGAGGGAGCTCTAGAGGGAGAGAGAAATCACCACATAGTGCTTACTATTTTATTTTTTTAAGATAAGGGAGGCTGGAACATGGTTCACTGCTGATGGGAACGAACCACAAAAGAAGGTGTGGTCGAAGAGGGCACCATTAAGGAAGGGAGACGTCCCCGGGCAGGAAGGGATGGGATCCAGAACCCAAGGGAAAGGATTAACCTCAGGCAGAAGGACAGAGAGATGCCAACTTCATTGTATTAAAATAAATAGAGGAGGGGATGAGTCTAGACACAAGCCATTTGTAAGTATGGTGGCTGAAAGCTGAGGGAGCAGCTTTTGTTTTCTCTGAAACATAGCAGCCAAACTCATCTGTCGAGAAGTGCTAGGGAAGGTGCAGCACACACGCAACATCCAGAGCTGGGTTCCACAATTCCAGGCGAGGATCAAATGCAAGTGGCATCTCCAAACAGCAGCCTGCATGTGGCAGGCACTATTGGGTGATTTACACACACTACCACATTTAATATTCTCCAACAATCCAATGAAATAGGCACGTAGCATCATGCCAATTTTAGAGATAAGGGAAATGAGGCTCACAAAGGTCAAAGAACATGCCTGCCCGTGGGTACCAGCTAGGAAGTGGCAAGGGCAGGATTCAAACCTAAGTCTCACGAATGCCAGCACCTCATCCTCTTCCTGTGGTGCCACTCAACCTTCAGAATCTGAACAGGACTGATGGAAGTAACAACGGAAAAGAATACACGGTTTTGGAGAGGTTTGCCCGAGTGATAAG
Source organism: Rhinolophus ferrumequinum (assembly GCF_004115265.2). Classification (NCBI taxonomy): domain Eukaryota; kingdom Metazoa; phylum Chordata; class Mammalia; order Chiroptera; family Rhinolophidae; genus Rhinolophus; species Rhinolophus ferrumequinum. The sequence goes on from NC_046291.1 coordinate 6,517,987, forward strand.
ATACCAGGTAAAGTCAATCAACTCTGTTTTGAGCCCATTTAGAGTTTGGGGTGACAATGAAATATAAATATGATGATGTCCTACCAAAGCTGGAGGTATGGTTCTACCTCTTGGGACAGAGGGTAGGAAAATCAATGAGATGATGACATTGTCTGAGAGTAGACAGAGGAGTAGAGACTGGGGAAAGAAAGACTTAACATATTAAGAGTAATAGGATGAAGAAATGAAGGAAAAGGAAGCTAACACTCAAGCCTTAAGAGGGGAAAACAAAAGCCCTTCGCCACCCAAGTTTCCTGCATTGTTCTAATTTACAGACAATTAAGAAAGGAAGTCCTGTTTGCGGCAGGAGTTGGTCACACACCTCACACCTCACCCCTCAGGCCAACCATGGAGGTGCCTTGAGGTTCCTGAGTCGAAGCCCAGACCTGGAGCGCGTGGCTTTCAGGCCCAAACCTGACTCCCTCACGGGGTCATCTGATTCCCATTCCCAGCTGTGAACTGTATTAATTACATCATCAACACTCTCCTGCTTTTCTCGGAGCTCTCTTTGCTCCAAATCTTTCTCTTGCCCAGGAGAAAGTACTTTTAAATTTCTCTCTACTGAAGCTTTAATTGGCTTTCAGCCTCCTGGCTCCCAAAAGACCCAACATGTAGGCACACACACTTACGTGCTTGCCTCTACAGCTGGCTTTAACGTTCTAATTCTGCGGCTTTCCCAGCAGATGGATGATGCCTGCAAGTTTAAGGTGACTTCCACGAGTTCTTCTTAAAGGGCCACGCTTCACATCTTAGTGTCATGTGACCATTTCACACCAGATACAGTGTTCACGTGTACTTTTTAAAGAAACACGCATTTCTTTACCTGCCTTCTAAGGACTAGCTATCCATCAAAACTCCAAAAAATGAAGAAGACGCCAGGCTATCTTACAGAGTTAATTAGACAATGGCCTCAAAGCTTGGGAAACTAGACTACATGAGTTTTGCTGTGGTTTGACTCTACAATCCCACATATACCAAACACGTATTACATCTCTCCTATGTTCCAAGCCTCTTAGGCACATGCAATATTTCATCCTATGGAGCACCTCCAACAGAGATCATAAGATCCAGCCCACTGTTTGGGCAAAAGGGAAAGAACAAAAACAGTGCTTCTCCAAGAGCCGGTCCTCCCTATCAGTTCATTTGCTGTGACCTAATTATAACAGGACCACAAAGTGATCATTACCAGGCAAAAGAAAACAGTTTAAAGAAGTTGACTTTCATAGATGGCATCATTTCTGAGATCCCTCAGGCCCTCTAGGAAACAGAACAATACAACACTCAAAAACAGCTAATGTTTGAAGCATCTTTGATGGAAAATGCTTCTCCTTAATAAGGTAACAAGTCTAGCTCTTCTAGCCAGGTTATACAGACATGGATGAGTCATTGTTTTAGATGCCAAATTGGCAAATCTGAAGGTTTTATAATGGATCCTGTGTGGCTGGTGTGGAGAAAAAGGATTCAGGTGTGAAATAAGAGAGTGACTCGTTTGGTCCTTCTTCAGTTTCAGAAAAGGGAAAGAAGGGGAGTCTTTTACAGAACACTTGCTAAATACAAGACTCTGTTCTGGCAGTTGCAAGTGGGTGAAGGAAAAGCAAAAGCTAGATGAGGGAAATAAAAAAAATATTCAACCATAATAATATCAGTCATGGCACATAAACTGCAACAACAACAACAACAAAAGTAGCTATGAAGAAGAGTCACAGAAGAGCACACATTTAGTTGAAAGAAATAAACAAAGGCTTGTGGAGGAAGCACCTTGTGGTGAGCAGACTCTAAGACGGCCCCCGACGATCCCCTCACCTCCTAGTCTTCATACCCTTGTATAATCCCCTCCCGTAAGAGTGCTGAAAGGATGTGTGTCTTGCTTCTAACCAACAGAATGTGGCAGATGACAGGATGTCACTTCCATGATTAGGGAACATAAGACTGTAACTTCCATCTTGACAGCAGACTCTCCCTTGCTGGATCTGCTGAAGCCAGTGCCATACAGAGGCCCATGCAGCATGGAGCTGAGGGCAGCCTCCGGCCAGCAGCCAGCAAAGAATCAAGTCCTCGGTCCAAAAGCCCTCTAGGAACTGCATCTGGCCCACAACCACACACGCCTAGAAACGGCTCCCTCCCCAGTCGGGCCTTCAGATGAGAGACACCCTGAGGGCAGCCTCATAAGAAGCAAAGGACCGAGCTGAGCCATGTCCAGATTCCTGACTAAAAGGAAGCCTTCTTTCCTTCCTCTACGCACTCTTCGGACACCAAATGTATGGGTTTTCCACACCAAGCAATTCTCCAATTTTCTGTGGACACCATCTGGGTGTCTTAAAATTTAATTCAATTCTCACACTAACGACCCAGGGTTAGCACAGACCCCACAGGTTAAGGCTCAGTCCCACAAGACTGCCAGTCTCCCCACTTCACAAACCAAATGCAAGTGGTGGGTCTCTAGGTTACCCACACGTCTCTCTGAGCTGGCTACAAATCAGGGTGGGGGCTCTGATGACCCCCCTCCTTAGGTTCGATGATTTGTTATAACAGCTCATAGAACTCAGGGCAACATATAATTTACATTTACCAGTTTAGTACAGAGAACATAATAAAAGATACAGATGAACAGCTAGATGAAGAGACACATAGGGTGAGGTGCTGAAGGATCCTGAGGGCAGGAGCTTCTGTCCCCGTGGAGTCGGGTGCACCACTGTTCCGGCACGTGGATGAATTCACCAACCCAGAAGCTCTCCAAAGTCTGTAGTTCAGAATTTTTACAAAATCATGTAGGCATGATCAGTTATGAACTCAATCTGCAGCCCTTTCCTCCTCCTGGAGAATGGAGGGGGGGCTGGAAATTTCCACCCTCCAGTCACGGCTTGGTCTTTCAGGCGACCAGCTCCCATCCTGAAGCTATCGAGGCGTCCACTAAGGTGTGCCTAGGACTCAGGAAACGACGAAGGTCTTAGGAGCTCTGCGTCAGGAACCGGAAGCAGAGGCAAATATGACAGTTGACACTTGAAGTCTGGAGGAATTTTCACAGGAGGAGATGAGGAGTTAGGCAGCATCACGGCAGAAGAGAGGAGGCACAGATGCAGAAAGGCAGAAGAGGGAAGGGAACGCTAGGAACAATACAAAGTCCAGTTCGGCTGGACCTAAGGTCTGAATGGGCAGGTGCACGAACGAGGACTGGAGAGGCAGGCAGGAGAGCCCTGGCAGGAAGGACAGCCACAGAGAGCAGTTAGAGCTCATCTCTGGCATCGTGGGGTCTGAGAACCTCTGCAGGAAGATTCACTTGACACTTGTTGCCTCAAGAGGCAATAAGCTTCACAAAATGATTTGGAAAGGGCTCATAATAGAATGCTATGCTTTCTCCTTTTTAAGATCCTTTCCCTTCCATTATCTCACTTGGTTTATGCAAGAACCTACGAAGAAGTCAAGACAAGTATTTATTCTGAAGGCTTGTTTTACAAGTAAGGAATATGAAGCACAAAGAGGCAAGCATAACTGGCAAAAGCTCTTGTTCAGTACTTTTTTTTCCTATTAAGAGTGTAGCCACATTTTGTTGGATCTCCCATTCCTGGTCGACATGCAAACAGGCTAGCCAGACAGGTCTGGATTCTGGCCCCTATGCACCAGGGTAGTGGGCCCAAAGAGCATTTGTATCTGGAATAGTAGGTGCAATGAGGCTGAGGTGTGCTGCAGAGTCAGGAGTGGAGCAGTCTAAACTGCAGAAGGTGGTCTCAAAGGGGCTTTGAAATAAGAAGGGTCACAATGAGCGTCAGAGCCAAAGTCAAGCCTACCGAGTTCATACTTGATTGCTGCTTCTAGCTCAAGTGAGTCAGAGCTGAGGAGACTGGCCAAATGGGGCATCTAATGGAGAGCAGAGATGAGACTTCGTTGTGCAGCTGACTTGTCACTCGGGAGGCTACTGACAGGGTGTGCAGGGGTGGGAGGCTGGTTCCACTTAAAGGGATAACTCGGTCATTTCTTAGCTTTTTTTTTTTTTAAACTAATGTCAGGAACAATTTTCTACTGTAAAAGGTTAGATAAGATCTGTCCTTAATGGTGGACATGCTATTCCCAGAGTAGGACAGCTGTCAGTTCCCTCTCCCCAGCTCTGTTGTGTTTTTTTTTTTTTCCCAACAGGCTTAGTTGGAATCTTTAACAGCGTTTTGTAAATCTCAACATTACTCTATTCGCCAGGCAAAGATTTCCCTGACATGTTTCTGGGCGACTTGAAAAACCTAGCCAGTAATTCTTAAGGAAGAACGGCCATAACTTAGAGTGATCCAAAGAGGAATCCAATGGCAGGGAGCGGAATCTGTAGGCAGCCACCTGTGCAGAGTGCCAATGAAAGGGTCTCTAACAAAGCGAAAAAAAATAAGTAATTACATGAAACCTTAAGGAGGCAGATTACACACTTAAAATTACAAAACAGGCTTCACCGCTCAACTGAACCAACCTGGAATTTGCCGACCAAACGGATGAATCAGGAAGACCTACTTGACTGGGCCTTTCCTTCTTGGAGTCTGAAGACTAACTTCACAGCCGACAGCGCTCAGAATCCCAGGCAGACAGAAGTGGGAGGAAGACATCAACCGTCCCCATTTGCAGCTGATTCTATTTCCCAGTTCAATAAAAACCAAACTGAACTTTTCTCTCGCAATCTATTCTTCCAAAGCAATGGTTAAATGCAAAAAAGAGAGGGGCCGTCCCTGAACAATGGTTGATTTTAAATAATCATAATAATTAGTCTTTTAAAATCAAAATCATCTTCAGTCATTTGAAAGGCATTCCTTCATTTCTTGAAAATACTCATCACTTTCTTCTGAGTTCTACACACTTTTTGTTACCTCTTATACAAGGCTCTCAAAATCATCAGAGCTACTACCCAGACCCCGTCCTCGCCCCTGAGTTTTCCCCTTCTACCAGCTTGTGCCTTGGTGTTATCAGACAATGACTATTTCAGGTAATTCCAGCCACAAGCCACGGACTCGATGTCATCGATTTCCCATAGCTTCACTTGACCATGTTCAGACCTGTAACTCTCACCATCCCTCCTTTGGGTCTACACTTCTATTTCCAACCTCCTATTGGATGTCATGACCTGAATGTTCCCCGTGTTTAACTCAAATTCAACCTCTGATCAGAACCCGAACTCACAGTCCTTCTTACCCCGTGTCTTCTTTTTCTCCTTTAAGAATGTCAGCACCTGTGCAGTTGCTAACCTAGATGTCAGGCTAATCTCATTCTTGAATGCTCCACTGCTTTAAGTCTCATATCTGATCTGCCATCTCTGTCAATTCTAGTTCCGAAATACCTTCCTCATCTAACCATTTCACATGCCAGCTGCCACTGCTCTGTCAGGTCTTCAAGAGGCTCTGGTCCTGACTAGTCCCATGTCATGCCCAATGCCTGCCCTCTTTCTAACAACCAGCCTCCTCTCCTTAACAACTGTGGGTGACTCCCCACTCCCCAGATCTCTTAGCAGCCACAGAGAACTGGGCAAAACCTCACCTACTCTACTAGCCTCCTCTCCAGACTCCCCGTCGTGCACCTGCACGATTTCCATTGTAGGTATTACTCTACCTATCTACCTCGTGCCCCCATTCACACCAAAAGTATTTTTCACCCTTTTGTACTTGCCAAACCCTACTCATCCTTCAAGGCCCAGAGAACAATTGTCTTTTTTTCTCTCCCTCTTCTCCCCGCTCCTGTCACCACCTCCCCCTTCCTCTCCGTATGGTTCTTCCCTTCCTTTGCAAACCTGTTCTTCTTCTCTGTATGTGGTTACTAACAGCCTCTGTCCCCGAATGCCTGTCTCCAGTCCTCACTCCACATGACATTTTAGCTTCAGAGTCCTAAGGCTGTGCAGAAAAACAATCTAACGGGTCACTGGCCCCCAATGCGCTCATGGTCCTTGGGTCAGGAGTCTGCGCATGGCTAACCAAGGCCCAGGGCAGGGGCAGATCGCCTGTACCGCTTTAACAAAGGCAATTCCCACTGACGGGGACTAAGGCAGGCAAGACCCAGACACATGCCTATTATTCTGTCTCCGCTCATAGACTAATCTCACCTCGAAGACAAGCATCTAGATTTTACCTTTTTTCCCCTTTTCCGCCTCCTTCCCACCCCCACTCCGTTCAAGCCATTGTTCCTCAGTCTAGTTGTATAGGACACAGCTCCCTGGCCCATGCTGGTGTTATGAGCCTTGTGCTCCCCCGGCTGAGGCAGTCGGTCGCCAGTCACCGTGGCAGCACACAGAGGCCCACGGCAGCTCACGCCAACCTCTGGCTGCTCACGGCAGCCCAGCTCCAGGGAGAGCCGGTGTTCACAATCTTAGCTAAAGAGGGCGCAGCTCACTGGCCCATGTGGGAATCGAACCAGCGACCTTGGTGTTAAGAGCACGGCGCTCCAACCACCAGAGCTACCAGGTCAGCCCTAGATTTTTACTCTTTATTCATGTTTCTTTTCCCAGAAAGTAGCATAATGCCTGGCATGTCATGCCCTCTATATTCGTTTGGATACTCTTAATTGAGATGACAGAACATTCAACACAAACTGACTTATATACCAAAGGTGACTCATTGGCCCATGCAGTCATAAGTCCAAAGGTAAGGCAGGCTTCAGGGTCACTTGATCCAGGACCCAGTAATGGCTAGAGGGGCCCAGATTTTTTCCTAGTTCTCCACTCTTCTATCCACAAAACTTAGCAAGTCATAGAATAGCTGCCAATAGCAATTAGGGATACTGTTTCCTGTTCAGATCCATCAGGAAACTACTTACACCCTAGCAGTCACCCAAATTAGACTGCTTTAGGTCATGCGCCTATGGGAAGAGGAAACGGTATGAAGCTACAATGTCCAACAGAGCAGTCACAAGCTATGTGTAGCTATTTAAAATACAACTAACTAAAATGAAATACAACTAAAATTTCAGTGTCTCAGTCACACTAACCTCATTTCAAGTACTCAACAGCCACATGTGGCTAGTGGCTGAAGTGCTGGACAGTACAAATTAGAACATTCCCATTGCGGCAGAAAGTTCTATTGGCATAAGATAACAAAGTATACCAGGCAACTGATATAAGACAAACAAGACTCAGCTCAGCAGTTGGGGTCAACTTTGCCCAAAGTACAAGGAATTGGGGAAGGAACAGATGTCCAGATGAAAATCTGGGTACATACGGGGAAAAGAAAGGGGGAAACAGACAGAAGGTGGGCAATGAACAATGTCCAACATATTCTTATAAAAAGATATTCAACCGATCTGGCATGATTTACTCAAAAAAATATGACCCATACGTAGAAATTGTCTGTTGTTATAAGTATAAGGCATTTTTTGTTTTTTTTACGAACTAACTTCCTTCGGGACACTGGATAAGCCAAGTCATTTCTCTGAGCCTCAGCTTTCTCGTCTGTAAAACAAAAGGGATGAACTAGATCAGTTGTTTCTGACCTTTTAATCACAGATTTTTTTATAGTACATTTTAAAACTTAATTTTTGCCCAATATCTCACACTTTGAAGTATTTTTAGTAACTTAACTGCACTGAAAATTAATTTGCTATCCTGTGTTTTTTTTTTATTGAAAACATGTAACTGTTAATTAGAGCTTCTGATCAGCACAAAAAAGTCAATGTTACCACGGTGGGCTGGCATCATTTGAATCAAAAGTGAAGTAAGTTGACTTTGCAGTCGTACTGAAAGCAAATTTACTATTTTCATTTAGTGTTATGAAATATATTTATAACTAACGTAAAGTGCTCCACCGCCAGCCCCTATGGGCAGACCATCACATGTCAAGAAGAATACATGGTATTGTAGGACCTGTGTAGGTTCAGAAAGATAATGGAACTTGTAAACAGTTATGACGCTTGTCACTAGCATGGACCAGCCCAACTTGGAAAGCACCAGAAAGGGAAATGAGTGGATGTACTGGGAAGCAAGATTCCAAGGGTGACTGACAATCTAGAGAGCAAAGGAAAGAAAATAAGGAGAAAATGATACCATCACACAAAGATGTTGATCCTCCCTTTTCATTACGAGTAAGCCCAAGAAAAATGGATTATTAAATGACCCAGGGAGCCAAGTATAAAGTTAAAAGAGGACAGCAAGCAAGAGAATCAGGAGTGCCATTCTGAAAAGGGTGCTAGAAGAGCCACAGGGAGGGTGGTTCCAGACACCTTCAAGTCTTCATTCACCTCCACCGAAGAGAAGGGCAGGCACACCTAGTGACTGACATGCTAGAGGCCTGGGAACTCCCATTTCCAGATAAGAGTGTGAATAAGGTTCACTAGTATTTCCTTTTATTTAAATTTCTGTTCCAATCATTTTGTGTTAAAAGCGCTAGCAAGAAGGCTGACAGGCATGTCTATTCCTAGGTGCTTTATTTATTCTATAAAATAACCTACTTGTAATGTTAGAAAAAATATTCTGAAACACAAGCCTCCTAGGTCTGCTGATACATCAAAGAGAAATTAGGTAAGTAGGTAAGAGTGACTCCATGATTAAAAAATGGGAAGAGGAGGAAGTGAAAAGGAGAAGTCAGAAAAAGAACTGGACAAATTCCAGTTATATTTCAATAAAGATCAGATGTAATTATTATTTCATGATTTCTTATAATTCATCATGAGTTTCTATCTCTGTCAACCCTTTTAATAATTATGAGTTTAATAAGAACAAAAAAAAATCCTTTATAAAAACCTCACATTCCTCAAACAGCTCAATAGAGAATTACCATATGACCCAAAAATGTTACTCCCAGGTGCATGCCCAGTTGAAGTGAAAGCAGGGAGCCAGATATACGCACACCACTGTTCATTTCAGCACTATTCACTACTCAATGTCAACGGTGGAAACATCTCGTGTCCATCAACATGGATGGAGCAACCAAATGTGGCATATACAACATAACGGAGTACTATTCAGCTATGAAAAAGGATGATATTCTGGTACATCCCACAACATGAACCTTGAAAACATTATGCTAAATGAAGTAAGCCAACCACAAAAGAAGAAATATTGCATGATTCCTCTTACATGAAATAATCGAGAACAGACAAATTTACAGAGAGGAAGTAGATTAGCGATTATCAGGGGTTGGGGTAGGTGAAAAGAAGAGTTACTGCTTAATGGTTAAAGAGGTTTTGTTTAAGGTGATGACAAAGTTTTGGAATAGACAGAAGTAACAGTTGCACATCATGCCTGTAATTAACGCAACTGAACTGTATGCTTAAAAATGATTAAAATGACAAAATTTATGCTATACCGAGGGTGCCAAAAAAAGTACACATTTTAAGAGATGTTATCTATGTATTACTTTCCAAAATTGAATTGAATTACAGTAGCAATGTGTAATTCGCTCAAAAGATGGCATTAATCAAATGAATGGTAGCATCATTCATTGTATTACAATTTTAATACAGTTTTCTCCTTTCTTAAAATGTGTATACATTTTTTTGGCACCCTCTGTATATATTATACCACACACACAGTTTTCTGAACTCATAAGAGTTCATTACTGTTTGTTACAGAGCCTCAGGGCAGGGACCAGTTTGATAAACAATATTTATTGTTTTCGTGGAGGAGAACCCAGGGGCAGAAGAGGACAGGCTGGTCTCTGTCCTCTGACAGTCCCTTAAAGCAACTCTTAGCATAGAAGTGTTCTTCAAGGAACTGACTAGATGCCAATGACTCTTTTTAACCCTTTTCGTCAATGGTCGAATATATCCGAATGAATATGTCCATCTGCTAACTGCGGATGGAAACTTCCAGAAAGGAAGTTTAGGAAAGCAGATGTACATTTTTCTATATTTTTGTGTTTTTCAAGAATGAATAACAATAGGAAATTTTTGAACATAAAAATAACGTCATTTATATCCAAAGCATCTCAAATTGTTATTATTAAATGCATAAAACAGTCAAAACATCAACTTTATTTTTTGTGGATTTCTGACACATTTTGAAAAAATACCTTGAAATCAATTAATGCAGTGAAAAAGTTTAAAATATATTTGCACTCAAACTTCTATGATGAACTTCAACTTGCATTTGCAACTATACATGATCACTTCACACTTAATATGTCTGAAAGAAAGTCCTTAGTAATGAAAATGGAAATTTTCCATAAAAAAATTTCCATAAAAATGGAATTTATCATACAATGAACAAAAAGAGCAAAAACAAATTTCTATTAAAAAATTAAGCAGATCACTAGCTAGTGTAATAAAAAATGAGGGGAAAATGGCAAGGGGTTTTGATCACAGATGCAGAGGAAATTAAACAACTGAAAAGATTGATACAACTTCATTTGAATATATTAGAATGTGGTTCAAATGTAAGATTTTCCTGGAAAATGTAAATTATCAAAATTATTGTAGAGAAAAAAAATCTTTACAGAAACCAATAATCACTAGAGATGGAGAAAGATGCCAGCTAAGGAAAGCCCTAACCCATGTTTCCAGTACGAGTTTTTTAAATGCTTCAATCATTGAGAACAGTTGATCATTCTCAACGCTACTTTAACTGCTCCAAGGCACTGAGAAAAAGAAAGGCTTCCCAATTCTTCTTCCAAAATTAATAAACCCGATACCAAAACACAACAAAGACAGCACAATAAAAATAAACTGCAGACCAATCTCACATTTTGTATTATAAATACAAAAATCCTAAATAAGTTGTTAGCAAACAGAACTGAGTTACATATTAAAACATGTTATATACCATGACCAAACAAGGGTCATGGTTGTATAAGGGATGCAAGGATGTATAAGGGTTGTATAAGGAATGTTATATGTCATCATGTAAACAAGCCAAAGGGAAATACAGTATCTTGAAAGAAGCTCAAAAGGTGCCTGAAAAAAAAATTCAATATCCAGTCCTAATAGAAACTTTTAGTAAAAAAGAAAGAGGATACTTGGTTAACTTGGTCTCAAGCCAACAACCAGCATTGTGCTTGCGAGTTTCATACGAGAAGCATTCCCGTTCAAGTCCGGAAGAAGGCAATCACCACTATTATGTAATACAGTTCAATGGCCAATGAAATGAGGGAATAAGAAGCACAAAATAAAAAGGAAGGGGCAGAATTATTATTTGCAGATAAGTGTATACCTAGAAAATCAAAAGAACCAACTAAAAATTACTAGAAATAATAAGAGCACTCATTAAGGTATCTAAGTTAAAAAAAATACACAAAACCAAACCAATAGTTTTCATATATATATATCAACAATTACCTGTGGAAAATGCTAGAAAAAAATTTCCTTTCAAATTAATACCAGAAACACAAAATACTCAAGTTTTTTCTAATAAGAAATGTGCAGGACAATGCTATATATAAACTATTAAACATAGTACGAGGTTCTAAGAGTCTGTAATTCACAAAGTGAGTAGGTTTGATCAAAGATATACATAGATCAGGCTATAGCCAAAACAGCAAAATAGGGCACAAACAGTCCTCCAAAAAGATCCCACAATTGAGCAAAAGAATTGAGGCAATAGATTTTAGCCTGAATGATTACAATTAGCATTCCACAGGCAAAACCAATCGTATAGCCATTTAAAACTAAGAAACCTAAGGAGTTTTTAATTTCCTAACAGTAAAGAATAATTAAAACATGCCCCAAGATCCTGTTGAGCATCAACTATCAATTTCAGTAGCCAAGCCAGTGGTTCTCCTAGTGTGGTTTGAGACCCTGTCGGGATCCCCAGGTGAAGACTCTTCGTAATCATACTAAGACATTATTTCTTCTTTTCACTCTCATTCTCTTGTGGGTGTCAAGTAGGAATCAGCAAACTAAACTTGCCAGCAGGCCAAATCCAGCCAAGTCCGTTCATTTACATGTTCCTACAGCTGCGTTTAGGCTACAACAGAGTTGAGTAGTTGTGACAGAAAAGTCTGTCGCTGCGTGGCTCACAACCAAGGAAATATTTACTATCTGGCCCTTTAAAAGACACCTTTGCTAATCCCTGCTCTAACAACTACCAGCATGTGTGCTTATGTACGCTTGTGTTTCTTAGAGTTTTCTAAGATATTAGACTTAAAGTATAAACAAGCTCAGTTTAGAGATGAATTCCCTTTTTCCCTCAATATTTCAACTGTAGTTATATCTACTATAATCTCATTAACCTCATTAGTGCCCAAGAAATCATTATTTTACAATCTGAAGTTTTTCTTAAATGTACACAGAAATACAACTAGAAGTATACTTATTTTGCAACAATATTTTAAAAGGCTTTGTAGTTTTAATTTTAAATACAGAAATACTGATAGATATAACCTACATATAAAAAAGCACTTTGGGTTCTTCAATAACATTTTAGAGTGTAGAGGTGAATAAGGACATTCTTCTAAATATCTTTTATATCATTATCATAACTAAGAAAATTCACAGTAATTCCAAAAAGTCATCTAATATACAGTCTAAATTTAAATTTCCCCAATTATTGTTACTGTATTTTCTCCCCAATCCACGATCTAATCAAGGCTCACATATTATTTTTGGTTAAATTTCTTTTGGTCCCTCTTCCTCTAGATCATTTCCCCTTGTTTTTTGTTCTTCATGAAAATGGCCTTTTTTGAACAGTACAGGCTGGTTGTCTCATAGATTATCCCACCTACCAGATCCACCCTATTACTTCTCCCATGGTGTCACTTAACTTGCTCCAGGATGCCCTACATTTCCAGTATACTAGCAGTTAGGGCTAGAGCAGAGGTATACAAACTTTTTTCAACGGTTTTCACCAAGGGCCATATGCGGTAACATACACAAACAGCCGGGCCACTCACTCGAGGTGAAGTACGTATTGCCTCACCTGGTTTATTTAAGTAAACTAAATATATTTTTGGAATTTGCTGAGGGCCAATTAACAATGGATTGCGGACCATAGTTGGCCCGCGGGCCGCAGTTTGGACACCCCTGGGCTAGAGGCTTGATTCAAGTGAAACATTTTTGGCAGGAATACTTCACAGGCCGTGTTGTGTAATAAGGCATCCCATCAGAAGGCACACAATGTCAGGCTGTCCTGTCCCACTGTTAGTGACGCTAAGCTTAACCAGTTGGTTAAGGCAGTGCCCACCAAATGTGTCCACTAGCAAAGGGCGTTTCGCCCAGTGTAATTAAGTAGTGGCGTGACACTGTGGCGTGACACTTGGAGTCCATGGGAATGTCTTAGTCTCCAACAACCTTTCACCCAACAATTTCAGTATCTATTGATGATCCTTGACTGAATCGATTATTACACTGAAGGTTGGACTGCCTGAAATGTTTAACCTGTGCTCTGTGTACTGCTACTTATGAGGAGAGATGTAGTATAACTGTTAAGAGGGAAAGTCTAGGACTGTTTAATTCTGGCTACACAGTAGAATCCTTGAATTTCTGGAGAGCTTTTAAAAATACCAGATCAACTAGAATCAGAATGCCTGGGGTGGTATCTAGGCATTGATATTTCTTAAAAAGCTACCAGGGATTCTAAAGTGTACTTACCAACTGTGTAGCTTTTCTGTGCTTCGGGAATAAAAACTACAAGTATCTCTGAAATAGGTATCATTAAATTCCTGAAATAGATAATATGTTTTAAGGGTTAAATAATTACACATAATGAGGATTAATTATAAAGTACTTAGAACCTAGCACATAGTAAATGCTCAATAAATATCAGTGATTTTTTTTTATGTGTAAATACATATATGGGTATGCATATATAAAAAAATATATCTAGCTATATCCTACTATACACGTATGTACGTAACAATACAACTTCAAAATATATCAAGCCACAGTTGACAAGACTGCAGGATAAATAAATCAAAAATTATAGACATGTATTTTTAAACATCCCTCTCAGAAACTGACAGATTAAGTACATAAAATAATAGTTTATGAAGAAAACAATATAATTATGTATTACGTTTTTAGGGATATATATATATATATATATATATATATATATATATCTTTCTTAGCATACATGAATATCTAGAAATAAAGGCCTTGCAATAGACTATAAAAGAATCTTCAATAAATTATAAAAAACTAACAACATAACAGACTGTTTTCTAACCACAATACAAAAAAATTAAATAGCGACATCAAAAGAATAGCCAAAAAAAACCTAGAAATTAAATAGCCTTAATAAATAACCAATCTAGTTACAGAAGAAAATTAAATATTTAGAGCTAATAATAAAAATACTGCAAGTCAAAATCTGTGGAATACATCTAAAAAGGAGGGAAATTTAGAGGAAAATTTATAATTTTGAAAACATTTTAAAAGAAACAAAAAGATTAAAAATAATAACCTAAAAAAAAAATAAGCTAAGTACTCAACTCAAGAAGTTGGGAAAAGGGCAAAAAAGTGAACCACCAAAATAAGGAATAAATAAAGATAAGAGAAAATATCAATGATATACACATCTACCATAAAAAGAAAAATCACAACTAAAAAGCACATTCTTTAAAAAGATTAATAAGATATGTATCTGTCAAGCAAGAGTTTTCAAGAAAATAGAGAAGATTCAAAAAATCAAAATACATAATGAAAGGTAGGCAAAAAAGTACATACATAAGGATTTTTTTAATAATTAAAGAATATTAAAGAGTATTAGTAATATCTATATGCTAATACATTTGAGTGGATAAATTCCCATTAAGTTATGCCAAAATAGGCACAGAAAGAGAGAACTTGAACAGATCAATTAGTATGAAAGAGATTAAAAGAGCAAAGATCTTGCCCCCTGAAAAACAGCAGATGCAGGAAATTTTATGATGAATTTTACCAAATTTTAAGGAACAGTTAATTCCTGTCTTATACAAGCTGTTCCGGAAAAATAGGAAACAGTCAAAATTGACCAGGACATTTCATGAAGCTGATATAATCCTGATTCTAAAAAATCAGATAATGCCAAGAAAATGATAGGTCCATTTAACATCACACAAAAATCCTACACTAACCATTATCTAAGTAAATCCAATAGTGTATTTCAAAAATAATAAAACATCGGGATTAAGTAGGATTTATCCTAGGAATTCAAGGATGGTTCGACATCAGAAAGAGATTTAGAGGAGAGAAACCAGATGATAATCTCAATCAATAAAGAATCAGCATCATAAAATTCAGCAAAAGGCAAAACTGTGGAATTAATAATAAGATTACATGGGAGAATATCTATGTGACCTAGAAACAGGGAAGAACTTAAAAACCCATAAAGTATATGATTATTTTCATCACATTAAGGATTTTTGGTCAATGAAAGATATCACAAAGTTAATAAACAAATGACTAAATGGCAGAATGGAAGGAGAGATTTGTAATGCTTAAAACGGGAAAGAGATTGTTAATAGAGAACAGATGAGAAATCTCCACAAATCGACAACAGAACCGTAACCCTGATAGAACAATAGGAAAATGATATGAAAAGGCAATTAACAGAACTTAATCTTGATGACAAAAAGTGACAAAGCTGAATAATCCTAACTGTTGGCAGGAATGAGAATGAAGATACAAGAAGCCTCAAGCTTTGCTAGTACAAATGCAGACTGGCTAATCATTCTGGCTTGGGTCAAAGCCTCAGTTACTAAAGAAATACACTTCTCTGCCTTGCTAATCCTCTGTGAATATATTTCTTTTGGGAATTTCACAGGGGAAAATGGCTGGTCTAGTACAGGATTTGGGTCTTAAGACATTGTAGACCCTGACCATCCATCTTTCCCTGAATCACACCTGATATGACTGTCTGTTCAGTCCAACAGACAGGGAAGCAAAAATTCCCACTGTATCCTTCTAACATAGGTGTAGACAAGGGTTTACATTTTCTATGAGATTTTTAAAACATTGGCACAAAAATGTTGTCCCAAAATTGTGGTTGATGAGAAACTGCTACATATATAATTTTTAATGTAACTTCTGAAGCAAACATGACTGTATTCTAGTTATATAATCATCATTATTCACAGTGGAGAGCTAGGAAACAAAAAGGATAGGGAAGATTTGATCTCAGAATCTGGAAACGTTAGCAATAAAAGAATGAAGAAATTTGTCTGCAAGAAAAGAAAGAGGGGTTTCCTGCCAGTCAGTAGAAAGGGTCCTGGAATTGCAGTAACCCCAAAGTATCACGGGAGAATAGTATATGGGTCTGCTTGTTCAGCCAATGGGAAATGCAGTTATTTTTTATCCAAGGAAAGAGAATGTAAACCCAGCCAGGCTTGTCACTGGAAGGAGATGAAACTTACAAGAGAAAAAGGGGCTCTTCCTGACTCCTGCAGTCAGTAGTGGATCAATTCAAACCTCAGAAGGGATCAAGGATTCCGGAAAGAGCTGAAGGTGACCAGGGGCCAGAAAATAAAAGGGTCACTGACTCTACATTCAAACCCATGTTGAACCATCAGCGTACTGGTAGAGGATTGTCTCCAGACCAGAAAACTGAATCAGGTCTCTGGCAGACCCTGCTCAGGTAGAGAACAGGAAACATACACCAAAACCTGATTAGGTCACGATCACCAAGGTCCAGAGGCCACAGTGTTCTTAACATTCCGATGATGAAAGACACAGCTACTGTATCACTTGGCCATCAGGATTTCTATCCTTCGGAGGTTGCTAACCAGGCAACTGTTACTCACACATTTGGGAGCTAAGAAAATGTATTGGGGTTGTCAGATGGCAGATTCCCGTACTGACAAAAGCACTACTGCCTGGAAAATGGTAAAAGCTCAGCCTTGGGAGGCTGTGGGGCTGGACCCAAAGAAGGGGCCCAGGTCTTTGGCCCTGTCTCTCAGGGGGACTAAGGATGAAGCAGATCCTGCTGTCTTCCTAGAAGGAATGATTGTGTAGGTCCGAGAGGCACAGAGAAACTTTTCTCTTAATGCAAAGACAGACACTTGCAGGCTATCTGCTCATTTACCAGAGAAACTGGCAGTTACCTTAGAGATTTGCTTCCTGGGGAAACAGGGATCTAGAATGCATACACATGCAATAGGTAACATTTGCTGTGAGTAAAGAAACATAGTAAAACAAAAGTAAACAAATAAAAAACACTGTTTAGAACACAAGTGTGACCCAGGATAAGTAATCCATTTGCAATTATAACACAAAGCAAAGAACCTTTCTAGAAGTCTAAGGAAAAGTTTATAATGTTCTTAAGGTTATGGTTTGTTTCAATAACAAATTTCAAAACCTTAAATGGTGCAAAAAGTACTAACATCTTAACTGTAACCAGATTTTATATTATCCAGACAAGAGAAGCTGGTTAAAATATCCTAAAAAACACCATGATTTTTAAAAGAGCAAATTGCAATTTTCCTAAATATCAAGAGGGCAAGAAATGAGAAACAGCCATGTGGTTTCACAAACTCTCTATTTAGAGGCTAGCAGGAAAGAGAAATTTGTACCAGATACTGAGGGAAAGATTAAGGCTGCTCCCTCAGTCAGGGCTAGTAAGGAAGCAATATAAATAACAGTAGGCTAGGAAGACTGTAAAAAGAGGAAAGAAAAAACAGTGGACCTGTACAGCACTCAATGATATTTATTTGTAAGAGAGAAGGAGGAGAATTACAATAGAGGACAAATCAAGAGTACGTCTGGCATCAGTATTTCCCACGAAAGGGCAAAGTGAATTATGAGTGTCCACCCTGCCTCAATTTTGCCATCACTTCCCTCCACCCGCACTTCCTTGCCCTTGTACTGGTATCGACTACTACTGAGAAGCCAAGACATCTTATCCCTTCTCCTCGGAGCCCCGGGGCAAAGGGCTGCTGAGGTCTGCAAGTCCAATCACCAGACCTCCATTTCCACCAAATAGTTTTGGACCAAACAGTCCGTTTTAAAGTGCTCCTTTGCCTGGCTTCATCCTGCGAGTCTCTCTCTCCCTTGGTGATCTTAATGATGAAGGATCTGGCTAGTTAAGGTCCTGGTTATTTCCCTTCTCATAGAAAAGACATGACTCACGACTGACGCCATTATGGTAATACGCATGCGCTCTCAGAAAAGGATCACGGTTTGTAAAGGAAGTAAAAAGAAACATCAGAAGAATGACATTTCAAGGAATAACATCCCAATGAAACTGGCTGGGACATAGTGAGACTACTCCTAGCTATCTAAGCAGGCCGTAGAACAGAAAGAACCTCGTGCCTTCAGGCCACTACCTCTGGTGGGGCACTGAGGAAGCCATAGCCTCTTCATTCAAAACGAGGTTCAAAGTTGGAAGGTCCGTCTGAATGAGCAGAACTTAACACCAAAAAGCGATTCTGCCTTCAGAAAATGTTCGCTGCCCCCGGTCACTGCTTTGGCAGCCGTGGAGAAACAGGGTGCACCCTAAGCGTCACTGCCAGCAATCACCTCCTGCTTTATCCAGGATCAATGAGGTGTGCTCGCCAGTCCTACCCCAGGGTATCTGCTGAGTCTCCTCCTTGAGTAATCTTCTGGCATTTCTTCCAGCCTTTCATGGGGACTGCCAGAAATTTCTTCCTGATAAAAAACTCATACGCTAGTCGGCCTAGCCAGGTCAATCTTTTCCATTTCACAATATGCATAAAACTCAATTTGGCTGGAAAATATACTCCCTGCATTTATAACCTCTATATGTCAACTTTCACTGCTCCTTTCCCTTCAGTTACTCAGAGTGTGGTCAGGCAGAACCCTCGGTCACAGCTCCTCACCCACGTGTTTGCACCTGCTGTCTTCTGCATTCAGAGGACGCATTTTCCCTGCTTTTGGCCAGGGGAAAGACGACACTTTCTTAAAGGCTTAAAATCAAAACACTTTATAAATGTGGACCAAAAAGGGGCCACATACTAAACCTGACAAGCTCAGGGGAGGCCTGCATGGCAAACCCAGAAATCAAACTAACCACACAGGGTGGTCTGAATGTAAAACTTCTAACTAAAAGTGGGTCATGGCAGGTGGTCACATCCTAGTAAGCTACTGAGCTTCCTTGACAAAGATCAATCTTTAACTTTGAAATTGTCTGTTGTCTTTCTGCATCTAAAATAACATACCTTTGAAATGTCAGAGTAAACTTCTTTTCCAGACCCCTCAAAGGCACAACTGCGGGCACCGCAGCACGAGACCACAGAACCCCTCATTGTTATCCTGTTCCCTGAATACCATCTCTATGTGCTGTGTTAATTATTAACGATCCTGTATACACACCCATGAAAAAGAAGTGTGTGTCTCTCTGTTTTACTTTTTATCCAATCCCAGAAATTTCCCCCACCCCCTTAATCTACCACCAACGGATTTCATGTAACCCTCCTTTGATTCTAATGTGTAAAATAAGCTGCAAAACTGCCACTTTCCAGACCATTTTCTTAATCCATTGAGATTTTGCTTCCCAGCAATTGTCAGTTTGGCTCAAATAAACTCATATAAGACTTTTTGTTGGGCTGAATATTTTTCTGTCGACATAAAGATAAATTACTTATCAAATTTAAGATGATCCATTCCCACCATCAATAACATAAATACTTTAAAAATGTACCGAGTTAAAGAAAAGGCCAGGGTACAATGAAGTGCTTTTTGTGTAAGGATTTTAAAGATTGGTTTAATTCTGCTCATATCAACCACAGGGTGGGACTGGGCTCATCACAGGAAATTTCAGGTTAGCTAACAACACAACTCAAAACCTACCAGGAAATGACAACGGCAACCACTGGCCACATAAACCACCAGTGGCACTGTTGCCCCCCTCATAACCAGCAGCTGGAAGTCTGTCAAAGACCCCCCTTTCCGAAACACTGCCACAGGTCAGAAATCAGGAAGATGCCAAATGAATTGTGGGATTAATTCTGGAGCACAGAGAGAATTCCAATTCTTAAAACTATCAGCTTACTAAAATCAAGTGTCAGGCAGCAGTCTAGTACTCACCTTTTTCATGAACACAAACTGAGAGTTTCTTAACACCATCAACCAGAACATTTTGTGTGCTGCCATGTCCATTTTCTGCATCGCTGTCATCAAACTGGGCCTCTATAATGACATCAGGACTGTCATTACAGCCTTTCGGGGACGGCTGCAGGACATGGCTTCCACACAGCTCCTCGGGGGGGTCTGATTCATAGGCACCTTCTGTTTCTTTGTCACCACTCTCGGGTTTAATTACCTGAAGAAAACACAAAAGTTCTGCTAAATCACTGGAGCAAAGAAAGGGAAAGAGCAGATTTGTCTTTTTCATTTTTCTTTCCTAAGGAAAAAAACTGCACATTCAGAAGCTCACAACGTTGGACACTCACCAGGTAGCCTGAAAAAGGATCTTTATTTTCCAGATGCTCAGACTCCCTTCTGGAGATGATCAACCCAGCAGTGCCAGGGTGGCACTCAGCTCTTCAAGATGCCCAGGATTAATGCCACGTCTACTCATTTTTCTCATACACACGCTCATGCCCTCTTCCCTGAAGGCCCTGAATACCGGAAGTTCCATGCTACCATGCTACTGCATAAGGGTGCATGATATGGGATCAGTAAGTATGCTGGGTAATGATACAGGAACTCAACATAGTACGTCACTACATTCCCAATGAAACCACAAAAATATAAGATGAAGCGGAAAAACAAAAGTTCAGTGTGAACAAGAGTTTACAAAATGTTCTCATGAAAAATATATATCCTTAATTCTCCGTTTTGAGGCCTAAAATCAGTTTAGAAAGCACACAATCGATGAACATTTACACTGGCAATAAGAAGGAAGCATTTACACAATAGTCAAATATTTTCAATTAAAAAACAAAAGAAGGAAGCAAACAGAAGAATCCAGATATGAATCCATTTAATGAGTTTGTCACACGACAGTCATGTGACAATACTCTGATTTCTAAAGGCACTATATTAAAATATACCAGTGTTGTTTAGTGACTGAAAATAAGTGACCCTTATTTAAGTAAGACTGCCTCTCCACATTAGCAAAAAACACAGGTTTTGTGGGTTCTAGATGTTACTTACAACATGACATCCTTTCAAGAATCTATTTCTGGATGAGAAATCTATATGCAATTTAAACAGAATTAAAACGTGATCACGTGTGTGTGTGAGAGAAAAATGAATTTGATCACTATTGGCAGTGACCATTTCATTCTTTCAAACAAATGCTGGAAGGCCACCCTCGTGCCAGGCACCCTCATGAGGCCTGCCTACTCGTGGGGACACAGCTGGTGAACAATTTACTCATTCAACAACTCATTACAGAGTACCTATCATGGCGCCATGCACTGCTCTTGGTGGGAAGGATACAGCAGTGTACACAATCAAAAAGTCGTAAGTGCTAGTAAGAAAACACCTAGTAAGAAAATACTGGTTCTGAGTGAGTGCAGTTAGTTTACCAGTAGGGTGGTTAGGGTGCGTCTCCTGGATTAATCGACATTTGAGCAGAGACCTGAAGGAAGTGAGTGAGCTCCTCTAAAGCAGCTTCTCTCTGTGTTTACAGGATTTAAGAGGCCTAATATTTTTCTGAGTTTAGCCTCAAGGTTTCAAAATAGATGCCTGCCTTCAACAAACCAGATTAACGTTCAAATTAGATCACACAAACATCATGCTTAATGAAAGTTCTTCATCTTATACAAGGCAGAAAAAGTTATTAAATCTTTCCCAGAATATTTTAATGCCATAGATTCCAATTAATATAACCATCCCCAGATAATATTATAATATCCACCCAGAAAATCAAAGTAAAATATTACAAATATATTCACAATCAGAAAATAGACTCTAAGAATATATTCCCAAAATTAAAAAAAAAAATCACTTCATGAAAATATAGTAACAGAAAAACTTGTAAACAATGGTTAATTTTTCTGAGCAAAATTGTGCCTTTTAATAAACTTTTTTAAAAAAAGTTGAAAACTTGAATCCCAATTTGTGAATATATTTAATGAAATTTTCTATCAACTCTTGCCATGTTTTGACTCTTGTCAGATTCATTCGTTTGTTCACTCATTTGTTATTTCCATGAGAACTTTAAAACAAACAAGACTCATTTTCTATGACAACAACAACAAAAAAGTTCAACTGGCTAGAAGAGAAATCTCTAAAAAGATTCCTTTCCCAGATGAGAACCCACCAGTGAAGCCACAGCCAGATCTTTAATTCATATACAATTATAAAACCATCTCTCCTCTGTGTACTTCTGCCTTACCACAGAAGTCCTGGTTTCATACTTGACCCAAAGTATATCATTCAAATAACAGAGAATTCACTGCCGAGTTAGAAAAGAAAAAGAATTTGACATTACTCAAATCAGCAAACCTATTCAAGTTCCTTAAACGTGCCCGGCCAATTCATGAACATCTAGGAAGATCTGTCCCGACCGTCCTTGAAGAATTAACACAACCTCGGGCACTGTCTAAACAGCCCACACAGGCAGGGGAGACCGCACAAACCCTGTTTCTAAAGCATGGGAGCTACAACACGATCACTGGTCTATTGTGTGTTCCACATCACCCCCACGCATACTTTATCTCAGAGAGAGGATAGTTGGGGCAGAGGTGAAAGAAAACGACTGACATGCTGGATGGAGTTATACTAGCAGGCAAAATGTAGTCTCCTGGAAAGATGGGAAGCAAAGGGGTCCAGTTTTTATTACGTATTTATCTCTGCCACTAATGGTTTCACAAAGGAATTGGTTCCCACAGGCTATGGAGAAAATATTACAAAGGGAACCAGAATTCTGACTTTATAAAATTTGATAGTTAAAAGTCTTAACTATCCCACAATGAAAGGTAGTCTCTCTCTCTCTCTCTCCCTCTCTCTCTCTCTCTCCCCCTCTCTCTCCCTCTCTCTCTGTAAGATACAAGAATTCTGTAATCACAATGATTCTGCCTACTTACTTTAGCTCACACATACAAAGTTCAAGAACGTCAGTGGGAAGAGATCAGTGGAAAGCAATAACCAGAGTACAGCAAGCTTTGTTGTACAGCACATTTTAAAACCAACCCAGTTCTGACTTTATGATAATCTCCATGGTTTAGATTAGCTATACTCAAGAATTCGTGTTTCGAGCACTAAATTCACTTCTGAGTTACTAAATCAAAAAATGCTGTAAGGTAGCAGGAATTAATGAATCAATCAAGTCATTCAAAACTATGTAATTAAAATACAAGTTAATATGTTGCATTTTAAAAGTATTTTCATTCTGTTATCCCAGTACACACAAGAACAGAACAAATGTTTTGGGGGGGAAAGATCATCATAAGATCACAGGATCCAAAAGGCACCCTAAAACAATTCCATATTGCATATTGGTTAAGAGTGAGGATTGTGGAACTCTTTAAACAAATGGGTAATTCAAGTCTGGGACAGGAAATAGACAAGATTGTCCTGAAACATCCTGTCATACCAGGAAAACAAGGAAGCTATCAAAGGCTAACACGATCTTGATCTTGTCTAAAGGACTCAGGAAAAATCATGAAAAGGCTCCCTCTCTGGTTAACCTTAGAAAATTCTAAGCATTTATCCTACCTGTCCTATACAAACTGTATCTCAAGTTAACCAAATAGTTGAAGAGATGAAGTGCTTCTTTATAGAAGCATTTTAGCTCATTAAGAAGGAAGGAAAGATGTTAAATACCACCATTTTGCCATCCCTATAGAAATAATGGATTCAGGATACAATCATCAATGGTTACTAAAATCAATGTCATAACCTGATGAGGATGGACTTTTATAACAGGTGGAATGGCAATGCCTGAACCCACTGATCAATATAAATATTGATTATCTTTAAAAAAGAATCAAAGTGCTTCCTCATGCACTACACTAGGAAATACGTACAGCCATCTATGAAGTACTTTTGCCCCAAAAGTTGAACTTGAATCTGACACGGTGACGGGAACAGCGCAGCACATTAAACAACACTGGGGAGAGGATCCTTTTACACTTACTCCCTAGGTGATGTCATCCAGTCTGATGGGTTTAAATCTCTATATGTTATTAATTCCTCAAATTAAATGCCTATTCTTGACCTTCCCCTTGAATTCCACACTCATATCCAATTCCCTACTAGACATCTTCATCTGGATGTCAGCTGGCACCTCAAACAGGAGAACCCTTGGTCCTCACCAGGACACATTCCTCTCCCAGCATCACCTCTCTCAGCCGATGGCACCTAACTGTGGCATCACCCTCAGATGTCCCTCTCACGCCCCACATCCAACCCATCAGAAGAGTCCATTGGCCCTTCTTCTTGCCATTTCCACTGTTACTACACAAATCCAGGAACCTTTATGTCCTTGCTGAACTACCGCCAATAACTGGTCTCCTGGTTTCTACGTTAGACCAAAGCAGCTAGAGCAATCCTTTGAAAACATAAATCTGATCATGTTATTCTCCCAATGGCTTCCCAGCATCCTTCGATGGCCATGCCACAAGGCCTGTCAAATCTGGCCTATATATACCCATTTTTCCATTCTCATTTTCTACAACTTCTTCCTTTGCAAATTATACTCTAATCCTAGAGATCGTGCTACTCCTAGAATATTAAACCCTTCCATTTGAGGTTTTCACATTTGCTATTCCCTCTATCTGGAAAACTATCTGCCCAGCTAGTCACAGGGCTCAGTCTTCACTTTGCTCTGGTCTCGGCTCAAATAACCTCCTCTCAGAGAGGCCTTCCCTGGTCACATTAATTCAATGTCATTGTCATTACTCTATCCTCTTACCCTGCTTTACTTTTCATCACTGTACTTATCACTACCTGCGAATACATTACATATTTATTTACTTTCTGTCTCCCAGATAGAATTTAAGGTTCATGAGCACAGAGGCTATTTTATTCAGTGCTGAATTCCGAGAGTCGAGAACAGTAGTTAGTAGCCACTCAAATACATATTGAATGAATGAATGTACTAATTAACTAGAAAATGACTTATTCAGAGTCGATCTCCTCTAATAAACTGTAAACTCCATGAATTGACCATGGTTAGGCCTGGCACAGTGTGTACTCAAGTCTCCTTTGAATAAAGAAAGAACCAGAGAGGGCACACTGCATCCAATACTTCCACACGTTGGTCTACCCATCTCTCAAGATCTCGTCCAAATGGCTTAGATTTTCTATTATCCAGAATCCACCAGTCTCCCCAATTCCTCCCCATCCTGCCCCCCAACCCTCACCATCACCACCACCTGCCTTAGACAAAGCAAATTCTCCCTTTTCTAAAATCTCAAAGCAATTTATCTATACCTCTTCAATGGGACTTCTCAATTTCTTCACTGTATCAGTATTATCTATGTATATGATTTACTTCATCTGTTAAGACTATATGCTCACTAATTATACCTTATACACCTTTGTATATTCTACGGCAACTTGCATAATCAATCTAGGTGCTGAATATCTAATGATATTCATCTGATAAACAGATGGATACATGGGTAGAACGATGAAGAAAGGAATATAAAAGGCTATCAGGATGCAAAAGAGCTTTCAGAACAGTTTCCACATATAAGAGTATGTGCGTTAGAAACTAGTAGCCCAATTTTCTTTGGATATGTAAAGTAAGAGGCCTTGTGTGAGAGTGACCTTGAAAAAGTTGAAAAGTCTAGGTCAGTGGTTGTCTACTTTGAAGTTTAGCAGATCCTCTGAGAATCAGATGAAAGCTGAAAAATGGATCTCTACCAATAGATAGAAAATACTCCGCCAGAAAGTACAAGTAAGGGGAGTAAGCGTCTGGTGCTGAAGGCGTCCAGGTCAGGTTGGTGGATATTCTGGAGAGCTCTGGGCTCAGAGAAGAGGAGGAGGCCTGAGAAGAAAGTACGGATTACTGACCTGGTTAACTGGGGACTTTAAAAGTCCCTCTGTGGCCTCCACAGACCTGAGACAGTAAGGCAGCTGACAGCACTTAGCATTCCGAGTGCACGCTGCAACCAGGATTATTTCTCCTTTGGAGATTTAGTCTAGTCCCTGGAGGACAGGACAGAAATGGTGAGGGAGGGAATCAAACCGCTGGGTCATACAGAACTTTCTCATGCTCAATCTTGTTCCGTGAACAGGGTAGGATGGGCATCACACAAACCCTGCTAATAAAAATAAACAGTGAAAAGACAGGCAGATAGCAACTGGGGAGACGTGATATGAAATAAACGTGTCATTTGCAGCTACTAAAAATGCTCAAGAAAATAGCACACTACAATACTTTAATGTCCTTGTACCCTCCTTCCCCAAACACAAATGCACGCGTACATGTCCACACACATACACACACACACACACACACTTTCTCTGACACACCCTACAGTCAGTTTTACCGAGACCAGATCCCTAATTGACCTATTGTCTGTCTCCTTTTGGAAGGGACAATAGGCAATAGAGTGGTGTGGCAGTGTGATGGGAGGAAAAGGTGATCCCTTGCTCCTTCAGGCTGCAATCCTTGTGCTCTGGGGGAGAGAGAGCAACAAGCTAGCCTCGTCAGTAGCACCTGGGAGGAACCCTGAAAACAATTAGGGATGAAACTAAGAGGAGGGTAGGAGAAGCTCACCATTGAAAGGAATAGGGAAGAGGCCTAAGTTCAGAATCTGGAGTTCAGA
Source organism: Rhinolophus ferrumequinum (assembly GCF_004115265.2). Lineage (NCBI taxonomy): Eukaryota > Metazoa > Chordata > Mammalia > Chiroptera > Rhinolophidae > Rhinolophus > Rhinolophus ferrumequinum. The sequence goes on from NC_046291.1 coordinate 6,544,512, forward strand.
GACCCAAGAGAGGGGAGCCAGACCTTTTGGAAAGGCAGGGTGGGTGTAGCATGACTTCCGTGCTTTAAGAGGAACACAAGCCCTGTGTTAGCAAAGGGATGGCAAAAGGCTCGTAGAATCCCCCTCCTTCGAAGACAAGAACGTTTGTTGAGTCAGAGACAGTATGCAATCATGTGAGTGGAAAATGACTACGATGGTTATTTAAAAGGCTGGCAGGATTTGAGACAATATATAGGGAGATACATCTTAAACATACACAAAAAGCACTGCCATAAATGAAAATAATGATAAGTTCAACTCCGTTAAGTTAAAATTTTCCTTTTATCCTAAGATAATGTAAAAGAAATTTAAAAAGATAAGCCATAGAAGTGCTCACCTCCAGAATATATAAAGAACTCCTACAGATTAATGGAAGCCAACCCTACAGAGAAATGGAGAAAAGGCTTACAGGCATTTCACCAAGTGGAAGTGACAAATAGCCAATAAAGACGGAACGTTGCTCAGCCTCATTAGTCATCAGAGAAATGGAAATTAAAATCACAATGAGCTATCACTACTAACCCACAAATAGGCAAATCTAAAAATCCTGACAGTGGCAAATGTTAGCAAGATCGTACAGCAACACACTGATGGACTGGATGGAATCTGACCCAGTCCTCTGCAATAAGAGGCAGTGAAGTAGAAACAGACCATCTCAACGCCTGCCCTGGCTACTCCACGATATGCCTGCGTTCCCCAGGATTTGACAGGTGAACACATGAAAAGAAGACTAAGATGGGAAAAGACATTTCCCCATATGCAAAAGGCATTTCCACTTGGTGAAATGCCTGTAAGGAGCTAAGAAAATGCAAATTTTCCTTTAGGAAAGGCAAGTAATAGTGAAAATGTACAGTAAGTGGAAAGTCAGATAAAGAAGTGGACACGAAGAGCCCAGAATGCCCATGTAGTGAGTCTGGTCTTTACTGTAAAGTATGATGAAGTAGAGAAAAGTAGTTGAGAGCAGGAACTCTAGTCAATACAACTGAATCTGTGTCATGGCTCTGATGCTTACTAGCTAATCCACTTTGGGAAAGTTATTTAATCTCTGTGAATCTCAGTTTCATTATCTTTAAAATGGGGCCAAGAGTATCCAATATTATAAGATTATTCTGGGAACTGAGATAATAGACGAAAAGCTCTTAGCACAGTTGCCTGCGACATGGTAGGAACTTAATAAGTGAATTTGTATTGTGGGAATCAAATTTAGTCTTTAGACCCAGGAAGCTCAAGGTGGTAAGGACCATCCAGGTGGCAGCTGGAAATGTTAGGTCTGAAAATGGGAAGAGCTTACCAGGGAACAGAAATCTAGATTAGAGAACTAACGACAAGGCGTTGGCAGGTAAGCAAAGGTGTCCCAGGGCCAAGTGTCAACTGAAAAGAGAATCTGAGAATAGAGCCCTGAGAAAGATTCAAATAAAGGGGGTTCAACAAGGAAGAGGAGTTAGTGAAGTAGAGGGGATTTAACCACAACTATGAATATGTTAATCATAATAAACATGAAGGCTTTTATTATCACTCTTCATATTCATACTGTATAACCTTCCCTGTGCTTTTGCACTCATTCACGGTGTGATCCACACAGTGACCTTGGGTGGTACAGAGAAGAATAATTATCACCATCTCCCGGAGGTAAACACCAGTTCAGACACGTCACAGTCCCACAGCAGCTAAATGGCAGAGCTGTGACATACACACTCTAGGGTGCTAAGTCTAGTGCTCATCGTCCTGGACACTCTTGTGGGAGATTTCCTGCCAAAGATTCAGAGTGAGCTTTGCACATACAGCTTGCTCCACTAATACCCACTGCATGGAATATCTCTGCGTCTTTTGTCTGCCTGGCAAATACTCAAAATTCAGGATCCTGCTCTCCTGTGAATGCTTCTCTAACCCCGCTCACTTAAGAAATGTTCTGTTTGCTTCCTTTGTTCCACTGCTATTCCTTTACTATCCTTTCATTATATGGTTTCTTGATCAGGCTGTATTCCACTGATTTGTTTGCACGTCTCTCTCGGACAGCAAACCATGTCACATTCATTTTTTATATTCCCCAGAGGCTCGCAAAATGCTTGGCATATAAAACATGCTCAGTAAATACTGGTTTCCTTTTCTCTTCTTCTGAAGAGAATGAGATAGATTTCAATCAGCTGTAAAAGAAGCATTTTTAAAAAATTACAAGAAATAAAGTAACTACCAAGCAGCAAGAGCCAGCTAAATTCAGAAGCTTGACCACAGGATGCCGCCTGGTGTCCCATTAGCATTCTGCGTCTGGAAGCCAGGAAAGAGTCACCAGTTATTTTATCACAGTTGAAACTTATCACTATAAGAAGTAAATGTAAATACAAAGGCAAATGAATAAAATTGGAAGCCATTTAAATAAATACATTTTTCTAAAATAATTCTAGACCTTTCTATCCACATTATAATTTCAGTTTCAATATAAACTCAAAATCACGATAAAGTTCACCGTTCCCCAATTTGAAAACAACAGTTTTAGCAAGAAAAGTCACAAGTGCCTAGATAAAGAAAAGAAAGCCTAGATCTGAGCACAATTTCCAGGGACACTTCCTGATTACCCCAGAGGTGAGAAGTACCTATCTGCCCATCCCTTAGAAAGGGGGGAGAAAAATGTCTACACTGAGCTGTAATTTAGATCAACTGCAAACAGCACCTCAACCTCACTGGAATAAAAAATCTGGCCACTTCAAAACTGTTTGATATTGATTAGATCTTCTTCCCCTTCCTTTTAAAATTAATATAATATATTTCAAAACTGGACAGCAAAAGAAAGAGTCCCTGTAACCAAACAATTCCAACGGAATCCTAAATAAAAAAGCCAAATAACATTTCCATCATGCACGGCTTACCCAAACTCCAAGCATGAAACGTTTCATAGTTTCCCCACTTACTGATACAGAAAAACCCTTCCTTGAACACAAAAGCCATCTCTGAAGAGTGCTGTTTAAAATCTTATAAAAAGAGCAAGTCTGTATTAGAACTGGAAAATTCTGTTCTACCAAATAAATTACATTGCATTCCCCAGCGATGGGGGGCGTTGCTATAAACTTGGCAGGTTTTCCAGAAGATCTGCATACACCTAGGTCCACAGGTACTCTGCGCTGTAAGGGCCGTTTGAACCGTGTCGGCTGAGGCCTGCACAGAGGAGATAACGCCGTGCCTGCCTACCCACTATCTGAACCTCTGATTCAGAGCTAATGCAAGTCCACCTCCACCTAGCTGCTGCTTCTCGTTTCTTGGCTCTTCTGACCAGGCTTAAGTGACAGCACTTACTTGCCACACATGTTTTAACAAACTTCCAAATCCCTTAATGGCACACTAGGGACAAAGTATAATACACTGTTCAGGAAATAACTTGGAGCCAAGAAAAGCAATTGATATTTCCACAGGGAGTTCCTGACAAGGCTTGCCAATAGCTTCTTTCATTATATAAAATATGGCCATGGACATACCATTTTAAAGACACATTACAGACGTCCTTAAAAGCATATCCGTTATTGGGAATTTTGTTTGCTTAAGGTAGTTCATCCAAGAGTACCTTTTATTTAGTTAATAAGAACAGAACAATTTCCATTCTGGTTACTCAAGCCAAAAAATCCTGTTACCCTTATAGATCAATCTGTCTCTGTCTCTCTCTCTGTCTCTCTCTCTCTCTGTCTCTCTCTCTCTCACACACACACACACACACACACACACACACACCATCACATCCGTCAGCTCATCCTGTCTCTCCACCTTCATGGCCTCCTGGTCACCACCCCGGTTCAGGCTCCATCATCTCTCACCTGGATATCCCAATAGCCTCGTAACGGGTCTTCTACTCTTGCCCCCTTTCAGGCTATTCCCAACACAGCAGCCAGAGTGAGCCTATGAAACATAAGCCATGTCATGTCAATGCCCTAAATCCTCCAGGGCTTCCCACCGCCATCAGAGCTCAAATCCCAATCTTAACCGATGCACAGGCCCCAGCCCCACCCGATGTGCACCCCAACCCCACGTGCCCTCTGGCCTCATCTCCAACTGCTCCCCACCTCAGCTGCTGCTACTCCTTGAACACATGGGCACCTATTTGCTCTCCCCTGCCATCTCCACAAGGATAGCTCCCTCACTTCCTTCAGTTCTTATTCAAAGTCACCTTCTCAGTGAGGCCTTCTTGGGTCACCCTATTTAAAATCTCAGTCACGTCCCCAAAATTCGTCATTCTCTTCCTTATTTTCCTTCTCAGTATTTATCACTATTGAGCATGCTACACCTGGTATTTTGTTTACATTATTATGCTTTTCCCAGGGAAACAAGGCAGGGACATTCTTGCCTGTCTCTTCACTGTTCTATTCCCAGCACTTACTATAGTTCCTAACACAACGTCTTCTAGACAATTCCATCTTAATGTGCTACTATCACCTTAAACTCAAAGCATCAAAAACCACTCTAGTCCTTCCCCGCAAAGCAGTTCCCTTTCCTTGTCTCTTTCTTTTCAACACCACTACCGCTTTCTTCCCGGCCTTTCAAACTCATAGCTACATTTGACTCTTCCTATTGCTGAACATAGGGCTTCACCAAACCCTTCACTTTCCTTTTTACAAGTGCTCTTCAATCTCCATAAATTCCCTGCTATCCTCAATGCCACCATCCTACAAATTTCTAGAAAGAAAAAAACTGATTAAGTTACCTTCTTACTCAAAAATTTTCCATGGATTTCAGAAACTAATTCTCTGTTCCTTGCCTTACCATTCAAAGACCTTGACCTTCTGGAAGTCCACTGACCTTTCTGCCTATGTTAAGCTTACCTGCCAATCCCTTCCATTATAACCCGTTCAGGCCCACCGTGAACTCTTTCTGGGCTTCGATCACACCAACCCAAGAATAGGTTTCTAACAACTTCCAACAGCAGAATCCATCTCCCTTTCTATTCTCTGTGACTGCCATAAGGAAAACTGTACGTATAACTCCCTTTATAAATGGTCCCATTTTGTTTTAACTATTTTAAGAAAAAGAAGGGAAAAGGACTCTTGCAGGAATGATCTGTATCTGTCGAGGAGCCCAGGCTGGGTTGCAGGAGAACAACAGTGCGGAAATATGAGTCATCAGGCCTTCGGATCCCTGGACATCGTTCCGAAGAGTGAAACAGAATTATGGGTGTCCTGTCACGTGTGCCCTTCTTCCCGCCTCCTCTGCATGGCCTCCACAAGCAACCAACTAACCACAAGCTAACTCTGGTCCCACCAAGTCTCTGTACCCAGTCACCAAGCAGAAGAAGAAGCAAGTATGCATCCCCTTAGAGGACACTCAGGTCACAAGACACAGCAGAATCCAGCTAGAGCATTCCCAGTAGCAAGGTGGACAGTTGGATGCCAGAAACGAGCAGAGAGGTAGGGAAGAGAATCTGGCAGAATATAACACCAAGTTCTGAAGCTCAGAAACAGTTTGTAAAAAGGCAGGCAAGAAGCTGGACAGAAACAAACCTAGGCAAGCAAACCCTAAGGAAGCATCGTGAGAGAGAGAAGAACGTCCACCAACAGAGTTCTTGGGAGGAATAGATTTAACTACTCAGATTTAGTTGAGAGAGTGTATGCGTGTACACGTACTTTGCACACGGTGGTTGCTTTTCTTTGAACCTTACTCGTCGGTGTATTTTAACTTAAGTCTATAAAGTGCTATGTAGTAATAATGACTGTTTTAGCTGCAAGAGACAGAATAACCAACTGAATTGGCTTTTTTAAAGTAACTCATTGGCTTACATAATTGAGTCAATCTGATCAGATTGAGAGGCTCATCTGTTATTTATAGGAGTGTGAGAGAATGAGACTGTGTGTGTGTGTGTGTGTGTGAGAGAGAGAGAGAGAGAGAGAGAGAGAGAGAACTCAGATTTCCTCAGTTTTAGCTCCTTTGCCAGGGCAGTCTTTCTCCTCAGTGTCAAGAAGAATTCCAGTAGCTCCAGAATTACATCTCATCCTCTTAGAGCCCCCAGTGGGAAAACAGAGAAACTCTTGCCCAGGTGCCCTGCAAAAAAAGTCCCAGGATTACTTTGCTGGGGTTGACTTGGGTCGCGTGGAGGTGGACTAGACTCACACGCCCTGGATCTGCGGAATGCGGCCCATGTTTCAATCCTGGTAAAGAACAAAGTCGAAGCCTCCTCAGAAATTCTCGAACTACCGTTGTTTCCCCGAAAACAAGACCTAGCCGGACAATCAGGTCTAATGCATCTTTTGGAGCAAAAATTAACATAAGACCCAGTATTATATTATTTTATATTATATTATACCCGTTCTTATATTATATAAGACCTGGTCTTATTTTACTACAAGTATCATATTAATTTTTGCTCCAAAATATGCATTAGAGCTGATTGTCCAGCTAGGTCTTATTTTCAGGGAAACATGGTAGTGTTCTTTTTAAAGACAAGTCTCCGTATTTTTATTAATAGTAGAAGCCTACTAATATCATTTCGAACTGTTTCCCTGAATGAAAGATGATTTCTCTTTAAGAATCACAGTAATTTTTTGATACAAAAATCAAAGCAGAGATGTAACATCATATAGGAAAAAAAATAACCTAAAAAATTTAAATAACATTCAAACAAAGATGATTTGTATTTAAAGTTTCTACATGTGTAGAGACATAGCGGCCGTACCTGACCTCATATTCCTTTACGTCTTATTAACCTCCTGCAAAATGGATTTCACACCTTGAAGCATACTGCAACATCCTGGACCTCACTGAAAAGTCAGTTCAATTTGCAGACCATTTCAGGAAACCAGACAGTATACAATGGAAAAGTTTCAGGGTGAGGGAGACTCAGGCCACTCTCACGAGGGCCACCACCCTCGCCTAGGCATGTTCAGTGTAGCCACGTCACTATTAACAGCTTAACCACAGTTATCTGAAAAGTCGGCCAACACGTGAACTACCACCCTCATGTGTAGATAAGAAAACCCCAAACCACATTTCTTTGATAAGTGGTTGCTGGCACACTATACACTTTGTACCTACTGCTCGATTTCTGAGATAGACCTAAGGTATGGCCAACTCTAAAAAATCTACTTGTATCTGCAACCATCCTTTCCTCCTTCCCACCTGAAGTCACAGACAGAGAGATCTAGTTTCGAACGCTGTCTCGCTGGAGGGCTTTGTTCATTGGGTAATACCTTCTCACCACCTCCCCCATTTCATTGCTCCTTTCCTTTCTACAATAAAAATTTCTTATATCACCATACAGATATTCTCTATCCTTTCCCATCTTTGAAAACACTCTCAGAAAACTGGAGTAGCTATATTATTATCAGACAAAGTCTACTTCAGGGGAAAAAAGATATAATGGGTCAAAGAAGAACATTTTATGTTAATCAAACTCAATCCATTAGTAAGCTATAATGATTGTAAACATATATACACCTAATAAAAAAGCTTCAAACCAAATGAAGCAAAAATTGACAAAAGTAAAGGGAAAAACAAAAAAATCTCTAACCATATTTTAACAATATTTAATCATATTTTAACAATAAGTAATTTAATCATATTTTAACAGTAAGTAATAAAACAACTAGACAAAAAACTGTTAAGGACACAGAAGATCTGAACAACACATATATATCTCATAGGATTTTCATCCATATCATATAAAGAAGTCTTCCAATTCATTAATACGAAGACACACCAATGAAAATGGGTAAAAGATTTGCACAGACACTTCAGAAAAGACTATATACTCGTATATGAATAACCAATAAGCACACATGCAAAAAAAATGGTCAGCATCATTTTATCATCAGGGAAATGTTAAACGAAAGATAACAAATGACAACAACAAAAAGTAAATATTACTATATACTCACCTGAATGGTTAAAATTATAATACTATGTCCTGGTGAGGATGCAGAGAAACTGAATTTCTTGTACATTTTTAACGGGAATGAAAAATGGTATACACTACTTTAGAAAACAGCTTCATGGTTTCTTAGAAAGATAAACATAATGCTTACTATATGACCCAGCAGTTCCATTTCTAGATATTTAACCAAGAGAAATAAAAACATGTCCATAACAAACACACGGTCTGCAATGCTCACAGCAATTTTATTCTTAATGGTTAAAAACTGGAAATAACCCAAATATCCTTCAACTGATGGATGGGTCAACAAACTCTGGAACGTGCATTCCATGGAGCACTATTCAACAACACTGAGCAACATGGATGAATCTTAAATGATCATGCTAACAGAAAAAGGCCAGACTCAAAATGATTCCATTTATGTAACATTTATAAAAGGCAGATTCATAGGGACATAGAACAGACCAGTATTTGGCAGAGGTTGTGGGGTAAGGGAAAATGTTAACTAAAAAGGGACACGATAATGATAATGTCAACCACAATTTGACATACAATTACAACTCCGCTTCTTGTAACTATATATATATATATATATATATATATATATATACACACACACACATACATACACACACACACACACACACATATATACTTACAAGAAGCGGAGTACAGCATTAGGAATAGAGACAGTGGAAATGTAATGGCTGTGTGCGATGTCAGAGGGGTACTGGATGGGGGGAGGGGGTTGACACAGTGTGAGGGATATAAATGATAAATGCCTAACTATTAAATTGTTTTGTGCACCTGAAACTAATAAAAAATTAAAATAAATAAATAAATAAATAAAAATAAAAAGGGACACGAGGGAATTTGAGGGTGTGATGGAACTATTTTCTATCTTAACTGTGGTTGTGGTTACACAATAGCCAAAGCAATCCTAAGAAAAAAGAACAATGCTGGAGGTATCACACTCCCTGACGTCAGATTGTACTACAGGGCAACAATAATCAAAACAGCAAGGTATTGGCAGAAACACAGACATACAGACCAATGGAATAAAATCAAGAACCCAGAAATAAACCCACATAAATATGGACACATAATTTTTGACAAAGAAACTAAAAACACACAATGGAGAAAAGACAGCCTCTTCAATAAATGGTGCTGGGAGAATTGGAAAGCCACGTGCAAAAGAATGAAACTAGACTGCTATCTGTCACGATGTACCAAATTAATTCAAAATGGATCAAAGACCTAAGCATAAGACCTGAAACAATAAACTGCATAGAAGAAAACATAGGTACTAAACTTATGGACCTTGGGTTCAAAGAGCATTTTCTGAATTTGACCTCAAAGGCAAGGGAAGTAAAAGCTAAAATCAATGGGACTATATCAAAGTAAAAAGCTTCTGCACAGCAAAAGGAATCATTGACAAAATAAAGAGGCAACCAACCAAATGAGAGAAGATTTTTGCAAACAACACCTCCGATAAGGGGCTAATATCCAAAATATATAAGGAACTCATACAACTCAACAACAAAAAAACAAACAATCCAATTAAAAAATGAGCAGAGGACCTGAATAGACATTTCTCCAAAGAGGACATACAATTGGCAAATAGACATATGAAAAAATGCTCAACATTACTAATCATCAGAGAAATGCAAATAAAAACCACAATAAGATATCACCTCACCCCAGTCAGAATGGCTATCGTCAACAAGACAAATAGTAACAAGTGTTCGAGACGCTGTGGAGAAAAAGGAACCCTCGTACACTGTTGGTGGGAATGCAGACTGGTGCAGCTGCTATGGAAAGCAGTGTGGAGGTTCCCCCAAAAAATTAAGAATAGAATTACCATATGATCTAGCAATCCCTCTCCTGGGTATCTACCCAAAAAATCTGAAAACATTTATCCATAAAGACATATGTGCTCCAATGTTCATTGCAGCTTTATTTATGGTGGCCAAGACATGGAAACAACCAAAGTGTCCTTCAATAGAGGAATGGATAAAGAAGTTGTCATATATATACACAATGGAATACTATTCTGCCATAAGAAAAGATGAAATAGGACCATTTGTGACAACATGGATGGATCTTGAGATTATAATGCTAAGCGAAATAAGTCAGACAAAAACTTTAGAGAACTGTATGATTTCACTGACATGTGGTATATAAAACTGAAAATAAGAAAAGAACAAGACAAACAAATGAAGAAACAAAAACTCATAGACATAGACAATAGTTTAGTAGTTACCAGAGGATAAAGGGGTCGAGGGTAGTAGAAGAGGGTAAATGGGGTCAAATATATGGTGATGGAAGGAGAACTGACTTTGGGTGGTAAACACACAATGTGATTTATAGATGATGTAATACAGAATTGTACACCTGAAATCCATGTAACTTTACTAACAACTGTCACCCCAATAAACTTTAATTTAAAAAAAAAAGAAAAAGAAAGAACATTCATAGAACTGGATGCTAAAAAGGGTGAATTTTACTATATGTAAATATGTGAACCAAATAGGTCTCTTTTGTACCCAAGCCAAACAAGCTCAGCATCAATATACAGGAGAAAACAAAAGTCAGCTAAAATATCAAAAATATGGGCCCAAGTCATCAACTGAAGATACCATTCTTTATTCTGACAAAATTTAAAACCCAATAAATATTTATTAAAATCTCATTATGTACAAGTCGTCTATTAGGCATTAAATAACTCCTCTTAACAGTGAGGTGACACAATAGTTAACAAAACACTTTCAAAATTACCCTCACTAGTATTGCCCTGCTGGCACCTGGAAATAAGTAGGACCACAAAGCACATTCCCTGATATCTTCAAGCAAAAGTAAACGTCTAAGCAATGAAAGGAATGATTGCTTCAGACTGAGATGACCAAAGAAGCATTTGTGAAAGATGTTGGTAACAGCAGAGGTCAAGAGGATGGATATTTATGAAAAAGATGATATGAAAAAAGTCCAGGAATTAGGCATGTTTAAAGAACAACAAGTAGATAGGTGTGGTTAGAGCTGAAAGCTTCTGAACACACACACACGTACAGGTACACACACGTGCACATATACACACACGTATACACATATGCACACGCACGCACACGCACACGCACGCCACAAAGGAAAACTTGAGTTCTTCCTTACCAAAGAGAGCCCTGAATGTCAAACACATAAATCTTAAAATGCACAAACACAGTTTGTTTCTTTTTTCTCAGCTTCATGCTTAAAAGAAAGATAGCCATTAAGACAGATCTCAAGATAGAAATAATGTAAAGTTTAAAAACAAGTAAAGCTGAGGTTCTTTTACATTAAGTGTCACTAATCCACAGGCTACGTAGGATTCCATGCAGAAAGCTAGAACTGCCAACTTTCAAAGGACTCGCAATCAAAAATAACATGGTACACGGTGAGCCAGGAGAGTGAGGAGGAAGGAGCCCACAGGGATTGAAACCTGAGCGAGAAAGGTGAGCTAGTGCAACAGCAGGCCAGCAGTGCCAGCGTACTGGTAACAAACAGGAGTGAGCGAGGAAGCAAATCCAGCAGGACAATGGGAGCTGAGTTTCTCACTATTAGAGAAGGGAGTGAAGTGCAGTGTGGAAAGGGAGAAACTATAATGAACCCAGTGGTGTGGCACTGGAATTGGAGCTATGCGTGTGAATCACAGTATTCAAGATAGACAGACAGATGACAGACAGACAGATAAGATAGATTGGATAGACAGACAGATGGATAGGAATATATACACATCCATATAGTCCCTAGCTCTAGTCACTGGCAGGGCTTGGGAACATTTGGATTTCTCCACCAAAAGGAACCAGGGCTTCTTAGAAAACAGCTGAGTCCATACTAGCACAGGGAAAACACAAGGTGAGGGCAGAACATCTTCAAAAAGTAAAGAAGTGTTCAAAGAATGATGAGCCACGTCAAAATGACACAGAAGCCACCTTGGCCAAATCTGGGGCAACTGGAACAAAAGAATGATAGTAAGTTACTCCTCCGGGAAGTTACATGATCGGCTCTTTCCTAACGAGAATCTCTGTACTGAACACACCCACTTCTCAGGAACTGTGAACTCACACACTTGCTGGATGGCGCGGCCAAAACCCTCTCCCTCTCTGTCGTCACTATCGCTTCCACACCTAAGATTCCAGGCTTGAGCTTCTAGTGGGTCACGACAGCATGAGTGCCTCTCCCTAGATGGGGCACCTAAAACTAGACCAGGCAACGATGGGGAAGTGACCTCCCAGGAGATATGATGCCAGAGAGCAAATGCTTCGATCTCTGAAGCCAAGGCAGGCTTTCTTCGCCACCCAGAGGTGGAGCCCCAGCAGGTGAACAAGATGACGCTAAAAATCTAAAGCAAATTTCCTAAGATCTTCGAATAAACATTGATTTTAAAACTGTATTTGTCTCAGGAAGTTGTTTTCTTTAACAGCAGAAACTAAAGGTTTTTTGTTGTTCTTGTTTTTACCTTGTTTGGCCCTAAGTGTGGTATAGCATCATTACTTTAGAGAATGGGACGGGGGAGTCGGGGGGGTGGGGGGAGGCATGGTTTTAACTAATGAGGAAGTTCCTCTCCTACCACGGAGACCGTATTTCTGAACAACCGTGTGAGTATAACCCAGTATCATTTCCAACTCATATTTCACATAAAGTCACATCTCATTTCAAACCCACAAGACCTCAGATGTCCCCTGTGAGCTCTCCATGCACTTCCATGGCTCAGAAGCTGACACAACAGAGGAAGCTACTGTGAACTCTGAGACGAGGCTGGCTGCCACATATAAAATAAAATTATCCCTGGAGGTAATCTGTTTATGAGATTTCACTTTGAAGAAGACATAGAAAAGAACAAAAAGGAAACCTGCCCACAAGCTGCAAAGTGCAGGACAACTGTATGTGCATGTGTGCTCACAATAGTACAAAAGCCAGGAGCTTATCTATACTGTGGTTGTTCTTTTCAAGCTAAGACCTGCCCAAATCTTTGGGGAAAAAGTTACATTAACAGAAGCTCGCCAGCTTCACTGAGTAAGTTCCCACTCACCTAAGAAACACGTCTGTCTGTGCGTTCCCAGTAGCACTCTCTTCCTTGTTTGCAGACAGCTAAGACCAGGGACCAAACAGAAAGCTATTTTCAACAAGTGGGGCCCAAAAGAATATCTTTGGGGTAACACAGTCACTGCACAGCCCCAAATACTGCTTTCAAAATCAGCTGGCAAAATCTAGTCTTAGAAGAGTTATTTCAAAGTCATCTAGATTTGGGTCTCATGCTGAGTTTGGTGGTGCTATTATTTTTTATATTTTTGTCAATGGGGAGCCTTCTGACGGTAAACTTTTTTAAAAGAAACAACAATTTTCTAAGAGCACAAAGCTAGAAATACAATTTTCATATTGTTTTATTTGAATCATTTTTAAAGCTGTCATCTTTACACTACTTTGATAGAAGCATAAACCGGTTCTGCCATGCAACCTCACAGTTTACACCACTGCAAAACATATTCTGAAAATTATCTCGGGCAGAGATTGTTGTATACAAAGTATCAGCCAAGAACAATTTTTTACAGCTGACTTCTAAACCCTATAAAATTGCATTTTATAGTGGAAACACTGACAGAAGCATTACCCTCGAAGCACTGTTTTAATATTTTCAGTTTTTCCAAAATACAATACTATGAATTCAGGATCAGTGATGTAAAAATGGAAAAGTCATAAGTTATAAAGCTATTTTAAAAACTAGGCACGAATATGGTTTATGGATCAAACACATTTACGTGCACCTACCCGCCATAACTGTTACATTTACTTTTGCAAATGTTTTCTTAAACTGTATTTCAATCTGTAGAAGCCTGACCCCAAGGAGTTTTTGTGATCAATGACTGACTTCAACCTGGCTTTAACCCATTCACTCATATACAGAAAGAGTCCAGTTCCTGTTTCCACACTCGGGAAAAGTAAAGGCATCATCCAATTTCATATTAATTCAAGGAGGAAGCAGGCTATAAACCAACATGAGCCTTAGGGAACAGCAGGAAGCCATTTCTGGGAAGTCGCTACCCCAAAGAAGGAAAAGTTGTAAAAAGGACATCCCGGTGCAGAGCATAAAGGCAGGCACAGTAGACGTTTGTGGCTGAATGGATTTCTCTCCCGTCACGCCAACTCCCTCTGTATTCAATATCAGCTCATTAGCTCTAGTTAGAACCAGAGAAAGTTACCCACTCTCATACCCTCCATCTTGACCCAAACTACATCTACAGCATAACAACCAAACAACAGGCACTGCTCTGGATTCCAGATGGTTGGTTATATGAGGAAATGACACAGAACAGAGCCTCCAGAACTAAGGAACTGACTTTGCTGTTCAGCACTTCATCTGAAGCATGCCCAGTTTCGTCATCTTTAAAATAAGGAAGGTAGACAGGGAAATCATTACATCTCCACCTGCAAGACTCTATGACACTCAGAGTGAAAACACTGGGGAGAAATGTGCCTTGTCAATCAGAGACCAAGGACAGAAGGTGAGCTAGGATGGAAGGATGGAAAGAGATATTTAAATTAATTTTATGACCAAATCTGCTTGTGTTCAACTTGACCACTAAAATTTCAATGCAATTTCATGATTGTATTTGTGTACTACTCAAAGGTAATGCAGAGAAATGCTATTTTTTCTTGTTTTAAAGTGAACACTTTTGTTCAGTATAATTCATTTTATTTATATATAGAAAATCATAAATGTACAATGTGATGAATTTTTACAAGGTACACATACCCATGTAACTACCACCGAGATGAAGAAATAGAGTATTACTAAAGCTTATTAGTTTTCTATGCTGCGTAAAAACTTATCACACACTTAGCAGCTTAAAACAAGATACAGTTATTACCCCAGGTTTCTGTGGATCAGATGTCCTGGCACGGTGTAGCTGGGTCCTGTGCTAAGGATCTCAAGGCTGCCATCAAGGTGCCCACTGGCGCTGCTGTCTCCTTTGTAGTATTAAGGACCCGGAACCTTGTAAGGCTTGAGTCACTGTTAGCTAAATTCATTTCCTTGTGACTACAGAACTCATGGCAGCTTGCTTCTGTGAGGTGTTCTGGAGAGCGTCTCTGTCTGACCTCTAGACTGAATGAGATCAGTCCCACAGGCGAATTTCCCTTTGGGGTAAGTCAACTGATCAGGGACTTTAATAACAACTGCAAAGTCCCTTTATCTTTGCAAAATAACGTAACTTACTCCTGAGAGTAATATCCCATCATATTCACAGGTCCCACTCCCATTCAAGGGGAGAGGAGTATATGTGGTGTGTATATCAGAGAAGGGGACTCTTGGGGGCCATCTTACAATTTTGCCTACCAGAACCCACACCCTGGAAACCACTGTCTTGCCTGTTCAGTTACTGCCGCTTCAAGGATCAACATCCTGAAAAAACCCCCGTTTTGCATGCTTTTGAGAATAATCATACGGTAAATCTTTTTTTGTTTGGCTTCTTTGCCTCACAGTTTGCAAGAGTCACACTAATTGTTGCACACAGCTGCAGTTCATCCACTCTAGCTGCTGTATTATAATTTTGTATGCATGTACTACAATGTACTCAACCAACTGATGAAGATTTGGGCGGTTTCCAGTTGGGGTTATTTTATATAATGGTGCTTGAAGAAGATTCCTGAACATGTTTTTTGGTGCACAAATGTACCCATTTCTGTTGGGCACATATCTAGAAAAAAATGGAACTTCTGGATCGTAGGATACCTGCAACTTTAGCAGATGATGCCACGCAGTTTTCCAAAGGGCCCAGGCGACTGACATTCCACTAGCAGTGAGTGCAAGTCCCTCAGCTCACCAACTGCTGCACCACAGCTCACCAACTCAGGCTGGCTGTCCTTTTCATAGTGCCTCGGGTAGTTTGGGAAGTGGTGCTGCATTATGATTTTGACTTGCATTTCCATCTTTTCATACATGTATTGGCCATTTGGAGATCCTTTTTTCGTAAAAGGCCTGTTTAAGTCTTTTGCCCATTTTTCTATTTGTATTTTTCTCAATGATTTGTGGGAATTCCTCATAAACGATGAGTCCTTTGTTGGATAGACGTGTTGCACATGTCTTCTCCCACTGTGTAGGCCGATATTAACTTTCCTTATGGAGTTTTTGATGAACAGCGTTCTTTAATGTTCTCCAATTTACTAATTTTTTTCCCTTTATGGTTAGTGTTTTCAGTGTTTAAGAAATCTTTGCTGCCCCCAAAGACAAAAAGATACGCTCCCTGTTTTCTTTTAAAGCTTTCCCACTTGGATCTGTAACCAATCTAGAACTGATTTTTATGTATGGTACGAGATAAGGGTCAGCATTCTTTTTCTCCATATGGATATCCAATTGGCCTAGCACTGCTTGTTCAAAAAGAACATTCTTTCCCCCACTGCACTGCATTGTCACTTTTATCATAAATCAAGTCACCATGCATGAGTGACTCTGTTTCTGGACTTTCTATTCCATTCATTAGCTTATTTGTCTCTCTATCAATACTACACTGTCTTAATTGTGTTCACTATGTGATACACCTTGATGGTGGGCAGTGTTAGAACTCCAGCTCTGTTCTTCAGAACTGACTTAGTTCTTTTTGGCCCTTTATGTTGTCATCTATATTAATAAGCTAGTCACTTTCCACACACACACAAAAACGATTCCTGGAATTTGGCTGGTATTGTGTTAAATGTATAGGTCAACTTGGGAAGAATGAACATTTTTACGATACTGCATCTTACGTTCCATGAGCGTCTAGTCAGGGCATTTCTGTCCATCCATTATTACTGCACTGCCTGCGAGCTCTGGCACAACGTGGAACACAAGTGGCGGTAGTGAGCATCTTTGCTTCATTCTCACTGTCAGAAGGAAAGTTTTCACTGTTTCACCATTAATTACGATTCTTGTAGGCTTTTTTTTTTTTTTTGTAGAAAGCCTTTATCAGATTAAGGGAGTTTATTCTATTACTAGTTTAAGAATTTTTATGATAAATAGGTGTTGAACTTTACCAAGTACTTTTCTGCAAAAAATGAGGTGATCGTGATTTTTATCCGTCCTTCTGTTAATGTGGTTTAATTATATTGAGTTTTGTCCATTTTGTAAACCACTTTATTTAGATATGATTGACATGTAAAAAGCTGTACATATTTAACATGTACAACTTGATGAATTCGGGGGTAAGTAAAAAACCAACACCATGAAACCATCATCACCGACAACCACCAAGGTCATAGACATATCTATCACTTCTCTAAGTTCCCCCATCCTCATTATTTTATTTTTGTGGTAAGAACACTTAACATAAGACAAATTTTAAGTTCAAAATAAAACATTGTTAGCTATAGGCACGTATAGCAGATCTCCAGAACTTATCATGCATTAACTGAAATTTTGTACCCTTTGACCATCACCTCCCCTATTGAATTTTGAATAGCAAAATAGCCTTGCATTCCTGGAATAAATCCTACATGGTCCTAATATATTATCCTTTTTATGTATCTATGGAGTCAATTTCCTGTTACTTTATTTAGGATGTTTGCATCTCTGTTCATGAGAGAAATGCTCCTATAATTTTCTTGTATTATATTAGGTTTTGATATCAAAGATATGTTGGCCTCATAAAACATTTTTCTATTCTCCAGAAGAGTTTTGTAAGATTGGTGTTATTTTTCTTCCTCAAATATTTGGAAGCATTCACTGGTAAAACCATTTGACCCTGGAGTTTTCCTTGTTTAAAAAAAATGTTGAACTTAAGATTCAATTTCTTTGCTAGATATGGAACTATTCAGATTTTCTATTTCTTCTTCTGACCATTTGTTGTATGTTTCAAGAAATTTATCTATTACATATACATTTTGCTTTCACTTTTGAAAAATACTTTCACTGGGTATAGATATGTAGGTATCTTCTTTCTGCACTTTAAAGACACCATTCCATCATCCTCCGGCTTCCATCAGCTACATTTGAAAAGTTATCTGTCAGTCCAACTGTTGCTCCTCTGAAGGTATCTTATTTTCCTATCTGATGCTTCCAAGATTTTTCTCTTTGGTTTCCATAAGTTTTACTATGATGTGCCTATATATGATTTGTATTATATATATGACTTTGTATTAATCCTGTTTGGTCTTTCTTGAGCTTCTCAAATCTGTGGCCTGACATCTTTTATAAGTTTTGGGAAAATCTTGGCCATTATCCCTTAAAATACTGTTTGAGTTTCATTCTCTCTCTTTTTCTCCTTGGCTCAAGTATAAATGTAAGGTCTTTTCCTTATGTCTCATATGTATTTTATGCGTATTTCTGTATATTTCTATCCTTTTATTTTCTCCATGCCTCATTCTAAATATGTTTTACTAAGCTATTTCCAGTCCACTAATCCTCTCTCTTATAGTATTTAATTTGCAGCTAAACATATATATTGAGCAATCGATTTCTATTATTTTTCAGTTCTAGAATTTCTAGCCATTTTCTTTCTATGGGTACCAGTTCTCTGGTGAAATTCACTATTTTGTCATCTATTATCTTGAGCATATCAGCTCAATCAAAAAATAAATTTCTAGTAACATCAAAATCTGAATTCCCTGTCGGTGTGTGTCTATTTTTTTTCTCCTGAATTTCAGTCATCTGTCTTGTCTCCTGGTATACAAGGTAATTTTTTAATAAATGCTGGACATTGTGGAGGCAAAACTGTAGGCACTCTGGAAGATATTCTCTTCTTCCAGAGAAGAATTCACCTTTCTTTTAGTAGGCAGTTAGAATGAGGACAGGTGATCCTGACCCAGTCAGAAATGCAGATATCTGAGGATGAATTTTCTGCCTTTTAAAAGTATACACCATCAACCAAACACTTCCACTGTGGTAGAAATTTTAGAGTACAAAATATATACAATATAACAATTGAGTTGTTCAATAAAGGGCCAAGAGTTCATGGAACTTATAAAATGTAAGACTGAGTGCTTTGGGCAGTTTCCGTATTATAGATGTTCTTCCATACAAATGTGCACATGAATTTTCTCTCTCTCTCCTTTTTTTTTTCCTCTACAAATCCTGTTCCCTTTACTTGTAGATACCCTCCAAATCTCTGGGAATATCCTCCCTGCACATGTATATAGGCACATGTGTACATGCTGTGTCTTAACTCACATTAGGGATTTGAGATGATGGCCTAAAGAACAGGGAGGTAGGAAGGATGCAATTCCCTTTCCCTATGCTGCTTCTCAGCAACCACAATCGGTGAGAAGCTTCAAGGCAAAATGGGAAGAAAGAAAAATAAAATGAAAAGTGACTCATTCTTTATCAATTTTACATCTCAGCCAAGGTGTCAAACAACTCTAAAATGAATGGGATTAGGGAAGTCACTCAACCTATTAATTCTGAGACAAAAATCACTATACGCATGATTGGTTTTTTTCTGCCACATGAACTTAGCTAAATAGATGACTTATTTTCTGCTGAAAGAACAGAATTTTCCTTTCAAATTAGTAAAAGTTAAAAAGCACTTCTGGTTTTTGCATTTGTTAAAGTAGTTTCCAAATATTAAGATATTGACTAAATCTCCTTATGGCTCCTAAACAAAGAAACAAAGAACAGATTTTGAAAGAAAGCTTCCCTGGATCCACTCAGGCCTAAAAGGTAATAGAAATTTGCTGTATGTTCCATGAGGGCAACACCCTGCCTGTTATATTCAATGATATACTGTTCCCTTACCTGGTGCACCACACATGTCCAAAATAGTATTTGTTGAATGAATCATCACATCAATGAATTAAGAGAAAAGGCGACACTGACATATAAGTGCCCTCCTTGCTTTAACTTATTTAATTATTAAAAAACACATTTTTAAACTACTTTTAAAATAATTAATGAAACTGACACCAATATATATTTCTAACTTCTATATAGCCTTAACAAAAGTACTCTGAAGATGGAAATACGAAAAAAAGCCAAATTCAAGAATTTTCTGACTCTGAGACTGTTTTCATTTATTGCCAGACATTGGCCCCTCGTGAGTTAAATTAATATGCTCTGGCCTGTTTAGAAATGAGCACATGAATAATGAAAAAGAAATACTACAGTTCAGTCCATCTTGCAAAGTAATCTATATCTGCGAACTACAGTGTTTACAGAGGCCTGGAAGAGTGTCTATCACAGAAGTTACTCAATAAAAGGTAGTTGCCATTTTTAACATCATCATATAGTGAGTTATTCATAATAAGCAACACCAATAATACCCAGAAGAAAAGATCAAATACCACTGGAATGTGAACAGAAACACTATAACGGGCTCTATACCATGGGTGAGAAACATCTGAAGGTTTTTCAAGTCAGGAAAAAAGCAACCTCAAGTAACAATTGTGGTGATATCAAGGAAAGCCTTCCCAGAGGCAACAACCTGTGCATCCAGTTTTGAAAGATGAGTTGGGGGAGAGAGGGAGAGATACATGCAGAGAACTGCAAGCAAAGGAAACAGTGCGTGTGAAAACAAAATGGCGGCCTGCAGCTGCACGTGTGTATTCAAAGACCTCCAGCCCGTGGTGCCGAAAGCAAAGGGTACACTGAAGCTAAGCGAGAGGGCAGTTCATGCAAGGCCTTTATGTCACGCAAAGGTATACAAACATGACTGGTAGCAAAAAGCTAAAAGACTCCAGTCTGACCTGATGTACTGAGAAGTAGGTGAGCTACAGCATCTAGGGCCACAGAGAAAACAGGCTATCCTGGGACAACTGGAATCTACAACCATACTTATTTAATTCTCTAAGCCAAAGGAAATTAAAATGGAAACGAATAAAAAACCATCTGCAACATTAATGAAGTAAAATTACAGAAGACATTTACAATCAACTTGGCCCATCTTTGATACTCAGAGGGGGACGTTACATCCAGCTCCCATGTGCAAACATCCAGTAAACCTACTTAATCCATTGCTGTGTTTTCTCCTCCAACTGAAGTCATTTCTTAAGAAAACAAATTGCTGCTTCGTAAGATCACTAAAGTTAGTGAATTCACCCTGTGCGTTTTAGTCACAAAATTTTACATCAAAAGAAACGGTATCAGTCATTTTTCTCATGTTGTTGGAAACACTCAAATTATTCAACAAGTATTTATTCCCCACCTACTGGATGCCAGTTACCAGGCAGCCAGATGCAAGTGAAAGAAGGAAACATTTTAAAATCACCTAGTTGCCAGACACTATTTACGTGATTACAGTTCATTAATCCTTACCAAAAAACTTACTCCCATAAACAGATGAAGCCTCTAAATCTCAGAGCCAGTCAGTACAAGGTCTACAATGTGGGCCCCAAGCTCACATTCTTTCCAGGATGCGATGAACATAAATGTAAATAAGGCACAACTCTTGCCCTCACCAGCTTAGAGTTGGGAGAAATACATTATTTCTTCGAACATATAGTTCCTTTGCCTAAAATAGTCTCTTCTCTCCTGAATTTTCATGTGGCAAACTCTCCTGTCACATTGAGATTCAAATGTCATCTAGCCTAAGAAATGTGAACCAATTCCCTTGGGTACAGCTGTCCTCCCCACTCCTGAGCCCTGGCATCTGTACTCAAATCTCAATTCAGGTCTACATCAAATAGCACTATGGCCGATTTCCACACTGGACTGCAAGTAGATCTAAGTGTGTTTATCTTTGCATCCCCAGGACCTAGTCCAGTACCGGGCACAAAGTGGCCAATCAAAAAATGTTGAGTAAATGAATGGATGATGGAAACTACCCAAACAGAAATGCCAGTTTAAATTGTGAATGTACATAAAGGCCTTTCTGGAAAAGAGTGTAAAGAAAGAAAAGATGACTCGAGGTAAGTTTGGGAAATGTCTACAACTAGGAGGAGGAAAGAGAGAAATCAACTAAGAACAAACCAAGAAGGAGAGAAACAGAACTGGGCCACAGAATTAATGGGGCATTATTACAAAGAAGGTGGAAATCAATGGTCTTAAATCAGTGTAGGAAGCTCAAGGAAAATGAACACGAAGAAAATGAACAATGAAAATGGAAAGGACATCAGTGAGGACCATGAACAAGTAGAATGGTGGGTTGGAAGCCAAGCTTCAGACTCTACACCACTGTCAAGAAAGAGGCAGTGGTTCAGTCCTAAAATATGGCTATAAAGAGGGAAAAAAACAGAAGCATGAAAGAAAAGTCTGCACAAAACAAGGATTTATACATTTAGAGACATACACCCACGTCTAATTCTGCTAAGACACGGAAATCATTACTTCAAACCTCTGAAGCCCCAAAAAGTTACACTGACTCTCCTCTAGGACTAGCTGTAATGTCATACACATGTCCCTCCCTTCTCTATGGTGCCAAAGTAATTTTGAATTTTGAAGAATAGAAGTGTTAATTCCTTAATCATCCACATCAGTGCTTCTCAAAATGTAAAGTTCCTACCAAGGGATCTTGTTAAAATGCAGATTCTTATTCAGTGGGTCTTGGGAGATTCTGCGATGCTGCTGGTACATACATGACACTTTGAGTTGCAAGGATCCAGATTACCCCAAAAGGAACGCCACACCCAACAACACTAAGTATGTAGTGGAGAGGATGGGCAATATAACCAGGCTGCCAAGGCTCAACCTCCTCACTGTCAAAAGACGACCAGGTCAAAAAACTAAGAAGACAACCAGATCTTATCCCAAAGGACCTGAGACTATGGTCTTTATGGACTGAAGACTCTCCATCACAGTGCATTACAAACGAGACCTCACTCCACCAATGGTTCCAGGAAAAGCAATGACCATACACCAAGGATTGTGACCATACCCAGCTCATCTTAGCATTCATGCAGCAAGATCTGGGTGTACGAGTCTACGACTGGTCTTTGCCGGTACCCAGTGAGAAGGAGCCCCTGACCAGGCTGACAAGGACCCGCCTCGGGCCACTGCTCTTCCCCTCAAAGCCTCAGTCCAGCTATGATAAGCAACTTTTAGGACACAGGCTGGACCAAGCTGCTCTCCATCAAGCCTTAGTTCCCTGTTCTTCATATGGTTACAATGCACTTTCCATTCAGACTCCATTTCTTCCAGAAATTTCTTTCCAGAAAGCATTCCTTGACGCTCTGCCAGGCAGCAGGGTACCCCTACATGCACTCCCATATCACCCGACGACTTTATCACTGCACCCACCACTCTGGATTGCTCCACTGTACTGACTTTCTCAACCTGGGCTCCTCAAGAAAACTAGGCCCTATACACTAAGACAGGGGTGTCCAAACTTTTTCCAACGTTTTTCACCAAGAACCATATGCGGTGAAATACACAAACAGCCGGGCCACTCACTCGAGGTGAAGTACGTATTGCCTCACCTGGTTTATTTAAGTAAACTAAATATATTTTTGGAATTTGCTGCGGGCCAATTAACAATAGATTGCGGGCCGCAGCTGGCCCGCGGGCCGCCGTGTGGACACCCCTGCTCTAAGGCATCCATTGTACATAATGAATTAACTTCTCTACTTTGCATCTAGAATGCACTATTTAAGAATCATCTTTGGGAGAACTGAGAAAACAGTCACTCAAGTCATTTTCTATGTTCTGTGGTTTAGATGCAGAACGGGATCCTGCCTAGCTTATTCCAGACTATATCCCTAAGGGAAGGCATGATGCCTGGCTCATAGCAAGCATTCAACAAAAGTCTGCTGGAGGAGCTGCACCAGCGGACTGGCCCCGCCCCCCTGCTGACAGCCTATGTTCCGTACCATTGATGTGAATCAGTCAGTCCATGTTCCTGACCACGAATTCACTTGCTGTTTGTAGCCTTAACACTCATCCCTTTAAACTGATTTTTTCTCACTTGACTTGAGCACTGACATTAGCTGACCTACTACTGTCCTCCTGGACCCCTTGACAATTTTTCCAGTGACACAAACAGGCCTGTTTGGTGCTTAAAAAGAACTGAGTGGAGAACTGCATCTCTTCCTCTGACCACTGTAAGCACCAATGCATGCCACCTGCTGCTCAAGTCAATGGCAAAAGAAAAAGCTTTAAGAACAAGGGAGGGGACCCTGGATAGGAAACGGAATGAAGCTGGAACAAGCAGTAGTAAGGAGAGAGCCTAACATGTCAGCACGTTAAGGTGGTAACACGCTCTCGATTCAATTTCCCCTGCTTCCAAAAAACATTACTTCAATGTTAATCTGCAGAATCTATTTCTAATCTGATCAAAAAGGATCTAAGATGTTGATAAATACACCTAGAATTCTTAATAGGCTGCA
This sequence comes from Rhinolophus ferrumequinum, assembly GCF_004115265.2. Classification (NCBI taxonomy): domain Eukaryota; kingdom Metazoa; phylum Chordata; class Mammalia; order Chiroptera; family Rhinolophidae; genus Rhinolophus; species Rhinolophus ferrumequinum. Next base: position 6,568,651 of record NC_046291.1, read on the forward strand.
AGTTCAGTGTTCACATATATTACTAGAGAAAATTCTGAAAAAACAAAACAATACACAGAACCCCATCAAGAGAGATCATAATCCACAGAGATAGAGACTCTAACCTTTCCTGATTCAAAATCAAAAGACTCCAGCACTACAAACTTGAATTAATTACTGAGATGGAGTTTAAACAGGAAGCCCTTTTCCAGCATAGCTGCCATGCTGTTTAAGGATGAGAGCGGGGGTTTGCATCGGGGCTCACAGGTAGGGTAGGAGGAGCAAGGTCCTTCATGAGGTATAGCTATGCCTCTAGAACAGGGGTTGGCAAAACTACAGTTCACAGGCCCGATCCAGCTGTTTTTATAAATAAAGTTTTCTTGGAACATAGCTGATTTCAGGCTACAACAGCAGATCTAAGAACCTGTGACAGAACTGTATACCTTCAAAGCCTAAAACATTTACTATCTGGCCTTTTACAGAAAAACTACCCCTTCAATTCGCAGCCTGAAATGTAGAAGTCATCCTAGTTTCCTCCCTCTCTCTTACCTCCTACCTCCAATCTCCATGTTCCATCTTACAACCCAGTCTTATATTCATCTCCTTGCAGTCTACATCACCGCTGTGACTCTTCCCATCTCTCACTCAGACTCTGTTAAGTAACTTTCTTGTCCATCTCCCATCAGTTTTGCCCCTTTCTTTTATGTCCTCCATCCTCCCACCAGGCACACCTCAGAGGTACTGCACGTTGGGTTCCAGACCACCGCTATACTGCTAAGTGTCACAATAAAGAAGACCTTAAGCTTTTTGCTGGTGGAGGGTCTTGCCTTCCATTTGTAAAACACACAACATCTGTGAAGCACAGTAAGTGAAGTGCATTAAAACAAGGTGTGCCTGTAGGCACATCTGGCCATGTCACCCCTCCTGAAAACTCCTCAATGGCCCCCCAGTGCCAACACAACAACAGCTGCACAACTTCCCACAGTGTGGAGACATTTCCTCACATGACTCCCCCACCTGCTACTTTATCTCCTGTCTTACGTTTTAAGCTCCACAAACTAACGTAGCATCCTTAGTCTTCCAAGTCTACCATGCTCCTCACCTTAGTTACCTAACTTCATAATACACTTAGGCATATGCCCTAAATCAGTACTAGTTTTTGTAAAATATAAGATAAGGTATATCTACTGAAATTTTTAAAAACAAAAAAAATTTAACAATAGCAGTAATAAGCAACAATATCACAACACTGCCATCAAGGATAAATTCTTTATGGTTTATAAATATTACCAAACAAATGCTAGTACAGTTCCTTCCTTGCCTTTCACTTATAAAAACTGCACCATTATCTTAATTAGAAGATCAAAAAATTTACTTTGTCACACGCACTGTACTTTAAAGCAAGAGTTACAGAACTAAGGGTGATTTTAACAACCACTTAGAGCATTTTCAGGTACTTCCGAACTCTTTTTTCATTAGTGGGGATGAATTTGTAGGAAGTGATATATAAGCTTTTGCCTGATTTCCCTAAGGACCAACGACATACAACTTTTCAGATGGCTAGTCAAGAATGCAACGTATAATTAATCCAGTGTGACAGTCATTCGTGTAGTTCACCAGATGTATCCTGTTCTCCCTGCTTGGAGACACGCGGAAGGACTGAACCTCTGGTCTGGGCTCTTTGTTGTTGAGGTGACTCGTTCTGGCCAGTGAGTTGTGAGCAGAACCGATGGAGTCGCTTCTGGAGAAAGGCATTTTAAATGTGGCCCTCAAGGGCTCTGTTTTCTTCTGCCCCAGGACAAGGGAATGCTCCTGATGGCAAGCTGTTCCATTCAGCCTGGACTCTGGAGGGAGGATGATACAAAGCAAAGCCCTGGATGATCCTGAAGGGCAAGGAGCATGAGCAAGAAAAACGCCATGTCGTTCCACAGTATGACCTTACCTACCACACAACTGTCCAGCAATTCAGACACTTCAAAGGAATGCACACTGAGACAGGAACATATTACGTCAACATTTTACATCAACATTTTATGTCTGCTGTGAGTAAATGCTGTCAGTGGTACATTCAAGAGCTGGAAATAGTAAATTTGAGTTATTATGTGATCTTGGCCAAAGGATGACTCTCAGCCCTCATTTCAAAGAAGGCTAATAGTAATATCTGACATTTCTCGAACACTTATAAGATGCCAACATTGTTGTACGTACTTGATCTACATTAACTCCTTCCTTACAAAGAGCGTGAATTTCACCAAACTTCCTCCACGGAGTTAAGGAGGAATGAATTAGTTTTCTAGCAAATAATCCTGAAATATTAATTGGGAGTTTCCCAGCACAAATAAGCTATCCTATCCTTAAATGATACATTCCTTATTTCAGACATTTCAATTTGAATTACAGAGATCTGAAGGCATGTTTAAAACAGGCAAGAACCTGAAGTATTTGATCCCAGAGCTGGCAATAATGAAGAAGAAAAGATGATTGTTAAAAATAGACTTGTGTATATAACAATTTGGGGAAAATCTGATCATGCAGTAGGTATATCCTACCTACCATACTGCTGTGGGTGGAAACTCCAAAGACCTTGCCCTTCATCATTAAGTACCTTCCAAGTATTTTTTGGGCTTGCCATCTAGGCCAAGAAACCAAACAGTTCTAAGAAATCCTAATTCTACTGGAATTGAGAGCAATCCAAAATGATAGTGGTTATGTAAGAGATTGGATTAAATATAATCTAGTATGATGGGTGCATATTTAAAGAAGAACTTGGAAGACAAAACTTTAAAACAATCACTTGAGGGGAAAGTTAGTTGTCAAAGGAAACAATTTACTGTACTAGACCAATTTCATGTGACCATAAGACGGTTTGAAACAGCCATTGAAAGTGAGGGATTAAATGTGCACTTTGATTTTTTTTGTTGTTTAATTTAGAACAAGAGTAGTTACTCCTATCAGCACTTCCTTTATTCTTTCAAACTCAAGTTCTTTCTTTCTCTCTGTGCCAATCTTTTCCAAAATACCCATCCATATTTCTATTATTCCCTTGCTGAAATATTAGTATCTCTGCATAAAAATAAGTTTTCTTAGTAACTGTATAATAGACATGTTAGAAAATACAGAATAACTATCCCTGCTTCTCCACCCTCCTTAATTCATGTGTATAGACTTCGCTCTGTTGTAAATTAAGTGAAATAATCCTGTCCCCAGAGAAATATAGACTTTAGCTAACCGAGTGCTTGACTGATTTGTTCCCACTGTGTCCTATCAGTACAATACAGGTGCTCCGCAAACATTGGGGGATAAATGAAGCACATCTAGTTTTCCAGTGGGTGTCAATGTATCAAATCACTTCCAGCCTGTCTGACTATATTTTTAAACATTCAGACAGAAATGTAGAAGCTAAGTTCCAATGAGTAGAAATTTCCCTTGAAATCCACCCTGACTCTTGAGCTAGTCACTTCTGTTTCACCCTGTTTCACCTGATTCTGATTTTAATGTGCTCCTGTCGGCCTCCATCACTCTGATTTTCTCTGGGCCACTCACTATGGTTACATCAACTAAGTTGCGCACTCTAGTTCCCAGTCAAGCATGGTAGGCACTGTTTACACCACTTCAGCTCCTCCTATAAGAGGCCTTCGCTTTTAACCCACCTCCCAGATCCAAGATACCAGAGCTGAATTCTGGGCTCCCAAGTCTCCTTTGTACAACAAAAGAGGCCCAGAATTCAGGTTTGGTCCTCTGCTTTGGTTTTGCTCCCATTACTGCTCTAGCCAGTTCTAGCTGAGGATCAAAACCTACCCTTGACTCCCACCCCAGTGGCTGCTGCTACCAGTCTGCTTGTGATAAGACAGTCCCACATTTCTGGAATTAGAAGCCTATCCCACCTCCCACATGATAACTGCCTACCTCCCTATGAATACCTGTGTTCCACGCCCCGTGAGTTTGGGACCTGCATGTAGGTAAGGCTGAGACGCATTCCCCACACCTGCCCCCAGAATGCCATAAGAAGCCTTCATGTTTCTCCAGTCTTAAGATGCAACCACTAGAATTCTAATTATTTTTTTCTAAATTGTTTACTTCTCAAAAATAATACTAGGCCTTTGGTCAATTCAACAGATAGACTCATCTTCTTTACCCATGATAGCAACTCAAAATATTACCTAATGCTAAAGCATGTGTTACTATTGTTTGGACTTACGCTGATTTTGATGATACCTGACAATATCTATCTAAAGATCAAATAACTGTCTTCTTTACATCTCTGGACTAACAAATAGCAAAGAGATCGTGAAATGAGGAGATGTGACTCTGAATCCCAACTCTGTCACTCCCTCATTACATGTCCCCTAAATATGTAAGACATTTAAGCGAAGCCTCAGGTTTCTCATTCACAACACTGGGATAGAGGTGAGGGGAAGCTAAATGATGGTGGGCAGCACTAAGTACCGCCCCCGGCGCACAGTCAGCACGAAAACGTCAGCAGCCAGCAGCAGTACCCACCGGTTCGACATATGCTTATCCATCGTGCAAAGAACTGGAGTATTGAGAGAAGGAAAACAAGAGGATAAACTTTTCATAGGTAACAAAAGGATGAAGGACAAGGTTGTTTAACAGTATGAGAGATGAACTTGATGGGAGAAAGGAAAGCCAAGGAAAAGGAAAGAGAATGGAAGAGGCGAGTGAAAATCAAATAAATACTGCAAAGAGCAGTATTCCGTGAGCATCTCTGCCAAATGGGGCCATGGACGTTGGTCTTCCCGGGGATGGGACCTTGAGAACAGGAAATGCCTGTTTCTGCCAGCGTCTGGGAGAGCTGGTTGAGAGACTGCAGTACTCAGGCAACAACATGGCAGGAAGAGTGAGCCATATTCTGTAGGTGCCTCCCTGGAAGGGGAAATTCTCACAATCCTCTCTTGCCAAATCATTCTTAGCCCAAATCACTCTCATCCTAAAGCAAAGCAACCCTCTCATCCTGCTTCATCCTCATCCTTCAAACCTTAGTTCAAATGTAACCTCCTCTAGGAAACCTTCCCCAATTCACTCAGGTCGAGTTTGATGCTTCCATAACAATATGTATTTCTCTTTCTATCCTGCAAACCATACTACCATTGTTCCCGTCCCCTTCCCATCTGGCCTACGAGCTCCTGAAAAGCAAAGCTCATAACCTCTTCGAGTCTCTACCTCCAGCATGTAGCACAGCGTAGGGCGTGCAGAGGATGACAAGACTGGTTGCTCTGCATTGCTCCAGGCAGAATCATCAGATTCGTGGCTCCTAACCACTTGGTGGACACGTCCCCCAGCTTTGAAAACCTGAAGAAAGTCACAGACCCTCAGCCTAGAAAAATACATACACACGCACTCACTCCACACACACACACACACACACACACACACACACACACACACACACAAAGAGCATTAAGCTAAAAGTCAAAAGATCTGGATTCTGCTGCCTCCCTGGTTCTGTCGAAAACTCCAAGTGCTCAAACAACTCACTTAATTTCCCAACTGACAAAGTGAAGAAACTATTATTTGCCCTTCCATTATCCTTCATTAGATGTCTATAATAATAATAAGAAGAAAAATACATATATACTAAAAATCTGGAAGATTCTGAGATTAAAATTGTTACATAGGAGCAAATTATTTTTTATTATTGTCTCACAGCTTGATACTTTTACGGCTATCTGTTTTGCCAAAAAACATGCTGTGAAATAAATTGACTGTTTACTACAACAGCTAAAAGAACTGTTGTTTTCCTAAAACCCCAAAGGCCCTGTTATTTACATACCCGAGATGGGTGAGCACAACAAGTATAAAGAAGTGAAGAAGAATAATCCAATTAATTCACATTTGCTCATCGCACTGACTACAGATCCCTCTGACAACAATATGCTTTTGTGCAAACGAACCTGTAACACAATCGGCCAGTATGCTTTGGGATGTTTACAGTCTACATGCCAGGGACTCTTGATGACAGCCTGAATATTCTCCGCTCCGTAGTCTGATCCTATCACCAACTGCTGTCACAGGTGGGCTGCCGTCAACAGAGCTCCCTGCTTCACAATGGGAAGCTGTGAAATACTCACGCTAGTGAGTCCTAAGAGACACAGCTAATGGGGCTGACTTGAAACGCAAAAGCAATTGCCAGGCAGCTGCTGTGAAGACCTCTAGGAGCCCCACAGAAACAGCAATAAGGGACGAACCCCGGGCCGTCCTCCACACCTCAGAGGGCCCAGCACACACCGCAGCCGTCCTCGGTCATCGCCCACACTCTACCAGCACCTCAGAGGTAGGGTCCTCCTGGCCAGTCCAGGCCTTTCTCTGGATCCATGCCAGTACTTTACAGACAGTAACTGTAAAGTAGAAAAACAACAAGCGTACGTGTGTAGCCTGAATGTTTGACCATGGGAATGCTACAAGAATTTCTGCAAATTTTTATCTGCTTAACTAGTTCCAGTGACCTAGGAATCCACAAAATTAGACCTTTTAGGAAAAATTACAACTTTGCTGCGTTGACTCTTAAAGCAAGTATAGGTTTTTCTCTACAAGCAAAGGCACCAAGGCAGAAGCAAGAATGCCCGAGTACTAAACCTATCCTTCTAGAACTCAACAACAAACACTTTCACCTCCTGGGTACCCACCCCCTTCTTCTTAGGCTTCCTGCCCAATGCAAACAGGCTTCTGACAAAACCAGGAAGAATGTGCTTGCTGGTCTTAAATTCAAATGGGTGAAAAACGGGGGAAGTAATGAACTGATTTATTCATTCATACCCTTGCTTACTGTAGCCACCCCCTACCTCGGTCAAGAGCAATGAGGATGCCAGCCAAGCAACTTGGCCTTGCTCTTTACGCAAGCTTTGCAGAGCTCCACACGTGCTCTACTGTATGCGCTCCATTCCCCCTTTCCCAGTCCACCCTTCATACCTGTTCTGGTTAGCGGTAGACCCACCGACTTGCTAACGGCTCTTGCGTTTCTTTTGATCCTACCCATTATCACCCTTTAAAATAAAGGAAGCCACCATCTTTCTTGTCTTCCTTTGGCCCATCGTCCAAAGTGCTCTTTGCTCCATCAATGACCTCTAGCAATAGTTCCTTTGGTTTGACACGACCCTGATGCGCCCCTCTCATCCACGTGGCCCGGGTAAACACTGTGCTAGATGATGCTTTAAGAAAAGAGGAAGTTCACCAAATCAGGCTGTGTTCCTAGGACCTGGAGCCAACCCTTAGCTGTGCTTTCAAGGAATCAACGGGAGGAGACTATACCCAGAATTGGCAGGAACATGGGGGTGGGCTGCTCCGGACTGGGAGAATTCACTCTTATAAAACACTCTGCACTTAACTTCACAGCATTTATCAAAATTCTCCTCAGCTCTGTATAAGTGTGATTCGTATCTGTCTCTCCCTACCTGCAGTTCCCACCAGACTAACAGCTCTGTGAGGGTAAGAACTACGTCATCTTGACCATGACTAGTTTCCCTGTGCCCTCCAAATCCCTGGCACAGAGGTCTACCTCAATTCTCTAGCCCTGTCACATAAAAAAGAATTTAACCGATGGCTCAACAAAGCTCTGGTATAAGGTCACCCTTCCCACATTTCTGAACAAGCTAATAAAAAGAACTAGCATTTCTTGAGCTGCTATCATTGATCAGGCACCATTCTAAGACTTTTCCAGATATTCTCATTTAATGCTCATGACAAACCGATGAGGTAGGTACTGTGATTATTCCCATTTCACAGATGAGGCATTTGAGGCACAGAGAAGTCACATCATTTACAAGGTGTGTGACAGGGAAGACAGTTCACAGGGGAGAAAGCAAGGAGAACAGCTCACATAGTTCTATGTCTGCTCACCAGATGCTTCTATGTCCCAAGCATTCTGTGGCCTTCGGGATCCATAACTGCTCCCTTTATGATGCTTATTGATGCACTCTGGAATGCAAAAAGGCCCTGAGAAGTCTATAATTAGAAAGGGAAAATTCAACTCACCTTCCATTGCTCCTCTGGAAGCAGCTTCACGACCACCAGATCCCCATTCAAGGCTCTATTACGAGCAACGACCCCGTCAATAAAAATGTCTCGATCACCATCCTATGTTGAAGAAAGAAAACAGTCAGCGTCCCAAGATTTGGAACCAGAACTTACTTCCTTCGTTTAAAAACTGGAGACTCTACAATGTGTCCACTAATTTCACAGGAACACTCATACATACCGTAGCCACAGGAAGACCTAGAGAGAGTCAGTCTCTTTGCAACGAATAGAAATGCTGATGAACATGGAATAGCAGATAAAAAGAATGCTAAAAACGAATCACCAAATAAGAGAAGATCTACTACAGGCAGGCTTAAAACAAACAAACAAAAACACATAAAGCAAAAAAACTGGGATTGCATGCTTTCATAACTGAAATAAGAAAGGAGTAAGGTATCCTTAGGTTATCCTTTTTTGTTTTAAATAAAATGAACCAATGATATCTTTTCTACATAAGCTGATTTTTCTTTTTTTAAAATAAGGGTAACGTGAGAAATAGAAGGTTTGCAAGAAAACAGAGCAACAACATATAATCCCCCAAGAAAACCCACTGACAGCCGGAGCAGCCACCAGCCCTGAAATGTGAGTTCTCTAAGAGGAAACCAGCAAAATCATACTCCCCCCAGGAAAGCGGCAGAGAAAGCAAACTGTGGTTGTTTTTATGGAGACCTACGTGGAAAGCAAAGAAGAAAAGGACAGGGACGTAAAGTGAGATGCATGGAGTATTCTCTGAGCCCACGTCTCTCACCACTTAGGAGCGGGTGAATTCCCAACTGTCAACACAACAGGGCACGGACAGCTGCATCCTCAATCACAAACAACCCCCTTCATGCAGTGTAGCCGCCGTGAATTCCCCAGGTATCGGCTGCTAAACTTAAATTCATGCTAGAATCTTCCTATTAAGGCGAATTACTCCACAAAAACATTTACTTGGAAAAGACAGCTAAGCAAAAGCATGACTTCAACAGCAAGGTTCCATAACAAAGGGAAGGATTTTCAAAATGTTTCATCAACAAACGTGCAAACATGCACTCTTTATCCTTTTATCCTTCCCAAAATTTATACGATATGCTTTTTTTCAGAAGATGACAGAAGTAAAATGTTACTTTTTCTTAAAGGAGGTAATAGCAAACAGGCTTGGAAATGCAAACTTTTCTAACAGGCATTTGATATAAAATACATTTAACACTCAACAGACTGCAGGTGATTACTATGACATTTTAATGTTAAAATTAGCATTCCAAATTCACCAACCTCTCCTCCCCACCGCCATGGGATTTTAGACACTCAGCAATTTTTATGGTTTCCAGTTACAAACCATTAGAGATCCTTTAGAAGTCTTTCTGTTCAACTTCCAATCTAGCCATGGGCTGGCAGCTGTGGCCGGCACACGTTGCCAAACCTGACCCACCCGAGTCCCCGAGGAACTGCTACCGTGTTAGCCACAAAGACTGAACTATTACTGTAGTTGACCTCAAGACAAGCTTCTCAGAGAAATAAGGAAAAGGCAACCAGTAAACGGAGGCTGAACAACTGAAGTGTGCCATCACATCGTCAGTCACTGCCTTCTGCAATGTATAAAGCAATGGGATTTCTCCCACTTCCTAAGAATGAAAAGAGAGCTGTCTGTATGTAGGTCATCCTACCCACTATCATGTGTCAAAACATGCACCGAGATGCCCCATCGTAAGCAGCTACACCGCCCTTAGCGCAGAGATTCAGGATGGTAAGACGCTGGTTTGTCACGTTTCTATCCCCAGAAACCAAGAAAAACAGGGCTGAGTGGAACCTCAGAGAACACACAAATTCATAGATATTGCATCACTACTCATCTTGTCCTTGATTCATTCAGAAGCCTGTATCTATTGCTGAATCTCTTATTTTAAAGACATTAAACTTGGGAACACCTCAATATTAAAAGTCTGAGTCATCCTCTTAACTACTTTTTAAGGCCAAAGGGTTCAGCCTTTCCTCTGAATGCCAGAAGACTTGCTTTAGCCATCAGACAGAATAGAAAAATAGGATAATGTATAATAAACAACCCTGGAGGAAATCAACAGGGGTCTGGAGGTAATCTAACTAAATACACAGGAAGCTGGAAGGGGGAAGACAACCCAAGGATGCCATAATGGTCAGAGCATCTCCCATCAGTGGAACAGATCCTTTTGGACCAGAAGTAAATTCCACAGACGTGCAAAGAGTGCCTCCCATGACAAGATGCACCAAAACATTATAGAACTTCCTGCACCAAGATAATTCAGAATGGAAACTATGCTTTTTGTAAAACGCCAGGTGTTACACGGGGTCCATTTCTCCTCTTTATCTTATCCCTGAATAGGACAAAGAGGCATCTCAATAATATCAAAGTATCTTGGTTTGCTTGAAAGCCACATCGTTTTATTCTAAGTCTATAGTTGACTTTTACTGAGAACCCCAGGAAACTGGCCGGTAGACATATCCCACGTATGTTGGGTTTGTCGTAAGAAAATGAAAATCAACTTTCTATCAGTAGAAATTATAATAAATCTAAGTCAAGTTCCCCAAAAACAAAGTACTTTTTTAAACCTGATGGTCAACTCACTATTCCTAGCCTAGACTTAAGTAGATATTTTAACATAACAAATGACATTGTGTAAGTTCTCAAACTGTCTTAGAGTCTGTGAGGAATAAACCTATACAATTTCATCAAATCTAGTCTATTTTTGTCTGTCCAAAAACTAGAATTGTAAAGTTGTAAGAAACATCAGACAACATTTAACCCACCTCCTCATTTTACAAATAAGGAAACTTCTGTCTTAGTGGCAGAGCAGAGGCACATATGCCTTGATACCAACTCTTGTCCTTTTTCTCCTGCCAAAGCAGGGGACGGTGACACATAGGCCCTGGTCCTGGCCTCCTACCTCCTAGTCTACCTGTGAGCATTTCTGCAGTTCATGCAAGTTCACACTTGACATGGATGTGAGCTGTATCTACTCAGAAATCCAGACGAGTGACGGGATTTACCTACATGTAATTTATTGCCTCTACTATCTCCCTCTTCAATTGCTTTCGATAATGCTTCTAAAACCTGAAACGGACCCAAAAACCCACAAAACTAGAATGCAGGATTGTTCCAGGGTCCAAAACCAGGGTATCTACAGTCACTTTAAATGGGCTTTGACGGAGCTTTTACAGTCTGTCCTGAATTACTTAGAGGTGAATCGCTTAGCATTTTTTCTCCCTCTGTGACAATATTACCAGTGGCCAGACAGGAGTATAAAAGAGGTATAGAAATAAGCCAATCCTAAAATCACAACAGTCTAAAAAATTCTACATAGGACATGCCAGGAATACAATTTCAAGTAGGACAATTTGAGCTTTAGAAACATCAGTAACTTTTGCTACTGAACTGCCTTGAACACGCCAGATTAAACGGTGGCAACACATCGTTTGCAAATTTCAATCACATGGAACCTAGACATGCCCCACACTTTTAGGACCTCTGCTCCAGCCACACCCGTCCCCGTCAGGTAATGAGTTCTCAGGGCCAAGTGCATGATTGTCCCCATTTATATTCAGCCCCACGCCCACTTACAGGGCATATACAGGAACTTTCCTGAAGGCAAACCACATCACAGGTGGCACCCCCTGGACTTGACAGGTGGCTAAAGGGTCAGTATTTCTACTGACAGAGCCAGGACAGTGGGATAAGATGCCCACACGGGTGTATACAAGGGCCCTTGCTGAATGGGGGTGGGCAGCAAACAGGGGACAGGAAGCCAGGATTGGAAAGGGAAGAGGGACAGGCCAGGGGTAGAGACCCCCCCCACATGCAGCCACTTTTCAGCATAGAGTTCCAAGGAATCCAAGAAATCTACATTTGAACCCAGGTACATGCAGGTATATTGGCAAGAAATAGATTTTATTTGTCCTGAATGTATTTTACTTAACTTTTTGTTAATGTGATTTATAACTTCAATATTTAATATGCGGTATGTGTGCCTCTGTTTGTACTTTTGTCCCGGCCCCACACTTGTCAGGAGCCATCCTAACAGGGATCTAACTTAGGGAAATTCAATAACATGTACTCAGAGAAGAGAAAGCGTGCTGTAACATTTTCAAAATGCTGTGTTAAGTTTTCCTAATCATTCCACTCAGTGAGAAGAAGCCTCAGTGAGCACAGAAGAAGGGAGAAGCGAACTCTGCTCAGTTCCCAGGTGCCTCTCAGGATGAATTCCTTCCTGCACTGGGTGAGATTCTCATGCTGAAAAATCCGTGTTTCTCACACACCGGGGCCCCTAATATAACCGAGCTGCTGCAACTGGTATGCCAGCAAAGAGTCATTCTTTTTAACGTGGAGAAAACGCTGATTATGCAGGACTTACTGAGACAGTTTATCTGTCTCTAATATGGCATACTAAGAGACTTTCATGGGTAATTCTTATGATTACCGAGTGTGCCCTTCACCTTCTGAGCAAACTCTGGAATGTAACACCCATGGAAACTGCTTCCGCTGTATGACGGAACTGCTCCTGCAGCTAAGTTACCATTTCAGAGCTGACCTTCAATTCTACAACCCAAGTACCAAGGCGAGCATATAGACCACATTCTGTCACAGGAACGGAATAGGACTCAGAGAGAACAACGTGACGTGTCAGTAGTACTTTTTACCTAATCCAATGGGTAAGACCTGAACTTGAGATACAAACGTAAATCCTTGGCTTCTGGAGAACAAGCGGAAAAATGGACTCACCCGACCTTGTTAAGAATAGGTCTTAAGGTTACTGTAGCAATAACAAAAATAACACCTATGAAGTATGTGACTGAACTTGTATACTCACTAAACCTGTCATTTAACATAATGGGGTACATTAACTGCAATATACGCGCATGGATTCCATTTCCTCATCTACAAGCAAATGTTTATTCCTACGGTCTCTTCCGCTTTGAAAAATGTATAATTCTATGGTTATCCCATTTATGGCGTCCTGGAAAAGTCACGTCAGGAATTTAAGAACACAGCTCTCCCAGCTTTGCACAATTAAGCCTTATTCAGAGACCTGCAGCTAACTGTATGTCAGAGTGAACTTACCGTAACAGGACAGAGCCTGTTAAAATGAGTCATGAACAGAAGGAAGGGTATAAAGACCCAACGATAAAGGGCCTCGCACTGAGTCCTATCACATGCATAAAAGAGAAGTGAGAAACTCTGACCACCCCTCCTCGCAAGGAAAAGCATTACGTATTATTTTTGGACAAATTTGCAGATTAGCTCATGCAGTAGATCGAAAGTAGATAGCATATTTGTTTAGGAAAGATTAACTTAAATCAGTGGAAAACCCATAAATCCTTTTAAGCTATAAACCAAGGGCGTCCAATTACACGAATGGGTGGGTGTCTGCATGGGTTCAGCTGCTCTCTGCCGCCTGGTAACAAATGCCATCCCTTTCATTTGAAGTGTGATTTTAAGACTGGCAGAAAGGCTTGTTAACCAAAGGCAAATTTTGTTTATTTAAATTTGAAACAAATCCTTGCCCATCCTCAATTTTGTTTTACTACTTGGCTTTTTGGTTAGAATATATGATTTCGGTTTCAGGGCACATCTAAAAAATTAAATGTGACATTAAGTTTATTATAAAGTTATTGAACTTACCGGGGAAGGAATGAAGGCTTCATGAAACTTCTTTGGATTAATTCTCAATACACCCTTTAAAATAAAAAATAAAATCTATGAAAATTTAACTCGTTATATACACTTAGGACTTTTCCATACTTCTGTTATTCTCCAATAAAAAGTTTTTAAAGTAATGAAACAGTTCGATTTAGGAGCCAACTGTGTGCGAACTACTCCTGCGATGCATGAAATGTGCTCTGCACTGACACCTACAGCACAGGGTCCGTCAGAACCCGAAAGCTGGCATTGCCACCCTGCTGGGCACAGGCAGAGCTCCGCCTGGATGGGAGAGTGGCAGCCATGGGACCTCATGTGCCCCTATGTGCCAGTCTTCAAATTTAAACCTTTACTTTCAGAACAAGGTGATCCAGGAATGACGCCTCACTACACAGTGGCCTTTCTAATTCTCGAAGACCTTTCCACAATTGTTTGTTTCTGTGACCATTTTCAAAGTGATACAGGTGGATTTCCAACCTGGATACTTAGCTTTGAGGGACTGGATGCGTATTTTTTTACTCTGGCCCCTCTGCAGAGCTGAATGAGTCAATAATTCAAAATGGCCCAGAACCACTCTTAACGTAAATGGGAATTCTGGCTCCAACAGCCAGGCCACCCAGTCTGCCTTCAACTTCATGTTATTCCAGCACCAAATCAGGGTCTGCTTCTATTTATGCACAGCGGTACGGGAGGGGGCTGTCTTCAATAACAGGTCAGTATTCCAGGCTCTTGCAGGAAGCTGTAACCCTCCCCACTTCCAGCTGCAGATGAAGGCCACTGGAACACATGGATGGAGGCAGTTATTTTCCTAAGAGCCAGACTCAAAGAGTGTCTTGAGAAAGTGTTTTCAATGACATGTCCCCCTAAAATGTTGAAAGACTCAAAGATACAAAATGAACCAAGTAAGTAAGGGCATAAAATAAAGCAGAAAAGAATTCTCTTTCACTGGTACACTGTGTGTAAATTACCAGTTTCCATGCAACAATTAATACCACCGTTAACATCCCAAGTAGACTACCACAAATGATCATTCAGTGCTTCATTCCCTAATTATTTACTGAATTCTATGTTCAAGACCCTGAGGCAGACAACGTGGGAGACAGAGTGATGACCAAGCTCAGTCTCTGTTATAAAGGAAAACAAGAATGTGAGGGTACTGCTTCCTCTCAGCTGGAGGCACTAGAAAAGCTCCAGAGACAGAGTCTGACCTGGTCCTTGATGGAGGAGCAAACACTGCAGATGAAGCACAAGGGAAATACAGGCAGAGGACACTGAGAAGCAAGAGTGGTTAAGAGGGCAACTATTCTTCTCCATTCAGGCTGGACCTCTGCTTAGGGTAAGAGATAGAGGGGCCGGAAGAAAAGGCTGGCGAAGCTCCCCACGGCCAGACCCTCTTTATGAAACTGTCACGGCAGTGTCACTTGTAGGACAGCTGTGTCTTATTGGGGGAGGGAGGAAAAAGGCTCACTGCATTTATCCTAAATATTCATCCACTCACTCAACAAACATTCACTGATGGCCACAGGACAGGCACTGTGCTACATGATGGGGACACCCTGGCGAGCAGTAACAGCCTCTCCCTAATAGAGCACACAATCTAATCGGGGCAGACTCTCCAAATCAATCAAAGTAAATTCACTGAAGTTAAGTATTTTTAAAAATTCATTTTCTGATTCCAGGCGTTTCTTTCTGACCTAAGTTTTTTTGTGTGTGTGTTTTTTAAGTTTTTATATTTTTCAGTTGCTAGTCTTCTATTATTCCTTCTAAGTTCAGCGAATGGTTAGTCCATGAAGAAGCAGAGAGACAAGAATGCTCCTCATTCCAGGGCACTTAGGCCAAGGAAGGGCTCAGGAGAAAGAAGCAGGTTGATCAGGGCTTTATCTAAGCTCTATTTAAAAGAAGAGATATTAATTAAAAGGACCTTGAAGACTCTATTCTTAATTATCTATCCCAAACTTCCTGATGTATAAAAGCAAACAGGGAAGGACAGAAGCTTTGTTCAAGAAAAACATTTGCAATATGACTGGAGCATACTCTACACCTCAGGAACAAGACCCCTTTGGGAGTGTAGTTCACTTCTTCTTAGGAAGAAGATACTCTAACAGAGTTCCTTAGCGGACCAGAGTCATTCCCACAGCCTGATGGAAGAAGCTGTCAGCAAAATATGTCACGAAACGGTCTTTGAACGAAAAGGCTTCCAGCAGATGTTCTGTCGTCCTCACCTAAAGAAGCCCAGGACTTCCACTGCCATCGCTTTACGACCATGAACTAACGCGTCCAATCCCTCATCTCTCATCTTCTCCTCAATTCTTTCCTGGGCCTGGAACTTGATCAGGAAGTCTCCTGAGTGCTCCATCTTGTCTGTCTGCTTCTGCGCCTCTTCTCTTAACCAAAAGCTGGCTGTCCCTGCTATGATCGCTTCCCTTGAAATGCTCTCAAAGGGAACCTATTTTGCTCTCTCCTGGTCCATGTATCTCAGGGGCCAGAGGAAGAATGTTCGTCCCCATTGTAGCCTTTCACATTGTTTTGCCTCCATCCTCTGTCAGACCTCTAGATCCTTTGACGTTCACACCATTAGCTCCTGCTATACCTCCTGGGTGCTGTCACCTTCTGATTGTATCCCTCACACGCTGATACTTTGACTCATAGCTCACTGTCTTCCTCTCCAACCCCTTCCTATAAACACTTAATGGGGCTTCACATCTACGTGGGTGACCAGGCAGCCCTCGCCAGTCATTCTAGCCCCGTTTTCCTCCACCTAACTCTAGCCTCTCTCTCCCATGTTCATAAGCCTGTATCTATCTTGTCACCATTGCTAATTACACCACCTCCAAACACAATCAATTAAATATCACACTTTCTGATCACAAGCTGCTGGCCTTCCAGCTCACTTAAGGTAGAAACCCCACTCCGACAATTCTCTGTTTTCACTAAGACCTCCAACCCATGCACCTGCCCACATTTTCACCAGTCGTCGTCCTCCTACTACGTTTATTCCCTTCCTTGGCTACCTAGCTACCATGGCCTGTCATTACCTCCTGCACTTGCAAACCCTGAGCCTTGGATCAACTCTTGCTCTAATGTGCAACTAGCAAAACCTCACTCTCAGGTGACCCCAACTGTATGCCTTCTCCATGCCTACACCCAAGGAGCTGAGTGTTACTGTAGAAAAATGCCACGAACTAGCCTAACTTGGCAATCACAAACATGTTTGACTTGGCTTACAGGATGTTTGGAAATGCTGAAAACTCAGGAATTTCACACATAAATATGTATTTCCAGATTTTCTTGCAACATCAGTTCACGCCACATGGCAGCAACCACCTGAGGTGACTGAGCATCTCTTACAGCAAATAACACTTGTGCCAGTTTACTAAGTGTCACACTGTTTTAAGAGCTTTCTATCTATTCCACTAATTTAACCCTCCGAACAACTCTATGAAGCCGGTACTGTTATCCTTTCTCACAAATGAGAAAACTGCGGCCTGAGTGGTGCCCACTTTCACACCACTTTCATGCCCAAGCAGCTGGCTCCAGAGGCCTTGACCGGATCTGCTGTCGACTGCCCGTCCGCCTGCCACAGACACACCGGGGCCTCTTCCCGCACTGACGCCGCCTGCTCCCTTCCCTCAGTCTTCCCGATCGGGGTGAACGGAACACCGTCCAGCCAGCTGCTCCATGCAAACACTTAGGCGTCCTCCTTCATTCCTCCCCTTGCCTCACCTTCCACCTGTAATCCAGCAGCGTGTCACAGCAGTCCTGCTTCCACCCCCTTGTTCACACCTCCATATTTTCTTGCCTGTTTATTCTGACGGCCTCCTACATGGTCTCCCAGCTTCCACGCTAGTCTATTTGTCGTACAACCGCCAGAGATGTTTTTAAAGCACAAAATAGATCATGTCCTCCCCCCTGTTCAATACCCTTCAGCGACTCCCCACCATTCTTTAAATAAAATCCAACTCTCCAAATCAGCCCCGAGACTCGACATGATTTGGCAGCCGCCTAACTCGCCGACTTACTCCCGTATCGTAATTCCCTTCGCTCACTATGTCCAACAGGCTTCCCTCTTGGTCCTCAAAAACACCAAGCCTTTTTCTGCTTGCCATTCTTCCACTAGCTCATCTCCCTGCCCATAATGTTCTTTTCCTAATTCTTCAAAGGGCTGGTTCATTCTCACCCTCCAGGTCTCAACTCAGAGATCAGCTCCTCACAGGGGACTCCGGCACTCCTCGGAAGCTGTGATTTCCTCTTTTTCTCTTTGGTTGTTTTGGCCTCTCTCCCCGAATGAAGCGCCTCTCTGTTATATGCTTGGCATTTAATAGGTCGTCAAGAAACAGTGTGGAGCTAATTAACTGATAATGTCTGCAGAGCTGAGTTTCTCCCACCAGCCCCGGTATTAACCTTATGAAGTTCATCTGGTCCTTCTAAATGACTGGGCAGCCACTGTGATGGCGCCTTTATTCTTCTCTGAAATTCACACCCAAATGTTCCCCAGCTGATTTCACTCTTAACAAATGGTGAAGGTCCTAGAAACTAGGTCACCTGTCCTGTCTTCCTGAACTAGGATTTCTTTTGAGGTGCCATAATAACTACACCGGTATTGTATTCTAGGGGGAGCTCTGACATCATGCCTCAGGCAGCTCTGGGGGCTCAGCCGGAACCACCTTTAAACAAAGCATCATCTGGGATTGTGATACCAACCAATTCTATCATCTTCTAACCATGTCACTTTGGTCATCACCCCAAATCTGAGCCCTTTCCAAGACTGCCTATCCCATTGTCTCGTTTCTCCCAACATCTCCTGTAACAACCTCCCAACCTTGTATCTAGAGAGAGAGAAAGGACGGATGCTCTTTGATGTGAGAACTTGTTTATTAAAAAAAAAAAAATGTCAAACTACATGCACATGATCATGGGTAACTGGAGAGCAGTCCAAACCCTAGAAGAGATTTCTTTGGTTACGATGGACTCCTCTTCCCCACAGAGAGCAAAACACCACTGACATGTCAAATTACTGGTCAAAGTATTGAAAACAAATACAAATATTATTCTATTCCTATTTTAAAATATCTTCTTAACACCTCTCAAGGAAAGTTTCTTCTCTGGATGGCGAGAAGAAAAAGGATATCACAATCTACTTAAGTTTGACTACAAAAGTTAACAAATGCTTATATATAATAAGTTTAATTTTCTCCAACAGCTTTCAAATATCTTTTATTGCTTAGCTTTTTACCTTAGCCATCAAGGCCTGCACACATAAAGTTTCTATCAGAAAGCAGATGGACTCTGTTTCTCTGTCTAAGAAAATCTTATTTACAGTGTTGTATATTTCACACAGTGACCTCATATCTGGAACCTATTCCTTTCCCCATCTGCAAAGAACAACTGTTCTCATCTGTGGCGGGGGGAGGCTCTGGCTGCAGAGTCTCATGATGTCACAGGCCAGGAGGAATCACTTAAAAACTGGGAATAAGAGTTGTCCTATTGATCAGCTTTTTGTCTTGTTTTATTTTAATATCAGCAGAGAGTTGCTTCAAAAGCAAAAATTAATAGGAGGGAACAAAAACAATACCACTGCAGAATATTTCCCTCACCCTATCTCTGTAAATTCTATAACCAAAACTGCAAGTAATTTTTCTTTCAGTTTAGAATAACTGAGGTTCCCCTCACTCTTCCTGATACTTTATTCAGTCAGTAAATAAATATTTATTCAATATAAACTTATTAAGCCAGTCAAATGCCAGTCACTGAGCTAATCTGGCTATAAGACACGACCCTGCCCACAAGGAAGCAAACAGTCTATCTGAGGAAGCATAAATGTCAGGAATTGGTAATAGGTTTAGAATACCCACATGATTACATCAAGACCGTGGGAGAAAGCATCCCAAGCACCAGGAACAGCCTGCATACAGCAGCACAGAGTTACTGAGGAATCAAAGAGCAGAGTTTTCACAGGAAACTCTGAAGATGAGGGTGAATGGAGCACAGCATACCTGGAGGAGAGCACGGGAGATAAGAATGGAAAGGCACAACGGGTCGCATATGTGAGCCAAGATGAGAGCCAAGAAACTGGAGATGAAATGGAGTTCACTGTACGGGCTGAATGATAAACTGCAAATGAATGGCTTAATCAATGGACAAATGTCCAACTCTCCCGAGAAGCCTTGTCAAAGAAATCCAAGGGAAGCTTTACGAAAAAGCCAATAGTACCTCCAAAGTCAGAAAGATCAACACATTTGTTAAAAACAGTTTTCCATTCAAGACTCTATATTAATCACATGTACACTTGAGCACAGGTAAATACAAAAAGCTGAAAAAAAGGAAGAGAATATGACAGTACCTATTAATTGGCTGGATCTTCAGCCAAAAACACAAATACAGAAGCTGGGGTCTCAGAATGAGAGAAAACGGAACACAGTCAACATTTTTGAGTGAGCCAGGTACACATGGAATACTTCTATACTAACCCAAGAATTATGAAATGGACTTAATTCACAGAATATGTGGCCCTGCCTCCCTCTCCATTTCATCGCCTACTACCTGCCTCACATTTTATGCCTAAGGAGACCTAAGCTGCCTTACTCCATACTGTTTCCCAAGTTCATGTTTTCATTAGTGCCACTACCGCTCCATACCTTCTTCCCACACACTTACCACTCATTGAATAGGTCCAATCTAGGCATCCTTCAATGTCCACTGCAGCTGTCATCTCCCTGAGTTTGCCCCAACCATTCTCCCACACACCCTGGTCACACCTTTATCTGAGCACTTACCATCTGTCCCCATCACTGCCTGCCCCCACTGGGCTGCAAGCTCAAAGCACAGAAAAGCAGTCTCATCCCCCTTCATCTCGAGAGCACCCATGCACGAGCTGCTAACTATAAACTGTTCCAGGCTCACAGTAGATGCTCGATAAACATTTGCTGGGCCATTTGCTGCACTAGCTTGTGAAAGTATTTTGCAAACTATAAAGCACTCAACAAATACTGTCAGCTGCAGTTTACTGTTTCCTTTTCAACCTTATTCTCCGTCATTCAGCTTCCACGTGCTCAGGGCAGACTGAACCATCAATGTTTCTTATAGCGAAAGCCTGTTCCCCACTTCTGGGTTAGTAGTTCACACTGGTGCCTCCGTTTATAAAGCTCTTTCTCTTCCCTTATTCAAATGGCACCAATCCTGGGTCCAATATATCCCAACCAATAAACCATTCCTAACAACCCTAACAGGAAGTAACGGCCCCCTCCTCTCACATCTCAGAGCACTGTATCTGCCTCTGTCTTGTTGTGCTTATTACTGCTAATTAACTGTAGTGCAGGTCTGAGCAGTGGGAAGCCCTATGCCTGTTTTGTCATCGATTCTCTCAAAGCACACAGCACAGAAAAAGAGGTTAATGAGTAAACAGATTACTTCTGATTCCACATATTCAAGGAACAGCCTTCTAGTGTAAGGTAAGCACCTGGATAAGGGTTCCTCTCTTCAAGCCTTCTGCAACATCCTCCTTGGACATGTAAGTTTCAAATACGCTCTTTTTCTTCCCTCGTATGGACTTGTTCTTTGACTTTTTGTCACCTGGCGAAGCACCAACACCATGTGGGCCAACCACAGAGGACACACCTAGAAACATGAGGCAGCAATCAACTCTTTCCTCCATCAAACATCTGTATTTTTAAAACTGGAGATATTTCACCTTTTTTTTTTTAATTTAGAAAGACTAATAAGAGAATTAAACTCGCCAATACTGACTTCAAATAGCCACAAAAAAAAGGAAAGAATGGGTAAGGAAACATGAATAAAATGTCCACAGATGAGACTTGAGTTTTAAATCAGCATTACAATATGCACAGAACATAATCTGAATAATGGGCTCAGTGCGCTCTGCTGTTTATAGACAAACTTTTTAAAACTAGGAATTACTAAAAGATTGCCACTTTTCTAGAAGAAATCCAATAGCTGTGATCAATATAACAATCAATTAACAAGAAACCACACTTAATTCTAGAATGAGTAACACGGGAGAATACTTCACAGGTCACCAAAGGAATTACCACCCCCCGAGTCCTAAGACCCGCCCTGTGCCTCCATTCCATTTGGATTTCAGGTCTCCGGATGCTGGACAGACTCCATTTTCCTTTTACTACCTCTGGGGGGCCCCAGGTTCAGCCTGTAGTCAGGACGGCTCATTACTGCTTCCAAGGTCGCCTCTGCTCTCCAGATCCAGGGTGGCCTCCACCGCTCAGCTCAGAGTTCTTTCCGCCTTGAGCAGCTCAGTTGTCACGAGCTGAAAGCAAAGAGAGACGGGTGACTAAAGAGCAATTGCACCGGAGGCCCCTGCGCTCTCGGAAGCTGAGTGAGTAGGTGGGCAGCAGAGGCAAGGTGCTCCCCTTCCCGGGGCCTGCCGTCACTGTCTCCTGGGCAGTCAGTCAAGCACACCATCTGCCCTGAGTTTCTTTTCAAGGCCTTCACCTTCACCATGCTAGTTTTCCAGAGTGGATGAGATTGCCAAGAAAGGGAAAGCTGATACAGAAGAGGGCCTAGAACAAAATCTGGGTTCGGGCAACTTTTAGGAAATGCAAAGAAGTAGGAAATATAACAAAGGAACTAATAAAGACACCCGTCACAGGTATCACTAGCCTGCTTATGTGGGCCCCTTCCACTACAAACTTCCACGAACGGGGCAATGAGGTGGGATTTACGGAGTTCTGCAGTTCTTTTCAGCTTTTGAAATACACAAGAGCAGGAGAGAATATGGTTGTGAAAAAAACAGTACAAAGACCTAGAGTCTGAAGGCTATCAGAAAATAAGTACCGAATTAGGGCTCAAGAATGTGGTATTTACTAAATTTAACCTTGGGCAACATGACGTTCCTCTACAAAAACAAGAAATGAACTCCTTAGAATTCATCAACAAAACCTAATTCACTGCCACAACCCACTGTCCAAAACTATGCACGGAACCCAGATGGGTCACTGGCTTTCAAAAAATGGAAATGCTGTAGCTAGACATCTATTTGCCTACTGTTACCTGCCAGGCATCTGACCAGAAGCTCAGGCAGCTGCTTCTAAGGAAGGAATACCAGGCAGCTGCCTGGGTCAGCGGACTGGAAGCGGGCGCCCGGCAGCCGGCCCTAGCCTTCCACCTGGATGCTGAGCTTTCATCACAGCTTGTACTTTCTACTCTCTGCTGGCCTCCAGCCCAGGAGTCAAGCCGATACGTGCAAATTTCCAAAATCCTAGTGGGCAGCCTTTATGCTTTCCCATAAAATGGATCAAGATGTCACTCTGAACATTGCTTCCATTTCCTCTAAATTTCCCACACACGTCCTTTACCAAAATGATGTCATTTTTCTTTAAATTGAAATTAATACTAACTCAGGACAAAAGAAGCAACAGAGACAAAGGGTAATAAGCCACTTAGTGATACATGAAGAGCTTCAGAGATAGTCAAAAAGTTACGAGACCGGACGGAAACAGATGTTCTTAGATAAACAACAAGGTATTAATTAGGAAAGGCCCAAAGAGGAGTCCAGACTGTCTGATGGTCTAATGCAAAAATGCATTCATCCACTCATTAATTCAACAAATGCTTCTGCAAGGCACTGTACTAGGTGAAATGAGACATGTGAAAGTTAATTAGATTTATAAAAATCATGTTGAACTAACAATACAAGTTGAGAAGGGATACCACTAATTTTTTTTTTTAAGTGTGGGTAAATGTATATATGATGGGAGAGAAAGGGTATCTATCTCCAGGTCAGGAAATCTAAGACAGCTTCAGGAAAAATTTTTAAGGAAGAACTGAGAATGTGAGAAAAGAATACTGCTGGCAAAAAGGAAACCAAAAAAAAAAAAAAAGAGAGATACAAACAGAAAAACACAGGCAGGTTCTTGCAACATTAATTCCATTTGGATAGAGTCCAACCTATATGAAGGGAGGCAGTGGCAAGGAGATTAAAACAAGTTGGAAGATCTAGAAAACCGGCTGGTTTTCAAAGGCAATAGGGAATTTCTGAAGCATGAATGAGGAGAGAAGAACAGATCAGAGTTGTGTTTCAGGAAAAATGAACCTGGCGCAGAACTCTGTCATCTGCAGGTGAGAAGGACGAGCAGCGGCTGCACCTTAGAGAAGACCTCGAAGAGCCTGGGGGAAAGGCAGGCCTGAATTAGAGTGAAACAGAGACCCTTAGCAGGATGTTACACAGGAAAACCGGCAGCACTTGGCAACCAGGCACATCTGGAGGACAGCAAGGAGGTGGCAACAGTGAGATTTCAAGCAAGGAGACTGGGCGATGATGACATCACTCAGAGAAAATGCTGACTTCTTCTTGGGGAATAACCTCTGCACGAGGACATACATACCCTTACCTACACCTCTACACCAAATACTTGGAAACTGGAGCATAACTTACAAAGATAAATTAACATAAAGATGGTAACCCAAAGTTTATGCCATTTGCATAAAGATGGTAACCCAAAGTTTTCTAGAATGGATGAACTTGCCAAGAAAGGGTAAGCTGATACAGCAAAGGGCTTGGGACAAAACCTGGGTTAGGGCAACTTTTAGGAAATGCAAAGAAGTAAAAAATATAACAAAGAAGCTAATAAAGATGTAGGGAAAGAACCAACAGAGTCAGATGTTAAAAAACAAGGGAGAAAATAACTTTCAAAGGCAGACAGGTTTATGATCAGGATTTGCACCCACTACTGAGTAAGAATACAGGTAATGGCAGCCTTGGGTAGGGCGCAGGTTTGGGGGCAAGCTGCAAGCAGGAGAAAGACAATCCACAACAAGAGCCAGAATTGGGAAAGGGATACTTCATATCAAATCCTGATGCAGGCAAGAGTTCAAAATTCAGAGGAGTTACTGCCAGCTAAGTGAGATGGAGGTACAGAGATCTCGACTCAAATGCCCCTAAGTCAGCTGCCTCCGTAACTTTCCTTCACGGCAAATATCAGAGTTGTGTTTCAGTTGGTGTGATTTATACCTAACTTGTCTCTCTAGCTCAGGAAAACAAGGAATGTTTGGTTGGGTTCATCGGTAGAACCCCACTGGCTCCCATAGTACCTAGGATAGAATGGGTACTCACGAATCACTCCTTAAATGACTGAATGAATTCTCATGAACGAGCAGTGAGAATACCAAGCAAAGCAAGGTCATTCAGGGAAACCACACTAAAAACAAGTCAGCAAAGAATGGGGAAAAAAACACAGGACCCAAGAAACAAATTTGGCAAGAAAAAGCCGGACAGCTGGGCAGGAAGTCAAAGCTTGCCTTTGGGTATCAAAGTACTGGAAGAAGATGGAAAGATTCCAAGTATATAAGATGCTAAGCAGAGGATGAACAAACAAGCAACCTTCCCCTCTTAGTGACATAGTTGTGAAGGCCCATTAACCCGGGAGAAATCCTGGGCACTCCTACCCTGACACATTGAAAGCGCAAGTCCAGTTCTAATCATCACCAGCTTCCAGAATGAGGGCCACTGGTATACTGCCCACTGGCTACCGGAGAGAGTGTTTACCATGGAAATAGCTGTACATTCTAAAGAGTTGGGCTGGGGTTAGGATGAACAGGCAGTAAGTGTCACATGGTACGAAAAGCAGGAATGAGAAGGAAAGGGGGCAAGGCACTAGACTTGAGAAAGAGTAAATCTGAAGAAAGAAAGGATCTGGGTGAAAGAAGTGGTGTCTTGAGATGCTTTATACTCATATTCCCTAAACCTAGCACGATGCAGAATGCAGAGCAGCTGATCACAAAATTTAAATAAATGAAGCCTAACTGGGACAGATACCAGGTTACAACAAATGTGTCCTATTGAGAAATATGAGCAGCAGGGCCAGGACGAGGGTGAGGTAAGCAAGGCACCTGGAATGCCAAACGTATAAAAGCAAAGCCCTCCGAGTACCAAGCCCCCTGTGCAGGCCTCTGACAGTGAGCGCCTCCTGACGTGCTGGTCCCCTCAGCGTCTCATCCGCCTTACCCTCGTCTTGGCCCTGATGAGTAGCAAGGGCAGGTGAAATTTCTGCACCTGGGTCATGCAGGAAACTCAAGGAGATGAATTCAAAAGAGAGGTTTAAAGAGTGTAACGGTTGAGCCTATTCAGAAGCTAAGATGCAGCCAGTGGAAAGTAAGAGATGGTAAAAACAAGTGAAAGTGGTCATAATCGATAGGAGGCAGAAAAGCAAAGAGAATAGGATTAAAATAAATCTCACCAAAAATAAAGAAATAAACAATTTACACTATCAATCAATGGGAAACACACAAAATAGTCAACAAGCAATGTTAAGACACTACTTACCACCATTTTTAAAAATAGCCGATAGATCCCTACTTCATAACATATTCTGAAATAAAATTCAGTTTGAATTAAATTTAAATGTTTAAAAATGAGACAAAAAGACTGAGAGAGAAAGGACAGGGAGAAGGACGCCCAGAATGGCTGAATGAGGAGTTTGACAAATATTATCCCCAATGACAAAAGTGGACAAAATTATCAAAACCAACCATTTAAGGATCTGAATATTGTCCAAAGACATACAACACACTGAGAAGTGTTTACTCAAGAAAACCTACTAAATCTCAGTCAGATAAGTGGGAACATGTGGCGGTTTAGGCTGGGGCTCCTACCACCCCACACCCACTCCCACTCCTGGGTGTGGGGGTCCTAATAATGGGGCAGGGCAAACTGAAGACTGGCAGCTCCCCTGCCAGAAGCAGGCAGATTTCTCTGCAGCAGAGCAAGGAGAATTCCGTGCCCAGGGGCATTTTAAAAAACAATAGTGATTCAGGGGGAAAAATCTGGGAAGGCCAGTGTCACAGCTAGCCTGAGTTTTTCATGCTAGTTAGGGCAAGCACAAGAGATCAGCAGACCAGAAAAACATTGGAGGCCCTGCTTCCCAGCAACTGTCATCAGTTTGGTTCAAATAAACACTTATAAAAATTCACCAAAAAAAAGGAGATCAGCCGACCAACCAGAAATTTGACAGGGAGAATCAGGGAAGGACACAACCCAAGTGGGCCTTGATCAGAATTGACTTTTTCCTGCTGTGTGTATGCACAGGACTATCAACAGGCAGGAGAGAAATGAGAGGGCGCTAGAGACCTACTCACTCACCCCTGGATGAGTGGGAGCCTTGCAAATACAGGAAGCAAAAGCCAGGGCAGACTTGTAAGCCGCCTGAAGGCATTCGCAACCCTCAGAAGAACCACTGACAAAGGGAAGGGTCCTCATTGTCTCAGGAGTTTAAACACACCTCTGACCAATCACAGGCTGATCACTAACATATACTGACCCAAGGGCAACTACCAGAAAATGGAGCTTAAAAATGAAAATGAGAAAGGAAGAATTGAGCAAAGACATCAGCAGGCAGGCAGGCGCGCGTACGAACACACACACACACACACACACACACACACACACACGGCAAGAGAAACAGACTCCATTGAATTAGTATAGGCAGGTCACTAAACTAAGAAAAAGAGCAACCACCTCCAATTGGGGGGAAATGATACATAATGCAAAATATATTACTAAAATTACCTAGGTTTCAACAAAAAAATTACATGCAAAAAACCTGAGAAGTGTGATCCATACATTGGGGTGGCCAATTTCAATAAAAATTGTCTGGGGGAGCCTAGATTTTGGACTTAGGCAACAAAGACTCCAAAGCAGCTTTTATAAATATGTTCGAAGAACTAAAAGAAACCATCTTTAAAGTAAAGGAAAGTATGAAAACAATAGCTCATCAAATAGAGGAGACAGAAATTATAAAAAAGAACCAAATGGAAATTCAAGTTAAAAAGTAGAATAACTGAAATGAAAAATTCACACAAGAGACTCAACAGCAGATTTGACCTGGCAGAAGAAAAAAAATCAGTAAAACTGGTGGGGGCGAGGATCAATCAAGACTACATGAAGAAAAGAGAAAAAATAAAATTGAGAAAAAAAAAGTAAATCCAAATTCAGAACTTATAATGACTCTGGCTCCAATTTTAGATGTTTGACCACTGACTTATTTTAAGCTTCATCTCCTTCCCCTTCGACGGATCCGGACGGATTGGTAAGAAGAAAAGTCCAGTGTCCCCACTTTGGGCCCTAGAGGGAATCCAAATTTTGAAAATCCGCAGTCTGCACACAGGAACCTCTCTCCAGTCCCTAATCCATTATAAGGGTCAAACCCATTCCTTCTGCCTGGCTCAAGCCAGACCAGACATGCTTGTACCCACCCTACTCTCCCCAGGCGTCTCTTGGGTAACAAATTCCCTCTCAAATTCTCTTAGTACATGAAGTACAATTAGCATAAACATCCTACTAATTGGGATGCAGTCCATTCCACAGGGTGACCACAGAACATGACCAAAAGGGAGGACATCTCTACCAACTAACAGAAATGAAAAGGAATATAAGGGAATGCAGTGAACGACTATGCCACTAGAAAACTTAGATGAAATAAACAAATTCCTAGAAAGACAAATTACTGAAGATGACTTAAGAAGAACAGAAAATTTTAAATAGACATATAACAAGTAAAGAAATTAAATTAGTAATTTAAAATCTTTCAATAAAGAAAAGCCCAGGTAGCTTCACTAATGAATTCTACCAAACATTGAAAGAAAAAATACCAATCCTTTACAAATTTTTCCAGAAAATAAAGGAAATATTCCCCGATAGTATTCGGGGATAGTATTCCCCGATACCAAAGACAGACAAAGACATCACAAAGGGGAAAAAACAACTTTTTAAACATAGATTGGATTTTTAAATTTCTTCTTGGGTCAGTTTTGTTAATTTGCATTTTTCTAGGAATTTGTTAACTTCATCTACCTTTCCTTTTGCTGGGGTAGGGGGGAAGGGGGGCAGAGTATTGTTCAAAATACCCTCCTGATTTTCTTAATACCTCTATAGCAGTGCTGTCCTTTCTGAAATGATGGAAATTTTCAGTATCTGTGTTGTCCCACGTGGAAGCCACCTGCCACATGTGTCTTTTCACCATTTTAAAGAGTGGCACTACAACTGAAAATCTGTCAAGTCTGGAATGTATGTATTTCATCTTTATTCCTGTAGGATATTCTCACAGCGTTTAGAATTCCAGAGTGGCAGTTATTTTCTCTCAGTAATTTAAAGATACCATTCCACTGCCTTTGGGCCTCCACTGTTTCTGTTGAGAAGTCTGTCTATTTGATTTTTGGTCTAATTGCTTATTCTTTGAAAGCATACTACTACTTTCTGTCCCCACATCTGGAAGCTTTGGGGATTATTCTCTTTGTCTTTGGTATTCTACAGGTTTACTACAATATACCAGGGTACAGATTTCTTTTTACCCTGCTCTGCTTGGTGTTAGTGAGGTTTCTTGAATCTATTGCTTGATAACTTTCATCAGCTATGGAAAGTGTCACTTCTGCCCCATTCTCTCTGAGACCCTTGGTCTGGGACTCCAATTATACACATTCGACTTTCTCAGTGTCTCTATGTCTCCCTCAGTCTCTTCAGTAATTCTTCCACTTCACTAATTCTCTACATAATCTTCTGTTTAATCCATCCATTAAGTTTCTAATTGCAGTTATTATGTTTTCAAGTCTAGATTTTCCATTTCATTCTTTGGAAAGTTTCCAGTTCTCTACTGAAAATGTGAATCTTCTCTTTTATCTCTTTGAACAAGGTAAAAACTGGCTCCTACAAACTCCAATATCAGAGGCCCCTATGGATGTAACATTATCTTCTGTTGCTTCTACTTGATTTTGTTTACATTGTGCCTAATTTTCTCAATTACAGGCTGAATATTATATTTGTAAACTGTTTTATGGTAATAATTTGAAGCCTAGTATAATATTATCATCTTCCAAACAGGATTTACCTTGGCTTCTGCCAAGCACCTGAAACAAATACAATAAATTACCTCCATCTCTTTTCAGGGTTTAAACGTATTTGAAGCGGCGCTCCAGTTCCTACGAGGTCCTATCTACATCCAGTTGACCCTTACTTGTAGGTGACAGCCCTTCAGGACCCCAATCCCAAATAAGAGCGGTTCACCGGGGCCACACAC
Source organism: Rhinolophus ferrumequinum (assembly GCF_004115265.2). Classification (NCBI taxonomy): domain Eukaryota; kingdom Metazoa; phylum Chordata; class Mammalia; order Chiroptera; family Rhinolophidae; genus Rhinolophus; species Rhinolophus ferrumequinum. The sequence goes on from NC_046291.1 coordinate 6,598,348, forward strand.
CCCCCACATAAGCGGGGCCCAAATTCCAATCTCTGTCTCTCTGGCCCTAAGAGAATATCGAATTCATTGCTCGGTTTTTCAGCTTCTTAGTCTTTCATTTGCTCCCTCCAAAAATTCGTAAACTTCTGTAGGAGATACACAATCCCAAATATTACCCTTATATCCCTAAGCCTTTATTCCTTCCTATATAATCACTCACTATTGCCTTTCAAATACCTTCAACAGGTTTTTTGGAGGTAGAGGTAAGCCAGCTTTTCTAGTTGTTCATGGAAGGAAGACTGGTTTCCAACTATTTTCTATGCCCTCACTGGTAGGGGAAGTGTCACCTCACCCTTATCCTTCTCATTCTCAGTCAGTGCCTTCAGCTCCCAACTCCCTCCTACATGGGCTCACTCTTCTCTCGGACAAAACTCCAGAATTTCTACCTATCCTCTCCTCCCTTCCTGTATGACAGGAAGAAATGTCTCTCCATGTTTACAACATAGTTGCCTCCCCAGCAGCAAACAACCAAACTAAGGGTGTGACCCTGCTCTCCTTCTGCACACACAAGCTACCAGCTACCATTCCATTTTTATTCCATTTCTCTCATTTCCATCCCTGCCAAAGTTTGAAAACATGGTCTAGACTTATTACCTCTATTTCCCCCATGACACACTCTTTAACCTCTCTTGGATATGACTTGCCCTCATCCCTACAATGAAATACGGCTTTCAGTATTCCTAGAGCTGAAAATCCTCATTACTAAAACCATGGCATACACTCAGTTACCATGTTTCCCCGAAAATAAGACCTAGCCAGACAATCAGCTCTAATGCATCTTTTGGAGCAAAAATTAATATAAGACCTTGTCTTATTTTACTATAATATAATACTGGGTCTTATATAATATGATATGATTGATATGATATCATATGATATATGATATGATATGATACAACACCAGGTCTTATATTAATGTTTGCTCCAAAAGACGCATTAGAGCTGATTGTCCAGCTAGGTCTTATTTTCGGGGAAACACGGTACGTTTTACTTGGCCCCCCTTAGAACAGGATGCCACTGACCAGCCCCTTGGACCACAAACTCTTGTCCCTTTACCTCCAGGACACACAGCGTCCTGGTTCTCCGATATCAATCTCTCTCTCTCTCTCTCTCTCTCTCTCTCTCTCTCTCTCTCTCTCTCTCTCTCTCTCGGCAATTCTCAAATTTCCTTGACTCTTCTTTTACTTACCTCTTAAGCTTCTACCATTTGCAAGGTTCTATTCTTAAGCCTCATCACACTTATCTGTTAAAGATTTAAATCTACATCTCCGGCCTTGCTTTCTAAACCTCTTCAACTTTCCAACTTTCTGCCGGATGATATTGGCAAGCACCTCGAATGCAACATGTTTCTAATTGAAGTTATTATTCTCCTCAAACTAGATTTTCCGCCTACATACTGCGTCCAGATTAATGACATCATTATCATCCCGAGGCAGAACACAGTAGTCTTCTCACCTCTTCCTCCCCATTAATAATCCTCTATTACCAAATTCTGTCTCTTCTACCCTCCAACTGTGTCCTAAATAGATAGATTCCTTCCTTTCCAACTTGATTATCACCGTCTAAATTCAGGTTGTTATAATAGTGCAGCCTAAAGATGACAACAGTTTCTTATCAGCCTCCCAACTCTTTTCTTCAATCCACGTTTCACCTAAAACACAGAAGATACATACTTTATGGTGCCTTCTCACAGTCTTTCAGAGCTCCTCACTGCAACTCTGTAGTCTAACCTACTGTAATGATTCATTTTACGTGTCGACTTGACTGGATCCTGCTCTCAGCACTCCTGGTTCTTCAGACACTAGAATCTATATCATTGGCTCCCCTGGTCCTTAGGCCTTCCGACTGAGAATGAATTACACCAGCAGCTCTCCTAAGGCTCCAGTGTGCAGACGGCGGATCATGGGACGTCTCAGCCTCCATGACTGCCTAAGCCCATTCTTATAATAAATATCTTCCTATATCTAGATCCTATTGATTCTCTTTCTCCAGAGAACCCTGACAAATAAATCTATCTTTCTTACTAAAGGTTTATTCAATATTACACCAGCTGAATTCCTGGTGAATGTGATAATTAGGAGAGCCCAGGCTTGGCATCAACACAAACTGGGTTAACAACTATAAACTCTGGAGAAAAAAACTTCAAAAATAACTACCTGAAGATTCTCATGAGGAAACAAAACAGGTAGCAATTTTGAGACGTGACTAGCACTGGGGCAAGTTTCATGTGTTTGTTTGTTTGTTTGTTTGTTCGCAGGATGAGGGGAGCAGCTTTGCCCCAAGAGCAGGCCATAGCCACAGGAGTGGAGCAGTACAGGTAGCTAAAATTTCAAGAGAAATCCCACAGGTTGCCTAGCCAGAAGAAAGGAAAAAGAGCCTGGGCAACCACAGCTGGCTTCCAGTGGCAATCTAGAAGAGGAGAGAGCTGAAGAAGAGACGTCTCTAATTCTTAATAAACATTGTACTAGTCTCAGGCTGACCCCTTAACAGTACAGATGTGTAGGACAAACTCAATGCAACATCATAAAGACTTAAAAAATTGAACTCAGATTTGAACCTACCGGAGACAAGACTTACAGTCTGAGCCTAAGGTGGTCTCAGGCTAATTGCCCATGAAATAAAAAACATCAACTTTCTTCGGCTGAATTCAACAGAATTCACAGTCTCTGCAAGATACTATTAACTACATCCAAGACACAATTCAAAATTGTTTGACATACAAAGAACCCAGAAAATTTGACCAATGCTAAAGTGAAAAAGATTAACACAAGCCAACCTTAAAATGACTCAGCGGTTAGAATTATCAGACAAAGACTTTAAACCAACTATTATAACTATGCTCTCTGAGGTAAAGGAAAAGACACTTGAATGACTAAAAAGATAAGCAATCTCAACAGACAAATAAAAATTTACTTTAAAAATGGAAATTTTAAAACTGAAAAATGTAACATCTGAAATGAAAAATTCAGTGGATGAGCAGAATAGCAAAACAGAGATAAAACAATAGTCAGTGAGCTTTATCAATACAAATTATACAATCTGAAGAACAGAGAAAAAAGATTGAACAAAAAGATGAACAGAGCCTTATAGATTTAAAGGGATAATATCAAATGATAAAACATGAGTAACCGGAATCCCAGAAGATATAGAATGAGTAAAAAAAAAAAAAAAGTAGAATAAATTATTGACCAAAAAAATCCCAGGTTTGGTGAAAGATATAAGTATATAAATTCAAGAAGTTCAGTGAACCTCAAAGAGGAAAAATTTTTAAAAACTACATCTACACTCATTATAATTAAACTGCTGAAAACCAAAGATACAGTCTAAAGCAGCCAAAGGAAAATGATAAACTACATAGAGGGGAACATTTTGAACAACAGCAGATTTCTTATCATCTTCTTTCAAGGCACCCAGAAGGCTGTAGAACAACATCTTTTTTTATCATCTCCTTTCATAGCAGCCAGAAGAGAGTGGAACATCTTTAAAGGCAACCCCGAATTCTATATCCAGCAAAAATATCCTTCAAGAATAAAAACATTATCCAGATACAGGAGAACCAAGAAAATCCACCACCAGCAGAACTGCACTAAAAGAAAACGCCAAAGGAAGGTCTTCAGGCTGAAAGCAAATACTAATATCAGAGCAAAACCTGGATCTTTAACAACAAATGTTACACATTGGAAATATTTCATAATGTAAATTATATCTCAATAAAGTAGTGAAAAAATTTTAAGGAAATTTATTTCTAACCTGGAATCTATATCCATTCAATATAACAATCAACTATGGGGGTAGAATAAAGACTTCTACCCCCTTCTAATAAAGATTCATAGAAGTGCAAATCTAAAAATATTTCATGTATTCATTCTTACGAAGCTACTAAAGGATGTGCTCCACCAAAATGACAGAGTAAATTAAGAAAGAGGATGACATGGGATACAAAAGTACAGAAGTACAAAGGTAATTTCCAAGACAAAAGAGAAAAAAAGACCCCAGGTTGGCAACTGAGCATCAGGAATAGAGAGCAACGAGTAGACTGGAGCACAACGGTCTAGATTAGAGTTGTATCGAGAGACAGACTGACATCACCAAGATGTCTGCCACTACAGTATTATTGTCTTTTTAACCCGAGGCAGAATGCCTAGGCAAGACTGGCCTGCTTCTTGTTCTTGTCTCAACTTGACTATAATCAGATGCAGTTCCTACTCACTCCTCCAGTAACTTGATTCAGCTGAGGCCACTCATTTCGCCACGCAAAAGTATCCTACTTTGATCAACTCCTGAGCTTGTGAATTAATTACAGGACAGATTATCCATAGTATGTTTGCTTTCTTTCATGTATAAAAGAAGGAAAAACAAGAACTACACACACACATGCTCACTTGTGCCAAAAGACACACAGAACAGTAAATGAGAATTAGTGGGAATGGTTGCCTCCAAGGGGTAAGTGGGAACAGGATGAAAAGGAAGCAGGTGAAAACTGGGTAAAAGAAATGGATGTGGAATAACTTCACTGCATATGACTTTTTGTATGTTCTGACTTTTGAAACTACATTCATGTTTCACATACTCAAAAAAATCAACATAAAATGAAATAAGAATGGAGGAAATAGCCTAAAATACAGTGCAAATAAGAACAAATGATCCTTACTATTAACATATTTAAAATAAAAAACACAATATACTAAAGGGATGGGGGAAGAACTAACCCAAGTAACTTTTGAGAACGGTATTTAAACCCTAAGGTTAAAGACAAATAAGAAGTGTAAATGAACAATTAAACTCAACTCAATAGATTAGTTTTTCAGAGTTATGGGTCAGCAATTCTAAAACTACTTTCTGCATAGTCTAGGATGCAACAAATAAATATACTGTGGATAATAGGAGTCAGGTTTGTCAATGTTGGAGAGAGAAATTGCAGATATAGAAAGTGGAAAAGCTATAATACACCCTGTGGTACTAGAGATATCACTCTCTCTCAATGGTTTATAATATATGGAGATATAGAGATATAGATGTGTCTATACACATACACACACGTATACACGTATACAAGTATGTATGAATAGATTCTTATATTATCTAGCTCTGTCTTCCAATAGGGCCTAGAATAAACAATATCCCAGTAGCAATAAACATATTTAGTACCCAGATCTCAGTTTCTAAACACCATTCAGTGCTAAAAGGACCAGGGCTCCTTAGAAAAATGGCCAATTCTAAGACTGGCTTAAGGAAAATACAATATGAGCCTAGAACAGGATTGGCAAACTACAGCCCATAGGCCAAATGCAGTCAGCTACCAGTCTTTGTAAATAAAGTTTTATTGGAATACAGCCATGCTCATTCATTTACAAATTGTCTATGGCTGCTTTCCTGCTGCAAGGGTGGAGTTAAGTAGTTGCAACAGACTGTATGGCCCACAAAGCCAAAAATATTTACTATCTGGCCACTTAAAGAAAACGTTTGCCAAGCCCTGGCCTAGAATATCTTGTTGTTCCAGAAAGTAAGGAAACACTCAAAAAATGATGGGGATATGTCAAAAGTTCACAGGACCCCGTTGAAAAGGCTCCTACTGGCCAAATATATGACAACTTAAGTATTAAATTTTTTAAATCACAGCTTATATGTAACCCATTAAATACAGTAAGAATCCATGAGTGCATAATGATAAAAACAAATAAATAAATGAAAGGGGGAAGGTCTTCCTTACAGCAGAATCTCAACTAAAAAATGTACAAAAAAATGATGGAATTAGAAAATTACCATTGACAATCATCATCGCCATCATAATTCAGATTCATCAATGAATGCTAAAACTAGTGGACAGAAGTGTGGAGGAGAAACAGAATATTAAATAGTCTCAGAATGTCCTCAACGATACTTATTCAATACAAAAAGGAAAAGCATATCTTGACAGTGGAGCAATCTGGCAGACCACCTTAACCAGTGATCAAAGGAAACATCTGTAATGGGGTAAGTCAACATCACACACCTCCTGACACCTTAGGAAAAACATGTCACTTGCAAAACATGAATTAAACCCAAACTGAGGGACTTGCTACAAAATAACTGGCCTATAATCTTCAAAAATGTTAACTTTATGAAAAGGAAAACTGTTCCTGATTAAAGGAGATTAAAGACACAAGACGACTCTGTGCAAGTTGTGATCTGGGATTTTCTTTACCCGAAAGAGAAAATGGGAAACTTGAAGCCATTTGAATAAGATTTATAGATGACATCAATGGCATTACATCAGGTTACTTTCCTGATTTCAATCCTTGCACAGTGGTTATAAAAAAAGAATGGCTTTGTTTTGAATGCCTGCAACTTACTCTCAATTTGAAAAAAGAAAAGACAAGTGGGGAGGGACAATAAAAGTAAAGTGGTAGAAGGTTAATAATGCTGGGAGTCTGGTGAAGAGTATAGATTAATTCTTGATACTATTCTTGCATCTTTTCTGTAGGTCTGAAATCATGTTTCCAGAAAGAATCCAAGTCTTTAATTATAAAATTATCTGTGTTTATTGAGTTGCATCTCTTTCTCATGCTAAAGAACAATTAGAAACATCCCCTAACATGGAATACAAATGATGTACTAAATAAAAGAAGTTCAAATAACCGGTTCAAGAATATGTGGGCTACAAAATCATTTCATCCTGTTTCATATGGGCCAAAACAGATTTATTAGCTGCAAAGTCAAATAAAGTGATCTCAAATGAGAGTTATGTCAGTAAAAACACTGCCTCTCAACAGGTCAGAAGTGACTTTACTCACATTTTACAAAATATTTTGAGGATTTAAAAGATTAAATGTCCTGAAAGGGACAACAACCCAGCGCTTTTTGCAAACACAGCTGTTGGTTAAAGCTCTTGAGAAAAGAAAAGTTCTGGAATAGCAATCAGTCATAGAAAGAGATAATGGTTATAAAATACTAAGAAAATTGTGGACTCTTTTCTTATTAATCCCTCTAATAACTGACTTGTTTCTAAACATGAGCTTCATTACTATACGCTAGGTCCTGGGCACAGAGCAATGAACACGACGAGACCTACAAGGTCTTCCATGACTCTCATGGTACTTACCATCTTGGGGGCGGAGAGGACAAGCAAACAGACAACATGGCAGGGAAGACAGACTGATGAGATAATGACCAACCGGATGTGGAAAGAAGACATTACTTTAGTGTTGGTGATTAGAAGAAAACCTCTATTGAGGAAACCATGCTGGAGCCAACACCCAAATGACGAGAAGTCCACCATGTATAGAGCCTCCTTGGCAGAGGCATGACGAGTGCACAAAACAAAGGAGAAACAGACTAGCATGTTCAAAGAAGTTTAAAAAAACGGGGCAGGGCCCCATTAATCCTCTCAGTATAGGAGGTGATTCCAAAGAACTATCAATCTTGTAGCGAGTATGATAATGGATTATGACTGTATATAACAATTTTCATATTGAATAGCATGTATATGTGTCTGTATGTGAAAGTACAATAAAGGATGTCAGGGATTTCTTTAAAATATTTCAGCAAAGGAAAGACAAATAAAAAAAGGATGAAATGAGGCAAATGTACAAAAATCCTTCAATTTGGGAAATGGGTAAATGGGAGGTGATGAATTACTCTCTCTAGTTTTTGTATGTGTGGCATTTTTCATAATAATTTTTAGAAGTTCCATATAACAGAAACTTCATGTTAGAACAGACAATACCTCATATCTTCTTTCTCTTAAATACTCCAGCTCAGCTCTTGGTACTCCAGTCTGTCTTCTCATTTGAGGATATATAAATGAGAATAGGTACATTCTGGGTCAGTCCTGCACTCTATGACTGAGTCCAGTTTCTATGACAGACAGAGCTAATCTACCAAAGGCAGGGTTGTAACCCAGAGAGAACTAAAATAAGAGAATACAAACAGCCATCTATTGATAAACAAGTCACGCTTTCTGAGAAAATGGGAATTGCCTGGACTACAGACCATCTTCCCAGAGGTTAAAAAACCCAACAGCCTTCTTCTTCCCCTTCCATTCCATGGAGGCTTCTTGGGCAAAGTTCTGCTGGTTGTGAAATCCCACTGTCAACCTTCAGTCTTGGTCTTACTTGACCTCGCTGTAGCCCTCGACACAGTTGAACATTCCTCCTCTTCTTGAGCCTCTCTACTTCCTTGGCTGACATGACAGCAATGCCAAAGATGCCCATACTCCTTCCTTTTAAGGCCAAGTGTCATATCCACAGCCCCTCCTGAGAGACTTTTGTCCCAGGTGGCCAGTTCTGAAGGAACCAGGAGCGGGTCCCTAACCCAACAATTGGTGTGTCAGAAATGGTGTGTCAGAAACTTCTACTATAGAATGGTGTGTCAGAAACTTCTACTTTTGATAATATAATGGAGTCAATATTCTGAAAAATCTTTTGATACCAAATTACTACAACTGCTGAACAAAATACTACCAACTTCTTGAGAACACAACTGAGCTCTCAAGAGAGGAAGAAAAAAAATCCCGGGGAGCTACAACTCAAGCGAGAGCTAAAAACGAGACTACAGAAGCTGAGGCTGGAGACCCTAGAGCATATCTTGGTGTCAGGGCCAACTGGCTTGTCATCTAAAGCTGCAGGAGGGACAGGAAATAAGGCTCTGACAGTGAGAAACATAGGGAGGTAGAAGTTACCTCCCTACAAAACATCAAGACCGGTAAAGGGCCAACTCAGTGAAAAGGTGGGCTAGGAAAAAATGCCCAACTGGTGAAGAAAACAACCAAGCATTGGGTCTGTTTTGACCCGGGCTTCAGTTGGGAGTGCAGGAGAGCGTCCCCTGAGGATTCATAAACATGGGCTCACGCTCAGGTAGTACAGTCACTCTAACCCCAAGCACATACACTAACTTAACGTGAGCCTGGGTCGGCAGTGTCCCAGGGTGCTGGCTGAAGCACAAACTCCTCTCACAACAATTCAAAATATTCCAACAGTCAAAGGCGTGGGAAATGCTTACAAAACACGTGAGGAAGAGAGCCAGCATGATTTGAGAGTCACAAAAAAAACGCAAAATGTGGTGCAAAATAGTTTCAGGTCATAAAAATGATAAATACACAATATTTTAAAACTATAATGTGTATAAAGAAAAAGAAAAGTAAAGGAAGCTTACTAAAAGAAAAATTATTAGAGAATAAAACAGAACTTTTAGAATTACAAAGTAACAAATGTCAGTGGGTAACTTTATAGGTAAATATACTAGACTACCTTTCTCCTTGAGTTTTTAAAATTATGTTAGATGGCTAAAAGCAAAAGTATAATACTGTCTGATACGATTCTCAATGTATGTAAAGGAGATATTTAAGACAACTACTGGTAAAGTAGGGAATATAAATGGTGGTAAGGTTCCTACATGTCACCTCACATGGTAAGATGTCGATACTGTAGACTACGGCACAGGAAAGATGTCAATTCTCGCCAAACTGATCTTTAAATTCAGTACAATTCCTATCAGAACCCCCAGATTTTTGGTAGATATAGACAAGCTTTTCTTAAAATTTATATGGAAATGCTAAGGAACTAGAGTAACTAAAATAATGAATAAAACAATAAAGTTGGAGGAAGCATACTACCCAATTTTAAGCTAGTTATCAATAGAAATCAAGACAGTATGGTATTTTCAACATGACAGACACATGGAACCACACAGAGAACCCAGAAACAGATCTTACAGATATGCACAACTAATTTTTGACAGAGGTGCAAAAGCAATTCAAGGAAGGAAAAACAGCCTTTTCAACAAATGGCGCTGGAACAACTGGACATCAAAAGACAAAAAAATAAACCTTGACCTTAACTTCACATCTTATACAAAAATTAACTACCAAAATGATTCTAGGTCAGACATAAAACTATAAAACATTTAGAAAAGAACAAAAGAGAAAAACTCTGTGATCTAGCATTAGGTAAAGAATTCCTACACATGACACCAAAAGCATCACCCATAAAGAAAAAAAATTGTTAAATTGTTTTTCTTTTCATTTCTAGGATCCGGTCATTGACATAGCTGAATGACAATTTAAAACATTTTTATTCAACTTGTTCAACATTACAGCTCTTCTCAGAAGACCAGAAAGAGTAGTTAGAATCTAAGTTCTCTGTTTTATCCTTAAGTAGTAAAGGGGACAGGTGAGAAGGACTTATAATTACTTCATCTTAATGGCACTGGCTTGACACTATTTACCTGTATCATAATTTGTGGCCCAACATCTGGACATCTTGTAGTTTAAACTCTAAAGCTGCTTACGAGGCATGGCTTTGCTCCTTTGAGCTCTGAAACTGCCTGCAGGGTCAACAGCCCCTCTGTTCTGACTGTGCTGTTTGATAAATCACACCTCTGTCCTAGAACTGCTCTACCAAAAGCCTTTGTACTGTGCATCTGAACGGAAACTAGGACATTGACAAATGCTTAATCATATGTTTCCCATTGTTACCATTGAAAGTTCACTTGCCCCATCAATCAGAAAATGAATGATGTAAGTTTACAACCCTAATGTCAACACAAGAAATGTCCAAATCTGTACATAATTTTTATAAGTTTATTTGAGTCAAACTGATGACACTGCCGGGAAGCAAGATCTCAAACACTTCGGAGAATGACAGTTTTGTGGTTTCTTTTATACATTTGGAATCAAGGTGGGAATAAAAGGAAGATTACATGAATCAGGTGGGAGAAAGCAAGGTGGGGATTCAATTACAGGATAGTTAACAAAGTTATGTGCTCTCTTGAGGGTGATTACACTTCCGAGGGCTCTGAAAAAGAGGCGTTTCAAAGGTGTGTTAACCTAGATGAACAGACAATGGACAGGGCTTGTTTAAAGCAAAAATAAACCTTTTACTAAAAAAGTTATAGGCCTAAGGCATGACTACCCACCATAACCTGCCCGGGTAGGAATTTGTGATCAGATCACCCTTTGATGTGACTTTCTGTCACTGGACTTGACAGTTTTATTACAGTGTCCCATTTTCATCCACATTAGCAACTCTTCTCTTTAATAATCAGCTCTTTGCAACTTAAGCATTTTAAAAATCCTGTTCTCCCCACATATACACATCTCGGAGCCTGTCTTCGGTTCATGCCAAGGGCTATGTTCTCTGATTTGCAAATGATAAATGATAAATGAAAACTCTTTTAATTTCTTGTGCAATTTTTGTTAACGTTACCAACAACAAAGGATGGGGTGTGAAGCGACCCCTTGATCTCCTCCTGCCTTTGCAGGAGAGAATTCAATGCATTCAGGCACCTGCAGCTCACCTGCATTCTCACCCTTAAGCTCTAACTGCCTTCCTCCACCATCGGGAGGCGTCCATGGGTTAGTCCTCTCAAATCCTCAATCTCCCCCACTTTTAGCTGAGATCTGACAGGTTTATTCTTAAGGGAGAGACCCCTCTACAAGGCTTTTCAGGAAGGAACATCTCCATACGGGATCACAGGAATTAGACTTAACCCATCAGGTTCCAGACTATAATCTTCCTCTAGGTTGTTCTCCAACAGACAGCTTCACGAGGAATGGGTGGCCCATACTCTAAAGCGGCCTCTGCCCATCTTCCACCAGCTGGCACCCCTGCAGGGTACATGCAAAAACATTACAGGACTGAGACCTGCAACTGGCTGGGTCTCTGGACTAAAATCACCCGAGATAGACTTTAAATGAAAGTGACCCTTTGGGGGTCTTTTGATATTCCTAAATTGGTTTAAAGATCCAATTAAAACAAAGAGGTTTCTGGACCTCCCAAAAGCATTGGGGAGCTTTCTTCAATTGGTATTTTGAGGCTTCCGAAAGAAACCAGGAGGAAACTACAGCCTCTCAGCAGGAAAGTAACTCTCAACTGAATAAGGGAATCCCAAAACTAGAGGAAGCATCACCCCACTCCGTCCTCTACCCACTCACGCTCTGCCCCTCCTCCCTACCCTTCTTGAACTGAACTTCCCTTTCTCCCCCCAGAAATTTCCCCTCCTGAGTCCCCCATTCTCAAGGCACCTTTTAAATGTCTGGGAAACTGTGATGAGGTTGATACAGTCTTTTGCACCCCCTGGTCTAAATCAGAATTATTAGCCATAGTACAGTACTTCCCAGACCCAAAAACTAATTCCCTTGAATATGAATGACATGTTAACCTTATAAGTGCTTAGCAACCTGATCTTTAACAACTCACCCCTATATTAGCCAGAAATGTTCTACTGTGTTTCCTCGAAAAGAAGACCTAGCCGGACCATCAGCTCTAATGCATCTTTTGGAGCAAAAATTAATGAGACCCAGTCTTATTTTAATGTAAGAGTGGGTCTTAAATTAATTTTTGCTTCAAAAGACGAATTAGAGCTGATGGTCTGGGTAGGTCTTATTTTCTGGGAAACACAGTAGCTAAAGATTAGTTGAAATCAGCAGACTAGAGCCACCCCTTACAAGATTTTAAACTGACGGGGGCCTTGGAAGCCGCACAAAAGCAGGCGAATGAATTGCTTAAGGCTATCCCCCAAATATTTCCAACACAGATTAACTGCAAGGCCGTCCACAGATATACTCAAAAGAAGGACAAGTCCAGTACTGATTGACCCATTTGAAAAGATCTTTCAACAAAACTCAGGAATTAAGGAATTAACTTATTTAATGCAATATCTGTAGCAGGTCTTTCTGAAAATATCAGCATCTTAAACAATATGACCTTAACTTGGTAGATAAACACGCCAATGAGATGGCCTCACTGGCGAAATCAACTTTCTAAAACCACTGAAAAAGACAAGGATAGAAGAGGGGAAAGTTCTGGATTACCAAGAAAAAACTGCCATACTAATAGCTCTGCAACTCCAACAATTTAATAAACCAACCCCTCCAAATAATAAAAAATACCCAGGGCCCAGATCCAAAGACTTGCTTCTTTTGTAAAAGGCCAGGGCATTTTAAAAAGGATTGCCACAAATACAAACAATGGCAAAGTAAAAAAAAAATGGCTCCAGCTCCACCCAGACAGGGCCCTGGAGTTGTAGGCTGGAGCACAACAGCATAGGGGTACTCCGGAGAAATAAAGGGGACATTCCCTCTATTAAAGACTAGCCAATTAGGGGAAATAGATATTAAAATTGGGGACAATTACTTAGAGCTTTGATACAGGAACAACCCTTTCAGTCCTCAACCCCGACATCCTTTCAATGTCCCCTTCCTGGAGTCAAGAACATGTCCCATCGGTAGATGACTGGATCAAGAAACTGTGGTACATTTATACAATGGAGTATTACTCTCCATAAAGAATGAAATCTTACCATTTGCAACAATATGGATGAACCTAGAGAACGTTACGCTAAGTGAAATAAGTCAGACGGAGAAAGACAAATACCATGTGATCTCACTTATATGTGGAATTTAAAGAACAGAATAAAGGAACAAACTAATCAGAAAACAAAAAGAACATGTTCAAATGATGGGATTAACTAATACCCTTACAACTGTCCCCAAATCTTTACCTGTCCCTTTTCAGATAGGAACCTTCTCTGGTACGCAGCAATTTTTACTTGTCTTTCTACACCACACTAATTCACGTGTTGGGAGATTTTCTAGAAATCTACCAAGATCCTATTTCGTTTTCCCCAAAAGAGGAGATAGGATTAGCTTTAACCTCCTCAAATGATAAAGCAAAATCAGAAAAAAACCATTTCCAACCCCCATCTATATCTTAATTTTATCCAACAATCGGCACCCAGCCCTCCAAGACTATCTCTGAACACAATCGTCCACGAATACAGGGAAAATCCACTTGGCACCCCCATCAAGATTCAAATAGATCTTAATACACCTTTGCCTAACATAAAGTAATACCCCCCAGATCCTAAGGCGCTGGCAGGAATTCAGCCCCTAACAGAGGAATGTTTAGCTCTGGGACTCCCTGTCCCTTGTACACGTCCCTGTTACACCCCTAACCTCCTGGTCCAGAAGCCTAACGGAAGGGGATGGTGATGTGACCGAGAGCCTCAAGCCATCAATCACAGTTATACCCCGGCATCCTGCAGTTCCTGACCCCCGTATTCTCCTAACATCCCTCCTGAGACTTGTTTTTGCTCTGCCATAGACCTCTGCAGTGCCTTTTTCAGTATTCCAGTTTATTCAAATGTCAGTGTTTATTTGCTTCACTTGGAAAAAAAACAATACACCTGGACTATCTTACCCCAGGGGTTACTTGAAAGTCCCACTCATTTTTCTCCAACTTAAGGCCAATCTCACGGAGACTGTTTTTCCCTGTAAATCCACCTCACTTCGATATGTAAATGAAATACTTCTATGATCCTGCTATAAACAGGCCTGCCTACCAGACAGGCTCCATTTATTACATAATCCAGCTCTAAAAGGACATAAGGTCACTAAAGAAAAGTCCAATTCTGCCAGCTTTCTGTAATATTTTTAGGGCATCTCCTTATCCCAGAGGGCCTCCCTAAACCTTGATGCTTTCCAGATACAGGGTCTAGTAGCTTTCTCCAAACCCAAAACTAAGACAACTTGGAATGTTCTTAGGACTTGCAGGCTGCTACCTTAACTGGCTCCCTAACTTTTCCTTACTCTCCCAAACTTACACGAGTTCTTGAGAGCCTCTTCTCCAGACCCCCTATAATGGAACAACGAGGCTGAACAACATTTGACTAATTTAAAGGAACAACCCATTCAGGTACTAATGCTAGGACATCCAAATTATAATCTTCCCTTCTTGAGCATGAGAGGGAAGGACACGCATTAGGTGTGCTTATTCAGCGCCCTTAGGGTACTAGGGTACTAGGGCCAAAAGTTAGACACCCCACCCCCACCCCCAGCCCAGGGCCTGCCACCCTGCCTTAAGGCAACAGCCGCCACATTAACCCATAATCCTGAAGCAGTATATATTCCCTTATGTTTGAACTATCAATTTTGGTTAGTCTCCTATGTCCTGCCACTTTTAACTTCCCGCATCCTAGTAATCCAACCTTTATAGACTTTTGCCACCGAGGCTAAATAAAACCCCTGTCAAACTTTGGTCTCATTTCCGTCCACCACAGAACAAGAGGGACCCAGAGCAGGAGTCATACCGCTCTGGTAACAACAATGGACTCAAAAAAAACAAAATAGTATCGTTGCATTTTACAAAATTCGACGAAAAGGGGGAAATGAGCACTTATAAGAACTGGAATATAATTTGCAGCCCAACATTTGGACATTTTGCAGTTTAAACTCTAAAGCTACGTATGAGGCATGATTTGGCTCTTTTGAGCTCTGAAACTGCTTGCAGGGTAAACAGCCCCGGCCCTGGTTGTGCAGTTTGAGAAATCGTACCTCCCCTGCAGTTGATAAGCAGCACCCTCTACACTGGAACGGCTCAATCAAAAGCCTTTGTTCTGTAAGCCTGATCCAAAACTAGGATGATGATAAATGCTAACCATGTATTACCCGTTTTCTTACCATTGAAAGTTCAGCTGCCCCCACCAATCAGAAAATGAATGATGTAAACTTATAACATCGTTTCCCTAACAACCCTTCTCTTTAATAATCAGCTCCCTACAACTTACGCTTTTTAAAAATCCTGTTTCCACGCTTCCACCTCAGAGTATGTCTTCAGTTCATACCAAGGACTACCTTCTCTAATTTGCAAATCATATATGAATAAAATTATTTTAATTTCTTCTGGAAGTTTTGTTGATGCCCTGAATCCCATAGCCAGTTAAGCCTTCCTAACGTGTGGCTCTGATTATGTCACCACCCTAACGAAATCCCATGCCACTGCCTCAGAAGGTCCCTCAGCGTCCGCTAACATTACTTGCTACTTTTAGGTCTCTTCAAACATCCTTTCATGCCTAATTACTTTGACTGAAACATGCACTTGTTCACTCATTCACTCATTTAGCAAAAGTGTATTGAGCACCTACGCGGATCAGGTATTATCCTTGGCCCTAAGGAATACAATGGAAGAAAAGAAAAAGAGACTCTGGCCTGGTTCTCTTGAAGCTCACAGTCTAGAATGGAAGAAAGATGTTACTCAAACAATGATACAAATTGATGTGTAATTTCAAACTGGAGTGGGAAAGTATATAACACACTTAAGGAATATGGCAACAGCTCCGAGAGCAAAGGGGAAAATAGGGTAAGATTAGGCTGGAGGGAAAGCAGGGGCCACACCATGCTGGAACTTGCCAGAGAGATTAAGAATTGTGGTTTTTTTATCTTACAAGCAATGGGGAAGTACTGAAGTATTTCAGTCAGGAGGGTGACATGATCAGATTTACGTTCTGATAGGATCCTGCTAACTTCAGGGAAGAAAATGGGTTGGAGATAGGGAGATAAGAATGAATGGGACGGGGCCCCCATTCACTCTTACCCCCCATCTTAGGGTATTTGAGCAGTCCATGTCAAAAATGATGGTACTGAGATCAAGAAATTTTAATCGAGAAATAGTTAAGAGGCCAAATCAACAAAACACGGTGAGGGGCGGACATTAAGGGTAAGGGGATAACTTCATGTTTTCTGGCTTATACAACTGGATGGATGATGGTGACATTCGCTGGGACAGGATTAGTGGCCTGGGGGAGAGGGGAAGAGAGCGTCAGCCAGTTTGGGACATACTGAGTATGAGGTAACTTCGCAACACCAACAGATGATATCAAACAGGCAGCTGGATATACAAGTGAGGAGCTCAGAGAACATCTGGGCTGAGGTCAAATTTGGGAGTCGCCAGAGAACGAATCGTAATTGAAGGCATGAACACCGATGAGATCAGTCTAGGGAGAGAGTGTGGAGCAAAAAGAGAAGGAGCCCCGGACTGAGGCCTGAGGAGGCTCACAGTGCAGGCATCAGGGAGAAGAAAATCCAAATTGCAAAGAGGAAGAAAGAATGGCCTCCTCAGAAGAAGATACAAGAGAAAACTTGGGAGAGCGTGCTGTCAAGAAAATCCAGGTTTTGAGAAGGTAGTGGGCAAGGAAGCCACACACTGCTAAGAGAAGTGAAGTAAAACATTAAGTGTTCACTAGACTCAACAACGTGGATGTCACAGGGAGCTTGGCGAGAGCCATCTGAGTAAAGCAATGGGGGGAACCACCGAAGAGAAATACGCTGAGGCACTGACGGGCAGAGAGGGTGTGGAACTAAGGAGACCCGACTACTCTTTTGTGAAGTTTGGCTACAAAGAGGGAGAGGTGAAATCAAGAGACAAGGGTTTCCACTTGTTGTTGCCATTTTTTTCAATAAAGGGGAATCTTGAGTGTGTTCAAATAGCGAAAGAAAGGAACAGATGAGAAGGCAGGGCCACAGATAAATGACAGCTCCTATGAGGAGAGGGAGGGGGGTGGGTGCATTCGGACCACCACGCCCCCGACATCCTCCTCAAGCTCACACAATTCACCCATCCTCCACTCCACCCTTACTCCTAAAATTGTACCCACTGCAGAACAGCTCAAATTCCACATCCTGCCCCTCTATGAACCTCAGCTAATTTCTCTCGCTCTTAGGGATGCCCTCTCTGCATCTCCCTGGTGTACTGTTGTCCTCATTTATCTGACCACCATCCTTTAGCAGGTTCCGCAGAATATACACTGGGAAATAAACATCCTACTTCCTGCCCAGCTCATGTCCTACCCCCCTTAACACAACCTCCCTGACGAGCCCAGAGCAAAGTAGCACCTCCCTTGTAAAGTCCTGAACAATTACGTCATTCAGCATGTTAAGTATTTAAGAACTTCGAACTTAAGCTTCAGTGTGGGGTCTTATCTGTCTGGTTCACCACTGTATCCCCAGTGCCCAGTAGGACAGTCACCCAGGAAATGTTTACTGAATGAATTAAAAGAGATATAAATTATTGAAGAGTAGGGACTACGTCTTAAGCCTATTTGTACACAGTGCCCTACGAAGAAGACAATGAATAAATGTTCTTGATAATATGATAACTTATTATGGCCTAATGTCACAATGGAAATTAAAAAGACAAAATCTGACAATATGCCTGACACTGATGAACAAGTATGCAAAGCCTCTGCAATGCTTCTTAAGTCTAAAAGATAATAACAATTGTCCTCAAAACATTTCCCCAAATTCCAGACCTTCAGAAAACCCTTAAAGACAATCAAACTATCTTTGCGCTGCTTGTGAAATTCTTTTATAAATTCATATAACACTCTAAAATCTCAGTGCCTATTTAAGATTTATCTGAATTCTGGAGTTTAATATTTGCACAACTTGATAATACACAGGAGCACATCAGTAAAGGCAGGAAGCATATGAAGGATATTGTTAGCGTAGAGCTAAGTGTCATCTCCCTGTCTCATAAAGACAGAACTGTCATTCAAGTACCAGAGTTCTGATCATAAATAACAACAAATATAAGATTTGCGAAGAGGCAGCATACAAAACCAAACTCGAAAGAGATCACCCAAGGGTCTTCTCTCAAAGATAAGCTTTGCTACCAAATCAGGCCCCAACATGTTATGAGGTGGAAATTGCTTCACTTTTCAACAAATAGCTTCATTTCTCATGTGTATTTGTACAGGATTTATATTAAATTCAATCTCCTGTTTCTCTCCCATATTTTATTACCACAATTAAAGTCATATACAGAGTTACTAAATTGGAATGAATAAGATTACTTCTTATGCATTAAAGACTTGCAACCCAATTGGTACTTCCACCCCCCTGAAATTTATTCTATCTTCTCTTCTGGGGATAAATGTGCAGAGTTTGGAGACAAATTCTAGACAAAGCAGCAAAAGGCTCAGGTTAAACACAAGTACCTTTAGAAACAAGAAGAAATCTCTCTTTAGCCAGTGGGGGACGGAACAGAGAAACTTGTGAAGTATAAAACAATATGAACTAAATGAAAACTTCATTTTTTAATGGAAATCAGAATCTAAAGAATAGGAAGGCACTCATTGATGTCAGAATTCGTGTTCAGCTCTAAATAGTAAAAGAAAGTGTCAAAAAACAAATAATTTTATTTTCATAACGTGAGAAATCACACTGGAACAACTCTGCGGTGATCAGTGAACTTGGGCAACAAGTTGACAGATAAAATAATATTCTCTCTCCTAAAGTAATTCAGGGGTGGTACTTGAGGGGCACTGAAAAAGCCACTCTTATAACATCTATTTCATTAACTCCTGGCCCTTGCTACCAAACAGTCTGTCTGGGATCTTATCACTTTTCATTACTTTTGGGAAGACTTTATCTGTTTTATTTTGGAAATTTTAAAACACAAACAAGGTAGGAAAAAAGATTCAATGACTGCATGCTCATCACTGAAATTCAACAATTACCAATTAGCCAATGTTATTTCATCACACACACACACACACACACACACACAAACACACTTCATCTCTCCCAGGTACACATATACATACTAAATTATACTGACGCATGTGGGAAGACTTTTAAATTCATAAATGCAAAATATTCATTCAGCAAACAATTCAGCAACAACTACTATTATCATCACTTTGCACTGTTATTTACATAAAGCATAAATTTTATGGAGCAAGGTTATCACACAGGGTCATCCAAATTTCACACTGTGTGTAATACAGAAGCAGCTCTTTAACAACAGAACTGAAAAATAACTCATCTGCCAGCTATACGCATAATTGAAATGGTAATCAAAGCCATCACCTACCCACATACACTAATCTCAAAATTACTGAGACAAAGGAAAAAGTTGCACACGGCCAATTTTACCATGGCAATTTGGAAAAATGTGTGACTTTCAAAATCTACAATCAACTGAACAAAATGACTAAAAATACAAGAATTGAAAGTAGTTTTCCCTAGATTCATATTCTTTCAAACAGAATGTCAGTTTTCGTGAAAACAATTTTTTTAGTTTTACGCAACAAATTAATATCAGCCTGGCTTCTGTGTCAGTTCTTTCTTTAAAAAAAAAAAAAAATCTATCAGTGACATCGTTACTTTCTCCTTGGGAAAGTCTTGCTACACCAATGCCTGCTCTCGGGGCTGTAGCTAAAACCATCTGGAATGTACTACCTTCACACTCGTGCAGCCCAAGCGAGGCCGAGGACCACAACACAAGGTCCCTAGAGTGTGCTGCAGATGCCCCCAGAGGAACCCAGCAGGCACAAGCAGTTGTACCGACCCATCCAAGTCACAGAGAATTCTAGCGTTATTCAAGGCATCTGGAGGAATGAGGGCACAAAACTCCAAAGAGCTAAATGACCCAGACTAAATCCAGTGCACAGATAGAAACATGGGGAAAGTTTAATGAGCCCTAAGCCAACCTGCCGATTTTGAATCTGGTCTGTCAGCTGAGCGACCTGTACTGGGGGACCTGAGTGGCCCTACAAGACCAAGGGACGGTAGCCCTCCACCTGTGGAGAAATCGTGTTCCACATTCACGTCTTTCAACCGGACTGAGTGTGACAGACGGTGATCTAGGGTTTGTAGCTTTTCAAAATTCCACATTTCCCAGATAAAAACCTCTACCACCCACAAGGGCATCACCATGGAGTTAAGAGTTAGTAACAAAACAAGTAACCAAAATAATTCCAAAAATACTGAAATGCAACTAAGACAGACCTGTGGCATTTCTTGATCTTGCTGCTTCAAAAACAGAGCTCAACACAGCAGCACTGGAATCCCTGCTTGCAGAGGAGACAGAACAAACTTGAGGCCTATGGGCCCCGGGGAAACACACGGGGCCGCACTTCCCTTGCAGAGCCCCCAGTTTCCCAGTGTTGACACAACCCTGCTGAGCAGAGGTGCAGAGTGGGGGACGCTGGCTCCACAGCAAAGTTCGGAATCCCAGGATTATTTTCAAAGTTCGTGCTCCAAGTGTTCAACTTGTCATGTATGGGGACGCTACCTCACTAAGATCTTGCTGCCTCTAGACACACATTAAATATAAAACCTACATTCATACAGAGCACAGTCCATTAATCCAGATGAGAGGATCTCCAAGTTCAGATTCTCACAGAAACTAATCTTGGCAAACCCATACGCACGTATTTTGTGTTACTTCATATGGTAGTGACCTTAAAAGAAATTCAGAAAGAATAAAGCATATTTTAATCTCCATCTAATTACAAAGAACAACTCTCAAACAGATCAGAGATTAGAAAACGACCTTCCTTCAGGGATAGTGGAGCTCTTTCTCTGAGACAATTAACAAAGACTGGACCAAGCATTGAAGAATGTGCTGGAAAAAACAATCCTTACCTGGCCTGAAGGACAGACAACTTAACAGAGTTTCCGCTAACCTCTCATTTCTAATTTGCTGAGACAACCATCTATTTGATGTTTAAAACTTAATTTCAAATAGTTAATACTGAAAAGCATCTGCATTGTCATTCCATTTTATAAAATTCAAAAACAGGCAAAATTAAACAACTTAAGGATATAAACTACGTAGTTCAAGTATAAAGAAAATGCAGAATTCAGGTTACCTCTGAAAGGGGAAGAAGTAGGATTAGGAACAGGATCATAAAGAATTCAATGGCAATGACAATTTCTTCTTAAACTAGGTGTTTGGGTATATGCGTCTCCACTGTCCTATTATTCTGTATATCTTACATATATTTTGCATACATTATTTTGTAACTCCGCAGCATTTAATAAAAGATCAAATTTTAAAACAAACAAGACTACAGAATGCATGTAAAGACATACCGATATGTAGTCTTTTAACTCTAGATTCAACTTCAGCCACTGGAAATCTGTTTGGTTCTATTCATGTCCTTCTAAGTAGTCACCTGTTAGGAGTTAGCAAAATCCTTGATTTTCATCTTTTCTTCTGCAGTTGCATTACCGAGGAGATTCATGGGGGCAGGGAGAGCAAACAGCAGAGGTCAATGCACTCTTTGATCAAATTCACTGAGAACAACTAGCATTCACTTCAGGGAGCTCCAGCAAAGAGGTCACTTGCCAGAGCTCAAGAGTAAAAAGGTTTGCTTAAGATAATTAAGAGTGCTGCAGGAAGAATGACGTAACTGGAACAGTAAGATATTTTTCCATTAATTATTTTTTAACTGATTGAAATTCGGTGAAACCCTCATTAAAATCTCAGTTCTCAATTCTTTTAAGATACAAAGATTAGAGTGAGTCCAGTTGAGCACTTGCCATGTCAGAGCCAATTCTGCACGTGGTGGGCAGCTGTGAGTTCCAGGACAGTACCACACATACTCCTCCCTACCAGCCAGAAGTTACAAAGCCCCAGAGAACCAGGCCTAGGCTCTGCCCACAACACTACCACCTGAGCATTCCTTTCATTAAAACAGTGCAAGATTACACAACGACCCAAACACAGGATTTAAAACTTCTTACACAACAAACAATGCAATCACAAGTACTAATAAAGTAGAACTAAGGATGATATAGTAAGAAAATGTTATTAATCAATCAACAACCTGTAAATTAATCGTGTGCAAGACAGTACTAAGTAACGAAAGGAAATTTTAAAAGATACCATCCCTGTGTCGAAAGCACACAGCAGTTGAAGAGACAAGATGTATATTAATAAAAAGTTGTGTTAAAGCCAGACATCAAAAATACTCCCCAGTTCAGTCCAACCTCCCTAGTCATCTGCTTTCCATAATCACACCCAATTCAGCTAAACGCATGCCCCACCCTCCAACCTCTCGCCCTGTGGTATCCTCTTCTCCTCTCCTCTAATGCTTTACCCTCCTTAGAGCAACCTGCAAAATCTGACCTGCCCTTCAAGGTGCATCCCACAAGCTTCCTGCCTCCTTGGAAGTCTTTCATAACCTACACACTCCCTTCTCATCTTTCGTAATTCTTCTCTTTCTATTATGGTGCCTTCCCTACTCTTACTCCTGTTTCAGTTCTATCTTTGCCTTATCCTTCCTACTGAAAAGGAGCAATGGAAAGAGCAGAATTTGTGGGGGAAAAAACTAGATTAAACCTGAATATTAACTGTCTGAACATGACCCAATCAAACCATTAAACTTTCTTAAGCCTGTTTCCAAATATACGGAATAGGGATATTACTATGTATCTAGCATTATTTCTTTAATAAATATGATGTGTTTATGTGAGAGAGACAGAAAGACAAGAGACACAGAAAGAGAAAGACAGAGAGAAAGAGATAATGTAGAAATATATGGGAATACTTTTTTAAAAGGATAGGAAAGTAGTAGTTATTAGAAATGTATCCCATATGTTCAAAAAGTTAGAGGAAGAATTGAACAGGTTAAGAGACATCAAAGATATAAAAAAAAAATCCAAATCAAACTTCCAGAGATAAGAACTATGCTTGACATGAAAAGCAAACTGGATACAACTAACAGCAGATTAGACACTGCTGAAGAAAAAATTAGTAAACGTGACGATATAGCAATAGGAACTATGCAAAATGAAAAACAAAGAAAAAGTGAACAGAGCATCAGTAAGCTGTGGAACAACTTCAAACAACCTAATATATGTGCAACTGGAATCTGCAAAGGTGAGGAGAGTGGTGGAGAAATAAAAAACATTTGAATAAATAGCTAAAATTGTTCCAAATCTGATAAAAACTATAAAATCATAAATCCAAGTTCAATGACACAAATCACAAGAAATGTAAAGAAAACAATACCAAGAGAAGCATGATCAATTTTCTTTTTTTTAATTAGTTTCAGATGTACAAAACAATGTAATAGTTAGACATTTATCACTTATATTCCTCATAAAGTGATAATCCTTCTGCCCCAATCTACTACCCCTCTGAATCACATACAGCCATTACATGTCCACTGTCTCTAATTTTCTTAAAACCAATTTAAAGGGAAACTCTTAAAAGCAGCAGAGAAAAAGGACATATTATGTACAGAGAAACAAGATAAGGATGTCAGATTTCTTGTCAGAAACAAGCAAGGTAGAAGACAGTGAAATCAAAATCCTTATAGTGCTGCTAGAAAAAAACTATCAATCTAGAATTCGTTATGCAGCAAACATAGCTTTCAAAAACAAAGGCAAAATACAAACTTTTTCAGACATGTGAAAGCTGAAATAATCATCACCAGCAATCCAGAAACATTAAAGGGGATACTTAAACAAGACAGAAAGTGATTACAGATGCAAACTATTCCAGAAAATAAAAGGAAAGGTAACAGTACTTCCCAACTCATTCAAGGTTGCCAGCATTACCCTGATACTAAGACAGAAACAAAGATATTATAAGAAAAAAATCTCACACCAGTATGTCATAACCATAGATGAAAAAAACCTTTTTTTTTTTTAATTTTAGGAAATCCCAGTTCCAGTAATATATAAAAAGAACAGTACATCAGGATCAAGTAGAGTTTATCTCGGGAATGCAAGCTTAGCTCTAACATTTGAATGTCAATGTAATTCACCGTATTAACAAATGAAAAGTGAAAAACACATGATTTCAGTAGACTCAGAAAAAGCATGACAACACCCTACATTTATTTCTGATAAAAACTCTCAGCAAACTAGGAATAGAAGGAATGACTGAAAAAGAGCATATACAAAAAGCATACAGCTATCATTAGACTTAACAGTGAAAGTCTGAATGCTTTCTTCCTAAGATCAGGAACAAGACAAATATGTCTGCTCCCACCACTTGTATTTAACATTGTACTGGGAATTACAGCCACTGCAATAGGAAAAACAAATAAAAGATCACAAGGAAGGAGTAAAATTGTCTATATTCACAAATGACATAATCTTTATGTAGAAAAGCCAATGGAATCTATAAAAAAGCTACTAGAATAAGTGAGCATAACCAGGTTGACAGAGATCGATGTACAAAAATATATCATATTTCTATATACGAGCAACCAATATTCAAAACTAAAAAAACACCATTTCAATAGTATCAAAAAGCATGTAATACATAGGGATAACTGTGACACAAAAAATGTACAAGATTTGCGCAGTGAAAACTACAAAATATTGCGAAGAGAATTTTTTTTTGAAAAGTAAAGAAATTAAAAAAAAAAACTAAACTGAACAAATGGAGACAACAGCATGTTCAGGGGTTGGATGCCTCAACATTGTTACAATAACAATTTTCCCCAAATTGATCTACAGATTCAATACAATCCTAATCAAATTCTCAAGCAGACTTTTTGGGAAAGCTAACAAAGCTAAAATTAATAGAGAAATGAAAGGACCTCAAAATCTGGGGGGGGGAAACAGCTGAAGGACTTCCACCATCTGACTTCGTCCTCTTATAAAACTACAGTAATCAAGTCAATGTAGTATTGGCGTCAAGATAGACACATAGATCAACAATGAAATAGCGAGTCCAGCAATAAAACCACACACACATAAACAGATTTTCAACCTAGGTACAACCTACATACAAAGCTATTTAGTGAATAGCCTTGTCAACAAACGTTTCTAGAATAGTTGGGTTCCATATGTAAAAAAAGAAATTTACTCCATACTTTGCCCCATACATAAAAACTAACTCAAAGTGGATCATAGATCTAAATGTAAAACCTAAAACTAAAGCTTCTAGAACTTAGGAGAATAACTTTGTGATATTAACTTAGGCAAAGATTTCTTAGATAAATCAACAAAAAGCATAATCCATAACAAAAAAAATTATAAATTGGACTTTATCAAAATTAAGAAGTTCTCTCTTCAAAAGACACCATTAAGAGAATGAAAAGAGTAGGAGAAAATATTTGCAAAACTTATGTCTGAGAAAGGACTTGCATCCAAAATATATAAAGAACTTCTAAAACCAGTAATACGGAACCACAAAACCCAATTAAAAATGAACAAAAGATTTGAACAGACACTTCGCCAAAGAAGCTATATGGATAGCAAATAAGTTCATGAAAAGATGCTCGGCATCACTAGTCATTAGGAAAATGCACATTAAAATCACAATGAGATACCATTAAAAATCAGAATGTCTAAAATTTGAAAGACTGACCATACTAAGTAGCAAGGACGTGGAGGAATCAGACCTCTTATACACTGCTGGTGGGAATACAAAATAGTACAGCTGCTTTGAAAAAACTTGACCGTTTCTTTAAAAGTTAGCCATATACCTATGGTATGATCCAGCCATTCTACTCCTAAGTATTTATGTAGCCAAGAGAAAAGTGTATGTCCACACACAGACTTGTGCACAGTTTCACAGCAGCCTTGTTACCAAAACTGGAAACAATATGTCCATCAATAGTGAATGTACATCCATTCAAACTGTGGTACATCCAGCCAAAGGAATATTATACAGAATTAAAGAGGAATCAACTACTGATACATTAAAAACATGGATGAATCTCAGAATAATTATAGTGAATGAAAGAAGCATAACTACATACTGTATGATTCCACCTACATAAAATTCTAGGAAATGAAAATTAATACACATGAGAAAGATCAGTGGTAGTCTGAGATGTAGGTCAGGGAGCCAGGGATATGAGGAAAGCTTTGGGGGAGATGGATATGCTCACTCTCTTGTTTGTGAGGGTAGTCTCATGAGTCCACACGTCAAAACTTAACAAATTGTACACCTTAAATATGTACAGTTTACAGTATGTCAACTATACCTCAATAAATCAGCTTTTAACAAGTATGGTCTTAACCAATAATTACTAATCCTTCAAAATACAAATTGGGCCCTAATTCATTAAAAATTATTCCATTAATAATGTGTGTTTTTGTCATAAAATTCATAAGGCATCCTTACTTCCAAACTATCAAAAAAGACTGATTTGAACTGACAAAATTCAGTAAATCATAAAGAAAATTGGTGTCTTTTTGGAATAAAAGATCTCTGAACAATTCAAATATTTTTTCATTAAAAAAAAAACTTGCTAAAAAGAATAACAAACCATGTAAACCATGTAGGATTAAACAAAAATAATAATGTGCTATTATCTCCTTCCTGGTACGGTTGCTGCTACAGCTTCATGTTCAATGCAATCCTTTAAAACTGATGAAAGCTGACCTTGGCAAAGAGAGAAAGGAGGAACTATTTCCCATGTAGGGAAGTGCTCTCTAAATGAGGTGAAGGTAAACAAAAATGTTTGGGGCTTTTCTCTGAATCCCTCCGCACCTAGACAATCACTACAAACCCCTCTCCCTCATCAAAGCCTAATGGGAGATACACACAATCCAATTTCATTAAAGGAAGCCTGGAGAGGAACCTAGGAACAGGGTTCTTCAATTAGTATCATACAACTTCCTGTCTCCTCCTGCTTGGGGTACCCAAGCTCTCATGGGGTTCCCAAGCTCTCAAGTCTACTAGATACTCCAACAATGCCTTTCCTTCATTTCAAGGATTTTTTAAGCCACAGGGAACAGGTAAGTTCCTAGTATATCAGTCTACTATATTACTTGTCCTTTTCTTTATCATTCCTATAGTACAGTGTTTTCCGGAATAGAAGACCTAGCCAGACCATCAGCTCTAATGCGTCTTTTGGAGCAAAAATTAATATAAGACACAGTCTTACATTACATTATATTATGTAAGACCGGGTCTTATATTATAGTAAAATAAAACCCAGTCTTATATTAATTTTTGCTCTAAAAGACGCATTAGAGCTGATGGTCCGGCTAGGTCTTCTTTTCGGGGAAACACGGGATGTATGTTGACATTCTCATGTCCAGTGTAAATACCTACTGAAATCGGACCCTGAGGTAGGGCAGGAGCATGATGCACTGTGATGATGGAAGGAACATGGGCTTTGGAATCACAGACACACGGGTCCATACTCTGGTTCTAACACTTACTGCCAAAAGCTCAATTTTCTCAGTAAGAGTTAAATCATCTTTCTCATTGGACAACAATTGGTATTAAATGACATAATGCATGTGAATTACTTGACACATAGGAAGGAATCCATAAATTATAATCCCCATATAATAATAATAAACCACAATTTTAAAAACTGGGGGGAAAAGGTAAGTTTTTTTTGCGGGGGGACTATCAATTGACTAAACTTGACCAATTCTAGCCTCAACACAAGAATTAATCACATAACTGCAACTCTGAGGCATCACCGCTATGGTTCCAAGTCAAATGCTATCTGAAAAGTCTTCTCGTTGTCAAATCTTTCTCTCCTGTTCCATGACACAAAGGAGCATCTTTGGCAGTTCCACCCAACACCCACCTTCAGTCTAATAAAGGCGACAAGAATCCTGGCCAGGTCTCCCTGACATCACCTGTAACGGTATAGATGGCTGCATCTCAGAGGGCTCTCCGGACCCATTCCAGGCCCACAGTTTGATCTGTACATGTGCTCAGTAGTATCTGACTGAAAATGAACTTTATTTCCCACAGCAACTTCCCATAAAAAACAAAAAAACTTTTTGAAGTTTAAAATAAGAGAACATTCTAAAAGTTGAATGGTTAAAATAAGAGGACATTCTACAAGTTGAATTCTATGAGGCTGATCTTACACTACAGGAAAGCAAAGCCTGGGACAACTGTGAAAATGCAAATAAAAGTTTACAAATCTTCCTCACACAAGAAAATGCTTACACTTTTCTTGCCCTTAAAATATTGAGCCATCTCAAAATCACTTCTGTTCCAATACCCAAAGTCAACTGGCTCATAGGCATTCTGAGATGAACACTACAAAATGTGGTACAAATATGATTCTTTCAAAAATTTGCCTCAAATTAGCTAACCCAAAAAGTTAAATGCATTAGGTTTTTCATTTTTGAAGTGTTTTTTTCTCATTAGATTTCATCAAAATTTACAGAGGAACCCAAGTATGCATACCGTGGGCAAATACATGCAATAAAGAAAGCATGGGCCAGCATGGGCCAGCCTGGTGGCTCAGGTGGTTGGAACACCGCCATGCTCCTAACGCTGAGGTCACGGGTTGGATTCCCACCTGGGCCAGTGAGCTGCACCCTCTACAGCTAAGATCGTGAACAACGACTCTCCCTGGAGCTGGGCTGCCATTAACAGCCAGAGGTCAGCGAGGGCTGCTGTGTGCTGCCACCGGCAGCACCCGAGAGGCCGGCAGCCAGCGAGAGCTGCCGTGAGCGGCTGTGAGCGGCTGACCGGTGACCGACTGCCTCAGTCATAGGGAGCGCAAGCCTCATTAAATGCCACCAGCATGGGCCAGGGAGCTGTGTCCTACAAAAGTAGACTGAGAAACAACGGCTTGAAAGGGGGGGGAATAAAATGGTTAAAAAAAATGAATGCATTAGTGCCTGGCACAAAGTAAATAGTCAACAAATAAAAACAGGGAAAAAAGGAAAAAAAAGTATTAGGAAAAGGTGAGGAAGTCTGAACTCTGATTGCAAAAGTGAAAGAACTATTCAACTGCAGAAGGACCAATGTAAATCTGATTAATATAATCAAGGATCTGAAATCAATGAAGTTCAACATTTTGTGTAGAGCCATCTTTTAGGCAATGAAAGTCCTGAAGACAATCAATTCATCAATAAGTATTTCCTAGGCATCTAATATGCTTCAGCATGTTATGGAGATATGGAAATGTTTCTGTATGTACCTCAGTGGTACTTCTGATCTAACTAAAGAATAGAACACTAAGTCACAACATGTAAACAGGCCGAAACGCAAAGGGCACGAAGCACAAAAGGCACCCACTCAAGAGCTCAAAGATTGGAGTTCTAGTCGCAACTCTGCCCAACTCACTAGATGTCTGTCCTTGGGCAAATCACTAAAACTTCTACAGGATTCATTTTTCTCACCTAGAATAAGAGCGGGCTGGACAGGATTATTTCTAAGGCCACTTCCATTCTGGGTCTATTAATCCAAATTGAAGGACAAAGGAAAGGAACCGGGCCTTTAAAGAATTAAGAGGATTTTAATTGACTGATAGAAGAAGGTATTCCAGGAAAGGAGCATGAAGGTAAAAATGAACACATCTTGTATGATCTCACTTATTTGAGATATCTAGAGTAGTCAAAATCCAGGAAACAGAAAGTAGAAGGGTGGGTGCTGGGAGTTGGGGGGGGAGGAAAAATAGGAAGTTTTAGTTTTGTAAGATGACAAAGTCCTAGAGACCTGTTACACAACAATGTAAATATAGTTAACACCATTGAACTGTACACTTGAAAATGGTTAAAAGGGTAAATTTTATGTTTTTAGTACAATAAAAAGTCATGGAAATTAGTGTCCTGGAGGTCACACTGATGCAAAAATATTTCAAATCAACTAACTTCTAGCGTCCAATCTTAATCTCTAAAATTCCTTTTCTCCCAATTAAAACAAAAAAAGTAGATATCTCTTGCTAGTGAAACATGGAGGCTTCCCCAACGACAATAAAGCTGAGGGAGCATGCTGAGAAAATGAGGAAAGTATACAACACAAAGCAATGGTAGTAACACAAAGCAGGCTGTTCAAACACAATCTGTCATCCCCACCCACCATCCAGCCTAAGTCTCTGAGTAAAACCGCATAGGGCTTCTCTATACTCCAAGGATAAAGAAAAACTCAACTTGCTCACTAGGCCTCCCTCCCTCTGGCCACCTCTCCAGGCCCCCCTCCCACCAGATTATTCCTTCCTCCTGCTCCATACAAGCTGTCCCGGAAGTCCCCAGTCCTCTTCACCAACCCTGCCATCAGAGGGTCCCTGCCCTTGCGGTTTGCTCTGCCTGGAACAGCCTTCCTTACCGGCGTATTCAATTCAAACTTCAATTTAGATTTCAATTCAAATGTCACTTCTGTGACTTCCCTGACTCAAATACTTGTCACAGTTGCAGTTTTACATTCATGTGATTATCTGGTATCTGCTGAGAACAAGGACCATGTATACATTCACTCTTCCGCATTACCAGCGCCCAGCACAGTGCCTAGCACCAAGCAGGCACTAATTTGTTGACTACCGTATTTCCCCCAGAATTAGACCTAACCAGAAAATAAGCCCTAGGGTGATTTTTCAGGATGCTCGTAATATAAGCCCTACTCCAAAAATAAGCCCTAGTTAAGATCATCAGCCAGATGGATGCATTTAGTACGTCTGTTGCAACACACGATGGATGTATTGAATTATAAAATAATGTTAATATATAATTAAATAGAATATTGTTGACATTAATACTTTAAATAAATGATTATAAGTTATAATTAAGTATTTGTAAATACCCAAGCGGGCGCCTTTGGACGAGAGGTAAATGCCTATATAAACAGATGCACACTTGATAACAAACGACGTGGTTGTGTCTAATATGAATCTTCATAATTCAATACATCGTGTAATGGATGTACTTAATGCACACGTGTGAAATAAAGAAACGTTTTCTGAATTTTGGTGCCTGCAATTTTTCGTCGTTTTGGTGTGGACCATCATTCTTAACTGTCATCATTTTTGTTGCCACTCCTGTCTTGTAAGTAAGTCTTCAATTAACACTAGACTTAATGGTAGATTTAAAGGGAATAATACAGTGGTACCTAGATTTTTGAACATCTCCATGGACGAACATTTTGGTTTACGAATGTCGTAAATTTTATGGATCTCTGGTATCCTTAGATAGTAAAATTCATGCTAAATTTGCAGTTTTAGGGATTGATTTCAAAGGTCTGGAATGGATTAATCCATTTATCATTACTTTCTATGGGGAAACCATGCCTCAGTTTTCAAACGTTTCAGAACTCAAACGGTCTTTCAGAACAATTATGTTCAAAAACCGAGGGTACCACTGCATTTTGACCCCCAGACAAGATGAGTGCTAAAAGAAAGAGCTATTCCGTCGAGTACAAGAAAGGAATCGTGGAGGACTCCCAGGGCAAGAATCTTACTGCTTTCTGCAAAGAGAAGTCGGATCTCCAAATGGTCAAAAAATGGCGAGCAGAGTATGATAACCTCAGTCAACATGGATAAGGAAAATGCTAAGAAGCACAAGTGTGGATCAGGTCGGCAACCATTATTTCCTGAGCTGGAAGACATCATCTGTGAATAGATTGCTGACAGGAGAGCAAAGGCTTTGGTTGTGTGCAAGGCTGGTATTCAAGCATTGGCCCTTGCAACGGCACCCCAGTTAGAAATATCCACAGAATTCAAAGCTTCACAACACTGGCTGGATGGCTTCCTTCAGCGATATGAACTGTCTTTAAGATCAAGAACACTGTTCAAGCTGTAAGAAACTGAAGTTGTTAACCGTGCACTTACATTCAAGTCCTTTGTTGATGGCATCGACTTTTCTAAATACAGTAGTACCTTGGTTTTCGAATGTTTCAGAACTTGAAAAGTCTTCCGGAACGGATTACGTTAAAAAAACCGAGGTACCACTGTACCAACTCTCCAACATGATTGCTATGGGTGAAACTGTAGTGTTTATGGGCCAAGGATCTCAAACGACAATTGGTCAGAGGGGTGCCTCGTCAATCTACATTCCCTCTACGGGTTAAGAAAGTGCACGTGTTACCTGTATTTTAGCTATTCGTCTAGATGGAAAGAAAGCCCCACCTCTAATCATCACTAAGGGCAAGAAAGGTTGAATATGTTTCAGGCATTTAGGTTCTTGAAACCGAAAAAGCCTGGTGCACACAAGCAATTATAAGGAAGTGGGTGGATTTAATGCTGCCACTTGTTTTGCGAGGTGGCCAAAGAGGTCTGCTAGTCTGGGATTCAGCCAGCAGTTACCGCGCTAAAGACATGAAGAACTTCCTTGCAGAGAGAAGAACAAATCAAATCATGATTCCCGCAGGAATGACTGCCTATCTACAGACTCTTGATATTGCAATAAATAAGCCATTCAAGGATCATTTGCACATGGAAATCAATGACTACATTGAAAATAGAATGGAGACAAATCAGTGTGGAAACTTTGTGAAGCCTAGCTTGCAAGAGGTCGTGATTTGGGTGAAGAATTCATGGGATAAAATCCCTGACAGCTGTGTTGCCAATGCACTACAAGCAGGCTACATGGACAAGAAGTGCTCATTTAAGGAGAGCTCTGTTGCTGGACATGAGAGATTGGGGCCAATGGTTCTACAGGAAATGGAGTCGCAAGAAATTCAAGCTGGAATTTGGGGTTTGGAGAGTTATGACGATGTTTCAGAAGAAGATGACATGACTCTATTTGAATAAATGTAGATTTTTGTACATGAAAAAATAAGATGTCCCCCTGAAAATAAACCCTAATGCGTCTTTTGGAGCAAAAAATAATATAAGACCCGGTCATATAGTTGGGGAAATACGGTAAGTGAATAAATGGGCGCTAAAACTATAAGAAAGCAATAAAACATCACAAGAGGACTCCTTAAGAGTGTGCATATCTTCACGAAATGAATCTCTGGACAATGCCCAAAGCAACTGAACCTAAAATCCCTATTCAACTCTAAAAAGAAAAATAATTTCAGATGCCTGTACGAGCATACCTCGAAAATATTGCAGTTTCAGTTCCAGACAACTGTAATAAAATAACGTGATAAAGTGAGTAGTAACCTTTCTGCTGGTGGAGGGTCTTGCTTTCCATTTGTTAAAAAAAAAAAGGCCATACCTGTGAAGCACAATAAAATGAAGCACAATAAACGAGGTATGCCTGTGTAAATTTCTCTGACCCTTCCACATCTCTAACCAAATACTTAGCATCAAAGACAGACAGGTTAACACACACACACACACACACACACACACACACACACACACACCCATAAATAAAGCAGAGCTACTAGTTGCTGAGTAATTGTTGTTTGGGTATTTCCTGATGCACTGCCTGCTACATAGGAAGCATTCTGGAAATATCTGTCAAATGAAGAAAGAGAAACATTTCACAACACTCTTAAATATGTATGCAACAGTAACTAACTCTATTTAAACTGTGATGTCTCCTATAAAAGTAAGATCAACTGCAGAAGCAAATGAATCTTTAAGTGGCAAAGCCCCCCACTAGCTGCCTCATTATTTTAGATCTCAAACACAAAAAAACTGCCAGACAGATTTGTACTAAGAGTGAAATAAATAGATACTGCAAGCAAATGACCTTTAAATCTATGTCACATGAGATTTTTTTCCCCAAACCCTTAAGAATTTAAGGAAAGAAATTATTTAGAATTCCCTGTCCCCTCCAAAACAAATACAAGTTGTAACTACACTTTAGAGACTAATAAAGAGACAAATAGTGTCTATACTTTAGAGATATAATCCATAAAAATATTCCTGAACATTCAAACCCATACTGGTCTCTCCTCCCACTGACTTTACATTTAAACAAATGCTATTTTACAGTTTTCCTAAAATTTAATGTGTACAGTCTCATTTCATATATTTTTTCCATATATATACTTCAAAAATATGTATACCCTTTCCGGTGCATATAACACTATAGGTGCTTAATACTTATTGAAATGAAATGAAACTATACTGTTTTGAATAATGGATTTTGATATATAAACTCCTGAATTTTATTCCCAAATGTCATTCCCCAAAACTGTTCATACGCCTCAGTTTTAGTTCCATCATCATTGGATCAAATATAAAGTCATTATCCCACAATGTTCAAACAAGGCTTAGAGGTTTTTTTAGTGCCATTCCTTCAAACTCAATTAAGGGAGGTTTTCAGTCCTTTGTGGTTTCACATAAATTTCAGTTTGTCAATTTCTGGGGGGAAAAAAGCCAGCTGGGATTTTGATAAGTGTGTGGTGAATCTGTTAACAACACCTGCCCCTCCTTCCTTCAAATCGCAGATTTCACTTGAATTTTTTCCTAAGCCTACTCAGTCTCAGGGAGAGTTCCTTCTGTAGAAAAAATGAAAGATACAAAATCTAAGCTACAGAATACTAACTGCACAGCTCTGAAGACTGGAAAGCTCATTACCCGGAAAAGGATCCGTTCAAAATATTCAATAAAAATGAGTCTCCACGATCAACAAAGCAGATAAGGTATATCACTTTGGAAAGCAGCAGGCAAACATCAAGTATTATAGTTAAGGGGCTGCCATTCAAGGCTTCTGAAGCGCCCCATCGCAGCCCTTCCCAAATGTCTGTATCAGGACCCATGAGAACGCGTCCACAGGTGACCTGAGCCTGGGGAAACATCCTCTCTACAGCAACCGAGTGTTTAATTCTGGTTTTCCTCACCGCGCGCTACACTGAGCTACACGGGGAGGCCAGCGGGTCGGGGGCGAGAAGCCAGACCTCGGAGGCCGGATCTGTCCCGAACGGGGGGCGTGAGGCGAACGGGGGCCCCGGAAAGATGACAGAGGCGGAGGGCGCTCGCCCGGGGTCACCGCACGTGCCCCCCGAAGGGCCGGGGAGCCCACGCAGGCCAGACTCGGGTCTGTGCTGAGAGAGGGTTAAGGTGGGGCGCGCGGGGCAAGGGCGGGAGGTCTCACCGTAGTTCCCGGGAGACCGGCGCCGTCACGGTCCTGCAGTTGCTAAGGAGAATGCTCTTCCGGGTCAGGGCGCAGCGTTATAGAGAGCAACGGTGGCCGGAAGGGGCCAAGAGCGACGCGCGGGGCGAGTGCGCGCAGAGGCGGTGGGCTGCTGCAGTGCCGCTGCGGCGCGGCGAAGGGGCCGGGCAGCGAGCCGCAGCGCTTGCCCCTGCCTCGCCTCGCGGGGGCGACTGGCTGTGGCCGGGGGCTCTAGATGGGTGGCCTCTGAGACGCCTTCCTGCCTGACCCCGCCGGCTCCGGGCCCCTGCTCGGGGGCCAGCAACCGGCGGTCGCCCTCCTGCCCCTGCCCCTGAGCCTTCCAATTGGGGCCCTCCACGCTGTACCTCGCGGGGTCGGCTCTCACCCCGCAGACGCCGCCATCCCTGACGCGTCTCACCCCGCTTCTAGTAGGTTGGTGCAAACGTAATTGCGGATTTTGCAATTATTTTCAACCTTTTAAACCGCAACTACGTTTGCACCAACCTAATAGTTGTAGCTACGCCAGCCCTCTCCTGTGACAGGGTTTAACTCAATGACACGTGCTCGTGCTCGGAGCTAGGTGCAGGGCTGGCACTGGGGATACAGAGAGGGACAACCCACGCGTGGTCCCTGCCCTCAGAATGCACAGGATGGTGGGAGGGCAGGCAAGCAGTATCCTGCCTAATGGGACGCTACTAGGGG
Source organism: Rhinolophus ferrumequinum (assembly GCF_004115265.2). NCBI lineage: Eukaryota > Metazoa > Chordata > Mammalia > Chiroptera > Rhinolophidae > Rhinolophus > Rhinolophus ferrumequinum. The sequence continues at coordinate 6,634,313 of NC_046291.1, forward strand.
AGCCTACCGGCCTGCCCGAGAGGGCGATGCAGACCCAAGTGGGGAAAAGCTGATGGTGGAGTCATGAATCAAATAAAAATGGTAAGGAAGAAAGTGTTTCAGGTCAGAAAGTAGGCTCAGTTCAGAAACTCACTGAAAGGTCGGTGTAGCCTACCCAGGGAAGTGTGTAGAGAAGAGAGAAGGGCTATGGATGGCCTAGAAAACATCAAGATTGTAGGTATAAACAAAGGAAAAAAAACCCGAAAGAGCTGCCAGAATGTTGGATTGAAGGACTGCTGAGGATACAGCAGGAGAGGAAAGAATATCAGAAAGGGGGTGGTCACCAGGGTCAAATGCTGTGGAACTCGAGTGCCCAGTGGTGACCATGGAAAAAAATCAGAACTACAAAGTCAACAGGGGCTTGAGTCTGTGTACTGAAGAAGTCCACCACCAGATGTTCTATACTGATATAAGTAAAAGATAGGTTAAATGGTTCCTGAGTACCTTAAGGTTTTAAAAATCACTTTCATAGTATTTGCAAATTTCAGGGTTCCTCTACTAATAACTGAGCTCCTTGAAAGTGGAAAAGACTTGTTACTTAACTTCGCGTCTACAACGCCTGCCACACAAAGTCCTCAATGTTTATTTAAAGAATATGTGAACCCATAAAAGCCTTTAATGTTCATACTGGCCTCTTCAGAACCCTCAGCAAAACTGACGTTTTGACTGAATAGGCAAAACTTGTCTATTCAGTTGATGGAAGAAGCCCAGCAAGGGCAGGAGGAAGAGGCTGGTGGAGATCCAGGGGCTCAATGGGTGGGAGAGGGCCCAACAGAGCCAGGGATGGGAAGATCAGAAGAGGAAAAGAACAAAGGATTGAAAACATAGAAGGTGGGGTATAAAGGGCAGAACTGAGAGATGAAGCCAAGGAAACGAAAACCAGTTAGAAGCAGGAACAGAATAGGACAAAGACAACCAAGCAAGCACAATTATTATACGTAAGTTCAACAGGCAGATCCCGTTCTGATTAGACATCTAGCAAAAAGTATGATGTCAGCCAGTATGAAGCTGAAGGGCTGGGTGGACATGTCCCCATATCCTATACGTCGAGTGAGCCCCGGGCTTCCTCATATGGGCCAAAGGAAAACCACAATACACGTTGGAGTGACTTGGGGTAAGAGGCTTACCCCACAAGAATACCCCCAGTCCATAACTCTAGTACATTCCCATTATATAAAATATTACAAAGCTTCCCCAAAAGAGAAGTATTGCTGTTCTCTGAGAGACTCTAAATCTATCCACAATGGATGTGACAGGCCATCTGTGGGAGTAAACCACAAAATTCAAAATGTGTGGCTGAAGAATTTAGGAACACCCAAAATTTCAGCCAAAGGGGCCTAGGTATAACACCAGTAAGGCAGGATCAGCAAATGGTAATACTTTTATAAAAGGAAGCTAAATCAATCGTTTTTGTGAACAAGACAAAGTCAACTTTTAAGGTAGAAAAGGGAAGCCCCAAATACATGAAGTATAATAAAGTCTATCCCACATTCCCCTGGCAGCCTTGAATACAGCATCTATTCTAAAGAACTGTATTCTGTTGAAGGATCAAGGTGATTCATTAGGCTGGGGTTCTAGGAGAATTCATTGGTGCCTCAAGAGATAGAAACGTGTCATTGCTGTGAAGGGTATATTTATAGAGAACTGCAGGAAGTTGTGGGTAAACTCTGTACTTCCAGGGTGGTGATGGCATAGAAGGTTCCAAGTGATATGCTTTGTGTGACTTTGGTCTTTGGATGATGGATGGCCCATGAATGATGAAAAATGCTGTGAGGAAAGCCCCTAAGACCCAGGATATGAGTGGAGAACAAGGGTTATCATGCCCCGTTTGTATATGAAGTGAGCCATCTGCTGCCTCCAGGGAACCCCATTTTGGCATTGGGAGGGACTATGTCTGGTATGAAGTCCAAACCTTCCAGGTGTTTGGGGTTATAGACAGCTAGAGCTGTCCCAGAGCTTTCCACTCCCAGCCCAACCCTGATTCCTAACCACCACCACCACCACTTGGTCTTCTCCTGCACTGACGTCCACCTAGTCACAAAGGCAGATACCCAGCCACCCGGGAGTCATCTCTGACTTCTCCACTTTCCCTCATCACCTCTCCCTCACCCTAACAGCTCAGTCTAAGAAAAGTCCTATAGATTGTCTCATTCTCCCCACCCAATTCCACTGCCAACAATTACAGTGAAATGAACAAATAATCAAGTAGCTCAAGATCAGTAAGAATATTGTAACCTCAAAGATGAAGCAAGGTGATAAAGGCAGTCTGTGGGGGGTGTGAGGGGACAGTTTCGATGAAGAGTGACTCTGTTTCTCCCTTTCCAGTGCCCAATCCTGATTGAGTCTCTGTTTTCTAGAATTCTAGAGAGAAAACATCTGATTCACTCAGGCCAGCCTATGAATTGAGTTAGGGGTCTGCTGAAGCCCAACAGCTGAACCAGGGAGACAGACTCACCCAGTAGAATTATGGCTGCTCAGCTTTACCCCTTCCTTAGGGTGTGTGTGTGTGAACACGCACGCGCACGCACACACAACACACACACACACACACACACACACACACACTTATGAGAGGAGAAGGGGGCCAAATTTCAATGAAGGGTATGTAGGCAGGTAGAAATGATAATCTTATGCAGTATATAGCCTATCTCCATAGATATGCAAACCCTAGTCTGAAAAGCATGGACATGAAGTACAGTTGTGATAAAATGTGACAATCATGTTTTAAAATATTTAACTGGAGGACCGGCCCGTTGGCTCAGGCGGTTAGAGCTCCATGCTCCTAACTCCAAAGACTGCCAGTTCGATTCCCACATGGGCCAGTGGACTCTCAACCACAAGGTTGCCAGTTCAATTCCTCGAGTCCCACAAGGGATGGTAGGCAGCGCCCCCTGCAACTAAGATTGAACACAGCACCTTGAGCTGAGCTGCCACTGACCTCCCGAATGGCTCAGTTGGTTGGAGCGTGTCCTCTCAACCACAAGGTTGCCAGTTCAACTCCTGCAAGGGATGGTGGGCTCCGCCCCCTGCAACTAGCAATGGCAACTGGACCTGGAGCTGAGCTGCGCCCTCCACAACTGAGACTGAAAGGACAACAACTTAAAGCTGAACGGCGCCCTCCACAACTAAGATTGAAAGGACAACAACTTGACTTGGAAAAAAAAAATTTAACTGGAGAGAAATCTTTTCAGAAAACAAAACCAAGAGGACGTGAGAAGGAGGACTTGGAGAAGGTGAGCGAATGACAGAAATATTCTGAATCTACAAGGAAAGAAAAAATTTTTAATTAGGACAGATATAAAGAAATGAGCAGTCTGCTTTTTTGTTGGGTAAGTGAAAACATAGTAAAATACAGGAAATTGCATTCTTCAGAAAACGTTACATTTGATCTCACTTAAATGAATCCAAAAATACAGCATCCAATAGAAATCCTATGTTAAGTTAAAGAGAAAACAAAGACTTTCATTAACTGAGAAAAATACAAAATAACACAATTACAACCATTATAAGATTACATGTAAATGGACTAAATTCTATTTAAAAAACAGAAACATAGACTGGATTAAAAAGACAAAATCCACACCTATGAATCTTATAAAAAAAACATACACACACACATTTAAAGACAAGGAGATAGAAGAATTTAAAAGCCTGGCTCAGATAAATCCTGCTTACACAAAAGCAAGTGTAGCGGGCCCCAGCTTGACTGATGAAGTTATGTTCATCCCAGGATTCCAGCATACCTGGGCATGCCCAGAACACCAGGGGCAGGACCCACTGAAAGTCTGTTTTCATGAGAAGCCAGCATCCTAGCAAAGAATCCCTTCTTCAAGCAAGGCCAAAGAGAAGCCCAAGGACCGCAGGGAGAGGGAGCACCCACAAAACAAGCTGTTTGACCTAAGGCAGCCCTACTCTGTAGCTTTTCAACAGAACGGGGCACCAGCAGGGTATGGGTGCTGTTGGAGCATGTTGGCATTGTTACGGTCCGGAATTGTCCCCCTCAGACAGACAGAGAACCCGCACAATAATGCAAGTCACACAACGAGGTTTATTTCCAGCCAGCTGTGGTCCGAGTCTCTGCCTGACGCAGCGGGTTTTAACAAGGACCCCCAACACTTAAAGCCAAGGGGTTATATAGCATTTTCAAGGCTTTCCATAGCTTCAGAGAGTACTAGATAAACTTACAGGACTTACATAGCTTCAAAGAGTATAAGATTTACTACAGGACAAGGAGACCAGGAGTATAAGATAAGCTACAGGACTTGCGTAGCTTCAAAGAGTATAAGATTTACTACAGGACAAGGAGACCAGGAGTATAAGATAAGCTACAGGACTTGCATAGCTTCAGAGAGTATAAGATTTACTACAGGACAAGGAGACCAGGAGTATAAGATAAGCTACAGAACTTGCATAGCTATAAGGAGTATAAGATAAGCTACAGAACTTCTAGTCTCCATGCTGCAACTGCCCACATCCTGGAATTTTATAATTAAGTTGTTTCAGGCTAGGGGCTGTTAACCCTGACCTAAAGATAGCAGTTCTCATGCTAACAGTCTCTTAGATTTCCCCCCTGTGTGTTGTTCATAATGAGGAATCTTGCTCATGTACGGGCCAGCCGTAGAGGTCCTCACGGGTGGGCACTGTCTCATACTGTTGTCTTAGGACCATGAGCTGGACGGTATTAACACGATCTTTCACAAAATTAATAAGCTTGTTTAATATGCAAGGGCCCGAGGTTAGAATAAGCACAAGCAAGATAATTGGGCCCACTAAGGTAGATACTAAGGTGGTGAGCCAGGGGGATCTGTTAAACCAAGCTTCAAACCAGTTCTCCTGAGCTTCCCTTTCCCGTTTTCTCTTAGCTAACCCTTCTCTCACCTTTGCCATGGATTCTTTTACCACACCAGTATGGTCAGCATAAAAACAACGTTCCTCCCCCAGCGCGGCACATAGTCCCCCTTGTTGGAGGAACAACAAATCAAGTCCTCTTCTATTCTGGAGTACTACCTCGGATAGAGAGGTGAGCGACTTCTCTAAATGACTAATTGAGATTTCCAATCTTTCTATGTCCTCATCTATGGCCGCCCTTAGGAAGGTTATTCCTGATTGTTGAGTAGCCAGGGAAGCTATGCCGGTCCCGGCTCCGGCTATTCCCAAACTGAACAGGGTGGCAATGGTTACTGCAGTGATGGGCTCTTTTTTACTTCTCGTACTTGTGTCACCATTCCAATGCGAATACATACTCTCCTCAGGGTGATAGAGGATGCGGGGCAGCACAGTTACTAGGACACAGAATTCATTGGCGGCATTAAAGACCGAGGTAGATAGGCACGGGGTGAGGCCAGTCTTTGAACATATCCACCATCCATCAGTTCTGGGGATTAACCACTTAGTGTCACTTTTCCAACTAGGGGAGCTGTCTATGGAGGCACATAAACTTTGATTAGCCTGGGGCACCTTCCCTAGACAGGTCCCATTGCCGCTCACTAGTTGCATGGTTAAGCCAATTTTACGATTTCCCCATGAACACTGAGAAGCGTTCTTATCGTTAGAGGCGTTGTAAGTGGCATTAAGTCCTATTGCCTCATAGAACGGGGGCTTTACATCATAGCACAGCCAACAGGAGGTTGTGAGGTTAGGACTGGTGGCATTAAGGGTCTCGTATACAGTGCGCACCAGTTTCCGCAATGAGTCTTCGGTTGTCTGCGTAGCAGGTGTCGAAGGAGTTACAGAGGTCTTTGGCTGGGTTCCCGCAGTCCCTCCTGCGGTGTCCTTATCCCTTGATATACCTGGGTTCTTGGTAGGGACGAGAGGGGCCAGCACCTTATTTGGACCCACCTGAGTGCTGATCGTTTCCACCGATAGTCGAATAGTTAGGAGACCGCCGGGGTGGGGGCCTATCCATGCCCAACGGCCTATATCTAATTGAAACCCCCAAGTTAATCCTGATAACCAACCACGCTCTCTTCGTGCCACATCTTGGTTAAACTGGACACGTACCTGGGGCACCCGGTTGTGGGGGTCCCTAAAGGAGAATTTAACTAGATCCCTGTTCCCAACGTCCCACTGTCGGGGCCCGTCATAGGAGGTGACACAACTCCAACTACCACAATAGTAGCGGTCTGAGCCGCCACAGGTTTTCCAATTGTTTCTTAGGTTCCCTGGGCAGGCCCAAAACCCTTGTGCACTATGTCCTTGAGAGGTGTCAATTACAGCCCGCTTGGACCTGACTGAGTAGTCATACTGCCGTGCACGTTTAGTGCTGAAAATGTCACGCAGGTCGAAAAACAAGTCTGGCCACCACGTATTGACGGGGGCAGTATGTGTGGTGCTATTAAGGGTTGTTTGGGTCTGTCCATCTGTTAGGGTCCATGTTAGCTTATGGGGTTGGTGTGGGTTAATCCCCGCGTGGCTCTTCTCCCAGATGTTAAGCAGAGTTAGGGCTAGCAGCCATTCCATCGTTAGCTGAGGCAGGGGGCTTGACGCTTCCCCGAGGTCGGGAGAGCTGCAGCCTCAGAGGGTTATCAGGGTGTCGCCGTACGATCCACTCCTCAGCTTGCGTCTTCTCCAGCTGGCTGGCTCGGTGCACGTGAGAGTGATGGACCCAAGGCCCAATGCCGTCAACCTTTAAGGCAGTGGGGGTAACCAGAATAACCACATAAGGACCTTTCCATCTTTCCTCCAGTGTCCGGGACCTGTGTCTCCTTACCCATACCCAATCCCCTGGAACGATGCCATGTTCCGGGTTCGGGCGTCCTTAATTTCATACAGGGAACTCACTAGGGGCCATATCTCATGTTGGACCCCTTGCAGGGCCTTTAAACTGGCCAGATAACTTGGGGCCACATTGGGGTCATGATCTGGTAGAGTAAGAACAATAATGGGGGGTGGTGCCCCATATAGAATTTCGAAAGGTGTCAAACCATGTACATATGGTGAGTTCCGGACCCGGAAGATGGCATAGGGTAAGAGGGTCACCCAGTCCCCGCCAGTCTCGATGGCTAGTTTGGACAAGGTCTCCTTTAGAGTCCGATTCATTCTCTCTACCTGCCCTGAGCTCTGGGGATTATATTCACAATGTAACTTCCAATTGATCCCTATCGCTCGGGCTAGTCCTTGTAGGACGTTACTGATGAAAGCTGGGCCGTTATCGGAGCCTAAAACCTCAGGAACCCCATATCTGGGAATAATTTCTTCTAGTAATGTCTTAGCAACCACTTGGGCAGTCTCCCGTTTCGTGGGGAAGGCTTCCACCCAGCCCGAAAATGTGTCAACCATTACTAGCAAGTACTTATACCCATACCTCCCAGGCTTTACCTCAGTAAAATCCACTTCCCAACTCCGTCCCGGCGCTCTTCCCCGTACCCTCGTACCTGTATGTTGGGGTCCTTTCCTACTGGGTCTCATAGCCTGGCACCCAATGCACTGACCTACGATCTCTTGAATCTGAGCCGCTTGTCGGGGAAACCGGAGGCGGGCAGACTCGAGAATTGTCAGCAACTTCTTTTTTTCCTAAGTGGGTGGCTTGATGCAGGTTGGAGAGAAGAAACAGTCCTAGCTGTGCCGGCAGTATCAATCTTCTTTCTGTATCCCGATGCCACCCCTGCTGATCAGATTCCGGGCAGTGGTGGTTCTGGATCCATCGCAGGTCTTCCAGAGTGTAGTCAGGTCGCGGGGGCAGGCGCGGGAGCTCAGGTGTGGGCAGGGTGAGTGCTAAAGCTGATGAAGCTACTGCCACTGCCTTGGCGGCTTCATCTGCTCGCCGGTTTCCTTCAGCTTCTGGGGTCTGGGCAGACTGGTGCCCAGGGATGTGGACAACTGCGACTGCCCGGGGCATTTGCACAGCCATCAGCAGTCTTCATACCTCAGGAAGATTGCGCAGAGCCTTTCCTTCCGCTGTAACAAAGCCTCTTTTCCGGTAGATAGCGCCATGCACATGGACAGTGCCAAAGGCGTAGCGGCTATCGGTGTAGACAGTCACTCGTCTCCCTTCGGCCCGTTCCAGCGCCTCCACCAGCGCGATCAGTTCGGCCTTCTGTGCTGATGTCCCCGGGGAAAGCGAGGCACTCCAAATGAGGTTTCCGCCTTGGTCTACCACCGCTGCACCTGCCCTCCGCACACCATCTATAACGAAGCTGCTTTCATCAGTGTACCATACCAACTCACTGTTGGGTAGTGCGGTGTCCTGGAGGTCGGGGCGCACCTGGGTGACTTCTGCTATGATCTCTTGGCAATCATGCAGGGGAGCTCTCAGATCCGGGGTCGGCAGCAGGGTGGCTGGATTCAGAGTGGTGGGTTCAGCGAAGATGATCCGGGGTGCATCTAGCAAGAGTCCTTGGTAATGGGTTAGTCGGGCATTAGTCATCCACCTACCAGGGGGCTATTTCAGGACCCCCTCGATCGCATGGGGGGTCACTACCTTCAGATGTTGCCCAAAAGTGAGTTTATCAGCATCCTTCACCATTAGGGCTACTGCCGCAATGATCCTTAAGCACGGGGGCCATCCTGCTGCAACTGGATCTAGCTTCTTGGATAAATAGGCAACCGGACGTTTCCAGGGCCCCAGACGCTGCATTAGCACCCCTTTCGCTATTCCCCTCCTCTCATCAACAAAGAGAGTGAAGGGCTTCAGGGGGTCTGGCAATGCCAGAGCCGGGGCTCTTAGGAGAGCGACCTTGAGTTCATCGTAGGCCTTCTGTTGGTCTGACCCCCAGGCCCAAGGGACCTTATCCTTGGTTGCCTCATACAGAGGTTTTGCTATTTCAGCATACCCCAAAATCCACAGCCGGCAGTAGCCTGTCGTCCCTAAAAACTCACGGACCTCTCGTGCTGAGGTCGGGACTGGAAGTCTAAGAATAGTCTCTTTCATGGCCTCTGTCAGCCATCTGGTTCCTTTTTTCAGTTTATACCCCAGGTAGGTGACTGTTTGCCTGCATATTTGAGCCTTCTTTGCACTGGTCCGATAGCCCAACTGCCCCAGCTCCTGGAGGAGGTCTCCAGTGGCCAGTCGGCATTTGGCTTCAGAGGGGGCCGCCAGAAGCAAGTCATCTACGTACTGCAGGAGCATAACTGAATTATGGCTCTGGCGAAACGAGTCCAAATCCTGATTTAGGGCTTCATTAAACAGAGTTGAAGAGTTTTTGAAGCCTTGCGGTAGTCTAGTCCAGGTCAGCTGCCCGGGGGTTCCCGTATTGCCATCATTCCATTTGAAGGCAAAAATGTGTTGGCTGCTGGGTGCCAGGGCTATGCTAAAAAAAGCATCCTTTAGGTCTAAGGTAGTATACCAGACATGTGAAGGGGGCAAGTGACTTAGTAAGGTATAAGGGTTGGGGACCGTGGGGTGGATGTCTTCAACCCTCTTATTCACTTCCCTCAAGTCCTGGACTGGCCTATAATCTTTTCCCCCCGGTTTCTTAACGGGGAGAAGTGGGGTGTTCCAGGCAGAATGGCAAGGTTTCAGTATTCCAGCTTCCAGTAAACGGTTAATGTGCGGGGCAATCCCTTTCCGCGCCTCTGCAGACATGGGGTACTGGCGGATCCGGATAGGCTGGGCCGAGGCTTTAAGTTCGACCACTACTGGTGCTCGGCGGGCCGCCCGGCCCACACCCGCTATTTCCGCCCACGCCTGAGGGTACGTTTTAAGCCAATAATCCATATCATGGGGCCATTCTGTAGAGGGAGGGTTGTAGGGGTTGTCCTGCAGGGCGAACAGGCGATGTTCATCCACAAGAGACAGGGTCAAAATGTGGAGGGGCTGTCCTTGGCCATCCAATAGCTTAATGCCATCCGGCTCAAAATGGATCTGGGCCCTGATCTTAGTCAGGAGATCGCGCCCCAATAAGGGGGCAGGGCATTCAGGGATAACTAGGAAGGAGTGGGTCACTTGGTGGCGGCCTAAGTCCACTTGGCGCCTACTAGTCCACCGATAAGCCTTGGACCAAGTTGTCCCTTGCACCAAACTGGTTTCCTGAGATATGGGCTCCGTAGGCTTATTCAAAACTGAGTACTGGGCTCCTGTGTCTACCATGAATCCCACTGGCTTCCCCTCCACATACGCAGTTACCCAAGACTCGGGGAGGGGATCCGAGTCCCGTCTCGTCTCCCCTAGTCACTCTCCATCCCCGCCAGTCTTGCCCTGTTTGGCCCTGGGGCTTGGGGCACTCCCTCTTCCAATGTCCATATTCTTTGCAGTTTGCACACTGTCCCCTATCCAGTCGGGGCCGCGGTCTCCACGGTCGGTCGGGCTGGTCCGGCCGGACTCGGTCCCACCCTGACTGTGCTTTGCACGCCTGCCAACAAGATCTTGGCCATCTCCCTCTGCTGCCTCCTGTTCTCCCTGCTCTGATGCTCTCTGTTTTCCTTCCTGATTCGTTCCTGTAATTCCTGATTTTCTTTCCTAATTCTATCCTCCCTTTCTTCGGGAGTCTCTCGAGTGTTGAAGACTCTCTCCGCTACTTTCATTAAATCCCGAATGGACATCTCTCCCAGTCCCTCCTGTTTGTACAATTTCTTCCTAATATCTGGGGCAGCCTGGTTTATAAAGGACATAATTACAGCCGACTGGTTTTCCTCTGCCAGGGAGTCCAACGGGGTGTACTGTCTATAAGCATCATAGAGGCGTTCTAAAAACACGGCCAGGCTTTCATTTTCCCCTTGCATTATAGCTTTTACCTTGGCCAAATTGGTGGGGCGGCGTGCCACCGCTCGGAGACCTGCCATAAGAGTCTGGCGGTAGACTCGGAGACGCTCCCCTACCTTCTGCGTTCCCAAAGTCCCAATCCGGTCTATTCAGGGGAAAGCGCTCGTCGATCAGGTTCGGCAAGGTCGTAGGCCGCCCGTTGTCGCCGGGGACATTCTTTCTGGCCTCGGTGAGGATCCGCTCGCGCTCCTCGGTGGTGAATAAGGTCTTAAGAAGCTGCTGGCAATCATCCCAAGTGGGACTGTGTGTGTGCATGACAGACTCGAACAGGTCAGTTAGGCCTTTCGGGTCCTCAGAAAAAGGAGGGTTTTGAGCCTTCCAGTTGTACAGATCACTGCTAGAAAATGGCCAATACTGGTATGCTTGCTCCCTATCTGGACCAGTCCCTCCTAGTGCTCGCCTGGGGAGAATCGGCGCCCCAGCGGAGGTGGAGGAGGACGGTTCCAACTCTGGGGTCTCTTCCCGGCGTCTACGAGGCCTCAATCCCCTCGCCGGCCCTTGAGCTGGGGCAGGGGAACCCGGGGGAGGGGGAGCCATCGGGGAGGCGGTAGAGTGAGGCAGCTCGGGAGGGGCGGCAGCCTCAGGCAGGAGCGGCGCCACCGGGCTGGGCGCACGCTGCGGCTAGAGCGGCGCCACCGGCGCGTAAGGAGGGGGGGTCTCTTCCAGATCTAGGTCTATCAGCGAGGGGTATATGTCTGACCCCTCCTGAAGGATGGGTCCCTGGGTCGGCTTCTCCGGGGGTTTCGGGCCGGCCGTGGGCACCGCCGGCTGGCGGGAGGGTCCCGAAACGGTCAGGACTTTAAGGGGGAGGGGGGGACCTTCTGGCTTGTCGGGGATAAAGGGCTTAAGCCAGGAGGGAGGACTCTCTACTAAGGCTTGCCACATCAAAATATAGGGATATTGGTCCGGATGGCGCCGATTAATAATATCTCGGACCTTCTTAATAATGTCTAGGGAAAAAGTTCCCTGGGGGGGCCAGCCCACATTAAAAGTAGGCCATTCTGCAGAGCAGAATGTATCAAACTTACCTTTCTTCACTTCCACACCATGATTACGAGCCTTGGCGCGGATTTCAGGAAAGTGGTTCAGGAGCAGGGTCTTAGGTGTTACCTGAGCCTGTCCCATAATTGTCACAAAGAGAAACCAAGAAAAGGCAAAAGAAAGGACAAAAGACACAGTGCCAGCAAATACACAACTTCGCACGGGACTCTTCAACACCCACCAGCCGGTCAACCACACCACATCCACAGGCGCCGTTTCAATCACACCAGTCTCACCACGCTCAAGATCCTTACCTAGGGCCCGTCCAAACGGCGTCCACTGTGGACGTCGCTGGGCCACCTTCTCGTCGGGGACGTCTCCCACGACTTCAAGTAACGAAGCCTCCAGGGTCGTAACCCGCACTTTCCTTCCCGTGAGAATTCTCAACTGGGACCGGGCAGAGACCTGTTTCAGTCTCTCCGGTCGAGGACCTGTTTCAGTCCTCCCCTGTTTGGGACCGGGCAGAGACCTGTTTCAGTCCTCCCCTATCGGAGGTGGCCAAACCTCCTTCCGCGGTTCCCTATGTAAACCTCGGTATCGGGAGTTGTCTGTTCCCCTGAGGGGGGGCATCCCGGGCGACCCCCCAAATGTTAAGGTCCGGAATTGTCCCCCTCAGACAGACAGAGAACCCGCACAATAATGCAAGTCACACAGCGAGGTTTATTTCCAGCCAGCCGGGGTCCGAGTCTCTGCCCGATGCAGCGGGTTTTAACAAGGACCCCCAACACTTAAAGCCAAGGGGTTATATAGCATTTTCAAGGCTTTCCATAGCTTCAGAGAGTACTAGATAAACTTACAGGACTTACATAGCTTCAAAGAGTATAAGATTTACTACAGGATAAGGAGACCAGGAGTATAAGATAAGCTACAGGACTTGCATAGCTTCAAAGAGTATAAGATTTACTACAGGACAAGGAGACCAGGAGTATAAGATAAGCTACAGGACTTGCATAGCTTCAGAGAGTATAAGATTTACTACAGGACAAGGAGACCAGGAGTATAAGATAAGCTACAGAATTTGCATAGCTATAAGGAGTATAAGATAAGCTACAGAACTTCTAGTCTCCATGCTGCAACTGCCCACATCCTGGAATTTTATAATTATGTTGTTTCAGGCTAGGGGCTGTTAACCCTGACCTAAAGATAGCAGTTCTCATGCTAACAGTCTCTTACAGCATAAACTCTCCACAATACTCCATTCATTGGCCCTAAACACAGGCTCTGCCCCAGCCCCACTCAAAGATTGTTGGCAAGTCCCTGCGTTTCTATTTCTACTTCTACAAAAGGAGACAATTGGTGGAACTGATCCAAAGAGGAAAAATTGGGAAATAGAGAGCTTTCTCAAGTGTACATTAAGCTTTCATAAAAATTAATTGCAATTTTCAAGATAAAGATATTCACAACAGGTAGACAAAAATTGTGCACATACTTTCTCAGAATTCCATACAATAATTAAATTGGAGAGAAAGCCAATACACCACCTGTATGCACATGACCAGGCAAGAATGGAAGAAAGACCCTGGGATGGAACAATGAGTTGAAAAGGCAACACCAACTATGGGGACGTCATTTTAAAGACAAACAAAGAAAAAATACTGGGTACACAGTTAAAGCTGTACTAGAGGAACTTTTGTATCTTTCACACCTCTGGTAACAAGAAAGAAAAAGAACTAACTAAATCTACACCTAAATTTCAAAAAGATATAAGTAACAAATTTAAAAGGGAAGGTAATAAATATGAAATAAATAAATTAGAAAAAAATATATCTGATCAATATGCAAAAGTGAGATAAAAATTAACTAATATTTACAAACCATTAGTACAGCCAAGAGAAAACAGAAAAACAAAATTCAAAAGACTAAACACAAAAGAGTTTCAATTATTAGGAAATACCATTCAAAGTTAAACACTAATAAGTTTAAAACACTAAAGGCAATGAACAATTTTGAATAAAATGAACACAAAGAGGAAAAGCAAACTCAGGTAGAACAAGAAAAGACGAGCAGTAGGAAAAGTCAAGGAAGAAACAGAAAACATTGAGTGAAGATTTGTAGAATCAATGAGTGAATTTTTAGGAAAAAGCACCTAGACTTGATAACGTTGTCATTAACCCTTTCAATATCAAATAAATAATCAAAAAAATTCATTTTGTGAGGCAAACATGGTCATTTCCCACCTACTTGTAGAGATAAAGATGACAATACATAAAAGTTTCCAAAAAATTTGCTTATGCATAATTTTACCACTTTCGCACAATTATTTTCATTTTGTTCTATTTTCCAGGACTAGTATTATGCGTCTATGTTGCATAGTTGCAGAATGCCAAACTATTTTCAACTCTTCTTTAATAAATTGAATTTTAATATTTTCCACGTTCGTTTTAGTTTTCTTTCATCTTGTTTATTATACAAATGATAAATGTTCACTGGCAATAACTTAGATAATACATTTGATTATTAGGAAGCAACAAGAAATTTACGTGTAATTTTACCACCCTGAGATAGATAAATAAGATACATAGATAGATAGATAGATAGATAGATAGATAGATAGATAGATAGATAGATAGATAGATAGACAGGCATTCATTTGTATTTGATTGGATATACTTTTCTGACATTTTTAAATTGAGATGCAATTCACAGAAACTAAAAATTCACCATTTTGTAATGTACAATTCAGTAGTTTATAGTATAATCACAATGTTCTGAAACCATCACCATAACTTTAGAACCTTTTATCACACCAAAAGGAACCCGTGCCCATTAGTAGTCACCCCCATTTCCCTCCCATCTTCCCAGCCCTAGGCAATTACCGATCTATTTTCTGTCTCTAGGGATTTCCCTATTCTGAACATTTTATGTAAATGGAATAAGATAATATGTGGTCCCTTGGGGCTGGCTTTTTTCACTTAGCATAGTGTTTTCAAAGTTCATTCATATTGTAGCGTGTGTCAGTACTTCATTCCTTTTTATAGGCAAATAATATTCCCTTGTATATACATAACATTTTGTTTATACATTCATCAGTTGATGGACATTTGGGTTGTCTCTCACTTCTTGGCTATTGTGAATAATATTGCTATGTATTATTATACTACTACGTATAACTTGTAGCATGAACATACGTTTTCAATTCTTTTGGGAATACATATACATAGGAATGGAATTGCTGGGTCAGATAGGTTGGGCCATATGGTAACTACACCATGGTACATTCTCACTTCTACTCCAATTTCTCTACAACTTTGATGACATTATTTCCTTATTATAGCCATTGTAGTGGAGTACTACCTCACCGAGTGAAGTGGTGTCTCATTGTAGTTGCATTTCCCTAATGGCTAGTAATGGTAAGTATCTTTTTATGTGCTTATTGACCATTTGTATATCTTCTTTGGAGAAATGTCTGTCCAAGTTCTGTGCCCATTTTTTAATTGGGTTATTTGTCTTTTTACTATTGAGTTGTAAGAATTCTCTATGCATTCTGGATACTAGGGCCTTATCAAATATATGATTTGCAAATATTTTCTTCCATCTTGTGGGTTGTCTTTTCACTATCTTAAAAATGTCCTTTGATGCAAAAAAAGGTTTTAATTTTGATGAAGTCCAAATTATTTTTTCTTTGCTTGCTTGTGCTTTAGGTTCATATCTAAGAAACTGTTGCCTAATTTAAGGTCATGAAGATTTATATGTATGTTTCCTTTTACAAGTTTTTTTTTTTTTTTGGTTTATTTGTCTTTATTTTTTTTCTTATTTGCATTTAACTTTTTTTTTAATTAAAGTTTATTGGGGTGACAATCGTTAGTAAAGTTACATAGGTTTTAGGTGTACAATTCTGTAATATATCATCTATATATTACATTGTGTGTTCACTCCTGCAAGTTTTATAGTTTTAGCTCTTACGTTTAGAATCTACATATAATTTAGATTAAATTACATTTTAGTTTAATTTTTGTATATGGTATGAGATAGGGGTCTAACTTTGGGGGTTCTTTTGCATGTGGTTATCTAGTTGTGCCAGCACTATTTGTTGAAAGACTGTTCTTTTCACATTGAATGATCTTGGCATCCTTGTCGAAATCATTTGACCATATAAATATATGGGTTTATTTTGGGGCTCTTACTTCTAACTGTCTGCCTTCAGGCCAGTGCCACACTGTCCTGGTTACTGTAGCTTTGTAGTAAGTTCTGAAATTGAAAAATGGGAGTTCTACAATGGAATAAACTTTAACACTGTTTTGTAACTTTTTCATTTCAACAACTTGATAATATTCATATTATTATGTCAATAGACATAATTCTATAGCGTTAACTTAAATAAATATGTAGTATCCCACATTATGAATTTTCCATTAGTTATTTGACCAAAATTACACCAAATTGTTATTAACATAGGCTATTTCCAATCTATTGTTACCATAACAATGTTTAATAAACATCCATGCAACTAAATCTTTGCCCATGACTTAAATTATTTTCTTTGAAAAAATTGTTTGCATTTATTAATTTCAAAGACTGTATAATATTCCATTGTTTATGTACAGTAATTTCATTCGGTATTTAAGCATTATAAATAATAGCATAGTAACATTTTTGTATATTTGGTTAAGCTTCTTTTGGATAATTTCCCTAGATAAAATATACTAGCTTGAGATTCCATAAGCAAAGGGTATAAACATTTTTATGACAATTGATATATATCCAATCCATATTTCAAATGTACATTGTACCAATTTAATGCTGCCCTCAAACAATGTATACCAATTTCACTATAACTTTGTCAGAATTGAGTATTCTACTTAAAAAAAAAATACTTTGGTGATTGAAAAATAGCACTTCACTTGTGTTTTAATTATATTTGTATGATTACTGGAGATGTTTTGACTTCTCTTGGATGCAATAAATGTATTTTCTTCTGAGTATATTGTTTTTTCATGACTTTAAAGAATCCTCTATTAAGGACTTCAATTCAACTAATTTGTAAAGTCTCTTGTGAAAGTGTAATATTAACCATTTTCTGTCATTCCTGCTGTAAACAATTTCTCGTTCTTTTTGCCTCATCTTTTTAATGTGCAAGAATAGAACAGCAGCCAGGACATTATTCTGGGATTAGCATATTTATTTTGCAAAAGAAAAGAAAACTGAAGCTAAGCTGATTTTCAATCCTTCAAAATTGACCTTTTATTATGCTTGGGAGATATTAGTCCATGTTATTTTATGTATTTGGTTTTAAAAGTAATACACTCACTTAGTGCGAAATTCAAAAGGTACCAAAGTGTAACTAGTGAAAAGATTTCTCCCATCCCTGTCCAGTAGAACCCAGTTCCTCTCTCTGTTAGCACTTCCCTCCATCATCCATTTATCCATCCCATCAGCATTTTCATGGTGCTTGCTCTGTCTGAAGGCAGGCAGGTCCAGGGGTTCAGAGAGGTTGGAATCCCCCCTCTAGCACTGACAGCTCATGGCCTTGGGCAAACCACTTGATCAAGACTCAGTTTTCTCATCTGTGAAATGGGGAGAAGCTACCTGGCAGAGGCCTGGGTCCTAAAGATAGCACTGTGAACAAGCCAGACGTTGCCTGTGCTCAAGAGCTCTGCTCTAGTGTCCCTCTGAAGTCTGCATCAGGGTTCCCTCTCTTTTTTGGATTGGACTTGCTGCTGACTTAGAATCCTTCATGTCCTCTCCTCCCACTGCACTGAGGCCCATCCATAGGGCCAAGCCCTGCAGACAGCTATGAGGCAGAAGCTGGGGCTTTCTGCTGCCTCATACAGACCATGAGAATTTTTAACCAAATTCTCAAACTTCATATTCACCAGAATCATCTTGTCAGATGCAGTAAAAACATTTACAGTTTTTTTCTCAACAATATTGATGGAAATGTTCAACCATGGGGGGAAAAGTTAAGATAAACAATGAACTCATTCACCTAATTCAGGTGTCATCCTTTTTGTTCTTCCTGAAGAAAAATAGTCCCTGTACTCTGAAAATACTGGCCAACATCTTCCCTACCAGCTGTGCCTTCAGTCTGCAGAGAAGAGCAAGTTTTCAGTCTGAAAATACCTATCTCCAAATATATGTCTAGTTTTTAACAAAATGTTCTTATTGTGCTACCGAACACACTAAGAAAATCCAAGGGAGGGGCATCTTCTGAGGGGTGGACGATTCTTGGTTCCCAACGCAAGGATGCTGGTGCATTTGGGGAGTAGCAGCCTGAAAGCTGGTTTCTCCCTCCATCTCTCCCTTTGGTTCCTCCTGCCACCAGGGAGCTGCCACCTGTAAGATGACAACACTGTCCCCAAACCACCCAGCCTCTGGAAGAAGCTGAGAGACTCCCCCGGCCCCAACCCGCACACTGCCAGCTCGCTCCCTCCACAAGCCCAGTATCTGAAGGTGCAGGTAAGCCAGTGCAGGACCACCTCACCTCCCTTCTCTCCAGGAACAGTAGAAATATGCTTTATCCAGGTCACAGAAACTGGACTAGCTGGACCTTGGGGAACAGCTCCACCAAGAACTGAGATCTTAGAGGATCCAAGCTGCAAAGCTCGTGAGCTTGTATACCCAGGACATCCCCAGAATGTATACCCACGGCCTCTCAGGGCCTGAGGTTTTTCTCTTGGAACTGGCTGTGAGCAACCCCAAAGGGTCCATCATCACAGCCTGACACTGTGACCGCACTGGCAGGGTGAGCAAGGAGTGCCCAGTGCAGCAGCAGGAGACATCACCTGGTTAACAGATGTCTACTTAATATGTTGTATCGCATTCATATATGGGCATTTTAGCAATGCACTATTATTTTTTGAAATCTATTTGTCTGATCCAGATAGTTGAGACCTGCCTCAATAAACGTGGTCTACATCTTAACCTCTTCTTATGTTTTTGACCTATCTAGTCCTTTACCTGTAACACATGCTTAATGAGTATTTATAACACATTTTTCTATCTAGGAGGACACACATGCCTTAAAACTTTACTTTTAAAATATCTTTTTGACCAGTTTCATGAATTTACTGTTTCTGAGGAAATTTAAAATTAGTTTTTCAGCAGTTACAAAGGCATTGAGATTTTGTTTGGGATCATCTTAACTTTATATGGCATTTTGGGGGAGAATTAACATCTTTATAACAGCACTTCTTCCCATGGAGACACATGATACAATTCTTCATTTAGTCAAATGTTCCTTGATATCTTATAACATAAAGTATGTTTAATTTTTGATATGATTGCTGTTCCTGGGCTTTTCAGATATATTTGCTCATGGGTTATTATTGTCACATGGGCAAATATCTGATTTTTCACTTTTTAAAATGTTTTTGTGTAGGGGCATTTTATATTTCCTTTAAATATTCATTTCATTAAACTCAATAATAAGAATAAGACTTGGAAAACAGGAGACCATATTATTATTATTTGCCATGATTTGACTGTATACCCCCCAAAAAAACAACAACCAAAAAACCAAGAGAGTAGAATTAACAACTATTAATACAATAAGAATATTTAGTTATTAGTCCAAATTTAAAATTAATATTTAAACATTAACAGTTTTATTTATATGTCAGCAATAACCAGTAATAAAACATAATTTTGAAAAATCCTCAGTAAGAAGATAGCATTTTTAAAATCCCATTTATTATAACCACGAAACCTATAAAAAGCCAAGAATAACAAAAAAAAACATGTAAGACCTATATGAGGAAAATTTAAACCTATGGAAAATGTAAAGGCACATCTTGTACTTGGACAGGAAAACTCAATATTGAAGAAGTGTCAAGTTGTCTTATGTTTATGTGTAAATTCAACAAAATCCCATAAAATCATAGCAGGATATTTGGGGAACTGGGATAAATTATTCTAAAGTTCTTCTGGAATATACGTATGGAAAAAGAGTAAAGAAAATCCTGAAAAAGAAGAGTATCTTGGGAATAATATACCGTAGTAGATGTTAAAACATATTTTTAAACCACAGAGAATAAAGCAGTATGGTCAAAAATAAGCAGGCAAAACAGTAGAGCAGAGTCCAAAACTTTACATAAGTATAATGAGAATTCAGTGTGAGGAAAGTGAAAGTTTAAATTGTTGGGAGAAAAAACTCAATAAATGTGCTACAAAACTCCATAAATGGTGTTAGGGCAACTGGCTACCCCTTGGGGGAAAACAATAGTTGTATTCTTCACTTTAAGCCCAAATAAATTCCAGAAAGATCAATCTATAAATTTTTAAAAGTAGATTGTGCTGAAATAAAAAGTACAAAAGTATTTTTATAACCTTGTGTTAGAGTCACTGAAGAATGAGAAGATTTCTTGCCTATGGGATACTTGTCCAAATGCAGATAGACTAATCTTAATCAATGATTCTTTGCAAAATATTTTTAGCATAAACTGATGGTGATGAAGGGTGGTGTATAGGACAAATCTGGGGGTGCTTTGATGGAATGCTGATTCCCCTCCTATTTCTATCCTGGGATGAGCATCCTCCACTTTCTGATGATTAAGCTCTCCTGCTTCCCACCATCCTTGACTTTCTCCTCCGGTCCCTGCTCCCCACCTCCTCCCCCAAAACACTCATCTCCATTTCCATCCCAGGCAAAGCTGCTCCTGTTACAAACTGACTTTGGGGCAGAACTGGTGAGATTACTGCTTTGTGAAGACTGCGGAGGTTGAGCTACTTTTAAATTCTATTAGGAACTGTTTGGCTATGAGGCTTTCTTAAAACTCTTCCAAGCATACCTCAAGGGAGAGATATCTTCTCTCACCTTTTATTAACAGATGGTCAGTAAACTGAACACACTTTCACCTGAATGTATGAGATTCTCCATTAAAGGATATCAGGCTGCCCAAACCAGCAGGCAATCTGATCCTGGAGAGATGCAAAAGATAATACGGGAAGAAACCAGAGGTCATCTAGCTCTGGATCTGAAATCATGATTGCTTCCTCTATCTTGAAAGAGAACCTCACTGGGGCCATTGGGTATCCATGGTGTGAATTTGGGTAATTTTGGGTAATCCTTGGAGGTTTGCTTGTCCCAGTGTTATGAAATGGTTTGATTTGCTAGGTGTTTTCAATAAACAGAGCAAGCACATTTGATGCACTTTTGTCAACCTCCCAAATGTATATGACAGAAATTTTATGAATGAGTACAAACGGTGGAACTAGACTTCCCAGTTCTGCCATTCCTAACTATGTGACCTTGGACAAGTTACTCAACCTTGCTGTGCCTCAACATCCTTACCTGTGAAATGGGGTGAAAATAGCTACTAGGATTAAATAAGTTAATAATTAGTGTCTTAGTAAGCACTTGGAA
Source organism: Rhinolophus ferrumequinum (assembly GCF_004115265.2). Classification (NCBI taxonomy): domain Eukaryota; kingdom Metazoa; phylum Chordata; class Mammalia; order Chiroptera; family Rhinolophidae; genus Rhinolophus; species Rhinolophus ferrumequinum. The sequence continues at coordinate 6,655,393 of NC_046291.1, forward strand.
TAGCACCTATTCTATACTAGCATTACTTTTTAAATATACAATATGATAAATTGTTCCTTCTGATTTTCCTCACACTTTACTCTTCACCAGTATCTGCATGGATATTTCTCACAATGGAGAACGGTGTAGGATCTATAGGGATATTTTCACTGTGTGAAAGGTGATGATCAAAGGGCATCACGAAAGTATACATAGTAAAATCTCTCATCTAGATTTTACTATATGTAATTTACAATTTTATTAGATTGGGATAACTTTATGTTTGCACATCTTAAAAGTTTGCTGATACTACACACACAGAAAATAGAACGTATAAACATGTTTAACCTACCAAGGGAATAAACTGCTAACATTGGCACATTATATATACATAGCTACTCTAATTGCAAGTAGATACATTGTTAATGAAAATAATTCAATATCGTACCTGAGATTGTTTAGCTCTTGCTCTTATTTTTATTTTTTAAAGACTTCTTATTTTCTTCAGACCTTTTTGGCTATAATCAAAAAGAAAGAAAATAATAAATGTTGGCAATGACATGGAGAAATCAGAGCACTAGTGAACAGTTGGTGGGAATGTATGGTGCAACCATTTTGAAAAGTTTGACACAGTTCCTCAAAAAGTTAAACATGGAGTTACCATGTGCCCCAGTAACTCAAGTATATAGTGAGGGAAATGAAAACATATGTTGACATAAAAATTTGTATGTGTATGTTCATAGCAGCATTATTCATAATAACCAAAAAGTAGATACAATCTAAATGTCTATCAATGATGAGTGGATAAACAAAATATGGTATATGCATACTATGGAATATTATTTAGTCAGAAAAAATGAAGTACTGATGATAGATTCTATAACATGGCTAAATCTTAAAAACATTGTGTTAAGAAGTCAGACACATAAGGCCACGTATTGTCTGATTCCATTTATATGAAATGCCCAGAACAGACAAATCACAGAAAATAGATTGGGGTTTGCCTACACATGAGGGGCATGGAGGGACTGGATGGAAGTTGATGGTTAAGGGGCACGGGGTCTCTTTTTGGGGTGATGAAAATGCTCTAAAATGAATTATGGTGACGGTAGCACAATTCTGGCTAAACTAAACGCCATTGAATTCCACTTTTGTCCATGGGTGAATCGTGTGGTTGCAAATGATACCTCGAGCTGTTTTAAAAACCCTGTTTCAAACAGGTGAAAAGTACCTTGTATATTTCAGTTTTCTTATTACAACCCTCAGTCCATTCTATTTACTGGTCCTTAAAATAATTACACTAAGTTTGTTTTCATGCTGACCTTTAATATGGGATTTTCAAGAAATTATTACACCAATTTCAAAAAATTTAAAGAAGTTTGTTCTTTGTTGAATAACTACTTCCACTTTTCAAGTGAATTTACCCTTTCCAGGTAAACTGTCCAAGGTGTCGACTTATAATAAAAATGTGGAGGGAAGCTCTTTTTCCCATTGGAACAATTTCATAAGAAGGAGGTTTCTCATGATGAGCTAAACTCACAGCTCTCGGCCAGATAAGGTGAATTTTCAAAAAGCAATCACGTCCCCAGGTATTTATTCAATTTCAGTGTTATGGAGGTAGGTTTACGAACTTCTTGAATCCATTCCTAATTCTTTCCCTGAGAAACATGAACTATTTTTCACAATATCAAAATCAATGTAATGGGAAAGCCATAAACTTCACCTGCTTCACATATCAGATCACGTTTACACTTATGCCCAAATTACCCTGACTCTGGGGTCTCCTGGCCTTGCCAGCAGCAACACCAGTCAGTTTGGAGATATAGCCTTTCCTAATATGTAAGGTCCCCCTGTAGTGGTTAGGTAATGTCCCAAATCCATCCTCCTAGTGCTTCTCCAGCTGTCAGCTGGGAAGTGGAAATTCAGACAAGTCCTCACAGACAAAAGCCTCCAGCAGTGCAGGCATCCAGCCTGCCTTCACTCCCACCCTCCTCGCTGCCTGGCTTGGGCCCCTCTGGCCCTGTAGTCTTGATGTCCAAGGAAACCCAGCTCACTGGCTCTGCTGGCCGTGGTACACCCACAGTGAAGCTCCTGCAGTGCCTCAGAAACAGTTCCTGTGGCACTAGTGTCTGTCCATCGCCTCTGCTGCCACTGTGAGAACAGCCCTGCCTCCAGGGTCTCTTCAGTGAGAGGAGAAGGGAAAAACTGCCCCATGATACCAGGGTGTCCAGGAAAAGCACCAGCACCCCAAGGCAGTGCAGCTTTTCTAATTCACACACAACCAGGCGCCTGGGCCCACATGGTGCCAGCATGCTTGGGTGATCACAAGATGGGAGTGAGCTCCTACCTGGGAGGACTCGATCCCCTAAACTGGGGTAAAGAAACCCTGTGTGACCCCAGGCTGGGGGTTTTCTTTCAGGACTGCCGTAAGTCCCTATGCTGGTTGTTCTATACTCACATCACCTCTTACCCACAAATCCATTCGCTTCATTCTCTGCCCTGCTTGGCCATGCTTCTGGCTATGGTTGCTTTCGGTGGTAAAAGGACTATTGACAGCTCTCTGTCACAATCCCTTATTATTTCCCTAATCATGTGAGTAGTCCCTTCACTAAATTCTCTCAGTTAAACCCTCTGAGCTGCCATGAACCTGGCTCCAACTGTGCCCCCATCCCAGGACTTTTGGGGAATCCTATGGCAGAGAAGTGGTTCCTCAAGATGATGAAATTGACCGTCCTATCAATAAGACAGCAGAAGAAGGAGCCACATTTCATCTAATTTGGATAAACAGAAAAATGTAACATTTTTTGCCCATTAGTGTTGCAGAGCAAATCCACACTGTGACCCAAATTTGGCCCTCTGGGAGCAACTGGGCTCTGTCACGTGGCCACTCAGAGCCCTCTCATGTTCTTCATCACTCTGTGAAGAAATTTTAAGCGCATGAGACCATTTGTCACCTTGATTAAAGCTCTCTCTTAGTCTTTGGGCTCCAGGGGCAGAATCAGAGAACACCTGAGCCCCCCATGTGCTCAGAGAGGAGCTCAGCTCCTGACACAGATCTGGAGTTGGTGCCTTAACCCTGAAGTCCTTGATCCACACTCTTTTGGTTACAATGGGAGACACTGATCACACAGAATCTCAAGTGGAGTAAATCACAATATACTGCAAGAGCTAAGCTCATCTGCAGTCGTGCCGTTACATTTATAATAGTAAAAATGTAAAAACGACCTACAAATCCCTCAATAAGGAAGTGACTAAATAAATTATGACACCTCCACACATTAGAATGCCATGAAAAATGATGACATAACCCTGTATGTAGTATGTGGAACTACAAAGAATAGCCTTGTTTTTAGGTGCCCCTGGAATACTTATAAAAAATAACATGTATTCAGATGTTTCAGTAAAGTTCAAATCCCAGAAATATTATAAGTTCTATTCTCTGACCACAATGCAATAAAATTAAAAATCCGTAAGAAAATAAAATTAATCTTATAAAAGTTTACAAAGCAATAAAAATATTTATACGGAAAAACAACTGTTTAGAAAATTTTTTTATCTCAGGCAAAACCAGGAAAATACCTACCTACCAGTCTATAGAACATATGTGGCAGTTGTCAAAACTCTATGGTAGAGCAGATGTGAACACCTTTGTTTGAGTTTAATATATAACAAATCAAGTGAAAACAAAACGATGAAAGAAACAATCATTACGACACTCATATGGGAAACAGATAATAGTGACATGTGAATAGCAAATCCTTATTCATACCATTTACCACAGAACATTCCAGACAAGTTAAAGTTAAATACACACAGGTATACATACACACACAACCATTAAAAAAAAACAAAAAACCCACAACAGAAGAATATAAAAGTGCATGCTCACCCAATCTACTGAGACACTAGTGTCGGGATGAAGTGTGGGTTTCAGAGCAGACAGACCTCTGAATTTCGGCCCCACCTGAGGTGCTTACTCAAATACCTACATCTCTGAGCTCAGTGTACTATTTACGATGTAGGTAAAAATATGCAATTCATAAGACTCAAACCCACTTCGTGGTCCACATGTTTATCCTCTGTAGTGGTGCTGGGTGCTGGGGATGCAGTGGGGCGTGTCCAGGAACGGATGGCCCTGGGCAGAAAGATGTGACTCAAGTAACTGTCCAAGCAAGGAATTAAAGAAAAGTACGTGAGGCTAGGAGAGTATGATACGTTTTTAAAATGTGTAAACATCTGTATATTAACATAAAGAAAAATAATGGTGTGAAAGAACACTTCACGGCAATCATAAAATATAATAATATCAAAATATTTAATGAAATGATAAAGATATTTAAGAAAGTTCTTAGAAATTAGAGGAAGACAACTTAAGGTAACCCCGAGGGTCTCCGGCAAATACAAATATAGGGGCGGCGTTAGCAGAATAATTGGCAAAGAAGTACAATGAATACACACCAGGTCATGCCAATTGGCCTGGAGCTGAGAGCTACCAAACACGCACTGCTCTCCTCGACAAACCTTTCAACCAGCAGTTTCTCTGATTGAAGAAAGAAAGAGAGGAAGAGAGACATGGAAGGAAGGAAAAAAGGAAGAGGGCTAGGGTGGGAGGGGAAAAGAAAAGGGAAAAACTGTTTGTATAGAGATATTTTTACCTGTGTAATTAGTAAGCACACACTGAAAAAAGCCCAAATCCTAATGTGAACTATTATCTGGCAGACTATATAGATCCATGGAAAAAATTATACAAAATAACGTTACATGAAAAAGTTGATCACAAGATATTACCTGCACTTAACTTCCAAGGAGGCACAAATTATGCTGGGAGGATCTGAAAAACCTAGGAAAGTAATAGGCACGTTGTTATATTGATGGAGGTATTTGCATATTTTGCTGTTAGTTTGACATTGCTGGGGCTTTTTGCACTGTAACATTGGATATTCTATACAAAAGGGCAAAAAAGGGTCGATTTAAAAAAACCTTCATCACTCCACCCAAAAAAGTTCCACATTGCCCAGGTTATGTTAAAGCTGGATTCCTAGGGCTCAGCCTCCAGTTTCCAGTGAGAACAGGTGCCTACGTGGAGGGCAGAGTCCTGGCAGGACCAGCAGCAGGAGACCCGCTGCGGGACTCAGCTGTCCGGCTCCTGGCCTGGCCAGGCCTGGGAACATCGTATCACAAGAGCTCACATGACAGCCCCAGCTCTCCAGGTCTCCAGCAAACATTTGCCATTCCTGTCTTGTCACCACCCAGCTCTGCACTGGTGCCCATGAGCTCATGGCTACTGCGCAAGGCCTCTTAGGTCAGATAACTGCCAGAGGCAGCTCCTTTCCTGCCTCCTGCCCCCAGGAGACACAGAGCTGCCCTGACTTCCACTCTCTGTGGTTCCACATCGAACAGAGAATTGTGTGAGCTCAGCTGACATCCTGGGAGGTTGTACAGGCCCTCATTTCCAGCCCTGCCTCCCCCACCAGGCATGGCCTTGCCTTGATCTGGAAACTGTTCAGCCATCGTGAGTCCAGGCCCTGCCCACGTCTAAGCCACTGTCTCATTTCTGTCTCAGTCCCAGACTGAGCAGCCCTAACCCAGTAGCCACCTCCCAGGTAGGCGTCAGCCAGAGGAGACACTAGGGAAGTCAGAAAGCTATGAAGATCCCCAGCCCAAGGCAGAAATTGAGGCTCTGCCCAGACCAGGTTCTGGCTTCTTTTCCCTGGCAACCTCAGGACCACCCCCGTGCCCCCATGGCTAGTGTGAGAGAGGGTTTCTCTGGTAGGTCAGAGCTGGTTCATTGCTTTGATCTCACACAGGGACTCACTGTGTGCCAGGCCCCCACTGCTGGGAATCCAAGGTGAGTCCCAGTGGTCTTTCTGTCCAGGACAACCGAAGGGAGAACACCCACCTGCTCCCCCTTCCCTCCACCCACCACCAGCCTTGCTCTTTCCCTGTGTATGTCACCCTTGCCCTTTCAGAACCTATGCCAGCCTGATCTGGCCCCAGACCACCTCATTCATGCTGGCTTCCTGAAAGGGCTGGTTTCCTGACACAAGAGCTCTCTGTCTCCCCAAATCTTGTGACTGCAGTGTTCCCAACTGATCTGGTCCTGTCCTTTCTAGACCACCCAGAAATTAAAGTAGGAAAGAATGGGAAGAGGGGACAGTGCAGTCCCAGAGAAATGACCACTGACAGATATGACAAAGGCCTCAGAACTCTGAGTGCCCCCACCCCGAAAATGGCTACGGGTGGTGGAGGAGTTGTGTCCGTTCCTCTGCCAAGCCACAGACCACGTTCCCACGGGAGCCCGCTCAGTGCAGGGTGGAGACAGCTGTTCCCCTCAGCAGATGTTCTCGCACGAAGCCGGCGCGCTGCTCCCCAGCCCCAGCCCCAGCCCCATGACTCACTGGAGTTCAGCCAGCTCACCCATTAGGCCCAAGCAGCCTGCCGAGGCCGGTGTATGGTTGAGGGCAGATTGGGTAGCCAGTTGGGACCTCTACATCCCTATCTGCAAAATGGGGCAGCTGGTCATTTAGTCAGTGCCTTCCTTCTGTGAAGGCAGAGGCAGTCTCTGTCCCTGCTGCCCCCTGAGGCCTAGTGTGGTGCTGGCCTTTGCTCCCTGTGCATTTATTAAGCACCTACTATGTGGCAGGCAGTGTGCAAGGAGCTGGGGTTTCTGAGATAGACACAGGAGTTCCCCCAGAAGCTGACAGAGAGAATGAGGTCTCCGTGGCTTTAGGACTGTGACAGTGACTTGCTCAGGGGCCTGTGGGATTCCAAAGCTGGGGCCCCTCTGCTGTCCCCACTGAACTAGAGGAGAAACCATGGGAACCCAGAGGCCCGGGAAGCGCCTCAGCGCTCAGCAGTCACCACACAGAAAGATTCCCAGGCCATCCCACACCACTTCAGGTCCTGGCCAGGCCCTTCTGCCAGAAACCAGCCTGTCCTGGAAGGGCTCCTACGTTGGCAGGGCTCAGAAACTGTCCAGAGGGTCACACATCCTTTTCCATGAGCCTCACCTCCCAGGAGGTTCTCAGTGAACAGCCCTGGCCACACCTCGCTAGTCTGACCACTGCGTTGCGGCTCTGCAGTCATCTGCAGTCTTTGCGCAATGGATATTCAAGGGGAAAAAGAGACGGTGGCATGCCCACGGTCCGGGTGGGACGCCTGGAGGTGCGGGGCCATATGACGGGCCAGCCATCACAGAATCGAACGCGGTCCCTAAACGGGGGGTGAGGATGAATGAGAAACACAAATGTGTGCGGGAGGACTGGTGCTCCAAAGCGTCGCCAGCACCGAGTTTATTGTGCTCATGCCTTATATACCAGTAATCTCAAGGTTGCAAAGCAAATTCCATGAAAAACACTTTTTGCAACAAATTAGACACACTTTGTGCAACAAATTAGACATACCTATCAGCACATCCTGTCCAACGACACACATAAGAACATCTTGAACCCCCCATAAGAACATCTTGAACCCCCCCTGTCCTTGACCCGACACACATAAGAACATCTTGAACCCCCCTGTCCTTGACCCATTGTTCCTCCAGAGAGGGAGCATGATATGCTTGCAAGCTTCCTTGCAATCGGCCTCCCACAGGGCCAGGATGTCCAGAGTATGACGTTTAATCCTTCCGAGTCCAAGATCCCTCAGGGTAAACGGAAGGGGAAGGACCCCACGGTCTGCTCTCCTCGATCTGGGCGCTATTCTCTGAAGCCAGGCATCCCCCTCCCAGCCCAGCCCGCAGACTCCCAGCGGCCCATCCCCCATTCCCACTCAGCCACCACCCAGCTTTCTGGATTATCTCAACACATCACTCACCACACTGTGTTTCTTTTAGCTCCGTGAAGACTATTCTGCTTGAGAAACACATTTGGATCTAATGGGGTAAGAAGGTGCTGAAGTTAGAAATATTTGCTCAGTTTAGTAATATGTATGAGCATATGTTACATTTATTTTACCAAAGTTAACTCTCCCCCACCAAGCTGTGAGCTATAGTCGGGAACTGTCTAATTCTATAGCGTCAGTGTGATATTTTAAATCATCCCATAAACTAATTTAAAGACAACACAGCCAGCATGGTCAGCCTGAACCCAGTGAGAACCCAAATGTTCTCCTGATGATTTGCTTTGGGGTTCCCATAGGGGAGCCACCTGGGCCCTCCTGATTGTGCTTCTTTACAGGTCGTCCCCATTGCCCTTAGGGGAGCCACCACCGAAGGTTCAGGAAAAAGGCGACATGTCCTCACCATGACAGCAGGGGCTGTCTGGGGGCAGTGGGGCTCTGGTAGACTGGTTATTCTGGAATGAAATGTTGGAGAGGTCAGGCAGATCTGGCACTGAGGCTATGGGTGGTATTGGGGATCATTCAAGGGACTTTCTTGTAAGCAACAGCACTGCCCTTGCCGCGAACACTGTGTCGGTGACACCCCTGACACAGGATAGTGGATGCTGTTGCCACTGCCACTGTGTCCTAGGAACTGCTTTTGAAGTGTAATTGACAGCATTCTGCATGGCCCTGGCTTCTCTGAGACAATGGTCCCCAATATAAACCAAGCCTGGTATGTCTGCCTGGGGGCGTCCAGGGCACACACCCACGCACAGTCGGCAGAGGTGGCCAGGCAAGCAAACATTTGCCATTTCAGCTTCTCCAGCGGGCTGAGAACCGGCAGCAAAAACGCACTAGCATGGCCCACTACTCAGAGAGACTGTCTTCCCTTCTCACCACCTCCATAGAGCCCAAGATTCCCAATCAGCTGCTTGACCAGAATTTCTGAACCCTAAGCTGAAGCCTTCTCTCTTAAGTTATTTCATCCACAAGGCAAAACAGGCCATCATTTGGGGGTAGGACCCTTCTTCTCCTTAACCAGCATGCACCGGGACACAGGGACGTTCCCAGACAATCCAGGAGAAAAGACTTGTTGTGTGATGTTGTACATTGGGCCCAGAAAGAATTCACAGACACGAGGGTGGTTTCCAAACAATTTATGGGCTCTTTTTCTTTTTTTTGGCTTTGGGCTTAAAAGTATTTTCCAATCTGTGTGGAGCCCAGATTGCAAAAAATATGTTCCCTCTAATCCTCATTAGCTTCTGGCTTAGTTGTCTCTCTCTCTCTCTTGCTAGTGTTTTCTGGTCATTCTCATTTTAGAAATTGACTGCTCACCAGAAAGTTGATGATCACACACTCCTGGGGCAGAAATCTAGAGAAAGGTCCAGCTTGGTAAACCCAGAGACATGGCTCCTCGAGCTGACCGGTGGCCCTGGACCCTGGCAGGCCATCCCTGGTCCCTTCTCTGGAGGTGCTGAGTTAAGAAGCTCCTGTAAAACACTTGGGGCCCCTTCTATCCACAGGGAGAAGACTCCTTCCATCAAGATTAGGATCTCCAACAAATCTGAACCACAATCTCCAAGACCAGACAATAGACACCTCCTCCAGGTACACACCAAGAAGGTCGGCTCACTGCAGGGACCCCCAGAGCAGCAAAGAGTGGCTCCCTGCTTGCAAAACCCCAAAGCCCCGCCAAGGCAAGCCAGGTCCCCAGGCACAGGGTCTGGCAGCAGATCCATTCTTTCTGCAAACATCTGGTGCATGCTCTCCACTGAGGTCAAGATGCTGAGCAGTCCTCTGCGGGAGGCCCCTCTCCCTCACCACCCTGCTCACTTTCTCAGGGTTGAGGCCTCAGCCTCTACTGCCTCACCTGCCTGGTGACAGCCACGTGGGGAGCAGTTGTTCCCCCCAGGAAACGAGCCCTGTTGAGGCTATCTGTCTAGCCTATCTGTCTTTTATTTGAAAAGAAAGAAAAAAAAAAAAGGAGGGATAAACTCTGACGTCATGGCCTGCGTAGGACAGCAGGGTTGGAGGCCATCTGGAGCAGGTGCTGGCAGGGCCCCTGGGAAAGGAAAAGGAGAGCAGCTGGCTCATCAGGTGGGGGTGTCCTGGGGTCAAAGACCTCATGGCATGATGAGGTTAAGCTTTCCTGGAATTTCTGGCCCAGGAAGGCTGGATGACACTTCCTTGGCCTCCAATTCCTCTAAGGCCAGGTTCCATAGGTGCAGGACTCCTGGAGCAGGTACCAAGCTCCAGAAGACCTGGCCAGGCCATGGCCTCTGTGTCCTCCATGGGTCCCACCACCAAACAGTCCTAGAGAGTCTCAGGGGGTGCAGGATCCGACCCCCCACGCCCCCGTCTGAGAGTGTGCGTGTTTGTACAGTAACATTCAGATATCTCTTCTGCCACAGCTGCTTCATCCAGGGGTCAGAAACCTCTCATCCGGCCTCCTGGTTCCTTCTGCCCCAGTCCAGGAGGCAAGGACAGCTTTTCCCCAATTATAGGTGGTGAAACTGAAGGCCCCGTGCAGTGATGGGACTTGGCCAGGGTCCCGCTGCAGTTCCCCTGCCCGGCCTCCATGAGATCTGCTCACCGCCTGTTCAGTGTCCTCTCTGGGAAGTTATGCAGCTGGAAGGGGGCCCCTGGGATGAAATAATTGCAGAGAAAACAGATGGGTTGCTGAACAATCCTCCCCTTCTCTCTGTGCCTAAGAATCCTTTTGTTTGGCCCCAGGGCCAGGAGGGGGCGCTATTCCACAGGGAGGGCAATCTCTCGTTTGATTGTTTTTCTTTTACCGCCCCCTCTAAGCTTGAGTGCATTCCCTGTTAGCCCAAAGGGAGTCACTCTGTATTCCATCTAGATTTCCCTTCTCTCCTCCTGCCAGGTCTCCTTTCCTGGCTCAGCACAGGCTTTCCCTCCTCTAGGAAGCCCGCCCTGCTTGTCCAGGCTGGGAGACGTGCCCTCCCTCCCTGCCATGGTCCCTTTCAAACTAAAGTGCTAGTGTCTGTTTCCTGGGGGTTCTTCCCAGCCCAGGTGGAACTTTGCAGGCTATGGGGATGTTCACTGGCTACTTGAGGAATAAGTGGGTGGAAAAGTGACAAATGACTGGATTCCCTACAGAATTGCCAGGCTCCTGAGGCTCAGTGGCCTTTTCTCTCTCCTTTGCCATCAGCTTTCACACTGAGCATTCAATAAAGTGCCACGAACAGCTCCTGTTTAGCTGCTCCGTGGGTCCAACTTTCCCAGGCCTGGCTCCTGGGGCCAGAGCAGAAGTGGACCTCATGAGGGGAATAGTAGGCAAAAAGGACCTGAGTGCCCAGCCATAGGCCCAGGAGGGACAGCGAGCCTCCTCTGCAGCTTCCTGTGCAAGGAAACCAAGGGGGAGGTGAAACCTTCTGTTGAAGACAGTCCTGTGCCGACTACCTCCCTCCTTGAATGTCCCTCCAGCCCAATCCTCGAACTTCCACCCACCCCATTTCGCAGGCCCCAGCTGGGCTGGAGCTGCTGCACTGCCTGCCTGAGCGAAGGCTTGCTCCGCAGTTCACTCTAATTTAGTCTCAAGGCTCAAAGAGAGGGAGATCTAGATAGTTACCTAGCTGTCACATCCAAGAGACACAGAAGACAGGAAGAACCAGCCTACAGACATTCAGACAGAAGGAGGTGACCATGGAGCACCAGAAGCTTCCAACCTGTCCTTAATAAGGGGTTTCGTAGGAAGTAGATGTTGATCTCGGAAACCAGCGCCTGGCTCTAAAATCAGTCTGCCCAGCTCCTTACGCTGGTGTTGAGCAAAGTCTCAGAGAAGTCCAGATTGCTTGCATCCCTTTGTGTCCAGTAGACAAGAGGGGAGACTTTCATCGCCCACCTGGAGATCCTTCCCTCTTCCTTTCTCCTCAAATGAAAGAGTGGTGCCACTCTATGGATGATAACCTCAAAGAGGCAATCTGGTGGGCTGAGTGGAGGTGGTGAGTCTACTCACCAGAACTCACACAGGATGCCCTGTTCACGTCTGAATCCTCCTCAAACACAGGAGATTCTGCTACCCAAACTCAGGCAGTACAAGGAGGTTATTTTTCAAACAAAGGGATTTAGGGCATGGTTGGTTGGTCGGCAGTTACAGAGTCAGTGCCAGGGTGGGAAATAGGGAGCCGAGGCAGAAGGGTGCTGCCGGTGCCTCCCTGCTCTGGGCCCACGCTCTGCTGTGGAGCCACCGCGTAGCACCTGATTCTTTCTTATTTCCAGCCGCCCTCCCGCCTCGGGTGCAGCTTCCTCTCCCTGAAAAAGCTCATTCTGGCGCCTGCATCCCGCAGGGTCGTTTTAGCGCCTGGAACATGCCACTGTGCCCTGGCTGTTGCCCCCTGGAAACCGACCCAGTGCTTGGCTCTAGAGTCAGTCTGCCCGGCTCCTTAAGCCCATGTAAATAAAGAAGTCTAAGAGAAGTTCCAGATTGGTTACATTCTTTGTTCAGTAGGCAAAGAGGGACTTCCATCGCCCACCTGGAGATCTCTCCCTCTTCCCTAGTTCTCTGCTCTCCAGCCCAATCCTGTTGGGCGGCTGCGGAGTCACAGATTCCTGCATCTCGCTCAATTCTTGGGATGCTGGGTTCTCCGCCTCCTTGGCCCATCCGGAAGGAACTCCTCAGAGCCCGTGCTATAGAGACGCCCTGCCCAAGGAGGAGTTGTGAGCAGCAGGAATGCGTGGCGGTGGCCAACAACTATGACCGGAACCCCGCTTTGGCGAAAACGCGAAAGCGACTACCTGTCCCGGCTCACCGAAGCCAGACTGGGTTCGGGGCTGGATAAAGCTCCTTCTCCAGCCTGGGCAAGTGCACAGGACACTGGAGCAGACACCCCCACCCTGAGGATCGTCGAGTGGATGCCGACGGGGTCAGGAGCGCACCATCGGTGCAGACGGAAGCCGCCGCCTGGTCAGACACGCGGACGTTCTGTACCACGGACCCCAGCTGAGCGCGCACTTCGAGCCACAGTGGCGGGCACATGATGCTACGGCACACTTGTATGTGGGTTGCCCTCGTAGTCCACCTTGTTCACTTTTCGCTCTCAAACACACAGGCGAGTGAAAAGTTTGCACTCTCCGGTGTAGGACTTGCGCTCCCCCCTGCGGCCCCTGGCGAACCCCCGCTCTCTCTGCACCCAGACTTCCGACCCCATCTTCGGCCTACCCAACCCAAAGGCGTCGGTGCGATCTGAACTCCCCGCGAGCAGGTGAAAGGTGGAACCGCAGCGCCAGGCCTGCGTCTGTCAGGTGCCTGAGGAAGAGATTGGCAACAAGGCAGATCTGCGTGGATTTCGGGTTGCGCTAACTTTCTGGCTGTGTGACTTTGGGCAAGTGACTTAAAATTCCTATGAGCCTGTCTTTGCACCTGCAAAGAGGGAAACATTCCTTCCGGGGAGAGGGTGTGTGTTAAGGTCCAAGTGTGTGCGCAGGGCATCCGGAGCATTGACACTTGGCATGCCAGGACGCGCGCTTGATGCAAACAGAGTTACCCTGTGCGAGCCACTTTGCAGCACCGAGTGCAGCCAAGAGAGAGCCCGCCGAGCCGTAGGATCCCTCGGGGGTGAGATGAGGGTGGGGGCAGAGGGGGAGCCCCCGCGGCCCCCTCCCGGCCCTCGGAGCGCGTGCCATTGGCCCGGGCAGCCTGGTGGGCGGGAGGATGACATCAGCGGCAGGTTGGATTATAAAGGCATGAGCGGAGCCGCGGGCTCAGAGCGCACCCAGCCGGCGCCTCGCAGCTCTGGGACCCGCGTCGGCACCGCAGCCCCGCCAGCCTGCTCCGCGCCCGCCTACGCGCCTGCCCTTGCTGCCGCTGGTGTGCGCCCCTCCACCCCGCGGGCACCATGCACCTCTCCCAGCTGCTGGCCTGCGCTCTGCTGCTCACGCTACTCTCGCTCTGGCCCTCCGAAGCCAAGCCCGGGGCGCTACCGAAGGTGGGTGCTATTGCAGGGGTAGCGGGACTGTGAGGGGCTGTGTGGGTGTGCTGGGGATCTAGGAGGATGTGGCTCGCAGGAGGGAGAGGAGAGGGCGGGAAGGCGGCCCTTTCCTCTGAGACGTGTGCGGGTGACCGCTGGGGAGCCCTCGAAGCCTGGATTCGGGGTCTACGTCCCCAGCCTCGGGAGAACGTCGACATATGGGCAGCCCTTGCTCCACTGTGGCCAGCCAAGCAAGAGGGAAAGGAGAGGAGGGCAAGGGACTCCCCGAAGGAGCGGACACGGCGGCCGCGTGGCAGGTGGATGCAGGGCCGAGCTGTCCCGCATCTATCGGAATGAGCTCAGGGCTCGGAAGGGACAAACGGCGCTGTTGGGCGCCTGGAGCTGGAGCATCAGGGCCCCCCCACCCTCGCGCGGCCGCTGTGCGTCCCTTCACCTGCTTGCTCTTTTCCTCGGACAGGGCCCGCGAACTCCGCAAGGAGAGGAGCTGGCCGTGTCCCACGCTGAGGGCGGTGGTCAGAAAAAGCGCGACAAGACTCCCGGAGGCAGTGGCGCCAACCTCAAGGGCGACCAGTCGCGATTGCTCCGGGACCTACGCGTGGACACCAAGTCTCAGGGGGCGTGGGCCCGCTCCCTGCAGGCGAACCCCCCCGCGCGCAAGAAAAAAGGCTACAAGAAGGGCAATTCCAAGGGCTGCTTCGGCCTCAAACTGGACCGAATCGGCTCCACGAGCGGCCTGGGATGTTAGTGCGGCGACCCCTGGCGGCGGTGAGTACCACCAACCCTGGCCGCGGGGCACTCGCGCACACCTAGCTCCCCTACAGCGCCCAGCAGAACCTAGCCTGAACACCCACCCCCACCCCCGCCCAGAGGCAGGTTTCTCTGATCCCCTACCCCTGGGACCTTTCCGCCTCCCAGCGGTCTTTGAAGGGGAGCCAGGTCATTCCGGGCACGAGATCAAGTGTGTGTGATGGCCTTTCCCCCAACCCTATTTACTGTCCCATTTTACAGATGGAGGAAGAGAGGGATGAAGTAAGTAGTCAGGCAACTGTGACAAGGTCAGAAACAGTTCTGGATGGATGAACACACCCCCACCCCACTCCATTCCCCCACCTCCACTTCCTCTGGAGAAGCAGAAACAGTTTGGTGGTGTCCATCCGCCACTGGACCAAAAGCAAACCAGCAACACTTGCCACAATTCGCCAAATGGAGGCATTGAGGGGAGAATGGTGGGTTTATGGGAACAGAGGTGGAAGGGCATACACACAAGCCCAGGGTAAGTTTATCTGCCAGCCACTGTATCCTGGCGCCAGGCAGTACGCAGCCCAGAGGGCAGGATGCTTCCTGGGTCTATTGCCCCTGAAGTGGGACCAATTTGGAGCAATACCTACCCCCTCACAGTAGAGAGAATAGCTCTCTGTTAGCATCACCAGAGAGCTCTTCTGACCCCAGAACATTTTGATTCTTGTCCCTTCACTGAACAGTGGCTGTGGGCAAACTGGTCTGTCCAGGGTCCTGATGCTGGGGCAGCCCGTGTGACTTCAGCATCGAAGTGTTTGCCACAATTTTTCGGGGCAAGGAAAAAGAGACTAAAATAAATCTTATTTTTGCCCCAACTTCAAACTCATTATGGTCCAAACTGAGCTCCTTACCAACCTGCCCACCCCCATCCTGTCTGGGGTCCCTGCCTGTAGTCTGGTCTCCTCACCCTCCACCAGAGCTGGAAACCCCATGCTACCTACAGCCCCTCCAGGTGCCGCAACCTCGAAATGTACTGCTGCAAAGGTCCTCACCTCCTTTCCTTCCCTCCTGTCCATTCTTGCTGTCCATCAGTGCCCAAGGGAAAACCACTTCCCAGACTTTGAAATTGATATTCAAGTGCTTTAGAATCTGACCCCTATTGGTTTCCAGCCTTTTTTTACAGCCTGGCTACAGCCATTCCCTGTCCCTCCTGAGCCTGTCTGTCCCACTCCAGGCCAAGCTGCTCTCTCACCCAATAAGCCTTATCAGTGTCCCCGCTGTGCTTCCCCCACCCCCAGGGTAATAAGAGCTCCCGTCTTTGAAACTTTCAAGCACATTGCCTAAGCCTTTTTCATAGCTGCTGCCGTAAGAAACATCCAAACTGGTAGGGAATTTAGTAAGAGTTTATTTGAGCCACACTGACAAAAGTACCAGGAAGCAAGTTCTCTCAAATCTTGCTGCAGAGAATGAATTTTGCAGTGTCTACTATACTTTGGAAATTAAGGAGGGAACAGAAGGAAGATTACATGAAAGTGGGAGAAAGCAAGGCAGGGATTGGATTGTAGGATAGTTAACAAGGTTATATGTTCTTTTGCGAGTGATTATGCTTCTAAGGGGTCTGAAAAAGGCATTGCAAAGGTATGTTAACCTACATGCACAGAAACAATGGACAAGGATTGTTTAAGGCAAAGATAGCCTTTTATTATGGAAATTATAGGCCTAACCTCCCAGGTAGGAATTTGTAATTAGATCACCCTGTAAGGTTACTTTCCATGGAACCCCTTTTCATCCACAATTCCCCGTTTTGGTCATAAATCAGTCTGAAGGATGCATTGATGGCCAACCTTTTGGTCAAACAGTGTGGTGTCTGAAGGCTCATTCCTAGGAAGTCTTAGTATCGAGGTCCTCTTGTTGACCTTTGGGGATGGGGCAGTACCATAACCAGGGGATGTGAGTTGAGGCCGATTTTTCCCAAAAAGGGAAGGGCAGGTAAATGGAAGGCAATCAGGTCTATGGCCTTCGTTGTGAAAACCACTCTGGATCATTTCTATCCTGTGAACGATCATGATCTGAGTTTTGCCGTATCTCATTTTCCTGTATTTTGCATCTACTATACCATTGACATAAGCTAGAGAAAGAATATTAACAGTTACCTTATACATCTTCAGTAGCCATAAACAGTTAGACTATATAGAAAAACCCAAAGAACAAGTTTAACTATTATTATGACTAATATCATTAGCAGACAGGTAAAGACAATCAAAACAATGGATTCCGAATTCAACATCAATCTGTGGGGTACAGGCCTTGTCGATGTATTGGGATGGCTGTCTACCTCTGGTGCCAGCAGCTTCTCATCCTAGACGGGCTTGGATGCTTGTTGTCGGCAGAGGCAAGTGTCAGACTTGGGGGTAGATGTCCATTCATCTTTTTTAGATGAGAAATGGGAATCCATGAGTTCACCCCTTGAAATGTAGTTGCGAATGGATTAGTCAGTGACACTTGGTAAGGTCTCTTCCAGCGAGGTTGGAGAGAGTCTTTTATTTGATGTCCTTTCCATAAAACAAAATCTCCAGGTGACAGTCAATGACCTTTTTTCAGAGTCTTTGTCTCCTGGGAGCTCTCTCTGAAAGGAAGTGGTTACTAATTTGGCATTTGCATTAAATGACTTTATCAAACTTTGGCAATAGTGTAAAACGTCTCTTTTCAATAATGTCAGCTCTTTCATTTAATTTAAGTCCAACTTAAATGCACTATGATGCATGAAGGAATGCAAAAAACAAAAAATGGGGTTTGCCAGAGAGCCTAGGAGAACCAAGCAGCCGTCTTGGATTTCCTATAGCCCCAACTATTTAATTTACAACCATTGTTAACCCATTCAATATACTGTAAAAGTGTTTTTACCACTTATTTTACAATGTTTCCCATGCAACATAACTTAAAAACAAATCTTTTGAGGTGTACCACGGAGCCTTCTAGAATACTGCAAAGTTATTCCTAATAGTTTTAATTACACATATTGAGATTTTAACACTTAAAACCTCAATTTGTAATGGAAACTAAGAAGTCAAATTTATGAAGACATTTTATAACCTCTAGAAACATATTTCATAGATTTCAGTCAATTATTAATCAATTACTAATGTAGATTAAAGCAACAAACTTTTATTGCTTTAACTTTGATTTACTAAAGATTAATCTTAGCTCACATGAATTTGAAAAGCTTTCAGGTTAGCACTTGCCTTCAAATCAATTAATTTTAATTTATTAAATATATTTTAACAATACCACCCAGAGGTAGAAAACTATTTAATATTTAAAACATACTTATAGATATACATAGACAGATGCAAACAGAGACCTTTTAGCCATGAGAAAAACTCACAAGTTTATAAAAGAACAGTGGATCCAAATTTTGTTTTGGCAGTTGGGATAAGAAGACACAATTTATATCTGTCCTTGACAAGTCAAGTTCCAAATGACCTCCTCCCCCGCCCTTTAAAATGAGGACAGCTGTTTTTTAATACCTCAGATAATTGGATTGCCATCTAAACGACATCATAGTTTGGTCCACTTATCTAGATCCTCTTCTGGAAACTTGGAGAGACCAATTGAAATATGCTTTCCATTCATTCTGCCTAATCTTATAGTCAGCTTTCTCTAATCGTGCATACAAAAGATTAATTTAGAAGTATCAAAAGGACCCTCGTTTCAGTCATCTTCCTGCAGGAGCATCAGTGGAAGGCTGGCTGTCACGGGGCTTGTCGGCCTCGGAGGCATGGTTTCCCATGTTAACTCTGAGATTTGCAGAGTCTGAACAAACTGCTAGGGACACCCGGCCTTTACATGCCCATCTCTGGACGAGCCAAATGTGGTGACTCTCCTCATAGGACTGCTTCACGCCCTAGAGAAAATTTTTCTTCAGGTAACCCCACAAAGATTCTTAGTCACCTACGAATACCCGAGCCAGGGCCAACCAGAGCTTACAGGATGCCACCAGAACCATGATGCTTTCCAAGTCATGGGCCCCTCTCTAGGGGTGACCCCATTCCAGGGTGCCCTGACTTTCACAAAGCACTCTCCCCAGGGCTCCTGCCGGCTTCTGTTACCGTACTGCATGCCTCACAGAGCCACTCCGGATTCAGGGATCTGCAACAACCATCATCACCCCATTGGCTATTTGGGTTGCGGAAGGACGTATCCTTTCTCTTTCAGAGCTAAAGAGAGTTCTGTCTCTCTTTTAATTAGCAAAGATTTTATTCAGACTCTCAGTAAGCATCCAATTAAAAAAGCGAAATTAAAATCAGCCACCCATTTTTCTTCTCCTTTCCTTGGGTTATCTCAACCCATTCACTTCAAGGATTTTCTAAGAACAGCTCAAGTAAAGACAGGACTTGCTACCTAAAGCAGGGAGGCCCAGGATTCTGAGAGAAAACTCACCCAAGTTCACCCGATGCAAAGCAGGGAGCCGGTGGGGTACCATGGGCCCCTGCTGGTACCTAGCACGGGGATCCCGGTCCACAGGGTGGTGCTGGGTGGTCTTCTCCAGAATTCTGCTGACTACGCCAAGTAAATGTCTATGTAAGAAATGTCCAAACCTGTAGAGAATTTTTATGAGTTCATTGAGCCAAAATGATGACATTGCCAGGAAACAAGATCTAAAATGCTTTGGAGAATGAGTTTTGCAGTTTCTTTTACACATTTGGAATTAAAGAGGGAACATAAAGAAAATTATGTGAAGGTGGGAGAAAGCAAGGCAGAGATTTGATTACAGGACAGTTAACAAGGTTATGTGCTTGCTCTCTTGAGGGTGATGATACTTCCGAGGGTCTGAAAAAGAGGCATTGCAAAGGTGTGTTAAGCTAGATGCACAAAAACAATGGACAGGGCTTGTTTAAGGCAGAGATAGCCTTTTACTACGGAAGTTACAGGCCTCAGGTGTGACTACCCACCATGACCTGCCCAGTTAGGAATTTATGATCAGATCACACTGGGAGGTTACTTTTGGTTAGATTTATTACAGCACCTCTTTTTTGTCCACACAGCACAGAACATTTTTTTCACCTGAGCTATAATTGCCTCCTCAGATTAATTCATGAGCAACCCGAGGGCCAGACGACAGCTGAAAGTGATCTGGGACCTGAAGCACTCCCATCGTGGCTCTTAAAAATGTGCGTCAATGCCCAGAGAACCCTGCCCCAGTCAGCTTAGCTGCACTACTCTCTACAGCCAGACTTGTGTACTCCTCCTCATTTCTGTAGGGACGTTTTTTGTCTGAGATCTTGACTCACCTCTGCACAGGGAGAGATGACTCGGGCACTTGGGGTCCAGACTTTCTTAGCTACCATTATAATGCCTTTGCTCTTTTCTCTCCAGTCTAAACAATAAAGAGATGGAGACATGGGCCTCAGATTTTCCATTTGTGATTTAAGCACCAAGCTCAAACTTGAGAATCTAAACATGTTATGCGGAGATGAAATGAGGGCCTGGAAAGTACCTGACATGCATGTCCCCATAGGCTCCTTGTTCTTGGGTGTGGCTGTCTGTGGGTACCAGGTGATGGTCCAACAGGTAGTGAGATGCTGTGCAGGAAGAATCCAGATTACTTTGACCAGGGAAGTTTGTCAACCTCCTGAAAGTTGTCTCTTAGCTAAACACGCGCCTCCAACACCCTTAACCTTCTCAGCCCCACCCTCACCCCCCACCCTGTGAGAAGGCACAGCATCCTTTCCCTGGCCTGCAACCTCCTAGTGGAGATGGCTGGGATGTCTCACTGTCGGGGCCTAAATGAGAAAGACAGCTTAGATTTTTCACATTAATGACAACTTTCCTGAGGTTGTGGCCATTCCTCTAAGTAGCCACCATAATGACTGTTACTGATGGTTATAGTCTTGATTATAGAATGCTAACGACAGAGACAGGGTGTGGCCAATGCCTGAAAGACACTTTGCCCACAGGCCCCAGGGACATCACAGACATCTGTCATCTGTTTAAACACATGGGACGGCCAGAAAAGGGAGTTGGGGGAGAGTTCATCAAGCCAATGAGGGCTGGGGTCCCTCTGCACGTGCTGTTCTATGGGAGGGGGGCCCCACATGGTCTCAGGAGGTCGCTTTCCTCGGGCCCTAAAGCACCCACATACCCACTAACGAAGACTGGGTAGAGCCCTCATCAAATGACTGACAACTCTAAACCCAGCAAACCCAGCGTGACCATTTATTCCTGGTGAGACACCATCTCCTCTGCTTCTGAAGGAGACCCTTTCCGAGCTGGGGTAGGAAGTGCTGCTTTCTGCGTGGCAGTTGTGACCCAGACACTGTGCTGACGTCCATTGTATGGCCCCTTGTTGAATCGTACAGCCAGCCCTGGGAGGTGGCTATTATCCCATTTTATGGGTGAGGAAAGTGATACTCAAAGCTCGCCAGGGCCATCCAGGAAACAAATGTCAGAGCTGGGATTTGAGCCCAGAATTCCTGACTCCTCAGATGTTTCCTTTCCCTCTGCCATCACCCAGACAGAGCGTAGGCAAGCACTTGCCTGAGGGTTGGGGTTGTAGGGAGAGAGGGGCAGTTCCCATTCTCTTCCCCTCACTGTATCTCATCGAGTGCCAAGGATAAGGCCTGTAGGTAGCCTGAGGGGGAGGAGGACTAGCAGACATTCTGGTTCTACCTGTGCTGGGACAGGAAGTGCCAAGGTCACAGCAGGAGGTGAGATGAGGGCTTGGAAAAGGCCAGTGGAAGGACCCCTTCACCTCTACAGGAAGGCCTTCATCAGGGCCTGCAGGGCACAGGTGGAGGGACACTGCTTCCTGCTGCTTCGGGAAGGAGAGGAAGGTTCTAGAACAACCTGGCAGGCTGGGCTTTCTCAGCTAAGGTTCCAGAACTGAGTGTCCTGTGTCCCCTCTGTGTTTCAGGATTGGGAACCTGCTCCGTTTTGCTGAGGTCACCCTGGGTCATCTGGAAGCACCTCCAAGGCAATGTGGCTTTTACATTTCTTTCTTTCCCCCCCCCGCCCCGGTATTGGGAATACACAACACCAGCTGTTTTATTATTATTTAGGGAGGGGGGTATGATTTTATTGTTTGTTTTTTTGAAAATGAAAAATAAAAAGTTATATATTATATATATATTATATACATGAAACACACACACCTACACCGGCGTGATGACAAGCGACAGTTTTTAAGAGACTGACAAAACCAGCTGTAAACATTGCTGTTTGTAAATTCGTGTCATGCATAAATGTATTTATGTTGTAAAGCTATTTATATTGTTTATAAAGAGATATTTATAAAAATTTTATTTATGTAACTAAATGAAAGAAGTCAATCATTGTAATGTTTTTGTCTTAACTAGTTGAAAAATGTAAAAAAAAAAAAGTCATTCCATGAACATCGTGAAAACTGTCTTTATTTACTCATTGCATTTATCTTTTAGGAATTAGTCTGAGGAAGAGGGCGAAGGCTGAAGACAAGGCCTTTTGCTTCTAAACAGATCTATCAGCGGGGTTCCCGCTTCTGGCTTTCTTTGTTATCAGAATCTCTGGGGATCTTAAAAGTACAGATTCCGCCCTCCCCCGGCCCCCCACTCCACCCCCGATCTACTAGATGTGAGTCTCCTGGGACAGGGTTGGCCATGTGGATTGTGTCACAAACGATTCTGACCAACTTGGCCAGATCACGAAGCTCTGCTCAGAGCACCTGACAGCTGGAAAGTCAGAAGTTGTGAATTCAATTAAATTGAATTTAGCTGACAGGATCCTCCAATTCTGCACCTTCTCGCTGTTATGAAAGGAAAGAAAGAACTGAAAGCTTCCCTTCGTTTGGGGAGACTTAGACAGTTTCTGTGTATCTTGCAGAACTGTAGACCTGCTCAGGGAAGTAAGTACAGGGTGGGTAGTTCTTCCCTCGTTGTGAATGCCATGGTGGGGGTGGCGGTGCCAAGGCTGAGGACATCCGAGAGAAAGAGAAGGTGTCATCTGGTCTCATGGCTATACCGTGTGGTGTGCGTTTCGATGGGCTTTGGTTTTTCTTTTCACTTGAAGCCCCTAACAATGATGCCCCCATGGGGCCTTGAATGTGAAATTATGAATTTTTAGAATCTTCCTGAAACGAGAAGGAAACTTTTAAATAATTCCAAGATCATCTCGCTACATCTTTGGTACGGTGACACTGTGTGTGGTGCAGCCTGCCCCATATGTCTTCTGTCCCCCATTTGGTGAAACCAGGGACATAACGAGCCTTTCGGGCTGGTTCCATGGGGGGGACAACCCCACTCAGAGGAAGTGGGAGCAGTGGGGCCCCGAGTCATGGGGTCCGCAGGCCCAGCCGAGCAGTTCCTGAAGGAGGTGGCGAGTGACGTGGCCATTCTCCTGCATCCGAGCGGTTCGACCTTTGTTCCTGAGTCATCCTCCAGCAGTAGGTTCTCAGGTAAGTGGGTGGTCAACACAGTGACCTCACCCAGGAGAGGAAACCGATTTTAAGATATGTTCCAGCTGAGGAAGGTTCCAGCCCTTCCCACCTCCCACCTTCTGCCACTGCCCCAGTGGACAGCTCGGTGCCCTTCCATGGGCCTAGCTCACGAGTCCGGAGAGTGGCTATCTTCCCATGTCTCACCCCAGTTCTGTGGCTCAGAACTCGGGGACCCATGTCAATCAGGGATAGGGGCTCCAGCACGCAGGCTTCCCCAGTGAGCTGGCTCCCTGTGTTGTACAGACCTCATGCCAGGAGATGCTGAAGGGCAGGGAGGGGGTGGGACGAGGCAGTGGGTGTACTGCGGGCTTTGCTGGTGGCAAGGAAGGCACATCGTTGTGAAGCCCAGAGACACGAGGGCTGGCAGATCTGGGATTCAGGAGCCACCACTGGAAGCTAAAGTTTCCCAGGGGACAGTTTCTGGGTTGCCAGTACCCCAGGGCTACGGGGACCCTTGGGCCTAAGCTACACATGTTATCCTCCCAAGAAACTCTCATCCCACGACTTAGGACTCGAAGAACAGAACAACGTGCTCTACCCTCTCTTGCCAACTTCAGCCCCCGCCAGGTGGAAGCCAGCCCCTCCACCTGCTGGCTTAGGATGTTGCTAGACAGCCAATCTTCCGACTTCCAAACCCGAAGGCCTGCGGCTGCTTCCTCAGCAGCAATAGGGACATGTCACCCCAGCCAGGTTATTTCTGCTGGAAAGCCAGGAAAGATCGACAAATACTCCTTAAATAACAGGAAAAGTTTTGAAATCTCCAGAGATTGCCCAGATGGTTTTCCCCAAGAGCTTCCTGTCCTGCAGCCTCCTCCCTCACCACAGCATCTCGCCTCCAAAGCCTCCTGGAGACCTGCAGCTTCTGTCCAACACAGGGTGATCACAACAGGCAAGACCAGCTCAGAGGAATGGCTCCATGGATGGGGCTCTCTGGAGCCCCCCGGGACAGAGCGGCACCTCTGCAGGGTTAGAGGGTTCCCTGCGAAGGGCCAGCTGGGCTGGGCAGAGACAAAGAGAGTTTTGGGTGCTGGATGGTCACAGGCCTCAGGGAGGCCCAGAGAAAGCCATTCCCTTCCCTGAGGTGCTAGGGTTATAGGGGAGTCAGGGTGGGGAATGGGGAGGAGTTGCCAGCCTGCCTGATTGAGGCAGGCTCCCTGGTGTGTGGCTGGTGACCTGGTGGAGCTCTGGCCCGGCAGGCCTGTGGCCAGGAGCCCCACCTTGGGCTCCCAAACACGCCTGGAGGAGAAGCCGTGTCTCAGGACCATGCCAGGGCTATTCAGAGGTACCTTGCAGGCCCCATCATGAGGTGATGGGGATGTGGGAGCGGGAGGGCCCCCAGGTCCTTTGCCAGGCATGTGGTTCCAGGAGCCAGTCCTTCCCCTCTGCCCAAGACATGGGAAGTCCTCCCCTGACAGCCACGTCCCACAGGAGAGGTCTGAAATGGGGCTGCACACAAGCGGGGAGCTCGGGGAGTGATCAGAGAGGCCACCATATCTGGACACAGTCAGAGCCCTGATCTTCTGTAGGAAGAGCTCTTAGCCCAGGCAGATGGTGGGGCGCAGACCAAAGAGCCCCCACTCTCAGTTAGGGAGCAATGGCCAGGGCCCCCTCAGAAACGGAATTTGACTCGTGGTTCACATGAAGAGGCTTCACCGAAGGGACTCCTTATAGAGGAGCAGGCTGAAGGAAGGAAACTGGCCCGAGTTGGACCTGGGTGGACAGGTCAGCCTGCGGGAGCTGTGCCACGGTGCAGGATGTGTCGCCAAAGCAGGACGGAATGAGGGAGAAATACTCCAACGTCTATCCCCGCATCCAGTCTCTTACCGGTGCCTCCAATTGGCTAAACCCACTAGAAAGCAGCCAGCAGGGGAGCCTGGGTGTTCAGCCTGCAGCAGGCAGCCTGCCAGGGCAGGTAGGCGGGAGGCAAACAGATCGGACAGCTCATCAGCAGGGGTGCGGCACCCTCATCTGGCAGGCAGGAGGCCTGCAGCAGGGTGGGGGCTCACAGCACCTCATTAGAGCGTCCCTGGTCTTCATTGCAGGAGACAGAGAACTGACTGGGTCAGAAGTGAGGCACCAAGTGACCGGCGGCTCTGGTTCCGGGAGTGAGGCCACATTCATAGCTTCACCGAACTTGTCTGTGGGTCACTAGTCCTCCCTCCATGCCCCACTAAGAGTGCCAATCACCAGTATGCCCAAGTTGGTGGCAGATTGCCTGATGCTCTCTGTCCTATCCTGGTCCAGGCCCCAGACAGATACAGTTTCTATAAGGAAGGGACAGAAACAGAAAGGGGACCCCGCGAGCCCCTACCAGTCCCCCAGGGCAGACACAGACATGAAGTAGCTTGCCTGACCCGAACACAGTAGATGCTCTGTCCCCACCCCTGGTTACTCTTCATCCTGTTCTAGAATTTGAGTTTGTTTTCACATCCCTGATTTGATCTTCCCCTGCACCAATTCTGTTCTTAACTGCCTCCAGTGTGGCCTTTGATTCACCATTACATTTTCTGCATTTTTTCATTTCTTTGCAAGTTTTTCCGATCTCATTTTTTTCCTCTTTTGTCTCATCTTGCTTCCTTTTTATCTCGCTCTGTTGCCTTTCATTTTAGCTCCTTGTTCTTAGAAACCACGTCCTCTTGCATACAATTTCCTGAAACTTTCTTCTAAATCTTTCTGCAGATATATTTCAGAGGCTTGTCCTCTGTATATCCTGAAGGTGTATGAATGTCACATCTCACTCAGTTACTTTAGTGATTTTTCAATTTGCACTAAGTTAGAGAAAGATGTTGGGAAAGTGGCAGAATATCAGAAATGGCAGGAAAATAGCCTGCCTGTCTCACAGAGGATCGCCTGGGAGGACACAGAATAGTTTCTGGTTGGCACAAAGCCCGGGGCTCTGAATGCAGACACGATCACAGGAAGGTGGGTGTTTGCCCAATCCTGATGGAGGCATCCGGCCCATGGGCCATAAGCTGAGGCTGAGTTAGGTGTTTCTCTCTCGAATGACCGTATTCGTGTCATTTCTGCCTGATTCTGGCATCACATTGTCTGTCAATCTCGCTTCGGAGTGGTATGAGTTTGGGTCCACATGGCCCTCTCCAGAAACAGCTTTGGGGCGAGGAACTGTTTTGCTAACAAATTACATTTCTGAGGAGTGGAAGTTCACCTATTTCATTAATGTTTTCCCTTTTCAAGATACCAGGATATGAGCTCTTAAATTAATTCCATTATTTTGCTATTTTCTAATCTATTTATCATTGCTTCCATATTTTTTACTTAATAATGTTGTTGATATTGCTTTTCTTAACACTTTTCTGTGCATTTCTAAACTCTTAATTGAACACTTATTTCTGAGTGTGGCCATATTCATATCCAAAGTTTCAATATGTGGCATTTTCACTTTTTTTATCTTCTAAGTAGTCTGTTGAATTGATTTTTTTAATCAACCAGCTCCAAGTGGGGTGTAATTTTTGCTTAATTTATATTATTAATTTTAGTTTTATTGAAGTTAGATTAAGTGCTTGCCCACTTTCTGCTTATTAAGTTATTCATTCCTACGTTTTAATCAATTTTGTAAATGTTTCATGGATACCTTGAAAATAAGAGGACAACAGTTCGAAATTCTATAAATGTTTAATCCACTTCACCTGTTAGATTACTATGTCCAAATCTTCTGACCCTCTTTCTATTTGATTCACTGAAGACTAATAATTAATGTTGGGGAAATGCACTGTAATTTGTTTTTTCCTATTTATCCTTATATTTTATTTTATTTTATTTTATTTTATTTTATATCCTTATATTTTAATAGTTATATAATGGTCATTTATTCAGTACATAAAGGTTCAGTACTAATATATGTACTAGATAGGATATGTGAGAGGTTTGGCTATGGTAACTCCCAAATCTCAGTGGCTAAAAATGAAGATTTATTTCTGGCTCATGCAAAGCCTGCTTCAGCTCTTGGCAGCCCCCCAGGGAGCTCCTTACTATAGGATGGCTCAGTGTTGCACCTTCAAATCAGGAATGTTTTCTCCATCCATGGGGCATGAAAGAGAGCATGCTGGGAGGTCAAGCATCCAAGGGTTTCCAATCAGACTTGGCACCTGAGATTATACTCACAGTTAATTGGCCAAAACAAGTCACATGGCCATGCCTTACTTGGAGGACCCTCCTTTGTGCCCAGAAACAGAGGAGACCTACATGGCAGGTTACAAAAGTGTACCTGCACTGATGTGTAGCTACCACGTAAAGAGTTCCTTCACTGTGTGCCTTCACTTCCCAGTAAATTCTGTTTTATCTGATGTGAACCTTATTCGACCTACTTTATTTTTACTTCTGCTTGATAATTTTGTCCTAACTTTGATTTTATTCCCTTTCTGTTTTTATTTAGGTGTCTTTAGACGGCATTAAGTTAAAGTACATGGAATTTGAGACATTTTGCCTTTTAATAAGAAAACCTAAATTGTTCACACTTATTGTCATTATTGCTTATGCTTGAGCAGACTTCATCTGAATTTTGATTTTGTGCTTTTTAAGGTTCTTTAAATGTTGTGGGGTTTTTTTGTTCTTTTTTATTTAATTTGTTCTGTAGAGTGGTGAGCTTACTTTATCTTCTGTAGTGATTTGGAAAGTAGAGATCCTGTTTCTAATTCTTTTAGTGGCTCCATTTAGTTTTTCATGAAAATTATTAAACCCATATGTATATTATTATCAAAATCACAAACAATAACTTCGGGCTCCTTCACAAAGAAGACGGAGAATTTAGCCCCTTTGCTTCTTCCCCTGCTTCCTCTGCCCTTTCTGGGTCTCCATTAACAATCTGAGGACACTCTCCTTAAATGAACCATTAAAACCACCAAAATATCTTCTCTCCAAAATTTGTTCAGCTTTCTTTTTGTTGCCTCATTTCCATCAGATATTTGGACTTTCCATCCTAATCCTCTTCCCCAGACGGAGCCGCATTGCCCACTTATTTCTTGGTCTAGGCTGGCATCTCCAGCCACTGCCTGTCCTCCGTGGAAGCCCGCCCTCCCACTCCCAGCGAATCTCTCACTTCACCAGCGGGAATACAGGCACCGGCTCTACGCTGCGTCGCAAGAGGAACACGCAGCTGATGCGTATGCTCCGCGGGCCGAGGGACCGCAGACCCGGAGCTGGAGAATGGACCGACCTGTCATCTCCGGGACTGGCCGGCTCTCTGAGGAGTCTCTCTGAGGTCTTCACCCTCTTCGTTTCACCTGCTGCGTTGCCCCTGGATGGCCTTGAGGCTTGGGATGTGAGCAGGCTAAAAACAAAGTTCCAGGTGTCCTGTTCATACAGTCAAGGAGGGTCAGGAGAGGCGCTCTGCACCTGGATGGACACCAGGGGGCGCGACAGCTCTGGAAGGATCAAGGGCTCCCCTGGGACAAAGGCAGACAAGGTTGAGAGAGCTGCGGGAACATTAGGGTGCCGCGCGAAGCGAGTGTGGATTGGGGCGTGGACCCCAGGCTTGGGTGCTCAGAGTGAAGTGGAGGACCCCTGTGGAGGTGGGGTGCTTTGAGCCCCAGAATGGCTGCAGTGGGGAGCCCCTCTCCTGGCTTCGTGTTCAAGTCAGATTCCCTGGATGCAATTCTGGCGTCCTACCTGGACGCTAAAGGCGCAGTGCGGATGTGAATTCTGGGTGTGAGCAAAGCAGGCAAGCGGCAGCAGCGGGCCCTGGGCTGGGACCTCCAGGGACAGATAGGGAGCCTCTGGACACGCCCCCTGCAGGAGGGCTGCGTGGGCTGCTCGCGACCTACCTCCCTTTCAGGACCAAAAGCAGACACGGGCAAACTTGTGCGCTCAAGCACCCCATCAGTAAAAACTTAGGTATAATTATTTATTTGTTCATTAAATACAAGCACTTTTGTGTTAACAAAATCATCTATAGGATTTTATATATATATATATGTGTGTATATATATATATATATATATATATATATATATATATGCTCAACACCCACTAATTGACAGTCAGAAGGCCACTACCTCCCCGTCCATAAAAGCAGTCCCACCTGGGCAAAGCCAAGATGCTCTGCTGTACCCCAAGGTGATTGTGAGTTCCTCAAGGTCAAGGATGGGTCTTCTTTCAATGTTCCCAGTGTCTTGCTGTTACTGGCACATCCTAGACTCTCAATGAAAGTTTGTGGAACAGACTGTAGGCTGAAAGCTCCCGCTGGTTGCTGATGAGAAGTTGGGTGCCTCTTATGGGTGAGACCTCTGGATGACACCCCGGTGGGAGCACTCAGAGAAGGCGCAGGGGACCGTGAACAGGCCACATTCTGTTATCAGCGAGTGAAACCAAAGTGGCTGGCCTAGGGGTGTCAGCTTCTGTCTCTTGAGGTGGTCTCAGAAACAAGGGCTCAGGGCAGCTCTCATCTAAGGGACATAATAAAAGAGAGACGCCCCTAGGAAACGCTCCTTCCCAGCCCAGGGCTTCCTCCTTGCACATTCTCAATGCTCAAACATGACAGAAATGGCTCCTCAATCTGTCACTGCCACTATCAAAGTTTTAAGACTTCCTTTATGATCCTGCAAAACCCATTCCTCTGGCTCACCGCTTCCATCTGTCTTCTGGCAGTGTCTGACCCTTTGCACTTAAACAAACATCTTAGGATTTGTGTGGCTATCACGGCCCTGACCCCTCTGAGCCTCAGTTTCTTATCTGTAAAATGGGGATGATACCTAACTCAGAAGGATGCAGTGAGGACTGGATGCCCTCATGAGGTTATCAGCTGTTCGCAGAGTCAATACTTAATAAATGGCAAAAAGAACAATAAACTATGCATGGGCTATGCTGGCAAAGTGTACTGAATACAGGGGTGAATATGAAGCTTTCCTAGGTTATAATTATTTCAAGTGAAAACGTATTTCACAGAAATGGAATATTAAGGAAGATACCTGAAACCACCTCTCTAAGTAGAAAGGTTTCCACTTATCTACCGTGTTTCCCCAAAAATAAGACCTAGCCGGACCATCAGCTCTAATGTGTCTTTTGGAGCAAAAATTAATATGACCTGGTATTATATATTATATTATATTATATTATATTATATTATATTATATTATATTATATTATATATTATATTATACCTGGTTTTATAGTAAAATAAGACCGGGTCTTATATTAATTTTTGCTCCAAAAGATGCATTAGAGCTGATGGTCCGGCTAGGTCTTATTTTTGGGTAAACACGGTAATGCAGAAGCAAATGCTGTCTACCCTACTTTCCAAGTACATCTTGGATGTGACCACATCTTGCCCCTGCTCTGCTCCCATCTTGCTCAAGCCACCTGTCTCATGCCTGGATAATCACAAGAGACTCCTAGTGGGTCTCCATGCTTCCAGTCTGACTCCCCTCTCACCTCCACGCAGAAGCCCAGGTGACCATTCCCACCCCCGAGCCTTTGCACTTGCTATTCTCTCTGCCTGGACAGCCATTTCTCCAGATATTTTCATGGTGCATTCACTCATTCAGATCTCTGCTCAATGCTAGCTTTTCAGACAGGCCTTCCCTGACCATCTTGTCTGGAATCCTTTCCCACCTTACTGCCCCACGCACTGTTTGCCCCCTTCCCCTGCTTTATCTTTTTTCTGACATATTAGGTGCATGTTTGCTTATTGCCTGCCTTTCTCACTAGAATGTACATTTCATAGGGGCAGCGTTTTGCCTTGTTTATACAGAAAGGCCAGCATCTAGACTCTAGAACACGATAAGTGCTCAATAAATACTTGTCATACAAATAAATCATTCATGTTTACAGCCACGTCCTGGACAACCACTTGTTACAAGCACGTTTAAAAAAAAAAAAAAAAAGGCAAGTTAATGGAAGTGACTTTTAGCCCGTTCCGAAAATCTAACCTGCCTTTTTAAATGTAGATCCTGTGAGAAACCCTGCAAAACCCTGTGAACAGGAAGAGCAGCCTGGGTATATCAAGGAGCTGTCTAGCGGCTTTGCAGACTACTCAGAGAAACCACTGAAGTCTGAATTATTCTCAGAAAAGGGCGCTCAGAGGCATGAAGGAGAAAGCTGAACGCTCCTGGGGGGCAGCAGGAAGCTGGATCCACCATCATTCCTGGACCCCTGTCCTTCTACGAGACTCTTTCAAGAGGGTCCACAAAGCACCTCCAAGAGAGCCTTCTGGAACCCACTCTTCCCCAGGAGGACCCTCAGGTGTTAAAACAGCAGCCAAACTGCATTTAAAGGTGGGACAAAAGGAGAGGCAACTAACTGAGTCTATTATAAGTTTCAGTTTTTAACTACTCATCAGGGTGGTGGCTACATTTGTCAAAATTCAATGAACTTAAAACACATTGAACACTTCCAGTGTGTACACTTCGTGTGTGTAAATGATAATCTTAGTACAGATGGTCGGAAAATAACAAACAAAGATGTAACCAGAGAGAGGGGAGGGAAGTGAGTCACTGATGACAGCCCAGGGGACCCTGCCCATGGAGGTAAATCAGGGACTGCAGGAAAAGGAAAGGGGGAACAGGTCACAGTGGAGCTGTATCCCGCTTTTTATAGAATATAAGCTTTTACTAGGTATTAGATAATCTTTGTTGCTGACGCCGATACTTTTACATTTCTTTATGTTTCAAACAAAACCAGTTCTGTCAACTGCCACCAAACACACCGGGTCCTCAGTTAACCAAGGACTAGAACGACAGTACAACTTGGCCCAAACATGGTGGCGTTTAGGGTTAGCCAACAATTTCCAACATATCATCAGGCATTCTTTATTCAAAACAAAACACCAGGTCTAAGGAAGTCTGTATCTGTTGCAAGTCCTTAGAAACTCTAAAAGCTGGCAATGGCAGGAGAAACCGCAGCCTGCTGGTGCCTTCTGCTGGTAAAGTGGCAACACTGCATGGGATTAGGAAGGTTTAAACCGTGGTTCCTAGATTAGCTCATCAGATCTCTTAAAACACAGCAGACTGGGCCCCATCTCCGGTTTCTCCTTTGGAAGTTCTGAGAAAGAGCATTTTTAACACGTTCCCAGGTGACATTGCCACTGCTGCTGTTCGTAGGGACACTCAAATAATCAATGGTTTAGGTTATCTACCCCCATACTTTGCCACTCTCATACTAGATGGCATGCTAGGAAATTAATTAAAACAAGCATTTTCCTACATCTCTGCAGTAGTTTGTGGGTGACTTTTTGGTTGGTTTTGATTTTCAAAATTTTTGCAATGGGGTTACAACTTTTTTTTGTTAAAGCAAACCAAAAGGATGAAAAGCACATCATTCTTGCAGAATTGTTACCACAATGTCCTTCCAAGAGTCAGGCACACATTTAAAGCAATGACTGAGACAACCATGATGGCGCAGTCGGTAAACACGGTGTTTACTTTCTCTCACAACCACATCAAAATTACAACTAATCTACAAAACAACCATTATTGAGAATCACCTACAATCAAGCTGAACTGAAGCCTTTCGACTAAGGACATGCAGAAGCCACCTCCAGACTGGTAGGAAGGGCAGAGACGCAGAGCGGGCTGGTCCCACACCCATGTGTGACCATTAAAGATCATTAGGGCTTTTTCGGCCGTGGGGGTCCCACCATCCCCTAAAGGAGCGAGAGATCCGAGCCCCAGTCCAGCCAGCCCAGGGTTCCAGTGCTAGGGAGAGAAGTGCCCATAATTTTTGGTTGTGAAAACCAGCAGAGATTGTGACTGAGTGAGACTGAGTGCAGCTGCACTCGTGGGCGCTCCTCTTAGAGGGACCGTGTGTGGACTTACCCACCAACGGAATCACTTGCGCTGAGCTCCAGTGTTGGGGCAGCAGCTGGAGAGGTGGCAGGAACAAATGGTGTGGTGCTGAGTTGTCTGGCTTGGGATGGGGGCTGGAGAGGCGATGTCATGCGGGGGTCTCTGGTCCTGCTCCCCACACAAGAACGCAGGACATAGTGAGGCCAAAAAGGAACACCCACGGAGCCATAGACAGGGGAGTCATACCACTATATTCTCAATGGTGGTTGGGTTGGAGACACAGGAAGCAGGAGCACACGATCCGCAACCTACTGTCTGCTTCTCTGCTAACCAACCGACAAACCAACCCCCAAGCGTAGCCACGGAAGTTATATTACTGGCTAATGGCTAACTGGTCACAGCTGATGGCCATCTACTACCCAAGCCAGCACCTTTCCACGTGAGTCTGAGAGCCTGGAAACTGCTCTCCTGGCTCTGTCCCCACAGGCGTCTTTCTCCTGGACGGGGGAGCTGGCAGACGCTGTTGTTTCTTTGTTGAGCCCTCCACCTTCCGGTGTGCAAACACAGGCGGCTGCCATTTCTGAGTCTCCATGGTTCATTCACCCCACCCTAGCGATTTGACACCTGGCCCTGCCCAACTTTCTGGAACACCCAGGTCGCTTTCAGTGGCTTTCTCATGCAGACCGTCTGCCTTGGCTCAAGCTGCACTTTCCTAGGGTCTCGCAAAGGTTCGCAGAACCCAAACAAGCAGCATCTGGCTTGAGCGTGTCCTGTACTTCTGGTTAAGCAGCCCTAAGCTGACACTAGTGATAGCCGGCCTTGGTTCGCGGCTTAGCCTCTCAAGGTACTTCCAAGCACAGCACAGGAGACAGACATCTGTAGATTTCTTTCTGGCTCCTGCTAGGTGGCCCTGGGTGGGGTACAGGCTGTGGCTGAAATAGACCAGACCTACAGCAGATCCCCTCCAATGTGGTCCTGAGGCTGGCACCCCCAGTGGCCAGCTTCAAAACGAGCTGGAGCATCACCTAGCTGTCTCCAAGTACGACACACCCAAGGGTTGGATTGGGCAGGCTCCAGAGTCCTGCTGAGGCAGATCCTGCTCCGTAGGATCAGCCCCTGCACAACAACCCTTCCAGGCCAGTCCTCACAACCAGTGAGCCGAAGGGTCAGTCCCTCACATTGAGGTGCAGTTATCAACCGAGACTCCACTACAGGAGGAAGGCACATACAACCCCCTCAAGGGATGCACCTGGAGCGCATGGCTCAGGTGACCAGAAAGACTGTGCCATTGAACCCCACAGCACACCTACTACATAAGGCCGCTCTACTAAAACCGGAAGACATAGCAGCCCTACCTAATATATGGAAACAAAAAGGGAGGCAGGCAAAATGGGGAGACAAAGAAATATGTTCCAAATGAAAGAAGAAAACAAAGCTCCAGAAAAAGAGCTAAGCGAAGCGGAGATAAGCAAGCTATCAGACACAGAGTTCCAAACACTGGTTATAAGAATGCTCAATGATCTCATAAAAATGAGATGGCAACCATGAAAAAGAACCAGTCAGAAATAAAGAATACAATAATGGAAACAAAGAATATATTACAGGGAATCAACAGTAGATTAGATGAAGCAGAGGATCCTACCAATGATGTAGAAGATAAGATAGCAGAAAACACCCAACCAAAACAGCAAAAAGAAAAAAAAAATCCAAAAAATTGAGGAGTGTAAGTGGCCTCCAGAACAATAACAAGCGTACCAACATTCACAATATAGAGGTACAAGAAGGAGAAGAGAGAGAACAGGAATTGAAAAGCTATTTGAAGAAATAACGACAGAAAACTTCCCTAACCTGGTGAAGGAAATGGACATACAAGCCCAGGAAGCACAGAGTCCCAAACAAGATAAACCCAAAGAGGCCAACACCAAGACCCATCATAATTAAGATGCCAAAGGTTAAATACAAAGAGAGAATCTTAAAAGCAGCAAGAGAAAAAGCAGTTACCTACAAGGGAGCCCCCATAAGACTGTCAGCTGATTTCTCAACAGAAACGTTGCAGGCAAGAAGGGAGTGGCAGGAAATATTCCAAGTGATGAAAAGCAACAACATACATCCAAGATTGCTCTACCCAGCAAGGCTGTCATTTAGAATTGAAGGACAGATAAGGAGCTTCCCAGACAAGAAAAAGCTGAAGGAGTTCATCACCACCAAACCAGTATTACAAGGACTCTTAGAGGGATTTCTTTAAGATGGGAGGGGAGTTAAGACAGGTGAAAAGAGAAGGAGTTAAGAACAAATTTGGTGTTATAGTAGTCATGGGGATATAGGATATAGCATAAGGAATATAGTCAACAATATTGTAATAACTAGTATGGTGCCAGATAGGTACTAAATCTATCAGGTGATAGATGGGAGTGGGGTTGGGGTCAGGGTGAAAAAGGTGAAGGCATTAAGAAATACAAATTGGTAGCTAATACAGTGTGGGGAATATAATCAATAATGTTGTAAAGATCATGTAAGGTGCCAGACAGGCACTGGACTTATCAGGGGGATCATGTCATAGACTGTGTAGATGCCTGACCAATGCGCTGTACACCTGAAGAGCTGAAGTAGAATATTCAATATTATTATTAGGAATAATATTGAATGTCAACTATAACTAAATATACAGGTATATATAGTCACGGGATGTGGAGTACAACATAGGGAAGATAGTCGATGGTATTGTAGCAGCTATATAAGATGTTAGAGGGGAAGTAGCTGGGGGATGGGTTATCACTTTATAAAGGATTTAAATGTCTAACTAGTATGTTGCTTGGTACACCTGAAACTAATTTTTTAAAATTCATTAAAAAAAAAAAAAGAGGCAGGCACAGACCAAAGACAGACTGAGACTTCAGAGGTTGGGCCCTTCCTCGTGTTTTCAATAGCCTTCTGTCAGAAGCCTTGTTCTTGCAAAGTCCCCACCTGGAGGCTGAGGGTTGGGCCCCATCTCTGTGGAGCTGGCCCCTCAAACACAGGAGGAGCCACCTCTTCCTCCCGGTTGGTGCTCTCGCCCTCAGGTTGGGGACTCCGGAGCCCTCTCCTGTCGCCACCCACAGGACATTGCTCTCAGGTTCTCCCCACTGCTCCTCCAAAGAGCTTTTGAGACCTGGGCCCAACCCCTACTCTGCTTCTCTGCTGATGGGTTAGGTTTGGGGCTTCAGATAAGAAGACACTCAACTTCCCCAAGCTTTGAAGAAAGGAGAATTCCCAAATACCTCAGGGGCCAGGAGAAGATGGGCTGTAGGGGTGTGGGGGGAGCTTAGAATCAGCATTGCCAAGGCCTCAGGGGCTTTCTCTGCGTCAACTCTCGGATTCTCTCAGACCTGCTAAAGCCATAAGCTTGGCAGTGCTCCCACCTCTCCGCTCCCAGCTCTACCATCACAGAGGGACTGGGGACTTGTGGTAGTGGGGGCCCTCAGAAGGAAAAATCCCAGGGATGGACCCAAATTGGCCTAGCTGGGGTCAAGGACTCACCTTGGGCCAAGTGACTGCGATCAGAGTTTAGGAATCTTGCGAAGGGCATACCCCCTCCCATGACCACCTGCACTTGGTTGACTTGCGGCAGGATTCACCCTCCCAAAGGGGACTGAGCAGACAAAGTGAGTGTCCCAGCAGCTGAGTGGAGGCTGGGACACAGTTCCCCTTGCTCCCAGGGGTTGGAGCTTGAATCCAGACCCAAGACTGTGACCTGGGCTCCCTCTGTGGCTGGATCGTTCTACTGTGGCCGACACTGGCCACACTGCCCCTGCCTGCAGCAGGTGACGGCGGCTAGAGAAGGAACAGCGCCGACTGGTCAATGCTCCATACCTCCTGACCAGAACAGAGTGGCCCCTTGAGATAGGAAAAATGATTCTAGATTATCTGGTGGGCCCAGTATAATCACAGGGGTCCTGCAGGGGGGCGGAGGGAGGCAGATGAGTGAGCAGAGAGAGGTGTGGCTTTGGAAGAAAGGCACAGAGATGCAAAGCTGCTGGCTTTAAAGATGGAGGAAGGGGCCATGAGTTAAGGAAAATGTGGGCGGTCTCTAGAAGCTGGAAAAGTCAAAGAAACAGACTTTCCTTAGAGCCCCAGAAAGGAACCAGCCCAGCCAACACTGATTTGAGACCCACTTGGACTTCTCACTTACAGAACTGTAAGATAAACTTGTGTGGTTTTGAGCCACTAAGTTACAGCAGCAATAGGAAACTAATATGCCAGGACAGCCAGCTGGTCAAGAGAGAACATTTCCGAGCTGCCATAGAATTTTTTAATTTTTTGTAACAGTTTTAGTGAGCTAGAATTCACATATCATTCAATTCACCATTTAAAGTGTACAAGGATTTTAAGGGTTGTTTTACAACCTCTGAAAATGGTCTCCGCCTTTTAACATCTGAAATATCCATTATTAACAAACTCCAAGTACATCTCCAGAGGCTTATCTAAAATATTTTTGCATCTTATCAGTGGTTATTAAATAAACAGCTGATATCAAATAACTCATCCATATCCAGTCGTGCTTCCTGATTCAGAGGTTCAATGTTAGGTGAAAGGAAGTGAACTTGTTATTAGCTTAACATCTGGCAGCAGAAGCCCTGTTGGGAGAGGAGCTATCTTCCTATAGAAAATCACCTTGATAGTCTAGGGGAAAGGTGAGATTCGAGAACAGGGAAGGTGACAAGCATCCCATCATCAGAGCTGGCTATGTTGTTCTGTCTGAGACAAGGAGGGGATACACTTTGCCCTACAGGGGGAAAGAGTGAAGAAAGGACAGGGAAGCTGGGGGATGGGGTCTGGCAGGATGGGAGAGGAGGGACACTGACAAAGGGACATCTAAGGGTCAGTTTGAAGTTGGTTTTGCTGAGATGTAAATCCTCCTCCCTCGTGGGTGGGGGAATAAGGAATGGCCTGAGTCCCTTTGGCTCCACCCTCAGCGGTAACCCAGGAAAAGCAGGCTCCACTGGGCGCTGCAGAAATCTTGAGCAGGACTCCTCAGAAACTCCTCCGGGAGTGGAATGGTCCCCAAGCTGAGCTTTTATCAAGTCCAGGGGCCAAGAGACAGCCCCCATCCAACACACACACACAGACACACACAGACACACACCTAGCTCACCTGTGCTACAGGTGGGGAAACGTCTGCAACTTCTAAGTGGTCACACAAATTTTTGCCCGACTTGAGCCAATAATTTGTGTCAATTTTTAAAAAAAAATACAGTGTTTTACCATCAGAGAAATGCAAATAAAAACCACAATGAGATACCACCTCACCCAAGTCAAAATGGCTATCATCAATAAATCAACAAACAACAAGTGCTGGCGCGGATGTGGAGAAAAGGGAACGCTTGTGCACTGTTGGTGGGATTGCAGATTGGTGCAGCCACTATGGAAAACAGTATGGAGGTGTCTCAAAAATCTGAAAATGGAACTACCCTATGATCCAGTAATTCCACTCCTAGGTATCTATCCGGAGAAATCCAAAACTCCAATTCAAAAATCTTTATGCACGCCTATGTTTATTGCAGCACTATACACAATAGCTAAGGCATGGAAACAACCAAAATGCCCATCGGTAGACGACTGGATTAAGAAACTGTGGTACATTTATACAATGGAGTACTACGCAGCCATAAAGAAGAAAGAAATCTTACCATTTGCAACAACATGGATGGACCTAGAGAACATTATGTTACGTGAAATAAGTCAGACAGAGAAAGATAAGTACCATATGATCTCACTTATATGCGGAATCTAAAGAAAAGAATAAGTGAATGAACTAATCAGAAACAGTTTTGGAGACAAAGAGGAAAAACTGAGGGTTGCTAGATGGGCGGGGGGGTGGGGGTAAAGGGGAAGGTGAGGGGATTAGAAAACAATCAGTAACCACAAGATGGCCACGGGGTTTGAAAATTAATCTGGGGAACGTAATTTAGTGGTTACCAGAGGGTAAGGGGGTTGGGGGGTGGGAGATGAGGGTAAGGGGGATCAAATATATGGTGATGGAAGGAGAACTGACTCTGGGTGGTGAACACACAATGTAATTTATAGATGATGTGATACAGAATTGCACACCTAAAATCTATGTAATTTTACTAACAATTGTCACCCCAATAAATTAAAAAAAAAAAGAATGTACCGTTTTTTCATTTGTATGTCTTTTTTTCTCAATAAAGCTTCGTTTTTAAGATAATTAAAAAAAAAATACAGTGTGTTAAATCATCAAGTAACCCGTGTCCTCCCAGCTCCCTTCCCTGTCCTGGTCCATTGGACAGATATTGGGGTCCCCACTAGTTTTTATTCCCCTCCACATGATCCCAGATCTCAAGTGCCAGGGCATGACTGGGATTGACCATGCTGCTCTGGCAGCCTGGATGGCACCATGTCCTGCAGCAACTGGCCACAGGCTCCAAGGCACAGCCTGCTGGCCAGATGGGGCGCAGAAGGCAGGAGCAGAGTCTGGTTCCTCCTCCATCCATTGTGCCCACTGTGTGGGGCACAAACCTGGCCACACCCCAGGCCACGCTGGCCCGAGGCTCCCTGTCAGAGTTGTTCTGAGGCCAATTTCCCAGAAGACCTACAGCTAAGGTCCTCTGTTTCTCTCTGGGAGTCTCCAAGGGGTTGGTCAGATTTTTTTTCCTCTAACTTTTGAAACAAGACGGTCTGATTGCCTCCTCATTGCCCAGGACACGTCACCTTCCTTTCTCCAAGATTAGAGTCCTCTTGCCTTGGCCTTCTCCTTCTCAATGCAAACTGCTAAGGGGCACCGGAGGCTTTTCCCACGCTCCGAAGGTAGCAGGGCGGGCTCCAATGAGTCCAGGGAGATTTTCGGGCACCTTCTTAAGAAAAAGAGGAACAAGATATCAACTTAACCTCTAAGACCACCCTGACATCCCTAGAATTCTAAGTTTAATTTTCAGGCAAAGATAGTGAATGTCTTTGTGTACTTTAAACTGCAAGTGTATTTGTTAAATTATCTGCTTTTTATACTATTCGGATTATTTAAAACATTGGGAGCACAGTTATATATGGGATACTTAAACTAGCACAAAAAATATTGTTTTATCATGTGTCAAAAATAAATTTAGAATTCAGCTCCATGCAAATTTGTGCCTGTCTTGCATTCCACTAGCAGAAAAGTGTCTGCCTCATACTAGGTACTCAGTACATATTTGTTGAAGGAGTGGGTTAACCAATTAATTAATTGAGTTCACAAATTTTAAAACTACATGAAAATATCTTTGGCACTATAACTCAGCTTCCTTGCAATACTAAAGAAATAATATAATGCAGTCATTTTCATACTGTTTGTTAAGATATTTAATCTATCAATTGTGTCCTCCTTTAAATGAATTTAATGTTTAATTAAGAAGCAAGATTGGAGATTCCTACGGCATTAAAATTATGTTCCCTGAAATGAGAACATAGTTATATTAGCATTAATAATTCTAAAACTTTTGAACTGATGGAAATTCACTGGAGAAAAAGCTAGCCCTATTGGCTCTAAGAAAGCTATGGTGGAATAAACAGTCAGAAAACGACAAGTTAACCCCTGATTGGACCACTTACTATCACTGTGACATGAGGAAAGTAACTTCAGTGAACCTAGGACCTCTCACTTGTAAAATCAATATAAATAATGCTTCATCCTCTTACTTCCTCTTTTGCTATGCAGATCACACATGAGAGCATTTTGTAAAACACCACTCAAAACTCAGCCATCCTAAAGAATATGAACGGATGTCTGGTTCTGCGTACCAAAAATGGGTATCTGCATTTTTTAAAAAATCAAAAGACAGTTAACAATAGTCAATCAGAGAGTTAACACAATTGTACCATTTGTACTTCTTTCAACCCTATGGCTCATGTTTATTGGCCATTTGGAGTTCTTCAGTGAATGGACTGTTCTTATTCTTTACCTATTTTCCTCTTGGGTATTTGCCTACTAATTGATTTTTGGTAGTTTTTTAGCTGTTTAACATATTTACCCCTTGTCTGTCATGTATGGTACCCAGATGATTTCCCCAGATTATTTTCCCCAGATGATTTCCACATGGACATTTTAGATTTTTATTTAGGTCAAGTTTATCAATCTTTTATTGTATATGTATTGGCTTTTGTTTGATGCTTAAAGAGAGCTCTCCAACTTCAAGGTTATAAAATATGTTTACCTATATTTTTCTTCTTTGATAGACTTATTTCTATATTTAACCCATTGGTCATTTATTTCAGCATGAGAGAAATAGTAGAGAACCTAACTTCATTTTCCCCCAATGGTGACCAGTCATCCCAAAGCCGTTTTTTGGCTAACCTGTACTTTCCAGAGTGACCTTCATAGCCACCTTTTTCATCTATGAAATTCCCACTCGAACTTGGAATCCTATCTGGACTCTGCTCTAGTCCGTGATTAGTCTGTTTATTCCTACGCTGGAATGGACTCTATTGTGATTACTAAAGGTGCAATAAATTCTTTTCATTCTGATAGGGGGTGAATCTCACAGACATCAAGCTGAGTGAAAGAAGCTGGACATGAAAGAGAACATTCTGTAAGACTGCATTTAGATGAAATTCTAGAACAGGTGAAACTAATCTGTATGACAAAAAAAACAGATCAATAGTTGCCTGGATCAGGCCCAGTGTTGGGAGGAAGGGTTTGGGGGGATGTTGACTGGAAAGCAGCTTCAGAGACCATTCCGGGGAGATGGAAATGTTCTATGTTTTGACCGGGTGAGTGGTTAAAACAGTGCATACATTTACCAAAACTCTTCGAATTGTACTTTTAAAATGTATTAAGTATATTGTGTGTAAATTATACCTCAATTAAAAATACCTCATAAGTCAAGTCTCCTTAATTTATTGCTGTTTCCAAAAATTGTTTTTTCTATGCTTATAAAATTATTCTTCCAGATGAATATTAAAATACTTTTATAAAAATTTTTAAAATTACATCAGGCTCTTGATAGAAATTATGTTTGATTTTTTATTAATTTGGAACAGAACTAACACTTTTATTATTAAGACTTCCCATTTGTAAAACCATGTGTCTATTTATTCAAGTCTTCTTTGGTAATAGTTTTGTCATTTTGGTGAAGTTTGTCATGCATGACATACGGGTGTCATACACATTTCTTATGAAATTATTTTAGGATATATTTTATACATGGTTACTATTGCTAAAGGAGTCTTTAAAGAATTTCCTAACTCAGTTCTGATATATGAAAAGGCTCTTGATTTTTGTTTACCTTCTATCTGGCCACATTGCCTAAGTTTCTTATTGTTTTAATACTCTATTAAGCTGATTTCATTTTTTAGATGGATAATTATATTATCTGGACATCACCATGGTTTGTCTTTTATTTTCCAATTTATACCTTGATTTCCTTTTTCTTACCTAAATTCATCATCTGAAACATCTTTTGAACAGTTGCAATAATAGTGGGCATTTCTATTTTGTTCACGATTTAATGAGGTTACCTCTGTTTTCGCTTGATGAAACTCAGCGTTTGCTGTTGGTTTCTGATACTAAATATTTTAAGGGATTATCTTCTTATTTGGGGCTTACTCTGAGCATTTTGGTCAGAAATGGATGCTGAAATATAGCCAGTGTCTTTTCAGCAGTAACCTAGGTCAGGACTCTCAATACTGGCTTCACATTAGAGTCACCTAGAATCTTTTTTTAAATATTAGGTTGGTGCAAAAGTAATTGCGGTTTAAAGGGTTAAAAACAATTGCAAAAACAGCAGTTACTTTTGCACCAACCTAATACTATTACCCCAGTGCCCTCTCATCTAGATTCTGATTTAATTGGGCCGGGGTGGAGCTGAGGCATTAGCACCTTTTAAAACCCTCCTGGTAATTATAACATCTACCTACCCAGTGTTAGGAACTATAGAGCTAGGACTTTCCTTCTGAACCTTTACTGTGCGAATCACTGGGGGATCTTGCTAAAAGGAAGATGGTGATTCAGTTGGTCTGGAGTGGGTGGGGCTCAGAGTCTGCATTTCCTTACTAAAAGTGGGCTCCTTCAGCCAGCAGCATCGGTCATCCAAGAGCTTGCTAGAAATGCACACCATTCCAGACATAGTGAGTCAGCTTTTGCATTTTCACAAGAGCCCCAGGTGATCCTTCCCTGCATTAAAGTTTGAGAGGCACTGAAAAT
This sequence comes from Rhinolophus ferrumequinum, assembly GCF_004115265.2. Classification (NCBI taxonomy): domain Eukaryota; kingdom Metazoa; phylum Chordata; class Mammalia; order Chiroptera; family Rhinolophidae; genus Rhinolophus; species Rhinolophus ferrumequinum. Next base: position 6,698,260 of record NC_046291.1, read on the forward strand.
TTCCAAAATTTTTAACTACTCTTGCACTCCTGTAATGAAACTGTGGCTTTATACATTGATAAATCAGACTTGCTAATATTTTAGTTAGGGTTTTTATATCAATATACAGAAGTAAGAAAGACTGATCCACATAATTTTCTTTTTTGATCCACATAATTTTTATGCTGATTTGTCAGGTTTTGGTATCAGGGGCTGCCCCAGGGGGTATTTCTTCATATTTATTCCTAATTACGTGGATATTCCTTTGTAAACCTGGTCAGAAGGCTGCATAGTTTGTTGATCGTTTTCAAGGAATGTGCTTTTTTTCCCCTTTATTATATGTTGAGTTCCTATGTATTCTAAAGTATATTTTTGAAAAAAAGGTGATATATTGGAACTGTCTCTTTTGTAACCATCTCCCACTATTTTAATTATTATAGCTCTATGAAGCATTTTAGTATCTCTTATCAAGAGATTTTAATAAATCCATCGAGCATTGTAAAACTTCCCTTTCTCTAACTTTCTCACCTCCTCCAGTCGCCTGGTAGAACATCAGGAGATAATGACATCACTTTGGAAAGGTTTCACTATGTGCCACTCAGTGGCTGGCAGCTGCTTGCTGTGTAGGTATGAGGGCCTCCAATCTGTCAGACCTGAAACACATTTACCTTAATAAATGTCTTTACCACATGCTGAGAAATCCTGAAAAGGAGCCTGGGATCCTGGGATCAACCCAGCCAAGAACACTCTGTTCCATCTTCCATCTTAATAATGAAACATTGACTGCCTGTTAAAAGATGCACAATTTATTTTAAATATATGAATAAGATGATTGTTTAAAAAGAGCTCCAGCTGGTTAAATTTAGATTCTTGCAATAAAACTCTCCTCCAACACATTCTCTGGCTTTGGGCCCCAGAGGCCTGCAGGCTCTCTCAATTCAATCAGAGACTGTGGTCTTGTGTGTTTGGGTTTTCCGGTGGTGGTTTTGATATTCTGAGTCAGGGCATCAGGAACTGCATTGATCTCAAGAGGACTTCCTGTATTATTTGAATGATCTGCTTCTAGACCACTCATGCTAAGTTAGGAAAAGTTTTATTCGGTAAAATATTTTCAGGGAACCATTGGACAAAAAAACAGGTGGTCACTTTCCTGTGTCAGGCAGGTCCTCTCTGCCCTGCTCCTTTGAATGTATTGACTTCTTGATGTCCACCTGCCAGGGAGAGAGGGGCCATTAAGAGCTCTAAGCTGCCACCAGGTGTCAAGTCAGGGCGTTACCAGAACTCCTTCAGCAGGCTCTCGGGTTTAGTTATCAAACTTGACCTGGCATCCAAGTCCCAAGACGGCTTGGCCTCTGCCCTTTGTCTTGGTTGCTTCATTGAGGGCTTTCCCACTCAGCTTCCAGCATCCTCTCCTCTGTATCAGGAGTCACCTGGGTTATATTCACATGAGGATGGACCAGGGAGGGTCCCCAGAGGAGCCGTGGGGGTGACATGGGACAGCCAGATTGCATGTCAGCAGGATCTGGTTAGGAGCAGGTAGGAATGCACCAGACACTCCTTCTAACACAGAGGGATGGATGGGCCCCAGGGTGAGGGAGAGAGTGGCAGAGGGAAAAGCATCAATGGGCTCTCTGTCCGCTCTGACAACCTGTGTTCATAGAAAGGAGAGATGGAGGGGGCTGGGCTTGTCATGTTCATGAAATTTGGGACTTAATTAGGTGGAGTAGAGAAGTTAGGGGTAGGACCGTGCACGTGGTTTAAGTGTGGCTGGAACGGAAGGTCAGTAAAGGGAAGAAGAGGGAGATGAGGTTAAGAACTGGGTAGAGTTCAAGTGAGAAGAGCCTTCACTGCAGAGACAAGGAGAGTGGACTTAATCACACAGGCACCGAGCAATAAGAGTGATTGCACAGGTCTATTCGGGCAGCAGCTTGTGGGGTGTCTGGAGCCCCACGGTCTGCTCTTCACAGTGTACTCTGAGCCTTGAGAACACTGGGTTAGGCAGGCTCGTCCCGCATCGTGCTGGGTAACCAACTCAGAAATCTCCGTGGCTTACAGCAATAGTCATGTATTTCACATTCATAGATCCGCAGGTTGGTTGGAGCAGCTCCACATCAGGCTCCAGGTTGCATTTAGTTCTCCTCCATGTGTCTCTCACTCTGGGGTCAGTGGCCACCTGGGGGATGTTCTTCCCATGGTGAGTAGCAGAAAGTGCAAGAGGAGTGGGTGGCGACACAGGTGCTCTTTGGCATGTTTGTGACTTCTGCTCAGATTCCATTCATCAGAGCAAGTCACACAGCCAAGCCCAACATCCACAGGGCAGAGAATTACACTCTGCCTACTCGAGTGGGAGGCAACGCAGCACCTGACAGCACAGATGCATGTAAGATTGGAAACCACGACTCGATTACTGCCAACACTAACCTACCATCTTCAACAACTATAGCTCCTGCTTCATGGGTGGCCAGCTGGTATAATAAATGGAAGAAGGTCTGGAGTCCTGGGTTCTAACTCCACATCTGAAAGCCATTTAGTCTGGAAGACCCTCAATTTCCCTTGTCCTCTACATAAAATTGTTGTTTGAGCTGGTTCCCAAGGTCTCCTCCAGCTCTAACCATCCCGAGTCTTCAATGTTCAGATGGCTCTGTCTGCCACAAGCCTGATGGCTTTGAAAGGGGCAGGGACCAAAGGCAGGAGAACAATAAGACGAGCTATACAGGAACGCAGGAAAGGAAAGAGCAAAATGAGCTTGCAAAAGTGTCAGAAGAGCAGAATAAAGCTGGTATTGAGGAGATTCTGGTGATGGTAAGCAAAGGTTATATACGTGTATTTGATTCCTGTTTCATGGGCCAGTTTCCCACACTCCACTTGACAAGTCCAGTGATTCCTAACTGGGATTGTGTAACATGCGGAAGGTTTTTAGAGAGAGGGAAGGCCTGAGTGATCACTTTTAAGCATTCTAAGCAGATGAACAAGAACTGAAATACAAACACAAGTTCCGTGATCTTTTCATTATTCTACAACCTTCCATCTGGGTTCCAATTCACGGGTCAAGAGCTATTTGGACATCAATAGTGGCCTTCATACTCTTTAACCTGTCAGAACTGTAAAACTGAACAGTTCTCAATGGAATTCAACAAATGAGTGTCAGTTTGAGTTCTTTGATTGCAAGCAAAAAAGTCTGTGCCTCTGACCAGCTGGAAGCATGTAGAGGCTATGGAGACACGCAGAAGGCTGACGGGAAGACAGAAGAAAACAGGAACTCGGTTCACGCTGCACCTGCAGTGAGCCAGAACCCTTTTCTGTTCTGTCCTGCGTCTCTCCACTTGTCCTTGTGTCTCAGAGTCCCAGCAGAGTCTGATGGATGGAGCATAGGTTCTCTGCCCCAAGGAATCGTGGGCAGTTCCAAGTGCTGTGATGGGCTCTGAAGCCCCTTTGGTTTCTTCAGCAATGAAGTTAGGAACTTCCTGACCTACTGCTCCTCAAACACTACACCCAGTGCGATAGGGGCAAGTCCCCCCCACCAAAGAGATCAAGGGCTGTTTTTTAAAAAGGACAATGGATGTCTAATGACCATAAAACAAGTGCCAATGACAAATGAGTGGAAGATCACTGAACGGTGTAGCTGTAGTTGTGGAAGACAACAAAAAGTTGAGAGAATCACTCTGAGCCATGATGTTTGGAGGGGACTAAGACCCATAGGGAGTGCCAGTAGGGATGTCTGCAAGTCCCAGATCAGGCAGCTCCTGGCATTCCTTTCTGTGCCTTTCCCTGGAATGGCCAAAATGGCTAGGATTTGTTACCCAACAAAATGTTATGCCACTCCTTTCCTAGCTCTACTTCACAATAAGAACAGGTAATATTTAGTACGTAGTTACTACGTGCCAGGCACTACTACTCTAATAATTAACGTAAACCCTCCCATTGAATCCTCACAATGACCTATTTGGTGGTTACTATACTGATCCCTGTTCTGCAGACGAGAACACCAAGACGCAGAACCTAGCTCACTAGCTGGTGAGAATTAGGATGTGGACTCAAAACCACGTAGCTTTGGGCCGGCCCGGTGGCTCAGGCGGTTAGAGCTCTATGCTCCTAACTCCGAAGGCTGCCGGTTGGATTTCCACATGGGCCAGTGGAGTCTCAACCAAGGTTGCCGGTTCAATTCCTCAAGTCCTGCAAGGGATGGTGGGCTCCGCCCCCTGCAACTAAGATTGAACACGGCACCTTGAGCTGAGTTGCCTCCTGGATGGTTGGAGCACAGGCTCTCAACCACAAGGTTGCCAGTTCAATTCCGCGAGTCCCTCAAGGGATGGTGGGCTGCGCCCCCTGCAACCAGCAACAGCAACTGGACCTGGAGCTGAGCTGTGCCCTCCACAACTAAGACTGAAAGGACAACAACTTGACTTGGAAAAAAGGCCTGGAAGTACACACTGTTCCCCAATAAAGTCCTGTTCCCCTTCCCCAATAAAATCTTAAAAAAAAAACCCAAAAAAACAGACAGGTAGCTTTGGTTGGGATCACTGAATCCTTTCATGAACAGTTAGATCTCCTTGAAGGAGGAGGCCCCAGGTACAAATTCACTGTAGGAACTTAGGACAAACACTGACGGACGGGTGTTACTCAGGCGAAACTGGGACTATGTTGTCGGTGCCTGGAAGAGGGAATAACCATGAGACCCAAAGAGGAGGAAGATATTGGGAGAAGGCAGTTTTTAAAAGTCACAAAATAAAACAAAAGGGTGGAAAGCTTTAACGACCCGTGAGGATTTCTCTGAAGTGTCGAACTGCGGAGAGCTGAAGAGCTGGGAATGTCACTGCATTCCACTTCAACTCCTGCCACTTTAGTTCCTACTGCCAAGGGACTTGTTTCCTGTGGTTCCCGGGATGGTTTATATTCCATTCCTGACACGTCTTTCACGCGGACTGGCCCGTGTGTGGAGCCAGGTGTGGAGCCTGAGCACAGCTGGCTCTAATTTGGGGCACGTCCTGCCATTTTAAGATGACCTCACCCCATTCTCTGGATTTTTTAATATGCAACTCACGCCACTTTTCAAAAATTTGGGTAATGACTTACTGGCTTTTTTTCTTGCGTTATCCTGCAGTGAGAGGGCTTTTTTAGTTTGTATACGGACTTGATAACTATTCTTTATAGGGGGTTGTAAAGTGTATCTACTAAAGGAGCGATTGAAAAATAGCACTTTTTTATTTCCACCATTCTGGCTATATTTCCGTCTTGGCCAACGAATCCCTTCCCACCCTCTTGTATCTGCCACATCTACCTTTGAAAAGCCAGCGCAGAATAAGAGGCTGATGGCTAAGTGGCTTTGGCAGGAACAGACCTGCATGGGCAGCTTGCCTCTGACACTGAACAACTGTGTGACTTTGGGCAAAATAGGTGACTGTACTCCACAGTGAATCCCAGGAAGAGCCGGGAACTCTGTTCTAGGGGGAGTGCCCCCTCCCTCCGGCCCGTCTGAAAGAAGCAGGCCCCAGCAAGTCTGGCCTGTTCTAGACCACCTGGCCAGGCCACAGCTGATGGCCCCTCAGCTGTGGACTTCTGACATGTGAGTGCCAGGCATGAAAGGAGAGTGGAAATGAATTAAGCTAATCAATTCCCTCTCAGAAATTTGAACTAGGAGAAATCAGGAGCAAATCATGCTATTGGGAGAGGGATGGGCGGGGCCAGGCCCTGATGAGCAGCGGTGACTGACACCTGGTAGGGAAGCCAGGGCAAAGGACAGAGTACCTGGTCCTAGAGCGTCACCTTGAATCCACAGCAGCTTGTCTCCAAGGTCCCCATGCTAGAGGAGCAGCCAGACACCTGATACCTCTCTGTCCCGTTGTAAAAGAAAAACAGGTGACTGAAGCCACTTCTGCCTGCTGCATATTCCATTGAGTTGAGGGTAATAGATGACGAGCCCCTGGGAAGAGATTAATGCAGTGAGGGAGGGGAACGAAGGAAACTCACCGCACAGCTGTGGGGAAAGGAATCTTCACTCAGCGCTCCTCCCCTCCTGGTGACTGATAGAGGAGGGAGAAAGAAAAGCAGAAAGGGCAATGCCTCTGGCAGTCTTCGGTGTAGGATAAGGGGGCCCTGTTTAGTAGAGAATATTACTGGATTTGGTGGCGCCCAGGGAGGCCCAGAACCAGTGTAGGGGACAGTTCAATTGTTTGGCATAATGAAGAGACTGAATTTGAAGGGAGGACCCCCAAAATGGAATCAGGGCGTGTTGGGGGCACCTCCTTAAGCTGTTCAGGAGGCTGCAGGCTTTGGAGATAGGTAGACAGAGAAGTTCCTGGTGAGGGAGACCTAGAGGATTTTTAAGACTATAAAAATATTCACAGTGAAAGAGTTTACCGTCACTATGAGGTAAACCCTTTCACCATCCAAAGCCTTCAGTAAAAAGAGTACAAAGTTGCCGTTTAAAAACACCCAGAAGAGGAGCACCTGGGCTTTAGATGCTCACTGAACATTACACCTGAGGCAGCTGGAACGAGCCTCTTGTTCCTGGAAGCAGAAGTGTGTGCTGCAGAGGGGGCCACGAGGACTGGGGAACTAGCGCCCACTGAGTGCCCAGCACAGCACCTGGCAGAGTAGGTGCCCAGCACATGGCATTGCGCAGAGGTTAACCAGCACCGGCTCTGGAGTAGCCACGGGGCGGAACATGCGGCAACTGGAGAAACAAACAACTTCTGACGGGATGAGCAAGAGCCTTGTTGACCCAACAGCTACGAGGGCACCTGCACTTGTCACGTCTCCATGACAATATCTACGAGATCCCACTAGCAGGAAGTTCAGTACTTCCATCTTGAGGCCTCCCGAACACCAGGCAAAACGAGTTGGCTGCCAGTGTCACTGCTGAAAACGGGTCTGCAGGATGCTGTGGCCCATCCCCATGATGCCCTTGCCGGTCCTGACCCACGGGCATCAGTTTCCCCTCCTCCGGGCTCCAAGGCCTCAGTTTCCTTAAGTCATCTTCACAAGTTTGGGATTCTCCCCGAACCTCCACACCCACAGGGTGGCCGAGCTCCCGGGTCCCAGCCTCAGCCCGGAGCCACCACAGCCCTGTCGGCTGGGCAACCTTGGTCAAGGCCACTGGATGGCCCCACAGGTCTCCCTGACCTTAGATCTCAGGGAGAAGGGGCTTAGGTCTCAGTTCTTCGCTCCCTGAAGCCTCCTGGTTTGCTTGGGCCAGAACTCTGCAGACAGGGGTGGCTAAGCCTGCTAAGCCTGTTCCACAGTATCCCTCACCTGGAAAATGGAAGCCCACTCTCCTTCCACTGCAAAACAAAGGGGCTCTCAGCAGACCCAGACCTACTCCGGGATGTCCTTCTGTCTCTGCTTGTTCAAAAAAAAAGCAGCTGGGAGCTTTTTCCTCTCTGTTAAAAAAAAAAAAATTGCTGCATATTCCATTGAGATGAGGGTAATAGATGAGGAGCCCTGGGAAGAGATTAATTTCCATTTTGTTACAAAAACATACAAGCAGACTGCTGAGAATCTGATCCCTCATTTTGCTTGTAAAACATGTTTTCTATTAGTTCATTCCTTTTTCCAGAGTATATTAATTTGCATTTACTCCTTTTTAGAATTGGCTACTAACTTTTTTGAGACTGACTGTCAGAGAACTTTTCCTTCAAATAAACATAATGTTAAATCCTCTAAAGAACCAGCCTGAAAAGAACATGTGAGACCAGCATAGCCAGTCTCCCTCTCTGTGCTCACACAGGTCAGCTGTGCCCCAACTCCAGCCAATCCTGGGGGATCTGACCCCAAATGCTCTGGCCTGAGGACAGGCAAAACCAAGGACTTTACCTTTTCTCCATCACGGTGAAATTTTTAAAAATCTATTTTTACTAAAATCAAGCAAGACAGAGGGAAAGGAATATGCTATAAGCAGTGTAAGACTGGATGGATTTACAAAGTAGGAGTGTGAGTCACTGCTCACCTCGAGCTTTGTGCCTCCCTCTCCTTGGATGCAGGACCTGCTGGCTGCTTTCCTGATTTTGAGCATTCGCTACCCCACCCCAAGTACTGCCGGGCTACTGGTTGGAGCTAAAACTCCAGTCAGGAGTCCATGGCCAGTGGATGGTCATGGGGTCAACAGAACGTCCTGCCCCAAGCCCACCTGTCTTCAGGGATCTGATGGGAAGGAAGAGGTGGGCTGCCTGGCTGGACCCAGGCCCCTTCTCCATCCGGTCCCACATTGCCCCCTCTGCAGACAGGCCATTTCCTCCCACGTGCTATTGATTACGTTTATCAATTCTCTCTCTTTTTCCTCCATTTTCTTTAAATTTATTACTTCCTTTTTCTCCTTTCTCTTGGTTTGTAACTCAAAGGGCACAAAGTTCATCGAGTATTGACTTGATTTATCATTTCTCTTCTTTTCCCTCCCTAATATAAGCACTGGGAGCAATAAATCTCCTCTAAGTACTGCACTGGCAGCATCCCAGAAGTTGAGATATGTCACTTTCTTGGTTTTATTCTTTAAATATTCTGTGGAGTCCTCAACGTCTTCCCTAATGAAAGGTTTATTTAAGAAAGGATCTGCTCTGCCAAATGCAGTAAGAAACAGCTGAAAAAGAGGTTCAACTAGAGGAAGGAAGAGGAAAGAGATAAAAATGATCATTTGTCGATAATGTGATTTTATTACTAAAATAATCAAATGAAAAACTCTTACGATTAAATAAGAGTTTCATTAAAGTGAATGGATACAATATAAACATTCACAATTAAATTCCTTTCCTCTATACCAACAACTAGAAAATAAAAGGGTAGAAGAAGCCATACAAGACAGTAACTGCAAAAGTCACGTACCCTAAAAAGTAGTTTAACAATAAATATGCAGAAACTATATGAAAACAGTTATGAAAGAAGACAAGAAAATAAAGAGACATCATGCTCATGGTAAGATTCAATGTTGTAATGATGTAGTTTCTTTTGAAATTGATGTCTATATTTAAAGTAATATCAATCAAAAATCTCAACGAAAATTTTTGGAAAACGTGCCCAAATGATTCTGAAGTACATCTGAAGAAAAACAAACAAACAAACAAACATAGCTTTCCCCACCTTTTTCCCCAGGGAGGTGAGGTGTAGGCTTGGTGAGGAGCATGGATGGCAGGGTGGGAGGTAGGCAAGGTCAGAGAACTGGCCACGAGCCACAGCCTTTCAGTTCCTGAGCTTTCAAAGTGGTTCCAGGGCAACTCCCAGACATGACTTTAGTGTTTCCTACTGGGGACGATGTGAGTTTCTTTCAGTCATTCATCAGATATTCACTGAGCATCAGGCATGGTTGTAGGAAGGAGGGATGGAGCATGGACCAGACAAAGTCCCTGCCCTGGGGAACTGATGTTAGTTGGGGAGGCAGACAATAGACAAGGAAACTCCTGTTATCGCAACAGGTGCTGTGAGGTCCAAAGCAGAGAGCTTTAGGCAGAGCCAGTAGGCAGGGGAGCTGCTCATAGGGAAGGTGTAGGATGAGGTCACCCCCAGAACTGGATCCATGGGAAGAAGGGGAGATGCCAGGCCGAGGAGGGCCTGGGCTGGGCCTTAGATGACATTACCTCCTCCGACTGCACTGCCTTTTTACAGACACCTCCCCGTCCCCGACAGCACGGCTCCACGTGGCCACAGGCAAGCCTGGTTAGTGAGACAGCTGACTCAAGGCCACCAGGCTGTTTCTCTCTCCAGGAATTTGAAATCCAACACAGGAGTGAATGGAGTCCTTGCGTAAAGAGGCACTGAGCAGTGAGGGGCTGGAGAGTGAGGCTCAGAGGGGCATTGGGCAGGCTGGACCCAGCTGCCAGCTGGAGAATGGGGAGCTGAAGGCAGGTACTGGGGTTCAGAGCGGAGCTGGGGCACTCGGGGAGAGAGGAGCAGGGATCTGACTGTCCCCTGGAGAGACAGAGAGACAGAAAAAAACAGAGATAGAAAGAGACAGAGACAAAGACAGAGAGAGACAAAGAGACATAGAGACAGAGACAGACAGACAGAGAGAAACAGAAAGAGACCAGACAGAGACAGAGAAACCACCCATGACTTTCCAGGGCCCCTGGCACTCAGCCGAGAGTCTCACAACAGACTCCAAGAGAATCTATCTTTTATCAATTGGTCCCCAAATGGCCAATTCACCAAACTTATCTAGTATACTGATTTTCCATGCACCATTTTAGATAGTATACTTTTTCAGTATTTAATATTCTCCTTTAATATCATACCAGCATTTTAAGAAATGTTTAAATTGTTGAAAACTAGAATTTTAGTCTAGTTTAGCCTTTTCGACTATGCTGTTTATATGATGATATTCCTAATTTATAACATTTCATATAAGAATTTTCAGTGTATACTGATTTCTCTTGAATTCTTTTAAAAGTCACATTCTGTTTGCCAACATTTAGCATTTTTAGGAGTCTTTTCCCAATTTCTCTGAATGGCCAATTTGATGAATTTAACAAATGTACTGAATGCACCAGACTCAGTGCTGTTCACTATTCAGTAAGCTGACAGAGCAATCTGTATTTTATGGAATCGTTTTCAAAGACCTCAAAGGCAGTTTTGATTTTGTCTTCAGATGGCATTTTAAGCAGCGTCCAGTTTGCTTCTGTCTCAGAGCTGCGAAGAAGGGAAGAAAACAGGACAAACAGCTGCGCCCAGCAGAGCCCGCTTGCAGGAAGGGACGCTGCTGGAGCAAAGGGAGGGGAAGAGAGCTGTGCAAGGAGGAAAGGGGCCACAGATGTTAGGTGTCCTGCGAAGGCTGTCAAGGAGCCAGCGAGGGGAGGTTAGAGCACATATAAGAAGGCCGAATGTGAGACCTGCAGGAGTCCCCGGGAGGAAGGGCCAGAGGCCGGTCCCCGGCGTCAGCCTCTTGCCCCAAGCCCCGCTTGAGTCTTTCTTCCCTGCATCTGGAAAAACCAAAGTAGATCACAAGTAAATGAAATATTTACCTAATCCGACACACATACATAATTAGTCGTTGCTGCTTTTTCTTCTATCATAATGTTATATTAAATATAATTGGGCATTAAGCTTTTACCACGTTTAGAATTACTTTCTTAGGATAGAATGCCTAGAAATTAGCAGATCAGAAAGTTCAAACAGCCATGTTCATGCCAAACGACTTCCCCATTTGGGGGAAAGGGATTTTACCAGCTTAGATGAGCGATGCCTGAGAGCCAGCTGGCCCATATCCCCAAGGCCCGACGAGCATTTGCTCTTTAGAAATTCTATAGTTTCGATCTTTACAGTGCAAATCATGGGAGAGTAGTTTCAGTTTTGCTCTTGAAACATCTGTGAAGCGCTATCGCCAGCTCACAGTCTTTCCTGTCACACGTGTCACTGGTCCGCAGTGAGTGAAGGAGCTTTGTCTTCTGGACACATCGCTGCTGTGTGTGCTGGACCTGGAGATCTGCATTCCCAAAAAAGGCAGTGACCATCATCGTCATATGCCACCAGTGTTCTCCAGAAACAGACTGACTGGAAGAGGTGATCCTGTCATGGAAGGAAAGCAAGTAGCAGGAGAACCCCCTCAGTATATTTCCAAAAGTGGAAAGTCTGGGCAGAGAGCAACTACAAAATCCTTAAGCACATTTACTTTGAAAGTGAAGCGTGGACAAGAGACCTTTTAAGCTACCTCTCCTTGGTCAATTCTGCTGTTCTCTACTCTGCACAGAATAGGAGCAGGTGTGTGCAGGTAAAGGGGCTGGTTGGGGCCTGAGTGGGGTCAAGAGGGTGGGCTGGGCAGGGCCGGGGCCTCGGTGTGGACCCTGATGTCTTAGGACACGTGACTGTCCTCAGTAAACAATGGACAAACTCAGAAACCATGTTAAGTGTCGATTTAAAAATCCCCATTGTTTTCGGCTTTGAAAAGCTCTTAATTTGGTGATTTGATATGAAGATGGAAATTCTCTCAGAAACAGTTTTTGTCCGAGGTAAGTATTAAAATTGTAGGTTTTTAGGTGGTTGCTAGGAGCATGGCTACCTCCAAATCCTGGCTGTCACACTCACTGCCCCCATTCAGTAGATGAAGAAAATACTGGAGGAAAAGCTTTTGACTTCGTGCAGGTCCAAAGTGAGAAACCACTGTCAGCATATGGGCGGAGAATCCGAGTAACCTCCATGTCCAAGCAGGTCCCTGCTGGAATCCTCGGGTGGGGAAACATGGGCTTTGTTTCTGGCGCGGGCCAGGCTGCCCACACACTAACAATCAACTGTTTGGAAATCCTGAGGCCTCGGGAGACTGTGTGACCAGCAGGAGGGCTCTCAGAGGATGTGATCCCCAAAGAGGGGACAACAAGGTCTCTGCTGGGCCCAGACCTGAGTCCCCAGGATTCCACCAGGGCCCTCAAACCACTGGAGAGGACTTGTCAGCCCATCCCAGGCTCCATCTCCACCCCATGGCTCCCTCTCACCTCCCAGAGGTCCTACACCTCCCGGCCTCACCTGCCCTCTGAGATAGCAGCATCCTGGAGGACAAGCCAGGAACAGCAGGTGGCAGCATCAGGAGCTGAGACTGTTCGTTGAACTTGGACACTCAGGGGAAGTCTTGTCCTCCAGAAGGGATTCATCATACATTCATTCATTTGTTAGGCACCTACTATGTGCCAGATACTCTGCTAGGTGCTTGTGTATGGGTAACTACAAATCTAATTTTAAAAATTAATTTTAGTTCCACTGGTGCCAAAAGGGAAAGAGAACTTCCCCCCTCTTTATCATTCCCTTTAGAAAATGTAAACTTGGAAGGCTTTCTCTGTTTCTTTGAGATGTATATAAATATTTTTAAAAGTCAGTGAGCCTCTTGGCCAGCTCTGCAGTCCCAGGAATGCCTTTCTTTTGGCATTGATGCCATCTCTTTGAAAAGTAAACATCAAGAAGGGCGGTCCCCTTCTCTCTGTCTGTGTGGGAGGGAGTTTAAGCCTAGGTGCTTGGCTCCAGATATAGCTTCCTGCTTGTTGAAAAGACTTGAGATGTTTTATCTTTCATTTTGTCTAAAGGATAAAGACAGTTAATACGTATGTAATGAGTTATATCTGCCTGGTGACACAAAATGGTGACATTTCCTTCTGTCTTTGTCATCTTTTTGATGGATTGCCTGTAACGGACATGGCAGCCCAGGTCAATGTTTATTCAGCAGTAAAACTATTTCTTTCTCTTCCTTTGTGGAGAGGTTTTCTGGGTTGACAGGTGTCTTACTCCACTCCTGCTGCTATAACAAAATACCACAGAATGGGTGGCTTATAAACAAGAGGAATTGATTTCTCACAGTTCTAGAAGCTGGCCGTCCAAGATCAGGGTACAGCATGGTTGGGTTCTGGCGAGATCCTCTTCTAGCTGCAGAAAGCTGACTTCCTGCTATGTCCTCCCAGGGTGGAAGGGATGAGCCCGCTCTGGGGTCCCTTTCATCAGGGCACTAATTCCATTCATGAGGGTTCCACCTGCATGACATAGTTACCTCCCAAAGGTCCCATCGTAATACCTCGTAATATCATCACCTGGGGGGCTATGTTTCAATATATGAATTTGGGGGACACCAACATTCGGACCATGGCAGCAGGAGAGTTTATTTTTAATTACTTTCCCAACAATTGGAATGTAGCAGTGAACAAGGCAAAAATAGTCGTGCTTTCAGGAGGTTACAATATATTGGTTCCAGGCAAGATGCAGACAATATTTAAACACTGACAGAGAGGAATGTACAGTTAGGGGTGGGGATAACCCTAAACAATATGTGGGTTCCCTCTTCCCAGGGCCATCCAGGTCCTTCACTTGGGGGAGAAGGACAGGGAACCCTGTTACCCCTGGGGCTTCTCCTGGGTTATTACTAGCAGGTCAGCACTGCAAGTGTTGCCCAGAAAACAGGTAGATTGGAGACATAAAGACCAAAAGAAAACTTAATTGACTGTAAACTCTGGTGACAGAAGGAACATACTAAGTAGCCACAGAAGAACTTACAAAGGAAAACATGAACAGATGGGATAACACAGGAATTTATAACTTCTGTAGCTTTTTCTTTTGCCCATCCACCATTATAAAGGTAATCCAAGTAAGGAAATATTTACATTATTATTTTATAAAGTGTTTGTAAATGTTGATAAGGCCTTAAAAACACTAAGGCCTTAAAAATAAATGGGCAAGGGGTTAAAGCAGACCCTTCTCAAAAGAGGAAACACAAGTATAGCGGATAGATTCCACCTAGAAATAAAACTTCTGCAACTTAAACCAACAATGAGGGGCCATTTCTTACCTCTTCTCAAATGGAGGACCTACTAAGGGCAGGGGCTGAGGGAACACTGAGGTGAATGGGACCTAGTGAGCCTCCGGGCCTCTAATCCAGAAGCAGAGGAGAAGGGCTCAGAGAAGTGCTTTGAGCATTTTAGGTAAGCGCCTCCAGAGAAGCCCCAGGGGTCTGGGTAGGGGTGAGGCACAGGAAGAGAGACGTACTAGGTGGAGGGTAAGTTTTGAGGTGTTTTCAGTGGGAATATGGCCTTGAAGGAAGTGAGGTATGGACAGGGAAGGCTGGTAGCAGGAGCCGAGAACCAGATGACAGGAGAATATATACTTGCGCTAAGGCGTTGTGAGAGAGAAAGCTGCAGAGAGAGGGGTTGGCTGTACTGCAGGGTATACATGTACACTGGGGGTGAGGGGAGGGTAAGAGGGGTCCCAGTTCCCAAAGAAACAACCCTGCCCTGTTATGCAAAGGTGCCTCAGACCTCAGACTCCCCAAAAGTGAGTCCTGCCCTACCTCGGCCTCCACTGGGGAGACTCGAACACCAGGCGCCAGGGACAATTGAAAAGAAACAGTTTTGGAAGCACAGTGTTTATAAAGAAAATTAGCTGAGAAGGGAGCGCATGGCTGGTGAGTCAGGCTGATTTGTTCTGTGGTACTTTCCACTCTCCTGTTTGTGTTGGAGCCCCACATATCTTCCAAGAACAATAGAAAGAAAGCTTCAGTGCCAGATAATAAACTTCCAGTGTGTCATTTAGTGGCAAAGATAAGGAAGTTTTTCGATGACAGTGGTAAAGTATAAGTGGGTTATTATATGCCCACAGAAATTATGGCTGAGGCCAGGTTAATTTTTTTCTAGGGCTACATAGGGATGAGAAAAATGGTGTTAGCATTTTTATGAGGTCACAGAATGTCAGGGCTGACTAATGTCTCTGAATAAGTATCTCATGCTTAGAATTTAATGCTCTCCCAGTTGCCTCTTAAAGAAAAGCCCAAGTGGTGACAGCCACCCACGGTCTGCCATTCTTGTGCTAGAACACTTGTTGGAAAACTGACTTTCCAACGTGGAAGCCTGTAGACTCCCTGCTCATGGCACAGAATAACTGAGCTTCATTCTCCTGCCCCTTTGGGATGTTTGACCAGTGAGAAGTACGCCTGCCTGTGGCCATACTCACTGAATGCATAGAATCAAAGTCACACTGCAGGTCCCTACCCGGAGGCCCTGCTATGGTGCTAGATTAGTTACAGACTAGTGTTTGACAGCTTTCAATAAGGCTTTTCCCAACTCCCCAAGATTGTGAAATTCAGGGGGAAATGATTGCCCTCCAAGAGTCATCAAAAAGAGCCTGGAAAGAATATGGCAGAGTCATACAAGCTCATATGAAAAATCTAGAATGGCTCTCAGGCCTCTAAGACTCCACTGGGAACTTCCCAGATGGATAAACATGTCTCAAAAAAGATTGTGTTCTCCAAAAGGACATTGACCACACAAAAGGTGCCACGTCCAAGTGGGGCCTGTCCAAGCAAAGTCTTGGTGGGCCGTGGCCTAGGACCCATGGACAAGACTGCCTCTTTGAGAGATGGATGTGTCTGACGGTGCCATTAGTCATTGACTTCATCAAGTTTCCTTGTTCTGATTCCATCTTCCCCAAACAATCTTCTGTTTATGATTTGCTTTCCCAAATGTGGGTCAGCCACAGAGAACACAATTCATGGATTGTACGGCCAGGTGTTTTCCAATTCCCTTGGCAGCAACATTTCTCACAAGAAAATGAACTACATTAGAGTTCTTGAGTGGATACATCATTCTCATAAGTTTGGTTAATATGACTGCATCCTAGAGAGCAGATGGCCTGGTGTATGGACCCAATCAGGACTCAGCATGACCCACCCCTGACCACCACCATCCCCAACAGCAAGAATGGCTAACACTCATGTACGGGTTTCTGTGTGGACATAAGTTTTCCATTCTCTTGGGTATTTACCTAGAGGTGCAATTGCTAGGTCAAGTGGTAATTCTATGTTGAACTTTTTGAGGAGCTACCAGACTGTCACAGTAGCTGCACCAAATTACATTCCCACGAGGGTTCCAATTCCTTCACAATCTCATTAACAACACTTGTAATCTTTTTTTGTTTCTGGCTGTTTTTGTTGTTGTTATTGAGGTATAATGGACATACACTGTGTATTATCTGTAGTTTTAATTATAGCCATTCTAGTGAGTGTGGTATGTCCTCATGGTTTTGATTTACATTTCCTTAATAACTAGTGATGTTGAGCACTTTTCATGTGCTCATTGGCCATATGTGGATCTTCTTTGAAGAAATGTCCATTCAGATCCTTTGTCCACTTTTCAATTGGTGAGAGGTCTTTTCCCTCCTGACACCAAATGTGAGGTATCTTTTCCAACCTCACTTCTCCAACACAGCTGGGTGTCCTACAATTCAATCCTATTCTAACACTAACTCCACTGTCACACACTCCACAGATTTAAGTGTTCAGTTCCACAGGACTGCCTTCATTTCAAATGTCAGCCACAAGTATCAGGTCCCCAGGTTACCTACACTTCTGTCCAACTTGGCTACAAAGTTGGGGGATCACCCCCCAGGCTCAATAATCATCTAGAATGACTCACAAAGTTCAGAAAAAAATCTAAAGGGTCATGAGCGGGAGATCCAAGATAGCGGAGTAGATAAACACTGTGCCTGCATCCTT
Organism: Rhinolophus ferrumequinum; assembly: GCF_004115265.2. Lineage (NCBI taxonomy): Eukaryota > Metazoa > Chordata > Mammalia > Chiroptera > Rhinolophidae > Rhinolophus > Rhinolophus ferrumequinum. Next base: position 6,715,175 of record NC_046291.1, read on the forward strand.
CCATGAACACATTAAAATTATAATTAAGTTATAGAACAATCAACCTGGAGAATCATCTGAAGTCTAGCTGAACAGAACTTTTATAACTAAGAATATAAAGAAGAAGCCACCTCGAAACGGGTAAGAGGGGCGGAGATGTCAAACCAGCTAGCCCCAAAACTCCAAGTGGCGGTTGAGAATCAGGAGGGATATCTCAGCCACAGAGGTTTCCCCTGGAGGAGCGAGGGATCACAGCCACAAACCAATGTCCCAGCCCGGAGTACTGGTGCTGGGAAGCGGAGTCCCCACAACATCTGGCTGTGAAAAACAGTGGGGATTCCGACCCTCCAGATAGGAGAGAAGGCTGCAGGAAACCCAGATGTCCTCTTAAATGGCCCACGCACAGACTCTCTCACTTGCAGGCACTCACCTTAGGCTCCAGCGAAGGGACAGTAACTCGGAGGATGTTGGAGACACATGCAGGATAGACTGAGATGTGTGGCTTCATGGTGAGGCCTGGAGGACAGTCACCATTCTCCCTATGTGGGGTCTTCCCATGCAGCCAGCAGTCAAGTGCCATCTTTTCTGTGTTGAGCCAGCCCCCACAGGCCAAATCTGAATTTGATTGGCCTGGTGAGCTCTGCTGCTCCACCCTGCTGACTCATTGGGACCCTGCCCCACCTAACTGCCCAACACGTGAGGCACTTTCTCTGAGAGCAGCCAGGTCCCCCACCCCTGAATTGCACTCTTTTTGGAAAACTATTGGAGTCCATGGGCCCCAGGTGGGTGGCAACTGGCCTAAGTGTGCTCTGAGACTTTTGCTGAGTTGCTCCAGGCTCAGCACTGGCACCAAACCAGAATCTACATTAACCTATTGACCACAATTCTTCCCACTCTAGTGACTCTCTGAGACCCCACCTCACCCAATTAGTGTACCACTTAATCAGCGGCTGAACCTTATTTATGAGGTTTTATCAGTGGCTGAAACTTAAGGAAGCTGGTAGGTGGCAGCAGACCTCAGGGTGTGCTGGCATTTTGCGGAGCTATCCCAGGAGCAGTACTGGTGGCACATGAACCAAACCCTCGGTTCACAGCATGTGCCTCCAGGGTTAGCACAGGCAGCAAATGTATGGTGTCATATTGGTACTAGATTTGTTGGGGTGATAGATGGGAGGGAGTTGGGGGCAGGGTGAAAAAGAAGTACAAACTTGTAGTTACAAAATAGTCATGGGGATGTAAAGTAAAGCACAGGGAATATAGTCAATAATATGGTAATAATTACGTATAGAGCCAGGTAAGTACTAGACTAGTCAGGGGGATCATTTCTTAAATTATACAAAGTCTAACCACTATGCTGAATACCTGAAATTAATATAAAATAAAATTGAATGCCAACTGTAATTGAAAAATTTAAAAAGGGGGAAAGGTGAAGGGGAATAAGAGGTCCAAATTTTCAGGTATAAAACAAGTAAGTCATGGGGATGTAATGTACGGCATAGGGAATATAGTCAATAATATTGTGATAGGGGCAGCAGGGTGGCTCAGTTGGTTAGAGCACGAGCTCTAAACAACAGGGTTGCCAGTTCGATTCCCACATGGGCCAGTGAGCTGCACCCTCCCCAAGTAGATTGAAGGCAACGAACTGCCACTGAGCTGCTGGAGGGGCAGCTGGAGGCAGCTGGATGGCTCAGTTGGTTAGAGAACGAGCTCTCAACACCAAGGTTGCTGGTTCAATTCCTACAAGGGATGGTGGGCTGCACCCCTTGCCACTAAAGATTGAAAACGGTGACTGGACTTGGAGCTGAGCTGCGCCCTCCACAACTAGATTAAAGGACAACGACTTGGAGCTGATGGGCCCTGGAGAAACACACTGTTCCCCAATATTCCCCAATAATATTAAAATAATAATAATAATATTGTGATAGCCAATAATATTGTGATATGGTGTCAGATGCTGGACTTATCATGATGATCACTTTTTAGATATATAAATGTTGAATAACTATGGTGTACACCTGAAACTAATATTGTATGTTCGATATACTTAATAAAAATCTTTTTAAAAATAAAATAAAAACAATTAAAACAAAGGAGTCATAAGCACAGGAGCCTCTGTCCTCGTGGGGTTGGGGTGCACCACCCTCCCAGCTTATGGATATGTTTCCCACTTCAGAAGCTCTCCAAACCCTGTCATTTAAAGGTTTTTTATGGAGATTTTAGTATGTAGGCATGATTGTGCCATTGGTGATTAACTCAATCTCCAGCCCATCTCTCCTCCCTGGAGGTTGGGGGATGGGGTTGGAAGTCCCAACCTTCTAAGCAAACCTTGGTTTTTCTGGAAACCAGACCCCGTCCTAAAGCTACCTAGTATCACCTCAATAGAACAAAAGACGCTCCTATCACCCTTTTCACTCAGGATTTCTATGCCAGAAACTGAGGGACAAGATCAACTATTTTTCTTATTTTACCACAATTGGGTTATTTGTCTTTTTATTGAGTTGTAAGTGTTCTTTATATATTCTAGATACCAGTCCCCAATAAAATACATAATTTGTAAATCTTTTCTCCCAGCCAGTGGTTTGTCTTTTAACTTTTTTGTTGGTATCTTTTGAAGCACAAAAGCTTTTCATTTTTGTGAAGTCCAATTTACCTATTTTTTTTTCTTGGTTTCTTATGCTTTTGGTGCCATAGCTAAGAAGCCATTACCAAATCCAACGTGACAAAGATTTATCCCTAAGTTTTTTCCCTAAGACTTTTATAGTTTTAGCTCTTATATTTAGATCTATGATTCATTTGGGACTAATTTTGTATCTGGTGTGAGGTAGGTATACAACTTCAATTTTTTTACCTGTGGCTATCCAGTTGTCCCAGTACCATTTGTTGAAAACACTATTCCTTCCCCTATTGATTGTCTTGGTACCCTTGTCAAAAATCAATTGACTAAAAATGTGAAGTTTATTTATGGACTGTAAATTCCATTCATCTATATATCTAACTTTATGCCACGACCACACTCCTAATTAATGTTGCTTTTTAGTACGTTTTAAAATTGGGAAGTCCTCCAACATTCTTCTTTTTCAAGAGCATTAAATATAGTTACTTGTAGAACCAAACCATATGAAGTTTAAAAGAGAATATGGTGTGTGAAGGCGATAAGCTCTATCAATATAGATATAGAACAGCTATAAAAATTGGGGTGAGATCTTTTGTTTTGGCTGTTCTGGGCCTCTTCAGTTTTCATATGAATTTTAGCTTGTCAATTTCTGCAAAGAAGCCATCCAGGATTCTGACAGGGATTGCAATGAGTCTGCAGATCAGTTTGAAGAGTATTGCCATTTCAATAATATTAAGTCTTTTGATCCATGAACATAAGATGTCTTTCCATTTATTTGGGACTTTTACATTTCTTTCAACAATATTTTGTAATTTTAAGAGTATATATGTCTTACACTTCTGCTGTCAAATTTATTCCTAAGCATTATTAATTCTTTTTGGTATTGTTGTAAGTGAAATTGTTTTCTTAATTCCATTTTCAGATTATTCATTCCCAGTGTATAAAAATACAATTGATTTTTATATATTGACCTTGTATCCTGCAATTTTACTGAACTTGTATATTAGTTCTAATAGTTTGCCATACTTTTTTTTTTAACACAATATGAAAACAGACATTAGGAATGCTTCCTCAATGACATTTGGAACTTCCTCATTCCAAAAGTTCAGGAGAACTAATTTCACATTAAAAATGAGGAACACAAAGTATCAATGTCCAATCCCATCCACAGTGTCTAGTAGGAGAAAAAGAATAAGGAGCAGAATAACACCCACACAGACAATGAACAAAACTATACTAACTGCACCAAATCAAGGAAAAAATACATTAGAAAAGCCAGAATTAGAAAAACTCAGAAATGAGATGACAGCATTTAGGACAGATTTAAAAATGAAAAAATAGTTTCAGATATGAAGATTAAATTAGAAGAAACATAAGAGAAAGAGAATGTGAAAATAGGAAAACAAATTTAAATCAAAAGAAAGAACGCTAAAAGGGATTCAAGAGAAAATGACAAATGTTGGAAATAGGCAAAGGAGTCCCTGAAAATGAAATTCATAGCAAGGGAACAGAACAAATACTAAAAACTAAAATTCAGACACTTTCCTGAAATTAAAAAAAAGGGGAGAGGGGGTGATTTGATACTACATTGCATCAGTCAGGATCCATTTAGGAGAGAAAGTAATTTGAATAGGGAAAGTTCCATATAAAGAATTACTAACTATAACAGGGGATTGGAGTAATGGGGGAATGGCTAGTAAGGAGTAAAAGGAATTCTAAAGAATACAGGAGTAGCAGATAAAGGGAGAAACCTCTGCACCTAGAGCTGAGACAGATGAACCTAAAAAAGGTCCCCCTCTCCCAGGGCTGAGATCAAAACCTTGGAAGAGGACACAGCTATGACACACTGAAAGTCTGCTGAGGCTGTGAAGCCACTGAAGGGGGTACCAAGTGAAGCTATGTATGGGGAGGTGCCCTGTGCCACTAACCACCAGGAGCTGTAGGAACTGAGCACTGCAGGACCTGAGCACTGCAGGAGTGACATGCACTGCAGGAGCTACATGCGCTGCAGGAGCTACATGCATTGCAGGAGCTACATATACTGCAGGAGCCACATGCACTGCAGGAGCTACATATACTGCAGGAGCTACATGCACTGTAGGAGCTACATGCACTGCAGGAGCTGAGCACTGCAGAAGCTACATATACTGCAGGAGCTACATATACTGCAGGAGCTACATGCACTGCAGGAGCTACATATACTACAGGAGTGACATGCACTGCAGGAGCTACATGCACTGCAGGAGCTACATACACTGCAGGAGCTACATATACTGCAGGAGCTACATGCACTGCAGGAGCTACATACATTGCAGGAACTACAAGCACTACAAGAGCTACATACACTGCAAGAGCTGAGCACTGCCAGAGCTACATGCACTGCAGGAGCTGAGCACTGCAGGAGCTACATATACTGCAGGAGCTTCATATACTGCAGGAGCTACATGCACTGCAGGAGCTACATGCACTGCAGGAGCTACATATACTACAGGAGTGACATGCACTGCAGGAGCTACATGCACTGCAGGAGCTACATGCACTGCAGGAGCTACATATACTGCAGGAGCTACATGCACTGCAGGAGCTACATATAATGCAGGAGCTACATGCACTGCAGGAGCTACATATACTGCAGGAGCTACATACACTGCAGGAGCTACATATACTGCAGGAGCTACATGCACTGCAGGAGCTACATACATTGCAGGAACTACAAGCACTACAAGAGCTACATACACTGCAAGAGCTGAGCACTGCCAGAGATGCATGCACTGCAGGAGCTGAGCACTGCAGGAGCTACATATACTGCAGGAGCTACATATACTGCAGGAGCTACATGCACTGCAGGAGCTACATGCATTGCAGGAGCTACATATACTACAGGAGTGACATGCACTGCAGGAGCTACATGCACTGCAGGAGCTACATGCACTGCAGGAGCTACATGCACTGCAGGAGCTACATACACTGCAGGAGCTACATATACTGCAGGAGCTACATGCACTGCAGGAGCTACATGCACTGCAGGAGCTACATATACTGCAGGAGTGACATGCACTGCAGGAGCTACATGCACTGCAGGAGCTACATGCACTGCAGGAGCTACATATACTGCAGGAGCTACATGCACTGCAGGAACTACATATACTGCAGGAGCTACATGCACTGCAGGAGCTACATATACTGCAGGAGCTACATACACTGCAGGAGCTACATATACTGCAGGAGCTACATGCACTGCAGGAGCTACATACATTGCAGGAGCTACAAGCACTACAAGAGCTACATATACTGCAAGAGCTGAGCACTGCCAGAGCTACATGCACTGCAGGAGCTGAGCACTGCAGGAGCTAAAAATACTGCAGGAGCTACATATACTGCAGGAGCTACATGCACTGCAGGAGCTACATGCACTGCAGGAGCTACATATACTACAGGAGTGACATGCACTGCAGGAGCTGAGCACTGCAGGAGCTACATATACTGCAGGAGCTACAAGCACTACAAGAGCTACATTCACTGCAAGAGCTGAGCACTGCCAGAGCTACATGCACTGCAGGAGCTACATGCATTGCAGGAGCTGAACACTGCAGGAGCTACATGCACTGCAGGAGCCTGGTGCACAAGAAACATTATAGAGTCGAGAAAAGAAACCCCTTCCTCCACCAGCACCCCTACACCAACGTCCATTGACAAAGTTTAACATGAGGCCAGCTCTCAAAGGAGGAATACAGGGTCCTGCTCCATTATTGCAGAGCCAATAATGAAGAATGGATTTGGGAGCTGAAACACAATTGATTAATAGCGTGAATATATTTTAAAAGATACACAGTAGACCTGAAAAAAATTAACTCAGAATTTGCAACACCAAGACATATTTTAGCAAATTTACTGGATATTAAACGGAGGGAAATCCTTTAATCATCAAGGAGAAAAGGAGCAAGTAACTTATAAGGGAAAGAAAATTAGATTATCATCAGACATTTCAACAGCACTGCTTTGTACCAGAAGAGTGTGACCTATTGAAGGGAGCAAACGTGTGAGCCAAGGATTTTGTATCCAGGAAAACTTACTTTCAAGTACAAAAGGTACAAATGTTGTCAACGTACAAGAACTCAGGGAATATTCTCATGAGTCCTTCCTGAAAAACTTTACTAGAGAACAAGCCTCAGACTGCCAAAATCGCTAGCGATATCAGCATAAGAACTAGCGGAGAGTATTAAATACACAGTTACTTGTAGAACTAAACTCTATGAGGTTTAAAAGGAAGAGAACATGGTGTATGAGGCTGATAAGCTCTATCAATGCGGATATGGAGCAGCTATAAAAACTGGGGTGAGAACTTTTCAACTATTCCCAGTTATCATTCTGGTGGGGCAGCATTAGTATTTCTATTCCCTGCTGTGTGTGTAATGTTGCCGGAAACAAATGAGCAATTATGGGATATTTTAACAATTATCCCGTGTCCTAAAAATCAGGATTCTCAGTGTGGAAGAAAGGAGATAGAGCTGTAATTTTTTTTAAAGATTAAAAAAAGAAATCTGTAGCCCTGAAGTTTAATTGGAAATAGCAGTATGAACTTATGAGGTATTTGTCTATCATTCTATCTGTAGCTATTAGTGTGTCCACTGACAAGGCCTAGAAACAATGGCCAACCCAACAGCAGTGGGCACAGAGGCCACAGTGTACTCAAGAAATGCCACTTCCCACTGAAAGTCAGGGCGAGGCGGAGAAATGACTGACTGCAGGTCTGAGGAGAAACATACAAAACGAGTTTGGAACATCTTGACATAAACAATAGCATGGAAACCATCATAGACATGCTATACTCAGACTAGGGTAGTGTCAAAAGAACACAGGAGCCAACCCACAGAGGTTCCCACTGGCTAAAGATGGGATAGTTTGAGCTTCGATCATAGTAATAATTCCAACAAATTGAAACTCATCAAATTTATTTAAATCTATGAGTTCATAATGATACTGAAAATGAATTGGTCACCTCCAGAAGATGATAAGGAACCAGTTTATTATTTTGCAAACTGGTAAATGTAGGGAGAAAAGGAAGCATTTATCCTGCTTCTGCTATATGAGCTATACCACTGGGTAACCTCATGGTAGATGAAAGGAAGCATCTGTTTATTAGGAATTCCAGCAACTAAATGAAAAAGAAATGATGGAATTAAAATATCATCATTTTGTAACAGTGGCAGCTGTGGTTCTTCTCATTATCTTATATAAAACACTTAAACAGTCTCATCAATGTTTGCCATCATCTGTTTAACACTCTCGGTATATCTTCTCAAAGCCTATTTGCTTATAAATCGTATGGAATGACGAAATTAATAAGCAATAAAATGTGAATCACAGCACAAGGAAAACAATATATGTCACCATTTTGGACCCCCAGTGAATTACTGGATCTAAGGACTGAGCCCCCACGGCTACATACACCACAAGAAGGCAGCCTGACATTAGGTGGCCACCTAGAGTCTTGCCAGAGAAATAGAAGCTGAGTCTGATCAAGCTTCTGATCCAGGTGAGAATGAGGAGTAAATACCGAGGGCAACAGTGTGTATTAAACTGTCCCATGAGTGAGCAGCAAGCAAAATCCAGACCGTGAGAAATGTTACAGTCAAGAGGCTTGGATTCTTCAACAGACTAAATGAAAGGAAAAGAAAGGGAGAAAGGGAGAAACTGTAGATTACAAGAGATGTAAAACATAGAGTTTTTAAAGTGGGCAAGACAACCACAGTTTCTAGGGATGCGTGCATGGATGATAAAACTATACAGACCCAAGGAAGTGATTACTGTAAAAGCCTGGTAGTGTTTATCATTGGGGTCAGGGGGTGGCTGTGATTGGGACAGGAGACATGGAGGACCTGCTGGCGGGGGAGGGGATGCTGCAACATCCTATCTCTTGATCACAAGAGCATTTGGGGTGTTTGCCTTATAATAGTTCATTACACTCTACCTTTTTCGTGTGTCTTTTTCTGTATCTCATTTTATATTAAAAAGATTTTTTGAAAGAAAGAATGTACTATATGATCCTGTTCTCCTGGTCATAGCTGATTTGACCTGGGAAGGAAAGAAAACCCCCGCTGGAGGTAGTGGACACCTGTGGTTTACTCCCCAGCATCTATTTCCCTCCCCCTGGTAGCAACACCTCAAATTTCTTTCCAGACACCTCCCCTGTCCATGAACCTTTGGAGCCAGTTCAGTCATGCCTCTGGATTTTATTACATGAACCAATATTCCTCCCCTTACTATTTTTTTTTAACCAGTTTGCATTAGGTTTTCCGCACCTTGCAATTGTATGTAAGTTAGGAAATGTTACGGCTGAAAGTAACAGAACTCTTCCAACAATTTAAACAAATATGGGTGCGAGTATGCTTTTCCCACAAAACAAGAAGTCCAAAAGATTACAGTCCAGGACTGCTCACATAGCTCAGTAATGGCATGCACACACACACAAACACACACTCACACCCGCTAGCACACGCGTGCGCACAGACTCGCGCGCACACACACACACACACACACACACTACTCGGGCAACCACCTGGAACTCATGCAGTGGTACAACAACACGAAAAGTGCCCTCCATCTTAGGGCTCCTGGATGTATCCTATCAGGCAGATTCAGGTACCACTCTGGGACCCAGTCTTGACCTTTCATCTTCTTGCTCCTAGCCCACCCATCGACTTCCAGACAAACAACTCAATTTGAAGAGGAAATTAACCACCTTGTCTGTGTTTGTTCTGAGTTCCCCTGAGTCCACTGATGTCAACGTCTCAGGGCTCGGGTTCTTCTTTGCCCAAAACATACCGTTATTTTGGACAGTGTATTTCAGCGCCAATTCCCTCAGCACCCTGATGCACTGCTGCCCTCTGCTGGTAGTTTCTAGGTAGTACTTAGAAATCCGCATTAAGAAAGCGACAGCCCTGGTGTCAAAATGAGTAAAAGAACAAGAATTTCTTTACAAACGAAGAAATGTAATGGAATAATCAGCATATGAAAAATACTGGTAAGTAATTAAAGAAATGAACAACATAATATCAAGAAGGTACTAGTCCCTCAATCAGATTGGTGATAATGTAAAAAAGAATGACAATGTCTAGGGCTGTCCAGGGCTAGGACACACAGCTTGTCACAAGGCACACACAGAAAGTGATCATCTCAGCAGGCCACCGTCTGTCACCCACTCAGGCTCTGGCCCTCTGGCACCCCGTTGTGAAGCTCTGGCTTCCACAGCTGGGGGAATGTAAGTCTGGCAAGGCCTTCTGGGGGAGCACTCTGAATCTTAAACATTCCACTCCTAGTTTTTCCTAAAGAAGTTGTCAGACAACTGAGTGAAGAAATCACAACCAGAAGAATGAATCTTTACACGGCCACATTCTCAAGCAAGTTGTCCCCACTCGTCTTCCAGAAACCAACCTGGCGGGTATTTCAAAATTGACAATCAAGCCTGTGGTTCCTTTGAGGCTGACCCCCAAGAGGCTGTCTTTGTTGCTTGAAACCCTTCCCCGTACCTCCCCGCCACACTCACAGCATTTGGGGATAGGCCTTTCAAGAGGTAATTGAGGTCAAATAAAGTCGTAAGTGTGGGGCCTTAATCCAACGTGACTGGTGTCCTTACAAGAAGGCAAGACCCAGGGACGCACATGCACAGAGGAAAGGCTGTGTGAGACACAGTGAGAAGGTGTCCATCTGCAAGCCAAGGAGAGATGTCTTAAAAGACAACAAGTCTGCCAACACTTTGATCTTGGACTTCTGGCCTCCAGAACTGTGAGGAAATAAATTTCTGTTGTTTAATGCCCCAATTCTGTGGTATTTTGTTATGGCAACCCTACGAAATAATACTCTCGGTGAATGGTGGGCACCATTTACTGACTATGAGAAGACGTGGGAGATGGCAAGTAGAGATGCCCAGCTGGCTGTTGGCTATACAGACTGGCAGAATGAACCAGAGACAGAGATTTGGGTGTTACTAATGGAAGTGGGACCATAGGAGTGAATCATATAACCTATGGAGACTGTATAGAAGGAAAATAAGGTTACAGTGGAACCCTAGCAAACACCTCGAACTAGACTGTAAAGGAAGAGATGCCTCTGAAGAAATTTTGGAATTGGCAGAGAAAAACACAAGGAAAATCTAGAGTTTAGGGCCATGAAAACTAAGAGAAAAACACTTAAAGTAGGCTCACCAGTGCCAATTGTAACGTAAGATCAAGACAGATAAGGGGTGAAAAGGTTAGATCAGTGGTCTCCTTGACAAGAAAATCGTTGAGTGGACGGTTGGCAGCAGAAGCCACGAGGCAAAGAATTTAGGTGTGAATGAGAAAATAGAGTCAGAAAAGGTGGGCAGCTCTTGAGAAGCTTGTTTGTTGAAGAAAAAGGTGGTGGCTGGTAAGGGACCTCATCAGGTTCAGGCAGGGTCTCCTTAACGTGTAGAACTTTGCACCACATACAGCCATTGAAGGAGAAGCGGAAGATGCGTAAGTGAAAACTTGGGATAAAAGGTGAGGCGGAGCGATAGTGCACAGGTGGATGAATCACACTCTACCTGAAAGGAGGGATAAGAACAAAGGAGGTAAGGATGGACGTGGACGATTCTGTAGACAGAAGACAAGAAACTGGGGGTTTTTCCACCTAGTGTTCTCTATTTTCACCACGAAGTAGGAAATATAGTCATCTGCCGCGAGTGAGAAGGGTGTGATGGGAGAAACATTTTAAGAGACTGGTGAAAACTTTCTAACAGCTGTTGGGAATGAGTGAGGCCTGATTAGGGACATACGACATGATGGCCCGACAGCTCTGAGGACCCAGTGGTTAGAGACAACACATGTGTTGTGGCATCACCCTAAGAAGCTTCTCGACTTCTCCAGCAGCTGGATGAGGCCCCAATCTCTCTGGTTTTCCATTTCTCCTCCTATTCTAAAATTTCTTCAAGGGCATCTCTTCCCTCAGAGTCCCGTCGGAGGTGTTTTGCTAGGGTCCTATTGTGACCTTATTTTACTTCTATACATTCTCCATGGTTCCTCCACATTTCCTAGGACTCAAAAGCCTGTAAAAGGTAAACAACTAGATGAATCCATAGTGGGGTTCTTCTAGGAAAAAGCAACATAAGGATGGGCATAAATGACCACAAGAAGAGTTGAGCTGTCTCCTATCTTTGCTTTCCCCATCGCTTCCTTCCTTGTGGGTTTCATCCGGAAGCAAGGACAGTTCTGATCCCCAACAGACTCAACATTCCTTTTGTAGAATGAATAGTTACCACGTTTACTGACCTAATAGATAACCGACCTAACAGATATAAGTTTAAGAGATCAATTTAATGTCTTCAAGGTAAAGGAGATGTAAAATGAGATTCACATATAATAAAAAATGGATTTCAATCTGTAAATCTCAAGCATAACTACAAGAAAGGTTTAATGAAGCACTCAGGTGCTCATGGCTGTAAACAAATTCCCCAGGAAGACACAGGTACAATTACAGACTGAGTATGTATGCTATACTTGAAACTCAAATATTAAGTAGTGTGACAGTTCATCAGGTCCAGTAAAAATCAACTAATTACTGGATTTTTAAAAGTGTTTGTAGTCTCAGGCTGTTAGAATAATGACTCTTAAGTACTAGAATTGGAATGTGGTTTGGTTTCAGGCAACCCAGCACATCAGAGATGAAGAAAACAGCAAATATGTAAAATCATCACAAGCTGCTTCTCATCTTAGTGTCTTTGGTCCCCACTTCCTGTGACTCAAGTTTCAAGGGAGAAGCCTGTCACTGGCGGCCATCTTGGATTTGGAACAACAATGGCCTGTACTGGGGGCTTTGACCACCTCCCTACTGTGACCCAAGTGGGAACCATGCCTCAGTCATGTGGACAGACTAAAGAAGAGCAGAGGACGTCAGGAAGCGGACAGTTTAGGACTAAAGGTGGCAGAGCCCGCCCACAGGCACTACTCCTGAGCTGTTTTAATACTGCAGTGTCTCCTTGCTAACCTAAGATGTCCCCACTGATGAAGACACCTCTCCTGAATGTTGTATTTACATGGAAAACACCTATGTAAAAACATTTCAGACCTGAGGACTGCTGTCACAGCTCGCCAGATGGGACACTGCAGAGCCCGGAGGCCAGGCCCCCTCCCCGAGTCCCACCCAGCAGAGCAAAGAACATTGGGGCGCCTCTCCCAGTTTCTGGAGCCCCACCCCCATACTCTTGGCCTCCTTATAAAGGGGCTGGGTGGGTTTGAGAAGCAGAGACTGTGGTGTGTTAGGTATCAGTTAAAAGCAAGATAAGCTCTGAATACCAAACGGGCAAGAGGGGTGCCAAGTTTGGGGAGCAGACTCTAAATGAGAATGTAACACAGGTGGCAGGACGTACGAGTCAGGAGATCCAGGGACCATTTTGCCACTTACCGTGGTGGTACTGTGAACCTCTGAGTTCCATTTTCTCGTATGTAAAGTGAGGATTACTCTTACCAATCTCAGGAGACGGTCTGGGTGGAAGGGATTCAATGACTTATTGTTCATGAAGACACTTTGTAGAGCACTTTACAAATGTGTTATTATTGTCATTACCATTTTTAAGGAAGCAGCAGAAGTGTGGAGATGAACCTACAGCTCCTTCGGGCCGTGGGGCAACAAAAAATAATCACACGTTTCATACCAGTCAAGCCACAGGTCCTACTCTACTAACCAGTGGGCAAGGTAAGGATGAAAGACTACTCACTCAGAGCAAGTGTGCCTGTTTGGGGTCTAGAAGAAAACAGTCCTGCGCCCCATAACGACATTTCGGTCAGCAACTGACAGCTTACAGGGCGGTGGTTTCATAAGGTCATAATGGAGCTGAAAAACTCCTGTCACTAGGGACGTCTTAGTGCTTTCTGGAAAGGGTGACACGTCCTCAAGAAGAGCCTCAGACAGGCCTTTCAGGAGGTGTTCCAGAAGAAGGCAGTGTGGTTACAGGAGGTGACATGCATGTCATTGCCCCAAGACCTCCCAGTGGGAGGAGCTGTGGAGGCAAAAGACAGTGACATTGATGGGCCTGACTCGTGTGGGCCTGGGCTACGTGTGTGTTTGTATCTTAGTTCTTACCAAAAACTGTAAACTGCAAAATCAGACCCTTCAAAAAGAGAGAAAAGCTTATACTGTAAAATAAGGATATAAAGAAAGAAAATATTTTAGTACAGTTGTACTATATTTGTGTTTTGAGCTAAGTGTTATTGCAAGAGTCAAAAAGTTAAAAAAAAATGAAAAGTTTAAAGAAAAAAGTTAAAGCTAAGGTTAATTTATTATTGAAGAGAAATATTTTCCGTCAATTTAGTGTAGCCTGAGTGTACAGTGTGGACAGTGGACAGTCATGTACAGTATGTCCCAGGTTGTCACATCCACCCCCCCACACACACTCAGTGACTCACCCGGAGCAACGCCCAGTCCTACGAGCTCCATTCATGCTGAGTGCCCTGTACAGGTGTGTGCATTTATCTTTTATACCTTATTTTTACTGTACTTTTTCTGTGTTTATGTTTAGGTACACAGACACTGACCACTGTGTTACAAGTGCCTACAGTGTTCAGTCGCTACACGCTGCATAGGTCTGTAGCCCAGGAGCAGTCGGCTGTACCACAGCCTCGGTGTGTCGCGGGCTGGACCATCTAGGTTTGTGTAACATTCTACGAAGTTCGCACGATGCCCAACAAAAGCGCCTAACAACACATTTCTCAGAACATATCCCATCATTAAGCCACGAATGACCATTGTTGGAAAACCTATAAGGCTCGGAGGTATTTTTGAGAAGTATTTCCAAAAATTTCCCCAAAATGTGTTCCACTAGGTATCAGCAGAAAGGATCTGGTGTGACATCAGTGTAAAGACAGGCTGCCTCACCCAGACCTGCTCGGAGACCGTGATAGTGCATTTCCAATGGGGATATGGGATGCAGGATGAGCCCGATTTATTTAACAATAGAACCCCTTTTCCACAGAGCATCTGACAAGGGGTTTCATGAAATACACTTTGGGAATTAAACTCTCTAGTTGGGCATGTTCTATGGGCACATGTACCAGCTTAAAGGGAAAACGAGAATACCTGCCGACAGTTGACCAATGGTAGGTAGTTGCCGGACATGATGGAAAGGGTACTGCAACAGCATCCCATTCCCTGAACCAGCCTCACCCCAGCCCCCAAGCTCCACCAGCCAGGTGACCCTGCACTCCACAGTTACATAAATTAAATCTACACTTTTATCTTTTGTTCTAAAATGTGCTTTTTCCCTCAATGAACTTTAGTTAATCAGTCCAGACCTCCACCTCCCCTTAAAAAAACAAAACAAAACACGCACACATACACACACGCCACCGTCCAACCAGGTGAAAAATCCCTGGCGATTAGTCTATAACAAATACTGACACAAGGGGGAAAAAAAGCATGTTGAAATGTATTAGAATCAGAACCTGTACAAAAAAAAAATTAAAATATAACCTGAAACTGTTCAAGTTCAGAAAGGCTAGTCAAGTCCTTTTCTCTTGCCAGGAGAATGCCATCATCAGAGGGCTCTGGGTCATCAGTGGGGGGCGGGGGGGAGGAACAGACAGAGGCAGCAACAGGTCCTTCCCCAGAGGGAGGGGCCGCGGCACCACCATCCCTACCACAGACACAGCCGGGAGGAATTAAAGATCATGGGAGAGCAAGTGTTGGCAGACGGCCCCAGGGGGCAGCTGGAGCCTTCACACCGAAAACCAGTCTGAGCAGTCGGAGGCAGCAGAGAACACCAAGCTGGAAGAAGGTTCTGCCACCGGGCAGGCCCACGGCACCTCCGCTGGTGCTGATACCAGACGTCAGCCAGCCCGGTGCTCCTAACTGCTGAGAGATTGGAGCTGGGCTTAAGAGGCTGGAAACCCGCAGGTTTAGTAAACATAGCCCAGCATCACATCCCTCTGTGGCCTGATCAGAGCTGCCGACAAGGGACAAGGCAGGAGAGGGAAAACACAGCATTCTGATCCTTGGCTAGAGACTGCCTGCACCATTGTGGGTACTGTGGTACACGGGCTGGACGAGGAGCGCCCCGAATCACTCAGGGGGGCCTCCTTTGCAGTCATCCCTGTGGGCCAGTTAAAGCTGACTCTGGCAATAAGCAGCCTGACAAAATGACACGGAGCAAAAGAACTGGGAGGGAGACAAGCCCTTCAACAGAGACAAGAACCTCCCGGAGGGAAGCTGGGCAGTGTCTGACCCTGTTGGGATGGCATCAGTGGAGCCCCTGAGTCTGAAGGGAACTGGGGACAGGAGGGAGTGGGCAAGGGCAGGGAGTTAACGGTTCTTCTGGAACAGTACCAACAGGGAGGGGAGGTGCTGGTGAGGGGCTGGGCAGGTCTGGAACTCACTGAAGGTAGAGAGGGGAGTGAACGGGCCCTTGGTGTCCCCTCCCCACCTGACCCAGGCCTGGTGAGTGCCAGCTGCCCCCGCCGGCCCTAGTGGCGGCTGGAGACCAGACCTTTCACTTTGGACATCTTCTTGGTGGGCTGCCTCTGCTCAGCGTGAGGGGGGCACTCCCGTTCAGCCAACTGTTGCTCCATCTCCTGAGCCGAGGAGGACGCGGTGGCTTTGAGTGTCTTCTTGATGTTGGTAACCTGAAGGGAGACACAGAATTGTTGTGCCCAGCCTGTACGCACTAGAAACCCACCGCACTCATTCTCATTAGAATGGGGGTCACCCAGGGAAGAAGCCAGAACCCTCTGTGAGAAAATCAGAAATTATTTTCAGAAACCCAGATGAGAAGAAAGAAGCAGGGCCTATTCACGGAGTAGATACATGGAAATGAATCAAGCAAAAAAAAGTGGAACTAATGCTTACTTGGTTGAAAAGGGGAAAAACCAAGCGGCTTCATTTGGCAAAGAAGTGAAAGAAAGCAGTGCTTAAAATGGCCTTAGGAAAAGAAAGGTAACCAAGGACTCCATACTCAGCTAACTACTGTTGTTCACATATGAAACCAAATATTTTCACAAGAACTCTGGGAATACAGCTCCAGAAGCCCTTCTTGAATAAACAACTAGACAATGAACTTCAGCCAACTAAGTGACAAATGATAAAAATGTAGTAAAACCTGGTAAAATGCAACCACACTCCTGTTTTCAGAATACCTTTCTGCACTTAACAGCGTAGCTCAAATATACCGGGGGTGCCCAAAACATGTACACATTTTAAGAGATGTTATCTATGTATTACTTTTCGAAGTTGAATTGAATTACGGTAGCAACGTGTAGTACGATGTTCACTCAAAAGATGGCGTTAATCAAATGAATGCTCGCGTCATTCATTGTATTATGATTTTAATGGTTTTTTCCTTTCTTAAAATGTGTATACATTTTTTTGGCACCCTCTGTATTTAAGCAACTCCTGAAAATTTTCCCAGTCAGAACACATACGCTCTGTAACACCTGTGTACTATTCAGGTACGAATGTTCTACAATCTTTAAATTAGCTCCCAGTTTGTTTTCCTCTTTACAGAGCTCCTACAACCACCTTGGCGTACTTTTGTGAACATCTGTGAAGAACATATTCCTGGAAGTGAGTTTTCCAGATCAAAGGATTTGCACAGTTTACAGTTTAATAACTGTTGCTATATTGCGTTCAGAAAAGGGACTGTACCAACTTCGTGCCTGTTTATATACACCGTCCACAACCAGCTCTAATGGCTCTCTGATGCCTTTGCCCTTTTAGCTGGCTGAGACAAGAAAAAAGCAAAAGAGGAAGCATTAGCTCTTTTTTTTAAGTCACTTCTCTTTCCACCACCATATATTTGATCCCGTTTACCCTTATCTACCACCTCTCTCACCGCTTACCCTCTGGTAACCACTAAACTATTGTCTGTGTCTGTGAGCTTTTGTTTCTTTCTTTCTTTGGCTTGTTCCTTTGTTGCTTGCAATCATATGGTTCTCGACTTTTTCTGTCTGACTTATTTTGTTCAGCATAATAATCTCAAGATCCATCCATGTTGTCGCAAATGTTCCTATACCATCTTTTCTTATGGCAGAATAGTATTCCATTGTGTGTATGTACCACAACTTCTTTATCCATTCGTCTATCAAGGACACTTTGGTTGTTTCCATGTCTTGGCCACCGTAAACAAAGCTGCAATGAACATTGGAGTACATATATCTTTACAGATATATACTTCCAGATTTTTTTGGTAGATACCCAGGAGAGGGATTGCTGGATCATATGGTAATTGTATTCTTAATTTTTTACACTGCCTTCCATGGCAGCTGTAGTTTTATTTTAATCATTAGAATGAAGAGGAGGCTGGTCCAGGGCAAGGTAGTGTATGTGTGTTGGTGAGAAAGTAAAGGAGCTTCTATGTTCTCTGGGAAGCAGGCTTGGTTTTCTACAGAGTGAGAAGGAAGTTGTCAGGGTCCAAAGTTCTCAACAGCCAGTCTCAGGAGCGTGAGTAAGAGACAGCACTGTGAGAGTGAGACAGAAATTAAGTTCCTGGATGAGACATCATCCGCAGGACGAGCCTCGACTCAATTGTAGGTCATTTTTCACTCTGGGTTTTTGTTGTTGTTTTGAGATGTCGGAACATCCATGTCCCAAACTGCTGTCGCCTCAATCAACACTGTAACTTTTCTGAAAGGAGCAAAGGGGATTGTGGATGGAATACAGAGGACAGCCTACATCAAGTCAGGGTTTATCCAGTGTCCTGCCAGACCAAGAAGTGCCACCTTGGTGCCCTAGGCATCCCCGTAGGGGCTCACTGCTGCCTTGGTAGCTCTTGTTCAGTAGTTACTTAGTGACAAAGAGTGAAAAATTTGGAGCAAGTGGATGGCTTGCCACTCTTTGTCTTATAAAACAGACATTTGTTTTTATTTCAAGGTGTATTTTGATGGTCTGGAAGGAGAGATTAAGAAATGTGATTTCTCAGTTATCACTGCTTTATAAAACAGATGTTTATAAAAACATTCCAAGAGTTCTCCAATTTGACATGCTTTCTAAGTATTCTGAGGAAAATTAATTAAAATCTTAATAAGAGGTCACAGCTTGACAAGTTTATTTCTTTGCATGTCAGTTACCTCTGACTTCCAATGTATTAAAAGATACAACTTAAAAATATACATTAAGACAATGAAGAAAAACAAGATTCATGCCCATATTTTCAGTATCTGTGATGCACTGCCTGAGAGAATTCAATTTAAGGTTTCCCCAAAAACTGACAAAATTTTATCTAAATAAAACATTAGAAAACTAACATGTTTTCAATACAAGGCCTGTATTTCCAAAAATGGTATCTTTCCAAGCAAATGATTATCTTTTCCATTTAGCAAAAAACAGCCTATTAAAAATAAACACAAAAGTAGTTTCCTTAATATCATTCATCTTGGCTGATAAACACCATTTGACCTTATTTCCTCTAGTCCTTTATAATTTTTGCTAAACAATCAGCTTATACTACAAAGTTTTCTATATCAATTATTTCATTTAATACACTGAGGAACAGAGTGAAGAAATAAAATGGGGTCACTACAGTCAAGCTGCTAAATTTTAGGAAGTTGAGGCCTGAGGAAATGATTCTATTCTTGTTTTAACTAGCCTGGGAACTTGACCTTTTGAACTTTCCAGTCCTGCTCCAATGTCTGGATAGACATCAGACCTCCAGATAACCCTGTGATTACCCCCTGAGAGACTGAGGAAGAATGTTCATGTATCCAGACCATCTGATATCCATTGTCCAGACCACTGGTCTTCGACAGGATTACCATCTTGGACCAATACGGAAGCTATGAATGCATTCTTCTCAAGAATGTACTTTTTCCCCAATAAATAAAAAAAACAAACAAACCAAAAAAAAAAAAAAAAGTACTTTTTACTGTAAGAACCGTCAGCTTTTCTTCTTGGGAACACTGTGGGTATTGCCGAGTTGAGTTTCTGGTTTGCAAACCCCAAGGTCCTTGAATAAATCTTTATCATTTATTTCTAGCCAAAGCCTCCAGACTCTTTTTGAGTTCATTCGACAGTATCTAAGATTTACTGACAAATAGTCTCATAATCCCTACATGAATAAGAAAAAGTATTTAATCAATCCCCAAATAATGATTCTATTTTTGATCCTTTGCACCTGTGTTTCTATAGAATATGTCATTACAAGCCTAGCAGAAATTAACTGACATTTCTCTTTTGATAGTGACCTCAGGTGACTTGGGCTAGCTTTAGAGTCAGAGTTTTGGTGGCTAAGCTGAGAGGCCAGTTCCTGACCTGCCAGCCTGAGAAACAGACTCGTGGCACATACACCCCACTGTGGCACATACACCCACTTGCCAAGGTAGCTCTCCCTTCTTAGCCTTGCAACAGCCGACTTACAAGGGCTGGGTAGGTCTAAACATGCATCGGCCTTGTGAAACAACCTCATGAAGTCTAATTCCTCTTTCAGACAGCCATCCGTCAAATGATGACAATTACACCCCCCCCACACACACACACACACAGACTTGTCTTCTTTGGCCTAGATGTCCCACTCCCTTCCAAATTTCTTCCTGAGTGGCCTGGCTGGCTGGCCACCCCATTCCATTACCCTAGATGACCTGGAGTTTGTCAACACACGAGCCTCAGGAATTTTCAGGTGCACCTGCTGACAAAACTGCAGCCTAGCTCTGAGACGTTTTTCAGGCAAAAGGAGTGAGAAGAGCCTCTCCAGATAGGAAAACTTCTCTCAGTTACAGGGTAAAACAAAGGTGGACAACAGCAAATAGAGGACGCAGTTGGAAAAGTGGTAGAAAGAAAAGGAGAGCTGGCAGACAGAGAGAGAGAACACCTCTCCAGGAGGCACACTTTGGGTGCACTCTTAACTCCTGGGGGGGTTTCTACCTCACAGAAAACAGAGCTGACTTTGTCCAATTATGCTTTCTTACCTACATGCCTGGAACAAAGCCTACTTTGTGAATGCAGTGATAGCTATATATTAACACCCACAGAACAGCAGACACAGGCACATTCAAATATAAAGAAAAATATGCTCCAGAATCAAATATAAACGAGGAGGTGCTTTGTGATGCCTCTCCTCCAGAGTGCTCGCTCAGAGATAATGAAACAGCTAATAAATGTATTGTTCTGTCTCCCCCAGATTTGCTGGAATTCCTTTTTTTTACTTTTTATTATTTTTTTTAATTGGGGAATATTGGGGAACAGTGTGTTTCTCCAGGGCCCATCAGCTCCAACTCATCCTTCAGTCTAGTTGTGGAGGATGCAGCTCAGCTCCAAGTCCAGTCGCCTTATCAATCTTTAGTTGCAGGGGGCACAGCCCACCATCCCATGCGGGAATTGAACCGGCAACCTTGTTGTTGAGAGCTCGTGCTCTAACCAACTGAGCCATCCGGCCGCCCCTCCGGAAGCTCAGCAGTAGCTCATTGTCTTCAATCAGTTGTGGAGGGTGCAGCTCACTGGCCCATGTGGGAATCGAACCAGCGCTCTGACCAACTGAGCCATCCATCCACCCGGTTTGCTGGAATTATAACTAATTCATGTATTATTTCTGTGAAAGGCTAAGAGGAGAGAATATTCTTAGGCAATATGTGATGGAGCTGACTTCATTAAGACAGAAGGCTCCTGAAGCTACGACTCACCAAAAGAAACCTGCTGTTATAAGATTTCGAGGGGGAGGCATCAAGTTTTTCTCTTTGAGAACAAGCAGTCTAATTTAAGGACAAATAAAAGATCAACTCAGTTGAGAAAATGGCTAAAAACGTTTATGTCAAGGGTAACAGAAGCATAAATACAAGCAGAATATGATAGAATTATACTTTTGTTCTTTGGAGATTTCTTTTCAAGTCAACAAATATTTAATGAACCTTTGCTGGGGGGTGATCCTACACCTGGCAGCCTGATTATACATTTACTGAACGGAAAAAGTGCCAAGGCTCCACGCTTTCACCACGCTCCCTCTCTTCACACTGGTCTGTTCCACATATTCTAGAAGATTATTAAGTCGCTAGACTGTTTTCATCGGTGGTGGAGGTGGCCTTACAACTTTTCCTTGCATTTCTTTCTCAAACTTAATCAAACCCTTACTGCCCCCTGGTGGCAGCATCAGGCTCTGCCAGCTGGGGTATCCACAGCCGTGTTTTCCCACAGCGGGCCACTGACAACAAATCCACAGGTGCTGACTCTCTTTTTAAAAAATAATTATAAAGTGCACACTGTTGTCTGAGTATTGGTCGTGCCTCAACGTTAGTCAAGTGTCTAAAATACCTCTGCTCACACCCACCTTCTTTCATCAGATGCCATTCATCACGGAAATAAACTCGAACCATTCGAAACTATAAAACTAAGTGTCATTCGTCTTTGCTAACCTCCACAATCCCAGCCCACCCCACCCTCTACCACACACCTGGCAACAGTCCGGGCGCGATGGGGCAGCCAGCAGTGATCAGGCTCCTCCCAGGCGACCGACCCAGGTAAAGACAGTTTGTGTCACACAGGCTACTCCAGATCAGATGCGCACGTTTCACCTCCAAACCTCATTTGCTTCCAGGGTTTGATTTACAGGGAAGAATCAATGGAGAGGACGGAGTAATCAGCCCTTCTTACTTTATTCAGACACCAATCCCAGGTCAGAGAAGAGGCCACAATATTCAAGAACGGGGTTACAGTTTAGTTATGTACAGTTTAGAGAAGAACAGAATGATTCTTCTCATTTCTGAGATGGCTGATAGTTTTCACGTCTAAACTGTACATATATTTATAACCTTTAAAAAGAAGAAAGGGAAACACTTTGGTGGATGACATGTAAGTGAAGATAAAAGGATTGTGGGTTTAGTGACATCTGGTTGTTCAGGGCACTTGCAGCCTCTCGGAGGGACAGGCTCCAGCCTTTGAGTTAATGGGCATTTGTTTGGGTGCCTGTAGCCTGGACACCTGTGGCGTGACCTCAGAATCTGTCTGGAGCCCTCAAGATCAAAATGTTAGCATTGGAAGTCCTTTTCTAGTGTGACAGGGCTTGAAGTGTTGATGGTATTTAATGTTTTGTAAATCAGGTGTCCAGGAGTGTGGCAGAATGGGACCCAGAATTACAGCTAAGGAACAGTTAGAAATAAGTAGATGTGCCTTTCAAGGGGGGATTTGTGAAATTTGAAGATTTCCGCTACTTTGTATGTACTCCTTGCAAATAAAAGCTGTGTTTTTTTGTCTTTGTAAGACCAGCTCCTTGTCCCATGTTTACCCATAGGAGTTGCTCAGATGTTGAGCTGAATATTTCTGGCACAATTTAAAGTGGGTCAGTGGACTGCTGAACTCTGCTTTTCATGAACCAGAGCGAATTTATTTGGGATACACACACACTCCCCTGTGCATATATGCTTACTCTGTGGATGCCCAGTCCATCATTAATTTTTAACCCAACTTCTAGCTAAAGAAGTATGAACCACATTTAATTTATCACATAGTGTAGGAAGCACAGTGGTACCCGGGCCTTGAACTGCGCCCTCCCTCCACCGTGCCTGGTAACCCCCATCCACCTGTCCATCTTTAAGGGACACCCCCAAACTCGTTCCTTTTGCTCTTCAGCTGCAACGTTCGTGTGGACTGAGGAATCACAACATTCTCTGCTTTCCAAGCCTCTCGCCCTCTGGCCCCCAGGAATCAGAGAGGAGACAGGGGCACCAAGAGCAGGGACCTGTGACATGTACCTCGACCCTGGCACCTGGCCCAGTGCCTCTGTGTTGGTCACGGCTTGTTTCATCTACACCAAGACTCACAAGACAAAGGAAGAAACGGCCAGCAGGAGCGGGGAGCAAAGCCCCCTTCCTTACCTCTGCCTCCACCTGCTGCTGCGTCCGGCTGTGGTCCTCCTTATACTGGTTGGCTCTCAGAACTTGCTGCTCGATGCCGAGCAGGACTGCCTCACAACCATCACACCTACGAAGGAGACAACCAGCCCTGAGCTGCAGAAAGGCCTGGGGGTTCTCCTCCGGCCTCCGAGTCTCCCTCCCCACCCCCTACAGGGTCTTCATGTACCGCCCCCTCTGCCAGGGCTTTCGCCCCTTTACTGCCTCCAAAAGACGGCCATTTCTGAACAGGTAACACAGGGCACGTGGAGACTAATAGGGAAGAAGTGGGGTGGTTTCTCAGAGTACAGCTTTCATCTCCAATCATTGCATCCCACGGGAAAGTTTCACACAATTTGAGACTAAAGGAACTAGGAGACTTTATGGGTGGCACTGATTAACCACTGTTCTCAAGAGAGAAAATTCCTTTCTAAAAGCGTCCTACTTTGGAGATTGTCCCCTTTCTCAGGAGTTTAAGTTACTTCCTAATTGTCACTCCCTCCCCTCATTTTCCTTTCCTCACTTATTTTGAAAATGTTTAAACCTAAAGAAGGTGGAAAGAATAGTACAATGAATACACACATACCCTCCTCTTAAGATTCAATAGCGTGAACATTTCCCAGTGTTTGTGTACCACGCTATATCCCAATTTTGTTCCAAATCTAAACACAAGTTTTAAGAATCTGTTCTAGTAAACATCCTGGATGGGGGATAGGATGGCACCTCTGGGTGGAAACATGTCGGGGCTAAAAACAGGAAGCCAGACTTGGACGTGAAAACTGTCAGCCACCTCAAAAATGGCCTAAGAGCCAACTTTGGTAGGATCAGAAAGACATCCTAATGGTACGCCAGACCATTTTCATATTAGGGGTGTTTTCTATGTTTGTTTCCCATTTATTCTGATTTAACAGTTCTACAATCTTTTGAAAGCTCCTGCTTGTATCAGAGGTTGTAAAGGGAAGGTGTTTGGGGCCACACCTGGGCTAGAACTTGGGGTGAGGGCTGGGGTCCAATAGCTGGAGAGAAACTGTGGGGGGGGTGGGGAGGGAGGGACATTAGACCCCAGGGGGTCAGAGCAGGATCTCTGGACATACTCCTCTGGGGGGTAAGGAAATAACTGCTCTCCCCCTCTACACAAAGCTGCCTGCTCTGCTTCCTGAGCTACAACACACCATGTGTTCGCCTGGGAACACACTCTGCTCACCTCCAGTCACACTCTAACCCTGGCCCCCTTCAAAACTCGGCCAACACCTCTTCTCCCACTAAGCCCATCTGGCTTTCCAAGCCCCAGATCGTTTATATAACTTTGTAACAAACCTTTGCTGAATCTTCAACAGCTCTTGCAAACATCAAATTCTAGTAAAATAAGAGCACCGGCAAATGTCCCACTTTTTATACACCAGAGTATAGTTACCAAATATTCTGTGTGTGAGTCTGTGTTCCAACTTAGGGAATCTGTGAAGATTCCTTATCTTCACTATCCCTCACCCTGTTTTACGAACACTGGTCCAGTATGTTACTGACGCTGACTGACCAGGGTTCTCTTACCCAAAGAATCTTACCAACACCACCTTCCTGAGCTTGGTCAAACTCTGAAGCTGAGTTTGCAAGGCACGCGATCAGTGTCACACAGCTAGGCTTCAGAGGCTCCACCTGTGAACTCTGGGCATTCTACAGCCCGCTATTAAAAGCCCCTCAGCTGCTCGAGGACAGGAACTAGTTTACATCCAAGGCACTAGGAAGCCTGAAATGGTTTCCGTTGCCACACGGCTATGTCACAAATGCAGCCCGCCACTCTGTGGCTTACTGTCCCAAGGCCCCAGCTCCCAGGCAGCCCCAGCTAATACCTGGAGACCACACTTCCCCAACCAGAGGCTAGCTCTCCCCCTCCCTAAAGAGAAGAGACCCGCCTCTCTCAGCCTCACCATTCGTGCAAGGTCTTGACAATATTGTTGATGTCCTTCTTCCGGATGTCCCGGCCAATGCAGAAATCCACTTCCAGCAGCTGGTTTCGCTGGTCCAGCTTGCCCTGGATGATGTCAGTGTAGACAGCTTCAATGATGAGGTCTTCCAGTTCCCGGAGATTCCGCATCTCCAGGTCTCGCAGCAGCACGGAGTAGGGGATACACTGCAGATAGGCCACGTGATGTTTACAAAAACCATTGGCAAATATTCAACAAATGCAGGTATTACCCACGTAGCCAACAGCTGCCTCAGGACTTGGGGGAATGCAGTCTAGTGATAATTATTAGTATCTATGGCAACAAGAGCTGTGAGACCTGTGGGATTCAAACAAGACTCACAGCATCTAGGAATACTTTCTCTGAGATTTTCTACCTCCTGGACTTTGCCCAGTCTTCAGCTTTCCTGCTCTGAAGCAAACTCTTAGAGACCCTAAGAAGACTCTACATGCCACTCTGCTGCCTTCTGGAAGCTTGCAGACTTTGCATAAAATGCAAAATCATCACAAAATTCCAAACAATCTCAGACACTGGCGAGTAGAATTGGCTGCTTGCCCAGCAGAGCACAAGCAAAAAAACTTGCTGGCTGACACATCCACCTACACGTGTCCAGTTAGTATGGCCAGCTCAGAGGTCATCTTGAAGTTTACAGTTGTTGCCTCAGACTCTTGCAACCTATGTGAGTTCCCAACAACAGACCCTTACTGGGCTATACCAACATCGTGCATGACTCCCAGACAATTGGCTACCTAACAACCAGTTTTCTGCAAATTCTCTGACACATCACTATTTGTTTGGAAATTAACACAGCAATCAAATGCAGAAACAGACGGAAGAAATGCATACAGAGAAGAGAGTAACAGCAAACACACCTAGAGGGGTATTCTATGACTAAAGGTCTGAAAACCAGGGGCGGTAGGTGGGCTTAAAATGACAGGTTGCAGAAATAAGGAAAAAAGTTACTCCTACTCTTTGCTACACTTGAGAAGTCCCTGATCAGAACCAAAAAAAAAAATGGTCAGGTCCTCATTTCCTAATGAAATAGGCCTCCCACCTGAAATGCCAGGCTGAAATGTGTGATTAGGCTTCAGCAACTGAAATGATGCAGGAAGAAATACACATCTCTCAAACTCAATCACAGAAGGGAAATGCAAATAGCGAACTCTCAAAGACACAGCCCCATACTTAGACACATGGGCTGGGATTAGGCAGAGAGCTAAAATCAACTGTAAATGAACCAAATCTGGACCTTCTTTGTTAATGACTAGGAGCCGCTGGTTGCAAGGCTCTTCTTAGTGGAGCGGGGCAGAGAAGTCAGAGATACAGTCGAGTGGCATCTTACAGCAGGTCAGGGTCTAAAGCTAGCATATAAGGCAAAAATTCTGATGCGTATAAAAACCTTGAAAATCCCCAGAGGAAAGCAGCATATTAAAAGTCTACCTCTCAGTAAGTCCAACATAGCAAGTTTTTCCTCCAGCATTAGCACAGTTCACTGCACACTGAACAACAGATGAAGTGGTTGGCTTTGCCTTGAGATGTCCCACAGTTTGCAAAATGTGTATTTGGACAGAGCAGTCTCCTTTTAGAGTGGCAAAATGCTCCTGCCACGTGAGGCACCATGGCATGCCAGAACTGAGACCCACTGATTCACAATCACTCCGGGGCATGCTTTTCCTAAATGGCATGGTGTGTAATTGTCAACACTATGTTAATTACCTTTTGCCTCTTTTGTCCTTTGCCAAGCAAATTTTGTGCGTTTATGATGTGACTCTACGGGTGTGTAGCTGGGAATTCCCGTCACGACGCCAACGAGAGACCTGCCTCGAGGTGAGGAGGAGACAGGAAAGGGTTCGGGACTGTACCTTCATTCTGGACGCCAAGCTCACGATGGTGAGGTGTTTCAGCTTGTTCTGCTGAGCTGTGCTCAGTGCTGGCAGGCTCTCCTTGTTGGCTGCTCAGTCCCACCCACCACAAAAATCAAGACACAAGATCAAATTAGGATTTCTTTATGGAAGGAGTACACCAATTCCCCACACGAAATCTACTGCTGACATACGCTCATGACTCTGCCTTTATTCATCAGGCAAACATTCCACGAGCACCTCCTGTCTTCTTTGGAAGACGTGCTTCCCAAGAAGACTCTGTCTCTACACAGAAGGAACTTAATCTCCCGAAAAGCCAGGCATGAATGCACAGAATGATATGACAATTATCTTAATGGAATGCTACTGGTGCCCTTTGTAACATTCAATCAAGTTCAACACGCCATCACCGAGCATCTGTTATGTGCAAGGCACCGTCCTGAATGATTCAGGGGCAGAAACAAGATGGGCCTCGTCAGGGCTACTGCATTACACAGCTCCAGGGCCATCAAGTGCCCGGAGTTACACAACTCAGTGGCCCTGGACTTGTCCTCAGTCTTACAATCAGATGTCTCAACAGCTACAAGTGCGAGACAGAATTACCAGCAGAAAGTACAAACTACCAGAAGAGAGCAAAAGGGTGAAGGGGAGGGACAGAGAAAAGGAGGGGGAAGAGAGAGAGGAAGAGAGAGAGAGAGGAAGGGAGGCAAGGGGAAAAGGGGAGAAAGAGAGCCTGTGAGCCAATCACATTGGAGAGGTACAGGAACAAAAGAGATACGTTGCTTGAGACGAGCTTTGAAGGATGGGCAGAATTTTAGTACTAGCAATGATGGTAACAGCAGCAATGGCAGCAGCCAGCCGCAGGTAGCACGCATGGCCAGCTTTGCTTAGCGTAGATGCACACAGATCCACACGCACGTATACACATCCAGTCAGTCCTCACAACAGTCCCACGAGATAGATTCTAAATGCTTTCAATTCCTTATCTGTCATCCTGATTTTTATCCCTTGAGCCTGGAGCTAAAATTCATCTGGTGGCAATCCTGACCTGAATCGAGGTGGGCTTTTTATCCTACTTGTTGCAAACATTCATTTGTTTTGATGCAAAATCATGAATGTGTCTGACTGCAGATGCTGCCCGCATCCCTCCCGGGGGTTAATAAAAAGATATGTGCATCATATTACCCTGTTAAAGTTCCCCAAACTCTAAATTCTGGAACATCTAGCCAATGGACCTGGCTCATTACAGATAAGGAAACAGAAGATTACTTAATTTGCCAAAGGACACAACGGTAGAAGTGGAGCTAGACTATAATGTAGGCAGTTTGGTTCCAGAGTCTGTGCAATGCTGTGTCTTTAGTGAGAAGGAAACAGAGGATGCGCTCATTGGAACAAAGCGAAGAGCAGAAAAAACTGGCAAATTGTCCAGTCTGACAGCAGCAAAGAGCAAGTAGACGTGACCAGCAAGAAAGACAGTAATTCAGAGGGGCAGGTCAGGGATACAGTAATAGGGACAGCCCTGAGTCACACCACTAGAATAAACTATGCACCAGCCCTTGTCATGCCACGAAAGTAAACCAGGGAAGTCAGACAAAAATGGCTTGGGTGGAAGGTAAGTTAGCATTAGGACATGCATTCACCTCCTTCCTGATACTTATGATTC
This sequence comes from Rhinolophus ferrumequinum, assembly GCF_004115265.2. Lineage (NCBI taxonomy): Eukaryota > Metazoa > Chordata > Mammalia > Chiroptera > Rhinolophidae > Rhinolophus > Rhinolophus ferrumequinum. The sequence continues at coordinate 6,744,067 of NC_046291.1, forward strand.
TACTTTAAAATGACTCACATGACCTACAAAAGAGAATGGGCTAAGGAGATTATGGAGCATTAGGTTATAGAATATTAAAAATGATCACACAGACTTAAAACATGGGTAAGTGCCAATGAAATAAGTGAAAAAAGATTAAAATTATACCCATCATGTAACTGTACCTACATAACAGAACACCCATGCCGAGGAGGAAAAGTCCAGCACCATAACGCTAACAGCAGTTTAACACTTGTACAACCACGAGTGACTTTTTCCCCCTAGTTTCCAAATTTTCTTCCATACATTGTGGTATTATTTTGATAATACTGAAAATGTTTAAACACTTTACAAGGGGGGTTCCGACATGTCACAATGTCCAAGTGTTCCACAAACACCAGACTTCAAGAGTAACAAGGGCTGTACTTATGGATGTGCATAAACAAAGCCCCGTTTTACCCATTGGGACATAAAAGGTGGGAAGGGCAAGTCCTCATGTGAAGCACCTACAGAGCACAGTAAAACGGGACACAGCCAGACGGAGAAGGTCCCACCCCAGGCCTTACCTCCCAACCCCAGGGACCCTTGTGGAGGCAGCACATCTACACAGAGGGACATAATAAGGAAAAGTCCTTGCAAGATCTTAACCAACTCACCTATGTAATCCGGGTATGTTCCATAGGCAAACAGGTTCAGCAACTGCAAATAAGCCGCGTTAGCTCCTTCTGCGAGCTGAGGAGGAAAAGAAACAGTTCACAGGCCAAGCAGTCTACCAGGCACTGCAGGGTCCAACCATGGGGCAGATGACCAAGCACCGCACATAATTCTGGACTGTTTATTAGTTGGTCCCTTCCAACACTTTCATTCTTTGGGGGGAAAATTAAAGCCCCCAATTTACTTTTTCTCTCTCCGGAACACATGTTTTACACTCCACACAGCCTGCCCAAGTAACTGATTTGCCTTATACACACAAAGCAGAAGTACTAAAAACAGTTCACGTTTTCTGAGGATTCCCTTGCCATTAAAACGAACACTGGAACAGCCCGTCTACACACCAGATTGGCAGGTACAGCACGAGCCACTCACTAACAACCCTCACTGAACAAAGTGTAGCTTGGTTCCAAGTTTCAGGACTGTATATGGACTGAGCGCTGGGAGAGACCATCAGAGCGGAAGATGTGACAGAGGAGCCAGGTTGGGACAGGAAACCAAGGTATCAGGCTACCCCAAATAAAAACTTCCTTAAAATTTTTCTTATTCGTCACTGATGCTGGCAGCAAAGAGCCATCTGCAGAAGAAAAAAGAGATACTGTTCTGCCTGGAACTGCTCTGCTCTGTTGTCAATCACCTTAACTGAGTGTTTCTTTTACCCACAAATACGTACCTGTTACTCTTCCAATTTACCAAACTCAGTCAAGTCTAAACAGGAATACCCAAGTTATTCTGTGGACACCGGTAATACTAAATTTTAACCATCTTTTTAAGGAACTACATCCATAATTTCAGACCACTGAAAGGCAACTAGCGTATTCCCAGCTTACACATGGAAAAAACAAAACTGTGGAGAGATAAAGTGATTTGCGAAGCACGCCAATGAGAACTCGGGCATCCTAACACCCACGCCTACCTTCTCAGCTTTATCAAGAACCTCCTGAGGTCCTGAATCAGAGGTGGAAGACACCATCCAATCTAGCCTCCACTTTTCATTACAAAACTAGCTGTAACAGACTATTTTCTCTAGAGCAGATACTCCAAAACTTTTGCCACTGGCCCAAATCAATAAGGTCTTTCTGCCTTTAATTTTCAATATCTCCTTTTAGCATCTTTCAGAATTACAAAACTAGTTGGCATATTCATTCAGGCTTTTCATGAACCTGAAGGAATATATTATCCCTTGGTCATCTCTTCTGTTGAAAAATGACTAGCTATCAAGCCATGAAAAGACGTAAGAAATTTAAATGCATATTACTAAGTAGAGAAGTCAATCTAAAAAAGCTACATACTGTATGATTCCAACTATATAACATAATGGAAAAGTCAAAACTATGAAGATAGTAGAAAGATCAAAGGTGCCAGGGGTTGGGGCAAGTGATGAACAGGCAGAACACCGAGGATTTTTAGGGCAGTGAAACTACTCTGCATGATACTGTGATGGTGGGTATATGTCATTACACATTTGTCCAAACTCACAGAAAGCACTACACCAAGACTGAATCCTAAGGTAAACCATGGACTTTGGGTGATGATGTGTCAAGACAGGTTCCACTCTGGTGGGGATATTCGTAATGGGTGAGAGCAGGGCGTATATGGGAAATCTCTGCACCTTTCCCTCACTTTTGCTGTGAATCTAAAACTGCTCTAAAAAATAGAGTCTATAAAGAAACAGAAAAAAGAACCCAGTTCTCTTAAATTTTCCTCACAGGATTCCTTTTCCATTTCTGGTAAATTAAATTTTTACTGAAAGCCTACTGTGTTATGTCAGGCTACATGTATTAAGCTCTAAGGAAACAATGGTGAGCACAAAAGAGTATACGATCTAGCAAGCAACGCTGACATTAAATAAAAATCCACAATTAAACTACAAGTGGCTCTTTCCACCTCTGGCTGCTGCAGGGAGCGGAGGTGACACCATGGCCACACGTCTGCAATGGACGATTATGGGGAAGCATTCATCTCCTGATCAAGAGGAGTAAGCAGATGTCCAGCAGCAAGCCCAGTAATCTGAAGGCCTGTGACCCCTCCTACAAGGGGTTGATTCACCACAAAGCTGTGGGCGTGGAGCCAGCAGCCAACAGCAAAGGTGTCCTAATGAAGTGAAGAACCGGCCAACAAAAGCCCACCCCCTCCTATGTGTGGACCACCAGCAACAAGAACGCCCAAGCCCCCCACAGCAGCATCGTGCACATGATTCACGAGAACAAGTACCGCCCAGACCTGTGACAGCAGCCACCTGCAGAGTCAGCACCTCCTGGGCAACTAGAAAGAAGCTGTGATGCTGAAGAGGAAGATGACCCACGCCACCAAGACCTCCTGAACACAGCCCCCAGAGTAATAAAGATGTCGCCAGACTTTTTTATTTTATCTCTCAATCAATAAATATAAAAGAACCAATCAATCAATTGTTGGCCCTCCATATCTGCAGGTTTCACATCTGCGGATTCAACCAATGACAGATCAAAAACATATGGAGGAAAAAAAATCCCAGAAAGTTCCAATAAGCAAAATTTGAATTAGCCACACACCAAGCACTACGCTGAATCCACGCGAATGAAGTGAGATATAGGCACATCCTGCCATAGCCATACACAAATATAGATCACATGCAAATACTGAGCATCAGAGGGGGGTCAATCCCCCATGGACCCAATCCCCCATGGATATCAAGGGAAGACTGTATTAAAGTATCCCAAGTAAGAAGCAGAGGTTGAAAACTAGAGGTTCCTTTATATCTCATTATTCCACCTGGTCATTCTTCACTGGATCGTCTCATTTTGAAGGCACAACAAAGGTTCTGTTAAACATCCTGTATAAGTGTAAGTCCATGCTTATACTCTACTTCTCTGACTTATTAGGTTCAATTGCCCCATCTTTCAAATTATTAGCAACTAATCTAATTTTACCCCAAGTTCATATGAAAATATTGACTAGAAGGAGTCCTCGCTTTCCTCCCCAGTCCTGCCAATTCCCACCCCTCCCTCAACAGGGCACTTCACAAGTCCACAATGGTTCAGCACTGAAATTCTTGGGAAACCTTCCTTCAAAGGAAGGCTGAGAACAAAGAAGACAGAGAAATTGTTTAGAAACTGCTCTTACCTCCTGCACATTGGCCAGCTCCAGCAATTCTCCAAAGACATACACTCCAGGAGCCTCCAAGACTTGGCTTATGAGAGCAGTGAGGGCTGAGCCACTAGTACCTTTGGCTAGTAAAATAAACTGTTCCAGGAGGTTACTTGAGGGTTTCTGTTCACCTGCCATTCTCTGGCCTTGAGATCTGTGCAAAAGAAAAGTGTTTCCGTCATTCTCCTTTGCAAAGTCTATGCTTATTTAACGCTGGATCTGACCTCAGAATAATTTTATAGTATTTTTTTTAAAAAAGTTTCTGATTCCAGATGCTATGACCATTTTGTGAAATGAATACGATTCACCTGGAATAAAGATTTTGTCCTTATTCTGAGGTTTGAAAAACAATGAGTAAAAGCCACTTCATCCCCATCTGGCCCTCTCCCAAAACAGCACATTCTAAGCCCTTAAACCTAACCAGGACCTAGAGAAACACACAGGAGTTTCTCAGTAGCTGTTTTCTAGACTCTAGTTAAGAAACAGAGAATCCTGCCCATACACAGAGGCGGCAAATATAAGCAAAAGCAATCAGTTACAGCTTCCAGTGTGTCATTAGATTCCCAACTGCAGCCAGGTAGAGATAAGAAAATCCCTCTATTTGACCTCCTATTGATACATGACATTTTACCAAACATGAATTCAGAATTTGTACAAGACCTCAAGAAAACAATAAAAAGACATGAGAAAACAACAAAGATATTGTATTGTTGCCCTGAAGACATTAGGGACAAGAGAGTCCCTGAACTGTATAAACTAATCACATGCTGAGTGGATTCGAGCATACACACTGCATACCTACTGTGCAGGAGTCCTGTATAAGAAAAGATTACTCCTCCAAGAGTGATAGGTATTGTGGCAGTATGACAAAATGAAAGAGAAGAGGTATGGTAAGCAGATAATTCAAAGGATAGTTTGGTGCAAAAGACACTGAGTTTTCCTGTGGAGGCAAGTAGACCGGAGCTCTTTCACAGTATTAGAAAAACAAGAACGTTGCCTCATTTAGGGTTACCTAAGAAGGTCTTGTTGGAAACAGAAAAAGTGCTAGGGAATAAAGGTTGCTAAAGAGGCAAGTGGGGGAGTGGTGATGATTCCGGGATAAGGAATGAAAACCTCCCTTCCAAGCAGACAAGTGCGAAGCTATTGAATGGAAGCTATTGAATGGAGAGGGATTAGAGAAATGGACAGAAACTTTCATCCCTCAAAAAAATCCTGGTCTACGGAGCAAAGCCCGTGGGGAAACGAGGTAAGGAGGCGCTGATAACAGCTTTCTTCTGGAGTGGGAGGGCCCGAAGAGGAGGGTAGAGACACTGGGGAGATAGATTCCCATCGTGGAGGGGCGCTACTTTGATGGAAAGCAGAGGGGAAAAGAGGCAGCCTTTGGGGAGGTGGGGAAGCCAGAGCAGCGGCGGTGCAGGAGCTGAGGTTCTCAGGCTGGGGTGGATTTCAGGGCGGTGTGCTCCAGGCAGGGCCGCGGGTGCTGAGTGAGGGACTGCGGGGCGTACTCCCCGGGGCGGGGGCGGCGTGGCCGCGGGCTTTCCCGGAGGCGGACGCGAAGCCCGACAACCCCGACAAGCCTGGCGCGCCAGGTACCGCCTTGTCGCTGGCCCCTACCTGTTCTCGCCGCCCCTCTATGTTCTTGGTCGCTGTCTCGGCCTCCCGGCGCCTGCCCGCAGGTTGTCAAGCGTCCATGATCGGTCCGGCGTCCGACGCTTTTCTACCTCCGCGGACCCGTCGCCTTTGCCTCTCCCCTGGAAGCCTCCGGCCGCTGCACGAGAGTTCCGCCCACACTAGGTTCCCCGCGTTGCGTTCGCAGTCTCCAGTCGGGAGCCGGGCCAGGGGAAAAGGATCTGGGCCGGACTGTAGCACAAGAATAGGGTGGGCAGAGGCCTAAGAAAAGGAATGCAGCTTAGGTGGTGCTGGCCCCATCACCATCCTGGACGTGAAATCCACCCCTGTGGTGCTTTACCCCCAGGAGCTTCCTGTGGCGACTGTGGCTATCCCGGGGTATGAAGACATGTGATGCCTAATAACTACTGTTTATTGAGCGTTTTTCCATGTGCCAGGTGCTGTGCGCTGTGTCGTTCAATTCTCATAATAACTCTATGGCCTGTAATATTATTTCCATTTTTCGGGTGAATTAACTAAGCCTAAAAATCCAAAAGTGGCAAAGTCCAATTTGGAATCCAGGCTATCTGAAGCCAAAGACCATGTTCTTGACCTCTATTCAGAAAAAAAAAAAATGTTTTAAAATAGAAAGCGATTGGTTAAGCCAACAATGCCTCTGTGACCAAAATGACATTCGTGACTGCTTTTGGGACTTACCAACTCCCCTGGAAGATGGCTAAGGAATGTTACGTAACTGAACACTTAAGCTGGTTCCTTTAAAGTACAGTATACACCACATACTTTCAAGTCTTAAAGCCTTTTGTGCTTTAGAGTGCAGAAATCAGACAGGACAGATGCAAAGGAGCCTAACATCAACCCATTCATTTATTCAAAAATTTCGTTAGCATCTATTATGTTCTAGAAGGTTATATGAAGATAAGACAAGGTTCTTGCCCTGAAAAAACTTCAATGTATTAAGTGCTATGAGAGACAACATTTTGGAAAGCAGAGTATGCTGGGGAAGAAAAAACAGGCATCTTTCAGGCAAAGGGGGAAAAACTGGGGGTAGTAACCATAGTCAGAGGCTTGCACTGTGCAGCATATACTGATGCAGAAAAGAAAACCAGAAAGGCTGGAACCGGGGTTCAGGGGAGAGAAATGAGGGATACAGACCTGGAGTCAGGTCATTCAGCTTCTTAGAAACCTCAGGGCTGGCATTATACCCAGTGAATACCTAAATACTGCAAAGTTCCTACCAAAGAGCGCTCACAACCCCCTGGGAGAGACAGGCCTGTGTGGCTATGACAGTCGGTTGCTACAGGCACCTAGTGCTCTGGACTGTGCCCTAGGCAGAGGTGATTTAAGACAGGCTTCTGGGGATGGGGCTTGAGTTGAGCCTGGAAGAATGAGCAAGCAAATCACAATGGATCTAAGCCATGTAAAGGAGTTTTTATTTTATCTTAAGGACACTGGGGAGCCATTTAGGGTTTTTAAGCTGTATGGAGAGGTATGAATAATTGCCATTTTAGAATGATCATACTAGCTGCTATAGGAATGGATTGGATGTGGAGAAAACTGGAGCAGGGAAACTTCAAGGGATTTGAAACTTCAAGTCAAGGGAAACTTGACTTGAATATATCAAACTTGACTTGATATATTCCAGATAAGAGATTGTGAGATCTTGAACAAAGGTAGTGTAAAAGAAGGGAAGTTATTGGACAAATTTATACCGTAGAAGCTACCAGACACGGTGACCAGTTGAAAGCAGAGAAAGGGAAGGAGAATATCACCCAGGATTCTGGCTGGGGAGGGCAGAACTGTCTGGAGGTGGTATTAAGTGAACAGGGCTGCAGAAGAGGAGGTGCAAATTTGGTGGTGGAAGGAAGACAACTAAGTTCTGTGTGAGTTCATAAATATTCCAGCAGTGCCTCCACTTCCTCCAGAACAATGTCCAGCCTCCAAGGCTGCAGCTGAAGCCCTTCGCATATGCCTTCCACTTACCCTCCCAGCTTTGTCTTGCCTCATTCTTTTTTACAGCCCAAACTCCAGGCCTTCCCATGCGCAGCACAGTTTACACCCTCCCCGACTCATAGCAGGGCCTCAAGCTTGCTCTGTCTTTTTTGCAAATCTCTTCCCTCATATTTCCCTGTTAAAATCCTACGAACCCTATACGCAGATTTATTAAACTCTATGCAAAAAGCACTAATCATAAAAAAAAACACTGAACTGTTGCACTAAAATTAGGAATTTCTGTGTATCAAAAGACACCAAACAGTAAGGAGAGTGAAAAGGAAAGCCATAGACTTGGAAAAGATATTTGCAAGCATATATCAAACAAAGAACTCCATATCTAGACTATGTATAAAGAACCACAAATTATTAAGAAAACAGCCCAATATAAAGTAAACAAAAGACTTGAACAAGTAATTCACAAAAGAGGACATCCAAATAGGCAATACACATATGGAAAGGAGCTCAACATCAAGGACAATGTAAATAAAAACTATTCATAATGAGAGGCCACATTTCACCAAAATGGCTAAAATTAAAAGACTGACAAACAACACCTGGTACTGACAAAGATAAAAGTCAATTAGAACTCTGTTACACTGCTGGTGAAGGTGAAAATTGGTAGACACACTTGGAAAACTGGAAATATCTACTATTGCTGATCATATGACCACCACACAAGCCAGCAACTCCTCTCCTAGAAATGAGTGCACAAGTCCACAGAAAGAAACATAAGCATGCTCATTGCAGCTTTGTTAATTATAGCCAAAAAGTGGTAACTGATAACCTAAATGCCCATCAACAGAACAGATACATAGTATTACATACATTCAATGGAATAGTAAGCAATTAAAGAAAAAAAACCAAGCTACTGTTATATACAACACGGATAAATCTCACAAAAGTATTGACGAATGAAAAAAGCCAGATTCATACCGTACATACTGTATGATTACATTACATGAAATTCAAGAACAGACAAAACTGTTCTGTGGTAAAAGAAGTCAGAAGAGTGGTTATCGAGATAGGAGGATGCAGAGCTAATCAGGAAGGGGCACAAAGGGTGCTGGAAATGTTCATATCTTGATTTGGGGGGTGGTGACACAGGTGTACATATATGCAAAAATTGTGCCCTTACTGTATGTTATACCTTATTAACAAAAAAAAAATCTAAAGATAAAAATTTTTAACAGAGAAAAAAAAAATCCTACCCATCCTTCAAGATCAAATGCCACCTCTTCTATCAAGTTATGCCGGGTGGAATAAATCTCCCCATCAGAGTCTCTGTAGCATTCTGATGTCTTTTCCTTTTTGCCATTTATCACAGTCCATCTTGAATTTCAGTGGAGTCTCCTCATTTCCCTAACTAGATGGTTATCTTCCTGGTGGCAGTGACCATGTCTTTCACCTTTTACTGACAGAGAGCCTGGCAAATAAGGAAAGCTGAAAAGCTGTTTGTTGAATTACATGGAAGGAAAAATTGGGTGGATGCCCAGATGGGTGAAAGGGGGACAGGAAAAGGAAGGAAAGCCTAGGAAAAGAAATAAGAGATCTCTAAGGAAACGTTAGCTTACACTACAATTGTACCTAGTTCCTGAAATCTCATTTAATGTCACCTTAGCAACAAAGAACGAATCAAAACATCAAGTCCTACCCACACTGAAGATAAACAAACATCACACTTGCAGGAAACCACCAAATAAATGCTTACCTAACCTCTGGGTGTTTCAACCTGATGGGGAAATTTCACCAAGGAGAATAATAATCACATAGCCATGCTGCTAAAAATATCGCCAGCTTAGTGTGCAAAGAGCCCAGATTGCGGGTCAGGAGACTTAGGGCTGAATTCTAACTCTGCCCCAACTTACTGTGACCCGTGGACAATCTCTTCGCCTCTTTGGGCCTCAATTTCCTCATATGTAAAACAACAAGGGTTGGATTAGCAAATTCTCTCAAGTCCCTTCCTGTATTGATATTCTGGGTATATCTTTCTCTCCCTGCCCAACGCAGCACAACAGGAAACCCCCGCAAAATACGTAAAAGGCGCCCCAGACCAACAAACAAGCATGATTTGAAGGAGTCATTTTGTTATATTATCTTTCATGGTTTAATCAGTTTTGTTTGTGTTTTGGAGCCTTACCATGATTTGCAGGAGATTTCTGAGTTCCATGTAAACAGAAGTTATCTCTCTGTAGGCTGTCATCTTCTTTGAGAGTGAAGAGGGTCTTCACGCCTGGTTTCAACTCTCGAGATTCAGAAACCACCAAACCTGAGGGAGGGTTTATGAATTTGCGCACACTGCGCGGCACACTGGAGTCGAAGTTAGAGGACTATGATGCCAGGAATGCTGGGATTTGTAGTCCTCGAGACTCTGTTGCGCTCTGGGATCTGTGGTTCCCGCGATCGCCCATGGAATGCTGGGAAATGTAGTCTCTGCCACATCGCTCATTGCAACCGGCCGTCATCTCGGAGCCCTAGTGTACCCAGCGGTCCCTCGAGCCTCTGAAGAGCTGAAGCCAACCCTCCGCTGGGGCAAAGTCTAGGCAACAACACCGAATGAAAAATTTGTCCTACGGGACTTCCCGGGAAGGGCCCTTCCCATTGACGCTCTTCGTCCCCCCCGCGAAGCCGCTGAGTGCTTTTATTGGCTTAACAGGATGCCAATCGCCGAGGCAGGCTTTCTATTGGCTTCGGGGCGGGCGCTCCGAGGCTAGGGAGAAGGAGAAGGGATCTGGAGCGGGAGCTGAGGGGAGGGAGAGGCCGGTCCGGGTCTGGCCGCTGCCGCTGCTCTCCCGAGGTCTTCAGGCCGGGCTACGGCTCAGTCCTCGGCTCCGGGGCACCGTCTGCGAGGCTCCGCCGGGCCAGCGTGGGAGAGCCGCGGGCGGCGGCCGCCGCATCATGTCAGCCAAGGACGAGCGTGCCAGGGAGATCCTGAGGGGCTTCAAACTGTATCCGCCCGGGAGCGGGGCGGGGCCGGGAGGACTTGGGAGGCGGCCGCTTGCAGTGGAGACGGGCTGGGGATGGGGGCCGCGCCAGGTGGGCACTCGAAGGGAGGCTGCGGGAGGGAGGAAAGAACGGCGTCCCGGGCCCCCGACGGGACCCGGCGCTGGAGGCGGGGCAAGGGGCGTCCTGAGGGAGGAAGGGGACGTTGCCTGGAGCCTTGGGGGGTGTAGGCGGAGGAGCCCCGGAATTGGGCTGGGAGAAGTGCTGGACGTCGGCAACGGGTGTCGGGGAGGCGAGCTTGGGTCCCAGCTCCGGTCGGCACCTTGAGGCAGGACAGGGGCTGCGGCCCTCAGGAAAGGGCCGAGGGGGCGCGGTGGGCTGGGCTCGAAGCCCAGCAACCCCCTTGGCGGGAAGCCCCCGGAGAGAGCAGGGAAAAGTGACTTGGAACGAGTGACCTTGTGTGGGACAAATGCAAACGTTTGTGTTCAACTCTCTCGGGTTCCCCCATCCCACCCCACCCCGTCTTGTTTCCACAACTTCTCTTCCTCACTTGTGGCTCCTTCCAGGGCTGGAGCAGAGGCGGGGTGGTGAGGAGAGACGTCTCAGATCGCCCTCGTCTTAACTCCGTCTTGGCCTTTTGAGGCATCGGACGGACGGTGGCTGCTTCTCCCTCAACTTCTCAGTTTTCTTTCCAGCGAAATGAGGACCCTAAACTTGTGCGTGAGGTGCCTTGAGGTGTTTTGATTTTCCACTGAGATTCTTGGCAAAGGTGTCTTTGCTCGCTCGCATTTGTGCGGTTAACGTGTAGATATGGTGGAGCTGTCCAGCAATGTTTTGATTGCGTTGGGGACACGGTAAGATACGTAGGATATAGACAGAAATCATTGCCTCGGGCCTATTGTGATGCCGCTTGTGCAACCTTCTCCCCTTAATTGTAGTGAGAAAGCTTCGTGTTTTAACGGAATGTTCATTTGTAACCAGTTAATGTGGATGAAAAAAATGCAATCTAGTACATTCCAATTTGGCATTTTCCTGCTGACCTCTTCTTACCTCCTATGTATACAATATGGAACATTCTTAAATTCCTCTCTCAATGAAAAGGCAGTCACTACTTTAGGGCCCCTCCCCTGGAGGTTTAGGAAAGCACTGTTTTCTGAGCTGCCTGTGTGTTTTCCCAGTGCCCATTTCACCCCTGCCAATTTTAATTGTTTTGTCACAATCAGAAACCAAATTGGTAGTCAGTTTTGGCACACAAATGCAAAAAAGTTACAGGACATTGTGGATATACAAATGAAAGTTTTCAAATGGAACTTGACCTGCTGTGCTTGTTTTAAAAATTGAAAGGCATTATCACCTTTGCATACTGCCATTCATGAGAAACTTGCAGTACTTTTACGCAGTGGCCTCTTTTACAGCTCCACGTGCCTTTCCAAGTTTCTCTTCATAATGGTGCCTATAAGTAGAATGGGACGGCTGAATGTTAGAAAAGCTATGGCATGGATTTTGTTTCTCCCCTGAGTAATTTATATTGTTACTTAACATGTATGCTGTAGACTGTAAACCAGAGACTGGAGAATTGAGAGATTACTTTTTGGATTGGAAATAACGTATTGCTGAAAACAAGGAGGGGTCTTTTTAATGCCTTTTGAACAAAACAGAAAGGGAAAGTTTGAGCTTCTCTCCTTCAGTCTTGGTTCTTGAACCTGTTGAGAAAGAGGCTAAGGGACAAATGTGGAAAACAGTAGAAGGGAAGATAAATTAACTAATTCAGTGATGACATTAGTGGGTCAAGAAACAGACTTTCAGGAAAAGTTTGACCTGGGCCAATTAAATCACAAGGAAAGCAGCCGTATGAAAATACGTTAGCATGGAAGCAGTGGAATGCTCATCCTCTGGTAGCCGTTATTGGCATTTGAGAATTAAGAGAAAAGAGAGAGGGAATTCTAGGTTTTGCTACTACCTTCAGGAAAAATAAAATTAATAGTTTATTAAGAAACTGCCTGACTGTTGTCCACCTTTGTTGGATAAATTGTTTTCTGGACTTTCTTTTAGAGTATCTGTTCCTGTAAAAAGAGTTTTTACTAGAAAAAGAAATTGCTGTTATATCCTCCTAGCAACAGGGTTGACAGTACTCATTTTGCACATTGACTATGTTGGTCTTTTTAATATTGGCCAATTTGGACAACAAATGATATCTTGTTTTAATTTGTGTTTCCCTGGATCCGTATATCTCTAGAGAGTGGTTGAGAGCTGTACTGGCCTGCAGAGGTGTGCTGCCTGCATTGGAATCCCAGTTCCACACTCCTAGTTCTGTGTCCCTTAGCAACCTCTTTAGCCACTGCCTCAATTTCCTCATCTGTAAATGGGGATAAAAATAGTACCTATCTCATTGGGTTTTGTGACCCTAGGCAGAGCACTCAAACTCAGTATCCACAGCATTTCCTCAGAGAGCTGTTACTAGGATTCAATGAGACTGCATGTAAAATGCTTAGTACAGTGCCTGGCACATAGTAAGTAAGTAATAATGTTACTTATTTGTTTTATAAACAATTACTAATATTATTCACACTAGCAATAGTGTTAATATTACTGTAATACCACTTATTTTTCTGAGATTATAACCAATGCCTTTATGCTAGTATTCTGTTTTCTTACTGAGAAACTATGATACTTCTGTTTTGCCTCTTTGAAGAAATGATTCAGTTAATAAGCATTGATGTATACCTGGTGTTTATCTTTTTTTTTAGGAATTAATCACATTCCAATTTGTGGCAAGTTAACAAAATAAAGAACTAGTTTGGCTCAGAGGTTTCTGAAAGCACCTTTCACTTGTGTTCTTGCATTTCCTCTTCATAGTTTGGTCCTGGATCCCCCTATATCCTTTCTCGTAGCACCTTGATCTTTGACTTTACTTCCAGTCAAAAACAGTTGGCTTTACATCTATTCACTTGGGTTTCCTTATTAAGAATAGTGGACTGTTGAACTTTTCTTGAATGTCAATATTGCCTAATAGATACCTTGGCCAAATGTTACAAATGAGTTTGAGGCTTACGATTTCCTAAAATATAGTCTTTGCCTATCAACTCAAGTCCTGGGAAAGCAACCAAAATATACCACCCATACAGCCAGTGTACACTGTTGATCACAGATTGTCTAGTCATGGACTTCATGTAGATCGTGATTGGTAGTTTGTTTTCCGGGATCCTCACGCATAGACTCTTGAGAAGTTGTTACTATTGTCCTGAATGGATTAAATGAATATAATGTCCTATTGATCGTGGTATTTAGGATTTTTAAACAGGCATTCCTGCTTTTGCATTTTGGGAAGAAATTTGGCATATAATTAGATACTTATAGTCTTCTTCAGACCTTCTCGATTTCTTTCCATGATTGTGTATATGGTTTACAGTGAAACATTATAGTAAATTCTGGAAAAATAGAACAGAACGTGGTAAGACTGTCATGGAAAATTCCAGTTACGTCACCACTGTATTTGATAAAGGGCTAGCCAGCAGTGGTGCTGAGGTTTGGCAGCTCTAGGTCCTTACTAGGCTTGACCTCACTTTTGCCTCACAAACCTCCTTTGTCAGCACTCTGCATCCACAAATCACTATGAGAGGGAAGGACTTAACTTCTGAATGTATAGACCTGTCCCTAACTCCTGAGCTTTAGCATCATAGGAAGGTGTTTTAACGGCCATCTTGTCTAGTAATCTGACTCTTCCATCCATTGCTCAAATGCTTAAACTCAAATTGTCAAGATTTTAAGAGCAGCATTTTTTTTTTGCTTTTGATCTGCTGATAATTTTGAAGCTGAGGAAAAGCATATATATTTTCTCAAGCCTAGTAAGGTCCAGTACCCATAAAGATTTCAGTGGATTGGACTAAAGAAACACACTGTTTACAGCAAACAAAGTGGTAGTCCCACTGTAAGCACACACATGAGGAACTTCTTTAGTGTACAATTGAGGGGGCACACGACAAATGGAGCTGGTCCAGAGGAGAGGGACTTGAAATGTGCTATACATACAATAATTGGAGAACTAAGGAGTTTTCACCTGAAGAGTTGGGCAAGGGACCTGAGTGTTCTCTTCTAAAGTTTAAAAAACTATTCTAAAGAAAAAGAATTAAATGTGTTCTGTGTGGCTCTCAGAAGAAATACAAGACTCAGGGGTAGCAGTTATAGGAGACAGAGTTTATTTATTCCAATTGCTAACAATTAGGAGGTAGCAGAAAACAACAACACACATTATCCAGAAAGTATTTTATGCAGCAGATGGATGCCTGTCCATCAAGAGTATTGCAGGGGGAAATTATGTATGCATCAGATAAGGAATTAGAGTACAGAGTACGTGATCTCCAGAAGGACTCAAATCCTTTTCCAACACTGCAGTTCTTTGACTTAGTGACAACCTTTCTTAGTTAACAAGGATTCTTTTCAGCAAGTATTTCTACTGAGATATGTATTACACCTAAAATAGGCAAAATATTTTTTGTGATTTAATGTAATTAAAGCAAGATATCTTTTCCTTTTTGTTTTTCAGACAACTCTTCTTAGATACTCACTGTTGCTTTTGATGAAGTGTTTTGTGTAGTACATTGTGGATCCACTGATTCAGAATCACGGAGAGCAATTATTGCCTCTGAATTTAGATAAAGTCTAGAGAACTAAATATAAATAGCTCTAATATAAATAATACTATAAATATAGCCACAGAAGAAAGGGGATGGCTTAATAATATCTGACATTCCTATCATCTTTTTCAGTTTTTCAAAGTACTTGGATATATTATCACAACTCTATGCATTATTACCCTCACTATATATGTAGGAAATTAAGGATTGATGAGATTATCACTCAGATAAAGGCAGGACCTCAATTTAAACCTTTTTTTGTCTTTCTATAAACTGCTGTTTTCTACAATATACCATGATGCCTCTCTGGAGAATTAAAAATTTTTTTGCAGTATTGATTTTAAGTTTAAAATTTTTCTGTAGTATTTAAGTCACAGGTTTATTTTTCACTTGAAAATTATTCTTTTCCACTGTGGTCATATCCCCTATGTTTTTTTGGTTTTTTTCCTTAATTGTTTTTATACGTTAATCAGAGATATTTTTTTTTTTTTTAGACCAGGCTTTCTGCCCTATGTTTTTTGCTTGCTCTCAGATACAGAGGGCAGGGTTTAGAATCGAATAAGGAAGAACTTTTTAACAATTAAAGTTACCTGGAAAAAAAAACAAAAAACATTTTCCAGAAAGTATTTAAACAGCATGTATTTAGTCTGCTAGAGCTGCTAAAACAAAATATCATACACTGGTTGGCTTAAACAGATTTGATTCTCAGCAGTTCTGGAGGCTAGAAAGTCCAAGCTCAAGGTGCTAGCTGATTTGGTTCTGGGGCTCAGTTCCTAGCTTGCAGATGGCCACCTTCTCTCTGTGTCCTCACATGGTGGAGAAAGAGCGGATGGGCAAATCACAGGAGAGTCATAACCATCCCATGGGTGACAGTTCTGTTTGGAAATAATGGTTCATGGACAGTCACTGCTCAATGAAAGATTTTTAAAAAGGGACTAAATCTGAGAATCTAGTCTTATAATTTTCATGGACTAAGAGGTGAGAAATTTAACTGTAAGCCTTTGCTTTTGAGCCATCTTCTCTGTGAAGAGCAAAGGCAGTAAGTTCTAGCCATAGTGCTACCACTTACTGGCGGTTCATTCAGATGTTTGTTAGCAGGGTCTGTAAATGCCAGGTAATCTACTAAACCCAAAAGATATGAAATGATAAGCCAGTTTTCATATATAAGGGAGAGAGAAAGAGATAAGAACAATCAGAATACAGTGTGATAAGTGCCTAGTAGTGTCAAGTGCTGTGGAACCTTAGAGAAAGAATGACTTCTGCTGGAGGCGTGGAAGACTTCAGAATTGTCATTTGAATAGGATCTTGAAAGATGAGTAGGTGTGGAGCAGTTTAATTTTTCAGATGCTGGAGAGTAACAGAGGAGGGAAAGTGAAGGCATGGAAAATGAGGGAAGAAAGTGTTTCACAAGGATTAAGAATGAGGATCAAAACCAAGTCCTTGGAATTGCTGGAAATTTCATTCATTCAGGGAATATTTGAGACTACTCAGAGTCCCATGATACCTTATAAGTCATTGGTGATCTTTTTGAGAATAGTAGATGTTTGAGGAAACAAATTAAACTATAATTTGCCAAGATTAGAAAATGGATAATAGATGAGGAAATAAAGTCATCAAGAATAGCTTACTCTTTCAAGAAATCTGGTGACCTAGGAAAGCAGATTTTAGGGAAGTAGCTTGAGTAGGTAGAGAGATTTTATTAAAGAATGGAAATCACTTGTTATAAGCTATCCAACTTTGTGCAAGGTGCTTAACATCTATTAAAGGATAATGCTTGCTCCATATGCCGTCCATAAATGTTATGAAATAAGTGAAATAATATATGCCAACTCACTTTAAAAATCAGAGCTCTGCAAATGCATTATGCTTGCTATTACATTGTTAACTATTTATCTTTGCTTTAAAGTTCAGGGTTGCTTTCTATTTTGCAAATTTTGAAGTATCGTGTTTCAGGGCATTGATAAAGCCAGAGTCTTACTGATTGTTTTTTTACTCCAGCTTAAACATTTGAAGCTTTTCCCCACCATTCTGGAAAGTAATTGTAGCTGTTGGCATGATAGGAAAGGAATCCCTTACATGACACATATGTCCCATTGGAAAGCCAAAATCATCTTTGGCTTTGCTTTTATTAAGAGGGTTATAACTTGAGGAAGTTGATTTTCCTCTCAATACTGTAGTGTTTTAAAAATTGGATAAAATTCAGGAATCTCTGACTGGGTTTTAATAAAATTCAAGGCAATATCCCTCCAAAAAACATATCCGAAACAGTGGCTGATCCTTTTAGGAACCTGCCCTTGGGAAAGTGCCTTGTATTATGTCTTCTTCAATTAATAGGTTCTGGGAAGCAAATAAAAATGCAAAGGGAGTCTCTCAGAATCTCGGATATGTCTATTCTAGCTTGTTTCTAGCCAGTTTCAGGCACATAACGGCACATATCAGTAGAATAATAGACCTACTAGAAAAAGAAAGGTTTGTTTCATCGTTTGACTTTGCTAGTGAGAAGACTGTGTTGTTTCAAATAGTGATCTTTTTCTCATTACTAAATTACTTACCTCCAGTGTTTCCCAGGCCAGTTTGAATTTTGATTGTATGTTCTCCAAGCTCTGTACCTTTGCCAGGGCTAGAGTATTATTTCACAGGGATCTCACCACTGATTACAGTGCGGCATATTAGGTTTCAAGGATACTGAAACCTGGTTTCTCAGGGAAACCATTTATATTTTCTCACCTTGCCCCTCATAAATAAGATAAATATCACAGGGAAAATCACTGGGAAATTTTGGGCAGAAAAAGATGTTTAAATGTCCAGGAATTAGAATTGGTTCTTAAGAATGTACTAAAAGACAGGATGCTCTGTATAACCAATGCTCGTGCCTAGAAAGAGGGCTTTGGCAGAAGGGCTATTTAAAAATTAATGAAGGTAGAAGTAAGAGAAGGAAATGACTTCAGAAAGTGAGCAAGGAGGAAAGAGTTTGAGTGGAGAGAGATTATAAAGGCAGAGTGTTAAAAGACAGAGAAGAAGAAGAAAAAGAAAAGCCACAACAAACAACTAGGAAAGCGGAGCAAAGAAAGGCCTTCCTATCTGAAAATGCTCAGGCTCCCACTAAATAGAAACCCCCTTTGTTGACTGCTAGTCATTGCAGCTGCTTCCAGCCCAGAGGAATGAGAAGGGAGAAGTTTTCCTTCATTCCTGTGACCTTGGTAGTGAAGCTTTGCCTCATATTGCTCAGGTCTACCCTGGTAGGCATTAGCATATATCATTATGTGCTTAGTCAGCCACTTTGCCTGAAAATTCTACTTACCTTGAAATTTCTCAGACTAGGTAATGAACCACATGCCCATATATAATTTACAAGTACCCTGCCAAGTCATGAATTCAACTTACTGCAGAATGAGCTTTTAAGTTCTAATGTGTTTTTACCTGCAATTCAGCTGACTGACTCAGCTGTTCTCCTTAGGGAGAATGGGTTTTTGAGGGGTTGGTTGGTTTGCTTTTTGTTTTTTGCTGAGCTCCAGCTCCAGGTTGGTCTTTCCACAGCCTGCTGAACCCTGAATGAGGAACTCTCCTGGTTTGGCTTCTAGACACTCTTCAGTGAGCCTTGCTTTCTGGTTGCTTAGCCTGAAAGAGAGACTTCTCATAACCCCTCTGACGTGCTCTCTGATACTCGGTGTGGTTCAACACATATTTGAGTGCCAGTTATGTGCTGAGCACTGGGAAGGAAGGAGAAATAATGTGGTGCCAATGGAATTTGACTTGCAAACTTGAATGTGCAGTACATTCTGATAAGTACCGTGATGCAGGTGTAAACAGGTGTGCAGGTGCACTGAGGAGGGATCAGATAGCTTTGCCTGGGGTGCATTGGGGACCACAGTCATAGAGGAGGTTGACATAGCCCTGGGTCTGTAAGGAGAGTAGGATGCTTGTTCTCGGCAGAGGGGAGCAGCGTGTGCTAAGCACTGAAGCACAAGAATATAATGTCTTTAGGAAGTGCAGCCCTTGGGCATGGCTGGAGGATAGGGTGCATGTAGGGGACGGGCTAGGCTAAGAGGTGACGGAAGAAGTGACTGGCTGGCACAGGTTAGGCTCATTGTCTTCCTCCCTCCAGTAAGCCTTGACTTACCCTCTTGACTTCTTTACCCCAGGTTTGCAGCGATTTCTTATACCTGCTGCCCTCCTCTTCTGTAGCAAATTGTCCTTTCCACTTAACACTATCTTCCCACCTCACCCTTCTCTATTAACTTACAACGTTTTTTTGTAAATCAACATTCCCCAAACGTGTTTACAAAACCTAAACTTCACATAATTGCTCAGAAATGTGTATGTCTGAAGATGGAAGGACTTTTTCTTGTTGTACATTCGCTAGGATTAAACTAAGACCGGTCAAGAGCAGAGGTCTTGTCTTTCTGTCCTCTGGAAAGTGCTTCTTATACTGTCACTGCTAAAGAACCAGGCTTTTACTTCCAGTCCTTCACAGACTGATATTTTTATAAAATAAATGAAACTGAATTATTAGAAAATGACATACAAAATATAAGTCAAAAAATTTTATTACCGTGTTTCCCCGAAAATAAGACCTAGCTGGACAATCAGCTCTAATGTGCCTTTTAGAGCAAAAATTCATTAAAGACCTGGTCTTATTTTACTATAATATAAAACCCAGTTTTATATGAATTTTTGCTCCAAAAGGCACATTAGAGCTGATTCTCTGGCTAGGTCTTCTTTTTGGGGAAACAGAGTATTGCAATCAACAAATTACTCTGCTAAATTGCTATTAGAATTTTTAAACACTTATCTTGTCACAGACTGGTAACAAATGAATTCATAAACCAGCACCGATCTGTAGACCACATTGAGAAGCATGGCTGTGGAATCCCTAATATAACTCGTGCCTGATACACAGTAGAAATTCAGTGCATGTTTGGGGAATAAAGGTGAATGAGATCGTTAGTGTGATTATAGTAATAGGAAGG
Organism: Rhinolophus ferrumequinum; assembly: GCF_004115265.2. Classification (NCBI taxonomy): domain Eukaryota; kingdom Metazoa; phylum Chordata; class Mammalia; order Chiroptera; family Rhinolophidae; genus Rhinolophus; species Rhinolophus ferrumequinum. Next base: position 6,764,048 of record NC_046291.1, read on the forward strand.
AAAAAATGACAGCAACAGCTCTCTTTGGAGAGTCGGAGGGAAATGATTAAGTGAGAAAGTAAAGAGTACTACAGTCATGTTACCCTCCTTGTAAAACAAACTTTTTCTTACCACTCTCTCTGAATGTCGCTCCTTTGGCTCTCTAGCAAGGTAAATATACACTAGTAAGTCTCCTGCATGAATTTCTGAGAAAGATTCATTTTAATCTTGCCAAATATGTGAAACTTACTCAAAATATCTACAGAAAAATGCCAACCCACTTATCCGAACTAGCTCTCATGAGCAAATCTATAGTTGGCTAGGATTGATTTCAAATACTAACCCCTGCTCTTTGAATCAGGGCATCTCTCCATGTTGTAATATGGACCATACTGCCAAAGGCTTTTCCTACCTGAGATTTTCTCATTTCCTTCTATATCTTCTCAAAAGATTAGCTGAATAGGGTACGAAGTCTTTTTATCAAAAACTTTGTAACAGACAAACAATTCTTCTATGTCAAGATAATTTTTGAAAAGCAAATTATAAGGTCTTGAATCCCCCTCAGATAAGAGGGATTCATGGTGTCATTCAAAGGATAGAAAAGCAGGAGGTCTACTTTTTAATATTCAAACACATAGCTGCAGTTGAAGGAGATCATTATTTTGAAATATGTAAACTTAAATAATATTTGAATGCAACTTATAATAGAGAAGTTTTATAAAAAGAATTTTGTGTCCATTGCAGATCAGTACAGCATCAATAACTCAATACATCACCCTCATTTTCGACTAACCATATCCCAAGAGGACATTGTTAGGAAAGGCAAAAGAAACATTTTTGTGGTACATTTGGGGTCTGCCTGCCTTTCTCACCTTCTCGTCAGTTCCCTCAGCAATTCTGGCCCTGGAGGCCTATTCTCACAAAAATACTCAGCCCCCAGCAGCTGCCTGACAGCACTTTTCTTTCCAAGAGTATGTAGTATGCACAGACCTCTGAACACTAGCTAGCTACGAGATGGATTAAACAATATGGTGAATGTTCAAAATTTTTAAAAATTATTACAGTAAAAGACACATTGCCATTAATCCCCCTCGCTTCGAACACATTTATCCCATCATTCTTACCACTTTCTGAAACAGTTCTGGAAGTCCTTTTTCATGAGTGCCCTTAGTTGCACTGTCATGGCTGCCTCAATGTCCTGAATCATTTTGACTCTGGGGAAGAGCCAGAAGTCACAGTGCCAGATCTGATGAATAAGATGGATGAGGACACATTGTAATGTTTTTATTTGGCAGAAATTGCCGTACCAGAAGCGATGTGTGACACAGAGCATTGTTATGATGGAGGATGATTTATGGCACGCTTTAAAACACACCTTCTCTCAACCGTAGCTCACACCCAACTGACTACACCAAATAACTTGACACTTGTCACACGCTGTCTACGTGCCACTGCCCATATTGAAGATCCCTGCCTTTCCGTTGGATGGCACTCAGCAGCAGCATTCACCATATTTTGTGATCATAACGGAAAGGCTCCGTGTCACACATCACTTCTGGTACAGCAACTTCTGTCAAATAAAGACACTACCTTATTCACCGGATCTGGCACCGTGTGACTTCTGGCTCTTACCCAAAGTTAACATGACCATGAAAGGTAAACAGTTTGAATCAATTCAGGACATTGGGGCAGCCACGACAACACAACTAAAGACACAAAAGAGGACTTCCAGAACTGCTTCAGAAAGTAGCAAGAGTGATGGGATAAGTATGTTTGAAGTGAGGGGGAGTATTTTGAGGGGGATTAATGGCAATGTGTCTTTTATTGTAATACATTTTTTTTTAATTTAAACATTCACCATATTTTATGATCACAGCTCATAATGTTACTTACGAGCTGTGAGTTCCTGAGAAAGGTCTTCAACTTCTGAGAGCACCACTGTTTCATGTGGGTGTCAGCATTAAGTGAGATAAGATTAAAAAATAGAAAAGAGGGGCTCTTAGTACAGCACTTGGCATATGTATTGAATTTAGGTACTCAAATTTAGTTCTTTTACTCTGCCTCCTCTTTCTTTGAGGACTAGCTTTACGCAATGAATGTAGCCAGATGCTAGAAAAGGCTGGAAATATTGTTCACCTTCTCCTTGGCCTTATACTGTCTGCAGTTATCAAGTTAAACAAGACTGTTAGGAAGCTAGCTCTTGAGAAATGCAAGAATTAGGACTTTCTCTGCATTAGTGATGAACCATAGATTAAGAATTATTGACCTTTACAGCGATTGATAGGCTAATAAAATCAATGAGGTTTCCTTTAGCCTTCAGAGATTTTATAGAAGCTCAGAGGAGAGACCAGACCTGAGTCTGTTCTCCCAGTCCTAAGTGGACTCCTTACCACTTGAATGTGGAAGAGACCAACTCCTCAGTTTGTACTAGATCTGTTACCTGGGCGTGGTTGTGGCTTTATTGATTTTTATATAGTTTGATGTGGTTCATCAATTTCTGTAAAACTTGCCTAACCTAGAAAATAGTGTCTCTAGTCATACAACACATCCTCTTTGTAAGTATGTCTTTTACCCATGGAGGATATATAATAAAAGACCAAGAATCAGGGACCCCAAAAGTGAATGTGTTCTGACCTGCGGAATACATTAACAGCCTAATCTTCACTGGCATTCCACACCAAAAGGCATCCTGTCTCCTGCAGTATTTGGAGGTGCCTTTCTAGCTTCATGTCAGAGGACTGCTTGTCTTATACCAGGATCTTAGGGATCGTGACTTAGTCATCTTCTGTCCCCCAGTCTCTCCCTGGTACAGACTGGCATATACAGGATAGCTGATCGTGTCATACGTTAAAAGAATGGATACTGAAATCAGGCAGTCAATAACCAACTTTATGATTCATTGGCTTTGTGACCTTTGAGCAAGTTACTTGCCATCCCTAAACCACAAATTCTTCATCCACATAAGCGCTATAATAATAATGCCTATTTCATAGGGTTGTGAAGATTAATTTAGATATGGATAAAGCACTTAGCCAATAGCTGGCATTCAGTACATGTTAGCCGTCACCGTTATACAGTAAATAAGTGCTGAATATAAAGATCAGTGGTATTATTATGACTGTGTATGTTCTGCCAAAGATTCTTAACACCCAAGAGATGTGTAACATGAATCATCTGACAAAAGAATTCTTCCCATTTCTTGGTAAAGTCTTCCCCTTTAGTTTCCTCTGTTCATTTAAATAGAATTTTACTTAGATATGGTCTATTAGATAAGGAATTTCCAATAAAGTATACCAGCTCATTCATATAGTCGCCCTAGATAATTGCATATGAAAGTTTTTCTATTTTGTTATTTTTAGAAATTATTTTGGAAGATGAAGGGTCTGATGGTGACTTAAGAATATTTTTATATTAAATATTTACTTTGTCATTCTAACAAATATGCTAAACATTTCAAATTTCCGTGGGAAAGCCCTCAGGGAAAAAAACATCTTACATCTTTTTCTTTTTCTTGTTATCTATCTAGTGAAGTTTAGAAATTTGAAGAAGGGTATTGCCAAGATGCTGCAAAGAGACCCCATGTTTGAGCTTCTTGTGCTCTCTGAACACAAAGAGAAAGCGTCTGGGTAAATAGTCCACTGTTTGTTGTTGGTTCCTAAAGCACTGCCTGGGGAGATTTATACTCCCGGGTCTCTTGTGTCCCCAGGAGGGAGCTGATGGAAGGTGGTTATTAATCTGCACCAACTTCAGTTTATTATCTGTACTGGTTCCCAAACATGTTTTTGGCACAGAATTCTGCAGGTTCCCTTACAGTGCTTCTCCATGCCTTTCCAGCACTGTAGCCAAGGGTTTTATTTTTTCCATAACAATGTTTCAGACATTTGATCTTTTTCTCTCACTGCCCACCTGTCTTCTCCCCCATGCTTTCTTGCCCTCCTTTGTGCACACAAAATATTTAAGCTCCAATGACTGTTTTCCCCCTGAAAAATGTGGTGTTATTTCAAACTTTCAGTTCCATAAAATCTTATTTCTTAGAAACGTCTTTTAACTCCCAGTATCAATCCTTTGTTCGTCCACTGTAGACTACCCCTTCCTGTCTGGTGGTATAGAATATGGGCTTCGATGTCTATAATTTTTCCTTCCATTCTTTAAAAGGGTTTTCTTTCCCAGACACCTAACACTACTCAAAGTCTGGTCCCTGGGCCAATAGCATGGGCATCACCTGGGGAGCTGGTTAGCAGTGCAGAATCTTGGGCCTCACCCCGTACCTACTGAACCAGAATCTATATGTTGGCAAGATCCCCCACAGGATTTGTATGCACGTGGAAGTTTAAGAAAGCACTGCTGTAAATCATGTTTTGCTCAATGTTGGGGCTGGGGGTAGGGAGGGCAGTGGGAACTCTGCCAATAGTGGTTCTCAACCCTGGCTGTTCAGTGTAATCACCAAGGGAGCTTTGAGAAATACTGATGCCTGGGTTCCAGCTCCAGAGACTCTGATTTAATTGGTCTGGGGGATGGTCCAGGCATTGGGAGTTTTTAAAGTTCCCCAGGTGATTCTAATATGCAGCCAAGGTTGAGAACCACTCTTATGCATGAATCTTATAATTTGCCCCAGTTTATTAGAATATCATTATATATAAATCATTGTAAGACTAATGACTAAAAAAAAACCAAAAACTATATTTTTTACAATTACATTTATTAAGAGGATGTATATATGCATAGAAAAAATGGAAATATAGACACCAAAATATGAAATGGTAACTTCTGGGTGATAGGATTACAGCTATTTCTTTTTGTCTTATGTTTTCCAAACTTTCTAGAATAGCCATGAATTCTTTTGGTAAAGAATCCTCATATGTGTATATATACTTTTCAATAAATGTAATCACATTCAATGTTTTTCATAAACTGCTTTCTAATTTTTTAAATTTTTTTCCTTTTTCACGTATCAGTATATTATAAATATTTTCTCATACCATTCAATAGCATTTACACAGGTTTTTATATTGTTTAAAGTGAATCCTGACCCAGGATGACTGGATTTTTACCTTAAAAAGTATGTTTGCATACTGACTAGGGCCTGGGAGAGACTGGCTGATGAACTCAGAAACCTTTAGTGTTTGGAAGCTTTCCTTGTCAACAGAAGGAAGATGTTTAGATGGCGATGTCGACACTACAGTGAGGTCAGATCACATCCTGCCAGAGGCTTTTTCAACTCTCGGTCGCTGGATACCAGCATTTGTCTGAGCTCTTCAACGTAGCACAAAGAACTTGACTTTACCTTCCCAGAAGATGCTGCATGCGCCACAGGGGATTCTTAATGATGTTTGTATTGCAACCCATGTGTTGGAAGGAATTGTAGTTCTAAACTTCCTCTTCAAATCCTTTTTGGTTTAGTTGAAGTTGTGCTTAAAGACAACTAGTATCTCTTACAGTTTGAGTTTCCTCTGCATTAATCAAGTGAATCGAGTCATGTACATCATGACATGGAAAGCTGGAAAACCCTTAGAGAATCTCAGTGGTGTGTAGTTAGCCAAGCTATATTGTAATCCAAGAAAGTCAAGTACATCCCCTTTCCCAAACCTTGGGAATAAATACCAGTCCTACAACTTAAAAAAAAAAAAAAATGATCTGCTATAAAACTGTTATGTCCTTAACTCAGTCAAGTTGAATTCTATGGGAGGAAAACAATTTTGCTAATGGTCTCTTTCCAATCAGAGGAAAGGAGATACAGTCTGCAGTTGGGGAACCTTTTTAAAGATGCATTGTGGCTTACTCTGCAGAAGAAAAGTTCGGTGTATTTGTCATCCTTTTACCTCATTTAACCTTTTCTCTACCAGAATCTGTCTATAAAAGGTTCAGAAATGTGTAGTTTTTAGTTTTAAAGAAATAGGCTTAATGTTTTGTTCACAGAATTGTAGTGAATAACAGAGCTCTGATTAGCAGAGCTTTTAAACTTAGCATTTCTTCTGAGGAGAAAGATTCCAAGGCACTTCACAACCTAAAGGCTTCAGGAGCTGTACGTGTTGACGAGGGATGTGCGTTCCCTTTTAGTGTCTGATCTGAGTTTGCGCCTTAACCTGAGACGGTAGTACTATCACCTGGGCTATCTTGTCTGGATATGCAAATCAGGAAGAGATGAGACACCTGGGTATGGCACAGTACTGAAAGGTGATACAGGTTCGTGAGTGTATCGTCAGCTTTGGAGGCATGTTTTAGACACTGATACTTATCTTATCTCGCAAGACCAGATCACAAGCAAGACGAAGATGGTACTTTGTACAAGCCTTCGTTATAGATAGTCCTTCTCACATTGCATTGTGATTATTCTTTTACCTGGTGGTTTTCCCTACCTGGAGGGGAACACTAGGGAACATACTCAGGGATCATGTCTTATGAATCATAGTATATCCTAGCCCTGAGTCTAACACTCATAAACGTTCAATAAATGGTGGACAAATGAAATGTCCAGTTCAGCCTTGTTATACTTGTGAGGATCCAAAACCCTTTGGTCATATTCAAATCTGGGTTAATTTGGTTTTTTTGTTTTGTTTTGTTTTGTTTTTACCAATTACATGTTGATCATTACTTTATACCAGTTAAGTTTTAAACAACTGTAAAGTAGATGATTCTTGTGGACATTCTGGAGGGAACATAATTATGAAAACTTCTACCTAAAATGATATCAACATTTGGGGTTTAGACCACATTTATTTATGTTCAGAATGACACTGTGTTTTGGAGGATGTGCATCTACTGTCCTCTGTCGTCATAGCACCTTCACTCTTACATAAGGTTTGAAAACACAAATTAAGGGAAGAATATTTATCTGGCCACTGATGTTAATATATTTGGTAAATTAAATGGATAAGACATGGTTAATTTTTGGATTCCTAGCACAGTTATTGCCCTAAAGCATTATTTTGACTTCTTAACCATTAGTCAAAAACTATTTGTAGTAGTCAGTTTGGAATTTGTTCATCCTGAGTAGCAGTTCTTTTATTTTTAAAAATGAAGTATATGATTGAGATTAGTGTAGAACATATATTACACTGTATATTAAACTGTGTCTCAGTATGCACTAAATTATTATTTAAAATCAGCTTCAAATAATATATGTAAGAGAAAATTCACCAAGAAAAAACTGTAGTAAAATAAAGGAATATTTTATACAAAAAGAGTGATTTTGTTATAAACTTAGAAGGTGGCTTAGGAGAGCAAGACCTGGGTTCTAATCGGTCTCTACCTCTCACTAGCTGTAAAGCTAGTTAATGTCTCTGAGGCCGTTTCTTCATCTTTAAAATGGGGGAGACACCTGCTTCAACAGGGTCAGCGGACATAATATGTGTAAAAGTGATTTGCAAACTTTAAGGTGCTGTGCAAATGAATGATGGATCTCATTGATGGCCTTAATAGCCTAATTCCCTATTTTTAAATTATTGTTGAAGCAATGATTTAGAAAACATTATGGTGGAAGGTTATTTGGGCATGAGGAAAAACTACTATTAAGCTTTTCATATATCTATGGAGTCCATGTGCAGACTAGACATATTTTTGTCATTTATAAAAAAAACTGCAAAAAAAGGTGAAACAGGTTGTTGGACTCTCCCTAGTGTTTTTTTCCATTTTTACTGAGCTATAATTGACATGTCGTGTGGTTTTGTTTTTTGGGTTTTTTTTTTATTAGTTTCAGGTGCACAAGACAAAGTAATACTTAGACGTTTATCATTTATATCCCTCACACTGTGTGAACCCCCTGCCCCCATCCACTATCCCTCTGACATCGCACAGAGCCATTACATTTCCACTGTCTCTATTCCTAATGCTGTACTCCGCTTCTTGTAAGTATATACATGCATATATATACATATATATATAAAATTATAGTTGGCATTCATTATTGTTCAGCTTCAGGTGTACAGTGCAGTGATCTGTCGTGTGGTTTTTTTATTTGTTTTTCAGATTGGTCCAGACCAGGAATACATTTCTTCTTTATGCTAGATTCTTCGTATTCCTGCAGACCCCTTTTTCACAGTGTCTCTCTGATTTCTTTATTGGATTTTTGCTTTTTGAAATAGTTTACAACACTAATTTTAAAGGCTTGATATCGCTATAATTCTTTTTAAATATACATATAACAGCTTTGTTGAGATATAATCCATACAATTCACCAAATTAAAATGTACAATTAAACAGTTTTCAGTGTATTCACAATGCTGTGTAGCCATCCACACAATCTTTTAGAACATCTCATCACCTCAAAAAGAAACCCTGCACCCATTGTCAGTCACTCCCCATTTCCCCTACCCTTCTACCCCAGCCCTGGGAAAACATTAATCTATTTTTTGTCTCTATAGATTTGCCTATTCTGGATATTTCATATAAATGGACTCATAGACTGGGTCTTTTGTGACTGGCTTCTTTCACCTAAGATAGTGTTTTCAAGGTTTATCCATTTTGTAGCATATATCAATACTTAATTCCTTTTTAATTCCATATGATAATCCATTATGTGGATATACCATGTGTGATGGTTCCACTGGGAATCAATTTGTAAACATAATTGCAATATCAGTTAATATATTGGTTCATTTTTGTTTTCCTTCAATTTTGCAAAAAAAAAAAAAAATTTGGTTGTTTGTAGTGGTACTCTCATGTAATAGATCACAGTAGAGAATAAATAGTAGTGGGGTCTGTCCTTCCAGGCCCTTCAGAGTTTTGTCTTTCTGACTCTTAAGACACACTCTTTTATATGTTACCTTTGGGAAAAGTTGCCCTCTCTTGTACTCAGAAGGCTTAGCTCTTTCTATTAAGAGCCTTTTTTTTTTTTCTGTTAAAAAACTAAAGGAAGATAAAGGATGCTTTTTGCTGATGGAAACCTGGTTTTTGTTCTTCATGCCTAATGGTGTGATTTCTCACTCTTCAAATGATCTTCCTCTCTTATAACAGAACATGGAAATTCTAGTGTGCTTTCTTTCTGAAAGTGAAAGGGTCATGGCAGTCCCTGGAGCAAAGCACAGGCTCTGGCTGTTTGGGGAGTGATGTGGAAGCCAGATCTAGTGACAGTGATCAGTTCTCCCTGGGGAAAATCTCCAGGTAAGGGACGAACAACAGAACTGGCTCGTTAGGACTGCCCAATGATTGTTTGTAGAAATCGTAAGCAATTTCAATCTTAAAAATCAATGCAAAAAATCACCTGCATCTTCAGCCCATTATTGAATAGTTGTTTAATATTAGGTACGGTTTTTAATACCTCCAAAACTTAGTTTTCCTACCCAGAAAGTGAAGTAATAGAGATAACGATACCTAATTCATGGGGTTTTGTGTTTGTAAAGCACATTATACAGGGCTTGTCACACCCTGTGTCAGTGAGATGAAATATATAAAGTATGAGGAAACAAGACAAAAACATAAAAAGGTTAAATGGAAAAGATAAAATACAGTGCACACAAGCTAGTACTGGCTAGTAAGAAAGACTATATACTAAGAAAAGAGTGTTTTGGACAATAATGTTAATCTAGCAAGTACTTACCGTGTTTCAGGCACCGTATAATTTTGTATACATTAATTCTCATTGAATCGTCACAAAAATCATATAAATATTTATTATGTTTTGGAATTGAGGCAAACTAAGCCTGAAACCAAGCCCAAGGTTGCACAACTGTGAAATGGCAGAGCCAGGGCTGTGGGCCCCTGGTCCTGTGCTTCAGCCACATTGTATGCTAGTGGGAGGAGGACTGAAGAAAGGGGTCTCGGGTGGGAGGGACATCAGCCTCAGGAAAAGCACCAAGAAAGGTTTCCAGGGACGGTGCCACGTGTAGGGTCAGGTCAGTGATTGGTCTACCTTGGCCAGAGCAGGTGGTTTTTGAAGTGAACTGGAGACCCACATAGTTAAGTGTCAGACAAGGGCGTGTGTCTACTCTTGATCCAGTGACAATAGAAAGCCCTGAAAGGTTTTGAGTTGAAAGGTGACAGGATCCAAGTGATATTTTAGAAACAATAGTCTGGCAGTAGTGCGTAAATTGGATTAAAAAAGAAAACATGAAAATGCATTTCAATGGAAGAAATAGCAGGGCTTGGTGACTCACTAGAACGGAAGGTCAGAGGAGGTCATGAAGGTCAATGCCCAAAGAGACAAAGCCCTTGGGCAATTTTGGCACCAAAATAATTTTGTCAAAGTTGGAAACCTTGAGAATAGGCTACAGATGACTCCATGCCCCTCATTTCTGTAAACTTCCTGTACCTCCCAAAATGCAGGCTCCTCCCAGCACCAGTGTTTTCTGGTTGTCTGCTCCCCTTGCTTCATACTCCACCCAGTTCTCCCCAGCACCACCCCTCCAAAAGCCCTTTTTCGTTCTAAACAAAATCCCCTTCCTCCTGGAGCCCCTCACTGAGCCTCCCTCCCATCGGCCTCCCTCACTGAAACCTGACCTGTCCCCAAGGAGGAGATGCCCCTGGGAACCCTGGGGAGGGCAGCTCTGTCTCCCTCAACCACTCTGAGGGCCAGGCTCCGGGGGCCAGTTTGACAGGTGAAAATTTGCATTTCCCCCATGTTTTGCCTAGTGTTCTTTTAAGGTGTTTTTTTCTTATATTTGAGTAAGTGCTCCTTATATAGTAAAGACCTTGTTTCTGCTTGTTGTGTTACAAATATTTTTCTAGTTTTTCATTTGGCTTAACTTTTTTATGGTGACTTTTGAGATAGAGAAGGTGTTCTATGTTTTTACTTTCTGAAATACTTTTTAAATGAAATTTAATTAATTCAAGTAACACACAAATACATTGTGCTCGAAAAAACTTAAAACAATTTGAATAAACTAATCTCTTGATCTCGGTCCCCAGCTCGAATGCTCTCTCTTTCCTGCTGAAACCACTCAGGTCCTGAACTTTTTCTATGGAATTATATATACTCTAATCTTTTTATGATTTCTTCGTTTGCTTTTATACCTAGAGAGGCCTTCCTCATCTTCAGGTCATAAAATATTCACCTATATTTTCTTTATATTCTAACTCTTGAGGCCAATTGGAGTATATTAGAGCAAGCAATGTGAGATAATTAACCATTTTTCGTCACTGATTTGGAATTTAGCATCTATTAAAGTATTCATATATTGTAGTGTCGCAGCTAGGTTTTTAGTACATCAATCAGCCAATTTTTGTGCTAGTACAACACTACTTATTACAGCCCGAGGTAGACTTCCGTGCACTTCCCACCGGCCACCCTCGTTCTACAGTAGCTCTTTTTTTTTTCCATTTCATCCTTGCGGTCCCTGAGGGCTTCGCAGTGAGCGCCCTCCTGCACCACTGTTACCAACTCCGTTCGTCTCCTCTGAAATGAAATCAGTTTTCTCTCTTGAATGTTTATAAAGTACCATTATTTTTCTAGTTACCCAGGTTCAACAGCACCAGCAGCTGTGTATAATTCAGCAGCTCTCTCCACAACTACTAACTCTTCTGCATCTTTTCCCCATCCCGAAACCTGTAATTCTCAGGGTGAGAAATAAACCCCCAGTCAAAGGAGCATAGGAAACCTCCTCCTGGCCCTTTAATTTCACTTGGATGTACTCCTGGCCTTATTGCCCTGTTGAAATGTTTGTTATCTTACTAGAATATCATTTACTCTGATTTACTAAGGAGAAAACCTCATTGATAAGGTTTAAACATAAGTAAAACAACAATGGGATATATTGAAGGCCATAAAGAAAAGCTTAGCCTTGGAGTCTTAAATTTTGTCTTAGAAACTAGTAGTGTGGATGTACCACCTATGGGTGCCTTTGTCTATTTTTTTGATTTTTAAACTTGGTACAGTGAGTTCCCATGTACCCTTCATCCAGCGCCCTTCAATGAGAACAGCTTGCATAGCTATAGTATATTATCAAAACCAGGAAATGGACATTGGTAGGTACAATACCATTAACTGCTGTCTCACCTGGATCACATATGTTCTAGAATTACCCTGAGAGTTCATTTGGTGACTAACCATGCAAAACAATTGTGGAACCAGCTGCTTTTCAACTGTCTTATTTACGTTCAGACTCAGCGATGTATGTTAAAAGAAGTGAGAAGTTGAGCCAAGAACAAACGATAACAGGAAACCTAGTGGACTTTTGTCAAAGCCAGCTCTACAGAATTTCCTTTTGATCCTTCCTCTGAGGGACATTTTTATGTTCCCCAAGTAGCCAACCAAAAGTTTCATGGAAGAGCAGATTACTCCTCCTGTTTGGTGTGTGTGTCTCCACTTTGCCCGTTTCCAGGGGAGGAGCCAGGAGTCATGTTAGGCAGGGGAGGGAGTCCATAGCCTCTGCTGTTGTTACAAGTCAAAAGCAAACCCTGTAGGCCTCCCCTGTGGTTTTTCACTGAGACAAAGGAAAATAATGTGACAGAAGCAAATTGACAGCAGCCATCTCTGCCAGCAGATACCAACATAACACAGAATTTCAGGTTCTCTTGGTCAAACAGTGCTGCCCTAGAACCTGTTTCCCATACAGATAGTTTGATCTTGACCCTTGCGTGAGGCAGTATTGAAAGTGTATTATAAGACGCCATTGTTGTGACCGTGATGCACTTCAGGGTCTTTGGCTAAAAAAAAGGAACAAAGATAACTTTATGAAGACATCAAAAGAAATTTTTTTAAGAAAGGTATTGTGCGGTAAAGAAAGATATAGTACAGTGGTGTGACAAATTAAGTTCTGGCTTTTTAGGGGGTTCAGTATCTAAAATGTGATTGTATCTAAGTGGGATATAATCTTTAGAAGTTGTTATCATCCCACATGACTGGAATTCTTCCCTATCACAATGAAGACTTATTGTGGATATACTGTGTCTTAAGACATCACAATCACAGAAATTCACTTACAGCTCTCAGATTGGGGCTTTAAATGTTAATATTAGAGAAAAGGTATTTCCTTTATAAGGTAACTCATTTGGTACCTTTAAAACAGTAAATTCCTACAGATCTTTTTAAATTGTTTAATTTACAAAAAAAAAATCTTTGTTTTCACATGGCTGTTTTAAATTGCTAAAATTAAATTCACCTGCATGAAAAAGTGTTCTCTCTGGCCTCTCATATTAAGGCATAGCACAGGATCTTAGAGTGGTACCTTTTTCTAGTTAAATGTGTATGTTCAAATGACCAGCAAGCGGCTATACTCATTTATTTTAAAAGCTGGAAAATCTTAAAAATACTATGAAAATATAAAGGAGACTGACTGCTATTTATTAATAATAATAATAATATTCCATTTAAAATTGATTCCCTTGCACTTGGTCAAGTTGCATAATGGAGCTAATGATCTTTGCTTCTCTGGCAAAGCTTTAGGACTGTTCCTCCCTGTTTTGACTTCGTAGCATTTTTTAGAAACTCCATTTCCCAGTTTCTAATTCTAAGTTGTTCTTAACATGGCAGGAAAGGATTATTTCTAGAATCTGAATTTTTTTAAAAATTTTTATTGGGGAATGTTGGGGAACAGTGTGTTTTTCCAGGACCCATCAGCTCCAAGTCACGTTGTTGTTTTCACTCTAGTTGTGGAGGGCACAGCTCACTGGCCTCTGTGGGAATTCAACCAGCTATGTTGGTGCCATGAGCTCTGTGCTCTAACCGAGCCAACCGGCTGCCCCTGATTATTTTTTAAATAGACTAAAAATATAGTAAAGTCGACAAATAAGAAGTATATGATAACTCTAAGCTATCTGTTAATAAGTGCCATGAAAAAGAGAAATTAATTGTACTTCACAAGGTAGAATAAAAATAAAATACTGATTTTAAAATTAGTCCCTTTTTTTGCCTTAATTCAAACAATTCTAAAGATCCCTCCTAAGAAAATGTACCTTATAAAAAATTAATATTGACTACCCTTATGTAGGGTACCCCAAACCTAATAATTTCTAAGCAATTTCTCCATTGTTCATCTTTCCAAGCCATATTACCCAAGAGAAAAATAAAATTTTTCCTAAGTATTTTTGGTACAATGGAAACGTTACTGATTGATGTGACCAAATGCCAAGGAACTCACAGCCAAAGATTTCCCTGCTTTTGCTATCAACTTAATGAGAGGAAACACCTCAGCCCTCAAGAAACCCATAATCAAATTAGGGAGACAGTAACTAGTACACAAAATGCCTGCTAAAAGCACTGTGAGAGTTCCGAATAAAAGGAAGAGTTATGGGGAGCCATACTAGAAAATTACACAGAGGAAGAAGAGAAGAAATAGGCATTGGGGAGGGGCTGTTTGGCAAGTGGAAGCTGATTTTTAAATGTTGATGAGTTCAGAGATGTAGGATTATAGTGTCTGTCTTAGCCAGGAGGTACAAATTTGTGGCCTGGTCATTCTGCCCCTTTGTTTAAAGAAGCTACACACCGCTGCCTTTAGTGAAGTGAAACCTGTGACACCAGAGTTGACTTGGCAGAAGCTGCTGCGAAAATTAATCAGATCCAATTCAACAGACCCTGCTGGAATTTACTGTATATTAGAATAATGAGGAACCCAAGCCCGCATCACTAAAGAGAAAAGCTTCCAGTGAAAGAAAGAAATTCAAGTGAGCAAGGCTATGAAAAATTAGGCCTGTCCTTTGCTTAATAATTAAGAAGTAATTTTTATAAAAGTTATTTATGCTTTTATTTTTAAGTCATACACAGATTTAAACATTTTCAAATAGTATAAAAGGTTATACACTGAAAACTAAGTCTCCCCTGACCAAAAAAAATTTTTCAGTTTCTAAGGTGGACTATCTTTTTTTAAAACTCAGATGAAGGAATAAATTACATATTAAAAGAAAGAGGGAGCCTTTACAGGCCTTAAATGGGAGGAATAGGACAATGACATTGTAGCACTGGAGTAAGATCGGACGTTTGCAGGGTTGGGCAGAGAAGGAAGAGACTTCCTATTGAAGGCTTCTGGATGTTTTTGTCATATTAGACCTTTCCCACTTCTGGGTTATACAAAAGAGTCCCACATCCCACATTTTCCCTTAGTAGTTTTCTCTTCCCTCCCACCTTTCTCTCTCTCTCTCTCTCTCTCTCTCTCTCTCTCTCTCTCTCTCTCTCTCTCTCTCTCTCTCTCTCTCTCGCGCGCGCAAATCTTGATCTATCTGAAATACATTTTAATGGAAGGAGTGAAGTAGAGATTTAATTTAATTTCTCTAGATGGCCACCCTTTGGCTCCAACACTATTCAGTAGTTCATCTTTTTTGCCACCGATTTAAAAGGTCCCTATTACCATATAAAATTCCATATAATTTTGTTTTCTAGGTGAACTTTCTATTCTCTTCTGATGATCTGTCTCATATCCAGCGTTACACACTATTTTAATTACTATACCTTTGTAAGTTTTAACATCTGGGAGGATATATTTGTTACTTATTTTTTGTTACTCTTCATAATTTTCCTGGTTATTCTCATACTTTCCATATGAACTTTAGAATCCTTCCTTCTGGTTTTTCAGAAAATCCTATAGTTATTTGGATTGCATTAAATTTACATTTTTTTACAACTGTACATTGCATTAATATATGGAGTATTATATTTTTATGACATTAATATTTTCTATTCAAAATTGGGGTGTACCTTTCCATTTATTTAAGATTTATTTTGTGTCCCTCAGTAACATTTAGTTTTTCTTATAGGTCCTACACTTTATATGATGTGTTTATTCCTAAGTACTTAACTTTTTTGTTGCTTTTGCAAATGAGATTTTTCATTCCACTGCGTTTTCTGATTTTCGTTAATATACAAGACATTTATTACTTTTTGTATATTAATTTTAAGCCAAGCAGCCTTACTTATCCTTTTATTATTTACACTAGCTTTTTATTTGATTCTTTTGGATTTTCCAAATATCTAATCATATCACTTGCAAATAACAATAATTTACTTTCTCTTTTCCAATTTTTATATTTCTTGATTCTTTCTCTTATAATTATATTGCCTAGTATCTTCAGAATAACGTGTTAAATAATAGTGGTGCTGGAAGGTATCTCTGTGCCACTTCTGACTTTAAAGTAAATGCTTCTAGTGTTTGTCTTTCTAGTAAGCATGAATCATGGCTTACTTTTTTTTTTTTAATAGCTTTTTTTTTTTAAGATTTTTTTTTTTTAATTGGGGAAGGGGAACAGGACTTTATTGAGGAACAGTGTGTACTTCCAGGACTTTTTCCAGGACAAGTTGTTGTCCTTTCAGTCTTAGTTGTGGAGGGCGCAGCTCAGCTCCAGGTCCAGTTGCCTGTTTCTAGTTGCAGGGGGCACAGCCCACCATCCCTTGCGGGAGTCGAACTGGCAACCTTGTGGTTGAGAGCCCACTGACCCATGTGGGAATCGAACCGAGCAGCCTTTGACATTAGGAGCACCGAGCTCCAACCGCCTGAGCCACCGGGCCGGCCAATCATGGCTTACTTTACACATAGCATCTTTATTTCTCCTTCCTCAACATTTCTTGACTCATCCTCTTCCCTGAATACTAAATGCGTCTTTTAATCCATTGTTAAAAACATATTTCTGTTCCATCACCTAATAATTCACCTTCAACTCTACATCATCCAAAGACCATAAAACTCAGGATATACCAGAATGAGCAAACTAAGGGAGACCTGAACTGCTAATGGTTGAAAGGATTAAAATCATTTTCATGAGCCTATGACTGAAATCAGAATTGCATTGGTTTGAGCATTTTGGTGATTAAGACTTAGTTTTTCTGGGTCTTTTTACAAATAAGTTATTTTTCATTTCATTAAGAAAAAATACGGTAATTTAAAAAGTTGTAATAGAAACAAGGGTGAACTTTAATCTTTGGAGGAAAGGATAAGAAGGATGATGGCAGAGCACAAAGAATAAGGTGGTTGTTTTATTGTTGCTTTATTCCTCACCCATCGGGAGGGAGGCAGTGGGAGATCGAGGGAGAAGCCTGAGCCTCAGAGTCTGACCATCATTCCAAATCCTGAGCTGCTACTTCTCAGCTGTGTAACTTTTTAGGGTTCTTAACAGCTCTGCATTATTGCTTTTCTCTTAGTCTCATCACACAATGAGAAACTGCCAGTTTTTGGAACAAGTTTGTCTTCACAGCCTTTACGGCATTATATAAAAAAGACAGAGGGCATTTCCTTCTCTCAGTGATGGAAATGGACTAGTCACACTTGGTGTTTTTTAGAAAGATTTTCTTGGGGTGATATGGATGGCTTTGCTCTACAGTTGGTACATCTGTGGCAATTGTAGCCATCCTCTGCTAATGACAATTACCGTGTCTTACCATTTTCCTCTGTCATGGTTGCCTCCATAGAGGTCCTCTACGCCAAAGAAGGGTTTCTTCCCATCTCCTTTTATCAGCTTGTCTGGTGTGGCCTTGTGGTGATCATAACACTTAATTGGGTCCCCAAAAGGCAACTCAACTCTTGATTTTGCTGGCTCCTCTAGTGAGAGACTTCAAAACAAGCATCCGAGCTGACCAGAGCACACAGAGGTGCATGAGGGTATGGTGTATTCACTGTGCCCAGGTGAGAATGGGGCATAGGAAGGCGTCTGAAGCAGGAAAGGAGACTAGAGAGTTATCTGTGCCACAGTGTATAGAACTTTAAGCGATGAGCTAAGAATTTAAGAAATATTCTCCGAACAGTGAACATCTTTTGAGGGTTTCTGAAGTGATGATATGCTCCAGCCTGTATTTTAGGAATGCAAACCTAGTCACAATGTGTTAGATTATAAAGACTAGACAAGCGGTACCTCAAGTTTATTGCACATAAGAATTGCTTTCTAAAATGAGCATTCCCAGACCCTGGAGAGATTCTGATTAAATAGATCTGAGATGACTTGGAAACAGCATTTTAAACAAGATCTCAAAGCATACTTTGGGAAACAATGGACTAGACATTGAAGGAGAGAGATTAGTTGGGAGGCTATCGTATCAACAATATAAAAGAAAAAAATACCTTAAGAGAACCAGCTTAACAGCAAGTATCAACAGTATGAAAAAATCATTGTTTTCTACTGATTTTCTTAGGAGTCATGCAGATCTAGGTTCTGGGACGGCTGTAGACTGAGTGGTCCCAAGAGTCTCTCTGAGGAGGTGCCACTGAAGCCAGGACCTGAGCGTGTGAGGAGTCAAGGGCAAGAGGGCTCAGGTGGGCTTCGCAGGCAGAAGAGACGCTGGTGTGTTGGAGAAAGAAAGGAGTCCGTTGTGGCTAGAGCACGCTGGCTAGGGTGCCTCGTGAACTGTGGGAAGATCTCAGTTGTTTTTTAAGTGCAAAGGAAAGCGGGGATTGACATCTAATTTACAGTTTTAAGAAACCACTTCCTTCTGTGAGGAGAATGGATTAGAGGCAAGAATAGAAGCAAGGAAAACCATCAGGAGGCTAGATAGATGATTATGAATTAACAATAATCATAATAATAGCTAACATACTGCTTACTCAATACCCAGGCACTGTTCTAAACACTTTACATGAACCAACTCATTCAAGTGTGCTCTCCAGTTAGACCCTCTTTAATTCTCAAAAGTACCACAGTTTGGATGATAAATTATAGGAAACTATGAATCAGCCAATTAACATTTTCAAAGAGACTTAACAGTTAAGAGCACATGGTCTTCCTCCATCAATTCAAAACCATTGTGTGAAAGCCACTAACCAAGACAACTCTTATAACTCAGTATTATAGTAGGAAAAACGACTCTCATCTCCAAACTTCCTGAGCTCTTTCTTTTTCTTCTGTCCTGGCACTGTCTCTTGGTTCTGTCTGTCTTTTTCTGAGTGTCTTTCTTTCTTTCTCTCCCTGTTGATGTGTGTTCTGTGTTTCTTGCCTCTTTCCCCTCTTTGCCTTCCTTGTTCCCTCTCTCTGCTCTCTTCCTCTCCCCTAATCTCCCTCAACTGGCCAGTGAAGTACTTGCATGTACAGTGGATCTGTTCTGTTTAATATATAAAAATTGATGTGGACCATTTCTATTTAAAACTAATTAAGTCTCCAAGAGCCAGTGTACTCATTCCAAAATGCTTCTAGCTGGTTGTTACAAAATATTTTAAATCCTTTATCCCAATTCCTGCATTCACCTCCCTGGAGGAAATTTACCTAGAACCCCACTCATCTAACTGAGTTTCTTCCAATCCCCAGGCCTTCCCTTCCCACTCCACCGCCACCACCTCAGTGACCGCCTTCTCTGCCTCGGGTCTGTCCCCAGCTCCTGCCCTGGACTGAACCTAAAAAATACCCCTTCACATTTATTCTTTAAAACATCGGAGGACTTATGTAACTGTCCGAGGTGAGCCAAGTGTCCCTCATACCTCCATAATGTTTACCTTCATTTACTTCCTTTTTTACCTTTCCTAAGGTTTGACACTTGACACACTGTTGATTTTTCTCTGAAGCTTATTTTTAAGATGCTCTCACTTTTACGTGTGAGAGTATTTCTTTTGCCTGCCTGGTTATACATAAGAGGCTACCTACCAGGAACAGCTCTCCTCAGGGCGGAGGCTTCCTTGGTGATTGTCCGGGCACATAAATCACCAGGGAGCTTTTAAATGAGAAAAGACCTGGCTGACCCAGCAGGTGGTGTTTATAAATAGTCCTCCAGCTCCCCTCCTTAAAGCTTGTCCACCTAATCCTCTCCTCTCTCAAGATTGGAAGTGACTTGACCTTTGAGTCTTAAAACTCAGGCTCTTTTTCTCTGAAAAATCTGCTTGGCAAAAAGCTGTTAAGACAAAAATTGTTTTCAGCCAGATGATGACCAGCCATCAAAATTTGCCTTTCATTTCCAACATTTTTAGCCAAGAATGCATCCTCTTTTAAGGACCAGCTTTTCTCATTATTTTGACACCTACATCAATAATTTTTATTTTGTTTTACTAATAGACTAGCGTGGATTTGTATTTTTATGATTTATAAAGTTATTCCCAAATGGCTACATGTCTACCATGAACTATGAGCCTTCTTTTTCACCCCTAAAATTACAGAATTTGGAGGGGCTCTAAGTAGCCTCTATCCCTTTGTTGTTGGATAGAGCTCTGTTTTTAGTTCTCTAATTTCGTATTGTTTATTGAGGATAAAAATCTTACAGGTCCTGTTAGGATAATAAACTGAAGCAAGTGATATAGACATAGGCAGTTTTTCAGATTAGGGTCCAGGCAGGAAACGCCTAACTGTTGAACTGACCAAAGGTATTTTTTTAAATAATTTTCCCCAAAAGATAAGTAGGTCCTTCACCTGATTATTTATAAAGTGGAGAGGAGCTAATGTTAGGGAGATAAACTAGGTATTTTTAGTAGCTTCTCTCCCTTGCTATAAAATGGAAGAATCTGAAATTCACTGTCCACTATCAGAGAACACTCTAATTTAAGACGTTTTTCTTTTTATCTCCTAATAGACTGAAGAGTAAGTGCCGGTCCCAGACTTTTCTTTGCTGACCTGGGCCAGTGGCAGCAATGCTTTTTCTGGAGGGTGCTAGGTCTTAGCCAGCTGTTGCGTTGTGAGGGGAGCCCCTTTTCCAAGGCTTTTTTTGCAGTAGTTTGGCTAGAATGCGCCCACTTGAATGTGAGCCTGGAACTTGAGAAGTAATTTTAGTTTTGTTGTTTAACTTAAGCAAGTCTGGTGTTCAGAGTGGTTTGTATTGGTACAAAATAGAGTGTAGAGAGAGAATGAAACTCATGAACTGAGGAAGTCAAATGAGTACTGTACCTTCTGAAAACCTTGCGCTAAAATGTGTAAGGCCGTACTGTTTAGATAGGAGCTCAGAGTGGACTTGCTAGAGCAAGTTAGGGCAGCTTTCTCTTAACATGTGGAGACCCCGAATGGGTAAGCATATTTGTAGTAATTAGAATTCTAAGACATGACCTAAGCAAGTATGTACACTTTCGACTTGCTTTTGAATTTAGGTGTTACCAAAAAAATAGTAATTTAGAAATATGAAGCAACTCTTCTAGTTGCTATCGTGCAAAACAGTCACTGCCTCCCACTGGGGAAGGGAGGCTGCAAGGTGCTGCTGGAATGAGGTTTGGTTGCTAGACAGCAAAAAAAAAAAAGACACCTAAACTGTATCAACTGTGTTTATCTGAAGCTCAGTCTCTCTACAAATCCTACCCCTCTTTCTCATAGTTAGCCTCCACGTGTGGATAATATTCTCTCTTCCTTTAATGATTTGTCCATTGTTGTTTGTTTTTAAAAAAAAAAAAAAAACAACAACCTCAGGACTATCTTTTTTTAAATTTAATCTTTATTTTTATCAAAGTTGGATGGTACATCGTTAGAGTCATAGTTCTACCCAGTTTCTCACGAAGAGCAGCATTCCATGTCCTCCCACTCCTATTTTCTACTCCCCAGAGAAAACCATTTTCAAGTCTTTCCTGCTGATTTATTTGGTATGTATCTTGGTATTTCTAAATAGCACCTTGTGGCTGTCTTAAGGTTTTTTAGGTATTTTTTATTGACTTCACACTATGGAAAATGACACTTGACACCTGACCACACATACACACTCTTCTTCCTCTATCCTCCCAGGTTAATTGTGTTGGCTCCATAGTCTGTGTTTTTATTATTATGACTATGTCAACACCATTTGCAATGAAGCCATGTAATATACTGTGACTGCTGCTTTCTTTCAGTACCACCTTTTTTCCCCTGATGTTAATAATTGTCTTGGATTTTTATTCATTTGCTTAGATTTTCTTTACCTTCACTAATTTAAACCATCCCCATCTCCCCTAACTGTATCAATCTTCTTTCCATATAAACACATTGGCTATTCTATGAATTTCATTTTAAAAGAAAATCTCTCCCTGAGCATTCTGACCTGCTCCTGTCTGGACCCCTAGTCACCTTCCAGGCCTCTATAAAGAGTTATTATTCTGGGGTCTCTTTCACCGTGACTCCAAGGACACCTTCACCTGTCTCTTGTTTTAGATCCCTTGCTTTCTGGATCCAGTGTTGTCTTCTTCCTTGTTGTTCTCTGTCGTTTTGAAGGAGCATATTATTATTAGTTTCTTGAGAAAGTAAAGTGTTTTGTTTTTTAGTTTTGGGAATCATGTCCCTGAGGATTTTAAAGGCACTGCTCCCTTTTTTTTTTTTTAATCCTACAGAGTCCTATTGAAAAGTCTGTTTCATTCTGACTGTTTTTCCCCATTCTGATTTTGACCCATTGTGTGACAATTTGTTTTCCCTTTGGATGCTTCTCTTTAACCTTGATGTTCTGCAAGTTCACAATAATGTGACTTGGGCACTTGCTGGACTGTTTTCATCTGGGACATTTTCTTAAATTACTTCTTTGATGATTTCCTCTCTTTGGTTTTTTTCTATTCCTTCTCGAACTCCTATTAGTTAGATGTTGGATTTTTTTGGACTGATTTGCAGTTTTTGTGTCTTTACTCTCCTGTTTTCTATCCTTACTGCCTTTTTTTTTTTCTTCCTGAAAGAGTTCTTCAACTTTGTCTTCCAATCCTTGCATTGAGTTGTTTGGTTCTGCTATCAAAATGTATAATTTTCTAGAGTTCTTTTTTGTTCTCTGAGTGTTCTCTTTTTATATTGGTATTATTACTCATTTATTGTATGATGAACAATACAGTTGCTAGAAAATATTTATACTTAAGTTAGAAGATATATTCTGACTGAGATTATCTATCAATTTACTGACCTCAAAAGTTGTAATCTTGAGCCAGAGAAAATCACCTAAAATATGCAAAATTCAACTGTGTATCATTTTTAGTGACTGTAAGGCTTATGTTGTCTCTGATTGTTTTTGTTTGTTTTTAATGCTCCTTTTTAAAATTTTGTATCTTCTTTTGTAATCTCTTTTTTCCTCTAAGTTGCTTTTTTCCTTTGTTTTGGTCTGTCTTTCATAAAAATGCTTTCTTGAGTTTCTGGTGATCCTTTGCTATATCGTCGTATTTAAGAGCAGGCCTCCGAAAAGTTACTTGAGAGCCCTGGACTTGTGAGTAAAACGTAGGGACTGTGATCTTTACAGTGATCTGCCCGAGTTGTTTCCTGGGATACTTACTTATATCTGTTGCTTTAGGTCTTATCTTGGCTGGTCAGATTCTGTTGGAAAATTTGAAATTTTGCACTGTTCATTTTCTACCTCTTTCTTGCAATTTCTAACTATGTACAGTCTTTGGGTTCTTATGTTGTGGATAAAATATCTCCTCTGAGGGTAGTAGATTGGGGGAGGGAGGTTATCACTTTGTGAGGGGTATAGCTGTCTAACTATTACATTGTTTTGTACACCTGAAACTAATAATAAAAAAAGAAGAAGAAGAATACAACACAAAATTTAAAACAATACACAAAATATATATCTCCTCTGAGTTTTATGCTTCTTCCTTTAGATGGGTTTTGGACTCTCCTACACATTCTTATTTGCTTTCATGGCACTTAGCTGTTAGGCCGAGTACAAAGTAGGAGTCATTTTCAGTGCCTTATTTTTCCTTAATGTATTTGATCAGAAATTGGATGAACCTTCGGGATGCTGAGACAGGGAAGATACTCTGGCAAGGAACAGAAGATCTGTCAGTCCCTGGCGTGGAGCATGAAGGTACTTGCCCACCCTTTGTCTTCCCTGGGCTGAGACTGGAGGACAGGGCTAAGCACCCAGCAGCTCAGTCAGTGCAGATCCAATAGGAGGGCAGGCCCTGGAGGTACAGCACGCTCATCCAGGTGTCATAGAGTTTTCTACTTCCTTTCTTATGCTTCTGTCTCCCACTTCCCAAAACCCACTTTGTGTGGAAATTTTAGCATTAGAACATACCCCAAAATAAAAACTAAGGTCTCAACTTATTTTTTTCCAAAGTAAAATTTGCTTTTTTATCTCCCTGAAGTAAAAGAAAAACTAAGGGGTTTAAACCAACAGAACAGAGTAGAAAGACGGTGCCCATTCAGCCCCTTTCCTGATGAGTAGCTCGGTAAGGCCCTTAGGTGCACTACCTCTGGTGTTCCTTGAATATCTTTCAGTCAAATGCATTTGACCAATTAGGGACCTCTGCCTTTGATTAAACAGTATAATTCTGTTACCGAGGCATTCTCTGCAATTTAGCATAGATAATGGGTTCTCTAACTCAGCTCCCAGAAACTTGAAGCATCATAGTCGTTCGGTTTTCATTTAGAATGACTTCAATATTTCTTTCTCTTTCCCAGCCCGTGTTCCCAAGAAAATTCTCAAATGCAAGGCAGTGTCTCGAGAATTGAACTTCTCTTCAGCAGAGCAAATGGAAAAATTCCGCCTGGAACAAAAAGTTTACTTCAAAGGGCAATGCCTAGAAGGTATTCTGCTGCCTCCAGGCCTGAAATCCAGGCTCAGGGTGACAGGGACATAAGACACAGTGAACTAAAGCACTGCTTTGATAACATTCATTTTGCATCTCAGTCTGTGATAGGATTTCTACACCCTGCAAACAAAAAGAAAGCTGGCACGAAAAGGGGCTTTGAGCCCAACCGGAGGCTTTCTGATACTGGGCCGAGGATTGGTGCCTGCTTTGTCACTGACGTGGTATTGTGGCACGGTCACAGGGAAGCTGCCCCGGAGGGCCTGGTACAGTGCTCTCCAGACAGCCGCACAGATTTGACGCAGGGCCCCTCTGCACTGAGTTTTCACCAGGAAGCATAAGAGTGCACATGTGTCCCAGAGTTCAGATGTCAAGTGGGCTGCCTAATCCATATGTCTGTTTATAATTACATCCAATCTACTTCTAAGAAAGCGTGGCTTATACTGGACTTGCCCACTGGCCCTAGTCCTTAGACCCCGGAGCATAGGGAGCAGGCCTCTGGTGTGGTTCAGAGGGCAGCCTGAAGGGGCTTCCGCATCCTTTCTATGCCTCTGGCCTGAGGGGTTTCCGATGGCTTCATTGGTGGTTCTTGGGGTAAGAAGAGGCTCGCTCTAAAAGAGGGGAACAAAGAGCCCTGATACTATATAATATCTGTGGCGCCCGCTCACCCGCTTTTCCTTCTCCCTTCAGAATGGTTCTTCGAGTTTGGCTTTGTGATCCCTAACTCCACAAACACCTGGCAGTCCCTGATAGAGGCAGCGCCCGAGTCCCAGATGATGCCAGCCAGCGTGCTAACGTGAGTGAGCAGGCCACAGGACCGTGGAGTGTGTCTAGAAGCAGGCATTCCTGGCAGGTGGGACTCGTGGTCCCGTTCAGCAGGCAGGCAAGCTAGGTGGAAAACGAGGGTAAAAGAGTACCGGGGGGGATCCAAGGTTACAGGTTACTGACTTTTGTCGTATGAAAAAGACAGTGTGATAGAAAGGAGAGAATAAAAAAGCTTTAGATTAGACCCTTAGACTAAATTCTTGATTAACCCTAACAAGTTGTTTAATCTCAGACAATGTACTTACCTCTCTGGGCCTTACTCTCCTCCTCTCTAAACATGGAATTAATAATGCTCTCTCACACCGGTATAGTGAGGATCAAGTGAGATGACATGGAAGGAAACTGGCACGTAATTAAAATATATTCAATCCATGCTAATTTCCTCCCTTTGCTGACCATCAAACTTCTGGTGCTCTATTTAGATGGCCTTTAACAAAATCTGGCAAAGTCCTAATTCTGTTTTAGAGGATAATGTTTTGTTACAGTTTTTCAGAGACTAACTTTCCATTTTAATAGCTGTACTTCCTGCTCACAGAATAATTCGTTTGTCCTTTATCCAAAAACACTTGTCAATAATGGCCCACCCACCATTTTCTCTTGGGAAAAGACAGTCTTTCAAAGGTTTAAGTAATAGTGCCTAGTAACAATTTATTCACATAATTAATTGTGTCATGTTGGATCATCTCATTAAACAGGTCCTTTATGAAAGCCACATTGAAATTGTAAATAGAGATTATTTGCTTTGTCTTTAATAGGTTTTTAATTAGAATAATAGGTATTTTTATATTCTATGAACCAATCAGATCTTGAGTTCCTTATTTACCTTTTTTATAAGTAATTGCCAGCAAAAATGTATCTGTTGGCTATTAATGATCCTGGGGAAGTACAGTGTAGTCTGTAGAAGGGCATTTTTTAGATTTTATTAACCTTAATTTGACTTCTCCTTGGCCAGCCTGATTTCCTTTAGGTGCTAAAACCAGTAAGTCTGTGTTAATATATTTAGGTTATTGAAGTCATGTCTTATTTTTTAGAACCCCAAAACAGTACCTCTGCTGCCCTTAACTCAGTTCAAAAGTGGTTTGGTTTGGAAACACTGAGATATCCACCAAGGAAAATGAAATTCTACTCTACCCAACGCAGGTGTATCATTTGAGGTTCTTTGGTTTCAAGCGGTAGAAACTGACCCTGGGCCAACATGACAGAGTTGAAAGGGTAGGGCTGAGCACGGGGCCGCTCCAGAAAGGCAGATGGCAGGAATCTGTGGATGGTTTCTTCAAGGAGCAGCCAACCATAGGAAGTATCCTGCTCAGGAAAGAGTGTCTGATTAGCCCAAATTACATCCAGTGCCCACCCCTTTGTCAGGTGAGGGAAGGGCCATTTGATTGACCGGTGGACTAGAGATACGTGGTTCCCCAAAAGAAGAGCAGAGTGCTATTACCCAAAGTGAGGAAATTAGATGCAGGACAGGCCAACCCACAGCCGAATCATAAGGAGAAGTGCCACCCTTGCAGCCTGCAGATTTCATGTGCTTCAGGAAGTCAGTCATATTTTCAAGCACCCTTCTATGCAGAGCACTGTACTAAGGGCCTTAAGTGGACCAAGGATTGAGACATGTTCTCTCTCCTGATTTCCGAACTTGAAGAAGACAAACCTAGTCATAAGTTAAACGTCATGTTAGACTTCTAACCCCATATGGACACAAATTTTATGTCCCCAAGCCAAGGTTCTAGGTGGGTGCATGTCCATGGGTCCAACAGACCCAGATTGAAGCTACTTTGTGAAAATGAAATCTCTTGCCTAATACATCACTCTCTTGCCCTCTCTTCTTACTTATAGTGGGAATGTTATCATAGAGACAAAGTTTTTTGACGACGATCTTCTTGTAAGCACATCCAGAGTGAGACTTTTCTACGTTTGAGAAGAATGTATGTGCATTTCAAGAATTTGGGGGTTTTTTTTGGGGGGGCGGAGGAGAAAACTGTTTACTTATTTCCTCCACACATTTGATTTTTGACACTTCCACCCCTAATTCCCTCTATGACAAAACCCACCTGAGGCCACCAGGGGACCAGCTCTCTGTGTAGGTAACCAGATGGCTTTTTTCCCTCAAGCTGCCATCTTCCACTGACCAGACTTAACTCCCCACCTCAGACCAGGGCAGAGGGCGTGCCTCGACTCCTTCCCAGGGTAAACACAGGGACAAACACATACCACGGGCTGATGCTGTTCCTGTCACCCTCCCTGCCTCTTCCTGCAGGGGACACATCTTCCTTTGGCCCCTGGTTTTGGAAAAATTCATGTTCTTGACCCATGTTTAGTCTTTTCCTACTGTTTCTATTTCATACATTCTCACACGTTTAACTTGTAAAATAGACTGTGATATTATTATTACGTAATGAATTGAAACATATGAATTAAAATATTCCTACAGTCTTTAGCATGGCACTGCTTTCATCTCTCCTTTTTCTGGAACATGAACCTGGCTCCGTGATGGGAAAAAAGATGTTTATCAGACTGTAGAATCACAACAGTATTTTACTCCAGAGAGTGACAGATAGATCTCGCGGTGCCCGAGTGCTTCAGTTCCTGCTTCCCAAGAACCTAAAACGTACTTGAACAGGACCTATGACCTTAACTTTGTCTTTTAGACCTGATATTTAGTGTTCCCGTCCACAACATACATGCTCCCTTTGTTAGTTTGTTGTTGTTAGCTTTTTCCATTCCTTTATAATGCGCATTTCTTCAAGAGGTTTCCAGAAAGGGTAGAAGTTCTAAGTTGGTAGAGTAGGGACTCATATTCCTAAGTGAGAGAACAGAAGTTAGAAAATGAAGAAAAGATCTCCCTGAAGTTAACTGCAGATCCCTTGGTAAGCATCCGGGATGGGGTGGGATGCTAGGAGGCTTTAAAAACTGCCATCAGAGGACCAGACGATGCCAGTGTGGGAGAGAAGTGATTATTATATCTGCAGTGCTTTCAAGTCTAACATAAGAGAGAAAATTTAAAAAGGTTCTCTTTTAGGAACTTACCTCTGAGCTACCAGTAGCCTTCACTGTCCTTTATAAAATACCAACAATTAAAAGTTTTTCAGTTCCCAAAATAGCACGGTCTGAGAGGAGAGGAGAGGAGAATACACCAAGAGATGGGCCGTCCCTGGTGTAGCCCCTGCTCCCGCTTCCTGCTCCCCTGTCGCTTACTGAAGGGACTGGTTGCTTCTGTGGAAGGGGAGGAGAAGCAGTACATTTTTAGTATACTGTCGCCATATTTCAGTGACAATTCTGTTCCTCACATTAGATCTGTTGTCTTGAAAAGCTCATTTTTAATTACCAAAGATCGGATTAAAAAAACAAAACAGCAAGGTAAAACTGAGTCAAGGTTTCCTTGTGCTTTCTGAAAATGCCATCTCTCAAATTCTTTAAGCATTATGCATTCACCACATGCATAGTTACTGAGCACTTTTTATGTACCAGACACCATTCTAAATGGTGGAGATACTTGCTGGACAAGACAAGTGAAGTCCCTGCCATTAGATTCCAATGAGAGGAGACAGAAAGCAGATAATTTCAGGTAGTATGTAACCAGTGCTCTGAAAAAAACGGGACAGGGCAACAGCAGCAGCATTCTGGAATGAGCAGGTGAAGAAACGGAAAGAAGTCAGCAGTGAACAGCTTCAAATCACCAAAACAGGATTGACAAGTCCCCAGCAGGCCAACAGCCTGGAAAGCCAGGCTCTACTCAAAAGAAGAGATTTTTTTAATCCCGTAGACTGGCATCCACAGAACAAGAACCAGGTGTGCGCATTTGATTGTCTAGTTTCCTACAACGAGCTCGGGATCTGATAGGAAAGGCCCTCCCTGTGGGAGGAAGGAAAGCCTGCCCCTTCCAGCCTGGTGTAGTATGGAGAGGAGAAAGGAGGAGGGAGCAGGAAAAAGAGGTCCTTGCTCTCCTTCACCCTCCAGGCTTGGGTGGGAGGGGCAGGGAGAAACATCTGCCCAGGTATGGGGGAAAGATGAGAACTTCTGGAGGTTAGATGGGATGGATGTGCTGCCCCACAATCCAGTAGGTCGAGGCCTGTTGCCTTGGCTCCGGAAACCTCTCCCTCATTGACCTCCGTGCCCACTGCTGCACCTCGTTTCTTTTAAGCATCTGGAGCCTGTCCAGCCGATGGCACTGGCTCCCCTTCTCAATTGTCCTTCACATCACAACCAGAGAGAGCCCCAGGATGTGCGTCTGACCACCAATCCCTCTGTATTGCCAAGTTTATTTTTAGAACTCCTTGCTATTGACCTGGTGATTACTGTAGAGCTTTCGAAACATCCTGTTAAAATGGTCCTCAAAGTGAAGACGTCATCTGGCTTAACAGTTTTTTTGGTGATTTTATTTGGTCTGAAACTGAGCAGCTTTGACTATAACTTTGAATAGGCTGAGGGGTAGAATGGAGTGGAGTCGTGAGAATAGAGATCTGGTGAAGACATTCGGTTCCCAAACTGTACACCAAGGTGCCCCAGGGGCCTGCAGCAAACTCACAGGAGCGCTGCAGGACCTTTTAATTTTCAGAGGAAGTACAGTGATACGGAAGGACATCTGTCACATACTGCTCAAACTATTAGCTCAAGATAGTTCAGTTTGAACATTAGAAGACACTACATGCTTTTTGATGAGGTATCTTTGGGAGACCGGGTTTTTGGAGGTTTGGGTTGGAAAAAAGCAAGTACCCCTCAAAAATCAGTGTGAACAGGAAATGAGGGTGGTGGTGTCTAACCTGATTCCAAGGTTTGAGAAGCTGTGCAGTGCCCAACAGGCACACACCCCATTAGTAAGTCATTGTGATTATAAATGAAATAAAAACATTTTCTCTCAATTTATGTGGCTTTTTTCCCCCAAAATAATACAATAGCCACTAAGTTAGGACATAAATACTTAATAAGTTATTTGGGCCTAACTACTTAATAAAGGGCATAATTAGTTACTTACTTTGGCTTAGTTGCCAAAAGTAAAAATGAAAAAATTAGAGACACTAAGGAAGCAGTGAATAGAGAAAGTCTGGTGACCTCTGGTAAGCCCGTGGTTTTAAAATATGCCTTTCAGAGGGTTGGAAACACACATCTCCATCTCCGGCAGCAATAAGTGGGTGCTGAACACCCACTTCTGAACTCGAGGCAGCTCCTGGTCCCATGGAGTGCTTTTGAATTGTACTTATTAAAGAAAATATATTCAAAGAAAAAGAAGGCATTTATTTAGATTTCTTAGAATGGCTTTTTAAGTGATTTGATTTATTGAAATCATCCCCCAAATAGCTCTTCTCAATTATAAGGGGATAAGCAAAATTATTGTCACTTGAATTTTTAATTTATATTCTAATTATCACTTTCATTTTGGGCTAACGTATGTGCATTTGAGCTAAACAATTTGCTCTCTGAATATTTTATGGTGCACAGGGTGCCCATAGAATGGCGCTGCATGTGATCAGTCTAACTAGTTAGAGAACTTGGGGTTTTATTTTGCTGTTTTATGTTATTACAGCGGTTGATGATGGTCATTTCTTCCATGCTACCTTGCTGGCTATAGAGATCGTTTACTTGGGGCCCAGCCCAGGGTCAGGATTGGAATCCAAATCATCTCTTCCAGCAGATATCTGCCAACTTTGAATAATTGGCTTATCTTCAGCAACAGTCTACAACTCATTGCTATAATTAGGCTAAGGTTACAATCAGTTTTTCTTGGAGGGTTTACATTCACATAAAGGTAGACATTTTATGACACGGAAATGGTTTTATGATCATAGTGAGCCTCAAACCTTTCCAGGCCCAAATGATATCATTATGGCACAGAATTCTGGGACGTCAGGTGTGGGCTTGGGAGGAGACACACCAGCATTTGCTGAGGAAAACCTTGCCTCTGCCCACAGGCACTTCCTTGGCCTGGGGGGGGGGGGGGAGGGGGGGCAAGTGGCCACTGGGAGTGCCACATCTAAAACAATGTCACTGCATAACAAGAGGCTGACCATTTCAAGTTTAGTCCTTGTTTGTGATTTTGGCAGACCCCCTAGGCAGAGCAGGAAATTCATAAAATGCCCACCCACCTAATAATAGGACCCATTTGATGCCAAGGTCAGGAAATGTTCTCTCTTCAGAATGGATTGAGACCACATTGTCCCCAAGGAAAGGAATGAGCAGCTCCCGGGTAGAGATGCTTACTGAGAGGTTGACTGGTGGAGGAGCCTCAGAGCTCTCAGGGAATATGTTGACAAAAGGATCAGAATTGTACAATCTACTGTCACCTCCCCCAAGGGACTGGAACCCATCCTTCCCGCATTTTCAAGACTAGGTGACTTCCCAGCAGGCCACGGCCCTGGGCTCCAGTGGAAACCACAGGAGTCTGACGTGGGACATTTTGGGGTCTGGAGAGAAGGACCCAGAGAATAACTGTGGAAAGGGGTACAAGTTTTCTGAGGATGCAGAATAGAGTTGCAGATGAATTTCTAGGTCCAAAAAGTATGTGCACATTTTTTGGATCTTGAAATATAGGGTCTTTCCAGAAAGATTTGTACCAGTTTCCACTCTTTGCTGTACGCCCACCTACTGATACCAGTCACCTCCTGGGCTGGGTTGACAATGAGCACCAGCTGAGCATGGGGCCCGAACCAGCTGCAGCTGGGGGAGCCACGAGGAGGCCCG
Organism: Rhinolophus ferrumequinum; assembly: GCF_004115265.2. Lineage (NCBI taxonomy): Eukaryota > Metazoa > Chordata > Mammalia > Chiroptera > Rhinolophidae > Rhinolophus > Rhinolophus ferrumequinum. The sequence goes on from NC_046291.1 coordinate 6,795,748, forward strand.
TGCAGGGTTCTAAGAGCCAGATTGTAGAACTGTTTCCCAAAAGAATCTTTTCCCATCATCTGTTTAGTTCAGCAAATATTTCCTGAGCCCTGGTGAGGGTCTTTGTTGTGCAAGTTCAGCTTTTTCTGGGCACTAATGTCCTTCAATATGTTATAAGGCTTTCTGAGAAAATAATCAAGGTCAACTAAATTTGGTGCAAGCTGCATGTTAAACCTTCCTCTTGGAGATCCTTGATATATTAAAGACCCAGTGAGTTCTGCAGAAAGAAAGCCCTTTCAACATTGCTTACCCCAGCTCGTCACCAAACAGCATGGATTTCACCTCTTAGGCACAGCTTCGGACAGAGACTTAGGAAGCGCCAGGCTACATGCCGTTGGGGGTCTCACCCCTTATCCAGCAGCCTCAGAGCAATCAAGTTAGTTCAATGAGACTGTTTGACTGTGAGGCACGGGTGGGAACACTGGAAATTCAGTGTGTTCCTGAGAGGTCAGAGCACCAGTGATCACCAAGTGCTGGAGAAGAGGAACGGGGCTGTAGGCAGGGGATACAAGGTGGGCAGCTCAGATCGCCCTGGGCCAACCCCCACAACCCAGCTGGGAAGGATTCAAGCAGTGCTGGGATCCTATCGCGCGATGGACTGTGAGCATCACAACCTCTTCTGAAGTCACGTCACCTCTCTGCCCTCAACCTGGAAACCACACCGGAGAAGGGACTTCCCACATCTCTGCACTCCTCCCTTCTCAAGCTGTCTTTGTTCATGGAGCCTGGTTGGCTTTGGAGCCTGGAGCCCTTTATTCTCGTGTTTACTAATAGGACTAATAGGACCCAGTTATGGACGACAGAAAACCTATTTGAACGAGCCTAAGTTGGGAGGAAATTTACTGACTGGTATAACTGAAAATTCCGAGATTAGTCAGGTGTCAGGCACAGTTGGAGCCAGGGGCTGAAAGCCATGTTATCAGAACTTGTGGTTCCTCTACCTTGTAACTCAGTTCTGCTCCTATCTGTGTGGGCTGCAGCCTTAGCCCCGCAGCTGCCTAAATTCAAGTCCCCAAAAGGACAAAAACAAATGTTTCCTCCCTTCCCAGAAACTCAGTCAAAAATCCCAGGGCTCACTATGATTGGATCAGCTTGGATCATGTGTCAACTCTAAGCTAATCAATATTGTGGGGGGTGGGGGGACTCAGGGCACTGATAGGCCAGAAGCAAGTCACACGTTTTACCTGGGCTTGCTTGAGAGTGGGGGAGGGGAAGTTATCCAGGAAGAAAACTGGACCTTGTTTCAGGGGATTATTGCCAAGAGCAGGGTGAAGAGATGGTGGCTGGTGTCACAAATAACAGCTGTCCCCTGGTACCTTCTGGAATCCTCACCAGCAGCTCCTTGCTGCAAGGGATCTATCTGCTCCCTGCAAAGAGCCTCACAGCTGATCCACCCACCTCCCCCACCCCGGCCCCTGGCATGGGTGCAAGTGAAATGAGGTTGTCTCAAGTGACCACCTGGTACTTGTTGCTACGGGCAGCAGACTTGACATAGAGCCCATGCAGGCACGTACATTCCAAGCTGGTTCCCTTGACTGTGCTCAGGTCTTGACAGAACTCACCCCACACCGACTGCTAGGCCTTCTCCAGAAATAATGTGTCATTGTCGTGCGGGGTATCATGCGGGAGACCCTGCTCGCTGCGCCATGTGTCATGCAGGACGGCCTGCGGAGTCTCTGCTCCGGCTCCCCACATAAGAACACAGGACATGGTGAGGCCAAAAAGGAACACCCATGGAGCCATAGGTAGGGGAGTCATACCACTATAGTCTCACTGGTGGTTGCGTTGGAGACACAGGAAGCAGGAGCCACACTGTCTGCAACCCACTGTCCTAACTATCTGCACTTGCCAGCCACCTTCTCCTTGCTAGCCCCCATTTTTTCCTGCTAGCGTAGCCACAGCAGTTATATTAGTGGCCAATGGCTCACTGGTTACAGCTGATGGCCAACTAGCCACAGCTGATGGCCATCCAATCACAGTTGATGGCCATTTACTACCTGAGCCAGCACCTTTCTATGTGAGGCCGAGAGCCTGGAAACTGCTTTTTGGGGCTCTGTCCCCACACCTCCTCCAACCAAGGCAGCTCAGCTTTTATATTCTACAAGGAAGCAGCCAAAAACCTGGCTCTGTCCCCACAGTCATTCACCCAGTATATTAGGTCAATGTCCCAGGTGCTCTTAGAATGTTTCAGCCCATGTTTCCTAATTTGAATGTCCATCATGTCAGAGCTCAGATCAGACCCTGTGAGCACAGGCTGAGGTCTCTGGATGGGAGGGTCTGGGGACAGCCCTGCCCCTTTCCCTGTCCGACCTGAGCTTAGGGTTGGGGGAGGACAAGCAACCACATTGCAAAATTAGACTATCCCAAGTAAAGCCGGGACCAGGGTTTCTATCCCCAGGAAGTAGCTTCCACCAGGAGGGGACCATGGGGAGTCAGGGGCCTGAGGCAGGTAGGGCTGGCCTGCATATAGGACACAGGAGGTCACAGGACGCCTGGCATCCATCAGGGATTTAGGAGGCCTTTGGATCCCTGTGCCGGCACTGACAGCGGAGAAGTGACACCAGATCCTGGCTCTCTGGCCTGGAGTAGCCTGGCAGGCAGCTCAGACAGTGCCAGGGAGTGCAGCTGGGTGGCCCCAGCCCCGTCCCAAGTTCCAAGCAGCCTAAGGGCCTAGGACTGTACTCAGGGCAGCAGCCACTGTGAGGAGTCCAGGGCTCAGAGAGGGGGGCCTCCCTAGGAGGGCGCTGTGCACACTGAGCATTTGAATGGGGTTCAGCCAGAGGAAGTCCAGGGGGCCGGTGACCTCAGAGGAGCCAAGCCTGGCCTCAGTTCTGGGGAGGTTTCGGGTTCCCGGGATGGGCCATCAGCTGTCCAGAGAGCACACTTGGGAAATGACTGTCATGTCTGACTGAGGTTCCAACAACAGAGATGGAAGGTCTTGTTTTGGGGGTGGGGTGGCTGAGGCTGCCCCTGGGACCAGGGCCCACTGAAGGGCTCTTTCCTAGATGGAGAACCCAGAGCAGCCCGCGGCAGTTCCTCTGTGGCCACCAGAGGGCGCTCATCCCTTGCGAAACCCGGCAAGGGCTGTCCCAGGCCAAACTTTTAGTGGGGTGATGGGGATGTGCTGGGACAGAGGGTACAAGAGCTCAGTGCAGATGTGAGACCCCAAGAGAGGCAGGCCTGGGCCCAGGCTCATGCTTCCTGCTATTGTTTTCATTGTGCAGAGAAGACTGAAGCCCAGCAAGCTTCAGTTACTTGCCCCATATTAACTGCCATGTCTGTCTGGATGGCGCTGCTTCTCTCCTGTGTGATTTTGCGAGTAGTTCTGAGCAGAACCGCAGCCTGAGGGATCTGCGTTAGACCTGACTCAGCTCCACGTGCTGCCTGCTATATGGAGCCCCCTTCTGCTGCCTTAGAGAATCCCCTGGACTCCAGGCTTGGGACTGCTGCCCTGGGCAGCAGGACAGAGCATCTGGCTAGTGGCCCGGCCTGTGCCGGGGTGCGGGGTGGGCGCACATGGTCAGAGGGTCCCTGCTACCAAAGTCTTGGTCTGACCCTGACCCTGGCAAGTTTGGGGGCAGCTCAATGGGAGACGGGTGTCCTGGGGCCTGAGCGGCCCGCTGAGGACAGCTAAACTCTAGCCCCTGTGAAGGGCAGGGACTTCCCCAGCACACGATGCCCGACAGAAACCACAATTGTGGTGGAGACGGTGAGCATGGTGTCCTGCCACCAGAAGGTGTCCTGCTGTGTCAGGATGAGGAGACTGGTCTCTCTTGGTCTTTTCTGTATCTCTGGAGCCTATAAAGGCACCTGACACAGGAAGAGCATTTGGTACATGTGTGAATGAATGAATAAATGAACGAACGAATGAGTGAACAGAATACTACCACATGCAGGGAAGCGTGGTAAGTGGCCCCTGACCTCAGTGGGAGCAGCTAAAAACACACAAGCAGGTACATATATAAGCTCACACTGTGAGAATGACTATGCCACCAAGGGAGAACTGAAGAGGGCCTTCTTTAGATTGGGGACCAGGGAAGACCAATGCTGGCACCGAGCCAGTCATGAGAAGTCTGGGAGTCAGACATTCCTGTGGCAAGAACAGCAAGTGCAAAGGCCCTGAGGACCAAGCTTGTCGTAGACACAGGAGGCTGCGTGGCTGGTAAGCAAGGGGGGCGAGGCACAGGGCAGGCCACAGAGGAAGAGGTGACCCTGGTCTCCGAGTTCTCACTTACTGGGTGGGACAGTGCCAGCTGGGTATGCTCCCCAGTGTCACTTGAGCCTTGTCTCTTCTTGCTACACCCTCGCTCTGGCTCGCCTTTTCCACACCTTGGCCGGGGTTACTCTGGCCCAGCCCAGGCCTGTCTCCTGCCCTCCACACCTGTGCACCTATGGGCTCCAGACCCCATCTCCAGCTCCTTCCCTGTGGTAAATGGCTCCTTCCTGTGCTCAGGGGCTCAGGCCAGAGCCTGGGGGATCCTCCTTGGGAACCACCTCCAACATCCAATCCATCCCTGAGTCCTGATGCTTTACCCCATGTGGTCTCTTACATGCACACTTCCCTCCCTCCCAGCTTCCCCCCGTAACCTCCACCCCACCTCTGCAGCTGTCACTTCAGTGTTTTCCCAGTTTTCCTGCTTAAAACTCCTCCACGGCTTCCCCTAATCCTGGCTTCCCCTCATCCTATCTCGGTAACTGGCCCACAGACTGACTGCCTGTCCCTTTCCACCCCCTTTGCCCATGCACCCTCACCCTCTCCACCCCCACCCCCATCTCCTTTTTCATCCTCCTGGCCATTCCAGTCTCCGCCTCAACGCTGCCTCCCTAGGGAAGCCCTCCCTGCATCCCATTCCCTGGTCTGTGGCCCGATATGGTACTAGCTGTAGATGGAGGCCTGAATGCCTGTTAACATTCGCCCACCTCCACCCCCACCCCCACCGGAGGCGTCTCTAAAACAAGTAACTCAAGGCAAATAGTGAGGGTCAGAGGGAAGGAGGAGGAAGGCAGGGAGAGGGATGGGGTATGGATGAAATACCCGTCTCCCTCTATCAGAAGTGCTGGGGTACCAGGGCTCTTTCTTGTGATAAGCAGTGTGCCCCCCACCCCATCAGCTCCAAAGCAAGTAACCCCCATGTGGCCAGTGTTGGGGTGGCAGGGTGCATGGCTTTTCAGTCCCCTCACCCTCCTTTGCCCACAGCCACCCCTGCATGCAGGACAAACTCAGAACTCCAGGCGGAGGTTCCTCCCGAGGGGAGGTCTGTGGCCCACCCCTTCTGAACCATCAGTATCTCACTTGGACACCATGACACCAGAGATGTACTCAGGAGGGACAAAGGAGGCCCAGGGTCACCCAGCTGGTGGCAGTTGGGCTCAGGACGCACAACTTTGTCCTCAGTGGCGGATCTCTTCCAGCGGGTCCTGCAGCCTCCAGCTTGCAATATGCCCATTGCCTGAACCTCCACAGCTGGGGTGTCAACCCTCCCCGAACCCCTGGAGAATGGGCACAACCACCTCTACTCAAGGACATACTATGAGTGCTTAACAGGCGACTTCCACGCATGAAGTTGTGGACCCCAGGCCAGGAAACAAGGCTCTTAGCGGCTGTCACCTCCCTGAGGGTTCCAGCTTGAGGTCACACTTCCTCTAGTTAGCCTTCCCAACACTGTTCACCTGTCTGAAAGTCAAAATGGTCCACAGATCACCTCCCACTGTGCTGAAGGACAAGGGTGGCCTGCCAGGCTAACCAAGGTGTTTCTCCAGGAGGCAAGAGCTTGGATAATGAGGGCACTGCGGCTGCATCAGTGCCCTGGAAAGCGAGTCCTAAGGGACAAGGTGCCACGTACCTCCACCAGGGGGAGCCACTCCATGGCCAGGCTAACCCAGTGAGGCCCACGCAGCTAAGGCCAAGTTGTCCCACTGGGAGGCCGTGTCCACACTAGGGCTGCCACTCATGCAGCCTGTTCTAGTGACTGGGGCTATCTATGGACACCTTCCAGGGCACCGAGCTCCACGTGGCATCCAATGACGTGGTCCCAGAAAGGTTCTTGCTACAATCAGTAGGAGGCCAACCTGGTAAACAGCTCCCTTCAGCCCGTAACTCCAGAGGCTGTGGCTCAAAAGGCATACCCATCCCCTCCCAAACAGGTGTCTTCAACCTACTGTTCCTACCCAGGAAAAACAGGAGGCCTGAGTTCAAAATCATCCCCTATCTCTCTGCCGTGTCCCCAGCTTTCAAGAAACCAAAACAGAAAGACCAGGCTTCGAGACAGCTTTGTTAGAACAACTCAGCAAAATAAAATTCCGGTTTATTGTTGGACAACATTGTTTCACACATACATCAAACAGGCCAAAAAAAATAAACAGCAACTTCATAGACAAAAAAAGGAAAAAAAGAAACCTTTTATCTTTGGCCTTTTTAACCATCTCATACAAACCAACTACTTATAGTACAGCTAAGTACATACACAAAAAAAGTTACTGGAATGCTCGGAATAAGATTGTTTTTTTGTTGTTGTTTTTGCTTTTTTTACAAGGTTTTTTTTCTCCTTTGAGATTATAATGAACATGGTCACACCACAAGTAAAGTCAGAAGTAGGACAGAGAACGCTCCAAAGGCTGGTTTGGTCATCACGAGATCATTAAAAATGGCTGACCCCTAACAATATGTACAAAAATATAAAATGTAAATAAAAAATACAAACAAATTTTCCTTTTTAAAGTACTTTTAAGAAAAAAAGCAGGGCCTTGGAAGTTTTGGTTCTTTTTTCCTCCCCTGTTGCAAATTCACGTTGTGGTTTTGGTTGGGTGGTGGAGAGCGTGTCGTTATCTGCGGGTGGCACTGCCCGTGGTGGGCGGGCAGGTGGGCGGGACTCTCTACTCGAAGGTGACCACGTTTAGATTCTGAGACGGGAAGTGGAAGGTGAATAGGTCACGGCGGCCTTTTTTTATTTTTAAGTTTAACTTTTCCTTTTTTGCTGTCTAGTCATCTTCATCAGTCTTCTGCTTCTTGGTGTCAACATCGTCATCCTGGGCAGGGAAAGACCGTCACGTCAAGGCCCCTTCCAACGCACTGGGCCCACCTATCAACTGTCTCAGCTCCTGCAGGCAGTGAAGGACCAGGCACTGGCAGCTCCAGAAGCCTCTAGAGCTCTGGGAAGCCGGGCCCATGTTCCCTCCTGTTCCTGCTCAACATGGAGATGGAGCCACTCAGGAACGCGCAGCACCTCACACACAGCTGAGTCCCATCAGCCCTTCCAGCTACAGTGCCTCAGACCCCACCTCTCCCGCAGGCCAGCACCCACCTCATCATCTTCAGCTGCCCGCTTGCCCGTAGTTGCCTCAGCCTCCTCATCTTCATCCTCTTCCTCACCTGGAGAATTAACCCAGGTAAGCCACACTGCCTTCTCAGCCAATCAGGGAGGGCCTTGGTCGCCCCACCCAGTGGCAGCCAGATGGGGTGGGGGGGTGGCGCACGCAGTGGGGAGCTGGACTGCAGTTCCTCAGGGCATCTCTCAGTAACAGATATGCCAGGGTAGAATGTCCCTGATCTGTCTGCTGCCTGACAAACCAGGCAGTCAGGGTACCACCCACACTGCCCATGCAGGCACTTTTCTTCAGGAGGGAGAAAAGGGTCCAGTGACCCAAGCAACGGTACCAAGGCTACACCCACAGCTCAGTGAGGACGGAGCTCTCCAGCGGGAGTAAGTGTGGGATACAGCTTCACATTGCTAGCCTAAAACAAGGAGCTGCAGGTGGTCCACTGGCCCCCACCCTGTGCCTGAGGCCAGGGACAGGTACCCCCCCCAAAAGGGGAGACAGACAAGGCTACTCACCATCACCTTCCTCCTCCTCCTCCTCCTCCTCTCCTCCTTCTTCCTCTTCTTCATCTACCTCATTGTCAGCCTCCTGCTCCCCATTTTCCTCATTCTCAACAGAAAACACACCAGGTTAATGAACACACAGCATCACTGCAGTCCCCATCCCTTCCTCCAAACCCTGCCCAGTGCTACTACAGCCTCAGAGCCCCTGAAGCTCCACACCAGGAGACCTTGACACAAGAACGGCCCAAGGGCTCAGCCTCATCCCCCACCCTGGACTATGTCCAAAATCATCGGAGGAGAACTTCTTGGCCAGAAGCTGCTAGGGGGTCATGAGCAAGGTGGACACTCACAGCGTTCCCGTTAGCAGGTGCGTCTCTTCCATTTTCTGCCTCCTCCACAACTTCCTTCTTCTCCTTTAAGTCCTTCAAAAAGGGAAGAAGGAACTAGTAAGCCTTGTAAGAAACCTAAGGCTAGCAACGGCCCCCAGGGGCTACAGGTATGTATGTGGTGCTGATTGATGACTAAAGATAAAAGAACCACATATTACATATGGAACCCATGCAAGGAAAGGCCGCAGAATACGGAGTGTGTCTGTGGTCAGGCTGTCAGTCTGACTTCGCAGCCTTTAGAGAAACACACTAAAAAGGCCATGTGGCACCACAGCCCCAAACTCGTCTGGCCGGGCAGACAAGCCCAGAAACACTTCACTCTCACACACACCCATCAGACTTGTTTCCAACCAGAGGGAGCACCGCCTCTCACAAATCCTTCTGGGAAGACAGCAGGTATGTGCCATAAATAAGGCAAAGGAGGGAGGGCCCTGACACTGCGGGAGGATTCCCGTGGGTGGACTAGCCGGGGAAGGGAAAGGGAGAGAGCCAACTGGCAGAATTGGGGAGGCTGCCTCACCAGAGTCCTCCAAGCCAGAGCTCAAGGACCAAAACCACGGTGGTCCAGGACATGGCCACCTCAGGCCTTTGTGAAAGCCCCCAAACCCCAATCCCCCCCATATTGGACAGCTGTCCAGGGGTGGGGAGGGGGCGGTGTCGCAAACCGTTGCCTGAAAATGGACTCGGATGACGCGTGCCTAAGCCTGAGGCGCCTCTCTCTCGCTCAGAATAGCGCGGCCTGGAGCGCCCCATCTCCCTCCCGCGGCCTCTAGCCCTTCCGTCCATGCGCACCTGGCAGGAATGACACGGCCAGCGGGCAGCGCCATGGCGGTCGTCGCCCTGATGCCCCGTAACTTTTTCCACCCGGTATGGCTGGGCCGGCTGCCAACACAGGCGTCGAGCGGCCCGGGGCGCCGTCCAGAGAGCCGCGCCGGGCACCTGTCTGCGGGTTGGCCCCGGCCGGACCACCGTGGACACGGGTGCCGCCCGCTCCCGCCCCCTGGCGGCCAAAGCCCCAGGGAGGGGGTGGGGGTGGGGGCGGGGAGATCGCAGCGCGCAGGCGCGCAGTCCCCGCCCGGCGGGCTTTGCGCGCGGGCTTCAGCACGCACCGCGCGCGCGGAGCACGTGGCCCCGGGGCCGCCGAGTGTGTCCCTGACCCTAGAGACCCAGAGCCCGCGGAGCCGCCGCGGCCCCGGTGACCGCGCGAAGGGCGCACTAGTCTTTCCTTGGCTCCCGTCGCCCACGCAGCCCCCCCACCCCCGGCCTAGATACGCGGCCAGCCCGCGTCTCCGCATTTGGCGGGCAAAGTCCCGCGGGAGGACGCCCCACGTCTGCCGGGCTTTTTCAGCCCCATAACCTAAGTCGTCGAGGACGCGTTCCACACGTTTAGTGCCACCAGCGGGAAATCACCTCGGAGAAAAACACACGCGGACGTCCGCGCTGGGGAAGGCCGATCCTCCAACGCAAACTAGTCCCCGGCTGGGCTCAGAGGAGATCGGCGCGAGCCCGTGGAGAGCCGGGTCGCAAGCTCTGCTCCGCCGGGGGAATCGCCCCTGGGAGAGCCAGGTGACGCCAGGGGCACTGGGGTTAAGGAGACGCCAAGGTGACTCGCGCCTGTCACCACGGGCACAAGAGGGGCGCTAAGAGCCTAAAGGTTAAAAAGTCGGTTCGCCTCAAAGTGTCGCGCTCCCGCCGAGGGCGGAGACGCTCCCTGGGGCGGGCAGCGGGACAAACGCGGCGCGCAGAAGCGGAGCTGCGCCAAACGCACAGGACCTCAAAACTGAGGGCGGCAACGAACCCGCAGCTCCAGACTCGGCAACCCCGGCGCCCAGCACGACCCCAGAACAGGTCAGGAGCGGCCGCAGCTTTTGTTCGCCCGCGTCGCCCCTGGAGGGACCGCGTACACGGTGCTCCAGGGCAGCCGCCGGGGGCGCCCATCGTCGTCCCGGCGCGCCGCTCCTTCACTTTCCGTTTCCTCCCCTCCGGCGCGTGGGCTCGCTCCTCAGCCAAACCCGGCACCGCTGGTGAATTACTGAAACTAGGCGGCTGCTCCTGGAACACTCTCCCGGAAGACGCCCACCCCCGCCTCCCCAAGCACCCAAGTCTGAGGAGCCCTTCACACCTCCGCAGAGACGATCGACCTCGCTGCCGGCCCGCCGCCCACTCCACCTTATCAGACCTCAGGGCAGATAAACCTCCTCTGACCCACAAGGCGCGAAAAGGGGCGGCCCGGCGCGGAACAAAGAGCAGCGCCGCCGGCGGGCAGTCGCCGCCACTTCCCGCAGCCGGCCCGCACACGCGCCCCCCCCCAGCACTTCCGATTCCAAACGCGCTCGAGTTTCAAAGTTATTTCCGTGCGCCCTGCGGGCCCACGACCCCCCAGCCCGGCCCCTCTCCTCCCGCCGCCACTCAGACGAATCACAAACAAGTTTTCGGAGCCGTGGAGCAACCTTCCCCCAGAGCCCCTTAGCCTCCGCGCTCCCCTCCCGCCCGACCCTGAGGGCGCCCGGCCCACTCCACCACCGGCATCAGGTCTGCCCGCGGCGCTTCCCGCCCCCTCCCCCGCACACACAAAGAGTGGACTGCCTGGGGGCCTAGGCCGGGCTCCCCGCAAGAGGGAACCACAGTGGGCTCGCGGTAACCCAGCCGCGGCGCGCCAAACACCGCTCCGGCGACAACGCGCGGAGCCCGAAGGGGCGGGCGGCGTCTACCCTCACCTTGGTGGTGATCTCGGAGCTGGTGTCCACGGCCGCGTCTGACATGGTGGGGCACGCCGGTGATCCTAAGCAGCGGATTAGAAAGAAAACGAGAGTTCGAGGACTCTAGCGAAAAAGCTGCCGGAGTCCGCGGCGGCGGAAGAGGCGCGCGGCGGAGGTGGTTGCGGCGAGTGGGGAGCCAGACACGGGAACAATGCAAAGATGGCTTTTCAGAGCAGCCAGTGGGGAACTCACGCGGCGCCAGAACCTTTAATATAGATTATGGGCGGCACTAGGCTTCCCTTGCCCGAATACTATTGGCTGAGCGCAGGGAGCGGGCGCTCGCTCATTGGCTCCATTCCGAACAATGGGCAAGCGTGCTTAAAGCGGCAGTGCCTTGGTGCGTCCCGCGCTGCGCAGTCGCCGATCGCACTGTCATTCAGGGCCTGAGTTTGCCTGGTCTCCGCTGCACCTACGCCGCGGGGGAAGGGCGCGCGGGAGCGCTCGGGGCGCGCGCTCCCGCTGCTGTTTTGCTGGGGCTGCTGACGCAAAAAGCCAAAGCGCGGCAAAGCTGCCCGCCCAGCCCCCCGTCCTCCCCTCCCCGTGGCTCCTCGGAAGGAGGGGGAGGGAAGAGGAGGTGGCGGCCGGCGCACAGCGGCTGCCAGCGAGGGGGAGGGGAAGGTCGGGTGCTGGGCTGAGCTCGCCCCGGGCGGTTCCCTTAGCCGTACCCGAAGAGATGCTTGCCCCCCGTGCCTGGCCCCTCGCGAGCAAGGATTGTCCTTGCGCAGGTGGGCGTAAGCCCCACGACGAGCGATGAGGGCGCGAGGCCGAGACCTGCGTACCTGGACTGCCCGTCTCTCTACCATGTCCACCCCATCTGCCCTGCCCCAGGGGCCCCGAGTCTTTGGGGAGGTCACCCCGTCGCCCACCATCATCCCCTTCGTTCACCCCCTAAGCCAGTCGAGGAGCGGGCTCCGAGCCAAGCACACAGACTCAGTGATTCATACATCGAGGGGACGCAAAGGCCGGTACAGGCTCCTGCCTTCGAGCATGACAGCCCGCGGGCGCCACACTCCAGGATTCTGGACAGCGCCTGCCCGGAACGGTCACTGCCGTCGCGGCAGACTCAGGGAGCCTCCTTCCAGCGCCTGGCCTTCGAGCATACATACCCCTCTACCATCCCACTTAAGGGGCTGCGAGGGGCACATGAACTTAAACACTGAGGAGTTATTGGGGGGCAATAACCGTCCCTTAGGCCAACTGGGCTACTCCTTGGGGAATCCTTGAAGTTTGGGGCGCCATTTAGGGAACCACGAGGAGCCCCAAGAAGGGAACCATTCCGACGCCACACTCAAGATGGCGTTGGGCTCGGCGAGCGTGGCGTGACGTGGCGAGCCAACCCACGCAGACGATCCGAAAACTGTAGGCTACACTTTCCTTATTGCCACCGCACTTGGCTGTCGAATTAAGAAACCCGCTGTGTGGGAAGAAAGATTAGAATAGATGGGAATGAGTTCCAGAAAAATACCTGTGCCACACACAAGATGGCGACAGATAGAGTTCATCCCTGTGCTGCCACAAGGGGGCGCCCGACACGGAAGGCGGGACTCGAGAGAAACGAGCGCGCACTGGCTGAGAGTGGCGGGCGAACACAAAGTTGACGCTTTGCGTCCTTCCATTGGCAGGTGCCGCTGTCTGTCTCTTGGGGCCGCCGATCTGGGAATGGAGAAAACCCGGAGTCTGGGATCATAGAGGAAAGACAGTTGCCAAGTCCTGTAGAGCTTGAAATCAGGGGCGAGGGGAGAAACTGAGTCGCTCTTCTTGGTTTTCTTAGGTCAGGGGCCAGCTGGCCCCATTCCCACTGCGAGACCCAGTTTACTGAGCTTACCATGCACTGGTTTGGCTGCCTCCCCCGGCCTCGGACTCCGCTGCCCCACCGGGAAGAGGCACCGAGAACCAGAGCGCCAGCTGGGTTTGGGCCCTTACCCGCTCACCCTGTCCCGCACGCGTCAGCCCCGCATCCCCGAGCACATCTGCCAGTCTGGCCTCTGGCCTGTGGGGCTTTCTCGCGCGAGTTGTCTTTGGGGGGGAAAGAAACCCGAACTCCGTCTTTTGGCCAGGACAAACGTGGGACAGGTGCTGGACAGGGCGGGGGCACCGCGCCACTTCCCGCTGCCCGGCGGTCGCCATTCCGTCCCAGGTACGCGACGGCGGAGGGGGCGCCCGCCGGGTCTCCGCCTTGCCCCAAAGCGCCCCAATAGCTGGAGATGGGATTCTCCCCAGGCTGAGCGCGTGCCAATCCAAGGGACTCACAAAGGTGTCCCTGAGGACCAGGCGTCTCAACTCTTTGTTTGGTCCCCTCCCTACCACCGCCAGCTTTATTGAGGCGCGGACCTGAGGCTGCCCCTGGCCTCAGATGAGGAACGGGCTCTTCGGCCACTGCCGCCACCTCCCCCTCCTTTGTGCCACATTCTCGGAGAAGTTTGTGAGGCATTATAAATGGGACAGGAGAGCGCCGTCTACCTGCGGTGCATCTATTAAGCTCTGGTTACACTCTAGGGGATTGTTGAGTCCACAAAACCCGATGCAGCGAGAGAGCTTGGTCTGTGCCACATCTAAGCGATTGGGTCGTCTTCCCTGTCTGGATGGTAGCCTTGGACAGTCGTCTGTGTCCACAGCTGAACATGACTGTTCTGGATTGTGGCCATTATGTGGGGAGTGCAGCAGGGTGGGTATTGCATCTAGGAAAAGCTGGGTGAGTGTGAATTGCCCTCGAATCACTGCTTTGCCTGACCCTGTCCCCATTCAGCTGCCTTTGGCTTGAAGTAGGTAAGGAAGGTTCATGCCCACATGGAACCAGCATTTATTCACCAACCACTCACTGAGTGCCTGCTGTGTACATAGCAGTGAGCCTTTGGCTCATGCTTCAAGCATTTTCCTTTGTTCTCTGCACCTTGCAATAGGTAGGACTATTATAGGGTTGAATCATATGAAATTGATGTTTTTGTAGGTCAAAACCAATTGAAAATCAGCGAATTTATAGGTTCAACCTCTAATATGATATCACTTTCCTTTTAACAAGTCAGGAGAGCAGACTGAAGGATTATAGCAAGGGACTTGGAGTAACCAAATGAATCCGTGATTAGGCTGAGTCTAAAACCCTAGAATGGAGAAGTTGTTAGATGAGCCCTGGAAAGGAAGCAGCCTCCTTGGGCCTCTCCTCCTGGCCATGGGAGTGTGGTATTCAACTTAGGCTATCATGAGCCTTAGGCAACTCCCCACTTTTATTTATTGATGCATCTCTGCCCTTTGCTGCTTCTGTGGCCTTTCAAGCCCTATCCCCACCCCCACCACCAAAAAAAAAAAAAAATGTATCCTGGTAGGCCACATATCCCGGCCAGGGTCAGTTCACAGCCTCAGGTACACTGGGCTTATGTTAAAGCTCTCTTAGCAGCCCCCAAATGGCCTTCAGGCAAGTTTTGTGTTTAGGAAATTTGCATAGGGACACCTCTGGGTTCCCTATACACTCTCCAATTGGACCACAGGCCTCTCCCTGCCCAGCCTGAGTCACACATTTATTCACCAGCCTGGCCCTGTAGGCACTTAAGTTTGCAACACCTTCTCCAAAGCCATTTCCATCCTATTCCTAAATGGTTGTCTCACAATTCTGCTTGATTCCCAAAAGACCAGAAAGAATATAAATGCTGGGAAAGCTGCCTGGATTCAAATCCCAGCCCTGCTACATGCTGCCCATGTAACACTGGGTGAGGTACTTCCTCACCTCAAAAAAATGGAGATGACAGTAACAGTTCCTACCTTCCAGGGGTATGGTGGGAACTGAAAGGGTTAATATTCCGAAAGTTCTTCAAATAGTGTCCGGCACCTCTGGGAAAACCATCAGTATTCTTGGGACTCCATTTTCCAGCCACCCTCTGTACCTAAGATGGTTGATTTCACACTGTTTGTAGGACTCTGGACAAAGGAACAATGTCTTCAGCAAATCTTCCCATATTCGGTGGGAAATGAGGGCACTGGCCTAGCTGAGTTTCTGGAAGTCTATGATTCGGTGCCTGACATGCTTGGCAGTCCCTCTGGCCTCAGAGGAATGACAGAGTCTGGGAGGCAGCCCGAGTGGAGCAGACCTCAAAAAATCCCGCCTTCCCACCCTTCAGAACCCAGGAGTTTCAGGCTGTGGTTTCCTTGCCCAGGCGTAAGGGCCTGGGGAGCTGCCAGAGGCCTTTCAACTCTCCCGCCCTACTGAGCCAGGAGCAGATTGTGTAAGAGTCACCCCCCACACGCCTGCTCCCTTGTGCAGCTCGCCCGGGCCTGCCCGTTCTCCCGGGAAACTGTGCCAGAGGCCCTGGTACCCACACAGGTCTGGCTGCACCAAGAGGCTCCTGCCTGGCAGGGAGAGGGTGGGGAGCATCTCTTGAGATTCAAGGCCTGCCCCGAAACTGATGCCAAACTGGAGGACCGAGTAAAAATGAGGAAAGGAGGCTGGGGAGGAGTGTGTGCTGTGTACGCGGCCACCTCCTCCCCCAGAGCACACTCGTGTGGAGGTGCCAGTTCTGGATTCCCCTGCACATGCCCCCTGCAGGGTCTCCAGGCATCTTCTGCCTGCCTGGACTATTTCCCGACCCCCTTCCCTGCATCCATCCCCGTGTGTGCAAGCCTATTTGCATAGCTCGAGCTCCGTGGGTGTTTTGCTGAAGCTCTGGTTCCCGTTGGTGAGTGCGTGGGCCCATCATCACTGTGGCAGGTGAAGGTGCCGGTGGGGAGAGCACATGTGCAGGCACACACCAAGTTGCTCTGCCTGCGAGAGCCTGTGAAAGCGGGGCGCCTGAGGAAAGGTTAAACACCTGTATGTGACTGTGAGGAAGCATTTAACCGGCACCTCCGCACCTGGCACTTCCTGCCACCTGGCCCCACGGGGAAACACAGCAAACAGGAGCCTGGAGTGGGCCCCCACTGAGGGTCTGTGTGTCCATGTAAGCTTGAGCTTGAGGAAATGCAGGTTCTTTGACATCTCAGAGCTTCCTCTTTCCTCTTCTCTGTTAACCTCAAATGGGTCTTTTCTACCTTCCTTTCACCCCTGGCAGAGAAGCCACCCCCAGTCTTGTTTGCAGGGAGAAGGTATAAGGAATGGAGGACACACCACCAGCCAGGATTTGCTCACTCTCTCACACCAAAGGGGAGTACAGACGGGGACTGACAGTCCAGGTTGTTCTGGGACGCAGAGCTCCCAGTGCTGCAACCAGGAAACTCCCGGACACACTGGGACACGTTGGTCACACTGGTCAGTCCTCATTCACATGCTGGTAAGAATGGCATTTCACAAGAAATCTTTTACCACCGCCAAGAAGGGTGCTGGGGCCCTCAATCCAAAATAGCCTCCCACTTGGGTGCTGCTTCTTTTTGCCATGGAGAATACAGGGTGATGCTGGGAGCATTTGGTTTGCACATGACAGAGCAGAAGGATTGAAGGTTTTAGCGAAGCTCGCAGAACACTCGCAGCGCGGGGATCAGCAGCTCCCACACGCTCCCGGGTGGGCTCTTGGCTGCCATGTGCGGTGATGGTTGTGAGCATGGGAATCTGTTAGTTTCTAGATCCAGGTGGGAGCAAGAGTCTCTAGAACTGTGGGAGGAACGCCTCAGGCTCCTTTCAAAAATGTTTTCCCCAGCCAGCCCGGTGGCTCAGGCGCTCGGAGCTTCCTGCTCCTAACGCTCAACGCTGCCGGTTCGATTCCCACATGGGCCAGTGGGCTTTCAACCACAAGGTTGCTGGTTTGACTCCCGCAAGGGATGGTGGGCTGCGCCCCCTGCAACTAGAAACGGCAACTGGACCTGGAGCTGAGCTGCGCCCTCCACAACTAAGACTGAAAGGACAACAACTTGACTTGGACAAAAGGCCTAGAAGTACACACTGTTCCCCAATAAAGTCCTGTTCCCCTTCCCCAATAAAATCTTAAAAAAAAATAAAATGCTCTCTCCTCTAAGAGGTTTTCTGAGATTCACAAGGGGGAAAAAGTGAAACTCTCACTTGGACAATTCTATAGGAAAATCTCAAAATGGGGTGCAGAATTACCCTACACCTCAAACTTCCCCAGGGAAAGGAAAGTGGCAGCACCTTCTCTAGGGAAGCGGAGTTCCATGTGTTTAAAGCCTGAGAGGAAAGCAGGAGCTCAGACATCTGAACTGAGAGCTGGCTCACACTATCCTCAGCTGCAGTGTTCTCAACTTGCTGCCTTGTGGCCAGGTCTTGAATTGTGACCATTTATTGGCTGTCTGCAGCTTTCTCCAGGCCACTGGTTTTGCCACTTAGGTGCTTTAAAAGTGTTACCTCAAAAGCATCGGCCAGACACCTCCCATCCACTTGGCTGCTGGCAAGGTCTCAGTTTTCCCACTTGCTAAATGGAGAGAAGAATATGGCCCAGCCCACAGGGAGAGAACAGCTTGGCTATTTGTCCCTTCTCTGTCCTGTCTCTTCACAGGCCACAGAGCTCTGAGCTGCAAAATCCTTGGCCAAGACATGGTTTTGAGACTCCTCCCTCAAAGTATTTATCACGTTGGTAGAAATCAGTCTCCGTTGGGCCATATGTGATATGTTCAAGGTTTCCTCAATTAACATTGTCAGGATGATAGAATGTATTCCAGAATGTTCTTCAGAAGTCACCACGACTATTATACAAGGCTGAATCTGGATTCAGGGGCATTCATGATGGAAAGTAAAATGTGTTCTGAATACCTGCAGAAACACATAAAAGGAAAATTAGAAATGAATGATTAATGTTAATAAACGAGCCTACACGAAACAGCCATCAAAGCAGGGAAGAACAAGCATGAAGGCCATCCTTAGCCAAGAACCCCAGCTTCTGGTTACTTAAAGTTTTCAGCTTTGTAGAAGGCTGTCAACTGGCAATAGTGGGGTTCTCTGTGCTTTCTCTCTTTAGCCCCAGCCTCTCTTCCTCTCAGGGCCACCAATAGGAGTGGGACTGGAGAATCCACTCCTAGGCTTGACTGACAGTGGTTCTAAACAAGTTCCTTCACCTTCCTCACCTGTTCCCACCATCTGAGCTGAAATGAAGGGATTTCTGGGCATGGACAGTTGTGTAAGCGCCCACCGCCCTGCAGGCGCCATGAGCTGGGAGTGGTAAGGGCAGATGTGGTTGTGTTTCCACTTGGCGTGGCCCTGTGCCTTGTACGTCTGACTATACTTCATCGTGAATTGACTCTTTAGTTGCTCTGAGTCGAATGGAATTGGGCCTGACGTTCCACTGAACCCTCATCCCAGGGTGTTGATGCCTGCTCTGTGCCAGAGGAGCAGAGAAAAACTGAACACACTTCAAACAGTTATGGAAAGCACCCCTGCAGATCGAGAGGACAGGCGAGAACCTCATTTGACAGATGGAGACGCTGGGACCCAAAATGGAAGCCTGATTTGCCAGCGGAGTGGCCCCTGGCCAGGAAGACAGCCCCCGTGGCCCTGGCTGTCAGGGCTCCATGCCACCCCCCCTCTCTGTCGCTGAATGACTAGGGTCCTGGCTGACACCAGCTTACAAGACCAGGGCAGACCAGAGAGATCAGGGGCACTTCCTGGAGCAAGCAGGGTTTCGCAAGAGCCAGGAGTCAGGGTAAGATGTGTCAGGGGGTTGTGAGCAATGGCAGCGCCAGCAGGGAAACAAGCCAGGCATGTGTGTGAGCACGAAAGTGGGGCAGGAGGGTCAATGGGAAGAGGGGTATTTCTGGAACCTGGCTTGACTCGACCAAGCAGACATTCCAAGTGCCCTTCCACCTTGGTGCACAGCTACTGGGCAAGACCCCAAAGACCTGCCCCATCGGGGTCATAACAAGTGACCACAGTGGAAACCCCGGCACATTTTGATGTAAGCAGTAGAGAGGCCATGTGAGAAGAGCAGCTCCTGTTTACTGAACAAACTCTGGGCCAGACATTGTTCAGAGTTCTAAACGTACATTAACATTAACTCATTCAGTCCTATACGGCTTGCGGTTATCTCTGCCTTACAACAGGGGCAACTGAGGTACAGTGTGGGCAGGTGTTGCCCAAAGTGAGTGGCAGAGCTGGGATTTGAAACAAGGCAGCCTGACTCCAGAGACCCATCCTACCTGCAGTAGCAGGTGCAGCCTCCAACTTTCAAAGAGTAAAGCTACTCACTGGTCAGAAGCAACCCTACCACCCTCTCGTCTCTGCCCAACCCCACTGCCTGAACATGGACAGGGGTGCTTGCCATCCTCTGTTGATTTTATTCTCACCCACCGAGGCCCTCATCCCCCAGCAGGTGCCTCTCAGGTTGCAGGGGGATGAGAGAAGTCTTTCCAGATATGTGACTTTCCTGCTTGTGAGGCAAGATTTTTTCCAGTGAGACCTGGTGACCTGCGGGGAAGAGCATTTTGCAACTGTTTGTCTCGAAGGGCTCCCCAGAAAGTTAGCCTACTGAAAGCTAAGAGCTCCCAGGGTGTTCCATTGTGCTTTTTCATGGCATCAGTAGACAATTGGTAACATCTGCCTCGAACACTTCTCCCGGCAGAACTACCATTTACTATGGCCTGGCTCAGGGCTGTGAAAGTACAAGGTCATACAAGGTCCCTGTCAGAGTGACTCACAGGACAAATTTTTCTTGGGCCTCAGCACCAGCAGCGCAGTGTTTCCCGGTGGTTAGGAGCACAAACTCCAGGTCCCCCCTTCCTGTCCTTCTGTGTGGGGGTTTCCCAGCTGGCCTTTGTGGCTTAGAGTGTGGGTCCTCAGGCAAGATGAACTGCTGCGAGCTTCAGTTTTCTCACATGTAAACTGGGCTCAATAACAACCTCCTAAGACTTCTCCTGAATCACTTGCTTCATTTTTTGTTGATAGAACTTCTGCGTCTTATAACTGACTACATTTCCTTCTCTGTCTGCGCTGCCGGACTCACCTGGAAGGTACTTCTGGGTTCTGGAACAGACCCCGGGTGGATGAGACTAACCAAACCCCAGCTTCCTCTTATTTCTACTCTACTTTCCCTTAGCCCAACTTCTTCAGTGAATTTTTTTTCTCCTGTTGGCCTTTAGGTATTTCTATAAACTTCAGAACCGAGGCCTAAATTAATTGAGGTGGTAATTAATTAAACAAGCTGGAGCCCTTTACACTGAAGCACTTTCTCACAGGTTGTGCCATTTCAAGCCTCACACCAATCCAGGTACATGCCCCATTTTATGCAAGAGGAAATGGAGGCTCCCAGAGCAAGCTGGTGGAGTGTAAATGGGTCGTCCCACACAGCCCCAGCTGCCCTTTTGCCCCTGGCCTGGCTCCAGAAGTGGTTGTCCCCCCCCAAAAAAAAAAACCACACACAACTCTCCAGATCTTCCTAGCATCCCCTGCCCGAATAGGGCTTGGTGATTCTGCCCCGCCTCACACTTCCCTGCCATTCCACCTTCCATTTCCCTGTTATCATTCTCCTATGTTTTGGGGGACTTTCCAAGAGATGGTAAAGTTCATTGCATTATTTAAGGATGAGTGACAAATCAGCCACCTCTCTTTGTGGCTTCTTCCGTGCCTTTTACACCAAATAATTCAGGTTTGGCTTTCTCCTTATTGACAGTAATGTCCCTGGAGTCCTGGCACGAGGCTCAGCCTTAAGAAAATGTGGTCCAACGCTCCCCAGAACTAGCAGCAGGAGTTCGAAACACCAGGGTCCCAAGGCTGGGACATTCCACAACGAGGCCTGGCCAGTTCCTTAGAGGAAAGATCCGCCATCCAGCCAGGTACCCCCTCACTCGCTGAATGGGCTCCCTGGGCTCAGGACGCCAGGGGCTCACAAATCCCCAGTGAAATGCAGAGGGGACCCTCTTTAAAACCCCAACTGCCCTCTGAGGCTTACAGCTGTTGAGACCAGCTGAGCACCTGAAGCTCCAAATGGGCCATCTTGGGGAGAGAGAACTGAACTGCTCTGAAGAAATGGGGCATATGAGCTTTTCCACGACATTGGCAGCAGTCATTTTCTTCACATCTCAGTGACAAAGCAACCCACAACTTAGAGCGAGTTGGTAATTTTTATTATTATTACTTGGTGGTAATTTCCCTTCTTGGCATACAAAGCTCATGATTGTTGCCTTTCAAGAAACTGTGGCAGTGCAGTTGGTGGTTACAGCTCCGAAGTCAATGAAGACTCTGATCTCTGCCCTTGGGTCCCCCTCAGTCCCGATCTGTCACACCATGTGTAAATCATCCAGGAGCCAGGGCTGCCTGCTGCCTCCCAGCTGCTGGACGTCAGGTCTGGTAGAGGGGCCAGCAGGAAAGACCCGGAAACGGCCAAGTATTGCAGCCTGAAATCCCAGAAATAGGGCCAGGGAGCCCCAACCCTGCTGGCCCACTGTGGACTCCCCTAGATGAGGGAGCTTGCCTTGCCTAATCAATCAGAAACACCGAGTGAGAGTGGCAGGAACCCTCGGCGGAACCCTCGGCAGACAGGCACAAGGCAGACACGCTGCCTTGGCCCAGACACACCCCTGGCCTTGGCCCAGCTTCTTCTCTGAAACAGGCTTCTTTCCAGTCCTTCCACATCCCGACTATGGGTGTGCACGTGCCTTGGAAATATAACCATGAACACATAATCCATGTTGGGTGACATGTTTCATGAGTGTGGGCCAGACATGTGTTTGTGCGTGTGCAGTCATGAGCACTGTCTGCGACGTCGGCAGTCATGCAAGTACCCTTCCCATCTATAGGCCGGGACACAAAGCCAGTCCCTGCAGGTACACGGGTGTTTGCTCCATTCTTCTTTGTACATTTCTGTACTTTTTTAACCTTCCCAAATGTAAGCATCCATACAAACACACACACACACACCACCCAGTGGGGGAGGCAGGCATAATCAGGAAGGTCCACACTAAGTGTGTGGAGGACCACAGCAACAGAACCTGAGGAGAGAGCCAGATGAGCCCCGCCTGAGCAGTTAGGGAGGGCTTCCCAGAGGAGGCATCCTCAGAGCTGGGACTTCAAAGGCAAGGAGTGCTACTCCAGGTGGACTCAGGCCTTCCCTGCTGATCCTCCTCCCGTTTCCTCTGGCTGAGCGCTCCCTCCGCTCCCTCCCGTGGCTCCTAGCTTAGCTACCTCCTCTCCCATTCTCACCTCACTATCCCTCTGGGACACATCCAGGTACCTCCCTGATGCTCCTGTTTTCTGACCAAAACTAACTAACTAACTAACTAGCTAACTAACTAACTAACTAAATAAATAAATGAAACAGCAAATAATGCAGCTTATCTGGGTGATAATGGAACCTCAGTTCCAGTAGAAACATTTCATTTGGCCCGATCTTTTTCTAGAAGTTTCTGAGTCACCTGAGCGGGACAGGAGACCTAAGAACAGGAAGGGACTGTGGAACTAACCTAGCCTCACATCCCCACCTTGGGAAGCATGATCCCTCCATAAACCCCCTTCAGGGGTCGCCTGGTGTCAGCCTAAACCCCTGTACACACAGGTGAGCACAGCATCCTGCATGGACAGCCATGCACGCAGCCTGCCTGGTGCTGAGTGAGATGCCTACGTCCCCCATCAGCCTGCAGATCCTAGGTAGTCTCCTTGCCTCCTGCTGAGCTCCCTCCCTGTGCCTCCCTCCCGTGCCTGGAAATGGGGACACAGTGGGCTGGGGATCAGCAGGCCTCATAGGCTGGGAGGGGCCAGCTCTGCTTCCTCATTGTGTGGTCTTACAGAAACTGGTGAACTCTCTGAGCCTCGGTTTCTTTTTGTAAAGGTGGGAAGGGGATGAGGAAGAAGTTACAGTCTGTAAACTGTCACCTGTTCTGCAGATGCTATGCATTATGATGAGACCATCTGAGAGCAATTATAGAGCAACCATCCAGGATTAGAGAACAATGCGGGGGAAACTGCACACACATGTGACATATGTGCTGGGGAGGCCCCCCAGGGAGAACCCTTGGGGCAGAGTCCTCTCTGGCTGCCATTTGGGTGGTATCTCTATAGCTGGTTCCCTGTACAAGACAAATGGTCTCTAATCCTCAGAACTAGCCTGGGGGAGGGCGATCGGCCCCATGTGACCGTGAGGACCTGTTGGCTCAGAGGCAGCTCATAGGCAACAGGTTGGGGCCGGATTCAGTTCTGGCTGCGAAACGTAGGTGCTTTCCACTCTGCAGCTGCTGTGGGACAGTTTTCAAGCCAGAAAGATCTGAACAAACGTGAGTTACATGAGTTGATGAAGAGAAGTCATATTTGCTGTGCGGGAAAGGCATTCATTCATTCATTCACTCATCAACACCTGCTTCTGAACCCCTGTCCCCTGTTGAGTAAATGAAAATGAGGCAGGGGTCATTGAAGGACGTGTGTGGGTTTCTAGGGGCTTATGTGGTAGAAGGCAGTGCCTTCCTCATCCACACTAGTCCTAAAGCCCAGACCGACCCTGAGGCTGGCAGGGCCCGGCCCCGGGCAGTTATCGGGAGCCTCCTATGCCTGGGCAGAGCCTCTGTTTTTCATCAAGACCAGTTAAGTGGATCCCAGGGCCTCTGTAGAGGGAGGCAGAAAGGCACAGACGGAGGGGGAAAGAGGATGAGGCAGCCTCCCGAGGGTCACTCAAGGTGCCCAGTGGACGAAGGGAGCTGAAGACAGAGCCTGGCAGAGCGGGCCAGGTTGGCGGAAGCAGGGCCAGGCGCAGATCCAGAGCCACCAGGTCTGCATGTGGGAGGGGACTGCGGATGGCGGCCAGCGTGACCCGAGGGAGCAGGGAGCATCCTGATTAATAGGATGATAGGGGCAGACGGACAGGCAGCCAGGGCCATTCTGGGCAGCTGCCTCCTGCTCCCCGGCCGCCAACCAGGCTGGTGGGCTGGGGGCAGGGATGCCGCTGGCCTCTAGTGGGGGTGAGGCTGTGGTGAATGAATCACTGGCCCGTGCCAGGAGCCTGCAGGCCTCAGTGCTCGCTCCCGGAGGACCAGCTAATTCACTTGGAGCGAGGCCGGACCGCTAATGACGAGAGCAGCCTGTCCGGGCCCTGCCGAGCACCATGCACAGCTGACCACTGAGCAAGGGGCCGTGCAGCGGGAGACAAGAGGGCCCAACCCTACCACAGGCTTGGCCAGGGCTCCCCACCTTCCTTCAGGAGAGACCCCCACCCTGGGCCAGCTGAGACTGGGGATGGAGAGGAGACACAGACACCTCCTTCTGAGCTGCAAAGGGCCTAATTATGGTGGGGCAACAGGGAAGAGGAACTGGGGGAGGAGAGTGGACAGGGAGGGCCTATCCTCCCCTTGTCCTCCCCTCCTGGGAGAAGGAGGAGGAAGAACTTCATTCAGCCAGGGCGCATGGCCAGGTCCTGAGCTTGGCCCCACCAGGAATAGACACTTAAGTCCCTGAGAAACAAGGCCTGGTGCCTTGCCAGATGCTCCCTGATGCATGCTGTTTGCTGATAGCACAGGTGCGGCATTCCAGGGCTGACCCCCATCCTGTGCATGTCCCTGGGTTTAGTGAGCACATGCTGAGTGGCTCTCTGCTGGGGTCCAAACACCATCCCAACAGCTCAGCCAGGAAAGGGCTCAGCACATAGTAACCACCACAGTGATAACAGCCAACTTCCATGCACTGTGTGCCTGGCTCCACAGCAGCTCTTCCTGTGCTGCCCTGTTTGTCCACGCACCCACCTGCAAGGCAGGGACTGTTAAGGGTGCCCATTTCATAGAGGAGAAAACTGAGGCTCAGAAGGATAGGCCCCTCGCCCAAGGCCCGTAACTTGTAAGCAGCAGAGGTGGGTCTTAAATGACATGCGTAACCTCTGCTTGGCACGGCTCCAGGACTCTGGGTTTGGGGATGGGAAAGTTTGGGGGAGCTTCTGTACTTAAGGAATCACCAGCGGCTCAATGGGGACAGAAGAGCTGGACACTGGCAAAGGGGAGGACTGAAGGTTTTCCCTCCGGGGTCTTAGCTCCTATTTCAGTGTTCCCAGGGCCCCCCCTCCCAGGGAGCACCACCTTAACAAACTCTTGGAAAGACAATGGGGAAGGAGGAAGGGCTGCAGGCCTATAAGCGGTGTGGGTTTGCAGGGCCCTTGGGGCTGTGTGGTCCTTTATGGAGGGGCAGTGGGGTAATGGGCCAGCTCGCCCTCCTTGTGGCTGCCACCCCCATGCCTGGCACCAGCCTTGAGCGTTGGTCCCCTAACTACCTCATGGCCCCTCCAGACTCATCTCTGGGGAGGAAATGAGCACGACCAAGCAAGGCCTGGAGGACTCTGTGGCGGGGCAGTCCACAGGCATGGTGGCCACCTCCTAGGCGTTGGAACAAAGGGAACCTGGTTTGGGAGGGCAGGTGGCAACCACGTGTTCTCTTTTCCTGGGGGTGTTGGGCCCAGAGGGAAGGGGCCTCAGGCGTGCTCTGCAGGCCAGGGGGCTCCGGGAGGAAGGAGATGGCAGCTGCGGCCTAGGGCAGCGGTTCCCCCTGCCCGCACCTTAGGCCGGGCTGCTTGTACACTGGTGGGTACCGTGCGTGCATGTTTGTACTGTGTATGCAAGTGTACGTCCGTGTCTGTGAGTGTGTGCCTGTATGTGAGTGGGTCTGTGTGTGCACGTGTCTGTAGATGTGTTTATGGGTGCCTATGTGTGGTGTACATGTGTGTGCATGTGCCTGGATCTGTGTGAGCGCATGTGCATATCTGTATCTGTGAGCATGTTTCAATGTGCGTGTTGGTATGTGTGCAAATCTGTGTTTGTATTTGTGCGTGTGTGGAGGTGTGTGTGTGACTATGCACATGTCTGTGTGAGTGTGCGTGTCCATGCACACATCTGTCTGCCTGGCCTCGGGCGTGCGGGGCATGAATGGCTGGTGGCACCTGCAGCCCCTGTGCATTTGTTCAGCTGGAAGGACCTGGCCAGGTGGGGCCTGGAGTGGAAAGCTCACGAGGGCATGGGCAGGAGGTCGAGAAGTGCAGATTTGGCCATTGGCCGCTGTAAAGTTTACTCGGTGCCTACGAGGAGAAAAAGAGGAAGATGTTGAGCGAGTTACATCTCTAAGGAGCACGTGAACAGTTATAATCTAGAATGATAATTAAGATAACTATGCTGGAGGTGCCTACAAAATGCAAGGGGAGCCTAGGAGGGCCTAAGTTGGCCTGCAGCAATCCTGGAAGGCTCTGTGGAGGAGACAAGCCTGAGCTGAGGCTTGAAGGGTTGGTAAAGCCTGAGAGCTGGCCAGGCAGGCAAGGTGGGTGAAGATGTGGGGAGCTTAGGACACTGGCAGCAAAGAATCAGAAAGATAAGTGGGGGCAAGCCAGTGAGCGAAAGGTCCACTGGGAGTCCAGTGGTGAAAAGCAAGGCCAGAGAGGTGGTCAGGCATAGGTGCTCCAATACTGCCTGCTGATGGAGGGTCACTGAAGAAGTCTCAGCAGGGCAGAGACCATCCATTGTGGGCTTCAAGGGTGGATGCCTCCTGCCAACTCCTGGGAAGGAAGGCCCATTGCTTTTTCCTTCCAGGGGTGTGCCTGCCACAGAGAAGCACCTCATGAAGACGCCTGGGTGCCCACACAACCACGGATGCTCAGAACTGGGCTTGCAGCCCGACGGAGTGCTACAGGGACCATCCTGCTCCCCCTCCGAGGCCCAGCGAGGCCCATGCTGCGCCAGCTGCAGCGGCCTCCAGGCGCATCTTTTCCCATCAATGCCTCCTCTGTGGCCTGGGCCTGGGAGGGTGGGCCGGGTAACGCCGTGGGCCCCAGCCAGCCTGGTCCCTTCTCGGGGTGGCACCAGTCCGGCCTCCTTGGCACTGACCTCGGGGTCTTACGTGGGCATTTCTCTACCCGTAGGGCCTGATGTTCCCGAAGCCCCTGCCGAAGCCGGTCCTGTGCTCACTTGTGAAATCCAGCTCAGGTAAAATGTCCCTGAGCACACAATCATTCAGGCTCAACAAAATAGGCACATGTGCACACACATGCGGGTGTGGGAGAAATACAACTTTATTCTTCTACACCCCAGTGGCCTTTTTACGTCAAGCCCCATTCACTATGTAGAACCTTGTGGGGTGCTGGCTTCTTGCTGCCACCCCACTTTTTCCCTGGTGGTACCTAGGCCTTTCATGGCGGGCCCTGGAGATCCTAACGCGGTTCCCTCTTAGGCCACTCCTCCAACAGCACTCGTTCTACCCACCCACAGGCCCACTCACAGCACGTGGCTCAGGAACACATCCTGCACTTCTGGACTCCGGCTGCACAGCCAGTGCTATGCGGGGGCACCCTTGGGAGCCCGTCAACATTCTTCCTGGGTACACCACTACTTCCCAAACCTCCCAGGAATGGACATGAGCAATGGTGCACTCTGACCACATGGAGGCCACCCTGTGACTCAGGAGCCGAGCCCCCATTCAAGCCACTCTTTCTTCCCGCTACTGACAATAGAATTTTCAGGAGAGCTCCGCATGCATGACATCATCCAACCCCCCCCAACAACTCATGAGGACAGTCTCCTATTGCCCCAGAATTACGGCAGAGGGAGCTGAGGCCCAGAGAGGTTCACGGACTGGGCTGGATCCCAGCCCTGTCTGCGCTCAGGACCCCTGGTGTCATTCCTCCTCTCGGGGGACTGTGGCTGTGGTCTCCCCACTGTCCTGGCCATCTTGGTGCTCCTTGCTCAGCATCTTCTGTGGCTCCCATGGACTCCAGGAAAAAGTCCTCATTTACCTTGGTGTTCAAGGCCCCTTCATCACCTGACCCCATGCCTCTTCTCACTGTGAACCTCTGCTCCTGTGCCCGTCATTCCATCTCCAAGCCTTTGCCTAGCTTTCCTGCCTCCCTGTACCGCCCTCTCTTCCCTCACACTGCACCCAATCCCATTCCTTCAGAGAAGGAGAGGCGAGAAAGACACTGAAGGGAATGGTCCTCTCCCCCACAGGGCTCTGCCCGGGGCCTCAGGGTCCACAGTGTTTTCCTCTCTGCTGCTCCACACACAGCTTGGCCTCTGGCTCCTTAGGGACTGGCCCATTGAAGCCCAAGGCCCAGCGATGTGGTGTGCCACACTCCTGCCCCATCCTTGGAGATGGGCGCCAGGCTGACCCTGCTCTGGAGCAGGTGTTGGCAGGGAGCTCAAGCATCAAGGGAAAGAGGAGGCAGTGGGGCGGAGGAGAGCATGAGCGCTGCTGTCCCCTCCCCGCACCGCCTCTCCCAGCCCCTGGGAGCGGTTGCTAGGCTGGCACATGGCAGCAGTGGGAGCACACACTCTTGTTGCTGGCACAGCTTGTCAGCTGCACCCACAGTCCACATGGCAGGAGCCGGCTGTGGGCAGGGGGCAGCTCTTGGCCCAGGGGAGATGCCAACAGGCCAGCCAGACCCTGGGGGCAGGTGGAGATGGAGCAGGTCCCTAGGGCCACAGGAAGAGAAACCATTCCATGATGCTCCAGGCAAGGGTGACCAAGTGGCTGGGGAGGGGGTCCCACTCCTAATACCAAGGGTCCCATCAGCGTTTCTTGGGCCTTATCTTCATCCCGTCTGGTGGGCCACCCAGGGCCTTCCTGGTATTACTGGGAGCCAAGGGGCTGTTGGAAGCATCCTGGCTTATCCGCCAGCCATGGTATGCCGCTTTGCCCCTGTAAGGGGGAGGCCTCGGGCAGAGGACTCGTCTATGCCTCACATCTGGGAGCCTCCTCTCTTCTCCAGAGCTCCTGCAGGGGCCTCCAATCTGCCCAGGAGTTCAGAGGCTGGAGTCTGGGCCTTCTCGCTGGTCCTTTGATGCCCAGGAGCTCTGTTAGGCTCTGACCCTTCCTGTAGGCTTCCCTGGGGCTACTCTCAAGATGTGCGTGGCCTGAATGCGAGGATTTGAGTCTTGGGCTGAGGAGGCCAGATCACCCAGACTGGGCCCTAGGAGCAGATGCATGGCTGGGTGTGAGTAGTGAGGGCCCAGAGTAGGGGGCGGTGGAGGGAGGGGCATGATGATTCTGGGCAGACTCTTCAGCTGGCAGAGGCTCCTGCCAAGACATTTCCCTGCCCCGCCCCCGCCCCTCCACTCATTATCAACTTGGGGTTTGTGTGCAAACAGCAGCTGGTCTCTTTTGTCAGCCTCCCCTGCCCCTCCCTCCCCCCCTGCTTCTTTCCTCCTCCCCCAATGCCTCCCAACTTGCTCTCGCGTCTCAGGTCCTGCCTCTCCCCTAGGTGATCTAGAAGCTGGAGCTTTAGGGAGTACCTGGGATGGGAGATCGCCCCTGGCCATTCTTGGCCCTGGGTCTCAAGTTCTCTAGCCCTTCAAAGAGGCCATATTAAACCCATCTGGGACATGAGAGCCAGATAGGGTGAGTAACTGAGCCAAAGTCACAAAGTAGGCAAGTGCAAAGCCAGGGCCCAGACCTAAGTGTGCCTGTTTGCAGAGCCTATTTGCTGAACCAGTCAGCTCCCCAGCCTTAACTGTTCCTCTGATTGCCCCAGTGCCTGGCACCACTTCTATCAGGGGGCTCTGGAAAAATGGACCCACTCCCAACCTCCTAGTCTGTGACAAGGGCTTCAACTGAAGTAATTCTGTGTGCCTGTGGCTGAGACAGGAGGGCAGACAGGGCCAGATGGCAGGGCCCTGTTGGTTATGCCCAGGAGTTAGGACTGGATGCTGAGTGCAATGGGAGAAGGAACCTTGCAATCAGCAGGCCCTGCAGACTGTGGATATAGAGAGCAAGGAGGCTGATTAGGAGAACAGGCAGAGAAGTAGGAGAGCGTGGACCAAGACACCGGCCCTGGGGGAGTGGAGCAGTCGAGCTGGGATGGTGGGCGAGGGGGTTGGGAATGACACCCAGGTCTCTGGCCTGGGCAATGGTGAGGATGTGGGTCCTTTAAAGATACCGAAATGAGTATGACAGGATGAGGGGAACCCTGAGTTTAAGATAAACTGGGTTTGAGATACTTCAAGGATGTCCAGGTGGAGGTCTCCCAGGGACCCAGGAGACAGATCAGGGCAGGGTAGGTGGAAGTCTGGGGGTGGATGAGCTCATGGAAGGTGGAGAGAAGAGAAGGGGACTGAGGATAGAATCCAGAGCAGGCTCAGAGGTCAAGGAAGGGGACTGCAAGGAGTGGGAGAATAAGAGGAGTGTCTGCTGTATTTGGGAATCTGGAAGTGGCAGGGGCTCTGGAAGGGCAAGTCCATGCTGTGGCAGGGGCTGTGGCATGCATGGGTGCATGGTTCCTTATCAGACACTGTTCACCACAGATTTTAGTTCTTTTAATCCTACAACAGGCCTGGGATACCAAGCCTGTCTCAGGTGGAACCAAGCTTAGGCCTGAAAGTGCTGTGTGACTCCCAAAGTGTTTGAGAGCTTGTTGTTGCCCCCTTGAAAAGACAGGCATGGAGCAGCACCACGCTCTTCCAGGCGCTGGGGTTGCTGAGTGAGTCCCTCAGGGCCTCTGCTGAGATGCCCAAATCCAAACTAGAGGGGACCACGTGCTGGGTGAGCGGTCGTGTGCGACTCCCAGGAGCATCAGAGAATGCAACCCCATGGTAAGTCTGGAAGGAAGGATCCGGATTCATTAGGTGGGTGTATCTGAAAGGCAGCAGGCAGAGAAACAGCCTAAGCAAAGGCAAGGAAGCAAGAGAGAGGGAGGAAAGGTGAGCAATGAGCTGGACCAATGCCCAGGTCCCGGTGCTCACTCAGAGCCCCCCTCCCCACACCCCGTACATGGTCAAAGTTCATCCTCTCAAAAGAGCTTTTCTGGGGCTTTGGCCAGGCTCACACTGGGGCAGCTGCGGGCACCCGAGTGTGCAAGGCCACGGGCCAGTCAGTCCCTGGAGGCGGGGCCCGGAGTGCCCTGGGACAAGCCTGGGCCGACCCTGCACACACGCGCGTGCACACAACCGGGTCCACGCGGGTCGGAAGTCACAGGGCCGGAGGCCGGGAGCCTGTCCGCAG
This sequence comes from Rhinolophus ferrumequinum, assembly GCF_004115265.2. Taxonomy (NCBI): domain Eukaryota; kingdom Metazoa; phylum Chordata; class Mammalia; order Chiroptera; family Rhinolophidae; genus Rhinolophus; species Rhinolophus ferrumequinum. The sequence continues at coordinate 6,826,556 of NC_046291.1, forward strand.
GGGCGCGCCGCGCCGCGCTGCACCGAGAGCCGCCAGCGCGATTGGGAACAAAGAACGCGGCGGGGAGGGGGCGGCCGGGCGGAGCCGTGATTGGTGGCTGGGGTCTCGGCCTGGCGGTTGATTGGCCGCGGCCTCAGCGGGCCCCTCGCGCCGACCCCGCCCCTAGAGGCCGAAACCCGAGCCCGGAACCGCGGCCTGGGACCTGCCCGCGCCCGCGCCATCTGCGCCGGGGGCGGGGCGCGGACCGGAGTCGGGTTCCTACCCAGCACCCCCTCACTAGACCCGCCGCCGCCGAGACCGGCAACCTGTGCACCCAGCTCCCCCCATCGCCACCCCCCGCCCAGGTGCGCTCGGGGTCGTTCGGGGCCCGGGCAGGAAGGCCGGAAGGGCAGGGTTCCAGGGCATGAGTGGGCCAGGGGTGCCCAGATGGAAAGGGGCTAGGGCCCAGGAAGTTGACTGGGAGAGGGTCAGAGAACAGGGAACACTCAGAGAGGACGGACTGGGAGTGAAGGAGCCACGGCCTGCAGGACAGGTCAGGGTGGGTGGATGACCTGAGGCCCGGGCCACCCAAGCCTGGCAGCTTTCGGGGTCACCGAGGTTTACGGCAGCGGCGCCAGAAAGCCAGACGGGCCCTGCAGCGCTTGGGGCACGAGAGGGAGTTAATTGAGTTCACTGCCAGCGAGGCCACCCCTTGGTGCTTAAGGACTTCAGTGAGGGGCCTTCCCAACTTCATCCCTCTTTCCCAGCTTCCTGGGAGGTGAGAGAGAAGGGGTGGAGCGAGGGACCCGAGCCACCAATCACAGCCTCAACCCCACTTTGAATCTGTGCTGGCGGGCTCTGGCTGCCTGGCGGCCAGGTGTGCTGGAGCCCTCTTTGTCCCCACTTGCCTGCCCGGGCACGATCCACTCCGCCCCCACCCTTAGGGAGGCTCTGTATCCCACCCAGCTGGGAGAGAAGCTGGACCCACGTTCTACCCCAGGAGTCCTGATGACTCCAAACCATGCCCCTCTCAGCCCCATTCTCAGCTCTGCACAGACACAGCTGCAGAGTACAGCTGCCTCCATCTCCCCAAGATGGCCACCAAGGGCCTGATGGTGCTGGGAGTAGAGGGGGTAAGAGCCCAGGATTTGCAGCAAAATCCTGGCAGGGAACAGGTCCAGGCACAAGCTGTGTGACCTAGGGCAAGTCTCTTACCCCAGAGGTGACTCCTATAGTTGTGAAACCAAAATCATAAGAGCCTACTCTGCCAGGTAGTTGTGAGGATTAAAGGAGATCCTGCAGAGGAGAGAGGGCTTTGTGAGACTGACGCTTCCATGTCCAAGGGGAGGGGGATGTTATCACTGTCCCAATGCTGGGGACGGCCAACCAGAGAGAGTGGGTGGGACTCACAGGTCCTGCCCCTGTGGGTGCCAGGCAGGAGGGGAGAGACCAGTGCAGTGCCATCCTCAGGGAGCCCGGAGCCCCACAGGCCCTGAAGAGAGGGGAGCCAGAGGTTAGGGTTCCTGGCCCTCACACCACCACAGGCTCTCTGGGAAAGATGGGGCAAAGAGATCTGAGCGCTGCTTTTCCTTTACCTTCAGCCCTGAAGGTGTGGAGCTGGAGCCCTCTCCCAGGTCAAGGCTAGAGGGCAGGTTGGGGACCCATAGACTTCTCCCCTCTGATGCCCCATACATCCCTACTCTCTACCTATTCTTCTTCCCCATCCACTGATTTCTTCCTCCTTCCCCCAGTTCTGCCATGAAATTGGTCACCAAGACCCTCCAGGCTGTTTCCTTAATATCTCAAATATGTCTTCTCTACTGCTCTGCTGTCATCCTGATCACAGCTGGACACATGGTGACAGCATCCACCTAACCAATCCCCTACCACCGGGCTGGCCCACCCTATAGCCAGCATGAAATGCAAACTAGGTCTTGTCCCTTCCCTGCTAAAATTTTCTAGTGGCTCCCTGCTGCCCCCAGAACTTCCTAATTGGACCTATCAGGGGGTCTAGTAACTGGATAAGCCCACACTCTGGAACCAGCAAGGAGACCACTCCTTGCTAACTCTCCCTTGGTTCTCCCATCTGTAAAATGGGGACGATGACAACAACTGGGCAGTGTTCCAAGTGTTTTGCACATAATCATATTGATCCATTCAATCCTTACGACAACTCCACGCAGTAACTCATTATGCCTGCTTTACTGTGTACCCACAATAAAAGAATAATGGAAGCACCTAGTTCATACAGTTGTGGATTAAATGAGTTAATGCATATCAAAATCTAGAAGAGCTTGGAACACAGTTGGTGCTTAATGAATTCTAGCTGTTATTTTTGACCCAGCGCCTCCTGCCAACACCTTCCCCATCTAACTTCCAGTCCCACTGAAACGTAGGTAAGTGCCTCTTCCCTTCTCCTAACCACCTCCCCTCTTCAACGTGTCCTTTCAACTGGCACAGAATGGATGCTTGACATTATACATACTAGGAGTGAATGAAGGAGGTTTGGGGAAAAGCTGGGCTGAATGGATTATTCAATACTCACACGCCCCCTGGTGGCCATCGTGGGCATTTCAGGCCTCGGCACAACCTTTAAAATGGGAGGGCCCAAGACAGTCTCAGGCAGGGCCTGGGAAGGTGGAAAGCTTACCTGAGGTCAGATATTGCATCCAAGGGGTTGACCCCAGGGCTTAGGCCCCAGATGTCTATGGGGCTTCAGGGATTTTTAGTACCCCAGCTGGCTCAGTCTTTCTTCCCTTTCTCTCTGAGAGCTGTGCACTTGTCAGTGTGAGCTGGACTGTGTGCCCAAGAGGTCAAGAGTTCAACTGTGTGTGCACAGAACAGATGGTGGCAGCAGGTCCTGTCTTCAGAAGATGTGTGTGTGAGGGATGTGTGATTGAGCCCACATTCGTGTATGGGCTGTGCATGGCTGTCACCAGACCTGTTTGGGTTGAGAACGCTGGGCCTCAGCCTGCCAGTGAGCTGAGGGGGGCTGCAGCCCGTCACTGGAACTTTCTGGTGTCCAGGAGTCCGTGTTCTGGAAGGACCAGTACCCAAGCAGACGTTGGAAGCTATCAGGGCCTGGGTGGGCACCTTAGAGGACAGCTGGTTGGCTCTCCCTTTCTCTCACATGTGAGTATTCGCGGTGCTGGTGTAACTGGCCTATCGTTGTCCCACTTGCTTCTGCTGAGCACCTGCATGTGTGCTCCTGGGGCAGGAAGGAGATACACATCCTCATTCACGAGCATCTCCATGTATGCTCGTGTCCTTCTGTTGATTTTGCCAGATTATCTTCCTGTGCGTAGGCAGGCTTCCAGAAGAGAAAGGAATTTGGAGTCAGACATCTGTGAGTTCAAATTCAGGCTTCACCTACGGGACTGTGTGATTTTGGACAAGAGATTTAATTTCACCAAGCCCCTGTTTCCTCATCTGCTAAATGGGGATTATAATAATGCCTATTTCCTAAGTTGTTGTGAGAAGTAAATAAGAATGGAAAACCTAGGACAGGGTGACAGGCACACAGAAGGCATGTGATAGATGGTGGTGATTACTGGTGCTGCTGTGTTTTGGGCTTCTAGCTGGGCCTCTGTGTTCTGCTTCCTGTCCCCATGTCTCTGTGACCTGTGATGCATGACACAAAGCAGAGTGTTAGGCCAGGCCCAGCAGACAGTCTCCACCAGCATTCAGCATGGCTGCAAGCAACTCCCCACAGCCCAGCTCAGAACACTTTACAACACTGGACTGCACACATTGCTTGTTTCATTCAGACGTGAATGCACATACAAGTGACCTGATTTTCCCCACCCCACACTAGAACATCTGGTCTGACCAGGCAAGTATATTTATGGGGCTGAAGGGGCAAGATGTTTGAAGCGGGCCTTGCAGACTCCCCAGCTTCTGGCCTTGGCACGTTTGGCCACCTGGGGGAGCCCTCTGTCCCCTTCGGTCAGAGGGAGAGGGCAGGGGCGCTGGCTGCTTTGGGAACCAAAGAAAGGCCAGGAGTGGAGGGGGTTGTTGCATGCCCTAAGAAGCATCCCTTCCAGGAGCCAGGCCAGCAGTTAACCCATCTGTTGCCAGCCTTCACCCTTTATGTCCCGGGGCCTCAGGTTCTGGGTAAAGATGCCCAGGGTGGGGTGGGCTGGGGGACTTTGACCTTGGGAGCAGTAGAAGCAGAGGGAAGAACATGGTATTCTGTACAAATGACTGAGCCCCTCAGGGGCTCAGGAAGAGTAATCATGGGGTATGTGTGTGTGTGACTTCTCAGATCACTGGGATCCCCAGAGCAGCCCAACAGCTGGAAGCCCTGTGAAGCCCTCTGTAAACTTTCACCCTGGTTATCTGGCCCATTGCCGTCAGACAGTACCAGTGCCAGGGTCCACCAGGCAAACCTATGAACCGGGGCTCCCTCCGAGCAGCAGTTGTCCTGTGTCAGCCGTGGTAAGGGAGGGCATGTGCTCCTAAATCCTCACAGACCCGGGAGGTTGCTTCCATGTTGTCCTGCCCACTTTGCAGCTGAGACCCAGGCCCAGAGGGTGAAGGAACTTACCCCAGGCAATCCAGCTGGTAGGCAATAAGGCTTCTTTGAACCCAGGGTGTCTGATGCCAGTGCCCTTGGCCCCAATCCTCTGCCACTCTTAGTGGAAGAACTCTAGCACTGAGACCCATGCAGACAGACAGAGGGACACAGGGAGCACAGGAAGGGCCAGAGAGGTGGACGCTCAAGGGAGCAGGAGAGAAGGCGGACCAGCACTGCAGAGGCGAGCCTTTGAGCAGTTCCGGGCCTCGGGCTGAGGACTGAGGAAGGGAGGAGGAAATGGAGATGGGGACATCTCTTTCAAGAAAGTGGCTGTGAGGAAAGGGATCCAAGAGGGAGGTGGGCTCAGGGCACTCGGCTTAACATGGAGGGACTCAAGTCAGTGGCTTCAGTTGATGGGGAGGAGTCAGTATCGTGGATAAAAGTGGAATCAGGTGCCTGGAACCCGGAGTGGGGGAGGGTGGGAACCAGCACAGTGGCAGAGCCACTCCTGCTTCCTCATTGGGGACAGGGATCTGTTTTCAGTGACCAAGGCAGGAAGTGGGATGCCCTGCGGGGAGGGGCTCTTTTATCTCTGGGACCTGAGTGGTGGGGAGAGGGAGCCCAGAGGAGGGGTGGGGTAAGGGGAGGGAAGGGGCTTTCCAGCTGTCTCAGGGCTGGGGGTGCAATCAGATGTGCGAGCCCCCAGGGAGGGGGCACAGTGCCCAGAGACAGCCTCCCAGGTCTGTAACCCCTTCCCCATGCCTCCTTCGCAGCCTTTCACCTAGCGCTTCAGGGGGACTCCAAGGACCCTCAAGAACTGAGGCTCATTGATTTTAGTGGAAAACAAGAGTCCCAGTAAAATGGGGGGCCCTGTCCTCATCCAGGGCCTGAACGGGCTTTGAAACTGCCAGGTGGTCTATGTCTCAGGTGTTTTTGGTGCCCTTCAGCAGGCCAGGGGAGAGAAGGAGCTGGGGGATGGATCCCCCTACCTTCCCTTGGGGGCTGACCCCCCTTTCCTGGCCTCCCGTCCCCCACAACAAACTCCTAGGGTTTGATTGGGGCTCACTCAGTGTGGGGGTCTTAGAACCCATCTTCCTCACTCGGCCGCCTACCAGGGCACCTCGGAGCCCACTCCTGCAGAAGGTGGTGCTCTGAGTCCCGGCTCAGCCCATTTTGCTCCCTGCAGCCTGCAGCCTGGGAAACAGATGTCCCCTACTCTCCCTCCTTGACTGCTCCTCAGTAAACCCCAAGGGGCCCCTTGGCTCCTCCTTGTGGCCTCTCCAGTCTCCCTCCTCCCACTTTGGGAAGCAACGGAGCTGAAAAGAGACAACATCTGGGTCTCCCCAGGGCCCCAGTGGCCCAGCTGCCTGCCTGGCCAGCAGCCTCAGGAAACAGCCACCCCTCCCCCACAATGCTGGTGTTACCCTGCCTGGCAACATTTGAGTGAGTGCCTGGCATCCTTTGCGGCGGGATCCCAAGATTGGTCTCCTCTCATCCCAAGGTATTTTTACTAGAAAGAGCCTAGGGGACCTGACCTACAGAGACCCCTATCCAAAGCCACAACTGTTCCTGTTATATTGGGTGGCCAGCAAGCTCCTCAAAGGTCTTTGCCATATTAGTCCCTAGCCCCACAGGGCCACCTGGGTCCCAGACTGAAAGACATTCCACTCTGAGCCTGGGGGGACAGACACCACTGACAGTCTGTGTTTGACACAGGACACAAGTGACTGCAGAAGGGGCAGAATGCTGTGCATTTCACCGGCAAGGGACCAAGGGCCCTGGGCTCAGGCAGGGAAGGGCTGGCTTCCAGCTGGGCCCTTGTCCCCAGCAGGTCAATGTCGCTGTACCCCCAGGTGCCCAGACCGCTCCTTTCTGTGAGGACACCCAAATGCCATGTCACAGGCACTCTTTGGGGGCGTCTGGGTCACACTGGGCCTTGTCGGAAGAGAAGGAACAAACATTGACTGATTTACATATTGGTTTCTCATTTACATTTCATACCCAAGCTCTGGCCTTGACCTCCTCCCTGCTTCCCACCTAGGGAAGGCTCACATGGCCCATCCTCTGAGAATCAGAGCAATTACACATTGGCCAGCAGAGCTGAGATCTGCCCGAGGTCATCCAGCCAGCTAGGATCAGAGCTGGACCTCAACGCCGGCCCTGAGAACCTGTCCAGGACTCTTTCCCTACACATACAGCCTGCCTTCCATGGACCGCAAGGGGCTCCAGGGGCTCTCGTGTTCACCAAGGCCTGGGACAGGCCCCGAGGGTCTAAACCTGAGGTGTCTGCAAATCCACAGCAGTGTCAGCGAGCCGAGAGGGGCACCTGTCTCCACTTAGCACCAGCACAGTGGGAAGGACAGCGTGAAGGAGAGTGCAAAGGCTGGGCGAAGGGCCGGAGGTGTGAGGGTGTGGTCTAGGGGTGGGCTCCTGCTCTCCTTGGCACATGGGCCACCCAGGGGCCTCTCCGCAGCCTTCCTTTCCTCTCAGCCTCGGGTAACTTTTATCTTCCTTTCAGTTGCCCTGCACTGGCCTTGTTGGTTTCTGGGGTTTCCTCTCTGTCACAATGATCTGCAGTGGAATTGAGCAGGAGCCATGATCCGTCCCTCCCCCACCAAGCTCTTCCCCCATTGGCCAGGCCCCTGCCTGAGCTCCCACCACTGCACCATCATGTTTGTGGTGACCGGGAAGGAGGATGCCTGCCTCTCCCTGGCTGGTAGGTCACTCTAGAGGGAGGGCACTCTGTGTGGCATAAAGCCCCTTCATGGGAGGGAAACCTCTCTGTTCCTCCCTGGTAGAACTTTTTGGACTTCACGTTCCACCTGCCTTTAGTCTGCATGTTCAGGCCAGGCCTGGTCCTGGCCAGACCGCTGGTCTACCCGAGGCTGCCCCAGGGCCAGAACTTCCTCTCACGGCCCTTCATCAGACCCACACACTGAGGGCGAGAGATGTGAGTCTGCCCTGGCGCTCAACCTAGGAGCGGGTGGAAGGAGCAGGTGTCCAAGGTGTGGACACTCGCCTAGGATTACTCCCCACCTCCTAGCCACCCAGGCGTCAGTCAACAAACACATATTAACTCGGAGTTGTGTTCACAGCTCCCCCAAACCTGTTCAGCTATGGGAGAGCAAGGCTGACCCACAGCATCTGGCAACCCTAGGGCCCTAACCATAGTCAGGGAACCTGCTGAGTACCCAATTATGGGTCTCAGTTTAGGGGCTTGGGGTGAGCCCCAAAGCCAGGTGTTGCTTCCTTGGCAAAAGGCATAGTTTGGCATCCTTGCCCACATCCAGAGTCCTGGCCCCATGAGCAGGTTCCACCCGGGAGGGCTGGGGCTGCCCATTCCCCACTCTGGACCCCAGAGATGCCAGTTGGGGCCCATCCCAGGGCAAGGGCTATTGCCATGTACAGCAAAGAGCCCTTTTCTTTGTTAAAATTGTGAAAGTTAAAGCTACAGCTGTGCCACACAAAGGACCGGCCTGGGGCTCAGAGAGATGCAACCACAGCAGGATGCTAAAAATAAGGCCTCACAGGGCCAGGCTGTGTGGATGACAGCACAGAGCACACAGCACTCTCCTTCTGTGCCAGTTGAGCACATCTGGAGAGCTGAGTTTGCTTCAGGGGTCCACTCCTTAGAACAAACACTGCAACCTGGATGCAGGAGCGAGCTGGGAAGGACAGAGTGTTCAGGAAACTGTGTCATAGATGAGATGGTGGGAAACGCTGGTGTGGTTTAGCCCAGAGTGGATGGCTTCGAGGTGGCACTTTGACAAACATTGAATATTGCTTCATTATTCATCCGGACCACACATTCATTGAACGCCACTATGCTCCAGCACTGTGGGAGGGCAGTGGGACTCGCTGGGACCCTGCCTTCGGAGAACACAGGCAGGCAGACAAGAACCATGAAGATGGACATTAAAGAGAGCAGATTTCAATTCTATACAAGACAGAACACACTCCAGTAGTGAGTTCCCTGCCACTGGAAACAATCCAGAAATAGTGCAGAAGATTTCTGCTCTGGGAAGTTGGGGTGAACGAGGTGACGACGAAGATCACATCTAACTCTGAGGCTGCGTCATCCTGTCAGCGTTTGGATTAGAGTGCCACATGGTTGGGAGTGTCTATTTCCCCATCTTCCTTCTTCAGATTTCTTGGGGACCTCTCCTCAGTGTGAAAAGAGAATCTTAAAACTGGACAGTCTATGCACTGATGTACTATTTTAGTGCCTTGGGCCAGGACGGCTATTGTCATTTTACTGACAGGGTTCTTGACTTCGGCTCCCAGAACCTCGCATCCTACAGAAGAGTGGTTCTCTAACTGCTGGGCCTGCATCCTGGCCATTCCCACAGAACCAGGACGGGGTGAGTGCCCTGGGGCTGAGGGGAACTCTGAGGCTGGAGCTGATTTTCCCATGCTGGGTAGTAAGGGCAGTGGCAGGGGAAGACAGTTGAGTGAGTGTCCTGTGACATGGGAACAGACCCCAGGGAGCCAGGGATCAAGGGCTACAGGAGGAGGGATGAGGACCGATGGGAGTCACCAGGAAGCTGGTGCGGAGGGCGAGGGCCTGGGCACAGGGAATTTCTTCTCCCTCAGCCCATGGGGGTGGTGCTGCACGCGAAGGCCTCCAATACAGGAATTCTCTCTCAGATGCAGCCTCAAATTATACTCCTTGAAACTAGACCAATTAGAGATTCACTAGGCTGAGCAAATGCCCTGCTAAAAGCCCTACTTAAAAAATATCCCATGGGGAAACTGCCCTATCAGATATTAAATTCTGCTCAAAGGCTGTAACATTGGAGAAGAAAGATACTGGCCCAAGGATAGTTCTGGGGGTCACAGCAGACACCCCAGAACCTCGGGAGGGGGATGTCAGAGGTAGGGATGCATTAATCAGGCTCTGGAAAGCTCGGGCACCTGCTCAGTTCCCTGTCCTCCCTGCCCCCAGCAGTGCAGGGAGACCTTGAAACCTGCCCTTGCAGTGAAAAGGCAGCTCCAGCCAGCCCAAGCTGTCAAGCGCTCTTGGAGGACTAGAGCCTGGAACTAAAAGGATGCCCCTCATCCACTTCCATTCTCTGGCGTCCCTCCCATGAGTCCCTCTGTTACCCCATGGCCAAATATAACTCCCGAGGCAAAGAGGGTGCTGCATTGTGCTAATGGGCCAGGGAAGGGCCGGGGTGGTACCTCCGCAAAGGAGGGCAGGCAGCCCACACCTGCTCTCCTTCCTCGCCCAGGCCTGAGGACTTTGCCTGAACCTCAGATCTCAGGGATCTTTCTCAACAGATGTAGGGTAAGTCGGAGAAAGAGGGTCTGGCTGGAGACGCAGTAGCCACTTCCTCCTGGGGAAACGTGGGACTTGCTCCAAGAGACAAAGGACAGGGCAGGGGGACTTTCCTCTTTGTCTAGTCCACAAGATGAGGCGGAGATCCCGGTGGGCAGAGGCCCTGCCTCTGGCAGCCAGGGTGGCCTCGATCACTCGGGGCGTGTCTGGCGTCCCCAGCAACCCCCCGGGCGCCGCCCAGGCCCTCGGCCCTCAGAGCCACCACATAAGGAAATGTTTGTGCCTCGGCGGCGCGGCCTCTGGGCAGTGGCTCCACTCGCTCCCTCCCCCCTCCTCCCTCCCCCCTCCTCCCTCCGCCCTCCTCCCTCCTCCCTCTTGCTTCCTCCCCGCCCAGGCCATCTCCCAGACGGGAGGGCCGGACTGGGGCGGTGGAACCCGGGAGGAACCGCCCAGGGCGGGCCGCGGGATCCGCCCAACCCCCAGCTTGCCAGGTGCCGGTAGGGATGGCAGAGAAGGCGACGTTGGGTTGGACTGGGAAGTGGGGGAGGGGCAGGGGCCGTGCTCGGTGGTCCTCCTGCCTTGCTGCCCGAGGGGGACACCCTGCCTGGCTTGGCAGAAGCCGGCCGGAAACCTTCCCGCCCCCTACCCCCAGCAAACTGCCTGGGCCCCCGGGCTGCCCTGCGGGGGTAGGGGGTGGGTGGGCAGTACACATTTGGGACAGCCAGGACCCTGGCTTTGCAATTTCAGAGGCGCCACATCCTGGAGCCTCTGAGCAGGACCGCAGAAGCAGCGGGAGGGATGGCCTTCCAGAAGAAATCCCACCTGCCCAGCGATCCCTCCCCGGGAGCCCAGAGCAATGTCTTATTTCTCTGGGTTGTGACTGAGGCATCCTGACCCCCAGTCACTGACTGCTTAGAGGGGAAACATTTTATTAATATAACCTGGCTGCTGGCGGGCAAGGTCAGGATCACGTGGGCTGCCTCCCTTCTGGAGTTTTCCATTGAATTATTTACACAGGCCCGGAACAAGCCCACAGACCTCTGTAGGAAGTCAGCAGGCACAAGGTGGCATTTATTCTTCTGCAAACAGTCTCATTTCTCCAGGGACCCCTCCTCTCTCTCAAATGTAACCCTTTGGAAATAAGCCATCCAAGGGTGGCGCCTTCTAGGTCCCTGTGGTTTACTCTTGGGAGCCAGAGAACGTCACCAGGTGTGTTTCCTGGGCAGGGACCCCAAGCCCAGTGCAGCAGCAGTCAGAGGAGGCAGCTCTGGCCCTCTGCTCAAGGGATGGGGGGTGGTGGCTCACCTCTGGAGCCCACAATCCAGGAAAGGGCCTTTGAGGATGACATCACCCCAGTCCGTGGGCCTTTGGGAAAAGGGTGAATGCTGAGCAGTAAGCCAGTACAGCTTGCCTGTTCAGCAGGAGGGAAAGTAGGACCATCTTGCCTACTTCGAGGTTACTTTATTAGAGCAGATCTCAGGCTTGGTTTCCTAGGAAGCTCCAGCCTGCAGAGGCTGCCTATCCCCAAGTCCCCCCCACCAGGCAGGCAGGGCTGCCCAGAAGTGGCTGCTGAGAGGGTTCAGCAGGATCACCTCACCCCTAAGGACAGCCCTGGGCATCCTTTGTGCCCAAAGTCCCCTTCTGAGAAGGGTCCCTGCTGGGTTTTTCTGCATAAAGTGGCTGGAGCTTCTGAGCAGGGGATCAGCTCTGCCCACCCTCAATAGAATGGACTGCGGACCATGCCCAGGCCTGGGGCAACTGTGTGAAGGATGGGGGGAGTTAGGCTGTGCCTGACAAGGTCACTCCCCATGCGCCCATCCAATCCCACCTCAGAACCCCCTACAGCTTTCATTCAAGATGCACAGAGACAGCCCAGCATGTATAATCCACACTGCATAGTGGATTATAATCCACTTTCAGCATCATCGTATCAAGTATGAAGAAGAGATTGTCTGCTCTTGGACCCTGGTGTCCTGCAATTTGGGTCCATAAGCTCCTGGAGACAGGAACTGTGTCTGGCTGCTCTATCCCCAGGCCTATCACACAGCATATGCTCAGAAATTATCTTTTGGGTGACAGGAAAAAAAAAACACAAAGTCTTCATTTCAGATCAGAAAGTTCTGGGCCTCATAAAGTAAACGTTACATGCTAAGCTTGTAAGGCTGTCTTGTGAAGTGGCCCGTTCTCCATCTTGAGATATATTCAAAAGGTGGTTCAATGACAACATATTGGGGATCTTATGGAAGGGTTCTCAATGGGAATGTAGAAGTATGTTAGAGGAGATGGACTTTTATATCCTTAAAATGTACTTAGAAATACTAGCATAACAAGAGGGTACCCGTAACCAGATGAAAGGTACAGATAGGTGGTTCTTTGATGGAAGGGAAAGGAGGGCCACACAAGGGGACTTCTAAAGCCAGTCCTGCTCAGATGCCACATCCCGTGTTTACTGAACACTTACTCTGTGCCTGGGCTGTTCTCCACAGGCAGTGTCTCCCTCCATCCCCACTGATAATGATACAGGAGAGTTAGCATGTCCCAAGGTAGACAGGGAGGTCCCTAGTGAAATAAACAAAGACAGTCATATCCTAAAACTTCAGGTTTTGAAATCACTCCTTTGCTCCAGGACATAATGTAACAAAGCTTTGAGGTTAATCATAAAATTCCTTTTGGCCTGACAAATGGAGCAGATCTGATAGATAAGAGCGGGTTACTTTGCTAATTCCTTCAGGATGGGCAAGCAGAACAAACCTGGTAGTCGAATTTCATTAGAAGGTGCCAGTTCCCTTCTTCAAACAGCTTCCCTTCCCCAAACAGGCAAGGGAAAGTATAAAAGTAAGAGCTTTTGCCTCAGTCATGGGACACCCCCCATTCGGGACCTCCTCCCACTCAGGAGCTGCAACCTCTTCTCCTACCTCTAGTAAACTATCCTGTTTTTAAAACTTTTTGCCTCTCCCTGGTCCGTGTTTCCATTCTTCAGCTTCACGAGACAAGATCCCTGCCCGCACTCAGAAACTGTCGACAGATCCAACATCACCTTCATCAATAATAGGTGCTTGTCCTTGCGCCCAGTTGGTAAAGGGGGGTTCTGGGGCTTGATTCTGTGTCCCTCTCCTGGGGAGAAGAGTGTGCTCAACACAGAAGAGCCAGAAGCAGCAGGAGGTGTGAACAGCTGTTGAGACCACAGTCCCCCATCCTGCTTTTCTTCCCCCTTCCCTCCCTGGGGAGGCCACTTCTCTGCTGAGCCTGAGCTACACAAACAGGCGTCCTTTTCCCACACATCCTCCTTTCCATCACCTGCCCACCTCTGCTTCAAACCTGTCCTCCCAGAAAAGTGAATTTGGTCTATGTCCTGTTCAAATGCCTCCTAGAACCACGTTCTCGGGCTTGAACACCGATTCCCTCTGGGGCCTGGACCTGGTTGACCTGGGAAGCTTTTCTTGACCTTTGCAGGCCAGGTCCCTGCTTCACAGCTGCATCACGATGCCCTTAACTGCCCCTTTCTCGGTCTACTTCCTTCATTAGGCCGCACTGTCACCATGTGCCCCCAGTGCAAAGTCAGGGCCCCATAGGAGCCCCATTAGCAGGAGGAAAGAACAGAGGAAAGGGTGAGAATACCATAGGGTAGCGGGCTGGTGGTTATGCTTTGCACATAAACTTAGCAAGAGCGAATCAATCCAAAACAGGCCAGAAACGGGATACTTTTCGTGGTTGCCCCAGACTTTGGGAGGCAGAGCTTGCACTCCTGGTCTCTGCACATCCACCGCTAGGCACAGGATGGGCCATACACAAGATTCATGAATAGACGTGTCCATGCACATCCCAGATTCGTATAAGCACTGAGTCCATGCACACCGGACCTGTGTAAGTAGTCAGGCAGTGCAAACACAAGTGCGCGCCTATTCGAGCGTGAGAACGTCCTCGAGGTTGTGCACACAGGAATACGTGGAGACCCACGGGTTCGTGCATGCCGGATACAAACACAAGTATGGGCATACGAGACCGTCTGCACGCTCTGGCGCAGATCCTTTCGCAGGAGGTAGAGGCGCCCACTTCCCTCCATAGTCGGGCACAGCAGCAGCCTCTCGACGCCAATTTCGTCCCCCGGGCATCGCAAAGACGTGCAATCGGCGCAGCCCCTGCGATCAGGCCTTTGTGCCCGGGCTTCCGGGCGTCCATCACGCGGAGGCCGCGCGCGCCGGAGCACGAAATGGCGGCCAGGGGCGGGGCGGAGGCGGGGCGGCCGGGAGCGGCGCCCACTCCCGACTCCCGGCTGGGCGCGCCATCCGCCCCCTTGCGCAGGCGCACGGCACGGCGCGCGTTCCCGCGTTCCCTCCGACGCGCACCAGGACACAAAGGGCTGGAGGGAAAGCACGGAGCACGGCCCGCATCTACGGAGCGGCTAGCGGTCCGGAGCGGCCTGGACTGGACTCCCGGGGCCGGAGCTGGGCTCGCCGGAACCGCAAGCTCGGGCGCGAGTTGGGGCGTGGTGCAGCGCTCCTTCCCCTCCCTTCGCCCTCCTTCAACCGCCATAACGGCCTCGTGGGCCGGGTGGGGCGGGACGGGTGCGCTAGGGCGCAGGCGCCCCGCTGGCGGCCGCCGCGGGAGGCTTCGGCGCCTCCATTTTGCCTCGCGCACTGTAATGGCGGAGCCGGGCCCTTTTCACCAGTGCGGAGGGACGGGCTCGCCTCCGGGGAAGCTGAGGCCGTCTTCCAAATTCCTTTCTCGGTCCGCGCCCGCCAGCGCGGGAGAGGGTGATGTAGCTATTTAGAAAGTCTTGGAATGTGATTCCCAGAGTTTTTCTTAACGAAAAGGCAGACCCCTCCGCAAATGATTACAGTAGTTGCGACTTGCTACTTCAAATTGGGATGTGGATTTGGGAGAGGGTTGAGGACACCGATGCAAAAAAAGTAAATTTTTTTTTTCATTAAAGAGACATTCGTAAAAGCAGTAATCTGTCAAACATTAAAAATATTTTTTCACCGTGTAAGTAATACATATTCTTGGTAATTTCAAAGGAATTGATAGCAGACATTCACTGAATACTTACATGCCAGGCCGTTTTTTAAGTGCTTTAATTTTCGTAACTACGTACTGATGGAGAAACTGAAGTACGGAAAGGTTAAGTACACAAAAGTACTTAAAGTACAGGAGAGGAGGAAAAATAGCAAACCCACCTTCCAAGACAACCACTATTTAATAAACTGGCATGATTCCAGCCAGTGTTTTTCTATGCGTTGTTGGGTTCATGTTATACATGTAACCTGTGGCATTTTTTTACTAATTGGGAGAGCTGTTGGTGGTGCAAATGGAAAGTCCGGGCAGGCTCGGAGGTGTCCGGGAAGTCGCGGGAGGTGCCGTTCCTCGCTGCCTCGGGGACAGGGTGGTCCTGTGCACTGAGGGACTGCACTAGGTGATGTCTGGAGCACCCCAACTCTGGAATGTTGGCATCTAGTGATCCCGAAGAACTCACATGACTCGTGATCATTTCTGGGGGTTGGGAGGGAAAGCCTCCTCATTCCTTTCTCCCTTTTTGGCCCTACTGTAGCACCTTCTCAGGTCATAACTGCCTTAACTTTCGTTTCCCCAGCTCATTTGAGCCTACGAGGAACGCATTTTTGCAGATTAGAGTCAGTTCAAGGTAGAGAGGTCAGGGCAAGAACAATCAAAAAGTTCCAGCAACTGTGAAAAGCTTCCTAGATAATTGCCTTTTCTTAAATTTTATAAAAGAAACACTAGCTTTGTCTTTACCAAGTTACTCAATTCCTAATTCTGTCTTCTGTAAAACGTGGGTAAGAATATGTTCTGGCAGAGTTGGGGTTGGGGGTGTTGATTGGAGATGATATTTGTAAAGTGACTAGGCCATAGACCATACTAGTTGCTCAGTAAGTGGCAGCAATTATGTTTGGTTGCTATTCTACATTTCAAAAGTAGCAAGATCAACTAGTTGGTTGCTTTGAGAAAACATTAATACAGCTCCTTGCAGATCACAAGCACTTCCACCACAGGTAACATCCAAAACTGCTTAAAACTTAAGAAGTTTTTTTTAAGATTTTTATTGGCGAAGGGGAATAGGACTTTATTGGGGAACAGTGTGTACTCCCAGGACTTTTTTCCCAGTCAAGTTGTTGTCTTTTCAATATTAGTTGTGGAGGGCGCAGCTCATTTCCAGGTCCAGTTGCCGTTGCTAGTTGCAGGGGACGCAGCCTACCATCCCTTGCAGGAGTCGAACTGGCAACCTTAAGGTTGAGAGGATGCACTCCAGCCAACTGAGCCATCTGGCAGCTCAGCGGCAGCTCAGCTCAAGGTGCCGTGTTCAATCTTAGTTGCAGGGGGTGCTGCTGCCCAACCTACATTGCAGGAGTCAAGGAATCAAACTGGCAACCTTGTGGTTGAGAGCCCACTGGTCCATGTGGGAATCGAACCGGCATCCTTCGGAGTTAGGAGCACAGAGCTCCAACCGCCTGAGCCACCTGGCCAGCCCCGAGAAGTTTTTAAATTCAGAAACAAGTCAGGTGCTTGCCTGATGCATCAGGTACGTGCATTATGTGAAGTAAATAGTAACGGGCTTAGGGGAAATGGATCCATGTGAGGTTGCCCCCCCCACCTTTGAAAGGGCCTGAAGGATGGGCTGGCTGGATGTCAGTTGGGACCCTGGGAGGGAAGGAGCCCTGCCCTCTCAGAGCACCAGGCCCCTCTGCATCTGAGCCCTGTGTTCTTTGTTCAGTGGATTTGTGCCTTCTCTGTTGGGTTGCTGGTGGCAGGGGATAGAATAGTGAATAAGAAAGCCCACTCCTGCTCTCATGGAATCTAGAATTTCTTGAGGAAGCCAGAACCTGACCAAACTACCAGGGTGGTACTGGTTAGTATGATGAGACTGGTTAGTATGATTGCTAGGTAGACAGGAGGGTCTCTGATGGAATAAACAAAAAAGCAGCCATATCCTGAAACTCCAGGCCCTGGAATGTCTCCTTCACTCCAGGACAGACATGAGAATACACCTTAAGGTTAACAGACAATCTCAAATCCCTTCTGGCCGGACAAAGGAGCAGATCTGATAGATAGGAACGGGTTGGTTCGTTAATCCCTTCAGGATGAGCAAACAGGACAAACCTGATAGATGAATTCCATTAGAAGGCTCCAGCCCCTTTCCTGAGCAGGCAGGGGAAAGTATAAAAGTAAAAGCCTTTTGCCCTAGCTAGTGGGCTTCCCAGTTTCGGGTACCCCCTCCCACTTGGGAGCTGCAACCTCTTCTGCCTCTAATAAGCTATCTTCCTTTACAATTTTTTGCCTCTCCCTGGCCCGTGTGTCCATTCTTCGGCTTCACGAGACACGATCCCGGCCCACACCCAGAAACTGCCGCCAGATCCAACATCACTTATATCAGTGAGTGCAGGACAGTCGGGTGCTACACAAGGTGGCAGTGGCCCTGACTTAGGCAAAAGACTAGGGAGGCTTCCTGGAGGCAGTGATGCTTTAGCTGAGCCCAGGATTCTCAGATGCTGAAGAGGGAAAAGGCACGTCAAAGCTGTACTGAAGAAGTCCAGAAAGGCTGGGCGTGGGAGCTTAGAGGGCGGGAGTGACAGGAGCTGAGATGGAGAAAGGAGCAGGACGGTGGAGATTTCTATAGGAGAAGAAAAAACTAATCTTTCCTCTCCCCGTCTTAGGTTCTCTGACTGGGGCCTATAAATTAGACTAACAAAGGACAGATTATCAAGAGAAAAATAAACAGAAGTTCATTAAAATGTGCATCTCATGATACACTTGGGAGCAAAGGCGGTGGTTAGAACTTGGGCTTATTATAGCATTTTAACAAAAGAACAACACATTTTTAAAGAAGTGACCAGACAAAGGAAAAGGACTTGAGTATCTAGGGTGAAAAATTATGGGAAGGTAAATATATGTGGAACTAATGGTAGGTAAAGGCTAGTTTTAGCAAGTCTTGTTATGAAGCTTCCTCTGGTGCCATCTCCAGGCTGATAAGGGTTTAGAGTTGTATACAGTGATTAACTTCCGTCCTTCCTGGTAGAGAGGGGAGAGGGAGGACAAGTCGGCAAATTTATGTCCTGCCTTTAGGCAAGTAGGAGGAGGGCAGAGAACTTTGGTATCTGCTTCTCAGTTGCTTTCAGCCCCAAATCATCCTTATGCCAAAGTGGCATATTTAGGGGTGGTATATTCTACTACCCTTCATTAGCTTTGGTTGACTAAAATGAAACAGTCTTCTCATTAGACCAGATTATTGAGAACCTTCAAAGGATGGTTTTTTTGAGATGTAATCCACATACCATAAAATCTACCCTTTTTGGGGGGTTGGGGGGCGGCCTGTTAGTTCGGTTGGTTAGAGCGCGGTGCTCTTAAACAACAAGGTTACCTGACTGATCCCTACGTAGGCCACTGAGCTGCGCCCTCCACAACTAGATTGAAACAACTACTTGGAGCTGATGGGTCCTGGAAAAACACACCTAAGTAAATAAAAGTTAAAAAAAAATTATCTCTAAAAAAACCCAACCCTTTTACACGCATGTAAGTCAGCAGTTTTTAATACAGTCACAAAGTTGAGCAACCATCACCACAAACTCCGGATCGTCTTCTCCCCCCAAGGAAGCCCTACATTCATTGGCAGTCACTCCTCAGCGGCCCGGCCCCGCCCCACCACTCGTCTGTTTGCTGTCTCCGGACTTGCCTGTCCTGGACAGCTCATGTAAAGGGAGTCCACGTAGGTGCTCATTGGGCCTGCCTTCTTTCACTTAGCGTGTGTCTTTAAGTTCATCGAGGTGGTAGGTAGCACATCTCAGTAGTCCATTGCTTTTTATGGCTGAATAACATTCCGTTGTGTGGATGTGCCTCAGAAGACTTGAGAAGAAGTCTCTAGTCTGTGATGGGAACGTGTCTTGGGGCTTGGCCACAGTGTGGGGAGGCACTGTGCCCCCAAGGTCAGTGGACTGCTGGGCTCTCCCCTCACGGGCTGTGTGACTAGGGCAAGTCACTTTCTTTACCTCTCCCATTTTCCTCTCACAGATGGGGATAGTAGTGGTACCTTTCTAAAGGTGACGAATTCTATGAGTTAACACATTTCAAAGGCTGGGGAAAGTGCCTGGTCAAAGGTCCAGCTTGTTACTATGGAGAAAAGAAGGCTGGTAGATGCAGAACTCCCTACTGCCTTAGTGAGCATACTGACCTTTATTCCAGAATCTTCCAAATGGCTACATGGCCACTTTTTTTTTTTTTTTTTTTTTTAAAAGATTTTATTGGGGAAAGGGAACAGGACTTTATTGGGGAACAGTGTGTACTTCCAGGACTTTTTTCCAAGTCAAGTTGTTGTCCTTTCAATCTTAGTAGTGGAGGGCGCCCTTTTGGGACTCGAGGAGTGGAACTGGCAACCTTGTGGTTGAGAGCCCACTGGCCCATGTGGGAATCGAACCGGCAGCCTTCGGAGTCAGGAGCACGGAGCTCCAACTGCCTGAGCCACCGGGCCGGCCCTACATGGCTACTTTTTAAAACTGGGGATTATAATCAAGTCTGACTATAAGAGGGAATGATTTGAATGTGGTGGTTTCTACCCATTTAGGATTTTGTAGTTCTGCAGATTTTTAAATTTGTCGTGAGTGATGATGAACCAAGAGACTCTTTCGATATGTACTTTTAAGGTCATCTACCTTGAGAACAAACTGCTTTAAATTTTTAAAAATTTATGTAAATTTTTAATATACATAAAAGTAAGAGAGTTTGATTCCCCTTGTACCTTCAACAACATTTATTCCCATTTTTGACAAATGGCTTTTGTTCCACAATTGGATGGGGGAGGCACCCAATAGGTAGGTCCTTAAGTGGAGTAGAATTTACCACCCCAAAAGATGTCACTTTGGCCTGAGAATTATTTGAGCTAAAGGCAATCAAAACCCAGCAGATTCAGGAAAAGCTCTTTTCCTCCCCCTCAACTGTCTAAATTTGCATTGGAAAGGGGGGGTTGTACCAGGAAAAGAGCTATTACCAGAGATACCTTTTTTTACCTAAGAAACTTATCTGCAGAGCAGGGCAACCTTTGTTTTCCAAACATCTCTGCCTTCCTGTGAAAGGCCTTCCTCCCCTTTGTATCAGATGGATGCTTACACCTTTCCTTAGCTCAGAATGTTACATAAGCTTCAATTACCTGGCTGCCGTTTGGGTCTTACTTTTGATGGCGCTCCGGTATATACAAAATTAGATTTGTTTTTCTTCTGTTAATCTGTCGTATATTAATTTGATGATTAGAGCAGCCAAAGAACCTAGAAGGTTAGAAGGAAAAATTTTTCTTCCCTATAGAACCATCTTGCAAGGACCTGGAGAAACTGGTTTTATGGGCAGGTTGGGAAATGTCTGCCTGCTCAGGCAGCAGAGGCACTTCATGGAAGGTAGGGGTGGAGAGGGAGGGCTGTGCTCCCCTTCACTCTCCAGATCTCTCTGTGGGGCCACCCATGGGATGAGAAGGTTCGCTCTGGGAGCTGGCACTAGTCGCATAAGGAAGTTATGTCCAAACACTGCCAGGTGGTGGTAGTGACACCAGTGTGTGTCAGGCGTAAGGGATGGGGTGGCCCAGCCCCTACTTGCGGCTCCTGGAACTGTCTGGCAGCCATATTTTAAAGGACTTGGAAAGACTGTGAAAATCCAAAGGAGCAAGATCAGGAGGGTAAGGGGCCTCTATGTCTGTCAAGTACTTCACAGCCTCCCTACTCAAGTGAGGCAGTGGTAGGGATCCTGGACTTCATAAAGGAGGAAGACAGTTCACAGGAAGATGGGAAGAGCAAATGTTCGGTAAACAAATATTCGTTGGGTCCTGCAGAGACAATGGGACACAGAAATGTGATTTCTAGGCCGTGAGTAGCCCCCCTCCAGCCCACCACACCTGGCTCGCACTCTGTAGTTATCTGTGGTGATCTTCTCTTCCTGGACAGGCCCTCTGTCTAAATTCTTTTAGGTAGTTAAAGTGGAGGCAAAAGTTTTTCTTGAATCTGCTGGGTCTTGGTGACCTTCAGCTTGAAACAGTCCACGTGCCTAAATGGCACATTTTGGGGAGGCTCATTCTGGACCCCTTCAAAATGAACCGGGGAGCCTGGGAGGAGAGATGGAGGAATGAGAATGCAGGGGAGCCCTGAATGTTTCTCCCAGCCGTGACTTGATTTTCTTTTGTCACTGGACAGCCTGGAAATGTCAGGTGGAGCATCCATCCAGGCAAACTCCACACTGGCTTCCAGCCAAGGCAAAGTGTCCCAGACCAGTGCCCAGGCCGCCCTCTATGTCCCCTCCCACACCTACTTTGAATGGAAAAAGTAAACACTGGTTTGGAGTGATGGTCTAGCAATCCACCTTTTCTTCCCGACTTGGTGCCCCTCTACACTTCCACTCCTCAGATTCTTAGTGTGCACTTAAGGTCCTGGGGGTTGGTGAACTTGGATGGGAAGAACTTACAAACCTACTTTCCCTAAGCTTCCATTGAAATACAGCATTTCCTCCCATTGTGTGTGTAGCCTCACACCACAGTATTATGGGCGGGTCCTGGCACTCTGTCAACAACAGAAGTCACAGCTATTTTCGTGTCACACCACAGTTGTTGCAGATACTTTGAATATCATCTGTGCTCATGTGGGGGAGGAAAAATAATTTTCTTTCTACCCTTCTAAATTCTTCCAGCTGGTCTAACAATCAAATTGACATGAGACAGTTTAACAGGAGAAAATGATCAAAATATGTGTGTACTGGGGTTCCATGGGAATATGAGACCCTGGGACAAATCAAGTAGTTGAGGCTTCTATGTCACCTTGAGCCAAAGAGAAGGGTGGGGGACGGTTTGGGACTTCAAAGGGCAGGAAGCAATTCACATGGGGATGGAAAAGCAAAAGTTTGATAAACAAATGTTTGCTGGGCTACCTTTAACCGTGGGACACAGAGAAGACTGATCAAATGGGCCTTGCTGGTTCCTCTCTGTCTATCTCTCACTAGTTCATATTAAACTACAGTAACCTATAAGGACAGCTCCCTTCCCAGACAGGCCCTCATCTAAATTCTTTTAGGCCGTTAGAGGGGAGGTAAAAGTTTCTTCCTGAGTCTTTTGTTTCTTGAAAAATAACTAATTTAAAATCATCAATATCCCAAAGGTATATCATGACTTCAAAATCATAGTATATATCAGGACCTGATTTAGTACATTAATAATTACTAGCACACATGGCAATTGTGTTTCAAAATAATTTGCTTGCTTTGTAATCCTGGGTATTTTATTTTATTATTATTATTTTTAATTTTATTTTTTTATTAGTTTCAGGTGTACAAAACAATGTAATAGTTAGACATTTATCATTTATATCCCTCACTAATCCTGGGTATTTTAGTTTATGCATTTAAGCGCTTCACTCTGAGAAGGTTCCAGAGGCCTCACCAGACTCCAGAGGGGCCTGTGGCACCGAAAAGACGACAAACCTGCCCAGCCCTGCCTAGGGTACTCCTGCTGTCACAGTCGCCCTGCTAGCACTCTCGGTGTGCTGTGTGGCTGGCACCCTTCCTGGGAAGGCTGGCCGCACGCTGCCATCTGCCGGGATCAATGCTTGGTGTCCTATTCCTTCTGGGAACTATGAGGTGTAAGTGAAGATATGGACTGTGCCCCAAACTCATGCCAGAGGACCTGTGTGCCACTCCCACTCACACTTGCTCCCTTGCCAGTGGCCCTCTGTCCCTGGGCCACGGACCTGCGGTTTTGCATGGCCTGTGATGACCTGGGAACATGTTGGTGGCAGAGAGCAGACCTGAGTCTTAGAGCTAGAGGCAGAAGCATCTGCAGTTTAACATCAGGCCAAATGCAGTTTTAAAAACAAATGGTGCCTTGAATTCATACACAAACACATGGGACAATATTCGAAAATCGAAAAGAGAATGTGGTAAGTTTTCCTTCCTGCCTCTCGGCCTCAAACTTGACCAGCTCTCTTTCCTTCCAGAGCTACTCAGCACATTTACAGCCAAAAGGAATGTGCTGGAACCCTGCCAGTTATTACTTAAATACGAAGATTTTAGGCACCTGGTCTGCACCTGGCTTCTTTATTTAACAATATTTTCTTGGAAATTGCTCTTTATCTGCATATAAATAGCTCCCTTCTCATTCTTTTCCTTTTATTTCTCTGGTCATTTCTCCCTGCAGCCTGTTGAAAAAGAATGCCTTTCCACAGAAACAGAAGTACCCAGACATAGCCAGAAATTTCAGGATAACTCTTGGATTCATTTATTCATACCCAGAATTCCAAAGGGGCCCCATAGGACTATAGTACCTTAATCCAAAAAATGACTACATAGTAGAATTTGGGGCAGGGGAGTCAAAGGGGGGTTGGTTTTTGGGTAGAAGACTTTATCTGTGGTGCCCCCAAATCCAAGTGTTAGGGTACCAAGATCTCTGTCTATCCAGAGATACTCACCTTGCCCTTGAGCTTGGGGCTCTTTATAATAAATACCATCCTTTTACTATTTGAACCCTCCTGCAAGCTCTCCTGCCCAGCTTCTCTTACCAGGGACTTCAGGCAGGCCAGCAGCCATTGGCCAGGGACACATCAGAAAGATGCTAAGAGGTCAGAAGAGTTCCACCTGCTCCCCAGAGCTCCCGAGGGGTGGGCTGGGTAGGCGGGCTTCACACACACACACACACACACACACACACACACACTCAGAGCACTTCTAAATTTATCAGTATTTACATGTCATGCTCTGAATAACTGAGCTGAAGAATATGTGCTTTGTCCTATGGTCTACATGGCCAGCAGGGGCCTTCTTCTCATGGACATCTGACCCTTTCATCGCTTTGGGCCACTGACATTCACCAACAGATGCCAGGCCCACCCATCAAACTTCCCACTTCAGTATAGTTTCCTGCCAGACTCACATACCAAGGGATAGAGAAAGATTGTACAGACCTGCAAAATGAGAGTATCTTGTTGACCAGACAGGCTTCTCTGTAAAATAAGAAGATAGCATTCTGGTCTTTACATCTGTGCTTGATGAGTTTGTTTAGTGTGAGTCAGTCCTGCCAAAAGGGATTCCCCTCAGGCTCACAGAGCTCAGGGCTGCAGTGCACACCATGTTCCCCAAAGTAAATGCCCACTTGCTCTCTATGGCCAGCCAACCTGCTGCTTGGGGCAGTGGCCCTTCCTGGTGCGGCCCTTCTTTCAGCTGGAAGCGTGTTGAGGAGGCTGAGGGAAGAGGTTCCGGTGTAAGTTAGCTTCATGTGATAGAAACACAGTAGCAAAATTATAGTGTCCTCGGACACTATAGTTGCACAGTGACCAGGTGAAAGAAAACTTAGTACAGATCCATCCTGACCACCACCAACTGGTTAGGGGTCTACAGGTTCCCCCACCACCTGAAGGATGCAGCACTAGTGTTTCTCCCTCCAGATCAAATGTGACATTGTCTGCAAGGAAAATCTGTTGCTCCACCATCTTATGTTCAGTATTTGGGAGCCTGCAAATTAACTGGCAAAATACAGATTAGCAAGAGAAAAGAGATTTTTAAATTCACATACATGCATGGGAGTTCACAGAAAACTGGGATTCAAGTACGTGAGGATAAGATTGAATAATGCATTTAAAGCACTTAATACAGTGCCTGGCACATAGCAAGTGTTCAGTTAATACAGCCATGGGGCCAGAGCTGGGATACAGCAGTGAGTGAAGCCATCCCTGCTGTCCTGGGTCTTCCATTCTGGAGAACTGGGGTTATGTGATGTTGATTTCCCCCGCATGACTCCATAGCACTCTCCCCAGTGCACTTAACCAGTCCTTTTCTTGTCTGAATTTCCACTAGGCAGTGAATGGGACTCAGTGGGTTCCCATCACAGTTGCTCATGTGGCCAACTCTCCACGAACGCCTGTGGGACAAATACATTTCAGGGCATGTGGATATGGGGGTCCCAGGTTTGGAAATATGAGTTAGGGTGGTGGATTTTTCTGGCTTTGATCTTTCTTCCATTCCTCTCCACATCACAGTTCCACACACAGCTCCACAAAACAATGATTAGGACATTGTTTGCCTCTGAGAGAAAAGCTTACTACACAATCCACCCCTGGGCCCAGGAGTTGTGCTTAGGGAAACTGGCCAGCTGAAGACTACAGGGTGAGGCGGAGCTGCAAGGACCAGAATAGAGGGTCTAAATTTAAACTGTGTCTGGAGGCTTCAGGGAATCGGGCCTTTAGGCCCTGGGCGGCTCCCTTCCTGGGGGGCCTCCAAGAGGACGGCTCCGCCTTCCTAGAGCAATGCCCACGTCCCTCCTGCCTCTTTCCTCCTCTCTCCTGCCTCTTCCCTCCTCCCTCCTGCCTCTTCCCTCCTCCCTCTTGTCTCTTCCCTCCTCTCTCTTCTCCCTCCTCCCTCTCCCTCCAGGAGTGGAAACTGTTTCATTCTTGGCTCTGAGAGCTGGTTTCCTCCCAAGGAAATATTGTCTCACCGCAGCTGAGGCAGGATCTGCCCTGGAATTTCCCTGCAGTGGAGAACCACCCTGCTGCCTGATCTGCTGCAGAGAGATGGGACACACCTAGAGGAGCCTGCAAGTGCACAACCCAGAGGGACACGCCCAGAGACACACAGATGTAAACAGAAACAAACAGAAAGGGGGGGAACCCCAGGGACCCAAGGAGCCAGTTCTCTGTCTCCACCTCTCTGTGTAGAGGCATGAACAAATACCTCCTTTAATGAACCCATTTTTTCACCTCTACAATACTAAAATAGATCTCTTCAAAGTCCAAATAGAACAGAAGTCTAAAGGAACCACCCTAAAAAGTTCTGTTTCAAAGATTTTGCTTTCATTGTTCAAAATACTTTTAAAGTCCTTTTTTTTTTTTTTTTTTTTTTTTTTTGCTGTAAAACTCCTTTCAGAACCAGTTTTGGGCACTCACAAGTCTGCCTTGTTACAGTCCCAGACGTTTCCTTTTTGCCTAGAGGGATCACTGTCCGTGGTACCAAGAGACTTTGGGCTGGTTCCAAACACTGAATTCAAAAGATCCGTGTGAGGTTGATGACAAGTGTCTGGCAGGCGCCATCACTGCTGCAAAATGCACCTGCTGCCCAAGGCCAGCCCCTAGAGAGGAACAGTGGCTCCTGCAGGGGCCAGTTCCACCCTCCGCCACAAGCAAGATCCTGCTATAGCCTTGAATAGTCCCACACTCAGACACAGAGGGTTGAGCACACCATTGGCCAAATGGAAACTTACAGTTTCAACCACAACCTCCTGAGGCAGCAGTTTGGGAGAGGAACCCCAGCAATGCAGCGCTTGTGCTTTTATGAGTGTATTCACCGAGACTAGAGGACAGGGGTTGTCACAGACCTGGTCACGAGGGGACAGTCACAGCCCAGAAACCGGCGTGCAGACTGTACCCACAGATATCAGCAGTGCTGAGGGGACAGGCCCAGACACACTGGGTTGCCCAGCAACCCCGAATGCCAGGCCCTGAGACACACTCACGCTGTTTCCACATGACAGGATCGCAGGAAGCAGACCGTCTTGCCATGGGAATATGCCCACCAGGAAAAACCTGCAAATCAGAAACAGCTGTGTAACTTCAGAGCCTGCTCATTCACACCCCAAAACACTCACCCAGATTTAGACAGCGAGGTAAGCCCCCTAAACTTCCAGTCGCATCTCAGTGACAGCCTAGACTCCTCCCCTCCTTTTGTTTTCTCTAGGAAAACTTTTGGCTTTTCCATTGTAATCAGCCAGTGACCAAACAGTCTATTTCTGTAACTTCTTAGTATTAACCAAAGATTGTTCTTTTGAAATGTCTAAGGTAAGTTACAAAGAATGCCTCTGACCTTTGTTTTCAAAATGAGCTGTGCAAACACTAAACGCACAATGTGAAAATTTAGAGGATAATTTTTAAATTTCACAGACAGACCATGCTGGAGGTGTTTTCAACTTTTGGATGTAGGAGAAAGGCAAGTTTACCAACTTTTCAGTGATTCTTACGATTCCTGCTTGGTAAACAGGCACACAGCAGCAGCTTCGGAGTCGAAAAGTATAGCAGAAACAACAGGAAAAGACCCCTTCTGGGCAGTGCCCCTCACTTGTCAGGAATGGGTATAAACTGAGGACTGGACCGTAGTCTGGTATCACACTGTGACTTTATTTGTGATTAGGCAGAAACTTCTGGGCATATAGTAGACAGCTGTGACCTCAGCTGCGTCCAAGGACAGCCCCCTTGTGTAGATTCTGTCCCCTTCTCCGTGTTTCAGACACTATGTTGGTTTTTGGATGAGATAATCTGGTCTTGCTGGCCACAGCAGGCTTCTTTCCAGAACCATCACCAGACAGGACCAACCTAGAGACATCTTCTGTCCACACCCTGGGTCTGGCCAGGACCTCCCCTGCCATGCTTATCCTTCTGCCCTCTGTCCCTTTCCCCCTTTTCCCCTCCCTCCCGCCCTCTCTCTCTCTCCCTTCCTGCCCCAACAGGGAGTTACCTTTAGTGAACTGGGGCCTCACATACTCAATCTGTCCTCCCAGAGATGAAATCCTCTCCCTCGCCACCAGAATTCCTTTCTATTCTTACTGTTTATACCTGAAAAGATTAATCAGTGCCTCACACAAGACAGAAATAAACAACAAAAAAGCCTACTAGGTAGCAACAGAGACAAATATCCTTTATCTCAAAGGGCTTTTATAAAGTACGGGGCACCAAAGAGGACGTAGGATGTGAGCAGGCAGAGCCATCAAAACAATGAAACATGGTTAATAAAAGAAGAAAATTTTCAACCTTCTTAATACTCAAAGCAAGGCAAAAGGAAACCATGTGAGGTAACATTTCCCCTTATCGCCTATTGGACCAGCAACTGAATACCTATTGTTGAGCATGGGTCTTCTCATTAATTACTTCTAGGAATGCACAATTATTGGAAGAGCCTTTTGGAAGAAAATTAAGCCTTAAAATTACCAGTACCGTTTGACTTGTCAGTTTCACCTCTAGAAGTTCCTGGAAGGAATCTTGAAGGTATCCAAAATGTATAGCTACAAAAATACTCATTGCAGGTGTGGCTGGATGGCTCAGTTTTTTAGAGCTCGAGCTCTGAACAACAGGGTTGCGGGTTCGATTCCCACATGGGCCAGTGAGCTGCGCCCTCCACAACTAGAGTGAAGACAACAAGCTGCCGGGAATGCGAGCTCTCAACAAAGCTGCGGTTCAATTCCCACATGGGATGGTGGGCTGTGCCCACTGCAACTAAAGATTGAAAACAGCACTGGACTTGGAGCTGAGCTGCGCCCTCCGCAACTAGAATGAAGGACAACGACTTGGAGCTGATGGGCCCTGGAGAAACACACTGTTCCCCAATAAAATTTATTAAGGAAAAAAATACTCATTGCAGTACTGTTGCTAAACAAAAAGAAAAAAATGCATTCATAATTTTTTCCTCTTTTTTGACTGTATACCCAATTCTTCTGGGCCTGGTTTATGTTATATTTGTTTAAATTCTCAACACACTGTGCCAGAATGTTATTTTGTATTTCAGTACCTTAATAAAAAAATGCAGTTGATAAGAAATATTCTGAGTTGGGGTGAGTCTGAGGGTTAGCTCAGACCCTCCCTGGCCCTGTGACACACGGAAAGGGCCTTCCCCTTCAGTTTCCTGCTTTGAGGTATGTGGGACCTTGGGCTGAGTGAGGCCCAGGAGATGGGCCAGGACTCGGTGGAGAAAAGTTGGCAGAGGAGTAGGTAGCAGGCTCCCAGGAAGTAGCCTGGAGGTTGGATTATAGGTAACCGGATCCTCGATGCTGAACCATATGTCTGGGCGAGAAGTCCCTTATAGGAGGGGATGGGGTCAACAGACTGTGTCAGGATTTGCCGAGCTCTGCCTCCCCTGCCACCCACCCTGCTGTCGCCATGGCGCTGGGCTGTTGTCCCAGGCCTTCCTACGGTGAAGGTCTCGGTCTCTTGGAACCTTCACACTGCCACAAGGAAAGGTGACCTGGAGAATACCCTTTTTATGGGAAAGCTGCCACATCACCTGAACTTTCCTCTGTAAGTGAGCTCACTGAGTTCCCTCCTTCTCTTACTGTCTTCCTTAAGCTCCCTAAAGTGGCCCTGGGCTCTCCAGCGAGCCTCTCCCCAGCAGGACATATGCATCTTCAAGGCAGCCATGAAAGCAAGGCAGCCATTCCAGCTACTGTGTCCCATCACCCCTAACTCGGAACCTTTCCCGCAATATGGCTGCCTCTGGAGCACCTCAGGTCCCGGTGACAAAGCCCAGCTCTGGGGGCGCAGGCCTCGTGGTTCTCTTTCTCATCAGTCTGTGGGCATCCCCCACAGAGCAGGTCATTTCCTCTGCTTCTAAAACGTCCCTTGGCCCTATCATTTCTTTTCCACTCTCATCCTCATCCTGGCCTCTTCTCTTAGGGCTTCTCGAGAGTTGCCTGGCTGGTCAGAAACATGGTCATGTTGAGTACAAGCCAGTTTACTTCACAGAGACACAACCATTGCCACTCTCTGGTTCTAACCTATTTTATTTTTTAGCCATTGAGCCAGGTTTTTGGCTGCTTCCTTGTAGAATATAAAAGCTGAGCTGCCTTGGTTGGAGGAGGGGTGAGACCTGGAGCCCTCCTCACACGGCAGCCCTCCATCCACACCCCAGTCCCCAGCAGAATCCTTACCCAGGTGGACCCATTACCTGGTTACCTGGAAATTCCAGAGCCTCCAGCAGCCCTCCTGACTCAGAACCTTTGTGTGGGGGGGGTGGGCCTTTGCTTCTCAACCGGCCTCCCAGAGACTGAAGCAGCTGGTCCTCGTCTCCTCAGCTGCCAGGTCCTCTCCACGAGGAGCCTCGCTCTGGCCCTGGGGGTCTTGCTGCCTTCAAGACCTGCCAAGCTTCCCTTTCCTCCCTCAGCTCTTCCCCCTGATGTGCCCCTTCACTTGGTCAAGTTCGCGGTCAATCCTGCACTTGCCTGACCCTTCTCTCAACTGCTAGCGCTCACTGTCTGTGCTGATCATAGGACCTAATGTATTTAAGTTTATTTTTAATTTCACAAGTCATGTAGGAATCCATCTTTATTGTAAAACAGTGCAGGTGGCAGGGGCGTGTCCCTCCAGACCCTTGTCCATGTATTTCCTGCCAAGTTTCCAGATCTGGAAAGAGAAGAACCATCTTTCCTCCTGCCCAAGGTCCCTCCTCTCAGCCCATACTGTGTTCTGGGCCCTGCAGCCTCCTCCACAGCCTGCGGCCTGGACGCCCCCCCTTTCCAGCTTCTCTCCCCTCCACAGCCCCCCTTACCCTGTGTGTGTGTGTGTGTGTGTGTGTGTGTGTGTGTATACACGTTTCTTTTCTTGAGACTATCTCAGGATCCTTGCATGCATTTTATCCAAGTTTCCTATCAGTTTCCTTCCTTTCAAGCCCAACTTGCTCAACAAATGCCCCCTTCCTGAATATTTCACACATGTAGCAGCTCAGATCCCCGGCTGCTCCCTCCTGCTGATGGTGCCTGGGAGGCCACTGACCCAGTCCAGGGGTGGAGAGGGGTGCAGGCTCTGCTGAGCACAATGCTGCCCCTCCCCCACTGCAGAGGTGCTCTGGCTTTGGAGGAGAGCCTGGCTGGCTGACATCTGGACTCTCCAGTCCCAGGAAGAGCCTCTCGACACTGGTCTCTTTCGGGGGTGGATGAAGGGGTCCAGAGTTTCTTAGGGATGCTTCTCATGCAGTGTCTCAAGTTCATCTCTGCAGTCACCCTCAGACTTATTTGAGCTTGTGGCAGCTTTACCTACTGGGGACGGAGGGAGCAGCCTCAGAGGTTCTCCTGGGGTGTGGCTCACCCCAACAGCCCGGACATGTTCTGACATCCAGGGCTTCCAGAACCCCAGGGCCCACCTGAGATGGGCACACAGTACAACGGCGGGCTGAGAGAAGCATTCCTGGACAGCTCTTCCTCCTCTAAAGGAGAGGAGCAGGAAGATGGTCGTCGGCCTTACCACCATCCTCCTGACTCACTACCATCCAAGAAAAGCAAACAAAATTGTAAACTATGAAACATTCCCCAACAAGTACTATTAGTTTCCTATTGCCAAGCTACCAAGTTACCACAAATTTAGTGACTTAAAACAACATAGATTTGTTTTTTTAGGTCAGAAGTCTAAAATCAGGGTGCCAGCAGGGCTATGTTCCTTCTGGAGCCTTGGGGGAAGACTGTTTCCTTGCCTTTTCCAGCTTGACCATATGCATTCCTTGGCTTGTAGCTCCTTCTTCCGTCTTCAAAGCACATCCCTCTAACTTCTACATCCATTGTCGATTCTCCTCTGTCTTATAAGGACGCTTGTGATTACATTAGGCCCATTCGGATAATGCAGGATAATCTCACCATTTCAAAATCCTAAAATTAGTCATATCTGCAAACTCCCTTTTACCACATAAGGTAGCATATTCATAGGTTCTGGGGATTAGGACATGGATGGACATCTTTGGGGGCCATTATTTAGTCTATCACAGTGTAAAATGTAATACGAATAGACACCTGTATCTACCATCAACATTAAACAGATGCTAATAATTTGCCTTATTTTCTTCAGATTTTTCTTTTAAGAAATAAAGCTTTATGGAAATAGCTAAAACCTTATGTCGCTGTGGGGACAGAGTCAGGAGTGCAGTTTCCAGGCTCTCGGCCTCACATAGAAAGGTGCTGGCTCAGGTAGTAAATGGCCATCAACTGTGATTGGATGGCCATCAGCTGTGGCTAGTTGGCCGTCAGCTGTAACCAGTGAGCCATTGGCCACTAATATAACTGCTGTGGCTACGCTAGCAACAAAATGGGGGCTAGCAAGGAGAAGGTGGCTGGGCTAGCAAGCAGCGGAGTGTGGTGTGGATTTCAGATTGCAGAGAAACGGATTGCTAGCAAGTGAGATTGTTTGGCAGAGACAAGTGGATGGCGGGTTGCGGATAGTGTGGCTCCTGCCTCCTGTGTCTCCAACCCAGCCTCCAGCGAGACTATAGTGGTATGACTTCCCTACCTATGGCTCCGTGAGTGTTCCTTTTTGGTCTCACCATGTCCTGCGTTCTTATGTGGGAAGCGAGACCAGAGACCCCGCGTGACACCCTGCATGACAGTTGCTTTTCCCTCCCTTTCTCCTCAGGTAACCACTCTCATGAGGTTGGTGAAAATAATCCCCATGTATGTTTCTGTTCTCTGCTACCTATTACAAATGTATTTCTAAACAGAACAGTAGTGTTTTTGTGTGTGTTTAGAAACTTCATGTGAAGGGAATCACTGTGGATCATTTTGCAACCTGCTTTTTTAACTCAATATGTTTTTGAGATTATACATTCTTTTTAACTGCAGTATAGACTATCTACCATGAGCAACTTAGAATTCACTTTGTCCTTTTTTTTGCTGAGGCACAAATTGTTTTCACTTTTTTTTTGCCATTACAAACTGTGCTTCAATAAATATCTTTGTTTCCCGGAATACCTGTGCTACAGACCTCAGTGGGAAACACCTGGGCACGGCATGGCTGGGTCTGGGATATGCATACCTTCTGCTTTTCTCAGTTTGCCACGTGGTCGCAAAGTACCTCCCAACAACAGTGTTTAAAAGTACTCGTGTCCCCCACATCCTCACCAGCATCTTTTCAGATTTACTATTTAAAAAAAGATTGTCCTTGTATATTTTCCTGTCAATCTGTTCTGCTCCCACTTTTTTCTTGATGTGTTTATACATCTAGGATCTTTCCTTTATCTTGACCTTGAGTGACAAATCCACCCAGGACCTCTAGGCTCTGCGTGGCACCCTGTCCCCAGATTTGCTCTCTGTGAAGTTCCCCATTGCAGAGGGCTGAGTTTTATTTCTGCTAGCCCTAGAAGACCTGCTGCTAGATGATTCTGGAGCTCCCGGCTCTCCCCACAGAAAGCCTTGGAACGTGCCAGATTCTCCCGCTGGGAGGAGTACAGTCTTCTGCATTGCTGCCCTTCTGCCTAAATGGATGAGGCGTGTCTTACCCTGACAATGTGAGTATACCCACTCGAGAATTATTCAGTCCTGAACTCCAAAAAAAGAAATGGTTTCATTTCTTCTGTCCCCAAAGGTGTTCTGAAACACGTACCCGTCAGTAAACTAAAACCCAAATCCTGAACGTGGCAGGATGGTGAGTACATCCGAAGAACGTGACCTCTCTTCCCAGGGTTAGCCTCATTTCTTTATCAGCCTGGGGCTTTCAGACACCAAATCTCCTTCCTGCCTAGGTTTTTAACCCCTCCTCCCCGCTTCAAGATAGATGGGCTACCTATCCAGAGCTCATCAGGGAGTTACCTGGCCCTCAGTATGATCCATTTCTCCTGCTGCTGTTCCCTAAACAAACTGAAATGACATAGTCCTTGTGTATCTATGAGAAGCTGAAGAAATTTCTCAGCTATCTGGTTCCAACCTGATAGTCTTTTGAACTTTGTATATACCCATTTTGTATATCCTCATATACTCATTAGCGACGGCTTTGCCCAAGATGTATCCCTGGAAAAGATGGGGCTTGAAGGATTGCTTCCTAAGGTGAGGATCAGCCACCTGCTTCAAGGGGAACCCTGAGTGCTGCTGTCGGTCATCCATCACTTCCTGCTGCCGAACAGTGGCCAGTGGGATGCATCTAGCGGTCCCTACACTCGCACTTCTTAGCATTTAGAATGAATCCCTTGCTTGGTTCTAGGCACGAGATGGGTACTTTAGAAGCTATCATTTTCCCCATAAACAAATGGTTTTTGGTTCTAAATCTCAACATTGTGTTCCCTCGTCTGTTCCCAGGATTGAGACTGGGAAATGAGGGGTTCACAGTGGCCAGCATGACATGAGGCCACTTTGGGTCCCAGGGGTAACCTTCTCATCTAAAGTATATGTAAAACTCCATTTCATCTATCAGAAGCAGCTTTGCAGAGAATAACCCAGACCAACAGAGCCCAGGTGGACACCAGCTCTAATTGTCCCCTGTCTGACAAAGACTGCTGGAAGCTCAAAATGCCTGATGGAAGTGCCAGGAGGCAAAGTGACAAGCCAACCACAGAAGAAGTCACTCAGAAACACAGGGAGTTGAAATCCTCTTCTCAAGTGCCTGTTTTCAAAAAAACAAATGTTTCTTAATGGAGCTCAGAGGGAGTCCTGGGCAGCCACCAAGATGGGTAATTAGGCGGATGTCAGGATTAGGTTGTTCATAGCTTCAGAAAAGACCGAGGAAGCTCACGGTCACACGCCTGCATGTGACATCTCTCACTGGACTCCTCTCTTCAGGTTTTGTAGATTCCTGAATTCTCTCTGGCAGATAAATTTGATCAATCATCTGAAGTTTTAAAAAGAGCTAGGAGAATCCCCTTCCATCCCCGACAGAACAGTTTAAATCCTATCTTAAATTAAGGGTTCTCTTAACTCCTAATTACTCCATTAGAAATGAAGATATTGTTTTTTTCGAGATTTACTCAAACCAAGGTTTTTATTTTTCAAAAATGACATCCCACTAATTGCTTCTTAAAATCACTTACCCCGTAGTTTACCTGATGACCCTTCAAAGTTTTCTGCCACACATTTCCCCACAACTGTAGGACAGACCTTTGCAATCGGTAGTCTTATATGAGGAGCAGATGGGTTGATACATCCATTCCGCTGTGGTTGCTATACTTGGCTTCATCTTACGAAGTTGTTTAAGTACAAGATCACAAGCAAGGTGTAGGTGTCCTATGATCCCATGTGTGTGTGTCTGGCTGTGTGTTTAATGATGTGCATGTAATTTTCCCACGGTGAGCGGGAGCTGGCTCTCATCCTTAGCTAATTGTGCCCATTTCTCCTCAGCTCTGCATTCACTGACATCACGTTGGAAGCTTGAAATGGGCTGCGGTGGGAGTACTGACTCCACAAAAATTGGCAAATACTACAAATCAGGGCTTTTTGTTGGGTAGTGGGGGCGGGGGAGGGAGAGTACTTAGAAAAATGCCTGGAAGAAACAAGAAACACCAAAAATAGTTACCCACGCAGAGTGGAACTGGAAAGCAAGGGTATTGGAGAGACTTTTTTTGTTGTTTTTGAACATTTTAGCATGTTCATAGCTATTTTTTTAAAAAGAGAACTTTCCTTATTAAGAACAAAGACCTCCTGCAGTGTTTATTAATCCCACACCATCAACTGGAAACTGCCTGGGGCCGAGCTGTCTGGTTGAGGAGGAGATCAGAGCCTGGAGCGGCAGTGGCCCCAATGGAACAACAACCTGGGACAGGAGTCGGGCTGGGCAGATCGGCCTGGGGCCGAGCTGTCTGGTTGAGGAGGAGATCAGAGCCTGGAGCGGCAGTGGCCCCAATGGAACAACAACCTGGGACAGGAGTCGGGCTGGGCAGATCAGGGCCCTGAAGACATTGGGACAACAGCAGGCAGGCCTTCTATAACTGCCTGCCAAGAGTGAAGGGGGAGCCAGCGTAATGCCAGGCTCTCAGCCAAGACAGCAGACCAAAATTCAAGTCACCAAATCCCAAGAATCAAACAGAAAAATGTGTATGAAGATAGGACACCAAAAATGGTGCCGTCCTAGGGAGGATGGAGCAGGCAGAGCCCTGATACAAAGGGCACAGTTCACAGGAGAATATTTTAAATTTTGGGGCTGGAGAGCAACTTTTTAGACCATTCCCGAGACCATGTCCCCTGCAGCTTAAATTAATAAGGGGACATCAGCTCTGCCCAGGAGGGAAGGAGGGCAAACTGGGGCAGTGAGGAAACAAGTAGAGACAGGTTCCTCCACACTTGGGAAAGGCCACAACACCCAGGGGAGAGGCTGCAGTCTGCCGTAAACAAGGTCCAGGGAATGAAGCAGAACTCTAGGTGGATTCCAGGAACCTAGTCATACTGCAGAAAGGACCCCTAGACGCCCTGGCTAATGTCTGGGGGTGGGACAGGGGTTCCCATCGGAGGATTTTAGAGTGGCTTGGAAATTCTGAGCAGAGATAATAACAGAAGCCCCAGGTACAGGGATGAGTCACAGCCAGGAAAATCCATCTGAGGGCAACCCCAGAACAGGCTGACAGGACCCCACTGAGGGAGACCTTGGGGCAGCACGCCATCCCTCCTTTCGGGCCAGGATGTTTGGGGAAGAAGACTTTCCAGGTAACTGAACATAGGGGGCCATGCATTTTATTGCCTAGGATGGCCAGGAAGTTTGTGTGTGAGAATGTGTGTGTGGGGGATAGTGGGAGGATGCAGTGGGCTGCGCCCCTGGTAACAGCCAAATGCCACAGTCGCCCTCCAGGGCCCTCAGACATTTGCAAACTCCATCTGACAGTGCGGGCAGCACCCTCTGCAGTCTTGTCAACTGAGGCTGCCTCTGGTTACAGGGGAATTGAAATCCCGTCTTATAAACACCTAGGGGTGGTGCCAAGCAACCAGAAATAATGCCCTGACTTGGCCCCCTTTCTTTTTAACTTGCTGCTAAAGTCCTTCATTTTCTAGACAAATTAGATGCATAAATCTCCTATCACTGGTACAAGATGTTCCCTGTCTCCATACCGCTGAAACCTGATGACAATAAACCAGGAACAACCTTAAAATGCTGCTGAACCTACGGATTAATTACAGTCAGCTCCTGGAGCCCCATATCAATTATAGGTAAACTAAGTCGGTTTCTGGGGACATTTACATGTTGAATGGTGAGTTTCCATGGACTTCCGTACATCATAACATCCAACCGATTCAGCTACTCGAGGGTATATTTTACAGCTAATTCATCCCCAAAAGCCTGGCAGGAAGCCAGCAACCCATCAAAAGATAATAAGAGGAAGGCCAGCCCAGCCTCTGTCATTCACCTAACCAACAATGAGGCCTGTGGCTGCTGTGTGGTGTTGAGCTCCAAGGATTCAGAGAGGGCCTGGCCTTACGTGGAGAAGATGGTCCCATGACTGCAGTGCCACCCCCAGGCTGCAGACCCCAAGGACAGCCCTGCGCTGTATTTGTGACAGTATATCTTGCACCTAACAGGAGGCATAGCACTTAGTAGGTGTTCAATAAAAAATTAGAAATGAATAATACAACACAATGCCTTTGAAAACAGATTTGAGAGATCAGGAGGAAGAGGTTGATTCTGTTATGGAACTAAAGAAAGCTTCGCAGAAGAGGTGACAGGGCCAAGCTGGTCCTGGAATGTAGTAGTCAATGGGCAGAAAAGCAAGAGGAGCAGTCCAGAAAGAGGGCAGCAAACAAGAGGGCATGACATGGCAAAAGATCACGCAGGAAGGCAAGATAAGGAGGGATCTTGAATTGCAGGTTAAGTCCAGGCCATTTGCTCTGTTTAGAGTCTACTGTCCATATGACAAATTCTTAGAATCAGGAGCCAAGCTACCTTTTTAGAAGATTACTTTCATTTTTGTCAAATTGTGAAACCACGCATGCTGGTTCCTTTCTCACCTTGACTGCTAGGAAGCTCCTGAAGTGCTGGTTTCCTTATACTTTTGTGTATCTCCTAAAAGTCCCATGCGGGACTTTTCACCTAATAGATCCTGTATTAGTTTTGTGTTGCTGCATAACAATAGAACAGCAAACCTAGAAGCTTAACATAGTATTATTTATTATACATCACAGTTTCTCACAGAAGTCTGGATAAGGCTTGACTGGGTCTTCTGCAGGGCTGCAGTCAAGGTGTTGGCCAGGGCTGGGGTCTCATCTGAGTCATGACTGGGGAAGGATCTGCTAGCAAACTCATGGAGTGGTTGGCAGAATTTACTTCCTGGTCAGCATCAGGCCGAGGCCTGTTTCTTGCTGGGTGTCAGCTGGTACTTCAGAATCTTACCCTCTCTGTAAGGCAGTCCACAGCATGGCAGCTTGGGTCTTCAAAGCCAGCAGTGGAAGAGATATCGTAGCAGGAAGGTGGTTAGAACTTTGTGTAACATACTCATGTGCACATAATCACATCCATCCCATTACCTTTGTCCCCTTCTATGGGTTAGAATAAGTCCCACCCACACTCGGGAGGGTATTACACAAGAGCATGAAGACCACAGGTGCTCGTCAGATATCACCGTTAGTTAAGTGAACTATTTTTGGCAACTAAAGGTATCATTGTTCCACAGACATACCTATTGTCTCCTGAGGAAGAGAGTGAAACGGTCTTCCTACCCCCACAGCATCCACTACAGTGCTGGGCACAGACGAGCAAGACAACAAATATGGGAATGAAGAAATGTTTTAGGATTCACATCACTGCTGGAAGAACGAAGTTTTCTACCATCAAGGTGATTATCTGATTTCACAATTTTCTCTATTGACGTATGTAATTTAAAACCCCCATAAAACAATTGTAATAGCCACAAAGTGGTAATAAGTTCAGACATCACCGTTACGAATGGGCTCTTCCCTACAAAAATGTCTCCTAGCCCCCGGCAGTTTGTCCTACTTTACAGAACTATGTATTTGAATACCCTTGCCCGGTTCTGCTAGTGCTCAATTTCACGAGCACGGTATACGTACCTGAGCTCTGGAGCCAGGTGGTCTGGGCTGATATCAAATTCAGCTGCTCACTGTATGATCTTGAACAAATTGCTTAACTTCTAATAATACCGAATGCTTATTTAGTATTTTCTACATGCAGGCTCTTTACATGTATTAAATTCATGTAAATTCATTTAACCCATATTACCACCTTGGGAGGTAGGCACCATTAGTATCCCCATTTTATAGCTGAGAAAACTGAGGGATAACGGTGAAGGCCTGGGCTTAAGATTCTCAGCCTGAGCAAGAAGAGGGAGAATGAAGGGCAAATGGTGGACAAGACAACTGAGGACAAAGGAATGGCAAGCAGGATGTTTATGCCAGCAGATGCTTTCTAACCTGCCCTCCCCATTATCAACCCCCACCCAGGAGGACAAGTAAAACTGTGTGGTTTACTATTTGAACCACTTGTGTTGACTAAGATCTTGACAATGATTTGCACCTCTGTGCAGGGTGTGAAGAGAAGAAAGGAGAAGCCAGAATGCCATCATTTGGGGAACTGGATTGCATCCTGCTTATGCCACCCTCACCTCAATATGTTTAGGTGGGTTTGGGGAGGCCTGCTTGTCTGACAGTTCCAGTCAATATATTAGGTGGCAGCTCTGGGGTGAGAAGCTGTACACACTGAGGGTCTGGTGTTGCAGGATAGCTGTTAACTCAGTGAAAATTCCCCTATTTGAGGGACTGGTGCCCAATCAGGGGCTCTGTTTCAGCTTCTGGAACTTCCCACCAACTTCACAAGGGCAAAGGGCATCTGAGTTAGTCTGTGAGCAGGAGAGAGCCCAGCTTTGTGGGACCAAGACTTCCTCACGGGTATAGCTTGGGGAGGTGGGTGTTCAGCCTCTGAAGAGCAAAGAAGAGGGTTGAGAGGGAGCGGACCTCAACACAGGGGCAAAGCAGGCTCAGGTGACCTGGAGGAAGGGCCCTTTCAGAGCAGTTGGGCTCCCCATTACTGCTTAGAAAACAGGAGAATGCACAGGGGAGCGGGGAAAGCTGCTGGCACTCAAAGGGCTTTCGGGCAATCCCTCCCACCCCCGACAGAGAAGATAGCTCTGGGTCTCCATGGACCCAAGTGTCCCTTACTGTATCCTCCTCACACCCTCACCTCTTTAGCTGTCTGAGGCCACCTCCTGTTTGGGTTGTGGGGAGGAGACCAGCAAGGATTCCAAAACCCCCACAGAACCAGACACCCTCCTTCTTAGTCCAGGACCCCTTCCTCTGCACATGCGCAGCCTCACCCCTGTACCCTAGCTTGGAGACCACTCTTTCTTTCTGGCTTCTCTGGTAGGGCTTAGCAAGCCTTACTGGGAAGCAAACAGCGTTTCTTACACTTTTCCCGCCAACATGGCCGGGTAATAGCCCGAAAGCTCCGCTAGTGGCGGAGACATGCACAAACTGAACGCAGCTCAGCACGGACAGGATCGGAGCCC
Source organism: Rhinolophus ferrumequinum (assembly GCF_004115265.2). Lineage (NCBI taxonomy): Eukaryota > Metazoa > Chordata > Mammalia > Chiroptera > Rhinolophidae > Rhinolophus > Rhinolophus ferrumequinum. Next base: position 6,866,230 of record NC_046291.1, read on the forward strand.
CGGACACACAGTCCCTAGGGCGTACATGGGGATCTGCCCGAGGCGTGGTCTGGGGTTTCTGGCCTGCCCTCACTGCCTCAAACATTCCCCGGATCCCGCATCTCTCCACCGACCTTTTCTGCCTGCCTATCTCTCCTTCCTGAAGGCCGGGAGGGGATGCCAGGAACACAGGAGTCCCAGAGCTCTGGCGCTTACAGCCCTCGAGCGTGCCCATTTTCCCGCGGGGGCTGGCGCGTTTCCACCTGGCATCTGCCAGAGGCGGTGGACCCCCGGTGATCTCCCCGCTCTGCCAGGCCGTGTGTGCGCGCCTGGGTTCCCCTCCGAGGTAGGGACTGCTAACGCCGGGACTGCGTCGTCTGCCCCTTGGAAGAAACGTGAGGCCCCTTCCACAATCTGGAGGTACAGGCGGCCCGGCTCCGGATCTGCAGACTGCACTCGCCTGACCCCAGCCCCGCAACGTGCAGCCAGGGAGGGACTCGGAGAACCAAGAGCGCCTCACGAAGCGCGGAGGCGCGCGGGCCGAGAGACCGTCAACTTTGCGCACAAATGTGGGGCTCAGTGGCCGCAAGCCTTGGCGGCGGGGACCGGAGGGACCGAGCGGCAGTCTGGAGAGTGCTCGGCTTCCCGCAGGTGATCTCGGGTTCCTGAGGAGGGCGCCGCCCGAGCCTGGGCTCTGGAGACCGGGGGCGGGGAGGCGGCTCTGCCATGCTCCAATTGAGCCCTGGAAAAACCCCGGCGCGCGGGGGAGAGGCGGGCTACCGCCCGGGACAACGGGAACAAAGGCGGCCCGCGGCCGGATGCAGTCATGGAAAAACCCATCGGGGCGCCGGGGCGCCGGGGCGGGGGCGGCCCTGCCACCCTCGCCGGCCTGCCGGGGCGGGGCTGCTCTCGGCCCCTGCCCCGGAGCGCTCTTCGCGGGTGGAGAGGGAGGCCGAGGAAGACAGAAAATGCCAGGCGGGAAGGGTTGGGCTGGGCTGGGGACCGGGAGCCAGAGCCCCCGTGCTTTGGATGCTGTGCGCCAGCCTGCCCGCGGTGCACACCCCATGATCTCGGCCGCGGGGGAGGGTGGCCACACGCGGGGCACACGCAACGCTGCACACGGCCACTTGGCAGCTGCGGCAGCCTGTGGTGGCCGGCCCTTAGGGGGCGCGCACAGACCTGGCAATGGCGCGGACGCATGTGCCCCTGCACACACAAGATCGTTTACACGCTCGTGCGCCCAGACACGCGAGCTGCCCGCAGCTCCCTGGATAGAGGGAAGGAATGGGTCCCACCGAAGGGGGGGGGGCGAAATAGATGCTCTTTATGGCGGTCCCGGAGGCCAGATACAGAACCTCATGGGCTGGGGCGGGGCCTTAGAAGAAGCCCCGAAGAAGCGAAACCGGTCCCCTATTCCCGCTCCATTTTACAGGTGTTGGAACTGGGCCTCCCAGGGCTCGACGCGCCAAGGTCCCGCTCCAGGGCTGGAGTTTCCGACCCGTGCAGGACGCTGCCTACCCTGCCCTGGTCTCGTGAACCTGCCTGGACATGAGGAGGCTGCACGCCGTGGTTTTTTGTTTTTTGTGTTTTTTTTGTAGAAAAGGAAAGTGTTGGAGCAAGTTGGACCCAGTGACTCCTGAGGCCTTTTCCAATTCTGACTTATGAGGAAGGAACTGGACCTAGAGGCCATAAAAGGAGTTGGTGGGAGTTGAGAATAAAAACCTTGGTGCCTGGTTTGGCCTCAGCCACAGGCTCTTCCTGGTTCAAATGTCCCCTTGTGTATTTGTGCCGTGGGGTGTCGAGGCAAAGCCTGAACCTGTGGGGTCCCTGGAGTGGGGAAGAGATGTAGACTAGGAAATGATTCTGCGGCCAAGAGCCAGCTTCTGGGAGCAGCAGAGGAGACCCCAGGCTGTACCTGAATGGGGAGGCTGCTGAGTTTGGGTAGCAGGTGGGGTTCCTGAAGACCAGAGGACAACGAAGCATGCTCTCATGACTTCAAAAAGGTTCATGTTGAAGAAGGGGCCGCCTTTACTGACATGGATGTTTGAATTGTGGGAACACAATTGTGGTTGAGGTTCTGGCCACTATGTGGAATACAGGGTCAACAGAAGCAGAGACACCAGTAAGACAATAGGGTCAAATGAGCTGACATCTACGTGTGGTCCCTTTGGGAACTGAGGTTGGAATCAAATGACCCAGCCCTGCCTCCCCCTAGCTTTCTGTTTGAGGGATCTTAACCAACATCTTTGGCCCTAAATTTCCTCATCTGTAAAATGGAAACAAGAGCTCTTCCATGGGGGTACTTGGGGGATTGAAAGTGGGTATAATTCCCCCTTCCATCCTGCCTTCCCTCCTTTTCCACGGCTCAAAATCCCTTCCAAGGGCTCCTTCCAAGTTCATTTACTGTGAGCAGGTGGGGTCCAGTGGGACAAAGGCTGGGGGACAGCGCCCCCTGGTGGTCTATATCAGGAGGGCCCGGTCAGTCAGTGAAGAAGCACGCGGGCTAACTTGGTTAGTTTCTAATGGCGTCTGGCAATTTGGAACCACCAGGGACGATCGTGGGGCTCCACTCGGGAAGCCAAGCTTTTCCTTCTGACTCAGTTACCCTCCCGAGCAGGCAGAGAGCATGCTGCTTCCCCACAGTAGCCTCTCCTCTGCCCTCTCACAGCTCAGCTTCTCCAGCTTTAACAAGATTCTCTTACTTTTGCCCCTGAGGAATCCATGCACTTGGCATTTATACTGTGCTTTAGAGCTTACAAGCACTTTGACACACATTGCTTGTCCCTGCGGTGTGCTGTTTCTGGGTGGTGACGGGGCTAGATGGATAGAAGATCGTGGTTTACAGCCTGGCTCCAGCACGGTTTGGATCCTACCTCCTCCATCCAGCTGCGTAACCAGGACGATATTCAAAACATTGACTAACCAGTAGGAATGGCAGCGACCAATCAGAACAGATCCCGCTGCAAACAGCAGGTATAGCCAAATGAGTGCATATCTGCTGAAGATTCTGGAATAATCCCAACCTCACTGGGCTTTGGTTTCTCCATCTGCAATAATGGGTATGGCCACTGTAATAGTACCAGTTTATATGGCTGTTGTGTAGACTAAATTAGCTAATGTGTACAAAAGATTGAGAAACCAGTGTCTGGCACATAGAAAGCACCCAGCAAGAGTTAGCTTTATTATTGGTTCTGTCTTCTCTCAGACTCAGTGACTCAGGGTGATTCTCACTTTTTTTTTAAAAGTTTTTTTTTGTTTTTCTTAACAGGACTTTATTGGGGAACAGTGTGTACTTCCAGGACTTTTTTCCAAGTCAAGTTGTTGTCCTTTCAGTCTTAGTTGTGGAGGGCGCAGCTCAGCTCCAGGTCCAGTTGCCGTTGCTAGTTGCAGGGGGCGCAGCCCACCATCCCTAGCGGGAGTCGAACCGGCAACCTTGAGGTTGAGAGGACGCGCTCCAACCAACTGAGCCATTCGGGAGGCAGCTCAGCTCAAGGTGCCGTGTTCAATCTTAGTTGCAGGGGACAGAACCCACCGTCCCTTGCGGGACTCGAGGAATTGAACTGGCAACCTTGTGGTTGAGAGCCCACTGGCCCATGTGGGAATCGAACCGGCAGCTTTCGGAGTTAGGAGCACGGAGCTCTAACCGCCTGAGCCACCGGGCCGGCCCTGATTCTCACTTTTAAGGGAGACTACCCAAATGAGCCTGTTGTGTGTACCTGGGCTCACTTCCTAGCTCACCTCTGGTTTCCCATGCCAACTTGGTTGGCTCTCCTGTTAGTCTACTCTTTAGAAGTTCTCAAATTTTACAATGCATATGAATTTCTGGGGGATCTTGTTAAATTACAGGTTCTGATTGAGGAGAGGCGGGTGGGGATTCTACATTTCTTACAAGCTCCCAGGTGGTGCTGATGCTGGTTTCAGAAGCAAGAGTCTAGAAGTTCATTGCAGAAACAAGTGTCACCTGATGGATCTGTAAATGTTTATTGAACACCTGCTCAGTGTTAGGGCTGGCCTCCAACCCCAAGTAGCAGATAGGCTGGCTATTGCACAAACGCAGGTTAAAACTAAAAAATCAGGCCAAGGAGCAAATGTGCCGAATAGTAGGTGGTGAATCCATTCTCTGCTCAGTAGTCAGAATGATGCTTTAAAGGAGTCCATAACTGCCCTGTTTACAGCTGTCCAATGGCTCCCACCTCATTCAGTATAAAAGCCGAATTCTCCTGGATTTTTCCAGGCACTGCATCATCTGGTCTTGCTTCTGACCTCATCTCCCATCACTCAGCTTCATTCTAAACTCACCTTTTGTTCCTTGAACCCGATACCCAATTTCCTTCCTACCTGAGAGCCTTTAAATTTGCCTGGTTAATGTTTGTCCTTCAAACTGGTGAATGCCTGGCCTCTTATTCAGCCTCTCTTGCCTCCCAGAGAGACTTTCCTTGACTAAAGGCAGTTGATCTAAAGTAGCTGCCCCCAGTCGAGATCAGGTAGTCTATATTGTATCATTCTGTTTGTTTGTTTTATTTTGTTTTTAATAGAACACCTGTCGCCTGTCCTGCAGGGCGGCCTGCAGGGTCTCAGCTCCCGCTTCCCGCACAAGAACACAGGATATGCTGAGGCCAAAAAAGGAACACCATGGAGCCATAGGTAGGGGAGTCATACCACTATGGTCTCACTGGAGGCTGGATTCACACGATGTGCGACCTGCTGTCCGCTTTTCTGCTAACCGACCCACTCTCCACTTGCTAGCTGCAATCCGCCTCTCTGCAATCCGCAATCCACACTCCGCCGCTTGCTAGCTCAGCCACCATCTTCTTGCTAGCCCCCATTTTTTCCTGCTAGCGTAGCCACAGCAGTTATATTAGTGGCCAATGGCTCACTGGTTAAGCTGACGGCCAAATAGCCACAGCTGATGGTCATCCAATCACAGTTGATGGCCATTTACTACCTGAGCCAGCACCTTTCTATGTGAGGCTGAGAGCCTGGAAACTGCTCTTGGGGGCTCTGTCCCCACAATGCCTAAGTTTGATGTTTTGGCATTTATTGCTGGAGCTCCGTGAGGACAGAGGTGTCTGCCTGTCTTATTCTGCTTTATGCCCAGGACTGAGAACAGCATCGGGCCCAGAATCGGCCTTCATTGAGGATCTGTTGAATGAATGAAGGAACGAGTGTTACAGGGTGTTTAAAGAGGTGAGAGGCACCTGTGGTGCCTCAGGTGGGTGAGAGGAGACATCACAGAAAGCTCACGTGCAGAAGAGAATTATCGGAGCTCCCCTGGGGTCAGTATCTGTGGAAGGGTCAGGAAGGCAACAGGAGCAGGCAGAGGGAGAAGTCTGGCTGCAGTCGGGGATTCACTGACAGGTAAGCTGGAAGGAGGAGCCGGGTGGTGCAGAGAGCCCAGCAGAAACCCAGGCAGGGAGTTTGCAGGGCCTGATCCCAGGTGGAGATTAACCAGAGGGCTGGGGCAGGAGTTCTCTCTCCTCATACCCTGAGGGCAGAGTGAGATGAATCATGGGTAGGATGAAGACCTTAGGAGGCTGCAAACATGTCCTTGACTTTGTTCTTATATATTGTTTTAGTGTTGGTCAGTGCCAAATTCTCATCAATCAGCTGCTAAGCATATTTAATCACCTTATGTAGATACCTCTTCTATATTTTCTTCAAGAGCAAGTGTTTTTCAGCTGAACAGAGAACCAAACATCCAGCATTTGCAAAAATGAGCATTTCTGAAAGGATTCTCTGTTTTTGGTCCTTTGATGGGCAAGCACTGGGCACATCCCCCCATGTGGTGTCTGGTGGGCTTCTCTGGAGACCCCCCTGGATGCCCAGATTGTATTGAATGGATGGTTAGGAAGTAGCCAGCAGCAGTGTGGGGGAGAGACCAACAGATGGACCCTGAGAGGTGGAACAGTGCCCAAGAAAGAGGTATGCTTGGTATCTAGGATTCACTAGCTGGGCTGGCTTCATGAGTGTACAACCTGTGCAGTCACACACAGCCCCATGATTCGTTTAATGCTTTGCAGTCACCTTCTTGACATTGTCAATACATTTTGAGCAAGGGGCTTTGCATTTTCAATTTGCACTGGGCCCGCAAATTATGTAGCTGGTTCTGCTCACCAGCTCTGGTGCCTGGGCCCAGGGCTGGTTCCCCAGGGATTGTCTGGGAAAGACTGAGGAATCTGGTTGGGAGGTGAGCCCAGGTTGCATTCTTGAATGGATTCTGCATGTGAACCAGGAATCATGGAGCCTGCTTCACCCAGAGGAGAGGAGAGGACAAGGACTAGAGGTTTTTCCCAACTGCGGATCAGGCTGTGGAGATTCATTGGGGGGGTGGGGGAAGCCAGCCCCGAGGCTGAGGCCGCTCTTTTACAGATGCCACAAGCCTCCCACCCTCATAGCGCCTGGTTAGCTGTCAGACTGCTGACAAGACGCTAGGGTTTACAGGGCTGGGGAGATGCCTCCTTTGGGCGGGACAGACAGCGTGGCCTGGCTCCTGGGCAGACAGCTGATCTGGATGTCAATATTAGGCCGGTTCTCTGAGGCCTGGGCCTGCATCTCTGTGACCCTCAGTTCAGCCTGGCCTGGCTCATCAGTCTAGGGGAAGGTGGTGGCAGCTCCTTGGAGAAGACTGTGAGAAGCTTGGATGTTGTCCTGTTGTGCCAGGTGCCACAAAGAGCGAGACCCCAGTTGCAGCGCCCAGAGTCCTGAGGGGGCCCCCCGTCCCAAATTTAGGTCACTGCTTTGTCTTTGCACACTTATGGTCTTTCTGCGCCTGTTGTGTCTTGTCCCTCAACTCCTTCCACTCTAGGTTCAAACCTCCTCTCTCCCTCTGTGACTGATACCACCTGCCTCAATTTACCCAGGTACTTGTTACTTTCTCTTGCAGTTCGCTCTCAGTTGGCAGAGCTAGGGCCTGTTTCCTACTTTATTCCTCAGTCATTTTTTTTTTTTTGAATTTTTTTTTTCCCAAGTCAAGTTGTTGTCCTTTCAATCTTAGTTGTGGAGGGTGCTGTTCAGCTTCAAGTTGTTGTCCTTTCGGTCTTAGTTGTGGAGGGCACAGCTCAGCTCCAGATCCAGTTGCCGTTGTTAGTTGGCGCAGCCCACAATCCCTTGCGGGAGTCAAGGAGTTGAACCGGCAACCTTGTGGTTAAGCGGATGCTCTCCAGCCAACTGAGCCATCTGGGAGCTCAGCAGCAGCTCAGCTCAAAGTGCCTGTGTTCAATCTTAGTTGCAGGGGGTGCTGCTGCCCAACCTCCGTTGCAGGAGTCGAGGAATCAAACTGGCAACCTTGTGGATGAGAGCCCTCTGGCCCATGTGGGAATTGAACCGCAGCCTTCGGAGTTAAGAGCACGGAGCTCCAACCACCTGAGCCACCTGGCCAGCCCTCCTCAGTCATTTTTGAACACTTTTGAACAAACTCATTTTGTTTTTGCATTGTGGCTCCAAATTATGGAGCCCATCTGCTGATCTGCTCACCACGGCAGAGAGAAACAGATACACAGGTGCTAGAGACCAGAACCTGACAAGGGGTTCTGATTGCTGGAGGTGTCTGACAACTCTGAAAGGGCAGCCACAGTCCCACGGGAATGCGGTGCCGAATGCCTACTGTGTGCCAGTAAGGGTAGCAGTGCTGGCCTGGCTGGTGCAAACAGAACCCCTTTCTTCAAGGAGTTTACCCAGGAGAGCGTTTATAAGTAGGGCAAAACCTGGCGGTCCAGGGGCCTCACCCGCAGGAGCAGGGAGAAAACCCTGGCGGCAGGGAGCGGAGGAGGGGCGTCCTCCTGCCGGTTCAGGCCCTGCCCCGTTCTGGTCGCCGGCCTCCGAGAACTGAAAGGGCTTCTGTGTTCTGTCCCCCGCCTGCCCGCGGGGCTGGGAGCACATTTCCTCAGCTGCGCCAGACCCGGGAGGCTCAGCAGCCCCTCTGGGGACGTACACAAATAGTTCCAAGCCCAGCTGCCGGGCCAGTTACCTTGGAAACCAAACTCAATCTCCTGACGTCACCGGGCCGTTGCGTAGCAACCGGCACAGACTCTCCCTCTCCCAGCCCAGGCGCTGAGGTCGTGGTAGCCACGGGGGCGGCGGGGGCGGTGACGCCCCCGTCTGGCCGCCAGTCCTTGCCGCCCTTTGCCCGCCGGGCAGCGCCGGTGTCCTGCTCTGGAGCTGCGGCCGTGATCCTGGAGCTGTACCTCCTTGCAACGGAAAGGGAACCAGCCCCAGCGGAGTAAAACCGCGCCGCCTGGCCCCGTTGTGGCCTAAGTGCGGCCCGCAGCCAGCCAGGATTTCTCTCGCAGAGAGAGGTCCTTGTTCGCAGTCACCCGTCTGATTGCCATTTTCTGTTCTGACCAGGCCAAGGAGCAGGTGGCAGCACGGGGTGTTTTCATTCTCCAGTCGCCCAGAAAATCTCTGCCGAGCTTGGCCAGCTGCCTTGGAAGTGTAGACACTGGGCCCTGCTCATGCCTTCCTCCAGTCCTGCGCCTAACCAGGGCGTCTGTGCTATGACATCCATCTCCTTGCCTGGGCTGGGGAGCCAGCTCTGGTCCAGGGAGTGGGGACGAAGGGGCTTGCGTGATCACCTCCCTGAATTTCTAGTGTGGGCCTTGTTCTTAGGCTGCTCCATCCCCTGCCCATGTCTATTGCACACCACAGCCTATGATAATCTGCTGAGTCCCGCAGCCCAGGCTGGGAGACAGCAGAGATTCAGAACCTCACGCAGGGGGCCAGCAGCAACCTGCCATTGTGCCCTGTTCTACCTCGACTCACCCACCTTTGGCTGGGGCAATCCCAGCCACCTTCTCTACCAGAGGACCCTTGCTTGTCTTGTTCCAGCTCAGCGTGGGTAGAGGCCATCTGTGGGAGGTGATTTTCCTCACCAAAAAACTGTATTTTGAGAAGTACTAATAAAATAAAGGCCATCAGAAATGAATCAAGGTGTTTTAGGTGAATCATATTTTCTCAACTGGTCGATTTTAAAAATTCAGAGATGCAGAGGTGTTTTTTTAATCTGTGGAGTTGAGGGGAGTTCACCTAAGAATGCCTCAGATCTTTCCAAAGCACTCTGTTAAAGGGAAGTTCTGATTATGGGTAGAACAGTCACAGACAAACTTATGTGTACTGGGTGGGCACACCCCAGAGCTCAGAGCCTAGGACTAGGCAAACATCTGACCTCATCTGAAATCCTGGCCTGTTCTGTAGGAAAGGTGACTTTTATCCGCTGAGGAACCTTTCAGATGCTGGAGTAGGTAAGGTTAAGACAATGCCACCTACAGTGCTGGACCTAGGGGTGCCAGGAGGGGACAGGTTTGCCTCAGCTCCCTTCTTCCCCCTCCCTGGGAGGGGTGTGGCTCACTGTGCACAGATGCCTGGTCAGAATGGTATTGGGAGCACCGAAGAGGAGGGATTTCCAACATGTGATCCAGGCTGGGCCAACCAGATCCTTCCCCTGGGGATTTATCAGACTGGAGCAAGGAAACAGGGCTTTCCTCTTGGTCGTGGAAGTGTAAGCTTGTGGGCCTGGAGCCACATTTCCTGCAAGGAACAGAAGCCTGGAGGAGAGTGTTTGAATGAACTCAGAGTCTAGAGGCTTTGGCTAGCAATAAATGATAAAGATTTATTCAAGAGTCTTAGGATTTGCAAACCAGAAAACACAACTAGGCAATACCTAGAGAGTGCCAAAGAAGAAAAAACTGAGGGTTCTTATAATAAAAGGTATGTTCTTGAGAAGAATGGATCCTGCATTCTTAGGCTCAGGATTGGTCCAAGATGGTAATCCTGTCGATAACCAGTGGTCTGGACAATGGATATCAGATGGTCTGGATACATGAACATTCTTCCTCAGTCTTTTAGACGGTAATCAGCAGGTTATCTGGAGGTCTGTTGTCTATCCAGACATTAACCCCAGGACTGGAAAAGTTCAAAAGGTCAAGTTCCCAGGCTAGTAAAACAAGAATAGAATAGTTTCCTCAGGGCTCAACCTTCTTTATTATTATTATTATATGTATTGGGGAAGGGGAACAGGACTTATTGGGGAAACAGTGTGTCCTTCCAGGCCTTTTTTTCCAAGTCAAGTTGTCCTTTTCCGTCTTAGTTGTGGAGGGGGGCGCAGCTCAGCTCCAGGTCCAGTTGCCGTTTCTAGTTGCAGGGGAAGCAGCCCACCATACCTTGCGGGAGTCAAACCAGCAACCCTTGTGGTTGAGAGGATGCACTCCAACCAACAGAGCCATCTGGGAGCTCAGCGGCAGCTCAACTCAAGGTGCTGTGTTCAATCTTAGTTGCAGGGGGCGCTGCCCACCATCCCTTGGGGGACTCGAGGAATTGAACTGGCAACCTTTGTGGTTGAGAGCCCACTGGCTCATGTGGGAATCGAACCGGCAGCCTTCGGTGTTAAGAGTATGGAGCTCTAACCGCCTGAGCCACCGGGCTGGCCCTTTTGTATCCTTTATAATACCCTTCATAATAAACTGGTGATAGTGAATAAGGTTGTTTCCGGAATTCTGTGAGCTGTTATAGCAAATTATCCAACCTGAGTAGGAGTTATGGGAACCCATGAATTATAGTCAAAATTGTTACCAGAGAATGGGCTCTTCTTGGTGAGGTGTCCAGGTTCTTGGTGTCTCTAGCAAAGAATTGAATGAGACACAGAAATAAAATGGTGAAAGAGTAGTTTATTAGAAGAGATGGTACACTCCAAAGAAATAGGGGTGGACCCAAGCAGAGAATGGCTCAAGGGCCCAAGGTGGCATTATTGGGAGAAATAGTACAATCCAAAGGATTTGGAGAGGGCCCAGAGCAAAGGCAAAGCTCAAGAGGCTCAAAGGGATCGGACTGGTGAGGACTTGGAGTTTCTATCCTTTTTTCCCTAGAATGGGCTGTTCCTTTTCGGGCGTGGGACCACATGATTGACACCTGTGACAGACAAGAGGCTATTACCTCATCTTTTTATTTTTATTTATTTTATTTTTTAATTTATTTTTTATTTTTTTTACAGACTGGATGATGTGTCTGAAATAAAGTGGCCAAAGGCATCTTACAATGTTTTACAGGTCTTTTTTCAGAATTGTCAGTTTATGAGATACATAGTAATTCTGTATGTCCACTTTAGGGTTTCAGGACTCGCATTTGCTGATTTGTTTGTTCAATCACTCATATAGACCCTTAAACAACTATTGTTTGAGGGCCTGTTCTGTACCTGGAATGTGACCCAGCTGATACCATCAAAAAAGTTCAGAGGTTAGTGCAGAATCGGATGAGAAAGAAAGCTTCCATAGTACAGTGTTATAAGTATTAGGACGGGGATAAAATGTACTATTGGATCCCTTTCCCATTTTGTTTCTCTCTCCCCCTTGCTTTACTACCTTTGAGTCTTCCCCCCACTACCTCTCCCCTCCCCCACAGCAGTCATTTCCAGGAAGGACCTGGATGGGGGCGGGGGGGGGTTGATATGGAGTGCGAGATGGCAGCTGAGGGGTTCTCACCTCATTTTTTTAGACTGTGCATGTTCCTTCCCAGAATCCAGTCTGTTATAGAGATATTAATGGACTTCCGCATATACCTATGATAGTACAATGATGGTATAATGAAGCCCAGGTGAAATGAAGGTCGTGGCCTTTACTGCGCAGGTGTGAGTGGCTGGTTTAATCTAGTTGGGTATTTTGTACCCATTTGTTCCTCATAGGGGTAGATAATTACAATGAAAAGGGGAAGTTTTGGGTGGAGAGGGGAGGTCTTTTGGGCGGTCGCATTCTGTGGGTTGTGCAGGAATGCAGAGACCCAATGCCTGTCTCTAACTGCCTCCCTTGTTTTCCCCTTGAGAGATGTGATCCCCATATTGGGGGATGCATGGAACTCTCGCCCTATCTGATCGCAGATGAGAGGAAGGGGTCTCGAGATCCGCCTGGAAGACCGTGTTGGCTTTGCTTTCGAGCTGTCGCTACCTACTGGCAATCTTGCTGGGGTATCCTCTGTATCCCCAAGGCTCCTGAATGAGGGAAAATAGGTTTTAATTGATAAATCCGTTAGCTCTATAGAGCCTGTGGCCATTCAACCAGTCACTCAGGAGTCGTTAATTGTCCAGGAGTTAGGCTGGGAACGGGCAGGAAAGAACATTAGGCTTCAGTGATTACAATCAACAAGTATGAATCACAAGTTTTAGGGTAATTATCTAAAGCAAGGATAGGAGCTAAAAAACTGGGGAAAAGGAAACTTAAGGAGAAGGAAACTTAAAATTTCTATAGGAAAGAAAACAAGTTTTTCAGTGGGAGGGGCTACTTGTTGACCCGTTTCAAAATTGGACAGAAGTGTGGGTAACCTAGGGGCCCACTACATACAACTGACATCTTTGATGGTGCAGTCTTGTGGGACTGAGCCCTTAACCTGTGGGGTCTGTGCTAATTCGAGGTGGTTAGTGTCAGAGTTGAATTTAATTACAGGACACCCAGGTGGTGTCCATAGAGAATTGGAGAATTGGTGTGGAAAACCCACACATTTGGTGTCAGAAGTGTTGTGAGTAGAAAAATAATTGTCATTTAACTCATTTCTTTCACAAGTGGACCTCAAATCCCCTAGTGTCTGGGCTGTGGTCTTTTGTCCCTCCTGGTGCAGGCTAGTAGTGCCTTCCCTCCAGCAGAGGGCGCTGTGCTCCCCCATTCTTAGGGACTCAAAGCTCAAGATCCAGGCCCAAGAAATAGGGCTTCCTCTTAGCCCAGAGAAGGTCCAGTTTTTCATTTAAATATTTAAGTATGTACTTAAGACCTTAGTTTACCTTTACAGTTTATCACATTTCCCTGGGGGACTGCCCTAATCTATGATCACTTTCTTTTGGAGACACCCTTTCCTGGATCGAATCTGTGCCTCATCCAGCCAAACCTATAAACTTGACCGCAGTCAGGCGGTGACTTCAACCAATTAGCCAAGTGGCTGTAGACTAAACAAGAATATTGTCCTTACAAAATAAGTAAAATCACGGACAAAGATTTATTTTTTTTAACCATATTCAAAGTGGTCTCAAATTTCTGTTATTATAAAAAAATTCTTTAAAAAAAATCTTTGCACTTTTAACATGATTTGAAATTGTGGGACATACACACACACACACACACACACACATCCACATCTGGGCATGCGCGGGGGTTGAGGGGGGTTGAGCAGTCTCAGGTCACAGGTTAGGTTCTCCCGACCATAGACTGAGCTAGAAGAAAGCCACAGTGTGTGGTGGGGGGATGGAGCCTGTGATGCAGAGCCCACATCACCCCAGCCAGCTCTCTGGGTGCTCTGGAGCTCGAGTTGTCCTAAGCTGGCCCAGGATAGTCAGGCCTTAGACTCCTGCATAAACCAGTCATGGGATCGGGCCACCCAGGAAGGCATGATGTTGGGCCAGGTGACTCTTTGAAGGGGCTGGTGCTGAAGGCTGTCCCCTGACAGTGCTCACAGCAGCTGGGGGAACAAGTCCTTCACTGAAGGGGGCAATCCACCTTGGGGTAGAGGCCACAGAACCCCTTCTGCTGTTTGCCAGAACTTGTTGGAGCCCTTCCCTTAGCCAAGCCCCTGCTGGGCTCAGATGTTAGGACCCTGTGCCCGCCCTGCTGGCTCTTGGCCCAGCCTCAATGTTTCTTTAAGCAGATCCTCTTCTTACAGCAGAACCCACACCCAGAAAGATCGTTATCAATCCTAGAGAAACACTGTCGGGTGTTAACCATGATAAATAAAGGAGAAGGAGTGAAGAGGAGAAGGCAGCTTTGTAGGGGTGAATTTGTAACTGAGTTATTCTCAGCACCAAAGAGTACCCTACATACAGTCACTCCGTTATGCTGACAACTGCTTATTCTTTTTCCCCTTACACACCTTCTGCCTCTACTAACTACCTCTCCCCAATAGTGTTCAATTTTTCTCCATCACACATGGTGACCTACACCCCTGTGCTGTGCCTTTCCTTTCTCATTCGGGACACCTTATCCAGAGCTGGGGTGCACCCACTTCTCTCCATGTTCGGCTCTTCAGCCCTGAGTGTGCAGCTCTGACCTTCTCCCCAGGTGCACTGGCACCGGGATGCCTGGGGGTCCCACCTGCAGAGAAGGTGTGCTGCCAGGCGGATTTGCCAACACAACTGTTTATCCCACAGCAAGAGGAAGGCTGGGAGCAAGCAGGGAAAGTCAGTCCTTAGCACATAGCTCCACAGAACACTCCACAATAATCCTAATAACCGCTAACACTTATGTGCATATAGCACCCAATTATGCACTGGACACTGTTGTGAGCACTTGACTCATTAACTCATTTAATCCTCACAATAGTCCAATGCAGGAGGTGTTATAGTCACTTTACAGATGAGGGAACTGCGGCCCAGAGGGATTCAAAGTAATATAGCTAGTAGGAGGTAGAGTCAGGATTCAAGGCAGCCTGGACCCCAAGGCCATGCTCTTTATAGCTCTGCCAGCTTTAACACACTTCCTAAGGGGATCCCCCAATTCTCAGTGACCCTGGCCCAAGAGGTAGGAATGAGGCCCAGGCCAGGTAATGAGGTATCTCATTGCCAGGACCTCAGTGATTGGTTCAGAAGAACGCATGGGAGCCAAGCTAGGCCCAGCAGTACCCTCCCCTGGGACTCTTCTGCCAGAGCTAGTGGGAACAAGGGACTCTGTCTTTCCAGGAAGGTGGCTGAGCCACCTGAGAATGAAGCCAGCACGGGGGGGGGGGGGGGGGGGGGGGAGGGGAATTGGGGGATGGGGGGCAGAGCTGGAAAGACAGCTGGGTCCCACCACGCCCACACTTGGCAATTATGCTAGCTGGCTAATCCCTTCACCTAATCAGGTTCGGTTTCTGTTCCTCTGATCTTTAATTCACCATTGCAGTTTCAGTATCTAGCAGTAGCTGGCACATAGTGGCATTTACCTGGTTCAAAAAATATTTGTTGACAGCATTTGGGGTCTACTCTGGCATCTTTGTTGCCCATTCTGTGCTCTGGGCTCTGGCCAGGTTGAGCTGCTTGATCCCCGCCCCCCCACACCCAGCACCCATCACGGCTGCCTTTGTTCTTACGCCTCTGGCCTCTGTTGGGGGGACACCATCTCTCCTCTCTGTTTAGGTCTGACTCAATCGCTTCTGGGGGCAGTGGGTGCGGGGTGATTACTGGGATCTGAACTGACAATCTCCCTCCTCTGAATTCTTTGCTTTCACTACATGGAAACAGTTAACCTCTCTCACCTACAGAAAGTGGCAGCTCCTTGAGGGAAGGGGTAGACACACCTGGTTCATCCTTGTATCCCTTTGGGCCTGGCATCAGATTTCCTCATATGAGCCCCATGCAGGGGAGGAGTGGCAATTGTGTACCTCTGGGGCCAGACTGGTGACATCAATCACTGATGCAGGCAAGGTAGGTCCTTCTAAAGCGGGCAGCTTAGCTACCAGTTGCTCTGAAGAAATAAGACTCCTAGATTTTCCAAGAGAAGCAGAAATCCATATTTTTATGTAAAATCTCTGGGTTTTTAAACATTGGCAACGAATTCACAATTTGAGAAATACCATATAGGGCAAAAAAATCCATCAGTGGGCTGGTGTCGGCCAAGGGCCCCTTTTGGAGATGCTGTTAGAAATGAGTAATGGATGAACGAATGAATCCACGGCCAGGCCTGCAGCACGAAGTGTGTGGGGTGTGACTGTGTAAAGCCCCTGTCTAGGGGCAGAAGTTGGGGCTGATGTCCAGTTAGAACCTCACTCACCAAGTGACAGGACTGGTGTGGCACTGTGTGCAGCCAGAAGGTGGGCTGGTGGCTCTTTCCAAGAGCATGCGGCTGCCTTTCCAAGGTGACAGAGTCATAGACAAGAGCAAAAGCCATGTAAGGAGACCTGGGTCTGGGGTGACCCACTTTGTCCTGGTTTGCCTGGTTTAAAATCTGGAATTCCCACATTCCAGGAACTCTCCTTGTCCCAGGAAAACCCTGACTGTCAGTCACCCTCGTTAGATCCCTGTTCCCACCTATCCCGGGCTTGCTAGAGGATCATAACATGGCCCCTGAAATGTTCGGGCTCATTAAATGCTGGACACCATGTGTTAGGTCCTGCACGGTTTCCCTTACGTCTTATAATGTCTTCATGGTGTAGATTCGTTATCTGTTGTATAGAGGAGAGTCAGAGATTCAGAGGGTGAAGTGAATGGCTCCGTGCCCTCACCCTCTCTCAGAGGGCCCTAGCAGGGGGGCAACCTGAGCCTGCTAGGCCAGTAGGCCCTGGGGAAGGGTCAGGTCTCACTTCCTCAGGAATGCACTTACCTGGTTGGCAGTCCAGCGAGGATCAATTTTTGCAGGTCTGAGACTCCCACGCCTGGCCCTGAGCCCTGCCCAGGCTCTACTCTTTACATGCTTGGCCCCAGCCCCTGAATGGTACCACCTGGGAAGCCTTCAGAGGACACCTTTCTGTTTCCAGAACACCCTAATCTGCTCCTGTTCCTCCACCCTGTGCCCACTGCACGGACAGGGGATAAGGCCGGCGCTTAGAAAATAAATATTGCTGGTGATTTATTGCCTGGTCTAGGGAGAGCTGTCCAGGGCAGGGGTGGGCAAGGGGGCAGGGCGTGAAGGTCTCAGGGCCTCGGGAGGTTACTAAGCCAGTCCTTTGGGGCTCCCTGCACAGGGTCTAGTCACAGTCACAGCCAGTATGGTGTGAGGTGAGGTGGCTGGTGAGGTAGCGCATGGCTGAGTGGATGCCCTCTACAGTCCTCTGCTCCATCCTCTCTAGCATGTGGGTGACGGAGCGCAGGGCCAAGTCAGTGCCTGCAGCCAGTCCGGAGGAGAAGGCCAACCTGACATTCCCCAGAATACTGGAGACAGAGTGCAGCCTGGGGCCCCGGCTGTGTAGCAGTTCTGACACGGAGCTATGGCCAAAGGCCAGCAAACCCGAGGCCACGCCCATGGTGGCCTCAGACCACATCAGGATGTCTGCCAGGGAGCTGATGGACCCCTCGCCCCAGTTTAGTAAGCTGGTCACAGAGTGCATGTAGTTGTTCTCCTCTCTGGCCATGTACAGGCTCTGGTCCAGCGGTGTCCTCCTCGGGGCCACCGTGGGGCTCTAGGTGAGTGGGGAGCACTGCTCCCTGGGAGGGAGGGACTGGCTGAGCCTGCAGGTCTCCTGAGTGGTCCACCAAATCCCCCTCAGTCACTACCTGGGACTCAGCTGAT
The DNA here is from genome assembly GCF_004115265.2 of Rhinolophus ferrumequinum. Lineage (NCBI taxonomy): Eukaryota > Metazoa > Chordata > Mammalia > Chiroptera > Rhinolophidae > Rhinolophus > Rhinolophus ferrumequinum. The sequence continues at coordinate 6,883,371 of NC_046291.1, forward strand.
GGCAAAGCTTCACTGTCAGGATGCAAGGCCTCCGGACTTTCAGGTTTCTTTTCAACAGCTTCAGTGATGCCTGTGGCCGGAGTGTCAAGCTGGCTGTTGGCATCTGCAGTGCTCACAGTGGGCACATTTTGGGGAGACTGTACCTCAGCACTTGGGGTCAATGGAACTAATGTTTGCTCCCTGTCCAGGGCACCTACCGCTTGTGGTATCTCCTCCTTAACCAGTGAGTCATGTTGGAAAGTCTGAAGACTCTGAGTCATCCTTGAATCTTGCACTGGCCTGTCCCACACTGGGTTCTGGAGGCTCTTGGATGTTTGCAGGGCATCTGGGGCTGGGTGGGCAAGATGGGCTTTGGTCTCCTTGGGCTCCTGGCTGTGCTCTGCATCATCTTCATGCTTGTCCTTGTCCCCAGACACTGATATGGCCTCGGAAGTGGCTGGCTTGATGGAGGCCTGATTTACATCCTGCCGTTCAGCTGACACTGCAGCACCATCAGGCACTGCAAGGAGGGGGACCTGATTTTGGGATCCTCCTGTTGGGCTGTCTGAAGACCTGTTGTCATCATGTGTGGGGATGCTGGAGACGCTGGCATTTCCTGAGGGCACGGTGGTCATCTAGGCCCTCTGTTACTTCTGCTGGTTGAGGGAGTGGCCATGCCCCTGCTGGGCCGAGTTGTCCAGGTGGTGAGGTCACAGGGGGCTGTTGGCAGCTGGCGATGTCACAGGCACCTGAGCTTCCAGAATGGTTGCCCTAGTGGGCTGAGTCCACAGGATCATTTGTAGCTGACTTTGCAAGTGCATAAGGAGAGAAATGTAAACATCTTGGAAAAGGATGTAGGTGTGTATATAGGTGCAGCTGTCCTAAGGATTCATAATGGCTATGACTGATGAAAGAGGATGAGATGAAAGAGGACGTGATGTATAATAAATCCTATAAGGGACCACTCCCAGCACGTCCCTGTCCACACCAGGGATTCAGACCCTGGTTGGGACAGTCTTTCAGCAGAAAGTCAGTTTCCAGCAGTGGTGAGTAGGAGGAATAAGTGAAGGCTAAGGGCCTGGGCAGCTCCTAGCCCTGACCGTCTTTGGTTGTGGGGTGCTATACACTGAATGTTTGTGTCCCCTCCAAATTCATATGTTGAAAGCTAATTGCTAATGTAATAGTATTTGGAGGTGGGGCCTTTGGGAGGTGATTAGATCATGAGGGTGGAGGCCTCATGAACTGGATTAGTGCTCTTATAAAAGGGACCATACAGAGCTCCCTCTCCCCCTCTTCTATTGTGAGGTTGCAGCTAGAAGACCACTGTCTTTGACCCAGGAAGTAGGTCTTCACCAGGCACGGAACCTGCAGCCCCAATGGACAAAGACAGAGGTTAACCCTCGTGATATAGGATAAACAGTCTCCATCTTTGTGCTCAGCTGGGCAGGGAGGGCAGAGAGGAAGTACAGAATCCTGGGGAGTGTTAGACAGCGTGATGGTAACGATGATGATGAGTCTTCTGGTTTAGACAGGCTGCCTGCTCTCAGGGGCTTATGGATGGTTTGCCCTTTCAAGGGCCTCTCCACCAAGTAAGCCCAAGATGCCCTTGGAGCGGACATCTGTGCATGCTGACTCCCAGGTCATTTCCCAGACTAGAAATCCATCCTCTGCCCCAGGAGTAAATAGTCCTGTAATTGCCCCAGTGAGTGAATATTAGCGTTGCCCACACCAGTGAGTATGTTCTAGGGCAATGGTCTTTTGCTAGACTCTCTGGGGAATCTGGGGGTCCCTCCCAGTGCCTTTTGCCTTTGAGGTGGGTTATTCCTAGACCCTCTGCTGCACTAGTGTGTGGGTGATGTGAATCACTGAGTTGGAGCACCCATAGCAATGAGGGTGCATAGCAAGATGGGGTCAGACCCCAGTCCAGCTCTGGGGGTGGGTCATGATGTTCTAAGCCATTTCCTCGAGAAGCAACTGGATCACGCCCAGGTCTTCATGCAATGCTGGCCATGAAGCCATGAGAACGAGGTGAGGTCTTCTAGGGCCTCTGGGAGGTTTCCTTGCTAATCAGGAGACCGAAGAAGATGTGGTCCACCTCTGTTCCTGTACACAATCATATTGGGCCTCTTGTGACCATGAGGGCACCTGGCCTGAGAAAAAGCCCCACACAGAGGATGGCGGAGCCGTTGGGTCGCAGGAAAGTAGAGCAAAGCCTTCATCAAAGTGCACCTGTGCCACCACAGACTGTGGACCACAGGGCTCCTCATCCGAAAAAGCAAACATTGTTGTTTCCCCCCAGAAGCTACAATGGGAACAGAGAACTATAAGCCAACCTTGGCATCTGTAGTGGGTTGCATTGTGGCCCCCCAAAAGATATGTCCATCTCCTAACCCCTGGATTCTGTAAAGGTGACTGGACTTTGCACGTTAAATAATTTAAGGGTCTTGGGATCATCTGGAATTAGGGTGGGTCCTAAATCCAGTGACTGGTGTCTCTATAAGAGAGGAGTGTTTTAACTCTGTTTTCCTTGATTCTGTGTGTCTATTTGGCATTCATGAATCACAGAGCCAAAAGTATTTATCTCTCACCTGCAAGTCAGCTTGCCCGGAACTCTCATTTCCTGTGCAGACGGGCTGATCCAAGGCTGACCCCCCACCCACCTTCTTATCTCTCACCAAGCCAATATTGCCCCTGCAACTAAGTCATCCCAGGGCCAGGTACCGGGCAATGAGAGACCACCGCTATAGCTTGAAGTCCATAGTATTATTCAAACTAACCAATCCTAGGCTGTTTACTCTGCCTGTCTTGCCTTTCCCCTGGAAACTCCAATGAAGGCTCTGGCCTAGGCCTTCTCCTCGCTCCTGTCTTTTGTCCACCAGCCACGCTGAAATTTACAACGTGGCTCTGTATGGTGGCGCATGCCCCTTCTCTTGGGAAATCTAAGTAATAAATTCGTTCCACGGCATTGACCTCTCCGTGTCATCCACTCAGTTGCCTTCATAAATTAAAATCCCACAGGTACAAATGACACACTGAGGGAAAAGGAGAAGGGAGAAGACACAGACTCAGAAGACAGTCATGTGCAGACTGAGGATGCACGTCAAGGAAAGCCTGGAACGACTGGAAGCTGGAAGAGGTAAGGCAAGATCCGCCCCCCCCAGAGCCGTCATGGAGAGCATGGCACTGCTGATACCTTGATTTTGGACTCTGGGACTCCACAACTGTGAGAGAATAACTTTCAGTTGTTGTACAGAACCCAGTCTATGGTAGTTTGTTACGGCAGCCCCAAGAAGCTACTAGAGCATCTAACAGTGAGGATCCAAGGCTGACCCCCCACCCAGTTATTGAGTCTTCATTCTAAACATGCTCAGACACTGTGCTATTTAATCGTCCCAACACTGCCCTGTGGTAAGTACTGTTATTATTATTTTACAGATGAGGAAAGTATGGTTCAACCAGCGGGGTAAGAGCCGGGATGAGAGCCAAGCTTTCGGGCCCATAAGCCCACAACCCCAACCACTGTACGACTGTGGGAACGGACATTGTGGAACCAGCATCCCTTTAGAGCAGGTCTGAACTTCCACAGACCTGTGCGATCACATTTGGGGTGAACCGACCTCCTGTCTCCTGAGTCCCTGATGCTGCCACCATGGGGTGGCCAATGGGATCTGGCCATTCTCCAGCCTCCCACGGCTGCTCCTGGGAGTGTGGGCTTGGAGCCTTCTGGAACTCTGTGGCCCTGTCCACATGTCCTCCATGACCCTATCCACCTCAAGAAGGGTGGTGCACATGGGTCCTGCCTGCTAGAGAGACCACCTTGGGTGGGCCTGCGGGCCCGAGTCTTTGGCTGGCTGCTCCTCGGGGCTCTCCATCCCAGTTCTGGGCTCCCAGGGCAGTCTTTCTGAATATCATCACTCTAAGGGGGTCTCCAGATTCTCCATCTTCCCAGAACTCCCACTTCCTGAATGTTCAAGACGCTTAAGGAGATGGAGCAACTCAGGCTCCATTAGCAGATAGAATGGGAACTCCACTGAGAACATACCCTGGGTTTGTTTGTAGGAAATGGATTAATAAGCCCCATGAGATGGGGGCTGAGACCCAAAAGGCATTCATTCTTTTTTTTAAAAAACCTTTTATTTATTTAAGTGTGTTTCTCCAGCACCCATCAGCTCCAAGTCAAGTAGTTGTTTCAATCTGGTTGTGGAGGGCACAGCTCACAGTGGCCCATGTGGGGATAGAACCGACAATCTTGTTAAGAGCACTGTGCTCTAACCAACTGAGCTAACCGGCTGCCCCGAGACCCAGAAGGCATTCTTAAATGACAAAGGACAGCTGCTACTTTCTAAGGAGTGGATGCCGTTAGCCCGAGGTCCTTTGTTTGGAAAGAGCTGGGTTTGGGCCAGGAGCCTACTACAGCCCAATTGTTCTGTGGGAGAGGGGGCGAGGATTTTGAAGGTTCTGGGAAATGCCTGCTGGTGTTGGCAGTGAGCAGCAAGGCAGCTGCACTAGAGGGGAGGAAGGTCAGGCCTCCTTGGGGTGCAGGAGGTGAGGCTCAGGAAGGACAGAAATATCTAGAGGGAATTTTTAAGTTGTTTGCACTGAGGTCTCCACGGTACACCCCTCATCTTCTCCACAACATCAGAAGTCACAGCTTGTTTGCTAGTGCTTTTGTGTGAGTGCTGGTGGCCAAGGAACTGCAGGCCAGGGGTGGTGGTGGTGGTGGGTGTGTGTGTGTGTGTGTGGTGTGTCTGTCTCCTGGAGGTTGGCTTGGAGCAGAGACTGTTATGGCTGCTTGCTCGTGGGTTGTGAAAGCATTCACGAGTCAGGTAGAAGTACAGAAGGAAGATTTATTAAAGTAAGAGGAGGGTTGGCTGGGCAGAGTCTTCTGGAAACTACCACAAACTACTGCCTCGAGTCTTTGTTTGGGCTGTTGATGAAAAAACATCCAGCCAAAGAGAAAGCTTATAAGAGTTTATTTGAGCCAAACTGACGACAACTGGCGGGAAGCAAAGTTTCAACGGATTGAGAAAATGCTCCAGAAAATGATGGGTTTGCAACTTATTTTATACATTAGAATCAAAGGAGGAGGGTTATATGAAATTCATTGGTTGTAGATTAAGAGGGTGGGAGAAACCAAAGTGAGGAAATCTCTGGGGTTGGATAAAAAGTAAAACGGAGAGACACACACTTCTTTTACATTGGTGGGTACAAAGTAGTTAATAGCATTTTACAGCACCTAGTGATGGTATTTGGGGAACAAGATAACAATGAGGGATTTTGTAGTTTCCTGCTCTGTTGTGGTGGGTTGTGCCACCCCTGGGGGGTCCAGAAAAAGGGATTACTCTGACATTCCAAAAGTATGTTATCTTGATGCAAAAAGACAACAGATAGGCTCACTTAAGGTAAAGATTGACCTTTGTCAAGGAAGCTACAGGCCAAGGATGTGACTTCCTGCCATGGCCCACCTTAGTTAGAAACTTTTATGTTCATGCCATCCTGTGTGGTTATTTTCAGTCTCCTGAGCTCGTCAGGTTTAATGTGTAGCCCCTTTTCCATTCACACGTCTCAGACTTTATAATTTTGTAACCACTATGTAAGTTGCTTCAGCCTGTAGTGGAGTTTTCTATTGAGTTTGGCTTTGGACATTGGGGTGGGGGAAAGTGAAGTTAAGCTGGTTATCACAACCTTTGCATATGTTGTGTAGATTTAAGTTGGAGCCAGGAGTGGATCCCACACAGAAGCAAAATCTCTCCCAAGTCACAGGGCCAGCATAGGCCGAAGTACACAGAAACATTGAAACTGGTCTGCACAGTAAAAGTATAGGAAGCAAGAATCATTAAGAGGCAAAGAAAGAAAAGAAAGCTTTCAAAAAGTTCCAAGCTAAGTTACACTTGTTAAATCAAATTATACCAGAGATCCAAATCTCAAAATAGACGATTTAGTGCCACCATTACAATCCCCCTGTCTTAACAGAGACTGCCCTTGGGGACACAGAGACAGGGACAGTGGAGAGCTGAGTTACAAAATGGTTCTGGGACAGTTGGTTAAGTACTTGGAAAGACACAGGGTTAGTTCCTCAGTTTCAATTTCAGACTTTAAAATGGTAAATGCAGAGAGAGAGAGAGAGAGAGAGAGAGAGAGAGAGAGAGAGAGAGAGAGGAAAGAGAGAGATCAAAAGCAAACTAAAAGAAAATATCTGATTTCTGTAAGAAGTCCTTTCTAAACATAAAAGCCAGTAAAGAAATTCAGAAGGCAAAAAATAGACAGAGGTCAAACAAACACTCTAAAATATTGTGGATGGAAAAGGGGCCACAGGTTAAACCTGACAAGCTCAGGAGACTGAAAATAACCACACAGGGTGATGTGAACATAAAAATTCCTAAGGTGGGCCATGGCGGGAAGTCACATCCTTGGCCTGTAGCTTCCTTGACAGAGGTCAATCTTTACCTTAAGTAAGACTGTCTATTATCTCTTTGCATCTAGGATAACATGCCCAAGGAATGTCAGCAATCCCTTTTTTCAGACCAGAGCAGGAAACTACAGAATCCCTCATTATTATTCTTGTCCTCTGATTACCATCTCTATGTGCAGTAAAAAGCAAACTATCAGTAACTATCCTGCACCCAACTGTGTAAAATAAGTACCTGTCTCTCCAATTTACTTTTATCCAATCCCAGAGATTTCCCCCCTTTGGTTTCTCCCACCCCCTTATTCTACCACCAGTGGATTTCACATAACCCTCCTTCTTTGATTTACATATGAAATAAGCTGCAAACCGCCATTTTGTGGAGCATTTTCTCAATCCTTTGAGATTTTGCTTCCTGGAAATTGCCGTAAGTTTGGCTCAAATAAACTCATTTATAAGCTTTCTCTTAGGCTGGATGTTTTTTCGTCGGTAATATTTAAGAGCAAACCACAAACTGGGAAAAAAACAATTTGCTACAAATACCACTAAGGGTTAATATCTATTAGTATATAAAGATCCAAAACAGATTGATCAGACACCATGAGATAACCAATAACACAATATGCAAAGGATGAGAACAGACCCTTTGCCAAAGAAATCTAAATAATAAACATGGGAAAATGTTCATATGCATTAGTAGTCAAAGAAATATAAGATTAAAAAAAACCCTTTAGGTAGAGGGATTATGACTTTAAATTATCTTTTGGCAAACTGCATTTTCTAATTTTTCTACAGTAACACTTATTACTTGTATTAAGAGAAGACCCTCGGCTCGGGTGTCCCGGTGGCTCAAGTGGTTGGAGTGCCATGCTCCTAACACGAAGGTCGCTGGTTCGATTCTCACATGGGCCAGTGAGCTGCGCCCTCTACAGCTAAGATTGTGAACAACGGCTCTCCCTGAAGCTGGGCAGCCGTGGGCTGCCGTGGGCTGTCGTGTGCCGCCAACAGTGGCCGGCAGCCAGCATGAGCGGCCGGCAGCCATGGAGAGCTGCTGTGAGCAGCACACAGACAACCGGCGATGGACTGGCTCAGCCGGGGGAACGCAAGGCTTATAATACGAGCATGGGCCAGGAAGCTGTGTCCTACACAACTAGACTGAGAAACAACGGCTTAAACCAGAGTGGGGTGGGGGAGGAGGAAGAAGGGGAGAAAAAAAAAAAGAGAGAAGATCCTAATAGTTAAAAGCACTCAGTACCATTAAGAAACAAATGAGTAGCCAGTGTCAGAAACTTCTAGTTATGGTGAGTCGTGGGCAAGTATTTTCTTTCAAGCTTCTGTTCATTTGCCCTTTCAACAATGAATAAATATTACTTTAAATTAGAACAAATTTGCAAGTTAAATAAATTCCTTCTTCCTGACATCCCAGGGCCCTGCATGCAAATAGAATTCCTGGGGCCACCCAAACACCCACTCCACAGTGGGAGGGCAATTGAATTGAGAGACATCTCTCTTATCTCCATCTCCAAAACAAAGGGGTACTTCAGCCCTCCCCACATCACATACACACCCCCTCAGACTGCCCCAGCCCTTAGGACAACCCCCATCTACAGGGTCCACCCTGGCCTCTCCCCACCCTTAGGTTTGGCCTGCCAGCTGCGATGAAAGGACTCAAGGCCAATGAGGCCTGAGGGCACAGGGAGGAGGGGTGGGACACCCCAGGCCCCTCAGAGACCTGGTTGGTGGCTGTGCAGTGGCCTGAGGGGGCTCTGAGGGAGTCTCTGGTGCAGACCAGCTTTGAGAGACCGGAAGTCAAATCATGATCCCTCTGCCTGGGTGTCCCTCCATTTATCCTTCTCATATTACTCCTGGGTGTCTGAATTGTGTCCCCTCAAAATTCATATGTTGAAGTCCTAACCCCCAGTACCTCAGAATGTGACTGTATTTGGAGATTGAGCCTTTGAAAAGGTAATTTAGTTAGAATGACTTCATTAGTATGCGCCCTAATCCAATATGACGGGCGTCCTTTTAAGACGAGGCAGTTTGGACACAGACACACATAAGTTAAGATGGCCATCTATAAACCAAGGAGAGAGGCGGGGAACAGCTCCTTCCTTCACAGCCCTCAGAAGGAAGGAACCATGCCAATACCTCGATGTCTGACTTCTGCCTCCGGAACTGTGAGAAAATATTTCTGTTGTTTAAGAGCCCCAGTCGGTGGTACTTTTGTTATGGCAGACTAATACAATGCTCCTGAGCATAGGATTAGGCCCTCAAATCGGATCCCAAAGAAATTAAAGGTAGGTGTCTGCTTGCAAAAAATTTATCATCCAGTATGAGAGATAAGGCATCAATCTGTTGTCATAAATGCACATTCCCAAAAGTGTGCAGGTTCCCAAGGTCTAGGATGTTAGCAAGACTTACAGGGCCAGCCAGAAGCCAAACCACGGGTGGGGGTCACAGAGTTTTGCCCTCGGTTTCCCCACCTCTCTTCCAGTCCCAGCAATCTACTAGTCATCTACTGGGTGGCAGTGGGGGGGCTGTGACTCTGCATGGTGCAGCTTTGTCGCATCCCTGGGGCATCCTGTGGATGGTGGATCTGTTTGGCTGGTCTGTGTCTCTCAGAGAACTCACAGCTGCCCCTTCTCTCCCCCCACAATGGCCCCTCAACAGAAGGAGTGGGAAGAGGGGTTCTTCTACCTCCAGTTTACTGCTGTAAAGGAGAGTTACTCACTGAGCTTTAGCTCTGAACTAGTGGGTTTTGGCCTCTTTAAGTCAGGAAGGAAGAATGTGGAGAAGCAATGAAAGATATGGGCCCTTCCCCGGACAAACGCCGTTGCAGACTCCCTGAGCCCCACCTCTAAGATCTGAGCCATCTCTGGTTATTTGCATTCCAGAGACCTGCAGATCTCTGAAACTCACCTGCCCCATAGCTTGTAGGCAAACAGAGTTGTGGACAGGTGGAGGGTTGGGTGGGCAGAGATGCAATCCAGGTGGAAGATACCAGGGCAACAAGAGGTGCCAAGCAGTGGGAACACACCCTGGCCCTGGAAGGAGGAGGACTCACTTTCTCCCGGAGGCTGAGAGAGTGATGGAGCCTTGTGGGCAGGAGAAAGGCAGGAAGCAGAGCGTTGGGAGGGTTTGGGAAGGAAGCCTCTAGAAGCACAGCCCTATAAGAGCCCGCCTGCCACATTGCTACAATGGATGAGCATCAATTTTTGCAATGCTTTCCAGAAAGACAGGCCTGTCATCCAGGAAAAAGCAGAAAAGAACAGGGTCAGAAAATCCAATCAGGTTTTGTAAAGAGAACAGTAAGTCTTGATCTGCCCAAAACAGGAATGTGTTTGTGGGGGATGGTCAGCAAGGAGTTTCAGAAATGAGGATTTGGGGATCCAGCACTGTCAAGGAGAGAGAGACAGTGCTCTTCTGCCTATCCCCTGGAGGGGTCCCACTTACTCCTGCTCTGTGTCCACACTCAGCCAGACATCTTGGGTGTCCTTGGCTTCTGTAGTGGATTCAGTTGTGGTCCCCAAAAGACATGTCTACCTGTAACCTTTTTTTTTCCCCCTTCTTCCGCCTCCCCCCGACCCCCTCCGGTTCAAGCCCCCCACTCTGGTTCAAGCCATTGTTTCTCAGTCTAGTTGTGTAGGTCACAGCTTCCTGGCCCACGCTGGTATTATGAGCCTTGCGCTCACCCCCGGCTGAGGCAGTCGGTTGGCCACTCACAGCAGCCCATGGCTGCTCATGCTAGCCACCAGCTGTTGGCCGCTCAGTAGCCCACGGCAGCACAGCAGCCCGCTGCAGTCATGCCAACCTATGGCTGCTCAAGGCAGCCCAGCTCCAGGGAGAGCTGTTATTCACAATCTTAGCTGTAGAGGGCGCGGCTCACTGGCCCATGTGGGAATCGAATACGCAACCTCGGCGTTAGGAGCACTGCGCTCCAAGCACCTGAGCCACTGGGCTGGCCCCACACGTAACCTTAGAATGTCACATTTTTGGAATAAGGGATTTTGCAGATGTAATTATGTTAAGGATTTCCAGATGAGATCATCCTGGATTTAGGGTGGGCCCTAAATCCTACGACAGGATTCTTTTGAGAGAAAGGGGAAGGAGACACAGAAGGGATACCATGTGAAGACGGAGGCAGAGGTGGGAGTGAAGATGCATGTACAAGCCAAGGAATATCAAGAGCTGCTGCCAAGCACCAGAAGCCAGGAAAGAGGCCTAGAATGTTCTTCCTCAGAGCTCCAGAAGGAACCGATCTTGCCAACACCTTAATTTCTGATGTCTGGTCTCCACAACTATGAAAGAATAGGGCCATCAAGTTTTGTGATTGTTACAACAGGCCTAGAAACCAGTACAGCTTACCATAGTGATCATAGGGGAATAGGATCTTATGCTCGGATAATTGGGAAACACTGTGTTAAACTAGGTTTCTTTGCTGAACTGCTCAGAGCCTTTAATAGTCTATAGAGCTTTATGAATTTCCAAGGGGGGGAGGATCAGTACTGAACATGCATTTTCCAAACTTATTTAACTAAGGAACCCTTTTAGTTATCTCGGGCTGCCATAACACAATACCACAGACTGAGGGGCTTAAACAACAGACATTTATTTTCTACAGTTCTGGAAGCTTGAAGTCCCAGATCAAGGTGGCAGCAGGGTTGAGTTCTAGTGAGACTTCTCTTGCAGACAGCCGCCTTCTGGCAGTGTCCTCACATGTCTACTTCTGTGTGCATATATGAGGGTGACATCGCACACTCTGGTCTCTCTTTCTCTTTTTATAAGGATATGGGTCCTATTGGATGAGGGTCCTAGGATTATGACCTCATTTAACTTAATTACCTCCTCAAAGGCCTTATCTCTAAATACAGTCACATCGGGGGGACCTCCAACATATGAATTTGGGGGACACAATTCAGTCCATAACACCTTACTTCATGGGATTGGTTTTCCTCTAGACACACCTGGGGAAATGAAGATTTAATTGCCTTGCACTTGATCACAGAGGTATCGGGTAGGGGGTGGGGACCGCCATGCATCCCTGCCTGTGTAAGGATGTTCTTGGTAGTGGCAAGAGAGGAGAAAGAGCATGTGGTAGATAGTTTTTAAATCTTCTCCTGTTAAAAGATAGATTCTATTTTCTCTACCCTCTGAATTAGGGCTCTGCTATATGACTTGTTTTGGTCAAGGGGACAGTAGGAAATATGACACAAGCAGAAGCTTAAAAAGTATTTGTGTACTGGGACATGGCTTCTCTTGCTCCTTTTGGAACCCAGCTGCCAAGTGAAAAAGTCTGGCCTGCTGAACAATGAGATTAATGTGGCCCAAATACCCTCACCGCCCCAGCCAAAAAGCAGATACCGTATGTGTGTGGGGCCATCTGAGACCTGGACCATCCAGCCCCCAGCCCATCTACCTGCTGACTGCAGCCTCGTTCACTATCGGAAGAACCACCCAGCTGAACCCAGCTCAAATTAATAATAATAATAATAATAATAATAATAATAATAATAATGTGTTAAACTACTCAAGTTTTGAGATGTTTTGTGAAATAGTAGTTAAAGCATCACAGAAGAGACCTGTGACTATCACTGCCTTATACGGAATAGTTTTCTCGAGGTGCTCCTGTCTATACCAGAGTTAACCTCAGTTCAATGGAGAAGCAGTCTTTGCCACCAGTCTTGCTATTAAAATTTTCTATCCTCTTAAAGACATCAGCCTGATGCATATCAGATGAAAAAAATCTTAAACTGATACCCCACAAAAATAGGAGGTGAACTTTATTAGGTCAGTCCCTGAAATTAGCCATGGACTGGCTACAGAGAAATTGAAAACATGTTTTAAATGACAGAATGTGTTAAACATGCAAAAACTGACCTGACTTGTCTATTCTCAAATATTCCACCGGAAGGAGCTGGTGAAACACTTAAATTTTACTTGCAAAGCAATTTCCTTTTGAGAAATGACACCATCTTCTGAAAATCAAGCTGAAGCGACTGTCTTGATGGTAGTGATAGTTAGAGGTGGGGGAATGGGGGAGGGGGAGCAGTGGCTGTGGGGACAACTGCCAGGTGCCCTCCCAGCCGGACCTGGCTCTCTGCTGCCCCTCAGTGCTGCTTCTGTGGCACTGCAGGAGGGAGCCATGCTTGCTTCAGGCTCCTGGCTATGCAGGCAGCAGAGCCCTCTCAGTGTCTGGGGCTTAGACCCAGATCCCACTCGACAGGGTGAAGAAGAGGAGGTTCGTGCTTCACACTTCAACCCCACCTTCACCCCGAAAACTACACATTCACTGTTACTCCACAAAGTGCCCAGTGACAGGAGAACATGGAGCATTAAACACCACTGCCCCTTCTGGGGCAATTTTATTTTGGGGTCCCATTTACACCATATTAAATACACTGACAGTCACCCAAATCCCTCATCAAATGTGAGTTTCCTATAATTATGTAAGAGTTGACTTGCATTGCAGTTGAGGGGTTTTTTTTTAAGGTCAAATACACATAACATAAAACTTACCATTTTAACCATTTTCAAGTGTACAATTCAGTGGCATTAAGTACATTCACAATGTAGTATGAACACCGCCACTATTTAGTTCCAGAACTTTTTCATCACCCCAAATGGCAACTTGTACTTATTCAGCAGTCACTGAATTTGACTTTTTGACATGAGGTTACAATTTTTAGACATTTAAACAATTATTAACTTTTATTATTTACATTCATTAATCCAGGAATCACATTTTTATTTTCATATTTGGAGCCAATTAATATATATATATTTTTTAAGTCACACATATTCTCACAGGACCACAACAGCTGCTAGATTTAGGCGTGTGCCTGGGTATAAGGAGACCAGGAGAGGCACCTCCACTCCTGCCTCTGTGCCCCACCAGGACCTACTGGGACCCTGGACCCTGCTGCCTTCCCAGGGCTCCCTGCCCTCCACACGACCATCAGCTGTTGATTCTTTTAAACATACGTGTACAGTATAACTATTTTTCTAGTTATTATAGTAGACAAATTGGAAAGTATAGATAAGAATAAAGGAGAATAACCACCTTCCCTAATGCCTCCACTTTGAGATAAGCACTGTTAACATTTTGGTGTCTTTTTCTTTCTCCAATTCTTTTTTTTCTAGGTAAAGTTACCACCCAACTTACCTCAGCCAAGATGTATAAGATATATTTTTATTTGCAAAACTGGGGTCCCACTGTACTTCCAGTTTTAAACTTTGCCTTTGTTCACTTATTAAAAATGATATTTTGAGCAATTTCCTATATCCTTAAATATAATTTTAATAGCTGTATACATTTAAATTTAATATAATTTAAAATATGTTTGATTTGGTAGCTGCACTCCTATGATGTAGACACACCATACTTTATTTGGCCAGTTGTCTGTTGTAGGCTGCCCTTTTCACTAGGTATAGTTGCAGTAACAACATATCCCAACATCTCAGTAGCTCACAACCATAAAGGCTTATTTCTTGCCCGTCTGACACTTCCTTCACAGTTTGGTTGTGGCTTGGCTCCTTTTGACTGTGGGTCAGCTGTGGGTATAATTCTTCATTCTAGAATACAAGCTGAAGGAACAGCCCTCACCTGAGACACATCAGTTTGTGGCAGAAGTCAAGAGCAAGTGAGCAGGTGGAAATAGCAATATCTCTTAAAGTTTCTGCTGGATGTGCCACAGATCACATCTGCATACATGCCACTGGCACAGGCAGTCACCGAGTCAAGGCCAAAGTCAGTGGGGCTAGGCAAACAGTTCTTCCCTAGGAGGCACTGCAAGTTGCACAGCAGTAGGTGGGGTTGTATAATCCCCTTTCAGGAAGGGAGAATGAACTGGGAGGAGTAATACAACTGGCTACGAATGCTTACACTATTAAAGTGCTGTTTACACTATTAAAGTGCCTTTGATTTCTCTTTTTCAATGATATTAAAGCTTAAGCAATTTTTTAAACTACATTTTAATTTTAACCAAGGTTGCACAGGTACATGTTTTTAAAAGTCAAATAATTCTTTCAGCCTTATACAAAAAACAACACCCCCCTCCCTTCACTCCCCAAACAGCAGCTTCCTTCCAGCCAAATTCCCACACCTCAAGCAATGGGAAAAAACTTTCCCCAGGCTTACTATGTGCCAGGAACTGTGCTAAATAATCTACCCAAATTGTCTCAACTTAATCCTTACAACAACCTCAGGAGGTAAATATATCATTTATCTCTCTAACAGAGAAGAAATTTAGGCTGAAGAAGCTATTTCTTTGGTCGAAGAGGCCACTTGCCAGCAGGGGGCAGATTTGCCATTGGAACCCAGGTTACCCGACGCCCGAAACGTGGGAGCCGAACTTCTGCACCAGTGGTCCTCACCGGCAGCTTTCGCCTCACCTGGGGACTTGTTAGAGATACACGTTCTCCGGCCTCGCCTCAGCCCTGCTGGCTCGGAATCTCGGGGGGTTGCAATCAGCAATTAGGTGACTCTGATGGACACTCTAGACTGACAACAGGGCTCCTCCACTAGAGGGCTTCACGCCCTCCTCCTGTGAGGCCAGAATGTTCCTGTGCCCTGCCCCCTCTCCTGCCTGCTTCAGTGACTACCTGCCGGACACAGGTGAGAGCCCTTGGAGACACTACCCCTGTCCCTCCCAGCTTCAGGGGACCCCCTTCTACTGCCACAATCGCCAGGTGCAGGACAACTACAGGGTGATCAGTGAGAGGGTATGCGTCCCCTCGGTTACGGTGAATGGGGGGGGGGTCCCTGGTCCACAGCTGGGGAGCAGTGTGAGTGTTGGAGAATCTGGGGTCAGAAGGGGGAGGAGGAAGGTGAGAGAGGGGAAGGCCTCAAGTCAGAGGGGTTTCTACACTAGAAGGAGAAAGTTCTGGGGTTTGAAGATTTAGGGAAAAGGTCCCAGGTCATGGGGAGGAAGGAGCACCCGGTCAGGGTCAGGTGGAAAGCCCCCAACGCCTGTCTCTTCGAGGAAGTTTCCGGGCAAGCCACTTGCGCCCCCAGTGGAGCATCTTGGAAATACAGCAGGCGAGGTGACCTCTTTGCTCCCTGTGCTGAAGCCAGGTGGTCTCTTAGGCTCCTGAACTCCTGCTGCATGGAGGCTTGGATGTCTGCTGGTGGTCCCTGATGGGATGTGTTCCCTGGAGACAATGAAGGCCCTGCCGGCTGGGAAGTCTAGGACCTGCCAAGATGGCGACCGAGGGCCCGGTGAAGCCATGCAGGAACTGGGTTTGGAGCCGGGTCACTGTGGGGTGGGGGGGTTGGGGTAGGGAGAATCACAGAGGAGGGCAAAACCAGGGTGACAGAGCATGAGGGTGATGGTATAGACTTTGTCCAATCTAGATTTTAGCCAGGTCATGTCACCCTACTTGTTAACAGTGCCCATCCCTCTATGTCCTCATTCATTTCGTTCTGTTCTATGGGAGCCGTTCCTGTGGAGCGAGACTTATGATCCCGTGATCTTCCATAGTCCTCCCCACATGGCTTTCCCCTCACACATGTCCTCTAAATCTTGATCTCTATTTGATTTCTCAATTCTTCTGGAACTTCCAGACCAGAGAGGGGAGGCCAACAATAAACAAGCAAACAAGACAATTTTAGACTATGATAAGTTCCATGAACAACATAAATACAAGATTTAATAGAAGGCTTTGGGGGGTGGGAGCATGTCAGAATGTGTGGTCAGGGGACTATCTCAGAGTCCTTAAGGACGAGAAGGTACCAAGCAAAGAGCCAGGGAAAGCGAGTCCCAGCAAACCAAACAGCATGTGCAAAGGCCCCGAGGTGGCAGAGTGGTCTGGTGGAGCTCAGGAAAGTGGGCAAGGCTGGGCTGCAGGCTGAGTTAAATTTAGGATTATTTCAAGTGCCTTGGGAGGATTTTCAGCAGGACAGTGGCATGACCTGATCTGATTTATGTGGGAGCTGGCTGTGGGAACTGCACTTCGTGAGTCCTTTGAGTTGTTTCTGCAATTTTCTGTTTGTATCATTGTCTTGGGATAGCTTTATAGGGGTTATTTTAGGTTCTGTGGCCATTTTGGTTAAACCAACAGCAGGATGTATTTTATGAGTGCAGCACACTATGGCAAGTTTCAGCAAGCCTCCCACATGCTTCTCTGTGACCTTGCGGGCTGTCTCCTCCAGGGGGGATGCTGATGCCCCCAAATGGTGGACTCTATGTCTTTGATATGCCACCACTCAGCACCTCTCAGGCCTGCCTTCTACTGAGGGTAGAGGCATCAGTCAGGGCTCTCCAGAAAAACAGAACCAATAGGAGCTCTCTCTCTATTTTTTATGTTAAGGAATTGGCTTATGTGATTGTGGGGGCTGGCAAGTCTGAAATCTATAGGGCAGGCTTGCAAGCTGGACTCTCAGGTAGGAGTTGACGCTGCCATCTTGAGGCAAAAGTTCTGCTCTAGAAAGAACTCAGGTTTTGCTCTTCTTGAAGTTTCAACTGATTGGATGAGGCCCACCCACATCATGAAGGTAATAAAGTCAATTCCTTGTAGATGTTAAACACATGTGTAAAATATCTTCATGGCGACATTTAGATTAATATTTAAATAAGTAACTGGGTATTATAGCATAGCCAAGCTGACATGTAAAACTAACGATCACAGTAAAATATATAAAACAATAAAATAAAAGTTCTTATTCTAGGACCAATTCATGAAATATTTGAGCCAACCTGGGCTCTTTTGTTTTTCCAGGCAACCCTACGTGTGAGTGTTGGGGACGTTAACCTCCACCAACGATCCTTTGCTTGAAGATGAAGGCATTTGACTGAGGCTGAGCTAGGCCTGCAATGTGAAAGAATAAAGTTCTGGGCACCCATTTCCCAATCAGGGCCTGGAGGCTGGTGTGAGAAGCCAGGTCAAGCCCAAACCTCTCCCCTCTGACTCTCAGCCTATAGCCCAGTAAGTGAGGTTCGTGGCCAAAGCAAGCTGGGCTTCCCTGGCCAGGAGATGCCTCTCTGAGCTGGTCCCCTTCCCTGAGGGTTCTCAAGGGGTTTTCCTGGTTCACTAAATTGCAAGTCTTGCCTGTGTAATCTTTGTCTTCCCTTAATCAAATACTTCAAGTTCACAGTCAAAGGGTCTGACCCTTCCCACAGAGTCTGCTGAACTCTGCCCTCCATAACCTCCTGCTTCCCTGTCTTGGTGGTTTGTGTGGTCAGATGAAACTCAACCGCAAGGACAGGCAAAATAAGCAAAAGGGAAATGAACACGTCCCACACAGCCTGACTCTGGGGTAAAGGGCAGTGACACGTCTGTGTTGTTCAACGGTCCCCATCTCAGTTCTGAGTCCTGAAGTGCGTGTGTGCAAACCGCCAGGCATGCTGGGCAGACTGATACCAGCTCTGCGGTATGCTTTACTTTGTTTGGTTCAAGCTTTCACCCTGGACAGTTGGCCAATGGGCACAGTCTCCCCAGGTGGGTTCCTTGTGGATGGGGCTCAGACTCGGCCTCATGCCAGGGGCTCTTGACCCCCAACCCAAAGAATATGATTGCTTTAATGTGGCTTCCTTCAAAAGCAAACCTTGAGACAAGAATTGGGTGCAGTAGTTTATTCGAGATGTGATCCCAGAAAGCGTGGGGTAGAAAAGTGAGACAAAGAAGAGAGGAAAGAAAATTAAGTACGTATTAATGGGCAAGTTATAGCCTTGGGAAATGGGTTCAGTCCTACTGGAGCCTTCTGAGAGACTGTGTGGGAACATGCCTCAGAATTGCCACCAAGGGGCCAGGAAGCTGTGGTGTATTAGTTACCTGTTTTTAAAAACAGTTTTATTAAGATAGAATTATCATACCATACAACTCCCCCACTAAGAGTGTACAACTCAGTGGTTTTATATATTCATAGATATGTGCAACATTGCCATAGTCAATTTTAGAAGACTTTCTTTACCTCAAAAAGAAATCCCATACCCTTTCGCTATCACTCCTATCCACTACCACCCGCCTCAATCTCAGCAACCACAAATTCACAGGTGACCTGTGAACAACGCAGGGGTCAGGGATGCTGATCCCCCATGCAGTTGAAAATCCATGTATAATTTTTGACTCCCCCAAAACTTAACTACATTTGTCTTTTGGTATCTACCGGGAATTGGTCCCAGAAAGTACTGTGGATACCAAAATCCTCGGATGCTCAAGTCCCCTATATAAAATGGTGTAGAACAATGCATACGTGTTTTCTGTCTCTAGATTGGCCTATCCTGAATATTTCATATGAATGGAATCGTATACTACTACATGATTGACTTCTTTCACTTTTCAAGCTATAGTAGGTATCTGTACTTCATTTCTTTTTATGGCCAAATAATATTCCACTGTATGTATAGACCACATTTTGTTTCTTCATTTGTCCTTTGATGGACATTTGGGTCATTTCTACCTTTTGGCTATCATGAATAATGCTGCTATAAACATTTGTGTACAAGTTTTTGTGTGAACATACATTTTCATTTCTCTTGGGTATATACGCAGAAGTGCACCATTTTGCATCCCTCCCAGGGGTATATGAGACTTTTATTTTTTTAAACATTTTTTAAAGATTTTATTGGGGAAGAGGAACAGGACTTTATCGGGGTACAGTGTGTATTTCTAGGACTTCCTTTTACTGGGGAACAGTGGTGTGTTTTTCCCAGGACTCATCAGCTCCATCCAAGTCAAGTTGTTGTCCTTTCAGTCTTAGTTGTGGAGGGCACAGCTCAGCTCCAGGTCCAGTTGCCGTTGTTAGTTGCAGGGGGCGCAGCCCACCATCCCTTGCGGGAGTTGAACTGGCAACCTTGTGGTTGAGACCCCCCCTCCAACTAACTGAGCCATCTGGGAGCTCAGCTGCAGCTCAGCTCAAGCTGAGCCGTGTTCAAGCCGTGAACACAGCTCGAGCCGTGTTCAATCTTAGTTGCAGGGGGCGCAGCCCACCATCCCTTATGGGATTCGAACCAACAACTTTGTGGTTGAGAGCCCGTGCTCCAACCAACTGAGCCATCTGGCCACCTGGGAGCTCAGCACCAGTTCATCGAGTTCATTCTAGTTACGGAGGGTGCAGCTCACTGGCCCATATGGGAATCGAACTGGCAGCCCTGTTGCCCAGAGCTCGCCCTCTAACCAACAGCCACCTGTCTGCCCTAGTATATGAGACTTTTAGTTAGCAATTGCTGCATATCAAATTACTCTGAAACCTAGCAGCTAAAATAGTAAACATTTATTATATCACACCGTTTTTGAGGGTCAGGAATCCAGGAGCTGAGTGAGTGGTTCTGGCTCAGTGTTCTGGCTCAGGGTCTCTCATGAGGCTGGAATCATCTGAAGGTTTGACTGGGCCTGGGGGATGTACTTCCAAGGTGGCTCGCTTCTAAGGGCCGTCTTGGAAGCTACCTACCACATGGGACGCTAATCCACCCACTCCCATCCTTCAGTAGAAGGGTGCTCCTGGGGTGGCACTTTTGGCCTAAGCCAGAACACACTGAAGACACTGTGGTGCTGAAGAACACCCGCAGGCAGACAGAGATTTAGGAAACTGTCAGAGTGTATGAGTGTAGTTGCAGACACAGCCGGAGAACCGACCTTGCCTTCTACCGTGATCAGGCCTGTCCCACATCACTCCTGTGTCCCTCCTTCCTTGCTGAAAGGCCCACCACCACCCAACACTTGTCCCGATGCCAATATCCGTCCCCTCCCCTGTCTGAGCATGCTCTGCCCTTGGTCTGTTTCCAGTCCTGTGGTTGGAACTTCCTTCTAGTTTCTTATCTACTCTTCCCTTAGTTGATCAATAGCTATTTCAGCGGATTTCCCCAGGTCTTTTTCTTTAACTCCTTAGTTGATTTTTTTTCTTGTTTTGCTTTATGATTACAAAAGCAATAAATACTGATTGCTGAAAATACAAACAACACAGAAATATATTTCTTAGAAACTAAAAGTTCCTTGTAATCCAGCTCTCTAGAAATGACCACTGTTGCCTGTTTGACATATGTTCTACAATAATTTTTGTGCATAAAACCTCACCCTGTAACTGACATGCCTGGGGATCCAGCCCTCCCTGTTGCTATGCTCCTTACAGGTTTCTCTTGGCAACATATCTTGCCTGGATGCCTTTCCAGGTCAGGATGTGTGCATCAGCCTCCACCTTTCATATGCACATACAGCATTCCTTAGTGTACGTGTCCCATCATTTATTTTGCACATTCCCTATTGATGGAGATAGCAGGTGCCTTTGGGGTCCCATGTCTCCTCCCCTTGGCCTGACTCTGATTTCAGCTGCAGCTGGGGAGGAAGGGTCCCAACTCAGGCTCATGCTTTCATCTTCTGATTCTGTGGAAGGACCTTCTCTGAAGCACAGGATCCCTCTGAACCTTTGTACAAACACAGCTTCGAAGTGCTGGGGATCTAACAGCCTGGGAGGAAGCCAATTAGCAACCAGTTATTTGGTCCTTTGGGCAGATGGTTCTGGGAGGCGTGCAGGACACTCTGCTTTTAGGAGTTAAGACAAAAAGAAATTTAAATTGTCTCCAATTTTTCTTATTACAAACACAGCTATTACTAGTACCTCCTTACATTCATCTGTGTATTTGAGCTCCTATTCTTTTCCATAAATTTCTAGAGATAAGGTTGCAGGGCCAAAGGGATATACTTCTGTATTTCAGTAGCTACTGCCAAACTTGTGCTCCAGAAGTGTTGTGCTTCCCATCCACGGTGAGGGAGGCTGTTTCCTTCTACCGGGGAGGCGGGATGCAGTGAGGAGGTTGTCCATGCAGGCAGCCAGAACAGCTCAGAGCAAGGCTTCAGAGTGCATGAGGAGGGGTCTGCAAAGGGGAATGAGGGCGGTAATGGAGGATTGGCTACATAGTGAGATTGACCTAGTAGGTAATTATGTTGAAAATAACAGAAGGCGATGGCTCATTGAGCGCCTTCCTCATCTGCTACATGCTCCGGTGGCCCCACGGCTGCTTCCTGTTCTCAATCATTCCAGTCACCTCCACCTCAGCCTTGGCTCAGCCTTTTCTTTCTGCCAAAGCAGACCCCTTCCTTTCCCCCTAACCCTCACACTCACTGTTGCGGACTCAACGTTTTCAGCTTGTGTGCACTTGAATTCCCCATTATACGCCGCCTCCTCCCATCAAAAAAGAGAAAAAAAGCAAACCCACAAAAAAAAAAAAAAAAAAAACAGAAAGCATGTTTCTCAATCTCAGGGAAGGATGGAAAGGAATGAACACTGTGGTGTTGGAATGAGAGATACTGATATCAGTTCATGTTTTTCAATTTTTATAGATAGATATAAAAATAAACTTTATGTGTGCATATAAGTATATGTGTATGTTTATATATATTTATGTTTATACATACATATATTTCCTAGTTCTGCTCGCTGAGAGCCTGGGGACAGCAAACCCCAGTAGAAACGAGCACACCTGGCACCCAGATCTTGGTCTCTAAACACCATTTTCCACTAAAAAGGCACCAGAGCTCCTTGGAAAATGGCTGATTGTAGGCTGGCCCAGGGAAATACATGATGAGCCGGGAACATCTTATTTTACCAGAAGATACGTACATATTCATGATGAAGACATATGAAAAAGATACAGAAACTAGCTTAAAGGGGTTCCCACTGGCCAAATCTGGGATAATTTGAATATCAACATAAATAATGATAATGAATTTTTTTTTGATATCTGATTTTATTTATTTATTACTCTTAGAAAATCTGATTTTTGACTGGAATCAGATTTAGACGTAGAAGCTCTCAGAGAGAACAGCCTGCATCTCTTGGCAGTCTGTTCCTGGCGTTTTTCTTTGGCCTCCTTCATTCTCTTGGCCCAAAGTTCAGCATATTTTGCAGCTTCTTCCTCATTTTTCTTAGTAGGCTGTTTCTTCAGAGCAATATGCTGACGTATGAGTTGCAGGACTCATGGAGTAACGAGACGCTAAATGTTGGGTGCTTTGGTCCTAGGTGTCTTACTGTCTTTGTTTAGGGCCTTCTCACAACATATTGGCGGACATCGTCTTCTTTAGAGAGATTGAAAAGTTTGCGGATTCTGCTCGCTCTTTTGGGCCCCAGATGATGAAGCACAGTAGTATCGGTGAGACCAGGAATACCTTTCTCCTCCTTTTTTACAATGACCAAGTTGAGAACACTCAGATTGGCATCCACAATGCAACCCTGAACAGATTTGTGCTTTCTTTCTCCAGTCCTCCTTGGTCTATAACAGGAGCAGGCAGATATGGCCATGGGTCAAGACACCCTGCTTCATGGGGAAACCTTGTTTGTCGTTCCCACCACTGATTCAAACCATACAACCCTTCCATTCTTCACCCAGAGCGTCAGCAGCAACTTCTGTGGCCACACGCTTCTCATAAAACGTACAAAGTTTGCGTTCATCGTCCATTTTGATGAGTTTCTGGCAGCTGGGAAAGAGATGTCAGCTTCATCCTGAAGCAGCTGACAGCCTCCAAGGAGCAATGAATTCTTATTCAGTGACTAAAATAAAAGATCCCAAGTCTACATGGATATAAATAAATAGTAAGAGAATAACATTTTTCCTTGCAATACAATGCCAACTAATAAATGAAGGAATGATAGAATTAGAATCATTTGGCAACCATCGTAGTAATAATTAATTGCTCCAAGAATCGTAAATGGATGCTAAAATTAATGGGTAAGAGTTTGATGAGCAATGGGACATTTACAGCACCTCAAAGTACCTCCCCACAAAATACATATTAATCCCCAAGGGGAAAGTAGTAAGTCTCCAGGGGAGAAGCCTGGCAGGTGCCCTCTTAATCCAGGGGATAAAGTTACCATCTTCAGGAGTGGGACAAATCGAAACTGTGTGCTACCTCACAGGATGCAATGAAAGGCACACAGTCCTTTCCTATGACATTCCTCCCAAAACGTAACCAGAATCTATCATAAAGAAACATTAAACTAACCATAAATGAGAGAAATCCTTTAACATCATTGGCCTGTAATCTTAAAAAAAATGTCAAGGTCCTGAAATTCAAGGAAGAATGGAGCAACTGTTCAAGACTGGGACGATTGGCGGAACGTGAAAGGGTCTGCGGATCAGCCACAGCCATGGCTCACTCGCTGTGTGGTTCCTGATGCTAATGGCGGCCTTGTGGTGATGGAGGAGAGGGTCCCCGTTTGCAGGAAATACCGACCAAAGGATTTAGGGAGCCTGGGCTTCCGGTCAGCAGCTTACTCTCAAGCGGTTCAGGACAAAAAGTTCTTTGTACTGTTTTCTTGCAAAATTTTTCTGGAAAGTGTCTTATCATTAAAAACGCCACACGTTCCTGGGAGCCTATAAGAATGATCTCATTTAATCCTCACAGCAACAGGCTAAGGACGGTTTCCTCCGCTTGATGGATGAGAGAAATGAGGCCCCGCAGCTCACACAGGCCATTGGGACACACGCATTCAGCCAGGGCTGCATTGTCCATTTAGGTCGCTCCGCTCAGTGAGGTGAGTGGTGAGTCAAGAGTGGGCTTTGCAGGGGGAGTGGGTGCGAGCTGTGCTTTCTCCTCTGAGAAATTGGGAGGACAGTGCCCTCCTCAAGGGTGAACGGAAACAATACTGAAGTCTCGTTGGTGCCCACAGACCCTCCCCCCCACTATTGGGGGTGGGGTACTGCCCCCACATAGGGGCCACACAGGGAATGTATTTGGGACCAGGCTCCTGGCCAGCAATCTCTGTATGCTGGGTCTGGGTCAGGAGTGGGGACTGTGGGCCAGAAAGCCGGGTGCCTGGTAGCAAAGATCAGGGAGGGAAGTGGGCTGTGTTCGGCCCTTCGCTCCTCACACTGGGCCTGAGGGTCCTAGGTGCATGATACTGGTGACAAGGGGAGACTGTCGGGATGACAAAATGGCAGCGATATGGAGGAGGCCTCCAGTGCACTGGGGCCTGTGACTGGCTGGAGGTGACAGTGAGCACATCTCTGTGTCCAAGTTTCCCTAAACCTTGGAAGCCTCAGGCCAGAGGAGGCCTGACCCTACTGATGATCTGAAGAAAGGGGTTGGCCAGAGACAAATCACCAGAATTAAACAAGGAACTGCATTTTCAAATGAAAAAAAAAAAAGTATCTACACATATAATTATAGGAGGAATAAATGTTGACTGTTGAAAAAAAATTTAAACTGAAAACAGAAAGAATTACCTCCCCTACCCACTCTAGTCTACCCCCCAGAGATAACCATTGTCAACAGCTGGCAACTTCAGAGTCAGATGCCCAAAGAGATGCAGCTGCCCCTCCCACAGGGCTGCGGGGCACCTGGGTGGAGCCCGGCCCGACTTCACTCCCCAGTCTGTCGGCTGCTGGTCCAACCCCAACTGGTTCTTCTCTATCAACTCTGTGAAGGGGATACATGTCCCCATTCTACAGAAGAAGAAGTTGAGGTTGGAGAACGGAGGGGATTTGCCCAAGGTCATGTGCCCTGTCCATGCCCAAGTCCTTGCTCTTGCTGCAGCCCCCCTCCCTCATCACAGAGGAGGACTTTGTCCCCTTCCTGCTCAGAAGAGATGTCTGCTCAAGGAAAGAGCAGGGCCGAGAGCAGGGTGGGGGCCGGGGTCCTCCTGGGTCCTTTGGGGCCCTGCGAGGTTGGGATCCTTCCCTGAGAAAGGGGCTCAGCCTGACTGAGAAGTTCTGCCCTAATAAAGAGATCCTGCCTTCCAGCCACTCATTCTGTCCTTGTTTATAGGGCCTGCACACAAACAGACTTGAGAGCTTTCTGGGAACATGAGTGGCTGGAAGGCAGGATCCCAGCAAGACCGTTCAAGGCAGGATCCCAGCAAGACAGTTACAAGAACTGCCTGGCACTTACATACGGGTGGGCCTGGCCTCCACTCTGTAGCCTCTTTGTCCTTCAGTTTCTCTCTCTATACGCCACCCCCCTCTGAAGAGATCAAGGGAGAAACCTCTAGGTTATTTTCTCTTGCTGCCTTAAAAAAATATTAACAATCACTTTTGTTCAGAAATATACCAAGTTTCTGAGACATGCACCTATTCTCATTTATTTGAAAAATAGTCATCAAGTGCTGGCGAAGTGCTGTCTGGGCACTGTGCCTCCTTTATTTCATTCAGTCTTTGTAATAACCTTATAAAGTAGGTCTGTTGTCATTCTCATTTCACAGGTGAGGAATCTGAGGCATAGAACATCTAAGCAACATGCCCTCCTACACTCTGAGGATGAAGGTATCATAATAAAACTTCTGTCTCTGGAAACTCATCTCACCATTCTGACCCATGTTGTGACCCCTTGGAAGGCACCAAGCCCCTACTAAGGAACTCTTGAATTTTTCCCAGAAGTTCCAGAGCATGCTGGGTATCAACACCGCTCCTTGGGGAAGAGCTCAGGAGTCAGCAGGGTGAGGAGGGGCTGTGGGGCTGGTCACATGCCTCACGCCCGGGAGCCCTGCACCTGCTCCAGGACCTGGGAGGTACCGGAACCAGCTCCCAGAGGTCCCAGCAGCCCTCCCTTGGCAGATTTGCTGGCCTGTGGAGTTGGCCCTGGTCTGGGTCGATACCCACCAGCCAAGCTCAGGAGATGAGGTACACTCCAGAAAACCTGGGATGTGTTTACTCCAGGCCTCAGCCCTGTGGCTGACCCCCGAGGGACATGGCCCTGCGGAAGCCACCTCAGGGTGGAGTAGGAGGCAGCAGGATGTCATCGGGTTCTGATGGGACATGCTACCATGGTGGTCTTGAGCTCAGGCCCAGAAGCCAGGGCACCCAGGGCCCTCTGGACAGTGCTGCAGCCATCATGGCCACTAGGAGGGCTACCCTTTAGCCTGACACGGTCTTTGACGGCTGTTAATGCTGAGTAATGCAGCCAGTTGGAGGAATTCCTGACCTGTGGGAGTCAATCTGCCTCTGTAAGTCAGAGATGGGGGCTTCCACATCATTTCCCAGACTCTGAGCACCTCCAAAGGGTCCACAGTGGGTTTCAAGCCATTCAGAGTCTGTGCAAAGTGGTCGCAGTGGTGTGTGTGAGTGTGTGAATGTGTTCCAGTGATGGGGGCCGGGTTGACAATGCTCGTCACATGCTAGATGCTGTTCGTGACCTGTGGTTGGCTGTTTCCCGGCAATGCTGCCTGCCCCTCATTGCTTATCTGATATGACAGCAAGCCCCATCTTGAAGGGTCCACCAGGCTCACCCGTCGGGTGCTGAGCAGTTAACTCTCTGGGATACCCCAGAATCCTTTACCCCAAGGACTTGGGGACCATCTGCCCTTGCACTTCCTGCAACCTCCCTGTGCCTAGAGCTATGTTTATATATGGAGTTCCCAGGAAGGCAGGCCTGGCACAGGCTCTGACGCAGTCTAACTTCCAGTCCCCAAGGCCGAACAATGACTCATGGGGAGGGTGGGACAGAGAGAGTCTAGGGGGAAGAAGATCTCGCTTCCAGTTGTCATTAAATGGAGATAATCCCACCCAAGTTTCTTGAGCGCTGACTGCGTGCCAGCCCTTTGCCAAATTCTGCTCTCTGGCTCATCACTCGCTTACAATAGTGGTAACAATGGTTAGCCTATTCTACAGGAAGGGAAACTGAGGCACAGAGGGGCTGAGTCTCTTCCCAGTCACATCTCTCCAGAAGCCTTTCTGGATCTTGGGGCTCCCTGGAAGTGTTGTCAGAAATGAAGATTTCTGGCCCTTGCCCTGACTAAGTGAATCAGACCCTGGCAAGAGGCCCAAGAGCCAGCATTTTAATCTGTGAGGTCCATGCTCTAGGCTCCCTCGCAAGTTCCTCATGAGAAAACTTCCAGCTATGGAGCTGGTTGGAGGAGGAGGCGGAGCAGAGAAGGTGCTCTCTGCTAGGGTTTACACGAGCACAGTTTGGGGGAGCAGGAGGAGGCTGGGGTCCTGGACTTCATGGCTCTTCCCTCCTGACATTTCCTTCCCAACCTCTGGTAGGGTGAGGGGGCAGGGGGAACATCTGAATGGGTGAGATGGGGAGTATTGGGGGTCAGAGAGTATAGTGAGGGGGACCACGAAGGCAAGTGGGGGATGGGGAGGTACAACATCAAGTTAGACAGGATGTGTTCTTGTTTCAGAAAAAAGCAGGGGCCCTAGAGAAGGTTTCCAGCAGAGGAATGCATCGTTGGGGGCTTGAAGACTGGGCTGCGGGAGGACAGACTGCAGAGAGAATGCAGCCGCGTTCCTGGGAGGGTTCAAGGACCTGGACTCAGTCTTGAGGGCCCGAAGGGAGAGGGGTCGCTTTCCTGGGGTCTGGGGTGGGGAGATGGAGAAGAGAACCCGTTTGAAGCCTAGGAGGCAGGATGAGATCCTTTGGGGATCATTAACTTCGAGGGGCTGGGGGGATGTCCTTGGAGATACGTCTGAAATGTGGGGCAGGAAGAGGTGGGGCTGGAGGGACACCATAATAAGGGTTTATGCTAAAAGTCAGTAGGTTGCAGGGCGGGGACAGCATGTGAGACCCAGATCACTCGGGCTTCATCTCTGAGGCTATCTCATCTGCAAAATGGGTTGTTGTGACGGTTCCGTGAGATAAAGATGCTCCTGGAAGCGCCCGGTCAAACGCTTGGAAACACAACCGCTAACATTTGGGTGGGTGTCGGGGGCCGCAGGTGAGCCTGTCGGTGGGGCGGGTGGGCTACGGGGCCGGCACTGCCCCCTGGTGGCAGTCCCGGACAGTGCTCCCGGGCCCCCGACAGGCGGGGCGACGCGGAGGGCTGCTGGTGGGAAGGCTGCTGTCAGTTGGCCAGCCCGCCAGTGCGTTCTCTCCTGGTGCCTTCTCTGTCCGTCGGTGGGTCTCTGGACGCCGCTGACGGGCGGGCTCCCGGACCCTAGATCTCACAGGTCGCAGAAGGCATGGTAAGTGAGCAGGATGCCGGCATGGGCAAGGGCGCGCAGGCTGGACCCGGGGTTTGGGCGACTAGAGGCGGGAGGAGCGCGCGGGCTGAATCTCCCCAGGACGGTAGAGGTTGGAGGGCCCTGCTGGAGCGCCCCCCTCCCCGAGGGACTCGCAGCCTCCCGGGTTATTATCGGCCACGCGCGCTGCGGGTCTGGGGCTCCAGCGCAGCGACCCTTCCTGGTGGCATAGGGAACCCCCCTCGAATCCGAGTTGGCGCTGTGTGTTCCCAACTCATCCCCGTGGCTCCCGCCCTTGGCTCCCACATCAGCGGGGTAGCGGGTGAAGACGGGTAGGAGGAACGTTTGAGTGGATAAAAAGGCGCCTGGATCGGGGATGAGATGTGGGAGAGGCAGGGAGGCTAGGGGAGACTTCTGGGGAGAGGCTTTGAAGAGGTGGAAGATACTGGGCTTAAGAATGCTTGGGGTCTGGGAGAGTGAAGGACATGGAAAAGAGTGGAACGGTCCTTCACTCTCTCAGACACAAAGGTCTGCGCAGGTATGTGGGCAACTGGAGGTCCCACGCCCCCCATTGAGGAGAGGAAATGGGGCTGAAGGAATAGGGGGAGGATCCAGGAGCCCAGCCTGATTACCCCAGGTTGCTCCAAGCAGAGGCGTGGTGCTGATGGTGGCTTGGGGAACAGGCTCAGGAGGATAGCAGGGGCGGCTCGCCTAGGGTGGCTACTGGCAGCCAAACCCCGTTCAGCCTCTGGCCCGTGTCCCCTGAACTGCCCTTCCCTTTCCATGTGGGGAGTAAGGATCATGTTTACTATGCGCTGCAACTGAGCACCCAAAATGTACCAGGCACACTCCTGAGAACTTTATATGTATTCTCTCATTGACGCTTCACAGAAACTATGAGATAGGCTCTCTCTACACGCCCATTCCACAGATGAGGTGACTGAGGCACAGGAAGGGGAGGTCACAGCTGTAGTATGGCAGAGCCAACATTTGACCCCAGGCCAGTCTGTTTAGTCCCATGGCCTGGGTCCTTAAACACTGTATCCAGTGGATGACTGACAGAGATGGGGAGCCAGAGAGGGCAGGGAACCCTGGAACTGGCAGTGTCAAAGGTGTCAAATATTTCTACTTCAAACAGTTCAGGTGATGGAAAACAAACAAGAAACAATGTTTGGATCAGTGTTAACAGTTTTTAGCCCTTTCACTCCCTCGCTTGAGACCACAGCGAGTTAGTCCCCTCAGTGAGGTGCCGATAACCCGGCCCTCCTGTGTGTCAGGCAGGCCCTGTGTCAATATCTTTTGTGGATTAAATTCCCTGGATCTTCATAATAAGGTAACAGCCAGAGAGAGGTTATTAGGCAAATGGTCACACAGCCTGGAACTGGGGAGGCTGCATTTGAACCCAGGCAGTTGCTTCCGGAGCCCCTGTTCTTAAAGACCATGCAATGCTGAATACTGTGCCCATTTTACAGACGCCCAAACTGAGTACCTCTCCCAAAGTCCATGGCTTAAAGGGGGAGAGACCCAAGGGGAGACTGCTGATGGCAAAGCCCATGCTTGAGAGGATCTGTCATTTAGTCAAAGGTTTCAGCAGATCGTGAAATTTAAAATTGTAGTCTACTCTTTATCATTTTTAAGGCATACATTTTTACATCTCTGGAGTTGTAATGCATCTTAGAATGGATGAGAGTGTTTTTCTCTCGCAGCACTACATAAGATAACGGTTCTCTTAGTGTCGACGGCACCTTTGGCTTGATGAGTTACGACCGAGCCAGGGTCCCTGAATGACTTTACTGGGTGTCTCTCTCTTCTGTTCTACAGGCTCCTATCTGCCTCAATTGTTCCGTCTTCCCTGCAGATGTGTCACTGAGAGGTGCAAGGAGCCCAGTGCCCTGCAATGTCAGTAGGGCCTCGGGGCTAAAGTTTGACCCTGAAGATTTGAACCTGACTGATGAGGAGCTGAGACTCAAGTACCTGGGGCCCCAGCAGACAGAGCTGTTTGTGCCCATCTGTGTCACGTACCTGCTGATCTTCGTGGTGGGCACCGTGGGCAATGGGCTGACCTGCACGGTCATCCTGCACCACAGGGCCATGCGCACGCCCACCAACTACTACCTCTTCAGCCTGGCCGTGTCAGACCTGCTGGTGCTGCTGGTGGGGCTGCCACTGGAGCTCTATGAGATGTGGTGTAACTACCCCTTCCTGCTGGGCGCAGGGGGCTGTTACTTCCGCACACTGCTCTTTGAGACAGTTTGCCTGGCCTCTGTGCTCAACGTTACGGCCCTGAGCATGGAGCGCTACATGGCCGTGGTGCACCCCCTGCAGGCCAGGTCTGTGGTGACGCGGGCCCATGTGCGACGAGTGCTTGGGGTCATCTGGGGCCTCGCTGTGCTCTGCTCTCTGCCCAACACCAGCCTGCATGGCATCTGGCAGCTGGATGTGCCCTGCCGGGGTACGGTGCCCGACTCGGCCATGTGCAAGCTGGTCTACCCACTGGCCCTCTACAACTTAGTCATGCAGATCACCACCCTGCTCTTCTTCTGCCTGCCCATGGCCATCATCAGCGTGCTTTACCTGCTCATTGGGCTGCAGCTGCGTCATGAGAAGCTGCTGCTGCTCAGGCAGGGGGCCAGCGACAGATGCAGGCTCCAGCGGCCGTCAGATCGGGGTCGGACGCAGGTGACCAAGATGCTGTGTAAGTGTTGCTGCTGGAAAGAGGGGGGTGAGTCAGGCACTGGGTATGAGGCTGGGGCTCCCAGGGCTGGAGGAAGGGGCTGAGTGTCTGGGTTTCTGATGGAGGCTGAGAGTGAGGCTTGGAGTCACACCCCCCACCTTGTGTTTGCGTGTGTGCGTGCAGGCATGGATACTCTTTTCAATGACCCTTCGAGAAACTCTCACCAAAGATCAATGTTAATGGCTCATGGCACGATCAGCTACATAATTTGTGGGGCCCAGTGCAAAATGAAAAGTGAGACCCCTTGTTCAAAAATTATTAAGAATGTCAAGACAACAACAGTAGAGCATTAAATCAAGCCCAAGGCCCTTCTAAGATCGGGGCCCTGCGCAGATACACAGGTGGCACCCCCATGAAGCCAGCCCTGGCGTATGGCACAAACCGCAGACAGCAGGAGCATGTGGCTGTGCTCCAAGATGACAGAGTCATTCATGGGATCTAGACTCTCCAGGTCTCTCATCTTGGCTCCTAAACCTGTCTCAGCTCTGTCCTTCCCTACAGCAGCCTGGGAGGCATGGCCATGGGCACAGAGTTCCGCTTTCCTGAAGAACTGCCCTCTTTCCTTAGTGGCTATTAAAAAGTTCCAGGGAAGGATTCTGATTGGTGGGTTTGGGTCATGGCCCATCCCCAGGCCAGAGTGACTTGATGTTGAAGTGAGCACCCCCGCATGGAACAACATAGTGGGATGTAAGGGGAGCAAAGCTTCCAAAAGGAGGGGAGAGGGTGCTGGAGAGGCAAGATGATGAATTTCTTCCATCTATGGCAATGGTTCCCTGGGAACCACAGCAGTGACCATTGTGTAAAAGTCTTCTTAGGAGACAGACATGTTTGTGACTGTTGATGTACAGAGCATAGGAGAGAAGTGTGGATTGGTGCTGGCCAGGGCATGGCCAGCTGGGTTGAGATTCTGGATCTTACTGTGGCCTAGACCTGGCTCTTTTTCAAAAACAGTGGCCCTGGGGAAGCAAGACAAACTGATACTAAGCAGATCATTGATTTCTTCCCCATCCTGCACAACCTGAGAAGGGCCTGAAACCGGTAGGTGTGGTGAGCCAGGGCAGGACAGAGCTGGTGAGACCTTGGTCAAAGCCATGGCATCATAGCCAGCTATCAGGGGACTGTCCCATTCTCAGAGAGAGACCCATTCCTCTTGCCCTCAGGAATAGTGTCCCAGAGTGTGGTTTTACTGTCAGCCTCAGGATGGGACTCACCCTGGAGCTCTGTGCTTGACTCCCAGCTCTATATTGTGAAGCCTGTACTACAGACCAACTGGCCCCTGCCTGCCCTGCCCGTTCCTCCTACTCTCCCACACCACAGGGTCCGAGTCTGCTCAGCTGGGATGACTCTTACCCTGGACAGGTGTGGTGTTTCCTTAAGACCATCTTGTTTGGTGGCCTGGGGCTCTGGCTTCCTTCTCTCCCTCCCTCCTTCCCCGACCCTCACTTTCTGAAGGCCTATTGTGCACCGGGCTGTGTGCTGGAGACATTGAAATCTGGAATTATGAGGAAAACCATGCTGGGGTATAGTGGGGAAGAAACTGCAGGGGAAAGAGATTGAGTCAGCTAAGCAAACATGAGAAACAAGAAACAAAAACCAAGGCAGACCCGGTGACAGAGACCTAGGAAATGCATGTCTGGTTAAGATCAGGGCTGGAGGGGAGCTCAGGAGAAAGAGTGAGGGCTTGGCCAGTTTATCCTCTTTTGCTGAGGTGGAGGGTGCTCAAGTAAAGGGGAATTAGTGCAGGGCAGGATATTCGCCCGAGCCTGGAGAGCTGGCAGCTGGGGCTGGGAAGACTTCTGGGGCCAAAGCAGGCAAGTGTGGAGTATGTGTGTTTGTTTCATTCTCTCTGGCTCCATAACGTCCCTCGTACTGCTGCCTGAGTGTGGGCCCCATTCTCCTGCTTCTCTGTGCTTACGCATCAGCAAGCATGACCTCTGAGAGGGCACCCAGCGGGGGCCTTGGCCCCACAGTCTGTATCATGCTGGGGCTCAGCATCCACGGCTAAGAGTCACCTAGTTCCAAGTCCCAAGGTGAGACAATTGGGCTGGGCCAGCTTGGCTCATGTTCCCACACCTGGTCCAGGTGACTGTGGCCGGGGACAAGGCACAGACCTACTGCCTGGTCAGTGACAGTGGTGAGAGTAGCTATTCTGAAAGGGGTGTGGCCAGGGCAGGCAAACTTCCAGAAACTTCAAGATGGACAATGGGCATGGGTGGCTTTCGGGATAGGAGAGGAGCAAGAACGGGCAGATCGACCTGAAGCGGGGAAGGCAGTGGAGGGGGCTCTGGCGGGCACCCAGCCTCCCTTCTCTGCCCCCGCAGTTGTGCTCGTCCTGGTGTTTGGCATCTGCTGGGCCCCGTTCCACATCGACCGCCTCATGTGGAGTTTCGTGTCTGAATGGACCAAGGGCCTGGACCTGGCCTTCCAGTACGTGCACGTCGTCTCCGGCGTCTTCTTCTATCTCAGCTCGGCCGCCAATCCCGTGCTCTACAGCCTCATGTCCAGCCGCTTCCGGGAAACCTTCTGGGAAGCCCTGTGCTTAGGGACCAGATGCCGTCACCACAGACCCTGCCGCACCTCCCACACCCTCAGCAGGGTGGCGACAGGCAGCACCCTCTGTGACATGGTCTCCCTGGGCAGCAGGGCTCACCCTCTGGCTGAGAATGGTGGCTCAGACAGACAGCAAGAGACTGACCCCTCCTGAGAGGAGCCTCGAAGCAGCTTCACCTGGAGGAGCCAGAGGGTCACATGCAGCTTTGGGAGCCACGTCTGCCCTCCTCTGCAGGGATGTCTTCATGCCGGTCCCCCTTTGTGCCTCGTCCCCACATCAGCCACCTCAGTCACTCCTGACCCCACCATGTCCTGGAAGGGATATAAGGTTGCCGTCTCTCCTCCAGGCCTCCGGTTCTTCCCTGAGGGAACATCGCTCAGGAACTGGCACAGCAAACCTCCATCTGGGGACCCGCCACCAGTTTCTGAACTGTTTTCATAGGACCCTCCCTTTCCTTCCCATTTCTTGTTGAGCTTCTGTAGGTTCTGGCCCATTCTGTCCCTCTCTAGCTTCTGGCCTGCACTTGGAACTCTCCTGTGACCTGCCCCCTCCCTGCCCCCAGTCAGCTTATTCTGCTCTTGGATCTCCACTTAATGGCGCTGCTGGTTCCAATCTCAGCCCTGTTGCCACCTTGCTCTGTGGCATTAAGCTAATCACCTCACCTTTCCAGGCCTTGGTCCCCTGTTTGCAAAACGAAAGGGGCCCTGATATCTAAGTGTCACACTTTGGCACTTTAGCTGTGGTTTTCTGTGCGTGCGCGTAAGTCACTGCTATAATGAAACCTACGGATACGCTCAGATGACCAAGGTAGAAATTACTCTATCTTCACCCTCATCACCCCCAGCCCCTCCCCCCTTCTGGAGATTGGTTGCATAGCAGTGTGAATATACTGAAACAATATTGAACTGTATGTTTAAATGGCTAAGATGGTAAATTTTATGTTATGTGTATTTTACCACAATTTTTTTAAAAGAAAGGATTAAATCTAAAGGAAAATAAATAATAATAAAAAACAAACCAACCCTAACATTACTCTCCAGAGGTAACCACTGTATGTAAGACGGGACAGGGGCTTCTTGGGAGCAAGAAGCCCGTGAGAAGAGGCTGTGCAGATCTGTGAGTGCTCAATGTCGCCTCTGAAATGAGCTCCCAGGCGGCCGTGGGTCGGTATGCGGGGAGCAACCGGACCCCAAACCTGCAGTTCTTCCCAAAGACTAACTGGACTCCCAGGGGCCTCTCATGAGTGACCATCAGAGGTGACTTATGCTTCTGAGGAACTTTGGTCAGTATGGATTTATGAAGGGCCTACTATGTGCAGAGAAGTGCCAGGCAGACTGAGGAAGGTGGAGGATGTGAGTTATCAGAAAGCATGTGTTCCTTAGGGTAAACTTGATGCATTCTCTCCAGTGTGTTCACAGCATGTCAGTGGATAGGCCCCATTTGTCACAGGTCACTGGTTACCCTGGAAAATAGAACCAGCAGCTCGGGGCTCAGCCCTTGAGAAAAATGGATGGAAGTGGAAGGGTCAGCCAGCAGGAGCCCACTCTCCCGGAAGCAGCACCCCCTTCAGCTGACTCCTCTGCACTGCTCAGGGTGGGAGCAGAGCAGCCTGCCCCTGAGTCCCCAGTGCTGGTCCCAGCCTTGTAAACAACGGTTTGTAAGTGTCTGTCTGGCTCATCCGGGGCTCCTGTCACCCACAGCCCTCCTCCCATGTTCCAGATTTTGGACCCTCTCTACTTCCGGTCTGCTCCACTCCTGCCATTATCCTGGCTGACATCAAAGCCCATGTGGATGGCTCACGCTGCCTTGGTATCAGCTCCTGATCTTTCCTGCCACGCGGGGACCTCTCCTTCATCCTGGCCTATTGGCGCTTGGTCACATCCTCACTCCCAGGACCTCCAGGAGTGTTTCCATTTCGGGAAGTGTGAACTCTTCCTGCTGTCTCACTCTCTTGTTCCCATGATTGATGTATTCTTCAGCCTCATCTGGAGTCCTCGATTCTCAACTGCTGCTTTCTCCCAATCCATCAGCTTCCTCTTACCTTCACCTCCTTTCTGATGGGTCCTAGATCCCACGGTCATCACACACAACCTCTCTGCCATATTTCTAAGGGTCAAGGTGAACATACTGGGATCCCCCTTTCCTTCTCAGAAAAAAAGGATTATTTGGCAATTCAAAGTTCAAGACTAGTCTCATGAACAAACAAAGCTGTATTTGCCCACCCTTCCTTCTGTTAAGGATCTGCTCAGAAAATATAAAGAACGCAGCGTTTCACATCTATTCTCACACAGGCGGATGGAAGAATCAATCCTGACACCTGGGAGGCCATCTCATTTCGTACACTTCTCAGTCTCCCTCCCCTCATTCTTATTTCCTACTGGCTCCACTAAGTTTTTGTCCCAGGTTTTCTTGTAGAGCGGAGTTGCCTTTTGGTGGGCTCCCTAGCGTGTGAACTCCCTTTCCATTGTGGGGAATCCACTCTTGGTGGGAGACCAAGCCCAGGCTCCCACTACAGAACCTGAAAGGGCTCCGGCAATCACTGCTGACGTCTCTGTGTGGTCTATGACTTGCATGCAGCCAGTTGGATGACCTGACATGGGACTCGTACCTGGAGCAAGTGACACTAAGACCCACGCCAACAGGAGGCCGGCGTGTGCAGGGCAGCAGTGCTAATGGCAGCGTCCTGCCCAGGCTACGGTGGGCGCTCCTGCTGCCCAACCTCCCTTGGTTTCTGCCCGTTTTCTCCGCCAGGTTTTCCAGCCTTCCTCCTGTTGATGTTCTGAGCTACTGAGAGCCTTTCAATAGATCCCTTTTCTGCGTGAGCTGGCCAGGCATTTGCTGTTGTCTGTAACCAAGAACCTTAACAGGTCCAACCATCCGCTGGTTTGAAGGCTACACTTTCTGTTTGTTGTACTAGTGGTTATCTGACACATTTCTAAATAAGCAGATATTATCACTGATTTAAAAAAAGCAACAACCCAAACTGCAATCTGATACTTAATAATCATTCTCATTCTTGCTCTCACTCTCTTATTTGAGAGGCAAGAAAGATAGGCATAGATTGAAGGAATTTGATCCTAGAAGCATATTTACATTCTTCTGGCAGCCTAACCTCCTCAGCACAAGAAAGGAACTTGAGTGTGTTTCGCGGACAAAGCAGTAGGGTATAGAGGGGGTAAGCAAGGACTCTGGAGTCAGGCTGCCCAGGTTTGAATCCTGGCTCAGCCACTAATTACTCTTAAAAGTCAGAATGGCTTTAGGCCAAAGTCAGACTGGACTGACAAGTATCGACATTTCTAAATAAAGAATGTGCAACCTGACTACACACAAATAAGACTCAGTGGCTAACACCGACGGCAGCATCCTTCCACACAGTGTCCAAGTTCCTAAGTCTAAAGGTTTAGTCTGAGGATGGTAGTTACTCTCTAAGGCAAATGTCTCTTTATGTGACCTCTTTACATACAACACCCCATCCTCACCTTCTTTCAAGCTTCTGCACAGGGCAGGGCAGGACAGTTGGGGGCTGTCTAGGAACAGAGGCCAAGGCCAGGTTGGGGACAGTGGGGATGCAGGGAAGGCTGTACCTGGCTGGGTAAGAGCGCCCCGGCTCAGGAGAGGTGGCCACAGGCTGGGGTTAGGCTGGAGGGACTGCAGACTGCTACCACATTCTCTGGAACATCTACAAGTTCTTCTAGATGTTCTTCTGAGATCTTTTCTATCTAATATTCAAGTAACTTCACCTGCTCTAAACAATGTGGGTATCACTCATTCAGCTAACATCTACTGAGCACCACGTGTCAGGCACTGTACAAGGCTGGGATGGGTGCATACAAACATACTGGCATACAAGTGCTCTGACAGCTGGAACTCTGGGGACTCAGGAGAAAGCACCTGCCCCAGTGGAGGGAAGGCTTCCAGGAGGAGGTGATGCTGCTCAAGACCCAAAGTCCTGGGAGAAAGGGTCTGATTGGCTTCTGAGCTTTGGTCAGGGGAGACTGGAGCATCTTTAATGACAATTCTACCAAAACTGAATCCAGGGGAGAAGTGGGGAGACCCTAAAGGGAACGAAGGCTGTCAGGAGGAGGAATGAACACTAAACAAGCGAAAACAAAGCAAAGCAGACGGCGGTCCATGTTTATTGTCATCATTCTCCAGACTTCCCTGGTTGCCCTTGCCTGGAATTTGAATTTGGAACCTGCCTTCCAGTCCTTTTCCCTGTCTGTCTCACCTTTGTTACCATAGATGTGCATAGGCAGGTTTTCTTTTGTTTCCATTTTAGCAAATTTGAAAAAATTAAGTACACAAAAAGAAAATAATTACTGCTAGTCCCAACGCCTAAATTAACCTCTGTTAACATTTTTGGCAATTTGATTCCTATCATTTCCCCACATACATCCCCTCCCATTAATGAATA
Source organism: Rhinolophus ferrumequinum (assembly GCF_004115265.2). NCBI lineage: Eukaryota > Metazoa > Chordata > Mammalia > Chiroptera > Rhinolophidae > Rhinolophus > Rhinolophus ferrumequinum. Next base: position 6,921,282 of record NC_046291.1, read on the forward strand.
ATAAATTGTTTTCAATCATTTGTTTTACAAAACAACTGCCTAGAACCATCTGGTAGAAGGTTGATGGCTATAATAGATGGATGAAGCTGATAACACCCAAACTGTCTGATCAATTTTAACATCACTAAAAGTGGATGTTAAGTGCCTCCTATAGGGATGCAACAGAAGTACACGGCACTGGTGAAGTCTTGCAAAGAAAAAACTGAACCTGAATCTAAAGAAGACTTCAGGTCTAACTACCAGTTTATAAGAATACTGAAGATGGAGGAATATGTTCAAGACACCCCAAAGATGTCAGCCAAATCCAGAATAAAGACAAATTCTAGAGGACAAATGATTTGGTTTCTTCAACATATGAATAGCATTGGAAAGGTGTTCTTTATTATAGATTTAAACAGATTTAAGACATTTCAACCAAATGTAATGTGTGGTAATTTTTGAATCCTAATTCAAACAAAACAACAGTGAAAAGACATTTTTGAGACAGAAGATTGAACACATGCTAGATATTAGACTATGTCAAGGCCAGTAACATCCTGTAGCGGAACACAATGACGTGTTTACAGGCAAAATGACAGGATGCTGAGATTCACATTAAAATACGTAAGCAAAAAAAGGGAGAGAGGGAGAGGGAACAAAAGTGGGGCAGGGAATAGTTGAAAAAAGAATGGCAAAAATATTGAAGTTTTGAAGCTGAGTGATGGGTAAAAGGGAATTCATTTTTTTTATTCTCTCTACTTAAAGTATGTTTAAAAATATCAATAATAAAATATTTTTAAAGTTTGCAATAAAAATTCACCTGTTTATCTCTCCATCAGTGTGACTCCTTTAGGTTAAATACCTAGAAGTGGAATTCCTAAATGCAAGGAGTGAGAATTTTTACCTTGACTCAAACTTGCTAAATTCCTCTCCAGGTGTTTGTAATGAGGGGGTTCAGGACATACTACCCCCAAAATATGGCTCCTTGGTGTACTGAACATTTTAGGCTGAAGGAATTTGAGAAATGGCAGGTGATGGGTGGACTTTCTGACCTTCTCCTGAAGCAGATCATAGAACCCTCACGTGAGGTGCCCTTTATACCCAGGGGAAAGGAGCGTCCTTCTCAGCAAGACACGAAGAGGAATCTGAGTGAACAGACCTCACTGTTTCCCCCACTTTACTACACTTAGCTCGTAGTTCTCTTTGTCCTCGCACATTTCCCCCAACTCTCCACTCTACATTAAATCTACAAGCAGAAAAGCACTTCTGTTAAACCACTTCATGGGGCCTTCATTTCCTTATGAAAGCTCCCTTGTCATATAAAACGTTTTTCTCTTGTTAATCTTTCTTTTGTGACAGGGGCTCCAGCCCAGAAGTTAGAAGGGTAGAGGAAAAAGATATGTGTCTTCCCTTACAGTATAACAATTTGCCTTGTTATCAGTTTCCCCCCAAATCCCAAAATACTTGTTTGATGTTTTAATTTGTTAATTAATAGATGTAAAAATGGTATCTTATTTTTTTTAATTGTATTTCTCTGATGGTTGTATAGTAGAGCATTTATTTTTATATGCTAAATTTCTTCTTCTAAAAATTGCTGTTCATATCCTTTGCCCATTTCTCTTTTTCTTTTTTTTGTTTCTTTTTTTTTTTTTTTTAAGATTTTATTGGGGAAGGGGGACAGGGCTTTATTGGGGAACAGTGTGTACTTGCAGGACTTTTTTTCCAAGTCAAGTTGTTGTCCTTTCAGTCTTAGTTGTGGAGGGCGCAGCTCAGCTCCAAGTCCAGTTGCCGTTGCCATTGCTAGTTGCAGGAGGCGCAGCCCACCATCCCTTGCGGGAGTCGAACCGGCAACCTTGTGGTTGAGAGCCCACTGGCCCATGTGGGAATCGAACCAGCAGCCTTCGGAGTTAGGAGCATGGAGCTCTAACCACCTGAGCCACCGGGCCGGCCCCCATTTCTCTTTTTCTTACTGTAGTTCTTTCATATTCTGATACTAAATTTTTGTTACATGTTACAAATATTTCTTCCCAACTTGTTCCTTATCTTTTAAATTTGTTTAAAAGAGACTCTTGCATCCAGAAGTTTTAAATTGTAATGTGGTCAAATATATCTTTATTTCATTTATGGATTTTGCTTCATACGTCATAAGAATGACATTCGTATCTTATTACTAATTTTAATAAGAATACTTAATTTTTGTAATCAAATATTTATTCTACATTTTTACAGATAAGCTTTATCTAAAATGATATGCTGTTTTTCTTTCTTTACTCTGTTAGTTTAATTGATGTATTTCCTTACCTTGAAACATCCTTGCATTCCAGAGACAAACCCTACTTGATCAATATTCTCTTACTGTATTGCTTAGTTAATTTTGCTAATATTTTATTTGAACCTTGCATCTTTGTTCATAAGTGAAATGAGCTTTTTTTTTTTTTTTTAGTTGTCCTTGATCAGTTTCCTTAAAAAAGTGGGCTAGTCTTGTAAAGTAATTTAGGTAAAAGTATTTGGTGAGGTACCAAATCTAAAATATATAGGCAAATCGTTCTTCCTAATTCTCCTTCCTTCCCAATTTGGGACTTTTTCTAAAGCTAGGATGTGGGCAGGGCCCCTTATTCAGGACTACCCTTTCCCACCCCCAAAATACACATGTCCCAAAGTGCCCCTTTTCAAATCCCAATGTGGGGATAATTCTGTCGCGTCCAGCGCAACACGGGCTGTGAGGAGGCGAGAAGAGGCGGCTTTTGGTTAGGTTTTTAAGAAAGAAACAGAGACTTAATGCAGTTAAATCTCAGAGAGCCAAGGGTCTCGCAGCCTTGAAAGACTGGAGCCCCGAATCGGACTGACGGCTTTTATAGATAAGCATACAAGGAAGTGGCATTGTTTTAGACACGGTCCGTGAGACTCATCCATTACGTCAAAAAAACACCTCAAACCGGAATTATTTGTCCCAAAACAGCCGGAGCAAAGAGTCCCATGATGACTAAGGTGCAGTATGCACCTCCCTGGGGGGCAAAGTCTCTCATGTTGAAACAATTCTATAGAGCTGAGCAGAGACAGCTTGATCTTATCGCTCCAAAGACCTCTCTCACAATTAGGTGAGAGGGAGTAGCCAGAGTTAACAGCGGCTTTTCTCAAGCATGGGGGAAGGGGAGGCAAGGCTCCTTCCCAGATCTTCCAAGGCAGGCAGCTCATGGGGGTCTCTGCGGGGTTCCGCCTGCTAGAGTTGTTCCCCCTGTGGGGAATCTTACTCATCATTGGCTGCAAACCCTCTTTTGGAGACAAGCCAGAGAGACACAAGATGTAACAAACTCAGTCCCAGAAAAGCAGTCTTACAGACTCTTCTTTCCTTAGGGAAAGGTGTGGGAGAGTGGGGGGGGGGGGGGGGACAAACGGCTGGGCTATGGTGTGACTGGGCCAGCTGGTGCTAATGGTCATTGAAGAGCACTTTAATGATGATTTAACTCAAATAAATTAGGAGACAGTATTAAGTAATTGAGGATGCAAATCAATAGCTGTGGACAAGTTCCTTAACTTCTGTGAGCCTCAATTTTCTTAAATGTAAAATAAAATTACTAACATACAAGTTATGAGTTTGTTTTGAGAAATCCATGATAAAAGGTATGAAAAAGCTACCACTACAATGCCTGGCACAAAACAACTATTAATGTATTTTAGCTATAACCACTACTGTTATCACTAACTGCTTTGATGACAGCTTCAGACACAGGTGGGTCGCGAGGGCTGGTGCCTGGAGTCAACTGGCCAATCCCTTAGTCCCACTGCCTGGGAGGTTCTGGTCTGCGCTCCACCTCGCGTGGTACTGCTGGTCTCCTTCTCGGGTGAAAATGGCGATAGCACTAAGACACTGAGTGGGTGGCGGCCTAATCCGGTTAACGGACGTGAGCGCCTGGAACCGATCCTGGCTCACGACCCCACAATGAATGGCCGTTTTAATGACCGGTGTTTACTTTCTACCGCCCCACCGACAGCGGAGTGTCGGCCTGTGTGACCTCCCTCCAGGGCCGCGAATTTAGCCGGGGCTACACCTGCTCCCCGGGCGCCCAGAGCAGACCAAGACATCGGACACACACACACACACACACACACACACACACGCCCAGAGCAGACCAAGACATCGGACACACACACACACACACACACGCCCAGAGCAGACCAAGACATCGGACACACACACACACACACACACGCCCAGAGCAGACCAAGACATCGGACACACACACACACACACACACACACACACACGCCCAGAGCAGACCAAGACATCGGACACACACACACACACACACACACAGACGCACACACACACTCACACACACACAGACACACGCCAGCTCAGACCCAAATGTTCGTCCTGGCTCGAGACCTGCCCCCGTTTTTATGGTCGCGGCTCGGGATTGGCCCAGAGGCGGCGCGGGCTCTGATTGGCCGAGGGAATGACTAGAGTGACATCGCCTTCTGGGCTGTGTTCCTCCGGGGCCTCGAGTCTTGGGCCACCACTAGGAGGGCGCTGCCTCAGTGAGCACTTCCCAGTCTCTTCGAGTTCCTCGTGGGTGTCCAGAGAGCGTTGGCTGCGTGCGGTGGCCCACAGGGCTCTGGGTGGGCGGGCCGTACACCGGCGGTGGCCTTAGAAGGAGAGTTCGTCCGGGACGAGACTGCGGGATAGCTTGGGAATTGATGGGTATAGGTTCTGGCTGGAGACCCATTTGTGCTGTAAATATTGGGAACCTGCTCCAGTTACCCTGAGTTCTCAGTCTGGAAAGGTAAAGACACTTGAGTTGTAGGTACAAATTTTCTTCCCCTCCGGGACATTTATTTTGGCCCTGTATGCTTCCATTTGAGCAGTCGGTTGTGGAATTCATTTTTAAAAAATTCAGTTACTTGAAAACGCGTGATGAAGGAAACAGAGTAAGAGGAATTCCTGGAAGCTTCCCTTTTTTATCTTGAGGAGTTTCCATTTCTAAATCGTGGTAAAAGAGAAGGCATGAGACACCTTACCTACAAACATATACCCAAAACTGTATTTTCTATGTATTTTAATAGTCATTGGTGTGAGTAAAAGATTCCAAATGAGAATAACTGGGATGAGGCCTAACATGAGTTTATTACAAATAGAAACTTACTGCAAATAGTTGAGGCAAAATGTGCATAGCATGGAATGTTTTAGGCCCTGTGATGTGCCTAATAATCTTATCCACTTTAAGCAGGAAAATCAAAGTGAACTGAAGAAAATGAGTCTTTCCTTAAAGGAGATAGAAGATGGGGAAGATGAGATGTCAGAAGATAAAGACAATGGAAGTAGACATGAGGTAATGATGTATGGAGCACAATAATTTACTGTCAATAATCAAAATCCACAGTAAAGCTGTTAAACGGTACTGCTTAATCTCAAAAGTGGTATTATGCACACTTCCCAACTAGTTTCACAAGCCCACCCTAAACTTAACACCAAAATCTGACAGGGTCAAATTACAGACCATTTTCATGAGCACAAATGCAAAACTTCCAAGCAAAATATTAGCAAATTGAATATCAGTTATGTAAAAAAAAATAATGCATCCGTGACTCAGTGTGCTTTATTTGGGGGAATGCAAAAGTGATTTTCCTTTGAGAAGTGATATTGGTTGCCTGGAAATACTGGTTTGAAAGAAAATCTCTCGATTTTTAAAATTGCTTCATTAAATTCCGTTGGTTTGTGTGCCTGCCAAACCTATGTTCCCATATTTATTCCTGAGACAAATATTTAGGTCCCTTCTGCGTTCTGTGTCTGCTGGAGTGTTAGGTTTGAGTCCGGAAAGAACTGAGGTGGATGAGGGGGTACATAGTGGCCAATGACTATTGGATGCTTCCTGTGTGCAGCCACTGTGCTGGGGCTTTATGCATTGTCTCATGTCATCGTCACAGCAACTATATTAGGTAGGCATTATTAGCTCCATTTTATAGATAGGAAAACAGATTTAGCCATTAACTCACTTGCTCATGGTTTCACAACTAATAAGTGACAGAGCTGGGATCATACATGGTGCTGTTGAATCCAAAGTCCCTACTCTTTCCTGGTTCATTTCTCGGTCTTCCCCCAAGCAACTCGTTCTGAGAGGCCGAGAGCCTGTATTTATTGTCCAGTTTGAGCAACTAGTTTTATAGTAGAAACTTTCTTCAACCCTATTCAGTCTGTTCTAATCAATCAAAAGTAAGTTATCCGCATATACCCGATATTAATTTAAAACGTGTTAAAATGCATTCATTTGTCAATCTATTGATGTGGGACTAAGGCCTTGTCTTTGACTTTGGGTTCACTGTTGGAGAAGCTTATTTTCCCTGTATAAAGTACACCCATGGTGCATCTTCCAAAATTTAAAGTTTGTGTCTTTAAAACAAAGCAAAACTTTAAAAACCCTGATAAAGCAATTTGAACACAGACTCCTATATTTTTACATTTTTCCCCCCATTCTTTTATGGTTGCTCACCCACACCTAATTTGACTAAAGTTTTTAAAGCTTTATCAAGTATGTCCAAAGCATTCTACTTTGATTTCATAGATTCAGTAACTTAACCTTTTGCATTAATTTGATTGATTTATGTAATGTTTATGATGCAATTGAAACTGCAGATATAAAGGTCATGTATAGGTTTGCAAACAAACACAACTGATGCTTATTAAGGATACAATTCTGCTCACGGGAACAGAAATGCCCAGGGGTACTCGGAGTACTGCAGAGTAGCCCAATAGAGACACATGCTTGACATTCCAAGGGCATCAAGTTAGTAAGTCCTATTTGGAACTGAGACTGTCATTTAATCCAGCCATAGACATAGTTGAGTATGACCTAGTTCAGTGGACAAGGTTAGTAGACATAGTTAAGAGAGCATCTGCTGTGCTGTGATGTCCACAGTATGTGCATTAGCTGTCTGTACCAATCAGAGCCAGAAAATTCTTAGTGAATGCACCAAGGGTATTGGAACCCAGACTGTTAGCTTGGAGGAAGACGGGAGTCATCACGTTACATTTTCTGTAAGCTGAAATGCATGTGATAGGGTTCTAGACTGTTCACACTGGTAACCCTTGGTCATTCCTCTTTAAAATGTGGTGCCTGTAATGATTTACTCTGATTGAGGCAGCTCAGATTAACTTTTAGGGTAACCGTACCCTAATGTTGGCTCATCGAAATTATTTAATTTTTTTTTTTTTTTTTAGATTTTATTGGGGAAGAGGAACAGGACTTTATTGGGGAACAGTGTGTACTTCCAGGATTTTTTCCAAGTCAAGTTGTTGTCCTTTCAGTCTTAGTTGTGGAGGGCGCAGCTCAGCTCCAGGTCCAGTTGCCATTGCTAGTTGCAGGGGGCGCAGCCCACCATCCCTTGAGGGAGTCGAACCGGCAACCTTATGGTTGAGAGGACGCGCTCCAACCACCTGAGCCATTAGGGAGCTCAGAGGCAGCTCAGCTCAAGGTGCCGTGTTCAATCTTAGTTGCAGGGGGTGCAACCTACCACCCCTTGGGGGACTTGAGGAGTTGAACCGGCAACCTTGTGGTTGAGAGCCCACTGGCCCATGTGGGAATCGAACCTGCAGCCTTGGGCCTTAGGAGCACTGAGCTCCACCCACCTGAGCCCCTGGGCCGGCCCAAAATTATTTAATGTTTACCTAGTCTCATTCACATGCCTTCCCTGATCCCACATCATTCCCATGCTAGATGAATTGGTTGGTCCCTCATCTGTTTGCCTATAAATTTTGTTCATAACAATAATGCTAATCACATCATATTATATTTACTTATCTTTTCCTGTGATGTGGGTTGGAAGCTGTGTGTGTGTGTGTGTGACAGTTATATAGTTTGCTAGGGCTGTCTTAATAAATATTACAAACTGAGTGACTGAAACAACTGAAATTTATTTTCTCACAATTCTGGAGGCCAGAAGTCGAAAATCAAGTTGTTGGCAGGTCTGGTTTCTTCTGAGGCCTCTCTCCTTGGCTCATAGATGTGTTTTCACATGGTCATTCATTGCCCATAGTTCTTCATTTTGTCCTTTTGTACATGGTGAGACTTCATTCAATGTTCTGCTGAAATTTTCATCTTTAGTCATTTAGTTTTATAATACCGTGCCCGATTATTAGTAGCTGTGGGATGGGAATTGATGGTATAATTAGGAAGCTTGAGTTTCGATCTTTGGGGCTTGGCTCTCGTTCCTGTGTATGTTCCAGTTGGCTGTGTGGTGGCCGTCTCCTTTGGTGTTTCACCTGTATGTAAAGAATCAGGACTCTGAAGACATGTGGAGTCACCTGTATAGTACTTGACTTGGTGTATTTTCATAGAGCAGTAGCTTGCATACTTCTAGAAACCTAGATCCTTTTTTGGTAGAGATTCTCATTTGATAACTAAGTGATATCCAAGAATTGTCTTTTCTTTTTTCTTGAGACAAGCATGCCAGATGATTCTGGTGCTGGGAGCGCCCTTATGACATTGAGACATCCGTCCTAGAGAGAGCCACAGAGATGGTGCCATAGGTGCCTGACCAAATCTTGCCCTTGCTGGCTGGACAATGTGACTGTAAGCTCATGGGCACAGGGGAAACATCTCTTCATTGTTGCTATTTCTCCTCCAGGTTGTTGTCCCGCAGAAGAATGGTAGGAAGGTTACTACTGTTCCAGGAAATAAAGCAGGAGGAAAAAGTCCCTGGCACCCATGTTTGCTGAGAAGTTAGTATCACCACACAGGAAGGGAGCCTTATGGGCCAAGATGCCCAAAGACGAGAGGAGTGCCAAACTAGACGAACGGGAGAAGAGAAATGAGGAGGATGAAGGTAGGAAATATGCGTTGGAGCTGGATGAAGAAGGTAAACAATCCTCTTCTGGGGACGGTCCTAGCTGGTGGCTGAAAGATACCCAGGGGGAGCCCTGAAGGCCATTCCACATCACTCTTGGCGGGGTTCTGTGAAAATACCACCCTTCAGAAAGCTGCCTTGGCGAGCCCTGGCTGGTTCTTCAGGCGTGGCTTCATCGATGAGGCGTCTCAGTGGACATTTGACCTCTGCTGTCCAATCAGAGTTTTCGCCTTGAAAATTAGACATTGACTGTTTATATCTTCGTGCTTAGGAGCCAAGCAAGTTAACTGTGCCCCAAACTTAATTCTCCTTGATTTTTTTTTTTTTGTCTTGACGGAGTCTATGTAACATTTTAAATGGTATTGCTTCCAAAGCAGTAATTCTGACCATTTTTATTAAAATACCGTGGAAGTACATTTTAAATTATTTCAAAATAAAAGGTTAAAATGGCAGATTTATGAGCAGTTTCTTTGAAAGAACAACTTGTCATTCTCATTCTTAACCCGTCCATGTGGCTGGAATTGATTAGGTGGGTTTTTCATTTAGATTCTGAAAACGAAGCCGCGTACTCTCCCTGGGCCAGAGGGAGAAAAGCCCTTCCTTTGTGGGCCGAGGAAGCTAAGCAGGGCAGCCACAGTGAAGACAGATGGTGAGGAAGAGGAGGGAGGCAAGAATGACCCGAATCAGCTCTGTAAATGGTGGTCAGTATCAACAAGTAGGAGGAGTTATAAGGGAAGCCCGTGGACAGAGGCTGTTGAATTTCTTTTATGAACTTGAAGAACTTTCTAATTAATAAATGCTTTTAAAAGTATTTTGACCAGACCTAGCCCATGTGTCTTGTGAAGAATAGGCACGGTATAGGTATGATATTTGCAGGCAGTGTAAGAGCTTCCAGTTTACTCATTAGTGACCCAGATCATTAAAAATACAGTATTCTGGCTTTTGCCCACAGAACCCATCAAAAAAACACCAGATAAATGGAAGAAGGAAATGGCCAAACAGAAGGCTTCCCCTGAAACCGAAAAACAGAAATTAGAAGGGTGTGTTTTAAGGTATAAGAGATACGTGGAGAATTTCATAGTGATGAAAAACAAATTTCAACTGTTGAACAAAAGAATTGTAATTGCAGCCTGGTGTTACAGTATGCCAGGCTTTAATGGAATTTTCTTCTAGCGTCATTCTTTCTGAACTATTTACTTGAGTTCTTTCTTTTTTTACCTTTTTGTATGACAGCTGAACTTTCAACCTGTTTGTTGGAAACCTGAATTTCAACAAAACTGCTGCTGAAGTAAAAACTGGTCTCAGGGAATTTTTTGCTAAAAATGAACTCGCAATTGTTGGCGTTAGAGTCGGCTTGGCCAGGTAAATACCTATAAATTAAGAATGTTGTTAAGAGTTTATCAGCCCAGCATTTATTATCCAGCACAGCACTTATTATCCCAGCACTTATACTGGGAGAATTTAGGAGTCCCAGTAACTTTTTGTTTCACTGTGGTTTACTAGACTTCTGTCTTATCATATCCTTTTGTTACCTGCTCTTCACCCTTTGGTGAGATTTTACCTTAGTCTCTTGCAGCTCAACATGAGTATTTAAAATCCTACAGCGACTCGTTTAGTAAATCCGTATTAAACTTTGCTATCCTGGGCTGGCCCGGTGGCTCAGGCGGTTAGAGCTCCATGCCCCTAACTCCGAAGGCTGCCGGTTCGATTCCCACATGGGCCAGTGGGCTCTCAACCACAAGGTTACCAGTTTGATTCCTCGAGTCCCGCAAGGGATGGGGTATGGGCTTCGCCCCTGCAACTAGCAATGGCAACTGGACCTGGAGCTGAGCTGCGCCCTCCACAACTAAGACTGAAAGGACAACAACTTGACTTGGAAAAAAGGCCTGGAAGTACACACTGTTCCCCAATAAAGTCCTGTTCCCCTTCCCCAATAAAATCATTAAAAAACAAAAACAAAAATAAAACTTTGCTATCCCATTTTTCCAACCAAAATGTTAAAATAATCCCCAGATCCTCAAGTCCTTACAGAAATATATTTTCATGATTTTCCAGTTATGAGCAATGTTATTTGCCTAGAATTATTTTAAACTAAGTCACAAATTTAATCACAACCCCCCCCCCCCAGCTTAATGGCAAATACAGGTTCTGTATCAGTTCTGCTTTCTTGCTGAGGGGTTCTGTGAAAATACCGCCCTTCATCCTTTCTCACTTCTTTCAGATCAGAAGCCTACGTCTTGGACGTGAGCGTGTTTTACAGTACTCAGAAGGGCTTAGGGAAAAATGAAAGATCATTTACAATAGTAACATTCACTGCGCACTCATCGTTCCAGGCATTGTTCTTAGTTCCTTATGTATAGTATTAACACTGAATCCATAAGACAGTTCTCAGTGGTAATTATTATCATTATCCCCATTTTACAAAAGAGGAAACTGAGGCACAGAGAACTTAAGCTACATGCCCAATATCACACAATTAGGAAGTGGCAGAGCCAGGATTTGAGCCCAGATTCTGTCTCCAAGCCTGTGATACCACAACTTCTGTCACATTGCTCTTCTTACAATTTTTGTTCGCTATGTTTTGAAATATTTGTTGCATTTGCAGTAAAAATAAGGATTCCTTCTGCATGAAAAAAAATTCTTACATTAATAGCCATTAGGTTTACTAACACAGTCTTTACATTAGGAATGACATTTTTGTTCCAACTCACAAATGCAGCTGGCTGTTTCTTAAACCCAAAGTTCAGAATTTTGTCATTTCAGGCTTCATCTTCTATAGCTTTTGGTTAAATTTGGTCAGTTGTTAACCAGAAAACTAATAAAGACGTCAACAGATGAATTTGCACTGACTCTCAGTCCTTGCTCCAGAACAGGGCTTCTCAACTTCGGTACTGTTGACATTCTTTGTTGTAGGGGGCTGTGTAGCTCATTGGATTCTACCCATGAGATACTAGAAGCACTCCCCCAGTTGTGACAGCCAAAAATGTCTCCAGACGTTGTCAGATTCGTCCGGCTGAGAGCCACTGCTCTCTAGTTACTTCATGGCAATGATATGTCCAGTTGGCGAAGACTTGGTTTTAAATTGTAAATTTGGCAACTGCTTTGGACTCAATGTTAATTTCCACTCTCACATCCAGTGCGATGAGCCAGCCAGACAGCACGTGCCTCTTGATCTTATTTGTGTGTTTGGTTTTTTTTTCCTTTTCTTCTTCATCTCTGTAGGAGATTTGGTTATTTTAGACCTGCTGATGACCAGGAAAAAGCCCTGGAACTCAGTGAGACAAAGGTCCTTGGGTATGAAATTAAATTGAAGAAACTAAAGGGAAAGGAAGCAAAGAAAGCTATGCAGACATGGTAATTTGTTTATAGATACCTGTGTATCTGGAAGACTTGGGGGGCAGGCAGGAATACTGTCTTCTTTCTTATTCTATGCAAGTCCTCCTCAGGTGCCCCTTGCCGACAGGTTACCTACTTCCACAGCACAAACTTTATCGCCTTGCTCTCACTCCCTGTGCTCTAGCCGCACGGCTCACCTGGTCTGTCACAGTGTCCTTTACTTTCCTATATTCTCTGTCACTATCTGCCGTACCTTCTCTGTCATAATGTTCATTCCGGGACTCATGCCCTGGCTACTTGCAACCCATCCAAAGTTTACTCCCTCAGATCAGAAAAAATGTTCCCTTCCCCCAGACTAGGTTATGTTTTCTCTACTAGATGTTCTCATTTCCCCTTTTACTTTTCCTTCCTGGCACTTACCACAGTTTGTAATTATGTGACTATTTGTTTACTGGCCTTTTCCCCAACAAGACCAGCTTCCTGAGAGCCGAGGCCGATTCTGTATTTACACAGCCAGCATCAAACACAGGCCCTCACCCAGACTGTGTTCTGATGTTTGTTAAGTGAAGGAATATGTGTTGTTGTTTCCACTCTCCAACTCGAGAAGTATTTTTCTCTCTTAGAGAGCTTTTATTTATTTATTTATTTATTTTAAAGATTTTATAGGGGAAGGGGAACAGGACTTTTTTTATTGGGGAACAGTGTGTAGTACTTCCAGGCCTTTTTTCCAAGTCAAGTTGTTGTCCTTTCAGTCTTAGTTGTGGAGGGCGCAGCTCAGCTCCAGTCCAGTTGCTGTTGCTAGTTGCAGAGGGCGCAGCCCACCATCCATTGCAGGACTAGAGGAATCGAACCGGCAACCTTGTGGTTGAGAGCCCACTGGCCCATGTGGAAATCGAACCGGCAGCCTTCAGAGTTAGAAGCACGTTGCTCCAACCTCCTGAGCCACCAGGCCGGCCCTTAGAGAGCTTTTGATGCTTATGAGATCTAAACTCAGAGTGCAGTGCTCTTAACGCCAAGGTCACTGGTTTGATTCCCACATGGGCCAGTGAGCTGCACCCTCCACAACTAGATTGAAAACAACAACTTGACATGGAGCTGATGGGTCCTGGAAAAACACACTGTTCTCCAATATTCCCCAATTAAAAAAACACAAAATTTAAAGAATATTCTTATTCAACAGGTCCTTGTCCATATTTTTCACCAAAATAAATCACCGGTTCATGAAAGATTACATTGAAAATATGAAATCATAAAGTACTAGAGGAAGACATGGAGAATGTTTTTTTGTTTGTTTGTTTTTCATAATCTGCAAGAGGGGGAGGCCTTTCTAAATATGAGACAAATCCTGGCAGTCCTAAAAGAAAAGAGATAAATTTGACTGCATTAATATAAAATATTTCTACAGGGTCAAAAAATCCCATAAGAAAAGTCAAAAGACAAACCAGGAAAAAATATTTGTAATTCCTATCGAAACCCTAGGGCTACTTTTGCTGATATATAAAGTGCACCTCACAAATTAGTAAGAAAAAGACCAACACTCAGTAAAAATATTGGCAGATTACAAACAGTTCATAGAAAAGGAATTTTCTTTTAAACACAGGAAAAGATACTCCTCATTCATAATAAAATAACTGTAAATTAAAACTATACTTTTTACCTATCAGATGTCCTATCAGGTGCAACTTTTTACCTATCAGATGTCCATGGATGGAAAACTTTGTTACCACAGTATTGAAGAACGTGTGGAGAAATTGGCATGCTCATACTTTGTTGACAGAAGTGAAATTGGAGAAATCTCTACAGAGATTAGCTACTTAGCAGGGTCTATCAGTTATAATCGCATGTACCAATTTATTCGGCAGTTCCACTCCTAAGAATTTATCCTCCAGACAGCCTCAGACAAGTGTGAAATAATGTTTTCCAATGTTGTTGGATGCACAATTAGAATTAACCTGAATATCTGTCAGTAGGAAACTGGTTAAAATTTTCTGGTAGATCCATAAGATATTATACTATGCAGTTGTAAAGAGAAATGAAACAGCATTTGTGTACTGAGGGGAAATAATCTCCACTACACAATATAAAGTGAAAAAGGCAAAAGTATAGAACAGTGTATATAGTATTTTACTTTTTATGTAAAAACATAATGGAGGACATATCCACAAAAATAATTCAAAATGGATCAAATACTTAAATGTAAGAGTTAAAAGTTAAAATTTGGAAGAAAATACAGCAGCAAATCTTTGTGATCTTGGGTTAAGGCATAGTGCAAGCAATAAAACAGAAGATGAAGAAGTTGGGCTTTATCAAAATTAAAAATGTTTGTACTTCAAAGGACACTACAAGTCAAAAGAAACTATTTTGGAAGAAAATATTGCAAGTCATATATCGGATAAGGGACTTGTATTCAGAACATAAAAAGAACTCTTACAACTCAATAGTAAAAACACAACCCAATTGAAAGAGAAGAAGGATTTGAAAGGATGTTTCTCCAAACAAGGTATACAAATGGCCAATGAGCACATGAAAAGATGCTCAACATTAGTCTTCAAGGAAATGCAAATCCAAACCATGATGTGATACCACTTCACACCTGTAAGAATGGCTATAATAAAAAATACAGACAGTAACAAGTGTTGGCAAGGATGTGGAGAAATTGGAACGCTCATGCATTGCTGGAAGGAATGTAATATAGTGTAGTTGCTTTGGAAAACAGTTTGGCAGTTTCTCAAAATATTAAACATAGAGTTGCCATATGGGTCAGCAATTCTTCTACTAGGTATCTATGCAAAAGAAATGAAAACGTGTATCTACACATTTCTACAAATGTTCATATCAGCTTTATTCATAATAGCCCCAAAGTATTAACTACCCAAAATGTCCATCAGCTGGGGAATGGATAAACAAAATGTATTTCCATACAATGAACTATTATTCAGCCATAAAAAGGAGTGAAGTACTGATACATGCTACAGCATGGAGGAATCTCAGAAACATGTCTAAGTGAAAGAAGCCAATGGTATAGAGATACTCTATTATAAAGTTGTACTCCTGAAATTTATATAATGTTATTAACTAATATTATCCCAATAAATTAAAAAATATATTTTAAAAAAAGAAAGGAGGGGTGGTTGGTTAGCTCAGTTGGTTAGAGTATGGTGCTGATACTTAACACCAGGGTTGCCGGTTCGATCCCCACATGGGCCACGGTGCGCTGTGCCCTCCTTTGGGAAAAAAGAAAAAAGAAAGGAGCCAGACACAAAAGATCACATATGTGTATACTCCGATTTATTTATAAGAAATGTCCAAAATAGGCAAATCTGTGGAGACAGAAAGCAGCATGGTGGGTGCCTGTGGCTGGGGGATGGGTGTGAGCTGGGGGAACATGAATGACTGCTAATGGATAAAAATCTTCCAAAGTTCGACTGGTGATGGTTGTACAATTCCGTAAATATACTGGGAACCATTGTACACTTTCAATGGGTGAATTTTATGATATGTGAACTATCTCAATAAAGCTTTTTAAAAACTGGAGTGTGTGTGACATTTGCTTTTCTAGGTATAGCGTGTTGCCTCTAAGGCTAGAAATTGGACAGAAGGAAGACTTCACTGTATCCTTATCTACCTTTTGCATTTTGAATCTTGTATGTGCATTATTAATTCAGAAAACAAATAAGTAAAGGAACTAAATGTTGACTGATTTTCTTCTCTTTCCCCCACCCCATCCCCACAATTGCAGGATTGGCTATATTGACTTCAAGTCACAAGCCGATGCAGAGAGAGCCTTGGTAGAGAAGCAAGCAACAGAGATTGGTGGACTTGCCGTAGTTGTGGGCTATGTTGGAGAGAAAGGCAAAGGTCAAGAAGACAGACGGAAAGAACAGAACCTGGAGAGGTAAGGGGTGCTGAAGCTCTGTAGATCGAGACTTGCCAGGGGTGTCAGGCGGCTTCGCCAGGGAGGGGCTGGCATAAAATTAGGGGCGCTTGGCACTTTTAAGTGCAGCTTTCTCCCTGTATCAAAAATATGTAAGTCATCGCTGCTCGGCCTTTTGGCTAAGATCAAGTGTAAAAATATGTAAGTCATAATTATATCAAGTTAATGACTATTGTCCTAGTTAATTGTAACCTTGATGTCTGTAAAACAAATGGTACTTTGAGATATATCTGTTTATTCCCCTTTTTGGGTACCTTCTTGACTTCTGTTTGAACAGCCTCTTAAGTTTTTCTTTTTTAAGTGTGCTTTTCCAGGACCCATCAGTTCTAAGTCAAGCAGTTGTTTCAGTGTAGTTGTGGAGGGCGCAGCTCACAGTGGCCCATGTGGGGATTGAACTGGCAACCTTGTTGTTAAGAGCACTGTGCTCTAACCAACTGAGCTAACAGGCCGCCCCCTTGAACACCTCTTAAACCTGTGGTTTTGAAATTCTATATTTAATTCTTTCCAAGTCAAGTTTTTTCAGGTTTAAGCCAGAGACCCCAAACCAATGTCCCTAATCTGTCTAATTTGATGGGTAGACATGGTGGCTTTTACAGAATTTATGGGGGAAAAAATAATATATTATGAATGTTTTTTAAAAATCAAGATATTTCACATAAAAATCTGGATTTCAAACTCCTTTTGCTCCATCAGGAAATCTGGCAGACCTGGGGCTACAGGCCTACTTGTCTGCAGCCAAATGGAGAGAAGCAGCTGCTTGCTCTCAGCTGGGCATTTGCTGTTTGCTGCAGTTCCCACCATTTTCGAAGTTCTCCCCAACTCTGAAGGAGTGAACATCCTACCTACACATTGAAAAAATGTAGTTAATACTTTCTTCTTACAAAGTAGTTCTTTTTCCCTTAGCAAAGATGACATTAACATTTCCAATATATTTTGTCTCTTTCAAAAGTGGGAAAACAAAAGATAGAACAAGAGAGCCACATGTTTCAAGAAAAATGGGAGCGAGCTTATTTTTTCGTGGAGGTGAAGAATGTTCCTACATGTTTAATATGCAAACAAAGTCTGTCTGTGTCAAAAGAATATAACCTAAGACGCCATTATGAAACAAACCATAGTAAGAACCATGATGGATATACGGAAAAGATGCGTGATAAAAAACTTAATGAAATGTAAAAAAGACTGAAATTTCAACATGATTTGCTTTTGAATGTGAATAAAATAACTGATGCTGCTATGAAATGTAGTTATGTATTAAGTGAGAAAATTGCCTGGGCTTCAAAACCGTTTACAGATGGCGAGTTTATAAAGGAATGTCTGTTGAGTGCTGCAGAAATTATGTGTCCTGAACAGAGACAAGCCTTTGCCAATATAAGACTAACTGGTAATATTGTTGCACAGCACGTTGATGATATGACCGAGGGCTTGCAGCACAAGTTAAAGAGAAAGCAAAATCATTTGTGGCTTTCTCCATGGCAGCTCATGAAAGCACTTATATAAATAATGTTCCAGTTAGCTGTATTTATTCGTGGTGTTGCTGAAACTTTTGATGTGACTGAGGAACTTTTGAACATGGTACCCCTGACAGGCACAACATCAGGAAATGAATTATTTTTATGTGTTGAGAAAAGTCTTAAAAAATTTAATGTAGACTGGTCAAAATTAGTAAGTGTTAGCACAGATGGTAATTCCATGATGGTTGGTGTTAAACAACTTGTTACAAAACTTAAATGTAGAGTGTCAGGGCTTTGCAAAGACACAGAACTTAAATCTGTGAACGGCCTCATTCTCCAGGAATCCCTTTGTGCTAAAAAGTTAAAAATGGATCATGTCATGGACATAGTAATTTACACCATAACCTGGATACGTTCCCATGGCTCAAACCACAGAAACCGTGCTTTGTTCAATGAGTCAGATGCAATATGGAAGGCTGTTCTGCTCCATGGAACTTAAGTGGATGAGTCGAGGTATGGTGCTAAGGCAGTTTTTTGAAGAAATTGACTTTTTCATGGCTTCTCAAGGAAAATCTGTGCCTCAGCTTACCAGCAAAGATTGGATCAAAGACCTAGCCTTTTTGGTTGACATTATGACTTATCTAAACACATTGGGTATTTCTCTGCAAAGGCGTTCATAAGTGGTTACACAAATGTCTGATTCAGTTCGCGCTTTCCTAGCAAAATTGTGTCTTTGGAAACTTTTGGCAAGGAACAATCTGGCCCACTTTCCTACACTGACATTAGTTTCTGAAAATGAAAGTGATGGCCTGAACTATATTCCAAAAATTAAAGAGTTGAAGACTGAATTCCAAAAAGGTTCTCTGATTTCAAGTTTTATGAAAATGAACTGATATTGTTCAGTTCCCCTTTCTCAATATTAATAATGTGAATGAAAAGCTTCAAATGGAGGTCATGGAATTGCAGTGCAACACTATACTAAAATCTAAATATGACGCGGTTGGAATCCCAGAATTCTACAAATATTTTGGGAATGGTGACCCTAAGGGCAAAGATTCTGTCTATGTTTGGAAGTACCTATGTTTGTGAGCAGCTGTCTCCTGTTATGAAACTAAATAAAACTAACTATTGCTCCCAGTTAAAGGATTCAAAGACGACTTCTCTCCTGCACGTTGCTACGCAAGATTCACAGCCTGACGTTGATTGACACCTTGGGCCATCAGAAACGAATGTCAGATTTTGGATTTCAAATCTGAGGCATAATAAATTATGACACTTTGAATAATTATTTCTATTTCCAAATTTTATTTTTTCAATGTCAAATTTAAAATACAATTTCTGGCATCATATGTTTGTACCTTATAACATAAAATAAAGTTTGATTATACCCTGGCAGTTTATTGTTTCTATACTTTGCCTTTCTGGCCCTTCGAATTATATGAGTTTATAAACCTCTGCCTTAACATTTTTCCTAAAGGCACTCATGAGCCAGAGATGTGAACAGGGAGTCAGCTGGGTGAATGGAATGTTTAGATGCCTCATGCCACCCTGTCCCCACGGATGACAGACCTGTGAAAGTGATTGTGGGGCTCAGGCCACAGTAACCCCCTTCCTTGGACAAAGCTGGGGTGGCATAGCCACTACTGGCCTCTGGGCTTCTCTTTTAGTGCTTCCATTTTGGATTTACACATTTCTATTGAAATTTGAATATTGTTGGTCAGCTCACAGTCAGTTATGTATGACCCAGGAGCCATTCTGTCTCTTACAGGTGGGGATGGACATTCCCTTGCATCTGGGCCACCCCAAAGGGATGCAGAATGGGGTGTTGATGTTTTGGGGATGCAGAATGGGCTGTTGATGTGTGGAAGAGCTTAGGAGCATTTTTCCAGGGAGAAGGCCGATAACTGCTATCAGAATCTTGAGGTCTGTGACCCAAAAGGTGTTTTTCCACTGTGAAATTGGGACATGACTGCTCACTGTGGCAGAAACTGTATCTTAAAAAAAAAATTGGTCTAATTATAAAAGTAATACACAGTTATTGTAGAACATTTGGAGACTGTAAAGAAATAGAGGGGAAAACCTATAATCTCAACCACCAGAGGTGACCCCTGTAATATTTAGGCATGTTTTCTTTCTGTCAATTTTCTGTGCATTATTTTATATGGTTGAGTGCATTATACGTGGACCATTTTGAATTCTGCTCCCCTCTTCCTCATTCTCCCACTTAACAGTAAATCCTAAACGTCTGTCAGTCTTCCAAGCTCAAGGCTGAGTTTATTTGATTCTGTCAGGTGTGCATGGATGGGCCTTTGCCAGACAGAGTGAGTTCTCTTGGCATCACATGAGCCACAGGGTTGGGTTCCAAGTGTGAGATCCCTCTTCTGTTCTGCCAGGCTCTGAGGCCAGAGGAAAGCCCTGCTGTCCAGGGAGGGAGAGGCAGATCATACCTGATGACAGCCTCCCAGCAGAGGTCCTGGGACCACTAGTGAGTGTGAGCAAGCTCAACTGGAACAGCCACAGCAGAAAGGGAAATGGGGGGCCTTTAGGATGGGGTCTGATTCTAAATTCATGGTTCCAGTCTTGGCTGGGCCCTCAGTGCTCCCTGAAAGGCTTGCATTTCCCTTGTCCCCTGTTCCTGTGATCCCCTAGTCTCCCCTACAAGTCAAATAAAATCTACCACGCTTCTCTCATTCTCATTTGGTGACTTCCCCTCCTAAAACAAAGCCGTTTGACAAGAACCCTCCCACCCGACGTGCTGTGTGCATTTACTTGCCTGGAACTGCACATCTCCTCTCCTTCCTTCCTGGCCTAAGGTACCTTCTCCTGCCCATGGCAGGGAGGCGGGAATGAACACTGTGGTGTTGGAATGGGAAGCCTCCATGTGAACTAATGGTTTTCAAAATACAGACAGACAAACATAGATGTCGCCTTCGATATGCCTGTATGTGTACATATATTCCCTAACTCTGTCCACTGAGAGGGCTTAAAAGTCCTAACATCCAGTGCCAATGAATTAGCCCAGCCCCGCGATCTTGGTGGCTAATGCCATTTTTCAATAAAGGGCACCAGGACTCCTTGAAGAATTGGCTACTTCCAGGGCCGCAACAAGGAAATAGAAGACAAGCCTCCAACATCTTGTGCCAGAAGGTAAGAAAAGACTCAAACAATAGTGGGGACATGTCCATGGATACAGGAGGCACCTTGAATGACTTTTCTCCCGGTCCTCCGTGAACACAGCGGCTTTTCCTTTCCTGCTCGATCCTCAGTGCCTCTTACTGGCTCACTCGCCCCCTCCCTCACCTCACTCCTGCCCTTTGCCCCAGCTTCCCTCATCGAAGGTCACCCTGGAGCAGTTCTCCTTTTCCAGGTGGCTCCTGGCAAGACCTCTGTGCCCAGTCTTGACAAAGCTCCTGGGCACCATCGCTTCGTCTGAAAAACAGACGGCCGTTACCCATTCCCAGAATGTTGCCATTGTGGGAATGGACATGAAGTGCCAGCTGAAGGCTGGCCCTGGAGCGATTGGTTCCTGCTCGGTCCTCACTGCCTGCTCTCCAGATGGGCCTACTGCCCATGTGCAGCCAGCCTCTGTTTACCTGTCAAGTGAGAATTTCCTGCCTGCTCCTTGTCCTGGCCGGACCCCTGACCAGGGCCCAGCACCAGCAGTCTGCTGGCCCTAGCCCAGGCCACCTATAGAGTCTTCCTTCTCCCCCTGTAAGGTCCTCAGGCTCCCGCTGGAGAGTCCCCGTGCCCCCATGTAGGATCCCCATCTTCTCTCCAGGCTTCCCAGCAGATGGTGAGCTGTTGGAGACAAGCATGATTAGGAGCCCCAGGAAGGCTGAGCAAAGGCACAGCAAAGGGAAGGGTCCAGCATATTAATGGGAAAAGGCAGTGATGAGGATCCCCAGGCAGTATGAGTCCTGCCCCCACACCATAATTTTGGGGCCTAGCGTGAAATGAAAATGCAGGGCTCCTGTTCAACGACTAATAAGGTTTCCAGATGGCAATAGCAGAGCACTGAACCAATCCCAGGGCTCTTGTAAGTGTGGGTCGCATGCCCAAGAAGCCAGCCCTGCTGCCACCCGAGAGTCGGCGTTCCCAAGAAAGCACAGCTGCTGTAGGATCTGGCTGCAGAGGCCCAGCCGTGTTCACCCAGCGCGGGATCCTGGGCTGAGCCAGAACCAGGAATCGCCTCGACGCTGCCACCTGCTGGCCACCCTGGGCCACTGCACCTCCCTCCAGAGAGAAGAACTTAGGTAAGCAGGAAAGTGGCTTGGTGATCGCCAGGTGACCCAGCCTCCTTTCCTTTCACTGAGAAAACAGCTGGGGTGTGGGGAGGGAGACAAGGAGCATTCTGCCAGAGGTCACCACAGCCACAGCACCCCAGTGATGATGGCAGCACTTGAACCTCTCTGTTCTTTACAACCCCACAAAGTAGAGATGTTTCCCCCATGTACGTGAGGAAATGATATTAAGAAGTTGAATTTTCTGGGGCTGGACCTGTGGCTCAGGCAGTTGGAGCTCCGTGCTCCTAACTCCGAAGGCTGCCGGTTCGATTCCCACATGGGCCAGTGGGCTCTCAACCACAAGGTTGCCGGTTCAACTCCTCAAGTCCCGCAAGGGGTGGTGGGCTGCGACCCCTGCAACTAGCAATGGCAACTGAACTAGAGCTGAGCTGTGTCCTCCACAACTAAGACTGAAAGGACAACAACTTGACTTGGAAAAAAGGCCTGGAAGTACACACTGTTGCCCAATAATGTCCTGTTCCCCTTCCCCAATAAAATCTTTAAAAAAAAAAAAAAGAATTTGAATTTTCTGGTTACTGTGGTTGCCTCCCATGGTCTTTCTCTGTTGCTTAGACGCTCCCCTGATCATTCTTTGGGTACCCAGGTGCTGACCTACCTGGGCCTGGGAGTGGGGCGCTGGCCCAGGTCCACACTTATCAGCATAATCCCATTACCTGGCCCCAGGGTGGGCCTATAACCCAAGGGCAGTAGAGGGGACTTCTTTTTAGCCGAGGCTGCTGGGAAAGATGTTTTCTCCCTCCCTCGGAACTCTTAAGATACTATGTAGATGTGAGGTTCATTGCTTGAACCGCAGCTAGAGGCACTTTGCCACCGTGATGAAAGCTGTTCTAAGCATGAAGAAGCTGACGTGTAGGGAGGGAAGAAAGACACAAAAAACGAGTACAGGATGACATTTCTGAGTTGCTGGACCAAGCCAGCCCTGTAGTGCTGAGAGTCAGGGTACCAAGCATTTTGCAGTGCTGAGAGCCAGTAAATCCCCTTGAGTATGTAAACAGCTCTGAGCAGCTGCCTGCAATGAAAGGTGTCTAATGCAAAAGTCCCTCAAGCCTCAATCTGCCCCTCTAGCCCCATCTGCTGTGGCTCGTCTTCCTCTGCCCTTGCTCCCAAGTCTTCAAGCCCCGGTCTCCCTTGAGTCCTCAACAGGGCAGCAGCCCTCTCTCTCCAGGGCCTTTGCCCAGGGCACTCTCCCCTCCCTCACCTAGCTGACAGATCGCACGGGCTCTTACCGTCTCAGCCTGAATGGCATCTCCTCAACAAGGCATTTTGTCAATTGTGAATAATGCTACTAGGCACATTCATGTACAAGTTTTTGTGTGGACATATGTTTTCATTTTTCTTGGCTACATACCTAGGAGTGGATTTGCTGGATTATATGGCAGCTCCATATTTAACCATTTAAGGAACTGCCAGACTATTTTCCAAAGCAGCTGCACTATTTTACATTTCCATCAACAGTGTACAAGGGTTCAGCACTTGTTATTTATGTTTTTGATTATAGCCATCCTACTGGTGTGAAGATGTATTGCATTGTGGTTTTGATTTGCATTTCCCTGATGACTGGCAATATTGAGCATCTTTTCATGTGCTTATTCACAAATATATTTGTTACATCTTCTTTGGCAAATGTCTGTCCAAATCCTTGCCCATTTTTTTAATTGGATATTTTGTTTTTGTTGTTGTTTTTGAGTTTTAGAAATATTTTATATATTCTGGATATTAACCCCTTATCAGATATATGATTAGCAAATATTTTCTCCCATTGTGTGTGTTTTTTTACTTTTTTTTTATTTTAAAGATTTTATTGGGGAAGGGAAACAGGACTTTATTGCGGAACAGTGTGTACTTCCAGGACTTTTTCCAAGTCAAGTTGTTGTCCTTTCAATCTTAGTTGTGGAGGGCGCAGCTCAGCTCCTGGTCCAGTTGCTGTTGTTAGTTGCAGGGGGCGCAGCCCACCATCCCTTGCAGGAGTCGAGGAGTTGAACTGGCAACCTGTGGTTGAGAGCTCGCTCTCCAACCAACTGAGCCATCTGGACACCCAGAGGCTGAGTGGCAGCTCATTGACTTCATTCTAGTTGCGGAGGGCGCAGCTTGCTGGCCCACGTGGGAATGGAACCGGCAGCCCCGTTGCCCAGAGCTCGCGCTCTAACCTACTGAGTCACCCATCTGCCTGTCTTTTCACTTTCTTGATAGTGTTTTTCGCACCATGAAAGTTTTTATTTTGCTGAAGTCCAATGTATCTATTTTTTTGTTGTTGTTGCATATGCTTTTGGTGTTGTATCTAGGAAACAATTGCCTACCCCCCAAATCAGGGAGATTTATGCCTATATTTTTTTTCTAAGAGTTTTACAGTTTTAGCTGTTACATTTAGGTCATTGATCCACTAATTTTTGTATATGGTAGAGATAGGAGTCCAATTTCATTCTTTTCATATGGATATCTAGTTGTCCCGGCACCATTTGTTGAAAACATTGTTTCCCCATTAAATTATCTTGATACCTTTGTCAAAATCAATTTACCATAAATGTATGGGTTTATTTCTGGACTTTCAGAGCTATTCCATTGATTTATGTGTCTATCCTTATGCCAGGACCACACAGTCTTGATTACCACAGCTTTTTGTAGTAAGTTTTGAAGTCAGGAAGTGTGTCTTCCAATTTTGTCCTTTCCTAACAGTGTTTGGCTATTCTGGGTCTCTTGAATTTTCATATAAATTTCAGGATCAACTTGTCAATTTCTGCAAAAGTAGGCAGCTGGAATTTGGATAGGGATTGTGTTGAATCTGGAGATCAATTTGGGAAGTTTTTGCCATCGTAACTAAATTAAGGCTTCCAATCCATGACCACAGGATTTCTTTCAGTGATGTTTTGTAGTTTTCAGTATACAACTCTTGCATTCTTTTGTTAAATTTATTCCTAAGTGTTTTATTTTTTTAACTTTTATTTCTTTTTTTAAAAAACTTTTTATTTATTTACTTACTTATTTTAACTGTGTTTTTCCAGAACCCACCAGCTCCAAGTCAAGTAGTTGTTTCAGTCTAGTTGTGGAGAGCGCAGCTCACACTGGTCCATGCGGGGATCAAACCAGCAACCCTGGTGTTACGAGCATTGTGCTCTAACCAACTGAGCTGACCGGTTGCCCCGTTTTATTCTTTTTGATGCTAGTGTGAATAGAATTGTTTCTTAATTGTATAGCATATATTTGATTTTTGCATATAGATCTTCTTTCTTGCAATCTTGCTGAACTTTTCATTAGCTCTAATAATTTTTTTGTGTGTGAATCCTGATGGATTTTCTATATATAACATGTCATCTGCAAATAGAGATAGTTTTACTTCTTCCTTTCCAAACTGGGTGCCTTCCCTGGATAGAGCCTCCAGTACAAAGTTGAATAGAAGTGGTGAGAGCAGACATCTTTGTCTTATTTCTGATCTTAGGGGAAAAGTTTCAATCTTTCACCATTGAGTATGATGTTAGCTGTAGATTTTTTTATAGATACCCTTTATCAGATTGAGGAAGTGCCCTTCTATTTCTTTGTTGAGTGTTTTTATCATGAAAGGGTGTTGGGTTTTGTGAAATGCTTTTTCTGTATCTATTGACATGAGTATATGGCTTTTGTCCTTTTATAGTTGACACACTGTTAAAAGCAGTTACCTGTGTAAGGTGGATGACTAGGAACTAGGAAAATGGGAGACAGGAGTGCAAGAGAGACTTTTTCCTGTCTCTCCTTTCTATTTGTTGGTTTCTTGAATGTATCTCTTATTCAAAAAATGAAAGCTATCTTTTTAAAAATTGTGGTAACATAAGCATAATATAAAATTTACCATCTTTATGATTTTTAGGTGTACAGTTCAGTAGTGTTGAGTATACCCGCATTGTTGTGAAATCTCCAGAACTTTTTTGTCTTGCCAAACGGAAACTCTATACCCATTAAACAACAGCTTCCCGTTCCTCCTCTTGCTAGCCTCCCTGGCAACCACCAGTCTATTTACTGTATCTGTGAACTGACTATTCTAGATGCCTCCTTATAAGTGAAATCATACAGTATTTGTCTTTTTGTGACTTGCTTATCTCATTTAGCATAATGTCTGTAAAGTTCATTCATATTTTAGCATGTGTTAGAATTTTCTTTTCTTAAAGGCTGAATAATATTCCATTGTGTGTGTGCGTATGCCACATTTTGTTTATCCATTCACTCATTGAAGGACATTTGGAACCTTTTGGCTATTGTGAATAATAGCCAAACCTGACTATTGAACATGGGTGTGCAAATATCTTTGAGACCCTGCTTTCAATTCTTTTGGATATATACCCAGAAATGGTATTGCTGGATCATATGGTAGTTTTATTTTTAATTTTTTGAGGAAGCGCCATATTGTTTTCCATAGCAGCTGCATCTTTTTCCATTTCTACCAACAGTGCACAAGGATTCCAATTTCTCTACATCCTTACCAACACTTGTTGTTTTTTGTTTGTTTGTTTTATAGTAGTTATCCTAAGGGTATGAGGTACAAATTTTAAAAGTTCAGGTTTCTGAATCTACAAAGCTGAGATCCAGACCCTCAGCTACTTTCAACTTCACCTTCTTTCAATCCCTCTCTGCAGAGGGGCAGGATGAGGACAACAGGAGGACTGGACGGGAATAGAGGCTGAGGCCCCAGGAACAGCGGGGATTCTGGAAAGATAGTACCTGGCTGGAAAGTGTGCCCAGCTCAGGCAAGGTGGCCATGGGCTGGGGTTAGACTGGAGGACCCGGAGGGATCTGTTTCTGGAATACCTGAGTTCCTGAGATCTCCCTCGCTAATCCTGAAGTTCCTCCATTAACTCTAAGCCATCATTCACAGAATTGGCATTTATTGAGCACCAACTGTTTGCTGACACTGTGTAGAGCCTTGGGTTAAAGGGATGAATTCCACAAGACCTCAAGAAGTATGTGTGTGTGGCAGCTGGTACTTTAGGACCATAGAAGAGTACCCAAGCTAGTCTGAGAATAACAGGAAGACGCCAGGAAGAGGTGGCTGAGTCCTGAAGGTGGACCAGGAGGCCAGATATGGGGAGGTTGTCTCAGGCAGGAGAAGGAGCATAGGAGAAGGTGCAGGTGGGACAGAGCTCCAGAGGGCCCACTGGAGGAAGGCCAATAGTCCAGTTGGCTGAACCCTGGAAGTCCCAGCAGGGCACAGGACCAGGACTAGCATGGGGCAGGTGGGGCAGTTGCCTTGGTTGCAAAATTTAAGGCCCAAAACTCAGTACTCAATATAATATTTTAATGCAAGGGCTTTTTGTTTTGTTTTGTTTTTTCCCCCCTTTCTTCCGCCGGCCCCTCCACTCCGTTCAAGCCATTGTTTCTCAGTCTAGTTGTGTAGGACACAGCTCCCTGGCCCATGCTGGTGTTATGAGCCTTGAGCTCCCCTGGGCTGAGGCAGTCGGTTGCTGGTCGTCGGTCGGCCGCTCACAGCAGCTCCCAGCAGCTCTCGCCGGCTGCGGGCCGCTCACATGGCTGCTGGCCGCTCATGGCAGCACACAGTAGCCCACGGCAGCATACAGAAGCCTGCAGCAGCTCACGCCAACCTCTGGCTGCTCACGGCAGCCCAGCTCCAGGGAGAGCTGTTGTTCACAATCTTAGCTGTAGAGGGCGCAGCTCACTGGCCCGTGTGGGAATCGAACTGGAGGCCTTTGGCGTTAGGAGCATGGTGCTCCAACCGCCTGAGCCACCGGGCCAGCCCAATGCAAGGTTTTAAAATCAAAATTAATGCAAAAAAATCTGTAATGAACAAAATATCAAGTTTTCGTAAAGATCAGATCAGTTACAGTGCTGTATTGAGCCACATGGGAGCCTAAGACCAAAGGAATGTCAGTGACATTGATCCCATGTTTATTTAAAAATCTTGATTTTGCGGGCTGGCCGGTGGCTCAGGCGGCTGGAGCTCTTCCATGCTCCTAACTCCGAAGGCTGTCGGTTCGATTCCCACATGGGCCAGTGGGCTCTCAACCACAAGGTTGCCAGTTTGATTCCTGGAGTCCCTCCAAAGGATGGTGGGCTCCGCCCCCTGCAACTAAGATTGAACACGGCACCTTGAGCTGAGCTGCTGCTGAGCTCCCAGATGTCTCAGTTGGTTGGAGTGCGCTAGGGATGGTGGACTGTGCCCCCTACAACTAGCAACAGCAACTGGACCTGGAGCTGAGCTGCACCCTCCACAACTAAGACTGAAAGGACAACAACTTGACTTGGGAAAAAAAAAAAAAGTCCTGGAAGTACAGTACACACTGTTCCCCAATAAAGTCCTGTTCTCCACCCCCCAAAAAATCTTGATTTTGCGTTCATCATGGATTTTTCATATTACTTTAAAAAATTGCACAGAAGTATTATTTATCTTGATTACTGAGTTATGGGTGTCCCTTAAACTTTGTGCCTGAGACAAATACCTCACTTACCTTACCTCTCTGCAGCGGGAAGTGGGTTATAAATGCTGAGCTAAGTCACTTGGATTTTCTCCTGCCGGCTACAAGAAGTCATTAAAACCTTTTCATTATTAAATGTGTTTGTAGCTGTTGATTTCAAAAACTGATATGGCTACAGTGTGGTAGATTAGGTAGAGAGGCAAGGCTGGTGTGAGGGAGGCCAACTCAGCATTGCTGTGTTAAGCAAGCCAGGCAGGAAAGGATGAAGGTTTGAATTAGAAGCAGTGGGCATAGTGGACCGATTCCAAAGACACCTGAAAGCCAGGCTTTGGGAAGCACCTGCTGTGGGAGCTGAGGGAGAGGGTTGGGTCTAAGATAACCTCCAGCTCTAGGGTGGGAGGGCTGGTCGCTGTGTCTCATTTACTCAGGTATGAAGGATGGCAGTTCAGGGTGGAGGAAGAATCTGAGTTCAGTTTGTGACACTGAATTTGAAGATTTATAGGACACGAAAGGGAGATACCGGGAGCCTAGGAGGAAAGTTGTTCCTACTAGAGAGATGGATTTGGGCGCCATTGGTGGCAGTCGTCCACTAGGAGGGGGAGCCATGGCCGAGAAGCTGCAGCTGCCACCAGAGAAGGTGCCCAAAGTAGAGGGGCAATAAGTGGGGGTATATACAGGAGGGACTTGTGGCCTCAGGGGCAAGGAGGTTATCCAGAGGAGCATGTCCAGGAAGGAGAGAGAAAGAAGGTGGGGGAAGAGGAAGGAGGCAGGGGAGACATTCCAAAGAAGATGTGGTCAAGGAGAAAGCCACAGAGAGGTCTAGAAAGAGAAGGTCTAAAAGGGTCCTTCGGGCTAGCAACTCAGAAGGTGTTGGGGGTCTCGAGAGGGACTGGCAGCAACTTTCCTCAGCTCTTCCCACAAGCTTACTCCAGTGGACAATAGAAGGGAAGGAGGGAACTGAAATGCAAGGTGTGGCTAAGGAGATCATTGGAGTGGGCCCCCTGGAGGGGCGGGAAGAGGTTCCCTAGCCTGTGAGAAAAACATTCCAGCTTCCTTTGGGCCTTGAGGGGGGAAAACTAAGGCCCAGGGCTGTGTGTAAATCAGGAGGTGGGAATCCCTGGGGAGGTCTCTTCTTCCCAGTGAAGTGGAGAACAGGGTAACTGTTGAGAGGGAGCCGACAGGAGGAGCCGTGAGGAGTCCTGGAGAGATGACTTGGAATAGATGCTAGGGAGATGGAAATGAGAGCCATGATCGTCCGGAGCTCCTGGAAGGCTTGTTGAACAACTGCTGAGCAGGATGGTTGGAGACCCTGGTCTGTGTTATCACAGGATTTCTCTAGCAGGGCCCAAGCTCCTGGATGTAGAAAGGAAAGCTGACCACGGGCTTGCTAGGGGGTGCAGCCGGGGAGTCAGGGCTGGTGATAATCTGGGGCCTGCGACCAGCCCTCCTCCAGCAGACTCAGGGGTCCCCTGCTCACTGGTGCAATTGGGGAGCCGAGGGCTGACCCCTGAAGTCTCTGTGCTGGCAGATGAAGCTTCTCAGGCTGCCTCAGAGAGATGAAGGCCAGGTCCTTTGATTCTGGCCCCTGAGCCCAAGTTGCCTCATGCATGGAAACACTGGCCTAAATGCCAACCAAGGGCAGGAAAGGAAGAGCTTAGGATCGTACTTCAGCACCTGGCTGAAAGTTCTGGACATTACCTGAAGGCCTCAGGGAACCCACAAAGACAAAAATGCAGGCAGGGTGAGTAAAAGGAACTTGGCTCCGCCCACCTTCACAGCCTGAGCAGACACCCTGCCCTCTGGCCTCAGGCAGGCTTACAGAGCTCTGGAGTTGAAGCTGTGAATTCCCCTCCAGGCCAGGTGGGGTGTCCTCCCACCCTCTGCTTTTGGCAGCTAACCTGAAAGCAGCTCTGGTCCCTCCACTGTGGCTCTAGCCTTCCAGGGGACCCTAGTCTGTGGGTGGCAGCAGCTTCCTGCTTGTGCCTTACGTCCCATTTGGCTTCTCAGCAATTCTACCAACCTTATAACCAATTCCTGCTTGAAGTCCTCTTTTAAATATCTGAGGTCATTTTTCTTTGCTGGAGCCGAACTGAGGCATTGGGTTCCTTGAGGCCTGGATCTGGGGATTGGAGTTAACCCTTCTGAACATCTGCAGACTTCCTCCAATGGGCTGTCAGGCCTACTGTGGCCGACAGGGTCTCTCTGTGTCTCTGGGTGCCCGTGGATGCCCAGAGTGGGTACCTTAGTGCAAACAGGTACTGTAGGTAGTAGGGGCTGGCCAGGCCATGGCAATGGGCTGTGTCAGACAGTGACCAGAAGAGGTGGCCAGTGGCTGCTCAAGTACTCCTGAGGCTCTGGGCTGGTGGCAGAAGCTGGTCAAATTCCCCAGTGAGAAAAGTCGGGGAAAAGAATTAGAGTGCTGCCTCTAGGGGATGTGGTCGCCTTACCTCTCCCCCCACCCAAGCCCTCCCTCCTCTGCCAAAGTGCAGAGTGCTGTCAGCCCAGGAGCTCTGGGGGCAGCAGGTAACCTCAGCCAACCAATACAGCGACCACTTCCTCTCCTAGGAGTGCTTTGTACAAGGCCATCCTACACTTATCACCACCACTTCCCACCTGTTCAAGTCTCCGACTGCTGCAGCACTCCATCACCCTGAAACAAGTCTTGTCAAAATCTCCAACATCTCTTAGTACCAAATCCCATAGACCAGCTTTAGGCCTCACCTATTTGACCTATTTGTGGCATCGGACACTAATCTTCCTTCTCTTTTTTGAAACCCTCTCTTCCTTTGGCTTCCAAAACTCCCATTTTCCAGCTGTGCTTCTGCTTCTGGGCCTTCTCCCACCCCAAATGTCTCCCACCATTGGCCTGGATCTGCCCAGCTTTCTCTCCTCACTCGGCTGCTATTCTGGGCAGGTTCCTCATACCATCTGTGTCTGCAGCCATGCGACCACCTCTGCCAATTGCCTGAAGCAGTAGGTATCATCGTGCATTCAGTATATCCCAAACTGAACTCATTAGCTTCCACCCAACCCTACAACCCCTGTGTTACTCCGCTTATATATGTACACTCAACAGATAATGGAAATAAATGATCCCTTCTCCTTCTCTCTCCAAGTCACCAAATCTGTCAATAATAATAATGGCTAATATTAATTAAGGATTAATTATATGCCCTCAAAAAATACATGCAGCATCTCACTTAATACTCAGAACAACCCTAGAGGCAGATACTATTATCATCCTCATTTTATAAAGAAACTGCAATGAAAGAACAAGGTCTCAGTTTAAATCCTAGCTCCTTCACTTACTAGCTTTGTGACTCTGGACAAATTAATTTACCTCCCTCTGCCCGAGTTTCTGTAAAACAGTGGTTTATTTTTAAAGGTTATTTTGAAGAGTAAATGAATTAATAAATAACTGGAATAGTGCTTGGAACTTAGTAGGCATTACATAAGTAGTAAATATTATTTTTCTATCCCAGACTGATCCGAATCAAGGCACGTGAACACTAAACTGTACTGACTCTCTCCACTGCTTCTTTTACAGAAATATATCATTCACTGACAAATAATGTTCACTACTAACTTGTGTCAGGCAATGCTTTAGACTCCGGGAATACAGTAGGGAACAAAGTCTGTGTTGCCATGGCTGGGGAGGGATCAAACAATGAACAGCCAAGAAACATTACAGGTGTTGATAAGTACCTGTAGAAGACTCAATTACAGTGACGTGATAGGGAGTCTGGGTGGCACTTTTCATTGGAGACTTGGGGAAGGCTTCTTAAGAGGCGATGTAAACTGAGATCTGAATGACAAGGAGCCAGCCATGCCAGTATTTCTAAAATTCATCCGTCTCTCTCTTTTTTTTAAAGATATATATTTAATTGGGTAACTGTTGTTTTTTTCCAGGACCCATCAGCTCCAAGTCAAGTTGTCCTTCAGTCTAGTTGTGGAGGGCGCAGCTCAGCTCCAAGTCCAGTCGCCATTTTCAATGTAGTTGCAGGGGGCGCAGCCCACCATCCTATGTGGGAATTGAACCGGCAACCTTGTGGTTGAGAGCTCGCGCTCTAACCAACTGAGCCATCCGGCTGTCCTCATCTATCTCTTGATCATGCCCATTGCGCATCTCTCTGGCCTCTTCCCATGAGTGCATTCGGCGTGCTCTGTGCCAAACTGCTTGGGAACACTGGGGTCTTATTCCACCATGCCTTGGTTCGTGCTGTTCTTTCTGTCCTGTCACCCAGTAAGTGTTCCCTGAGGCCCCACCCCAGAGTTCAAATCGTGAATCTCCTCAGGGGCTTTCCACGGATCAGAAAGCAGGGTGCAGACCACAGAACCAGTCCCAGCCTCCTCCTTGATCAGAGAGCCCCAGGGGGAAACTCCTATACACTCACTCCCAAGAGCATTCTAGTAAGAATTGCAAAATAACTTGATTGCTCATAAGAATCCCCATGGGCCTTTGTTAAAATACAAAATTCTGAGCCCCAACGCAGACCTACCTCTTTAATTAGAATCTCCAGAGATGATTTTGAGTTATCAGTTCAGTTGGGGAAATATCATCATACCTGAAAGTATCCTGGTTTTGTAGGAACAATTAGGCACCAGATGCCCAGGATGTATCTCAGGTAAGCTCTAAAGGAAATGTTCTAAGTTTGGCACGAATTAGTTTGCCCACAGTGACCTATCTGAGTAATCGGCAAAAGCTCAACAAAGAATCTTCTGTGTCTCCACCATTGAGGGAACTTTTCCCTTGGCTCTCTTCACCTACTCCTGGACCATCTGGTTAACACGAACTTCTCCGCCGGACATTTTTAGTCCCACAGAGGGAACTTGAGTGGTCAAAGACCTGGCTCTGTGGTTGGCCTGACCGAGTTCCTCTCCCCACCCCAGTTCTAACACTCCGTGTCCGCCAGAAAGTTCTTTCCAGCCTGTTCCCCATTGGAAGAAATAACCTAACCCTTGAGATTAATGTAATGTTTATGCACTGGCCACAGTAAACCTCACGAATATACGCAATTGCCTTTATTAACACCTCTCAGGAGACAACCTCAGGCACGTGGCCCGGTAGGGAATCACCTGCAGATAGGGAGATTTTTCTGGCCGTGGATCGTTGGCGGGTGGGGCAAGCGGTGGACCTCCGACTAAGGCGTTGTGAACCTGTGGTCCCTGAATTTCAGGTCTGGGGCTCATCAGCCCGGTAACGGGGGCGAACTCCTTTCTTCACGGCCTCCGGGAGGCTGAGTGTGAAGGGCGGGACAGGGCGGCAGAGAAACTCCACCTGAGTCTTCAGGACCCCGGACGCATTAGGGAACCGAACTGCGCAGGTACCAGCGCCCGCGGGATCCCGCACACGCGGTGCCAATAAACGTCCGTCCCACGGCGCAGGCGCCACGAGCGCAGGCTACGGAGGGGCACTACGGAAACCGCGCGCCCACCGTCCAATCAGCACCGGCCTTGCACAAAGCGAGTCCCGCCCCCAGGGCGCCGAAATCGAATCTCCTCCCTCTCTTCTGGCCGCCTCGGCCCGCCCACTCCCGCCCACGCTCCGCCCCGCGCCGTTCTCGACAGAGGCTCACGGTTGGCTCATGGATTGAGCGCGAACTCTGGTTGGTTGAAACGGAGTCACGAGGTCGCCGTCGTCGCCTTTCCAGAGGCGATTACTGGGCAGGCTCAGTCTTTCGCCTCAGTCTCGAGCTCTAGCTGGCAGCCAAGTATACGCGCTCCGGATCTTCAGTACCAGCGGCCGCCATAGACGTCGTTGCGTTCCTCTGGGCTCATTTGCGCCACTCGTCCGCCACACATTCCGCCGTCATAAACCGCCATCATGGTAAAGCTTGCAAAGGTAAGATGCTTTGCTCGCCCAAGCTCGGATGTCGAGGCCTGTTTTTCGAGGAGCGCGCGCGCGGCGCCGCGAGGAGGAGGGCCTCTGCGCCGTCCCAGGCGCGTTCGAGGGCGCCATGCTGTGGGAAGTCTCGCGTGATTAGCGGGGAGCTCTCGCGGCTTTTGGTTACTTGGTGGCGAGGTGAAGAGCTTCGGCAGGTGCTGCGGGTGGTTTATGAGGCAGGGAAAGACTCAGGGATTGAGCGTGGGGAGGGGGCGCTGGGCCTCAGGATGGGGGGATGAGGCCAAACTCCTGCGACGGGCGCGAGCGGGGCCCCGCCTCCTGACGCACGTGCCCCGACGCCCGGCTGGCCACGTGGGCCGCGTCAAGTGGGTCTCGGCGTCTCCGGAGGGGACCCAGCCGTAAGGCGGGGAGTGGCGGGATTGCTTCAATTGGAGGCCCAGCGACCGCTGGATCGCGGCTCCGGCTAGGTGGGGGGACCCGAGGTGGGCTTTGGAAGGTGGCCCTGCCGCGTGCTTTCCTTGCCGGATTGCGCGCACGTGGTGACCTGTGAGTCCCCCCACGTGGACCCGGTGGGTCTGGAAGGGGCGGGGTTATTTCCCTGGGAAAGGAACACTTCGTGAGAAGACCAAAAGTAGTTAAGTGTTTTTGAAAGTTGCCTTAATTTAAATTCAGACGAGGGTAGTGGAATAAGGTGACAGAATTTACCAAATGTTTTTTAAAAAATACATACATATTTTTAAAGGAGGGCGCAGCTCACAGTGGCCCATGCGGGGATCGAACCGGAAACCCCGGTGCTACCAGCACCACGCTCTAACCAACTGAACTAACCGGCCAGCCCTACCAAAGGCATTTTAAAGATAGTTTTCCTTAGGTGAAGGGCTGTGGATTGTTGGCCATTAAAATAGTCCAATTTTAGGCTACTGAGTGAAAAAAATTGTACTTCATGTAAAGTTCCATTCTGGGCGTAGTTTTTAAAACGGGTGTGCTTAACAAAGGCAACAGGACGAGGGAGATCATTTCCTTGAAGTTGCCTCTTTATCCAAAGATTGGTTTTTGTAGAACCTGACAGGAAAAATGTGTGGGAGATTGCTAACGTTGACATCAAGAATAGTTTTTACGATAACGGGGGTATTTAACAGTATGAAAAGGGGGTTCTGAGAAAGGGAGATAACTGCACTGTACTGTAAATGATGGCAAAATATGAGTTACCTAAAATGTGGGAGGTGTAATGTGCTACCATGTCTATTTTAGGCCAGTAAAAATCAAGGTGACCCCAAGAAAATGGCTCCTCCCCCAAAGGAGATAGAAGAAGATAGTGAAGATGAGGAAATGTCAGAAGATGAAGAAGATGAAAGCAGCGGAGAAGAGGTAATTATATACAGTTTAATGCCGAATTATGTTAAACTACAAAATGGAGAGAAAAAACAGGTTGTATTGGATATCTGAAAATACTGGCAAAAATAAGATTGTGTTCACTCGTGTATATGACTTGTAATGGTTGCTTTCACAAGCTCTTCATTGACTTGTCAAGATACCATGAGGGTAAGTTTGGATGAGAGAAAAGATTAGGAGTCTTTTCATGTACTCTCTGCAGGGCTTAGTGTGATGATGTATTATTAAATCATTACTGTTTTCCAGTTTAAACATGTTAGCCCCACATGCTATATGAGGAAACAGCCTGGACAACTACCTGTCCTATAAGTGGCAGTACTGAGCATTGTATTGAGGTCTGAAGTTAGCCTTACCAGGTTCCTTTCCTAGTCTCCAAGCAGGTTTCTGTTCTTCACATATGAGGTTTGTAATACCAGCCACTGTTACAGTTTGGTCTGAGGTGAGGTTTGCCACCTCCCTTTGTGTTAACGTTGACCCTGTTTGGTACTTCTGACTGTTTGCTTACTATCAAGACAATTAACTGCTGTATTTGCTCATGGTTTTTGTTTAGAATTTAGTAAAGGTTTTATTTTTTAACCCATTACCTGATAAAACCAGCAGTCAACAAAAAGTGGCTTTGCGTGTGACTTAACTGTAGATGAATGATGTTTTTATCAAGCTAAGTGCTCATTTTTTAAATTTGTATTGGTTTTGTAAGGATTGACTATCCAGCCTATTTGGTACTCATTTTACCTCTGGTCCTAAAAATGAGCTTCCAGTGAATTTTATACCACCACCCACAGTAAGAATCCCCAATGGTTTAATAACACTTAACATGTAGAGCTTTGTAAGTGGAAGGCTTTTAGTTGTAGAAACCAATTCATAATCCTTGAAACAACATGTAATGTTGGTTCTATTACTATTTTCAGCAATCTATTTCCAGAGTTCATTTAAAAATTTTTAGACAGCATTGTTTATTAATAGTTTCATTGCGATATAATTAAAATATAAATAAGTACGTATATATAAGGCGTACACTTGGCTGAGTTTTGACATGTAGACACCAGTCTTGATGTGGCTTCCTCTAGTTAATAGGACTTTTATTCAGCTAATGTTCAGATGGTTTTCCATGTTGATATTTTGTAATTTAGTTGTAATTTTAGCGTGTAATGGGAGGAGGCAAACATGTTTACCTACTCTGCCATCTTGACCAGAACTTCTTAGAGTCCATTTTAGGATGTTGCTTCAAAGCTGAAACAATTATAAGGTATGGGGTACAGAAATTCACAGGTCTGGGTTAGTGGTATTTTAAGTGTTAAGTGTTTCTTATGCTTGGGTATTTACCTGAAAATGAGGATTGACCTCACAGGTATACAGAAGGACATGTGACATGATCCTCCAGTTTAATACGCCAACATAGATCTAATGCATGTGGTCTTGAAGCAGAGGCAAAGCCAGAATTTAACACTCAGTTATGGGACCAAGGCTCCCTTTTTGAGTTTAGAATCTTATGTTTGTTTTATTCTTCAGGTTGTCATTCCTCAGAAAAAAGGCAAGAAGGCTACCACTACTCCAGCAAAGAAGGTGATGGTTTCCCCAACAAAAAAGGTTGCAGTTGCCACACCAGCCAAGAAAGCAGTTGTCACCCCCAGCAAAAAGGCAGTGGCTACACCAGCCCTTGCCAAAAAGGCAGCAGTTACACCAGCCAAAGCAGTGGTGACACCTGGCAAGAAGGGAGCCACACCAGGCAAAGCATTGGTAGCAACCCCTGGCAAAAAAGGAGCAGCCACCCCAGCCAAGGGAGCCAAGAATGGCAAGAATGCCAAGAAGGAAGACAGTGATGAGGAAGATGATGACAGTGAAGAGGAAGATGAGGATGAAGATGAGGACGAAGATGAGGATGAGGATGAATTTGAGCCAGCAGTGATGAAAGCAGCAGCTACTGCTGCTGCCTCAGATGAGGAGGAGGAGGAAGACGATGATGAGGAAGATGACGAGGATGATGATGATGATGATGAGGAAGAAGATGGTAAGGAGTTCTCTGGGTACTTCTTGGGCTCTTGCTTACAAGATCCAGTAGGGGTGAGGTTTGGGGGGCAATATGCAAATGTATTCCTTCCATGACAACCTGGGGGTTAGATAAAAATCCTCCCAGAGAATCGCTGGGCTGGTTGTGGTGCCCATGAATGGTTGCCTGCTGCTGAGAAAATGTCTAAAACAGCACATTCTGTGAGTATTTTTCAAAATACAGGGTTTTGCTTCCAAGTAATCTGTTAATTCTTGCTGTAACTAAGCACACTGTCATTGGCAGTATTGTATTTTTTTTCCTTTAAATTTTTTTCCTTTAAATTTTCCTAGAAGTGATGTTGGTTTGGGGATAATTCCCTTGAGTTTGACTAGGTGGCTTCTCTTTCAGACTCAGAAGAGGAACCCATGGAGGTTATACCAGCCAAAGGCAAGAAAGCTCCTGCAAAAGCTGTTTCTGTGAAGGCCAAGAGCACCGCAGATGATGAAGACGAAGAGGATGACGAGGATGACGAGGATGATGAGGATGATGAGGATGAGGACGAGGATGAGGAGGACGATGAAGAGGAGGACGAGGATGAGGAGGAAGGTAATCAAGTTAGTCTGAAGTATATTGACATGAGTTTTATTTAAAGGAGGTACTTGAATATGTGTGACTACTCGTGGATGACACAGATTGTTTGCAATCTTGTCCAGAGCCTGTCAAAGAAGCACCTGGAAAACGAAAGAAGGAAATGGCCAAACAGAAAGCAGCTCCTGAAGCCAAGAAACAGAAGGTGGAAGGTAACATGCAGAATTGTAACGGGTAGGGGGTGGCGCCCAATAGCACAAGTGATGAACAGCAAAGGGACTTAATACTGAAACCTGATGTTACATTGCAATGTACTGATGTGCTTGTATATGTGTAGAAATTTGTACTGGGAATTAAGTGTGTTCCATATTTTACAAATAGATTAATTTGAATTTTGTTTTTTTCCTTACAGGCACAGAACCGACCACATCTTTCAATCTATTTGTTGGAAACCTGAACTTCAACAAATCTGCTCCTGAATTAAAAACTGGTATCAGTGACATTTTTGCTAAAAATGATCTTGCTGTTGTGGATGTCAGAATTGGTGTGTCTAGGTAAGTATGGGGGAGTTAGGCCATTGCGTATTACTCCTGGCTCTGCTGATGCTTTTTTCCTCCTTTTAGAACCGTAGTTCTCTACCCTTGAGCATGAATATGTAAAAGTCTTCAAAGATTAGACGTTAATGAATTAAGTCATTAGATTATCAAATTGTAAGATCCCAAATTTGGGGGAAATTTCCATAGCCCCCTTTTGATAAAACACGAAATAATTTTTAATAAGCTATGAGCTTTGATGCTTTCATTGTTATACATGAAGCTATTGGACTCAACTAGCCATCATAGTGAACGCTTTTAACCTGACAAGATTGTCCTGTTTTGATGCTTGAACAGGTTTTATTGTTAGCTACTACTGTCAATCGTTAACGAGCAGTGTAGCTGAAAAAGACATCCTCAAAGGTGAATTTGGCAGGTCTTGGTACTTAGACTTGGCTCTATATCCCCAGCTTATAGAGCCTGACTTTATTTTGTTAATAGAGTTCGTACTTTCTTAATCTATGTTTTCACCATCACATTGTAGTGTTGCTGCTTGCCTAGAATGTCTTAATGTGGCTTTTGTTTGTCTTTGTTTTTTTTCAAACCTGTGCTTTTGTCCTCTTTGCCTATCACCTTAAAGGAAGTTTGGCTATGTGGATTTTGAATCTGCTGAAGACCTGGAAAAAGCCTTGGAACTCACAGGTTTAAAAGTCTTTGGCAATGAAATTAAACTAGAAAAACCAAAGGGAAAAGACAGTAAAAAAGGTATGTATGTACGGCTTTAAGTAATTGTGATACTGAAAGGTAACTTGTTAAATGGATGTTTCTAGTCTAATCGGCCAGGTTAGATTATTTAACCATTTTCCTTTGGTTTCCTCAGTGTTGTGAGAATTAAATGAGTTAAAATGTCAAATGTTTACAGCTGTCTGGCATTGCTTGCTGGTGTTATAAATTCCCAAGTCAGACAAGCAAGAATGGACTCAATTTAAAAAAAAAATTGGTTCGATATACAGGCATACCTTGGAGATAGTACAGGTTCGGTTCCAGACCACCGTAATAACGCAAGTATTATAATAAAGGAGTTGTAGCCTTTTTGCTTGTTGAGGGTCTTGATTGAATTTGTAAAAAAGTACATCTGGCCATGAGGGAGGTGGTGTGGGGTATGGCCGTCACCTCAATAGTTTCACCGTGAAAGGGAAATTGGAACAACAAAAACTAAAAAGAAAAAGGCTTTAGAAGTTGAGGGAAAAAATTGCAACATCAGGGAAGCACAATAAAACAAGGTATGCTTATATCTAAATTGATGTAGAGAGGTCTTTGCTCTCTGGAACTAGATCAGATCTCTGGCCAACTCTTTTTTTGTATTCTTGGTACACTTTCTCATGTTTCAAGTATGTGTTCATGACTTAATTAAAAAATAACTGAGCACCCACTCTGGGTTGAGTTCTAAGTATCCAGCATGTAATTTGATGTCAGTTGTGACAGCAACTTGTCCTGCCACTGCTGTGTCTCCATACTAGCAGTGTCTTGTATACTGAAGGATCTCAAGTTATTTCTTGAACAACTTTTCTGTTGATCAGTCTTTATCTTTTGGGAGAGAAGGGTCTTTAAACCCATCTAATTCATTTTTGTGTTTTTTTTTTAAACTAGATCGAGATGCAAGAACACTTTTGGCTAAAAATCTGCCTTATAAAGTTACTCAGGATGAATTAAAAGAAGTGTTTGAAGATGCTATGGAGATCAGATTAGTCAGCAAGGATGGAAAGAGTAAAGGGTATGTTTTGTGTCTGCTGGAATGTTGAGTTTTATTAAAAATTAATTCACTTTATAAAAGAAACATTGATCCAACTTTCTTAGGTGTGTGGTTTTGGGGGCAAATTAATCTGCCTCAATTTCCTACCTGTAAGTGGGAATAATTGTTTAATTCAGATTGATTTTAAGAAATGAGCTAATAGGTATAAAGTACTATGAAATGTGCCTAGCTTACAATAAATGCTTTGTAAGTTAACAGCAGTTATTGCAGTGAGGTGGGGTTACCGTGAATAAATTTTCTAGGAGTACTTGGCGAACTTATTATTGTGAGAGGAAAGTTTTAACTGAAAAGTAGAAATGACAGAAACTTCAAACATTTCCGTTAGTATGAAACAGGACATTTTTATTGTATTCAA
Organism: Rhinolophus ferrumequinum; assembly: GCF_004115265.2. Classification (NCBI taxonomy): domain Eukaryota; kingdom Metazoa; phylum Chordata; class Mammalia; order Chiroptera; family Rhinolophidae; genus Rhinolophus; species Rhinolophus ferrumequinum. The sequence goes on from NC_046291.1 coordinate 6,962,035, forward strand.
CTGAAGCAAGGTCATGTTGCTGAGATTAAAATGTTTGTGTTTTAAAAAAAAAATTACTGGCTTTAAAAATACCAGTGAGTTCTTCGGTTCTCCCCCGCCTCCCATTGCAGGATTGCTTATATTGAATTTAAGACAGAAGCTGATGCAGAGAAAACGTTGGAAGAAAAGCAGGGAACAGAGATAGATGGGCGATCCATTTCCCTGTACTATACCGGAGAGAAAGGTCAAAATCAAGACTACAGAGGTGGAAAGAATAGCACTTGGAGTGGTAAGAATGGGTTCCAGAATTGATGGAGGGAAAACCTTTGCATTTTTTAACGTACATAAAGTTGACTGATAATTGGATGTAGATGTGGTTTAAGATGGTTACACTTCTATTTGTAATAGTAATTTAGTGTCTTGACTGAGAGGTATATGAAATTATTTTGTGTTACAACATAGATCTAGCTTCCTTTGTGTGTTTTATATTTTAAATGACTTATGTTGGGCATTTTAAAATTAGAATATTGTTCTGAGAAGATGGATCAGTAGTCAGCTTATACATCTGAACATAAATGGAAGGAAGCAGGACATGACAGTGTGTTACAGGTTGAGTAACAAGTGGGGTTCCACCTGCATCAACATTGGCCTGTTATTCTCTTAAGCATAGAACTTAAGAACAAAATACAGGTGTGACTGAAGTTGGGAACCGCTGGTTCAGTATTAATTTGGCATCTCTTTATTTGTAGGTGAATCAAAAACTCTGGTTTTAAGCAACCTCTCCTACAGTGCAACAGAAGAAACTCTTCAGGAAGTATTTGAGAAGGCAACTTTTATCAAAGTGCCCCAGAACCAAAATGGCAAATCTAAAGGGTAAAATAATTAGTATCTTTATTTAACTTACTTATTTTAAGTGTTTTTCCAGGACCCATCAGCTCCAAGTCAAGTAGTTGTTTCAGTCTGGTTGTGGAGGGGGCACCTCACACTGGCCTATGTGGGGATCGAACTGGCAACTGTGGTGTTCTGAGCGTCGCGCTATAACCAACTGAGTTAACCGGCTGCCCCAATAATTAGTATCTTAATGTTGTCAGTTACGGGCTGTAAGTAAGAGTATCTTGCATAGGTAAAATATTTTCCTGTTTATTAGCAGAAGCTGAATCATTTTAGCTGCACAGATCAGTATAAAATAAAGAGCATCATTTAAGGATGTACCTGAGGAAAAAGGCTTGTTGGCATCAGATACGATTACAGAGAAGCCATGTAAATTTGATTGGTGACTTATTCTCAATATTAACTGTTCATTCACAGGTATGCATTTATAGAATTTGCGTCATTTGAAGATGCTAAAGAAGCTTTAAATTCTTGTAATAAAAGAGAAATTGAGGGCAGAGCAATCAGGCTGGAGTTGCAAGGACCTAGGGGATCACCTAATGCAAGAAGCCGTAAGTTACTGTGAACAGGATGTGGTGGGTCTTAGCGCTCTCCAGTGTTGTGCTTCAGCTTTTAACATCAGATCTAGAGGTGAACATGTGTTTTTTACTATTGCTGCTGAGTAGATGACACTGGATGTGATGATTGATTATCTGAGAAATAATTGATGAAATCCCAAGAAAATTCCTCTAGATAGTCAAGTTCTGATCCAGCCACGTCAACTCTGAGCAGCAGATTTGCCTGTTGTAGCTGCCTGCTTTAGGTCTGCTGTCTTACTTGTTTTGGGGTTGATTCTCCTGCTTTCCATAAAAAAATCCAAGACAGGAGTTCAACTGCATTGGTGATCATGGTAGATTTGAGGTGGCAGTTGACTTAAGCCCTTCGCTTTAATTAAGAATTAGTTGGCTAAGATTACCTTTTTCTAACACAGACAATTTAAAGTAAAAGGCTAGGTTCTGTTAAGACAAGGATTTTTGGGCAGTAATGTGCTAACATGCAAATACAGTATATTGTTATGAATTTTGATTGTAAATGGTGCATTTTCTGTTTTCCCCAGAGCCATCCAAAACTTTGTTTGTCAAAGGTCTGTCTGAGGAGACTACAGAAGAGACATTAAAGGAGTCATTTGACGGCTCTGTTCGGGCAAGGATAGTCACCGACCGGGAGACTGGGTCTTCCAAAGGGTAAGATGCAGGAAGTGTACAGCGTCCACTGAGGGGGTGCACCACCCGTCTACTGTGTCTTCTCATTGAGCTCCTTTCTGTCAGTCAGTGGCAGTTTATGGATTCGCACGAGAAGAAGAGACAATTCACAGATCTAGCATTATTTTGCCTTCTGTCTTCACAGAGGCATATTCTGCTGTTCTGTGAGACATTCTAGGATTCAGGCTCAGTAAAACCAGTTTCAACTTTCTATAGAGAGCTACCCTTGTCATTTGGGTCTTTTCTCAGTTGAACAAGGCTACTTACTGTGGGATCGCTGTCCAGTACGTGGTTAACTTTGGCACTTAGTCCCTATGCCTGCTTTATAACGTAATTTCATTTGGTGTTTTAGGTTTGGTTTTGTGGACTTCAATAGTGAGGAAGATGCCAAAGCCGCTAAGGAGGCCATGGAAGACGGTGAAATTGATGGAAACAAAGTTACTTTGGACTGGGCCAAGCCTAAGGGTGAAGGTGGCTTTGGAGGTCGTGGCGGAGGCAGAGGTGGCTTTGGAGGCCGAGGTGGTGGCCGCGGAGGCCGAGGTGGATTTGGTGGCAGAGGCCGGGGAGGCTTTGGAGGTAAGGAGCAGAGAGGGCTGCCTCTGTGTGTACATGTGCACATGAGCTCAGAACCTGTGCTGGCCAGGGTTCCTTCCAGCATCGCTAATCACTTGGGCGGGGGACCTACTGGCAGCTTTGCAACTGTTCGTCCTTTAATGATGTCTTGCCTTCCTGCAGGGCGAGGAGGCTTCCGAGGAGGCAGAGGAGGAGGAGACCACAAGCCACAAGGAAAGAAGACGAAGTTTGAATAGTTTGTTCTATCCCGGTCTTTCCCTTTTCCGTTGGAAAGAAAGGACTCTGGGGTTTTTACTGTTACCTGGTCAATGACAGAGCCTTCTAAGGACATTCCAAGACAGCATACAGTCCTGTGGTCTACTTGGAAATCCGTATAGATAACATTTCAAGGGAGATAACCCTGTTGGTTTTGACTGGATATTCATATAAACTTTTTAAAGAGATGAGTGCTAGAGCTAACCCTTATCTGTAAGTTTTGAATTTATATTGTTTGTTCCCGTGTACAAAAAAAACACATTTTTTCCTACAATTTTTGTTTTTCTGCGTTGGGGGGTTCTAAAGGAAAGCAGAATGTTTTATGATTTTGCTTCAGCATTTTGGGACAAATTAAAAGTCCTAAACTGGTGCCAGACTTGTACTTCCTAAGTGTTTCTCCTGGAATACCGCTGAAGGTGGAGCACAGCAGACCCAGATCTGCCCCACCCCTGCTGGAAATGCTTGATGCTTTGGTTTAAGATTCCCAGCCACAAATTTGGTGAAATGGCTGGTGAGGTGATCAGCTTTCTATAGCTTTGTGTACGTAGTGATGTGAAAGGCTTGTTGGAAGTCGGAGGCTTCTGCTTGCCACTGATAGAGGATCAAGTGAAGTGCTCAGGAAAAGGGGCAGGATCCCTGTGGTCAGGCCTCCTTAGGCAGCTGCGAGCATGGATTCTGGACCTGGCAATGACGAATGGAATTCATTCTGGATGAATGAACCAATGGGGTCTGAGGCTGGGGAGGAAACCACCAATCCAGTAGATGGACCCGGTGTTTATGTAAGTCTTCCAGCAAACTCAGGTTAAACTGACAAATGCCTTGGGTACTATGTATAGCACTCAGATATTCTATCTGGTTTATTAAGCATCCTTTCCACCTCTACTTCTGATAAAAGTTAAAGGCCACATGAGACATTTGGGTTTAGTTGAAAACTGGTGCCCCAGATGGTGCAGAGCTGATTCTGAACCTAGGCAGCCAAGTTCAAAAGCCTGTGCACTTGTTAACTGTTCAAAAGTCTAATAAAAATGCCAAATCAAAGCTGCGTGCACTTCACCCACCTTTACCAGTCCTGTTCCAAGTGCTGAGGACATAGAGAAGGACAGAAGTCTTGCTTTTGAGGAGTAAATGCCAATGCAAGGTCCGTGACGCTGTGAAGAAAAGTCAAGCCAGCAGAGGTACATCTGTGAGGCAAACCAGAAAGTAAAATGAAACCTTGGTAGCTTGTTTTTCCAAATTTAACCAGCCAATTGGAGGTAAGTCTTAGCTCTTACCATAGAGCAAGGCTGAGTAGAGTTAGAATCGAACACGTCAACATTTATTTTGTTCCTGGTGATCAGTTCCAAACTTTAAAGGCCTGTGAGAGTGGACTTTGGGTCTCCTGGGACCCATCAAGGAAGACTCCGGGGCCTTCTCCCAAGGAGCAGGCTTGAGCATTTAAGTAAACCTGAAATTGTTACAGGCTATTTGGCCATTTAGGAGCATGTATTGCTACTCTGAGGCCCAGTATAGTCAGTGCTTAAATACTTGTGTGACTTGAGAGCTTGGAGTGGGGTTTTGGTGGGTTCCCTTGCTAGGGAGGGGAAGGGAGGAAGGAAGGCTTGAACCTGATCCTGATAGGGGTCCAGGTGCAGGAGGCGTTCTTGGCTCCTAGGGAGGGCCTGCATTGTAAGAGAACCACCATTAGTTGGTCTTAGCTCCAGTAAGAATGCTGATGCTGTGCCCACAGTATGCCAGCTGTTGACAACCCTTTAAACCTGTGGGGCAAGACAAGGGCAGAAAATTTAGGTTTTTCCTGCTGTTCTGTTCCCATTAAGGGATGGAAACTGTCCTGTTAGTACTGGTTCTAACCAGAGGTCTCCAGAGAAATGAAGGGGAAGATGCAGGACTTCCAGGACTTGCATTTGGGGGATGAGCCTTGTGAATGTCTTCATTGCGGCCCTTGCTGGTGCCTGGGGTTTCTGATTTGGTGGGTTGGGTGAGGGCTTTGCAGCCATTTTAGAAAGGAATTCCTTCCAGCAAATGGTTGTCGCTCCTTTTGTCGTTCATCCAGCAGGTGGCAGCACATCCACAAGGATGGGGGAGGAGGCCTGATTAGTTTCAGGCCAGTGGGTCTCTAACCCCAAACTCACCCTCGGATTAGTGATTGGCCCTGGAAATCTGGAAAGTTCACTGAGAGGCTGCAGAATGTCGAGAAGTGGATTCCAATTGAGTTAAAATGCTAAAATGTATTAAATGTTTTTTCAGTTACTCTATCCATGCTTGCTGCATTGATTATCACCTTGTCTCAATCTGTCTCTCCGACCTTAGTGCCAAAAGGTTTCCTTATCCAAAAAGATTGTCCCCTGACCCTAACTCCCTGCCCAGCTGTTCCCTTCATCGCCAAACTTGAGAAGGACCACACTCCTGCTTCCCACTCCTTGGCTCTCAGCATGTGGCTTTTGTCCCCACATTCCTCGTGCCCACTAATGGTGCCAGTGTTCAAAGGCTGCAAATCCAGTGGTCAGGCTTCTCTGAGCATCTGACTGATGAGCCCTTTTTCCTTCCTGAAACTCCCTCCACTCTACCCTTAGGAAACGAGTGGTGGCTCTGACACTGGGCTTAGCTGGGGAGGGAAGGAAAAGAATAACCCTGCAACTAGGGCCTATCAACAGACTGATTTTAACCAATTTATAGAGTGGCTGTCCTGCATAGGCCAGGTAGCCCAGGAACTGGAGGAGAAAGGTCTGGAGGCTTCCTCTGCTGGTCCCTCTACATGGAAACGAGAACAAACATTCCTGACAACCTCTGGAGTGACCTGGTTTTGTTCACTGTTCTGGGGGCCTATAACAGTACCTGACAGTAGGTATCGGTAAGGGATGAATAAAGGAACCCTGGAGAAACTCCTTCCTCCCAACTAGGGAACCCTATGTGGCAGTAGGACAGAATCTAGGCCAGGAGTTCTTACTATAAAGTTCTTAACATTTCTGTGTTGGCAATTTGGGAGTTCTGGTAAAGCCTTTGAATCCCTCAGAATAAATGTCTTCAAAATCATTTTTAAAAAAGATTACAAGGGAAAACTATATTGAAATAGTTATTTAAATATTTAAGAACAACTTGTGAATCTTATGTGCTTATGATGGAGTGGCTTATAACAGACTAACCTTCCATTGATAACTAACTCTGGACAAATATAAAAAAACGTTAGGAGGTTTTTAAGGCCAAACAATACCAGAAACTGAAGCAGATACCATCCTTGAAAGAAGGTGAAAGACTGGGTGAGGTCCATGTTTAACCAGCTGTGGGCACCTTCCAGTCAGTATGATTTCTTCTGGTACAGAGTTTAAGCAAAAAATGGTCTTACTGCACTGTGGAGTCACACTGGAGTTGAATCTTAAAAATTTTCCTGAAAATGAAGGAAACAGGAGAAAGCCATCGAATCTGCATACTAATTACCTATAAATGCTTGCTTGGCTGAGTCCTAAATTGTGTGTGCACAAGGCAGGATTCTAGTGAAACCAGGGAAAACGTGGAAAGGTCAAAGAGCTGGCTGCAGATTCCAGTGGCTGCCTGTTGCTGGAGAGATGGGAGTTTGGAGTTCAAGTTCTGCCCAGTTAGGGGGTTTTAATAAGTTTTTCTTTGAAACCCAGAAGGGCCATACTTTAGAAGTAACAGTCACATACCAGGCCTAAGGACTAAGCCCTAGGATTAAGGCAAATGCAAAACCAAATTGATTCACCCTAACACCTGAAATGAAGCCCCCACATAAAGGAATCAAGAATTTACCTGCTAGAACATTCAACAGTGTTCAGAGAAGGATAAACGGAAGCCAGACTATAGTGTATCGTATACAATATCCAGTAAGCAAATAATTACTAGACATGCAATGAAGTATAAAAATGTCCACAATCGAGAGAAAAAAGTCAACAACTTACTGAAACTTGAAGGCAAGGACGTTAGTCATAAATATGTTCAAGAATTTTCAGGAAAAGAATATATTGGATGAAGAAATGTATTTCTGGAGAGAGATGGAAACTCAAGAACCAATGGAAATCCTAGAACTGAAAAAATTCAATAGAAGGCTTAACAGTAGAAGAGAGGATCAGTAAACTAGAAGACAGTCCAATAGAAATTATTGACAGTTCAGAACATGTTACCCAAAAATATGGCACATTGGCATGTTGAATATTTCAAGTTGGAGGAATTTGAGAAACAGCAGGTGCAGGAAGGACTTTGACCTTCCCCTGAAGCAGGTCATGGAAACCTCATGTGAGAGGTGCCCTCTATACCCAGGGGAGAGGAGCATCCTTATCTCTGAAGACAGGGACACTGAGGGAATTTGAAGGAACAGGCCTTGTTGTTTCCCACAGTTTACTACATTGAGCTCATACCCTTTTATTGGTCCTATCACATTTTCCACAACTCTCCAGTCTTCGTCAAATCTAACATAAAAAGACAGGTTTACCTGTTTCTTCAGGTCTTCATTTCCTTACAAAGACTTTCATGTCATGCAAAAGTAATATTAAGTAAATTTGTATGCTTTTGTCTTATTAATCTGTCTTTCATTACAGGGGCTCCAGCCAAGAATTTAGAATGGCAGAAAAATATATTTTTCCTCCCTTACATTATCCAAACTGAAGCTTAAAAAAAAAAAATTGGGGAAAAATGAACAGAGCCTCAATGAGAATATCAAATTGTCTAATGTATGTGTAATTGAGTCTGAGAATGAGAGGAGAGGATGATTGGGGCAAAAAAAAAAATCTCTGAAAATGATGGCTGAAAATTTTCTAAATTTGATGAGAAACAACCCATACACCGAAGAAGAAAGCTACACCCTAGCACATTGTAACTGAATTGTTGAAAAACAAGGTAAACTTTAAAACAGCCAAACTGAAAAGACCCATGACATGCAAAGGAACATCTATAAAAGAATGATGATTAAATTCTCATCAGGAAAAATATAAGACTATGGATGATACCTTTAAAGTGGCAAAAGAAAAATACCAATCTAGAATTCTATATCCATGAATATTCTTCAAAAATGAAGGAGAAATAAGTCAGTTTCAAATAAATGAAGCTGAGAGAATTCATCATCAGCACACTTGCAGTTCATTCAAGAAATGCTAAAGGAAGTTTTCCAGGCTGAAGGGGAATGATACCAGATGGAAAGCTGGATCTACAGGAAGAAATAAAGCACTGGAAATGGTAAATAACATCCCCTTTGAAAGACTATTGTCTAAAGGAAAAATAATGCATGTATTACGGGCTTTGTAATATATGTAAAAGTAAAATCTATGACAAAAATAGCACAAACTAAGGGAAGTGGGTAAAGGGAATTATATGGTTTTACGATTCTTGTATTACACTTAACTAGTATAATGTTAATTCAAGGTAAACTGTGATAAGTTAAAGATGCATATTGTAATCCCCAGAGCAACCATTAAATAAAACAGTAAAATAATACAAAGAAAAGTAGCTGAAAAGCCAATAGAGAACATGGAATACTAATTCCAAAGGGATGGAAATGGAATACTAAAAATACTCAACGCAAAATGAGGCAGACTAGAAGAACAAGGATTAATGGAACACTAGAAAACAAATAGCATGATGATGGGCTTAAACTCAATCACATCAATAATTACAGTATGTGAAAAGGGACTAAACAAAAGCAGAGATCATCAAATTGAAGGAAAAATACAAGAACTATCTATATGCTATTTACAAGAGATGCACGTTAAATATAAAGAAAAAGACAGGTTGAAGTAAAAAGATAGAAAAGGATATGCCATGCAAACACTAGGCAAAAGAAATCTATGGTGGCTATATTAATATCTGACAAAGTAGATTTCAAGATGAGTATAACTAAAATAAGGACATTTCATAATAAAAAGAGTTAATTTATTAGAAAGATATAGCAATCCTAAATGTGTATCTACCTACTAACAGAGCTTACAATATGTGAAACAAAAGTTGACAGAGTTAAAAGGAGAAATAGACACACTTGCAATCATAGGAGATTTTAACACCTCTCATTTAGTAATCGATCAAGTGGACACATACCAGTAATGATGCAGAAGAACTGAACACTGTCAGCCAATTAGACCCAACAATAGGAGAACACACTTGTTTTTCAAGTGCACATGGAACATTCACCAAAATATTCTAGGCCACAGAACAAATGTCAAGAAATTTCAAAGACTGAGAAGCATACATAGTATATTCTCTGACATAACAGGAATAAATTAGGAATCAATAATAATAAAATATCTAGAAAGTTCCTAAAAGTATTCAAACATTAAGTACACCTCTGAAAAACACTTCTGAATGAGTCAAAGTAGAAATCACAAGAGAAATTAGATAATATTACAAAGTAATAATGAAAGTACATTTTAGGATACACCTAAAGCAGTGGTTAGATGGAAACTTGAACTTTAAATCCTTTAGAAAAGAAAGAAAAAAGTTTTAAAATTAATTATCTAAATTTCCAGCTTACGGTAAAAAGGAAGAGGAAATTATGCTCAAAAGAAGCAGGAAAAGGAGAATAAAATAGAAATAAGAATGAAAATTAATGATACAGAAATATGGAGGCAGAAATTGATTTATTGAAAGGATTAAAAGGATTAGTACAATTGATAGCAAGACCGATAAGAAAAAATAAGGGGAAAAACATAGCCAATGTCAGGAATGAAAGGAAATATCATTACAGATTCTATAAATATTAAATATAATGAGGGAATATTATGAACAGCTCTATTCCAATAAGGTTAACAACTCAGACAAAATGAGCAAATTCAGACATAGTGTGAAAGCTGTTATTTAGTTTGAATAAAAACATACTGTAAGGTGCTCTTTGACAAGATAATACACACATAATTTGTACATACAATCGATTTCAGTTTTTCTTTTTGATGGTATAAGTCCTGAAACCTTGATGTGCAAAGATATAGATCTAAGTGTTCAGGGCTTGCTTTGCTAGGTGAAGATTGGCTTTTCTCAAAGAAGACCAGAATTGTTCAAGGCTCTTTTAAATTCCTTAAATTAAGTTAAATTCTACTTGCCATAATTACTTTTGTCTGAAAACAATGAGTTCATCTTTCTCTAGGTCACAATTCAGATACACACTATCACAGAAAGAAAAGAACTGTGGATTCATGGTTCAATTTATTTTCCCCCCTTCTTCTGCCTCCCCTTCCCCCACTCTGGTTCAGGCCATTGTTTCTCAGTCTAGTTGTGTAGGACACAGCTCCCTGGGCCAAGCTGGTATTGTGAGCCTTGCCCCGCCCCCGCAGGCAGTTGGTCGCTGGTCATTGGTCAGCCACTCGCAGCAGCTCATGGCAGCTCTCGCCGGCTGTGGGCCACCGGCTGCTTATGGCAGCACACGGTAGCCCCCGACAGCCCAGGACAGCCCCTGCTGACCTCTGGCTGCTCACGGCAGCCCAGCTCCAGGGAGAGCTGTTGTTCACGATCTTAGCTGTAGAGGGCGCAGCTCACTGGCCCATGTGGGAATCGAACCGGCGACCTTGGTGTTAGGAACATGGTGCTCCAACCACCTGAGCCATGGGGCTGGTCCCCATGGTTCAATTTAATGCCCTAAAGATTGAAATAACTTATGTAGTGTGTCCAGCTGTTGGCAAATTTCTTTTTGCAAAGAAATCTGCAGAGCATTTTGTGTCTTGGTAGAGCTCTGTCCTAGTAGAGCTCTTCCCCAGCACCTGGTCATTTGCAAGGATGTCGTTGGCTCCAGTTTCTTCTTCCATGTGGACAGCACTACCAAGAAAGCTTGTAAAGGGGTGCAGTTAGCTCAGTTGGTTAGGGCGTGGTGCTCTTAACAACAAGGTTGCCGTTTGACCTCCTCATGGGCCACTGGGAGCTGTGCCCTCCACAAATAGATTGAAACAACTACTTGACTTGGAGCTGATGGGTCCTGGAAAAACATACTTTAAAAATAAATAAATAAAATTTAAAAATATAAAGAACGCTTGTAAACCTTCACAAATCGTCATTTCCGAAACTTGATTAGGAAGACATCTCATTTAGATGGTTAAAAGTATCTGCCAAGTAAGCCAACCCACGTATAAAATCTTTTCCTTCAAAGGCTTTCCTGAAGTGGGCTTTCTTTTTCTTTCATAAAGTGAGACTTGTGCTGTTAGTTTGAACAAATGTTTTAAAACTTGTCCTTTGAAAGACAGTGAGAAGCATTTCATATTACTGTGGTCCGATTTCTTGATGAACTTTTCCAAATACAATGATTGAGAGACTTGCTTCTGGTAAAATTGATAACTTTTATGATGAATGTTGACAATACATCTTTCAATGATGTTGGAAAAGTCTTTACTGCTCGTGTATGTCTGTGTAAAAAGCACTGAGTGATGATGACATGGAGAGCTCTTGTCATGCAGGGATTCTGGTCCCGCTCCCCACACAAGAACGCAGGACATGGTGAGGCCAAAAAGGAACACCGATGGAGCCATAGATAGGGGAGTCATACCACTACATTCTCGCTGGCGGCTGGGTTAGAGGTATAGGAAGCAGTCTCCGCACGATGCACAATCCGCCATCCGCTTCTCTGCCAACCAACAACGAACCCCACTTGCTAGCTACAATCCGCAGTCCGCTTCTGTGCCTGCTAACCAACCAACCCCGTAGTGTAGCCACGGCTGCTATATTAGTGGCTAATGGCTAACTGGTAAAAGCTGATGGCCACCCAGCCACAGCGGATGGCCATCTGATTACAGCTGATGGCCATCTAATAACCGAGCCTTTCCACGTGAGGCCAAGAGCCTGGAAACTGATCTCTGGGACTCTGTCCCCACACTCTACCCTTACAGGGTCTCGCCTCACAATCTATGCAATAAGCACCTTCTGTGAGGGGCCCTGTGTCAGGAACCCAGCTCATGAGAAAAAGTTTCAGTCTAGTTCAAGCAATGTCTCAGGGGGTGTCCCTTGATGTCCACCCACTCTCTGGGCACAGCCATCGTTTCTCAGGGCACAGCCAGACTTCCTGGGCACAGCCAGGGTTCTCAGGGTACTGTGCTGGAACAATAGTGACTCACAGCCAAGGTGCTTACATATTCTTGATGGCGGCCGTGCGAGACACAGGAAGCAAACATCCACCTATACCCCAACAAGGGGTCTTCCTGTACCAGTCTCACTGGTGGCCAGGTGAGACACAGGAAGTAAACATCCGCCAGTTCCACTATATGGCCGTACGTTCCCAAGCAAACAGTCAAGCGGTCCATCAAATCCGGGATGAAAGGCAATTCCCCATAGTCCACAGTCATTTACCAGGGCTGTGCATTAGCCTCACAGTGTGTGCCCTCTCCGCAGGGTGAGGGCTCCAAGTCCTCCCCAACCTGGGGGTGAGAGCCTCAGCAAGCACTTCCCATCCCACAGGGCCGCAAGGACCTTCGCTTTCTCCGGCCTATGCTGGTTGGGGAACTGTCCATGTCCTCCCACCCCTCCATGGGGCTCTGCTCCCGAGAACAGTGGCCACAGGGCACCACACACTGTGTGTGGGGGCCACATGTCCTCCCGCCCAGAGTCAGACATCATTCCTACCTTGCCAGAGTCCCGCTCACCGCCAGGTATCCCAGGGGGTGGAGGCCTTGGTGTCAGATGTATAGGGGCCTACGGCAGCAGCGGACCACCAAAAGGAAGGTGACGCCTGCCACGGCCAACAGGGTGGCATGCCATCCGGAGGCTTGAGAGGCCCACCAATTCACTGAGGGGTCACATTTCTCCCAAGCAGATCGTGCTTCCTGTTCCCGGCGCCTCTCCTCCTGGTCTTCCCGAGACTGAGTGTTCATACACACAAACTGCTCCACCGCCCTTTGGAGAGCTTTGGCCGGCACCATACCCTGCTCGCTGCGCCATGTGTAATGCGGGGTCTCAGCTCCAGCTCCCCACACAAGAACGCATGATATGCCGAGGCCAAAAAGTAACAACAGAGCCATAGATAGGGGAGTCATACCACTATATTCTCACTGGCGGCTGGGTTAGAGACACAGGAAGCAGGATCCACATGATGTGCAATCCGCTGGCTGCTTCTCTGCCAACCAACAACCAATCCCACTTGCTAGCTACAATCCGCAGTCTGTTTCTCTGTCAACCAACCAGCCAATCCTGTAGCGTAGCCACGGCAGTTATATTAGTGGCTAATGGCTAACTGGTAACAGCTGATGGCCACCCAGCCACAGCGGATGGCCATCTGATTACAGCTGATGGCCATCTACTACCCGAGCCAGCGCCTTTCCACGTGAGGCCGAGAGCCTGGAAACTGCTCTCTGGGGCTCTGTCCCCACAGCTTGCTTTATCACTGAAGTTGCAAAATGAGCTTTGTAGGGGCTCCATCTGTACAGAAAATGAAGCCTTTCTTTGCAGGCAAAGTTTTATTTGGGGAAAAAACCTTTTTACTGCTTCCAAAATGTCAACGGCCTTTGTAGTTTGCAAAGTAAGAATCCTTTGATACTGTCAGCATACCCACAGTGAGCAAAAGCAAGGAAATGTCTTCACTGGGATGGTGAGGCTGCTGTATTCTGAATGACCTGCTTTAAAGTATTAAAAGAAATGTTAGCTATTCTGGAACACATGACATCATTTGACAAGGGAGCTGTTTTCAGTGTTTTCTTGTGGTCCAATCCAGAAAGTGGCTCAATAATTTCTGTGCACATGACCTTGCACTCTCATATGTCTCCCTGAGAGTGTGGAGGATTTTTCTTTGGGCCTCTGGTAAGCAGTTTTACAGTATGCTTCAATAAAAGCTTGTGAAATAGCAAATCCAATGTTGGAAGTGTTCCAGCTTTTTTGAATTGAGCTTTCCTTTCATAAAACGCTCCCTGCATCTTTAAATGCATCTTCAGGAGGGACAGATGGGTCACGCATGCCCTTTCGGTTTTGCTGGTTTCATTCTTCCATTCACAAGAATTTTTCAGCACGAAAAACACTGTGGGCTGTCGTGTTCATTATTAAAAGTGAAACTTTATAATACATAGATTTTATCATGCTTTTTTTCCTTCAATATTACAAGTATAATATGATTTCTTTAGCTGTGTCAACCTAACTAGGCTATAGTGCCCAGTTCTCCCATCAAACACTAATTTAAGTGTTGCTAGGAAACTGGCAGTAGGGGAAATGCTGAGGCAGGTGGCAGCCCCAACGCCTGGATCATGGATGACAACTCACGTATGCTGCTCTCCCCCTGTACACCCCACTGGTTCTTCCAGCGCTCGGAGAAAACTGGCTTTCTCCAGCATTTGCGGGTAAACCCAGACTTCTGACTGGTCACTTGCTGAAGAAGCGGGTGGCCACCTCCACACCTCCTGCCCTTTGGTTCCCCCTACTGGGAACTATGTGGAACTGGCTATCCTGGACCACATCTGTGCAGCCTGAACCCAGCTGGATGATGATGACAGAGCCTATGGACAGACCGGAGGCCTGAGAAGGGCCCAGAATCCCCCACTCATCCCAACCACAGACTGATGGGGCTGGAAGCCGACTTCAATGGATTGAGGAGTGAGTGGGAGATGGGAACGAGTCGGCAGGTACATGACACTCTCAGGGACCTTGGCTGTGAGGGTGAGTCAAGACAGCAGTAGCTGAAGAGGATCATAAAATTAAAGGAGGGTTTTTGTTTGTTTTTTAATATTTGAGAGACTTGAGTTCACTTAAATGGCCACTGAGAAGGGCTAAGGGAGCAATAGATAGATGTTGATCACAGAAGAGAGTCGTCCCTGAGCAGTTTGGGAAGGTGGATGGACGGTCTTCTATGTTAAACTGGAGGTGCTCGCCCATGAGTCCTTCCATGCCCTTGTGAACTAAAAGGCAAGGTCATTTGATAAGAAGTGGGGAGATGTCAGAGTCAGAGGTTTGAGAAGAGTGGAGAAGGTGGTGCATAGGAAGCCTGGAAATAGACCCAAATGCACACAAGAATTCTATATATAATAAACTTAGCACTTCAGATGTGTGGAGGAAAGATGGACTGGTGTTAGGATAGCTGGATAACCATCAGACTAGAGAAAACGTGGTATTAGTACCTCATGCCTCATATTAAAAGAAATTTCAGGTGGATCAAAGGTATTGATGTGAAAAGTGAAATATTAAAGTACTGCCTTGTTTCCCTGAAAATAAGACCGGGTCTTATACTGTATTTCCCCCAAAATAAGACAGGGTCTTACATTAATTTTTGCTCCAAAAGATGCATTAGGGCATATTTTCAGGGGATGTCTTATTTTTTCGTGTACAACAATCTACATTTATTTAAATATAGTCACGTCATCTTTTTCTGGAACATCGTCATAACGTACTAAATGCGTCCCTCTGGTTGATGCTCTTCACTGGGGCTTATTTTCGGGGAAACACAGTAGGAGAAAATATAGGAGAATCTGTTTTATAACCTCAAAGTTGGAAAGGACTTTCTGAGAATGACATAGAGCCTAGAATCCATAAAAGAAAAGATGGATAGTTTACATAAAAATAAAATACTACTGCATTGTGGAAAAATTATGAACAAAGTTGAAAGAAAAATATTTACACAGTATTTCAGATCAGTGTCTGTGATGAAGTACTTCTACAAATCAATACGAAAAAGATAAGCCAATAGAAAAATGGACAAAGGTTGTGAACAAACCTCAGAAAAGGAAATACAAATGACTCGTAAACACATGAAACGATGTTAACCTCACTCAGAGTAAGAGAAATGCAAACAAACCTACAATACTATGTACCTCTTCTTACCTGTTAGATTGGTAAAGATCACCAAGTTTGCTAATAACACACTGTTGCATCGCTCTAGGACATGGAGTTTGGTACAGTCTCCAGGGAGAGAGCAAGTTGGTAACAGCTGTTATGGGCTGAGTTGTGCACTCCCCAAAATGCAAACAAATTTCAGTTTATTGAAGTCCTAACCCTCGGTACCTCAGAATGTGACTGTATATGGAGGTAGGCTCTTTGGAGATAATCAAGTCCAAATGAGGTCATTAGGGTTGGCTGCACTCCGGTGTGACTGGTGTCCTTACAAGAAAAGGAAATTTGGACACAGACACATGCAGAGGGAGGACCATGTGAAGACAAGGGGAGAAGACGGCCACCTACAACCAAGGAGAGAGGTCTCAGGGGAAACCAGCCCTGCTGACACCTCTACCTCAGACTTCCAGCCTCCAGACTGTGAGGAAATAAGTTTCTGTTGTTTAAGCCCCTCAGTCTGTGGTATTTTGCTATGGCAGCCTGGCCTGACTAATGCACTATCAAAATTTAAACTGACCTGGAAATGACTTGCAGGAATTTATGCTGCAGCTAGCGTGGCCCGTGGGTTCATGAGCACGTACAAGGACATGCAAGCAGTATTGTTCATATTGGTCAAGGTGTAATTGGGAAAACCGAAGCCATTCTAAGTATCTTGAGTAGAGATTAATACAGGGAATTAGAGACTTCCAGAAGCATTGGAGGGGCTGGGAGAAGAAAGGACAGGAAGACATGGAAGTCGGGGAATGGTGGGGAAGGTGCCAGCAATGATCCCAGGTGCCAGCAGGACCAAAGCAGATGATCCTCGGGAGGACACCCGCTGCTGCTGGAAGCTGTCACCAATGATGTCAGCTGCCCAGAGCACTGAAGTGGGGATTCTTTCGGGGGACCCCAGAAGCCAAGGAAAGACACCAGCAATGATTTTCACTGTTTACCCACAGCGGCTGCTGGAGAGCAATGGTGTCTACTTCCTTCAGCCTTCCAAATCTGGTGAGAGTCTCCCTCATGGGCAGAATTCAGCCTAGAACGTGCTGGTAAGGGGTTCTGGAAATTCAGGGGAGATGTAAAAAGGGATGGGGATGATGTTACATTAACAACAACTGATCCAGTGCATCCATCAACAAGCTGGTTGTAGGCGTCAGGTTTCATTCACAGAATGGAGCCCTAAGCAGCTACCAGCGGAACATGGCAACTCCACACAAAGTGATGTGGAATGATCTTTCAGGTTCACTTTTAAGTAAAAAAGCAAAAGGCAGCGAGCCTCGTGTGCTTCAATGTGTGTAAAAATGAAAAGAGGGCTGTAGTTCCACATGTGTTTGTCAACACACAGATTACCTCAAAAAGTGTCCATGGAGACAGGTGGGAATATGGTTGCGGGGGTCGGGGGGCAGGGGAGGGAGAGGAAGTTTTCCTCACTATGTTCTTTTGTAATTCTGTGGGATGTGCATGTACATACTCCAAAAGTAAGTAAAAGAGTTAAAAATCAAACGACCTAATAGACTTCCCAAAGAGGAAGAGGGGAAGGCTGAAAGCTCCCAGCTGTGGCTGGAGCCCATGGATTTACCGGTGGTGGCTCCTCTGTATGGTTGTGTGGCATTTCCTGCCCAGGGACTGTCAGCAGCACCGGTGGTAAAGGGGAGGCCCAGGGAATCTGAGGAAGCCTGGACAGGTCTCGAGGACAGAGGCTGGGCCCAGGGACAAAGCAGGCCCTGTCCACCCGGATGTCAGCGTTTGCCAGCCTGGCCCCCGGGTGGGGAGCAGGGCCAAGAAACAAGCACTTCCAACACCACCAGGAGCTTTGAAACTCTGTGTGAAGCAAGTACAAACTGCAGGCCTGGAGTTCAGGGTCTCTGTAGGCTGCTGGCTTTCCTGCAGCCCCCGTGAGTTGGCTGGCCTGGCCCTCTGCTGGTCGAGGACTGTGGTGAAGACAGGTCCTCCATCCAGCCATAAGTCAAAGGGTGGCGGGTCCCTGGGGCACGAGCTCGCAACCAGCTGCGGGGGTGCTGAGGCCCAGGTCCTGCCCTCCACCCCAGGACCTCAGTTTAGGCATCCCCTTATGAGCTCATGCTCTTTGCTTCTTGTTTTTCCATTTTAAAAAACATACCTGGAAATGGTTTTGAGGTCTCGTCTTTACACATACCTTGTTCTATCTAGCACACCTTGTCCTTCTGAGGTTTTTCTTTTAAGTTGGCTTATCTTTCACTGGCTATCCAATTATTGTATTAAGTATTTCACTTTTACATCTTCCTCTTTCATTGAATTTCGTATGTCCTTTAATATTTTCAACCCTTGGGTATTTTAGCTGAGTTACAATTTATCCTTTTAATTTCTGAGCGTCTGGTTTCCTGTATTGAATTGCTCACCTTGGCCAAGGACCATGAGGTCACAGGGATGCTTGGCTTCCCCTGACTTAGCTGGAAGGACACCAACCTGTTAGAAGGAAGGGCCTGACCTCACAGGCCTGGGAGGGGAGGGCAGGCAGCTGCCCTCTTGACCTCTGTCATCTCTGATTCCTCAGCGTTTCTGCCTCCTCCCCAGGTACCCTTGATTCCGCATCACCTCCCCGTCCAGTGCACAGGGTTTTGAAGTCCAAAAGGTTGAAATTTGAGTCTACTTCTATCTAGTGTCTTTTTCTTTGTGACATCTGCCATTGCTTTATTCAGAGAGCAATGACGTTTTTCATGCACAGTTCCCACTGTTCTTATGACGTCATTATTATTTATTCCCTTTGCCCTTTAATTTCTTTGGATTTTATTATGTTATTTTTGTTATTTTCCAAATAATTGTGTCCTAGAATCATGTATTGCATGAACAGTCTCTTGCAAATCCTGCTTTGTTATGTATGACAGCCCTGACTATCCCAGGGTCAGTTTCTGAGTTATTAAGTATCATTAATCTGACCATGTATTGTTGTACCAGACAGTGTTAATTTAACTACCGTCATAGTCAATTTGTAATGGGTTTTTTTTTTTTTTTTTTTTTTTTTTTTAAGATTTTATTGGGGAAGGGGAACAGGACTCCATTGGGGAACAGGGTCCACTTCCAGGACTTTCTTCCAAGTCAAGTTGCTGCCCTTTCAATCTTAGTTGTGGAGGGTGCCGTTCAGCTTCAAGTTATTGTCCTTTCAGTCTTATTTGTGGAGGGCGCAGCTCAGCTCCAGGTCCAGCCGCCGTTTCCAGTTGCAGAGGGCGCAGCCCACCATCCCCTGCGGGACTCGAGGAATCGAACCGGCAACCTTGTGGTTGAGAGCCCACTGGCCCATGCGGGAACCGAACCAGCAGCCCTCGGAGTTAGGAGCACGGAGCTCCAACCGCCCGAGCCACTGGGCCAGCCCTGTAATGGGTTTTTAATCTGGTAAAGCTAGTTTCTTCCCTTTTCAAATGTTCTTAACTAGCCTTAATTGTTTATTCTTTCAGATGGCTTTTAAAAGAGCTTTGTCAAATTCTACAAAAAAAAAAAAAAGGAAAAAAGAATTTTTATAGAAGTGTGTTAAAAGTTAAATATTACGCCTGAAACAAAAAAAAGGCAAAAAAGAAAGTTAAACATTAATATTCCAACTTCCATCCTGAAACATTTGTTTTCAATTGTTTTATATCACTAGTCTGTTTTAAAGTTCTTTCCCTGAGATTTTGAATGGAAGTGTTAGATCAGTAATTTGTATTTTGTTCTTAAAGTAATTAATGTATTTAAACTTGTTAAAATGTCACCGCTTCAGGGCCAAGGTCTAACATGTAACATCCTGGAAGTCACAAATGACGTAAATTGGCTTTATCCCCGTAAATATAATTATGTGGTATTCCTGATTTCAATACAATGTACCATTATATTAGGTTCGTGCAAAAGTAATTGCGGTTTAAAAGGTTAAAAATTATTGCAAAAACCACAATTACTTTTCCACCAACCTAATAGATTTTATTTTCTTTTTGACTCCCAAGTTTTTAAAGAAAGAGGATAGGATTATTGTTATTGTTGTTTGGTTTACTTTTGTGGGTAATTTCTGGTATATTGTATCATGGATATAGAGTTCAGCCAGTCCAATTTCGGCTTTGGGAGATACTTGACATTTTCTTTCTAATACATGTATGTGGTAAAAATTTCATGTGCAAAAAGAAGTTACAAGCTGTGTGTGGTACAGAGTTTGACATGGGTCTTTGATTCAGTCTTATTCATGATAGTGTTGCGTCTTTGATGTCTTTAATTTTTCTCAGTTAAATCCATTATAGGTTGATAACATAGTATGTTAAAGACTCTCATTACTTTTGTCTTTCTGGCAACATCTAGATCAGCACAGCATGGGTGGATCCTCTGCTCCAGCTGCAATCAAGGGGTTGGTCACTGCATTCGCATCTGGAACTCGGGCTCCTCTTCCAAGCTTGTTTCTGTTATTGGCAGCATTCTGTATTCCTTGCAGGTGTAAGGCTGAAGTTTGTTCCTATTTCCTTGCTGGCTGCCAGCCAGGGACTGCTCCCAGCTTCTGGAAACTGCTCTCATTTTCTGGTCACTTTGGCCCCCTCCGTTTTCAAGTTTGCAACAGCATGTGGACTCCTTCTCCTGCCTTGAATCTCTCTTTTTCTCCCACTAGCCAGAGAAAGCTCTCTGATTTTAATGGCTCATGGGATTAGATCAGGCCCACTCAGGTAATCTTCCTTTTTTTCTTTTTCTTCCCCCTTCTTCCACCTCCCCCTGCCACCCCACTCCGGTTCAATCTGTTGTTTCTCCCTGGTCCATGCTGGTATTATGAGCTTTGTGCTCCCCCGGCTGCGGCTGAGGCAGTCCGTCGCCAGTCGTCCACTGCTCATGACAGCGCTCGGCAGCCCTCCGCAGCGCACAGCCGCTCACGCTGACCTCGCCTGCTGCTCAAAGCAGCCCAGCTCTCTCAGCTCCAGAGAGCCGTTGTTCACAATCTCAGCTGTAGAGGGCGCAGCTCACTGGCCCATGTGGGAATCGAACTAGTGTCCTCAGCAACCTCAGCGTTAGGAGCACGGTGCTCTAACTACCTGTGCCACCGGGGCCAACCAGTAATCTTCCTATTTTAAGGTCAACTGTGCCATATAAACATAGTGTAATCACAGGAGTGATATCTTTTCATATGCATAGGTCCAGGGAGCAGGAAGGAAAGATACCATGGATATATTGTGAGGCAACTGATATAAGTCTTCATTATAAAAGACACATTTATCAGTAACTCTATTTTCTTTTTAAAGATTTTATTGGGGGAGAGAACAAGACTTTATTGGGGAACAGTGTTCCAGGACTTTTTCCCAGGTCAAGTTGTTGTCTTTTCAATCTTAGTTGTGGAGGGCACAGCTCAGCTGCAGGTCCAGTTGCTGTTGTTAGTAGCAGGGGGCGCAGCCCACCATCCCTTGTGGGAGTCAAACCGGCAACCTTGTGGATGAGAAGACGAGCTCCAACCAACTGAGCCATCTGGGAGCTCAACGGCAGCTCAGCTCAAGGTGCTGTGTTCAATCTTAGTTGCAGGGGGCGCAGCCTACCATCCCTTGCGGGAGTGGAGGAGTCAAACCGGCAACATTGTGGTTGAGAGCCCATTGGCCCATGTGGGAATCGAACCAGCAGCCTTCAGTGTTAGGAGCACTGACCTCCAACCGCCTGAGCCACCGGGCCGGCCCCAGTAACTCAATGTTTTAAGTACCAAACAACACAGCTTCAAATTACATAAAACATATCTAGCAAGAAATGTTTGAGTAGGTCTGGATGAGCTGGGCCGATATGATTTGAATCTGGCCTTTTGACTGGCAGCTGGTTTTAGCTAACTGGTTTTAGCAGGCAGCTATGGTGGGTGTTAAGCCCTTTCCAGACCTGCCTCAAATCTTCCAGACCACTTGCACCGGTTATGAGTGATAGTTAATGTGCAGATTTTGTAGCCCCGCTGTCTGAGCACAGGCCTCAACCCGTCACTTAAAGCCAGGCGGCTCCCACAGGTGGGGCAACTGCGCTATATCCGCTGTCTCGGATGATCAGCTGAGTCAGACCAACCCTGAAGGTGGCTGCCATTGGCCTGTCACTCATGCGAGCTGGCCAATCCCCTTTAAAATTTCGAACACTTTGAGCTCAATTTTATGTCACTTGCAATCAAACATATCCTAACCAATGATGGCTATATATTGGCTTTTATAGAAAATGGATTATTGCGTCTAAGAGAGCTCAGATACTAAGCAATTACAACTTGGGTGGGCTGGCCACAGCGATTTCTGTCAACCTGAAGGGGTTGCACTCATCTACTTAGTGGATAAAACAAGAATCATTCCTCCTTCCCTTGAAAGAGCCTTACAAAGGTCGCCTTGAGGGCCTCAAAGCCATCTCCCTCCCTCTAAGGCCACCACGCCTGTAGGGATCTTGGCACACTTCTATCTCCTAAACTTGACTCCTCAACTGAGCGATGCGTGCTTTCTTAGAAAGCCTTCCGTACACAGATAAGATGAAAGAAAAGGATAAAGCCCCTGGAATCCCATCCCACAGCAGACTATTCCTGTGAAACAGTTTGTTGTGGAATTTTCCAGCATTTTTGAGGCACATATGCCCTTAGTTAACGCGAGGGACTCAGGATACAAGTAATACAAGTTACAGATTTCTTTCGCATAACCAGCTCAAATCGTCCTACTGCCACGATGTCTTACGTGGTCAGTTGGGGGCGCTCTCTGCCCTCTCCTGGGATTGCACAGCACGCGGGTACACCTCCAGCCCTCCGGCCCTGCCCCGCGCGCTTGATCTCCCCTGCCTACCGCAGTGGAGCAGATCCAGCCGGGTCTGTAAGCTGCCCCACGCCCCCAGGGCTGAGCGGCGGGGGCCCACAGGTAGGTACCGCTGGCAGATGCTCCGCTTGGGGGTTTGGACCCTGCGGCGCCGCCACCTGCACTCTTGCTCAGGCCCCTGGGATCCAGTGGATTCCACCACCCCCTATCTCCAAATCCCACCCCCGACGGCAAAGCGCGATTACCCCCACTAAAGCCCAGGATTCAGCGATGGCCTAGGGGTCGCCGGCTGGCTGACCGCCCTTGGACCTCCAATAACTTCTTTCTGCCTGGCGATTTCAAGCCCTTAAGGGTGGGGGCAGGAATTCCCGGCATTCCTGTTAGATTCGACCGTACTGGAAAAAAACAAGGCGCAAGGAGATTCCTAATGAGTCACCTGCTGCAGTGCAGGGTCAGTAAATCCCCAGCCGGGCCCTTAGTTCTTCCCCGGGGCGAGCGCCGGAGTCAACTGGGCAGCTGTTTAAAACACCGTGGCTCGCGCCCACCCGGATTTCGGGTCTAACCCGCCCCGGGTTGGGACCTGGACGCAAGCCTTTTTTCAAAGCTTCCTTGGGGGCTTTTCAGATGAGCAAGGGGACTGAGTCCCTCCGGAAAGCACTGAGCTCCAGGCTCACCTGGGAGGTGTAATTATTCCAAGATGCAAGTTTTGTATTAGAATTATATGCAAAATTTGCGTTCTACTCCCTAATGTGTCTGTGTTTGTTTTATTGTAAAAGCAATTGCTAAAAGATGCTTTTCAGAAAGAGATATAAAAATGAGCACGAGATAAGGATTTATTTTATTCACATGAGGGCAAGCAGATGCTATTACCCGTTCACAGATGTCAAAAAGCACAAGTTTATATGGCGTGAAGGAATTGAATTGCAAACTGAGGCAAAACTGGTTTTTCCAACGGGGGATAAGTCAATGGAAGCTCTGCGGGACAAAAATAGTAAATTTCCTATCACTCATCAGACATAACATTTTTCTGCTCTCAGTGCTTTCTGATAAGAAAAAAACTCCACAAATCCATATGGAAGTTATTACTAAGGAAAAAGGGAGGAGGTGAAACTCTTGGGAGATATAGGGTGAGGGGTTAGGAGCACAGACCCGAGTTCAAGTTGTGCAATGAATGACTGTGGGGCCCTTGTTTTGGGAGCCTCCATTTCTTCACTGGACCGGCGTGTATAATGGGGTTTTAGAAGTTTCCCTCTCAGCTTAGGTGGAGGAGCAGGATTTCTTTGCTAAGGGTAGGGCTCTTTGAGTGGGTCTCTTTTAGTTATGCAAATGTGGCCGAGAGGGCACCCGTTGCCCTGGGGGAAGAGCAGAACAGAACCTTTTGTGGCCTGACAAAGCCACCCCTTCCCGAGGCCCCTTGGAATGCTGAGCTGGCGGCCCGGGAGGAGGGGAAGCATTTTTGCATTCCGAGCACAGGGCTTGGGGAGGAAAAAGCTTGAGACCCATCACCCCTCAACCTGCTCCTCACATTCAAGTTGAGGAATGACTAAAATTTACCGTCAGGTACTGTGCCCCACAAGGACAGCCTGAGTGAGCTGGTTGGGTTCAGCTGACTTTACAGCTGACAGGCAGCCACAAGGTCCATCACCTCTATCTTACTGCTGCTCTTTGGGGAAGGATGGCTGAATTGGGGAGGGTGATTACGAGAAGGACCACTTTTGTGTGTGAAGCGTGTGTTCTCTGCAGCCTGTGCCGGGACCGTGGCGCCTAAAAAGTTACAGGACTGTGCGTGCACCACAGCGCCACCGTGTGGACGGAGAGACCCGGCTCAGACTTCCAGAGAACATCCTTTTTGGACTAAGGAAGCCCTTTCAGGTTGCGAAAAATTTGGGAGTGAATGGGCTTCAAGAGGGAGAGGTAGGATTTTGTAGGGAGGAAAAATAATTTTCTCTCTACCCTTGTAGGTTCTTAACTGAGACCCTTTTCCCCCACCCCATAATAAAAAGACTAATGAGAGAAAAAAAGTTTAATAACCTGTACCTCCTATATACATGGGAGAGACCCAGGACAGCTGAGAAATTCCCCCAAATGGCCCAAGCCACCATCTTAAATAACAGCTGAAGACAAAAAAAAAAGATGTTGAGTTGGGGCAGGCTAATTATGGGAGGTTACCAGGAAAAGCACAGTAAACTGGGTAAGGTGGTTACATTTAAGTTGCTGCCTTCTCCATTGATCAGTTTCTTGTTATTTAGGGAAAAATTTACAAATGGAGATTGCCTTTATAAATGTAAGTGTCTCTTACAAAAGGATAACTAATACTCGGTTTTCAGAGCTTCTCCTATGTTGACTATTCCTCAAAAATAACCAGCTCAAGATAATCCTTATGCAAAGAGACATTTTAAGGTGTCATATTCTGCTCCCCTTTGTTTTCTGCCAATAAGGGTACATGAGGGATTAAAATGTAGTCATATTTATATCCTGAGTTATGGTCATACAGATTATACATGTTAAGGGCTTACCATAGTGCCAGGCATATCAAATGTACTCCATAAAACGGCAATTCTTATCATTATTACCCGGAATCAAGACTGTAAATACCTGAAGGTTCTGGAAACTTCCAGAATGCCCTTTGTGTCTGTTTCCCAAGGTGATCAACAATAAGCCTTGGAAATGCCAGGGCTGTCTTTGAAGGCAGCCAGGTCACACTCCAACGCACCACAGGAAACCAGGGCTAGCTGAGTGGGAGGGTCAGAGCCAGGCCTGGAGGACAGAAGTTGGTTGAGGGCTACAGTCAGCTGGGGTACTCTGGACAGCCTGGGTTAGAGCTAGGGTTAGGGTGGGCAGTGCCCGGCAATTCTTCCAGTCGCTAGCCTCTTTTTTTCATGGAGTCCCCTTCCTGCTGAGGGGACAAAGGAAGTGGAGAACAGTGGTAGTGAGGCTTTGGTGCCATGGTCCGTGTTCCCAGCCTGATGTCCCTGGGGCCTGGGACCGGCTGGCCCCCCCATGCCAATGGGGGATGAAGACATGTTTCTAGGGTCCCCATCTGATCTTGTTTCTTCCCTGCTTTGAAAGCTGTGATGTCTCAATGCCTGCAGAAAGCACCCTAACTCCTAGCAAGGTGCACCTTTCTCACCAGGACACCTCCAGGCCAGCCCCTCCCATCTCCAACACCGTCCACACCAGGCAGCCGACTGTTCCTCCTGATACATTTTTGCACTTCTGGGCTGTTGCACGTGTCCCCAGCCTGGACTGTCTCTTCCTCTTCCGACACAGGCAAATGCCCACTCTTGCAAGAGGCAGCTGCACTGTCAGGCCCAGGGGTGAAGCCTGCTCCCCACCTGTGCTGGGGTCCTGTCACACTGGCCCCCTTAGTGGGTTCCTGCCCTTCTTCCCTTCTGTTGTGCTAAGCTGGCGTCCCACCTGCTCTCCCAGCCTCCCTGCCAGCCCAGGCCTGGGCCCCTGAGGTCTGAAATGGGGTCAGGAGCAAGGCCGCCCACAGGGCAGAGGCTGAGGAAATTCCCATACTGTGAGCTTTGTGCTCCCGGTCCATGGGACCAGCAGGAGACAGCCAGAAGGAACCCCGAGTAAGGGGTGCATGTTCAGCACCCCTGCTCCTTGCAGCTTGTCCCTCTGCTCTCAGGATCAAGTCTCAACACCCTCCTGCAACCCAGAAGACCTGAGAACAGGCCTGCCTGCCTCCCAGCTGCCTTTCCTTTTCACACCCCAGCTCCAGCCCCAGCCTCTGAGGAGCACCTTTCTGTTTCAGATGCACTGCACCCTCGCCTCCAGTCCGTTGTGTAAGCTCTTCTCTCTGCCTGCAAATTCTTCCTTCAGGGGGCAGCTGAACACAAGGCTTCATCTGGACCCCCACCTAGGCCTAGTCAATGGCCCTTCCGTCTCCCAGTCTCCTGGGTGTCCCTCCACTGCTCTTGCCCTAGCTGGCCTGAGCTCTGGGAAGACCAAGGCCCCAATGCCCCTCTTCTTTCTGCAGTCCTGGCTTCAGGGAGTCAGTGATGGACAAGCAGGGTGGGCAACTCCCTTGGACCTGTGCAGTCACCAGGTGCTGCCTCAGAAGGGACCTCCCTGTGTTTGGTTTAACCCTCTGCTGTGGCAATCTTGAAATTCTTAACTTTTTAAAACCAGGGGCCGTGCACTTTCATTTTGCACTGGGCCCTGCAAGTTATGGAGCCAGATGAGTGAGTGGGGAGGTGTTGGGGTCTGTGCTGAGGAGGAAGAAAGAGCTGCAGCCATGTCCCCTTTTCCTTCTTCAAAGGCTTGGACCCAGGCAGCAGGGGCCACACTGGCCATCCATTTAGTCTCGCACCCCCTTCTACTCTTTAAGGTGTTGCATTGTATTAGGATCCAGCCATTTCTATCACTCCTCTGGAGGAGAGGCCCCGTGTGACTCCCTTGGGGCATCTGACCCACTTTATGATGCTCCAGCTGGGCACAGGCAGGCAGCTGCTAGCTCGCTGATGAGGCCCTGTCTCCTTGGGATGGTTGCCCATCCTGCCTGGAGGTAAGCAGCTAAGGCCAAGGTTCCCTGCACAATGCAGTTCCCCCAACACCAGGCGGCCCCAGAGCCAGTTTCAATGATTTTTGCCAACCTTATTAATGCTTCCAGGTCGACTGAAGGGACATCAGAGAGCCCACCCACCCCTGCATGCCCCCACCCGACCCCATTCCCTGTAACATCGGCCTCGGGGTCAACTCCGGCCCTGCCCTCCGTGGGAATGCACTGTTTACAGCTCTCAACACCCCCTATCCGCTGCCCCCCCAGTCCAGGGAACATCTTTCTTGACTGTGGCCCTTGTGGCCTCTGCTTTAATCCTGGCACTCACCTCTCTCTAAGGCCCTCCAAGGGGTCCTTGTGTACCCACCAGCCAAGCACAAGGAACAAGCTGTCTTCAGAAATCTCTGGGAACCTTGGCCCTAGAC
This sequence comes from Rhinolophus ferrumequinum, assembly GCF_004115265.2. NCBI lineage: Eukaryota > Metazoa > Chordata > Mammalia > Chiroptera > Rhinolophidae > Rhinolophus > Rhinolophus ferrumequinum. The sequence continues at coordinate 6,989,333 of NC_046291.1, forward strand.
AGGCCCTCTGATGGAAATGGCAACAGGAAGTTTCACACCAGGAAAAAACCAGTCCCTTTTTATTGAGAAAATAGAGTCAATTCCTCACTCTTTTCCCAGGTGACTCCACCTCGAGATATGAGGTGGCATCCTGCACCCACCCCCAAGGACTCCTGAAACTGGGCATGGTGGCCCATGAGGGACATTCCATCCCTTCCCTGGGGCAAATGATGGTTTGCCCAGGTCCTGGAGAAGCAGGCCAGGTTCCGGAGGGGGGCTGTGACAGGCATGAGGGTGCCCTGGGGGTGGGTAAGAGTGGCGAGGGAGGTGGTGTCTTGCTGGAATGAAGGAAGGGACGGGAAGAACCCACCATCTTCTGAGGCCTGGCACCTTCTTCCTCCAAATCTTTTATAAATAAAACTTCACAGTAATAGAGGTATGTCCACTTCCAGGGCTAAAATGGCTGGTTTCCGGCCAGGGAGCCAGGCCTCAGTGGGGCTGCAGGAGGGCCCTCGGCTCAGGCTGGGTGGGCAGCACCGTGACTGTGGGGCTGAGCACTGCTCTTTGGCCCTGTGTCAGGGGGTGGGGGTGGGGCTGCAGCCCATCCAGAGGTTCTGAGGGTCACTGAGGTAGTCAGAGCGGCTGGTCGTGCTTCCAGACAGACACAAGATGGAGCATCACAGGACGTCGCCTGGACTGAAGCTACCTGGGAGCAGAGGCTGAGCAGCCAACTCCAGGTAGGTCTGGGGCGGGGGGAGGGAAGTGCATGGGAGGGTGGTGCTGAGGGTCTTCTGACGCTCTGTCTCCAGGAGACCCAGGGGCATGGACAGTGGGGGGCAGGAAGGCGGGGCTGTGAGCCTGCACAGGGTTGAGCTTCTCCTGAACGGGTCGCTTGGGCCCATGGGGAAACTGAGGCATTTCATGGGAGGAGAATCTTCTATGAAGAAAAAGGGCCGCCACAGAGCCATCTAGGGCCAGGCCTAGCCCAGGTACCTGAGCACAGGGTTCCTTCAGAGGCCACCAGGGCCTCCCACCAGGTCAGAGGGAGCCAGGCAAAGAACCCAGGTTAGGGGGGCTGCCAGCAGCTTCGCTCCCCAGATGACCTCCAGTCTGGACAGTTTCAAATGTTTCTGGGCCTTAGTTCCACTCTTTGGAGAGTGTCCACACAGGGTGGCCCCCCTCTGGCTACCTGCACCCCACCACACCCATGGGCACATGAGGCCCAAACACTCCACTTCCCTGCTGGGGACCAAAGGCTATGCCCTGACATTGCAGCTCCAGCCCCATGACTTCTGGGGCTCAAGAGCATAGGCTGTAACTATGCTGGTGGCCTGGCTGGGGTCAGAGCACCTGGAGCTTGCGGGAGCAGGTGAGGTTGCCATGCACCAGCCCCCACATGGCCAGCAGCTCAGCGGGCAGCAGCTTGTGCACAACCAGCATGGAGCGGAAAAAGCACGGCTCCTTGTTCATGCGGCTGTTGCGGTTTCGGGAGATGCCAAAAGTCTTGAAGCCCTCGTGGGCCATGGGATGCACGCCCAGCACCTCCAGGCACATGCCCAGGAAGACATCATCGATGGGGTAAAGCTCCACAGTGTCGCAGGCATGGTGCAGGCGCCGGGCCAGGCCACCGGCCATCAGGAAGCCACCGCCGCCGGCGTAGGGTGGGTAGCTGGCCTTGCTGTACAGAGCCCCGGGGATGTAGTACTTGTTATCCTTCTTGCGGATGGGCCGAGCGTGCTGCAGGACGTCACCCACAAATAGGTTTTCCTGTGGCTGCCGGTCGGCCAGAAACTCCAGCAAGTTGGTGGGGTTGACGAAGACATCGTCGTCGCCCTTGAAGACGAAGCGGACGTTGGGGCAGTAGATGTCAAGCCACTTGAGGAAATGGATCTCCTTGAGGGTCAGGTTGAAGAAGCTGTCAAGGAAGTCCCACTGCAGGATGTCGCCGTAGAGGCGGTCCTCGTAGGCCAGCAGCTGCTGGTAGTGAGCCCGCTCCTCCTGCTTGGAGGCCGTGCCCAGTAGGAAGAGGGTACGCACGGCGCCGCGGCCCCTGCCCACCAACTCCTGCTCCAGGCCCCAGGTCTGGCGGATGGCTTCGCGGCGGTCATGCTGCGTGATGACTGACTTGACGACCATCAGCAGGTAGACGTCACCGTTGCACTTCTCCGGGTGGTTCAGCAGCATGGGGAAGTATCGGCAGTGGCGATAGAGCATAAACTGCTGGAAATGCGGCTCCAGGCCCTGGAACCAGGACTGGTGGGTCAAGTTGATATTGGCTGAGCAGTTAGTGGTGGTCACGTCCCAGGCCTGAGGCCCCTGTGAGGCCATGTGCGTGGGGGTGACCAAATCCTTCGAGTTCTTCCAGAAGTCATTGAGGTTCACCAGGTGTCCACTCGGTTTTTGGGCCTTCTGTGGCCCTAGGGTGGGTGGCAGGGGCTCTTGTAAAAACTGGCTGGGGGTCAGACCGCGCTGGAATACTGCTATGGCCACTAGCAGGGCCAGGGACAGGCACACACTCTTGTAGATGATTCTCTTCCTGGGGGGGGCGAGGGGAGAATCGTTCAGAGCAGTGAGAAGATGAGTCCCTTGTGACTCTCCCAGGAGCCCTGGTGTGGATCTGCAGTCCCAGATGGGCCAGTGGGTCCTGGGCACAGACTCAAGTCCCAGGGCCCCAAGTGGTCAGAGGAGTCTCCTGCTTCCTCTCCTACCCTGACCCCCCTCCTCCAGGACCAGGGAGCCACCCACACAGCATAGAGCTTAAGTACAGCACTGTGGGGTCAGGCTGCTGGGCTTCACATCCTGGCCCTGCCACTTACAAGCTAAATGACTATGACTGGGTCTCCCTTAACCTCTCCTAAACATGATTTCTTCTTCCAGAAATGAGGACGACGGCATGGGATTGGAGTGCGATCTAAAGTGCCTGGCAACACAGTGTGCAGTCAGGATGCTGTGATTCTACACGGACAACCTCAGGTGGAGTCCTCTGCCCTGTTTCCTGCCCATGGCAAGGCACGCCGTTTGTTTTCATTTCCTTGTGCAAACATGGTGACCCATGGTGACCCAAACTGGGGTGAATCACTGGAAGAAGGGGCAGAGACGGTACCTGCTCTGCAGCCTGGGACCTCAATAAATACGGGGTTTCCCAGAAAATAACACCTAACCGGAAAATAAACCCTAGTATGATTTTTCAGGATGACATCCCCCGAACATAAGCCCTAATGCGTCTTTTGGAGCAAAAATTAATATAAGACCCGGTCTTATTTTCGGGGAAACACAGTATGTGGGGGACATTGGGAGCAAGCTCTAACTTGAGACCTGAAAAAGCCTGCCCTCCCCTCCATCCCATCCATCTGACCCAACAAAAAAGAACAGCTAGCTACTCCAGGGCATCTCCTAGCACGACCACTGTCCCCTAATCCCCCAGTTTACCGCCCCCCCTTAACTTCCCATTCGGAGAGATGCTCTACTGCCCTGGGAGGGGACACATTTGGACCCACAACCTCCAGGGACACTCCTTGCTTGGTAACCCCTATCATACCCATTTCAGAAGCAGAAATTAAAGCTTTTTGCCAGGAGTGCTGGCAGGGCCAGGGACCTGAGCTCCTGGACCCCAGGACCCTCTCTCTTCAGCTCACACTCTGGGGGTGGCCAGGCCACCTTCCCTGGCCTCTCCCGTGCAGACATATGGGTTGCAGGCTGACATGAAGGGCAGGCCAGAAAAGTGCGGCCTTATTGGGCTGGGCCACTTGGGAGATGGCCCTGACCTCCAAGGGCGATGGGAAGAGACAGACTGCACTAGGCAAGGCAGGGCCACTGCTGAGAAGACTGGAGGCGGCCCCAGGACTAGCTGGTTGAAGGTTCAGTGAGAGTGAAGTCTGAGCCCGATTGGAACTACATTTCCCCATGGGGTCTGGAGTATTTTGTGTATGGGGTAGGAGGAAGATTGGGTCATCTCAGGTACTGGGGTGTGGGTGTGTGACCTAAGACGGAACCTGGGAGGGGATGGGGAAGCAGAACGCTCTGGTTCTTTTGCCTGGGGGTTTCAGGGAACCCCCGCACTCGGCCCCCCACACACACCCTAGTGCGGGAGGCCTGACTGGAGGAAGTCCAGCAGGGGCCCCTCTGGGGAAGGGGATGCGGAGAGACCCCTCCACCCCAGGCTCGTTCCACCTGCACCGCTCCACTCTATTGGTAGGTAGAAGTCCCGACAGGGAGGGTAGGAGAGGGGACCGCGCGCGGGCCAGAGGCCCGAGTTCTGGGGAGGAAGGAGAGCCACTCGAGGGTAGAGGGCTGGGGTTGCCCAGGATGCAGGAGGCCCTCGGAACGGGGGCAGAAACCGAGCTGCCGGCGAGATCTTGAGTCCCCAACTCCCGACGTCCCGGAGTGGGATCTGGGGGCCTCGGTGCCGCCGGGGAGGGCTGAACGCACCGAAACCGCGGTCCCTGGCCGCCCACCGGCCGGTCCAGGCGCCGCGCGCGGCCGGGCATCTCTGGCCGCCACCGCGCGAGCCGGTCTGTCCCAGGAAACTGCGGCCAGCCTCGGACATCCAGCGCGGCATCTCCCATGCCCGGGAGCCGCCCAGCGTCCCCCTGTTGGCCCCGGGGAAGCCCAGGGTCTCCGCGCCCATCCCAGGACCCCCAGCCCGACAGCCCCCACTCACCCCAGAGACATGGCGGCCCGGGCCGGGGCGGCGGCGGCGGAGCGGGGCGCGCGGGTCGCAACTCTAGGCGCGCAGCTCAGGGACGGCGGGCGGGGACCCGGACGGGGCGGGCGGGGGCGGAGGCCGGGCCGCGCCCCCGCTGTGACTTTTCTCCTCCAGGCAGCTGGAGGAGGGGCCGGGAGGGGAGGCGTCGTCCCAGGTGCGTTAACCCCTTCGGCGCCCCTGGCCCTATGTTCCTGCTGCGCGCCAAGCCCTCCACGCTGCGGCCAGGTGGGAATCACCCATTTCTCAGAAGCGGAACCCGAGACTTCGGATCACGCGGAACCGCCCACGGTCACCTGGCCCGAGCGTGGGTGTCCGAGTCGAGACGTCGCCCCCGGGTACACGGTTCCCTCGCAGAGCCTGGAGTCGCCAGCCCATCTGGACACGGGGGAACCGAGACACTACCCACCTCAAGTCTCCCCAGGGGAGCCATTTCCCTCTGGCCCCATTCGTACTTTTCCTTGGTGGGGGAGGTAGAGGCAGACAGATGTTCAGGACCCTTCTCTGTTCCCCCAGGCAGCAGCCCTCTCCACCTCTGGGGTCTCTCCCTCCTGGGAGAGCTCCCCCACCACCACCAAGAGAAGGCCTGTCTGCGCTGCCCAACCTCCTCATCCATCAACAAATATTTCACTCAAAATCCTTTTTGTCCCTAAGCCTTTATTAATCTGTTTGTGTGTGTGCGAGACACAGCTCCTTCTAGGGGGTGGGTTGCACTAGACATAGACTTGGAGGGGTATTCTTGGCCCAGCAGGGTCTGGGGTGATGTGTGTTCCCATCTAGGTGACTTCCAGATCCTCTAACAGATTGAAAATCCACTGTCCTGCTTTCAGCCAGATGTTTGCTGTTCTAATCCTGTTCCATGCTGAGGTCCCATCACTGAGCTTACGTAGGACCTTAAAAAATGCCCATAGAATTGAAACGGAAGCATTTCACAATCCAGCTAACATTCATCAAGCAGTTACAATATGCCAAGCACAATTCTAGGCCGGTGCATGACTGAAACAATCTCAGAGGCATGTACTATTATTATTATTCCCACTTTACAAAGGAGGAAATAGAGGTGCCAGGAGGGGAAAGCCCAATGGGCCTGGTCCCCTAGTTAGTAAGCAAACTCAGGAGATCTGCCTGGCTTTGGAGGCAGGCTCTCTGCCCTTCTTTCAGGGGCAGCAGTGACAGGGAGCTACTCTCCTGCCAAGGGGCACACAGGGAGGCCAGAAGGCCTCCAAGGACAGTCAGAGGTAGGTAGTGGAAGCCTGAGGGGGCTGCTCTTGCCAAAATGGGCCCCCGGCGCCTGAGACCGAGTGAGAAGCCCTGTCAGCCATGACATTAAGGCTTTGGAGGGAGAGGAAAAATCCAAGGTGCAATAGAATTTTCCTGGATGTTGCAAGATATAATCAGGGAATGTGAAGGGCCTTCCAGGAAGAATTCCAGAGAACCCTGGGGACCCACACCTATAGTAATAGCCCTTCCAAATACCAGGGCAGGAAGAAGGTCTGACCTGCAGCTCAAAGCCTTCTTTAGCCAGGCTGCCTGCTGCTGAGGGCCACCTGAAACCCCACTGGCCACCTGGGGGAGTCGCCCAAGGCCAACTGAATGTTTGCCAGTGGAATCTGGTCCATTGAGAGGAACGGTTTGTCATCATGGATTCATTTCATCTGTGCTTAGGTGGAACTCAGGCTGGGGAAATTCATGACAATTAAATACTCAGCCCCTGACTGTGGGGTGGGGATGGGGGCAGGGATGTGGGAACCAGGCCAGGCCCTGATCAGCTTTCACTGTCAGTCTGACAGGCTGTTGGGCCTGTCCCTATCGGTCAGCACTAGGTTGGCCCACTCCACCTGTCCTGGCCCCTCCCTAAGGCTCTGCCCTAACAGATTCTCGCCAATTATCTCAAGCCACAAATGGGGTGGTTGAGCAAGGGTCCTGAGGGGGAGAGGTCAGTCTGCAGATGGAAACCACCAGCCCACAGTCCTGGCTGAAGGCAGATGGAAGCTGCAAAACCAGGAGACCCGGGGATGTGGGGGTTGGGGTGGGGGTGGTCTGTCAGCAGCTCTGGAGGGAGGTTGGAGGAGCGAGTTGAGCTAGTGGCAGGAGTCCCAAGCAGTGGTAGGTGGGTTAGGTGTTCCTGTCACCTGGTCCTTTTCTCCCATCAGGTGGAGGTTCTACCCTGGAAGAAGAAACTCAGTGAGGCCTGATGTAGGAGAACCCCAAGAAATCCTCCTCTCTCTTCTCCTCACTCTCCCCTTCCCCACACATTTTGCACCTTACTTCCTTTTCCCATTTCCCTTTCCCTCTCCCTTCCTCCTCCTTATCCCTGCTCCCCTCTTCCTCTCCCATTTCCCTTTCCCCACTCTTATTCTCACTTTCTTTTATATCAACCCCCCACCCACCCTTCAGAGTCAGTTGGAATCCAGACCCTGCTGGTGTGAGGCAAGCACAGTGCGGGCTCCCCTGGGGCCAAGCACCTGCCTTACCCTTGGGTGTGGGGAGATAGCTGATGGGCCAGAGGTTGCCCTGAGTCAGCCCCTACCTGGACAACAGGGGGCTGACTTGGGTCTGAGAGAACCAGAAAGCTAGGTGTGAGACCTGGGCATCTTGGAGAGAGGCTGCCATTGACAGAGGCTGGTGCTCAGTGGCTGGGCAGTGGTTGTAGGGTGGAAGCTGCCCTGGCTGCAGTCACTTATTGCTGCTGTGTGAGGTGTGTGCATTCATATTAGTGTTTAAAGACTTTAAGCAGAAGTCTATACTCCAGGGGCAGCCACGGCCAGTGCTTCAAGCCTGACTGGCTACACTTGCACCAGAGGGTCCGTTAATTAGCACTGAAGTGTCAGAAGTCATTGTTCTTTAGTGAAAAGAGCGTTGAGGATGTGCGCCTGGCAAAAAAATACTACACAGGACCTCTGTCTGTGTCTGCATGAACCCAACAACCCAGCAGACCAGTGTCCTGGCTCCAGAACTTTCTCTAATTGGTCCTGGATCTTCCCATACAATGATCTGATTGGAAGATTAGCCAGTAGTTGGTTGTGCCCTTGAATTCATCCAGAGAGACTCTTTCCTGCAAAGGACAGAGGGTGGGTCTCCCCGAGGTCCCTGGGCAGTGGTCTCTTTCGTGCTTGGTGACAGGCACTTTAAGTTGGGTAGCACGGATTCCATTGTAATAGGCCGTCTGAGGAGGCGGTGTGGGGGGAAGCCTACTACTTCACCTATCTCTGGTCCTTGGAGGCCCCCCATGTCCACTGCAGGGCCTGCCCCGTCAAGGGGGGCAGCGCACATAGTAGGAAAAGAAAGAGACCAGGAAGGAGCTAGCAGAGAGGAGAGGAGAAGGCGGGAGGGTGGGGGAATTCAGGCAGCAGGGAGCACAGAGTTTTCAAAGCATGAGTGGTCTTGTTTGGAGTCTGGGAAGTGCCCTCGCCCAAGGAAAGATTGCGTCAAAGAGAAGCCCAGATCACAAGGGGTTGAGAGAAGATGGGAGGAAATTAAAAGATGCTCCTTGCAGGCTCCCTATAGGATCAATACAAATGACAGCGTCCTGTTACTAAGGACCCTGAGTTGCCGTCTATGGCAAAATCCTGATTGAACCAAGACTGACCTAACAACCAAGATGACATTGCTATAACCAGTAAGATGTTTGAAAACCTTAATTCTGGGGCCTGCCTGCAGAGAATCTGATGGAACCTGGGAAATTTTAGTTTTCCAGTTTCCCAGATGATTCTGATGTACAGGCAAGTTTGGGAACCACTGGCGTTGAACACTCCAACTCCAGCTCTCTTGATCAGCCGTGGGTAAGGGCCAGCAGAGGGACACTTTCTCCTGTGAGCCTGGGAATAAGGAAGGCAGAATGAGGAGGGAGCTATGGAGGAAATTGGAGGCAGACCGGGGAGGGGTGAGGAAGTCACTATTCCTAGTGAAGCAGGTAGCCGTTGAGGAAGCAGAGGAGGGTTTAGGAGATTGAAAAGAGTGGGGAAGGGTGGCCCCAGCCTCTGTGTGGGATCTGAGAGGGCCAGGGAGGAAGAGTGAGGAGTGTTAAGGGCCAGGTCAGAGTGTCCCTATGTACCCTAGAAACCCAGGCTGTGGCTGAGGTCGGGATTGTCCAGGGCTCCTTTGGGCACCAGTGACAGAAACTCAACTCAAAGTAGCTCAAGAGAAAGGAACGTATTTGTTTGTATGATGGGGAACCCTGTCTCTTGCTCTCTTGTTCTCTCCCCATAACCCACCCCCTGTACAGCTCACCTATCTCTTGGCTCCCTCCTATACGCACAGGCTTCTGCCATGAGGAGTAGGAGAAAGGCAGGCTTGCACATGGCCTTAGGCATTTATCACTTGATATTGAGGACCACGGAGGAAAGAGGTGTTTTCCCTCCCAACCTCCGTATATAAAATTCCAGGGAAGGACTCTCTTTGGTTTTGCTTTAGTCATGTGCCCAAACTTGGGCCAATGTCATGTCTAGGGATGTTAGGGTAGTGTGATTGGCCAGGCTTGGGTCAAGTGTCCTCTGCTGTGGTTGGGGCAGGGCCCTACAGGAACTACATGGAAGGGGCAGATTCCTCAGAGGGAGCTGCTACCGTGCTTCCCCGAAAATAAGACCTAGCCGGACAATCAGCTCTAATGCATCTTTTGGAGCAAAAATTAATATAAGACTTGGTCTTATTTTACCATAATATAAGACCGGGTATAATATAATTAATATAATATAATATAATATAATATAATATAATATAATATAATATAATATTATAATAAATACCAGGTTTTGTACAGTGGTACCTCAGTTTTCTAATGTAATCTGTTCCGGAAGACTGTTCGAGTTCTGAAACGTTCGAAAACAGCTGACAGCTAGGCCTCAGGATCTTGCACTAAGTGGAAGCCACGTGACATGTTCGATTTCCAAGGCATGTTCAAAAACCGAAGCATTTACTTCTGGGTTTACAGTGTTTGTAAACCGAAATGCTCGTCAACGGAGACGTTCGAAAACTGAGGTACTACTGTATTAATTTTTGCTCCAAAAGACACATTAGAGCTGATTGTCTGGCTAGGTCTTATTTTTGGGAAACACGGTATTATCAAGAAAGCAGAAGAGATACGTTCAGTCCTCCAGCTTATATCAAGCCCTTTGGACTCTTAAATCATCCTCCAAAATGGACCCCCGAGGACTGGGAGCCCTAAAAGGAAGAAGAAAGGTTGGTGGTAGCTGTGTGGCAAATGTCTTCACATGTTTTCCTGACAAGTCCTTCTCTCTGGGATGGAAGGAGCCCCATGCTGGCTAATAGAAGGTGAACAGAGCTTTTTTGGAGGCTGGCTGCTCTCTGGCCCTCTTCCCATACCTGGGTCCCCACTGGCTGGTGTGGAGACAGCCAAGGCCACCTATGGCTTTGTAGGTGTGGGAACCAGTCAGGTGGGGCTGGAGCTGGGCAGCTGAAAAGAGAAGCCAGGGTTCAAAAAGGCCCAGCAACCAGAGTGGGGGGCATGGGGGGGGGACTTGGAAGAGGATGGAGAGGGTAAGCAGGAATAGAAGGAGCTCTCCCTAAGTGCTGCCCTGGACGCAGGCCAGCTGGGCTGCACCCCAGGCTCCTGTCGGCAGGGCGTGGGGGCCACACTCTCATAGACACACACAGAGACAAATGCACACTCGCAGCAGACACACACAGAGCCATAGGTGTGCAAGTGACACAGATCCACATATTCACACACACCCAGGGACAGACATGCGCACACAGAGATACATTCAGAGATACAAACAACACTCATACACACATAGGTCAAACACATGCAGACACATTCACACAGAAGCATGCATGTTCAAAGAGAGACACATATATACACTCATATTCAAACACACTCATGCACATATGAGATACAGGCACACCCAGTAAGAAGTGTACACACACACATAAACACACACATTTCCAGAGAGATGCACACACACACCTAGACACATCCACAGACACACACACAAATACTCATCACACACAGACACACACCCAGAGAGACACACTTTCACACACATAAATACACATGTGCCTACAGCCTTTCCCACATTCCCAAGGGCCTGCCAGGCAGGGTTTCACTGGTAACAGATGAGCTGGGTGAGGGAGGCTCCTCCAACTTGGGAATGGGCTCAGGACCAGGCAGGTCCCTACTGCATCCAACGGCCTGTTTTGATCCGCCCCCAGGTCCTCAATCTGTGCCCACCCCTGCCTCCAGGAGCCTCTGGGCACTGCCCACAGGCCCTTGACATCTACCCCCAACCTTTATTCTAGCCACGTTGGCTTTCTTCTCCCATCCACCAAGATCCCAGCTTCCTTCTGCTCAAATGCACTCCTTCCTTCTGAATTGAGTGAACTCCTCCTGCTCGTCTTTCAAAACCTACTTCGAATGTCCTCTCCCTTGGAGTAGGTGCTCCCTCCCTGGGCCAGCATCATGTCTGTCTGTCCATCCTCTACCTGTCCTATCACACAAGAACAGGGACAGGCCTTTCTGTGTTCCTGGCAGCACAGGGGCGGGGAAGCACTGATGCCTATCGTTAAATAGCCCAGGGAATGAGCTGCCAGCATTGGCTGCCTGGAGGAGACCCTGGCAGTCCTGCCTCGGCCATATTCAGAGGATGACTGGGTGTGCCCACCTCAGGGAGCCTTGGGCAGCCCTGACAGATTTGCAAAGCTCCAGCGCCACCCCCCCCAGCACACACGTTCACACTCACACTGACACACATTCACACGCGGGTGGGCATTGTGCCCCCTCGTCCTGGACAGCTGGGCTGCCCCCTCCCCCTAAGCCACCAGTGACTCACATGCCCGCCTGCCAGGCGGCTGGCTTGGGCACACACAGCCTCCTTTCAGCCCCTCGGCCTCAAACACTAGCTTAGTCTTCCCTCCCCGGCGCCTCCCCCTCCCCGGTGAGCCGTCCTGGCCTCCCTGCCTGGCAGCTCGGCTCCAGGGGGAGGCCACGCAGAGGCCTCCTTCCTCGGCAGAGCACAGGGTGCCTGTCTCTCATCACCCGGCTCCTGTCCAAGCTAGTCCTGAATGGCTGCCTTTTTATGGCCCGGAGCCTGGCCAGGTGCATTCTGGGCAGTACTGCTTCCAACTATGGTGCTGTTACGACCAAGGGGACAGAGCCAGAGGGGCCATTGAGACTCAGAGTCCCTGAAGTCCCTCTCAGACTCTGGTCAAAGGCCTCCTTAGGGCCACTGGGGAAGCAGATAGGAGGCTGTGTGAGAGGAAGAGGCCCATACAGACTCTTCCTCTCACACAGCTTCCTATCTGCTTCCCCAGTGGCCTGAAGTGGCCTGGCCAGGCACACATTTTTATTACTCGATTTTCCTGAGGAGACAACTGAGGCATAGAGAAGGTCAGCCTGCTACAGAGTGGTGCAGCTGGGATCCAGTCTTGGTAAAGAGGGTTAAATACGATGGACCTCGTGGGGTTCCAGGGAGCACGATGAGGTAGCTGAGCCTGGCACCCTGGAGAAGGGGTCCACAGTGGGCACCATGTGACAAGGGTCACAAAAATCTGTTCTGGGTTTTGTACATAGCACCCCTCCCTTCTTTGGTAACAGACCTCTCCATTCTGGTCTCAGGGTAGGTCTATCATGGTCCTTTATGTCCCCTCTCGCCCTGACAATGTGCTTGGTACAAGAGGTGGGCCTGTGACCTGTGCTGGGCCAATAGGGCTCTGCCCTGGGGAGTTTCAAAGAGGAGCTGGGAGAAGGACACCCCTTTGCTCTCTGATCATGGGGCTCTTGAGGGGTGCAACTCTGGATATATTGGGGAATCGTGGTGCCTCATGCACCCCACGTCCCCTCTCTCTGTGGTGGTAGAGAACAAAACACTCAGAACAAAACAGAAACAGGACTCTGACAAAACAGAAGCCTGGTTCTAGAGCAGGGGTGTCCAAACTTTTTTCATCGGTTTTTACCAAGGGCCACATGCGGTAAAATACACACACAGCCGGGCCACTCACTCGAGGTGAAGTACGTAGTGCCTCACCTGTAAACTAAATATTGCCTTTACCTGTAAAGTAAACTAAATATATTTTTGGAATTTGCTGCGGGCCAATTAAAAATGGATTGCGGGCTGCAGTTGGCCCGCAGGCCGCAGTTTGGACTCCCTGTTCTAGAGGCTCTGTGGTCTGGCAAAATAGTGCCCCTCCTTCAAAGATGTCCACACCCTAATCCTCAGGACCTGTGGCTTTGTTAGGTTGTGGTCAAAAGCGGTACAGATGTGATTAAGGTTATAAATCTCAAAATAGGGTGGTTAGCCTGGATTGTCCAGCTGGCCCCAATCTAATCACAAGAGCTTTGAAAGCAGAGAACTTTCTCTGGCTGGAAGCAGAAGAGATGCAGCAGAAGGAAAAGTCAAAGAGATTCCACGTGTGAGAGGGATTTGATGTGCCTTTAGTGGTTTTGATATACAGGGACCCACTTGTAGCCCAGAGGCCAGAAGGAGGCCTCTGGGAGTGAAAGGCAGCTTCCAGCTCTCAGTCAGTGAGGACAAGGGACCACAGTCCTACCAACACAAGGAACTGGGTTTTACCCACTCTCCGAATGAGCTCAGAAGCAGACTCTTCCAGAGCCTCTCCATAAGAACACAGCTGTCTGACACCTTGATCTTGACCTTATAAAATTCTGAATAGAGAAACTAATTGAGGCAACTTGGACTTCTGACTTACAGAAGTGTGAGAGGATAAATCTGAGTTGTTTGAGGCTGCTAAGTTTTTCACTTGTTATAGCAGCACTAGGAAGATAGTATAGACACTGAGAACTAATGCCACCCCGCCTCTTCCGATTTGGTTACAGACATCAGTATCATTTCTTTGTGGTTTTTGTCACCCACGACCAAAGACTCCTCCTGACTGATGTTATTTTTATCTGACTTCTTCACTGTTTCCCAAACAGCCTGCCCTCATGGGTAAGTAGAAGATGGGGCACCCAGAACTTGGGAGCAGCCACCACTGTGCAGACTTGAGAATAGCAAAGGGTGTGGGAGGACAAGTCCTTTTGGATCTGAGCCTTCAAAAGTTTGAAGCAGTTCTAGAAGGTTCAGGTGGCCCAGCTCTGCCCCTTCCTCACCAAGCTGGACCCCTCCCTACCCCCAAGCGGGGCTGAAGTCACCAGGGAGAGAACCATTGACTGGGAGCCAGGGAAAAGTGACTTGTCTAAGAATGTTCTCTGGTGAGAGCTTGTAAAGGTTGACAGGTTCAAAAAACAGGGGTTTCAGTCCAAGATGGCGACAAAGAGGCCGCTCGAGCTCACCTCCTCCCAAGCACACCCCGAAAGCTACATTCTAGAAGCTAGCTGAGCAACAACTACCCATAGGGAGAACAAGAAAATAGCCACATTGAAAATGGCAGGAAAGGCTGAAACACATTCTCACCATAATCCCCATCCCCCAGCACAGCGTCATGCTGGTGGGAGGCAACTCACAACTCCCAGCTTCTCCTTGAAGACTGAAGAGTTTGGGCCCAACTTCTAAGACTTCCACCAGAGGAATGGGCCCCCTAACACCTAGCTCTGAAAGCCTACAGGGCTTGTGCCCATGAAAACCACCAAACAAAGAAATAGTTCTTAATCAGCTATCAATCCCAGGCTCTCCTATCAAAATTCTAGTGGCCTTTTTTGCAAAAATAGAAAACACAACCCTAAAATTTGTACAGAACCACAAAAGACCCAAAATAACCAAAGCAATCTTTGGTTAAAGAAAAACAAAGCTGGAGGCATTGCACTTCCTGATTCAAACTATATAATAAAACTATAGTAATGAAAACTGCATGGTACTGGCACAAAAACAGACACATAATCAGTGGAACAGAATAGCAAGCCCAGAATAAACCCATGTATATATGGTCAATTAATTTACAACAGAGGAGCCAAGAATGTATAATGGGAAAGGACAGTCTAATAAATGGTGTTGGGAAAACTGGACAGCTACATACAAAAGAATGAAACTTACACCATACCCCAAATCAACTCTAATTGATTTAAAGACTTGAATGGATTGTGACCTGAAATCATAAAACTTCCAGAAAAAAACACAGAGGGTAAATTCCTTGACATTAATCTTGCCAATTTTTTTGGATTGTTTTTAGATTTGACATGAAAAGAAAGGCAACAAAAGCAAAATCAAACAGGAGGGATTGCATCAAACTAAAAAGCTTCTGCATAGCAAAGGAAACTATCCTCAAAATGAAAAGTCCTCAGTAGTTGGAGTGTGGTGCTCGTAGCACCAGGGTCGCCGGTTCGATTCCCACATGGGCCAATGGGCTGCACCCCTTCCCACCCCACAAAAGTTGATTGAAAACAATGACTTGGCCTGGAGCTGAGCTGTGCCCTCCACAACTGGATAGAGGATGGCGACTTGACATGGAGCTGATGGGTCCTGGAAAAACACACTGCTCCCCAATATTCTCCAATAAAAAAAAGAAAAGGAAAAAGAAAAATCATCTTACCAAATGGGAGAAAATATTTGCGAACCATATATCTTATAAGGAGTTAATATCCAAAATATACAAAAAACTTATATAACTCAATAGCAAAAAACAGAACAAAACAAAAACACCAATTTGATTTAAAAATGGGCAGAGGACCTGAATAGATATTTTCCCAAAGAAGGCCTACAAATGGCCAACAGGTACATGAAAGAATGCGCAACATCACTAATCATCAGGAAATGCAAATCAAAACCACCAGGAGATGTCACCTCTTACCTGTTAGAATGACTGCCATCAAAAAGACAAGAGATAACAACTGTGGGTGGGGACGTGGAAGAAAGGGGACCCTCAAACATTGACTGAGCAATGAGTGTATACAGGCCGAGTACCAGGTGCTGGAATGGAAACGGACATTTCTTAGATACGACACCAAAAGCATGATTCATAAAAGGAAAAAAATCAATTAATTGGATTTCCTCAAACTTCAGAACTTCCACTCTTTGAAAGATATTTGGAAAAGAATGAAAAGATAAACTGCAGATGGGAGAAACTTTGCAAGGCACATGTCTGATAAAGGACTTGTGTCTAGCATGTATAAAAAACTCTCGAATGTAATAATTAGAAAACAAGCAACCAACGGAAAAAAAAACGAGTAAAAGATTTGAATGGCCATCTCACCAAAGGAGATACACAGATGGCAAATAATCACAGGAAAGAAGTTCAACATCACTAGTCATTTAGGGAAATGTGAATGAAAACCACAGCGAGGGACCACTACACATCTACTGGAATGTCTGAATTAACAAGGCTGACCGAAGCAAGTGTTGCTGAGAACATGGAGCACCTGGAATTCTCGTGCACTGGTGGTGGGGACATAAATTGGTACAACTTTGGAAAACAGTTGGACAGTTTGTTAATAAGTTAACCTACTCATCACATGACCCAGCCATTCCACTTCTAAGTATTTACCAAAGCGAAGCAAAATGCATGTCCACACAATAGCAGTGAATCTCAAGATAATTATGTTGAGTGAAAGAAGCCAGACAAAAAAAAATCTGCTGTGTGATTTTATATATATACTGGGGGTGCCAAAAAAAATGTATACACATTTTAAGAAAAACAGCATTAAAAGTGTAATACTCAATATATACCAATAACAAAAGATGAATACAAGTCACATTTGACTTATGCGATTACAAGAGGTGCTCAAAATGGTTACCATCAGTGTCCAGACACTTCTGATTACGGCGAACTACTGCTTGAGCAACACTGACCAAAGTTTCCACTTGTATACATTTTTTTGGCACGCCTGGTGTGTGTGTGTGTGTGTGTGTGTATATATATATATATATATATATATATATATATATATATATATATAAATTCTAGAAAATGCAAACAAGCCTGTAATGACAGAAAAATCAGTTGCCTAGAGATAGGGGAAAGGTGGGAGGAGAGATAAGGAGAGGGCATAAGGAAATTTTAGGGGCTCAGGTGTCTGTTCACTCTGTTGTTAGTGGTGAAGGCTTCTCGGGTGTTTACATACATAAAAATTTACCACACTGTACACTTTAGACACATACAGTTGATTGTATGTCAATGGTGTCTCAATGAAAGGTGTTAAAGAGAAGAACAAGATGGGGACTATGACACAGGCTCCCTGAGGGAGGTAGTGGTTTGGGGGGAAGGCACTCGGGTCACTCCAGAGGGCGGTGAGCTCAGGACGGAGCCCTGAATTGAGACCCAAAGCCCGGGGCTCAGGTGTTGGTGGGGCTGCTCATAGAAATGCAGACTCCAGGTGACTCCTGCACATTCAGGTTGGAACATGTGTCCACCTGGACAGGGCACTCCCGCCCTCCCTGCCCTCTTGGAGCTCACCAGCAAAGACCCCACAGTGTGTCTGTGCAGTGATGGGGAGAGAGTAGGAAAGATCTCCTGGGAGTTGATGTCCCAGCAGAGGCCCAAGGAGGAGTGGGCGTGCACGGGGAAGAGCAGGCAGGTGCCACGGCCATGTCTGCCAAGGAGACAGGCAGGAGCTGAAGCCAGGAGCAAACCGACTCTGTGTCTCCTGGGGGCTAACACCTCTCCAAGGCCTGCAGGGCCTTTCTTCGGGCTCCGCTCAGCCCCCAGCTCAGCCCCCACACCTCCCACCACCTCCACTGCCTGGCTTTCATGGCACAAGACAGGGTCTCAGAAACCAGTGCTCTGCCCAGAGAGTGATAACAGATGGAGCACGATACACATTTTAGGCGGCTGTGTCCCTGCCCCACTGAAGACTCCAGGCTGCTTCAGTCTCTGGGAAAGCATCCCTCAACCAGGGATAAGGGACAGATACAATCCTGTCTGGTGGTGAGAGGTGAGGAGTGCGAGGAGCTGAAAGGCACCAGGGGACAGGCAGTGAAGGGGAGCAAGGTGAGACGGAGGCTGGGTGGCTCTCTGCCATGCCCTAGGTCTGGCTTGGTCAAGAGGAGCTGGGCACAGACAAAGCAAAGCCATGCGCCTGGAAGGTGTTTGGACTGCCAGCAACCGCCCAACTGTGGGGTCTCCTGGCTGCCCTCAGGGTCTCAGGCTTTGGACAATGGAAGGAAGGAAGCTGTGAGGCCAGCCTTTGGGGAATGGACAGTCCAGGAGCGTGGTGCTGGCTGTTCAGTGCTGTCAGCTAAGCCTGCTTTGGAAAGGTGAAACCCCAGACCCAGTCCTGCTTGACCAAGGAAGCTTCCAGCAGGACAGGGAGAGCTGGGCCCCCCTTCCCACCTGTCACGCAGGGTGTCATGCGGGACTCAGCTCCTGCTCCCCACGTAAGAACGTAGGATATGGTGAGGCCAAAAAGGAACACCCACGGAGCCATAGATAGGGGAGTCATACCACTATAGTCTCGCTGGAGGCTAGGTTGGAGACACAGGAAGCAGGAGCCACATGATCCGCAATCTGCTGTCCGCTTCTCTGCCAACCAACCAACCCACCAACCAATGCAGTCACGGCAGTTATATCAGTGGCTAATGGCTAACTGGTTACAGCTGATGGCCATCTACTACCCGACCCAGCACCTTTCCACGTGAGGGCGAGAGCCTGGAAACTGCTCTCTGGGGCTCTGTCCCCACACCACCTTATTCCCCATGGACAGATACCCCTGTAAATAGCCTTGGGGTCCCTGTGGCAGATCAAGGCTGTGGCTCTGGGAGGCTGAGCTCATCCATTTCCAGAGGAGAATAAATTGTGGGCCTGAGGGAGACCATGTCTTCAGGGGTCCCCCCCCACCACTTCTGAGCAGCATCTCTTCTCCCATCCCCCACCCTGTCCTGCTCTTCCTATCAAAAGAGGGCGGGGAGACCCTTTTGGGATCATTTCTCTTTGAATGGAAATTTCCTCTCTGGGAGTTGTGGCTCACACCATTTGGCCCAATTGTAGACCACAGTTCTGAATCACAGTTTGGTCTGGGTTTGAAGCCGGCCTTAGATCCGGATACCATCTGGCTTCTGCGAGTTTATGGAGCCAGAGGCAGAGAGAGGAGGACAGGCTAGGGGGCCCCTCCCCCTTCCTGAGCTGTCTGTCGTCTGGCTGGAGCAGGAGCTGGGACATTAGCAGCAGCTCCCTCACCCCCAGGAATGGATAGGGGGCATTTTCAAAGCCAAGGGACCCATGATTCTGGAGAGCAGGACCCAGGATTCTTCCTGAACATGGGAGGGTCACTGAAGGTGTGGGGAGTCACTGGTAATAGATGTTGAAGGACAAACGAAGGAAAAAAGAAACCCCACTCTTGGATTTGCTGCTCTAACAGCAGAAGCAGATCAACCTGGGCGTGTGTGAGGTTAGGAAGCCTGCCCTAGGGCACAGAGGGGACCAGGTGGGGCACGAAGGCGTTCAAGGCTGTCCCTACCTAGGCCGCAGTCAGGAAGCCTTACATTTGGGCAGTAAGCTTTGGTGTATTTCCTTCCTGGATCAGACTGAGTTTCTGAGAACTTGTATTTATTTGCAACTATGACCTTGAACTTTTTGGTCCATTTTGTTTGGCCCACTGCTGCTCCTGCCTCATGGTGACCTTAGAATCCTCGCAGGAACCTTGACTCTCACGACTGAGGCTGTGGAGTGGGTCGAGTCCCCCTGCAGACCGTGACCGTGGCACTGTGGCACCACTGTTGGTCCCACCTTTACTCCCATTGCTGCTTCCCAGCCACCTGGCTGCATGGTCACCTTGCTTGCCCCTTCCTACTCATGCATTTACACTTGTCCCAGAGGGGACCATCACCATTTTGAAACAACAATGAAGGTGGAAAGTTGTTCTCACAAGAATGAACGGTGGAGTGGTCTGGAACTTCCTGAGATGCGTCTGTTGCTAAAGAAGCAGAAGGGACCCAGCTAAATACAGTTTCCCTGTGAGGACCTGAGGCCGAGGGACGGAGCTGCTGGTGTTGGTACCACGCTTCCCAATGGCCAGGGTAAGGAGCCCGTGCGTGGGTGGGAGGGTGGCTGCACAACGAAACATTTCAGAACTGGACTCACAGATGCTTTGTCCCAGCCGCTCATTTCAGACGGGTTTCAGGAAGGCTGGGAGCCACGGGGCAAGCAAAAGTCATCCAGGAACCCAAAGTCTAAGCGAAAAGGGTCGCTGTTTTCGTTTCAAATCTTTTGGTTGCTAGTAAGTGACACTCAACCTGAAGAATCATTAAAAAAAACCACACAAGGCAGGAATTTGTTGGCCCAGATAAGCAGAAACAGGAAGAGGTGCTGCTAGAGACAAATGCCACCGCCTCTGCTTCTTCCTGGACGGCGGGTGCCTCATTCTCTCTTCCTACAGACGGGGATGTGACAGCTGGCAACTAGCATTTCAGTTTCACTGCTTAGGAATGGTGACAGTGTCTCCACCTCATGGCTCAGCACCTTTTTTAGAAAAAGAACAGCTGACATACAATTTCATATAGTTTCAGGCGACCCCAGCTCCCTTTGCCCCGCTCTTCTGGCTTTTGGCTCAGGCACTTTATCCAGGCTCTATGCCCTACCTTCTACCAGTAAACGCAAGGTCCCCAGTAAACCCAGGCCCTGCCCTTCTGGACCTGTAGGTCACTGGCAGAAGCAGTGACTGGCAGTTAGTAGCAGCGCCACAAGATTCAGCACACAGGGCAGTTGTGTTTCCGGTGAGTGTGAGCAGCAGTGTGCCAAGTGGGAAGGTGTCCAAGGAACATTCAGATTAACCATCTGGTGGTCCTCAGTTATCAGTAACACAGGAAGGAAGGCTGCAAGCTAGTTCCTGTAAGGTGGCAGCCTGGGAGTGAAATGATGCTGACACTTTGGGCCAACAGCAAGATCTGAGGATATGTAGAAACAGATGTGGACAGAGGCCTCTGGAGTAGCCGCCGGCCCACCGCTCATGCTACCCTTTGGGCTTGCCATTCTAGGGGACCCACACTGCCCTGCTCCTCCCAACTTGCGTGGGTATGGTACGCGGTCCACTCAACATTCTGCCTCAGGCTGTATCTCTTTGCACACTCCTTCTGCCAGTGGTGTGCTGGGAAAGGTTTAACAACTGGCTCTGGGTGGGGGGAACCCTAGTTTGTTATGTTTGCCAATTTCTGTGGTGTAAATATTCCCAGTATGGCCAATTTCAAGCTACCAAAATGATGTCACTGAACACAGAGTTGGGAAGAGACGCAGTGGTCATCATTATATGGTGTTTTCTCCATACAGGTACAGCAGATATAAATAACCTCCAGGACACAGACAATAGTAAGCATCATAAAACAATTAAAAAGGGATGAGTTTTGCATATTTATTACCTTTGTTTTCAATAGAATTTATTTAATTGTAAGTTCATGTAATTTAAGTTTTGGTCATGGCTATGATTAACACAGGCTCATAGAATTCCTGAAAATGTAGCGATCTTGCCCAGGTGCCAGAGGAGGGCCTGGTGGATTCCCGACTCCCAGGGCTCCTCAACACCACTGTTCCCTGGCCCTTGCTTCAGCCTCTCTTCGTAGAGCTCATGCCAACTTGTCCCCTCTTCCTTCTCCAGGACACCCCCCACTCACGTCCTGTCAGTGCCTTCAGCATCTCACTCGTCACTACAGCTTTTCCCAGGGTCAGGCTGACCTCTGGCCCAACATTCCGGGGGCACTGCTTTCTGGTTGGTGGCCTCAAGTGGCCCATCTCTCCTCCATCTTCTCCAGCTCTGACAATGGTGGCCGCCCTCTGTCGTTTCAACCTGGCACTGGTGCTCTGCCCTGGATTGTGGCCATCTACAAAGGCCAGAAATTCTTCCCTACGACGCATAGCAACTCAAGGGCCAGTGGGACTGTGTCTCCTGTTGAGAGTTTAGCTAAACTACTTCTGATGCTGTTGTGGCAGCATCCATTTTGTGTGGCTAAGTGGCCTGCAGGGGCCTTGAACTGACACTAGCCCTCCCTCGCGTGCGTGCCCGAAATAACAGCCCTCTGAGTCAGAATAAGTGTGAGTTCCTGGTATGACTTCCCCGTGGCCCTGGTGATAAACGGTCGCCCCCGCCTCCCAGTGCCTTGCCCTTGTGTGCCCCTCAGGTAAGACCATGGAACTGACCAAAACTGCTGCTCTTTTTGATTTGAATTGATCAACCCAGCGTTAGTCCAGGAACCCTAGAAACACTCCACTCACGGACCCTACTGAAGGCATGTGCCCCAGGTCCTGCTGGTGGCACTGTGCCTGTACCGGCCCCTCTTGGAGAGCTGTGTACCTCCTCCAGGACCTGTGAGAAATAAGCTTCTCTATTTCACTTTCTCTTGTGGTCTTTCACCCAGGGCTCCACTTGACAAACATTAACAAAATCACACACTCTACTTCCCAGTAGCCCCACAGGATATGTTTGTTGAACTGAATTAAGAAGGGGAGGTTACACCACAGTGGAAAAACCACCCTGAGAGATTTGATTCTGAGAAGTGAGGTAAGTTCTGGACATCTTCTATGTGGTAGATTGTTCTGGTCATGCCCTGGGTTGGTCAGTTTGCCTGTATCCTGGTCCTTCCATACAGACTGCTTTGGCCAAGGGGTGAGCAGTAAACATGATGCAAGTAGGAACTTGACTCGTACTTGGGCTTGGCTTCTCTTACTGCAGCTGGAGACCTGAGACCACGATGTGAACGAGCCCAAGCTCGCTTGCTGGAGGATGAGAGCCCTCACGGAGGAGAACCCAGCCGACAGCCAGCAGCCACTGCCAGCCATGAGTGAGGCCCTTGCCTGCCCTCTCACCACAGATGCACGCCTGGGTCTAGCCAAACCCAACAGCACTGTCCGTCTGGGCCCAGCCCCCATTGCTGATCCACATAACTGTAAAGCTAGTAAATTGTTGTTTTTAGCTACTAAGTTCTGGGGGTAGTTTGTTGTGTGCAAAAGTGAACAGAATCATTCCTTAGCACAACTTACCACTGACAGTGTTGGGAGAAATGACGGTGGGCAGGTGGGCAGGCCCAGCACCCCAGCTACGAGGCTGTGCCATCAGCTCACCGGAGGGATGAGGAGCCCCCAGAACCCAGATGGGGACGAGGGAGGCTTGGAGAGCATTCACCCTGTACACAAAATGTAAGGGGGTGCCCCCAAACTTGGTAGTCAAGATAAATAATATTTTAATGAGGGCCGGCCTGGTGGCTCAGGCGGTTGGAGCTCCGTGCTCCTAACTCCGAAGACTGCCGGTTTGATTCCCACATGGGCCAGTGGGCTCTCAATCACAAGGTTGCCAGTTCGATTCCTCGAGTCCCGCAAGGGATGGTGGGCTGTGCCCCCTGCAACTAGCAACGGCAACTGGACCTGGAGCTGAGCTGCACCCTCCACAACTAAAACTGAAAGGACAACAACTTGACTTGGAAAAAAATCCCGGAAGTACACACTGTTCCCCAATAAAGTCCTGTTCCCTTTCCACCCCCCCAAAAATAAATATATTTTAATGAAATATTTAAAAAAAATCAAATCAGCAAACTCTGGCCCATGGGCTGGCTGCCTGTTTTTATAAAAGTTTTGTTGGAATCTGGTTTGGGATTAGGGTTTGGCAAGCAAGATAGGGTCATACAGGTAGGTGCAGGGTCAGATCTAGTTTTTATGAAAAAGTTTGCTATTTTGTTTGTCATGGATGTTTTGGTATCATTCTCATTTATCTGTGCATTTGTTTTTCATTTGGCTCTTGATTTGGGCCAAATTCTTCCCAATTTACTGAGTGACCCCTGGTGTTTGACTGGATCTCAAACCTCTGTCTGCCTATTATAGTTCCACCAAGGATCATAATTTAAGCTATTTCTAGACACTTACACCTAGCTGTGAAGGAAGCAAATGAGATCAAGGTCTACACAGGAGAAATTAGGGAGTCAGCTTCCAGAGGCAGAGGAGCCACCATTTTTCAAAAGCCCCACAGACGCTTCTTTGCGGCTTTCCTGCGCAGCTCTCACGGGCCAGTCCTGGCAGCTGGATGATAAGAACTCCAGATGACAATTTTGGTTCATTTGTGTACAGGTATCCCGCTTTTCCAGTTTGTTTTTATGAAAAACCTACATTAGTATCCGTTTTCATTAATCAGAAGAAATCCAAAAAGGATTTTCACTTTTACAGAAAAAGGCGAGTTGCGAAAACAGTGTTCAGTGTTTGGCAGGGAGCCGTTATAGAGGGGCAGCAGAGGGGCCCGCCAAGCTCTGTCCCCGGGATCTACACTTAGCATCTCAGCATCAAGCCACTAGAGCTCCGAACTCTGTCTGGGACCATCTGTGTCTTCTCTCGATTGATTCTGTGCATCCCTTAGCAAGATGTGTCCCTAAGGCCTCAGAAAAGCCTGAGAGCTCGTAAGCAAGCCGTAAGGGTGTTGCACTTAGTGTAAAACTGGACGTAATTATGTGTTTTGATTATGGTGAACGAAATAAAGACATTGTGTTCGTTGAATTTTGGGTCTAAGAACACTCAAAAAATTTTCTATATAATTAATTGTACTAATTTCTTCACTTGACGCCATTTCGGCTTACGAAAGATTTCACAGAACACTCTGCTTTCCGATGGCGGGGAGGGGGGGGCCCTGCATTTGATGCCCTCCCCCCTTTCATAGAACTTGTTTATATCCAACCCCAGCAAACTTAGGGAGGCCAGCACATAAGTGGGCTGTTTATGAATAAACTGTTGGTATTTTAAAAAGTTTCTTGGGTGTAGAAGTGTGTGTCTGCAAGAAGATTCTCCAGGGTGTGGTTTGGAGGCCCAGGGTATTTTCTTTCTCTGGAGAACCACCCAAACTGCACCTGGTGAGCTCAGTGTAGTTTGACCCTGAGTAGGCTACTCCCTCATCTCTAAGAGACAGTCTTTTCTTTTCCCGAAATGGCCAGACATTTATAAATCAGACTTCAACTCATTTGTAGGCTCCAGGGAGAAAACAGCCTTCGCATCAGGTAGACATTGGGCCGAAACGGATGACTCCCACTCCCTCTGGATTTCTGAATTGGGGCTGCTCCCACGCTAAGGCAGGGGAGAGGCCAAGGCAGGGGAGAGGCCGTGCCAGTCGGCGGCATCTGAGGAATCTGAAGGGGGCGGGTTTACTGGGGAGAACGGAGAGATTTTTCCATTACGCTCCTCTGCTGTTTCTGTGCAACCACTCTTTTCAACGGTTCACCACAAAGTGATTCCACTTCAGGGATCCGTCTCTGCTTTTCCGGTCTGTCCATATCAATGACACTGGAGATAAGCATTTGTGTTTTCTCTGTACCTCCTCAGGTCAAGTCAGGAATTCAGAGTGCCTGGAGGCTGCCATTCCCAAGAAGGCAGGGAAGTGTTCTCCACAGCTTCTCCCCCAGGAATACAGAGGGGCTCACACATTTCCAGAGAGTCAGCATGTGGCCGCAGGGCCAGTCACACAATCATGGAGTTTTAATGTGCCCAGCCTTGTGCCACTGACAAGAACTCATGAGATTAATCCAGTGTCCCTGCCTGTGCCAAGTTTATGGGTCCCCAGCCTCTGGCCTGCTCCAACGCTCTTCTGTTTACCAACTCGGCCTGCTCTCCTGAGGCATCAGAAGGCCACTGAAAAGTGCAATGTTGTCCAGTGGCACAATGCCTCCACTAAAGGGCCTGGCCAAGGCAGATGGAGTGCCTGGGAAAACATGTGACTGTATTCACACACACAAGTGCCATCCAAACATTGATCAACTTATCTCAATATGTCTATTTTAATTGAGGTCAGACCCTGCTACTAGCTTTAGTACCATTTCAGACACGGGGGCCTTGCTGGCTCTGCAGGAGAATTTCCTTTCTCTGTCCTATGATCTGAGCCCTGATGTCACCCTCGGCAGGAGTGGGCACAGGCCTCCCCCACGGGGACTAGTCATTTTGCCCGTGGAGCTGTTTGCGGTTGAGGTTTAAATGGAGGGAAGGAAACAGGGTGTTAAAACTGGTCAACCTTCTCAGCTTTTAAAACACATGTGCAGAAGCTCAGGGCTGCTCTGGACCAGCCGCATTCTGAGCTATACCGGGGGTGCCAAAAAATGTATACACATAACTTGCATTCATCTTTTGTTGTCGGTCTATGTTGAGTATTACGATTTTAATACAGTTTTTCCTTTCTTAAAATGTGTATACATTTTTTGGGGGGCACTATCTGTATGGGAACTAACAGTATTCTTACCCGATTTTAAAAGAGGAAGAAATTATCAAGTCTGCTGCTCAGGCACATGGCTTGAGAATGAGTTTCTCTTACTTTAAGTCCCTTTCGTTTCTTCGTAGTTGGTCCAAGTGAGAAGAGCTGGTTTCCGCTGAGGCCACGGCCCAGCTCTGGCTGAGCTCTCTGAACCCCAGGTTCCCCCACACAAGCTCCTGGATGGACAGGCTCGCTGGTTTGGCTCACGCTGTCTACCCAGCTATGTGCCTGTGACAGCCCTGTCATCTTGTGTGTGCTCAGGGCGACCAGGAAAGGACAATGACCGGGCCTCTCCAACCCTCCCCATCTGGCTGTGCCAGCTGTGCCAGGAACAGAAAAGGAGCCTGGGTCCTGGGGCTGCATGGGCCTGTGCTTGGCCTGCCTGGACAGCCGTCCTCTCCTCAGCTCGCCATAGCCACCCAGAGGCTCGTAGACAACTGTCTCCCACATCTGTCTCCCACATCTGTCACCTGCAGCTGCCGGCTTGCCAAGAACAGGAAGCTGGTCGGTTCTCTTGCAGTGGGACGGTGACACTGGGGAAGAAACCGCCCTCACTTCCTGTGAGATTGGCTGCCTGGAGAAGAAAAAGCAGAGCAAGCTGCCAGCACCAAGATGGTCTCCGTACAGAGCCCCCTCTGTCCCATACAATCTGTTCTTTCAACCGGCTCTGTGCAAACAGAATAAAGAGAATCTTCCATCTCCCAGGTCACCTGCTCTGCAGCCAGGGCATGGCTTGTTTGGCCACACTCTTTCCTCACAGGAAGCAGGCTGCTTGGCGTGGGACGCTCAGTGAGTTTTGCTGGCAATCGCTCATGTGTTTGTTGAGGACACAGGACATAAATCCACTGCTTGCTGAGCTCTTCATATTGGCTGGGGCCATGCTGTGCTGTTGGCTGTGGCGGGGTCAGCCAGCCCATCAGCAGCTGGGTGTTGTTATTGCGAGTATTATTACCTGGGGTCCCTGGCAGGGTGCAGCCTGGAAGCCGCGCAGTGTTAGAGAGGGCCTGTCTGTCTCTCCTGGCTGCGCTTTCCCTGAATGGGCTGGTGCTTCCTCTGGCCTGGTGTGAGGAAGCAGCTTGACCTGCCCCACAGGTGGGGAGACACGGGTGGGGCTTCCCTGTGTGTTTCCCAGCAGATAGGCGCTGGGAGAGGAGGGAGGGCCCAGCAGGCTTCCCGGCCATGGCCCAGGAGCCACACTTCTAGTCCAGCAGGTCCCCAGTTGGCCAGAGCGCCCAGGGCCATGTCAGGAAGGGAATAGGGCAGGGAGGGCTGGGGACGGCACACAGAAATGCGTATTTCCTGTGACTGATTTTATGCTGCATGACATTCTTTTGTTCTGCTTCTCCTTTCTTGTCCCTTATTTTCAGTAAAGCTCTTGGCAAAGGTTCAGGCTCAGCTGGGGAGTGGAGGGGGGTGGTCAACCAGCCCAGGCTGGGAGGGGACAGAGGGAGACGCGGTCTTTATAGAGAGCAAAAGAGTGGGAGGGGGCCCCCCCCCAGTCCCTCTGCTGGCCTCTCCACCGGCCTGTCTGCAGGAGGCACCTGATTCTGTTTGACTTGGAGGTCACCTGAGCAGCTGCCTCCCACCAGAAAGCAGGTCCGATATTTCAGGGACGACCACGCAAGCCCCACAGAGGGGGCTCTTATCCCTGAGAGGCACTGCGTGGATGGTCTCACTCCACCAGCTTGTGTATGAGCCCTGAGGCCAAAGGCAATTTCATGAATGGAGAGATTAATGGAGAAATGGTCCCTAGGCCAAGGAAGCCCCGCTGGGGCACTGGTCTTTCAGGGAGGAGAAGCCGGTCTTTCCCATGGGAAAGGAGCCGGGTCCACTAGGGGAAGCCCAGAGCCCTTCCCGCCAGGCTGACTTACTCTGCAGGCCCCTCCCGGAGGATGCTGTGGACCCAGGGCGGCTGGCCTGCTGGGGGCCACCCCAGGAGAACTGAGGGGCCAGAGCCGATTCCTTGGCCTTGGGTGGGTTCAGGTCCAGGATCTCCGGGGTGCGGGGGGTCCGGGGCTTGCAAGTGAAGGCTGATGAAAGTTCCCTAGAACAAAATGTGCCACCTAGAGTCACAGCAGGAAGGAAGGACTCCCCCTTCTGAGCACAGATGGAAGCCGGCAGGCACTGTCCTGGGCACGGGGTGGGAGTGGGTAGAACAGGGCACCCAGATGCTTATGCCCCTGTCTCCATGGAGCTCGCATTCTAGGGGAGGATGGAGAAAATCAATACATGCTAAGGAGGAGATAAGCAGGGAAGGGCAATGGGAAGCGTGGGCGAGCAATGAAGTGTTAGGATTGCTACAGATGGCCTGGTCCGCAGAAAAATGTTCGCCAAAGATGTCCAGGTCCTAATCCCTGGAATTGTACATGAAAAAGGGGAACTAAGGTTGCCAATCTGCTGATTTTAAAATAGGGAGATTACCCTGGATTATTGGGGTGGGCCCAAGGGAATTACAGAGGTTCTTGAAAGTGAGAGAGGCAGAAGAAGTCACAGATATAGGTTTGACTATGGAAGAAACGCACAGAAATGCAAGGTTGCTGGCTTTGGGGATGGAGGGACCATGAGCCAAAGTGGGCAGGTGGCCCCTAGAAGCCAGACAGCACAGAAAAGAGGTTCTCTCCAAGAATTCCAGAAAGGAATGTGTCCTATGGACACTTTGATTCCAGCCCAGTGAGATCTGGGATTGGGCTTCTAACCCACAGAACTGTAAGACAGTAAATGTGTGTTATTCAGGTCACTACACTTGTGGTAATTTGTTAGAGGAGCAATAGGAAACGCGTTTTAGATGGCTGGCCAGGAGAAGACCTTGGTGAGAAGATGATATTCAACCCCCAAATGATCCTGCGAAGCAGGCATTACTACCCCATTTTTCAGACGTAGAAACTGAGGCTCCAAGTTCGTAAGTTTTTCCAAATCAAGATCATAACAAACCAAGATCTGAACCCAGTGGGATTTTAAAGCCAGCTGTTGTCTAGACTCCCTCTGGATCCCAGCCACTCAGAGTGTTGGCCAAGTCTTGGAGCTGGTGTGCTCCTCCCCTCCAGTGCCTGCAGCCATGATAGCTCGGTGCTGTTTGACAAGAAGTCTTGGGAGTGGGATCCTGGCGCTGCGACCTCCCAGCCATGCAGCTGAGGCTGGGGATGTGAATACCTCACCCAGCCCTTGGCTCTCTGGCTGTCACTGAGCTGTATACACGCTCACCTCTTGCTTCAACTGCTGGGGCCCTTGCTAACCACATGCCCATTTTCTTGACTTTAACTCTGAAGGCTGGAGTGCCACGCTGTCATCCAGGGTTGTTGTCACCACTGAACGAGCAGCTCCCAGCACACAGCAGATGCTTCGGAAATGGCAGGTCCTTCCCTAAGTGGACGCCTCAGTCTGTGGGATGCACACAAGCCAGACAGCTGTTGCGCTTGGCAAGTGAGGACAGGGAGATGACGACAGGATACAGGGCTTCCCAGCGGGCAGCGGGGAGCACTATGGGAGTTGTAGGATCCAGTGGCAGGTGAGGAGGGAGGGGGGGCCCTGGAAGGGCCCGGACTCTCAGTCCCGCTCTGCTGCTCTCTGATTCGTGACTGAAGGTGAGCAAGTCTGCTGACGTTTCAGGAACCTCAGTTTCCCCACCTGTAAAATGTCTATAGGATGGTTGTGACAATCCAGTGAGGCTGTGCCCTGGACCCAGTTGTTGTAAGCGCCCCATAAATGAAGGTTACAGCTCTGGGAGTGGAACTTGGGAGGAAACTGAAGAATTTTTTATTTGATTCATTTATATATTTCTACATGCCCCTTTTTTTTTACATTGAGAATATATCACTTTAATAAGTAGAAAAATAAAACTTAAATATCTCAAAGTCTCCAAACTATATTTAGGAAAAGGCTGGCATAAAAACTATACATACTTTAGGCAAGAAATCTTTCATACCAGGCTGGAAAGGATAGGGGAGATTTAGCCCTACCACATTTTTTTAAACTTTAAGATAATTTTTTCTTTAAAAAGAGAATTTATTTTTATGTCATTCATGATTCCTCTGACTAGTTTTCATGTTCTACCTTCGCCATGCGTGCGTGTTTTTACATAGTTGTAGTCCTACTTACATGCTATTCTGGACTGCTCTACTTTCTGAGCCTTATTCCATTCTCTCTCTTTGGTCTGAGAAGACTCCATTATAATTACTTATAATAGTTGTGGACCATTTCATCTGCTTGATATACTGTCATTCATGACACCTCTCCCCTAACTTTTTGCTTTTCTTTCACTCATCGATAATGCAGATGTGTGCTCAGAACTCTCTGGACACTGGGGATCAAAGATCTACTACACTAGATCCCTGCTCTTGGAAAGATAAGGGGGCTGTTTGATCAGTGAACAAAGATTGTAAAACAATGAGGTGAGTCACATTGCTGATGCTTTTCTTACACATATAAAAATGCTTTTTAGGGCCCGCCCGGTGGCTCAGGTGGTTGGAGCTCCATGCTCCTAACTACGAAGGCTGCCGGTTCGATTTCCCCATCGGCCAGTGGGCTCTCAACCACAAGGTTGCCAGCTCAACTCCTTGAGGCCCGAAAGGGATGGTGGGCTCCGCCCCCTGCAACTAAGATTGAACACGGCACCTTGAGCTGAGCTGCCGCTGAGCTCCCGGATGGCTCAATTGGTTGGAGAGCATCTTCTCATCCACAAGGGATGGTGCCGGTTCGACTCCCACAAGGGATGGTGGGCTGTGCCCCCTGCAACTAGCAATGGCAACTGGACCTGGAGCTGAGCTGCGCCCTCCACAACTAAGACTGAAAGGACAACAACTTGAAGCTAATGGCACCCTCCACAACTAAGATTGAAAGGACAACAACTTGACTTGGAAAAAAGGCCTGGAAGTACACACTGTTCCCCTATAAAGTCCTGTTCCCCTTCCCCAATAAAATCTTTAAAAAGAAAAAAGACATTTAAAAAAAAAGTGCGTTTTATATCGTCTAGTGAGGTGGGTTTTTTTTTTAACAGTATTTGATTCAAATGATTTCTTTCCTATTTTGCTATTCTATTCTTGATATTTTTATCATTGTGATAGCAGTCAATTATTTTTAAATTGCAGTGAAATGTACATAACATAAAAATGACCATCTTGAGCGTTTTTAAATGTGTCCCTACTACATTTTAAGAATGAACAACTGAGAGAAACCAGTACAAATGACTCAGGTCAACCCTGGAAGCTATTCCAGGCAGTGGAATATATAATGGCAGAGGGTTAGACTTAGGTTACCTGGGATGTCCCATCCTGCAATCACGAGACAGGGAGGTCAGCGTTGGAGGAGCTGGCTGTGCAGACCCAGGATGGCTGGCCAGCTTTACCACACGGGGCCTTGAAGCTGATGGGCAGCAAGGTCAAGTTGCAGGGAGAGAAAATTCTGGGCTCAGGAATCTGTAATCTCCCAAACCCAGGGCGACCAGAAAAGCACCCCATCCCATCTTTTAGCAGAGCAGTGTGGTAATGTATATCAAAACACTTATGTGTGGGTTAATTTTCTGTGTCAGCTTGGTTGGGCCATGGTGCCCAGATATTTGTTCAAATGTTATTCTAGATGTTTCTGTGCAGGTGTTTTTTTGGGAGAGATTAACATTTAAATAGGTGGACTTTGACTAAAACACATTGCTCTTCATAATGTCGGTGGGCCTCATCCAATCAGTTGAAGGCCTGAAGAGAAAAAGACTGACGTCCCCTGACCAGGAAGGAATTTTGCCAGCAGACTGCCTTTGGACTCAAATTTCAACTCTTCCCTGAGTCTCCAGCCTGATGGCCCACCTTGCAGATTTTGGACTTGCCAAGACTATACAATCACGTGAGCCAATTCCTTAAAATAAATCCCTTTCTCTATATACGTCCTGTCAGTCCTCTTTCTCTGGAGAACTCTGACTAATACACCTTAAGAGACATCTCTCTCTTTGCCCTAGAATATGACCTGTGTTTGGCCAGGGTAGTGTTGTTGCTGGGGAAAGAGCATCCTCAGACAGGGGCTCCCTCTGGCTGGCTCCTCCCACTAGCATTGGAGAAAGTGGCTCTTGGCAGAGCTCACACCCTATGAGGTTCTCCAAACCACACTGGGGCTGCTGAAGGAGGTGGCAGTGTTGACTGAAGATGCTGGCCACTGTCATTAAACTCTACAGGGACGATGATGTCAGGGCCCTCTGGGAAGGAAACCGTGGGACCTGGGTGGATGGCTTATGGTAAGGGTCAGCTTGGCCCTGAGTGGCCTCTACACCCCCTCCCCCAATGGTGAGCTCAGCAGCCTGGGCAGCCAGGAGTCAGAGCCAGGAAATGGCAATGGTTTGGCAGGTGATGGGGCCAGATGAAGGCTGAGCAGAAAAAGCACGTGGAAAGGAAATTCAAGACAGCAGTCACTTATGACTTAGAAAAAGTAATTCACTGCAGGAACACATGGTCCTGGGTACTAGGAAAAAACGGTAAATTACAATATATGTGTAAATAGGGAGGCGCCCTGCAAGATAGGCAATTATTTGTTAAGCTCATCAATAGGAACATTGTGCAGGAAGGAAGAGCAATAAAAGGCTCCCGGAGCCACTTAATCTTTACTTGTGTTTGGAATGCTGCTGAGTCATAATCCCGCAGCTGAGCGAGCCCTGTGGCAGAGGATCCTGTGTCCTTTCAGTTCTCTGGAGCCACCCATTGCATTAAGTACAAACGAAAGTGCTCAGGGGTCCCCTAAGTGGACTCTGCTCATCAGGCTTCATTACTGCCTCTTGGTCATTGCTGTGGATATATTTCCCTGAGGCTATAACAAAACGCAGAAAGAGGTGGGGGGCAGGGTGGACTGGGGAGAGAAGCCAGCAGATGAAGGCGAGTATGAAAAACTTGCAGAGCTCACGCATGTAGGTATCCGTATAAACACGCAGCTCTCCTAGCCTGATTTCCCTGGCCTCCCTGTCTTAGTTTAGAGTTTCTTTTGGCTGGAAGTACTATATGTGTCAGTGTGAGCTGCCATATATTCTTTTGGGACAAATGTGAGGGGGCAAAAGTACATGTGTAGACATATGGAAAATATCTTCCTTATTTTTTTTAAAGCAATAATACTTGTGCAAGAGTCACTTCCTGTCTGTAACAGGACAGGATCTTTGACACTGTTTGATTCTGATCAGCCTGGGACTGGGTTGGCACCTGTGCCGGAGGGAGAGCTCCGACCTGAGGAGCCCATCTCTTGCCTGTCCTCAGGCCACCTGGAGAGGACATCCAGGTAAATGTCTTCCTACCCCTCAAGCTGGACTCCTCTCTGCACGGACCACATGCCAGCAACTCGCTGAGCGGGGCCTCAGCAGACAGCATGTGGGCCGATGGGCATTGGGCAAAGCCATGTGACAGTCTGGGCAGTACAGTCCGTCACATTCCCAGAGGGGACAGCTGGAAACCAACCCCTGCACATTCCAAGGTGCAAGTCAGTGCCCTGGGGTCTGGGCTAACAGATTTTGTGGGAAAGCATGTTGGCCCTTCTTGGGATAAATGCTTTTTTAAAAAAAAAAAAAATGCATTTTTAAGTCTGGTTAAGAGTATCGTTCCCCAGCTACTCAATGCTAAGGATTCTAAGAAGCAGATAGAAAAAAGAAAAGGAAACCCTGGACATGCGAGGGTAGAGAGGGAGTGGGATGATGGGGATTGGACCTTTTATTCCCTGGCTTCGGGGAAGGCAATTTCCCAGCAAGACCAGTTGCTGGAAGCCACTGGAGTGGAGCTGGAGCAGCGATTATCTTTAAACCACCTCAAAATCGGGGCTAAAGAATGAGAGTATCATTCAATTTACCATTTACCCAAACCCACAGCTCTGCGTAGTCAGGCAGCGCCCACCCAGCCAACCCGTCTTCTGGGGCAGGCGTTGTCCTCACCGAGAAGAGGGGTTGGGCAAAGCTGAGGGACTAGCGTCCCCCACCCGAGCCATGCAGAGAGCCACTCTCTCGTCCTTCCTCCTACTGATTCAGCAAACAAATATTTTGAGAGCCTGCTCTAGGACAGGCATGGGAACACAGGGACACATACAATACATGTGGCCCCTGTCTTTGAAGATGGCGGGCCACACACTGGACTCTGTGGACCTGGAACGTGGCTGTGTGACTGTACTTTGGGATCAGGCGGGAGGAAGGGATACTTAGTTAAGACCTGGAGCAGCCGGGCGAAGAGGAGGTTGGGGATGGGGAAAGAATATTCCAGGCAGGGGTAATAACCAGTAGGGGAGGGGGACATGGAACAGCAATACACTTCTCCCTCTTTCCATCCTCCTCTTTCTCAAACAAAGCCCCCCCACCCCCAACTTAAAATAAGAGTTGAATTCAAGTGATTGACATTCAGGAGAGAGCACCCATGGGTTTAACCCCAAGAAGGCATATGTGCCCAATAGAAGCTTGGAGGGTCAATTGGTTACTCCACTTGGTGTAACAAGGGGGGATATTTCTAAGAAAAAGCCTTTGGGGTCCCCTGTCTACTATGAAAACAGTTATTTCTGGGGAGAGAGAACTGTCCCTAGTGATGAGCCTCAGAAATGAATTCAGCATTTACAAGAAAGAGAAAGAAATGGCCCTCGCACCGGAAGGGCAGGTTTGACCTGGCTGAACCACAGGATTAGGTATCGGGTCGGCCCTGGGAGCCAGGAGGTGAGGGCAGCAGGGGCCCAGCCTCAGCTTTGGCCCAGCCCCTGAGGTCTCAGCCCTCCAGGAGGATGCTGAGAGCCGAGAACCCCTGACTCAGTTGACCAGCCCGTGGGCCTTGGACAGTTCCAGTCCCAGCCCCTTCAGCCTCTCTGAGAGGGAGGAAGCCCAGGTGGAGGTGGCTGCCCGGGTCCCCAGCTGGTCAGGGGTATGGCTGGAGACCAGATGCCTGGCCCCTCCAGGTCCCCCACCCCCACCCAGACCCCAGCATCTGGCTCACCCAACCACCTTTTGCATCCTCTGCTTGGTAGAGATAGTCAGGACTAGCAACCCATCCCAGTGCAGGTCCCAAAGTTCTTCCAGCTGAGCCTCACACAGCTCTGCTGTCCCTGGTACCCCACGCCCATCTCCAATGTCTGCGAACAGCAGTGTCTGGAAAGGAAGGTGCAGGGGTGTTGCCTGCCGCTGAGGGGATGGGCTTCAGCACTTCCCACCCCTCTTGCCCCATCCCTTCTCTGACTTTCTCCACAGTGGGTGCTGCTCTGCTAGGCCTCTGCCTATTCTCGGTGGCAGTGGCAGCTGCAGGTGTTCCCGTGGCCTTTAGAACTCAGTGGGAATTCCTGTTTCTACGGGGTTTCCATCAGTGGGAGCCTGTGGGAAGGGCAGTAAGGCCTGAGTAAGGGGAGGGCTCGTGGGCTGGTTTCTATGACCCCTATACTGGTGAAGGAGAAAGAGCTGCAGGGCACAGGTGGCTTTATACCTGGGGCCCTGGAATGTGGCTCTCCTAAGTCTCCTCAAGGCCCCTCCCCAAGACCCCCGCTGCTGAAGGAGTCAGCCACCACCACAGCTGGGGTATGGGCCTGCTCACTCAGAGGCTCCCTTGGGGTACAATCATGGAAGTCCTTCCCTATTGTATAAAAATGTGGGGCACAGAAGGCCTGACCCGTCAGCATGGTATAAGTACTCTAATTCAGAGACTCCAAGGGTGTAGTCACGTTAAACATGATACTAGTCCAGCGTTTCCGTAAAGGAAGTTGGCTTCTCCTTCTTGGAACACTCGGCCTGCCGGGCACTGCGTGGCCGGGAGGTAGTGGGGGCAGCTCCCCTTACTTGGGCCTTACTGCCCTTCCCACAGGCGCCCACGGATGGTGGTCAGGAGACAGGCTGCGTCTGAGACCAGCCAGGCCCCTCTCCATGAGCAGGCTTCCTCAGATCTGAAAGAAGGGGCCTGTGAGATCATCGAAAAGGCCCTTTCTAGATTCTAAAGACCCCGAGTGACCCATCAAGGGCCAGTCTGTGCTTATTTGGTGCAGAGGAAGAGAAAGCACCCTTTTTTCTGCTTATGGGGTCCAGTTTCTGTTTTAGGAAGCTGACACTGGAGCCAAGCCATTTTACTAACCTCATTCTCCACCTTCCTCCCCTCCATCCCACTTTCTCCAACACAAATTGCTATGACAGGACACTGCCCTCAAGTTACCCTGAATCACACATCCCCCTAAACATGTTCACCCAACAGTTCTTGAAACTAGTCCCTTGGGCATGCTTATAAGTTTCCTCTCTTTCAGGTCTGACAACTGATAATCCTCCCTTGGGCTCTGAGGTTATCAGACGTGGTGGCTGCATTCCCATGGGTGTCTTGGCACCTTGCCTCAGGCCCCCGAGAAATGTTCCTTTGCTTCTGTAGTCAGAGGCTGGGCCTCAGGGAAGCCTTCTTAGGACACCTCCCATCCCTACCTGGTAGTTTCCCCAGTGCCTGGGGCCCAGGGCACCTCCATCGGCTGGCCGGGGGCCCCGGAGGGGGGCAGGCGAGGCTCTCCCTGACGTCCTGTTGGCAACCACGCTCCTGGCTTGGCGTCCATGGAGGCTGGGGAGGAGGACAGAGAGCTCAGTCGACTTCTGTTTAGGAACCTCTTTGAGGGTGCTCTTTATTGGGCTGGGCCGAAAAGCCAAGAAAAGCACGTACCCCAGGCCAGCCCTGATGGGTCCCTGGCGCCTATGGATGGGGACTTGTTTACTTGTGCAGCCTGAGAACTTTCTAGGCAGCCACTTGACGTGCAGTATTTATAAGCTTGGGGTACAGTGGGCACTCTGGCTCGAATACACGCATCACGGGGAAGCACAGACCATCAGCCCTCTTGCCTCCCTTGGTCCCCCTCTGCCTCTCAGGGAAAAGCTAACAAAACTTGGAATTGTCTCCCTGGGTCACTGCTTGGCACCACCGCACAGGAGCACGGACGCACACTGAAAAATTGTGTTTTTCGGAAATTCATATTTAACTGGGTGTCCTGTATTTATATTTGTTAAATCTGGCAACCCAGAATGGGAGTTCTCTTTAGCCTGAGCCGCCCAGGTACCTTCAGGCCCGAATCCCTCAATCCACCCACAGGGGCAGCAACTGCCCTAGTTCCCAACTAGCAGCACTTGAGCTCAGGCCACGGCCAAGGACCAGGCCATCAGGGTCATCCTGGAGACCTTCACAGGGAAGTGTCGGGAGAAGTCCCAGATGACACTGCAGAGGAGCTCTCCCTGGGGGCTGGGGATGAACCTATGCTATATTTCAAATGGCGCAGACGCCTTCTTCTCTGACCCCACCTCTCCTCTCTTTCTACAGCCAAGAGGTCCATGTCACTGTTAGAGCAATACTGTGACAAAGTCTGGATTCGCTGCTTCCTTAATCCAAGCTCCTTCCAGTTCTTTCATTTGAATAAAATCTCTCTAGTACCTTTGTAATGTGGCCTCTGCTTTATCTTAAATATAAAGAATCTTACCTGCAGGTTTCATCAAACCAGTAGCAAGCCTGCAACTCTGACTTCCAGGTAACTCTCTTTTGACCCAAATAAGGAATCTATTTCTGGTATGAAACCCAATGAGTGGCTTTATTTACAGTCTAGACTGGACAGTCTCCACTGAGAACCGGGTCTGGAACTAGAATTTTAGCCTTCTCCGATCCGTTCTTCAATGGACAACAGGCCAGCTTGTCTGAGCCTTCTGGTCAATGGGCTTATAATAAAGCCCAGGAGACAAAACCCAGGTGTATGAAATAACAATTAGGTGGAAAATCCATTACAATGAATGGAGTTACAAGATGGCACCCAGGAGTAGGCTGTCCTCCAGGATCAGGGGCTTTCCCAGGCAGTGGCGTTTGGGAGATTGGTGGGAAAGCCACTCCCGTCCCCCACAGGAGAGAAGAACTAAGCTGAATTCTCCTGAGACCCTCTGAGGTCTTGCTTTAGTCACCAGACGGTAGTCCCCCTTCCATCCACTGTATGCCACATTGTAGACTTTCACATGTCTCACCACAGATAAACAGAGCCACTGAAAGGGCCAGGAGAAGGGCAGCTATGTGTGTGCACCTGAGGCTTCCTGAGACAAAGTACTGTTTTCCTATCTGTTAATTCATTTCAGACAGCGCCGGGCATTTTACCTCCAGCATCCACTGACAGAGCATGTGATTTTGATATCCAAGAGAGTCTTGATGGATGAGGAAATGAGAATAACGTTCCTCAGGCCAATGTCTTGCAAAATTCTAAGTCACATTCTTGGCTTTTCCCCTTGGGAACAATTTCCTCTTGGCACTGCGGGGCTGAGTCCTTTGCTTACAAAGAATGTCCTTTCTGGCTCTGCGTTCAACTGATCAAACAGTTTGAGGATCCCACAGGTTCCTCACCCTGAGTTTTACCCTCAGTGTTGACTGAATGCATGGGTGTGAAGGGAGCTTCCGGAACAAACTTGAGGTGTAGGCCAAGGTGGAGGGTTCCCACTGGGTCTTGAGGTGGGGCATCAGTTTCCAGCCTGAGTGAAGGCCAGGAGGCCAGACTCAGTGGCAAGTTCTGCATGTGTGACGGTACCTGTGGGAGTAGCTGGGCGAGGGCAGAATGGATGGGGGGCAAGGTGAGCAAGGGGGTAAAAGTGGA
Organism: Rhinolophus ferrumequinum; assembly: GCF_004115265.2. Lineage (NCBI taxonomy): Eukaryota > Metazoa > Chordata > Mammalia > Chiroptera > Rhinolophidae > Rhinolophus > Rhinolophus ferrumequinum. The sequence goes on from NC_046291.1 coordinate 7,027,606, forward strand.
AGAAAGGGCTGGGGAAGCAGGACTGCATGGACAGGAGGGTCAAGAGAAAGTCAGATGAGCTCTTGACTGGGAAGGAATGAGGATCAGGGTGACCACCCAGCCCACCAATGCCGTCTTCCTCTCCTTGCTCATCAAACATGGCACTTACGTCAGCTGAGCCCAGACACAGTCTCAGAACCGGTCTCAACACAGCACTCTGGCACATAAGCCGAGGCCTGTTTGCCACCTACCCTCATGGAGAGGCTGGGTGAGAAGAGGGAGAGATGGCGGCAGTGAGACCAGTGTGGGAGCTGACATTGGTCCAGGTACATCAGTCCTGGGGTGGCTGTGGCTGGACAAGCCTGAAAGAGCGTAAGTAAAAGGATTTTTAAGGAGAACGAAAGGGGCTAAACTGAGGCTGGAACAGGCCTGGCAAGGCAGGGCAAGAGAGGTGAATATGCCTTGTCTCTGGCAGGTGGAGTGAGGGCAGAGTGGGGGTTAGTGTGCTGGAGTCTGCTGAGGAGGGAGGGTGGGGGCAGTTGATGGGCACAGGGGAGGTCTGGGGTCCCAGCCAGGCCTGTACAAACGAGCAGACAGGAGGTGGGACACATGGATTGTGGTGTCAGCATTCAGAGCAGGCTAAGGGGGTGCATTCGACAACATGACTTAGGAAGAGCAGCTGCACTGGTCCCAGGTTGCCCATCTGGGGACTGGGGGGCTGGTGAGCAGCTGCTGCCTCCCCAGGGAGAGGCGCTAGTGATCCCCAAGGCGGAGTCCCTGGTAGGCGCCCACTGTCTTCATTTGAGGAACCAGTATTTGCTAGGCCTTAGAGTTGTCAGGGCTAACTAACATCAATTGTTCTTGAAAATAACATAATGTCACCATCGCCGGCAAGAACATCTGCTGCCACTCAGCCCTGTCTATCCATGACAACTTCAAATGCCTCCCCGCCCCCAACAGATAAATCTTTCCAAAAGATAGGACCATACTTACAATCGGTGCGAGACAGAGGGCTGCCTGCCCTCGTGGTCATTCTGGTAAAAGTAGAATGTTACCGGTAATAAGTTACCCTAAATGCAATTTTTTGGAGGTCTAGGCTTACAAAACTGGAAACTATTTTTAACTCAATGGCACTAGGTAAAATTGGCAAAAGTTGTTAGACCACCTAGAACCTCCACCCTGGCAGCAGAAATCTTTGGATAAATTGAGCCAATCACCTTTTAGGGAAGGCATGTTAACGTTTACAGCGCTAATCAGACACAAGTAAAATAACAGGTGATCAAAGTTGGCAGAACCCTTAAAGAGCTCACAGTCAAGAGACCCTCCCCGGAGTCCCAAATAGCCTGGCTTCCTTCACGCCTGTTGCTCCGAGCCGAGCCTGGAAGCGTTTGGATCCAATTGTGAACAGATGATAAAAGTTCTCAGATGTTTCTCATACTGGAATCTGACCTGCTCCTCTGTTGTTTTTCCTATTTGAATGGAGATTACAGTCTTATCTGGCCTGCTCATATCCTTTTAATTTCCTCTTAAAAACTAAAAAAAAAAATACTTTGTACATTTCTGATGCAAGGCATATATATTTTTTCTGGCCTCTGAAAAATCCGCTTATCCCCCATTGGTCTCTGGTGAAGTCAACCAGATGCTTCAAAAACACGTTTGGAAACTACTCCCCACAGTAGTTTTTGCTCCTAGCTGCCCGTTTCTGACAAGCGGCTGACCACATCGGCACTGAGTGTGAGGTAGCAAACCTTGGTCACAGATCTAAATCGTGTTGAGATTTCTACTCTGAAATCTCACATTAAACATGGCTCTCCCCAATCAGAAATCGTGCCCAAATAGCTTACAGACCTGAGCATCGGACACGGTGCTCTGAGAGCAGGGTGTCTGGAGGAAAAACTCACAGTCATGTCTGGCTGTCTGAGCGGAGGTGCAGGGGACTCTATGACTCGGGGCAGTGGCCGAGCTCAGGGGGTTTTGCAGGAGCCAGTGTGAGGCTGAACCTTTTGGGGTCTGTAGCAGTGGCTGCTTCATCAGATTCTATGCTTCAGCTGCCCCAGAGCTGCCCCCCAAGCTGTCAGTGTTCTTACATGAAGATGAAGCACAAGGCTCAGAAGCACCAGGCTCGGCCCCCTTGCAGACTGGAAGGTGGGAGTTCAGCAGAGTCGGGAAGTAGCCATTTCTGGCACAGTGGACCATCTGGGGACAAGTGGAATGGTCTTCCAGCCTGGACGAGAAAATGAAAAAGAGCAATCGATACAGAGAACCAGGAGGTATTGACTGCTGACTACATCGTAGCATCACAGACAAATACAAAAAGTGAAAGTACCTGAGATTCTTTTGTTAAATGGAGATTAGCAGATACTAAATCTTTTAAGGGTATTGGCAGAAACCAGGAAGTACCCTTACCCCGCTCTGTTAGCTCTTCTAAATTTACAGTGATACGTGGCTCAGAATCTTTCTAAGACACAATTCTATCTTATGGTTCTAGGTGACATGGGAAAATGACATTTCAACCAAGTTATTTAAGGCACCCATCTTCTAGTTTTTTCTCCCAGGATGAAGCAGATTAGCAAAGGGACGAATCTGATCAGAGAACACATGACCTGTCACGTTAGGCACGACAACAGGCATTAGGCTGGTACAGGGCTGAAGAAGAGCTTGTTCTCTGTGATACTACCTAAATGGTGCATGCCTTGCCTCACTGGGCACCTGGGTCAGGGGAGATGGCTGGCAGAGACTCACTCATCCAGAAGATATGTGTTGTGTGTCTCATTGTGCCAGAACCCAGGCCAGGTGTGAGAGATGGGACCTGGCGAGCACATCACAGGGGGTCAAGGCGGGTGGCTCCTCGGTCAGCTTTTACAACAGATCCTGAGGCCTCTCCATGTGGCTGCACAGCACTCACTCCTCTTCAGCAAGGAGACAACTAGCCAGCTGCTCCAGCAAGGGCTGGGCGGGACACACCATGACATGGCCCACGCTTTCAAGGATTAGGCCCTATGAAATGGTTGTTCTTGAATGTCAATTCCAGCAGCAAAGATAAGCAGACACTTAACAGACCTGAGGGGACAGGAAATGCTGTGTGTGTGTGTGTGTGTGTGTGTGTGTGTGTGTGTGTGTGTGTATGTGGTGTGTCACTCAGCCAGGCCTGAACTCTGATCTGGGGCTTGCTTGGGGCCCAAAGAGGGAAAATCTCCCAGCAGAAGTAACACCATGAGCAAGGTGGAGAGGCAAAAGAAAATATTACTTATGCTGCGTTGCTACAGAAAGATTTAAGGCACCACAAAAAATGTGGGCTGGAGGGTGCAGGGTGTCCTGGGGACCTTCCAGGGCTGAGGTGGTGGGGGAGGGGTCAATTGAGAAGGACCCAACCAGCCAAGGTTTGATTAGATTTTATGTCTAACGATGATAGGTGTCACAGTAATAACATTCCATGATGAGGTGCTAGAAAGATCATTCTGTCTATGGTCAGAGAGATGTTAGACAGCTCTCCTGGGCCCGGGCTCAAGGAAGGCAGAGAGAAGGGCCAGAGCTGGGAGAACAGGTGGGAAGCAGAGGGCTCACTAGTCCACGGGATGGGATTCTGGCTCAAGTGTTTGGGGATATTAATGCCATTACCTGAAGCAGGGACCTCAGAAAACATTTGTGTTCATCTAGGAAACTCTAAATTAGGGTGCTGTGGGGACACGTCTAGCACTTGGGGGCAAGTCTGGGCCGGAGTTAGAGATGTGGACATCAGCAGTGTGTAATGGAAATCAGAGAACAAGCAGGATGGGATGGGGACCTTAAACGGGTCCCGAGGAACACAACATTTTAGGAAGAAGAGGGGTGCGAGTCGGGAGACCCCCCAAAGTGGTGACGGGATGTGGAGGTGGGGGAGCTACCAGGAGGGAAGTGATCAGAAATGGCAGCCTAGAGAGATGTAGACATGCTGATGGCTGTGGCAGCGAGAATTTGCTGAAGTCACTGTCAGACCATGTGGGGCTGTGATGGGAGAGGAGGATGGGCCAGGGAAGTTCCCAGAGAGGGCCTGAGGGAGCCCAGGCCCGGGAAAGAAGGCAGTAGGAGGAGAGGTTGAAGATGGAGCAAAGTTTGGACAGGGATGGGAGGAGAGGGCATCTAGAATCCACGGTTGAGTGAGGCTCAGACAAGAAGAAAACAGGCCGAGGGGAGGAGGGGAAGCACACATCTGACGTTGGGGTGAGTGGGGGTATCCCCACAGCCAAGGGGCAACTATTTGTTTTTACTTTCAACCTTTCTTTTCTTGATTATTAAACCAGTATTTATCATGAAAAATTAGGAAAATATATACAATATATAGAATGAGCTGCCCTCCCAACACCTAGACATAACCACTATTAACGTTTGATATCTCTCACTCTTTTTTAAAAATGCAAATGTATACTAACACACACACACACACACACACACACACACACACACACACACTTGGGATCCCTGTAAGTGGCCAGCAGGCTAGATCCATACGATTTTATAATTTGCTTTTTCATTTAATATATTGTGAGGCTCTAGCCATGCATTCAACATTCTTCTAAAACATCATTTTCAATACTGTTTTATGTGGATATATAATTTATGTAATCAGCCTGCTACTTTGGGCACTGAGATTCTCATTTCATAAATAACATGGCAATAAATACACTTGTATATGTACCTGCAAAATTCCGATTTCTTCTCAGTATAAAATCCTAGAAATGGGATTACTGACTCATAAAGTACTAGTATCTTGAATACGTGTAATGCATATTGTCAGATGTCCCCAAGATCACTGAGATTCTCGATTTATCGACACTCCCGACACTCCCGACAATACTGGGTTCTTGGGCGTGCTGGTTGTGCATGCAGTGTGTATAACTTTTTAAAGAGGCTGACCTAAAAATCCGCCATCACCCACCCACTTGCCACATCACACCCACTGTCTCACTTCCCTATTAGGCACTTGCTCTGTGTGCTTCTGAGGGAAGGAATCACAAATCATTTATTTTTGCATCCCTGGCGATCAGCACACCGTCTGGCACACAGAGTGACATACATGTTTGTTGAACTGGCCCCATCGAGGGAGCTGGTGATAGGTAATTGCTTCATTAGAGTGGGAAGGTCCATCGTTTCCGGAAAATGAGGGCTCTCATTCCTTGCAGGGACCACTTCCACAAATAAGGGGACAGCCACACGTGCTCCCCAGTCACGGAAAAATGTCCTTTTCTTTTTCTACAAAGTTAATTCTCTGATTCAAGAATTAATCGTGCCCATTGGTTAGATCTTATGAGTCCCTTTATGCTTCTCTCTGGTCAAAATATCCTGTTCTAGTTGCTTCTCTGTGAAGCCAGGGTTTTAACAACTTTAAAAGATAATTTTAAAATAATTTTTAAAAATGATGATTTGGTGTCCCCTTTCCCATGTCAAACAAGATGAATTTCATTAGTTCCTGTAACTACTTCCATTCAAAAAAGATATTATGTTTATAAACTGGATTTACCAGTAGTTGACACTTGGCTATATTCTGAATGAAAAAGAAAAACCTCCACAAAACCCCTCAGATATAAATGACATTTTGGGGACAATTAGGGACTATTGATATACTATATAATGTTATTAATGTTACCTTTCTTAGGTGAGATAATGTGGGTAAGTACAGGATGTTATTCTTAGGAGATGTGTGCTGAAAGCCTGCAATCTTTTTTCAGACAGCTCAGAAAAAAAATATATACATGTGTGTAAATTATATGTTAAGCACATAGAAAGAACGAGTGTGAGAGAGCACGTGAGAGTGCAAAGGTAGCAAAATGTTAAGTTCAAAGCCCTTCATTATAATATTCTGTCAAATTTTCTGTAGGTTAAAAAATACTGGTTGTAGGTTTAAGAGAAAAAGACATATTAGTTTGCATATTAGTAATTAAACCTAAAAACCTCAAAATATGAAGCACATGATGACTAGTTTTGAAATCAAATCACCCATCTCAGGGCACCGGTCCATGGCATGGGCCTCGAAATTCCAGGTCAAGTCCCAGATGGGCAACAGAACTTGGCAAGATCTGGGTGCTGGGGCTCCGGTGTCCCCAGCATCCGTGCAAGGAGCTGCATGAGGGTAGGTATTTCCATGTTTTGTTTGTTGCTGTATTCCTGGCACCTGGTTGTTCATTAGAAATCACTGTAGAATAAAACTGGAAACAACCAAACTGCCCAGCTATAGGGGATAACTAAATAACATATAGCACTTTCATTGGAAATATTTATTCAACATGTGTTGAATAGACCAGAGGATCTGGGTAACCAGGCTAGTTTTATTTATGTAAACAGGGTAAAAGCAAGGCTATGAAGAATGAATAAGTCTTGGCAACTAAGAATGCTTATAGTTGCTTTAAAAATTGATCTGAATTTAAGTCGATTTGCTGTCTTACCCTGTGACACTCCAGCCCAACAAAGTGACTGAGGAGAGGCTGCAGAAAAGAAACAAGAGTTTTTCCTGGGTAGACTCACAATTCCTTCTGGTCCTTTCCTTTCACATTACATTGGCTCCCGCTTGGCTTCTCCTAGAGGAATGGCCCTGGAGATCCTGAAATCCAACCACTTCATTTTTTTGGAAGAAGAAACCTGGGGGAAGTGAGGGACTCAACCTCCCTTCAAAAATCCCCAAAAGATAAACAATGAAGAGATAAATGCTTCCCAATATGAACATTTTATTTTGAAATTTTAAATACATACATCTTACATTGCCGTTAATGAAAATGAAGCTTAAGAAAATCGATTCCCGCCTCCTTTAGCCCAAACTTACACTGGGTACCCGTTCCTGTGGCCCCCGGGGGTGACAGGCCGGCACAGGGGCTCGTCACTACCCCACTGTGCGCTGGTCGGGCCCTTCCGCCTCGTCTTCCCCGTGTTGGTCATGATCTGGTGGATGGAAAGAGGAAACGAGGCTGGAGAAATCATGTACTTAAGAGCTGACCTTGAAGTAGAACTTACTACATTTAATAAATTGATCTATAGGAATAAGAGGCTTTGCAAATAAATGAGGCAAGATCATGACAAAGATTATTCAGAGAAACAGAATATTTGGGGAAAAATCCCTTTAGGTTTGCATACTATACCATTTAGCACTATATATTTGAAAAAGAAATCAAACCATGGAAAAAAGGAGATGAAAACAGTTGAAGACAATAACTTATCACATCTCTGGAGAAGACTGATTTTTGGAAGTTGAGAAGGGAAAAAAGATGGACAGATTTGATTTCATGAAAAATTAACATTTCTACATAAATATTAAAGATAAGCCAAATTAAGAGGTAAACAACTGAGAAGATATATTTGCAGCAAATTTAACAGAGTAAAGGTTAAAATTTTCATTAGATAAGGAGCTCTTACAACTCAGTAAGTAAAACACGTAATAGGTAACTGGGCAAAAAATTCAAACAGCCAAGTGACAAACTAGAAAATATCACCAGAAAATAGAAAAAAGTGATCAACTTTACAAGTAAGGAATAAAGAAATAAATGGAGCCACTATAGTCAAGCTGCTAAGTCACTAAAATCAAGGAGGTTGAGGCCTGAGGAAATGATTCTATTCTTGTTCTAACTATCCTGGGAACTTGACCTTTTGAACTTTCCAATCCTCGTTCAATGTCTGGATAGACATCAGACCTCCAGATAACCCTCTGATTACCCCCTGAAAGACTGAGGAAGAACGTTCATGTATCCAGACCACCTGAAATCCACTGTCCAGACCACTGGTCTTCGACAGGATTACCATGTTGGACCAATCCTGAGGCTAAGAATGCAGGACCCATTCTTCTCAAGAACGTACTGTTTACTGTAAGAACCCTCAGCTTTTCTTCTTGGGAACACTCTGGGTATTGCCTAGTTGTGTTTCTGATTTGCAAACCCTAAGGCCCTTGACTAAATCTTTATCATTTATTTCTAGTCAAAGCCTCCAGATTCTTTTTGAGTTCGTTTGACACGAGTAATCAGAAACTGTAATTTTACCAAAAAGGAATCATTCTTCAATTATTAAATGGGTGACAATTAAAAAAAATGATCCCATCCACTGCTGGCAATATTTCAAAACGTTAGTGGCATGGAAATTTGAGACAGCTCTTTTGGAAAGTAATTTGGCATTTTATATCAAGAGTTGTAAAAATGTTCATATCCTTGGGTGTCAATCCTAATGAAAGAATCCAAAATATGGAAAATGTTAAATAAACAGAGTTGCTGGTTACAAAATTATTATAGAGTAAAACTCTATAGAACAATCTAACTGTCCAGTAATAGGGGAATATTTAAGTAAAACAAGGCATATTCATTTGAAATATTATATAGTCATTTACAATGATAAAGACTAGGTTAGGGAGAAAACGTTTATTTAAAACATTAAAGTCAAGTATAATACTGAACATAAATGATGTTTTTGATTACGCTAACAGTACACAGAAAGACTGGAAGGATTTAGTGAGACACTAAAATGATTACAGTGGCTATATAGGATAGTAGAACCAAGAATAATTCCATGTTTCCCTGAGAATAAGACCTAGTCGGACAGTTAGTTCTAATGAGTCTTTTGGAATAAAAATTAATATAAGACCCAGTATATTATATTATGTTATATTATATTATATTATATTATATTATATTATACCCAGTCTTATATGAAAATAAAAGCGGGTCTCATATTAATTTTTGCTCCAAAAGATGCATTTGAGCTGATTGTCTGGCTAGGTCTTATTTTCAGGGAAACATGTTTTTTTTCCTCTATTTTCCAAGTTTTCTGTAATATAGTTATACTATGTTAATAATTAAGAAAACTTGTTTTAAAAAAGGAAATCACTATAAAACCAGTGAAATCTGAGTAAAGTCTGTGAATTGTACCAACACCAATTTCCTGGTTTGAAGTTGTGCTTCAAGTTACACAAGACGGTACCACTGGGTGGATGGGGCCTTTCTGTACTACTTTTTCAACTTTCTGTAATCTATAATTATTTAAAAAACAGAAAAGTACAAAAAATTTTTTTTCATTGAAATTACATCTGTGATTTCTTGATTTGTACTGAAAAGTTATTAGGGTTTACCTACTCTATTTGAGGTAGGGGGAAGAAAAAAAAGGGCCAATTTCCTATGGGAAAGAATCAATAGGCCTCACCAGTACTGTGGGGACAGCTACCAGCTACCAGCTAGGGGGGTGGACAGGTTGTGCCCGAATCGGCACTCGAAGGGGGGTGGGGCAAATGGAAGGGGGTGTGAAGGGGAAAAGACAGGAGAGAGAAGGTGGGAGGGAGGACTTTATAGTCTTGGAGGAAACAGAACATAAATTAGCTTTCCAAATAAGAACTAAAACGTAGTTTCATCTCCCTTTATATTGCTCGTGAAATGTGCAAAAGAGGCTATTTTAACTGCAGTCACTTAATACTGCTGTCTGCTTCTACTCCAACTTCCCTTCTGTCACATTGCCCGCCCCCCCAGTATCTAGAGCCAAATTTACATGTCCACCCTTATCACCAAGGCAGGCCCCTTAAGTCCAATTTTCAGTGGTACTTTAGGACCATTCATGCTTTCTCTTTCCCCCTTTGCTAATGCCAGTCAGAACACTTGGGTCTTTCCACAGAGGGCTAAACAGGCTAAGTCTTAAGCTACTGGAAAAGGGAGACAGTAAATATGTGGGTTCTTTCAAGTCTGTCGCTAGCCCTCTGCCTCCTCCTCCCTGCTCTATGGTCCTTCCGAGCTCAACCCTCCTCCTTCCTTCCTGGAGGGAAGAAAACATATATCACTTATATTTGAGTGTTTCAGCCTTTGGAAAACCTAGTCAGTCATACCATCTCCTTAAAGCTTCATGGGTCTAAGAACCTAAGAAATAATTTAGAGTGGGTGGAGCTGTCCTTTACAATGGACGAGGAAACCGAGTCTGGCCTGTTGTCAGAATGCCTGAGGAAAGGTCCTCGTGAAGAGGGTTAAGTGTGCGGGCCCAGCACTACTGCATTTGGCACGCCCAGTACCTCAGAGCAGCCACTTTCCAGAGGGTGCTTCCTGTCTGCCTTACAACCTGCTGCACTTGCAGGATGAGCCACCCTGTGGCCCATAAGGTCTCTGGGCCCCTCAGTTGCCAAGGAGCCTTTTGGGGCTGGAAAGATCGTAAACAGTATCTGGTCCAACACTCGACTGTCTACACTGAGTTCCTCAGAAATGCTTCACGGGTTGTCGGGAGAGAAGAGAAAGGGTTCCTGACACCCACCTTACTCACCCAGAGGAACTCAAGCTTTTATGTATATTATAGATGGAGAGTTTCTTTGAAAGAAGGTTCTGCTACTAAAAGAATGCAGCATATTTAACCACAATTTAAAAAATGCGGCACATGATTTAGCTGAATATAATTTATTTATTTAGTAGTAGAAGATGGTCAACACATGTCAATTTAGGTAAAAAATATATTTCCCATTTACTAGTTTTTGAGTATTGGTGAATCACTGAAAGAAATTATGACATGTTACAAAGCAGTATGGATTTTTGTAAGAAATTACAGGTATGTAATATATCTATCTATAATAATAGAAAGTAACCTGGAAACTGAAGCAGACAGACACTGCTAGCTGTCTGTCCAATATTCATTCTCTCTTTCTTGACCAACAGAACTCTGATTTTGTTGCCACAAAATGTGTCTACTGAACAATACTCACCTTCCCAGACTCCCTTGCAGCTAGGGACCATGTGACTCAGTTCTGACCAGTAAAAGGTAAGTGGAAGTCGCCAGATGGAGCTTCAGGAAAAGCACTATAGAGGGGGTGGATTTGGTTAGCCTGCATTTTTAGCCTCTTCCTGACTTTATCACGGATTTGTGCCAGGAGCTGCATCCATCACCTTATGACCAAGAGGCTCAAGCATGTGAATGAAGGGCTCAGGCACTGAGGCAGAACTACCACGGAACTAATGCAAATAAAGCTCCAAGGGCCCAGAAGGGGCCCTAGCAATGTGTTCACATGGTCATATGTTTTTGTAAAATTTGCAAAAGTAGGATATTTTAACTGTTATTACTTAACACTGCCATTTCCTTCTATTCTGACTTCCCTTCTGCTGTTTCTTTCTATATTATCAAAAACTAAATGTGAGGCTGAAAGAAAATTTTCTAATCCATCAACAATTAAGAAAATTTGACCAAATGTGTTACAGGAAGGACTGACTTCCTTTCTCTCTGTAGAAAAATTACAAACTTATCATATACGTAAAGGCAATCAAAGGGCATAAAACAAAAAATATATACACAGAAAAGACTACGAAGTGGGCTGAGCAGCTAGTTCACTAAAACACTACTTTCTGTTTGTGGTATCTGTCAGTTCTTCAAATTTGAATTTGACTGTGATTTATTTTTGCAGTCTCATTCTAAATTAAGTATTCACTTTTATACCTTTGTATCCCTTTATTTTAAAGAATGCCTCCAAAACCCCATAAACTGAAGGTGCCATAAAACCCAGATTTTCCTTTCTTACTGACAAGGCAGGATTCTCTGCTATTTGCTTCTTCTTCTATAAAATGGAACAATAGCAGTATGTATCTACAGTTTATTGGGAGGATTACATTAAATGGACTCAGACGTGTGAAACAGTCAGCACGGGGCTGGTCCATGACATGTGCTGAACTAATTTAAGTCATGCCTATTACTGTTGCTAAAGGTAACTAAACAACAGTTTAGTAAGTTTAAACTTCAAAATAAAAACAAAAAACTAAGATTCTATGATTAAATATCTACATCCCTTTAACCAAGGTGATAAAGATATTGGCATTCTATTTAGGAAGAATTAAATGATTATTCAGCATAGTATGCATGATACGAAAAAATTCAGAAATAACCATGCAAGGAGAAGTTGGCAAAATCATCAGTCTTGACCTGATAATCAGGCTGAAGAAGAAACATGGCATGCTGCTTTGCACCAAAATCATGAGTAGGCAATACATATGACGTGGCCGCCGACACGTTCACGCTCACGCAAGCTGAGGATAAGTGATTCATTCTCTTGTCGCAAGCTTTCTGAGGCCCCTGTGGTCTTCAGCACTTTTTGCGGCCTGGGCCCTGCAGAATACTGGCGCCATTTGAACTTGGGAGGCAAGGACTGCAGGACAGCCTTGCAGGGAAGGGAGTGGCAGCAAGGACCCAGCAGGGAACAAGCTACTGGGTCCGGGAATCTGCTTCCTTGCATCCCTGAATCCACTGGTGCCCCCAACCCCCATCCCCAACTACACCTCCACCCTCACCCCCAAGCTAGTAGTTTCTAAATCATTGGTGTGTACAATAACCAATTCCTGGGATTATGGCGATAAGGTCTGGGGCAGGGCGTAGACTATTTTTAACCCACATTCGATGGTCTGGGACTTTGAGAAACCTTGGGCTAGCTCTGACATCACAGGACAGTAACTGCCAAAACACTGACCACTCCTCGCTGTTATCTACAACCTTCATCAATAGCACAGTTTTATCTGCTCTGTGTCTTCTTGTGTAAACTTGTAAAAGGTAACACCTATGTCTTCAACTTTTTCAGCATTCTGCTGTGCATTAGGCAAGTGGCACCTTCAAGAAAAACTTTTTGAAGATAATTTTCTGACACAATGTTTCAAAAAGTCAACCTCTTTGGACTGATTTTGAAAAATCTGCAATCTACCTAGTCCATCAGAATGGGAAGCATGAATCATGATTTTTTGGGCACATATTCCCCAGTGAAATGTCTTTTATTTCTGGCAGGTTCTACCATTTGTCTTGCATGTGCCACTAGAGCCTGACCGACTGGCAGTTCCCCTGAGACTCACGCCCTTCCCTACTTAGCTGGTGGGTGGTAACCAGTGGCTCCCAGAGCTGCTAAGCATCAGAGTCATCGGGGAACTCTCAGAGGTCAGATTTTGGCCCCATCATTGAGTGTGACTCCATAGGCCTCTCGGAGGCTTGAACTAACTACTCAGTCCATCCTGAAACACTCGTCCCTTCTGTTTTTTGTGGCACTGCGTCCTCCTGTCCTCCTCAAGCCTCTCTATTCATTTTCTGTCCTCCTCGGGGCCCCTCCTCTTTCTTCCACTCCTGACATGCTGGTAGAGTCCTCTGTCCTCAGCTCCTTTCTCCTTTTCCATCCTCAGCTCCAGCAAGCAACCACATCTGCTCTGATGGTTTCAGCCATCACCTGTGTGCTGATGACATCCAATTCCCTGCTGATGGGTAAGACACACAAACTCTAAGAGACTGGATGGTAGATGGTTACCACTAAGGACGGGCAGGCCGTCAGGTATTATAAAGGTCCCTGGCATGTGCCTTTTAGTTATATTCTAGTCCCTCTTCTGTTCACCAGCATGTCTCTTTGTGACAGGTAGTAGGGCCACTGGAAGCAAATTGGCCAACATGGAATTTCTCAGAAACACAGCATCATAACAGACCAAAGCAAACCCTTATATGCTATTGCAAATGCTCAGTCATCACCGGTCAACCTCTCCTTTCTATTTCAGGACCCCCACCCCTTCATGCAGTACTTACTCCCAAGTACTCTGTGGTCAGGAGCTTCTCCCCTGAGAGTTCTCCGAGCTGGGGCTGGATCAGTTCGTCTTTGTCCAGATCGGCTTCCATAGTGTCATGGTCCTCCTGTTTCAAAGGAGACATGGGTGAACATTCTGGATCCCCTGCCGCAAGATCCCAGAGGGGTGGGTCCCCCAAATGGGCCCCTGCCATGAAATGAGAAGGCCTTAGCCCAACCACAGCAACTCGTGGGTCTCAGGGGCAGTGTACCTTCTGCCATAACCTCTCAATGAAGGTGAAAGCGACAATGCCAGCCCACCTTGTTAGGAAGCTGGCAGCCTAATGAGTACTTCCACAACCGCAGATGTGAAGAGGTTCAATAAGATGCTTAACAGTCTCCTGGTCACAGTTCTCAGAATTTCTCTCTGTGAGGTCAAGATGCCATGTGAACAACCTCACCAGGCAGTCTATAAATAATTATTAAGTACCTAAAAATGTACAGGCCTTACAGGGGATACAAAACTGTCTAGTATAGGCTTGTTTTTCTCAAGTAATTTAGAGTCAATAAGTAAGAGGACTCAGCAAAAAGAGTTGTTTTGCTTTGGGGAAGATGGAGTGGACATACTTTTCCCTATGCTTCCCACTAAGTATAACCCAAAATACTGGACATTACATAGAAAATATATGTAAGAGACCCTGAAAGGTGGAGAGGAGGAGGCAGACTGGCCAGGTACCTTGGGACACAGAAATGAAAGGTAGTGAGTTCCCTGCGTTTTCTTTTTTGCCTTATCGATTCCAGACTTGGAGCTAAAGAAGCCAGCAACCCAGAAACATGAATGGTGAAGAAAAACAAATAAAGTCCCCCAGAAGTCTGCTCCCTTTGGCCAAAGAACCAGGAAAGGGGAACCTAGCACGACAGAACTTTTAGAAAATAACCAAACACCACAGAAATCATTGTCACCCACCTCCAATCACACCAGCAAGAGCCTTGGGGAACCTCAACTTCTACCCTCACCAGGTGTCATGAGACACCCCAACATAGCCAGCTGGGGTGATCAGAGAGAAGGAAAAGTATGGAGGGGGAACATCATCCTTGATAGGAGGTGATGAGGCACCCCTCCCACCCCGAGGTGAGAATGGAGACCAGGTAGAGAGCCTGGACTTCCACCCCCACTAGGCAGTAACGCGATGTCCCCCCTCTCCATGCTGGGATGGTGTCAGAGGTGGCCCGGTGGAGATTCAAGATTTTTCACTACTGCCCTCCGCGTTCCCGTGTTGTCAGGGGAGGCCATGTGGGTAGCGGTAAGGAGGCATTCCTACTCTTTCTAGTCAGAGAGGTATGAGTGGCGGCCTAGAAGGGACCCAGAACTCGCACCCTACCTGCAGAAACAGGAGGTAGAACCTGGACTTCTGCCCACACCTGGCAGCAATGATGAGGGGCCCTGCTTTCCCTGCCAGCGGAGTGTCAGAAGAAGCCAGTTAAAACAAGGTTTAAATAAGATCAAAATTCTCCCAACAATACCCAAAACACCCAGGCTTAACTAATTAATCACTCATCATACCAGGAACCAGGGAGCTCTCCAAATGAATGAAAAGAGACAACAGATGCTAACGTCAAGATAACAGAGATGTTATCTGACAGATTTTAAAGCAGCCATCATAAAAATGCTTCAACGAACAATTACAAACATTCTTGAGACAAATTGAAAACTAGAAAGTTTCAAGAACATAGAAAAAGAACAAAATAAACCCAAAGTAAGCAAAAGGAGGGAAATAATAAAGAGCAGAACTCAATAAACAGGAAAACAAAATAATAGAGAAAACTAGTGAAACAAAAAGCTGGTTCTTTGAAAAGATTAATAAAATTGTCAGGCTTCTATAAAGACCGACAAATAAAAAGAAGAGAAAAATGACTAGTATCAAGAATGAAATGGGAGATATCACTACAGACCCTGTATAGAACAAAAGGATAATAAGGGATTACTACGAACAACTTTACACATACAAATTTGACAACTTAGATAAAAAATATATACTATCACAAGCCTCTCAACATGAACTAGATAACTTGAGTAGTCCAATAACTATTAAAGAAATTGAATTCATAATTTAAAAAATTCACAAAAAGAAATAACCAGGCCCATGTGGTTTTACTGGAGAATTCTACCAAACTTAAAAAAAAAAAATAACACCAATTCTATATAATGTCTTACAGAAAACAGAAGAGGAAGAGATACTTTCTAATTCATTTTATGAAGCTGGTATTATATTACCCTAGTACCAAAATCAGACAAAAACAGTACCATAAAAAAAAAAATACAGAAAAATATCTTTCATGACTAAAGATGCAAACATCTTTAATAATCAAATTAAAAGGAAAAAAAATCCTTAACCAAATATTAGCAAATTAGCAAATAGAATAGAGCAATAGATCAATATGTTAAAATAATTATATACCATGACCATGTGGAGTTTGTCCCAGTGATATAAGTATGGTTCAATACTTAAAATTAATCATTGTAATCTACAAGATTAACAGGCTTATGAAGAAAAGAATCACATGGTCATATTTATGAATGAAGAAAACACACGGCAAAATTCAACATTCATGACCAAAACTCTCAGAAAAATAAGAATAGAAGGTTACTTGATAACATCTATAAAACTATGGCTAACATTATACTTAATGGTGAAAAACTGGATGATTTTCCCATGAGATTGGGAACAAGATAAGGATTTCTACTCTTACCATTCTTCTTCAACATAGTTCTAGAAGTTCTAGCCAGAGCAATAAGACAAAAATGGAAAATAAAAAGCATATAGACCAGAAAGGAAGAAATAGAACAATCTCTATTAGCAGATGATATGACTGTCTGTTATGTAGACAATCCCAGGGAATCGACCCCAAAAAACTCCTAGAACGAATAAGTGAGTTCAGCAAGGTCATAAGATATAAGATAAACATACAAAATCAATTTTTATATACTAGCAATGACCTTAAATTAAGACACTGAAATGAAAAATACAACACCATTTACAACTGCTCACAAAAATAAAAATAAAACCAGAAATACTTAGGTATAAATTTAATAAAACATGTTTAGGATTTGTATGCTGATAACAATGAAAGAAATCAAAGAGGACCTAAATATATGGAAAGACATACCTTGTTTATGAATTGGAAGACTTAAAATAATTAAGATATAAATTCTGTCAAAACTGATATACAAGTTTAATGTAATTGCTGTAAAAATCCCAGCAAGATTTTCTGTAGATATGTACAAGATTATTCTAAAATTTATATGGAAAGGGCAAAGGAACTGGAATAGCTAAGACAATTTTTTTTTTTTAAAGAATAAGATGGGAAGAATCAGTCTATCCAATCTCGACTTACTATATAGCAACAGGAATCAAAACTGTGTGGTATTGGCAGACAGACAGACATATAGATCAATGAAACAGAATACAGAATTTCAAAACAGGCCTATACAAATATGCCCAACTGATTTTTGACAAAGGTACAAAGGCAATGCAATGGAGGAAGGGCTGCCTTTTCAAGAAATAGTGCTAGAGCAACTGGACATACACAGGGGGAAAAAAAGGAACCTCTAACTCTCTCTTATACAAAAATTAAAATAAATCATAGACTTAAATGTAAAATTATCAAATTGTTAGAAAACAGGAGAAAATCTCCAGGAAAATCTCCAGGTAGGCAAAGACTACTGATACTTGACACCAAAGACACAATCCATAAAAGAGAAAATTGGATAAACTGGATTTTATCGAAATTTTAAAAACTTGCTCTGTGAAAGACCTTGTTAGGATAAAAAGAAAAGCTACAGACTGGGAGAAGATATTTGGAAACCACATAAATATATAAAATACATAAAGAACTCTCAAAACTCAACAGTAGAAAACCCAATCCAATTAGCAAATGGGCAAAAGATATGAAGAGATACTTCACTAAAAAGGCTATGCAGATGGCAAATAAGCACATGAAAATGTTCAACATCACTAGCCATTAGGAAAATGCAAATTAAAACCACAGTGAGATGTCACTCCACGCCTACCAGAAAGGCTAAAATAAAACATAGTGACCACTCCAAATGCTGGTGAGGATGCAGAGAAACTGGATCACTCACACATTGCTGGTGGGAATACAAGTAACTGGCACAGCCACTCAGGAAAACAGCTTGGCAGTTTCTTAAAAGCAAAACATGTACCTATACACGACCCAGCCATTACGCTCTTGGGCATTTATCCCAGGGAGACGGAATCTTATTGTCACACAAATATCTGGACATGGACGTTTATAGCAGCTTTATTCGCAATATCCCCAAACTGGGAACTGATGTCTTTCCAAAGGAGAATGGTTAAACAAACGATGGTACATCCATACCATCAACTATACCACACACACAAACCTGGATGAATCTCCAGGGAATTATGTTGTGTGAAAAAGCCAGTGCTCAGTGGTTACAGACTATATGATTCCATTTACGTAACAGCCTTGAAATGGCAAAGCTATGGAAATGGAGAACAGATTAGTGGTTGCCAGGAGCTAAGGAGGAGACTCGGGTGGGAGGGAAGTGGGTGTGGCTATAAAAGAGATCCTGTGGGAAACGAAATCTAAAACTTGAATGTATCACGGTTAACACCCTGGTTGTTTACACTATAGGTTGCAAGTTGTTACCATTGGATGGAATTGGGTAAAGGGTACATAGGATATGTCTGTATTATTTCTAATAATTGCATGTGAATCTACAGTTATCTCAAAATAAAAAAAGAGGAGTTAAAATAATAGCATATATGGGAGGTCATAAGCCTGTGTCTAATCAAATGCCAGCTGAGCAATGCACATGGTCACCGGGAGCCTGCAGTAATCTTTCCCACGCCCTACCAGGGCTTTGGAGATGACACTGTCCTTTGCAGGTTAAATGATAGAGATCAGTACAAAACAGACCAGACCTTCATCTGACTGAGGTACTAAGGAAGGACTGTGTCTATATGAAGAGGGCTGGCCTGCTGTGGAAGTGAGATGGGCCTTGGCGGAAGCTGGCAGTCCAAGTGCAGGCCCAGTCTTGGGGGGAGGAGTGCCCCAGGCATATCATGCCTTGGTGACAACAGTCCTTGAGATCATCTAATCAATCCTTCCCCTGATTCCTTGCCCATTCAACAAGCTGTAATTAAGCTCCTCTAAACTTGCCAACAGGAAGAGAAAGCTCTATTCTGCAAACGAGTACCCTGTCCTTATTTTCAAACTAATTTCTAATCATTCTGGATGTCCCAGTCTTTTGCGAATTTGATTTTTTTCTGAGTCGGTTTCCAAGGAATCTGAAGGCTCAAATTCCCCAGAGGACTGCCTCTTGGTAGGGCTCTTGCAGGGGGGTGCAGCCCTGTCTCCCCAGCTCTCTTTTTAGTACAGTCAGCACCTCTGCCATCACTAGGTGGTATCACCCCAGGATGGGCTGTCTTAAGAAAAGGGGATTTGACTTATTCTAGGTGGTCCCCAAAGGCAGACCAGAACCAGCAGACTAAGAGGCAGGTTCCAGGACAACCCAGAGCCTTTTCTGACAATCAGCCAGTTTTACTGGTTGCGTGGGCTGCTGAGGAGACAGCAGTACGTTTGAGAGCATTTGTGTTACGCCCTCTTATTACAGAACCATTGAGGAGCCCACCTTCTATTTGCATAGCACTTTACATCTTCACTCTCATGATGACTCTGTGTGGGTTCCTTTTATTATACCTATTTGGTCTGATGTGGAAACCCAGCTTGAGAGGACTGACAAGTCCACGGTGATAGGCTGGTCTCGGGGCAGCCCCTTTCTGCCCAGATCTTTTGACTCGGCCACTTGGGGGCCCTGTAGAGTAGCTTGTTTCTGAGGAGGTACAGGCTGGACTGACCGGGTCATCTGAGGCCTGAGGGTCCCCAGTGCCTGGTTGAAACAGCTCAGTGGGGCAGAGAGAGAAGAGGAGAGCCAGAGCAGCATTCTGGAGTCCACAGTCTCATCCCTTTAATCACAAATGGAGAATCCACACTCTTGTCCTACCTGGGACGGCAGGTTCACGGTCAACCTAAGCCCTGGTCCTGACTCATTCTCCACAGCCAGGGCAGCTGCCTTCTCCTCCTGCGGCTTCACCTGACAGGCAGCTCTGCCAAGTGCTCCCATACCCACCATCCTGAAATTTCACTCGGGGTCCCTCAGAGGTAATGCTATCTATGAGGCCCGACCTCAGCTCAGCTCTGGCACAGCGAGGTAAGATTTATACTGCTGCCCTGGATTACAGTTCAGTTTACTAAAATACCAACATCTTAGCGATCAAATAGTGTATACCACATATGATTAATTCAGGAAAATCCTTGTAAGCAAAAGCCGTGGGCTCTGTGGTCAGTGAGTGGAAAGGCGCTCTGGGCAGTGGGGTAGTATTTCAGCTCTTTTCCAGGGAACGGAGCCTCAGAAGCCCCAGAAGCCCCAGGTGGAAATGGGCATATGTATGACAGTTGCACGGAGGTATTGCTGATGTACCACTCCCCTGCCAGAATGGAATATGGAACGTTAAGAAACAAAGCAAACATCCACATTCCAGTGCAATGAAAAGTATACAGTCGATGGCTACCAGCCAGCGCTGGCAAAAGTATTTCTTTACCCTGGACAACAAGTACACATGTGAGAAATTCACCTGCAAACTATCAATCACAAACTGGAACTTGATTTATTAACTCGTTCAAAAACGAGGTAGTAAGAGCTTCACTGAGATATTTATTTATTTATTTTTTTAGTTAAAACAAGTTGGAGCTTTTTTTTCATTAAAAGTACTTTATAGTTACATCTGTTGGTAATTGATGGGCCTTTCCTAAACTCCGAAACAGAGGACAAGTTCTGCATTTGGCCCTGATTTATGCAACCCTTTTATATGCATTAATTACCATGTAAATGTGGTGCTAGAAGAAGAACCAGGGCGTCACAACTCACCACCGGCAGAATTCGTTAACTCAAGCAGAGTTTGTCCGCTGGCAAAACACAACAGGCAAATATTGGTGCCATAACATTCAGAAATGTTATGTTAATGTAAAATGCCTACAGGTTAAGAAAACAGACGTGAAAACCATTCATTCTTAAATTGTCAGTTCTTGGTTAAAGTTTTGTAATGAGGCTCTATTTGGAAAGACAGGATTCTTTTCAGTGAATAGGTTTCTCCATCCAGCAAGTGAGATCATCTTGCTGACTCTGTTAAAATCATGACTTACTGTTGGAGGAAGTTTCTTAAGTTCTCTGATTTTGAAGAGCCCTGTATACTGGATAGATATAAACAAGTCACTGTCACTGTTTTTGTAAGAAACACTAATATCGGTGAAAAGGAAATGGAGGCATCGTTAGGACTCCTGCAATGTCAAGGGCAACAGTAAAATGAGCTGGACCTGTAGAGCTGGAAAGTGCAATTTAACAAAGAGAAGCAAGGGCTTAATTCAATACTATTCAATCCGTTTCCAGCAACACTTGGGAAACTCTACGCGGAGGGAGATCGGGAAGGCGGAGGAAACCACAAGACGTGGTGGGAAGTGTAAGCAGAGAGCCGACCAAGAATGACGCTTGCTGATAGCAGGCACTTGTTTCACGTTTTCGGTTGGTGTCAAGTGCATTCGAACAACGGAGGGAGGACGTATAAGGACTTTCTGAAATGGGCAAACCCAGGCCACATTCAAGGATAATAACAGCCGCAACATTCTGTCTGGGAGAGGG
Organism: Rhinolophus ferrumequinum; assembly: GCF_004115265.2. Classification (NCBI taxonomy): domain Eukaryota; kingdom Metazoa; phylum Chordata; class Mammalia; order Chiroptera; family Rhinolophidae; genus Rhinolophus; species Rhinolophus ferrumequinum. Next base: position 7,048,812 of record NC_046291.1, read on the forward strand.
GCAGCTGCTTTCCATTCGTCTCCCCCAGTTTAAGTGGGAAGAAATGGACTCGCCTCACTCAAGTGCAAGCAGCTGAGGGTGGTCACGCCGCGCTGTCAGAGGGCCCCGCCTGAAAACAGCACCGGCCCACATCGCTACCTTTCCCCAGCTGCTTGTGAATTCCAAATGAAACATATTTTGAAATCTACTTTGTGAAAGAAGGGGGTGAGGGATAAGGGAATGCTTCAAGAATAAATGCCTCATTGGGGTGGGGTTTTAAATATCATTGTTGGAAGGAATTTTACTAAAATTACTGGTCTTTATGTACGTTTTAGCAGAATGCATCAGATTACCAAAGGTAACGCTTAGTGATAAGTGATTACTTCAAGAAATTAAGAATGCCTCATAAAAAAGGCACTCGAGCTGAGATGAATTTAGATGTTCTAGTACGAAGCTTCCCCATAGCAGCTTGGTGATCTTATGACACTACAAGATTCTTAACTGGAAGCTTTAGATACATAATACTCCAGACAAACCAGATTCTAAGCACTTGGCCTGAAAACAAGACTAAGGTTAACCACTAAATGCATTTGAAAACTCAGATTCTTACAGATACAACGCGGAGAGCAGAATGTATTCAAGTGGTTTTACATATGACAAGTGAAAGTATCGAGTGTGTTTTCCACTTGAAATAATTATAAGACTTCTACCAGCAGTTTAAATTTGAGACACCTTCTTAGAACACTGAATTGTAAATCTCACTCTTTGTAAAAAAATAAGGGGAAAACACTCCACATGGGAGAGGAAGGGTGGACCCAGGTGACCAGGCAGGCAGTGCAGTCAACAGAATTCCCCTAGTGGAATGGACCCTTTCCCTTTTCGCAGCTCTCTCAAGTGTGTTCCCAGGACTGCAGGTGGAGCAGGTCCTACATCCTGGAGGCTGCATCGTGATGTGCAGAGGTCGTCCTAGATAGCAACTTTCCCATTCACGAAACACATCGGGGTCATGGGGGCTGGTCCAATGGTCAGCCCAGTTCCTAACCACATGATAGAAACCAGAGACACCCCAAGTCCTTTACCTCCTTGATCTTCTAACCCACTGCTTTAGCTGCTCGATTTGCTTGCTTTTTCTGAAGTCTTAAGTGAAAACAGCAAGATATAAGGCGATGATGGCAAATTGCTCTGTGAAAAGCCGAGCTTATTCAAAGATATAATACACAGAATCAGAGGAGGCTTGGAGGCTTAACAGGACCGGAAGTGAAAGACAGTGGAAAGCTTTTGTGGGACAGAGAGAAGAAGCCAACATCATAGCAGTGTCCAGACACTATGCCTTTTATAGACAAGAGGACCTCGGGTAACCTGAATCGTGGTTCCTTCTAAACAGGGGTCATATGAGTGTGCTCAGGAGATGGGCTGGGGTGGGGGAGGGGTGGGGGGAGTGACAGACAGACCCAGAAACCGAGTCTGAGTGTGTTCCCCCAACCCTGAGTGAGTAGGGGTGGCGCCAGCTCACAAGAAGCCACTACCCCAGAACTGAAAACACACCCCTGACACAATGAAGTATTTTCTTACTTGTCAGCAGAAATGTCATAAGGAAAAACTATTATTCAATAAACCATATATGTTCTGAAATATTGTTTAGATGAACCTCAAAGTCCTCATAGAATCCAGATGAGGCAGGTTTGAAAAGCAAGAATTTATCAGTGTTTCTCAAGCTATTGGGGAGTGTGGGGGAGGGATGGGATGGGGTGGTAGGAATTTGAATCTGGTTTTTCAGGAAGAACTTCACAGGCCAGCTGTTAACCGGAAGTCTGCACTGGGAACAACCTCCCTCCCCTCCTTTTACCCATGAGGGTCTCCCCCTTCTCTTCTCCCTGCTTTCTGCCCCCAGCTCCATCCTGACCACCCACTGGCCTTGGCTCCAGCTCTAGCCAGGTGACTCATGAGGAACCTTTACTCCAGCACCCGTCTAATCTGCCTCTAGATTATGATGAGAATCTTAACACTCAGGGCTAACATGTATCCTGTCTGTGCTAACACTTTACAGAGATTATTTCATTCTATCCTCACTGTCACCTGATGAAATGGGTATTCATAGTCTTTAAAGATGAGGGCCCAGAGGCCGGAGAGGTTAACCAACTTGCCCAAGGCCACACAACTGCTAAGTGGTAGGACAGGGCTCGAACCCAAGCAGTCTCAGTGTTTAGATGCAGCCACTCACTTTTTCAACATTCAGCAAGTATTTGTCATTTCCTAGGGTCTCTGGGGGGTGCAGAGAGGCTTCTGTGCTTGGCCCTATCTGTTCCGTGTCCCCGTGGACTTGGAATGAGCACACAGGACACATAATCATATACACACATGACACAAGACAAGAATTTGATCAAGACCCCAGTGAATTGCAATAAGCTGATCTGCCACTGAAATATCTAACAGGGATCAAGAGAACGTCCTGGCCTTGGCGTTCACACACACCCGGCTATTCTGGATTAGACTTATTCTGCATAGCTCCAGAAGAAAGAGCGAGTGAATACTACTATACGGATCAAAAGGATGGAAAGGAAAATATCGTTTTGTGTGTGTCCATTATGTGCTACAGATTAACTCATTGATCCACAACAATTCTATAATGATTCCTTATCCTCATTTTTATAGATGAAGAAACAAAGCTAATCACGTGAAAGAAAATATAGAAGTAGACTGGGGTCTCATTGAATGGGACTTTGAATGCCACCATTGGCAACTTAATTTTATTAGGTGTGGGGGGGCACAGAAATGGTTTTAAAAGGATCATGTGAAACTATATGTAAATGGCTCCGCCACTTTGGGGAACAATTGGGCAGTATCTAGTAAAGATGGGACTGCAATTCAAGGTCTGGGTGTGTACTTCAGAGAAGTGCTCACACGTGTGTATAGAAAACAGGGAAGCACTTTGCTGCACTGTGGAAAACAGGAGCAACCTGCTGTCGCTCAGTAAAGGATTTGATAAAACCCGGTGATGTATTGTTACGGTGGAATACCATACAGCAGGTAAACGGATGAACGTGGGCCCATGTACGGGTATGAATAAATCTCTAATGAGTAATGTTGAGTGAAAAAAGCAAGTTGGTAAATGAATCATACAGTATTGTGCCATTTATGTGAAATTAAAAACCACAGAAAAAAGTGTATGTTGTTTATGGAAACATAAAGATACTATAAAAGCACAGAACCCTCCGTGGAATTTACACCAACTTCAGGGAGGGAGGGGGTAGCAGAAAGATGAAGGCACAGATCCATGCCTGCCACTTATATTATTTTCTGTCCTTTCTGGAATGTTTAAAATGCTCCCCAACTTAGAAATTAAGTGATCACCTCCTGCACGACCCAAGCTCTGCTTTAGGGAGATGCTCTGGCGGCCACTTGCGGGACAGGCTGGGAAGGGAAGAAACTGAGGCTGGGCAATGAGTAGAGAGGGGAGACGAGGCATAAGCCAGGACGTGAAGCAGAAAAGGAAATGAAAGTGACTCTCGGAAGGATGAGCCACAGTGTCTGGAAGATGATGACACAGTATGAGGGAGAAGGAACAATCACAGATCACTTAGTTTAGAGATGGGTGCCTGGGACGAGCGGGCAGTTGACTAGCCTCCCAGTTCTGGTTGGCGCCCACATGCGATTAGGGTCCACTTACTGAATGTACCTCACGTGTGCTAGACACCAAGCTGAGTGAGTGCTGCTCTAGTTCATGGCAGTTAGGAATTGGCCCATTTGGAGAAACCGAGGCTTGTACATGGCAGAGTCAGGACTCCAGCTGGGGTCCCTGATTCTAAATGGGTGATGTTTGGCTGAGATCAAATGCCTCCTCAGCCTAGAAATACATGAGGTCCACAGGCTACCTGATCCCAGTGCCTCAAAGTTCAGTTTAAGTACGGGAATGACAAGGCCTGTCAGTGAGTTACTGAATTCGCTTGGAAGTTTTATTTTTCATTCTGAAACAGTCAATTGGCACTCTGACACACTTAATGCAAGAGGATTAATAATGTCACCTCTCACTTAATAGCTAACAGCTTCCCTTCTCTGTCAGTATAAAAGCTAATGCCTTTCCCAAGGCCCCAGGTGATCTGACCTCAGCTACCTTCTCTGACCTCATATCCTCTTCTCACTTCTCACTGTTCCTAGAACGCCCCAAATTCGCTTCTACCTCACGGCCTTGACATGTGCTGTTCCCACTTCTACCATGCGGCTCACTCCTTCATTCCCTTCCTACTTTATTGTTCTTCAAGACACGTGCCACCATTTGACATATTATATTTCTATTTGTTTAAGGTCTGCTCTCTCCGGACAGAATATCTATTCTGTGTGTTGCTGTATCCCCAGGGCCTAGAATAGTGCCTGATGGCTTCCGGTAATATGAACACGAGAGGGAGGGTCAGGTAATTCCCCTCTACAGAAATCAAGAACACAGTGTGACAAATATATTAAGAACAATCATTTCAGACACTGGAGAATGATCAATGGCAGGTAACAACTTGAGAAGTGTTTGCTCACTGGGGAAGTGATACTGCAATTAGGCAAGAATGGTGAGCATTTATGGTCTGCTTGCCGGGATGAGTTCTCATCTACTTCAGACAGTAACACCCACAGCTTTACTGGCTGAAGATAGAAGACAAGTGCTAGAGCAGCAGAACCATGGAAGGACCAAGATGATAAAATCTCCATACACCTCTGACAGACTGCTAAAGTACAGATGTGCGCAGAAAACCCCAGGGAGCCCAGAGAAAATTAAAAGCTCGGGGAAACTTGCAAATTTTCCGCACTTTTAAATGCATTCCTCAACCTACACACAGCTCACGTAGCAGAAGATAGGAACCTTACTGGCTTGAGGTATGTAAATATAATCTCTGCCCAAATGTCTGGCTGACAGTGAAACTATACAGGGAGACCCAAAGAGTGAAGGGTGAGAGAAATGATAAGCAGAGACACCCCTGGCTGCAAACTTCCTGGCTGCAGGGGAGAGAGAGATTTCAGTTAGAGACCATGCAAGTTAATTGCTTATTAAAACAAACAAAACACCACCAATCAGGAGGATGCAGCATAATCCAGAATCACTACAACATTACCTACAATGCTTACTTTTCAAACAAAGGCATCACTAGACATGGCAAAGAAACCGAAAAGTGTGACTCAGGAAAAATAATAGCCAGTACACTTAGCTTTGACTGGGCCCAGATGCTGGATTTAGCAGACAAAGACTTCAAACAGTTGTATCAAAATATTTAAAGAATTAAACAAAACTGTGCTCGAGTTAACAAAAAATATGCTAAAAATGAGTGAAAAACTGCAAATCTCGCTAGGGAAATGGACACTATAAAAAGGAACCAAATGGGAATTCTAGAGCTGAAAGTATAATAACTGAGATGAAAAATTCAGTGGGTGTGTTCAACAGCGGACAGGAGACAGCAGAAGCATCCGTTAACCGGAAGATGGATCAATAGGAAGTAACAGGCTCAATGCACAGAGAAAAAACACTGAAGAAAAATGAAGAAAGCCTCAGACATCTGTTAGACTATATCAAGTATTCTAATATATGTGTATTTGGATTTCAAGGAGGATAGGAGAGAAAGAGATAGAAAAATGCTTGAATAAATAATGGATGAACACTTCCCAAATTTGGTTGAAAAACTGTGACTTAGAGCCCCAAGAAGCTCAATGAACCCTAAAAAGTATAAAAACAACCACCTAAGCACATCATAACCAAATTGCTGAGAGCCAAAGTAGATAGTCTTAAGTAATGAGAAAAACAACTCATCACATACAGGGAAACAATGATAAATGATAAATAATAGCTGGATTCTCCTCAGAAACAATGGAAGCCAGAAGACAGTAGAATCACATATTCAAAGCATTAGAGAAAAACCTATTGAACAAGAGGTCTATAACCAGTGAAAATATCCAGAGAAAGCCTCCTTCAAAAATAAAGGTGAAATAAAGACAATTCCAGATTTTAAAAAGTGAGCGTTCGTTGTGAACAGACCCGAATTACCAGAAATGCTAAAAGTGATGCTACAGGCGAAAGGTGGTAACTTCACACAGGAAGAAATGGAGAGCCCTGGAAATGGTAAATTTGTGGGTGGATACACAGATATATCCTTCACCCGAATTTTTTCAAAAGACATATGACTATTTAAAGCAAAAACTTATAACACTGGTTCGATAAATATAGATGCAGTATAAATGGCAACAAGAGCTCAAAAGAGGAACAGAAATGGAGCTATACTTGGTGCAAAGTTCTTTTATTTTACCAGAAACAAATCGGTATTAACTCAAAGTGGACTGTGATAAATAAAAGATGTGTGTTGTAATCCCTAGATCCAACTTAAAAAGAAAAAGGCAAGCTGAGCTGCTGGTGGGTGGTCGATTGGGTCAGTTGGTTAGAGCACAGTGCTCATAACTCCAAGGTCTCCAGTTCGATTCCCACATGGGCCAGTGAGCTGACCCTCCTCAACTACTAGATTAAAAAACAACAACAACGACTTGGAGCTGAGTTGCGCCCTCCATAACTAGACTGAAAAACAATAACTTGACTTGGAGTTGAGCTGTGCTCTCCACAACTAGATTGAAAAACAGCAACTTGTCTTAGAGCTGATGGGTCGTGGAAAAACACACTGTTCCCCAATAAAAAAGAAAAAGAAAAAGGCACATATAGCTAAAAAGCTGAGAAATTAAAATGGTGTATTAAAAATGTTTAATACAAAAGAAGAAAGGAAGAACAGAGGAACAGATGAGATAAATAGAAAACAGCAAATAGCAGAATTAAACCTAATCACATCAATAATTACACTAAATGTGAATGAATATTAAACAGTTTTGAAGAAGAAGAACACGGTTGGAAGACTCATATTTCAAAACCTATTATACAGCTACAGTAATTAAGATCATGTGATACCAACATAGAGAAAGACATAAAGATCACGTGAACAGATATGAGAGTCCAGAAATAAATGCTTACATTTATGGTCAATTAATTTTTTTTACAGAAGTGCAATTTGACCAAGTAATTCAATGGATCAAAGCAAAGTCTGTGGCAACTGGATATTCACAAGCAAAAAGATAAATTAGATCTTTACCTCACATCACACACAAAGATTAACTAAAAATGATCCTAGAACTAAATTAAGGGCTAACGGTACAAAACTCGTAGCGGGAACCATAGGAGAAAATCTCAACAATGTTGGTTCAGGCCAGTGGTTTCGAACTGGGGGTGGTTTTGCCTCCCAGGAGACATGTAATAACTTCTGGAAACATTTTTTGGTTATCACAACTTTGGAGTTGGGTGGATAATACTGGCATATAGTGGGTAGAGGCCAGGGATGCTGTTAAACATCCTAAAATTCACAGGACAGCCCCCAAAACAAAGAATTATCTGACCCCAAATGGTACCAGTGCCAAAGATGAGAAATTCTGGGTTGGTCCAAGAGTTCTTAGATACAACAATAAAAGCACAAACCATATAAGAAAAAAAAGATATATTAGACTTCATCAACATAAAAAATTTTGTGCTTCAAAACACACCATTAAGAAAATGAAAAGAAAAGCTACACATTGGGAGAAAATATTTGCAAATCACATATCAGAAAAAGGACTTGTAGCCAGAATATATAATGAACACTCACACCTCAATAAGAAAACAAACAACTCAATTTAAAAAATGGGCAAAATACTTGAGTAGACATTTCACCATAGAAGATATACAAATGGCTAGTGTTATGGGCTGAATTGTGTCCCCAAAAGACATGTTGAAGTCCTAACCCCCAATACCTCAGGATGTGACCTTAATTGGAAATAGGGTTTTTGCAGATGTAATTAGTTAAGATGAAGTCACACCGGAGTAGGGTGAGGCCTTAATCTAATATGATTGGTGTCCTTATAAGATGATGCAAAGACATAGTAGGTGAAAATGCCGTGTGACAAGAGAGGCAGAAATTGCAGGTATACAGCTGCAAACCAAGGAACGTCAAGGACTGCCAAATACGCCAGGAGCTAAGAGAAAGGTACGAAACAGATTGTTCCTTAGAGTACTGCTGACGCCTTAGCTTCCAGAACTGTGAGACAATAAATTTCTGTTGTTTTAAGCCACCCAGTTTGTAGTACTTTGTTACAAAAGCCCTAGGAAACTAATACAGCTAGTAAGAGCATAAAAAGATACTCCACATTATTAGTTATTAAGGAAACACAAATTTAAAACACTATGTAATATCACTTCACACCCACCAGGATGGCTATAATTAAAAGGACAGACAATAACAAACTTTGGTGAGGATGTGGAGAAATTGAAACTCTCATAATTGCTGGTGGAAATATGAAAATGGCTAGAGCCACTTTGAAAAATAATTTGTCCATTTCTTTAAAAGTTAAACATAAATTTGTGATACCCCACTCCCCACCCCGGGGGAATTCCACTCTGGGATAACTACCCCAAGAGAAATGAAAACAAATGACCACACAAAGACTTGCGCACAAATGTTCATAGCTGCATTTATTTATAAAAGCCAAAAAAAGTGGAAACAATGCAAATGTTTTTCAACCAGTGAATGGATAAACAAAAAGTGGTCTATCCATATGACGAAGTATTATTTAGCAATAAAAAGAAATGAACTACTGTGACACACTGTAATATGGTTAAACCTCAAAAACATCACACTCAATGAAAGCCACAAGATACAAAAGAGTACAGACTATGAAATGGTGAGACAAGGGCAAATGTATAAAGAGAGTCGATGACTAGGTAGTCAGTTGGGGCTTGGGGGGGAGGGGAAGGGCACACAGGGATTGACTACAAACGGACAGAAGAGGCCTTTCTGAAGTGATAGAAATGTTCTAAAATTGAATTGTGGGGATAGTGGTGCAACTCTGTAAATGTACTAATAATCACTGAAACGTCCACTTAAAACTGATGAATTTTATGGTATATAAATTATACCTCAGTTAAACTATTTCAAAATGTAAATGCACTAAATAAACATTCCACTAAAGGCAGAGCTTGTCAGAATGGATAAAAAAACCAGTCCAGCGACACCCTGCCTACTTGAAATTCAAAGACACACATAGGATGAAAGTAGAAGAATGGAAAAAGATATGCTGTAAAAAGATACGTAAATAGTAAGCATAGGAGGGCTGCAGTGGCTGTATTAATAGCAGCCACACAAAACATACCAGGGGCACCACTAGAGACAAAGAGGACATTTCAGAATGCCAACGGGCTCGGCGCTGTGGGATGAAACAACTACAAGTACATATGCTTAGAACAAAAGAACTCTAAAGCAGATGAAGCAAAACTGACAGAATTGAAAGGAAAAATAAGCAAATCTACAATTATAATCAGAGATTTCTACATTCTTCTCAGTAATTGGCAGAGCAAGTAAAACAGAAAAATCAGTAATGATGTAATATAGTTCCTGGCACATAACAGGTGCCTGATATATACAGAGGGTACCAAAACAATGTATACACATTTTAAGAAAGGAAAACTGTATTAAAATTGTAATACTCAATATATACCGATAACAAAAGATGAACACAAGTCGTGTTTGACTTCTGCAATCAAAGTGGTTCCCATCAGCATCCATACACTTCTGATTACGGCGAACTACTGCTTGAGCAACGTTGACCAAAGTGCCCACTTGTGTACATTGCTTTGGCACCTCCGGTATTTGTTAAATAGATGAATTCTCGCTAAGTCAGTTTTCGGGAGCTTCCCCAGGGACGTGGGTGAAGTAAAAGGAAACAAAAACGCTACTGCTGCCTGACCACAAATTACATGTACCAGAAACTCTGCTCAGACTTTACACAGATTATTCCATTTGCTCCTTGTTAAAAAACATAAAGTTGCTGAAATTAAGAACTAAGGGTAGAGCCTAGTAAGACTTGTGTAGCATGAAATTCAGACTGAAAATAGGCGGTCGGCTTTTCCCACTTGGTCAGCTTTAGATGGTAACGTATGTCGATTTATATTGCTAGAACGCTAACGTCAATTGGACAGAATTTCTTTCTTAGTTTTTTTGTCTTTTTTTTTCCTCCGTGAAACCACAAAATGTTATTTTGTTTTCTACGGAAAGGTCATGTTAAAATGGTCTGCTCCGCGACGACCCTGTGGTACATTTGCAGCCACAGACCCCTCCCACGCCGGCACGTACACGCCTTTGAAACGCCGCCTCCCCACGCGGGGGTGGAGCCTATTTCCTAACACCTTTAGTCTGGGCTGGCCAGACTTTGACCAATAGGATGTGGCAGAAGCGAGGCCCTGCGGGTTCCCGGGCCTCAGCCTTACGAGGCCTGGGGGGGTTCTGCCTCCACCCGTTTGGAACCAACTGCCGGACCATGAGAGAGTCCCCCCACCCCAGACCTTCCCACCCAGCTGACCTCTTGCCAGATGCAGCCACAGGAGTGGGTCTGGGTAAAACCAGCCGAGGACCTGCCCAGCTGACACACCGAACCAGGAGGAAAAGACTGTTGCTTTTTTAAGCCACCAAGATTTGGGGTGGTTTGCACCCCATAGGATTAGCAAAGCCTAAGCGGGATGCTCACGAACACCACATAGAGCAAAGAGCCAGACTCAGAGAGCATCATCCCGTAGGATTCCAGTTATACAAATTTCAAAACCAGAGCGAGAACTGGAGGAGGGCTCGTGAGAGGGGTTCTACTGATCTGGGTGGTGGTTATACAGCTGTGTGATTCTGTGAGCAGTCTCAGGGGCGTGGATCAGGTGAGTCTGCCGGTCCCGTTCCTCTGGAGGAATTCTCTGCAGACAGAAGCTACGGGAGCTGCTGTACAACAGTCCACCCAGCGCATGTACTTCGCAGTCCCTATGAATGACCGGTGTGTGCCTCGGCCGTGCTAGGTAGTGGGGCCCCTGGAGAACAGAGCAGACACTGTCCCTATCCTAGTGGCACTTACAGTTCCCTCGTGGGAAATAAAAGGTAGTGCGAATAAATAGCAGCTAGAAAAAGAGGAATCAATCATGCAAGAAAATATCAAAATAAATGCCAAAAAGTAGCACATACTCCCCTACAAAATGAGCAGCATTAATTAATTTTCTAGAGCATGTCTCCCACATAGCAACGTTAACTTTTCACTTTGCTTCTGTTTTTTTCTATTTCAGATGAACTCACTCTGCTTTTCCCTTTAAAGGTGTGACTTACACCTAATGTGACTACTCTTAGTAGCAGATCATAGCTGAAGTTTAACACCCCAACTACTTAACGAGTGTCAATTTTGTGGTTCCTGTCACTGCGAAATTAAGTATGGTGCGTTGGTCACTTTGCTTACCAGTAACAGAAAATTGCTTCCATTTCTATGTTTTGTATAGCACACATATTCAAGATTTTATACAAGAAATGTGGCACACAGAATTCTGATACAAACTGGCTCAATTTGAGTTAAAAATGTTCTGCGTCCTTACAACCAAGTCACAGTGATGCAAGCAAGGGCCTTTCGTACTACCTGGGGCACAGATGTCCTGAATTCTGAACCTGGAAGAGACAGCAGGTGTCAGGCAGGGTGGCATGCGGGGTCTCAGCTCCTGCTTCCCGCATAAGAACGCAGGACATGGTGAGGCCAAAAAGGAACACCCACGGAGCCATAGCTAGGGGAGTCATACCACTATAGTCTCACTGGTGGCTGGGTTGGAGACACAGGAAGCAGGAGCCACATGATCCTGCTTCTCTCTGCCAACCCACCTCACTTGCTAACTGCAATCCGCGCTTGCAGGCTCAGCCACCATCTTCTTGCTAGCCCCCATTTGCTGCTAGCGTGGCCACGGCAGTTATATTAGTGGCCAATGGCTCACTGGTTACAGCTGACGGCCAACTAGCCAAAGCTGATGGCCATCCAATCACAGTTGACGGCCATTTACTACCCGAGTGAGCACCTTTCCACGTGAGGCCGAGAGCCTGGAAACTGCACTCCTGGCTCTGTCCCCACAGCAGGCATGCACTGTTTTTTCTCCAGTCATGTTCCCAGAGCTAAGACTCTAAGTGGTTCATATTAGAATGCTGAGTGATAGTGATTTGATTGGGTAGGCAGAAACAAGTTTAATACATAAAAAATTATAAAATGAAATAAGGTAAAATGTACTTAAGTATAAGGATTTATCAAATAGGTCAAAATTAGAAACATACAGGCCTCACTACAAAACAGTACTATTATTCCAAAAATCTGAGATAATAGAGAAAAGCCATGCACTGCTTTGGTATTTGTAAAATATAAGAAAAAGTTTATTGTATAGAGTATTAGTAGGTGATTTCGGCATCTGTTTCCATGGAAACAGATGTTGGACAAATAAGGTTTGTAAATGCCTGGGAAGCAGGAGGTGTCTCCAAGCCCTCACCTTGTTTTGAGCCATCGGACGTCTATTTCCATAGAAACCAGAGTGGAAATGAGGGCAGTGGCCGTGAGTCAGCCTGTTGGGGGGTTCATCCCAGCCAATGTCTGACAGCACAGGAGCCGTGTTAATAGAAATAAACAAATTTAGAACCAGAAAAAAAGCAAAAGCCTTAATTGGGAACACTATTTTTTTTTTTAATGGACTTGGTTAAATAATGGAAAGGTCCAGCAAGTAATACAGACATAAGACAGACAAGATGATTCTTTGCCAATTAGGTAACGGAATTAAAAGTGTATCCGCACCATGCTAGGCAAGCTGACCACAGTGGGGCCCAGCAGAGGTGATTCACAGAGAGCTCTTTAGACGTGTACCTGAAGCAGCTTCAGGTGGGTCAACCATCTCACAAGTTCTATATGAAGGTGGTCGAAGAGAAAGGAAGTCCTAGCTCAAGACCCAACAATACGCCTTTGTCTGTGGAATGCTAGGGAAGCCTGGTCAGAACCTGGTCTAGGCCCCTCATTTTCTGTTCTAGCCAGATAATGGTATGTGCCTCTCCCTATAAAATCAACATGCCCCCCCAAGCCTGTGTTTCCCATTTTTGTCAAAAGCATCACCACCCTCCCAAGGTTCCAGCTTTCAGTTCCTAATGGCATGCCCTGTTAGTTACCAGTTCCTGCTGGTTCTGTCTCCAGGAGCACTCCCTGCCACTGGCCAAGTTTAGCGTCACTCCCCACTGGAGCACACAGAAGGGACACAGGCACACAGGTACTCACACCTGCCTAGGTCTGAATCTCAGTTCCACCCATCACTGCCCCTGGAACCTTGAGCAAGTTTTTGAAGTTCTCCAAAGTTTGTTTTTTTTCATCCAGAAAAACAGGGCAATAATAGAACCTACTTGACAGAGCCGGTATGAGGAATAAATGGAAGGAAGCTTGTAAAGCTCTTGGCCCTGTCCTGCACTGCTAAGTAAGCACTGCTAAGTATTTCTAAGCTTTCTGGATCTCCAGGTAAGTAGAACACTGAAGCCAGATTAATCTTCCTAAGGCCCACTCTGTTCACACCCCTTCCAGGCTCACAAATACTCATTGGTTGTCCATTTTCTGCAGTCTGGCTCCAAATCACAATTCCAGCTTTTGTCCCACCACTCCCACCAGGTGGCCCAGGCTGAGGCCTGTGCTCTTGACTCATACCATGACTCAGCTGGGATGCAAGTGAGATCTGGAACCTAACAGCTCCAACACTCCCTTATTTGCTAAGTTTTAAAATAAAAGTTCCTTTTGAAAGACTGTGGCCTTTATCAGTTGGGGTGAATATGAAGGGGATCAGTGTGAATCTTAAGACCAGATGACCAGATATGAGGATGGCAGTATTTGTCCCAGCCTGGAACCCAGGCAGCAGCAACGGTGGGATGAAGGAAGTAGGAAAAATCATAGGGAAGGTTTGATACCATGCAAGGTCCCTGGAGGTCCTTCATGCTTGGGGAATCCACTTCAGAGAGAAAAGGGATATGAGGCCAGAAAGTCAGGGCCAGGTGTGGGAGCCTCGTGGATTAACCATGTCTTTTATTTTCTCTATTCTGATCCCTTGAAATCTTGGGCCTTGCTGACCCTGGAAGGATTGCCTCTCCCACCTTAGCCAATTCCTTGAGATGGTAAACCATTCATCTGGGAGCATACCTTTCAAATATAAACCATCCAATCCAGAGCCCACCCCCAAGCACTAGCCTTACACGCTGGGCAACTCATTCTCCATCTGCCCAGACAACCAGGGACAGCCCCTCTACCCAGGGCCCACTGAAATCATTCACACTAGCCAATCCCAAGCCAGCTTACCCTGTCTCGCCCATTCCTTCCCACAGAAACCACAGGAAAGGCTCTTGGCCACACTGCCCTTCTTTCTGCCTCCTGACCCACCCTGGTGCTCCCCGTGTCGCCCCCAGGAGGTGACATGCTCCTGCCTCTTGGGAACGGGGAGTAACATTAGTTTTTCAAAGACAACAGTCTTCTGATCTGTTAGCCTTACTGAACCTCAAACTTTCTATGAATACACTGTATTTTCAAACACCTGAGACCATGTCCTTACCTGAAGCTCCTCTATGGCACCCATGCTTCCATCAGACCCAGAATACCAGGGGACGGAAACACTGGTACTTAATGCGGTTCTCTACAGCCAAGCATGGTGGGCCTGGAGCTGATGACAGTGGTGATACTGAGGATGATGGTACAATCATTGTGACAGTAATAATGGGAACTAACTTTCACCGAGGGCTTACAATGTCCCAGGAACTGTGCCAAGTGCTTTGATGTGAATTATGCCTTAGTGATGCCAGAACACCCTGGGATAGTATAAAAGCCACATTCAGTTCCACTGTCTGCGGCTGCCCTTTCTTTGGAGACTGTATCTACCCAGGGCCTTGTATTGGTAAACGCATTTGAAGAGCATCACAAGTTCTACTTTGAAAATCAGTGATACGGAACTTTTTAAAAGAAACAAGACCCAGTTTTCTGCTTTCTACATTGATGCTTTAGGAAACAATGTTAAAAAAAAAATGTCTAGCCTTCCTGTGTCACAGTCAACATGAGAGGGTCACCGAGTCTGAGTTTACTGCAGCCACCTGAGATGGGGTCAGCTGCAGACCCACCCACCAGCCACCCTCCTCCTGTACCTGACCGGCTTCATTTCCTCAGGGGAATATGCACATGTGCCACTGGGCCAGGTGCAATGGATGGGGACAGAAGAACTGATAAGACAAAATAAAATAAAACTAATTCCAGCCTCTAGGAAAAGACGAAAAACTCTCTTATCTACTTTATGAAGTCAGAGTAAATTTTAAGACCCAGACTCATAAACATTGTATAAAACAAAACTGTAAACCAATAGTTCTCAAAGTGTGGTCTGGGGAAACTTCGGCGGTCTCAAGACCCATTCAGGGGGTCTATAAAGTCTAAACCCTGTTCACAATATTATTATTACATATCATATGTATTTGTTATAAAATATAAAATAATACATAATTATTTTAATGTAATATTTGCCTTTGTCACTCTCTCACGATACAGTGAAGTTTCTAGAGGCTACATGACATGTGATGCTATCACTCCGATAGCGAATAATGTATGCTTCAATATTCTTGTTTTCTAGATTTTCATAACGAAGTTCGTTCTCAGTACATCTACTGTGCTTTTAATAGCTACCTTCGGTTACATCTACTGATATAACTGAAATGCTTCATTATCACCCAATAAACCATTATTTTGAAATCTTGAAGTTTTCCTTTTCTATGCAGAAGCAGGCTAGAAGTACACTTATTGTTTTATTTTGCAAAAGTATTTTTATAATTTTTTTAAAAACTTTTTTAAGCTTTAAAATTTTCTCTAAAACTGTTACTATTTAAAATTTAAGACATTTATTCTAAAATAAAAGATAAAATCAAAGAAAATTTGCTTATCTTTTTCTTATATTTTTAAGGATGGATCACTGGCTTAGAAAAGGGAGCTCAAAGGACTTCCTTTCTCCATCCACAGCCACACCATTTTTATGGAAAGATGCTGAAAAAAACTAAACTGACTTAAATCAAAAAGTTCTCTGACTCATGGAAGGGCAGAATCTATTCCAAGGTTGAAACTGCAAATAAAAAAATGAAAATATGATGGAAGCTGTCTTTTCCTCAGTTTTATAGATGTCAATAATTTACTTTATTGTGTCTTATGTAACAGAACATATTAGAACAGTATTATATACCAGTTAAGTGGAGGTATGATTTTGAGACCAATTATTCAGAGTTTAAAGAAAAAGGATTTGAATATTTTAAACATAGATGTGATGAGTTCTTTAAAAGTCAAAAATTGAAAATTTGTTATAACTTCTCAAACTAGATTTAAAAGCCACTGAAGCTGCATGGTGGCTATACAGGAATTCTCTGTATTATTTTTTTTTCTATAAATCTAAAATTATTCTCCCCCATAAAAAATTATTAAAAAAACAAAGCCACTGGGCTGGCCCAGTGGCTCAGGCGGTTGGAGCTCTATGCTCCTAACTCCGAAGGCTGCCGGTTCTATTCCCACGTGGGCCAGTGGGCTCTCAACCACAAGGTTGCCAGTTCGATTCCTCGAGTCCCACAAGGGATGGTGGGCTGCGGCCCCTGCAACTAGCAACGGCAACTGGACCTGGAGCTGAGCTGCGCTCTCCACAACTAAGACTGAAAGGACAACAACTTGAGTTGGGGAAAAAAAACCTGGAAGTACACACTGTTCCTCAATAAAGTCCTGTTGCCCTTCCCCAATAAAAAGAACTTTAAAAAAAAAAAAGCAAACAAAAAAAAACCCCAAAAAACAAAGCCACTGAAGAACCCTTGAAGGATAAGTTATTGTGTTGCCTTGGTTGAAGAAACATACACAATAGCCTTGTAAAGATGACAACTGCTTGAATGTCTGCTGGTTGGAAAGTTAGAAAAGAAATTACAGCATGCTACCTTCCAATAAATCAGTAGCTCGTTGATTTAAAGATTAAGCTGCAAACATAAATGCTGAGTTAATATTTCATCTGCAGAAGTATGCCTGGGCTTGCCATTTATTTGCCTTGTATTCATCCAGTACCAACAGTAGCTCATCATCAGAGGTCTCTTACAGAAATGCTTGGTAACACAATACAAGTGAGGCTGGCTGCAATATTTAAGGTATTGAATACCTGCATTGACTTTCATGGTTTATCTGGGAACAATTGTACTGACATCGGCACTGATGTACAAAAGCAATGAAGGGTGAAACCACAGAGCATCAATGCTGCCAAACTGTAGAGTAGTCACTGAATTCTCCACTGCCACCAGATAGATAGATAAATGATAGATAAAAATGACAGATAGGTGACAGAAAGATGACAGATGGACAGAGTTTCATTTAACAATGTCCTTGATGAAGCAGCAGGAATTAATTTTATTATATCTTGACTCTTGTGGCCCATCTTTTTAACATTCTGTGTAACAAAATGGGATGTACCTAATGGTTATCTTGAGGAAAAGCATTTGTGAGATTATCTGAGTTGCAAGCTGAATGAGGCACTTTTTTCAAGGAACACCATTTTTCAAAGAACACTCTTTCAACTAAAGACATCAACACCAATAGCCATTAGAGAAATGAAACTCAAACCACAATGAGATCACCACTTCAGACCAAACAGGATGCCTATAAGCAGAAAGACATATAATAACAAGTGTTAGTGAAGATGTGGAGAAATTCTAATTCTCATACACTGACGGTGGGAATGTAAAATGATACAACCACCTTGGAAAACAGTCTGGCAGTTCTGCAAATGTCATATAATAACATAGAGTTATTATATGACCCAGGATTTCTACTCCTAGGCATATCCCCAGTGGAAATAAGAATACATGTCCACACAAAAATTTGTGCACAAATGTTCGTAACAGCCAAAAAGTGGAAACAACCCAAATGTCCATCAACTGATGAACAGATAAATTAAATGAGGTATATGCATACAATGGAATATTATTCTGCAATGAACAGAAATAAAGTACTTATATATGCTGTTAATACAACATGGATGCACTTTGAGGACATTATGTAAAGTGAAAGAAGCAGTCACAAAAAATCATATAATGTATAATTCCATCTATATACGAAATATCCAGAATAGGCAAATCTATAGAGACAGAGTAGATTAGTAGTTGGGCTAGGTGGGGTGAGAATGGGGGTGGGGTTAGGGGAAATGGAAAGTGATTACTACAGGATTTCTCAATGGGGTGATTGAATGTTCTAAAATTGATTGTGGTGATGGTTGCATAACTCCCAATATACTAAAAACCTTTGTATTGTATACTTAAATTTATGAATTGTATGGTATGTGAATTATATCTCATTAAAGCTGTTATTAAAAAAAGAAAAAAATGACAGACAAACTATGATTATTCAGACTTGCGAATCTGGCAGACATGTTCTCAAAAATTAGTGAGGTGAGCCTGTCACTTTAAGGAAAGCAAATGACAGTATCTATTATCAATAATAAAATTTGAACTCTCAAGAGAAAACAATTAAAAAAAAATTGTACCTGCCACTGTGAGCTCTACAGCTTCCCAATACCTAAAGACTTTTCTAATGAGATCAGTGGCAAAAGTAACTAATGCAATTTTGAGGGATATTTTATAATGAAATAGGGCAACATTTGGAAGAAACACAAAACTGCAAAGCCATTATTTTCCAAATGATCAATATATGAAAATACAAAATCACACATGGGTAAAAGAGCTGCTGAAAGTGCAAAATAGGCAGGATGCCAGCAGAAATTGTGAAGTAAGAACTTCTGAAAATCCATTCCTCCATAAAAGCAAGGAGAACACTCGCAAAAATTATCAAAATCAACTTTTTCAGAATTCTGAAAATTGACTAGAGGCTTATGACAATCTGGGGAGTGTTTATTCATGGAAAAAAATGGCTAACTCTCAGTAAGAACAAATGCTGTGGCAGTCAAATTTTCCCTATTCCTCTCACTTTCTCCCCAGCTCCTTGAAAACTACCAGCCCTGCAAACACAGTGAAAACCAGCAGCCAAGCAGTCACTGGAAGGGCAGACAGGTTTTGAGCTCCCCAAAAGCCTCCTTCTCAGAGAAATGTCACATTCGACTTGTCTGACTATTCACAGGACTTGTCTTTATTGACCTGAGAGCTTGCTCAGTGTCAACAGCCGTGTACTCTGGGACTTTGTTGAAAACACACTCTTAAATGGCCAATGGGTCAAAGAAGAAATCACAAGGAAAACTAGAAAATATTTTGAGATGAATAAAAACGAAAACACAACCTTCCAAAATTTATGGGATGCAGCAAAAGCAGTACTCAGAGGGAAATTTATAGTGGTGTGTATTTAATGTATGTATTCAATGCCTACATTAAAAAAAAGAAAAATCAAGAAAGATCTCAAATCAATAACCTAACTTTAGACCTTAAGAAATTAGAAAAAGAAGACCATAGGGAAGGAAATAATAAAGATTAGAACAGAGATAAATGAAATAGTGAATAGAAAAACAATAAAGAAAATCAACAAAACCAAAGGTTGGTTCTTGGAAAGATAAACAAAATTGACAAGCTTTTAGCTAGACTGACTGTGTTAGTTTGGGCTGCATAACAAAATACCAACAACTGGGTGTCTTAACCAACAGAAATTTATATCACAGTTCTGGAAGCTAGAAGTACAAGATCAAGGTGCAGGCTGATGCACTTTCTGACAAGGGCTCTCTTCCTGGCTTGTGGGCAGCCGTGTTTTCTCTGTGTCCTCACATAGTGGTGTGAGAGAGGAAGTGCTCTGTAGTGTCTCCTTTTATGAGAATAGTAATCCTATCAGGTTAGGGTCCTACCCTTATGATCTCATTTAACCTTAATTACCTCCTTATATGCCCAATCTCAAAATACAGACACACTGGGGGTTAGGGCTTCACCATGTGAATTTGAGGGGACACAATTCAGTCCATAGCACTGACTGAAAAAAAGAGGTAAGACTCAAATTACTAAAATCAGGACTGAAAGATGGGACACTACTGACATTACAGAAATAAAAAGGATCATAAGGGAATACTATGAACAATTGTATACCAACACATTAGATGTCTTAGATGAGATGGACAAATTCCTAGAAAGATACAAATGATAGAAACTGACTCAAGAAACTAAAAATCTGAATAGACAGACCTATAACAAGTAAAGAGATCAAATTTGTCAAAAAACTTTCAACAAAGAAAAGCCCAAGTGCAGAAGGCTGCACTGGTGAATTCCACCAAACATTTAAAGAAGAATTAACATCAACTCTTCCCAAATTCTTCCTAAAAACGGAAGAGGAGGGAACACTTCCCAACTCATATTATGAGGCCAGTATTACCCTGATATCAAAACTGGACAAAGACATCACAAGAGAAGTCAAACTATAGACTCAGAATATAGATTAAAAATATGGATTAAAAAAAAATCCTCAACAAAATACTAGCAAACCAAATCCAGCCACATATAAATGGGATTATACATCATAATGAAGTGGGGTTTATCTCAGGAATTCAAGGGTGATCTAACGTATGAAAATCAATCAATGTAACATACCACATTAACAGAATGAAAGAAAAAACCCCACATGATCATCTTAATTGATGTAGGAAAAGCATTTGGCAGAATAGAAGGGAACTTTCTCAACCTGATAATGAGAATCTATGAAGAAGCCGCAGCTAACAGTATAGTGGACGGTGAAAGACTGAAAACTTTCCCCCAGGATCAGGAAAGATTCAAAGGGATCCGTTCTCGCCACTTCTATTCAGCATTGTACCAGAAGTCACAGCCAGGGCAATTTGGCAAGAAGAGGAAATAAAAGACATCTAGACTGGAAAGACAGAAGTAAAACTACCTCTATTCACAGATGACAAGGTGTTTTATACAGAGAATCCTAAGGAATTCATCACAAAACAAAACAAAGCAAACCGAAGAAACAAAAACTCTTAGAGCTAATAAATGAGTTCAGTAAGGTTGAAAGATACAAGATCCATATACGAAATCAACTGTATTTCTATAAATCAGAAAATAAAATTCACAAAAAGCAAAATAGACAAATAGATTTTAGTTAACAGAATAAAAAAGGTTTGTTGACATGGTTTCTGATTTCACATTACAACTGGCCTTTAATAAACCATCACTTGTCCTGTTTTGAAGTAGTATCCAAGAAAAATCTCCATCCCAAAAGCTTATTAAAATACTCCACTCCTAACTTCATAAATGGATCAAGTTGGATTTTCTTTATATCCTTCAATCAAAACAACATATTGCAACAGATAGAACCCAGACGTGAATGTAAGGATCCAAGTATATTCTAATCCAGACGTTAAAGAGATTTGCAAAACTAAAATACAATGCTACTCATCCTTTTTTATTTTCCATGGTTAAAATGTAATTGCTACTCATCTTAATATATGCTTTTTATTTTGGAAAATAACATTTTCAATAAAAGTATCTTATTTATATTAACAAGTCATGGGTCTATCATTGTCATTTAAAAAATTAATCACTAAATACATTTGATCAATTTTAAATTCTAATTTAGTAAATACTGATAGGCAAAATACACGTAAACAAAAGCTCTTTGGAATCTTCAATAATTTTTAAGAGTGTAAAAGTGTCCTGAAACCAAAAATTTGAGAACAGTTACTTTGAACCTTCCATAAACATTATATATTTTCTATGTATAAAATAGGCTATATGTAAAATTTAGGGTTAAGGAAAACCTTAATCAGGACAGAAATCCCAGAGGCTATAAAATAAAAGCCAATATAGTTATCTTTTTAAAAATACTTTTTAAAGATTTAAGGCAAAAGATTTTTCTAAAAATCAGTTAATAAATATATCTTTAAAATATTTGGAATGAAGGTGAAAAAGGGTCAATAACTGTGATATACAGAGACTTCATATAAATTGATATGGAAAGACAAACACAATTTAAAAAATGGAGAAGGTATATGAATTGGAAATTATATCACAGGAAATCCAAATATCCAATAAAATAAATATTCACATTCACTACTCATTGGAGGTGCAAAATTAAAATAACAATGAGATAGCACATTACCACCATTATATTGGCAAAAATAAAAAAAGCAATGGCACCCATGGCTGGTGGAGAAAGAGGGAAAAGGTTCCTTTAGTGCTCTGCTAGTGAAATCTGAGTTCTTACAGAAATGCAATGTGGAAAACTCTATTAAAAAACACACATACACTTCAACCCAGCAACAGAAGCCCATGTAAAAATAAAAGCAGCAGTAAATAAGGATATGGTTACAAGCATATTAACTGCAGAATTGTTTGAAGTAACCAAAAATCTGGAAAATCACATATCCACAGCATTAGAAAGAATCAATTTGCTATGCAGGCTGACTCAGAAGGATTTCCAGAAAATACTAACAAATAAAAAAGACAACATTGTGTATATACTTATATCTAGATCTGTATTATCCCACTTTGTAAAACAAATACTGACATAAACACACATAGATATGTCCACATCTGTATGTGTACTTGGTGTGTGTATCTTGCGAGGAAAGTATGAAAGTATATACACACACTGTTGATAACAGAGTCTTGGGGGTGAGGGTGGTTGGTGTGGCTCAGGTAAGAGGCACAAGATGAAATTATGCTGCCTCCGCTAGAAGACGCTTGTCCTCCTGTCCTGGCCACATCCATGCCACCCACCATCACCCCATTCCACTTACCTTTCAACCTAGGCTAGGCCAAGCCCTGTCACGGCAGCCATCTTCCAGTATTCTGGTACTTGGAAGTTCTGCGGCACTTCCTGTTTCTAGCATAGCCATGAACCTATAATTTGTTCTCTATTATTTGTTAATTGCTAATGGTTTTTTACAAGACACACTATGGTATAGTGGTGAACGGTGTAGCCTGTTGAGTCAGACCACTTGGGTTGGAATCCCAGTTCTATCATGTACTTACTAGCTGTGTGAATTTGGCAAGTGATGTTTTTTGTCTCTCAGTTTCCCCATCTGTGAAATGGGCATAACAGCAGTAACTGTCACAGGGTTGTGGTGAGGAGTAGGTGAGGCAATACATTTAAAGCACCTAGGGCAGTGCCTGGTACACAAGTGCGAGCTGCATTATCAGGATCATCATTCTCTCACATATCTAGATTTTAAACTCTCGGAGGTATTTTAAACCATTGATACTCTTTCAGATTTCTTTTGCATTCCTCCCCCATTATTTCCTAGAATAAGGTTATTTCAAGGTCCTCAGATATCTGTTGAATGAAGAAATGAATGACTTCGATATGAGCAGTCCATAGAGAAGGAAATTGCTGAGCATATGACTGTCACTAACTCGTACATGGTAACCAGCACGTAAAAGTGCACGGCATTTAAATCTGTTTTGTTAAGAGGGGAGAATCTTTGTCTTCAAATCAGTCTTCTAGGATAGCACAGGAGGCCTTTCATCCCCAGTCACAAAGCCACTTCTCAGCTAGACACGAGGAACCTTGCCTTAAACGGTAATAAGGAAACATGAGCCATTTGAGGCGAGAACATTAGAATAGGGGCTCCAGAGCCTCATGATTTACCATTGGTCCTTTGGGAACATATTACATATGTTTAATATAAAAATAAGTTGTACCAAATCATACATTTCTTCAAAGTACTAGATGAGATGCACTTGAACCCTTAAATTGTAGTTGTCATCTGTTCACCCTCTTGTGTGTCCTGTCCAAGCTTATCTGATGATGATTTTATTTCTGTGGAGGTTTAAATGGGTCTGCTGGGCCAAGAAAGTATAAGAAGGACTTTAGAAAATAATGAAAACACCTGCCCTGATGCCATCTTCTCTCTTCTCCTACCTTCAATGTCCAACCTCTCTCTCTCAATTGGATCCTTCCCATCTGCATTGTAACATGCTTAGGTCTCTCTCAAATTAAAACAAAACAAAAATGTCCGTTTCGCTACCATCCAACTCTCTTCTCTTGTTCACGGCCAACTTCTCTCACTTCCCATATGTTCGTCAACCACTCCGTTTGGCTTTTGCCCCATTAGTCTACAAAAATGCTCAGCAACTGACCTCTGTCCACCAAAGCTGTGTGCCCTTTTCACTTCTCACTTCACATGACCAATGTGCAGCTCGGGCCCTGCTAATCAAGGCCTTCCTTCACCTCTCATTCTAGTGCCCTTGGGTAGTTTCCAGTGTCAACAGAGAGGGTGTAACTTTCCACACCTTTCTGCTACGTGTATACATAAGCATGTATATAATTCATAACGATGTGTGTTTATTTTTTCTGAAATAGAATCATACTGTTCACATTACTTTGCGATTTCCTTTTTCCATCTGACATTACATCCTGGACAGTCTACAAGTCAGAAAAGAACATTTCTAGCTCCAACTTTAATTTATTTATTTTTTGGCATATAAATGTACGTATATTCAGACATAACTAAGTGTTAACAGTCAGAACAAGTCATTACATTTTTAGAAATTAGAGAGAAAAAATTAGATTTTGCAACTGAGGGTCCTCCTGAGAGTTTCCAGGAGGAGCAGGACCAGTGGCCAGAGTGGAGCAGGACCAGTGGCCAGAGTGGCAAGTCCGTAGTTTTCAGCTCAATGTTACGTAAAGCAAGAATAATTTACCCAGGCCTCCGGCCCCACTCCAATAGAGCCGTTTCATCTTTAGAGGCACAAAGCAGCTAACTGAAAACAATGACTCCACTATGTGTGGTTTGGGTCTAAATATTAAATTTAAAAAACACTTTACATTGCTAAGCAAGATGACATATGACCGTTAGGCCCTGAGAATAATTCTGCTGTTTCCTTCAAAGTTGTCACCTTGGGAGGTGATACCCATATTCCAAAAGTGCCACTTGCTCAAATGATTTTTGGAAATTTCCCTTTAGTTTTACTGTCCGTTTTCTTTCTAATTTTAAAAGGCAATTTTAAAGCTAACACTTGCCCTTGGGGAAAGCTGAGTAAAATCCAGACACACTCAACCCTCCCAAGTCACCCTTGCTGATACTGTGTGATGTACCCCAGGATCAGAAGGGAAGGAGTCCAGAATCTGCTGACCTGAGTTCTTCACAAAAAGTGAAGTTATGCCCCAACTGACAGGTCCTTTCCTTATAATTTCCCAACTAAACCCCTTCTAGGCAGCTTCTGAAAAATCTAATTATCATAACAAATATTTTTCAATCATTACCCTCTTAAAATAACAATCTGTACAGAGTAGCAAAAAGTCCAGAAAATTGAAAGATTTCTATATTCCTTCATTTATAGTAGACTGTAATTGTTTCCATAGCAAAATTTCCAAAAGTTGAATTTCCATCATTAACCTGAACAGCTGCACCAAATGAATTTCCCCTTGTAGTAGAAAAACAAAGGGGTTAATAGCAACAAAACAAAATAAAAAACCCCAAAAGGGTAACATAGGAAGGGGAAAAATAGATCTTGAGAGAAACTTTTGACACAATGACAAAAAGTTATTGAAATTAAATAATTAAGATATTAACTCAAAATATAATTTAAAACAGTATTGAATGACTATGCACAAAGGTGGTGTCTTATCATAGGGTAGTTCTGAGAAGATTGGGTCAAGGGAGCTACCTTCTCTCCAGAAGATGGCAAATGATGGCCCACAGGCCAAGACACCTGGTTTTGGAAGGCCAGCAAGCTAAGAATGATTTTCACATTTTAAAATATTTGGAAAAAAAATTCAGTGACACATAAAAATCATGAAATTCAAATTTTGGTGTCCATAAACAAAGTTTTATGAGAACACAGCCATGTTCACCCTTTTATGTATTGTCGATAGCTACTTTGTGTTAAAATAGCAGATTTGAGTGGTTGAAAAACAGAGCCTGCAAAGCCTAAAATTTTTACTGTCTTTCCCTTTATAGAAAAAGTCTGCTGATCTCTGTCCTAAACCAGATTTTACTGCCACCAACTCTCTGGTGGCCTTAGGCTGGCCTTCTCCCCTCTCTGGATCCACGTTTGTAAAGGACCGGGCCTGGAGAAGGTGCTAGCCAAGGATCCCTGTCTCAGGTCCAGAACCGAACTTGTCCCCCAAGGCAGTGAGCAAGAATACTCGCTGGTGCCACCTACAGCCCGTGAAGAAAATGGCAGGCGCGGCCTGAGGAGGGACAATCACTCGCAGGCCTCAGCACAGCTGTCCTGTTTGGTGAGGGCCTTTAAATGAACTACCTCCCCCATGAACAGAAACCTGGCTTTCACACACCTTTTCAACAGATAGACCACAACTCCAAATAAAAATACATCTTCCAGCATTCACTCCCCACAAAATAGAAGGAATGCAAATTACTTACTACCACAGGGAACTAGAAAGGACAATGGATATGTTTTTTCTAGAGCTAAAGGAGAAACAATGAAAAGGCTTGTCATCTGAAAATCCATCTACAGCCCATGAGTCACCACCATTCTTTATACCATTTCACGAGACTCACCCACATTACTTCTAAACCTTCTGAACCTTCACGCTCTAGAAAACAAGGTAATCAGATTTTTCACAGCTGAGGAAGCCATATCCAAAGAATGCAGAGTAAAGTGGTTAGTTCTGCCAGCTCTGAACCAAGCCCGGTGCTCTCACTCTCACACCGTGAGCCTCCGTGCTCAACGTACCCATCCATGAGGAAGACCGGTGCAGACTCACGCCCCTTCAAGGCAAAACAGTCACGTTGAAGAACAGCTTTTTTTCTTTCACACCCTCACAAACCCCAGTGCCGCAGAGTGCTGGCTGCCACCCACCCACCCGAGGTGCGGCAGTCTTCAGACACGGCCACCCACAAGGGCTCCCACCCGGAACCCTCCTGCCGGTGGAGTCTAATTGCCGCCCCACAACCTGGGCTGGTCTTACGATGTGCCCTGAGCAGAAAGCAGCAAAAATGATGTTCTGAGACTGCCGACCCCGGAAGAGGACTGGGAGCTTTTACTTGCTCCCCACACAGTGATCAACGCTCACATGGAGAGGCCGTGGGGGGGCCGGGCTAGCTTGGACGTGGAAAGCAGCCACGTGACACCCCACAGGAGACGGGCAGAAAACCACCCCGCTGAGCTGTAGCCAATCTACAGGACTGTGAAAAATAACACAGCAGGGATCAAAATCTCCATTTCTGGACTAACTTTTCAAGGCAAGGAAGAGACTTAGAATAGTTTGGCACAAATTTTCTATGTGGTGTCAAGAGCTTCCAACTCACTTCATCATCTTCATCTTCATCATCATCAGATTCAAGAACACCATCCAGTAGCTCTTCTATAAAGGAAAAAAAATCAATGAAGAACTGAGAACGCAGCTGGGAGCCTTGGTCAATAAAATTCCTTAGCCGCTGCAGAAGCATGTAAACACCCTAATGAGAATTAGGTTCCATCAAAACAATCATGTTCCTGGTATTGTTTCAGCCATAGTCTGATCATCCTAAGCAATTGTAAATCCATCTCTTCATTTTTCTCATAAGGCATTAGTAGTGGCATGAGAAAAATTAAAAGCCCTCATGTTATTTCAGAGGAATTTAGGGGAAAGTAAGCTAGTATTATCGCTAGACATGATGCTAGATTCTGCAGCCCACGTGTTATTTCACTTGCTGACTCTTATCCCCATGTTATAACAAATAACAAATGGAGGCACAGAGAGGATAAGGGACTTGTTTATGGTCACACTCCCAGAAAGTTAAAGAACTGAGATTCAAACTGAGTCTATTCTTAAACCTCATGATTTTTCCACAGTGGGAGGAGGGTCATGGCAGGTAAGGTTCCTGCAGGCTCCCGTAGTTCATTGCTACATCTTCAGAGAGTTCACATGGGAGGAATAAATTAATAGCACAATGGAGTCAGAGGACGAATGAGTCTGTCCCCACCTCACCGGGGTTTGCATACCTCTACACCGATCATGAGTCATACTGTTGTTACAGAATTTAGTCAAGAAAGCCACTTTGCAGACAGGAGGCTGTTAAGTCATTCTGCATTCGGGCTGAAACTTAATGACCTAACCTCTATTTCCTGCTGGCCCATGATAGCATGACTCCATCCCACCTTCAGTAGAAGGCTTTCAAGCAAGTGGCTTTCAAAATGGAGATGCTGTTATATTCATCAGTGATAAACCTCTCTTTGTCAAATATGGAAATAACTTTTTTCTTTTTAAAGAATCTTAGACATTTCACGAGGCCACAGTCTAATCCAGCCACATTCCCCTCCCTTTAGCTCACACTCATCCTACCCCAGAACAATCCAGTCCTGTGAACTCAAGCACCTTATAAACCTTGTCTCCTTTTCTCTGGGGTGACGGGGACATGAGCTCTGCCCCCACAAGGTGCTCTCACACAGATAACTAACAGGGCATCATGCTGGAGTTGATAGTATCCTGCCTTTCCAGAGGGCCCAGCTGGAGAGATGGCTTTGGCTTGTTCCTGCCCAAGGACCTGTCAGGTCTCCCTGTCCTCTCTACAGTGAGCGGCCAGTGTCTGCTGGTCCTCCAGCTGAGGTCTGGAGTTACTGACAAACTTCCCATTCTTGCTGATGGCTGCTCATCTCCACCTGTCAGCATCACGTCTTCCTTGGGTTTCTTCCTTAGGTTTCACCAGAGTAGTCCTTTCCCATCTAGGGGGTAGGTACTTACAATATACTGGACTTTTCTGTACTTGAAGACCTTAAAACTCCGTTGGAAAAACAGTGCTAGAGAATTGAGATAGGCTTGAATGTACTCATATGAAAACCCATATACATGTTTTCATGTTCACTAAAATAAACCAAGAAAGTCAGTACTCTAACTACAGATGGCGGCAAGGCCACTTCATGTATGTTACATGAGTAAACTACCGCTAATTCCTGTCCTGCTATTAAGTTCCACATGAGACTGAAGATTGGACTGGATAGAAACTTTCCAGCTGTCCCTCCTCTAGGTTCCATTGCAATGCTGGTGGATTCATTTTGACTTGATGCTGATGACACATATGCTAAGGCATTTGTGTATCCTCCATCCAAACGTGCAATGAGTTTCTAGTTTGGTTTCAAAATAGCAGACTCCTGGGTAATCATCTCTGGGTCCTGCCATCGTCCTATGGGTACAGAATCACTTAGGTGCTTGAGATAAAAAAAGAAATACTTTAGATACTCTTTATTTAAACTGGAGCTTACTGAGCTAAGAAGGTATTTCCCAAGCCCTTCCTGCCTCAGCTCTGCCCATGTTAACTTCGTGCCAAAGCACACCCCCTACAGAAATGTAAACTGACCCCTCCCTCCCTCCTCACATTCTTTGGCATGCCGGTCCAAGGGCCAGTTTTATGTAAGAGAAAGAGATGTTTTTTTAGCCAGAGAGCAAGGGGGGGGCCTCACCTTGCTTCTTGGCTGCCAGGGAGGTGGGAAGACGGACAAGGAAAGGGAGATGTGTCTCGATAGATTGAAAAAAAGTCAGCCTCAAAGCAGAGTCCCAACCCAGATGTGACCCTGCAGCTGCAGAGGTCCCCTGCCTGGGAGGGAGGTGTTGGCAGAGCTGGTGACCATGGAACAGACAGGAAACAACTTTTCCCAGCATTTCTCCGCCTTCCCAAACTGTGGCCTACCGAAGGGTTAGGGAGCAACCTCAGCCAGGATTCTGGGTAGGGTTTTATTTCACTTTATTTTTCAACATGCCCACCCAGCAGAATGGGTTTCAAAATCAGATATAAAGTTGTTGCAGAAAATCTAGTTCTGTCCCTTGCCCACCTGAATTTGGGATGAATTATACTTGCTCCACAAAACCCAGAAGGAAGGATGTTCAAATGGAAATGGGCCCCCAGCCTGAAGGGAGCCAAGGTCTCAGGCTCCCTGGCTGCTCTCCCAGCTGCCTGCTGTGAATCCGGACACCCTGTGACGTCCTCCATCTGCCTCCCCATTCCTGCGTCTGCCCGAGGCAGGCATGAGCCACCCCAGCTGCACGCTGGAATCACCTGGAAGCTTTAAGCAGCACGCTTGCCTGGGGATCCCCCAGAGACTGATTTTAATTGGGATGGGGCACTGCCTTATGAATTTCCAAATCCCCCAGGGGGCCATCCTGTGCAGCCCAGGTTGTGAACCGTGAGCCAGAAGAGCCACCTGCAGGCTTCTTCCTGTGAGAGGCTTCTGGCATCTCCCTTCTGCTTGGCCTGGTCAAGCTGCTGACTTGGGATTAGAGTAGAGATCAAAAGATTCGTTTTTTGACCCTTGTTCGCATGCTGAACAGGATTTGTGCACTTGGACTTTCAGTGACGTAGACTGCTGGGTGTAAGGGAAGGGCACACAGAGACATAAGGGACAAGCTTGGCCCTGGAAGCCTCTGGCATGTGTGCGAGTCAGGAGTCCACAGAAAGAGCTGAGAGCTTCCTCACCACCCTGGTTCCATCCAAGGCTCCCCTCATCATCCTTTCCTGCTTATTATGGGATGTGGGTTGCCATGATAATGGAGGAAGCCAGACAAAAAAGGGGATCACATCCTCCCATGCTGTCAGTTGGCAACATAAACTACTCCTGAGTGAATGAATGAAATGCGGAAGGATGATGACATTTTCTCCAGTGGCTAGAAAGACTGGCATCTGTCTTCCTTATCTGACCCTAGGACTCTGGGGAAGCCACTCTTCGGAGGTGGAGGAAGAATTAGGAGGGGGAAGCCCACATAAAGAGAACTTAGGGTTAGAGAAGGGTTTCTGTAATTGTTTCTGAATTCTTTTTGTTGACTCTAAGCCTGAAGTGTGAGAAGCGATCACTGATCTTGGGATAATCTGGCATTGATGACCTGGTTGATTATGGGTTCACTTGGGCCTCCTGAATGAATTCCAAGATATGACAAGTCCTTCTGAGAAAGCCTATGCACGTTCCTGGCACATGTGAAAGATTCAAAAGATTCAGATTCTTGCATTAAACGGACCTGAATTCAGCTGCTTGATGATGAATTCGATCTGGCGGATCATTTCAGCACTGCCTTCTCTGATGAAGCAGCGAAGGATGTCTTCCATCCCCTAAAGCAGTGAAGAGAGGAACAGTTAACATTTCAGTTAACATTCTTTGGGGGGAACTACTTTTCAGTGGGATAGTTTCAGCCAAGCCCCCCCAAAACACTTTCTTATATATGCACAATAACAATTCCTCTGTTTACTGTTAAACATTCTTTTTGTTCTTTTTATAATTCACAGTGAAATTATTTTCTTCTTGGTTGAATATCAGACCTAATTATAACATATTTATTAAACACAGAGGAGAGCTCCACAGCTCACAGTACTCCAGCCCTGGGTGCAAGAGGCTTTGGTGTGGGCCTCAGGGCAGCCATACTGATCTGCTCTGCTCTCCGGCCCCAGATGTTGGCAGGCTCTGAAAGTTCAAATGGGTCTCAGGGCACTCATTTATCTTTATCTCCTGTTTTTGTTTTTTCTTTCTATTATTTTAAAGACCAACATCATAGTATTTGGTACTAATATAATTTGTATGTATTTTTTGTCATTTTCTACAAGTACACAAATGGTTTACACAGTTGCAAAAACAGAGTTCTTATAACGTCATATTCTGCTTTTATCTCTCATTATACAATAAAAATTTTCCATCCTTCCTCATACTGCTTTTCCTAATTATCATCCTCAATAGCTATTAATATTTTGCGCAAAAGAGCCATAATGTCATTAGCAATTCCTGTTACTAGATGTTATGTTTCTTCTGGTTTTTCACTATTATAGAAACACTGAAATGAGCCTCTTCATGGTAGAGCTCTTCTCTGAATCAGTGACCAGAGGGAAATAAATGAATCCAGGAGATTTTAGTGGTTTCTCGTATGTGCCACCAAACTGCTTTCCAAAAGGATTGTGCGGACACATGCTGCAAACCCCAGCAAGGTCTGAGAACATTAGCTCAGCTACGAATTCTCCAGCATTGTCACAAGCAGGTGTCAAGGTGGTGAGATTACGGATGATGTGTTCCTCGCTGTCCGGTTTTCTGTATTATTGTTACATGCAAAAAGAATGTAATTCCTTTATCAATCTAAAAACTTCCTCAAGGATAAGAGTGAAATGTGGGTAGTCTCAGGGCTTTAGAAAAACCCTGGCCATAACCTCTCTTAGAGACCTCTCTTATAAATAAACAGGCAACTGCTTAAGTGACGTGTCCAAAAGCTTCCTCCGTTCAGACTAACAGAGGGTTCCTGCATAGCTTCTGCCTGTTAAATGCCAGACAGAAGCTTATACTGCTTATACCTTTATGTAAGTCATGCACGTTTTCTTCTTAAAGTCAATAACTCAATAATTCAGAGGCTGTCTAGAAACTTATGTCAGAAGCTATAACAGAAAATATTAACAGACTCAACTACAATTAAAGCTGCCGTATGACCCGAAACACCATAATTAAAAACTAAATGAAAAATAGAGGAAATATTTGTAATTATGTCAAAATATTAATAGCTCCTCATTTCCCTTGTGACTTCTTCTCTAATCCACAGGTGACTTACAAGTGTGCAGCAGTCAGCCTCCAAGATGGCCCCCAAATGCCCCCACCTCCTGGAATTCGTACTCCTGAGCAGTCCCCTCCCACACTGTGCCCGGGTCGGTCTGTGTGTATCACTTCTGAGACCAGGTTATAAAGGATACTGTGGCTTCCGTCCTGCTCTTTCTTTCTCTTTGGGATCACTCACTCGGGGGGGACCCAGATGCCACGTCGAGAGAAGCACTATGGAGAGGCCCATGTGTTGAGGACATGAGGTCCCTGCCAACAGCCGGCCGTGTGAGCCAGCGTGGAGGCGGATTCTCCAGCCCTGCTCAAGCCTTGGGTGCCCTGGCTGAAGTCTTGATTAAAACCTGACGAAAGCCTCTTAGCCAGGACCATCCCACTAAGCTGCTCTCGAACTTTTGTCCCACAGAAACTGAGCTATGATAATAAAATTTTAAAGCCACTGAGCTTCTGGGTAATTTGTTATGCAGCAACAGATAACTTACACAAGGGTCAATATTTTAATTTCCAAACATTTGGGGATTTCCTAGATACCTTATTAATTCAACCCTTTTTCTGCCCCGTTATCTCCCTCCTCTCCTGGGACTCTAGTTGCACCTGTGTGAGACCTCTGGCTAGGGGCACACAGGTCTCTGAGGCTCTGTCCCTTCCTTCCACCTTCTCTCTCCCTGGCCTGGATGGTCTCTAAGGGCTCTCATCTCTCCTGTCACACAGCAACGAGTCTGTCCTCCCCACTTGGTCCCTGTCCCTTTAAGACATTTTCCTCCGCCTTCTCCACCCCTTTGCCCTAGAGGTTTTCCCTCCACGCTGCCTTTCAAGCTTTTTAATTCCATGTCACCTCCATTCTTTCTTTCTTTCTCTTCAGCCTACACGTTTTATTCCTTGTGCTTTGCTTGGTTGACAATTCCTCTCTTGCACCTGAATGACTGTAATACAGAATTTAACCAAGTTTATTTTCTGTATTGAGAAAGCAGGGTTTTAAAAAACCCATTATTATTCAAAAGCAGGAGGCAACTAAGTCCCATTGTTTACTGTGACCACACAGAATGGTTGTAAATAAGTTTTTACTTCAGGCAAAATGGGTGATGTAATTTAGATGACCAATTAGAAGATTTGGCAATTCTTCTAAGTAACCAAAACCAAGTGAAAGAACATGTTTTGTTGGTCTCAAACTGAATTTAGTTTCTGGAATATATTTAACCCCCTTGTCACAGCATTTAATATGCACAGTTGACCTGGTTTCACGTATTGTAAGGGAAAAGGACAAAACTATGGTGGTTTTGCTGATTACATCTAGAAACATCTGTCATCTCAAAAACTAAACTAATCACCTGAGGCTTGTTTAAACTTCCGATATATGCACGAATGTAAACACAGTAAGTACTGAATTCACTAATTAGACAAAAAACTAAGTATGGCCGGTATTATCATCTTTACCAGCTTTTCTGTTCCATTTGGTTGCTACCAGAATGTCAAGAGTGTTTTGATTGCACCTATTCTCACTGCTACCACAATTCCCCCAGGAATCCTGGAGGTGAATTTGAGTGATGATTTCCTTCATTTCATTGTTTTCTTGCTAAGCTTCTGCTACTACAAAATCCATAAGCATTCCCCCAACCCCCAATTTAAATGAACCATTTAAATTAGAAAAAAAAAAGAATGTCTACAATTTTCCAAAAATAAACCTGCTGGGAACTTTCTAATATTGTGGTTCTTAATCACTGAGGAGCTAGGGGTCCCTTGAGAATCTGATAAAAGCCACAGACTCTCATGAGAAAATTGCAAATATGTACTTGGCATACAATTTTGGGGCATTCATAAACTCTCTGAAAGCCCCTCCATGGAGCCCAGTCTGGGAACCCCTTGTTCTCATAGCTCTGACCTATGGCACTAATAGAAGCTGACACATTTCTCAAGCACGTTTCTTACCATAGCTCTTGCTTCTTCACGAATGGACGGGATAGAAAGGATGCTGTACAGTGCTCCATTCACATATGGCTGTATCTTTGAGGGAAGAAAAAAACCCAGTCATTTGCACGGTCTCAAATACTATACAACTCAGTTATGAAACACCACACTTGAGAACACTCTGACTAAAGCGGACAGTGAGTTACCATCTTCACATCTCTCCAAACAACAGACGTCTCCCTTTGCATGTCCCGTGACAGTTACAACAGAGCGCAGAACCAAATTCATCATTGCCTCACAAAGCTTACTCCTGCTACATTTCATTGCTTAATTAATGTGATCCTGACCACTCAGGCTAGAAACTCTGGAGTCATCACTGATGCCTCTCCCTTTTTACTCTCTTTCGGGGAGTCTCCAAGCTGTCTTGGATAGGAACTTTTCTTTTCCATACACACGGCTACTGTCCTCATTCAGACATGTCCGTGACCTGGGCTACATCACGTCTCCCAATGAGTCCTGCCTTTGATGCACACTCTTGCACACAACCATCATATCGTTGCCAAAATTCCACAACATGGGCCAAATCCCACTCTCCCTACTTCGGACACCTTCCACATAGTCTGCCTGGAAGGAACTCCGAAGCAGGCTGTCATTACTCCACTCCTTGATTCCTCAGTACAGCACACAGGACCCTTTAGGCTTTGGCCTCTATCACCCGCTCTGCTCCTCCCTGCTTGCCATGACGTTCATACTGCAGAGGTTCCACACTACATAAGGGACACGTCACACCAACTGGTGACAGGCCATGGCCCTGGTTCTAGCTGTTCGTTTTGCTGGGAATACACGTCCCACATGTGTCTCTCTGGAAAGCTATGATTCATGCTTTAAAACTCAGCCCCGACATAGCTCAAAGGGAACCCTTCCTGAACCCTGCACAGAGTGCTCCTCTACTTCGGCACAAGCCCCCACTATTGTCCGTGATTTGGTATATTTTTAAATGTATACATGTCTCCACCACTATGATCTCTTCAAGGACAGGGACCATGTTTTAATCATATAGGTAACCCCAGCATAAGGCTAGCCCAGGACATAGTGCATATGTAGGTACCTGACAAATGAGAGCTCCCTTCTGAGCAAACTGTGCCATATTCTCTCCACAGTGATGGGGGCGGGGAGGGGAAAGGGTTCATTTCCCACCACCACTTGCCAGCACTAAACTTCATTACTTTTAATTTTTGCCAAGCTAATGGGTAAAAAAAGGCAGTTTATAGTTGTTTTTATTTTCATTTCCCTGAATACTAGCGAAATTATACAGCTTTTCATGTTTATAGGCCATCAAGATTTACCATTGTGTAAATTGCCCATTTATATCCTTTACCATTTTTTTCTGTTGGGGTTTTTTTATAATTTGACTTTCACTTATCAATTATAGGAGTTCTTTATATGTTAGGAATATTAAACTTTTGTCATGTGATACGAATTTTTTCTCAGGGTATCACTTGTCTTTTGACTTTGATTATAGCATTTTTCTCATACAAAAAAAATTTAATGTTCATATAGTCAAATATGTGCATCTTTGTGGCTTCTGGATTTTGTCTTCTAAGAACACAACTATCTTTGTAGGATACATGTGTGTAGCATTTATTTACGTAGTGAACACTTCTCCAGGCTCTAAAAAATATATAGGTAGATCTTCCAAAGCAAATGCATTGGCAACGGTTAATGACATGATCTGAATCCTGTGGCATATTCAGTTTTCAGAGCCAACATTCTGGTTCCAACACCTGAAGCCAACCTTACTATTACAGACAGAATGCATTTCCCTCTGGCTTCAATGGCCTGAGTTGAAGAAAATGGAGAACAGAGTTCACTCTGGTCTAGAAATAGTTAAGAGCTCCCTGGTTTTAAAATATAAAAGGCATGCACACACTGTAACAACCACCAGACCTCCACTTGCTAAAGTCGCCCAGCTCTCTGAGCTCATGGGGCTCCAGGAACCTACGACGTGAAAGAAATGAACAGAATGGGAACGGTCTGTCTGAAATGGGGACAGACGCATGGGTAGCAAATGCTCGTCACTCGGACCCAGCGGTACTCAGCCAGCCCGGTCCTGCTAAGACACCCCTGCACCTGGTCTGGCGAAAGAGGTCAGTGTTTTGTTGAGGCTTTGACTTCAGGCGCAAAGTGATGCCACCGTTTCTGCAAAGGCATGTGCAGGAAAGCAGGTGAACAATATACTATATTGTTTATTAGTTTTGTTCATTAGTTTATCCAGATCTCTACTTTATTTAAAAAGGACTTGCGACGCATAAACTAAAAAACTTAGAAAATCACCAAGTGTTGGGTTGGACGCCCATGACAGCAGAAGCTAGAATTGCCATTCTGGGGGACAATTTCCAGGATTCTGACCTGAGACTGACATAGGGGGTGAGCCAGCAGTGACAAGTGTCTATGCACCAGGGAAGCTCTGGCACAGGCCCTCGTGGGGCATGTGTGGCGACGTCCACTGAGGACCACGGTGGCAGCAGAGAGGTGGAGGCAACCAAAGTGGACATCCCTGGGAGGTGGATAAGTAAAATAGGAGGGCCGCAAACAAAGGGCTGTTTTGCAGTAGTGAGAGCTAAGGGACTAGGTGTATATAAAGCCACATGGAAAGGTCCTAAAAACGCAGTGAAAAAGTAAGAAAAGTAATGAGATCTAGAGTGCAACACTATTTATACAATTAAAAATACACACATGATATTAAATACATTTTCAGACTACATACATGACTACAGACATACATGAAACACAAGAGAGGAGCGTCATGTCGGGGGAGGAATGAAGCATGGATAGATGATAAGGAGAAAAAAATAATGCCCACGAGGGAGCTGGCAGAAGCCACTGATGGCAGTGTGCTAGCAAGTGAGGAGTGGAGGAACGACTTCCTGCTTCCGAGTTCTAGAATTCAGAAATTATAAAAGCTTATACAAATACGTGGAGGAGGGAGATTGCAGTAACTACCCTGGGCCAGCCCTCCCCAAACCCAGGGATAGCAGCTCTGATTGAGTACCTCGTGATTTTCATGGCCTAGCAGATCTGAAAGAACTTTCAGCGCGAGGCCGGCCACCTTGGCACACATGTTCTTCCCTTAAGAAAAAAACACAAAACAAAACATGACGTGTCTAAACACAGAAGCACAGTTTCAAGTCAGACAGACTTGAATACAAATCTTGGCTCCTCTGCTTATGAGCGGCGTGACCTTAGGTGAGTCACTTAACCAAGCTGGACCCCAGTTTCTTCCTCTGGCATTCCTTAGGGATTATTAATATCTACCTTAAAGCGTGATGTAGAATGAACTAACTCAGTATAGGCGGGCACACTCCAAGCGCTCAGTAAATGGTGGCAGTTATTATTATTCAGGCAGAGCACAGAGCTATTGAGCAGAGTGAAAGTGTAATATATTACAGAGTGATCGATATTCTACCTGGCACGTGCACAGACCACCATCAAAATCATACAGGTATTTTAGTAACTCCAAACATCATCATAATACTCACTGCAAATAAACTGATGATAATCAGAAAGTCTGATTATAATCTATTAATCATAAATATTTTGAAGTGAGGACCTTTTGCACAGGCTATTTTTTTATAAAAGAAGATTGAAATAGTCATTTACTCAGTCAACAACACACAGGGGCTTCAGATTACAAAGCATCTGAGGGTGAAGAAGCTTCTGGCAAATCCCCCTGAGCTATTTACCCAGGTAACCTTCTCCCAACACTGGGGCTACTCAGTCTGAGGTCAGCCACAGGCTGGACTTGGTTGGCACCTCTTCTACAGAAGCTTCTCTCATCCCAGGGAACATAGCGTGCAAACAGGATGGAACCTATAGAAAGCTAAAATCACTACTTGTATGGATCAAGTACATAAGTGACTTGTGATGGCCGTGTGAGAATCCCCATCTCCAGGGGGTGGAGTGGAGAAAACAGCTGTGATAAGGGGCTGGCAGCAGGGTTTGCCTGCTCTGCCACCAACTTAATCCTCTGCAACCTTGGGAATATACTTCTCTGTCTTCAGATAAACGGGATCATAATTCGTAACTTTCTATCTTTGAATAGTGCAATAAACACTTTATTTTCCTCTTAATGCGCGTGTTACATACATATATATAGAGGGTGCCAAACAATGTATACACATTTTAAGAAAGGAAAACTGTCTTAAAATTGTAGTACTCAATATATACTGATAACAAAAGGTGAATACAAGTCACATTTGACTTCTGCAATTACAAGAGGGGTTTAAAGTGGTCACCATCAGCATCCAGACACTTCTAATTATGGCGTACTACTGCTTGAGAAATGCTGACCAAAGTGTCCACTTGGTCACATTTTTTTGGCACCCCCGGAATATAAAAGAGTCTTCCTAAGGCCAAAATGGTATTTTGGCTTTAGGGATTTGACAGCTTTACACTTGGGCATTCCACGTGGGGACAGGAGGTTGTGAGACCTGCACTCCGGAGGCAGAGGTTCATAAGCAAAGCCACCGAGTACTCCAGCGTGTAGTCGGACAGGCAATCAGGGTCTTTCAGAATATCGATCAGCCAGAAGATGAGGCCGTCTCGAATCATGGCTGTCTGCAGCGGGCGCCTAGGATGAAAGAGCCTATAGGTAAGTTAAAGCTGGGGAGAAACTTTTCTTTAAGAGCACATAGCACTGTGAAAGCATGTCAGAAAAGACAAAGGGCAACAGAAGATACCCACACTGAGGAATATTTTGTCGCTAGACCAACGCAACTAAAACAACAATAAATTCTTTACCTTTCAGGGATTTTATGAAGGGTTTAAAAAAAACACAATAAGGCACTAAGGAGGCCTCCTATTTTGAAAGTTTCCTTTTCTATATTTAAAATGAGCAGAGTATTACTTCAAATATTGAATGAATATTTACTGATAGCTTTGATCTACTTAACTCAGGAAAAGCCATAGAAATAGTTCATAGACAAACAGATTTATACTAAACTCGAGTCTTTCAGAATCCAGCTTAGGTACCTTGAGTTGTGTAAAAGTAAAGAAAAACAATAAAGAAAGGCAAAAACCCCAGCTCAATACCATTTTGATTCAGATCTCTATAGAGTAAGGGTAATTCAACGACTTGTATAATACAATTTACAGAGAATTATTTTCCACCCAAAGTCCAGGTGTAATAAAGTCTTACAAAATCCAGTGCCTCATCAGAAGGTGTTATGATGCTTGTCATCATGCCAGACTTAAAAACTAATAAGACTAAGTGTGGTATCACCATGAGAAGTCATCTGAATTCTTTGAAAATCAAAACACCACAGAGGAAGCAGCACTGCCCATCTCCTGGTGACCAGGTTATGGTCAAACTACCACCTAAATGTTATCTATTAATGCTGTTCTTAAACTCTACATCCACAATGATCAGAGACATTTATTAGAAAATAATGAAGGCTGTCCTCTTTGGTAAGCCTAGCTACTTACTACATTTATTGTAGAGACCCTGGAAAACTGCACAAACAGTAAACACTTTTCTGGAACAGAAAGCTTAAATGACTGTTTGGAGGGGGAAAAAAAGTTGGCAGTAAATATCTGCACTACCAGGCAGAAGCATTTCTTCACCATATCTTGTCTCCGTTACTTAACTGTAACTATTGAATTCCTAAAATTTTTCCAAATATTGTCAACATCAAGCTAAGTTGTCTTTATGAACAAACAAAAATGAAGTGGTCATATGATCTGGGGAAGCAGTAACTCTGGAGATTACTTACAGTTCTTTTCAATTCATAGAGTCAGAACAAGAAATTTTCATTGGCAGGGACCTGGCAAATAATAGGAATTAAATATCTACCATTTCCCCTACTAAACATAAACACACTTAGAACACGTCCCCTGGTCAGGCTTCAGGTTATAGTGAGAGTCAGCTACATTTGATAGGGAGAAAGTATGTTCAGAAGAGGACTGACAGTTAGAAAAGGTTGAGGGCCCAAGGGGCTAGAATTCTTAATAAAGTCAGAGAGAAAGCGAGGTGGTCATGAGGGAATATGGATGCTAAAAGAGTTAGCAGATGACCCAGCAGTTCCATTCCTAGATACCTAGCCAGGAGAAAGGAAAACATGCCCACACAAAGAACACTGCATGCAAATGTTCACGGCAGCGTTCTGTATAACAGCCAAAAAGTGGAATAACCCAGACATTCACCAACTGATGAATAGATACGCAAAATGTGGTCTAGCCACATCATGGCATGTTATTCGGCAATACAAAGGAACGATGTCTGACACAGGCTACAACATGGGTGGACCTCAAAAACATTATGCTAAGCGAAATAAGCCAGACACAAAAGGACATACATTATATGCTTCCATTATATCAAGGGTCTGGTACAGGTAAGCCTACAGAAGGTCGAGTAGTGGTCATCTGGGGCCAGGGGTCAGAATAAGGAGTGACTGTAAAACAGACACGAGGTTTCTTTTCATGGTGATGGAAATACTCTAAAACTAGATTGTGGTGATGATTGTACAACTCTGTAAATATACTAAAACATGATTAACTTATACACTTCCAATGGGTGAATTTTGTGATCTGTGAAGCATACCTCAATAAAGCTGTCGATTAAAAAGAGAAAACTCTGGGAGGGCAGTAGACCTGGTTCAAGAAGGAGTGTCTGATTTTAAATTTCTGTTGGGGGGCAGTCCCAACACACGACAGGGTGTGTTGCTGGGATAGATGGACAGGGTCCTGGAGGCTGCAACCCGACTTCCACAGAACTACCTCTCACGCCTGCTGTGACTGTTCACTTCTGTGCACACAATGGACCGTGAGCAACCTGAAGGCTGAGGCTGTCCGGCTGCATTCACGTGTATGTCTCTAAACCTTGCCCGTGGCCTGAGATACAATCTAGCACCTGGCGTGCACGAGACAATATCCATTAGGGGACTACAACAGCGCTTTTAAAATGTCTTCCTCCATCCAAAGCAGCTTGAGCAGGACGGGTTGGTGGATAAGAGATAAGCTTTCTAGCTCTACCTTGGAAAGTCATCTAACCTATCCCAAAGTGTTAGCTGAAAGATATCATGTGCCTCTTGGGTTGTCATTGGGACTAAACAAGCACAAAATAGAGGCTTATAAAAACCCCAATTTAATTTCCAGGAGCCACCAGGACCTACTGCACGGTCAGCACCTGAGGCTGAACTTCTGCAAGGCGCCGAGGACGTTCTCCCGGGTGATGACGTCCCTGTCGTCCTCTTTCAGCCGCTGCTCCAGCAGCCGCAGGACCTTTGTGCTCTGGGCAAGGTAGAGGCGACCTGGGAACACAACCAGACGTGGACAAGTGCGAGAAGGAAAGACTTGACCTTGTGTTAAGTCATGCTCCAAAACCACTTTCTGTGAAAACTCTGCGTATAACACACGTATAACACACGTCGAGTTTGTGTGTGATTTTAGGTTCTAAAAAACTTATTAAAATACATTTCTTTTGCAAAGTTGCTTTTATTCCATCAACTATCGAATGAATAGACAACAACTCTTCTTGTAATCTAAACATAATCCATCACTGTGGCCCTGGGGAGAGCACTGTCCTTTATTTACCTGAAATCTTGAACCCAAAAGCCAGCTCTACCAGGGGCCAGGCAGTGGGAAGGGAATCTGTGCGCTAAGAGCCCGTTAGGTTTTTACAGCAGAGGCTGCCAAACAGTGCTTTCTGGCCACACTCCTTGCTCCTTCCAGACACAGCCATGGCCTGGAGAAGAAGCTGGGAATCACGCCTGGAACCCTGTAGTACGCCTTGAATGGTCACTAGCCCATTGAGGACTTGTGTCTTGATATAGACGACGCTGATTTTGGACATACATTTCAACAGTATTGTATGAATGGTGCATGCATTGGCTTTGATAAATATTTGCTAGGTGGATGGAAGAATGAACACATGAAAAAAAAAAAGAATGAACACATGAACGCATGAACATGCATTTGGAGTCTCATACAGTCATAATTTGAAAACTCCCTTTATTCCTATTATAAAGAGCTCAAACAAATTAGAACTTAGGGAAGATAATGGCACTTTGTAAACTCATTTTGAATTCAGTAATGGTGGCATGTTAACTTTGGGATTTTCAAATCCTCTTGATTTAAGAGGTTAGATACAGTCTTTCGAAGAAAATGGTGCAGTGTTCATTGGGGATTAGCTTTAATTATTTCA
This sequence comes from Rhinolophus ferrumequinum, assembly GCF_004115265.2. Taxonomy (NCBI): domain Eukaryota; kingdom Metazoa; phylum Chordata; class Mammalia; order Chiroptera; family Rhinolophidae; genus Rhinolophus; species Rhinolophus ferrumequinum. The sequence goes on from NC_046291.1 coordinate 7,091,220, forward strand.
CCAACCTTATTTTGCCTTAAATAGAAAATAACAGAAAATGTACTCCCTGTTATACACTTGAAAGCGATCTAAAAAGTACTAAGTTACAAAACCAGAAAGTGTACAAAATAAAACTAGAAAGCTTACAAAAGAAACTCCAAAACAGGCAAGATTTGCTCTGGCATAAACTACATCAATATGGTAACATCTAATCTTTACAAAAGACCTTAGATGCATTCAACATGAATAAAATGAGGAAACATATCATCTCGAAGAAACTTGAGGGAAAATGTCCATTTTTAAAGGAAAAAAGGCATCAATAAGACCTTGCTCTGCTCTCTGAAGAATAGCTGGTGTCTTACCTTCTGCCAGGGACGCGAAAGCATTGATGAGCCTGGCCATGTACTGTCGTACCACCTCACTCTTCGAGTGCAGCAGCTGAAGCACGCTCCTCTGTGGGGAAAAACATCAAAAAGGAAAAACATGGAAGTTAAAGACAAGTGAGAGATTAAATACATGTCTCCTCTCCGGGTCTGGTGTTCTCTTCCTCTGTGCGAATCTATTAGAGGTAAAATGAACAGACTGAAGCCAAACAGTGCACCTGGAAATCTTGATTTCCAACTGATTTTTTCTGAGATGTGGTAAATATCGATTATCCGAATTTTTCAATTAAAAGAATGAATTATCCAAAGCACTAGAACAGTGACTGACACATAGAGGCAATATCATTTGCTAGTATTGTTGCTGATCTTATCCAGGTTAAAACGATAGATCCAACATATGCATCTAATTTTCTCCCTGCAAAACAAAGTAAAACTACAAAATGGATTTTTAAGAATGACACAAATTCTCAAGGTCAGAGAGAACAGCACAAGAAACTATAAGAACACAATTTTGGAAGTGGGAATGCAGATGGTAACAGACTTAGCAGACCCAGGAATGTCATATGGGCAATGAAGAGTTATACGATTTCTATCACTCAACCGTCAAAAGGCTCAAGAACTGGGGAAAAATAAAGAAGAAAGAATGAAAGCTGTTAAAGAAGCAGCTGGATCCCACTCCTGCTGCTCCCACACTGCTGTTCTCCTCCCACCATAAGTCTGGGGGTGTTCTCTTATTAGGGTAACACAAGGGTCTCTGGGTGGGGAACGCCAGGCACAGGTGAGCAGGGCTTGCACACAAAAATGGGGGTGGGGAGTAGTGTCTAAATGCAGAATGAATGCTGAGCAGAGAGCCACCCCTAGTCCTCTTCCCCTACCTGGCTCCCAGAGCACTGGCACCAGGCCCTGACCCTTTACCCAGATTAGAAGACTCTTATTGGAGGAAAATGACCAGCCCAAGGAGAAAGAACCACAGATCCTGAGATGAGCAGTTCCTAACAGATGGCCCACCTGGCGCACCCTCAGTGGAGTTCTACGTCTAGAGGCCGTACTCTCATATTCAGAACTTCCAATCGGCTTTTCAGTCCCCCACTCTAAACATTAGGAGATAACTAAGGTCTTCCGAAACCCAAAGAAAGTTTCTAACATGGAAAATGGGCCAAAACAAACTGGGTGTGGGGGGAAAAGCAGGCTCGGCTGCAATGAGCCTGTGCGGGGATAAGAAAATGAAGAATAAACAAAAATCTGTCACTAATATCCTCAGAGATATAATAAGTGACACTGTATCCATGAAACAACAGAATGCTATTTAAAAAAAAAAAAAAAGGAAATGAAAAATCAACAGAATGGTTGGACAATAAAGATGAAGAAATCTCCCAGAAAATAGAGCAAGAAGAAAAACACAAAAAAAATATGAGAGAAAAAAATAAGAAAATTAGAGAACCCATTCAAGAGGTCCAACTTTTATAAAGAGAGAAAAACAGAGAGGAAACCAAGAAAACTTCTGAGATCTGAAGCTGTCAGATTGAAAGGGCTCACAAAGTGTCCAGAACAGTGAGTCACAATGCACCTCATGAAAGACACCAGTGGGAAATTTACTAACTCTGGTGATAAAGAGAAGATTCAACATGCTTCTAGAGAGAGGAAAAAAAAAACAGGTCACATACAGAGGATCAGAAATTAGAATGGCTTTGAATTTTTCAACAGTAATACTGGAACCTAAAAGACAATGGAGCAGTATCTTCAAAATGCCAAAGGAAAATTCTGTACAACCCAGAATTCTGTATATAGAATAAAAATATTTTCAGATATACACAGTCTCGAAAAATATACTCCCCAGCCATCCTTTCTCTAGAAGCTATTAACTAAAGGATGTGCTCCACCAACCAAGAGCCTAAGTCAAGAAAGAAACCGTATGGGACACTGGAAACAGACCCAATTCAGGAGCAGGGTGAAAGGTATCAGAAGTCTGGTGAAGAGATTTCTGGGTGGTCGCCGTGCACCACCCAGATGTAAGGGCCACCAGTCCAGGCTAAGAGAGTGACATACTGAAGGCTGTCATCCCCATGGTGCCTATTGCCACTGCACCATCTTTATTTAGGTAAAATTTTTATTGAACTATAACATCCATACAGAAAATTGTACAGATCATAAGTGTACAGCTCAGCGAGTTTTCACAAAGTGAACACATGGGTAACCAGGAACCAGATCAAGAAACAAACATTAGCAGAGCCCCAGAGGCCCTTCCGGGGTCTCCTTCCACACCAAGGGCTTCTAACATCACAGCTTAGTTTTGTCTGTCTTTGAATTCTTCTATAAATGAAATCATGCAATATATAATCTTTTATGTCTGACGTTTTCAGTTCACATTATGTTTGTGAGATTCATGTTGTATGTATGTATATTTCTTCTCATTACTCGATGTATCCCATTTTACAAACATATCTTTCACGGGTAATTTATCCATTTACTGTTGATGGATGTTTGGGTTATAGCCAGTGTCTTCGTTCTCATGAGTAGTGCGGCTGTGCACATTCTATGTACATTTTGTACATAGGCACACATTTCTGTTGCGGTTATACTTAGGAGTGGTTTTGCTAGGACACCGAGTATGCATTTTTAGTACACACTGCCAGTGTTCCAAAGTGGTAAACCATGTAACATATTTTTAACATGTAACATAATAAAAAGTGGTAAACCATGTAACATAAACAGTACAAGATGCCTAGGTAAGGTGAGCCCAGACTTTTATCTGTACTTGGATAGCCCTGACCACATGCTGATGAAATTCCAGCTCCCTGTTTCACACCCTGCTGTGTGGATCAACTGTGGACAGTCTTCTCATCCCACAGAAGTGTCCTCATGAGATCAGCTCCTGAGAACTATAAGTAGCCCACACCATACAAGTAAAAACCAGACTAACAGAGCAGCTCGCCATTCGCCTGGGCCATACATATGGCTGCCCACTAACAGTACCTGGCTGACCTTTCAGCCCTGCCAGAGGCCTGTGTTTTCCAGGATCCTGTCCTGGCCTTGACTGCCAATGTCCCCAAAAGGGATCAATAACTAGAAGTAGGGGTGGCCTGATGGCTCAGTTGGTTAGAGCTTGAGCTCTCAACAACAGGGTTGCCGGTTCAATTCCCGCATGGGATGGTGGGTTGCACCCCTGCAACTAAAGATTGAAAACGGCAACTGGACTTGGAGCTGAGCTGCACCCTCCACAACTAGATTGAAGGACAATGACTTGGAGCCGATGGGTCCTGGAGAAACACACTGTTCCCCAATATTCCCCAATTAAAAAAATAAAATTAAAAAAATAAAATGAAGAGTTCTTTCAAAAAAAAGAAAAAAAAGGAAGAACATTCTGACATATGTGATCTTAAAGGACATTATGCCAAGAGAACAAAAAACGCAGCCACCAAAAGATAAATATTGCATGATTCCACTTAATATGAGGTACGTAGGGTAGTCAAAGTCAGAGAGGGCCAGGGGAGTGAGGAAGCGGGGAGGGGAGTTGTTTAACGGGCAGAGTTTCAGTTTTACAAGATCAAAAGAGTTCTGGAGACCTGTTATACAACACTGTGAATATACCTAACACTACTGAACTGTACGCTTAAAAATGGTTAAGATGGCATATTTAATGTTATGTGTATTTTCTCACAATTTTAAAAAGTCAGGATGGTGGTTACCGCTTAACGAAAGGAAAAGGGTACAATCTAGAAGCCCCCAAGCTAGTGGTAAGTTTCTGTTTCTTAATCTGAGTGGTGGAAACATTGGTATTTGTTTTACTACTATTCTTTAAACTGGTCATGTATGTTTTCTACATTCATCTGAGTAAATGATATATTTCAAAACTGAAAACATGATTCTGGAAAATAAGACAAAATTCCTTAGACTTCAGAAACCATGCCTTTGCATAAGTGTATATATTATGCTAGATAAGTAAAATTGTCAAACGTGGAGAGTTTGACATCACAGCATTTCCAGCAGCATGAAATGCAGCCACATGACATCAAAACAATCAATAAAAGTGAAAAATTCAATTCACTGCAATTTAATACATTTGATTCAGTTCGTTTTTTGGTCTAGAAAAGTAAGTGATTCTCCAAGTGTGGTCCGGGACCAGCAACATCAGCATCACCTGAAAACTTGTTGGAAATGTACGTTCTCAGGTCCCCCCGACCTACTGGGTGACAACTGTGGGTAGGCGGCAATAATCTGTGTTTTAATGAGCTCTCCAAGTGAGATGGCTGCAACTCTGAGAACTGCTCAGTGAGACAAACTGAGCGACCAGTTCAATTCCCTGACTGAAGGGCTACTTAATTCTGGTGTCGTGATGACACAGCCTCCATGTTACACAAAGACTTCATGCTCTGCAGATTCTTGGACATCTTAAGAATAACTCCAGCTCACTCCTTATCAAAGAAATTAACAACAACAATGAAACAATGACATGAGGAAGAAATGACATTCTCAATGGCTGGAGAAATTACAGTATTTTGATAAATTATCACATATCACAAAACCTAAGGCACCTTTCATTAGAGGACACATTATTTGATAATATAAGACCACAAAAGAAAAAAGCCCTGCCACTTAAGCTATATTATAAATGTTGACTGCAAGATATACTCTGATTTCAGAGATGCTAAAATGGGTGGGGAGGGGCAGGAAGTGCATCTTAGGTTCAATGAAATAGGACAGTTCAGAAAGAATCGGTACTGAATTACTCTTTGAATTTGAGTTTGTGAGTCACACAATTTATTATTTGGCTGTTTCATGCCTTACAGGTGGGTTTTAACACTGTTACAAATACAAACAGAAAAAAAAAATAAAAGAAAGTAAGTGAAGAATTTGAGGCTATTTTTCAAACTGACACAATTGTTTCATGGGAGCATTAAGACTACGTTCAAAGAGTAAGCCGGCAACTCACAACCATTGAAGGTTAACTGCCCAAGGGCACAACAGACCAACCTACAAGGAGCTCTGGCAGGGTACTGTCTCATCAGCAATCCTAGAAGGATCAACACTAACTCAGTGCCCACCCTGTGAAGCTTAACAACAGGGAGGTAAAGCTTGTAGAGCATTTTGGATAAACATTCAACCGAAATAATGAAATGCAGGATCTTCTTTATACATGTCATGTTCCAGACTTCCAACCTCCTATCTAGAAAGGCTGGTGCTGATGAGACAGGTTAGTTAGCATGTTGTTAGGCAGATAAGAAGGTCCCGGTAAAATAATCAAAGATAGTCATATCCTGAAACTTCAAGTTCTGAAGTAACTCATTCACTCCAGGACAAAAGGTAATGGCACCTTGACATTAATAAATTATTTCATCAATCCCTTTTGGCCGGACAAACGGAGCAGATCTGATAGGTCGGAATGGGTTCGTTAATCCCGTCAGGATGGCCAAACAGGACAAACCTGAGAGACAATTCCATTAAAAGGCACCAGCTCCCCTTCCCCAAAAAGGCAAAGGAAGGTACAAAGAGCTTTTGCCTCAGTCACTGGGCACCCCATTCGGGACCCCCTCCTGCTTGGGAGCTGCATTTCTTTGCTTTTTAACAAACTACCCTCTTTTACAACTCCTTGCTTCTCCTTGGTCCATGCGTCCATTCTTCGGTTTCATGAGACATGATCCCAACACTCACTCACTCACAGGAAAAAATCTCCTACATCACTGACAGCAGGTAAGAGGGTGGGGGGTGGGGAGGAGAGTGACCGAGTACTGACTAGTCAGTCCTGGGCCCTGGGCTAAGCGCTTTCCACGCGTGCCCACCTGCAATCACACCATCAAAGTGCCGAGGCAGGGGCGGGCTCCTTCTCTGAGATGGGGAAGCGCCCTGAGATGGGGTGACTTGCTAAGCCTCTGTGGCTAACTGGTGGTCGGGCAGAGGTTTGAAACAAGTTCATCTCATTCCAAATCCCATACTTTCCCCACTAGACCTATCTAGTCCAAAGCTATATGCAAATACAGTGTTAAAGACACATTCGGAGGCAGGCCCAGATAAAAAATGGAATTTGCTTATCTATCCTGCATAAGTGATACGGTGTTTTCAGGACTTGTGGTAAGAAGGGGGGTGAGGGAAAGATTTGGGAATTTGAGCAAAGGAAAAATGGCAGAAAGGAGCTTAAGAGTTGAATCAAGTAGTTCTAACTTGTTCAGGACTCTTTATTAGAAGTGAAAAGGGGGCAGCATCCAGGTGAAGAGCAGATCTCAGTAGCTAACGGAGGCTCAAGGCTGACATCCGGCTGCCAGGCTGAAAATACGCAGAGAAATGAGGCCTCCCCATCTGCTAAGAACCATCCCCAGAAATGAGGGCCCGGCTGGGCTCTGACCCATCTCTCACCGACCTGGCTGTGGCTATGACAGTCCAAGAGGTCGTTGCTGATGTAAGCTTGAAGCACGGTCTCCCTCTGCTCTCCGGGATGGGATGTGGTCAAACGCTAGAATGAAGAAAAGCAAAAGGAACAAGTCTGAATGTGGAGAAAAATGTTCATAGAGTGGGTTGTTTTAAACGGCAGTACGAGTAACTACACATTTAACCAAACAAAATAAATAATATCCCGGGGAGCCAGGTAAGCAGCCTACCAGTCCATTAATAAGAAATTACGACATTGTACTTCCACAGGGGTGATGGAGGGGACGTAGGCGTCAACTTACACATGTGAAATCTCCAGGGAAGTGAAGCAGCACAATGCCTGGTGGTAACCGTGCAGGCAAGGGAGAACTCACCAGCTGGCACAGGGGTTTTTGCAGGAAGGGGATGAAGAAGGACGAGCCCAGGAAGGATAAGTAGACTGTGGGCCCGCATAGGGAATATGAGTGTGGGGGTGTGTGTGTGGGGGTAGGGGACAGCTCAGGGAGTTGCAGAAAGACAGGGTGCATTTGCGCTGAGCTCAATGGGGAGGGCACAGGGTAGCTTGCAGAGGGCTGTGAATGAACGCCATGCCAACAACTAGGCTTTATCCTGTAAGGCCTGACACAGCCATACGTAGGGGTACGTAGGGGTAGTTGGGTAGAATTTTGTATATTTTGAAAAGCTTTAAGTCTGTTGTGTTGTTTTAAGTAGGAATTTACTTAATGCCCATAGGGCCAGAAGAAAATGTTGCATGGGGAGCATGTGAAATGAGTGTGTGCTTGTGCATATGGGTGTGTATGGCTGTGAGTTAGGATGTAAGAAAGCCATGTAACTAACGTGAGCAACTGTCCTTGCTTTTCCAGAAAAATCTTACTAGATAAAGGTCCCTGATATGGCAGGCCCTGTTCTGGCCAAGAAGAAGCTGCATGTGTACAGAACAGTGTGGGGAGAGGACAGGAAGAGCAGCAGACACCCCAGAACCGAAACGGGGAGGCCTCTAGAGGTGCACTGACAGACTGGACCCTCTCTCCCACCAAGGAGGGAGGCCCTGAGGGAAGAGAGGGCTATATTAACGAAGGGTGTGCCAGGAGTGTCACATCTGTGGGGTCCCCCTGCTGTCAAGCTCACTGAGGTCAGGCAGGGACACAGGGTGGTAGGGAGGGGCAAGGGGCTGGAGTGGGAGCACTGGAGGAGGACACAGAAAAAATCATAAGACATTTTATTTTTCCTGGTTATTCTGTGAGAATGTCATTCACTTGGCTAAGGAATACTGTCTCACCAAGAGGCTCAGTAGCATGGACTGACAGGAAGTGCCGGGTGGACAAACTAAGAGCCAAAGAGAAGATGACTCTGGTAACTGGAGCAGCCTGGCAAACATCTGGGGAAGGGACAGCTACTGGAGATTACTCGGGCCACCCCACCCACTCTGGTCAACTGACGCAAACAAAACCAGAGCAGACATCACTAGCTGACTGCAGGGCTCTTTCTGTTCATCCTGGATGCATCGTCCTCAGAGCACTTAAGACCTTATTCTTGGAAGCACTTCTAAGCAGCAGAAGTACAAGTGAAGAGGCCGTTTCCTATCTAGAGAGAGGGAAATTGCTCCAAAGCATTTTCATGCCACGATACTCTGAAATTTGGGGATCTGTGAAGGGGTTTGATACTATTCCAGGTGGGTTAGAATGGATCATTCAGTTAAAGGGCCAACCAGTGTTGGCTCAGACCTGTAGTTCTCAAAGTGTGGTCTAGGGAACCCTAGGGGTCCCCAAAGCACTTTCATGGAGTCTACATGATCACAATTATTTTCATAATATTATATAGATATGATTTGTCTTTTTCACGATCAATCTCTCAGAGGCTATGTGAAGTGTGATACTATGACAAACTGAATGTAAAAGCAGATATGAAAATCCAGTTGTCCTCCAGTAAGCCAGACATGAAGAAATCTGCAAAAATGTAAAACAATGCTACTCTTCTAATTTATTTTTTGTTTTGGAAGATAGTTATTTTTTTTATGAAAAATTGATTATTCATGTTATATTCTGGGTTTATTATTGTTCATCCTAAATGAATAAATATGTATTTCAAATTTTCTGTTTTAATTTCTAATACTGTAAATACTGGTAGTTAAAATTCACATAAACTAAAGCTCTTTGGGGTTGTAATTTTTTGAGAGAGTAAAGAGGTCTGAGATCAAAATCTTGAGAACTACTGAGTTAACCATGATCAACCTGAAGACTGGGGAGAAAAGCCACAATTTAGACTAGGCTTTATTTCCCTTAAAGATTTGTTAGTAAGCTTTTAGCCTGCTATGTGCTCGAGGCTGCATGGTAACCTCTGAGTACCGAGGGCTTTGTGGAGGTGTAGTGAGAATGACTCCGTGTTCTAACACACCGACCCCACGAGCCGTGAGTGTGGCTCAGGACCAGGAAAGGGCCAGATGACAGGGGTGTCTCCTGAGCCTTGAAACTGTTTATGTGAAGTTACCGAGGGAAGGCAACGGCAACGGTGACGTCAATACAGGAGTTTTTAAAAAGACGCCAAGGCTGTTTGCAGAAGTTGTTTTTAACCTTAGCTCTTGGTGTCAGCAAGCAGTAGGAAGAAAGATTTTTAGCAGATGGGTTAAGATACAAGCAAGGTGGCCTGCCAAGTAAACCAGCAGGGCTTTTTATGTGTTTTTTTTAACTTCAAGGGAAAGGTACGTACCCAGCGCAGAGCCTGCAACAAGAAGGCTTTCAAGCGGTCGCTGCCCCAAATCAAATCCTTCTTCAGTTTCTCATAATCCAAGGAGGGCAGTAATGGGACATCCTTCAACTTCCTACTCAGCAACACAAGTTCAAAGAGAAAGGAAAGGGCAAAAGGGCATGTTCATTACACCTCCTGAGTATGATGACATCCAATCTAGAGCTGTTGTGACACAATGGACCAGCAGTGGCCCAGTTGTTTTCTCTGTGCTTCTAGAATTAACTCCAGACTTCCACAAAAAGGGGTAGGTCCCAGCCTCCCCACCCCAGTTTCAACTAGCTCAGCTCTGCCTTTTCTGTTGTACATGCCAGGGTTCTCGTAGAACATTTTTCCTAAAATGAGGAAGCCCTGCCTAAACAGCTTTCGAAACCACTGCATTCACATCAGGCTCCATACGTTGGAGATGAAATCACCTTGGAGGCATCATAACTTTCCGCCCAAGTTCTATTTAGAATCCTGAGCAAAGTCCAAAGCTATTAGCATCAGCAGGCCCCAACAGTTCTACCTAAAAACCTGAAGCCACTGTCCCTCTCAAGCCTGAGGGACTGAACTGGGAGACTATGAGGACAGAGTAGGGGTCAGGAAACAAATGTAGGTGCACAGTCAACCCTCTGAGGAGGCAGAAGTAGGGACAGAAGGCATGGGGGACATACCCATAAGACAGGTAGTAAGTAGGACAATTTGCAAAGCCTCCTCAAGAGGACTCCAAGTCAAAGACCTCAGGGGAATCCAGGTTTCAGTTATGAGAGGCCTCTGTTCAGAAATCTACACGATGCAGAATGACCCACCCCTGCCTTGGTCGGCCGGAAACAAAAGGAACCACTTCAGAGTCCTTGTCACCAAAACAAGTGTCTTCACATTTTGTTTTGTTGACTAGGAGGACACTGGAGTGTGTGGAAAAACTGATGAAAGCGAAATGAGGTCTGTGGTCTAGTTAATAGTACTATATGTTAATTTCTGTATGTTAATGTTAATTTCTCCATTTTGATATTGTACTACAGTCATATAAGATGTCACCATTGGGGACGCTGGGGAACTCAACTTCCTGTGAATTTATGATTGTTTCAAAATTAAAAAAATTAAAAAACAGAGCTGACCCGGTGGCTAAGATGGTTGGAGTGCTCCTAACGCCGAGGTCGCCGGTTCGATTCCCACACGGGCCAGTGAGCTGCGCCCTCTACAGCTAAGATCGTGAACAACGGCTCTCCCTGGAGCTGGGCTGCGGTGAGCAGCTGGAAGATGGCGTGGGTTGCCGTGGGTTGCTGTGTGCTGCCATGTGCTGCTGTGGGCTATCGTATGCTGCCACGAGCGGCCAGCAGCCTGCGAGAGCTGCCGGGAGATGCTGTCAGCGGCCAACCAACAACTGGCCACCTACGACTGGCGACTGACTGCCTCAGCCCGGGGGCGGGGGGAGTGGGGGGAGCGCAAGGCTCATAACACCAGCAGGGGCCAGGGAGCGGTGTCCTACACAACTAGACTGAGAAACAACGGCCTGAACAGGAGTGGGGGGGAGGCGGAAGAAGGGGTAATAATATTAAAAAATATATATATATATGATTCTTCTAATACTGTGCAGGGACTATTAAAACCCCCTGCACAATAATAAATGGGAACTCATGGAGAATTATGTGAAAAGACGAAAGATGAAGGGTTCCAATAGACTGAGATAATACCTCTGGGACGTAAGATTTCAGGTACTTAAATTTTCTTCTTTATCTGTTTCTATAGCATTTAATTTTCTATAATGAACATGTATTACATTACAGGGAAAAATTACATGCTAGTTTTTTTAAATATTAGTTTTTAAAAGACAAAATGAAATCCTCTTACAGGGCCAGAAAGAATAGGCCAGAAAAAAGGACAACACACGAGACCTCAGTGACCACTCCTGGGAGGAGTGTCTCCTATTTTATACATCAAACAGTAAACCCATGTATGTGGGCACACTGATTCTTTTGACACTTTCTTTTTCCAAGGCAGATACTATTGTGATTTAAAAACTAATATAGATACTTTTAAAATTCCAATTATAAATAACTGGCCAGTATTCTCCAAAAGTGTCAAGGCTGAAGGACAAAGACTGAAGAACGATGTCAAATGATAGGAAACAAACACATGACAACAAAATCAACATGTGATCCTGGACTGAATGCTAGACCAGACAAAGGACCCAACGGGACAACTGGTAAAATGGGGACGAGGCCTGTAGATCAGATGATCCTGTATTAGTGTTAATTTTCTGATTTTAATAACTGTACTGGGATTGCATAAAATATTAACAGTGGGGAATCTGGACGAAGAATATAGGGAAATTCTTTGTACTATTTTTGTAACTCTGAAATTATTCCAAAATAAAATTTTAAAAAAAGTTTTTAATTTAAAAATTAAACAGGCTCTTGTTCTAGACCAAAAAAGTTCCATTTGTAAAGCCAAGTCTGATGATGTTCTGTAGCTGGGGTGCTTCTATTGGAAGGAAGAAACACTGTCATGTTGGGGCCATATTTACTTGCCAATAAGGGCAAAATAACCAACTAAATGTATTGCCAACTGAGTTGCTCAACAACCCGGTTTTCCATGGTCCAGCCACTCCCCACTGTCCACAAAGACTGGGTCATACCTTCTCCTTTGTCCACCTAACCCATTTCACTAACTACCCTCCTTTACCCTCGCAGGTGATCTTGCCTCTTCTGTCACTGGGAATAACATAAGCAAACACCCAAGAGTTTGTTAAGTTCCCGGCACTGTATTAAGTGCTATATACGTATTAACTCATTTTTAATCCTCCAAACAATCCTGTAATACAGTTATTATCATTGTTCTCAGTTTATAAATGAGGAAGCTGAGGCACAGAGAAATTATATAAGTCAGAGGTCACAGAGCTGGTGGCAGAGGTGGGATTTTAACCCTAGCAGTCTGTGCTCATAAGCATTACATTACTCAGCCACCGTCCGAAAAGAACAAAGTGCAGGTCCACGTCAGACTCAGGCAGGACCAAGGGAGGAGGAGTGTTGTGTGTATTTCAGGTGTCTTAGGAATCTCACAGGAACCCCTACCCCAGAGGACTCAGAGGGTCACCAGAAGCCACCCCAGTCCCCATGTCCATGCCAAAGGTTCTCAAGCTCTTTGCAACACACATGCCTGATGAAGTTTGTGTGCCTTAGACACCCCCATGGTGACACCCTAATGGATCTGGACAGAAATGCTCAGGCATCCACAAAGCTATCCTGTGCCTTGGTGACAGTGTGAACCAGCAGAGAACATAACATTTAGACATTGCAACACTCTGCTGACTGCCCTCGAACAGTAGATTAAATTGATTTCTAGAGAATTTTATAAGAACTATTTAACAATTTTTTTCCATTTGATGCTGCCTCAACAAAATAAATAGAATTACCATTAAAATATACTTCTAGCTTAACAAGTTACTTATAATTATTGGTATTTCCTTTACTATCCACATGGAGCTCTAGCTAATCAAAGGCATTCCTCTAAGCTGGGCTGTTAAGATGAATGTTTATTAAAGTCACTCTGAATTCCAATCTAACCCATAGCTCTCCTCCACAGTAACAGTCTCCAAGTGCAATTACTTACCCGGGTGCCAAGGAGGCTCTTAACATGGTTGAAGCCTGGGGGGCGGGGGGAGGGGAACGGAAGAAAACAGACCATGTTAAACATTGATAGCGATGCATTAACCCTAAAACACCTCACTGTAACAGCACAGAATCAAGACCAGCAAAGTTTTTGACCCACAAGGATCCTCCAACCATAGTCATATATGATTTAAAAATTAACCCGAGCCAAAGTTAATCAATACACTACTGATACATTTCCCAAGGCACTCACCCTTGGGTTGTGGCTACTCCACTCCAAAGACACTCTATAAAAAAACAGGTGGGGTCTCCCCAACCAAACTCCCAGAGGCACATAAAGCTGCTTAGTCAAACACAGCATGGAGACCAACAGCAGTGAAAATCATTTAATCATCCTGCTTTTTTCTTTATTAAGATTTTATCTTTGAGTATAAAACGTACTTTGCACCAAGTCAAACACTATAGCGGTGTTTATAGAAACAAATTAACGTGACCTCTGCCCTTTAATCCTGTCTATAGGCCAGATCATTGCCCCCTTTATGGACATTCACATTGTTCCATTTATTTATTTAGTTTATTTTTTTTGCCACTACAAGCAATACTGTATGAAACATGTACTAAAATAGAAACAACCACATGCTGTGTGGGGCAATTGTTTGCAGCAACTCAAACCAACTGTGGAAAGATTTTTGAGAAAACAAAGGAAATGTGACTATGGACTGCACTATTATATGATACTAAGGAATTAGTGTTAATTGTATTAGGCACCGTGGTTCTGTTTTGTTTTTGTTTTCTTAGAGCCTTTATCAGCTAGAGATGTATATTGAATTATCTGCAGGTAAAATGATATAATGTTTGGAATAGGTTATAAAGAACTCCAAGAAAAGGAAATGAGTAGAGGAGAAGAAAGTAAATCTCATTTGTGTGGAGCCCTTTCCTAAGGGGTAGGCAGTGGTACCTGGTCCTCTGTGTCACCACAGCCCTCCAACGGTCATTATCCATGCTTATCAGATTGATCTGTGATTATTTTACAATTATTTCTATCTTTCCCCTTCAGCAGACATTGAGTCCCAAAGAACCAGAGATAAATCACCCTCGAGTCCCCAGCACCAGGTACAGGGCTTGGACATACGGAGGCACTCAGTCAACGTTGGTTGAATGAATGAATGAAGACTGACTTCAAAAAGTGGGTACCGCAGAATCCTTTACTGATGTATGATTTAATGTATCAGCCTTGGCCAATCACCCTGCTCTCTTGCTTCCCTCTGCAGTATTTACAGACCACACAGATCCCCACCCTGAGACATGAAACCCAGCTTTCAAATGGCTATGACCATGCACGCTTTTGTATTTTTTAACCCTTGACTTTTTTTTTTTTTTTTAATTAAAGGAATTACCTATTCCTTTACTGGTCTTATAAGACCAGTAAAATAAGACCCAGTCTTACCTTACTGTAAGACCCGGTCTTATATAACATAAGACCGGGTCTTATATTAATTTTTGCTCCAAAAGATGCATTAGAGCTGATGGTTCGGCTAGGTCTTATTTTCGGGGAAACACGGTATTGGCCTCTTCATTCACTACATCTACCAAAGTACCAGGTCCTACTAATTCTATCACTAAATCTCTCTCACATCTGCCACTTCCCCCAACCCCCATGCCAGGGACGCCATTCAGAACTCCCTCTTCTGAACACCCAATAGCCTCCAAATCACAGTAATCACTGACATTTACTGAGAGCTTTCTCTGTATCAGAAACACTGTTCTGGGTACAGTACATCCATTAAGTCACCTCGTCCACTGTCACTTCCATCTCCGGATGAGGAAACAGGGAGGTTAAGTAACTTGCCCGAGGTTGAGAGTCAAACCAGGCAGTTGGGTTCCAAAGCCCACGTTCGCTCGGCTCCACTACTCTGCTTTGAGTCCCTCTCTATCTCCAGCCCTCCTTCCACACTCAGCTCAAAGTGATCTTTGTAAGAGTCACATTTTCTCCTGCCACTGCCCTGGCTCTCCAGCCCACCCATCCCCTCAGCCTGTTCCTCAGACACCCACCCCTGCTGGTCACCCGGGGCCCTGCTTCTAGCCCCAGCTCCTCCCTCTAGTCTCCCTGACTCCCCATCCTGCAGAGCTCAGCTCAGACAGCCTGAGCTGGTGACACCACTCCCAGCATCGCCCCCCACCCACTCTCGGAACCTTGGCAAGCTTCTACTGCATTCTGTACTTAGCACCTTCACGTTGTGTGGTATCTGTTTCTCCTTCCCTCTAGTAGTTCTCAGCCGAGGGGCAATTTTGCCCCCAGAGGACACTCAGCAATGTCTGGAGACATTTGTGGTTGTCACATCTGGGCATAGTGCTACCGGCGCCTAGTGGGTCGAGGCCTGGGACGCTGCTAACCGTCCGACAATGCACAGGCCAGTCCCCACAGCGAAGAATTATCCAGCCTGAAAGACCAACACTGCCAAGGGCAAGAAACTGCTCTAGACACAGGTTTGCTTTTTGTTAATCATCTTCCTAACTAATTCTCAGCCGGCACAGAGCAGATACCGAAAAACACTTTTTCTGAAATGAACTGAATTCCACAAGGATGTGCAATCACACCCATGGCTGACAGGAGGGCCAGTGAGGGTGCCGGCAGTGGGTGCAGGGGGACCCCACGAGAGTATACCAGTCAGCACAGCTTCCTCTCTCTTCTGCGTCTCCATGCTGAGCTCCCTGCTCTGACAGGTTGCTGGAGCTGAGCAGTACCAAGCTCTGGTTTGTTACCTTAACACTGACCTCTGGGTATGAACTTGGAGAACTCAGAGCAGGCATAGCGGCGCTTCCATCCCTGTGTGGTGTCATTAATGACAATGCTTGAACATTGAGGGGGCTGCTCTGATCTGCTGAGCAACTGTTACTTTGGACTAGGTTTCTAAATGTCACCGACACCAGCTGCGCGTGCTGCGGACACAGCTACAACAGGCTAGCCAAGAAAGAGAAACCCTGGGAAGAGAAAGACAGAGGCTCCAAACCACCAGTCAGTTGGAATAATCTCCCTCACAAGCTAACAGTGGGTCTTAGACATGGATGGACGAGCCCCAGAAAGGATCCCCTTGCTAAGGAACTGCTCAGGAGGCCCTGACTGCAGCCCACCTGGGAGCTGTGTGAGTCCAGGACTTTGTGCCAGGAGCTGAGGGGAAAGTCCCTCTGCTTGGGGGCCTCAGAAGGAAGCTGGCGCCCCCAGTCACATGGATGTGAGTGCACAGGAGGTGCTGGCCCATCTGAGGAAGCAGAGTATGGACGTGGGGCAACCGTTCAGGGCACAGGTGGAGGACAGTGGAACAAAGAAGGCATTAACCCAGCAATCAGTCATCGAGCATCTACACTGCCAGGCTCAGCACAAGGCTCTGTGGAACCTGCAGGCATGGGAGAAAGAAATTCCCACCTGAGCCAAGTGAAATGGTGGCATTTATGCCTCCGTCACTTCTCAGCTGCAGACAAGGAACCTGAGCTTGGCCCTCAGTGGTCACGGAGTGGGGGAGGGGGGTTTCCAGGGGCCTAGGACAGCTCTTGGTGACAACAGAAGGATGAGGGGCTTTGGTAACGATACATGACATCGGTGTGTTTGGTAATGATACATGGCATCGGGGTAATATGATGAGAGTGTCCCTGGGTCAAAAGCGACCAGAGATTCACTGGGTGAGGCAAAGGCAAACAGTCCTTTACCGAGAGGCTTCTCCATGGTCTGAGGCGAGCTATTGAGTGTCGTGAATCTCGGCGTAGAGCATGTCTCAAACTTATCACCGTAACAGTTGGTTTGGGGGACAGGAAAATCCTGTGGGATCGGTGCTACTCGGCACGTACTTTGGAAAATACTGCTCCATAGGATGGCAGGTGCATGCAGCCCAGGGAGGGTCAGAAAGAAAGAGCCATGATGACACCAGTGGAGGCTGCCGAGCCCTAGGTGACAGGGGACTGGAAACCCCCTCAGACTAGGCCCGTCTGCGACTAAGCCTTCTTCCCTGGCCCTGCTTGAGCGGGACTAAAGCTGGACCACTGTTGCCGCTTGTGGGGTGCAGAGCAAGACAGCGAGGGCAGGACCTCAGGCAAACGACCGTAAGGAGATTAAGTAGCCACAGTGGGACACATGAGGAAATGTGCCTTAGCAATGGGGCTGAAGAAGCAAAGCAGCAGCCCCGCCCTATGGAGAAGGGAGGGTGCCAGGGCCAATTCTGCAACGAGAAGGGGGCCTCGCATGACACCAAAAGGCAGAATTTGGTAAATGGAGGAGGGGAGGGCTGGAATGGAGACCTTCGAATGAAGATCTGGAAATGGAGCTACGTAGGTGGAGTGGGAATGCTCAAGTGTCTGAATGTGCTACTAAGCTCTACAGAAGCTTCTCGGGCAGGAGTCTGTCTGGCTCACCAGGTCGCCTGCTTCACTGCTCTGAGAGCCTGGAGTGGGGCAAGGTGCCAGGCTGGGGTGCGGGGGCTTCTCGTGGTTTCTGTGACCAGAGCTGAGCTGGAGGGACAGATGGGCGCCACAGCGTGGGAGGCTGAGCACTTTGGACCTGAAGCAATGACAGGTATTCAGCAAGGCAGTAACATGATCAGATGCCTGTATGTACCTAATCCTTCCTGAAACTTGAGGGCATAAATAAATAAGACACAACCAAAAAAACCACTCCAGCTCCCGTGTGAATGAGCAATCAGAAAGGTGAGAGCTTTGAGACCGAGACTAGCCGGGAAATGTTGCTTTAAGCCAGCATAGAAACAGCGAGAGCTTGAACAAACAAGGCCACAGGGAAGGAGGAAGCCCGCTCAGATCCCAAGGCCACTTGAACAGGGGTCAAGGCGAGGGAAGAGCCTCAGGTGCCTCCCAGGCATTTCCTGGAGTGTCATTCACAAGACAGGAAATACAGGAGGGCAGACCACCTGTTTGGAGGAAAAGACGAACCCAGATTTGGACTAAGAAAATGGGATGTGGCTGTCAGACAGACATTCACAGGGAGAAGGCCCGTCAGTCTGGGTTTGGAGGTCTGGGGAAGGTCTGAGCTAACGGCACAGTCACCCCTGCCAGTCATGGTCTTACCAAGTGATTGAAAGCAAAGGTGCCAAGTCCTCTTGTCACCAGGTCAGTTCAGGTATGTGACAAACATAGGTGTGTGAAGTGTAGCCAGGTGCGCAACTCCCCCTGCCCCAATATACAGAGCACTGGGCCCAGAAAAGCTGCCTCCAATGGGGTGGCCTCCATGCAGGCCAAGGGCTGGCACCTTGCCAAGACTTAAGACGCCACATAAGGGGGACTTCCAGGGCGGAAGATGCTGACCTTCAAGCTAGAGCTCTGGTCCCCACAACAGGAAGCTTCAGGAAGAATCCTCCTGAGCAGAACAGTGGCACAGTAGGTTTCCGGAACAACTGCACGAGGCCATCCTGGAAAAGGGCGCCCTCAGTCCCTGCTGGTCTTACTGCTAACAAAGATGGGTGACCTTGGAAGTCCAGGTCTTCTATGATACGCATAAAGTCTTTAAGGTATTTAATGCTATCACACCTGGAAGCATTTTAACTTGTATTTCCCATAAGGTGTACTCGGAGTTGTTGAAGAAAGGGAGGATTAACTCCCAAATGGGCCATTTTTCCAAATAGGGATGTGTTTAAATGGAAACTCCCCAGCCAATGAACCCATAAACCCAGTGGTGCCACTCAGGTGGATTCACCCAGGGGGCTAAGCTCAAATTTCCATCTTCAGACTGTTTCATACTTGCCCAGTGATAAGAAGAGAAAGACAGAACAAGACGTTTTCAAATGCTATTTGCTGCATACAAAGATGTATGGTACATCACAAGAAACAGCAAAAAAATTAAAAAGTCACCAAAACATCTGCTAGAGGAATGGTTAAATATACCATACTGTTCTCCAATTAAAACTCTAGAGATAAGGAAAATATAAACATGCTAAAAGGATATGGAAGACTCTTAAAAATGTACTGCTAAGTGACAGTTGCAGAACACTTTGTGTAATAAAAACTGATATATATATAATTTGTAAAGTGATAGAAGGATGCACTCGAAACAGTCGATAGCAGTACAGGAAGGAAGGTGAGATGGGGTAAGCGTGAAGGAGAAAAGAGGTTTGTGTTTTGCTCTACTACTAAATTGTTATATATTTTCCAGTGAACATATTATTCATGTATTACTTGTGTAATCTTAGAAAACAAAAAACTCTACCTCTTGTGCCCTGAGGAGGAAGCTTCTCTTACGCCTTGTCACTAGATTCCTGGTATTATAACAGCAGATTTATCTCGGATCCTAGCTGATCTGGTAAGGACTATGGAATAACAAACCTGAGATTAGGGTGGTGACAGGCAGTCAAACTGGAAGAGCCCATCTGGGAGAGTTCTCTTCTCAAAAAAATTAATCCTCTCATTATCAATCCTGGGAGCACCTGGATTTGACTGCCAGCTCCAATAATGAGAGATTTTTGGACATGGACTAGGTAGTATGGAAACACCTTTCTTCCCAGTCATGGTGTTTCCTCTACGTGCCTCCATCAGCGTAACATTTACCCCCACCCCTCAATCCGGGCAATGAGCCTGCTCACAGAGCACAGGTCAGTCCTGCTCCTGGTGGCGGTGGTGGTGGTGATGGTGGCAAGAGGTTTGGCGAGAGCTGTCCATGATGCACTGGGTTCAAAAGTAGGAAACCATCAGTGTCTGGATGTACCTAAATTCTATACATAAACCTCTGAAGGACTTAAAAAAGAATGTTCATGTGCTGGAGATGTATGTCTCTCTTATAGATGACAAATCGTCTGCTTAAGAATGTTTCATTATTCAGACCACCTAGCAACCATTATCCAGACCACTGGACATCTATCTGGAAGATTATCGTCCTGAGCCAATCCATGGGTTAAGATCGCAGGACAGACTTTTCCCAAACGTGTGGTTTTTACTAGTAAAATTCTCGACTTTTTTTTCTCCTTTGGAACACTCTGGATATTTCCCAGTTGTGTTTTCAATTTGCAAATCTTAAGACACTTGAATAAAGCTTTGCCATTTTTAACTAAAAAAAAAAAAAAAAAAAAAAAGGAAACCCACCTGCCTACAAATAAAACCCATATTCTCCAATACAGTGGAACCTCGGTTTTCGAACATAATCCGTTCCAGAAGTCCGCTCGAGTTCTGAAACGTTCGAAAACCGAGACACGGTTTCCCCATAGAAAGTAATGCAAAATAGATTAATCCGTTCCAGACCTTTAAAATCAATCCCTAAAACTGCAAATTTAGCATGAATTTTACTACCTAGTTATACCATAAGTCCGTAAAATTTACGGCGTTTGTAAACCGAAATGTTCGTCAACAGAGATGTTCGAAAACCGAGGTACCACTGTATAAGCTTTGTCAGTATCAACTGGGATATTTTCAGCTACTTTGCCCTTTATTTGTTTGTCCTATTTTTCGATTGGTGTAGAACTCAGTGGGAAAGAAGGGTGCTACTTACTGAGCCCCATCAAACTTTCAACAGTGAATGAGGTTGTGGAAGGCCAGATTTTTAAAGGTCAGACTTAAAAGGCAATATCAAAGTACCACACTTCATACGTAGATACTAGCGGGTCTCTGATGGGCCGAGCCAAGCCTCTTTTCAAGGTCAACAGAACACCCAAGGAGATGGTGATCAAGACCACACTAAAAAGGAGGCTGGCCTGTGCCTGCTTATTTACTCTGAAATCGATGATCTTCTGTTTGGACCTAGAGGAGAATTTATGCCCTTAAAAAAAAAAAAGCAATCTTCTCCTTCCAAACCCTACATGTTATCAGTTCAGTCACTAGCTAGCCCATCTAAACTGTATCCTAACTTCCTCTTCATACATGATAAGTCTGATATCATGCATTGACTTTAGCCATGCCTAATCAACTGCAATATATTTTATACTTTTACAATGACCCCATATCTGCTTTTTATCATCGTGTAGAAAAATCTCCTAGGAGCAATAAAAGATTATTTGCAGCTTTATTGCCTATTCCTAAGGCAATGACTCAGTAAAAAGGAAATGGTTATGAGCTTAGGTAAACAGAGCTCATCTTCTCTCCCCTGGTTTCTAAGGCTTAGAATCTGAACCTTAATGGCACCGTACCAGGGAAGGATGGCAGGACTAGTTTCCTGACAAATGATGGGAACTTCTAATGGCATAAAGTTTCAGATGCGTAATGCCCCGTCCCTCTTATAACAGGACATCAGTTTTAAATAAGCTGGATGCATCACTCCACCAACAGAAATGGAAATATAGGCATTGTTGGACATGCAAGATGGGACAGGATTTTGTAACATACACCTGGAATACATTAAATATTTGCTGATTTTAATAAATAAATGGGAGGGAGGGAAGAAAGCAGTGGTCTTACTACACATAGATTCTACTATGCTCATCACTGCTAAAAAGCCATCCTTTTGGATAAACACACTCTGCTATTCAACTGACAGCTAACTGTAAAGTGCACTTAGCCCCTCATTCTGGAGTGCCCACAAGGAGGTTACCTTTCTGAAATCCGGATGTCTCTGTGTGCTTTATTGACAATTTAAAAATGGCCAATTCTCTAAGATTTTTGCATGCTAAAAGCACTGTGGCCAAAGCAGCACAGACTCTGCAGCATCCAACATCCCATCCACGTGCCCACACAACCAACAGCTCTGCAGTGCTTCTGTGTGCACCTCAACCGAGCATGTGGCCAAAGACATTTGCTCTTCACCATCATACTATGGCCTTTCTATGAAGATGCACAAGAGAAAGCACCCTCAGGTCTTAGCACCAGAATAACCACGGGAAGCAGTTGTCTGACCTCCTAGTCTTCTTTAAAAAACGTGTTTAAGCTTGTTTTTAAAATTATGATAGCAATACATCACTGGGAAAAAGTTCACTGTCTAAAGGGCACAGAGGGAACCTCAGTGACATTGAAAAGGTCTATTTTACGGATGTGTGGTGGACTCGTGAGCGTTTACTGTTGTGCTTTCTAGATTGCATGTGCAGCACAAATACATAGATGCAGCAAATAAGACATAATAAACATTATATAATCATTCTCTCTTCCTCTGTAAGTAAAGCATGTAACTGCTCACGTGTCCCTTTTTGCAGAAGCTGCTGGAAAGCTCAGAGTCAAATCTGTGCCTGCCTCTTCCGGCACACAGCAACTTATGACATGTATTTTGGTACTAGCCTTAGCCCCGGCTTTTACGTTTATGATTCCTACCCTTATTTTCCTCTAACCACAATTTATTTTTTTCACCAGTGTTACTGAGATGTTGACATATAACACGGTGTAAGTTCCAGCTGTACAGTGTCATTTGATACAAGTATGCATTGTGACATGATGACCACAATAAGGTTAGTCAACATATCCATCACCTCACCTAGTTACTTTCTATTTTTTTTTGCAGTGAGAATACTTAAGATCTACTTCCTAGCAACTTTCAACAATACAGTATTGTTAACTGTATTCACCATGCTGTACATTAGATCCCCAGAACTTATTCATCTTATAACCAGAAGTTTGTACCCTTTGACCAGCATCTCCCCCTTTCTCCCATCCCAGGCCCCTGGAAACCACCAATATACTTTCTGTTCCTACGAGTTCTAACCACGATTTCTTTATTTTTCTTTATTTTTTCATTTCTCATATTTGTGTTTTCTCTTCTTGTCATAATAAGCTGCTTCAAACCTACCTGAGAATGAGGTAGGGTATAAATATTTCTTTTTAAGACTAAAAAAGGCCTCTGTTTATGTAGACCCTGATATTAATGCCAAACCCTTAAGAGGCCTGGCTCTGACCCCTGGGGGTCCCTCAGATCCTCTGGCTCCACCCACTCAGACTCTGGACCAGACAGCAGGTTGGTGTGAGCTCCTGGACATGGGCTCCCGAATTGTGAAAACTTCCCTGAGAGACACTGGTGTACCCACGGCCCTGGTGGAGGACCCCACTGAACACCACGTGCCTCCAGAGGAACTGTCCTAAGGACACATCACCTGTGTAGTATTTTGGCCTGGGATGCAAACCTGAATCTAATCATGAAGAAACCGCAAACATAAAAGAAGAGGTGTTCTATTTTCAAAAGAGGGGAGGGACCATATTCTCCTAAATTGTCAAGGTCATGAAAGTCAAAAAGAGACTGGGGGAACGTTCAAGAGTAAAGGAGCTTAAAGAGTCATGACAACTAGATGCAATACGTGACCTCATACTTCCAGGGTCAGAGAGAATGCTATAATGGCTCAATTCACAAAACTGGCAAACGCACAGAGTAGGTAAGAATATTGTTATCAATATTAAATTTACTGAAGTTGATAACATATGGTTATGTAAGACAATATTCCTGTTAGGAAACACACTCTGCACTGAAGGATTTAGAAATAAAGGGCCATAGTAGATTAATTTGTCCTCAAATAGTTCAGAAAACAGACTCGTGTGTGTGTGCGTGTGTGTAAAAAGTAAACAAATGGGTAAACTGCCAAGGTTGATGAATGTGGGTAAACGGTATACAAATGTCCTTTGTGCTATTTTTACAACTTTTCTGTGTGTGCAATTTTTCCAAGTAAAAAGTTAAAAAAGAAAGCCTCTGTCTCAGACCATACAACTTCCAATATGGCAGTTATTTTAAAAAGAAAATAGTTTCATTCGTTTCCTACTGATTTGCTCACTGGCACTGACCCTTGGCACCTCATCAAGCAGAACTCACCTCTCTCCACCACCCCCGCGAGGCCGCCCCTCACCCACCACCCCCGGAAAGCCATCTTCCAGCAGCTCTTCAAAAACAGCTTTCTTCTCCTTCTGGGAATTTATAGTTCTCCAAAGCCAGCTGAAATGCAGACGCCTGAATGCTATTTTCTCCTGCTCTTTCATTTTTTTTAGTTACATTATTTTACGCTGAGGTAGGGGGCAGACCATGGGCACAGAGCCTCACCGTCCCGGGCCTCGTGAAGTCCACGCTGTGCGCCAGGCTCTGCCGCATCTGGTTACTGAAGAGGCGGACACAGACACTCTGCAGGTACTCGGGGGTGATCTGCAAAGAGGACATGAGGACGGGGTAAAAGGCACGAATCTCCCCCAGAGACAGCTGAGGCCCCGGGAAATGATGAGCGCCCTCCGTCAGGTATGGAGATGAAACTGACTTTTACGGAGGTGCTCTCGGGCGTTAAAGCATTGAGCCTGAAAGAAAAAAACTGCTAACACGCTACAGGTATGATCACGGGACGTCACACCTTAAATTATGTAATTCCACTTGATGTACTCCCACTGTCACGTAAAATAAACTGGTCTTAAATCTTTTTTTTTTTCTTTTTGGTGTTGTTAATTCAAGAAATAGTCACTGGGTGGCCACAATGTAGCACAAAGAATGCTGGGCTTAAAATCTGAAGAAGATCTGGGCTCGAGTCATAGGCTCGAGAAAACCAATGGCTCTGCCTCTTGCTTTCCTGACCTGCTGAGTGAAACGAATAACGTCCACGTCTCTGGGTCATGGTGAGCAGGTAAACGAGATCATGGATGTGCTCAGCATGTGAAAGGTGGCTTGGGAAATGCTTACTGAATGAGTGACGGAGACATCTTCATAAATTATCAAGTGCTTGATAACAAGAGGTTGGATTATTATTCCCATCAATGTGACTGTATTATGGCGCTTTTCTTTGGCATTTCTCATACCTCTCATTAGCTACTATAATTTGGGATGGATATACAACATCTAAGGTAGTAATCTGAAATTTTTTTCTTGTCATGTTTTGATAAAAATAATACATGGACATTTAAAATGTACACATGCCAATCCCACTCTTCTCCCACAACCAATCCCTGGAGGTAACTATTATTAACAATTTTGCACCCCTCCAGACTGTTTTCTGTGTCTGATTGTTAAAGGGGAACCTCCTTTTCCTCAGCCTCATGATTCCATGTGGTGAACTTCCTTATGCGAATGCAACTGGCCCCTCTCTCTGCCTCTCACTCACTGGTCCCCTGTATGTATAAGAATGCTCATTGTAACATTTTCTGTAATAGCAAACAAACAATCTAAATACTCGTCATCAGAGAGCTGACCACTTATGGTTCACCCTTACAATGGAATAGTGTACAAGCATCAAAAAGAATGGGGAAGGTGTGGTTACGTGGAAAGATCTCCAAAATATATGGAAAGCAAAATAACAAGTTTCAGAAGAGTAATGGGTCACAGGATCCCAAGTATGTACACACACACACACACACACACACACTCGCTTATGCACAGAAATGTTCCAAAATAACACACAAGAAAACATTAATCTTGAATATCAATGAGGAGGTGAGACTAAGGAATTGAGTGTGGGAGGGGGCTGTCCCCCACCCCGTATCTCTCTCCGTGTTGATACTTGAGGGCCTTTCAATCCCCACCTGCTGGTCTGTGGGCCTCTGCTTTCACACGCCAGCAAAAAGAGCTCATGTGCCCATCTTTGGTCAGTGTGCCACACCTGGCGTCACGTCAACCCTGGCTGTAAGAGGCACATTAGATGATGGCAGATATTTTTCAATAGGAGAGAAGGCAAAAGGATAAATATATGCTTTTCTTTTTATTTATTCCTATACTGTTCGAATGTTCTAACTATGAGCATGTCTTTTTTGGGGGTCAGCAGTGGCTATAAAAGCTGTTTTTGTTTTGTTTCTGGTACTTTTCTGTATTAAAGTCAATACACATGTTATTTTTAAAACTAAAAACAAACAGCTAACTTTAAAAGCCAATGTTGAAGACATATATTTTAAAAGATCCTCACTAACTGCAGGATAATGCACAAATCCCTACACTTGGTCTACAAGTCTCCCCATGACCTTCATCGATCCACCTCTCCAGCGCCATCTTCCAACATGGGGCCACTGCCCCCACTTTGACCATTCCAGCCTCTCCAAGCAACTTCCTGTAGTTCTGAGAATGTTTGCGAGCTGTGCTTTCCTCAAGGACAAAGAGGTTTCGGTGCAGGACATTAAAGCATACTAAAAGCTACTGTAGTAAAAAAAACAATGCATTGCTAGCTTAAGCATAGTCAGATCAATGGGGAAAAAAATGCAATCCCATTATATGACCAAAGTAGCCCTTCAAATGAGTGAAAAAAGAGGTAAATAGTTCTGGCTCAAATGGTTATCTTTTTTTTTGGGGGGGGGGGCGGGTAGTAGATTTCCTCCTAACATCATCTATCAAAAAAAAATTCCATATGGATTAAAGTGTTAAAGGTAAAATTAAAACAATTAAAAGCAAACAACCAATAGAGGAAAAGTAAGATGACTGTTTTGGCTCCTTCAATGGGAAAAGCTGTTTTAATAACACTATGGAAAGGCAGAATGAGTAAAGGGAAAGATTAATAGATTTGACTACATAATAATGTAAACTTTACTAAATTAAGAAACATCAAATTAAAAAGCCAGCAACAAACAGGAAACATATTTACAGAAGATGAAGTGAATGGCCCATGTCTAAATGCCACGTCCTAAGCTGACTTCTTGACCCCCCCAAAGCTCCACCTAAGGCCTTCCCTGTCTCAGCTCATGGCAATGCCATCTTTCCAGTGGTGTAGGCCAGAGACTTGGAGTCATCCTTGACTCCTGTCTGTCTGTCCGTCTGTCTCTCCCCAGGTCCAGTCCAGCAGGAAACACTGTTGGTGCAACCTCATAACACCCAGGTGACCATTCCTCCTGCCTCACCTGCTGCCACCACCAGGCCTCGCTTCCAGGACTGCCAGATCCTGCCCACTGTCGCCCTAAGTTTCCCTAAGCCCCGCTGTAAACTAGTCTGCAACAATGACCAGGTGGTCCTTTCACACACAGCATGCCAAACCAGGCCACTCCACTGTTTGCTCCCCAGTTTACGGGTAGTGAAGGCCCAAATCCTTACCATGACTCCCCGCCACCCCACCCCATGACCTGCCATGTCCCGCTCTCCCTCTCCACTCTCCCTCTCTCTGCCTCACTCGCTGCACTCTAGCCATACCAGGTCCTCACATCACTGCTCAAACACACGAGGCACACTCCCATGTTTGGCCCGTTGCACTGGCTGTTCCTTTGGCCTAGAGTTCTGCGAGAATCTCAGAGAACTAACTGCATAATTAATTCCCACACTTCCTCCAAGTGTTTACTCACACGTCCACTATCAATGACTATTTAAAATTGCCCCCTGCAATTTTATACACATATCCCCACAAACTCTGATCCCCTTTACTCCGCCTCACTTTTTTTCTTGTAACACTTGTCTTTTCTTACCCTCTACATAATGTACCTATCTACTATGTTTATGTTTACTATTTATAATCTCTCTCCCCTACTGGGATGTACCCTACAAGGGGCAGGAATTTTTGTTTCACTGCCTGATGCCTCATGTATCCCAAATGCCTAGGACAGAGCCTAGCACATAGTAAGCATTCAACAAATCTTTGTCAAATGAATGAAAACCAGCATATAAAAAATGTTCAGTTTCATGTGTAATCAATGTAGTGTATATTCAAATCTTTAGATACTATTGCTCACTGATCAAATGTGCAAAATACAAAAATTTTAATAATACCCAAAACTGGCAAGGGTATAAGAAAACGAACTCTCAGTGGAATCAGATTAGCATAATCTTCCTATAGGACCTGAGCATAGATTTCAAACTAGAAAACCAACTTTAAAACTCTTGGGGGAAGCCCAGTGGCTCAGGTGGTTGGAGCGCCATGCTCCTAACACCTACACCGAGGTCACCGGTTCAATTCCCACATGTGCCAGTGAGCTGCGCCCTCTACAGCTAAGATTGTGAACAACAGCTCTCCCTGGAGCTGGGCTGGAGCAGCCAGAGGTTGGCATGAGATGCCGTGGGCTGCCAGGAGCAGCCGGTGGCCAGCATGAGTGGCCGGCAACCATCATGGGCTACCGTATGCTGCCATGAGTGGCCCGCAGCCAGCGAGAGCTGCCGTGAACTGCTGTGAGTCGCCGACCAACAACCAGTGACAGACTGCCTCAGCCGGGGGCTGTGCAAGGCTCATACTACCAGCACAGGCCAGGGAGCTGTGTCCTACATAACTAGACTGAGAAACAACGGCTTGAACCAGAGTGGGGGGCAGGGGGAGGTGGAAGAAGGGGGAAAAAATATGTTACACAGGCTCATCTCCAAGGATATCTCCCACCACCGTGTTTCCTCAAAAAGAAGACCTAGCCAGACCATCAGCGCTAATGCGTCTTTTGGAACAAAAAGTAATATAAGACCCGGTTTCATTTTAATATAAGATGGGGTCTTATATAATATAATAATATTGTAATACCGGGTCTTACATCAATTTTTGCTCCAAAAGATGCATTAGAGCTGATGGTCCAGCTATATATACTGGGAAACACAGTATATATATAACTTATGAAAGTGAAGCCTGCGAACAGCCTAAATGTCCAACAGTAGGGACCTGACACTAAATAAACTATGGCCATATAACGGAAAATGCTACAGCCACTGAAGCCCAGACATTGTAGAAGAATATTCAATGACATCAAGAATGCACGATTCAGTATTAAGGAAAAAGGGAGATTAGAAAACTGTGTGTGAACTAGAGCCTACTTTTGTAAAATGTGTATCTAAGTAATGAAAAAGTATGGAGTATTAACAAGAGTTATTACTAAGTGACACAATCATAGGTAATTTTAATTTTATTTTTGCAGTGTTCTATATTTTTGAAATTTTATATAATACATATTATTTTATAATCATTTTTAAGTTACTAAAACAATTTTAATACACAAACTTACATGGGTAATAAAATTGTATAAAGCTTAATACACACACACACATACACACACACACGAGTACAAGTAAAACGAGAAATCAGAATAAGAGCAATAGATTACATCAATGCCAACACCCTGGTTGAGATATTGCACTATAGTTTTGCAAAATGTTACTGGGCAAAGTGTACAAGGGCTCTCTCTACATTATTTATTACAACTGCATTGAACCTACAATTACATCCACTTTAAAAAATTTTATTTCCACAAAGAGATTTTATTATACTTTCTAATTTCTATTAAGTAAAACACTAGAGTCATTCCCAATAAAGTCAGCAATAGGACAAGATGCCTATAATCACATTATTCAATAATGTCCCATAGTCTCAGCTAACGTGCTAAGAAAAAAAAGGTTATGATATATAATGAAAAAAGCAAAACAAAAATATCATTTGAAGATGCTATGACTGCCAATCTAGAACACAGGAGACTCAATCAAATTAATCTATCAGATTAATAGAGTTCAGAAAGGCAGCTGGACACAAAATCAATGTGAAAATCTATAGCTTTCCTATCTCCCAGAAGGGCATTGCCCGCTTATTTTTATGCCACTACATAATATTATTTTCTGTTGCCTATTTATTCTCTGCTAACATTAAGAATAAGGTAGAGAAATAAAGACACGGTAGATAATGTGTCAGGAAAGATGGATAAATACTACAAGCAGCATGACAAACAGTGTGGACTGTCAACTTAGCTCTGCCTGCATGCTGGCTTTGTGAAACGAGGGGCAGGCGTCACAGGTGGGAGTGGCCAGGAATCACATATCAACATGATCCATCTTTATCTTGGAAAAGACATGGACAGTTGGGGTCTTCCTTACCATCTTGCCACTGACTGTGGCCTCCAGGGAATCCACCAGCTCTGCCGTGACTCCAATGAGATTGTGGTAGTCCGCCTGGATCTTATTGAACCGTTTCAGGTATGTCATTGACCTTCGCTCGGCTTCTACCAGCTGCTGGTGGAGCTGCTGCAACATTTCTAGGAAAACAATTTATATTAAAATGAAACAAACAAACAAACAAAAATTTAAAAATCCACAAAATAAAACACAAGTTTTTAAAAAAATTTTTTATTGGGAACAGTGTGTTTCTCCAGGGCCCATCAGTTCCAAGTCGTTGTCCTTAAATCTAGTTGTGGAGGGCGCAGCTCACTGGCGCATGTGGGAATCGAACCGGCAACCCTGTTGTTCAGAACTCCTGCTCTAATCAACAGAGCCCTCCGGCTGCCCCATAAAACACAATTTTATTCTTCTCAAGGGAGTACCATGACTACTATCATAACATTTTTGTTATGATATTGAACTTGACTCTATTTGTGTTGAACACTTTACTTCTATTTCATACCACATTTAGTTAAAAAGTGCTTTGTAATCACTGATCTTTTTTATTTCTTGTCTCTGGTAGTTCAACTGAATCATCTCTGGTTTTTCTAACAAAATCTATTTCCTTGACTGAACCCCATACTATTTCTTTTAGTTTTTCTTCTCTTTATGAACGTTATAAATTTGATTTAAATTATGATTTCTTTATATAAATCAGCTCACAAAATGGTTGAACCAAACCTGTGTCTTGTTCTCTGAGATTGTTTGGGGGACAATTCATAACTGCAGGGCAGTTCTTCATTTTAAGTAAAGGTTAGGGCTGCTTGACTGAGGCTGGAGAAAACTAGAATCTAGAAGATTCCAGGTGCTTATTCTGCCAGTTTGATAAAACATAAACCACCCCAAGGGCCTTAGAGAAGGCAGCCTTGGAAGGTTCTATGGTTCTCTTAGAATCCCCACACATCCTCCCCACAGGCAGCACTTGATGGCTGAGCCACCCCAGGCACAGCTGGAATAGGCGAATCTTCACTCATCAGTGTCAACACTCTTTTGCCCCATCCTTCTTCTCCCCTCCCCCAGAATGCTAAATTTTGGATGGAAGAAACCTAGGTTAATCACAATTGTCCCAGTCCAGGCTCTGTGTATTATTTAAAGCCTTCATTTTAGAACACATTTCATGTATAGAGAGAGAGATTTTAGAATTATAAAGACCGGGGCTCAAATCCCTACTCTACCACTTTCTTGCTGGGGCAAGATATTTAACTTCTCTGATTTTCATTTCTTAATCTACTGTATTTCCCCGAAAATAAGACCTAACCGGAAAATAAGCCCTAGCATGATTTTTCAGGTTGCTTGTAATATAAGCTCTACCCTAAAAATAAGCCCCCGTTAAGATCGTCAGCCAGATGGACGCATTTAGTACATCCGTTGCAACACACGACAGACATATTGAATTATAATAATATTATTATATAATTTAATATAAATAAATCATATTGACATTAATACTTAAAATAAATGATAATATAAATTATAATTAAGTATTTGTAAATACTCCAGCAGGTGCCTTTGGACGAGAGGTAACCTATGTAAACAGATGAACTCGAGACTTATTGCCGAATGACCAAATGGAGTACAGACGCAACACACGAATAACGTGCGCACTTGATAACGAACGGATGTATTTGTGTCTAATATGAATCTTCATAATTCAGTACATCGTGTGTTGTAATGGACACACTTAATGCACTTGTGTGAAACAAAGAAACATTTTCTGAATTTTGGTGCCTGCAATTTTTCGTCGCTTTTGTGTGGAACATCATTCTTAACTGATGCTGTCATCATTTTTGTTGCCACTCCTGTCTCGTAAGTCTTCAATTAACACTTGATTTAATGGTAGATTTAAAGGGAATAATATTTTGACCCCCAGACAAGATGAGTGCAAAAAGAAAGAGCTATTTCATTGAGTACAAGAAAGGAATCGTGGAGGACTCCCGGGGCAAGAATCTTACAGCTTTCTGCAAAGAGAAGAAGTCGGATCTCCAAATAGTCCGAAAATGGCAAGCAGAGTACGATAACCTCAGTCAACAGGTGGATGAGGAAAATGCTAAGAAGCGCACGTGTGGATCAGGTCGGCAACCATTATTTCCTGAGCTGGAAGACAACATCTGTGAATAGATTGCTGACAGGAGAGCAAAGGCTTTGGTTGTGTGCAGAGCTGATATTCAAGCATTTGCCCTTGCAACGGCACCACAGTTAGAAATATAACCAGAAGAATTCAAAGCATCCCAACACTGGCTGGATGGCTTCCTTCAGCGATATGAACTGTCTCTAAGATCGAGAACACTGTTCAAGCTGGAAGATACTGAAGTTATTAAACGTGCACTTGCATTCAAGTCCTTTGTTGGTGGCATTGACTTTAATAAACACCAACTCTCCAACATGATTGCTATGGGTGAAACTGCAGTGTTTATGGGCCAAGGATCTCAAACGACAATTGATGAGTGGGGTGCCTCTTCAATCTACATTCCCTCCACTGGTTACAAAGTGCACGTGTTACCTGTATTTTGGCAATTATTTTGGATGGAAAGAAAGCCCCACCTCTAATCATCACTAAGGGCAAGAAAGATAAGGTTGAATGTGTTTCAGGCATTTACGTTCTTGAATCCAAAAAAGCCTGGTGCACACAAGCAGTTATAAGGAAGTGGGTGGATTTAATGCTGCCACTTGTTTTGCGAGGTGGCCAAAGAGGTCTGCTAGTCTGGGATTCATTCAGCCAGCACTCACCGCGCTAAAGACATGAAGAAGAACTTCCTTGCACAGAGAAGAACAGATCAAATAATGATTCCCACAGGAATGATTGCCTATCTCCAGACTCTTGATATTGCAACAAACAAGCCATTCAAGGACCATTTGCGCATGGAAATCAATGACTACATTGAAAATAGAATGGAGAGAAATCAGCGTGGCAACTTTGTGAAGACTAACCTGAAAGAGGTCATGACTTAGGTGAAGAATTCATGGGATAAAATCCCTGACAGCTGTGTTGCCAATGCATTACGAGCAGGCTACATGAACAAGAAGTGCTCATTTAAGGAGAGCTCTGTTGCTGGACAGGAGAGATTGAGGCCAGTGGTTCTACAGGAAATGGAGTCGCAAGAAATTCAAGCCGGAATTTGGGGTTTGGAAAGTTATGACGATGTTCCAGAAGATGACATGACTGTATTTGAATAAATGTAGATTTTTGTACATGAATAAATGTAGATTGTTGTACATGAAAAAATAAGACATCCCCTGAAAATAAGCCCTAATGCATCTTTTGGAGCAAAAATTAATATAAGATCTGGTCTTATTTTTTGGGGAAATACGGTATAGAATGGGGAAATTGATAATGATCTTGAAAGGTTATTGTGAGGGTTAAATGAACAAATATACTCAAAACACCTAGCCTTGAAAAAAGTAGTGGTATGCAAACTTTGAAATTCAACAGAACCATCTGAAAATAAAGGTGGTTAAGCCTCACCTCTGAGAACTGATTTTGGGGTACTGGATAGGCGCTGAGTATCTATATTGTCAACAAATGCCCCAAATGGCTCTGACAAATCCCCCACGCTTAAAAACCAGTCCTAAGTTATTCATTCCTCCCAATTTGTGTCCTGCACATTCAAACTGTATTTCAAAAACTTTTATTCATGTGCAGAAGTAAAATATTTTAACTCTTAAATCTCTAAGTGTCACACAATAATGAAGTATTATTATTTTTATTACTACTATTATTTAGCTGTCACCAAATCTCAGTATTGAAAGAGAACTTTAAAAAGTCATCTGGGGGGAGGCTGGTTAGCTCAGTTGGTTAGAGCGTGGTGCTCTTAACAACAACGTTTCAGGTTCGATCCCTGCATGGTCCACTGTGAGCTGTGCCCTCCACAACTAGATTGAAACAACTACTTGACTTGGAGCTGATGGGTCCTTGAAAAACACACTTAAAAAAAAAAGTCATCTGGGACAAATTTACATCCAGTACTTGAACCTCTGGAGAACATCCCTGGAAATCATTTATCAAACCTCCTCAAATATTATTTAGGAGAGAGTTACTACTTTCTCCCTACATTAAGTATTATGAAAGCCTTTTCATATGTACAAAGTTCAAAGTTATATAAAGTAGAACTTCCAACAATGAAAATTCTACAGAATGTCAGCAGAGTCAAACGACCTCCCAAATCACTAATGTTACTGTCACCAACGTAGTCTCTCTCTAAAGGGGACACACAAAGGAACACTTCCCCTCAGAAACTCATTGTACAGTTAACTAAATGTAAAGGACTATTTGTGGAACTTTTGGCTTGGGAATTTACGACAATTTCAAAATACGGTTTGCCTGAGGGAAAAGCGACCTAATTGCCAACAGCCTACAGGAAGGGGAGAAATAGGCAATTGGGCTGACACATTTGTGGTTTGTGACCACGTGAAATACACCATTTAGCAAAACAGCCTGCTATCCAGAGACATCACCTTGCAGACAGCTGGCCACAAATGGGACCTGAGCTATTTGAGTCACAGATCAAAATACCAACTTTATTTCTGAACGTTAAACAGAACTTTGACTCTTTTTTTCCCGTCAAACGTTTTATGAGACAAGGACATCTAAACCAAGATGCTTTGCCATGTGAGATCTCAACTTTTAATGGAGATGTTTTATCCCATATTATTTTAATGAAACTGGCTTAGTCATGCCAGTGAAATTTATTTAGATCTTCGTATTTTATAACTAGTGACATAATTTGTACAAAAGTCTAAAGAACTATGTCTCAAGTTTTAAACAAGAGATACATGAGTATACAGCTAAAAGTAGGCCAGTGGGGGTCACAGAAAGTTTTCCTGTATTTCAGCATACAACGAAACAGTAACAAAAGTGATGGAGACCTCCCCTCCAGTCAAGCTTCCTTTTGTTAAAGTCCCTCCTTCATTTAGGCACACTGTTGTTGTTTTTTAAGAGTAGATGAGATTTAATTTTAGAGAAACCCCCCCTTGACTGCTCAACACAAAATGATACATTTTAAAATATGGAATTGTTTTTTTAATCTAATATAAAAACCTAAATTCAACCACTCTATCTTCACAATAGGATATACTCTTCTTTATATTCAGATATAAATCAACTCTTTGCTATTTTGCTAATCCAAAAAATACTAATAAAGAAACTTATGACATAACCATAAATATAGGTCATCTTTAAAAAAAAAATACTATTTTGGCCTCTGAACTCTAGAAAAATGATCAGCTGCTCATTTTCTGATGGGCCCACATCAATTAATGCCAGAAATGCTAAACGATACTTTGTATCTTTTATAGATAGCTAGGTATAAATAATAATCTTATATGCTATATTGCTAATCTAAGTTTTTATTCTAAACACCATTTTTTAATGTAATTCCTTCTGAGAGAATCTCCCACTCCAAGCACTTTTTCTGCCTTCTTTAAAAGCTTATGGAGGGGCAGCCTGGAGGGGCAGCCGCATGGCTCAGTTGGTTGGAGTGCGGGCTCTCAACCGCAAGGTTGCAGGTTCGACTCCAGCAAGGGATGGTGGGCTGCGCTCCCTGCAACAAGAAACGGCAACTGGAGCTGAGCTGAACCCTCCACAACTAAGACTGAAAGGACAACAACTTGAAGCTGAACGGCACCCTACACAACTAAGATTGAAAGGACAACAACTTGACTTGGACAAAAGGCCTAGAAGTACACACTGTTCCCCAATAAAGTCCTGTTCCCCTTCCCCAATAAAATCTTAAAAAAAAAAAAAAACAACAACTTATGGAAATCTCACTTTATCCATGAACCTTTTTATCAAGACACATAGAATAATAATATTACCCAACCATTCAGTTAAAACAAACACCTGAGTCTACAGTCAAATTAAACTGGTGGCATGTCTGTGCCTGTGGTCACTGTAGCTGTAGTTGCAAGAGGAAGGGACAAAGTGATGACAACTGGCTGTTGTGACACTGGGCCTGGGCCCTGATTCCTGGTCCAAGTTCTCTGCGGCGCTAATCTCTGATCTCCATGGCGATACTGCATTGTGGGGTTTACTCAGCCATACACACACACTGTGCCTGCAAGACTCCAATTCTGCTTCGCTACCCTAAGATAAAACTCCATTAAAATCAAACTTAAAGAAGGCTTGAAAACTCTGGTCTCCTTGCTGAAATTCAAATGAAAGCTCTGCAGAAAAACAGGCTCTTCTATTTGTATTCCCTCTCCCATGTTTATTTTGTCTGCAAAATTGGGCCACTTATCAGAGACATAACGTTTCCCAGCAGAAAGCTATCCTCAGAAACTGCCGGGTATGCTGCTGGGGTGACAGGATCTGGAAGCAAGTCAGGACTTGGGGAGAAGTTTCTCACCATCTTCCCTCCCCCAGTACCAGGGAGTCCAAAGACTGAATCTGAACAGGGACTAAGCAGACTGAGTCCAGAACTAAGGCAGTTCTCTGGGACCCAAAGGACGCAGGTAGGATGGTGGCTTTAAAATAGGACAGCAAAGTCTCTGACACTTCTTCCCATCAAGTGGTGGGATGTAATTATCCTTCTCTGAATGTAGACTGACCTTAGGAATGGGCTTGTAATGATGAGAATGCAGCAGAAATAACGCTGTTATTTCAGAGGCTGGGTCAGAAAAGGTGACAAAGCTTCCAATGGCTCTCTCTGGGGACATTCACTCTGGGAACCCAGCCACCATGCCGAGGAAGCCCAGGCCACGTGAAGAGTCCACGCAAGTGTTCCAGTCAAAGGCCTTTGCTAAGACCCTAGCCGGCAGCCGGCAGGAGCCCTCAGACATGCACCTGGATGAGGCAGCCTTGGAGATGGTTCCACCCAGCTCTGTCTGCACCCAGGAGACACCTCAAGAGAGAACTGCCTAACTGAGCCCACAATTCCCAGACCATGCAAGATGATGCTAACGCTGTTGTTTTATGCCACTGAGCCTGAGGTAGTTTGCTAGGCAGCAATCGAAATAGAAATAGTGGGGCAACGGTGCATTTCTGGGAGTTGCATGGCAAGATCCAAGTGTCCAGCCCAGTTGATGAATTCCGACAGCGCTGTACGTGAGAAAGCTGGCAAAGGACCACCCGAGCCAGGGCCCGGGAACTGTACTAACACTGTAGAGAGCAGGCCTGAGGAGCTGAAGAGACACCCCCCCACCCAGACTTATCCGCGGACATAACTGTGCTGGGGGCACAGCAAGTTCAGGGAGCTCCAAGGCTGCAGCCTGGAGACCCACGGAGCACTCTGTGTCGACCCCACGAGGCCACATCTGTACCTCTGCTCCTCCATGAAGGGTCAGCGGGGCCTGTCCCCTCCAAGCTCCAGGAAGGGCGGCACAGCTGACAGAACCAGAATTCTGAACTGTTGCACTGGGGATATGCAAGGCCACAAAGGACAACAACAAACATGCAAACTCCTGTCATCTAAAGCTACGAAAGCCCTCCCGTGTGTCAAATCTAAAGCGCTGCTCACATGTCAACTTCCTGGAAAGCAAAGAGCTAAATCATCTACGAACACTCCCTTTCCTTAGAAAACTTTCTCTATCAAGAAACATGGAAAACATGGACAAACAATGGCAGGGAGTTTTGAAATTCTTGCTACTGTTACTCTGCTGTGAAGAGGGAAAATGTGCTACTTCATGTAGTAAAACTCCACCTGCTGGGAACCGAGGGTGATGCCATCACCACTTCCCCACGGGGGAAGCACATCACATAGTCTCTCCAGCATAATTTAAGCAGTTTCCAAAATGCAGTACCAAAGACAAAACTCAGGCAGAGAACCCCAACCCTGGCCATCGATTTCATGCTACACTAACTGAAGTTTTTCTCACCTTTCTGAATAATGAACAGTTCTGGTAAGCATCACTGATCATGGAAAACCACCATTTTAGGCTACAAAATTAAGACTGGAATTCCTACTTTGAACATAAAAAAATGGAAAAGCTTTATCAGAATGGGTACCCCATAATGCTACTGAGATAAGACCCCATTAGACTATTTCAAGGTGAAAGTGAAAGACACTCAAATAGTTCTTTCCCTGCTCATGCTATGCTGTGTCTTCTAACCATGCTGCTGCAGGTATGGCGACACAGTGCTTAGATTCTCTTCATTTCTCCATGTCTCAGGTACCGGTTATGCAGATGAAGCTAAACATACCAGCCTTCCTGAAAAGTGGGCCTCAAGGAATCACAGATAAAATTGTTTGCAAAGCACTTCAGACACATTTAGAC
Source organism: Rhinolophus ferrumequinum (assembly GCF_004115265.2). Classification (NCBI taxonomy): domain Eukaryota; kingdom Metazoa; phylum Chordata; class Mammalia; order Chiroptera; family Rhinolophidae; genus Rhinolophus; species Rhinolophus ferrumequinum. The sequence goes on from NC_046291.1 coordinate 7,129,151, forward strand.
TTTTAAAGCCCTTATTTTCCAAGTCTATGGAATTCTCTCTATCTCATTACTTAACACTTGAGTTGGCAAAGTTGTTATTAAAAAAATTTTAACCTTGATGATTTACCTTTGTGATTTTGTCCATTCTCCTTCTGGCATGAGAAAGAAGTTCAGGAAAATAGGCAACGGGTATCTCACACTGTGTGGCCAGTCTGAGAAAGAGCCTTAGCATGGTGAAAAGGAGAATTCTCAGGACAGCGACGGCCACTTCTTAATGCTGTACTCATACATAGCTAAGACGGGTACCGACATCTCAATACTTGGATGACTCACTTTGAAATAAATCCTCTTCTCCATCTCCATTACTTCTGTGTGTGACCAACTCCTGTACTATTTCAATAGCCCCCGAACTGACCTCCTTACCCCCTTCAGAACACCTTTCCACTCCTACCAGAACATCCTACGAAAAATGCAAATCTGAGTCATACCCTTTAACTCTGTAACTTCGATGCTCCAGCGTTATTCTAAGGAGACTGAGATGGGGTGAAAACAGCAGAGCACAGTGGCTGCGATCACACACTCTGAAGCCAGGCTGCCTGGGTTTCAACGTCAGCTCCCACATGTCTGGCCACTTGACTGAGGGCAAGGTATTTCACCTGTTTTGTGTGGGTTTCTTCATTTTTTTTGGTAACAGCTTTATTGATGTGTTAATTCACATATTATAGAAATCACCCATTTAAAGTGTACATTTCAATGATTTTCAGCATAATCAGAGTTGTGCAACCATCACTATAATCAATTGTAGAACACTTTCATCACCCCAAAAAAGAAACCCTATGTCCCTGAGCAGTCACCCCCATTTTCCCCACCTTCCCCAGCCTGAGACAACCACTAATCTACTGTCTCTACAGATTGGACTCTTCTGAACCTTTCATATGAATGGAATCATACAATATGCAGCCTTTTGTGTCGGGCTTCTTTCACTTAGCATGTTTTCAAGGTTCATACATGTTGCAGCAGGTATCAGTAACCCATTCACTCTTTTATTGCTAATAGTCCACTGTGGGATATATTTCATTTGTCCGTTCATCAGTGGATGGACATTTGGGTTGTTTGCACATTCTGGCTATTCTACACGATGTTGCTATGTACATTCCTGCACAAGTTGCCGTGTAGACATGTTTTCACTTCTCTTGGGTACGTAGCTAGGAGAGAAACTGCTGGATCATCTAATCACTCCGTTTAACTTTTGAGGAAACAACCTGTTTCTGAAGAATACTTGCTCTCTTTGTTTGATAAAAATATTAAAAAATACATATAAAGATAGGTATCCTAGTTTATTGTACGCATTACATAGTTTGGGGGGGTCTATGTATACAAATGCATTTCTATGCTATCCAAATTTTCTACAAGGAATACGACGAATTTTATAATCAGGAATAAAAAAGAGTGATTTTTAAAAACTGTAAACATGACCATGTTATTCTGCTTAAGACATTTCAAAGCTCCCGCTACCCACAGGACCTCACACACAACTCCGTGACCCGGCTCCTGCCGAGTCTCTTTCTCTAGCTCAGTCCTTCTGCTCCTGCAATACTAAATTCTGTTTGGTTTCCCAAACATACTGGCTTGGTGCTTCTGCATGAGCTGTTCCCTCTGCCTGGAATTCCTATCCCTCATTCTATCTGCCTCAGACTCTCATTTTATTGTTCAAAACTCCACCTTGGCTAAGAGAACTATGTCTTGGCCTTTTCTCTGGATCCTTAATTCCTGGCACAATATTCAACTTAATATCCGTGTGGAACTGAACTGCAAATATTTCCATGGAACAAGGACAAGAAAGGAAACACGCTTATAGTTACCTGCTACGTTTCAGTGTACTGGCTTCAAAGCACGTTGAACAGGATGAAAGGTGCCAAGTATGTGCAAACCATAATACTAACAGCTAACAGTGATCAAGCACTTACCATGTGCCAGACTGTTTTAAGCACGTTTCATGTATTGACTCAAACCTCGTATTATTTCTATGAAGCGGGTGCTATTATTAATATAACTAATATGATTTAGTATGTAAGTAATTTCTTTTAGAATCTTAACATATTGGCACCATGAAGTTTAAGCTAAGAAATGCATTTTAAAAAGAGTATTAAAATAATCATAAGCCAGGTTGGAGAAGTCCTAATTTCACTGAAAAACTGTCATTTTATATGGAACTCCAAGAGGAAAAAGGATTGGCTATGCAAGCATCATGGTATGTGGGTGGAGTAGTATCTGAATAGAACCCTAAGGTTATAAAAGCAGAGAGAAGAGCCGTAGTTCAGCCCAACTGTGGATACTCTCAAGGCGAGGCTAAGGAACTGGACACGGGCAGCAGGAACCCACTGAAGGTTGAAGAACTGAAGAAGAAATGTGTCACGGAATCCCAGGGACAAAAGAGTTCAATTACAAGTCCAGCGCTTGGGAGTTAGAAAGGAAGTAGGTTTATGCAGCAAAGTGGCCTCAATTTTTCATTAAATTAAAATAAACATCAACTTTACAATTTAAAATGTTATATTCTTGTTACAAAGTAATTTTTGATACATTCTTGTTTAGAATAAAAGGAGACAAGCATCCTTCAAGACTAACAAGCTTTAGGAAATCAGCTTCCTGGGGTGGGTGACCACTGGTCCCACTCTTCCTTGGGCAGGCTCCATTTACACCTGCTGCCTGGCACTCTGTGTAGTGAGTACCCCCTTTTTGCTCTCAAAAGTGTCCTGATTTGAATTGGATTGTGATGATGGCTGCACAGCTCAATGTTTTTGTTAAAAAATCATTAAATTGTACATTTACATTGGTAAATTTTACAGTATATTAATTATACCATAACAAAGTTGTTTTTTAAAAAGTCCCAACTGAATGACGAGTTACATGGTCATTCGATCCACAGGACCTCAAGGCCTTAAAAGTGGTTGACCGATCTACAAAGAGACAGTTAGTTACTCCAAGGAGTTGTTTTCCAAAAAGACAGACTTTTTTTTTATTCTATCAAGACAGCTTCTAGGCACATGGCATAAAAATAAGATACTAGCAAGTGTCAGAGACCTGATGCCACAGAAGTCACTCCTTTCTGGGCCTTGGCACATCCTCCCGTGAATGCTTCATTTACCTCATAAATATGAAAGCACACTATCAATTATCCCTGTTTATGAGGCAGCCTAAGCCAGCGCACTACTCTAACACCATAGGTGGTCTCCATCTGCTTCAAAAGGATACATATAATGTTAAAAGCTTTGGCGTGTTACTCGCTTTAAAAATTAAAGCCAGAAACTTTTCCAACTTCAACTTTAATTCTGGAGTCCAAGAATCCTGAAGAAAAAAAGACAAAGAAAGTAAAGAAAAGCACTCGATCACTAAATGCCAACAGCATCGTCAAGTTGTGGCCTTTATGGTTAAAATACCCGCCACAATTACGGAAATCAATAACAAGATGTCTACCAGTGGTGTGATACTGTAAAAAAATAGGTTGTGGACATCTGACCAACTCATTTATAGAAGATTCAAGTGCCCACAGCAGAAAGAAAGAACAGAATTCTGTCATAAACAGGGAAAAAATAACCCTGTACATGATTCGAATATTTCACGTGCTTTAAACACAAGCATGAAAAGTGACCTTATTAGGTGGATTACCAAAAATAATTCAGTATAGTTTAGGCATACATGGCACTGGCAGGCACATACAATTATCACTACGCTATTGAAAGTCTCCCGAAAAAAGGGACTTGCTTCCATATACCTCATCCAGATGAGAAAGAAAGACAGCAGCTGTTACTGCCTCAAATACTCCATCATGTCAAGAATTATGATAGACTTTTAGTTGAGCATTTAGAAACAAATTGTTTTCCTCAAGTAATGCTCACTGAGAAGGAAAACGTAAAGACTTAAGTAGTAAAAGAAAAAGTGTGACAAGTAACACCTTTCTCAGGATAATTTTCCTTAGTCTTCATACAAAAATATCTACCACCCAAACCAAGAAGCTGCACGAAAACGAAGCCATGTCACTAAAAATTCATACCCACTGACCTCCGAAGGCCCGCCCCATCTCCCTCAGACCTTCCTACCCCTCCCCATTTTCTCCTCTCCAGCTCACATCCTCATCCACACCTCCCACCCCACCCAGTCTACCCGTTATCTGACTTTCAAAAAAATACTGCCAGAGAAGCAGAAGTCTTATATTTTAAAAAGATTTTGCAGTTCCCTGACACTGCATGATAACTTTATGTATAATACATGTGGTATAGGTAGAACTGTGTCCCCAAAAAGGATATGCTGACATCCTAATCTCCTCAGAATGTGAGGTCACTGGACACCGGGACATTGCAGATGTAATTAGTTAAGATGAGGTCGTATTGGGATAGGGTGGGCTCTTAATCCAGTATGACTAGTGTCCTTATAAGAAGAAGGAAATTTAGATGGGATCTTTAGAAAAAGCAATCTAATTACATCAAAATATTTCAGTCTCTAACTATATTTAAGTAAAAGTCTCAGTGGGCCATATTAATTTTAGTAAATCAACAAAAATGACTATAATAATTTATTGTAAATCTTATTAACAAATATTATGAAGTGTTAACTAAAATGAAGTATAACAATTAAAAGAGTATATAGGCAAAGAGTCTGATGGAAATAACAGTACAAAATCAGGTAATCAAATATATGCCAAGTAAGTGAGAATTTTAATACAAATTAAAATATACGTGGCCAGCAATTATGTAAAGTACTCTAGTTCTTTTCCAGGTTACTAATTTTCAGTGTAACTGAATAAATTATCCTTTCAATACTTAAAAAGTATACATGGAATGACTTAAGAGGTTAGCATATTAAAAATATTTATGTCGGTCTGGATTAATAAGTCTTGGTGCAACCAAAAAAAAAAAAATCACATTTTATGACCCAAGAAAAATTCGTTAAAGCCAATTACCTGAATATCCTTACAATATAACATAAGCAAGTTTTAGTTTTCTTCAGCGTCATTCAGAAACAACCAGCGTAAACAAGATGAAAGCACAGTGTGGCCAGGGATATGACCCAAGACTCGAGGCTGCTATCGCTTACCTGGAAGAGTTCTTTAAATGACGGGTGTACCATGGGGTTGGGAACAAAAGGCAGGGCATAGAAAGGGAGAAACTCCGTGGTCTGGCTCAAGGCTGCCCCTTTGGTCTCCAGGTAGGTTTTGAAATAAGACATCCTTTCATCCAGTTCCTCTTTGTCCTACGAGGAAGGGAAGCAGCTCATTGGAGGTCCCCAGCTTGATGTCCAGTCCGCCCGTCCACCCTATCTCTCCGAGGCTCCTTCAATGCCAGCCATGTTGCTGGCAGTAACTGAAGTCCCCAGTCCCCACCTGGCCTTGCCAGTACGCTGTCTCCAGTCATACTAATGTCACCCCCAATTTCACCCCTTCATGAAACGTCAGGAATATCAGAGGATAGATACATGTTTAATATGCCTCCTTTTACTTTACCTCCATTTTCTCATATCCTTAAGATTCTCCATAGACATCATTTGTAATGGCAGGATGAAACCTCACCTTGTGGGTCTATCGCAATTTATTCAACCAATTCCCCATGACTAGATATGTACATCGTTTCTGTATTTCAGAGATCATAAATATTTGCATGCATTCCCAAGATTCCCTAGGAGAGGTTTCTAAAGGTGAATCGTTTTTTGAAACGAAAGTTTCCATATCATATTCCTTCCTTTCATTAACCTGCTTCACTAATTCCATGTGAAATCCAAGGCAAGGCAAGTTCTTCTCAGGGTCTCATTTCGTCCTGGGCCTCAACGAGAAGGTCTGACGAGTTGAGCTGCTCAACCTTGAACCTCGCGCTTTCCCTCCTGGACCACCCTGGTCTCGGCAGTTACATCCCTCAGGGCCGTGCACACAGATGAAGCCTGTTCTAATCAGTGCATCTCACTGCACCTGCACCGTGAAGCCCTCTTCTGACTCCCAGACTTAAAAAATATCTGATGTTTATTGATGTTTTAATGTTATATCAAAAAGGAAAAATTAGAAAACAGAAATAAATACAGAGAAAATGAAAATTTCCCATGATTGTACATGAGTACTATCTTAAGGAAAGCTTTTCGAGAATGGCTATTATAATGTACTGTAAAGCTGCTCCCTCCATTCCTGACCCCTCCTTTGGCCTCCCTGACATTTTAATAAGTTAACACAGGTCCTTGGGGCTGTGGGTAATGCCTGGAGAAGCCACTAAGCAAATGCACGTGGTCAAAAGGCACTTTGGCCCTGCTCCCCTTTTGTCATTCTCTCTGCACTCAAAGGTCCACCACTACAGTAGCTTGCAAAGCCCTCTCCTCTCTCCACGACTCCAGCCCCACCTGGGAAAACACTGGGGGAGCTAAATTCAATTTCTCACTCCGATGGACTTTCACAAATAAACATACCATTTTCCCACTGTTTATGCTTACATTTCTCTTCTAATATATGGTCTAATATTGGTCTACATTTGTGTTCTCTTAGACATACATGTATACACAGAAGATGCCAAAAGAATGTACACAAGTAGACACTTTGGTCAACGTTGCTCAAGCAGTAGTTCGCCGTAATCAGAAGTGTCTGGATGCTGATGGGAACCACTTTGATTGCAGAAGTCAAACACGACTTGTATTCATCTTTTGTTATCGGTATATATTGAGTGTTACAATTTTAATACAGTTTTTTCCTTTCTTAAAATGTGTATACATTGTTTTGGCACCTTCTGTATACTCAGTTGCCAAATAAACTTCATTTTGCTGAGTTTTCAAAAACTTGAGGTATTCAGGAAAACAATGTAGCTTTCATTACAGAAACTGTTAACGCGCCATGTAAATTAGAAGATAAACTGCTGGGAATGAGGGAGAAAATCATTCATCAGGACACAAGACGTACCTCTTAGCAACATGATATTCCTGACGTTTCGTGATAAAAAGGTCCTAAAACTAAACTAACGCTCCTTTGGGAAACATAACAGCTAACATTCTCCCTTAACACACCATTCGGACAAACCCACGTCACAAAGTGAACCTACGGGTCTCCCCACGGAGCGTTTCAGAAGATAGATGGCAAAATGGATGTGAAGGTAGAACTCCAGCTTCTGAGCAAGGGCATCCCCATGTCGGATGGAACTGGGAATGTGCTCTTCCCACAAACCGAAGAACACCTTCTGGTCTCCGTCGTCAAATGCAACAATGAGGTCCTTCTGTGTGGAGAAGACATTAGACTGAACCCCAGTCAGAAGGGGTGCCCATTCTCCCAACACCCCAAATTCTCACAACCCTCCCAGTGCCTCAGGGACCCCATATACCCCAGGGTTTCGGTGTGAGGAAAACTAAGTCTCCTTTTCAGACGGAAGGGGCAGAAAACTGGAGATCCAGGGGGCTTCAAGTTCCTTAGGCTGAGAGTCCTACAGACCAGCCCTGGTTTCCACCCTTCCAATATCAAATCTGGGCATTACAAAGACCAGGCGAGACAGGGTCTCTGAAATGGAATGATTCAGGCGTAGGCCACAGACTTGCGTCCGGAGGACTCGTGGGCACGTAAGTACAGTGATGCTGCCCTTTGCACTTGCTGACCCACAGTATGCAACAGATGAGAACAGGTCAGACCAGGAGCCCAGCCAGGCCTCCAGAACAAACCTCAGACATCCAGAAGCTTGCTGACAGCACAGCTGCCAATGCCTAGGTGACCCAGTCGATCCCACGCCTGGAAGGTGGGTGCTGCCATTTGCCCCGTTGCTAGAAGCATGTCCGGCTGAGACAGATGGTGGGAGGCAACCATAGTCACCCACAGAGCGACTGGGTGCTCCACTTACAGAAACACAGGCTGGAGCCAGAGGAGGCCTGGTGCCATACCAACCTCGGAGCTGTGTGAGTCTGACTACGCAGAGCTGACTGAGACAGTTTACAGATTCACGCAATAGTTGAAATAGAGAATTTGGAGAAGGGAGGTATCAATTGTCATGTCACCTGCCTCACAAGAAGAATGATGACTGGCCATCACAAACACCTGCTGCATAGCTTTTAGGATTCAGGAGCAAGGGAGAGTCGAAAGAACTTCCTGATAGTCCCAATTATTGTGGCAGCAGCTCAGGGTCCAGGTGCCTGAGGCCTGGAGGGGCCCTGGGCAGAGGGCACAGGCCCACCTCGAGCTCCATGGGCCGCTTTGATGGTGCCCCCACTCAATGGTGCCCCCATGCCAGGCCACTAGGAGTCAGTGACCAGGGGCACACAGCCCATGGCTGTGGCCCAGCTTCCAGCTATTCAGTGGGCCTCTCAGAACAAGTCTCAAATTTTTCTTAGAAGTAGGTATATTGAGACAAATACGTTTATTAAAATAATAAAATCATGCAAAGCTGAAATAAGTTGCCTTAGGAACTGTATGTTCTCTCATCACTGGGTATATTCGAGGTGAACTTACCTAGAACGTTACAAATGGGATGCGGGGATCAATTAATGGTAGAAACAAAGACTTTTAAGGTCCTTGCTAACCCTGAGCGTTGAGGACCATAGAATGTCTGTCCTTTGCAGCCCACTCACATTCACAGAGCTGCTCAGGCGTTCCTCTGACAGGACACTGCGCTGTCAGTACGACTCTTGCTCCCTCCTCCAGCCTCTCCAAACTAGAATGTAAGTCCCGTAAGGGCAGAGATGTTGTTTTGTTCTGTTCACCACTGTGTCCCCAGTACCTAGAACTAATAACCTAAAACTTCTCGGGATGGGGTCACATTTGTCTCCATTTCTAAGCATTGCATGGTTTCCTTCTTTTCTTCTTCCCAAGATGTGTATGTGAAAGATCTTACCCACCCATTTCCCAGGTAGGGTACGGAGATCTGAAGATGACACTACTAATTCTTTTATTAACACCTGCGAAATCTAAAAGTCACTCTGACCAGGTCACCAGAAAAGACTGCAACATGCTCATATGGCAGCGTTTTTTACAAGTTGGGAGCACCTTGATTACCTACAGAGATCAAAAAAATTAAAATGTTACCTGGATTATCAATGATTTGGACTCCCTTAAAGAGCCGCCTCCTGTTTTCGATAACGATTTTCCTTTCATTTTGCATTCTTTCGAAAATGTTTTCAATGTGTCTTCAAATTCCGCAAAATCTAAATACTATAAAAAAGAACATATATATCGTTTTGAGAGCAACAAAATATCTGTCTTTGATGTTAATGTACCAGCTAAATATTATCACCAATTTATAATGGGGTTAATGGGCTGTCATCTTTGGGAGAAGTAATTTGGGGTCCAGCTTTGGGGTAATTTGGGGTCCAGCTTAGAATTTGCTTATCCACATACACATTAAAAGCCTAAAAAGACAATATCATAGAAAATGCTTCTTTACAGAAAATAAGTTTGTTTTCAGAAGGAAAATGTGAGTTGCACGACTTATTATAATTATTAACAGAAAATAAGTCATGTGTGCAGCAGTCTGAAAAGGGCAAAGTGGTCCAGGCCTGGAGCCTTTGGGTCTTGTCGGTCTCTGGGAGCTTGTTACTTGACACAGGAGTTGGAGCTAATTCCTGTCCCAAAGAACAGAAGATAAGTCACTACAAGGTGGGCACTGTCATCAGTGAACTTGGAGCACAGCACGAAGGATGGCGCCATCCTGAAACGCCCCCTCCTCGCGATTCGTGCCGTGGATTCTGCCGTTCTTCTTCACGTCTCTGCCCTCCTGCTCAGTTGGTGTCAGTCACTGCTTTCTGTTTCCACCTCCTCTAACTGTGGCTATTTCCCCAGGCCCTGTTCACACCCTCTGCTGTGACAGCTTTAAGTATTCTGGATCATGCCAACGAATCCTGATGCTGCATCTCGGGGCGGATGCCTCATCGTCCTCCACTGCCATGTCTCTCACTTGATGCCTAACGGATAGTTTAATCACATAGTAAAACAGCAGCAACCGATTCTTTAGCACTGACTATGTGCCAGCCCCACACTAAAGCCGGAGAGAACACCAAAAAGCAGAAGGCGTGGGTCCTGTCCTTCAAAAGCCTTCAGCGTAGGACACCTCATGTCCATTAAATAATTAGGATGCAGCCACTCAATGAAATACTCAAGAGCATTAAAAAGTACGAGGATCACAGGAAGATGTTCACGCTATACTACTATACAACCTCAAAGGCAAGCTCCAGAACAGTGTGGATGGTACCATCCCATTGTGTAAAACAAACTAAGGATGCGAATATATTTTGAATATTCATAGAAAAAAGTCTGGAAAGATAATACCCTAAACCATTAGCAGTGGTCACTGCAGGAGTGGAACAGGGAAATTCACTGTTTATACTTCTACACTATTCGAATCTTTTCCCATAAGCATGTGTTGCTTCTATTATTTTCTTTAAAGAATTCTAAAAAGTGGCTTTAAGATTTCAGTTTAGTTAGGAAAACAAAACGTAAAAATTATATAATAGAATACAGGTAACTATAATGTAATTATAGAAGAACCATTTCAAGGCACTATAAAATTTGTTGCATTGAAAATACAAGCTTTCCAAGTTTTCAAGGTTTCTTTTTTTGTGACCTGTGGCGTAACACACCTACCTCTTTCACTAGTCCAAGTAATTCGGATTCATGAGCCAGAATATCCCCCATTTTGAAAGGTTACTGTTAATTCTCAGCAAAAATCTGTACAAGGCAAAAATATAAAACAAAAGCTTTCATTTCAACCATCTGTAAAATCACAAAAAAGGTGGCTATGGTGGGCAGAATAATGGCTCCCCAGGATGTCCGCGTCCTAAATCCACAGACCTATGAGTATGTTGGGTTGAATGGCAAGGGGAAATTAAGGCTGCAGATGGAATTAAGGTTGCTAATTATGACTTTAAAATAGGGAGAGGAGCCTGGATTATCCAGTGGGTCCAATGTAATCACAGGGGTCCTCACAAGGGAAAGAGCGAAGCAGGAGGGTCAGTATCAGAGAAATGCATTGTGAGAAAGACTCAACCAGCCATTGCTGCAGCCACTGAAGATGGAGGAAGGGCCAGGAGACAAGAAATGCAGGCAGCTTCCTGAAGCTGGAAGAGGCAAGAAAAGAGATTTTCCTCTAGAGCATCCAGAAGGAACAAGCCCTATGAACACTATGATTTTGGTCCAGTCTGAGACCCATTTCAGGCTTCTGACCTCCAGAACTATAAATAAATCAAGCCATTAAGTTTGTGGTAATTTATTATGGCAGCACTAGAAAATCAGGTGGCTAAAGTCAAAAATAATTCTTCTAGATAATCAGTAATTCTTTCTATATTTAAAATGAATGTGGACAAAGACTGGAGGGTGGTGTACGTGAAAGTCCAGGGCTGCTGGTGAGATTATGGAAGATTCTTTTTCTTATTTAGAGTTTTCTAACGTGCTATCATGTGGTGTCCATAATTCAAATACTCAAGACCTCAAAGTGCATTTAGAACAGAATAGAGTTTAATGATAAGGTCACTTCATTTACTTTAAGGAGAGATACGCATTAGAATTAATCTATGTAAATGAACAGAGTCACTAATTCCCACCCCCAAAGTAAAAACATTAAACATTCACAAGAGTCTGCATGATTTTGCAGTTTTCTCCAGCCGCTTTCAGCATCTGAGTTAGGTTAATCGGGGTGAGATTTTTCCAGAAGAGGGGGAAAGAGACAACAGGTGATGGAGCACTGAAGCTGAGCTACGTTATGGAGAGGTGAGGGGAGGTGCCTAAGTGGTTGTAAGCCAGTGACCACCTGCTTCAACTTGAAACCTATACAACTTTACTAGTCAATATGACCCCAATAAATGTAATGAAGATTAATAAAAACAATTTTTGTTTTAAAAGACCTGCTTCAGAGGCACATTAAAGTGAGCTTGAAAGATAGAAGACGGTGGTCAGTGAGGGGGATGAGTGTTTGAAAGCGCGATTTTGGAGATGGTGCAGTAACAAAAAGTTCATTACCACAGAAGTGGGTGGGTGAGGAGGATGGAGGGAAAGTTGCCTGTAAGGAAGGAGGATGAAGAAACTTGCAAGGTCAGGATGCTGGAACCAAAAACGAAGTGGAAGAGGTGGAGAGGTAAACAGCGAGCTGGGAGCTACAGTCTTCAAGGAAACACTGTGCCGGACAGGCGACCACCTCAAGGAGGGATGGTGAGTGGCAGAGCCCGTGGAATGTACTTCAAAGGAGGGGACGGTGATCTGGAAGCCACAGGGAGGGGCGGGAGGACACCTGGCCTGCCCGCCGCCTCCTGGGCTGCCATCAGGTGCCAGGAAAGACCGCTACTGTTGGAGGACCACCCATCTCCCGAGCCTTTCTCTGCGCCAACCACCACCATGTCTCTGTCTGCTCCCTTCTACCACTGCCCATGTTAGGCCCCAACAAGAGTGAACTCGCGGCCCTTCCCCCATACAACATGCTCTTTCTAAGCCCTGTGTTTGATGTACTCGCCCCACCTCTGGGCATACTTGACTCATCATACTAACTCAGACCAGACTTGACCTCCTTTAGGAAGTCTTCCATGAACCCCTCCCCTGCCATCCCCATTAAGGCAATTCTCTGTCCTCTGGGGTACCTCTGTATCCTATATCTATTTCTACTGTTATACTTATTACCCTGTTTACGAAGGCAGGAAGCTGTATTCAAATCATGTATCTCCAGAACCTAGCAGACTGCCAAGGAGGCACAAGGTCACCCCAGGTGTTTGGCAAATTAATGAAGCCCAAGCAGAAGCAGCTGCATTTTTGAAGGTCCTGGAACAAGAAAACTTTGTTGTTTTTGAGAACTCAAGCTCTTTCCGACCTCAGGGACTTTGCACATATTGTTCTCTCTGCCTGTAACACCTCTCTCCCCTGTTCACCTGGCAAACCCCTGTACTTAATAAACATCACTTCCTCAGAGAAGCTCTTCGTGACCATCATTTGAATAAGTTTCTGCTGTGATCATCTGTCACTGACTGTAAGCCAATGCTGGATATTCTATTACTCTGACATTGTTAGAAATTACAGAATTTTCTCTAAACCTTTATATCATAATAGGTTCATTTATTGAGGGTTTAATGTATGCCAGGCAATGTGCAAAATGCTTCACATTAAAACTTCACGTTAAACCTAAGAGATGAACATGACATATTCTCCTTTGACAGATGAGGCAACTGAGGCCGGGGGGATGGGTTGAGGTGCTCCCAATAACTCAGCTAATAAGTGACAAAGTGGGAATTTAAATCCAGACCGCCATTAACGACTACACAGGACTAGCCAGAGTTTGGACCCCCTGAATCAGATGCTTGTGCCAATGGTAAGTCCTAGCACCGCCCTAATCTTACTGAACACCAGGGCAGGGATGATACCCAGAAATTGTTTTACACAGCTTTCCAGATGACTTTTAAGCACTGCTTCACTTTTTGCAGAAACGAGAGAAAACTTCTTCAGTCACTTATGAGGGTTGCAGTGGCAGCTTCTGAATTTCTATGTAATACATTTTTTGACTAAGGATAAGAGTATGGGATTTGTCTGAAAGACGAAGTTGCATAGCAAGCATCCTATTTTGCTTAGATTAGATGAAATCTGGACCTAACGGGGGTGCTTGGGAAGGGGAGTTGGCTGATCGAAATAACGGAAGGGATGGATCTAAAAGTCCCAGGCCTCCCGCTCACGCCGCCACGACCAAGGGTGGCTCGCTGCAGCAAATATCAGAGACTTCTTGAGGGAAGCAGCTAGACCTGTCCTCGCCATGTCCCGGCGGCCGCTTCCGGGCCGCGCCGCAGTTAAGAGCCCTGGACTGTAGGCGAGAAGCGGGGACATCGTGCAGCTGCTGCCAAGCTGGCGCGTCGAGGGTTTCCTCTGGAGCGACGTCTCAGCAAAGCCTCAGCCCTCGGGCCCCACCGCTGCTACCCCCGCCCGGGAACTGCGGGCTCTGGGGTGGCCAGGCCGCAGCCGGAGACGTGCTTACCTACTGCTCCGCGGCTGTAATCCGCGCCCACCCTGCGGGGCCGCCACCTTTCCAGCCGTCGCCCGGGCAACCGCCACCGCCAGTTCGGCATCACGTGGGGGACGCGCCGCCAACCACGGCATGCAGTCGGCTCGGAGCATCCTGGGAAGAAAGCAAGAGCCTTGGGAGATGCCGCGACGAACCTTCCTGGAGGCGGAAGTGAAGCGGGTGTTTGCCTCCCAGTGTCCGCTGGGGGTCGCACCCTGCACGGCCGCGTCTCGCATCTTATCCTCCTCCACGACTTCCCATTTGTTCATTTCCTCCAACGTTGCGCCTGGCCCTGTGCCCGGCTTTAGGGGTGAGCCTAGCAGACTCAACCCGTAACCTCAAGGAGCTCGTATCGCTGTGAAAACGGACCCCGCAAGAGATTCCAGTACAGTGTGGTGTTCGCGGAAAAAGACAGGCGTCCTTATTTCCATTTTACACGAGTGACCCAGAACCACCTTAGAACCAAAAATGTCGCCCCAGATCTACCTTAAAGTTTTAGGCACCAGCAGCATTCCACCCCACTGCAGCAGTTTCCAGGGATTTTAGAGACACTTTTCCCCACCACGTGAAATTTGGACTTTAAAAAAATAAAACAAGAGCGCAAATCCTCCTTCCACGTGGCACTTTTGAACTGAAGGTCACCAGCACTGAACAAGCACCTGTCCAACTGGGCTGGATGGAGGCTGGGGTGGTGGCTAGAGATGGAGAGAATCCTTCCTTTCCAAACACAGGCTCTGTGATGGGAGCCTCCATCTTTCCATCTACATGTTTCCAAGAAGGTAGGGACCACCAAGGCCAGAGACAGGGAAGAGGGCATGGAGAAGGTGGGTGAGCCTGTCTTTGAAGAATCCCTAAGATGGCCTGTGGCCACCATCGCCCCAGCCCCCAGTCCTGCCACTGCTCTTTTGAGATCTGAGATTGTCATCAAAGAAAAGCTGTATTTAGCAGGAACAGACATCCTGTCCAAGTAATATGTATTAAAAATAATCTCCCTGTTCATAATAATAAAAATTAACATTTATTGTCAACTCACTGTGTGCCAGGGGTTTCAAGACAAAATACAGGACATTCAGTTAAATTTTTAATTTTAGATAGATTATTAGTATAAAAGTGTATCCCAAATATTGCTGCTTTCATTGTGCATACAGGGCATTATATTGTCCTGGATTTATATTTGCTAAGTATGGCCACTCTATATGTGCCCAGCATTGTGCGAAATAAATTACATCGATTATTTTATTGAATTCTCACACCATATCTATGAGGTGGATAACATTTTCAGGATTTGACAGTGCTGTACTTTACTGAGCCCTGTGCTCCTGGAAAACAGTGACAGTTAAGAAATCCCTTTGTGACTTAAGCATAAGACCTGACACAATAAACTGCATAGAAGAAAACATAGGTACTAAACTTATGGACCTTGGGTTCAAAGAGGATTTTATGAATTTGACTCCAAAGGCAATGGAAGTAAAAGCTAAAATAAACGAATGAGACTATATGAAACTTAAAAGCTTCTGCACAGCAAAAGAAACCATCAACAAAATAAAGAGGCAACCAACTGAATGGGAGAAGATTTTTGCAAACAGTGCCTCCGATAAGGGGCTAATATCCAAAATATACAAGGAACTCATGAAACTCAACAACAACAAAAAAACAACCCAATTGAAAAATGGGCAGAGGACCTGAAGAGACATTTCTCCAAAGAGGACATACAAATGGCAAATAGACATATGAAAAAATGCTCAACATCACTAATCATCAGAGAAATGCAAATAAAAACCACAATGAGATATCACCTGACCCCAGTCAGAATGGCTATCATCAACAAGACAAATAGTAACAAGTGTTGGAGAGGCTGTGGAGAGAAAGGAACCCTCAGACACTGTTGGTGGGAATGCAGACTGGTGCAGCCGTTATGGAAGGCAGTGTGGAGGTTCCTCAAAAAATTACGAATAGAATTACCATATGATCCAGCAATCCCTCTCCTGGGTATCTACCCAAAATATCTGAAAACATTTATACATAAAGACACGTGTGCTCCAATGTTCATTGCAGCTTTGTTTACGGTGGCCAAGACATGGAAACAACCAAAATGTCCTTCGATAGATGAATGGATAAAGAGGTTGTGGTATATATACACAATGGAATACTATTCGGCGGTAAGAAAAGATGATATAGAAACATTTGTGACAACATGGATGGATCTTGAGAGTATCATGCTAAGTGAAATAAGTCAGACAGAAAAAGCAGAGAACCATATGATTTCACTGATATGTGGTATATAAACCAAAAACAACAAAAGAACAAGACAAACGAATGAGAAACAAAAACTCATAGACACAGACAATAGTTTAGTGGTTACCAGAGGGTAAGGGGGGTGGGGGAGTGGGAGATGAGGGTAAGGGAGATGAAATATATGGTGATGGAAGGAGAACTGACTCTGGGTGGTGAACACACAATGGGATATATAGATGATGTAATACAGAATTGTACACCTGAAATCTATGTAATTTCACTAACAATTGTCACCCCAATAAATTAAAAAAAAAGAAGAAAAGAAATCCCTTTGTGTAGCATCTTATCAAAAAGAACTACCTTTCCTGGGTGGCCGGATCCAGATAGCTCATTTGGTTAGAGTGCGGTGCTCTTAACAATAAGGTTACCGGTTCGATCCCCACATGGGCCACTGTGAGCTACTCCCTCCACAACTAGATTGAAACAACTGCTTGATTTGGAGCTGATGGGTCCTGGAAAAACACACTTAAATAAATAAAAGTTAAAAAATAAAAAAAGAACTTCCGTTCCTTATGTGACTTAGCTAAGATAAAACTCACTGTCCATTTAGTACACTTAACCTATTTAACCTGGTGTAAGTACAAAAATACTTTTGTCACAAAGCAAAACTGCTTAGGTCTGAAGCTTCATCTGGGCACTACCTTAACTGGCTCTATGTTCCTTGATTTCAGAGCAGGATGCTGAACCAGCTGCCTCTCCTTCCTAATTCTTAGGTCTTGACAAAGATACCATTGGCCATAAATGGGATGTTCTTTTCCCAAACTGCCAATGGGCCCAAGATGACTTTCTAAAATGTTTAATTATGAAAAATTTGAACATAAGCAAAAGTAGAGAGAATCATTTAATGAATCTGCATAAGTCCATCTTTCAAATGCTAGGATTATGCAAGATATTGCTGCTGGGAAAAACTCAACAGCAAATTCAATTCGACAGCAAATTCGACAGGGGAGCTAACCAGCTACGCACTGGGCATCAAACGGGCTGACTGAGCTCTGTGTTCAAGAAGGGACAGCTCTGAGTCTTCTGCAGCCAACAGCCCTCTGTGCACTCCAGCCCTTGAGCACCTTAGGGGTGAGAGGCCATGCATTTCTGTTGTTCTTGAATGAAGTCATCTTTGCAGCTGTAGCACGCAGCTGACTGGCCACTCTCTCTAGTGAAGGGCAAAGAGCTGACCACAAGCAGAGGAAGAGGGTCTTACACACCCCCCAAAGAGAGGGAACTGGTAAACGGCACCCCCTAAATTGGATGAGAGGGTGAAGCCACCTAAATTAAGTCCTGTAAGACTGACCTGCTCAGACAAACCTGGCTACCAGCTGAACCGAGCTGTCTCAGAGCTCTTGCAGGGTAAGTTCAGACCACAAGCATGTCTCTGAGTAAGCACAGGGCCTGGATTTAATCAGTGGGTTGGGCAGGGAATACACTGAAATGCCAGGCGCAAATCAAAAGACGAACTACTGCTAGATTCTGCTTAGGCAAAAAAAAAATTTCCTCCCAGTAAAACTGCATTTTGGTCACTGCCCGAAACTCATGATGAGTGGGGGATTCAAATCCATCTGTCTTCTTGGTCCAGAGTCTAAAATCGAGGTGGAAGAACTGGGTCTTGGTGTCTCCCACAGGCTGCTGGCTTTCTTCTAATGAAAGCGCACCCAGCTGGGAATACATCCTCTGAGGGAGCTGTCAGTGAGCAGGAAAGCAGGGAGGCCTGCAAGTGGCTGGGACCAGATTTCCGTCTTGGCCTTGAGTGCTGTCCTTGTGCCCCGTCCCAGGGATGAGTCACATCACAGTCCCCAGTAGTTCTGTGGCCTGGGTGAGGTTGACAGAAAGACCCAGGGCTTAAAATAGACTTCAGAAGAGCACATCTGGATCTGAGATCACTTCAAAGCAAGTATACCTCTGCGAGAGATTGGCGGGGCTCATCAGTGGTGTTCCTAGATACAAACACTAAGATTTTTAGTGCGGAATATCACTAATAGCTAAGCAAGTTTTGAAAGGCACATTGCAGGGTATGTAATGTGATCAAAGAGGGTGGGTGGTATGTTGGCCTGAACTGGAAGAGTAGATACTAATGTGACTGAATTTGGGCGGTTTCCTGGCAGGTTGACACACCTTGAGGACCAGCAAACATGGCACACACAGAACATCCTAAATTATGTGTTCATCCTGTCTTTTGGATGGAACTCTTCAGATGCTGGGATTCCTGGGACCCACTAAGCATGTCCCGGCCTCAGTGTCTGAGCCTAAGCGCCAGTCCTACTTGTCCCAAACCAAGTTTACATGATCATTTGCGAGTTCATGGTGAAGCCTGCATGTGGACTAGAGAGGGGTGGGTGTGAGACACAGTAATAAGTGGGCTATTAAATAAATAGATGGCTTAATCTTAGCAATAAAAAGAACAATTCAGGAATGATGGAAAGTGCGCATAGTTATTAAATCTCCCCTTTTACCCTACTCCCCACCTATAATGTATGACCCATTAGCTCACGGAACCGAACTCCTTTCTGCCCCTGGGATGAAGACGATCACTGCTAACAGACACGTGGGTGGTGAGGAGAGAATTTGGAAGGACCGGCCACTGGCTTTCCAAGTGTGGTCCCGAGGGCGGCCACAGCGGCATCACCTGGGACCTTAGAAACGCATATCCTCAGGCCCCACCCAGACCTGCGGAATCAGAAAGTCTGGCGGTGGGAGCAGCAGTCTGGGCGATTGGGGTGGACACTCGCTGGACCCGAGAGACTGAAGGTCTCGGGGAAGCGCCGGGAGCCTCTCGGCCCCGAGGCCAGACCTGCCGGACAGAGACGGCGGGAGCGAGCCTCCCCCGGGCCTGGCGCCCCGCGGGGGGTAAATCTCTCAGCAGGAGCGACCGGCCGCGCAGCCCCAGGAAGCCGCGCACACGCCGCCCGCCGGGCTGGCGCAGGAGCCCGGTGGAGCCCGGCCGCGCCCCGACCCTCCGCGCTGGTGGTCATCTCCGCGGCCGCCGCCCCAAGAAAGAGCAAGCTCGGGGCCCGCAGAATTTCTCCCTAGTGATCCGAATCTTGGGGGAGGGAGGTCGCTTCAGTGACCTCCGCCCAGGGAAGGATGGGATCGGTCGGGGGTCTTGGGTAGAGTCTTAAGGCAACAGCCATCCCAACCCGACCTGGGCCCCTCGGGTGGAAATTTGGGTCCTGCCTGGCCCCAGGAGGTCACTTCCAGGAACCCGCACTCTGGCGGTGCCAGCGCAGCTGTCAGAGTGCCGACAGGTTCCCAGAAATCACACGCGCTCTGGAGCAGAGACGGTCCCCACCCGCGCGGCGTGAGCATCACTGTTTTTTTCGTATCACTGGCCCCCAGGCCACCCCACCTCCCGGACACCGACCCTAGGAAGGAAGTCGGGACAAAGACTTTGGAGCTGCCTAGGGCACAGAGCTCTTCCTGGTTGCAAGCTCTCACTGCAAGCTCCCTCCCTTTTGTTGGGGCCCCAGCACTTTTTCTCCTGCCTCTATGGCTAACAAAGTCAGACCAGAAATATTCCACCGCCAGGGACAGAAACCTGTCTCAAAACAGATTAAGCCAGAGGGATTTTGTTGGCTCACATCACCGGGAAGTCAGAGATGGAAACTGCTTCCCTCAGACAGAGCTGGAAGTAGGAACCCAGCAATGGCCCTCACCTCCCGGGGCTTCTGTCTCTCTTCTCTGGGCTCTGCCTGCCGTTCTCTGTGGGATTGGGGCTGAAAGGGCTCTCTGTGGCTAGGCCCATACCATATGAGCCAGGAGCAGTGGCAGACAGGTTGGTTAGCATGTCCTTAGGTAGACAGGAAGGTCCCTGGTGGAATAAGCAAAAGGCAGCCATACCCTGAAACTCCAGGTCCTGGAATGTCTTTACTCCAGGACAAAGATATGAGAACGCGCCTTCATATCCCTTTGGATGGACAAACGAAGCAAATCTAGTAGCTAGGAATGGGTTATTTCGTTAATCCCTTCAGGACAGGCAAACAGGACAAACCTGAGAGATGAATTCCATTAGAGGGCTCCAGCCCCCTTCCCCAAACAGGTAAGGGAAGGTATCAAAGTAAGAGCTTTTGCCTCAGTCACTGGGCACCCCCCCATTTGGGACCCCCTCCCTCTCCGTTTCCATTCTTCGGTCTCAAGAGACGCAATCCCAGGCACTCACTCACTCAAAAGTCCACTACATCATTTGGGGACTCACAGAGAAGTATTCCTACATCAGTGAGTGGCCTGCAGAGGTAAGCCCCGTGGGAGGGTTCTCCCTGGAGTCCGCCAACCCGGTCCGATTCCAGTCCTTCTGAGGAGGATGCACCCTGCCATTGGCTTTTTAAAATATCTCTGCATGCATAGGGTAAAGGCTCCTTCTTTGCTGAGGGTGTTCAAACTGATCACTTTACTTGCAAGGAAAAGTCTGGACTCGCACTAATGGGGAAATTGACCTTAAAATATTTCCCTACCACGTGGAACTGAGCTAAAATGATGGCCCCAGCGG
This sequence comes from Rhinolophus ferrumequinum, assembly GCF_004115265.2. NCBI lineage: Eukaryota > Metazoa > Chordata > Mammalia > Chiroptera > Rhinolophidae > Rhinolophus > Rhinolophus ferrumequinum. The sequence continues at coordinate 7,149,863 of NC_046291.1, forward strand.
ACAGAGAAGTCCCCAGCCTAATCCCCAGCCCACTTCCGCATAACCCCCTCCAAGCCACACCTTGAGCCAATCACCAGATGACACCTACCCCTGCCCCAACTCAAGGAAGTCCCGAACCCATAAAACCTGCTCAAAACCTTGCTAGGGGCTCAGTCTTTTGGGAAGGATCCCGCTGAGCCCGCCAGCGTAATAAAGCTGACTCTCCTAACTCTCAGAGTGCCGCTTGGGTTCTTTCCGGCCTTGGATTCTGCAATAGCACAGGCTTCCTGGGGGCAGAGCTGAAACCCAAGGCAAACACATCCAGGGCTAGCGCTGCCTGCACCTCTCAGCCAATAGACCGACACAGGAGTTAGGTCATAGAATAAGCGTTTATTATCAGAGTGAGATAGGAAAGTAATAGGCAGTTAGGGACAGGACCGTGGTGGAGGACATCAAAGCTCAGACTAACAGTCTCAGAGTGAGATGGGACGAGTGGCAGAGGGCCTCAAGGCCAAAGAGAACAGCAGCGAACAGAAAAAAAAATGTAGAAAAGGGAATAGGCTGGAGGGGCTACCGACTCAGAATCAGAATCAGCCAAGATACAAGCCCAGGCGCAGGAAGGGGCGCAGGAGAGGGAGCCCACCGGCTCCTGGTAAACAACTTGAAAATGACAGATTCAAGGGCATATAGTCTCTGGCTCAGCTTAGCCTGTGGGGTATTCTGCTCCGATGCGGCCTCTCCTGGAGATCCTCCTCTGGGAGAGCTGTACTCTTGCGCTTTTCGCTTCTGCAGTAAAACTATATACTGCTTCAGTTTACCTCTCCGGGTCCACATTCTCATTCTTCGGTGCCTGAGGACACGAACTCAGGGCACCAGACATCAGAATCCTATATCCAGAGCAACAGTGGTCTGAGAAGGCATGGGGTTAACACCTCCAAACACTGTCTTAACATCCTCAGACGGGCTTGGAGTATTAAATGGAAAATCTGGGCATTCCTCCAGAGGCTACGTGGTGGTTCCGGGGGTCTGCATGGAGCCTTTCCTCTGGCGATGTGGCTCTCCAATGTGGTCATCAACCCAGGAGCAGTGATGATAATAACCTGGAAAGAATGCTAGGTCATAGAGATTGTGATCGACAAGCACGGGGGGCATTGTGACTAGCAAGCAAGCTTCAGTTTCAGGGTAATTATCTAAAGCAGGGAACTGGGACAGGGGACATCCTAAGCACAGAAACTGGGCAGGGGACATTCCAAACTCAAGCCACAGGGAGGGGGTTGATCAATTGTTAAGCTCTAGGGCAGGGACCTTGCAAGGCCTCTTTTGTGGGGGTCCTAGCTGGGCCCTGTTTCAGAGCCAGCTCCATTTCAACCAGGAGGATCACAGATGCTGCCCCAGCTTCTAGCTCTTAGACCCTCTCCTCCCTCCCACTGCAGGTCAGGGGCGTGGCCTTGGTCTTCTTTGACCAGGTCCCAGGAGGGCCGCCAAGATCTGGGGGGAGGTGCCGAAGCAGGCAGAGATGTTGGAGTAGTCTGCAGTGTAAGCAGCATTTGTCCAGGCTCAGATGTTTCTGGTAAATAAAGTGACCCTCTCCCCTGAGTATTTGCAGCCCCTGCTTTGAGAAGGTCCAGGAAAAATAAGTGCAGGAAAACAACAACAAGATAGAGGCAGCATGGGTCCCTGGCACTCAGGCCACCAGGTCAGCCTTGCACCGACTGCCTGCAGATTTGATGAATGGAGGGAAACAAACGTCTGTTTTATGTAAGCTGTTAACACTGGTTGTTCAGAGACCTGTGGTCAAATTGAACTCACTCTAATAGAGCCCTTCCTGCATTCTACACATTTTACTGTGGGGGATTCTTGGCTGGGGACACTTGAGGGGGGAGCTGATTCTCTTTAGAGATGCACACAGGGTGAAAAGTCGAGAGAGTGCCTGGTTGCAGGAGCCTGAGAGGAGGGGCAGCTGACATCTGCCTGGATGAGCAAGTGTATGTGTGGAACAGCACTTCTGGTGCTGAGTGCTCAGAGCTGGGAGGACTGAGCGAAGAAGCCAAGCACCCAATGATGGGTCCAGAAGATGGACACTGGGGAAGGGTCCTGGGAGAACAGGAGGCTGTCCCTGGCCCTCCCGGAAGCTGGGTGCTGGTTGACCCACCACTGCACCCAAGGAACCCCTGGATAGTGGTGCACTATGGTGGCCCTATTCTGCAGTGTCCAGGGCTTGGTCTGGATCCCTCGCCCTTCGTGTCCAAGCTGTCCGGGTCTTTAGAAGGCCAGGTCACAGACTAGGCCAGCTGTGGCCACATGATCCCCTAGCCAGGCCTTTTGCCATCTCCACCAGCAGGACACAGGTCTGGGGAAAAAGCCAAGACGGTTTTTCCTGACTGCCACTCATCCTGGCCCCAAGAGCCCTCAGGGCTCTGGTCTGTTCTGTCTCACGTTTTCTAGAGCCCTCTGTCCTATAGAAATGTGTGGGCACCTGTCTGGAGGGAAGTAACAGGGAATGTGGACAGGCAGTGTTCTTTACTTGCACTTGAAAGTCTCTGGCCGATCCCAATCCTCTAATCAGAAACTCCTGGGGGCAGAGGGCCACAGTGAAGCACAAGCCATGGGAGGGGCCCTGTCCTGGGAGACTGCTGGGTCCCCAGCTCCCCAGGAAGCTGTGAAGGCTGTAGGCGCCAGCTAGGGGGGGCCATTCATTCTCTGTGTCTGCTCAACTCTCACATGGCCTTATAGGGTAGAGGCTGCGAACAGCACGACCACAGAGGAGGCCAGAACCGCTGGGAGGAACAGGCAGGGAGGCGGCAGGGGCTTTCCCTTGCGGGGCCCCTGGGTTCTGTGTCTTCACCTTCCCAGACACCTCTTTAATCCATGCTTTGTAATATCCTCTTTCCTATTCTGTAATGAAATTGCCAGATAATATAATACACATTTTTCAAATACACATTACCTACATACACATTACCTACCTACATACACATTTTTCAAAAATCATGATAATACTCTAAGTGTAATAAAAGTAAAAGGAATGCAATGTATTAAAAAATAATATATATCTCCTTACAAGAGCGTGGAACGACTACCTAGAAGACATAAAAAGTCTGGTGTGTGTGGCCTTAGGCAGCTGCTACATGCAGACAGGTGTGGGTGTGAGGAGGTGGCTACTGGGTGATCAAGATAATTCGCAGCTCCTGGAAAAGTTCTGCATCAGCCCCACAATGCAGGACGCCCAGCGTGGCGGGCTCCCACCAGAATGCCAGTGGGTTCCCCAGTCATTGTGTAAACCAAACAACGCCCCACCAGTGTGTGAAATGCCTCCCTCCCAGGGATAGTTGCCCCCCTCCTCCATCACTGCTTCAGGCTGTGGGAATGGAGGGGCTATGGACATGAATTGACCAAGGTCAGCCCAGGATCTAATAACCAGGTGTGGGAAAAGGCCCGGGATGCAAACACAGGTACAGCCCACCGTCACCACTCCGTGCCTTCAACTTCGCTCCTTTCCCTGGTGGATAAGAAACAGGGCTTGGTTGGGATCCCGGTATAGAGGCCTTGCGACATCCCAGGCCTCACCTTTCCTTGACCTATAGTTTAACAAGAATGTTCCCTGTCCCACCCAGTTCCCTGTTGTAGAAAACTACCCTGAAATTTATGTTTAATACCCTTAGGCTTATTGATCACAACCTCAATGGTCTACCAGGCTACTCCCATCATGTTCCTGAGAATAACGTTGCCAGAGGGAAGGCTCCATGCAGACCCCCAGAACCTTCACTAGCCTTTAGAGAAACGTTCAGATTTCCCCTTAAATCCTACCACAAGCCGGTCTGGGAATGTTAAAGCAGTTTTCGGAGGTGTTAACCCGCTGCCTTCTCAGACCACTGTGCTCTGATCATAAACGCGTATTCTATAGTCCAACTCTTGCGTGGGTCTATTGGCTGAGCGTGCAGGCAGCACGAGCCCCAGACTCGTGCAGCCTCCGGTTTCAGACACGGCACCATCAGCCTCCAGCAAGAAGCTTGATATCCCTCCCCTCATTTAGATAGACGTCCTCATGAACCAAGTTGTGTCAACTGGGCCCCAAATTTCTCTCAAATCCATGTTCTTCTCTTCATTGCTTCTGCCTCTTCCTTAGCTCAAGCCTCACTTCCCTGGTAGATAACCGCAATGATTTCCTCACCCGGACTCCCTCTCTCATGCCCCCCGTTCAATTGCCTCATCTTTCCCCTCGTAAACCCCCTATATTCATTTGCTAGGGCTGCCCTAACAAAATACCACAGACTTTGTGGCTTCAACGGCAGAAGTTTACTTTATTACAGTTCTAGAGGCTGGAAGTCCAAGGTCAAGGTACAGGCGGGGTCAGCTTGCAGACAGTCACCTTCTCACGTGTCCTCATGTGTGTCGTTTGTGTCTGCATCTCCTCTTGTTGTAAGGACACCAGTCATATCGGATTAGGGCTCCCCCACGTGGCTTCATTTTGACTGAAACCTCTCAAGAGGCCCTTTCTCCATATACAGTCACATTCTGAGGTACTGACGGTTAGAACCTCAACATGTGCATTTTCAGGGGACACAGTTCAGCCCATAACACCCCTTCCTCAATGGCTCCCTTGGAAGTACTCTTTTGGTGTCCAATGCCAAATTCAGCTCCAAGCAGGTTAAACAAGAAAATAACTTGACTGCTTATGGAACTTCACCGTCTGGAGGCAGAGGCACAGCGGGATTCGGGGCTTGCATGGTGCCATTTGGGTCTGCCTCTGAGCTCGGGTTCCTCTGGGTTGGTGTCGTATTCAGGCTCCACCTGATGGGAGGCTCAGCTTGAGGTCTGGTCAGTGTAGAAGAGAGAGTGGTTCCAGGAAGGTAGAACAGACGCCCCAGAACTGGGTCTTGCTGGCTCAGCTTGGCCTGACGTGGGCCGAGTGCTCTTTCCTGTGTCCTGTGGATAGAGTGGACAGAGCGGACTAACTCGCATCTGGGCTAAGCTGGGAGGTCGCCAGTCCCTCCAGGAGAAATGAAGGTACAGACATCAGTTACCAAGAGGAACGCAAGCGGTGGCTGGGCTGCAAATCTCACTTCACTAGAGAATGGGCGAAGAAATGAGTGAACAAGCTTCCTAGATCTTCTCTAATGTGGCAGAGAAGGACGAGCTATGTCGTCCCCCACAGGTGGAGTTTGCCAGTTTGGTTTGGTCACATTGGCTTCCCCACAGACGCAGGGCTCTTCCACGGTCCTTATTAGTATCAGCTGCACTGCCACAGCGTGACTTCAGCGGTTTGAGGATGTTGAGGGACTGAGCACAGATTACATGTCCCCGTTCAGGGCTGGCTTAGGACCTTTAAAGACCCTTTGTCCCGCATTAAAAATAAAGACTTCTAAGCCATAAAAATAAATGTAAGCAATTCTAACAGCTTGTTCATTTTTCCCATAGAGACCATGTCAATTACAAATATGTGGTGATCAAATTATTTTAAGAAAACTGGGGAGTGGGAGGTGAGGGTAAGGGGGATCAAATATATGGTGATGGAAGGAGAATGACTCTGGGTGGTGAACACACAATGGGATTTATAGATGATGTCATACAGAATTGTACACCTGAAATCTATGTAATTTCACTAACAATTGTCACCCCAATAAATTAAAAAAATTATTTTAAGAAAACTGAGATGATTTTTTCCTGGGCTTCTGTTCTGTTGGCTCCACAGGCACTTTGCCTGCTGATGGGAACTCTGGCCTTGCATCTTCGCTGGACCCTGGGGACTCTCCCTTTCCCTTGCTGCTGGCTGACGTGTTACTACCCTCACTGAACACAGTTCCCCTTTGAGCATTGAAAGGGGGGAAGCTGAGGCACCCCTGTTCAGGCCACTGGGGGCTCGGCCTGAGGCCTGGAGGCCCAGGACTGACTGGGTGGCACCTACCCACAGACACTGTCTGCTTGGGGATGCCATACATATCAATTTCCCTAGGTCACAGCAGGCTGCAGTCTCAGGTTGGGGGCCAGGACAGGGTACTCCCCAGGACACGTGGTGCATCACAGCTGCCCTGCTGGCTCTGCTAACCCCTCAGGTCCTCAGTATGCCCACCACAGGGCTCTGGGAAAGAGAGCAAGGAGCAGCTCATAAAATGGGCTGTGGCCAGAGTTAGACACACCCAAAGTCCTTTTTGATGGTGAACAGCGATTGCCATAGGAGTGGACGAGAGCCTGGAGATGGGGAAGCCAGCGGCTGGCCTAGTGCCACACGAGTACTGCAGAGACCTGTCCACGGGGCCACAGGGGACAACACTCCCACTTTCTGACATCAATTTCATTTGAGGACCTCTCCTTTGGGAAACAGATTCTGTCTCCAGGTATGTCCACAGTCTATAGGTCGTGAGACAGCCTTCGTCTAAGGAGGGCTTTTGTTGACGGCTCTGCTGCTGGAGGGGTTCTGGGGTCCTCACTATCCCCGTATCCAGATCTAAACAGCCAAGGGACGCAGGTCTTCTGGAGGCAGCTCTGTGTGGGACAGTGTTTCTCATGTGGTCTCAGGACCACCTGTATCAGAATCATCTGAATGCTGGTTAAACTTGAGGGATTTCCGAGTTGGACTCCAGAGCTGCTGAATCCCTGCCATAGCGGCTAAAACATAAGCAAAAGCAAAAACGAAAACAAACAGGTTTTGTAGACCGACCCAAGTGACTACGTGCCCTTACCCTTTCTAAGCCTCATTTTCTGTAAAATAGGGATAGTAGTATTTACCTCACAATATATTGTGAGGATTAAAAATGGGAATGTGAAAAAAGTGGTAAACATAGTGCCTAGCACACAGGAGCTAAATACATGTTTGACACTCTGTCATCTGTCCTCCTTCCGCCTGTCCGTCCATCGATCTGTCTATCCTTCCATCCATCCGTCCAATACTGTGTGCCTAGGTACTACGAATCAGCAGTCATGAAAAACAAATGTCCTGTCCCCATGAAGTTTACATGCTCAGAGGGAGAGACACACAGTAAACAAACATGGTAAGTGACATGGAGAAAAATAAGTCCGGATCAGGGCATCACCCCACTCCCCAAACTACAGCAATTATTTAATCTGAAATCCATAGCCGTTATTTATCAAACACTGTGACAGGGACTTGGGGCAATACTTTGGGGCTTGCTGTTTAAGGAGCTTATCGATAGACTGGCTGGGAAATGTAAATGCTCAGCACACAGGAAACCACTGGAGAACAACGAAATCACCTTGCCAGCCAGTGTCTGCCATTGCCGGGGAGCCGCTCGGAGGAGACTCATCACTGGCAGTGAGGTGTGTAAGTGAATATTCCCACCAGGCTTCTCATCCAGAACAAAAGAAGGAACTTATTTTGGAATGGCTAGTTCATACCCAGCAGAAGCAGAGAGCCTTGGATGTTTGTAAACCTCTTTAAATGTTCAGAACATGAATCGGGGCAGAAGAGTCAGAAGCTAGTCACACCAGGTCATGGGAATACGACTTGACAGGAAACTCTTTTTCTCTGCCCAACTCTTTGCCAAGTCCCAGGTCGGTGTAACGCCCAAGACCTTTGAGGGTAATTATCTCCCGGATGCAATTTTATTATAAATAACTCCCTGATCTGGACAACATTGAGCGCACACACCAAAGACACTGTGCAGATCCCAACAAACATGGGAAGTGCCCGTGGACGTGGGTTGCACCGGAGAGGCTATTGGTAATTGGAAGTACTGCGTCTGTTGACAATTCCTCTCTGAAAAGGCATCCTGGCTTAGGGGGGTACGGAGGAGACACAAACTTGGAGCCAAGTGTGGATATAGGACAAGCCAGGAAATAGCTATTTGCTACTTGCCTGTTGCCCGTTTGGATCAAACAAGCTCAGAAGAAGGCCAGAGACTAGCTTAATGAAAAGATGAACTGAAAATACAACTGTAAAACAGCTCTTGATGTTGAATAGGTCATTTCACTCTTATGAGTGTCCTCTTGTGTGAAATGAGGGGTTAGGCCACACCATTCTGATTCAACTAAAATTTAGTGAATGCCTACTTAAGTGTGAGGCTCTCTCATACAGATTATCTCGAGGTAACAGCAGCTAGACCTCATAGGGTACTTCTGAGGAATGAGTAGGTTAGTACATGTGATTCTTAGCAGTGGCCAGGACACAGCAAGCATGCAGTTTTAGCCATTATCATTATCCCCACAACCCTGAGCGGAACATTATTTCCTCTGTACAAATGAGGAAACCACTAAGGAACGAGGTCAGGAACTGAAAGAAAGTCCAGCTTCCTATTATGCCGTTTGACTTGGGAGGGCCCTGAAGCTTTTAATTGTAAAGAATGAGGTAGAAAAGGAACTTGATCTCTATAGGCAATCAAGCTAAGCACCTTCAAAGGGATTTTCTGTGGAAAGTGTTAAGTGTTGTCTCAGTTATGAAGATAAGGAGGTTGGGGAGAGTCTGGGACAAAGCCACAAAAGCTCCTTTACCTAAGCTCTTTGTCCTCCTTTCATGCCAGTTATAGATTTCAGAGACTCGATCTTGTCTACCCACACTAAGAAAAGCCCAAGTTCCTTAAGGGTAAAGCTAATTGAAAAAGTCCCCAGCAGAAGCGTTTAGCCACAGCAGGAGAGGAACAGGGAGGCACTTAGACCGCTGGGGTCGGCTGCTCCAAGGCAGCCCAATTAATCACCTGTTATGTGTTCACACTCTGTCCCAATTGTTCTCTTAGTGCTCACATGTGGCTCTCACCATTGACAATACAGGTAGTCGATGAATACGTGATCATACGTTACGTGCTAGCGTTACAGGGTTATAACGCTGAGCAAGACTAATGTGGGGGAAGGTAGGCAAGACAACTAGGCAACGGAAGATGATACGCTGACAGGAACAACAGCGGGCAATACTGGGTGCTGAGAAAGGCTCTATAAATCGAGATCTAAAGACTTAGAGGGAGAGGGTAGGAGTGGAGAGAAGGGCATTTCAGGCCGAGGGAATGATACGTGCAAAGGCCAGGAGGTGACGGAAAGCCTGAATCTTTGGAGGAAGTAAAAGGGGTTCTGGGCGTGAGGTGGGAACAGAGTGAAGAGACGGGAGGCTAGAGGGGAGCAGCAGCTAAAGCCTTGGAAGAGCTTCGTACATGTATTCAAGTTTTTGGGCATTATTCAACAAAGAACCGCTGGGAGATTTAAGGAGACTAATAGGATTTGCAGTTTTAAAAGATCAATTTTGGCGAGTGGCTTAACGTGGGCCAAGTCTAGAGGCAGAGACAATTAAGTGATTGAACTAGGGGCAGGGAACAGTGGGGGAAGGTGGATGAAGCGAGGAGGCATTTGAGAGGCTAAACATTGAGTCCAGGGGAAAGCCTGGGTTTCCGCTGTGACCACCTGATGGAGCAGGTGTCATTAGTCCCACGGAGGGGAAGTAGAGGAGGCGGGATGTGCTTTGGATATACTTATGAGAACCCATGAGGCAGTGCAAATGGGGATGCCCAGCGAATGGCTCGATGTGCATGGCAGGAACTCAGGGGAAAGGTATGGGAGGGATGTGGACTGGGAATCACCAGCACCAAGACCGCAGGTGTGGGCTGGATGAAATTGCTTGCAGAGTGGGCAGACTGATACAACCAAAGACCAAATTCTGAGGCTAGAGTTAAAAAGCAGTCAGGGGGAGTGGGACCTGCCAAAGAGGCCAAGGATCCCTCCACAAAGAAACGTTCAAATAAAGATAAATATTTATTCACTCTGTTAAACGAAGGGGAGGTCAGAGACAGGAGGAAAAGACTTGCCATGGATGCGAAGGAAAGAGTGCCTTTTAAAGGCAGAGCCAGCGGTTACTTATCTGCAGATGGGCAGGAGAAAGACTGGATTCCAGGATTAGGCCCAGTCCAAGAAATCAATTTCCTTCCATGTGTGCATCCCAAAATGACATCATCTGGAAGTAACTGATGTCGTTCTCCCTCTGCTTCTACTGAATGTGTCAATTCTAGCTCCTAACCTTTCTTCATACATGACTTTAGTTCACTCTGTTCTACTGATTTCTGTGCTCCCTGGTTATCTCTCAGTGCTATGCATATCCTAGGAAATCTCCTAGGGAAAAAAACACATCAGAAAAACAGGTAAGTCTCATCATAATTTGATCTAAGTGGCCATTTTATTTTATAGCTTGTGTTGTTTAAAGCTAGAATCTCAAGATTTAAGACCAAGATATAAATTCTAAATTGCACTGCCTACCAGGAACGAGTGCTGAGTCCTCTCTGAAGTTCAGTCTATGATTTCGGAAGGAATTTAGTAACTGTGGCCCCTGGCCAGTGAATGTGCTACCTCTCTCAGACTACTCAATTTTGGACAGTGACATCATTGAGAGACTTCTGTTTTTTAAACATTTCATATATTAAGGGAAATGTTAGAGATAACTCTGTCTGAAACGCAAGCAATGCTACGAGCTTGAACAGGAAGGACATAGCTAATGAGAGTCTAGGAAATGAGATAATCTCTTTTATAGAATCATCTGATATTGAGGAAACAAGGAATTTACAAAGGAGGGGATGCAATGAAATTAACCAATGAGCGGAGCCATCCTTTGGGATCAGTAACCTTTAGACCTGGACCTAACAAAGCTGTGGTAGATGAAAGTATTAAGGCTGATCTATCCAGGAGTTTGTTTTCCTCTAAGGATAGGTTTTGGGTTTTTTTCTCCCAGACTCAGAAGGCTATATCCTAAATTATGAAGTGAAAGAGTCAAGGTTGGAGCAACCATTCATGTATGTTAGAAACTACCTACTTTTATGTTACATGACTGAAGACACAAAAACCCCACAAATCCCCAAATCTAGCTCTTATTGCCACATCCCAGTAAATCAGAGAGACCCATTTCATATGCCAAGAATGCAAGAAGGGGTAGTTGCCAGAATAATGACCCAGCCTCCTTATTTCAAAAGCCCAGCGTCTAATATAGAAATCAAACTTGCAGTTGTCAAAACTCATCAAATTGTATAACTTCAAATTTCTGCATTTTACTACATTTAAATTATACCTCAATAAAAAATACTATGAAAAAAAGTAAGAAAAAGAGAAAGGAAATAAAAAGTACATTATCAGGTTCTATGGCGAAATAAAACTAAATAATTTATATCTATTGTCCTTAACAAGGTCAAAAGCAGGAAACAATAAGCAAAGCTTATTTTAAAAATGCTGAACTAACTACACAGACTCCATTTCCCTTGGATCATTAAAGAGAGGGACTTCTTCAATAAGTAACGGCACCCCACACGCTTGATACCATTAAGAAAATTGAGAATTCTTGGAGTGATGAACTAGGGCTAATTTTTTTGTCTTTTCTTAACTTTTTCCATTATTTTTCAAATAATCTATAAAACAGTTTAACTTTATCATCAATGTGAAAGTCCTGCCCACTCATCCTAGCAAGCAAGAATTAATTTAGCTCTTTGGGTTTTAGGCATTTCATGGTGGGGGGAAAAGGGTACTAGATCCATTTATTTAAAATCCAGGCTGAAAAATAAACCAACAAAAAGTTCTTGTCCCTCTGGAGATTTTAGTATATTTATTTGAAAACCAGGTTCTGTGAAAGAGCGCACCAAGAGTCATACATCTTCTCTCCAACCAGACGTGAGGACAGGGTTCTTCAGGTCAGCGCAGATGCAGTGATACATGCAGTGACGAGCAGGTGTCAACGCGAGTTTCCTCCCAGGCATTTCCAAGGAGCCTGGGCAGTCTTCTTCAGCTGAGCGATGAGGCCCTGGGGAAGATAGGGTCATTCTTTATTTTCAAAACATTTTTATGTTGTCTTTTAGACTACTAGCTGTTGAAGTCTAAAAGTAGCCCCTAATCCTGCCTATATGTCCTAATATGCCAGTTTGTGCCTACACTACAGTTTTCAAACTTCTATTGTTCTGAGTATTTTATCCTTTTGAAAACCAACACGGATCCAATTGCCTTCTGAAAACTAAGCCACCCTTAAAGACCTCATTGGGGGTTTTCAGGACGGTGCTGTGAAAGGCTGAACGGCTGACGTGAGGCAGCTCTGCATAGGCCCAGTGCTCGTGGTAGGAATACTGACTGCTGGGTGTTGTCTGGATAAAGTTTAGGAAACCATCAAGGGCTGAAAGAGAATGTTCAAGGGCAAGTTTAGATAGCAGTGAAGTTAGTATAAATCTCCCTCTCCAAGGTTTAAACTGTCTCTCAGAGGCTTGAATATAGTATTTTCCTACTAACGGCAGAGTTTCTGCCATAATACATACCTGACATTTCTGTAAAAGCTTTCATTAATTGCTAGTCAGTGTATAATACCCATAGTGCTAGATTTGTAACCTGACATTTGCAACCTGACATGTATTTTCTTTTGTCATAATGTAATAAACGATACCGTTCTTACTTTCTTGAGAGTTCAATAAGTTCATATTTGTCTGACAATGTTATTTATATTAGGGTGGAATTAGACAATCTTGATTACACATTTTACATGCATCTTCAAATATGTGATGACTGTTCAAAAAAATGGGGGAAATAAGAATGAAAATTTCATGAAATTAGATTATTCCAATCTTTTTCATTTAAAGACCCCCTTTCAACATTGTTAGAACAGTAGCATAATAATAATCTTTTTCAACTGGATAAAGCTTTGTGTTATAGTCTAACTGACCCCAAAATACATTAGATGTTCAATAGCTTCTCTGACTAAATGAATGTTATGGCTTTTAGTGCCAAACGTATTGGCAAAGAAAAGGGAGAGAGAGAAGAATCAATGAGAAGAACAGATTCTTCTCAAACTGTGCTTCTCAAACTGTAGTCTACGGACCAGTGCTGGCCCACAAACTGTAACTGACCCACAACTAGGAGCTTACATCAAAATGCAAATCAACTCCATTGTTGAGCCAACTGTCGGCAGTTCAGCCGACTTCTTTTGGGACTTTCTCAATAAAAGAAGTATTGAGCAGATTCATATTCTGAAGCAAGCTCTCTCCTTCCTCATGGATCTACGGACACACTCTGCAGAGCAGCTGCTTTGAATTGCACTGTTCGTACACTATAGATAGTGAGCCAATGAAGAAAGAAAAGGAGTTGGAAGAACAGGTCAAAAAGGGGGGAAGTTTTAATATTGTTTAGGTAAAGAGGGATTAAGCACAGAAGAAAGGGAAGAAGTGGGACAATGCGCCTGCACAAAACCACCGTGTAAAATGTTTGCTGCACACACACCTCTGGGCCTTAATCATCAATGTACTCAAACGGTTCTGGGGGTTCTGGCTCTTGTTCTTCTTCCTCGATTTTCGGGCCATGGGCTGCCACAGGTTCCACGAGCTCTTCCATGTCTTCACTGGTATCCTTCAGAATGATGATGCCTCCAATGGACAGCTGTCAACACACAGCAGGGAATAAAGAGGCACAAGCTGCACTCACATTCCAGACTGCTCCAGAATCCAGAGTGCAAATTTGTTAAATGGGTAAATGGTACCTTAAGACCACCTGAATGTTTTGGAGGCAAAGAACTGGGCTAGAACTACACTTTACTAGGTGAGAGCCAGGAAGCCTGGGCATTCATGCCTGTGTGATGCTACACTGGTGACTTAACCAGACTGTTCAACTGGAAGAAGGGGCTGAGATCTTCCTGTTCTATTCCTTCAGGTTAGTCTGAGACCTGAATGAGGAAAGCAATGGCAGTGTGTACTACACGGGACAGAGAAAACTGGAATCTATAAGGAGTATCTGCAAGCTTAACCCAGGCGCTCTGTCTGGATGAAACATCCTATTTAAGAAGAGTATTTTCCAGTACTAGCCTCAGTCTGAGTGCGAGGAGAATGTTTACTGTCCAAACATGGTATTCTAATACCACATTCTAGTACCGCACCTTGCTACTCAATAAATCATTATCACCTGGGAGCTTGTTAGAATGCAGAAAACTCGGCCCTACCTTAGAGCTACAGAATCTGCATTTTAACAAGATCGCCATCCAGGTGATTTGTACGCACACTGAAGTTTGAGAAGTACACTAGTCTAATAGACACCTTATTATTTGTGAGAAAACCATCATTTTTGACACAAAAGACAATCTACAAACAAATATATGGTGATGGAAGGAGAACTGACTCTGGGTGGTGAACACACAATGGGGTTTATAGATGATGTCATACAGAATTGTACACCTGAAATCTATGTAACTTTACTAACAATTGACACCCCAATAAACTTTAATTAAAAAAAAAGACAATCTACAAATGAAAAGCCAATTTTTCTCCAGCAATTTCAGAATGACAGAATAACATAAATACAACAGATACCTGACTGTTTTCTACTTTAATCTACAAATCCTTGTGATGAAAGACAATGAAGAAATAGCAATTCTATTAAGCCCTCTCCCAAACTTATTAGCAGAAGGTAAATTCAAACAGCAAACTGTTCACCCATCTCTGGTGTGCTAATCTTATTCTGTTTGCTTGCCTGTGTCAAAGGAAATGGAAAGCTGCTCTCTGTAATTAAATCAGTCAACAGTGGCAGGGCACATCTGGAAAAAATGTATTTCTACCAAAGCACATTACTGGGAAGGAAAAGAAGCACAAGAACATTAGTTAAATGATTTACATATGTGTAAGCATCTCTGCAGTTCAATCTAATCTGATTTTTTATGCATCAGAACTCTGCCCTGCCACGCTATAAAACTGGTGCACCTTCATGAATTTCTAAACGATTTCCCTTCTCTCAACAGCCACATCTCTGTACTCATTACTCTAGAACTCTTTTCCTTAAAAAGTTTGCTTTTCTTGAAGCGGGGCCATTTTATGAATGGACCCTGCCTTTACCACCAACATTCACCCAACAACAATCAGAATACATGGCCACTGTCCTAATCCTCCATGGCCTAGTTTACTGGAATCTTCTAAAGGACCAAATGCAAATGAGTTTTCTACTAAATAGAAGAAATTACCCATGTTTACAAAAGGAGTTCTTACATTTTGGAAACACATGGCTCCAGATTATAACTACTATATCATGTGTAAATGGAATGAAATAATCCAACTCAAATCCTGCAATATAATCAACATATGGAAAGAGCTTTTTATAGCTGCATAATTTAGGCTTATTAATGCTTTACATGTTAGTGAGAAAGTTCATATTCTCTAAACAGAAGATAAGATACACGTATATGACATTGTTTTCTGAGAAGGCTAGTGACAACTGAAGACACAGGCAATAGAACATTTCCTGTTGCCAAGCACTCCACACTCTAAGACATCTTTTAAGATGTACAGGAAGCACAGTAGGAATGGTATCCATTTTCAAAACTAGTTGCCTTTTCGACATACAGATGGCAAACAGACATATGAAGAAATGCTCAACCTCACTAACCATCAGAGAAATGCAAATAAAAACCACAATGAGATACCACCTCCCCCCAGACAAAATGGCTATCATCAATAAATCAACAAACAACAAGTGCTGGCGCGGATGTGGAGAAAAGGGAACGCTTGTGCACTGTTGGTGGGATTGCAGACTGGTGCAGCCACTATGGAAAACAGTATGGAGGTATCTCAAAAATCTGAAAATGGAACTACCCTATGATCCAGTAATTCCACTCCTAGGTATCTATCCGGAGAAATCCAAAACTTCAATTCAAAAATCTTTATGCACTCCTATGTTTATTGCAGCACTATACACAATAGCTAAGACATGGAAACAACCAAAATGCCCATCGGTAGATGACTGGATTAAGAAACTGTGGTACATTTATACAATGGAGTATTACGCAGCCATAAAGAAGAAAGAAATCTTACCATTTGCAACAACATGGATGGACCTAGAGAACATTATGTTAAGTGAAATAAGTCAGACAGAGAAAGATAAGTACCATATGATCTCACTTATTTGCGGATTCTAAAGAAAAGAATAAGTGAATGAACTAATCAGAAACAGTTTTGGAGACAAAGAGGAAAAACTAAAGGTTGCTAGATGGGCGGGAGGGGTAGGGGGTGGGGGGGAGGGTGAGGGGATTGGAGGGCAGTCGGTGACCATAGGATGGCCACGGGTTTGAAAATTAATCTGGGGAACGTAATTTGGTGGTTACCAGAGGGTAAGGGGGTTGGGGGGTGGGGGATGAGGGTGAGGGGGATCAAATGTATGGTGATGGAAGGGGAGCTGACTCTGGGTGGTGAACACACAGTGTGATTTATGGATGATGCGATACAGAATTGCACACCTGAAATCTATGTAATTTTACTAACAATTGTCACCCCAATAAATTAAAAAATAAAATTAAAAAACAAAAAAAAACAAAAAAAAACTAGTTGCCTTTTCAAATGCAGTGTCTGAGGAAGGGTCTCAAGACCCTGCCATTGAAGGTATGGGAGTGAGTGAGAGGGCACCTCTTTCTTCATTGTATAAACACAGAGGCAGTCTTGTCTTTTCTTTTTCTTTCTTTGAGATATAATTCACATAACAAATTCTTTTAAAATATACAATTCAGTAGTTTTTACTATATTCACAAAGCTGCCAACCACTTCCACCATCTAATTCAAGAACACACTCATTAATCTGAAAGAAACCCTGCACCATAAGCAGTCACTTTCTATTTCCCCTACTCCCAGCCCCTGGCAACCACTAATGCAACTTCTGTTCCTATGGATGTGCCTTTTCTGGACATTTCATGTAAATGGAATCATACAATATGTGCATTTTTGTGTCTGGCTTGTATCACATCTTGTTTATCCATTCACTACTTGATGGACATTTGAGTTATTTTCTACTTTATGGCTATTATATAGAAAGCTGGTATGAACGTTAGTGTGCGCATATTTGTGTAGACACAGTTTTCATTCTCTTGGGAGTGGAACTGCTGGGTTATATGGTAAGTCTACATTTAACTTTTTGAAGAATTGCCAACTGGCTTCCACAGAATCTGAAATAGTTTATATTCCCATCAGTGCTTTATGAAGATTCCAATTTCTCCACATACTTGCTAACTTTAACCTACAAATCTACTGCCCCTTTTTTTTTTTTTTTTTAAAGATTTTATTGGAGGAAGGGGAACAGGACTTTCTTGGGGAACAGTGTGTACTTCCAGGACATTTTTTCCAAATCAAGTTGTTGTCCTTTCAATCTTAGTTGTGGAGGGTGCCGTTCAGCTTCAAGTTGTTGTCCTTTCAGTCTTAGTTGTGGAGGGCGCAGCTCAGCTCCAGGTCCAGTTGCCGTTTTCTAGTTGCAGGGGGCACAGCCCGCCATCCCTTGCGGGAGTCAAACCAGCAACCTTGTGTTTGAGAGGATGCGCTCCAACCAACTGAGCCATTTGGGAGCTCAGCGGCAGCTCAGCTCAAGGTGCTGTGTTCAATCTTAGTTGCAGGGGGCACTGCCCACCATCCCTTGTGGGAGTCGAGGAATTGAACTGGCAACCTTGTGGTTGAGAGCCCACTGGCCCATGTGGGAATCGAACTGGCAGCCTTCAGAGTTAGGAGCATGGAGCTCTAACCGCCTGAGCCACCAGGCCGGCCCACCCTTCTTTTTTATTATAACCATTCTAGAGGGTATGATGTGGTATCTCCTTGTGGTTTTGATTTACATTTCCCTAATGACTACTGATGTGGCACATCTTTTTACAGGGTTACTGGCTACTTGTATATATTCATTCTTTGGAGAAATGTCTATTAAAATCCGTTGCCCATTTTAAAAATAGGTTGTCTTCTTATTGTTGAGTTGGAAGAGATTTTTAAACGTATTCAGGATACAAGTCTCTTATCAGATGTATGATTGAAAATATTTTCTCCTATTCTGTGGATCATCTTTTTAACTTTCTTGCTAGTGTGTGTCTTTTGCAACACAAAAGTTTTTTAAATAAAGTCGAATTTATTGTTTCTTTGGTTGCTTGTGCCTTAGATGTCATATATAAGAAAACATCACCTAATCCAAGGTCACAAAGATTTACATGTATGTTTTCATCTATGGATTTTATAGTTTTAGTTCTTATATTTAAGTCTTTGATCATTTTCAGTTAATTTTATTTTTTTTTAATTTTATTGGAGAATATTGGGGAAAAGCGTGTTTCTCCCAGGACCCATCAGCTCCAAGTTGTTGTCCTTCAATCTAGTTGTGGAGGGCGCAGCTCAGCTCCAAGTCTAGTTGCTGTTTTCAATTTTTAGTTGCAGGGGGCGCAGTCTGCCATCCCATGCAGGTATTGAACCAGCAAACTTGTTAAGAGCTCATGCTCTAACCAACTGAGCCATCCAGCTGCCCCTCCGGAAGCTCAGCGGCAGCTCCTTGTCTTTACTCTAGTTGCGGAGGGAGCAGCTCACTGGCCCAGGTGGGAATCGAACCCACAACCCTGTTGTTCAGAGCTCATGCTCTAACCAACTGAGCCATCTGGTTGTCCTTCAGTTAATTTTTATAAATGATATGAGGTAGGGGTCCAACTTAATTCTCTTGCAGGTGAATATCCAGTTGTCCCAGCACTATTTCTTGAAAAGATTTATTCTTTCCTCATTGAATGGTCTTAGTATCCTTGTCAAAAATCAACTGACTATAAATGTATGTGTTTATCTCTGGACTCTCAACTTAATTCCACTGATCTAAATGTGTAAACTTATCCCAATACCACACAGTCTTGATTATTGTCGCTCTGTAGTAAGTTTTGAAATTGGGAAGTGTGATTCTTCCAATTTTATTCTTCTTTTTTAAGCCTGTTTTGGTTATTCTGGGTACCCTGCATTTCCATATGAATTTGAAGATCAACCTTCTGTCAAGTCAGCTGGGATTTTGATAAGGATTGTGTTGAATCTGTAGATCAAATTGGAGAGTACTGCTATCTTAATAATATTAAGTCTTCCAATCCATGAACATTGATTATTGATCTGTAGTTTTCTTTTCTTGTAGGTCTTTGTCTGGTTTTACTATCAGGGTAATACTGGCCTCACAGAACGAATCAGGCAGTGTTCCCTCCTCTTCCATTTTTCAGAAGTTTGCAAAGGATTGGTATTAATTTTTTTAAAATGTTTTAAAGAATTTACCAGTGAAATCATCTGGCTCTGGGCTTTTTCTTGGGTAGGTTTCTGATTATTAATTCAATCTCTTTACTTACTATAGGTCTATTCAGATTTTCTATTTCTTCAAGTCAGTTATAGTAGTTTGTGTTTTTCCAGGAATTTGTCCATTTCATCTAAATTACTTAATTTGTTGACATACAGTAATTCATAGTGTTCTCTCTTTTTTTTAGGACTTTATTGGGTAAACAATAAAGTGTGTACTTCCAGGACTTTTTTTTTTTTTCCCAAGTCAAGTTGTTGTCCTTTCAATCTTAGTTGTGGAGGGTGCCATTCAGCTTCAAGTTGTTGTCCTTTCAGTCTTAGTTGTGGAGGGCGCAGCTCAGCTCCAGGTCCAGTTGCCGTTGCTAGTTGCAGGGGGTGCAGCCCACCATCCCTTGCAGGAGTCAAACTGGCAACCTTGTGTTTGAGAGGATGCGCTCCAACCAACTGAGCCATCCGGGAGCAGCTCAGCTCAAGGTGCCGTGTTCAATCTTAGTTGCAGGGGGCGGAGCCCACCATCCCTTGCGGGACTTGAGGAATTGAACTGGCAACCTTGTGGTTGAGAGCCCACTGGCCCATGTGGGAATCGAACCGGCAGCCTTCGGAGTTAGGAGCACGGAGCTCTAACCGCCTGAGCCACCGGGCCAGCGCCCATAGTGTTCTCTTATAATCCTTTTTATTTCTGTAAGGTTGGTTGTAATGACCCTCTTTGTTTCCTGATTTCAATAATTTAAGTCCCCCCCTTTTTGATTATACAGATAGGCTTACTCATATTTATTTGTCACACATAGTAAGAATAATTATAACAATAACCAACATTTATTGTATATTTTGTGCCAGACATGGCTCTAGATGCTTGTATGAATTACTAATTTTATCTTTATAAGCCCGATATAGACAATATCTATAATAAAGATATAGATATAATAATAACAATGATTATCATTAACTCTCATTTTATAGATGAAGAAATAAAAGCATGGAGAAATTAATTTGTCAGCAATCTAGGGCTAATACAATTTCTTTTAAATCTTTCATTTCTTTTAATAAATAGACTTTATTTTTTAGAGCAATTTTAGATTCACAGCAAAACTGAGTGGAAATATAGAGATTTCCCATATAGCCCTGGCCCCACTCATGTATAGCTTCTAACATTTTTAGCACCCTCTATCAGAGTGTGCAATTATTTGCTATAATCGATGAACCTACATTGACACATCATTATCACTCGAAGTCCACAGTTTACATTAGGGTTCACTCTTGGTGCTATATATTCTATGAGTTTGGACAAATGTATAATGACATTTATCTATTATTATAGTATCATAAAGAGTAGTTTCACTTCCCTAAAAATCCTGTGCTCCACCTATTCATCCCTCCCTTACTCTATCTTCTCTCCTTTTATCTTGCTCAATCTAGGTAAAAGTTTGTCAATTTTGTTAATTTTTTAAGGAACTAACTTTTGGCTTTCTTGATTTTCTCTACTGTTTTCCTATTTCTCTATATCATAACTATGCTGTATTATGAACTTCTATGGCATAAGCCTCTGGCAGATGAAGGATATTTGAAGCACTACATAAAGAAAAGAATAGCTCCCCCATATCTATATGGAAGGAAATGTTCTCTCTTTTGCTAAGAGATTTATTAGCACTAAAGAGCTTTCTCCAATGCTTTGGAGATTTATTCTTTTCTACCAATACTCCATTGTCCTATGGGTTAATATCCCTTGGGTATACAGGTAAGGGCAAAAGGTCACTTACTGGTTTGAAAGGCTGGTATCTACAGGTCTCTGGCATGGTCAGAACCTTAAGCTGGGCAGGCATAACTCGGGCTGGGTTATCCAATAACTGGAAGTTTGGCTCAGGTTCTTTTTTCTTCTCTTTTTCTTCCTTTTTCTCTGCCTCATCCTAGAAAATATTTAAAAAATTGCCCCAAAAATGTTCATGTCTGTTCCACATCACTGAATAATGTTTGATAATTTTACCGAGCAACTATTAGGTAGAAAAGGTAGTTAGGATTAGATACAATGGAGGTACAATTAAAGTAGTATCAGACTCAGAGGAGGGAGAGTATTACTCTGCTTGGGGCTGAGAATGGTTATTTAACTTGGTTTAATAGGATGAGAAGGTTTTTTCACCAGCAGAGATCAGGAAAAAAAGGGTCTATTTAAGCAAATGACCCATTTCAGTTGTTATTTCCTCCAAGAACTCTTTCCTGATTTGTACGATGAAATGTTCTTTTCTTCCCATGAATGAATATAATTTCTTAAGTCTCTTCCAATTAAAATTTTATGAGTCTCTATGATTGGAACAGAATAATTATTTAAAGGGAGCCAAGAGCAAGGTATGATAATGTTCAGCTAAGGAAGAATGTAGACCATGACAGAGATAGATAAATCAACCCACATAACCACCAAGTTATACCCACCACTTCCATTTTTTCCTCCTCTTTTTTTTCTTTTTCTTTTTCTTTCTTTTTTGCCTTGGCAGTAATAGATAACACAGCTGTGGAAACCTAAAAGAAATGAACAGTGTAAATCATTGTAATCCCTCATCTATATAAATATGTACTAGCCCAAAGAGAACTCAGTCCCACAATACTATTCTATTTCCTGGCAGTAAGTATCATAAAGAACAAAGTAATCGAGGAATAAATGGGAAAAGCAAGCAGGACATTTATTCATGTAATTACTATGGTCATCAGGTGAAGCTTATGTCCAATATACCTCTTATTTATTTATTTATTTTTTTAGCTGAAGCTTACATTGGATGTAGATTTGCTATCGTGAACTTCTGAGATGGAGATCTGGGTGCTGCACCCTTTTATATTTTACAGGGAAAACACTAGAAAACAAAATTTTTTTCTACACCTGGTCGTAAAGATACTCTCACTGGACTAGATGCCCTGGAAATACACAGTGGGTGAGTGATTAGTCTGGAATTATCCTCCTTGATGGGCTTCATTGAAATCAAAGGTGAAACAGGGACTCTGAAAAGCTGAGCAGTATTGGTGTAAACTGACTTTGTTTCAGACCCTAAAGGGGAGAGTGTGAAACACAGCTGATGAAACAAGATGTTGTCATCAAAGGATATTCATTATCCACCACCCTCAAATAGGTCAATTATATAATTATCCCTACTTACACACAAATTTACAGCAAATAATCAACAACTGGCTAATATGGAACATTATCTTGAGAAAAAGAACCACTTTTCTAAATATAAGGTATCATGAAGGGAAATTTTACTAAGAAAACTTTAGGGATAAGTTCAGCTCTCTAATTCACCATGGTCTGATTTAACACATATCAACGGATGTCCTCACACACTGTTGGTAGGAATATAAATGGGTTATACCCATTTTGAAGGGAAATTTAGTTAATACCTATGAAAATAAATAATGTGCATTGCTTTTGATCAAGCAATTCCACATCTAAGATACTAACCTATAGATATATTTGTACTAGTGCACAAATATATGTGTATAAAGACTCTTATTCCAGTTTCATTTGTAACAAATTAGAAATAACTTTAAATATCTGTCAGATAAGGAACTGGTAAGAAAAATGATATATACGTAAAGGGACTGCCCTGTAGCTTTGGAAAAAACCAAGATCCATATACACTGAAAGACTTAAAGACAAACTGTTTAAGTGAAAACAATAAGATGCAGAATAATATGTAGAGAATAATTCTATTTGCGGTATAAAAAGTATTGATAGGTGCAGAGAAAACATTTGAAGGGATTCACAAATTGTGATTCCTGCAACATGGGACTTGAATGACCAGGAGAGAAAGAGGGCTCTTACTTCATATTCTTGTATAATGTTAGATTTTACCATAAAAAGTATTACTTTAAAAGTGTCTAATTTAAAATATAAAAATATGTAAAACAAACTTAAGTGAAACACGAAGCAATTCCTATATATAGGTACAAATAGTGCTCAAAGAAACAAAGAACCTACCTTTTCCTTCTCTTTTTCTTTTGGTACTTCCAGAGGGGCAGGATATGCAAATGTAGATGGTTTACAGTTCGATTTATACTGAACTTTCGGCATCTGAAGACATAAAAGAATTACCCCCTCCATTAAAATAATAAAAATCAATATTTAAGTATCATATACTATTAACAAACATACAAATGCAAAGTTTCAATCCAGGCAAAATGTTCAATTACAGTGCTATTCAATTTATGTTATCATTCCTCCCTTACAGGCATCTGTCTTCTTTCAGTGAGTTAGTTTTGTGGTGCTTTACAGAACTACCTACAGTTCCCTATACTTTCCTGAAGCTCTGTGCCTTTGAACGGGCATCCCTTTATCTCATCTTTACTGACCATGCATCCTGCTTCAGTGGGTTAAGTCCCACTCATGGTACTTATCAGATCAACTGTACCTCCTTTTAAAGTGTTACATGATTATCTAGCCTGCACAACTAATGTCCACATTCCTTCCTTGTACGACACTAACAACCCGTATAAGTTTGTATACAGTTTCTATGCCATATAATCATACTGTACAAGATTCTAACATGAGCTTAATGGAAAAGTCAGCTTCACGTCACTTATTAACCAGGTTTAAAGTTTTCCAGTCTGAATTTTTCTGTTTACCTAGTTTGCATTGGTAAAGAGTGGTAATAAGCATCATATATACTAGTACAAGAAATCTTGTCTTTCCATCCCTTTCATTGTGAAGAACAGAAACAGAGGTCATAAAATTGTGTGCCAGAGGAGTATGTCCCCAAAGATTATATGGGATTTTTAGCCACAATATCAAAAGTTAGGGGTTGGCGGCGCGGCCAGATGGCTCAGTTGGTTAGAGCGTAAGCTCTGAACAAGAGGGTTGCTGGTTCGATTCCCACATGGGCCAGTGAGCTGTGCCCTCCACAACTAGATTGAAGACAACGACTTGGAGCTGATGGGCCCTGGAGAAACACACTGTTTCCCAATATTCCCCAATAAAATAAAATAAAAAAAGGGTTATGGGTTGGGAAACCAAAAATTCTTGTTTTGAGAGATAAAACTGCTCAGTATTTTCACATGTGAGTAGTTTAATGCTGAAACACTGACAGGATAATTTGCTGTACTGCTATACTGAAAAGAATCAATTTAATGAAATACTCAATCTTTATCAACCATTTTTTTTCAGCCTAAAATTTTTCCACTCTGAGAGCTTAGCAGAACATTTTAACAACAGTGATGACCAGATGTAGGAGTTATTTAAGGTTAGAAAGGCCTCTGAGAAGATGGAAGAGCAAGGTGAATGAATCATTGGGCCGTAGGACTGAGAAAGACCTAAGCACAAACCCCATCAGAAAAGGATGGTGTGATGACAGGGGATGTATCACCTTAAGTCCTTGTCTTAAGCGACTAGTTTCCTCCTGTCAGATTCCCTGGCTCCTTGCTGTTGGTCTTGTTTTCTGCCACTACCAAAGGGACATCCTTGTTTTTCCCTTTAGTAATAATCCTTCTTCCATCAAATATTCTAGCACCAAATAACTCTGAAACACGTCCCTGTGTTAAACCTTCATTCCTTATTAAGATTTCATTTAGGTCCTCTTTCTTCCTTGCCCAGATTATTGCTATGCCATTGTAATGGATTTCCATTGATAGCAGAATGATGTTTCTAGAATGCAAACTTTATTATGTTATTTATCTGCATGAAATTATTCCACAGCTCCCACAGATTTTTAGTATTAATAAAGTTCATCAGGGTGATCTATAAAGCCTTTTCATATATATATATATATGTATATATATGTATATATATTTAAATGGTTTATCGTTTAGTTATATGACCCATTTCCTAATGTTTTGGTACACTGAATTTCCACCCCCCCTTCTGCCTCTGCCTCCCCCACTCCCATTCAAGCCGTTGTTTCTCAGTCTAGTTGTGTAGGACACAGCTCCCGGACCCATGCTGGTATTATGAGCCTTGTGCTTTCCCCGGCTGAGGCAGTCGGTCGCCAGTCGTCGGTCGGCTACTCACAGCAGCTCACGGCAGCTCTTGCCCGCTGCCAGCCGCTCATGCTGGCTGCCAGCCGCTCACACTGGCCACTGGCCGCTCATGGCAGCACATGGTAGCCCATGGCTGCTCAAGGCAGCGCAGCTCCAGGGAGAGTTGTTGTTTACAATCTTAGCTATAGACGGCACAGCTCACTGGCCCATGTGGGAACCGAACCGGCGACCTCGGCGTTAGGAGCACAGTGCTCCAACCACTTGAGCCACCGGGCTGGCCCACTTTTCCATATTTTTATGCTTTGTCCCCTCTCTCACCATTCTCTCTCAATTGATTTACCCAAGGTTACAAAGTTAGTAAGGAGGCTTGATTTTCAACAATCTCAACACATTCCACTCAACATGGTGACGACTTAATTTGAAGGGGAAATACTTTATTGATGAGATGCCACCTCATCTTTAAAATTTCATGAAAATCTTCATGAGTGGGTGGTGAATAGAATATGGTGAAGAAGATCCACTATAAAACGGAGGTCTCACAAACATACCTTTAAGTCCTTGTTAAGGCCAATGACACAGGTCGGGGTATAAGCCAATGACAGGAAGTGTGAAAGAGGAAACCAGAACCAGAACTGGGTAAAGACGAGGACACCAACCACAGAAGGCATATGGGTGTGCCCAGTCCTGGACTGCAAGGAGATTGTGACATTATGACCACCTGTAGAAAAAGAGAAACCATGAACATGAATCCAGGAAATCAATAATAAGGATTTTTACGTACTGCACTAGGGAAACATTTCTGATTATTGTAAGAGTACAGTTCATAAAATCTAATATGGTGTTGCTGTAATTAGTCAGCCAGTAAACAATCTCGAGTCTCCAAAACCGGAAGTACTGTATTTTAACTGGCCTCAGGGTAAATCTAGGTCTGCTTTCTATAGAGGAAGGCATTTTTCAAAAAAAAAAAAGCCTGAAGGATGCCAAAACTGTATGTTAAATTAAATATTAGTCTATTATTATATATAGGCTTTTAATGTACTAATAAAAAGTAAAATTTTAATACAAATATTTGCAAAAAATAGCCAAGAGGCAAAAGGTAGATACTGTTTGCTTAGTTTTACTCGTTTTGCTTTAGTCATGTCTAACCGTAGGCAGCTCCAACATTAACTAGCCTTGTGACCCTGGACAAATCACTTTACCTCTAAAAAAAGTTATTTTTCCCCATTGGTAAAATGAGGGCTTGAACTTGAGTACTTGAACTAGAGCACTACCACTGACAAGGAAAATGTTAATCTCCAATCTTTGATTCAACTGAAATTATTCTGAGAAAGCACAAAATATAAAACAATGAAATCAGAGCTAATTCTAGTTCATCAGAAATTTGGACTGTTGAGAGGGTATATGGCTTGGAACCTGGTAGCTGAATACAGCTACCTCTTGGCACATCCCCGAGGCTACCCCTTCAGGAAGTGCAGAGAAACAGTTTCAACAAGAGCTGAGATCCAAGTATTAGTTAGACAGCTGGATCTTGATCGGGCCTTTTTAAGCTGAGGTTCTTGGAGGCTATTAGGGGTTGCAAACTTGAATACCTTTAGGAAGCAGTCAGGTAAACGAATGAGAAAACTTGGGCTGGAAGCAATGGGGATTGAAGCAAAATGGAAAGCTCATGTCCTATTTAAAGAGGACATGTTACTAGGGGCATAGGTCTAGGGTCACTAGGTAATTTTGTTTTAAAAATCAGACTTGAAGACTTGAATCTGGATTTTGAACAAAAGTTTGCAAATTTTTCTAGGTAGACAAAACAAAACACATGTTTAAGTCAGATTTGGTCCAGGGGCTGCTTTGTTGTAGCCTCTGGTCTATATGGTAACAGCGTCAGGGCCGAACCTCAGAACTCTGAGATGCAGATCTTTTAGTTTATACAACATAGCCCATAAAAATGGGGCAGTCTGTGCCTAGCCACCATCATAATTTGATTTCCAATTCTGGATCCCTGTTGCTCACATTTCACTTCTCTAATCTCAGTATCTCACAGATGTCATGTTCATGTTTTGCTTGGAGTCAGGAAGTGAGTATCAACTTTAATAAACCAAAAAGCATTTAAAGTTTTTATAAGAACCAGGGTTCTACTGCCCAACCAAATAATCTAGATTTTCTGAATACTCCACTACAGATATTTAAGATTTTATCTGGAAAAAAAATCAGGCATACTTTAATTTTGTTTTTTCCAATAGGAATGAGTTATATACACTTATTGTCTGCTTGTACTCTTCTCTACTCTAACCCCACATTCACTGAATGTTTACTACATGTTGAGAATTTTGAACAAAATACTGAAAAAGATCCCAAGGAGCCTCCAGTCTAGTACAGAAGACAGATAAATAAAAAATTAAAATAAGGCATAGAAGTACTTCTGATAGTTATAAACCTGGGTACTAGTAGAGAAGACAGATAATTAAATAATTAAAATAAGGCATAAAAGTACTCTGATAGTTATAAACCTGGGTAGTAGTGGGAACATACAGCCAAGAATGTGATATTTGATCTAAGTTTTGAAGCTAAATTTCCTTTTATTTCAATGAAACCTATCTTCTTCAAACTTAGAAACTAAACTAGCCTCTTGCTCTAATAGTCCAAATTTCCGATAAAAGAAGGGAGAGTTTATCCTATTGATAGTGTTTACACAGTTTTACAAACTTCAATCTTCAGCTTTTTTCCCTGAATAGACCAAATCATTGAGTGAGTTCCCATAACTTCATTCATTCCTTTGAAGTGGCCCTCTCCACATTTTTTCTGTTACCACTAACTTCTGAGGACTACACATTTTTCTAAGGTAGTTAGCATAGTTTTATAGGAGGATAGGATAGTAAAGGAAAATGGGGTAAGAGAGTGCTTTTATGCTCGTAATAGTGAACATGACAGTACAGACTTCTATGTGCTAAATACTAAAATACCAAACGCAAAAGCCATCATAAATAGAGAAATTAACAGAAGCATCAAACTTGACTGGTCCATGACAAATCAAATAGACACTTGCGAAAAAAGAGGTAGAAGGTGAGAGGAGCTGCAAGAAGGAAGGAAGGAGGGGAAAACAGACTGAACTTCTAAAGCTAAAACAGAGAATTATCCTCCCCTAATTCTAACAAAAACTCTATTATAGTAAAAACTGGCAAAAAACCTGTATTTTATTAAATCAACAAGTAAAGGGTTGTAGTCTATACCCACAAACTTCAAGAAGTGGCAGCTAGAAGGAAAAAAAAGATTGTGGAGTAGAAAAATGTCACTAAATCTTACATTAAAACTAATTATCAAAAGTAGCCAATCTGTAAAGGCTACAATACTATATGATACCAACTATATAACATTCTGGAAAAGGAAAAAATAAAGCTATAGAGACAGTAAAAAGATCAGTGGTTGCCAGGGGATTGTGGGGAGAGAGGGAGAAAAGAAAAGGTGAAGCACAGAATTTTTTGGTCAGTGAGACTATTCTGTATAATACTGTGATGGTAGATACATTTCATCATGCATTTGTCAAAACCCAGAAAGACTCAAGCCAAATGTAAACTAGGCATAAACTAGGGACTGATAAAATCCAGCCAATTAAGTGATAAATCTTAGTACAGTACCCAGGAAAAAGCAGCAGCAATAACAGAAATGGTGGTGAACACTGAATCCATTTCAAGATATAACTAAGACTAAACTGGGAGAGCTAGGATTTCACAAGAGAATGTAAATGTTATAAACCATGACAATGGAAACATAAAAATATTGGAAGGTGGTAAGGAATGAGGAAGAACTATGGCATATCAATCTGTGCAGTTTAGATGCGTCGAGAATTGAAATATTTATACTTTAAAGTATCTATGGCATATTTTCCTTATTTACACACAGCTGCAAGAAATTGTCTTTCTATTAAAAGAGGAAAAAAAATTGTACCCAACACTAAAAATGTAAGTCTCAACTTCTTGGAAAATTAAAACAAAACAAAAACATTTCCACTAGACAAATGGATTAAAAGAGAATTATTTGCCTCAAAAACTTAGAAAAGCGCACCAACGTCCTAAGAAAAGAAAAAGCAAATAAAAGGTCCAAGCAGAAATAAAGAAATTAGAAAAAAAAGAGTAGCGTCAGAATATAAACAAACAAAAAGCGAAATCTCTAGCAAATTTAATGGAGAAAAAGAGAAAGAAAAAAAAATTAGAAAGGAGACAGAGATTTTAAAAAAGCTATATAAGGGAGATTATCTAAAAGTATAAAACAAGGACACTGAAAACCTTGATAACGATTAAAAAACACTCAGCATGTATAAAACCTAAAGAGATTTAATAAAAACAAAACTTAAAAAAAAATATTTTCCTTATCTCCTTCACTATAAATATACACACATTTCTAGTTGACTAAGAAAAGAATGACTGCCATAAATATGGCTAACAGTGTTTTTAGTGAAAAATGCAGACGGCTAATAAATTTCAGAAAATGTTCATCTAATAATAGAACTACTATGAAAATCATGAGATACTATTTTTCACCTTTCAAATTAGCAAAGATTAATAGAAAACATTATATTCTACATGGCTAAGGCATAGTAAGAAAAGGAATCACATACTGGTACAATGAAATAGGTACGCTTGTTCTCTTCTACCCTATTGAAACGTCACCAATAACAACAGTTAAGGAACATGTCGAATGAACCCCAAGTCCAAGGTACTTAATAAGCACACTATTCTACCGTGGAAGGGCAGTCTGCCTCTTTCGAAATGAACCACACCGTAGAGGTGAAGAGTGTGAATTCAGGAGCCAGACAGCACAGTGCTATGTAAGCATTTATCAGGCAAATATTCCATGTATCTTATTTTAGGATGATTTGGTTGCTAGAATTTGTCTAAAACCTAATGCTTCCTCAAAAAATTTCCAATGTCAACTATTTAAAACTGATATATATTAATAAAATTAAAGAAAAAAAACCCAGCCAACACTCACTGAGCACTTTACTAGGTGCCAGGCACTATCACGTTTCCCCGAAAATAAGACCTAGCCGGACCATCAGCTCTAATGCGTCTTTTGGAGCAAAAATTAATATAAGACCCAGTTATCATATCATATCATATCATATCATATCATATCATATCATATCATATCATACCAGGTCTTATATTAAATTATATTATATTATATGATATTATTATTATACCCAGTCTTATATTAAAATAAGACTGGGTCTTTCTTATATTAATTTTTGCTCCAAAAGATGCATTAGAGCTGATGGTCCAACTAGGTCTTATTTTCAGGGAAACACGGTAAGCACTGTTCTAATTGCTTCACATGGATTTTCAATCCTCCAACACTATGAGGTAGACTTCATAAGACCAAAAAAACAGACATATAGAAGGGGAAATAACTTCTCAGATTATATAGCTAGTATACTGTAAAGGGACTGGGGTTCAAACTCTAACAGTCTACACTCAACAAATCTACTAATTCCTATAAACTGTAGTCTCTAAATTTTCTCCAGGAATAATTTACCCCAGACTCAATTTCCACTATGTCATATAGTTATTTCATTAGATTTAGTTTAAATAGATTAATAAATCTGGAAGACTTAAAATCATTTACCTGCATCCAATATTCCCTGGGCCAGAATAGCGCCAAACTTGGCCATGACATCATCGTGTTTATCATTGATGACTTTGGAATACAGCTGTCTGAACTGATTCACCTGAAGGAACAAGAAAAAGAATTATATAGCCTGATTCTATTCATACGCTGTGTCATTTTAGAGCAGGAAATAACTTGCTCAATTGGTAATGAAACTTGAGTTCTGAATTTCGCAACATTCCAAAACGGATGGAGCAGAGTTGAGGGCAACACAGTTCCACGGTTGAAATCATGGTGTTAGGACTTTTCTGGTGTGGGAGCACCAGTTCTGTTTTCAATCC
This sequence comes from Rhinolophus ferrumequinum, assembly GCF_004115265.2. NCBI lineage: Eukaryota > Metazoa > Chordata > Mammalia > Chiroptera > Rhinolophidae > Rhinolophus > Rhinolophus ferrumequinum. The sequence continues at coordinate 7,180,707 of NC_046291.1, forward strand.
TCATGCCACAGTGGATGATTCAGACTCAAGGGAATGTTGAATTCGATTTCATATGGCACCACTGTTAGTCAGCAGGCTTAAACAGTTCAAGGGAACAGTAAAGCTTTCATTGAACTGTGAATTACAGCTATTCTGCTTACCATCAACCTTACAGATTTCTTAACAGGCATGGTCCTTTGGGTCTACCTTAAAGTAAACTACCCTTCAGTGAAATCGTGTGAGGTATATTTTGGATTAAGTGTATTCACACATAAAGATTTTCATTATGCACACACATTAATTTTTTGAGGACATGTCACAATAATTACTCTTATTCAAAGGAACAAACCAAAATGAAACGTGCTGACTCACTTAGGATGGGATTACTGGTAATTTTTGTTTGCTTTATTCTTTTCTGCATTTTCTAGAATTAATATATATTACTTTTACAATTAGAAAATATTTACAGAACATGTTATTAATATATTTGTGATTCCTTTAAAAGTGTATGAATGACAATAAGGGAACTATTTTATGCTTCTTTCACATCTTCCACTTCTGTTTTCCCACCAGTGCTTTTCAAATGGTAGGCACCCAGGAAGAAGTCTGCTTGTCAAAGAAGCACATGATCATGGAGCTCCCCAAATCTGCCCAAAGCAGGAAATATGAATTTGAATTTCCTAATGTGATGACTTTATATGCATTAAATATTCTTTCAGAATCTTCCCTCTTCATTCATCGTGGTCTGCTGGGCCACACTGTGATGTAGGGCAGAGTCATATAGAATCAGACAACCCTGGCTTATAAATACTTCTGCTCTAATAAGCTGTTTGGGTAAGTTACTTAGCTTCTCTGGGTCTGTTTCTTCATCTCTATAGGGATCATAGTACCTACCTAACACGGCTATTGTAAGGATTATGTGAGATAATATTCATATAATGTAATATGTAAAAGGCAGTTTATAGTTCAATAAGCATGGCTGTCTTACCTTACCAAGTCAGAATCCTACCAGTCCTATTAGCTCTGCAATCTAAATACTGCTAGTAAAATTATACTCCTTAAAACATGGTTCTCGGTTTTATTCACAGGCAGCAACAGAATGTGATGGAAAAACAATGAACCAACTCTGCCACCACCCAGCATATAAGCATTAGTAAGCTACTTACTTCTCTAGGTCTTACTTTTTCTAACTATAAACCCCAGCATGATTAGATCATCACAAAATTTCTGTCAAGTTTTAAAAATCCAAAGGTTTGATGCTTTTATTCTGGTTCAACAGGCCAAATTCCTTTGATTCTGAACTTATTTTAGAAGAACACTTACATTACCTTATATAGGATGGAAATTTTATGTGCTAAAGATTTATGAAATAGTTCAAGAACTTATAAAAAGAAACGTTGGGCAAAGCACTGTATGTATATCAGAAGGAAGAATTTAAATATAAAATTGCACCCAAAACAACAGGCAAACATTCAGTGAAATTGAAAGATGGATTAAAAAAAAAAAATCAATGCAAATACATATAATGGGCTTATCTAAATTTTTTTAGCATAGCTTTAATAATTTATTTTTCAATTACAGTTGACATTCAATATTATTTTATATTAGTTTCGGGTATACAGCATAATGGTTAGACATTTACATAATTTATAAAGGGACTGTCCCCTCCCCAATAAGTCTAGTACTCACCTGGTACATACAATAACTACGTAATGCATATTTATTACAGTATTACTGACTGTATTCCTTATGGGCTTATCTAATTAATATTAAGTATACTACTTTAAAAAGCTAGTTTTTAATAATTAAAAAAATTTTCTTCACATTTTATTACTTATGTAGCAGTAACTCAACTCTCACTATTCTTTGTGAAGAATTATTATTTTAGTAGGTTAGGATAGTATCTTAAATTTGGAAATCAACTTTGAGATCATCTGGTATACTCCCTCTATTTTACAAATGTGAAAACTGATGTAAAATAGGTGAAACGATTGGCTTGCTTGTGGTCACAAACAACTAACGGCGGTCATGGCTAGGATCATGATTTTCTGACCCAATTTCATTGTTATGAATAGTATGCCCCCCACATAAGACCAAGTAGAATTCGTAGGAGAAAATCACATTAATTTTCCATTTTATAGTATGATAATCGCACAGATGAGAGGAAGTTTTCTGTTCTGCATGATCATCTAAAATCTACCTTCTCCAAACTCATGCATTTTTAACATTTCATGTTTTTTAACTCTATATACTGTGTACTGTTGGGGGGGGCACTCTGAAATGTCAGAGAGAAAAGTTAAGGATGGGGAGAAGTAAGTAAACTTTCTTGGAATCATTTCTGTTGGTACTCATCACCTGGTTATGTCTTATCCTTTCTATTTTTTTTTCTTTTTTTCCTGAACATAGAACTGTAGCTGCACATGAGGGATCAGTTTGAGTTTCTTTTTTTTTGTCTTTTCTCTTCTATGACATTTTATCTGCTCTTATGATTGAACTATAGGTCTCTAATTCCTTCCATGAAATCCTTGAGGCCAGACGAACTTTGGAATTCAGAATTTAGAAAGTTAACAGGGCGCATACGCCATATATTATGCAATACTCCAGTGTAGTGTGGGGGCAATATCTCATAATCAAACAAGGAAATATTTCTGAAGCAGCAAACTGATTAAAATTAACACTAAAGGGGATAAATATTATCAATCAGTTTAGGTTTTGTAGCTGAAAGAGTCCTTAAAAACAAACAAATCTCTTTTAGTTTTCAGAGCTTTCAGAGCTGGATTTTGGAGTTGCAGATACAGAGATAGCTCTTAATATGTAGCACTTAATATGATTTCTTTGTGGCTAGTTCCCGAATCTCTTTCTTCAGTTCTGATTCTTTTCCTATGCTCTCATCTTATGTCCAACTGACTTGCTATCATGTCATCTCAAACTCAACATGCCTAAAACGAAAATTCTTTATTCTTCTTTCATGGTATTCCTGTCAGTGCTATCATGACTTTCCCATTATCAATATCCCAAGTAATATTTTCAGCTCTCTTCTCAATTTTATCAGTACTATTTTGTTCATGGTAGTTGCTTGCAGCCTTTTCTTTATATTACCACCGACACTTTTAAAGTGATTATTACTGTATCTTAAGGTAATAATACAGTAATATAGATTACTATTTACGAATGTTTTATGGTGTAAAATACCACCATATAATATAAAATTTCATGCTTATAATTTCATCTTATAAAAAGTTCACACATTTCACTACAGAAATATTTCTAGGTTACCATGATGACTCACAAAGCCTAATCTACCCAAACTGTGATTTATTTTAGAACTACAAAAGCTTATCAAGCTTGGCCAAATATGATCCTATTTCCAAAAAGGGTACCCTGTCAGTGGTGGGAGAAGTTTCCCTGTAGCAGACTTTAGGCCAGGTGGTATTAGGTGAGGAGGAGCCAGATCCTATTCTTACACTGTGATATTTTTATCTGATTCTATGTATGATACTTACTATGTACATGTCCAAATAACTCCTAAAGGTAGATTTCACTTAACAAGAAAAACAAAAGATGGATCCTTCCTAAAGAGCAGAGTTGGGTTCTTAAAGAAAATAGCTCCAAGGACTGTTAATGTCCAAAGGACATTATTCTAGTTAAAGGGCTCTGAATATCTGGTCTAAGGGCTTTCTAAATGGGGTTTGTCAGCACCAAGGAGTGGATGCATGTTCCTGGGTCTATGTTTCTGAGAGCGAGTGAGCAAAAAACTGGCAGAAGAAAAGCAAAGACGTAGTGGAGTTACTTAAACTAAGAGCAGACTGTGTACAGCCAAGTGTTAAGACCGCATTCTGTAAAAGGTTGTGACATATATCATGATTACATAAAAGTATTTCCTTTGGAAATGTCCATTGTAAATCTCACAAAATATCCGGAAAATGTCCCTTCTGGAGTCCTGTGAGGAGGAATTATAGTCTTGATGACATTAACACTCGATCTTTGATTTCGAGGCGCTTCATTTTATTTCATGGACAAATTTACAACCTTGTGACTAGGACTCTTACTTCTCTTCAAGCATGTTAACAGCTTTTTCTTTTCAGCAAAATGTCACATCCCAGCCAAAAGAATATCAGTGTTGTCTTATTAGCAATTATCGGGTAAAAGAGAGATGACAGAAACTATAATCCACAAAACTCTTTATCATGTGTTGATAGCAGAAAACAACGAAATAGAACTTAAAACTCTTAAGAATTCCTGAGCTGAGTAAGAATGTCATTCTCTGGGATAGTGTTTCCTGAAAGAACATAGTTTTGCTTTTGTAGGCAATGGGGGTACACACTTGACTTTCCCACCAGGTTTATATTAATGGCAAAGGCTACCAGCTATAACTGCATCTCAACATTCTTAATCAATACCCTAGATTCTAATGCAACCTAAAGATGGAAGTGTGCCCCACGTATTCACATCAGCTAAGCATTGCTTCAACAATATTTTACGGAATGATTTAAAAATACTAATTATTTAATTTTTTTTTTTTTTACTTTTTCTAAATATGAAAAAGTGTTCTTTACTTATTAGAATAAGTAGTTAAATGCTTCTCAAACTGTACAGCCTACCCTATCCTACTCCCATTCCAAAGGACTCTGCCATTGTTGGTGCAGAGCTTATGATTGTAAAATCAATGAAATCCTACTGCAGAGGACAGGAAGATGCTAAAACATTTATCTTGTTCACAATGCAAATAACATGAAACTGACATGTGAGGTCAAAGTGAATAAAAATCTATGTGTATATATTAGGGGAAGTGCTTTCCATAGCCTTAATTTCCTTCTTTAATGACATTACTCAGTTGGATAACCTCCAACTGATAAAGATCAGCAGAGGATCAAAAGCAAAAATAAAAGATGCAAAAGCTACTCATATTATAATTGCTATATATATATATATATTTTTTTTTAAAAAAAGCAAAAAGAAAATGGTCTCTGAAAAATTGTTTATGTTCTAGAAGACCAAATAACATTAATACAGAATCAGAAGTCTGATTCTATCTTTGTACCAATCCAATTTTTATAAGTCTTAAAAATGATTTTTACACAGAGAAGCACTGAATAAAGGAAACAAAAATGGTACCACCTGCTTAAAAACTGAAATCTATTAAATAAAGTTCCATAAAATGAGAATGAATAATTGATGAGTTCTGGAAATTTTTCTCCCTTCCCATCAACCTACTTTGCTGAAAATGAGGATGTTCTCCATCTGCTGGATGAGGCAGAAAACAGTATGCCAATGTTTTTTTTTCTGTTGTCAATTTTTTGACTGCTGCTCATATAGGAGTAGAATTAGTACAAGGCTGTTAATTGCCCTAATTTTAACTTAAGAATTAAAGACCTGAAACTGTTGCATAAACTATCACATCTATTTAATATATCAACATGGTAATTTTTAGTACATGTAAATATGATCTATGCATTTTCTCAATGAAATGAGAAGTTTTGGCTCAGGTGCCAAGATACATTAGATATCAAACTCTAACATGAGGTCTGAAAGGTTGTCGTGAGGACATTTTAAAAGAAATGTCTAAAAATCTGTTAACAGAGTCATCTGCAGGGTGTAATATGTCTTGGATTGCAGCAGAACATGTGATGAGGATTTCTACGGGAAAAGCTGGGCTGTGAGTCTTCCCCTCAGTCCAAGCCTAGAGATGCGCTTTAGAGGAACCACTTGGAGAGCTTAATGTGGTCAGTGGTCACTGTGCACTGACACCTAGCACATGAAGTAAGAGGCATTTAGCTATTGACTGAGGCACTCGCAGAGAGAGCGGAGGGAGAGAGAAGGAGGGAAAGAGACAGAGAGGGAGAGGGGCAGGCAAAGCTGCACTGAGAGCCTATTATACCTCTACCCACAAGAAGGGCAAAATATGCAGGAGTGTTTCTTTGAAAATGTTGGTTCGGAAGGTGTACTCATAGAATCTGGATGTACTCATTTCTAAACTGAGATTGTATGTACTATATAAAGTGACTGTAGGGCTGTTTATTACCTCAGAAGAATGGATCAAAGAAGTTATGGACTGCCTGAGTTTGCATCCTGTATCAGAGGAACAAGTTATCCCATTGAATAAATTTTAAAAGGATAGTACGAGGCAAAAATTAAAGTTGATTCTTACGATTTCATCAACTCACGAGTTCTAAATTTTCAAGTATGGCTATATAGTTGAATTAAGAAAGTGACCATAAATCTATAAAAAATGCATTTAAAGAGTATTATGTATTTAAAGTTTCCCATACTCCTACCTCTTTACTTCCTATGAGTTCAGTGTTTACCACATTTGAGGTAAAAATGTCCTCAAAAGAAAAGCCCAAAGCAGCTCTATTTCAGAGAATTTTTCTGTTGGCTCACCTTTGGACAAGTGATTTCGGTCTGCTGGATCATGATGAGAGCTGAAGCTATGAGCGCTCCTTGCCTCACATAGTTCACAGGGTCATTTGTCATTGGTTCTAGCAAATTAATTGCTTCCTGAAAATATTAAAACAAAACAAAAACCTTAAATAAAGTTGTATAGCTGGATTTTCAAATTAGTCATGTCATTCTAAGTCAGTATTTTTATCTAACATTGTAGTAACAAGTTAACTTAAGAGTAACTGGATGCAATAGTTCAGAACTGAGTATGCTTTAAGTATCAATATAATGATGGTTCATGAAAAGGAAACTTGCAGAACAAGAGATCTCCCGTCTTGAGGTAAAAAGAGGTCAAAAAGAAAGGGAAAATGAAGTTAATGTTTAATAAGCACCCATTATTTTCCAGGCACAGTGAGAGGTATTTTATGTTATTCCATATAAGCCTCTCAATCCTAAAAATAAAACAAAAACAAAACAACAACAGCAACACAAAATCTTTATAAACAAAGAAACAGAGTAAGAAAGGTTAAGTAATTTGCCCAAAACCACATAAATAGCTAACTCAGGTCAGTCTCACTAGAAAACCTGTATTAGACATCCAACTTCTTTCAAATACTAGGGTATGGTAATGTCTTAGATGATTTTATAAGACCTAATTTTAAAAATTGAATTTTTGAAAAACAAAAAACAAAGATAATCTCCCAAAACAAAAAGAAAGATTTTATTTGCTAGTAGAATGGTAAAACAAATGAAATCAAACAGGACTAGAATTGATTTCACTTGACAAGATTTTCCAAAACATTTACTGGGATTTCCCAATACCATATCCTTCAGAGTATCAGTTCAGGGGTCGGGGGGTCGGAGGAGGATTCCTTGATTAAATCAGTTTGGGAGCTCCTGCACGCGCACACACACACACACACACACACACACACACACGGTGCCAAACAATGTATACGCATTTTAAGAAAGGAAAACTGTATTAAAATTGTAATACTCAATATATACCGATAACAAAAGATGAACACAAGTCGCGTTTGACTTCTGCAATTATAAGAGGTGCTCAAAGTAGTTCCATCAGTGTCCAGACACTTCTGATTACGGCTAACTATTGCTTGAGCAACACTGACCAAAGTGTCCACTTGTATACACTTTTTTGGCACCTCCAGTATACATATAAATCACCTCCTCTTGAAGATTCAAATGTATATAGCATATCAAAGTCTCTAGGAATGTACATATCCCAACAAAAGCTCCAGGAAACCTCATTAAAGAAACCCTACAACTTTTGTTTATCCCAGCATTTGTACATTGTATTTGACCAAGAACTCTTTTAGCCCATAAAACGCCTGTTAACAACCTTTAGAACCTTTGTTAAGTGCCACTTTATAATGTCTCTTATAAGGTCCTTAGGTATAAATATGAAGGAACAGAGCAACGGGTTTACATGATTTTCAAACTTATTTCTTAATACAGTGTCATTTCTCAAATATCCTTTGTTCCAAAGCCAAAGAAAGGAAGAATGAATTGAATTCTCTTTTTGGGAAAACGACTTTAGATTTCTTTACATGTGGATTTAGTCATGCACTGCTTAATGATGGGGACACATTCTGAGAAACGCATAGTTAGGTGACTTTACTGTTGTGCAAACGTCATAGAATGCACTTACACAAACCTAGATGGTAAACCCTGCTACTGTAATTTAATGCACTATACTTTTATATGTCTGGCAGTGCAGTCAGTTTGTTTACATCAGCATCACCACAAACAAGTGAGTAATGCTTTGCACTAACCCGATGTTACCATGGTCACATCGCTAGATTATAGGCATTTTTCAGCTCCATTATAATCTTATGGGACCTAAACACCATTATTCAGCACATGACTATATTTGTTTTCAAAAATCAGAGCTATTGACAGATAATTTATGTACTAGATAAATGTTTTCTTTCTTCCCACTTTTACGAAAAATGTAATGACATTGTGCAGAGTAGGTTTTTCAAACGTTACTCACATATTGTCAATACTGTTTATGAAATAGTCATGATAAAAATATAACCAAATTTCCAACTTATAAGTTAAAAGACACTAACTTTGCCTTTGAGGTGTATGATATAACATCAAATATATTTTAGAATAAAAGGATGTTCTAGGTTTTTAAGAAACAAAAATAATCAAAGCACCAAACTTTTGTCAGATCGGTATTGATACGTAAATCACACAAAGTATCTAGAAATAAAGCAGACTTGTTTAGTATGAGTAATAAAAATATTCATTGAATTAACTTGTCAGATGCTGTGTCTCAAAGAACATTTGCTCTGAAATATCATATTAACTTTAGAATAATCTGGAAAGAAAAAAATCTAATTTACATTTAACTTATGAGGCCTGACATAAATGTCTACTAAAGATCTGACAGGGGAGATACTTAGTAAAACATTCAACAACATTTTCCTTTGTTTATAGAACATATGTGTCCCAGAAAAAAATGAAGGCCAATTTCTATAAACTGCATTTTATATACCCAATGACATTTCTAATAAAACCGAAGAGACATTCTCATGTAAGAATTTTTCACCCAAAAGAAATGAAAACATTTTAAAAACAAAACTGTGTGAGGGCAGAGACCATGTCCAACTTTTTCATCATCATATCCTTAAGTGATCATCCCTCCATCATTCATCTGACAAATATTTACTGAAATTCTACGTGCCAGGTCTGACTTTAGATTCTAGTAGTGAACACACCCTTCTCAGGGACTTCACGTTTCAGTGGAGAGCAGACAGACAATAAACAAAATAGGTGTAAAAACATGCCAGGTGGCGGTAAGTACTGTGAAGAAAAATAAAGCAGGGTAAGGAGACAGAATGAGAGTACTAGAAAGGGATGTCTCCATACATTTTTACACAATTCTTGCCACATGTCATAAAAATGCCTATTGTAATTCCTAGCTTCAATTATGTTTTATATGATTAGAAAGTTATTTGTATCCAATACTAATAACACTTTTTAGAGAAAAAGTCAAGCAAATTAAAATTTAATCCTGGAATCACTCAATAAACTAATAACTATGCTTTATTTTATTTTAGTTTGAACAGAGAAGATAAAAAAGCAACTCCTTCCCTCTGCTGTGAAGACACTGGGAACATAATCATGTTCTCGTTCTCTTGTCTGTCTATTCCGCCCTCCCTCCCGCCTCCCCACCCCTCCCCACATAAACACAATGCCCACCCTGTTAAAAGAAAAGCTCACCAAGATGTGTGCATGTGAGCTATAAAAGGTAAAATGTGATGTATATGTCACTGCTGTGAATCAAAAATACTTGGTATTTAAGCAATAGTGTTTCTTAATGAATCTTACGACGAATTGTGTTTTCAAACCATCAACTTGCCTAACCCAACTCTCTCACTTTTGAGGGCTTAACAAATATCAGGTTACCTATTAAACTTGTAAGGAGAAAACAGGCAAACCACAGTTAAGTGATTTGCTAAAAAAACAAAACAAAACAAAACAAAAGGAATCAAACTGAGTTGATTTTGGTGGCCTCAGAAGAGAACTTTGATTTCTACAATACTAATTATGCAAATTAAACATGTAAAATAACTGTGTAAAATGACCAGAGTAGTTTTTTAAAGAAAAAAAGTATCTTCTTCTTTCTTTTTTAAAGAAATCTATGCTTTCAAAGGGGAAGTCAACAGCATTGTGTCCATATAGCCACCCATGTAATGTGCTGGTTTGTTCTTAAGGGCCCTGAGCCATCCAGTATCGTAAAGTAAGGAAGCTCTGGGAAGTTCTGTGAGGCAAGTTAAGTCTTACAGATCACATCGCACTTGTGTTTTTACAGCTGTTACATAAACTTTTCTATGAGCAAAAACAGTCTGGCGCCAGGCAAGAACTGACCCCACTGGCGTGGGAGGTGCTTTACCTTATTTCCTGTACCAGCACAGCAGATGCCCAGGGCCATGGCAGCTCCGTAACGCACGTGAGGATTGTAACTCTCTGACAACAGCGAAACCACGCTGGGACACTGTTCAGGAGTCCTGATAAGAAACAGAGGAAGTGAAGACAGTGTTATATGTTAACATATTTCAAATCCAGATGGAAGAATTTTAACCCATTTTCTAATAGTTATGGGAAACAAAAGTTATATTTAACACAGAAATTGCAGAATTAAAAATCTACAGAATTCTAATTATTGATATTATTAATAGAAATCTATCTTCAACATTCAGAGAATATATGCAAAGAAAGAGGAATGTACCCGTGACTCCTCGACCACAACTCTGCATTACAGCGTTAATCAGTCACCCTTTCGTGCTTCCTCCATAGTGGGGCACAACCATGGGGGCACAGGGGACGCACGCTGCTTTACAGTCAATCTTATACTTCTTATTTACTCTGTGTTTTGTTTCAGAAGAGAAAAGTCATTTTATAGAGATTCCAGGATGTTTCCAAAGCTGCAAGAAAGACTGAAATCTGCCAGCATTACTTTGGTTGAATATTAAACCGGTAAATGAGGGCACTCTGATTTTTTTTGTCTTTAGCAATTATTTTTGTGTTAATGAGAACAGAGAAATTGTTCTTTTCTCATTTTCTTACATTTGCGACAAAGAAAAAAACACAGGGCATCCCTGACTAATGAAGTATCTGACTCTAAAAGACTACCCAGTCATGGTGGTTACACTCACCGGGCAGTAGGCAGGGGTATTAACTAGAAGAGAGTGTAGGGAGAGTTTATGGGAGGCTGGTAATGATCGTGAACTGGGTGCTGGTTACACACAGGTGTGTTCAGCTGTGAAAATTCATCAAGCTGTAGGCTTATGACTATGAGCATGTTTTCAGATGCATATTATACTTCAATAAAATCTTTTTTTTAAAAAAGACTATCCTGAAAGCAGTTATTACCTACAGACCAATTCAAATCTATAATTCAATGCTGGAATTGTCCCCTAGCTCAAACTACAGTGAGTGGTAATTTCACATTTCAAATGGAGTAGAGCCAAGTTAATGAAAGTAGAATTCTGCTATGAGAGAAAGTTGGATTATTTCCCTCTACACCAGAGTCCATACTCTTTCCTAAAAATGTTCTCAGTTTGACTAGGTTGCCTAATATGAATAATTTGGAAATAATACTAATGGCAACAATATGGAAAAAAAATTCGGTGCTGGGACAAAAGCAACATACTACCAAATGGAAGATGTGGGTGCTAGTCCTAGTTTTGCTAATTTCTTAGTACATGACATTAAACAAGTCCCATTTTCTTTTCTGTAATTAGAGATAACTTTTTGCAGGAATACAAAAACCAAATGAGCAAATAACTGAAAACATGCTAAGAACACATATGCTTTGAGTTAATGCATAATGAGATAAATAATAAGTTATATAAGAGGAAGCCATGGAGTCAAAAACCCATATTCAAGTTCTTGCTTTGTCTGTAAATAGCTAGGATAATTGAGACAAGATTCAATTAATCAAACACTCTGGGGTCCCTTTCCACATCTGATAAAAGAAGGAATGGGATTAGCAGTTCCATAAGGTGTACTCCACTTTACAATTCTATGGCTTTTAAAAAATGAACCAATCATCAGATTTTAAATCAATGTTCATTACCAGTAGACGTTTCCCCAATGAAAAATATTCCTATGAAATTTAAAGTGATATTACACCAAAGAGACTGGAGAATTATTCTGTAACTTGTAGTTGACAGCACCACCATTTAACGTTCATTTTTCACCCCTGTCAGGCTAAGAACTTAATGCTCTGTCCATAATTTGATGCCCAAATCCTCTGACAAACTCAAGCATTTTGTGACCTAATTAATTACAAATAATACCAGTCAAGATTGCACATGTCTTACACACAATGTGATACATAGGTGACGTATTACAGAACTGTACACCTGAAATATATGTAACTTTATTAACAATTGTCAACCCAATAAACTTTAATTAAAAAAAAAAGACTGCACATGTCTCAAGGGCCAAGGGCTGAGACTGTCTTCTATATTTTTTATTTCCCATAAATATTAGCACTGTGCTAGGTACTAAAGATAATTTTTATCACTTAGTAAAAGACAAAGGGAGACAAACTAAATTTATATTTAGAGACTTAACCAAGTATTTACTACCAGGCTCAAGGCCTAATGGTTAACCATTGGGAAAAATATCAAGCCCTTCATGGTTTTCCTTCCCCTTTAAGTTAATAATTCAGCTAGATAATTAAAAAAAGGGAGCGTTAACAAGTACCTGTGAGTGTTACTTCATAAGGGCTAACTGAATGTCTTTAAATTTTATGTGCTTTGAAGTTCCCAGTAGGGAGACCACATGTAGGTCTAGAGAAGACCTGCTATAAAAAAAATGAAACACACTGAAATAGGTAACTAATTCTGATTTGTCGTTTCAATCAAATTTCTTGGCTTGTAGCTAACAGTCATCTTGCCAACATTACTATTTGTACAAACTTTCCACAGAGCAGGAACTGTGCAAGGGCACAAGCACAAGTCATTGCCACGTCACCCGACTATAAACTGCACATATGAATTCCTTTCTTTCAACATACTGGTTACTAACCAGTGTTTCTTTATTGAATATTTTCTACAACCTCAACATTAAATCATATTAATAAATCAAGATGCTTTCAAGAATGTGACATCTTTTTTCTAATCTACATTCACTAGAGGAGGAAAAATATAGCAATATATATATATGGGGAGAAACACTGTTCTAAGCATATGGGGTCTACCACAGTGGGAATTTGGTGAGGCCATAAACCTCAGGGTAGTCCCTTGGTAGAATTATGAATACATAATTCTCATTAGGTAAGTGCCACAGGATTAACATAATGACACTGGAATTAAGAATATATACCTGTGTACCCCCCTCTTGTTGAACTCCCTACCAACGGATTCCAAATAATTTGAGCAGCATCCTGAATTTTGAAGTATCCACTGAATGGCATAACCAAATACACCACAAACACTTCAATCAACACCGAATTCCATACAGAAAGAGGAATAAAGGGCATGCCTCACCCAAACTGCTTCTTTCACCATGACCATGGTGGAAACTCACGTCCTTCAATCATTTTATTCCCCCACTCCCCACATCTAATCTGCTACCAAGTCAAGTGAAACCCTTTAATCTGGTTTGTTTCCATTGCCTGTTTTAGGCCCTCATTATCTCTTATTGGAAATAATACAGTGATTCCTTAAATGATCTCCCTGCCTCCTTTCTCTCTCGTCTTCAGGTTGCTGTAGTGGACAGAAGAACATGGACTTAGAATCAGAAAGACCTGGATTCCAACTCTAGTGCAGACATTTACAGAGTGGCAATCACTAAATCTCTGAGCCTTAATTGCTTTATGGAAAACAGAATCTGGTCTACCTTATTCATGCTGAGCAGCGTTGGTGTGATACAGAATACTACACTATAACCACTGAAACCTAGATAATAACCAGAAATTGCCTTTGAATCAGAACCAGAAATTTGGCTACTCAAATGCTATAGTTTGGGCTCTTATTTTTAAAAAAGGTAAGGTAACTCATGCCCAAAAATTCATTCAAAACAATATAAAGCAAGTTGGACATTAAACCAAGAAAACTGGTTACATGAAGGGTTCTGACCTCCAGACTTCTCACCAATTTTTTAGGGAGCTAATGGTACACAGGACACTTACCCACTTGCCCCTCAGCTGTAGCAAGGGCAGGATATTCCAGGGAAAACTGACTCATAGCAAAGTTTATCCTCAATGTACTTTAAAACTTCATTTGTTTTATTAATATGATTCTCACTTGTTAAAAAAGTAGTATACTCAGAATAGGGCATTAACAATTTCATGATATTTAGAAAAATTTTTGCCTGGGAACATAAACACTGGGAGCTTAGTGCAGAGCTTTACCTAAAGACTGAAATAGGTTGTGAGGGCTATAAATTCAAAAGCACATAAAAAAATTCTTGTAGTTTCTCAGTCCAATAACAGTTCCAACTCTGACACATTCTTCAGGAAAGTGTTAAGACAAGGAATGACAAATTCTTTAATAAATTAGCTTAGACATTCAATCTCTTCAAGAGTACAATAAAACCATAATATTCTTTGTGTACTTCAACTTTTCAGCAGGCAGTGCTAAAAGGACAAAAGAATCTTTCCAAGCAATGATCGGAATGCAAACATTCACTGAAAGCAAAACTTCTGCATATTAATCTTTATCCAGACATAGTATATACATACATATAGTGTACATCTATATAAAAAATGTTAAATAACAGTTAATAAATGAATAAATGATAAAAGTTATATAATCACCAATTTGCAACGTGAAATGAATTAATGGACCTTAGCATAATTATCAATGACTGTTAACATCATGAAAAGAGAAATAACTAGACCTTATATACACTGCCAGTCCTGCTCCTCCAGAGGGAGAAGAGAAAATTTGAATCTGAACGTGACCAAGCCTCCTGATAGATCCAACTATCAATTTACAGAAAATATAGAAGACCGAAAAACACATTATATTACACATAGGGATGCACTCAGCAAAATCCATACTGTTGGAAACTTGACAGTAATAATAACCTGGTTTCTTCAGGTTAAGGAGGGGAAAAAAAGAGAGGTGAGACAAGGCAAGAGATGGAGAGAAACCTACAAATTAAAAGAAAATACCCCCAATTTTAAATTCCATTAGGCCTTCTTTCAGTCATTTTAGATAATTCTGACACTCCTTAAATCTTAGCTTTTCTATATAAACACTTATCTCTGAGATAATATTACAAAATAATTCGTAGTTTGTTATAATACCCTGGGATTAGCATTTCTAATAAACATTAAAATGACTAATTCTCAATCAGCAATAAAAGCTCATCTCTATGTCTCCATGAACCTATTTTGAAAAATAAATGTCTAGAAATGGCTAAGTCACAGGAAAAATAGTGGATTTTGTTTTGTAGGGTGGGGAAAGGTAGAAAGCAAGGAATTAAATACTTGGGAAACCATTTTATTAACACAATGTGTTATCTATAACTTAGCCTTTTTACATATTTATGTTTTGATACATTGAGAATTTAAAAGTATATTTATTCCATTACAGATTTGCTGGCTGCATTTGTTTATTTGTTTTAACAATGGAGCTACATGTTGTGGGAATTCTAGCAACTTTTCCTACTCTCTTTTATATTTTTTGGCTAGTTTATATATAAAAACAGTGACTATCACTAGAGGTTAAAAAGGGCCAGGGAGATATACTTTTCTGGATTTTGTTTTCATCACAATATAAAAGAGATGCATAAAATATTCATTATCAAGAAAATAACAGAAAGAAGAAAACAGTTTTGCTTCCCAAATATACTTTTGTCCCATGAAACTATATCCTAAGCTAATATTATTTGTAGTTTTTACTTTATCAGTTTAGTATTTACTGAATATCTACTACATGTCAACTACAAAACCACACAGATACTGCTCTAAACTTTACAAATTTAGTCCACCTTTAACATTTCCTTTTAAAATGGACTTTAGAAAACTAAAAACTAGTATAGTTTTAAACAAGCTTTTGGTATATTTGCAAATAGATTAATTTCTTTCAGGTGCTGCCAAAATGGGGGGTGGGTGGGGAGCATGATATCTCAAAGAGGTGAGAAGAAAATAGATTCATAAGATTTATATTAATACAAAGAAATTGCTACTTAACCATAATAAGAAACACGGCTCTTAAAAATCTCAGACTGTATTCCTGGATCTAGAGAAATCTGTAATATTCAAAAAGTTATAGCATTATTAGCACACACAACCCTCCCCCTTTAAATCAGCAAACAAGTCTTTCAATATGAGTAAGTTGCCACCAACTTAGAGATCATTAAAAGACTTTATTGGTATTTCCTTGATTTTATAAAAATGAACACAAATATACTTCGATTCTCAAAAAATTTAATTCATTTCTGACATTTAAATAAATGTTCTGATGATAAAAGTCCACTTCTAATAGCTAATTTCAGTGACTACTGAAGACCTGCAGCATTGAGCAAATTTACACCATAGATATTTACAATAAACTGTAATTCAATTCCAAGTGTAAGAATTCTTTTGATTAAAGACATCATCATTTCATTAAATTGTACTATATCGTTTCACTGATCTTTAAAAAAAATATCTCATTTTTCTTTTGTTCTTGACAAAAGCAGATACAGTATGAGCAGCTCTCTGGCAATAACTAGGCAACAACAACCACCTAGGAAAAACTGTCAGAGTCATTTTTTATAGTCTAGTCAAATACTTACAACAACCAGCGGAAAGCTTAATGAAGAAGCATGCTGCTGCACTGTTGTAAGAGTGCTCCGACATTTTAGATTGCCCACCTACCACCTACAGTCCCTAGACTGGCGTGGTAGTGAAGATGGCAGCCTGTGCTCCTGGTGCCGGATGCCGATGGGAGGAAGCAATACACACCTTCTTCTCAGAGAATTGTGGGTGTGCGTTTTAACCTGTCCGGTGGCTTCCTGAAGGACCAGTGCAATAGCTTGCCTTTGTTTCACTCAACTTAAAGTGCTCCCAGGGCTCGAGCAACTCCCCAGGCGACATTTGTCCGAAAATATTTAAAGGCTTAAGTGCTGGCCATAGCAGCCTGGGGCAAGGTCTAATAGGACAGGCTATAAACAGACTGAAAAGCCTAGAAAGGAAGAGGCTGGGAAAGGGCAACAGGGCTTTGAAAAGCTCCCGAGTATACCCAGGGAGGTGAGAAGATCCCATGCATGCTCAGGGTTGGACGCATGCTCAGGAAAGGCGTGAGAAGACCCTGAACGTTCACCTCAAGCTCTGTACAAGCAGGAAGTGAGGGTAAAGCAGAGGGGTAAATGACTGGCCAATTTAAGAACTGCAAGAGTGCCCCAACACAGAGCCAATGTGCAAAGACTGGGAGAGTTTTTTTTCTTTTTCCTTTCCTTTCTTTTTTCTTTTCTTGGCTCCAAGTATTTAAGGAAACTGTCAAAATATTAGCTGACCACTAAGCTAATGGAACTTCAGTCTCATGTATACATGAGAAATACAGACTTTACAAAACTACTTTAGAAAAGTCACTGAACAACCTACAATCCACAACAAATAGCAATAACAAGCCCTTGGAAGGGGAGTCTGATTTCATGAGTTGCCAAATTATAATATTCAAAATGTTCATTTTTCAACAAAAAATTATGAGGCATGCAAAGATATGAAAGTACAGCCCATTCACAGGAATAAAATAAATTAACAGACTTGGTCCCTGAGGAAGCCCAAATATTGGACTTAAGTGAACTATCATAAATATACTCAAAGAGCTAATGGAAACCATGGGCAAATAACTAAAGGAAATAGAACAATGTTTCATCAAACTGAAAACATCAATAAAGAGGTAGAAATTATAAAAAGAAACCAAATAGAAATTGTGGAACTTAAAAGTACAATAAGTGAAATTAAAAATTCACTAGAGGGGGCAGCTGGATGGCTCAGCTGGTTAGAGCACGAGCTCTCAACAACAAGGTTGCCGGTTCAATTCCTGCATGGGATGGTGGGCTGTGCCCCTTGCAATTTGATTGAAAATGGCAACTGGACTTGGAGCTGAGCTGCGCCCTCCGCAACTAGAATGAAGGACAATGACTTGGAGCTGATGGGCCTGGAGAAACCACTGTTCCCCAATACAAAAAAATAAAAAAAAATTCACTAGAGGGGATTCGGCAGCAGAAGTGAGCAGGCAGAAAAAGGATCAAGTTAGGTTAATTGAGAACTGAAGTTAGGTTAATTGAGATTATCCAGACTGAGGAGCAAAAAGAAAAAAAGAATGAAAAAAATGAACAAGAAAGCCTGAGACCTGTGGGACACCATCAAGCATCATCACCAACATACACATAACGGGAGTTCCAGAGGGAGAGGAGTGGGAGAGAGGGACAGAAAGAACTTTTTAAGAAACAATGGCCAAAAATGTTCCAAATTTTGATGAAAGAGTAGAAATGTATCAAACTCCAAGTGGGATAAACTCAAAGAGATCAGTGAACAAAAACGACAAAGACTACATTCTAGCAGGAGACAGACAATAAACAGTAAATGGTAAATAAGTTAAAAGGTGAAGTACTAAGGAGAACAAAAAAGCCCATCAAGTAAGGGATACTGGAAGAGCCAGGAGGGCACACTGCAGGATTAATTAGGGTATGCTTCAACAATGAGGTGATATCTAAGCAAAGAAAGGAAGACAGTGAGGGAGCGAGCCAAATGGCTATCGGGAGGAGTGTATTAGTGGAGCAAACAGCTCCTGCAAAGTCCTTATGGTGGGACAGTACTTGGTGTGTTTGAGGAACAGCAAGGAAGCTTATAGTTTGAGTGTAGTGAAGAAGGGGAAGAGTACTTGGAAACAGGGCCAGGTCACACAGGACATTATAGGAACTTTGGCTTTTACTGTAAGTGAAGGCCATCAGAGGATTCTGAGCAAAGGAATGACATCATCTGACTTGTTTAAAAAGGGTCCTTTTGGCTATTATATTGATAATAGAGGGCAAAGGTAGAAGATAACCAGGTAAGAGGCAGAAATCCAGTCAAGATATGATGGTGACCTGGATAAGGTGGAAGTAGTAGACATGGGGCAGAAAAAGTTTGAGATTGGGGGTGTGTGTGTATGTGTGTAAATATTTATATTTATATATCGGGGTGCCAAAAAAATGTATACACATGACATATTCATCTTTTGTTATTGGTATATATTGAGTATTACAATTTTAATAGTTTTTTCCTTTCTTAAAATGTGTACACATTTTTTTGGCACCAACAAGATTTCGTGATGGATAAAATGTAGGCTGTAAGAGAAGGAGACTAGAAGGATTTATATGCCTTTAACTGAAATAAAGAAACCAAGAGAGCAGATTTGGAGGGAAAGAACAGAAGTTCAGTTTTGGACATTTTGAGACTTTTTTTAGACATCTAAGGGAAATACTCAGTAGGTAATTGAACAGTGAGAGTGGAGTTTGAAGGAAAGATCTAAGCTAGAGATATAAATTTGGGAGCTAAAGTATATAGATAGTATTTAGAACCATAAATATGTATGAGATCACCAAGTGCAGACAGAAGGGAGAAGAGGTCCACCAATGAGTTTCAGAGGAGCCCCAATATTAAGAGGTTGTGGAGATGAAACAGAACAAGTAAAGGAAACTAAGAAGGAACAGTCAGTGAGGTAGAAAATCCAGTCAATTGTGGGCTAGTGGAAGCCAAGTTGAAAAACTATTTTAAGGAAAGGGAAATGAGCAACTAGATCAAACGGTGCTGTGACATAGGAGGGGCAGATTATGTCACATTTCTTTTTATAAATGCAGAGAACTGCATCTATAAATGCAGACAAACCAATTTCTCTGAGTTTTAAACTCAGAGAAATTGGTTTGTCTGCGGTCTCCTAACGCTTATGTATGTTACTTGTCTCATTTCATAACCACAGAATCATAGGCACTAGGCTGGAAAAGTGTTTCAGGAGCTTTCTTCTACAAGTTGATGGAAACCATAACGTAAGAGTGAATTGAGAAAGGAAATGAAGAGGAGGATGAAATCAAGAGAAGACAAGAAAGGGGTGGGGGGAAGATCTGCATATTAAGAGGGTAGAATAAGAGTTAGTATGGCCAGACAACTAAGATGGCGCAGTCGGTAAACGCTGTGTTTACTTTCTCTCACAACCACATCAAAATTACAACTAATCTACAAAACAACCATTATTGAGAATCACCTACAATCAAGCTGAACTGAAGCCTTTCGACTCAGGACTTGCAGAAGCCACCTCCAGACTGGTAGGAAGGGCAGAGACGCAGAACGGGCTGGTCCCAAAGATGAGGAGGGCTATTTTGCCTGTGGGGGTCCCCTCCCCATCCCCTAGGAGTGAGAGATTCCAGCCCAGGGTTCCAGTGCTGGGGAGAGAAGTCCCCATAATTTTGGGCTATGAAAACCAGCAGAGATTGTGACTGAGTGAGACTGAGTGCAGCTGCACCCGTGGGCGCTCCTCTTAGAGGGACCGCGCGTGGACTTACCCACCAACGGAATCACTCACTCTGAGCTCCAGCGCTGGGGCAGCAGCTGGAAAGGCGGCAGGGACATATGGTGGGGAATTGAGTTGTGTGGCTTGGGATGGGGGCTGGAGAGGCGGCTTTCTCCTGGATGGAGGAGCTGGCAGAGGCCATTGTTCCTTTGTTGAGTCCCCCCTGCTTCCCGGCATGTGAACAGATAAGGAGCTTTCCAGACAAGAAAAAGCTGAAGGAGTTCATCAACACCAAACCAGTATTACAAGGAGTCTTACAAGGACTGCTTTAAGATGGGAAGGGGTTGAGGATGGGAGAAAGGGGAAGGGATTAAGAAGAACAAATTGGTTGTTATACAGTAGTCATGGGGATGGAGGGGATAGCATAAGGAATACAGTCAATAATATTGTAATAACTAGGTATGGTGCCAGATGTGTACTAAATCTATCAGGGTGATAGATGGCAATGGGGTTGGGGACGGCGAAAAAGGTGAAGGCATTAAGAAATACAAATTGAGGGGTGAATGGGTGGCTCAGTTGGTCAGAGCGCGAGCTCTGGGCAAAGGGGCTGCCGGTTCGATGCCCGCATCGGCCAGCGAACTGTGCCCTCCACAACTAGAATGAAGTCAATGAGCTGCCACTCAGCTCCCGAATGGTCAGATGGCTCACTTGGTTGGAGTGAGGGTTCTCAACCACAGAGTTGCCAATTCGACTCCCGCAATAGATGGTGGGCTGCGCCCCCTGCAACTAACAACGGCAAATGGAGCTGAGCTGCATCCTCCACAACTAAGACTGAAAGGACAACAACTTGACTTGGAAAAGTCCTTGAAGTACACACTGTTTCCTAATAAAGTCCTGTTCCTCTTCCCAAATAAAAATCTTTAAAAAAAGAAATACATATTGATAATTAATACAGTGTGGGGAATATAATCAATAATGTTGTAAAGATCATGTAAGGTGCCAGATGGGCACTGGACTTATCAGGGGATCATGTCATAGACTGTGTAGATGCCTGACCAATGCGCTGTACACCTGAAGAGCTGAAGTAGAATAATACTGAATGCCAACTATAACTAAATATATAGGTCTATATAGTCACAGGACGTGGAGTATAGCATAGGGAATATAGTCAATAGCATTGTAACAGCTATATATCAGAGGGATAGTAGCTTGTGGGGTGGGTTATCACTTTATGAGGGGTTTAAATGTCTAACTATTACGTTGCTTTGTACATCTGAAACTAATAAACTTTTTTAAATATTAAAAAAAAAGTTAGTACAGATTCTATGAGAAAAGACAAAGAACTAGGATGGGGGTGGGGGGTGGTCTTTAAAGCCAAGAAATGTTACAAGTTTTAAGGAGAAAAGCTTAGTCAACAGTGCTGAATATTGAACAAAATCAGTAACTGGTGTTAATTAGTGATTTTTAAGAGTTGTTTTAGTAGAATGTTGGAAATGAAAGGATAGGCAATTCTTTAATGAAGTTTGATGATGAAGGAAAGAGACTTAAGGGATAAGGAAAGGTTTTATTTTTCATTAATTGGAAACCTGAGCAGGTCTACAAGAAAGAAGTGAGAGCTGAGGAACTGAATATGCAAGGCATAGATTCTATGTGCAAAAAAGAAGATAACTTATTCAGTAAGACTGCAAAGTGAAGAGTTAGAATTGAGAACTTAAGTGGAAGTTAGTTTTGGAAAAGGGAAATGACAATATAACCCCAAAGAAGAATAGGTTGAATGAAAACCAAGATATTCTGAGAAGAGAAGATGAATGCAATAGAGCTTTCATATTGGTCTAAGTCTTTCATTAAAATAAGAAGTAAATTCAGTCATCAGCCGGAAGTGAGCGAAGGAGCCTTAGGAGAACAGGTTAAGTTTGGAATAGCTATTCTTCCAGTTTTAGCTCTTTCACTGATCTCGTCAAAGACAATGAACAATAAAGGTATTAAAAAAAACAGAAAGCCAAAAAATATTTGAGCTGTACTGTGGGCCCTGTTGAAGTGAGCTAGTCTTAGCTCTACCATGTCTGTTACAATTATCAATATACTTGTTTATAACTCCATAAGGTTATAAATTACGTAAGGGCAGAAAATGTTTATCTTGTTCACTTCATCTCCACAAGCAAATGGAATTCAACGAATACTTCACAAATGAATGAATGTGTAATGGACACAATCCAAATATCATTAAAAATTCCTTAATGGTGGGTGTTTGATAAATATGACCGATAGATTAAAAATGTCCTTGGCTGATATTGAAGGTGTCTTCCTAGGCCTACAAAAGATATTATACTGCCCTTTTAAATCAAAGATAGAATCTGTTCAATAAATTAAAAAGGCATCAGGGATAAAATTCATTATTTTAGAAAAATGCACCAATCAGGTTTTTTGGTTACGGTCAGATTAGAGTCTGAATCTGACCCTTAAGCTACTTTAACAAGAATTAATTTATCTGGAGTTTTTGGTAAAAGAGATATTCCACACAAATGAAGTTTCCAGATATTTGAAATATCATTCTACCATTAAGAATCATACTTTTATATTTATATCATTTTGGAAGAAAATCTCTTTAAAAATGCATGTCACGTATTCCTACCATCCAAAACACAGCTGAATAAAGATGATTTAACCTTTTCTTAAAAATGTGGAGTCACTACTGTGACATCAATTATACCACATGCAGTTGTAGAGAGGGCTGAGTTACATGAGAGCTATAAGCCTCTATTCTGAGTAGCCCTACACACCTATACTTTTTAATTCCTGTTTCTTCAGTTGCCCTGTTTGCTATTATCAAAGTGCTTGTCCACCTTTTAATTCGTTATTCTGCTCTGGAGTAGGCAAGGAAATATGTTAAAATTGTCTCAAGAATGAATTTACCACTGAACATTCTTTTGTATTATTTAGATTTACCACCATGTGCAACTGTTATTTTTATTAAAGAGAGGAAGAGATAGCTTTTGTGAATGTGTGTGTAGAGCAAAAAGATTTGGAATGGGGATTTACAGGCTGCCCCTATCTAATATGCACGAGGTGTTAGAGCACAGGTTTAGTTACTTGCCAACTGAGATATCTGGCTACACTTTTATTTATTTCTTTATTATTATTTTGCTTTCATTCTGATTTTTAGCTATACTTCTAATAACTCAAAGTTGCCAAATAAGCAGTTGTTCTAACCAGTTATATTCCGTAGCCATTAAACTAATTTAAAAATACAAAAATAAAAATAACCCAACTACCAATTTTAACTACTTTTAGTTAAGAGTAAAAAAAAAAAGGAGAAGGGTTAATTAGTATTGGCAAAGTATTATTATAATAATAATGGTTAGTATTTTTATAATATACTCACTGAATATTTTTTTAAATGTTATCTATAAACATAAATCAATGAAGGTTTGTTCCATACAAGTCTTTCCACTGAATATAATGGTACTGCTATTTTCAATATGATGTTATTTGTTTTGCAGACACCTATCTACCCGCATAAGCACAGATGCCAAATTATGATTTCATTATAAAGCAGTATTTTAAACTTCTATATTCCGAAAGAAATTCTGGCACATTAAAATCCATCTGATTGTTCTTGAGTATTATTTTATTTATTTTCACCCCAAATTCTTAGCAAATATTTTTTCTAAAATATTGAATATTAAGTTAAAAAAACCCAGCAAATGTTTTAAGTACTCAGCAGAACTGAAATGAACCAAGTATTTTCCAATAACTTTCACACAAGCTAAAGAATATAAACTTGAAACAGAAACAGGACACAAATGTTTCTGCTGATCTAGAAGTAATCAAAAACATTTAAAATATGAGTGATCTACAATGATCTTTTTAAAAAGGAGAATGCTTAAGTTCCAATACTAAGCTAGTCTTATAGTTTAGAGAAAACTTAGATAACACAGCTATTATGATTTTTATATCAATTTTCTAAAATAAGGCAGAAATATATTTTTATTATATATCATGTACTTTCCTCAATATATCTGTGGAAAAAAAACTGCCAATAAAGCAACTCCTAAATTCAGAGGTTATCTGTTTAAAAACGAGCAATGAAAGTTTCGGCTAAAACCTAAGTATACACGTAGAATGCAGACTTTTCTGTGCTCTTCTATCTAAGGTTGCAACCATAGCAAACTAATATGTTCCACAGCAAAGGAATATAAAAGCTGGATAAGAATCTTGTTTCACTGCTAGGAATTAGAACTCTGGAAATCGCTATGAGGCTCGCAGGGCAGAATCGTCATAGAATGAAAGCTCTAGAATCTCTAGCTGTATCTTATTTTTTCTCAAGTGGGAAAAACAGCTCAGGATTAATCCAAAACGAAACTGTCTTAAGCTGAAACGACAGGGCTCATTACAATGGCACAATATTAAAGAGAGCTCTTAAAAGTGTAACTTGCAGGAGGGTCATGAACTGGTTTAACGTACTTCGCTGGTGCTTTGATGAATTCTAATGAACGCTGCTAGTCTCTAGAAAGGAATGTATCAGAGAGGAAATCACCTCCCTGGCATGCTTACAGCTATACAACACATTAGTGTCATTACTTTCAAATGTCAGTGCTGGAGGCTCAGAATAAGCCTTTGGGAGGAGGACTTCAGTCACAGCGGCAAGCAGGTCTACTGAGCAGATAAGGGAAACAAGCAAATAAGAGGTAAGTATTTAACAAATAAATATAGAGTTAATCTAAAGGTTTTTTTTTTCCTTTCTTCAAAAACTCTGCTACCATAATCTTTCATTTCTATTCAGAGTTTTAAAAACCAAATGAAAAATTCATCAATGTTAAAGGGGAGATTTTTAATACAGGATTTGTAGATTTTTATGAATAAGTGGTTTAATCCTCCTCTTAGCGTCCCTTCCTTCCCAAGGAAACTGGGAGAATTAAGGAAAAAAATTACTACTTACACAAAAAACTGGTTCAAATTTGGCATAAAGTGATAAACTTGGAAAATATCTGTTGCAGAAACCTGCTTTCTTTGAAAGACAAAATTACTAAAAACAATTATTTGGATCCAAGTAATACCTGCTTTTTTTTCCTTCTGTCAAACTAAAGGTATCCTAAAATGCTTTATGGAAATACCGTTTATATCAGTATTAAAATAAACCTGGTCAGACAAAACCCAACTACAAATAAGGATTCCTAGCTGGTAAATCATTTATTTAGACCTTAGGCGGGCTGGGAGTGTTTCTAGGTGTGTGGCCAGTGTGTGTAACAAAAAGTTCTATTCAGAACTATTTAGTGCTTTGATGTTTCTATTCTTCCATACGTATTTCCAAAGTAAAGGTAAAAAAAGATATTCAAGGGTCAGGAAATACCTCTAACCATTGAAAAAATTAATGTGTTTCCTGTTTCGTTAATTGAGGCATATAAGGAATATGTTTGTGGGAACTGGCTGCACTGGGACAAATGCACAAGAGACCTATTGAGAAGGGAGAGGGAGGCTACTAAGTTGTGTGTTGTTTTTTTTTAACTGTTTTTTGAAAATAAAGAAATAAATAAGGCAATCCACATAGTTTATATCTAGGGGAATTCTCTGGTATTTAAATTCAAACACAACTTTACCACTATAGGAAAAAAATTAAGAAACTAATAAATAGTCTTTTTTCACAGCTATCGGATTCTTTCACTAAACCTTCCGAAATCTGAGCCTCTGCAGAATACTAAACACTTGGTCCTTACCTACAGACATGGACAGATGCATGTACGCTCTCATTTTAGAGAACTTGAAATTTTTTTTAAAGGAAGGAGTCAACTTTGGCTTTGAGTATTTGGCATGGGTACAATGCCTTAAAAAAGCAGATGACCAGCTTAGCTACTGACCATGCTGACCACTGTCCAGAATCGGATCAAATCACAGAAAAACTACCAATGGCTTTCTCTTATAGAATATCTAAACAAAGCACAATTCCTGAGCACATTTTGCAGAGCTCATTTGATCACTTTATCTCTTCTAACTGGTCTGGATTACCAGAATCGATACCAGAGGAAATGAAACAGATTGGTGAGGAACAGGGAAATAAACCTCGCTGGGCAGCTCTTCTGATACTCATGGTGATAATACCCACAATTGGTGGAAACATCCTCGTTATTCTGGCTGTTTCACTGGAGAAAAAGCTGCAGTATGCTACCAATTATTTCCTAATGTCCCTGGCAGTGGCTGATTTGCTGGTTGGATTCTTTGTGATGCCGATTGCCCTCTTGACAATAATGTTTGGTAAGTATTTCACTGTATTCCTGCCATCAAATCACAGAACTGTGATGTACTATTAGAGAAATGAATCCTCATTTAATCTTTAAAGATGGACCTGGACTATTTACACATACAGTGAGTAAACAGTTCATTTTTCATCATTTTCTATGGTTGATAATTTTAAAGAGCGAAAAATAATTTCGCAGAAACAATTTTATTCCCTCTTTAGTCATCTAATAAAATCATTTAAAAAGTCATCCAAGTTAGCAATATTCATAGACACTGTACACATTACGTAAAAATTACACTGAAGAAAACAGCTATGCTTTAACTGCATTAATACCTTTTTTCTTGACAAAGCAATAGCTGGAACACTTTTGTAACACCTATGTACTGGGTTAGTTATTAATGATAAGGTCTCTGAATCACTAAATTCCAATGTATATCACTAAACCCTAATTTTAAATTGGAATTGTTCTAAAAATTCTTGTTATCGCTCTTTATAGTTTGTGTACTTTACACTTAAACACAATTCTTACACTTGTGTCACGTTAAGAAAAAAATTATGTTTAGCTGCTGAAGGAAATGGTCTGGCTACGAGTACCCCAGGAGATGATCCATTTGATTACTTTTTATGATTTCTGACCATCCATGTCCTTGATATATGTAAGAGGTATCAGACCTCTAGCTTAGGAAAAAAGTGACCAATACCTGAGTTATTACAATAATATAAAATACAGTTTAAAATTGAAATCTTATTTGCTATATTAAAAAAGATATTAAAATGATGATGTAAGTTGTTTCTGATTCATGCATACTATCTTAGTTATAGAATTTGAATAGACACAAGTAATTCTGCTGATGAATTATGAGGGCTCCTAAGCATCAGCATTAAGAGGATATTTAACTTATTCAATGCTTGTGTAAATTGATACTACATTCATTAAATGCTTAAGAAAAATGATTATTTGTACCAGATAGGGCTTCTTGGAATTATGTTTATATGGTGAACATAAAAATATTATAGTTAGTAGAATGCATATTAGGAGGTGAAGAAAAACTGGCATTTCAAACCATTTTATTCAGGTTGAAATGTTACATTTTTATACGTAAATTATAGAATGATATCTAAAATTAAGCACTTCATCTCCCGAATATAATCGGATGGTGACAGGTTGAAACTTCCCATTCTAAATCAACATTTATCCAGGCTTTAAATTCTGTGACAGAGCAAGCAGTAATGAATACGGTTTTACTGCCTTAATAGACTCTCTAATTATTAATACTGTCTTTCTGACTATCGTCCCCTCTTTTATAAACTTGTAATCTTTTGAATAATCTAGTGCTACACATAACTATGGAAAATACGAAATCTTACTCTAAGGAAGAACCTAAACAATCTTAATTCTGAATCAAGTGTAAAAGAAATAAAGTGAGGACTACGTAGGAACATTTATGCATATTTACTGAAGACTGCACAGGCATTTGATGCAAGCTCTTATCTCCACACACACAATAGTAGCTTCCTGTGTAAAATCATACTCCTTTAACCGTGTTTTACTAGGCACACAGAATATGTTAAAATGCTCGTCTCATACTACCACAAAATTTAATTGATATGTTATGTTAATATAAACGAGATTGAATGAGTTATGTAGAAGTGAATTTTAATTAAAATTCGCTAGTCCACAAATATCAAACATCTACTATATGTAAAATACTGTAGTAATTAAATTGTCAGCTAAACAGTTAAGGAATCTTAAAAGGCAAAGTTCCATAATATTAAAGTGAGCCGAGTAACGAAACACAAAAACAGGTAAGAGAAATACTTCCATATATTCCACAGGGAAAATAGCAGGAATAGGTAGATATCCAGGAACTGAAAATTCAGTTTCTATTATTTAAAGTTTTGGGGCCCAACTTTTATTTTAGCAATAAAAGTTACCAGGAAACCCAACGCATATTTTCACATAAAATATGTGGAATGTCTTTTTATTTATGTCCTAAATAATTATGTATTTTTAACTACATTTCACTCTTCCAAATGTTTAATTTTTAATTACAAAATAAAACCTTTCATAGCCCCAAACATTTTTATTATCAGTAATTAAGCTGTATAGTGGGGTTAGATTTTGGGAAATTAACCACTATTTAAAACATTATTGCATTAGTTCATTATTGCAAATATTATATTTCTTTGAGAAAGTCCATGAAAAAAAAGACATGTTGTCCTCTAAAAAGCTCCGAAAGGACTCATTCATAAATTGGAAATTGCACATATTATAAATGCGGACCTGACTTTACTAACATTTTTTTTGATAGCCTTTCACATGTTAACAAATACTAAGACTTTCTAAATTAATGTATTTATAAGAATTTCTGATAACTTTAAAAGGCAAGAATAGATTTTGTGTGTTTTTCTCTCATTATAGAGATAATCTGCAGAACTTCTGAAGTCTGTATAATCAAAATTGTCCCTAGTTCTGTAAATATAAAAAGTTAACTACCACTACGAGTTGAGGGGTGATTTTAGTTATCTCAAGGAAATTTAACGAAAATAACACAGAAACTTTATATTAGTTAATATTCTAATAAAACTAAGTTTTAAAAAAGGAGAGCAGTACATTTTAAAAAGTGGCTCTTATACTGAGGAATGTATTTTATTCCACCAATGATTTATATAATATTGATTATCTATTGTTTGAATTTCTATTTTACCAAGATTATGACTCCTGATATAACATGGTCTTTCAAATGAGTTGTGCTATGTCAACTTTTCTGCCACTTCTTCCTCTCTGGGAACACTAGGATTTAATCCACTTTACAGTTCTAGTTTTTTACTATCTTGCCTATAATCCCTAAAACCCATGATCACAAATTAGTAGCTCATAACATAAGTCTTGAAAATTCCTACATCAGAAATACTTGAGTAGGACACACAGAAAAGTGAAATTACCACATGCCAATATAAAAAAGACAGGATGTTCACAGTTTAGAAACTTTAGTTCTAAACTTTTCCTTCCCTCATTAAATGATTAAAAATGTAAAGGGAGAAAATACAGCATTTGGCCATCCACTGGTTATTACTGGCTTATTTATAACTTAAATTGTAATTCATGTCTCATGATTTATAATTTGAAACTGTATCTGATACAGTTGAAAGAAGGTACATAAAAAGGCTGAAAGATGGGAGTGTGAAAAAGGACACACAGACTTTGAATCCTGGCTCTCCTGTGTCGGCTAAGGCAAGTCACTTAACATGTCAGAGTTCAATCACCTTGTCTGTAAAATGGGTTTGCTAAATCTTACATTGCAGGTATTTTGTGAAATTGTCAAGTAGGGCCCAGAACATTATAAGCACTACCAATTGGCAAGTATTAGCACAGTATGCAAAGGGTTTATATACTTAAATATGTGATTTAATTTAGACGTGAGTCTGACCAGAGATGAAACAGATGTATAGTAGTAAAATAAACCATTCATTTATGCAATGAAATGCTGTTCTGTCCAGTTCTTAAATGAGGGAGCAAAGCAATTAGAGGCACTTCTTTTTGGAAAGTGGAAATTTTAAAAAGGAAAAATTTTCATAAGCATTAAATCATTTAAAACATTTAAAACATTATCACATCAGAAATCTAACCCCCGAATATTTCCTATGCTCAAATGTAGTGGGAAAAGAACAAAAACAAAATAGAAGCTTCATAATAAAAATTTAAGCACTGATCTATGTCTCTCTTTTCTGGAAAGTAAAGATAGAAACAAAAATTTCTGAGATGAAAAAATGTGTACTTGAAAACTATGTCCTTTTTGGATATCAGGACTTGTGATAACAGCACACTTGTGAAATCAGCAGGATTTGTGCTGCTCTGATCTATTCATGAGCTGTTTACCTTGGTGAACTCTATAGGCATAGCTCTCTAGGAATGGCTTTGAAAATAATGTTTTAAATCGTCAAAAAGGAACTATCTTATGCCCCAGATTTATAGATTAATGTCATTTGGTTTCTGAACTCATTACATAACTCAGCTTTCCAAACAAAAATTTGCCCAAAGGGTAGACAGGTTTTAGATAAAATTAGTCTATCTCATCAAGAAACAATTTTGGCTTCTTGTTAAAAACCAGTTTTTGGTTTAAAATTTTAGGTTTTTACACCAGTTACAAAGCAAAAAACCAAAAAATTAACAAAAACCAGACACGGCAATGCATATAGGTTATTTGAGTTTCTTTGAGTTATTTACATACATATATGTATAAATAGTTAAAATTCAACTTTAGTAAAAGGCATACTTTCATGACAAATTAAAGAGTTAAACAGTTAAACATGTTTTCATGTCTTTTTTTAAAGCGTGGCTTTAAGTTCAATTGGATTCATGCAATCTTGCTACAGCAGGCAGGAAGATAAACATACTGATTTTATACTGATGATATGGCTTATTGTTTCTAAGTAGAAGTGTTTTAATGGCTGGGCTAGTTTCTGTCAAACAATAATGGTATATTTATTGCATGCTTTCTCTATGCCAGACATTGTTTTAAACACTTCACGTATATTATTGCATTTAATGCTCAAAGCAATCCTATAAAAATGTTATTACCATGCCCATTTTACAAGAGAGACACGATTTGATAAATCATAAATGGCAGAGACATGATTTGAACCCAGGAGAACTGACTCTAAAATTCATACTCTTAATCTCTATTACTCTGCTTTTTCAAATGAAATGAGAAATTATTTCAATCAAAAATGTCATATTTGACATAAAGCCAACATTTATATCTTAACTCACTCTAACAAGACGGCCATAAAATTTTCTCTAGGGACAAAGGCAGAACCCAATAATTTTTAAAGTTGTATTTCATATTAAATAATAATTGGATCTTAACCAATATGTGTATGAATTCTTGAGATGATTGTCAGACCTCTTATCTGAGGAAGATATTAGACTTAGGCCCATGCATGAGGTTGCTGAACCTTCTCTGGGAGACAAATAGAATCTTACATGACTAAATGGCAATTCTACCACTCCTTATGTATGGCTGTATTTAAAACACACAAGTCTTCATTTTAAACAACAAAATATTCATGCTATTAATATTTTTAGATAAATAATGAACCATGTATAATCCAAGACTCAGTTAAGACTTGTTTTGCTTCTATAATTATCAATCTGTAATTATCTCAGGCACCCACAGAAATGTCATTATTCAAACCTTATTGAAATTAAATTCTTCTTTGAATTGAATTTGGAAGTGGGTGATGGAAAGAGGTGGAAAATAGGATTTGTTTTTCAGAGCAATTTTGTGTGCCTTCTTTTTGTAGATAACAAATGCTATAAAATTTTAATGTTTTCCCCCTTCTGTTTTAGCTTTTATGAAAAAGTCAAATTTAGAGCCCCAGAAAAGCAGTAATTAATTTAGTTCAAGTATGTAATAACTTATTTCCCTTAGACTGACTCTTACATACACTTTTCTCTTTTTATGTAAATCTGTTAACTATTCCATTTTAAATAATATATTAAGTTCTTATGGAAATAAGCTGGACAAAATACATTACAAAAAAAATTATATAAATCCTTAAAACAAATGAAAATTCCTAATAAAAACAACATATAAAGTTTTGGAATAGTTAACCCATCTCACCATACCAAAATGACCTTTTACACTTTTCTAGATAGTAAGAAACTTTTCTGACTTTGAGCCTATCAAATCAATACTAACTGAAAATATAATTTTATAATGAAAGTATCTGGACTAGGGAATGTCCCTTTATAAATTGAGAATGTCTAGAACTGTTTTCATTTTTTATAAATTCTTAGATTACCTGAATCTGTTTAGGCAATTAGACAATCCTTTTTTCTTTGTATAAAAGATATCTACTCGTATTAATTTAATGCAGTCAGCTGTTCCTTTCATGTAAGTGTCATAAAAAGTCTATTCACTAGTATTTTATGAAACTTGGAATGACAAAGAATAATAAAGATCATCTCTTATTCCTAAAGCTCATAGTCTCTTCCTTTTTAAAAGAAAATTCTATACCATGCCTCAATATTTCTATTGTTGGTAACAAGAAAGTACTGACTCAACAAAATTCTAGTGAACTGCATGGATTTTAATACCCATTTTCTATTCCAAAATTGGAGCTTAAAATAAATTCATTTTGTTGGAAAGTGAGGCTAACAAGGCTTCATAGGCTTAGTTAAACCAGCACGAAAGAGCTTTCCCTCTTAGCTCACAATTAGAAATATGTGGGTCAGATAGTCTAATTCCAAAGACATGTATTTTTTATATGAGAGTTCTGTTGTGGCTTCCTGCTCATGGCTACTAGATTTATGACCAGAATTTTCCAGATCTTAATTTTTAAAAATATAATCCATAATTAGAATAGCTAAATAGGCCAAGTTTAAATTAGCAACCCGTTTTAAAAGATGATACAGAGCGCATGCATTTAAAAGAAAGAAAGCCTAAGATATGACATTAATTATCTGCCTTTCATAATCCTTAACTATGATCAATATCTGTGGACGCAGCTCTAGACTTGAATAGTTTTCTACCTCCCACTCAATCCTAAATCTAGAACTCCTGGACAGTTCAGAATGCAGCTTCACGTTAAGTAATTTCCACTGCAAAACTCTCTCAATCATACGTACTTCTTCTGTTCACTCTACAGACTATTGGTTTGCTTAAGCTCAGGTCAAACATTGCTGCCTTTGACTATCCAAGGTCCTCTCCCACTGATTAACAGAAAATCTGAACAGGACAGCTAAAAGGAAGAAAATTTAGTTGTTTTCTTTCTATACACGGGTTTCTCAATCATACTTTTATTTCTTTATTTCGAGAGGTTTCCCGTAAGTTCCTTTCTCTGAGGTATTCTGAGTGCCTACATTAGCTAACACACCATGTTTCCCCGAAAACAAGACCGGATCTTGTATTAATTTTTGCTCCAAAAGACGCATTAGGGCGTAATGTCAGGGGATGTCTTATTTTTTTCATGTACAACAATCTACATTTATTCAAATATAGTCATGTCATCTTCTGGAACATCATCATAACATACTAAAATGCGTCCATCTGGCTCACGATCTTAACTGGGGCTTATTTTCAGGGTAGGTCTTATTTTCGGAGAAACACGTTAGGTACATCTTTTAAGAATTAAGGCACAACCTTTCCCAAAAAGTCTTCTAAAGCAGTGTTTCTCAAACACTGATTTTCATACAAATCACCTGGGTATCTTGTTTAACTGCAAGTGATTCAGTACGTCTGGGATGAGGCCCAAGAACCTGCAGTTCTAACAAGTCCCCAGCTTATGTTGGTCCTTGCAGATTTGAAGAGCACTTTGAGTAACAAAGTTCAAAAGAACACTTTCAACTAATATGTAAGTTTTGATAAACAAATGCTCCCTCTCACATTCAGACTTGTTCTTGAATCCACTCATCTGCAAAACCAGTGATATAATCTCTAAGTCCCCTTCCAGCTCAATGACTCTAATTTATCGTCTCCACAATCCCTTATCCCCACCCACAATTAGTGATGTAGGGAAAGTATGACTACAGCAATTTATTTCAAACGATGAATTACTCTTTCCACCTGATGCTTTAATCCTTTAAGAAGCTGCTGAACATGGAACCAAGTACTAAGCAATAATTTATCCTTTTTAAACAAAAATTCATACTGATTTTGTTATTCTGTTCCGAAGGAGAAATATTTCAGTATTCCTATTAAGAATGCCACATAGCAACTCTGGAAACAGAAGGCACCAAAAAGCAGATGGGTCAGCCTTGCTACCTTTTTTGTAAAGTACCCAACTATTTTTCACTGAAATCCTAGTTGACTCTTGAAAAAAAATACATTCAAGTCTATAACAAACTTCTTTCTCTAAATTTTGGTCTGGATGCTAACCCTTCTCCACCCCCAGGCTTCCTGAAGTTAAAGTTTACAACTAAACGGTTTGTTGGTGCTCTGAACTCCTGAGATGGTTATCTTGGTCCACCTTCACTTATCCCAATCATTTTGCCTGTCAAGGTCAGATACACTTCCAAAAACCAGGAAAAGCAGTTTATATTTTGTCAGTGGACATACAACAATTAAACTGTAATAAGGATTCAGATAATCTCATATCTATGACATTTGTCGTATACTGGAGTAATTTGCTTTTATAGCAAGTTCTAAAATGTGTGTGTGCATGTGTGTTGGTAAAATGGATTCTAACTGAAATATTCTAGGGCAAACCCTAATATAAATTTTAGTTGTTCGGAAACTGCAAACATCTTTGTAGTGGGTATGTGTATAACACATACTATATCAAATCCATGTATGTATGGATACTTGTCCAAGTAAATTTATGGGAAAACTACGTAGAATATTCAGTATCATATCCAAAAGCCTGAGATTTTAAAAAAGTTAATACTTCTAAACTGCTTAAGATTGTCTGA
The DNA here is from genome assembly GCF_004115265.2 of Rhinolophus ferrumequinum. NCBI lineage: Eukaryota > Metazoa > Chordata > Mammalia > Chiroptera > Rhinolophidae > Rhinolophus > Rhinolophus ferrumequinum. Next base: position 7,215,688 of record NC_046291.1, read on the forward strand.
AGTATAAAGTAAGTGCTTGTGTTAAAATAAGACTTTGTTAAATAAATTAAGTACTATGTCTAAAATTGAGATTTTCTTTTTAAACAAAATTCCTTATCACTTATTACACCTCCAGAGATTGGAGTGAATGATGGAATATGAAAGGATAACAACTGACTTTTCCTCAGGATAACTTGAAGTCATTCCTTTCGCATACACTTTATTCAAGAACTATTTCTGTCAGAAAGAAAACTCAAATCATTCCACTTAATTATTTTGCTAAGTGACAGTTTGCTATAAACAAGGTTCATGCTGCTAGATATTGCTACAAGTGAGCCCAGCCCAATTCCCTGGCTTCACTGAGACTCCCATTCTAATACTCCTTTTGCCACGTTACATTGCTTCCTCCACATGGTAAAATGTTTCCTTATTATACAATAGCAGCTTAAAAATAACTTTTATTTGACTAGCAAGGTTAAATTCCAGGTGCAACAATGCATAAATTTTTAAAGGATCACAAAAAGAATAGACAAAAGAGCAGAGGTCAAAATAATGCTAAACTTCTGCTGATTTTGAAAAAGCGTTGTAATTCTTATACAAAACAGAAAATACATTTAAAAGGTACATACCATCTACAGATATATATTTAACATTACTGATTCCATTATCTGAAGTTAAACGTTATCTGTGGAGGTTACGTCATAAAATTTCAGATGAATAACAAAAAGGTAAAAAAATATTTATCACTTTAAAGAGAAACTGCAGATTGAAGGTTGCCATTTTGCAGAAGAAATGTTTTTGTTTTGTTTTTCTTTCTTTCAGAAGCTATGTGGCCCCTCCCACTTGTTCTATGCCCTGCCTGGTTATTTCTTGATGTTCTTTTTTCTACTGCATCCATTATGCATCTGTGTGCCATTTCAGTGGATCGTTATATAGCCATCAAAAAGCCAATCCAGGCCAATCAATATAACTCACGAGCTACAGCATTCATCAAGATTACAGTGGTGTGGTTCATTTCAATAGGTACGTGGGGAATGTCGGGGTGTGGTGTGGTGTATACAGTCTTTGGTTCCGTTGGGCTAGGAGAATTCTAGGCCTGATAGGCCATGAAGCTCAGCCTGAGAGGTCAGGGCAGCCTACTGACACACCAACATAAGCTCTTGACCACTACATTCACCACATGGCTTCTAAACCATACTGTCAACAAAAAGTGTAAAAAGCAAAAAAGTTCATGTCCTCAGAAAGAACCATCTTCACAGCGTGTACTGAGATATCATCCTGCTTTGATTCTGACATGCAGGAAGTCTAAGTCTGAAAACAGTTTTCACATTTGTCAACAGATCATTAAGGTCTAGGTAGCATACTGAATTCTATACTATATTAAAACAACAAACAAGAAACGTATCTTGAATCATGTCTAAGAAGATAAATAGGAAAAGAGAAAAAAAGAACCCAGAAATTTTGTATGCAGTTATAAAAGATCACAAATTTATCTTGGAAGCAAATATGTGTGCATACAAAAGGTAGTGTCTACTTAAGTGTCTTGAATATGTTTAATTACATGTTTTAAGAGAGATGTAAGTGATGTTCAGAAATGATTTATAGAAAGAAATCGTATTTCTTCTAACCTGTTTTATGCCCTTTTGCCCATCTTTAACGTGCAAAGATAGCTGCTATAATTATCTTAGCATGAAATATAGCATAAATAATTCAAACCTCTAATAAGTTAAAATCAGAAAAACAAACAGATTCACAACAATTACGATGATCATTCATAGTCTGACAAGCAGATCACTTCTTCACAGTAAAAAAAATTCAAAGAGGAAAAAAAAAATCGAGAGAGACCTGGAATGCTAAATAAGGAAAGCAAGAAAAAGATGTGACTTCTCTAATCAGAATAAGAACACTGGGGCAAAAAAACAACAAACTGAAACTGACTTTTATATTCCTGAAATTACGATACCAGGGCTAAACCTCTTGAAAAGTCTATAGGTAAAAAAAGTAAGGAGTGTTACTACTCTGGCTTGGGAAGAAAGTAGGGGCAAGGAAAAGTCTATTCAAAATGGAGTGATTTGCAAACAGTGAGAAAAGGCTAGTTTGGGGGGCAGAGGCTAAGCCTGCCCCCAAAAGAAGCTAGAGAAAAGGCATGGGAAATAATGGGTGACAATTACCAAAATTTAAAGCAGAAAGGAGGAAACCTAAAGCAGTTCATGTCAAACAACCCACATCTTTTTAATAAGTTCACTGCAATGAGGAAGAGGAAAAGGGAGACAGTGTAAAGTGTGTGTGTTGGGGCAGGGTGGGGAGAATAGGCAAAGGCAGGGAGAAACGGATCCTTAAGAATTAAAACATTTGAAACTGTGAAATATGATCAAGCCAATAAACAAACAGTCTGTTGGTAGATGTGCTACTTCAGTTAAGGCTGGATAACATGAATTTATAAATTGATCAAATTTTTATTGAGTATCTATGACGTGTTAGGTAGTCATATAAAGATGAACAAGAATCTTTACACTCAAGGAAGGCAGATATATAAATAAACTAGACTAATACAAAGTATGTAAGTATGCGGAATAAAAGAATAAAAAGAATACCCCAGATTTATTGCTTTGGAAAGGGATCTTACAAATCTACTTTTCCCCTTTATAAAAGGAGAGAAAACAAACAAACAAAAAACCTTAGAGGTTTTTTAAATAGTTGGGTTAAAGACTCTCACAGCTTTTCAGCACCAAGGCCAAGATCAATGCTCTTTTCATTTCATCACACTTTGTCTTGTAGAACCAGTGACAATTTAGTAACTTTGTAAAAGAAAGCAGATGATGGGTGGGGTTAGTTCAGTTCTTAAATTCTGCAAAGTGCTGAAATGAACCCACTTTCTTCTTCTGGATTTATGGTTATCCTAGATAACACCTGGCAACAGTAAGGTATGAAAGGAGACTAAGAAAGTAGCGGTATAAAAAAATACCAGTGAAAACTTAAATGTTATTGGCCAACAAGCTGGTTAAGAAGGTAAGCCTTGATGAAGTTAACGGAATGTGACAATAGGGAAAGATAGACTAGAGATCAAGATAACCGTAAAGAGAAGTTCTTCAGTAATGAAGAGTGGTAGCAGCACAAAAAAGGGAAATATAAGAAGAGATCTTGATGGGATAGAATAGTTTTAAGTGGGCTTTATGGATGGCTTCAGGAGTGCAAATAATAATAATTAGAGTTGAGCTCAAGAAATACAAAATTAAGGTATTAGAAAGGTTATCAATGGGATGAAGTCATGGAAGGTGAGAGCAATGGAACAGTAAGACTAAATAGCAAGGTGCAGCTGAGCCAGATGCACAAATGTCCTGGAGGTTGGTAGGTGGATGGAGAATAGAGTGGTGTAAGCAGATTAAATAGACTTTAAAAGGGGAAGTGTTTTTTGGGGAAAGAACAGTGGAAAGATTACCTGGAAGTAAGAGGGTAGAGCAGGGGTCAATCAACTTTGTCTGTAAAGATAGTACATATTTTGGGTTTGCAGGCTCTATCTGGTTACTGTCACAACTACTCAACTCTGTAGCAGAACAAGAGCAGCCACAGATAATAGGCTAACGCGTGGGTATGGCTGTGTTCCAATAAAATGCTAGTTACAAAAACACAAGGCAGGCCAGATTTAGCCCTTAAACTGTAGTATGCTGACCCCTAGTGTAGAACATTAAGTATACAGAGCCCTCCTGGGGCAAAGCAGGACAAGCAGTGGCCTCCATTAGAAAGGGTTTGAGGAAAACATTCTTGTCAAGGGCTCTTTAGCTACTATAAAAAGGCTGTGCAGATAATGGAGTACTTTCAGATTTCTAAAACAACATATGGATTCTAGAGATTTCTAACAATTCAGACTTATTTTTAAATATCTGCTGTTTCAAAGGGCTAAAACCCTTCTGTTACTTGTCTTCCCAATAAGTCACTTTTCTAAGCAAGATCATATTTAAATATTTACTTCATGGTATTTAAAGTATTAGAAAATGATCATGATATACATTTCTTTCATATCTATTAGAGGAACTAAATCTTGAAAATAAATTTCACATTTCACATGCTCTCAAAATGTGAAGTAGCATTTAAAAAAAAGCAATGAACCCATAGTTTTCCCTAAGAAAGAGGAAAAGATTAAAAGACATTCATAAACATCAAACAATAAAACTTAAATGAAACCGTGTAACCTCAAAGAACAGGTATCTATTCAGAGTTAAGATACTGCATGAATGTACTCTGAAGTCTTAGATCAACTACACTGGATAGATATTAAGATAAAAGTTGGGTATTAAGCTTAAAAGCAGCTTCTTTTCTGAATTCCTTTTCCTTAACCTGATACAGAACAACAAACAAAAAGATTATGAGAAATGAAGAATAAATGAATACATTCTCTACTATTTCATGAACATACTATATAGCTTTAGAGAAGCCGTAATTATAAACCTGAAATCACTAACCAATCTCTGTTTAAAAATAGCAGGTTTGCCTACTGAGGTTCTATTTGTCAAATCTTCCATGAAGTGCTATGACAGATTCTGCATTGTGGGTAGTAGGAATTACAATATACTAACCGCATAAAATCACTAAATTAAACACTCTAAAATGACCTATCTTAGAGTTGAAATAAAATTAACTCAGTTTATCTTGTTTCCTCTTCCTTAGGCATTGCTGTTCCGGTCCCTATTAAAGGGATAGAAGCTGATGTGGGTAACCCAAATAACATCACTTGTGGGCTGACAAAGGATCGTTTTGGCAACTTCATGCTCTTTGGCTCACTGGCTTCCTTCTTTATACCTCTGGTGATCATGATTGTCACCTACTTTCTCACTATCCGTGCTTTACAGCAGAAAGCTTACTTGGTCAAAAACAAGCCACCTCGACGTCTAACATGGCTGACTGTGTCCACAGTTTTCCAAAGGTATGAAACACCTTGCTCATCACCTGAAAAGGTGGCAATGCTGGATGGTTCTCACAAGGACAAAACTCTGCCCAACTCAAGTGATGACATACTTATGCGAAGAATGTCCACAGCTGGAAAAAAGTCACTGCAGAACCTTTCCAATGAACAGAGAGCCTCAAAGGTTCTGGGGATTGTGTTTTTCCTCTTTTTGCTTATGTGGTGCCCCTTTTTTATTACAAATATAACTTTAGTTTTATGTGATTCCTGCAACCAGACTACTCTCAAAATGCTCCTGGAGATATTTGTGTGGATAGGCTACGTTTCCTCAGGGGTGAATCCTTTGGTCTACACCCTCTTCAACAAGACATTTAGGGATGCATTTGGCCGATTCATCACCTGCAATTACCGGGCCACAAAATCAGTAAAGACTCTTCGAAAATGTTCCAGCAATATCTACTTCCAGAATCCAATGGCAGAGAACTCAAAGTTTTTCATAAAACATGGAATGAGAAATGGGACTAATTCTGCCACGTATGAGAGCCCAATGAGGCTCCAAAGTTCAACCATTCAGTCTTCTTCAATCATTCTACTAGATACACTTCTTCTCACCGAAAACGAAGGTGACAAAACTGAAGAGCAAGTCAGTTATGTATAGAATGGCAGTTTTCATTAACAAATATAATGATGAATAAGATGATGAAGCAGATATAAACTTACCAAGAATTATATAAAGAACTATGTCATGTATCAAATCATCTCTTTAAACTAGTAAGAGTTATATATTAAGATTATCCAATTTTGTTTATTGGGACAAAATTACTCCATGAAAAAAATCATTTTGTACAGCTGCAAATTAAAACATTATCTGCACAAACTTTTTGTGGTAATTAAAGAGCCCTTGACATGAATGTTAAGGTAGTCAAATGAAGTAAAATTAACTAAATCAATAAATTTCGGGCTTAAAAAAAAACACCAATGTTATCCTATGTAATTTATTTAGTTCCTAATAATATGCAAAGCTGTGCTGCAAATGAAATAAAACAAGCATTAATCTTGTCTTCGATACCTTAAAAGTGTAAGGCATAACACAGAACAGTGACAGGAACAGAGGACTAAAAATAAGTACATAAAATAATGATAACATCTGGAGATAAGATCACCATTTACAGACTGGCTTAGTTAAATGTACATGAATTTGCTTTGATCAGGAAACTGTCTTGATGGAGAGGTAGGGAGGACAGTAATTGGATATCATACAAAATTATGGGAACTTAGAACTAGAGCTGTTTGTTAAATGGCTGGTACCAGGCATCGACTCAGTAGAGGAGAAAGCAAATGAAATCACTCTTGGGTACCTAAACCTCATTATGTTCCTTGAGGAACATGTACAAACAAACTGGAGGCATGGGACCTCATTCCAGGAACCTAAACTTTAATGATTTTATAAACTCAGATCATGGCTGCCCAAACTTGCCCAAAGACTTGTTTGAACTTTGGGCACAAAATTTCTAATCACTCTTTCATTATTTCATTTTGCACTGCGAGATCCGGGAATAAATCCAACCTGTGTCACTTTCTGTATTTGGCTGTGTCTAATCGCACTTTTTGCCCAAATTTATGAGGGAAAAACAGGAGCATTATATATGCGTAGTACTAATTCCATATCTACGTAAATGTTTTTAATTCTTTTACTTATGCTTATGAATTAAAAGTGTAACTCTAGAAATCAATAACGATGTCTGTATGCAAAATAATATCCTTGAGTATGATAATAGGTTTTGTAGAACTTAAGACGAATTTGCAACAACGAAGAGTTCTTGGCCTTTTATGATGCATAAATATCGTAAATTTGTTACTGGTGCATAGAATTTCTTGTACTTTGTATTTGTCCTTGTGTTTTATAATTACTGCTACATAAAATGTCTTGCACTATACTGTTAAAAAATAAATGCTAAAATGCCTTTATAATACAAAAAACAAATTCCTAAAGGTAAACAAATGAAAATTTGAATTAAAAAATTAAAACAAGGGCCGGCCCGGTGGCTCAGGTGGTTGGAGTGCTCCTAACGCCGAGGTCTCAGGTTCGATTCCCACCTGGGCCAGTGAGCTGCGCCCTCTACAGCTAAGATCGTGAACAACGGCTCTCCCTGGAGCTGGGCTGCCATGAGCATCCAGAGGTTGGCATGAGCTGCCGTGTGCTGCCAGGAGCGGCTGACAGCCGGCGAGAGCTGCTGTGAGCTGCCCACCGGTGACCAACTGCCTCATCATAATACCAGCGTGGGCCAGGGAGCTGCGTCCTACACAATCAGACTGAGAAACAATGGCTTGAACCGGAGTGGGGGTGGAGGGAGGCGGAAGAATGAGGAAAAAAACAAAAACAAAAGCAACTAAAGATTTTGTCTCTGAAAGTTTGGGCCAAAAACGTGGATGCGCATTATACAAGGCGAAGTACGGTACTAGCTAACTGAATTTGCAAAAGATACTGAATTTCCCTGAGCTTCAGTTTTCTTATCTACATTTCACAGGGTTCTTATGAGGGTGAATACATGTGGGCACTCTGTAAATGGACAATTCTATTTACTTCTGATATTTTATTTTTATTCTACTCCCATAAATGGTGAACAAATTCAGGCTGAGAGGGTCTGCAGAGAAGATAGCCAGTGTCTTCTTAGCTTTTTCTTTTCAGGTTTACCCATTCTTATGCCTCAACCTACTGCTATATTGCTGTGCCTCTCCACACAACTCAGTTTAAGAAAATTACTTCAATAAGTGTGTTGGCTACAGAGAAACTCAACCTAAGTGAACCAGGTATATATTTGCCAAATAGTAGAATCCTTTCCTAGAACATGGTTCTAATACATACAACAGGTTCTATGCCATCTGCCAGAGAAAGCATATCTTATAATTTAATCCTTATATCATCCAGGCACTTTTCCCCACTAGTCTAAGATTTTCCAGCAGCACTGAGGTGGGCTATCTCAAATAAGAGGATAAATAATTTACGTTCTTAAAAAAACAAAAAATTCTTCTCTATTTTGGTTCCTGTCTCTAATATGATGGGTTTAGCATATGTTAATATTTATATTCTTGCCAAATAATGTGAGATTAAGCTTTCAGATATCACTTTAACAGCATTCCAAACTGTATCTTATGTATATGAAGGTATATATAATCATTTCAGGAAATCTAAATACTAGAGATGGCAATCACACTGCCAAAGCTCTACCTCCAGACAATCTAGAAGGACTATCTTCCAATATCCTCTAAACTGCCTCCAAATTGGTGGATGTACTTAAACATACGTACAACTACAAAATTAACTACAAGACCTTTAAATTACTTAGCTTTAATTTCTGAAAAAGATTTCTTTGCTTATAGTTAGCTGAGAAATCTTTCTACAGTTAATGAGAGAACATTTTAGTATTTCTAGAAGATTCTAGAAAATGAAATACAACTCCAACATAAACTATTTCTAAAAAGGTACATGAAACAAAATTTTTACTACTTTGTTACATAACTGATATTTCTATTTCAGAATACTTTAAAAAAATCTGTAATTTTAAAGCAAAATTATCAGAAGTTAACTACCCCATGGTAACACAGAAACTCTATTTAAGTCTTACCGCCAGAGAAAATAGATTGTACCTCTTTAAAAGAATACATTTTGCAAAATAAGCCCCAACTTTCACTCTATTCCATGTTTACTGTTAATTAATGGAGAGGAGAAAACAAAGATGTAGAAAAAAGAATGAAAAAGACAAAAATAAAGGGAGTTACAGCACCCAGAACATAAACACAAAGACAGTGAGGCAGAAACAGAGAACATACAGAGAATATGCATTAAATTGATATATAATTGTAAATGGAGATACTGTAAAGATAATTCATGCATTTGGTGGTAACTAGTTGATTGCTAGAGTTCCTTCAAATTCTAAGGATCTATAATGATGCAACATTTTTACGTTCAAAGAAGCAGTTTTTGTGGCCTAAAAAATATCTGCACCAAGAATCTCCCTCTCATCTAGCAAGATCCATCCATATCTGAAAGCATATTAATGTATACATTGAAAATTATTTAGTTTCATACTGTGACAGTGCAAGTCATAGCAAAGATGACCAAGAACCTCCAAGATTGTTTAATTTTAAGAAAGGTTCATATCAGATCATCAACTTGTTCACCATTATAGCAATTTTATTTAAATAAGTATGTAAGACCAATGCTTCTTTTGACTTTTTCATTTTCCTTTCCAATGTCAAATTAAAATAATTCAGATTGTGTTCAATTCCAATTGAGTTTCAGTTAATGCCAAGCACAGTACTGTACAAAGAGTTGTTATAATAAAATCTGCTGAGTACAGGATTAGGAATAGAGACAGTGGAAATGTAATGGCTGTGTGCGATGTCAGAGGAGTAGTGGATGGGGGAGGGAGGTTGACACAGTGTGAGGGATATAAATGTTAAATGTCTAACTATTACATTGTTTTGTGCACCTGAAACTAATACAAAAATAAATAAAATAAAATAAAATCTGCTGACTAGAGTGATAACAATGGACCCAACAATCAATCTATTTATTAGATAAAAAATGTACTAGGTTCGGCTGGCCTGGTGGCTCAGGCGGTTAGAGCTCCATGCTCCTAACTCCGAAGGCTACCGGTTTGATTCCCACATGGGCCAGTGGGCTCTCAACCACAAGGTTGCTGGTTCAACTCGAGTCCCGAAAGGGATGGTGGGCAGCGCCCCCTGCAACTAAGATTGAACATGGCACCTTGAGCTGAGCCGCCACTGAGCTCCCAGATGGCTCAGTTGGTTGGAGGCGCAGGCTCTCAACCACAAGGTTGCCAGTTCGATTCCTTGAGTCCCACAAGGGATGGTGGGCAGCGCCCCCTGCAACTAGCAACGGCAACTGGACCTGGAGCTGAGCTGCGCCCTCCACAACTAAGACTGAAAGGACAACAACTTGAAGCTGAACGGCACCCTCCACCACTAACAACTAAGATTGAAAGGACAACAACTTGACTTGGAAAAAAAAAGTGCTGGAAGTACACACTGTTCCCCAATAAAATCCTGTTCCCCTTCCCCAATTAAAAAAAGAAAAAAAATCACTAAATTAAAAAAAAAAATGTACTAGGTTCATTTCAACCTGGCAAGAATGCTTTTCAACTTAACTTTCTATTTTTATCATACACATGAACAAATCATCCACAAATATCAGGAGGAAAAAAGTGAAAGAAAATACTACAACTCCCTGAACTATCCTGAGAATAAAGAATAAAATATACATGATAATTTTTAATTTCCCACAAAGACAATTTCATATTAGTTGCTGAAACACAAATACATGTTTACTGATGTTTGCAATATTCATATCCCATAAGTACACTTAAAAAGAAAGTTAAAAAATTATGAAGAAATAAATCCGTAAAACATGGTTCAGGAAGGCCAAATATCTGTACTTATTTTAAAAGCAACATCTAAAAGGGAAGAAATGATAAAATGGAACACACATTAAGAAAGTAAATGATGACACATCAGAAAACATTTACTATTCTTAGGAGACAGGACAGAAACTTTCCAAATATTAAAGTTAACGAGGAAATTTGAGAATAAAACTGATCTACCGGAGCCACTTGGGAAAATAGTGCTATGATGGAGAGAAACAGTGGAGAAAGCACCGATCTATCATGAGACCTGTTTCAAATTTCAGTTCTACCATTTAGCTCTATGACATTGGGAAATTTTATTAACTAGCTTGGAATTCAATTTCTTTCTCTTTTTTAAAAATGAGAATATCGGTTAATTTCTAAGTTTCTTTCACTTTTTAAAATTCTCACTCCTGGGAAATAGTACTAATTTAAAATTTAGAGACTTGGTTTTAACTGCAGCTCCTTGGACAAGCTGATTACATTTAATTTTCTTCACCTATGAAGTAAGTTTTAAACAAAACCATCTCTAAAGTCTTTTCCAGATTCTACTTCTTATAAGAATGGTCCCTTAGAAAGAACGAGCATATAAACAACTCATTGCTGGGATATGACTATCCTGGGTAGAGATCTTAGCAAAGCCTAAAAGAAACTCATGGGAGACATCTGCTGCTGAAACGGGATTTAGCACATGTGTGAGATACAGAAAACACAAGGGCAGAAATGAATTTTGTTAATTAGACAGCAAAGCCCTCTCTGGTTAAAAAGAAAAAGGTTTCAATTAGCCCATCAACTTCCTATGCAGCAGAATACGCACATTAGGCCACTGATTTATATGATATGAAATGTAAAGTCACTAATAAGGAGAATTAAGAGCTGACAATGAAAAAAATAAACAAAGAGCCTATCATGAGTAGGATTTTTCACACAAGCCAAGTTGCTAAGAGTATACTTAGAAGATATACTTTCCATACTAAAATTATCTAGTTCCCCAATAAGAATTAAAGAAAAAAAACCAAGCCTCTCTGGATGACAATAGTAAAATCTTTTTCCCCCCAATTGTGTCTCAACTCTAGAGCAAAAATATTAAAGGCAACGGTCACACTTTGGCTAGAATGATACGCCAAAGATGACAGGAAGGAAAACAGAACTATTCAGCTTGTATTTTACTTCCATCTTTTCTCCTAGGAGAATGATTTTTAGAACAGAAAAGACTAAAAAGCAATGTTGTGAAGACTGATCGAAATGCAAAATACGTGAAGAGAATGACTGCCTTAAATGAGTTAAAGTCTCTAAGCTAACTGAATCACCTCCCTGAAAAAGAACTTGTCAATGTAATTATGGAACCACTGTTGATAAATTTGAAGAAAAACAGAAAATGACAAAGGTACAAAAGAACAAAAGTGGTTAAATATTCTGATACTCAGAAACAATCTTTTTAAGAAATAGGGTTTAAGAAATTCAAAGTGTGGAGTCTACCGAGATCTTTTGGGGAAAAAAAAGCTTAATATACATAGGTTTTGTCAGATCTTAGAAAAGGAATCAATGAACACTTGGCATGTCTATGGATTTACTAAGAAACAATAACCAACTAATCTTGTTCTGGAGGTACTAGACCAGCAAATCTGTATAAATAAATACTAAGTCTTTAGGGTTTTGTGAAAGCTCTTGGGTGTCTTTGTCAACAAGTCAGACAAATGAGGGTTAGAAGATAATACAGTGAACATTTGTGCTTGGATGAACAACCTCATTCAACAAAACTGACTGGTATAAGGAGAAACCAATTAGCATGCCATGTGGGTCGGTGCTTTGCTCGGTTTTAGTCAACATTTTTATCAACAATAGGAAGAAAATATTTCACAGCCTGCAGTAAATAGGTAACTTCCTATCTGGGATGTTATGGAGAAGATCCTATAACCAAATCACAGTGGATGTCATCCAATAAATATTTGTTGAATTATATGACAATCTTTGTAACAAAGGTTCACTTCCAAGAACTTGGGGTAGAAAATCTATACCGGAGATTAAAAGGACATGAGACACTTGATTCATCTAACATGTATCTGGGGAACTTATTTTATTGTGTAATTTCATCACAAATAAGCTGTAACAAGCAGTGTCCAAACACAGGTGAAAGAAGTACTTTCAATTTTTGTTTATTTTAAGATAAAATAACTTAAAAAACAAACCAAAAAACCCATGGAATTTGAGATTGGAGCTAAGCAGACAGTAAGAACTCCTGGAAGAACTGCATCTATCACTAACTATAGCAATTACCACTACTAACACACGGTTAAATAGCACGTACTATTACCAGACATTGTTCTAAAGGTTTTAGATATTAATTCACTTAAATTGTCAAAAAACACTCTCCTCAAATAGGTACTATTATTATACCCATTTTACAGATGAAGAATCTGAGGCTCAAAGAGGCCAAGTAATACGCCAAAAGACTCAGCTAGCAAGGGTGGAGCCAGGATACACGCAGATTGGTTTTAGAGTGTGTACCTCTTAATCACAACTATCCAAACCTTCAAGTCCAAAATATGTTTTTTAAATCTGCAAAATTTTCACCGTTTTGCATTTAAACAATATCTTCGCTATGCATTTAAACAAACCTTTTCCTCTCATGGAGGAGCTTCAAGAACTCTACAAACCTGTGTAAGCGATAGCATCCCACTTGAATTACCAAGATACATGGAAAGAGGAGCACTGAAGGTGTTACTTGGATTTTAAAAATTAAGTGAATAAGTAGAAATGTTATGAAAAAATAAAGAGAAATAATTAAGTTATTTTTCTACTTCTCATACAGGCTCTCAGAATCCCAAGATATACTTCTTTTTTTTTTTCCAAGTGCATAGCACTCATCTAATTGTTAAGGTCCTTACTCTGAACCTAGATATATTCCTCGGGTATTTTAGTTTAGATACTGACTATAAAAAGAAATGGAACATACATATCAGGAATCAGGAGTTAGAAATTATTACCTGAACAGAATGAATCCAAGTGATTCTACAGCTGCCCTCCTGACATCGTCATTAACATCACTGACCTAGGAAACAACGTAAAGGATGATTACATTAACCCTGCACTCTATTACTAAACTGCTCCGAGAGGCCCACATCATTCAAATGTAAATTGGACCTGATTAATATGTTATTCCTTTATTAGAATGTTTTCCTGCAATTTAGAAAAACTCATCCCAGAATTTCATTTCAGGGGTGAGAAGCCTTTAAAACTTGGAGATGTTTAAGATTCAAGGCTACTTCTAAAGACTATTTCAGCTGCATTATAGCTTTTGTGGGCTACACTGAAAATCTAACCATTCCTTCAATGTTATTTTCAAAAATGTTATGTCCTAAGTTCAAGCAAAACACAAACATTACCACATTCTGCACTGATAAAGGATGAATTACTAATAAATACTGTGGGATGTGAATAGCTCTGGGAAGGAGTTAATGATAGTTTAAACCCATTCTGCCCAGGAAGATGACCTTGGGCTTACCTTCTCCCAGCACCATGAGAGTGGAAACCTACTGAGTTGAGATATGTAGAACACCCGCTGTGTTACCAGGCAACATTATTTGTTGTTGATAGGCTATATATCTGGATTAGGAGGACTATGACTGGGAAAAGCCTGCTGGAAAACATGGGCATTGGTTTTTCTGTGCAATGTGTCTCTTGGAATACAGCACGTCCCTTGGGGGGTACCTGAAAGCTAATTTCACAGGCTATAAAAAGAAGTGGTTCTTATTGTTCATTAGATTTCCTAATCCTAGGGTGGCTGCACACACTCATGTGGTCCTGTTCCTTACAAAGAGTGTGCCCCTTAGAATAGGGTTTCAAAAGGTGCACCTGAAGGGGTTTCATTCATACTGACATACTGTTATCCTGTTCTCTACTCTTCTGAAAAGCCAGGTGAACTTGGAACTAGGTTATGGCAGATGGTGCCCTGTGAATGAGAATCTGAACCTGAGACCACTGGTGGTGGTCACATGGTGTGGGTGATGCACTTACCTAAACACTTAGGATCCATCTGCAAACTTTCCCTTCCACCCCTACCCCCAGAAAGGTCAGAGTACTTACAGCAACATGTAGCAGGCGTCGAATAGCTTTGTTGTTACCTGAGCCACAATAAGCCATGGCTACGGTATACATTCCAGACCGTCGAAGAATTGGGTCCTAAGAAAGAATAATTCAACATCAATCATCAGCGTATCATTTCAAATAGTAACTTCTACAGTCTAACAGGCATAGTTGCATGCATCAGGAGAGTTCGTTACAGGTAGGAAACAATGAACTCTTTTGTGGATGGTGTTTTCTAAATGAATGGGGAAGTAAGAGACTTTAATGTGGGAGGAATCAACTGCTTGTAATTCCCAATATTCTGTGTAACATGCCTGTCCTGCCTCACACTTTCTAGGAAGTATAAACTCACATCCAATACCAACAATACTGCCCTGTGACACTCAACTTCCATTTATCAAACGAAAAACAAAGAAGCCCACTTCTAACTGTACATTTAACTTGCTTTTTTACCTTATTAATTCAATTATTGGGTACTGATTGCTGAATGGCAGAAATATGAAGTCTGATAGTTGAGCAAAATAATTAGTAGGTTTATCAATAAACTATTTCAGTAGCTATTTTTACCGGATTATAGAGGACAACATTACCACTGACTACCATAACCAATACTAGAGTAAAAACAAAAGGCAATGGGAAAAAAAACCTCACCCAAATAAATATGTATTCATTTGGCATCATTTTTTAACGAAAAAACAAAGTAAACTTTTTATCTTATTAAGAGATTATGAAATCATTCCAAAAACACTATTTCTAAAAGAAATCAACTTGTAAATTTCTGAAGAACTTTTGTAGATCTGCTTATCGGAAAATCACTGATCTGAAGCCTTCGTTAAATTTAAAATCCTCAAATTACTCCTGTCCATCTCTTCTAATCAGTTGTTTTTCTTTCCTGAATTCTATTAGGCTTTATATCTTGCAAGAAGTTTTATCAACAAATGTAGCTAGGTGTTCTGAGGGGAACACAGATAATTTCCAGTGAAAGTGAGTGTTTCTGTAAATAGCGGCGGTAACTGGAAGGAGAGGAAGTGCGGGGAGAAGAGGATAACTAATGTGTGCTGTCACCTTATCACGGCAGAGAGACTCAATGAGAGCATCAGCTTCTTCCATCCTCCCATACATGACTAACGCAATGCCAACTGCAAGCCCACGCAGAATCTTCTCATGCTGAGTTTCTTGTGCATAGCCGACCATGTCCTCAATAGCCTGGGCATTTTTAGACCCCAACATAACCAAGCCTAGGGCCAGGCCAGCTGCTTCCCCTAGTGAGTCAAAAGTAAAACATTAAAGAATGGGAGCTATACATGTAAAGTCAGTAAAACCTATCCTATGTATGGAAGAGGCACCGATTAGCACCAATTATCAAAACAACCGTTAGCTTCCTATAGCATTTTTTTCCCAAACATCTGACAAAAAGGAGGATATTTTACGTGGAAGTACATCCATATATTTGTAGCTATTTTCCTTTTAAATCTTGACTGAATGCACCACTAAATCCTACAGTGATTTCCAAGGTGACATTTTTTCTACATTATCACCATACAGTATAGATAACCCTATGATACAAATAGATTATTCTAATAAATTTCTATTTGCAAAAGTCAGTTATACTGAGAAACGCACAAGATATACCATTTATAAAAGCCTATATATTACAAAACATATTTTTATAAGATGAGTCTGACAAATGGAGAAAAATCCCCTTCAAGTAGAGAAATCCACTGGATTTTTAAGAGGTTATAAAATATAAGTAGAAAATAAATATTAGTTAATTATTCCTAAAATTTGTTGTCTTTAGAAAGAATCATTTACCTGTCACAGCATCATCCTGATAAAGGTTTGTTTTTAGCAAATCATACACATCCTGGCGTGCGGTCCCCATGGCAGCCAAACCAAGGCCCAGACTGCCACCGTGTCGAACAATCTAGGGAAAAGGCATGGGCTGCATTGATTTGGTACACTGTACTTAAAATCCGAGCTTTTATACTAATTTCAAAATATATTTTGACAGTAAACATATAGAGCAGTTGGCCTAATGAGAATGATCAAAGGATTTGATAATCAGAAGACCAGTGGTAACCTCAGCAATTTCAATTTCAAAAGAATGGTGCTTACTAATGCAAAATAGTGAGTTGAGAAGTGAATAAAAGAAAAGGAAGTGGAAACCACAGCTCTTTTTCAGTAAGTTTAGAGAAGCGGAGGAGAAAGATAACAACCAAGAGGAAGAAGCAAGTGTCAAGGAAAGTTTGTTTTTAAGATAGGTGAGACTTGAATATGCTTATGGGCTAAGGGGAAGGAGGAAGCATAGAGGAAGGCTGAAGAGGAGAAAAAGGTATCTAATAAAACATGGTTGTGAATAAAATAGGAGAAAATGAGCTCAAGAGCAAAAGTTGGTCTTTATTTGAAGTGGGACACTAGTGGTCATGTCATTTTTTGAATGAACAGTATCTTTTTATTGGTGATAGCACCTCAGTCTTGCTTGGGGAATACTCCTCTCCCATCTGTTAGTCTTGGACTGTCATTTAAGAAGCTCCCACCTTCCTCTAGCCAAGGTACAGACCTATGACCCAAGACAGGCCAATCGCATGCTCCTTCTCTGGAATTTTAAGTGGAATGATCACTTTCTTAAGTGGAATGACCCAGGGACCAAAAACATTTCAAGTTCACTCATCCTGACAGTAGGGATCTAAAGAGACAATTCCATTATTCCTGTTATCTAGGTCCCAAGAATTGCCCTGGCTCTTAACCTTTGTGAGAACTAGTTCATCAGATTCTCTTTTAATTACATAAGATACTTCCAATAAACTCCTGTTTATGCTGGCAACCAAAAAGCTTGTATAAGAATATTTCTACCTGAGACCAGAGAACATGAGGTAAAGGTAGTAAATATACATAAGACCTACGGACAGGGGCCTTATTAGCTGAGACAGATCGTCTTAATGGCCTGAATCTTTTCAATGAAGTAGGAAGACGAAGTTTTCTGGCTTACTCAGCTACTCTCCTGACAGCTTTCTGAGTTTACACTAACACAAAAAAAGTCTAAAATCTATTTCAAGATTACTTAACATGGGGCTACTTAATAAGTTTTTTCAAAACTTTTGCATTTAAAAAATTATCAAAGATTATAACAAGCAAGAATTTTCATTCCTAAGAGAATATATGCAATTTTGGCGGGGCCTCAGTTTCCTGTAAAATGGTGGGATCAGACTAAATGATCACTAAGGTCACTTCTAGTTATAACATTACAAGATTCTAAAGTGTGGGGATACAACATTGTGTTTTACAAATACCTGGTACTTTATTTTGCTTCTCACAGGTTTAAAGTACTGAGAAGCACAATTTTAGCTTAAAGAAAAGAAAATTACCTTTTAAAAAAAAAAATTCTATGAGAACAGTACTGATTTGGGAATTCACAAATTCCACAAAATTTCTACTCACTAAAACAATTTGGCAAATATAATGTTTTCCTGGACACTTAAGTAATGGAATTTTAGTTTTCCATTCTAATACTTACATCATTGCTGGCATTCTTAAGCTGGTTAAGCAGATAGTCAATTATATCACCACCATGATTGGCATGAATGAGACCCAATGCGTAGAGACCTCCACCTTCCTGATAGGCTGATCCTGGAGACGTGTCCTTGGGAAGGTATGTTGCCATTAACTGTAATGCTTCCTTCTCATGACCCTGTAAATTTGGGCCACAATAAAGGTGTCAGTAAGAAAAAGTAAGAGGAAAAAGACCTAACATTTTCTATGATTACTGTTTTTCTCTAGAATGTTCCCTTGCTGAAAGAGAAGGAGGAAGTGGGGCTCTCTCTTATACAACTTTATCACTCAAATAAGAGAAGAGCCTTTAAGAGATCCAGTCACATCCTGCTTAGAAACAAATGCTTCCATTTTTTCCCTTGTTTTATAAACTTTTTCCAAATTCATCTTAGACTATGCAAATAACTTATTTCAATTTGTCCTTTGAGAAATGGCTTAGTCTTCATAGGAAAAGGATTTCTACCTTTTAATAAAAACAAACACATACATATGTATTTTAGTAGTATCTTACTTTATCCTTCCCTGTAAGAGGACTGATCTAACAAAATGTACTTCAATGAATTACAGTAAACTTTTATTTTTCTTAACTTCAGAAAAATTGCTCTGATGTGATGCTTGTTCACACTGATCAGTATATATTACCTTATGAATTACACCCAAACTGGCTGTAGCTGTAAATTTTGCCCAGTTAGTGGCTCTGGCCAACCATTCCAAGTTATCTCTGTAAGAAAGAAAATTTAGCAACACGATTGAAACAAACTCCAAGCTTTTTATAACACTAAAGTCAAAGCTTTAAAAACTTAACTGGAACTATTACAAATCGTTTCACTTTATGGATCTCAAATTATTATTGATTCTATTTTACCTCCTAAGTTGTTCTTAATATTTTGAGAATTTTTTTTAATGCATGATATGTAATTCCACTATGAACAAAAGCAAAATTATATTAAATTTCTAAGCTTAATATATTTCATTCAAAAGTTGATACTCGACCCAACTAATAAAATAAAGAGTATTAATTCTATCTTAAAACAAGTAGGCGTATCAATAAAAATGTTTTTTAATAGCAAAAATAGAATTTAAAATTCAGGACTGGCAGGCAGGGGAAGTTCTCCACATCTTGTAACAATGTCAACAGAGTCTCTGTTAAAGATGATTTAAAACAAAGTGGGAACCTTCAGCATATTTACCTAAGAAACTGGTCACTGGTAGTCCCACAGTGCATAAAAGAGTTTGCTATAACGGTTGCTGTGTGACATACAGAATTCCGTACTGCATCCTATAAAAACAAATACAGATTTTTATCACTGGCAAAGTATTCATACATATACAAGCTCGCCCATGAACACACAACCAGAGGCCCTGTTTTTTAGTGAAATATGAATAAACTGAAATGGTATTTAATCTTTTTTTTTAAGATTTTATTGGGGAAGGGGAATAGGACTTTATTGGGGAACAGTGTGTACTTCTGGGACTTTTTCCAAGTTAAGTTGGAAAAAGACAACTAAGATTGTTGTCCTTTCAATCTTAGTTGTGGAGGACTCAGCTCAGCTCCAGGTCCAGTTGCCGTTGTTAGCTGCAGGGAGCGCAGACCACCATCTATTGCGGGAGTCGAGGAGTCAAACCAGCAACCTTGTGGTTGAGAGCCCGCACTCCAACCAACTGAGCCATCTGGCCATCCGGGAGCCAAGCGGCAGCTCATTGACTTTATTCTAGTTGCGGAGGACACAGCTCACTGGCCCATGTGGGAATCGAACCAGCAGCCCCATTGCCCAGAGCTCGCGCTCTAACCAACTGAGCCACACGGCCTCCCCTGAACTGGTATTTAAAATATGGATCTTGGATATTTCTTTATCAAGATTAAATAGCTAGTTTATAAAAATAAGCAAGTCAAATAGAGCTTTATTTGTGGTCTCAACTTGAGGTCAGTAGTAGATTTAGGTAGTAGGTGTTTTAGTTTTTGGTTTCTGAAAAGTTTAACTTGCCATTTCTCTTCAGCATTTTGCCCAAGGTCTCCAAGGTGTTGGGGTAACCCAAAGAGCAATGCTGCACCTCTTCTGGAACTGCACCTTTGGCAGTCATCAAAGTCATTTTGTTTATTTTTAATGAGACTATATTATAAAGATTAGTTTCAAATAGTTGTCATAAATGCAAATTATGTAATTCCGTGTCTTTTTGCCATTTGTAAAAATTGTCTTAAAAGTTTGGAGAAGCATTATTATATATGCTTCAAACAACTGTTCAGTAATGAAATAATATATGGATTTTAAAAAAGAATAAATGAATTTGGGAAAAAGTACTGGGTAAACGAGACAGGAAAGGGAGGAAGATTTTTCATGTTCTATATCTTTTCATATTAAAACATTTTTTGAAGCAGATGAATATATTACCTGTTCAAAAATTAAAATTAATATGAACAACTGTGATCAGTACCTCAACAAAGGTAACAATAATAAGAACCTTTGCTCTCAAGTTTGTAGTTCGTGGGAAAACAGACACATCACATTAATGTTGATTATTCTATATTTGTCCAAATACTACAAGTATACATTAAAATAAAAAGTTAGCTAAAGAAAATGAAAAAAAAAATCCACTAAACTTCCCAATGAGAGACTAGCACAAAAACAGGAGCTCAAGCAATATTAATTCCCTTTCTTTTTCAACAAGTTTAAGAGTTTCTCCCATTGTTACTTTTACAAAAACTTACTTGTTTCCTTGGTCAAGAGGAAAATGCAATCAAGTGTTCAATAAGAAATAAATATAAGTACTTATATTCAACAAAGAAATAAATATAAGAAAAAAGCTTCCATTATAGATGAATTTCCTACCTTTGTGTTTTTTAGAATCATGAGATCTGTATTATTGTTTCGTATTAAAAACTGCAGATGTAACTCAATAGCCATTTCACCACTTAAAATTTTAATCATTTTCAAAGTCTGGTCCTTGGGCTCTGGACTCTACCAAAATAAACACAGAAAAAAAATTCATATATTGCTGGAATCTACTAAGCCAACTTTATTTTAATAGCCCTAAACCAGTGAAACTCAGTCTATACAAACAACCACACTCATATTTTAACAGTAGGATCTAGAAAATATGTATATAACTCTGGATGGTGAACACACAATGTGATACATATATGATGTATTATAGACTTGTATACCTGAAACCTATGTAACTTTACTAACAATTGTTACCCCTATGAACTTTAATTAAATAAATAAATAAAAAAAAAACACCTCAGGTATAA
Organism: Rhinolophus ferrumequinum; assembly: GCF_004115265.2. Lineage (NCBI taxonomy): Eukaryota > Metazoa > Chordata > Mammalia > Chiroptera > Rhinolophidae > Rhinolophus > Rhinolophus ferrumequinum. The sequence goes on from NC_046291.1 coordinate 7,236,878, forward strand.
TGTGAGAGAAAAGAATTATTTATTTACTTATTTGATGCCACTGAGATATGATACCAGCTTGATGACGGAAAGCAATTCATTCTGAACTAGCTTCCAATGTAAAATATTTTAATATTAAAAAAATAACAAAAACCCAAGCTGTAAAAGAATAACTAATTACTGATATGCAAGGAAAACTATTTTATACAGACCCAACTTATACTTTAGGTGAGGAACTCCCTAATCCAAACTGAGAAAATCAAAAGCACCTTTAATAAACACATATACATATATGGTCTCATGAACTACCAAGCCATCAACACAACTATCTAACCAAGTGAACAACAGCTGAAGTTTATATACCTGAGCATGAGAAACGGAAAGTCCTGATGGAGGAAACATTTATGTCCAACAGAGCACTGTTCTAATATTTACCCAACTCTTCCACACACCATGAATATTAAAAGACAACAAAGACAACTAAAATGCCCCCCTCTATAAGTTGTCATTTATACAGAGGCCATACTTTTTTCTCTCCCTGTGACAGGTAATTCAGTGTTATTCGGGACAGAGCTCATTCTTTGGTAAAGATCTAAGGATTTCATTTCTTCTAAGTTAAGTTCTTTCTGGGATCAGTCTTTAAAACCGTACTTTTCACAGAAAATCTGTTTTTTATAAAATGACTTTGGTATCAAACCTAATAATAAACCTCCATAAAAACAAGTCTGTAACACTGAAGTAATTTACAATATACCATGGGAATATACGTTAAATAGCCCATCAAAACCTCAACTTACCGCTTCTGGTGTCTTTCCTACGAGCACACTACCTGTCTTTTCTTCTGTTTCCATTGAGTCACTAAAATGAAGAGAACCAACAGTTACTGTTTTGATAAATCTTTTCTGAATAGTATGTGTGGGTGATCTGTTATCAAATTGCAGATCTCAACCATGTCCAAATTAAATATTTTGCAAGGAAAAAAAAATGTTCAATTACTTCATAAGTAATGCTGTTAAGAATCAGAAAGGATTCGAATTAAGATGGAGGCAGCCCAGTTACTGAATTTCCTCCAAATAAATTCATAAAAACACACGAAGCAACTAACTAGGTTAGCAAAATGCATAAACAACAAAACCAGGTGACAAAGTATCCCCCAAATTTTCCAAATGGTCAGGTGGAGATACACCAATAGCTTCAAGACCAATTTGAAGTGAAGCAGCTGGGGGCCCCAATAACTCTTAAAACTAACCAGCCAACACTCATTTCTTGGTCAAAGCACTATATTGAGAAAATGCTAAGCATAGAATCCAAATTAAGAAGGGAAAAGGAAGGCACAAATAAAAGTGGGAAAGGAAACAGAGCCAGGAGATCTCAGAACATAAAACACCATTTTGTTTACTAGTCCACAAACACAACATAAGAGGAAGTTCTAAAGAGTAGTGAAATTAGAAAAACTATCCTAAATAAGCCTCTTTTGTAAAAATTTAGGATAACTAATTGCAGTAAAGATAAGCCACAGAAAAGGATAAAGTTAAACCCCATACAATAGTGCAAGAAAAAAATTTCAAAAGAAGTAAAAGACATTAAGAAAATTATGCAAGGTATAAAAGAATATTACATATCAGAATTAGAAAAACTCAGAAATGAAACAGAACTAGGGAGAATTAGAAATGAAAGAGGAAAAATAATCATTTCAGAAATAAGATTAACTTGGAAGGAACACGAGAGCAAATAAACACAACACAAGAAAAGGAGAAGGTAAGAGAAAAATTTTTAATTAAAAAGAAATAAACTAAATGCTATCCCCTTTAAGATCAGAACAAAATAGGGCCAGTCTGGTGGCTCAGGCGGTTGGAGCTCCAGAGGCTGCCAGTTCGATTCCCACATGGGCCAGTGCCAGATGGCTCAGTTGGTTGAAGCGCAGGCTCTCAACCACAAGGTTGCCAGTTCAACTCCTCAACTCCCGCAAGGCATGGTGGGCTCCCCCCTGCAACTAAGATTGAACACAGCACCTTGAGCTGAGTTGCTGCTGAGCTACTGGATGGCTCAGTTGGTTGGAGTGTGGGCTCTCAACCACAAGGTTGCCGGTTCGACTCCGGCAAGGGATGGTGGGCTGCGCCCTCCCTACAACTAACAACGGCAACTGGACCTGGAGCTGAGCTGTGCCCTCCACAGCTAAGATTGAGGGGACAACAACTTGAACTTGGAGAAAGTCCTGGAGGTACACTCTGTTCCCCAATAAAGTCCTGTTCCCCACCTTCCCAAATTAAAAAAAAAACAACACAAAAACAAAAAGACTTTAAGATCAGAACAAAATAAAGAGGTTAACTCTCATCACATCCATCCAAAAATATATGGGAAATTCTAGCCAATGAAGAAAAACAAGGGGAAAAGGTATGAAAGTTATAAAGGAAGAAGTAAAATCATTTCTTTCTAGTCACAGATGACATGATTCCCATGTAGAAAATTCTATGAAAAGATCTAGAAAAAACTTTTTACTAGACTTACTACGTGATTTAAGCAAGGCTGTGGGATTCAACATTAATATACAAAAATCAATTGTATTTCTACATATTAACAACAACTGGAAGTTGAAATTTAAACATACCACTTACAATAGCATCAAAAAACATAGTATACTTAGGAATAAATTTAAAGAAATATTGGCAAAATTTCTGAACTGAAACCTACAAAACAATGCTGAGAAAAACTAAAGAAAACCTAAATCAATGAAGAATAATACCATGTTTATGGATTATAAGATCCATAAAACCCATAGTTGGGGGTTCAATTTATTCTAAATTGAAGAGATTCAACACAATCCCAATCTGAATCTCTGCTGATTTATAGCAGAAATGCAAAAGGCTAATAATAGCCAAAACAATCTTGGGGGAAAAGAGTCGTAACTGTAGGTCTTCCATTACTTAATTTTAAGACTTACCACATGCTTTAGTAACAAAGATACCGTGGTTTTGATACAAGGAAAGACAAATAGATAATGGAAAATACAGAAATCAACACATATACACGGTAAAATGATTTTTGTCAAAGGCTCCAAGGCAATTCAATAAGGAAAGGATAGTCTTTTAAACAAATGGTGATGGAATAACTAGATATCCATATACCGGGGTGCCAAAAAAATGCACACAAATGGACACTTTGATTAATGTTGCTCAAGCAGTAGTTGGCCGTGAACAGAAGTGTCTGGACCACTTTGAGCACCTCTTGTAATTGCAGAAGTCAAAAGTGACTTGTATTCATCTTTTGTTATTGGTATATATTGTTATTGGTATATATTGAACATTACAATTTTAATAGGTTTTTCCTTTCTTAAAATATGTATACATTTTTTTGGCACCCTCTGTACTCCTATCTCATACCGTATACAAAGAGTTCAGCTGAGCTCTATACCATAGGCATAAAACTAGAACCTAAAACTGTATGGTTTCTAGAAGAAAGCACAGCAGAATATCTTTGCAACCATGAGGCTGGCAAAGAATTTCTTAGATGGGATCCCAAAATGGGAAACTGGATTACTGAAAATAAAAACTTCTGTTTATCAAGATACCACTAATAAAATGACAAAAATAAGCCAAAGATAAGGAGAATATTCATAACAACATATCTCACAAATGACTATATTAAGATAACAACAAAACACTACTTTATACCACTAGAATAAGTAATATTAAAAAGACTGAGAACATCTAATGTTGCAAAGATGTGGAAGAACTGGAGTGCTCATACATTGCAGTTGGGAGGGTAAAATGGGCAATCACATTGGAAAACAGTCTGGCAGAGTCTTACCAAGTTAAACATATGCCCTGTGATCCATTTATTCCAATCCTAGGTATTGACCCCAGAGAAATGAAAACATCTGTCCACAAAAAGACTTGTACAAGAATGTTCGTAGCAGCCTTGTTCTTAACAGCCAATAACCAGAAACACCCAAATATCCATCAGTATAAGAATGAATAAACAAACAGTGGTATATTCATACAATGAAATGCTGCTCGGCAACAAAAATCAGTTATTCATTCACCCAAAAACACAGATGTATATCAGAGACATGCCGAGTGAAAAGAGCAGGAAAAAAGAATACATACCCTAAGATCTCATTCTCATAAAGTTCAAGAACTGGCAAAACTAATCTATGTTGATAGAATTAAAACAGTAGTTGCCTTGGGGGTAGGGAGTTGACCTCAAAGGACACAAGGGAAGTTTCTGTGATGATAACAGAAGTGATGGTTGCATAAATGTTTATACTCCCAGAATTCACTGAACTGAATAATTAAGATATATGCATTTTACTATATTTAAATTATTATTCAATTAAAAGAATTAAAGAGCTGAAAAGGATTCAGAAAAAAGTGACAAATATATAAGATGGGCAAAGAAAATATAACTTATATAAAGCAAGTGACCACAAAGAAAGAAAGTAAGGGAAAAAAACAAATACTAAAAACTAAAATTCAAGAAAACCTTATTGAGGCAGGAAAATTTTCACTGTTTCTGAAGACCAGTAAGGTCAATGAGATCTGAAGGTGGTGAGTAAAGAAGAAAGTAGCAAGAAATGAGGTGAAGGGTATGGAGAGGACAGATCAGTATACAGACTTATAGACTACTTTCAAGACTTAGAATTTTATATGAAATATGTTTAGGTTTCAGAAGGATAACTCTCACTGCTATGTGAACAACTTTAAAAGGAAAACAGGCAGGCACAACAAAGACCCTTCAGTCGAACGTTTTTAATAAGTGGCCTAAATGTGTAAGAAAATAAAATCTAATACTGTATCAGCCTAAGATATATGTATATTTAGCTCTAATAAGAACACCAAAAGCTGAGAATGTTTCTTATTTCCAAATATTTAACTCAAGTATCTAAAATCTAGCCCACCTACTCCATCTGAGAATTTTCATTTACTTGATTAGATAGCACACCAATCAGAAAATCCTTTCCATTTCTTTCCAGAAAAGGTCCATTTCTTTGGTTTTCCTTAATGTGTTCAGACCAATGTAAAACAGAGCAATACCCTTAATAAGACTTTACAATCTATGAAAGCTAATGGTAAAATTTATTCTTAAAATATGCAGACTATGAACATTCTACCTATTCCCAAAATTAAATTGTTCAATTAATTCTGATGCAGAAAAAAGATACTTATACCTGTCTTTCTCTGATCCTGGAACAGTACCCGTATTGGTGGACCCAGGAACAGAAGCAATAGGGGTGCCAACAGTTCGAAGATTCTGGATTACAGATGACAAAAACTGCTGGCTAGCACTTTCATACAAATCAAAACAAATCTGATAAGCCATCAGGAGGTTGTCTTCCTTTACCAGTTTTTCTAAGATATCACTCACAGCCTGCGGATCATCTAAGAAAATTAAGCACTGAAATGCAGATAAAGAACAATTACATATCAATCGAAAACTCTATTACAAGATACTTAGCGTGACAATCATTATTATTTAATCACATACAGGAAACCTGAAAACAGAGGCATAGGCAAACTGGGGCAGACTGACCGTCTAGTCTAGCACTCCATTTCTGATGCTGGTACTACATAAAAGTTTTCCTAAAAATGGCATCTATCTTCCATAAGAAAAGCCATACAAATTATAGTCACAGCTCTTAATATTATGCCTGGCAATTAGCAGTATTCAATAACTGGTTGGTGAATGAATCTTGGCTTCTTTATATCTTACCCTTAATTTACATTTAAGTGCTCCTTAACTTGTAATTTCTGTTTTACCATAAATTGTAGGAGTCATTCATTCATAGTATTGTGCTGGGCCCAGACAAGAGGCATAAAATGACCATTCTGAAGCAGTTTTCTAACTATTCTTATGATCTGCCATGTGTTTTAACAAAATTATCCAATAATGTTACAATTTTTCCTTTAAACTTAAATTTTCTTGTTCCCTTCAGAAGCAATTAACTCAATTTTAAAATGAACACATAATCAGTTATTACAAATTAAGAATAGAAAATAATGGAAACAAAATAAATGACCAATAACAGGGAAATGGCTAAGTAAGGCAAAAATACATCCACTGAATGACTACTACACAGTCAAGAAAGTTAGAACATGAAGAAATGTGAGGTTGACGGACATATGTAATTGACACTATTTGCCTCCAGGGAAGGGAACTTAAGAACTAGAGGAAAGGGGTGGGAAGATTTTTCACTGTATATCTTTTGGTTCTTTTTGAATTTTGAATCCTGTGAATGTATTATTACCTGCTCAAAAAACATATTTTAAAAACGTTAAAATAAATTTAAAAAATGTTTAAGGGACAAGGAATAAAACAGTTGAAAGAAATAAAATTGCCTCTAAGGAATAAAACTGAAATACACAAAGGAAGAAAACAGAGGACTACTGTTTTTCACATAAAAATTTAAAAACTATTAAAAAAACTATTTAGAAATAAAACTCCAAAAGCCTACATGAGCAAACTGAAAGAAAATACACTAAAATGTTGACTTTGGGTAATACAAATGTGATTATTTTTCTTCCAGCTTTTTCTGTTTCAAACTTGCTTTAAAAAGCATTAAAAAAAGGATTAACCTAAATTTTAAAAAGGTATAGAGGATGAAAACATAATGAGAACACACTTAACAAACAAAATGTGTCATAAAATGTTATGCTTTAAGTAGAATACAACAATTTATATAGTATGATATTATTAAAAAGCAAAGCTATGTCTACTTCCAGTCAATAAAAATACAGTGTAGCCACTGAAAAGAATGAGGTAGCTTGACATGTGCTAATAATATATGGTGGAAAAACATCTATGTGTTACCCTTGAGAAAAGGCTGAAGGAAAGGAAAAGATACACCTTTTATTTTATATACCTTCTGTACTGTCTGAACTTTTTAAAAATGTGCAAGCAAATTTATACACAAAAAAGGAGAAGGAAAATATCCCCAAATGTTTTGGTTGTGTTTGGGTAATGAAACCAAATATAATTTTTACACTCGAAGTTCTTTGAAGAATGATATAGCATAGGTATTGTTTTTATCTTTTCTTCTTCTTTTTCTCTTTTGACCTTCTTCATTCTCAAAATTTCCTTAAATGCTTGGCTTATTTTCAAAATGAAAAAACACACAGGAAGAATGCATTATAACAAAATAGCTTTTAGTTTTGTGAGATGCAATTTCTTATAGGTAAAAAGGAATATAAACTGCGTATCTTATCTTCCCAGGGCTGTTAGGACAACTGAGAGAGATGTAGGAAACCATAATAGCAATGCAATGCAGTAAAATGCAATATGACGTCATATAGTGAGGCACAGCCCAGCAGCAGTGTGAAGGACTACAATGAAATGTAATTACCTGACAAACATTGATAAAATCGGGTTTCTCCAAGTTCATGTAGATTTTAACTAGAACTCTTAGTACTTTATTCCGAAACTGTTTATTCTGCATTAAAGACATACACAACTTGAGGCTATAAGCTAGCATTCCTGGGACATCATTCTGAAAGAAATAATTTAAAGATACATCATTATCTTATTACTGAAGTATGTTTATTTAGAAATCAAATTATTTAATCTATATTCTTTCGTCATTCTAGACAGCCAAAGATTTAAAGCCCTTAAACAATAAAAACTTCAAAACTTTTAACCATTTTAGATATAAAAATTAAAAGGAAATTACATATTTCCTTGTCTTCATGAAAAAATGAATAGAAATACAAAGTGATCATCCAGGATCATCATTATATGAACATAGTATGCTTTAACAGAGTGATGCTATTAATTATTCTAAAAAGATATACACAAATAACTGCCCATATATTGAGTGGCTATGTTTTTCAGTCGTGTCTGCTGAAGTCTTTCCACCTCCAATTCTTGCTACGACTAGACTCCCTCATGACTTACTGACTATACTCTCTGGCCAGAAACATATGTGACAACTGTTATCCAACTCTGAGTGACTCAAGTTTTGAGTGCTGTCACATCTGGTTGATGGAAATTTCGACTCCAGACTTGTACGTTACAGTTCTTCAAAGCATGCCCAGTATTTGAGATATCAACCTATTGAAGTCCTTCTACATAAATAAACATACTGAAGAGCTACAGGAGTATTTTTCAAATAGTGAGTTGTGCCCCATAATGAAATCAACTTACTGGGACTAGCATTTTAAAAAAAATAAAATACAATTTTAAAATATTAGAGTTACATTACAAGTAGTAAAAGTAGGAACTGTTTCATACAACTCGTTATGTCTATATGCATATGTACACTGGGATGCAAAGTAAGATGCACTTTTTACTCTGCTTTATTCTTTTTTAAACATTTACCATCCTTTTACCTTATATAATTATTTGCCTGGCTGCCTATTCCTCCAATGGATTGTTCCATTGGGCAAGGACTATATTGGTGGTGTTTGCCACTGTATCTCCAATGCCTAGAATAGTGTTTGGCACATAGTACACATTCAAAATTATTGGCTGAATGAATGAAAACAAGTATTTTCATTCTATTCACATGAAGACAAGGAGAGGCTACAACTACACAAAAATGAAACTGAGTAAAACAGGGCCATTCTATCACATTGGGTGTTTCATTCATTTACTCATTTAAACAATTCTCATCACTGCGACTAAACATTGCCTTCGGCTTTGGGGCCATAGTGGTGAACCAGGCACAAAGTACCTATCCTTATGGAGGTTGTAATCTGGTGGGAAAGACAGATGTTAACTACGTAATAATACAATTAATTAATTACTATAGTAGTAACAATATGAAAAAAACACAAGGCTCCAAGAGATTAACAAAAGAATTGGCACTATTTCATCTTTTCTTATGTGTATATATACCATATCTTCTTTATCCAATCATCTTTTGAAGGACACTTTGGTTGTTTCCATGTTTTGGACACCATAAATAAAGCTGCAATGAACATGGGAGTACATTTATCTTTTACGGATAAATGTTTTCAGATTTTTTGGGTATGTACCCAGAAGAGAGATTGCTGGGTCATGTGGTAATTCTATTCTTAAATAAATTTAATTAAAAAAAAATTGGACCTAGTCTTGGCAGGAGGGGTTGAGGAAGGTATGGGTGGCGGGGAATGATGGAAAGATCTATAAACAAGTGACAGTTGAGCTGACCTCTGAATCTTGAACAGGAATAAAGCAGGTAAAGGGGAAAAAAGGAAGTATTTTTGGCACAAGCAATATTTTGGGTAAGGGGAACAAGGCAGGGTACATCTAGCAGCTGAGAGGAGGTCAAAATGGCTGGCGTGCAGAGAGCCAACTCATAGAGGATAGGTGGGGAGGCAGCAAAGTGGGCATGTGAATCAGTGCCCACTGAGCTCAGTCTTGCACCATTTTGACTACTGGTTGGCAACTTACAATTGTCATAATTACTGCAAAACACCCCGAGACAGAAATCTAGTTCGTAGTTTTAGCCATAATAAATACATTAATATAGTTTATCAATACAGTCTTCTTTAAAAAGGCAGGGTAATTAATACAATTTCCCCACGCAAAACCTCAAAAAAATAAATGCAGTAAGATAAAAGCAGATATTCGATAAACATAAAATACAGCCAAAGTTCATATATAAAGTATAAAAATAAAACATTAGGCAAAGAGTACTTTACTATTTCTAAACTAGATTCTTTTCACTACCAATGATTCGCAGTTCTGATCATTTGCTTTGCTGACTCCCCATCACTAACAATCTCTAATATCACATCATCCACCTACCGACTCCAGTATAGTCTTTTCAAAGATGTCCAGTCTTCGTGTCTCCAGAGCAATGCCGATAGCCTGCTTATACTTGTGATCATCTAGACATCGCTGGAACATTTTATTCACAATGCCTTCCAGTCTCTGGTCAATTGGTTTTTTTTCTCCTTCAGGCAAATCTGCATTTTCTACACATTGTTTGGTGTAGTGATCAATGCATTTTGCTATGGAGAAAATAAAACAACTCTGATTACCTTGTAAATTGGGCTGAACTACTTGAAAGGACAATGCCTATACTTATAGTCATAAAAACTTATGGGACGACTATAGAGTAATAAGAAAATTTCAAAATTGTTAAATGCTAAAAGTTATATAAAGTAGAGCTTCCTTCCCAACAATTACATTGGAAGGCTACACACTAATTCTAATAAGGCTGATATTACTCAAAACATTTCTATCTTGTTACTTTATTTTGATCAAAATTATATTATTCAATGTGACTAAGCTGCTTATTCAACAGTTGGCTACAAATAGCTACTGTTTCACTTCTAAAAAACAAGCATTTGCCATCATTGAGGATATTAAAAAAGACCTATTGTAGCAATTACTACATGGCAATAAATTATTAGACTTCTTCACATTAATGAAACTATTAGCTACTTGAGAGAAAGGAGCATGTCTAAGTCAGCTCTGTTGAATAATGGTGAAATGACCTGAAATGTGCCGCGGATTCTAAAGGCAATTCCAAAGATTTCCAAAAACCTTTCCAGCAATTGTAGCACATCAACCGAAATAGTCATTGTCTCAATGGGAGGTGGGTAGAAGCTATTCACAACCCACCTCCACCACCCCCAGTTGAAGATTCATGCAATGGTGTATGTGCACAATTTGGCTTTCGCATTTCACAATGATTTGGGTGAATGGGGAGGATGGGGCGACACACTGAAGGGCACCAATAGCGCACTGGATATGAAATAGTTAAGTTTGCTTACAACCTACACTACTTTGGAATCACACCTTAAACTTTTTAGGAAAAACCAAAAAAGGGAATTTCCCTAAGCCTTCTTCACCTTCATAAGGAAGAAAGTTGAATGACATACTCCTATACAATAGTTATTCATCCCTTCAAAGAAAAGAAAGGCTGCAACTATAGCCCCAGGAAATGGAAACATTTGAACTAGCATAAAGAACTGCTAGCCCATTAGGTGGCCATGTTAAATGGGTCCATATTTGGGGGGAAAGCAGAGGACTTCTGTTAACTGGAAAGTACCAAACTTTGGGTCCATTCAGGGAGAACCACTCAGGTTCAGGTACAGTCAGTCAACGTGGCAGTCACAAAGCAGACCTTAAACAATTCTGGTTGCAGAAAATTTTCACCAGGCCCTCATATAAGCTTTTTGAACCAAACGGAGTTAAGTGAGAAAACGTTACCCCTATCTCATTAAAGAGGACCCTCAGAATTACAGAATTTAGGGAGTTTTCCTTAGATTATAATTGAGACGAAAAATAATGTACCGTAGTTGTAAATTTGTGCTCTCACCTAGCAGGTTTATGTCATAACTTAGAATCCTTCCCAGTGGAAGTCTCATCGTAACTGGGGGAAGAGTTACTAGTCTTGAATTTTCTGGATGTACTGTTTATGATATTAAGATACTAAGAAGTCTTTCCCAAATTTTGTTTTGTATATCCTCTCACGAATTCACTGATGTTAAAAAAAAAAAAAAAAAAAAATCCATTCTAACAGTCCCTATAAAACTAGAAGACAGTTTTCTTCCACATAAAGAAAAACAAAGTGAACTAGCTCGTGGATCAACAATCACTTTCTGTAAGCTAAGATGATAAATAGTTTAGAAACAGGGAAGGCATCCACTACTTCATAGCCCTTTATAGATCAGCAGCCCTGTTTAAAAGCATGATTTGTAAAATGATAGCACTGCAAGCACTTGCAGATCACTTTTGGAAAAAATTATCAACCAATCATCAAAAAAAAAAAATCCTTTAAATAAGAAAAAAGAGTATTTAACTCCCCATTTCTAACTTAATGTAAAGAAATGTTCTGGTTTCAAACAATATGATCTATTCTTTAAAACCATGTATTCTTTCCATGGGATTCACAGATGAAACTCCAATTCAATGAGCCCCCAAAAGCAGTAAAGTTACTTGCAACCCTTCCAGACCATCGCAGCAAAAATGTGAACACAGAATCCTACTTAGAACTTCAGGGACATTTGAAAGTACCCCTTTGGACCACCTTGGGCAGCATTTCTCAATTTCTGAAAGAGAATTCCAACTTTCTTCTTTTAAGGGTTTAGGTGAATAACATAGCTTTCCTCTTAATAAGAAATTCAAAACATATCCATACTGTATACTCCTAACGGAGAACATACCCTTGGGCTCTCTGTAACTATGATCGAAAGCCTGATTTCATAAAGACATGTCTGAAGGGTATGCACTCCTTCTTTCATCTACTGGATCAGAAGTTTTCCTACACTTTTTAAAGCTACAAAATCTTTGAACAAAATCTTACATAGTTGGTTCAACTTGCAAAATGGAGAACCAGAAGCCCTGCCTGTGTGCTACAACCTCACTTCAAAAATAAACAAATGAGAAAACAATGGTTACTAGCAGAAACAGCATGGATTCTGAAGTGAGTAAGCCTGGGTTTTAAATTCTGGCCCTCCTATTTAATAGCCATGTGTGTTTATCATCTTGAAATCCAAGTTTTCTCATTGTTAATACAGGGCTTGCTCCTCCTTCACAGAGCAGCTCTGGAATAAACCATAGTATGAAACCTGACTGGTACAGTGCCTAACACTGTGGAAATACGCAATAATGGTTTCCTGTACTAGAAACAACTCTACAAATTGCTATCATTTAATTTCTGTTTCTCATAATAACCAAATTTAATTTTTTCATATAACAGTATGCTCATTGGGCTAGAGATAAACATGATCACTGAGATAACTATCTTTGTGTTAAGTCAGCTGTTTCTGAATAATTTCTTAGATTCATTCTTAAAATGTTTTGTGAGGTACCTTGATCATTACTGTTATTAATGTTACTGCTCATTATGACAAAAAATAATAAAGCGCAGAATTGGAAATTAGATCTAAACACTCAGCCTACATAAAATTATTGTAGAAAGATTATGAACTTCCAATTAAAATTAAATTCAGCAACATCAAAAAGTAATTCAGGGGAAAAAAAGTGCCTATATGCACTAGAGCAAGAAAGAGGCTGACAAGATAAAGCTTTAGCAGATGGAACATAATTACCTATAATAGTCTCCACATATTCAGAGTTATCATTGACATTGAAGAGGTCACCTGCTCCAAGTGCATAATTCAGAGACTCCTCAAAAGCCCCCAGGTGATAAAATACTTTAGATGCCACTAAGGCTGCAAATTGCCGACTCCGGAAACCTTCATCTTCATATAAAACTTCTCTGAAAGAATAGGAAGTATAGGCCTAATTCAAATTGTGGTCTGGTGTTCCTGAAAAATCCCAAATCTAAATATTCAAGCCACAATTTAGTAGCAGCAAATTTCTAAATGAATTTATAAACTATAAGTCCCACATCCACAAAGTTCATCTTTCTTGTTCCAATTTATAGAAATAAAGTAATTTCTTACATTTTGTCTACAGACTCAGAAATTTCTGCCCAGAAGTCATTGACAACTGCATTCAATTTGTGTAGTGCAAATTCCTGTAGAAGATAAAATCAAAATTCGATTTTGAGACAGACTCACCATTATACTTCCTTTAAAAAAAATTCCCAACAAACCAAAGGCCAAATTTTGTCACATTTACTAAAATTTTTAATCTATGACAAACATAAAAATTTACCAACTGATTTATATTTTCTCTTGGGCTCACACATTAACTTTCTGTTTTCAATCATCAAATATCAGACTAGTCATATAATGTCATTGCTTATCATAATGAACATTTTTCTTCTTTCAATATACAAGGTTGACTTCTGTTTGCTAGTTTGAATATAAATGAAGTCAGGTGTCTAGAGCCACTTGAAATATGTAACACATTTTTGTCAAATGAAAATAATTTTAAAATATGTGACACAGAAGAAACAATTTTTTTGTGCTACTGATAAAGAAACTGAGGGGTAGAGGGTGTTCAAGTAGCACATTGACATATTGAGGTTTATATGCCTTAGCTTTGTTAAACTCTAGGGGAAACCAACTGCTGTTGTCAAAATACTGTCCTCGGAGGCTAGATTTCAATGACTGGGTACAGGCTGGGTATGATGGCTGTTTTAAATGATGGAAGATATACAGCTATCATTAAATTCAAAGAGCTTCACAGTATTCATACTAAACCATTAATTTTTCTTCAACTCATACCTTAAGCTGTGGTTCTTCTTCATCCAGAAGAGAAATAATTCCAGCTATAAGACAGAAAGTGCATCATGATTATGAAACATATGCTAAGGTAGAAACAAGTATTTTTTTGAACGGTTACTTCACTAGAGGAATGGTTATTTTTCTTTAAAACTATCAAGGTTTATATTTCAAAGTTTAAGAATTAATTATGTATTCAAACCGCATATAACTATGTCACGACACCGCATGTATCACTCATACTTTGCCTAATTCAGTCGTTTTCAAAGTGTGATCCCTGGACCAGTAGCATTAGCATTGCCTGGGAACTGGTTAAAAATGCCTTGTTTTTTTCCCCCATCACAGACTGAATCAGAAGTTGTGGAGCCACAAGCCTTTCTTGTGATACTGATGCTCACTATAGTGTGAAAATCAAAGGCCTAATTTATTGACCAAAATAGGAAAATTTCCCACACAATTTTGGAATAAAATTGTTCACACAAAACAAACCAACTCCCTTTACAAAAATAGGAGTAATCAGTCATCAACTCATCAGGGTAAAATACTTCAATTATTTCAAGATGCCTATAACAAGGCATCGCTTTTGCATCTCAAGTAACTTAGGTTTTGCTAAATGATGAACCATCTTACTTGTTCTTCACCTTAATTCCTAAGCACAGTGTTTTCCATATGACCTTGAGGTGTTAGCACTAACACTGGGAAAGTAAAGAAAACTGTCCTCTCCAAAAAAATGCACCTTGAAATATAGTCATATATCAAAATTATTAGAAAAAAGATGTGGGTAACTGTCTTTGTAAAGGAAACCAAACTGTCTCTCAGATACACCGTTTCCATGTAGGTCTTGAAATCATTCTGGAACAGAGTTGAAATTGTGATTTGATTAAAAAGTATCAAGGCAACTTTACTTGAGAATGTAGCCATTTCTAACTGGTTAGTTTAGTTTTGCCAAAGAGCCTCAGCAGTCTTTGGAGAGCCATATAGAAAAGGATACAAAATGTAGCAAACAAAACTACACCATGGTACTCACTAGCACATACTACTACTCTAAAACCATAAAAGCAGATAAGAAGAACTTCTTGGTATTCTAGGCTGGTATGCCAAGTCCAGAAAGAAGAACCGAACTGACAGCACAGAGAGAAGACAAATTAAAGAATGCAATTGTGTGTGGGGGTGGTGGTGGGGGAAGTGGGGTGGGCTGTAAACTAGTGATGTGGAATACCTGATAGACAAGAATGCTTTAAATGTGGAACAGATCATAAATAGCAGAACATTTCATCAAAATACTGAAAAGGCTACCCATTCCCTATCATCAAGCAATAGTGTTTTGAATTTCTTTTACCAAAAGAGGTGATATTTTTTATACTCTCCTGTTTGGTTTCTCTTTAGACTAATGTGTTACATAGTCCTGGCTTAGAAATAAAGCCATTGTCCATGGAACACAACTAAATCAAATATTTTTCATTACATACATGAATATTTCCCATCTTAAAAACAAAACAGAACTCTTTTAGATGGGGTTTAGATGGGGGTGGGAGACAGGGAATAGGAAAGGTTTAAGGATGCTAAAAAACCTCATGCTGTAATAGGAAATCAGCAGATACACATTATCTAAAATTGTTAGATCAATTTATAATATTTGGATATTATTTATAAATATGGAGATATGTTCCAGAAGAAACAGCTTAAAAGTTGAAAATGGTTGCCTCTGGGGATGACCAAGGGAAAAGAGGAGTGAGTGGGAGACTATTGTTTTAAAGCTTTTTAGCATAATTTTCTTTTATGTGCCTATATTGTTAAAAACAAAAACAACAAGAACAAAACTCAGTTTCACATCTCCCTCCAGCAACCACTTATCCCTATCTCTCAACTCCCTTTCCACATCAAGCCTCATGAAAAACTTAACAGTATATGATGATCTCTTATTCACTACTGTGTTCTTAGTGCCTAGCAGATAAATGACTGAATAATCGGATTAATCCACACCTGAACCATGACGCTATCTTGTTTAGCACCTGGGACAGATCCTATGCCAATGTGATTCAAAGGATAGGAAAAAAGGTGACACAAGGTTTGGAGCAGAAGGTGATCAGAAATTCAGTAAATTTAACAAACGAGAGTAACAAATACACAACATACTGTCATCACAGAGTCTCAGGGTAGGACTTAAAAATCATTACTCCTGCCATACTTGATAGATTTAAATTCTATTATATTCCCACCAAATACTTTTTCAGCCTCTACTTAAAATACTCTAGGGACTGATTTATTGATTTGATTAGTTGACTGATCACTTCATTCAAGACATACTTCTGAACTTCTGCCATCTGCTAGGCAATGTTCTAAGAATTATGAAAACACCAAGTTTCCCGCCCAAAATTCTACTGGAGAAAGACAGTAATCAGACAAGTAAACAAACCAAGTAATTACAGGACAGCGATGAAGGCAAGGGACAGCAAAGGGGGAAAGAGGCAACATGTTTTAACAAAACGATCAGGAAAGACTAACATTTGAACTGAGATTAGAGATAGAGAAGCTAAGGAAAAACTTGAGGAGTCTAGAAAGAAGGAATAGAATGTGCAGGGGCCCTGAGGTAGGACAGAAATGGAATCTTCCAAGCATAGAAAGGCCAGCATGAGTAGGGTGCAGTGAGCGAGCAGCAGTACAAAAGGCAGGACTCAGCTCACGAGGTCTTTGGTTAAGAATCTGGATTTTACTCTAAACACAATGGAAAACACTGGAGGATTTGCAGCAGAGAAATACTACGTGATTGAAGTTTTAAAAAGAATACTCCGACTACAACAAGAATACACTATATGGAAGTAATGGTAGAAAAACAAAGTCCTAAAGCTGTTTCCATAACCCAGGCAAGACATGAAGGTAAGGTTTGGGCAAAAATCAGTGTTAATGGGTAGCCTTGAAATGGAATGACGTCTTCATTTACAGGTGGCCAGCAATTTAGTGCTTATTTTATCTTTAGAGAGTGCTGACTGGTAAAGCTCTTCCTTATATTAAACTAAAATTCATCTCCCAATCACTTCTAATTCGTGGAGACAAATATCTAATTTCAAGTATCGGTGACACCTCTTCAAATCTTTGAAAATGACTGTTACGTCTCCCCGCCTCTCCACCAGTTTCTATAAGCAATTCTCATAAAAATACGGGTTTGAGCTCCTTACAAGTACAAGTTACTGTCTTCTGATCACCGCTTGTTTACAACAGAATACTTGTGGGACAAGTGTAGGGTGAAGAGGCCGAAAAAGGGGCGTGTGAGCAGGCAAGGAAAGAAAAGCCCCAAGGCTGTGCACAGCTATAAACAAATCCATCTGTAGCAGGGGTTTAAAAGTCCTCCCTTGAACTTGATGTCTACAGTGGATCCCATTTTAGATAAACGTCCTGGCAGGAATCCACGTACGCGACGAAACCTACTCGACGGCCATGAGTTCTTTCTTCATTCAGCGCAGGATATTTATGTACTGTGCGCCCAGCCTCACAACCACAGGCTGCTTCTCGGTATAACGCTGCGTTCCCAGCGCTGTCTTCACGGAGCACAGAAGCCCTCTGGGTGCTGCAACTGAATACCCTTGGAGGAGACCCCGAACCGACCCCCTCCAACCTCATTTCAGGTGTCACTCTCGGGAGAACGGAGCTGAAGCTCTCGGGGGGTGGAACTACTGTCTTACTGTCCGGCCGCCCAGGGGAACCGTTCCGTCCCAACCCCCTGCGAGCAAGCCCTGGGATCGGACTGCCCCACACGGCCCATTTCGGGACGGACAGAATTATGGAAAACTCCTCCGGGTCGAAAACGGGCTCAAGAAGCCCACAGGGTGCGGGCACGGGGGTGTGACTGGGGAGAGATGCCAAGGCGGGCGACTCAGCGCCATTCCCCGGAGCGGGAGGGGTCGCGGGGCTCGCAGTGATGCCCGGCCAGACTGCCAGCCCCCGTGCCGGGAGTGGGCCTTGGGCAGCGAGCGGCCGCGCAGGCCGGCGCTCCGCCGGGAGGTGCCCAGTCACCGGCCCTGACTCAGCTAAAAGCCGGCGCGGCGGCTCTTCCCTGTCCGCGCCGGCTGCGGTGGCACTCACCGGCTGAGGTGATCATGGCTGCGCCCTGCACTCGCTCGCCCGCTCGCTCGCGGTTCCAGCCCCGCAGTGTATCTGTCAGCTCAGGGCCACTTGCTCCGCCGCGCCTCTTCACTGCCCCGGTGCCCAGCTCAGTCAGTCGCCTCTTCAGGCCGCCGGCTCACTTCTCGCCCAGGACCCCGCCCGTCCAGGGGCTGCCCAGCGCCCCGCCTGCCGCCCGGCGCGAGTTCTCCCCCGGCCTGCGTCTTCCGCGCCGCACCGTCCCTCGCGGAAGGGTGCGCAGAGAGCTCCATTGTTTTCTTTAATCCTCTTCGAGGTCAAAGCTCCGGCGGGGTGGAAACACTCATCTGTACCTGAGATCAGGCTTCAGAATGGCCACCCCTAGAGAGAGGACCCTCCCCCCCGCCACCCCCCTTCCACACACACCATCACCCGCCATTGCTTAAAGTGTGTTGAAGGGAGGTACGAGCGGTGCCCGCAGCGCCTCCTGCTGCGTGGGAGGTCTCACTGCAGCGCCCACCCAGCCAAGCCTTTGGGAGGCAGGGTGAGGATGGGGCAAACACCGTTTTCCTTTTTTTCAAATTTTAGAAAGCTTTAATTGTCTACAAAACATGATACTGTGTCAACCAGCAAATGCAAACCAAAATGTTTAAGGTTCAAGGTTATATACAAATTGTGTTTAAAGTGGGATGGGGAATGTTTTAATACGTTCGACCTATCAGGTGGGACCCTTAAAGATCTTTTAAAATGGCCCTACTTACAGGGAACAATCTAAAAATTATGGACTCTGAGACCCAGAAAGGGAAAGCCAGTTCCACAGGGTCACCAGCCACTACAGCTATAGTCACGTCTCTTTGCCCATTTCCCAACTGAACAAGGAACTACTCAAGGGCACGGCCACATCTTATTCATCTGCGTCCCCTACAGTAACGAGCACAGTATGAGGCACATAGTAAGTGCTCAATAAATGTTTGTTGGATAAATGGATGAACACAGGGTCAGTTAGTTTTTGGCACTGGCTAGATCTCATAACTATGTCTCTCATACCCTGCCCTCTCCAAGACTCTGAAACGGGCTCTATATATTTTCAGGGAAGATTTAGGGCTTAGTAAAATCACGGGAAGAATTCTTACCGAGTGCTCTGTTCATAAACAGCGATCTCCCTCCAACTATAGGAGTGACACAAAACGTCTCAAAGCCCAAACGAGGACAGCAGTGGGCTCACACAGGTATGGGCAGGGCGGGGCCTCCCTCAGGGTGAAGGGAGGAAACCGTGACCCGGCGCTTTCTTTGCCAGTGTGCCCACCTTGAACAGGATTCAGTTCTAAACTTGCTGGGAGCATCTAGCTCCCTGACCCGCGCGGCGCCCTCTAGTGGTCACAGTGCTCTGCACAAGGCGGGAACTCCAGAACCGGCGTGCGCCGGGTGACCACCTACCCCTGCCCCCAAACTCCTGGCCTCCCGGCATTTAAATCCTAGGTTATAGGTGGGTTCGGCCCAACTGTCAAAAATCGGGCTTGATTGCTTTTTGAGCTGCAGCGTGATGAGGTGGAAAGAGCAGGCGTTGGAGCCAGGAGACGCAAGATCATTTCCCTTTTCTGCCACCTAGAAGCGCTGTGGCGGTGTGGTCACTGAAGCCCTGCCGTAGAGGGAGCGGGTCCACCTACCTGGCAAGGCGGCTGTGAGGGGATGTGCTCTCTCATCAAGGGCCTGGCATAGAACAGTGCTCAATAAACTCAGATCTTATGTCACCAGGACTGGCCAGGAAGCTAGTGGTTGCTTCACGTACATCATTCATGCCACATGCTTTTGGAGTAAAAGCATTTATTCATGGAAGCAGAAATGTGAAACCCATCCAGTGACACGGGCCTCCCGTGGGTGGGTATTTGGTTGGAAGGAAACGCCTGGCCAGCAAAGGAACTGGCCTGGGTGCACTGAGGCGAAAAAGGACCCGGGAAGCCATCCGCGACCCTCCCTCTAAGGATGGTGCCCAGGAGGGCAACCAGAAGGAAGGTTTCCCTGAGCGAGCTGGTACTGGAAACCACTGTGGTCCCTTTGCTGCGGGTCTGGGATGACCAGCCAGCTCTGGGCTAGTGGCCAGGGGTGGGAGGAGCCACGGTGAACACCTAGGACAGGTCTCCTGCCCGTTTCCCGTGTTCCAAACTCTCTCCGTCCCATCCCAGCCACTAACCACAGGTGCTATCAAGCACTTGAAATGCGGCTAGTGCAACTCAGGAACTGATTTTAAATTTAATTTTGTTTCATTGAAATTGAAAGATTGATACCCAATTCAATTATAGGAAAACTTTTAAGTATATATGAAACAAATTGAAGATGTGTATCTATTTTTTCAACTATACAATTAACATCTAAATACAGATCAAGTATTTTGGATAAAAATTTAGTATCTGAATTGGGCTGCAGGTTGTAAAATTCTTACAGGATTTCAAAGATGCAAAATGTCTTATTACATTTTAGTATTTGCAGTTGAAATACTATTTTGGACATATTGGGCTAAATAAAATATATTTTTAAAATTAATTTCCCCTGTTTCTTTTTGTTCTTCCAATGTGGCTGCCAGAAAAATCTAAAGCTACAGATGTGCCTGGTGTTCAAGTTCTCCTCAGCCGGGCTGGTCTAGACCCACCCGAGGTCTCGTTCCCTCTGGCCTCCCACGTAGGCCTGGCTTTTTGGCCTGCTTCTCAGGCTTGCCTGCTCTTTGGTGCTGGCACATGCTGGGCCAGATCAGACGAGGTGGTAGAGGCTGAAGGTGAGACTCTCTCCTGTCAGGGACCAAGGGGCTGGGAGCGGCTGCCCTGGCAGCTGGGAGTTCTAGAGCAGGCAATATACCTGGGATGGTAGGTGGTCAGGGTAAGAGTAGTCTGGGCTTAGGGTACTGATCCAAGGCAACAACCTGCTCTGATTAGACCTCGATGAGCAGTGAGGGAGAGAAGGCACTCAAGGCGACAAGATGGAGACCCAATTTCTACAACCAGGACTCAAAATGAGGGCTTGGTCACAAGGACTAAGCCAAACGCCTGATTACTCCAAATAAGTTCAGAGCAGGACAGCGGCAAGCCTGACTAAGACTTAAAATCGGAACTCCTACCTGAGCATCTCTGACTCTCACTGGTCAAGGGACAGGCAGGCGCGGGTCTGCATTTGCAGCAGGAGCCCCAGCTGGGGATGGGGTACTCAGGGAGTGGCCCCAATGCCCAGCCCACCTTTGAACCAGAGCGCTCCCACACTCTGGTACGCATGACCCACAGCATGGCCCGGGAGGGGGAGGCTTACCTCTGCTCCCAATTAGGCAGCCCTAATGTAACTGGAGGGCTCAGGCTCAAGGGCCAAAGGCATCTGAGGGGTTCATGCAGGATCCCGGTTGTCCACCCTGCTTCGTACCCCATTTCCCCTTGAACTCCAAGGTTATATGAGTACAAGTGGCAGGTTGCCCAGGCCAAACTCCATGTCCGTCTCAATCTTCGATTCACTAACACACAAAACCAGGTCACAAGGGGTTATGCAGCCCTTCGGTACAAAACAACCAGCTTCTTTCACTAAGCTGGATGTGTTTACTACCCTAGAGGAAAAAGTGCAGGCCTCCTGGCCACAGGGAACCAGCCTTGTCACTTGGTTTTGAGGTGGAGACTGCTTTCAGGCTCATGTGGCTGTCATCTCAGGCTCGTGTGGCCATCATCGACTGGTTCCCCTGTCTGGGGTAAGGCCTTGTTTAGATCACAGGTTTGGGGGGCATCAGCCCTTGGCCCCTTTACAGGTTTGCTTGCTTTTGGTTTGACAACCAAAGAACTCTTCTTGTGTGGTAAGTCTTGGAGACAAATACTTTGAGAAGAAACTGTGACACAGATATTCTAAAGGGCTCTCTGAGACTTAGTTAAGGCCATTTTATCTCGTTAAACATGTGTGCGTGCACACACACACACACACACACACACACCCTTAAATACCAAGCTAAATGCCATCTTTCAAAAAAAATCTCTTTAAAAATATTTACTTTCTAACTGCAGCCAATAGGGCTGTAGAGATGTCACCCAGGGCAGAACTGGGGGACTTTCAGGCCAGACTATTCCAGAGGTTCCCATTTGCGAATGGTCTGTTCCCAAGTGCTCCTGCAAGGGACATCTTATGAAAATAAAGGGGAAGACCCATTCTGGTTTTGACTAGACAGCAATGAGGTACTGTTTGGTTTTATTAGATAAAGGAATTACCGATTCAAGTTCAGAAGCAGTACAATTACTGCCATATTAGAAAGATTAGTATCCAAGAGACCAGACTGTGCCCTGACTGCAGGCTCTTTGCCAAAGGCTCCTGGTACCACTGACCTAATCCAAGGTCCACTCAGGCAAGCCCATCCCAACCTTTATGCCTTGTAATAGACCTTGGGAGAAGAGATTCACCACCAAGGTGATCCCTTCTAGCACCTACCTAACTCTTCTGTCTGCTAGAAAAGGGCAACTAGATTGTTCTTAATGGATGGTGCTTAGCTTAGCCATGTCTCAAGAAAGCCAAGATGGGCCCAGAAGCATCTCAGCCCTGTCTTTATCAATTGAGAGGCAGAACCCAACTCTCAATAAAAGAAACACCTCTGTCTTCAACTATTCACAGGAAGTACTGAAGGTAATGGAAAAAACGTGTAACCTACCCTTTACATCAAAAGCTTGCAAACTCAAATGCCCACCAGGACCAGGGCCCGGCAGGGAGCATATATGAGTGAAGTGCAGTAGAGGGGTGGGGTGGGTGGATGGGAGAGGGACTCATGTGTTGGGGGGTGGGATTATAGCAAAATGGAGATGACGGTATGCCTCACCTTCCACCCCCAAAACTGGCTTTTTTATGTGCAGTCTCCCAACTTTCAAATATTGGCAACGAACTCATAAGTTTTTAAACACATCAGAGGCTGCTGCCTTGTATAATAACTTTGGCCTCAGACAATTTCCTAACTTAAAAAAAGCTACCTCCCCACATCAAGTAAAAAATTTCTGACCAAAGCATTGCAAAGAAATTAATGGATAAATGGAAAAATATAGCAGCTTCAAAGATACCAGTTTCCCCATTCTAAAACAAAATCAACAGTAATTCATTGAGTTCATTCTTGTGTAGAAGTCAGCTGGACCCTTCTCTTGGTGAGAGAGCTTTGCATTATTAAAATAACTGCTGCCAACCCACCCCAAATAAGATATCCACCTACCTGTCCTCACACTACTAGGGATTAGGCTCCCTATTACAGAGAATAAATTTGAGGCATCGAGCAGAGAAGGCTGCTCTTAACATCCCAGAACCCCTCAGCCACAGTTTTCCCATTCCACATTTTGGCACCATCAGAGAGAGAGCTGAAATAACTAAAGGAAGTTATGCAGCACTTGGCAGGTCACTGGGTAAATAGTAGGCACAACTGCATGTCTGCTGAGTGAATCAAGCATGAATGAATAAATTGAGCTACTTCCCTTTAGATAGTACTTCCTACCAGGGAAAATCAGGAGCTGTCCTTGCCATTCCAAAGACTGGATTTCTCCAGAGGCAGGCAAGGAAGACAAAGGAGGTAATGCAGAGTTCCCTCTCTGAGTGAACAGATGGCCTTCCTGGCTTTTAAGGGAACATCATCAACCCTGTCTGACTCATCCATACAGAAAAAAGGATTCAGGAACTCAGCACCTCTCGGCTGGGTCGACTTTGACCTTGAGTTAGGACCTGAGATTGAGAGCAAGTCCTATGCCCTTGTATTAATCTATACCCCTAACTTTCCTTCTGTTTGGTGCTCTGAGCAGTTCCTGGCATCTTTATTCTCAAAGGACTTGGCACTAAAAGTCAATGTCAACATGAGGAAGAAAAAGGGCTCTTTCTTTTCACAGATGTGCATGGCTATTTCTGCCCTGGGCCTGCAGCAATGCAGTATCTTGTCTCTGACCCCACAGGCCCCCCCATGTGGCAATGCAGTCTTTAGTCTGGCTTGCTTGGGAGCCAAGGTCCCAGGAAGCCCAACCCTCTCTGCTCTGGGGGATTCACACTAGAATTTGACAGGGAAGAGACTGGCTCATCCAGAGTTTCTCAAAGGTGCTGTGATTGATATGTTGAGTGGAACAATCTCTGTGCTGTTGGAGATTGTCCTACACAATATGAGATGCCTACTAAATGCCAGGGGCGCCCCACAGTCAGTGACCCTCCCAACACACACACACACACACACACACACACACACACACACACACACACACACACACAGTTCCAGTGCTGCCTGGAGGGGTAGCCTGGCTCCTGGTTGAGTGACAGGTCCAAGGCCCTCCCTCCTTATCTGATGAATTCTGGTCCAGGGTTCTTTCCAGCTGCACTTAAAATGACGGATGCTCATGCAAATATGCCACAGCACCGCAGAGCCTCAAAGCAGACAGCCATCTGTCTCAAGGGCATAGAAAAAACAAGGCACAGAGAAAAAAAAAAACAATCTCAGTGTAACCAGAGAGTGACCAAATGCGAGATGGGGGCAGGTTCCCGATGACACGTTTCCCTAGGTCCAGCTTAGCTTAGTAAATCCTGCTGCCTTGTTGGTAACTGTCAGTGAGGCCCCCAGCAGGTGGGGCCTTCGTAGCTACTGCCATCCCAAGGTCTACATGGAGGCATTGGGCTCCATGAGAAGGAGCCAGCCCCCCAGTCTGCAGGTTAGAGTTGGGGCAGCGCAGGGGTCCAGACTTCATCTCAAGTCTCCAGTGGGCTCAGCAGGAGTGTGAACAACTCCATCACAGGCTCTCGAATCCTTTCCAGGATCCTCACAGTCTCTGTTGGGAAATAAGGCTGTCAGTGCCAGCTCCTCCTCAGGGTCCTGGAAGGTACCTGGAACACAAGAGATGGAATCACCCAGTCAGAAGATAAAGTATATGAGTGGATAAGCTAAGAATGAAAGGGAGGAAATTGGCCTCAGTGACTATCTACTTAAAAAATACAACAAAATGAGTATCAAAAACCTTAAAAATGTACATACCCTTTGACCCAGCAATTCCACTTCTAGGATTTTATCCTAAGGAAATAATTAGGAATAATTAGTGGAACTGCTGCAGCCACCTTGCTCCGAGCCTAAGGATGAAACCACACTTAGGATGGCCCAGCACAGAGAAGGAAAGAATCTGGGTCCTGGATGGGGTCACTGGGCCCCTGAACCAACCAGAGTCAGTCTGAAGCTGACTCTCCCTCTAGACTGTCTTTTAGGTGAGATAATGAATGCCCTTGTTGCTTATGCTAGTTGGAGTCGCGGTTTCTTTACCTGCAACAAATCAGTTACGTCCCAGTTGATTCAAGGTCCAACAAAAGAG
This sequence comes from Rhinolophus ferrumequinum, assembly GCF_004115265.2. NCBI lineage: Eukaryota > Metazoa > Chordata > Mammalia > Chiroptera > Rhinolophidae > Rhinolophus > Rhinolophus ferrumequinum. Next base: position 7,262,316 of record NC_046291.1, read on the forward strand.
ATTGGTTGAATAAACTGTAGTTCACCCAGATAATGGGATTCAGATATTAAAAATGATGTCTAAAGTTCCATAGAACTAATCACACACACACACACACACACACACACACACACACACACACAAATAAGTCCAAGTAAAACTGGGGAAATCTGAATAAGATCTGTGGATTGTTTCAGTGTCAATATCTCAGTTGTGATATTATCTTACAGTTTTGCAAGATGTTACTATTGGGGGAAATTGGGTGAAGTGTACACAGGATCTCTTTGTATGATTTCTTACAATTCCATGTGAATCTAAAATTACCTCAAAAAAAAAGATAAAAGATGTTGACATATAATTATTGCCATGGACTATTGCATAGTCATGATATATTATTGATGAAGAAAGCAGATCCCGAAACAGTATGTATAAATGTCTGCATGTATGCATACTTCCATATTATTATATATAATAAATGCATAGGTATAGTCTATTAATGCAATTTGCATTTTAGTATATTCACTTCTACAGGAGATTAAACAATTCAAAATATGTTACAGAGGATAGTTATTGAAGATTTATGTAACATTGTTTGATTCCTTTGATTTTTTTTCTTTCCTTTAGTTTCCAGATACATTCAAAATGATGATGGAGAGGCTGAAGCTAACATTTTTGCGATTAAATATTTCAAATATCTGATGTAGATGATTTATATATTATACAGAAGTAAATTTATTAAAATTTAAATAGTACAAGGAGATAGAGATAGATAGACAGACAGAATGGTGTACCCCAAAATATGGACTTGTGGTTATCTTTGAGTAATGGAATTCAGGGAATGATTTTTTAAATATTTGTGTTCCTTTTGCATTTTTTGAGCTCTCAACTGATAGCCAGAATTCAAAGATGGCCCCCAAGAATGTTACCCCTTGGTGTACTCATCCTGCGTACTCCCCTTCCTTTGGAGTGTGGCTGGGATCTGTGAATATGGTGGGAGAATCACTCCCTTGATTTGGGCACTGTGGATGACAAAGGTGATGGAGAGCCACTCTGGTGATTACCGTACATTCTAGGAGCCCGGAGAGCCCCTGCTGATCCAAGAAGCAGCTGCCTGTTGTGAGAGGGCCTGTGAGGGAACTGCTAGGCCTCTTGTAGCTGACAGCCAGCAAGAACACAGGGACCTCAGTACTACAGTGGCAAAGAAATGAATTCTGCCAACAACCACGTGAACTTGAAGGAGGACGAGGCTCCAGAAAGGAATGCAGCCCGGCCCACCTTGAGGCAGCTTTGTGAGGCCCTGAACAGAAAAGGCCCAGCTAAGCCCTGCCCAGACTCCTGACCTTGGAAAGTGTGAAAGAATAAATGGGTGTTGTTTTAAGCTGCTAAATGTGTGGTTATTTGCTACTCAGTAATAGAAGATTGATAAATCAACTAATTATTTTTTTTTAAGGGACATAATAAAATTTCATTTTAAAGCACTACTCATTGTTTCTGTAACAAAGCTTCACTGTTCAGTACACTTTGGGGGTGGGGGTCATGTACAGTCAGCTGGTTACAACCTGCTCCCCTGAGTACAGTCATACGCCCCACAATGACCTACTGTGCTGTCAGTTGTATAAAATTCTACCACATACAATTATGTACAGTACATAATACTTGATAATGATAAGAAATGACTATGTTACTGGCTTATGTATTTATAATACTATACTATACTTTTTATTGTTACTTTAGACTCTTTCTACTCGCAAAATAAAAAAGTTTGCTGTAAAACAGTATAATGTGTTACACCGGCAGCAGCCTCGTACATCTCGTATTTACTGCATCTCTCAATTGCACCATTTTCTCTTGTGCTTGCTTTCACCTTGTGTTGTTTTGTACAGTTAACAGGCTGTCCAGGCTTGTAGCCTAGGAGCAATAGGCTACCCCACAGAGCCTAGGAGTCTCGTAGGCTGTACCATCTAGGTTTGTGTGAGTGCGTTCTGTGATATTCCCACAACGGAATCACCTAAGATGCATTTCTCAGCATGGTCCTCGAGGTTAAGCAGCAAATGACCTTACGTCCTATCTCAGTCACAGCACACTCCGCCTACCTGATTGGGTGCGCCTGTTGACCTCGCAAAGTTCTTTTGCTTTACCTTCTCCCTCACCTCCACGTAGCAGCTTGATGATTCTACCCTAGAAATGGCTCGAGGGTGGGTGAGCTCCATTCCGACACTGGCCCCCTTGGGTCCAGGCTGTGTATGGTCCCTCCTGGGACTACGCAGTTAGTTCCCTCCTGGCTGGGCTCTGCCTCTCGTCGCTCCCTGCTCCTGCGGTCCAGTCATGATCTCTAAACACACCCCTCCTATCCACACCCTTGCTCAGAAAGCACCAGTGGCTCACTATTCCTGAGAGACTCAGATCTAGGCCCCGACGTGGTCCCAACTTTCCTCGTCAGCCTCAGTCCTCACCAGTCTCTCCTTCTGCACCTCATCCCTGGCATTCTTGACAGGGGTCCCTTTTCTGAGCATGACCTCATGCTGTCACACCTTTGTTTATGGTGCTCCTTCTTCAGATCTTCCCATTTCTGCCTAAGAAGATCCTCTGACCCCCACTCAAATGTCACTTTTTCTGTGAGACTGTGCATCTGGCTCCTAGTGCCCTACCACACATGTGGCCGACATTTGCATACAACCCTGCCCACATGGCCTCACAAGGCTTAGACTCCTGAGGCTGGAGACCTGCTGACCCAGCCTGTGTACCACTACCGGGTGGTGGGAACACAGCACTTCACTAACACCCACACCCACACGGTAAGTGCCCCATGATGCATGTCCATTCTCTCCCTAAGGTCCCTGTGTGCATGTGATCACTCCCATAATCCTAAGCGCCCAGATCTCAGGGTCCAGGAGGCCAGGAAAGTGACACACTCACCCTGAGCTGGGCCACTGGGGGAAGTGGCATCCGGGTTCTTCCCCCGGCTCCAAGGACCCCAGGAAAAGCACGCCAGCAGCGTGGGGAGGCCGGGTCTCTCCCAGGCTCCTTCCTCTAGAAGGAACACAAAGTCCCAGAGGCAGCAGGTCAGAGGGTGCTTGACTCGACTGAGAGATTTTCTGTTCAGCAAACCAAAGAGCTTCAACTGTCAACTGCCCTAGTTTCAACGGTCTGATTAAAATAAACAAAGATTCTGACCCCACGGTTTTTGTACTTAAAAAAAAAAAAAGATTATATATATTGTATCATCTCATCCTCACAAAAACCCTATGGCGTAGGTACCATGATGGGGAAACTACAGTAATACAGTAACAAGAATGGCATGAAATGAATTACAATTACATAGTAACAAAGGAAATACTAAAGGAGCAGTAATTTCCCCGATTTTTATTTCAAACTATTTCTTAATAGGAACAGATTGAATCTTTTTTGATAATCACACACAAAACAATTACATGTTGATTCTAGTTTCCTTATTATATATAGTACCACCTATGTTATCAGGAGATCACCTGAGAGCCCCAACCATCTGGAATAAGGCAACTGCCACAGAGTTTTAAAAAAGGACGCTAGGCAGTCAAAACACAGAAAATCCTTTTTCCTAATTCTTTACTCAGGGCCTATTTCTTCTTAATTTGCACCCAGTTCTAACAAGACTGGATCCTTAGTTTTTCAACCCAAAGGCAGCTAGATTAGGAATAAACTGGGTAAAAGGGCATGCCAAGAGGCAGGCAACCAAAATAAAAGTGTAAGAATAGCCGGGAAGCAGTGAGGAAAGAGACTGGAAAACTTGAAAAAGCCAGACGCAATTGCTAGCAAAACCTTAGCAACTCCTGTATATGGTGCAGCTCACTGCCAAAGCCTGGAAGAAACGAGTGGACGAGTTAAAATTACACTCATGATCTTTAGTCATTAATGACAGGTTTCATGTTATTCGGTATGTTTTTATAAAAGTAGAAAAGAATTTAACACAGTAAAGATTGATTCCTTTGCAAAGTGTAAAAATATTCTTAAGTGTTATTGTTGAAAAGGAGGCAAGGATTCGACATGCCAGGCAGGTGTCGGGAAATGGGAATACAGTGGTGATTAAACTCACAAGGGGACGTGACAAAACTGTGGTAAGAGATTGGAGAGCGGGTTCTGGGATTTCACTTTCAGGCATACAAACAAGTAAGGAGGGTCCAGGAAGTCTTCCTGGAGGAGGAGATCCTGTTCTGAATGACAAGATGGGATTGGTCAGGTGAAGAGGAGGGATGAAAGGAAAGGCTTTTCATTGCGAGGTAACTGCAATGTGTACAAAAGCTTAGGAGGCGGGAGCAAGCTCGGCTTTGTTGGATTAAAAGTTGTTCCTTGGGAATCGGAGAGGGCTTAGAGACTAAGTGCTCAGAGAATTTTCTAGGCACCAGCTCATTAGGGGGCAGAAAATTTCCCCCCATGGGGCTAGGTCAGCAACTGGGGCTGGCATCAACAATCAGAATGACAATCCACCTCAGGGCATTCGCCCTGTCTTTCAGGATGATGGTTGTGTTGTTTCAGGTTTAGGCAGCTTCCTCACAGACTCAACATAAAGGAGTTGTGGGTGTGGGAGCAGTTAGGGCAGGCTCTACAGCTGAGAGGGATGGCCTTTGCACAGGCAGGCCTGCTGGCAGGTGGGTCTGGGACATTTGTGACATCAGAGGTCTCCTTGCTTGAAAAGGTCCCCTGCACATCTGGCATCTCCTGGTTGTTCTTGCTCCTTAACACACCAGTGCCCAGGGAGGCAGAGCACAGCCCTGTCTCTATTAACTCTTTAGCAAGAAGTTGGCAGAGGTTAGAGGGAAGGCTGGAGGGCTTGGAGAAGGGCAGGTGCTGGAGGAGGAGGACAGAGAGTGCAAAGAACGCTCCTGCGTCTCCCAGCTTTGCCAGATCCAGCCATACTTAATGTCTGTATTTTAATTCTGGGACACAGGAAACCTCCTGTGAAACCCGGTGTACCAGGATGGAGGACATTCTGACCCTTCTGCTGATGGCAGCAGAAAAAGACCCTCACTCCCCTCCTCACACTTCAGGAGAATTTGAAAGGAAGGGAGGGAGGCAGGGCAGTGGCTGCACAGCCAAGGGGAGACTAGAAAAGTCTGGGCCCTCAGGCCCTCACACCTTTTCCCCACACCTCCAAGTCCCGGCATCTATTCCTTGCCTTTTTCCTGTGACCCCCCAGCGCTTCCACACTGAGCCTCCGCGGTGGAATCCCTGGCTGCGGAGCGTCCTAGGAGCTCCTGGCACCGCCAATCCCCTCCCCTCAGTACCAATTCCGTCCTCCTCCTGCCTTGAAACTTGTGCAACCTCTTTCCTATCTCCACCCCCTCGACACCCCCCTCCCCAGCTCCCGGATTTTTGTCCAGCCCAGCCCAACCCTCACTCCACCAGCCTCCTCTGCCTTCTGCTTGTCCCCTCGGCTTTCCTAACCTCCTGTATTTCCCATGCCTTCAGGATCCTGCCAGGATAGACTCGACCCCTTACCCAAGGTCGGCTATACGCTAGGTGGGAGGCCTAGTGCTAGGCACCTCCTTTCTCTGTGCCTCAGTTTACCTCGGTGCACCATGAGAGAGGCTGGCCTAAAGAGTTCCAGCTTGGGGGCATCCCCCCAGGCGCCTCCTGCCCGCGCCCTCCCGGCCCTTGCGCCCCCTCACCTGGTCGCGCGGGCCCGGCGGCTTGCAGGGCTCTGCAAGCGGCCGCTTGGACAGCCAGGCTGGAGGCGGGGTGGCCCGGGCAGTAGGCGGCCGCCTGCACGCGGCCCCCCGCCTGGCGGCCGAATACGGTGCGCAGCAGCGCCTCCAGGAGCCGCAATCCCGGCGCCACCGCGTCCTCGGGCCCGGCCTCCGCCACCAGCACCCCGACCAGCGCCCCACCAGCCCGCCGCCGGTCGCGCACGTCCCGCAGCATCTCCCGCAGGCGGCGCCGCGGCTCCCGGGAGGCCAGTGACAACGCGCGGCACAGCACGAAGACCAGCGGCGAATAGATGGCGCGGGCCCTTGCCGTCCTGGGCGCCCACCGCGCCCCGGGCGCCTCGGGTCCGTCGGCTTCGGCGGCCGCGTCGCCGGGCTTTCCGGCGGCTTGCTCCGGCGGGAACACGGCCCGGGCGAAGTCCCGCAGCAGCGCGCGGCTCTGCTCGCGCTCCCACAGCTCGCCCACCAGCAGCACCTGCCCGCGCCCGCCCGCCGCCTCCACGAGCGCCTGGAAGGGCGGCTCCGCTGGGCGCGCGGGCCGGGCCGCCAGCGTCTCCAGCTCGCGCTCCATGCTGGCCGCCGCCAGTCCTCCGCGACCGCAGCAGCCTCGCCGCGGCTGCGGACCTCTCCTGGCGGCCGCGCCGAGCCCCGGAGGACACGCCCCTGAAGGCTGCGCGGGACCCGACCCCAGGCCCGCGGGCCGGGCTCTCCGCGCTCCAACCAGGAGCTGGGCTGGGGGCAGGGGCTTTCTCCCTGAGCCCTCTAAGGGTGACGCCTCCCGCAGTCTCTGTGGCAGACCGGGGTGGGGTGGGGGTCGGGGAGACAGCTGTGCGCTCGCTCATTCGTTCATGCATGCATTCATTCATTCATCAGTCCATCCACCCAGTAAATATTGAGCACCTACTAAGTGCAGCGCAGCCTAAGGGGGAGGAAGACAGAAAACTGTCATGTGAACAAACACACCCTCCCAAGTTAGATCGGTTTGAGACCTGGAACAGTTATGTCTGAGGAGTCCACATGGTTTTGGGACAGGAACTTTTAGAGTCAGGGCCTGCCCCTAACTGTGCTGCTTTGGAGTAGTGGTGGTGGGCACCAGAGAAGGGGGTGCAGAGAAGGGAGTAAGGGGGCGAGAAAGCGGAAGCAGTGGTTTCTTCTGTTATTTCTGTCACTTAACTTTTGGGCCTTCAGCATTTAACAAAAACTAATTAAGGGCTCCTTATTTCAACAAATACTTGTTACTTACAGGGCACTGCCCTTGACACTGGGGGCGGGGGGTGAAAATCAAGAAGGCAGATGGCACTGCTCCCTCTGTAGCAGAACATCTGGGGGGGGCGCAAATGTGGAGCACTAATCTTTGTGGGGTGGGGGGACTAGAAGCTGTCTGTAGGCGGGGTCAGAAGCAGGAATGCGTTTCCTTTAGTTCTAAGGGTCTAGGTCAGCTTTGTCCAATAGAACATTCCGTGATGGCGGAAGTGTTTTATACTACCTGTACTGTCCAATGCACACGTGGCTATCACTGAGCACTTGGCTAGTACAACTGAGGAACTTGAATTTTTCATACTATTTAATTGTAATTAAATGTAAATAGCTGTATGTGGTTAGTGGCTATGTCATTGGACAGGGCTGGTCAAGGCTCTGTACGTCCCCTCTGTTACACAGTAGAGACCAAAGGCCCCATTGGGTCAAGAACATGGTAATACTCAGCTCTCTCCTCCGCCATCTACCCCGCAATCGCTCTTCCAGTTACCCTGTTTCCTGCTCCCTATAATTATGCTGAGCCATCTCCTCCTGGAGAGTTTGGATGTCCATCAATAAAACAAAACCTTTTTGAGCACCTCCTGGGTGCAAACCGTGGGGATTCAAAGATGCATAAGCAACCGTGTCCTAAATCTGATGGACACGGTTCAGCCAATATTTGGGGGAAGGACCCCATATCTTTGTTGGGTTTCTAGTTACTATGACCTCTTGCCTCTGTGGACTGTCTTTGTCCAGGGTGGAGATCCAGAGGCATGGGTGGGAAAAGCCCAAGATTTGGAGCCGGAAGTCCTGGGCTGGAATCAGGGTTGAGTTCCAGCACTAGCTCAGTGATTCAGTCCCTCATCCTGTATGTATTGAGTATCACATCTGTATTCCGGACATCCCTGATAGCAGAGGGCTGAGGATGGAACAAAAATCAGATTGGCTTGAGATTTCTTAACACCAACACTGGCTTTAAGAAGATAGTTGAGTAATATTTTTAAAGTATCAGAGAGAAAGAACTTTGAACTAAGTTTTGATTTCTGGCTAAATTATCAGTTGTTGAAAGAATCAGAAAGTTTATCACGTAGAGACCCTCTTTGCAAATGCTGTTAGAGGAAGCACTCCAACAAGAAGAGTCTATACTATAGTATTTTACTACAGGCGTACTCAACAATAGCGAGTAAGGATTAAATCACTTGTTTAAGTTATGCTTGTCTAAGGAAATGGTGCGGTGCAGTGTCAGCAAAGCACCGCCTAGGTGGCCATAAACTGAGGCAGTGGCAGAGCCGGTGAGAGAATGGAAAGGAAATTGACACCCCGAAGTCACCTCTTTGAGGAAGAGAGGAAGACATAACCGCTGACTAGGGAAGAACTATCAGATCTGCTGCTATGTTTTGCTTTCTTACAAGACATGTCTAAACCCAACATGCTCTGCCTCTTTATTCTCTGACTCTAAATTTCCAGGTAAAAATTCTGAACTTTCCAGTAATGGGATGGAGGATGGATCAGAAAGGGGGTGGATGTTAAACAAAGGTCAGAGTCCAGGGCCAGTGAAGTTTATCTTTACCTGCATTATTTACATGGCAAAGGTTCAGGTATTAAATTAACAGGAAACTACAAAGACCTTTAAAAGAAAAAAAAAGGCCGTATGCCAAGAATATTTCTTCCTGCTCTCTGTCCATGCCCTAGAAAATATCATAAAACAAATAGTCTTTTTCTTACTTACCTGGTTTTCGATGGAGATATAAAGTGAAACTAGGATTTCTGAAATAATTTGCTTCTTCACGTTCTTTCCAGCAGAACTTGGTAGGAAGAGGGACAGAAAAATGCTGCTTTGGAAAAGAAGGAATAATCTTGGTCTGGTTGCAGGTACCTCCTTTCTCCTCTTTTCTCCCTTTCTTTCATCCTATTCTCCTTTCCTTCTTCCTTTTTTTCTTCCCTTCTCCTCCCTTCCCCTTCTCTCCCCTTTCTTTGCCCTCTCTTCCCTTCCCCGTCTCCACTTTGCCTTTTCTCCTTTTCCATCACTCTTTCTTCTCTCTTTCCTCTCTTTTCTCCCTCCACATTCACTCTTCTCCCCTAAGACAATTGTTTTGAGAGCTACCAGGAGTGTGGGATTTGGGGAGACTTTATGGGCTTCCTGGGGAGCCAGTTAGAGGAAGAAAGATCTTAAATGTGAGGAAGACCCTGGAGGGGAAAGAAATTGAGGAAGTCCCCAGGGCCCACAGAGGAATGAAGCTGGAGTGGGAGAAAGTGTGGCAGAAAGTTGTAAGACTGGGTCCGACAAGGGGTGTGAGCTGTGCAGTGCAGCAGCCGTGGGCTGTGTCTTGGCTGCTGGATGACCAAACAGGGCCCCACTGTGCTAACACTTCAGTTCCACGTTGTTGAGGCAGAAGAATTTCCCCTTCTTCCCTTCTGGTTTCTTTGGCTGTTCTAACAATTAAATTGATACAGAACAGATTAACAGGAGAAAAACAAACTTATTTACATACGTACAGGAGCCCCACAAAGAGATGAGGCTTTTGGCAGTCAAGCAATTGAGGCTTCTAAGCCATCCTGAGCTAAGAAAAGGGGTAGGGGTCTGGGGCTTCACAGGGGAGGAGAGCTAATCACAGGAAGAAGAGAAAAGCAGATGTTTGGCAATCAGATGTTTGCCCTGCCATGAAGTTTTTTCAAATGCAAAAAGAAAACTAGCTCTCTTGCTGGTACACGCCCCCTATCTAAATTTTCTTAGGCAGTTAAGGGGGAGGTAAAGGTTTTGCTGAGTTTTGATGGCCTTCAGCTCAAAATCATCCACATGCCAAAGTGACACATTTTGGGGTGGCATAGTCTGTTCCCTTTCATGGGCTACCCGGCTAGGGCTGGTTCCCATCAGGGTACTGGGAATGCAGATCTCCGTGACAGCTGGCGTTCATATGCGGGCTAAGCATCTCAGTTTTACCTGAACTTTACGGGCCTAAGAAAGCCAGAAGGATATGCTGTGAGCCGCAGGCCCTGGCTTAAGCCCCTGCTGTACCCAGGATGGGTCCGCGGTGTTAGGAGGAGAGGTGGGTGCCCCCTGGGCACACTTATGCTGCCTGAGGGAGTCAGGGGGCAGGGGAGCAATCCTCCATCAGCAGAATCCTGTGCTCAGATCATGCTTGAGCCATCCTACTCCTCCCATCTCCACCCATCCCCTGAGGGGCACACAGTAGAGGACTGGGGAATAACAACTGCAAGAGCCTCTGGGCAAAGTGAGGGACCAGCCAGCTCTGCTTAGCAACCCGGAGCAGGTGACAAACCGTCCTGAGCAGGAACAGCACTTGCACATTTTCAGCTCCGGGCAATGTTGGCAAAATTCAGCCTCAGCGAGAAAGCTTGGAGAGGGTGTCTGCACCTGTCACCCACCCAGGGCCTCAAGGTGACTTCACGGGGATCTGGCAGCATCTGAGTCTCTGGCAGGAGGAAAACAGCAGCTGACCTGTGCTGTAAGGACATATGGTGGTGACCTCAAAGCTGCTCAACTTGGTCCTCCTTTAAAATCTTCCTGATCGGATCAAGTTAGAGCCAGACCATGAGTCTCCCGAGCTCCAGCCTCGGGACAGCTCCAGCCTGTGGGACAATGGTGCCGGCCCAGCGTGGCCAGGAAGTGGCCCTGGTGTCAAAGAGCTGAATGGGACCTTTACCTTCCCCAGGACATGAATGAACCAACCAGGCACTCTTACCTGTCAGGCCGCTTGAGGTTAGAATGGATCAAAGGGCAGTTATCACGAGAAGCATCCCCATTCCTCCGCCAAGGCTCAGAGCAAGCACCCCTTTATAGATGATCAAACACAATGCCAGCTGTGTCCTTGGTGTGGACCTGAGGGCCGGCTCTCACCATGGCGTCCCTGCCCCTGAACCTATATGTATCATTCTGTGCACTTTCTGCAGCCCCTTCGACCCTGGGTGATGAGATACAGGAAGTGTGTATGTTTTAGGGATATGGACAGTGGGTGACTTCACGATCACGGTTTACAGGGTGCCTGGTATATTAAATATTAATCTTCTGTAGCATTACCAGCTCAGGCCAGCTCTCAGCCAGGGCCTCTCCTGATCATCAAAATGGATCAAGGATTCAGTCTGAATGGGCTCAGGTTCATGGCCAGATCTGTGCATTCCATGGGACCCTGGCAGGTCAGAGGCTTCTGTGATCACTGTTCAGCTCGCCAATCTCAGGTTACGCTGCATGAAGGCACATGATGGTGGCATGACATTGGGGGGGGCACAGCGAAACCCTCACCTCATAGCTTTAGTAGAAGGCTCTTATCACTGATAGTGGCAGCTGGAGAAGCAGCCCTCACCAACAGAACTTTCTGTGGTGACAGAAATGTTTTGTACCGTGCTGTCCAGTACAGTAGCTACTAACAACGCAGCCGTTGAGCACTTGAAATGTAGCTAGTGTAACTAAGGAACTATATGGAACATTTTTTGAATTTTAATCAATTTTAAGTTCAATGTAAATGGCCACATGTGGCTAGTAGCTGCCACACTGGGCAGCACGGGTCTAGAAGTTCTGCTATATCATCATTCTCTCGCAGGTTTGGTTTCCATGGCTTTATTGACAACTTGGCTTCAATTGGTTTTCAACATTAGACAGCGACAGGACAGGGGTACCAGCTGTGGCAGACGCTGTTGGTTTCTTATTCACTGCTGCTCACACTTACTGAGCCCTGATTTTATGACACAAGTAATGGGTGCAACTTCAGGGGTTGAACCACAAATAGACTAAGCCACCTGTGACCCTCCTATTCCTCTTTACCGTGATTGATTGGTCTTGGGGTGGGCACATGACTCAATTCTAGCCAGTCCAGCACAAGAGGGGGTCCCCTGGGAAGATTTCTGGGAAAGAGTTTCTTCCTCGATTATGGAAGGTGAATAGAATAGTCTTTTGGGCCCCGTCATCTTTCTTCTCGCTTGGGACACAGTTGTGTGAACTTCTATTTGGGGCTGTGGCAGCCATCTTGTCATCATGAGGGAAAGGCCAAGACAATCAATATTTTTCTATGAATTGTTGATGATTCTTGGGAAAACTCAGTGGACCCATGAGCATCCAAGGAACCTCACCAAGCCTAGGCACAATGTCATCAAGGCAATGGACCAGCATGATGTCCTGTAGGACAGGCAGGGTGTTAAGGTCCATCTAGCACAGAGCTCAGAAGCAAAATGGAGGAAACATTCTGCTGTCCACTCCCTCCTCACCCTTCTGCACTGGCCAGATGGGAGCGCTACCTAGGGCTGTGAGAGGAACCATTCCCCCCACACCCTCCCCATGCGCGCCTTCAACTTGTACACACTGATACTAACAGCTGTGCTCCCTCCTGCGGTGCAATTCTCCTTTAGATTTGCTATTTGCTGGGGAGGCAGGGACCCAGGGGCTTTCCCTTTGCCCTTCCTCTCATAAAAGCCCTTACTTTTGGGGTCACAGAGCCAATGTGGGAATTCTGGCTGAGTTTTAGGGTATTTATTCCAACTCTACACTCAGGCATTGGAGAAGTAATGGGTTCAGGAGTCTATCAGTCCTACTATGAGCAGAACTCCAATCAAAGCTCCATTTATCACCCAACCTGGTGGTGTTCCCATCCCCCAGGTATTAGTGTCAGTTCAGAGCTAGTGTCCCAAATCTCCTGGAAATTCTGGTTCATTCCTTTCCCCAAGGCACAGTTTCCCTAATACATGGTCAGGTCCTCTGCGGGAAAAGCAGGAATAAGATAGTAGAATATATGCTTTATGTTATTGCACAGTGTTTCCTTAAGGGGATCCAGTCTGGAGTTAATTCAAGGGACTGTGAATGGACACATCAGAGATGTCAGCCTGCCCCTCTGGGATCTTCTGTAGAAATCAGAGAGGTCATTTTGATGGCAGTATCTCCCCAGTAACAGGCTACTTGGGACATTGGCCCTGGCATCATTGCTGCCGGCCCCTCAGGATTATGCTCTTGGGCTCTTGTCTCTGCTGCAGCCACTGTGAATATTCTCAGATTGACCACAGGACCTTTGCGTCACTCCCTTCACCATTCAAAGTCCTTGGCAAGAGCACCTACTTGGCTTAGTTTAGGTCATGTGACCATGTGCAGTACTTATTATAAAAAAGCTGGAAGAGAGAATATTTGATTCCCTCTTGGCTTCCAGAGAGAAATAAGTACGAACCTTGACTTTCACCTGCCCTAAAGGCTGGACAGCCAAAATGTTGGTGATTTTTATATCTTTACTTTTTTGCTTATCTTTGTGGTTGTATTTCCGTTCTTCCCATCCTCCCTCCCTCTTTCCTTCCTTCCTTTCTTCCTTCCTTCCTTCCTTCCTTCCTTCCTTCCTTCCTTCCTTCCTTCCTTCCTTCCTTCCTTCCTTCCTTCCTTCCTTTCTTTCTTTTTCTTTCAACTGAGGTATGCATAATTGACATATAGCATTATATTAGTTTCATGTGTACAACATAATGATTTGATATATGCATAAAAATTCTGACAATTAAGTTGGCAAACTCATCCTAGAAAAAGTGCTCCATACCTCATTGCTGAATATCACTATGGTCACCTTCGAAATACTCCCCTTGGGAAGCTCTGCACCGATGCCAGCGCCTAGTCCACCCTTCAAAGCAATTTTGGAACTCTTTTTCTGGAATGGCCATCAGAGCTGTCAGATGAAAGAAGAAGACATTTGAAAGAATGCAAGTAGATGAAAATTCTTTCTACCACAGTCTGATGTTTACTTGATACCTGACAGGGTATTTATGAACTTATCTTTATTCTCTGGATAGGGGACGGGGATTCAGAGACTCATGTCCTTAGGCAGTTTTATAATCCTCTAAAAAGAATTCTAAGAATTTCAAGTTTTTAAGCTTTCTTTTTTTTCTCTTTGGGCATGGATCTGGGACAGCTCAACATCAAAAAGTCATTAGTCTGTCTTAGAGGCAAACTTGAGAAGATGAATCTGCAGTCAGTGAGGTTCAGTAAAGTCTCCACTGGCCACCAGCAGATACAACCGGGGCCTCAAAACTCAGTGTTTGCTCACAGAAGAATTTACAGAAGTATTCATTCTGGTACAATTCTGAAGGCGATCATCACAATCCCCTTCTTAGCATGTTTCTTGTAGAAGAAAAATAAAACAAAATAATATAAAAGAAAAAATATCGCCCGGCTTATTATTAGCAACTAGAGGGTTAGACTTTCAGGTTTTGAGCAAAGTGCTTGTTATATTCAATAATTTTTTAAAAAAAGATTTTATTGGGGAAGGGGAACAGGACTTTATTGGGGAACAGTGTGTACTTCCAGAACTTTTTTCCAAGTCAAGTTGTTGCCCTTTCAGTCTTAGTTGTGGAGGGCGCAGCTCAGCTCCAGGTCCTGTTGCCATTGCTAGTTGCAGAGGGTGCAGCCCACCATCTCCTGCGGGACAACCTTGTGGTTGAGAGCCCACTGGCCCATGTGGGAATTGAACCAGCGGCCTTCGGAGTTAGGAGCATGGAGCTCTAACCGCCTGACCCACCGGGCCAGCCCCTATTCAATAAATATTTATTGAGAGTCTACTATGTGTAAATCACCGTTTTATATCCTGGAGTCTAGCAGTGTTACAAATGTGGACGAGAAAGGGGTTTGTTGGAAAGTCACCTCACTGGTAGACTTTCCTAAGTGGGCAGGTCATTGTGGGTTGTCAGGTCCCAGGCACATAACTTCTTTAGTTAAAAGGCTTATCTTTGCCCTAAGCAAGGCCTGTCCATTGTTTCTGTGCATCTAGGTTAACATACCTTTGAACAAAGGTTTCAGATCCTTCAAGTGAAATCTCCCTCAAGAGAGCACATAATCTTATTAACTGTCCTGTAATCTATCCCCCACCTTACTTTCTCCCACCTCCCTGTCATCTTCCTTACATTCCCTCCTTAATTCCAAATGCATAAAAGAAGCTGCAAGCTGTTATTCCAGTGAAGTATTTTTCTCAGTCTATTGAGCTCTTGCTTCCAGGCGAATCCTCTGTTTGGTTCAAATACAATCTTATAAAAATTCTTTCCAGGTTTGGACATTCTTCTGTCCACACAAACTAGACACAGTTCATCCTCTATGTTCCTACCATAGATCTCACAGTCCAAAACACATTGTACGAATGGCATCACACAGTGATACACTGTGTTCTGATACCTGCTTTTCTCACTGGACCATATATTCTGGATATCCTTTCATGTCAACTCCTATAGACTGACGTTGTCACTTCAAGAAACCAAATAGTATTATGTATATGCTTAACCACACTTTATTTTAACTAGTGCTCTAATGTTGCGGACTTTTATGCAATTATAAAAAGCATCTCTCATAAAATGTAAATTGCTGCCAACTATAGTAATGATGCTTTTAATAAAAGTGACTCATGATCTGCAGAAATGTAATTATAGAATGTAGCAGGTAGAGGAAGTAGTATTCACTCGATTTTTTTGTACTCACAATAGATGCAAAAAAAAAAAAAAAAAAGCATTTCTGTGCACAACCTCACATATAACAGACCTGTGCACTGGTCTTACGACTTCAAGATGCTCTTAAATCATCTTCAGATGCACCAATATAGAACGTTGACCCCAAGTCGCCCATAATATTTGTGCTGGTTCAATGACTTCAGCTGTACCTGGGTAATCTTTTTGTGTTCAAGTGCTTTTAGATCAAAATAATCCTTATGCCAAAGGGGCATATTTTGGGGTGGCATAGTCTGCCACCCTTTATAGCCCTGGGTACTGCTGGCAGCCCTCTTACAACAACGAGAGTCAATCTCAGTATGAAGCTGACTTCATGGAAGGCAGAGTGGGGAGAAAGAAAGAAATGAGATCTTTGGAGTAAGCCCACCCCAAAGCCTGCTCTACGTGTAGACTTACAGGTAGGTCATGAGCCATTGTTTTCCTCATTGTCTAAGCCAGATGGAGCTAGGCTCCCCCTTTTCTGGAAATAAGTCTGACTAATATCATAGCCAGTATTCACTGAGTAGTACCGTGAGTCAGCACCATGGTGAGCCCTCCAGAGTCTCATTTGATTGATTATGAAACAGATGATTGGTCATGATGCAGCTGTTAAAAATGAGGTATTGCATGGAAAGATTTCCATGAGAAGTGAAAAGAGCAGGTAACAATTATATGTTATGAAATCCTATGTAATCAGGAAAAAATGTCCACTTTAACCGAGTAATCTCTTGCTTGGGGGTGGCAAAGGTAGTGAGAAGACAGAAGGAATCCTGTGTTTTTCAGTTATCTCAGCTCGAATCTTACCTGATGCTTGAGGTAAGAGAAGGTAACCCCTCCTCCAGGGAGACCCTCTGGGGGAGGGAGGAGCATCCCAGGAAACATGGCTGGAGGTTGAGGCAGAAACATGGGGAAGGGGGTGGGTTGTGTAGGGGTGTGTAAGGGTGTATAGGGGGAGGGAACTAGTCTTTGAAATGCCAAGGTGGGCACTGGGGGATATGTGGGTACAGGAGTGTGGGGACATAGAAACACAAGAACTACAATGCCCAAAGCTTATGGACACCACAGTCATCCCAGTGGGGGGTCTGCTCCTCTGGGGAGGGCCTGGTTCTGTGGCTTGAAGGGAGCAGGGAGTCCCAGGGCCCCTGGAGAGGGGAGAGTTGACTCAGGTCCTGGGATTTGAGTTCCTGGTGGGCAACAACTCTGTCTTGTAGTTGAGTCCCCGGTTGTCAAGGACTAATGTAGGTACCAGGGCAGGGCAGTATCGAATGAAAGACTGGAGGAGGCAAGGCCAAGGTGGGGGTGGGGCACAGACAGCAGAAATGGGGGCTTCACACTGGCACACTCCCAATGAAATAAGGCCCGAGAAACTGGGTTCCCACCATGTGTTGCCTGACGTCACAGCTGGACTTTCTGCTTTCTGGCCTAGTTCAGAAGTTTCTCCTTTAAATGTAAACATTATTTTTAAGGAGCCGCCTGCCTAGGGAAGTCTCGATCTGCTTAACTGCGCTCATTGGGAATATGCACTTTTAAAGCATTTGAAAAGAATCCTGTTCTGAGGAATTTGCATTTTCAGAAAGCTTCCGAGAGCGGGCCAAGCGATGGAGCCTGTGAATAAAGTCTTTCTGTGTTTGCTGCGCCCTGTGAACAGTACAAGAGGCATAGGAGAAAGGAAGCACATTGCAGTCCCCTGGCTGCTGTGGCTGAGCAAGTGGGGGTAGACTCGTTTGCCAAGAGCCAGAGAGGATTCTGGGAAGTGTGTGTTGAGTCACCTCTCCCCTGCAGGTTTCCAGGGAGCTGGTTTGCATGAGGTAAACATGCAACCTGATTCCCCATTCCAAGGGCCACTCTTCCATGCTCTGCAGCCTCCTTTTGCCTTGTGGGGAGGGGCAGGGTAGCTGTGGGGGAGGAAGAAATTTTCCTCCATCCTCCTAGGTTCTTCCAGCTGGTCTAAGAAATAGACACGAGATAGAGTAACAAGAGAAAAATGACTAAATTTAGTTATATACATATGTATGGGAACCCCACAGATGTGAGAGGTTCAGAGACAGAAAGGGAAAGTGAGATCTATGTGACATTCTGAGCTAAGGATGAGACAAGATAATGGGGGCTTCAGAGGGGAGGAAAGTCATTGCAGACTTTTAGTGATGAGAAGTTTGCCCTGTCCCGTTCCATAGATAGGTTATAAAGAGTTATCTCTGGTAACAACTCTTATGATGGACAAGGCCCCAAAGTTAAATTCTTTAAGGAAGAGGTAAAAGTTTCTCATGGTCCCACAGGGTCTCGTTGCCTTCAGCTCAGAAGAATTCACATGTCAAAGGGGCACAGCTTGGGGAGGTCTGATCTGAACTCCTTCATAGCCCAACGGGCAGTGTTGGGGAGGTCTAGAGCCTGGCTGTTTGGTGTTTGTATGGGATTCAGCGCCACACTCAGATAGGCTCCTTTTCCATCCCGACTGCCTCTAGTGGGGACCTGTCGTGGCTACAGCAGTCAGGAAACCTCACCCGTGTGGTTTGCTAACGCTCCCTTTAGCCCCACCAGAGGAGCGCTGGATGCTGTGAGGTCACTGTCCCAATTCTTGCTGCAGGTCCTATATGTGGCCCTGGGAATAAAGGGCTGGGGGGTCCAGACGTGTGACTTCAGGATGTCCCCTGGAAGCCACTGACCTGCATGGCACATCATTTCAGGTGAGTTTATTCTAAGAACAGCCTATACACTAGATCAAGAAATACCCCTTGATTTTATTTCTGATATTAACTAACAAACAAGGTAGAATGGACAAAATATTGTAGAACAAAATGGATCCATATGTGGCCTCCTTCACCTTGAAAAATGTTACACTCTACCCCACTCTTTCTCCCCCGCACTCTGTCTTTTCTTCCCTCCCTTCCTCTCTCCTTCTCTCTTTCTGTTCCTTTCTTTCAACCCAAACAAAATATTATTGACCTCCTTCTATCTGCCAGGCACTGTTTTAGGAGCTGGTGATATTTTAGTGGACAACACAATCAAGCCATCCCTGGCCAGTGGAGCTTACAGCCTAGAGGACGGAGACAGGCAATAAACAATCACCATAAGCAACAAGTAAAGTTTGCAGCATATTAGAAGGTTCCGAGGGCCATGGGGGAGAGAAGTGTGGGGGAGGGGAGGGTTTGTCAGGGTTGACCTCACTGAGAAAAGGACATTTGAGCAAAGAGTTGAATGAAAGCAAATGTAGGGGAGGAAAAACATCTTTTCCTCGTACCCTTCCAAATTCTCGGCTGAGGCCCCTATAACAAAAGAAAGATTCATAAGAGAAAAGCATACAAATTTATTTAATATAAGCTTTTTGTGACACAGGAGCCTTCAAATGGAAATGAAGATCTGAAGAAGGTATCAAACCCGAGTGTTTTTATGCTCATTTGATGACAACTGGAAAGTTGTGGGAAAGTGTGACAGGACATAAGGGTGCTCCTTCCTCTGGGTATTGGGGGGGGCACCTCTCACATTAGGGTCTTATGACCTCCTTCAGGAGAAGGTCACAGACTCCTTCCTGCACCTGCCATTTCTCAAGTTCCTTCAGCTGAAGGTAGCCACGGGCTATCTGGGGAGGAGAGTGCCAGGCCAGGGAACAGCCAGCACAGAGGCCTGCTGTGGGAGTGTACCTGGTACTGGCGAGCAACAGCAGGGAGGTCTGTGTAGCTGGAGTCCAGGAGGCCTGCATCACAGGAAATGCAGTTAGAGGGGAAGGGAGACTTGCAAGGACCCAGCTTTTGCTCTGAGATGGAAAGCCACTGGAGGATTTTTAAAAACTCTTTCTTCTGGCAAATTTCAAGAACACAATGACAAAGATTCTCTCCCTGACCTAATTCTAGTCAAGCTTCTCTGGGCCTCGAGTCTAGTCTCTGTCGTTGGCCTGTTTAGTCCAGTTTCAGTGGGAATCCTTCTGGGTCAGTTTAGCCAGCATCTTCTATCCTTGGTATCTGACCATGCTTGATATCTGATTAAATTCCTCACCTCTCTCCCTGCAGCCTTAGATAAGAGTCCTATCGAGTCGGTTTAGTCAGAAGCCCCCTTTACCCCCCTGCTTCCTGTTAGTAATCTTCCATCCGCTGACCTTACCCTGCTCTTTGGCTGTAAATCCCCACTTGCCCTTGTATTTGGAATGGAGTTCAGTGCTATACTGAGATCTCTCTTCCCCTATTGCAGTAGTTTCTGAATAAATTTGCCTCCACTGCTTCACTCCTGTCTGGCTCTGGTGCTCTTTGACAATATAAAAGTAGAGGGAAGAACATATTAATCAACCAGCTTCCACAGTGACCAACTCATGGCCAAGTTGCCCCATCTGTATCCCAACCCCGGCCTCCCTGTCATCACATGGATTCATCCATAGGTATTTCCGTACGTATCTCTGGATGATTAGGACTACTTTTATGCCTAACCCTAACTTGACTTTCACGCCTAAAAGTCTACCACATTTCCCTAACATAATCACATTTTCAATCATTGGGCCATTGTGTGGTGAAGAGGTTTGCAGTGGAGACACATGCTCTGATTTACTTTTGGAAACGGTCAGATTACGTGGCCCACCGAACTCTCCCACTCTAGTGCAAGAGGGTTGGTCAGAGAGTGCAGCCACTTTGGAAACCAATGAGGCCGTTTCTTATCAAGTTATAAACATACGCTTACTTTAGGATCCAGCAATTCCATTCCTAGGTATTTACCAAAGAGAAATGAAAACCTCAGTCTGCAAAAAAAGTATACAAACATATGCGTAACAACTTTATCTTCAAATCTCCCAAGTGGAAACAATCTGACTGTCCATTAATAGGCAAGTAGATAAACACATGTGACGTGGTCACACAAGGAACTACTACTCAGAGAGAAAAAAGGAACTATTGACATATACAGGAATAAGAATTAGGTTCAAAACATTATGTTGAGCAAAAGAAGCCAGACACAAGAGTGCATGCTGATTGATTTCACTTCCATGAGTTTTTAGAGCACGTAAAACTATGTGTCTGTCTATTATGATGGAAATCAAACCAGTGGTTTTCTTGGGTGGAGGAGGCGTGGATATTGACTAGAGAGGGGCTGGTAAATGGGGAGACTTGGGGTTGAGTTTTGGAAATCTCTGGGTGTGGGTGTGAGGCTTGAAGACAGAGAGAAGCATCTTGGGGAATGTGAAGTGATTCAATGCCTGCCAGATTGAGGCCCACTTGGAGTTTGAGGTCATGAACTCGGAGTGAGTCCCAGGGTGCACATGGCTGTGCTTGCCCAAGTTCAGCTGAGCAGTGCACGTGCACAGGAGACAGAGAACTGGATTTGACCAGGGTGTGGTTTTGCCAAGTGAGCAAGATGAAGGGAGATGGGCAAGGGAGTTGGAGTTTCTAACACCAAATTAATTCCTAACCTCATCAGAACAAAAAGGCTTTCTTTCCTTTTGCTATTCCCGTGGAGAAAGCAATATCCCAAATATATATGAAATACTAATCACCAAAGGTGCAAAAATGACCTCAAACAATCCTCCATCCCACTTCTTCATCAGCAATTTCCATCTCCAGGGGCTCACCCAGGGGCCTCTCCAAAGCCCAGGGGATTCTTTGAACAACTGTAGCCTCAGGAATCTTCTACCTATATTACATCCTTGAAGATGGCTCATCAGCCGTTAAAAGCCCTTCCTACCACACCTGCAGAATAGAGACCATAAGATAAAACTAAACCCCAGTGCCATGTGCAGCAGACTGAAATCCAAACACCAACATCGGGATAATCAGAGTCCTCAGAACAGAACAGTTCACTCTTGACTCCTGGAAGTGGGCAGGCAAGAGGACGGGGGCAGAGAAAGTGGAAGGGAGAGGAAAAGAAGGGTATGAAGAATACAAGTCCCAGGGTTCAGCTTCTTTGTGTATCCGGTCAACTAGTCAACCCAGACCCTTCATCCTGATTCTTGTGGAAGTGGGCTTTCCCAGCCATCTGTTTTACATACTCCTTAAATGGGATGAAGCACCCTAGACTTGAACAGAACTCTTTAGTTCTCAACCTCCTGGAGGAGTCTGAGCCTGGATCCCTTGCTCAGGCTTGCAGATGAATACACCCAGCCATCTTCCTTGGATATTTCCCTCTGTGGCAGCCAACAATGCTACACTCTTAGCAAGCCTTCTCAGTCCTAGTTCTTTTGCCAGCTCATGGCTCAGTTCCTCCTGGCTTTGGCTAAGATGCTGACAAGGGCACTCTGCCAATTCAAACCCTTGCTCCAAGTCTCCGTGAATGGCTGTGTGTGCTGTGATAATGTATGTTATCTACATATTATTAACGTATATGCTGTCCCTGCATATACAGGAGTTGTCTGAGAGACACTTGAGTCTCTCGGTGAAGTCAGAACTTGCAACAGCAGCATGAAGGGCCGTCCTAACTCTGATGGGTGACTGGTGGCTGCAGGCCTCGTTTACTGCCCTGCCCAACATGGCACTGCACATGGAACCCAGGCAGGAGATTGCAAAGATGCTAGACCCACAGGCTTAGCCTCAGCCAGGTTGTGGCAGCCTTAGTTAGTGCACTGTGTTCAGAAATATACTGGGTCATGCTTCTTCCTCGCTTTAAACTTCCTTCATGACAAGTACTGTGACACCCAGTGCCAGGGCAGTGTAGGGGAATATCCACAGATGAGGGCCCCCGTGGCAGTGATTGCTGGTGATAATGTTATTGGCATATGGGGTGGGGTAAATCTGTTGTGTGGAAACCGTCCTGGCATTGCATTCTTGGCCTTCACCAGGAAAAGCCTGTGGCATCCCCCAGTTACTGTGACAACCATTAATGTCAATACATTTCTCTTTGTGTGGGTGTGTGGTACTGCCCAGGTCACCACTACCCCGGGGAATCCAACCAACAAGTGTTCATGGCTCCAGGCACCTGTGAATTCTCAGCTCCTGGCTACTCAGGCATTTGTTCTGGTGAAGTGGTGGGGAAGGCAGGGAGGCGGCAGAAGCAGGGGACAGCACCAGGGCCCTGTTTGCAGGCCCAAACCCACCTGGAGTGGATATCTGCTCTTTTCAGCGGCCTAGCATCTATTCCTATTTCTTTTGGTAACAGGTTACTAAAAATTTCTGTTTTGTCTTTTCCCTGCTCTCAACCCTCATACTTTCCTTGGAGTTGACCCTTGATTCCAAAGGTGATTGTGCAGGCCTAGCCTGGCCAATCAGAGCACTGCATTACCTTGGGCAGAGAGCATGGGCTCCAGGAGAGACAGAGGACCTAATCAGAGCGTGATCTGAAGCCTTTCCCTGCTAAGAGACAGGCTGCCTTTCCTACCAAACTTGACCTTCAAAGGCTGGGGGCTGCTGCTGCCGCAGCCATCTGGCCACCTTGTGGAAAGAGCCTGCCTAAGAATAGAACTGAGGCTGCAAAAGCAGAGAGAGAGAGAGAGAGAGATGGGTTCTGTGCCCCTGAACAGGCCACATCTGAACCAGAAATCATTTCTTGACTTTTACAGGAGTCAAGGCATTCTCATTTTGCACAGACCAGTTTGGGTTAGGTTGTCCAACGGTTACAATAAAAGGTAATCAATTTATATGCCAGAGAAAGGAGCTCAGTATCTTAGTCAGAGGAGCCAGGTGACCAGAGGCAGCAGTCATGGGGCCCTGGTCCCCTTGACCACGTCTATGGCCCTTTTCATCCTGACCTGCAGGATAGGACTACAGTGTGACCCAACCATCTGAAAGAGCATTCTTCTTTGGGAGGCTGGCTTCCCAGAGAGGGTTCCTGTCAATTTAAGGGTACCCTCTTGCAATTTTCAGTGACTGTTAGGAAAGAAAATCCTGGGATTGGAAGATGGTGGGTGGGCTCCAGTTTCCTGGCAACTGGCCTGGATCACTGTCCTAATCACACCTGTGTTGTTGTAGGTAGACCAGATCTCTGCCTCCCCACGGGTTGCCCTGCTAGTTCCCAGCTTGATCAGCTCTTACAGGCACAGCAGGTCACATGGCCGTGGCTCTGTGCACTTGCTCTCTTGAGTTCCCCACCCCTGTTACTGTCCCCTAATACCTCCTGGCCTTTACTGCTGCTTCTTACTGCCTTCTGTAACCCCAGTCTCCCATCTGCATTTCTTAACCTGGGGGCTTCCTTTCTAGAGTGGCCAAAAATGCAGGGGAATTAACCACCTCCTTCCCAGCAGCCCTTGCTGATGACTGACAGGATGGGTGTGCAAACCATCCCCCTTGGGTGGAATTTCTCAGGTGTGTGTTCTGTTTCCCAGGGTTGCCCCAGGAGGATTAAGCTTCAGTTGCCCTCCTGTGGCTACTACATTTGTATTAACTGTCCTTCCTTCCCTGTTTCACACCCCTCTTCCCTACTGGTGATCCCTCTTCCCCTCTTCTGGGATCACCTTGAACTAAGACCTCCATGTGAGCTGCTCAGGAACTAGATGTCAAAACCCACCAAGCTCTGGCTGGGATCAGCTAAGTCACCAGGACAGACCACAGGCTGCAAGCCATACCTTGCCCTGGCCCTGCCCCTCCCCCATCACAGGTAAAGCTGAATGAAGCCATGATTCAGAGCTTCCTGGGCTCAGGGCCTCTCTTCTCCTGGAAAGAAGCCAGCACACTGCACCCGTTCCCACTAACTGGGATTACCACTAGACGGAAGTGCAGTTGACGAGTTATGTTAGGTGTTGAATTAAGTTGCATAATTCCTGCTTTTAGAGTGGGAAAATCTGAAACAGTTTGTTCTGTGAATGTGTGCAGAGAAAGTTGCCCCCACTTGGGTCTTTGGCCCCCAACAGGAATGGCAGGATCCCACCCTGGTTTACCTGGGCTCACAAAGGCATTAAGTTCCCCTCCCCTTTACCTCCCGACCCATGGGTCAAATCCAACCACGTTTGTGTCTCTGGGTAAAACACACTAAAGAAACAGAATTTTTTTTTGTTCTTTTTTGTTCTATTTTGGTGACAAGAGAGATCCTTGATGGAAACTGGATCTGTAAAAAAAATAAGGACAGAGCCATTAGCTTACACAATACTCCATGACCCCAGAATTCTGGTAGCTTTCTGTTTTTACAATCTCATGGGTGAGCTAAGATCCTTCTGTGGAAAAATAAATTATTTAGGATTCAAATTTCTTCCATTCTCATGTCCACTCTTCCTCTCATGCAAACACAGCCACATGGAGACTTTGTTTTTCCCTTCAGGCTGTAACGTGTTCATGCAAAGTGTCTGGCATGTTCTTGGCTCAGTCAGCGTTGGCACTTTCCGTTTCCTCTCCCTTCCCCAAGGGCCCAGCAGCTAAGACGGAGCCTCACACCCGCAAAGCTAGGCTGTGGTGGTGAGTTTTACTTCGTTCAGTGCCAAAAGGAGAGGAAAAGCAGCCCTTTGCTTTTGTCACTTTATTTGCCGATGGGATGACGAGAGAGAAAGTCTCACCAAGCTTTAGGAAAGAAAATTGTAGAAATAGCTTTTTCCAGACAGTAGACTTTGTCACTGTCATCAGATGGTTCTTCACTCTGGACTAAGAAGGACACCAAACTGCCCGTTTTCTTTCTGGAGGCTCTAAGAGCTGAGCCTACGAAACTCAAGAGGACTTGGTGTATCCCCACAATGCACCCCTACCCCATGTAACACTGACTTTCTCACACCTGCAGTGGCTAAAGCACGCCTCCAGCCTCTAAGCCAACAGGTCCATGTGCTGAGTTTCATCCTGCACTGGCTACGACATCAGCTTCTAAAACACTCTTGCCTGTTGTAGTGGGTGATCTGGCTACCCCCCTTCTCCCCAATCCAATCTTACTTCTTTCCTGCCAGAGGCCTCATTTGATTTGGCTGCCCTCTTCCTTTGCCCAGTTTTGTCATGGAGGGAAGCAACCCCAGCCCCAGCCCTGGGGGGATGGATCTAGATTGGTCTAATCCAGCCATGATAATTCAACCCCCTATGTTATTAATTTGCTTGTAGGAGCATGAAACCCAATTCAGGAGCATGCCACCCCAATGAGAGGGCAAGTATTTTGGGAGAGGGGGCTCCTGGGAAGTGTTTCTTAACTCAAGAAGAGACACGAGAAGGAGGTAGCCTTTTTCCTGCTTCTGGCTGTCAACATGAAGGTGTGATGCTGGGAGCTCTTCCAGCCATCTGCCCACGAGGGGGACAAGACTGCCCTCTGCTGAGGATGGCAGAGCTGAAAGCTGGAGAAGTCCCTCCCCTGGTCTCTGATGACACTGTTGAGTTTTACCAGCCCTGACACTTCCCAACTGTTCTATTGTTATGTGAGATAATCTTCTTATTACCATTTTGAATTAGCTTTTCTAAAATTTGCAGCACCAAGTAATCTAACTCAGAATCCACTTATCAAATCAAGTCTCAAAATGCCTCATGGTATTTGGAAACCTACCCATTCACAAGTTCTGGAACTTGCCTCAGGCCCTAGCGACACTGGATATTAAAAGGGGATCTGACCCCAAGCCTGCCTTTCCACCAGAAACCAAGCTCACACCAGTGGGCTGTGCTGTAAGGAGACTCGAGGACAAAACTCTTTAGCTCTGGTGCAGTCTCCACACTGCCAGTCACCATCTCCCCCTGTAATCAGGCCCTGCACCTCTGCAGACCTCCTAATTTAATCCTTACCATCACCCTTGGAGGTAGTTACTATTCTCCTCCCTTCAGAGATGACACTGACTCTCCCAGAAGTTAAGTTACACGGCCCCTAACACCCAGCTCTCAGGTAGCAGAGTCAAGACAGGAACCTATAGCTCTGACTCTAAAGCCAGTGTCTTTCCAACCACAAGGCCTGCGAGCTGGCCTGCTCTGTCCTCTAAGCACCTTATCTCCTGCTCCCGACAATCTCAAGAGGAAAGTACTGTGATTTTCCCTACTTACAGATGAGGAAAGTGAGGCTCTCAACTGCTGTGGTATTTCGTGAAGCTTAAGGTGCTTCTGCTCTTCCACGAATGTCCCTTGATCAGGCAGCAGAGCTCTTGCGCAGCTGCTGAGCTCTCACTGGAGTTTGTTTCCTAGGCTGGGCTTTTGAGGTACTTTGAGCACCTGTTCCCACCATGTGCCCTGCTACTGTGGCCATCCCCTGTCCACTCCTATGGCTGCTGGAGGTCTGGGGGTGGAATGATGGGGACCACCCCCCACTCCATCACCACTTATCAGGCATTCACTGTGGGTAGACTTGACAATGGGGACATTGTGGGTGCTCTTGGTGCCCACCCAGATCCCCTTTCTGGGCTGGTGCATCCATTATCCTGCTCCTGTGAGTTGGGAATGTTGGTTGCTAATGACTCAGAGCTGTCCATTTACTTCCCCAACGACTTGTCCTCAGCCAAATGGGAGCTGCTTTCCTTCGGAGACATGCGCTCCCCACCCCCACCCTTACTGCCAACGACTGAATGATGGAGGGGCATGAAAAGCCAACCCTCTTGCCTCAAGGTGAGACCAGTCGGTGGTATAATTCATGGCCCAGCTGTCCCGTGGGATCAGGCTGAGGCCGGACTTCAGCTGAGACCTTGGCCTAGCTCTGCTCTTTCCTCTGCCTTCTCTTGCCTCCCTCGTTCCCTTTTTCCTCAATAAATCCTGTCACGTGAATACCTGCTCCATTTCTGAGGAGCCCAGCCTGGGATAGGGGAGGATTAAAGATGCCATAGGAGGTATGCTTCCTGCCTTCAAGGATCTTGCAATATAGTTGTGGAGACAGGCCACGTATGTACAAAAAAGTCATCCACAATACAGGATGGAACAGGCTGGAGAAAACAGTGATTAAAACGAAGGGAAAAATCACTGGAGGTGCAGTAGGGGAGAAAGGCTTCATGGAAGAAACTGAACTAGGCCACAAAGGATACGTAGGGCTTGAAATGCTGGGAACGGGGAAAAGCTTTCTGGGCAGGAAGAAAGTTCCAAGGAAAGGCCCTGAGATGGGTAGGAACCTCTACCCCTACATCTTCCATTTCCTCCTGTTTGGTATCCGTGGCTAGGGGAGCCATTCACGGGGGTTGGGGAACTCTGCTTTCACAATCCCATTAATGGGTCTAGAACTGACCAGGGGTGTTCAGGGCTGCTTGAGGGAGCCCTGCCAGACCTCCCTGAGGCCAGGAAGGATTCACTCAGTTCTCAAGCTTTCCCTGAGGGGCTGGGTGGCTTAGTCCACTTGTAAAGACCTCCCCACTTCAGAGAAGGGACACACACCCCATCAGCCCTGCACCGTAGGGCTGGCCAGTCAGGGCCTGAAGACTACTTCTGCAAAGGGCAGTGGGCATGAAGGAGATCTCCATACCTGCCGGACCATGAGCCTGGGGGTTTGTTCACAGCGATTCAATGGTGTAGTAGGCTGCTCCCAGTGCCCCCAGAGCTACTATCACAGTCCCGAGAGCTTGGAGCACGCGAATTACGATGAATGGAGTGTTTTCTTGTAGGTTTTCTGTAAAGCAAAGCAGAAAGCCCACAGGTTGGGAGAAATTGGGTTTCAGTGCCTTTCTACAGGAAAGTGGAAATTGTGGGGTCCCCTCAGGATTACAGGAATACCCATGTCCCCCATACTGGCCCTCCTTTCAAGGGCATAACTCCAACTACTCCTCCCTACCAATAAAACCCTACCACAAGACCCCCAGGATCTGAGGATGGGCTGGCCTGAGGACGCCAGCTCCCCTGGACATTCAGGGAGCAGGTTACAAAGGCGGTCAAGGCTGTTGTGTGCCAGGCCCTGTGCTAAGCACCGCACACCCGGTATCTTTTTAAGCCTCCCCACAACCCTGTGAAGGAGGTTCTACCATGTAGCTCCATTTTGGAGATCAAGCATCTGAGGAAACACATTACACCAACCACAAACGCAAGGAAAACATATGTTTATAATAATTGTGAGGAAGGTTTTCACAAATGCAATGTCCATTTTGACAAAATCCTATTACAGTAAGGATTCTCATTTAACATGAATGTGTATTTAAAGCTAACAGCCAACATTCCACTCCACTGAGAAACGGAAAGATTATGGAAGCAGCTGCTTAAATCTGAACTGCGTTAAGACTATATGTCTTACCCTGGCCAAGCTGGATCCATGTCTCTACCCCCTCAGGTTCCTCATTCCTAGCTTGCTTTTGCCTTTTCCTCCACCTAGAATGCTCTCCCTTTAGAAGAAGCCACAGAGGATCCTCAGGGCCTTTTAGACTAAACTCAGATATGATTGACACTACAGTCTGTCTGGGCCCCAGTTTAAGAATGAGCACCCTCTTTTTCTGCAGCTCTTTGAACATCTCCCTCCTGTAGGACATGGATCACCCCTAGCTTGTATCTTAGTTCCTAAGTGCACATGTCTGAGCTTACAATGCAGACTGGACAATTTTTAAGGGTAAAGCTCCCTGTTCTGGTTTCCCTCATAGTGCCTAGTATCCTATGCAGAGTAGGTTTTCCTGCCTGTTGGTTTTAAAGTGATATGACTCCATGGTACAACTTGGTGCCAGATGGATGGAAATACTAAGCGTGTGGGAGAACAGTTAATAAAGGTGAGTAGTGGGCAGGCCCTTCCTGGATAGGGCTTACCAAATTGCAGAGTATTTTTAGCTCTAGGCATATTTTCCCAACACACCTGGGTATCTGTTTCTCTCATGTCTGAGAGATGGTGCTTTTCAAGGATGGATAGGAGAAGGGGTCTGGTGGGGGAGGGGCTGGGAAGAGGAGCAGGATAAAGATGGAGGACGGGGGTCTGTGCTCCAGGTTAGGGGTATGAGATTCCCAAGGGGAAGTCCTCTTCCGTGGACATTTGTGAGACCCTGAGTACAAGCAGAGCTGCTTTGGGCCCAGAGCTAGGGGTAGGCAGAGGCCCCTCTCCCAGCCCTGACACTTAACCTTGCACCACCAGAAAAGTAGAGTAATCCAGTTCCCCTGACAGAGGTCGTCCCATAGGCAGGTTTCACCTAGTAGTTTCAGGAAAGAGGACAAGAAGTGCAGATACTTTGAATGATGCTGTGTGTGTGTGTGTGTGTGTGTGTGTGTGTGTGTGTGTGTGTGTATTTGGTGCTGGGGGGAGGGGGCAGCGCTGCCTTGGACATGTTCCCTGTGGGAGCTGCTAGAAATAACCTGAGACCCTATGAAGAGGGTGAAGGTCTTGTTATTACCAAAGGGACATATGAGTTATAACCAGTATTTGTCACTACATTCCAGAGGAAATTCATGCGCAGGTCAAGAATCTAAAGCTCGGAGCTATGGTATGGGCCATAGAAGGAGGCCAATGGCCAAACAGAGCATTTAATAACAAAGCTTCTGAGTGACATGGAATTTATAAAGGGCTATGAGGGAATGTGTTTAGAGGAAGGAGGGTGTGTACGGGGAAAAGAAAAATGGACCCCCTGAATAAACAATTCCTGGTAAGGAAGAAAATCAGCACCTGTCTGTGCAGGTGGGTACCCTGTAGAGTGGGTCTGGTCAGAAAGCTGGTCAAAAAGGGCTGAGTGCCAAACCCTAGGATATGGCCACCTAAGCTTTCCTTTTGGCCTAGGATGCCCAAGAGGAAGTTACACGTGACCGCTAATATGGTCCGGTCCAGGGCAGAGCCAGGTCCTGGGAACCGTGTGCCCTGAGGGTCCAGCACCCCCGTGTGCTCCAGAACCTGTAGAAGGTGAGGAGGTTTGGGAATCCTCTCCCTGGCATGGTTGGCCAGACCCGAGGCAGAAGGACATCGAAGATGCGGCTGTGACATAGGCCCAGACGACGCCAGCAAGTAGAACTGCAGGGACAAGCAGAACAGGAACACAAGGGGTGCGGGCCTGGCTGAGTCAGAGGCCCTGGGTGGACAGAAAAGGAGAGAGATGAGGGACCCACCGGCCTCTGGGAGTCTGGGGGAGAGCCTGGAAGACACAGGAGAGAAACTAACTGCGTGGGAAACTGGTTGTTTTATAGACTGGTGCTACCTGGGCATAATCAGAAGAATAATGATGTAATAGCTTACACCTGTATAGTGCTCCATACTTCGCATCATTATCCATCTCATTTAATAGAACAATCCTATAAAGTGAAATATTGTTATTCTCAGTTCACAAATAAGGAAACTAAGGCTCAAAGACTACAAGGATGTGACCTTAGAGCAAGTAGACTGAAGAAGAGGGCCTCAATTCAGGATTTCTCTCAATTTGGTGCTCTTTCCATAGAATTGGTAGAAGTGGTGGTAACAGATGACTGCCCACCCCATGAGAGGTGGCACTGAGATTCCTGCACCGGAAGCTGCCACATCCCTTTTTGTGGGGTTCACTGATTCATCCGGAAGACAACCGCAGCTCCAGTTTACAGCCCTTGAAATACTTTCCCAAACTTATCTCCGTTTCTGGCCTACTGTGCTGTGGATCCCAGCAAAACTCAGAGATGGCGCCCTCTGCTGTTACAGAAGAGGACTTCTGGCCCCGTAATTCCGCGGGCAGCTACTTCTGTCCGGGCTTCTGGCTTCTTGACAGAGCTATAGATTCTTCCAACCGATGCTCCATGAAGCCAGGGATCAACATTGGGCAGACTCCTCACACTCGCTTCTTAGACCTGCCCACGACCGATACTTTTTCTGGATTGATGAAGGAAGAGATTCTAAAAGCAAGATTTACCTTTTTTTTTTTTTTTTGAAACGCACATATAATTCCCATACCATGTTCAGTGGTTTTTAGCATATTCACAAAGATCTAATCCACCATCACTATCTAATTCCAGAATAATTTCATTTCCCCCAAAGAAGCTCTGTACCCACTAGCAGCCACCGCCTATTCTCCATTCCCCCCAGTTCCTCGCGATAGATTTGCCTATTGCGGACATTTCATAAGAAGAATCACACAATATGCGAGCTTTTTTGGAACTGGCTCTTTCAGTTAGCCTAATGTTTTTGAGGTTTGTCCATGGTGTAGCATGTCTCAGTACATCACCTCTTTTTATTGCCAAATAGTATTAATGCTGTTTCATTGTACAGATGTACCACCTGTGGTTTATTCATTCATCAGTTGATAGACGTGGACTTGTCTCCACTTTTTGGCTATTGTTTGAATAATGCTGCTGTGAACATTTGGGTGCAAGTTTTTGTGTGGACGTATGTTTTTTAATTCTCTTGGGTATTCATCCAGGAGTGGAATTGCTGGGTTCTTTGATCATTTCATGTTTAACCCTTTGAGGAACTGCCAGACTTTTCCATAGCAGCCGCACCATTTTACATTCCCTCCAGCAGTGTATGAAGACTCCGATTTCTCAACAGCCTCACCAGAACTTGTTATTGTTCACCTTGGATTATAGCCATTCTAGGGGAAGACCTGTGTTTTTTTGAGCTATAATATTTTCTGCATACGAAAGAGTTGGATTTTAGAAAATGTCATCCTTTATTTAAAGGCCCTCATCCCTTATCTCCAACATTCCTTCCTACTCTGGCTCAAAGGGAGAAAATTCCTTTGGCAGAAGAGGAGTAGGTATCCATCATAACTACTGACGAGCAACTACTGTTTCCTGCTTTGCCTCCTCAATAATCAGAACTCGTCCCCACATGACTTGTGAGTCATGTGCATTCATTAAAAGATTTGGGAATGGAAAGTTTTGCAGTCTACAGATACCAGTTCTGAAGGCTATAATCCAGAAATATTTAGCTCAGTGGTTGATGATCACAATATCTACAATATAGCGTAACAGTTGAAACCTTTTCCGTATGTTAAGAATGGATTGATTTCTAGCCACAGAAATATCGTGTCACAGCAACACCTTGGATTTAGTGCTCGCATTCCTTCTTCTCCGTCTTCTTCTCCTTCTTATTCTTCCTCTTCCCTTTCCCCTTCCCCTTCTCCTTCTCCTTCTTCTTTTTTATTACTTTTTAACATCCACACCATCCCAGAGGGATACTCTGTGGCTTGGGAAGTGCGGCCTGCTCAGGATCACAGAGCCACAGGCCCTGGCTCAGGGTGGATCCCGGAGAAGCTCAGAGAAGGGTGGTCTTCCTCCAGGGGGAAGGAGGATCAGGAGGTCAGGGCTGCAGTTAAGAGCAAGGATTCTGGAGTCAGTATAGACTGAGGTTCCCCTCTCAGTGTTACCAGTGCCTGCTTGAGAGCGAGTTGTTTGCTTTCTTTGGGCTTCAGTTTCCCCATCTATAAAATGGAGATGATGATACTAGTATGTCCTTTAGGGGATTGTTAAATGAGAAGATTAACATAGATGGCCGATCCAAATGTTGCGTACACAATAAATGCTTGGGGATCCTTAGTTAGCTATTACCATTATTATTATTAATAGTAGTATTAACCAGCCCACCTCCTGAATACCACTTGAATTCCCTCTACACAATCCAGTGCTCATTCAGACTCTGGCTACCCAAGAACATGGGGGATCACTTTTCCTCAACGGCCATTCCATCGTCAGACAGAACTAATTGTTGGGGATTTTTTTAAGTGTTAAGTAGAAATCTGTCTGTCTATAAGGTGTCTTTAACGGGTAAGTTTGCCAGATTTAGTAAATAAAAATACAGGACTCTCACGCAATATTTGGGGCACATTACACTGAAAAATTATTTGTTATGGTCATTCAAATTTAACTAGATATCCTATATTTTATCTGGCAGCGCTATCCATGGGCTCATAGTCAGACATCTGAGGACAACATAGAAGAAGTCTACTCACATTTTCTACCTGACAGACAGATTTCCTCCAGTTCCTTCAACCAACACTCAGTCACCAAATGGCTCTTGCTTCCCCCTAGCCCTCTCATGCCCCGTCAACCCGCACTTTCTTCTTTGGACTAGATTGTAGGTATCTTTTAGAGCACACCCGGATAGCCTGATGAGGACAGACTTAAGCAATATGATCACCTCCCTGTCCTACACCATATAATTCTATTAAGGCATCCTTGGTTTTTATTTTTGAGTAGCCACATGGCACTTCTGATTCCTAGTGGGCTAGTATTACCACAGAGCCACGTTAAATGCTAATACGTATGCGTTGCTGCCTTCTTCAATGAGACTCAGCGTGGTGAGGAATGACAAAATCCAGGAATCCTGGTCTCTTGGGTAAAAACAAAACCCAAACCCCTCGCATTCCACAAGCACAATTCCAGAACACATGTAAACCTGGCATCACTACCTGATAACAACCAGCTTCTGGGGTAACCCTGGGACACCAGCAATGGAAAGGCGGGAACTGTTAAGCTAGAAGTCTGCCCACCTGTTTTTTTGGGTCCAGAGGATGGTTTTGTGCTAGTGTTGTGACACTGCCGGCCCCGAGCTGACTGGCTGATTTCGGGAGCTCGGAAAGCCTGGGACACAAGATGCTGTGGGATGAGTCCGGGTCTGGAGCCCGACTGCTTCTGTGAGGTGAATTCAGAGTCCGGCTGCTGCTGTGAGGAGAATCCAGAGCTGGGCTGCTGTGAGTCGGATCCAGAGCATGGCTGCTGCTGTGAGACGGATCCAGGGCATGGCTGCTGCTGTGAGACGGATCCAGGGCATGGCTGCTGCTGTGACATGGATCTGGAGCTGGGCTGCTGCTGTGAGTCAGATCCAGAGCCAGGCTGCTGCTGTGAGGCAGATTCGGAGCTACCGTGCTGTAAGATGGAGCCACGGCGTCTGGCCTCTGACTTCTTCCTCTTGTCCTTCTTCATGGTGGGTCCTCCCAACCTAAACGTGGACCTACATGGAGCTGCCTAATCTCCCGGCTCCCTTCTGGAGGAGCCGTTTGCCCCTGCCCTGGGGGAAGGCTCTGGCCTCAGGCTGGACCCAGGCCCCACAGAGAAAGGTCACCCATCCCCCTCCTGTGAGGTCACAAAAGCCAGGGTGGCTCCTATGGCAGTGCTCTGGGGACAGTCTTCTCTGCCAGCACCAGCCTAATGTCCTTCCTTCTCCCCAGCTACTGGGATGGGCAGAGGGCAGCCGTTGGACTCCTCACAGACCTGGGTTAAGCCTGGCCCTGGGGCCTGTGACAACCTGGACCCCCCACAATTCTAACTGGTGTGCCTCCTTCAGGCACTTTGTTGGTGTGTTCCTGGATCCCTGTGCATTTTCCATTGGCTCTAAGATACCCTGGCTGTGACGCGCAGCTCTGCCACCAGTTTCCACGTACCACAGTCCAACATTCAAACACCCCAAAACTATTTCACCATGCATCCTGTGAGTTTTAGGTAACTTTCCTGAAGAATTGGGGGTCGATGGAAAGCCCACAGCCTCCTACCATCTCAGCTGTCTCCCCAGATTATCTTCTATAGAGTAGCTTCCTTCCCTCTTTTTCCAAAGCCTGCCATCCCCCACTGTGTGTGTGGGGGAATCCCCAACTTTGAGAAGAATCCTGGGATTTGGCAAAAGAATTTCCCTAAAAACGTAACAGCTGTTTGGAAAAAACACATTTTTCTCAAACTCATTACACCAGCCACAACAGACTACCTCTCAAATCCCAAACTCTTCAGGTCAATTAGGGGACTACGAATCTTTCTCAAGGTTAACAATGTGATTTTCCTTTTAGGATGGGAGAGGAAACGCATTTTTAAAAGACAACCTTAAATTGCACATTTTGATTACACCACAAAATGTGTTCACATTAGAAGACTCTACTTCCACGAGTGCACCACGAGGTGGGTGAATATTCCACTGTTAACCCCTTGCATCTGGGGGGTGACACTCCTGCCCCAGGATAAGGTTCAGGGAAGACCTAACAAGGAGGAAACTCCACACAAGTCCAGATCCAATGTGAGTTGTGAATGACAGGAAGTACTTTAGGAATTCTAGAGCCTGAAAAGACCTTGCTGATTTTCTTTTCACAGAGGAGAAAGTGAAGTTCAGAGTTAAATTACCTTTCCAAAGTCACACAGCTGGTTGGCGGCATTGGCAGGGCTAAATTCCTGTTTAGGGCTCTCTCTCTTTTCATGACTCCAGAAGGCAATAGGGATTCAGATACTTATACAGGCCTTGAAATCAATGAATTGAAAAAATCCCTTGAGTGAGAAGATTGAAGGAAAAGCACAAAGGAGGACTAAAAGTGAAAGGAAGCTTAGATCAATAAAGTTGGACTGGATCTGGCTGCACTTCAGCGTGAGGAGGTTCAGGGAGCACGTGAGGCTACAGGAAGGTGGATCCCTTGGGGATTTACTTTAGAATCAGAGACTGGGACCGGTCAGGAAGCCTGTCCAGATTTAGCAGACAGGTTGACACCTCCAAAGGCGCTTATCTCTGCAGAATTAGATTTTCAGGCACCAATGGGCTTTTGACTGAAGTCTTCAACCTGTCTGAAACCAGGGTTTCTCAATCTCAGCTCTATTAACATTTTGGGCAGGAAATTCGTTGTTATGGGGCTGTCCTGTGCATTGTAGGGAGTTTAGCAGAATCCCTGGCCTCATGAGATGCGAATAGCAACTACCATTCCTTCCAAGTTGTGACAAACAAAAAAAATATCTACAGACATTGGTAAATGTCCGTGTGTGTGTGTGTGTGTGTGTTTGTGTGTGTGTGTGTAAATTGTCCCTGGTTGAGAACCACTGCTTTAAATGAATTAAACAGGGGCAGACATACACGAGTAGAATTTCCTGGGAGGAAAGAAAGAAGCATTTCATTTCACACCAAGAAGCCAAAGAGGGCACAGAAAACAAGTCCTTGTTCCCCAGGAGGGAGAAGAAAAACAGTGTCAGGCTTCAGGAGGCGTGGGGAGTTTTCTATGGCAGTGGAGAAAATATGTGTGGGTTCTGTAGTAAGAGTGGTCCCAAGATGCAGAGGAGGGCACTTGTGGAACAATAGATTGGCCCAGAAGGATGAGGAAAAATGGCACTGCCACAGATCTTTGCTAGAATATCTTCCATGGTGCCCCTGCCGTCTGGCTTGAGCACAAGTTTCTAGCCTGGAAGTCTGACTCCTGTATCACTCAGTCACAGCCCACTGTCCCAGGCTTATAGACCACTTTGATGCTATCCATGCCTAGCTCTAGCCAATCATGAGTACCAGAGGTCTGGTGAACACACCTTACTTTCCTAAATTTGTGGAAGCCCTTCGCCCTCCATCAAGCCCCTCTCCCTCTCTGTCAGAACACTTCCATCATTAAGATCCATCTCAAGTGGACCCACATCCTCAAAAGGCCTTTCTTGAGATCCGCAATTGGAAGTCATGTCTCCCTCTGAGCCCAGATCACATTTTGCATGGTGTTAGAATGACTTCTACCCTTCTATTGTCTCACGTTCCCCACTCCCAGATTGTGGAGACATGAAGGGCCAAAGTCCAGAGAAAGGTCTCAATGCAAGCTGCTTGAAGGTGAAGTAGGAAGACAAAGAAAGCAGGAAGGAAGGGTGGGCGTGGATGATGGGGGACAAAGCACCTCAGAAACTGCATCACTAAGGAGTTGTTTTTAAAGATGGACTGGAGTCTGACTTTGGCTGAGGATCATGGTTGGAACAGTGCATGGCCAAGAGGCTCTCCTAACCAGGAATGGCAACCATGGGAAATCTCATGGACTGTTGGGAGAGCGAGAAGAAGGAGTCTAAGGGGATGCAAAGTCAGGTCGTTAGCATGAGGTCCTGTCCAGAAGGTCCCTAGTGGTTCTGGCCATCTGGATGTGTCCTGGGCACCCAGAACGAGTATGTCAACATTTGTCCTGAAGCTAGCATCTTAGAGCTGCAGGATGGTACCTCAGACATCAGCTGGCCCTTGGCCCCCACATGTCAGGAGGGCAACTAGTCCACAGAAGAAACAACTTGCTCTGGTCACCAGCAGGAGGGTGGCAGAGTCTGGAGTAACTGAGCTTTGGACTCCCTCCCCTCTCCAGAGCACTTCCTTCTTCCCCACCACTGCCCTGGAGGGCCTTCTGGGGACAGAGACACCTGGTGCTCATTTAAGAGCTCACTGCCCTGGACCCTTAGACCCAACGATTAACCCACTGGGGCCACAGGCCCAGACTGCTCCATAGAAGGGTCTGAAGGACTGTAGTCAGCCAGCTACTCTAGAACAATACCTCCTTGAGAGGGTTGTTGTGAGGATGAGATGTGAAAAACCCTTAGAATAGTGCCTGGCTCACAACACACACGCTTTTATTGTAATTATGGTTCCCTGGGGGGAGAGGCAGGGAGAGGAGACGGAAGAACCAAGCATATCTGTACCTTACAAAAGCCTGAGTGGGGGTCGTGAGCAAGGGG
Source organism: Rhinolophus ferrumequinum (assembly GCF_004115265.2). Taxonomy (NCBI): domain Eukaryota; kingdom Metazoa; phylum Chordata; class Mammalia; order Chiroptera; family Rhinolophidae; genus Rhinolophus; species Rhinolophus ferrumequinum. The sequence continues at coordinate 7,299,706 of NC_046291.1, forward strand.
ACAAGGGGTCAGGTGGATGGGTGGGAAGTGTACCTTTACAAATGAAGTTAATTCGAACACTTCTGACCTGAGATTGTCCCAGTGAGCACACCTGGGTAGAGAAATTTAGTCCATCTTCACCCCAAACGGTGTAAGTGGAGGCGCTAAGAGAGGGACTTTTCCACTACTGGGACCAGCGGGGGTCGGGGCACTGGCCTCCCTCCGTGTTTGAACTTTCCCACCCGGGGATGCCCGTTACAGCCTGGTGTTCCCACCCCTCGCCTTCGGGTCCCTCACCATCCGTCTGAGTCCCTCGATCCACTAGGGAAACACAGCCCCGCGCCTTGACTTTGTGCGCTGGGCTGGGGGCGCGCTGGACGTCCAGGGTGCCCTCGGGGCGGCGGGGACTGAAAACGGCCGTGTGCACCTCCACCGCGGGGCTGTGCGGCCCGAAGGCACTGCAGAGCAGGGTCTCCATGCAGTGGCGCGCCTCGACCTCCTCGTCGGGCCGCGGCTGCACCACGATCCCGACGAGCGCAGCGGGCGGGCAGCGGTGCCGGGCGTGCACCTGCTGCAGGAGCAGCTGCAGCCGCGGCAGCTGCGAGCGCAGCGCGGACGCGCGGCACAGCACCAGGAGCAGTCGCGCGCCGGGTTCGGGTGGTGCTGGCGGCTGCGAAGGGTCCCAGCATCCCGACGCCGGGTCCTCCGGGGCCCCGGGGCCAGGGGTCCCGGCCTGAGCCTGAGCCGCCTCCGGCTCGCACTCAGGCGGGTCCACAGCCTCGTGCCTGTTGCGCGGCCACTCCTGGGTGGAGCGCTTGGACTTGGCGGCCGGGCAGTCGGCGTCGTTCGAGGAGCTGTCCCGGGAACGCTTGGGCCGCTGCCTGGCACAGTTGCTGGAGCTGCTGTGGCCGCTTGTGGCTCGGATGGACGAAGGCCCGGCGGGCGGATTGGTGGGGTCCTGCAGAACGTCCTGCAGGGTCAGGCAGCACTCATCCTGCTTCCAGAACTCGCCCAGCAGCAGCACCTGGCCGTGGCCCTCGATGGTCTGGGCCGGAGCCTGTTGCTGTGAGTCAGCCTTCAGGTCCTGCTGGGCCCTGGAGGGCTGGGCCCCAGGCTCCATGTCTGGTCCGGCTCCCTTGTACCTCTGGGCCCCGGCTTCCGTTGTCCAAGAGGAAAGCTGCCTTTTTCTGGTGCATGTCACAATACCCCTGCACCTTACCTCTTCCTGTCGTGACCAAGGCTCTCCACCCACTCACTATTCCTCAGAAATTTTCTAACATAGGGCAGTTGCTTTGGGGCACTGGTGTAAGCCTGCTGTGTTTAGTTTCTCTATCATTTTGTATGTCCTTGATGTCAAAAGGACAAATCCTTTTATCCCATAGATGGAACGTTATGCCCAAGCCTCCAAGTAAAATGGATTTTTGTGGAACCAGGGCATTTAAAAAGCAGTGGACCTGGATGCTCCCTGCACCCAGCACATTTCACCAGCAGTGAGGAGCAAAGAGGCTGGTTCTAGATGGCTGCAGCCTGGGAGAGAGGTCCTACCCAGGCTCAGGCTGTCTGCCCCTGGGGGGTAATCTGGGAACCAGAGTCCTGGACTACTGTAAACTCTGGGGCTGCGGGAGATGGTTCAGGGGTCCCCTCTTCGATGGGTATGCATATGAAAACCCAGTCTTCCCTCTGTCTTCCCTTACTACTCACACAGAACACTTCGCTTCTGACACTTCTGGTCACCAAATGTGTAGGAGTTTTCCGCACACCAAGCAATTCTGTGACACCAGCTGGGTGCCCTACAATTTAACTCAATTCTGACATTATCTGCCTAAATAAAGCATAGGGTTCCCACAGGTTAAGGTCTCAGTCCCGCAAGACTGCCCCCTTCCTTCAGACACCAATCAAAAGTCCATGTTGTTACCTGTCATTCTGACCCATCCACTATAAATCAGAGGTTCCCACGACCCCCTGGTTGGGTTTGATTAATTTGCTGGAGTGGCTCACAGATCTCGGGAAAACAATTTACCTACTCTTTACCAGTTTATTATAAAAGGATGTGATAAAGGATACAGATGAACATCCAGATGGAGGATATCCTTAGCACGAGGTATGTGCAAAGCGGCACGGAGCTTCCCGGTGGGCACACCACTCTTCCTGCACTGTGTTCACTGACTTAGAAGGTCTCCAAACCACATGCTATTGGGATTTTCACGGAGGCCTCCTCAGGTGGGCAGATCAGTTATTAACTCCGTCTCCAGGCCCTCTCCCCTCTCTGGAGGATGGGGGTGGAGCTGAAAACCCCAAGCTTCTAAGCATGGCTGGGTCTTTCTGTTGACCAGCCCCCATCCAGGAGCCCACACAGAGTCACCTCATTAGAACAGAAGACACTCCTATCACCCAGGAAATGCCAAGCAATGTAGGAGCTGGGTGTCAGGAAGCAGGGTCTAAGACCAAATATTAGAACAAAAGGGCTCCTGGTGCTCTAATGACTTAGAACATTACAAAAGTTTCAGCAACTTTGTGCTGGAAGCTGGGGGCAGAGACCAACATATATTTTCTATTATCTCTCAGGGTACCAGAGGCCTGTCAAAGTGCCAGGAAAGAGCTTCAGGAAAACAAGACAGAACAAAAAACAAAACAAAACAAAACAAAACAAAACAAGAAGTACCTTATTTGCCTGGCACATGAGGTGAGCAGAGAGCCCTGGGGAGGTGGGACGGAGTACCCAGGACAGCCGCAGTGACTGGCAGCTTAATGGTGGGGAAATTTTTCCCTTTATTTTTTTTTAAATTAGCTTTACCAGGGTGTTTACAATTATTTGAAAAACATAAAAATTAAAGACTCCAAAAAGCAAGCCATCAACCAGAATCCTGCTAAAAGCTCCAGGACCCAGGTCAGGGAGCTTGGAAAAGGCCAGGTAAAGGCAGGATGCCGTTAGTTGGGGCCCTTCTGTGTGCTGGGTATTTACATGTGTCATCTTTTCTGCAGCCCAGCAATGGACTAGGGTACTGTCCCCAAGTTACAGATGCAGAAACCAAGGCTCAGAGAGATTAACTTGTCCAAATTCAATCATTAAGTAGTAGGTCTGGGATCTAAACCCAGGCCTGACTGTCTGCAAATTGTAGGTAACTGCCAGGACGCAGTAAGTGCCATAGCAACCTGAGACTGACAGGTGGGGCCTACGCTCTGTCATACTGGCTTCTGGAGGCTAATAATGACTGGGATGGGGGACTAGGAGGGTGGGGAGACAGGGAGGGGAAGGGAAAAGTGGGTGACGGGGTGGGAGCAGAGGAGAACACCTGGAACAAGGCCTCTAATTGTCTTAAGTTCCTGGGTTGAAAAGCCTCCTGGGTACAATTTTAAGGGCACAGTGAGAAAAGGTTGGGAATTTCTCTTCTAACTAAATGACTAATCTTTCCTTCCTTCCTTTGTAGGTTTGCAACTTTCAGACTAAAAAAATTGTAAAACCAAATATTTTCATAATGAAGGGATATTAAGAAGAAAAGACTCTGGGAGGAGGGGAAAAGTCTTTTTACCAATTCAAATTCTCATAAAAGTTCTTATTTCCAGCTTTGGAAATTTGGGAATGTCCTGCTCAGATAAAAGGTTGAATCCAGAAGTTTGTAACCTGAGTGAGAGGCGTGTAGTTGGTCCCCAGGCCTGGCGCCCACTGGAGCTACTTGCTCTTGTATCTGGTTGCCATATTGGGATACCCTGGAAAATCTCTTTTGAGGAAAGGATTCTGCTGATAATGCTTGGAAACTTCGGAACTAGACAAAACTGAGTAATGTTATAGGTACTTTTATTTTGAAAAATTATTTAATTATTTAAAATAGGTAATATATGTACATGGCTCGGTAAAAAAAAAGATATTGTGGCTTCTGTTTCACTCTCTTGGATCACTCTCTGTAGGGACACATGGTGAGGACACTCAAACAGCCTTATGGAGGGGTCCACATGAAAGGAACTGAGGCCTCCTACCAACAGCCATGGAGGAAGCCTTATTTTTGTCCTTTCTTTCTTTTTTTTTTTTTAAAACAAGACTTTATTGGGGAACAGTGTGTACTTCCAGGACTTTTTTTTTTTTCCCAAGTGAAGTTGTTGTCCTTTTAGTCTTAGTTGTGGAGGGCTCAGCTCAGCTCCAGGCCCAGTTGCCGTTGCTAGTTGCAGGGTGCGCTGCCCACCATCCCTTGCGGGACTCGGGGAGACCACTGGCCCATGTGGGAATCAAACCGGCAGCCTTTGGAGTTAGGAGCATGGAGCTCCAAACACCTGAGGCACTGGGCTGGCCCGAGGAAGACTTCTTAACAGCCTCCAGCCCTAGCCAGTCTTTCAGATGACTGAAGCCTTGGTTGACATCTTGACTGCAACCAATCTTATGAAAGATCCCACGCTGGACTACTCAGCTACACTGCTCATTAATTTGTGACCCTTAGAAAGGGTGTGAGATAATATTGTTTTATGTGACTAAGTTTTGGGGTAATTTGTTACATATCACAGATGACTGACAGAACCATCTCTAATCCCTGCCCCACCCATTGTAGGAACTCCACTTCATAAAGAAACAGACTCTTGGAGGTTATATAATTACTCTAGGTCTGTGGTAGGTGGCATACTGGTCCCCCAAAGTTGCCTGCATCCTAATCCCTAGAACCTGTGACTATGTTAGGTTACCTGGTAAAGGTGAATTCAGGTTTCAGATGGAATTATGGTGGCTAATCCCCCATCTTAAAATAGGGAGATTATCCAGGTAGGGCCACTCGACTAAGGTGGCTCTAAGGTGTAGGTTTATGTAAGCGACCCACAGTCCAAGCCTGTAAAGGCCTCAGCGTTATGAAATCAAAATGCTGAGGACAACTAATCACAAATAGTGAACTGGGCTTGAAGTGACAGTCAGTCAATCAAATACTTTCCTTTCTTTGTTTCAGCACTTTCTCTCTCTGTTTTTCTCCTGGCTCCTATTGACTGAGTGCTCTTAACCACTTCCAGTTTGGAGCTGCTCAAATAAACTCTTAAAATTTTAAATTTGCCTCAGTTTATCTTTTAACAGATCCTAACAGTGCAGTATTATCTCCCCCAAAGTGGAAAGTCACCCCCTTTCCTTCAATGTAAAAGCATCCGTCATTTGGTCAAGTATGTATTTTTTGAGTGCCTGTGTGATGCATAAGCATTGAGCGTATGAGGATATAATGATGACCATGATGAACAGAGAAGTTTTTTGCTTAGGTAGAGGTTGCCATCTAGTGGGTAAGAGAAAAACTAGTCCTCACAATGTCCTTACCACGATCACCAGCCCCATTTTGCAATTGAGGTTGCAGCTGAGCCATTACAAGGCCATGGAACTATTGAGTGAGGAGCACCAGGGAAGGCATTCGACCCCACAGTCTAATTCCTGAGCCGGATCCCTGGTTTCTCTGAGGAAAGTCGTGCTTGTTGCTCATCGGTGTTGCAGAAGTCAGACCTATACCTGCTAGGAGTGCTATACATGATGCCGCAGCCAGGGTGGAGGAACGGCAGCCCACCGGTGAGGTACTGGAAACCAGAGAAGGATCAGGGCGGTTTGGGCCCGAAAAAAAGAATAGGGGATCAGGAAACTATATGATCTCCAGATGTCTAAAAGTCTGATGTTATGCCAGCATGGAAAACTGGGCTATAAAAGAGCATATGATGCCATGGAAAGATGCTCCTGGGATATTGTTAAATGTTGAAATTGGGTTGCAAAACAGTCTACTTTACAGGGCACCCACCCCACCCTCTTTTTTGGTAAATAATGTACATATAGAGATAAAAAAGAAAGCTGTGTAAATACACTTCAACATATTAACTAGAGTGTAATGAGGTTATGGGTATAGAGTTGCCAGATTTAGCAAATAAAAATACAGAACATCCAGTTAAACTTGAATTTAAGATATAAACTATGAACAATTTTTTAGAACAAGCATGTCCCCCATGCGATTATTCATTGTTTATCTGAAATCCGAATTTCACTGGATGTCCTGTATTTTATTTGGAACCCTAATATGGAGATTTTTCTTTTCGCTTATTTGTGTTTTTCAAAATAATAAATGTAAAATATTTTTGTTTTTCAAACATTTAATTTTCAATTACGGCTGACATACAATGTTATATGAGTGTCAGGTGTACAACATAGTGATTAGACATTTATGTAACTTATGAAATGATCACCTGCTAAATCGAGAGCCCATCTGATAACATACATAGTTATTTCAATATTATTGACTATATTCCCTAAAATGTACACAACTTTTGAAATAAAAAGAGGAACCAACTCGAGTCCTACCTTGTATAAGAGGGATCAGTTAGAAGTGTGCATGGTGGATTCCTGGATTACCCACCCAAGTCAGCTAAAATAGTAAATAGATCTGCCCTCCCAGCCCTGCCCTGACCTGGGCGGAGATTGCCAGCGCTGGTTGAGCAACACTGAGCACCAGGTGGCGCTGCGGGGCTGTAGGTTCAGGACACCAGGGACCTCAGTGTCAGGGGAGAGGGAAAGATCAAGAGTGCCTCCTTTTGGATCCAGGGGGTGCTGGGATTCAGGTGGCCCTGGGGGAGGCCCCAGGACAGGGCCAATATGCAGGAAGTGCTGGGTGTAAAGGTGGAACTCTATCTTCAAAGCATACACAACGTCCCTTCTGCAAAGCTCTGGAACTGCTGTGACTGTGGATGAGTCTGTGGGGCTGAATGAAGATATCAGCCATCTGGGCCCTCCTGCGTGTCCTGGTCCCTTTCCTCTAACTAGACCCCAGGTATCTCCTCATTGACACAGCTCATATTCCCCCAGGGACTGAAAGCGACACTCAACTGCTCTGGGACACTCAACTGTGAACAGACTCCAGAAGAGAGGAGGGAAGACATCTCCTGTCCTCAGGGAAATGAAGGTCTAGCTGCCAAGGAGAGAGAAAAGAAGGTATCGGGCATGTGTGTGGAGATGCTCAGAAACTAAATTGAGAGAGATCCAAGATGAAGGAGTAGATAAACATTATGCTTGCATCCTTCTGTGAACACATAAAAATTGCTACTAAATTATACAACAACCAACCAGGAGAACCATCTGAAGTCTAGCTGAACAGAAGTCTTATAACTGAAAATTTAAAGAAGGAGCCATGTCGAGACTGGTAGGAGGGGCAGTGGTGCGGAACGGGCCCCACACGTGTGGGTGGTGATTGAGAATCAGGAGGGATATCTCAGCTGTCTTGGCTCCCCCTGGAGGAGTGAGGGAACCCAGCCCCCCTCCCCCGCCCACCCCCACCCCACACACAAGGCTCCCCAGCCCCAAGTACTGCTGCTGGGAAGAGGAGACCCCACAACATCTAGCTGTGAAAAACAGTAGGGATTCCAACAGTTCAGGTAGGATGAAAGGCTGCAGGAAAGCCAGCTGTCCTTTTAAATGGCCCACGCACAGACTCACTCACTCGCAGGCACTCACCTTGGACTCCAGCAGTGGGACGGTGACTTGGGGGTGGGGGGCCTCAGAAACATACAGAGTGCAGACTGAGGAGTATGGCTTCAGCAGGAGGACTGGAGGATAGTCGGCATTTTCCCAGTGAAAGGTCTTTCTCTTGTGTAGCCAGCAGGTGAGCGCCATCTTTCCTGTGTTGAGCCCGCCCCATCCAGCCAAATCTGAATATGATTGGTCTGGTGAACTCTGCTGCTCCACCCTGCTGACTCAGCACTGCCTGAGGCACTTTCTCTGTGAGCAGCCAGCCCTTTCTGTTTTGCACTCTTTCTTAGAAAACTGTCCATGGGCCCCAGGTGGGCGGCAACTGTCCTCAGTGTGCTCTGAGGCTTTTGCTGAGTTGCTCCAGGTTCAGCACTGGCACCAAACCAGAGTCTACATTAACCTGTAAACCAGAGTCTACATTAACCAGAGTCTACAACTCTTCCCACTCTAGTGACTCCCTGTAATTCTGCCTCACCCAACTTGTGCACCACACAAGGCTTTATCAGTGGCTGAACCTTAAGGGAGCTGACAGGTGGCAGCAAGCCTCCGGGTGTCCTGTCTTTTTGCGGAGTTACCCCAGGCATGCTATTGGTGGCAGCCATCCTCGGTTCGCAATATGGCCTCTTCCACACTCCTCCAGGGTTAGCACAGGCAGTGAACAACTGTGGATCACTTTGTAGCTCCTATTAGGTAGCCCCCGGCCAGTCACAGGCATGGGGTGACCTGGCCTGCACCAGAGCCCCTCTGAAGAGGCCACAGAGCCAACATACTTGGAGGTTGGTTTTAGACCACAGCAGAGTACTGCCCAATTAACCCCACAAGTGGCACACACAAAGGGTGGTCTCAACAGGTACCAGAGTCCACTGGTGCAAATCCCACTCAGTGGGGTAAGCCTCTCACACAGCAGCCCATAAGCTGTGGATGTGACCAAACCCCACAGCTGGTCAGCCTGAGGGTCAATCCCACCCACTGATAGCAATCATGTGCCAATAGCAATCAAGGCTCAACTATAACACGAGAGCACACACAACCCACACAAGGGACACCCCTGGAGCACTGGCTCAGGTGATCAGGGACACAGTGCCACTGGGCTCCACAGGACACCTACTACCTAAGGCCACCCAGCCAAGACTGGGAGATATACCAGGTCTACCTAATACATAGAAACAAACACAGAGAGTCAGCCAAAATGAGGAAAGAAATGCGTCTCAAATGAAAGAACAGGAGAAGACTCCAGAAAAAGAACTAAATAAAATGGAGGCAAGCAACCTACTAGAGACTGAGTTCAAGACAATGGTTGTAGGGATGCTAAAGGAACTTAGTGAGAACTTCAACAAAGAGATTGCAAGCCTACAAAAGGACATAGAAATGATAAAAAAGAACTAGTCAGAAGTGAAGAATACAATAACTGAAATGAAAAATGCACTAGACGGAATCACCAGCAGACTAGATGAAGCAGAGGATCTAATCATCAATTTGGAAGACAAGGTAGCAGAAAACACCCAATCAGAACAGCAAAAAAAAAAAAAAAAAAAAAAAGAATCCAAAAAAATAAGGATAGTTTAAGAAACCTCTGGGACAACATTCGTATCATAGAGGTACCAAAAGAAGAGAGAAAGCAAGAGATTGAGAATCTACTTGAAGAAATAATGACTGAAAACATTGCTAACCTGGTGAAGGAAATAGACATATGCATCCAGGAAGCACAGAATTCCAAACAAGATGAACCCAAATGGGGCATCCCAAAACATATTATAATTAAAATGGCAAAGGTTAGAGATAAAGGGAGAATCCTAAAAGCAGCAAGAAAAGGCAACTAGCAACTTATAAGGGAGCTCCCATAAAATTGTCAGCTGATTTCTCAACAGAAACTTTGCAGACCGGAAGGGATTGACACAAAATATTCAACGTGATGAAAAGAAAGGTCCAGGAAGGAGGAGTTCAAATTCCTGGGGCCTTTTTGGGTAGAGCAGGGCAGGGGAGAGCCTCAGGGTCAGCCTAGCCTGGAAGAGAGTGGACAGAGAGAATGAGAGGGAGAGCCCCAGAGGGACTCATCAGGACAAAGGTGGAGAGTGTGATGGTTAATTTTATGTGTCAACTCAGCTGGGCTATGGTGCCCAGATGTTGGTCAGATATATTCTAGATGTTTCTGTGAAGGCAGTTTTTGGATGGGCTTAACATTTAAATAAGTAAACTTTGAGTAAAGCAGATTGCTCTTCATAATGTGGGTGGGCCTCATCCAATCAGCTGAAGGTCTTAAGAAAAAGGTTGACCTCCCTGGAGAGAGGGTGAATTCTCTTAGCAGACTGTCTTCAGACTCGAACTGCAGCATCAGCTTTTCCCTGGGTCGTCTCCAGCTTGCTGGCTTACCCTGCAGATTTTGGGCTTACCAGTCTGCAGAAACATGAGTCAATTTCTTAAAATAATCCTGTCTATCTATCTATCTATCTATCTATCTATCTATCTATCTATCTATCTATCTATCTATCTATCTGCTTATCCTATTAGTTCTGTTTCTCTGGAGAACTCTGACTAATACAGGGGAGCCCCAGGGCCCTGATTGAGATTGGCAGACCTGAGAATTTTGAGATAGTCAACACTTAATGAGTATTTACTATGTGTTGTGCTCTCAGGCACTGGGCACAGTGAGTCTTTGCACATGGCTGCCGCCTGAGACTCCAGAACTGCATGTTGTGGGCCTTTGTCTGTTCCTGTTGTGGCTTTGGATGGATATTTGGCCCAGCGGAAAGACACTGGACCTGGTCAATGAGCTGAGAAAACGCTCTATTAACAGCTTACCCCAGAATTCCTCTCAGTAGAACAATCTCTGGGAAAATACCTCTGGGACAACATTCACATGGAGTGGTGACACACACAGGTGTGGTCATCACTGTGCCTTCCTCCCTACTTTCCCTCAGTGCTGTTATCCAGCACCTATTCTGCTCAGCCTTGCACACACTACTCCTGGGCCCATTCAGGTGTGTGTGGGGGTCTCTTTCTGTCATCAGAGAGCTCGTAGTGAGGATGGTTCATTCATGAGAAGAATAATGAATTGCCACACACAAGCCCATAACTTGGTAAAGCCAACTACAACATCTCTAGATAAAGAAATAAAAGAAAAAAATCTGAATGAATTTCTGTCTTCCCTTTCCCCACTCCATTTCCAAACTAGATCTGCCCCAGGGCCAGGGAGAGCCTACCTACCTACAGCACAAGGAACAAGCTGATATTTGCCTTTCAAGGTCTGGCTCTTGATCATCAAAGTAGATCTTTGAGGGTGATTTTGGCTAGAGGAATTTTAGCTTCCTGTACTGACTTTTTTTTTTTTTTTTTTTAAAGATTTTATTGGGGAAGGGGAACAGGACTTTATTGGGGAACAGTGTGTACTTCCAGGATTTTTTTTTTTTCCCAAGTCAAGTTGTTGTCCTTTCAATCTTAGTTGTGGAGGGTGCCGTTCAGCTTCAAGTTGTTGTCCTTTCAGTCTTAGTTGTGTCGGGCGCAGCTCAGCTCCAGGTCCAGTCGTCGTTGCTAGTTGCAGGGGGCACAGCTCACCATCCCTTGCGGGAGTTGAACCGGCAACCTTGTGGTTGAGAGGATGCGCTCCAACCAACTGAGCCATCCGGGAGCTCAGTGGCAGCTCAGCTCAAGGTGCCGTGTTCAATCTTAGTTGCAGGGGGCGGAGCCCACCATCCCTTGAGAGAGTCGAGGAATCGAACTGGCAACCTTGTGGTTGAGAGCCCGTGCTCCAACCAACTGAGCCATCCGGAAGGCAGCTCACCTGTACTGACTTTTGAACTTCCCACTCACCCCATATGAATCTGGGACTTCATAGAACCAGTCCAAGGTTGGCATGCCAAAGACATTAGCAGGATTAATTGCCAAATGAGTGTTCTCATAAGCCTGGTGTCTGGCCTGGAGTAGGCAGCCAGCAAATGCTTGTTGAGCATTCAAACAAAATCAATGCCCAAGGTCATAGAGTCCAGTGGAGGGCAAACTGGGGTCTGGGGTGGACGGCAGAGGGACCGCAAAGCAGGGGGCTTAGAAACAGGCCCTGGAAAGGGGATATCATTTGCATAGGTGGAAAGGGGTTTGGGGCCCACCAGCATTTCCCAGAATGCCTTTTGTTTTCTTCTCAAAAAGTGGTGAGAGCCTGAGGGAGTGATGGGTTTCTCAGTGCAGTTCTAGAATGAGTGGCCCTCACCACAAGGCGCCAGCACCAAGTCAGAAAGAAAGAAAGCTTAACCGCTGCGTCCCATCCCCCATGGTCTATGAAAGTCTCATCCTGTAGTGGGCTGAATGGTGGCCCCTGAAAACGTATGTCCACATTATTATTCTTGGGACCTGTGAATGTGACTTTATTGGGAAGAAGGATCTTTGCAGACATAGTTGAGGATCTTGAGATGAAGAGACCTGTGGGATCATTATCTGGAGGGACACCAAATCCAATGACGAGTGTCCTTATAAGAGACACACAGGCAGAAGAGGAGATGGCCCAGTGAAGATGGAGGCAGGTATGGAGCAATGCAGCCACAATCTAGGGAACACCTGCGGGTCCCAGAAGCTGAGGATGCAGGGAAGCAAATCTCCCCTAGACGTTCTGGAGGGAGTGTGGCTCTGCTGACACCTTGATTTTGGGCTTCTGGCTTTCAGAGCAGTGAGAGAGGAAGTTTCTACTGTTTGGAGCCACCAAGTTTGTGGTAGTTTGTTGCAGGAGCCCCAGAAAATGAATACACCTCCCAAACTCCAGTGTCTGCTCATTCCCAAGGGTTTGCACTTGAGGACTCTTGTTCAACACATTGGTGTTTTGCCCTGTTTTGCTCCAGTTTTTTTTTTTTTGCTCTGTTTTGCTCCGAACTCCGTGTTTTGCTAGGTAGTGAGGCTGGGTCCTGCCTTCTCGTTCCATGTAAAATGCACTTGCACCAAGAATTTCTTGTTTCTGACTCTGGGTGGTGAGCACACAATGTAATTTATAGATGATGTGATACAGAATTGTACACCTGAAATCTATGTAATTTTACTAACAATTGTCACCCCAATAAATTAAAAAAAAAAAAATTTCTTGTTTCTAGGAGACTGTCACGTGGTGTGTCAGGCTAGGTCTCAGCTCCCGCTCCCCACACAAGAACACAGGATATGGTGAGGCCAAAAAGGAACACCCACGGAGCCATAGGTAGGGAAGTCATACCACTGTAGTCTCACTGGAGGCTGGATTCACACAACGTGTGACCTGCTGTCCGCTTTTCTGCCAACCGACTGACTTGACTCTCCTCGACTCGACTCCCCAGTGCAGCTGTGGCACTTATACTAGTGGCCAACGGCTCAATGGTTACAGCTGACGGCCAACTAGCCACAGCTGACGGCCATCCAATCACAGTTGATGGCCATTTACTACCTGAGCCAGCACCTTTCCACGTGAGGGCGAGAGCCTGGAAACTGCACTCCTGGCTCTGGCCCACAGAGACCATGGGTGATGGGGGTTGGGGGAAGGAATTAGCAGAGAAGGGTTCCATTCTCTAGTGCAAATACTGGGTTTTCTCTTAACCAAATTTGGGCAAATAAAGTGATCTGCAACCTTTACAAAGCTAATTGGACACCTCTGGGGGGCAAACCCGAAAGACAGAATCGTGCATATGACCGCGTGTCCATGTGCATGTGTGTGTGTGTGGTAGGGGGTGAGAGAGAGAGAGAGAGAGAGAGGGAGATTGCATGTGTGTTTCTAAGCTGTTCCTCTCTAGCTCCTTCCTGGCCAGCAAAGCAGAGGAGGCTTGTCACCTGGGATATGGGCTGCTGCCTAGAATCTGCTTCTGACAACAAAGACCAAACTACCAGGAGGCTGCACGAGATTGAAGGCTTTTTTGTGTGTGTGCTTCTGGGAGGGGCCTCCATAAGGACTGACAGACCAAAGCACAGCACAGGCCTTGCCTCTGTGTGCTTGTGCAGTGGCCAAATGAGATCTGTCACGCCCCTCCATGGCAGGCCTCTTCCAGGATGTACTGGGGGAAGGCCCCTTGACGCACTCCTTTTAATTGTCCCCCAAATCCACCCTATCCTTGGAGCCCGTTGATTGTATTTCCAGCTTGTCACTCAGATGTCATGTTAGCAGTTCCCCCCAACACTATCTCTGTTGGCATCTTGTTCATCCTCTTTGTGGCACTTGTCACGGTTGCAATTTGCCTGTGAGCTCTGTTAGGACATGGCTGCTTGTCCATCAGAGCGTTCCCCGGAACCCCAAACTGTGCCTGGCACTCAAGAAATACTTATCAAATGATTGAATAATGAGTGAATGAATGAATGAGAGCAATTCTGAACACAGATGGTGCTGGGAAGGAATAGAGAACCTTCCCCAGTGGAGCTGAAGTCTGCCTAGGAATAGCCCCAGGCCTCTTGGATAAGAATGGGGGAACCCTCGCCCAGTAAGAGGACCCACCCCTCCCACCTGAGCTTTGGGCTGGGACAAGCCAGAGGCGTCACTGGCCCCAGGACCTTGAGTAGGGGAGCTCCATCCCAAGACTTGGGGCATTGGGAGACTCTTCCTCTCCACCTGTGTGGTGTTTTAGGTGTGTTTCCCATCCATTGGATATTTCCAGAGTGTCAGCAAGTGGTGGGGGTTTCACCAGGTGCCGAATGGTGTGAGGAGTTTCAAAGAACAGGAAATGTAGACCCTTCCCTCTTTTAGGAAGACCTAAAGGGAGGATGAATCTAGTGTAATTTAGGGAGCCGTTCTAAACTCCCTTCATGGGTGGCAGACTGCCTTGGCCCTGGCAGGAAGCTCTATCGTAACCTTCTCTGTCCATCTGCAGTCGCCCTCACTCCAACATTTTATTTTGAAATTGTCAAAACTACAGAAAAATTGAAGGAAGAGCACAGTCAAGACCTTTGTACCTCCCCCTAGATTCTCTAGCTGTTAACATTTTGCCATGTTTGCTTTTTCTTTCTCTCCTCCTCTCTCTGTATATTTTACATGCTTTAATTTTGCTGAACAATTTGAAAGCAAAAATTGACACTTCACTTCTAAATATCTCAGCATCTCCTAATAAGGATGTTCTCCCACAAAACCACAATACCATTATCATAACCATAACAGCATCCAGTATACTATCTGTATTCAAATCTCCACAATTGTCCTCCAAAAATCTTGCATAGCTGCATGTTTTACCGATCTAGGATCCAATCAAGGTTCACATATGATATTTGATTTTGTCACGTTAGTCTCTCTTCACCTAAAACTGTCTCTTACCTTTTTGTTGTCGTTATTGCTATTGTTTCTTTTTTGTGACGTTGGCTTTTTTGTTTTTTAAACTTTTATTTATTTAAATGTGGTTTTCCAGGACCCATCAGCTCCAAGTCAAGGAATTGTTTCAATCTAGTTGTGGAGGGCGCAACTCACACTGGCCCATGTGGGGATCGAACCGGCAACCTTGTTGTTAAGAGCACCGCACTCTAACCAACGGAGCTAACCGGCCACCTCGCTGTCGGCTTTTTTGGTGAGTCCAGGTTAGTTGTCTTGTAGGATGTCCCACATGCTGGATTAATCTGGTTGTTTATTCATGGTCAGATTCAGGTTTAATACTTTTGGTGAGTTCTACCTAGGTGATACCAATGGACTCCTCATTGCATCACGTCAGGGGGCCAATAACGTCAGGCCCCCGGAGTGCACACACTCTGGGAGATGCTGAGTTTGATCAACAAGCCTCTCTCCATGTTCTTCTTTGTAATTGGTAAGTTATTTGTGGGATCATCACGTGGTCACAGGATCAACTGACCATCCAGGTCACCCAGTAGTTTTAGCCATCATCGATGAGGTGGCCTGAATCAAGTACTACAATGGGGGTTGCAAAGGGGTGGCTTTTTCTTCCTTTATTCCTTCCACATTTCACTAGCTGGCATTTTCTGTAAGAATTTCCCCCACCCTCACTTTTCTTTTTCTCCCCTAAAAATCGCTGTGGATTTGAAAACATATGTTATAACCTAATGCTATCATTATTCATTTTGCTGTTCACATTGTCCCACGTGGAGCCACGGGAGCCCTCTAGGTCAGCTCGTGAATCGCTTTGACAGCATCACATTTCTCTTTGTGCACTTTTTTGCTTTCTGGCACAACAAGGTAGTCCAGGCTCACCTTGTACACTTTTAGACTCAGACCTAGAATTAACCATTTCGCCCCGGAGTCCTGGTTCCCACAGTGGGGAACACTATGTAAAAACGAAGAATTTAGGACTATGTGTGCTCATTGCTACGGGGATGGTGTTGCTTCTAGGTCTGTCAGTGAACAGAATCAGAAAACTCAGTTTTTAAAAAAATCATGAGTTCAAACTGATATTTCTACTTCCACTTTAACATTATAGGGTTTTTCTTTAACTTCTTTTAGTTATTTTTAGTATCTTTTCTTCTCTCACAGTGAAATACGTATTTGTTTAATACTATATTGTGCAGAAAGGAGTTTCACAATTACAAGACCGATATTACTCTTAACAATACACCTACTCAGTGAAATATAAGGTTTTTTTTTTGCAGTTGTTTTTGTTCTTAGAACAGATCACATTAGGGATGTACAATCAGAGTACTCAGATTAACTCCTCGCTCTGTGGGGTTAGGTTATGAGTCTAATACATAATCCGTTTGTTCTCTACTTGTTTCCACTTTTTTGCAGGGTTTGCTTTATCCCATCCTCTTAAAATTTAACTTTGTTGTTTGAATACATAAAATATTTATATGGCTCAAAGTTAAAAAAATATAAAAAGGTATACAAGAGGTGTCACCATCACCCCCATTCCTTCTGTACTGTTTTCTCCCACCTCCATAATTAGTTTCTATTATACTTCCTGTATTTCTTTTCATGAAAATACACACACACACACACACACATACACACACACACACACACTCATTTTCTCTTCCTTCTTTGACAAAAGCCAGTATATTTCCTCTTTTTCACATTACTCTGAACTTTGTTACCCATTTATATAGACCTCTGGCATGCACTTTCATTTCTTCCTGCTGTAGAAATCCCGCCTTCACATGGGATCCTTTCAGTGTTGGTTTTTGCCTAATCAATTGATGCTGAGTATCTGGCAGAACGCTATGATAACCTCAGTGTCAGTGTCAGGGCAATCCCTGGGTCTCTCTGGGGCTGGCACGACCTCTAGATTCTGAGAGTGATGAGAAGGCAATAGGATTAGGGTCCAAATGCTGGTGAAGGTCACACTGCAGGCTAACCTCTCCTGTCCTGCCTCCGGTCCTCCAGTGTCTCTCGGGAGGGACGTGGGTGGCTTTGGAGATGAGTTTTGGAAGAGGGGCTGTGACACTGGAAGATTATGAAATGTTGCCAGGAGAGAGGCAGTTTGTGACAAACATTTGTCTTAGTCAAAGCACACACTTAAAAAAACGAAAACTGAAGTAAAATTCATAACATAAAATTCAACACTTTAACCATTTTTAAGCGTGCATTTAGTGGTTTTAACATATTCACAATGTTGCAGAACCACATTTTCATTGTCCCCAAAGGAAACCTCATACCCATTTCCCTCTCCCCCAGCCCCTGGCTATCACTAATCTGCTTTCTGTCTCTGTGGATGTGCCTATTCTTGACATTTCAGATAAATGGAATCATAGAATCTGTGCCATTTGTATCTGGCTTCTTTCACTCAGCATAATGTTTTCAAAGGTCATTGAAGTTGCAGAGGTATCCGTATTTCATTCATTTTTATGTCTATTGGATGGATATAGTACAGCCTGTTTAGCCATTTATCAGCTGGTGAACTGATAAGTAGCTGAGCTGCTTCCATCTTTTGGCCGCTGTGATTGGGGCTGCTACGAACATTCTTATACAAGTCTCTTAACACCTTTTCTCTATTCTTTTGGGTATCTACGAAGGAGTGGAATTGTTGGGCTGTAAGGTAATTCTATGTTCAACCCTTTGAGGAACCACCAAACTGTTTCCCACAGTAGCTATACCATTTTACGTTCTTACCAGTACAGTATGAGGGTCCAATTTCTTCAGATCCTTACCAACACTGTGTCTTTGATTATAGCCATCTCAGTGGTGTAAGTGGCCAAAGTATAGACTTTTTGACACAAGCTTGAGATGTCCTGTTATATGCTCTATTGTTGCCCTTTGGTCCCATCAGGCTACTTAAAGCTTCTATTTTCCTGTAAATCAGATGAGTCTTAATATACATTAAGTTGACGGCACCAGGGATTCATGGATATAAGAGGAGAATCATATATATGTAGTGATGTGAGCTGAATGTTTGCAAAAAAAGTTTTTTGGTATTTTTCCAGCATATAGCCACACTCACAATGTATTCACAATGTACTGTGAGAGTATAGAAAAACAGGTGATATAATTAACTTGGGGGAAGGGTGTGAAATACTTAATGAGACAGGCGACCTTTAGGACTCTTTGTAAAGCTACAATGTCTGTGTGGTGAAGGTAACCTGGCCCAGTCTGGGGCATCTAGTCCCCCTGAGAAAACCACATGAATTGCGGGAGTAACCCATCTTACGACCAGGCCCACCAGGGGAATTTTCAGCCAGGTACCTTACCATGCTGCTCAGGGCCTTAGCAGCTTGGAGGCCAGGTTTGGGGCTAGGGACCCCAGTGAGTCAGAGCCTGAGACCAGCAAGGGTGAGAATTACCACTTCCTGTATATGAAAAACACTCAGAAGAACGTGGGTTCCTACTATAGCCAAGAATCAAATCAGATTCTTTCTTTATCCCTTGGCGTGAAGCCCCCTGCAAACTCCTGGAAAACCCAAGGAGGCACTGCCCACGGAGTTTACATGGCGAGGGCCAAGGAAGTTTTCCTTACAGCCGGTTAACGGCTTTCATTATGGCAGCCAAGCAGATGCCAATAACATTCATTTAATAATGTAGGTTTTATCTCATGGTAGTACCACAAAAGTTTGGAAGTGGAAAACTTCCACCTGATGGATCAGGAAAGGCTGAACAGATGAGGGGGTGTTTGTGGGGGGCTCACCTTAAAGCATGGGTGGCATTGAGATGGAAGGGGACAGGGGAGGAAGGTAAAGGTGTATCCACATACATGTAACTGAGGGCTGAACTCGGAAACCAAAGGTGAGTGTTTCAGAGTAGAATGGACTTCTAGGATAAACCCATAAATCTGAGAGATAGTGGATGGGGGCGGGGGGTCCACAGTGTGAGGGATATAAATGATAAACGTCTAAGCAAAAAAACAAACAAACAAAAAAACTCATAGATACAGACAATAGTTTAGTGGTTACCAGAGGGTAAGGGAGGTGGGGGGTGGGAGATGAGGGTAAGGGGGATCAAATATATGGTGATGGAAGGAGAACTGACTCTGGGTGGTGAACACACAATGGGATTTATAGATGATGTGATACAGAATTGTACACCTGAAATCTATGTAATTTTACTAACAATTGTCACCCCGATAAATTAAAAATAAAAATAAATGAAAATTAAAAAAAAATCTGAAATGTATCCAAACATTTTATTTTAAAAGCTTAGTGGACTAATTTTAAAAGTTTGAGGTTATAGAACAGGAATAATTATTTCTTAGTGCTGTTAATTGTGAGAGTTCTTCCATAGTTACTCTACTGAACATTTGCCAGACTAAAAAGACACTCACTTTTAACTGAGGTAGGTGGATATTTTTCAACTGAAGTAGGAGCAGGATATTTAGGGGTCACTTGGGCTACCCAGGACAGTCACGTTTACTCCTGGATTCCAGGTGTAGTTATAAAAAGCAACTATTTTCATAACCCAAAGTGTCCCAGTTTGGACAATAAATTATATTGACACTCCATTTATCATGGATTATTATGATATTATTTATTTTTTAAATTGCGATAAAAAAATACATAGCATAGCATTTACTGTTTTAACCATTCTTAAGTGTACAGTTTGATGACATTAAATATATTCTCGTTGTGCAACTATCACTACAATCCACCTCCAGAACTCTTTTCATTTTGCACAAGTGAATGCTCTCTACTCTTAAATATTAACTCCCCATTTCTCCCTTTCACACCCCCGCCTCTGGCAACCAGCATTCTACTTTCTGTCTTTATGAATTAGACTACTCTAGGTACTTCATATAATTGTAATCCTATAGCATTTGTCTTTTTGTTACTAGCTTATTTCACTTAACATAATGTTTTCAAGATTCATCCACATTATAGCATGTATCAGAGTTTCCTTCCTTTTTAAAGGCTGAATAATATTTCATTGTTTTATATATATGTATGACAAACATTTTGTTCATCCATTCATCTGTAGATGCACACTCAGTTTGCTTTCACCTTTTGGCAATTGTGAATAATGCTGCTATAAATGTTGGCGTACAAATATCTATTGTGTCTCTGCTTTCAATGCTTTTTAATTCCAGAAGTGGAATTGCTGGATCATATGATAATTCTATTTTTAATTTTTTGTGGAACTTCCATACTATTTCTAATAGTGGCTGCACCATTTTATATTCCCATTGAAGGTTCCAATTTCTCCGTATCTTCATCAACACTTGTTATTTTCTTTTAAAATTTTTTTTATAATAGTCATCCTACTGGGTATGAAGCGATACTGCATTTTGGTTTTGATTGAATTTCCCTCAAGATTATGATGCTGAGCATCTTTTCATGTGCTCGTTGTCCCTTTGTATATCTTCTTTAGAGAAATACCTATTCAAGTCCTTTGCCCATTTTTGAATCAGGTTGTTTTTTGTTTATTTTAGTTTTTGTTTTTGAGTTTTAGGAGTTCTCTATATATATTCTGGATATTAATCGCTTATTAAATATGAGCATGTCATGAATTTTGTTTGACAAGATTCTGGAACTTTTCTTTCTTGTAAAATTTTGAAACACAAAAAATCCCCAAATTGGGCTTTTACTTGAGTGACTCATAACCTAAATATATAATTGAATGGTATAACTAAAAATTAGATAGCCATCTTAATGGTTATTTAGTCTAATGTTGCAAATGCAAGTATACCAAGCAATTTTATAAAGATTCAAAAAAAAATCTAAATATCTATTATTAAAACTTTACATTATGTGTTGCCCTATAAAGGATGATTGTTGGTCTTAAAGTTATTTAGCTAACACCTTCTCTTAACCATCAATCTACTCCCTGATTTATCTATTGGGAAGCTCTTAATAACTGTTTTTGGTACATAAAATAAATGCCTTCCACAGTTATCATTAATTCTTATAGTGTTTTACTCTGGTAATTCATATCATTTTTTTCTTAAACGTTTGGTAGAATCCCCCAGTGAAATCATTTGGGCCTGGTGCTTTCCTTTTTGAAAGGTTATTAACTATTGATTCTATTTCTTTGAATAGACCTATTCAGACAATCTATTTCTCCTTGTGCGAATTTTGGTAGACTGTGCCTCTAAATGATCGCATTGGTGGGCATAGAATTGTTGATAATATTCCTTTAATATCCTTTTAATGTCCATGGGATCAGTAGTGATTGTCCGTTTTTGTTTTGATATTGTTAATTTTATCTTTTCTCTTTGGTTAACTTGGCTAGAGGTTTATCAATTTTATTGATTTTTCCCCCCCAAAGAAACAGCTTTTGGTTTTGTTGATTTTCTCTATTAATTTCCTGTTTTCAATTTCATTGATTTCTGCTCCAATTTTTACCATTTCTTTTCTCCTGCTTGTTTTAGGTTTATATTGCTCTGCTTTCTCTAGTTTCTTCAGGTGGAATCTTAGATCATTAATTTTAGAGCTTTTTTTCCCCCTAGCATTCAATGCTATACATTTCCCTCTAAGCACTGCTTTTGTTGCATTCCTTCCATAAATTTTGATAATTTTTATTTTCATTTTCACCGAAAACATTGTTTCTTTTGAGACTTCTTTAACCCATATGTCATTTAAAAATGTATTGTTTAATCTTCAAATATTTTGTGATTTTGCAGCTATCTTTCTGTTATTAATTTATAGTTTAATTCCATTATGGTCTGAGTACATAATTTATATGATTTCTACCTTTTTAAACTTGTTTAGATCTGTTTTATGGCCCAGAAAGTGGTCTCTCTTGGTGAATGTTCCATGTGAAAAGAATGTGTATTCTGCTGTCATTGGGTGAAGTATCGCACAAATGCTGGTTAGAACCAGTTGATTGATGATGTTATTCAGTTCAACAATATCCTCACTGATTTGCTGCCTGCTGGCTCTGTCAACTCCTGATACCGGTAGAAGGATGGCGAAGCCTCCAACTATAATAGAGCTTTTATCTCTTTCTCCTTGCAATTCTATCAGTAATAAAACACTGTATTATTACTTTGAATAAACAATTACCTATTAAATCAATTTAGAATAATTTTGCCTTACATATTTTGATGCTCAGTTGTTAGGAGCATACACATTGAGATTGTTATGTTTTCTTGGAGAATTGACCTCTTTATCATTACGCAATGCCCCTCATTATTCCTGATAATTTTCCTTCTGAAGTCTGCTTTATCAGAAATTAATATAGCTACCCAGATTTCTTTTGATTAGTTTGCATGGTACACTCCTTTACTTTTCTCCATCATTTTACTTTTTTTTTTAATAAAAGTTTTCTTTATTGTGGTAAAATACAAACAACATAAAATTTACCATTTTAACTATTTATAAGCATACATTTCAATTGTATTAAGTACATTCATATTGTTGGGCAACTATCACCATCCTCCATCTCCAGAACTCTTTTCATCTTGCAAAACTAAGACTTTATATCCATTAAACAATAACTCTGCACCCCACCCCCCTGGCAATCACCATTCTACTTTCTGTCTCTATGAATTTGACTACTCCGGATTCATCATATATGTGGAATCGTACAGTATTTGTCTTTATGTGACTGGCTTATTTCACTTAGCACAATGTCCTCAACGTTCATCCATGTTGCAGCGTGTGTCAGAATTTCTGTCGTTTTTCAGTCTCCCATCCCTTTAGTTTTAATCTATCTGTACCTTTATATTAAAGTAGTTTTCTTGTAGAATATATATAGTTGGGTCTTATTTTTGTATCCACTATGACAGTCTCTGTCTTTTCATTGGTTCTTTTAAATGTGGATTAAAAGAACCACATTTAAAATAATTACTCACATTTAAAATAATTACTGATCAAGTTGGATTAATATCTGCCATGTTTGTAATTGCTTGTATTCATTGAACTTGGTATTTGTATCTTTTTAAAATCTACACTCTTTTTATATCTTTTCAGGCTTTAATTGAACATTTAAAATGATTCCATTTTTTTTGTCTCTCTTAGCATATCAATTACACTTCTTTTAGTGGTTGCCCTAGAGTGCAATAGACATTTACAGGTAATCTAAATCCACTTTCAAGTAGCATTATATTGATTCAGTGGTAGTCCCAATTCCTTCCTCCTGTCTCTTATGACATTGTTGTCATTCATTTCACTTATCCATAAGCTATAAACACCTCACCTCATACATTGTTACTACCGTATTTCCCCGAATATAAGACTGGGTCTTATATTAAGTTTTGCTCCAAAAGATGCATTAGGGCTTATGTTCAGGGGATGTCATCCTGAAAAATCATGCTAGGGCTTATTTTCTGGTTAGGTCTTATTTTCAGGGAGACACCGTATTATTACTTTGAATAAACAATTACCTATTAGATCAATTTAGAATAAGAAAATAAAAAACTTATTTTACCTTCATTTATTCCTTCTCTAATTCTCTCCCTTTTATTAAAATAATGTAAGTCTAAGTTTCCGAGTTATATCATTTTCCTCTCTCTGAAGAACTCCTTTTAACATTTTTTGCAAGGCACATTTTACTGGCAACAAATTTCCTCAGTTTTTGTTTACGGAAGTCCTTACTTCTCCTTCACTTTTGAAGGATAATTTCACTGCATACAGAATTCTAGGTTAGTGGGTTTCATTCTGTTTTTTCCCAACACTTTACTTCCTTCTTGCTTGGATGGTTTCTGATAAGAAGTCCCATGTAATTCTTATTTTTGTTCCTCTATAGGTAAGGTTTCTTTCACCCTCTGGCTTTTTCCTCAAGATTTTCTCTTTGTCTTTGGTCTGCCTTTTTTTGGCAGTTTGAGTATAATATTCCTCGGTGTAGATTATCTGGTATTTATCCTGCTTGTTCTCTGCTCTTCCTGAATCTGTGGTTTGGTGTCTATCATTAATTCTGGAAAATCCCCAACCATTATTGTTTCAAATATTTCTTCTGCTCCTTTCTCTCTTTCTTCTCTTTTTGATAGTCCCAAATACATTGTAACAAAGTATTACACATGTTATACTTTTTGCAATTGTCCTTTTGTTCTTGGATATTCTATTCCATTTTCTTCATTCTCTTTTCTCTTTGCATTTCAGTTTTGATTTCTAGCATTTCCTTTGATTTTTTTCTTAGAGTTTCCATCTTTTTGCTTTCATCACCCATCTGTTTTGCATGTATCTATCTACTCTTTCTATCAGAGCCCTTAACATGTTAATTATAGTTATTTTACATTTCCTGTCGAATAATTCCAAAATCTTGTCATATCTGAGTCTGATTATGATGATTGCATTGTCTCTTCAGACTGAGTATTTTGTTGTCTTTTAGCATACCCTATAATTTTTTTGTTGAATACTGGATATGATATATGTGATAATAGGACCTGAACTAATCAGGTTTTAGTGTGAGGTTTTATGTTACTCTCATTAGGGTCTGGGCTATGTTTAATTTTTCTGTAGCTGTAGGTGCCAGAGACTTCAGTTTCCTCATTTTATTTTTATCTCCTCTGCTGTTTGGGGGTTTTCTTAAGAACTACATCTTATATAGAGTGTGTCTTGAAGCTCTCTCAGTTGTAATTTACTTTTATCATACTGGAGCCTGTTGGTATGATCGTAAGTGTAGTAGATTGAATAGTGTCCCCCCAGATTCATGTTCACCCAGAACCTCAGAATATGACCTTATTTGGAAATAGGGTCTTTGCAGATGTAATTAGTTAAACAAGGTCATACCAAATCCAAGGACTAATCCCTTATAAAAGGAGAGGACACTCAAGGATGTACACAGAAAGAAGACCTTTGTGATGATAGAGGTGGAGAAGAAGAACTACAAGCCAAGGACTTCCAATAAACACCAGAAGCTAGGAAGAGGTGAGGAAGAATTTTTCCCTAATGCCTTCAGAGAGAGCATGGCCCTCCAACACCGTGATTTTGGCCTTCTAGCTTTCAGAACTGTGAGAGAATAAATTTCTGTTGTTTAAGCCACTGAATTTGTGGTACTTTGTTATGGCAGCCTTAGGAAACTAATACAGTAAGGTAATGGGGGAGTAGAAGTTCTGTAATCTTATGATTAAATCTCAGTGGGCCTGAGGTCCTGGGCCTGACTTGCAGAAGCATCCTTGGCCTTTCTTTTTCTCCCCTTATGTGAGACAGGAAGTCTGGAGGGGGCTGGAGCTGTCTTGTTGCCCTTCGCTCAGGGCAGATAAGGCTGTAGTAAAGCAGTTTTCCTTGTGGTAGGCCTTTGTTAAGGAGAACAGAATGCCCTGTCTGGGCTTTCAAAAATGGTTACATTTTCCCTGAGCATATTTTGAAATGGTTACTTTTCTCTTCCTCTTCTCTGAATCATGGGGATGTTTTTCCCACCTTCACAGTGAGAACCTGGTGGGGCTCCTGGAGGTAAACCCCAGGAAAGTGTGGGGTCTCCCTAAGACTGGAACCCCAAGATTTTTAAAATCTCAAGCTAGTCCACGCTTAGCCTCCAGCAATTCATCAAACCATTTAACTGTTCCTACCAGTTGCTGGCTCCAACGGCGGCTTCTGCTCTTGGTAAGTTGTAATTCTCTGTTTTCCTCTCTCTCTCCAGATTTCAGGGTGGTGGTTTGTCCTGTGACCTCAGTTCTCTAACAGATCTAAGACAAGTTGTTGATTTTCAGTTTATTTAACTTTTTTCTTGTGAAGGGGAAGTAATGACTTCCAAGCTGTTTACATGTAGGAACTGTTTTATGACGGTTTTTGTTATTCAGAATTATACATAGTTTTGTATTGTGATTCTAGCCCCCTACTAATTTTGTTTCCTTTTAAAGGCATTTTTCTTTTATCTGCTGAAGACTATAGGAAAAAGACATGGGGTAACAAAAATGAGAAACATGGGAAAGTTACAGAAGCTCAGAATCTTATAAAATCTCTCAGAACAATGACTTTCTAGTCTATGATTCTGATTTCCCTTCTAGAGATTTCTTAAAGCTTCAGTAACCTCTCTTGTATCTGACCTTGGCGGATTATGGTCACTTCTCTTACTCTGCCACCAAGCAGTTCTTATCTTGTCCTTCTTAAAAGTTTCTTGTGTGTTTCCTTGTTTTGCTGTTACTCTGCAAACAATGTGAGGTCCAAGGCTCAGTCTTCTCTGTTCTTGATAGTTGTCTGCAGTCTCCCACAAAGCCAGTCTGTGATTAGGACTCTGAGAAAAAGGACCATTAGTTGAATGGGATTCTTTCCCCAAGTTGGTTTGGTGTAGAATGTATCATGTACATCACTGAATGGCCACTTAATGGCACATAAGCCCAGGCTTGTGCCCATGTGTCCATCCTGTGAGCCTGGCTCTAAAAGGGACACATGACCACTAGGAAGAGCCTTTCTGAATGACAACTAGAAATTTGCCCAAACTATCAATACATGTTCTTTGTAGAAAACTTGAGAAATACAGATAAGTATAAAGAGGAAAATAAAACATGATTCATAGTACCAGAGGCACTATTTTGGTAAAATTCCTGTGGCCTTTTTACTATGCATTGTTAATGCTCAGGGGAAGGATGAAGAGTTCTGCAAGAATCAACAAAAATCAAGGATTACTATTGCTGCGATTGTTATATATGTATACCAAAAGGGGTAACACAGTGGTTTAGGAACGTGGCTGGGCAGGAGCATAGCTTTTTGGTCCAATGTGTCTGGGTTTACTTATTGGATGACCTTGGGTAAGTGCTTCTCTGTGTTTCAGTTTCCTCATCTGCAAAATGAGACTGAAATTACCTACCTTCTAGGGGGGTTAGGAGTAGTTGAATGATCTGATGTACATAAAGCACTCACCACAGTGCTGGGAACAAGTGCTCAATAAATGGAGCAGCTGGGGGAAAAGAAAGGGAGGAGAAGGAAATAGAGACAACATAGTACATATGCTTACCATTGTACTTCCAGGGTAAGATTTCCTGCTTTTTAAATTGTGATGTATAACAGTTAAAAACCCAGGCTTTAGCTTGTCTTCACCAGAAAAATGCCAGCTAATAAATAAAGAAGAAATTATAGAATTAGGTAGTCATCAGTTTGCAAAGACCCCCTCCAAATAACTGATTCAGTCAATATCACGAACAGATACTAAAACCATGGGCTAAAGATTTTTGGGTACAGAATATTCACACAGTATCAAAGTATCACTTTGCAGATTATGTATTGATTATAGTGGAGAGACCTGCCAGACATCACCTTAACAAAATGATCAAAATTCAATTCATACGTAATGAGACAAACTAGATTTCTGGTCAAGATAGCAGAGTAGGTAAACGCTGAACTTGCCTCCTCTCACAACCACATTAAAATTACAACTAAACCACAGAACAACCATCACTGAGAATCACCTGAAGTCTAGGTGACCATAAAATATACAGAAGAAGTCACTTTGAGACTTGTAGAAGGGGTGGAGATTCAGACTGGGCTGGTACCACACCTATGTATGGCAGTTAAAAATCAGGAGGGATATCTTGGCTGCGGAGGTTCCCCCCCTGAGGAATGAAGGGTCCCAGCCCCACACCAGGCTCCCTCACTCAGGGTTCCAGTGCCAGGGAGAGAAGTTCCCATAACTTTTGGCTATAAAAACCAGTGGAGATTGTAGCTGAGTGAGTCAGAGGACTGCTGGAGTCGCAGGCCCTCCTTTGAAAGGGCCTGCACACAGACTTACTGACTTACAGACTCACTCGCTCTGGGGCAGCAGCTTGAAAGGCTCTAGGGACATACAGGAGGAACTGAATTCTCTGGCTTCAGGGTGAGGGCTGGAGGGGCAGCTTTCTCTCAAACAGAAGTGCTAGCAGTAGTCATTGTTCTTTCGATGAACCAACCCCCTCCCAGTGTGCAGACATTGGTAAGCTTCATATCAGAGTCTCCATCAACTTTGCTAACACCATTCACCCACCCTGGTGATTCTGAGACCCCACCTCACCCAACTTGTGGGCCTACCCAAGCCACTTCCAGTGGTTTTTCCATGCGAACAGCCTAACTTGGCTCATGCTACGGAAGTTCCTAAAATCTTTCAAAGGTTCAGAAACCCCAAACAAGCAGCATCTCGCTTTGGCTTTCCCTGTACCTCTTGATCAGCAGTCCCAAACCCAGCACTAGTGTCAGCTGGCCTCTGTTCCCAGCCTAGCCTCTCCCAGGCACCTCCAAGCCCAGCATGGGTGGTGGCCATATGT
This sequence comes from Rhinolophus ferrumequinum, assembly GCF_004115265.2. Classification (NCBI taxonomy): domain Eukaryota; kingdom Metazoa; phylum Chordata; class Mammalia; order Chiroptera; family Rhinolophidae; genus Rhinolophus; species Rhinolophus ferrumequinum. The sequence goes on from NC_046291.1 coordinate 7,327,537, forward strand.
GAATTGCTTTGTGGTTCATTCCAGGTGGCCCTGGGCAGGGCACAGGCTGTGGTTGAACTTTGCCTGTGGCTGGACCCCTCCCAGAAGGCCCCACGTCCATCATGCCCTGTGGTCTGCTTCCAGTTCAGCTGAAGTACCACGTTGCTGCCTCTGTGGACAACACACCCAAAGGGCAGATTGAGCAGGCACAAGAGCCCTGCTAAAGTGAATTCTGCTCTACAGCATCAGCCCCTGAAGAATATCACCTCCACTGCAGTCATGGCCAGTCCTCACAACCAATCAGCTTGAGGGTCAATTCCTCCCATTAATGTGCCAACAGTAACCAAGACTCAACTACAGCAGGAGGGCATGTACAACCCACACAAAGGACACACCTGCAGCACCCAGCTCAGGTGACCAGAGAGACTGCACCACTGGGCCCCACAGGACACCTACTACTTAAGGCCACTCTAGTAAGACTGGGAGACATAGCAGCTTTACCTAACACATAGAAACAAACACAGGGAGGCAGCCAAAATGGGAAGACAAAGAAACATGTTTCAAATGACAGATCAGAACAAAGCTCCAGAAAAAGAACTAAACAAAATGGAGACAAGAAATCTACCAGATGCAGAGTTCAAAACACTGGCTATAAGGATGTTCAGTGATCTCAGGGAGAATTTCAACAAAGAGATAGGAAACATAAAAATGGAGATAGAAAACAAAAAAGAACAAGTCAGAAATAAAAACTACAATAACTGAAATAAAGTATACATTAGAGGGAATCAACAGGAGATTAGATGAAGCAGAGGATTGAATCAACGATTTAGAAGATAAGGTGGCAGAAAACACCCAATCAGAACAGCGAAAAGACAAAGGATCCAAAAATATGAGGACAGTGTGAGGGACCTCTGGGAGTGTACCAACGTTCACATCATGGGGGTACCAGAAGGAGAAGAGTGAGAGCAAGGAATTGAAAACCTATTTGAGGAAATAATGATGGAAAACTTCCCTAACTTGGTGAAAGAAATTGATATTCAAGTCCAGGAAGCTCAGAGAGTCCCAAAAAAGATGAACCGAAAGAGGACCACACCAAGACCCATCATAATTAAAATGCCAAAGTTTAAAGACAAAGAAAGAATCTTAAAAGCAGCAAGAGAAAAGCAGTTAGTTACCTACAAGGGAGTGCCATAAAACTATCAGCTGATTCCTCAACAGAAACTTTGTAGGCCAGAAAGGATTGGCATGAAACATTCAAAGTGATAAAAACCAAGGACCTACAATCAAGATTACTCTACCTAGCAAAGTGAAGGACAGATAAAAAGCTAAGGTAATTCATCACCACCAAAGCAGTATTACAAGAAATGTTATAGGGACTTATTCAAGAAGAAGAAGAAAAAAAAGATTAAAAAATATGAATAATAAAATGGCAATAACTACATATCTATCAATAATTACTTTAAATGTAAATGGATTAAATGCTCTAATCAAAATACATAGGGTGACTGAATGAATAAGAAAACAAGACCCTTATATATGCTGCCTACAAGAGACTCACTTCAGATTGAAAGACATACACAGACTGAAAGTAAAGGGATGGAAAAAGATACTTTGTGAAAATGGAAACAAACAAAAAAATAGCTGGGGCAGCAACACTTATACAAGACAAAATATACTTTAAAACAAAGGCTATAACAAGAGACAAAAAAAGGACCCAGTAATCTCACTTCTGGATATCCAAAGAAACCCAAAATGCTACTTCGAGGAGATGAGTGCATCCATATATTCATTGCAACATTATTTACAGTATCCAAGATATGGAGGCAACCTGTGTGTTCATCAATGAATAAGTGGATAAAGAGGAGGTGGTACATATATACAATGGACTATTACTCAGCCATTAAAAAGAATGAAATCTTGCCATCTGCAACAACATGGATGGACCTAGAGGGTATTATGCTGAGTGTAGCAAGTCAGATAGAAAAAGAGAAATGCCATGTGATTTCATTTATATGTGGAATTGAAAGAACAAAATAAATGAACAGACAAAACAAAAACAAATTCATAAATACAGAGAATATTTTAAGGGTTTCCAGGTGGGAGGGGGGTTGGGAGGATGGGTGTAAAAGAGGAAGGGATTAAGAAGTACAAATTGGTAGTCACAAAATAGTCATGGGGATGTAAAGCATAGGGAATATAGTCAATGATATTGTAGTAACTATGTATGGTGTCAGATGGGTACTAGATCTATCGGGTGATCACCTGGTAAGTTATATAAATGACTAATCACTATTTTGTACACCTTAAACTAACATAATATTGTATGTCAATCATAATTTTAAAAAATTACTAAAAATAGAAAGATCCCCCACCCCCAAAATAATGGGACAAACTAAAATTATGTGCTACCTGATGTGATACATTAGGAAGGGAGGACACAATATCACCCATGTAGTATTCCTATCAAAAAACAGTTAATCTGAAGTATATCATGAGGAAGTAATTAGGCAAATAGAGATTGAGGAATAGTCCACAAGACTCTTAAAAAATGTCACATCATGAAAGACAAAAAAGGTGGGGGGACAGCTCTAGATAAAAATGTATTAAAGAATCAAATACAGTGTGTGAACCTTGATTGGATGCAGGATAATTTTTTGCAGGGGGGAGAAGGGGAACAGGACTTTATTGGGGAACAGTGTGTACATCCAGGACTTTTTTTTTTTTCCAAGTGAAGTTATTGTCCTTTCAGTCTTAGTTGTAGAGGGCTCAGCTCAGCTCCAGGTCTAGTTGCCGTTGCTAGTTGCAGGGGTCGCTGCCCACCATCCCTTGGCAGGACTCAAGTAATTGAACTGGCAACCTTGTTGTGGTTGAGAGCCCGTGCTCCAACCAACTGAGCCATCTGGGAGGCAGCTCAGCTCAAGGTGCCCTGTTCAATCTTAGTTGTAGGGGGCGGAGCCCACCATTCCTTGAGGGACTTGAGGAGTTGAACCGGCAACCTTGTGGTTGAGAGCCCACTGGCCCATGTGGGAATCGAACCGGCAGCCTTCGGAGTTAGGAGCAGGCAGCTCCAACTGCCTGAGCCACTGGGCCGGCCCAGGATAATAATTTTTTAAAAGAAGGATATAAAGACATTTGGGGAATAATTGGGGAAATTTGAATAAGGGCTGTTTATTATATAATATTATTGTGTCCATATTAAATTACTTGCGTGTGAAGATGGTATTGTGGTTATATAAGAGGATGTTCTTCTTTTAGTAGATGCAGATGAAGTATTTAGGAGGGAAAGTGACCTTATGTCTGCAACTTATTTTCAAATAGTTCAGCAAAAGAAGTGTATATATATATATATATATACACACACACACACACACACACACACACACACACACACACATAGTGTCTATGTGTGTGTGTACTCATTTACCCTTTATCAATCATATAAATATATATACAAATTATATGTATGTATATATGTATATATTATATGTATATATGTATTTTATTTATATATATACATATGTATATATACATATATATATATATACACACACATATAATTGGTAAAGGGTAAATGAGTATTTAATTTTCAGCTTTTCTGTAAGTTTGATATTTAAAAAAATAAAAAGTTGGGCATAAAGCCCAGATTTCAGATGAACGCTAGGACAAGCTGGCCTAGACATTGGGACTCTCTCCTAAGGAGAGTTGTAAAGCCTCTAGCTTAAAGACTCTGGCATAATCTTTTCTGGCTACATTTACTGTATGCCTCCTTTATGGACATCTGGTCTACCAAGAGGAAGTGTAATCATTATACTTGAATTGTATTTGGCTTTGCTTTACAGTTCTAAGAAAATTTCCATTTAGCTGATATTTAATAGGCCCTTGAGTAGTGATATTACTAATGTGCTCTTAAATTTAGACAACGGGACTGTCTTGAACAGGCTCAAGAGAAAGTGCAGTGAGAAAGAGGGTTTAGGTTGTGGGAATTTCACAATTATGTAAGGAGAACAAGAAGTCTGTGTGAAAGCCACTTTCTTTCCTAAGAAACATCTGATCTATGGTCACACATGACCACAAGAGTTCAGACCTGTCATCACATAAAGGAAGTAGGAAGTTAAGGTTCGTTTTTACTGGGTGACCCCTCAAGAAATAATATGGAACCATTAGGCAACTAACAGTGTATTGTATTGTTTACATAATCTCAAAGGTGGACTGTGAATTTTTCTTTTCTTTGTCACTCAAAGCAGATGGAGATTATCATTTCACAGAAAGGATGAATGAATTGGGAGGTCAGCTCTTGATGACTGAGGAAATTACAGTCACATAGTAAATGGGTAAGAATAGTGGGGGGAGTTCAAAAGATAAATCTGTCCCTAAATGCAATTGCATCAAGGGATAGGACATCCGTTTCTTTCCACCTGCCACTTCCAATCATTTGAGGCAGACTGCCTAGAGCACTAATTTAAGGATTCCTGGCTCAGGGAGAAAGAGTTAGTAATTGATTAGTGATGTCTCGTTATGATTTTTTTGAAGGAGTATAATGGCACGAATGACACATTTGCCATCTTTAAATTTCCAGCCCAAACCAAACTGGATGCTTGAAAAACACTAAAGCCTTCAAAAAAAACATTTGTTAAAGTAATGATTATAACCATAACTGATATTTGTTAAGTACTTGTATTGGGCCAGACAGTAATCTAAGTGCTTTATGTGTATTAACTCATCTAATCCTCACAACAATCTGCTGAGGTAAACACTATTATCATTCCCATGTTACAAAGAGGAATTGATGTCATCTTCAGGTCTTTGCTCACCTCCTCAGTAGGGGTTTTTCTGACTATTGTATTTTAAATTCCTGCTCTGTCCCTGTCATTCCCAATCTCCCTCCCCTGCTTGAATTTTCTCCTTGGTACCTGTCACCCCCTGACCTTCTATGTACGTTAGTTACTTGTTTATTTTCTGTCTCCTCTCATTAGAATGTAAGCTCCGGAGGGCAGGGATTTTTGTGTGTTTTGTGGACTGCACGATTTCTAGCAACTTTTCTAAGTCACTGCTTGGCACTTAGTTAGGGCTCAGTAAATACTTGTGGAATGAAAAAATGAGCCTTAGGGGAGGTAAATACCTTACCAAAGGTCACACAGCGACTTGGTGGTGAAAGATGGGTGTGGCAGATCTCAGGGTTCTCTTTCTGTTGGGAAGTCAAAGCCCCAGAAGCTACGGAGAATCTGAAGTTTACAGACTTTGGGAATAAAATAGAAAGGGAGCAGCTGGTCTTAAAGCCAGAGAGGCTTCCAAACTGACAAAATAGGTGCAGCTTGGGAAGGAGGTGCTGAGAAATTGCAGCTGCTGGGATGGAGACAAAGGACCAACACCTGCCTCCCAGAGAAGTAGCCAGAGCCCAGCTACACTACTACCTGCAAGGATTTTTTTATCTCAAGAACAAACAGATTGGGAGATGTCAGCACACAGGAACTACCGGGAGATTTTTGCCAGTGATGTGGGAAGAAGGGAAATAAGATTGTTGTCTGAAGGCTAAGCTTAAAAAATCAACAGATAATGGACCATAAGAGAGTTAAACCAAATCCCCTTCAGGAGACACAGTGGCTCTTGAGCCAGAGCCAAGGGCTTAGTTATCGGAAAAACACTGGAAGAGGACTATCAGGGTGGGGACACTGGTGGTGGTGGCTACACTCTGTCTGGGGCTGAGGTTAGGGGACCAGGCCCAAGGACACATGCACCCTACCTGGTGGTAGGAACAGCTCTTGTGGACATGACTGTGGGGCTGTGAAGCATTCAATCACGGAACCTGCTCAGAACTTGCCTTCTGGTTACGATTTGGTTTCCTGGGTGGTTTGGCTATAGTGACATAAGGTCCTGTTGATCAGAAGCTAGTGGGCTTGTAGCCTTGGGAGCTATGGTTCTCAGAATGACCTTGGCTAACATGAGCTCACTCCATGAGACCCACCCATCAGATTTCTGCGCCTCCAAGACTGAGGACCAGCCCTGGGAATCCGCGGGGGTGATGGGTTCCAGGAGACCTGGGGACTGCCAGCCTTCTCTTCCTGGTGGTATGTAGATTCATACTTATCACGTTCACGGTCTGGGACAAGGTCTATGCTGGGCATATGTATCCTGGATGTTTCCAGCCTCTACAGCCTCCTGGCTGATCCTGCTTTTTAATGCTCTCATTACAATCCGAGGGACCCAGGATTTTTACCAAGTTCTCCTCCCCCAGTAGTGTGTGGGAAGCTATATTAGTTTCCGGTGTCTTGTGTAGCAAATGACCACATAGTCAGTGGCTTAAACCAACACACGCTTATTGTCTTACAAGTCTGTAGGTTAGAAGGTGTCATAGGTGTCACTGGGCTAAAATCAAGATGCCAGCAGGGCTGCGTTCATCTGGAACTTCCAGGATAGAACCTGTTTCTGTGCTTTTTCCAGTTTCCGGAGACTGCTCTGCCCACACACCTGGGCTCATGGCTCCTTTCCTTCAAAGCCACCAACAGTGGGCTGTGTCCTTCTGTCATGCAGGGTGTCGTGCGGGGTCTCTGGTCCCGCTCCCCACATAAGAACGCAGGACACAGTGAGGCCAAAAAGGAACACCCAAGGAGCCATAGATAGGGGAGTCACACCACGATAGTCTCGCTGGCGGCTGGGTTAGAGACACGGGAAGCAGGAGCCACACAATCTGCGATCCACACTCCGCCCTTGCTAGCCCAGCCACCATCTTCTTGCTAGCCCCCCACTTGCTGCTAGCGTAGCCACAGCAGTTATATTAGTGACCAATGGCTCACTGGTTACAGCTGACGGCCAATTAGCCACAGCTGATGGCCATCCAATCACAGTTGATGGCCGTTTACTACCTGAGCCAGCACCTTTCCACGTGAGGCCGAGAACCTGGAAACTGCACTCCTGGCTCTGTTCCCACACCCTCTCACCTCATATCCCTCTGACTTTCTCTTCTGCCTCCTTCTTCACCACTCTTGTGATTGCTTTGGGCCCACCGGGATAATACACAACAGTCTCCCTGTTTTTAGGGCAACTGCTAGTAACCTTAGTTTCCCTCCATGTAACTTAACATATTTATATAATCTGGGGATTAGTACATGGACATCATTGGGGGACCCCCCAGGCGCCCCGAGGAATGCTCCAGAATTCACAAAACCTTCCTAGTGGCTGCTGGTCACCTCAGTCAGTGTCTGTCCTTCTTCACCTCTGGCCACCTCAGAACTACCTTCTCTGGGGTGCACATTCTCCCTGTTCTATTGCACCCCAAGTGTGGACCCAGGCATCATCCCAATGCCCCGAGGCCCAGTTGCAATAGGATGAAACCATCGTTGTAACACCTGGCACCAGAAATGCTCATACCCAGGGAAACTTCTCGACAACTGTGAGAGAGGAAGGTGGGATCTAAGAATGTGGGTGTCAGCATGAACCTGGGCCACAACTCAGAGGCTTCCAGAGCTCTGTGTGAGATAAGAGGAGACAGAAGAGTCAGGAAAGCAGTGGGGTGAGCGGAGCCTGCCAGAAAGAGGCTGGGGCCCCTGTGGGTGCAGGCCTGAGGCTGTTCTACCTCGACAGGGCCTAATTTTAGCTGTGGGGATGCCTGACTGACAAACCAAAGGTTGTGTTTCTGTGACGTGAATTCTCTCATCATCCTGCAGCCCCCAAACTTAAAAAATGCTCAGGACACTCATGACTGCCTATGGGCAGGAAATCTTGATGAAACTCTGGAAAGAAGATGACATGTAGAGTGGCCATGGAGATGTCAGCCATGCCTGCCCTGATAGCTCACAGAAAACTTGGGAACAGGGCATCCCAGGGGCATCCCAGGGAGGGGGCATCCCAGGGAGGGCTTTGTTCTTCTGCAGCCCCTTGAGATCCAGAGGAGCCAATCTCATCTAGAGCTCCAGGGTGGCGATACTCCAGCTGACTTTTGGATCTCATAGCTAAGACCAGTGCTAAGACCAATCTGTACGTGTTTTTTTTTAATTCATTTTTTTCTTTTTTTATTTATTTTAATTTTCTTGGGGAATATTGGGGAACAGTGTGTTTCTCCAGGGCACATCAGCTCCAAGTCATTGTCCTTTAATCTAGTTGTGGAGGGCGCAGCTCAGCTCCAAGTCCAGTTGCCGTTTTCAATCTTAGTTGCAGGGGACGCAGCCCACCATCCCATGCGGGAATTGAACCAGCAACCTTGTTGTTGAGAGCTTGTGTTCTAACCAATTGAGCCATCCGGCTGCCCCTCCAGAAGCTCAGTGGCAGCTTGTTGTCCTTCAATCTAGTTGTAGAGGGCGCAGCTCGCTGGACCATGTGGGAAACGAACCAGCAACCCTGTTGTTCAGAGCTCGGGCTCTAACCAACTGAGCCATCTGGCTGCCCCTAGTCTGTACTTTTTAATCGTATGTTACTGAAGGCTCCGGGGTAGCAGGAGAGCATTCCAAACCAGAGAACACTCAAAGCGGTTGCCAGATTTGTGACTTCCGGCCCCCAAGCTGCACACCTCCCAGGCTCCCTGCTCTCTGCAGGCCCTGGCCTACTGCCTGCTGGAGGATTTGCCTTTGACCATGTCGTTTCTATCTGAGGTCCAGGAACCCCCTCGCTCCCCAGTTTATTCTTCTCTGGACCCAGAGAAAGAGGGGGGAGTTCCTTTTAATTCTCAATTCTCAGGATCCTAGGCAACTCCAAGTTGTAACTGGCACCAACCGGAGTTGACAGATTACATTTCTCTGGGTCAACGATGGACTATTTTTAAGGCTCTTGATAGGTGTCACCAAATTGCCTTCTAGAAACCACATAAGGATGTCCCTTTCCCTAGCTTTCTGCCAGCACTAAGCATTGCCATTTAATAAATCTCTGCCAATTCGATATTAAAAAAACACCTCATTTTCATTTTCAGTTCTTTGATTACATGTGAAGATGTGTTTTTAAAATATGCACGTTACTTCTTTTGAATGGGATGAGTAATAATGAAAAGCCTATTTCAAATGTCACTAAGTCTCTATTTAGGTATGAGAAAAAAAATGTCAATTCATATGGAGGTGTCGTGATGTGTGTAACTTTTGTTATGAGAGTTGAGGCTGCGGGAGGGGAAAGGAGAAAAACAATAGAAAAGCTAGGAAGAAGGGAAAGGGAAGAACAGAAGAAATAAAAGCAGGGAAGAAGAGATAGAAAAAGAAAAATGGAGAATCGCTTTGCATTTTGTCCCAGGGGCTTTGCCTGGGAGATAGGCTAGTAGGGGATGGTTGAAACGAGCCGCAGTCAGGGGACCCTACACTCTGCCACATCATGTCCAGGCCAGCAGTTCTCAAACTGTGTGACTTCAGGATCCCGTTACACTAGTAAAAATTATTAAGGACCCCCAAAATCTTTTATTTATGTAGGTGAAATCTATCAGTATTTACTATGTTAGAAATCAAAACAAAAGCTTAAAATATTTACATAAATAATATTTTTTTGAAAAATACATTTTCCTCAAGTAATTAGTGAGAAGAGAGGCATTATTTTTACAGTTTCACAAATGTCTCTGATGTCTGGTTTAATAAAAGGTGGCTGGCCTTTCCTTTTTGCTTCTGCATTCAATCTGTTGTGATACCACCCATCACGTAGCCTCTGGAAAACTTCACTGTGCATTCATGAGGACAAGTGTGGAAAAAGCTCATAACATCTCAGTATTATAAGAATAGTTTGACCTTGTGGGGTCCCTAAAAGTATTGCAGGAACCCGTCAGGGGTGCCTGGACCACAGTTTGAGAACTAGTGATTTAGGCAGGGGGAAATTGATATAAATTCTGTCCTCCTTCTCCAGGAAGGGGTATCTAACAATATGTTGAGGTCCATGAAAACATTCATGCACTTTGACACAGTGATTCCCTTTCAGGGAATATATTTTAAAAGAATAATCCCCAAAGAAGGAAAACTATTTAAATGATCTATAATTGGGGAATGGTTAAGTAATGCTGGTATATCTACTTAACAGAATATTTTATGGTTTAAAAATTATAATTATGAAGATTATATAGTAGCATAAAAGGAATATATATCCCTAAGTGAAAAATACAAATTATGAAACAGACTCTTCACTATGCCTACCATTCTTGGAAGACTGGATACCTATAAACAAAGCCTTGAAGGGAGAAGGGGAAAATCAGATCTGTCTGCTATATGGGCAAGAGATTACAGAAGTTTTTCTTTTGTGTCCATGTTTATTTTGATGTGTGCTCCTTTTTGTTTTGCAATAAGTAAAAATTGAAATAAGGGCTTTCTAATCTGTCTTGCTCCTCTGGGTTGGTGTAGTCAGGCAGGAGCAGAGAGCCGAGTCACCTAGGGCCCCAGAGCTGGGGAAGAAAGGGTGGGGGGCACAAGGAGGGGCTCCAGTCAGGGGTGGGGACTTGCTGCTTCAGCTCATTCCATGGTGCCCTTTCAGGGGTGACATAAGAAACCTTTGGCTAAGCAGCTGTTATCAAAGGCTTGTGGGGAGATGACAGAAGACCAGGTGTGAGGGATGGTGCTTCACTTCATAAGTGGGAAGGAGAAGCTGGTGAGGGCAAGTGAACCAAGGTTCAGGGCCGCACTGTGTCTAAAGGAGCTGGGTAAGGGTAGCTGCAAGGCTGCTGGTGCTGGGTGGGTCTTGGCCCAGAGGGAGCGAGGACTGCAGGACCCGGAGGGAAATTTATCAGACACCAAAGCTTCCTGGGCTAGAGAGTTAGGACACAGAGACTCCGCGTGGACACAACCATGCTGGTAGCCGTGTGCAGGCCATTAGACTCGGAGGAGACTAGTTGAGTTAAACACAGTGGTGCTTAAAATACAGTGCTGAAGTCCTCACGTCCAGCCCCAGATTCGGTGTTAGTGGGAAAGGAGTAGAGAGTGTGAAATGGGTTCTATTCCCCCGAGCTGTGAATACAACCAAATCCCTAATGACACCTTGCAACGTGGATGCAAGCGTCTCTGACTGCACGCATGCTCTTTGATTGTGCTCTCTCTCTTCACATTGGAGCAGGGTTGGCTGCCTTACATCCAAGGGGCCGCTGACTGAGGTTCAAAGGTGGCTGCTTCAGCATACCTCACGATTTCCGTCTTTGTCTCACCTCGATTAAGGTCATGTCTCACCACTGGTTTCAATGCTTATGTTTTTCCATTTTTCATTCATAGACATGAAACAGTGAGGAGTAACCTCAGTAAAATGCCCCATGACCAGCAAAACTATGTGGTACAGACCAAGAGGGGCAGGTGCACTAACAGCTACTGGCTGCCAGGCAGGTGCTCCAGATGATAATTCAAAAGGTCAGTTTGACACTAATGGGTCTCTCTGAATTGGGTGTGTGAAAGGTGTTGGTCTGTATTGTGGCCAACGTAATAGGGCTGCTGGAAAGTTGAATACACCAAAGTCAAACATGGGAAAGCTGACAACAGATTAGGTTGAGCAAAGTTCAGCATGAGCCTATAACTCTTATTTATTTTGGGGGGTTCACTAGAATGTCATGTGACTAAGATGCTCTGCTCTCCAGTTTGGAGGTATGTCTCGCTGAACCTCTGTCGAGTCCTAAAGAACCTTACTGAGCACCCACCTGTCATGGTCCCGAGAGGCCCAGGAGTTCCCCAAGGGTCTGATGGGTCAGTCCTGCATGCTTCCATCTCTGCCAGATGTGGGACCAGGATGAGCAGGAACTTGTCCATTGGGACCCCCATGCAATCAACTTCCGCCAATCTTCTTTCATGAATTTCTTCCCCACACCCACTCCCGTTGACCTCATGACATCGCAGCCTAATAATACTTCAAGGTGCATCTCTTCTGTTCAGGACACTCCCCCCCGCCCCCAAAATCAATACATGTCTTTTATTGCACCTTCAAAATATCACAAAGTTCAGATTCCCTCGGTGTCTTGACGTCTTGGTGCTTCTGTAGCTGGACGACTTACACCTTATTCATCAGCTTGCTGAACTGTTCCTTTTTCAGAAACATAGACACCATCCAAAAATGTTCTGATATCCTTGTTTTTAACTGTTGTGGCTTGTTGAATCAAAGCAGCTGAATTTGATACAAGTTCAATATCATTTCCTCCAAGAATTAACTCATCTTTCTGGGCTTGAGATACTGTACAAGCAACCCCTGACCTCATCCGAACCCTGCGGATGTATTTTTCACCCAAGAAATTTCGGATTTTAACAAGACAACCATTCTTCTGAATAACGATGTTGATGGAGAAGTGAGCACACACAGACCTCATCTTGTAACGGAAGCCCAGCGTAACACCCTCGAGCATGTTCTGTATGTGACTACAGATGGTGCGGACAGTAGCCAGCTCCTTCTTATTTCCCCACCATTTGTCAACCCGTAGTCTCTTCTTTTTCTTTACATGGAGACTGAGCTCTGCATTGATGTGACTGAAGTCCCTCCACAGGGTGCATCTGGGGCCCTCCCAACAATTGTGGTCCCTTCAGTGACGTCCACATTTTCTGGAATGTCCACAGTCTGATAGCTGAGAACGGTCTTCATCCTCTCAGTAGATTCAGCAAGCAGCTGTTCAGGACACTTTTTAATGCAATCACTGCACCATCCCTCATAGCTAACAAATTTAAAAGTTAGTCTTTATTACCATCTACCACCCAAGCCATACCCATTTCCCCAATTGTTTCAAAAGTGTCTTGTTACAGCTGGTTTCTCCAAATCAGGTCAGGACCCAAATGAAGGCACACATTGCCGTCTATAACAGCGTTCCCTCTTGTTGTTTTTTCTTTTTGTGTCATTGGTTCGTTGAGGAAACCGCATCACTTGCAAGTACATTCTTAATGCACAGCACGTAATTGAAATCCCCTCCCAGCACTCACCCTCAAAATACACTCCATACAGAAGGCCTCCCTGAACTCTCTTTCAGTCTCTTGCTCACGTCCCATCCGCCCTGTCCGACCTCCCCCTAACTTGGTGTGCAGTGCTTTCCTCTCCCACCTCCACTATCTTTTTGCACAGATCATTCCGGTCTTCCTTAGTGTTCTCCCTGCTTAGCCCGTGACCAGGATTTGTTATCACAAAGAAGAGCCCAGCTGAGCCAGAGGGCACACATCCTTCCTCTTAGATGCTGGTGGTGGAAGGAATGAGGTTCCAGCACAGTGACAATACTTGCTCCTGTTTTTCGGAGGAGGATATGAGGGCCTCGTTAGCTGTCCGGGTATCTGCCTTCTTCACCAGGCAGCGTCTGTGATTGGAAATGCATCTTAATTCATCACTGCAATCTCAGGATGTGGCACATTGCCTGTCACCTGAGGGCGTCAAAAAGGACTTCTTGTTGTGGGTGGGCACGGGCTGGGTGCCTTCTTTGTCATCTTTGGATCGGTGGCCTGTGCCTGAGGAGTCGTGATGACTAAGGCCCAAGTCAATTTATGACAGAGCTTTCAGTTATATTCTCTCTGCTCATGAAAGATCATCTTAACCTCTGGCTGTAGCAAACGTCCTGCATAACACTGGTGTTGAGTCATTCTCGGGGATCCCACATACACGATATTCTCGTTTTCACTCTGAGAATTCACTCTCGTGCCATGTCACAGTCATCTCTGCGGCAGGCCTTTCCCTCTGAATTATCCAGCAAGGGTTACTGGAATCCAAGTCCCTTCAGATACCCTCCACGAGCTTTCTTCCCTTCATCTCTGAACTGGTGGGGTTTGCCCACACTGATGAGACCGTACACATGTCAGTGCTTAAACTTGGGTGTGATGAGGCCATTGCTTCTTCATTTTATCCAGGGCTTGTTTCTGTTTTGAGGTCCCCTTGTGTTGGTTAACACAGGATTCGTCTCCTCTTTCCCCAGGATCAAGTGTGTGGAGTGGGGCTATGTAGGGAGTGGGGTCAGGGTCAGGCCTCGGCCTCCGGAGCTTCTTTGACCCACGCTGAGTGACATCCACGAGGAGCGCTGGCCTGACATGGCCTGGGCCATCAGTCCCCCAGGCTGTGCAAAACCATTCACACTCCTCTCTGCGTGGAGGTGTGCCTGCTTCTCCCCTCACGGGCTCAGTGGTCATTCCGTGGCCCCTGATGTAGAATCCCCCCAGCGCCGACTGGAGGAGGTGCCTCCTGGTTTCCCACCACCCTCAGGTGTGCAGGGGTCAGCCTGGCTCCCATGCCAGGCCGGACCACCGGGATCTCTGGGAAGCTCGCACGCTGCCTCAGTCTCCACCGGGGCAGGTGGAGCAACACCGCCGCCCTCCTTGCTTTCTGATCCCCACATCCCATATGAGGCTCTGTCATACTCTCCCTGTGACTCCCTCCCTGTGGAGAAGTGACAGGAAGGCACAGGGCCCCTTCTCAAAGACCCGCTAGTATCTTGGAGTGTTTGCAAGGGAGTCACTGTAATTAGGGCAAGTGAGGAGAAGAGGGGAGCAGAGGACAGTGAAGAGCCTCTGGCATAATTCTGCATTCCCAGGTGGTTGGGAGGTCTGGAGGCTTCCCCTGGCCCGTGGGCTGCGATGAGGGTGAAGATTGTGCCATAGCAGGAAGGTTACTATTTGCTAGCACCTTGGCTCCATCCATCTGGGTGTCTCTCTGGAACAACCTGCCACCACCTTTCCTGCTAAGGGCACTTGGGGTGCTTGGGAGGCTAGGACTGCGGCTGTGGGGAGGGACAGGCGGTCATGTACCAGATAGGAGGTAATGGAGCTGGATAGGATTTGGGGTGGTTCAGGGGTGTGCCTGTCTGAGTGTGTAGCTCTGTGTATTTGGGTGACTACGTATAGTTTTCTGACTTTAGATCTCCTTATGCATTTGTGTGATTTGTCTGTACTGTAAAAGCCTGTCTTTGGGAGTGAGTGTGTCTGTGGGAGCATAAGCATGTGTGGTTGTTTTGGGGAGTATGGGTGTGTATGTGTGTGTCTGTACATGTCCACATACGTGTATATGTGTGTGCGTGTGTGTGTGTGTGTGGGTGTGTATGTGTATCTGAGGGCGGGTGTGCACGATTCTGGCTGTGAGCCCATGAAAGTCTGAGGAAAGACCACAACACACAGCACAACTGTTCTGGATCCTGGGACTGAACTGATTGGGCAAAGTTCCCTTAACGGAAAGGTGGTCTATTTACCAATTTGAGCCCCTCTAGGAGCCAGTTAAGAAGGAGAGACTTCCTGAGGGAGAAAATAATGAACAGCCATGTGGAGTCCTGTCATCTTTTGCTGCCTGGGCCCCTCACCCAGACAGGAGGCTGGGCTGGGGCGAGGTTGGCTGCTGGGCCTGGGACCACACACTCTAGTTTCCTGAGACAGGCCATTTTGTGTAAGCTGAAGCCTCTTTTCTGACATGTTCCAGACGTCCCCGCATGCTGGCAAACAAGCTCAGCCTGAGCTAACACACAGCCCCTTTGTCTAAGAGACTTCTCTTAGAAATGTGGTCACTGTGGTGTTGAAATTGGGGTGCCTGCCAGCCATTTCTGAGGGCGAGAGGAAAAATACTGGTCCCTCCCCCAGGTGTTTGCTCTGAGGCCCAGGTGTCCCTGCAATGAAGGGGCCTGTGTGTGCTCATTTGTCCAAGTGGAGGAAAGGGGGTACCTGTGTGCATCTTGAGAGCCAGAGAACATCTGTGTATCCTGGGTGCTGTCAGCTGGAAGCGGGGACTTGGACCAAAAACCCAACAGACAATCTCCTTCCCTAGGGGGTGGAGTCAGGGAGAGAAACACTCAGACTGAAGGGATAGGGCAGTCCCCACAGCTCCCTGACTGATCTGCGGTGGCCAGTTTCTCCACATTTGTAGGGGACTTTCCTGGTTTTAACACTGAAAGTCGAGTGTCCCAGGAATCCCTACAGCCCTGGGCACCTGGGACAGTTGGCACCGAGGTAGCAAGCTGGGGCCTTCTGAGGGGCAGCTGCCTGTTGCCCAGGAAGTGACCTCAGGTCCCCGAGAGCACTGTGAGGGGGCGGGGGACAGGGAGTGGGGAGCCTGGGAATTTGGCTCATCACCCTCGGACTGGCCAAGGTGGTTTTCCCACTGCTTCTGGTTTGTGTCCACCTTCCCTGGAACCATGAGCTCGGGGTTGGGGCTTTCAGAGGAGACTCGTGCTGTTAAGAACTTACGTCACATTTGGTCTCCAGACTTCCCAAGGTCTTGCAGCAGACAAAGCCAACAGAGCCAGGGGCAGAGAGTGTGGCTGGGGACCCATGAACGTGTAATTGAAGCTTATTCACTGCTTCTGGTAAGAGAGGTGCCGAGAGGTCTTGGTCCCCGTGCAAACCCAGGTTTTGTGATTCCACACCTGGACTGGGTTAGCAGCCACCAAGTTCTGTCGCTTGAGGAGAGAGGTAATCAGCCTTTTGTGTTAAAAAGGATGCAGAGAAGAAACAGCCAGGCCAGTGAAGGTAGCACAATGCCCAAAAGGTAGCGCAGTGCCAAGGCCAGTGCCCCGTGGAGGCAAATGAGTCTGTTAGCTCCAAATGGGAGAATTTATAAGGTGGACAAGGAAAGCACCTGACCCCAGATGACAATACGGGCAGGCAAGGTGGCTGGGAGCAAGACGGGCTGACCAGAGGTTGACCCGGACCTCTGCGGTAGCAGGCTGCTTTGAGGCAGCTGTAGGTGTGAGTTTGGACACCTGTCAGGGACTTCTGAGTCCACACTTGGATAGGGAGAATCTGGTAATACCTCCCCTGAGAACCTAGGTCCCTGCCTCCTCTCTCCCATTCTGGCAAGCTTCCATCCCCACTACCTCACAGCAGGGCTTTACCCCTCCTGCTGCCAAAGCCTCTTCCACCCAGGTAGCGTTTGCTCTGCCAAAGGGATCCCCTCAGTCACTGTCTCTTAGGAGGCTGAGGTGCCCAACTAACGAAGCTCTGAGAGGTAGGTCCAGGTGTCCACTGGCACAGACAGCAGGCCTGGGGAATGGCCCAAGGGAGGGGAGAGGATGGGAGGAGGTGACAGGGTAGGGCTGGAGTTGGGGCAGGTGAGCAGTCTGCCCAGGTGGCTGGTGGCCACAGAAGGGCCAGAAGGCAGGTCAAGGGCAAAGGAAGAGTGAAGAGCAGAGAAGGAGGCCAACTGGACAAGGAAGAGCAAGGAGGGGTGGGGACTGGCAGGGCAAGGAAGCACGGGACTCCAGGGGGCCTGTGGGGGCAATAGGCCTCGTGGGTTCCAACGTGAGGAGGGGCCCACTGGTGAGAGATGGGAACCTGCTGGGTGAGGTGGGTGAGCAGGACAGTGGGGGCCTGCAGAAGGCAGGGGTGGAGGAGAGCAGGTAAGGGGGAGGAGGCAAGGGAAGGGGGAGGAGAAGGGGTGGGAGGGGTCAGCAGGATAACAGTAGGGCTGCTTTTTCTTCATTATTACCAGTGAGCAGCGTGAGAGCCCAAACTGACTGTGGGGCTGTTGAATCTGAGTTCTGTCTGCCTCTGTTCCCTCAGACTTTAGGATCTAGAGAATGATCGCTGAAAGCCTGCCTGCAGCACAACTGTGCCCATGGTAGAGATGAGGAAACTGAGGCCCTGGCGGAGGCCAGCAGAGGCAGCACTTGGGCCAGAGCCAGGTGGCTTTTTCACAGGAGGCTGTTAAGTGATGGGATCAGGGGCCGGGACAATGAGCAGTTCTGGGTCAGGATGGAGGGCAAGACTGAGCAAGAGATTGGGCCGTAGATGCCTCTGGGCAGCTGGAAGAGGAAAGACCACCCTGCATGGAGACGGTCCTGGCAATCAACACCTTCCTGAGTTCAGAACTTTGAGGCGGTTGTGTAGTTAGCACAGAGGCCTCTGTGCTATCATCTTAAAAATATTCATACTCATATTCTTTTCATTTAGGAGAGGTGTAGATCCAATTATTTTAATGAACACCGAACACATAATAGCTTACATAATAGCTTTCCCTTCATATAACATTATGTGAATCATAGAACAGAAATGAATGTACCTTTACAGAAATCTTGGTAATTTAAAAATTACCTAATACAATTAAGACTTTTGGTCACCTTATGTTATAATATCCATCCAATGCGTGAGTAATTTTCTACCTTCAAAACAAATTAGTAGGGAACACAGTTTTGTTCTTGTGACATCCTCTGACATTTGCTCTGTCCTGTGGGGACACCCCTCAGAAAGAGCAGTGACAACTTGAGGGGGCAGGTTGCTGAGGAGACAGGTGGGATGGGCTGCAGATGGGAGGTGAGTTTCTCTAAGCAGCAGAAACACCTTGTCGTTTGGTGGTTGGATGCAGATAGCTGTTTTGAGGACAAGCTGCTATAAGTTCACACTTGATAAGCCAGATTTTCTCTGTCAAGTTGGAGGCAAAGGTATCTGTGGGTGGTGGGAATCCCAGGGAGGGCTTAAGAAGGAATGGAAAAGGCTTGGATGCGGCTGACCTTGCACCAGGAAGGGATGCTGGTGCTCTCAGACCACCATTTTGAGTGGCTCCTTGTGGGGACAGAGCCCCAGAGAGCAGTTTCCAGGCTCTCGGCCTCACTTGGAAAGGTGCTGGCTCGGGTAGTAGATGGCCGTCAGCTGTAACTAGTTGGCCATCAGCTGTGACCAGTTAGCCACTGGCCACTGATATAACTGTCGTGGCTGAGCTAGCAAGCGCGGATTGCAGTTAGCAAGGGGTTTGTTGTTTGGCAGAGAAGCGGATGGCAGATTGCCGCTCCTGCTTCCTGTGTCTCCAGCCCAGCCGCCAGCGAGAATATAGTGTTATGAACCCACTATCCATGGCTCCGTGGGTGTTCCTTTTTGGCCTCACCATATCCTGCATTCTGGTGCAGGGAGCGGGACCAGAGACCCTGCATGACACTCCTTTTGCCCCATTGGAGCGTTTTCCACTGGCTCAGTGGCCTGGGTGTGGAGTGGAGAAGGAGTGGGGGACGGACCCAGGCTGGGGACAAACAGGGCACTGGGATGGAGGGTCAAGGCACCACCCACTGGGTGTGGAGGGAGGGCTAGAGGGAGAGGAGAGCTTTCAGGAGCTAAGGTACTCCTGTAGGAAGGGGGGAGCCCAATGGTAGGACCTGAGAGTAGGATGAGGTCATGCTGTAAGTGCAGAACGTGGAAATAAAAAGGCAGGTTAGAGTAGGACTTACAGTTGGGGTCTTTGAAGTCAGGCTTCTTACTAACTGGGTCAGTGGACAAGCCGTTTCACTCCTCAACATCTCCGTCTCCACACCCGGAAAATGGAGGTGCTCATAGGCCCTGCCCCATGGAGCTCTGTGAGGATCCCATGAGGTGAGGCAGTGTGTGTTCAGCCTGGCAGGTACAAATCTGGTCTCGGAATAATCGCCGAGTCCAACCGTGTACACTCGACCTTGCTGTACTTGTTTCCTCCTCTGTAAATGAGGCTAGTGACAGTGTACGCCTCATAGGTTGTTTGAAGAATGAACTGAGTTTATTTATAAAGTGTGTAGGCTACGGACTGGTCCTCAGGACTTGCAATATAAATGGTGAAGGGTGCCTTTGCTGTCATTAACGAAGCCTCCTCGAAGGGCTGGGTCTTTTAGGGGTGGGGAATGTGCCAGGACTGGGGGGAGACCAGGAAGATATCTGATGACAATTAGGAGCAGAGGTGGAGGACTCCATGTTTGGAGGCAAGAGGTTCTGGGGACAAAGGGTTTTTGCTGACCTCACCCTTAGAGAGGAGTGGGGAGGGGGAGGGGCCTGGGACCTCCCCTAGTCTAGACCTGCTTGGCCGTTGCTATTGGAGAAGACTTTTTTATCATCCAACCCAGGATGGGTGTGTGTGTGTGTGTGTGTGTGTGTGTGTATTTTAAATCAAAATTAAAAGCTTTCCAGGAAGGAAGTGAATAACACTTAATCTAACAGTGGAGGGATGAAGAATTATTACAATCCTACAAGACAAGTCATGGGAACAAAAGGACATACTCTTATACCCAAGTTAACCAAGTCCATGTAGCAAAACAACGATAAAAACGTGTGTATGTTTGGGAGAGGTGGGAAGGGATGAAGTGAGGAGAAAACGTCCACAATAAGTAGGACGGACATTTAATAATTAAAGCGTGAAGGAAACTATTAAGCTCCAGATGGAGACGTGGGCTAAAGACATAGTCCACTTGATGTAAAAGGAAGCGTAAAAAGAAATATTCCATAAGGGGCCACCATTCCCCCGCCCCATGTCTCCAGGAAATATGCAAGTGTAAATATGCTGTGACCTGTGGCAGGTGTCAAGGAGCCAAGTAGAGACAGAGGTGAGAAGCCCCCGGGGCCCAGGCCGGAGTGGGGCAGGGCCCCTGGTTGCCAGGCAGAGTGAGGAAAGGCCCGGAAGCTCCCAGCATGCTTCAGCCAGGACACTGCCCCCTTAAGGCCAGACCTTGAGAAGCCTGGACAAGACAAGCCAGTTGTGCTAACTTGGGACGTTTACTTAGAATTCTGAAGATGGGGAGAAACTCCCAGGAAGTGCTGGCCCCGGGAGTTGGCCCCTCACACAATATTTCCTCCCCCGTATTCAGCAGAAGGGGAAGCTTTGGATGTCCATCTTTTCCGGAACACGTGGTCTTTATAACCTTCGTGGTGAATGGCCCCCTCTGTATGCTGTGGAATTTCAATGTCTGGCGTGAAGATGGGCTTTGTCTGACACCTGCACACTACGGTGCCTCCAGGCCACAGGAGGGCCATCAGTGGCTAACGGCAGGGTGATTGTGGGCAGCGGGGAGCTCTGAAAAAATTACCAGAGTTACAACAGGAACTGAAGGGAAGCCCCACACCCAGATATCTGAGTATCCAGAACTTTCTGCCTTAAGCTCCCCATGACATTGCCAGTGAGAGCCAGAGGGGGCGTGTGGGAGGGGAAGGGTGGACTCTAAAGGGTTGCTGCCCCTTTCGTGTTTGACTCAGTCTGGCCTTGATACTAAGCTTTGTGACCTTAATGCTGTCAGCTGCCCAGTACTCACTTTCAAGGAGACTGGACATTTCAGTCTCTGTAGGTGGCTCTGAGGATTCAGCTGTCTTTTGGGCAACTAGGGGGCAGGGTGGGGGCAGTCATTGGGGACTCGGATCAGTCTCCAGGAAAGGGCCTCATTTGTGCTCCTGTGGAGTCAGCAGGCTAAATGCACAGGGCCAGCCTGAGGACAGAACTGTGACAGAGCGTGGAGGTTGGTGCAAAGGGTGGGAGGGCACAAAGAGAGCTGGGCCTGTTTACCTCTCCCTGCCTTTCCGTCCTCGTTTTCTCCTGCCCTCCTCTCTCTGTTGAGGCCTCTTATTTCTGGGGTCCCACTCCCCTCAGTGGTGTCTGGAAGTGGGGGAGGTCTCTGAACTCTCAAGTACCTGATGCCTGCTGTGATTATACAGACTTCTGAAAATGGTGTTTTTGATATGGTGCTATTGTCTGTCTTGACCACCCCTGCCTGGAACAGAGCAGACGATTAACAGATACATGTGGATTGAATGAACGTATGACCACAATTTACAGAAGTTAGGCAACGAGCCAAGTTTACAAAGTGGCTACATGGGGGAGCGACTACTGCACGGGGCCTGCCTGAGCTCTCAGTGGAATCTTCTCTCAGAAGATCACATTACATGATCCTAACTGCCCTCCCCCCGCCCTGATCCTGCCTCCTGAGTGGGTCTGTCCTGCGTCCTGTCCCTGAACTGCCCCATCCCACCGTAGCTGGCCCTGACTTGGGTGGGTGTTGAAGAAAGGCACAACACTATTTCAGGTTTCTCTTTTATGAGGTGGCTTCCTGTACAGTGTTCCTGTCCAATGCATGTGTTCCCTGAGAACTCTGAGCAGCCCTGCTCCTGCTCCTGTCTGGCTGGCCGGCCCTCCAGCCTCAGCTTTTGCCATTCCCCCAATACCCAGGCCTTCAGTTACACAGAGAGACCCTCAGAATCCCCAAAATGCAAAGTTCCTCCCTCCTCGTGTGTGCACTTAGGCTGTTCTCCTTTCCCCTAGTTTCCGCCCTCATCTGTCCCTTGACCCTGTTTCCCTGAGCAGCTCCCTGGGTAGAGGCAGCTCCCCTGCACTGCTCTTGCCCAGCACAAATCACCCCGCAGGGCCCCTCCCTGCTACTTCCCGGACATGCTCCTGGCCTCCTGCCGCTGCACCCGGATGCCCCAGCCTGGACAGCTCAGCTCAGCTTAGACTGGGCCAGTGGCCTGGGGGCCTCTCTTGGTGGAAGGGCTGCCCAGAGCCCTGTCTTCACGCCCAGGCCAGCTTGGAGCTCTGTGGCCCAGGGCAGGGAGTGAACTTGATTCTACGCTTTGCACAAACATGGGTGTCAGCAGAGTCAAGGTGCTGAAAACTTAAAAGGCTGTCATGGTTCCGGTCAGCCTCTTCACCAAATGACAGGGAGTCCAGGAGCTAGAGGGCCAGCTACTTCCCCGCAGTCACACACAAGCTGTTACTTATACAGAGATGACCCACAGTCCGGACTGAGTCACCCAGCCTCACTTCAGGGAGTTTCTATTCCTGTAGACACCTGAAAGTCACAGCATGCCGGCCTGTAAAAATAACCTGAGCCTCGGTGTTTCATGGGATCGCCTACTCGCTTCTGGGCTCGTCGGATACTGGGCTGCATTTCAGCCCAAACTTTCCTGGAATCTGCAAGTGTTCTCTGCTGAGAGCCACCCAGGGCCCATGGGTGAGTCTCAGGTCCCAGCCCTGGAGATGGGAGGGCCTGAGGAAATCTCTGCTCGCACGGCCCTTGGGAGGTCTGCCACCCAAGGTTGACCCAAATCACTGTGGAGGTCTGGCATAGAAGCGGAGGCTATGGGGCAGTATGGGGCCCAGCATCGTGGGCGCACCCCTGCTGTTCGTCCTTAACGACACTCCTGCCAGGACTCAGGAGTCCCCGGGCTGGGCCCTGAGGCCTTCCTGGCCTCCAAGTCCTAAAGATGAAGGATCCAGCACCACCCTCCTTTTGATGGGCAGCAGCTCTTAATCCTACACCCCAGAAGCATTGGAAGCCATGCTGGGCTTTTTCAGACACGGGCTGTCTGCGTGACACCTGGCTTCAAATCTCTGGTGTAAAGATGCTTCCTTCTATTCCAGAGGTTTCTCGTGCCTCTCTGCTCATGCAGAGGTTCTTGACTCTTTTGGAAGCCGGATTAGTGTGCAGACCCCTGAGAGGGCACAAAGTGTAGACCCACTTCCTGGAAACATGTTCCCCTTGCCCCATGCCAGTTCCTCTTTAAGGGAGGGACCCCCACAGAGCCCATCTCCAGACCTGAGAGAAGGAGACCCCAGCCAGACAAGGCTGACACTGGAACCACTTGAAGAGCACCGGGTCCCACCCTCTCATTTTACTGATGAGGAAGCTGAGCCCCAGAGGGGGAAGTGACTCCCCAGAGTAGGCTGGTGACCAAGCTGGGAGGAGAAACGACATCTGACAGTTCACTCAGCTGCACCGGACCACCAACAGGTAACAACAGCCCCTGGGTCATTTAGAAAAACCGAGGCGCAGAGCCACAGACTGACCTTGCTCTCGTGGACTGCAGGTGACTTTCTTGAGGTCAGTCAGCTGGGCCTTCATGGCCTGGGCTCTGTCCACATGTGCCCTGACTCAGTGGGTAGTCCCAGGTGGCAGAGGCAGTGGCAGCAGCAGGCGGAGGGCTGCTTTGTCCCTGATAATCAGTGACATTTTTCACGAACCCTCAGCTTCCTCCTGATTTGACTCAGGGTTGCAGCATCTTGCCGGGGTGGGGAAGCCTCACTGTAGGCAGCCCAGGAGCCTTCCCCAGGGGAGCTCAGCTTGCGTGCCACCACCCTCCTCCACCAGGCTGCCTACTCGCCCCTCCCCCGCCCCCCCAGTCTGGCTGGGAAAGCACCAAAAGCCTGAGATTACACTGTCAGGAATCACCCTGCAGCCCCTGAGCAAGTGCTGGCAGCAGGCCAGGGCCGTGCTTGGGAATCCAGGCCAGCCACTCGCCAGTGGTGTTACTTCCCTCAATGTACCTCTCTGGGGAATGGGAGCAATAGTCGTTTCTTCCTCATTGGGGCTTTTGAGAGCAGTGAGTGATGGAAGTGCTTGCCCACCAGGAAGCACCCAGGAAGCTTTGATTGCTTTATGTATCATAGCTGGATTATTCTCGAGCCCTAAACAAGTGTCCCTTGGAGAGACTGGGAGGGAAGCTACCGCAGCATGAGAAACACTGAGGGTTCTAGATTTTTTCTTGAGAGTGGAGGTGGAGAACGGGAGGTCAGGAAATGTCTGCCGCCTGGCCTGGCCTGGGCTGGGCTGGGCTGGGCTTTGTGCTGCCGAGGTAGTGGGGCTGGGGGGCAGGGGTGAGCAGAGAGCTGCCCAGAACTCCGTGGAGGCTTGGTGCGTCTCCAGTTTTGACCGGTTGTCCCAGCTTTAAAGGGAACCCCTGTCACCCTGGAGCTGCCGCACCCCGGGTCATTCGCTCATTCACTCATTCATTCATGCACCCTTTTACTTAGTGAGACCTTCCCAGGGGCCTGTTTTTTATGAGGCACGGTGATATAAGAGTCAAGGAGACATGGTCCTTGTCCCAGGGTTGCTAGGACAGCAGGGACACTCACTCCTAAGGCACACAGATGACTTTCACGGCCCCTACTCAGTCACAGCAAGGAAATGATGTCAGATGATGCAGGTGGATCAGGGAAGTGGACATCTGAAGGAAGGGATGGGGTTTTTAGGAGAGGAGGCGAGAGTCTGAGGGAAAAGAGATGTTAGGTGGACCCAGGCATGCAAAGGAGTGAGGCAGTGAGTGTTGGGTGCTCCTACATATGCTGGCGATGTTGGTGGGGGGCCAGCGTGGGGACAAGGTGAAGGAGAGACTCAGAATGTGAGTTCCAGTGAGGTCCCTCACTACCTGTTTGACCTTGGGTAGAGGCTTTAGTTTCTCTGAGCCTCACTGTCTCTATCTGTAAAATGGGCATAACTATAACAGGGTCCCAGGAATGTCCCAAGCTCCTTTCATAGAGGATTTAGCACAGGACCATATCTCAAGTCCCTGAGCTGGCCCCTCCACTTTCCAAGCCCCTACTCCAGTTCATCAAGCTCAGGTGCAGTTCCAGCAAAATTCTGGAGTCAGGGAGATTCTGTCTCTGTGCTCTGTCCCTCTGCGTCCTGTTCCTTCTTGCATCGTGTCCCCCAGAAGCCCATCTGGGGTGTAGACTGATGGATTTATTCACGTTGTTAGTGGCAGATAACTGCATCCAAGTAAATATTTATGTTCTAACTGTGGCATTCAACACTGCACCCCCAGAGGAGACTGGGTTTTCAGTTGCGGAAGCTGCATGGGAAAACACTGGTCTGGGGCAGTGTTCCTCCTGCATCCCCTCGGCTGTACCAAGTCTGCTCAGCCAGGGTTGCCCCCTAATCTCTGGTGCTGCATGCGATTGGGTGGGGGATTAGCAGTGCAAGAGAGGGGGTCCTTTCTTAGCCTGCAAACCTCCTAAAGTTGCACTCTTCCTGTGGCGGTGTTTTCTGGCAAGTCCCGTCTGCCGATGTGGGGTTTAGGTGCCCCCGCCGTGCAGACATGGGCTCGGGGCTGTCCCACGTAGGACACTGGATCCTGGAAGGTGTTTGCAGATAAGGGCACCCGGGGCACTGGAAGCTGCAGGAATCACAGCCCCGCGCTGGGCCGAGCTGGCAGTAGGAGAGCCAGCTCAGTGAGGCCACCGGGTGGGGGCCCTCTGGGCGCACAGGGCTGAGCAGTGCTGTTCGGATGAGAGAACCCAGACCGAGGCCCCACAGCCAGGAGCAGAGCTGAGGCCTCTGGACTCCCAGCCCAATCCTTCTTCACGCACAGGATGTTTTCTTTCCTTTTCATTAAACATTAATTTATTGACAGAAGATTCCATGTCAGGGTTTAAAAAAAAAAAAAGCCGTCCATATGTGTGAATTCCTTTGGCAACATTCTGGATAAATGGATCTCCTGCCTTTGCTTGCATACCTCTGGTGAAAGAGAGCTCACTACCTAGCAAGGCTGCTTTGTCTGCTCTGGAACATGCTCTGGTCGCTAGACAGGTCTGCTTTCTGCGCCACTGGGAACCCCTGCCTTTTACGGCCCCGTGGTGTCGTACAGTGGAGCATGTCTTGAGCCCTGGAGGAGGCTAATATGTCTATTCTTTTATGGATTATGAGCTGCTGCTCTAGTCCTTTCTACATATTGACCTGTGTTGTGGCTTCCTAGCCCCTCCACACGCAGCCCCTGCTGACAGCCCCGGGGCGCGGGGTGACCAGAGCAGTGCACGGGCCATGGGCACCCCATGTCGCTCTTTAAGATTCTCTAAGTGTAACCTCGGTTCACCTCATTTCTCACTGTCTTTCCTTTTTACAATAGGTAGGAATTCCCATTTTCCTTTAAGCTGTGACTACATCAGTGTTTTGTGCATAAACATTTGTTCCTTTCCAATATTTCAGTAATGTACTTCTGATTTTGTCTGTGACTCACACGTTATTTAAGAGACTCCTTAAGAGATGCATCAAAATGACTATTTTATATTATTAATATGTTACTAATATTAACATTATTAGTGGTGCTGCAGCAAATAGTTGTTTTTTTCTTGGTCTGAGTAGGGTAGAATTGCCATGGCCTTCAAGTGTTCAGCTGGACCCAGGAATGGGATAAATTTGGCGGAAAACCCTTGTCCTCTCCCAAAGAGTGTGTGCATTCCCCTTATTTACGATTTAGTCTTGACTTACCTGCTGGTTGTATCTTATTAGTAGTTGGACCGTTCAGAGCTCTAAATTTCTCCGTTTACTTGATCAAGAAAGCATAAAGGTCTCTACCTACAATTTCTATTTCTACCTATATTTCTATTTCTACTTCTTTTTGCATTTCTGTCATGTTTCCATTATGTATGTCTTTGCTATTCTCATTGGAACATAAACTGAGTGTTTTGTGTTTTAATTATTTATTATACCTTTTACCTTTGTGGAGTCTGTGTTATTCTCTCAATTCCTTCTACGAAAAAAAATTGCTTCGTCATAGTCCCTTCTTTTCTAGCTTCTGATAAACCGTAGATTATCTGGTCATTGTACTCTGTCTGTGTCTTTTTGTTTTCTCTGTGTTTCTTATCCGCAAATGATGATTGGGTTTTGATTTCTTTCATGGATGCCCTCTTCAACAGGGAGTATTATATTTGT
Source organism: Rhinolophus ferrumequinum (assembly GCF_004115265.2). NCBI lineage: Eukaryota > Metazoa > Chordata > Mammalia > Chiroptera > Rhinolophidae > Rhinolophus > Rhinolophus ferrumequinum. The sequence goes on from NC_046291.1 coordinate 7,354,520, forward strand.
CAGGGAGTGTTATAATTATAAGTGTTATATTTATGTTCACTTCCATGGGGCTGCCCCTCTGCTTTCTATATTGAGACAGTGCATTTTTTTCACTTTCAGTTTCTATTGTGAATTTTTCTCTGCCTTTTGTCCCTTTAAAATAGACAAGGTAATTTAACTTAAATGTCCAATTTTGAAAATATTTGTTTTGACTTCTACATTTATTTCTCTGAACAGCTCTCCAAACTTTGGGAGAATTGTATTTAAAGATCGTCCCTTCCCTTAACCCACTCTTCATTGTTGGCTTATTATATAAATTGTCAAGTCCCAATCTGGCTTTTTGCGTCTCTTTTATGTCGTTCTTGACTCCTTATGTTATGCGCAATTGTTATGTAATAGCTGACCTGTGGGTAGATGAAACTTTTTATCACGGATCAGGCTCTCGATGCCGTTCTCTCTCATCTCTTAGGCGACACCTGCTTTCTCACCTGTCACTTGCAATTCTCTTCGTGCTTTGTTCCTAAGTCCCTCAGACACTACACGTAGAAACGTTCACTCTTGACTTGGCAAGATTTTTGCCTCATCAGCTGAACACTGGTTAGTTCAATGCATTTTTTAAAAGTTTGGTGAAAATTTCCTTTCGGGCTCTTCAAACACACACCCAGACTTTTCTTCTTTTAAGGAAAAGTCAAAAGCTATTCTTACTTTTCTCCTTTTATCACTGCATTTAAAACAATTTTAAAAAAACTTAAATTGTTTTCATATTATCACTAATTTAATTAGAAAAATACACCAAAAGAGAGAGAGAGAGATAAAGATAAAAGATTTGAAAATCACCCCCCATCATTTCTTGGCCTTTTGACTAAGATTCAGTGTACAGTATCTGTTCTTATCAGTGTAATAAAAATCACCCACCATCTAACTGTTAGAATGCAACCTATGTTTGGCATATGGAAATTTTTTTCTAGGTTTTTTTTTTTCCCTAAGCGTGGGCTTTTAAAATCATAGTTGAAATCATTCTCAATGTATAATTCTGTAGTTTGTGGGGTTTTTACTTAACATATTCAGCATAAACATAACATAGTCAGACAGAAAAATTTCCCATTGAGTAGATTTACCAAAGTGAAACTAAGCTCTTGTCATTTAAATGTGTCTGTGTATTTTTAGCTATTGGAAAAAAATGTTAAAGTGAACATATTTCTGTACACTAGTTTTCCTTCTTTTATATAATTTACTTAAGACAAATTTTCAGAATCACTAGATGAAAGACTAATATGATTTCTATGGCTTGTTATATAAATTGTCAAGTCCCAAAAGTTGTGTATTAATTTGTGTGATTACCAGCATATCAGTGACTGCCTCGCAGAACCCTTGCCAGTTTCTTCGATGGACAAAAATTTTCTCGTAAATCCTCTTCTGAGAACTTGTATTTGTTCCCTTTACCTGTTTATCTATTGTGGGTCTTGATGTTATACATTTTTATATTCTTCACAGAAAGAACATCATTTACCTAGAATGTTTATTGCATTTTCTTTCTTCCAGTACACTACTTGACATTAAAACTGTTTAACAAAAAAATTTTTTTATAATTTTGTATAGTCAAACCTGTGGTGTCTTTTTTTTTTTTTTAATTCTTTCGTTTTCAGTCATTCTACATTGACAAAGAGCTTTTCCTTCCACTGGCTTTTATTAGTTCTCTATTAAATTTTCATCTAGTTTTTTTATGGTTTGATTTTTAATTCATTGATTTTTAATTCATTTGATTCATTTTTTATGGTTTGAAATTTAATTCATTAATGAATTTGGAATTTTTTTTGCTATAGAGTGTGAAATGAGGATCTAAGTTGGTTTTTACCTCCAAATTGTTCCCTGATAATCTAAACATCATTTATTGACTAAGCCTTCCATTTATATTATGTGTTCTTATTTATTCTTCTGATTTCTGTCAATTGTCTTAGTGCATTATCCGGAATTTCTGGGGTGTTGGCAAGTGTCTTGTTGCCAATTTCAACAAGAATGCCTCTTTTGTGTTTTGTTTTGTTTTACCATTAAATACAAAGTTAGCCATTGATGTGAACGGGTTACTCTTTATCATCTGTAAGAAGTATCATTCTGGTTCTTCATTTAAATGACTTTTGCAGAAAAACTATTGGTATAAGCAGATGGCTTTTCATTTTTGCTTTAATGATGTACCACACAATGTTAATAGATTGCCTAACATTGAAATGGTCTTATATTTTTGTGATAAATCTGATTTGGTTATTTGAGCAATAGTTTTTCTCTGTTGGCTACATTTGTCATGTTTTAGTATTTGGGTAAATTAGTTTCATAACACAAATTCCTTTACATTATCTTATGTTCTGAAATTACAGAGTATGGGAATTTTCTGTTTCTTGAAATTTTAAATAAGCTAGAGCCTGTTTAAGAGTAATTCTTTATAATATTTTCTGTTTCTTTCAAGGTTGTGGGTCTAATCAATACTTCTTCCTGTGTTGACTCTTGTATCAATTTTGTTAAATTAGGTTTTGACCCTAAATCATTAACTACATCAAGGTTTTAAAATAGATTAGCACATAAGTGATCAAGTAGTTTCTTCTTATTTTTTCTGTTCTCTCCATCTAAGCTTAACGCCTTCTTTCTTAGTTCCAGTCCATTTGAATCTTTTGTCTTGATCATAGTTGTTAGAAATACATGCTTTGCTTAGTTTACTCTTTACCACTCCCCACCCCAAGGACCAGCTATTAAATTGATTAATTCTGGTATTTTCTTCTTTTCTAATTTATTTATTTCTGCTTTTATCTTTATAATTGTTTTCTGATTTCTTTATGACTTTTTCATTTTTTTTCCCCTAAATGCTCAAGTGGAGTATTTAATTCATTTATTTATTTTCCTTTTGTAAAAAATGATTAAAGCTATTAGGGCTATGTATTTATCTCTGAGAATAGTTTTGACTGCATTCTGTGAGTTTTTTTAAACAACCAACCCAGAAAATTCTTGTCATTCTTGATTATATCCCATTCATTTTGTTTCGTAGTTGTGACTTTATTTACTTGTAAATAGACAACTCTATTTTCTATTTCCCAGGGTTTTTTTGTATTGTGGTCAGAGAATGTAGCCAACATAATTTCTGCTTTTTTTTTTTCAATGGAAAGTTTTATTCTTATTAGGCAGATAATTCGTTTTAGCAACAGTTTCTTCAATATTAGAGAAAAAGTGGATTATCTATTTGTTTCAAACCAAATACAAGAACTATTAATTAAATTGTATTCATTATATTATTTACATAATTCTATATCCTAATTTATATTTTACCTACTTGATGTGTTCAAATCTCTAGGACATTAAAGTCTGCCACTACAATGTATCTTTGCCCATGGCTCGTTGAATTCCAACTATTTTACTTTATGTACTTTTATTCAATGTCATTCAGCGCATACTATTACTATATTTGCTGTCACAATTGTTCTTCAATTAACATAAAGTAACCTTAATCCTGATGTGTGGTTTTATTCTTAAATTCTACAATTCTAGGTATGAACGTTACCACTTTGACTTTCTTTTTGCTTCTATTTGTCTGCTATATCATCGTGGGACTTCTACTCTGACCACTTCTCTGTCATTAAGTATGTCCTTTATATGCAACAAAGAGTTACTTTTATTTTGTAATTGAACTGAAAATGTTAGTTAAAAAAGGGAAGTTTGAATTTTTCATATTAACTGTTGTAATTTCTATGCTTAGTTTCTTTTTTTGTTCTATGTACTCCTTTGCTATATAGTTGGATTTGTTTGTTTCTTTTTGTCTTCAGTGATTTTGAAGATAAGAATCCTGTTTTTAATAGTCAGTGGTTACTTCAAGGTTTAAAAAATCTTATACTTTCGGTTAATCATAAAAGTGAAAAAAAGACCAAAACCCAGTAACTTTTGATTTTCTTTTATGGAATATTGGCCTTGCCCAAGTCCTATTACTTTCCACTATCCCTGCCCCATACAATCTAAGAGCATTCTTCCTCTGTTAATCGATCTAAAGTATTACTTTTTGTCTTTTTTAAAGGACACAGATGATTTCTCTCACTGTTATTTTTTATTTTATTTTAATTTTAAATCTTTTAATTTTGGAACTATATTCATCATAACGTAAGTCTTTTTCCATGGTTTCCTGCTTTTAATGCTCAGCTCCAAGCTTCCCCACTTTGATGTTTTCATTCTTCATTGTGATTATCTCTTGGAAATCTAAATTTTTGCCTCTTGGAGGCAACGTCTTTCTAGAATCCACACATACCTGAGGGTGGCTTTCTGTGACCGTCTCACCTGAATAGCAACCCAATTGGGTATAAAATTCTGTGTCTAAACTTTTCTCTCTCAAATGTCTTCTGGTATTAATTATGTTTTTCAGAGAGGTTCCCAAGGGGCTTGGTTTGTAAAGTTCCATATTAATGACATTGAAAGATGTAAGTGGAACATCTGGGAATGACTCTCTTTCTGTTATTTTGCATGAAACATGGTTCCTCTCACTGTTTGATTCAATCCCACCTCTCAGGCACCAAGCTCTGGAGACTAACAAAGGCCATGTTGGGCCCTTCAGATCTATTCACAGACCCGATTTGCTTGACCCATGACCTTTCTCCATTCAATTCTATTTCCTTCCTGGTATGAGACTGGGCCCAGGGCCCAGTCAAATCTTCCTGTGAGGCAAAGGGAGCCACCATCCTTGCTGAAGAAAGATAACACACTACAATGGTCCTGTTGGGAATGGTCACTGAGAATGTTGCCACTGCTGCCTAGAACACACTAACCAGATTCCTACACAAATGGAAACATTGGGATAGTCTCTGTGGTGGCTATCAGGTGGTCGCTCCACCTCCCTTCAGAAGAACCTATTGTCTGTTGAGAACACTGTGATTGACAGCTCCGCTCTGCCCCTTCAGCTGCAGAAGTGATGTTGACATGGGGGTCCTGCTCTTCTTGGGCTGCTTCCAGCCAGTGACTGAGCCTGGCAGAGGTACTAGTCCTGGGTGATTCCTGTTCCACCTGGGATGCCTCCAATGGACAGTCTGTGCTTAGGGACTCCCTGTCAGCCTGGCCAGGACGTTCTCTTTCTGAGTCTCTTTCTATCCAGTCTTCCCTTCCTTCACTCCTTCCACAGTTGTCAGGCTTGCTTTGTGGTCTGAAGCCTCTCCCTGTCTGCTCCTGCTTCCTCTCCCCTTTATCCTTTACGGGTATTTCCCCTAATACATCTAGCAAATGTCTAATACTGTCTTAGCATCTGCTTTTCAGCCTCCTGCCCACTCACCTTCTAGTACAACAGATTGATTGGTGTGGATCCCTGGGTTGGCTGGGACAGAACTATCAATGGCCCCAGGCAACCTGTGTGGGGAGGTTGCTGGCCCCCTCTGCAACTGACCTGGATTTTATTGGCAACCCATTTTTGAGAAAAGTGCCTGTTTTATCTCTTGCTGCAGCCTGGAGTCTTTTTATCTGATTCCAGTGAAGTTCCTGATCTTAGTTTTTTAAAGACTTTTTTTTAAAAAAATGGTTTCCTTGAACTTTCAGAGGGAATTGAGAGGATTAATCTTTCAGATTCTCTGCTCATTCTGCCATTAGCGGGAAGTATTTTTTTTTCAACCTAATTTCTTTTTGTCAGTTCATAGAGTACTTTCTGTGGTTTCAAAGATTTCCATTTGCAGTCTCTCAGTAATTCAAATGTCACCTTTAGGATCATCCTACTGGGGATACTGAGAGCCAAATCCCATCTATTTTCTGCACAGACACTTGGTACAGTCACTTCAGACAAGCCCCAGCATTCTAGAGTGTATGCTTTCCATCAGAATATTTATCTCTGTTTTTCACTGATTTTTTTCGTTAGCCATTTTAGTTCTAATGTGTGTGTCATCAGCGATGTGCGAGGTTCATTCATGCAGTGTGCTGAGCCCAAAGCGGTTGCCCCGAGTTCCTTTTTTGCAGTCTTGCTGAATCTCTTTAAACACAAACCTGTATTCTCTCTTATCTTTGTGGGTCTTGGTTTTCTACTGTTTCTGATGTTGAAGGTGCCTTCTCGAAGCCAATTTGGTGTTTCAATGCTAGGTTTTTGCCTGCTTTGCTTATTATTTCTGAAATTTGTCTTGTGGGTTCCAAGTTATTCTAACTGCTTTTTGAGACAGACCTGTGGATATTTTGGCATATTGAGTCAGGAGGAGGCAGCCAGCCAGCTTGCATTTATTCTAGGCATCCTGGGGTGGGAGCAGTTACACCTGGGGCTCTATCCTGCACGACTCCAGGAGGCACCACTGAATAGACCACAGGAGTCTAAAGCTTTAACTATGATGAAATACATTTTCCTAGATCTCTTGTGATATAAACCCATAAGAAAAGTAAACACATAAGAAAGCATAGAATCTTTGGAAAGCCACCAAATCAAGTCATGTATGTTAAATTTTTACCACATAGTTCTCAATGAATGCCATACATAACATGTTTTCTTTTTCCCTCTTTGCTAGCAATTAGAGAGGGCTTGGGAATGACATTCTATATAGGGTCTTAAAAATACTCAAATTTTTCCTTCCCAAAGTCTCCCAAGGTTGCTGCAGTAACAAGAAACAGTAGAAGAAAGGGAATTCCGTTAACTCTAGCTCTGTAGCAAAGAAATAAGTCACAGGGATGTTTGTGGTGGAACTTTTTGTTTCCCAGGAAAACCCTAAGAAACCAAAATGTTCATCAATAAGCTACTGGCTAAATGAGTTGTGATGTATTCATCAATGGAATGCAATGATGCCATTAGAGAGAAAAAGTCAATTCATGGATTCTGATGTGAAACAATTTCCAAGAAACATGATAACGTGAAAAAGTAAGGAACAGAACTGTGGGTATAATATTTTCCAAATTTAAAGCAGTCAAATATATACTCGGGTGCCAAAAAAATGTATACAAGTGGACACTTTTGTCAACATTGCTCAAGCAGTAGTTTGCCGTAATCGGAAGTGTCTGGACGCTGATGGTAACCACTTTGAGCACCTCTTGTAATTGCAGAAGTCAAATCTGACTTGTATTCATCTTTTGTTATTGGTATATATTGAGTATTACAATTTTAATACAGTTTCCTTTCTTAAAATATATATACGTTTTTTGGTACCCTCGGTATATGTATACATGTGTGCGTGCATACACACATATACATGGAAAATTTCTGGTAAAAGTATGCACAAACTGTTAATTGGGGTTGCTTCGAGAAAGGACAACTGAAGCCCTGGGCTGTGATGGAGGCTACTGTCATATCTGGGTTTTTTGTACTGTTTGAATATCATATTGAGTGCATAGAATACATTTTTAATCATATGTTGAAATCCTAACCCCCAACATAATGGTATTAGGAGATGGGAACTTTGGGACTTTATTAGGTCATGAAGGTAGAACCCTCATGAATGGGATTAGTGCCCTTCTAAGAGACCCCAGAGAGCTCTCCCACCCTCTTTCTGCCTTGTGAGGACACAGCGAGAAGTTGGCAGTCTGCAACCTGGAAGAGAGCCCTCACCTGACCGTGGTGTACCGTGATCTTGAACTTCCAGCCTCCAGAACTGTGAAAAATAAGTTTCTGTTGTTTATAAGCCACACAGTTGATGGTATTATTACAGTAGCCTCCTACGTTGATACAAAACTCCATAATGGCACGACCCCTGTCCCCAAATCCCAAATTGGCCAGGCTCTTACCTGGCCAGGGCATGCCTTGGACCCTTGTCTTTGGCCTGATCAGAAGCGCTGACTTGTGACACTCCCCTTTTTGTCTGCTGGCATCCAGCATCCCTGTGCAGCCACACCTACAGCCTTGGTTCTCTTGTCCCTGAGACCAGCACTAGTTTTCTACCCATCTAAAGGCCTTTCTGTGCCCTGTGGAGTCCTGAAGCCCTCACTTCATTCCCTTCTTTCTTCTATATTTCTCCATTTTCTGTCTGGTTTTCTCCTCAGGGTAGCAAGAGGCAGTAACAACTCCAGACCGTGTATCTTCCCAACTTAAAGTCCCACAGAAAGAACCCCAGCCCCCTTCCTAGAAACCCAAGGCAGAGTTTTGTTGCTTTTCATTGCCTCTGGTGGTTCATGGGTCCATCGCTGAACCGGTGAACCAGTGACTGTGTCCAGCGCAATGTGATGCGCTGACTGCGATCAGCCCTACAGTCAGGAGGGGGCAGCTCTGTCCAACCTTTGGCAATGGGGGAGGGGAGAGCAGAGGGACAACATATAAAGAGGAGCTGGGGCCTGGAAAAGGTGTTTGAATCCCATATCAAGCTGCAGCTCAAGTCAGCGCTGCCGCAGTTTTCGTGTTTTCAATTATGTGAAATTCTCTCCTTGCTTAAAACCAGTTTGGGTCAGGGTTTGTGTCATTGTTACTACTTTTAACAGAAGGAGTCCTGAATGAAAAAAGGAATAGACATTCATGCACAGTTCCATTTTTATAAAAGGAAAAGGTGTGTGTGAGTGTGTGTGATTGTGTGTATAGAAAGAGTGTCTCCATGATACCCATGAAAAAGTAACAGTGGTTGAATGTATCTGGGCAGCAGGATTAAAGGTAATTTTTCTTTTCTGTGTTTTCTAACTGTTATTCAATGAGCATGAATTGCTGTGTGATAAAGAGAAGAGTTTGTTATTTTTGATAAAGTCATTTGACTCAATCGCTTCTACAAAGTGAGAGGAACTTCATCTACTTTATTGTTGACGTTGTAGGGAAGAACATGAGCCAGCCAAACAACAGTGAGGACTGCTCCTTCCAAGATGTGGACAAGCTGATGAAAACCGTGCAGCTGGTGGTCCATATCCCCACCTTCCTCCTGGGCCTCCTGCTCAACCTCCTGGCCATCCGAGGCTTCCATGCCTTCCTGAAGAAGAAGTGGTCGGAGTATTCTGCCACGTCCATCTACATGATCAACCTGGCCATCTTTGACCTGCTGCTGGTGCTTTCCCTCCCATTCAAGACAGTCCTGAGCCATGGGCGGAACCCCTTTCCATCCCTCTGTACCTTGGCAGAGTGCCTCTACTTCATCAGCATGTATGGCAGCGTCTTCATGATCTGCTTCATCAGCCTGGACAGATTCTTGGCCATTCAGTACCCGTTCCTGGTCAAGCACTGCCGGTCCCCCAGGAAGATCTTTGGAATCTGCTGCACCATCTGGGTTCTGGTGTGGGCTGGCAGTATCCCCATCTACAACTTCCATGGGAAAGAGGGAAAGTCCACGTGCTTCCACAATATGTCCGATGGCACCTGGAGTGCCGGAGTCATTTTGCCTCTCCAGGTGTTTGGCTTCCTTCTTCCCTTGAGTGTCATGGGTTTCTGCTCCTCCAGGAGCATTTTCATTCTGGTCAGCCGTCGAAACCACACCCGGGACTGGGTCCAGGAGAGGGCCTGCATCTGGACCATCGCATCCAATCTGGCTGTCTTTGTGGCCTCTTTCCTTCCAGTCCACCTGGGTTTCTTCTTGCAGTTCTTGGTGAGGAACGGCTTTATTGAGGATTGTAGAGCTAAGCAGAACATCAGCTTGTTCTTGCAGCTGTCTATGTGTTTCTCTAACATTAACTGCTGCCTGGATGTTTTCTGCTACTACTTTGTCATCAAAGAATTCCGCATGGGCCTCATGGCCTCCCAGCGTTCCAGAGGCTCCCTGGTTCCCCAGGATACCACGATTGACCATCAGGGACTCAGGGAAGAAAACCCTGATCAGAAGAAGGAAACCCCAATCCCGAATTCCAGTAGCAGATGTCCTGTGCCAGGATTTTGATGTGATGGGATGATATGTAGTTCATTGATCGGTTTGCTTTTCCTTTAGATGCTCATTGAATGCTGTCTTTGCTCATTATGCCCCAAAGACCTTCCGCCCACACCCAGACAGCTCAACATAAATCACCCAGTGTTTGGGGGTTTCTGATGAACCTGAGAACCAGGTGAATTCTTGATTTCTCAGCCTAAAAAGCATGAAGCAGAAGAATTGGGAAAGAAAATGAAACCATCTGAACGAGATTGGTTCCCAACTCTCCCCTATCCTTCCATTAGACTAGAAGATTCTGGAAGGGAAGACAGAGAGGAGTTAGGAGAGAGAATCAAGAGAGTTGGTCATGGTGGAAGGTGTCCTGAGCAGAGATGGAGTGGTAGGAATGGATCAAGCTCCTTTTTAGTTTGGGGATCCTGGGGCAGAACAGACTTGTACTTTCCAGTCCCTTCTGGGGCTCTGTTGACCAACAACCTTGCAGAGATGATAGGACGTGGAGGTGGTCAGAGCAGAGCAAATATACAAAGAGAGTGGACTCGAACAAGTTTCCTATGGGCTTTTGAAAGGCCTGTAAATCCACCTAAACCTTTCTGTGCCCACCAGAAGTCTGCAGAAAAATGAGGGGGTGTGGTGTGAACCAAGCTGTGGTGAAGCTGTGGATACTTTGTGGAAGCAGTGGAGACAGAGTGGATAGCTGTTGGTGACACCTGAGAGCCAGGAGAGTACAGGATACACCTGGGGAAGGAAGGAAACAAGCGAAGGGTTGGAAGTGGACAGCCCCTCCCACATTGCCACTGGCATACCCACTCCATGGAGCTTTAGCACTGGCCTGGCGTGGGAGAGGCAGTGGAGACAAGCCTGGGAGAGGGGAAGTTCCTGAACGTGACCAACTTGCTATCTTGAACAGACTGGGGAGTTGTTAGACTTGGTTTCTTTGAAAACGATGACAAAGAATCAGGCTTGATTTGCTTCAGCCAGAGGAGAATAAGGAAAATGTGTTTGTCTGGTCCACCTGAGTCCCGATTGGGCAGCTGGCCATGGTGGCACTGTCCATGGAGTTGTCCCTCTCCAGTGCTGGGGGGTGGGGGGTGGTGGAGAAAATGGGTCAGCCAGGAATGGAGGAACCATCTTGAGGGCACAAGGCTCTTGGCAGTTCCTGGTTGGAAATGAAACAGTTGAATCACGGCTTGGCTCCGGCTCCTCTAATGATCCAGAGAAGGAACAGCAGTGACAGCCGAAAGCCTTCGATGATTCAGCTGCTCCAGAGAGTCAAATGACTATCAGGATAAATTGTAGGGTGGTTTTGCGAGATGAAATGAGTGGGAGGAGAAGTAACAAAAGAGACAAGGGAAAGGTCTTTCAGAAGAAGAGCAACCACCTTCCACCTGTGGGACAGGAGGCTTCCACCAAGTAGTGGACGGAAGGGAGGGGTGGCTGTGTGGGAGGAAGAGATAAAACCCTGACGGGAGGAGGAGGCAAGGCTGGGCGATTGCCCAGCGCTTGATGAGATGGAGCTCTGTAAGGGGGTGGGGTGGGCAGGAAGGATGGAGGGCAGAGCTGCTTCCTGCCTGACAGTCCCCTCTTGACTGAGAGCCATCCAAGGTCAGGACCCAGCCTTCTCCTGCCTCTGACTCAGTGGTCAGGTAGCACTCTGTGGGGCTGGAGGGAAGGGTGATGAAGAAAATAGCAATGAAGGGGTGGAAATGGGTCTGGAGGATCGATCATGCCCAGGACCAGAGGCTACTGCCCCTCAGACTGGGCCTCTAGGGACCAGCACCCAGAGTCAGGGGCTCTGCAGACCCAGAAGGGAGTCCTGCCCAGCTGTCCCAAGCACTGACACTCCTTCCCCTGCCTGCAGGTTCCATTGTCCCACAGCCATCCTAGACAGAGGCACGCCTGTTCTACTCTTAGAAAGCCAGACTGCTGGATCCAGCAGGACTCTGGGGCCTGGACTGGGATCAGAGCCCATGTGTGGGTAGAGTTAGGGACCACTCCTCCTCCGATTTCTTTCTTTGCATTGGGAACTGAGAGCCTGCTCAGTGGAGGTGAGTGGCACCCTTCAAGCTGCAATTGTATCTACCAACGTGCTTCGGGCCAAACAGGCTTCCTAAGAGAAAAGGGACAGCAGGGCCCTAAGCACCCATCATTCCAGTGATGTTCATAAACATAAGATCTTGGATTGTGGGCAGTATGACCCTGCCCCAGCCAGGTGACAGAGAGGGTGTAACTATAAGGTGTAGGTCCTCAGAGGGGTACAGCAGTCTTGGGTAGATGTGACAATTGTGGACTGGTGGGTGAAACTTAGAGACCCTTTGACCGATCCCAACACACTGAGGTGAGGAAAGGGGCACCTCCTCTCTCCCCATGGTGACCCACCTTGTCCTGTGAGTCACAGAGGACTCATCAGGGTCCTCGGGAGTGGGCACAGGTCCAGCACTGAGGCCAGGCTGCTCTGTAAGAGGATCCACACTCTGGGCCTGAGCCCGGCCCTCTATCAGCACTTGGATCCAGCAGGCAAAGAAGGGGCAGAGGGTCAGGGTCAGGGTTAGGGTTAGGGTGAAGATGCACCCAAGGGCCCAATCCTGCAGCAAGTGGCAGCCAATGAGTTGGGGAACCTTGAACTTAGATGTGGAAAAGGCTGAAATTCCTGCTACCAAAAACAGTGGAAGCTTGGAGATGTTGTTTGGCCATAAATGTGACCTTTGTACTCCTAGTCTGGAAAACCCTGGGACATACTTGTTACTTGTACATGTGTGAAACTAGCACCATTAATTGGAAAAAAATGATTTGATTAATCTGATTTGTCAAAAAAAAAAAAAGATTACTGTGATGTATATGACCTGGTCTTGGCCTGTACTTACTTGTTCCAGAGAAGAGCTGGCTCCTGAAGCCCTTCCCAGGTGACGCAACGATCATGGTCCAAAAGACCAAGAAGAGAATAGGTGGAAGTAGCCACCCGGACACCAGGTGTGAGAGCACAGGGAGGTGACCTCAGGCCTGCCATAGGAGCACACCTGGGGCCAGGAGCCACACCCTGCAGGGTCTAGTTGCAGCTCCCCACATCCACTTGGGTACTTGGTTCTCTGTGGTAGCAACAGACCCCAAAAGCCCTGCTGTGGTCCCTGCAGCACAGGGTCCATCCCACTCTTTTCCCACCATCTTATCCCGCCACCACTGTGACACTGAGCTGCTTTCAAAGGCTCTGGGCTCTTCTAGTCCAGCCTAGAAGGCCTGCTGACCTCTAATGGGCTGAAGACACAGGGTTGCTTCTCTAGGAGTCCTCCCCTGCTGACCCTCCCTTCTCTGACCACCAACCAAATGAGTCCGACTCTCCCAGGTTAGATCTGTGTTTTCCTTTATGGTTCCTCACATGTGAATCCTACGACCTCCTGGAGAAGGTGAATTGCTACATACTGGCCCAGGCCACCCCTTTCTCCTGAGTTCCCCACAATCCTGAGCACAGCCTAGTCATGACCTGGGTGCCGAGTACTAACTATGGACATCCTTATTCCTTGACAGTTGCTATGGCCTGAAATGTGTCTCCCCCAAATTCATATATTGGTATTTGGAGATGGGACCTGTGGGAGATAAGGAGGTTGAGATGAGGCCCTGAGGGTGGGGCCCTCATGATGCGATTAGTGCCCTTATAAGAAGAGATGCCAGAGCGCTTACTTCCTCTCTCCACCTGCAAACACAGAGGAAATGTGGGCACAGGGAGAAGGTGGCTGTCTGCAACCAGAGGAGAGAGCCCTCAGTAGCCATTAACCCCATTGGTGCCTTGATCTTGGACTTCCAGCCGCCAGAACCATGAGAAATAAATTCATGTTGTTAAAGCCACTCAGGATTTGGCATGTTGTTATGGCCGCCTGAGAAGGCTGATACAACAACCATCTCCTGCTAACCCAGGAGCCACCTCCCATGCTCCTGAGGGGCCATGCTCCCTCAGGGGCAAGGAATGACCCTCCCTTGGGATACTGGCCCCCAGGAAGATTACTAGTTCACAAGCTGCATTTGTCAACTATATTCCTCTTGAGTCCCTCCCTGGAGGGCCTATGAAGCTGAAAGTCATTATATTAATGTGTATAGCTGCAACAGGCTATTAATGGCATTTGGAACAGTAAGATAATAAATAGCCTTGTAGCAAGTTGGCACAAATAAACAGTAATTGCAAAGATGATTGAAATGGCTGAGATCTGGTAGACGACTGTAAAGACTAATAGAGGTTAAAACGATTTTGTTAATAGAAATTGAGAAGAGCAACCATATAGGTGTGAGGACAGCCTGGTGTGCAGTACAGTCACGAGGTAGGGATGGAGGCATCCGCACATAGGAACCATGTGGAGATGGTGGAGATGCTCACACCACACCACCCTCCATCTAGCCTAGAGGGTAGGCTGTGCTGTGGACAGCGACCTTCCAGGGCCATGGAATGGCAGCTGAGGCCATCATGTAAACCCCACTGCCGATGGGGCAGGGCACTCAAAGACCCACAAAGGTGGTGCTTTTTGGCGGGGAACAGCCCTGAAACTACCATCAGAGCCACTTCTTGCTCTTTTCCACCCAGAGCTGGCCTCTCTTCTGAGCCCAAGACATAGAGTCATGAATGGGCATTTGAGAGGGTCTGTATGGCAGGTCAAGGTGGACTCTAGGAGCTTGAAGAGGAAGAACAAAGAGACGTCCCTCCTCCCCAATTCAGTCTTATGCACCCATCCCCCTCCAAGAGCCTGTGAGATGTGCCCTCTTCACAAAGCTGCTGTAAGAGGGGCCACATGGCTCTTGGTCGTGAGCCATGAACTAAACTTGGCCCTGACACCTTTGAAGTTTTGAAGGTAGGATCTGAGGCACTGTCACTTCAAAGCCTGACGTTAGTTCTGCTTGGTGGAGGGGCCCTGAGTTCACCTTGAGGTTCAGTGAGCCTTTGTTCTGGGGGATGTTGCTTGAGCAAGTATAACCAAGACGCTGTCTTTGAGGAAGGCTGGTGAGACCTGGGGCTCTTTGGGCCGCCTACAGTCACGCAAAAGTCACCCTAAGGTGCAGCTGTGTGACATCCTCTGCAAAGTGTGTTCCCTGTGGTCCTATTTCCAAATATAGTCACACTGGGGAGTAGGGCTTCAAAACATGAATTTTGGAGGATACAATTCAGCCTACTCATTGCATATGGATTTACGTACTCTGTGACCTTGAGTAAAAGAAGTGTTGTGCTGCTTTTGTTTCTTCACATTGAATGTAACCTGCTCTGAGCTCATGGGCTTCAATTGTAGGGTATTCCAGCTCTATCGTCTGGGGTCAACTCCAACTCCTAGGACCCTGCCCAAGTCCTAGGGGCAGTGTCCTTCCACGGCCACACTATTTGCAGAAGTCTCTGGGTCTCGGTTTATACTGGTCACAGCTACAGTGTCCATTTAGCAGGCCCTTTAATGAGGCATCGTGTCACACTTGGGCATGAGGTTCATGCCTGCAGCCTCTGAGACCTCGGTGTTAAGTGGTCTTTCTCATTCAAGCCTGTGGCACCCTTCAGCTATCCTGTCATGCTGTGAGGACACAGGGGCTTGTTTGTCCTGGCTCTTCTTAGAATTGGAACAGCCCTGTACCTTCCAGACTTGGGGAGCTGCCGCTCTAATCCCCTATGGTCACACTCCTCTCTGCACCCCCTCCCCAACAACTGTGCAGGACTTTCTTCATCCGACCTCTGGGTACACGGCCCAGCCTCCTTTCCTGGCAGTCTCTTCTTACCAGCAGTCTCTGCGACTTGCAGTCCTGGTGGGCAGTGCCCCCTCCCTGCTATCCGTGGATGGAACACTTTCAGCTTCAATTCAGTTCAACTGGCATCATGTTTCCTGGGCAACTCATGTGAGTCCAGTCCTGTGTGGGACAGGACAGACAGAACGGGGGGCTCACAGCCCCTCTGAGAGACCAGTGAACAGCTGGTGAGTGGAGAACAGGGTGATTCCTGAACCCACGCCAGATGCAGGCCTTGTGTGTGGCATGTGGTTTCTTAAAAAAAAAAAAAAGAAAAATTGTAACTGCAGTTTAAATGGCTGCATAGGGTGGTCTGATGTGTAAAAGGATGAATAAGGAGCAACTGTGGTGGGCGGGTTCCCCAAGCCCTTCTACAGAAGTTCCCACCCCCGCCACCAGCTGCACTAACCTGTGAGCACACAGGGCATCCTGACACCTTCGTGCGAGTGGGCAGGTCTGTGGGGTTCCGGTGGTGCCCACAGGCCCTCCAGCCACCCACACCTACCCTCAACCCCACGCTCTCCTCTCGAGAAAGCCTGGCTTCCACCCTAGGCTGGAGCCACAGAGCCACCCTACACGATAGCTTTCCTGAAAAGCTGACTCTGAGATGGAAATTAGAATGTGAAAGGTTTATTAAGGAGCTCCTTGAGGACCGACACCTGAGGAGGGAGGGGACGGAAGCAGTGGGGTCAGGTGGAGAAGTTGAGCTGGGATGCACGCCCTGCAACAGCCTCAGCCAACCCTGGGAGACCTCTGCGGCTATGAGTCTCCTGAGTAGGAATGGGACCCTGGGCCAGGAGGCCCCAAGTGGCCCAATCATGGATGTGAGCCTGGAGAGGGGCGTGACCTTGGACAGCAGCTCCCTGGGCTGAGGGCCTGAGAGCAGCTGGGCAGTAAGTCCTCACTGGAGGGGTCCTGGGCTATGCCTCCCAGGGTCCACTCAGGGGCGAGGAGGCCACTCGGCTGGATCTACTCTGGGGCCGGCTCAGCCCCGGGAGGAGTGGGCAGAGGTGCACGTGTGGCCGGCCCCAGGAAGCAAGGTGGCCCAGTCTGAGGTGGGTGGGAAGCCACAGAGGGCAGAGCCAGTCACCTTGTTCTGGGGAGGAATGCAAAATAGGCAGCGGAGCAGAGAAGGTCCTGGGAAACAGAGACAACTGGAGACCTTGGTGCCCAGTGTGGGGATTTTACAGAAGCCAGACCCAGAGTCTTTGCCTTGAAGTGACGTTGAGACTCTCTGAGGGCATGAAGTGTCAGAGTCCCACCTTGAATGGTAGACTGATGGGGGCAGGTGGGCTAAAGGGTGGGCTTTCTCAGCACCCAACTGATGCTGCCCGCCTCCAGGCAGCCGGATACGCAGCGGACCCGCTGAGAAAGCCTGGGTACCAATGGTGTAAATGGGTGATGCCTGATTCCAAGGATCAGGTGTGCACATATCCTACCCAGGGCTCCCTCCCTCGCTTGGGGCAATTGAGGCCTCATAGACTGAATGTGTCTGTTCCCCCAAATTCAGATGTTGAAACCCGAACCCCAGTGTGATGGTATGAGGAGGTGGGGCCTTTGGGAGGTCATTAGGTCACAAGGGTGGAGCCTCCTGATGGGATTAGTGCTCTGATAAAAGAGACCCCAGAGAGCCCCCTCGCTCCTTCCACCATATCGGGGCACAGTGAGAAATCAGTCTAGGAGCAGGAAGAGAGGCCTCACCAGAACCTGAGCTCAGAAACCCAGCCTCCAGAACTGAGAAATAAACTGTTGGTTAAGCCTCCCAGTCTATGGTATTCTGTTATAGCAGCCTGAACGAACACAGGACACAATTTAGTATTTAGATGTCAGTGAGATTGAGAAAATGTTATTTACCAAAATTCCCCCTCAGAAAGGAAAGAATTTGGGAAAGTCCTTGGGGGTGAAAATGGGAGAAACTGTCCCAAGAGGAGAAGGGGCCAGAATCTTGCTGCAGAAAAATAGAAAGGAGGGAGGGACACAAGAGGGTCAGGGAGCTGGAAAGAACCAGTAGGAGAGCAGAGGGCACGTGTGACCAGGAAAATCTCCAGTAAACGATGGAAAACTGTGCAGGGCCTGGTGTGAACAAATGTGGAAACAGAAATGGGAGGCCTGGGGCCTGAGGCAGCACCAGGAAAAAGAGAAGCGGAAGGATGTCAGCTCTGAAATGCTTGGTTGACATAGAGAGGGCTCCGTTCCCCCTCAAGGCTGTGCCATTGGGGTTCCGGTCAGGCGTAGCTAAGCCTTCAAGGAGCAGGGAGCTGGGGTGACCTGGGGGGACTGACTGTTGCTTGGTGCCTGTGGATCAGAGCAGGCCACAACCACCTCTGGTGGGCTGAATGCTGCACGATCTGAGACCAATCCCCTCCCCTGGCCTGAACTGGCCCTGGCCACACACACACACACACACACACACACACACACACACACACACACTCACTGGAGTCGGCTGCCAGGGCCTCAGAGACAGCTTGCCTGAGGATGGTGAAAACTCAGGTGCTGGGTCAAAAGGTCAAGGCTGACTCCTGGCTCCAACCCTGACCTCTGTGTGCTCATTGACAGGTTACTACATTCAATGTACCATGCCTCAGTTTTAAGTGGAAATGACAACTCTACCTCTGACATAGTAACATGCAGAAAATGTCAGGCACGTGGCAAGGACTCGATAAACATTAGCTCTTAGAACTGTGGTGAGCTCCTTTAAAAACTGTTTTTTTTCTTTTTTAACAAAAGATGTGGCCAGTTGCTCTCTGTGTGGCCATGGGTCTTAATCAATTTTGTGCCATGGATTCCTCCTGCCATCTGGAGAAGCTTGCAAAATTTCCCGAGAATAACGGTTTTAAATGCTTAAAGTAAAATGCATAGAATTACAAAGGAAACCTAATATATTAAAATACAGTTGTCAAAATTTAAAAGCTGTGATATAGAAATATATGTGCATCTTTATTTAGGCCTTTGAATAAGGTCTAGTTACAGGTTCGATAACTATCATAATTTTGAATTAACGATGACTTGAGCTGAAACAATATTTTGAAACATCGGCAGCAACTGTGGTGTGATATGAAAATAGCTGTAATTTCTTTTGGTGACAAAATCTCACTTTCTACACTACTGCGACATGATGTCTGCTCACACAGGGAAGGAAAAGCTAGTTTCAATTAGCGCTTAGTGAAAATAAGTGTACAACGTTTTCCCCCAACCAGATCCTGAACCCCGCTCCCCAAACACCGAACTCCACTCCTGATCCCCAGGTTGAGAACTCCTGGTTTAAGCAGAGACATAAGCATACTTGGGGACAGATGTTCTTCTTCCAGAGAAGGACCATTTCTGTGCCCCATTGGGTATGCAAATGTGGGCCACCATGGTGCCATCCTCTTCCTCTTGGGGTGTGGGTCTGTGGAGCTTAGCAGAGGCTGGCTTGCCCTACTGGATACAACGCTGTGGGGTGAGAGTCTCAGGGGCTCTCTGACAGCAAACACACCCACATCCCAACCGCAATCTCTGAGATGCAAAGTCAGGCATACCTGTCCAGGTGTGCTAGGGCGATCCAAGGAACAGAGGCAGGGAAGAGCTGAGAGGCTGGCTTTCAAAGTAAATCACCTTGAGTGAAGAGGACTCAGCTGGTGAGCTGTTCTCATTCAAACAGGGGAGGGCTGAGGCCGGCTAGAATGTGGCTAACGCTGGATGGCCCTTTCCATCCAGCCACCCTGCCCCCGGGGCCATATTTTGGAAAATGACAGCTGAGTGTGGGAAATCGGATGAGAAAGGGCAGTAAACCTGAACTCAGACCACCAAGGGCATCCCAACCTCCGGGGCAGCAGCACCCATCTGTGAGAGAGCAAGCTTCAACAGTGACACCTGGTGACAGCCAGCAAGGAGCAAAATAGCAGTGAGCAGTTGAGGCCCTGGTTCTCTTTATGGTGTGAGGAAGCAAAGCTGACTTCCCCTTTGACTGAGGATGACCTTGTGGTTTGGGGATAATTTGGGGCAACCTTCCTGTCCAAAAGAGACACAGGCACTAAAGTCATGAATTGAGGCAATAAAAGAAATGTGAACATATTTGTAATCTAAGTTGGTGAAGCAGGTCATACCAGTTACATTATCATCATCATATTAAATGTGACATTTTATGATCATTACTGTTCCTTCCATGTGTCGATGTAATAAGTTCCACTCACAGCAGATAACCTTACTTAACCTTAATGTGATTTAGGAGTCGTTACTCCTGGTGTAACTGCTTGGCCACGTGGTTTCTTCTGCATTGAGCTATTTACAATGAAACTGGGAGAGAGCGGTAACTCAAAGAAGAAATGGAGAGAGCAAAGGGGAGACACCTGTTAGAGATATTCCCCGTGCATCTGAAATTGCAACAGTCAGCCTGCAAAGCATTTGGAATCAGCAAACCAAGGGGGGTGGAAGTGGGGAGCACAAAGCAAATGAGAATTCCCTGGGCAGAGAAAGGGGCCCAGGTGTGTTTTAAGTTGTGCCTTCTAACCCATCTCCATTAACCCCGGCCTTCCACGAAGTCTCCCACACTCAATAGCCTTGTGTCGGTTGTCCTTATGGGAGACAGGGATGGGGTGGGGGTGGAGGGTGTCTCTTGTGGGGTCAGACACAGACGTGTAGGACCCAGGGCTAAGATGGAGAATTTGTCATTTTCCCCTGAGATTCCTAGGATGATTCTGGGCGATGCCAGGGTTCCCACTGAATGTGAGATGAAATCGCACGCCCTTCTGTTTGGAGATTAAAGAAAGAGTGACCCCATTAGGCTGAGGACTTGGGGCTAGAAATGGCTATGTACAGGACCTTGCCTTCCAAGGGGACTATTTTACAGACATGGAAACGTGAACAGAGGTACAAGTGGCACCAGCCTCCTGATTATCAGAACATGAACTACTATATGAGACATTTAAGCAATTGCATGGACACCCCAATAGTCTGCATATTTATAGTCTGCATATTTGAGTTGGATCTTCCCACTTGGAAAACCATTTCTTTTGCATGTGTATCTTCTTTTTTTTAATTACTAATTTTTTCTTCTATTTTATTTTTATTGGGGGAACAGTGTGTTTTTCCAGGACCCATCAGTGATTGTCCTTCAATGTAGTTGTGGAGGGCACAGCTCAGCTTCAAGTCCAGTTGCCATTTTCAATCTTTAGTTGCAGGGGGCGCAGCCCACCATCCCTTGTGGGAATTGAACCGGCAATCTTGCCGGCAACCTTGTTGTTGAAACTTGTTGTTGAGAGCTCACGCTCTAACCGAACCATCCGGCTGCCCCTCCAGAAACTCAGCAACAGCTTGTTGTCTTCAATCTAGTTGTGGAGGGCGCAGCTCACTGGCCCATGTGGGAATCGAACAGGCAACCCTGTTGTTGAGAACTTGCGCTCTAACCAACTGAGCCATCTGGCCGCTCCCTGCATGTGTATCTTCTTAATCGTCAAATGGGCAATGGCTCCTACTCAGGGTTGTCCTAGGTTTGCCCATATATGGTGTGTGCTCCCAGTTCCTGGAGAAATGCAGGTCTGGGTAAGTGGGGCAAATCCAGACTCTTCTAATGAAATATGGAAGCAGATTGGGTGGCATTTTCCCAGAGGTGATGTCTGGGCTAATGCCCCGGTTCCCTGCCACAGCTGGGTGATCCCGGGGCCCAAGGTTAGGGACTCTGGCACCAAAATGCCACCAGTCCTCTCTCCTGGACATACATGGAAAGAAAGAAAACAAGACTCAGCTCCACTGCAAAGCTGGCCAGGTCCAGGGACAGGCCCACGACAGACCCCCCTGGGCTGGGCCTTGTGGGTCCTGGGACGTGGCTCAGTAGTTGTGACGGAGACTGTAGGGTCTGTCTGCAAAACCACAATATCTCTGATCTGGCTCTTTGCAGAAAAAGTTTCCCGATCTTGGCTCTGAGCCATAAGTGCTGAGGGCAGAGACTCAGTCTTGTTCATCTCTGGATCCACAACACTCAGGAGTGCCTGACACAGTAGAAGCTTAATAAGTTGTGTTAAATGAATAAGTGAGGGACATCTGGACTGGCTCTGTGCAGTCTGTGTCCCTCACTTTAGAATGAGGCTTCACCTAGAAGCACCCTCCTTGCGCTCCTGCTCATTGGACAGGGTTTCATGGGACAATCAGTGTGAAAACTGGAAAAGTCTTGGGCAAACCCAGACAATTTGATCACCTTATATTGAACAGCCGAGCCTCTTTCCATGTAGAAGCACCTGCCTACCTCGTTTGGGTCAATTGATCCACCCTGGGTTGCCAGGTAGAACTGTATGCCCAGCAGAGGTGGGCACACACATAAACAGTGACGTAACAGCAACAGATTCAAATATCCGTGTAATAGAGCAAAGCAGTGCCCGATGGCAGCAAGGGGACTGGAGAGGCAGTTGCGATGGGGATTCTGGATGCTACTGAGGGAAGCAGCTGAGATCTTGCTGGGCAGGGATAATGAATGAAGAAAGGCTTCCTGGGGAGCTGGGGTACACTGGGTCTTCATTGAACAGCAGGAATCCTCCGCTGGTAGAGAAGAAGGAAGGCGGTGGTGACTTTGTTGGTATATGAGGCCTCCAAGATCCATATGTCAATTTCCAGGGGAAACACATATGTGCCACATGGCCATTCCCGAGCAAGTTTCTGTGGCCAGGGGGTTGAGGCACTGGCCAGCTGGCTTGGCTCATGTGCCCATGTCAGAGGGGGCAGTGGGGTGCCGACCGTGGCACAAAGGGCATCACGTGGAGTGGAAGAGCAGCCCAAGTTTGGAGTTTTGAGCTTGGTTTGGGCTCCTGGGAAAGCAGAGCAGGAAGCAAAGGCTCAGGTGCCACTTCTTTGTCAGGGAGGGTAACCCCAGGGAGCAGGAGGGAGGGAAAGAGGAGTGTGGCCAGGAAGGACAGGAAGCCAGCTCCAGAGTGCGTGATGGAGCTGGCCACAGCTTGGTGACAAATGTCGCTGGTTGGTCGTCTTGCAGGACCATCCTCTGAGAAGGTGTATACCTTTCTCAGCTCAGTCGTTTGGAGGAGAAAGGGAAAGGGATTTGTCCACCAGAGGCTTCCCTCTTGCATCAGTTCACTCATAGAGTGTTAATTGCTGGGACTTCCTGGTTGTGCATAGGAGGATGCAGTGTCTCACGCCTTAATGTCCAGGGAAGCCCCAAAGGCAAGAAGTGTACAGCCTGAAACCAGAGGCCAGAGGCTTCTGGGTTGTGTGTGGATGAAGCTGGCCCGAGTCCACGCAGAGGCTAAGGCTGGTGACCAATGGCCCCAAGATAAGTGAGAGGGTCCAAAGTGGCAAACAGAGGTGTCTGATACAGAGGGAACTTGAGAGTGTGGGGTGACATAAAACTGGCATAACCACTATCCTCCTCCAGACCATGTGGTCTCCTGCCTCTCACTGAAGCTGAGACCAGGGCTGACTGGCATTTGCACAGAGATAATCGGGCCTGGAACAGTCATTGGGTCCAGGGAAGTTCAGCTGTCTCTAGTGAGAACCAAGGGACAATCATTAGCCCCCCAGAAAAGGCAGAGGAGCTCCTCTTTGTGGAATCCAGAAGGGTCTTATAAACCTGGCTCAGCTAATATGTAATTAAGCTGAAAGAAGTCGTAAATGCCAGGACCCTTGTCTTCTTGTGTGTCGTAGAGAAGTTTTTAGACAGGGGACTTGGATCTAACAGCGGGGAAATCCAGTTAAATGTCTAGGTTTGAAATTTTGCCAAAGGATCTGGAAGGGTGGCAAGCAGATGGGTGGCAGGACATCCTGAAAGAACCAGGGTCCAACCAGCCCTGGCCCACAGCAAAGGGAGGAGGAAGGATTGGGTCTCATGTCTCCAGTGCAGGAGTCTGCTCATCTTACCATGTTCTGGTCAAAACCTGGCCCTCTTCTCTCGGCAGTAGCCTGAAGGTCATGAAATTCAAGCAGTTGGAGTCTATCCCTTGGCCTTGAGGGTGGGGGACAGAGAGGGTGTCATACGGAGAGGGTTAGGGGTTGTTTGTGGGGCCCAGTCGCCATCTACCTGTGCAGGAATGGTCAAAACTTCTGTAGTCTGATGGGAACTTGGCCAAGGTCAAAAAGGAAAGTAAAAACAGTGACATGGGACATTACCAAACATGAAATATTTGGCCTTGATGACACAGCGAGGGCATTTAATATGAATTCAACATTTAAAAGACCTGCTCTGCTTGTTTGTCCTGGACACCGGTTCCTCCATGGTACCTTGACTCCTCTCCACAACACTTATGGGAAGTCTGAGCACTTCCCATTTATTCTACCCCGCTAGACCATGGGCTCTGGGAGGGCAGGGTCCATTTCCTACTTACCATTCCGTGCCCAGTGCCTGCCACGCTGCAGGCTCTCAGCCATGCTCCAAAAGCCTGTGTTTTGTATCTTGCTCTAGGTAGCAGGTCTGTGAGCTGCTAGAGGGCAGGGGCCAGTGTCCTGCTCATCTCTTTCCCCCTTCCCTGGACATATGGCCCAGGCCAAAACCATTTGTTCCATGAATGACCGATATACATCCTCACTCACTTCCTTTTTGGTTCCATCCCAGTCTGCAGCTGGGGTGAGCCAAATAATGTGCAAAGGAACTTCTCCAAATAGTTCAGAAAACTGTGAGGACATCCCCTCGGTGCAGAGACAGGAGTGGAAGAGGTGGTGGGGATCCTCACAGCTCCCAGGCTCCCCAGGACACAAGGCGGGAGTGTTTTTGCCTGCTGTGCATGTCCTCTTGTGACCATGGAGCTGCCCTATGAAACAGGTGGAGAACGGCACTCCTAGGCCAGGGCATCGAAATCCTCTGGGGCTTGGCCAACGCAGCCCTGGAACTTGGTGCATGTCACCGAAATACTGCTCTTTCCATCCAGCGTTTGCCCCAGTTCTGGTAAATGTGAGTGTTATTACAGCAGCAACAACAGCCCAAAGAGTCAGAGGAGATCCAACTGGAAATGTTCCTGGTCTCAGAGGCACAATCTGCTCAACAAAGCCTGGTCAGGGAGCCTTGGTGACAGCCGTCTCCTGGGTAACGGTGGGCCAGAATGAGAGCTCGGGCTCTGCTGGGAGGGGTTGGGGCTCTGCTGGGGGGCTCTGCTGGGGGCTCTGCAGCCAGCTGGGCAGGCTCTGTGGGCAGCTCTCCTGTGAGGGGCTCCCTCAGGGGAGAAACGACCTGGGTAGGCGCACCGGGGGTGGTCAGGGGCTGGGATATCCTCCGTGACACCTGGGAGAAGAGGGCACTCCCGAAACAGGCTGCATCTAGCCCCTCCAACCTTATATTGCAAGGCCCCCAATCACCACGGCCCAGGCCTGCCCCCCACCAAAGGGGCACTTCTAAACATTAGAGAATCAGTTTTTTCCGTCTCTCTTAAAATTGGAAGAAAGGACTTTGGCTACTCAGGCTGATTAAGCTGCTGGTCTCCCAAATGACAGGGCGCTCTATCAGATCTCCGCCTACTGCATCCAACCCGCTGAATGCAGAGAAGGTCCCCAGGGTCGACCAGCTGCGCCCCCTGCTTCCTACAGAAAGTCCAGAGGCCTCTGCAGAATGGGCCCGCAGACCTGCGTGGCCTTTGTGTGCTAAAGAGCGGATGCTGTCGCTTCCTCTGCCCCTGCATGGACTGGGGCGACAGGGGATTGGTCTCTTCAGAGCCTGAACTCACCACTTCCTTCTCTTCTCCTGTATCACCCGTCCCCACGCAGCTAATTTTACCACAAAGGGAAACAACCTGTAGTTTTACAATAATAAATCTCTTCCAGGTAGTGGGAGTCGGTGGGGAGGGGCTTCATGTTGGGAGGGGTGGGCAACGTTAGCATCGTTCCACGGGATGGGGGCTATGTCCCAACACTGGTGCCCTACGTGTCCCTCCGGTGGTGCCTGGGAAAGGCCCTCCTGGGAAGGAGCACAGGGCAGACTCTTGGCACTTTGCTGCGTCCTCCAGGAGAAGGGGAGGAAAGGCTGGGTGGGGCTTGTTCCTGTGAGAACTGGGAGGCCCTCTCTGTGAGGACGGCACAGGCAGGGCATGAAACCAGAGAGGGATGTGAGAGGCAGACGCCAAGAGGCCTAACAGTGGGAAAAATTTCCCACCGTCTCCGGGATGCTGTGTGTGCTCAGAATTGTCTAATACTAATACTGAATTCTTCTGAGCAGTGGGCTGCACTTAGACATTCTTCCAATGCTTGTGAGCTCCCCCGATAGCTTATTTAATGCTATCACTAACTAAGTGAAATAGATATTATTGTCCCCAGTTTGCAGAAGGGGAAACTGAGACTTGGAGAGATTAGATAACTTGCTCAAGTTTATTGGGGTAACTTGTATCCAAAGATGACCCCAAACAATTTCTCTCCTCCCTGTACACACGTACGTGCCACTTCTCCCCTTTACAGGGGGCACTTATATCCCTTCCTCTTGAATCTGGGTTGGGCCCAGAACTGCTTTGACCAACAGAATATAGAGGAAATGATGCGCTGGGACCTCCAAGCCCAGGCAGCTCGTGCTTCCTCCCATTTGGAACCCAGGCCCCCCCCTCGGTGTTGGGAAGCCCAAGTGGTCAACAGGAGAGGCTCCCGGCTGACCCGCCCAGCTGAGCTCTGAACTCAGGGGAAGCTGCCTCAGCAGTAGATCTTGCTCCACAAAGACAACTCGGCTTACGACATAGAGGACCGAAGTGAAACCATTTCACTGACCCCTGCCCAAACTAAAATCTTGAGCAGATTCTAGCAATTTTAAGCCACAGGTTTGACAGGATTTATTATGTGGCAATAGATAACCCAAACAATCCCACAACCAGGAAGTGGCAGACATGGGATTCAAACCCAGGTCGGGTTGTCCAGAGTTCCCTCTTACTGCCGTCCTGCAGGGGTGACTACCATTGCGGACCCTTCTGACTGACACGAGGCTGGGAAATTTCCTTTTATGTGTAAGATGCAGGTTGGGCCCTCTCAGTTCCCAGGAACTCTGGAACATCAGAACTTTCCTCCTTAGGCAACTCTCTGAACTCCCAGCCTGGGGGGGATGCAGAGAGCTGGCCTCGGTCAGACCCAGCTTCCGAGCCGGCGCCTGCCTGGAAGACTACGCAACATGGGAAACAAAAGGGTTTGTTTTCACTCGTTCTCCCCAGACCTCCCCTCCAAGTGGGGAGAAAGATCCCACACGCTGGGAGATAAAGGAATCAGAAAGATATGGTGAGGACACAGGGGGAGGTGTGGGTCCTCCTGCCCCCCCATTACCTGAGGTTAGCTTCAAGGAGGAGACCCATTAGCACTGCTTGGGGATCTGAGAAAAGAAAGATTGTGCCCACTAGTCAGTCAGACATTCTGAAATAGAGAACTTGCAAAGAAGGTCACCCCAAACCAATCCTGCAACGCTTGCGCATCCCCCGCTCCAAGCTGGCTAACTGGGCAGAACACGGAGAGGGGCTTCCATGAGACTGTGGAGAGCTTGCTATGTGTCCCCTGCTGTTGGGAGGGGGGCACACCGAGGACCTGGTGTGTGACAAGTTCCTGAGGAAGCTAATGGGAGCACTATGGCTGGAGCTGCCCGCTTGGAGCAGAGAGCAAGGAGAGGGGCCGGGCTGCAGAACATCAAATCACGTGTGCGTGTCTGCTGGCAGCACGTTCACCTGCAGGGAGGCGCAGCCAGAGGAGAGGAGGGGGGATCAAACACTCCCAGGGAGGCCTATCCCCGGGAATGCAAAAGAAGCATTACACCCTCCTCTGCCCATGACAGGCGGGCGGACTTCCCGTGTGAGGCAGGTCTCAACTGGGGAGGGGATCAGCTTCAGCTTCCCGTGAACTCCGGAGTCTCTGGCTGTTTTTCGTAACTAGACACTGTAATTACTGAAATCGGACTTCTGTGCCTGAAAGGGAAACAAGGAATCTTTATTATCTTGGATGGACCCGAAGAACCAAGAAACCGGGGCGGACGGGTGGCTCAGTTGGTTAGAGTGTGAGCTCTTAACAACAGGGATGCCGGTTCAATTCCCACATGCGTCACTGAGCTGTGCCCTCCGCAACTAGAATGAAGACAATGAGCTGCCACTGAGCTGCCACTGAGCTCCCGGGTGTCCAGATGGCTCAATTGGTTGGAGTGTGTGCTCTCAACCACAAGGTTGCCAGTTTGACTCCCGCAAGGGATAGTGGGTTGTGCCCCCTGCAACTAAGATTGAACAACAGCAACTGGACTTGTTGCTGAGCTGCGCCCTCCACGACTAAGATTGAAAGGACAACAACTTGACTTGGAGCTGATGGGTCCTGGGAAAAACACACTGTTCCCCAATAAAGTCCTGTTCCTCTCCCCCAATAAAATCTTAAAAAAAAAAAAAAGTACCAAGAAGCCTCCCTTAGATTTCATTCTAGTTGCGGGGAGAACCAACCCCACAGAGCGTGGCTTGTTTGAAAAGGAAATGGGGGAGAAAGAATTGTTTTCTGATTATCTCCCACAAGGTTCAAGAAACAGGAAGAATTCTAGCTAATCTAGGCAGAAGAGCACTTATTGACAGGACACTGGATGGCCCAGAGAATCATCACTGCTGGGCTGGAGAAACAGCTTTAAAAATTAGGGGGTTACAAAGGGAACCATGGTTCAAAGTAGGCTGCAGAGCCATGGAGAGGATGTCACCACCTTCTGCTCACAGGACGCTGGGTGACTTGGTCTTCACTGTCCCCCATCGCATGTATTTCTAGAAGTTAGAATAGCAGGCAGCTGCTGTCTCCCATCAAAGCTCTATTGGTGGGGAAGAGCCCAAATACAGAAACATGATTTAAATGCTGGGCTCTGGGGCAGGGAGGTAAAAATTAGCATTTACTAAAAGGGTGAACCTTTAATTTATTGAGCTTAAATCTGCAGTAATGGTTGAGTTAACCCCCGAATGACCAAGATTACATTTTCTGCCACCAGGCCAAATGGGGCTTTGAAAACTAGGTTTTTATACAAAATAGATTATTATAGAAAAATAAAGACACATTTTGCATGCCTGAGTCTGTAGCTATGAGATTCATACTCACCCCAGAGATAATGCAAAAAATGAATAAAATAAATCAATGAACACCCCTGGTATATACTTGAACATTGTGGGCCCCCACGCAGTAAATGTTGGACAAGGTTGCTGGTGAAAGTCACCATTCTCCCTCCCTCCTCCTCCTTCCCACCCCCCCACTAGCTCACTGCTACCCACTTCCTCTTCTCCCTCGGGGCCTGACAGGACATATTAGCTTCCCCTGACAGGGCTCTTGGTCTCACAGGTGGGAGGCTGGCACCACGACTATGACCTTCACCGTCTGCTCTCTTGTGTTTTGCTCTGTGCTCTGGCAGCTGGAACGTGTGTGTGGCACACAGCAGGGACAAGCAGACATCAGGGGTGGGCAGGAGTGTCAGGGCATCGCTGAGACTCTGGACCCACTGTCCTGGGACAGCATCAACCCTTCCTGGTGCCCCCAAACCCTGGACTCCAAGCCTCCCTTCAGCCCCCAGGCCCGCATCAGGAGACTTGGCCCCAGGAGGGCCATAGGCTCTAACACGCTGCCTATGTCCTGTGGCACATGGAGGCCGTACTTCTCTTTCCTGTAGCATTTCCCCACCCTCTGCCATTCCTCCTCACCTTCTTTTGAAACTGAAGTGAATCCCAGGAAGCCTGCTCTGGTCCCGGTTTGGTCTCTCCCTTCTCTGAGCCCCTGCTGCCAGGCCACATACAGACCATGTGCTCTCAAAACCGGAAAAGGCCTTCAGAACACTTTAGTCCGAATTCTCCATTTTATAGAGGGGTAGGTTGGGGCCGAGTCAATGTTAGCCGACCACAGCTGTACAGCGCACGGGTGGTCAGTGGCAGAGTCCAGACTCCCCAGAACTCCAGACACGGGGCCCCACTCTCCCTCCAGGAACACTGCACACACTGCTTCCCAACAAAGGGCATGCCCTGTGGGGATGGGCTTTCTCCTTCTCAGGCAGGAACTGGTGGTGCCCAGAGCCCTCCAGGCACCCTCGAGTAGGCAGGGCCCACCACTCCCTCCCTAAGCAGTTTTTGAAGCTCTGAGGTCCCGGATAAGTAAGACTCCAACACCCGTGGGTGGTAACTCCTTCAGGCAGAGGTCTGAGAACAGTTTCCATGGAGACCGCCCAGGCTCTGGTTTCCATAGCAACACTTGCAGAAGGTTACAGAGCTTCCTATTTATGTCAACTTAACATTTCCAACCATTCTATTTTTCAGGCCAAACTTAGGCTTAATACAGGGCTTCCTGTCTAGAATGGGTGACAGACCTCAAGGGCCAGAAGAAAACTGGGTGAAACGGTGCAGTCAGCTGACAGTGAAGACATGTCCTCAGCCAGCAGGGCCTCCTCTGTTCCGGCTGCAGGATATATATATAGTTCAACCTAATGAAAGATTTCCAAAACCTCTATGGAGAAAAGTATATATATATATATATATATATATATATATATATATATATATATACACACACACACACACATACATATATATATATCTCTCCAAAAAAATGTATATAAGTGGACACTTTGGTCAGCGTTGTTCAAGCAGTAGTTCATCATAATCAGAAGTGTCTGGACACTGATGGTAACCACTTTGAGCACCTCTTGTAATTGCAGAAGTCACTTGTATTCATCTTTTGTTATCGGACTTGTATTCATCTTTTGTTATCGGTATATATTGAGTATTACAATTTTATTACAGTTTTCCTTTCTTAAAATGTGTATACATTTCTCTC
This sequence comes from Rhinolophus ferrumequinum, assembly GCF_004115265.2. Lineage (NCBI taxonomy): Eukaryota > Metazoa > Chordata > Mammalia > Chiroptera > Rhinolophidae > Rhinolophus > Rhinolophus ferrumequinum. The sequence goes on from NC_046291.1 coordinate 7,384,678, forward strand.
TCTCTCTCTCAAAATGTGTTTAAATTATAAAACGAATACATCTTCATGACATGGAAGGATATAGTCCTACTGCTCCCTATCATCCCTGCCCTCCAGAGGTAACTGGTATTTACATGGCTTTGAGTATCCTTTTACAAGTACTACATGCACATCCATAGAGCTATCTTTTAGAAAATTCACAAATGGGATGTATATTCTTTCTCTGCCACCTGCTTTACCCTAATCATAGATCTTGGAGAACTTTATACATCAGCACAAATAGAGCTCATTCCTTGTAATGCCAACAAAATATTGCATTTTTTATAAAGTAAGTCCCCAATTTAGGGAGTTTTGTTTCCAGTCTCATGCTATTACAACAATAAATATCCTTGTACATATTTTTTTGTATACTTGTTTGAGTATATCCATAGGATAAATTCTTAGCAGTAAAATTGCTAGGTCAAACACATTGCATTTTAAAATTTGAAATTTTAGAATTAGATACTTGTCAAACCAATTTATTGCCATCATTGGTACAAGAGTACCAATATAATCAATACTTGCAAAGACTGGGTATTATTAAACTTAAAACCAAACCACAGAACCAATCTCCCCAACTCATTCTACGAGACCAATAATACTAACACAAAAGCCTGAAAAGGAGAGTGTGAGAAAGGAAAATTACAGGCCAATCTTACTAATAAACATATATCTAAACCACCTAAAGAAAACATTAGCAAACAGAAACCAGTTGTGTAGAATCAGGATAATACATCATGATCAAATCAGTTATTAATAGTATTCACCACATTAACAAATTAAAAGAGGAAAAGCATGTGATCATATCAATAGATACAGGAACAACATTCAATAAAAGAATTAAACATCTGTCCCTGATTAAAAATGAAAGCTAGAAATATAAGACAACTTCTTTAACCTCAAAAAGAGTATTTTCCCATTACCTATAGCTAAAACTATACTTAATGTGAATTCTTTTTCAAATCAAGACTGAACAAATCGATTTATGGCTATAACCCAGGTATCAGAGCTCCTAGTCAGTGAGGTGAGATAAGAAAAAGTAATAAAAATTTTAATTATTTGAATGGAAGAAATAAAATCTATTCATAATCAATATAATTGCTTATGTAGAAAAAAAAGAATCCTAAGATCCCATTTTAGAATAAAAAAGATAGCTTGGCAACTTCACTGGATCAATATTCAAAAATAAATAACATTTATACACACTAGCAACAAAGAGTTACAATTATTAATTATAATAACAAGTATGAGACTTAGCAATCTATCTAACGAGAGATTTCCAAAACCTCTACTGAGAAAAGTATAAAATGGTATTGGAAGATATGCAAGATCCAAATAAATTTTTAAAATATGTTCATAGTTCAGGACACTGAATATCATAACAGTTTCATTCTCCCCAAGTGGATCTATAGATTCAATACAAGTCCAAGGAAAACCTCAACAGAGCTTTTCATGAAATTGATAAATTGTTTCTAAGATGTATATGCATATGAAAACAAAGGGCCAAAAATAGGCATGGCACTGCTGAAGAAAATCAAGGTAGGAAACTTGCACTACCAGATAGCAAGACTTATTTTAAGTGTGGTTATGGCTGGCTCAAAGGATAGACCAATTAGGGACAGAATAAAAAGCCCAGAAATAGACCTTACACATATGGAAACTTGATCACATTCAATTCTGCACATATGGAAACAGACCACACTGCAGCTCTGGGGAAAGGAAAAAGTAAACCAAAAACAGAACGGATGGTTATTCCTACCTCACACCATATCAGGGGATAAATTCCAGGGAATTTTTAAATATAACATACAAAACTTTAAAAAGATTAAGACAATATAGGATAATGTCTGTTCAGTTTTGGGATAAGAAGGATTTCTGAAACAAGATGCAAAAAGGCAAAAAAAAAAAAAAAGATAAAGAAAAAAAGATGCAAAAAGCCCTAACCATAAATAAAAAGATGGATAAATTTGACTACATTAAAACCAATAATTTCTGTTCATCAAAAAGGCCACAAACGGGCTGGCCTGGTGGCTCAGGTGGGTAGAGCTCCATGCTCCTAACTCTGAAGGCTGCCAGTTCAATTCCCACATGGGCCAGTGGGCTCTCAACCAGAAGGTTGCTGGTTCAATTCCTCGAGTCCCGAGAGGGATGGTGGGCTCCACCCCCTTCAACTAAGATTGAACACGGCACCTTAAGCTGAACTGCCTCCCAGATGGCTCAGTTGGTTGGAGCGCGGGCTCTCAACCACAAGATTACCAGTTCAAGTCCTCGAGTCCCGCAAAGGATGGTGGGCAGCGCCCCCTGCAACTAAGATTGAACATGGCACCTTGAGCTGAGCTGCTGCTGAGCTCCTGGACGGCTCAGTTGGTTGGAGCGCGTCCTCTCAACCACAAGGTTACCAGTTCGACTCCCGCAAGGGATGGTGGGCTGCGCCCCCTGCAACTGGACCTGGAGCTGAGCTGCGCCCTCCACAACTAAGACTGAAAGGACAACAACTTGACTTGGGAAAAAGGCCTGGAAGTACACACCGTTCCCCAATAAAGTCCTGTTCCTCTTCCCCAATAAAATCTTTAAAAAAAAGGCCACAAAGAAAGAAGACATGTCAAAAACTTGGGTAATATAATTGCCATTCTTCACTGACAAAATATATGAAGATTATATAAAATACATAAATATACAAAGAACTACAAGTCAATGAAAAGAAACAAAGCAACCAATAGAAAAATAGGTCAAAGAACACAAATGGGCATTTTTTTTCAAATAGGCATTTTACAGAAAAGGAAATTTGAGGTCTAATAATCATATGAAACTGGACCTCCTTTCCTAGTAACCTGGAAAATGAAAATTAAAACCATAATGAAATACCATTTTACTCTCAACTCATTGGATAAAAAAATCCAAAGTTGTAGATATTAAGTGTTGGCAAGGATGGAGAGTAAGAACACCGATGCGGGACAGGTGGGAGTGTAAATTGGTTCAACTCCTTATATAAAAAACAATCTGGTAGAATTTTGTGAGTTGAACTTCCGTACTATGTGACCCAGTGATTCCATTTCTAGGCATATATAGTAGAGAAAACCTCACACAGGTGAACCAGAAACCTTCTGAAAGAAATGTTCATTAAAGCTGCTTGTAATAGTAAAAAAATAAAAAAAGAACCTGAATATTATTAGGAGGATAGGTAATTAAATTTCATAGTCACAAAATCGACTGATCCACACAGCAGTACAAATGAGTTGAATAATATAGGCACCAACGTGAATGAATCATAGAAATATAAGGTTGAAGGGGGAGAACAAGTTAGAGAATAATACATATGTTTTATTATTATTTTTATAACTTTCAAATCCAAGCAGAGCTACATTAGCAGTTCATAGACATGTGGTAGAATTGTAAAGCAAACCAGAGAAACTCAGGCTAGGATTGGCTAATTAATGTAAGGAGATTGGCTAATATACGGAAAATTGACGTATTTTCATGATTGTGTTTGGATCTAAGAATAAATGTGTCTGTAATGTCCTGCAGAGGATACAGAGGTGGATGGCGGGTAGGGGCTGGGATTATTGGGGGGAGGGTGGTCTCTGAATATGGGAGCCAACATTTCTTGCATCCCTGAGCATTGCAAACTTCTCCCCACATCTAGAGATGGTCCACTCCTCCCTATTTAAATCAGGGCTGGTTTTGACCAAGAATGCCAAGAAGTAACATTGTGGAACTTCGGACTCCAGGCCTTAATAGGACTGGCAGTTTCAGCTTCCCGTCTTGGACCTGTTGCCAAACTGTTAGGAAGTCCAGGCTAGAATATTGATTGGAGTGAGGCTGAGAGGGAGGGGCCAGCCCAACCAAGATCCAAACTGAATGCAAAACAAGAGGGAGCAGCTAGCTGGTGAGCTCACTAGTTATCAGTCAACCTCAGAACTTAAGTCATCCGCAGAATCAGGCGAAATAGTACACAGCCGTTGGGCCATTCAGTTTTGGGGTGCTTTGTTACACAGCAACAAAAGGAGATGCACGCAAGGAATCCCGTGGTATTGGCAGTCTTTTGTTTCCTAAGATGGCACATTGGTCATTACACTTCGTAACTTATAGCGATTTACATAGAGCATTTTGTGTCTCTTAGATGTTTCACAATATAAAATATGTGAAGAAAAACCATTAACTTGATGTGCAAAAATGTATCTCCCCAGTTTTGATTTACATCTTTTATGTAACGGTGATAAACGTCTTTTCATGTCGGGTAGTGACCCATTTGTATTTCTCTTACTGTGAACTACTTGTTCATATTTTTTGCTTCTTTTATCTATTGGGTTGTTCATTTTTCATGATTTCTAAGAACTTTGTATATTGAGGAAAACAGCCCTTTTTATGTCCTGTTTCAAAAACATCTCCCCGTTTGCTGCTTATAAATCTTAATTTTTTAGTCTAAGTTATTATCGGTGGGTATCATGCTTGGAAAGTCTTCCCTCCTCCAAGATTATCTTTTAAATCACCTCAACTACTTTTATGGCTTCGTTTCATACTTAAAACCTTTGATCCATCCAGAATTAATTTTGTTACAAGTAGGATTCAGGTTAATTTTTGTCAAAATGGCTAGACAATTGTTCCATTAAAAAGAATCCACACAGCCTCCCCTTACTTTCCTATTGACCATTTCCTTTGCTACATAGTTTATAATGCTTAGTAGCTGGAGGCTATTCCCCATGTCTACTTTCCCAAAAGAACTCAATGTGTCAAGTTAAAAAAATCAATCTTGTTGTCATTTTGTAATTGCATTGCATTTAGGTTGACGTTTGCCAGATTGAGAACAAGGTGTGTCTGCACTAATCCGAGCCTTGTTATGTCCCTCACAGGATTAGGGCCTGTGAACCACACCAAAGATGTAGGCACCCATCATCCCCAGGCCAGAACCCAGGTGCCCCCTCTAGGGCCCACTCAGCCAAGGCTCTGGAGTTTTTGCATCGCTTCCTTCTCTGCAGAATTTGGCCCTGACTCTTGCCAAACCTCAGCTTAGGTCCACCGAGATGGTTACTTATTGCCCAGAAATTCTGGAGAACACGACACTGTCCTTGTACTTAAGGACAAGCAATAATGATGTCATCTTCCGCGTGATAACTGGGATGGTTTATAGGCACTTAAAAGCAGCATAACCTTGGGTGAGTTGTGTAAGCTCCGGGAGCATTTTCCTCCTCCCTCACCTGTAAAATGTGAGTCTTTCGGCTCATGAGGGGACATCTTCTGTACAAGGCTGAACTAGGGCAACCAGGGAACAGGCCCACCTCTGCAGGGGTCAGGCTCCCACCATGCTCCCCGACCCCCCCCAACCCCCAGACTCACAGCACAGTCTACAGGATGCAGCCCTGCCCTGTGCCCATCCCCACCTGCCACTTGCAAGTCAGTCAGAAGTCAAAGAGTTTTATTATTCTACAGACACTTCTGAAAAGAGATCTAATTGAGAAAATATACAAAGCGTTTAAGAGTTTCATCTCCAGGGAGCACCTAGGTCTGACTGGAGGTGTCGAAGCCCTCGTCTTCAAGGCTCAGGGCTCAGAACGGTTAGCACATCAAATGATCAGTAAAAACATGCAAAAGTGAGAAGGAAAAGGAAAAACGGTGCATTCCCCCAAAGCACAGGGGGATGGAATTTCAGAACAAAGAGGAGGCAGGGTGTGCAAGTACCAGGTGGCTCTCCCTCCCCGCCCCAAGTCATCTTCTAAAACAGCTCCAAGCTTGGAGACAGCAAGGAGCCCCACCTGCTCAGCCAGTGGGTTCTGTGCTGTACTCAGCCCGACAGGGTGAGAAGAGACCCTCCTCTACCCAGTTCATCTGTGGCTGTGGCTGTAGGGACACGCGTGTGCTTCTGGGGGGCCAGCGCTAGAGGCCCTGGCTCCTCTCTTCTTTGGTTCCACTCAAACGATTGTGCTTGACAAACTCATCCCCACCACCGCCCCCAAACTCCGGGTTCCCTCTGGTGGGCTGAAGGCACTGACAGGAGTCCTGGGACACCCCCAGGACAACCGCCTTCCCTTGGGCTCTGGGTGGGTGCTTTCCTGGGCACATTACCCCATCCTCAGTGCAGACCCAGGAGCAGGGACACCAGAGGAAGTGTGCCTTTCAAGGAAAAAGCCTTTGGGACTCTCCCAAATGTGCAGGCATTTCTGAACCCCCCTCACACCCCTCCCCTGTCCCCTCCCCTCACCCAGCACCCTCACATACCCGGCCCCTCCATCCAGTACTTCCCCTGGGCTGCCAGTGCAGCTGTGGGCCAGGTCCCAGAGGACCTGACTTCAAGATGGTGGTCACTGAAACCATCTTGGGGTGCCCCCTCTGTCCTCCAGACCCGGGGGGTTCAGTGGAGGCAGGGGCCTAGAGAGATCACAGCTCTGGTACAGGAAAGTGGGCAGGGCTAGAGAGAAACAGGGAGACACATCACATCTATGGAAAGGTGTCCAAAGTACAAGCTAAGTGAGGGAGGGAGGGGGGCCACAGAGTAGCTGGAAGGAAAAAGAGGAAGAGGGCAGGGGTGGGGTTGGCCGGAGGGAGGCCTTCACACCACCCCGCAGATCAGCGTCTCTACCACGAAGGTGTTCTCGAAGTGGCGGATGGCATTGCAGTTCTTGGCCCCACGCTTGTTGATTCCTGGGAGGGAACAGAGAAATCCCAGTAAGGCCTGTGTCCTGGCCCAAAACTGGTTGGGCCACAAAGGCCACCAGCCTCAGAGGCTGAGCGGCATCTCAAAACTGGGGGGAGGAGGCGGCCAAGGAGACCACACCCAGATTCTCCCGGAGGCAGTGCAGACTGCCTGGCTCTGTCACCTTCCTGCTGTGTGACTTTAGAGGTGTTAATTAAGTTCTCTGGGCCTCAGTTTTCTCATTTTTAAAAGGGGCAGCAATAATAATAATGATGATGATAACTTACATTCCTTAAGGACATAAAGAGCATAAAGTAGTGCCAGGCACATAGTAAGTATTCAGTTAACATTAGCTGGTATTACTGCTGCTGCTGAGGGCTCTGACCACTGCCATTAGCTCTAGGGCCAGGCACTGCCAGAGGACGGCTGTGGTTTGGAGCGCAGGGCAGCCGCAAGGTGGGTGCAGTGGGCCACTCACGCCTCCGAGTCGCCCTGCGTCTCAGCCGGTAGGTGTCCTTCCCGTTGCACAGGTGGTAGATGAAGGAGCCCAGGGCCTCCTTGTCGCTGACATGCTCTGTGACTACCATCTCCTCCTGGATGATGTACGTCTGTGGGAGGTAGGTCCCCCTCTGCAAAGGGAGCGGCCAGAGCTGGGTCACTACCCAGGGCTCCTCTCCTGAGGTCTCCACTTGCCTACTGCCCACCCCCTCCCCTTGTCACCATCCTTCTGCTCACTGGAGCTGTGCCCCCACAATGTTGAAATGCACACGTGCCCCCCTCCCTCATCCAGAGACCCCACAGCTCAGCCCTTCTTTGTGCTTGCACTGCATCCTGCATGTGTGGGAGTCCGGTCTCCCACCCCAAGGGCATGGCCCTGCCTCTCCCTGTACTGCCCACGGGGGCATGGCCGGGAAGCTTAAGGGAGCTGGCCGGAGGCTCTTCAAGGGAGGTGGCAGCATTAGGGGAGGAGAAAAAGGAGTGGAGTTGACTCCCGGATGTGGGAGAAGGAGAGATGGAGGAGGGGGACCAGATGGGATGCTGGGGACAACAATGTCCCCGGAACCCTCAGCTTCCACCAAAGGAACCTCCCTTGCCCCAGGCCTGGCCTTCATGGGAGAAGGCAGCCAAGGAGGGACAAGACGCCACCACCGCCGCTCACCTTCACGTTCATGAGGAGCTCCCAGAAATTTCGAGGGGGCAGCACGATGGTGGTGTTGAGCTCGATGACGTAGCACTTGTCCAGGGAGATGTCGTGGTAGGCTGTCAGACCCTGAGGAGGAGGGGGCCGCGTCAGTCTCTCTGGGTGAGGGGCTGGCCCAGGCAGGGCTGAGAGGCCTGCCGCCAGCAAAGGCGGGAAGCCCACCTGCCACGGAGGTACACCCCCGATTCCTGAACACCTGGGCGGGCCCTCCCTCGTTCTGCTCCTTTCCTCGCCTGTGTCTGTAGGAGGTTCCACTTAACAGCTGGAAGACACCAACTGTTAAATGCCTCAGTTGTTACAGGGTTCTTCTCAATGGGGTTACAGAGTTGAGGTCTGGGGAACATACTAACGTCCTAACTGTGCTTTGTATCAAACGCATGAGGTCCGTCCTTGGGGACAGCTTAAACCCTCATCAAGAAAACCTCCATCCCAGGCCCTCTGTGTGCTACACCTTGATGAAATGTCAACACAGAAATAACCTCAATAAAAAAGGACACCGGCCTCACCCATGACAGCCAGCGCCTGCAGCTGCCAGGTGGCGAGCACAACAGCAACCACGGCTAGCTCCCCCTTGGGGGTAACTGCGTCACCTATATAATAAAAGCCGTGTCTTTAAAACCTTGATAAAGCTAAACCGTAGACATCTCCTACACACAGGTGACATCACTGGGTATATGCTCAAAAGATGCGCAAGGGACAGCAGCACTCTGCATCCATGCCTGTTCTTTCCCATGACTCTTGGTGGAAGGGGGGCTCCAGGTCCCCTGGGACACCCTCTCACGGCCCCGCCCCAACCCCTGGCTGGCCTCACCCGCTGGAAGTCGTGGATAATGTCTGCAGGGTCACCACCACCAAACTGGGGAACAGGCACGTTGATGCGCTCATAGTTATCTTCGAGGTAAATCTTCACATCCTCCTCCAGCTCCATCCGAGTGCGAACCTGGGAGGACAGGGAGTCCTCGTAGAAGACTCCACAGTGGAAAAAGTTGTCTCGGGCCAGCTGAGCAAGGGGAGGAGAGACACACAGACAGGCTGGTCATGCAGTGTCCTCAGTACAGCCACTGCCACCTACCTAACCACTTCACCCTCCTAAGGCCTTGGGAAGCGGGAAGGGTAGGGCTGTGAGACCCATTTCCCAGATGGAGAAACTGAGAGATGTGGGGAGTCAGGGAGCGTGAGCCAGTTCTTAGGTAGATGACCTCTCCCGGCCTCAGTTTCCCCATCTGTAAAACGAGGTGATCCCCAGCCTCCAAGTCCATGAGTTTGTGCTTGTGACATGGGGTGGAACAGCAGGGGGAGGACCCAGTCACCCTGTGCCCTCTACAGAGGGACAGACACCTGAGAAAGAGCCTGTGGTGGCAGGAGGGTCCTCAGGAGCAAACAGGGAATTTGGACTGCACAGGCTGGGCAGGGGTTGGGGGGGTGGGGGTGAGAGGGTGGTCCAGTGCCACCAGAGAGCACTTCTCCGGTCTTTCCTGCCCCCTGCTGTGGGGCCCTGCAGACCTTGGAGGCACAGGAGGAAGGGGGAGGAGCAGAGAGGCAGCCCCTTGTGATTCCAGCCTCCTGTCCAAACACAACCCTCCACCCACCACCTTCCTTGGACCCTGTGCCTCATGAGAAACCTTGACAAATGCTGTGTCCCCTATCTGAGCAGCCAGCCTAATCACTCCATCAATAACGGGAGGGAGGCAGTGTGACAGGGCTGCGGACAAGTGACTGACCGCGGGACTTGTACTTCTCCAGGGGCTCCTCCATCCGCACCCAGGCTGCTGGCCTGTAAAGGGCAGAACTCCCCTTTCTGTCTCAGTGTGAGCTCTCCCAGGATGAGTCATCACACAGAAATCATACTGTCCTAAGGCACAGACCCAGAGGCTGCTCTGAGGTGCCCCCATTCCCTGGGAATTGGGGTGGGTGAGGAACCACAGGACAGTGATGAGTGGGGGCTGGGAGTAGAGCGGACCAGGACCCAGAGTAGGTCCACTGAGTAGGTCCAGAGTAGGTCCAACAGGAAAGGGCCCTGCCCAGGGAAGTTGAGAACCTGGCATAAGCGGGGCGCAGGCCATGGAGGGGAGAGGCGGGAAGGAGGAGATGGACAAAAGAGAAAGGCAGCCGGTTCCAAGGGGCAAGTCCCATGGAACACAAACTCTTTGGTAATTCCCATTGTGGAAAAACTGGGTGACAACAAAGTTAAAGCCCCATGCTTGAGGGTGGCAGGAGGTCACCTGGGTTATAAATGACTGGCAATTCCCAGCCTTTTTGTCACTCTTGAGATTCCCTGTTGGTTGAAGTTACGGTTGTTCTTTTGAGCTACCTTCCATTTAACTACTTTAGCCCCCAGAACTGTCTCCCTCCCCAGGTCTGAGCTGTCCACAAGGTCACTGTGACCATGACCAGCTCTCCCGGCCCTATCTCCTGCCCAGAGCAGATACCTGGGGGTGTGACCACAGCCAGGGCCACCTTTACAGGAGGTAGTGCTGAGGCTGTCTATAAACCCACCTTCTCGCTTTCTAACCCAAATGTCCAAGCATGAAATGGAATTCTGAAAGCATGACCCATAGTTAAAGGATGACGGCTGATGGGTTCGCAGAGTTCCAACTTCCACCAGATTTAAGTTTCTGGTGATAATGTCCCAGGGTGACACCGTGGGAAGGGCCCGTGGGCCACACAAGCCCAGATTCCAATCCTGGCTCCCCCATCGCTGGCTACATTCCTGGGAAAGTTCCCTGTTGCCCTCAGGTGTGACTAAAGAAATGGACACTCTTCCAGGGTCTGTGCACATTAGAAGATGGGGCCGCAATCCTGTCTCCTGGACCAGTGTTAGGTTCTGCAGTGTTAGGATGAACAGCTGAGCGTGGGCTGGCCTGAGCCCAGGGAGGCCCCAGGGAGCAGGGAAGAGGCAGGTTTTCCCACCTGAGGGGCCTGTCCAAGGCTTCCTGCTACACCTCTCCTCACAAACCCCAAGCACCTGGCGCTCAACCGCTCACTTCCTCTGCTGCCAGCGCCCACCCCCACTGCAAACCCACTCACTTCCCTCTGTTCCTCTCTAAATGCTCTCCTTTCTGAGGCCCAGTCTCCCTTTCTGAGGCCCAGTCTCACCTGAGCAAGGAAGAAGTATCTGTAGATGTAGACGGAGGCAAACACGAGCCCCATGAGCAGCACGACCATGCCCATCGACAGGTAGCACACGCCACCCACAGAGCCCCCCTTCTTGTAGCGGTGGTAGGGGGGCCGCTCCTCCTGTGGACAGCAGTGCAGGGTCAGCCAGGCTGGCAGCCAGGATTCCCACCCAGGGTGCCAGGTCCCGCTCCCTGGGAATCCTCTCGCTTTCAGGAAGTGAGATCTCATCGTGCTGGCGGGGAGGGAGTCTTGGGGTACGGGGAGGGAAGGATGGTGCTCAGGGGGCACAGAGCATCATCTGAAGGAAAGGAAGCCTCGCTGGCTCTCCCCAGCTCCTCCTCCCACAGACGCCGAGACCCCCTGAGAAGCCACAGAACGTGACCCACTGGGTCAGGCAGGCGCTTTTGGAATTCCCCATCCCATGAGTCCCCTTCATTAGTCTGTGAACACGGTATATACCCTTTCAAACATAGACTGGGGGGAAGCACAGACACGACCTTCGTCACCTGTAGGAATTGGGCTGTACTGGGCAGGCTGGGAGCCACTGCTCTGAGCAATGGGGAGCCCAGGAAGGCTTTTGGAGCAACAAGATCCACCGGAAGGCCGGACTCCACAGGGCAGACTGGAATGGGGGGCTGTGAGGGGAGGGTACGTGGTAGCAAGCAGTCACTGGCTGATGGGGACAGGGGCTCTGGGAGGCCCATGGGGTCTGGGCACGGGTGCTTGTGTCCCTCTGGCCAACAGCACTGGGCCTGAGATCCACGCTGCGTAGAGCTTAGCCTGCCAGGGGCAGCGACGGCCTCACAGGCACTGGCTGGCAGTGCAAGGTAGGCTGTCAGAGCGTGGCCTACAGGGTGCTTCTGTCGGGAGGGAAATGTGGCTTTGATGGCAGCAGCTCCATCAGGGACGCCAGGGCGGGAGGGTCCTGGAGAAAACCTGCTCTGGAGCCAGACCTGGGCTCAGGATAGTAGCCGCAGGGCTGCCAAGCAAGCCAACCTGACCCAACTCCAGGCCACGCGCGTCTGGGTGGGTGGACGAAGTGTGTGTGAAACTGAGTCACACTGCTTTATCCAGAGCACTGGACTGAGAGTCTAGTGACTCAGCCTCTAAACCAGCTGTGTGACCGTGGTCATCTCATCTTTATGCCCGTCCTCCCGACCATCCTGCCCTAACCCAGGCCTTCATTCACCCTGTGAGATGTTGCAAAGGTGCCCGGTCCATCTCTGCCTCCGCTGTCTACCATTCAATCCCACCTCCATGGTTTCCAGATACAGCCAGGGTGCGGTTAGAGGTCAGTCCCAAGGGCCCCCAAGGAGCTGAGGCAGTGCAGGGGGGAGGGGAGGCTCCAGTCCCAGAGCCTGCAGCTTCTCACTCCGCCTCTGCCACTAACTGCCTGGTTAGCCCTCTTTGTGCCACGTTTCCTTTCTCCTTTCATCCTGGAGTGGGTGGCAGGAGGGTGGGGACACAGTTCAGGTCCAAGTTACGCAGAACAGGCACTTATCTGTCAGCACAGCACAGGAGGTCCAGCCTGGTAGTGGTGGGGCACACCCCGATAGCCCCCATATGCCGCTGTAGCCCCCTGGCTTAGGCATATGGGGCTGTGGGCCTCAGGGAGCAGAAGGAATCAGAGGGGCTGATGCCACCCTCCTTGGGGAGGGTAGAAACACCCGAAGGGCCCACCCCCTCTCTGGGCACATCCATCACCAGGCCAGCTGGTCCCTAGCCTCAGCATCCACGCAATAGAGATACAGGATGGAGAGGCCCCATCCTCCCTGCTCCCCACCACTCCAGTCTACCCTCCAGAAGCTCGTCTGGCAGGAACAGGAGGTCAAACCCATTGCCCCTCACTGGCTGGGCCCACCTGTAGGCCTGAGGCCTCCCACCACCCTGGCTGTGCTATGTGTGGGGGGGTGGGGGTGGGGAGTGGGGCGTCCTATGAACAAGACCAGAGAAGCAAGTTTGTGAGACAATCCACCCGGCTGGCACCTTCTCAGCACCCTGGGGCTCCCTAGGGGCACTAACTAAGGTCACTAGCACACGTGGCCACTGTCCACAGGGCCCCCAGGGACAGCTGCCAGCTGGAGGGGGTGAGGAGCTCAAATGGCTTCGATATTCCAATGGGTTCCCGGGAGCAGCACAGGACCAGGAAACCAGAGAGCCAAGCTCTGCCAGTGTCTCGTAAGGAACACGCCACTCCAGGGGCTCCAGCCGTTGTGAGTGGGTCCTAAGGAACAGTGGTCGGCCCAGAAGGCAGGCCAGGCCCACCGCCCCAGCTGTGACTTCTGCCCTTCTGGAACGACATTTGCATTTATTTAGTGGGACGAGTGGGTGCTGGGACTCACTGTTGAGAAGCGCCCCGAGGGGCTGGGTCCACGAGTGGGGCGCACAGCAACCTGCCCCTCCATCCTCAGGTTCTCTTGTGAAATGTGAACAGACGCCTACTTGCAGGGTCTTGTCCTGATGGGGTTTTGTTGGGATTAAAGGAGACAAAGAACCCCAAAGGCCTTAGTAAAGGGGAAAGTGCTAGATAAAAATAGCAGATCTTTATCAGCCCAACCGTTCCTTTTTAGGGTCACCACTGTGGACAGCTGTTGAGGCTGCAGGGGGGTCAGGCTTTTGCTCCTGCGTTTGGGAAAACTAGAGAAGCAAGCTTGTGAGAACTGCTTAAAAACAACAAGGTCAATGGCGACAAGTGAGAGCCCAGGGGCCTGCTCCACAAATGAAGTACCTGGTCAAGGTGAGGCCTACCCATGTTGCAGCTGCCTTTCCGCTTCTGGCTGGGTCAGGTGTTTCTAAACGCCTGGGGGAGGGGCCAGGCATGGCAGCTGGCCAAGGCAGGTGGGGAGAGGAGGTCAGAGAGGACAGGGGAGGGAGGAGGAGGGGCTTGAGTGGCTCCAGCTGCATGTGAGGGGTGGCTAATATGGCTGAGAAGGACACTGCTTCCAGCCAGGACCCCAGACACTGCTCTGTGTCCTGATATGTCTCTGTGGGGATCACTGTGAAGGTTGGGGATGCCCCCCCTCTCCTAGATGTTGGGTGGTCAAATGGCTCCCTATCCCACCCCTACTGACACCCTCGAGTACACAATGGGGGCTCATACCCTGCTCCCCTCCCTACCCCACACTCTTCCGGCCTGTGGGGGGGCCAAACCCCTACAAGCATCATGGCTGAGCAGTGGCTGAAAGGAAAAGTAGGACCAGCGGCTGCCACGAGACAAATGGGGAAACCACAGATGTTCCTGCTTCCACACAAATGGGACCCACACAAGAGGGAGGGCCCCTGAATTCTGCCCCAATGCTGTCATTGCTTCCTGGGCCCAACACTACACAGTCAAGACCAAGAATTGACTTCCAAAGCCCTGACTTATTCGCAGGCCCCTCACACTTGGCACTTGCAGCCCGTCAGAGGCCTCTGGGGAGCACACAGTCAGCCTGGGCCAGAGCCAGGGGCCACACCCCTTGGGATCCCTGGCTGCCCAACTCACGCAGAAAAACCACTAGGGAACTGCTTCTGGAAGCCCCCAAGCTGCTTTACCGGTCATGCTAGAGACCCAGGAAACTGCAGCCCCCTACATGGAGCAGTTACCTGCCTACAGCCAGGCATTTGGGACCTTCCATTTAGAAAGTAGAAAAATACTGCATACTGTTTCCATGGCAACTGGGCCTTCGGAACAAAGTGCCTGGCCATGCACTTGTGTGGGGCATGTGAGCCAGACCTCCGGGGACCGAAAGGGGCCTGGGCCTCTGCCTGCCGGCTTCCCTCAGGTCCACAATGGCGCTCATTGCTAAATCATTAAACGATTTAGCAAAGCCAGGGCCAAAACAGTCAGGGAGAACCCAGCCAACTGGAGCATTAACTCAGCAGACTCTCATGGTCCATGGAGAAAGCTCCCCAGCTACCTTTCCTCGGTGACAATGTCCAAATTAACTGCAATTGGATAAAAATACAGTTGCAGGCTGCTCGGAGGAGGCTACCAGGGAGCCAGGAATGCACTCATTTTAGAGCAGGACTGGCGGCCGGTGGGGAGAGGGGTGTCACTTCACCTCCCCGGCATCATGCCCCCTCCTCAGCATCTTTCTTTTCCAGGATGCAGGCCATAGAGACGAGGGCACCACTATATGTGGCGGGCGGGGGGGGAGGGACTGGGCAAATGCCCTCTGCCCAGCAGAGCACACAGAGCTGTGCTCAGATGTACAGACATCAGCTGGGTAAATGCCAACCACAGGTCAGGAATTTGCCATCAGTAGAACCCCATTCCTGTTGTGTAGCCCGATGGCACCCAAGGCTCAGGACGGGTGAGAAGGAATGCGGTGGGTCCGAGAACACTCCTGCACAGCCCTCTGCTCTGCTTGGCTGATCGGGGCAGATCCTCTCTTCTATTGCATTCCTGACAGTCAAGATGAGACTCCAGAGAAAAGGCTCAGGAGCACGAGAAGAAAGCTGGCTGCTGGAAGAGCTATCCTGGGGGAGAGAGAACTCGGAGAGGCTGCAGGGGTGGGGTAGCCAGGTTGGCTCTGTGATTTTACCAGAAACAGTTTTTTTGTTACTGAGAAAATAATTCTCTTTGGCAGTCTGCTGACAGCCTTGAAATATACAAGGATGAGCTGTGAGGAGAACAGAAAAGAGAGAAATAGAGAGAAAGCAGAAAGGGCACTGAGGTGCACGTGCCAACGTCAAAACTCCTCCGAGAAGGCCCTGGGAAGGCCAGGAACTGGACAGCCCAAATTGCCCACACTGCTATGGGGCAGGACCTGGAGCAGGGCTGCTTTTTCACAAAGGTCCTTTCAGCCCAGCCCTTAGGACCCGTGGGTACTGGAGCACTGGGGCAGGGACTCGAAGCCTGGCCAGATCCACCCTCCTGGCTGGCAGAGGACCCCTCCCCCAACCACTCCTGAGACCCAGTTCCCTCCTGCTAAGGGCCTGAGGCCAGTGCACAGAAAGTGAAATCTGATTCTCAGGTATGCAGGCTGGGGAAGGGAGCGACACAGGGGCCATTAATCAAAGGCAAAAGCCAAGGAGAAAATTACAGCGCTGAGAAGATGACGGTATTGAATACATTTCTCTCCTCTTGCAGCCCCGGAGCCTGGTCGAGTCTGGACATGCCTACACCTGGCTGTGTGTGTGCACGCACCCAGGCACAAGCAGTCTGTGCGGAGAGGGGAGCAGGCTGAGAGGTGCA
Organism: Rhinolophus ferrumequinum; assembly: GCF_004115265.2. Lineage (NCBI taxonomy): Eukaryota > Metazoa > Chordata > Mammalia > Chiroptera > Rhinolophidae > Rhinolophus > Rhinolophus ferrumequinum. The sequence continues at coordinate 7,400,821 of NC_046291.1, forward strand.
GAGCTGGGCCTCCAAGGGGCAAGAATGATGCAGCCAGGAGATGCTAGGAGGGGACCCCGCTTCCCATCCAGCCCACTTTCCAAACTGGCTTACAGCCAGCCACCTATCAGAGCTGGCTCCTCATTATCTCAGAGGCAAACATCATGTGGAGGGTGGGCAGCTGGAGGCCCAGCTGGGCCCCCACCCCCACCGCTTCCTGGCCTACTGGGGCCCTTCTTTCCAGCAGCAGGTCGAATAAAATCCTCCTTGTGTTTCAGTTTTTGCTCACAAGCAGGGGGAGCCTGCTCTGACGGTGCTGCTGCTGCCTTGTCCCCCGCCCCCCCACCCCTCCCCTGGGCCTGTGCACAGGTCAACATTTTATTATAGCAGCCAGAGGGCGGCTCACCACTGAAAGGCAGTCAGAAACTCACCTGTTCATCCAGGGCTTTGAATCTTATTGAGCCCAGCTCAGTAACCAAGAAGGGGTCTAGAGTCACCCCCAGCCAGAGAAGACCTTCTGCTAAGCTCTGCACCCCCACCAACGTGGGACAAAACCCAAACGTCCTGTCCTGATGAGGCGGCTCCAGGGGCCTCCCAGTCTGCCTGCCGGTCCCACCTGCCCTCTCCTTCAGTGCCCTAATAAATGGCTGATACTCTGTCCTGGGCTACATCTGAGCATGCTGGCACCTGCTGTGCTCACTTCCCAGGCAGTGGATGTGGGAAACGTGCCCATTGGCTGGGGGAGGCCACAAAAGGCTCACAGAAGTGAATTCTCTTCTCCCAAGGCTCCAATTCCAGCAGGTGATCAGCAAAGCCAAGATGCAACACCCAAAAGCCCACTGTGCGTCACCCCAGAGCCTCAGACAGCTATGAGAATTTACTAATATGCATACCTGTCCTAAAGGTGCCTGAATTTTAATCCTCCTCCTGGGCCCTTATCACTCCTCCTTGCCAATTAAGAGAGAGGGGACCATGCCCAACTAACAAGTTTGGGGGAGGAGCCTGCTGCGTAGGCTCAAGGCCCTTACAAACAGCACCAGGAAGATGTGGATATTTCCATTTCATGCTGGGTGACGGGGAAGAGAGGATGCTGGATTTTGGAGCCAGAGGCTGGATGTCCAGTTTCTGCCACGGTGCTGGCATCTGCCACCCCGACCGCCTAACACCATCAGCAGGCTGTTGCTGGAGAATATGCCACTTTTGCGAAATTTGGTGGACCTTGTGATGGAGTTTGAATTACAGCCTCCCATTCCTTGTCTGGCTTGTCCTTCCTCTGGCCGTAATCCTATAGGTCTCAGAGGCAGGGTCCTGTTTTCCAGGCCTCAGCTCAGTGCCAGGCAGCTGGGAGAAGGGGCAAGAATGCTGCCGTGGGCCCCAATCCCTGCACTCTCGCTGGGCTGAGAAGGGAGAAAGACTTGAAGAGTCCCCTGCAAACTTTTAAAGCTGCAGACCAATCTTCTAATATGGAGTGCCTCTCCCCATCTAAGCATCAGATGAAGATGGAGCTGCTCTAGTGGGGGGTGCATAGAAACCCGCCAACCCAGCCAGGTGATCGCAGATGTTGCAGCAGCCACACCACGGCAAGGGAGGTCACCCAGGCTCCTGGAATTGAATTCCTCAGTCAGGGAGTTTCCTCAGGCGATGACACCCTCCACTGAGGCTCCTCTTCAGCGACCCCTCTTCCAGGACACAGGGATTATTCTCCTGCACCCCACCCCCATCATACCCTGAGCAAGGTTGATCTGAGCCATAAACTTGGGGAGGAGCCTTGGCACTGAGGGAGGCGCCTCAGAAGCCAGCATCAGGGAAGAGAGTGGACAAAGACTTTCGAAGTCCTGTCTCGGGGGTGGGGGACCTTGGTGCGTCCCAAGGCCATCACGGACGACGCTGCGTAGACACCTTTGCCAGGACAATACTAGCCTGGCTGGACCAGCTCTCCTTCCCATGGCTTCCCTGCCCGCCACGCGTCCTGTCTTCTCCGAGCCCTCCGCGGGTCAGACTCCACGCCGCTCAGTTTTCCACCGAGAAAATGCCTTCTCTACCCAGGCCGAGGGCAGGAGGAGGCGGGGAAGGATGCCGGAGGGGAGGGTGCACCGAGGCCCGCCTCCACAAAGCGCGGCGGGGCTGCTGAAGGACACCCGGGCAGCGAGGGAGCCTTCCCGCGGGGTGGAGGGGGCAGCCCGAGCGAGCCGAGAGGAAGGAAGAGGGTCAGGGAGGCCCAGACGCAAGGGGTGGGTTGGGATCCGAGCACCCAGCCTCGGAACTCCGAACCTGGAACCCCGGAGCTGCAGCCCGGCCGTTCTGGCTTTTTTCAATTTCATCTTTCAACACTTTCTGAGCCACCAATTCAGGTGCACTGTAGCAGCACGCCTGTCTCCCGCAGCCCCCCGTTTGGGACGAAATCAATGGTCCCGCCCCCTTCACTACCAACAGATACCCCCTCCCCCGCCCATTCTCCACCAATCACGACCCACCGCCCTACTTTGGGGAAACAACGTCCAACCCTCCTCCCATCCCCCCACCTGGAGACTTGACTATCGGCCCCTCCTCGTGATTGGAAACAGACGCAACCCCGCCCCCCAACATTCCTCGAACTTCTTCGGATCAGTCCCTTCCCCCTATTTTGGAGCTAGGAGCCTAGGGCCCCTCCACTTTGGGGAGAGAGCTCGAGCGCTTCCCTACCTGGGGACCAGCGACTCGGACCCTCTCCCACACTTTTGACTTAGGCATTCGGCTGCAGCTGTAGGACAGGACCCAAGCCCCCTCCCCACTTTGGAATAACTGACTCATTCCCGACTCCCTTTCTGGCTCCGCTCACGACTCTGGGGCCCCAGTGCGCCCCAGTGCCCCCCAGTCCCCGGGGCCGGCAAGGCACGTCTTGGTCCCCCGCTCTCCGCCTGAGCTTCCGGCACCTCTCACCCGAGCCGGCGTCAGCAGGATTTCAGCGGCCGGGCCCGGCGCCGGGGCCGCGGCCGAAGCCTTGTCTGCCTTGTCGCCCTTGATGCCGGCCACCGCCGGCTGGAAGCTGATCTTCACCATGGCTGCGCCGGGCTGCGGGTCCGCCCTGCAACCTCAGCCTGTGCAGCCTCTTTCTTTGCAACCGCCGCTCCGCACTCGGCAGGCACCGGAAGTTTGGATCCTGCTCGCGTCCCTTTCTCTAACCCCACCTCCAGCCCTCCCCGCCCCTGCCCCCGCCTCCCACAGGGGGGCCTTGGCGCCCGCCGCGCCTGCGCCCCCAAGCTGCCCGCTGGGGGCGCATGGACCCCTGCTGGGCTTGCTGCCTCCATCGGGGAGGGCTGAAGTTCCCTCCACCTCTCCCTCCTTCCCTCCCTCCATCCATCCATCCATCCAATCAGGCATGGACTCAGCCTTCTGCTCAGCCGTGTCCCTCCCAGCTCGCTCTCCAAGACCTGCATCCCCAGAACACAATAGTTCCTTAAAAGTGTTTGCTAGGAAAATGCAGCCTCTAAACAAGTTCCCCACCCCACTACCGGACTTCATACCCTCCTCTTTGGAAACCTGGAGTCTCCACTGTACCTGCTTATGGCTCCCTCCTCTGGCTCCCTCCCCCAACCTGTCCTGGGCTCTGGGAGGAGGCTTGAAGGCCAGGCACCTAACAGCATGCCTGCATCCTGCATCCATCCACACCTCATTCATTCTCTATCATCCTTTTTCCTTCATCTTTCATCAATGCGAAGCTTCCTGAGTGTCTTTGGGGGTGCATGCTGAGGATGCTGAGAGGAGAGAAATGAAGTAGAGAAATGATGCCTCAGCTACCGAGTGACAGGCCCTGTCCCCCATTTCTCACCATTCCTGGAGGATTATGGGAAGTGTGGTGGGAAGATCTGCAGGGCTGGTGTCCTTAGGCTTGGTTTCCAGTTAAGACTCTGCCCCTACAAAGCATCAGGGCTATTGGGAAGGAGCAAGGACTTCTGTCCTTTGGCACCACAGCCGGAGATCAAATCCCCTGGTCTGGGCTGGACTGAGGACAATGCCCAGCAAACCACATACAGTCTTGGGCTGAACACCAGCTTTGGTTGTGCAGTTGGGCTGATGCAGGAAAGTAGGAGAATCTGAGAGCGTGTTGAGGACAGTCCAGTCCTCCACTGACCTCTTTTCTCTTGTGTGTCTTGGTTGCCTGCCTTGAGCCCTGGGTTCCCACGTCCCAGACCTGACATCTAAGCTCAGATCTTGGTTGGACAGATAAGTCCAGAAGGAAAAAGGTCTAACTGATGTGAAGGGCACCAGCCTTGGAAACTGAGAGGGAAATGGGGAGATGTAAGAAGATGGTTTAGAGGAGGTGAGGAGGAATTTGCTTTGGATGAGGACCGGAGAGAAAGGTGCTATTGACTGTTGTTAATAGACTCCGAGAAGTTCTAGGTGAATCTTGGTGTTTGAAGGAGCTAAGCTCCCAGCCCTCGGTTAGATTCCCACTCAATGCCCCCAACATTCATTTGCCCACTCAGAACGTGTTTTCCAAGTGCCCCTGCATGCCAAGCATGTGTTAGTTAATTCCTGTGGCAAAAAACAGAAAGGCCCAAGACCCAACCCAGCAACCGAGGACCTCATCACATTTATCCTTCCATCTGCCAAATTCTTTCACGTGTATTAGCTGGTCTCATTTTCATCCTAGCCCTTGTGTGTGACCTACCGTTTGCCTCATGTTAGTGATGGAAATGAGGATGATGAAACCCAGGGTCCCAGAGCCAGTAGGGGACAGACCTCTGGTGAGCAAGACAGGACCACCTGGCTGAAGCCTCGGGTCCCTGAGGTTGGCACACATGAGCTCTACCTTCTCCGGAAGGCCTTCTCTGAACTCTCTGGCCTGGGTTAAATCCCCCTGCCCTGTGCAACCTCAGCGCTGTGGTCACCCCCCTCATACCTCTCCTTATCTTTGACCTTGGGCCCTGCACCAGCCAAGTGCCAGGCCCACATCCCACTGCAGTGATTCCTAGACTTTTTGGTCTCAGGACCCCAAAGAACTTTTGTTTATATGGGTTATATCCATCAACATTTACTCTGTTAGAAATAAAATTCAGAAAAATTTAAAACACAAGAATACACCTATTCCATCAGCCATCAAAGGAATGTCAACATATGTTGTGTAGCCTCTGGAAAACTCCATGTACACTAATGAGAGAAAAAGAGTGAAAAGGTAAATAATGTTTTAGTATTATTACAAAAATAGTTTTGACCTTGCAGGACACCCTGGAGGGGTCTTCGGGACTATGGGGGTTTTTGGAACACACTTTCAGAACTTCTACTCTGGTAGATATTCAAGAGTCCATATTCCATGGCTTCTGAGGTACATAGTTTTTCATATTTTATCTCATTTCATGAGATATAATTGGCAGTGATTTTTCTTTCTTAATGTACCTAAAGCAATGATGTGTCTTACAACAGACAGTCTTGGAGCTGATGGAATGCAGTACAACCAGTCAATAACCCAAGGGGCTCCCGGAGGCAGCATGAAGATAACATCACACACTGAATATTGTGGGTTCAGGTAAGAATAGCAGAGTGAACTTGAGGTGGGGGAAGCAACCAAGTCTCCATGGAAGATGTCAGATTTAGGAGCTGGAAAGATAGACAGGATGTGGATGGGTGGCAAGGACATGAGAGGCAGACTGGGGGGGGGGGGCGGGGAAGAGTGAGCTTGAGCTAGCTACCCAAGAGACAGAGCTCCTCCTGCTCACCTCCCTGGTTCCAGGGCCCACTCAGGTGCTGCTAAGTTCTGTTGGGGAAGGTGACACCATCATGCCCTGTGGAACCACCGTGCTACCTCCTCTTCTGGGCCCTCGGTGCTGCTGAGCAGGCCCATAGCAGCCCCTGTGAATGGTGCCCAGGTGTGGCTTCATTGTCAAAGCGAGGACCTCGACCAGCAGCACCAGGGAACTTGTCAGAAAGACAAACAATCTTATTCAGAAACTCTGGGAACCTTCTGTGTTTTAACAAGCCCTCGGGGATTCGGATGCCAACTCATTTGAGAACTACTGTTCTCGTCAACCCTGTCCTCACCTCACAGCCTCCTCCTGCCTTCTCCAGACTGCCCTCTCCTCAGAAGCTGAGTTCCCCTCTTTCTTCACAGAGAATTGAGAAGCCATCCTGTGAGAATACCCTCATGCTGGCCAGCAGATGCACCCCACCTCCCCCAGCAGCTGCCCCTTGGTCTACTGTGTTGCCTCCTGGCTTTTCAGGTTGGTGGAGACGTCTGTCTGTCTTTGCTCTCCTCTTAGGCCCATCCCACCTTCTTGGTGAGTATTCTGTCCCTCCCATCATCTCAGATGCGTAAGGCCTCTGTCACCCCTCACCCCCAACCTATCACTGCCCTCTTCTCCCTTCCTTCCTCTCGGTTCTGAACATGCATGTATTAATTTTGAAAGAAAACAAAATACCTCCATTGACCCCTTGTCCCCTGCACTTGGTACCCTATTTCTCTCAATTTCTTCTTGGCCAAACTTCTAGAAAACTCGGTCTCCATTTCCTCATTCCTCTCACACTCATCTTAGTGGGACCAGGCTCCTCTCCTCACAACTCCACCTGGTGCAAATCTCTGAGCATATTCTCAATCCTCATCTTACTTGGGGTGCTTTTGGGGTGCTCGGCCATACCTTCTCCCATGACTCCTCCCCTTTCCCATCAACCAAGTAAAGGAGCAGGGTTGGCCCCAGTGGGAAGGTCTTCTGGAATCAAACACTGCAACAGTTCATTTTAAAACTAAAGCCCCAAATGTGAACTTTTACTTGTGTTTCCCTCTTTCTCCAAATTGAGTAGTTGAGTGCTGTCCTTAAAAGATACCTGATTTATTACAGTGAAAAGCACTCGGTATTTGAGATTTACAGTTATAATTAAGCCGTGGACGTTAGTGGACTGGCTTGTTGGAAATACAGTGGGCGCAGACGGGTATAGCCACCACCCTCCGAATTCTATCAGCTTCCCAGAACTTAATTCATCTTATAACTGAAAGTCTGTACTCTTTGACCAACATCTCATTTCCTCCATCTCCCCACCTGTGGTAACCATTCTACCCTCTGGTTCTAAGTTCCACTATTTTAGATTCCACATATAAATGAGATCATGCAGTATTTGTCTTTCATTGTCTGGCTTATTTCACCTAGCGTGATATCCTTCAGGTTCATCCATGTTATCACAAATGGCAGGATTTTATTCTTTTTTATGGCTGAATAATATCCCATTGAACATATACACACCACATATTCTTTATTCATTCATCCATCAATGGACACTTAGGTTGTTTCCATATCTTGGCTAATGAACACGGGGGTGCAGATATCTTTTGAAGATAGTGATTTCATTTCCTTTGGATATATACCCAGTAGTGAAATTGCTGGGTCGTAAGGTAGTTCTATTTTTAATTTTTTGAGGAACTTCCATGTTGTCTTCCATTATGGCTGTACCCGATAAGTAAATTGAAGAGATAGTTCTGAAAAAGTCAATAGAGACAAATCTCTGGAAAATCTAATTAACAAATACAAAAAAAATAATATTAATACAATGAGAAAGAAGATCTAAAAGGTGAAGATCACAAGTTGCAATACATTTTATATATAATCATATCTAATAAATACACATATTCTGAAATAGATTATTTTACAGAAAAATAGAAATGGACAAAATGGACTCAAGAAGAAGTATAAAATCTTACCAGAGGGTAAGGGGGGTGGGGGGTGGGAGATGAGGGTAAGGGGGATCAACTATATGGTGATGGAAGGAGAACTGACTCCAGGTGGTGAACACACAATGGGATTTATAGATGATGTAATGCAGAATTGTACACCTGAAATCTGTGTAATTTTACTAACAATTGTCAACCCAATAAATTAAAAAAAAAATTGTAATACTCAATATATACGGACAACAAAAGATAAATACAAAAAAAAAAAGAAGTATAAAATCATAATGCCCTATAATCAAGGAAACTACTGAAAAAAATTCTCAAGCACTTGTCTGAAAAAATGGCTCTGAGCAGACAGACCTCTTAACTGGATAGTTCTTTCAAACTAAAGGAACAGCTAGTTCTATGTATGCTTCAATTAATTTTAGGCATAGATTATATATTCTGACAAAAAATTCTCACAAATAAGAGAGAAAAACATAATTTTAGTTATGAATAGAGATGGAAAAATTCAGTGGCACACTAGAACAGTGAAGTGCTCTCAAGTAGAACTTCTAAGAATAAAGACACAAGATTTCATGTTTGAAAATCTATTTGGGGAGAAATTGCTTTGTAAAATAATGCTTAAAAGTAATAGCTATTCAAACTTGAAAAGCACAGAAAGGCATAAAGAAAATAAAGCAACTATTATGACAAAATCCACAACGACCACTGTTAATACTTCGTTATTTTCCCTCCAATATGTGTAATGTGTTTTGTTTTTTCAAAACTGGGACAATATTGTGTGTGTGCGTGTACGTGTTCTCAACTGGGGGTGATTTTGACTTTAAGGGAACATTTGACAATGTTTGTCACAACTTGGGGGGAGTTGCTACTGGCCTCTAATGGGTACAAGGCAGAGCTACTGCTCAACATTCTAGATAAGACAATTCCCACAACAAAGAATTATCCAGTCTAAAATGTCAGTGGTGCCAAGGTTGAGAAACCCTGATTAATAACTTGCTTTTTTTTCTCATTAATTTCAGTAGCTTTTCTTGTGATAGGCAGGCAGAATGCTGCCTTTCCCCTCCCCAAGATATCCATGCCCCAATCTATGGAACCTGTGAACTTGTTATCTTACATAAGAAACTTCGCAGAAGTAATTAAAATTATGAACCTTAAAACAGGGAGATTATTCTGCATTACCTGTGTGGTCCCAATCTCATCACATGAGTCCTTAGAAACCTTTCTTTCTCTGGCTGGAGTGAGAGAGGTGTGGCAGAAGGTGTATTCAGAGATTTTAAGCATGAGAAAGACTGGACTTGGTATTACTGGTTTGAAGATGGGGGAGGGGCAGTGTGACAAGGAACCTTAAAGTGCTGAGAAAGGCTCCCAGCTGACCACAAGAAAACTGAGACCTCAGTCCTACCACCACACAGAACTGAAATCTGCCAACAATGGAAATGAGCCTGCAAGTACATTCTCCTCCCCCTGCCCGCCACCGAGCCTCCAGATAAAGAGCTGGAGCTGGCCAGCACCTTGCTTTTGACCTTGTGAGACCAGGAGCAGAGGAAACAGCAGAGCCCACCTGTACTGTTGACCTACAGAACTCTGAAATAAGGAATTTGTGTTGCCACTAAACTTATAATAATGTGTAACAGCAACAGTATAAAACGAATACATCTGGCATAGTTAAAACTTCTCACATTTTCATGAACATCTTTGTCAACTCTCTTTATTTCAAACCCTGCATGAATCTATCAGAAAGTTCCTTGGGCTCTGTCTCCAAAGTCTATCCAGATTGGACCGATTTTTCCCACTGTGGTTCACGTCATCCTCTCATTGGACCATCTCTCATATTCTCTCACCTGGACCTTCACAGGGTCTCCTCTATCCCTGGAGTCTGTTCTCTTTGCAGCCAGATGTTGCAGTTGTTCACTGCCTGTACTCGACCTGGAGGTACATGGGAGAGGCCATGCTTCGAATCAAGGATGGCTACCGCCAGTACTAGGCCTTGGGTAGCTCCACAAAAAGCTGACACCCCGATGCCTGCTGCTACTTGCTGGCTCCCTTAATTTTTAGGTACTGATAACGCCTCATGTGGTATGCAAGTTGGGTGAGGCAGGGTCTCAGGGAGTCACTAGAGTGGGAAGTTGTGATCACCAGGTTAATGTAGACTCTGGTTTGGTGCCAGTGCTGAACCTGGACCAACTCAGCAAAAGTCTCAGAGCACACCAAAGCCAGTGGCAGCCTGCCTGAGGCCAGTTAGACTCCCATAATTTTCCAAGAAAGAGTGCAGTGCAGGAGGGGCTGGCTGCTTGCAGAAAAAGTGCCTCCAGCAGTGCGTGAGTTGGGTAGGGCAGGGTCTCAGTGAGACAGCAGGGCAGAGCAGTGGAGCTCACCAGACCAATCAGATCCAGGTTTGGCCGGAAGGGGCGGGCTCAACATAGGAAAGATGGCAACTGCTTGCTGGCTGCTCGGAAGGTGGACCTCTCACTGGGAAAATGCCAACTGTCCTCCAGTCCTCCCCCAAGGCCACACACCTCAGTCTGCACCCCTGTGTGTCACACTCTGAGGCCCCTTGAGTCACAGGACCACCGCTGGAACCCAAGGTGAGTGCCTGTGAGCGTGTGAGTCTGTGTGCAGGCTGTTTAAGAGGACGTCTGGGTTTCCCGCAGCCTTTCATGCTACCCGAACAGTCAGAATCCCATCTGTTTTTCACAGCCAGATGTTGTGGGGCTCCTCTTCTCTGCACCAGGACTTTGGGCTGGGGAGTCTGGTGTGGGAGGCTTGCGTCCCTTGCTCCTCCAGGGGGAACCAAGGCAGCTGAAATATCCTTTCTGATTCTCAACCATGACACGCAGGTGTGGGACTCATTCTGCAGGTGTGGGGCCCATTCTGCATCTCTGCCCCTTTTACCAGTCTCGACATGGCTTCTTCTTTCCATTTTCAGTTATAGGACTTCTGTTCAGCTAGACTTCAGATGGTTCTCCAGGTTGATTGTTCTATAATTTAGTTGTAATTTTAATGTGCTCATAGAAGAACACAGGCACAGTGTTTATCTACTCCGCCATCTTGAGACTCTCCTCCAGAATCTGTATTTTTTTATAGAAGTGGAAATTCAATCAGGAAAAAAGTGGAATATACGATATATGCATTCTTGTTGCCTTGTCTGTTCTTTCATATTCATATTTCATGATGCAGTTATGTTTCACCCACAAGACGAGGGTGAAGTTTCTTTTTGTCCACATGGAGAAGCAGGCTGCACAGGCCCAGCAAATTGTACTTGTTTAGTGAAAGTGGATGTCAGAGCTTGGCTTGTGGGAGGCATTTCTCTTTAGACCTTGAGCTGTCTTTCTGGTTGTGCTTAAGGACATTCTTTTGAGCTCTCTGTTCTGCCCCCTTCCTGTTAACACATTCTTTCCTCACACCAGGTACAGCAGGATTAGTTAGGTTCCAGCTTTCATGGGTTTCATCACATTATAATCTCATGGCCCTGACCCTAGTGTGGTGCTCCTCAACCTTCTAAACCCATATTTACAAATATTTCCTATAGTAAGTCATTTATTTCAACCATTATACTTTCTTTTTAGTTTCACTCTAAAGATAACACTCATCTATTAGTTGGCTAGGGCTGCCATGACAAGTATTAACAGACTGGCTCACTTAAACAGAAATTGATGTTCTCACCATTCTGGAGGATGGAAGTCCAAGATCACTGTCAGCAGGGTTGGTTTCTCCTGAGATCTCTCTACTTGGCTTATAGATGGTATCTTCTTCCTGTGTCTTCATATGGTCTTCTCTGTGTCCTAAGCTCCTCTTCTTATAAAGACGCAAGTCATATTGGCTTAGGGCCCACATTAATGACCTTATTTTAGCTTAATTACCTCTTTAAAGATCCTGTCTCCACCTACTGTCATATTCTGAGGTAACAGGGGTTAGAACTTCATCATATGAATGCGAGTGGGGCACAATTTAGCCAATAAATGTGTTATTTATTCCTAGACTTGCTCTTCTGTACTGACAGCAGTAACAACTGAAGAAAAAGAATGTCCTGGATGTGTGGGGAAGTGGGCAGGAAAGAGATGACTCCAAGGTTTGGGATGATCCACCCCAACAAACGGGATGGATGGTGGGGAAGTGAGAATGCTGCAGGGAGGAGAGTCAAGAGTTTCCTGAGGTATTTTGGCTTTGAGATGCCCTTTAAGAATCCAGAAGACTCCAATAGCAGTTTGATGGGTGAGTTCTGGGAGGAGGTTGTGCTGGAGATATAAATTTGGGATTCAGCAGCTTACAGATGGGATTTAAAATCGTGGGACTGCATGAATTGACCTAGGACTATCCCATAGATGGAAAAGCCAAGGCCCAGGATGAATTTTCATATGTCAGGTTTTCATTTTCACTTAAAAATACTTTTTATTTCCCTTGTGATTCCTCCTTTGACACATGAATTATTGTGTCAAATTTCCAAATATTTTGAGATTTGAGAGGTATCTTTCTGTAATTGATTTCTAATTTGTTTCTATTGTGTTCAGGGAACATACTATATATAATTTCAGCCTTTCTCCTTTCAGATTTGTGGAGACTTATTTTGTGACCCAGCATATAGTTGATCTTGACAAACACTCCATGTACACTTGAAAAAAATGTGTATTTTTCAGTTTGGGGTTTGAAGTTTTATAATTATCAGTTACAGCATGTTGGTTGATAGTGTTGTTCAAATCTCCGATATTCTCACTGCAAAAAAATTAACTATATATTTTAGAATAGTTTTAAATTTACAGAAAAATTACAAATATAGTACAAAGAGTTCCCATATGCCCCACACCCAATTTCCCTTATTATTAACATGCTACATTTGTATGGTGCTTTTATTATAATTAATGAATCCATATTGATACATTATTATTAACTAAAGTTCATACTTTATTCAGATTTCCTTAGTTTTTATTTAATGTGCTTTTTCAGGATCTCCCCTAGGATCCCACATGACATTTAGTTGTCACATTTTCTTAGATTTCCCTTGACTGCAACAGTTTCTCAAACTTTCCTTGTTTTGATGACCTTGACAGTTCTGAGATATTTTTGTAAAATGTCCCTCTGAGGAGATTTGTCTGATGTATTCATCATGATTAGATTGGGGTTATGGGATTTTTGGAAGACCATAGAGGTAAAAATCCCATTTTATATCAAATATTATCAACATGATCTATCCTGTTGCTGGTGACCTTGATCACCTGGCTGAGACAATATTCGTCAATTTAACTGGGCATTGTGTATTTTATCTGGCAACCCTATCTAGTGGTCCTCTTGGCCTCTGCCAAATGTCCATTTGGAATGTCAGGGATGTAACGATACTCTTCAAAATACTAAAATTCTTCCTCAATAATTTTTGTTTGATATATGAATATTCTTCTCTTAAATTATCAAGGTTTCTTTCAGCCAACAGAGCTCTCAACCGATTGTCATGAGCGTTTTCTCTCATGGGAAATACGATGGCTTCTGTTAGAGCCTATGATTCTTTTTGAATTTCTCTGATGGAATTTTGGCTTGTACTCTCAGCACGGCTGGTCTTGCCATCTGCTTTGGCAAGATTCTCCTTTAACGTTAAAGGGCACATACTCTCTAGATTGGATATTTGATGAACATTCATTTATTTTTCTTGCTGTCATTCAGGAAGGACTTGTAATTTCTGCTGGTGCCACTGCCTGTCCCTTACTGTTTTTTTGTTTTTTGTTGTTTTTTTTTTTAACTTCAGTGAAGTTTGCTGAGTTTGAAGACTTTAAACATGAGAACATTGATTACTTCATCTTCTTCAGCTAATTTAGGGTACATTCGATTTCTTTTAAAGTGTTTTAAAATAACCCTTTAATTCAGTGACATCAACCAGTTTATTCAAAAGTCCTTCTGATTCATCCTCTAGGAAGTTTCTATTTCCTGGTGCTTTTGTTACATTCAATTCCAAGCTCCCACCAGCCATGTTGTCTTCTCCCAAGAAGGCAAGAAGGCTACTATTTACTTCTCTGTAGCAAGTGGCCACCTAGAGGCTTGATCTGATTTTTCCCCCTTTTAAAAATTCTTCCAGTTAGTTGACATTCAGTATTATTTATATTAATTTCAGGTGTGCAGCATATGGTTAGACATTTGTATAATTTATGAAGTGATTTCCCCTGACTAGTCTAGTACACATGTGGTAATATGTGTAGTTATTACCACATTACTGAATATATTCCCTGTCCTTTACTTTACATCTCCGTGACTATCTCATAACTACCAATTTGTACTTCTCAATCCCTTCATTTTTTTCACCACGTCCCCCAACCCAGGTTTGATCTGATTTTCTTCAGTGTTTTCTAACATTTCATTTTGTTGAATACATTCACTCTCTCTCTTTCCTGTCTTTGGCATCCCTGAAGCTCATCACTGTCGCCCAAAGCATCTTTTTTGTTGTTGTTGTTTTTTAGATTTTATTGGGGAAGGGGAACAGGACTTTATTGGGGAACAGTGTGTACTTCCGGGACTTTTCCAAGTCAAGTTGTTGTCCTTTCAGTCTTAGTTGTAGAGGGCGCAGCTCAGCTCCAGGTCCAGTTGCCTGTTGTTAGTTGCAGAGGGGTGCAGCCCACCATCCCTTGCGGGAGTCGAACCGGCAACCTTGTGGTTGAGAGCCCGCGCTCCAACCAACTGAGCCATCTGGCCACCCGGGAGCCGAGAGGCAGCTCATTGACTGTATTCTAGATGCAGAGGGCGCAGCTCGTTGGCCCATGTGAGAATCGAACCGGCAGCCCTGTTGCCCAGAGCTCGCACTCTAACCAACTGAGCCACCCATCTGCCCCCTGAAGCATCTTTTAGTCCTGTCTAAAGCTGTTCTTCTTTTTTCTCCTGATGTCCTTGGGAGGCTGTTCCATTTGCAGGTATTTGATATTGGCTGTGTTTTGATGCATCATCTAAAGACTGGATGTTTCATGTAACGCTAGCCACCAACACAACTTGTTCTGCATGTTTAGCTTTCTCTTCAAAATGTCCTTTCCTAAAAGCCTCTATTTTAAGCCCAAGTAGAGTTGGTGGTTTCCAGCTCTTTATTGATGGTCTCCAGGGGTTTTTTTGTTCGTTTTATTTTAAGATTTACTTTTTTGTAGAGCAGTTTTAGATTCACAGCAAAAGTGAGAGGAAGGTACAGAGATTTCCCATATGCAGTCCCCTCACCCCCATGGACAGCCTCCCCCACTATCAACATCCCCACCAGAGGGGGGCATTTGTTACAGTGGATGAACCTGCATTGACATGTCATTATCACCTCAAATCCATAGTTCACACCCGAAGTCCAGCGTTCACACTTGGTGTTGTGCATTCTATGGGTTTGGACAAATGTATAATGACATGGATCCACTCTTATGGTATCATACAGAGTAGTTTCACTGCCCTACAAATCCTGGCCATTCTAATAGGTATGTAGTAGTGGTATCACATTGTTGTTTTAATTTGCATTTCTCTGACAGCATGATGTGAAGCAGATTTTTATATGCTCATTTACTATCTGAATATCTTCTTTGGTGAGGTGTCTGTTAAGGTCTTTGGCCCATTTTTTAATTGGGTTGTTTGCTTTCTTATTGTTGAGTTTTAAGAGTTCTCTGTGAATTTTGAATAATAGTACCTTATCAAATGTGTCTTTTGCAAATATTTTTCACATGCATCCATGGTGTGGCATGTATCAGTAGGTCCTTCCTTTTAACTGCTGTGTAGTATTCCATTGTGTGGCTCTATCATATTTGTTTATACATTCATTCCTTGTGGGACATTTGGAGTGTTTTGAGATTTTCATTCTTATGAATAATGCTCCTATGAACATTCAGGTTTATAGCTTTGTGTGGGCATAACTTTCCAGTTTTCCTTGGAAGATTCCTTGGAGTGGAATGCTGGGTGGTACGGTAAGTTTCTGTTAGCTGTTTGCATGGTTTACCTTGCTCAACCCTTTTACTTCCAACTTATTTGTGTCTTTGAATCTAAGGTGAGTCTCCTGGAGATAGAATCTAGTAGATCTTGCCTTTACACCCAGTCAGACAACATTTGCCTTTTAATAGGGGTGTTTAGACCATTTACATTCAACATAATTATTAATATGTTTGGATTTATAGTTGTCATTTTGCTACCTGTTTTCAGTATGTTACCTGTTTTTTTTTTGTTCTCATCCACTGCCTTCTTTTGTGTGAAATAAATATTTTTTATCATACTCTTTAAATTATTATTTTGTTGATTTTAAAATGACATTTAAAGTTTTTTTTCTCTTAGGCATTATAGTGTGCTTCTCATCACAATTTACTTCAGATTGATATTAACTCAATTCCAGTAAAACATAGAAATTTTGTTCCAATATAGCTCAATTCCATCTTCCTCTCCTTTGTGTTGTCATTGTCATAGATAGTAAATCTGCATGTCTATCATTTGTCTATGTAGCTATATAACTATCAATTATCTATCTATCTATCTATCTATCTATCTATCTATCTACCTACCTACTTTCTATATCTATCTCCCATTAGGAACACAGCATTACAGTGTCATCTGTATTGCTTTATACAAATATGTCTTTTAGAAGTTAAGAGAAGAAATAAGAGGAAAAATATATAATATAAACCTACATATTTACCATTTCTTGTATTCTTTACTTCTTCCTGTGAGCTTAAGTTAGCATCTGGTGTCATTTGCTTTCATCCTGAAGGACCTTCTCCATTATTTCTTTTACGGCAAGCCTGCTAGCAATAAAGTATCCCAATCTTCATTATCTGAAAATGTCTTTATTTCACCTTAATTTTTGGATTGTTTTGCTGGATACAGAATTCTTGGTTGGCAGACTTTTCTTCAGCACTTTGAATATGTCATTCCATTTTCTCTGGCTTCCATCATTGCAGCTGAGAGAAGTCAGCCATTAATTGTATTGTTGTTTCCCTTAGTGATGAGTTGTTTTTCTCTCGCTGCTTTAAGATTTTCTGTTTGTGGTTTCAACATAGTTGAGGCCCTACTGTGTGAATTTCTTTGTATTTGTCTTGCTTGGGATTTGTTGAGTTTCTTGCATTCGTACAAAATGTTGTACATGCAATCATGTCAACTGTATCCGTTTCCTCCATCTGGTGCCAGGTGATCCTCCAGATTCCTCAGACAGCAGGATGAGGTTTGACTGGGCTGTGGTTTTAATTCAACTGTGTTTTCTCTGGTTAGCCAGAAATCCGTCCTCCTGAGCCACTGCCTTTTTGATCTTATCATTTGGACTGGGAGCCAGTTGGCTTCAATTTCACATACTTTTGGTGCACCTTTGATTCAACTCCAGCATAGCCCCAGAATCCAATCACCACAAGACTGTTTGGGATCAGGCAATTCCCTTTTTTCTTACCATCCTCTACTGTACTGCGGTTTTCTTGGTGAAACTCAGAGGAGGGAATTTCTGGGCCAAGTGATCTGCTCTCTTCCAGACTCTAATCTGTCCCAGGAGTCCATTCTGTTTTCCAAGATCTGGCCAATTTCCTTTTTTCCCCCCAAATCTCTCCATCTCTGGCAGGATTGCTCTTACCCAGGCCAGGCATCACCTCCAGGTCATGAAAGCTGCGTAACATCCCCATTCATCCCATTCACTTACAAAAGCTTCAGCCCTCTCAGGAATTTAGTTCATCAAGGCTTCCTTGTATCCATAAGCTTCATGCCCAGTGTTGCTATGAGTTGCACAGTGAATTGGAGAGAAACACGTCGGATCTATCAGATGTCCCCACCCCTCCCAGGGATGCCATCTTCATCCAGCAACTCGCTCTTACAGAAGCGCTTCCCATGCTTCCCCAGACTCACTGAGGGCCCTCAGCCGTTGGCATCCTCTCTGTGCTGCACCCAAGCAGGCCAGTGCAGAATGAGGAAGAGCCAGGCCTGCAGGGATCACGGCCAAGACTGAAAGAACTTGCACTTCTGTCTCAAGCCTCGTCTGTCTGTATTTAGTTCAAGACACAGATCACTGCCACCATGTCAGCTGCTGAAGCTTTCACCAGTCAGATCCAAAGTGGCAGCTTGTGAATGTCCTCCTCACGTTCCCAGTCCCTCTGATCAGTGACAGTTCATGTGGTTGAGGCCCTCTTTGAAGTTCTGATGGCAGGGTGAGTACCCCCTGTCCTGACTGCCAGAGCTTGGACCATCTTTAAGGGGTTCATAGCCGGCTCTGGCACAGATCTGCTAGTTGCTGTTCTAGGCTCGGCTTCAAGACCCAGGAAGTCTCAAGTTCCCAGAGTGGGGTGGGCAGCTGCCTCCTTCTCCAGCAAGTCTGAGCATCTGGCTCTTCCTGTGGGGACCGAAGCTACCACCGGCCTCTTTGGGGGAGGTGCTTCTGTAAGAGCGAGCTGCTGGCTGAGGATGACTTGGGTTTTGTTCATTCGATCACTGAGAGGCAGCCCTGAAGGCGTTTTTTGTGGGTTCTAAAGTAAGGGCACTCTTTCCCCAAGACACTTTACTCCCATCTGCTGGAAAACTGTCAAATTAAATAGACAAACTTGGAAATGATACAAAATGTGAATGGAGCTATCCAGAAGTGCAGCTGTGGTTGCCCTGCTGGGATGTAGCTCTCAGCTGAGCCTTGAGTAAGGGCTGAGGACATAAAGGTGGGTGATATCTGGTCCCTAACCTTAAGAAGCACATGGTCTGGAGGGTTGGGGACAGACAAACAGAAAAACTGTAATGCCATGGGCGAGGGATGGACAACAGACTGTGGGAGCCCAGCATCACTCTTAGTTCACCCCAGAGCCATGCCCTCTTCTGGGTGGCTGTGCACACCTAGCTCTGGGTACTGGGTCCAGGCCTCACTCAGTCCCCTGGCCCCCTAGGCTGCTCCACACCACAGCCCAGACCCCTAGGCCTCTCTGGTGGCTCTCTAAGACCTGGCATCCCAGCCACACCCAGGGTCCACTGCCTGCCCTCGTCCTGGAGAGGCCCATTCATCTCAAACCTGAACACCTGCCTGGCGCTGTTCCTCCTTACTCATTTGCATGGCCAGTCTTCAGCATGCAGCTGGTTCCGAAGGCAGCCCCATGGCTGGGTAACCTGCAGCTGATGTCACCTGTCTCCTCCTGTTCCTCCAGGTGTGTTCCTCGGGCCACAGTACCCCGGGAGCTTGTTAGAAAAGCAAAATCTCAGGCCCTACCCTGACCCACTGGCTCAGAACCAGCTTTTTATCAAGTCTCCATGTGAGGGGCACTGTTCCAAGCCTTGTCACCAGGCCCCAGGGCCCTATGGAAGTAAAACACTCCGGTTCTAACCTGGGAGGAGGGTGCCAAATAGCCTCCCCTCCTTGGTGTTTCATGTTAACAGTTGATCAGAGTGGGTGGGATTCTGAGACCCCCTCTTTGCCACTGTTCTCTGGGCCTCAATTATCTGCTCTTGACAATTCTGGAGGAGTGCTGGCACTTGGAAGAGGGTGTAGAGTGTTGGATTAAAGAAAGATGCTGCCTGCCAAGTCCTCTTCTGGCTCTGCTACCTACTGCTGTGTGGCCTTGGTCGAGTGGCTTAACCTCTCTGTGCCTCTGTTTTCTCATCTGTGAAATCAGGGTAATAGAGGACCTGTTCATCTGAGTGTCCTGAGGATTGAATGAGTCAGCCCTTGTAAAGCACTGGGTAATCACCCAGTCAGCTTTAATGAGGACCACGAAGAACCTTGAAAGAAAGGATCTGTTGACAGGGGTGTTTCAGGAAGACAGAGAAGGTTATCAAATATTTACCTACCAGTTACCACAAAATAGAAATTTAATCAATACTTACTCTGCACTGCATCATCATACGGTCAAATTTCAAAGTGTTTCCTAAGAAGGGAAAAGAGTTTTCTTATTATTTTAGAAGGCTTGTTGTAATTGCTCCAGGGACATTTGACTTGCAGCCTTGAGACTAAAGGGTTTCAGGCAGAACAAAGAGGCAAGGAAGGAGGACGAGGATGATTGTTGACTTCAGAAACCAGAGCCCCGAGCTTAGGGGGTCCTGGCAGGTGGGCCTGCATGAGTTCCGGTTTGGACCTGGTACTTCTGGGACCGCTGGACATCTGTCGGCAGCGGTCACTGGGCAGTTGGACAGTGAATTCTGGAGAAGGTGCTGGACGTGCTGCTTAGTCCCCTCACACCCTGAACCCGTTCACCTTGTCCTCAGCAACAGCTGCTGGGGGTATATCCTCCGCTCCCCCCAAGCCATTTTTTTTTATCACTTATTTTGTTTCCACCATTTTATTCTAAAACAATTCAAGCATATAGAAAAATTGAAAGACTTTTATAGCGGAACATTATATAAATGGGAAGAGACCAATGTCCCATGAAGAAAAATTCCAAGTAATTGATATAGGTACTTGCTTTCAAGGAGGGGGCGGGTGGGGGGTGGCCAATGCCAGCTCCTGGAGTGTAGGCTGCACATGGCGGCTCCTTCCTAAGAGGGCAGGATTGAAACAGCACTTCCTCAGCCAGGTGACTTGCCGACACCCACAGGGATGTCACGGTGTTGGTGTGTACCCTCGAGGTGATACGATGAGAATGGCAGTTGACTTGTGTGGTCTTCTCTCCCAAACCCATAGTCTCGTTCTAATCACGAGAAAAACACCAGACAAATCCCAGCTGCAGGAGAGTCTACAAAATGCCTGACCTGTCCTCAAACGGACATCAAAAACAAGGAAAGTCTGAGAGACTGCACAGTCAGAGGAGCCTAAGGCGACATGATGACTAAATGTTGTGTGGGGTCCTGGATGGGATCCTGGTACAGAAAAAGGACATTAGGGAAAAACTAAGGACGTCTGAATAAAACATAGACTTTAGTTAATAACTCTTCAATATGGGTCCATTGATTATGACAAATATACCAAACTAATTGAATATGTTAAAGATAGGAGAAACTGGGCGTGGTTTATGGGATCTCTGTACTATCTCTGAATTTTTTCTCTGTAAATCTAAAACTTTTCTAAAAAATAAAGTGTCTTAAAAAATAACCACATACCACCTCCTAAATTCTACACGTTTACGTATCTTTATCACACATCTGTCCCTGCATCTCTTTTTTTTCACAACTCTCTTGACTCTCCACTCCTTTTTGCTCAAAACGGCACTCAGGAAGCCCTGGCCACCGGCACGCAACACCTGCAGGGTCTCAGGTCCTTTCATATTTGTCACAAGCTGGATTTGCTCTAATGCCAGATCGCCAGGCGCCGCAGCTGCTAGAAACAAGGAACTCTACTGCCACCCAGTGGACATTTTAATTAAAGCCTTCAGTGCAGGGTAAGCTGGAGGAGGCCCTGTGGCTGGGAGCGGCCTTGAGCCCAGGGGACCCCAACCCCTTCTCCACAGATCCCCCATCCAATTTCTTACCTAGACCTGGACATTTCCGAACTCTTCCCAATTCTCAATTGTGCAGTCATTTTGTAGGGTTATACTGCACTTTTCAAAAAAGGCTTTATTTAGAAGGAGGTGGAGCATGAGGGAACTGGGCTTTTCCAGTTTTACTACTGTTTTTCTCCGAAAATAAGACCTAGCCGGACCATCAGCTCTAATGAGTCTTTAAAAATTAATATAAGAGACCGGTCTTATATTAATTTTTGCTCCAAAAAAATCCCTAGAGCTGATGGTCCGGCTAAGTCTTATTTTCCAGGAAACACGGTAGCATACTTGGGGACCATGAAGACAAATTTTCGAGCAGCGGGTGTGGCCTGTCCAGCTGCTTTTGAAAGATAAGAGTCTGGAGGCTTCAGCTGGCTGGACCTCGGGGTCCTGGCTTCGGAGGGCCTGGGTCTGGGGCCTCAGGCAGCTGCGGTCACCAGCGGCCTCACTGTGCTGAGCCATTCGGTACCTGTTGTCAGTCAGGCTTCGACGCACATACTGTGGCCACACTGAGGTGAGAGGGACAGGAAGGGGACTTCCAGAAGGGTAGCAGCATGGCTTTGCATCTTCTAAGAGGGAGGCCCATCCATGGCTGACCACAGGCATGGCTGTTCGTGCCTCTGGGTTAGAAGGAACAAAATGAGCGTGTCTTAATTTGGGTCTCCCCAGGAGCAGAGCCTGGAACAAGGGTCTGAATGCTAGTCACTTATTTGGGACTTGATCCCAGAAAACCCTGGTACAAAGTGGATGTGAGCTAGAGAAGGGAAAGAATCCATTAAAAGATGTCATCAAACCACTGACACTGTGGCTTCGGAGCTCCTGCAGGGGAGCACCTATCCCCGCTGAGGGGCCAGGACGCTGGCGTGAGGGCTGCTTCTGGAGACACTGATTGCTGCACTTTTGGTGTCCTCGGCCACAGTAAGCAGCTTTAGAAGGCAGAAACGAGTGCCAAGGGGATGGGATGGGGCACTGCCAGGTCCTCAGTGTTCGTATGATGGGAGACAGCACCTAACCCTGCCCCATCCACCTCACCCCACGCGGGGAGGCCCTGCTGACGGCTGTGGAGAGCACAGGGCCACTTGGAGATTCAACTGAGCACAAGAAGGCGCTGTTTGGGTTAGAACTGGGACCCTCACTTGGCCTTCTCCACAGGTGAGACCGTTAGGTGGGGCGATACAAAGGTCTCGAGTGTGGAGGGGAGCGTGAGAGGCAGCCCCCTGGGGATGAAGGAGGGAGCCAGCTGGGGGACTTTCAGCCTTGTCTGGAAGCTTCCCCTGGGCTGGCCAGGGACCCCTCCACTGGCACTATCCACCACCCAGTTGCATCTCCACCAAAGGAAGACCCAACTACTGAAGCTAGAGTTACTGAAATACTTGGAACACCAAGTACTTAGGTGATAAAAATTGATTACCAAGGAACAGGAGTTCTGATGAAGTACAGCTCATCTGTGAAGAATGTTGGAAAATACAAATCTTTCCCATGAATCTGCCTCCCTGAAGTGAAATCTAGGATGCATTTCACAAATTGCAGAGGACACAGTCTCCTGCACAGAAACCCGGTGGTCATCGTACTGAAGACCCAGGCACTTGCCCTCGGGAGCACGTGCTCCGCCTTCCAGCCAGCAGGATGCCCCTGGTTTTCAGTTCCCTCCCGATGACCACACAGGGAACCCAACATTAGCAAGGCCTTAGTGGTCACCATGAGCCAAGCACACAACACGGAATCCTCCTGCAAGCTGTGAAGTGACATGGCCTAGTGCAGCCATCACTGTTGTCTTCCGTCAGCGTGATCTCTGGGAGGTAAAAGTCCCTGTGAGAAGGTTCGACTCTTTCCCTATTAACTGTCCTGGGTTGTTAAGCGCTTGGTGGGGGCCGCGGGCTGACTGGAGGTGTTGGCAGGCGGAAGCTGATGGTGGTCCTTTCTTAGTGGAGAGCTGAAGCGGGATGTGTTCAGACTGCTCCTGAGGGAGGTCTTGCCGTGGGGTTGACCAGCCAAGAGAACTTTCAGATTGTAGTGTGGGGAGTCTTACCTTGTCCTTCACGCCTTGTAGAAACCAGACGGTCAGAGGGTATCAGGCTCTGAAAGATGTGTATAGCAACAGAAGTGGCCTGGGAGAACACCCCTTACAAATGCAGGCGTAGCGGAAGGGGTGTGTCCTGGGCCAGCTGTCCTGTTCCTCTGAGGGGCCTTTCTGGTGAATTCTTAGGGGGGATAACTCACTACCTGGAGGTGGCCCCCGCCTCCAGAATGCACAAGCTGTGTGTTACCGAGCACTCTAGCCCTCAAAGTGCTTCCACGGTCACTAGCTTATTAGACCCTTATGAACAAGGGAGGCAGGATAAGAACTACACGCTACCGCTGAGCAGCCTGGGGCTCAGTTCAGGTGTTTTTGGAGGGTAGAATGGAGAGGGGACACCTGATATGACTGGCAGGAAGTAGAACTTGTGCTAAAGCATGAGTCAAGCCCTCAGTGCGGTCACTTCTTCCCATCTGACTTCTGAGTTCTCCCTCAGAGAAAGGGCTGTCAACGAGTTCTGACATTGGGGGACCGGTCATCTTTGGGAGAACTACAACATACAAGGAGACTAAACCACCAAGAAGCGAAAACAAATAAGATGAAGTGTTTTGAACGAGGGCATGTCCCTTGCCGTCACCCGAGAATGGTGATCCCACTCACCGACAAAGGTTAAAATAAGAAGCTCGGACAGGCTGTGTGCTCCATGTCACAAGGCTGCGGAGGGCACAGCTCCTTCCGGGGGCCATGTAACACCAGGCTTCCTAGTTCTTCACCTTCCTTATAGTCCCATTCTAGTAACGTAAATATTCCTGCCAAGTCCTTCAGTTTTACCTCAGAGTGCTAATTGTAAAGGGTCACGGAACCAGAGGAAGGATCTACTTCCAAAGGCTGTGATGTCAAAGTGACACTGTTAAAAGGCCTGGTAACACTGAACTGCGAAAAGAAGGGCCAAGGAGCTGTGAGCCCTATAATGTACATGAAAATCATGTTTTTTGACACCAAAAATAAAACACTGAATGGGAAAAAAGATGTAGAGAGAGGGGTGTGTGTTGCTTCTGGTTAGGGTTTGTGACAAAGGTTGTGCTGGTGTGTCTCCTACTGGGCTGCTCACAGGGACCAAATGCAGCTATGTGTGAAACATCATAAAAACGGACAAGCTGTTTCTCCAAAATTTTATTTTAATTTAAATTACAGGGCCAGCCAGATAGTCCGATAAGAAATTTACTTTTCCTTAGGAGAAAGGAAATGCTTTTATGGCATTGTTAACAATTGTATACATCCACTTTTTTTAAAGGGTTAAAAATCACACTGAGTAACTGACTTACGTAAAATTAAATCTTTATAACACAAAAGAAACCACTTCTAGTATGATAGTTTTGGTAATACTCATATGAATATATTAAATGATCGTAAATTCAAATGCAACTTTTCCACCTTGAAAGTTTGCACATTTCTGTTTAAAAACCACAAGCCCCCGAATCTTCACTTTCTCCAGAATGCAATGTGATAGTAACACATGGCTGTTTTCTTCTATATGCTGCCCCTCACTGTCCTTCACACTCTAGTGCTACGCGGCCTTGCCAAAGTGGAAGCTGTTTTGTTGTTTCAAGTTCAAAGAACCAGTTTGGCAAGGAAACCTTTCTTCTGCTTGATGTAACTAATGTTTTCACACTAAACCCAGACACCCAGCACTAGACCACGAGAACCAGACTTTCACCACGGCCAAGTCTGCCTTCCTAAACATCTCGGATGTTTTCATTTCAGGGAGCTTGGTTTGCTTCCCCTACTGCCCATGGAAAAACATGAATGATTTTGGTAAAGACAGCCTCAGCAAAACCAATTACAACGTAGACTGCCATTTTAATTAAACAGAATAAAATGCACCTATATTTTCTGGAGCTATTTTCCTAAGTGGTCTTCCTAGAAGGAGGTCTTACAACCTGCTGAAACATCACTTGGGAGTCTCATTTTACTGGCTGATAAATAATTCAATTAGTAAGAGATGCTAGCAAAGAATAATTATATAAATTTCTTAGTCAGCTACAGCCATAGCCATGCTGAATCCGAACTGGCAAACTGATTTGTAAGTTGTTAGTTGTGATCTTCGTATCACTAAGATGAACAGATACCATTCTATTAACTTTACACAGATATATTCTAGGAGACGTTGTTCTGCTGTGGTCACAGTAACAAAAAAGTGGTGCAAAATCAGTTACTTTATAAATACTGATAATTTGCAGCATTAAGGAATAGAACATTAAAAAAAATAAATTTCCCCATAAGACACCTATGACTAGGAACTCTTCTTTTCCTAAGAGAAGCCAAAGTTTTAATTATTCAGTTTCACAACTATTGTACTGGGTTACTTACTCTAAAAAAGAAAGGGTGCTCTACAGGGGTTTCCCACACACACAAAGAATCAGCATTAATTTAGCATAATCGGTATCATTCATAGATATAGCAAACTCATGACTCATTTTAAACGAATAAGGCCAATATTATGCAGGAAAGTGTGGCTGACTGAGTTCCAAGTCTGTATTTGTAGCCTGTTGATGGCACCCATTAGATAACTGAATACAAAGGTTTGGTTTACTTTTTTTCTTTTAATGCTGTGATACTTAAATGTTAAATCAGCATTTTCATGTGATCTGAAGTATTTCAATTACATATGAGCATTCATTTTTTGCAAAAACTCAATATTAGGTAATAGTTACATACTAATACAATAACATTCCTCTGCTGTACAAATTAAATCATTTAAAAGAAATGAGCATTCTAAGAATTATATACAAAAGAAACCTGTAAGCGCTGTTGAAATGAAATGCAAGGTTTCGCTGCTAGCTCTAGTTTTAAAAGACCTTCTGAAAGGGAAATTAACAAACACCTTTCAACATATCCAGGTTTACAAGTCTCAAGAAAATCAAATGTCAAAAAATTCTAGAAAGCTGTGAAAAGCATATATACATTTTCCTTATGACCTTATGAAGCTTCACACTTTTAAGAAGTTGCTAAGTTTCAGTGTCAATTTATTCGCATGTCAACTTTATCCCCCCAGAAAGCTCACGTCTTGGGCTCTGGGCCCCTCTGACTTCAAATACAGCCCTTTCTTTAGCGGAGGCCGCTGGCCTTGCCAAGAGCGCGCACTCGGCTCTCCAACAGGGAAATGCGAACCCGTTTGTAGGTGTCCAGGACCCCAGGGACGCCCCCCTGCCCTACACCACACTGTCATGTCACCTCTACAGTTGCCTTCGTGAACCTAGCCATGTTCAGAACTCCTACAGCAAACAGTCTGTGAATCCTGAAATGACACAGAGATCAAGAGAAAGTCCACGCGTGCTCTAGTGTGCAAGAAAGCAGCAGCTACGTTCTCCAACTTGGACTACGAAAGAAAACAAGGAAAAATGGAAAACCGTTCACTTAACAGCAGATTAGCAGTAATGTCCCTCCTGGGTGGGTGGGAGCCTGATGCTGAGGGGCAGGTGCTGGGTTTGGATCTAATACTTTGGGTGTTTGTGGGGAGTTAGGCTTCCTGCTGAGCTGGTCTCTTCAAGTCCCTGATCTGTTTGACTAAATAGGTCTTCTCGTCGTTAAACTGCTCGTCCTCCGTCCTGTCATTCTGAAACTTGCTCAGGAACTCTATGAGTTTGGTCTGGTTCTTGAGGAGAATGTCGAGGATGGGCTGCGTCTTGTTAGGGTTGGCGACAAACACCTGGCCGGAGAGAAGGCACCATCAGTCACAGGGAAAGAGAGGACGGCCGCCTGCGGGGCAGGTGCAGCGCACACGGCGTGGGCCCGGGAAGCTCGCTCGCTCGCTGTGTGCTCTGCGACCGCACTTCACAACGTGCAAATTAAAACGAGGCTGACACGGTTTAGCACAGAAAGGACTGGCACGCTCATTCATGCTCTGAAACTCAGTGGTTGGTGTTAAATACAGACTCTGATTTGGGGATAAAATGGGCAGAAATTATTTCTGGGCACAGAAGGTTGGAATGGATTTTGAGAATAAAATCCTCCAGGGAAGGCATTAAGAAACGGATGACCCTTTACTTTGTGATTAATAATCTTCTATGCCAAAGATCAATGACATTCACCTCCAAGTAAACTGTTCTGTTCCCAAATCTAAATAGTATACCCCATTTCTGGGTCTATTCTTCTGCTTAAATGTTGTGCCGTGCAAACAGGAAAACTAACCAAATTGAACTGTATCACTTAGATTACCAAAGCGAGGCTAACAATATTTCAGGAATTGTAATGAAATGCAATGAACAACTGTGAAGGCAAGTTGTACGCTACCTTAAAAACGTGAAAGGCCTCAAACTGGATGTTACGGCTTTTGTCTCGTAGAAGGTTCATCATTAATTTGAGGTTCTCAGGTTTACTGATGTACTTTGTCATAATTGTGAAGTTGTGCCGGTCTAATAGTAGTTCCCCGAGAAGCTGAGAAGACAGTTAAAGAATTATCTTACATGATTGCTAAGATTTCAGGAAAAAACAGTTTTTAAAAAAGAAGTCATTTAATAATCATCATTATTAAGTGCAGAACATTAGCAGGCACTGAAAAGACTGAGGAATTGGACTGAGTTACGGCCTGAGAAGTTATCGAGTGCCTACTACCTGCCGCCTGAACACCTCCTGGGGTTTAACCCTATGGTGAGTCCACACTGATCTCTCAAGAGGACATTCAAGGCATACTTGGCCCCAAACCTGAGACTGTCAGAGCTCGTCTACTCTTTAAATCTGCATTTGCGTTATCTCACTAAAAGAAACTATAAAAGAAACTGTTCACAAGATAAGGTGTTGATAAATCCTGTTAACAAACCGCAAACTTGAGCTTAATTAAAAACTTAATTTCATTATTTTTATTTATCTGAATTTCACACGACAAAGGATCACGCCCAAAGTTCTCCACACACACTGAAGTTACCGTTTCATATCTGATTCAGAAAAGGTTCCCTCTTAAGCCACGTATCCTGAAGCGACCCCATTTTTTCCTAGTGACTCTTCCTCACGTGCCTTCATGCTTACTGAGTCCTAGAGAGCTGATTATACGACATTAGCCCATCATTTTTCAATTGTCATTGCTTATTCTAGACTTTTCTTTTTCGGAAACGAGCAGTCACCCCTCTGTGTTGCAAGTGTGCCAACTTCCAGTGGAGGCCTAGTGTGCAGGTGGTGCAGCGTGCAGCGGGGGAAGGGGCAAGGCCAAGCGGAGGAGGGCCTGGCCTGGCACCAGCCTGCCTGGGTTCGAGTCCTGGCTCCCTACTCCTTGTGAGCTGTGTAACCTGGAGCATGTTATTCAGCGTCTCTGTGCTCAGTTTCATCATCTGTACAATGGGAGTGGACAACACTGCCTCCATCTCATGAGTGTAGTCAGAATTATAGTGTGAACTGGGCAAAGCATGTGGGACCTGAGAGGCTAAAGAGAGACGTGGTTATGGGGTCTGAGGGAAGGAAAAGGCACGGAAGGCGCTACTCTGCTGTGGTTTAACTGCTGTGTTAATTCCTGTCTGGGTTCCTGGCGAGGTTCTAGATACTTAAAGTTTCCAGATAAGTAACATGTTCTCATAGTAAAACAAATAACCGGATGTGCAGGAAAACAAATCTATTCTAGTTAGGATTTACAAAGAATATACAAGAAGAATTCAAAAGCTCAGACAGGCGTCACATCAATTTGGATCATAAAATCTACAACTTTCAAAGTAAAACACAATCAGTATTCACTCTTAAGAAGACTCAAAAGTTAGTTTAAGTATGTGAAGCCTTAAAGCTTTGTTGGGGTTTGTTTTCTATCACAGAAATCAATGAAATACTGAAAATGGCTCATTTCAGTCTGCTTAGAGGAGGATGACTGGTAATTCATTAGATTTCTTTGGATATAAAAATTATATATATATTTATATCTTAAATATAAAAATAAAAAGTTTTGCACAAGGAATATAAATTTGGTTAAATAAATACAGGAATAAATAAATAAATGCCAATATGGCTGCAAAAAGGAGTACACATTAAAATCCATTTTTAAAGAACCACTGGTCCTCAAAAGTGCTTTGTGTGTTCATGAGGTATTACGAGCTAAAAGAAACTAGGAGTAAGAGACTTGCTTCACATCCATTCTCAAGTGCTTACAAGTGGCAGCCTCAATTTTCGTTTTCATGGTGGTAATTCTGAAGTGGCAGAAAGGTCTTGAAAGCAGCCCAAGAATTTAGAATTTGGTCAAAGTCTAGTGATTTGCCAATAAAATAAAGAGTTGCCCCTGAAGAGGTACTAGCCCTGGAAGCTACAATCCCAGGCCATCCCATCTGGCCTCCTTGGCCTTAGCAGACAGCGGCCCATCCAGCTGCTCACATCTGGGTGACTGCTGGAGACAGCAGGACACCTGGGCCCTTAGGACCAGAGAGGTTCCCGGCGTGGGGCCACTTCACTTTGAGGATCACAGGGGAACCTGCACTCTATCACCCTGATGTCCAGGGAGGGGAAGTTCCTTACACAGCTGTCGAAAATACTGGACCCACCCCGGAAATGAAAGGGTTGTTCCTATCAGCTGTGAGAATCACCGGCGACCATTAGCCAGCACACCGCAGACAGGTTAAGGATCCCGACCCGGGACTAAACGATGGCTGGGAGGCTAGGCTCGAGCCCCAGCAATGAGTGGGTGCTTTACGGTAGGAATGTCACATTTCCAAGCTGTGGTTCTTATATTGGTCCCTGCTTGTATGAGTTATAGACTTAAGGGGAAGAAAGGAAGTAGCTGGCCAGATGGAAAGGATTCTTCTGGAAATGTGCATGGTAGAGAGTGTTCTTATCAAAGGACACAAAGTATAACAGATGCTCCTGCTGTTTGTTAGTGAATTTCCACAGAAAGATAAGGTCTTCGAGCGTGATCTCCCCAGGGCAGGAGGGGAAGTAGGAAGGGAGTCTTGATCAAAATGAATTCAGATACCTCCGAGGAAAAGAACTCTGGGCTGAGTAGAATTTAAAGTGGACCTGGCAAACAATGTAAATGGAATTATGATTGTTTTTCAAAGTCCTTTGTGATTCTATCAATAGTTCCTGTCACAGAATGAGGCGTATGCATTTATTGACGGCAGTAAAAATTTTCTGGAGCAGGGTTCAGCTCACTTTTTGTAAAGGGACAGATAGTTAGCAGTTTAGACATTGCAGGCCATAGTCTTTATGGCAATCATTCAAATCTGCTGTTGTAGTCTGAAACAGCCATGGACAATATGTAAATAAATTAATGTGTCTGTGTTCCAGTAAAATTTTATATACAAAAAATAGGCAGTGGGCTGGATTTGGCCCCTGGGCTATAGTTTGTCAACCCCTGTTCTAGAGCTTTAATTTAAGTCTTAAATTTAAGTTTCCAATGGAATTGTTCATATCGTATTTTAACATAAAGCAGCCAAATCCGTTTTCCGCTCAAACCATCCCCTTTCCCTCACACAATAAGTTGTGCCCTCTGGGCAGCACCTGGGGAGACAACCCCTGCAGTGTCCTCATCTATTTGATATGATTCTAAGTTTTAGAAATAAGCTTCAAAATCTAAAATATTGTACTAAGAGATAAAGTCCTCTTCAAAATGTTGTGTATTCCATTTTGGTACCTAACAAGGAGGTGGGCAGGTGTCCCGTGTGGACTACTGCCGAAGCCCACTCCTTCCCACAAAAATCGTGACCATGGATAAATGTTATTTTCCCCCTAAAGCTGTAACACCCATCCCAGCATCAACCAAATTCAAAATTCAAACACAGGGTGAAGAGAAATAAACTGCATAAAATAAATAATCTGTCATACCTTGAGTGACTGTCTTTTTGTCACATAATTTTCTGAATGAAGTAACTTCTCGTATTCACTGAAGAACTAAGAGACAAGAAAACACATGTCAGGGTTATTTTTTTTAAGACTGGTAGAAGCTGAGGGCAAACTTGGAACCCCGCGAGGGCCCATCGTTGCCCAAGCTCGCCTGTAGCACTCCTGCCTCTGATGGGCTCAGAGACCTCGGGGTGATGCCCACTGACCACCTCTGTGAAAAGGGCTCCGGGACTGACCCTTCTCAGCTCTGGCCAGGCTCACATACAGCTTATATCTGGCCCTCTTCTGTCACCCAAACTCCATACGCACAAAACATAAGTCCCTTCCTGCCACTGTTTGCTCACTGTTGAGTTAGCTCTCATTTCATGGTGTTTTATTAGAAAATCTATATTCTTTACATATGAAAACTGAAGTAATCCAAAGCACAAACAGAGAGAAAACTAACCTGTTCTTTCAACACATTAAGCAAGGAGAGAAAATAAGAAGAGAAGAGAGGAGAAATTCAGCTCTGTGTTTTAAATTGGTAGGACTTGGGCTCAAACTTGAATAATGGGAGGGAGTTTGTTTAGAAAATGCGCGGAGGAAAGATATTCTTGGGGGATAAAAATGGCAGGACAGAGCACGAGTGAAGAGCTGGAGAATGCAAAAGGCTCCAACAACTGACAAGTGTCCAGCAGATTTACAAAACTGTGCTAAGAGCAGTATCCCTGGAATGGTGTGGCGTGCAAACCGGATTAAAGCAAGGAAGGAGGAAATGGAAAGGAGGGGCACACTTTCAAAAAGTTAGGTGGAGAGAAGGCCAGTTAGCTTTAAGAGATGCATGCATGTGCGCCCAGACACACACGTTTATTTGTTTTTGTTTTAACTATAGACTGGTTTTAAAAGTTCCCCAATTCTGTAGTACTAGCATGACTGTTGGATAGCAATGCTTTCCTGAAGCTTTGCACTGGCTGTGGTGGGTGGGAGACGATGCCTGCTTTGTAACTTGTCTGTGCTAGAAAACTACCCTGTTTCCCCGAAAATAAGACCTAGCCAATCAGCTCTAATGCGTCTTTTGGAGCAAAAATTAATATAAGACCCGGTATATTATATTATTTCATATCATATCATATTTAAGATCCAGTCTTACAGTAACGTAAGACCGGGTCTTATATTAATTTTTGCTCCAAGATGCATTAGAGCTGATTGTCCGGCTAGGTCTTACTTTCGGGGAAACAGGGTATGTGCCTGTGCTTTATGCTAGGTCTTCAGCAGCCATTGATCTGTGATTTAGAGGAGGGGTTAGCAAGCTATGGCTCCTGGGTCAAACCCAGTTTACTGCCTGTTTTTACAAATAAAGTTTTATTGGAGCATAGCCATGCTCACTCGTGTATTGTAAACAAATTCGTTCACATATTGTTTATGGCTGGCTTTGCAGTGCATCAGACAGGAGAGCTGACAGAGACCACATGGCCCAGGAAGCCTCCAATATTTACTATCTAGCCCTTTGCAGAAAAGGTTTTCTGACTCTTGGCTTAAAACTAACCCAGAACTGCCTGTGCATCGTTTCCTTAGCTCAAGCCTAGGAAGAGGATAGCCATCTACTTACTATGCAGGCAGGTGAGAAAACGCTGTTAACCCCACCTTCTCCTAAGTGATCATCAAACCAACCGTCGAAACAACCGGATCGACCTTTCAGTTATAATAGTAACACAAGTACAGACACCTCAAGTTCCTGACAGAAAATGCAAGTTAAGATTTTCTGCTACGCAATTCTTAGTTGTAGGGAATTCTTCTCATGAGAACTGCCTAAAGAGTGCGGATATAGCCCAGAAGTGGATATCCCACCAGAAGTGTTATGTTCCGTCCCAGGATTCGGACAGACGGGAACTGTTTGGGCTCCTCAAAGACCTGCTCTCAGGGAGCCGCAGATGTAAAGAGTTTAGCATCTTATTCCCTGCAGAGCCATCGCGAGGGCTGTGTCCACTACATGGCACTGTCATTTAATACCCCTCTGGGAATGCCAAGGGGAGAAATTTGTTTCAGGTCCCAGTGCAAGAAAAGGCTGTTTCTTTTGAGCAACAGGCATCTATCGTGCTTTACAGAGACTGTGATCCTTTAATTGATTTTGTTTCCCTCTGGCTTTGGTTACTAGAAAGCTCAGCATCGAGGTGTCTGGGATTTAGAGCATGCATTTGGTGTAATAACCTCACCTCTGGCTTAATTTAAATGACCCCCATCTCCCAACCTTCCTTCTCCCTCCCTCAGATCTGACTGTACTGCATACATTTCTGTCAGTTGCCTCGCCTGGATTTTTCAAAAGCCCTGTTAACCGATGCCATCCATTAATAACATGTAGGAAAATCTTTTACTGCAAAACTAAACAGATGCCACTGCCTGTAGTAAATTTCTTAGAGACTGCTTTAGTATGTATCTTTGGTTGGCTTTAAGATATGGGTATGCTGAAAAAAATCTCTGAGACCAGGTGGTAATAAAAATAATATAGCTAATGTGTATTAAATGCTTCCTGTGCTCCAGCATGTTACGCACTTGACAGACACCTTCTTATGTCACCTCCACAACAACCGAGGAGGCAGGTACTATGAGAGCCTCCTTTTGGGGCTGCAGGTCCTGAAGGCACAAAGGGTGAAGGCAGGCAGCTGCCAAGGTCTGGGGATGACCATGCCGCCATTTTAAACCAACACATATACAAAAAGAAACACACCCATATCCAAATACACACAGGCAGAAATAAACACAATTGACCAGCAATATTTAAGTGATTTATAAGGTGAGTTATGAAGGACTATGTACTGTGCATTGTGCTATGATGTTACTGGAAGGGAAAGACAGGGGAAAAACGAACACAAAAGAATTGGAAAGCATAGGTTTTGATTTTATAAGATTTTTGTAAATTTTATAAGAATCTTATAATTTAGTTGAAGAGCTAAATGAAGAATGATATTAACCACACTTAGGATTTCAAAATTTCAAATGACTAGTGGAAGAATGAAAACCTAAGCCAAATCTTATGGGAAGGAATAGGACTTTTCAGTGGATAGTGATCATCATAACTTCTCTAATAGCACCTACGAGATCTCGGACAATGTGGAAGTTCAACTTGTATGGCAGGGACGCGCCTGTGGTAAAGAGAGCAGCGCTGGCACCTGGTGGAGGACATGTGACACTGTGGCCCGGAGGCTTTTGTGACGGGCAAGGGCAGGGAGGTTATCAGAGCACTCAGAATTGTGTACAACCTCTCGGGGGCTCTATTACCAGGAAATCTGACATGGACTCGAGCTGGAAGGGACCTCACTGCGGGGTTAGTCCAACGTCCTCCATTTTACAAACAGGGACGGACTTCTGAGTTCCCCAGCGGTAACGGCCTTGGTGGTGAAAAGGAGTTAGCAGAGCAGGGGCAGAACCACATCCTGCCTCCTCTAGGCTACCATTTGTCTCACTCTGTCAGCTGTCACCTCCCTTTTCGTTTGTAAGCAGCATGAATGTGAGCCACTGATGGAAAGGGAGAATCAAGAAGTCAGATATAATTATTTTCCTTTTATCTCAACTGTCTATTATCACTGAGCACCAAAGTGCTTTATTTCCCTCTTCTAAAGCAAGAAAGATACAAAGGGCAGTGTGTCAATCAAAAAGACAAAAGTCTGTTTCTGACCAAATAACACTCTATACCTCACTTCATTAAAGAAATGAACACTGAAAATATGCAAAATAATTATTCTGGTACAAAAGCTAATTGAAACTTTCATTTCTGGTAATAAAACTTATAATTTGCTATTTTAAAATAGTATTTCATATACTTACTCTATCGTAATGCTGTTCCAAAAATTCTGCACTGAGCAATTTATGTCTTGTAAGTAAATCCTAGAAAAAGAAAAAATATTTTTAAAATGCTGTTCTGCATTCAAGTTCTTTTAGAAAAGAGAATCCTATAACATTCCACGCCATTTTACCTAATAAAAACTGTTGTTAAACATTACCATACTTAAAAACATTTGAGCATAAATTAGATTGAAAATGTTTGTCTTTACATAAGAGTAAATGAGATCAGTAATTTGAAATTGTGATTTTAATGATTATGATTAATGACATGTCTATAGCTCTTACAAGAAAAAATTTCAAAATCAAACATACAAGGCAATGGAAATATATACTTAAACAAAGGGAATGAAGAATTGAAGTGAAATAAAAGTACACAGTTGTGATAAAATATAGAATACTGCTCCTGGTGTAGAAAGAGGAAATTTCTTTAATTAGGAAAAGTACTAGAGGTTCCATTTTCTTCCTCCTAAATTCAATTACATTCAGTTTCTTATCTAAGGTAATCTTTGGCAGCCATAAGATGTTCTTTAAAAGCCCTATCATGTTATAAATATTAGCTCCTAAGTAAGGAGAATAATGCTGCAGAT
Organism: Rhinolophus ferrumequinum; assembly: GCF_004115265.2. Taxonomy (NCBI): domain Eukaryota; kingdom Metazoa; phylum Chordata; class Mammalia; order Chiroptera; family Rhinolophidae; genus Rhinolophus; species Rhinolophus ferrumequinum. Next base: position 7,436,014 of record NC_046291.1, read on the forward strand.
ACGTAGAATCAAAAATTAGTGTGACCTCGAGTCTAATTCTGCATTACTATGAACTAGAGCTTATACCTCACCCTATGGATTTCCCTGGAAACAACTCTAAATCATTTATTCAGAAAATATCTACTATGTGCCAGGTAAAGTTGTAGGTGCTGGGTTCACAAAGTAAAAAGATGTGGTCCCTGCGTTCTAGGACCTGGAAGTCAGCAATGGACGAGGCTTGGTCTCACCAGGTGGGAAAGAGAATGGGAACATGTGACAGCAGGAATGGTCAGTCAGTATTTGGTAAATTAATGAATATAGTTCCTTCAGAGCTGCCCACCGCAGGGGTTAGTGCCAATCATCCCCTTTCTCTGAACCAAGTTTCCTTGTTTTCTTTGCTGTTTGTATTTGAGTTACCCAGGTAACTAGTGTTTCCTACAGTATGTCCAAGTGCCATACTGGTCCGGGAAATGCTCTAAGAAATGTCCCACGGACAAGCGAACATGGAAAGCACTACAGCTCTGGTTCCCTCGTGGGATCCATCAGGTCACAGGACATTCTGCAGGTAGCTCTTTTGTCGCCTGTTAGCACCCTTCACTGAAAGGCCTTCGTCGCACAGCTTTCCCCTCTCTAGGTACCTACTACCTCCTGACCTCAACTCGAGCATCACTCCCACAGGGAACCCTTCAGGACTGGTCACCAGCTGTGGGGTTATTCAATTAATGTCTCTCTCTCATGGTAGACTGTAAATTCTACAAATACAAGGGTCATATCCATTTTTACTCATCTTTGGATCCCCAGCACCTATGCAGGCCTAGCACATAGTAAGAGCTTAATATTTAATAAATAAATGAATGAAACAACAAAATCAGGGAATATGTTTGGGAAAACATCACATTAGGCAATGTTCAAAGTATAGTTTTAAGAAGGCTTCTAATTCCACCCCAAAGATTTATAGGTGTTTAAACTGCTGGATAGGGTATGAGTGTATGCCCAGGAAAGACCCCTGGGGATCGAACGGGCAACCCTGGAAACCAGGAGTTTATGCTGAGTACCTCAAAGGTCTGGTGAGAAGTGCTACGAGGTGCCTATTCTCACATGGGGAAGGAGATGGCGGGGGCAGGAGAGCTGCTATTAGCTCAGTACGTCACGGGGTCAGATGTAAGGCAGAGGAACACGGGAACGTGCAGGGCGTCTTGTTGAAGAGCACTTCCCTGCTCTAACATGCTCTGTTGGTGGTGGTCTCCCCTGTGTGGGAGCTTCAGGGCAGGGGTCTGTCTGTATGGTGCCCACAGGGCAGGCACTCAGCCTTGTAGAAAGCACTGAGCGAACACACAAACAAGCAAGTGAAGGGATTAATGAGTCAGGATCCACGCAAGAGTGAGTATCATCCCTACTTTTTTGTGGCTACATCATTCTGGAGGCCAGTATGAGGAGGTACTGAGAAAGGAGTCCAGTGCTCACTGCTCTGTCGTAATCTGCTGAAGAGAAGGCCAAGGCGGGGGTCTGAGAGACAATGGCTCTCAGTTGGGGTTGGGTTCTTAGAAACAGGTAAGTAGAAAGTATTGCTGTAAAAAGCAAAAGACCTAAAAATATTGTGCAACAGATTTTTACTGCAAGTTTGAGTAAGGGGACTATTCACTCTGAGGGATATACCGCAGGTAGGAGCAGGAGGCTTACAGTTGGGCTACACGTGAAAATGGGGACCTGGAACATCTCCCCATCTAGGGGAGAGTCTACTTGTTACCTAGTTTAAAGAGACCAGGCAACTCAGGAAACCACTGCCAATCAAGGAATCAGATCTCAATGGTCTTGGGATGGGAGAGAGAAAAGGGGTGCTGTGAGACTGCCAGAGTAGGAGTGGGGCCCTTGCATCACGATAGGAAGGGCCACACAAGGGCATGGAAGGGAGAGTAAAACATTAATAGGAAAAGAGCAACTGCTGACAGCCAGCACTGAGAAAAAAGGCTGATACTAAGCTGGGAAAAGCTGGGGCTTAGGCAGTGTCTCTGCTCAGAGATGAGAAGGACCCTTATGGTAGGGACCAGAGCCCAGGGCTTTGCACAGCTCCGACCAGGGTATCGGTACAGAGAGCGACAGAACAGAACACGAAGGGACAAGGTTGTGCAGTCAATGTCTGGTCAGCACCTGCAGTTTATAGGGTGCATGTGGTACAGCCCAGGAAAGTCCCCAGGTCGGCCCGCAGGGGAGAAGAGCAGGATTTCTCATTTTCCACCTGTCTATATTCCAGTACATCCCAGTCCCTGGTGTAACTTGGAGAAAGGTCAGGGATCATCCAAGTCCAGCAGATTGAGCAGCCAACTTTTAGGGTGGGTTGAATTTAAAAAAAGATTCCTAAAAGTTATGTGAGTTATCTGATAAAAGAGCCCTGGAATCCCGAAGACACGCTGCTGAGCCAGGGGGCTTATTTTCATGGCAAGTCTTTTAGTCCAATTTCCTACTTGGTTCTTGAGTATGTCCAAGGACAAGAAACTCAGTTCTTCTAACTGCACACAGCTTTGGAGCTCTCAGAGTTAGAAAGGGTTTTTCCTGTGCTAGTATCAAAGCCTATGCCCAGGCAAATTCCAGAAGCTGTCAGAGCCAACAGACAGGTTTAATCCATTTTCTAGAGGACCGCCCTTCAAATACAAGTAGTGCTCTCATGGCAAGTCCCTACCGAGTCTTCTCTTCTCCAGGCTACATATGTCCGTTCCTTTAACCACTCCTCGAATGACAGGTTCTGAGTCCCCCTCACCATCTACTGTCTTCTGAAAGTCATCTATTTGTCTATTGCCTCTTAAAGGGTAGCACCTGGAATGGAACACATTTATGTGGTGTTACCTGGGAAGCTTATAGTGGGCTCAGACCATCAAGTGCTCTTTAAGTCACACACTGTGTGGTCACCTGTAGCTTTGGGGCAGCACCATCAGACTGTTTAATCTTACAGGACGTATTCAGAATTTTGTTACTCAAAACGGGCTCTGTAGTCAGGCTGCCAGGATTCAAATTCTGGCTTCTCCATTTATTGTCTGACTTCACTCAACATTTCTAGGCTTCAGTGTCCTTATCTGTAAAGGAGATAACAATACCTCCTTCATGGCGCTTTTTGAGTATAAGAAGTTCCCTACATGTTAGTGATTATTACATTCAGTAATTGTTACATTAGTATTAACTATTGTTATCACACTTTATTCCTCTGTCCCATATTTATACGGTTGGGTCCTTCAGTGGGAGACCTTAGTTATCTGTATTACTTTCATTCTGTTACATTCTGGCCTCCCTTGTCTTTCTGAAACCTCATTTTAGGATCATGTAGAAGCCTCATTTTAGGATCACTGCTATTTTCTATTTTTCCCTCATGGCTATCACCTACACATCTGATTAAGTATGCTTTCACGTAAGTCATTAACAGTGCTCAGCCTGGCTGAGTGGAGATAACGCCCAGTGGAGATCTGTTTCCAGCACCTTATGGATATGACATTCAGTTAGTTGTGAATCACGACACTGAAACTCCATCTAGTTCCTTATCTTTTTATTGTTTCCATGAAAATAGGTCTGTACCATTACTCGACATCTAGATAGCCTCAGTGTCCTAAAGGAATCCTAATAGCTACTGTTTACAACATACATACTGTGTGGGATATAGTAACCTGACATACTAGTATTATTACATACATTTTAGCAGATGAAGAGACTGAGGTTAAGTCAACAGCAGAGCTGGGACTTGAACCCAGGCAGCCACACCCTTGATCTACTGGCATCTGTGAAGTTAGTATGACTGAACTTACTCTTAGTGAATCCATGCTGGCTCGGGGTACATGGTTTCCTTTCCAAAATGCTCAGAAATCATCTCTTTAGTGATACTTTCTAGAACCTTACACAGGTCTAACATCGAGCGCCAAGCTCCACCAGCCTCTCTGGGGAATCTACCTTCTTTTACTCTGGAAAATTGGAAATATACTTGTTGGCCGCCTTATGCCTCTCCCAACCTACAAATTCCCTAAAAAAAAAAAAATCACTGACAAATACTTGGCTGCTGATTTAGCTATCTCGGTGCCCACTCATTCGACCTACACATCTTGGACACAGTTAGACCAGCTCGCTTTAATTTCCTTTTAAGACTCAGCCCTGGTCCAGGAGCTTTACATCCAGTTCTGGAGGAGCCGCATTAGTCTGGAAGTCTGTGTGTGCAGTGCGTTTCCTGGGGAAGTAGCTCTGGTCACATTCTCAAAGGTGAGCTTGAACCATGGATCTGTTCTCCCTTTCCATTACAAAATATTCTCTGCAAAGAGGACACCAGCACGTGGAGAGGGGCAGTTCTTCCCGCGTCGGCATGTCTGGTGAGTGGCTGAGACTATCTGCTGGTCTTTCTCCCTGCGCTGACTCTCTTGGAGTTTCTTTTAGGGAGGGGTGGGGGGAGGTAGCTTGGGTCTGGTGACAGGTCTATGCCACTGTCAAATATATCGTCTTGGTTTGGGCCTCGCCTCCATTTTGTTTCTTGCAGAGCTCTCTTCAATTAGCTCTCCCCTTTCCATGTAATCAGTAGCAGCTGATGTACAGAAAACGAGCCAGCTTCTCAGTGCTCTCTCCTCTAGAGCTCATTCTTTGAATCTACGTTGCTTTTTAAAGTTTCCGCCAGCTCTGCCCAATCTTTCCGTCTGTGGCTACCATGACCTGACAGGGGTGCCTTACCCTCAGTGATTCCATCACCGTGGTGAGAGTGTAATTCAAAGAAGCAACCCTAACTGAGGTGAAATTACCAACAAGGCCAGTCAAGACTTTGTCAGATACTGCGAATCACATTTCGGGCATACACTCAGTACATGTCTCTCTCCTCTTGGCCAGTTTTGCCCTCTGTGTCGGGGGCCTGGCATCCATGCCCTCCACTGGTCAGGTCTTGGCGCGTCTCCCACACCACTGCTGCTCCTCTCTCCTCTCTCCTCAGCCCTCTGCTCCCAGAGAGCTGCCTCTCTCAGGCTCATGGCTTGCTCTCCACACAGGAGTATCTCCTTTTCTGGACACGTGGTGCTACTACACCTCCCTTCATAACGGGTCTGCTGCTTCTGAATGGGGTACACGCTCCCTTAACAGCCAGTCATGAGTCCTGTCCCAAGTCAGCATATTTACCACGCTATGCTGTCACCTCATTTTATTCCCTTTGCATACTGACATATATACATCTGAGGTCTTACCTAAGGTTTCTGACCTCCTCCTCCATGGTTTCAGGAAAATAAATCCCAGCACCTCTCACACTGTTATTTATTCTCATTCAATGAGAAGGTCTAATGGCCAGGTCGCCAGGCTTTTGTCCCATTTTAAGGGTGCTCATTCACTCTGAGGGACATATTTCACTCAGAGACCAAGGCCTGTGCTCATCCCAGGGGCTCTTTATAATCCTAAAACTGACCCTTACAAGAAAAATGGCCACTTCTCACTGTGACAGTGTTCATGGTTCCTGAGCAAAGCAGTCTGCAGGTTAGTGTACTAAATTCTGATTGTATTAAAATAGCAGTTCTCAATATTCACTTATACGGTCAGACATTTTATATAACGGAATGTAACATAGAAAGGCTTGCTCTCATCATGACAACCACTAATAAAGATAACTGCTTTATTTGTACACCTCAAACAGCACAGAACCTTATAACTCCAAACAAAAATGTGCATGTTGTACAGTGGTACCTATCATGTGTGCACTGAATTTGCACAAATATACAACAGGCAGCTAAGGTAGATGGGGAGGGGGCTACAGAATAATTTGAACGGTACGCCCCTTTACTAAAGCAGCTCTGGCACATGCATGAGATGGGAGAGGTGAGCCCACTGTTCCCTTGGGCCCATCCACAGTGTGGAAATCTGTCATGAATGTGGTTCTAGTGTTTAAAGACATATATTTTCCAAAGTCATGGCCCTGAACAGAAGCCAACTACTTCATCTGGTATTAACAAGAGAAACTACTGCAGTGTGCTCAACACAGGAGAAAACCCTGGTCGTTAGATGCACTGTGTTGATATGCTGTACTTGGCGGGCAATTAACAGAAAAGTGTACTTTTGTCTTTTAGACACTCTATAGTCTATCTTTTCACCCTTTTAAAGCTGTGTCTCTTGTGTATACCTGTCACACATACACATATAAAAACATATCTTCTCTCTTCCCGCTAGGGGGCAGCCGTGTATAGACTAGGAAGCTAGAGATTTAGGAAAAACAGCACACCTGTTAATCTGACTTGCAAGTATATTTAGAATTCTATAGTTTTTGTATATGTTACCTTGAATGTGGCAAATGCATCTGAAGCTATGTCAAATGTTGACATTTCGACATATCTGAAGAAATCATAAAACTGTTCTGACCACAAAATGATTTTTGCAAGTGGTTCGTGTCTGATGCATTCTCTTAACATTATTCCACAATTTAGAGCTATTTCTGGAGATTCATACCTGCAAGAAGAAAAAACAAACATGATTGTTCTTTTAAAACTCCAACATTGATTAGTTCACATTTTTAGGACATGAAGATTCAGATATATCCTAACTAAGTGACCAGAGCAGGTTCTAAATGGCATCTCTCAAACAGAATACGTGCTCAGGTGAATTTCCTCTAGATGGTACACACACATTAGTTGGTGATGACTGCTTCAACCCAAAGAAAAATCACAGCCATGAGAGTGACTGTGTGAATAAAAGTTCATTATTAAGCTAAAAAATCTGAAGAGAAATATTTAGGGTCACACCTCCAAATAGGGATTAGTTTTACATGGGGGGTGCTCTCAACACTTCAGAAAAATCAAAAGCTGAGTCAAAAAACAATATGAAACAAAATAGTTTCCTAAATTCACAGTATCTAAATAGGTCTGTCAAATATACAGCATTTATACTTTATTATTTTAATTCAATACTCAAAGTAGTACTTTCAAGACTCCTGACAACATGTAAACCCTGTAGAGTTGAAAGCCTGGTCCTGAGGATGTCACAAAGTCAACGGCAGCCCTAAGGCCTGGCGGTGGGCACAGGGAGCTGCATCCACACGCAGCCCTCCTCTCGTCTCGCCGGGGCATCTCAGGAAGAAAACCTCGTTTTCCTCTCAGCCCTGCAGCCTTTTCCCTTCTCACGAGCAGCAAGCCTCCGGACTGGCTCTGCCATTCCGCGCCATCACACCTCTCTTCCTGCACTTCCTTTCAAGCTGCACACACTGGTTTAACGTCTTTCCCACTCGGTTTCCTCTAATCTCCTGCAATCCAATTCCATTTCCCCACGTCCTACTAGTAAAGCCCTCTCTTGGCCAAATAAAACAGTCTTCTCTCCTAATGCAGATTCTCCTGCTTAGTCCTGACAGTTCCGATCTTTGCATCTCTCAAAGAAAAGGCTCTGCCAGATCTCCTTTCTAACCCTGACTGTTCTATGATTGCCTCCGGCCTGCCAGTGAACGCCCAGCCCGTCTCCTGGCTGCCGCTGCTCAGGTCTCCATCTGACCTACAGTTAGGTGTTGTCTGGACAACTTCAGTTCAAGGTCTCCTTTCCCTCCACAAAACAGGCCCCGTCCCCTGCTTCCTCATCTCCACATGCTGGCGTCACTGTTTTGTTTCAGATACCTGGGTCTGAAAGCAAGCCTGAGAGAACTTCCTGTGATGATGGAAATGAGCTGTCCACTGCGGTAGCTACCCGCCACAGGGCGCTGCTGGGCACTTGCGGTTTGGCCAACATGACTAAGGGACTGAATTGTAAATGTTACCCAACTGAAATGAATTTAAAATTAAATGATGACATGTGCTTAGTAGGTGCTGCACGGGACAACACAGGACTAAACCTTACCCTATTTATCGGCTTCCAATCTCCCCATCTTCAGTGTCACTAGCCCTTTTTAATTGTGTCTCTGAAATATCTTAGTTTTATTCCCTTTTATCCCTCCCCACTGCTGCACTATCTCCCACCTCGAGAAATCCAAGTGCCCCTAACCAGCACCTCTGCTCAAGCTCTGTCTTACCAAACCTACCCAACACATTCGTATATTAAGAGCATTTCCACCTCAGGAGTTTAAGATGATTTCTTCTTGCTAATCAAAGGCAGACTTCTGGGCTTCCCCTCATCAGATCTATTCCTGGCACATCACCTCCCACCCCGCCATAAAGCACTCTGCTTACCCCTTATTGTCATGCTCATTGCTGCCCCTGCACCTACTCTCTTTTTTCTGACTATGCAAATTCTAAACCATGTGGAACTTCAACCTTCAGTTCCATCTCTTTTACCAGTGCTTGCCTTATTGACTAAACCCACGTCTTATCTCCTGTAGTCCTATGGTTCTAATTGTATAACACGAGTAGTATTTATCCTTTTGTTGTACATAGGTTCAGTGTAGATCTCAAGCAGATCCAAACTACATTGCTTTGTATCACTTATGGCACAGCAGCTGGACTGCTGACTGGCTCTAGGCGATTAAAATGTCTGCTCACAAAATGGTTGATCACACAGTTCATCTTCGCTGATCTTTAATAAGCAGGAGACTAGAAAGAAAGACTAGGGTGAGACAGTGTGGTACAACAAGTTGGGCAGGTTTTGATGGAGGTTTGTCAAGCTTATCTTACACGATTGAGCCATAACCCAGTGAGTACAAGGCAAACAGTTGTGCTGCACAGCCTGTTGGCACTGGAGTGCAGAGCACCGAATATGTAAATTGCCAGAGGAAAAGCATTACTGCCTCCAGATGCATTAGTCTAACAAGAAGATTATTTTCAAATGCAAACTAATAGTGGCAACATAACTCCCCCAAATGTTTAACATCAAAGTACTTATAGCCTGAGCATACAATCACATTGTGTGAAAGTAGTCTAAACTAACTGACTGACCAAAGCACAAAAATCTTAAAAGGTAGTGCACAAGGCTCCTTGAAGAAATGGCTGTTTACAGGTCCAAGGCGGGGACCTGTACAAGATGAGCAAGGGACATCTTGTGCCAGAAAAGCACAGAAGCTATCAACAACCACTGGGGTCTGGCTAAGAGGACACAGGAGCCAACCTGAAGGAGAGGAGTCCGATGGCCCAAGATGAAGCATTTTGGACAGAAAAACTTGGACGTAATGACTGTAATGGATTGAAACACATTAAATATATTTTTAAAAAACCAAAAACGGTTTTATGACCAGGTTCATAATGACCTGGTCACCAATTCAAAAGAGGAGAGGATAAAGGAATATGTTAAATGAAACCAAAGGGATGCAAATCCAAAATATGTGATTTTTCCACAAAATGAATGACCCAGTTGCTTCAACAAATTAATGGTATATTTAAAGGGGGGGGTGTGTGCAGAACTGTTATCGATTAAAGAGAGTGAAGAATCATATATCAGCCAAATTCAGTTTGTGGACTTTGCTTGGAAGTTGATTTAAACTAACTAAAAAATGAGTTTACTTTTTGCGAAAATCAAGGAAATCTGAACATTCAACATTAGGTAATGTTAGGTTTGTAAATGGTATTGCGACTGTGTTTAAAAAAGTATCTCCTACCTACCAGGGAAGCATACTGAAGTGATGTTATGTGTGAGGAACAAAATAGGAGGAAGGAATAGATGAAATAAGAATGACACAACATTAGTAACTGTTGAAGCTGGGTGATGCGTAGGAAAGGGGTGCTTGTATCATTCCCTCCAGTTCTATGTATATTTTCTACAGTAAAGGCCGAAAGGGTAGAGAGACGGGTGCTAATGGGTCCCAATACCAGGTGCATTGCTGAGGCTTCTGCTCTCCTTTCTAGCTGAGGTTTCTGCTCTGGCCAGCTTGGATGAGAGTTTTACACTTTTTCTTTAAATTGTGTCTTAAAATTCGTACTTTACATGATGTTTAACAATATTATCATACCCTTGACTACTCTAAAGTGAAAATGCAGGCAGAGATAGCTAATTTATGTATTTTAATAATGATTGCTTTCTATGGAAAAGGAAATATTGGCTTTAAAAATACACACAGGCATCTGGAAGCTGCTCTAGGAATACCAAAATTTCAGACTACTCACTACATGTTTATATACACAACTCTGGGCCGACACAACAAAATTAGATGCCAGAAGTTCTGTATGGTGACATATGAAGAAGCAACACCAGAGAGTTAGAAATAGAAAAAGGGAACTAGAATGCTGGCATCCAACACATGCACTGATTCATGCTTTGTCTAAACTAAGCAAGTTTGAACTTGGGGGAAGTGTTAAACCACAGAGATATGAATCAGAGTGAGGCAAGCTCTAAAGCTAGGGGAAGGAGAGCAAGCTGATTCACGCCAACAGCCATGCCAAACGCCTGCCCGCCAATTTAACAGAACGCCACCAATGCTGGGACGAACAGATGCACACCATACCCAGAGCTGGCAAACGACTCTGGTGGTGTGAAACAACAGGAGGTTACCTTGACAATCAGGGAGGCTCAGTAATGAGGGAGAAGAGGATTTGTTTTGTTTTGAAGTTTAAGTTTTTAGGCTTTTTTGGTTTTGTTTTGAAACTGACAAACTACCCAAACACAAATGCCTGCTTAGTCCAGTGGTAATTCCAGGAGGATGCACTATGAATTACCAAATCAAGTGGGTTAGTGAGTGGGCACACACAGGTAAAAAGCAAGTGCACACACAGGTACTACTTCATAAACGTGTTCTCTGTTGACTGACCAAAGTTAAGCTGTACGGCATCCAAGCTCTATTTACCAGGCCGCTTTTACTGCCTTTCAGTGTGCATATCTATCCAAAGATGTCTTTAAATGCATGGTTTAAACTGACACTTCATACAGTTAAACCTTTTAAATCTTAGAGAACAGAAATAAGACCACAGAAGACTTTTTTTCTTCAGTCACGTATACTCTGAGAATTTAAAGGTACATGATTTACCAACCTTTAAACTTCCATGAGCATTTTTTCAAATTCAATTGAGCTCACAGGCTGAATTTTAAGGAGGAAAATGTGCTCTCAAGCTCTACCAAAAAATGAGCTGACTAAACCATAGAGAAAATGCTTTCCCACATTCACCATCCTGTTTTTGCCCAAGACCATCTTTCCTTTTTATTTTTCAACTGAGAATATAAATTTTATTGCATTGTACATACCCTTTCAATAACATGAACAAAATATTCTGTTGGGTGCAGATGTATTCAACAGTAGGAGTTCTTGTACCAATTTGTCTTCTGAGAATATTGTTGAAAATTTGAGCCACATCTTTTTTGCCCTATTAGGAATACAATCATTAAAATATTTACCTGACTAAACATCAAAAAGCCCATCCACCCTCCCAAATAAACTTTAATCAAGGCATTGCATATTTGTAATTATGACTGAATACCTGACTTTAAAACATTCACACATTAAATTTTCTTACTTTATTTCTTTGTAACTTCAAACTCTAAGTTTTAATACTATACTATTTTTAACCTGAGCAATGTGTTGACAAAGTGAAATATCACTATATATAATTTCAACTATTTCTAACTCTCAGAACCATGCTGACTCAGATATGAAAAGCAAACCTTGCTATATGCTTATATGCTATATGCTTATATGCTATAATAGACTAGTTAATGCTATATGCTTATGTTCAGGGATCTGATTCCCACCAAATGGAACAAGCAGCCTCAAATAGGATGCTCGTGTTGTATAAACACTACACATATGGCTGTGATCAAAAAATATGATGAATGTTTAAATAAAAAAACATTTATTACAGTAAAAGACACATTGCCATTGATCCCCCTCAAAATACACCCCCTTGCTTTGAACACTCTCATCCCATCATTCTTGCCACTTTCTGAAGCAGTTCTGGAAGTCCTCTTTTGTGAGTGTCTTTAGTTGCGCTGTCATGGCTGCCTTGATGGTCTGAATCCATTGAAAACGTTTTCCTTCCATGGTCATTCTGACTTGGGGAAGAGCCAGAAGTCACACAGTGACAGATCCGGTGAATTAGGGGGATGACGACACACTGTAACGTTTTTATTTGACAGAAATTGCCATATCAGAAGCGATGTGTGACACGGAGCATTGTCATGATGGAGGATGAAACCATTTGCCCATTTCTCAGGCCGTTTTCTATGCACGTTGTTTCTTCAACACTGGTAAAGACACTCACGAAAGAGGACTTCCAGAATTGCTTCAGAAAGTGGCAAGAATGATGGGATAAGTGTGTTTGAAGAGAGGGGAGTATTTTGAGGGGGATTAATGGCAATGTGTCCTTTACTGTAATTTTGTTTTTAATTTAAACATTCATCGTATTTTTTGATCACATCTTGTAGTACGTTCCTGTTATAGTGATGGAAGGAGAAACTGTGTGCTGCTAGTATAATACAAATAAATAAAATAATTCTGTAAGAAGCTGAGCTTTAAACCAGGTCCACTTAGGAAAGACTTTATATAGATTAACAACAAAAGTGCGAAGTATCACATGATGTAATAGTTCAGGTCAGAATCAGACCACTGTACTTGATTAAACTAAATAGACAGACATTAGTACTATACAGTGAACCTTATCATTGGAAAGTTGCATAAGAAATTAACAAATGCAGAACTGGACCCCGAGAGGTGTTTTAGAACGGCCACTGGTTAAGGGGCTGACAAGCCTGCAGGAGACTGAGTGAAATGACAGAACTCATCCTGGGGTCTGCACTAGGTCAGGAGAGTTGCAATAGCCAATCTCTAAGAACCTGTCTCAAGGGGACACACTTCTTTTGTCTCTAAAGTCCCAAATGAATGTTAAACTCAGTGTCCAGGTTGGGGCTGGGACGGATACACAAAGGAGAAGGAACCGGAACCGGTATATTCCCAACTTTGCAGAGGAAATAACAATTGTTGAAATTGATACACCATTTAAAAAATACATGAAATCGGCTATATAAATGGGAATATCATAGTCCTACTTGTTCTACAAGATAGAAATTAATTTTTATTCTTTTATTATCATTATTACGTTTGCGTCACCTATAAACCACACCCTCCCATTACTCTCCAAAACTGAATCTGCCTACATGTCTGCCATTTTCTCCCCTGGTTTTTCAAGCACCTGCATAGACATCCAATGACTCTGGATGGTAAACACTGGGGCTTAAAACAGAGCCACACCCATGATGAAGAATCAAAGACTTGTGACCATGCCAGAGCCCTTCATTGCCATATATATATATATATACACACACACACACACACACACACATACACACACACTTCCCTGACTAGTTTATTCAGACTGGCATAAAGGATCACTATTCGCACCGTTAAATTCACTACATATCTAACATGGCATGATCCGGCTGGATAAGCTTGGGCAACAATCTCAAATGCCTACCAGAGCCAGGCAGGAGAAGCAAATGGGTAAAGCAGGCCTTGAGACAGAAAAGTCAGCTACGCTGTCTGCAGCATACCCGCGTGGGGCTCTCCTATGTCACGGGTAGGTGTGACTCTGCTCCAGCTGACGGGCCAGGTAGGGTAAAGGCCTAATGTTGCCAGTCAAACTTTCAAAAGAAGCCAGAAACTCAAAATTGTGTATAAAATCTCCTGCTATTTAAACGTTAACCTAATTTAAACATTTAAAAGCCATGCAAAACACGTATGCTCTCTGATGTAATGAGTTCCCAACAAGTAAAACCAAAAACCGAAAAGCGTAACTGGATATTCTCTAAGATCTCATCTACCTCTGAAATTCTAACATTCTATGGTCTTCTTTAGACTGTTTATTCCTTGAGCCAAGGACCAGTGAATGATATAAAACAGCAACTGTTTATTAAATACAGCCTCAATGAAAGGGCATAACGAATACCTAAGAAAATTCACAGATGATGTAGTGAAATAAGGGGAGAAAACCTGGCCTACACCTGACACACCCTTGAGTTCCTGCTCTGGGTCTGCTAATTAGGCAGGTAGCCCAGGTCTGCTTACAGGTCAGGAACCCCAAGCCATGAGCTGGACAAGAATCTTAACATGTTTCAAAGGAGAGAACGCCTGGAAAAGCACTATGAATAGGGTACTGTTTTTGAAAAATAAGAAACTGATTTCTTACCTCAAAGTCAATGAGCTGTAAATCAGCTACCAGGGTGCTCAGGAGCCCACTGTTATATAGTTCTTGAGCGAGCTGTGCCACTGCTTCTGTCTGCGGCTCCTTCTCATTTGTGCCATAGAGAATTTCTTTCATGGCAACCAGATTTTTGGAAACTTCTTCTGTAGCCTGATTTTGGGGGGAGGAGAAAAACAATTCATTTTAATAAACATATAGAACACATCTCCATCTGTTAAGTACTTTCTCTTTGTATTACATTCCCACAGACCTACGAGCATGTACAAGGCACGAAGGTAGGCAAGCCCCATCCCTGCCCTCGGGAGCGACACCATGTGTGTGTACACGTGCGGACAGACATACAGGCTCAAGAGGGAAGAGCAGCAGATTCACAACACGTACATTGAATACTGAAAGCAATATTACGGTAGAAACAGAACAGGGAGAAAAGGTTCAATTCAGCATCACATGGGAGGGAAAGAACACGAAAGAGGCACCTGAGCTGACGCTGAGAATGGAGACACTGACAAGCAAGAAATGGAGAAAAGGAGGTTGAGGGGAAAGAAATGGCATGTGCCAGGGGTGAGGGAGATGGAGAGGGAGACGCAGAAGGTCTGACTGAGAAAAGGTGTGACGGGAATAAGGAAGTGATAGTAGAAAATGAAGCGGGAAAAGGCTTTGAATTCAAAGGTAAAATGTTAGCAATAAATAAAACGTCACCAGAGCTTCCACTTCTGGCTAAGATGGAAGAACAGGCCAGATTTACCTTTTCCCATAAAAGAAAAAAAAAGACTGAAAAATAGGAGAAAATACAGGAAACAGTGAATGTTAAACTTTGAACTTGAGGCAGCCCAGGACAGTGGTCCCTGAGAGAGGGCAAACAACTGAAGTGAGCCGATCACCTGTCCTAGCTTACTGCCTGCAGAGAATGTCCAGGCCACACCACAACGAGGGGAGGCCAGGCAAGAGAGGTGGTCTCAGTGAGCTGAGCTGAGCTGAGCTGGCAGAGCTGGGGTTATGCACAGGCCAGGGAGGCTGGAATCCTCAGGGCAGATACCAAGGAGGACAGAGCTACACTGAGGAGAGCGTCAGGGATCTGCAAACTCCCGATTCACCGGCTTCTTCAGCTGAGTACTTCAGCTCAACACATGTGAGGAGAGTAGCCAAGGCCAGGAAACAGCACCATGGAGCTCACAGGCTGAGCATCAGCCTGAGGAAAACCTCACATTCACAGGGCATAAGGCAGAGTACTCAAAGGGTTTTGTCTCAGTCGTTATACAAAATTAGCCCGAGACTAAACTGCTCTGGCTCTACCCAACAAAGCTTAAGCCTGAAAAGAATCAAAACCGGAAAACACAACCAATAATGAGGAGAAAAACCAATTAACGGAAACAGCCCTGCAAGTGACACAGATGGTAGAATAAATAAGGACATTAACAGTTACTATAACTATAGTCATTATGTTCAGAAAAAAAAGGAATGGAAGACATTTTAAAAAGGACCCAAATCAAACACTTAGAAATAAAACTACAATGTCTGAAATAAAAACTACACCAAATAGAATTAAGAGCAGATTAGACACTGCAGAAGAAATCGTTAATAAACATGAAACACAGAGCAATAAAAACTACCCAACATGAAATACAGAAAGGGGGGGAAGAGAGCACGGCAGTGAGTTATAGGATGACCGGAAGCAGTCTAATATGTGTGTAACTGCAGTCCCCAAATGAGGGGGAAGGCTAGACAAAATAGCTAAAGGCATAATGGCTGAAAAATTACCAAATTTGATGAAAACTATAATCCCATGGAGCCAATACGTTTTTTAACAATCCTAAGCACAAGAAATAGGAAGAAAACTACACCAAGGCACGGAAAAGTCAAACTGCTTTAATTCAGTGAAGACAAAATTTTACAAGCAACCAGAGGGAAAAAACATTACAGACAAAAAAAAAAAAAAAAAATCAAAGAACGACAACAGACTTCTTGACAGAAATGAAGTCAAAAGACAGTGGAGGAATATCATTCAAGTTCCGGAAACAAAACAAAATAAAACTGTCTTCTTAGAATTCTGTATCTAGTGAAAAAAATCATTCAAAAACGAAACTGAATAAAGAGTCGTTGAGACACAGAAAAGCTGGAAGACTGTCACCAGCAGACCTGCGCTACAGGAAACATTTAAGGAAATCCTATAGGCAGAAAATAAATGATTCAAGACAAAAATCTGCATCTACCTAAAGGAATGAAGAGCGCTGGAGATAGTAATGTGAGTAAATATAAAATATTTCCCTCCTATTATTTTTAAAAATGTTTTTCAAAGATAATTGGCTGTTTAAAGCATAAATAGCTATGTATTCTGGGTTTTTGACACATGTGGAAGATACGCGACAACAATGGCTCAAAGGTGGGTAACGGAAGATAGTGCTGTAAGGCTCTCATACATGAAGCAGAATAATATTTCTTGACGATAGATTGCAATAAGTTAAAATTATATACCGTAAGTCCTAAAGGAACCACTAAAAAAACAAAAGAGTTACAGCTATAAACCAACAAAGGAGACTAGAGTATTAAAGATATATGAAAAACATAAGGGCTACAAAAAGCTATATAAACTGAAGTAGTTATGAACAGACATATCCTTGAGGGGGACTACTCAGCAGATTCACAGACACAAGCATTTAATGGTACCTAAGAACCGTCTAGTTCCATGGTGCTTCTACAACTGCCGATGCTCCTTACCCATGATCACACTGCTTTACCTGAAATACTTCCAGTGTCCAGTAATGCAGTACTAGACATACATTTCTGTTAAATACTTTGATAAAATAAAAGTATTTCTTCCATATTTCCTGAATATAAGAAAATGATATAAAGTTAATTTGGTATGACCTTTTTACTAAGCCTATGCTGATTTCTATACTTTCTTTTCTAAGTGCTTCTAACTCATCCTCCTGATAATCCCATTATGAACCTTATTCAGCAACAATGTTAAGCAGAATCTTTACCTTTTCCAGTCTACTGTTTCTACTCTATTCTGTTAATGCCCCAGATTTCTGACAGCAGTTTGTCATCCCGTATACAAATTTTAAGTACCCCAAACTGAACTTTTTCTGGGCCAGTAGATAAAATCATTTATCAACAGGAAATGTTCTCTTAAAATCTAATTACATGTGTTGCTTTTTCAATTTCATTTTATTAATCTTCATTCTTAAGATGATTCTCTTTGACAGGGAAGAATCTGGCAGTTAGTAGGTTTTTCGAGTGTGTTATCTGTTGATTTTTACACTAGTGACCCTAAGTAGTAGGCCTCAGCCTCCTTTGCTTCTCTGGCTAAATCAAAGTTCGAGGCTCTTAGCAATCCTTCTTCATATGTTTCGGTTTAGACTCCTCTTTGAAATTGTGGTATGATTTAAAATCTGAGTTCAGACCATATTCTATGCTCATTTCTGACAGCAAAAGATAAATAAGTGGGGTGGTGGTGATTGCTAAAGGATATGGGGTTTCTTTTTGAGGTGATGAAATGTTCTAAAATTGACTGTGGTTATGGTTGCACATTATCTGTGAATAAACTAAAAACTACTGAATTATACACTTTAAATGGATGAATTATATATGTGAGTTATGTCTCAATACAGCTTTCTAAAAAAACAGAGTTGAGAGGCAAGGAAATAGAAAGCTACTTATGGTACTTCTGAGATGAACGGCAGCCTGGATTCACAGGTAACGCCCCCTTTGTCCCTTTTAGAAGATGACACTGTTGCCTAGTTACCGGTGGGGAGGAAACACCAATGGAATTCCCTCATCTGAGAACCATTATATACTCATCGACCCATGTTAATCCTCCCTGCTTCTGGATTCCACTCATCTCCGGCCTTCTCAGGGACTCATCTGTCTGTTATCTCATCTCCTTTTAATATAGTCAACTCCCCCCCACTAGATACTTTTCCCCATCAGTTTTAAATATGACCAAGACTTCCATTAACAAAATCAAATAAACTCTCCCTTGACTCCATAACCCATTTGGAGCTACTGCCCACCACATTGAGCCTCTAAAACATTGACCTGGGTTTGCTGTAGTCCACATCTCTTTCCTGTTCACTCTGCAGCCCAATCTATGTGGCTTCTACACCTAGTACTTTACAGCTTTGAGCCCGTCACCAATGACTGGCCTGCCCTTAAATACAATGTTCAGTCTTCATTACATGTGAGCTCTTGGCAGCATGTGCAGCTGTTGATTATACCCTCGTTGAGAACGGCTCCTCCCTTGTGCTGTGACTCACCGCCGCCACCCTAAGTCTTTCCTTCCTTTTCCCTGTTTGCTCCTCCTATCTTTATGGCTCATCCTCCTGACTAGGCCATTTAAATATTGGGAATTCCTCAAGGCAGGGTACCAGGCCCTCGTCTGTCATCTCTCCCTAAGTGATCTCACCCACACCCACAGCTTTAATTAACACCTAAATGCAGATGCCTCAGATTCCTATCTCTAATCCAGTTCTCTAGTACATTCTACAGCCTACTCGAAATGTCTCCACTTGGACGTCTCAAGGTACTTCAAGCCTAACACATCTAAAATAGAACCAATGATCTTGCTCCAATGCCTGGTATTCTTCCCTCGTTCCCTATTTCAGGGTATGACACTAGTATTGATGCTCTTACACGTCAGAAACTTAGGAGTCATCCTCCACTCTTCCCGCGTCCTCACCTGCCCCAACATCGAATTCATCACCAAGTCTCCCTAATCCACCCATTTATCCCTCCCAGCCCCACGGTCACCACCAATCAGTCTTCTAAACTCCTACCTGGTCTGCTGAGGGGCCTACTGACCGTTTCCGTGATTCCCTACAATCCTTCTCCACATCACTGGAACAATGCTTTCATAACAAACATGATTGCCATTCCCTCTGCTTAGAATGCTTCAATTACTGATAGCTCTCAGGAAATTCCCTCTTAATGTGGCCCATAAAAGCACACATGGTCTAACCACCTCTCACCTTACCCTGCACTATAATCTCCCCGCACTAGCTATATGCAAATGCTCTGGTCACACGGTCTCCTTTCACAATCCTTGCACATTTGGTTTCCTGGGCTTGGAATGTTCTTTGTGCCCATACCCTGCCCCACTTCCTGGCCAACACCTAGTCTTCCTTCATTGCTCAGCTAATGATCACTTCCTCGGAGCAGCCTTTCGAGGTACATTCTATCACACAGTCTACTACTACCATGTACTTCTTCACAGTGTTTCTCCAGTTGTGTGCGATGCTTCTCTCCCTCGTGATTCCTATATTAACGTTTGTTTCCGTCTGCATGCTACAAGGAGCTCAGTGCTTTCAGGTACTCCATACATGGCTGATGAATGGCTGAATGTCAACATACTTGTTACTGGGACATAGAATCCAGATGAAAACTGGGTGTAGGGAAATGTGCAACACATAAAGTCAAGGAATCCCCCAGAATGTCATGCTGCTACAGGGGTCTGAGGGAAGGAACCTCGCAACATCTCGTCCAGAAAGTTAAGGGCACCTGAAACTAACAATAACAAATGAAAAATAAAAGCATTGTCAACAACAACAACAAAAAGACAGTTAAGGGAATCTACCTGACAGAGTTACAGTGGAGAGCAAGGAACCTCCCTGTGTTCTTGTAAGAAACCAGTCTGGAAGAATACACACCAAACTGAGTGGGTAGTTGGCCTATGGGGAGGGGTAAAAAGAATACTTTCATTTTTCTCTTGCTATTTCAGACTTGTTTGAACGTTTTACATTTTACTTTTTAAAAGAGTAAAATAATAAAGGTAATGAGATAAATAGATCAAAGTGTTCACTGTCTTGTACTAACCTTCTCATTTCTGCTTCTGTTTCATCCCCACAAGACTTCCCCTCTAAATTTTTAAGATTTATTTCTAACTAATAACTAAGTGTATATCTACATGCATAAATAGATCCACCAACTACTCCTTGAAAACTAGTGCCGCATAAAAAGCTAAAGGCTGAAATGGATCTTAACAATTAAAGGCCTGACTCAAACTACTCAGAAATAGACAATAGCACTGGGGACAAGAGATTTCCAACCTGGGCCTTTCCATGGTTAGTTACCATCTACCTATGATAATCAGCAGCATGATAAAAGAAAAACTAAAATTCGTCAACTTTATTATTAGCAGTCCTGACAAATGAGAGATTAGGTTTCTATTTCAATTGATGACTTCTAAGTTTATGCATATTTCAACAATTTCTGTGATTTTTTGCTCGCCATTACATGAAAAATTACAAGTTGATTAAACACAAACTTTTTTTAAAAAAAGAAACGAGTCCAAATATTACTAAAAGATGATCAGAAAAGCTTAAGAAGTCAACTATTTTAACAGAAAAGGCAATGCAGCAAGTATTAATGGCATGAGGATGCCACACACAGAACAAATAAACGGCCTTCCCTGGCAGTCACCCGAGTGACCCCACCCAGTCCCCCATTGCTGGCCTGCATGTAAGTGCTCTGCCACTCTGACCACATCTTCCTTATCTGTCACCTCTCTGTCTGTCCCTCACACCTACTGAGTCAGCTATTCACACTCAGCTCCTCCAAACACTGTCGCCTTTTCAAGCTGCTGAGATCATCATGTCACCTAATAATCCACTGGGCTCAGCCGTGTTACCTGTCCTGCTCAGACTGCATGTTTCAGTGCTGCCGGTGCCCACAGCTCTACTCCCCTAAACAATGCTGAATGTCCTTTACTGAAAACTTTCTCTACTTCAGCTTCCAGGTTCTAAGCACTGGAGAAAAGTGATGGAACCTGGACACAGCTGGTTCACTAAAATTCATGCTGTGCGACTGCCTTGAATCCAGTCAGAAACATGCTTTCAAACTGGATTGATTTCCAACCTGTAACTCCTAGCAGCACATATTTCAGAACTGCTTCACTTCCCTCAGGAGACTCTGTAACTGAACACCTACCTTCACTTCTTCCAGACCGAGATCAGACTTTCTGACAAAAACATCCCCGACTTCTTCCATTTTGATGTATTTCTGTCATCCTGTCTCGACCCTGAGACACCTCAGAATTACTCAGGGGACTTTTTAAAAAGATGTCCACTCCTCCAAGAGACTTACTAATGACAAAAGGAAAAACAGCGCTTTCCCATGGAGACACCCCCTTAGCCATTGGAAATGATCAAAGTGAACAGTAACGAGACTAGACCTCTGTGCCTCCTGACTGGACACGTTGCAGAGAGCAGTTTCACTTCCATGTTTTCTGGCCAAAAAGGCATCACCTGTATTGAATCATGAAGAAACATTAGCCAAACCCGAATTAAGATATTATTACTGGCTGGTACTTCTGCAAAGTGTTAAGGGTATGAAAGGCAAAGGCAGAGAAATTGTTCCAGATTATAGGAGACTAAGAAGCTGTTACAACTAAACACAATGTGTGGTTCTGGACTAGATCCTGGTCCAGAAAAAAAGGGTATTAGTTGGACAGATGATGAAATTTGGAAAAGGTCTGTGGATTAGTTAATAGTATTATATCAGTTTCCTAATTTTGACCATTTTACTCTGATTATGTAAAATGTTAACATTTGGGGAAGCTGGGTGAAGGGTACTTCTTTTGCAACCATTTTATAAGTTTAAAAAATAAAAAGTTCATCGATCTTATTTTGCTGCTTCTTCACAAGAGGCATCCCTCCTTAGTTCCAAGGCTGATGACTATGTACGTGGGCTGCTGACCGGGCCTCCAAACACGGAGGGGGCTGCCTGGCCTCACGTCCTCCCTGTGTAATTCTGCCAGTTGTGTGGCCTCATGGAAGGTTGCTGGGCCAGACAACTGTTGAGATCCACTCCATTTCCTAGGATCTCAAATTCCAAACAAAGGTTCTCCCAATTCTCTGTGGTCCGTCATCTACTCACACTCTCGCCCTGAACGTCTTTGTCTCTCCTCAAGCGACCTGGGAAGCTTGAAGGCTCACACTCCTTCTCCACTCTCAGCCCCTCCGTCCATGAACCTGCCCTCACCTCCTTGACTGTCCACTGGTGCCACAGCAGCTGTCACCTCATTCCAGCCCCTGGCCATGCTGTGGGATATCTTCCCATCTGTACCTCTCATCCCCGGATAACATATACTCAAGGGCTTTGCAAAGGGCTTGCTTATACTTCTTGGTATCCTCCCCCTCAAGTGTCTAAGACAGGGATTTACACGTGGTCTGACTTCATGATTTTGTTAACTGATTGAACTGTCCGGGACATTCTGTCAGTTGGACACGGTGTTCCGAGACACAGGTGCTACATCTGTGTGGTCAGTGAGCCTCATATTATGTTTCATGTGACGACTAACAGTCGCCAACTGTTTTATAAATATATGGCCATGAAGAGAAACGTGAGGGAGTAGACCCCTCCTGAGAAGCCCGCTCACTTGACTGGAAAAGGATGTGGGTCATGCTTCACCAACTCGCTCACTGTGGACCTGTCTGGGTGAGAGGCACAACATTTTAAGTTCTTAGCTGTTTCCTTGCTGCTTTGGAGAAGTGGTTTACCCTGTGTGCCTCTAATAAGAAGCCATACACAGTGTGAGTTTGGGGATACCCAGCAGTGCAGAGTCACAGAGCAGAGTCTGGGGCTTGGCAGAGCATCTCAGAATCAAGGCTCCGGGTTGAGAAGCGTCGTCTCCAAGTGCCAGGGGAGCCAGGCATAGTAATCCTACGCCATGAAACCTCACTGACTTCCAAATACAACCGATTAGTAACAATTTTAGTTTTAATTAGTATCTTTTAAAACTATTTTAAAATTAAACTATTTAATTACAGGCTCGACCTAAGTAGTAACCAATATTCCAAAGTTCACACCTCATCAGTAACAGTATCAGAACTATACTTCTTTCCCTCCCAGAATGAGGAGGCAAGTTACCACTTCAAATTTTCAAGGGTAGTGTCCATAATAACTTCCCCAAGTAGAACTAAGGCTGTGAGATTTTCCACTGCCTGCTTTCCCATTAAAAAAATACAGGAGGGAAAAAGAAGCAATCAGCAAGCCAAACACTGGTACAAGTGGCCTATTTCACGATTTGCAAAAAAGCCAGCTGCTGTATTACACTTCTTGCCGTAAGCTGGGTGCTCCCGGGGTGTCGTCACTGCACTATTTTACCATCATCCCTTGTAACCACTCAGATGCAACATAGTGATGCAAAAACACAATTTTCGGAGACTCAGGGAGAGACTCACTTATCCATTAGTGCTTCCAGACCTTGTCCCTGAGGGGCTTCACAGCCCTTCTCATTCACTGCTCCCGTGGACCCAACAAGGCCCAACTATGCAGCAGATCCCAAAGTGGCCTTGCGGGAGCAGGTAAAGATGACGAGGTGGCTACTGACAGATGGAGACACAAGGTTGTATCTGGTGGGGTCTAAGCCTGGGTCTGCTCTCTCCCTCACCCCCAGTTTTTAACAGATAAATTACTAGGTAAGCCTGACCTTAATACATAAAACACACTTAAAGATAAACATAGCAAGAGTGAAAGTGTTACAGTATAGATAAGGCTAATTCAGAAACTAAAAGGCAAGTAACCTTTAAAAAGATATTCTACTTCATAAAATTAACTTAAAATAAAACATTTTTCCCTCATTCAGAGGCAAAGATGTCTAGAAGATACACTGGTGGTAGAAAAATAAATTGGTACCATTTTACTGCAGAGCAATTTGGCAAAATATAAAAATAGCTTTAAAAGGTGCAATTTCTCTGAATCACCCATTATACTTCTAGGAATTTACCCTAGGGAAATAGATAATTACACAAAGTATAAGCAGTGTCATTTACAACAGCAAGGAATTAGAAATAAAAGTTATCCCACTGACCTGGTTAAATCATGGTATACCCATAAAAAGGAAGACCATGGGAAACTCTACACTGACATACAAAGATGTTAACATTAAAATTAAAAAATAAACCAGGTTACAGAATAGCATAATCCCGTGCTTATTTATTCATCTGCCCCAGAGAGAAAGGGAGAGAGCTAGAATATGAATGAGAATCTGTGAGGCTATCTCACCATGCTAACATTAGTCATTTCATGTAGTAGTGGAATTAAGATGAGTTCTACATTTTCTTTATACTCTGTTGCATCTTCTGAAATTTTTAGATAAATACAGAAATCAATTAAAACTACTGGGCTTAATGAAAGAAGCACAGATTCCGAACACACATAAGAACCTCCCCGCCCCGCAATCCCACATTATCTAGAATACTTATGAAAAGAGAAAGAGGGAGAAATCGCAAATTCCAGTCTCCTCCCCCCAAATGATTTTGAATAACAGGACTTTGGCAAACAGATGCTGAAGTAAGTGAGAAAGAATCTAAGGACTCTAAGGTTTTGAGCCAGAGATACAAAGGCAGCGTTTCCTAAGCCAGTCAGTGAAGAAGAGAGACCAATTCTGGGGCAGAGAAAATGAGGTCTGAGTTGGAATGCGAGGTTTGAAATGGTGCTGCAGCATGGAATCACGGCATAGTAAGTGTTGAAAGATGTCAGAGGTCATCTAAATCAGTCGTTTTAAAATGACTTCCTACTTCTTACTTCCTACTCCTACTTCCTACTCCTCCCTGCCACCATTTTTCAAAATAAAAATCTTATAAAGAATCCCAAAATACAAATTAGAAGAAAATAAAATTAAAAAGTGAATAAAGGGTGAAAGCACTTGAAACCATGGCCGACCTGCTTCTCTAGAGCACCCTCTGCACATATGTGGAACATTACGTTTAAAAGCAAAACATACAATTTCCCTGTTTCCCCCAACCCCACGTCCTGCCATTTCTAACCAAAATAAGAACCCCCACTATCATCTATCTCATCAGCAGTATCTTTCAAGTTTCTGTAGATAAGCAGGTAGCAAACTTCTTGTGGGTCATATGGTCTCTGCCACAACGACTCAACTCTGCCACTGCAGTGGGAAAGCAGACATAGTATGTCAATGAATGGGCATGGCTGTGTTCCAATAAAACTTTATTTACCAAACCAAGTAACGGGCCAGACTGGGCCACAGTTCACTGACTCATGCTCTGGAAAATATCTGATGGGTAGAAGATAGGCCAAAGGGTCTGTGAACCTGGAATTAATTGTAGATAACCATCAAATTCTCTTCATTCTCCCTCAGAAATCTAGTGTCATATCTTCTTCTCCTTCTTACCCTTAAGCTTTCCTTGTAACCAGAGTTCTCTTACCAAGTTCATCTTTTGCTACTACATCCACCTTCCCAAACACACTGCCAATCTCACCTCATCTCTGACTTTGAAACATTGCTAATCGGAAGGTAAAATGGCGCAGGAGCTCTGGAATAGAGTTTGGCAGTTTCTTATAAAACTAAATATGTGCGTACCAAATGAGCCAAGAATTGCACTCTAGAGCATTTATTCCAGAGGAAGGAAAACTTGGGTTTACAGAAAACCAGTATAAAAATGTTCCCGGTAACTTTATCTGTAAGAGCGCAAACTGGACATAGTCTAGCTGTCCTTGGTGAGGTGAATGGTTAAAACACACTGTGGTATAGCCACAGAATGGAATACTACTCAGCAATCAAAAGGAATTACTGCATGGATCTCAGGACAATTAAGCTGAGTGAAAAAAAAGCCAATTTCAAAAGGTTACCTACTCTGTGAATCTATTTACAAAACATTCCTGAAATAATAAAATTATAGATTTGGAGAACAAATGAGTGGTTGCCAACAAGAGTCAGGGATACGGGAGAAGAGATCAGTGTGGCTAAAAAGGGACAGCAAGAGGGAGCCTTGTGATGATGGAACAGTTTTGTATCTTGACTGTGGTGGTAGTTACAAAGAAACCACATAGCTACACATGTGATAAACTGTAGGGCTACACACGCACACACACACACTTATAAAACTGGTGAAGTATGAATAAGGCCTGTGGACTGTACCAATGTCAATTCCTGGTCTTGATATTGTCCAGTTACGTGAGATGTTACCACTCAGGGAAACTAAGGAAAAGGTACGCGGGATTTCCCTATATACTTTTTGTGCAACTTCCTGTGAATTAGCAATTACTTAAAAATAAAGACTTAAAACAAAGCAAACAATGGAAGATTTCGTCAGCTCTCTCAGTGCACCTTTAGGTTGTAAATAAAGCCCTTTTCAATTGACCACAACCTGCATCTCTAGCCTCACTTCCCACCCTTCATCTCCATCTAGTCAGTGCCCCTACAAAGTCACCTTGAACTTGTCACTGTTTCTCTGAACATGCCACACTTCAGGCTGTTTCACATTCTGTTCCTCTCACTCTGACTACCAGACACCTTAAAAACCAGTTCAAATGTCGCTTTAAACCTAATGCTGCTCTGAAGAGTTACTAACTGCTTTATCTTTTTGATTCCCCCAGAATTTCACTGATACCTCTAAGCATCTCTATACTATATTATATTATTTACATTCCTATTTCCTCTCCTAGATTATAAACTCGTTAAGGGGAAAAATTGGATCCATGTGTCTGCCCGTCTATCTGCTCAAATAAATGAAGACACTAAAATGTCTGAGGATTCAATCAAATTGGGAATCTTGCAAATGATGACAATGAAATTACTTCCAATGTATCTTTTGCAAGATTTTCCTGCCATGTGCTATACACATGAAACTCGGCGTAAGAAAACATAATTGAGATGGGATCACTGTTTATAAAGGCACCCTTTTTAGAAATGTTTTGAAATGATCTATTAAGCAGAATTTTCCATGTTTCTGTTCACCATTAGTTTACATAATTGAGTTTGTTACAATTTACATGTAAGTAGTTGTTATTACCGAGACATACTGCAAAGAACCCAGACATGGGGGTTGGAGGGAAGAGGCTTAAATCATTTATCAAGTCCTATGTTTTACTGTTTTGAGTTTCTTTATACCTACTCGTTAGCAAAAGAATCATTTTAAACAAGAGTCCTCTAAATATATACCAATCTATATATACTGCCTTAAGTATCAATTTATTTCCAAAAAGGGATCTACTATATGACCTCATGAGAAAAAGGAAGTTCTTCAATTAAAGTCAAGTAAGATAAAGAATGTGAGATGGAATCTGAAAGTAACCTGAGAAATACTGTTGGTACCAACTATTTGATAATGAGAGCCAAGTCAATTCTCACATTAATTACTGTATTAATTTTTAAAAAAAGATCACACACACACATACACCTATCTCTCTACTAAAGAAAATGTCTATTCTAAGCTGAAACATCATGGACTAAGAAAAACCTATTAATAACCTTCTGGTGTCAAAGATTACTCTAAACAAGTTAAGTAACCATGAGTCACTGTTAAATGGCTATGCTGGGAAAAGGCCACTCCCTTCCCCCTCTTAAGTATGCCAGCAAACTTATTCCTCTCCTGAAATGAGTGAATATAGCTATTCAACACTGTTAATACACACATTCACAGCATGAAGGGAACCAAGTATACGCTGAGCGAGGCAGCCATACCTTCTTTATATAGCATGCAGTGGGCAAAGAGTGTATAAATAGTCATTTCGTCCACCAAACCTACCAGACCTGTGTGGCTGTTAGCAATGAAAGAACAAATTCCATCCCACCCCACTCCACCCCCATGCTCCAGTAATCTAAAAATAAGGATGGTAAGACAAACCATTTTCTTCTAAAGATATAAGGAAAGTAGTTTTCAAATTCTTTTTAAAAGGTGTGATATAGTTCCTGAAGGACTCATCTATTTGTATTATGCACAATTCTTAATATGGCAACTATGTACCACAAAAAACAAGTAAAAATAGCAACACATTACAAATAAAGGAATAAACACTCAAATCTTGTATTTATCATTTTGTCTATAAGATCACAAAAAATGAATGAGAAAATGCTCATGGATATAATGAATAAAGTAGAAACAGGCATAATTTTTCCACGGGTTTGGCAGTTAGGAGTGGATACCATCTCTGACTCTAATATAAAGGGTTACCTAGAAAACAATTGCTTTCTTCACGTAGATCATGAGAACAGGAAACTATTCTGCCTCAAAATAAGATGGAGGTCTATTCTCTATGAAGACACCCTGTAAAATATGGTGGTGTATCAATGTCACGATGCGTCAACCCTGTGAGCATGAATTCCTTCTACGAGACCTAAGCGCTGACGCAGCCCACACCAATACATACCCAGGGACAGGAAACGTGCGTGTCCCAAGGAAGCCAACTCCCGCCTATTATTTTTCCTAATATCAAGATGAAACTGGACTCCGGGATTAACTTCCACTCACAGGTCTTAATTCTATCTCCTACCACCATCTAGAACCTTTCCTTTCCTACTATTAGATGATCCCCTAAAAACATTTTCCTAAGGGCTCTAGGGCTAAAATTTTATTCCTTCTCTACTTCACGTCTCCAGTTTATTCAACTATTTCTCGTGGCAGGCTTCTGGATTTCTGTACCAGTTTGGTCATGCCCCTCTCAACACACTCTAGATTCTCTACATTGTCAAGTATGGACTTGTCTACACAGAGTAGAAGACGATCACTCTGAATGTAAGTAGTGGATTTCTATTATGTCAACCTAGGCAGTAGTCTTTCTGGGTGCTTATTACAGGATCTGTTCTCAGGGCAAACATCTTCCAAGCCACCTCTATCTCAGGTGGTATATGGATAGCCTTTTCTCACCCTCTTGATTGAGTTATAACTGACATATGGCAAACCATACACATTTTAAGAATACAATTTGGTAAGTTTGGACTTATTTGCACAACTGTGAAACCATCAAGATAGTGAACATATCCATTACCACCAAGATTCCTCTGTAGTTCTCTTACTCCCCCATCCCCACTCTACCCTCCATATCACTGCCAATCCCAAAGCAACTGATTTGCTTTCTGTCATGGTTTCCACCGAGTTCTGTATACATAGAATCATACATTATGCACTCATTATGTACTCTTTACAGTCTGGCTTCTTTCACTCAACATTTAATTATTTGAGCTTCACTCATGTTGCTCTGTATGTATAGCGATAGTTCACTCTTTTTTCTTGCTGAGTAGTATTCCCTACTATCAGTGTACCACAACTGCTTTATTCTGGATGCAATCTTTTATGAGACAAATGCTTTGTAAAGATTTTCGCTTGGTCTGTGGACTATCTTTTTATTCTTTTAACAGTGTCTTTTGAAGAGCTGAAGGTTTTACTGTTGATGAATTGCCAATTTATTATATTTTTTTCTTTTTACAGAGTATGCTTTTGATGTCATGTTTAAAAATCCTGTGCCTAAAATTAAAAAAAAAAAAAATCTTTTGCTTACCTTAAGGTCACAAAGATTTTTTTTTTTTCAGAAGCTTTATAATTTTAGGTTTTGCATTTAGTTGTGTGATCCATTTTTTTTTTTAAATTGGGGAATATTAGGGAACAGTGTGTTTCTCCAGGGCCCATCAGCTCCAAGTCAAGTCGTTGTCCTTCAATCTAGTTGTGGAGGGTGCAGCTCAGCTCCAAGTCCAGTCGCCATTTTCAATCTTTAGTTGAGGGGGTGCAGCCCACAATACCAACCTTGCTGTTAAGAGCTTGCCCTCTAACCAACTGAGCCATCCGGCTGCCCCTTGAGTTCATCTGTGTATGGCATGAGGTATGGGGTCCATTTTTTTGCATATGTAGCTATCAAATTGTTTCAGTACCAATTGCTGAAACAACTATCCTTTCTCCATTGAATTTACATCTGCACCTTTGTCAAAAATTTTCCAAACAATATGGAACGTTTCTGGATTCTCATTTCTGTTACATTGATCTATATGTCTATCTTTATGTCAACACCACACTGTTTTAATTACTGTAGCTTTATAATTCTTAAAATCAGATGGTGTGAGCCCCACAACTCTGTTTTTGTTCCAAGTTGTTTTGATTTTTATAGGTCTTCTGCATTTTCATACAAACTTTAGAACCAGCTTTTCAATTTCTATCAAAAAGTCTGCTGAAATTATAATGAATTTATAAGTCAATATGGAAAGAATTGACATTTTTAACAATATTAAGTATTCAAACCCATAAGCAAGGTGTATTTCCCACTTATTTAGGTCTTTCATTTCTTAGCAATATTTTACAGTTTTCAGTATACAGGGCTTTCATTTCTTTTGTCACATTATCCCTGTGTTTATTTTTTGGTGCTATTCCAAATAGTATTTTAAATTTCAATTTTGGGTTTTTCATTGCTACTATACAGAAATACAACTGCTCTTTGTCTACTGATATTGTAACCTGTGACCTTGATAAACTCACTTATCAGTTCTGGGTGTTTTTTTTTAATAGATTCCTTCAGCTTTTCTATGTAGCTAACCATGTAACCCACAAATAAAGACCATTTTATGCCTTCTTTTCAATGCCTTTTATCTCTTTTTCTTGTCTGACTGCACAAGCTAGAACCTCTAAGTATCAAGTTGAATAGAAGTGAAGTGGACACCCCTGTCTTAGTCTCGATCTTAGCACTAAGTGACTCGGCCTCTCCCCAGCATGTGTAATGCTAGTTGTAGCATTTCTGCAGTGCCCTTTACTAGGGTGTGGAAGTTCTCTTCTATTCCTAGTTTGTTGAGTTTTTATCAAGAATGGAGGCTGTGTTTCTTTCTCCCTGTTTACTGACGTGTAATTTGTCAATACAATAAATTACATGATTGATGTTTGAATGTTAAACCAGCCCTGTATTCGGGAATGAACTCCATTTGGTCATGACGTATTATTCTACTGTTAGATTCAATTTGCTAAAATTTAGAGTTTTTGCAGCTATGTTCACGAGAGATATTAAGTCTACAGTTTTCTTGTAATGTCTTTGGTTTTGTTATTAGGATAACCCTGGCCTCACAGAATGAGTTAAGAACTGCATCTTCCTCTTAAATTTTCTGGAAACATTTGTATAGAAATTGTGTTATTTCTTTCTTACATGTTTGGTAGAAATCTCTAGTGAAGCCACCTGTACCTAGATTTTTCAGGACAGTATCCTGCAACAGATCACTGGAATCCTACCTGGAAGCTCAGAGTGATCCACTAATCAGATCTACTGGGTAAAAGTATTTGTCCAATCATGACCATCCTAAACTATAAGGGAAGATAATTAATGAACACAAAACTATATGAAAGATACTAGGACTAACAGAGTGGATTTCTTGAGAAGGGTCACTTATCTCACTACTTCTGTGGGTGGTAACACTAAAAGGGACTGGGATACTTAGCTACCATAATAAAATTCAGAAGATACTTTGCTATGATACCCTCTTATTAGTAAGAACTCGACATACAAATTGTTACAATTCTCTCAGTAATACCTGTTACATCCTATTCAATAAAAATTAAGAGTTCAGCAGAATCACAAGGTGACACTGTTTCATGTGAACTCTGCTTTGCATTCCATTTTCAATAAATACAAATAGTTATTGAGTTCTGTCTTTGGAAGTCTTATATTCTAACAGGGGAAGAAATAGTAAATAAACATCACTGAGTATATTAAAAAGGTTAAGAGCAACACAGGAAATAGAGCATGATCGAGGGGAACAGGAATGCCAGAGGGCAGGGTTGCGTTTTAAATATGGGGTTGGGTGAAGAGTGACATTGAACAAACACTTGAAAGCAATAAGGGAGTAAGCCAAGCAGAGAGTGGGGGCAAGAACATTTTAGGCAAAGGGAATCGCCAAATGCAAAAACCTTAAAGGCAAGAGTTATGACTGGAGTATAGAACGAAAGGAAGCCAATGTGGGGGGAGTACTAAGAGAAGGGGCCATTGTGGCCGTGGGCAAGGGCCGGCATTTATTTTTCTGTGAAAGGACAGACAGTAAATATTTTAAGCTTTGAAGGCCACATAAGGTCTCTGCTGCATATTCTTCTTTGCTTTTTAAACCAATCCTTTAAAAATGTAAAAACCATTCTAAGCTCATGAGCCTTACAAAAACAGGCCTAGGCAGGATTTGGCCTGTAGAATTTAGTTCACTAAGGGAAATATGATTTGACTCACGTTTTGAAAGAATCACTACAGTTGGAGGGAGGCAAGGGAGACCAGTCAGAGGGTCACTGCAGTAATCCAGAGCAGAGATAATGGAAGCTCAGACCAGGGTGGTAACTAGGAAAACGGAGAGAAACGGTTCCGGCTTTTTAAGTTTTTCCCCTCCAGATAAAGTGGATGGATTTGCTCATATTTGGATTTGGGAAGTGTGAAAGGAGTCATGAATGACTCAAGACTTTGGCCTGAACAGCTAGAAGGATGGAGTTTCATTAACCATGATTAGGAAGACTGCAAGTGGATGTATAAAGTATGTGTTTTACTTCAAAACAAAGTAGAATTCATACTCCTTAGATCCTGCCACAACTTCGAGCTATTTTATTTATTTTCAGAATTTTAGAACCATTTTTTTTGTCAAGTTACAAAAATCCCACTGTGATTTGAATGGAATTGCTTTAAGCTTAAAAATTAATTTGAGAAGAAATGGCATCTTAACTAAATTCCATTTGCTAACATGGACCAAGTATTCTCTTCTGCCTCTGAATAAGGTTTTAGAATTTTTTTCATATAGGTTCTTGTATACTTCTTGATGACAGTATTCTCAGACATCTTATACTTTTTTTGTTGCTACTGAAAATGAAATACTTTTTTAAAAAATCACAATTTCTAGATAGTTTTTATCGGTATTTAGGCAAGTTATGAATTTTCTACTTAGCTGCCCTAGTGAATTGCTTTAAGCTTATTTTTGCATTGATCCTCCAGTGTTTTGTAAAGATATGTGAGTATGTCAATGGTGTTATCTTCCCTCTTTATTTGTAATAGCTGTTTTTTCTTCTAAACGATTTCTTTATGCATTGGCTAGAATTTGCAGAGCAATGCTAAATAACAAGTCATAGCAAGCACCACTCTGAGTTTAGTAGGACTACCTTCAATTGTGCAGTCTTTAGTATGATGTGAAAATGGTTTCTTATGATTGTTAATTTAGTGATTAAATTTCCATCTTTCCATTGTTTTCAGATCTTGGTTCCCTGTCTTCAACATTTCAATTAGTTGTACTTCCTTTTGAATCTTGATAAGAAAGTGCATCAGACATTTCAGGGTTTTCCTCCCCATTCCTAACCTAGTTCAGAATGAGTAGTTTGTATAGATTGTTCTTCAGAGTTGTCCCCTTACACTGAAGTGAAATTTATTTTTTATAAAATCAACTATTTTTCTTTCCTTTGTTTATCCTAATAGTAGGAGGTCTATTCCTGCTTCAGCTTAGAGCAGGAGTTCCTGACATTTTGGGCCAGATAATTCTCCGAGGGGGCAAGGCGGGGGGGAGCTGGGGGCTATCCCATGTACTAGTATCCCATGGCCTGTACTAACTAGATGCCAGTAGCTGCCCTCCCCCAGCGTAATAGCCAACAATTTCTCCAAGCATTGCCAAATGTCCCCTTGGAGGGAAAAATTGCCCCTCGTTGAAAACCACTGATTTAATGAAGTAGATGATATGAATTCCATCAGAGACAAATTTGCTTTCTGTCATTATAGAACTCATCTCCAATACCACTTCCTCAGTAAGACTTCCCCCATATAACCCATCTAAATTAGGACACTTCCCCTACCTGATGCCACCCACACATATAAACCATATACCTTTCATTAACTATCACAGTAGGTTTTAAAGTATGGACCCCTTGGGGTCCCTGAAGACCCTTTCAGGGGGTCTGTGGAGGTTTAAACTGTTTTCCTATCAATACTAACATATCATCTGCCATTTTCCACTGTGTTGCCATTTGCACAGATGGTGCTGATCCCTTAGCCTGAGTCAAGACAGTGACACCAAACTGTATGAGCTGCCATTGTAGTCTGCCATCACCATGGACTCAGGAGAGAGAGAGAGAGAGAGAGAGAGAGAGAGAGAGAGAGAGAGAGAGAGAGAGAGAGAGAAGGGGGGAGAGAGAAAGAAATGAATAGGGTGGTTCTGAAAAATGAATGGGGGCTGAGGTGGAGCCAGAGTGGGGGAGAATAAGACCAAGGCATGAAAAACAGTCCAGCTCCTCATTTGCTTTAGTTGCTTTCAATGAAGGGAGGCAAGATGAGATGCTAGAGCATACAGAATAAGGGAGAGGGTTGAAATTCACCCAGAGAAGCAGAGATCATGTCACAAAGGGTCTTGTGTGCCACTCAAGGAGTCTGCACTGAAGGCTTAAAGCAAAGGAGAGATTTTAGAAATAAGAAAGGTCATGAGGTCCACAAGAAAGGTGATGGCACACTTCATCAAGTCGGAATGGAAGTCAGAATCAATTCAGAAACCCCTTAGGAAGTAGGGGGGTTCGTGCTGTTTAGTGAAAGATGATGTTTCAAAGAGGGACAGACAAGATTGGGAGAAAAGTCACGTTTTGGGCTGTGGTAACGGGGTAGAGGAAGATGCTCATTGTGGATACAGGACCCACAGAAAGAAAACCAGGACAGGCGTCTCCCCAGGACGACTGCTGGTGGGAACGCTGATTTCAGGAATCAGATAAACCAATTTCAACAATGAAGAAAATAAAATGTAAATACACTTGAAAACCTCAAATGAAAAACTGAGAAAAAAGTTAGAAATATGTTTGTTAGATGGCAGTACAGGAGAAAATGTGGTATTTAAACACTAGCAAATGCCACCTTAGGATCATATTTAAAAAACCTCAAATAAACCCATATTGGGATTTGTTGATATTTTTTTAAACACCTCATAATTTGTCTTACATCTGAAAATGTAAAATAATGCCAAATACATACCTTTTCTGCTTTTTTGTCCGAAATGTCCTGCTTCTCCAGAACAGCCATGCTCTCCTTCAGGTTCTTCACAATGTCTGCTGGAGATTTGTGAGACTTCCCAAATGGGAACGGCATGGCGGCAGCGACAGACGCCTCGCTGCGCTCTGCCTACTTTACCTGCGGACACAGCACAAGGTAGAAGTGAGAAAACAGTAGGGTCAAGAGAACACATACTGTCTAAATTCTAATCTGGGAGGAAAACCAGTGACTTTCAAAATCAGTAGAACTGGGAACCTGCCAGTATATGGGAGAAATGGTAATACAGAGAGGTCTCAGGATTGTAGAACATTTTGTACTTTTCAAAACCCTTTTTGACCCTGCATTGAGGAGGAACGTGCAGGTGCTGAGCATGTAGGTGGCAGCAGCTGTCACTCATTCACAGGACAAGTAGGGCTCCAGGCCAATGCTGAGTACTAAGTGGTAAAGCCAGCTCAAGTCTGTCTCGATGCAGTATCCTTAATCAACACCCTCTACATACCTCCAATTTATAGATATCTTTATTTTACAGTTGAGCAAATGGGGGCAAAAAGTTAGGGAAAGGGCTTAACCAAACAGCAATAGCAACAGGCCCATTATCGAGGTCTCTCCAGATGCTTCTTTGCCAGCGTTCATGCTGGGCCTCCTAAGCACCCCGGTGGGCACACACTTCCATGGCATACCCACCCCCTCTTCAGTCAGTCACAGGGTCTCAGAGCTGGACAGAACCTTGGACAGAGCCTTGGAAACATCTCCCCTCTGACCTTCAAATTCTTCAGGTGCCACTTTCCATGTGTGCTCTTTCTACCTGGATATGACTACCTCCCATAAAGGAACTCACTGGTAAAACCCTGCAGATAATGAACTTCTGGAAGTTCTTAATTTTTTGTGGGTTGCAGAAAACAACATTTCTACCAAATAAACCACA
The DNA here is from genome assembly GCF_004115265.2 of Rhinolophus ferrumequinum. NCBI lineage: Eukaryota > Metazoa > Chordata > Mammalia > Chiroptera > Rhinolophidae > Rhinolophus > Rhinolophus ferrumequinum. Next base: position 7,471,633 of record NC_046291.1, read on the forward strand.
ATATACATCATAGAAAAGGAAACACCAACTATTTTCAAGAAGTCACCATGAGGGCCGGCCCGGTGGCTCAGGCAGTTAGAGCTCCATGCTCCTAACTCCGAAGGCTGCTGGTTCGATTCCCACATGGGCCAGTGGGCTCTCAACCACAAGGTTGCCAGTTCAACTCCTCGACTCTCGCAAGGGATGTTGGGCTCTGGCCCCTGCAACTAAGATTGAACACGGCACCTTGAGCTGAGCTGCCGCTGAGCTCCCGGATGGCTCAGTTGGTTGGAGTGCATCCTCTCAACCACAAGGTTGCAGGTTCGACTCCCGCAAGGGATGGTGGGCTGCACCCCCTGCAACTAGCAACGGCAACTGGACCTGGAGCTGAGCTGCGCCCGACACAACTAAGACTGAAAGGACAACAACTTGAAGCTGAACGGCACCCTCCACAACTAAGATTGAAAGGACAACAACTTGACTTGGAAAACAGTCCTGGAAGTACACACTGTTCCCCAATAAAGTCCTGTTCCCCTTCCCCAATAAAAAATCTTAAAAAAAAAAAAAAAAAGACGTCACCATGAAAAAACAAAGTTAACAAGACAAAGGATGGCAGTAACTTGGGGAACATGTCAGAAGTTACAAGTTCTTTCACTAAGTAAGTTATACTCATAGGCATTAAACCTCATATAAGATACCAAAAGATACCAAAAGATAACACTTTGGAGAAGAAGCTTACAGATCACTTAGATCAGTGGTTTTCAAACTGAGTTCCAAACTTCTATATTTAATTGCGCCCGGAGCCCGCCTCCACCTCCATCAAAGTAAGGAGAAACAGGTCTTAGATACTTCAACCCCACTGTTTTTTCCCCCCATGTCAACATAAAATATCTCTGTTGCATGGCATTATGATACTTCGTTTGAACTTTGCGTAAGACTTCATTTGAAGAAAGTATTTCTATGTTTTTCTCTAAAGTTTGAGATGCAGTGACTTATATATGTTAACAAATGGAACATTTTTTTGGGGAAAAGCATGCAATGAATGTTCATGTTAAGCCTACAATGAAGTCACGAGCAGGTATGTTAATTCGTGATGTGTTTGGATGTGATTTGTTCTGAGAACCAGCATCACTTGTCTAGCTCAGCTTGTAAATCCTTTATTGATCAAATTAAAACCACATATTACTTAACCAAAGGGAAATGTCCTCAAACGTAGGTTCTCAAAATTCAGATGCGTAAATTTACTTCTGAATATCTTTTTCATGACAAGAAGTTTGGGTCAATCATAGCTAACTTGCTCCCATGCTCCCATTATCTCTGATTACCTGGCTAGATGGGACACAAATCCTGGATCATTCTTTCCCATCATTTGCTCCTTTTTCACTTTTTTTTTCTTTTTTGAGGCAGATGAGAGGCAATGCAGGTTGCTTCTCCAGAAACATAATGGATTCACACAGTAAATTCTGAAAATATTCTCTTTCCTATTTGTACTACGCAAATAATGGCAGTGATGCCACAAATTAATCTGGTGAGGGTGGGAATGGTTCACAGTATTTTGCAGGAAGTGCTATGGTGCTATGCAACGGAGATATTTTCAGCTCTGGCTCGATGGTGGAAGAAGTGACTTTCCAAGGCAAAGAGGATTTTAAAAAGTCCTACCACACACTTAATACTGGTCATAGCAGAAAGAATACAGCTGCCAAAGAGAACAAGATACAAAATGCTTCCGTGAAGGAAAGGGGAGGCATGACACCCTCATTCCTTGTAATTAGTACCCCAGGCAGCCGAGATTTGGCAGAACATATAAACTAGTAAGACTGTACTTTGAGGAAATACAGTTAGTAACAAGTACCCAAACCAAGAAGTGGACACTCCTTAGCAAGATCCAATCACAGTAATGAAGCTATTCGTGACAGGCTCCTATTTTCTCTCTCCACCTCCCTCCTCCACTCCCTCCCTTACACACCCCCATACTTGAGATATTCTTTCATGATTTATTGTTCTAAAGAGACAGTTAATGTATAATTATTAAGTGAAAGAATAAGAATGATATAACTTGATTACAAAACTTGTAAATAAGTTATTTTAAAGTATGAGTGATAATTAAATAAATCATTTTCTTTCTTTCATTGACATCCTCAAATTCCCCAATTATTACACAACACAACTGTCCAAGATTTTGGGGGTCAAAACAAGGAAATAATACCCCTTAAAACTTCTGCCTTAGAATTTGTTTCTTAGGCCTAAGTTTGCTATGTATTAAGCTTAAATGTCTTACACTCATATTGTATGCCAGCCAGTGTTCCAACTTTTCAAATAATTAACTGAAAACACAGAAAAGTTTAAAATTAATGAATGGCTCCCAAGTGATGACCAAGTGGGTAGACAATACATGTGCCTAGAATGTTGCTAAAAGGGTAAGAAGAGTTATGTTTTAAGAAATAAAGTTCTTAATAAACATGTTAGGTTAATATGCATAGAGCTATAAGTATGTAATACGAGTGTAACAAAGAAAATGTAAGCAGCTATTGAGGCAAGTGTTATGAGTAATATGGTGAAATCATAGATGTGTCATACAAATATCCTCATTAAAGATGTGGGGAAAGATACCAAAACAATCTACCACAAGAGTTAAAGGTGGTACTTCTAGGGAGCAGGAAAAGGGCAGGGATTGGTATTTTTCCTTACAAGCCCTTTTTGTTAATTGTTTGCCTCCTTCAATTAAACACATGTATAATTTTGATAAACATAAAAATTAAATTTAAAGAAATCAATGGGTAATATAAAACAATCTATTTTTAATACATAAAAAGTACTATTCATTAGACATTCGAATGGAAGGCTGAATGACAGAGAAAAGGCTGCCAGTCTTACTAATCAGGAAAGCTAGATTGAGCCAGAAGAAGCAGCAGTGTTTCAAACTTGGATCATATCATGATCTACAAGTAAGAAACTTAATTACACACACACACAGCTAAAACTGACACTTTCTATTTTATTCAATTTTATTTTTTAAAAAATATGAATGATTAAACAGATTCATGAATCACTAATGATTTTAGAGATTATAAAGAGGAACAAAAAGATTTGGAACCAAATACAAACTTAGTTTTAAAAAGAGTTGAACTTCATGCTTCAACTCTTGCTTCAGTCTCCTGACTTCGATCCTTACTCGTCAGGAACAGAAGTTAATCCCTCCACAGAACACTGAATGACCTTCCAACAGTGCTCAAATAACAGCAAAGGCAGCCCCAAGAGTGGCTCCCCAGCCCACACTGCTTCTTCCCAGGAGTGAAGTGCCTTCAAAAGGGCCAGTACCATTCAGTGTTCTGGGACCTGGAAGGATGTGAAACACATAGGCGCATGTCTGAGTTTTTGAACTGACAATCCCAAGAGTGTGGAGATGTACAAGCTGGTTCAACAAGGAAGGGTTAAGATGGTTAAAAGACCTTTCTGCATAACAATCTGCCTGCCTTTCTCATTGTCCCCTTTCCCCCTTTCTCATCAGCAGTATTTCATTAGAAGTATTTGATGGAATTTTAGGGAACACCAACAAGAATCCACTGATTAAGACCCTTCAATAACTTTTCCTTGCCCTTATAATAAGATCCAAATTCCTTACCACGGCCCCCAAAGCTTTAATACTTTTAAGCCTGAACACCACATTTGCAAATATGGTAAAAACCTTAATTTTTAATTCTAGATGGTGGGTATATGGGATTTCATTGTTACTCAACTTTTCTGTATGTTCACATTTTTTCCTTAATAGTTTTAAAACTGCCTAAACTATGTTTTGGACATAACTGGAGTTCATGAAGAAAATGGACAAAAGTACATATAATTTTAAAAATTCATTTAGCTTTCAACACAACTAATTTCCTCCTGTCTCTTAAAAAATGGTTCATAATAAAGCTCAGCAAGACTCCTTGAGACAAAATTAATGCAACTGGGGGAATGCCAGCCACGATTAGGATTCTAAAGAGGGCTTGGAAACCCAGGCCTACATTTTTCAAATTGGAGGTAAGTTTGCTCCGATGGTAATGAATGGTGTATGACTGAATCCTCAAGATAAAGAAGCCTTGGAGGGGAAATTTAACTTGAAAATTTGGGGGGTGGGTAGGAGAGGCAGGAGGAATGGGAAATAATTGAACATTTGTTACAATTTAACATTCTACTTTTATATTAAAATCAACATTTATGGACTTGCACGCTAAATCTGCATGAAAGGAATTTGCAGGAATATTTAGCACTGCACACCTCTCAGCTTTCCTACACTCTCTCCTCTTATTGTTTGTTTCCTGTCTCTAAATGCCCTTTCTCTCTCCATTTAATTCAATGACTCATTTTTACTCCAACGTTGGCTGTCTTTTTTCCCTACACTGTCTGAGTGATCTCATCTACCCAGGGTTGCAATCTATCTCCTACCCCAATCTGCCGGCATTTCTAACTGCTACTCCCTCTAGATGTCCTCCAGGCAATTCAAACCTCATCCCCAAGCCCTGCTTCTTTTTCTAAGTTCCCCTTCACAGTGAAAGAATCCATTGTTCACCCAGTCACAAAATTTGGTCATTATACCAGACTCTTTCCACATGTTAAGTCTTTCCTATATAATCATTTCATAATTGTAGTCAATTCCATTTTCGAAATCTCTCTGTCCCTACAGATGCCGAGTGTAGACCTTCACTGCTATTGTCCAGAGGGCAGAGGTTATCAATGGGGCCAATATCCTCCCGAGGGGATGTTCTGGGAAATTTGGTTGTCAATGCCTGGGACATTCACCGACTGCTGAAATCATTAAAAAAAAAAAAAAAAAAAAAAAGGCAGCACTACTTTTTGTGCTGTTGTTCACATAAGCATGGCCTTCTGCTAACTTCTATATTCTTGGGGGGAGGGGAATCGGGCTGGGGATCAGAATAATGAGAGTCTTTCTATCTACTCCTGTATCTATGTTCACAACAGTTAAACTTCTAGATTTAAAAAAATGGTTATGTTGTTTATTGTGCAAAGTTCAAACACTGAAGGACCATACAAGATAGAGAAAATCACCTGCAAAGCCTACAGAGACAGCTAGTATTACCAGTTTCGTATATATTTTCCTTTTTATTCCTTGTGCTCTATATTTGTGGTCTTTTGCACTGGGAGTCTTCTCCTTTCTCCAAAACAGATGAAGACCAGATGATACTAGAAACGGTACTTCCATCTTAGAAAGCACAATTTCAAATCACTGCTGTTACGTTAATACTTATACATACAGAGCTCCAGCTCAAGGATGTGCTGGGGGACACACCGACACCCACTGGGAAAATCTAAGTCTAACATCACTAGAGTTAGGATATGAGGTGCTGCCCTTTTCAGGCAATCTGACTACTTGTGCAACACACACCTAACTCTAACGCTATTCACCTAGGTGCTAACGAATACTGAAAAGCAGTCAGATGGCCCATAAACCACTCATTAGGACGTTCATTCAAATACCAACTGTGCACTCACTACATGCCACAAACGTAAGGCATCAGGAGCACCTGCTCTAAAGAAGACAAGATTCTGTTGTGGATGGATGTGTTCAGAGACAGTAAGGAAAAGCTGCTGAATGACAACACATTCCTAGACAGCTGAGTTCATAGGACCCTACACTAACATATGTTAGATTGGACTCATCAGCTTAGTGATCAAATGCTAACACTGCAAACAGACAAAAAAATTCACATACAGTAAGACTGTTGTATACAAGGGCTATTAAGGTACCTACGCATGGAAAGTGTGAAATGTAGTACACACCTGAACCCATTTTTTCAGATAGCTGGCTCTGAGACCTAATAATCCCCTGCTTCTAGGGTTAATGTTACTTAATTCAAATAAATACTGAATATCTACAACATGCAAGATATTGCATTAGGTGCACTAGACTGTCCATGCAGTAGTGCAGGGCAATTATATAAAACACAGTAGTTAATTACATGGGCTTTCAAGATTACCTGGGATCAAATCCTGACTTCACCTATGCCTAAGCTGACTTACACTTTTATAAGCCCCTTTCCTCATCTTTATAATGGGACAACAACAGCTACCTCACTTTGTATGAGAAATTACACGTTTAAAGTACATCTTCATGTGGTAAAATCTGAATAAATAGTAGTGGAGGATAGTTACATGGGTTTTTTTCCTTCTAAAATCTGGTTTGTGCCTAGTCTCAAAAAAAAAATGGGTTTTTTAAAAAAGGTATCTATACAGACTGAATAACAATATAAAATGAATGATCTTATCCTTTTTAAAATTGCATCTCCAAGTTTTGATTCAGCTTTTGAATGGATAGGACACATGCTCTTCATAGCTGCAAATAAGATGGAGTGACTTAGCTCCAGTACGATAAACTATGAGTAGCTTTCAGAAGCAGGTGGACCTTTGGTGAATTACCAGAGCTACCCAATACATAGCTCATCAACTATGTCAAAACCAAAATTAAGTGTTCGAGAGCATACAAAACTTTGGAGTGTGTTTTGCAATTACTTTCAGGAGCCAATGATGTTCAATACCGTATACTATGAAGGAGTCATACTGATATTCTCTTACAGCCTAGATATAGCAGTATTTAAAATAACGTAAGCTCTCTCACATAGTACTTACTATACTTGACAAAAGCACTGTCACTTCTCTGCTCAGTCCCTCCTACTATGACTTTCCATTTCACTCCCATATTGAGTGTATGTCAGGATTTAAGGCAGATCTTGACTCCAAATTCTACTCTTTGTATTTATTTGTTCAAGTATTACAAAAATGTACAACATAAAAGATGGTTTCATTATCAAACACAGTAACCACAAATCAATGTTCACTGAGTGACTTTTTTAAAACATTGATTTAAAAGTTCTGATCAAATAGGCTAAAGGCAATTTCTAAGCTTATGAGTGAAATAAATATGAAAAAGAGTACCCCCTGAATAACCTCGCCCGCTAAAAGACAAAAACCAAAAATTGGCCCATACCTCTGCTTCATACACTTTTTTTTTTTTTGACAACCCCGATTCCTTTTCTATTAAATCTCAGAAATGTATTGTACAGAGAGTGAGGCTATGATACTGTCAACTACTTTCCAGTCCCAACTAAGTCTCCATCTGAGTGACCTACATCTGAGTGACCATGAGCTTCTCCACCCTTGCACTCTTTGGGAAAATGTGTTCTTAACTAAAATAAAGTTCTTTTAGGTAAATGCTTACTCCCCGCCCCAAAACACTGAAAAAAGAGAGATTTTCAGAGATTTCAAATCTTTTTCAACATTTTCAGAATTTAGAGGTATGGGTGAGGGTAGACTATTGAAAGTGTAATAACATTCTCCATGATCATGGTACTAAATGTACCTGTTATATACGTCATGTAGGCTGTTAACTCCATTTTTGTAATCTGAAGTATTAAATAATTCTTATGAGATGCGATCAAAAAATACAGTGAATGCTGCTGCCAAGTGTCATCCAACGGAAAGGCAGGGATCTTCAACATTGGAAGTAGTGCGCCGAACCTTAGTAACAGTGTGTGACGAGCTTCCACTTGTTCGGTGCAGTCAGTCGGGTGTGAGCTACGGTTGAGAGAAGGTGTGTTTTAAAGTGTGCCGTAAATCATCCTCATCATGACAATACTCCGTGTCACACATCGCTTCTGGTACGGCAGTTTCTGTCAAATAAAAACATTACAGTGTGTCCTCTTCCACCTTATTCACCGGATCTGGTACCATGAGACTTCTGGCTCTTCCCCAAAGTCAAAATAACCACGAAAGGAAAATATTTTGAATCGATTCAGAACATCAGGGCAGCCAAGAAAGCGCAACTAAAGACACTTACGAAAGAGGACTTCCAGAACTGCTTCAGAAAGTGGTGAGAATGATGGGATGAGTATGTTCAAAGCGAGGCGGAGTATTTTGAGAGGGACTGATGGCAATGTGTCTTTTACTGTAATACATTTTTTAATTTAAACATTCATCGTAGCTTTTGATCACACCTCTATGTGAACTTACCTTTAATAGTATTCCTACAAGTTTACATTTTCAGAAAAAAATCCTATTTCAAATTAATGGCTTTTGTTCTGAATGAATTAAAGAACGGGTATTTAATGAAATGGGTTTAGTAAACGGAATGTTTAGAAACAATTTCACTTTGTGTTCTTCTAAAACAGGCTTGCTATTTATCCTCGAAAGTTTCTTTTACTCATAGTAAAACATGGGTATATCAAACTATGAATGTTTATGAAATATGTTCTAACGGTAAAATTCATTCTTTATTTGAGCAACAAAGCAAGAGATATCTGCTTATAGGAGAGAAAGGGTTTTGCTTTAGTAGCTAATTTTTAGACAAGCCACTTCACATGATTTTTTGTCAAGCATCAGCTCTTGTTTAAAAAACTGTGTTAATCTTACAAACAGAAACCTCATGTTAAACCTTAAAAACTTATTGAGAAAAACATATTATAAGTGTCAAGTTATACAGTGGTAATTTCAGCATAGCATGCAGTCATTATGAGTTTTGAAGATGAAAGTTATGCTAATTAAATACCGTAGAATATTTCAAGCTGCCTTAAATCCTTTCTGGAACAAGGCAGGGCATGTATAAACATCCACTTAAAACAGTTCTAGAATTCACTTAAGATATGGTTGGAAGTATTTTAACCAAACTGAACATAGTTAAGTAACTCTTAGGAGTTAGGAATGTATTATGTACCAGAGCTCTCTGACTTCATTCTTGAAAGTTTAAATAACCTCTAAAAATACATACACACACCTGTACACATATATGTACTAACCTGATTTCTGAATTCTGCAGAAAAAAGCTTGCTCTTTATATATTTGCTTTTCACCCCAGTTGAGTATTGGCTACGGCAGTTTTCAAATGTCTTTTGTTTAAAAGAAAGGTAGTTTGCTCAGCACTGAAATAAACTGCCATGAATAGGAGCGCTCTTCTAAATGCTTTTTTCTAGTTGTGACTAAATCAACATCCAGTTCTAAATCAGCTTAATAATATTATAAATAAAGTTGAATTAAAAAAATTAAGGTCTCTGTCCTTGTGTTTCAATTCTCTGTATGAATGTAGCTTGGCAAAACTTTTAATAATTCCACAAAATATACCTTTAACAATGTCTTTTAAATTTATTATAAAAGTAAACGCACACTTTTTTCATAGCTGAAATTACTGGATCTTTTGAGTCAGCAGGGGGTCGTTGCAGCATTTTTCCAAAGGACAGACTGTTTTGTAACATTTCAGCAAAAATACTCAGGTTATAGGCTTTGGGTCTTATTTTTAGTGCACTACTGGATGTCCTTTCCTTTCTGTGCAGGACCTGCCCTGCTTTACTTTCTCTTAAGGTACCAGGCCAGTTGTCCCTGGACGTCATAAAAAATGACTGAGGGTAAAGAAACCCCGTCTTTCTCTCTATGATCTGACTCAGGACAGCCACTGAACATGTGTCAGGTTCTTCATCTTTATAAAAACAGAAAAAATGCTCCCTGTCCTGCTGACCTTAGAAAGCAATTTTTCATAAAGCATGACTAAACAAAGGGCTCTCTGGCAAAAAGACCATAGAAAATTCTGTACTGTTCTATATACCAGATACCAGAGTAAAAGAAGCCAAGAAGATTCTGAGTGACTCGGGTAAGAGAGTCAGAATGTGAAGATTCTTCACTTGTACCAAAGGCTTATGCCAATTGCACAGCTATCACCAATGCACAGGGACAGCCATTGCCTTATCAGCTAACCGACACAAGGCCCTATCAATCTCCTTTTGCCAATCTGTTAGATTAAAGATGCTCCTTTCTTCACTTCCAGCTCTTCCCACCCCTCTCATCAATTCTTTTGATTTGAATTGCTGATCATTAATGACAACAAACATATTTTCATGCCTATTATCCATTTGTATTTCCTTAGTAAAATTATTTGTACATCGGTACTGCCCACTAGTCTACTAAGTTTGGAGTCTTTTTCTTATTGATTTGTATGCAGGATACTGTATAATTATGAATATTAGCTTTCCCTACCAGCTTCCTGTCAACTACAGATCTGATAAGGAAGTCACACAGGTCTTCTTTTACTTCCTGCTAAAAGCACAAATACTGAAGCTTTCCAGTTAAAGCCTGCCATCAATCTGTATTGTGTGTACGGTCATTTAAACAACCACAAGGCCACCAAGACACCTAACTGCATTACCACTAGCAGTGATGGCTCACAGACCTCTTGACATACATAAAAAAATACCCCCACACACACACGCACGCACGCACACACACACACAATCACCGAACAGCACTTACCCTTACTATGTAAAATTGCACTGATATTCTCTGTTCTGTATTATTCTATCCTGGTAGTCCCCTGCTCCCTTCACCCCCTTTTAAAATGCTACAGTCCACTAAGCTGATTTCACACCCAACTGATAGGATGGAACTTGCAGTAAGACAGATTTAAAATCAATTTGAGTAGCTCTTTTATTAATGAAAGCTACCTTAATCACAATGCTGAACTTATCAAGTTATCACAAGGTAAAAAGATTTTATCACTTGGTTTAGGACTTGAAATTATAGTTACATGTTACAAACCATTACTTAGAAACATCTGTAATACATGACTAATTAGCTAATTTCCATAAGTATTTCAAAGATCTTTTATCAATATGGATCTACGATCTTTAGTTTTATTTACACTGATTCATTCAGATATTCTAATGAATTAATTGTTACATTACCAGTTTCAGAATTAGTTTCAGGAAATGTGAACTTCAATGTTTTCTTTACAAATTAGCACTGTATTTTAACAAAATGAAAGGTTAATCAATGTCCACATTTTCAAACGTGAAACAATCTTCAAGGATGTCATTATAATCTATTTTTCTTCTGGTTATATTTACTACTCACTTTGCCACAAGGTTGTACAAACACAGTCCATATGATCGTGGGTAAACATGGCCTCGCCCACGTTTTGGTAAATAAGAAAAGCAAACAGCCAATCCTGCTCTTTAAAAAGATAACTCCTTAAAAAGAATTCATAGTTCAAACTTGAAGTGTAAACAAATGAAAACTCTGAAACAAAGTTTAGGTACAAAAAAAAGCCTTTTAGAAAGTTATTTTGTGTATCAAAAAAGATAGATTGAAAAAGCAAGAAAATGCTGTGGTTCTAAAAAGTTACACCTGAGGGATGAAATGAGTTTTACTTTTTCCTTTTAGTCATTGTGATGAAGAACAATGCAGTATTCTGAAAAACAATTTCCTTTTTAGAATTTACAACCTTAAAACTTATTTCTAGAGGATCAGATGTAAACCTGGAAAATCACTCTCCTTCAAGGTCCAAGCATTGCTATTTCTGTTCTGGCCAAATGCCCACAAAAGCACCAACATGCCACAAACCCAGCCTGAGCTAAAGCACCATAGTTGGAGATTTGAAGGTTTGTTTTTTCTTTATAAACTGCTCAAAGGCCACCTTGTGGTGGTATTTTGTGTAAATAGACTTTTCCCAGCAGAAGTATTTAGAGTCACAGAATACACAATTACATGGCCCTTTAGAGGATCACGTGGAACATTTCACCAAGGGATGATTTCTCTGAGAATGCTCCTAACCAGTTAATATATCCTCTTTCCACCCTCCATGGCAACACACTGGCATATGGAGGCTTGATCCTTGAGAAGAAAATTCTAGATCAAATAATGAGACTCAAAAACATTTCATTTCAAAGGAAGTAACTGAAGCTCATTTGTCAAGTGATTGGCATGATCAAATACAAAAACTCTTGCCTGTGCTTTTGGAGGAAAAAAGTTCCCAGTTCTGCAGCCAAAACGTAGTTTGTGGACCAAAAGATGTAGTCATGCCTGATCTCGTAGTACACATTCACTAGTAGTTCCACCAGGACTTAGAATACAGCTGGGAGACACGGGACACACACAGGAAGACTGAAATCTACAGGAGACTAACACACGCCATCAGACCCTGTATGAAAAAACCCAACTAAGTGAGCTGGGTAACAAATTCATTCAGACAGGGCACTGTGTGCTGAAGGTCTTGGTCGGAAGAGATGCTTCTTGAACTGCATTTTGTAAACAGCATAAATTTGGATAAGAGTCAGAAAATATATTACAAGTGGCTAGAGAACTGTATGCAACAATCTGAACCATCACAAGGAAACAAAAATTATTTTGTAATTTCACCAAGCTCTGGTGGCTAATCAAATATCGGGTGAAAAGGAAGGCAGAAGGTGAAAAACTCACTATAAACCCAAGTGCTGTTTACAGAATAACCACATGCCTTCTTTTATTGCTCAAAGAACATTCCACACTTTATGGAGTGGTGCTTTCCAGGTTAGTGTTGACATCACAATAGTCACAAGGGAAAACTTGCTTTTTAATCTGAAAGCTATATCTAAAATGTGCAACAAACACATCTTACATCCAAGAGAGCATAAAAAGTTAAGTTTTAGGTACAGACCTCAAAACATTCAGAAGAGCTATAATGCATACGTTTACTTACATTAAAAATGTATTTCCTTGTATAGAAGTTTTGAACATGGAATTTCATTTTTCTTTTACTATGTCAGCAGAAGAGTGCTACTAACACAAGTGAGTGTGATAACTAAACAAAATATTTGTGGAAGTGTTCTGTAATCTGCAAAAAAGCATACAGATAGAGATGTCATTTCTGTGCAGACCTCAAAAATCTACCTTCTTGGTTTTTAACGATCTCCCAAATGTGGGGGGGTTATTGCTAACCATACCACCAACCTGTCAAACTCTTAGTTCCAACAGGAAGTTAATGCTAATTAAAATTAGGTTTGCTACAGGTGTTTTGGGGGCGAGTAGGGTACATGGATTGAGCTTGTTCAAGTGGGAGATTGGTGGTCCAGGCTTTGGATTTTTCCAGACTAAAATGACATTGGCCATGAATCGAGCAGCGGCTTTTAAACCTTGCTCTCAGGTCTAGAGCAGGTGAGGGTCCATCTCCTCTCCAGTCTAAACACCTCACTCACTCCTGTCAGTTGTTTAATATTTGGGAGCTTTTTTTGGTCAGAAATTTAACAATTTTTAAAAAACTACTACTTTATGACACAATACACTGTCCATTAAATATGTCTGCATGTTGGACACAGAATTATTTTTTTTCCCTTCTTCTGCCTCCCTCCCAGCCCCAACTCTGTTCAAGCCGCTGTTCCTCAGCCTAGTTGTGTAGGGCACAGCTCCCCGGCCCATGCTGCTGTGATGAGCCTTGCGCTCCCCGGGGCTGAGGCAGTCGGTTGCTGGTCGTCGGTCGGCCGCTCACAGCAGCTCCCGGCAGCTCTCGCCGGCTGCGGGCCGCTCAGGGCAGCACGTGGTAGCCCACGGCAGCCCACGGCAGCCCACGGCAGCCCACACCAACCTCTGGCCGCTCACGGCAGCCCAGCTCCAGGGAGAGCCGTTGTTCACGATCTTAGCTGTAGAGGGCGCAGCTCACTGGCCCAGGTGGGAATCGAACCTGAGACCTCGGCGTTAGGAGCACGGTGCTCCAACCACCAGAGCTACGGGGCCGGCCCCACAGAAATATTTTCTGAGGAAAACACTGACCTGGCCTCCAAGTCAACTTATAAAAATAGATTTAAAATTAAGTCCCGGTTAAACTCTTCAATTTTCAAAGGCAGGTATTAGTGCTGCACACCAGCTTAGCTAATTGTGAAAGCAGAGTGGTTACTCGGACTGCTCTGGTCCCAGTTTTAATTACAAAGTTCAGTGGTATGAATAGAGAATGGCTTCCACAGTTACGAGCATCAGAAAAGGAACTATTTGATTAAACTGCACCCCAGCCCTTATTATCCCGTATGTCTTGTACTAAGACACCTTCAACTTGAACCCGGGTACTTCACTGTTACAGAGCCTGCAGAGAACGGAGACAAGTGCACTACGAATCCAGAGTCTGCAGTCACGGGTTCTCAATTTCTAGGAAAATTATGCTTCTCGTAAGTGGCTGGTTTGTTTTTTATCTCATGAACACAGTCTTGGAATTGATCTTGTTTTCCACTTTGTTCTGGCTACTTACATTCAAAGCCAAATGTGTGGCCCCATCTAGCCAGTGTAAAGCACATGCATTTGTTTGTATACTAATGACACCCCAGGAATCACGTTATTTGTCTTTCCCTATTTTTCCTTTGCTCCTTATCTAATGTTTTGGGTAAGGGGGATGGAACAGAGGGTAAAGAGAAGGAAATATACCCTTAATTTTTTCCATTTCCCTAAAATGGAAGGCAAGGAACATGAAAAAATAACTAGCTAATTTTAGCGTGAGAGTACGGCTTTTTACCTTACTACATGGATAAATTTGTTAAATACTGCGATATCTAATGTGTCGATTTTCTTGCCCAGGTGGAAATAGGTAATAGTGCTAAGGGGACATTATATCTGGGGAAGAGCTTACTCAATTAAGGCAAATAGGGCAAGTGTTATCAGGGAAGTCAACATGTACAGCCAAATAAGGTACTTCTATCGTTTTTCTGCAGTCAAATACTTTCTGCCTGTGACTAACAATGGCCCAAGCCTCTTGTAATGCGGGAGATGGTCGTCACAGCTCCTCCATCTCTCAGAGCTCCTACTCCAGCATGCAGCGCCTGTTTAGTTCCTGTCATTCTCTTTGCTGGTAAATAAGGATGAGTTCAAATATTTCCAAGTTTCTTCAACATATTTTTCAAGCCCCTATTATTTGTGAGGCATTAGAGCCATTAAGGTCTAAATGGCTGCCTTTACAGAAAAACATTTTTTAACGAGTTATACAAAATGTATTCTAATCAACTAATGTATCAATACCATTCATAAATTAAAGTACTAGCTGAGCTGTACTTCCAAACCTCTATTCTACATGCCAGTCCAATTTCTTCTAGAAATTAGGGAAAACAAAAAAAATATGATAGGGTGAGGGCAGTAGGGGGAGGGTGACAAGCAATGGACACAATGTAAACAAACAGAATGATGAGATAAACCAAAATGCCACCCAATCAACATATACTGGTAGTTTAGACTGAAAGCAGAGTAAAAGGCAGCACAAAGTTCCACCCTTGGGTAGCAAACATTCCAGTCCCTCCTTCGGTGTTTCTGGGATTGCCGAGTAGTGGCGTTTTAGTCAGGGGTGGAATTCCTTTGGGATCCTGTACTCCAGTCCTTTACACACTCCTGAGCCTTGAGACCCTTATGGCCAGAAACTAGAATGGAGCCTGCTTTTAAGGTTAAAAGGAGAGCTAAAGGACAAAATAAGAATAGGAAGAAATATGTGGTCTCAGGGTAGACAAATAACCAAAAGCTCCATCAGAACTTATATCGTGGACAACTAAACAAATCAGATAGGAGGATGAGAATCCCCCAAATCCTCACAGAGGGAAGGTGACTGGGTCAGTCTCTATTGCCCCCAGCACCGTCTCCTTCTGGCAACTGCCCCCTCTCCCCAACACACACCATTAACATAGCTCCAATGGGAGGGGTTACAGTCCTACAGGAACCACACCTCTGCTGGCCCAGCAAAGTAACCTAGAGGGGCAGGTAGACCTCCCGTTATTGAGTGGCTGAGGCTCCATGAAAGAACACTTATGAAATGCAGGTGGCCAATCTTTTTCTCAGGTTGGAGAAAGCTGGTCTGCACAGGAAGAATGAACTCAGGTGAAGACAAGGTGTTACATTTAGCATCTCTCCTTGTCTGACTTGAGACAAAGCAGAACGCTTTCGAGTTAGGACATCATAGTAGTTCTCATGCAGAGGGAAAAGTCAAGGCAATCTACTGAAAGCCCTTCTGGTTCCAAAGAAGGACGAGCTAGCTGCTATGGCTGCAGTCTTCATAAGCTCTTCACACAGTGGGATCCTAAAGGAAAACCAACAGTGAGAGAGTGTGTGCTCACATGAATTTCAAAGAAGGCGCAATGTGGGGTGGCTCCACTTACCCAAGCATGTGGTCAAGACTGACCGATGAACCTGAGCTACAGAACTCGGATCTCCCTGCTAAGAGACGGCTGCACTGGGCTCTCTCTCTCCTTTGACCATTAGAGTTTTATCAGTACTACCTCTGCCTTCCCTAGGTTTATGACACCGCATCAATGCAGTACAGCATCGGCTGGGTATTCATCCAAAGAACACAAAAACACAAACTCAAAGAGATATATGCACTCCTATGTTTACTGCTGAATTGTTTACAATAACCAAGGTATGGAAGCAACCTAAGTGTCCATTAACAGATGAATGGATAAAGAAGAACGGTATATTATATAAGAGAATACTACCCAGCCATAAAAAAAGATGAAATCTTGCCATTTACAACAATATGGATAGATCTTGAGGGTTTTATGCTAAATGAAATAAGTTATATAGAAAAAAACAAATACTGTATAATTTCACTCATGTGGAATTATAACAAATGAACAAAAACAACAACAGAAATAAACAGAAAGCAAACTTATAGAGGCTGACAACAAATCGGTGGGTAAAGGTGGCCAACTGTATGGTGACGGATGGAAACTAAACTTTTGATGGTGAGCACAATGTAGAATATACATATGTCAAATTATAACGCACACCTGAACCTTACATCATGTTATAAACCAATGAAACTACAATTTAAAAAAATCCCTTCCTCCTTCCCCACTGATGTGTGATGTCACTCATGTATTATATATAGTAAGTGCATATATACCTTTTGCTGAGCAACCTAAGTTGACTTTTTAAAAATCTGACTGCATTCTCTGGCCAATAATTTAACTTGAGAAATTTTCTTGCTTTGCTTCATAACTCAAAAACATGGTAACTCTCCATTCTTAAGGCTTTCTTCATTCAGTTAAGTTTATAGTTTTCTTCACAGAGTTCCCAAACATTTCATATAGATCCCTCCACCTCAGGCATTTCACATTTTGTTGCTATAATGATATCTTTCTCCCAATATTTTTATAACTGGATATTGCTAGCAAGAAAATGCTACCGATTTTTAAATATCTTTTATGTGGTAAACAGCTATCTCACTGAACTCTTCTTTTTAGTTTTTCCATTGATTTCCTTGGTTTTCCTAGGTTTAAGACTGTGCCATCTGCAAATACTGCTATTTTCCACCATTTTTTCCTAACAGTTATACCTTTTATTTGATGCATTCTTGCATAATATCAGTATCAAATCAAATCAACAATATCAAGTATCAGAAACGTTACTGGGCATACTTATTTCACTTTCTGATGTCAAGAGGAATTCCATCAGTTTTCCCATTAGTAGACCGTTTGCTGTTGGTTTAAGGCAGATATTCTTTCACCGCATTCCTGATGAGGAAGTGCTGAACTAACCCTGTCATCTTGGCAGATACTGGGATGACACAGCATGAGGATTTGGTGGGTGATGGTGCCATGCCATGACACCATGCCGTAGGTGTCAGAACCAGGCTCTGTGACTGACCAGCAATCGGGCAGATTGTTTAACCTCCAGGCCTAAATTTCTTCATCTGCAAAATGATTGTAATAATAACAACCTCTTTCTTAGGGTTTTTGTGAGGATTAACTGAGAGAATGTATAACAATGCTTGGCACACAGTCAATACCACTTGTTGCCTGTTATCTGTCCTCTTTAATTAAGAGAATTTCCTATTTAATTAAACTTGCTGGTGTTTTACATTTTCATGGCTACTTCCGTAAGTGAAATTGGAACACAGTTTTCCTCCTTTGTAGTGTCTTATCAAATTGCTTTTCTTATATTTTATTAGGTTTCTAAAAGTTTATGTAGTTTTAAAACATGAATTTGGTATCTTTTGGTATTTTTCTAGGATCTAGAATAAATCAGGTAGCTCACTGATACATTTTTTCCCAAATTTTTAAAAAGAATTAATTTCTTTATAATCTAGGTCTGGAGCACCCCTCCCTCTTTTGGTTGGGAGGCCATGGCCTTTAATGTGTATATTTAACATATTCCATGATTGACAATCTATTCACGTACTCTACTTAAGACAATTCTGAACGGCAACCAGTTCTCCACTGTGTCGTTAGATCTTTCAAAGTAGCCCATGACATACAAACTTAGACCGTGTCTTCTCCAGTCACTCCCTTCCTGGTGTGCTCCCTTTCCAAACACCTATGGGGCGCTTGTATACAACATTCTACGCTAAACATGCTCATCCCTCTGTCTTCCTTTCACTACATTTAAAAGTGGGGGAACTTTCATAAGATTAAAAAAAAGCTAACATTCTCCACCCTCACCCCTCCCCCACAAGTTTTTATTAGCTTCTATTGTCTAGCCCTCTTTCCATCAACTTAGTTTCCCATCACTCACTACATAGTCTTCAGGAACAAGACCAGATCTTGAGTAAACAAATGGGTTATAACCAATCTTAATAGGGACGAATGATCTTTAACAATCTACTAACAGAACTAGGAAGTATTTATATACTATGCTGTGTACACGTACAGGAAAATGTTCCCTGTTCTAGTTCCTTCTTGCTTACTTGAGAAGGCCAGGCATAGAGATGCGGGCCACTGTATCTGCAACTAATTTGCCATATGCAGCTTAGGAAAAGCCTATTACATAGCTATATTCTAATACAATGCAAATAAGTAAAATTATCTTGTACAAACATCAAAATGTTTAAGTCCTAGAAAATATTAACATGTTTTCAGATTAATTTCAAATATGAATGAAACTATGTCTGCATCCTTATCCAAGACACTTAACAGAATCCTACTGGAAAAGGGAACAGTTCAAAAATGGATGGTAGCTTCCAGAAATCAACACTTTGCTAGGACACACTCCCTTCTGGAATTTGTCCAGTAATCAACATCAAGTAGATTCCATCGTTTCCTTTTTTGGAAAAACAGTACATTAACTTCTCTAATCTTCCTGCACAGCCCCCTCTCTTCACAGCTCCTTAAAGACCACTAACAGTAACTCAGAAATGGGAAAGTTCTGTGTCCTGGGATGTCACACATCCTGACCAAAAGACTTGACCTCCTCTGTTTCTGTAACAGAAATTTCCTGTGTTCCAGGATGATTCTCTATACTCCAGTACCTTGTGGTGGAGGCAAGAGAGAGTGGCAGGTAACAAGTGTATGCTCTGGGACCAGAGTTTTAAATCTCAGGCCCCTTTCTAGGCATACGACTTCAGATCAATTACTTTGCTTCTTTTACTCCATTAACTCACCTGAAAATATGGGGATAAAAATAGACTTATTATAGGATTAAATGAGGTAAATAGATAGAGAGGTCTTCAACTTCATCGTAGCAGGTAACATATATGTGCTGTCAGCAATTATTTACCCCTCTTACTTCATTCCTTTAGCTTACACAAGTAGAGAAAATGCTACTTTTCATACTGAATTGGCACGCCTCAGTGATGCTGATTGGAACCTCTCATTTCAGAAACTTCAGAACATACTGAGGACAAATGGACAATATAAGAAAAAAACAGAAACATTTAATCAGTGCTAGAAAACTCAAATGCCTCAGCAGGTGACATAAATGCATGAGGTAGCCAATATGTTCAGGACAATAGGAAACAGTCTACAAACTGGATTTGGCCCCCACCATTGTTGATCTCCTCTAACTGTTCCTTTTCTACAAAATTAAATCCCCAATAGAAATATAAAATATTGATGGGGGAAATTAAAAATCTGCAGAAATGAGGATAAAACAGGAAATAGCAACTTTTACCTTGCTCTTTTATGAATTAAAATTGTAAGAATGCTAAATTAATCACCGGTGTAGGTATGTACATATTTGTATCTAATCACATGCTATAAAGATTATTCTAAATTTAAGATGTTGTTAAAAATAGCTTAAAATATATATACAATAATACAGCACGAAGCTCAGCAACTAATAATCCATTTGTGACTGAGGCAAATCAACTTTAAGTGGGTCCTTTTGGCTATTTTCAAACCTACCACTACTCCAGGGGGCTGGTATCACAATAAATGATACATCCTGCTACAGATCAGAGTCCAGGTTCACTAGAGGGCTGCTTCAACACTTTCAGTCTTAAAAGTCTGTGTTTGAAAGTGTGTGTATGGTGTAGCAGAACGAGTTTTAGAGCTTCAATTACCATAAAAGCTAAAATGTATCTGGCACTTACAGCAGATCAGACACACACTGTGCAAAGCATTTCTTCCTGAACCCTCACAACTGCTTTATGCGTAGGTTCTACTCCAGCTATTTTACAGATGAGAAAGCTGAGACAAAATGGGCATTTAACCCCTGCCCAAGAAAACACAACAGAAACTAAATCCCGGAATTCTAAGGTTAGAGTCCCTCCTCTTATCTCCACTCTGGACTTTAGTTTTCTCTCACTATAGTAAGGCCTAGGTCTTGTTTCATGAAACTTCTTTTTCAGTTTTGACAGTGTGCTAATGTATGTGCTGGGTCACTGATCAAAAATGTAATTTCTCACTGTGAGTTGAAGTTAAAAAAAAATTGAAAAGCCACTCACCTAAAGTGTTCATTCTTTTACTTAACAAAAGTAAAAATAAATTATTCCAATCTTAGTTGGATTCTAAACCTGAGAGAACTAATCATCCCAATCAAAAAGTAAATGCTTTGAATTCCATACTAATAAGTATGTAAATAAGAGGATTTCCCAAATTATGTTCCAATAGAACCTTCAAAATGTTTGTGGGTTATTTCCTGGGAGGCAGGGTGTTCTTATGACCAAATAAATTGGCAAATCGGGAAATATTACACATTATATTTCCTTCCTGGATAGCCACAATGCACATTATTAAAAACTCGGACAAGCTCTGCAATAACACAGCCATTATCAAAGAAAAACAAGAACACAACCACCATCAAAAATTCAAATCTAACTGTTTTTAACCCAGTGTTTTCCCAAACACAAATATCATTCTGAAACCTCTCCCATCAACAACTACTAGTAGCTCATTAAGAGTAGTGTTCTGCAAAACACAATTTGGGAAACTTAATCAGAAAGGGGTCCTAATAAGCGTCAGTTATTATAATATATAAACTTCATTCACCTAAGTGCAAATATAAATGAAATTCACAAAAAACTGCAATTTAAGTATTTCATCTCTGCTGAGCAGTTTTATCAGATTACAGTTGTATCATTTAATAAATATGTACAGAAACAATGTATTATAGTCTGAAAACATGAGGTGGGGGAAGAGGGGAGAGAAGAGATGAAAAAAGGGAAAAAGAAACCTGCAATTCAATTAAAATCTATTGTACAACACTTACACGCATAGGAAATCTATTGAGGAAAACCTTGTAACTCATACACACACACAAAGGGCGAACAGAGAATAAAACCACACTGTCCACAGCTGAAAGCTCTGCAGAGATCATGTGAGGAAACGGGGTTTCTGTCTCCCTGTGGAGAATCCAGAAGTCACAGGGCGTCAAAGAGGGAAACAGCTGTTTACCTCGACTAGGAACCCTTTGAGACCGGTATACAGAAGAGAACTCAGCATCACGGGCACTAAAAACTGCTTGTGGAACAAATTAATTCATAATAGATGTCAGAGGAGCTAGGAGTGCTCAGGGGTGATGAATATCACCGTCGTCTCTTACCAGCGCTAGAACCCTGGGCTGGAAACAATCCTGGGACCAAGACCAGCAGCACACGACCTTCTGTAGGTAGAAGCTTAGTACCAATTATAGCCAAAGATTACTATCTTATGCATGCTCTTCACATCCTCAAATTTGATTCTACATTTTTCATCCTTTCTTTTCCACTCCACTGCTTTTGGCTAATGTTTTTCTTTTCCCCAAAACAAAGAGCTCATAGAAAGTCATAGCATACAGTACTTAAAAGTTGACAATAAAACTTGATGTGAAGCTCGAGAATTTTGTTAATGATTAACTTGACTTACTAAGCTTGCCCTGGACAACCACATAACATTTAGCTGTTAACCATTTATTGATAAGTACAAAAGTAAAAAATGTGAAGATACACATTTTGATGTCACATTACCTGAAGCAGAGAACTACTATAATATGTAACACCAGGCACCTGACCAACCAGGAGAAAAAATGTTCAAGAATGGTTATAAGCCATAAAGCTCTCCTAAAGGAACTGACTTCAAGACCACAGACAAAAAGAAGCAGTACATAGTACAGGGAAAAAAGGCAAGTCAGAAAGCCTACACATAGAATCACTGAAAATAAGAGCAAGAGACTTGATGGGTCTTCGGTCTGGTCCCCTTGTACAATAATGAGATGACTGACGCCCAGAGAGCCGGAGTGACTCGCCCTGAGTGACATGATTAGTCATGGAGTCAGGACCCAGGCCAGATCTTCCAATTCACAGGCGTCTCCATTTCCCACTGTAACACCAGGCCTCCCATCTTTTCTGCAAGACTAACATGGAAAATACACAGTACCTACTGGCCTGACTAGAACTATAAACCACTAATCAAACGATGACTCTACAATTACAGCATTTAGAATAAACCATCTTATTTTGTATTATGACATGTGGTTACTACCTGGAACTCTATTAAAATCCTCATTAGACTGTATTTACAAATCTACATTCTAAAGTACTAAATCAAAAATTGATCAGTAAGAAATCAACACCATATGGAGGAACATAAAACGATTTCACGTGAGAGTCATACCCTAGTCCAGGAGACACACATTTTGAAGGGAGGCAGATCTGTGTTCAAACTCTAGCTCAACTGTGCAATGTCTGTGACCCTGCACAAGCCCTCACTTTGGTTTCCCATGTGTAATCCTGGGGGACAATACTACCTCTCTCAGTGGTTTGCCCAATATGTAATGGTACTCAATGATAATTTTCTCCCCCCATCTATTTTTGTCCATCTCCTTTGATTTTTGTCTATTTCAATGTTTAACTTCATACCACCAGCCCCCAAACACTTGCCAGCTACATCACAATTACAGACATTAGTACATTCAACACCTTAAAAAAAAAAAAAGAGTATGTACCAAAGAGCATTTAATATGTGAATACAATCTTTGTAAACGTTAGTGAAAAAATTCAAAAAAGACATTAGTGCATAAAGTATAAAACCACTTCTTTCGAGCGAACTGGATAAAGAAGGAAGAGAACCAGGCTCTAGATCCTAAGTCCTGTGGTTAATAAGCGGCACAACCCTACTTCTCAGAAAGCCCCACCCTTGGCTCCAAGCCACACCCTGCTCTAGTTCCGGTGGGCCTCAGGAGCTGCAGAAACAACCATTCGCTCCTTCTACCTGAACCAGTCCAGCATTAGCATCATCACAGAACTGAGGTCCCGCACCTGGGACGTGCCAGGCTCTGTTCTAAGTACTTTAGACATAGTAGCTCATTTAAGCCCCCTACAATCTCCGCAGATATGGTCTGTATCACTCCTACCCAAAGAATCTAAGCAAGAGAGAAGTGAAGGAGCTTGCCTAGCTACAGAGCCCATAGGAATGAGGGTTCAAGGGTTCAACAATCCAGGGCCTCTGGCTGCACCTGTGCTTTTAACCACTGACTCTTGAGTTCTATAAATGCTGCAGTGGACCTTAACTATAAACACGTAAGCAGAAATCTGTTCATGCTATTCCTACCTTGTGCCTAAATACAGAGCATATATCATCCCCTGTGGAGGGCGAGAAAAGGAGTAACATGTTAATAGCACTCTGTGAAAGAGCCAGCTACACTTCAGACAGAGTTACAAAATAGCAACTTACTAAGATCAAGCTACAAAATGTATATTTTGTTTCTCCAACAAACATTTTATCGAAATCATCAAAGTATTGTGATGTTTTAACATTATCATACTTCACTGGTCATCAACAATTTATGTGCTGGATAACGCTCCCAAGGAGTAATTATAATATAAAACCAAACTGCCACTGAACGTTGGTTAGCTAGATTTTCTCATCTTCATAACTATGCAAATGAAAACGCATACATACACATAAACAAGCAAACACAACCCAACAACTTAAATACTGCATTCTCAGTATGAAAATCTCACGTTCGACACAACGTGTGGAGGATTAGGCGAACAGCACGTGCTGAACATAAACGTGCCGACATAAACGGCCAGGGCGGGCTTTACCTCCCTCCTTTGGGCCACTTCACACCCGACTGGCCTCTTGTAATTCCCTGCATGCCATTCTCCCTTCCTCTGCCAGTTTAGCGTCACAGTTGCTAATAAACCGCAATTCTGCCTTCACTGCACCCCTTCTATCTCAAGTAAAAGCACAGTGGGGCCAGGAAGCTCAGTGAGGCAGAAATGGCACATGGAAGGGACACACACCCAAACCTACACCCTCCCCTCAAAAAACGAAAGTTGATGGCAACAGGCTGTCACTCGTCATTACCATCAGTCCGTCATTCGCCGCCCGGTCCTTCAGGAACTCCTCCTCACAATCCTGGGAAGCCCCGAGAAACAGAAGCAGAACACACATTTTGGCATTTACTCCGACTAGTCTCTTCTACAAATGCTGGTGGTAGTAGAAATACTTGTCTCACCTTGCTCCACCCCCATACTCTGACTGATAAAGGTAGTGACTCGGGTCCAGCTGAACAGTCATTAAAGTGGTGAGACACACAGAGGAAGAACTCTCACATAGTAGAGTAGCTCCATTCCTTCTTTAATTAAGGATGGCTCCAATACCAGCCTTCTCTCCAATAAAAAAACAAAATATAGACTGATGACTAAATTGTTACGCAACTTTTAGGCTGCGTGGTTTGATATGCATTCACACGAATACAAGATCTTTACACTTCAATAATTAAACAACAAAACAAGTCACAAGCAATCTAACCCAGAGGTTCCGAGATCTGATCGTCTTCCTCATAATCTTACCACTCCAAAAAGTTTTATCAACATTTTGCCATTTTCCATATTAATCCACCTATGACACTCCTATTTCTGTAACAGCAGACAACATTCATAGAATCAAATTCCTAATTAAAAGAAGCCATGGAAAACAAAATGGATTTTTAAAATAAAAACACCACCAGAAAGGTAACCAGAATATACTACCTAAAATGAAGTTCTACCATATAATATTGGATTTTATTTTTGCGTGCTGTTGGAATCAGGTGGGGGACAATTTGGATTTGTGTCTGTATTTTTATGGAAGATGGTAAAACTGAATTATCAGTGATCAACCCCTCCTTGAAAAAAGGCTCTTGGGAAGTACAGTAGTAATTACAGAAATCTATAACCTACAAAAATTGATCAAAAGAAAAAACTTTAGTAAATATTCAAAATAAACATTTGTAATATACAAATAAAGATTAAAATAAAACCAAATTATAAAACCAAACCCCATTCTTAAACTGGACTTTCTCAGCTATTCTTTTATGTTGACTTTATGAAAATTTATAGTTTAGCTCAGCATCTCATTTTATATGCCATTAGAAACAGGAAGAGACCTCATTAATATATTTTAGAATGTAAAGCACAAGGGGAAAAACTGGTTTAAAGAACCTGCAGTCTGAAATGAAATAAAGTGAAGTGCCTTGAAATAAAAAAACCAAAGTCCCTTTTGTTACAGCAGCAAATTATTTCTAGCAGCAAAATTATTTCATGACAAATTCTATATTTACTAGAGAAATGCCAATAGAAAACTACATGCATTTAGCCTGAATCTTTGTAATGTCATAATCAAAAGTAGTAGCCTATGTGGACAGCCCTCATTCAAAGAATACTTTGGGGGGTGGGGCATGGGGAGGTAGGAATGGAGGTGCATTAGTGTATGGGAGATATACCAGCTACGAAAGTAATCCTTTTTAATGCCTTTTAGAAAAGTACATCCACTCATATAGCAGAGATGTGTCAGACCTCTTTCCTACCTGCTGGCAAGATGCAGCCCAAGTAATAAACAAGCAATAGAATCTAAATTGTACAAAGAAGTGAATAACTATACTTCAAACAAGAAGTCTTTAGGAAAAACTGTCCACAGGAGCAGTTATTAAGCATGACTACTACATTTTATCTGACATAAATAATACAACCTTGTCAGAAAAAAAATTTAAGACTTCCCTTACTTGGGGGAAAATATTTTTATACGAAGATATTTAATGACAAAAATGCTTAATAAGAGTTATATGTAGTTTAGTTCATTATGTAAAGAAAAAATATAACGCTGAAAAGGAAATATGCAAAAATGTTAACAGTAACCAAATATAAGTGGTAAGATTACAGAAGATAATTTTTAAAAATTTTCCAGTACTTCCTGCATTTTACAACTGCTTTTTTTAAAACTCAAAACAATTGACATTCATTTATCATATAAGCAAACAAAGAAGTAAGTGCTTACAAAACCAACACAGGTTCTAAGCTGCTTCCACAGATCGTATGTTTAGGACTTCAAATACAGCTGCCAATTACTTCCTAGTAATTTCTTAAATGTACAAAATAAAACTAAAGACTTTTGCTCCTGGTTCTCCTATAACGATTTTCATTACTAAAAATTAATTTAAAAAAATGAACCTTTCCATAAAAAGGTTCTATGTCACTTTCTATCTCAGAATATTAGTAACAATTTGATTTTGAAAATCATCAATTTAGATTGCTTTACATAAATGCCATCTCAAAGAGGTAAATTATGTTCAGCTGAGTAATTCCAAAGTTTAGACACCTAACACACAGTGCAAGAAGTTTTGATGCAGTTTAGTGAACTGCACCAACAGAAATGCCTTATGTGCAGACGAGCTTATTTTAAACACATCTTTCCATTACCTCCAAGAGCCTGACATCTAAGGAAGCTTTTTGCAAAAGGTTCTTTGCTTGGCCTGGACATGGATTCATTTGAATATCCCGGAAGCTGTCAAAATCGATCTCAAACTGCATTATATTCAAGACACAGAATGTCAACTCTGTACTGGGCCTCCTCCTCTCCTTTCTTTCACAGCAGCGCCTTCAATATCCCGACTAGCTTACATTTCCGGGCTCATGAGTCACTGAGAAATGAGTTCTAGGTTTCCCTTAAACAGCTCCTTTCTAGCATTCAAGGATCTGGCCCCCAAATACCTCTTCAGCCCACCCCCACTTCCCACCATGGGCCTAAGCAACAAACTGAGTTATCCACTATTTCTAGCCTATGCCTTTTTACCTTTGTCCTCTAGCTCTGCTGCCCCTCCACATACCGTCTCTTCTGCAGCCCTCCTCTCACAAATCCTTTCGAGTCTTCAAAACCGCCTTAGGCACCGCCTCGCCCAGGAAGCCTTCCAGATTTCTGCTAAGCGGAAGTGATCGATCAATCGGTCCAGTCTTCCCTGGGTTCCTTTCTAGCACCTTGTAGTTCTTTCACTGGACTTATCGTCTCCTTCCAGGTATCGTGTTATCTGTGTACTAGTCTTATCTCCCATACCAGAGCTTAAACTCCTTGGGGGAGGCGACCGCGGCCCCGGGTTCACCTTTGAATCCCTCCGGTGCGGACCGACCACGGCGCCTGCACGCAGTCAGCGCTCAGGCTGTTTCAACCGAACTCGGGAACGCTCTGGCCGCACAATTCCTAACCAGAAATCAGTTAGGCATTTTCCCGAAAGGGACATCACAGAGATGCTACCTGCCTCCAGATAACAGAAAGTTTACCAGGGGCCAGGAGCGAGGTGGCCGGAGCCCGTGTGCGGTGGGAGTGACAGCTGAGCCGGCCCGCACTTCTTTGCCCTCCGTACTCCGGCCGGGGACGCCCCGAGCCGCCAGCCCCGCCGGAGAACGGCAGAGGGGTGGCAGGAGAGCCCGGGGCTCCCAGACCCCGGCCGCAGGCCCCCGGGCGCCGCGCGGGCGAGAGCAAAAGGGCAAGCCTCCGCGAGGGGCCTGAGCTGGCCCGGGTCGGGCCGCCGCGGCCACCCGAGAAAATGGAGGCAGCCCCGGGGCCGGTGACGGGCCGGGGCAGGGCAGGCGGAAGCCGGGCCGGCGTCCGCGCCGCGAGCTGGGCAGGGCCGGGGGTCACTCACGGGGCTGGGCCGAGCGGCTCCCTCTCCGCCTCCGCGTCGTCGCCGTCCCCGTC
Organism: Rhinolophus ferrumequinum; assembly: GCF_004115265.2. NCBI lineage: Eukaryota > Metazoa > Chordata > Mammalia > Chiroptera > Rhinolophidae > Rhinolophus > Rhinolophus ferrumequinum. The sequence goes on from NC_046291.1 coordinate 7,499,514, forward strand.
CTCGGCCGCCGCCGCGTCGGGCTGCTCGCTGGGTCCCCGCGGCGCGGCTCCGGTGCTCGGCCCCTCCGTTGTCTTCCGCCTGCTTCGACTCCCGGCGACGGGCTCCCGCGGCGGCGGCGGCGGCTGCGCGGGCGGACGGCGGCCCAAAGGCTCCCGCGGCGGCCGCCGCACTGCTGCGCTCGATCGCCCGGGTTGCGGCTGCGGCTGCGGCTGCGGCTGCTGCAGGACCCGGCGCCGCCTTTGCCTTCGCCTACCCCCGGTTCCCCGACTCTCGGTCTCTCCCAGGCCGCGCCGCTCCCCGCTCCCGGCCCGAGCCCGGCTTTGACGTGCGCACTGCGCAGCCTCCCAGGGCGCGACGTCGGGCGGCGCCGCAACGCCCCCTTTGGCCTCGGGCGCCCCCGGGCGTCCGGGAGGACTCAGGGCGCCGGTGTGCGCGCGGAGGACGAAAAGGGAGGGGACACAGAAAAGCAGAAGCCGAGGAGAGGAGTTCCTTTTCTTTCATCTGCCACTTAAATGTGGGTGCTCAGCCCCCTTCTAGTCTGTCTAAGCACGCTTCCTGGAGGAATCTCACGTCCATTTTCTACGACCACTTCCTCAACTCTTAACAAAGCTTTATTTCTGCTCAAGACGAAGGGCCAACTTTGTGTAGACCCAATCTGTCATACTTGCGTGGGACAGATCATTCTCATTTTAGCATCCTCTGAGAGAGAGCGTGGAAAGTGATGGAATGATCCAGATTAATAGCATTCAACAGCGGATTTAAACCCCAGCTCCACTCATTTAGTCCCCACGGGCCGTTTCCTGTCCCTATACCTGGGTTTCTTCACATCAACGCGCGCACAAAAGTGTAATACAGGACCATAGGCTTATGAGGACGAGCGAGAAAATGAATTCCAAAGCCCAGAGAGCAGAGCAGAATCTGGTACATAAAAATATCATCCATGTGTATTTTTGTTTCTGTTGCTTTGTTTGTTTTTAATTTGTAATTGAACAGGTATTTTCGAGCATCTACTGTGTGTCAGGCACTATTTTAAGGGGTAGGGCAGTGAACAACACAGTCCATGCTCCCGAGACAAACAATAAACAAATAAACCAGCACAAGCATGACCTTGGATGGTTTTCAGTGCTATGGAGAAAAACAACATAGGCCAAGGAGGGGAGAGAGGGCAGGGTATGACTATTTATAGCTCTCCTACAGGGAACAGCTACATGAAGAGCATGAGGTGAACTATGTGGGATGCTTGGGATGGCAGAGGGAACAGCAAGGACCACCGCTGGGAGCTGGGAGCCCAGGAGCCCGGCAAGGCCAGACTCCTGAGGGAGGGAAGAGGGCAGAAACAGTAGAGGGTGGAAACCCTACAGACTGAAAGGAGAACTTGGGTTTTTAGTCTGAATGAGATGAGAAGCTATTTGAAGAGTGTTGAGCAGAGAAAGGATGTGGTCTGACATTTCAAAAGGATCGCTCTGGTTGTGTGAAGACCAGCCTGAAGGATGTCAGGGTGTCAGCCATCCTGTTAGAAAGCTTTTGAAATAATCCAGTGCACAGAAGACAGGTCCAGCATGGTAGCTGGGAGGGGTAAGGAAGTGGTTGGGTTCTAGACACTTTTAAAAGGTAGAGCTGACAGGATTTTGCTGATTTCTAAGGGTTTTTTTGTTTGTTTGTTTGTTTGTTTGTTTTTCTCAAGCAACTGGAAGATACAATTTGGTGAAATGGGGACGACTTAAAGAGAAGCAGATGTGAAGGGAGGAACTCTGGAATATATTTGGGGGCATATTAATTCTGAACTACTTGCTAGACATCCAAGACATCCAAGTAGGAAGCTGGATATAGAAGTCAGGGTATGGATGAGACGTCCATACCTGGAGAAAGAATTTTGGGAGTCCTCAGAGTAAGTAAAATCTCAACACTCAATGAAATCATTTAGGGAGTGAGTGTTAATAAAGGGCAAAGCCAAGGATGAGCCTGAGGTGCCAATGCTGAGGTCAGGGAGATGGCAAGGAACCAGCAAAGGATTCTGAGGAGAGGAGCTAGGGTGGCGGGAGGAGGAGACCCAGGAGACTGTATGTACTGGAAGACCAAGGGGTGGAGGACGGATCAATGCCACTGATTTTGACTAATAGTTGAAGTAAGGTTGGTGTTGGTGACTGGTCATTGATGGCAGTGTCATAGAGGTAACTAGTGGCCTTGGTAAGAGCTGTTTCAGCAGGGGTGGGTGGAAAAGCCTGATTGGAGTGGTCTTTGGAAAGAATGTGAGACCCAGAAAGATGTCTAGAAAGAATGGGGCTCTAGGAAGAGAGAGACTATGAGTATAAACAACTTTTCCATGAAGTTTTATTCTAAAGAGGAGGAAAGAAATTTGATGGTAGGTGAAGGAGAATATGGAGTCAAACAGATTTTTTTGTTGTTGTTTTATTTCTCTTTTTCATTTTCGCTTTTAGGATGGAAGCTATTACAGCTGGCTTAAGTGCTGATGGGAGTGATTCAAGTAGTGAGGGAAAATTTGATGGGAGGGGCCACATTTTCTGGAGAGCTGTCCTTGAGTGAGCAAGAAGAGAAGGTTGCAGGGAACAACAGAGGGTCTGGCCTTGACACCAGCAGGACGGCCTTCACTCACAGGGACAGAGGGCAGGCAGATTGTGGGCTCAGAGGCAGAGAGCCCGATGGACGAGGAGCTGGAACAGGTGTCTGTTCCCTTCTGAGGGTTTCTATTTTCTCAGGGAAATGGGAAGCAAGGTCATCAGCTCAGAGTGTGGAGGGGGAGGAGCTGTCGGAAATTTGAGGGAAGAGGAGAAGGTGTAAAGAAGGACCAGTCAACAGGGCTCACATTTTGTTGGGAAGGTGCAGGCGCAGGAAGGTGGGGAGCTGGATTCAACCAGGGCTATTTTTGTTAGGTAACTCCATGGAGCAAGAAAGGACAAAGGAAGGAGAGGGTATATGCAAGGAAGTAATAATAATAATGGCCAACTGTTGAATCCAAGCCAGACTGGAGGCCGTGAGGAAATGGGGGGCGGAGGTGGGGGCAGTGAAAGGGGAGAAACCCTGTAAAAGTGGTATGATGGGTGAAAGGATTGTTGGAACTAGCACAGTAAACAGAGTGAGCTAGGATGAAGGATCTGCTGGCTGGAGAGCCAGGCTGCTTATACTGAAATTAGGACAGGAGCAGTTTTCAGTAAATAACAAGGCTTGGGGCAGCTTCTCAAACTCTAATGTCGGTGTGCATTACCGGGGAGCATGTTGAAATGCAGACAGTGGTTTCATTGGTCTGGGGGAGGGGAGCCCGTTATTCTGCATTTCTAACAAGTTTGGAGATGAGGGTGGGAGGGTGCTGATTATTCTTCTTCTGGTTGTAGTCTTGATAGCAAAACCTCGATAAATGCGACCCCCAAAAAAAGAAAACTACAGCAATCTTGCTGGTGAATATATAGGGAAAACCAAAATAAAAAGTTTGAATATAAGTAAAATAGCAGCATTTTAAAGGTCAAGTCTGTCCCACCATGGACAATTTATCAAGCATATTAGAAGCTGTTAGAAGAGCCATAGCTGTCTAGTGTCTGTCTAGGCCCAGAGAGAAATCAGCTGACGAAAAGTCCTGAGCAAGCTGGTTCCCGAAAAGCAAAGACTCTTTAGTGACCGCGGAAGGGAGGTGCTGGGCCCTTTTGAGTGAGCAGACTACAACAAGTTTTATCTAATTTTGAAACTTTGTTCAGTAAGGACTTTAACCCCACAGCTTTTTTTTTTTTTTTAAGATGAGAGAGTTCTTTTTCATTGTAGTCCCAAAGGGAGACCTTTATTGTGCTGACATCCCACAAAAATAAGTCAAGACCCAATTTCCCACAGACTAAAAGAACGCATGGGGGTGGATAATCTCATATGCAAGGTTTTGATTCCTTTGCTATAAGGGTCTGAACTGGATTCCAGATGAATCTCTTAACTGGGATAAACCAGCCCATTATAGCTGAGAATTGTAGCAGCAAGACGGCAGACATTTCTGGAACAAATTCTGAAGCCAAAGCATAAGGACCCCTGTCATTTGACCACTTGAATTTACTCTGGGGAAGACACCGTTCTCCCTCCTTTCCCTGGGCTCTCTGGAAAGCCCATTCTATTCATATGTTACTTTGTAGGCACGACCTCTTTCTGAGAATTTCCTCCACCTCCTCTTCTTGAAACCCTCTCCACAGAGGCTCCTCACTTTCCCCTCCTGATCTCAAGGTCATAGGCAAGGTCATCATTTTCTGGAGTTAGTGTTGGTCCTGTGTAAATCTTCCATCACTCTCATTTCCCTTCCTCTCCTCCACTGAAGCTGGGCCACAGGATGAAGGCACCTCCCTGCCTCAATCACACCACCTGTGAAAGGACTTTAGCGCATGATTCACAGCTTCCTTCTCCACCCTACCCTGTGCCTGACTTCTCCTGGGCAACATAAGTGCCACTCGTCTAATATGTTGGGTCATAGTTCCCTCATATTCTCTGCCCCAGTGATCCTCACTTCCACTCCACGTCAACAAGCACTTGCTTAGCCCCACCCTGGTCTGTCAGTCACCACTACTGTACCTTTGAAGCTTGAACTCTAAAACTCTCCTGCTTAATTGCTCCTCCCACAGCTGTAAACCCACCAAACCTGCTCTAAAGCTCATTGCATCTTTGTTTATTCAACAAATACTTATTGAGAGCACATAATTACTGGGCACAAGCAGTCTGGCTGAGACATTGAACAGCACACAGTCCCTGCTCTCAATGAGCTTGCAGTCCAGGAGAGTCAACAGGCAATTACAGAAGAGTAAGACATGAAGCATGAGTAAGATTTAGCCAGTTGAAGATGGGAGTAAATGTTCAAGGAAAATCATGGCAATAGCGCCAAAAGCTGGAAAACACAGTGAATTTGAGTAGTTCAATCTATAGAGCTTAGAGCTGGAGCTTGAGGAGGGGAATTTTTTTTATTGCTAGTTCTCCCCACCTCCAGCTTTACTGAGCTATTATTGACATATAACATATGTACGTTTAAGGTGTACAATGTGAAGATTAGCAACATGTTTGTATTGGCAAATGATTACCGCAGTGAGGTTAGTTAGCACCTTCATATCCACACGTAATTACGATTTTGGGTGTATGTGTATGGTGATAATATTTAAGAGCTACTCTCTTACTAACATTCAAGTCTATAGTACAGTATTGTTGGTTATAGTCACCATGCTGTACATTAGATTCCTAGACCTTATTTATCTTCTAGCTGGGAGTTTGCACCCTTTGACTAGACATCTCCCCATTTCCCTCACCCGCAGCCCCTGGGAACCACCATTCTACTCTCTATTTCTATGAGTTCAGTTCTTTTATTTTTTATTTTATTTTCCTCCCTTCTTCTGCCTCCCCCCCAACTCCAGTTCAAGCTGTTGTTTCTCAGTCTAGTTGTGTAGGATAGGACACAGCTCCCTGGCCCACGCTGGTGTTCTGAGCCTTGTGCTGTCCCCCCCACCCCCATGAGGCAGTCGGTCGGCCGCTCACAGCAGCCCACAGTAGCTCTCGCCGGCTGCCGGCCACTCATGCTGGCCTCCGGCCACTCACGGTGGCACATCGGTGACCTTGGTGCTAGGAGCACTGCACTCCAATCACCTGAGCCACCAGACCAGCCTGAGTTCAGTTCTTTTAGATTCCGCATATAGGTGAGAACATCCAGTATTTGTCTTTCTCTGTCTGACTAATTTCACTTGGAAGAATGCCCTCAAGGTGTATTCATGTTGTTACAACATGGCAGGATTGAAGAGGGGAGTTGGCACCAGATAAGGTTGGAGAGATAAGCAAAGGTCCAATAATGAAAGCCACATCATCCATGTTAAGAACTGGGCTTCAACATGAAGGCAGTGCAGGTAGGTTGGGTGTGAAGTGGGCATTGAAACTTTAAGGCATGGAGTGACAAGCTCAGATGTGTACTTTAGATTTAGAAACACCATTCGGATCCTATGTGTGCAGTGGATGAAAGATGGCCAGCCAGATCAGAAGTAGTGAGACCAGTAGGAGGCTGTGTTCATTCTGGCAAGAGATAATGGGGCTAAACTAGGGTTGTGGCAGTGGGGTGGAGAAAAGTGAATCAGCTAAAAAAAAAAGAAATTTAGATCGCACTTGGTGATTTGTTGGCTATAGATTGCAGGGGAGAATGAGGACTATAGGAAGAAAACATGGGCAACTGGTTGGTCAGTAGGGCTAGTTAGTTAGATGGACCCCACCTAGAAGCAATAGGTAGAAAAGATGATAGGAAGAAAACCAGGAGAGGGTTATGTCCCATAGACACATTTCAAGAGAAAAAATAGCCAACAGTTTAATGCTGCAGTAGGATCAAGTAATACAAGGTTGGAAATTATGGTTGGATGTGGCAACAGGAGGATTTTAGTGACCTTGGAGAGAGTTGTACCTTTGGAGTGAGGGGGGGAGAGGCACTGGGATGTCAGAGGGTTTCAGGTGTGAATGGGAGATATGGGAATGGAAATAATGAACATAGGTTGCATTTTCAAGACAGGAGAGTGGAGAGGAAGGCCTGTTCAAGAGAGAGTCTAGAAGATAGCAGAGGCTTGAGCATGTTTAAACGCTGATGGGAAGGACAATTAAAGAAGTTGAAGATTGGAGCAGCTGGTTGGCTCAGTGGTTAGAGTGCAGTGCTCATAAAATCAACGTTGCTGGTTCGATTCCCACATGGGCCAGTGAGCTGCGCCCTCCACAGCTAGATTGAAAAAACAACGACTTGACATGGAGCTGATGGGTCCTGGAAAAACACGCTGTTCCCCAATATTCCCCCATAAAAATTAAAAAAAAAAAAAAGTTGAAGATATAGGAAAGAGAAGGGATCACAGATGCCTGGAGGTCCCTAAGGAGGGAGGAGTCTTCATGGGAGCACAAGAGAGGAAGAGGGCTCCCTCTTTCAAATAGCTGGTGGCTGAGTGAAATGGCAGTGGGGAGGGTTCCTGGGAGTTGAGGTATACAGGATATGTTTTATTAAGGAAAAAAGAGAGTCATTTTGTCCTAAAGGAAAATAGCTGGTTGAAAAAAAAAAGAGGAAAGTTTAGGATACAATCTGAATGGATATAGAAAGTTATAGAAGGTTCTAGAAAAGGGAATTTTATTGGTCATGGTCAAAGCTGGCTAAAGTTTGATGAATTTATTTATATGATTTTTCAAAAAGAGCTTTAGTATCAAATATACTGAAACAAAACTAGATTTTGGTTTTCGTTCTGTTAAAATGGTAAAATTATTTGTTTGCTGTTCATAAGTGCTTTGTGGTAGATAATGGCCCCCTAAAGATGGCCATAGCCCAATCCCTGGAACCTGTGATGATGTTACTTTACATGATGAAAGGAACTTTGCAGATGTGATTCAGTTAAGGACTTTGAGATGAGGGTGAGTCTCCTGGACCATCTGGTTGGCTCAAGATAATCAACAAGGGTCCTTTTAAGAGGGAGGCAGGTGGGTCAGAATGAGAAAAAGGTGGTATGACAACAGAAACAAAAAAGAGATTGGAAGATAGTGCACTACTGGCTTAGAAGATGGAGGAAGAAGCCATAGCCAGGAATGAAAAAGGCTTCTAGAAGCTGCAGAAAGTAGGAAATGGATTCTTTCCCATTGCCTCCAGAAGGAATCAGCTTTGCTGACCCCTTAACTTTAACCCAGTGAGACTGACTTTGGACTTAATGATTTCCAGCACTATATGATAATAAATTTGTGTTGTTTTAAGCTCTTAAATTTGTGGTAATTTGTGAGAGCAGCACTAGGAAGTGAGCACGAGGTTGTAAAAGGTTATTCTTTACCTTCTGTGTAGTTTGCCAAGATAACAAAGATTCTTCTATGATTTATGCTGACTCTATTACATCCTTGACTATTTATGAGAACAAAGTTTTCTCACGTAGGAAAGAGCTAAGATTCTTCACAATCATGTTACTGCCCATGTTTATTTTACAAATTCCTTATTATCAGTTTAAGTAGCCAAGTATTGTTTCTCAGGAATTCATGATCTTTACCTTATTCAGGTGTTAAATCTCCTGACAACTTTAAATATTTTGCCTTCCACAAATTGATCCTAAATAATATCTTTTGCACCTAAAAACTGTCTTTGAGATTTCCCAAAGGAAAACCCCACAGGTTTTATTCTTTCATCTTGTGAAAAAAGAAATGCTAGGAAATAATGAGATTTATGTGGTAATTACTATTGATGAGTTGTATGGGAAGAGTTATTAAATCAGGAGAGATTCCGGTTAGCTTTTCCAGGTTAAATCAGGATGGTAAAATGGAATTAAATTCAGCTGTCAGGAACTGTGTGCTGTCTGGAAATACCTAGAGTTTCCTTGTCAGTGCCCTCACAGCAGGTGTTGTCAGTCACAGTTTCAGCTGTTTCTTAAGGTGGTAACTTGGTCACAACTTTTTAAATTCGAGTCTAGTCATCTACTGGGGCGACAGTTTTCAGCTGGAACTCACATCACTTAACTATGGAGTTATATTAATTTGCAAATGTTTAGGACCTAGTCCAGATTTATAGTCTCTTTACTTGATATTGTTCATATATTCTTAGTGTTTTCCAATTATATGTTCATTAAATTCATGGAATGTTATGTCAGGATTGTTACATATCTGAAGGTTTTTTCTCTGTGAAGATTATGTTCTTCCATTACTATAAATTAGATTTAATATCCACTCTTCTTTGAAGATGGAGTTAATGATATTTTGCCTGAAGTGTTTTCTTAATTGACTTTGTTATTTTGGTTTGTATGCCACATAACCAAATTTCCTTGTCAGTTATACTATTCTTGTTATGAATTCTCAGCAAAACTTTCACTTTTGAAAACTGCCAGTAATGGGTTAACCGCAACCATTTTATTTTGTCCTCTACAGATAGTGTTTGTTTTTACTTTGACGATTCTCTGTGTAGGGACAGAGTCCCAGAGAGCAGTTTCCAGGCTCTCGGCCTCACGTGGAAAGGTGCTGGCCTGGTTATTAGATGGCCATCAGCTGTAACTAGTTGGCCATCAACTGTAACCAGTTAGCCATTAGCCAGTAATATAACTACCGTGGCTACGCTGGCAAGGGGGTTGGCAGAGAAGTGGACGGCGGATAGTGAATAGTGTGGATCCTGCTTCCTGTATCTCCAACCCAGCTGCCCGTGAGAATATAGTGGTATGAACCCCCTATCTATGGCTCTGTAGGTGTTCCTTTTTGGCCTCACCATATTCTGTGTCCACCCGCTGAGAGCGGGACCTGCATTACACATTGAAAGCACTTGCAGTCAACTTACAATCAGCTACAGACTGCTTGTCTGTGACAAAGAAAGGCTGCCTCAGAGCCCTGGAGAAAAGGACCATGTTAGGTACTTTGGGTTGCAAGCTTCTGATGGCTTCATTTAAACAACCATGAGACCATCCCAGTAGACTGAATCAGCATTTCTGGCACTCTAGTCAAGAAGCAGATGACTTCATGAGACTAATAACCTCAAATCCAGTGGAACAAGAATGAATTACCTAGTACTGAATGGATGGATGAGGGATGATGGCGGGTTTTGTTCAGAATATTGCTGATGTTCTAATGTTCTGTTTTCTGGATATATAAGAAACTACACTCTTTTCTCTTCGCTATCTGTAACTCATAATAATTTGATAGACTATGCTTTGCTAATGAGAAACAAACCATTCTGAATATCTTATTCTTCCTCCTTGACTCCTCCAACATTTGGAAACTCTTATGAGTATTCTTAATTCCGTGGCAATATAATTTATTTGCATAAATTCAATAAGAGTCTACCTTCCTTGTTAACAGGACATAATTGAAAATATTAGTTTTGAACCCAAGGTTTTGCCTGGGTTCATATCAGATTTGAGAATGATGCTCATTGAATCAGAAATGACCTGATACCTTTAAGGAACTAAGACTCACTTTATGAGGCCAATGGTTACGAAGCCCTATTGGGAAAACTGGCGTGGTATCTGGCTTACAAAGTCCCAGCCTTACAGATGAGTATAAGGTCACTTCCTGGCAGGTCCATTAGCCTTGGGATATTTGGGGGATCTCGAGAGGAGACGAATTTGCTCAAATTTATAATTTCGCAGCTGAATTTCATGGCTTGGCTCCCTAGCCTCAAGGTGCTTTCAAAAGTCTAATCTGAGATTCCCTATGAAAACTTCCAGCGAAACAAACTGAAGAAGGTTCACATGGTAAATTGCCATTCTTGCTGCATCTATATAAACGGGCCAAATCTAATAGACCAGCCTTATTTTGTGATCAAGGAAAATCTCTCTTTGAGATTATCTTTGTCAGAGGAGAGTGACTAACAAGAAATTTTGTGTTTCAATATACAACACACCTGTCCAGATTATCAGACTCTTGCCCTGTTTATTGCCTTTGAGTTTTCTTGCACCTGTTTGTAAATCGCAGGTAGCTGATGACTGTACAAACTGTCTTGTCTGATGAGATTTCATTGACTTCCTTCCTCCACCCCCGGTGGAAGAACCAGTTTTGGTACCTACCTTTCAATTGGACTGGATCCTGTTGCCTTGTCCAGTTGTCAGTCCTTATCAAGTTTGCAGTTCTTCCAGTTTTCTTCAATATCTGACTACAATCCTCCCATCTAACTTTGCAGATTTTCTTTCCTTCCGCCTTTCTCAGCATCATTAAAAACTAAACTTTGACTGCCCACGTCCTTTTCGGACTGTAGGTTGCCATGCAGCTGGCCTTTCCCCCTAAATCGGAAGAAGCTCTGCAAACTGAAGCCCAGTGGTTTGGTATTAACCTTGAGGGACCCAGCACCGCAGCAGACCATGCATAGGCTGGAATTCTCCCTGGACAAGCCATGCTGGACCACTAACGAAGTCCAACAAAATGCTTGGGCCACGCCTGCCCTTGGATGAGAGGTAGCCAAGACTATACACAGCATCACCAAGAGCACGACACCTTAGCTTCCAGGAACTCAGCAAGTGGTGCTGTACGAGTTTCTTCTGCGGACCTCTGAAAGCCACTGGACTAGTTAATTCTCAAGGTTTACCTCCTGTTTCTACTTTAACTTCCATAGTATTATTTTTCTATTTTACACATTCCTCTTTTAAGATGTCTGATCTCCAGGAGCCTAAAACAACTGACCTTTACCACCACCTCTCAACAGATGGTTCAACTAGCTTTATAGGAACAACACCAGCAAGAATCCTGGAGAGACTATTTGTTAGGCCCTGTTTCATGCCACTCAGGGGGTTTATACTTGCCTGTGAGTTGTTCAGTGACAAAAAATATTCATCTTGAACAGAAAGGTGGGGAGCTGATGATGCTGAACCTTATTGTGCCCTATGAAACCTCGGCCGTGATGGTTAAGAAATCTCCCAGTCCATTTGGTCTCAGAAATGACAAATCAGATAACCACAAAGGACCACACTGTCCTTAGAGTTTGTGTGAGAAGTCTCCTCTCCATCCTGCCTCATGATATTCCTTCCTTTTCTTTGCGACCTTCCTCATTAATGAGTGTTCTCCTTATTGCAATAGCCTGAATAAAATCATGTCCTTAATTATACGGTGAATTTTATGTCACAGCTCCAGTGAGGACCTCCCTTTGACAGTAGCCAGCACATCACCCCTGACTCTCTTACTGGAGTGATAGCCATCTGTGCCCTGCAGCTCTGTTCAGCCCTCTTGTGACTTAACCCTATGGATAACCAGCATTTTAACAGCTCACGACATGAGTAAGCTGAGAGAAGGACAGCGTGGTCCTAGATATGTCAGGTAGTTGTGGAACTATGGAAGGGAAATCCCACATCTTATTCTAAGTGAGACAGGAAGGAATGAATCTGAGATGCTTCTGAGCTGAGCCAGGTGTAAATACACCCAGTTTTGTCTTTAAGTAAAGGAGGAAATAATACCAATACAGCTGAGGTCCCAGCCTGGATAGGTGCTGGGCAGAGCACAGGCAAAGTCGGAGCTGGACCAGAGCAGATGCCATTCAGGTCTGGGGAGCTAGCAGAGTGACTGGTACGAAGTCCAAGGGGAGCCTGGAAGTCAGAAATGCCCAAGGGCACCCCTAAAAGCTGGGGTGAGGGGAGGCCATAAACAAAGAAAGTCCAGGGGATAAGACTGGCCAAAGAGTAAAAGGTGTGCAAGCCTAGGACCAACTGTGACCCTGTCTCATTCCTCTTCCGGGTGGGAGAGCAGGGGCAGGCAGGGGAGGCTCCATGGGATAGAAACAGTCAGGGTATTTGAAGGCACATGTGGCTGGATTTGCCACCTCTGCAGCTTTACAGGACCCAGAACATGGCCTTCCCAATTTTAGCAAGGGCATGTTGCCGAGAAGAGTGAGGAGTCCAGGTGGTGTCTCCGTCCTCGAATAGGCTCTCTTGTAGCCTCAGGGCTCTAGACATCAGGATAGGTTTTTCTCTGATGTGTCAGATATCTGATTCCCCTTATTGAAGCAAGCATGTCTGGGGTGAGATCCCAGGGGTCAATAATAATCAGGGAGCTCCTGAGAATTCTCAGGGCCCTTGGACAGTCTGTGCTGTCCCCAGGCCTAGCACAGTGCCTGGGACTGAGAAGGCATTTCGTTGTGCTGAAGAATCTGTAGTTACTGTGCAAAGTGTGTTCTGGGTCATAAAAAGATTGACAAAGCCAGAAAACTCGTCAGAGGCAGGGTAAGAGAATGCGTCGTGCTGACTATATGATATGAAGCCAGGAGTGATATTAAAACTATTTAATAACTAGAACTACACAGGCACTTACTAAACAGAGTGAATTCCGGCTGAAAATCAGCTCTGTTTATAGCAATGGTAAGACCTCTTTGGGGTCTGGCTCACTTATTCTTTTCACAAAAATTGGGGACGGAGAGATGGATTGGCACACATTAGGCTTTGAACAATGCCTCCAGAATTTGGGGTGCAAACTGAGGCCACTAGTGGATTAGAACTTTATTTTGACAAGTAGGGCTATAAACTTTTATTTAAGTGTGGTTTTCCAGGACCCATCAGCTCCAAGTCAAGTAGTTGTTTCACTCTAGTTGTGGAGGGCGCAGCTCACAGTGGCCCATGTGGGGATCGAACCGGCAACCTTATTGTTAAAGAGCACTGTGCTCTAAACAACTGAGCTAACGGGCCGCCCAAGTAAGGCTATAATGGCTGGAAATGGGGCTCTGCCCCCGGTGATCATGTGTATTGTCCTGATGACATCATCCCTAACACCAGAATGCAAGGAGCCAAGACCATAACAGAGTCTAATTTTTCAGAGTCCTCAGCATCAGAGAGGGACAAAGCAGCCTTCAGAGACTTTCTGGGCCTCATCTTGACCTGAGAATGTCCTGCCAGAAGACCTGACATCTGGGTCCTTCTGGATGGACGTCGTGGTAGCAGTATACACGCCTTTGTTCTGGCTTCTCCCCAAGGAACATGCTGGTCCTAACGGCAGAGCAAGCCTTGTCTGTCCTCTGCACTCTGGAAGTCCCTACGGAGAGGTAGGGGCAGCTGAATGCAGCCACTAGTCATTGTCTGATCATGCAGGTGGTTCTAAGAGTGCTTAGCTACGACTTTTTCAGAACAGAGGATATTCCTCAAGTTAGGATGGCCTTGGCTGGCTCCTGTTATTTGGGCTTATACGTGAGATTTTAGCTGAGTGGTTGCCCAGACTCGTTATTTGAAAATGCCAATCATTCAAAGTCAAGTGCCTGGTCTAAATGGCCAGGGCCATTTTCCTATCTCTGGGAGTGGTTTCGAGCTGCAGTGGTCACCCCTCAAGGCCCACTGAAGCCAGTTTCCATTGAGTTCATCTCTCCAAACCTTCAAGACTTTTTAATGTCATTCATGACCTTGGGAGCTGGCTTTGAACAGAATTAGATTCTTCAAAAAATAAGCCTAAGAGCAAAAGTCCGTTACCACGTTTCCCCCAAAATAAGACCTAGCTGATTATCAGCTCTAATGCATCTTTTAGAGCAAAAATTAATATAAGACCCAGTCTTATATAATACAGTATAGTATAATATAATATAATATAATATAATATAATATAATATAATACTGGGTCTTATGTAAGACCGGGTCTTATATTAATTTTTGCTCCAAAAGATGCATTAGAGCTGATGGTTTGGCTAGGTCTTATTTTGGGGGAAACAAGGTAGTGACGTGGTGGCCCCACGTACATGGTTGGAGGCTCTGAGCCAGGCAGACATGGGAGGCTGAGTTAGGATAGGCTGGATGAGGGCAGAAGAAAGCAGGTCCATGGTTTCCTGGAGAGATTTTGCTCACTTGGGGGTCCAAAGGATATTCCTTTTATTTTGCGGAAGTCCATTGACATGGTGGTGATGGGAAAGTGAGTGTTTGAATACCTATGGTACCCAGATTGTCCCTGGTGATATATGGGTATGTCAGTTGACTGCAGAAACCTGGTCAAGTCAACCTCAAGTATTTGAATTACATGTTTGGGAGAGGGGGCATTGACCCTGACTTACCTTCTAGAAGAAGGAGAAGGATTTAAGGGTCAGGACCATCCAGGGAATGAAATGAGGCACTAGATCCACACTCAAGCAGTGGACTTGGCTGGAATCCAGCCTTCTCAAGATTCTGCTACTGTAGAAGAGAGCTCTGGGAAGCTGCCAGCCACTGTAGGTTAGTCTCACTGCTTCCAGAAAGGATTGTTCAGACCTAGAATGATGCAGAAAATGGGCTCTCTCTAGTCCGGGCGTGGTCCAGGTGACAGCATACCATGGCACATGCCCGGACTGGTGCAGTTAGGATGTAGCTGATGGACTTGTCATCTGGTCTACACTTGCCAGCAGGGCCCCTGAATAGGAGCTGCGTTATCTCTGGCGATCTCAGGATCGATGCAGAAGATATTATTTGCATTGCCAGAGTGTCTGAGGAGCAGTACGTGAGGTATACAAAGTGTGCTGGATGTGGCCCAGATCAAGTCCGTCAAGCTGAAACTTGACATCTTCTAGGCTGGGGATCCATGTATATCATCACCATCTCAGTGCAGCTTCTGCAAGCCCCGGTGTATCCACATCCACATCATACTCTATTAGCTGCCTCCAGGACCATTCCAGTAAATTTCCAGCCACTTCTGGAACCAGCCAAGGGATAGGGACTGACTATGCTGTAAACAAAGTTTCAAATTAGCAAACAAAAATTACTTTCAAAAGGTATAAAGTACAAAAAATGTAACATTGTAAGTGTCTGTAGTCTATAGATCTGACTTAATCACAGGTTTTCAGTGGCCCAAGCCTCTTTTATTTAATTAATTTATTTTTTAAGTGTGTTTTTCCAGGATCCATCAGCTCCAAGTCAAGTAGTTGTTTCAATCTAGTTGTGGAGGGTGCAGCTCACAATGGCCCTTGTGGGGATCGAACCCGCAACCTTGTTGCTAAGAGCACTGTGCTCTAACCAACTGAGCTAACCAGTTGCCCCCAACCCAAGTCTACTTTATAGTGTTTATGCCACAAACCACCTAGAGCACAGGCCAGGTTATAGGTAGATGAGATACCTCCAAAAACATAAAACCCCATTCTGTTCACCAATAATCATTGCATACCCCTCATTAAATTAATAAACAAATTAACCGGAACACTATGAAATGCTTTTAATTAAAATTACCTTAAAACCAGCCCGATTTCTCAGCATTTCAAATGCAAATTCCATCACTGACTGCTTTAACAAAAATTGTCTCTAAAGAAAAGTCATCTTGATTAAATTAAAGGAAAAATTATGTCATGGAAAATATTTATAAACATGTCGTTATTTGCCAAGCTATCTTGCGATCAAAAACTCAATTCTTCATTTTTTGTATGGTCTGTATTTTTTGAATATAAATCTGCTAGACAATTCTATACTTTCCCTTAGCAGAATTGGCTACTCTTGTACAATTGTGCACTGAATTATACACAAAAGAGCATTTTCACATTTGCTCTCTGCTGCCATAAAGGTAACATAACAATTGGCAATTCTAGGCCTACAGCAATTCATTAATAATTCTCTTCCCCTAAAACAATGAATGTTCTGAGTGACTGTTTACCCAAGTTTCTTCGTAAGTTTTTTGTTGTTGTTTTTTATTGGGGAATACTGGGGAACAGTGTGTTTTTCCAGGATCCATCAACTCCAGGTTAAGTCGTTGTTTTCAATCCAGTTGTGGAGGGTGCAGCTCACTGGCCCATGTGGGAATCGAACTAGCGACATTGGTGTTATGAGCACTGTGCTCTAACCACTGGGCAAACTGGCTGCCCCGTAAGCTTATTTTTTAATGTCCTTCCCTGATTCTTATCATTGCCACCTGCAAAACCATCAACGTTTGACATCCTGCAGAACTTCTCCAGATCAATACAGATCAAACCCTGATTTTTAATTTAAATATTACCCTACTCCATTAAGTGAGATCCTTTTATAAAAGCATTTCCAAAACCAAAGTATACTTTCAAATGTTCAATTCAAGTACAAATACCGAGATCATTCACACACTAACAGACTTCTAACAAAATTGATAGCAATTCAAATGGAACAAATCATTGGTGGTGGGGGTGGGGTGGGGGGGACACCTAGTAAGTGGGGCAGGAGCAGGATTCTAAAGCAGGGGTAAATTTTAGCATTGTTCCCAGATCTACTCCCTGGGCCTAACAGGGTTCCTTCACTTCTTTAAAAACAATAGAGGGCTTTGTACCACACAACGGTCTCTATCTTTCCAATTAAAAAGAAAAAAAGAGAAGAAAAAGTTTTATATTTTCACCTTTCAACTTTATAATAATCGAAGTTCATAGCTTCTCAACTCTTTCAGGTCTCTGGTTCTCTGAGGCTCAGGATTATTTGTTCTCCTGGATGTTCTTTGCTCCTTGCTGAGTCATTCGGGAGGCTTGGTCACATTGCTCGGGCCCTCTGCCTTCCCCAGGCTGGAAGCCAGCATCTCTTACATTTCAATTGCCATTGTACAGTTCCAATGAGGTCATCGATTAATATTGTACCTGTAATGTTTTCTCCTGCTAAGCTTTCTGGGTGCTGTCTCTCTCCTCTTCCCACCGCACCCCACCCCCATCTCCTAGTCTTTATTCTTTTGCCCCACCCGCCAAATGAGCACACCTCACCCACTACGTCTTGCAAGGGCACCTCACTTCCTAAAGCCCAGAATGACAAGTTGTACAGAGTCTGAGGGTAGAAATCAAAGAATTCACAAAGACTTCGAAGACGTTATTGTATCATGAAGTAATAAGGTTGAAATAGCAATGTTTTTGATGCTGCTGTGTCAGAGGCATTACCTACATCCATAGCTGATCCTAAAACAAAAGGGAAATACATGTATTTCATCGAGTATAAGACACCTTGGTTGTAAGACTCATTATTACTTATTGTAATGTTAAGAAGAATAACCCTATTAACTATATTGTAACCTGCCATGGATTGCAAATTGCATTCTCATTTCAGAGAGGTTAAAAAAAAACAACACAAGTGCCTCTTAGAATTGATGGCAAGGAATTAATTTTATAGACAAGGAAGCTGAAGTTCAGAGAAGCTGGGTACTGTGGCCAGAACCACAGAACTAATGAGAGGCAGAGCTGCGTTTTAGATCCTTCCAGCGTCCTCTGTCTCTCCAGAGGTTTGAAGCCATTTTTTTCTTTCTTTCTTTCTCTTGAGCAGTTTCTTTTTCCTTGCCCGCCTCTTCTCAGCAACCAGTTTCTAAACTGTCCTGGAAACTAGGTCCTCCCCTTCAAGTTACTGGACGGCTAATGGAACTGAAACATACTGCCTTTTGAGAGCTTCCCTTCTTCACGATGCCTAATTATAGAGGCTGTCCATCCTGCTGCTGCTTATTTATTTTTGGCAGTGGTAGGGTGGGAGGGGGAGGAGGGGGTGTTGGTGATGGCTATGCAAGCTTTCTTCTCCCCCCCCAGCACCTTGCTTCTCTACTTCTTGCCCCAAGGCAGCCAGGGAGGGCTGCAGGGCTTGCAAGTGGATTAATAAAAGCTGATTTAGAGAGATAGAGGCTGCTGGGAAAATCTACCCACACCCTCCTGTCAGCTCTTGCTCTTCTCTGTCAAACGAGCTGCCCTCTGATATCTAACTCAGCTTCGCCCCTTAGACTTTGGAGTTTTGCCCTCTCTGAATGGATGTTCTGTATCTCCAGAGGTGAACTCCCAATTGCTGAGCCCACTGCCCACTTACTCGGTTCATTCAATCGGTGATTCGATCAATATTTAGTGATCACCTATTATACACAGGTATTCTGAAGATGGTTGACAAACCAACACACACAGTTCCTGCCCTCACGAGATTCACAGCCTAGCGAGAGAGACAGATGTCATCAATGAACCTTGTAAATAAGTGCAAAATCACAACTGTGATAAAAGGTTCTCAGCAAGAGCTATGGCAGAGACAGGCAGACTCCCCAAATATTCGGTGTGCTCCCTTACATTTCCCCTTACAGTTTGGGTTGGGCCCAAATTAATGTAATTAATTCTGGCCAAGGACCTTGGGTGGACGTGATGTGGGTCCCCTCTAGAGGAAGGGAAAGACTCTAAGAGCTGGTGCAGCTCTTTCAATCCTCTTTGCTCTGCTCTGATGACCTTGGGTACCATGTAGATGGTGTAGCTCTGAGATCAGGGAGGGCTACACAACCCACATTGAACTTCACATTTCGGGGAAAGAAACCTCTGTTGTGCTTGCTCACTGAGACCTGAGGTTTGACTTGGCAGCTGGTGGTAATTACCTTAACTAATACAAATTACATGTTCATATGAAGGAAAAAGGGGAAAAAGAACTGATGAGGCGAGGCCAGAAAAAGCATCCTTAGGAAAGTGATATTTAGACCAGGGTCCAAAGGAAGAGTGGGTGTTAACTTGTAGAACAACGTGGGGAGGAGCATTCAGACAGACTGACAGCTTATGCAAATGTCCTGTGGTTAGAGGGGAAGGGTATAGGGATGAGCAAAGGGGAGGGACAGGAGAGCTCGGTGGGAGGAGCTCCCACTCACTATCTGGCTGATCTGGAACAAAGCCTGACATCCAGGCCACCCATTAGGACCACTGCCGCCCGAGTTCTCTGGACTGCCATGGGCTGCAGGATAGGTCACCTAGGCTTGAAATGGGCTCAGCTTTGCCCTCCCACCTCCTCGGCCCCTCACAGCCAGCTAGTAGCCACCTGGGCAGTGTCTTGCTCACGGCCTACTCCTCTGTGTTGCCCTATCTATTCTGCTAATAGGACTACAGGGGCCTAGGGAGGGATGGAGGCAGGGGTCCTGGGAAGCTCTTACCCATCATTGCTGGAGGGTGGAACCAGATGCTGTGAGAGGAGAGTGAGGGTCAACATTAAATGAGGACCATGGTGAGGACCACAGGGCGTGGGGGTGGGAGGCCCTGAGGCCTGTGGAGGCCAAACTGACCTGGGGCCGGCTCTCAGGTGGGGCCTCCCTCTTGTGAACAAGGCAGTGTAATGCAGCATGCTGGATTGCCCAGTTCATGTTTCTGGGGTGCCCAGAGGCCTAAAGGGGATGTGAGAGGCCAGGAAGCCCCTGTTCCCACCCAAACTTGTGCTATCGTCCTCCCTTGTTTCACCTCCGTCTGACCAAGGTTGTCTCTCCCATCTCCCAGGTGCAGCTCTACCTGTCACACACCTGATCCAAACCCTGCTAAGAGCTCTCCTTTGAGCACAAAGGAAACTCAGGACTGGAGCCAAGGACCCCTAAGCTCCAGCCTCTGACCACTTTCCCATTGCCCCCCTTCCCAGTCCTGCCCTGAGCTAGATCTAACGACTGTCCCATCTTTCTCTGGCGAGTCTCAACCCTCTGGGTTCTCTGAGGGTTTGTCAACCCTCTGGGGCAGGACAAGATGGCTTTCCCCACACAAAGGACCCACTGCAGTAGATCTCATCCTTGCTTAACCAATATCCAGTCCCTCCTTCTTCTTTGAATTTAGTTCCATGTAGCAGTGAGCCCAGGCTCAGGGTTTAACTCTACCACGGTAGCCTTGTCTCAGTTCTCTTGCGGTCAGGAAAGGCCACACGTCTTCATTTTCACAAAGAGACCTAAGTGGGAATCTGCTAGGGGTGAGGGAGTGTGTTCTGGAAAAGCTTTTGCTTTCCTGATAACAGAGGACATACATGGTTGGTACTACCATTCTTCCTTCCTTGACAGTAGAAGTGATGGCTGGAGCAGGGGCAGCTATGTTTGAACCATAAGGAAATGGATGACAGTGACCACCCTGTCATCAAAAGGCTATTGAATAGCCAACATCTGTCTACTTCTGGACTTCTTATTATGTATACCCTCTACTTATGTAAGCCACTGTAGTCATTTTCTGTTGCTTACAGCTGAGTGTCATTCTTACCTGATACACTTATCCAGGAGCCCAGCCTCAGATTTCTTTGCTTTCCTCAATTCCGGTGGCTCTTAACTCTGCTCCATGTCAGCACCACACCACATCCAAATCCTAGACCTTGTCACCTTGAACTATTCCATGCCTGAAATAACTGATACAAACCGCTAATTTTCTGACCCAAACTCTGATCCTTCCTTATTCCTGGAGTGACTATAAAAGAGTGCTATTAAGTTAGAAAGTTATGCTGGACTCTCTTTGGAAAGGGTCAGGATCGCATGTTAATTCTTGTTAATATTTCTTTCCAACGTTCGCCCGAGGTTGAGCCCTGCTGCCGTTCGTATCCTCCTGGTTTTCCTTGTGTTCCACACAGACCTGCCCACCTTCCCTTGTCTCCAGGACGAGGCGTCCCTCCTCAAGCTCACGTCAGCCCCTCCCAAGTGCACTTGGTTTTGTTCCCTCTGGTGCCTCCAGCACTTGCTCCACTTCTTCCTGTCTCCCTGATGTCCTCAACCTCTTCCCACTTCCTCTCCACCTGGAAACATGCTCAAGCTTCCCCCGCCCCCAAAGCACCTTCCTTTGATGCTGTGTTCCCTGCTTGCACTCTTTCTTCTCTTTCCTTTCGCCCTGAGCTTGTTTGAAGAGCCAGCTTCCTTGGGTAAGTCTATTCCTCACCACTGAATCGTTTCCTGCTCCACACCTCTCGTTTTGCTCCTACCAGACCTGTGACTATTGACAGAAGTCTCCGGAGACTTCCCGATTAGCAGGCAAACTGAATACATTTCAGTTCGTATCTTTCTGTACTGCTTGATTGCGCTGACTCTTGTTCTTGAGACTTCCCACTTGCTTGGCTTCCGACAGCCTCTTGCCTGGTGTCCCTTCTACTCATCAGTGGATTCTTCTGCGGCTCTTGGACGGAGGCTCGGGGTCTTGGGATCTGAGTCTCGCTCCTTGGGGTTCCATGCTGAGCGCAGTGCTCTTCTCTCTCACACTCCTCATCCACGTTAGGATTTCCAGCCCCTCTATGCTGCCAGTGCTCTGATATCTATCTTCAGCCCTGACACGGCAGCTAAGGTTTAAAACGCTTCTCTTTTATCTGTGGATTGTATATATTGCTGCTCCATGAACGTGGCCACATGGCTGACCACCAAGTCCACGCTCCTCCCGATGACATATGTGCCCTCGGGTCTCGGCTCCTGCTCTTTCTTCAGCCTCACTCTGTCTAGTCGTTCCAGACTGACAAGACTTCCCAGGGCGCGCCGTGATGCCTCATGCCTCTGCCTTGTGACACGTGCAGCCTGGAACTCCCTTCCGCTCCTTTCTCCTTTGCTTCTTTCTGACTCATCCTTGGTGCTCACCTTAGGCATCACCTCTCTCTGCCAGGAAGCTTTACCTGGTTGGTGTCCTCAGGCAGAACCACGTGCCCCCTCTCTGGGCATGCCTCTGCCACCGCACGCATCTCAGCACAGTATCTCAAACGGCCAGACCCAGCCTCTTTCTCTCCCCCCCCCCCCCACCCGCCATCCGTCTCTTCTCTGTCCCTCCCCACATCTCCAATCTCTCTGTCTCTCACGGCCTCCACATTATCTCAAATGGCCAGACCCAGCCTCTCTCTCTCTCCCCGTCTCCCACCCTCCCTCCCTCTCTCCCTTCTCTGTCTCTCCCCACCTCTCCACCCCTCCACCTCTGTATCTCGGCAGCCTGCACCCCTCTGTCCTCTGCACATTTTCTCCAGTCTCCCCTTAACAGCTGGGGAAGCTTGGCCCTGCATGTGGCACCAACTCTAGCTCCACCGCGTGTCCCGGCTGCAGTGCCCTGGGCCAGCTTCCGAGCAGCAGCAGCACCTTAGGGACTCTAGGACTCACGTCCATGTCCCCAGGAGGAAGTGACTGGCCCACCTGGGGTCAGGGATGACCCTTGGGCAAACTGAGGTTGGGGTTAGAGAGAGCTCTCCTGGAACACAGGCCGCCTCCCTGAGCTGTGGCCCGAAGGAAACGAACTCCCCTCTAGTATAACTGATTAGAAAAAAAAGGAGTTTCTAGAAAACAGCATTAAATCTGGCTCCTCTTCCCCATGCCCAGAGCCACATTCTCTGAGTGGATTATGCTTCTTTTTTCTAACTTTTAATTTTTATTTTTTAAAATTAGTTTCAGGTGTGCAAAACAATGTACTAGTTAGGCATTCCCACCACTCACAAAGTGATAACCCTCCTCCCCATGGATTATGGTTCTTATGAAGCTATCTGGGCAGGCTTTTCTTCTAGTACATCTGGCTCTTAATGCCGCATCAGGATTCATGTGTTTGTCAAAAATCAGAATTTTGTGGTCATTGATTCTTTGTCCGAAGTCCCCTTCTTTAAGGGCTCACAGAAACGATATTGGCTCAGTCCGCAGACTGGTTTCAAGAAGGCCTGAGCTGGCAGGGGTCACTTGGGTGGTCTGACACCCTGTAGAAGCCCTGCCTTGACTTTCTTGGGCCCTCACTCCTTGGAGACTGGTTGGGTGATCTGGGTTGGGGGTGGCATGGGTTCAGACACCCAGGGACCCCTGGGCTCTCAAGGGGCATGTGGCAGCACTGTGGGAAGGACAACTCTGTAGGGTGCCCAGCTGGACCTGGGCCCAGAATGCCGTTCTTCCAGGACTATGCCGTGACATACGCACACATAAATGATCTCCCCATCCCTTACCACCTTTGCTTATTTGTTTCTCTTCATAGAACTTTGAATCTGACATGCCATGTAGTTCATTTTATTTATTTGTTGTCTTCCTTCCACACACTCTAGAATGTAGATACCATAAGGGCAGGGACTTTTTTTGTTTCTTTTGTTCGCTTATGCACCCCTAGGACTTAGGACAGGTGCATAGTAGGTA
Organism: Rhinolophus ferrumequinum; assembly: GCF_004115265.2. Lineage (NCBI taxonomy): Eukaryota > Metazoa > Chordata > Mammalia > Chiroptera > Rhinolophidae > Rhinolophus > Rhinolophus ferrumequinum. The sequence continues at coordinate 7,522,660 of NC_046291.1, forward strand.
CCTAAGTATTTGCTGAAGGAATGGATGAATTACTAGGAGCCAGGTCTGTGCGGGGTGCTGGACAAATCCAGTCCACACTCGGGATTCAGAGACGGCTTTCTGCAGCCAGCATGCCTAAGCTGCGTCTCTCAGCATCAGCCAGGTGAACCTGGGTAGGAAGAGGAAAAAAGGCACCACAAGCAAAGACTCAAAAGGAAGGACCAGCCTGCTGTATGCTTGGACTGGCTGTCCTCAGCGCGAAAAGGCTTGTGATGTGGGTGCAGCTGCATCCGGGGGGTCCAGGTAGGCAGATACTGATGAGGTGAGATCAGAACTGAAGCTACAGGTGTCCCTCTTTGAGGTGGGGTAAGGACTCTCACCCTTGTGCTGGGACTCCATGTAGGACCACAAGGGGTGTGTGGCGGCCTCTCCTAGGAAATGAAAAACCAAGCCCCTCTGCAGTCAATCACCCTGGACCACAGAGCCAGGGAAACTTTGGAATTCAGTCTGTAACAGTAGAGAGGTTAGGATCTTGGTCAGCAGAGGGACAGCAGGACCTAGGACCTGGCGACAGGCACCTGAGATGGCAGGGGGGTCCAGTGACTGGATGGAGATGTCAATCAGATGCCTCGTTTTGGCTGCTGTCGCCGCAGGGAAAGGGTCCTGTACAGAAGAAGGCTTCCTTGTTCTCCCCTGGGATGGTGCCCTGCTCTGCTTTGGCACAGGGCCCCACCCTTGCCTCCTGAGGTTCCGATGCTGACTTTGCAGTCTCCTGCTCAGCGTGGTCTCTGAAGGCCACTCTGGGGGAAGCCGAGTCGGTCCACAAGCTGCACCCCTAAGCCTTTTTGCTGCACCTGGGCTCTGAGTCCTCTCTGCTGCACCTGGGCTCTGAGTCCTGTCACTGCCTATCTTCACGATGAGTTCCCGCTGAGGCCCCTTCTGCCACCAAACCTCATAGGACAATCTCAGTCCCTCAGAGATGCTCTCGCTATACTGAAGGTCAAAGGATGGTGGCCAGGGTCTGGGTTGCTTTTGTCCTGTTAGGTTCCTTGACTCCTATGCAAATCTTCCCACCTGTCCCCAGGCGATCTCAGCAGAGCAAGGGGACAGGGTCACAGTGTCCTTGAACACTGTGGTTGCTGCATACTCAGAAGCTACTCTGTGGCCCCACAATGCTCCAGCAGTGTCACACCACCAACTCACTCCATCCAGCTCCTACTGGGGCAGAAAACCCATCGGAGGTCAGCCTGGTTGGCATTGCACTTGGTTCCACATTAGCTATTTGCTTATGCCCCAACTGCCCTGCTATGTCAGAGGAGCTCCTCTGGGATGTTCCCTGTCTAGACTAGCAGCTCTTTCTAAGTCCAGCCCATGCTCCCAAGATGTAAGAGTGTCTCTGGCAGAGCTCAGATGTGGGGTGGGCCTCGCTTAACCAAGACTTCCCTCAGGTTGGTGCAGATGTGGCTACATCCCAGGCAGGTACAGACAGCCTCTCCCCAGAGGCCTGCGTAGGGAGTAGGGCTGGGGTAGGGTGGGGAGAGCAGGAGAAGGATTTCCTCTCCCCTCTGCCTGCTCTTGTTTATATCCTACCACCTCCCACTTTGCGTTCCCCATCCCCTCTCTTCCTCAAAGCTCAGTATTTCCTTGGCTGGAGGAGCCAGCTCTTCCTTTGCTTCCGCAAAGGATGAGGAAAGCACATTTGTTTCAAAGCTAACTTGGCGTAGGGGGGGCAGGTGGGTAGTAATTCAGAATATCTTTTCCAAGGCAATAGTCTGACTTGCAAGGCTATTTTTTCTTTTCTATAGAAGTTGAATAACCCCTAGTTTTTTCCCCTTAATTTTAACTTCTATAACAGATCCTAAAAATTCCCAAGGTAGATAAATGCAGCACAGACTAAGGTGGAAATTCAAGGTCTCATTAATATTCCTTAAACAAATGGCACACTTTTCTACTCATTTATTCCTTATGTAGAAAGTTCTTCTCTAAAAAAAACACAAACGGTTTGTTTGGCTGTTTGAGGAAAGAACTGAGCTCTCCTCTTTGTGTCTCTCTTAGTATTTCTGGATAATGAATGAGTCAAACAATGAAGGAATCTGTTGGAGGCAGCCCTTTATTCTCTCGTCTCAAGTTCTATCATCCTGCTCCATTTCCGGCCTCCCTTGTATCCCACACAGCTGTCCTACATATTACAGAAGAGTGGGGGGTACCTACCCCTGGTCATCTGCTGTGGAAAAACCATTCCCCTGGGAGACAATGCCAGGACCTCAGACGCAACCTGGACAGTGGCGAGCACAGCATGCTCCCTGCAGTTGTCAAGGGGACACAAATGGGTGAGCCTCGATAGTCCCCTGCACTCTGCCATTTGGGAATTTGCTGGCAGATGACAAAGGGGAAATACGTCGCATTTCTTCATACCTGCTGTATTTACTGAGTATTTATGGTGCACCTGTTGTGTGTCATCCAAGGAGAAGGCTGAAAGAGACAACTGAGTCCCTGGCTCTGTGGGATGCCCTCTGTAGGTAGGATGCGAAGCTCGCACGTGGAACACACCACAGCAACGCGGACACAGTGGCTCCGTCCCCACCCTCCCTGCCCTGCACGGGAACCCACGCAGCCCCCTTTGCCCGACATCTCATCTTTGGCACCTAGTGGTTAAAAATCTGGGGCTTGTCTCCTGAGTGAGCAGTTCGGATCCTGCCTCTGCTACTTACTAGTTCTGTGACTTCTTTAATCTTTCTGAGCCTCAATTTCGTCATCTATAAATTGGAGATTATACTAGTACTCACACCATAGGGTTTTGTGACGATTAGATGAGGTCGTGTTTGGAAAGGCTTAGCTCCATACCTGACATACCAGGCGTCAGGGATTCTGTGATGACTGATACCCACCCGCCTGCAGTCTAACAAACTCTGGCTGTGAGCTCTGAGCTGCAGGGTAAAGAGATGGAGGGCTTTAGACTCTGGCTTGGGAAAAAGACAAACCCACAGGGAGAAAACAGGACAAAGTAAGAGCCGAACTGGAATACTGGCTACAAATATATTGGGGATTTATATTAAGAAGAAAAGCTGGGAGGACTTGGGTGGCAAAGGAGGTCTGGTCTCAGCAGCCAGAGCTCTGATGGGACCAGAGGGACCGTCTTTGGTTAAGTAAAGGCCATTCTCAGGAGGCTGAGGTCTGACCAGTTCAGGCTGAGCACCTTGTATGCCCAGACAGTGGGCTCTGAACACTTTCTACAGCCCCAAGGCAGTTTGCTCTTAGATGGATTAAGCACCTACTATGGGGTAAGCACAGATTTGTCGAACAGCTCCGGCTTCACAAAACATCACTTAGAGAAGTATAAATATATGACCTCGAGACTTGCTGTTAAATATATACCTAGAGGCTTCCTGGGTAGGTGTTTGGCAGAGCTGAGAAGCTCACTTGTTTTTCTGTGACGAAAACCCAATTTAGAAGTTTTTCAGAATAAATCTAAACTTGGTTTGGTAAGGTTGTACTCTGTCATCCCTGACCCTCCCTTATTTTTCTAGTCTTGCAAAGCTTCTCTACTTAGAACAAATATTGGGTACAACTTGTTGTTTTTTAAATTCAAATACCCATTAACCTTGGTTTTCTGGTTACGCAGAATAGATGATTCTTAGGAGATGCAGCTGAAGCCTTAGGGCTGATGGTGGTTCCCAAACTCACTCTCAAATGTTCCAAACACAGGGAAATAGAGAATAAGGCAAAATACGAACAACCGTTGAATCTCGATGGAGGGTTTGTGATTGGCTGTTGTCCCGCTCTTTCCATTTTTCTCTACGTTTGGAAATTGTCAAATGAAAAGGTGGAGAAAATCCATTAACTATAGGAGAACAAGTGAGGTAAGAGGAGCAGCCCTCCCTCCTGGCCAGTTGGTTTGGGCTCCAGCTTGGGGCACTTTCATTTTCATGCCCAGAGCTGGAGAGTTTTCCTTGCCACACTTCAGAGTTCTTCAGAACTGGGCATTCCACTGTTCTCTGCTTTGGGGCCACCTCTCTGCCTGTCTGGCTTCATCCTCAGCCTGCTGGACTTTCTGAGGACCCCGAGGCCCTGCCCTGACTGCCATGGCAACAGAGGAGGCTGAGAGAGGACGGAGAACCTCTTACCGTGAAGATTTCCAGATGTGGGTTCTTTTAGGGACCTGTTGCATAAACCTCTAGAATTCCTGAGCCAGCACCTATCAACCTATCAGTCCCAAGTGTTGGGCAGAGAGCTGGGTGTCGGGTCCCTCTCCTTAGTCTGGGGTGGGGGTGAAGGGTTGAGGAACCAGGTCTTGTGGAGGAAATATGATTGCACGGGACTTATTGAGAGATTGATGCTTTGTTGATGGAGTTTTAAGAGTGACTTAAACTCCACTCTTTTGACTTTATTTGCTAACTTTAGACCTAACCTCCATGTAGCATGTGATGGCATTATGTAATAAAGTGCTCATTCATTCATTCATTCCACCCATACTGACCGAGTGCTGATTTTGGGCCCAGCACTTTGACAGCAGTGGGGACACAGGACGCCACTGTGCCTTCGGATGGCAGTTGCCCCAGGCGCTGGGAGAGGAAAGCTCCCTTTGAGAGCCAATGGTCAGGGCAGGTTTCCTCAGAGGGGTGGACTGGGGCAGGTAACAGAGGGGTTGAAATTAGACAGAGGGAGGTGCCTTCTTGGGGCGGTGTGGAGGACACCATGAATGAAAGCGCCATCTGATCAGTGTGCATTCTCTGGGTGGATGGAGATTAGTGGGCCTCAGTCAGGCTGGGGAAAACCTAAAATTAGCCTGACCAGCTGGGCCTGGGCTGTGTGGGACTCCTTACACCCCTGGCCTCCTCGGGTTTCAGAAAGCACGAGTGTGTGCAGGAACAGCGTGCTTTGCGCAGGTCACGGCAGGCAGAACAGGACACCTGGGGCAAGCTGAGCAGGGGTGCAGCTCCCAACTGGAACATGGCCTCCCATGGGGGGCTCCCCAGTCCTGCAGGGCCTGGCAAGAGGGAAGGGGGAGCCCCTGCCCTTTCCCTCTCCTTCTTGACACCGCTTCCTCTTTCGCTTCCTCTTTCCTCTTCCCAATCTGCAGGCCCTGGCTATGTGTCCAGGAGCAGGTCAGAGCGCTGCCTGGGCCAGGAAAACAGAGACTGCACCGGGCAAGCCCGGTCAGGGGGCAGAGGCCTGGACAGGCAGGGGCCTGGGGCCCCGGGGGAGCAGTCAGAACACCTCATCCTGCCGCACTGTACCCTGTGCCAACCTCCTTTCTGACCTTGCCTGACGTTCCCTCCGTTAGTCACTGCCAGCAAATGGTGGGTGCTGATTCAAGCCTTAGAAATTGTTTGAGAGGCGAATCTTGCCTTAGAAGGCGTCAGAGCTGACCTGAGTTTGTAAAGAGCAGTGTGTGGCATGGTGTGAGTGGCAAGTTGACAAGCCAGTCTGGTGGTGGCGACAGAAGTGGGGGCTGCGTAGCTGGGCCACCTTTTCAGTGTCCCTCACCCCCTTCCCACGCAGTGCCCATCCACAACGTGCTTCCTGTTATGGGCCGAATCACGTCCGCCCAAATTCATTTGTTGAAGTGCTAATCCCCTGTGCCTCAGAATGTGACTGTATTTGGAGACAGGGTCTTTACAAAGGTAATCACGTGAAAAATGAGGGTGGGTCCTGATCCAATGACTGTGGTCCTTGTAAGAACAGGAGATTAGGACACAGACACACACAGAGGGAAGACGATGTGAGGATACAGGGAGAAGCGACCATCTGCAAGCCACCGACAGAGGCCTCAGGAGAAACCACACCTGCCCACTTGACCTCAGCCTTCCAGCCTCCAGGACTGTGAGGAAACAAGTTCCACTTGTGTAAGTGAGCCAGTCTGGTTCTCGTTATGGTAGCCAACTAACACAGTCCCTTTCCCCAGAATCCCCTGCTTGGTGCCCTCTGTCTTCTCCTCCTCCTCCAGTCTGGAGGGCTTTTCTGCTGGGTGACCAACTGCAGCTTTCCCAAAGCTCTAAGACAATTTGCAAATGCCAGCTCTGATCGTGAAGGCGCCTTACCTGCAACTGTGCCGGAAGCTTCTGGAGAATGAAGCCCTACTGAGCGTGGGCAGGAAGGCCCAGGAAGCCTTCCTAAGCAGGTGTGATGAGATCAAGCCTCTACTGCCGTGACCCGGATCCCTCCGCGGAAGCTAACAATGGCCCTTCTTTACCGAGTTTTCAGAACATCGCCACAGTTCCCTGTACCCTGCAAGGCAACCCACATGGCTGGCAGCATGATTTCTTGAAATGGTAACTTGGGGTTCGTCTCCTTGCACGCCTGCCTCCACCCCCTTTCCAGCACAGCACCACGCTTTGTGTGACTTGGCCTTGGGCATTGGTGGAGCCCAGCGTGGCCTGTCGACCAAGACTCCAGCGGGGGTGCAAACTGGCCGTTTACAGGCTACAGACACATTCACTCGGGGCCATGCAAGATTTTTAAATTTGTTGAATTAGTTGCCAACGTTTAAAATTGGGAGGTTTTTACACAAAATCATTTTCTGACCTCTCTTGAAATATTAGAAGATGGGATCTCCATTTAGCGTGACCAGCTATCCCGGTTTACCTGCCATTCTGTTTTAGCACCAAAAGTCCCACATCCCAGGAAATCCTGTACAGGTTATGAGCATCTATAGCTCACTCTCACTCTCTCTCCAGGTCTCATTGGCCCCACCAGGTCTCATTGGTTGACATGTGTCTCTCTCCTACCATCCATATGTTGAAATCCTAACACGCAGTACTTCAAAATATGGCCTTATTTGGAAATAGGGTCATTACAGATGTAATTAGTTAAGATGAGGTCACCCTAGAGAAGGGCGGGCCCCAATCCAGCATGACTGTATCCTTATAAAAAGGAGGAACTTGGACACAGAGAGACGCATGCCGGGAGGCCACACGGAGATGGAGGTAGAGATCTGGGTGATGTTGCTACAAGCCAAGGAATGCCAAGGATTGCCAGCAAACAGCAGACGCCAGGAGGGAGGCGGGGACAGGTCCTTTCCTGTACCTTCAGACGGAGCCTGGCCCTGCCAACACCTTGAATGTGGACTTCTGGACTCCAGAACTTTAAGACGATAGGTTTCTGTTGCGGGGCTTTGTTAGGGCAGCCCCAGCAAACTCATACAGACCCCAGCATTGTCTGTGGTTTAATGGCTCACACACTCAGCTGGCCTACCAGGCCCCAGGAAGCACTGGAGTTTTCACCTTGCAGACCCCCCAGCATTTAAGCCAGATGTTGATGAGGTCATTCTAGGTGTCCTGGGAGGTCAGGATGGACATTAGCCTGGAGACCAGCATAGACCCCCGGCCCTCAGGGGAGATAGTGTCAGGGGCCCCCAAGCAGCAAGGACCCCAGTACCCCACAACAATCAGAGGAAGTAGCCAAACCTGGTGTGGGGGGCCCTAGGTGGGGCACCTGGGCTGGCATCAGGTACCCAGGCTTGCCAAAGTTCCCCCACTCTGCTGGAGCACTGGGAATTGGGGAGGGGGGCACACCCTGTAAGTCTGGACAGCAAAGAAGTCAGGGGTGACCTTGATGTACAAAAGCCACAGGAGTCTCAAAGCCTCCTGGGTTTCAGTGGGAGGAAGAGGAGATCTCAGCGCGGATGGAAATCTAAGCCAGCCCCCTTCAAAACAGGGTCAGCCTCAGCATTCAGTTGATTTAAGGGCAATAAAGAATGTGAATGTGTTATTTATCCCCATTATACAGATAAGGCAAGTGAGGCTTAGAGCAGTTCAGTCTCTCAAGCTCATACCTCTAGGAAGTAGCAGAGCCAAATCCCAATAGCCTGGCCAGTGGAGCAGCTATCAATGGGGTCACCCAACCATGGCCGCTGTGATCCCTACGGGGTCCTGTCAGTGACCACGGTCTCTGTCTCTGCCCTCCTCATTCACAGCTTGTGCTTCAGGGTGGAACTTCCATTCTATTTCTCTCCATGTTTCCCAGGGTGATTTCAAGAAAGAAAGTCTGAGGAATGTGCCAAGTCCTCTAACGCAGAGTTCAGTGAGACCGTGATCCCAATGCTCGCTCCTGAGGTCTCATTTTCTATTCATTCATTCATTCATTCATTCATTCAGCACATACTGGTTAAATAGTTGAGGCAAGGTTCTAAGTGTGGGGGGCTAAAGCAGTGAATGAAATGGTCCTTCCCTCAAGGAGTAACTCTGTGTCTGGTGGTGACCCCTACTGTGGAGAAAAGAAAGCGGGCAGGGGAGCAGTCTATTAACACAGGAGTTCATAGAAAGCCTCTCGGTCGGTGTTATAGCCTGAAGGGCAATCACCCAGTGCTCTGGGGAAGGTTTCATAGACAAAGGGCCCAAGCTGGGAGCCCAGTCCCTGAGATGCTGGCCTGGTCCTGAGTCAGTGGTAGTGGGGCAGGTGGGAGGAGCCGGTAGTCTCTGTTTAGTAAAGATGGCTGTGTAGAGATGGATGACAGACTGGACGTGAGGGGGAAGTGGGAGAGGAAGAAGTGTGCAGGAGAACTCCCCACTGTGGTTTGAGCGACTTGCAGAATGTGGGTGTGGCTGGCTGAGGTGGGGCAGGCTGGGGGTGGGGTAGGGGCAGGTCTCCCTTGGGTGGAGTCCAGAGTTTGCTTTGGGATATGCTAATTAGAGATGTCTATTAGGCATGCAGGTGGCAGCTTCAAGGAGGAGAGAGAGGACTCCGCCCCACCGCCAGGACTCCTCTTTCCATCTTTGGGCTCATCCCGTAATGTTGCTGTGACAGGGAGGGCAGCCTTTTTGTTCTCCCATTCTTTTTGCTGTCATCCTCACATTTACTTGCTGTAGCCCACAGGCTCTGGATTTGGGGACTCTTAGGATGCTCCACAGCCCCCACCGTGTCAGCTCTGAGGTGGGGTTAGGGGGAGGGTGCACCAGAAGGATAGTCGTCCTTAGCACACAATCCCGCTGCCCACCTTCACATCCCTTCTTTGGCAGAGTGTGTGTGTTGGGGTGGGAGGTAACCTCTGAGAAGCAGCAAGGAAGGACAGTTTTCATCCCCTGCTCCCACGGTACCATGCTCATAGGGTCAGAGAGACTCGAGGGCAAGTGAGTGAGAGAGAGATAAGAGCACCACAGTCTCTGTGAAAACGGAGGCTGCACTGTGCTTGTGCATAGAAGCCCCATGCCTGTGAGTGAGATGGGGCAGTACATTCTAGAGAAGGAAAAAAATCTACCCACCAACGGCTTGTCCACATGCATTCCCTCCAGACCTGCAGCCCAGGCTCTGCCCCTCTCAGCTGTGGACTCTCCTGCCAGTCCTGGGGTCCTTGCTGCTGGTGGAGGGTGGTCCTGGGCCAGGCCCTGGCCCCAGCACTGGCCTCACCAAGGATCTAATGCCCGTCCTTGCTATACTGAGCTCTGCTGAGAGCAGTGTGCTAGGCCCAATGTCTAATTTCCCCTTTTGCCTATTATCAGGGCCCTGATTTTGGTGGGGTAGCTGCGTGCCCAGCTAGGATGCTTCCTAGGATAGTTGGTAGCTAGTGGTGGCCATGCTGATCCAGTTCTGCCCAATGAAATAAGAGGGGAAGTCAGTGGGTAGATATTGAAAAAGGAACTGACTCAAGTGGCATGTTTGTCAGCCATTTGCTTCTAATCGCTGACCTCACTCTTTCCCCTTTCTACCTTCCTGGATGCCTGGAGGTGCAGCAGCCATTTTTCAACCACGAGGATAAAAGCCAGATGCTAGGTGCCCTGAAGGAGGATGACAGGAGTCTGCATCCTGGCTGACACCCTTCAGCAGAGGCACCAGCCCTTGACTGCCTATTCTGAACTTATTTTTCTGCATGAGATTAAAAAAAAAAAAATCCTTTCTTTGTTTAAGCCCCCATTACTCTACTTCGTAGTCCTAACTGGTACACAGCCCATCCGATACAAACTCTGGTAGCTCCTTCTGAAATCTCAGCACCTACTCCAACTAGCCCTAGAGCAGCCCTGCCTGTGGATGGCATGTTTCCGCCCAGACTCCAGCACTCAGAGGGGATGGTGCAGAGGAGTGCAGGGTGTGGGAGTACAGGCTCAGAGAGGTTAAGTGACTTGCCCCTCATCACACAGCTAGTAAAGAGCAGAGGGAAGTGTCAAAATCAGATCTCCCATCTCAGGGACACCGTTTGTCCTCTGATACTAGAGTAGATAGGGGTTGGCAGAGATGTGGGGGTTCATAGCCCAAGGAATCTGATGAGATTCCCTAGGAATAACAATTAATAATAATAATAATAATAATAATAATAATAATAATAATAAGTAGATCAACTCGTTGAAGGCTTTGTCAAACGTTGTCTCAATGAGGCTTACCCTGACCACCCAATTTAAAACTTCCACCCCATCTCCCAATTTCCCTTACCTTGCTCTGTTTTTTCTCCCATAGAACTGATCCCTCCCAGCATACTATATAATCTACTTTTAGTATTCACCGTATGGTATCTATCACCCCTCCCCTGACCACCAGGAGGAGACGCCGCCCGGACAGGGTCTTGGTCTGCTTTGTTCTTTAATGCATTCTAAGAGCCTACAATAATGCTGGCATAAAGCAGGTATTCGTTGGATTAAACAGGGATTTTTCTGAGTACCAACTGTTGTGGGATAATTGTTCCCTTCCCAAACTCCTATGTTGGAGTCCTAAGTCCCAGTACCTCTCAGTACTGTACTTGGAGATATGGTCACTAAAGAGGGAATTACATTAAAATGAGGTCATGGGGTGGCCCTAATCCAATGACTGGTGTTCTTATGAGGAGAGATCGGGACACAGACACACACAGAGGAAAAACCCTGTGAAGACACGTGGCCAACTACAAACCAAGCAGAAAGGCCTCAGAAAACATCCATCCTGCCAACGCCTTGGCCTCAGCTGTCCAGCCTCCAGAATCATGAGAAAATGAATTTCTGTAGTTAAAGCCACCCCGTCCGTGGTCCTTTGTTATGGCAGCCCCAGCAAACGAATGCAGTAACTATGCCTGGCTCTGTTTGAAGGGTTGTCTCACTTGATCTCAACCACAACCCTAAGAGATAAGCACTCACTTCTCAGATGCAGAAACTGAGGCCCAGGAAGTGATGATGAGGGGCCCAGGGAAGGCTATGTCTTGGGGTGCTAGGCCTCCTGTGGCTGGGGGAAGGGAGCCTCAGCTGCTGGCCCACCAGGGCAACCTCCTTATCTGGAGTTCCATGGGCAGTCAGGCCTGTCTCCCACCTTCTCCACTCCCAACCCCACCCATAAGTGGTCCTACGCTGGACTCCTTGCACCCCCAATCTGCTACACTAACAGCTTTGTGTAGAGCCGGTGATCTGAGACGCTGCCTGGAGCGACCCAAAGGAACATGTCTCTTTGATGCAATTTCAGGCACCGCTGCCAATGGAGGAAGGAGAAATAACACAGCTATGGGCAGGAAAGAATTCTTCAGTGTCCCTCAAAGCAGTCAGTCCCCATGCACTGAGTGAGGGGTCTGCCCAGAGAGGCAGATTCTCCAAGACGAGGTGTGAGGCGCCCATTGGCTCTTCAGCCATCACTTCCAGTCACGACGACAGAAGTGGCTAACAAGTGGCAGAAGTGGCACAAGGTGCCGAGCCTTGTGCTGCATGCATTATAGAAAGTCTCTCCTCCGAGCAGCCCTGGGAGCTGGTCACTGATATTATCACCATTTCACAGATGAGGTAATTGAGGCTTAGAGAGTTCAAGTGACCTGGCCCCTCCGCTTGTGAATGGTGGGTCTGACTCCGGTGCTGGTTCTCTTCACCAGTAACAGACACTGACTGTACACCCTGTCTTGGGCTCCCTTAAGCCGCAGCTGGTCAGGCATGTTCCCCACACCCTTGTGCTGGGCAGAGAATTAGGAAGGAAGCTCATGGGGAAGAGGACGAAAACTGCCAACCAGCGTGACAAAGATCAGTAACCTCCCCTGCCTGTCCTCCCTCCCCCACCAACCACCTCTACCTGGAGCCGAGATTGTCTCCTCTGTCTGAGCCTCCCCCTTCAAAGCCACTCCATGCTCATCTCAGCCAGGTTCACGGAGGAGAGGAAGTGCCCTTTGCCTCCGGCTCTGTCATTGGTAGCTGGTTAGGAAACACCCTGGTCAGTCCAGAGCAGAGGAAGGGGAGGAAATTTCCCTGGGGCTGGAAGTGTCCAGGCCCTTTCTGGAGGAACAAGGACAGCCTGGAGATAGTCTGAAGCACGGTCTGTGGGTACTGCGTGGTGAAGTGCCTGAGCTCTGCTCTGGGAACACTTCCCTCTGGCCAGCAGAGCCCTCTTCCTTTCCTCATTAGGATCGTGGGGGGCCGTTTCCCTTCTGTGCCGAAAAAGCCCCGAGGACGGGCCTTCTGACCATCCACCAGGCTGTGGGAGTCTGGCTGGAAGCCTCTTCCTTCCTCTGCTGGCTTCACAGCCCCAAGACACTCTGCGGGTCAGAATCTGGGGGAAGGTGAGCCAGCAGGCCCTACTCAACTGCCCCCCCCAGTGCCAGAGGCCAGCGGCATGTCACCCAGCCACCTCTCCCTGGTGTGAGTGTGGCCAGTCCAGGTGGGGGTGGCGGGCCCCCCATGTCTGACGAGTCCTCTGTAGGGAAGGGCTGGGGAGGGAGGCTGCACGTGCCCAGGAGCGTGGCCCATGTCTGTTAGCCACCCTGCTTCTTGTCACAGTCCCCAGATGGCCAATAGGAGGGTGGTTGGCATAGGAAAGGGGCAGAGATGTCAACAGGCTGGGACACAGAGGCAGGTGGGCTGTTGGCCTTGCTGGGAAGCCAGAGGGCATGAGGAAGCTGCCCAAGTCCACGCCCACTCATCAGAGTCTGAGGAAGTGGCAGAGCCCCAGGTCCACATGCTTGTCAACCACAAGTAGGCAAAGGCCCCAGCTGCACATCTGGGGCCTCTGGGGCTGTGGCCTACCTAGGGGGCAGGGCTTGGAGCTGGCTGGTGGAAGAGGCCCACAGTGGAGGGGGTGCTCCTATGTGTCCTGGGAGGACTCTCCTGGCAAAGCTCTCATCTTGCAACCACACGTATCCTACTTCATGGACTGCGTTCCGGGCTCTTCTGAAGAAAACTTAGTGTGACTGCCTTCTCTTCTGACCTCCCCCCACCCCATAACCTCCTCTAAACCCCTATCTTCACTTATCGGACACTTAACACCCTGTTTCTCATTTTCTGCATGACTCTGCATTTCTAGAAATTAGAACCTGCTGTGTGCTGAGAAGTGTTGCCCCTGGGAAGTGGGTGACACAGACCTCATGACTCCATGGGACATCTCTGGCTACTTAATGCTGAAAGGGATAGAATGAGAGGACCCAGGCCTGAACTAGACTTGCTGAGACAACTGTGTGTGCTTTGAGAAAGCTGGGTGGGCAGGTGGCCCAGGGGGGGCGTCGGAGGGGCCTGGGGAGGGCTGGGGGGTATTCCTGGCTGGGGGTGGGGGGAAATCAGGCACGGGTGGGTGGGAGACATCTAGGGATGGCAGCAGAGGTCTGGCTAAAGATGCTGGGGACACACCAGGCCCAGCAGAGCCGATCTCTGTGGGAATTGAAGAGTGGGGCAGGTTTCCAAGGCTGGGCTGTGGTCACCAGGACTGTGGCCAAGGCTCCCAGGGGCTTACCTGTGACAGCCTGCTCAGTGCGGGTGCTGTTTGCTCCACATCAAGATTGCTGAGGGATCACTGCAGGCCTGAGAGGGAGCAGGTGGCCCGAGCCTCTATCTGCCCAGCAGGCGTGCAGGTCAGGATGGGGTCAGGGACTGGAGGACAAAGCATTTTCTTTTGGAAGAACCTGAAGAGGGCATTGCAGCTGCAGGGGCCAGAGGCTGTGATGGGTGCTACACCCAGAGGGGGCTGGTAGCCCTGGGAGGGGTGACCAGACTGTCCGGTAGTCTGGTTACCACAGGGCTGTGACAGAGCACTGTGGTTTGTACACCATGGCCACTAAGGGGACAGTTGCCCCAGTTTGGGGAGCAGAGGCTATCACTCCCCCACTGCTCTCTTTTGGGAACCCCTACCCAGTGGAAAGGCTGGTTTCTTCCCTTCATGAAGTGGTTCCTTCCAGAGGTCCATGAAGAGCCTGACGTGTACAGGAGAGAAAGGTGTATAAGAAAACAGAGCCCTGTTTTCACCCCAACAAGAAGCAGAAAAGCCCTTCCACCCAAAGAAGCAAAGACAGTGTGTGGGTTTTGGAGTCAGGGAGCAAGTGGCTGCGAACTAGGCTGTGAGGGCTGTGAGGGACAGTGACAGGGGGACCGGGCGCAAGGATCACGGAGGTGTGTGTGGAGGGAAACAGGAGTGGCCTGAGGAGACACAATGAAAACGACAACAGCTAATAGTACTTAGGGATTAGTAATGGGACCACCATGGGCATGAAATCAGAGGCCTGAAAGTGTTGGCGCCCGCCTGGCACAGAGCCAGTGCTCAGTAGCGGGAACTGTTATCACTCTCAGAGGGGGCCTCCAGCACACTGTGGAAGGAGCCCTGAGTTTGGAGTGTCAGCCTATTTTGGAACCAAATTACATGGCCGTTTGCACCCTTTCTGCCCTTCAGCCCCTTCCCTGTCCTCATGGGCAGGGCTGGAGCTCGCTGGACCCAGTCCTCTACAGCCGTGTGCAGAGCTGGGACTCCGTGTGATGCTGAGGCAGTCCCCCTGCCTTGTACTCTCTGCTCCATGAATGCCACCGTGTTGTCCCCACCCCATAGTGGATTAAGATGTCTTTTCAGTTGGTCTGGGTGTTTCCACTGGGGGAGAAACCAGGAGACTGGTCGGGGACGACCAGTTCCCTCGAAACTTGGGGGCTGCCCAGGCCTCTGGAGAGATGCCTTCACTCCCCTGGAGGGGGGATCCTGTGTATCCTTTTGGTTACTCCAAGGGCACCCCAAGGCCCTTTGGAGAGCATTCCAAATTCCTTAGCAAACAAGGCCTTCCTCCCTGAGCTCAGCTTGTTCACTCTCTTTCCCACCTGTCCACCTCTCGGACCTCGGGGTCCCAGCCCTTGGAAGTTTCTACCTGAGAGCCCTGGACCTTGCTTTCTTGGAATCCTTACATTTTTGTACCTGTTCCCTCTGTCTGGAACACCCTCCCACCTCAAACCTTCCCTCCCCCCGCCCCAATTCCTACTCAGCCTGAAGTTTTTCAATGTTTATGTCACTACTTACTTCCAGTTTCCTTTTCTTTCTGTTTTTTTTTTTTTTAAGATTTTATTGGGGGAGGGGGAACAGGACTTTATTGGTGAAAAGTGTGTACTTCCAGGACTTTTTTTTTCCCCAAGTCAAGTTGTTGTCCCTTCAATCTTTGTTTTTGTTGTGGAGGGTGCCTTTCAGCTTCAAGTTGTTGTCCTTTCAGTCTTAGTTGTGGAGGGCGCAGCTCAGCTCCAGGTCCAGTTGCCGTTGCTAGTTGCAGGAGCGCAGCCCATCCCCGCCACCCCTTCCGGGACTCGAGGAATTGAACTGGCAACCTTGTGGTTGAGAGCCCACTGGCCCATGTGGGAATCGAACCGGCAGCCTTCGGAGTTAGGAGCACGGAAGTCCAACCACCTGAGCCACCGGGCCAGCCCTCTTTCTGTTTTTTAAGTGGAAGTGTCTATTGTATTTGCTGTGGAGAGTCACAGCCTCGGGATACCTTTCGTGACTCTCCCTGGGTGCCCTTCACATGGGCTTCCTGGCACCTCGGAGAGGCACGCAGAGTGAGCATGTAATTGTCTGTTCATGACTGTCAGTTTTTCAGTGTTTTATCCTCAGTGCTCAGCAGTTCCTGAATTATATTAGGCTCTTAATAAAGATGAAGATATGTTTACTTCGTATAGCAGCAAATTCTATTTCGAAGATATAGACCTCCCCCCACTGTCCATTTATGCTCTATTTATTCCCTTTTCCTTCTTCTTATTTTTGTAAAAGGACCCAAGTTGGGGTGCCTCTCTGAAAGGTCCAGACATGAGGGGAAGAGGTGGCTCCTTGGGGGACATTCTTTAGCCTCGATGGCCTCCATTCTGTCTTCTGTCTTGCAGTCAGCATCTGTCCCCCAGCCTTTGCAGACACGCATTCTCAGCATGTCGCAAGAGGTAAAAGGGAGCAGCCACTGAATGTGGAGCTGGTGGCTTCATTCATATCAAAGAGCCACTTCCCCCTTGCAAATGGCAAATCTTAAGATCCTACCGAGAGAAACAGGGCCTCAGAGAAGAGGTAAGGCTCTACCCACCTCCTACCTCCTTCCTCAAAAGTGGGGTGGGGCCAGAAGAAGATACCCCATTATGTGGAGGAGCATAGTAATGAGTCTTTGAATATGCAGAAAGCCCTCTGGGGCCCAGGTTGGTTGTAGGAAGTAAAAAGTATGGAGTTGCTCTGCATAATAAACTGGGGAGAAATATTTTTGGAGTTGGGGGTGGGTCAGGGCATCAACAAAGGGGGTGATGGGGGAGTCTAGAACGACTGCTGGCCGAAAGGCCAAGGAACTTTGTGAGAATAGGGATGCTCACCTCATTACTGCAGAGGGGCGGGCCCTGTGGATCTTCCCAAACTTTCCATAAAGTCGGCTGAATCCATATTGGAATGTTCATCCTGGAAACAGAAGGGAGGTTCTTTCTTTCCCAAGTTCAAACTCCCACCCCCTTGCCCTTGGGGCGGCCCTAGGGGAGGTAGCCACACTTACCCTGAGTCTATTGTCCTGGTGTGGCCAGCGTCAAAGTGATCAGTGACCCCAGTGGAGCAGAAAGTTCTGGGAGAGGGGGTAAGAGAATGAAATGCTCATTCTTTCTGACTCCATCTTGGTTAAGCCTGTTCTGTACCCATGGCCTCCAGGCTGATATCTCCTGCTTTGTCTGGCATACAGACCTGCTGATTAGCAGAGGGATTCTGCTTGCAGCTTGAGTTTTCCAAAAATAGCCCCTCCCATTTCCCTTTCCCTTGACATAAAAGAAGCCTGAAGTCTGTACTTTCTTAAGATGGATTTGAGGAACCATTATGGCTCCATCTTCTCGGTTGGCTCCTTCTCAATCAATAAACCTCTCCTTACTCCAAACTCTGGTGTTTTTTTCCTGAGTGTTGGCTTTTTGAAGCACACGGACTTTGGACTTGTAATAAGGAGTCACCTTTGAAGAGTGGGGTCGCATGGACAAACCTGGGGTACGGAGGGGTCCACACCCCACTCTCCTTGTGAACACATTTGATTCTTTAATCAGTACCTTGGGTGATTTCTAGGTATGCCAACAATCTGTAAAAGGAAAATTGTCTCCAAACTAGTCTGGGACAGGACTTTTTGTGTGTGATGCCATTAAAAATTTCCTGTGGGAAGAAATCAGCCTTCTTGATGAAATGTATAAGCATATTTCTAATGAGCTTTAATGGAATTAAGACTAGTGGGAAGCCAGGACCCAGACTACTCAGCTGCCTTGTAGAAGGAAGGAGCGGAGGACACGCCCCTGGGTATATTGAGGAAGTCATGGGAATAGCTCTTCCCTGCTCCTTCCATAAACAGAGGCTTAACACACACACACACACACACACACACACACACGGCCCTAAAACAACGATACAATATGTGGTAGAGGGTCCACTTGAGTCTAAACTGGGACTCAGACAGAAACAGGTTCACGGTGACCAGTATGGGTCAGATGGGTCTTGAGAGGGAGCTGGACCCCAGGCACGTGGCCCTTGGTTTCCTTGTTCATACAAGGGTGATAGTTGCCTTGACTCTCTCAAAGGCTGTGTTGATCAAATGAGATTTGGAAAAGTAGAATACAACTTGCAAGTCAGGGGTTATTACCATCATCTGATTCAGATATAATCTGCCTCATGCCAGAAAAAAAGCTCAGGGTGCAGGTTCTACGCTGGTCTCCCTAAAATAGGCCTACTTTTAAATGGCATGCAAGTTTTCAACCTCCCTCCTGCAAAACGCATCTCACTATCTGCATTTTCTTGACTGATGAATGCTCCTTTGAAGCCCTCTGAAGTGCACGGTTTCCTTCCTCCATGCAACAGCTTCCTGACTCTCCTTGGGGCGTCCTACCCAGGCTCCCTGACATTCAGACCGAGCACAGGCACCCCCGCTGCCAGCCACCACTGCTGCGTTTTTCAACAAAGCCAAGGACACTGGAGCTGGTACTAGGCGAGAAGAGTTGGTCACCTTCTCAGCCCACGGCTGTCCCACGGCTGTCCCTACCCAGCCTCTCCCACCTTCTCCCACCCCCAGCGCAGGCACAAAAATGCCTGTCTCTCTGCTGATTAGGAGATAGCTCCTGGCTGTTAGGTCGGCTTGAATAAGCTCTTTTGTCCCTGAGAATTTTCCCATGTCAAACATTTAGTCTGTCATGTTATGGGTCAGTGAGCAAGGAGATGTCTGAATTCTTAAACAACCTTGTGAACGCAAGACATCTGTCTGGAAGGCAATCCGACAACATCTGTCACACTCTCCCCAACTTTCAAGACCCTTTCTTAAACAACAAATCATTATTTTATGTTTTAGAACCTAAAGAAATACATTTACTTTTAAAAACTCAAATATAATATTACAGAAATATGGACTTGGAAGACGAATGTCCCTTATAAATCTGCACCACCTTTCTCTCCTCCCCCAATGCCAGAAAACTATTGTTAATACAGTACCTTGGTGTATATGACTCAGATTCTTTTCTGCACCTAATAACATAAATAGCATTATCATCATCATCACCCTTTGTCACCATAAATATTGTAACATCAGTGTTACCATAAATTCTGTTTTGCAACTTTTTGACTTAATATATCTTGAACATCTTTCAGTATTAGGATCTCATTTTGTAAATGATTGTCCAGTGTTTGTTGTGTCTACGAATAATCATTTATGTAATGAATTTCCTATTGGTAGATACTTGGAATTCAACCTCTTCTAACATTAGTATTCCTGTATATAAACAATACTGCAATGGATATCCTTACACATATGTTTTTGTATACTTGTGAGTGTTTCTATGAGTCTAGGGTATGGTTTCTAGAAGCAAAAATACTGGGTCAAAGGTATAAACACTTCAAATTTACTAGGCATTGCCAAATTGATGCAGCAAGTCTTGTTATGGCTCAGTTTGTGGATTTCTTGAAGGTTGAACATGTCACCGGGCACGAGAAGTGGCTGTTCATCTTGGGTACACCCAAGAGAGTGTTTCCCTAACTGCCGTCAGACTTGAGACATCTTTGCATGTGAGGACTAACCCAGCAGAGGACAGAGGCATAAACTATAGATCTGGAAAGGACAGACATCATCAGTTGAGTGAATTCCAGGAAAGGTGGAGCCTGAATGACATGAACATTTATGAAATTGTCTGTCTAGCATCCATCTGTCTTTTGGAAACAGCACTTCCCTTTGGGAGAGACCTCTTCCAACTCTTTAACTATTGGATTCTAGTAGGATCTGCCTGTGCTACTATTGCCAGCCTAAGCAAGGATCAGCAAATATAAACTCCAGCTGATTAGAAGCCTTCCCCAGCATTTTCTGAATGGGAAGTAAGGGAAGAGAGATCTTGCTCCAGGTGAGGGATTTGGAAACGTGTGTGTGTCCAGAGTTGGCCAGGGCCATGGTTTCTGCACAGTCGAGCAAGACCTTTGGAGAGACTGAAGCTGACTTCTAACTAGAAGCTGAGATAAGATGCAAAGAAAGCCCAAGTGGCACCTGAGGCCTGATTCTTGTCATCCCCAAGGCCAAAGGCTTCCAGTCCTTTCCTATACTTGGGCCAAAAAATTAGTTTTGCTTCTTTTGGACCCTTATATAAATGGAATAATACAATTCGTTTTCATTTGTCCTGGTTTCTTTGATGCAACAATATGTTAGATTCTTCTGTGTTGCAGATAGCAGTAGCCTTTTCTTTCACTGCCTGTACTATGCCTGTGTACTTGAGTATATACCCATGAGTAGAATTGCTGGGTCACATGGTAACTCTGTTAACTTTTTGAGGAACTGACAGGCTGTTTTTCAAAGGATTGTACCATTTTAAGTTCCCACCAGCAAAGTATGAGGATTCCAATTTCTCTATATCCACACCAATACTTGTTATTCTGTCTTTTGGGTCACAGGCATCCTGGTGGGTATGAAGTGCTGTCTCATTATAGTTTTGATTTGCTTTTCCCTGATGGCTCATGTGGTCAAGTATCGTTTCATGTGCTTATTGGCCGTTTGAAGATCTTTGGAGAAGAGTATATTTAAATTCTTTCCCCATTTTTAATTTGGGTTGTGTTTTTTATTAGTGAGTTGTATGCATTCTTTAAATGTTCTGGGTCCTAGACCCTGATCATAGGTATGATTCATAGATATTTTCTCCCATTATGGAGTTGAGTTGTGTTTTCTAAAGACCACTCTGGTTACTTTTTGAGAGTAGATTGTGGGGCAGGGGGAGAGCTGGAACTGGGAGAACAGATGGGAAGCTAATGCAGTCATCCAGACAAGAGATGATGGTGGTCAAAATAAATTCACACTCTCTAAGGTATATATAAGGTAGAGCCTTCGGTCTGGTTTTGGCCTTGGCATTGCTCTGGCTCTCCCTGGCTCTGACTTGTTTTTCTGTCTACAGTTTTGCTCACTCCTGCCTTTTTCAGTTTGTGTCCATGTCCCATTTTCCCGATGTATTCATTTTATCTTGCCAAATTGTAGACAGTGTTATGAAGCATCTCACATCCCCTTTGTAATAAGCACAAAACATGGGAAAACAAAGAGGTGGTAGATAGGGAGACAGGCAAACAGACTCCTGGCATCCATGGACTCATGGAGCATGTTCTTTCTCTCGGTGCTTGCTCTTTCCCAACTATCTGGCTCTGCTTTCTGGTTCCACTTCCTGGATTCCCAGCTGGATTTCCATAATACACTGGAGGCTGCTGAGGGACTCAGAAGTGAAGGGGTGCAATAGAGAGCATGCAGATCCTTAAAAACACAGACACTCCATTTTTTATTTTTATTTTTAAACTTGTGGGGCAGCACCTACAGAATCTGCCTGTCACTGAGCTTTAATGGGCACAAGTCAAGCCATGGATGCTCCACTCTCCTTTCTGGGAGTTGAGAGTTGGGGCTACAAGGGTTGATGGATACAAATCTGTGCATAAGAATCACATGAATTTTTACATACTAGAAACAAATTACTAGAGATGAAAATTTTAAAGTCATATCTATATGTGGAGTCAGGGCTGGGACTAGGAAGAGGCAAGAGGAGAGTCCAGGGTGCAAAATTTAAGGAGGCATTCATTCTCCTCCTCTGTCGCCTCACCCTCATTCTGGCCTTAAGAAACTATAAGAAAATATCAAATAGCAAGGAATAAATCTAATAAAAGATGTGAAGGTTTCTACAGTGAAAACATTGAACATTACTGAGAGAATTTAAAGAAAGCCAGAATAAGTGAAGAAATTTAAAGAAAGCCAGAACACAGTTTTGGATTGGAAGACTAACTATTGTTAAGAAATAAATATGTCAGTTCTCCCTAAATTAACCTATAGATTCAGGGCAATCCCAATGAAAATCCTAGCTGGTTATTTTGTGGTAATTGAGAAGATGATTCTGAAATTTGCATGGAAATTCAAATGCTTTAGAATAGTCAAGGCAATTCTAAAAAGAGCAAATTTGGAGGACTTACACTACCTGATTTGAAGATTTACTAAAAAGCTGTAGTAATTAAGACAGTCTGGTAGTGGAGCAAGAATAGACAAATATACAGATGGAACAGAAAGGAGAGTCCAGAAACTGTCCTCACATATATGGTATCTGGATTTATGACATAAGCTTCATGGCAAGTCAGTAAGGGATGAATGTTTTTTTTCAGGAAATGATGTGGGTCAATTGAACATTCATATGGAAAGATTAATCTTGACTCCTCCTTTACACAGTATAAAAATAATTAGTTTGAGATGGATGCTCATCCTAAATGTGGAAGTTAATACAAGTATGACGGAATACCTTGACCCCAGTGGTGGTTATATGGCTACAGGAACTTGTTAACAGTTGGTCTGCTGTGTGACAGTTCATCCAGCTATATATTTATGTTTTATGCTCTCTTAAGCTATGAATTATACTTCATAATAAAATTTATTTGAAAAGCAAAACAAAAGTATATGAACTATACATGCAAATGATTGAATTTTACTATATGTAAATGATGCTTTGTTAAGAAAATATGAAAACGAAGTAAGTAAGGCTCTTGGGCTGTTGGGAGCTAGCTATCCTGACATAGATCAGCCAGCAACCCCAATACTCTGAAGTGTGCACCATGTGACCTCTGCCCCCCGTCTATCGTTCATCCCATCCTGAGGGCATCATGGGAGGAAATGGAAAGTTCAGTAGGCAGGAAGAAGTCAGAAGAGTTGTGTGATGAGTATCTGACTCTATTTAGATTCAGTTTCAAGATGTGATGAGCATGCAGAAGAGAATGGAAAGCCCCACTGCTTCGGGTCCCCAGGATTTAGGCAGGAAACTTTGTCATGAGTAAAACCAGAACACCAGCGTGATTCATGTATTGAATGGACAAACCCCAAGAAACCTCTTTTTCTCCTAATGCCGACTCCAACCTGCTGTTTGAAATCAGCTTCTCTTTGCCTGGTGTCTTGGTTTGGGTCTCCTCAGAAACAGACCCTGAGACATGAATTTGAGTGCAAGCAGTTTATCTGGAGGCAAGCCCAGGACCCACGGGTAGGGGAACTAAGGGAGTGAGAGAGGGAAGGGAAGGAGCCCATGACAAGTGAGTTTTCAGGCATCACAGACCTGTTCCCACTGGGGACCAGGAAGCTATGGTACTTAATCTCCAGCCTCCCACCCCTTATTGGTGGAGGACTGCTTCCCCACACCTGAGCTCTGCAGCACTTTTGGTTTGCCTTGCTCGAGGGTTGGACACACTCTCCCACCAGATAAGATCCCTCAACCGGCGTCATAGGTCTCCACAAAACACAGCCTTCCTCATAGCACCAATGCCAAGGCATGTGGGCATGCAACCGCGTCCTCTAAAACTGGTTAGAATCTGGGGAGGGTTCATGGTTTCCCAGGCCCTTTTAGTCATAAGGAAAGATTCCTCTTAACAATTTTATTGGATTTAAATCCTCTCCCCTACTTCAGCTGGGGCCTGCCTTAGACTGGGGACCCGCAGGAAAACGGTCCGATTGCTTTTCTTTCTGACTCAGTGTTTTCCCTCCTTTACTTAGCCCTTCCCTCCAGAGAGCCTCTCGTTGCTCTGGAGTGGGCAGGCGAGGAGAGGTAAGGAGCAGGGGAGGCTTGCTTGAACGATTCCGTTGTAATTTGGCCGTGGTGTTCTCTTTCCAAGGCAAGGGCCAGTTCCTGGATTATTTTTTCTGGGAACATTTTTGAGGGGCTCTTCAGGGATTCTACCATCCTGGGTATCTTGCACCCACAAGCTCCCTTGAAGTGGGCAGTGACTCCTCCTGCTGGCCAACTGATTACCAGTACAAGTCTTCCCCCTTCTGCTTTTTGATTCATTCCCCTGCTGTACTTCTCTGTGATTCTCTTGTCCGGTCTCCCTCAAGAGGACCCGGTCCACTCCCTTCGGCAGGCCCACTTCAGACTCATGTGAGATGCACAGCGTCCTTGTCCCATCAGGCTCCTGAAGTGCAGTCCCTTGATAGCAGTGTCTCTTCCTACAGCTCTCAGCTTTCTGCAATTCGCAGGGTGAGTTCCAGACACAGCCTCCAGCCTTTAGGCTCTGTGAGTGTGGTTCCAGCCTCATGTCCAGCATGTCTAGTCTCCAGGATTTCTCTTAATGCCTCTGTAACTGGCTTGAGGTGGTGCATACTGCCTTGTGATGCCAGCTTGTCAGCCAGGAAGCTTTGGGTTGCAAGGAGTGCAAAACCTAAGTCCAACTTGTTTACACTATAAACCTAACTGAAGATTGGTGGTTTCAGGGCAGACTGATCTAATTGTTTAAAGATATCTCCAAGGATCTGGAGTCTTTGTGTTTCTCTGCTTTTTTGCTCATCCTGTTGGCTGCATCTGAAGATGGTGGTTACCAGATGCGATCCAGGATTTATGTTTTCTGGTTCACATCTAGTGGTTTACATCCTTCTCTGGAGACCCCTCTGTTCCACCATTCTAAGTGAGAGGCCTGCGAGTCACCCTGATTGGCCTAGTTTTAGATACATGTCTATCCCTGAACCATGGGTGAGGGAATGGGAGATGTTAATTGGCTAAGCCAGTCAGGCTCCAACCTGGTTTTGGAGGCAGGTCACTTCCTCCCTAGATATGATTACTGTTGCAGAAGGGTTAAATACACAAATGAAAATCTGGATATTGTTAGAAAGATGGAAATGGATGTGGAGTATACAACTGTATTAGTTTTCTAGCGCCATAACAAAGTACCCAGAACTGGATGACTTAAAACAACAGAAATTTACTGTCTTATAGTTTTGAAAACTAGAAGTCCAAAATCAAGACGTGGGCATGGCCATGCTTTCTTTGACAGCTCTAGAGGAAAATCCTGCCTTGCCTCTTCTAGCCTCTGATGTTTGCTGGCCATCTTGGAGTTCCCTGGCTTGGCCAAGCATCATTCCAGTCACGTGGCCATCTTCTCCTGGTGTGTCTTCACATTGTTTTCTCTCTGCACATGTCTGTGTTCACAAGATATTCTCATCTCTTACAAATACACCAGTCATATTGGAGTAAGGGCTCACCCGACTAGAGTATGACTTCAGTTTAATTAATGTGCAATGACCCTCTTTCTAAATAAGGTCACATTCTGAGATAGTGGGGACTAGGATTTCAACATACCTTTTTGGGGGACATAATTCAACCCATAACAATGAACATCTACTTAAAACTATCCCCATAGCTTATTTTTGCACAAAATTGTTTAATTTGATTATATAACTTATTCATCACACTTGAATCCAAAATTAAATTTGTTTCTTATAAAGAGTTCCATTTAAAAGGAAAAAAAAACCCAGAGAAATATCGACCCTCTCTGAAGTTTTCAAAAGTATATGTTATGTATGCTGAAGATAAATTCCAAAGAATATAAAAAGTATTTTTATCTTGGCAGCACCGTTAGAGTACAGGTGAAACCTCTGACAGACAGTGTTATGGGCACTCCCTCATTTGGATGAACACCTTCTGGTGAGTTTGGGGAACAGTCACTCTCATTATCCCCCCCTTAGAGGAACCTAGAAAAAGGTCAGAGGAAAATCTCAGTGGAGTGATCTCTTCAGCTGCACATATCCCAAGTACTTCTCAAGTGATCTGCCTCTCAATGGCTACTCTGTATGTCTTGTATATATTCCACTCTTTCTCCTATTATCCATCTATCTGTCTGTCTATCTATCTAGCTATTATTTATCTATGGGGGTACCAAAAAATTGTATACAAGTGGACACTTTGGTCAACGTTGCTCAAGCAGTAGTTCATCGTAATCAGAAGTGTCTGGACGCTGATGGTAACCACTTTGAGCACCTCCTGTAACTGCAGAAGTCAAACGTGACTTGTATTCATCTTTTGTTATTGGTATATATTGGGTGTTACAATTTTGATAGTTTTCCTTTCTTAAAAATGTGTATACATTTTTTTGGCACCCTCTGTATTATCTATCAATCGTCAACATTTCTATCTATACATATTTAACTTTTTAATTACATAAACAAATTATGTTTACTGTAGATCAATGGGTGGGGGTGTGCCCCCCAGGAGACATTTGGCAAAGTCTGATGATGCTGCTAAACAAGACAGAGGACGGCCCTCACAATAAAAAATTACCTGGTCCCAAATGTCAACAGTGTTAAGGCTGAGGAATGCTGCCGTAGAACAGTAGAAAATTCAAAGAAGCAAATGAAAAAATAATCACCACTAGGGATTTCCACAATTAACATTTTAGCCAAATTCTTCCAGATGGCATTTTTATGCACAAAAATATATATGGAAACAATTACAGATGTATAAAGAAAGAAATGTGATTGTCCTACACAGGTTGCTTTGTAACCTGACTTTTTCCACTTAATAATAGAGCTCCATGTGACTAATTTTATACCTGTCACATCATTTTTCTCATTAAAAAAATGAGCTTTTTAAAAACAAAAGTATTATATTTACGTGGTTAAAAAGAAGAACTGCTAAAGTGTGCAAAGTAAAAATAATGTTCTTTCATAGTGGTTATGTATATTTTAGAACATGTGAATTCTCAAAACATCACAGATTGGATTACGCAATAACACTGTTGTACGCTTTGCTTTCATTACTTAATAATAATAATATATCTTAGGACAATATCCACGTTGACTTATACAGACCCACCCAGTCCTGTCCAGGTGCATAACATTACCTATTACCTAATTAATGGAGACTTGGCTCTCTCCATTTTTTTGGTGTCACAATCAGTAATGCATGGATATTTCCACACCACTTCTCAGTAGACTCCTAGGAGTGTACTCCAAAAAATTGGAATTAGTGAATCATGGGATGTGCACTGAGATTGTTGGTAGCTATTGCAAAATTACTCTCCAAAGAATTTGCCTCATTTATCTCTCCCATTGCCTCTCTTCCCATAGCCTCACCAATAACACATTTAAATCTGGCAAATTTGATTTAATAAAATAATGGTTTCTAGTTGTTTCTATTTGTGTTTAACTGTTAGTAAAGTTGTACGTTTTCTGTGCTTAATAACTGTTTTTTTCTCTCCATCAAATGTTCACCTCCTTTATCTATTATTTTCCTATTGAGTTACCTTTCATGTTGTTGACTATTATAACGTTATTGGTTTTAAAGAAAGTAGCCATATATACCTATGAATACTTTCTCCTGCCTTGTCTTTTCTCTTGCAGAAGTTTAAGTTTTTTATTTAGACAAAAAATGAAGACTTTTTTTCTGTTTGTTGTGTTTGGATATGTAATGCTATTATGGCCTTCTCAGTGACAAGAATATAACTACATGTTTTCTTCTCTTATGGTTTAATTTTTATATGACATTAAAAAAACTATCTTCATTTATTTTAGGGATAAGGACAAAATGTTGCCAGTCATCCTGAAACTATTTATGGAGTCTATCTCATTCCACTAGTATGAAATGCACTCTCCACCATAGTCTCTATTCTATATACATTTAGGGGCTGTATCTGGACTTTTTGTTGTTTCATGGATCATTGTATTCCTGCTGATGCCAAACTGTTTTAGTTACTGATGCTTCATAACATGTTTTTAGATACAGTAAGTCTAATCCTTCATTACTCTTCTTTGAAAAAATTTTCTGGGTAATTTACATATTTATTTTAAAAACATAATTACATAATGACTCAAATATATAAAAATGCATAAAGAAAAACATAATAAGCATCCAGTTAAAAAAATTAAACATTGCTAATACATCTGAAGCTCCCTGGACCCCAGCTCCCTTCCTCTCTTCCAGTGGTAACAATTGTTCTATGTCTAGTGTTTAGCATTCCATAAAATTTTTAATACTTTTAACCTCTCTCTACATGTATCCCTATAATTATATGCAGTATTGTTATTCAGGTTTAAATGTGATTTTCTTTTCTTTTCCTTTTTCTTTCTTTCTTCCTTCCTTCCTTCCTTCCTTCCTTCCTTCCTTCCTTCCTTCCTTCCTTCCTTCCTTTCTTTCTTTCTTTTTTTTTTTTTGGAAACACGCACATTCCTAAACAAACCAAGCATTTAACTACCAACCCAGGTGTAATGGTTAATTTTATGTGTCAACTTGGCTAGGCTACAGCGACCAGATATTTGGTCAAACATTATTCTGGATGAAGGTGACTTTGGATGAGATTAACATTTAAATCAGTGGACTTTAAGTAAAGCAGACGGTCCCTCCTCCATAATGTGGGTGGGCCTCACCCAATCAGTTGAAATCCTGAATAGAACAAAAGACTGACTTCCCCCAGACAAGAAGAACTTATATATACATAATATGTAATATACATATATAATATATTATTTATATAATTATTATTTATTATATATATATATATCTACACACACACACACACACACACACACACATTCTATTGGTTCTATTTTCTGGAGAGCCCTTGACTAATACATCAGACCTCAGGCCTTGGCAGCACAAAGAATTAGAAGAAAGTTTGCATTATATTTCCCCACATATCATATTCTAAGGAAGGGCTTCTTCTCCACCAAGAGGAAAGGGAGAAGAGAAGGAGATCTTGCTCAAATCTCCCAGAGTAGCTGGGGTGGGAGAGGACTTTTCTGTTGACCCAATAGCACTTTAGTGCAGGGGTTGCACAACCTATAGCTGGCACAGAAACGCCTCTCTAGGAGAGGTGAGGCTCCTGCCACACTTCCAATGACTCTTTTCATCATCCCAGTTAGCACCATAGGGCCCCAGTTTTACAAATATCTCCTATGTTATAGTTGTCTAGTTAGAGGGACTGTGTTAATCTCCTATTGCTGCTGTAACAAATCACCACACATTTAGCACCTTAAAACAACACCCATTTATTATCTCATAGTTCTGTTGGTCAAAAGCTCCATCTGGGCTTGCCTGGGTCCTCTCAGGTTTTCCCAAGAATAAAGATCGACGAGGTCTCTGCCAGCTGCGTTCTTACTGGGAGACTCTGGGGAGAATCTGCTTCCAAGCCCATTCAGACTGTGGCCAGAATACCATTCCTTGTGCTTGTAGGGCTGAGGTCCCTGTGTCCTCGATGGTTGTCAGCTGGGGGTGGTTTCAACTTCTGGCAGCTGCCTGCATCCCTTGACTCTTGATCTCCTTCCTCCATCTTCAAAGCCAACAATGGCTTGTTGAGTCTTCTCACAGTGGCCCTCGTGGGGATCGAACTGGCAACCTTGGTGTTATTAGCACCACGCTCTAACCAACTGAGCTAACCCGCCACCTGCTATTGAGTATTTCTCATGCTCTGAATCTCTCGGCCTTCCTCTTCTGCTTTCAAAGGCTCGTGCGATTACATTGGATCCGCCTGGATAATCGAGGATAACCTCCTTATTGTAAGGTCAGCTAATTAGTAACCTCAATTAGATCTACAAAATTCCTTTTGCCATGGAAGGAAACATAACTACAAGTGTGACACGAGAGGGTGCAGGTCTTGGGGTCAAAATTCTGCCTGCCACAGGGACCATGGAATAGGTTCTTCCAGACCAAAGGATTGGCCTGGCCCAAAAGTATGTTCAGACTTTCCCTCTTGGGAGACGGAAAACTGCGTCTAGCTTCCAATGGACAGTTTTTCTAACTTGGAAGGATCAAGAATTGTAGTCTCTGGTCCTTCCTCTGCCTGTAGCAATTTCTGCAGGAAGCAGGCTTCTTCCTGGTTCAGGGCCCTGGACAGGCTCGGTGAGAGGGCGGCAGAGAACTGGCTACCCCGTGGACTCTTGCGGGGGCCATTGCCTTTTCCCTGTGTTGGGATTCCCCATGATCATGCTAACAATATGGCTCGAACCTGCAAAGTGCACAAGACACTTAATGCCCTTGGCATACAGAGTTCATATCTGACCTTCTTTTTTATGGTACGATACATTTTTTTTTTTTTTTTTACTCAAAATGTAGAGACAGAAGCATATTTCAGAAAGCTTCCTACTGCGTAAGCTGTTGAGGGTACAGTTCACAGCCTGGAAATGGTGGGCGATGACAGAATAGCAGTGACGACTGGGTGAGAGCAGGGCATCAGGCCCAAGGGAGAAGGCAGAGAAACAATGACAGCGGTAGAGAAACACAGAGGGGGTTACAGGGCATACAGCAGAAGAAAGTTTAGTGGGAGCCAGAGAGGCTAAGATTAAAGGGAGGCGAGGAAAAGCTGACGCGGAGTGGGGGATCCCGGGAAAGGAGAGTCCATGGTAAGGAGAGAGCACGAAGAAAAAAAATGGGAATTGGCCTCATTCTCTCCTGCCTGGTCTGTTGCCGTCTCTGCCTCAGAGAGTTCTCTGTCACCATGGGAGCTGGCAGGGCTGCAAGCAGGAGGACTTGGAACTTCTCAGCAGTTACTCTCCCCCAGGGACAACCCAAGCAATGGAGGATGGGAGTGAGCACATGGCACTGCCATATCCTCGCAGAGTTCCCAATAGCATGGAACCCCAGAGGTCCACTCCCTCAGGAACAGGACATTTCTCTCTTCCCCCACCCCCCATCCTACCTTCTCCATCACATGTGTGTCCTAGTCCACCTTTCACATAAACGTCCTGTCTCCAAGTCCTTACTTCAGTTCTGAGAAGGGGATACAAAACCTTACCTCTACTTATCTTAGGTTTTTCAGCTGGGCTCTTTAACAAAAGATTAGCAAGAGATTAACAAGAAAAAAAAAACGGTTTATGAACTTGTGCAGTGCACATTATGTGGGAGAAACCTCAGTGAAAAGTATCTCAAGCAGGTGGCTTAGAATCCTGGTTTATTAGCATCTTCAGCAAAGAACAAAAATCTGCAGAGAAATGATAGGACAAAGGAAAGCAGTTTTCAACCTTCGAGGATGGCTCCCTGGGGGAAGGTAAATATATGGGAGGAAACTGAGGGAGTAAGGTTTGTTTGCTGATACCTCTGGTGGAGATAAGAGTCTGGGCTGATAAGAGTCTGTCTCCAGTACAGGAGAATTTATATCCAGCCTTTAAGCAGACAAGGGGGGGTAGAGAGAAACTTTCCTGTGTTTGCTGCTTCTTAATTGCCTTCAGCTCAAAAATAATTTGTATGTCAAAGAGGTATAAGGGTTCAGAACGAGTCACCCAAGATGTGCCTCTGTGGTATGTGGATACTTTTGAGTTAAAGGCAGCTGAGACACTGCAGGCTCAAGAACTAACCCTCCCCTTCCCCCAACTACCTAGAAGAATTTAAATTAGGGGCCCTGCCCATAATAATAGTTATTATCAGAAATAACTTTTTATGACCCATTTATAGGGAGGGAAAACCACTAATTACTAAACATTTGCTCTTCTTATCGTCCTGCAATGAACTTGCCCTCCGAAGTCCCAAGGCATCTTACCTCATCCTTAACTCAGAACATCATATATAACTCACGTAGATGAAAAAAGGGGTTCTATGGAAAGTTACCCCACAGGGTGATCTGATCATAAATTCCTAACTGGGCAGGTCATGGTGGGTAGTCATGCCCTAGGCATATAACTTGTTTAGTAAAAGGTTTATCTTCACCTTAAACAAGCCCTGTCCATTGTTTCTGAGCATCTAGGTTAACACACCTTTGAAATAAGCCAGATCCACCCTCAAGAGAGCACATAATCTTGTTAACCATCACGTAATCCAATCTCTGCCTTGTTTTTTTACCACCTCCATGTAATCTTCCTCACATCCCCTCCTTAATTTCAAATGCATAAAAGAAACTGCAAACTGTTATTCTTGGAAGCATTTATCTCAGTCTGTTGAGATCTTGCTTCTAGGTGTATCTCTTTGGTTCAAATAAATTTTA
Source organism: Rhinolophus ferrumequinum (assembly GCF_004115265.2). Taxonomy (NCBI): domain Eukaryota; kingdom Metazoa; phylum Chordata; class Mammalia; order Chiroptera; family Rhinolophidae; genus Rhinolophus; species Rhinolophus ferrumequinum. The sequence continues at coordinate 7,553,935 of NC_046291.1, forward strand.
TAAAACTTCTCTACAAGTTTGAACGTTCTTCCATTGACACTCATTTTCTCTTTCTGTCTCAGAACCTCGAATGTATGTGGGGTCTCTGACTCCCTCATGTATGCGAGGTTCCCATGCATGCGAATGTAATTAAAGTTGATTATTTTCACTTGTTCATTTGTCTCCTGTGGATTTAATTATTAGACCAGCTGAAAGAATTTGGGATGGTAGAGAAAAGTTTCTTCCTACCCCACAGTCAGTGCTGTTTCTGTGAGCAGGACACTTCACAAGCTGGGTTCTGCTCAACCAGAAGCTGCCACAGTGGAAACATCCTGGGACGTCTAATGTGATCTGGCAAAGGTAAGAATTCTTGTCAAGTCAGAATCCCAGATCTTTACCTGAGAGTTTGGTGGAAGCAGAGTGGTGAGAGACTTTTAAATTGTTTTTCTAAATTTAGATTATGTGGATGAAAAAGGGGTTCTGTAATAAAGCTGACAAGTTCAGTGATGGAAAGTCACCTCACAGGATGATCTGATCATAAATTCCTAACTGGGCAGGTCATGGGGGGTCGTCAGGCCCCAGACATATAACTTCTTTAGTAAAAGTTTATCTTTGCCTTAAGCAAGGTCTGTCCACTGTTTCTGTGCATCTAGGTTAACACACCTTTGACATGCCAGAGTAATCCTCTTTTTGAAACTTCAAGAGAACAATTAAATATGTTCTCAATTTTATAGCTGGCTTCTTTTCTAACTGTGTGTGCAAAAGATTAATTCAGAAATGTCAAATGATCCTCATCTTGGCCATCTTGGTCTTAATAGGACGCTGCCTGTCCTGGGGCTTTTCGGCCTCAGAGGCATGATTTCCCATGTCAAGTTTTAGTTTTTCTTTTGAGATCTGTGGAGTCTGAACATGTTGCAGAATCCAAGACCGGGAAGAACCCAAGTGGCACTCAGAGAGTTAGGAGAGTCAGCTTTATTTTACCGGCGGGCTCAGCGGGATCCTTCCAAAAAGATTGAGCCCCTAGCAAGGTTTTGAGCAGGTTTTATGGGTTGGGGACTTCCTTGAGTCGGGGAAAGGGTAGGTGTTGTCTGGTGATTGGCTCAAGGTGTGGCTTGGAGGGGGTTATGCGGAAGTGGGCTGGGGCTTAGGCTGGGGACTTCTCTCTCCACTCGGGCCACCGTTTTAGCTCAGTTCCACGTGGCAGGGAACCATTTTAAGTTCAGTTTCCCCATCAAACAAACTTCTAGGGAAAACCAGCCTTTCTGTGAACGTCTCCAGACAAACCACATGCATTTTTCTTGACCTCCCCTTGGGTTACCTGAATCCTTACTCACCTTGAGGATTTTCTGAGAACAGCTCAAGTAAAGACAGGACCTGCTACCTAAAGCAGGGAGGCCTAAGATTCCGAGAGAAAACTGACCCAAGTTCACCCGATGCAAAACAGGGCACCGGTGGGGCACGTGGTCCCCTGCTGGTACCTAGCACGGGGTCCAGGTCCGCAGGGTGGTCCTGGGTGGGCTTCTTCAGAATCCTGCTGACTATGCCAAGTATATGCTGATGTAAGAAACATCCAAGCCTGTAAGGAATTTTTATAAGATTTTATTGGAGCCAAAATGACAACAATGCCGGGAAGCAAGATTGCAAATGTTCCCAAGAAAGACAATTTGTAATTTCTTTTGTGCATTTGGAACTAAGGAGGGAAGGTGAGGGAGATTAAATGAAGGTGGGAGAAAGCAAGGTGGGGATTGGTTTACAGGATAGTTAACCAGATTATGTGCTCTCTTGAGGGTGGTTATGCTCCAGAGGTCTGAAAAAGAGGATTACTCTGGCATTTCAAAGGTATGTTAACCTAGAGGCACAGGAACAATGAACAGGGATTGCTTAAGGCAGAGAGAACCTTTCACTAGAGAAGTTAAAGGCCTGGGGCGTGACTGCCCACCATGATATGCCAGTTAGCAATTTATGATCAGCTTACCCTGTGAGGTGACTTTCCATCACTGGACTTGTCAGCTTTATTCCAGAACCTCCACACCCCTCTGCCCCCCTTTTTGTCTACAATTAGCAGGACAAAATATTTGTGAAACTAGTTTCTTGGGCTCAATGACTCTTGGCTATGCTGTATGAGTAGTTACGGGTTTTGTTAATTTTGTTTTTCTCTGTCTTTATCTGGTATCTCTCCTTTTGCCTTGTTATATGTCCTGAGAGCTTGGCCTTTATGACCAGTGACAGTATTTTCTCTTGTCTCCACCGTATACAAGATGCACTTAATGGGGTACATCTGGTGGCCAACTGAACAGACTGGGGTGCCAAGCAGTTTTGTTGTTCAGCCATGCCAACTCTCAGGGAGTTTGTCAGAAGGGGCCCCAGCTGGTAAAAGGCCTTTGTCGTCTCAACCATCATTGTTTGTTAGTGCTGGAAAAATCCCATTCCAGTAGCAACTGTCTGGTGCCATGAATTAGTGGGTTTGTGGCTGAAGGCATCTCACATTTTATGGGAGACTAGAGCGACTCCATACTTACCACCTGTGCAATGATCTTTGCTTTCTCTAACTGCGTTCTTGCTTCTTTGGTTTAAGTAAGCCATGCAAAGCTTATTGGTTTGCGTTGCTGTAGATCTTGCCATCAATAACCAGACAATGGATCCTTTTAATTGGAAAATCTTTTAAATCGGAAATTTTAGTAACCTCTCATCATAAACAGCTAGCTGTTTTACTGGTACCTGTAGAAAACCATGTTTAGAGAGTGAATACAAAGAAGTATAATGATGAGCCTTATGAACAAAAAGCAATTTGGGAAGCCTTATTGAATTTGCTGTCTTAGCCTCCCCTCACAGGGCTTACAGATGCTAATAAAAACTTTAGGTTAATTAACAAAAGAATGGGAGAGGCTGAGGGAACAGTGAAGAGACTCTTTGCAACAAGGTGAAAATCTTTAGATGTTCATTAAAAAAAAAATCTACCAAAGGCTGGATGGGCCAAAGTGATCCCCGGTATGTTTCCCAACTTTAGAGTCCCAAACGGGTCTGCTTTATTTACCCCAGTTTGGAGAAATTTAAAAAGTCGGAAGCCAGCCATTACAATGAGAAAAACTTGACCAGCTATCTATCACTTGGGGCAGCAATTAGACTGGTTAAATCAAGTTAAAGTTTTATAAACAGGGCTAGGGGCCCTTGGCTTTACCCCTTTGCTGGGGACCCAAAGCCTTTTTACCCAAGAGTGGGTAAAGTGTTCAGGGTGTTAGGCACGGCCGGAGGAATGAGTCATGGGAGACCAAAATTGGTCTATTAGAATTTATTTGGCATGTTTGAGCCGCGGGAGGTCAGGCTAGAAAAGACCATAACCTTCGGAGCAAAGAGGGGTATGGAGTTTTATAGGAGGGAGTAACCGAGGTTGGTTTCCCCCCCTTCAATGCTTCAGGGGGTTTTCATTGCATTGTCTCTAGCAACAAAGGGTTTTGGGGCATGACCAAGCCCTCCAGCTCCATATCCTGGTCCCCAGGCATCCAGCAGGACTACCCAGGCACGCCCAGGCCCACCCTTCACATGCCCCTAGGAGACAAACAAAGTACAAAGCAAGAAAGGATGAGATGGTTTGTACACTCCAGGCGATTCTCCAGGCCTAAGGCAAACACAAGCCAGCAGTACAAGGTACAAAGCAAGACAAGATGGCTTTTAAGATAAGACTGTTCCTGTTCCTGGCCTAAATATGGCCTAATGCAGGGGAAGACAAGAGAAATATGGAGGACTAATTGATATGGGAATTACGTGAATGGTGGTATAAAAAAAACCCATTGGCGAAGCTCTGACTCAGGCTACAATTACATTAAAAGAATACAGACATGTAAGGACTAATAAGATTCTAAAAATTGGAATGTTTAAATAGTTTTTATATTCAGAAGTTATGTCAACTTTAGCTGTATGTTTTATGAGAATGGATATTGTGTCAGTCCAGGAACACTTCTACCCAGTATTGTAAAACCAAAACTATTGATAAAGTTCTAATGGAGGCTGTAGTTAAGAATGTAGGAGTTGATGGAATGAAGGAAAAAGTTTATAGGTGAACTGGTATATTTTGAACCGGCCTTATATGAAGTGATTGCATCTCTTTTACCTGATTGTATCGTGGAACAGACATTGTGTCTCACTGGGGAACAGTCTCTTGACTAATATTGTAAAACAGAAAATATAAATCAACCCTTCAAGCAATATTAATTAGATATGCTAAAGAAAAAATTAAATAGCTTCATTGAAAGATTTGTTGATACGCTAATGAAAAAATAAAGCGAAAAAAGGTACCTAAAAGACTATAAAACTGACGTTACCCCTGCCAGGTGACTATCCTTGGATATCTTTCACTTCTTGGTCTAAGGCCAACCTAAGGGCCATAATTAGAGAATTTCTTAAACCCAGGCCTCCCCAAAGCGGAAATACAACTGTGTACCCAGAGGGAAAGAAGCAAATTAGGGATTATGTAGTTAGACAGGTAGATCAACCTGTGATGCCATTTCAGTTACAACCCAATTTTGAAAGCAATTGTCCGTATCTTGCAAATCTTTGCAAAACCAGAAATACAGCTCTCGAAGCAATTCGAGCCTCTGATCGTTATCGTTTCCAACGCTTAAAACTGAAGAAATTTTGAAAAAAAAAAAAGGAGATGAAGGTTATTTTGAAAGCATGAACGGCTGCTTCTCTGGCTCCCAGGCTCCCTTGCCAAGACAAATAAAAATCTTAATTGTCTTCTCCACAAATATTAAAATGAAAAAGCCTTAACCACTGAGTGGATAAGCTTAACTTACTACTCATTTCATGGCAGCAATTTTTAAGTGAAGGCTAGGAGGTCTCTGTTTGCATCTGTCTGTATGTTCGTGTGTTGTGTGGTATTTCCTACCTCTGGATGGTAGTGCTAATTTGTAAAAATGCTCTATTGAATTGGCTTAAACAAACAAACTCATATATTTAAAAATCCTCAACAATAAGACAGAAACTAACCTAAATACTTTTCGGATCATGTGATCTGGGAAAATATTTGATATTAAAGTTGGTTTGAGTTTGGTTTGGTTAAATAGACGTGTCTTTAGAGTTATGAAAATTAAATATAATACTTTTATTCTATCTGGCATTATTTATTTGTTTATTTATTACTTTTATTTTTAAATTTTTCCCGTTTCTTCCGCCTCCCCCCAACTCCAGTTAAAGCTGTTGTTTTTCAGTCTAGTTGTGTAGGACACAGCTCCCTGGCCCATACTGGTGTTATACGAGCCTTGCGCTCCCCCGGGGAGCGCACAACAGCACACAGCAGCTCAAGGCAGCTCTCGCCAGCCTCTGGCTGCTAACGGCAGCCCAGCTCCAGGGAGAGCTGTTGTTCACAATCTTAGCTGTAGAGGGCGCAGCTCACTGGCCCATGTGGGAATCCAACCTGTAACCTCAGCGTTAGGACCACCGCGCTCCAACCATCTGAGCCACCGTGCAGGCCCCTATCTGGCTTTATTAGTTAAATAAATTCTTGTAATCTGAGTGGCAAAATTTGTCAGTGAGAAAAATACCTTAGAATAATAATTGACTTTGATGTCTCATGAAATTCTCATAAGTAATCTAAACATAATTGGTAAGAACTAATGAATTAAATAGATGCAAGTGGGGTGAGTTTTTTTATGTGGATTCTTTAGAAAATTATGTTTTATGATATTTGTACTTAAAAAATAGTTTCCCAAATCTTTAGAGTTTTGCTAAGTTAAATTAAGTTATAGAAATTTATTAAATATGTAGATAGATTCATAATAAGAAAAAAATGAAACATTAATTATTGAGTGTAAGTTTTTCTACTTTTGGTTTCTGGTTGCAGAAAAACTAAACAGATAAATTTGGATCTATTAGTAAACATGTTTTATGCCATGTTGAGAAATTTTCTATAAAAAAGCATGTTTTTAGAAATTATAAATAGTACTTATAAACCTGCCAACCCACAGTATGCTAATGTAAAAGACAGTTCATAATTATTTACTTCTTAGTTTTTATTAGAAATTAAGATTTTTTAAAGGTTAAAATTTCTAATATATGCTACTGGAAATAATAAAAGGTGACGATATGTAAGGACAGTAGGGTGTGTTTTTAGCTAAGAAAAAGTATGAGGAATGAAGAAGGATTTTTGCTAAGGGAAATGAGAGTAAGTTTGTCTAAACTTAGAACTTCTGTTTACAAAGGAAAAACGAAGGGTACACAAAAAGTTGAAGAGAAAATTTTACCTTGTGTAAGCAAGCTGACTGAAATTAAATTGTTATTATAAAGGTTTTAAAAACTAATCTTTAATATCAACAGTGTGCTCGTGTAAAGCTAAAATTTAATTTTCTTTTATTTGTGAAAAGGCTTTTCTTTTCTAGCAATCTGCTGAGAAAGCAAAGCTTCTGTGTTTCAGCAAAATAATTTTTGTGTGTTTTATGTTGTCTTAATCAGTTCCTTGATTATTTAAGAAAACAGAATCTCCCCAATAGTAAGAACTAAGTTTTGCTAACAATTATGTAGCCTCTGTATTTGTCTCTGAAATCTCTTATTGTTACTTTGGTTAAATGGATAATTAAGTATTGTTTCATAATGACTTATAATCCTATTTAGTCAAATATCTAAACCTTATGGTGCATTTTGACCATCTTCCCCAAAATTCAAATTATAAATAGAGTCTTTTCTTGACCTGGAAATAACTTTGAGGTATTCCAAAGAGCCCCTGGAACACCTTAAAAGATTTCTTTTCTCTCCTCATAAAAGAAAAAATTTAAACTACTTAGGCTTATTTGGTATGTTAAATTGCATGGGGAGCATTGTCAAATGAGTGATGGTAAACTTCTAGGATACACTGTATGGGTAAACAAATGGCTGTAAATTAAATGGGAAACCCAAGACACTTGCCTCTTCCCTGCTCCCTGGGAAACCCCACTTTTGGTTTTTGCATTCCTTCATCCACTGTAGTGCATTTAAGCTGGAATGCATTCACCTGACACTTAGTATGGGTTATCAGTGTTCTTGTATGTCTGTTTTCTGGATAGGTTGAAGTTTTCCCTTGCTTGTCAATCATTCACTCAATCAATCAATTGATCAGGTCTTTGATTTCCGCCTCCTGAAACATATACTCTGCAGGGTTATGTATGACCTTGATTGTTTCATTCACTGTTGTTTACAAAAAATGGGGGCTGGTCAATATTATACTGGTAAACCAACTCTCTGTAAACAGCCTGAAAACTGAGAAAACAAAAGCCTGATTTGTAGCATTTGCTGATTATAAAAGTCTTTTCTTAGAGGAAAGAAAAGTGTAAATGGGTAGAGAAAGACAATTGCAAAAGTCGTCCCTGGGGACCACATTGAAACGATTCTACAGTTCTGATTGCAACAGTCTCTGGTCAACATGATTGTCTTAGATATTACCCAGAGGGTTCTCTAACTCAAGACATCAGAAAGACAACAGAATAATGAATGGATATGGAGAGGCCGAAAGTGAACTTCTGATTTCTCTTTTTGAGTGAAAACTTCCCTGAGCAGGGCTCTGGAAATTGTCACTTCTCTGATCCCACCTGGATTTCTCTTTAGTCTGATACTGGTTCAGCCAGTTCTGTTCATGTGTCCTACGTGGATATTGTCCTACCATGTTCTGTCCTCTGTGGCTGTTTCCTTGTACGGGGGACTCTATTACTTAATGGTGGGAACATTCAGTCTCTGGACCTACAGCTGCTCGAAACAGGCATGGAGATAAAGAAAGAGTGTTTTGCTCCAGGGCTCTTTGCAAAGACCTGTTGCCTGTTATTTATAAGTTTGGAAATGATTTTCCCCCCTTATCACGCCCGTATTTATTCCTTTTTTTTTTTTTTTTAAAAGATTTTATTGGGGAAGGGGAGCAGGACTTTATTGGGGAACAGTGTGTACTTCCAGGACTTTTTTCCAAGTCAAGTTGTTGTCCTTTCAGTCTTAGTTGTGGAGGGCGCAGCTCAGCTCCAGGTCCAGTTGCTGTTGCTAGTTGCAGGGGGCGCAGCCCACCATCCCTTGGGGGAGTTGAACCAGCAACCTTGTGGTTGAGAGGACGCACTCCAACCAACTGAGTCATCCACAAGCTCAGCGGCAGCTCACCTCAAGGTGCCCTGTTCAATCTTAGTTGCAAGGGGCGCTGCCCACCATCCCTTGCAGGACTCGTGTTGAACTGGCAACCTTATCGTGAGAGCCCACTGGCCCATGTGGGAATCGAACCGGCAGCCTTGGGAGTTAGGAGCACAGAGCTCCAACCGCCTGAGCCACCGGGCGGGCCTTATTCCTTTTTTTGAAAAGCATACCATGAACACCATTGATTCACCCCTCTATGGATTGCTTTGGGGTCAGGCTGGGCAGAGAGGGCCTCATGACATGCAGGTAAGGAAGATAAGATCTAGTGACACTTATGGGTGGCACAATGGAACACTGTGGTCCACAGTTAACACTCTTCACAAAGACCACATGGAAAGAGTACTGATAATGAACATTTGAAAGAGGTCATAGTATTTGTCCAGTAAAACATTTAGGATTTATAAAGCGTTCTCCATATTCGTGCAGGGAAGAAACATATTAAGGATTTCTTTGTTTCTTGGGATTTTCAACTTTCAGGTTTTGTGACATGAAGTTCTTTTGTTTGTGGGGCTGCTTTCCTCTTCACGAGGCAGGGGGCACGGGTACTGTTGTGCCAGCTCTGAACATTTGGTTGCTCCTGGCAGATGTTCTATGTAGATGTTATTTCCTGGGACCACAGCCATGATGCCATCTTAGTGCTCGCTGTGAGTCTGAAAAGACCCACCCTGTTCTCTGTACAGGGACCCTCATGAGCACACGAAGTGTTTCCACTTACAACAACCCACTTCACGTCTCCCTCTAAAAGACAACTGTCCGCTGTGGTTATGCTCACCTCAAACCCAGCTTTTTCTTCCCTGGTCAAGGCACCATTGAGTCTCTACCTGCAGGAAGCATTCACAGAGTAGAGAACCTCTAGGACAAGCCATTGGAAGCTAGCAGGCTCTGTGCTCTGGGGGAGGCTGCCCAGATGGGTATCCAGGTGCCATCTCACTGCTCTGCAACCTCAGATACCGGCTGGCTCACTGTGGCAGTCAGCTGAGGGGAGCTCACCTCAGAGCATTCCAGCCTGTGGGGAAATCCACAGGGCAGGGGACACCTAAGCCCAGTGGAAGACTCAGGGACCTAGGAAGATGGACAGCTCAGAAAGGGAGTGGAAAGAGTCAAAGACACAGGGCCTCCCTCACAATGTGAACTAAAACTTCTAGTTTAGTTCACAATGTGAACTAAAACTCTCTGTCTAGGTCATAAATCCATTTCTGGGCATAGGAACTGCCAAATAGGAAAACCATCTCTTGCACCAATTCCTTATATATTTCACCCTTATTTAAAAGGAAATAATAGCACTTCGAACCTTGATTTTGAGGTACTTAATTAGAGGGTTGAGAAGAGAGTTCTATTTTTGATCAAGACAGACGGTGAATTCGGAGGGGAAAGGGTGCAGTGTTCAAGGGGACTGTGCAGTAGCAACATTCTGCCAGCGGAGAGCAGTGCAGACTTCTGGAGAAACTGGAGAGCGGCCACGCCTACCGAGGGAACGGGACGGTAGAATGCAAATTTAAAATGAAGTTTCACTTGCTAAAATTAGAATAAAAAATAACCCCGGTAGTAGAATCTTCCCTTTTATTCCATTCTGTGTGCTCCTGAGAAGAACTGACGCCTGCTGAAGGCTGGAGCCTGTTCCTGGAGGAGCCCACATCAGGTCCCTGATCGGGGTGGTTTGTGGGGTGGGGGTGAGGGAGAAGAGGGAGGCCCTGGAAGGGGCTGGGGCAGCGGCTATTTGGCAACTGGGTCAAAAGCATGTTTATGCCTTTATAATGTGGATGGCTTCAGCGGAGCGCCCTGGCTGACGTAAGCCCCCGAAAGAGGAGGGTGCTTTGGGAAAGTGACTGGGCCCTCAGCCGGCTGAAATGGTGCCAGTATCTGACTTCCAGTAAGAGCACTTGTGCAAGACTGAGGCGGACCGCCCGGTTTCCCTTCCGATGTTTACTGGTGCAACGTCCCGGTGCCTGACCTGTGTCACCCAAGCGCTGCTGCGGCGCGGCTTCAAGGGCTCAGCCAGGGTCCGGGGAAGGGTCTTCATCAGGTCAGGATTCCTTACTCTGGGGAAGAGCTAGGAGCAAGGGACGGGAGGTCTTCCTCATCCTGAATTTCTTCACTTATGTTTTCTGTTTAACCATTAAATTTAACAGCCCACACTAATTCACACCGGGGTGTGGCTGCATGTGGGCAGGAGAGGAGCGCAGTCCCGGAAGGCTTGCTTCAAGCTGAAAACCCAGTCTTTTCTGCTGCCGCTTCTTTGTAGGTAGTCGAAATCAGCAGAGTAAGAAGCTCAGATGTGGCTCTGAAAAGTTTCTACATTAGTCATCTATAAGATTCTGGCTCCGAAAATTTGCCCCCACTCGGCCCCAGCTACTCTTCTGTCCCCAATTATGCTCAGCTCTAGTGTCCTGGCTTTCCAGAGCACCACCCGAGAGCTTAGTTAGGGCTAATTAACACAAAGCTCCAAATTCAAATCACATGGACCCCGACCTTGGTTATTAGTTTTAGAATTATGGATATATATGCATTATATATATGTTATATATATATATATGTAATGCATATATATATACACACACATATAGTTTTAATCATTTGTAAGTGGACAATTCAGTTGTATTAAATACATTCACAATGTTGTGTAACTATCACGCTATTCACAAAACTTTTTCCCGACATGAACCCTGTACCCATTAAACAATAACTCCCCGTGCCCCCACCCCCCGGCCCCTGGTAATTTATATTCTACTTTCCGTTTCTATGAATTTTCCTACTCTAGGTACCTCATATAAATGGAATCATACATTTGTCCTGTGTCTGGCTTGTTTCACTTAGCATGATGTTTTCAAGGTCTATCCAGGTAGTGACATATATTAAAATTTTTAATCCTTTTTATGGCTGAAGCATGGTCCATTGTATGGATAAACCATATTTTATCTATTCATCTGTTGATGGACACTTGGGTTGTTTCCACTTTTTGGCTACTGTGAATAATGCTGCTATAAATATTGTTGTACAAATATCTGTGTGAATCTCTGGATATGTACCTAGGAATGGCATCGCTCGTTCCCATGGTAGTTCTATCTTTAATTTTTTGAGGAGCTACCAAGCTGTTTCTCACAGTGGCTGTATCACCTTACACTCCCACTGGCAACGTGTGAGGATTCCAATTTCTTCACATCATCACCAATACTTGTTACTTTCTGTGTGTAGTTTTTAAAATTAAAAATAAATTATTATAACCATGCTAGTAGGAATGAAGTGATATCTCACTGTGGTTTTGATTTGCATTTCCATAATGACTAATGATGTTGAGCATCTTTTCATGTGCTTACTGACCATTTTATATCTTCTTTGGAGAAATGTCTGCTCAAGTCCTTTGCCCATTTTTGAATCAAGTTGTGTGTGGTTTTTGTTGTTACTGAGCTTTGGGAGCTCTTCATGTATTCTGAATATAAATCCCCTATCAGATATATGAATTGCAAATGTTTTCTCCCATTCTATAGGTTGTCTTTTCACTTTCTTGATACTGTCTTTTGATGCCCAAAAGTTCTTAATTTTTTTTTTTAAAGATTTTATTGGGAAAGGGGAACAGAACTTTATTGGGAACTTTATTGGGGAACAGTGTGTACTTCCAGGACTTTTTTCCAAGTCAAGTTGTTGTCCTTTCAGTCTTAGTTGTGGAGGGCGCAGCTCAGCTCCAGGTCCAGATGCCGTTTCTAGTTGCAGGGGGCACAGCCCACCATCCCTTGCGGGACTCGAGGAATTGAACTGGCAACTTTGTGGTTGAGAGCCCACTGGCCCATGTGGGAATAGAACTGGCAGCCTTCAGAGTTAGGAGCATGGAGTTCTAACCGCCTGAGCCACCAAAAGTTTTGGCCGGCCCAAAAGTTTTTAATTTTAATGAATTTCAAGTTATCTTATTTTTCTTTTGCTGCCTGTGCTTTTGGTGTTATATCTGTGAAATCATTGCCAACTCTAGTGTCATGAAGATTTTCCCGAATATTTTCTTCTAAGAGTTTTACAATTTTGCTTCTTAATATTAGGTCTGTGATCTAGTTTGAGTTAATTTTTGTATATGGGGTCTAAATTTGTTTTTTTTTTTTGCATGTGGATATACAGTTTCCTCAGCATCATTTGGTGAAAAGACTATCCTTTTTGTCATTGAATGGTCTTGACATCCTTGTTGAAAATCAATTGACTGTATGAAGATTTATTTCTGGTCTTTCTGTTTCATTGATCTATATGTCTGCCCTTATGCCAGTACCATACTAGCTTTGCACTACATTTCAAATTTGGGAAGTGTAAGTCTTCCAGCTTTCTTCTTCTTTTTCAAGATTGGCTATTCAGGGTCCCTTGCAATTTAACATAAATTTGAGGATCACCTTCTCCATTTCTGTGAAAAAGGCAGTTGGAATTTTGATAGGGATTGTGATGATTATGTAGAGTGCTTTGGGTAGTATTGACACCTAACAATGTAGTCTTCCAATCCATGAACATGAGCTGTCTTTCCATTTACCTAGGCCTTCTGTAATTTCTTTCAGCAATGTTTTATAGTTTTCAGCAAAAAGTCTTTCTTTCACTTCTTTGGTTAGATTTACTCCTAAGTATTTTCTTGTTTTAGATGCTATTGTAGATGGAGTTGCTTTCTTAATTTTTGTTTAAAAATTTTTTTTTGAAGAATATCTCTGTGCTGGGGATCAGCTGGAAGAGAAAGCTTAGGCTGGTTTCAGGTCTTATCTGAACCTGCATCTGTCTCTGGGCATGTGCTGTGACTTTCTAAATTCCCCTGTGTATGTGATTGTTTTTGAATGTCCTAATCTTAAATGTCTGGCTTCCAAAAGGAGAGAAAGGGTAAAAAGGAAAAAAACAAAACAAAACAATAACCCAACAAAAAAAACCAGGTGCAGCTCCTTTAAATACCCAGGAAACCACCTCAGCCAGTAGGGGTTGCAACAAGGCTGCCTGCCTCTGTGCTTGAGCCTCAGAGATGAAAAGCAGTGATCAGCAATCAGAACAGAATCCTGATATGTGAAGAATATTATTGCCCACCCTGGCTTTAGCAAGCCACGCCAGGAATGTGGGCACAGCTGCCTGCCATTGGGTTCGAGGGTGGGGGATAGGTAACTACTGCAGCATTAAAGGCTGAAATTAGCCAAAATGAGCCCCAGTTTACCAGTCCAGCTTTTTCCTAGAAGCTGCAAGCATTCAAGTAGACTCCAGAGTTCCAAAATTCTGACTTCAGACAGTGTCTGCTAGTACAATTATTGTCTAAGTGGAGAGAGATTCCTGGTGCTTCCTACTTTGCCATCTTTTGTGACATCACCTCCCATTATTAAGCCTTGGATATTTAAAACTGTTTGATTTCCATTTGTCCTTTGATCCCTGTGCTCTGGCACACCGATGGTGAATCAGCATTGGACCTGTCTAGAGAGGTAGCTTCATTTACAACAGGCACCTCTCCAAGCAAAGACTATAGCTGTGTATCTCACTTGTTTTTTTGTGGAGATTCAAGGGGGCCCCACAAGCACATAACACCTTTTATGTGCTTGACATCAGAGTTTCTTAAGGGGATAGATAAGAAGTCTGGTAGTTGGAGATCATAATACCTGTCTTATTACTAATCAAAACTGGATTGGGGTGTATGTCTTAGATATGCCACCACAAGGGGTTTCCGCATACTGGGCACCATGATTAGGAAACCTGCCCTAGCCAGGGAAGGCCTGCTCTTGGCAATGGCTATACCTGAAGCACCAGTCTACAGGCCTCCACTCTGCCCTGTGGTTGGCTCCAGAGAAATAGGCAGGAAGAGACCACACCTCATAGCCTGTGTGCCTTCTCCAGAAACATCTAAGAACTTATCTCTCATGGGCAGGAGGAGTGTGCAGGGAGGGACTAGGAATGTCATGTTGATTGATGTCCTCCCTCCTGGAAGGAGACATCAGGAGCTGGGAATAAATGTTCTCACCTAAAGTTCTCAGGCTCCTGCTCTTTTCTTCCAGTTCTTATCCACAGGAGAAAGCTCGGGCTCTTTATCATTGAGTCATAGTGGCCACTGCTGCTTCTGCCTCCTGCCTTTCAATTCCACAGGCCAGCGCACCTACTTCTCTGAGTTATAAATCCCTGGTCTCAGCTCAGACTCATGCCTCAATACAGAATCCTGAATTGAAACTGTTTTTGGTGAAACTTATGAAGACAGTTACCTCAGTGGTCCAGTAAGGACCAGCATGACTGCTGGCCCGTGTTATTCCCCAGCTTCACATCTTCCTCTGCTTCTAAGTGTTTCAGGCGTTGAATAATCTACACTGTCTCTGTGGGGGCAGAAATACCACATGTCAGTCCCTTCCCTGTAGCTGTGGAAAGGCCTTATTGTTACATACTTCCTTCAAGTTGTCCCAACAGGATTTTTCAGTTCAGCATGCTTCTTAGGTTAGTTCTGCTGTTGTCTTCTATATGTGGGTCTGATGGGATCAGACATCCTTTTTTCTTCCCCACTCTTTATGCCTTGATCACTAGACCGAAACCTAGTCCCACCTAGATCTCTCCGTTCTGGTTTTATTTCATGTCCTGCTCTCGTTTTCTTTTTGTTCCAATTTATATTTAACTTTTGCTTATATATTTTAAGTATTTAAAAAAACTCACTTTAAATCCTTTGTTGAATGATGACAGATTATGAATTAAAAAAATAGTTGTCTAGAAACGTAGATGTCGCTGGGTGTTAGCAGTGTTCATCTTGCATCTTAAGATCTAGGTGATTTTGATTTTTATGCCTTTGGTCGACCCCTTGATAACCCTTCTTGATCTCCCCAACACTTGGCCTAGAAATCTTAACTAGATCACTGAGTTCATTAGGTATATTTTCTATTTTCCACATTAGTACTGGTTTCAGGAGAGTTTCCTGAAACTTTTCTGTGCTATATAACAAGGTTCTCCTTTCCTCCAGCTTGCTTGCACTGATACTTTCCTCACTTTCCTGTAAGCCCCACTGACAATTCCTTGGGGAACTTTAGGCTTTTGCCCACTGCTTGTGGGCAAATGTCACGTGTTTCATATTTTTGTTACAATAGCATCTCACTTCAAAATCTGTGAAAAAAATCACCCAAAATGTAGTTATTTAAAATAAAAAAAATCATTTATTTTGCTCATTCTGATAGAGCTCAGCGAGGATGGCTTGTCACTGTTCTGTGTGGCATCGCTGGGGTGACTTGACTGGAGCAGGAGGATTCTACTTCCACTATGACTCCAAATCTCCTTCCATCATGGCGCACCACATGGCTGGCTGCCTGGTGCTGGCCTACGTCCTAAGGCCTTGGTCTGGAAACCGGCATCGCAGCACTACTGCCATATTCCATTAGTTTCAAGGAAAGTGGACATAAACTCCCACCTCTCAATGGGAGGAGTGTCAAGTAATTCTGGGGGCATGTTTTAAAGTGTCACACTACCCTTAAAAGGTTGGCTGTTTTTACCAGCTTGTCTCCTGCTTCTGATCCCAATGGCCTGGAGGTTTCTCTTTTTCCTCCACTGTGCTTTCAGCAACTCTAAGAACACTCTCCCCACTTTATAATTCAGAGCATTTCAGCTCCTTCCAGCTTTGTATCCAAATGCTTGAGGTCTAACTTATCCAGTCAAAGTCACTAATATGCCTGACTAACCCATGGGCCTGAGACATTGAAAGTTTCTGTTTTTCTCTTTTCCTTCCTATAGAAATCTCTGCAAGAGAAGAGGCAAACATGGAGGTTACTTCCCCCTAATATAAACTATGTCATTGGACTTAAAAATAACTGGTTGATTTTGGTCAAATGGACTTTTTCATCCTCTTTGCTTTGACACAGGGTCCCTTGTCTTCTGTGGACTCCTTGGCTGGTCCGTTCCTCCTTCCTGCACTGCTCCTTCCCCTACTTCTCCAGGCCTTGACTCTGTAAGTCCTTCTCAATCCCCTGCCATCACATTCCCCTGAATTCTGGAAAACTTCTTGGAGTTTGAGAAAGGAGACTAAAATTATTTGCGGCCTTGTTTTCAGTAATGAGAAATACTTGCACTTATTTTTTTTGAATCAGTTCAGACTTCCTGAAAGTCATTTGGGGAATCCCAGTCTAGGCAAACAGGAGGCCAGCAGGTGGAGGCACTACCTTTGTCATCTTTGTCAATGTGGGCTTTCATATTTATTTATTTATACCTCGTCTCATGCCCACATTTTGGTGAATTGGCTTATAAAATGCCAACAGAAATCCCCAGTTTGGTGTGCAGTGAACTGCTCAGTTGTGACACAGCATGGTTGTGAGAACAGCATGGCTGTAAGGTGGCCCTGGGGCCAGGTGGCCCTGGGGGGAGGCCCCTCTCCAGCTAGACCGCTCTGCTCTGTTCAGATCTGATTTGTTCTGCTCCATCTGCTCTGCTCTTTTCCAGTCTGCTCCTCTCTGCTCTAGCAACCAACATTTCATTGAGCTTTCTCCACCCCCTCAGAAATCTATTCCAGCAGATTTTCTCTTTGTCGTGGACATCACAGACAGGGAGATGAGACCAGCACTTCTCCCACTGCCTACCATACAACCAGCCCAGGAGAGGACAGGCCACAGCAGAGTCAGGTGAGGCCAGGAGGAGAGCAGGCCCAGATATGGAGCAGTTAACCAGTAATGACCCCAGAGGCAATATGAATTCATTTCTCTTACATAAAGCAAAAAAACAAACAAACAAACAAACAAAAAACTAGTATGGCACCTCAGTAGTGTCCCAGCATTCAGAGTTTAAATATAAAAGGGGGATTAGAAAACAGTTCAAAAGGCAACAAAACCAGCAGGGCCACCTCCAGGGTGGTGGTGGTGGAGCAGGAGGGTACCAGCCCCTCTCTGGTGCTGGCTCTAAGCAGGGTCACTGGAGGCGGTGGAGCCCCAGATGAACAGCAACACCAGCGCAGCACCACAGGTAGCTCCAGCTCCCACCTCCCTTTGGGGAACACACTGTTCCTGAGGGTCAGGAAGCTCCAGAACATTATGTTTTCTCTGAGGGTAGTGAAACCATCCATGAAACTTCGAAAACACCTCTCACACCTGACAGGTTGTAGATGAAAGCTAAGCTGTGCGTGGCCATGCTGGGCAGCTTGGTAACGGGGCAGCATTCAGCTCATCCATCTAGTCCCAATGAAAGCTTGATGCAGGGCCATGTCGTCCTCGAGGTTGTCACTGTCTGGGGAGGACTCGAGATTGAAGTACTCAATGAGATCAATCATGCTGAGAACCTCCTCAGGTGCCCGAATATGCTCATAAAGGAAGGTGTCCAAAAAGAGGTCCCTGGAGAGGGGTCCTGCATGAGACATTTCTTCTGTCACGGTGGTGGTGGTGGTGGCAATTGTGACTGTGTCTGGAGCACTTGAGCCAGGAGTCATATCGCCTGCCTCTACCTGAATTTTACTGAAATTATATTAAATCTATAGATCAAGTCAAGAGAATTTACATCTTAATGTTTAGTCTTCAATCCATTAACATGGTATACTTTTCCATTTATTTTAGTTTAAAAAAATTTCTCAGCAAATGTTTTGTGATATTCAGTGCAGTGTTATTGCATATCATTTGTTAGATTTATTTTTATTATTGATGGTTTTGAAACTTTTGGAAATGGCATTATTTTTCATTTTTATTTCAACTTGTTTATTGCCAATATATAGAAATACAATTGATTTTTTGCATATTGATCTTGAATCCAGTTATCTTGCTAAGTTACTAATTAATAACAATAGTTTGTCTATAAATACTTTCATAAATACACAATCCGCTGCAAATAATGGCAGTTATATTTTTTCCTTTTTAGGTTTATTTTTTTTTATTTTTTATTTTTTTTAAAGATTTTATTGGGGAAGGGGAACAGGACTTCATTGGGGAACAGTGTGTACTTCCAGGACTTTTTTCCAAGTCAAGTTGTTGTCCTTTCAATCTTAGTTGTGGAGGGTGCCGTTCAGCTTCAAGTTGTTGTCCTTTCAGTTTTGTCCTTTCAGTTTTAGTTGTGGAGAGCGCAGCTAACTCCAGGTCCAGTTGCCGTTTTCTAGTTGTAGGGGACACAGCCCACCATCCCCTGTGGGGGTCGAACCGGCAACCTTGTGGTTGAGAGGATGCACTCCAACCAACTGAGCTATCCGGGAGCTCAGCGGCAGCTCAGCTTAAGGTGCCGTGTTCAATTTTAGTTGCAGGGGGCACTGCCCACCATCCCTTGTGGGACTCGAGGAATTGAACTGGCAACCTTGTGGTTGGGAGCCCACGCTCCAACCAACTGAGCCATCTGGGAGGCAGCTCAGCTCAAGGTGTCGTGTTCAATCTTAGTTGCAGGGGGGGCTGCCCACCATCCCTTGCGGGACTCGAGGAATTGAACTGGCAACCTTGTGGTTGAGAGCCCACTGGCCCATGTGGGAATCTAACCGGCAGCCTTCGGAGTTAGGAGCATGGAGCTCTAACCGCCTGAGCCACCGGGCCGGCCTAGGTTTATTTTTAAAATTCATTTTCATAGCTTATTTGCATTGGCTAAAATTTCTAGTAAATGTTGAATAGAAATGGTGACAGTGTATATCTTTGTCTTGTTCTTAAATTGTACTTAAGTACTATTGAAAGTACTTAATATTTCACCTTTAAGTATGACGTTAACCATAGTTTTTCTGTATAAACACTTTATTAAATTAAGAAAGTTACTTTCTATATTTAGTTGTCTGAGAGTTAAAAAAGAGTGAACGATGTTGAATTTTATCAAGTGCTTTCTTGGGGGGGGTCTATGAAAATTATTATAGGGCTTCTTCCTTTATTTTGTCAATGTGGGATATACATTCCTTTATTTTTAAATGTTAAAGAATTCTTGCACTCCTAAAATAAGTCCCAGTTAGTCATGATGTATTATTCCTTTTATCTATTTATGGATTTGATTTGCTGATGTTCTGCAGGAGTGTTTTCATCTATGTTAATGAGAAATGTTGACCTGTACTTTTCATTTTCGTAATGTCTTTGTCAGGTTTGTATCAGGATTATGGTGTTCTCCTATAGCAAGTTGGGCTGTATGTGTTCCTTGTTTCTTTATTTACTGAAAGACTTTGTGCAAGATTGGTAAGATACTTCCTTTCATGTATGTTTTGAAGAATTCACAAGTGAAGTTATCTGGGCCTAGGTTTTTTTTATTGTTGTTGTTGCTGTTTGTGTTGTTGTTTTGGGGGAAACGGCATCTTGAAATCTTAATGTTTATTTTCTCATTGTATTTTTTCCTTAGAATGTTTTCAATAGTACAGAATGAGACAATGTTCAATGAAACCTGTTTGAATCACTTCAGGGAAAATAAGGTGGAGATAGCAAGTGGAATAACAAAGCCGTTTCCTTTCCTTGAGAGCCTCCGAGACCGCTCTTTCATCACAGAAAAATTGTGTAATGTAAGTGAAGTTTATTATATTTTCCCGTGGTAATTCAACCCCACGTTAATTTATATTTGGCATTCTGGATTCAAAATGTAGTGTGTCGTTAACTGACTGATAGCTCTTTTATGCTTTTCACGGGAAGACTCTTGTAAGTTAATTAATCATCCTATAATTTTAAGGGTGACAAGGCAAGCAGACATCACTAAAGACACTTCTGTTCTAATTGAAGCCCTTCTTTTCTGTGGGACATGTTAAAGTGTGTGTGTGTGTGTGTGTGTGTAGGAGTAGAAGGTAATGGTGATATGGTTGGATTGAAACTGATATGCTTTGCAAATGCATAGCAATTTATACAATATAATAAAATGAAACAAAATTAAAATAATTAAGAATTGGGGCAGTATTCCATTCTAATATCTGCTTATCTTCAGGGAATTTGTGCTATTATAAATCAAATTTCTGCCTTGTTGCTGTCTCCTCCAAAGTGTATACATTTTGTTAGGGGGTTCTGGAGTCTTGGAATTCAAGTAAATTTGATTAGTGAGCCCTCCTGGAGAACTAGAGGAGGAAGCCATCTCTCTGTCATGCGATTGTGCAGTTCCCTTTGTGCTCTTCACAGCAAGGGCAGGATTTCCTGGAGCTCTATCAGGACTTCTCACACCTATGGTTGCTGTGCAGTCAACAGAATTGCTATAAGATCCATTCTCGAAACAAACCTAGGCAGGATGAAAGTGCAAAAGTGAAGAGGAAGGGCTCATTTGTGTTGATCGAACACTTAAGAAGTTCTAAAATATTGTGTAAAGAATGGTAGTCTATACTGAGAAAAATAGAATGAGTATTCTATGCAATTACTTCCTCGATATCTGTTTAACTTTGAAACTATTATTTTCTATTTTTTTCCATTGTACTTTTTAAAAAGGATTCTCAAGAAGCCTGTAAAAACTTGGTCCCTTTAGGGAAGGTGGTGTATCATATTCTCTGCCACCTTGAGAAGACGTTTGATAGATCACTTCTACAAGCCATATTCAGCAGGACTCATCTGAAGGAGTATCCTAATTTAATTCAGGTTCATAGAAGCTTTGAAAATGGTAATCAATTCTCTCCCCTCCCTTTTGGGGTTCATGTGTCATTTTCAGTCATTCACTCAATCACTTATTTAACAAGTATGCGTGAAATGTTTACCGTGTCCCAGGCCTTATACTAGGTAGTGTGAATGTAAGTAACAGTGAACAAAACTGACATGTTCTCTCATCTCATCATTAAAATGATGAGCCAATTACTCTGCTATGGCTAAATTTGGGTTTAATTATGTCCTTTTTCTTTTTCTGGGAATATCCAGAAGATGGATATTCTGCTGAGAAAATTCCTCTGTTCTTCCCTGAAGTTTGTACAGTTTACAGAGACTTTCCACTTATGGAATTTATATTGAGATAAGCTTTCACTCCTCTCTGATCATCTTGTTGGGTGATTAATTACTTTTATAACTTTCCCACTTGTTCCACCATCCTTAAAATCCCAGAGGCTCATCTCCTATAAGATTTCAGTGGTTATTTTCTTTTCTCTTCAGTGTCCTGGGGAAAGGGACAAGCAGCACCAAGTCAGGAGCCACTGAGATTCAGAGTAGCACAAGGGCCAGAAGTCTTCCCTGGATTCATGGGTGGTCCAGATGTCTGATCACCTGCCTGAAACCTCTAATTATTTTTTTCCTCTGCTCAGTGATCCAAGAGAAATATTTCTCCCAAGAAAGTGATAGAGAAGAGACACAAATACTGCCCAACACTCAGCTAAGCTGTGAACAAGGTAATTATGACAAGATACCAACTTTGTTTTCTGGTGATGAAGAGGAAAAGTAGGCAAAGGAGCCCAAAGGAGACTGGGATACTGGGAAAGGAATACCAGAAGCAGGTGGGGCAGGTGGATGAGTGCTACTTTGAATCGATTCCAGGATGACCCAATTCTATGTGGAATCCAAGAGTATTAGCAAGAGGGGGCAAAGAGAGACTTTCTGCTCCATAACCTGGAAGGTGGAAAAAGAATCTAAGTGTGAAGTATGAGTTTCCATGGGAGACCTTCAGTGTGAAGCTGTGGGGGCTAAGAACTATGGGCCCAAGGTCAACGTCAGAGAGGAGACCCTTGGTAATGGCAGAAGGGACTGGTTTAAAGGTGGGGAATTTTATTTAAGAGCAGGAATATTTAAGGAGAAAGGAAGTGGTAGAGATATGGGGAAGAGAGAAGAAGTGGGAGAAATGAAAAGAGAGAAGAATGGGGTAAAGGACAGAGTAAAAACAACCACATTATTGACAGGTTAATTCATTGAATGTTTATTCTGGAAGCTGTGAGTTTAGTGCTAATAGCAGCCATTAGAGGGTAGTATTACTTATGTGCCCGTTTTGCAGACAAGGAAACTGAAATCAGAGAGACCATGTATGGTTGGTCTGGGGTCAAATGAGCAGCGACGAATCCAGGTATTCTGAACCCAGAGCCTGTTATTCTTTTTTGTTTTAATGGAGGTAAAATTCACATAACATAAAATTAACCCTTTAAAAGTGTGCAATGTTGTACCTCTAAAATAACCTCTATTTGCCATGTTTCCCCGAAAATAAGACCTAGCTGGACAATCAGCTCTAATGCGTCTTTTGGAGCAAAAATGAATATAAGACCGGGTATTATATTATATTATATTATATTATACGTGGTCTTATAGTAAAATAAGACCAGATCTTATTTTACTATAAGACCGGGTCTTATATAAGTTGTCACAGGAACACACAAACAATGTGTGTGGCTGTCAGATTGGCAAGTAAGAACGATGACTGTAGAAGACCTCGAGAGGGAAAAGGTAGGAGCGAGGAGTTCTGGTGATACGGCCAAAAGCAAAAGAAGAGATGGAGGGACCACACAACCTTTGAGACAAGGATAATACATTGGACGCCGACGACTGGAAGACTAGAGGCAGCCAGGGGGTCAAAATAAAACCTAGAAAAACAGAGACGAGGGGAGGAAGTGAGGCACATGGCAGAGAGGAGATAAACTGACAACTCAAACAAGAGACGGTGACAAAAATTATTACATGGAGAGAGAAATATTGGGGGCAAAATAAATACCAAGAAAAGGGAAAGTGGGGGAGAGGCACAATGAAACCATGATGACAGAATGTTAAGTGAGGGTGAGTGAACAAGTGGTAGATAGAGGTCAGTGTGACAGGGAGAGAGGAGACACACTGAAATATTTAGAATTTGAGAGAGGAACACTGGACAGAAGCTTCTGGTACAGGGGGTTGTCTCCTCTGTAACAGTGAGTTTTCAGGGTAAAGTATCCCCATTTTTTCAAAGCAACATCTGTAACCTGTTCAGATTAAATAGGCCTCTCTTCAGATTGTTGCACCCATCTATTGCTTCAGTCGACATCCACAGCTGACTGATCCCAAGACCAGAGCTCTGCTTCTTCACCTGAGAACCTCAGATTTCCTGCTTCCCAAACTGATCTCATCATCTTCTTCCTTGAAACCAGGTCCTCCTTCTGCTTCTCCTTTGCAGATTCCCTCTTTGTAAAGGTGTCACTGCCATCCATTTTTCTCAAGCCGGAAACTCAGGGAAACCGCCTCCCAAGTCGTCCTCTCACTCCACACCCACACCTGTCAGTCACCCAGCCCTGTGACTTGACCTTGGCAGTATTTTCAACCCGGCCATTTCTCCATCGCTCACACTGTGATACTAATCAGATCTCTGACGACTCTCCCTTGAACTTCAGCCCATAAAGGTCACAAACATTCAGATGTGTTCACCCTGCTGTCCTGTCTAAACTCCAGTGACTCTTAACACTTGGGATTAAGATCGATCTCCTTCCTGAAGCTTCCAAGGCTACAGGCCATAGGGTCCCTCCTATTTCTCTAGTCTCTACTCTCTCGTTCCACGTCTTAGTCATGCTGACTTCTTTTTTCTTGAATGGTCCTCGCCCATGCTCAGTCCTCTATTTGGGTCTATTTCCTTGGCCTCCTCTTTTGTCACCCCCTCCGTAATCTGGCCACCTCCTGGTTACATGATGCCTCCTCCAGAAAGCCATTCCCTGTTTCTTGGATGGGACAGTTCCTCTGGCTGTGTGTCCCCAGGCACTGTGTACTGGCTGTGAGATAACACGCTTCTTTGTGATAATGTGCTTAGTAGGTGCCGTCCCTGGTGGACTGTGCTTTCGAGGCAGAACCATGTCTGTCTGGTTCTTGCTGGGTCCTCTGACCCAAGCACAATATCTGGTACATAATAAGAGCTCAATTAATATTTGCCAGGAAATGAAAGTGCTCGTATTTCTGTACCCTAAAGACTGAACACATATTTTGGCAAACATTACATTATTGATGTATTTATATGGAAAGTTGAACAAAAACAGTTCTAAAAATTGCATTTGTGTATACATGTAATAAGCTACCTTTGTAGAACAATAACGTAACTTAAGAATAAACACAAAATTCAGCCAAGATAATTATCAGTTAGTTAATGAGAATAGCAGGTAGGGGGAAAAGAGAAAAACCAAAAGGTAGAATTCAAGGTCAGAAGAAAAGCACTTGAGAAATGAAGAGAGAAAGACAAAAACAGCCGGGCAGTGGACAAGGCGCGATTCAGCACAAGAGCGACCTCTCAAGTGAATGGAGAGAGCGGAAGGAAAGGGCGCCAGCAGGCTCTTTATGGGGGACAAAAGAGGATTCTTCATGAATCATTATTTATTTTAGGGGCAGAGCTGTCTAAATCCAAAAATCAAGTACAATCTGGTGCTGTGACTCTGGTGGATGCGCAGGAGACAATTTCACCTTGTCTCCCCCAAATGGACCAAGAAGTCCAGCAAGCAAGGCCAGCATGTGACCAAGCTCCTGAAATGATCGGTAAGGCTGGCTGAGGGAGTCTGTGGTGCAGTGACACAGTGTGTGTCACAGCAGAGGTGACAGGAGGTGGCCCAGGGAGTATGGGATGGATGCAGGGGAGGGAGACCCTGGTGCTTGGTGAAGGGAGCCTCTTCCTATCAGAGCAAAGTGAAGGGGAAATGGAAAAGTGCTGGGAGACCTAGGAAGGGGAGAAATATTTGAGATGTGTAGAGCAAGGTAACAAGAGGGGATCAGGAGACAGAAGACACATCAGAAAGTGCCAGAGAAAGAAACATGCAGAGATTAGGAGAAGAACAAAGAGGTAGGCACCAGAAGAAAGAAACAGAGGCAGAGAAATGGGGAGAGACAGCTGGGAGGGGAGGAAGAGAGTAAGCAGCCAGAAAACGGAGAGCAAGACAAGCAGAGCTGGCCACTGTGGTCATGGGTCCTTACCGCAGTATCCAGGGAGAGTGACCAAAGCACCAGTAACCTGAAGGCCACAGGAGCTCGTGGGAAGACTTAGCCTGCCTAGAGCAGGGATGTTTCTGCCTAGAAGTTCTGCAACCTGCCTGGTCTTTCCAGGTGTCCCTTTGTTACGGGGTTTCCTGCCAGCTCCTCAGCCCCATCCTGAGACCCCTAAGGGGTTTTGTTCTTTTGTGCAGTGATCAGCAGTGAATCCAGTGCAGAGGGAGTGCCTTTGGAAGCCTAGAGCCAGCGCCAAGATGAGGGCTGGGTGAGGAGGGTGAAAATGGCCAGCCTGGGGCTGCAGAGCATCAGGCGTCTGGATGCAGAGCTCCTGTTTTTCCATGCATTTTACCTTGAGTGCACTTCACAGCCAATGGTCCACTTAACACTGGGAACCCCTTCTCTGCATTTGCATCATGTGGCACTTTGGGAAGTGTGGGAGGCAAGGCCATATCCATTGAATACGTGTGTTCGTATACTGATGTTAGAATATTTGGCCTTTGTCCCTAGTTCCCGGCACAGAGCTCCCCAAACCCTTAGAACACTACCTAATGAGTGTCTTTAAAAAACCAACTACTTGATTAGAGAATTAGAGCTTTCGGCTCCATCCATTGACCTCTGGGGAGAAAAGAAGGGTGAAAACTTAAGTTCAGTCACCAGTGGCCGATGATTTAATCAATCATGTCTGTATAATGAAACCTTGATTAAAACCCCTACGTGACAGGGCTCAGGGAGCCTCTGAGTTGGTGAGCACATTGGTGTGCTGGAGAGGCATGGAAGGTCCGAGGCCCCCCCCACCCCAAACCCTGTGCATCTCTTCCATTTGGCTGTTCCTGAGTTGTAGTCTTTTATAATAAAAGTATCATTGTAAGCAGAGCACTTTCCTGAATTCTGTGTCTTTCTAACAAATTATTGAACCTAAACGGGGTTGAGGGAACTCCAAATTTACAGTTTTCCAGGCACTAATGTGGATAGCATGGGGACCCCATTAATGGCTGGTGTCTGAAGTTGGGGCGGTCTGGAGGGACTGAACCCTTGACCTGTGTGGTCTGTGCTAACTCTGGGCAGTTAGTGTCAGAACTGAATTGAATTGTGGGACACCCAGTGGTTGCTGGAGAATTGACTGGTACTGGAATGACATATTTATTGTTGGAAAGAGCACCAGATTGTTGGTGTCAGAAAAACCACACACCTAGTCATGCTGAGGTTCTCAATTTATGTATAGATTTCTGCCTCAACCAATCCCTATCTGCAGATCACAAAAAAGGTAAGTGATTTTTGATTGCTTTAATACATATAATGTTATTGGAAACTTGGAAAGACCTAATAGTAGTCTTTTTCACACATTTTCTCCTGTATGACTTTAGCTTATATACCAACTTTTTCAAAAATAATTTCGGAAATAATATCTCATATCTTTAAAACATCAGTTAGGAGTAAGCAGAATAACTGCCGTTATTCTTGTTTAATAGAGGAAACTTAAGTAGATAACTATTTAAACATTGTTTACAAAGTCACATGGAGAATTAAAGGTGGAGCCAGGGCCAGTATCCTGGACACCTACATCTCAATTCAGCAGATGTCTATTTTGTTTGGAAGGAAGAAAACGAAATAATAATCAAACACATCTGCAAGTGTTAGTTGTTACAGGATTTATAACTTTTATTAAGCAGTTACTGTTTCTCTTCCATGGATTTTATGAACAAAATTAATTTGGAAACACATACTAGGTATAATAGCAAACAAGATAACTCAATGTCAAAACGTTCATTTTTTTTTCCCTACGAAGGATTCATTTTAATTGCTTGCTATCTTTTTCATAAGTGAAAAAACTAAATTTATTTTTCAGGATGGTCCAACCGTCTGTTTTTAACAAATGTGTAATGGCTTAAACATTAGAAGTCCATCGTTATTCATGGAAACAATCCGAAGAGCTTCTGGGTGTGGGACGGTGTTTGAGTGGGATTGGGGTGAAATAGAGGATGAAGGAGAGAGGGCTCTGATCCACACATTCATTCAGGGACCCATCTTCCTATGTTGTCTGGGGTGAGAAATAGAGGCAGAAAAAATATGTAGAGATTAGTGCAAAGGATAAGAAGTAAAAAAGTGAGGTGTAAGAAAAGGCAGAGCAAGACATAGCAAAATTGCCCTTCTTGGGTAAATTTTTGCAGCCTGTGACAAAAGCAACATTAACATAGGGGATCAGTAGAATTTAAAGAGCAGAATAGAATGCCCCGAAATTTTACATGATTTTTCCTGGTCTTTCAATTCCTTATTAAGGAATTCAATGTGGCCTCGTTGGCCAAACACTGAGCTTTCCAAGTGATTGATTGCCTTGTACAGAAAGCAGCAGAAATCACACAGAATTGTCAGTAGAAAGATCAAATTGCTAACTTAAGAGCATTAAGAAACAGAGAATTATATATTTGGTAAAAAGGAATGTCCAATTAAGATTGCTAAATTAGGTATATAGCTGGTTGGCTTTCTATAGGGGAATAAAGGAATACCGCCTTTGGGATTAACTTCTCTACCAGACTATAAAGTCATAATATATCAATTCTGTAATTCATATGTAACCTTACAAAGCTATTAACTGTTCAAGCCTTTGTAAATTATAAATTGTTAATCAAATATATTGTAATATTCTCTCAAAGTGGCAGATCAAGGTCAATCAGATTATTAAGAAAAATGATCCACACTTGGCAATAAGGCAAAATGATAACTGCACGTCCTGATTTGTTGTTTACTATTAATTAGGGCCTGATTTTGTGAAATTACATGTTAACGTATAGATTTTTGTCCAGTAGAGATGCAAATTGTTTGGTAGAAAAGATAACCCCAAAGATTATGGTTTTACTGTCTTGTAGGACATTAACTGGCTTTGGCTTTAATTTAGGAAAATTGTTTCAGCCAGCGTGACTCTCTGGCTAATTTTATAAACCTCTGTGTTTTGAATTCTATGTTGGTGGGTCACACACACTGCAATTAATAAGGACATGCATTCATTTATTCAGAGAACATTGTAACAGCTATTTGAAAACCAATGTTGGAAAAGAGAACCAGGAAGCTTCTAGCTCACCAAAACTTGGGTCAGGAAAGGCATGCGAGACTTGGGTTTGAGGGTTCCAGGAGTCTGAATTCAGAGCTACTTTTCCCTGAGGTCTTTTACTTTGAGTACCAAACACATGCAAATGAATCAGTGATATTAAAATCCCATTCTCTGACATTTCCTTTATTACATGTGCAGAGTCAAGAAATCGTAAATTCATATTTAGCAGTATGAATGCTGTTGATTAAATAGTTGTGCTGATATTTTGATGTTGTAGAAATACGCTCATAAACTGACACCTTTTTGATCACCTATTGTCATGCCTATTTATACTGAAGTCTTGAATTTATACAGTGATTTCCACCCATCCTCTTCCACCTCTTTATCTTTTATGAAGCACAGAATGCTAAGTATTCCTCTTTTGGATAACAATATTATTATCATTTGGTCAAAAGCCTAGAAAAGTTTAGAAGTCCTGCTATCTAATTATTAAAAAAAAAAAAAAAGAAGAAGAAGAAGATTCATGGGCCTGCCTGGTGGCTCAGGTGGTTGGAGCCCCGTGCTCCTATCGCTGGGGTCTCCTGTTCGATTCCCACGTGGGCCAGTTAGCTGCGCCCTCTACAGCTAAGACTGTGAACAACAACTCTCTCTGGAGCTGGGCTGCCATGAGCAGCTGTAGGTTGGTGTGAACTGCCCTGGGCTGCCTTGAGCCGCCTCAGCTGGGGGGAGTGCAAGGCTCATAATACCAGCAGGGGCCAGGAAGCTGTGTCTTAAATAACTAGACTGAGAAACAACGGCTTGAACCGGAGTGGGGCGGCAGGGGGGGAGAAGGTGGAAGAGAGGGGGAAAAAAAAGGATTCAGAGCAACCACTTGCAAAATTAAATTTTAGATTTTGATGGATGTCCTCCAGCAAACTGTTCTGATTCATCCAGCCTCAGATTACCAGGGACAGACAGGCCTGTAGTCTGACAGTCAGATTTACTGACTCATTGCAACAAAGGAGAGTAACACACACCAGAGGAATCGGGATATTTCGCCAAAGGGAAGATACAGATAGACTTATTATAGCTTGGGAAATGGTGGAGTTTATGTCTAATTTATAAGACGCAGTGCTTTGATAGGTTCAGAGCAAGCCAGAGCTGTGTAAAGAGGTCGAGGTCAGGTCTGGATTGCGAAGTGAACCCAGGGTCCTGTTTGCTAGGAAACTGCAAAGTTAGGAAAATGTGGACTGTTTTGTTCAAAAAAATCCCTTACTGGAAACTCTGCACCTGGATTAAATATCAAGATTACATTCTTACTGATATCATTTCAAACAGCAAGTTTCTGATAGTGTGTGTGACTTTTGACAACAAAGTTCCTCCGTGAGTAAGAAAGCAGTGGTCATTCAAAGGAGGGTTCTTAGGACACTTTACAGCTGCAGCAAATTCTTAGGAGAAATATTGTCTCCTATTAATTTTGCATCTGGTTCTCCCCATATATGTGATTCCAGCCTCATGAATGGCAGGGCAGATTTTTCCTTTCTCAGATTGAGCTAATTTCTACTTTCTTAATGTCACTGAATATGTAGTAGTTTATTAAAGAACTTTGAAAAAGAAAATCTCATTTTAACTTTCAACAATCATGAGATATAAAACAGTATAAAGGTTGACAGCCCTGTTTTATACATGAGGAAACCAAAACACATAAGTGTTTAAGGTTCTCCTCCCTTCTTCTCTTTTCACAATGCCAAATAGAGAATTAAAGACAGAGCTAGAATTACCATCCTTAATTCCTAGAAGTCAGTCTTATAGCTGTATACTCTCTCAAGAAAGAGAGAGAAATGATAACCAATGCATCTGAATCCTGACTGAATTGTGTAAAATGTCAAGATTTACCACTTTTGGGCTGGCCCGGTGGCTCAGGCGGTTAGAGCTCCCTGCTCCTAACTCCGAAGGCTGCTGGTTCGATTCCCCCATGGGCCAGTGGGCTCTCAACCACAAGGTTGCCAGTTCAATTCCTCGAGTCCCGCAAGGGATGGTGGGCAGCAGCCCCTGCAACTAAGATTGAACACGGCACCTTGAGCTGAGCTGCCGCTGAGCTCCCGGACAGCTCAGTTGGTTGGAGCGCGTCCTCTCAACCACAAGGTTGCCGGTTCGACTCCTGCAGGGGATGGTGGGCTGTGCCCCCTGCAACTAGAAACGGCAACTGGACCTGGAGCTGAGCTGCGCCCTCCACAACTAAGACTGAAAGGACAACAACTTGAAGCTGAATGGCACCCTCCACAACTAAGATTGAAAGGACAACAACTTGACTTGGAAAAAAGTCCTGGAAGTACACACTGTTCCCCAATGAAGTCCTGTTCCCCTTCCCCAATAAAATCTTAAAAAAAAAAAAAAAAAAAAAAAAAAGATTTACCACTTTTTTTTATGTATAAATTACTGTGTCCTCTTATTAGGAACCCTTCTGTTCCGGACATATGTGTTGGGAAAAGAGATATGTCCAAATAAGAACTCTTGGCATACAAATGAATCTTTACAACATTTTTTTCTACAAAATATTAAATCCAATTGTTTGCTAGATCATTCACAAGTAAGATGAACTTTAAAGAGTCCAGTTTATCTTTTTTAATTACTTATAGTAGGCTATCTGTTATCTGAACATTTATGATAGCTAAAGGAGAAGTTTCTCAATTGTGGGAATGATCTGTGTTGCAGGCCATGAGTGAGAGACGGGTATTGGGAGAGGAGAGGGGCCTGTGCCCACACAGTCATTCAGAGATCCAGGATGCAGAAGGCAATGCCATCTTCAACACTGATCTTCCAAAATTACCCTGGAAGATAAGAGTCACAAGAGATGTGTAGAGACAAGCAGGAAAAGTAAGAAGCAGTGGCAATGAGGTATAGAAAAATGGAAAGTGAGACAAAGCAGAATTACCAATTTTGAGTGACATTTTCTCAGTCTCTGACAAAAGGGCTGCAGCAACATTGACCTCTGTAGGTGAGATGCTTCTGGGAGGCACACCCCAATGACCTCAGGTCGGCAGACTCCTACCCGGAGTTCCTGGAGTTTCCCAGGTCATCCCGACACCTTATTACGTGATTTCCTTTTGTGTTGGCTCCTTGTGCACCCACTACGACCTCAAAGGGATTTCGTTTCTCTGTCGAGAGGTCAGGAGTGATTCTCTGGAAGTGAGTGATGGAGGAGAGCCCTAGGAAGCCTCTATCTCAGCACCCAGAAGTGGCCCATATCAAGAAGATGCCAAATGTCCATCAACAGGAGACTCACTTTGGAGCCAGCTGGAGACAATAATTCTGAGGTTGAGGTACATCCCTGTAGTATGTGCTCTGAACCAGCTACCAATACGTATATAGTACTCTTTTTCTTATAACCAGAATATATTGGGCCTGGGAACCTGTCCAGCAGGGCTGACAGATTTGGCTGATATGAGATGATGCACCCTTTTGCTATTCAGACAGTTTATTACTTACACAGACAACAAAAGCAAGAAGAGCAAAGGTGCCAGCTTCCCACATCCTCTGTCCCATAGGACTGTACAAAAACAAAAGGGGATGTGGATGACATATGGTTCAACATGAGTGACGGTGTGCATTTATATGGTAGCCAAGCAGTTTTATAGCTGTACCCTCAAAAAAGAGACAGAAGGCCTCAGACCTCATGAGAACTTGGAATTCGAGGAGAGAATGAATGGGAAATGGCCTTGTAGCAGTGCCTCACAAGCCTGCCATGCTCTCTTGTTCTGGAAGAATCATAGGGCATTCTGCCAAGACTTAAATCAGACCAGCTGCAGTTAAGTCTTGCCGAGGGGGCTATGTGGAGACATGCATGGTCATCAGGCTGCCACGGCAGAGCCATTCCCCAAGAGAATCAAGAATTGTCACTTTAGTGCCTAAGTGAGAAACGCTTCCATCCGCTGTACCAATTGTAATTTTATGAATTGAAACTTGGAAATGGTATGCTTCCTGATGCCACGGGGCAAAAGGCAAAAAAGATGCTGTCGAGTATTCAGTACGGTTATCAGTGACCAAAACATGTAAGTAATAGTAGCTTTACCAAAATATGTAAACAACAGTAGCTTTCTATCCCCAGCAGCAATCAATAATAAGATATAATCGGAAAAAAGGTCGCTTTTACAATGACAAGGAAAAGCATAAAATACCGAGAGTAAAACAAAAGGAAAGAAATGCATTCGTTCTATGTGGGGTGGGGGAGGGGAAGAAAAGAAACCTTTACTTAAGAACCTTCATGATTCAAATAAATGGAAGCATATAATATGACCCCTTATAGAAAGACTTAATATCTTCTATTGTAAATTTCACACTCCAAATTATTCAATAAGGGAACTTGACATGGCAATTTTAAATTTTATTTAGAAAAATAAATGAGCAGATATGGCAACAAAAAACGGTTTGAAAAAGAAGTACGATACAATGATGTTTGCACAGACAGAAGAGTCAGTAGGATCTGGCATGTTCTCAGGTGCTCTCGGAGGCTCTGAAGGGTGAAATGGAAACGGACAACATTTTACACAGCACTGGGCTCACACTGAGAACTGCTCTTGCTGGTTGCTTGAATTGCAAAAATGTCTTGGAAATTTTTCTCAAATATGTGCTCTAGTTGAAGTCCCAGACTGATGAATTTCTTGTTCTGAAAAAGTAAAGACAAAAAGAGTAATAGCCATTGCTATTATTGAGCTTAGACTCCCAAAGTTTCAGATAATCCGGATCTTCATTTTAGGCTACCCCGGATGTCAAGTGAGAATTGATCCAGTTAAGAATAGCTCATGTTCTCTGAGAGCTTGACCATTTCTCTTTATCTGGCAGACAGAGAAGCAAAAAGAATACTGTACTGTAGTCTAAGTCTTCATCGGATATTGACTGATTGATTTAATTAGAAAGAATTCTAGATATTTGAGTTTTAAACACAGCACATAGTACTTGTAACAACAGGATAGTATAGAAATGTCTGCGATAAATTCACAGTGCCTTCCTTTTCCCTTCATTCTCACCCCTTGAGGCAATACTTGTTAACTTTCTGACACAGCAGTAGAGAAGGCCGATGTAAGGAAATCCAAATATTTAAAATTTGAGAAATTTGATTTGGTATTCTCCTTTAGAGAAGAGAATCACTGTTTGCCTTTAAAATGCACTTTTGTTTCCTGTGGCAGGGACTAGGTCTGCAGTCTACCGTTCTCTGTGGGAGAAAATCGGTTATCTAGAAGTGAGTCAACTCTGAGGTCCTAGGATACTATTTGCAGTGACACCTCTGGTGTGTTGTTATTTTCCTCTCTGGAGACCACAGGGCTTTTAGAACCCTTCCAGAATTTTCACTTGTGTGGCGGTGCTGCGGGATGAGGCGAAGTTGTTACATTTTCCTGATACAAGAAGATGAAAGGCAGAGTGACTTAATTGAAAGAAAAAGAGGTGCGGGGAGAGCCAGTTACCTGGTAAAATGCCCTGTGGTTCTGAAAGATGAGGCGCATGTCCCTTACGAACCCCTTCACTTGGCGGTACAACTTCATAATCAGCTTTTCCTTGATTTTGTTCAACCACATGGACTTCAGTCTCCAAGATGGCTCTTTACTCTGTTGACAAAAGTGCCAAAGGGCAGGCTGTTAACGTGGCTCCAAGTCGACCTTCTGTAGACGCTCCCTGCTGTGGTCTGAGTGTTTGTGTCCACCCCCGCCCCCCAACTCATGTGTATGTTGAAACTCTAACCTGCAATGTGACCGTGTTAGGAGGTGGGGCCTTTGGGAAGTGATTAGGTCATGAGGGCGGAGTGCTCATGATGGAATGAGTGCCCTCCGTAAGGGGTCCCCAGAGAGCTTTCTCCCTCTGTTTCCACCTTGTGAGAACACGAAGCAAAGTTGGCAGTCTGCAACCTGGCAGAGGGCTCTCACCAGAATCTGACCATCCTGGCACCCAGATCTCAGACTTCCAGCCTCCAGAACTGTGAGAAATAAATCTCTGTTGTTGAAGCCACACAGTCTGTGGTACTTTGTCATAGCAGCTTAAGCTGCTAAGGACTGACGAAGCTGACAAAGACATCCTTCAACAAGGCCAAGATAATGGCCACTTGTACCCATTGGACTCATATCACAAATTGGATAAATGCCAGTTTGGGTTTGTGTTGCTGTTACTTACATAATATGGTTCCGAAGCAAAAAAGGGGCTTTGTGAACAGGAGTAGACCTTCAAGAGGAGGAACTCACATTTCTGCAAAAGGTAGAGGAGATCTTAAGTGAAAAGCATCCTGGAGAGAACGAGCTCTTAAGCATGCTCAGATAAAACGCACAACTCCCACAAGTCCCAAACCTGTGGTCTCTGAAACAAACACAGAGTGGGGATTTCCTTTGGAATGCAATTTTTTTGTGTTAGGTCATGTGATCAAAACACAGCAAGAGACAGCAGCTTGCCTTTGGGTACCGTTCCTCCAGCCCCCAGCAAGACTGTGCTTCTTCTCTCAACTAAATAGAAAGGAGGAAGGTTCAGGGTTCACACTTCAACTCACCAACTGCTCCTCAGACGTCATCGGCCTCTCCAGCACCTCAGACTCCTGGTGACGTGGATGACCTTTTGGATAACTTTTCTGAATGGCCTTTATACAGCAGAAGATGCAATTCCATGGGTTCCTGAGAGGAAAGATGTAAAGTGAGCAAGGGCAGGTTCTCTGTGAAGCAGCCACTGTTGTTACAGCTGCTGAAGTCCTCTGTTCAAGAATGATGAATGATTTCCACCTTGTATCCAACTTCTCTCTTGGAGGCCCCTCTACACTAGAGCCCCATTTGGGCTCAATTAACAAAGACACCCCTCCCATTAGTAGTGTTTTCAGGGCTGAGAGTCTGTTGAGTGAGGTGCCATGGTGGGTGATGGACGTTCAGTCATCTCAAAACTTAGGGTTCCCCTGGGAGGAAGCCACTGTGAGCGTGGTAATGAGCCCTGTCTGCCAGAGTCAAGAGTGGGAAATCAGTGCCGTAAGCACTGGGGTCTTAGGCCTTGATGAGCCATCAGGCCACAGGAAAAGTCAGGAAACCAGCTCCTGTCTCTCGCCTTTGCTGAATAAGCACACAGCACAAGCCATAGGCATCCTCTCCTCTGGAATTGCCATATCTATACCCAGAATCTGTGCTGCGGAGACTTCTTAGAAAGAAATCTACCAACAGAGTGCCAGGTATCTTCCGTTTGTCCCTAGAGTCATTCTTCACTTCTGTCTACCAGGCTCTCGAGCTGGAGGCTCTCAATAAGCAGGTTGATACAATGGTTCATCTTAGAGATGCCATTTAGCCCCTCTCCTGGGCCACCGTAGTGCTTGCTCAAGAGGCCCATTACAGATTAAAATGTGCAGGTTGGCAGTTATAAAAACAGTCACAGGGATGTGAAGTACAGCACAGGGAATACAGTCAATAATAGTGCGATAACTATGTGTGGTGTCAGATGGGTACTAGACTTCTCAGGGTGATCACTTGCCAAGTTATGTGAATGTCTAATCACTGTGTTGTACACCTGAAACTAATATAATATTGTATGTCAACTGTAATTGAAAAAGAAACTGGCCCATTACAAAGTACCTGTGGTGCAGGAATGGGGACTATATGCATATGGACTCAACAAAAAAGCAGATCCATCTTCTGCCTCTATAGATTGCCCGACTGCAGAGGTTTACGTTAAATCCCCAGGGTGGCACCAGTCCCTGGGAGGTACCTGAGAGCAGGTGGGTTGCATTAGATTCTTTCCATTATGGAGGGCAATGCTCTGTCCTCCTAGGGATACACACATTCCTGGTAGACACCATCCACTGCCTACAGCACTCACTTGTTACAAAATTGCCTTATCAATCTCCACGTTCGCCTACGTACCATCTCCTCTGACCAACGATACATTATACAGCAAAGGAAATGCAGCAGTGGGCTCACACCCTCAGAATTTATGGGTCTTATCATGACCCCGTGAGCCAGGGTCAGCTGACTTGATAGACTGCTGGAATGGCTTTCTGAAGGCTCATCACAGTCCCAGATTTGCCAGCTTTGTGATGTTCCCATGGCAGGTCGTCTGTGCTATAAACCGGCAGCTAATGTATGATGTCATCACCCCATCAAAGTACCTGGGTCTGGGAACCAAGTGGGGGAGGTGGTGGTGACACTGCTTCCTGTTACACCTAATAACCACATAAAGGGTTTCGTTTCCCATTATTCTACTGCTGCTGGCTCCGATAAGTAGTTCTGGGTCATATTTCTGGATCCTGATACTTAAGGACCCTGCTCCCTCTTTATCAAGACACATAAAACCAGAGACAAACTTTGCAGACTGAGTGTATGGTGGGAGGAGCTGTACCACAAGAAGGAAGGGCAAGAGGGGGCTGGGTCTCACTAACCTGTCAGCATCTATCGGCTGGATGTGGCATTTCTCATGAAAGGACCTTGAGCAGCTGTCACAGCAGAATAGCTTTCCTGGTTCACAGCACACCTCACATTCATTTGAGTTTTGTGGCTAGAAGGGGAGACAAGGTAGACATCACTGGGATTAGTGAGACCCTGGAAGGGACTCGAGAACACACAGCCTTTGCTTGTACCAAGGTGGCACTAAATTTCTGCCCTCAAAATATTAAGGAACAACACTGAGCAGAGATTTCAGAAGGCATTCTGGTCTGCAGTGAAGTTCAGGAGGAAGTGGCTGTGTGTTAGATCAGGAAAGTTTTCCTTACGAAGACAGAGATTCTGAATAGAAAGGCGAGCAACAACAATAAAAGAAGGATGAATTAAAGATAATCTGAGCAATTTATTATTCTGCTGGCGAAATCTGGCTCAGGAGTACAGTCTTATCTGGTTGTCTACGTTGCATCATCAAAATGGACTCATCAAAGAGTGATTTATTGAGAATTTAGTATGATGGAATAAACTTCTGAGATGTCACTGCATCCCATTTTCTCAGCCATAAGTTCCCCATGAGTTGAAAGGCTTTGGAAGAAATTCCTGCACTATGGATTCTGTGCCTGGAGGACCCTTGGGCCTGTGACAGTACCCCTAGGTTGGAAAGATTCTGGGCACAGATGACCAGGTGGGTGCCAGGGAGGATGGAGCTCTTTGGCTCTGTTAGCCTGGGGAAGATGCCCCATGACTCAGCTTGGTATGTAAATATGGAGGTGCCATCTCTGAATGGCCAGGGTGTGTGGTAATGGCAACCACTGGGCGCCATTTGTTCTTGGCGCCCAGTGGCGCCTTGATTCTTGGCGCCTTGGATGACTTGGCGCTTTGTTCCATATGAGGACGATGGAGGAGCCCACAAAATTGATTGAGGCTGGATTTTCCACCAATCTTAATATGTGGGTCTTTCAGCCAGATTAATTTCATTTAGTGAAGTTAAAAATTTGACAGTGTTTTTGCATCTGAGTATTGTGGAATGAAAAAACACATATTAAAATCATAGAATTTATAGGGGCAGACGGGTGACTCAGTTGGTTAGAGTGCGAGCTTTGGGCAACAGGGCTGCAGGTTCAATTCCCACATGGGCCAGCGAGCTGCCCTCCGCAACTAGAATGAAGTCAATGAGCTGCCGCTCAGCTCCCGGGTGGCCAGATGGCTCAGTTGGTTGGAGCGCGGGCTCTCAAGGGATGGTGGGCTGTGCCCCCTGCAACTAACAACGGCGACTGGACCTGGAGCTGAGCTGCGCCCTCCACAACTAAGATTGAAAGGACAACAACTTGACTTGGAAAAGTCCTGGAAGTACACACTATTCCCCAATAAAGTCCCCAATAAAATCTTTTT
Source organism: Rhinolophus ferrumequinum (assembly GCF_004115265.2). Taxonomy (NCBI): domain Eukaryota; kingdom Metazoa; phylum Chordata; class Mammalia; order Chiroptera; family Rhinolophidae; genus Rhinolophus; species Rhinolophus ferrumequinum. The sequence continues at coordinate 7,591,530 of NC_046291.1, forward strand.
TTAAAAAAAGATAGAATTTATAAACCAAAATAAGAATTGGTCAAGGAATGAGCCCATTGGTGGGCAAGGGAAATCACATTTTCTCTTTTTGTGACAATTTATATGGCAATAATATGTGAATCCCTTCATGCTAACATTTCTATGTATGAGAGTTGTGTGTCTGTGATGGAGAAATGCCCAGAAAGATTTGGCTCCTCTCCTGGGACCACCTGAGCAGAGAGCAATTTGAGGAGAACTGTGTGGTGGGGAACTTTTCTTCCAATGGGTGACAGCTCTACACACAGATGAAAATATTCTGTTCATACCATGGGTTAGAAGGAGGTGATTTATACCAAGTTCTATACCAGACAAGTTCATCAATGTAGATGCTTTACTAGGAAGGCAAGATGAAGATAATGTTATATACAGGAGATACAATAAATATTTATTCTATTAGCCGGGGCAGAGACTTCTAGTTGTTTCTAAATCTGATTTCTTTCTCCTCTTTCATAGCATGAGCTATTTAGCTGGGTATATGAGTTTCCACAAAACAGTTCATTTCCCTGTCTCCTCGCAAGTAGTATTAATTCCTAGTCAGTGATGGAAAATGGGTGTTATTTGGCAGCTTCTGGGAACCTTCCGTCCTGGAATAGAGGGTAGCTCTAAGCCAGTACAATAGACTGTGGAAACAGGTGGCTTTGGTTTAAATACTGATTTTTCTACTCTCAGCCTTGTTGTTACTTAATTTCTCCTCACATCAGCTCCTTCATGTTTAAAATGGGAATATTGGCATGAATTTTCTCATAGTGTTGTTGCAAGTATTAAACAAGATAACACATGCAAAGTCCTAGTACAATGGCTGGCATATATTTAGTGCTTAGTCAGTGCAGTTATTATACCGTAAAGATATCCCTTCTGACTTTTGATGAATTTGATATTAAAAACTATTTAAACAATGCCTTTAAAAGAGTTATAACAGTAATATTCTCACAAAGCCATGAAATAAAGAGGTAAGGTTATTCAAGCAAAAAAAGAAAGAAAAAAAAAAAGGAGGAATTCACATGCTCATGTGACACTCTAGGTACAAAATTGGGGACTGGCCCACCCAGTGACGGATAGTTGGGATGCTGGTGGGTGGTGAGGAAGTGGGAGGTGACAGGCAGCGTCCCCTCTTCCTTCTAGAAATACTATGCTTTGTTTTGTGACAGGCTACTCTTTTGGAATTTCTTCCCAACATGGCCTCATTCTATTCGGGTTCCTCACTTAGAACGCTGGAATTCCTTGGGGCTCTGTCCTGCCTCCCCTGCTCTTCTCACTCTCCTGGTTGACCACAACTACTCTCATGACCACGCCCACCACATTTATCCCCAGACTTTAAGACCTGTGTCTCTGTCTCTTTTCGAGCCTCCAAACATCCACAACCTACTTTCCATCATCTCCACTTAGATGTCTTTCACTGTGTCTAAAACCTATTCTGTCCCAACCCCATTCCTGATCTTCCTGTCTCAAATCTGCTCCCCATTTCGTGCTCTCCTTCTCACCAAGCACCCCATCATTCACCCAGGAGCCTAGAAATGAATATCCCCATTCAGATATCCACATCCATCACCAGTCTTGCTGATCTCAATTTTTAAACATGTCGACTCATTCTCAGCGCTTCTGTGAGGTCTGCTGCTACAAGGATATCGAACACCTAATCATAATACTATCTTATTAGCCAAAGAAAAATGGCCTGCCGTCTGTGTTACAAATCATAGCAGTCAGAATATCATCCCCACCTTGGAGTGGATGTTTGGGCTTTTCCTTTCCTTCCCTGCTGCCTCATTTAAAATGCGACTATCCTCTCAGGTTTGCTCCTTACTCCTAATCTGCAGGCTGGCCCTGCCCGTTACCACCTCAAGTCTCAGCTCTAGAAACCTCAGCGCTCCAGACCTCTGCTTCCTATGCTCACTTTTGAGGGGAAATGAGGCAATGGGAAGGTTTCCACTGAACAAATGGAAAGGATGCTTTCACACTGAGGCACCCAACTCCAGAACCATCTACCTGGTGTGGGTGATGTGTCTGCTGTTTCCTGCTCATCACACACAGACACATGCGCTGACTGAGTCTGAGCGTGCTTCAGGGAAATGCGACAATGACACAGATAATGTACTGAGGGAAAAGGCCTGGATTGTTCTGGGGTTACAGGCAAGAGTTAATACTTACGTAAGGGTCAATAAAGTCACCACTGGAAAACGCTGGTGTTGTCTACAGAAAAGAGAGAAAGATGGAGTGACAACGTTAATATGAGTTTTCCTTAACCACACAGTGGAGCAGAATTCTTTATATAAAGAATTCATGCCACAGCCCTCCCTGAGCTTCATATCTGCTTTTATGGGTCTGTATATCCAACCGGAGAATTTTAAAAACCATTAAACTACGTGTCAGTGATAGTTTGGCCCAAAGCAAGTTCTGTTCTCTGGCTCTCAGACTCAGGGCAGGCTTTTGTGATGCCGTGTCGGGAGGGAGTAGGGCGTGGGTGTCTGCAGATGGAGTTGGAGCTGCAATGAGCTCATCACCCGCAGTCCCTAGTGACCACAGGGCCCAGATTTCTGGATGCCACGCAAGTGTCCCTGTGAACTCCGTCACCTTCTGCAGTTCTCCTGGGGCACAGCCCTAAAGATACAATGGGTAAAATGGTGCAGTGCTGCATCTCTTCTTCCTGAAGGTAAGCACCTCTCCACTTTCTCCTGAATCCCAAGTACTTGCCTTGACCTTGGGTATCTATGAATGATCTGGCCTCCTTCTAGTCTGGAACAATGATTGCCTCAGTTTTTACCTCTAGCCCAAGCAGAGGCGCCACAGACAAACCACCCTGTGTGATCCAAGACATAATGACTGAGAGATAGCCATGTCACTGCTTGCCTCTCTGAGGGGCTTCGGACCCCTCCCCCGCTCCATTCATTATTTTCTCATGTTATACAACGAAGTTGAAACAATCCTTTAGGTTTGTTGTTTTGGCCTCCTTGCCATTGGCCAGACGTATCACTTGGCTCTGAGTAGTTGCTCCAGTTATTTGCTTAATGGATATATAAGTGCACGAACAAATGAATACTGTTATCACTTGGGAGAAGAGGTTTGTTATCAGCCAGTAAATGATCAGCGTGGAGTTTTATATCTTACTATGTTGGAACACTTCAGTCATTACTAGTGGGTTTAATAGGAAACTTATGAGCAAGGAAGCTGCCAACAGCACCACCTGCCATTTGGTGTTAAGAGTGACACAAGTGCTGCCGTGAGTGGCCGGCAGCAGCGTGAGTGGCTGGCAGCCATCACAAGCGGCTGGCTGCTGAGAGCTTCTGTGAGCTGCTGTGAGCAGCCGACCACCTCAGCTGGGGGGAGCGCAAGGCTCATCACACCAGCATGGGCCAGGGAGCTGTGTCCTACACAACTAGACTGAGGAACAATGGGCGGGAGGCGGTAGAAGGGGGTAAAACAAAAAGAGTGACATAAGCGACAGAAACCAAGGGACTGGAGAAGGCAGAGAGCCTCTGGGAAAACCCTCTGAGAAGTGAGGTGGTCATACCTTAGAGCTGTAAGCCCAGAGGGAACCAAAAGAGGATGCCTGTGAAGAGGGATGAGAAATGGCCAACTAATTGATTAACCCAGATTGAGTTACTCTTGACTTCCTAGGACTGGGTAGAGATATTTGGTCTTAACAGATCAAATAATGTCTCTTTCTCCAGAAAACCCAGTGGATACATAACCTATACTGAATTTCTCGCATAAATTCAGTGGAGCATGTAGCCACAGAAACCACCTTTGTGAAGATGGCAACTTTCTGGTGTGGCAGAGAGTCCAGGTCATCTCTGTCAAAGGTCAGGAAAATGGCAGCTCTTCCCTCTCCTTTCTTCACGTCACGGGTTCTCTCTCACACCCAGTCTTGGAGAAACTATGGAGGGCATCAACTATCTCACTGCTTTCTCTGGAATTCACACAGCATGACAACCAGTGGTCGATGAACTCCGTGTACTACTTCAAAGGAAAGAGAATTCGTCTTCATAGATGGAACTGAAGTCTGCAAGGCCCCTTGGGTGGAGCCAAAGGGCCTCTCGACAAAGGAAAAGATTTTCCAGGTCCGCAGCCTCCCTCTCAGGACGTACCTGCCTCCCAATCACTCTATTCTCTAAGTGTCATCTCCATTAAGGAAATAAAATTTCCCTTGAAGACAGATCCCATGGAGAAGGACTTCATGTGAATGTGTGCATGTGAGGGACAGAAAAGATACAAAAGAAGGGCAGAGAATGTGATTTTGGTTGTTTGCTGCAGCAGGTGACATACGGCGATATAGCCATTCCAATAGGGAATTCTCCCCTACATTAGGTCAGCGAGAGTGACCATGGAACATTTCTGGGGAAACTTTTACTTTATTCTTATTTCATTAAAGCTCAAACCCAGAAAAACCAAGAAAAAAATAGTGTTGCACAGACAATAGTCATTTTTGTGCCTTTCAAAATCATGCAAGTCCGACTCAAACCCCATCTTTTATGTTCAATTTTAAGACATTACGGCATTCTACTTTTTTAAAAAAATCTCGTATATGTATATATATACACACACACATATATATTTTAATTTTTATTGGGGAATATTAGGGAACAGTGTGTTTTTCCAGGACCCATCAGCTCCAAGAGAAGTTGTTGTTTTAAATCTAGTTGTGGAGGGCACAGCTCAGCTCCAAGTCAAGACATTGTTTTCAATCTAGTTGTGGAGGGCACAGCTCACTGGCCCATGTGGGAATCGAACCAGCGACGTTGGTGTTATGAGCACTGTGCTGTAACCTACTGAGCCAACCAGCTGCCTCGTCTTATCTTTTTCTAAAATAAACATAGTGTCAGTTCTGTCTTATTATCTATTTAAAGGATTATTCTCACCTCTATCTCAAATATTTTCATCCTCAAAGAAGTCCTGGCCTTCCATACTGTGATGTTTGAAAGCAGCAAGTTTAAAAGTACCATATTATAAAATCAAGTTTTATTAGAATTGGTTAATTTAGAAACTATCAAATAAGGCCAGAGAGATGAAAAATCAACAATATGAAAGATGAGAGTAGGTCATGTGATAATTACCTTTTTTCTTGTTCTTGGTGGGTTTGGTAGAAATCCTTTCTGAAAGAGAAGTGAGATTAATATTATGATGGGTCTTCTACTTTGTACTTTTGCCCGTTTTTTACTTTTTTGAACTTGGTATTTCCAACTGCCTTCCAGATATGTCCCATTGTTAACAACACACACACAAGGTGTCTTCATGGACAATAACCTCCCGATCCAAATCTGTAACAAGTTGCTCTCTGTTATCCAGACTCAGCTTTAAAATCAGCTTTAAAAACTGTACCCTCTCAAACATATAAATTGTATGTAACCAAACTAAACCAAACAAAACCAAACCAAACAAAAAACAACTGCACCTTCTCTCTGTTCTCCTTATAAAGTCTTGCCAAGTGTTCCTCTACAATCTCTTCTACACCCACACTTCCTTTCAATTTCCCCTAGGACCCCTCTGGCTTGTGTCTTATACTTCATATACTATAGCTACTCCAGGGGCACATATTTGGTGAGTGACTGACGGGTGTCAGGCCCCACCAGTGACATTGGGCACACCATGGTGTCCAGGCCATTGGGAAGACAAGTGGAAAAAGCTGGCATGTAATGGGTAAGGACAATAAAGTGCAAACTGTGCTCTCAGAGTATTTTGGATTCCAAAGGTGGGTGAGTAGGGTAGGCTGAATAATGGCCCCCAAAGATGTTTCTGTCCTAAGCCTCAGACCTGTGAATATGTTAATTTACATGGTAAAAGGGACTTTACAGATGTAATTAAAGACTTGAAATGGGAAGATTATTCTGATTATCTGAGTGGGGCCAATGTAATCACAAGGGTCCTCATAAGGGCGGAAGGATCAGAGTGAATAGTAGGAGATGTGGTGACAGAACAAGAGGTTGTAGTGAATGGGCCAAGGAGGCCAGGAGGCTTCTAGAAACTGAAAAAGGCAAGGTACAGATTGCATCCCTGGAATGCTCCCTCCTGACACCTTGATTTCAGACTTCTGGCCTCCAGAACTGTGAGATGACAGATTTGTATTGTTTTGAGCCTTAAGTTTATGGAAAGTTGTTACAGCAGCAATAGGAAACAAATACAGTGAGTTTAAAGGACTTCAGAGAATGTGCTGTTTGAGCTTGGCAGATTGAGTGGGGAGGTATCAGTCAGAAAGGTGGTGAAGGTCATTTGAAGTTCCCATGGCTTCTTTCCACCCTCCAACCCATATTGCATTCTCTGATGTGATTAACACTTCTGAAGCACTATTTCAACTATGTCAGTCCCCAACACAAACCTCCTGTGATTAAAAAGGAAGGGTGCACTCTCCTTCCTCTGGCCTCAAGACCTGTACAGTCAGCCCAGCCCATGTATCAAACCTCGTCACCCACAACTTCTTGATAACGTGGGGAGGATTTTCAGGCCATCCTTTTTATGTAGAACGCGTTGTTCCTACATTTTTGTAGGAACTATTGCCAAACTTGTCAAAACTATTCTTGTTTTAACATCCAGCTCAGTGGAAACTTTGCCATGAAACTATCCTCGACCTCAAAGTCAGAAATGACTTCCCCTCCCCCAAGACCCTGCCTCTCTTCCTGCAGGTGCCTCTCCACGTGCAGTCCTGTGGTTATGGATGTGCAGCCTTCCTCCTGGTTAGGGACTGACCTTACAGACCCTGTCACTTTAGACGTATCTCAACAGATATTTTCTGAGCAAAGAGCTTTTCTGTATTATTAGAGTGGTGCAAAGAAGGGGCTGTCTGGGGCGTGTGATAGAGTCAGAAGGCACAGGTTTATCTGCAGTTAGAGATCTGGCCTGTTTTGTCCACATCAGGGGGCTGATCTGAGGAGAGATATTTAAAAATGCAATTTATTTATATTCTCTTTTGAGGATGAATGTCAGATGGGTATCAAAAGAAATTACGTTGAAATATTCTGTAATCCAGGAAACATCCATACTGGTGTATTATTTCAGATACATAGTTCAACTATGCTACTTTACACATTGGCCCCCAAAGCCTAAAAACCTCTCCCCAGTTTAAATTACTTTCCTTTGACCAAATTACACAGTGGCAACTACTGGTGGCAGAGTCAAGGTCACAATTAACTGTCCTACCTTCAAAAGGAGAAGAGTCCGTGCACTAACACATTAAGTTGTAATAAAACCGAGCTAAGATATCGCCTGAATGGGATGTTAGTTATAATCTATGCATTGTGACCAGGGTAAGGGAGGTTATGATGGCATTCTGAAACGGGGAAATTCCGCTAAAGCTTGGAGTCGGTGAACTGTGACACCATTACCTCGATTGAAGCCCTTTGTCATTGGAATACCTGAATCAGGTGTTTCAGGGGCCAGCCACCACAGCGCACGCTCATCTTCCAGTGCTTGCATTTTCCATGGTTTCCTTCAATTTCAAATTCCCTGAGGGTGAACTTCTTCCCATCCTCTGTCTCTATACACTTCGCCAACACTCCTGTGAGACAAAGACAAGATGAGCTCCCTTTGTTGCCAGGGAGTGCTCCCGACTGTGAAAATCCCAGAACTGAGCCTCCCACCACGTGGTTCTGGGCCACCCATTTTGGGCTCAGAATCAGCAACACAGGGGAGCTGGGTTCCCTTTCAGGGGCCCCACAGCAACCTGAAAGGCGAGGGTAGAAGCGAATTTCCTGCCATCGGTACACATTTCCTTGACCTTTGAGAAGGACAATAATTATTATCAACATTTACTTTTAAAAAGCATTTTTCCATATTCAAAAGAGAAAAAAGAATGAATGGCTCTTCAGAAGAATGAGCAGGAGTCTTTCCCTTCCCTTCTCTGAGACCCAGGATAGAGAGGCTGAATTTCAGAGGGGACAGATGAGGGCACACAGGTGGCCGTGTGGCAGTTGTCAGCACAGCCACGTCTGCCTTGTTTTGTACAATATTGATCATTCAGTTAATGGCAATCAATTATTTCTCATATTTTGGACTCATGGCTATTTTATGTTTAAAGCAATTTTGGGAATGTTATGTAGTGGGAAAAGTTAAGTTACTCATATGCAATGTAGTCATAGGGCAAACATTTATACTTGGTACCTAAAGAACTATATTCTGGGAGGGAGCAATCAAGCATATCAGATGAACATTTGCGCTGTACTTTAACAATTATAATTTGCAAATTATTTTATATCTGTCTTTCCATTTTTTTCTCATAATAATATAGCAAGGCCAGTTTTATTATTACTTCCATTTTGTAGAGGAGGAAGTTTAGGATTGAGAGAGACTGAGTAGCTTGGCCAGGATGAAACAGACACTCTTGCTATAACTGAAATTTGAAATTTGAAAAAAAAAAAAAATCCCGATTCTAAATCCTGTGCTCTTCTGGTTAGCACAGGCTGTCCAATTGCTACAGAGAATGGGGCTCTGAAGTTGCTGCTGGATTTCTCAAATGTGTACATTTTCCACCCTTATATTGAAGCACTTGCTCTTGTATTAGGTGCTGGATGGGCATCATATGGACCTTTTCCATGGGGGAAAGAGGAGGCGGCCTTGTAGGCTAATGTTTATGAATTTTAAATGTCTGGAAATTCCATCTTTACTCCAGCCTGTCTGGGATGCTGTGCAGAAAAGAGCTAATAGAGCAGACCCGAGACTGCTATCTTTAGGAATGTCTGCTGTCAAGGTTGGCATTCGAGGACCTGGATTTTGAGAGGGGTCCTCCCATTCTAATATGGTTTATGCTGGCTACCTGCTTCCCTTCTGGGAGTCTGGAATTGTAACATGTGGTAGGCAGAGGGGACCTATGTAACTAACTCCTGACAAGAATCCTGGACTATGAGGCTCAGGGCAACTTCCCTGATAGATGACATTTCACACATGGTGTTATATTTCATTTCTGGAGAAATAAGTGTGTCCTGTGTGACTCTACTGGGAGGGAACTCTTTGAAACCGGCAACTGGTTTCCTTTGGATTTTGTCCCATGGGCCTTTTTCCTTTGCTGATTTTGCTTTGTATCAATTTAATAAATCATAGCCATGAGTTCAACTATATGTTGAGTTCTGTGGCCTCTTAGTGAATCACCAAACCTGGGGATGGTCTTGGAGACCCCGACACAAGTCTCTACCCCCTGAACAATGTATTATCCACATTGATAGTTTTCCAGTTGAAAGTGTAGAAGAGCAGGAAATCCACCTTGTTTCATTTTCTCCTTATGCAAAATCCCCTTCGCCTGACCACAGCTCACAGGAAGTGTAGGAGGTCGAAAATCCATATTTTTATCTCTGGGAATTCTTGGAACTGCAAGAAAGCATTATTATTATTATTATTTTTCATCATCGTCCTCTTCAGTGGTGCCCTCTTTCTCCTCACCCATCTTGAGATTCTTCTTTTATAACTTAAAATGTACTGGAGGGAGTTTCCCCACGGATTAGTTACATTTCTAGATCTTTCTTTTATGGCAGATTCGATACATAAAAATAAGGTCATCTCCACTCCCACCCTATGAAATCCTACATAAAGTCTTCATGTGGAAGGATCTGAATTCCCAACCTTGTTGGCCAGTGACTTCCTATTGCACAGTGATGTCCTCCTGTTTTTTATGAGGACGGTTTTTAGTCACATCATTGTTTTGGAGTTCTGAAGGTGGAGGAACAATCCTCACCTTTTAGCTTTGTTTCCCTTTTTGAGGCACCCCCTGGGGGAACAGAGAGCAGGGTGGCAATGGGGCCCTAGCAGGGACAGTCTCTGTCTTCCCTCCTTGCTCTCTGCTTTGATTCACTTCTCCTTCACATGAGCTTTCTCTGTGGCTTTCACTCTGTGAAGCTCAGGGTGGGGTTTTCTGGAAGGAATTGCACGTCCTTTGTGGGGGGTGCGGTGGGGGGCACTGGGCTGTGATTCTGCTGAAGCAGGCGTTGAAAGTCTTAAAATGAACTTCAGTAGCAGGAGCACCTGCCCTTGCCCTTCTGGCCAACACTGAGGGGGATTCATTAAAGACACATGCTGGGGCTTCTCTCTGGGATGGGTGGATGCACTGTCCCTGGGCCTTTTAGAATCAGTTCTTTTAGAGCTAAGGTGGGCCTGGAAGTCCATTCCGTCTAATTTGCCTGCCACCTACCCATTTGCAGAGCAGGAAATTGAGGCAAAAAATAATAAATGACAAGCCAAAATCAAAAAATCAAAGGAAGTTTAGGAATTAGGACACAAGTCCTGTAGTACCACCCAGCGTCCCCCTTGGTGGGGCAGCGTCCCCCTTGGTGGGGCAATCGGTGGCTCTCTGTGTGGGCAAGAGAAGATTCAGCTAAATAATAGCATGTGAGTCACACACAACTTCCTTAAAAGTTGTCAGTGCGGTGCAGGGAGACCTGCACAGGCCCAGGGAAACCCGTGCTCTCACAGATCAACTGGCTAAAATCAGTAAAGTGGGCGTCATCACCATCCTGTCATGCTGTCGAAACTGACCAAGGCTGATGAATATCCTAATGTTTTTTATGGCTCTATAAGCCAATTAAGGAAACTGATCACTCAAAACACAGACTAGAAAATAAAAATGTAGATGCTTAATTATTTAAAGTGTATTAATCACTTTTTTTTTTTTACCTCTTTTTCTTCTTCTTTTTAAAGGCCTGCTGTTGATTGTTTTTCTCTCTAAGGGGAAAAAAAAATAACATAAATATCTGTTGTTTATAACATTGTATTGCAAATGACAGTGTTTTACAAAAGCACCATTGAAAGAAAAGGTTTTCAGGAGTCTGTTTAGTACTTCACTAAGACTATCAAATGCCTAGATCAGGAGTTAGGAACTTTTTTTCTGTAAAGGACCTGATAGTAAATATTTAAGGTCCATGACCTCTGCTGTGATTACTCAACTCTGCTGTTCTGTTGCAAAAGCATTCCTAGGTAACATAAATGAAAAGAGGTGGCTGTGTTCCAATAAATCTTTATTTACAAAACAGTGGGCTGGATTTGCCCCGTGGGCCATAGTTTGCTGAACCCTGGCTCAAACATAGTTATAAAGATGATACTTAACTAAGATTTATTCTACATTTCTTTTACTAATATCTCCAAATCACTCCAAATAAATTTGAAAGAGTGTTTTTTTATATTTCCCAAGCAACAGGGTGAGAAGAATAATGAACTCAGACATGGGTTGTACCAGAAACTCTCCTTAGACCTTACCTCTATTAACTTCTGACCACATTATTATTTATAAGGACTAAGGTGGGGTTTTAATATTATTAGGTAATTATTAAGATAGAAGACCCAAAAATAGTTCAATACTTCATCGTTAGAACAAATTTATAAGATAGGGACTAATACGATCTTCATCTAGTAGACGAGGAAATAAATATGCACCGATAAAAATACAAAATAAATACAGTATTGAAGATTTCCTTGGATGAAGCAACAGAGATAAAAGGCAGCAATATATGGCCTCACGGGAGATCTAATGGTGGCCTCTACTGACCAGAGAGTTGCCACAAACCTAAATTTGAAAGATTTTTGTACTGAAAGTAGTGGCAAAATCGTGCCACTATTCACACTAACCCAATGAAGAAGAACTTACAGAAAATGATGCCCACGTTCTGCAAGTTGTAGAGTTAAAGATAACGCGAAGGACGGACACAAACATGTCCCAGAAGATTGCAGTATACCCCTGGCGAGGACCTGAGTCTGTCCATCAGTAGCCGTTATTGGCAAACATACATTCTCTTGCTCTTCGTTTTTCTCTATTTAAATCCTTCTGGGACTAGTGGGTGAGCTTTCATCAAAACCTTGAGGTTTTCAGACAAGCAACTTCAGGCAAACAAACAGAAGCTCCGTGTACTCGAGTCCAGATCTCAGCATAAAGAAATTCGGGCAGAAGAGCAAATCATATGTATCAAAGTGCTGATGAGCTTTGATTTAAAATGGTACCATGTGTGTTAGCATGTTCCAGCACCTTGTTATCTTACAAACAGGTAGTAAAATGCCTGGACAAAGTAGAATTTAACTATTCTTCGGTCTTCTATTTTAATAATTACTTAATAACACCAAAACCCCACATTAGTCCTTATAAATAATAATGCGGTCAGAAAAATTGAAAGCAGTTTAAAAATAATTTTCTTAAGAGTTGGGAGTAATCATTATAGGCAAAAAATTATATCAGGATATCAGGTTGCCTCAGAGTATCAGCAGAGGTGTCAGTATCCAAGAACAATGCAAAGGGAGCCCCATACGCCTAAATCTTAGAGAAAAATACTAGTCTAGCCCTGCTGCACAGAACGTGATAGGAGAAAGTGAGTCTGGTTCTGCAGCATAGGTTTTCCCTACCTCCAGGCCTAAAGACAGAGACTACATTCCTTTCTGAGAATTGTCAGACACCTCCCCTTAAGCCAAGAGAGAAGGTGTTAAAAGATCTGCACAAGAGATGGACCTCTGCCCTTGAGGATGTCAAAGAAAGAGAGACTATTAGATTCATTCCTAGGAAATGTAAAGGTGAAGGTCATGGCCAGAGCATTCTGTATTGGGAGAAAGGCTGAGCTGGGAGCCAGCAAGGGAATCAATAAAGAAGCTAGATTTCCAGGGCCTGCAGGGACCTGAATTCAATGTTCTTGAGAGATACTCTGCCCAAGAGAACCACCTGGTGTGATGAGGTACCTGCAGCAAGGGTGCAGATCTTCCAGGAGGACCATCCAATGTCTTAATTCCCCAGCAAGTTGGCCACCATTCAACTACTAAGAGATGGTAAAATATATTGCTTCTGCTATACAAGTAGGAAATTTCTAGCCAAATCTTCCCTTCCCCCCAGTTTTGTGGTCAGAGAAAGAGTTTTGGACTGTAATTTGTTTATAATTTGACAAATTTGTCTGAATTTGAGCCAGGAACTGGCTGAATGGGAAGCAGGATCACCACGGGACAGCCTAACAAGAGATAACAGCAGCTTTCTCCTGGCTGAAAGGGAAGCTCAGTGGAGTTCTAGAGTCATCTTTAAATTGCACAGGGAGGAGGCTTTGCATCTTATAACCTCTGTGGTATAGGGGGTAGGGTGAGGAACTAAAAATCTGACATCATAGAAACAGATGTAAACATTTTAAAATTTACTCTAGGATGATGAGACGCTGTTCCTGCCATTCCAGCCAGAGACATTGGGAATGTATTAAAGCTTTGGGGAATCCATTAAAGACACTCCTTGGGCTCCCTTTTCAGGATGCAGAAGAAGAAGCGGTCCATGGTTCAGTGGGAGATCCACAGGATATGAAGCTGTGTGTGAACCTTGGATGTGCCTTGGAGGGCAGTCAGCCTATTTATTATTATTACTACTTATTATTATTTATCTCACTTTATTTCACTTTACAGACGAGTAAAGTGAGGCAGAAGAGGTGAAGAAACAGACCCAAGTCCACACGATTACCTCAAGGTGGTAGGACGTGAGAAAGGACAGCTACATCACTTGTGAGTTACACAGTGTTTTCTAGCTACTACAATTGACTCTTGAATAATGGGGAGGGAGATTAGGGGCCTCCACCCCCATGTAGTCGAAAATCTAGATATAACTTTTGACTCTACAGTTGGCCCTTCACACACACTGATTCAACAGCACAAATAGCAAATAATATTTTCAATCTGCAGCTGGGAATCTGTGGTTGGAAATGCCAAAATACTGTTTTCCATCCATGGTTGGTTGAATCGCCAGATACACAACCTGTGGATAGGAAGGGCTGACTGTATTTATTGAAAAAATCTGCTTACAAGTACGTACACGCAGTTCAAACCTTTGTTGTTCAAAGGACAACTGTATTCACAGCCTCGAAAGTTATCAGTTCAGCAGAGGCCGCACTGCGTGTCCCCTGGGCCCTGGGTTCTGGTTGCAGATGCATCACCAAGTTATTTGTTTATGGTATTATCATCTTTCAATCCCTGATGTGTTTTGGAAATGTACTAAATCTGATATATTTCTCAATGGTTAGTATAGTTACATAAAGCAATTAGGGAAATAGGTTTGTTACTAAAAGCAAAGAATAAAGCATGGGAATTTGGACGTTTAGTTATTGACAATGTATCCATCTTTTAAAATTTTACCTTTTGGTTTGTATTTTCTCCGTGGGGCTCTCTTATGCAGAGATTGGATTCTCTTTCTCACTGAGAAAACATAAAAACATAAAAACAAACGCTGTGAAAAGTTGCATTGTATGTAATAGTTCTTTTTAAAAATTCCATTTTACTGTAACTTTTCAAGAGCCTGATGCATAAAGAAAAATATATATCTCATAGCCATGTACTTACCAAGCCTTAGATGTTTAACCTGGTTTCATCCTAGATTTCATTTGCTTTACCCTCACATTAATCCTAATTCATTTATACCCACCAATAAAAAAAAGAATTTAAGACAGAGTTTCATTTGTATCTCAAGGAACACTGTGACAATAATAATAATGAGAGCTAATAGTTGTTAAATGTTTATGTATTAGGCACAAATACAAAACCCTTATATCTACTAATCTGTTTATGAAATAGAGACTTTTACTATCCTCATTACCAATGAAGAAAATAAACATCCAGAAATTTAAAAAGTTATGTGTAGCAATGCAGATTTCTTTTGGTTGCGCGGCAGAAATCAATGGCAGCAATGCCAGAATTTGGATTGTCTAGAGAGGTATGATAGTGAGCTACACAGATGAAACACTCACCATTATCTTAGCCCTGAATGAAGGTTTTTGGGCTGAAAATACAGTGAAAGTGACTACATGGGTTTGGACAAAACATTAGGATCGAAGAAACTAGCCAAGAGAATATTACCCAAAGGGAATTTGTAGAAATAAAAATTCAAAGGTTAAAAAAAAAAAAAGAAAGCACAAATAAGGGAAATATTCCTCAGTTGAAAAAAATCTTTTTTCAAGTCTTAGAAAGCCTCAGGGTTAGAGATATCAAAGAAGAGTTCTATCTCAGGTAAATATGCTCTCAGATTCAGCAGATGATGAGGTGTGGGTGGAAAGATGGTGAGGCATATGCAGGTAGATCTCCTGACTGCCATGTTCATGTATGTTGCTCTCCAAGACAGGACCATGAAAAGCTCACCCTTCCATTCTGATCTCTCTCTCTCTCTCTCTCTCTCTCTCTCTCTCTTTCTCTCTCTCTCTCTCTCTCCAGTTCTATGGTAGGACTACAATTTGGGCTTGTTGAGCAATAGACATCTTAGACAAACACATTCTCTCTTTGTGGTCCTCTGTGTCTTTCTCTGGTACTGTTGGATTCACCTTTCCTTAAACCTGTTGAGGCCATATGAATTAAAGTTATAAATGTAGCCTAGCTCAGATTCACAAAGCTCTCCTTCCTGGGAGATTCTGGGCTTACGACCTACTGACAATATAGAGCTACTGGATCTTTCTTTAAAATCATTCTTTGTGAATTTCCTTGCTCAAATACCCCACAGGAAGTAGAGGAGCTACTCTTGGGTTCCTTTCTATAGAAGTTGAGTAAGCTGCTCCGTCACCCCTCAAGGCGAGTGAGAAGGATTCAGCCTCAAGGTAATTGAGCTGTGTCTCCAGGAATTTGCAGGAGGCAGAGAAATTTAAAATCTCAAGCCTGGAAAGTCTAGAGAAGATGACTCTGTTGGGAGCCAGCTACATGCTCTGACAGTGGGACCATGAAGAGGCATGGTTCTCATGGGCCTTTCTGAGGAAAAGAGGAGCTCAGTTCTTCTTAAGAGATTCTCTTTTCAGGAGGACCATTTAGATGGATGAGGTGTGGACCTCCTGAAAACTGAGAGACTAAGAGGGAACTGGTAAGGAGTCAGTTGGAGTTCTTGCATTAGGGGAACTTCATTTGAGAGATTCTCTCTGAAGAGGGGTGTCTCTAAAAAACCCACAGATGTGACTCATGCAACCACCATATCTGGGAGACATGAAGGATCTATCACAAGAAGACTATTTCTACTCCTTACCTCCTTCTCTCCTTCCTCCACAAACTGGAATTAGTTAAAAGCAATATGTACTGATTGGAATTAAAGAAGTACGGATGGTAGAAGAGGTTGGCCTCACACAATTTCCTCACTACATATTTTCCAGTTTTAATATATAAGCTCATGCTTTTAAATATTGAATGAGAATATATCACTGCTGCTGAAAGGGACTAACATAGCTCTGGGGTTTATCTAAGACTTAACCATGGGGAAGGAAAAGAACCATTTGAGAGAATAGGTTTGAAAAGGAAGCAGGAGAAAAAACAAATGTGTTTGGGCTTACACTACCAATTCCATCTATTTTAATAAAGCAGGTAAGATAAAGAGGTTTTAGAGGTAAAACATCTTAGACCTGAGTAAGTATAACCTGGGAAATAACCAAGATGATAAAGATAAGCATGGAGATAAAATGATAGATATACTAGAAATATATGTATATATTTATTTATACTGTATTTAAATATATTTATTTGAACACATTTATTTGAATACATATATATGTATATATATGTATATACTGTGTTTCCCCAAAAATAAGATCGAGTCTTATGTTAGTTTTTGCTCCAAAAGATGCATTAGGGCTTATGTTCATGGGATGTCATCCTGAAAAATCATGCTGGGGCTTATTTCCCAATTAGGTCTTATTTTTGGGGAAATACTATATATATATATATATATATATATATACACACAGTATATACATACATATATATATACATATATATATTATATATATATATATATATATATATATATATATATATATATATATATATATATATATAATGGAGTGACAGGAATACTTAGAAGAAATGGAAAGGAAACAAAATATATCCAAATACATTTTAACTCCAGAGGGAAAACCCTGTCATCTCTACAATGCCATGTAAACTTAGTAGCAGTATTTTATATAATATGACGTTAAAGAATGAACAGAAGAAGTAAAACATAAAAAAGAAACATAAGTAGAATTGGAGAGGAAAGGGAAAGCGACTAGAAGCAAAGAGGAGGAAGTAAAGGGAGAATGTAACAGAAATGAAAAGTTGCAAAACCCCATGTAGAGAATGGTGAGTCACTCAATATTTCCATCCTTTACTGCACAAACTTAGTGTGGTATATGCTCTGATTGAGTTTGGTTTAAGTAACTGTATTTCTCAGACTTAGAACTGATGTGATACTAGGACTCTGTCTTCTGCTTAATCGACTCAAATTTGCTCTGTCTGTTTCTCCTTTTTCTGTCAAAGGCTATGTTCATTAGTTACAACAAACCTTTCTAACGCTTTCTTTAGGTCCTTTATTTACCACTTAGGGCTAGTTTGTCTCTGGCCACATATCTCTGTGCTGTATCCAGGTTCCAGCTTCTTTTCTTGCCATAGGGTATCAGGTTGACAAGAAGACCAATGGAGATTCTGAATTTTCCTCCTTATTTGAGGAAATCAGTGACTTTGAATGAAAACATGTAGGGCAAGTAGGCAGATTGCTATTTGTTACCCATAATCATTCTCTGTTCCATAGGAATAGAGTTGCAGCTGGACCAATGGCTGCCTGACTAGAGATTATATTTTTCAGCCTCACTTGCAGCTAGCTCTGGCCATGTGATTACATTTTGGCCAATGGGATATGAGCAGAAGACTCTGGGTCTTTCCATTAAAAGACATATGTGGGTGATCTCCCTCTCCATTTATTCCATCCCCACTGTTAGGAGACAATGGCAACCAAATCAGCTTTCTTGGCCCCAGAGGGAAACCATATGTTGAGAAAGGCAGGTACTTCCTACCACTTCTGGACTGTTTGATGAAAGAGAAGCAAATTATGTGATTTAAACCACATATATATTGGGTTCTCTTTGTTACAACAATTCAACCTATACCATAAATATACCATTAATTATGAAGCCCATAGGAGATTTTGGGTCTGCAGCACAGATAGAGTCTTGTAGGAAGATCAGCAGTAGGCTCACAGAAGCTCACATTTATACTTACTCTTTTGGAGACTGTTTATTTTACATATGTGTCTTCTCTTTTCTCCTTCAAACAGAAAAGATAATAATCACTTATAAATGACAAATAGAGTTTAGAATTATAAACAGATTTACAAGCTTTATATGTCAGTAACCCTCAGTTATTTCATTTTTAAGTCCTCCTTCAACTTTTGTGGGGCTAAATCCCCATCTACCAATACAAATTTTCGTTTTGTCATCATACTGAAGACAATACCAGCAACAAAACAACCTACATTTACACAGTACCAATCATTTACAGAATGCTTTTACATATTCACATGAAGTTTTCTCATTCACAATAAGAAAAATGTAAATAGCAGCTGAAATCAGGCAGAAGCTGACAGCAAAAGAGGGGGAGTGTCAAGGAGATCAAGGAATAGCAGATCCCAGAGATCACCAGAAAAGTATACATCATGAATTCAGAGGCTTGCATTGGAAAACTAAAGCTATAATCCATGTTTTTAATAATGAGAGCTTAAGAAACATGTGGAAGAAAAAGAAAGCCATCAGAGAAACAAAGATAAATGTAGAAGGAGAATAAAAGAGATTAGATGTTTCAGACATTAGAGTGACGGATATAGACTTTAGAAAGTAGAAAGGGAAACAAGAAAATTTAAAAATAGTTAAGAAAGATCAGAGAGAAAATAATCAATAGATGATAGTGGACAAATCATTGGAGTTTTCAAGGGGGAAAATAAAAATAATTGAAGAAATACTTGGAGATAAATTTAAGGGAAAATTCTTGAAATTATAATAAAAAATTGAATAAACATGTCATAGGTGTGCATATTTTCACCCTGTAGCAGAAAAAATTGACTCCAAACAGCCAACCCTTAGATATATTACAGCATATTCACTAGACTTTAAAGATAAAGAAAAAAATTGAATGGAAAGCCTTAGCAAAAAGACTCAGTCATATTTTCAAGGGAGGAGCTCTTATTGGCTATAGAATTTTCCACAGCAATATTTAATGCCACAGGAAAGTGGAGAAAAATCTACAAGATACTTCTAGAAATAATTAGTGAGCAAATTATTTATCAGGTATAAATAGCAAAAACAAATACTTTTGAATAGGAAAATACTGGAAATATTGTTCCTGTGAGTCCTTATTGAGAAAACTACTAGAGGATCCACTTCAGCAAACCAAACAGGACTGGAAAAATTTTGACAAAAGGATCACGATGAAAGTGGGGCATGAAATGACAAACTAAAATGTTAAGCATACATGCCCTGACAATATGGAAATAGTATAACGACAACAACAAAAAAAGTTGGGGGAAGGTAGAAATAGGGGTAGTAGAGCAAAGTCGTTGTCTGTTTTATAGCTAGGAGTCACATGGTGATATTTGGACAAACAAGGAGTATGGGCATACCCTATTTTATTGCACTTTTTTTATTGTGCTTCAAAGATACTGTGTTTTTGGTTTTTTTTTTCAAATTGAATGTTTGTGGCAACTCTGTGTCAAGTAACAAATCTATCAGCACCATTTTCCCAAGAGCATTTGCTCACTTTATGTCTCTGTGTCACATTTTGGTAATTTTTACAATACTTCAAACTTTTAAACTATTGTTATATTTGTTATGGTGATATGTAATCAATGCTCTTTGATGTTACTATGGTAATTGTTTTCAGGTGCCATGAACCATGCTCTCAGATAAGACTGTACTTGATTGATAAGTGTGTGTGTGTGTGTGTGTGTGTGTGTGTGTGTGTGTGTTCTGACTGTGCCCCCTACCAGTCATTCCCCCATCTCTCTCCCTTTCTTCATGCCTCCCTATTCCCCGAGACACAACAATATTGACATTAAGCCAATTAACAACCCTACAATGGCCTTTGAGTGTTCAAGTGAAAGGAAGAGTCTCGTATTTCTCACTACATCAAAAGCTAGAAATGATTAAGCTTAGTGAGGAAAGCATGTCAAAAGCTGAGATGGGCCAAAAATTAGGCCTATTGCACCAAATAGTTAGCCAAGTTTTTAATGCGAAGGTTTTGTTCTTGAAGAAAATTAAAAGTGCTACTCCTACTCCACTGAACACACAAATGATAAGAAAGCAAAACAACCTCATTGCTGATATGGAGAGAGTTTTAGTGATCTGGATAGCAGATCAAACCAGCCACAACATTCCCCTCAGCCAAAGCCTAATTTAGAAGAAGGCCCTAACTCCCTTCAGATCTCTGAAGGCTGAGAGATGTGAGGGAGGTGTAGAAGAAAAGTTTGAAGCTAGCAAAAGTTGGTTTGTGCGGTTTAAGGAAAGAAGCCATCTTCATAACATAAAAGTGCAAGGTGAAGCAACAAGTGCTGATGGACAGCAACAAGTTATTCAGAAGATCTAGCTAAGATAATTAATGATGATGACAACAGTAAACAGTAGATTTTTAATGTAGACAAAACTGTCTTGTATTGGAAGAAAATGCCACCTAGGACTTTCATAACTGAAGAGAAGTTAATGCCTGGTTTCAAAGCTTCAAAGGACAGGCTGACTCTCTTGTTAGGGGCTAATGCAGCTGGATCTTTAAGTTGAAACCAGTGCTCACTAATCATTCTGAAAATTCCAAGGCCCTTAAGATTTATGCTAAATGTACTCTGCCTGTGCTCTATCAATGGAACAACAAAGCCTGATGGCATCTTATTTGTTTATTACATGGGTTACTGAATATTTTAAGCCCACTGTTCAGACCAACTGTTCAGGAGAAAAGATTCCTTTCAAAATATTACTGCTTATGAACAATGCACCTGGTAACCCAAGAGCTCTGATGGAGATGTACAATGAGATTAAGGTTATTTTCTTGCCTGCTAACACAACATCCATCCTGCAGCCCATGGCTCAAGAAGTAATTTCAACTTTCAAGCCTTATTTTTTAAGAAATACATTTGGTAAGGCTATAGCTGCCATAGATAGTGATTCTTCTGGATCTAGGTAAAGGCAATTGAAAATCTGCTGGAAAGGATTCACCCTCTAGATGCCATTAAGAACATTCTTGGTTCATGGGAAGAGGTCAACATATCAACATTAACAGGAGTTCAGAAGAAGTTTGTTCCAGCTGTCATGGACGACTTTGAGGGGTTCAAGACTTCAGTTGAGGAAGTACCTGCAGATGTGGGTGGAAATAGCGAGAGAACTGGAATTAGAAGTGGAGCCTGAATTGCTGCAACCTCATGATATACTTTTAATAGATGAGGATTTGATTCTGATGGATGAGCAAAGAAAGTGATTTCTTGAGATGGAATCTATTTCTGCTGAAGATGTTGTGAAGATTGTTGAAATGACAGCAAAAGATTTAGAATACTACATAAACTTAATTGATAAAGCAGAGGCTAGGTTTGAGAGAAGTGATTCCAATTTTGAAAGAAGTTCTACTATTGGTAAAATGCTATCAAATGGCATCACATGCTACAGAAAAACCATTTATGAAAGGAAGAGATTGATTAATGTGGTAAACTTCATTGTTGTCTTATTTTAAAAAATTGCCACAGTCACCCCAACCTTTAGGGACCACAACCTTAATCAGTCAGCAGCCACCAACACTGAGGCAAGACCCTTCACCAGCATAAAGATTATGACTTGCTGAAGGCTCAGGTAATGGTTAACATTTTTTATTAATAAAGTATTCTTTAATTAGGATATGTACTTTTTTTAGACAATGATATTGTACATTTAATAGACTACAGTATAGTCTAAACATAACTTTTATATGCACTG
Organism: Rhinolophus ferrumequinum; assembly: GCF_004115265.2. Classification (NCBI taxonomy): domain Eukaryota; kingdom Metazoa; phylum Chordata; class Mammalia; order Chiroptera; family Rhinolophidae; genus Rhinolophus; species Rhinolophus ferrumequinum. The sequence goes on from NC_046291.1 coordinate 7,613,198, forward strand.
GGAAACCAAAAAATTTGTGTGACTCACTTTATTGTGATATTTGATTTATTGTGGTGGTCTGAAACCAAACCCACAATATCACCAAAGTATGCTGTAGTCCTTTTTTTCTGAGTTAATTTTGCAAAGTCTGTATTTTTTTGCCATGTGGCCACTGCTCAGTTAGTCAGCTAATGATTGGAAAGAGATTTCCTTAAATACCTAGAACTAATAAGTCTCCTACATTTTGTCAAGAGGTCTAAGCATATGTTGATAGATGCCTTCAACACACAGCTAGGCAGTTTACAACTCCACCTTAGCTCTCACTTCCTGCTTGCCAGAGTCTCAAGGCTAGCCAGAGGCGAAAGCTCAGGGCTTTCCTAGGTCTTTCTTGAGCGTACACACAGCCTTAGGAGCATATACACTACTTTCCTAGACATGTGTGTGGCTTTCTAGATGGTCAGTAATATGTTGGAGTTTTATATATATGTTTATATATAATTTATTCATACTTATCTACTAAGTGTATTTCTATATTATATTGAAAATTTATATACTATATAATTATATTTTATAAATAAATAAAATATATACAACATATATATTTTGGAGTGTTTTGTGTGTGTGTGTGTGTGTGTGTGTGTGTGATAATATATGTATTTTCAGAACTCACACATTTTTGAACACCTCCATTGCTATTAGCTTAGTCCAATCCACCATCACCCTTGCCAAGACCATTGCAATAGCCTCCTTATTGATCTCTCATCCTATCCTCCTAAAGTCTATTTCCCATGTGGATTCCAGAGCAATCTTTAAAAAACATAATTCATATCATATCATTCGCTAGTTCAAAACTCTCAAATGCTTTCTCCTCTTACTAAGACAAGAATCCAAAGGCTTTACCATGACTTAGGAATTCTACATGACCTTGAAAAACCACTTCCCGCTCCATTCTGATTACTTCCCCAGCCAGTGGCCTCCTTGTTATTCTCCAAAAGACCATTCACATCCTGTCTGTCTTTCCACTAAGGTCTTCTCAGACTCAGCTTTGTGGTTTAGTCCCTCACCTCACTCAAATATCCACTTATGTGTCGGTTTGTTAATGAGGCTCTCTCTGAACACCCTATATAAGATGGCATGTTTCTGTCACTCAATACAATCATTACTTTTCATTTTTCTTCACAGTTTTGTCACCATCTAAAATATTATATATATTTATTTTTGTCTTGTCTATGTCCCCCCACTAGAACATAAGCTCAGTAAGATTTTGTTCACTTCTTTGTCCTTATTGATCAGCTTTAGCAATAAATATGAATCTAAAAAACCCAGAATAAATAAGTAGTGAGATATATCACATTCATAAATTGGAAAATGCAATATTTTAGAGATGTTAATTATTTCCAAAATAATTTTCTGTAATTTCAACAAAAACTCAACAGGGTTTTCAAGGGAACTTGACACGATGATACCAAAATTTATATGAAAGAGCAAATGACTATACTAGATAAAACAATTTTGAAAAAGAAAAAAAAAATTGACAGAAACTGGCTTTTCCACATATGAAGATATTATAAAGTTATAGTACTTAATAGAGTACACTATATATTGATGCAGAATAGCTAGAACAATGGCTCAGACTAGAAAACCCAGAAACTATACACACACACACACACACACACACACACACACATATGGCTTTGATGCATGCCATATGTGACATCACACATCATTGGTGAAGCTGAGACAATTGGTTATCTATCAGAGAAAAAAATTAGACTCCCTACATCATATCACACACACACAAATTCAATTCCAAAGGATCAAAGATCTCAATGAGAAAGGGAAATAAGGGTGTCTTAGCTGACTATTCCCGAAAGCAGTTGTTGAGATAAGGGTGTGTGTTTAATCAGTTTATTTTGAAACTAACCGAAGGATCAGGAGTGGGGATCTGGGAAAAGAAAAAAAGAATAGGAGAGAAAGCCGATGGGGTTGGTTACCACTTTGTCAACTGGGACCCAATTGGGCTGGGGATACTTTGAAAATCTATAAAGAATGATCCTCAAACTGTTCATCTTAGAAATGGAGGAGAGAGTATTTATTTACTGGATTCTGTCCTCTATTTGCTAAGATGTCCAATAAAATAGAAAGGTATGAAAAGATAACTTGAAAGGTAGCCTCAGATTAGGGGAAGATTTTTTTTTTCTCCTCCTTTCTTCCGTTCCCCCCGCCCCCTCCACACACTCCGGTTGAAGCTGTTGTTTCTCAGTCTAGTTGTGTAGGACACAGCTCCCTGGCCCAGGCTGGTATTATGAGCCTTGTGCTCCCCGCCCGCCCGCCTTTCACTGAGGCAGTTGGTCAGCAGTTGGCTGCTCACACACGGCAGCTCTCCCCAGCTGCCGGCCACTCATGGCAGCACATGGCAGCCCACGGCAGCACACAGCAGCTCACGCCAACCCCCGGCTGCTGACAGCAGCCCAGGTCCAGGAAGAGCTGTTGTTCACAATCTTAGCTGTAGAGGGCGCAGCTCACTGGCCCGTGTGGGAATCCAACCGGCGACCTCAGCGTTAGGAGCACGGTGCTCCAACCACCTGAGCCACTGGGCCAGCCCCAAAGATTTCTTAAGATTAAAAAACATAATCATAAAGGATAATATAGGCAAGTTAGATTATACAGAGATAAAATTTCTTGTACAATAATGATACATCAGGTGAAAAGACAGGTCAAAGGGTGATGCAAAAGGCTGAAGGGGATATTTAAGAAACAGCGATTAGGGCAGACATCTCTGAGGAGGAGACATTTGAACTGAGTGAGAAAGCATTTTATACTTTCAACAGTAAGTGCAAAGGTCCTGATGCAGAAACTGTAACAGTAACAGTACTGTCAACAGTAAGTGCAAAGGTCCTGATGCAGAAACTGAGTTTGTTCAAGGAGGCCAGAGTAGTGAATGAGGGAAAGAAAGGTAAGAGATGAGACTTAAGAGGTAATCAGGAGCAGCTTAAATAATGCTTTGTAGGCATGGTAAGGAGTTTAGACTTTTTTCTGGGTTCAACTGGAAACCATTGAAGGGTTGTGTAGTTGGGTGACAGACTGTTGAGTGGAGAATGAATTATAGGTGGGCAAGAATGGAAGCAGAATGACCAGTTAGGAGGACTCTGCAGTATTCCATATGCAAGCTAATGGGACTTGAACTGGATAGTGGCAGGGGAGATAAGGAATGGACACATTAGATATATAGTTTTGAAACTTGATGATGAGTGAATGTGGGGGGATTAGGAAAAGGGAGGAATCAAGCACACCTTCAATTCACTGAAACTATACTGCAATGGGGGAAAAGATATTCATAGTAACAAAGAAATCTGACAACATATAAAAAAATTTTGAAAAAGTATAAGAAAATCTTTAGTGGAAGACTCATGTGTTCTAAATAACATATGAATAAGTGGGTATAAATCTGTGTCTTCCCCAAATTAAACTGCAAATTCAGTGCATTTCTGAGCAGAGGTCCCAATGAACTTGGAAAGGAGGTAGGGGAAATCTTGAGTTGATTCTAGAATTCACCCCCAACGAGTCATTAGCATGGCGGTACCTTTGAGCTCTACTTTGTTTTCTGTAGCCCCTTTGATTGCAAAACAAAAAATAGTATATAAATAGGTAAAGGCACTGTGTGATCAAAGTGGTGATTCAGATCACAATATAATTGTGGAAGAAATATTTTAGTAATTCCCACCTCACAGATACACAAAGAAGCAACACCTAGGGGTTATAAGATGTAAACAGTAAAAATGATCAGATACTTCAAACACTCTAAAATCAAATATAGAATAATATTTTCAAAATCTTCAGCTAGAAATGGCTGCTGTAAATATGCTAGGAAACCCAAGAATTAGAGAGAAAAAGCTGACCAATTTGACTACCTATAAATTTATAACTTCTCTAGGACCAAAGATCCCCCTAAGAAATCAAAACAAAAATAACAAATAGGACAACATACTAGCAACATATATGACTAAGATTTAATAGATATGTATATCTCACATAAGAATTTCTAGTGAGCAATAATAAATAGTTACTGTTTGTTTTAAAAAAGGATTTCTATATTCATTCAGCATGGTAAGATGAAGACAAACACCGCAATAGGAAACACTGACACAGCATGCTATGGCAAAGAGTTCTATGAAGAAGACAAACAAATGACCAAAAACAAATGAAAAATGCTCAGTCACACTAAAAATGAAATAGTGTATATTAAAGCACCCTTAAATACAACTTTTTTAATAGCTCTTAAAAATGTTAAATGTATTTATTGTCTAGGTATGACATATTAATTTTAAAAAGCAAGAAAAGGAAAAGTATGCATAGAATTAGTTTATTTAGATAAATAAAACTATAGTCCAAAAGGTACTAATATATGCATAGAAAAATTCTGGAAAGATATACACCCATATTTATAATCAACATATAATTTAAAATCAGAATAAAAAGCAACATGAAGAGATGAGCATGTTGAAAAAAATAGTTACTTTAAAAGACACTATTTTTTTGTCTTACAAAAGGTATAGAAGAAAACTGATAATAAACTTTAGCATTGAAAAATAGTTCATTTGCAACATAAAAATCAAGTAAATTCTTATTCACTCTTACTTCTTTTCCCACTGTGTTTTTCCAAAGTAGAATTGCATCCAGTATCCATGATATCTAGAAAGTAATAGGTGGTGGTCAGAGAACTGTAATTTATAAATAAAAGTTACAAATCTTATGACAATTCACATTGCGGAAAGCTTGAGTTTATAAGGATGTTCTGTGTATTATTTCTCTGTCTTCTTCTAAAGGAATCAGACAGGTACAAGTTGATGTCTAAGGCCTTTGTTTCTCTGAGACTTTGAAAAGAACCCTTCATAACTTATGTGCAATCGTTTCATCATTTATGAGACAGGGATAGCAAAAGTTATCATGTTCAGACTTTAGATTTTTTAAATGAAGAATAAGATCTCATTTGCAAAAATTAATGAGAAATCACTATTAAATCAATCGCATGCTGGAGGGCATGCTTCAAAATTATATGTTGAGTTTAACAATAGTTATTTGAGATCTTTTTCCTAACAAGTAGTAGGACCACTTATTTGCCTTTTGAGGCATTTCCAAGGTTGTGACAAAATGACACTATTATCTACCACCAGAAGAAGACTTGGATTTCTTTGCTCCATAAACAAGGGTGGAAGTCACTACATAAATCCAACACTTTGGTATTGATATGCTAAAGAGTAAATGAGATACTGTCTTTGTTTGTTTTTTTAACCAGTGTATTTCTACTACATCTTCCATGTACAACCACGGCCCATTCTGTTAATCATAACTGTAATTGTGATCTCTGGCCTCCTTGCTGTTCCCCAAAGGGTCAGATCAAACAAATGTAGAGAATGGGATTCTGACAGAGACTAGACTCCTTCCTGGTTGAACTGTGCTCAGACTCCAGTGTAGCAGGAAACAGGAGCTCTGATTTCAGACTCTTGACATCCTGCAGCCCGGGGCCTGTGACTCTCACCTTCATAAATGAGCCACTCCCTGCTGCTGAGCCGTCTGATGTCCTTAAACCCTGATCACGCATCACTGACATGCCCAGGGTCTGTGGTATCTGCTGAACCACCTCCACCCAGAAACCCTTGGTGGCCTTACCCATCATATCAGATGCTTGGCTACTTTCTGTCCTTGCTTCTTTGCCTCTTGGCACACCTTTTGAAAAACACATGACACAGGAACACTTCTCATTTCCAAGTCCTCAGACATCTGCTCCTACATTATGATTTGTAAAAAAATTTTATTTCCGTCCCCCTGCCCTCCAACCATCCTCCTTTCCCTCACTCCTACATCAAAGAATGGCTTTACCTCTGAAATCTCTGTATCTATTATTGCTCCTCATTGTCCCTGTCCCTTCCTTCCAACCTGTTTTTCCTCTTATCGTTTCTCTGCCCCAATTCTGTATCTCTGTTGTTTTTTTTAAATTTTTTCTTTATATGCTTCTCCCATCCATTCCTTAATGACATTTTTTACAAACATTTGTATTTACTTTATGTGATGTTATTGTTTTCCAGACATAGTGTTACCTTCATATGTCTACACATATGTATACATAATTCAATTATTAAAATAATTTTTCTAAACATTCCACATAATTACTCTAATAAGCTAAATTTTGCCAGCCACATTTCCAAATGTTGAAAAACAGAAAGTGAACAATTCTTTCCATCGACTCAACAAGTTTGCTAAGCTTCTCTCATGTGCCAGGTGCTGAATGGACTAGCAATGACGCAGGACACAAGCCTACTGAAGCTCGTCAGTCTTAACAGGAACCATAAAATTGACACATAAGGAAGTGAGCACATTGAAAGCTGAAGAGTGTTAGGACACCCACTGTACAGGATACTCTAGGGGAGCATAAGGCAGGAAGAAGTACCCTAAGTTTGAGATGAGAGGTTTTCAGAGATTGTTACCACTTTGCTTAATGTTGCTCAAGCAGTAGTTCGTAATCAGAAGTGTCTGGAGGCTGATGGTAACCACTCTGAGCTCCTCTTGTAATTGCAGAAGTCAAACGTGACTTGTATTCATCTTTTGTTATTAGTCTATATTAATAGATTTTTTTCCTTTCTTAAAACGTGTATACATTTTTTGGCACCCTCTGTATCTTGGGAATTATCCTTCCTCCCATCCCCACCAAACCCCCATCTGGTGATATTTGGATTCCATGTCCACTTAGAAAACTCGAAACTTATTCAGATACCTTTTCATTTAAGACCCCAGCCTACCTTTTCCATCCTTTCTCCTTTCATTGTCTACTCAGTGTCACCTCCCTCCACTCAGGAGCCCTGCTCTTCTTTGTCTTTGGCTTCCTCAAGCCTGATGATGTAGCCCTAATCTGTGCACAAGTCTGTCTCTGTATAAGTGTGTGTTCATTTGTGTGCACATGTACAGCAATGCTTTTGGGGGGAGGTAAGGTGAAGAAAGAAGAGCTTTCCCTCTATGTCTACAGGGAAATAAAGATAACTGATAAGTAGTATCAGAATTGCCTTCTCCGCCACATGCCAACAGGCTGGCATCTCTTCTTTCTTCTTCTACTCTTTTAAAGACCTTTGAGTCCACAGGACACTGAAGTGAAATAAGGAAATGACGGACAATAGATGGTGACCAGGGAACACACTTCAGTGTGGTCATGTTGAACTATGTTCACAGCTCAGGTGAGCTGAGAAAAAAATACACCTACTCTAATGACTACAGCTCATATCCAAGAGGTATTTGCTCTGTCTCTTTTTCTATTAAACCATACTTCATTCTCTTCCTATTTCTCAATTTTCTGCTTGTTGCCCTGCCTTACACATTTCTATCTCCATCTCTTTGATTCTGTGAGCTTCTCTCCCTGATTTCTCTTTTCTCCTGTGTTGTCTTCTCTTTTTTTCATCAATGATACTGTAAATATCTGGTTATTTTTATTTCTCTCTTCATCCCTTTTAGCCTTGGTGTTATTATTATTCTAGTTGTTTTGTATACCGTATAGCTGGCACTATTCCTGCCTCTTTGTTTCTTCATGATTTTCATTTTCCCCTGTCTGTCTCTATATATACAACTTCAATATCCACACCAATATTGGTGGTTGTATGTCTACCACCAATATGGATACACACATATATGTGTGTATGCATACATATACATATACAGTTGTTAAATAAGTTTTCTTGCATCAGGCACTGATACATTCCCCTGTGAATATGCCAGGTCCCTTGGAAATCCTGTTTGGACATTGTTCGTGTGACATAGTCCTTATCTTCCTGCCTGTTACATACAACAGTCACCTTTCTTGACCCTTATCCATTTGTACAACAATTTCTTCATCCCCAAATGGGGACACCACGAGTTAGCCTACCTAAGTCTTAAGGATTTTGTGATGACAAAGAAGATCTTATTTGGCAATGTACTTTAAAATAACATGATACAATCCAATTACAATGTGATGGACATCTGTCAAAAACTATACTAAACTTTCAGAGTGATTGATCTGAAGCTTTTATTTCTGTCTATAATTACATAGCAGGGCCAGTTATATTTTGAGGCTTTTACAATTACAAATATTATCAGTGTCAACCAATATGTCACTACAGAAATCTAAGATCTAAGTATAAGCAAGCATGACAGTAAAAATTTAAAAAGACTCATCATTTTGGTAATTATGTTTTTCCACAACAGAGATATACAGTTACATACATTTAGTTAATACGTTTTATCCTGGTGAACATAAGCTTAAAATAATTTCCTGCCTCTTTCCATTTTACAAAACGTTGAAAGTAGTTCCCAGGATTAACTGGATACAAGGTAGTCATGGCGCTCAGAATAAAATGCATCTGGAAACAATAGCTTTTAATTCCTGACATTCGCAGGCCAATGCTTGGCATCCTAATCTTCTTTACCTGTCCCATTTCTTAGGGCTGAGCTAGAACATTCCTGAGGTTCTTCTGCATTAGTCAATTCTGAACAGTCAGCATTGCTGATCCCTGCAGAAAGAAATGAAATTCCATAACAGTCTCAATCTGTGTTATAGGAACCAATCCAACATGAAATTCTTTAAAAGGAAAATGGAAAAGGGAAGCTCGTATAAGAAGGAGTAGAAATATTCCTACCACTAGGCCACCTGGGGGCTCTATCTGACCTGTTGGTAAGGTTGCTCCAGGAACCATCCCCAAGGACTGGGGTTAACTTTGCCATGGAAGGCACTCCCTTTTGTCACCATTATTACACTTCTTACTCTTTCCACTTGTCTGCACATACTTCTGCTTCCGGCTCTGCTTCTTATTGGGGAACCATGCAAACAACATTTTGAAGATGTCAGAGTCCCCATCGCTGGGCCCTCAGTGACTGCGCGCCGCAGAGAACCCCTCCACCCCGGGAACCACTTCATCCGTTATGTGAGTGAACAATAAACTTGTATGGCGCTTGAGCCATTGAACTTTTACATGAGTTAGCCCAGCCTATCTAATGCAAAATGTATTAGCTGTATCATGCAAAATCCCAACAAATTACTTTTTTTATTTTAAAGTATATAATAAAAAATTTGAATGAAGCTTTGTAGCAAAGAAAGCCATTTGTTGTATCAAGAGTTGTTCATTGTTCTTACGTCTTTTCTTATTGCTCATCGTCCAGGTAGACTGGTGTCCAATATTTGCAGGATCTAGGAAATAAAGGGAAACACAACCAGTAATCTATAATGAAAAAAGTGGTAAATCTTATGTCTCCTCACATTGTAGAAGGATTTGGAACATAAAGATGAGATGATGATCATTTCTGTCTGTTCCCATCTAAAGGAAAGAGATCACTACGAAATGCAGCAAAGACCCACAATCCTTTGGCCCATATACAAAAATCAAAGCAGTTTTGAAAACCAACACTTTTTCTTTGCAGCTAACTAATTTGGCAGTGAATCTGCATTTGGGCTGCCATGAGTCCCTGTAAAATGTTTATTTATCACACTTGTGAATTCCCGCAATTTGCTGCAGCAACATTAATACAGTATGTTTAAGATGGGGATTCTTCCCCCAGACCCTGTTGGGTGTTTGTAACACATGTTTTGTAAACCACAGTGTCTTTCTAAAATAACAAAACATTATTATTTTACATCTGCCTTCAGAGGTTTTGAATAAAGGATTATGGATGTTTGCTAGGGGTCAAGTCTGCCTCTTCTGGTAACTTTCCATGTGCGATATGTATTGTTTATCATGGGAGTTTCCCCATCTGTGGAATGAGGGAAGAATAGTTATCTGGCCTACATTTCAGGCTGTTGTAAATGTAAAAGGGTAACTTTTTGTGAAGATATTTCCAGATATCACTATATAGGCCAATGTCATTTGGGAGTTATCTGTCGAAAGCTGTAAATGAATTTGATGGTAACAACCAGAAGCTTTCACTTCTGTTAATAAAGAGTATGACCAGAATCTTTTGAAGTTTGTGGCAAAATCAATCAATGGCAGGCAGACTCTGCTCTCTACAAAATAGGAGGTGAGTAGGGGTGGACATTATTCTGTATTCTAATACTTTCAGGGATAATACGTCTGAGAACATGTACTAAGACGGCACTGCCATTCAACTGGGGCCATCTTGTCAAGCCTGAATTCATAATGATTTCTTCCTTTGCAGTTTTCAAAATGGCCACATGAGATCAATGCCGACACTGGGCTCCCAGGTGTGGTGTGTGCTCAGAGAAACAGGAGCTCTGAACTGAGGCTCCTGATGTCCTGGACCCAGTGATGGCCGTCCTTACCCTTCTCAACAGGACCACTTCTCAGTACAAAGCTATAGTCGGGGGGGCTCTCCTCATCCTCACTGAACTCCGAAGAGTCTTCAGGACTTCTCACTGCAGAAGAAGCAAATGTCCCTTGAGGGTCTCAGTGTATGACAAAGGAATCAACAGAGGAAAAACTTGGGAAGCAATGAAAACCCAGGGCAATAATGTCCCTCTCTCAGACCTGCAGGATCTGCTTTTTGTATTCACGTGACTTTGTCCCTCTTTAGCTGGAGGCTAAGATATTTCACTCCTAATGGGCAGTTCTTTTGTGTTCTGGCCCTCTGTTTTCTTACAGCAGATTCTCTTTCTTCTTTTACCTGTACTTTATAAATTTGCTGTTGTTTTTGTATCTGCATTTGTATTTATTTTTAGCTCCGCTTCTCTCCCAGGGCAGTTTTAAAAGTCTGCTCTTGAGGAAGGCAGATCTCCCACTTGGCTGCTTCCCAGATTGACTTTGTGAAATAGAGCCACACCCTTCTGTCATCTAATATCCTAGGAATGTTTACTTGAAAAATATTTAAAATTCTATTGTGTTTGAGTCTTTGACTTCTTTGCGTTTATATGTTACATCCATTAGCCTAAGTAACTAATACACAAGTTAAAATCCACACCGGCTAAAATGAAAACAAATTCATATTTTACTTTGAAAGACATAAAAAGAGTTAGAATAAATATTTTGTAGAAAACACTGCTCACTTATAACTATGAAGAGTTCTTATTTACTCTTACCCCTTTTCCAACGTCCTTCACTGTGTGTAGGTGATTTTGTGAAATCCATGTGCTCTGTAAAATAAAAGGGAAGAAACAGCTAGTGACACACAAAAGTCTTACGAATTCTCTGACAACTCACATGGCAGAGAGGATTTGTGATAATATGGATGTTGAGATGATCATTTCTCTCTCTTTCCTTCAAATGAATCCAGTTCTGGTGCCCAGGACCATGATGCTGGGTTCCTATTGGCTCTCCCTTTTAGCGTCTGTGTGAATTTGTAAATGACCTCTAAACTTACTATCCTCAGTTTCCTCATCTATCAAGCTGGGATGACCTCGTTACCTATCTGCCTGTTAAGGTTTCTGTGAAAGCAAAACGAACCTTTATTTACAAAAGCCCTATGAAAAATCACAATGTAAGCCAATGGTTTAACTATCACTTGGGATTGAGAGCAGTTGTTCTGAGCCCATTTCTCCATCAACAATTAAATAGCAGCACAAATTATTCTTTGAAGACTTTCTAAGATGGCGACTAATGACAAAATTACAATCAAACAAAGAAATACGGTGCTTACTATGCTCTATAGGATATAAAGTATATTGCTTGAAAATAAGTACATTATTTCAATTCTTTAGTGTTAATAGATATGATAGTACATAGTAAGAAGTCATTTTATTAGAATATTTTTGCTCCATTTTCAATATATCAATCAATTGGGCTCCTTCAGTTAAACAACAGTTTATAATGCCTTCTTATCTTTTTCCATTTCCCAGTAGGGGTAGAGATGTTATTGCAAAAAATGATATCCTGGAACTAATAGAATCAAGGTATATGGAGAATGTAAGGATAAGATTCACCAGGAAAACCGAGCCCTAAATTTAGACATGGGATATTTGTCATCCAGGAACGTAATCTTAATATTCTTACCTGGGTCAGTCTGGGGTCCTGAGAGGGTGACTTCATGGGTGTCTCGGCTCTCACTTGATCCTAACGGATCACGGTCATTGACCTCTGCACAAGGAATAGGATGCTCTAGGTGTCTCAGTGTGTGACCTAGGAACCGATTCAGCAGGAAATTCCCAAATAAAACATGGAAGAATCCTGAATCCCCATGCAAAGCATGGCCTGCACCCAGGCCGCCCTGGTCTGCCCTTCTCAATCACCAGCCTTGCAGGTTAGTGATGCTCCATTTCTTGTCCCCAGAGGAGACACAATTCACTGGCAGGGACACCTCTGCTCTATTTGAACCTGACCTTCCTACACTTGTCTCTCTTCTGCCTCTTACCCGTTCTATCATTTCACACTTCCCGCGTCTGCTGTTTCTCATGCCGGGAGGCCTTGGAAATCTTGTGTTGAAGATGGGGAGCCTCCTTCACCCTGGGTGCCCCTTGAACTGTTTGCAAGGCTGAGAAATATTCTCTTGTGTCTGTTCCACAGACCTATTTTGGAACTACATTTAGAGTAGTTTGCCTACAGTAAGGCACAAGTCAGAATGCACACTCTCTAAAAACTGAAGCAAATTTACATTTTACTTTCAGAGATCTAGTGGAGCAATTAGAATGAATGTATTATTTAAAGTATTGGTCCTTTGTAATATCAAGATCAGGTAAAAATTGTATTTGTTCATAAGTCTTTTGCTAGTGTTTCCATAAATAGGTTTGTTTCTAATGTCCTCTGAGAAAGTAGAAAGGGAAAACATCACCAATTTGTGCACTAAAGAGCGACAGATCTTACGGCAACTCACGCAGCACATAGGATTGAGAAAACAACAGTTTGATGACTTTTTCGAGCTCTAATTTTACAAAGGAAATAATACAGAATCCAGGACGCTAGTCTTGTCTTTCCCTCTGTCTCCATGAGACTTTGTAGAGACCTTGAAACATTTATGTGATTGTGTTTTCTCATCTAGAAACAAGGGTAACATGTCCATCCTGCTTGCCCCCCAGGGTTGTTGTAAAGGAAAAAGTAAGGTATTGTTTGTAAAGGTCCCTTGAAAAATCACTATGTATGTCATGAGTTCCTGAAGGACTCTGTCAAAAATAACACTTTGGGTTTCAGAATAACTTAGCCATTTCTACTGACAGAAAAATAGATAGATGGATGAATTGTCTTTTGACACTATTTAAAGTTTGTGATTAAATGACAATATAACCTTCCAATAGGGGAACATGTAGCTTCCTCTTCTTTATAGAAATCACTGTAGAAATCCAACACTTCATAGGCAGAGACACTAGTAAGTTTTGCAACAAACTCATTACATTGCTAGCTATTGCTACTATACAATCAATATAGGGTACATATTAGGTTGGTGCAAAAGTCATTGCAGTTTAAAAGGTTAATAATAATTGCAAAAACCACAATGACTTTTCCTAATATGTTGACTAATAGGACCCATCGATTAGTAGGCCTCACCTTCAAGAATAAACTATATATAGTATATAATGATTTCTTATCCTGTGTTTTCCAAAAAGATCCAGTAAAATAAATGCACAGAATGTAGGATTCCAGAATAAACTGGATTCATGGCACAGAAGGGGCTCAAAACAAGATGCCTCAGTAAACAGCAGCTCTTAACTCAGGTTCCTGCAGCCCAAGCCTCTCTCTCCCACCTCCTTACCAGGCCTCCTTCGTTCCAAGGTTCTCAGGGTCTCGTCTTCATCACTGGATTCTGAGGATTCGTCACTGCTGATCACTGCACAGAGGAGCAAAACCCTTTAGTTGCTCAGGGTGGCGCCATGGAGCCCACAGAGAGGAAACCCCATAACGAGTATCAGGAAGACCTAGAAGCTGTTAACTAGGTCACCGAGGTCTGTGCCTGAATGCGTGTGACCCGAGGTGGCGCCAGGTCTTATGCAAAAGGTGAGGAAATTCATGCCCGGGGGGCAGCTTTGCCCATCCCGCACTTCTTCCTACTCCCACACTTATTTTACCTCTCTCTTCTATTCTCATTTTACTTCACTTTCCTCTTAGCTTGGCTCATTTCCCCTAAGTATGCCTGTCTGTCTGGGGATGGTTTCTCCTTATAGCTCTCTCTGTCTTTATATGTCTCTTTCTCCATCTCCTCTCATGAGTCTATTGGCTCTCCAATGTTTTCCCCTTCTCTTTAATTCCTACCCCCATACTTTCCTCTCTTGAGTCTCTCAGACATCAATACTTACATCTGCCATTTCTGTCGTTTGGTCAATTTCCAATTTCTGGGAACCCTCTTCTGCTAAACTCCCTGCATAAGGCAGTGGTTTGCTTCCCCTTCTGCCTCCGTCCAAGGTCACCTGGATTTCCTCGGTGGACCATGATGACATGTCCCAAACCCTTGCCTGGGATTCACACTGCATGTTCTTTCCATCAGCCTTACCTATTATTTCAGGCACCTGGTGACACTCAGTCCTTGCTTGCGATTGCCTTTCAACTTTTGAATTAAAAAATGGCTTTTCCTTCTTTATATCCACCAGTAGTACAGAACAGGAATTCAGTTGGATTCCATGGTTGGGTAGCTCCGCTCCTGGACCAAATTGTAATAAGTGAAGAATTTTATTTGTCTCCCCCAAAAGGATTGAGCACCCCTCACTGCCAAGAACAAGCCCTTCTTCTCTTTCCACTACAGGAGGAAAGCTTACCCTCACCCCTTCCTTTCCTGCTGCTCAACTCTGTCCCTTCCGTTGTGCCACTCTTAACTTTGGGTTTATTGTTTTCATTTTTGTTTTTACTTTACTTTTACCACACTTCTCATTCTTTGATGATTAATTTTTTTTGCTTTTTCAAAAATAAAAATTATAGTTGGAGTGAAACATACATAAAATTGGTAACTTATAAATTTGGAATTATCACAGAGGAGACATATCTGAGTAACTATTACTTTGACAAGTAATAGATGATTACTAACACCCCAGAAAGCCTATTAGTGATGCCTCCCCCTAAGTGTCCCCACTGATCTTGCTCAAGTGAACCACCACTTTGATGTTTAACATCACAGATAATTAATTTATCTAGTTCAGAAATTTATATGAATTTGTTTAAATAGAATCATGTTTTCCTCCCTTTCTTTCTCTTCCTCCCTTCCTCTCTCTCCCTCTGCCTCTCTGTCATTTGGTTGTGGGAATTTGACTGATTTTCTCAACATTATGTGTGTGACAGGCATCTGTGTTCATTTTGTGTATTTATTTTCACTGCTGTATAGTATTCCATTACAGAAATTATCCATTAAAAATAAAACATTGGAAGATTACATCAAACTGTTTTCCAAAAACTATGTAATCTCAGAGATTTAGTTAAGAGAGCTTGGTAAATTCAAGTAACTCAAAGGAGTTTGGTTGGTGGGAATATGGCATGAGGGAGTGAGAGGAAAGGAATGAGGAAATATGCACTCTGTGGTAGGCATCTTTCAATACTCCACGCCATGCAGTATTGACCAAATGCTGAGGCCACAAAAAGATATTGGGTTTTAAACAGGAAAGCCATATGACCTGCTTTGAACTTTTGAAAGATTCATTGAGCTGAAGTGCAGAGAATGGATCTGAGGGGAGTAAGATAAGAGGAAGGAGACCGTTCGTCTATTGAAGTGAGAAGCGATAGGGATCTGGATTAGAGTGAGTACGCTTAGGATGGAGAAAAATGGACAGGTTAGAGATATTTTAATGTTGGGACTGAGAGAGGGGTTCCTAATATCATGATTGTTTCCATTTGCTAAGTTTTGGGACTGTTTGTTACTCAGCAGTAGATAAGTGATATAGCCTCCAAATACAGACGTCCATCAGATCTTCCAATAAAGATCATCAGACACTTGAAGTAATGAACCTATATGACAGATCTGGGCTGGAGATGTCTGTTTAGAAATCACTAGATTATAGATGGTAACTGAAATTATGGAGAGAATGAGAGGCTGGTAATAGGCCTATTTTTATCTGAGAGGGTTCTGGGGCCATTTTGATCATCGTGAATACCTTATCCTTCTCAATGTTTTATGAACAGCCCCTTGTGTCTTCTTTACTGAGACTGTCTCTTCAAATGAGACAGTGTCTTGATTTGTCTGCTCTCTACGAATTCTTCATTGTCCTTTGTTCATTATCTACATAGTTCTCTTTGTGCCTCCCCCATTCTTGTATTCATTTTCCTCTGTGTGTTTCTCTATTCATACTCTTTTCCTCCGCCTTTTTTTTATCGCTTTCCCTCAGGCCCCAGCAGGTCTAGGGTGAGGCAAAGGAGGTCCCTAGGACACAAGAAGGTGCCAAGAGGGAGAGCCTCCTTATTTGTGCCCGAGGGTCTCCCATGCCTCACTCTAGACCTGGCCCTGTTGTCTCCTACCAAAGTTTTCAGTTTATCCTATCTCTGTTAAGTTTCCTACTTCCATTCTATCCGTTTCTTTTTTTTTCTTTTTATTTTTTTATCCCTGTTTCTTAATTATCAGTGTGACCTGTGTATGCCTTTCTGTATTAGTTTTGTCTTTCCATAAATTTCCCTCATCTCAAGCATTGAAATCATCCCCAAAGCTCTTCTTCCCCTGTGCCTTTGTTCACCATGTCAAGTCCCTCCACCTGCCCCTTCATTTCTGAAGGTCCTTCACTTCCTTACTTCCAAAGCTGACCAGCAGCATCATGCAGGATGACTTCCATGTTTTTAACTTCTAAAACCCAGTGGCAACTTATTTCTTTTCACCAACAGCACGATATGGCACTGTTCAAATTCCATGTCAATTTATCTGAAATCTATCTCACTCTTATACTTTATTTGGTGTTCCCCAAACCATCTATTCTACGGTCTTTCTCTTTGCATTCTCTCCCCAGGGACACCCTCTCCATGAAAAGATGAGCTCTCTTTCACTCCATTCCATCTCATACCTGTTGAAAGCAGTCAGAGACTGTCCACAAGGTTATGTGTTTTGGGTGGTGTTAAGGTGGGTGGGGGAGAGGGTTAGTATGAGAGAACAAAGGAAAGCTTTTGCTCTCATAGATAAACAAAGATATAGTTAGAAAATTGGCAAGACAGGTAATAATTACTTTCTTCATCACAGGGCAATGGGCTGGGTGTCTCTGATCTTCCACCCTCATTATTCACTTCGATGGACACTTGTTCGCAGGAGTCTGAAAATGAAAGACAACAGGTGAGATTCAACAGAGCCTCGCTCTGCCCTGTTACCATTTTGTTTCACCTCACCCAGCTTCTCTTTTCCTCTCGTGCTCCTACTTGTAGCCCGTCTGCATATATTGTCACCTTCACCCATGAAAGTGTGCTTTATTGATTCCACATTCAATCTCCCCGACTTCTATGGAATTTTGTTTCTGTCTCTCTTCCCCATGAGGCTCTGTGGCTATTCATCCTTCATTTCTTAATTCTTCCTTCCTTTCTACTTTCCTTCCTTCCTTCCTCCTTCCATCTCTCTCTGTCTCTGTCTCTGTCTCTCTCCCTCTCCTTTCTCTTTCTTTCTTTCTCTCTGCAGGTCTCTCCTATCAATATATCAGGCTCCATTCCTGCAAGCTGTGTGTCTATGTGATTTCCCCTTCTTTGTTAATAGGTGTCTACTTAATTCATGCAGTACCTTTTTGTCTACCACCAGCAAGTACCCCTTGGTCCCCAGACTCATGCAAACCCAGTCACTCAGCCTTACCTGCTGGCTCAGACTCTTGGGCACGTTGTTCACTTGCTTGTTGTCTTTCTAGTGCATCATTGTTGTCACTGGTTGTGTGTTTTATCCTTGCGTTCATCTGCTCTGTTTCACAGAGGTGCTCTGAGAGTCCGTTTTCATGTGGGGTTGTACCTAAACCACGTTTTGATTTATAGATATTTTATGTGATTCCTGCATCAATCAGGGTCCAACAGGAAAATACAAATCGCTCTAAGCTTTTAAAGCAGAGGGAATTTAATCCAGAGGATTGGTTACATAGTTGATAGAAGCTCTGAGAAACCCAAATGGAAGAAGGTGGCAACTTGAAGAATTGTCAACAGGAAGCTTTGGGAGGGACACAGGGTGAGCTCTGTGCTGAGGTCACCAGGTAGGTAGAAGCTGGACAATGGCTGTCACGTTTGGTGGGAGGTGGTGTCATGTGAGATGCAGCTGCTGCCAGAATTGCAGGCTGAGACAGTGGCGGGGAAATGCCCAGCTTCTCCCTTGCTCCTAATGTCTTGCTAGCAGTGTCTCCCATGTTTGGAACCCAGCAGGAAGCCAGCAAGCAAGAGAGCTGGCAAGCAAGTCTGCAGGGGCCAGTGGTCAGAGAGAGAAGGCAAAGCAGAGCAGGAAATGATAAGGAATGAATCCCGGCGCAAACCACCCAGGACCAGCACACGCCCTTCCCCATGGCAACCCCCTCTGCTCACTATGATTCCAACAACCCATCCCACTCATTCCCACCAACTGCAATAGTGTATGAACGGATAAATGTTTTTTCAGTGCATTTGGATTTTTTTATTTAGTGACATTTTTCTAAGCATAGCAATTTATGGAAAGTATGATTTAAAAATTAATTCCCCCAATTTTAATATAGAATGTGGGCCCTGGTGCATGTTTTGTGCCACATTCAGTTTCTCGTAGCCTCCTCTTGGGGTGGTGGGCATGGACACAGCCCTTTCTTCCCTGTGCATGTCAGTCAGCTGTCCCTGCTGGGTCAGACTCTTGGACACAGTTTTTGGTGGTTTTTGTGCATTCATTTGGGTTGTAGGTTGACATTTCTCTTTCTATTCATTGCTCCCTTCACTGAGATGCTCTGGGATTTCATTTCCAGGCGGGGCAGCCCCCAGGCCATTTACTGAATTATGATATCACTACAACGTCCCCCCATGCCCTCCACACACACCCGCGATCCTTCTCCTCTGTTCATCACTAGTCACATTTCCTTCCACTTTCCCCTTCCTCTTCCCACCAGTTGCACTAGTAGGTAAATAGTTAACATGGATTCGTGCATTTTAAAAGATATTTTTAAATGTTAACTTTTTTAATCACTGTGATTTCAAAAGCATAACTATGCTTTCAAAAATCACTCTGAAAGTTATTTCTTTTATAAAATGTATTACTAATTTAGAACATTCTTTCTTAAACAACACATCCCACTGGAAGCTACATAGTGGGGACTTTCCACGGGGCCCGAAGTTCCCTGAGACTCTTCCATGTCCCTCATTTCCAAACGAGAGTCATGGAATAAAGACATGAAGTTCATTACAGTGTGCTCTAAGGATGGGGACCCGGGGCCCTCACTTTATCTTCCTGGGATTGGGGTTGTTATTGCTTTTCTCACTGCTCCATGGCCGGGGGGATAATTGAATCCACAAAGGACATACGTGAGCAGAGAAAATCCCCAGTTTACTGTAGTGGTTAATGGCTTAGACTGTGGCACCAGAATCACATAATAATGATCATTAAATACAGGAAAATTAACAAATGCAGGGAACACTGAGGAAGTACCAGGATGAGAGTGAATGCTTGATGTGACACAACTTGTTTAAAATCCATCACCCTCTGAGGTGGGTACTATTATCACATCCATTTTATAGATGATAAAACTGGGGGTCAAAGAGGGGCAGTCACGTCCCCAAGGTCACAGGGCAAATCTGAAGCCAGGCGGTTAGTCACCAATCCTCCTGTTCTGACATCGCCTCACAGCACAGTCCAGTCCCTAGTCTCAGTGTGTAAATTTACACAAATATCCAACTCTCTGAGCTGATTCTTTGTCCTCAGAATAATGTAGATGATATACCATCATTTTGAGGTGTTTGAGAAGATTAAATGAAATATTTCCTGTGACTGATCAGAAAATTAACACTTTATAATTAATATCTGATACTTATAATATTTTAATTAATTTAATAACATTATTGAGGGTTCTAGATTAAGGGAAAGTCAAGGGTATAAGTAGTGGTTATTAGTTGTTAAAGTACCGGTGCTTTTTCAGAGCCCTGTCTGGTGTTTGGCAGGCAGCTCCTGGCCTGCTGCCCCAGGGTTGATGGAGAGGGTTTGCTCGGGAGGCACACGGTGTGCAAGGTCCTCTGTGAGGGACCCAATAGGGGAGGGACCCTGGCCCAGGAGGAACACACTCCCCTCCCCTCCCTCACCTCTCTCACTACAGCGCTGCCCACCCACTGCTGGATGTGACCTCAAAGCACAGAGGCCGTGGCTGGATTCCAGCAGGACAGAGGCAGAAGTATGGACAAAAACGTCCTGGCCCAGAGCCATGAGGAATTGGCTGCAAGTGTGTTTAAGGACTATGGACAGAGCGGACCTCCCAGGCAACCAAGAGAATGAAGACCTAAATACTTGGAGAAATTGAGTATGCAAAGACTGACAATTCTGGGCAATTAGAACTAAAAAGAAGCAGCCCTCCCACCACTACACCTTTAGAATTGGACAAGAACAGCAAAGGATCAAAGAACAGTCAGCAGGAACAGACCATTGCCACGCCAGCTGTTTGGGTACATCCAGGAGAGGGAGTTTTCAACAGTTCCTAGGGGACAGAAATTAGAAGTTTTTTTCAGAAATTGAAGTATGTGCTGTGCCATTCTCCCCTAATCCCTTTTTAATTTTTATAAAGTAGAACTTAAAAACCCCCTCCTGGTATCAATATAGAGCTCATCTGGACCTGGAAGAACCCACACGACTCTCGCCATCACCTGCACCCCTGGCTGAGAGGACATCAGCCAGGCCATCTCACTGTGTGTCCTCCAAAAGCTACCAGATAACTGGCGATGGCATTTCTTGTCGCCCACGGCCATAGCAAACCTGCCTTTGCCCCCAGAGCTGCCGCTGATAAGGTAAGTGGCCTTACCTTACTTTCCACAAAGTCCTGGTGCCTCGCTCCCCACCCTCACACCACACCCGCCCTCTGCACCTGTTCACTCTCTCTTGCTGGCCTTTCCCTGAGCTTCAGTGTCTGATGCTCCTCCACTTCCTCCGGCTCCTGGTATTCTTTCTGTATCTCTCTCTCTCTGCATATGTTTCCCTCTTCTGGTCTCATGTTTCTGTCTTTTCCATGAGATTACCTGGGTGTGTCCAGGGTTAAGAACACAGGCTCTGGGTTCAGAATGCCTGGGTCCGTCCCTGCTCATTTGACCCACACACCTGGTCTCTCTGATTTCAGTTTCCTTATCTGCAAAATGGGCTCATAAGTAATACTAACCTCTAATGGCAGCTGTGAGCACTAAAATCACAACTGCCAGAGTGAATGTTCAATAAGTGAGCACTTAATAACACTGTTGTTTTTATTGTGCTTTTTTTTACCCCTTTTCCTTGTCTTTCATTTCCCTTTCTTCCTTTTCACAAAGTACCCACATCCTCTTCCCACATCTCTACAGCTTCCTGTCATCTATCTCTAGACGACTGCCTGTCTCCTTAAACATTCCTGCTCTTGCACATCATCCCCCACATTTAAATCAGTTCCTTCTTCCATGATCATCAAGGGTCTCCTCTTTGAGTTGACCTTGGGCCCATAGTTCTTAGCCCGTCACAGTTTCATGCTGATCTTCTCCTAAGGGCCCTTGTAAATCACAATTACTTCCAGGTCATCATTCTCTTTAAGTCTGGTTTCCTGACTGACACCCTGGGTTTCTGTTTTGTTGAATTGGTCATTGGGTCAACAGTGGCTTGTCACAGCCACTCCTGCAGGATCGGCCTCTGGTCACAGGCTCATACAAACACCCCTCCCTGCCTTCTCCATGCGCCTCAGTGTTTCTTCCCTGACCCCCCATCTCCACTCAGGACAGGACCCCACCTCCCTTTCTCCTTTCCTCTTATCAGACGAGAATTGGCTTTTATCTCGTCGCAATCACCTGGTTCAATGCTGAGTGGGATATTAGTCCTGTCCTCACAGGGTTCTTCATCACTTTCTTGGGGATAAATTTTATCTTGGATCGCTGAAGACAGGGAGAGAGAAGACAATTAGAAATCTCCATCAGAGACAAGGGACAGCATCTCAAATCTACAGATTTAGGAATTTCCAGCCCTCAGGTCACTCACAGCTCAGTGAGTCCCAATCCCCAGAGTAAAGATCCCCCTTCATTCCTGGGACAGAAAGGAGAACCCCCAACAAGGCAGCCTTTATGTCCCCCACACAGAGGGGAGTGACTCAAGCGTCAGGATGAAGGAGTCGTGGAAACACCGTGAGCCAGTTACTCATGTAAAAAAAATTCAGATGTCTGAAAAAGCACATATCAAAATAAATACTGCAAGTGAAATGTGTTTCCTGACCTGTTCAAACTGTAAGGAAGAAACAGAGGGGCTTCCTTGGTAGAAGGACTAGAATCCTACAGAGTCTGCGTGTATAAAAGAAGAAGCCCAACAGCTTTACAGATGGGGCTGGACACGAGGAGGGTTGGACTTAGTTGGGTCACAGAGGGTGAGCGCTTCCCAAAGGGACATCAGAGGACAAAGCAGAGGAACTAGACAGACCTCCTGGAGGCCCTGATCCCAGGAACAAAAGAAGGACACTCTCTGAAGCTGAAAGCAGGAGAGCACATTGTGGTGTTGGGGGACGTCCAGAGACGCCTGGACCAGGGACCCAGGAGGCTGCCAGAGATGGCAGGCACCAGCCCAGGGCGCCTGCATGTAGCTAACCCAGCAAATGTAAGGAGAAAGGAAAGAAAGAAAGCTGGGACTGGGTGTCTGTGGGGAGTCCAAGGAGGAGGAGATACCATGGCAAGAGTTGGGCTGGCACCGCCCCAGGGCTGATGGTGGGAACTTCTCCTGGGACAATGCCGATCGATCGGTTGGTAGACGGACAGGAGTCTGGGAATCACGGATGCTTTGACATGGCTACAAATCCCAGCAAAATCAGGGGGAAGTTACGAGAAGAATAAAGGGACTGCTGCCCAGGATAGGTGAAGTGGAACTGTGTGCAGGTGTTCCTCGGGGGGTCAGAGGGATCTGCACACATGACGAAGGTGGGGTCCAGGCAGCAGGAGAGAGTGTCATGCCCCAGACCACAGTCCTCAGCTGCTTGAGTTTGTGCTGTTGCCGCGCAGCTCCCATGGACAACAGGGTTCCGGAGGCAGCAGCTGCGACTTTCATCAGGGGCAGGTTGGTGGCAGAGGGTGTAGGTGTCTTTCACCCCAGCACAGAGAGCCCCAGAAACTTAATTGTGATTCGTGTGCTGGGGTTCAGGTAGGAGGGTCCCCACAATACATGGAGAGGATCAGAGCCCTTAAATGCAGGCAGTAGAGGTAATTGCCTTTCCCTTCTTACATATGCTTTGGGACCTCCTGGTTACAAATATAATATTCACTTGATAGTTGTGACTAAGTATTTGAGTTCCTTTATTCTTTTTCTGACTGAATGACTCGCTGTAGAAATGATTTTGTTTTTAATTCGAAAGGGTTACTATGGACACAAATCAATAAGCCACCCGTTTTATACCTGCTTTAAAATTTTTTCCTTGTTTGTAAACCTGTTATTATCTCTTTATTGCCTAGCAGTGAACTTTAAATTGCTTAGCTTTATATAGTAGACTGTCTAAAATCATCTTCAAGTGTATTTCTCTTGAATCAGCTCCTACAGTCTGCTTCTTACTCTCTGATTGGGCCATATCAAATTTGTCCTTGTTTTGAAGATATACTTATCCCTTTCACACTCTAGGTCTGATCACATAGCATCCACCCTCTTCAGTACATGTGACCATTTTTCTTGTGATGTCTCTAACCCTTATTTGGAGAATTCTACTGAGATTCCATTGGAATAAAAAGTTTACTTAGGCAAGTAAATATATCTATCTATCTGTCTATCTATCTATCACCTATCTATTTATCTATCCATCTATCTATTAGACATAAATATAGGTTAGATATAGATATAGTAGAGTATTGTCTTAACTGGGTACCATTAAAAAGTACAAATTATGCTTTTTCAGGAAAAAGTAGAGCATCACACCTTTAGTTTTATATAATATCAAAAATAGCTCCTGGCAGAGCAATAGGTTTTGTGATTATTTGATTAATGTTTGTTTCACCTCTTGTGGGGAAAGGCCTAATGCAACCACTTCACCTTCTTTAAGGGCAAATTTGACCTGGGGTTAACTTTTTTTCTCATTACTTTGGGCACTTGATAAAGGTGGCCTCTCCGTGGTGTTTCTAGGCCAACACTGGCTTTAGGGTGAAAAGTGACCTGTGACTGTAGGTAGGTAACTTGCGTGTAGCCTGGGAGGGACTGTGTGTGAACTCTCAGCCACTTTTGGTCTTCCTTCAGTGGGGTGACGCTTGTAACATGGCTGTCCCTCGTGGGGCTCCTGGAACTTATGACTACAGAGTTGTTACATGAGACTTTGACTCCCATGGGCATGGTGCTGCTAAGCCAGGGTGGGTCCTGCACCCACAGCTAAGCTGTCACTCAAGGACGGTGAGAGTCAACTTGGTGGACTGCTGTGTGGATTGCTGCAAGGGGACCCACAGAGGAGGAGCAACTGATGCTGCCTTACTGGGATGCTGCGTGTCCTGTCATTTGTCCTTCTAAGTAAATGCGATGCCACTGTGGGTCTGGTTGACCTGTGAGTCTAAATGCCTAGTTAAGCAGAACTCTGGGTGGGTGTTGCGCCAATAGCCATCGTATCATAAGCTTCGAGAGGGCTCAGGATATGCGTGTTTTCTTAACTGCTGTATCCCCACTGCATATCCCCATGTGAGGTACATGGTAGGAGCTCAATATGTACTTGTCAAAAAAAAATTGGCCCAGTTCACCCAGTGGTAGATAATAAACCCAATTACCCTTTTCGAAGCTTTTATAAATGTGACTTAAGTCAGGGTATTCCTGCATGTTGACGTCGCAGAACAGTGCTTCCAGAACTGCCAGGTCAAATGTCTTCTCCAGTTCACAGAGAACATTGTATATCACTCTGTGTACAGGGACCAGGTTTCTACAAGATTCTTGACAATCCTTAAAAAATATTGAATGGAGAAATTGTAAATGCAGACTTCCAAGTTACACAAGAGCCCTAGAAAGTTATTTTATTGTTAATGTATTACAATTCCCTACATAGGTATCTTCTCATGTAAAGTTCTAGAAGTTCTATATATTTGTATGGCTATTAAGTGATTGTGACATAATAAACCTCACTTACTTCATACATTTTATTGGTGATGAGTTCACGGTCACGAAGAATCTCAAGGAAAGGAAATGGCTTTTTTATTGCATGTGAAATCTCCATCTTATATCTTTTGAAGTGATTGAATACAGTCTCATAGACTAGCCTGTCGTCTATATTCTGATCTTCTATGGATATCCTAGGGAGGAAAGATATGTGGAAAATGGTCATCAAGATTCTGAGATCTTTGTGGAGGCTATAAGATTCTATAGGATAGGCTGTGAAGAATCAACACGTACAATATAAGTGGTTCCTGAGTAGAAAGTGGAATAAATGGAATTGAAGCAATAAACAAAGATTTAATGGAAGAAATTGTGGAAGTTAGGAAAGATGGCCCAATCAAAACCATTGTAAAAATATCTTTACATATCTGGAATTTATTTTCATTAAAAATTTTTAATTTGTACAAAATTGAGATGGAGTAAATAAGTCAATCACAGAGCTATAAAAAACCATGAACTAAAAGTAGAATCAAACCTTGAACATGCGTCTAAATTAACAACTAGATGATTGAGTTGTCTTCTACTACTTATTGATGTGTAGGAGTTTGTTATATATTATGGAAAGAAGTGTTTTGTTTGATTTATGGTTAGAAACATTTTCTCCCAGTCTGTGGTTTGCCTTTCATTTTCTTAACCTTTCTTTTGATAAAATTTTTTAATTTTGATGAAGCTAAGTCTATTTGTTTTTCAGTTAATAACTTTAGTGTACTAGGAAATCTTTGCCTACTCAAAGGTAATGGAAATATTCAAAAAACCGAGGCGGCCGGTTAGCTCAGTTGGTTAGAGCACGATGTTCATAACACCAGGGTTGCTGGTTTGATCCCCACATGGGCCAGTGTGAGATGCACTCTCCACAACTAGATTGAAATAACTACTTGACTTGGAGCTGATGGGTCCTGGAAAAACACACTTAAAAATAAATTTTAAAAAGTTAAAAAAAATATTCAAAAAACCATTTATAGTATAAGCATTAGTATATTTCTGGATTTTCTATTCTGTACCAATGATCTGTTTGTCTATCTTTATGCCAATAGCATATCGGCTTGAATACTATCTATTATAGAAAGTCTTGAAGTCAGTTAGGAAAAGAGTGTCTTGACTTTTCTAAGTCTTGTGGTTTTCCACGTATCTTTTAAAATCAATCTGTGACTTTCTACAAAAAAGCCTTTTGGATTTTTGTAGCCTTTTGCATTAAACCTATAGATAAATTTGGTGAGAAATGACATCTTAACAATATTGAGCTCCAGTCTGTTAACATTGTATAGCTGTCCATTTCTTTGGTTTTCCTTAATTGTGCCTATAACTGTTTATAGTTTTCAATATAGAAGTTATGCACATGTTTTCTGAAACTGACTTTTTACAGTGTTGAGCTGAGTGGTAAAGAACATTTGGGTTAAATGATTTCTTTAAATAACCAAAAAAATTGAACAATATGATTTCAAATTCAGTACTAAAAATGCAGAAATATAGATTAAAAATTGTGGAAAATTGGAAGTAATCACTGGTTGAATGAAATGAGACTATGAAACTTTATGAAACAATAAAAAATAAAATGAAAAGAAAACATAGCTTGCATTTTCAGAGAGGAAAGAATAAGGAAAACAATAGGCGTTCTAAACATTAAGATAGACAAAAAGCAGTATGAAAAATATATTATTTAAAACACTAAATGAAAATTAAAACATGATGACATTGGTAGGCACGGGATCAAAAGTGGAATCCAAGAGGAGATACAAGACAGATGAAGTGACAAAATTTTCAAAAATCAATAGTAGGCAAGTTAAGGTATTCAAATAAACAAAACCAAAAATAAGTGTATTCATTTCCATATCAAAGCAAAATTCAAGAAACAAATAATGGTACAAATGTTTTATGGAGTTTGAAAAACAATTCACCTCTTGTTTTTGACCCTTCACAAAAAAAAATATACAGGCTCTGGAAAAATGAGCAAGAATTATTTATTATTTAATCTGACGACCTAAAAGAACGAACATAGCATTTTTTTCAATGTCCTTGAAATGTAGATCAATACGGGATATAAACTTGGCCGCAAAACAGTTTCAGTAAGTTATAATCAGTAGAAGCTAAACAGGTTGCATGTTAAAGAAAACAAATCACCCAGAGACTTTAAAAACAAAACAAAAAAATATTGTGTTGGGTCAAAGATAAAATGAGATTTGTGGTTAGAGGCTATTTTAAGGAAAAGGGGACAAAAAGAAAAATAATGAAATAAGAAAGAGTAGAGGTGGTTCAACATTAGGAAATCTCTTTATGTAATTTATCACATTAACAAACAAAAGCAGGAAAAAAAGTGTATAAATATATCACTAAATGGTTTTCAAAGGGAATTTGATGAGACTTAGCAGCTATTTTTATAAAAACTCTATGAAATAGATAGAAGCTAATACAATAGTCTCCAAAACTGACAAATATTATAGTAAACTTTGAAATGATAGTCATTTAAAGAAAAATGACAGGGATGTCTATCATTACCATCATTGTTTTATACATGTTTTAGAAGCGTTAGCTAACGCAATAGGATGAGAAAATGAAGTCATTGATACAAACACTAAAATAAGATACATTATATGTCCTACAGTTATATACATAGAAACTCTAGAGACCTAACTAAAATCTATAAGAACTAGAAAAACAATTTGCCAACATGCATGAATAAAAAAAACAAATACATAAAACTTACAGATTTTATTTGGAACAACATAAATTGAAAAGAAACAAAATAATACTTCAGACACAATAGCAAACACATGCACATATATTTATAAATATCTGAAAGGTATGGACCTATATGAAGAAAGCTATAAAAATCTTATTGAAGGAAATTAAATAAGATCTAAATGAATGGAGATATATAAGGTGCCCCCAATTAGAAAAGCATAAGAATTTAAAAACAATCTTTCTGAAATTATCCTAAAAGCGTGGTCCACTTGCTACTTGTAATCCCACTGAGACTGGATAAAGTAATATAAAAACTTATATGACAGAATAAATATCTGAGTCCACTCAAAACATTTTTTTAAGTAGGTAGAGGAAGATTTAATAGATTTAAATGTTAAAAAAAACAGCAATACGGTGTTAAGACACAATGTAGAAAAATATTTTCAGCCCTTATAACAAAGGCTTATTTTATCTGATATAGAAAGACTATAGCCTATTAATAAAATATAACAAATAACCCCAAAGAAAACAGAACTGACCAGGCACTTAGAGAAAATTGAACTGTCCAATAACCATGTGAATATACACAAACTAAAACATCAATGAGAAACCATTGCTCACACATTAGATTGGCAAACACAACTTCACAAGGGGCACTGCAGTGCGGCAGATAAGAGAAACAGTCATTCATTTCTGGTGGGAACATGAATTGCTGTAGCCTTCATACAACAGATCTGGCCAGATCTACTCAATTTTAAGATACACTACTATTGCCCTAGCAGTCAGGCCCACTTTTAGAACCTATCTTATGGAAATAAAAAACAATAAGCATCTTATAGAAACTAGAGCTCCAGAACTTTCAGTGCCTTCCCAATTCCCTCAGAGGAAAACCAAGTCCTTACGGTGTTCAGGGCCCAAAATAATCCAGCCCTTCTCTCCTCTGCCCTAGCTCACTTCTCACTGGTCAAACCACCTCTTTGCTGTTTCTTGACCACATCAGGCACACTTCAGCCCTAGAAACTTGGTGCTGGCTGTCTCCTCTGTGTAGTGTGTTCTTTGTCCAGATATCCATGTGGTGAACTAACACCCTCATCGCCTTAAGGTCCTTCCACGTCACCTTCTCAATGAGACCTACTTTGACCAACCTATGAAAGCCACAGCCCCCCACTCTGTTCATGTACTCCCTACCTCCTAATCTAGCTCTATGACTTTTTACCATGCCCTTATTACTCCCTAACATACCAAATTAATTACTTATGTATTTTATTTAGTGTCCTATTTTGTTTATTGTCCTATTCATTGTCTCTCTTTTCTCAAAAATATATATGCCACAGCAAAGGAATTTTGTTTGTTTTGTCCCTTGATTTATGTTGAGTATCTGATACACACAAGGTAATAATAAATATTTGTTGGCTAGATGGCCATAAGCATTTTTTTTTTGTAGAAAAATATAACAGTAATAAATAACCCTGACCTCCAACCCTGAAAATAATCTGATTGTGCATTTGGCTGAATGGTTGAGTAAATTATGGCAAATCTATACTGATGGCATAGTACATAGCTATTTATTTCTAGAAATTTGGATGGTAGGACATAGTTTATTGATCGATAAAAAACATCAGTTTCAGATTAATGTATTATGATCCCATTTTTATACAAATCAAAGTATAACAATATTTTATATGTGTGTAAAATTTGGAACAAATGTTGAGAAGGGCATGGAAAACTACATATCAGGCTGTTAACACTGGCTCAGTGAAGAGTGTTAGGGTCTCGCGTAGGTCCCTTCAGATCTTTCTTTTATCATTTTTGATAATATCAGAAGAAATAGAAATAATAGAGCCAACAGAACAAGACTTTAGAATAAATATATTTAATATCCCCACAGCTTATGAGATAATATTGTTTCTATAAAACAATTAACTGGGAAATTTAGAAATTTAAAAGCAGAGCTTTCAAATTAAAAAATAAAGGTAGGCAAAAGAATAAAATATTTAGGAATAAATTTAACAAATGGAATGCAAATCTTCTATGCTGAAAATGACAAAATATTGCTAAGAAAAATTAAAGCTCTAAATAAACAGAAACATTCCATGTTCGTGGATTGGAAGACAATATATTTAAGATGGTAATTCTCCTCCAATTGATCTGTAGATTCAGTGCAGTTCTTATCGAAATCCCAGAGGCCTTTTTGCAGAAATTGAGGAGCTGACTTCAAATTTTATGTGGAAATACAAAGGACACAGAATAGCCAAAACAATCTTGAGGAACCAAGTTGGAGGACTTATACTCCCTGATTTCAATATTTACTATAAAACTACATTCATCAAGACAGTTATGATACTGGCATAAAAATAGATATATGGATCAATGAAACAGACTAGAGAGTGAAGAAATAAACCATTACGTTATTGGTCAATGGATTTTCAACAACATTGCCAAGGAAATTTAATGAGGAAAGTTAGTCTTTCAACAAGGATATTTGGATAGCCACATGCAAAAATATTAATTTATACCCTCACCTCACACCACACACCGAACTCAACTCAAAAGGGATCGTAGACCTAAATATAAGAGCCGGGTCAGCTCCATGGCCATGCATCCTTATCCCATGCAGTCAAAGGGACCCTGTGCTTGCTTTACTGTTCTGCTTTTGTGGTTTTGAAATTCTTAATGATTTGTGAACAGGGGTTCCCCCACTTTCATTTTTTATGGGTTTCCACAAATTATGTAGCATCCTGTGTAAGAGTGAAAATGATAAAACTTTCCAAAGACTATATAGGAGAAAATCTTTGTGACCTGGGGTTAGACAAAAATGGTAGCCACAACACCAAAAGCATGATCCATAAAAGGATAAATTGGAATTTAACAAAATTTAAATCTTTTTTGCTTCAAAAGTCACCATTAAAAAAAGACAAGACTAGTCCCAGTCTGGGAGAGACTATTAGCCACTAATATTTCTAACAAATGACTTATACACAGATATGTAAAGAATTCTTACAACTCAGTAATTAGACAAATAATCCAATTGAAAGATGGGCTGATTTTGATAGCTATTTCTCCAAAGAGATTTATGGAAGATAATAAACACATGAAAAGATGCTTAACATCATTAGTCATTAGGAAAAAAACAAATTAAAACCAAAACAAGATACCAATGCATACCCAGTGCATTGGCTAAAATCAAAGACATAAAATAACAAGTTTTAGCAAGACTGTGGAAAAACTGGAACCTTTATACATGCTGCTGGGGACAGAAAATGGTCCTTTGGAAACACTGTAAGATAGTTTCTTAAAACGTTCAACATAATGTTACCATATGACCCAATGACTTCATTCCTAGACAACTACGGAGAAATAAAAACATGTCCACAAAAGACTTGTATGCAAATATTCATGGCAGCGTATTTCATAATAGCCAAAAAGTGGAAACAATCCAAAAGTCCATCAACAAGTAAATGAATAAAATGTGGTAGATTCATCCAATGTAGTAGTACTTAGCAATTAAAAAGGAATGAAATATTAATACATGCTACAACATGAATGAACCTCAAAAATATTATGCTCAGTGAAAGGATCTAGATTCAAAAGACAACATAATGTATGATTCCATCGATATGAAATTTCCAGAAAAAAGGAAATCTACAAAGAAAGAAAGTAGGCTAGTGGGGGATAGGAATAGGGATTGACTACAAATAGCCATGAGTGAATTCTTTGGGGTGATGACAATGTTCTAAATTTGAATTGTGGTGATGGCTGCAGAACTCTATAAATTTATTCAAAGTCATTGAATTGTACCCCTAAAAGAGGTGAACTTAAGCAAACTATACCGCATTAAAACAATTAAACAATAAAGATAGACATGTTAATAGCTGAATAGACTCATTTGAAGAAAAGATAGCCACATTTCTTTCTGGAATGCAAGAAAAATGAATATATGGAAAACATTTTAAAAAATTAAGGTATACTGCATAATCTGATGTTTCAACATTCTGCCAAGGGGAATTCCAGAAGGAGAGAAAAGAAAGAATGAGAACAAGGAAATCAAATAAAAGGAGGAACGGAATTCCATTTCTTAAAACGGAAACTAGTACCTTTGATTAAAAAGGCCCATCAAGTGTAAAGAGTGAATATTTAAAACCCACACCTAGATATGTTACTGTGAAAGGCTAGAACATCAAAGATTACAGACAAATTATAAAGTTTCCAGAGAATAAAAGCAACTACCTACAAGGAATGAAAACCTGATGGAAACTGGAATTTTTATATGTGACAATGCATGCAGGAAGACAATGAAAAAAAGTTTCAAAATTTTAAGTGCAAAATCATTTTGAACCTTAATTGTAAACACACCCACATATTCATTCATGTATGAAAATAAAATAAAAATATTTTCAGACCACAAGGACTCAAATAGTTTATGGAGGGAACAGAAAGAGGCAGGAAAGAAATAAAATCAAGTACCAGTTTTAGCTTAGGAAAAGATAACAAATGACTCCAGACACTGAGAGAACAATACAAGCCTAGGTATGTTTATTAAAAAATCCAGTTTCAACTGAAAAAAACAAAAACAAAAAAACCAAGGTATTATTCCCAGTTGTATTGAATGAAAAAATATGGAGCAAAAGAAAGGCACCCAATTCAAAAACAGGTAAGAAAGAGGGTGGGAGAACAAGAAATTCTTGTAAATATTAAGTAAGAACTAAGATAACAAGGATAAATACAAATATACTAGTGATCAAAATAAATTTTAATGAAATAAGCTTACAAAATATGGAAATATATATATTGGATAGGAAACAAAATTTCACTATATGTATTCTACTTATAAGGGACATATCAAAAATAAAACAGCTCAACAAGACTGAAAATAAAGAGACTGGAAAAGACGTACTAAACAAATGCAAAGTGAAGAGTGCCCTGTAGCAAAACTAACATCAGAAACAAATAGAATTTAGGTTGAACAGTATTACAAAGACCACAGAAGGTTATTTCATACCGATAAAATGTATACTCTACCAGATTGCATGGCAGAAGTCATGATCTATACGAAAATATCTTTAAAATATTAAAGGGAAATATTTTACAGCTATGCATTAGCAGAGCTGGGGTTCACAACCCCCTCACCAACCTTAGGCCATACAAGAAATAACAATAGACCCTCAAATGAAGAAGTCTTAAGGAAAACATTTTCCAACCATATGTGATGAGATCAGAACAAAGAACCAGGACAAAGGAAGACCTCCCCAATCTATCTACTGAGAAGTTTTCAGAGCTTTTTCTAAACAGTCATTAGTTTAAAGAGCAAATCAAAATAGAAATTACAGATGATTAAGAAATAAACCCCAATAAAACATTACATATAAAAATAACAAACATACCCAAAGTGGCACAGAGGTGAACATGGCCTAAAATTCATTTACTAGAAAACAAGAAGCCTTGAAAATTAAATTAAGTTTTAAATCAAGCTGTCAAAAAAAGAAATCAAGGTAATCCCCCCACTCCAAGGAAGATGAAGACAAGAAGTAGGAAAGAAAAAAAAAAAACGAGCACAAATGTAATAAAGATAAGCAGGATATAATTAAATCTCAAACAAAAAATAAGAGAAATGAATCAATACAACCAAAAGGTGGTTCTTTGAAGAGAACAACAAAATGGAAAGTTTGATCAAGAGAACAGAAGAAAAGACATAAATGAACAGTGCTAGGGATAAGGAAAGGGATATATCTCCAGTTAAGGAGAAGATTAAAACTTTATAAAAGAAATCCTTGCATGTCCTCTTAGGAAAAATATAATTTTCTACCAATAAGTATGACAATCTAGGAAAAATGATTGGTTTCTAGGAAAATATGTATGATCAAAACTGAGAGTCAACGGAAGAACTAAATAGAACTAAAAGTAATAGAAGAAATAAGTAATGCACTTCCAGCCCTACTCTAACCCTGCTCTCTCTCCACACCCACAAATATCAATTTCAAACAGTTTTATAGACAACTTCCAGCAATCCTTCAAGGAACAGAAAATGTTTGTATTAGATAAGCATTCCAATTTATTTAAAAAATTTTTCAAATCACCTCAAATCATCATAAGGCTACTATATTTCTGCTATCAAAACCAGATACATACAAGAGTAATGAAAACCGTACACTAATGTTACTTATAAATACATGAGGTTAAATTCTCTAATAAAATATTAGTGAGCCCAGTCCAAGAGTGGATGAAAAAGTAATGTTTATGATCAAGCATCTCAAGAATTCCAGAAAAAGTCATATTAGAAAATCTATCTATGCTTTTGGTTAAACCAGGCAGGTTGAACACACGCCCACATTGGTCAATGTTCCCTCTGAGACCTCAATAAATCCCATCAGAGAGTTATTGCAGAAAGCAGCAAGGACAAGAGAACAGAGAAGAAAGGGACATCAAACACCAGATGTCCAGCAAACATTTCCGAAGATGAGATATGAATTTTTAAGTGATAGCCAATTTCACAGAATGCAGGAATAAGAAACCTGATTGGACCCGTTTTATAGTGTATACAAAAATCAACTCAAAATGGAGTAAGGACTAAATGTAATTACTGAAACTTTAATGCTATGTATGGCATGAGAACTAGAGTTAATAATACTATATTGTGTATTTGAAAACAGCTAAGAGAGTAGATCTTAAAAGGTTTCCTCACAGGAAAAAAATTTTTTATAATTATGTTTGGTGATGGATGTTAACTATTCATTGTGGTGATAATTTTGCAATATATGTAAATATTGATGGTGTACACCTGAAACTGATATGTTACATGTTAATTATATCTAAGTTTAAAAATCTATAAATTAAAAAAGTTAAATATACTCTTACTATACAACCCAGGGATTGTGCCCTTTGGTATTTACCAAAAAGGAACTGAAAAATTATGCCCACACAAACACCTGGGCATGGGTGTTTATAGCAGCTTTATTCATAATTGTCAAAACTTGGAAGCAACCAAGACGTCCTCTAAAAGGTGAATGGATAAATAAACATTCAGACAATGGAACATTATTCAGTGCCCAAAAGAAATGAGCTATTAAGCCATGAAAATACATGGAGGAAACTTATGTGCATATGACTAAGTGAAAGAAGCCGATCTGAAAAGGCTGCGTACTGTTTGATTCCAACCAAACGACATTCTAGGACAAGCAAAACTATGGAGACAGTAAAAAGACCCGTGGTTGCCAGGGGTTAGGAGGAGGGATGAATAGGCAGAACACAGAGGATTTTTTAGAGCAGAAAAACTACTTTGTATGATACTATAACTGCTACATGTCATTAAATATTTGTCCAAACCCTCAGAATGTACAAGACTGAACCCTTATGCAACCTAGGAAATTTGGGCGATAACGATGTGTCAGTGTAGGTTCATAATTGTAACAATTGCACCATTCTGGTGGGGGCTGTTGACAGTGGAGTAGGCTGTGCATGTTTGGGGGAGAAAATACAGGGGAAGTGTCTGCTTTCTACCCAAGTTTACTGTGAACCTAAACTGCTCTAAAATGTAAAGTTTATTTTAAACATGTTAAAAAAAAGAACCTGACACTGTAAAACTTTTTGACATTGTTCTTGGTAATAATTCATTCCTTGGATTTGACACCAAAAGCACAGGCAACAAAAACAAAAATAGACGGCTAAGACTATATCAAATTAAAAAGCTTCTTCTGCACAGCAAAGAAAACTGTCAACAGACTAAAAAGGCATCTTATGCAATGGGAAAAAATATTTGCAAAGCATCTATCTGATAAGGAGTTAATGTCCAAAATATATAGGAATCTCCTACAACTCAACAGAAAAAAAAAGAAGAAAAAAAAGAAAGAAAAAGAACAAGAAAACTCAATTTAAAAAATGGGCAAAGCACTTGAACAGACATTTCTCAAAGGAGACATACACATTGCTACCAGGTATATGAAAAGGTGCTTAACGTCACTAATCATGAGAAAAATGCAGATCAAAACTACAATGAGGTATCACCTCACACTTGTTAGGGAGGCTCTCATAAAAAAAAAAAAAAAAAAAAAAACAAAACACCTCTCTCTCTATAACAAGTGTTGGCAAGGATGTGGAGAAATTGGAATCCTTGTACCCTTTTAGAGGGAAAAAGAAGTACAGTACTATGGAAAACAGTATGAAGATTCCTGAAAATATGAAAGATAGAACTACCATATGATACAACATTCCCACTTCAGGATATTTCATTATAAGAATTGAGATCAGAATCTGGAAGAAATGCCTGCAGTTCCATGTTCAGTTCAGCATTATCACAATTGCCCAAATATGGAAACAACCCAAATGTCCATTGACAAATGAATGGATAAAGAAAATGTGGAATATACTTACAATGAAATTATTCAGTGTTAAAAAAAAAGAAGGACATTTTGGCATTTGCAACAAACAACATGGATGAATCTAGAGGACACTGCGAAGTCAAATAAATGAGTTACAGAAGGATAAATACTGTATGATTCCATTTACATGAAGTATCAGAAATAGTCAAACTTATAGAAGTAGAGAAAAGAACGGGGGTTGCTGGGGCTTGAAGAGGGGGAAATGGGGAATTTCTTTTCAATGGGTATAAAGTTTCAGTTTTGAAAGGTGAATAAGTTCTAGAGATCTGTAAACCATAGCACTTATATTTCACAAACATGAAAAAGTTTTGGGAGGTGATGGTTCTGGTTAGTACCGTGGTTGTGGTGATGGTATTGTGGATGTATGGATATTGCCAAATCCATGAAGATGTATACTTTAAATGTGTATAATTTTTTGTATATCAATTATATCTCAATAAATCTTAAAAAATATAATTACTTACATGGGGGGAAACTAGCAAGAGGCAAGTCCATTTAGGTTTCTGAATTGTGAAAGGGTTCAGGAATCAGAGAAACCATTAATACTTTTCAGGAGACAGGTTGGGAGGTGAAAAACAAAACTGGCAAAATGAAGTTCGCCAGTCAGCTAGCGGCATCCCTTCCACAGAGCTGGTGTTCATGTTTCATTCCTAAATGGGTCTGGACACCAAGGGGTTGCCGGATGGAATCCTTGAGAACCAGCAAATACTGGGGCGGGAACTGGGGGGAAACTGATTCTTAAAGGAACATTGGAAGAAACACATGGAATTTAAAAAATTATCATCTTCCACAGTAGAGAGAAAATATTGGATTCATTAAAAAAAATAAGGATGGTATAAAAAAGAAGCAACTTTTAAAAAGAGTTTTTAGGAATTAAAACTATGCTGGCAGAAATTTAAAAATCGCTAGGAGAAATGAATGATCTGAGAAAATTCTATAGATAATAGATTCAAAAGAAAAAATTATGCAAGATTACCAAGAAAACGCAGAGACAGAAAGCTTGTTGTAGACCACCGCCCTTTGGTACCTTAATCTTCTAGCTTTCTTCAGACATTCCAGGCTGGTTATTATTCCTGACCTTTCATTGGCTGCTTCCTCTGCTCAGAACATGTCTTCAGATATTTGCATGGTGCTTTTCCTCCATTGATTCAGGAATCTCATCAAATATTAGCCTCTTAGAAAACTCCCCTGGGACCTCCTATCTAAAACAGCAGTCACTCCCATTGCACTCTATCCATGGACCCCATAAGTTTTCTGTTTCTTCATATGCTTACCATGTTCAGCCATTAAATTATGTATTTATTTATCCATTTGCTTATTGTTTGCTTTTCTCACAGAGCGTCATCTCCATTAGGACAGGGGACTTAGTCTGCTTGTCTTAACATTATATTCCTGCCCCTAATCAAGGACTGGGCACATGATGTCGGGAAATATTTGGGAATTACTAAGTAAAGTTTGAGAATAAGATATAGGAGAATATAGTTAGAATTCTGAGCATATGAAAGGCATTCTTAAACAAGACACAAGGAGGATAACATTAGTAAAGTGGAGTACATAAAATTTGTTTAAAATGTGATTTTTGAGTAAAGTGGAAAAGTGTAACAACAAAAGATGAATCATGCTTAGTACCTCTAGAAGTCATCTATCCACAATTCGTCAGAGGGTGGGCTTTATAGTTTGAGGCAGTCCAGAAGTTCAGTCTGTAACAATTAGACTTGCTGGACAGGATACCAAAAACACTACTTGAGAAGGGATTAGAGTTACAGAAGAAACATAGACTCCAAAGACTTAAGATGCTTCATACAGGAGAACTTTGGAAGCTGAGGAGCTATAGTTGTTCTGTTTTCTGGGGGTATCTGCCGATTCTGGGAGCAGAGGCTGAGACTCTGGGCTTGGCCAAGGCCAAGGAATTCTGCTGGGATTAAGGAAGACAGAAGAGCTTGTGATGGTCATGCCAGGCTGGAGACGAGGGGCCCCAACACACAGTCACTTTCCCCATCAAGATATTTGGTGAAGTTTGCCAGGCCAAGAAGCTAGAGAAACCATGTCAAAGGCCTCTGAAAGCAGAGCAGAATTATGTGCAGGCTCACTATTCAGAAATGGCAATGATAATTATGGCTACAGAATCTGGAGTCATTTTGTCCCCTGACAGCACTTTTTAATTCTGGACACAACTAGAGGCTGAGAATCTGGACTTGGCAGAGGGAGAGGGCTATGGCTAGAGGACAAGGAAGTAACAGAATTTTTAACAGTCATGTGTGGTTGGAGGGCAAAAATTAGAGACTTCAAGGAAATAAAAAAAACTTGGTTGGTTTTCTCAAGAACTTTTCTTAGTTCTAAAGCTGCATGAAGCAAGAAGCTAAAAATGTGACAAAACTTTTGAAAAGCAGGGAAAACTTGAATGCAGTCTCTCAGTTGAAAGCCCTGGATATCCTCATTTGGGATCAGGACAAACCAGAGATATATTACATCTTATCAGAAAATGCAAACACATCTCGAGTCATTTTATGCCCTAATTTGCTTCAGGTAATCCACTTTATTACTATACGTGCCTAGCAGAGGAAAGGGGGATACTCTCACATGGAAGATGATAACATCAGGAGGCTCTGTGTCTTGTGTAAACAATTCCTGGCGTTCAATCAAAAATAATGTGAAGGGATTGGACTGTAGGATGAAACCAAGGGACAAAAACACATAATACATGCAGATACACAGATGATCCAGAGCTTGGAGTGAGCACAGAAAAAGTATGATTATAATGCACAAGAAAATGGATGAAAAGATGGAAAAAAATAGAAAGTTGAGCAACTCCACAAGAGAATTGAAAACCACAAAAAATAATCAAATGGACATTTTTAGACCTGAAAATGATAATTTCTTAATTTAAACTTAGTGAAAAGATTTAGCAGAAGATTGGAAACAGAAAAGAGACAAAATTTATGAATTAGCTATCTATAAGACACACAGATCTATAGAAAATATCCAAGTACAGAAATTTTTAAAATGGAAAAATTCAGAAAAGCATATAAGGAATACGTGAGAAACAGCCAAAAGGTCTCATTTGGGGGATGGCAGAAGAAATATATGAAGAGATAATGGCTAAGCATTTTACAAAATGGATAAAAGACATCAACTCACAAATTCAAGAAACTCTGAAAATCCCAGCAGCAAAACAAACAAAAATCTGGGCTCATTACAGCATCACTGCTAACAGAAAAATATTAGAAGCAGTCAGAGCTGCAACCAAACCTCAAGGCATAAACTTCGACAAAAATGACAGTTAATCAAAAATCAATCACCCTAAGTTTCTGGTGTGGTGAAACAGAATTTTAAAAAATCTCAATACTTTCAACCCCTACATGCAATATTGCTTTCTGCTGAAGACACTTAAAAGTTGGAAAAAACACTTAAGTGTTATCAATCACTGAAGAGATGAAAACACTGAAAACACTGTAAAGGGTTTATTGTGAAAAAGTAAAAGGGAAGGAGAAACCAGGGACTTCTGACAGTACAGAAATCACTTTGTACTTTAAGGCATTTGCTGATCCTCAGTTTTGGCAACCTCAACATGTGAGAGGGATGGAAACAAAGTCTGGAGTCCACACAGGGTAGAGTTTCTAACAGGACTCCAGACCATCACCATCATATCTTCACAGTGAGAGTAAAGGAGAGGGGACCTCTTTGGCCGGGAATCACATTCCCAGTAAACTACTTGGGTGGCTCCAGTTTCCCTCAGACCCTGACCGTGTTTTAGAGTGTTCCCTGATGGGTAGTGCCCTCAGGCACCTTGACTTTTTAACCAGAAATCCTTGCCAAAAGCTAGTGCCTTCATTACAGGTCTAATTTCACCTCTAAATAATGTTTCTCAAATACAAGTGAGTACACAGTAAAAAAAAAAAAAAGAACAAAAACAAACAAAGAAAACCCCAGCAAAATAACCTTTGTAAACAGAGTGTGGAAAGGGAAAAATAGTGATTTTACAGTGGAGAAGCCTACAAACACCACTTTAACCAAATGCTGCAGGACAATAGCCAGGAGAAGTCAGGTGGACATCTCCCTGATGTGATGGGATGAGAGGGGCTCTTCCCCTCTGTGGTATTCTTTCATAAAACCCATAACCCTAGTCAAATTATGAGAAAAACATCAAGATGGACCCAAATTGAAAGATGCTCTACAACATGCCTGACCAGTGCTCTTCATATTGTCGAAGTCATGGAAAACAAGGAAAGAGTGAGAAGCTATCACAGACCCGATAGAATAGGTGACAGGATGACTGAAGGCAATGTGGTACGCTGATTGAATCCTGGAATAGAGTGAGGACTTCAGTGGAAGAACTGGTGAAGTTAAAAATG
Source organism: Rhinolophus ferrumequinum (assembly GCF_004115265.2). Taxonomy (NCBI): domain Eukaryota; kingdom Metazoa; phylum Chordata; class Mammalia; order Chiroptera; family Rhinolophidae; genus Rhinolophus; species Rhinolophus ferrumequinum. Next base: position 7,653,654 of record NC_046291.1, read on the forward strand.
TGGGTGGTTTAGTGAACAGTGATGTACCAATGTTGGATTTTTACGTTTGACAAACGTCCTACAATTGTGTAATGTTACAGGATAATGTTACAGGAAGTGACACAGGGTGTGTAGTTACAGAAACTTCTGTACTATCTTTGCAACTTTTCTGTAAATATAAAATTATTCCAAAAATAATAGTTTATTTAAAAAAAAACTTTGATAGTGAGAATAGTAGAAACAATAGAAAACAGGATCAGGAACACCTCGTACATTGAAAATATCACATGCCAACTATAAAACCTCTTTAATCTGTGTAAGTTTTTGTATTAAGAAAGGAAACCTACAGGAAACATCATCTAACACTGTGCAATGAGAGGAGCTTCCCCTGTGGGATTGGGCACAAGACACAGATGATTACTGTCACTATTTGTATTAGTCATAATACAGGAAATCCTGGCCAACGCAGTAAGGCTAGAAAAAGAAATAGTGGATGTAAGGATTAGATGTAAAGAAACAAAACTCTCGTTATGTATACATGATGTAAATTAATATATGTATACATATATATCTTCATATAAATCGTTAGAATTTTTTTTAATATGGCAAAGTTTTGATTTATGTTTATATCTTAGTAACAAGTAGCTAGAAAGTGATTTCAAATTATGTAGATTTAATTACATAAAGATATCAAGTATCCATGCAAAAAATCTAGCAGAAGTATATGACCTCTAAGGAGGAAAATATAAATTTTACTAGAAAATATTTTAAATTAATAACATACACATACCATATTAATGAGATAGAAGACACAATATTATGAAGATGTCAGTTTTTTTCAAATTGAGCTATAGATTGAGTGGAATCCCAAACAAAATCCCAACAAGATTTTGACAAGCTGATGTGGAGATGCAAAGGGCCAAGACAGTTTGGTAAAGAAAAGAGGATGGGAAGATTTCCTCTACCTGATATCAAGAGTTCATATGAAGCCACTGTCACTATGACAGAGTGGTATGACACAAGGAAAGGCTCTCATAGGTCAGTGGCAGAGAAGAGAGAGCACAGAAACAGACCTTGCTTATATGGCCACTTGGGTAATGAAAAGGGTGGCACTGCAAATCAGTGGGGAAAATCATGGTTAACCAAACAATGGTGCCCTCAGAAAAACTAGATAAGAATAAAGATAGATCAAACTGTAGATGAGAAGCTATTCAGTGCCAGATAAGACAGAAAATGTGAAGCATAATTCACTCAGATGAAGACGGTGCAAACCAGAGGTGAAGGGAGAGCTGCCCAGGTCAAGCATGAGCGAAATGGGCAGTAAAACCGTATGAAAAAGGAAGTAAAGCAACACAGAAACCAAACTGCTGACAGAAGCAATCTAAAGGAATAACTGAGAGGATGAAGAAGAAATCCCCAAAGCACTTACATAGCAGTAAAACCTAAATAAATAAAGCAACAGTGTCAGAAGATTTATATAATAACAAAACGTGGGTTAAAGTCGAGCTTGCAGAGCTGTCGAAACAAATTAAGGCCCTCCCCTCAAAAATAAATGCAATCAACTTAAAAAAATTGGGAATAAGAAGGCACCAAAAACTACTAAAAATTAAACAATTATCATAGAAGAAAGGTTTGCGACAACTAGTGTGAACAGAAAGCAAAAAGCTAAAGAGATGAAAGCATTAGGTACAGATAAAGCTGTGGAGGCTAAAGTTGCTCCAGTGGAAAAATAGTTTTGGCCCCAAATTAAAAAATAATACGTTTTTGAAGATATTGAACAAGAAACGTTCCCTGAAGTGAAGATGGAATTGAATCTGCCACCTTAAGAACACAGGACTATGGTTAAAGACAGTGTGCATGGAATTCACAGATAACTTGCAGCATTATTTTAATTATTCCTAATACCAAGGTGTAGGGATGATGTTAAAGAAATTTGCCTTCATTGGTTGATGTGAGCTTTTGTCTATTTGCTTTGACTTGTTCCTGTATTTGAGGTAATTTCTGTGCTGTGATCAGGGGTTGATTAAATTCCCCCTTTGGTCTCATTCCCCCAAACAGGAGATATGAGATGATGTTGCTTTCTGGGTCTCATTCTCCCGAGAAGGGAAGATATGGGATGAGGTTGCTTTTCTGTCCCCCTTTGGTCTCATTCTCCCAAGCAGGGGAGACATGAGATGAGGTTTTCTGTTTGGTCTCATTCTCTTGAGTAGGGGAGATATGAGATGATGTCTGTTGTTCTGTCCGTGTTGTGAGGTGATGGTCAGCTTAGAGTTAAAGAAATTCTTGATCAGGGGTTGAGAGAATTCCCTCTTTGTTCTGTCTGTTTCGCCCACATCAGCAGATGAAGTGAAGAAGCAGCTAAGTTATATCAGGACGACGTGACAGACACACGCCAGGCCTTGTTGCTCATCTGGATGAATCGGCCAGATGGGCAACACTCATATCAGTAACTGCCGGACCCTCCTGGAACTGGCCATTCCTTGAGAGGGGGAGGCAGGAACAAGAAACTTGGCTCTAAGGTATATCTGAGAAACTATAGAAGACCGGCCTCAGTTGGCAGTGTAATTATTATTATTATTTCGTCATTTGGTCATTTGCCATTGGTGATTTTTCCTCATTTTAAAGACTTCCAGTAACATGTAGCTTACAACACCAGGGGATGTCCTGACTTCCAGCCTCGATCCTGGTGAGGGCTGGCTGGTTCCCAGCCTTTCCAGTGGTGTTCCCCACGCTTAGCCTTCTTGAGAACTTGCTAGCATCTAGAAAACTTGTATGCAGCTTGCAGCTTAAACATCAGAAGACATCCTAACTTCTAACAACAGCAACAACAACAACAACAACAACAGCAACAACAGCAACAACAACAGCAGCAGCAGCAGCAACATTCTTGGGAACTAGCAAACAGTGGTGTGGAAAATGCCTGAGTTTCTCTCAGCTATATACCTGGCAACGTTTTGATTTATGACTTTTCCAGTGCTGTTCTCCCCCAGTTTGGTGAGTTTTTGACATCTACTGTAATAGTTACTATCCTCTAGAGCTTATTACTGCTTTTGGGTACTCCTTACTGATGTTATTTGTGTATTTGGCCAAGTGATTTTTGATCAATAGTAAACATATGTTGAGGTCTCTTAAACTTATATGTATGTGTACTCCTTTGACGTGACATTGTTATCAGTGTATGTAGTTTAGTCTTAACCATCTTTACTTTCTCACATTAACATATTCTATTAATTGCCTTTGTCTTTTGCTATTACCTATTACTAAATAAATTGATTAGATATTGCTAAATAAATTAGCTCCATTCTAGAGTGTGTCTCTCCTCCTTCTTTTTCCTGCTCATCATTACACAAGGGTATGTGTATTATAAAATCAATGCTATCATTAATCTATACTCTAAGTTTCAAGCTTTAATTAAAAAAAGTCACTATAAACAAAGTTAAGAGACAAGGAAAGTATATCTATAACTTTCAGAATATTTAGCAAACTCTCACTTATCATCTAGAAAGGACAATCACCTCAACTGATAACACTGGCTAAAAATAAAACAGCAAGCAATTCATAGAAGAGGCAATTTAAATGGCCAATAAACAGAAAAAACTGTTCTCCTTCCATGTAATCAGACAATGCAAATTAACTAAGTGAATCCCTTTATCCAGCACCTTTGCTAAAATGGGTATTGGGAGATGGTTCATCTCATTGTTAGAAGAATATATTGGTTCGGCTACTCAGAAAGGCAGCTTGGCAGGATTTACAAACAAGTATCAGTACTCTTTGCCTCAGCGATTTCGCTTTTTTGGTTAGTGACATAGACAAATACTTGTATATCTGCTAAAAAGAGAGAAATATATAAATGTTGTTATCACAGCTCTTTGGTAAAAGTGAACAATAGAAAATGAACTGTCTGTCAATGAGAGAGAACGGTTTAAAAATTATGGTATATCGATTCCATGGAGTAGTATGCAGCTGTTAAAAAGAATGCAGAAGATCTATGTTTATTAAAGTGAAAAGACCTCTAATATTTTTACCATTAAAATAAGTAAAAATGCAAATGACATATAGAATATAATCCCATTGTTTTAAAAAAGAAGATGCAAATTGTGTATTTAGGAAAATAAGTTATATGTGTAAATGCATAGAAAAAGATAAGGAAGGCTCTGCCTGCGACCCTCTACAGGACCAGGACTGGAAGCTACAGGGGAGGGTGGTGAGTGGGACTTTTTCCCTCTATATACTTCATGTTTTTTGAAATTTTATGAACAAGAATGTAAAATGTAATTCTTTGTATTAAAAATATTTTTTAAATTAAGCATATTAAGTAATGTTATTTCTGAGTCATTTTACTAGAGAAAAAGGATTTCTACCCTTTTCCTCTTGTCAGAGGTATAACCCAGAGAAGAAAATCAAAGTAAAAATAAAAACAGTCAGCTTGCACTAGTCTTTCACGTCTTGGTCCTTAAACTTTCTTTTACTCCCTTTGGTCAAGATCAGTGAAGAAAGAACGCCGACCCAGGGCCAGAGATGGGACTAGGCCCGGAGCTGACCCTTCCCCAGGTCACGTACAAGACCACAGCACTCAGTGTTTGCAAACAACTCATGTGTTTACCCTGAATTTTACATTTTCTAAAGTACCTTCTTTGAAACAACCTAGGTGAAGGTGCAGGAGGCCTGAGGAAATGAGAAGGTTCAGAGGTCACAAGAAAATAACAATCGCTGCCTCAAAGCGTGCGAAAGAGCAGCCGACTCCAGAAGGTCCTGTCAGCTGAGCAGGTTGTAAAACAAGAGTCAAGTGGGTGTGGAAAGCTGGACTCACACGAGCAGCTGTCCTGCTACAGTTTAAAAACCGGATTTCTCATTACATATTCCTGCATTTCATTACACTGCATGTGAGTGTTCTCATCTAAGGTTAAGGTTCACATGAGTGTCTAATAACAGCCCCTAAAGGAGAAACGTGGCCAGAGAGAAAGGTAAAGGAGGGGAGATGGACTGACCTGATGCTGCGGTCGCTGCCCCCACTGGCCATGTTCCCGCCCTGGGCCGTGCCCAGGCCTGGAGCCTGGGCCTCTGATCCCTCCGGTCTCCCCTGCCTGGGTCCAGCGTGGCCCGAGTCCTGAGCAGGAAGTCTGAACCGTCTAACTCAGAAATGGCTCCACCCAAATGAGGAAAAGAAAAGCGAAAGTAACTTGCCGTGGGCTGTCAGACATGTCTCCCTCTTCCTGCAGCCCCTGGGTGGTTCTCAGCCATCATGAGATGTGACAGCAGGAATGGAGGACAAAGACTGACAGTCAGAGCCTGGAGGCCGGAGGAGGAGGACCCCAGAGGAGGAGCAGGGCCAGCTCCCAGGAGCCCCCTTTTTGTGCAGACACCACAAACAGGGAAGCAGCCTGGGCTACTGGGCCTGGAAACCTGGGAAGCAGGAGAGGCAGCGAGTGAGGAGGGACACGTGGTGGAGGACACACCAAGGAGACCCGCATCCTAAGCTTCACCAGGAGCAGCCTCGTTCAGACCTCAGTAGTGGGGCCGAGTCTCCAACCTGGGAGACCCTGTGGGGACAGAGGTTTGTCCCTGAGATGAGGCAGTAGAGTCCCAGACCTGAGCATTTAATGACAGCAGCAACGCTGGCCACTGGGCCAGAGGATTGAAACCCTCAGCACCTCTGTGGATGCAGAAATGGAGGGAGCGGGCACCTGGGACCTCAGTGGGAAACTCAGGTCCTCACAATGTCCCTTCTAGGAGCTAGCCCATTAATCACCACCTGGTCCCCCTGCTTCCTCCCTTGTTTCTGGGGAGGCTCTCAGATTGGGGGTACAATGGGAGGGTGAGTCTGCTGCTTGTGGGCCTCCTGGGCTCCTCCTGCCTGCAGAGGCCAGGGCTCTGTGCTTCTCCAAGCTCAAGTGCACAGGGACAGCGGCCTGTGGGGTGTGGGGGTGTGCGATGGGTGGAACAGCCTGAGGCCTTGTGGTGAAGCCCTATTCTGGGGTTCAGATTTAGGGATCCTTTCTGACCATACATGTAAGCCTTATCCCCGATCCAGCTTTAGCAGGAAGAAAGCTGGTATTTTGAACCCCATCTGCCTCACCTTTGGCCTGTTAGTTTGGAACTCAAGTGGGACAAAGGGATGCAGTTTTGGAGGGCCCGCTGACACCTTAAAAGGGGTCGCGCACATGGGCATATGTCTCTTTCCTTGAGCTCTCATCCACTGTGCCTTGGATGGGTAAAGGGATCATCCCCTCCACGCCCCCAGCAATAGCATGGTGCAATTATTCCATGTGTAGCCTCGATGATACTTGGTGGCAATATTTCGGCTTTTAGGGACTGGGGTGAAGCAGAACCCCCTTCTCCCACTTAGTAGAACCTCAGTGACTGGGCTCAGGAGTGGTAGAGCTGTGGACTCCTGAGGCTTTTTACCTAGTTTGTAAGAAGCCAGAGGGATTGTTGGAGGTGAAATGTGATTATTTTTACAGGGCACGGAGTGAATCCTTGGAAAAAGGGATGGGAAGAGGCATCTGGGCAGAGGAGGAAGAGGTTGGAGTGTGAGGGTTGTGCGGAGGGAGGAAGAGAAGGGGATCGTTGGGAAGTCCGTCTGGGCCACTTTCAGGAGGTCTAGGGTCATCCCTGAGAAACACCGCTGAGGAAGCCCACAGCCCTTGTGCTGCCCGAGGAGGAAGGAGGCTGGCCCGCGGCCCCACGGCCGATCCCACCCACAGTCGCCACCAGCACCCAGAGCCCTTCAGTTGGAGTCTTGGACTCCACTTCTGGGAGGTTGGTGACCGACATCCACAACCGAACAAGCACTGGTTTCCCCGGTACCTTGGTTACTGCTGGACAGCACCACACTCCCTGCGACCCACTGAAACCACTCATGCCTCTCTCCCATGGACACCCAGCCCCAGACACAGTGTGGATACAAAGCAAGGAAGGAATCTGTTACTACTGTCACATTTCTCTTTTTAGCACCCGTGTGTCCCCATTACCTCAGGCTCTGGGTAGCCCTTTCCTCCCCAACTTGGCTCCAGCCACGCCTGCACTCCCCTCTAGTGTTCATTTGTGGTACTGCAGCCTCCTTAGACCTGGGTATTGTTGTCTGCTGAGAGAAACCGAAACAACAAACCCTCTCCTCTCAAGATGGTAGCTATCTTAAACCCAGAGGGCTTCGTTTTTGTCCCGGAGCCCCAAGACGACCCTGCCTCCTCCACCCTTCTGGAGATGGAGCTGCTCACACCTGCCCCTCCTGGGCAGGAGGCCTGCGTTCCTGGAGCGCACAGCAGAGAATCATCCTGAAGCCCCCCAGGCATGATGGTTTTACTCAATAGTGGGTAATTTAAAGCAATTAAAATTATTAAACAAGTTTAAAAAATGGATGGCATAGAATGAATTTTTAAGAGAAAATATGAGACTTCAAAGAAGTTATGGGGTTTCATGAAGACAACTTCAGGCAAGTCTCCCCCACCCCCATCTCCCTGAGGGGGGGTGGTCTTCACCTTCCTCCACCATGAGGGTTTCCAGCCTCTTGGAGATTGGAACCCGAGTGTCTTAGCTTTACCCAGCTATTACTGACTTACATGCCCAACTGCTTGACTGAAAAAGCTTGGCCTTTTACAGGGTTCACCATGTTTAATATTCTGGGGATCCTAGTGGAATCTCCGTGTTTTTCGAGAGTCCCCGTTGTCCCCTTGAGTCCACATCACTGGCAGATATGGCATCAGTCAGTACCACATCAGACTTGCTTCATAAGGAATAAAATAAAGCTGCAGGGGTCAGCCCTGCCCCCAGGAAGGGCGAGGGATGTTTCTTGGGAGTTATCTCAACCTAGCGTCTACTCATAAGCCCAAGAGGGTCAGCGGGGCACCACAAGGAGAGGAGATGAAGGAGGGAAGCAGGCAGTTGAATGGACAATGAAGCCTTTGTAGACTTCCCACTCCTAATATTTCTACAGTCCCTCCATGCATCCATTACTAATCGTGGTGACCTGGAATGGTCCCTGGATAGTCCTAGACCTCAGGACAGCCAGGTGATGCATGTGTGGCAAGAAAAGGTGTGTCTCTGGAGGCGCATTCAGATCACCTGCACTCTCCATACAGAAGCAGCCCATTAGAAAGCAGCCTTCACTTCTTTTTGCTTGTCAGTGGGTGCTTCCATCTAGTAGAGGGCCCATGGCAGGGACCTCTGAGTTGCTGAACAGAACAGAAACAGTGGGGATGGAAAATGCAACTTTGTGAAGACTCAGTGGTTGTGAGACAGGAGGTGGGATGTCGTAAGGAGGCTCCACCATGGGAAGAAGTTGGTTAAGTTGTCCCTACACAGAAGGACTCCGAGGGATACTGTGGGGACAGAGCCCCCAAAAGCAGTTTCCAGGCTCTCGGCCTCACATAGAAAGGTGCTGGCTCAGGTAGTAAATGGCCGTCAACTGTGATCAAATGGCCATCAGCTGTGGCTAGTTGGCCGTCAGCTGTAACCAGTGAGCCATTGGGCACTAATATAACTGCCGTGGCTACACTAGAAAAAAAATGGGGGCTAGCAAGGAGATGGTGGCTGAGTCTGCAAGCGGCGCAGTGAGGGTTGAGAATTGTGTGGCTCCTGTTTCCTGTGTCTCCAACCCAGCCACCAGCGAGAGTATAGTGGTGTGACTCCCCTACCTATGGCTCCGTGGGTGTTCCTTTTTGGCCTCACCATATCCTGCGTTCTTATGTGGGGAGCGGGAGCTGAGACACCCCAGGCCGCCCCGCACGACACATGACGCTGTGAGCAGGATCTCCCGCACGACAGATACACACACAGAAGGATGCACAGAGGACTTGGCATCCGGAGTATATTTCTAGAGTAAACAACAACATAAATGGAGACACTTTAAAATGGAGCTGGAGCCGCCATGCCAGAGGAACTGTCTTGCATGTCTTATGACTCAAATCTTAGGAATGTTAAAACATGGCAAAATAACATTTAGACGGGGACTAAGCAATCTTGTGTCCCAAAGAACTGTTTGCAAAGACAACAAGAAAGCAGTTATTATGACTACTGGACTGAAAATTAAAAACATCGTTTAGAATTGTCACTAGGATATATTATCTGCACCAATAGAAATGCCTGTCTTCTATTGGTATACTTGTTCCCTGGCACTTTCTCATATGTACCCATTGCCTTTGTCTTCTAATTGGAACATTATTTGGGCTTCTGCCTGAATATGATTCCCGAGTAGCTATTCTTATTGATTTCAATAAATGTTTGTTGCTTGTCACTTTAAAAGTCATTTTTATTTTTAAGTTAACACTAGCAAGGCCAATGCACACCTGCCGACCATTGTCCGGAGGTGATGTATAGGGAGGGGTGGAGACTGTTTTACTCACAAGTGTTCTTGCTAGAAACTGTTGTGGTTGGGGAGACAGCTAGGCTCGGGCACTCCCAGGGCACCTGTGCCCAGGGCAGAGAAAGTCCCGCATAAAGGATGAGGTGGGCCTTCTTAGACCATCAGCTGTAATAGCTCTGGCCCAGAGGAAACCCAAATACCTCTAATGAGCTTTCCCTCAGGGCCAAGTCCTGTGCTTTCCCTCTGCCTGGTGCACGTGTTTCTCATGTGTACAAATGCTGTGCCCATGAAACAAGCTGGCATCCTAGAGGGTCCCAGCACACTAGCACAGGAGAACCACATGGGTCTGGCCAGATCATAACGTGGCCCCAGGAACACACAGGTGTGGCACTGGAGCTTTACCAGGTTCTGCTGGATATCCTATGTCTCACCTTGGAATGAGGCTTGTCAGGAGCAGGTGGCCTCTAGGGTCTCCAGATACAATGGCTTTGTACACAGGACTACAACCATGACATTGAAGTTGAAAATTCACCCATCTTATTTGACTTTGATCCATTATCTTGGAGCATAAAGGGAATAGAGAGAAAGTTCCCTGGAGGTCAGATGACATTCCTGCAGCTACTAACCATTTGACAATGGCCAATGGGCTGTCTAGTAGGTGACATCCTCCCCTCTATAGAGAAGGAAGACCTCCCTGCCCTCGCCATGCATGCCGTCTATGGAGTATGGCACTCCCTCCCATGAATAATTCTAGGGGGGACTTCAGCCTGCTGCATGTGGAACCATATTTAGTGAGGGGCTCATATATATCCAAGAGCCTGGGCTGTAATAACAGTGATTTCCTTGAGCTGTGTTTGCAAGAACTAGATATTGGAAATTGTGTCCTCACCCACTGGGGTGCTTGGGCAAGTTGGGCCTAGGTTTACCACTTACCAACCATCAGACAATGGTACAGTGTAGGAACCAGGGGCTATCATGTATTTCCTGAATAAGCAAAAGTAAAGACAACCAGCCAGCTGCTGTACAATACACCAGGCTACGTGCAATGACACAGATTTTGTGAAAACTTCCAAGAGTGGACATGTCCACAAAATGCAGGTTGCATGTGCCATGGGCTCAATGACTGTTCTCAGAGACCCCCAGGAGTGGTCATAGACACCAGACAAGCCAGAAACTGGGCCATGTCGTTATACAGCTAAGACTATGTCTGGGGTCCCGAATCTTCTTCCCCACCCAGACACAGGCACCTGTGGATGAACCCTTGGAGGCAGCGCCACAGATCGTGGTCCTACCTACGTGCAAACAGCTCCAGCAGAATGGAGTTGAAAATGTAAGACCAATGTCTCAGCACAGGAGCCACCCCCTTCCCTGGACACTCCACACCCTTGTTCCCAGCTAAGATATCGGGGAGGTTACCCCAAGAGGACTCTAGAATGCACTGTTTTGTATGACCAGTGTAGACTTATTGTCACACACGCCGTGGATTCAGGGGCAAATTTGAATGAAGATTTCAAGGAGAGAAAATCTTAGTTTTAATGGAATGTAGGAACAAGTGATTTCATGTGTGATGAAAAATTTCAGACCAGCAGATCTGAACAAAAGTGCGAGCTGAAGGTCTGACAAGTCTCTGATTAATTACATTGTTCTGCAGAACCCGTTTTTGTTTGTTTTGTTTTGGGGAGGCAGAAGTTATACTCAGACTGAGTCTGTCTTTGCCAGCAATTTATTTAGCACGGTTCACTGTGGGAATTTCACAAGCGAATAACATACAGGATAATATATCTTACTAGGCAAAATAAAGAAATAACACACCAAACAAATGACAGATTAGTCACACTGTTGTCCCAGGGAAGGGGAAATGAAGGAATAAAATTCAAATTTAATATGACATGTACCTTTTTATACCAGGAGGCACTCAGGAGAGTTGGCAACTAACCAAATAGCTGATTTGCAGCTGCTAGCGCAAATGTAAAAGTCCCCTGTTGCTAAGAGCAGGTTGCTAAGGAACGAAGATGCCAGTGTTGGTAGGCGGGCTGATCTCTTTCACGAGGCCTCTATAACGTTTATCATCACTGTCTACAGGAGTACATAGACACTAGGAGTGCAAGACAGGAGCCAATGCCCCAAGGGTCTTCGGAGAGATTTTCGGTTAGTGAATGGTTGCCTCTCCCAAACCCAAACTGTCAAATAGTCCTCACAAACTCTCAGTATTTAAAGTCCAAGTGTCCCCTTGCCATAGTTGCTTTTCCACAGGTTCTTATTGCTACGTCCCCAGAAGGGACTCAGCTACTGGGTTGTTGACTGCTTATCAATGACAACAGGTGTACAATGGTGACATCCTGGCATGAGTTACTTCATACTTACATCAAAGCAACTTTTTTTGTCTTTGTCATAAGCAAGCAGATTAAAACAACCTCACTTAAGTAATAAACAAATGGATCTGAAATCGTATTAAACCAATACACAACAACCTCAGCGTCCAGGCTGGATCTAAATCTACTAAATATGCTCCTAACTGACGACTCTCACTAGAATCAGAACAGAATCAGCTCTTCTCAGGAGGTCATTTACATGGCTCATCTCAAACTTCACATTCTCTCTGCAGCTCGTACATGAGTTCAGACTGATTTCAGTTAGTGCCAGGCATCTGCCAGAGACTTGGGGAGTGTTTATACACAAGCTTTGGGGCTTCTCTCTGTGACTTTATGCTTTGTGGAATTTCCCCTTCCTTCCCCACAAAGCCTGGGGGTGCTGGGCTTCTTCCCTGGTGCTGCCAACCAGGAAGACAGCAGAGTTTCTACCAAAGATTGGGCCACCCCATGTAAGCCTGTGGCTGCTCTCACAGCCAGGCGATAGTAAACAGGAAACATTGCACTCTGGCTGCCTCTGAGTTTCGATTTCCCTCGCGAGTCACCCTGCCTTTGGTCACTTTCCAAAAGTCTCAGGCAGCTGTTCTCTGAATATTGTCCAGAGTTTCTAGATGTTTTCTGCAGGAGGCCAGTTTGTTAGGAGTTCACTCCTGTAGATCAGAAGCAGAATTCTCCGTCCTCACTCGTCAGCAGCAGACTAGCTCTGGCCACTTCCAGGCCCAGCCCTGCTTCTGGAGACCCCAGTGGTTCCAGGGCCCCAGAACCCCCTGCCCAGCTAAGTGGGAAGCAATGTTATGTGCAGGGCATCAGAGGCACACCTTTGTTAGGAGACACGCAAACAGAACTACGCACACTTTGTTCTTCTGTGCTCACGGGAGAACAAACACATACCTGCTTAGAGTGGGCTTGTTTCATAAACAAAATAACAGAGCAAATAGTATGTGCAGTGAAAAGACATGGGTTACTATAACATTTCAGTTGGAGTTAATACTTAAAAACCATCTATGACCATGAGATGTATAAGTTGTTGCCGAGGAACCTAAGAATATTTGTTCTATGTTAAAGGGGGAGATTGAGTGATGGTTATGAAGTTTGGTTTTTGTTTCAAGGACTTATTTACGCAGCCATCTCTTTGTAGGGGATTTGGGTCACAGCCTCCCCTATGCCTCCATCCTGCTGTGTCTCCCTGTGCATGTAACTAAGGAAGGAAGAGAGCCCAACTGTGTGGTGTATGCATAAGAGAGAGTTTGGCCTAACAGGAAACACAGGCACACAGTTCACACCTTGGGCTCTGACTGGGGGCCTTGTGAAGTCTCACAGGGATGTCTCCCCATCCAGTGTACTCAGAGCTGGAGAACCCCTTGCCCCTCTTCCCAGACAGAAGGCACTTCTCTCCAGCACAGCAGAGCAGGGTGTGTGCTGACATCCAGAAGAGCCGCACTGGGAGGTTCAGCCTGAGGGGTCATTACCAGGAGTCCCAGGACCTCAGGAGCTCCAGGCTCTCCCGCAGATCCCCGGGACACAGGTGCATTCCCACCAGGTAAGACCAGAGCTGGGCTCTCCAGCATCACAGCAAACAGCCAGCATCTGTGTCCAGGTAAATGGGACTAGCAGAGTGACAGGCTTAATGGCCTTCCTTGCCCTGGGCTGTCTAGCGAGGTGGGGTGGACATCCTCCCTTCTAGCATGATGACCAACTCAGCCTTTATCTCCACAGAACAGGGCAGAGGGAACACAATCAACCTGCTCCATTACGGGACCCCCAGTGGTCTGTGACTGGCCTGGGACTGCCCTATTCCCTCCATTAGACATCAGGGCCCATGTCTGGGGGTCCCCTGGGTAAGTGTCATCAGTCTGTCATGTTTTCCCTGGTCATCCAGTTTCCTCCCCGCCCCATTCCAAAGACCCCAGTTTCTTTGGGTAGACAACTTCTCTCCTTTGTGTGCAGGAGTGAAAGGACTGTTGATCCTGGCCTTTGAGCAAGCCAGGCCCGTTAGACTCTCTTTGGGGAGTTGGACTCTTGAGTGAAGTTTTTAAAGGAATTTTAAAAAACAACAAAAAAGCTAACAAGAACAACAAAACAAACAGCTGGATAACAGTTGTTCAGTGGCACACTGTTTTGCAAGTATTTTCTACTATTCCACTAATTGCCTTTTCATTTTGTTGATTTTTTTCTTTTCTTTTTTTTGTGTGTGCAGTGTTTTAGTTTGATGTAGTCCCAATTGTTCATTTTTGCACCTGTTGCTTGCCATACTGTTTTGATTATTATAGCTTTATAATATAATTTGAATCAGAAAATGTGATGCCTACAGCTTTATTTTTCATTCTCAGGATTGCTTTGTCTATTTAGGATCTTTTGTGGTTCCACAGGAATTTTATGACTTATTTTTCAATTTCAGTAAAAATATCCATTGGAATCATGAATCTATAGATGACTTTGGGTAGTATTGTGTTTTCATTTTCATCTTTCTGAAGTTTTTTTTTTTTTATAAGATTTTATTGGGGAAGGGGAACAGGACTTTATTGGGGAACAGTGTGTACTTCCAGGACTTTTTTCCAAGTCAAGTTGTTGTCCTTTCAGTCTTAGTTGTGGAGGGCACAGCTCAGCTCCAGGTCCAGTTGCCGTTGCTAGTTGCAGGGGGCGCAGCCTTTGCGGGAGTTGAACAGGCAACCTTGTGGTTGAGAGGACGCGCTTCAATCAACTGAGCCATCCGTGAGCTCAGTGGCAGCTCAGCTCAAGGTGCCGTGTTCAATCTTAGTTGCAGGGGCACTGCCCACTATCCCTTGTGGGAGTCGAAGAATTGAACTGGCAACTTTGTGGTTGAGAGCCCACTGGCCCATGTGGGAATCAAACCAGTAGTCTTCGGAGTTAGGAGCACAGAGTTCCAATCACCTGAGCCACCGGGCTGGCCCTGTCTGAAGGTATTTTTTATTTCCCTTTTCATTTCCTTTTTGTCCCACTAGTTGTTCAGGAGTGTGTTGTTTAATTTGAATGTATTTGTGAATTTTTCAGCTTTACTTTTGTTACTGATTTCTAATTTCATAACATTGTGGTTGGAAAAGACATGATATAATTTTTATCTTCTTGAGTGTGTTGGGACTTGTTTTGTTACCTAACATATGATTTATTTGAAAAAATCTGTGTGTGTGCTTGAGAAGAATGTGCATTCTCTTGCTGTTGGATGGAAACTTCTGTATGTCTGTTAGGTCCATTTGGGCTACAGTGTTGTTCAAATCTGCTGTTTCCTTATTAATTCTCTGTCTAAATGATCTAGCCATTGTTGACAGTGGAGTATTAAAGTCCTCCACTATTATTGTATGACTCTTTATTTCTTCTTTTAGTCTACTAGTATTTTTTTGGTATATTTAGGCCTCTGATGTTGGGTGCATAGACATTTACAATCATAACATCTTCTTGATGAATTGACCCCTTTATAATTTCTATAATGACTTCTTTGTCTCTTTTGACCATTTTTAGTTTAAAGTCTATTTTTGTGATATAAATGTAGCTTCCCCTGCTTTCTTTTGCTTACCATTTGTTTGAAATATCTTTTTCCAACAATTCATTGTCAGTCCATATGTGTCCTTAAAGCTAAAGTGGGTCTCCTGTAAACAGCCATACTTGGATCTTGTTTTTTAAAGTCCATTTAGCCGTTCTCTGTTTTTTGATTGAAGAAATTAGTCCATTTATATTTAACGTAATTATGGTAGGTAAGAACCTACTATTGCCCTTTGGTTAAGTCTTTTCTGACTGTTTTGTATATATTTTGTTCCTTGCTTCCTCTCTTAATGTCTTCCTTTGTGGTTTGATGACTTGTAGCAGTATACTTTGACTCTTTTATCATAATCTTTTGTGTATGTACTACAGGTTTTTCTTTTGTGGTTAGCATGAGGCTTACTTAAACTCTTATATTTATAACTTTTATTTTAAGCTGATAACAACTTAACTTTGATAGCAAAAAGAAACTTTATACTTTTACTTCTTACCCCTCATATTTAAAGTTATTGATCTTAGAATTTAGATCTTTTCAATATTGTGTATCCAAAAATGAATTATAGTTATGGATAGTTTTAATACATTTTTTTAAAGTTTTAAAGTGTAGTTGTAATGAATTATGTAACAACATTGCAATATAAGAGAATCTAACTTCAACTGTACATTTACCATCACCAGGGACTTCTATGCATTCATGTTAGTTTTTTGTTGTTGTTGTTGTTGTTTTTGTTTTTGTTTGTTTTAAGGAGGGCACAGCTCACAGTGGCCCATGTGGGGATTGAACCGGCAACCTGATGTTATTAGCTCCACACTCTCACCAACTGAGCTAACCAGCCACCACTTGCATTCATATTTTTTATGATATTAATTAGCATCCTTTTAATGTAGCTTGAAGAAGGCCCTTTAACATTTCTTTTAAGGTTGGCCTATTGGTGATGAATTCCCTCAGGTTTTGTTTGTTTGGGAAACTCTATTTCTCCTTCATTTATGAAAGACAGCTTTGCTGGGCACTATTCTTGGTTGATAGTTTTTTCTTTCAATATTTTGAATATATTATCCCCGCCTTCTAGCTGAGATGTTTCTGTTGAGAAATCCACTGATAGTCTCATGGAAGCTTCCTTGCATGTGACAAGTCAATTTTGTCTTGCTGCTTTCAAAATTTTCTCTTTGTCTTTGACTTTTTACAATTTAATTATAAAATGTAGCAATGTAGCCCTTGTCAGGTTCAGCTGATTGGGCCCACTGGACTTCATAAATTTGGAAGTCCGTTTCTTTCCCTAAATGTAGGAGGTTTCCAACCACTATTATTTTAAATAGACTTTCTGTCCATTTCTTTTTCTTTTCTCCTTCTGGGTTTCTCATAATATGTATATGAGTTTCTTAATAATGTCTCATAAATCCTGTGTGCATTCTTCACTCTTTTTCATTCTTCTTTTGCTCCTATGACTGGATAACTTCAAATTACCGATCTTCTACTTCACTGATTCTTTCTTTAGCTTGATTGAGTTTGTTGTTGAAGCTCTCTATTGAATTTTTTTCCAGTCATTGTATTCTTCAGCTCTACCATTTCTTTTTTTTTTTGATAGTTTCCTTTTCTTTGTTGAACCTCTCATTTGTTCATGCATTTTTTTTCCATTTCATTTAATCATCTGTGGGTTTTTGTAGCTCACTGAACTTCTTTAAGATAATTATTCTGATTTCTTTGTCAGACAGTTTATCGATCTCCATTTTTAAAAAGGTAGTTATTAGAATTTATTAGTTTCCTCTTGTGGCATCATGTTTACCTGAATCTTCATGATCCTTTATTCTTTGTGTTGGTATCAGTGCATATCAGTAACTGGTCCCCTCTTCCAGACCTGCAGGTTTGTTTCATCAGGAAAAGGCCTTCATCAGTCAGCCCAAGTTGGAATACAGGACAAGAGAGCTGGTAGCATCCATGGGCAGGTAGGGCAGGTTATCAGGGTCTCAGCTGGGCAAGGACACTGTTTGTGCTCTGAGGTTGGTGATTGTATGCTGGCTGAGCTCTGTGATTGAATCACCTGCTGGTTGGTCTCCCTGATTGGGCAGGGCTGCTGTCTGTGCACTGGGGACTCATGGATCCACTTGCTGGGCTCTGCAATCACCTCTGGTTGGATGAGATTTCAGGCTGTGTTCTGTGGTAAGGTGATGCCACTGGTTGAACCCTAAGATTGTTAGAGTTACAGGCTGGGCTCTGCAATAGCTCCTGGTTGGGTGGAATTTCAAATTATGCTCCCCAGCCTGATGATGTCTCTGCCTGGAATCCATGCTTAAGAGGGGCTACAGGAAGGGCTTCACAGTTGGACTTGGCCTCAGGCTGTGATCTGAGATCTGGTGGGGCCAGTGGTTGTTCCTTGAAGTTGGTAGGGCCACGGGCTTGGCTTCACAATCAGTTAAGTTGCTTGCTGTGTTCTGGTGTTGGACATGATTGCTGGCCAGACTTTCTGGTTGGGAGGGGCTTCCAGTTGCATCCTGTAATTGGGTGGGACTAGAGACTGCTCTGAAGCTGGGCAGGGTTGCAGTCCAGGCTCCTTCACTGGGTGGGGCTACAATCCATGTTCTATGATTGTGTGGGCTCACTGCCTGGCTCCCTGAATGGGTGAAGCCACAGGCTATGTTAGCCACCTGGACAGGGCCATAGGCTGGGCTCTGCGGCTGGGCAGGGATACGGATCTGGCTCTGTGGATCAGCTGTACCATAAGTTGTTGCCATGCTGCCTGGGGTCTTTGGCCAAGCCTTCTAAATGGTCAGGACTAGAGCTACACTCAGCAGTTGGGAAGGCCTGCAAATTTGCTTCTCTGGTTGGGCAGAGTAGGAGAATGGGCTCTATGGTTGGAATGACCTGACTGGGGAACCAAATCAGGCAAAACTGCCAACTGAGCTTTCTGGCCAGATGGCACCCTGGCTCAGTTCTGCAGAAGGGTAGATCCACTAGCTGAGATCTCTTTGTAGGGAACACTATAAGCAAGAATAAAGTCCACCAAGATCTGAGTGCTGGGAGCTATAAGCCCCAGCTTTGCTAAGTGTCTAGTAGTTCTCTATTAGCCATGAATCACCTAGGTTTTGCCTAATCCAGACTGCTGAATCAAATGGAGATCTAAAGAAGATTACAACCCTTACATCCTTTAATCTTTATAGAAGGCACCAACCTCTGTCATTCCCTCCTTCTGTCGGAATACAACATTGCTTTCAAGTTACTATTTTCACCACAATAGTGATTATGGTAAAACGAATTTTAAGGTGCTTCTGTTTGGCTTTTCTTATGATAGTCATTGTTATTTTATAGGTCAAGGAATGATAGGTTAAAAATCCAGTTCGGCCAACTGCTATCTATATATTGCTATCTATATATCTATATGCTGATTATACCTTTAGGAACTTGAAATTGACTGTTGGGTGGCTCCATTGATGGTGTGAACTCACTGTTAGATGGACATTACCTTACCTCCATATACTCTACTCTAACAAGGGTCATGATGGTGTTTTGGGTCCATAGGCATTAGCATCAACTCAAATGCTGTATTGATAACCCTTAAAAGTTCTGTGTGACTTTTTTTGTCTTGCATGCTGTTACTTGAATAAATGACCATAGGTCCCTTTGGTGAAGAACTCAGGGAATCACTACTATGTACATTTGCAAGGTTCTTTCTTAAAATAACTGCCTGCATTTCCATCAGCAGGTTCTGGGTCAAGAATTGACTCAGGCAGGTTTGGAAAATGGGCAAGGAATGTTGACTTTTCATTGAGGTAACACCTCAGCCATGTGATCATCAATTTGTAACCTCTTTTAATGGTATATATATGGAACAATATCCTTGTTGGCTGCCCATTTGTCTTGACTGTAAGAATACCATGTTCTATTAGCTATTAATATTTCCTTAGACATCAATGGTCCAGCCCCCCTGATTGTCATTCTAAGCTTCCTACCCACTATAGAAATTATTCTTCTTGTTCTGGCAGTTAAATGTTGGCATCTGGCTTCAACTATTCTGGAATCCTATCATTTCATTTTCTATTAGGGAATCTAGCTCTATAAAGCATTCCTACATTATTCCACCCTACAGAGGACAGTCCCCACTGAGCATTTCAAGGATACATTTGCCCCCTAAATAGTGCATTCCTTATTACATTGTTTAGTTATTGTCTCTGGGGCCTCTTGAGGACATAGTCACCTGATGGATGGGTTTTCCAGTTGTAGAGTCATGCTATCTTCTTTAGGCTTTCAGATTCTTTTTCCATTGTTGGCCCAGACAAGTATGGTATTTCTTCTTCCACTTCATCTAGTGTATACCATGGCTTATAGCAACTATCTAAGAGCCACTCAGGAGCATATCAGAATCATCACTTTTGGACCTTTCCAGTCTAACTAAACTATATGGCCCAGGAGAGTGTGCCTGTATCAGCATTTCCCACCCATCCCACCCCTAGTTTACAGTGTAACATTGTTTGTCCAGGATCCACTCCCATACACAATCTGTTGGCACCTGCTGGTACCTGTTGGCCACTTCTGCAGTTTCATTGGAGGAAACCATCTCTTCAGCTAGCAGCTTCATCTAGTATATTCCTAGTTTGGTCTACTGAGAGGTCTTTCCATAGTCTTTTTTTTTTTTTTTTTTTTAAGAGAAGTAAGCCTTTGTTACCTTGTTTCACAAATAAAGTTGGCTGTCCTCGTTGCTTTTTGGGGATTAGTCAAAGAGACCAAATACCACATCCTCGTCCAACTCCTCTGACTCTTCCTTTGCTTCAACCCTGTCTGGGGCTACAGCAGGAGCAGCAGTGGTGGTGGCGGCCACAGGAGCAGCAGCCACAAACGCGGAGTGATCAGCCAAGAAGGCCTTGACCTTTCAGCAAGTGGGAAGGTGTAATCAGTCTCCACAGACAAAGCCAGTACTCCCTTGTACCCATTAATGATAGAATGGGGTGCTGATGCAACAGTTGGGTAATCAATCTGAAGACATACGCTGGCAACATTGCAGACAGTCTTCAGGAAATGGGAATGCAGAGTTTCCTCTGTGATATCAAGCACTTCCGGGTTGTAGACGCCGCCATTGTCAAGCAGCTCCTGGATGATCAACCTAAAGAAGGGGGAGATGTTCAGCATATTCAGCAGTGTGGCTTCACTGGCTTCCACTTTGTCTCCAGTCTTAACAGCTGCACATCACTGAGGATTTCAACGGTGCCCCTGCCCCTGGAGCTTTTAGTGGTGATGTCAGAGCCTGGAAGAAGGAGGTCTTCTTGGGTCCCAGACCTGCTGCCCCAGCACGAGTGGCAGCTGGCACCTTATTGGCCAGTCACATATCTTCGATCTTAGTGAGGTCCTCCTTGGTAAACACAAAGCCTACATTCCCCCAGCTATGAAGCAACATTTTTCCAGAGCTGGTTGTTTCCCAGATGCCTTTTGATGGCCTTGGGTCTCATGGTGTTCTTTCCCATCAGCATCACCGCCTCCCCGTGGAGGGACATGCAGATCTGCTGCATCTGCTGGGAGCCCACACTGTCTGCTCCCACAGTGAAGCATTTTGGATAATCGCCCAGGAGTTGGATGACCTTAAGGAAGTAGCTGGACTTTCAGGTCACTCTGTCTTCCTTGAGCATCACGATGGTATGTCAAGGATTGCCACACAGTGTTTAAAGACGATGTCACTCTCACAACGATGCCTGGCTAGAGGAGCTGCATAGAATTAATTCAGGCGAACATAGGGGTAGGGTAGGGGTCTGTCTACCAACAAGGGACAGAGGACCCTTTTGCGTACCCAGTGGGTTTAGGGAGATGTATAGTTCAGTTTTGATGTGCATCTACCCAGAAAGCTCCATTCTGAGTTTCAGGGCTTCACTCCTTCTTTATCAGAGCCCTGACTTTGGTACAAGAGGCCCCTCTCAGCTTAGAATTTAGTCTTCTCTGAAGTTCTGCATTCTTATGCCAAGACTTCCTTACTGGTGTAAGTACAATTGGTGATCTTCCTTTCACACTGTCACTTCTATTCCCCTCTTGTGACTCCTGTTAACTATATGGTTCATTCACACACAAAGGAATCTGGAGTTTGGGATTTCTGAGAAGTATGAGTGAGTATACTTGGGGAGAGATAAGAAGCACAGAATGACTTTAGGACACAATTCTCTTCTCCTTAGGTTTGGAGCAGATGGGATACAACTTTTCTCAATGGGTGTCTGTTGCCTTTTCTGAGGGAATGACCTCTCAGGGACCTGGGGTTCTGGTTGCAGGGGCAGCTGACTCACTGTTACTCTTCATGGTGAGCTTAAATCCTGAGTTCAAAAAGTCACTCACTTCCAGAACACTTGCTTATACAGCCTCGTCATAGGATGAGGGAAACTAAAATTTCCCAGCCCCAGGAAATGAGGGTAGAGTGACTCAATGAAAAGAAAATGAAATGGAAGCAGGGAGAGCCACTTACCTTTTTAGATTAGCTGTCACTTTGAAAGCTGTGGAGCAAGTTAGACACAAACTCCCCCAATTTGGAGTGACCCTGCTCATTTAGCTTCATCTTGATGTTGGCCAATGTCCTAAATTCTTTTAGGCACCGAGAAGCCACTTTAATATGGTGAAAAAATATCAGTGGGAGAATAACTGGTATAGTTCAATGTCTGCCTTGTGTGGATTCCCCATAAAATCCAGCAGAAATAAAACAAGGTAAAGACAACAGCAGCTCATGCCCTCACTCCCACGGGCTTCAGATCACAAATCCCACAAGTGCCCATGTCAAGGTCAGATAACATCATGGCGGCCTGTAATCATGGAGTGTGATTGTTACTCACATAAATATCACATGGAATCTTCTTAAACATGGGGCCCCCTAAACGGCAATAGGCTTTCAAGAGGAGGAACTCACATCTCTGAAAAACAAGGAGGCTGTGAATGAAAAGCAGCTTGGAGAGAAAGCCCACATGCATGCCCAGGCAGAGGCTTGACCATAACAGACTTCTGGAAGTTTCCCCAAACAGGTATGGCTGTAGGAACCAGTCATGGAACAGCTGAGTCAGTTTTTTCTGCAAACAAGTTCTAGTTTCAGTGTGGTTGAAACATGGCTCAGAAGAGCAGGCTCCCCTAGGGCCCTCCGCCTCCCCCTGCGACTGACTTCTCATGTGTGAGCGGAAAAGACAAGACCTGGGGTTTGAATCTGACTCACCAACTGCTCCTCAGGTCCCATCTTCCTCGCCAGGACCTCAGATCTCACGTGACACTCCTGACTTCTTGTAGACATCTTCATCCTGCAGAAGGTGCAACTCCACGGGCTCCTGAAAGGTTGGCTATAAGTGAGCAAGGGCAAGGCCCCTGGAAACAGCCATTATTCCTATGGCTGCCACTGTTTTCCTTTTAGGAATAGCCAATGGGCATAGCTGGGGGATAAAAATGACATCTCCCAGAATCTCCAAGACCCATATGAGGTGTGGACCAATGACCCTCCTCCCATTGAGGGTAGCAGCTGGGGGTCAGTGGATGTCAGAGTGACTAGTGAGCTCTCTTTTCCCCATCTGAGCTTCGGGGAGCACGAGGATCCCCACCCACCAGGCCCGATTGTGGGGAACTGGGCCGTAACTCCCGGGGGCCTCAGGCCTCCATTAGCCTGTTGAGAACAAGGCAAAATGAGGGAACCAGGCCAAGTTTCTGTCTTTTCTGAATAAGCACAGAACACAAACCAGTGGCATTGCCACCCCTGTGAACAGGAGTCCTTGCTGGAAAAGTTCTAGGAAAGGACAGCAGCAGCATGTAGGCAAAGGACCCCGCCACCGGCCTCAGCGTCCCAGAGGAGAGAGAATGGTACCCTCCTGCTGCCAGTGTCTCTGTAAACAGCTCCCGGATCATGCTGGTGGAGCCCATGCCTGTGGTCCTGCTCTTCCCCATCAGGACACAAGTAGGAACTCTGCAGGGGGAGGGTGCCTGGCAGGAAGAAGAATTCCTAATAAGGGAGGAGGGGACTGCATCTCACAAACCTCTCAGTTTCTACAGGTAGGCAGGGTCCCTGCTGATGAAAGGATTTCGAACAAGTACCACAGCAGAATAGCTTTCCTTCATCCTGGCAGATCTCACATACTTCTGAGCTTTCCTGCTAGAAGGTAAAACAATGTATCACTGGTGAGACCCCACAGACCAGCACGATGGGCATCTAGAACTCACAGCCGTTTGGAACCTGCACAGACACATATGTGCTTCTCGCTGAGCTATTAATGAGATAGAAAAATTACAGGCAGTCAGGAAAATGGCCACGGTAGATTAAAGAAGAAAACTTAACGAAGTCAGAGGACATAACTTTATTCAAGCGGCAGGACCATCAGAGCAAAGCCTAGGTGTAGAGGGGGACGGTCATCCATCTTGTTACAAAGCCAAACTAAAATGCCGGTGAAAGCCCAGGTGCAGGGGAGGGGCCAATCAGCTTGTAGTTAACAATTTCAAACTGCAGAGAATGTGCGCAGTTGAAGAGACAAGGTAATAACCCCTTGTCAATCACAGGTGTCAATCGTGTGGTGCCACCTGAAGAGGAACAGCCCATCCCAGATAAAACCCACAGGCTCCTGCAAGCCATGCCTTTTTGAGCCTTGCCTTTGCTGTGGGCCACGCCAAGCCCTTTGGAATGTGCTTTCTCTTCTAATAATGGCCTTGAGCCACTGCTTTCTGCTTGGGCCCACTTTTTTAAAGTGTACTTTTTCTTCTAATAAACTGTTCTTTCACTACTTTACCTTGGTATCTCGTTCAATTCTTTGCTTGAGATGCTCAGAACCTGGATGCCACGTCAAGGTGGGCCCACTCTCTGGTGACATATTTCAGCCAGGAGCAGCCAGCTGCTTCTCTGCCGCCTGGCTCCCCCCCCCCCCCCCCCCCCCCCCCCCCCCCACAGCTTGGTATTACTACAACAGCCAAGGAGAGGGGCCACAAGAGCTAGCTCACACTTCCACAAGCCTTTCTCTTGTGCCTGTTCTCTTACGCTTTTACAATAAACTGGTTCTACTTAAACCTGGCATCCCTGGATACCTGTTTCCATTCTTTGCTAACGGCGGGATCACGTTCCCAGAAAAATACATCAGGATCCTAATTCATTTTGGCGAGCCAGCCAGGAGAGTAGCTACCCAGACATCAGGATCCTAATTCATTAAGGGACAGCATGGAGTGGAGATTTCAGAAGAAGAAAGCATTGTCTGCAGTGAAGTTCAGGAGGAGGGATCTGTGTGTCAGACCTCAAAAATTGTCTCTATAAACCCAGCGATTCTAACACAGAAAGATTAGCAACAAAACAAGATAATGATTTTATAGGAATCTGAAACATTTTGTTACCTTGCAGATAAAACAAGATCCTGAAATAAAATGTTAAATCCATTTGCCTACACCACAGAGACTAAAATGACTCATGGAAAGATGGTATATTGAGAATTTAATAAGATGGAATCAACTTCCAAGAAAGGACTGTATCCTGTTTTCATGGGTGTCGGCTCCCCGTGAGTGGAAGGACCTAGGAGGGCTTTCTGGACTGTGGATTCTGTGCCTGAGGGCCCCTGGGGCTGTGACAGTGCCTTTGGATTGGAAAGACCATGGGCACAGGTGACCAGGAGGGTGCTGGTGAAGATGGAGCTCTTTGGCTGTGGAAGCCTGGGGAAGATGCCCCATGACTCAGCTTGGCATGGAAGGTGTGGAGGTGCCATCTCTGAATGGCCAGGGAGTGTACTAATTGCTTTGTTTTATTAACATAACAGAGAAGGCCCCCCTAATCAACTGGATTATTCCCAGTCTCAATACGTGAGGCCTTTCACTAGATTTAATTTCACTTAGGGAAGATAAAATTTGACAGTATTTGCATCTAATTCGTGTGGAGTAACTCCTACTCATTAACCGCAACCAAATCTATAGAATAAATATGAAGATACACTGTGTTATTTACAAATACATGTGTATTCATGACAAACAACTGTGACTGAGCCCTTCGTCAATCAAGAAAAGGCCGTATAAGGACTAAAATTAAAGCTCAATACTGTGTGCTTTTGTAAAACTGAGAGGGCCTCCAAGGGCCTATCTGCACATGCCCCTCCCCATTCTGCTCCCCTGGAAAAGGTCCCACAGCCAAACAATGCTCCTTGTCAAAGGACCACCTGTAAATCTGCCCATCTCAGAATATCAGGTTTCAGTTCCCTGTCGGCCATAGAATTATTCAAAGAAGCCGGCCACAACCTCCCACAGAAACCAGGAGGCCACCCCACCCTCCACAGCTCCTGCTGGTTCTCTCTGATCCTGAGGGCAGCCTTTGTGAGCCCCTGCATGGCTGGCACTGTCCTTCCACGGGCTGGGAGTATATGTGACTAATAAATTGTTGTCAATCCATCTTTTCAGTGACAGACGCCATTATTGGCCATCCCCCTAACTGTCAGGTAGATCTCTGGCCCTCATCAAAGAGGTGAAGAGGAAGTGAGGGAAACAGGAAACTACATTTAAAAAAAAGATCATCAGCATTAACATATGAATCAGAAACTGAGTGACCTGCCCGTAGGTGTATTTAACCCCAGTTGCTTTCCTGGTTCTGCTTTCTGAGAGCATAGAGAGAGTCTGAGAGCAATCTGGGGGGAGTTCTATCCCACACAAAAACATCCTGTCCATACCGCGGGCTTAAGGGGAATTCCTACCCTCTTGTGACCATCTGAGGTGACACAAATAAGTTTGGCTTGGGGATTGGCCCACCCATTGATGAGCGCTGGGTGAAAGGATTATGGGCAATCAAAGAGCAGGAAGTGGCAGGGATGACAGCCGTGAACATTTCTACTTCTCAAAACACTGTGGTCTGTGCCACCACTCTCCTAGGTTTCCTCTATCAATCTCACTGACGTATCTCTTTCTTTTCCTGTCCTTCTCCTCCTCCAACATTTAGACAGAATTCCTCAGGTTTCCATCTTTGGCTATACGGTCTGCCCCAGATGACCAAATCACTCTCAAAGCTACAGTTACATCTCTGTGTGTGTCTATACCTCAATGTCCACCCTCTCTCTGCATTTGTGCACGTCCCTATTCTCACCCAGCTTCTCCTCCTGGGCCCTTTAAACACACCTCAAACTCATGTCACAATTTAACGTATCCACCTGCCTCCCACCCTCACTACATGTTCTCTCATTAGTGCTTCTGTTTTATAAAACATAATCTTCCTACCTTAAACCTGAGAATCCATCCTGGGTCTACCTTCTTATATCCCAAATCCTATCTATCCCCAATCCTGCTGACAGTAATTTTTAAGTTTCTTTTATTAGTTCTGTTGTCCCTGTAGGATCCACTGCAAACAGGGATACTGAGACCCTAACGAATGTTTCCACCTTAATGCATAAAGAAAAGTGGCCTGTTTCTAAAAGACTGCATTATATCTCAGTTAACAACACGCAAAGATCAGAAAGGTCCTTTCTGAAGCCAATAGTCAGAAGTAATTTGGAACATAGTTATGTTATTTCTATTATTACAGAAAGTAATAAAAGATGAAACATCACTAATTAACAATTATTTTGAATCTTGTTCTGGGCTTTTGGGTGAAAATTCTTGAGTTGGGCAAATTGAGATACTGGCCATTTCCTTTACTATTACAAATATCCATTGATGAGACAGTGCAAGCCCCAAGGAACATCTTGCCAAGGCTCCCCCTCAATGTTCTGGGGGGTCCTGAAGCACATCCCCTGTGGGGACAGAGTGCTGTAACATAGAGGCATGGGGCCGTTTTCCTTCTCCACGGTGCAGACACAGGTTTCCATCATCATTCTACAGAAAGTGGTGACTCTCTCCCCAGGAGACCAAGGAATTAACAAGTGTAACCAGTGCATAAGAGTCTTGCACCCCTAATCTTTTAACAAATGCTGTGCTTTTATCTCTTTGGCTCTTTGTTTCTTAGCCCAGCCGCACATTTGAATTGTCTGAGGAGAGTATATAAAATATTAATAGCCTGGTCCCAGCTTCAGAGATTCTGAACCTATTGGTCTGGGTTGAAGCACAGACATTGTATTTTTCTTAAGTCATAGAAAGAGTAATTTGTGTAACAGTATAATCTATGGACTATTACACAATTCTATGTCCAAGTGATAGGTCAGGCTGATTAAATCAGAATTTCACTGAGGGTGGGATCCAGGCAGCGCTATTTTACAAAGGTCTTCAGGGGATTCCAGGGTGCAGGCTGAGTAGGGATTTAGCCAGAGCAAGTGTGGTTATTAAGGCAGGGGTATTACAAGTCAATGTTGAATTGGCCTGTAATATCTCTCCCAGGAAAGATTATTAACAGGGGTGAGGGTACCCTTTCCAAAACAGTTGCCCTCTCCTCCCCACCGACTCTTGGCCATGGGTAGTGTGACATGACCTTCTGTGTCTCCATCCACCCCAAAGGACCACAGCACACAGGATCCTGGATCCATGGAAGTGTCCCAGAGAAGAACTCCACAACATTCTGCAGCTCTACTAGGACACAGCCTCAAAGATAAAATAAATCAAAGGTCCCTGGTACTGCAATTCTTCTTCCAGAAGGTCACCTCCCCTGCCCCTCCATCCAAATCCCAAGGGTCAGCTGACTGATTTTTCAGAGGTAACCGACTACCGCCCACTAGACTTACGTTGCTTTTGCCTGTTCAGTGGAATGAGTGGGCTCCTTCCCTTCAGGCAGCCTCAGCTTTTAGCTCCAGCCCAGGGCAGAAGGGTCATAGGCAAGTGTCATCCACTGGGCAATGACCTGAGAGGTAGCATGTCACTGCCCACCTCTTTGTATGGCCTAGAATACCCCTCCCCTCCCCATCAGTTATTCTCCCATGTCAGACAATAAAACTGAAAGAATTCTTGATGTCAAGGTATTGTTTCAATCTTCTGTAATGGCCAACAGGTATTCAGTATGCACGTGACAATTATACGGTGAATCAATGAACAGATGAGTATTGTTCACTTAGGTAAAGAGATTATTTGCTATCTCATAAGCAAATAATAGCATAAAATAAGTGATTGTTCTGGATGAGTTGATCAGATTATTTCACAACACAGCAGCTGTCACCAGGTAGTATACATGGCCATTGTCCGGAGACAGGAAACTGACATCTGGTGCTGAGAGTGAAACTGATGTTTTCAGAAGGAAGGGGGCTCCATTAGCAAGAGGAGTTCTGAGAGGCACAGAGGACCCACAGAGGTAGTACTGGGTCCTGAGACCTGTCACTTTGGGGAGCTTCTGTTCTTAATGAAGGAGACAAAATGTAGAGGGATCTGCTGCTTGTTACTGCCAAGTGTTGCAGCTATGGACAAGGAACTTGCTGGCTCTTTCAGGTCATCTAGACTAAGTCTTGACACCTGAGGAGTGGTAGACACACTGCTCTTTAAAGCAGTCAGTGAGCAGGTCAATCACTAATTCCCTTCAGCAAACCCAGTGGGTGAAATGTCCCAAGGACTGTAGTTCAAACCATCCAGAACATCAGACAATGTAAAGGCCTGGACCTCACATTCCCGGTGGACCATGAAATGCCCGTGGCCAGCGATGCGTGACCTATCTTAGGGACCTGTGAATGTCCTGGATGGCCACTACTATCTGCACTATGAGAATGCCAGTTCTCACCTGCCTCTCCTTCTCGAGTTCTCACTATATCCCTCATGGAAAATCCATTACCACGTCCTGAATATACACTGCGCTTAACATGTTTGTTTGTTGCCTCCATAGCCTTTTTTCACAAAAGGAGAAATCACTTTCACAGATAGAAAGGAGGTCTGCACAGCCCCTGAGGTGGAGCCAAAGAGGTGACATCAAAGTAAACAATTTTCCAGGTCAGGCCCTCAAATAAAATATAGTAATCTTCCGTCCTCATGAAGAGCAAATAATATCCACACTTGAGAAAGAATTATGAGATCTGACAATTACGTTCACAAACTTGTTGCAATGATATTGCTAACCTTTTTTGATATCAGAGGGACTATTTATTATGAATTTGTACTAACTGCACAAACAGTTAACCAAGTTTACTATTTGGAAGTGCTGAAAAGGCTGCATATAAAAGTTGGACAACCTCATCTTTTTGTCCACAATTCATGGCTCTTGCATCACGACAATGCACCAGCTCCCACAGCACTGTCTGTGAGGGAGTTTTGAGCCAGGAAACAAATCACTGTATTGGAACACCCTCCCTACTCACCTGATCTGGCCCCCAATGACTTCTTTCTTTACCCAAAGACAAAGGAGATATTGAAAGGGAGACATTTTGATGACATTCAGGCCATCAAGGGGAATATGATGACAGCTTTGATGGCCATTCCAGAAGAGTTTCAAAATTGCTTTGAAGGGTGGACTAGGCGCTGGTGTCAGTGCATAGCTTCCCAAGGGGAGTACTTTGAAGGTGACCCTAGTGATATTCAGCAGTGAGATATGCAGACTTTTTCTAGGATTAGTTTGTGAACGTAATTGTCAGAACTTGTCTGTGTGCCTGTGAGTATATTTTATGGCAATATGCAAGAGGATGTTAAGATTAGGAAGAGAAATATGCTTTTAGTTGCCTGTCTCATGAAATGGCACATGGTTTCGTATGTGTCCCAAGATAGACTGTCTACTAGACCTTGTTCATCTGGATGATGGTGAGCAAACTTTTGCTTCAACAGATTTCATTAATGTTAAAAAATAGTAACTTTGATGATAAAAAAATCTGGGTTTGATTGACGATCAGCCTGTGACCTAATTAAGCAATGTTTTTATGTATTTCATAATAATTATTATTTTTTTTAATTGGGGAATATTTGGGAACAGTATGTTTTTCCAGGATGTCAAGTTGTTTTTTTTCCCAATCTAGTTGTGGGGGGCGCATCTCAGCTCCAAGTCAAGCTGTTGTTTCCAATCTAATTGTAGAGGGTGCAGTTCACTGGCCCATGTGGGAATCGAACCGGCAACCTTGTTGTTAAGATCCTGCGCTGTAACCAACTGAGCCATCCATCCGGCCACCCCCATAATTATTTTGCTTTTACAACTTTGATATCCTTACATTTGCACCTACAGCTAAAACTCATCTGAGATCTATTTTGATGGCTCCTTATTGCCTTCATCTCAAATGGTTTACCTTTCAAAGATGACCTTGCTTATAACATAGTGTTCAAAGTACCAACTCTGAAGACATATGTGGAATAAAAGGCAGGTAGAAAAGAGGAGGATGCTTAATTATAATAACATAATTAAGAAATCATTAAAAAAAAGATGCTGAGCATATAAAACCAGTTATGTAATAAGAATTTGTACAAAGTAACAATCACCTTCTTTTTCCTGCCACATTTTTAAAGTCTCTTTCTACATGTAAAGTAATAGATGACAGGGATTAGGGACATCTTTGTTTTTGTCAGTATGAAATTCTCAAGAACCTTATAGATCTCCCAAGTATGTCACGGGGGTTTGCTCTATTAGATAAGAAGCTCTTCCACAGATCTTTCCTATATAATCATATATTTACTTTTGGCTTCTGCTGAGACGGCTGAGGGGATCTATGAGTCACATACTTAATCTCATCAAAGATTCTTTGTGTGACCTAATACTCTGATCTTTTGCTACTTCCAAGGCAGTAGCAAGAAGTTGTACAGCCACACTACTGGTCATTCCACAGAGCACACTTTCCTGACAGTGAATCTCATGATTTTAGCCTCTTGTGCAACCACAACAAGCTAAGAATAATCCAGATCACTGAGTTCCAGTTCTTTTTTGTTTAGTAGTTCTTTCCTCAATTTCACTCTTTCCTCTCACGTTTTACTGTAAGCAGAAAAAAGAAACCAGCTGCACCTTCATCACTTTGCTTAGAAATCTCCTTAGTGTACATCCAGAAAGCACTGCTTCCCACATATCTGCAGGACAGAATTTTGCTAAGCTTTCTGTCACTGTGTAATAAGGATCCTCTTCCTCCAGTTTCCAAAAACACGTTCCTTATTTCCTTCTGAGGCCTCACCAGGCAAACCTTTAACCTCCACATTTCTACATATTTGTGCTGTTCAGGATGATTTAGGATTCTCTGAGACGCTACAGGCTTTCTTCCCCATGTGCTTCACCTGCTTCTGCGTCCTCCTAGCAGGACTGCTCAAGGCAATCTAGGCTTTTTCTATCATTCTACTTACGATTCTTCAAGCCTCTACCCACGGCCCAAAGCCACTGCCACATTTTTAGGAATGCGTTAGAGCCATAACCCACTTCTAAGAACCAAAGTCTGTAGTAGTCCTATATTGCTGCCATCACAATTTACTACAAATAGTGGCTTAAAACAACATAAGTTTATTATCTCACAATGAAAGTTAGAATTCTGACCTGGCTTTACTGGGCTAAAACCAAGTTTTTAGTAGATCTTCACTCCTTTCTGAAGATCATAGGAGACGATCTGTTTCCTTGATTTTCCTGATTTTTCAGGCCACCCACATTCCCTAGTCCCTTCTTACTTCTTCAAAGCTAGCAATATTGCATCTCTCTGACCATTCTTCCATAGTCACTTCTCCCTCTCTCTACGGACAAGAAGGTTCTCCACATTAAGGCCTATGGGAGTATATTGGGCCCATCCAGGTAATCCAGGACAATCTCCCTTGTTTAATTATATCAGTAAAGTCTTTTTCCCACGTAAGAGAACAGATTATAGGTTCCAGGGATTAGTACATGGACATCATTGGGAGGCATCATTCTGCCTACCACAATATTGTAAATAATAATAATGATGAAACTCCAGCATGAGAAAACTCATTTCTAATATCAAAAGCAAGTAAAATCATTCTTCTATTCCTCTTGGCTTTTTGTAAAGTAGAGTTATTTCCAAGATTCATAGTATCTAGGAAAAAACAGGTGGTGGGGAGAAAACAGAAATGAAAATAAAAGTTACAAATCTTAGGATGGCTTGGGTTTAATAAAGATGCTCGACTTACTGTTTCTCTCTTCCTTCTAAAGGAACTGAAATCCTATTGTATTGAGAAGTAAGACTCCAGGGTGTGCCCTGCATCTTCTTTTTTTCTCAATAGCACTTTGAAAAAAATACTCTTAAATACCTTTGTATTTTGGATTAATTAAAGATAGGAACAGGTATTGTATCCTTGTTAGGTCTTAAGGTCTTAAGATTTTTATGAGGAAGTGTGTGTGTGAAAGTTTGTATGAAATCACTATATAAGCCGTGAGATGTTGGAGGACATCCATCAAAAATATGTGCTGGGTTAGAATCATTGAATTGACATTTTCACTCTTAACAATTTTGTGGCAGAATCAGTTGTTTATCCAGGCCTCACTAAGATTGTGACAAAATGACACTATTATCTAGAAGCAACAGTATACTTGGCTTTCTTGGGTTCCATAGAATATTGGGTGTGACAGGGATGGAAATCACTGTATCAAAAGAAGTCTTTATTTTCAATACAGTGATGTAGTAATCTAGATACTTCCATTTTAGGAGTGTATTTCTACTACATCTTCCATGTACAACCAACATTCTGTTAAACACGACTGTAATCGTGATCTCTGGCCTCCCTGCTGTTCCCCAAAGGGTCAGATCAAACAAATGTAGAGAATGGGATTCTGACAGAGACTAGACTCCTTCCTGGTTGAACTGTGCTCAGACTCCAGTGTAGCAGGAAACAGGAGCTCTGATTTCAGACTCTTGACATCCTGCAGCCCGGGGCCTGTGACTCTCACCTTCATAACTGAGCCACTCCCTGCTGCTGAGCCGTCTGATGTCCTTAAACCCTGATCACACATCACTGACATGCCCAGGGTCTGTGGTATCTGCTGAACCACCTCCACCCAGAAACCCTGGGTGGCCTTACCCATCATATCAGATGCTTGGCTACTTTCTGTCCTTGCTTCTTTGCCTCTTGGCACACCTTTTGAAAAACACATGACACAGGAACACTTCTCATTTCCAAGTCCTCAGACATCTGCTCCTACATTATGATTTGTAAAAAAATTTTATTTCCGTCCCCCTGCCCTCCAACCATCCTCCTTTCCCTCACTCCTACATCAAAGGATGGCTTTACCTCTGAAATCTCTATCTATTACTGCTCCTCATTGTCCCTGTCCCTTCCTTCCAATCTGTTTTTTTCTCTTATCGTTTCTCTGCCCCAATTCTGTATCTCTGTGTTTTTTTTTTAATTTTTTCTTTATATGCTTCTCCCATCCATTCCTTAGTGACATTTTTTACAAACATTTGTATTTACTTTATGTGATGTTGTTGTTTTCCAGAAATATTGTTACATTTATGTCTACACATATGTATACATAATTTAATCATTAAAATAATTTTTCTAGACATTCCACATAATTACTCTAATAAGCTAAATTTTGCCAGACATATTTCCAAATGTTGAAAAACAGAAAGTGAACAAGTCTTTCCATCGACTCAACAAGTTTGCTAAGCTTCTCTCATGTGCCAGATGCTGAATGGACACCAGCAATGACGCAGGACATAAGCCTACTGAAGCTCGTCAGTCTTAACAGGAACCATGAAATTGATACATAAAGAAGTGAGCACATTGAAAGCTGAAGAGTGTTAGGACACACACTGTACAGGATACTCTAGGGGAGCATAAGGCAGGAAGAACCACCCTAAGTTTGAGATGAGAGACCTCTTCTAGAAGATGTACCATGGAAGCAGGAGGTAGCCAGATTAGGGAGGAAGGGGCAAGACAATAGCCCTGAATGAATGGAGAAGCATGTGCAGAGGTCTAGATTCAGCAAATGTAAGGAACCAAAAGGGGTTTAGTATGTCTGAGAATGGAGTAGGAAAGTGGGTGGCAACCGATGAAAAAGGAGCAAAAGGCAGGGACCTTGAGGTCAGTCGCTTTGGGGGTCACAGGGAGGAGAATTGACTCAATCCTAAAGGAAATTAAAGGACATTGGATTTTATGTAGGGTAGCAGCATGGACATATTTGCATTTTTGAAAGATCAATTTATCTAAATCACAGAATATGTTTGATGAGGACAGGATTAGAAGCAGGAGAACAAACAGGAGCTTGTAGCTCTAGTTCCAGTGAGAAGTGACATGGATATGGATTAAGTGACAGCATTGGGGATGGAGGTGTATGGACAGGTTAGAGACATTTAAAAGGAAGAATTGATAGAGTTAGGTTACAGAGGGGTGTACTGATTAAGGAGAGTCCTTGATGACTCTGAGAATTTGAACTTGAAAGAATGGGTACGTTAATAGTGTGTTTTAGAAATAGAGAACATTGGAGGAGCAGATGCTGGCTTTAGGGGGAAAAGATGATGTGCTCGGTTTTGGAAGATTGTGTTTCAAAACATTGAAAGACACTGAAGTGGAGAAGGCCAAGGTCTTCAGGACGTTGGTCAGAGGTCTTTCTGCCAATTGGATGAATGAGTTTAGAAGCTTAGGAGAAGGGGTGGGCTGGAGACGTAGGTTGTGGTAGGTGATTGAAGCCATAAGAGTGGATGAAATGCCTGGTGAGGTCTCTTGTAATTTGGGCGAATTATAGGGGCCATTTTGATACCTGGGAACACCTTACCCTGAAAACTCAGTGCTAGTGTGAACCACCCCTTGCACCAACATTGCTTTGGTCTCATAATCATCTCGGATCCCACAATTTCTCTATCTCTCTCCTCTTTGACTTTTGCACTGCCACCTCTTCTCTACCATTTTTCTCTCATCTCTTAACCCTTTGTCTACGTAGTTCTCTTTGTGCCTCCTCCAATTCCTCTCTGTTCATTATTCCTTGTATGCATCTCATTCCCATCTATTTTTCTATGCTTCTATGTCTGGATCTAGTTTTATTATTGAAATAATCCTCTTTCTATTATCACTTCACTTTCTGTTTTTTTTGCTCTTTGTTTCTAGTCTATTTCTCTTAATCTTGTCTTGATCTTTTCTTTTTTTTTATAATTGCAATCTTTGTCTGTATCTATATTTTCTTCATATATGTTCAGCTTCCTCTCCCAGATTACTACTTTCATCATCACCAGATGCCTGCTCTTTTGACATTGATTGCACTATTGAATATATTACAGGCCTGTCAGTCAGTCATGGACTTTATCACCACATTTCTGGTGAACTTCTGAGACGTAACTTGGGAATCGCCCCTCCCCCCACCCAAGCCCCATCTGGTGATATTTGGATTCCATTTAAAAAACTTGAAACTTACTCAGATACCTTTTCTTTTTTTTTTCTTTTTTAATTTATTGGGGTGACAATTGTTAATAAAATTACATAGATTTCAGGTGTACAATTCTGTATTACATCATCTATAAATCCCATTGTGTGTTCACCACTCGGAGTCAGTTCTCCTTCCATCACCATATATTTGATCCCCCTTACCCTCATCTCCCACCCCCCCGCCCCCCTTACCCTCTGGTAACCACTAAACTATTGTCTGTGTCTATGAGTTCTTGTTTCTCATTTGTTTGTCTTGTTCTTTTGTTGTTTTTGGCTTACATACCACATATCAGTGAAATCATATAGTTCTTTTTCTGTCTGACTTATTTCGCTTAGCATTATACTCTCCAGATCAATCCATGTTGTCACAAATGTTCCTATATCATCTTTTCTTACCGCTGAATAATATTCCATTGCGTACATATACCACAACTTCTTTATCCATTCATCTATTGAAGGGCATTTTGGTTGTTTCCATGTCTTAGCCACCGTAAACAAAGCTGCAATGAACATTGGAGCACACGTGTCTTTATGTGTAGATGTTTTCAGATTTTTTGGTAGATACTCAGGAGAGGGATTGCCAACTGAATGGGAGAAGATTTTTGCAAACAGTGCCTCCGAAAAGGGGCTAATATCCAAAATATACAAGGAACTCAACAACAAAACATGAACAAACTCAACAAAAAATCTCAACAAAAAATGAAACTCAACAACAAAAAAAACAAACAACCCAATTGATAAATGGGCAGAGGACCTGAAGAGACATTTCTCCAAAGAGGACATACAAATGGCAAATAGACATATGAAAAAATGCTCAACATCACTAATCATCAGAGAAATGCAAATAAAAACCACAATGAGATATCACCTCACTCCAGTCAGAATGGCTATCATCAACAAGACAAATAGTAACAAGTGTTGGAGAGGCTGTGGAGAAAAAGGAACCCTCATACACTGTTGGTGGGAATGCAGACTGGTGCAGGCCGTTATGGAAGGCAGTGTGGAGGTTCCTCAAAACATTACGAATAGAATTACCATATGACCCAGCAATCCCTCTCCTGGGTATCTACCCAAAAAATCTGAAAACATCTTCACATAAAGACACGTGTGCTCCAATGTTCATTGCAGCTTTGTTTACAGTGGCCAAGATGTGGAAACAACCAAAATGTCCTTCGATAGATGAATGGATAAAGAAGTTGTGGTATATATACACAATGGAATATTATTCGGCGGTAAGAAAAGATGATATAGGAACATTTGTGACAACATGAATGGATCTTGAGGTTATAATGCTAAGTGAAATAAGTCAGACAGAAAAAGCAGAGACCATATGATTTCACTGATATGTGGTATATAAGCCAAAAACAACAAAAGAACAAGATAAACAAATGAGAAACAGAACTCATAGACACAGACAATAGTTTAGTGGTTACCAGAGGGTAAGGGGGGTAGGGGGTGGGAGATGAGGGTAAGGGGGATCAAACATATGGTGATGGAAGGAGAACTGACTCCGAGTGGTGAACACACAATGGGATTTATAGATGATGTAATACAGAATTGTACACCTGAAATCTATGTAATTTTACTAACAATTGTCACCCCAATAAACTTAAAAAAAAAAAAAAGGCTTCTGCACAGCAAAAGAAACCATCCATAAAATAAAGAGGGAACCAACCGAATGGGAGAAGATTTTTGCTAACAACGCCTCCGATAAGGGGCTAATATCCAAAATATACAAGGAACTCATACAACTCAACAACAACAAAAACAAACAACTCAATTGAAAAATGGGCAGACAACCTGAAGAGACATTTCTCCAAAGAGGACATACAAATGGCAAATAGACATATGAAAAAAATGCTCAACATCACTAATCATCAGAGATATCACCTCACACCAGTCAGAATGGCTATCATCAACAAGACAGATAATAACAAGTGTTGCAGAGGCTGTGGAGAAAAAGGAACCCTCATACACTGTTGGTGGGAATGCAGACTGGTGAAGCCGCTATGGAAGGCAGTGTGGATGTTCCTCAAAAAATTAAGAATAGAATTACCATATGACCCAGCAATCCTTCTCCTGGGTGTCTACCCAACAAATCTGAAAAAAATCTGAAAAAAAATTCTGAAAAATCTGAAATCTGAAAATCTGAAAAAAATCTGAAAATCTGAAAAAAATCTGAAAAATCTGAAATCTGAAAATCTGAAAAAAAATCTGAAAATCTGAAAAAAATCTGAAAATCAGAAAAAAATCTGAAAAAAAAATCTGAAAAAAATCTGAAAATCTGAAGATCTGAAAATCTGAAAAAAATCTGAAAAAAATCTGAAAAAAATGTGAAATCTGAAAATCTGAAAGAAAAATCTGAAAAAAAAATCTGAAAATCTGAAGATCTGAAAATCTGAAAAAAATCTGAAAAAAATCTGAAAAAAATTTGAAATCTGAAAATCTGAAAAAAATCTGAAAATCTGAAAAAAATCTAAAAATCTGAAAAAAAAATCTGAAAATCTGAAAAAAATCTGAAAAATCTGAAATCTGAAAATCTGAAAAAAAATCTGAAAATCTGAAAAATCTGAAAATCAGAAAAAATCTGAAAAAAAAATCTGAAAATCTGAATATCTGAAAATCTGAAAAAAATCTGAAAAAAATTTGAAATCTGAAAATCTGAAAAAAAATCTGAAAAAAATATGAAAATCTGAAGATCTGAAAATCTGAAAAAATCTGAAAAAAATCTGAAAAAAATTGAAATCTGAAAATCTGAAAAAAATCTGAAAATCTGAAAAAAATCTGAAAAATCTGAAATCTGAAAATCTGAAAAAAATCTGAAAATCTGAAAAATCTGAAAATCAGAAAAAATCTGAAAAAAAATCTGAAAAAAAAATCTGAAGATCTGAAAATCTGAAAAAAATCTGAAAAAAATTTGAAATCTGAAAATCTGAAAATCTGAAAAAAATCTGAAAAATCTGAAATCTGAAAATCTGAAAAAAATCTGAAAATCTGAAAAATCTGAAAATCAGAAAAAATCTGAAAAAAAATCTGAAAAAAAATCTGAAGATCTGAAAATCTGAAAAAAATCTGAAAAAAATTGAAATCTGAAAATCTGAAAAAAATCTGAAAATCTGAAAAAAATCTGAAAAATCTGAAATCTGAAAATCTGAAAAAAAATCTGAAAAAAAAATCTGAAAATCTGAAGATCTGAAAATCTGAAAAAAATTTGAAATCTGAAAATCTGAAAAAAAATCTGAAAAGTCTGAAAAAAATCTGAAAACATTTATTTAAAAGTCTGCTCCAATGTTCATTGCAGCTTTATTTACGGTGGCCAAGACATTGAAACAACCAAAGTGTCCTTCGACAGATGATTGCATAAAGAAGTCATGGTATATATACACAATGGAATACTATTCTGCCATAAGAAAAGATGAAATAGTACCATTTGTGACCACATCGATGGATCTTGAGATTATTATGTTGAGTGATATAAGTCAGACAGAAAAAGTAGAGAACCATATGATTTCACTGATATGTGGTATATAAAACTGAAAACAACAAAAGAACAAGACAAACAAATGAAGGAACAAAAACTCATAGACATAGACAATAGTTTAGAGTTACCAGAGGGTAAGGGGGTTGGGGGGTTCTAGAAGAGGGTAAACAGGGCCAAATATATGGTGATGGAAAGAGAACTGATTCTGGGTGGTGAACACATAATGTGAGATATAGATAATGTATTACAGAATTGTACACCTGAAATCTATGTAAGTTTACTAACAATTGTCACCCCAATAAACTTTAATTTAAAAAAATTAATTAATTAAAAATAAATAAAAATAAAAACAGCGTGCACTAGTCTTTCATGTCTTGGTCATTTCTCTTCCGTTTACTCCCTTTGATCAATATCACTGGAGAAAGAATCCAGACCCAGGGCCAGAGATGGGACTAGGCCCGGAGCTGACCCATCCCCAGGTCATGTACAAGATCACAGCACTCAGTGTTTGCAAACAACTCATGTGTTTACCCTGAATTTCACATTTTCTAAAGTATCTTCTTTGAAACAACCTAGGTGAAGGTGCAGGAGGCTTGAGGAAATGAGAAGGTTCAGAGGTCACAAGAAAATAACAATCGCTGCCTCAAAAGCCTCAAAGCATCAGACTGGACAGCAGACTCTATACGATCCTGTCAGCTGACCAGTAGTTGTAAAACAAGAGTCAAGTGGGTGTGGAAAGCTGGACTCACACGAGCAGCTGTCCTGCTACAGTTTAAAAACCGGATTTCTCATTACATACTCCTGCATTTCATTACACTGCAGTGAGTGTTCTCATCTAAGGTTAAGGTTCACATGAGTGTCTAATAACAGCCCCTAAAGGAGAAACGTGGCCAGAGAGAAAGTTAAAGGAGGGGAGATGGACTGACCTGATGCTGCGGTCGCTGCCCCCACTGGCCATCTTCCCGCCCTGGGCCCTGCCCAGGCCTGGAGCCTGGGCCTCTGATCCCTCCGGTCTCCCCTGCCTGGGTCCAGCGTGGCCCGAGTCCTGAGCAGGAAGTCTGAACCGTCTAACTCAGAAATGGCTCCACCCAAATGAGGAAAAGAGAAGTAAAAGTAAATTTCCGTGGGATGTCAGACGTATCTCCCTCCTCCTGCAGCCCCTTGGTGGTTCTCAGCCATCATGAGATGTGACAGCAGGAATGGAGGACTAAGAGTGACAGTCAGAGCCTGGAAGCCGGAGGAGGAGGACCCCAGAGGAGGAGCAGGTCCAGCTCCTAGGAGCCCCCTTTTTGTGCAGACACCACAAACAGGGAAGCAGCCTGGGCTACTGGGCCTGGAAACCTGGGAAGCAGGAGAGGCAGCGAGTGAGGAGGGACACTTGGTGGAGGACACACCAAAGCGACCAGCGTCCTAAGCTTCACCAGGAGCAGCCTCGTTCAGACCTCAGTAGTGGGGCCGAGTCTCCAACCTGGGAGACCCTGCGGGGACAGAGGTTTGTCCCTGAGATGAGGCAGTAGAGTCCCAGACCTGAGCATTTAATGACAGCAGCAACGCTGGCCACTGGGACAGAGGATGGAAACCCTCAGCACCTCTGTGGATGCAGAAATGGAGAGGGAGCGGGCACCTGGGACCTCAGTGGAAACCCTCAGGTCCTCATAATGTCTCTTTCTAGGAGGTGGCGCATCCATCAGCGGGACTCCTGCCCTCCGTTCTTTCTGGGGAGACTCTAGGATTGGCAGTTATAAGAAAGGTGAGTCTGCTGCTTGTGGGCCTCCTAGGCTCATCCTGCCTGCAGAGGCCAGGGCTCTGTGCTTCTCCAAGCTCAAGTGCACAGGGACAGCGGCCTGTGGGGTGTGGGGGTGTGCGGTGGGTGGAACAGCCTGAGGCCTTGTGGTGAAGCCCTATTCTGGGGTTCATATTTAGGGATCCTTTCTGACCATACATGTAAGCCTTATCTCCGATCTAGCTTTATAAGGAAATAAAGCTGGTATTTTGATCCCCATCTGTCTCACCTTTTTACTTGTCATTTTAGAAGTCAGGTCAGAAGACTTGGGGAGGGTTTATACCCAGAGTTTGGGCTTTCTTGTTGTGACTTTCTTCTTCCTGGGATTTGCCTTCATGCTTTCTAGAATACCTGGCTGCCCTGGCTTCTTGCCTGCCTCTGCTGACTAGGAAGACAGCAGATTTTTTACCAAAGATTGGGCCACCCCATGTAAGCCTGTGGCTGCTCTCACAGCCAGGCGATAGTAAACAGGAAACATTGCACTCTGGCTGCCTCTGAGTTTTGATTTCTCTCCAGAGTCGCCCTGCCTTTGGTCACTTTCCAAAAGTCTCAGGAAGCTGTTCTCTGAATATTGTCCAGAGTTTCTAGATGTTTTCTGCAGGAGGCCAGTTTGTTAGGAGCTCACTCCTGTAGATCAGAAGCAGAATTCTCCGTCCTCACTCATAAGGAGCAGACTAGCTCTGGCCACTTCCAGGCCCAGCCCTGCTTCAATAGACCCCGGTGGTTCCAGTGTTCCCAAGCCGCCTGCCCAGCTAAGCGGGAAGCGATGCTATGCGCAGGGCATCAGAGGCACATCTTTGTTAGGAGACACGCAAACAGAACTATGCACACTTTGTTCTTCTGTGCTCACGGGAGCATAAACACACACCAGCTTAGAGTGGGCTTGTTTCATAAACAAAATAACAGAGCAAATAGTATGCCTAGGGAAAAGACATGGGTTACTATAAAATTTCAGCTAGAGTTAATACTTAACTATCTATAAT
Organism: Rhinolophus ferrumequinum; assembly: GCF_004115265.2. Classification (NCBI taxonomy): domain Eukaryota; kingdom Metazoa; phylum Chordata; class Mammalia; order Chiroptera; family Rhinolophidae; genus Rhinolophus; species Rhinolophus ferrumequinum. The sequence continues at coordinate 7,695,152 of NC_046291.1, forward strand.
GATTAGACATATAAGTTGTTGCCAAAAAACCCCCCAGAAACCTAAGAATATTTTTTTCTTTGCTAAAGGAGGAGATTGAGTTATTGTTGTGGAATCTTGTTTTTGTTTCAAGGACTTATTTATACAGCCATCTGTTTCCAAGGAATTTGGGCCATAGCCGTCCCTCTGCTTTCTTCCTGCTCTAAATTCCCTGTGCAATTAACTAAGAAGAAAGTGCACCCAAATATATATAACTGAAGGTTCAGGTTATGTTTTTACAATATTAATTTGCATCATTTTATTTTATCTTGAAGAACAACCTGTAGCATTTCTTATAAGGCAGTTCAGCTTCATTTGTTTAGAAAAGTCTATTTCTCCTTTAATTCTATGGGATAGCTTTCTTGAGTACTAATGTTGGTTGACAGTTTTTTCAACAGTTTGAATATATCATCCCTCTCTCTTGACCTGTAAAGTGTCTGTTAAGTAATTCACTGATAGTGTTATGGGAACTCCCTTGTATGCGACAAGTTACTTTTTTTCTTTTTTCTGTCAAAATTCTGTTTGTCTTTGACTTTTGACAATTTAATTATAAATTAAATTGTTTCTGTAGCCCTTTTCAGTTTCAACCTATTGGGTCCTTTGGGCTCTAAGAATACAGATGTTCATTTCCATCCCCAAATTTGGTAGTTTTCTATCATTATTGCTTTAAATAGACTTTCTATCCCTTTCTTTTTCTTTTCTCCTTCTAGGAGTCCCATAATGCAGATATGCCTGTCATGATGTTGTCTCCTAAGTCCTGTAGGCATTCTTCACTCTTTTTCATTCTTCTTTTGCATCTCTGACTGGATAATTTCAAATAACCTGTCTTCTACTTCACCAATTTTTTTCTTCTGCTTGATTGAGTCTTCTGTTGAAGCTCTCCATTGAACTTTTCACTTCAGTCATTGTATTCTTCAGGTCTAGGATAGCTGTTTGTCTTTCTGATAGTTTTTTTTTTTTATTTGATGAATTCTGATTTTGTTCATTCTTAGTTTTTCTCATTTAATTTAGTTGTCTGTATGTTTGTGTAGTTCATTTAACTTCTCTAAGAGAATTATCTCGAATTTTTCTTTTCAGACAGTTAATAGATCTCTATTTCTTTAGGAGCAGTTATTAGCATTTAATAGTTTCCTTAGGTAGTATTACGTTTACCTGATTCTGTGATTCTTGATTCCTTTTGTTGGTATTACTGCACTTGAGTAAGTAGTCTCCTCTTCCATAAATTACAGGTTCACTTCAGCAGGGAAAGACTTTTATCAGTCAGCCCAGCATGGGTAGTAGATGGGATAGTTGGTAGTAGCCATGTAGTTGGGGCATGTTATCGGTCTCAGTTAGGCTAGGCCTAACTCAGTTAGGTTAGACCATGACCTGAGTTTGGGAGATGGACGCTGGCTGAACTCAATAGTTGGGTACACCTGTTAGTTGGTCTACCTGATTGCGCAGGCTGCTGACTGTGCTCTGCTGTCATTTAGGGACACTAGCTGGGCTCTGCAATCACCTCTGGTCAGGTGAAGTTTCAGGCTTTGTTCTCTGGAAGGGTGGTGATATTAGTTGGACTCCATGTTTTGGCTATGTTACAGGGTGGGCTCTGCAATAGCTCCCGGTGGGTGGAGTTTCAGGCTATGTTACCCAGCCTGATGGTACCTACGGCTAGACTCCATGTTTAGTATACTTCACTATCCACAGGCAATACTTCACTATTGGATGGGAGCTCAGGATTGTGCTCTGTAATTAGATAGGGCTGAATTCTGTTCCCTAAAGTTGGCAGGGCCACAGATTTGGCTACACAATCAGTTAGGCAGCCTGCTCTTCTCTGCTTTTGGGCTTGATTTTTGGCCAGACTCTCTGGTTTGGAGGGGCCTCAGCTGTATCCTGCAATTGAGTGGAGTTAGAGACTGCTCCACAGCTGGTCATGGTTGCCATCCAGGCTCCCTCATTGGGTGAGGCTGCAATCTATGCCCTATGATGTGTGGGCTCGTAGGTAGGCTCCCTGCATGGCTGAGGTCCAAAGCTGTTTGGTAATTTGACAGGGCCATAGGCTGGGCTCTGGTTCTAGGCAGGGCAGTGGACTGTGTTCTGCGGCTCATCAGTACCAGATGTTTTTCTCTGTGGCTTCCTGAGTTTCTGGCCAGGTTTTCAGAATGGCCAGGACTAAGAGCTACAGTCAGCAGTTGGGAGGGGCTGCAAGGTTGCTTTACCACCCGCATAGAGTACTGCAGTGGGCTCCATGACTGGTGTGGCCTGCCTGAGGACCCAAATCAGGCAGATGTCCTGCCAACTGAGCTCTCAGGACAGAAGGAACCATCAGTTTGGCTCTGGAAAATGGCACAGCCACTACTTGTGATCTCTGCTTCAGCACCATTGCAAACAGGAATGTGGCCCACCGAGGTCTGAGTTTCTGGCCAGGCTTTCAGAACGGCCAGGACTAAGAGCTACAGTGCTGGTTGCTGTAAGCCCCACCCTTGTTTACAGTTCTAGTAGTTACCTAGTAGCCATGAATCACTTAGCTTTTCCAGAAGCCGGACTGCTGAATCAAATGGAGATGTAATGGGGATGTAATGGGGATGACGACCCCAGCATCCTTAAATCTTTGCAGGTGGCACTAATTTCTGTTATTCTGTCCTTCCCCAGGAATATGAGGTTGCTTTCAACTTACAATTCTCACCATGAGAAACTTCAGGTTCAGGACCTTCTGCTTGACCTTTCCAAAGACAGTCATTGCTACTTCGTAGTTTAAGGAACAACAGGTTAAAGAATCAGTTTGGCCAACTGCTATGTGTATCCTGAGTATACATTTGGGAACTTGGGAAATGATTGCTGTGTGTCTCTGTGGATGGAGTGGACTCACGGTTAGACAGACATTACCTTACCTCCATACACTCTACTCTAACAGGGGCCATGATGGTGTTTTGGATCCTCAGCTATTAGCATATCAGATGCTGTATCAACAACACTTAAACGATCTGTCTATTTTCCTTTGTCCAGCATATGTTTACTTGAATAAATGGTCATCTGTCCCTTTGGTAAAGAACTCAGCAGTCACTACTATGTACATTGTGCTCTGTAATTAGATAGGGCTGAATTCTGTTTCCTAAAGTTGGCAGGGCCACAGGTTTGGCTTCACAGTCAGTTAGGCAGCCTGCTCTTCTCTGCTTTGGGGTCTGATTGTTGGCCTCACTCTCTGGTTTGGAGGGCCCTCAGCTGTATGCTGCAGTTGGGTGGAGTTAGAGATTTTCTCTTGACACCTGCTCTCATTTCCACCAGCAGGTTCAGGGTCCAAGAATTGGCTCAGGCCTGGAAACTGGGCATTGGGGAAGCTGACATCAGACCTCTGATCACGTATTTTCAATCTCTTCTGATGAAACTATGCAGCCATGTCCTTGTTGGCTGCCCGTCTCTCTTCCTATAAGAAAACCATGTTCTCTCAGCTCTCTACATACATCTCTATGGGCCAGGCCCCTGGCGGTCATTCTAACCTTGCTGTCCATTATAGAGATGACTTCATCTTGCTCTGACAGTTAAGGCTGCACCTGCTTTGGTTATTCTGGAATCCTCTCATCTCCTTTGCTACTAGGATCCAGTTCTATAAATCATTCCTACATTATTCCAAACCACAGAGCACAGCCCCTACAGAGAACCTCAAGGATGCCAGTGCCCCCTCAGCAGTGTGTTTCTTCTCACCTTGTTTAGTTAGTGTCTGTGAGGCTTCCTGAGGACACAGTCATCTGAGGATGGGTTTTCCAGCTGTAGAGAGTAGAGCCATGCCATCTTCCTGAGGCCTTTGAATCCCCTTTATCCATAGTTCGCCCTGGCAGGTCTCTACTTCCTCTTCAGCTAGTGTGTACCATGGCTTATAGCAAACATCAAAGAGCCACCCAGGAGCATATTAGAATCATCACCTTGGCCCTTGCCGGGTGTGGGGACAGAGCCCCAAAAAGCAGTTTCCAGGCTCTCAGCCTCACATAGAAAGGTGCTGGCTCAGGTAGTAAATGGCCATCGACTGTGATCAAATGGCCATCAGCTGTGGCTAGTTGGCCGTCAGCTGTAACCATTGAGCCATTGGGCACTAATATAACTGCCGTGGCTAGGCTAGCAGGAAAAGGAGGAGCTAGCAAGAAGATGGTGGCTGAGTCTGCAAGCGGCGCAGTGAGGGTTGAGAATTGTGTTGCTCCTGGTTCCTGTGTCTCCAACCAAGCCGCCAGTGAGAGTATAGTGGTATGACTCCCCTACCTATGGCTCCGTGGGTGTTCCTTTTTGGCCTCACCATGTCCTGCGTTCTTATATGGGGAGTGGGACCAGAGACCCTGCCGGACGCCCCGCACGACACTTGGTGTAGTCGGCAGGATCCCCTGCACAACACCGGGCTAATTAAACTCTGTGGCACAGAAGAGGGCTCTTGGATTGATAATTCTCCCTATCCTGTTTCATATTCCGTCATTCATAATCCAAGCTCTACTCCCAGACATAATCTCCTGGCACCAGCTGATACATGATGGCCAGTCCTGCAGCTCCCCTGGACGAGAAACCCTCTCTTCCCCCAGCAGCCCCACCCAGGACTGGCCCATTGGGTCATGCTGAGAGGACTCTGCATAGTCTTCAGTCAAGAAAGATGGAGGGGAGGGAAAGGGCTCTGCTTTCTAATAAAGGGTGGGGGATACTTCTTGCGGACCCAGGAGGTCAGGGGGGCCTGGAGTTCAGAGTTCTCACGTGCATCTACCCAGAAAGCCCCATTCTGAGTCTCAAGGCTTCATTCCTCCTTTATCAGGGCCTTAACTTTGGAATAAGAGGCCCCCTGAGCTTAGAATTCAGTCTTCTCTGAAGTTCTACCTTTCTTAAAATTGGGGCCTGTGACAGGCCTACCTAATCGTCTGCCTTCCAGTTGCAGGTACGAGAGTCCCTTTGCTTTAGGTGGTGACTAATAGATTTAAGCCTGCCATTTACTACTTCCAATATATCAGTGACACTAAGAATAGCCACCCAAATCCATAGTTCTCACAGTTATTTTCGCCTTTTGTAAATGCCCATACATTTTACCAGCTAGTGTACCTCTTTCCCTCTGTCTCATCCAGTTTCCTACAGGTAGGAGTTTGGGCGACGGCACTGTTATAGCACCCTTGGGACATCAATATTCCACCTGTCACCATTTGGCTGGACATTGATCCAACTCCAGAACTCCATTCTTTGGGCTGGCTTGCTAGGACAATTACCTTAATCTGGGTTCCCAAGAAGCAGAGCCTGAGATGAAGCTCTTAAGTAAGTGATTTATTATGATTATGTCAGCAAGTGAGGGGTGAAGGAAGCAGGATAGCATGGTGGGAAAGCTAAGCAAGGATGTGGTCAAGGTGGAGACTAGCTCCAGTCTGATCCCAGTGGAGAGAGAGCCCAGGAGTATGAATCACATCGCTCATTGGTTCCACCCTGGGGCCTGGGGCTGTACCCCAGGTCAACAAGTGTACCCTCCAGGTGAAGGAGGCTCATTTTGGTGCAGTGCAATACTCTGGGGAGGGGTGGCACTGGCAGCCAATCCTCATAGTGGCTGCAGTGACTCCCTGGTGGTGTAGTGGTTAGGATTCGGTGCTCTCGCTCTCATAGCGGCTGAGGGAGGAGAAGTCCACCCCAAAAGGGGACTGTTCATGGTACCAACAGCATCCATTACACCTGTGAACTTCTCCCATTTGTATCCTGAATGGCAAACACTTCCATGAAATTCTTCTCAAATTCTTTCTCCAGTCTAATTCCCATTAGGCCAAAGTAATTGCACTAAAAAAAAAAAAAAAAAAAGACAAAAATAATGACAGTCACTATTAGTATCTTAGGATGCCTTGCAATTGACAATGATCAAAATCTTGCTTTGAGCACCTAAATGACATTAACCGGGTTAAGATTAAATACTCATGTGGCTAAGAGTAACCTCTGTGTCCTAAGTGCATGACTATTTATTATTAACTACACAGAAATGGGAAAATCATTACCGTGCTTGTGGACTCTTACTCACTGGTTTGGATTGTTTACTTTAGTGATAGTTAGAAAAGTAATTTAAGGTCTTTGTAATAATCAAATAGTACAGATGTGTAAGTGCCACTTCTATTCCCCTCTGGTGACCCCTGTTAACTAAATGGTTCATTCACACGCAAAGGAATCTGGAGTTTGGGATTTCTGAGAAGTTTGAGTGAGTATAATTGGGGAGAGAGAAGAAGCACAGTAGGATTTTAGGACCCAGTTCTCTTCCCCCTTTGTTTGGAGCAGGGAGGATGCTACTGTTCTCAGTGGGAACCCCGAGTCTTTGAGGAGAGGAATGAGCTCTCAGCGTCCTGGGGTTCTGGTGGCAGGGACACTTTTACTCTCCATTCTGAATTTAAAAAGCCACTCACTTCCAGAACCTTTGCTTATACAGGCTTGTGATAAGATGAGATCAACTATAAAATGTCCCAGCACCAGGAAATGAGGGCTAAGAGACTCAATGAAAACGAAAACAAAACAAAACAAAAATGAGATGGGAGCAGGAGAGCCACTTACCTTGACACATGCCCTGTGGTTCTCAAAGATACGATACATGTCCATCATGAACAACCCCACTTCGTGGTAACTCCGCTCATTTAGTTTCTTCTTGATTTTGTTAAACATCTTAAGTTCCTTTACGCATTGAGGAATCTCCTTTTTCTGGTGAAAACAAATATCATTGAGAAAATTTCTCACATACTTCAATGTCTGCCTTGTGTGGATTCCCCGTAAAATGCAGCAGAAATACAACAAGGTAAAGACAACAGCAGCTCATGCCCTCACTCCCACGGGCTTCAGATCACAAATCCCACAAGTGCCCATGTCAAGGTCAGATAACATCATGGCGGCCTGTAATCATGGAGTGTGATTGTTACTCACATAAATATCACGTGGAATCTTCTTAAACATGGGGCCGCCTAAACGGCAATAGACTTTCAAGAGGAGGAACTCACATCTCTGAAAAACAAGGAGGCTGTGAATGAAAAGCAGCTTGGAGAGAACAGCCCACATGCATGCCTAGGCAGAGGCATGACCATAACAGACTTCTGGAAGTTTCCCCAAACAGGTATGTCTGTAGGAACCAGTCATGGAACAGCTGAGTCAGTTTTTTCTGCAAACAAGTTCTAGTTTCAGTGTGGTTGAAACATGGCTCAGAAGAGCAGGCTCCCCTTGGGCCTTCCGCCTCCCCCTGTGACTGACTTCTCATGTGTGAGCAGAAAAGACAAGGCCTGGGGTTTGAATCTGACTCACCAACTGCTCCTCAGGTCCCATCTTCCTCGCCAGGACCTCAGATCCCATGTGACACTCCTGACTTCTTGTAGACATCTTCATCCTGCAGAAGGTGCAACTCCCTAGGCTGTGAGAGGTGGGGTATAAGTGAGCAAGGGCAAGGCCCCTGGAAACAGCCAGCATTCCTACTGCTGCCACTGTTGATGAGCACAGCTGAGGAACAAAGGAGACACTTCCATCGTCTCCAGGACCCCCACGTAGGATCTAAGCTGCTGACTCCCCTTCCCTCATTGAGGGTAGCAGCTGGCAAGTCAGTGGATGGAGGGTGACCTCAGAGTGAGTGGTGACCTCTCTTTCCCCATCTGAGCTGCTGCGAGCACAAGAAGCCCCACCCACCAGGCCCGATTGTGGGGAACTGGGCCGTAACTCCCGGGGGCCTCAGGCCTCCATTAGCCTGTTGAGAACAAGGCAAAATGAGGGAACCAGGCCAAGTTTCTGTCTTTTCTGAAAAAGCACAGAACACAAACCAGTGGCATTGCCACCCCTGTGAACAGGAGTCCTTGCTGGAAAAGTTCTAGGAAAGGACAGCAGCAGCATGTAGGCAAAGGACCCCGCCACTGGCCTCAGCGTCCCAGAGGAGAGAGAATGGTACCCTCCTGCTGCCAATGTCTGTAAACAGCTCCCCGGATCATGCTGGTGGAGCCCATGCCTGTGGTCCTGCTCTTCCCCATCAGGACACAAGTAGGAACTCTGCAGGGGGAGGGTGACTGGCAGGAAGAAGGATTCCTAATAAGGGAGGAGGGGACCGCATCTCACAAACCTCTGAGTTGCCATAGGTGGGAGGTGACAGTTCTCATGAAAGAATCTCGCACAAGTACCACAGCAGGACAGCTTTCCTCTTTTCTGGCAGATCTCACACACAGCTGAGTTTTTCTGCTAGAAGGTAAAACAATATATCACCGGTGAGACCCCACAGACCAGCACGATGGGCATCTAGAACTCACAGCCGTTTGTGAACCTGCAGGGACACATGTGCTTCTCCCTGAGCTATGAAGGGACAGCATGGAGTGGAGATTTCAGAAGAAGAAATCGTGGTCTGCAGTGACATTCAGGAGGAGGGATCTGTGTGCTACAGCAGAAACTTGGCTCTATAAACTCAGAGATTATAACACAGAAAGACTAGCAACAAAACAAGACAATGATTTTATATGAATCTGAGTCATTTTTGTTACCTTGCAGATAAAACAAGGTCCTGAAATAGAGTCAATGGAATTGTAACAGCCATATGAGATGTCAGATGGGTAGTAGAGTGTGGTAGGGGGGTTATCACTTTGTGAGGGGTGTATATGTCTAACTATTATATTGTTTGGTATACCTGAAACTAATAAAAAAATTAAAAAGAAAAAAGAAAGGAACAAGAGAAACAAACAGACAAAAACTCATAGATACAGAAAAAAAACAAACAAAACAAAACAAAAAACAAGGTCTGAAATAAAATGTTAAATCATTTGCCTACACCATAGTGACTAAAATGACTTGTGGAAAGATGGTATATTGAGAATTTAATAAGACAAAATAAACTTCTAGGTAAGGACTATATCCTGTTTTCGTGGCTATTTGCTCCCCATGAGCTGAAGGGCCTGGGAGGGCTTCCTGGACTGTAGATTCTGTGCCTAGAGGGGCCCTGGGGCTGTGACAGTGCCTTTGGGTTGATAAGACCATGGGCACAGATGACCACGAGGGCGCTGGTGAGGATGGAGCTCTTTGGTTCCTTCCCCATGGGAGCCTGGGGGAGATTGTGAATCAATTGGTCTGGATTGAAGCACAGGCATTGTATTTTTTTAAGTCATAAAGAGTAATTTGTGTAACAGTATCATCTATGGACTATTATACAATTCTATGTCCAAGTGATAGGTCAGGCTGATTAAATCAGAATTTCACTGAGGGTGGGATCCAGGCAGCGCTATTTTACAAAGGTCTTCAGGGGATTTCAGGGTACAGGCTGAGTAGGGATTTAGCCAGAGCAAGTGTGGTTATTAAGGCAGGGGTATTACAAGTCAATGTTGAATTGGCCTGTAATATCTCTCCCAGGATAGATTATTAACAGGGGTGAGGGTACCCTTTCCAAAACAGTTGCCCTCTCCTCCCCACCGACTCTTGGCCATGGGTAGTGTGACATGACTTTCTGTGTCTCCATCCACCCCAAAGGACCACAGCATACAGGATCCTGGATCCATGGAAGTGTCCCAGAGAAGAACTCCACAACATTCTGCAGCTCTACTAGGACACAGCCTCAAAGATAAAATAAATCAAAGGTCCCTGGTACTGCAATTCTTCTTCCTGAAGGTCACCTCCCCTGCCCCTCCATCCAAATCCCAAGGGTCAGCTGACTGATTTTTCAGAGGTAACCGACTACCGCCCACTAGACTTACGTTGCTTTTGCATGTTCAGTGGAATGACTGGGCTCCTTCCCTTCAGGCAGCCTCAGCTTTTAGCTCCAGCCCAGGGCAGAAGGGTCAGAGGCAAGTGTCATCCACTGGGCAATGACCTGAGAGGTAGCATGTCACTGCCCACCTCTTTGTATGGCCTAGAATACCCCTCCCCTCCCCATCAGTTATTCTCCCATGTCAGACAATAAAACTGAAAGAATTCTTTTTTTTTTTCTGAGAGATTAAGAATGATTTTTTTGTTTGTTTTTTTGTTTGTTTGTTTGTTTTTTCCCCTTTTAACTTTTTTATTTTTATTTATTTTTTAAATTTATTGGGGTGACAATTGTTAGTAAAATTACATAGATTTTGAAAGAATTCTTGATGTCAAGGTATTATTTCAATCTTCTGTAATGGCCAATAGGTATTCAGTATGCACGTGACAATTATATGGTGAATCAATGAACAGATGAGTATTGTTCACTTAGGTAAAGAGATTATTTGCTATCTCATAAGCAAATAATAGCATAAAATAAGTGATTGTTCTGGATGAGTTGATCAGATTATTTCACAACACAGCAGCTGTCACCAGGTAGTATACATGGCCATTGTCCGGAGACAGGAAACTGACATCTGGTGCTGAGAGTGAAACTGATGTTTCCAGAAGGAAGGGGGCTCCATTAGCAAGAGGGGTTCTGAGAGGCACAGAGGACCCACAGAGGTAGTACTGGGTCCTGAGATCTGTCACTTTGGGGAACTTCTGTTCTTAATGAAGGAGACAAAATGTAGAGGGATCTGCAGCTTGTTACTGCCAAGTATTGCAGCTATGGACAAGGAACTTGCTGGCTCTTTCAGGTCATCTACACTAAGTCTTGACACCTGAGGAGTGGTAGACACACTGCTCTTTAAAGCAGTCAGTGAGCAGGTCAATCACTAATTCCCTTCAGCAAACCCAGTGGGTGAAATGTCCCAAGGACTGTAGTTCAAACCATCCAGAACATCAGACAATGTAAAGGCCTGGACCTCACATTCCCGGTGGACCATGAAATGCCCGTGGCCAGCGATGCGTGACCTATCTTAGGGACCTGTGAATGTCCTGGATGGCCACTGCTATCTGCACTATGAGAATGCCAGTTCTCACCTGCCTCTCCTTCTCTAGTTCTCACTCTATCCCTCACGGAAAATCCATTACCACGTCCTGAATATACACTGCGCTTAACATGTTTGTTTGTTGCCTCCATAGCCTTTTTTCACAAAAGGAGAAATCACTTTCACAGATAGAAAGGAGGTCTGCACAGCCCCTGAGGTGGAGCCAAAGAGGTGACATCAAAGTAAACAATTTTCCAGGTCAGGCCCTTAAACAAAATATAGCAATCTACAATCCTCATGAAGAGCAAATAATTTCCACTTGACAAATAATTCTGTGTGTCTGCGTGTATATTTTAGTGAAAAATGGAAGAGATGTAAAGACTGTAAAGAGAATTATGCTTTTAGATGCCTGTCTTAAAGAATGGTATATGGTTTCGTATGTGTCCCAAGGTAGACTGTCTACTAGACCTGGTTTATCTGATTGATGGTGAGCAAACTTTTGCTTCATCAGATTTCATTAAAGGTAGAAAACTGATGAAAAATATCTGACTTTGAATTGAAGATGACCCTGTGACCTAATTAAGCAATGCTTTTATGTATTTTATAATTATATTGCTTTTACAATTTTGACACCCTTACAATGTTTGCATCGACAGCTAAAACTCATCTGAGATCTCTTTTGATGGCTCCTTATCACCTCCATCACAAATGGTTTACCTTTCAAAGAAGACCTTGCATATAACATAGTGTTCAAAGTAGCAACTGTGAAGACATGTGGAATAAAAGGCAGGTAGAGAAGAGGAGGATGCTTAATTATAATAACACAATTGAGAAATCGTAAAAAAAAGACGCTGAACATATAAAACCAGTTATGTATAAGAACTTGTACAAAGTAACAATCACCTTTTTTTTCCCACTGTGTGTTCTTGGAAAGTCAGGTAGAAATCCTTTCTGAAAGAGAAGATTCAAGTAGCTGGTTAGCCTGTATTTCTGTCTAGTAAGTATGGCATTTTCAACCTCCTCGTAAATATTTCAACCTGAAAGTCCCTCTGTCAGCTCAAACTCAGGGTGTCTAAATGAGAAATTCTCTCCCTCTCCTCACCTGTCCTTCTTCTACAATTCAGTCAGTGATAGCTGGATCATCTTTAGAACCTTTTCCCTGTCTTTCGTTTTTCTTTTTTTCCCTTAGGTTGTGCGAGGTTTTCCTTCACAATATTATGACACCTCTCATCTCTTTTCCATTCACACCGGTGCCACTCAAACTTGAGTCCTTTACCAGAGTTATTCAATCAACACACACTTATCCCATCCTGTCTGGGTGTCAGACACTCTGGACAATCTTGACCACACAAAAATGGACAAACCCTAGAGGGTCTAAGGAGAAAAGGGAATACATGGAAGGATAAGTATACAACAGTGTAAAAAGGACATTAATAGTGTGTTCAGGGGCCCAGGGAAGGGATGTCCAAGGCCAGGTCAGTCAGGGAATATTCAGAGACAAGTGACATCCAAGCTGAGCATGGTACACTGAGTATAGTTTTGTTGGGGCTGAAAGACAGGGAGGTCATTCAAGGCCCCATGGCTGAGATACTGTTTTAAATATGTCACTTCACACCTCGGGAGACCTCATTGGTTCTGCATTGTCTATGTGATGAGTTTAAACTCCTTAGCTGGCATTAAATCCCTTCACAAACCACTCAGTTGGTGGATTACCCCACATCACACACAATCTGTCTACCTCAACCGACGGAGCTACGATAGTCATGGTTTTAGTTTTCGTGCCATTCTTTCTCCGGAGTGTCTTCTTCCTTTCAGTGCGTAAAGTTGTCTGCAAGCCCTCCCTCCGGCCCCCCGACCCCCCAGTCAGAATGAACTTCCCTCCTCCAAGCTCCCGCATCTATACTGACAGAGCTCCCTTTACAACACTGAAATGCTGCCTTGTAGTGAGATGTGAGTGTGCGGTCCCAGTCCCCAGTGAGAGGGTAAACTCAGGGGCCTCAGGGCTTTAGCTAGAACTCAACAAGTATTTGGTGAGCAAATAGTGACCTTATCTTAGGTGCAACAAAGAAAGTCACATCTCCCGCCCCCTGCCACTGGAATACCTCTATCAGCCATTTTATTGGTCTCCCACTACAGCGCACACTCAGCTTCCAGTGACTTGATTTTTTGTAGCCTCCTTCAATTTCAAATTCCCTGGGGGTGAACCAGTTTCCGTCCTCTCTCTTTATGGACTTCACCATACTTCCTGTAGATGAATGAGGGAAAGTTAGTGCTGAAATCTCTGTTCCCAGAGCTCTCACCATACTGGATCTGGAGCCATGCAATGTGGGCTCAAGATCAATAGCCAGAGAGTCGGGCCTCCCCTGTCAGATTTAGAATCCCGAAACCCAGAGTGTAAGTCCCCTCCAAGGAGATTTCTGCTTTGTGTGCACATCTCTTTGAACTTTGGGCAACTAAAAATTGATCATTACCATCAAAATCAACCTTATAAAATTATTTCAAAATCACCTAGAAGGAAAAGTAAGTCATTCTGAAGTAAGGCATTCTGAACAATGAGAGGATTTCAATTTGCTATTGAATTCTGGGACAGAGAGCAGGCGAGACTTTCTCATGGCCCTGGGGCAATGTGGAGGCAGAAGCGAGGGTTGGACTGAGATCCCAGGTGGGGCCCTGCAGCTCAGAATGGCACCACGGCAACATCTGTGTCATCTATTACAACATTTTCCATCCAAGTTTAATGGCATTATTGACCAGAGATTTTTCCAACCCTGAAATCACGAGTAGCTGACCTTAAAATAATTGTGAATTATTGTTCAGTAGAAAATTTAACTTATATACCAAAGATAGTCATACACTTAATAACATTAATCATTAGGGAAATGCAAATGAAAACCACAACGAGAGACTACATCACACCCACTAGTATGGCCATAATAAAAAAGGCAGACAATAAATATGTGTTCGTGAGGACTTGGGGGAGTTCTCAGACATTGCTGGTGGGAATATAAACTGCTGTGTTACTGTGGAAAATAGTTTGCTTTTTCCTTAATAAGTTAAACATAGAATTACCATATGATCCAGCAATTCAACCCCAGAGTATATACCCAAAAGAATTGGAAAAAAAAAAATAGTGCTTACAGCTCTTTTTGAATTTGTCTAGTAGGTCTTCTGGTGTCTACCAGAAGACCCCCGCCCCCATCCCTTTAAAAAAAAAAAAAGAATTGAAAAAATATATCCACACAAAAACTTTACACGAATATTCAAAACAGTGTTATTCATAACAGCTGAAGAGTAAAACAACGCAAACTAATAATAAACAAAACATTGTATCTCCATGTCATGGAATATTGTATTATTTGACAATAAAAGGAATGAATGAATGAAACTTGAAAATATGCTGAGTGAAAGAGGCACGTGTTATATGAGTCAATTGATATGAAATGCCTAGAATAGGCCAATTATAGAGCAGAAAATACATTAGTGGTTGCTTACGGCTGGGTCGTGGGGTGAGGTGGGAAAGGGCATTCACTACTGGGAGGTGTGGTGTTTCATTTAGTGGGGGACAAAAATATTGTAAAATTAGATTGTGATGATGGTCGTATAATCTTATGAATATATAACACAAACAAATAAACAAACAACCCAACAAAAAATTCTACACTCTAAATGGTGAATTGTAATGTATGAGTTATATCTTAGTAAAGCTGTTTAAAAATAGTGCAAACATTGCATTATGATGCAAACATTGGTAATAATTGGTGTTTACATAACCATAATGAGAGAAATCTGATATGATCCATCATAAGAGACAATGATTGCAAAACTTTGTAATTTAAAAATCACAAAATATTTTACATTTATTATGTAAATTAACTCTCAAAGTCACACCATATGGGCAGGTTTTAAATTATTGCTCCTTTTTCAGACTCAGAAAGGTCCCCTTCTTTACTTGGTCACTCTTGGTATAATTGAGGCTGGGACTAAGGATTTCTGATTCTAAATTCTGTGATCTTGTCACTACACCAAGCACCCTGCCCTGGTGATCGTTCTCCGTAGGACATGAATGTGGAGGCTGAGGGCCTCTTCCCTTTTTATTTCTGATTCAAGTAAAATATACAATATTTTCACCCATAGACTGAAGTCCTTGCACTTCTCTTTGTTTTTTTGGGCTTCCTCATAGACACTTCCATGTGGGCACTTGATATGTACCGTTTCTTAAAGTGTGAAAATATCATCTTAGGAATCCCTTCCTCCTTCTCTCAAGCCAAACTTGGGTCGCACTTCCTTGAACGATGTGTAATTCACATGGGGAATTCCATTATTTCTTGGGAACCTACATATAGGAATTGTAAATTAAAGTAGACTATGAAACCTACCTTGTTTGAATTTGTTTTTATGCAACATCCCCTTCATTTCACCACAGGTCACAGGAAGTATTTCCCAATGAAAATTCACACTTCCATCTGTGTGCTTTTTGAATCCTGAAAGAGAAGACTTCTTCATTCTGTCTCATTTTACAATTGCCCATTACCCCTTCTGCCATGTTGAGGCCGTTCCTATAAAGACGTAGGGGTACTTAGGAAACTTTATTCCACAAATCTCTAGAGTTTCCAAGTCTTTCTTTTGGTGGCATTTTTGATACATAACTACAGAATGTCCACTTTGATTTTTGTCTCAAATCTCACACAAAACAGAATGCTTTAGCAGAAACACCAGGCATCGATAAAACTCTCTTAACTCCCAATGTAGTCAGCCCACTGGTTCTTGTATGACAATGAAACATACAGCTGCTGTCACAGTTCTGCAGGGGACTCTCCAGCTACACTATTTCACTGCAGTTAGGTAGCAGGAGACAAAGCCAGAGACCGGAGATGCCTCTTCCTATGTGAGTTCACTGAGTGAGCAGAGAAAGGGTAATGATGGTATCCTGATGGAGATGGTGTCTGCCTGCAGTTTGTGTTCTCTGCTTTGTCTCATTTTTCCCTCACGTCAGTTTTCTCCATAGCTGCAAGAAGAGCACAGGGAGTGCTAGAACAACCTGTGAATTACATGGCTGGCTGGTCCATGGCAATGTGACCATGGTGGGCCCTTCTTCAGAAGCTACACCCAAGACACTGTCTGTCTAACTCTGTGTCTTCATCTCCTCCTGTCCCATACTCCTCTATTATGGCTCTGTGGTCACTGAAGACAACCGTCCCCAGAAAGGGATCAGCTCCTTCCTGCATCCTCATCAGGACAAAAGCAGCGGATGATAAATGGTGTTATGTAGACCAATTCTGAAAGTTCTGGGTTCTGTTCTGACCACCATTGGTAATGATGTTTCGTTCTTCCCCAACCAGTGTGGAGGGCACAGCCTTGGAGTGCTGAGGGGATTCAGATTTAATGTAGGTTATACTTTATGGAAATTCCTTTGCCCTGCTTACACCTGACCCTTCTGGATGAAAATTCTGAGTGAGAATAGGAGATAACTGGGGAAGAAAGATGAAGTTACAGTCCGTGGAATGGTAACTTCCCACACAGATTTTGTGGGAAGAGCAAAAATCCAGGTAACTGAGGAGGAAGCACCTAGAAGGTATGGGAGATGGAGGAGCATTAATGATATCTGTCTTTCAGAAGTGCCCTGAATTCTTCTTTCTGGAGAAAAACGCCTTGGTACAACTCTTCCACCATAAAGCTGCTAAGTCTGCCATTTTGTATCAGATACAAGGAAATGGGGGCTGGTGCCCGCTCTGCACATCCCATGCAGAATACATCAGGACAGTGACCCCACACTGATTTTCAGTTATTCAGTGAAGGCTTGTGGGAGGACAAATGCCATTTGGTTGGTGTCACGGACAGAGAGGACAGATTGGATGGACTGCCCTCAGGCAGCCCTCAGGCTTCATCAAGGACTAGACACAGTGAAGAGAACGGCAAACTCTAAGGCTTATAACTGGCCAGGAGCCCACATTGGAGGCACTGTCCATCTTCCCCCAGCTGATGTATGTCTCCTTAGAGACCTTAACAATTGTAAATGCTTCCCTTTCATGGGCACCACATTCACTTGCCTCTGATGCCAACATGGTGACTTACATTTAGAATGTGATCACTGGAGACCTAAAAGAATCATGGTTTATGAAATTAGTTAAATGTGGCAGGAAACAAATTAAATGGATTTGGTCCCAGTCCCCACTGGTCAGATTAATCAGAGTGGCTGGTGGATTGGTGTTCTCATGGGAAATTGCCAGAGTCTGCTGGGTGAGGTGAATGTGTTGGGAGGCGATTTTCTGTGGCATTTCCACATGCCTCACACTATCTTTTCAAAGATGTTAGGATAACAAAGCACCTTGGAAACAGCTAGAAGGGTTAATGCTGTTTCCTGTCCAGTATAAAATAGAGAACATTTCCCTCCTGAAATATTCCATGATATTAAAGTCTCCCTCTCCTCCCCAGAGGAGATTTCTTAAGTTCCAGGGTGATGGTCATTTCTGTGTCTTGATAAAGATTTGGATTGTACAAGGAGAATATTTCAATCACAAGTATTAATATTTGTGCATCTCAATACAAATTTTATCTCAAAAGACAAAGAAAATTACTGCAAACAAATGTTGAGGTCTAGTTAACAACATGCATGCTGACATGTTTGGGGGGGACGTGCACTGATGTTGGCAACTATGAAATGTTTCAAATTTGAAGATAGTTAGCATATGGAAAGAGAAATGGATAAATGAACAGAAATGTGATAAAGCAAGAACAGTACATGTTAATTGTGAATCAATGTTTATTGACTGTAAAATTTCCCATTTTCTGTACCTTTAAAATATTCATAATTCAATAATGGAGAGAAGAAATTTTGGTGACAAAGAAAAGCTTATTAACCAAAAATGTCAGTTACAATAAAAGGAAAATATTCATCAGTCACACAATAGATTCTAGAAGACAATGAAGTGATCACATTATTATGCTGAGAAGAAATAAACATTCACCTAGAATTTTTCATTTAAAAATTCTATCAAAATAAAGGCAAATTTGCACATATAACACTTGGTAGGTTTGCCACTTAGATACCCTCACTAAAAGAACCAGGTGTGAGTTCAGGTCGACAATAAGTGAAACCAAAGGAAAAAAATGATCAGATCATAAAATGATGAAAAACTCGTTTCAGTAAATATTGACTGCAAAATGATAATAATTTAAAAATTTACAATTACACGAAAATAAACAAAATGTTAAACAGCAATAGCTTAATGATAGAGATAGGATGTTCAATTTGAGGGAATTCATACTAAAATCCTTGTCATTTTTTGAGATTAGGGCATGGTTAAAGAGATTACAGAAATTTATCTCCAATTTCCAAACCAGCAGAGAAAAAAGGTAGAATATAGAATTCCATCTCAATTGATCAGAAAGCAGGAAAGAGACACAAAAACCCACAAAAAGAATGTTTAGCAATAAAATGGAATATAAAGGTCCACATATATCGGGAATCGTGATAAAAGTAACCAATGAAATTTAACTATTAAAAGATTAGGATTATCAGAGAAGATTACAAAAAGCTAAGTGTCATTACAAGAGACATAAAACAAAGCTGCATAGGAGGGCTTAATGAAAAAGGAGTAAAAAACATAAAACAGAAAAGATAGTGTAACAATATTAGTAACTCGCAAAAGAGATTTGAAAGCAAAAAGCATTAATAAGAATAAAGAGGAACACTCTGTAACTATAAAAGAAGAAATACGCTAAGTTATAACAGTCATGAACAGCCTCCAACTATTTAAAATAAAACAACAGTAAAAGGAGGGATTGGCAAATACACAACCATGTGGCATTTAACACATCTCTATACAAACCTGATGGAACAAATACAACCTAATTTGCTATGGACCAATAGATTTAAACAACAAAGTTGTGCTTGTAAAAGAGGGTGTATATGGAAGAAGCCAGAGTCCAACAAATAGTTGAAATGTACATTATTTTAAAGTGACATAGAACATTTACAAATACTGATCACAGATTAGGTTCCAAAGGGACTTTCATCAAATTTTAAAGAATTAATGAAGTCAAGGCTTTATATTGTGTTCCAAACATAATTTTTAATTCTTAATTTACTAACAGAATATCTGGATTCAGGGAAACGTCACAGTGCAGACAAAATACTGTAGTTCATAATTTCCCTTAGAGCTGGCAAGACCACCAGGTTAAGATTTGAAGAGTGAGGTGAAAGCAGAATATTACGGGAAGAAGCGACCTCTAGGAAAGCATCACACAAAAGGGATAGACCTCTTCAGGAAGATATCTTTTGCTTTTCACCATTTCTCCTTTGGGTAGCCTAGAACACAGACATGTGACTGAAGCTCAGCAGGCACCTTGGACAACGATGTGATCTTGAAAGTGGCTAAACTGAAAGGTAGAGGAAGCTTCAAAATGCACAGGGCCTAACATAGCCAAAACTATTTGGAAAAGGAGAAACAAAATTGTAGGTCTTACTACCTGATTTCCAGACTTATTGTAAAGCTAGAGTAATCAAGATGGCATACTACTGACATAAGATGGACATATAGATAAGTAGAACAACAAAAGAAGTCCAGAAATACACCCAAATTCCTATGGCCAACTGACATTCAAAAAAAAAAAAGTCAAAGCAATTAATTCAGTATAGAAATGATAGTCTTCAATACACGATGCTGGAACAATTAGATATCCATACGCCAAAAGAAAACAAACCTTAGCTAATGTCATATGCAAAAATTAAACTGGATCATGGATCTACATGTAAGAGCTAAACCATAAAACTTCGTGAAGAACACATAGGATCTTGAATCAGACTAAGATTTCTTAAACAGAAACCCAAAATCACAGATTATAAAAGAAAAAAATGGTTAGACTTCATTAACATTGAAAAATTTTGCTCATCAACAAATTGAACCAAGAAAATGAAAAGGTAAGCCACAGACTATAAGACAACCAACAAAGGACTTGAATCCAGAGTATATAAATAACCCTTTTACCTAAAGAAATGAAGAGATAATCCAAACAGATGAGGGCAAAAGATGATAATACACTTCACCGAATGAGATCTATTGATGGCAAGTAAGTACATGAAAAGATGCTGAGCACTATTAGTCATAGGGAAATGCAAATTAAAACTACAAGGAAAAAACATTACACAACCACTAAGAATGACTAAAATAAAAAAATAAACTAACGGTAGCAAGTACTGGTGAGTATGTGAAGCAATGCAAACTTCATATGTTGCTGGTGGGAATGTCAAATGGTGTAACCACTTTGGAAAACACTTTGGAAGATTCACAAAGTGTTGAATGTGCACTTATGCTCATATCGCCCTACTACTTGTAGGATTTATCCAAGAAAAACTAAAACATATGTCCACCCAAACATTTGTGTGAACATGCTCCTAGTAGCTTATTTTGTAATAACGCCAAACTGGAAATAGCTCAATGCCTATCAATAGAGCTATTGTTAATAGATAAGCAATTACCCTGTAGACAAGGTAATACTTCTCGGTAATAAAAATGGAGTAACTACTGATACACACAACAATGTGGATGTGTCTCAAAAGCATTATGCTAAGTGAAAGGGAACAGACATAAATTAACTACATAGTGTATGAACTCATTTATATGAAATTCCAGAAAGAAAAACTATAGTGACAGAAACAGATCAGCTGTTGTCAAGAGCCAGAGAATGCAAAGAGCAACACAAGTGGACTTTGGGGAATGACGTTCTATGTCATGATCATGATAGTATTTACATGACTATAAACATATCCAATTAAACATATCCAATTAAAATTGTAAGGTGATGAATTATATTGTATATAAATTGTATCTCAGCAAAGCTGACAAGAAAAGTAAAAGCATGCATGATCTATATAATGAAAACTATAGAACTTTGTTGAAGAACAAAAAAGGTGACCCGAATGAATGCAGTTTCCAAAAACATGTTCCTTATTTCCTTCTGAGTCCTCCTCACTCATCAGGCTTTTAACCTCCATATTTATACTGACATCTGTTCAGGATGATTTACGGATTCTCTGAGATAATACAGGTTTTCTGCCCCATGCTCTTCACCTCCTTCTGAGTCCTCACTAACAATCTTTAGCATCCACATTTCTACAAACAAACTGCTCAAGGCAATCTAGGCTTTTTCTATCATTCTACTTACAATTCTTCAAGCCTCCACCCACTGCCCAAAGCCACTGCCACATTTTAGAAATGTGTTAGAGCCATAACCCACTTCCAAGAACCAAAGTCTGTAGTAGTCCTATATTTCTGCCATCACAATTTACTACAAATAGTGGCTTAAAACAACACAAATTTGTTATCTTACAATGAATGTCAGTTAGAATTCTGACATAGCCCTCATTGGCTAAAATCAAGTTTTTAGTAGACTTTCATTCCTTTCTGGAGGATATAGGAGACAATCTGTTTCCTTGATTTTCTTATTTCTTAAGGTCACCCACATTCCCTAGTCCCTTCTTACTTCTTCAAAGCTAGCAATATTGCATCTCTCTGACCATTCTTCCATAGTCACTTCTCCCTCTCTCTACGGACAAGAAGGTTCTCCACTTTAAGGCCTATGGGAGTATATTGGGCCCATCCAGGTAATCCAGGACAATCTCCCCCATCTCAAGGTCCCTTGTTTAATTATATCAGAAAGTCTTTTTCCCACGTAAGAGAACAGATTATAGGTTCCAGGGATTAGTACATGGACATCATTGGGAGGCATCATTCTGCCTACCACAATATTGTAAATAATAATAATGATGAAACTCCGGCATGAGAAAACTCACTTCTAACATCAAAAGCAAGTAAAATCATTCTTACCTCTTTTCCTCTTGGCTTTTCCCAAAGTAGAATTGTTTCCAAGATTCATAGTATCTAGAAAATAATAGGTGGTGGTGACAAAACAGAAATGAATAAATAAAAGTTACAAATCTTAGGATGGCTTGAGTTTAATAGAGATGTTTGATTTATTTCTTCTGAAAACCTACTAAATTGAGAAGTAGGAGCCCAGGATGGGCCCTGAGTCTTCTTTATTTCTCAATAGCACTTTGAAAAATACTCTTAAATATCTCTGTACTTCAGTTCAGTCAGGGATAGGAATAGGTATTGTATCCTGTTTAGGTCTTAAGATTTTTGTGAGACGTCAGAGACCCCTCTGCTGTGTCCTCAATGATTGTGTGGAACAGCGGAACTAATTTATCCTTTTATTTGTGTAAAAAATAAACTTGTACTGCACTTGAGCCATTAAACTTTCATACCAATTAGCCCAGCCCACTTACTTCAAAATGTTTAATGTACATCATCTAAAATCTCAATAAATTAATTTTTTTATCTTCAGGAAAAAACAAAAATATTTGAATCAAACTTTACTAACAAAGAAAGATATTTGTTACATCAAAAGTTTTTACTGCTTTTAACTCTTTTCTAATTGCCTGTTCCCTAAAAAGATTTGTTTTCGGTGTCCACAGTATATGGAAGTAAAGGAACACACAGCCAGTAACCTATAACTAAAAGAGTTAAATTTTATGACTCCTCACATTGTAGAAGAATTTGGAACATAAAGATGAGATGATGATTATTTCTGTCTCTTCCCATCTAAAGGAAAGAGATCACTACGAAATGGAGCAAAAATCCACAATTTTTTCGCCCATATACAAAAATCAAAGAAGTTTTGAAAACCAACATTTTTTCTTGGTTTGCAGCTAACTAATTTGGCAGTGAATCTGCACTTGAGCTGCCATGAGTCCCATAAAATCTTTATTTATCACACTTGTGAATTCCCACAATTTGCCGCAAAAACATTAATATTGTATATGTAAGATTGGAATTCTTCCCCAGACCCTGTTGGGTGTTTGTAACATATAGGATGTAAACCACAGTGTCTTTCTAAAACAATAAAACATTATTATTTTACATCTGGCTTCAGAGGTTTTGAATAAAGAATTATGGATGTTTGCTAAGGGTCCAGGCTGTTCATTCTGCCTCTTCTGGTAATTTTCCATGTGTAATATGTAAAAGATCCTTAAAAGTTTTCATGAAGGAATTTCTCCTATGTGGAATGGGGGTAACTACAGCATCTGGCCTACCTTTTAGATTGTTGTAAATGTAAAAGGATATTTTTTCTTTTTTCAAAGATATTTTCAAATATCATGATATAGGCCAATATGTTGGAGGTCACGTGTCAAAAGTTATAAATTAAATTTGATGGTAATAACTAGAAGCTTTTCCTTCTTTCAATAGACTGCAGGACAAGAGTTTTTGAGTTTTGAACAAGTTTGTGAAAAAACTGAACAATTGGTGACTATCTCACTTTCTCTGCTCTCTACAAAATAGGTGGTGAGTAGGGATGGACATTACTCTATAATCTAATACTTCCAGGGATAATACGTCTGAGAACATGTACTAAGACGGCACTGCCATTCAACTGGGGCCATCTTGTCAAGCCTGAATTCATAATGATTTCTTTCTTTGCAGTTTTCAAAATGGCCACATGAGATCAATGCCGACAATGGGCTCCCAGGTGTGGTGTGTGCTCAGAGAAACAGGAGCTCTGAACTGAGGCTCCTGATGTCCTGGACCCAGTGCTGGCCGTCCTTACTCTTCTCATCAGGATCACTTCTCAGGCTAGAGCTCCCGGCTCCTGGGTTCTCCTTCACACTGGACTGTAAAGAGTCTTCATGTCTTCTCTCTGCAGAAGAAGCAAGTGTCCCTTGAAGGTCACAGTGTATGACAAAGGCATTAACAGAGAAAATACTAGGGAAGCTGTGAAAACCAAAGGCAAGACTGTCATTTTCTCAGACCTCCACGATCTGCCTTTTGTATGCATGTGTCTTCTAGGTCAATAATTTATTCTTCACTGTCCCCAGAGTCTGGGGCTGAGATATTTTACCCCTAGTAAAGGGAGAAAACAATTAATTGTTCTCAATAGTCTGACATATTCTATGACCACTAACATGTCAGATGAGCTTGTGATGACAACAATGTTTAAGGACCATTTCCGTCTCTTTTTTTCTACTGACACCAGTTCTGGTGCCCCGGCTCATAGTGCTGGGCTCCTTTCTGGCTCTCCATTTTAGTCTCCACGTGAATTAAACCCACTGCACGAGGCGCTGGTCCCCTCCCCTTCCTGCCTCTAACCAAGGCCCCCTGGGCTGCCTCCATGGGCCCTGATGACATGTCCCACACATTTGCCTGGTACCGTGATTCCCATTATACTTTCTTTCTGTCAGCCTTCCTTATTATGTCAGACGCCTTGTTATAGTCAGTCTTTGCTTGGGCTTGCCGTTCAACTTTTGGGTTAAAAGACATGTCTTTTCCTTCTTTATACCTACCAGATATACAGAACAAGAATTGACTTGCTTTCCATGGTTTGGTAGCTCCGTTCCTGGACTAAATTGTAATGAACGAAGAATTTTTATTCTTTTTTTATTCTGGCCTTCTTAAAAAGGAGTGGGCACCCCTCACTGCCATTAACAAGCCCTTGTCCCTGTAATGCCTCTGCAAGAGACAGCTTACCCCCACCCCATCCTTGCCAGCTGCTCAGCTCTGCCCCTCCCTTTATGCCTCTCATAACTCTGGGGTTTTTGCTTTTATTTGTGTGAGGAGAGGTCTATTTTTATCTGAGAGGGTTCCAGGGCCATTTTAATCATTGTGGACACCTTACCTTCTCTGTGGTATTAGGTACAGCACTTTGTGCCTTTTTCCTGGCTGCGGTCTCCTCAAATCGGACAATGAGTTGTATGCTCTCTCTTTACCTGGTCCATTCTTTCCAATTTTTCGTTCATTGCCCTTTATTCATTTTCTACATAGCTTTCATTGTGCCTCCACCCATTTTCGTTTCTTTGTTTGTTTATTGGTATTCATTTCCCTCTGTATCTCATTCTCTCTTCATACTCACTTTCTCTACACTTTTTATTACTGTTTCTACGGCCCAGCAGGGTCTAGAGTGAAGCAAAGGAGGTGTCTAGGACACAAAAAGTGCTGAGAGCGAGGGTCTCCTTAACTGTGCTCTAGGGTCTCCCTTACCTCATCCTAGACCTGGCCCTGCTGTCCTCTATGTAATATTTCAGTTTATCTATTCTGTTATGTTTCCCAGTCTCTTCTATTCTATCCCTGTTTCTTAATTATTATTGTGACCTGGAAATGCCTCTTCTAGATAATTTTGTCCCTTTATACAGAGGGTGCCAAAAGAGTGTATACACATTTTAAGAAAGAAAAAAACTGTATTAATATATGCCTATAACAAAAGATGAATACAAGTCACATTTGACTTCTGCAATTACAAAAGGTGCTCAGAGTGGTTACCATCAGCATCCAGCATCTGATTATGGCGAACTACTGCTTGAGCAATGTTGACCAAAGTGTCCACATGTATCCATTTTATTGGCACCCCCAGTGTTTTCTTCATGTCACCAATGATCTTCCCCTGTAATTTTGTTCACCACTTCGAGTCCCTGTAATTGCCTGTTCTCCTCCACACTCATCAAACCCAGTCACTCAGCCTTACCTGCTGGCTCAGAGTCTTGGGCACGTTGTTCACCTGCTTGTTGACTTTCTAGTGCATCATTGTTGTCACTGGTTGTGTCTTTTATCCTTGAGTTCATCTGCTCTGTTTCACAGAGGTGCTCTGAGAGTGCGTTTTCAGATGGGGTTGTATCTAAAACACATTTTGATTCATATTTAATTTGACCCCTGTATCACTCAGGATCCAACAGTAACAAATAAACCTCTCCAAGCTATTACAGTAGAGGGAATTGAATCGAAGGGGTTGGTTACACAGATGTGAAGAACTGAGAAGTCAAAATGGAAGAATAGTCATCAGAAAGCCATGGGAGGGATAATGGGTGAGCCCAAAGGCCAGGGTCACCGGATGGGTAGAAGCTGGACCATGTCTGACCTGCTTTGTGAAAAGTAGAGTCATGAGGGAGATGCAGCTGCTGCCAGAATTGTTGTCTGAGGCAACGGTGGGAAAATACCCGGGTTCTCCCTGGCTCCCACTCCTTATTCTCTTGCTAGTGTTGCCCATGTTTGGAACCCAGCAGGAAGCCAGCGAGCAAGAGCTGGCCAGCAAGTCTGCAGGGGCCAGTGGTCAGAGAGAGAAGGCAAAGCAGAGCAGGAAACGATAAGGAATGAATCCCGGCGCAAACCATCCAGGACCAGCACAGCCCCTTCCCCATGGCAACCCCCTCTGCTCACTATGATTCCAACAACCCATCCCACTCAATCCCACCAACCTCAATAGTGTATGAACGGATAAATACTTTTTCAGTGCATTTCGATTTTTTCATTTAGTGCTATTTTTTTAAAATATAGCAATTTATGTAAAGTATGATTTAAAAATAATTCTCAGAATATTAATATAGAACATGGGCCCTGATGCGTGCCTTGTGCCACATTCACAGTTCTTCGGAGCCTCCTCTTGGGGCGGTGGGCATGAGACACAGCCCTTCTCTCGTCTGCGCATGTCGCTGGGTCAGACTCTTGGACACACTTACCGGCGGGTTGGTGTGCATCATTTGGGTTATAATGTTCTTGCTTCCTCCTTCCCTCACGTCACACACACACACACACACACACACACACGAAATTCTTCTCTTCTGCTCATTACTAGTCACAATTCCTTCCACTAAAACTTTCCTGTTCCCACAAGCTGCCCTGGTACATGCACAGCTAAGAATTTGGATTGATTCATGTTGTATATTTTACATTCTGAAATTTTAACTTTCTGCATAAATGTGATTTATAAAAGTATAACTATGCTTTCAAAAATCACTCTGAAAGTTATTTCTTTTATAAAATGTATTACTAGTTTAGAACATTCTTTCTTAAACAACACATCCCACTGGAAGCTACATAGTGGGGACTTTCCACGGTGCCCGAAGTTCCCTGAGACTCTTCCATGTCCCTCATTTCCAAACGAGAGTCATGGAATAAAGACATGAAGTTCATTACAGTGTGCTCTAAGGATGGGGACCCGGGGCCCTCACTTTATCTTCCTGGGATTGGGGCTGATATTGCTTTTCTCATCGCTCCATGGCCGGGGAGATAATTGAATCCACAAAGTACATATGTGAGCAGAGAAAATCCCCAGTTTACTATAGTGGTTAATGGCTTAGCCTGTGGCACCAGATACAAATAATAATGATTATTAAATACATCAATATTAATAAATGCATGGAACACTGAGGAAGTACCAGGCATGAGAGTGAATGCTTGACGCGACACAACTTGTTTAAAATCCATCACCCTCTGAGGTGGGTACTATTATCACATCCATTTTACAGATGATGAAACTGGGGGTCAAAGAGGGGCAGTCACGTCCCCAAGATCACAGGGCAGAGTGAAGCCAGGTGGTTGGTCACCAGTCCTCCTGCTCTGACACCGCATCATAGTAGAGTCCAATTCCTAGTCAAGGGGTGTAAATTTACACAAATATCCAACTCTCTAAGCTGATTCTTTGTCCTCTGAAAAACGTGGATGATAGACCATCATTTTAAGGCATTTGAGAAGATTAAATGAAATATTGCCTGTATCATTACAAGGCATATTGTGACTGATCAGAAAATTAAATCATTATACCTAATGTCTTAAATTTATAATATTTTAATTAGTTTAATAACATTATTGAGGGTTATAGATTAAAGGAAAGTCAAGGGTATAAGCAGTGGTTAGTGGTTGTTAAAGTACCGGTGCTTTTTCAGAGCATTGTCTGGTGTTCGGCAGGCAGCTCCTGGCCTGCTGCCCCAGGGTTGATGGGAGAGGGTTTGCTCGGGAGGCAGACGGTGTGCAAGGTCCTCTGTGAGGGACCCAACAGGGGAGGGACCCTGGCCCAGGAGGAACACACTCCCCTCCCCTCCCTCATCTCTCTCACTGCAGCGCTGCCCACCCACTGCTGGATGTGACCTCAAAGCACAGAGGCCGTGGCTGGATTCCAGCAGGATGGAGGTGGAAAACTCTGAAGCCTGGAGCACAGACAAAAACGTCCTGGCCCAGAGCCATGAGGAACTGGCTGCAAGTGTGTTTAAGGACTATGGACAGAGCAGACATCTCAGGCAACCAAGAGAATAAAGACTCTGTTACCTAAATCCTTGGAGAAATCGAGGATGCAAGGATGGACAATCCTGGGCAACCAGGACTATATAGAAGCAACACCTCCCACCCCCACTCTCACGCCCAGAAAATGGGACAAGAACAGCAAAGGATCAAGGAACAGTCAACAGAAACAGACCATTGTCATTCCAGGTGTTTGTGTACATCCAGGAGAGGGAGTTTTCAACAGTTCCTAGGGGACAGAAATTAGAAGTTTTTTTCAGAAATTGAAGTATGTGCTGTGCCATTCTCCCCTAATCCCTTTTTAATTTTTATAAAGTAGAACTTAAAAACCCCCTCCTGGTATCAATATAGAGCTCATCTGGACCTGGAAGAACCCACACGACTCTCGCCATCACCTGCACCCCTGGCTGAGAGGACATCAGCCAGGCCATCTCACTGTGTGTCCTCCAAAAGCTACCAGATAACTGGCGATGGCTTTTCTTGTCGCCCACGGCCATAGCAAACCTGCCTCTGTCCCCAGAGCTGCCGCTGATAAGGTAAGTGGCCTTACCTTACTTCCTACAAAGTCCTGGTGCCTCGCTCCCCACCCTCACACCACACCCGCCCTCTGCACCTGTTCACTCTCTCTTGCTGGCCTTTCCCTGAGCTTCAGTGTCTGATGCTCCTCCACTTCCTCCGGCTCCTGGTATTCTTTCTGTATCTCTCTCTCTCTCTGCATATGTTTCCCTCTTCTGGTCTCATGTTTCTGTCTTTTCCATGAGATTACCTGGGTGTGTCCAGGGTTAAGAACACAGGCTCTGGGTTCAGAATGCCTGGGTCCATCCCTGCTCATTTGACCCACACGCCTGGTCTCTCTGATTTCAGTTTCCTTATCTGCAAAATGGGCTCTTAAGTAATACTAACCTCTAATGGCAGCTGTGAGCACTAAAACCACAACTGCCAGTGTGAATGTTCAATAAGTGAGCACTTAATAACACTGTTGTTTTTATTGTGCTTTTTTTTTAACCCCTTTTCCTTGTCTTTC
Organism: Rhinolophus ferrumequinum; assembly: GCF_004115265.2. NCBI lineage: Eukaryota > Metazoa > Chordata > Mammalia > Chiroptera > Rhinolophidae > Rhinolophus > Rhinolophus ferrumequinum. Next base: position 7,723,996 of record NC_046291.1, read on the forward strand.
ATTTCCCTTTCTTCCTTTTCACAAAGTACCCACATCCTCTTCCCACATCTCTACAGCTTCCTGTCATCTATCTCTAGACGACTGCCTGTCTCCTTAAACATTCCTGCTCTTGCACATCATCCCCCACATTTAAATCAGTTCCTTCTTCCATGATCATCAAGGGTCTCCTCTTTGAGTTGACCTTGGGCCCATAGTTCTTAGCCCGTCACAGTTTCATGCTGATCTTCTCCTAAGGGCCCTTGTAAATCACAATTACTTCCAGGTCATCATTCTCTTTAAGTCTGGTTTCCTGACTGACACCTGGGTTTCTGTTTTGTTGAATTGGTCATTGGCTCAACAGTGGCTTGTCACAGCCACTCCTGCAGGATCGGCCTCTGGTCACAGGCTGATACGAACACCCCTCCCTGCCTTCTCCATGCGCCTCAGTGTTTCTTCCCTGACCCCCCATCTCCACTCAGGACAGGACCCCACCTCCCTTTCTCCTTTCCTCTTATCAGATGAGAATCGGTTTTTATCTGGTCGCAATCACCTGGTTCAAGCTTTAGCTGGATATTACGGCCGTCCACACTCTCAACTCTGTCACTTGCTTGGTGAAAAATTTTCTCTTTGATCACTGAACAGAGGGAGAGAGAAAACAATTAAAGGTCTTCATTAGAGACCACAGACAACATCTCAAATTTACACATTTAGGAATTTTCAGCCCTTGGGTCGCTCAGGGCTTAGTGGGTCCCAATCCTCATGGTAAAGATTCTCCCTCATCCCTGGGACAGAAAGGAGAACCCCCAACAAGGGAGCCTTTATGTCTCCCACACAGGGGGAGCCACTCAAATGTCAGGATAAAGGAGTCATGGAAATATCGTGAGCTTGTTACTCATGTAAATTCATGTAAAATGCAGATGTCAAAATAAACACTGCAAGTGAAATGTGTTTCCTGACATGTTCAAACTGTTAGGAAGAAACACAGGGATTTTCTTGTGTTAGGTTTGAACAGTTTGAACAGTTTTCAAACTGTTAAGAAGAAACACAGGTAGAAAGACTAGAATCCTAGAGAGTCCGCGTGTATAAAAGAGGAAGCCCAACAGCTTTACATATGGGGCTGGACACGAGGAGGGCTGGAGTTAGTTGGGTCACGGAGAGTGAGCGCTTCCCAAAGGGACATCAGAGGACAAACCAGAGGAACTAGACAGACCTCCTGGGGGTCCAGATCCCAGGTAAAAAGGAAGGACACTCTAAAGCTGAAAGCAGGAGGTGCTGGGGGACGTCCAGAGATGCCTGGACCAGGGACCCAGGAGGCTGCCAGAGACAGCAGGCAGGGCACCAGCCCAGGGCCCCTGCATAATGGTGACTCAGCAAATGTAGAGAGAAAAGAAGTAAACCAAGAAGCCTGGGGATGGGTATCTGGGGAGAGTCCAGGGAGATGGAGACTTGACTGGTAGTGCGTTCACGTTGTTCAGTGCTGATGGCAATGCATCTTCTGGGGCAGTAAACCTGTAGTATCTCTTTAATGTCCAGTAAGTAAACTTGGAATTCCTTAGCTTTAGGTGCCAGACCTTCCAAAATCTACTTCAAATTTATCCCTTTTGAATCAACTCCCAAGGTGTGCTTATCAGTCTCTGATTGAGAAAAATCTAATTGTCCTTGTTTTGCAGACACAATGGACCCTTTCACACTCTATGCCTTTGCCCGTAGCATCTGCCCTCCTCAGTTCACATAATCATTTGTGTGTGTGTATGTGTGAATTTTCCATCTTTATTGGAGATCCTGGTTGATATTAAATTGCTGAAATAAAAAGTATTCTAAGCAAGTAAAAAAAATTATTGAGAAACATATTCTTTACCAAGTACCAATTAAAAAGTACAAAACCGTGCCTTCTCAGGAAAAAGGTGGAGAATTAAACCTATAGTTTTGTACAGTATCATAAATCATCTCTGGCAGAGCAACTGGTTTTGTGATATTGGATTATTTATCATCCGGTTGTAGAGAGCGATTTAATAAAATCATGTCTCCTTCTTTAAGAGCAAATTTGACCTGGGGTTAACTTTCTTGCCCATTGCTCTGTAAACCAGTTAACGGTGGCCTCTCCGTGGTGTTTCTAGGCCAACACTGGCTTTAGGGTGAAAAGTGACCTGTGACTGTAGGTAGGTAACTTGCGTGTGGCCTGGGAGGAACTGTGTGTGGACTATCAGCCACTTTTGGTCTTCCTTCAGTGGGGTGACGCTTGTAACTTGGCTGTCCCTCGTGGGGCTCCTGGAACTTATGACTACAGAGTTGTTACATGAGACTTTGACTCCCGTGGGTGTGGTGCTGCTAAGCCAGGGTGGGTCCTGCACCCACAGCTAAGCTGTCACTCAAGGATGGTGAGAGTCAACTTGGTGGACTGCTGTGTGGATCGCTGCAAGGGGGCCCACAGAGGAGGAGCAACTGATGCTGCCTTACTGGGAGGCTGCATGTCCTGTCATTTGTCCTTCTAAGTAAATGTGATGCCACTGTGGGTCTGGTTGACCTGTGAGTCTAAATGTCTAGTTAAGCAGAACTCTGGGTGGGTGTTGCGCGGATAGCCGTCGTATCATAAGCTTCGAGAGGGCTCAGGATATGTGTGTTTTCTTAACTGCTGTATCCCCACTGCATATCCCCATGTGAGACACGTGGTAGAAGCTCAATATGTACGTGTCGAAAAAGTTGACCCTGGACATTAAAAGGTAGATAATAAACCTAATTACCATTTCTGAAGCTCTCATAGACATTGTTTAAACCAGGATAGGTCCTCCTGATGACATTGCTGAACAATACTTCCAAAAGTGGCAGGTCAAATGTCTTTTCTAGTTCACAGAGAACACTGTACACCACTCTCTGTACAGGGACTTGGTTTCTAGAAGAATCTTCACAATCCTTAAAAAACATTGAAGGAAGAAAATATAAACACAGATTTCCAAATTACAGAAGAGCTCTAGAAAGGGATTTTACTGATAACGTATTAAAATTTTCCTGCATTGTTATCTTGTCAAGTAATGTTTAAAATGTCTATGTGTTTGTATGGCTACTAAGTGAAATAAGTAAATCTTTCCTCCTTAAAAATGCCTATTTGTGAATCTGATCGCCATACCCTCATTTACATTAGAAGGAAGAAAGAACAATTTTGAAGAATAAAAATGGGTTCAAATTTAGTAATGTGTAGCCCTTTCAGAACCTGGCAAAATATATTAGAAATAGACTTAGCAGGTAGGTGATGAACAGCTATTCTACTGACTGGACAAACCAAGTCAGTCCTTCTTCAGGACTGACTGGGCCTGGAAGAGCTCAGGGAAACCAGGTGACGACTTTCTTCTTACTGTGAGTTTTGCCACAGAGAAAGCATCTTCCTATGGAAAGAGAAATTTTGCATCTCTATTTCTGCACCTGTTTTTTGCTAAAACTAACCTAAATCCCAAGATTCTAGAAATATCAAAAGTTAAGGAAAAAAAGAAAAGGAAACTGAAAACTGTTGGAGAAGGAGAGCAAGCATCTACTTCCAAATTTGTCTTAACAAAACATTAGTTCTCTGTGGGTTTTAATGTTCGCAGACCTAAGTATTTAAATCGCTGTCCATTCAAATGAAGTGCTGTGTCAATTATTATTTCACTAAATCAATTCAATTTATTCATCCATTCATTAAAATAACTTTTAATTCTTAGTTTATGCTACATTGGATGCATTCCTACAAGGTATTATACATCTACGGAGCACACCCACTTAAGATCCATCCTATCTCCAGTGCGATTCACCCCAACTCCACGGGGCACCATGGAGCACTGTTCCTTCAATTAGGAGCAGGACTATCTCCAGTGATGCCTGCTCCTTCTCTCCCTTTTTACCTTATAGGAACACTTATAACAATACCGGAGAAGGTCCCCAACGTAGGAGACTCCTCAGTCGGCTATATGTAACCCTACTTTGATTGCAGAATATGTAAGCATAACTAAATTCGGGGCTGGTTTATCAGATTGTGACATATTAAACCTCACTTACTTCATATATTTTATTGGAGATAAATCCATGGTCACGGAGAAGTTCAAGGAAAGGAAATGTTGTTTTTATTGCATCTGAAATCTCCACCTTACATTTTTTGAAGTGCTCAAGTACAGTCTTACAGATAAACCTCTCGTCTATATTCTGGTCTTCTGCAGATATCCTAGGGAGAAAGGGTACCATGATAAAATGGTCATCAAGATCTTGAGATGCATATGGAGGCTGTAACACTTTATATGTGATAGACTTGAAGAACCAACAAATATAAAATAAGTGGTCCTGAGCAAATAGAATGAATGGAATTGAAGCAATAAAGAAAAAATAATAGAAGGAAGCATGGAGCATAAGGAAGACAGACATAAGATTGAAAATGTCTTATGAGATGTGATATATATACTATGTCATATATGATATATATATGATACACACATACACACACACAATGGAATATTATTTAGCAATAAAAAAGAATGAAATCTTGCTATTGAGAAAACATGAATGGACCTAGAGGTTATTATGCTAAGTGAAATCAGTCAGATAGAGAAAGACAAATACTGATAAATAGATCTCACTTAATGTGGAATAAAAATAAATAAATAAATGAATAAACAAAACAGAAACAGTCCTGTAGATACAGAAAAGAAGCCAATGGTTGTCGAAGAAGAAGAGATAGGGAGACGAGAATTAAAAAATAGAAAATTTTTGTTTAAATTTGGACAAAAGAGAGCTGGAGTAAACAGGTCATCCACAGAGGAATAAGATACAATGGAATAACAACAGAATCCAACCTTAAAAATTCATCTTCATTAAAAACTAAGAGAAAAGAAATCTCAGAATGAAAAATACAAGGTGTCCTCTGACCTACAGCAGTTGAGAAAAATACCATTCTGCATAATAAAACTAGTTCATAAATGATACGATGTGGTTTAATAAGGATATTGTAGGTATAAATTGAAATTTCACACGAATATCAGTCATTTCTCCTGGGACTTCTGCTTTATGTCAGTATAAATCTGTCTGTGGTATTGTATTATATAGTGAATCTTTTTAGGCATCTGAATTTCAGAAATGGCTTCTGTTTCCTGTGATAGTAATTGTTAACTAGAGTCTATAATGATAGTTGATCATTCTGTTTCTCTGACAATGTTTTAATACACATCATATATTCCGAAATGTTATGCAAATGTATAAGCTTTCTTGTTTCAAACCAGAAGAGAATCATTGGCACTTCCCAGTACCCAATATGCAACAGGGAATAATAATGTCACATTATTGTGTCAAATTCTGTAGGAAAAAAACAAACAAAAAACAAGTTTCTGATTAAAGATAAGAGGTTGAAGAGAAGCATTTATTTTCTCTCTTATTAAAGACTCCATTAAAATGATAATATAGAAATTAAGTTCACAACAACCAAGAGAATGATAGAGAGGCAATGAGTAAATGAGAGATTTCAACTAAAATCTGTAGGACCAAAAAATTGGTCAGAGGAGTATTAATTGCCATTGTAGGGGAAGGTTGCTCCCAGCCGTTAGGCCAGGAAAGCAATCAGTGTGCCCTGGGGAATCTTGAAGACACAGTGAAGATTGAGGGACACATGGTGCTGAAAACTGACGTGTTATTTGAAAAATGAAGAACAGGACCTTGGACCCTCCATCTCTCGTCTTGCATCTTGACCACCTGCCTCCGGGCAGCCTTTCAGTGGCAAACATTGCTGTCCTTTTGTCACCAGGTGTTAATGTTGCCCGTTACTGGATTTCATAAAAGGAAAATACATCAGATATGCTTCTGTGTCTGACTTCTCTTGCTCATCATCCGTGTTGTCAGAGATTGAAAAATCTTCACCTCCAGTTTTTGACTCTTTGCATATGTAAAAATGATAAAAATATACAGGCTCTGTATTTAGCAAGAAAGATATGTCTAATCTTGTGTCCAAAAAATAGAGAACACAATTTTTTCGAATATCCTTGAAATGCGTATGAATATGGATCATCATAATCTTGGTCACAATAGAAGTATCAAAACGTTATAAACAATAGAAGCTTAACAGTCTATATGTGAAAAGACAACACTCGGATTTTTATTAAATGAAACAGAAAGCGCTCTGTTGGGTAAAAGGTGAAATGGAACTTGCAGTTAGAGGCTAGTTTGAAAAAGAAGAAGAAAAGGGGAAATAATGGAATGAGATTGAATAAAGATATTGAATATTAGAAAACCTGTTTATATAATTTATTACAGCAATAAACAAAAGCAGAAAAAAGTACACAATTATATTGGTAAAGAATTTTAAAAGGAAATTTGAAAACACCTCGCAGCTATTTTTAGAAAAATTACATGAAATAGATGGAAGCTATCAGAATATAAAATTTCAAAAAAATAGCAAATACTATAGTAATTATTGAAATGATGAGGTCATTAAAAAAACAAACAAACAGTGATGCCTACCATATACGTTTTAGCTAATGCAATAGGATAAGAAAATGAAGTCATTGGTATAAATATAAAATAAGATACAGCATTATGTGGTCGATGATTATGTACAGAGAAACCCTACAGACATAACTAAAATCCCTAAGAACTAGAAAAAGTATTTGCTAAGAAGCATGAGTAAAAAAAAAAAAAAAGGATACATAAAACACATTTTATTTGCAGCAACATATATTGAAAAGAAATAAAATAATACTTCAAACACAATAGTAAATACACATACACATATTTATAAACAACTGAAAGGTATGAACCTATATGAAGGAAATTATAATGTCTAATTGAAGAAAATTAAATAAGATCTAAATAAATGGAGATGTAGAAGGTGTCCCCAATTAGGAAAACATAGCAGTTTAAAACTGTCAATCCTTCTGAAATTATTGTAAAAGTGTGGTGCACTTTCGACTAGTAATCCCATTGAAACTGGATAAAGTAATTTAAAAATTTGTATGCCAGAAGAACAAACATCCGAGTCAAGCAAAGAAAAGTATAAAAAGAAAGTACATAGAGGAAGATTTAATAGATTTAAATGTTTAAAATGCAGTTAAAATATTAAAAGACATTGTAGAAAAATATTGTCAGCACATGACTAAGGGTAAATATATCTGATATACAAAGACTCCAGCCTACTGATATAATCCCAAAGAAAACAGACCTGAACAGACACTTAGAGAAAGGAAAATTAAAATGTCCAATAACCATGTGAATACATCCAAACTAAAACATCAATGAGAAACCATTGCTCGCCCATTAGATTGGCAAACACAACTTCATAAGGGACACTGCAGCACGGCAGAAGATTCAGAGAAACAGACATTCATTGCTGGTGTGAGTGTGAATTGCTATAGCCTTACAGAAAAGATCTGGCCATATCTACTAAATTTTAAGATGCACTACATATTTATTGGCCTAGCAGCCAGCCCCACTTTTGGAACCTATCCTATGGAAATAAAAACATTGATAAGCATCTTACAGAAACTAGAGCTCCAGAACTTTCAGGGCCTCCCTATTTCCCCCAGAGGAAAACTAAGTCCTTACAGTGTTAAAGGGTCCGAAAAAATCCAGCCCTTCTCTCCTCTCCCCTAGCTCACTTCTCACTGGTCAAACTGCCTCTGCTGTTTCTTGACCACACCAGGCACACTTCAGCCCTAGAAACTTGGTGCTGGCTGTCTCCTCTGTGTAGTGTGTTCTTTGTCCAGATATCCATGTGGTGAACTAACACCCTCATCGCCTTAAGGTCCTTCTTCCATGTCACCTTCTCAATGAGACCTACTTTGACCAACCTATGAAAGCCACAGCCCCCCACTCTGTTCATATACCCCCTACCTCCTAATCTAGCTCTATTACTTTTTACCATGCCCTTATTACTCCCTAACATACCAAATTAATTACTTATGTATTTTATTTAGTATTTATTATCTTATAATTGTCACTGTCCTCCCCCAGATATATATGCAATTAGGACAGAGATTTTGTCTATTAATTTTTCTTGAGTACCTGATATACACAACATGCCCATAAATACTTGTTGATTAGATACTCATCAGTACAAAAGCATTTATTGAAGCATTGTCTTTAGTAGTGGAAAAAAACAATAATAATAACTTAATATGACCCCCAAACCTAAAAGCAACCTGATTTTCCATTTGGATGAATAGTTGAATAGATTATGATAAATCCACATTATTGGAACATTATATACCGTGTTTCCCCGAAAATAAGACCTAGCCGGACAATCAGCTCTAATGCATCTTTTGGAGCAAACATTAACATAAGACCTGGTATTATATTATATTATACTAAATACCTGGTCTTATGTTAAAATAAGACCCGGTATTACATTATATTATATTATATTACATTATATTATATTACCCGGTCTTATATTATATAAAAATAAGACCGGGTCTTATATTAATTTTTGCTCCAAAAGATGCATTAGAGCTGATTGTATGGCTAGGTCTTATTTTCGGGGAAACATGGTAGCTATTTATTTTTAGTAACTTGGTGAAAGATCATAGTTTTATAGATGGATAAAAACATTAATTTTGGATTCATATATTATGACTCTATTTTTATATAAGTCAAAGTAATAAAAATCTTATGTGTAATATTTGGAAGAAATGTTGGGAAAGGCATGTAATGCTACATCCAAGGCTGTTAACATTGCCTTAGTAAAGAGTGTAAGATTCTACCCTGGTCCCATCAGATCCTTCTTTCACCATTTTTTGATGAGATCAGAGGAAATAGAAATAATAGTGCCAATAGAACAAGACTTTAGAGTAAGTATATTTATTACCACATAGCTTATGAGTTAATATTGTTTTTACAAAACAATAAACTAGGAAACTTAGAAATTTAAAAGTTGGCTTCTCAAATTTAAAAATAAAGGTAGGCAAAGATTAAAATTTTTAGAAATAAATTAAACCAATGGAATGGAAGACTTATGCTGAAAACTATAAAAATATTGCACATAAAAATTAAAGATCTAAATAAATAGAGACATTAATTTTTTTTTTAGATTGGAAGACTCAATAATTTTAAGATAATTCTCCCTAAATGGATCAATACATTTAATGCAATTCCTATCATTTCCCCAGTGTCCATTTTGCAGAAATTGAGAAACTGATACTAACATTTATGTGCAAATGCAAAGGACCCAGAAAAGCCAAAACAATCAGGAAAAAGAAAAACAAAGTTGGAGGACTTATACTTCCTGATTTCAACACATATGAAGTTACAGTAATCTGAACCTAATATTATATTGTATGTTAGCTATATTTTAATAAAAAAAGAAAAAGTGACACATAGTACGGGCATAAAAATACATATATGGATGAATGGAAAAGAATTGAGAGTGCAGAAATAAACCCTTATATTTTTGGTTAATTAAAATTCAACAAAGGTGCCAAGGCAATTCAATGAGGAAAATTAATTTTTTCAATAAATGGTGCTAGGACAATTGGATATCCACATGTACAAATATTAATTTATACCTTTACCTCACATCACACAAAATATCAATGCAAAAATGTACTGTAGACTTAAATGTGAGGCTAGGCCAGCTTCATGGGCATGTGTCCTATGTGGTCACACAAGGCCCTGTGCTTGGTTTAATGCTCTGCTGTCACCGTTTTGAAATTCTTCATGATTTATGAACAAGGCTTCCCAACACTTTCATTTTTTACTGAATCCCACAAATTATGTAGCTGTTCCCGTGAAAAGTGAAAATGATAACAGTTTTTGAAGACTATGTAGGAAAAAATCTTTGTGACTTTGGATTAGACAAAAAGGAGCTAGCTGTAACACCAAAAGCATAATCTAAATTTTAAATTTAAAAAATTTTAATTTTAAAAAAATCAATAACTTAGAATTTAAAATATTTAATCATGTGTGCTTCAAAAGACTCCTTAAGAAAATGAAAAGACTAGTCACAGAGCAGAGAATGAGAATCTGGGCTTGGTCAAGGTCAAATCTGGGCTGGGATCAAGGAAGACAGAAGAGTTTGTGATGGTCATGCAGGGCTACAGGCGAGGGGACTCAACATACAGTCACATTCCCCATCAAGACACTTGGTAAAGTTTTCCAGGCCAAGAAGCTAGAGAAACCATGTCAAAAATCTCTGGAAAGCTCAGAATCATCTGCAGGCTTACCATTCAGAAATGGCAATGATAACTATGATGAGGTCTATAGAACATAAAGGGACAGAGTTGAAAGCCCTGAAGAGGGTCATAATCTAACTACAAAATGTAATCGCTTTGTCCCCTGGGAACACATGTCAATTCTGACATAGCTAAAGGCTGATAAAATGGGCTTGGTATAGGCAGAGGGTTATGGCTGAAGGACAAAGAAACTTAACAGAAGTTTTGATGCCTCTGAAGTTGGAATATAAAAGTAGAGACTTCAAAGAATTAAAATTTCAGTTGGGTTTTCTCCTCAAGAACTTTTCTCAGTTCTAATACTGCAAATGGCTGAAAATATGACAAAAATTTGAAAAGTGGAGAATACTACTTGAATGCAGTCTCTCTGTTGAAGACCTAGATGTCCTCCTTTGGGATCAGGGCAAACCACAGGTATATTACATCTTATCAGAAAATGCAAACACAAAAATCCAAGATGGTGGAGTAGATAAATCCTGTGCCTGTCTCCTTCCATGAATACATTAACATTACAGCTAAATTATAAAACAATCTACCTGGAGAACCATCTGAAGTCTAGTTGAACAGAAGTTTTATAACTAAGGATAGAAAGAAAAAGCCATATCGAGATTGGTAAAAGTGGCAGAGATGCGGGATGGGCCAGCCCCAAACCTCCATGTGGCTGTGGAGAACCGGGTGGGTTATCTCAGCCATGTAGGTTTCCCCCATAAGAGCAAGGGACTCCAGGTCCACACCAAGCTCCCCAGCTGGAGTACTGGTGCCAGGAAGAGGAGCCCCCACAACATTTGGCTATGAAAACGTAGGGATTCCTCCTGTTCCGGTGGTATAGAAGACTGTGGGAAACCAGATGTCCTCTTAAAGGACCTAAACACAGCCTCGCTCGCTCACAGACACTCATCCTGGGCTACAGTGGAAGGACAGTGACTTGGGGTGTATCGAAGACATACAAGGAGAAACTGAATTGTGTGGGTGCAGAGTGAGGATTGGAGGGAAAGGTGCAATTTTCCCTGTGTGGGGTCTTCTACCTGTGCAGCCAGCAGGCAGGCACCATCTTTCCTGTGTTCAGCCCTCTCCCACATGGAAAATCTGAGCCTGAATTCCTCTGGTGAGCTTCACAGGGACCCCACCCTACCCATCTTCCCCACTGCCAGAGGCACTTTCTTGGCAAGCAACCAGCTCTACCCACATTGCACACATTCTTGGATAACTATTGGGGTCTGCAGCCTCAGGCAGGTGGCAACTGGCCTTGATGTGCTCTGAGACTTTTGCTGAGTAGCTCTAGGCTGAGCACTGGAAGCAAACCAGGATCTACGTTAACCTGGTGACTACAATGCTTCCCACTCTAGTAACTCACTGAGACCCCTGCCTCAGCGAATGTGCATGCTACATGAGGCTTTATTAGCAACTGAACTTTAAAGGAGCTGGCAGGTAGCAGCAGGCCTCAGGATTTCCTGAATTTTTGCAGAGCTAGCCCAGGCCTGGTACTGGTGGCAGATATCCTCAGTTTGCAGTGTGACCTCTCCCACGTGCCTCCAAGTTTAGAACAGACAGTGAACAATCATGGATCACTTTGTAGCTCCTACCAAGTAGCCCCCAGCCAGTCACAGGCAGTGGGTGACCTGCACCTGCACTGGAGCCCCTCCCAAGAGGCCCCAGAACCAACATACTTGGAGGTTGGCTTCAGACCACAGCAGAGCACCACCCATCAACCCCATAAGTGGCACACACAAAGGGTGGTCTCAACAGGCACCAGAGTTCACTGGGGTAAATTCCACTCAGTGAGGCAAGACCCCTGCATAGCATCCTGTAAGCTGTGGGTATGGCCAAACCCCACAGCCAGTCAGCCTGGGGGTCAATCCCACACACTGATGTGACAACAGCAATCAAGGCTCAACTATAAGGAGGACACACACAACCCACACAAGGGACACCCTTGCACCCTTGGAGCCCCCAGCTCAGGTGATGAGGGAGACTGTATAAGCCACCCAGCCAAGACTGGGTGGCCCCACAGGGCACCTACTATATAAGCCACCCAGCCAAGACTGGGAGATGTAGCAGATCTACCTAATGCATAGAAACAAACACAGAGAAGTAGCCAAAATAAGGACACAAAGAAATACATCCCAAATGAAACAAGAGAAAATTCCAGAAAAAGAACTAAATGAAACGGAGGCAAGCTACGTACCAGATACAGAATTCAAAACAATGGTCATAAAGATGCTCAAGACACTTAGTGAGAACTTCAACGAAGAGATAGAAAACATAAAAAGGGATGTAGAAATCATAAAAAAGAACAAGTCAGAAGAGAAGAATACAATAACTGAAATGAAGAATGCACTAGACGGAATCACCAGCCGACTAGATGATGTAGAGAATCGAATCACCCACTGGGAAGACAAAGTATCAGAAAACACCCAGTTGAAACAGCAAAAAGAAAAAAGAATTCTCAAAGGTGAGGATACTTTAAGAGACCTCTGGGAGAATATCAAGCGTAACAACATTTGCATGATAGGGGCATTAAGGAGGAGAGAGCAAGGGATTGAGAGCCTATTTGAAGAAATAATGACTGAAAACTTTCATAATCTGGCAAAAGAGATAGACATACAAACCAGGAAGTGCAGAGAGTCTCAAACAGGATGAACCCAAAGAGGCCCACACCACGACATATTATAATTAAAATGGCAAAGGTTAAAGACAAAGAGAGACTCCTGAAAGCAGCAAGAGAAAGGCAACAAGTAACTTATAGGGGAGCTCCCAGTGGATTGTCATGCTGATTTCTCAACAGAAACTTTGCAGGCCAGAAGGGATTGGCACAAAATATTCAAAGCAATGAAAAGACCTATGATCAAGAAGAGTACTCTATCCAGCAAGGCTATTTTTTAAAATCGAAGACAGATTAAAGAGCTCCCCAGACAAGAAAAAGCTAAAGGGGTTCATCACCTCCAAACCAGTATTACAAGGAATATTAGAGGGACTTCTTTCAGATGATAAAAATACACATATCAAAATTAAGAATAATAAAATGCAATGACTACATATCTATCAACAATTACTTTCAATGTAAATTAATTAAATGCTTCAATCAAAAGACATAAGAGGGCTAAATGGATAAGGAAACAAAATCCTTACATATACTGCCTACAAGACACTCATTCAGATTGAAAAACACACACAGATTGAAAGTAAAGGGATGAAAAGTAAAGAGATTTTATGGAAATGGAAACAAACAAACAAACAAACAAAATAAGGGGTAGCAATACTTATACCAGACAAAATAGACTTTAAAACAAAGGCTACAAGAGACAAAAAGGACCCAGTAATCCCACTTCTGGGTATTTATCCAAAGAAACCCAAAATGCTACTTTGAGGGGATGTGTACATCCATATGTTCATTGCAGCATTGTTACAATGACCAAGATGTGGAGGCAGCCTAGGTATCTGTCGATGGATGAGTGAATAAAGAGGAGGTGGTACATATATACAATGGAATATTGCTTGGCCATGGAAGAGAATGGATTCTTGCCATCTGTGGCAGCCTGGATGGACCTGGAGGGTATTGTGCTGAGTGGAGTATATTAAACAGAGAAAGACAAATGCAATGTGATGTTGCTTACATATGGAATCTAAAGAAGAAATTAAACAAACAAAACAGAAACAAACTCAAAGATACAGAGAACATTTTGATGGTTGCCAGATGGGAGGGGGATGGGGACAGGATTTCTAGCCTTTTCCTTGTCAGAGGTATAACCCAGAGAAGAAAATCGAAATAAAAATGAAAATACTCAGCCTGCACTAGTCTTTAGTGTCCTTTCTATTCTTTTTACTCCTTTGATCAAGATTGAAATAAGTCAGACAGAGAAAGACAAAGACAAATACCATATGACCTCACTTATATGTGGAATCTAAAAAAGAAAACAAACAAACAAAACAGAAACAGACCCGTAGATACAGGGAGCAGCCTGGTGGTTGCTAAACGGGAGGGGATTGCGGGGCTGGGTGGGAAGGGTGGAGGGATTGGGAAGTGCAGTTTTGGCTTGTAGAAGACTGACTGGGATGTGACGTACACATGGGGAATATAGTCAACAATATTCTAATGGCTATGTACAGTGTCTGGTAGGTAATAGACTTATTGGGGTTATCACTTCGTGAGCAGTGTAAATGTCTAATCACTACGTTGTTTCATACACCTGAAACTAATAATTTAAAAAAAATGTTTAAAAAAGAGATCGGTCGAGGAAGAACCCCAAACCACACCCAGAAATGGGACTTGGCCTGGAGCTGACCCATCCCCAGGTCACGTACGAGACCACCGCACTCAGTGTGTGCAAACAAGTCATGTGTTTATCCTGAATTTTATATTTTCTAAAGCACCTTCTTTGAAACAGCCTAAGTGAAGGTCAGGAGGCCAGAAGGAAATCAGACGGTTCAGAGATCACGAGAAAAGAACAATCACTGCCTTGAAGCGTCAGAAAGGACAGCTGAGACCAGATGGGCCTGCCAGCTGAGCAGTCGTTGTGAAACAAGTCATGTGAGTGTGGAAAGCTAAATTCATGCCAGTAGCCACCCTGCTGCAGTTTAAAAACCCGGTTTCTCATTACCGATTCCTGCATTTCATTACATTGTGTGTGACGGTTCTTATCTAGGTTAAGGTATCTAATAACAGCCTGGAAAGCAGCAACATAGCCAAAGGGAAAGTTAAGGGAGATAGACTGACCTGGTGCTGAGGTCACTGCTCCCACTGGCCATCATTCTGTCCCGGGAACTGACTGGATTCTGACCCCTCCGGTGTCTCCCTCCTGAGCGCAGGGAGGCTGGAGTCCTGAGCAGGAAGCTTGTGAACTGACTCTCCCTGAGAAGGCTCCACCCAATAAAGGAAAAGAGAAGTGAAAGTAACATTCCCTGAGCTGTCAGACATGTCTCCTTCCTCCTGCAGCCCCTGGTGGTTCTCAGCGATCGTGGCAGCAGGAATGGAAGACGAGGAGTGACAGTCAGAGCCTGGAGGCCAGGGGAGGAGGACCCCAAAGGAGGAGCAGGGCCAGCTCCCAGGAGCCCCCTTGTTTGTGCAAAGACTCTAATATCATCTGTGTGAATCCCGCTGTCCTCAGCTGCTCCCACTTTCTAAGAGGTGCAGAGTTTACAGAGTTTGCTCCCCATGTTCCGACCCAGGGCTGGAGAAGCGGACATACTCTAGAGCCATGGTTTCAACATTTGTTCCCCTGAATCCGACTTCCTCTGGCTGTGAATAAGGTTCTTGTCCGATTATGTTTAAGATGCAGGGGAAGGTTCTACCCTCTCTCTACTTCTTTCTTTCCCCAAAAGGAGCAAACATCATTCTGGTTGGAAGAGATACCAGGACACAGATGAGGACACCTTTACCAGTGGGCAGGGTGTCAGTGTGTACAAGGAGCAGCACACGTGGGGATCTCTCTGTCGCTGCACCCTCCTTCCCTTACTTGGGGGGTAGAAGGACTAGTAAGCTGAGTCTCTGAAGGGCACACTTGTCCTATGCTCCGATCCTCCATCGTGCACGGGGCCCAGATAGGGTCTGACACATAAGACAGCAGCGTTTTCTAATGTCACCTCTCTCTCTCCTTTGTCCCTGAGCAGCAGGCAGACCAGGCCACCACCATACTGGGTGTTGGTATTAATGTGACACTTTTCCCTGGGTCTGCTTACAGTCACCAAGTACACCACCTGAATTAGAGGCTGATAGCAGCTGCTGGGTGGCAAACCCACAGGGGCCAGCTCTCTGGGTGGGCACTCCCACACTGGGGTTGCCCTGTCCAAGGAAGGAGATGTTCCTGTCGTGTCAAAGAAAGCTGGGCAGGCACCCCACTCTGCGAGAGCAGCTGTGCTTTCCGTGGAATCAGGAGGCCTCTGCAGAGAAAGCAAAGTTTCCTTGATCCAGAAATGAATGTCAGACACACGCGGGTAGGAACTGGACAGGACCATCTTCAGAAGCAGGTTGAATCCTAACAACACTGCCACACTGATTTGAAGGAAATAAGGGAGCACCTCGGGCATTTCCATGGCTGCAAGGAGCACTGACACCAGGGACCACGTCTGCTGTCTGGGAGGCGGCCCGGGATACTGGGCCTGGAAACCTGGGAAGCAGGAGAGGCAGCGAGTGAGGAGGGACACGTGGTGGAGGACACACCAAGGGGACCAGCGTTCTAAGCTTTACCAGGAGCAGCCTCATTCAGACCTCAGTAGTGGGGCCGAGTCTCCAACCTGGGAGACCCTGCGGGGACAGAGGTTTGTCCCTGAGATGAGGCAGTAGAGTCCCAGACCTGAGCATTTAATGACAGCAGCAACGCTGGCCACTGGGCCAGAGGATGGAAACCCTCAGCACCTCTGTGGATGCAGAAATGGAGAGGGAGCGGGCACCTGGGACCTCAGTGGGAAACTCAGGTCCTCACAATGTCCCTTCTAGGAGCTAGCCCATTAATCACCACCTGGTCCCACTGCTTCCTCCCTTCTTTCTGGAGAGGCTCTCAGATTGGGGGTACAATGGGAGTCTGCTGCTTGTGGGCCTCCTGGGCTCATCCTGCCTGCAGAGGCCAGGGCTCTGTGCTTCTCCAAGCTCAAGTGCACAGGGACAGCAGCCTGTGGGGTGTGGGGGTGTGCGGTGGGTGGAACAGCCTGAGGCCTTGTGGTGAAGCCCTATTCTGGGGTTCAGATTTAGGGATCCTTTCTGACCATACATGTAAGCCTTATCCCCGATCCAGCTTTAGCAGGAAGAAAGCTGGTATTTTGATCCCCATCTGCCTCACCTTTTTACTTGTCAGTTTAGAAGTCAGGTCAGAAGACTTGGGGAGGGTTTATACCCAGAGTTTGGGCTTCCTGGTTGTGACTTTCTCCTTCCTGGGATTTCCCTTCTTGCTTTCCAGAATACCTGGCTGCCCTGGCTTCTTGCCTGCCTTTGCTGACCAGGAAGAAAGCAGATTTTCTACCAAAGATTGTGCCACCCCATGCAAGCCTATGGCTGCTGTCACAGCCAGACCATAGTAAACAGGAAATATTTCACTCTGGCTCCCTCTGAGTTTCGATTTCCCTTGAGAGTCGCCTTTGGTTACTTTCCAGAAGTCTCAGGCAGCTGTTCTCCGAATATTGTCCAGTTTCTAGATGTTTTCTGCAGGAGGCCAGTTTGTTAGGAGCTCACTCCTGTAGATCAGAAGCAGAATTCTCCGTCCTCACTCGTCAGCAGCAGACTAGCTCTGGCCATTTCCAGGCCCGGCCCTGCTTCTGGAGACCCCAGTGGTTCCAGGGCCCCAGAACCCCCTGCCCAGCTAAGGGGGAGCGATGCTATGCGCAGGGCATCAGAGGCACACCTTTGTTAGGAGACACGCAAACAGAACTACGCACACTTTGTTCTTCTGTGCTCACGGGAGAACAAACACACACCTGCTTAGAGTGGGCTTGTTTCGTAAACAAAATAACAGAGCAAATAGTATGTGTAGTGAAAAGACATGGGTTACTATAAAATTTCAGTTGGAATTAATGCTTAACAACTATCTATAATGATTAGACATATAAGTTGTTGCCCCCCCCCCAAAAAAAACCTAAGAATTTCTTTTTTCTTTGCTAAAGGCAGTGATTGAGTAATGGTTGTGGAATGTTGTTTTTGTTTCAGGAAATTATTCACACAGCCATCTCTTGTCAAGGAATTTGGGCCACAACCTTCCCTCTGCCTCCTTTCTGCTCTAAATCGCTGTGCATGTAACTAAGAAGAAAGTGCACCCAAATGTGTACCACCGAGAATTCAGGTCATGTTTCAACGTATTGAGTCCTTTGGGCTTCAGGAATATGAATGGTCATTTCTCTCCCAAAATTTGGGTTTTCACTTATTTTTGCTTTAGGTAGACTTTCTGTCCCTTTCCTTTTCTTTCTCCTTCTAGTATTCCCATAATGTGTGTATATATTCCTTGATGGTGTCACCTAGGTTCTTTCGGTATTCCTCACTCTTTTTAAATTTTCCTTTGCCACTCTGAGGAATAATTTCAAATAACCTGTCTTCTAGTTCACTTTTTTTTTCTTCTGCTTGATTCAGTCTGTTGTTGAAGCTCTCCATTGAATTCTTCGGTTCATTCATTGTATTCTTCAGCTCTAGGATTTCTGTTTGTTTGTCTTTTTGATAGTTTTTCTTTCTTTTTTGAACTTCTGATTTTGTTTATGCATTGTTTTCTTCAGTCAATTGAATTGTCCATGTATTTTTGTAGTTAACTTCTCTGAGAGGATTAGCCTGATTTTTTTGGTCAGGCAGTTTATAAGTCTTCATTCCTTGAGGGGCAGATATTAGAATTTATTAGTTTCCTTAGGTAGTGTCATGTTTACTTGATTCTTCATGATTCTTGATTCTTTTTGTTGGTATCACAGCACTTGAGTAAGCGGTCTCCTCTTCCAGAAGTTACCGGTTCACTTCAGTAGGGAAAAAGATCTTCATCTGTCATCTCTGCTTGGGTACTGGATGGACTAGCTGGTAGCATCCATGGACAGGTGGGGTATGTTATCAGGGTCTCAGCTGGGCAAGGCCATTGCCACGCTCTGAGGTTGAGGGGTGGATGCTGGCTGAGCTTCGTGGTTGGGTGACATTTCTGATGGTGCAGGGTTGTTGGCTGTGCACTACAGTCAGAGGGGCCCACTTGCTTGGCTCTACAATCGCCTTTGTTCTGGTTATGCTACCAGGCTGATGCCACCAGTTGGACTCTGTGATTGGTCAATGTTACAGGGTGTTCCTGCAATAGCTCCTGGTTGGGTAGTTTCAGGCTATACTCCCCAATCTGATGTTGCCATTGGCTAGACTCCATGTTTAGGAGGGGCCACAGGTTGGATTTTGCTGTCACATGGAGCCCAATACTGTGCTGTTATAAGATGAGGCAGAAAACTGTGCCCTGAATTTGGCAGGGTCACAGGTTGGCTTCATAATCAGTTAGGCCACTGTCTGTGTTCTGCTGTTCGGCAGTTTTTGTCCACACTCTGGTTTGGAAGGGTCTCGAGCTGTATCCTGCGTTTGGGGGTGAGTAGAGACTGCTCTGTTGTTTGGCAAGGTTGCTCTCCAGGTTCCCCCCATTGGATGGAGTTCAATGATCTCTGATTGGGGGAGCTCACTGGCTCCTAAGTAGGTGAGGACACACCTGTTTTGGCAATTGGACAGGGCCATAGGTGGGGCTCTGCTGTTGTGCAGGGCTGGTGACAGGGCTCTGTTGCTCATCAGTACCATAGGCTTGTCCCTGCAGCTTCCCAGTCACCTGGCCAGACTTTCTGGATGGCAAAGGAAGGCCAGGAGCTATACTCAGCAGTTGGCTGGGGCTGCAAAGTTGCTTTACCACCTGGGTGGGGTGGCACAATGGGCTCCATGTTGGTATGGCCTGACAGGGGACCCAAATCAGGCTGAACTGCCAACCAAACTCTCTAGCCACATGGGACTTCTGGCTGTGCTCTGCAGAAGGGCAGAGCCACTAGCTGGGATCTCTGCTTAGGCACTGCTATTAGAAGGAATGCAGTCCACCAAGGTCTGCGTGCTGGCGGCTGTAAGCTTAAGTTTCTAGTGGTCATCTAGTAGCCAAGAATAGCCTAGCTTTTCCAGAAGCCAGACTGTTGCATCAAATTGAGATGTAACAGGATTACAACCTCTGCATATTTAAATCTCTGCTGGTAGCATTAATCTCTGTCATTCCCTCCTTCCCCAGGAATATGAGGTTGCTTTCAAATTACTATGTTTACCGTCATAGTAATTATGGTGAAATTAATTTTCAGAGCCTTCTGTTTGGCCTTTCCTAAGACAATCATTGCTATTTCATAGCTTAAGGAACAACAGGCTAAAGAACCATTTTGACCAACTGCTACATGTGTCCTGATTATACATTTGGGAAGTTGGGAACTGATTGCTGGGTGGCTCCATGGATGGAATGGACTCAGTGTTAGATGGATATTACCTTCCCTCCATACACTGTACTCTAACAGGGGCCATGATGGTGCTTTAGGTCCCCAGGCATTAGCACTAACTCAGATGCTGTATCAAAAACTCTTAAAACATCTGTGTATTTTCCATTGTCTGGCATACAGTTACTTGAATAAATGGCCATAGGTCCTTTTGGTGAAAAACTCAGAGAATCACCACTATGTACATTTTGAACATTTCTTGTGAGACCTATGCTCATTTCCATCATCAGGTTCTAGGTCCAAAAATTTGCTCAAGTCTGGAAAGTAGGCACAGGACCTTGACTTTTTATTGGGATAGCTGACCTCAGCCATTTGATGATAGAGTTTTAATTTCTTTTGATGATATATATGAAGTAATGTTCTTGTTAGCCACTCAAGTATCTTGCCTTAAAAAAAAAAAAAAAAACCACATCCGATTAGCTATATCTATAGATACCTATGGCCCAGCTCTTCACACCACCCCAGGTGTCATTCTCACCTTGCTGCGTAGAACAGAAATTATTTCATTCAGCTCCGAAAGTAAAATTCTGCCACATGTTTCTATTATTCTGAAATCTAAACATTTTATTTGCTACTGGGGAATCCAACTCTGTAAAACATTCCCACATTACTACAGTCCCTAAAGAGAATCTCAAGGATGCTGGTGCCCCCTCCGCAGTGTGTCCCTTGTCACCTTGATCTGTTAGTGTCTCTGAGGCCTCCTGGGGACACAGACACTAAATGGATGTGTTTGTGAGTTGTAGAGAGTAGAGCCATGCCATCTTCCCTAGGCTTTCAGAGGTACTTTTTAATAGTCTTCCCTAGCAAGTCTAGTATCTCTACTTTTATCTCGTGTGTACCATGCCTTATAGCAAGCCTCGAAGGCCCACCCAGGAGCATAATAGAATCATCACCTTGGTCCTTGACAGGCTAATTAAACTCCATGGCACAGGAGAGTGTGCCTGTATCAACACTTTTTTATTTTCAGTGTCGTATTCCCCTTTATTCATCCAGGATCCACTCCCAAATACAATCTTGTGTCACTTTCTGGTACATGGTGACCAGGCCTACAGTTCCACAGGAATAGCAACCTTCTCCTCCAGCAGCCCCACCAGGACTTGCCCCTTGAGTCATGCTGAGAAGACTGCATAGTCTTCATTCAAGCAAGATGTGGGGGAGGGTAGTGGTCTGTCTTCTAATTAGGGCAAAGGCACTCTTTTGCAGGCCAGTGGGTTCAGAGCGACCTGGAGTTCAGAGTTCTCAGCTGCATCTTCCTAGAAAGCCCCATTCTGAGTTTCAGGGCTTCATGCTTTCTTTATCAGGGCCTTGAACTTGGTACAAGAGGCCTCCTGAGCTTAAAATTCAGTTTTGTCTGAAGTTCTGCCATTCTTGAAATTAGGGTCTGTGCCAGGCCTTTCTTACTATCTGTCTTCCAGCTGCAGGTATGAGTGTCCCTTTGCTTTAGGTCATGACTAATAGATTTAAACCTCTCATTACTCTTTTCAACACATTAGTGGAGCTCAGAAACAGCCACCAAAATCCACAGTTCTTACAGTTACTATCTCTCCCTTTGTAAATGGCAGAGAATTTTACCATCCAGTACACCGCTACATTTATATCTCATTCAGTTTCCTACAGGTGAAATTTTGTCAATGGCACTGCTACAGCACCGCAGGGACTATCAATATTCTACCAGTCAGCATCTGGCTGCACAGTGATTCAATTCCAGAACCCTATCCTTAGAGCTGGTTTACTAGGACCATTATGTTAAGTTGGATTTCCTAGAAGGAGAGCTTGAGATGAAGTCTCTTAAGTAAGTGATTTATTGTGAAAGTTAAATTAGGAGAAGTGGGATGAAGGAAGCAGGGTAGCAGCACAGTGGGAAAGCTAAGCAAGAATATGATGGTCACAGCTAGAGACTAGCTCCAGCCTGATGCCAGTGGGAAGCACAGGAACATGAGTCACTCCACACATTGGTTCCAGTGAAGGGGAGGCGGCCAGCCCCCAGGCCAATGAGGTGTAAGATCCAGGTGAAGCTGGTTTCATTTGGCTGAAGTCAAAACTTTGGGGAGGAGTGGCCTCAGCAGCCAACCCTCACATCGGCTGGGGGAGGAGAAGTCTGCCCCAAAAGGGGCGTTTTCAGGATACCAACAGCATCCACTACACCAATGACCTGTTCTTTTTTGTTTCCTGAAGAACAAACACTTTCTTCAAATTCTCCAATTCAGCCTCTGTTAGGCCAAAGTCATTGTATTGGGGGGAAAAAAAGACGAAAATAGTGACATCCATTATCAGTGTTTAGACACATTGCAATTGTGTCTAAAAACCCTAATTACAGTTCATCAGGTTAAGCTTAAAACTCATGCAGCTAAGACTAACTTCTGCTTTTTAAGTGTACAATTATTTCTTTAAAACTAGACAGAAAAAAAACTAGACAGAAATGGGAAATCATTACTACACCTGGGGACTCTTACTCACTGGTTTCGGTTGTTTATTTTAGGGAGAGTTAGAAAAGTAATTTATGTTCTTGGTAACAGTTCAAATAGTACAGATGTGTAAGTACAATTGGTGACCTTCCTTTCATGTTGTCACTTCTATTCCCTTCTGGTGACCCTGTTAACTATATGGTTCATTCACACACAAAGGAATCTGGAGTTTGGGTTTGGGATTTCTGAGAAGTTTGAGTGAGTGCATTTGGGGAGGGATGAGAAGCATAATCTGACTTTAGGACACAATTCTCTTCTCCGTAGGTTTGGAACAGGCAGGACATGACTGTTCTCAATAGGCACCTGTCACCTTTTCTGAGGAGATGATCTCTCAGGGACCTGGGGTTCTGGTTCCAGAGACACCATCTGACTCACTGTTACTCTCCATGAAGAGCTTAAATCTTGAGTTTAAAGAGTCACTCACTTCGACAACCCTGGCTTGTACAGACTGGTCATAGGATGAGGGAAACTCTAAAATTTCCCAGCACCAGGGAATCAGGGCAGAGGGACTCAAAGGAAAGAAATTGAAATAGGAGCAGGCAGAGCCACTTGCCTTGTAAGATGCCCTGTGGTTCTGAAAGATGAGGCACATGTCTGGCACAAACCCCACCACCTGGGAGTAACCCCACTCATTTAGTCTCTTCTTGATTTTGTCCAACCACATGGTTCCCTGTCTTACACATTTCTGTCTCCAATGCTATGATTCCATGATTTCTCTTGTCTCCTGTGTTGCTTTCTCTCCTTTCATCATTGATGCTTTTAATAACTGTTTCTCTTTATTTCTCTGTTGATCCCTTTTGGCTCTATCCTTCTAGGTATTTCCTATGTGATAGAGTTGGCTCCATTCTTATCCTTTTTTTCTTTGTGACTTTTAATTTTCCATCTTCATTGGTGTATATATACCAATGCATATACATACACTAGAGTGTGTGTATACACGTATATAGCTATAATTAAATAAGTTTTCTTCCATTAAGAATGGATACATTCCGACATCATCAAAATGGCGGCGTGAGGTGAGCCTCTGTAAAGCTCCCCTGGAATTTACAACTAATCGAACAACAATAACTCCACAAAGGACTCCCTGCACAGCAGACAGGCAAGACGAAGAAGCCCACTACTGAATTCACCGAAAGGTGGGCGAATCGTGCGCGCGAGCGGGGGAGGAGGGAAGGGAGAAGTGCGGGGACAGAGCCGCACAGGCGGGCGCAGGACCCAGACCTGGCTCAGTGCTCCGAGCTCGCTGCATCCCGGAACTACTGCAGCTGCGGGAGAGGGAAGGACTCGGACTGCTAGGGCTCCGCTTATGGCCCACAGGGCTGAGGGGGCAGCATATAACACGGCTGAACCCAATGCTCACGGCAGATACCTCGGAGAAAAGACTGAGAGAAGAAGGCTGGAAACGGTGGTTTAAGCCCTCACTGCCGAGCAGAGAACAGAAGCCTTAGGCACTGAGACTAGCCGCCCCCTCCCTACACTCCCAGAGCTAGCCCAGCCCCCACCTGCCCGGTGCTAGAAGCGGAACAGTGCAGTGTCAGATCAAAAGAACAGAATATTTGCTGTTCTGAGAACTGAGGACCACAGACACAGATTCACAGCCCAACTAATTCTGGCAGAGGGGAGGGAGCTGTGGAAGCAGGACCGGCTGTGGTGGTGGCCGCTGCCATTGCTCTGGGCCACCTCTCACAACTCACCCCGCCCCTGGCCCCATCTATCTGGGTGGATCTCTGCAGGAGTAAACAGAACTGCTGAAACATACGAGCTCTGAATCTGGTGCAGGAAGAGCTTTGTAACTTCAAAAGCTCTCTGAGTACCCACACGGACACTGCGCCCTGTGACCCAAGTGAACTATTAACAGAGGAGAAGCCCGTCTCCCAGGGAATCCCCCCATTGTGTGAGAAGATGGAATAGTGCAGAGAAAACATAGCACTACCATGTGAGAGAGAAAAAAGCCTGCAGTCGGAAAGAAAATAAAACATTCTACCAACAAGTACTGGAAAACAAAAGAAAGACCTCTTCCTATCAACCTATTGCAGAAGCCACTCCTGTAGATATCTAGAAAGAGAAATAATAAATCAGTAATTGCCATGAATAACCAAGGCAACAAGACAGCTCAGAAAGAAAGTGAAAAGTCTCCAGAAAAGGAACTTAAAGATATGGAAATATGTGACTTAAACGACAGAGAATTCAAGATTGCAGTTCTGAAAAAAATCAGCGAGATGCAAGAAAACACAGAAAGGCAGTTTAATGAACTCAGAAACACAATCAAAGAACAACATGAGCATTTTACAAAAGAGATTGAAATTTTAAAAAAGAACCAAATAGAATTTCTGGAGATTAAGAACTCAGTAGAAGAAATTAAGAATGAAATAACCAGCCTAGGTAGTAGAGTTGACCAGATGGAGGAAAGAATCAGTGACATTGAAGATAGAAACCTGGAAATTACACAGATAGAAGAAGAAAGAGACTTGAGACTTAAAAGAAATGAAAGAACTCTACAAGAACTTTCTGACTCCATCAGAAAAAGCAATATAAGAATATTGGGCATACCAGAAGGAGAAGAAAAAGAGAAGGGAACAGAAAATATATTCAAACAAATTGTTGATGAGAACTTCCCAAACTTGTGGACAGAACTAGATCCTCGAATCCAAGAAGCAAATAGAACACCTAATTACCTCAATCCCAAAAGGCCTTCTCCAAGGCACATTGTATTGAAGCTGTCTAAAATCAACAACAAAGAAAGAATCTTCAAGGCAGCCAGGGAAAAGAAGACGGTAACCCACAAAGGAAAGCCCATTAGATTATCATCAGATTTTTCAGCAGAAACTCTGCAAGCCAGGAGGGAGTGGAACCAAATATTCAAACTATTGAAAGAAAGAAATTATGAGCCAAGAATAATGTAACCAGCAAAGATATCCTTTAGATATGAAGGAGGAATAAAGACCTTTCCAGACATACAGAAGCTGAGGGAATTTTCTAACACACAACCTGCACTACAAGAAATACTAAAGGAGACTATTCAACCACCATCAACAGGGACAATCTGTGGCAACCAAGACATAAAAAGGGGGAGTGTAAAGGCCTGAACCGGAATATGGGAATGGAGAAAGTAAGCGTGCTAAAGAAAATGGAATACTATAAATATCAAACTTTCTTTTACTTAAACTTAAGGGTAACCACTCAAGAAAAATCCAGAACTGAAATATATAATGTAATAAAAGAAGAAACAGAGGGACACATCATAGAATATCACCATACAGAAATAATAGACAACAAAAAGGCAAAGAAACAATGGAGACACAGCCTTACCAGAAAACTAAAGATAGAATGACAGGAAATCCTCACATATCAATAATCACCTTAAATGTAAATGAACTAAACTCACCAATAAAAAGCCACAGAGTAGAAGATTGGATCAAAAAACTAAACCCAACATATGCTGTCTCCAAGAGACACATCTCAGCTACAAGGACAAGCATAGACTCAAAGTGAAAGGGTGGAAATTGACACTCCAAGCAAATGGCACCCAGAGAAAATCAGGTGTAGCCATAATGATAGCAGATGAAACAGACTTCAGAGTGAAAAAGATAACAAGAGACAAAGATGGACATTTCATAATGGTAAAGGGGACTATACAACAAGAAGACATAACAGTCATCAATATTTATGCCCCCAATCAGGGAGCACCGAAATATACCAAGCAACTACTAACAGAACAAAAGGGACAAATTGACCAAAACACAATTATACTAGGGGACTTAAATACATCACTGACAGCTATGCATAGATCATCCAAACAGAAAATAAATAACGAAATAGCAGCCCTAAATGATGTACATTAGATGAAATGTACATAATTGACATATATAGAGCACTTCATCCTAAAACATCAGACAATACATTCTTTTCTAGTTTACATGGAACATTCTCAAGGATAGACCATATATTGGGACATAAAATCAGCCTCAGCAAGTTTAAGAAGATTGAAATCATACCAAGCATATTCTCTGATCACAAGGCTTTGAAATTGGATATCAACTGCAAAAAGAAAACCGGAAAAAACACAAATACATGGAGACTAAACAACATACTTTTAAAGAACGACTGGGTCAAAGAAGAAATTAGAGGAGAGATCAAAAGATACATAGAAACAACAACTGAAATCTATGTAATTCTACTAACAATTGTCACCCCTATAAATTAAAAAAAAAAAAAAAAAAAAAAAAAAAAAAAGATACATAGAAACAAATGACAATGAAAATACATCCTACCTAAATTTTGGGGATGCTGCGAAAGCAGTTTTAAGAGGGAAATTTATATCATTACAGGCCTATCTCAAGAAACAAGAAAAATCCCAAATAAATAACCTCATGTTACACCTTAAAGAACTAGAAAAAGAAGAACAAGTGAAACCGAAGATCAGCAGAAGAAAGGAAATAACAAAAATCAGAGCAGAATTAAATGAAATAGAGAACAAAAAGACAATAGAAAAAATTAATGTGACAAAGAGCTGGTTCTTTGAAAAGATTAACAAAATTGACAAACCATTGGCTAGACTCACTAAGATAAAAAGAGAGAAGACACTAATTAACAAAATCAGAAATGAAAAAGGGGAAGTTATCACAGACACCACAGAAATACAAAGGATCATCCAAGAATACTACGAAGGACTATATGCCACCAAATTCAATAACCTAGAAGAAATGGACAAGTTCTTAGAAACATATAGCCTTCCAAGTCTGAACCATGAAGAACTGGAAAATCTAAACAGACCGATCACCAGTAATGAAATTGAATCAGTCATCCAAAACCTTCCCAAAAGCAAAAGTCCGGGACCAGATGGCTTCACTAGTGAATTCTACCAAACCTTCAAAGAGGATCTAATACCAATCCTGCTCAAACTCTTCCAAAAAATTGAAGAGACAGTGCTCCCTAACTCATTTTATGAGGCCAACATTACCCTGATACCAAAACCTGGTAAGGACAACACAAAAAAAGAAAACTACAGACCAGTATCTCTGATGAATACAGATGCAAAAATCCTAAACAAAATTCTAGCAAATCGAATACAACAATGCATTAAAAAGATCATTCATCACGACCAAGTGGGGTTCATCCCTGGGGCGCAAGGATGGTTCAACATCCGCAAATCCATCAATGTGATACATCACATAAGCAAAATAAAGGACAAAAAGCATATGATTATATCAATTGATGCAGAAAAAGCATTTGATAAGATAAAACATCTGTTTATGATTAAAACACTTAATAAAATAGGTATGGAAGGAAAATACCTTAACATAATAAAGGCCATATATGACAAGCCCTCAGCTAATCTCATAATTAATGGTGAAAAACTGAAGCCCTTTGCTCTACGTTCAGGAACAAGACAGGGCTGTCTCCTATCACTTCTGCTTTTCAACATAGTGTTGGAAGTCCTTGCCAGAGCAATCAGGCAAGAGAAAGAAATAAAAGGCATCCACATTGGGAATGAAGAAGTTAAATTATCACTCCTTGCAGATGACATGATGCTATATATAGAAAACCCTAAAGACTCCACCAAAAAGCTATTAGAAACAATCAACGAATACAGTAAAGTTGCTGGCTACAAAATCAACGTACAAAAGTCCATTGCATTGCTATATACTAACAATTAAATCTCAGAAAAAGAAATACAAAAAACAATTCCTTTTGCAATTGCCGCAAAAAGAATAAAAAACCTAGGAATAAACTTAACCAAGGATGTGAAGGACCTATATGCTGAAAACTACAAGACATTTTTGAAAGAAATTGAAGAAGACACAAAGAAATGGAAAGACATTCCGTGCTCATGGATTGCAAGAATCAACATAGTTAAAATGGCCATATTGCCCAAAGCAATATACAGATTTAATGCAATCCCCATCAAAATCCCAATGGCATTTTTTAAAGAAATAGAACAAAAAATCATCAGATTTGTTTGGAACCACAAAAGACCTCGAATAGCCAAAGCAATTTTAAGAAAAAAGAACAATACTGGAGGTATCACACTCCCTGAATTTAGCTTGTACTACAGGGCTACAATAATCAAAACAGCATGGTATTGGCAGAAAAACAGACACATAGACCAATGGAATAGAATTGAGAACCCAGAAATAAAACCACATAAATATGGACAGATAATTTTTGACAAAGAAGCTAAAAACATACAATGGAGGAAAGACAGCCTCTTCAATAAATGGTGCTGGGAGAATTGGAAAGCCACATGCAAAAGAATGAAACTGGACTGCTATCTGTCACCATGTACCAAAATCAATTCAAAATGGATCAAAGACTTAAGCATAAGACATGACACAATAAACTGCATAGAAGAAAACATAGGTACTAAACTTATGGACCTTGGGTTCAAAGAGCATTTTATGAATTTGACTCCAAAGGCAATGGAAGTAAAAGCTAAAATAAACGAATGGGACTATATGAAACTTAAAAGCTTCTGCACAGCAAAAGAAACCATCGACAAAATAAAGAGGCAACCAACTGAATGGGAGAAGATTTTTGCAAACAGTGCCTCTGATAAGGGGCTAATATCCAAAATATACAAGGAACTCATGAAACTCAACAACAAAAAACAAACAACCCAATTGAAAAATGGGCAGAGGACCTGAAGAGACATTTCTCCAAAGAGGACATACAAATGGCAAATAGACGTATGAAAAAATGCTCAACATCACTAATCATCAGAGAAATGCAAATAAAAACCACAATGAGATATCACCTCACCCCAGTCAGAATGGCTATCATCAACAAGACAAATAGTAACAAGTGTTGGAGAGGCTGTGGAGAGAAAGGAACCCTCAGACACTGTTGGTGGGAATGCAGACTGGTGCAGCCGCTATGGAAGGCAGCGTGGAGGTTCCTCAAAAAATTACGAATAGAATTACCATATGACCCAGCAATCCCTCTCCTGGGTATCTACCCAAAAAATCTGAAAACATCTTCACATAAAGACACGTGTGCTCCAATGTTCATTGCAGCTTTGTTTACGGTGGCCAAGACATGGAAACAACCAAAATGTCCTTCGATAGATGAATGGATAAAGAAGTTGTGGTATATATACACAATGGAATATTATTCGGTGGTAAGAAAAGATGATATAGGAACATTTGTGACAACATGGATGGATCTGGAGAGTATAATGCTAAGCGAAATAAGTCAGACAGAAAAAGCAGAGAACCATATGATTTCACTGATATGTGGTATATAAGCCAAAAACAACAAAAGAACAAGACAAACAAATGAGAAACAAGAACTCATAGACACAGACAATAGTTTAGTGGTTACCAGAGGGTAAGGAGGGTGGGGGGTGGGAGATGAGGGTAAGGGGGATCAAACATATGGTGATGGAAGGAGAACTGACTCCGAGTGGTGAACACACAATGGGATTTATAGATGATGTAATACAGAATTGTACACCTGAAATCTATGTAATTTTACTAACAATTGTCACCCCAATGAATTAAAAAAAAAAAAAAAGAATGGATACATTCCTTGTGAAGATGCCAGGTTCTGTGTCCCTGCTCTTTTGACATTGATCATTGACACAGCTCTTATGTTTCTGCCTTTTACATATAACAGTTACCATTAGTGAGACCCCTGGGTAACTAGTCCCTGTTGGTCCTTCAGTTTTTTGGACCCTTATAATTTGTTCATCTATTTTGTCATCCCAGAATGGGAATAGCAAGAGTTTACTTCTTAAGTCTTAAGGATATTTTTAATGACAAAATAAAATCTTATTTGCAAAAGTACTTTGAAATAAAACACTGTAATCCGATTGCATTGTGAAGAACATCTATCAAAATCTACAAGTATATAAAGATTTAAGAGGGGTTGATCAGAAACTTTATATCTATCTATAATTACATACCAGGACCGGCACTCTCTTTTTAAGCTTTTACTGTTAAAAATGACATGAATGTGAACAATATAAATCTAAGATCATAGTGTTAATGAATATTTAAAAAGATACTATCATTTTGCTATTTATTTCTTCTGCAATAGTGTCTTTCTAAAACAATAAAACATTATTAGGGACATCATTTCATAAGTTATATAAATGTCTAACCACTATGCTGTACATCTGAAACTAATATAATATTGAATGTCAACTGTAATTAAAAATTTTTTTAAAAAATTTTTGCATGGGGTTTCCCCATATGTGGAATGGAGAGAACTACAGCATCTGGCCTATCTTTTAGGTTGTTGTAAATGTAAAAGAATTCCTTCTTCTTTTTTTTTTTTTTTTTTGCAGAGATATTTTCAAATAGCATTATACGGTCCAATATCATGCTGGGGATCATCTGTCAAAAGTTATAAATTAAATTTGATGGTAGTAAACAGATGCTTTTCATTCTGTCAATAATTAGAGAGTATGACCAGAGTTACTGAGTTTTGAACAAGTTTGTGACAAAACTGAACAATAACTGACTATCTCACTTTCTCTGCTCTCTACAAAACAGGTGGTGAGTAGGGATGGACATTACTCTATAATCTAATACTTCCAGGGATAATATGTCTGAGAAAATGTAGTAAGATGGCATTGCCATTCAACTGGGGCCATCTTGTCAAGCCTGAATTCATAATGATTTCTTTCTTTGCAGTTTTCAAAATGGCCACATGAGATCAATGCCGACACTGGGCTCCCAGGTGTGGTGTGTGCTCAGAGAAACAGGAGCTCTGAACTGAGGCTCCTGATGTCCTGGACCCAGTGATGGCCGTCCTTACTCTTCTCATCAGGACCACTTCTCAGCTCTGGGCTGGGTGGGGCACCTCGTCTGTACTGGACCCTGAAGAGTCTCCATGTCTTCTCTCTGCAGAAGAAGCGAATATCCCTTGAAGGTCTCATTGTCTGACAGAGGAAACAACACAGGAAAAAGTTGGGATGCTATGAAAATCCAGGGCAAGACTGTCCCTCCCACAGACATCCATGGTCTGCCTTTTTTAGTCACATGACCGGTAGGTCAGTATTTTCTATCTCACTGTCCCCGGAGCCTGAGATTAAGACATTTCACCCCTAGTGGGCATCTCTGCTTTGTTTTGGGTCTCCCATTTTCTTACACCGCCTTAAGGCTCTTTCCTCTTTTACTTGTCTCTTTGTGGATTTGTTGCTGTTTATATAACTGTATTTGTATTTATTTGTAGCTCTGCTGCTTTCCTAGTACAGTCTTGTAAGTCTCGTGTTGAAAAAGGCAGATTTCCCACCTGACTGTTTCCCAGAATGACCACTTAAAACAGAGTCAGACCCTCCACCCCCCATCTAAAACTTCTTGGAATGTTTACTTGAGAAGAAGAAAAATTCTATCGTGTTTGAGTTCTTGACTTCTTTGGGTTTATTTGTTACAGTTGTTAGCCTAACTAATACAAAAGTTAAAATACAAACCATATTAATTAAAGCAAATTTATATTTTACTTTAAGAATATAGCAAAGGATTAGAATGAACCTTTTGTTGCACTGTTCATTCATAACCATGAAGAGTTTTTATTTGCTCTTACCTCTTTTCTGTGATCTTTTTCTGGGTGTAGGAGATTTTCTGAAATCCATGGGCTCTGTAAAGTAAGAGGGAGAAAACAGTTATTTGTTTGCATAAGTTTTACAGTTTCTTCTTTTTTAAACTACGACATGCTTTTTATTTCCTTTGAGACACTAATACAAATGTGTAACCCTTTGATTCATGTACTCATATTCTTGTGAATTTTTTCTTTTTCTTTTTTTCAATTACAGTTGACATTAAATATTATAGTAGCTTCAGGTGTACAGCATAGTGGCTAGACATTTATATAACTTATGAAGTGACCCTCCCGATAAGTCTAGTACACACCTGACCCTCCCGATAAATCTAGTACACAGCTGAACTGAACCTAGTTCTGGTGCCCAGGATCACAGTGTTGGGCTCCTTTCTGGCTCTCCCTTGTACTCTCTATTTGATTTTGTAAATAACCCTTAAACTTTGCTTGTTCCAGTTGTCTCATCTATAAAGCTGAGATCATCTGGTTAATCTATCTCCCTGTTCAGCTTTTTAATGAAAACAAAATGAAGTTTTATTCACAAAAGCCCTGCAAAAAACTCACAATGTAAGATAGTGCTTTAACTATAATTTGGGTTTAAGAGTAGCTGAGCTAAAGCCATGTTTTTCCCATCAGTAATTAAATAGCAGCACAAATTAGTCTATGATGACTTTCTAAGTTGGGAACTAGTGACAATATTATCAGTAGTGGAATACTGTGCTTACTATGCTCTATAGACAGTAAAGCATGTTTGTGGAGACTAAGTACATTATTTCATTTTTTTAGCATTAATAGATATGATAGTGTGTAGTAAAAAAGACTGTTACTTTACTAGCTGTTATTGCTACATTTTCTATATATCAATTGATTGGGCTTATCCAGTTAAACAACAATTTATAATGCCTTCTTGCCTCTTTCTATTCTCCAGTAGGTTTAAAGAAGTTAAATGCTGAAAATGGTGTCCTGAAAGTAATCAAATCAAGGCATGTGGAAAATGTCAGGACAAGATTCATCGGGATCACAGAGCTCTGGATTTAGACTCTGGATATTTGTCGTCCAGGAACACAATCTTAATATTCTTACCTGGGTCAGTCTGGAGTCCTGAGCGGGTAACTTCATGGGTCTCTCCTCTCTCACTTGATCCTGACGTATCAAGGTCATTGACCTCTGCACAAGGAATAGGATGCTCCAGGTGTCTCAGTGTGTGACCTAGGAACCGATTCAGCAGGAAATTCCCAAATAAAACATGGAAGAATCCTGAAACCCCATGCAAATCATGGCCTGCACCCAGGCCACTCTGGTCTGCCCTTCTCAGTCACCAGCCTTGCAGGTTAGTGATGCTCCATTTCCTGTCCCCAGAGGAGACACAATTCACTGGCAGGGGCACCTCTGCTCTATTTGAACCTGACCTTCCTATACTTGTCTCTCTTCTGCCTCTTACCCCTTCTGTTGTCATTTCACACTTCCCGTGTCTGCTGTTTCTCATGCCGGGAGGCCTTGGAAATCTTGTGTTGAAGATGGGGAGCCTCCTTCACCCCAGGGTGCCCCTTGAACTGTTTGCAAGGCTGAGAAATATTCTCTTGTGTCTGTTCCATAGACCTATTTTGGAACTACATTTAGAGTAGTTTGCCTACAGTAAGGCACAAGTCAGAATGCACACTCTCTAAAAACTGAAGCAAATTTACATTTTTCTTTCAGAGATCTAGTGGAGCAATTAGAATGAATGTATTATTTAAAGTATTGGTCCTTTGTAATATCAAGATCAGATAAAAATTTTATTTGTTCATATGTCTTTTGCTAGTGTTTTCATAAATAGGTTTGTTTCTAATGTCCTCTGAGAAAGTAGAAAGGGAAAACATCACCAATTTGTGCACTAAAGAGCGACAGATCTTACGGCAACTCACGCAGCACATAGGATTGAGAAAACAACAGTTTGATGACCTTTTCGAGCTCTAATTTTACAAAGGAAATAACAGAGAATCCAGGACGCTAGTCTTGTCTTTCCCTCTGTCTCCATGAGACTTTGTAGAGACCTTGAAACATTTATGTGATTGTGTTTTCTCATCGAGAAACAAGGGTAACAATGTCCATCCTGCTTGCCCCCCAGGGTTGTTGTAAAGGAAAAAATAAGATACTGTTTACAGAGGTCCTTTGAAAAAACGACCATGTATGTCATGACTTCCTGAAGGACTCTGTCAAAAGCAATACTTTGGGTTTCAGAATATTTTATCTGAAGTCTTTATTTCTGCTAAGATCTGATAGCTGAATGAGTTGTCTCTTGATATGATTCAAGATTGTGATTAGATGACAATAGGACCTTCCAATAGAGATATATTTAGCTTTTTGTTTTACAGAAATAACTGTAAAAATCCGACACTTTATGGGTATAGCAAGGAGCTACTTTTAAAACAAACTAAACACTTTGCTAGCCTATTTCTACTATATAATCAATACAGGGTACATATACTGATTAACAGGACTCACTAATTAAAAGGCTTCATCTCCTGTATAATATAATGAATTCTTATCTCTCTGCATTTCCCAAAAAGATCCAGGGACATTAATTCAGAGAATATGATTCCAGGATAAACTGTATCCATGGTACAGGAGGGGCTCAGAACAAGATGTTTCAGGAAACAATAGCTCATAATTCAGGTTCCTGTATCCCAAGCCTTTTTCTCCCACCTCCTTACCAGGCCTCCTTAGTTCCCAGGGGAAACTAAGCTCCTGGGGACGCGTCTTCATCACTGAATTCAACGAAGTCATCAATGGTGATCTCTGCACAGAAACGCAAAAACCATTAGGTTCTCAGGGTGGCACCATGGAGCCCACAGACAGGAAACCCCATAACGAGTATCAGGAAGACCTAGAAGCTGTTAACTAGGTCACCCAGGTCTGTGCCTGAATGTGTGTGACCTGCGGTTGCTCCAGGTCCTACGCAAAACGTGAGGAAATTCATGCACAGAGGGCAGCTTTGCACCCCTAGCCCCACTTCAGCTTCTCTGTCATTTGGTTACGGGAATTTGATTTATTTTCTCAACATTATGTGTCTGACATACATCTTGTTAATTTTGTATATTTATTTTCACTGCTGTATAGTATTCCATTATAGAAACTATCCATTAAAAATAAAACCATTGGAAGATTATATCAAACTATTTTCCAAAAATACATGTAATCTCAGAGATTTAGTTGAGAGCTTGGCAAATTCAAGTAACTAACTGGAGTTTGGTTGGTGGGAATGTGGCATGAGGGAATGAAAGGAAAGGAATGAGGAAATATGCACTCTGTGGTAGGCATCTTTCAATACTCCACGCCATGCAGTATTGAGTAAATGCTGAGGGCCACAAAAAGGTACTGGGTTTTAAACAGGAAAGCAATATGACCTGCTTGGAATTTTTGAAAGATTCATTGAGCTGACGTGCAGAGAATGGATCTGAGGGGAGCAAGATAAGAGGAAGGAGACCGTTCGTCTATTGAAGTGAGAAGCGATAGGGATCTGGATTAGAGTGAGTACGCTTAGGATGGAGAAAAATGGACAGGTTAGAGATATTTTAATGTTGGAACTGAGAGAGGGGTTCCTAATATCATGATTGTTTCCATTTGCTAAGTTTTGGGACTGTTTGTTACTCAGCAGTAGATAAGTGATATAGCCTCCAAATACAGACGTCCATCAGATCTTCCAATAAAGATCTTCAGACACTTGAAGTAATGAGCCTATATGACAGATCTGGGATGTAGATGACTGTTTAGAAATCACTAGATTATAGATAGTGACTGAAAGCATGGAGAGAATGAGATGCCTGAAAAGAGGCCTATTTTTATCTGAGAGGGTTCCAAGCCCATTTTGATCATCGTGAATACCTTACCCTTCTCGATGTGTTATGAACAGCCTCTTGTACCTTCTTTACTGGGACTGTCCCCTCAAATGAGACAATGTCTTGATTTGTCTGCTCTCTACCAATTCTTCATTGTCCTTTCCTCATTATCTACGTAGTTCTTTTTGTGCCTCCCCCCACTTTTTTCTTCATTGGTATTCACTTTCCTCTGTATCTTTCTCTATTCATACTCTTTTCCTCCACTTTTTTTTCTCTACGTTTTTAAAATCACTATCCCTCAGGGTCTAGGGTGAGGCAAAGGAAGTCCCTAGGACACAAGAAGGTGCCAAGAGAGAGCCTCCTTACTTGTGCCCTAGGGTCTCCATGCCTCACTCTAGACCTGGCCCTGTTGTCTCTTACCAGATTTTTCAGTTTATCCTATCTCTGTTATGTTTCCTACATTCTTCCATTCTATCCCTTTTTCTTAATCATCAGTGTGACCTGTGTATGCCTCTTCCATATTAGTTTTGTCTTTCCGTATATTTCCTTCATCTCAAGCATTGAAATCATCCCCAAAGCTCTTCCCCTGTGCCTTTGTTCACCATGTCAAGTCCCTCCACCTGCCCCTTCATTTCTGAAGGTCCTTCACTTCCTTACTTCCAAAGCTGACCAGCAGCATCATGCAGGATGACTTCCATGTTTCTAACTTCTAAAACCCAGTGGCAACTTATTTCTTTTCACCAACTGCACAACATGGCACTGTTCAAATTCCATGTCAATTTATCTGAAATCTATCTCACTCTTATACTTTATTTGGTGTTCCCCAAACCATCTATTCTACGATCTTTCTCTTTGTATTCTCTCCCCAGGGACATCTCTCCACGAAAAGATGAGCTCTCTTTCTCCCTTGCATCTCACATCTGTTGAAAGCAGTCAGAGGTTGTGCACAAGGTTATGTGTTTTGGGTGGTGTTAAGGTGGGTGGGGGAGATGGTCAGTATGGGAGAACAAAGGAAAGCTTTTGCTTTCATAGAAAAGCAAAGATATAGTTAGAAAATTGGCAAGACAGGTAATAATTACTTTCTTCATCACAAGGCAATGGGCTGGGTGTCTCTGATCTTGCACCTCCATTATTCATTTGGATGGGCACTTGTTCTGATAAAAAAGAACACTGATAAAAAAGAAAAAAGCTGAGATTCAACAGCACCTCACTCTGCCCTGTTACCATTTTGTTCACTTCACCCAGCTACTCTTTTCCTCTCATGCTCCTACTTATAGCCTGTCTGCATACAGGGTGTGATTATTATATTTTTGAATGCTGCTGCCGAGTGCCATCCAACCGAAAGGCAGGGATCTTCAATACAGGAAGCAACAACTCGAACCTTAGTAACTTGTTTATGACAAGTTTCAACTTGTTTGGTACAGTCAAACAAGGGTGTGAGCTATGGTTGAGAGGTATGTTTTAAAGTATTCCATCAATCATGGATCACGAACAATGCATTAACACAAAATGGGCAAATGGTTTCATCCTCCATCATGACAACACTCCATGTTACGCATTGCTTCTGTCAAATTAAACATTACAGTGTGTCCTCATCCACCGTATTCACTGGATCTGGCACCATGCAACTTCTGACTCTTCCCCAAAGTCAAAATGACCATGAAAGGTAAATGTTTTGAATCAATTCAGGACATCGAGGCAGCCACAACAGCACAACTAAAGACATTCACAAAAGAGGACTTCCAGAACTGCTTCAGAAAGTGGCAACTGCTTCAGAAAGTGGCAAGAATGATGGGATAAGTGTGTTCGAAGTGAAGGGGAGTATTTTGTGGGGGATTAATGACAATGTGTCTTCTACCGTAATAAATTTTTTATTTAAACATTCACCGTATTGTTTGATCACACCTTGTTTATTGCCACCTCCAGCCAGTGAAAGTATTCTTCATTGATTATACAGCAATCTGTAGCTCACTTCTTTTGACTTTTGCTTCGGTCTCTCTTCCTCGTGAGGCTCTGTGGCTCTTCATCCTTCATCTCTTAATTCTTTTTTTCTTTCTTCTCTCTCTCTCTCTCTCTCTCTCTCTCTCTCTCTTTCTTCAGGTCTCTCCTATCAATATATCAGGCTCCATTCCTGTAAGCTGTGTGTCTGTGTGAGTTCCCCTTCTCTGTTAAGAGGTGTCCTCTTAATTCATGTATTACTTCATTCTCTACCACCAGTAAGTACCCATTGGTCCCTGCACGCTATAAAACCCAGTCACTCAGCCTTACCTGCTGGCTCAGACTTTTGGGTATGTTGTTCACTTGCTTGTTGGTTTTCTAGTGCATCATTGTTGTCACTGGTTGCATTCTTTCTCCTTGCGTTCATCTGCTCTGTTTCACAGAGGACCTCTGAGAGTCCATTTTCAGGTGGGGTTGTACCTAAACCACGTTTTGATTCATAGATATTTAATTTGACCTGTGCATCAATCAGGGTCCAACAATAAAATATAAACTTCCCTAAGCTTTTAAAGCAGAGGGAATTTAATCCAGGGGATTGGTTACATAGTTGATAGAAGCTCTGAGAAACTCAAATGGAAGAAGGTGGCAACTTGAAGAATAGTCAACAGGAAGCTATGGGAGGGACACAGGGTGAGCTCTGTGCTGAGGTCACCAGGTAGGTAGAAGCTGGACAATGGCTGTCATGTTTGGTGGGAGGTGGTGTCGGGTGAGATGCAGCTGCTGCCAGAATTGCAGGCTGAGGCAGTGGTGGGGGAATGCCCAGCTTCTCCCTTGCTCCTAATGTCTTGCTAGCAGTGTCTCCCATGTTTGGAACCCAGCAGGAAGCCAGCAAGCAAGAGAGCTGGCAAGCAAGTGTGCAGGGGCCAGTGGTCAGAGAGAGAAGGCAAAGCAGAGCAGGAAACGATAAGGAATGAATCCCTGCGCAAACCACCCAGGACCAGCACACGCCCTTCCCCGTGGCAACCCCCTCTGCTCACTATGATTCCAACAACCCATCCCACTCATTCCCACCAACTGCAATAGTGTATGAACGGATAAATGTTTTTTCAGTGCATTTGGATTTTTTTATTTAGTGACATTTTTCTAAGCATAGCAATTTATGGAAAGTATGATTTAAAAATTAATTCCCCCTATTTTAATATAGAATGTGGGCCCTGGTGCATGTTTTGTGCCACATTCAGTTTCTCGTAGCCTCCTCTTGGGGTGGTGGGCATGGACACAGCCCTTTCTTCCCTGTGCATGTCAGTCAGCTGTCCCTGCTGGGTCAGACTCTTGGACACAGTTTGGTGGATTGCTGTGCATCATTTGGATTGTAATGCAATTTATAATCCTCCTCTCATGCACCACACATGTACACATGCACACACACACACACACACACACGCACACACAACACACACAAACACACTGAATCCTTCTCCTCTGCTCATGACTAGTCATACTTCCTTCCACTCACCCACCCCTTCCTGTTCCCACCAGCTGCACTGGTACATGAAGCACTAAGAATTTGGGTTGATGCATGTTGGATTTTTTATATTTTTAAATGTTATCTTTTTTAATAAATATGACTTGTTAAAAGAAAAGCAATATTACAGAATTGTACACCTGAACCTATGTAACTTTACTAACAACTGTCACCCCAATTAACTTTAATTAATAAAAAAAAAGACACACTCACACACACACACGCACACACACACACACACACACACACACACACACAAGAATAACAGTTCTCTCTGGGTGGTGAACACACAATGTGATTTATAGATGAGGCAGTACAGAATTGTACACCTGAAATCTATGTAACTTTACCAACAATTGTCACCCCAATAAACTTTAATTTAAAAAAAAAAGAATAACAGTTCTTTCAAAAACCACTCCATAAGTTTTTCTTTATAAAAATAAGTTAGTAATTGAGAACATCTTTTCTTAAATAGCACATCCTACTGGAAGCTAGACAACGAGGGCTCTCCATGGTTTGGCAAGTTCCCTGAGATTCTTCCATGTCGCTCATTTCCAAAGAATATCATGTAATAAAGACATGACATTTATTATAGACTAGGGTGAAATAAGGGTGGGGAACCTGTGGCCTTCAATTTACTTTCCTGGGCCTGAGATTTGTACTGCTTTTATCACTGTTTTTCCAAAAAAATACCAAAGTTTACTGGAATGGTTGAGGTCAGATTCTGGCTCAAGATACAAATAAGGATGATAACTAAATGTAGCAATAATAACAAATGCACGGGACACTGATGAAGTTCCAGGCATGATTCTGAGTACTTTGCATGACATAACTTGTTTAAAATCCATCACCCTGTGAGGTGGGTACCATTATCACATCCATTTTATATATGATGAAAAGGAGGGACAAAGAGGGGCAGTCACTTCCCCAAGGTCACAGGGCAGAATCTGAAGTCAGGCGGTTGGTCACCAGTCCTCCTGCTCTGACACTGCCTCACAGCATAGTTCAGTACCTCGTCTCAGTGGGTGAACTTACACAAATAGCCACCTCTCTGAGCTGATTCTTTGTCCTCTGAAAAACGTGCATGATAGACCATCATTTTAAGGTATTTGAGAAGATTAAATGAAATATTGTCTGTATGACTACAAGAGATACTGTGACTGATCAGAAAATTAAATCATTATAACTAATGCTTAAATTTATAATATTCAAATAATTTAATAACATTATTAAGGGTGTAGTGGATTAAGGGAGAACAAGAGTCATAAACAGTTTTTTCTGTTGTTTAACTACGAACATGTTTTTCTAGAGGTCAGCCTGGTGTTTGGCAGACAGCTCCTGGCCTGCTGCCCGGGGATTGATGGGAGAGGGTTTGCTCGGGAGGCACCCGGTGTCCAAGGTCCTCGGGGAGGGTACACGGACCCTTAGGAACATGCACATCGCCCCCTCCCCCCACTCTCTCTGCAATGCTGGCCATCCTGGATGTGACTTCAAAGCACCAAGGTCGAGAGCAAATTCAAGCAAGACAGAGGCAGAAAACTGTGAAGCCATGAGCGTGGACAAAGGGACAGAGTCATCAGAAAATGACAGTAAGTTTAAGAGTATGGAAGGAGCAACCCTCTTGGGAAGCCCAGAGTACAAAGACTGTTATCTAGGAAAAGTTAGAGATACAAAGACTGACAACTTTGGGCAATCATTACTGAAAAGAAGCAACTCCCACTCCACGGCACATTCTAGAATGGGACAAGAATTGCAAAGATCACAGAAGAGTCAACAGGAACAACCTATGTAAGATGAGCGGCCTGCTCCTGATGAAGTCAGGCTTTCACCAGTTCCTAGGCTTTCTCCAGTTACTGGGGGGCAGAAATTAGAAGTTTGTTTCAGAAATAGAGGTACAAACTGTGCCATTCTCCCTTAATCCCATTTTAATCTTTATAATAAGGATTTGAAGACCCTCTTCAGGTATCAATGACGCGTCAATCTGAACCTAGAGGATCCCACACAACTCTTGCCATCAGATGTACCCCTAACCTCAGACAGGCCACCTCACTGTGGGTCCTCCAAGAGCCACTCAGATAACTGGTGATGGCTTTTCTTGTCACCCACGGCCATAGCAAACCTGCCTTTGTCCCCAGAGCTGCCGCTGATAAGGTAAGTGGCTTTACCTTACTTCCTACAAAGGCCTGGTGCCTCGCTCCCCACCCTTCACACCACACCCTCCCTATGCACCTGTTCACTCTCTCTTGCTGGCCTTTCCCTGAGCTTCAGTGTCTGATGCTCCTCCACTTCCTCCGGCTCCTGGTATTCTTTCTGTATCTCTCTCTCTCTGCATATGTATCCCTCTTCTGGTCTCATGTTTCTGTCTTTTCCATGAGATTACCTGGGTGTGTCCAGGGTTAAAAACACAACTCTGGGTTCAGAATGCCTGGGTCCGTCCCTGCTCATTTGATCCACACGCCTGGTCTCTCTGATTTCAGTTTCCTTATCTGCAAAATGGGCATATAAGTAATACTAACCTCTAATGGCAGTTGTGAGCTCTAAAACCACAACTGCCACAGTAAACGTTCAATAAGCGAGTGCAAATAATATGGTCGTTCTCATTTGTTTTTTGGGTTTTTTGTTTTGTTTTGTTTTGTTTTTTACCCCTTTCCCTTCTTTCACTTCCCCTCTTTCTTCTTCTCTCTCAAAGTACCTACATCCTCTTCTCCACATCTCTACCACTTCCTGTCATCTATCTCTAGATGACTACCTGTCTCCTTAAATAGTCCTGCTCTTGCACATCATCTCCCACATTTAAATCAGTTCTTTCTTCTGCTGTCACTAAGGTTCTCCTCTTTCACAGTGACCTTGAACCCATAGCTCTTAGCCCGTCACAGTTTCATACTGATCTTCTCCTCGTAGCATCTTGCTAAATCACAATTACTTCCAGGTCATCATTCTCTTTAAGTCTGGTTTCCTGACTCACACACTGGGTTACTGTTTTGTTGAATTGGTCACTGGGTCAACAGTGGCTTGTCACAGCCACTCCTGCAGGATCGGCCTCTGGTCACAGGCTCATACGAACACCCCTCCCTGCCTTCTCCATGCGCCTCAGTGTTTCTTCCCTGACCCCCAATCTCCACTCAGGACAGGACCCCACCTCCCTTTCTCCTTTCCTCTTATCAGATGAGAATCGGTTTTTATCTGGTCGCAATCACCTGGTTCAAGCTTTAGCTGGATATTACGGCCGTCCACCCTCTCAACTCTGTCACTTGCTTGGTGAAAAATTTTCTCTTTGATCACTGAACAGAGGGAGAGAGAATACAATTAAAGGTCTTCATTAGAGACCACAGACAACATCTCAAATTTACACATTTAGGAATTTTCAGCCCTTGGGTCGCTCAGGGCTTAGTGGGTCCCAATCCTCATGGTAAAGATTCCCCCTCATCCCTGGGACAGAAAGGAGAACCCCCAACAAGGGAGCCTTTATGTCTCCCACACAGAGGGGAGCCACTCAAATGTCAGGATAAAGGAGTCATGGAAATATTGTGAGCCTGTTACTCATGTAAAAAAAATTCAGATGGCTGGGAAAGTACATATCAAAATAAATACTGGAAGTGAAATGGGTTTTCTGATCTGTTCAAACTGTAAGGAAGAAACAGAGGGATTTCTTTGGTAGAAGGACTATCGTGTTTCCCCGAAAATAATACCTAGCCGGACGAAGAGCTCTAATGCATCCTTTGGAGCAAAAATTAATATAAAACCCGGTCTTGTTTTACTATAACATAAGACTGGGTCTTTAATATAATATAATATAATATAATATAATATAATATAATATAATATAATATAATATAATATAATATAATATAATATAATATAATATAATATAATACTGGGTCTTATATTAATTTTTGCTCCAAAAGACGCATTAGAGCTGATTGTCCAGCTAGGTCTTATTTTCAGGGAAACAGGGTAGGATCCTAGAAAGTTCACATGTATAAAAGACCAAGTCCAACAGCTTTATAGATGGGGCTGGACAAGAGGAGGGTTGACCTAATTGGGTCATGGAGGGTGAGAGCTTCCCAAAGGGACATCAGAGGACAAACCAGAGGAACTAGACAGACCTCCCAGGGGTCCAGATTCCAGGAACAAAAAAAGAAGGACACTCTCTGATGCCTCAAAAGCATGGGGGAAGTCCATGCATTGGGGGAAGTCCAGAGATGCCTGGACCAGGGACCCAGGGAGGCTGCCAGAGAGGGCAGGCAGGCCATTAGCCCAGGGCCCCTGCATAATGGTGACCCAGAAAATGTGAGGAGGAAGAAATAATCCAAAAAGCAGATACCAAGGGATTGGACTCTGGGGATGAGCCCAGGGAGGAGGACTCAAGGAATGTGGTGGGCCCACATTGCCCAGGGCTGATGACAGTGGTACCTCCTGAGGCAATAAACCTGCACTTATAAACCTATAAACCTGTAGAATCTCTTTAATGTCCAGTAAATAAACTTGGAATGCCTTAGCTTTAGATGCCAGACTTTCCAAAATCTACTTCAAATTTATCCTTTTTGAATCAAATCCCAAGGTCTACTTCTCAGTCTCTGATTGAGAAAAATCTAATTGTCCTTGTTTTGCAGACACACTGGACCCTTTCACACTCTATGCCTTTGCCCGTAGCATCTGCCCTCCTCAGTTCACATAATCATTTTTCTTGAGAATTCTCCATCTTTATTTGGAGGTCTTAGTTTGATATTAAACTGTGCTGGAATAAAAAGCATCCTAAGCAAGTCAAAACAAAAGTTATTATTGGAGGGACATCTTCTTTATTGAGTACCAATTAAAAAGTATAAAATCATGTCTCAGGAAAAAGTGGTGAACCAAACCTGTAGCTTTGTACAGTGTCAAAAACAATCTTGGGCAGAGTAATTGATTTTTCTGATTATTTGAGT
Organism: Rhinolophus ferrumequinum; assembly: GCF_004115265.2. Classification (NCBI taxonomy): domain Eukaryota; kingdom Metazoa; phylum Chordata; class Mammalia; order Chiroptera; family Rhinolophidae; genus Rhinolophus; species Rhinolophus ferrumequinum. Next base: position 7,768,297 of record NC_046291.1, read on the forward strand.
ATTTGTTTCACCCCTTGTGGGGAAAGGGCTAATGTAACCACTTCACCTTCTTTAAGAGCAAATTTGACCTGGGGTTAACTTTCTTGCCCATTGCTCTGGAAACCAGTTAACGGTGGCCTCTCTGTGGTGTTTCTAGGCCAACACTGGCTTTAGGGTGAAAAGTGACCTGTGACTGTAGGTAGGTACCTTGCGTGTAGCCTGGGAGGAACTGTGTGTGAACTATCAGCCACTTTTGGTCTTCCTTCAGTGTGGTGACGCTTGTAACTTGGCTGTCCCTCGTGGGGCTCCTGGAACTTATGACTACAGAGTTGTTACATGAGACTTTGACTCCCGTGGGCGTGGTGCTGCTAAGCCAGGGTGGGTCCTGCACCCACAGCTAAGCTGTCACTCAAGGACGGTGGCAGTCAACTCGGTGGACTGCTGTGCGGATCGCTGCAAGGGGGCCCACAGAGGAGGAGCAACTGATGCTGCCTTACTGGGATGCTGCGTGTCTTGTCATTTGTCCTTCTAAGTAAATGCGATGCCACTGTGGGTCTGGTTGACCTGTGAGTCTAAATGCCTAGTTAAGCAGACCTCTGGGTGGGTGTTGCGCCAATAGCCGTCGTATCATAAGCTTCGAGAGGGCTCAGGATATGTGTGTTTTCTTAACTGCTGTATCCCCACTGCATATCCCCATGTGAAGTACATGGTAGCAGTTCAATATGTATTTGTTGTAAAAGTTGGCTCTGGATATATCAAAAGGTAGGTAACAAACTTAATTACCATTTTGAAAGCCTTTATAAACGTGACTTAAGTTAGGATATTCCAGCATGTTGACCTCGCTGAAAAATACTTCCAGAAGTGACAGGTCAAATGTCTTCTCCAGTTCACAGAGAATATTGTAAACCACTCTCTGTACAGGGACCAGGTTTCTACAAGATTCTTGACAATCCTTAAAAAACATTGAGTGAAGAAAATGTAAACACAGACTTTCAAGATACACAAAAGCCCTAGAAAGTGATTCTCTTAATGTATTACAATTTTCCTACATTGGTAACTTTTCACGTAATGTTTAGAATTTCTATGTATTTGTATGGTTACTAAGTGAAATAAGTAAATTTTTCCTCTGTAAAAGTACCAATGTGTGAACCTGATATCTTCATCCTCATTTACATTAGATGCAAGAAGGAGCAAGTTTGAAGAATAAAGGTGAGTTAAAAGTTAAATGATGTTGTATCCCTTGAAGAGCCTGGCCAAAGTTTTTAGGAATAAATTTAGCAAGTGATGAGCTGCTGTTCTATTGACTAGACAACGCTTGTCCCTTCCTCAAGGCTGATTTGGCCTGGAAGAGCTCAAGGAAACCAAGTGACAATTCTCCCTTTTTGTGAACTTGGCCATTGAGAAAACATATTCATAGGGGGAAAAAAAAATGACGTCTCTGTATCTCCATCTATGTCTTTTGCTAAAATTAATCTAAATTCCAAGACACCAGAGATATCAAAAGAAAGGATAAAGAAAAGGAAACTGAAAACTGTTGGAGAAATAATAGCAAAGATCTACTTCCAAATTTGTCCTAACAAGACATTAATTCTCTGTGGGTTTTAATGTTCTCAGATCTAAGTGTTTAAATTGCTGTTCATTGAAATGAAATGTTGTGTCAATTATTATTTCATTAAGTCAATTCATTACATTTATTCATCCATTCATTAAAAACTACTTTTAACTCCTAGTTTATACTATATTGTACGCATTCCTATAAGGCATTATACATCTATGGAGCACACCCACTTCAGATCCAGCCTATCTCCAGTGCAATTCACCCCAACTCCACGGGGTGCCATGAAGCACCATTCCTTCAATTAGGAGCAGGACTGTCTCCAGTGATGCCTGCTTCTCCTCTCCCTTTTTACCTTATAGGAACACTTACAACAATACCTGAAAAGGTCCCTACTCATAGGTCCCCACTCTTCAGTCGGCTAGTTGTGCCGTGACATTTGATTCCAGGATATCAAAGTGTAATTTTGTTTAGGGCCTGTTTACCAAATTATGACACAATAACTTCACTTACTTCATACATTTTATTGGTGATGAGTTCATGGTCACGAAGAATATCAAGGAAAGAAAATGTCTTTTTCATTGCATTTGAAATCTCAATCTTATGTCTTTTGAAGTACCTGAATACAGTCTCATAGAAAAGCCCGTCGTCTATATTCTGGTCTTCTGTAGACATCCTAGGGAGGAAAGATATTATGTGAAAATGGTCATCAAGATTCTGAGATGCTTGTGGAGACTATAAGATTGTATAGATAAAAGATAGGCTGTGAAGAACCAACATATACAAAATAAGTGGTCCTGAGCAGACTACAATAAATGAGGTTGAAGCAATAAACCAAGAAGATGTAATTGAAGAAAGCATGGAGGATCAGAAAGACTTAAACACAGGACTGAAGAATTCATTCCAGTCTGTCCTTATCAAAGCTATTATAAAGGTATCTTACCATATCGGAAACATTTTTTAAATAAAAAAATTTAAATTCATACAAAATCAAAATAAACAGAGGAATGAAAACCAATGGAATAAAAAAAAAATCTAACCTTGAAAATACTTCTTAATTAACAACTAAGAGAAAATAAATCTCAGAAAGATAAAAAACGAGGTGCCTTCTCTCTGACATAAAGCTGTTAAGGCAGATACCATCTTATATTGTAAAATTACTTCATAAATGATAAGATGTGGTTTTAATAACAGTGTAATAAGGTATAAACTGAGATTTTCACAATACCAATTATTTCTCTTGGAACTTCTTCTTTGTGTAACTATAAATGTCTGTGATATTGTTGTATATAATCTTTTTAGCATCTGAATTTCAGAAATGGGTGCTGTTTCCTGTGAAAGTAATTGTAAACATGAGTCTGTAATTCTAGTTCTTAGTTGGTCATTTTATTGTTCTGATAATAATGTTTTGATGAACATTTTGTATTCCTAAAAGTTACGAAGATGTGTAAGCTTTCTTTTGTGTCCTACCAGAAGAGAATTTCCAGTACTCAACATGCACTAATATTCTTAGATTTGAGAATACATATTGTACCAGGATGAAAAAAATAAAAGGCAACTAAAAGAGAAAGAGATAGATATTTTTAAAATTAAGTTTTGGGAATTAATTAAAATGGTTGTAAAATAAAGTTGAGGAAATTTCCCAGAAAATTAAGTAAACATATCAAATGGGAAAACAAAAAGTAAATTTGAGAAAGAAAAAGGATTCACTTAGGTGGTATAATAGCCACCAAACTAGACTCAAGAAATCTGTGCAAGGAAAAGGCACAGGCGAATATGCCAAGAGAATTATTTAAGGTGATACCACAAAGTAGAAGAACATGAACTTTTTGAAAGGGTACAATTAGGTACTTAGAAAAATGAATTTTAAATGGATCAAGGCAAGGCACATCATTTTGAAATGACAACATCTAAAAAACAAAGAGAAGATTTTAAAAGCTTCCAGAAAGAATTAAAAAATTGGTAACTTAAGATGGCAGAGTAGGTAAATGCTGTGCTCATCTCCTCTCACGACTACATCAATTACAATTAAACTACAAAACAACCATCATTGAGAATCGCCTGAAGTCTAGCTGAACTGAAGCCCTACAACTACAGACGTACAGAAGAAGCCACCTCTAGACTAGTAAGAGTGGCAAAGATGCAGAACAGGCTGCTCCCACATCCATATGTGACCATTAAAAATTAGGAGGGATATCTCGGCTGTGGAGGTCCTCCCCGGAGGAGCAAGAGGTCCCAGCCCCACTCCAGACTCCCCAGCCCAGGTTTTTAGTGCTGGGGGGAAAATTCTCCATAACTTCTGGCTGTGAAAAACAGTGGAGATTGTGGCTGAGTGAGCCACATATACTTACTCACTGACATACTCACTTGCTCTGAGCTCCAGTGCTTGGCAGCAGCTTGAAAGTCGCCAGGAACTTATGGGGAGGAACTGGATTGTCTAGCTTCAGGGTAAGGGATCGAGAGGTAGCTTTCTCCCAGATGGAAGAGCTGGCAGAAACCATTGCTTCTTTGTTGAGGTCTCCCACCTCCATGCATGTAGACAAAAGCAGATGCCACATCTGTGTCTCCATCAACCTGGCTATCACCTTTTGTCTGCCCTGCCCTAGTAATTCCCTGAGACCCCACCCTACCCAATTTTGGGGCACACCCAAGCGGGTTCCAGTGTCGTTTCCCTACGATCTGTCTTAGCTTATGCTACATAGTTTCATAAAATCTCTCAAAGGTTCACAAAACCCAAAGAAGCAGCATCTGACTTTGGCGTGTCCCGTACCTCTGCATGAGCAGCCCTAAGCCCAGCACTAGCGACATCTGGCCTTGGTTCACAGATTGGCCTCTTGAAGCACCTCCAAGCTCAGTGTGGGCAGCAGCCCACTGCAGATTGCTTGTGGCTCATACAAGATAGTCCTGGGCAGGGCACAGGCTGCAGCTAACTTGGCCTGCAGCAGGTTCCCTCCCAGGAGGCCCCAGTGCTGGCACACCTGGTGGCCAGCTTTGGACCAAGCTGGAGCATCACCTGGCTATCTCCAAAAATGACACATCCAAAAGGCAGAATGGGAAGACACCAGAGCCATGCTAAAGTGAGCCCTGCTCTGGAGGCTCGTCCAGTGAACCAGAGCTCCTCCACTGTAGTCAAGGACAGTCCTCCCAACCAATCAGCCTGAGGATTAACCACTCCCATTGATGAGCAAACAGCAACCAAATTTCAACTACAGTAGTAGGGCACACAAAACCTACACAAAAGGCATACCTGGAGCACCCAGCTCTGATGACAGGGAGACTGCACCACTGGGTCCCACAGGACACCTGCTACATAGGCCACTCTACTAAGACCAGGAGGCATAATAGCCCTACCTTATACATAGAAACAAACCAAAATGAGGAGACAAAGAAATGTGTCTCAAATGAAAGAACAAAACAAATTTCCAGTAAAAGAACTAAACAAAATGGAGACAAGCAATCTATCAGATGCAGAGTTCAAAACACTGGTTATAAGGATGCTCAGTGATCTCAGGAAGAACTTAAACAAAGAGGTAGAAAATATAAAAAAAAGAGAGATAGAAAACATAAAAAAGAACCATTAAGAAATAAAGAATACAATAACTGAAATAAAGAATATATTAGAGGGAATCAACAGTAGATTAGATGAAGCAGAGGATTGAATCAGCAATTTAGGAGATAAGGTAGTAGAAAACACCCAATCAGAACAGAAAAAAAAAAAAATGCAAAAAATGAGGAAAGTTTCATGGGCCTCTGAGACAACATCAAGCTTACCAAATTCATATTATAGGAGTACCAGAAGGAGAAGACGGGGAACAAGGGATCGAGAATATATCTGAAGAAATAATGACAGAAAACTTCCCTAAAATGGTGAAGAAAATAGACATAGAAACCTAGGAAATGCAGATAGTCCCAAACAAAATGAATCCAAACAGGCCCACCCCAAGATACATCATAATTAAAATGGCAACGGTTAAAGACAAAAAGAGAATCCTAAAAACGGCAAGAGAAAAGCAGTTACCTCCAGGGAGCTCTCATAACTCTGTCAACTGATTTCTTAACAGAAACTTTGCAGGCCAAAAGGGAGGGACAGAAAATATTCAAAGTGATGAAAAACAAGGGCCTACAACCAAGACTACTCTACCCAGCAAGCCTATCATTTAAAATTGAAGAAGAGATAAAGAGTTTCCCAGACAAGAAAAAGCTAAAGGAATTCATTACCATCAAACCAGTATTACAAGAAATGTTAAAAGGACTTCTTTAAGCAGAAGAAAGGAGAAAACAAACAAACAAAGATCAAAATATGTATATAATAAAATGGCAATAACTATGTACCTATCAATAATCACTTTAAATGTAAATGGATTAAGTGTTCCAATCAAAGACATAAGGTAGCTGAGTGGATAAGATAAAAAGACCCATGCATATGCTGTCTACAAGAGACCCATCTCAGGTTGAAAGACACACACAGACTGAAAGTAAAGGGATGGAAAAAGACATTTCATCCAAATGCAAATGAGAAAAAAGCTGGGGTAGCAATACTTAGACAAAATAGACTGTAAAATGAAGACTATAATAAGAGACAAAGAAGGACTTTGCATAATAATAAAGGGATCAATCCAACAAAAGGACATAACCCTAGTAAACATCTATGCACCCAACATAGGAGCACCTAAATATATAAAACAAATATTGACAGACATACAGGCAGAGATCAACAGTACCACAATCACAGTAGGGGACTTCAACATTCCATTGACACCAATGGACAGATCCTCGAGACAGAAAATCAATACAGAAACAGTGGCCTTAAATGACACATTAGACCACATGCATTTAATTGATATTTTTAAACCATTTCACCCCAAAGCAGCAGAATATACATTCTTTTCAAGAGCACATGGAACATTTTCCAAGATAGACCACATGCTAGGCCACAAAACAAGTCTCAATAAATTTAAGAAAATTGAAATCATATTAAGCGTCTTCTCTGACCACAGTGGTATGAAACTAGAAATCAATTACAAGAAAAAAACACACAAACCACATGGAAACTAAATGACACGCTACTAAATAATGAATGGGTCAACAATGAAATCAGGGAAGAAATCAACAGATACCTTGAGACAAACAAAAATGAAAACTCAATGACCCAAAATCTATGGGACACAGCAAAAGCAATCCTAAGAGGGAAATCCATAGCAATGCAGGGCTACCTAAAGAAACAAGAAAAATCTCAAATCAACAGTCTGTTTTTTATACCTAAAGGAACTGGAAAAAAGAACAGCAAACAGAGCCCAAAGTGAGTACAAGGAAGGAAATAATAAAGATCAGTGCAGAAATAACAAAACAGAGACTTCAAAAAAAAAAAAAATCAATGAAACCAAGAGCAGGGTTTTTGAAAAGACAAACAAAATTGACAAATCTTTAATCAGATTCATCAAGAAAAAAAGAGGGCCGGACTGGTGGCTCAGGTGGTTAGAGTGCCGAGCTCCTAACGCTGAGGTCACTGGTTTGATTCTCACATGGGTCAGTGAGCTGTGCCCTCTACAGCTAAGACCCAGCGAACAACAGCTCTCCCTGGAGCTGGGCTGCCGTGAGCAGCCGGAGGTTGGTGTGTCCTGCTGCGGGCTGCTGCGTGCTGCTGTGTGCCGCCATGAGCTGCTCGGCAGCCATTGTGAGCTGCCATGAGCTGCTGTGGGTTCCCGTGTGCTGCCATGAGAGGCCGACAGCCACCATGAGTGACCAGCAGCCATTGTGAGTGGCCTGCAGCGGGGGAGAGCTGCCATGAGTTGCTGTGAGCAGCTGACCAATGCTGGTGACCAACTGTCTCAGCGCAGCGCCCACCCACCCCCCACCCCCACAAGGCTCATAATACCAGCATGGGCCAGGGAGCAATGACCTATACAACTAGACTGAGAAACAATGGCTTGAACCAGAGTGGGGGAGGGAGGCAGAATAAAGGGGAGGGGAGAAGAAAAAAAGAGAGGACCCAAATAAATAAAATCAGAAATGAAAGAGAAGTGACAACCAACACTACAGAAAAAAAAAAAGTTAAGAAAATACTATGAGCAACAATACACCAACAAATTGGACAATCTGGAAGAAATTGATACATTTCTAGAAGCATACAATCTTCCAAGGATGAATCCAGAAGAAACAGAAAATCTGAACAGACTGATTACTACCAATGAAATTAAATCAGTAATCAACAAGCTCCCAACAAACAGAAGTCCTGGACCAGATGGCTTCACAGGTGAATTTTACCAAACATTCAAATAAGAATTAACACCTATTCTCCTCAAACTATTCCAAAAACTCCAGGAGGAGGGAAGGCTCCCAAGCTCACGTCATGAGGCTACCATTACCCTGATTTCCAAACCAAACAAAGACATTCCAAAAAAAAAAAAAAAAACCCAGAAAACAAAAACTGTAGGCTAATATCCCTAATGAACATAGATGCAAAAATCCTCAACAAAATATTAGTGAACAGAATTCAGCAATAAATTTTTAAAAATCATACATCATGATCAAGTGGAATTCATTTCTGGTATGCAGGGTTGGTTCAATATGTGCAAATCAATTAACCTGATACACCACGTAAACAAAATGAAAAATGAAAATCATATGGTCATATCAATAGATGCAGAAAAAGCATTTGACAGAATCCAGCATCCATTTATGATAAAAAAACTCTCAGCAAAGTTGGAATAGAGGGAACATATCTCAACATAATAAAGGCCATGTATAATAAACCCACAGCTAATATCATACTCAATGAGGAAAAGCTAAAAGCATTCCCTTTAAGATCAGTAACAAGACAAGAATGCCCACTTTTACCACTTTTATTCAACATGGTGCTGAAAGTTTTAGCCACAGCAATCAAACAAGAAAAAAAAATAAAAGGCATCTAAATTGGTAAGGAGGAAGTAAAATTGTCATTATTTGCAGAAGACATGATACTATAGAGAGCCCCAAAGATTCCACCAAAAAACTATTAGAACTGATAAATGAATCTAATAAAGTAGCAGGATACAAAATTAATATTCAAAAATTGGTTGCATTTTTATACACCAATAATGAACTATCAGAAAGAGAACTTAAGAAAACAATCCCATTTACAATTGCATCAAAAAAATAAAATACTTAGGAATAAATTTAACCAAAGAACAAGACCTGTACTCATAAAATTATAAGAAACTGAAGAGAGAAATTAAAGAAGATATAAATAAATGGAAACATATACCATGCTTATAGTTAGAAATAATATAGTTAAAATATTAATTTATACTACCTAAAGCAATCTATAGATTCAACACAATCCCTATCAAAATACCAATGGCATTTTTCACAGAACTAGAATAAATTATCCTAAAATTTATATGGAACCATAAAAGCCACGACAATCCTGAGAAATAAGAACAAAGCTGGAGGTATCCTACTATCTGATATCAAATTATACTTCAAGGCTATAGTAATTAAAACAGTATGATATTGTCATAAAAACAGACATATACATCAATGGAAAAAAACACAGCCCAGAAATAAGTCCATGCCTATATGGTCATTTAATCTATGACAAAAGAAGCAAGAATTTACATTGGGATAAAGACAGTCTGTTAAATAAATGGTGCTGGGAAAACTGGACAGATACATGTTATAATGACGAGTGGGGAAAAGAAAGGGGAGGGACACACTAGAGTGGGGTTAATCAATTTATTTATTTAGCAATATCTAATCAATTTATTTAGCAATATGCAATAGCAAAAGACAAAGGCAATTAATAAAATGTGCTAATGACTGAAAGTAAAGGTGGTTAAGACTAAACTATATACATTGATAACAATGTCATGTCAAAGGAGTGCACATACATATACGTTTAAGAGACCTCAACATATGTTTACTATTGATCAAAAAATCACTTGGCTAAATACACAAACAATATTAATAAGGCATATTCAAAAGTAGTAATAAGCTTTATAGGATAGTAACTATTACGGTAGATGCCAAAAGCTCACCAAACTGGGAGAGAACAGCACCGGAAAAGTCATAAATCAAAACCTTGCCAGGTCTGTAGCTGAGAGAAACTCAGGCGTCTCTCACACTGGCTGCTTGTTAGTTCCCAGAAATGCTGCTGCTGTTGGCGTTGTTGTTGCCGTTGTTGTTGTTGCTGAGGCTAGAAGTCAAGGCGTCTTCTGATGGTAGAAGCTGCAAGCTGCATATAAGTTTTTAAGATGCTAACAATCTGAAGAATGTTGCTGCTGTTGCCGTTGTTGTTGCTGGAAGTTAGGGCACCTTCTGATGTTGGAAGCTGCAAGATGTATACAAGCTTCTAAAATGCTAACAGATTTCAAGAAGGCTATCTGTGGGGAACAACACTGAAAAGGTTGGGAACCAGCCAGACCTCACCAGGTCTGCAGGTGGAAGTGAGGACATCTCCGGGTATTGTAAGCTGCATGTTGCTGGAAGTTTCCAGAATGTCAAAATGATGAAGAATCACCAACGACAAATAACCAAATGACGAAAATTACACTGTCAACTGAGGTGTGTCTTATATATCCTTTCAAAAATATACCTTAGAGCCAAGTTCTTTGTTCTTGCCTCCCCCTCTGGGAATAGCCAGTTTGGGGAGGGTCCAGCAGTTACTGTGATAAAAATATTGTTTATCTGGCTGAAGGACTAGTTCATCCGGACAAGTAACATCTACTGTTCCTGCCTGGGACCATCAGCCCAAGGCCTTCCAAAGCCTGGCAACGTGCCTGTCATGTCATCCTGATATAACTTACCTATTTTTTCACTTCCTCTGTTGATGCAGGCAAAACAGACAGAACAAAGAGAGAATTCTCTCAACCCCTGATCAAGAATTTCTTTAACCCTAAGCTAACCATCACCTCACAGCACAGACAGAAAAGCAACCTCATCTTATGTCTTCCCGGCTCAGAAGAATGAGATCAAAGGGGGACAGAAAAGCAGCCTCATCCATATGTCCCCTGCTCGGGAGAATGAGACCCAAAAAACATCATCTCATATCTCCCCTACTCGAGAAAATGAGACCAAAGGGGGAATTTACTCAACCCCTAATCACAGCACAGAAATCACCTCACATATAGGAACAGATAAAAGCTAATAGACAAAAGCTCATATTAACCAACGAAGGCAAATTTTCTTCAACATCTACCATACACATGCAAAAACGAAACTGGACGAACTTCTTATGCCATGTACAAGAATAAACTCAAAATGAATTAAAGACTTAAATGAAAGACCATAAAACTCCTATAAGAAAATATAACAAATAAACTCACAGATATTACCCTTAATGTTTTTATTGATATATCTCCTTGGACATGAGAAACAAAAGAAAAAAATAAATAAATGGGACTACATCAAACTAAAAAGTTTTATCACAGCAAAGGAAACCATCGACAAAACAAAAGACATCCTACTGAATGGGAGAAAATATTTGCCAACGATACATCTGATAAAAAGATAATATCCAAAATTTATAAAAACAAACAAGCAAAAAAAGTCATACAACTCAACACCAGAAACAAACAATCCAATTAAAAAATGGGCAGAGGACATGAATAGACATTTCTCCAAAGAAGACATACAAATGGCCAACAGACATATGAAAAGATGCTCAATGTCACTAATCGTCAGAGAAATGCAAGTAAAAACCACAATGAGATATCACCTCACTCTTGTCAGAAAGGCTATCATCAATAAATTAACAAACAAGTGCTGGCACGGATGTGGAGAAAAGGGAACCCTCGTGCACTATTGGTGGGATTGCAAATTAGTGCAGCCACTATGGAAAACAGTATGGAGATTCCTCAAGAAAAAAATAAATAAAATAAAACTACCTTATGACCCAGGAATTCCATTCCTGGATATTTATCCAAAGAAATCCAAAACACTAATTAAAAAATATATATGCACCCATATGTTTACTGCAGCATTATTCACAATAGCCAAGATATGGAAACAACCAAAATGTCCCTTAATAGATGGTTGGATAAAGAAATTGTGGTACATTTATACAATGGAGTATTACTCTGCCATAAAAAAGAATGAAATCTTACCATTTGCAACAATATGGATGGACCTAGAGGATATTCTGCTAAGTGAAATAAGTCAGACTGAGAAAGACAAATACCATATGATCTCACTTATAGGTGGAAGTAAAGAAGAGAATAAACAAGCAAACAAAACAGAAATAGACTCACAGATAAAGAAAAAATACTGATGGTTGCTAGATGGGAGGATGGCTGGGGCACGGGTGAGATGTGAAGGGTTTAGGAAGTACAAATTGGTCATCACAAAATAGTCACGGGCATGTGAAATATACTGTGGGGAATATAATCAATAATGTTGTAAAGACTATGTAAGGTGTCTGATGGATACTGGACTTATGGGAGATCACTTCATAGAGTATATAAATGCTTAACCACTGTGCTGTACACCTAAAACTGATATAAAATAATATTGAATGTCAACTATAAATACATATATATATAAGTATATATGTGTGTGTGTATATATATGTGTGTGTATATATAGATGTGTGTGTGTATATATATGTGTGTGTGTATGTATGTATATATTCACAGATCTAAAGTACAGCATCGGGAAATAGTCAGTGGTATTGAAATAGCTTTGTACGATGTCAGATGGGTAGCAGACTTGGTGGGGTTATCACTTTGTCTAATCATTATGTTTTGTAGACCTGAAACTAATAAAATAAAATTAAATTAAAAAACACAAAGAAGACAAATTATGTATTTAGGAAAATAAGTTATATGTGGAAATACACAGAAAAAGATATTGAGTGTATGCCCACAACACTGAACAGGACCAGGATTGGAAGCCGCAGAGGGGTGGGTGATGAATGGGACTTTTGTCTTCCATGTCATTTGAAATTTTATGACCAAGAGTGTATAATATATTTCTTACATACTAAAAAATCAAAAAGTTAAATATACTAAGTAATGTTATTTCAGAACCCATTACTAGAGAAAAAGATAAAATTTCTAGCCTTTTCCTTGTAGAAGTCTGTCCATAAGTCAGGTATGAGACCACACCAACCAGTGTTTGAAAATGACTCATGTGGTTTCCCTCAATTTTATATTTTTTAAACTACTTTCTTTGAAATGACCTACAGAAGGCCTGAGGGAAATGCAAGGTTTCAAAGGTCATGAGAAAATAACAAATCACTCTGCTTTCTCTGTATGACTTATTTCGCTTAGCAGTATAATCTCAAGATTCATCCATGTTGTCACAAATGGTCCTATTTCATCTTTTCTTACCGCTGAATAGTATTTCATAGCATATATATACCACAACTTCTTAATCCATTCATCTATCAAAGGACATTTTGGTTGTTTCCATGTCTTGACCCCTGTAAATAAGGCTGCAATGAACATTGGAGCACACTTGTCTTTATGTATAAATGTTTTCAGATTTTTTTGGGTAGATGTCCAGGAGAGGGATTGCTGGATCATATGGTAAGTCTATTTTTAATTTTTTGAGGAACCTCCACACTGCCTTCCATAGCTGCTGAGGGTAAAGGGGTTGGGGGGTGGTAGATGAGGGTAAAGGGGATCAAATATATGGTGACGGAAAGAGAACTGACTCTGGGTGGTGAACACACAATGTGATATATAGATGATGTATTACAGAATTGTACACCTGTGTATTACAGAATTGTACACCTGAAATCTATGTAACTTTATTAACGATTGTCACCCCAATAAACTTTAATTGGAAAAAAAATAACAAATCATTCCCTCAAAGCATCAGAAAGGACCTGCCAGCTCAGCAGCAGCGGTTGCAAAACAAGAGCCATGTTGGGGCGGCTGTGGCAAGCTTCTCTTACACGAGCTGCTGTCCTGCTCCAGTTTCAAAATCCAATTTCCTCATTACATTTTCCTAAATTTCATTACACTGCATGTGATTGTTCTTGTAAAGCAAGCCTAAGGTTAAGGTTTACACTAGTGTCTAATGACAGCCCCTAAAACAGAAACATGGTCAGAGAGAAAGGAAGGGACATAGAAACTGACCCGGTGCTGAGGTCCCTGTCCCCACTGGCCATCTTCCTGCCCTGGGCCCTGCCTGGGCTTCATCACTTGAGTGTCCTCTGCTTGGGTCCAGTGTGATTGGCCAGCCCTGAACCTGAAGTCTGTGAACCCACTCCCCCCATCCCAGAGGGCTCCACCCAAATGGGGAAAAGAGAAGTAAAAGTAACTTTCCGTGGGTTGTCAGACGTATCTCCCTCCTCCTGCAGCCCCTGGGTGGTTCTCAGCCACCATGGGATGTGGCAGCAGGAATGGAGGACAAAGAGTGACAGTCAGAGCCTGGAGGCCGGAGGAGGAGGACCCCAGAGGAGGAGCAGGGCCACTCCCAGGAGCCCCCTTTTTGTGCAGACACCACAAACAGGGAAGCAGCCTGGGCTACTGGGCCTGGAAACCTGGGAAGCAGGAGAGGCAGCGAGTGAGGAGGGACACGTGGTGGAGGACACACCAAGGGGACCAGCGTCCTAAGCTTCACCAGGAGCAGCCTCGTTCAGACCTCAGTAGTGGGGCCGAGTCTCCAACCTGGGAGACCCTGTGGGGACAGAGGTTTGTCCCTGAGATGAGGCAGTAGAGTCCCAGACCTGAGCATTTAATGACAGCAGCAACGCTGGCCACTGGGCCAGAGGATGGAAACCCTCAGCACCTCTGTGGATGCAGAAGTGGAGAGGGAGCGGGCACCTGGGACCTCAGTGGGAAACTCAGGTCCTCACCAATGTCCCTTCTAGGAGGTGGCGCATCCATTAGCGGGACTCCTGCCCTCCGTTCTTTCTGGGGAGACTCTAGGATTGGCAGTTATAAGAAAGGTGAGTCTGCTGCTTGTGAGCCTCCTGGGCTCATGCTGCCTGCAGAGGCCAGGGCTCTGTGCTTCTCCAAGCTCAAGTGCACAGGGACAGCGGCCTATGGGGTGTGTGGGTGTGCGGTGGGTGGAACAGCCTGAGGCCTTGTGGTGAAGCCCTATTCTGGGGTTCATATTTAGGGATCCTTTCTGACCATACATGTAAGCCTTATCTCCGATCCAGCTTTAGCAGGAAGAAAGCTGGTATTTTGATCCCCATCTGTCTTACATCTGCCTGTCTGTCAGTTTGGAACTCAGGTTGGAAGACTTGGGGAGGGTTTCCATACGTAATTTGGGGTCCTGCTCTATGACTTTCTTTTTTCTGGGATTTCTCCCTTGCTCTCCAGAAAATCTAGTTGCCCTGGCTTCTTGTGTGTCTCTGCTGACAAGGAAGAAAATGGATTTTCTACCAAAGTTTGGGCCACCCCGTGCAAGCCTGTGTCTGCTCTCATAACCAGGTGGTAACAAGAAACTTCATGCTGGCTCCTTCTGAATTTCAATTTCCCTCCAAAGTCCCCTGCCTTTGTTTCCTTTCCAGAAGCCTCAGGCAGCTGATCTCTGAATATTGTCCTCACAGGGATGTCTCCCCACCCAGTGCACTGAGAGAGAGCTGGAGAACCCCTTGCCCCTCTTCCCAGACAGAAGGCACTTCTCTCCAGCACAGCAGAGCACGGTGTGTGCTGACGTCCAGAAGAGCCGCACTGGGAGGTTCAGCCTGAGGGGTCATTACCAGGAGTCCCAGGACCTCAGGAGCTCCAGGCTCTTCCGCAGCTGCCCGGGACACAGGCGCATTCCCACCAGGTAACCCCAGAGCTGGGCTCTCCAGCATCACAGCAAACAGCTAGCATCTGTGTCCAGGTAAATGGGACTCGCAGAGTGACAGGCTTAGTGGCCTTCCTTGCCCGGGGCTGTCTGGCGAGGTGGGGTGCACATCCTCCCTTCTAGCATGATGACCAACTCAGCCTTTATCTCCACAGAACAGGGCAGAGGGAACACAATCAACCTGCTCCATTAAGGAAACCCCCCGACTCTGAGGCCCCTCTGACTGGCCTGAGACAGCCCTATTCCCCTTACTAGACAGCAGGGCGGACTTCTGGGGGTCCCCTGGGTAGGTGTCATCTGCCAGCCATGTTTTCCCTGGCCATCTAGCCGCCTTCCCCCTTCCCTAATAGCACCCATTTCCTTCAGTGGATGACTTCTCGCCTTTCTGTGCAGGAGTGGAGGGAGTGTTGATCAATACGCTGGCCCTTGAGCAAGCCAGGCCCGCAGGACTTCCTTGGGGAGTTGGACTGTGAGTGACCTTCATTACGAAGTTAAAAACAATCGTTGGAAGACATTCGTTTGCAGCAGTCCTTACCAAGATGGCTGGGTTGCTCCTGGCGCTCACTTCCTGCCGATTCTGGGCGCTGCCGGCTCAGTGCCCGGCCTTCCTGCCCTTTCTGTGAGCCACAGTGTATCTCCTCCATGAAGTAAGGCCCTTGTTGTCTAACCTAGACAGAGGTGGTGTCGCTGGCAAAGAGCCCGAACTGATACAAGGATGTTTGTGTGGACACTTTCTCAGTACTTTCAGGGTCGAGCACTTTCTACGTGCATAAAAAATACTAACTCATTAATCCTCCCAATGATCCAGTGAGCTATGCACTGCTAGCATCTCCATTTTACAGATGACACTAGTGCATGGAGAGGGTAAGTAACTTCCCCAAGGACACACAGCAGGCACATGAAGCAGCTGGATCTCCACCCACATCGGCCAACGTTAGGTTTTGCTGCCTCCTAGTACAAATTAGTATCGTTTGCAACATCAAGAATAATCAATAAAGCCAACTGCAGTCAAGGTTTGATGAAAGATAACAGCTATGCTACAAATGACATAGCACTATCTTTACATTGACATGTAAGTAACAATGCCCATCGTGTACTATTAAATGGGTAACATCGATGAGGAACACATTTCATTAATAACATGGTAACCAACAACCCCGCCCCCAACCCTCAACACACGTTACAAAACCTAGAATAACTGCCATCAAATTGCCAACCATGGTTATTCTTTTTACTGATGAGGCCTGCCAAGCATTGTGCTTCTTAGTGGTAGGATATGCAAAATACAATAACTTGCAGTTCGGAGGGGATATCCTGATATGCTCCAGAACACTGAAGCCCTAATAACTTACCTACATGGCATGTCTCTGAATCTTTGTAGGGTTTACCTCTAACCATTCGCAGTGCTTATGACGTGACAGTCAGGACACTCAACACTTGCTGCTCATCAGGTCCAACTAATCATTGTGACAGTTAATTTCATGTGTTATCTTGACTGGGCCATTGGGTGCACAGACTAAACATTATTTTGGAGTGTGTCTTTGAGGATGTTTCTGGTTGAGATCAGTATTTGAATTGGTGAACTCAGCATATGGCACTCCCCAAAGTGGGTAGGCACCATCCAATCCGTTAAGAGTCTGAATAGAACAAAAAGTGGAGGAAGGGCAATGCATTCTCTTCCTGCCGGCCTAGTTGAGCTGGGACATAAGTGTCCTCCTGCTCTTGGGCTGCTCTTGGGCCTTCAGACTTGGACTGGAGTCATACCTCCTGCTTGCAGATGGCATATTTGGGATTTCTCAGCCTCCATAATCACACAAGCTAATTCCACATAATAAATTCATATATATACTCGTATATGAATATGAACTGCTTCTCATCCTATTTTCCACTTCCTACTGGATATTTTTAAAGTACATTTTCCATGTTAATAGTTACATAGCACATACCGTAGGCCACGCTAATCTGCTCTAATACAGATACCATACCTAGCACCACAGCTTCCATTGGGATCACTATTGGTTAAGGTTCTAGAAGGCTTCGGGTAATCATGAACCACCTAGCTTTTGCAGAGGCGAGGCTGCTGAATCAAACAGAGATGTAATGGGGAAAAACAACTGCTGCATCTTGAAAGTCTTTGCAGGTGGCACTAATCTGCCATTCCTCAGGAATATGATATTGCTTTCGATTTCCTATTTTCACCATGGGAAACTTTAGTTTCAAGGCGCTCCACTGGGCTTTTCTTAAGACAGTCATAGTTAATCCATGGAGTACTCGTATTACTAGGTTAAAGAACCAGCTCAGCCAACTGCTGTGAGTGTCCTGATTATACCTTCAGGACCTGGGTAAATGACTATTGGGTGGCTCTGTGGATTGAATGTACCCACTGAGAGGTGGACATTACCAGACCTCCATATACTTTGGTCTACCAGGGACCAGGATGGTGCTTTGGATTCTCAGAGTAATATCAAATCAGATGCTGTATTCAACCACCTTTGAAAGATCTGTGTTTTCCTTTCTTTGAAATATGATTACTTAAATTAATGGCCACTGGTCCTTTTGGTGAAGAGTTCAGGAAATCTCTACATGTATACTTGCAGAGTTCTGTCTTATGAGACCTGCCCTCATTTCCACCAGCAGGTTCAGGGTCCAAGAATTGGCTCAGGTCTGGAAACTGGGCACTGGGGAAGCTGAAATCAGACCTCTGATCACGTATTTTTAATCTCTTCTGATGAAACTATGCAGCAAAGTCCTTGTTGGCTGCCCGTCTCTCTTCCTATAAGAAAACCATGTCCTCTCAGCTCTCTGTATACATCTCTATGGGCCAGGCCCCTGGCGGTCATTCTAACCTTGCTATCCATTGCAGAAATGACTTCATCTAGCTCTGACAGCTAAGGCTGCACCTGCTTTGGTTATTCTGGAATCCTCTCATCTCCTTTGCTACTACTAGGATCCAGTTCTATAAAACATTCCTACATTATTCCAAACCACAGAGCACAGCCCCTGCAGAGAACTTCAAGGATGGCGGTGCCCCCTCAGCAGTGTGTTTCTTCTCACCTTGTTTAGTTAGTGTCTGTGAGGCTTCCTGAGGACACAGTCATCTGAGGATGGGTTTTCCAGCTGTAGAGAGTAGAGCCATGCCATCTTCCTGAGGCCTTTGGATCCCCTTTATCCATAGTTTGCCCTGGCAGGTCTCTACTTCCTCTTCAGCTAGTGTGTACCATGGCTTATAGCAAACATCGAAGAGCCACCCAGGGGCATATTAGAATCATCACCTTGGCCCTTGCCAGGCTAATTAAACTCTGTGGCACAGAAGAGGGCTCTTGGATTGATAATTCTCCCTATCCTGTTTCATATTCCGCCATTCATAGTCCAAGCTCTACTCCCAGACACAATCTCCTGGCACCAGCTGATACATGGTGGCCAGTCCTGCAGCTCCCCTGGACGAGAAACCCTCTCTTCCCCCAGCAGCCCCCAGGACTGGCCCATTGGGTCATGCTGAGAGGACTCTGCATAGTCTTCATTCAAGAAAGATGGAGGGGAGGGAAAGGGCTCTGCTTTCTAATAAAGGGCGGGGGATACTTCTTGCAGGCCCAGGAGGTCAGGGGGGCCTGGAGTTCAGAGTTCTCACGTGCATCTACCCAGAAAGCCCCATTCTGAGTCTCAAGGCTTCATTCCTCCTTTATCAGGGCCTTAACTTTGGAATAAGAGGCCCCCTGAGCTTTGAATTCAGTCTTCTCTGAAGTTCTATCTTTCTTACAATTGGGGCCTGTGACAGGCCTACCTTATCGTCTGCCTTCCAGCTGCAGGTACGAGAGTCCCTTTGCTTTAGGTGGTGACTAATAGATTTAAGCCTGTCATTTACTACTTCCAACATATCAGTGACACTAAGAATAGCCACCCACATCCATAGTTCTCACAGTTATTTTCGCCTTTTGTAAATGCCCATACATTTTACCAGCTAGTATACCTCTTTACCTCTGTCTCATCCAGTTTCCTACAGGTAGGAATTTGGGCAGTGACACTGTTATAGCACCCTTGGGACATCAATATTTCACCTGTCACCATTTGGCTGGACATTGATCCAACTCTAGAACTCCATTCTTTGAGCTGGCTTGCTAGGACAATTACCTTAATCTGGGTTCCCAAGAAGCAGAGCCTGAGATGAAGTCTCTTAAGTAAGTGATTTATTATGATTATGTCAGCAAGAGGGGGTGAAGGAAGCAGGATAGCATGGTGGGAAAGCTAAGCAAGGATGTGGTCAAGGTGGAGACTAGCTCCAGTCTGATCCCAGTGGAGAGAGAGCCCAGGAGTGTCGCGTCCAACGCAACATGGGCAGTGAGAGAACGAGAAGGGGCTGCGAAGGGTTAAGAAAGAAATAGAAATCAAGAAAATTTTGAAACAGGGGCCAAGGGTCTCACAGCCTCAAAGGACTGAGAGCCCTGAATCGGGCCACCTTGTGGCTTTTATTGATGCACATACAAGGAAGTAGCATTGTTTTTACTACTGTCTGTGAGTCTCATACATCACACCAGAAAACTGGTCAAACCAATCACCCTTGCCTGTCAGCAGTCCCATGATATATAAATAATTATTGTTTGTAACTCCCCAGGAGACAAAATCTTCATGTTGAAAACTTACTGAGATGGAGAACTGATGTTATCACATCTAGAATTACTTCCCAAGCAGGTTGTGGGAAGGAATACAGCCACAGAGACAGAAGTTCTCTTTAGACGGGGGAGGGTGGGGGGCTGTGCCCACCGCTATCAACCCCGTGAATTCTCCTGGTGGTCCCCACACGACTGTGCCTGTCTTAGGTTGTTTCTTTCTTGAGGACTCTTATCCATCATTGGCTAGCCAACCATCCTTTGGGGCCAAACAAGGAGATGGCATAAAGGTGAAGCAATGTCCCTGAATGGAACAGTCTCACAGACTCTTCTTTCTTCTTAGGGGTAGGCAGGAGGGGACAGACGGGCAGGCAGCTGCATGACAACAAGGAGTATGAATCACATCGCTCATTGGTTCCACCCTGGGGCCTGGGGCTGTAGCCCAGGTCAAGAAGTGTACCCTCCAGGTGAAGGAGGCTCATTTTGGTGCAGTGCAATACTCTGGGGAGGGGTGGCACTGGCTGCCAATCCTCATAGCAGCTGCAGTGGCTCCCTGGTGGTCTACTGGTTAGGATTCGCGCTCACGCTCTCATAGCAGCTGGAGGAGAAGTCCGCCCCCAAAAGGGGACTTTCCAGGGTACCAACAGCATCTACTACATCTGAACTGTTCTCATTTGTATCCTGAATAGCAAACACTTCCTTGAAATTCTTCTCAAATTCTTTCTCCAGTCTAATTCCCATTAGGCCAAAGTCATTGTACTGAAAAAAAAAAGACGAAAGTAATGACATTCATTATCAGTGTTTAAATACATTGAAATCCTGAATGTTTACCTTAAACACCTAAGTTACATTAACCAGGTTAACATTAAAAACTCATGCAGCTAAGAGTAACTGCAGTTTTCTAGGTGCACAGTTACTTATTAACTAGACAGAAATGGGAAATCATTACTACACGTGGGGACTCTTACTCACTGGTTTGGGGTTGTTTATTTTAGGGAGAGTTAGAAAAGTAATCTATGTTCTTGGGAGCAATCAAATAGTACAGATGTGTAAGTGCAATCCGTGATCTTCCTTTCACATTGTCACTTCTATTCCGCTCTGGTTACCCCTGTTAACTATATGGTTCATTCACACACAAAGAAATCTGGAGTTTGGGATTTCTGAGAAGTTTGAGTGAGTATAATTGGGGAGAGATAAGAAGCACAGTATGACTTTAGGACACAATTCTCTTCTCCTTAGGTTTGGAGCAGACGGGCTACAACTGTCCTCAATGGGTGTCTGTTGCCTTTTCTGAGGGGATGACCTCTCAGGGACCTGGGGTTCTGGTTGCAGAGACACCTTCTGACTCATTGTTACTCTTCATGGTGAGCTTAAACCCTGAGTTTAAAGAGTCACTCACTTAATCAAATGTACATTAAAATGCCTAACTGAGAAGACAGAATAATATTTATTTTACTCTCAAAAGTAACTTAGCATAAATTATGCTAAAACAGATGCATTGGGAATGATTCTTACTATATGATTGACAAACTAGGTGTGACGCCTTTGATTCCAAATAAATATTAAGCTGATTAAAATAAAATAAAAAGTCACTCACCTCTATAAACTTTGCTTATATAGACTCATCATAGGATGAGGGAAACTAAAATTTCCCAGCATCAGGAAATGAGGGCAGAGGGACTCAGTGAAAAGAAAATGAAATGGAAGCAGGGAGAGCCACTTACCTTGTAAGATGCCTTGTGGTTCTGAAAGATGAGGCGCATATCCTGCACAAACCCCTCCACCTGGGGGTAACTCCGCTCCTTCAGCCTCTTGGTGATTTTGTCCAACCACATGGGTTCCTTTATGTTTTTAGAAGACTCTTTATCCTGATGAGAACAAAAAATGTTATCAATGGGAGAATTATTGGCATAATTCAATGTCTGCCTCCTGTGGATTCCCATAAAACCTAGCAGAAACACAAGGTAAACACAACAGCTGCTCATCCACTTTCCCACGGGCTTCAGATCACAAATCCTACAGAGCCCATCTCAAGATCATCTAACATCATGGCGGTCTGTCATCATGGGGTGTTGTCATTACTTACATAATAATAATATGGAATCTTCGCAAAAAATGAGCTTTCTGAATGGCTATAGATTTTCAAGAGGAGGAATTCACATTTCTGCAAAACAAGGAGAGTGTGAATAAAAAGCAGCTTGGAGAGAAGAGCCATATGCATGCCCAGGCAGAGGCATGAGCACACCAGTCTTACAGAAGTTTCCCCAAACAGGTTTGGCTCTAGGAAACAGTCATGTAATAGCTGAGTCATTTTTTTCTGCAAACAAGTTCTGGTGAGATTTCAGTGTGGTTGAAATATGGCTCAGAAGAGCAGGCTCCCTTTGGGGCCTCCGCCTCCCCTTTTGACTGACTTCTCACGTGTGAGCAGAAAGGACAAGACCTGGGTTTGAATCTCACTCACCAACTGCTCTTTAGGTCCCATCTGCCTCTCCAGGACCTCAGATTCCCTGTGACACTCCTGATTTCCTAAAAACGCCTCCGTCCTGCAGAAGGTGCAACTCCACGGGCTCCTAGAAGGTTAGATATAAGTGAGCAAGCGCAAGGCACCTGGAAACAGCCACCATTCCTATGGCTGCCACTGTCCTCCTTTCAGAAATGGCCAATAGGCATAGCCAGGAGAAGAAGAGGACACTTCCCAGAGTCTCCAAGACCCCCACGTGGGGTCGAGCTGATGACCCATCCACCACTGAGGGTAGCAGCAGGGAGTAGGTGGGTGGAGGGTGGTGTCAGGTGAGTAGAGAGTTCTTCTTTCCCTATCTGAGTTTCTGGGAGCACAAAGAGCCCTGTCCAGCCAGGCCTGAGTGTTTGAAACTAGGCCTTAACCCCTGGGGCCCTGGGGCCTTAGTCACCAGTTGAGAATTTGGCAAAATGAGGGAACCAGGCCATGTTTCTGTCTTTTCTGAATAAGCAGAATACAAACCAGTGGCATTGCCACCCCTGTGAACAGGAGTCCTTGCTGGAAAAGTTCTAAGAAAGGACAGTTGCAGCATGTAGGCAAAGGATGCAGCCACCGGCCTCAGCGTCCCAGAGGAGAGAGAATGGTACCCTCCTGCTGCCAGTGTCTGTAAACAGCTCCCCGGATCATGCTGGTGGAGCCCATGCCTATGGCCCTGCTCTTTCCCCATCAGGACACAAGTAGGAACTCTGCAGGGGGAGGGTGCCTGGCAGGAAGAAGGATTCCTAATAAGGGAGGAGGAGACTACATTTCACAAACCTCTCAGTTTCCACAGGTGGTAGGTGACAGTCCTCATGAAAGGATCTCGAACATGTGTCACAGCAGAAGAGTGTTCCTCCATCCAAGCAGATCTCACATACGTCTGAATTTCTAGCCTAGAAGGTAAAACAATGTCCATATCCCCAGTGAGAACCTGAAGACCAGCACGATGGGAATCTAGAACTCACAGCCTTTTGCAAACCTGCCTGGACACTTACATGCTTCTCCCTGAGCTATTAAGGGACAGCATGGAGTAGAAATTTCCGAAAAAGAAATTGTGGTCTGTAGTGAAGTTCAGGAGGAGGGAATCTGTGTGTCAGACCAGAAAAGTTTTCCCTATAAAACCAGAGATTCTAACACAGAAAAACTAGCAACAAAACAAGAGGATGACTTCATAGGAATCTGAGTAATTTTATTGTCTTACAGATAAAACAAAGTCCTGAAATAGTGTGAAATGCATTGGCTTACTCCACAGTGACTAAAATGACTCATGGGAAGTGTGGTATATTGAGAATTAAATAAGAATGAATAAATTTCTTAGTATGAGAAGTAATAAAAGTTGAGAAAACACTAATTAACAATTATTTTAAATCTTTTTCTTGGCTTTTGGGTGAAAATACTCGTGTTGGATGAATTGGGATTCTGGTCATTTCTTCAGTTTTTAAATATTGCCATATATGAGGAAGTCCTAGCCCCAAACAATGTCTTGCCAAGAGCTCTTACTCGGTGTTCTGGGGGCTCCTGAAACACACCCCCTGTGGGGACAGAGTGCTCCATCATGGAAGCATGGGGCCATTTTCCTTCTCCTCACTGCAGGGACTCACAGATTATCATCATCATTCTTCAAAAGTGATGACTCCTCTCCCAGGAGAGCAAGGAAACATCAAATGTAACCAATGTTTAAGAATCTCACATATATAATCTTTTTAACAGACTTCTTTCTCTGGTTATTTGCCCAGATGCACATTGGAATCATCCAAGGAAAGTGTATAAAATACTAATGTCCTGGTCTCAACACCAGGATTCTGAATCAATTAGTCTAGGTGGGGCACAGGCACTGGTATTCTTCTCTAAGTCATAAAATGGGTAATTGTGTGTATCAGAATCATCTGGGGACTTCTAAACAATGCTAATGTCCAGGTCATAGCACATATTGATGAAATCAGAATTTCCTTAATATAAATGAAATAGAGTCTAAAAAAACAACTAAAAAGAATGAAAACAAGAGCTGGTTCTTTCAAAAGATAAACAAAATTGATAAACTTTTAACCAGACTAATCAAGATAAAAAGAGAGAGGCCCTAAATAAATAAAATCAGAATGAAAGAGAAGTGACAACTTACACCGCAGGAATACAAAGGATTATAAGAAAGCATTACAATTGTATGTCAACAAATTAGACAATCGGGAAGAAATGAACAAATTCTTAGAATCATACAATCTTCTAAGACTGTATAAGAAATAAGAAATAAAAAATCTAAACAGACCAATTGCTACTAATGAAATTGAATCAATAATCAAAAAACTCCCAACAAACAAAAGTCCAGAATCTGATGGCTTCGCAGGTGAATTTTACCAAACATTCAAATAAGAATTAATACCTATCCTTCTCAAACTACTCCAAAAAATTCAAGAGAAGGGAAGGTTCCCAAGCTCATTTCACAAGGCCACCATTACTCTGAATCCAAAACCAGACAAAGACATTACCAAACAGGAAAATTATAGGCCAATATCCCTAATGAACATAGGTGTAAAAATCCTCAACAAAATATTATCAAACCAAATTTGTCAATGCATTAAAAAGATCATATATCATGATCAAGTGGGATTTATTCTTGGGATGCAAGATTGGTTCAATATCCACAAATCAATTGACATGATACACCATGTAAATAAAATGAAGGATAAAAAACATATTATATCAATAGAAGCAGAAAAAGAATTTGAGAAAATCTAGCATCCATTTATGATAAAAACTCTCAGCAAAGACGGAATAGAGAACACATACTTCAACACAATAAAGGTCACATATGACAAACCCACAGCTAACAACATACTCAATGGAGGAAAGCTAAAAGCATTTTTCTTAACATCAGGAACAAGACAAGGATGTCCACTTTCACCACTTTTATTCAACATAATACTGGAAGTCCTAGCCAAAGCAATTAGACAAGAAAAAAAAATAAAGGCATACAAATTGGAAAGGAGGAAGTAAAATTGTCATTATTTGCAGATGACATGATACTATATATAGAAAACCTCAAAGACTCCACCAAAAAAAAAAAAAAACCTATTAGAATTAATAAATGAATTTGGTAAAGTAGCAGGGTACAAAATTAATATTTAGAAATCAGGAGCACTTTACACACCAATAACAAACTATCAGAAGGAGAAATTAAGAAAACAATCTCATTTACAATTGCATCAAAAACAAAAACAAACAAACAAAAAAAACTAGGAATAAATTTAACCAAGGTGGAAGGACCTGTACTCAGAAAGTTATAATACATTGAAGAAGAAATTGAAGAAGACACAAATAAATGGAAGCATATACTGTGCTCATGAATAGAAAGAATTAACAATGTTAAAATGTCCATACTATCCAAAGCAATCTATAGATTCAATGCAATCATTATCAAAATACCAATGGCAACTAAAGCAAATAATCCTAAAATGTATATGGAACCACAAAAGACCCCAAATAGCCACAGCAATCTTGAGAAAAAAGAACAAAGTTGGAGGAACCATACTGCCTAATAGCAAACCATACTACAAGACTATAGTAATCAAAACCACATGGTACTGGCATAAAAACAGACACATAGATCAATGGAACAGAATAGAGAGCCCAGAAACAAACCCACACCTATATGGTCAATAAATTAATGACAAAGGAGGCCAGAATATACAATGGGGGAAAGACAGTTTATTCAACAAATGTTGTTGGGAAAAGTGGACAGATACATGCAAAAATAAATAAATAAATAAATAAATAAATAAATAAATAAATAAATAAATAAATAAAATGAAACCAAACCACCTTCTTACACCATATACAAGAATGAAATCAAAATAGATTAAAGATTTAAATGTAAGATCCAAAATCATGAAACTCCTTACATAGACAGTAAACTCTCTGATATTGCGCTTAGAAATACTTTTTCTAATATATCTCCTTGGGCAAGAGAAACAAAAGAAAAATAAATGAGGCTATATACTACTAAAAATTAAAAAAAAAAAAACAACTAAAAATTTTTGCACAGCGAAGGAAACCATCAACAAAACCAAAAGACAACCTAGTAAATGGGAGAAGGTATTCACCAATGATACATCCAATAAGGGGTTAATATCCAAAATTTATTTTTAAAAAACTCATACAACTCAAAACCCAAAAAACTAACAATTCAATTACAAAATAGGCAGAGGACCTGAATAGACATGTCTCCAAAGAGGCCATACAGATGGCCGACAGACGAATAAAAAGATGCTCAATACCAGTAATCGTAAGAGAAATGCAAATAAAAACCACAACAAATATCACTTCACACCTGTCGGAACGGCCATCATCAATAAATCAACAAACAACACATGTTGGTGAGAATGTGGAGAAAAGGGAACCCTTATGCATTGTTGGTGGGATTGCAAATTGGTGCAGCCACTACGAAAAACAGTGTGGAGGGTCCTCAAAAAATGAAAAATTGAACTACCATATGACCTAGCAATTCCTCTTCTGGATATTCCCACTTCAGTGTATATCCAAAAAAATCCAAAACAGTAGCTTGAAAAGATATATGCACCCCTATTCTCATTGCAGCATTATTTATAATAGCCAAGATATGGAAGCAACCTAAATGCCCATCAACAGATGACTGGATAAAGAAGTGGTACATATATATACAATGGAGTATTACTCAGCCATAAAAACGAATGAAATCTTACCATTTGTAACAACCTAGACAAACCTGGAAAAGATTATACTAAATGAAATAAGTCAGACAGAAAAAGGTAAATACCATGCGATCTCACTTATATGTGGAATCTAAACAACAAAAGAAGCAGACTCACAGATACGGAGAACATTCTGATGGTTGATGAATAGGAGGGGACTGGGGGGATGCGCGAAAAAGATGAAGAGATTAATAAGTACAAAGTGGTAGTTATGAAATAGTCAAGGGGACGTAAAGTACAGCATAGGGAATACAGTCAATAATATTGTAATAACTATGCATAGTGCCAGGTGGGTACTAGACTAATCGAGGGCAAATCACTTTGTAAATTATATAAACGTCTAACCACTATGCTGTACACCTGACACTAATATAAAATAATATTGAATGTTAAGAAGGAAAAGAATTTTCTCTAGGGTGGAATCCAGGCCGTGCTATTTTTCACAGGTCTTCAGATGATTCCAGGGTGCAGCCAAAGTTGAGATTTAACCTGAGCAGAGTCTGCTTATTAAGGCAGAAGTACTATAAGTCAATGTTGAATTGGCCTGTAATATCTATCCCAGGAAAAATATTAATAGGGGTGAGGGTACTCTTGCTGGAACAGCTGCCCTCTCCCCCTTTGGCTGTGAGCTGTGAGAGCTGGCCTTCTGTGTTTACATCCATCCCAAACAAGCCACACAAACACTGGACTCCAGGCTGTTTAGATGATTGAAGACTCCCTCAGTTGGCCGAGGGTCAGAATCAGTGTGGACAAGATCTAAATCTTGTTAGGAGGTTGCTTTGGAGGTATAGTGGATGTAAAAACTATTTGACTACCCCTCCTCTGCTGGATGTCATGTATGAAGATGATATACTGCATGACAGTCTGTGAGTGCTGCCCCCTGGAGTTGTGCAAAGGTGACTGCTTAAAATGTCCATCTTGTTGCTAGATCCAGCCTTCAAATAATATTTTCATTTTTTTCTCTAGTATTTATTTGGTCTTGTGAGTGGTGTTGGGAGAGGAGGTCAATGTGTACGAAGTGTGTTTGGACATTATGCCAAATATAAGAAAATGTGAAGGAATAATTCAGAATACAAAAGCTTTATGGGATTGTAAATATGAATTATAAAACAGTCTGGTATGCAATTTACGAATGTAAATAAACTTTGTGCTTTAATCACGGTTTCTCTGTGGTCTCTGGCTTCTCAGATACCGTTTTTATATGTTTTACAGTAGAGTATGTTAGATACATTTTAGAAAGTATTTTACATAATTTATATCAAAATTAAAACGTTGAATTTAAAAAAAATGTCCATCTTGTTGCAATGAATGGAATCAAAGTATGACTTAGCTTACAGAGTGCAGTCGTCTATAATTTCGGCAGTCCTTACACCAGGCAGCCATTTGGTATCAGTCTGAGTAAAAATGCCTGTGATTTGCTAAGTGATGATGATCTCAGTCCTAACCAGCTCAGCGCCCTAATGGCCCCCTCGAGATTGGATGCAGGGCCTCTGTAAAGGACCCACTTGCCCTGAGTACATTTTTCTGTAGGAGTGATGGCAGCCGACATCTTGAACTCACCGGCTGAGCCTGGCCTGTTCCTTCCAGCTGATGAATGAAACCATCTTAGCTCTGCCTGCACCTTGGAGTGGATGTTTGGGCTTTTCCTTTCCTTCTCTGCTGCCTCATTTAAAATGCGACTATCCTCTCAGGTTTGCTCCTTACTCCTAATCTGCAGGCTGGCCCTGCCCGTTACCACCTCAAGTCCTAGCTCTAGGGACCTCAGGGGTCTAGAGCTCTGCTTCCCACGCTAATGAGGAAATGGTGTGAGCTTCCCATACTGAACCAATGGAAAGAATGCTTTCATGCCAAAACCCAACCCCAGAACCATCTACCTGGCGTGGGTGATGCGTGTGCCATTCCCTGTTCATCACACGCAGCGACATGCTCCAACTGAGTGTGAGCATGCTTCAGGGAAATGAGACGACACAGATACAGATAGTGTACCAAGGGAAAGGCCAGCATTATTCTGGGGTGTCAGGTGCGAGTTAATACTTACACAAGGGTCAGGAGACTCCAGTATTCTCCGCTGAGAAGAGAAAAAGACTGAGTAACAATATTGAACGTGATGTTTGCATCTATCATTCATTTAAACAGCCATCTTTTGAGGAAGTCAAACCACAGTATATCCCCTATTTCATGGACCTATATATCTAGGAGAAAAGTGCCAAAGTACCACTGTTTGGCCCAATGTAGTTACATTCCCTGGCTCTCAGACCCAACGTGGGCTTTTGTGAAGCTGTGGAGGGAGTCTGGCCCTGGTTACCACAGATGGAGTTGGAGAAACAATGCTGGTTCTCCTATCAAGGGGCCCTCGGGCATTCTTCTTTATATTAGGAAGTGTCATCCCACCGGAGGAGCTGCAATGAGAGTATCAAGCTGAGGATTCATCACCAACAGCCCCCATCGAGTCCAGAATCCAGGAATCCACACAAGTGTCCCAGAGAAGAACGCGACCACCTTCTGCAGCTCTTCTAGGGCATAGCCTTAAAGACAAAATGTGCTCAAGCACTGCAGCAATTCTTCCAGAAGTTCACTCTTCTCTCCATTTGAATCCCAAGAGGTCAGCTAGATGACTTCTCAGAGGTAACTGACTACCACCCACTAGATTTACATTGCTTATGCATATTCAGTAGAATGACTTGGCGACTTTTCCTTCTGGAAATAAACAGCCTCAGCTTTTATCTCCAGCCCAGGCTGAGAGGGCATAGATAAGTGTGATCCATTGGACAATGACCTGAGAGGTGGCCATGTCACTGCCTACCTCTTTGTATAGCTGGGAATTCCCTGAGCCATACACATTAGTTATTCTTCTATATTAGACAATGATGTTGAAACAATTCTTGAGGTCAAGCAGATTGTTTCAATCTTCTTTAATGGCCATTGGGCATTTAGAATGCACTTGATAATTATATATTGAACAAGTGAATAAATGAGTATTCTTTCACTTAGGAAAAGACATTACTTGTTATCTCTTAGACAAATGTTAGCACCCAATAAATGATTGTTCTGAAGGAGTATATAATTTATAACACAGCAGCTGTCACCAGAAGATATTTTAGTGCCCCTTATAAGGAGCCAGGAATCTGTCATGTTGTGTTGAGAGTCAAACTGAAGTTTCCAGAAGTCAAGGGGTTCCATCAGCAAGAGAGGTTCTGAGACACAGAAGACCCCCAGAGGTAGTAATGGGTCTTGGGTTCTGACACTTTGGGGAGATTCTGTTCTTGATCAAGGAGACCCAAAATACAGTAGCTTAGAAAAATGTTGGACCCACAAATGAGGTTAGATCCTGATGATCTGAAGTTTCCAGAACACTTGGGTAGTCTAACTGAGTAACTCTTGAACCTGGGGAATGGTACCAATGCTGATGTTTAACATATTCACTAAGTAGGTCTAATAAAAGTTTCTCTTTAGAAAATTCAGTGGATGAAATGTTCCAAGTACTAATAGTTCAAACCATCCAGAACATCAGACAACGTAAATGCCTGGATCTCACATTCCTAATGGAAGATAAAGTCCCTGTGGCCAGCTATGCGTGAACTATCTAAGGAGTCTGGGAATGTCTTGAATGACCACTGCTACCTGAGCTACATAAAAAAAGCATTTCTCACCTTCCTCTCCTTCTCAAGTTCTCACACATACCCAATCTTGGAAAAGCCATCACCTTGTCCTGAATCTACACTGCATTTTATGTATTTGTTTGTTGGCTCCATAGCCTTCTTCCATAGAGGGAGAAATCACTTTCACTGATAGAAATGAGGACTAAACAGCCCCTCTGCTGGAGCTGAAAGGATGGCATCAAAGTAAACGATTTTCCAGGTCAGGCCCTCCTATATATATATATCGATGTTCCAAAAGCTTCCTCCCCAACAGCACCACCCTCATGAAGGGCAAAAGAATTCTGTGTGTCTCTGTGTACGTTTTATTGAGGTGGAAGAAGATGTAAAGGATTAAAAAGGAAATATGCTTTTTGTTGCATATTTCATGAAATAGTATATGGTTTCATATATGTCCCAATATAGACTGTCTACTAGAACAGGGTCATCTGGATAATGGTGAGCAAACATTTGGACTATCAGATTTCAATACAATTAGAAAATAATAACCTTAATGAAAAAATTCTGGGTTTGAGTTGAAGATGATCCTGTGACTCTATTGTGAAATGTCTCTGTATTCCATAATCATGTTTGCCTTTATAACTTTGACAACTTTACAACATCTGCATCAATAGCTAAAATTCATCTATGAGATGTATTATGGTGGCTCCTTACTATCTCCATCTCAAATGGTTTACTAGTCAAAGATGGCTTTGCGTACAACATAATGTTCAAAGTAGCAACTCTGAAGGCACATGCAAAAAAAAAAAAAAAGGAGGATGCTTAATTACAATTATCCAATTGAGAAACCATAAAATAACACCCTGTACATGTAACATCAGTTACGTGATGAGAACTTGTAGAAAATTATATAACAATTACCTTTTTTCTCCTACGGTATATTCTTGGAGGATTACGTAGAAATCCTTCCTGAAAAATAAAAAGACCCAAATATATGTTTAGCCTGTTTCTGTTTTGTAAGGATGTCAGACGCTCTGGACAGTCTTGGGCACACAAAGATGGACAAACCCTGGAGGAAGAGGGGTCTAGAGAGAAAAACAGAAAGCATGAAGAAGTATAAAACAATGTGCAAACAGCCTTAATAGCGGGTTCAAGGGGCCCAAGTAAGGGATGTCCAAGGTCAGGTCAGTCAGGAAATATACAGAGAGGGGTGACATCTGAGCTGAGCGTTGTACATTGAGTATCAGTTTGTTGGGCTGAAAGACATGTCACTTCACACCTCAGGAGACCTCACTGGTTCTGCATTACCTATGTTACGAGTTTATATGTCTTAGCCTGGCATTAAATCCCTCTACAAATCACCCCAATTAATAAATTATGCCATATCACACACAATCTGTCTACCTCAACCCACGGAGCTATGTTAGTCTGGTTTTGGTTTTCATGCCATTCTTTCTCTGGAGTGTCTTCTTCCCACTTGTTAGACTGTAGACTGTCTTCTTCCTTTCAGTGCGTAAAGTTGTCTGCAAGCCCTCCCTCCGGCCCCACCACCCCCCAGTCAGAATGACCTTTCCCTCCTCCAAGCTCCCGCATCTATCCTGACAAGCCCCCTTGACAACACTGAGATGCTGCCTTGTAGTGAGGTGTGAGTGTCCCCAGTGAGAGGGTAACTCAGGGGCCTCGGGGCTTTAGCTAGAACTCAACAAGTATTTGGTGAGCAAATAGTGACCTTATCTTAGGTGCAACAAAGAAAAGTCACATCTCCCGCCCCTTGCCACTGGAATACCTCTATCAGCCATTTTAGGGGCCTCCCACCACAGCGCACACTCAGCTTCCAGTACTTTGCTCTTGCATGGCCTCCTTCGACTTCAAATTCCCTGGGGGTGAACCAATTTCCATCCTCACTCTGTATACACTTCTTGTGGATGCCTGTAAGATGGGTAAGTTGATCCTGAAACCTCTATCCTCAGAACTCGGACAGTGGCCTCCCACCACACTGGATCTGGAGCCACCCAATGTGGGATCAAGATGAATAGCAGCAGAGTCCAGCCTCCCCTTTCAGACTTAGAATCCCCAAACCCAACCTGTAAGTCCCCTCCGAGGAGATTTCTGCTTTGTGTGCACATTTTTTTATCTTTGTGCAACAAAAAAGTGATTATTACCATCAAATTCAACCTTATAAGCATATTGCAAAATCATCTTCAAAGGAGAAGCCAATGATTCTGAAGGATGAGAGAATTTCAGTTTGCTGAGAAAAGAGAACAGTCCAGACTCTTTGATGGCCCTGGGGCAATGTGGAGGCAGAGCTTCAGTTGGACTGAGATCCCAGGTGGGGGCCCTGCAGCTCAGAATGGCACCATGGCAACATGTGTGCCGTCTATTACAACATTAATCTAGTTGAATGACATTGTTTGTTTTCTCTCTTTTCATGTTGGACAGGTAATGTGCCAATGTCATAAGGAGGTTGGAGGGCATCACATCTCACACAAGAGCGTGAACACCCAATCATCATGCTTCTGAACTACAAAAGGATCATAAAGGATCATTAACGACATTATCGAGCAGAGGTTTTCCTATCCTTGAATTCATGGAAAGCCAATATTAAAAATAATTGTGAAATGTTATTCAGTGGAAATTTTAAGTGATGTATAAAAGATAATCATATGCTAGATATTATTATTAGTCATTAGAAATGCAACTCAAAACCACGATGAGATATCACTTCACACCCATTAGAATGGCCACAATTAAAAACATCAGGCAATAAATGTTGGCACGGAGAGAGAAACTGGAGCCCTCATACATTGCCGGCGGGAATATAAAATAGTGCAGCCACTGTGGAAAAAATTTTGATGTTTCTCAATAAGCTAAACATAAAATTACCATATATACGAACAATTTCACTCCTGGGTATATACCCAAAAGAATTGAAGACATGTGTTCACACAAAAACTTGTACACAAATGTCCAAAACAGCATTACTCATAATCCCAAAGGGTAGAAATAACCCAAACTGATGAATGGGTAAAGAAATATGGTATATCCATACCATGGAGTATTATATTATTTGACAATAAAAAGAAATGAGGTCCTAATACATGCTCTTACATGGCTGAACCTTGAACACATCATGCTAAGTGGAAGAACCAATCACAAAAGGGTGCATATGATTTCATTGATATATAATACCTAGACTAGGCCAATTTGCAGAGCATAAAACAGATTAGTGATTGCTTAGGGATGGGTGGTGGAGCGAGGTGTGAATGGCCATAGACTGCGGGTAGGCATGGGGTTTCCTTTATCGGGGAACAAAAATGTTCTAAAATTAGACTGTGAATTCTAAAATTCGCAATCCTGTGTATATAAAAATAAAACTCAACGTTTAATTGTAGACTCTCAGTGGTGAATTGTATGATAGGTGAATTATATCTCAGTAAAGGAATTTAAATTTTTATGCATCAATTAAGTAAATTAATTCCTTACAGCTACACCATGAGGAAAATTTTTATTATCTCTTTTTTAGATGGTAAATCTCCGGCTCAAAAAAAGGTTTCCTTCTCACACAGACGAATTAGTCATTCTTGGCATAGCTGAGGCTGGGACGGAGGTTTTCTGATTCTAAATTCTGTGATCTTGTCACTGCACCAAGTACCCTGCCTGGTGATTACCCAGAAGAGAGAAAGGACGTGAAGATGGAGGCTAAGGGCCTCTCCCCTTTCATTTTTGATTCACTTCTCTTTGGTTCTTTGGGCATTTCCATGGACACTTCCATATGGTAGTGAGCACCTAATGTATATGATTCCTTCATGTGTGAAAATATCATCTTAGGGATTCCTTCCTCCTTCTCTCAAGCCAAAATGTGGCCCCAATTCCTTGAATGATGTGTAATTCACATAGGTAGTTCCATTTCTTCTTGTAATTCCTTACGTGTCACCAGTTAGACCATGAAACTCACCTTGTTTCAATTTCTTCTTATATAACATCCCCTTGACCTCACCACAGGTCACAGGAAGTATTTGAGAGCGAAAATTCACATTTACTTCTCTGTTATTTCTTGACCCTGAAAGAGAAGATTTCTTTGTTCTGTCTTATTTTGCAATTGCACAGGTACCCCACTTCCCATGTGGAGGTTGTTCCTATAAAGATATGGGGTACTTAAGAAACTTTATTCTACAAATCTCTAGAGTCAAATTCTTCCAAGTGGTAGTTTTTACACTTACCTAGAGTGTCTACCTCTACCCTCAAATTTCACACAAAACAGAATGCTTTGGCAGAAAAGGCAGTCTTCAATAAAACTTTCTTAACTCCCAATCCAGTCAACCCCACTGATTCTTACAAGACAATGAAACATACAGCTGCCATCATGTTCCGAAGGGAGCTCGCCACCTATACTATTTTGCTGCAGTTGCATGGCTGCAGCAAAGTTAGCTGCAAAGTTAGCTGGAGACAAAGTTAGAGACTGCACTTGTATCTCCCTATTTGAGCTCTGACTGAGTGAGCAGAGAGAGGGTAATGATGGGGTAAACTAACAGAGATGGTATCTGCCTGCTGTTTGTGTTCTCTGCTTTGCTTTATTTCTCCCTCACATCAGCTTTCTCCATCAAATCAGCTGTAAAAGAATCTCAGAAAACTAGAAAATCTGGAAATTGCATGGAGGAAGGGCAGCTGGAGAGCTTATTCCACAGAAGTAGAAGTGAAGGATCTTCAAATGAACTAACTCTATGAGGATGTGTAGCTGAGGCTGTCCTTCCAGTGGGCATTTTAGAGCCCTGAAGGGAAGAGTGGAGCTGTTCGTCGTGCTGATGTCAGTTTTGAGATAGGTAGCCTTTTAGAACTGGTGTGCAGTGAGAAGGATGTTTGGTCTAACTCGCTCTCTTGCTTTACAGATGAGAAAACTGAGGCAAAAGTAGTCAAGTGACTGACCCAAGCCCACACATTCTAAAGAGAGAAAGATACAGACTTCTGACCATCACTCTGGACCACTTATGGTATGCAAACTGTGACTCTACGTGTAGCAAGAGAAGAGTCAACTAGGTAATTTTTGGCTTATATATACCTTTTATATGGCAACAGACTATTTCCAGTTTGAAAGTTATCAGTTCAGTGGTGACTGCATCACTGCAATGGCCCCTGGATCCCTGGAGTCTGGTTTAGATCTGTCACCACGTTACTGGTTTGTGGAATTATCTTCTTTCTGTCCCTGACACATTTTGAAAATAGACCAAATTGTATACATTTCTGAACAGTTAGTAAAGCTACACAAAACAATTAGGTATATGGGTCTATTACTAAAAACACAGACTAGGGCACAGGAAATTACTTGTTTAGTTATTGAAAGTATATTCCCTCCCTCCTTTTTTTTTTTCATTGCCTCTGACTGGACTGTCTTTTTTGGGGCTCTGTCACTATGAGTTAAGTGGATTCTAGATCTACCTCTCTTTTTCCCTGACAAAATAGAAAAATATAATCACAGTCACAGACATGCAATTACATTGCATATATTAGTGCTTTTCAAAATTTCCATTTACATGTAACTTCCCCAAAGCCTGTCTAATGCATAAAGAAAAACATATAATCCCTACTCTTTAAACTATCAAGAATTAAATGGCTAATCTTAGGCTCATCTTCTATTTTATTTTTCATAACCCCACATTAGTAAAACAAACAAATAATTGAAATCAGCTTTTCACTTATACCTAACGCAGCCATATATTACGTGCTCAACAGATGTCAATTGTATAATACATCTATTAATTTATTTAGTCTTTCCAACAAATATATGAGATTAAGATGATGATTACTGTCGTTACAGAAACTAAAATATTCAGAAAAAAATTGAGACAAAAACTACAAAATTAAGTGAAGATATTTCAGGGAATTTTTTTGGTGGAGAGACAGAAAAAAATAGAAGTTCTATGCATTAAGGAAAACCCTACTACGTTGGGCTTACAGGTAAGATGCAGATGATGCACGTCACCTTGAATAAACTTATTTGTCAATTTGTGCAGAAAGTGATGTAAAAGTGAAGTAAATGTGACCAAGGGCTTTGTCCACCTTGCTTTGGACAAAGATATTATAATCCACGGCAGAAGACTAAGGCAGAGTAATGGGTAGAATTGAGTCCTCCAGAACCTTAGCTTCAAATAACTAAGGATTGACTTGGTCGATGTGGCAACAGAAAATGTGCCTCATCTATGTAATTTTACTAACAATTGTCACCCCAATAAATTAAAAAAAAATGCCTCTATTTGTAAGTTAATTGGCTATAAATGTGCATCTCAATGTTTGCTGTCATTCAGATGTGTTTTATGTAACAAATTCATTTCCTTCTTTCTGTGTTCAATGCCCACTGTCCAGTGACCACCATCTGGTGATGCTGGATGAGGTGATGTAGAGTCCAAGAAGAAATAATTTCTGGACTATTCAGTCCTAAGTGCAGTAAACGCTAAGCATATTATGAGCATATTAGACCAGCAAAGTGAAAAGGATAGTTCCTTCAATCAAACCTCAAATGGGCCTATTACTTGGTTAAAAAAATAAAAAAATAAAAAAATAAAATCCCGCTTTCTGGTGTTTGTTGTTGTTTCCACTTTCTGGTCTTCAGGCTAACACTTACTGAGGGGGTTTTTGTCTCTGCAAGATCAAAATAGCCCCATGGGAAAAATATTAATAATTAGACCTTCTAACAAGATCAAACACATTACAGCCTTGCAAGTTGTCGCCTTATTATTATTTAACCAAGATAATAGCGGCTCAAACAAGAGGTCTACAGAGATTGATAAACTTGTGTAAGAAAGTAGGAGACTTGGATATTAACAGCCATGGGCGAAGAAGTACTATTAAATAGGTGGAAATGTAGTTCTCGAAGAGGCAGATTAAGTGTTTGCTGCCTTTCACTTCCTCTCTCTGAAAGGTGGCGTCACAAGGCAATGGAAGGTCATCCACCCAGGGGCTTTCCTCGCCTCATCTTTCACCCAAGATATCAAAGTGATGAGGGACTCTGGAATGCCAGGACATGTCTGGCTTTCTCTCATTTCTCCCTCTTCCTCTGAAAGTCCATGCTCACAGTCCAAGAAGAAGAGACCCAGACAGCTTGTTCTAGCCTATCTTATATCCCAATCAGGCTTGACACTACACTTTAATCACAACCTTGGACAATCCAGCAAATAGAGTTCTTTCTTGCTCTCTGTCTCTCTTTGGTTACACCTTTCCTGAGTCTAGTGCATATGTTGAATTAACTTTCACCAAACCTGTTAGACCTAATATTTTTAGGGAGAAAAAGGAAATACATGAAAGTCCACTCTAGCCTATGGAGCTTTTGGGATAAGAACATTTGGAGCTTAAAACCAGTTCATTCATAATATAGCATTATTGTGTTTTACTCTCAAAATATAGTGACGAAGCAAGGCAGGATTTAATTATTTTTGTGTGCCCAGTTGTAATACTCATTTAATAACACTGAAACCACATCACAAGCCCTAATAAATACTATGGCAGTCAATAACATTGAAGCCTACTTTTAAAAACTTGTTACACTTGGTATTCATTAACCTTTAGAAGTATTACAGAATTTTTAATTCCTTCCTGTTTTTTCAAAATTTTAACAGAAGTCTCAACAGTTGGGAACCAGTCATTAAGTCCCATAAAAGGGTGACCAACACCCCAGTCTGTTCAGGACTAAGGGGCACAGGATTTTCAGTGGCAAAACTGGAAAGATCCCAGGGAAATCAGGTTTAATTGGTCAGCCAACATCCTAAGACAATGCACCAAACCACCTATGAGGCGACCATACAAAGTATTGGTGGCACTGGTGATTCTGGCTCTAAGCCTTCAGTGGCATCCAGGCAGTAGAAGAAAGATTTCTTGATTTCTTTCAAAAGAAATCAAGCTGTGGTTCCTGAGCCTGCCTCCCCACTCACTGTGGAGCTGATGAAAGTATCTCATGGAGGAAAGAGCTAGCGATTGTGCACCATCCATATCCAATGTCACCTCACAGCTGTGCCCATCAGGTAAGGTACTTCTGTACTCTTATCTCTCCTCTCCTTCCCACCCTCCCCCACCCCATCCTGGATGGGCCCAAACCAGCAGCCCTTGAGTCGGGCTAGAGCCAAGAGAGAATGAGAAAGAAACCTGACCTTTCCACCTTCTAACTGAACGTGGTCCAGATCAAGGCTTGCTGAGGCTGAAAGAGGGGAGGTGCTTTGAATCAAAGAAAATATTGAAGTTTTAATAATAGTAGTTAAAAGGACTCTCAACTACTGGACAAGGGAATAGAAAAGCTACCACACTTACCCAGGAAGGAAAAACTCATCTAGAGGGTAGATTTAAAAGGGCAGTGAGAGAATAAACTTGCTCTCTCCTTAACATTACCAAGTCCAGCCATTTTAATGAACCAATGATGGAAGGCAAAGGAATATCCACGAAAAGTGGATAAAACTCAGAGGAGAAAAATTTTAGGTCTTGGGCACAGATCAACTATAATATGAATGCAAACAATTGACAAACCTGGCTCCACACAGGTTGGCTTTCTCGATTTCACAGCTCTCAAAATGACAGGTAAATGACTAGTAAAAAAATTAAGTAGTCTTGTGTTTCTCAAAACCTTAGCAAAATT
Source organism: Rhinolophus ferrumequinum (assembly GCF_004115265.2). NCBI lineage: Eukaryota > Metazoa > Chordata > Mammalia > Chiroptera > Rhinolophidae > Rhinolophus > Rhinolophus ferrumequinum. The sequence continues at coordinate 7,807,594 of NC_046291.1, forward strand.
TGTATTGACCCACGGGGCAAAGTAGAAACAACACACACTTTACTTATCCCTAATCTTGGTTTTTCAGATGCATTTTCAACTTTCTTTCAGTCAAGACCAAATACCAGCAGCTTGACAGCTGTCTAGGAATAGGCAGGGAAAATAGAGTTGGGAAAACAGCAACTGACGTGTGAGACCAAAACCAAGTGAGAGAACACTGGATTCAATTCTGAACACCTTCACTATACACTCAGCCAAGAAAGTAAGGTAATGATAAGGGACCACAAGCAGGTATTCGGAGCATTCTCTACTTTCAGGAGGGACAACTTTTAAGTTACATGCAATATTTCACTGGACTTTGGAGAGAATTTATCTACTGACACACAGGCCTAAACGAAAATGCTATAAATGATTAAATCTAAATATTGGATATTTTGAAAATAACCATTCTTAAAATGGATGCAACCATTTTTTTCCTTAAAAAAAATTGTACAAATTCACTCACAGGGCAGCCACATAAATTGACAAGAATATAAGATATGCAGATTGGTGAAAATGAGTAATTTTTAATTGGACTCTAAAATCTTATGTAGATCTACTGATTCAAAATGGCCAGTGATATGGAAAATGAGGTTTTACCCTCATTGTCTCAGAGAAAAGATTTCTTTAAACTTCTACCAAAATAAACAAAATTTCAGGGGTCTGATTAGAAGTAATTCAAATACATTACTGAAAATTTAGAAAATAAAATTGTATGAAACATCAACATCTAGAAATAGCCACAATTAACTTGTTGAAAAATATCCTCCTAGGATTTTCTCTTTGCATATGTTACTATTTCAATAATACAAAAGTTGAACATGTTTACTACTTTGAATATACACAATACAATTAAAAAAACAAATAAAAATATAAACATCACCAGTGAGTAAATATAATTGTTGCATATATTTTTAAAGATGAGCTGCCACTGAAGTTTCTATACACCTATATCCATGTCTCTATATGTAGAAAGATAAATATGCATAAATAAGGACTTATAGATACATAGAACATATTTGCACAAATATATATGTTTATACATGTTTTATTACCACATGTGGGCATGCACACACACAGGTACAGTCTGCTTTCGTCATTTAGCCTTCTTTGGAACATCTTTCCAAATGAATAATTATTTCTTGGCCCAGGAAAGAAGCCACATACTGAGGCTGGCAGTGCTTCTCTATTACTCCTGCGTCACTAAGCTCTGAACAATTACGTGTATGAGAAACAAACCATTTTGTTGAAGCCACTGCATTTTCCAGCTCCTTTGTTACGGGGCCTTAGCCTCTATCCTAGCTGACCTAGTAGCTGGGAAACTATCAATCCCCTCAGGAGACTCCAGGCCACAAGGACACAAAAGTGGTGCTATGACAAACTCAACAGGTGTCACTACCTCACTTTCCCTGCTTACCTCTTCGATGTATGTTTCTCGGCCACTTCCTTTTATTTCTTGACCAGGAATGCCATTTCTTTATTTCTTCTAAAAAAGGAAAAAGAATAAATTTAATCATTCAGAGCTGTGAATATATTCTCTAAGCTCGTAGGTCAGTGGTGTTCGAGTATTTTTTTTAAACTTCGGTCCAAATAAGGGGGACAATTTCTAACTACCAGTGAGATTAATTATAGAGTTATTTTTAACCGTGTGTAGACTTAGGAGAAAATAAGAGATGACCTGCATTTGAAATCTTTTTTCGAAAATTAGAAAATAAACTCCTGCTGGTGCTTCCGGCTGAATGATAACTGTGGTTATATATCAATATGTTGCCTTTTCAAGCGTTTTCTGTATTTTCAAATGTGCACTGAGGAGACCCACTCCTGGCTGAGTAACGTCATGGATAACATACTGTGCTGGAACTGGGAGACACTCAATTTCATGGGACAGTTTTCATGAAACAATCTCTGTACTCTTGCAGTTGCAACACAGATCCTCTCAGTTGTATTGAATCTAGTGCCTGGCATTCCAGGAGGACTTAAAGAACCACAGCGGGTTTCTGTGCTGTGTTACTGCTTTTGAGGAAATGATATGAAAACATGTGAACGTGAGAGGACCATTGGCATTGTGTAAACAGAGAGCATATCTTGTTATCATTATTGTGAAGATCATAACAGGCAGCTGTTCCATTATTACCGCTGGGACTGAAGCCCCAATTCATGGACCGACGCCTGGGACTCGCCCACCTGAGATTCCCATTTTGAGGTGGGTCAATCCAGCTCTGAGACTTAGAGCACGAAGGGCCTGAAAGCCTGGCTCTTCCAATGGAAATGGGATACTCAACATGCGGGGACTTCAGCCAATGGCACCCGGCCATTTGTCATCCGAGAGGAGAGGGACTAAACGGTGTTAAGTAGACCAATTACCCTTCACAGTATGAAGCAAACCTCAGCCTCCCGCGGGCCTCAATTCACCAAGATTGCCCCAGTGGTCTGGGCCAGGTGCCCTTACACCTGGCTAAGCTAACGGCCGATGTCCACTGGGCTGCTGTGGCTGCTTGCCATCAGGGCCAGCTTTGCAGAACCAAAAGCAGATGCGGTCAGTCTCCTGACTGGCAGGAGTCAGAGACTGGTCTCCTGCTCGTATCCTAGATGCTTCGTCTGCCACATAGAAAACTACAGACTGGCAGAGTAAAGGCACCTGTCTCTCAAGACGCAATTGTGGCAATGAACTGTGTGCTCATTCACTGGTCCGGGCCCCTCCTGAGAATGCCCAGCGCCTGGTCTCTGCTGATGGAGGCTGACACCGTCATTCTCCTGCCGGGGCTCTGGCTGAGCGCCAGGCTCCTGACTCCTGCTAGAAGCAGAGGAGGCATTACTCCCATGGCCAGGGAGCCCCATCACAAGGGGCTTTGCCTGACTGCTCCTGCCACACTGATCGGCCTCAAGCCCCTCTTGGGGCTGTGGGTGGGGCATCCACACAGTCCACACTTCAGTTTAGACCAACTGACTCCGCCCACACCATTGTGACCCGAGACACTCACTGGTGTCATAAGCACGGATGGCAGGGCCATGTGCGATCTGAGCATGGTGTGCCCTTTATCAAAAGCCACTCCCAATGCACCGGTTGTCTCACCCAGGGTCCCTCACCTCCTCCTGTCCACACACCTCTGTGAGGCTCTTTGCTCACCGAGGCAGCTGTGCCCAGAAAGGGATCAGCTCCCTCCTGCACCTGATCAGGACAAAAGAGGTGAGGGAATAAACTGTTATGCAGACCGGCTCAGAAAATTCAGGATTCTGTCCTGCATCCCTGGGAATGCGGCCTCCTTCTTTCCCGAGCCAGCGTGGAGGGCACAAGCTCGGAGTGCCGAGGGGATTCAGATTTAAGTCTGGTTATATTTTATGAAATTGCCTTTGTCTGCTTATAGCTGGTCCTCCTGGATGAAAGGTCTCAGTGACAATAAAATGATTGGGAGAGAAAGATGAAATGACAGCCACTGGAATGGCACACACAGAATTTGTGGCAGAAAAGGAAGAGCAAACATCCAGGCATCTCAGGAAGGGACACCGCACACCCTATGTCACATCTGTCTTTCAGAACTGTCCTGAATCCTTCCAGAAGGAAAACGCCCTGGAACAGCTCTCCCACCATGGGAGTCTGCCATTCCTCAGCACACACGAGAAAACGGGCTGACCCCAGCTTCTGTCCATCCCAGGCAAAACCCCTCTGGATATCAAGGACTGGACACAATGAATGGATCTAGGAACTATGACACTTACAGCTGGCAAGAGACCCATTTTGGAGGCACTGTCCACCTTTCCCCCGGCTGATGGGCGTCCTGTTAGGTGACTTCAATAACTATAAACGCTTCTCTCCCAGAGTCACCACATGTGCCCTTTGGATTGTACTCCTGAGGTCAAAGCCAGGCTTTCACTTGAGTCCTCATGCAAACATAATGCACTACATGTTAGGAGTATCATAGAAATCTAAAGCTTATGGTTTGTGAAGTTTGTTAAATGCTGCAGGGAATAAGTCAAATGGATGTGGTCCCAGCCCCCATTGGTCAGAATAATTGGAGTGGCTGGTGGAGTGGTGGCCTCAAGGGGAAACTGCCAGAATGTGCTGTGTGAGATGAATTTTTTGGGAGGCAATTCTCCATGGCATTCCACATGCCTCAGAATATCATTTCAAGGATGTTTGAATAGCAAATACCCTTGGAAACTAGAGGTAATGTAGCCTTCCAGGTCAGAGGGCACGTTTGTTTTCTGACCAATGTGAAACAAAAAACGTCTCCTTCTTTAGAAATATTCCAGGAGAGAAAGTCTCCCTCCTTCCCTCAGAGATTTGCTCAAATTCCAGGTAGTACGATAATGTCTCCCCCAGGGGTTAGCTTTGAGCTTGCTAACAGCCCCGTTCTAAGCCTGGGGGTTTCTGACAGATTAGAAACAGTTTCTGAAGCATTGTAGTCCTCAGCTTGGCATGGCCTGTGTGTGCCCATCACCTCCACATGGGTTTGGGGGACGAAAGGACTGAAGCACCCATCCCATATCCCAGCCCTTTCATTTCTAGGATTTATACAACAGATACGCAGGCATGGAGCCACAGAAAGACTTCTGCAAGAATGTTCATTACAGCTTTTTTGGCCAATATGAAGCCAACCACTGGAAATACTGGTGTTGTCCATCAACAGGAGAATATATACACCATGTTCGGTGTATTCACATAATATGCATTACTTTGCAATAACAAAACAAACTTCTGATACACGCAACAATGTGGAAAAAACTGCAAAACATTATGCTGACTGAAAGAAACTTTACAATAAAATCGTTTTAAAATAAGCCATGTTAAGTTATACTGAGGAAAATGTAGCTAGTAATTGCCTTTGATGAGTGAGGGATAAGGATACACCAGAAAGGTCATAAGGGTCCTTTCCAGGGTGATGGTCATGTTCTGTATCTTGATAGTATTTGGATTATATAGGACAATGTATTCATTAGAAGTCATCAAATGATACACTTAATATTTGTATATTTCATTCACTATATAGTCACAGGAGATGAATTACAACATAGGAGATAGAGTCAATGGAATTGTAACAGCTATATACAATGTCAGAGGGGTAGTAGAATGGGGTAGGGCGGTTATCACTGTGTGAAGGGTGTAAATGTCTTAACTATTACATTGTTTTGTACACCTGAAACTAATAAAGTAAATAAATAAATAAAAGTAAAAAATAGATTTGTTTGGGTAAAAAAAAGAAATTGTGTATTTCATTGTAAGTTTTCTTTCAAAAGAAAACATTTCACAGTTTAGTTAGCAAATGTTAAAAATTTATAATGTCTTATGCATGATATACTGATTTAAAGTAAGGGAAATGTAACAGTATGAATAGATTTATTTAGATATATAATTAATTCTATTTTTTTTTGTCCCTCAGAACCTCAGCATGTGATATAATTAATTCTAAATGTGTTAATACATGCCTAGAAAATATCTGGAAAGCTATACATCAAAATTTACAAAGATCATATATATTATAATAAAAAACAACATAAAGATGTAAGCATTTTTAAAAAATATAAATTGCTATTTTAGAAGATGTAATCTAAACATAAATGTGAAATATTCCTTTTTTTTGGTTTTATGAAAGGTATTCATTGTTTATTGGTGCTATAGTCAGAAATACAACACTAGTCTCACTGGGCTAAATCAACATGTCCACAGGCTTTGTTTTTTTTCTGGAAGCTGTAGGGGATAATTTATTTCTTTACCTTTTGCAGTTTCTGAAGGCTGGACACATTTCTTGGCTCACTGTCTTTTGCTGCTTTTCAAAGCCAGCCTCATTGCACCTCTCTGATCATTATTTCATGGGTACGTATCCCTCTCTCCACAGCAAGAAAGGTTTTCTGATTTTAAGGATGCATATAATTTGATAGAGACCACCCAGATAATCCAGTATAATTTCCTCATCTCAAGATCCTTAATCACATTCTCAAAGTCTCTCACCACGTAAAGAAACAGATTACATATTTCAGGGATTAGACATGGACATTTCTGTTTCTGTTGGTATAAACTTCCTAAGTGTGTAGATCTCCCATGTATGTCATGGAGAATTGCTTTATTAAAAAGAGGCTTTCCTATATAAGTATATATCTATGTTTTCCTTCGACTGAGATGGCTAGGGAATCTATGAGTCACACACTTAATCACTTCAAAGCAACCTTTATGTGAACATTCTGATCTTTCACTACATGTTAGGCAGCAGCCGTAAGTCATTAGGCCAGATTCTTGATCAGTCTACAGAGTACACTTTCCTGACAGTAAATCTCCTAATTTTATCATCCTTTGTAACCTGGATAGGATGAGAATTTTCCAAATCATCAAGTCTTGATTTCTTTTGTTTAGCAATTCTTCCCTCAATTTATCTTGCCTCACATTTTACTGTGGGCTATAAATAATACTATCTTTACCTTCATCACTTTGTTTAGAAATCTTCTTATCTGTATACCCAGAAAATTCTGCTTTCCACATATCTACAGGACAGAATTTCCCTAAACTTTCTCCCACTATTTAAGAAGGACACCCTTTCCTCTAGTTTCCAAAAACATGTTCCTTATTTCCTTCTCGAACCTAACCAGTCACACTTTTACTTCCCTATTTGTACTGACAGCTGGTCAGGATGATTTCCATATTCTCTGAGACATTATAGGTTTTCTATCCCATGCTCTTCACCTCTTTCTGCGTGCTCACTAGCAGACTTTAGCATCCACATTTCTACTAACAAACTGCTCAAAGCCATGAAGACATTTTCTATCGTTCTACTTAAAATTCTTCCCATTGCCCAATTTCCCTTGGCCCATTGCCCAGTTCCTAAGCCACTTCCACATTTTTAAGAATGTTATAGCTAAACCCCACTTCCAATATCCAAAAGCTGTATTACTCTTCTGTTGCTGCCATAACAGATGAACACAAATTTAGTTGCGTAAAACAATGCAAACTTATTACCTTACGGTTATGTCAGTTAGAAGTCTGACAAGGGTCTCTCTGGGCTAAAAGGAAGGTTTCAGTAGGCCTTCATTCCTTTTTGGAGACTGTGAAGCAGAATCTACTTCCTAAACTTTTTCAGCTTCTACAAGTGACCCATATTCTTTGTTCCTTTCTTCTATGTTCAAAGCCAGAAATATTACAACTCTCTGTGAGTATCTTCCTAATCACTCTTGCCTCTCCCTACAGCATGAACAGCTCTCCAATTTCTAAGGCCCATTTGATTATATTGGTTGCACCCAGATATCAAGAATAATCTCTCTTTTCAAGGTCCCCACCTTAATTATGCCAGTAAAATCCCTTTTGCTAAGGAAGATAACACCTTACAGATTCCAGAGATTAGGATATGGGTATCTTTGAGGGACCATAATATTATTCTCACTTATTATTATAAATAATAATAATGAAACTGGCATTTAAAAACTCATTTTTAATATCAAAAGCAAGGAAAATCTTATGCACTCTTACGTGTTTTCCTTTTGAGATTTCCCAAAGTAGAGCTGTTTCCAAGAGCCACGGTATCTAGAAAATAACAGGGGTGATGAGAAAACAGAAATTAATAAATAAAAGTTACAAATCCTAGGATGAGTCATAAAACAGAAGGCTTGAGTTAGTAAAGATGTTTGAATTATCTTCTCTTTCTTCTTTCTAAAAAAACTAAAAATCCACTGAATTGAGAATTAGGAGTACAGAATAGACCCCGGGTCTACCTTTTTTCACTCAGTGGGACTTTAAAAAACACTCTTAAGTACCTACCTACATCAGTTTACTCATGGATAGGAACAGGTATCCTATCCTGTTGAGGTCTTAGGATTTTTGTGAGGACTAAATAAGATCATATATGCAAAAGTTTGTAGGAAATCACATAAATTAGTGACATGCTGGAGGACATCCATAAAAAATATGGGTTAGGTTAAGAATGGTTGATCTGCAATGAACATTGGAGCATATATATCTTTACAGATAAATGTTTTCAGATTTTTTGGGTAGATACCCAGGTGAGGGATTGCTGGGTCATACGGTAATTCTATTCGTAATTTTTTGAGGAACCTCCACACTGCCTTCCATAATGGCTGCACCAGTCTGCATTCCCACCAACAGTGCATGAGGGTTCCTTTTTTTCCTCACAGCCTCTCCAACACTTGTTACTATTTGTCTTGTTGATGATAGCCATTCTGACTGGGGTGAGGTGATATCTCATTGTGGTTTTTATTTGCATTTCTCTGATGATTAGTGATGTCGAGCATTTTTTCATATGTCTATTGGCCATTTGTACATCCTCTTTGGAGAAATGTCTCTTCAGGTCGTCTGCCCATTTTTCAATTGGGTAGTTTGTTTTTTTGTTGTTGAGTTTCATGAGTTCCTTGTATATTTTGGATATTAGCCCCTTATCGGAGGCGTTGTTTGCAAAAATCTTCTATTCTGGTGGTTGTCTCTTTATTTTGTTGATGGTTTCCTTTGCTGCGCAGAAGCTTTTTAGTTTGATATAGTCAATAGACATAAGAAAAAACACTCAACATCACTAATCATCAGAGAAGTGCAAATCAAAACCACAATGAGATACCACCTCACCCCAGTTAGAATGGCTATCATCAACAAGACAAATAATAACAAGTGTTGGAGAGGCTGTGGAGAATAAGGAACCCTCATACACTGTTGGTGGGAATGCAGACTGGTGCAGCCGCTATGGAAGGCAGTGTGGAGGTTCCTCAAAAAATTACGAATAGAATTACCAGATAACCCAGCAATCCCTCTCCTGGGTATCTACCCAAAAAATCTGGAAACATTTATCCATAAAGATATATATGCTCCAATGTTCATTGCAGCTTTATTTACGGTGGCCAAGACATTGAAACAACCAAAGTGTCCTTCGATAGATGCTTGGATAAAGAAGTTGTGCTATACATACACAATGGAATACTATTCTGCCATAAGAAAAGATGAAATAGTACCATTTGCGACAACATGGATGGATCTTGAGATTATTATGCTGAGCAAAATAAGTCAGACAGTAAAAGTTGAGAAGTATATGATTTCACTGATATGTGGTATATAAAACTGAAAACAAAAAAAAGAAGACGGCAAACAAATGAAGAAACAAAAACTCATAGACACAGACGATAGTTTAGTGGTTACCAGAGGGTAAGGGGGGGTGGTAGATGAGAGTAAAGGGGATCAAATATATGGTGATGGAAAGAGATATGACTCTGGGTGGTGAACAAACAGTGTGATATATAGATGATGTATTACAGAACTGTACACCTGAAATCTATGTAACATTACTAACAATGTCACTCTAATAAAAAAAGAATAGCTGATCTGATGTCTTCTTTCCTCCTGAAAATTAAGTGACAGGATCAGTTGTCTTTGAGGTCTTTCTAAGGTTGTGACAAAATGACACTTATCTATTACCAGAAGTATACCTTGTTTCCATGGGTTCCATATAATATTTGAGAGCATTGGAAACAAATGTATAAGTACAAGGCTTTATTATCAATATACTAATGTAGCCAACTAGATATTGCCATCTTTTAAGAGTGTATTTCTCCTACATCATCTATATGTAATCGACAGAGTCGATCCTATTAACATTAATTTATAATGATCTCTTGCCCCCATGCTGCTCCCAAAGGGTCAGGTGGAGTAAATGCAGAGAACAGGATAGTGAGACGGACTGGATCACCTGCCACCACCGTACCCGGCGTCTGTGGTACCTGTGGAACCACCCCCAGCCCCTGACTCTCGCACAGCTTCACCTATTGTGTCACATGCTCGGCTACTTTTAGCCCTTGTTTCCATACCTCCTAGTGAATCTTGGGAAAAGCACATAACACAGGAACACTTCTCTTTTCCACGTGTTGATAGCTTTGTACCTGTATAAAAAATGCATATGAAATAAATTATTTGATGTATCTTTACAACCCAAAGATCCTTAAAACATGCAGACACTGCACAAAGTAGACTAGACTGCTTCCCCTCGAGATCATCAGAATGAGACTTTTCCTGGATGCCTAGGTTGTAACATACATCGTCACACTCTCCTTTGCGCTTTCATTCTTTATTCTTCTAAATTAGGCATTTTTATTTACTTTATCGTATGCCTAATCTCGGCAGGATCCTGCAGATTCATTTCATCTTCTTTCTATTTGAAACTCATTGGCCAGCAGCTTTCCTGTTCTCTAGGGATAAGCTCGGAAAATATAGAGCTGGGCAAAAAGCAGCTGACATGAGAGGCCAAAAGCAAGTGAAAGAACACTACATTCAATCTGAACACCTTCAAGCTACACTCAGACAAGAAAGCAAGTTAATGGCAAGGAATCTCAGGTTTCTAGAATATTCTGGACAACTTTAAAATTACATGCAATATTTCATTGTACTTTGGAAAGAGGCGGTTTAGAATTGATCTACTGACACATAGACCTAAATGAAAATGTTATAATGACTAGACCCCTATATTTGGTATTTTGAAAATAACTGTTCTTAAAATGGATATAACCACTTTTTTTTTTCTTTAAACAAAAATATACATATTGACCACGAGGCCAGCCAGGTAAATTGTTGAGAACATAAGATATGTAGGTTGGTGAAAATTAATAATTTTTCGTTGGACACTAAAATCTTATTTCACAGATTTTCTGATTCAAATGGGTAATCATGTGAGAAATCAGGTCTTGCCCTCATTGTCTACAAGAAAGGAGTTCCTTAAACAACTCCTAAACTACACAAGATTTCAGGGATCTGATTAGAAGTAATACATACACATTACTGAAAAATTAGAAAATAAAAGTTGTATGATTACATCACCAGCTGGAAATTAATTTGTTCAAAAATATACTCTTGGACTTTTTTGTGGCGTATGTTACTATTTGAATAATATTTTTTCATTACAATAGTTAAACATGTTTACTATTTTAAATATAGACACATGTTTAAAAAACACAAACACATAAACATCATCTATATTTCAATGACTACATAACCACTGCATATCTTTTTATGGATGAACTGCCATTGATTGTTCTATATATCTATATCTGTGTGTCTATATATAGATTGGTAAATATGTATAAATAAGCATTTAAATACATATAAACGTATTTTCACAAATATATATGTACATACATATTTTTTACCACATGAGCACATGCACACACACGGATACACAGACACACATACACACACACACACACACACACACACACACACACACACACACACAGGTACAGTCTGCTTTCGTCATTTAGCCTTCTTTGGAACATCTTTCCAAATGAATAAACATTTCTCGGCCCAGGAAAGAAGCCACATACTGAGGCTGGCAGTGCTTCTCTATTACTCCTGGGTCACTCAGCTCTGGACAACTACGTGTATGAGAAATAAACCATTTTGTTGAAGCCACTGCATTTTCCAGCTCCTTTGTTACGCGGCCTTAGCCTCTATCCTAGCTGACCTAGTAGCTGGGAAACGTTCAATCCCCTCAGGAGACTACAGGCCACAAGGACACAGAAGCAGTGCCATGAAAAACTCAACAGGTGTGACTACTTCACTTTCCCTGCTTACCTTTTTGATGTATGTAACTCTGCCACTTCCTTTTATTTCTTGACCAAGAATGACCTTTCTTTTTTTCTACAAAAAAATAAAATAAAATAAACTTAGTCATTCAGAGCTGTGAATATAATTCTCAAAGCTTATAGGTCAGTGGTGTTCAAGCAGTTTTTTCAAACTTCGGTCCATAAAAATGGTAGCAATGTGAGGTTAATTATCGAGTTCTTTTTTACTGTGCGTAGACTTAGGAGACAATAAGAGATGACCTACATTTGAAATCTTTTTTAAAAAATTAGAAAATAAACTCCAGATGGTGCTTCAGGCTGAATGATAATTGTAGTTATATATCAATATGTTGCCTTTTCAAGCGTTTTCTGTATTTTCAAATGTGCACTGAGGAGACCCACTCCTGGCTGAGTAACGTCATGGATAACATACTGTGCTGGAACTGGGAGACACTCAATTTCATGGGACAGTTTTCATGAAACAATCTCTGTACTCTTGCAGTTGCAACACAGATCCTCTCAGTTGTATTGAATCTAGTGCCTGGCATTCCAGGAGGACTTAAAGAACCACAGTGGGTTTCTGTGCTGTGTTACTGCTTTTGAGGAAATGATATGAAAACATGTGAACGTGAGAGGACCATTGGCATTGAGTAAACAGAGATCATATCTTGTTATCATTATTGTGAAGATCGTAACAGCCAGCTGTTCCATTATTACCGCTGGGAGTGAAGCCCCAATTCATGGACCGACGCCTGGGACTCGCCCACCTGAGATTCCCATTTTGAGGTGGGTCAACCCAGCTCTGGGACTTAGAGCACGAAGGGCCTGAAAGCCTGGCTCTTCCAATGGAAATGGGATACTCAACATGCGGGGACTTCGGCCAATGGCACCCGGCCATTGGTCATCCGAGAGGAGAGGGACTAAACGGTGTTAAGTAGACCAATTACCCTTCATAGTGTGAAGCAAACCTCAGCCTCCCGCGGTCCTCAATTCACCAAGATTGCCCCAGTGGTCTGGGCCAGGTGCCCTGACACCTGGCTAAGCTAACGGCCGATGTCCACTGGGCTGCTGTGGCTGCTTGCCATCAGGGCCAGCTTTGCAGAACCAAAAGCAGATGTGGTCAGTCTCCTGACTGGCAGGAGTCAGAGACTGGTCTCCAGCACATGGCCTACCTGCTTCGTCTGCCACATAGAAAACTACAGACTGGCAGAGTAAAGGCACGTCTCTCAAGACGCAATTGTGGCAATGAACTGTGTGCTCATTCCCTGGTCCGGGCCCCTCCTGAGAATGCCCAGCGCCTGGTCTCTGCTGATGGAGGCTGACACCGTCATTCTCCTGCCGGGGCTCTGGCTGAGCGCCAGGCTCCTGACTCCTGCTAGAAGCAGAGGAGGCATTACTCCCATGGCCAGGGAGCCCCATCACAAGGGGCTTTGCCTGACTGCTCCTGCCACACTGATCGGCCTCAAGCCCCTCTTGGGGCTGTGGGTGGGGCATCCACACAGTCCACACTTCAGTTTAGATCAACTGACTCCGCCCACACCATTGTGACCCGAGACACTCACTGGTGTCATAAGCACGCTGGCAGGGCCATGTGCACTCTGAGCATGGTGTGCCCTTTATCAAAAGCCACTCCCAACGCACCGGTTGTCTCACCCAGGGTCCCTCACCTCCTCCTGTCCACACACCTCTGTGAGGCTCTTTGCTCACCGAGGCAGCTGTGCCCAGAAAGGGATCAGCTCCCTCCTGCACCTGATCAGGACAAAAGAGGTGAGGGAATAAACGGTGTTATGCAGACCAGCTCAGAAAATTCAGGATTCTGTCCTGCATCCCTGGGAATGCGGCCTCCTTCTTTCCCGAGCCAGCGTGGAGGGCACAAGCTCGGAGTGCCGAGGGGATTCAGATTTAAGTCTGGTTATATTTTATGAAATTGCCTTTGTCTGCTTATAGCTGGTCCTCCTGGATGAAAGATCTCAGTGACAATAAAATGATTGGGAGAGAAAGATGAAATGACAGCCACTGGAATGGCACACACAGAATTTGTGGCAGAAAAGGAAGAGCAAACATCCAGGCATCTCAAGAAGGGACACCGCACACCCTATGTCACATCTGTCTTTCAGAACTGTCCTGAATCCTGAATCCAGAACTGTCCTGAATCCAGAAGGAAAACGCCCTGGAACAGCTCTCCCACCATGGAAGTCTGCCATTCCTCAGCACACACGAGAAAACGGGCTGACCCCAGCTTCTGTCCATCCCAGGCAAAAGCCCTCTGGACATCAAGGACTGGACACAATGAATGGATCTAGGAACTATGATGCTTACAGCTGGCAAGAGACCCATTTTGGAGGCACTGTCCACCTTTCCCCTGGCTGATGGGTGTCCTGTTAGGTGACTTCAATAACTATAAATGCTTCTCTCCCAGAGTCACCACATGTGCCCTTCGAATTGTACTCCTGAGGTGAAAGCCAGGCTTTCACTTATGTCCTCATGCAAACATAGTGCACTACACGTTAGGAGTATCATAGAAATCTAAAGCTTATGGTTTGTGAAGTTTGTTAAATGCTGCAGGGAGTAAGTCAAATGGATGTGGTCCCAGCCCCCATTGGTCAGAATAATTGGAGTGGCTGGTGGAGTGGTGTCCTCATGGGGAAACTGCCAGAATGTGCTGTGTGAGATGAATTTGTTAGGAGGCAATTCTCCATGGCATTCCACATGCCTTAGAATATCATTTCAAGGATGTTTGACTAGTGAATTGTCTTGGAAACTAGAGATAATAAAGCACTCTAGGTCAGAGGGCACATTTGTTTCCTGACGAACATAAAACAGAGAACGTCTCCCTCTTTAGAAATATTCCAGGAAAGAAAGTCTCCCTCCTTCCCTCAGAGGAGATTTGCTCAAGTTCCAGGTAGTACGATAATGTCTCCCCCAGGGGTTAGCTTTGAGCTTGCTAAGAGCCCCCTTCTAAGCCTGAGGGTTTCTGACAGTTAGAAACAGTTTCTGAAGCATTGTAGTCCTCAGCTTGGCATGGCCTGTGTGTGCCCATCACCCCCACATGGGTTTGGGGGACGAAAGGACTGAAGCACCCATCCCATATCCCAGCCCTTTCATTTCTAGGATTTATACAACAGATATGCAGGCGTGGAGCCACAGAAAGACTTCTGCAAGAATGTTCATTGCAGCGTTTTTGGCCAATATGAAGCCAACAACTGGAAATACTGGTGTTGTCCATCAATAGGAGAATATATACACCGTGTTTGGTATATTCACATAATATGCACTGCTTTTCAATAAAATAATCAAACTGTTACATGCAACCAGGTGGCTAAATCTCCAAACATTATGCTGACTGAAAGAAACTTTACAATAAAATAGTTTTAACACAGGCCATATTAAGTTATCATGAAAAAACAAAAATAGTAATTGCCTCGGTGAATGAGGGTAAGGATATACCAGAAAGGTCATAAGGGGCCTTTCCAGGGTAATTGTCATGTTCGGTGTCTAGATAGTATTTGTATTATACAGGACAATGCATTCATCAGAAGGCATCGAATGATACACTTAATATTTGTATATTTCATGGTAAATTTTCTCTCAAAAGGAAACATTTCACAGTTTAGTTGGCAAATATTAAACATTTACAATGTCTTGTGCATTATATACTGATTTAAAGTAAGGGAAATGTAACAGTATGAATAGATTTATTTAGATAAATACAGCCAGAAACAGCTCTCCAATTTCTAAAGCCCGTTTGATTATACTGACTACACCCAGATTTCGAGGATAATCACCCTTTTCAAGGTCCCTCCCTTAATTATGTCTGTAAAGTCTCTTTAGTTCTGGAAGATAACACCTTAGGTTCTAGAGATTAGGATACGGACATTTCCCAGGGATCATCATATCGTTATACTTTATTATTGTGAGTAAGAATAATAAAACTCTGGCATTAAAAAAGTCATTTTCACATCAAAAGAAAAGCAAAATCATATGCATTCTTACTTCTTTTCCTCTTGGGTTTATCCAAAGTCGAGTTGTTCTCAAGATCCACAGTATCTAGAAAATAATAGGTGTTGGTGAGAAACTAGAAATAAATCAATACAACTTACAAATCCTAGGATCATTCATAGTACAGAGGCTTGAGAGTATAAAAATGTTTGGATTATCTTTTTTTCTTCCTCCTAAAAGAACAAAAATCTACTAAGTTGAAACGTAGGATGGGCCCTACGACTTCCTTTATCTTTCAGTGGGACTTTGAAAATGACTCTTAAATACCTACATACTTCAGATTACTCATGCATAGTAACAGGTGGCCTATCCTGCTCAGGTCTTAAGATATTTTTGTGAGGATTAAATAAGATCTCATGTGCAAAGTCTGTAACTATGTAAATTAGTGACATTCCGAAGGACATCCATCATTCTTAGTGCTGGGTGAAGAGTACCTGATCTGAAGTCTCCCCTACTGACAATTAAGTGGCAGGATCACTTGCTCTTTGAGGCCTTTCTTTCTAAGGTTGTGACAAAAATGACACTATTATCTACTAGCAGAAGTACACTTTGACTTTTTTCAGTTTCCAAGACTGTTGGGTGTGACAGGGATGGAAATCACTGTATAAATACAAGGCTTATTACTAATATTCTAATATAGTAAACCAGATACTGCCATTTTAAGAGTGTATTTCTCCTACATCATTCATATATAACCAACAGGGTGGATCCATTAACACCACTTCATAATGATCCCTTGCCCCCCTGCTGTTCCCAAAAGGGTCACAAAAAGGATAGTGGGATGGACTGGACCACCTGCCACCCGCCACCCGCCTACCTGGGGTCTGTGGTACCTGTGGATCCACCCCCAGCCCCTGACTCTTCCACATACTTACCTGTTGTGTCACGTGCTGGGCTACATTCAGGCCTTGCTTCTGAACCTCCCGGCACATCTTTTGAGAAGCACATAACATAAAAACACATCTCATTACCACATGCTGGTAGCTCTGCTCCTGGACCAAAATTACGGTTTATGAAGACCTATCAGTTCCCTCAATGATCCTCTTTTCTGTAACTTTGTTGATCCCCGTATTCCACTTCTTCCTCTGAAATCTTTTGTTGATCTTCCGTAGATCTGACCCTTCCTTTAAGTCTCCCTCTTTCCTCTCTTTTTCTCTTTGTCAGAACTCTGTTTCCATTTTTATTATTTTTTAAGTCTTAGTTACCTTGTCCATCAAAGGATAGTAGACTGGGGTTAAGCACTTCTGAATCTCCTTCTGTATTCGATTGGGGAGCTTCTAGTTCAACAGACACTAAAGAGAAACAAGAAATGTACTGTCCATGGATCCTGAGACAGTAATTAGGGAAACTTTCCTGGTGTTCCTGTGCTGCACATCTACACGCTGAGCTACGATGAACTGCTCCTCAGAAAAACAGACCTGCTCCAGTCATCATATCTGGGAACCTCCAGAGCCATGCTTTTCGCATGGTCGCATGGTTTCTACCTCATTCTGCTTCCTCTACTTTTTTTTTTTCCTCTTGTAGCCCTAAAAATACAATAAAAAGATATGACTTTTCCAGGAACAAACTACCTGTTCTTTAAAAACTGTAAAAGAAACTACCAGAACCACTTTTAAACTCATCTCCATTGGCCAATGACTACTGATATCACTAACTGCATTTAAAGCCTGCTAATCAGTGGCAGACTTACACTTCTGAAATCAGCCAATCAGCAACAGCCACACTCCAGAAAGCCTGTGCCTGGGGCTAAATGGAGCCTATTCAGAATCACTCCTGTATCTGAAAGTCTGCAGTCCCTGAACCACGTGCTTTTCAAAACTCTATATATAATCAAGCTTCCATTTTTAAAGAAATTGTGTCCAATAAGCATGGTGCCTCCTCCCACCGTACGCCTTGCTAAGTAAGCAATACATTCCTGTTTTAGCTTCAGGTATTGCGTGATGGGCTATTCCTTCAAGATGGAGTTCCCACCAACATCATCTTGAAGACTCTTACTTAGGAAGGTCCTGCGAGACTCCTGGACCAAACGTGTAAATTCCCGGCCTCTTGTGCCCAACTCAGATTGTCTTCCTGATCCAGTGTCAAGTGAATCTGATGTGTTTCGTGAGCTCTCAGTCCTGAAATTATCTTATTATTTAAATATGTATGTGTGCAGTTAGATACAGAGTAGTCAGACACTTGGTTTGGAGGTGCAGCATTTAGCAAATATTCCGTTAATGTGCTCATTCTTCCATGACTACATTTACTCTCACTCCCTTTTATATATTTTTAGAAAGCATAGTCTCATGTGTGTTTATTTTCACTGTTTTGTCTGTGCTTCCTGAATTTAAGAAGTAATGCAAAGCAAATGGATGGAGGCATAGACCTGATAAGTCCCCTATCCACGTCAGCCCCAAAGACGAATTAATGGGTGTGTGTATCCATTAGACAGGAAAGGAGCCAGTTTGTACAAAGATACTTGCTCACACTTTGTCTTAAATACCTGACCAAAACCTTCATGAAGGCACTTCATAGTTTGTCAATTTGTCAAAGAAAATCATTTTGTTTAGCACATAACCTGAGTCAACTATTACCATGTAATTGATCACATGTCCACATTTCAGTCTCTGCTTGGTGGGTGAACCCCGTACTCTGTTCACATGCAGGAGACCATTCACACTTATGGCGGAGTATTGTGGCCCCTTTGCGGTTCGTCACGAGCTTGTCTTTGCCAAAGCTGCACTCTCCCACTGGCAGAACTCTACTTCCTCTTTGTACTCTCAGTCTGATTTTAACCCTTGCACTTATGTTAATAAATGACAAAACCTCATGAAAGATGACTTTGGGTTTCAAGGGGGAACTTCTAACTTCTAACAAATACTACCTTTGATAGTACTTCTATTTAAAAAGAGTGGAAATCCCCAAAGTTACCATTTGCCAACCAGCTGTTACTTTCAGACCATTATCTAACACTTTCTTTCTTTAAAGAAAAAAATAAACCTGTATATTTAATAGATAGGGATCTATTCTAATAATGAAACTACCAGATTAAATGTACTAAAGAAGGACTGACTTCAGAATTCCTCAAAAATTCTTTACACGTGATAAATTTATGATTGATCTGTATGGAAGTGTATCTATACTAGGCATGATTCAAGATCTGCAGGCAATAAACAAAATAGGCATATCTCATTTCCTTGTAGTGCCTAACCCAATTACTACATTCTTTTCTAAAACCAAATCTTTTCTTTAATATATTTATGCTCAGCTTTGTTTGATGCCCCAGTTGATAATGATAGCTTGTATTATTTGCTTGGCAAAATCAATACTCATATGGACCGCTATTTTCTAGAGATTTACTTAAGCCTCATTATGGTAGGCAGAGTTCTAAAAGGACCCTCCAAGATTTCCTTCCCTCAACACGGGGACTGTGAATATCATGATATATTATCCCATTTGTAGGTTATGTTATAATGCAGAAATGATGTTAAGAATAAAATAGATTATCAAGACAAGAGATACCAATGCTGGTAAAGATGTAAAGAAAAGAGAACCCTTGAGCACTCTAGGTAGGACTGTAAATTGGTAGAGTCACTGTAGAAAGCAGTAAGAAGCATCCTCAAAAAATTAAAACTAGAACTACCATATGATGCAGCAATTCTGCTTCTGGGTACATATCCAAAGGAAGAAAATACCTTTGTCAAGGAAATACTTGCGCCTCCAAGTTCATTGCAGCATTCGTTACAATAGCCAAAACATGGAAACAACCTATGTGTCCACCTTTATCTAGATGACTAGATAAAGAAAATGAGATACATATTTGTACATATATACATAATAGAATGTTATTCAGCTGTAAAAAGAAAGGAAATCCTGCCACTGATGAACATTGAGGGCATATGAAAAGTGAAATAAATCATACAGAGAATGAGCAATACAGCGTGAAGTCAATTAAATGTGGAGTCTTAAACAAACAACAACAACAAAAAAAAAAACAAAGGAATAGAAAAGGATCAGATTTGTAGTTACCGGAAATGGGGGATAAGGGGTCAGGAAATTGGCCGTAGGTAGTCAAAAGGTACATACTTCCAGTTAAAAGAGACGTAAGTACCAGGAATGTAATGTACAATATGGTGACTATAGTTAATACTACTGTATGGTATATTTGAAAATTGCTAAGAGTATATTCTAAATGTCATTACAGGGATAAAAATTTCTTTTTTTGTGTATAGCTATATGAGACGATGTTAACTGAACTTATTGTGGTAAATTCACAGTATATGTAAGTCAAGTTATTGTGCTCTATACCTTAATCTGATACAGTGCTGTGTGTCAATTATATCTCAATAAAACTGAAAGAAAAAAAGGAAAAGATTTTGTAAGCGTCAAAAAATAAAATAAAGAAAAGAAAATTATCCTGGTTGGCTTATGCTAATTACATGAGCCCTTTAAAAGCAGAGTTTTTTCCTCCAGGTGGTATCAAAAGAGAATACCAGATTCAAAGAAGATTGAGAAGGATTGAGAAAAACCTCAGGCTATCACTGGATTGAAGATGTAGGGGCCACATGTCAAAGAAAGTGAGTGGCCTCTAGGAGCTAAGAATGATTCCTGGCCAACTATTGGCAACAAAACTGGGATCTCAGTCCTACAACCACAAGGGCCTGGATTCTGTCGACAACTTGGATAAATCCATTTAAGAGTGCCTGGTGGACATCTTGATTTCAGCCCTGTGAGACCCTAAGTAGAGAACTGTGTTGAACCCATCCAGATTTGCAACCTGAGGAACTGTGAGATAATACATTGGTCTAGTGCTAAGCCACTAAGGTTGTGGTGATTTGTTATGTAACAATGAAAAACTATCACAGACATCCTTTTTTCAAAGTCTTAAATAAGACCTAAGGGATATAAAGTTCATTTGTGCATCCTCTCTGATCCAACATATAGATCACCTTTTCTTATACTCTTATAGGTCTAGATAATTTTTGATCTAGTCACTGAGCTAGTCAAAAAAAAAAAAAAAAGAAAAAAAGAAAAAAATATACTCATATAAAACTTCTACGGAAAAACTCCAGGTTTGTAAAACAAGTCAATTTTTTCAGCTACGATCTATTGGCTGAAGAAAAACATTATGTAATGTTACAAAGTATGCAAAATACCCACAGCCAATTACTAAAAGACAAATAAGAAGATGTCTAGAATTAACTGGGTGTTGAAGACCATGGGTGTCAAACTTTTCTGTAAGTCTCCCTACATTTGACTACACCAAATATCTTAGAGCCACTCTCATAGAACATAGAAATTGAAAAGACCTTCATGGTCTCAAAACACTCCTTCAACAGCCATCTGCACTGGATCCCCCAAATTATCATAATCCTTTTATTTTATATGTACATAAGAAAATTGGCCATGCTCTAGGGCAGGGGTGTCCAAACTGTGGCCCGCGGGCCAACTGCAGCCTACAATCCATTTTTAATTGGCCCACAGCAAATTCCAAAAATATATTTAGTTTACTTAAGTAAACCAAGTGAGGCAACATGTACCTCTCCTCGAGTGAGTGGCCCGGCTATTTGTGTATTTTACCGCATATGGCCCTTGGTAAAAAACGTTGAAAAAAGTTTGGACACCCCTGCTCTAGGGGTATTAGTTCAATACATGGCAGACATCAAAAGCCCATTTCTAGTAGTCACAGCTTATCCTGGTTGCCTCGAAGCAATTGCCAATGGCCATTAGTTCAAGCTTTTTTAGATTTTGAACTTGGATCATCTTTACATATGATAGATTGCATACTGTATAATTGTATTGCTAATTGAAAGCATTCAAGTTATCTGCCCTTCAATTAACTATTTGTGAAATATCATTACTTTCTTTTTCTTCTATCATCCTGTACAGGCAAAAGACTCTTCTTCCAGCAACTCTGTAATTCTCACACAGTGAAGGAAAACCCTAGAATTTTATTTCCAATGTCCACTTGCAGAAAAGTTATTTTGTATACTATCATACTGAATCCTGACTTAATATTGTTTGGTGATATGTCTTCTCTGAAATAAAAATAAAGTAAAACAAAAAAACAAATAAAATAAAATAAAAATACCAGGCTGGTTATGCAATGACTGTTCTAGATGCCCTTGTAGGGTCCACTCTCTGACAGAAAGCAAAACCATCTCAACTAACTGAACTTGGGCCTTCTCTAGGATGTATCACATTGCAAAAACAGAAAGCCAATATGCTTTGTTTGAGTAGGTCCCAACTTCTGAATGTTATAGAAACAAATAGGATCTAAATCTCTTCAGGTACTTATATAAAAAGTGGATATGAAATGAATTATTTGATGTAGTTTTACAACCCAAAGATCCTCAGAACGTGCAGACACTGCACAAAGTAGACTGCTTCCCCTCGAGATCATCAGAATAAGACTTTCCTGGATGTCACATACATTGTCACATTCTCCTTTGCACTTTCATTCTTTATTCTTGTTAATTTAGCTTTTTTATTTACTAATTCAATATTTGAAATGTCTGGCTTCTCCATAGTGTACTTTTTACAACTAATAACAAATTTCCTAGACTATCTTCATGCAGAATGATCACCACATGAGCTTTTTAATTCAGTTCTTCCAAAATATTTCTAGTGTAGCCAGTTTGAAGAATTTGTGAATATGCCATCCTAAGATAACTCCAGGGAAAAAAATAATGGCTTTACTTGCAATTATGCTTCTAAATTAATTTTAATCAAGAATAAATAGTCTTAACAAATATTAGTCTGATATCTACTGATAAGCATTCAGGACAAGGGTGCTACAAACTTCCTATATAAAGACTCAGCTGATCGTAAGAATCAGCTTAAACCCTACTGTACTCCATCTCTGAGAGTTGTTCACAAAGTAGGAAACAAATCAAATCCCCAAAGAGACTCGAACTTCTGAAGCCATGAGTTAGTCCTATTATAAAATAAAAAATTCAAAACATTTGAGCAAAGAAAATAATGATGATGATATAAAGTAGGTTATGCCAGCTTAACTGATAAATTTATTCTCAGTAGACAATACATAAACGAAAGATTATGATCCCGTGCTGACCAGGGAAACACAAATATTCCTAGGAAAGAGCAATATATAGCTAGAGATAACATACTAACAGTTCCCATAAAGCTAATGGAATTTTTGTGCAGCACTTTCGTTCTTTTCCCTGTGTGGAATTCTGTCTACCACAACCAACAGAAGAGGCTGAGGCAGAGTAATGGGTAGAATTGAGTCCTCCAAAACCTTAGTTTCAAACAGTAACTAAGAATTGACTTGATAGATGTGACAGCAGAGAACATGCCTCAATTTGTAAGTTAATTGGCTGTGAATGTGCACCTGTGAATGTGAATGACAATGGCTGCTGTCATTCAGATGTGTTTTGTTTTCTAGGGCAGAAAGACAATTTCCTTCCTTCAGTGTTCAATGACCACCATACAATGACCACCATTTGGTGGTGCTGGCTGGGGTTAAAAGGATCCCATGCAGAAACATTTTCCACACTACTCATCCTAAGTAATGCAAAAAATTTACCAATTCCTGACATTTTAATGAACCAATGATGTAAGGTAAAGGGATTTCCATGAAAAGCAGGTAAAACTCAGAGGAAAATTGTAGGCACTGAATATATACAAGCTATGATATAAATGCAAACATTTTGCAACACTGGCTCCAAAGAGATTCATTTTCTAAATTTCATATTTCTCAAATTGACTGGTAAACTTGACTAGTAAAAAATTAAGGAGGATCTCTGTTCCTCAAAACCTTAGCAAACATTGTATTGACCCGCGAGGCAAAATGGAAGTGGCACAAACTTTATCATATGCCTAATCTTGGCAGGATCCTGCAGAGTCATTTTCACCTTCCTTCTACTTGAAACCCATTGGCCAGCAGCTTTCCTGCTCTCTAGGGATAAGCATGAAAAATACAGAGCTGGGCACAACAGCAGCTGACCTGAGAGGCCAAAAGCAAGTGAAAGAACACAACATTCAATTTGAACACCTTCACGCTACACTCAGACAAAGCAAGTTAATGGCAAGGAATCTCAGGTTTCTAGAATATTCTGGACAACTTTAAAATTACATGCAATATTTCATTGTACTTTGGAAAGAGGCGGTTTAGAATTGATCTACTGACACATAGACCTAAATGAAAATGTTATAATGACTAGATCCCTATATTTGGTATTTTGAAAATAACTGTTCTTAAAATGGATATAACCACTTTTTTTTTCTTTAAACAAAAATATACACATTGACCACCAGGCCAGCCATGTAAATTGTTGAGAACATAAGATATGCAGGTTGGTGAAAATTAATAATTTTTTGTTGGACACTAAAATCTTATTTCACAGATTTTCTGATTCAAAATGGGTAATCATGTGAGAAATCAAGTCTTGCCCTCATTGTCTAGAAGAAAGGAGTTCCTTAACAACTCCTAAACTACACAAGATTTCAGGTATCTGATTAGAAGTAATACACATACATTACTGAAAAATTAGAAAATAAAAGTTGTATGATTACATCACCAGCTGGAAATTAATTTGTTCAAAAATATACTCTTGGACTTTTTTGTGGCATATGTTACTATTTGAATAATATTTCTTCATTACAATAGTTGAACATGTTTACTATTTTAAATATAGACACACGTTTAAAAAACACAAACACATAAACATCATCTATATTTCAATGACTACATAACCACTGCATATCTTTTTATGGATGAACTGCCATTGATTGTTCTATATATCTATATCTGTGTGTCTATATATAGATTGGTAAATATGTATAAATAAGCATTTAAACATATATAAACATATTTTCACAAATATATATGTACATAAAACATATTTTTTTACCACATGAGCATGTGCACACACACGGATACGCACACACACGGATACACACACACACACACACACACACACACACACACACACACACACAGGTACAGTCTGCTTTCGTCATTTAGCCTTCTTCGGAACATCTTTCCAAATGAATAAACATTTCCCGGCCCAGGAAAGAAGCCACATACTTAGGCTGGCAGTGCTTCTCTATTAGTCCTGGGTCACTCAGCTCTGGACAATTACGTGTATGAGAAATAAACCATTTTGTTGAAGCCACTGCATTTTCCAGCTCCTTTGTTACAGGGCCTTAGCCTCTATCCTAGCTGACCTAGTAGCTGGGAAACTATCAATCCCCTCAGGAGACTACAGGTCACATGGACACAGAAGCAGTGCCATGACAAACTCAAAAGGTGTGACTACTTCACTTTCCCTGCTTACCTTTTTGACGTATGTAACTCTGACACTTCCTTTTATTTCTTGACCAAGAATGACCTTTCTTTTTTTCTACAAAAAAATAAAATAAAATAAACTTAGTCATTCAGAGCTGTGAATATAATTCTCAAAGCTTATAGGTCAGTGGTGTTCAAGCAGTTTTTTCAAACTTCGGTCCATAAAAATGGGGCAAAATTCTTAACTGCCAGTGTAGCAACGTGAGGTTAATTATCGAGTTCTTTTTTACTGTGCGTAGACTTAGGAGACAATAAGAGATGACCTGCATTTGAAATCTTTTTTAAAAAATAAGAAAATAAACTCCAGATGGTGCTTCAGGCTGAATGATAATTGTAGTTATATATCAATATGTTGCCTTTTCAAGCGTTTTCTATATTTTCAAATGTGCACTGAGGAGACCCACTCCTGGCTGAGTAACGTCGTGGATAACATACTGTGCTGGAACTGGGAGACACTCAATTTCATGGGACAGTTTACATGAAACAATCTCTGTACTCTTGCAGTTGCAACACAAATCCTCTCAGTTGTATTGAATCTAGTGCCTGGCATTCCAGGAGGACTTAAAGAACCACAGCGGGTTTCTGTGCTGTGTTACTGCTTTTGAGGAAATGATATGAAAACATGTGAACGTGAGAGGACCATTGGCATTGAGTAAACAGAGATCATATCTTGTTATCATTATTGTGAAGATCATAACAGCCAGCTGTTCCATTATTACCGCTGGGAGTGAAGCCCCAATTCATGGACCGAGGCCTGGGACTCGCCCACCTGAGATTCCCATTTTGAGGTGGGTCAATCCAGCTCTGAGACTTAGAGCACGAAGGGCCTGAAAGCCTGGCTCTTCCAATGGAAATGGGATACTCAACATGCGGGGACTTCGGCCAATGGCACCCGGCCATTGGTCATCCGAGAGGAGAGGGACTAAACGGTGTTAAGTAGACCAATTACCCTTCACAGTGTGAAGCAAACCTCAGCCTCCCGCGGGCCTCAATTCACCAAGATTGCCCCGGTGGTCTGGGCCAGGTGCCCTTACACCTGGCTGAGCTAACGGCCGATGTCCACTGGGCTGCTGTGGCTGCTTGCCATCAGGACCAGTTTTGAAGAACCAAAAGCAGATGCGGTCAGTCTCCTGACTGGCAGGAGTCAGAGACTGGTCTACTGCTCGTATCCTAGATGCTTCGTCTGCCACATAGAAAACTACAGACTGGCAGAGTAAAGGCACCTGTCTCTCAAGACGCAATTGTGGCAATGAACTGTGTGCTCATTCACTGGTCCGGGCCCCTCCTGAGAATGCCCAGCGCCTGGTCTCTGCTGATGGAGGCTGACACCGTCATTCTCCTGCCGGGGCTCTGGCTGAGCGCCAGGCTCCTGACTCCTGCTAGAAGCAGAGGAGGCATTACTCCCATGGCCAGGGAGCCCCATCACAAGGGGCTTTGCCTGACTGCTCCTGCCACACTGATCGGCCTCAAGCCCCTCTTGGGGCTGTGGGTGGGGCATCCACACAGTCCACACTTCAGTTTAGACCAACTGACTCCGCCCACACCATTGTGACCCGAGACACTCACTGGTGTCATAAGCACGGCTGGCAGGGCCATGTGCGATCTGAGCATGGTGTGCCCTTTATCAAAAGCCACTCCCAATGCACCGGTTGTCTGACCCAGGGACCCTCACCTCCTCCTGTCCACACACCTCTGTGAGGCTCTTTGCTCACCGAGGCAGCTGTGCCCAGAAAGGGATCAGCTCCCTCCTGCACCTGATCAGGACAAAAGAGGTGAGGGAATAAACTGTTATGCAGACCGGCTCAGAAAATTCAGGATTCTGTCCTGCATCCCTGGGAATGCGGCCTCCTTCTTTCCCGAGCCAGCGTGGAGGGCACAAGCTCGGAGTGCCGAGGGGGTTCAGATTTAAGTCTGGTTATATTTTATGAAATTGCCTTTGTCTGCTTATAGCTGGTCCTCCTGGATGAAAGGTCTCAGTGACAATAAAATGATTGGGAGAGAAAGATGAAATGACAGCCACTGGAATGGCACACACAGAATTTGTGGCAGTAAAGGAAGAGCAAACATCCAGGCATCTGAGGAAGCGACACCGTATACCGTAGGACATACAATGGATGGAGAAGCATTCACAGTATCTGTCTTTCAGAACTGTCCTGAATCCTTCTTCCAGAAGGAAAACGCCCTGGAACAGCTCTCCCACCATGGGAGTCTGCCATTCCTCAGCACACACGAGAAAACGGGCTGACCCCAGCTTCTGTCCATCCTAGGCAAAACCCCTCTGGACATCAAGGACTGGACACAATGAATGGATCTAGGAACTATGATGCTTACAGCTGGCAAGAGACCCATTTTGGAGGCACTGACCACCTTTCCCCTGGCTGATGGGTGTCCCGTTAAGGGACCTCAATAACTATAAACGCTTCTCTCCCAGAGTCACCACATGTGCCCTTCGAATTGTACTCCTGAGGTGAAAGCCAGGCTTTCTTTCACTTGTGTCCTTATGCAAACATAGTGCACTACACGTTAGGAGTGCCATAGAAATCTAAAGCTTATGGTTTGTGAAGATTGTTAAATGCTGCAGGAAATAAGTCAAATGGATGTGGTCCCAGCCCCCACTAGTCAGAATAATTGGAGTGGCTGGTGGAGTGGTGTCCTCTTGGGGAAATTGCCAGAATGTGTGAGATGAATTTGTTGGGAGGCAATTTTGCATGGCATTGCACATGTCTCAGAATATCATTTCAAGGATGTTTGAATAGCAAACACCTTTGGAGACTAGAGATAATAGTCTTCCAGGTCAGAGGGCACGTTTGTATTCTGACCAGTATGAAACAGAAAATGTCTCCTTCTTTAGAAATATTCCGGGAAAGAAAGTCTCCCTCCTTCTCTCAGAGATTTGCTAAAGTTCCAGGTAGTACGATAATGTCTCCCCCAGGGGTTAGCTTTGAGCTTGCTAACAGCCCCGTTCTAAGCCTGGGTGGGGGTTTCTGACAGATAGAAACAGTTTCTGAAGCATTGTAGTCCTCAGCTTGGCATGGCCTGTGTGTGCCCATCACCTCCACATGGGTTTGGGGGACGAAAGGACTGAAGCACCCATCCCATATCCCAGCCCTTTCATTTCTAGGATTTATACAACAGATACGCAGGCGTGGAGCCACGGAAAGACTTCTGCAAGAATGTTCATTGCAGCGTTTTTGGCCAATATGAAGCCAACCACTGGAAATACTGGTGTTGTCCATCAATAGGAGAATATATACACAGTGTTCGGTGTTTTCACATAATATGCACTACTTTGCAATAACAAAACAAACCACTGATACATGCAACAACAGGGATTAAACTCCAAAATATTATGCTGACTGAAAGAAACTTTACAATAAAATCGTTTTAAAATAAGCCAAATAAAGTTATACTGAGGAAAATGTAGCTAGTAATTGCCTTTGATGAGTGAGGGGTAAGGCTACACCAGAAAGGTCATAAGGGTCCTTTCCAGGGTGATGGTCATGTTCTGTATCTAGATAGTATTTGGATTATACAGGACAATGCGTTCATCAGAAGTTATCAAATGATACACTCATGGTAAATTTTCTCTAAGAAGGAAACATTTCACAGTTTAGTTGGTAAATATTAAACAATTATAATGTCTTGTGCATGATATACTGATTTAAAGTAAGGGAAATGTAACAGTATGAATAGATTTATTTAGATAAATACAGCCAGAAACAGCTCTCCAAATTTTAACCCCTTTGCCATGACAGTCAGCTATATCAAAAAGAGTATTTCCATTGGCTGACTGCGGCATTCTAGTTCACCCCACAAGCTCAAAAACGTTTTCCCTCTACTGTGGAGTTTGAGTATATTCTCAGGCACTTGAATCCAGCACCAGAAGTCCGTGAGTGCTGCTGTCAACGCGCAAGAACAGGAAACACCTAAGGCGTTTGTAGCTGTTGAAATTGAGATGGGGTTGTTGTGCAAGCCAACATTAGAGTCATACTTTCAGGATACCTATTAGCTGCCTCAACTCCAGGTTTTAACACTGTTTTTAGAAGGATGAATATCCACTAATTAATTCCTTCCTTCATTTTCCAATAATGATGATGAAACTTCAAAGACTGATCAGCTTGAAAACATCAAGCCCATAACAGATTTAGTGAAGGTTACATATATTTCTGCCTATAATAGCAATAAGGAATTGTGTGTGGATGAGTCCATGTTGAAATTCAAGGGGCGTTTATTTTTCAAGCAACATGTTCCCAGTACACAAAGTACAAAGTGGGGCATAAAGATGTGGTCACTCTGTGATTCCCAAACAGGATTTCTGCTGCGGTTTGATGTATATACAGGCAAAGATTCATCTCAAGATATTAAAGCTGGGTTGGGAGCAAGGGTGGTGTCCAGGTTGCTGAATGGATTTGAAGGCAAGGGACATGTAGTTTGTACAGACAATGTTTATTCAAGTGTAGAACTTTTTGAGAGTATAAGATTGAAAAACATTGTAGCATGTGGTACACTGTGTGCCAATAGGAGAGGACTACCTTCAGATATGAGGATTTGCAAGCTGAAGCGTGGTGACCTCCAGGGATGTGGGAAAATCACGATCGAACAATGCTTGCTTGCACTTGGCAGGAGACCGGGAGAGTTAACATGATCTCCACTGTCGGGAATGATGGTGTCAGGAAAGTGCATACAACATCAAAAAACGGGAACGAGAACTGTGTTGAAACCAAATATTCAAACTCTGCACAATTCACTTATGGGTGGAGTCAATTGTTTTGATCTCCTCTGTGCCACTTATCCTTTTGAAAGGAAGTCTAAGAAGTGGTATCAAACCATATGGCATTTTCTCATTGAAGTGGCTCTAGTAAATGTCTACATATGCTACAACATTCAAAACCCTACCAATAAATTGAGCCAGCAGAAATTCAGGGGCAAAGGCATAGATGGCTTATTAGATGGATTTTCAAGAAGAAATGGAAATAAGAGGGGTTGCAGGATGTCTGCACCAAAAGAAATTAGGCTGACAGAGGGGCATTTTCCCAGGCAATTTGAGGACGAGAAAAAGCAGCCTAATTGCTGCATGGGTAACATTATGTCCTCACAATGTGCAAAAAACGGGAAAGGTGTTTGCAAACAAAAACAAACCACGTACTATTGTGCTACGTGTCCTGGAAATCCAGCAATGTGTGTTGTTCCTTGTTTTGAGAATTATCACTCAAAAGTGAAATATAAAGAAACCTGTCAGTGTTCCAGAAAGGAAGTTTAGGGAAGCAGATGTACACTTTTGTTTATTTTTGTGTTTTACAAGAATGAATAACAATAGAAAATTTTTATACATAAAGATAATATCATTTATATACAAAGCACCTCAAATTGTTAGCATTAAATGCATAAAAAAGTCAAAATATATCAACTTTTTGGTTTTTGTGGATTTCTGACACATTTTGGAAAAAAAACTTGAAATCAATTAACGCAGCGAAAGAATTAAGGCCCGTTTGATTATACTGACTGCACCCAGATATCGAGGATAATCACCCCTTTCAAGGCCCCACCCTTAATTATGTCTGTAAAGTCCCTTTAGTTCTGGAAGATAACACCATACAGGTTCCAGAGATTAGGATACGGACATCTCCCAGGGATCATCATATCGTTATAGTTTATTATTGTAAGTAAGAATAATAAAACTCTGGCATTAAAAACGTCATTTTCACATCAAAAGAAAAGTAAAATCATATGTATTCTTACTTCTTTTCCTCCTGGGTTTTCCCAAAGTAGAGTTGTTCTCAAGATCCACAGTATCTAGAAAATAATAGGTGTTGGTGAGAAACTAGAAATAAATCAATACAACTTACAAATCCTAGGATCATTCATAGTACAGAGGCTTGAGAGTATAAAAATGTTTGGATTATCTTTTTTTCTTCCTCCTAAAGGAACTAAAAATCTACTGAGTTGAGAAGTAGGGGTTTAAAATGGGCCCTACGACTTCCTTTATCTTTCAGTGGGACTTTGAAAATGACTCTTAAATACCTACATACTTCAGATTACTCATGCATAGTAACAGGTGGCCTATCCTGCTCAGGTCTTAAGATTTTTTTGGGAGGGTTAAATAAGATCTCATGTGCAAAGTCTGTAAGAAAACACTATGTAAATTCGTGACATTCTGAAGGACACCCAACAAAACTAAGTGCTGGGTGAAGAGTACCTGATCCGGCCTTTTGGACCCGTGGCGCTTTGGCCCTCTGAGCCTTTTGTGCCCCTTCTTTCGCCCAGCCCGCTCCAAACTCTTCGGAGTGTACTTTCTCTTCTAATAATGACCCTTCAGCCACTGCATTCTGCTCAGGCTCACTTCTACCTCTTTGAAACATACTTTTTTTCCTAATAAACTACTCTTTCAAACTTAAAAAAGAAAAGTATACCTGATCTGAAGTCTCCCCTACTGACAATTAAGTGGCAGGATCACTTGCTCTTTGAGGCCTTTCTTTCTAAGGTTGTGACAAAAATGACACTATTATCTACTAGCAGAAGTACACTTTGACTTTTTTCAGTTTCCAAGACTGTTGGGTGTGACAGGGATGGAAATCACTGTATAAATACAAGGCTTATTACTAATATTCTAATATAGTAAACCAGATACTGCCATTTTAAGAGTGTATTTCTCCTACATCATTCATATATAACCAACAGGGTGGATCCATTAACACCACTTCATAATGATCCCTTGCCCCCCTGCTGTTCCCAAAAGGGTCACAAAAAGGATAGTGGGATGGACTGGACCACCTGCCACCCGCCTACCTGGGGTCTGTGGCACCTGTGGATCCACCCCCAGCCCCTGACTCTTCCACATACTTACCTGTTGTGTCACGTGCTGGGCTACATTCAGGCCTTGCTTCTGAACCTCCCGGCACATCTTTTGAGAAGCACATAACATAAAAACACATCTCATTACCACATGCTGGTAGCTCTGCTCCTGGACCAAAATTACAGTTTATGAAGACCTATCAGTTCCCTCAATGATCCTCTTTTCTGTAACTTTGTTGGTCCCCGTATTCCACTTCTTCCTCTGAAATCTTCTGTTGATCTTCCGTAGATCTGACCCTTCCTTTAAGTCTCCCTCTTTCCTCTCTATCTTTTTCTCTTTGTCAGAACTCTGTTTCCATTTTTATTATTTTTTAAGTCTTAGTTACCTTGTCCATCAAAGGATAGTAGGCTGGGGTTAGGCACTTCTGAATCTCCTTCTGTATTCGATTGGGGAGCTTCTAGTTCAACAGACACTAAAGAGAAACAAGAAATGTACTGTCCATGGATCCTGAGACAGTAATTAGGGAAACTTTCCTGGTGTTCCTGTGCTGCACATCTACACGCTGAGCTACGATGAACTGCTCCTCAGAAAAACAGACCTGCTCCAGTCATCACATCTGGGAACCTCCAGAGCCATGCTTTTCGCATGGTTTCTACCTCATTCTGCTTCCTCTACTTATATTTTTTCCTCTTGTAGCCCTAAAAATACAATAAAAAGATATGACTTTTCCAGGAACAAACTACCTGTTCTTTAAAAACTGTAAAAAGAAACTACCAGAACCACTTTTAAACTCATCTCCATTGGCCAATGACTACTGATATCACTAACTGCATTTAAAGCCTGCTAATCAGTGGCAGACTTACACTTCTGAAATCAGCCAATCAGCAACAGCCACACTCCAGAAAGCCTGTGCCTGGGGCTAAATGGAGCCTATTCAGAATCACTCCTGTATCTGAAAGTCTGCAGTCCCTGAACCACGTGCTTTTCAAAACTCTATATATCATCAAGCTTCCATTTTTAAAGAAATTGTGTCCAATAAGCATGGTGCCTCCTCCCACCGTACGCCTTGCTAAGTAAGCAATACATTCCTGTTTTAGCTTCAGATACTGCGTGATAGGCTATTCCTTCTAAATGGAGTTCCCACCAACATCATCTTGAAGACTCTTACTTAGGAAGGTCCTGCGAGACTCCTGGACCAAACGTGTAAATTCCCGGCCTCTTGTGCCCAACTCAGATTGTCTTCCTGATCCATTGTCAAGTGAATCTGATGTGTTTCATGAGCTCTCAGTCCTGAAATTATCTTATTATTTAAATATCTATGTGTGCAGTTAGATACAGAGTAGTCAGACACTTGGTTTGGAGGTGCAGCATTTAGCAAATATTCCGTTAATGTGCTCATTCTTCCGTGACTACATTTACTCTCACTCCCTTTTATATATTTTTAGAAAGCATAGTTTCATGTGTGTTTATTTTCACTGTTTTGTCTGTGCTTCCTGAATTTAAGAAGTAATGCAAAGCAAATGGATGGAGGCATAGACCTGATAAGTCCCCTATCCACGCCAGCCCCAAAGACAAATTAATGGGTGTGTGTATCCATTAGACAGGAAAGGAGCCAGTTTGTACAAAGATACTTGCTCACACTTTGTCTTAAATACCTGACCAAAACCTTCATGAAGGCACTTCATAGTTTGTCAATTTGTCAAAGAAAATCATTTTGTTTAGCACGTAACCTGAGTCAACTATTACCATGTAATTGATCACATGTCCACATTTCAGTCTCTGCTTGGTGGGTGAACCCCGTACTCTGTTCACATGCAGGAGACCATTCACACTTATGGCGGAGTATTGTGGCCCCTTTGCGGTTCGTCACGGACTTGTCTTTGCCAAAGCTGCACTCTCCCACTGGCAGAACTCTACTTCCTCTTTTTATTCTCAGTCTGATTTTAACCCTTGTACTTATGTTAATAAATGACAAAACCTCATGAAAGATGACTTTAGGCTCACGGGGGGAACTTCTAACACACCAAAGTATGTAATACATTTGATAGTATTTCTATTTAAAAAGAGTTGAAATGCCCCAGAGTTACCATTTGCCAACCAGTAACTATTACTTTCAGACCATTATCTAACACTTTCTTTCTTTATAGAAAAAAAGTAATAACACCTATATATTTAATAGGTAGGGATCTATTCTGCAAATGAAACTATCAGATTAAATGTACTAAACACGGACTAACTTCAGAATGCCTGGAATATTCTGTAACACACGATCAATTTATACCTAATGTGAACATTAGCATACCTATACCATGCCTGATTCAAAATCTGAAGGCAATAAACCAAGTAAGCAGGAAGCCGACCCTGAGACACCCAGGAAGAACAAGGCAGGTCATGTGGCTCCCGGTGGAAATGTCCTGCCTTCTGACCTCCTGGTTTTGTGTTCACCTGAGCTGGGCTATAACTTGGCTCCTGCAACTATCATGAGAGCATGAGAACAGTCGACCCATCTCGCTCTTTTCCTTACACCTAATTCTCTCTTTCTTTTTGATCCCTCTCTCTCAGCTCTACACATTTTTTTCTTTCTGGGTATAAGAAGGGAAGCAGCATAGCAGGGGAGAAGAAAAGGGGATGTTTTCCTCCCTGTAAATAAGAAAACAAAGATGCGGTTCACTAAATGGGAATTGAAATCACCATTACCTTCTCCAACACATAGTCGTTGGCTAGGCACCTCCTCTAGTTCTTCGGTCATTTGGGGACCTTCAGGATCACAGGACACTGAAGAGAATCAAGCAAATGAGCTGAACCAGGCTGTCCAGAGCACAGGCAAGCTGCCCGTTGGGAAATGGGACATCTGCTCCAAGGACCTCACCTCAGATCCAACCAGGTCCTTCCTGGTCTGTCTCTGTTTCCACCTCATTCACCTCACATTCCTGCTCTCTGCTTCTCAGTTACCTACAGACCTGCCTCCTAACATTTCTGCTTCTGCACCAGGACAATCTTTGTGCACCTTTGATTTTGTGGGCTCCACTCCCTTGACTTCTCCTATCTCTTTACTTTTCTGTCTTTTTTTCCCCTCATTGGTGACCTTGATCTCTTCTTTTCTGCTTATTCTCTCTAGCTCTGTTCTCCCAGATCTCTCCAATCCCTACACCAGGATCCAGTTGTTCTCTCACTGTGTCTCTGGATTTCTTCACCTCCCCACTGACATTCTTTATTTATAGAGGAGAAGTGTCTCTGCAACAAGCCCTCTTCTCATCCCCCCTGGGAGCCTGCAGGTCTCCCTGTGGACTCTGATCGTGTCACCACTTTGACCCCTACTAGCCTCACACAGCCACCACCTGCAGTGAGATACTCGAGACACGGGGGTCTGCTCATTCTGCTACTTTGATCTCAGGGAAAAACAAATATTATTTTTCTGTGCTTCAATTTCCTTATCTCTAAGGAGGGATAACAACAGTTTCCCTGGCTAGGTCCTAAAGTTTTGTGAGGAAA
The DNA here is from genome assembly GCF_004115265.2 of Rhinolophus ferrumequinum. Taxonomy (NCBI): domain Eukaryota; kingdom Metazoa; phylum Chordata; class Mammalia; order Chiroptera; family Rhinolophidae; genus Rhinolophus; species Rhinolophus ferrumequinum. The sequence continues at coordinate 7,842,720 of NC_046291.1, forward strand.
TCTCACTTACTAAAGTACTTTGAAAGAAAAAGGTGCTATGTAATCCCAAAACCTGAGGAAGAACATGTGGCAAAAACTGTAATTTGGGCTTGAGAGTTATTGATCTTTCTTCTGACAAGTAGATCTCAGAACCATGTTCCTTTTGAAGCCTAACTAAGGTTATGCCATCATAGTGTTATTATCAAGCCTAGGTAAATACTTAGCTTTTATTCTTTATAAAAAATAAAGTGTGGGCAGGACTTAAAAATCACAATATTGAGTCTTTAGTATAAATAGGCACAAAGAATATAGAAGAAAAATAATGCCGTCTTCCTGTGATGTTTATCCACTACAATATAAAGAGGGAAACCATCATTTCTAACAATAAGGGTCCCGCTGTTCAGTTCTGGATTCCAGCTCCCGACACCTTTCAGCCCAGGGCTGGCAATCTCCCTCTTCCTGACCTGATCCACAGCTTGGTGGGGAGCTCAAGAATTCCTGGAGTTCCTCTTCATCACAGGGCTCCAAACAGGCACTGCCATCCTCTGCAGAAAGAACAGAAAGCCATCAGGGTCTCACTATGCAACCATGGGGAAATCTTGGCAAGAAAACTCCTAGTGAAGACATGGGAAGCTCGGGTACATCCTCGGTGACACTGTCCCTGTCCCTGTCCATCCTGGTCTGCCCTTTGCATTCACCGGGCCTGCAGGTTGACTCACTCCTGTCACTGCCGCCAGAGGCTGAGAAGCATCCACCATCTTCCTCTCTCCCTGTATACCTAATCTTCTCTCTACTTCTTTCCCGCCCCATCCCCTCTGCACTTTACTTCTGTCTCTGCCCTTGCTTCCTGCTGCCACTGCTTCCAGATGCTTCTCTTTGTTTTGATGTGTTTCTGTGTCCTCTGCTCCTGCCTCTTTTTATCTTGAGTTCCTTACATTGCTCTTTTTCACCCGTCCCCATCTCACTTATCTCCTTACCCCCTTTCTCATTCTAGGTGTCAGGAAAGGCATCCTTGAAATAGGGTAATACAACCTGATCAGGAAATGGGATAAGGAGCAGAGTAGGCCAAGGCAACACCACCAAACACAGGGAAAAGTAGCTCAAAGGCCCACTTGTAAAAGAGAGATCAGAGCATTCTAATCCCTGAAAATAGTTATACTCTCATTAGAGATGAGACAGAAGAAATGGCTGGGGTGCCATGGTGAATGGAAGGCAAAGAAAGCCACAGGAAGGATAACTGATTTACTCCAAAGGCAATAAAAGTCCCCAGGTATATGTGGGAAAATAATATGATCTGATTTACATATTGTAAATAACAATTGTGCTACAGTGCAGAAACTCAGTAGGATAGGAGCAACAGAAAAGGGGACATCTATGTTCCCTTTACTAAGAAGACCAACCCTGGAGAAGGAGGAGGTCCTAGTTTCACCAAAGAAATGCTGGTTTCCATTTTGGAAGCATCAGTTCCTGAAAGAGATCCAAATGGAGAAGGCCCTGGCATAAATGCCATCGATCATAGATCAATGACCTTGGAACTCACGCTGTTACCTGAGAGTGGCTGAGGCAGCCAGAGAGGGAAGTACTACTCTCTGAGTATATTATGGGCCCCACTTCTACCTGGGGGGACCTGAACCTCAAAACTCAATAATGAGCTACACCCCTTTTGCTGGGAGATGCTCCTGTCTAGTGACTCACACTTCAGCGTTACAGGATCCCAACTTCTCACCTCTCTTCCTTATGCAACAGTGCTCACTCCTTATTGATTTTGAAATTATCTTGGTACCTCTTCTCTGCATAATTTCCTTTCACATTATGATTTTTTGGTATTTATTTGCCTCTATATATAAATTCTCTAATTTTTATCTCTGTACCTCATTTCTTTCTACTTCGTCTCTCATTTTCTCCTTTTCTATCTCTATTTCTCCAATTCTTAATCTCTTGGATGCCTGTAAATTTTTCATTATTTTATGTATTTTCCTCATCCTCACAGATCCTTTCTCCCAAATTGATGAAAATTCTTCCATTTCACATGGACCACAGTGCCACAGAGGCTTTGCTAATCACCTGTATCCTAACAGTCTCCCACAGAAACTTTCTAAATTACAAGCCTATCAGTAATTCATAAAACTTATTTCCATGTTCCTGGTACTTCTGGAGGTAGGCTGAAAACGTTATCCTTGCCTTATTTGCCATAACCTGCTGATAGCTGGATGTTTGCATGCATTTAATAAAATCACCCAGGCACTCCTATGTGTCTCAGCCTACCTTTGGCATATTCTGTCTCCCTCCATTCTCCATTGAAGGATCCCCTCTCCTCCCAAGAACTCAGCTCACCTATATCCTTTGTCTCTCTCACAGTTCGTAAAAAACAAAGCAATCCCATCTGTATGTATGTGAATATGAGGAAGAGAATGGTAGGATGGGAGGAGAGGGAGATTTTTTTCCCATGCTGACCAGAAAACAAACATTTATTGTGGTCATTGGGAATTTAAATCCTAAGTACCTTCTCCTTCGCTTGGTAGTAGGCTGAGCACCTTCTCCAGTCCTCCATGAATCATTTGCGGAGCTTCAGAATCACAGATCACTGCAGAGAAACAAGAAAATGATGGACCATGGAGGGTGATCAGAAAGAGACCTCAGCGTGTTCATGCCAACCACGGTAGAAAGTAATATGTCTACCCCAAGCACTGCTCCTGAGAGCCATGCCACCTGGTTCTGTTTTTTTTGTTTGTTTGTTTGTTATTGTTTTTTTGCCATCTTATTTTCCCTCCATTTCCTTCTCTTTGCATTCACACATTTCTGTTTCTTCACTGTACATTGCTTCCATTGTTAGGCTTCTCTCCCTGTTGTGTTTTCAGGTCTTGTTTTTTGTTTTTTTCAGTGATAATCTACCATTTCTCCAATTATCCTTTCTAGAGCTTTTATTCTAGAACTCTCCTAGCCCAAGTGGTTGGGTCATTCCTACTCTCTCTCAGTGGTTTCTCTTCTCTCCCAATCAATGTTATTTTTTTTCCCCTTAAATTATACTCTTGGATCCTGGTTCACTCCCTGGGAACCTGCAGGTTTCTTTGACTTCCTACTTCTACTCTGACCACAGGACCCTGCCCTGACCATGGGCTGGCTTTGCTCAACTGTCACCCTCAGTGACACATCCAGGACACTTGTGCCATTCTTCCATTTCTACTTTGCCCTTGAAAACTGAGCTGAATGTCTTTCTTTGCGTTATTTCCTCATCCATAAAATAGAGGTTACATCAGTTTTTGTGTCTGTGTCTTAGGTTTTGTGAAGGTAAAAAGTTCTTGCACAATCCAACAAGTTGATGGAGACTGTCAGAAACCTTGCACTCCTGTCTTCCACACCTTGTCCTTTCTCATTTTCACTCTTCCCACGTGCCTCTGCTTCTTTTGTTTCTATCTCTGTATCTTCCATTTGGAATCCCTTGGTACCTGTCTTTGTTCTGATTTGTTTCTTTCCTTATCTCTGTCCCAACTTCCCGATTTTCCCTTTTGCTTCCTGATGCTATGTTTTATGTCTTCTCCATTCCTGCTGCTTCCTCAAACTACAGGTCAGAAAAGGCATCTCTGAAATAGTACACATTTTGCACATGAATTCACCTGATTAGTGAGCAGAATGGAGAGCAGAGTGAGCCACGAAAACTGTTCCAGGAACAGAGCTAAGCACATGCAAAGGCTCAGATGAGAAAGAGTAACCAGAAAATTTAAATTCCTGCAAAGTTTTATACCAAGTTTTTTTGTTTTATATGTGTGTGTGTGTGTGTGTGTGTGTGTGTGTGTGTATTTTTTTAAGGTGGGCATAGCTCACAGTGGCCCATGAGGGGATCAAACTAGCAACCTTGGTGCTACCAGCACTACGCTCTAACCAACTGAGCTAACCAGCTGCCCTGATATACCAAGTTTTGAGGTAATTGCGGGAGAGGCAGATGTAAGACTGGACCCATGGGAAGGAAAATGGATTTAATCCTTAGGACAACAAGAAGTTATTGATTAAGGTAGGAAAGTAAAGTCAGGTTAAATTTTCAAAGAGTCATCTAGTTGAGTTGGAGAAAATGGATGCGATGAGAGCATGACTGGGTGAAGATATAAGACTAAAGGCCATTGCTCTAGTTCCAGTGAGAAGAGAGATCTGACTAGAGTTTTTGTGTTGGGTGTGGAAAGGAATGGACAAGTGGGACATGTTAAATGTATAGTTGGCTAAACTCAATGATTGATTGGTGTGTAAGTTGAGGGAGGGGGACAAGATAACTGATAACCCCTAGTTTCATGCTTGAAGAATGGAGATAGGGGACATCAGAAAGAAAGAAGATATGGTGTTAAGAAAGATGGTACGTGCAACTGTAGAAGCATCTTGTATTGAGGTTCCTAGAAAAAAAATCCAAATGAAGATGTCTTTCAGATCCTTGCAGAAATGTATTCTGGCCCTTTGAAGAATGAGCTAAGACAAGTCTGGGCCAGACATTAGAATTTGGGGACTATTAAGTTATCATGGGAGTAGACAAAAATGGCTGGGGGGAGGCCCATTGCCTCTGGGCATCTTACAGGTGCCACTTTCATAACTGAGGACACCATAATCTGAAAACTAATGGCTAATAGGTTCCATTCCTAGCATCAGAAGTTGTTTCTGTGTAGTGACTCATCCTCACTTCCTGCAATGTCCCAAACCATCTCTTGATCCCTTGTACACAGGGCTCCCTTTCTACTCACTTTTCACTCATTCTCCTCTATCTTTTTCTGTTTGTGTCAGAAATGCCTCTCCCCCACTCCTTCTATTTCTTAGCACTTTCCCCTCTGAGTTTCTCTCTTAATATTATGTTCTCTACCTTTTTATTCTGCACCATGATTATTGAGCTTTTCTCCTTTCTCTTGTGGTGATCATTTCCCTGCTTCTATCTGCTCTCTCTAGTTCTTTGAGAGAATTTTTCAACCTAAAAGTTTCTAATTTTCTTTGTTTCTAATTTTTCAACCTAAAAGTTAAATCAAAAAATTTAAATTTCAGCCTTTCTGTATATTTTGCTCATCTCACATATTTCTTCTCCCATGTCATCAAAGTTCTCTTCTTTTGCCATTGATGAACAGAGAGGTGTCCTTCCCCTCGCCAGATCCATTTAAAAAGTCTTTCTCAAGCATCTCCTATTTTGCAATTACACTCATTATGCCCATGGTCCTGGCACAACCTGTGGAAAGTAGCTGAACAATTGTGTCCTCTACTGATAACACATCTCACCTGGTATTACTTAGATTCCAATTTTATTTAAGTAAAATTGGCAGCACTCCAGTCCGCCTTCATTTAATGACTCCATCTACATTTTTTCATTCTCCCTCTCTTTGTCTGTGTCCTATACCCAGCGAAATTCCAATCATTCTCGGCTCTTTTTGTGACTCTAGAAGAAAGCAACCAGAAGCTGGGCATAGTCTGTCTATGTGTGTGTGTGGATGGATGGATGGATGGATGGATGGTTGGATGGATGGACAGGAAAAGAGATGAAAGAACAGGCATTTCTCTATTTTTTTTTTTACAGGAAAGTAAAGTTTAGTTAGATAATAGGTATTTAAATCCTAATTACCTTCTGCAGCATCATAAGGTAGTAACACAGGCATTTCTTCTGATTTTCCTCCTTCATCCATTTGTAGATCTACAAGTTTCACGGACAGTGAAGACAGAAACATAACCATGATGAACAATTGAGAGTGACCAGGACTCTACCTAGATGGGGTCGTCGTGCTCAGGGTGCATCAGAGCTCTGATGTTCAGAGTGGGAACAAAAGCATGTCTGCATCAAACGAGCTTTTCCCCACACTATGAACACCTTATCAGGCCCCCTTCCCCTTTCTCCTTCTCTCTTCTCTTCTTCTCCCTCTAACCCTGTTTCTGCACACGGCTGCGTCTGCATCATGAAGCTATCTATGGATCTCCTTGACTAGAACTTTCTATCCTTAACTTCTACCATCTCTGCATTTGTCCTTTTCTTCCTCTGTGGTGTTCTTTACCTTTTTGCTCCATTATCTCCCTGTTTATTCTTTTACCTCACTTCCTCTTAAATATATTTTATTATTCCCCTGTAATCCCTGGGGAGTGAGTTTAAAATTCTCTCTCTCTTCCCAAACCCCAAACTGGTAGTATTTAAATTCCATATATATTTAGATAAAATTGGGCCCACTTATGCAACTCCATTTGGTGCCCCCAATCTACATATTCATTATTTGGCGTTCTCAATTTCTGTACCCAGGAGCCCCTCATTAAGGCACTCGGCCCTCTTTTGCCCCTTGCCTCCCACATACCTAGAGAAAGCAAGCAAGAGGCAAAGAGTGCGATTTGTGTCGGGGGGAAGGAATAAGTGTCCCTTGCATATAGACAGACAAATAGACTTAAGGAGGTAATTAGTCATTTAAACCCTAAATACCATCCCCATCACCTGGTAGCAGTTTGGGCATCTCTTTGGAATCATCTCTGTTAGTCCTTTCAAGAGCTCGGTGATCACGGGAAACTGAAGAGAAACGCAGAAATGACCAACCAGACATGGTGACCGTGGAGCAGACCTCAGGCCGCTCACACTGAATCCTCAGGAGCCCTTCTCCTTGGGAAAAAGGTACAGGTGCTCCAAGGACTTCACCTAATCCCCTATAGCTTTGCTCTACCTCTTTTTCTTCCTGTTTGCCCTCAGTCACCTCCTTTCTCCTGCTCATTTTTCTCTCACTGTGGCTTCTATGCCATGAAGGATTATTCATCTCTGGCTTCCCTCTCTGTCTTTCCCTTCTTCATTTCTCTTCACTGCTCTTTATCACTTTTCCTACTTGAGTCGCTCTTTTTTGCTCTATCTAGATCTTTTGCATTCATTATGGCAAATCCCAATCTTTACTATTAATGGGTGTGAAAGACATCCCCTTTCTCAGGCATATTTTTACTAGGATATGTACTTAAGAAAATGGGTTTCCAGGAAACACTGGTTGTTTTGACTGTGAAGTATGTTCACAGTTTAACGCATCAGGAAACACCAGTTCTGAATTGTCACCTAAAACCCTGCAGCCCAAGGCTGATAAACCCCTTTCCTCACGTGGCTCACAACTTGGTGGGGAGCTCAGTGCTTCCGGAGGCTCATCTCCATTGCAAGGTTCGCAAAAGGCTATGCTGTGCTCTTTAGAAAGTAATGGAATCCCTAAGAAACTGTGGTACATTTATACAATGGAGTACTACGCAGCCATAAAGAAGAAAGAAATCTTACCATTTGCAACAACATGGATGGACCTAGAGAACATTATGTTAAGTGAAATAAGTCAGACAGAGAAAGACAAGTACCATATGATCTCACTTATATGCGGAATCTAAAGAAAAGAATAAGTGAATGAACTAATCAGAAACAGTTTTGGAGACAAAGAGGAAAAACTGAGGGTTGCTAGATGGGCAGGGGGGTGGGAGTAAGGGGGAAGGTGAGGGGATTAGAAAACAATCAGTAACCACAAGATGGCCACGGGGTTTGAAAATTAATCTGGGGAACATAATCAATAATGTTGTAAAGATTTTGTAGGGTATCCGATAGACACGTGTCCCATTTCGGAGACCATCTCAGGGAAGATGTAGATGCCTGATCACTGCACTGTACACCTGAAGCTGAACAATAATGAATGCCAACTATAATATTATATATATGCATGTATATATAGGTATGTATACATTTACAATAGGCAGAGCACAGCATTGGGAGTGGAGATAGTGGAAATGGGATGGCTCGGTGCGATGTCAGAGAGATAGTGGATGGGGGGAGGGGGGTCCACAGTGTGAGGGATATAAATGATAAACGTCTAAGTAAAAAACAAACAAACAAACAAACAAACCAAAAAAAAAAACCCTCATAGATACAGACAATAGTTTACTGGTTACCAGAGGGTAAGGGGGGTGGGGGGTGGGAGATGAGGGTAAGGGGGATCAAATATATGGTGATGGAAGGAGAACTGACTCTGAGTGGTGAACACACAATGAGATTTATAGATGATGTGATACAGAATTGTACACCTGAAATCTATGTAGTTTTACTAACAATTGTCACCCCGATAAATTTAAAAAAAATTAAAAAAAGAAAGTAATGGAATCCTACGGACATCTCAATTTATGACAAAAAATAAAAAATCAGGTGCAAGAAAATTATAAGAAACCAAGAAAGCCTGAGAAAGTGGAATGCCCCACTCTGCAAACAACCTGACTAAAAGTTAACTTCGCTTCAGTGGCTTTCTCTACAGGCTGAGAACATTCAACCATCATGGGGAAATTTTCCTTTTCCTATACATGGTTTTCTTTCTATGTCATCCCTTTCCATTTGATTCTGTGCATTGTTATCAATCTCTACCGCTATTGCTTTCTGCTGGTGTCTCTTAGAGCATCCCTTTCTCTTGGTTGGGTTCTCTCTTCATCTCTGTTCCTACAATTTTTTCTCTTGCTTTCTGTGATACTGTTCTTTCTCTCCTATTCTTTGTCTCTCAGTTGTTCTTTCTGCACTTCATAAAGAAAGGCCTCACTGAGATAGTAAATTTTAAACAGAATTCAAGCAGAGTGGAGATAGAATTGGAGGGTAGTGGAACACAAAGACTGTTCTGAATAAGGCATGTGAGAGGGCTCAGATATAAAAGAGAAGTTTAACAATTCAAATTATTAGGGAAGAAAGTTTATTCTATCGTGAATAGTGTAAGAGGCAAGTGGTGAAGTTAGGGAAATAGCAAGGTAGCTCATTGTCGATGACCTTGGAGGCCACTGAAAGCAACTTTTATTTAGTCCTAGTCTATTAATAAGGTAAGGAGGAAAAGAATACAATCTAATTTTCATTTCCAAATGTCCCATCTATTGGAAGTACCAAAAACTGATTTGATGGGAGCAAGATTAGAGGGAGGAGATGAGCAGATGGCCGCTGCTCTGTGAACCGTGACAGAGATCTTGATTAGAGATTTGGCCTGGGGGGTGTGACAGAAAGACAGGGGGAAGGTATTCTGAAAGAAAAATGGCTATGTTAAGTGAGAAACAGGGATGTATTTGAGGGCAAGAGGAGGCATGGATGACTTCCAGGTTTCCAACTTGGAAAACCATTGAACAACAGTGATCCCTCACAGTGAGAAGAGTGCCGAGGGGGGATTACATCTAGCTTGAGCCATGCAGATGCTGCTTTCAGAACTGGAAGTGCCAAGTTTAAAGTTCCTGAAAAAATGCAAGTGTAGATCTCTATCAGAACCTTGGTCCTCAGGTCCATGGGTAAATGGACTCTAAGATAATTTGGGTGGAGATTTGTTCTTGGGACTCATTGGAATACTGCGGGAGAGGTCTGTTGCCATCTGTGCATTTTTCAAGTGCCGCTTTAATGATTAGGGTCAGTTTAATCTGAAAACTCAAACTGATGTTGTCAACTCTTGTGCCCAAAGATGCTTATACACAGTTACCTCACGTCAGACTTACTGTGTCCCAATCTGTTCCTCTTTCCCTTTTATCCTCTTTTACTCTCAACCTATTTCCATCCATTCTTCTTTAACTATTTCTGTAGATAATTGACTTTGTACCTCTCCCTGACTTTCCCCATTTCTTCGTATTTAATTTCCTCGCCATTTTTCTCTTTCCATATGTTTTTCTCTCAATTTTTATCTCTGATCCTTACAATATTTTCCAGCTTATCTCTTCTTTGCAGTGTCTTACACTTGCTCTCTTTCCATCTTTGTTTCTCCCACCTTACTTTGACCGTCTGTCTGCCAATATTATTTTAACTTTTGTCTCTCTGTGATTACATCCTCCAGTTCCCCTGTCTCATTATCTCCAAAACTCTCCTCTTGGACTTTGACTCCACGTCCAGGGACCTCCAACTGGCCACCGTCATAATGAAGGTCTCCCACACGATCCTGACTTGTCACATTATTTCCAACTTCCTCTTGTTATGTAAAATTGAAAATGATCCCCATCCTAACTTGGAATGGTTGGATTTGATATTCCCTTTAAAAAACTATCCATTCATGTAATTTGTCATATTATTACTTCCTGTCTACCTTTTCAAATTTCTCTTTGTATATTTTTCATCAATGGATACTCTCTCTACTTAGGAGCTCAGATTCCTTTTTTCATGGTCTCTCTCACAACTGTGGGCAGGTAAGGGCAGATAGGAGAAGTGGGGCTAGCAGAGGCCTAGGGTAAGAGACAAAAATGCAGTCTTTCTTTCCATGAAGACAAGAAAACAAAGATTTAATACAGAATCTAGAAGTTAAATGATAGTTACTTGTCCATCATGTGGCAGTAAGCTGGGTCTAACTTCAAACCCTCTTACATTATTCACTTGGGGAGGTGAGTGTTCATGGAGCACTAAAGAGAGTAACCAAAAATGACAGAACTCAGTGACCAGAGAGGACACTTCTGAGTGCTCAAGCTGCACTCTGATATTCAAGCACCAAACACCCTACCTGAGGCCCAACAGTCCTGTTCCCCTTTTGTCCTGAGTTTTACATATCGTAAATGAAAAACATTGCACGACCATCAGCACAGTGAAGATTTGGAACAGTTTCACCATGACTGGAAGTCCCCTCGTGCTTTCTGTTCCAGTCAGTTTCCACCCATTAGAAGCAACCACTGTTTTGATTTCTATCACCACTAATGAGGCCTTCCTTCCTGGTACTATACTCATGTGTACTCATGCGCATACAAATGGCATCCCACAGCATGTACTCTTATGACTGGCTTCTTCTGCTCAACATAAAGCTTTTGGGATTTATCCAGATTATTACATACACCCATAGTTCATTCCTTTTTATTGCTGATTCGTATTCCATTCTATAAATATATCATAGTTTATTTACTCCCCTGTTGATGGGCATTTTTTTTGGTTCCAGATTTTAGCTAATAGGAATACAGCTACTCTAAACCTTCGTGTACAAATCTTTGTGTGCACATACAACTTCATTTCTCCTGAGCAGATACCTAGGAGAAGACTGCTGAGTCGTAGTTTAGATTAAGTTTATAAGAGACAGCCAGTTTTCCAAAGTGGTTGCATCATTTTACATTTCTATCAAAAATATACATATGACTCTAATTGCGCCATATTCTCATCAACTTTAGGTGTTGTAAGTCTTTTTAATTTTAGCAATTCTAGCACGTGAATGGTAATCTGTTGTGGTTTTAAATCTGCATTTCCTAGATGATTAATGATATTGTACATGTTGTTATATTCTTATTGGTCATTTTATATCTTCTGCAGTGAAGGGTCTGTTCAACTCTTTTGTCCATTTTTGGGTTTTTTTTGTTTGTTTGTTTTTTAATTTCCTGATTTTATTTATTTATTTGGGGGGGTTATTTTTTTTTTTATTAGTTGCAGGTGTACAAAACAATGTAATAGTTTTGTCCATTTTTGAATTGGTGATGTGTCTTTCTTTTGTTTTGTTTTTGTTTTATTTTTGATTTTATTTTAGTTTCAGGTGTGCTTTTTATTATTTGTTTATAAGAGTTCTTTATATATTCTGGGTACAACGTTTTGTCAGATATATGTATTGCAAATATTTTCTCCCAGTCTATGACTTGCCTTTTTTTCCTTAATGCTATCTTTGGATAAGCAGAAGTTTTTAATTTTGATGAAGTCCAATTTGCCAAGTTATTCTCCTATGACCCATGCTTTTTGTGTCCTACACAACAAATTATTGCTTACTTAAGTTGCAAAGATACTCTCCTGTGTTTTCTTCTAGAAGCTTTATAATTTTTGCCTTGACTTTTAGATTTGTGATCCACCTTGAATTATTTTTTGTGGATGGCGTGAAGAAGGAGCAAGCGTTAATTTTTCCTTATTTGTTCTGTCTCTGATTCAGTTTTTTTACAGCTCATTCTACTTCTCTCCATTTTTCACATGTCTGCTTGTACCCATGTCCTCACTGCAGCCTCTGCCTTAGGAACTGTTTGTGCATCCTTGATGCTGAGGGCATCTCTCTTTTGAACAATGCTGTCACTTTTTGTTTTTGCCTCTCTCTTTCCTAGTGAGGCTTCCAGCGCTTTCCCCTTTGCCTCTATGTGTGACAGTCACTCAGAGTCATCCAAGAAATGTTGGACTGTCAGTCAACCTTACCTTCTTGTTGAGATTCTTGGGCACATTCATTTGCAAGTTCCTGGGTTTGCACTATATTGTTTGCGCCATGAGATGATTCTTCTTTCCGTGTAGTCATCTGCTGTCCATCACTGAGATGCTCTGGGATTCTAGCTCTAGGTAGGGCGTCACCTGGATCACATTAGGAAGGTTGAAGAATATGTTTTCCCTTCCCTTCATGATGAACCTATTTTTCTGTTTGCTAGTAACTATTACTATTACTTCCACTGCCCTTCTCCTTCCCCCTACCTTTAGTAGTAGAAAAAGCTCTAAATGTAGTTTTTATATACTTTGTATGTTTTAATCTACACTTTATACTTTTAGCAATTTGTCTTTATTCGAAAGAATGAGTATGATTATTAAAATACATCCAAATGTTATATAAATGTATAATACATTTAAAATGTATAATACCTGAGGTGTACATCCAAATTAAAGGGTACATATTAATAGCACACCACAAGGCTGATTATATTCTTATGGTTTTTCTTACATTGACTATTTCCAAGTAAAAAAAAATAATCAACATTTAACAAATAAACAAATTTATTGTGGACCATTTGGCCTAAGGATGGGCTTGAAGGCTGTTTCACTCACTGCTACTCTAGTCTGGAAAATAATTTTTCCTTTCGTGGGTGTCTGAGGAGAAAAAGCTCAAAATGTAGAGCATTGAGTAAATGTCTAGTTGGCGGAGTGAGATGCACATTATAATAATAGGAGTAAGCATACAGCAATTAGTATAAGTGCTTCGTATAAACTATGTTCCTTAATTCTCATAACAACCTTATGTTACATATAGATATGGATACAAATTTCTAGTGAGAAACTTGGGCAGAAATTAAGTAATTTTCCCAAGTAAGCAAGCAGTAAAACCAAGATTGGAAGCCTGGCAGTGGGGCCTCAGAATCTCTGCTCTCCGCTGATATGGAGGAGAACATTGGAGTCCAAGACAAGCCAATTCCTAGTTGTGTGAACTGCACACATCACTAGCTATCCTCCCTCACACCTCAGTTTTTTCTCCTGAAAAATGGGGATAACAAAACCCTTATGATAAGGTTGTTATAAGAGTTAAGTGAGATGCTACTTGTAACAATATATCTGGGTTATAGGAACTTTGCCAGAGATCACAGATTTCAGTATCACTGTCTTACATGTTATAATTTAATGAATAATTATTAGTAATAATATGAATGAAAGGATGATTGAAAAGTTAGAATCACCATTTGTGACAACATGGATGGATCTTGAGATTATAATGCTAAGCGAAGTAAGTCAGACAGAAAAAGCAGAGAATATGATTTCACTGATATGTGGTATATAAACCAAAACAACAAAAGAACAAGACAAATGAGAAGCAAAAACTCATAGACACAGACAACAATTTAGTGATTATCAGAGGGTAAGGGGAAAAAAGGATGGTTGTTGAGGGTAAAGGTGATCAAATATATGGTGATGGAAGGAGAACTGACTCTGGGTGGTGAACACACAATGGGATTTATAGATGATGTATTACAGAATTGTACACCTGAAATCTATGTGACTTTACTAACAATTGTCACCCCAATAAACTTTAATTAAAAATAAATAAATAAGAAAAGTTAGAATCAGTTGTTACTGGTTACAATAGTACATAGTTCATATGTGAGAATTAAACGAATTGATCCATGTAAAGTATCGACCATATGCCTAGTGCTGCATGAAAGTTAGGTGTTACTATCATCATTGTTGAAATTATTAATGCCCTCTATTTTTCCCCCCTTTTTATTCCTTTTCTTTGTCCTCTCTCTTTTCTACACAGTACCACTCCTTCCACATTCTCTTCTACACACAATTACTATTCATTCTCTTCCTCTCTTTACTTTTATTATGAGTAATATTTACAACAATTCCTTCTTTCGACACACCAAGGGCTTCCTCTGTGGACTTGTTACATAAGATCCAACCCTTACTCTTTCTCAGATCCACTGAATTCCTAACTCAAAATTACCAAAGTCAATTCTTCCCCTTAACTCTGCCTCATGGTCACAGTGAGATCTTCTCTCTTGGGTTCATATTCCATCTTCTTAGTTGTTATATCTGTCTGGCAATATGCTGGGATTCTACATTGGGCTGGTGAATTGGGAACCCACACAACACACCACTGCTCTGGTTTCCCCATCTCCTTCTGTATCCCTTCCTCAGGGTACACTCTCCACTCAGCAGCTCAGCCCCTGACCTCTTACCTCCTTTGCTCTTGGTAGATGAAAAAATGAGTTTCTCTCAAGTCATAATTACCTTGTTCACAGCTTAACTGGAAGTTGAGCATCTCTTTTGTCTCTTCATCATCAATAAGTTGGTAATGGAAGTTTTCATGAATCACTGCGAAGAGGAAGGAAAAGGCATTTGGAGACCTCAGCAGTGACCAGGAGCTGCACCTTACCATTACACACCTAGGCACATTCTGGACTCTGGTAGTTCAGAGGGAAACTTCTAGCCCTCAGGGAATCCTGGGCTTCAGGGGTTCTCACATGACCTGTGACTTAATGTTGCTCCTGGAATTCCTGTTCCACAGAGAGATATACTTCTCAAGATTTAGAAAGGATGGACAGTGGATAAGGTGTAAATCATGTTTAACCCCCTTCATAATGATCAAAAAACAGTGGAAACCAATTTAACATAAATAATATATGGGGAATTTGTTTTGTAAATTATATGCAACTAGGAATAGGGAAGGAGCAGAGAAATTTCTTCAGGAGAAAAGCAATGTCTATAGAGAAACTGACCTATATTGAAAGAAAGGAAGAGAGAGAGAGAGAGAGAGAGAGAGAGAGAGAGAGAGAGAGAGAGAGAGAGAGAGAGAGAGAGATCCAACATCTTTTAAGAATGAGAATTTAAAAGACAGGAAGGGAGAAAAAAATGAAAGAAGGAAGGAAGGAAAGAAGAAAAGGAGTAAGGGAAGAAGGGAGGAAGGAAGGAAGGAAAGGAGGAAAGAAGGAAGGAAGGGAGGAAGGAAATAAGGAAGGAGATCTTGGTTCATGAAAAATGATGGTCACAAAGAAAGAGACATAACACTAAAAAGGAAGTAGCACAATCCCAGAGTGGACTGGGTGGGAGGGATTACATGAAAGACACTTCCTATGAAGCACAAACAGGAACTGAATATTTTTCAAAAGATGCAAACAGAAAGTGAGTATGTTCTGAAGGCACATATGGGAAGTGCACATATCATAGCTCTACCAGTGACTCAGGAAGTGGTAACAAAAAGTTCAGGAAACCAGCCCTGGGCACTTTACTTCAGAGCTGCACTTCAAGGCGACTCATCAAAGAGATGGAAAAGCAAGACTCCCAAGACATGAGAGGAAAAAAATCAAGAAATACAAAAAGATGCCAGCCAGAAGGACAGGTGATAGAGTACACTTCCTGCGTATGGCAAATCCCACTGAGTAGTCATGGCAGTAGAGAGGGTGTGAAGGTAGAAGGACCTATCAGGACAACAGATGCATTTGCCATACCCAGGACATGCTGACTTCATGTCCAGACACGTCTAGAGGAGGTCATGGTAGGTAAATGCTGTGTGAATCAGTGAACTAGAGAACATAAGGGGGGGACCCAAGCAAAAGCATTTCAAAATGGGGGCATCTTCTCCACTCCTGCATGCCACCCTACTACCAGCTTGGCTTTGGGCTACTGACCAGCAGCTCCCATGGACAGCAGGGTTAGGAGGCGCCAGCAGCAACTTCCACTGGGGGCAGGTGGGCAGCTGTGCTGAGACCAGCAGTGGGCAGTGCAGGCCCCCACACGCCCACAGCAGCAGTGAGCCTGAGAAGTGCATTACCCCAGCACAGGGAGCTCCAGAAACTAACACGTGTGATATGGGTGCTAGACTCCGTAGGGGTATCCCCACAGTCCACGGAGAGAATTAGAGCCCCTAAGATGTAGGTAACAAAAGTAACTGCCATTCTCTTCATGTCCATGGCCTGGAGACACCCTGGTTACAAATATAATAGTGACTTGAAATTTGTGACAAGGTATTTTATTTCCTTTATTCCTTTCTCTGACTTGGATATATCATAGTGCGGAAATGACATAGCTCTTATTATAATTAAAATGTGGCTTTCACAAATCAACACATCCCATCTTTATACTGACTTCTTTTACTTTTGCTCTGCTTAAAAATCCTTTATTGCTTCTTTATTTCCCAAATAATAAACTTCAAATTCCTTGACACAGAGTGTTAGATGCTCAAAAAAAAAAAATCTCTTCCAACTTCTCTCTTCAGAATTATTTTCCAAGCACTCCCTCCCGTGCTCTATTTATTAGCCACAGAATACTTTAAGTCCACAGTTTCTTTCACACTTTGTAGCTCTCACAGGCTGCCCCTCCTTATTGCATGGCATGTGCTTATCTTCTCTTCTGACTTCTCCACTCTTTGTTTGGAGAAGTAAGTTGGCCCAGGATTGCACTTCATGACAAATTTTCTAATACAAAGAAAATCTTTTCATTTTTAAGCATGTCTGCAATTATTGGAGAGGGCTTCCTCCTTTCCTACAAGTGAACATAATTCATGTCTCCCCCGAGAAAAGTAGACTCTCAAATCATATGTTGCTTAGCACAGAATTCAGGTCTTAGCTGAGGAATCATTTGTGGGATTACTTGGTTAACATCTGTCAATCCCACTATGTGTCAGCACCGGGAGGACAGAGGTCATGTGAGTTTATTTCAACACTGTATTATCATGTGCCTGCCACACAGTAATCACTCAATAAAAAATTTTTCAAACATTAATGAAAAGTGAGTGAATGAAATGGACTTCAATCTGCAAATGTCATTGAAAGCTATAATTACCATTTTGGAAGTTTCTGCAAATCTCTAGTAAATCAGGATAGGCCTTCAGGTTAACCTTGCTGAACAACGCATCCAGAACTGTCTTGTCAAATGTCTTCTCCAGTTCACTGAGAACATCATACACCACTCTCTCCACTGGAACCAGATTTCTACAAGCTTCTTGAAAATGCTTAAAAATATTGAATAGACAATTTTTTAGATATGTAATTATGGGTTATAGAAGACTCAGATTGTAAAACACACAGAGTATTTGTTCTCTTGTAAAATGTTAGAATGTTACATATATTTAGATGACTTAAGTATTCTCCACCAGAAAAATAGACTATCGTTTTGTGAACTTGACTCTCTGACATTGTATTACTCTGTATACTTGACAGAGTAATTCTGAAGAATAAACGTGGGTTCCAAGTTGAATGTGGAAGCGTTAAGAGCCTAGCCGCCTGGATGCTTCAGGAGTGGCCCTGATTGGTAATGAGCGGCCATTTTGGTGACTGGACAGTAACCACTGCCTGCCTCCCAGGACTGACTTGGCCGGAAGGCTCCAGGAAACCAGAAAACCACTCTACTGTGCTGTGAATCTGACCAAAGTGCAAAGAAAATTCACAAAGAGAAATAGAAGTCTTGTCTTCAGTATCCCCAGGAAGTCCCACGGCTAATGGTTACCTGCATTCTAGGGCTCCAGAAATTTCTAAAGAACATGGAACAATTTGGAAAGGGAGCAGCAAGTATCTGCTTTTTAAATGTATCCACAACTTTCCTGTCAGTTTCAATAAACTCAGGTTCAAGTGTGTAAAATAAGAGAGCTTTGTAATGAAACATTGCCCAGCTCACTTATTTAGATTAATTACAGTTATCGGTGATGTTCTGCATGTATGGAGAATTCCTGTTTCCAGTCCTACCGCATCTCCATCCTCATGGCCCTCCACCAACATTTACTACAGAAGAAGCCACGTTTTCTGTGATGCTGCTTCTCCTGTCACCTCCTTACTTATAAGATGGTGAAGGTCCTCATTCATAGGCGGACCTTTAACCTGTTCACTGCATCCTGAAGTTTGCAATCCTATAGTGAGCAGCTGTTTATCATGACGAAATTCTCCTCACTTACTTCATACATCTGCTCAGGGATGTAGCCACGGTCACGGAGGCCCATAAGGAGAGGAAATGGCTTCGTTATTGCACTTGCAATCTCCACCTTATTTTCTCTGAAGAGGCTGAAAATGAACTCATAGAAAAGCTGCTCCTCTGGGCTCTGGTCCTCTGGGTACTCATCTCCTGTGACCATCCTGAGATAAAAAAGACACAATGTAAAACAGACATTGAGTTTCCAAGAGGCTTGTGGTGGCTGGAAGATTTCAGAGATGAAAGATAGTCAATGGAGAGTCAACATGTGTAAAATAGTGTTCTTGTGGGGATACCAGAATAAATGGAATTTATTTACTTAGAGAATAATCAAGGGTGCAATAGAAGAAAACAGTGAATTTAAGAAAGATTTGTACATAGAAGTAAAAGTTTTCATCCTATGTTAATCAAAACTACTGTAAAAAGAGTTTCATGTGAACCTCTTCCTGACCCTGGAGACATAGTGGAGATTGGGAGTGAGCCGTAAGGATAAAAACAGGATTGTTCAAAAGGCAGTACACACAAGGATCTACTCCCTAACTCCTCCCTGATCCCACCACACAGAATGCCTGCATCCAGAAAGGAGAGTAGAGGTTTCTTCTTAAGAAAAATGGAAATGACTCAGAAAATAGACCTTTACCTTCACACATTTGGGATTCTCCAAGCAAAGTCCACAGGTTTTCAAGCCAACCTCATTAATTGGAGTTCCAAGCTAGCTTTTTGATGCCTCACCCTTAACAAACAACAGGCCACAAGCTTTTGTGGAAACCTATCACGTGAAGGAGTAGAACCAAGAAAGAAAAAGACTAAAGGAACAATGAAAAATAAAATAGAAGCCCTAAATGTCTTAAAATAGCTGTGCATATCTATAGATTCAAAGATAGAATGAAATGATTCAAAATGTACAACCTGTTTAAGTATTCATATGTGAAGGAAAAATAGTTGTGCAAAGGCTCAGAAAATACTTCGCTCATGTACACTCTGAGTGGACCACACAGTTCTCAGTGTTCAATGTTCTTTGCTTCTGGGAAAAAATAAGATTGTATCTTCCTGCCTTCTTGGATTGAGGGGTATCACATTAGCAGAATAACTCAAAGCCAGCATCTAGTTATCCATGCTCACTCTTCCTTTGCTACAGTGGGTGTCATATCAGATAGCAGCTATCCATCAGCCAGAGACAGTGTCCAGTGTGAGAGTTCCCAGAAGCAGAGGCTGGTGACCCACTGAGATTTTGGAATTCTTTATTCCAATAGAATAATCCATCTCATTCTTATTGACACACTCTCTGGGACAAATTAGTTGATGGTGTACTAGAATAAGAAAATCAAGAAATCAATACCAATAGAGTCCTGGTACAAAAGAAATGGCAGACAACTAAATTCAGTTAAAATACTGATGTCTAAAAATTCTAAATTTTATTTGAGAACAAAAAAAATCACATCTCAAAAATTATTTTAGAACAATGATTCTCAAAGAATGGTCCAGGGACCTGTGAACAAAAAAGGGGTTCTATAACAAATCTGACAAAATCAATGACCAAAAGTAACCTCACAGGGTAATCTGATCATAGATTCCTAACTGGGTAGGTCATACATCCCAGGCACATAACTTCTTTACTAAAAGGTTTATCTTTGCCTTAAGCAAGCCCTGCCCATTGTTCTTGTGTGTGTAGGTTAACACACCTTTGAAATGCCAGAGTAATCCTCTTTTCAGACCCCTCAGAGGCGTAACCACCCTTAAGGGAGCACGTGATCTTGTTGCCTGTACACCATCCTTACTGTGAATGTTAAACGTTAACTTAACTATCTTGTAGCCACCAATGTAAAAGAAGTATATCTCTCCATTTTACTTTTCATCCAAGCCTAGAGATTTCCCCACGTTGCTTTCTCAACCTCCTTAATCCACCACCAATAAGAATCTTCCTTATCTTCCCTCCTTGGATTACAAATGTATAAAAAGAACTGCAAAACTGCCACTCTCCAGAGCAGTTTTTTAATCTGTTTAGAGCTTGCTTCCATATCTTCAGTTTGGCTCAAATAAACTCTAATAGACACTTGTAAAATTTTTCTATAGGTTTGGATGTTTCTACATTGACAGTCGTCTGGGATTATACAAGTCCCTTCCAGGTGTCACCAACGTCAAAACTGTTATCATAATAATACTAAGATGTTATTTATCCTTTTTCTCTCTCATCCTCTGACAAAGGTGTAGTCAAATTTTCCAGAGACAACATAGTCTGTGGTATCAGAACAGATTGAATGCAGAAGAAGATAGGAGAATCCACCTGCCTTCCACTGAACCAGCCATTAAAGAGATTTGCAAAAGTGTAAAGCATTGCTAATCATCTTATTAATTTATTTTATTTTGGAAAACAGTTATTTTTCATAAAATATGTCATTTATGTTCAGCTAATGAGTTCATTATTATTGTTTTTAAACAAATAAATATTTTGGAGTGTTCAGAGTTTTAATTTCTAATGTGGTAAATATCAATAGATATCACCCACATGAACAAAAGCTAGTTCTTTGGGGTTCTCAGTGATATGTATTTATATAAAAGGGTCCTGAAACAAACAAACAAAAAAAGTCCTGTTGTAGAAAGAGAGGATACATACTA
This sequence comes from Rhinolophus ferrumequinum, assembly GCF_004115265.2. Taxonomy (NCBI): domain Eukaryota; kingdom Metazoa; phylum Chordata; class Mammalia; order Chiroptera; family Rhinolophidae; genus Rhinolophus; species Rhinolophus ferrumequinum. The sequence continues at coordinate 7,863,358 of NC_046291.1, forward strand.
GATATAATAGTAAAATTATACTAGTTTTAATGTAAAACATCAAATTGTATTAAAACTTTTAAATTGAATGGAGGCAAGTTTCACAAACTGAGTTAAATGACTTATTTCAAAGACAGCAAACTCAAATAACATAGTTTCACATTTGATGCTATCAATTAGACAAATATACATTAGAGAATTAGTTAGAAAACCTAAGGGTAACAAACAGAGTCAAAATAAGATTATAAATCTTATAAAAGAATAAAAGTAAATACAATCTGTTTTCCTTAAACAGAGAAAACAAAGAGGCATAAGATATAAAAAGTGCAAAAAATTCATAAGAAAGAGGATATATGTCATTTAAAGCAGATTAAATTATCATCTCAAATTATAAATGACCAAAATAGAATCTAACTACAAATGACACAACCAAAACAAAGTGACATTTAAATGTTAAAGGACAAGCTATATAAGACAAATATAAACAAGATAGAAAGCAAAATTTACAAAATCGGTATTTTAAAAGTAAAATTTAAGACTACTAATAGATAAATCTTTCAAGGTCATTAAAAACCATTTAACTTCCAATCTTTAACCCCTAAAGTATATTTTTTTAAAATGATATATGGCATGTAAGTTTTACAAATTAGCAAAATATATTCCTTAATAACCCTTGATCTTAAACACACAAGAACATGCCCAGTATTTGGCCCTAAATTAATCTAAATAATAATAAGGAGGACTCGAACAGGTTACATGTTCTGGCTATAAGATAATAGTACAATAAGATCAAATTTTCATAGAAAAGGAAAGTTTCTTTTAAGAAAAAATCTAAGCTAATGGAGATTTTTAAAGTTTACTAGACTTTTGGTTTTAGCTCTGACATGCAAAGACCTTGGACATCATCACTCACATCCTTACAAAAACAAAAAAGCTGAACAAACTGAAAATCAATGACTTTTCATGTACCTAGCAGAGAATTGAGGTCACAGGGCAAACTGCTACACCAAAATCTGGATTGATAGGCAAATTTAGAGAATCACAGATAAAATCACCTACCTGAAGCAGAAGTCACTACAGCCTTATATAAGCCAGTAGGAATAGTAAAATGGTAAATTTCACGAGTTGCTGGAGGCTAACTATTGACTGCATGAGAGTGAGAAATTCCTGGGACCAAGGCTTAGGATAGCCTCTAACATTTTGTGGATTTCTCCTCTAGGAAACCCACCAAGTACTCATGGTAAAGAGCCAGATAAATCCCATTGTGCTTCTGGTAAGGGAGGAGGAAAAAAAAAAAAACCCTTTGAAACAACCAAATTATTCTCCATAACAAAGGCCTACTCTCCAGAGAAAAGTGCTTTACCTAAAACTTATCTGATCTAGGAAAAGGAGAATTACCAAAATACAGACCCTCCTAGCCTTTCAGTCTTATCCAGATAAGGTGGGGGAAGGGAAAATAGCTATGAAACAATTCTAAGAGGCACAGTCCAAGAACACAGTTCCACTAAAAAACTGAGATTTAATCATAAGATTATATAATTCTTTCCCTCCGACACCTCACTACTATATCAAAAAGGCTCCAGTAAATAACTGCATTACAGCTGAAAATGCTGCAAGGCTCTATTTAAGAAAGCGTTCTTAAGGAAACCCAAAGAAAATACAGGAAACAAACAAACAAACAAAAATAGAGGAATCCGAAGACTCTGCCACTGACAGAATATACGTTCAACATGGCCCAGCTCCTAGCCAGATTAACATAAAATATCCTCACATTATTCACTTACTTGTCTCAGTTCCTGTTACCTGATACATCAAACCTGGCTTTCAAAAACAAATTACAAGGCATGCCAACAGACAAGGAAAAACACAATCTGCAGACACAAAATTATCATCAAAACCAGACTCACATACGGCAGGTTTTCTAATTATTAGACAAGGATTTAAAATAACTGTGACTAACTAATATGTTAGGGGCTCTAATGGAAAAAGCAGACAACATGCAATGACAAAGTAAGGAAAAAGACAGAAACTCAAATAAATAACAAAAAAATAAAAGAGTAGAAGTCAGAAACACTACAACAGAGATAAAGAATGCCTTTGATGTGCTTATCAGTAGGTTAGACACAGACAAGGAAAGAATAAGTGAGTTGAAGGTATGTCAATAGAAACTCCACAAATTAAAATGCAAAGAGAAAGAAAATATGAGGACAAAAAAGCCACAACAGAACACACTAAGAATGCTGGAACAATCTCAAAAGTGTAATAAATGTGCAAGTGAAATATCAGGAGAAGAAAGAGAAAAAGAGAACAGAGGAAATAGCTGAAGTAGTAATTGCCAAAAACTTTTCAAAATTACTAACAGACAACAAACCATAGATTCAGGATCCTCACTAAACACCAAACTGTATAAATACCAAATAACCTATACATAGTAATGTAATATTCAAACTTCAAAAAAGCATAGACAAAGGAAAAATATTGAAAGAAGTTAGAAGGAGGAGGAGAAAAATATCTTAACTATAGAAGAACAAGGATAAAAATTAAATCAGATTTCTCATCAGAAACCATGCAGGTAAAGAAAGTGAAGAAAAATATTTAAAGTAATGGGGGAGAAAAACCACCACAATCTACACTTTCATATTCTTTGAAGTTAACCTTCTAAGAGAAAGAGAAATAAATATTTTCTGAAACAAACAAAAACAGAAGTAATTCAAGATTTCCAGTCAAGATGATGGAGTACGTAAACTGTGCTCACCTCCTATCCGGATCATATCAATTACAACTAAACTACAGAACAACCATCATTGAGAATCACCTGAAGTCTAGCTGAACTTAAGCCCTACCACTATAGACATACAGAATAAGCCACGTCGAGACTAGTAGGAGGAGCAGAGCCACAGAATGGGTTGGTCCCACACCCACATGTGACCATTAAAAATTGGGAGGAATATCTTGGCTGCAGAGGTCCCCGCAAAGGAGGGAAGAGTGCCAGCCCCACACCAGGCTTTCCAGCCCAGGGTTCCAGTGCTGGGGAGAGAAATCCCCATAACTTCTGGCTGTGAAAACCAGTGGAGTTTGTGGCTAAGTGGGCCAAAGGGTGGCTGCAGTCCTAGGCACTCCTCTTAAAGCTTCCTTGCAAGGACTTATTCGCTGAAGGAGTCACTTACTCTGAGCTCCAGTGCTAGGGCAGAAGCTTGAAAGATGCCAGGGACATATGGGTGAGGAACTGAGTTGTCTAACTTCAGGGTGAGGGCTGGAGGGGCAGCTTTCTCCCAGAGGGAGGAGCTGATGTAAGCCATTGTTTCTTTGTTGAGCCCTCCCCCTGCCTGTATGCAGACACAGGCAGATGTCATAGGTAAGTCTCCATCAAACTGGCTATCACCTTTCATCTTCCCCCCTCCCCCAGCTGGTGATTCCCTGAGACCTCACCTACCCAGCTTTCAGGCATACCCAAGCCACTTTCAGGGGCTTTTCCATACAAACACCTATCTTAGCTCATGCTATGAACTTTCATAAAATTTCTCAAAGGTTCACAAAACCCAAACAAGCAATATCTGGCTCTGGTGTGTCCTATACCTCTGGCTGAGCAGCCCTATGGCCAGCACGAGCAATAGCTGGCCTCAATTTGCAGATTGGCCTTGAGGTACCTCCAAGCCCAGTGCAGGCAATGGCCATCTTCAGACTGCATTCTGGCTCATAACAGGTGACCCCCGACAGGACACAGGCTGCAGCTTACTTGGCCTCTCAGGAGGCCCCAGGGCTGGTATGCCTGGTGGCCAGCTTCAGACCAACCTGAAGCATCACCCAGCTGCCTCTGAGGATGACACACCCACTGGGCAGACTGTACAGGCACCAAACCCCCCTAAAGTGAACCCTGCACTATAGGGTCAGCCCTTGCATCACAGCTCCTCCACTGTAGTCACAGTCAGTCCTCACAACCAATTAGCCTGAGGGTCAATCCTCCCATTGACATGCAAACAGACACCAAGGGTCAACTACAACAAGATGGCACACACAACCCACACAAGAGACACACCTGGAGACCCCAGCCCTGGTGATCAGGGAGACTGCTCAACTGGGTCCCACAGGACACCTACTACATTAGGCCACTCTACTAAGACTGAGTGCATAGCAGCCCTAGATAGAAACAAACACAGGGAAGCAGTCAAAATGGGGAGAAAAAGAAGCATGTCCCTAATAAAAGAACAGAACAAAGCCCCAGAAAAAGAACTAAACAAAATGGAGACACGCAATCTACCAGACACAGAGTTCCAAAGACTGGTTATAAGTATGCTCAGTGATCTCAGTGAGAACATTAACAAAGAGATAGGAAACATAAAAATGGAAATAGAAAACATTAAAAAAAAAAACCCGGTCAGAAATAAAGAATACAATAACTGAAATGAAGAATACATTAGAGGGAATCAACAGTAGATTAGATAAAGCAGAGAATCAAATCAGTGATTCAGAAGATAAGATAGCAGAAAACACCCAGTCAGAATAGCAAAACGAAAAAAGAATCCAAAAAAAAAAAAAAAATGAGGAGAGTTTAAGGGGCCTCTGGAACATCAAACATACAAACATTTGCATCATCAGGGTACCAGAAGAAGAGAGAGAGCAAGTAATTAAAAACCTATTTGAAGAAATAATGACTGAAACATTCCCTAACCTGGTGAAAGAAATAGATATACAAACCCAGGAGGAGCAAAGAGTCCCAAACAAAATGAACTCAAACAGACCCACACCAAGACACATAATAATTAAAATGACACAGGTTAAGACAAAGAGAGAATCTGAAAAGCAGCAAAAGAAAAGCAGTTAGTTGCCTACAATGGAGCTCCCATAAGACTATCAGCTGATTTTTCAACAGAAACTTTGCAGGCCAAAAGGGATTGACAGGAAATATTCAAAGGGATGAAAAGTAAGGACCTACAACCAAGATTACTCTACTCAGCAAAGCTAGCATTTAGAATGGAAGGACAGATAAAGTGCATCCCAGACAAGAAAAAGCTAAAGGAGTTCATCACCACCAAACCAGCATTACAGGTAATCTTAGATGTCCTTCTTTAAGATGAAAAGAAAAAAAAAATAGACAAAAAATATGAATAATGAAATGGCAATAACTACATATCTAGCAACAATTACTTTCAATGTAAATGGATTAAATGCTCAAATCAAAAGAATGGGTGGCTGATGGATAAGAAAACAAGACCGTTACATATGCTGCCTACAAGAGACTTACTTTAGATCAAAAAACACAGAGACTGAAAGTAAAGACATGGGGGAAAACATATTTTATGAAAATGGAAACAAACAAAAAAACACTGAAGTAGGAATACTTATACCAGACAAAATTGACTTTAAAAGAAAGGCTATAAAAAAAAAAGACAAAGAAGGACCCAGTAATCCCACTTCTGGGTATTTATCCAAAGAAACCCCAAATGTTACTTTGAGGGATGAACGCATCCATATGTCCATTGCAGCATTGTTTATGATGGCCAAGATATGGAGGTAGCCTGGGTGTCTGTCAATGGATGAATGGATAAAGAGGAGGTGGTACCAATGTACAATGGCATATTGCTCAGCCATGGAAGGGAATGGGCTCTCACCATCTGTGGCAACATGGATGGACCTGAAGGGTATTGTGCTGAGAGTATATCAGACACAGACAGATACAATGTGATTTCACTTATATGTAGAATCTAAAGAACAAAATAAACAAACAAATCAGAAACAAACTCATAGATACAGAAAATATTTTTATGGTTGCCAGATGGGAGGAGTTTGGGAGTGAGTGAAAAAGGGGAAGGGATTAAGAAGTACAAATTGGGGGGCAGATGGTGGGTCAGTTGGTTAGAGCGTGAGCTCTGGGCAACAGGGCTGCCAGTTTGATTTCCACATGGGCCAGCGAGCTGCACCCTCTGCAACTAGAATGAAGTCAATGACCTGCTGCTCAGCTCTCGGTTGGCCAGATGGCTCAGTTGGTTGGAGCGCGGACCCTCAACCACAAAGTTGCCTGTTTGACTCATCAAGTCCCACAAGGGATAGTGGGGCTGCGCCTCCTGAAACTAAGATTGAACACCGCCCTTGAGCTGAGCTGCCCCTGAGCTCCCGGATGGCTCAGTTGATTGGAGCCCGTCCTCTCAACCACAAGGTTACTGGTTGGACTCCCGCAAGGGATGGTGGGCTGCACCCCCTGCAACTAACAACGGCAACTGGACCTGGAGCTGAGCTGCGCCCTCCACAACTAAGATTGAAAGGACAACAACTTGACTTGGGAAAGTCCTGGAAGTACACACTGTTCTCCTTCAATCCCCCTCCAAAAAAAAAAAAAAAAAAGAAGTACAAATTTTTTGTTACACAGTAGTCATGGGGATATACAGTAGAGCATGCGGAGTATAGTCAATAATATTATAATAACTATGTATGGTGTCAGATGAGTACTAGATTTATTGGGGTGATAGGAGGAGAATTGGGGGGCAAGGTATAAAAGGTGAAGGGATTAAGAAGTACAAATTGGTAGTTACAAAATGGTCATGGGGATGTAAAGCATAGAGAATATAGTCAATGATATGGTAATAACTATGCATAGTGCCAGGTGGGTTCTAAACTAGTCAGAGGGATCACTTCTTAAATTATATAAATGTCTAGCCACTCTGCTGCATACCTGAAATTAATGTAAAATAATATTGAATGTCAAAAGAAAGAAAGAAGAAAGGAAGGAAGGAAAGAAGGAAGGAAGGAAGGAAGGAAGGAAGGAAGGAAGGAAGGAAGGAAGGAAGGAAGGAAGGAAGGAAGGAAGAAAATTCTCTGAGGATATACTCTGAAAGAAATGCTTTTAAAAATTCTATATGCAAAAGGAAAATGATACGGGTCAGAAGCTCAGATCTACATAAAGAAAGGGAAAACTTCAGAGAAGGAATTAAATGTAGGCTCAATAATTTTTTCCTGTTCTAAATTCATCTAAAGATGGTTGTTTGTTCATTTTAATAATAGTAACTATGTGGTTGTAGCATTTGGTTAAGTGAAATGACTTATAGCAGTGTTTTAAAAAAACGAGAGGAATTTTTGACTTTCTGTTGTAAGATGAAAGCACTGAGCATGAAGCAGTACACCATAATTTAAAATGGATATGACTAGTAGTAAGTAGTTATTGCAAACTCTGGGGAAACCAACAAAAATGTTTTAAATGAAGTATAATTGATATATTAAGAGATGAGAAAGTGGAATCATAGAGTGCTCAATTAAAACAAAAAAAAGAAAACAGAGGCAAAAAAGAAGGAAAAATAGAAAAAAGATAAATACAATGAATAAAAAACACTTATAAAATTGTAGATATGAATCCAACTACGTGAATAATCACTTTAAATGTGCATTCACATTAATTAATGCATTAATTACATTAATTAAAAGAGAGAGCTTGACAGAGTAAAAAAAAAATCAACACCCAACTCTATGCTGTCTACAAGCAAGCCACTTTAAATACAAAAATACAGATAGGTTAAAGTGAAGGGATGAAGAAAGAGATACCATGCCAACGTTAACTGAAGGGAAGCTGTAAAGCTATATTAATTTCAGATAAAGCAGACTTCAGAACAAAAAAAACTGCCATGGATAAAAAGGCGTTATACAGTGATAAAGGGGTGAATTTCTCCAAGAAGACATGGCAATCCTTAATGTGCATGAAACCAACAAAGTAACATCAAAGTACATGAAACAAAAATTGATAAAACTAAAAAGAGAAATAGACAAATCTACTACTGTTGTTGAAGACTTGGAAGAGAATAAAGACAGGGAATATATAAAGTGCAGTCATTTTAACAAAGCTGTTAAAATTATTAACATTATGAAGGCTGAGGCATAAGAAAACACTTCATTCTTGCTCTAACTAGCCTAGGAACTTAAACTTTTTTTTAACTTTCCAGTCTTACATCAAGATATGAGTATATATCTGAACCTCCAGATAACCCTCTGATTACCCTCTGAAGGACTCGGTATCCAGACCACTTGAATACTCCCTAAAGTACTCCTATATAATCCACCTGACATCCACTATCCAGACCACTGGATATGACCAGACCTCCTGGTGTCCAGCTTCTGGACCACTTGGCATCCATCATCCAGACTGCCTGACATCTGACTGATAACTGTCCTGGACCAACCCTAGGGTAAGAATGAAGGGATGATAATTCTCAAGAATGTCCTTTTTACTATAAAGACTTTTCTCTTTTTCTGGAACACTTCTGGGTTTTTACCTGTGTTCACAGATTGCAAACTCCAAAACCCTTAAATAAATCTGTATTATTTATTTCTAGCCATTGCCTCCAGACTCTTTTTGAGTTTGTTCAACAACTTCAATACTCCTCTTTTAGTAATTGATAGATCAAGCAGCCATAAAATCAGTAAGAATATAGTTGACCTGAACAGCACCATCAATCAGTTTGATCTAATTGACATTTATAGAATATTCCATTCAACAACAAATACATATACCCCTTGAGCTCACATGGAATATTTACCAACCTATATCACATTCTGTCCTGTAATACAGACCCTATAAAATCCAAAATGATAGAAATCATAAAAACTGTGTTTTTAGACGACAATGGAATTAAAGTAGAAATGACAGAAAGACAGCTAGAAAATCCCAAAATACTTGGAGATTAAACAGAACACTCCTAGACTCAAAGAAGTCTCAAGAGAAATTTAAAAATATTTTGAACTAAATGAAAATGAAAACACAGCTTATCAAAATTTATTGGATACAGCAAAAGCAGTGCTTAAATGAAAATGTACAACGCTAAAATGCATACACAATGCAATATACAGATATGTGATAGAATTGCATATTTGAAACCTATATAATTTTATTAATCAATGTCACTACAATAAATCTATTTAAAAATTCATATATTAGAAATGAAGAAAGATCTAAATCAGTAACCTAAGATACCACCTGAGGAAACTAAAAGCAAAAAAAAGAAATATAAACCTAACACAAGCAGGAGAGAAGAAACTATAAAAAATAGAGTAGAACTTAATGAAATTAAAAGCAGGAAAACATTAGAGAAAAGTCAATGAAACCATACTTGATTTCTTGAAAAAAAAAGGCAATAAAATTGCCAAAACTCTAGTCAGGGAAACAAAGGAAAAAGAGAGAAGAGAGAAATTACTAATATCAGAAACAAACAATGGTTCATCACTATTCATCCCAGGGACATTAAAAGAATAATTAAGAAACAATACTATGGACAACTCTATGCCTAAAAATTTGATAAAAGATGAAATGGACTAACTCTTTAAAAGACACAAACTACCAAAATACACTCAAGGAAAAATAGATCATCTGAATAGGGCTGTATCTATTAAAGGAATTGAATCAATAATAGCCTTCTCCCCAGAAAGGCCCAGGTGGTATCACCAGTGAATTCTACCACACCATTTAAACTACCATCTCTTCCAGAAAATGGCAGCAGAGGCAACAACCTCCAACTCATTCTATGAGGTCAGCATTATCTCCCCACTCTCACATCTCAGTGCCCCTCTTTTCCTTCCTGAGGCCAAAGGCTGACTGGATTTCAAGCTCCACTCAGTCATCTTTCCATGGAGGAGTGGTGGTCAGGACATGCTTTCTGCCACCAGGAGGGATAATGATGAGTGCTGAGGACCTAGCAAGCTTAAGTGATGCAGGTGGCAATGCCACTGCCTTCCTGGGGCATGGCCAGTACCAGAAATTGCCCTAGCTCAGAGTCCAGGGTTAGAAGAGTTTCCATACAATTATATATTGCTTTGATTTTTACCAACATGAATGTATTAATGTATTTATCTTGCATTTTTAAATAACAATTTGCATCCTTCTTTAATCAGATGTAATTACATCCCAGAATTTAAAAAAAAAAAAAAAAGCAATGCTCACTCCTCATCTGATTGCATTTGTCCTTGGGCCCTGTCTGTTTTCACTTCTTTCTATCAAGGTCAGAGGCACTGAGTTGACTCTCCAGCTCAAGGCCACACAGATGGGCTCTGAACAGAACTGGCTCTCAAAATACCTGGAAACTGGAAAAAGTTGAATAATAGCCAGGCATTTGACATGGATATTAGTTTTTCTAAGAAGACCTTTTGTGGACAGAGTTGTCTTTGGTCTGGAGAAAGAGGGGGTGAGAGGGAAATGAGAGGTTTCACAGGGCATGAGGGATCATTCCACCCCGTAGCAAGGCCCCAGCGGGGCGAGGGACTTTCAATAGCACCAGCCCAGCTGCATGGCAGTTGCAAAAAAAGAAAGTGACAGGAATCATAGTGGCTTTAAATTTCCCCCTGGCTTATCCACTGCAAAGTTAAAAACCCGATTTGCTCATTGTGTGTTTATATGTAATCTCATTCTATTGTATACCTGTGGAATGAGGCTGGGTAGACAGAAACAGCAAAAGTAGATGTAAACCTTATCAGAGATGAAGGACAAGAGAGGAGACCAGGACTAACCTGTAGTTTAGATTGCTGCCTTCACCTGCCATCTTCTACTGCTGGCCCCACTGGGCCATGGAGTTGGCCTAGATCACACTTGGGTTGACTTCCTCTGCTTCTCTGCCTTCCCAGAGTTCTGTCGAGAACATCTACCCATTGATAGACGAATTCTCTCGGGTACAGCACCACAGGCTAGAAAAGGAAAAGTGAAATTGCAGAACAGTGTGATGTGGATGCCATGACACACTGATTGTCCCTTGGCCCAACCTCCAAGGCGGTTCTTAGCCCCTGGGAGGAGGAGCATGGCCAGATGTGGTTAGAAGATGGCGGGCCCCTTGTTCATGCAAAAAATGGAGGACAGAAGAGTCTAATTAACTCAAAGGAATCAAAGATGTTTTCAGGCAAGTGGCGTAATTACACTGGGAGGAAGTGAACTTCATGTTTGCAAGGGGACTTCCCCTTGCTTAGGTGGCATAAAGAGAAAAAGGGAAAGCCAAGCACTTCAGATCTTCTCTCAGGGCCGTGGGCTGGCTGGGCACAGTAGTGAGCCTGGACTGGACGAGGTAGGCCCAGTGTTTGGACATATGGCCAGGGAGAGCCCAAATGCTCAGCACTGTAAACTGGGGAAGGTGGTCTTCAAATTTCTGGAAAGCAGCCAGAGTTAAGAAAGAACTCTCCCAACTTCTGCAATCAGGGGGAAGTGCCAAATTTGGGCACAGAAGTCTACATGCAATTCCAAATTTTTTTGACTATGTGGGCACTGTACAAATGCAACCAGAGTTATTAGGAGACAACTGAGCTTTAACTAGTGGCTGAAATCTCAAGGAGAGCAACAGGCTTCTCATTGGATAAGAAAAGGTTTAGGCCTGATGACCTTGGCCTTAAAGGACATGGTGGTGCTAGCTAACCAGTGAATCACATTTATGTTTGTACAGAATTTTTTCACTTACACCTCGCCCTCATTCTGTAAAGGATTTGAAGCAACTTATATAGGCACTATCAGCATCAAATTGGAAGATAAAGAAATAGGACCAAAGTATAAATAAAATAAATAAATAAAACTGGAGAACTAGAAATCCAGGCAGGACAACGGGTCAAAGACAGAGGCAGATGGGAGCCAGGGTATCTGTAACACCCAGGGCCTCAGTCACAGCAGTGAGACAAATGAGTGGGAAGCCAGAAACACAGCAGAATTTTTCCAAAGTATGTTCCACTGAATTCCACTTCTTTGGGCTCATTATAGATGTGCTAGAAAATTTGCATAAATGTGTTTGCAAATCTCAGAGGGTAAGAGATTTCTACGTCTCTGCCCACTTTTGCTCTTTCTTTTCCCCAAAGAAGTAGATACCAGTCTGGACAGATTCCAGAAGTAGATACCAGTCTGGACAGATTCCAGGACAGTGGGCAGGGCCTGTGTGCTTAGCAGGTGTTGCACATGTGTGGACTACCTGCCTCTCTCTCTACCTCTCTCTCTCTTTCTCCCACCTCTTACCCTTCCTCCCTCCCTTTCTATCTCCTGACTTTGTTGGGGCAGAGGTGCTGGTAAACTGAGCCTCTGTTAGTCACCACTGTCCTCAACTCTTGGCCTTCATGGGACACAGTGGCCCAGACAAGGCCTGACACAGACTGCCCAACCCACTCTGGTGTGGCTCTTTCTCCTCCCTGTCTGCCTTAGACAGCAGGCCATCACTGAGCTGGGCACTGACATAAATGTGCCTGTTGTTTTGCTTATAAGCACAAGGTCTTTGGTTCCTCAGCTGACTGGTGGTAAGACTGGGACTGAAGGGGTATCCATTCAAGTTGATGAGAAAGCCCTACTTTGCAATATCATGCATTAGCCCAGATAACACTGAGCTGGAATTTTAGGTTCTGTTTCCCACTATCATGTTTTTCTCAACATTCACGAGAGAATCAGTCTCTCTTGGATAAAGGATGCCTGGACCAAGACCATCTATGACCATCAGACGGTCCCTGGTTCCTAACGCAAGTGTACAGTTGTCTTCTTTTTCTTCCATGTGGTCTATCGGGTAAGAAGATTCTGGCCTGCATCCTTCCTCTGTTCTCCTACCCAGCTTTAGGTCAAGTAGGCAATACTCTCTGAAGGCAAGTTGATGCTTTTTTTTTACCTTAAAGATTTCTCTCCGTTTTGCTAAGTGCGCTAAGATCTAATACTGCATTGGCTAGTGAATTGTACAGTCCTGATCACAATCCAATGCTACTGTGTTTCCCCAAAAATAAGACCAGGTCTTATGTTAATTTTTGCTCCATTAGGACTTATTTTCAGGGAATGTCTTATTTTTTCATGCACAACAATCTACATGATATTCAAATACAGTCATATCCTCTTCTTCTGGAACATCGTCATACTTAATGCGTTCGTCTGGCTGACAGTCTTAACTGGGGCTTATTTTCGGAGTAGGTCTTATTTTCGGGGAAACACGGTATAAGCTAATTTGCTATCTTTACCCTGCTTGCCAAAGTCTCGCAAAGTCCCATCTTAGAACACTAATGGATGTTCACTACTTTTATGTCCAATTAGGTCAGATTACCAACCCCAGACTGATTACAACTCCATCTCTGGTGCCAATTTTTTAATCAGTTGGGGTTTGGGGGTATAAGTAACCAAATTGACTCTGGCTAACTCAGCCAGAAAATCAATTCCTTGGAAGTACATTTGATAGCTCACAGAATTTATGGAAAGGCTGTAGAACTGGGATAAGATAATAGGTAGTCTGGGCAGTAAGATTCGCCCGCCCAGGTCATCCCACTGGTCCCAGGTGCATGTCATGTGGATTTAGTAAACGTATTTTTCTCATTCTGATTAGAAAGGAAGATCTGAAACAATTTTTGTTCTCACATGATAGATACTGTTTTTCAGTTTTGTCTTGGGGTAACAATAACTCACCTGCCCTTTGTCACAGTACAGTTCAAAGAGATCTGGATCGTCTGGACATCCCCATACATCATCACAATGATTGATTACATTGGTGACATCACGGTGATCGGACAGGATGAACAAGAGGTGGCCAGTATGCCTGCTAAAGAGGAATAAATTACTGACCTGCAGTAACTGGAATGAATCCCAAAAGCTTTATGATGAACAAAGGAAACCACACATCCAAAAGCACATAGCGTGTGTACCCATTGATGTAAAGCTTGAATACAGGCAAAACGAACCTGCCATAATAGAAAGCAGATCCATACTTGTCTGATGTGGGGGCTGCAGAGGAGACTACCTACAAAGGGTGCAAGGGAACTTCCAGGGGTGATGGCACGGTCTCTGTCTTAATTGTGGTTCTGTTTATATTTGTTAAAACTCATCAGAATGTACACATTAGATGAATGCATGTTATATTCCATAAAATTGAGCTGAAAAAGAATGACCCATAATTTAGTGAATTCTCATTACATACTATGTCTCTTGGATGTGAAATCACAGGTGAATTTTTCCCATCATCACTGTATTCTCAAGTTTGTGCTCTCTAAAGAGAAGTATCTTTTATCCTTATTCACATCTTTTTCTAGTTTAATGATTTTTTTCAAGCTGACATTATGTTCCCGCTGCTGCTTTCTTTCCTCCCCACCCTTCCCGTCCCCGTTGTGCTGGTATATTTCTGGGCAAGTCTAAAGGGGGAGGTTCTTGCATCCAGGCTCCTAAGATGTTCATGAAGGGGCTTTCCAGGTTAAGTAAAGGGCTTCAGGTAAATGAAGAGATCTGGATCGTCTGGACATCCGCAAGTGTGACCGTTGCGTAAAACAGTCTTAATCCCTCTTAGAGTGCCCTGCGTTTTACAGAGCTGTGTGTCATGGAGTGCCGAAGCTCCCCTGCACGCTCTCTCTCCTCAGAGTCAGCATCACATTTTTTGCTGTACCTCCCTTCATTATTGTTGACCTGCTGTAGCTCCATACCTCTGTCATCCCCCACTGCAGTGACCTGCTTGCCAGGGCAGGCCTGTTACTCTGGTACATGCTTGGGCGTGATATCCTGTGCTAGTGCCTGCATAGGAACCATGGAAGGCGTCCTCCACCCTAGAATTGTGTTTCCCAACTCTTTTCTGAGGGGTTTATGGTCGGTTGTCCTTGTAGGGGAAACCCATGGGTCAAATACATTTGAGAATTATTGATTTAAATAAAGTTAAACAGACTTGTATATTTTAGAATTTCTCACAGCCCCTACATGCGAGTGTACTCATACATTAGGAACCTTTAAAAGGGCTGTATATCAGGGGACATTCCCCACCTCCCCTGGAGTGGCTGTTCTAGAATCTTCTGGCCCTGGCTCTGCCTTAGACCTGACTTCCACATTCTCCCCCCTCCCAGCTGCCTGTCTGGTTATCAGCCACTTTCCTGCCTGGAAGTCTGCCTACCTTTACCTAATATCAGTTTATATTCAGGTTCCCTATATTTCAATTTTCTTAGGTAATAAATTTATTCTAACAAATTAGAGACATTGCTGAGTCACCTCACCTCCCCTTTAATATCTAGTTTGTTTTCTTTCTTTTTTTTTAAGGAGGGTGCAGCTCACAGTGGTCCACACAGGAATCGAACCAGCAACCCTGGTGTTACTACCGTGTTTCCCAAAAAATAAGACCTAACTGCAACATAAGCCCTAGCATGATTTTTAATAAGACATCCCCTTAAAATAAGCCCTAATGCGTCTTTTGGAGCAAAACTTAATATAAGACCGGGTCTTATTTTCAGGGGATGTCTTAAAAATCATGCTAGGGCTTATTTTCCGGTTAGGTTTTATTTTCAGGGAAACACGGTAGCACCACATTCTAATCGGCCACCCCTTGTTTGTGTTTCAGTTTGATAGTTTATAGTAAATTTATTCACTTGTATAACTAGCACCATCATCACAATCCAGTTTTAGAACATTTTCATCACCGACAAAAAGTACAGAAGGAGGACAAAAAGGACAGAAGTGGGTAGGGAAGCCGACACACGGTGGCTTCTCAGTTCCCGGTGGACCCTGGAGCTGGACCCCTATGCCTCCTCCCCCCTGCACACCCCTGGGGGGCTGGTCCCTATGGGCATCAACCCTCTCCCCAGCTCAGGTCCCCAGGTACCCTAAGAATCTCACGAGTTTCCAGGGGTGGAGCAAGGCTGCAAGCACTGCGTCCAGATCCGCTCAAAATACTTTCACTTTTCTTTCCTCTGAAGCCCAGCCCTTGCTTGGTGGGGCAAAGCACAGACTTCCTGTTTTGGCCACCGGTAACTCCCTGCCGTTCTCCCAGTCTTCCAGGAGCGTCCCCTGGCTGGCCCTTGGACCTGCGAAGGGGAAGTAGCAGGGAGCAAGCTCAGCAACCAGGTGGGTCTTCAATTTGACTGCTTTGTTCATTTTTGGTGATTGAGCTTTTATGATTAATTTCCTGGCAGCAGCTGCAGGGTGAAACTCGACTTAAACTGTGAGGCCCCCTTCTTTGTAAAATGGTGTTTTCCAAAGAGGTAGAGAGGGTGTGAGGGATTTAATAGGAGACTACTGAACAGGGGGCCAGGCTTAGAGGAGATACTCACACACAGCTCAACGCTTTTTTCGCCCCAGAATTCTAGCTTGTTGTGGACAGCACGAGATTGCTCTCTATCCTCCTCACCATGCCATGTGACCCTACACTCTGCCCCAAATGGGCAATTTATTCATCATCCACTGTGCAAGTGACTAGAGGTAGTTGGGAAGCTCGTGGAAAAGAGAAAATAAGGAGAGTACATTTAATTTACTCGATAGTGTATCACAAACTTTTTGTATTTTTTTCTTTAAGCATATCATAATTATTTCCTTGAAATAAATTCCTAGTAATGGAATTTGGGACTCAAGGGAACTGATATTTTAGGGCACTTGATACTGATCACTAAGTTAGCCTCCAGAACATTGGACCCGTTGACATTTTCACCAGGAGCGTCTGTGATTATTGTTATTATTTTCTTTCATGGCCATTTTGATAGGCAAACATGTTATTAAGTTGTCTTCATTTGCGCTGTTCCGACTACTAGTGAGTTACCATGTTTTTTATTGTATTTATTGCACATTTGAAGTAATTGCCTGTTTATGTCTTTTGCTTTTTATTCTGTGTGAATGTTTGTCTTTTGCTTATTCATTTTTAAGACTCTTTTACATAATAAAAATCTGAACACTCGTCTATGAGGTATAAGAAATGAGGCTTTGGTCAGATGACCTCTGCTTTCCCACCGAATACCTTGGGCAGGTTACTTAGACTCTCTGTGCTTTATCCTTGGACATCATAACCGACGAAGAATGAGGAACATCTATCAGGGGGAATCAGTATATAAACATCCGACCACTACGCTGTGCACCTGAAACTAATTTAATTTGAATGTCAACTGGAATTGAAAATGTTTTGGAACCTACAAAAAAAAAAATGTTTTTAAATTTAAAGAGCAGAATGAGGAACATGGTGGTGTCCTGTTCTGAATACTGCTGTGTAATTAATCTTCCTAAGAGTAACCCCAGGGCCCCTTCCTCTTCTTAGCAGGTGTACATTCTGACTTTCTCTGGCTCTCTGCTCTTTGCAATATCCTCCCCCGAGCATAGCATGGGTGGTAGACTTCTTTCCCACCTGTTCTCTATCTTCCAGGGTTTCTTTAAGATTATAGACCCCCTCTATGGCATTTTTTTCTTGTTTTCCAGTATTGTTGTGAATTAGTCTTTTTTTAAACATCTGTATTTTTTCTGTCAAACATAAAGGATTCAGGAATAAGGAGAGAGAAAGACAGGGGTGCTCAATCTGCCAACGGGATTAAATCCCTGAAAATAGTCATTACTTACAGGTCAATTTTCTCTTTGACACAAAATGAAGGTGGAAAAATGGGATCCATATTTGTTTTGGTTTTGAATTTTTTGTTAATGCTTCCCTTTTCTTGACAATTTGTCAAGAATGTCATCTATAAATTTCCTGCCTATTAAATTTATTAATATTCTCATGACCTATAAATGGTGAATTTTATAAATGTTGGATGAGCATGGGAAAAGGCACATGTCTGTTCTGAAATATGAAATTGATACATAAATCTGTTAAGTCAACTTTCCTAATCATGTCTTTTATATTCTTTGTGTTTTTATTTGTTTCACCTATTTGTGTGTTGAAGATTGTAGATGGTTTATTAAAGTTTCTAAATATTATCAGGTTTCTCTCTTTCTACCTGTTTGGGGGAGGTCCCTTTTACATGAGCATTTTTTTTTTGGGCGGGGGATGGCCTGAAGCTGCAGTCCAGACAATCTCAACTCAGCTCAGTAGCCTCAGACCATAGTTCATTGACTGTGATCCACGAACCAGAAAGTCCGGATTTGTTCACCTTACCGCTTCCAAGTTGCACAATTTAGGGTGAGTTATTAAACCTCTCTATGTCTCAGTGTCTTTAACTATAAAAACGGGGGCAATCATAGTAACAATCTTGCAAGAGTTTTGTGAAGAGTAAATAAGTTACTGCATTTGAAACCCTCAGAACAAAAGCTGGCTCCCAGGAAGCACTTGATAAATACTAGCTATTTTTAATATCTGCCTGATGTTTACCAGAAGCCCCGTTGGGATTTCAGCGCCGTATTGTCAGTCACTTTCAGCCTCCATTGTTGCTGGGCATTGTCATTGCTTCCTATCCCCGTGAGTGTTTGAGGCAGACGTTGCTTTGCAGACTACTCAGGGATGCCTTGGGGACCAGAATGCCTGGCGTTAGGTGCCCATTGAATACAGAAAGCGGCTTCCCAAGCTCCTCAAAGTCTTTGCTTCTCTTCTCTTCTGATGCCCCGTCCACAGGATGTTCACTGCGACACGGGCCTTGGAAGAGGCTCTTCTCCAGCACTTCATGTACCAGAAGCTGGAGATCTCCTATGCCATATACAAGCCATTTCCCTTCTTCGAAGGCCTCCGCGACAAATCCTTCATCACTGAGAGTATGTACAGGGTGAGTCATGTTAACCACTTTCCCACGGCAGCCCAGCCCTCACCTAGAATGCTGGATTTTTGAGGTCTCAAACTACAAACCCCCAAGGGCTTCTAGATTTTGGAAGGTCCAGCCCCAAATGTTTATTATCAGGGAAACAGGGTGTCATAGGGTGACCTCAAACCGGGCGATTTAAAACAACAACGAAATGTATTCTGTCACTGTTCTGGAGGCCAGCAGTCCAAAATTAAGGTGTTGGCAGGATAGATTTCTTATAGAGATTCTGAGGGAGAATTTGTTCCTTGACTTTCTCCTATCTTCCAGTGGTACCAGCAATCTTTGGTATCCTTGTCTTATAGAAACATCCTTTCAATCACTGTTGCCATCTCTAGGTCGCCTTATGCTTTTTGTGTCTTCTCCCTTTCTCTCTTTTCTAAGGACACTTATTATAATTTAAGGCCCACCCTAATCCAGGACAATCTCATTTCAACATTCTTAACTTAATTATATCACCAAAGACCTTTTTTTCCAAATAAGATCACATTCACGGGATTCAAGTAGACATATCTTTCGTGGGAAGGGGACACGCTTTAACCCACTAATGGCACCATTCTAATTCCTAAGAGCTTGTCACCCAGAGTTCATTCAGACGTGAAGCAAGACGGGCAATGGGAGATATGACTATGTGGACAAAAATGGCACTCTTTTCATATAATCTGGGGTTTTAAAGCATTTCCTGAGCCAAGGGAAGTGTTTAGCAGCGGCAGAAACATCTTCCCATAGTCCTGGCTTGGTTGGCTCTAAGTCTTCTCCAATCATAGCCCAGATGTTACTCCTCAAAGAGGCCTCCTTCAGAGTACAGCATTGGGAGTGGAGACAGTGGAATTGGGATGGCTCGGTGCGATGTCAGAGAGATAGTGGATGGGGGGAAGGGGGTCCACAGTGTGAGGGATAGAAATGATACACGTCTAAGTATTACTTTGTCTTGTGCACCTGAAACTCATAAAAAAAAAAAAAAGAGGCCTCCTTGACCTACTCATCTAATTCAGACCCCCTCATTAGTCTCCCTCATAGAAATCTATGCCTTCCCTTAATAAAACTTACCTCAATGATAATTGGGCATTTACTTAATTTTTGCTTATTATTTAATGCCCATCTTCTCTCCCTGACAGTGTCCGCCCCCAGTAAGGGTAACACCGTGTTGATCTTCTTCATTGCTTTGTACCCAAGGACTAGCTTCGTAGGTGTTCAATAAGCATTTGCAATCAATTCTTTCCTGCCGTGTTTCTCCTTTTAGCCATCCTCTCATCAAGGAGAGCTCTCTGGGTGATTTCCCTATGGCTGGAACCCATTCAGGCCACCTGAAGTCCAAGACAGAGAGAACAGAGGCTAACAAGCAATCAATAGAATTGCCACTAGTGACCAACCACTAGGTCTTTTGCTGAAGTGTCCTGCCCAGAGCCTTGGAGAATTAATTACACCATAGCAGCCTTTGACTCCACTTTCCTTCTTTAAAATTTCTCTCTTCCCGCAAATGTACCTAAAATAAGGTTCACAAAACAGACTTATTTTAAAGAAGGCTAAATTATTTATTCCTATGGCTAACTATCAAAATATATGGGAAGTTCCAAAAGTAAACAGGTGGATCTGTGACTTCTCTACATTACAGAATTTGACTATACATGTTGTGTTAAATTTCTTCTTAAAAGAGCAAAGTAGCTTTCTTATGACTTAGAAAATCACAGATGTCTAGTAAACCTCCACTCCATTTTATAATCATGTGTAATAATCCTTCACTCCCTTTCTTAAGGAATCTCTGGAAGCCTGTAGCAACCTGGTCCCTGTATCCAGAGTAGTGTACAACATTCTCACCAAACTGGAGAAGACGTTTAATCTGTCATTTCTGGAGCTGTTGTTCAGCCAAATTAACTTACGTGAATACCCCAACCTGATGAAGATTTTCAAGAGCTTCAGAAGTGGTATGAGGCTTCCCGAATACCTTTTGGGCTACAGACGCATGAGAGCAGTTGCTTGCTGAAAGTGGGGATTGGTTTTCAGCCCTGTGGAATATGTACTTTAATTGCCCACTTTCTCTTTGGGAAGGTATGGGCCATGCACTCTCACAGACATGGCAGGAAGAGTCGCCTCTGGCCCGGGGTGTCTTAAGATGACTTTCTAGAGGACACAAATGTTTCTGTCTGACTTGTTCTATGAATTTGGGGAAAATTGTACAATTTAGCATACTGGACAGTCTTAGGGAATGCATAATGTGACAGAAATGCAAAGTTACAGAGGCCCTTTCTGATAGAAGGGCAAGGATAGCCAGGGAGGCCAGAGAGGAAGAGAAGTGGGTAGGGATGGATAATAAGTATCTTATCTATCTATCTATTTATTTATTTATCTATTTATTTATTTATTTTAGTGCTTGGTATGCACCAGATATTATCTCAGGCACTTTATATGATTATCTCATGTCACATTTAAAACAATCTTGTGAAATCATTATTATCCCCATGAGACACATAAGGAAATTAAAGATCAGAATAACCTTCGCAAAGTTACTTGTCTGTTGAGAGCAGAGCCAGCAGTCCTGCTTGGACCCCCTAATACCAGGGCCTGAAATTGTAATCACTATTTGAAACAAGGGTAGTTAGAAGGCAGAGTAGGAAGCGAGAGAACAGGCAGCTGACAAGGAAAGGAGGGGAATTGTGGACACAGATGGAAAGAGAGGGTATGAGAAAGAAGTGGAGCATGAAGCACCCTGAAAAGGAGCAAGAACTGAATAAATAAAGGAGTAGGAAGAAGAGCAATGATAGAGCTGGGAAGAAAGAAGTAAGAGAAGCAGATGGTAAAACCATTTTAGGTGTAAGGAAAAACACTTTGGCCAAAACATACAGTTCACTTACCTGAGAACGACGGGAAAGACCAACATCACACTGAATTATGACATGTTATTAGTGGAGTCACCACTGTTGACAGCTCTTCATCTCCTCTCTGACACTTTACCATCAAGAGGCTCCTCCCCAAAGGGAGAGATTATTCCTTGAGCTAAAAGGAAAGCAAAAGAGCAAAGCCATCCTCTAGGCAGACATAGCCACACGTAGGCCTGTGTTCCTGGCAGCATCGGGGCAGAGCTGGGAGAAATTGTGTTCCCAAAGGCCGTGCTAAGCAAGCCTGACAGCCAGAGGGAACACACACTATGTGTCGCCTGACCTGGCTGAGCTCAAGCATCTTTTCTGATCTGCGACTCTGTGGGTTTGGGATGGGGGACCCTCTCCAGAATCCAACCTTACTTCCCTTTTTCTGTTCACCGGTTGAGACAACTTTACTTCTGAAATAAATGATGAAGAAGAATCATAAGACAAACCCAACATTGGCTATGCAGGGGAACAGCACGGGAAAAGCCAAGGGCCTGGAAGATGGGGATGGGAAGGAAGCTTGGTGTGGCCAGATCATAGGCTGCGAGTGAAGAGGCACAGAAGCTGAGTCTGCAGAAACCAAAATATAAAGGTCCTACTATGCTATGCAAAGAAATTTATATTTCATCTTATTGTCACAGAGAGGTGTGACATGTTTATGTATTAAAACAGGGACATCTGTTACAATGATAGCATTGTACATAATTGTCTAAATTCTGAAACCAAAATTAAAGGAAACCAAAGAAAATTAAATCCCTGAATACAAAGTGAAATTCAACTTTATGTGTGAAACTACTTTGGTATTAGCTCAGACGTTTAGATACAGTTATTATAGCATGAAATGCCCAAATCAACTTCATAAATTAGAAAGAGGCCACAAGTGGACGACGACGATGATGATGCATTGGCTCCATGCACCGTGCCCCGACCTGTCGGAAGTCAGGTGGAAAGAAATCCCTTCCCAAAATAGTTCTGAGTTTCTAGGGTGCTCACGTGTGCTTCTTCCCCAATCCCAGTTGTCAGTTCCTACGGAGGATGGAATAGAAACACGCCGATCCTCCTTGAAGTCCCAGCCAACCCAGCGGAAAGAAGCTCCTGCCAGACCCTGCTGCCACTGCTCCCACCCCAGCGCCCCCCAGTGAGGCACCCGACCCCTGCACGCAGAGTCAGTGAGCTCAGGGTGCTGGCTGAGCCGTCCAGGCCTGCTGCCAAGGCTTTTTCCAGCTTCATCCAGGAAGGAAGGACCATTCCAGGTGAGAAAGAGATCTTGTCCAACACTTGTGCATCCCCAGCCTAGGATGCCTGTGGCTGTGTCTAGAAGCCCAGGGTCCCATCTTTGTGTTGATCTGCCCCTTCCATGCACGCACCTCTCATACACAGCCTTTTCCAAGAAGGATTACGGATACTGCCAGGGGTCTGGGTAAAGCTGGAGCCCAGAACACCTGCTTCCACCCTGGAACAGCCCCACCCTCTGCCCTTGGACCACGGTGCTCCTTCTGCCCTGGTCATTTTTACCATTCACTCTCCTCCCCCTCCCCCCAGCACTCTATCCCTGTAACCTGTAATGGTTTTTCTTCTTCGCTTCAATGACCAACTTAACATCCCACATAAATGATGAAGAAGACTCACAACAGATGCCCAGCACTCCCCTTACCACGGTGCCAGGTAATGTCCTTGGGGCTGGCTCAGGTTAGCTCAAGGTGGCTGTGAAGGGAGAACACACACCTGCCAACCAGGGGGCTTGTGGCAGGAACCCTGAGAACTGGGTATGACAAAGAAAAAGGAATGGGGACCAATGCACCACCGACTGGGCACAGGACTGTTTGTCAGGGACACCACCACAGCCAGTGTGATGCCCCATCCAGCCAACACTCAGAACACACTGTTCTGACTGACAAGTAACTTTTGCCACACAGACCTGCCACCTTCACTCAATTGCTTGCCTTCTGATTACGGGACCTTTCAGTTTTAACCATATTCGTTTTCATACGGCTTGAATTGTAAGAGCAATGTTATTGAAATGATTAGAAAAGATGATAAAATGTTTAACGGTCTGCTGGACTTGATTTAGTTTCTAAGACTGTGTCACTTCTCTACTGAAAACCATCATTATAAAGGCATTAGGGTCTCTGAAATATAACTGTATATTATTGAGTGCTGCCAAAATTGTATCATGAATTCTGAGCTCTTCAGTTCCTAGAATAAAGGGTTCTATTTGGTTCAAATAATGTTTCCTCCACACCTCTAATATATACCGTCTAAGTAAGATTAACAAAATCACAAAGGCAATATCAATGTAAGAGTCCATCTTCTACATTTTGAAAAGAAAAACGTAAGTCCCATCATTAAATTAGTAAGTAGCCAATTGAAATGAAATGATGGTTCACTCTTCCACTCTGTCCCACCCTCAGTGTTCTGTTGGCCCCGTCATTTTTACCATCTAGAATAGATTGTTCTTGTTCCTCCTACTCTGGGCCCTGCTTGCTGGTCCTGGGACCTGAAATTCTTTTTCTTCCTCCGCTCAGTGTCCAGTGACAACCTGACCTCCCAAACCAAAGGTAAAGAAGATGTTCAACATGTGCACCGTGCTTCCTCAGCCCATGGCTCAGGTAATCTTGATCTGGATGACTTAACCCCACCTTAGTTTTCATGTCTACAAAGAGGAGAAGCCATTTGAATCTTCTAGGAGCAGGGCTCTCCTCACTGATCTCGACCACCATCATGGCCGAGCTTCTGGCTGCTCACCCAGCCCTTGGGAGCTTGGACAGGTGGGAGACCCGAGCTCCTGGATGAAGACAGAGTTCCTAGGGAGGGTGGGTAGACTGGGAGGGGGTACCAGTGACGAGAGACAGAAGCCCCACTGCTACCCACTGGACCTGGACTCAAACACCACTAAGGGGTCTGCAAAGGGAGAAAATTCACCTGCCAGAGGGATTGTGGTGGGGACCCAGGACGAAGCACAAAGGACAGCCAGGGCAGGACTGCTTGACTCCGCCACTCTCTGAGGCCACTTCAATACGGTAAAGCTCAAAACGGCTCCATCAAAATGCAAAGCAAGCAAAATCACCATGTAACCCTAACACTGAGTTAGTGCCCTGGGACACGCATGGACGGTCCTCCTTCCCAGCCCCCATCCTAACTGCGGGGACTTCCACTTTCAACCTTCAAAATTTCTATGTTTGCATTGTTTTTAATTGATATTACTAAAAATTTTTTGAAGTGCAACAAATTGTTAAAAGATCTAGCAACTGCTTGCCACCTGCCTCTGTTACCTGTTCCTAAGCCAGCCAGAATTTTAGACGGATGTCACAGTATCGTGTAAACAAGGTGGCAGCCTTTCCTGAGATGGGCTTTTGTTTGTTACAGATTCAAGCCCTTTCGTCTTTCTTAGTGCAGCCAAAACTAAGAACTTTGTATTTATTTGTTGTTAACAAGTGCTAGCAAGTACAGGCTGGCTCCTGCTGGTATACAGAAGTATATAAGGCACTGAGCCTCCTTCACTATTTTTCAAGGTGAAATAATCACAGATAGAGCAGGTTAAAAATATCTCTTTACAGACATCCAAGCAGTAACATGTATTTTTCCTGTGGCAGACATTCCCCTTGACTGTGGCCACCCGAGTGAGAGCTGCTGAGAGCCCCTGTACTTTTCTTCCACTGAGTAAGGGGAGCCCATCTAAATGGGCCAAACTGAGCCCTCCTTGGCAGGGCAGTTGTTCCCTAGTTCTGTGATGGTCACAAAGATCACAATAACCACAAGTTGATCGCATCGAGGCAGAGCCAGGGAACCGGGAAGACTGGCATGTCCCCAGCCCCGAGCCACAATGTTCTCCACCTCCTGTCCTCCCACTGATCTCCCTCAGCACACTCTCTTCAGCCCGTGCTGACCTCTGAAATGACTTCCGTTTCCTTTGTCAGTGGTAAGAAATGATGCTCCTGAACCCAATGACCCAGAAGAGCCCCAGGAGGCATCCAGCACACTGGCCAACAAGAAAGGTAAAGATGGCCTTTCTTCTGTAGGTGTCAGGAGGGGGAACTGGAGCTGTGCTCTGCTTTTCTGATCATAGCTGCTCACGAGCGCCTGCTGTGGGATGGTAGGCGTGATGCTCAGTACGATTTGTTTCTGCAGTTCTCATTCACTGCATCTTCCTTTAAGGTCTTAATGAAGATGAAAGAGACACCAGAAGGCCTTTAGGGCCATTGAAATATGCACCCACTGGAACTGCCTGTTGTGAAATCACCAAGCTCGCCTATATCCACAACTTCTTAGAGGATTAGTCGCACCTCTTTCTTTAACTGAAAGTTGGTTTCCCAAGAGGACACTGCTTTCTCTTAAGACATGTCTTCCTAGTCTCTGCTATCACTCGCCTCGTGTTGGCAGGCAGGTTGGATGTCCACCCTTGGGACCCTCTGCCCCCAGCCAGCCCCTCGCTGCCCCATCCTCTTTTTGGAGGCTTAACCATTCAAATGAAACCCTCCCTCCTTCTTCATCACTGTCATCTATACATTTCCCACCACTCCCCAGCAGGCCTCAAAGGCTGACTTAGCGCTTTTTTGTCATTTCAAGGCCTACCCTTACCCTGGACACCTTCAAGGTACATGTGGATAACAGGCCCATCCAAAACACTGACCTCTCCAATCCTGCATCTGCTCACTTCCAGGGACGTCTTCCTCCACCAATTCTGGGCCTCCCATACCCAAAGGCAATCTACAGGCCCTTTCTTCATTCCGACTGGCTCACCTTCCCAATCATTAATTGAAGAATTCCTTTTCTTGACAGCAAATCCTTGACATTTGCTCCTGCTACAGCTATTGTGCAACCTCTGATGTGTCCTCCTCAGCCCCATCTTTAAAAATTAATTCGAAAATATCCTGCCCTTATTTCTTCCTCACAAGATGTTTCCTCAGTAGGTTGTGTCCTTCAACCTCATTTGAATGACCAGTGCACTGGCCTTTCCCTTTTTCAGTCCATCATCTGCCTGTCTTCACGTTCCTTCATACCAGCTTAGAGGCCAGTATTCTTTGTTTCAGTGACATTGCTGAAACTCCACCTGCCTTGACTCTCTGTCTCTTCCAGGACTCTCTGGCGGGCCTTGCAGGTACCCGTTATTGTTGTCTGCACACTGCATCTGAAAGTAGACACTGCGAGGGAGCAGCACACGCAGGGCAGAGGGCACCCACTATGTCTTCACAATTCCTGTGCACATGATCCCTCCACGCTGCGTGGCAATTCCACTCCCTGTGATGTTCCTTTCAAACCTTGAGCTCCTTTCTTCAGAACTCTGACCTTCCCACCTTCTCCATTTTACTCAAAAGATTACTTTGCCTCCCACTTCATGGAAAGGAATCAGATGGAAATCGTCTCGGTTTGGGCTACATACCCCACAGACCCTAACTGTGTCTGTTGCTGCCCCTCTGGTTCCCTCCTCTTTAAGGCAGTCCTTCTACCTCACCCGACAGTATCTGTGATTCCTTGTCTCTCCTGAGAATTCATCCTTTTCCTTTCATAAGGATCTGCATACAGCCAATGCCCAAGCCTATCCAGCTCCAAAAGGACCTTTCTCTTGATCCTCACCTCACTTCAACTACCTCCATGGCCCCTGTCCTTTTCACAACCAAGCTTCGAGAATGAGTTACCTAAGCTCATTGTCTCCTTTTCTTCACATATCTCCCTCCTCTGCCACTTTAGAATTTCTTCTCACATTCCCTCCCACCATGACTTCCTGTAGCAGCATTACCTAAAGTCACCGATGACTTGGCCACTGTGGTTTGACGAACAAAAGTAACAGCTGAAAATTATTCACATATTAGGTTGGCAGATCTATCTGTGTAGCTATAAAAGATGATCTGTATCCTTTCTTTTTAGGAAAGAAAAGAAAAAGAATTGTGCAGTCAGCTCCTAGAAAGAGACAACAGAACAAAAGCCTTCCACAAGGTAGGATGAAAGTATAAAAGAGGCTGGAGGCTGGGGGCATCTCATGTTTGCAGGTCAAAGTGTGGGAAGTTGAATTTTATTCTAAATGCAAAGGGGAGCCATTGAAGAGATCAAATCAGTGAAGTGACACTATCCAATTTTAAACTTGACAAGACCAATTTTGGTGCTGTGCAAAGAACTAGAAATAAAATAGAATGGAAACAAGGCAATCATTTGGAGGGCAGATGCCATGAGAGTTGATAATAGCCTGGATTCAGATCTGGCAGTGGAAATGGAGAGAAGAGGGCCAATTCAAAATGACTTTGGAGGTCAAGTTGACAGGACTTAATAACATGAAAGTTGATGATAAGACAGACAGAAAGAGAGAGAGAGAGAGAGAGAGAGAGAGAGAGAGAGAGAGAATCAACTCTGGCTCTTCAGTGTCTGGCTTGAATGGCTGGGTGAATGGTGGTGCCCATTGCTGAGAGAGGATGCAAATGTATTTGGGGGAAAATTTTAGAATTCAATTTCTGACTTGTCCATTTCAATATTGTGCTAACTATCTATGTAGTTGTGCCTGGTATGTGCTTTGCCAAGAACTGTGAAGGGATGAGGTGTTATCCGACTGCTTGCATAGGCATGTTTTTTATATATCTATGACTACTGTAGACACACAGTTACCTGGGTCAGGGAAAAGAATTCTTTATTGACACTCACAACCAACTCAACAGCCAGAGTAACACTGCAACATCTATTCCTCAGGTGCAGACCCATAGGCAACAGGAAGAAAGCTGATAAAATCTTTCTATATGAGTGGCAGATGATACTCCATAGATAGGGAAGGGAGAGTGATGGGCTTTCGGTTTATACAGAGAAAAAGGACAGCCATCTTCCTCTCCTCCTGAAAGGATTTTTAAAAATTGCTACTTTGAGATAGGATTGAAAAAATCTCGGGTCCTCACCCTAATCTTTTGTAATTTAATTTTATGTGTCTTTCCAAAGGCTATAGCAGTCCCAGGTGTCTTGTTTTTTACTTAGAGATGTCTTCAAGTTCCGTACTTCATCCCTTTTGACATGTAATTACCTAAGGAAAGAGTGCTCCAGTATTCCTGAAACTTTGGGTCTTAACCGAGGAACCTAGTTCTGGCTATAACCATTTGGCCATATAAGGAGATGAGGTTTATTATTCTTTTGGATCAGAGCCATTAACTAGATAAATAACTATAGATCGAATTCTCATGGTATGTGACAAGTAAAAGGTTTCTAGGGGAAGTGATAGTAAACGTTCCCTGTATACATTTCTGTATCTCAGGAGACTAGGGCTTCTTACAGAAGCACTGAGAATGCAGGGAAGTTTAATTCCCCCACAATATGCCAATCTGGCATTTAATAAAAACTCTGGCCCAAAGACACAAATATAAGCGACGTCAGCAAAATGAAGTTACCCAGATCCATGGGAGAAAGGAAGAGAACTCAGGAAGTCGTCCTGCCCTCAGAAATCCCAACAGGAGAGGAATCTGGCCAAGCAGACCGAGGGGAAGAGACCAGTGAGGAGGGAAGACCACCAGGAGAGAACACAAATCAGCAAATCAAGAGGGAATGGTTGAGGGATTAAGAAATACAAACAGTCACAAAATAGTCATGGGACGTAAAGTATAGGAAATATAATCAATAATATGGTAATAACTATGAGTATATATAGAGACTACTCAGTGGACCACTTCCTAAATGATACAAATGTCTAACTACTATACTCTACGCTTGAAAATAATATAATATTAAATGTCAACTGTAATTGAAGAATTTAAAAAGGGTGGAAAAGATCAATAATATTGTGATAGCATGGTACAGTGTCCGATGGTTGTTGGACTTACCACTTCTTTAGCACAGGGAATATAATCAATAATGTGGTAATAACTGCATATAGTGCCAGGTGGGTACTGTTGAATAACTATGGTGTACACCTGAAACTAATATAATGTTGTACGCTAGCTATATTTTAATAAAAATCTTTTAAAAAATACAAAACCAAAAAAAAAAGAGGGAATGGTTGACTACACGGAGGGAGTAAGATAAATTCAAAGAAGAGGACCTTGGGTTTGGCCACACTGGAAGACTCCAGAGCAATTTGTGTGGTAATGGAGACAGAAGCCAGCTGCAATGGGTTGAATAATGAACAGGAGGTGATAACAGGTATAGACAACGATAGACATAAGTGGGGCACGGAGCAACAGGGGGCAGCCTAAGCCAATGGCCTAAAAGCTCCTTTTCCCTGATAATTTATCTTTAGCATGATTCCAGTGTCGAAAATCCCAGTGTTGGTGTCCTTTTAAGGTATTTCATAGAAGTAATTTAGTTCTGTACCTTTTCCCCAAAGGTAAGTGGTCTTCCTGGGCAGGGAGGAAGGGCAAGCTGCTCTCTCCCTCCCTACCTCTCACCCTGTTGTGTGGGGCCCTCTTGGTTTAGTGTAAACTACTCAGGTTATTCAACTCAACATTCCCTGAGCCTTGTCAACCACTCTCACAACTCCAATCACCACCTCTGTTCTGACCACTCCCAAATCTACATCTCCAACTCAGATCTGTCTTCAAGAAACATAACAGCCAACTGCTTACTAGTCATCGCTGTTTGCAAGTTTCCCATAGACACTCCAGTCTAAGTATGCCTGAAATTGAATTCATCTTCACTTAAAACGTAGTCTTTTAGCTATCATTCAGACCTTTATTCAACAAATATGCAGTGAGTACTAATTCTGTATGTATCCATTCTGAGAGCTGATGGTGGGGTTTTTTATAGGAGAGAAAGCAAGAAATGATGCAAAAAAGGAAAGAAAGGGGAAGAAAACTCCTGGAGCTTACATGCTGGTTGGGGAGAAAAAAAAAAAAGCTAGAAAGCACGTAAATAAGATAACTTTAGATAGTAATGACAGGATGAAAGAAAATGAAGGACAGGATTATAATAGTGATTTGCAGCCTGGGGTGGAGGTCACTTTAGATTGGACAATCCAGGCAGAGGGACTCACACGTGTGAAGGAGCTGAGACTGAGAGGAAAGGCCAGTGTTGCTGGGTGATGATGAAGAAAGAATGGTGGAGGGGGGAAGGTAGAGAGGAGCCTGATCATAGAGGCCCCGCAGACCCTCGGAGGAATTTATTGAACTGGAAGTGAGTTCCCCAGTTGCCAAGCCAAAAACGAAGTGATCCTCGCCTACTTGACGATCTTCCTTAGGGCTTTGACAAGTTCTGTCAATTCCATCTCCTCTTTCCTACACTAAAATCTGATGATTTTATTCCCATGCTTAAAACTTGTTCATGGCCTCCTATTGCTTTTAGCATAACACTCATAGTTCTTAATGTGATGGTCAAAGTTCTCTCCACTCTAACTCTTCCCTTCCCCTCCAACTCCATCTCTTTCTACTCAGAACTCCAACTCAACTTTCTTTCCTCTGATTTCATTTCTCTCCTCTTTGATCGTCGACCCACGCTGCTCTCTTTGAATGCTACATTTTCATCCTACACTACTTGCCATAAATGTTTAGCTATCTCCATTTCATCACTGGTGTTGACTTCAGTGTCTACTCGAGATGGCATCCTCTGACCCCTAAATTAGCTAAAGTGGTCCCACTGTGTGTTCCTATAGCACTGGCCCTTTGGAAAGATTCTACATACTCAGTTGTAATTACTTATGTAATGTGTCTCTTCGAGGCTAGATGGTAATCTCCAAGCACAAATGAGGCATTCGTTATTTCTTGAATGAAAAATGAAAAGAAAGAAACCATATTTTCTGTATTCCATAATTTGGAGAATGATCTGACAAGGGCTGGTTGATGAATTTATTATTAGTTATGCAGAGGAGTCACAGATACCACGAGCGGCATATGGTGCTGATATAAACTAAGGGTTGTTGGAGGGAACTCTCGCAGCAGGGAAGTAAAACCTGCATAATACTCCAGATTTTTGTTATCCCAAGTTCAGGACAGGCATAGATGGTCTGCATACCCCATGGCCAGCGTCCCAGTACTGAGCCTCGCACTCCTGCTTACTCTACATGTTTATAGGACAGGGGACAGAAACATGTATGTGACTATGCAACGGCCATGCTCCCTGGTCACAGCAGTGACCTCGTTAGAAAGGAGGAGCTCCCGGGGTCCTGGGGTTGGTGTCAGCTTGTTCTGCTTGGGCCCCTCTGACCTGCTGAGACTTTCCTCTGTTAACCTACCAAAAGGAATGGAAGATACCAGGCCCTTCTAGATAGGTCTTTCTTCCTATTGTAGTTAAATGAAAAATTTTACAGGGATATTTCTAAGAGTCACATTATTTTACATTTAATTAATCACCTTTGTTAAAAATACTAAAAACACCTTTAAAAAGATACAAAATTTAGAGAAAAAAAAGAACACAGACTTAGTCACGCTGAAAATATACATACCATGTTTCCCCAACAATAAGACCTAGCTGGACAATCAGCTCTAATGTGTCTTTTGGAGCAAAAATTAATATAAGATCCAGTCTTATTTTACTATAAGACCCGGTCTTATATAACATAATATAATATAAGACCGGATCTTATATATTAATTTTTGCTTCAAAAGACACATTAGAGCTGATTGTCCACCTAGGTCTTATCTTTGGGGAAACACGGTACCACACTCTTGTATGCAAACAACAAAAAAAAATTGTATTCTTTATTTTTTATAACAGTCCTTATTTCTCTGAAACCCTCCTTTTGTGATAGGGGAAAAACATTAAACTTGCCAATTAAAGGCAAATTTTAGGCTTTTAGGTTGCCTCAGTTTCTTTTGGACAAGTATTCAGAAACTGCCATGACTGACTGAACTCCCTGCGGGTCCTGGTACCTCCTCTCTAACTTTTAGCCACTCTTGCTTCTTCCAGAGGTGGCGCTTGGATGGATAAATAAATAAATAAATAAATAAATAAATAGTAAGCCCATTTGTCCACCTGCTAGGAGGGGCTGTGGCTGTGCCATATGTGTATCCTCCCAGGCCTCCACAGAGATATTCTTTCTACACTGGACCATGGTCAGCCTATTGGGTCGGCTTCTATAGTCCACAGCCATTGAAAATTGTGATCTCTTCTTTCAACGATGAAGCACACGCCCCCTACACCTTCCACCCTCACCCTTACCCAACCTCTGCCCCCACACTGCAAATCCTCTCAGTCTCAGCTTCATCCTCCATTATAGGGTCCCTTCCTCTCAATTCTTTGATACCTCGCACTTTCCCCACTCAAAGCATCTAGGGATCTCTCCGGTTCCACACATGAGCCCTGGGGACCCTAGAGAGGTACTTTAGAAGGCCCCTCCTCTGCTGAAGCAAACCACCTGGCTATTTTTACTTGAAGGTGGCCACCTCCTGGTAGCAGGCATTACTCAGACAGGAACCAGGAAATAAGCCCCACTGCTCTGGAATACCCCCAAATTTATCTGGCTGATTTCAACAGGTTTTACAAAGAGTGAGGCCAGATATTGAGTTTGGAGGAAAAAGAAAGGTGCACATAAATTTTACATATAGATATCTATAGATATGTATATATTACATATATTTATATATAATCATATCTATAGATATTATATCTATAGATATATGATAATATAGAGATATAGATATAGATATATGAAAATGAGACACAGGAGTACAAAGATTTCACCATGTGGGGGCTGGGGGCATAAGAAGGGAGGTCACTAATAGGTCCAAATAGGTGCACTGTGGACCCCAGTGAAAACCATTCACAAATCACTCTTTGGCCCAGGAACCACCTCACTTGGGCACGGAACCCAAGAGAAGCTCCAAGTGGTGAATCAGGCAACTCAAATGAAGAACGACTCAACCAGGGTCTCAAAGATTGTGACAAGGGCCCAAAAGGCAAAGACTGAATGTGCCCAAACGTCTGGACCTGAGGGTAAGGCTGGTGACAGAATCTGCCATTTGAAGGCTTAGTGTGGGATGGTCTCTCACGCAGCAGGCACAGGGGCAGGTAGATATGGGAAGTCAGTAGGAGAAGGCGGGAGCAATGCAGGGAAAGACAGAGCAGTGTGACAGAGTGACAGAGAGGAAACAAATACCTGTTACATCTGAGGAGTTTTTGCTGAAGAAACAGCTGTGTTCACAGAGTATAGCTGATCTGAGCTGGGGCCTAGGGCAGCAACTCTCAAACTTTTTGGTCTCAAGACTCCATTACACTCTTAAAAATTATGAAGGACCCCCAAGGAGCTTTTGTTTATGTTCTTTATGTCTCCCTATATGTACCTTATCAGAAATGAAAACGGATCATTTTAAAATATTTACATACCAGGGGTGCCAAAAAAACATATACAAGTGGACACTTTGGTCACCATTGCTCATGCAGTAGTTCGCCGTACTCAGAAGTGTCTGGACGCTGATGGTAACCACTTAGAGCACCTCTGGTAATTGCAGAAGTCAAACATGACTTGTATTCATCTTTTGTTATCGGTATATATTGAGTATTACAATTTTAATAGTTTTTTCCTTTCTTAAAATGCGTATACATTTTTTTGGCACCCTCTGTATTTAAAAGTAGCAATAATAAACGAATTACCTGTTAACATAAATAGCATATCTTTATGAAAATTATATTTTCCAAATAAAATTCATGAGAATAGCATCATTTTATATATTTACAAATCTCTTTAATGTCCAGCTTATTCCAAGACAGCTGGACTCTTATATCTGCTTCTACATTCAATCAGTTGGAATACATTGCTTTGGTTAAGGTACAGGAAGAAAATCCAGCCTCACACAGATATATTGTTGAATAGATTGGAGTATTTTAACAATCTTTTAAGATATCTGTGGATATTTTTCTTTCATACTATGCCAAAACTCAACAAGGGATAGTTTGTTAAAGGTTAGTTGTAATGTAGAATCTGAAGCCGTATCAGTGAACTTTTCATACTCTGTTGCAATAAAATACATAATGTTATCTTGTGTTTTGAATGGGTCTTCTCATGCAAGATTTGTAAATATCTTTTGAAAAATATTGGTCACTGACTTATACAGGGAGTTATATCTCAAACAGTCACACAAGTATTTTTCTTGAGATAATCATGGAACATCAAGATGCAGCGACAGTTTTATATGTACTTTCTAGTTTTTCACAAAGACTATTAAAAAGACGAGTACTCAGGGATAGAATTTTAATAAAATTAATATGTTTTACTGGTTGACCAGGAAGATTCTATAATAACTCTGGATTTTTTTTTTTTTTTTTTTGATGGTAAGTGATGATGAAGAATATGACTACTCTAAGGTTTGGGGACACTGCTTTGATTTGTACTAAGTCACCAGAAGTTTTTACCTGCCATGGCTCTTGCTCCATCTGTACAAAGATGTACATAGTGCAAAAAGCAAATACCTTGTTATGAAAACAGTTTTGACCTCAAAGATCTCCTGAAAGGGTTTCCAGGACTTCCCAGGGGTTCACGACCTCACTTTGAGACTCTGGTCCTGGGGTTCAGATGACTGCTCTCCCACTGGACATCTCCATTAAGAGAAGAACCACTGCTGACCAGCCTTGCTCCACTGTCCCCTGAGTGTGATTCAGACCCAGTGGTAGATGCATTCTCAGGAGGGCTTCATGGAGGCTCCAGCAAAACCTGGAACCTCCAGCCTTCAGCTCTAGAGTGTGCAAGTTCCTTCCTGGGTCTCTGGGAGATTCCCCATGAAACTTTCCAGGGAGTATTTACTGAGATCTGAAAGAAATGTCTTTTTTTTCCCAGAGGTCAGTGATGACAGTTCAAAAATGAATGAAGGAAAGGAACCCCGAGAGCCACCCAGCGCACTGCTAAAAATCATGCAAGGTACGGATGAGGGATTGCAAGTGTCAGAGTGTGGTTGTCAGGAGCCCAGGTTCAGAACTGTTACTCTAAGCCAGAGTTTCTCAAGCCTTTTCTTTTTGTCTTTTCATTATCACTGTGCTAGGGAGCCCATGGAGATGATTTTTCCTAATCAAGAACAACCCCCCCCCCCATGATAGTTGAATATCACAAATATATATTGATTTATGGACTGTACATATTTATTTGTGCCTTATACATAAAAAGTAAGATTTTCCTCCTAAGAACCAATTTTTGGGTAATATTACCACTGCTGAGAATTTGTGCTCCAAGCATATTCTTGATACTTTATTCGAAGTGCGTAAGCCATGGATCAAGTTTTTTTCGAGGGTCCCAATCTCCATGTTTTTCACATGATCTTTCTGGGAAAATTGGGAAAGGACATCTCCTCATAAACACAACTGTAATGGTACGACCGAGTGCCAGCAAATGACGTCATTGTGGGCATGCGCAGAAAAAAACGGTTCATGTTAATTCACTCACGACACTACGGTGATACCCGGTGCCACCGCTATGCTTGGGGCGGGGGCGGGGGCGGGGGTGCGGGGAAGGACGGGAATCTGAACCTTCTTCTGTTTGTGGGTGATTTGGCCTTTGGGTCACAAATCTACAGAACTCCCACATGACAGATGTGACTCTCCAACAATACCTAATTATTGTCAGAAAGAATGTGTTCAATTTTGAGCACCTTAAAACAAATAATCATTTCAGCTGTTTCTCCCACGCTGCACGGCCTTCTGTGGTAATGCTTCAGATTTTCTCATGGACAAATTCTATTTATTTTCTTAACCACCTTTGGAGAAGTTTGAGCGGCTTATTCAATTTTACAGATGAGGACATTGAGACATGTAAGAGATTATTGGGTTTTAGAAGACTCTGTGGGTAAAGGTTGGCTGGCACAGGACTCACATCTAGGTCCCTAGAATTAGCTTCAAGGGCCGTGATTCTCCATCAGAAAGAAACGGACTACAATAATACTGTCAAAGATTGGTCAGCTCAATATTGTCTGAAAAGAGTGCTGTCAATAAACAACAAGCTTGCTTTTTTAAAAATTACCTTCTTTCATATTACTTTCTAGATCACCTGGCTAATGAAAGTAAACTGTCTTTAGGGAAATCTCCTGGAGAAAAGCGTAAGTGTAAAAAACCTTCATGTTCTCTGTTAGGGTAGATTTGATGTTACTCATTGGTTGCTATGCCCCTCAGGCTAAAAAAGACCTCCAAACCAGAAAAGCAAACAACAACAACAAACAACAACAACAAATGTGCTATTTAAAACAGTTATTTAACTTCACTGCAACAGAAAAAATCTTCTATACTTTGCAACAGCCATTAGGATTTTTTTTGCTGTGTGTGACAGCAAACCACGCCCCCCCAAAAATAGTACTAAAATAAGAGAGCTTATTTCTCTCTCATATGGAGGTAGGAAGTCAGGGGCTGGCTTCATACACCACGAAATCCCACACTCATTCTTGTCTGTCACATCACCATCCTCAGCATGTGGCATCCCCTTCTTGGGGATCCAGCCAGTAACCCTACATTCCAGCCAAAGTGAAAAATGCAGCGTCAAGGAGGGGCACACCTCCTCCATTGAAGGACACTCCCTGCAGTTTGCATTTGAGTTATTCTGTTACCATTTCATCGCCAGGTCTAAGTACATAGCTGTACTTGACAGCAAAGGAGGCTGGGAAATGTAGTTTTATTCTAGAAGGACAAGTATCCAGCTCGACATCATCAGGGGCTTAACTACTAAGAAAAAGAGACCAGAGAAAAACAAACAACCAGCATTACCCACCCTGCATACTGTGTGGTGGGCACTGCTAGTGCTCTCCACTATTTCCAATTCTCCTCCCCTTCCCGGATACTCAGAAAGCTACATTTCCCAGCCCTTTCCAAAGATAAGGCCATGATATCAGTTCTGGCCAATGAATTCGTGGGATAGGCTTTACTTCTGAGTCAAAACACATAAGATCTACTGCACAGCTCTCCACACTCTCTTCCCCTGACTGTGGAAGTCTGTGGAAGAGGGAAGTGCCAAAGGGCAAGGCAGTGTGGATCTCATCACCACCACACAGAGGACAGCTGCCCTGGAGACGCCAAGTCCTGCAGGAGAGTCTGTGTGGCAGAGAAATACACTGTTCCATTAAGCCACCAAGATTTGGTCTTGTTTGTGTGGCAGCCTAGCCTCTCCTGTCCTGTCTGATACAATGTTCCTAATAAATTCTGTACATAGTACGGAAAAGTATTAATCAGGAAGTTAAGTCTACTTAATCTGCTTCCCCTGCCTTACTTATATACCTTACAAATGTGCATTTATCATATATTATATATATATATATATATACTCATACTATATAGTCTATTCTATAAACACTTTTTCATTGTGGATTTAACGCGCATATCTATTTTCCTTTCTTTTAGTTGCATAGCACATTGTATGATTAACAGTTTGTTCAAATCAGCACCTGTTGGTGGACAGTTAGGCTATTTCCAATTTTTGTATGAAAATAGAAATCATGTGCAGGTGTGTTTGTATCTTCGCACACTTGTTCAACAATTTCCTCAGAATTAATTTCTAAAGGTGAGATTACTTGGTTAGAGTCTTCATATCTTAAATTTCATATGTGTCACCCAATTGTTTTGCAGAACATGTAATTGTTCCCATTCTTTTTAACAATACTTGAGTGAGTGCTCATCAGCTATATTCTCATCGACCTCAATGTGATGAAACTTTTTAAAGAGTGTGTACCCCGATACTTTTTTATTAGTAGTGGTTTAAAGATGATTTTTAAGTAAATTTGTTATTTGTATTTTCTTTTTAAGAATTTTCAATTTATGTTCTTTGCACATTTTTCTAGTGTAGTATTTGTCTTTTGCATTATTCATTAAGGATATTTACCCTCTATATTTTACTATATTGCAATTTTTCCCATTTTTTATTTTAACATTGTGGGGTTGTTTTTTGAAGTGTGGATATTTAAAAATTTTTAAACAGACAAATCTATCTTTTACCTTTATGATTTCTGGCCTTGAGTTTTGGCTAAAAAATCTTTTATATCTATGGATTATAGTAATAATTCTATATATTTCCTTCAAGCTTGAAAGACCTGGTTATAAATTTGAAAAACTGGCACAATTGAAATTTTAAGAATTTAATATGTTTTGTTACTTCTTTCTTTAATCTTTCTCATTTCCAAATAAAATTTTCACATAGATCTCATAGTTTTCTGCTTCACTAAAGTGATGGGAAGACAGAATATAAATTGGTTTATAAAGTATTGACATCTCAAGCTTATAGATCAATATTTGTAGCCATAACAGATTATTTTATTTCCTATTTTAGAAAACACAAGAAAAAAACATAGCTTGTCAAGTTCAAAAAGAAAACAGAAAAAAAATCTCCCGAGAGGTAAGCAAGAAGTCATCACTCCCCTGCTGTTCAACAGGGTCCTCACTTAGATGACAAACATGGCCTCCTTTCCAGCCACATGGCCAGCTGGGTATCACTGGGGCATGGCCAGTCCCATCCCTGTCTCCTAGGCCATCCAGTCAAAGGACTCCTCACAAAAGATGGAGAACCCAGACACCCTGTTGATTCCAGTGAGCAAAACAGGCATGGAGCTTAGATTCTCACTGATCTACACGTAATTAACAGGCAAAAAGAGGAGTTGAAGGGAGAAAGAACTAGAAGGTGATCTGTGACTCTGGGAGAAAAAGAAACATACACAAAGGTTGAAAAGGAGTAATTATAGAGAAATAGAAAGATAAAAGTGAGGTACAGGGATATAGGATTTCTGATAGAGTGGGGGTGGGCGGATGAGAAGGGAAGTCACTAGTAGGCGAAGAAAGCTTCGCAGCAGACCCCAGTGAAAACTATTCACAAATCACTCTTTGGCCCAGGAACCACCTCACTTGGGCACGGAACCCAAGAGAAGCTCCAAGTGGTGAATCAGGCAACTCAAATGAAGGACGATTCAACCAGGATCTCAAAGATCATGACAAGGGCCCAAAAGGCAAAGACTGAATGTGCCCAAACGTCTGGACCTGAGGGTAAGGCTGATGACAGAATCTGCCATTTGAAGGCAGATTGGGAAGGTCTCTCATGCAGCAGGCACAGGGGCAGGTGGATATGGGAAGTCAGTAGGAGAAGGCAGGATCAGTGCAGACCAGAGGAACATGAGGCCAGAGCAAGGACAATGGCTAGTGGAAGAAGTAAGTGTGTCCTCAGGGCCCAGTTCACCTCAGCTGTGCCGTGTGGACTCACATGACCACCGCCCAGTGCCCACTGTTTACATTTCCATTAGTAGAGTTGCCACTGCTCCACTGAGTCTGGGGACTCCTCTCCGATTCAAGCTGACCCAGTGGGGAGAGTGTCACCCATCCCCAAAGTGGACACATTCTCAATAGTAATTCTTACTGGTTAATTTCTAGAAGTGAAGTGAATTGGTCAACGAGTCTGCATATTTAAAATTACCTCATACTGATAATCAAACTGTTGCCAGTTTTAACTCTGATTAACATATGGACGCCCTTTTCCCTACACCTTCATCCAACACTAGAAATAATAAGACTTTTCTGTGTTTGACGAATTAAGAGCACAGAATGATATTCCACCAATGTTTTCTTTTGAATTTTTTTGCACTGTGCATGTGGTTAAACATGCTGTGATAGGTTGTATTACTGCTCCCCATATTCCAGAAGGTTCTATGGACTGTGGACTCGGAATGGCCATGTGACTTGCAATGGCAAAGGAAATGTGGACAGAAGTGAGAGGGTCACTTCCAAACCAAAGCTTTAAGATCTCTTGTGTTGTCTTCCTCTCTGCCACGGGACCAGTGATGTTCTAGACAGAGGCTGCTCTGTCTACAGCATCCATGAGAGTCAGTGACATGGCACCTCATCTAACTTGTGATCAACATGTAGCATGAGGAGGAAGTAAACCTATGTTGTTCTAAACCAGCACTTAGCAAACTTTTTCTAAGAAGGGCCAGATAATAAATAGTTCAGGCTTTGTTGGCCATGTGGTCTTTATTGCAACTACGCAACCCTGTCTTCATAGCATGAAAGCTGCTAGAGACAAATATATAAAGACATGAACTTGGCTGTGTTCCAATAAAACTTTATTTACAAGTACAGGGATTGGGCTGATTTGGCCTTCAGGCCATAGTTTGCTGAGACCTACAATATACCACTGAGATTTGAGAGGATCATTAATTACCCCAGCATCCGCTAACCTATTTTTAACTAAAATACCTGTGTTTTAAATAGAATTTTTTTCTTTGTTATCTTATTGCAATTTTTCTTATTTTGTTTTAATCTTTTAACTCACTTAAGGAAATTTTTGGTTGTGGAGAATGTTGTTGTTCGTTTGAGTTTGACAAATCAATTTATCTTTTCCAGTGTGGTGTGTGCCAAAGTTTCACAACCTCAGCACGTTGGCATTTGGAGCTAGAGAATTCTTTGTCCTGGAGGCTATAGTGTGCATCCTGGGATGTTTAGCAATATCCCCAGCCTCTACCAGTCAGACAAAACAAAGATTTTACAACATTGCAAAATATCCCCTGGGGGCAGGGAAAGTTGCCTAACATTGAGAACCTGTAATTATGCCCTGTAGTTTTGCCTTAAAAAGACCTTTCTATGTAATATTTATAAGGCTACATCTTTTATTTAGCTTTAGTATTTGCATTAAATGTACATGTATACACTATTTTATATATTATATATGTTACATATTATATATATATTTATATATATAATAGTTTTGCAAATTTGTCTTCTGTAATATTTTTAGGCTGCCTAAATATTAATATGAGCTTGTTATTTTTTCTTAATCAATGCTATGATTTTCCTTTCATAAGGAGTCATATCTTTCTTTCTTTAAACTGGTAGAAAGACAGGAAAAATTAAAATAGTTGACATACAAAGCATGTAAATCTATGTTTCCAGGTATAAGTGACTTAACGTTTTTCATTTTTTAGAGAACAAAAAGAAAAAGGACGTCCATTCAAGTTTAACGAGAACTTGTCAGAAAACTATTCCCCAAAAGAGTAAGTAAGCGAGAAGCAGAGATTGGCCCTTCGGCTCCCAGGGCCTGGGCCTGCTGCTTAAAGCTCCAGTTCCCCTGTCCACCTTCGCCTCCCGTCCCACTGTCCTGTCCTCCTCCTCCTAGGTCTGCTCTGCCTGTGTCTTCTCCATTCTAACAAGGGACCACATGTGACACAGTCCAGGGTAATGACAGCACATATCCAATCTTCACACTTCTGCACTGGGAAGCATTCTTCAATAAAGAACTATATAAAGACCCAAAAATGATCAAAAGAGAATGACCAAACCCATGAATCAAGTTCTAATATAAATTGCTACTTCCTTCATTCTAGGAATTATCTGAGAAAAACCTGGCAGTGTTCCTATTTCTGGGTGGGACGAGCTTTCTCTTCCTGTGTTCATCATGGGTGCAGGTCTGGTCTCTGTGGGTCAGGCCCTGGGCTTGCTTCTGCCCCTCTGAACTCTTGTGCCTCTAGGGGCCAGTGTCCTGCCTTCTTCCTCCTTTTCCTGCATTCATTTTTCTTCTGCTTTTATAACTTTCTTCCTCAGTATTCTCTCTTGTCAGTCTCCCTTCCCTCTTTATGAACAAGCCACATTGGCTTTTCTTCCTCTTTCACTTATGATTAAAGTATAACGGGTCCTACTCAAGGTGGGGTCTACAGACTGGTGCCATCTACAAACCTGTTTGTTGCAGGTCTGCAAAAATACAGAGCTTGTAAATCAACTGTGACACCGAACACACTGTTTTCATAGCAAGACCTCCTCAGTGGAAAAAGCAGTGCCTTGATTTCTGTCCTGGTCAAGCCCCTGTCTCATCACAGGCCACATGTTGAGTAGCACTGGTGTAATGTGCTTATGTAAAAATGCATGTACCATAAGTGTACAGCTTGAAGAACTGACACAAAGGAAGAGCCCGCATGCACCCAGCAC
Source organism: Rhinolophus ferrumequinum (assembly GCF_004115265.2). Lineage (NCBI taxonomy): Eukaryota > Metazoa > Chordata > Mammalia > Chiroptera > Rhinolophidae > Rhinolophus > Rhinolophus ferrumequinum. Next base: position 7,905,369 of record NC_046291.1, read on the forward strand.
CAAGGTCAAGAAACAGAACCAACCCACACCCATAACCCAATCCCCACCCACACCCCAAGGCTCGCCACCAGCCTGATTTCACTTTGACACTCAATGCTTCACCCACCTTCCCGCTCAGGGCCTCCTCCGTGCACACACACACGTGCACACACACTCCCTCCCCAAAGCTATCCCGTCATTCTCATCCCTCCCATGGCTGTACATCCTCAGGCCTCACCTTGAAGAAAGCATTCTCTGCCCCACAGGCAGGGGTATGTCTCCCTGACAGGCCTCCATGGAGCCCAGCATTTTACCTCTGGGGCACTTGCCACAACTGTGATTAACCGTCTGTACACTGTGTTCACTGCGTGAAAATCAAATGAAGGCAGTAAGTGGGTCAGTCTTGCTCATGGCCCTGTCTCCTCTGTGCCTCGCACACTTTATGCTGAAATAATTTTCAGGTCAATTCAATACCTTATTCGTTCTTCTTTATCAAGAATGAGTACCAACGTCAGGGCCTCCATTTACCCATGTGATGCACTTATGCGAACTAGGAAAAGGTCCCCCTTCTTCAATATACTGTCCCTACATCTCTCAGAGCTAATTCCTGAAACCAGGGCCTTTGCTGCCCTCTGCTGGAAGATTGGTATTGGAACTGTACAAATGGCTTATGCCTCTAATGCAAATCAGAGCCCCCTTGCAGATGGAATCCTTGCTCAGTGCACAACCCACACAAATGTATGCAGAGGGCCTTATAACAATATAAGTGTACACATCACTATACTAGTGGCGAAGCACTCTGCTCTACATTTTACCACTTAAACCTCAAATAAGTATTATTCAGCTTATTTTACAGAGTCAATTAGAACATAAAAGACTTGCATGAGCTAAAATCAACCTAGGTGTTGAAATTTCAAGTCCTCTGTTCTTTACACTGAAAAAAAAAAAAAAAAGAGTACCCCTGGTCTTTTGAGGAAACACTACTGTGGGCAAGAATCCAAGCAAACGCTGCCGGGTGTCTGTCAGCATCAGCTTCTCCTGTCTCCTTAGCACTCCCCACCCCACCCCCTCCCACCCCCGCACGCTGTGACTTCTGATTTAACACCAGGTATCTCTGCGCTATTATTGATTCCATGATATGGAGTCTTGCTGAGGCATTTCTGGTGGGTGTGGAAAGAGCACTAAACTAGGGAACACAATGCCAGCTCCACCTCATGGAATGTGATCATCGGAATTCTCTCTCCAGATCTAAGCCTGAGTCCCCCAGCTATGCAATGGGGACCATCACTGCCTTCCCTTGCTGACAGGTTCTTGTGAAAATAAACAGCACAATGTGTGTGCTGATTTACCATTTCCTTACTGTTGCTTTTCCTCTACTCACACCTCTCCACATCACCTCCCTTCAGGCACAGATCAGAGATCTTTCGCCCCTGGCTATGTCTTTCCGTACATAATTTTCACCTTGTGCCCTTCTCCTGTGTTTTGTAAGAATTCCCGATAGACCACTAGTTCACTTTTTTCCCATTCTCTTCTTCCTTGTCACTGGTAGGCTTTTCTTACCATTTCCTCCACCTGCCTTGCCATTTCTGTGGACTCTCCTTAGTTACTCAATGGCTCACTTTTCACAGCACGCTCCTCCTTGTTGGTTGATCTAATTGATGCTGGAGAGCTCCAGGCTGGCCTCCCCTCGGGGTTCATCCTTAAAGACCAGTTGGCTGAGATGAGTGGGGAAGGCTGAGGCAAACGCAAGATTCGGGGGAACAGATCAGAAAGTTGTCTCCCTCCCTTAGGGACAGGGTAGTCTCTTCAGAAGTACACAAGGGCCCACGTGACGGGTGGGGGAGGGGAACACCTGCACCAGGTAATGGAGGGCTCGCTGCTTGTGCCCATGGCTCTGCACACTGTCCTGCTGAGCAGAGCTCCCAGAGGCACCCCCTGCTCCCAAATCTGCTTGCGAGCATATCTGGGGTATCTACATTCATTGGACCCATACTTAGCATAGGAATTAGGAAGACAGTTCCCTAAGACAGAAAACTACAGAAGGTCCCATTGTCATGCTACCCGCCTTGGGGTTTGCAATAGTGGTCCAGAGTGCCCTGTCACACAGGCAAATCCCCCACTCGGATAAAAGTAACACACACTTATGAAACCTTGCTAAGACACTGCAAAGCCAGGATTACAAGCCGACCTAGCCTGGCTCCGAAGGCTGTGCTCTCCCACTAGGCCAGAGTTAGTGCGCACGGTCTAGAGATAAGTGATGGAGGCGGCCACTTCATGCAAGCGTACCAGCTGCAGTTAGAACGAAGTTCTTCCCACGCCTTCATTCCTACCTAGCCTTGCATAGCCCCTGTGCCTCCAAGGCTGGGCGTCCTCGGAGCTCTTTTGGGGGGAACCACCCCCTCACGTCTCAGGGATCTCTCCTTTCCCCTCTGACTCTGTCTGGCTCATATCACGGTTTCTTCACTGTTCTGGTCTTTTTCCAGCAATGCTCTTGCTTTGTCATAGATTTCCCTTTGGCTCTTTCAATAAGTGTGGGACACAAGGGAGAGAGGTAGACTAGTTGTTCTAGCTTCTTCCAGATGTAACATCCTGTGTAACTCAACATAAGCTATGGACAGTCCTTTCCCCTGGCCCCCAAGAAACAGGTCCTGCAGTCTGTTGTCTTTAATGAATTTACTCCCAATGAGGTTGGAGAGATGGGGGAGCAGAAATTGATGATATTTATTTTAAGCCCTTTTACAACTGCTTCTTCTGAATCAGAAACCCAGATTCCCTCGTTGTGTTTGAGTTGTCAAATCTCTCCATGGGTAATTTAGTCTTAGAGTTCTCCAGTGTTTCTTTTACTCATAGAGGAAGAAGTGGGGGAAGCAGTAAAATGAAAAGGGACAGTAAACAGTAAAGCGTGACACTATCCCCTCAGGGCTAACTGCCTCACTGACCGGCCAGGGTTGAATCAGGCAACAAGTTCACAGACAAGACCTTTCCTCCAGCTACACAAATACAAAGAAATGTCTTGTGTAGGCCACAGCGGGATAAGCAGGATGCTTATGGGATGAAAGAATGTTAGGTGATGGCCAATTAGCTGGTGAATTAAAACACATTCACTGAAGAAGCCCAATGTTTTACCAAAATATTTTGTTTGAGGTAGTGGTGGTGGTGGTGGTTTTGTTTATTAGAGACCACTCTGTAGACTATCTAATCTCCCACTCAAAATAAAAGATTCCTGCATATCATTATTATTATTAGAATTCAGGGAAAGGAGAATTCACGAGGGAGATAGAATGAAGACTGAGTAAAGCTAAACTGTTTTCTCCTACTTTCAGAAAAAAACGAAGCTGAAACTGTGGATTTCCTCTCTCCTGAACTTCCTGTGACCTGTGGTGAGGCAAAGGGGATTTTATATAAGGAGAAAATGGGAAAAGGTGAGTTTCTTAATATTCTGCTCTTTGGAACCCCTAGGTGAAGGAATCACTAGAAGGGAGGAACGTACCCATGTGTGTGATTGTTGAGCAAATGGACCCTGTGAGCTAGGCTGCAGAGAAAGAAGTGCTTGTTAAGAAGGGATTTCCAAACATGTCATACGTCTGGTGGCCAGGCCACTCCATTCCCACATGGAAGGCATCCATAGACCCTGTGACACTGATCACCATGTCCTTGCCACATATAAGTGTCACATAAAGTGCAAATTCTCTCCCACTCCTTCACCACTCAGATTTTGGGGCTCCCTTCAATCTGAGAAAGAAGGACTCCGGACTCCCTGCTCCTGCTCCCACCACACGGGGAGCCTCTCTGGACCGAGAAAAATGGAACCCCACAATCAGAGGGTTGGAGGTTCGGGCGAATTCAGAGGCTGGAGTGGGTCCTGGCATGGGCTGTCTTTGTCTTACAGGATCCTCAGAGAAGTGCATTCAGAATGAGGAGGGAGTTTGGCTCACACCAAGAGAATTTGAAATTGCAGGAAAAGGCACAAATTCAGGGCACTGGAAGCGACATGTGGTTTGCGGAGGACAGAGCATAGAAAAGCTAATGAAGGTATTCTAATGACATGGAGCAGAGAGGTGGGGGGTTTAATTCCTTGAAGGATGAGTGGAGTGTCAGTAACAGAGGTGTGAAGACATTCCCGTTAGGATTCCACAGTGTGATTGAGAAAGAGCCAAATGTTCATAGAAAAAAACTGGGGTGAATCAAGTTAAAAACGCAGGTAGGCGCTGATGGTGGGGAACTTGAAGAGCAAGCAAAGGGTTCTGAAGTCAGGAGAGATTTCAGAAGCTGAGCCTGGTAGTTATGGGTAGGGTGAGCTGGCAAGAAATGAGATGAAGACATAGACCTCTGCCACAGCCTCCCTGCATCCTCCACCCGATAAATGTTTCCTCAAGACCCCTCGGTCAAGGGTTTCCAGGCCACGCTGTCCATGGTCAGTCTCTCTGCACTTCCCAGCACACTGTCCCATCCTCTGAGCAGCAAACAAGGGTACTGGTGATCCCAGAACTCAACACAGATCCTCTCAATACTCGAAAATTATCACTGGGATCACATCATAAGGATTTTATTGAGAGAAAGAAATGGAAAATAAAAGGAGAGGGTGGAAAGGGACTGAGAAAGAACTGACAGGTCTTGGGGTTTGAGTAACAGGAGGAAAAATGATTTTACCAAGTCCAGAACTGATTGGAGAAGGGAGCTCATTTTTCTTTTGAACACCTTGGGTTTGAGACCCAGTAGGCTGTCCAGGTACAGATATTCACTAGGAAGTGAAACCTTCGATATTTATAAATGAGACGCTTCCTGAATAACCTAACTCATTGACCTCTGATCTCTTTCAGAAAGGACTTTTGCTCTGTCCTCCAAGAATAAATCTCAAGAGAGAGGTAAATAGCAGTTGAATTTCTACCACATTCTCAGGCGCCATGTTGCGGACTTTTCATGTCCAAAAGCTTACCTTCAAGTCTTCGAGTTTCCCAGCCCTGAGTTACCTTCACATTTAGACATTGCATCATCATGACGACAGCTTTAGGACACTGGTACCTGTACATGCCGCCATTATTTTCATAGTTAACTTGATGGTGTGCATGTGTTGTAGACAAAGATCTGGATGTTTGGATGACTAGGTGTCAGAAATTGAGTGCTCTAATTTGAAAAGTAATACGGTCTTGAAATAGACAAGAACGGAAAGGGCAAGATGACCTTCCTCGCTTGAACACAAAGTCATCTTCAGTTCCCCATGCTCAGTCTGAGGAGCACCAGAATGGAATAATGTGTTTGAACTGAGCTTCGTCTCTGCAGAGCCTCCCTCCAGGTGGAAATGGCAGTTACCTGCTGGCTGTACCAGCCGCTCGTCCTCAGCCTTCTTTACTTGCTTAGATACCTCCTCCAGACACAAATCCCGTTCATGATCTTCCCATGAGGTATGAACCTCCAGCACGGGCAGTGGTGCCTCGCCCATCTTGTCCTGGACCCTTGGCCATGTCCATTCAAGTTTGTAAGAGAATGGTCCTCCAATGCCATTTCTTGTAGAAACCCTCATTTCCATGCTGATTTGAAATCCTTGACATGTACAGGGAGGCTGTTTGTAATAGCAAAAAATTAGGGAAGAATAAAAATGTTCATCAGTATTATAAAATCTCCTGAGATAGCTACAGAATGGTATTTTCTTTTTAAAGCATGGATTCGTCCAATGGAAAATTATCCAAGGGTTTTGAGGTCAGGAGAGCTTCTGGAAGTTTAAACTGATAGTAATATATATGAAAGGAGTCCAGTTTTGTGTATGTGAATATGCAGGTCTATGACTAAAAAATATCTGAAAAAATTGGCTGTTCTGGGATGGGATGACAGGGGACATTTGCCTTCCATATTCTACATTTATGTACATGTGGTATTTTTATAATGACCATCTATTACTTTTGTAACCAGGAAAAAAAAAATAAAGATATTTAAAATCCAGATCATTAATTAATGGCCCCAATATTATAGGTTCTTCTTAGTCATAATGCCACATAATAGCCAGGGACACACTTGACCCAACCTTTCAGCCCCACCTATCAGGAGCCACCGTGAGGTAAGGGGAGTGAAGCTTCATTCTGACTGAATGGACGGTTGCAGGCCTTTCCCTCAGCCACGTCATCCCCTGTCACTGCTGCCCTGTAGTACGCCCAGTCTCCACCCGTGTGCCGCTCGGTACATGTTCACCATCGAGACACCTGATGCTGATACTGAAAACATGCATGTTCTGGCTGCCCTGTGAGGCGCTGTTCCCATGACCCATGGCCACATGGGTAGCTGGTGCAGAACCCCAGGCTCAGGGCCTCTGAGAGGCTGCATCTCCAAGGGCCCAGGGTGCGGGCAGCAGTTGCTGCTGTACGGCGGTATAGCTTGGAGTTTACGGGGCTGAGGAGGACAGTTAGGGGCAGGGCGAGGATTCTCTTGCTTGGACAGCACCTATCTGGTTTGAACTCTTTATGGGGCCAAGGGAGGGAGCACATGCGCTTTCTTTTCAACTTGCCCAGATGTAGATAGAGGAGAAAAGGAGAAGGTGAAAGCTGTCCGCAGTCAACGTAAAAACCAGAGACAACCTCCTAATTAAGGAAAGTGGAGTTGTATGTCCTTTCTCGATTGTTTCTTTGTCATATCATGTGTGTTGGAAAGTGTTTCACTCCAGAGCATGGGGGTGGGGTTGAGCGCAGGGCTCTGGACCCAACCATGGTCTCACCTGGGAGGAGCTGAGGAGTAAGCTGGGCTACCTGGGGAACTGGCATCTGCACCCTAGACCAGGACAGGCCAGGGGTCCAGTCAGAGGGCAAGAATGGCCGTAGAGTGCCAACCCCAACGCCAAAGAAAGGCAGACTGGCAAGTTCAGGATGGGAAAGCCAGGAAGATCACGGACCTTAGTGGGGAACGGGGGAAGTCCTGGGGCCGGTACATGGAAGGAGCTTGCTGGGAAGCCTCCCCAGTTATGACAGAGGTGAACACCATCCCCAAACCAAAGGGAATTTTTACTCTGGCTGCGTGGCTAAGGTTCAGAATGGAGAAAACATTTTCCTTCTTTGTGCCCTCACCCAGGCCCTCGTGCTTGTGTTCTGGACAGTTGAGGGCAGTGGTGGGATTTCTCTCCTTAAACAGGACAGATTCCCAGACCCGTCGAACATTTGTTCCCACTCCAGATGGTCTATTTCACCCCCCAGCATCTGTGGGGGTGATCGTGCGGCTGACGTATGAGTGCAGAGAAAACAGTGTCTTGTGTGTATGGAGCCCTACACTGTCGTCTGTTTGTCAGCCACAACCTCAGGGGCTATTCTCTGAGTCACCTACACCTTGCCTGCGATGGCACCTAGTGGGTGGGCACAGCTCTGACCCCAGGTGCGGGCAGCCTGGGTGCCCATTTGGCTTAGGTACTGTAAGTTGCTTTGATTCTTCAGAAAAAAGACATTTTGTCTTTCCAGGCTTGTAAAACGAGGGAGTTGCCTACAGCTGAGTTTGCTTACGTCTCACGTAAACCAGCCGGGATCCTGCTAAGATGCAGGTTTTGCTTTAGTCAGCCTGGCCTGCGTGTCTAAGCAGCTCCCTGACGAGGCTGGTGCCAGTGGTCCTCAGACACTCTGTGTAGCATGGGCTTCCATGACCTGCTAGTCCCTTCCGCCTCTGAGAATCTGTGGTTTCAGTGGCACTGTGACAATTCTTGCCACCTGCTCTTCCAGGATTGAAAGGCCAGGCTGGCCCTCCTTCAGCACTCTGTGTGAGCGCCACGTCAGTGCGGTTGAAAGCACCCACTCGGGGACAGGCAGGGACGGTGTGTCCCAGAGGCCCTCAGTTAGTGTTCCGTGGGTCTCACTGATCCCAGCGGTGCCTGCATTGTCTCCCCTTCCAGTGGGAAAACGCGGATGAATGTGAGGTGTGCTGTAAAGGGGGATCCCTACTCTGCTGCAACACTTGTCCGAGAGCCTTTCATGAGGACTGTCACATCCCGCCTGCGGAGGCTGACAGGTTAGTGAGACTCAGCCTGCCACGTGCACACCTCTGCCTTTGGTGGTTCAGCTGCGGATGGCAGAGCAGGACCTGTGAGCCTGGTTGGGGCAGGTGTGACCCAGAGCAGCCTCCGTTCCGTCTGGTGTCGGTGACAGCCCTGTGTCTGTGAGTCTGCGGCTGGGCCACCATGCTGCCTCCGCCCCAGGCAGATATCCTTCCCTAGGTTAACAGCCCAGACTCCTGCCCAGGAGGGATGGGGCTGAGAAGTGCCAGTTGTCTGTTCTGTGCTAATTCAGAAAGATGAGGAAATCGTGCCTGATTCCCTCGTTTTGCTACGTTTTCAATGGGCTGATGGAGGCCTGTGGTCCTCAGAGGTTAAAGCCCAGTTTCCCACAATCAGGCCTGGTAGGCGGGGCTTCCTGTGCTCCCAGCAGCTCAGATGGGGAAAGGACAGCTCACCACTCACCCTGACACCACCTTCCAGCCACTGACCCCCAGCTGCTACCCTCAATGCAGGGAGGGGTGGTCATCAGCTCCCCATGTGGGGGTCTTGGAGACTCTGGGAAGTCTCTCCTTTGTCCATCAGCTGTGCCCATTGACAGTGGCAGCCATAGGAATGTGGCTGTTTCCAGGGGCCTTGCCCTCGCTCACTGATACCCGACCTCTCAGGAGCCCGTGGAGTTGCACCTTCTGCAGGATGGAGGCGTCTCCAGGAAGTCAGGACTGTCACAAGGGATCTGAGGTCCTGGAGAGACAGATGCGCCCTGAGCAGCAATTGGTGAGTCAGGTGGGAACCCCAGGCCTTGTCCTTTCCATTCACACGTGAGAAGTCAGTCACTCAGCAGGGGAAGGGCACCCAAAGGAGCTCTTGATGTCTCGCTTCGGAGGATGGTGATTCAGTGCCCAAACATGGAATCCAGACAGAATTCAATCCAGCTCATGGCCCTTTGACAAACACGGTCGGAGGGTCCGTGTGTCTGGCGGCTCCTGTGCATGCATCTGGGCACAGGCCCGGCTGCTCTGTCACCAAGCTGCACTCCACTTCAAAGTCCTCTTGATGCTTTACAGAAATGTGAATTCCTCCTCTTGAAGGCCTACTGTCATCCACAAAGCTCCTTCTTTGCGGAGACCCCACTTAATGTAAGTCACATTTAATGACTCTCATCTTCCGGGTATCCCTTACGTAAAACTCATTCTACACACTTGAAGTATGAGTCCTGCAGGCTCTACTGTCAGCAAAGACCTGGAAGTAAGCTGCAGATTCGGGAGGGGGACCAACTCCATCCCCCGTGCTAGCTTCACCTCCCTGGGTCCTACTTTCACCTTCTCTTAGGTGGGAATCTCTTTCTTAAGGATAACTTAGGATTTAAGAACTTGGACTCAGAAGCCCAACTGTGGGTTCAAGTCCCAGCTCTTACCACTTTTTAGCTGTGAGCTCTTGGGTAGGTTACTTAACCTCTCCATCCTTCAGTTTCCTGATCTGTAAAATGGGGGTAATTCTAGTATCTATCTCATCGGGTTGTTGTGGAGGCCACATGTTAATATGGTGCTTAGAACAAAGCCTGGCATGTAGGTGTCAGATGGTGTTATCATTATTAGCCTGGAAATAAAGGCTTGTATTGAAGTTGGATCCATTCAGTCATGATGGCCATGCTAACATCACGCCTTTGGTGGCTTTGTATCTAGATTCGAGATTATGCTGAGCCCTTTAAGGAAGCCATGTGGTTGGACCTGGTGAAGGAAAGGCTGACTGAGAAAGTCTATACTGTGGCGTGGTTCGTACGGGACATGCGCCTGATCTTTCGCAACCATAAAACATTTTACAAGGTAAAGGGCATGTCCTGCTTCCTTCTCACGTCCTTTCTACTTTCCCCTAATTTCTGGGACAGCAGAACAGCAGAACTTTGCAAGAATTGTGCCCAGGCTCTTTCCAGAGAGGGGTCAAAAAGACAAGGATTACAGAAGAAAGCCCTCTGCATTCCAGGGATGGATGTCAAAAAGAGCAGCAAGTAGGACAGGGAAGCTTCCTTGTAAATGATGCCTGAAAAAACTCTGTCCCCAGTCCCATACTGGCAGGCTGCTGCCACTAAAGAGTCGATTTTGTCCAGCCTCCTCATTCAAACTGAGAGGAAGGGCAGTGTATGGTTCCATTGTTTTTCATGCCTCAGAAATACAGAAATCAGTGAGTGAATGAAACAAAATGATGTAAATTAAACTTCCAGGATGCTCATGCTTGACTTTATTACACCTGCATGTCCCAGTGGACTCAAACATCACCCGGAAAAGCCTGCAGGTCATGTTGGCTTTGCCCTTCCTTAGCAGAGAACTAGGTCAGCTCTCTCGCAACCCAAGGCATTCTTAGCTTTAGTTTCTTGAGTTTATCCTGATTTTTACTCTCCTTTATACAGACAGTTCTTGGGAGGTAGCTAAGGAAGGCTGTCATGTCTACCCAGCCTCCCTCCCTTCCTCAATGCCACCAGCAATAAATTGTGTCCACGTGTGGAGCTGGCCACAGGCCTGGCTGGATGTTGGAGAACAGGAGGGTCATCCTTCCTTCAATGAGTGGGCTTTCAAGAAATGCTTTTCCTCTGTCTATTTTGCACCAAGCTCAGGCTTTGCTGTGATCAAAATCAGCTCTTCAGTGCAGACCACCTGTGAGGTCCAAGGTAACCAGGCAGAATCTCATCCATTTCGGTGTAGGAGCAGCAATTTACCACCCAGTCTGCCTGACTGCTAGGGAAGCATAGCATCCAGAAAAAGGAGGGTGTGACTCCTAAGAAATAGAAGTGATTTAATGGTCCTGGTTCTGTGTCCTTAGACATCTGTGTGTTTGTTCCTTTTTCTCTTTCAGGCTTCCGACCTTGGTCAGGTTGGACTGGATTTAGAGGCAACATTTGAAAAGGATCTCAAAGAGTTGCTCAGTTTTCATGACACCGGTCAAAAGAGTTCCCAGGCTCCTCTTTGACCCTGTCCTGGAAGGACTGAGGCGCCCCAACTTCAGGGCCCAGATGATGGGACCCTTTTCGTCCTTGGAATGCCAGTGAGCCTGGGATGGGATCGGCTGTCCTCTTGACAAATCCAGAGACTTCACAGCGTTGTCATCCCCTGCACTCCCTTTTATTATTCCTTTTTACAGCTAAAAGTTATCCCTCACACTTTAAAAAAAATTGAATACTTCCTTGATTCCATTAAATATGCTTCATAGTTCATATTCTCCTTGTTTCTCATAAATCGTTTTACAGTAGATTTGTTTGACTCTGGATCCAAACAAGTTCCACACATGGCATTGGCTAATCTGTCTCTTAAGTCCCTTTTAATCTATAAATTTGCCCCCTTTTATCCTTGCCATCTATTCATTGAAGAACGTGGGGTCCTTGTCCTATAAAATTTTTCATATTCTGGACTTCCCTGCATCCCTTTAGTGGCATGTTTCTCTCCATTCCCCACCCCGTGGCATTTTTTTGTAAACTAGATATTTTGTAAACTAGATCTAGAAGCTTGCTTAGATTTGGGGTAGGGGAGAAAGGTGTTGGTTTGGTTTTTTTGTGAGTGAGGATATGGATTCCTTTGTGATGTTAAGATCAGCGCCTTCAAGTGTTACCAGCCTGATCCATTTATTATATACATCATCCTTTCACCTAATGATTTTAGCAGCCACTGATGTTCATTGACTAAAGCCATTATTTCATTACGGGTTGCAAAATAATGATATTCTAATTCTATCATTCCTTCTATATTTATTAGTCGAATTCTTCTGAGAAGAGCTTCCTTTCAATACTACTTGGTTACTTTGAAATATCGTTTCTACAGGAAAGGCAGGATAAATGCTACATTCTTCATTTAACGTGTTGAAAATAATGAGTTGTTTCCCTAATAACATCTAAAAGTAACCAGGGAGGTTTCGTTTTCTTTAAAGCATCCTGAACACATAGATTTACATGTAAATATATTTAATGTTCTCCAAAACATTGCAGCTAATATTTTTATTGCTGCTCAAATTGTCCATCTTCAATGAGTGAGAGTCTCTTCAAGCTGGCTCCTGAGTTGTTTGGAATGACCCTAGCACTCTTTGATGGTGTATTAGCTTTATAGTGCTGTGTAACAAATGACCCCAAAGTCTAGTGGCTTAAACCATTTTGTTGCTGACTATTCTGCATTCAGGAATTCAGGCAGTGCTCAGTGATGTTGTCTTACATTTGCCATGGTTTTGACTCAGCCCACTTATGCTTGCACCAAGTCACTTCTGCCACATAATATCAGTCTACTCAAGTCACAGGACCAGAAGCAAAAGAAGGGAAAACAGACTGCACCTCTTGATGGGAGGAGTGGTCAAGTCACATTTCAAAGGAGAATGTTGCTTATGAAGAAATGTTGCCACCATCTTCAGACACACTCTATCATAGTTCACCCTCTGACCACAGCAATTCACATTTCCCACATGCAAAGTACATCCTCCCAGAAGTAACACTCACTGAAGCATTGGAACAAAGGCCAGGACTCATCATCTATCAGATTCAGACCAGACAACATTCTTTATGTGCCATTCCTTAGGTGCATCTTCTCTTGAACCAAAGACACAGAAACTGAAAAACAAGTTATGTCTACTCCCACTCTCAAAATTCGTAAATGACACAGGACGGAATAACCACTGTGGACACTTGCAATCAAACAGGGGGGATTGGGAGGCACTTAGCAGTCATTGGTCCATAGCAATTCTGAAATCCAATCGGGCACATGTTGCTGGTTCTCCCAACCCCACGACAAAGAACATTCCTTGATAAGGGTGACACAGGTATGATTTATAAATATCATAAATTGTAATTCCCACCCAGCACCACAGGTTTCTTTTTTTCTTCCTCTAGTCAATATTTCTCTCTCTCCCACAGTGTATTTACTCACTTGCTCAACTCTATAAACTGCAACAACAAGTTTCAGAATTTCTATGCATCAGTATGAAAATTTACTCAGTTGAATTCTAAATTTGTATGGAATTTATTTTTGTTTCTGTTACATATTTAAAATACTATTGCAGAGAGTATGTTTTAGGATTTTGCATTTGTATTTATAAATGAGATTGGTCTGTAAGTATTTGTATGCTGCCATAATCAGATATATATATAGGGTGATCCTGGTTTGGTAAAAATAACTCCTAAAACTTTCTACCATTTTATATGCTTTGGAATAGCTTATAGTGCTTTAAATTAACCAATTCATAAAATTATGGAGCCTAGAGTTCTTTGGGGAGGTAAAATTGATGATATTCTCTGCTTTTTCATGGTGATTAGACTCTTCAGACATTCTATTTCTATTTTAATCAGTTCTACTTTTATATTTTTCTAAGAAGTTATCCATTGCATTTTTTTTAAATAATTGGCCTTATTTTGTCTTATTTTATTCTTTTTTGAATACTTCCATGTTTTTTGTCTGTATTTCTTTGTTTCCACCTTCCATTCTAGAGGCATTGTAACAGTTTTTAATTCTTCTAATACCTGCAAGCTTCAAGGTGCATTTTTAACTTATTTGTTTTAAATATTGGAACCAAAAATAAAATATCTTTAACATGCTATATATTTGAGCTAAGGTCATTAGGGTCAATTAGGGTCTCATATCCCCTAATTCCTGTCTATCCACTTTTGTGCTACAATACATATTATGCTACAATACATTTCTTATCAAGTCTTCTCTCCTTCAAAATTGATTTAGACTTTGTTCCACTATCTTTGGGCATTTTATTCTATAACCCCGAAGTCTGAGTTCAGCCAGAATATTTTTTCTTTGTTAGTGTGTAGACACATATGAAATTTCTCCCTTTCTCTCTGTAGTTACATATTTAGTTATTTTTGACTGGATAGGATTCAATGTAATATTCTTATCATTGATCTTGCCTGGCACTCGGACTCTTCTCCATATAACTACCCGCTTCTTTTTTCAGCTCCATTAAATCTGATCCATTTGTTCTGGGCTCACTTTCAAGAACATCTATAATCTATATGCTGACTATCTGTTCTCTGTCCTCCCTATTTATTATTTATTAAAAAAGGAGAAAAAAGCTCCAGAAAGCACTCCTCCTCTTAGGTCATTAGTATGAGACTTAAATATGGTAACTTAAAATGGTTGCATTCTGTGGTCAATATTTTAAACAGAATAATTTTTTTTAGTATTTTAATAATGCTACTTGCTATCTGTTAACCAAACCTTAAAGGATATAAACTTTTTTTACAGTATTTTTCTTTGCTCAAGACAAAGATAGAAAAAGTCATTGCAACTTACTAAGTCCTGATCTGTGATTCTGAGTTTTCGTTCTTATTTAGTGTCAATGAAGGATTGTTACGGACTGAATTATGTCCCCCAAAAATACATATCTGGAAGCCCTGACCCCCAAGGTGATTGTATTTGGAGATAGAGCCTATAAGGAGGCATGTAAAGATTGAATGCGGTAAAAAGAAAAAGGCCTTAACCAGTTAAAATTAGTGCCCTTACAAGAAGGGGAAGAGACAGCAGAGCCCTCTCCCCACACAGGCACCGAGGAAAGGTCATGTGAGGATGCAGCAAGAAGGTGGCCGTCTGCAAGCCAGGAGGGCACTCTCAGCAGGAACTGAATCAGCTGGCACCTTGACATTGGACTCCCCGCCTCCACTGTGAGAAATAAATGTCTGTTCTTAAGCCACCCAGTCTGTGGGATTTTCTTATGGCAGCCCGAGCTGACTAACACAAAGAGTGAGGGACACCATCACAGAGCCGCCCCTCTCCCCCATAGCAAAGCAGAAACTGTTCAGCAGGACCTCCCAGTTTCCCAGTGAGGAATTGGAGAATAGTGTGTTGGAGTTTTCATGGAGGTACCTAGTGTCACAGACTGATACACAGAAAATGCATACGATCTCCTTAGTTCCTATGTCCAAGTGTTTCCATAATAGTGTGAGCTGTGAAATGGACTGACTTCACCTATGGTCCAGAAAAGGGTGGAGGCAGTTTGAGCACTTAAGAAAAACATGTAATGAAATAGAATTCCTTTCATTATATGGGAAGACCACAATTATGGCCATAAAGTCTGCCACTCCTGGTGCCATTCTGGGAGGGAATGATGGGTCCTAGAGATGATAATTCCATTGGTATAGTCTTCAGATTTCCATATCAGTCTAAGGAGAGCACTAGAGGTTTCTCTTCCCAGCATAATCTCAATGCATTATGATAAAAGGTACTCCTCCCCACGGGTCTCCCAGTGGACAGAATTGCTGTTTTAAATTATCTTGAATCCATATATGATCCTTTCTTTCATTCTGGCAATGATAAGCTGAATTAATGAGCTTGCGCTCTCGCTCGCTCTCTCCTAGCGTGGCTCTGGGTTACTCTATTAAACACACACACACTAGAGAGTCGTTTATTTCTTTCAAGTTGGAAGTTTCAACCTTTATCAGTCTGGTTGCCGAGACAACCAAGACCCCTATCTCTGGAACAGGCTCTCCCTTTGCCTCCCTTTTGTTGCTGCACTGCACTCCTGGTTTTCAAACTATTTCCACCCACGGGAGCAGGGTTTGGTTTATTCTGCTTAGCTCAGCTGGTCTTCCCCCAACCTCTATGAGTATAACACAGGGACTCAGCTCCCACTCCCCTCACAAGAACGCAGGACATGGTGAGGCCCCAAAGGAACAGCAACGGAGCCATATATAGGGGAGTCATACCACTACATTCTCGATGGTGGCTGCCTGAGACACAAAAGCAAACATCCTCCAGTATCCCAAAGAGGGGTCTTCCTGCACCCCAGTCTCATTGGTGGCGGGGGGAGACACAGGAAGTAGGATCAACACGATCCGAAATTCACAATCCTCTTGCTAACCGCACTTGCTGGAAGCAATCCACTCTTGCTAGCATAGCCATGGCAGTTATATTAGTGGCTAATGGCTAACTGGTTACAGCTGATGACCAACTAGTCACAGCTGGTGGCCATCTACTATCCGAGCCAGCACCATTCCACGTGAGATCGTGAGCCTGGAAACCTCTCTCTGGGACTCCATCCCTACAATGAGTTATAGGCACAGGCCACCCTCCTTTTGGTCTCCCGCTGCCCAGTCTGAGCAAATTCAGCACACACCTCCTTAGACATCAAAAACTCTTAATAAAACCAATGTCGGTGACACCCCTACCAACAATACCAATTGCCTGTTCACAGGGACCCCTCCTAGTCCTGCACCCGGGTTATTTCTGTCTTCCGGGGCCAGCTGGGTTTCATTCCTTCCCTCCGCCACTGGCCAGGGCTGCTGAGAGCCCAGAGCAATTCAGGACGGCCTCCACCCAAGTTGTGACACAGAAGGTTATATATGACTTTAAAATGGTTCCTGAAACTTGGCAGAGCTAAAGATGCAAAAATGGAACAAAGGAAAGCTTTGCAGAAGTAAAAGTTACTGGAGTCATTCTATGTAAAAATAGGTATATTCCCCCCACCTCCAGCTGAAGCCAAAATTCAACCTCGGAAAACTCACTTTTAGGAGCTGAGAAGGCATGGTCTCCTGCTCAATTACATGCACCCTCGGAAGAGTTAGGCTTAATTGGCAATCAGCCTGTGGACTGAGTACATTTTTCAGGTGCTTTCCAAGCTCAGCTCTGGCAGAGCCAGGCTCTGAAAGGACGGAGCAGGCGCTCTGGACTTCTACAGGGGACTGTACAATGCTGTTCCGCCACCAGAGGGCAGTGTGGACCCTCTCCAGAGACTGAAAGGCACTGAGGTGGTAAAACCCCTGTGGAAATTAGGAACTAAAAGGAAGCAGTGAGAGCTTTTAAGGGGGCAAAGATGCCCTCAATGACTATGTAAAGGAGCTCCAGAACCAATCAAATACGTGAGCCAGGTCTTCCCCAGATCAGACTTGCTAAGAATAACCCGTTGGACAGTCACGTGAGGATTTTCTTACAGTGACAGCCCCTTCTGTTCTTTATCATGAGTTTCAAACCTTGCAGCTAGCATAATGCAACAACTGAGGTGCACGAAGCAATGTGGATTGGACAGAGGGCTATGGGGTCTAGTTTTTCAACAGCTTGGAGTCGGGTGATGGACCCCGCCTGGAGATGGCCCACAACTCCTTCAGACCTGGACTCTAGAATCTCCCATTTGCTGGAACCTGAATTACAGACCGACCCATTAGCAAGAAGGCCGTCCCCTCCCCCATGAGCTGCTCCACAGGACGCTGCAGGCCAGGATTGGGTGAGGAAGCTGCATCCACAGAGGAGTCTTTGGCCTTAATAAAGTAAATTTGACCAGCTGGTGTTTAGAAAGGGTTTTTCTGAGATGGCTGTACATCTGTCCACTTCCCATTTAAATTGCTGAGGAGGACACATGTCACCTCCACCCTTATAGGCTCTTCTGGCTGGTCTAACAGTTAAATTGGCATGAGACTGATTAACAGGAGGGGAAAAAATTAATTTTGTATGTACAGGCACTCCATACAAATAAGGGGCCCCACAGACATCAGTTAATTGAGGCTTATATGCCATTCTGAACTAGGGAGAAGGGGAGGAAGGCAATTCACAGGAAGATGGAAAGGGCAAATGTTTGGTAAAAGAATGTTTGCCATGCCATGCAGAGACAATGGCACACAGGGAGGAATTTGATCTCCAGGCCCTGCCAACCTCCCCCCAAGCCCACCACAATTGGTTCACTTTCTTTGTAGTTATTTCTCGTGATAGATCTCTTCCTGGAACAGGCCCTCTATCTAAATTCTTTTTAGGTAGTTAAGGAGGAGGTATAAAGGTCTTCCTGAGACTTTTGTTTCATAAAAATAATCAGCCTAAAATCATCTTCATGCCAAAGAGACATACTTTGGAGTGGGAAAATCCTGCTTTCCCACAAAACGGTTGACCAATTCAGAATCACCAGGGAACATGTTAAAATGCAGATTTGGGGGTTCCTGGCCCTGGGTGAGAATCTCTAGGAATGATGCCCAGGAAGCGGTGTTTTCAACAAGTTTAACAAGTTTTTTAGATAACCCTTGTTTGGGCACAATTGTTTGACCTCGATTGCGCTAAGATAAGATTGTTCTGTTATGTGACTTAAACTTTTGACAAAGGAACAAATTTAACTAATGTGTCCATGGTGCTGGCAGCAGTAGAACGTGCAACTTAACAGAGAGGGCTGCCCCACCCTGTAGGGTAAGGCTGCCCCGTGTTTGTGATTGGGTTGATTTTTGCAGTTGGTTTGTTTGGTTATTTAATGTTTTGTAGTTTATTGAAACATTTATTTCAATATAACCAGTTTTCAGCAACAACAGTAAGAAAAAAAAATGAAGCTACCTACAGAAGCAAAAAACTAAACAAGGAAGAGAGATGAGTGGAGAGTAAGGAGGAGAAAACTAAGACAAATCAGCAGAACGGGCCAGATTGGAGGGTGTGGGGGCAAGCTTATGAGAGGAAAAAAGACTCTTATTGAGCATCTGTCCACAGGACTTCAGAAATGGGTAAATAGAGGTGATTTTTAAGAGGATTTGCTGTGGGTCAGTCTCAAGAGACTTGAGATGTGCCCTTGAGTTGCATTCTGAAGCTTTTTTTGCATGTTGGCTTGGTATTATATTTGATTGTGAAATCACCCTGAACTGGCTGCCAGGCTCCCACATTGTATCTGGGCTACAGGCAGTTGTGAAAAGCATGGAAGTCAGACGATTGACAGTGACGATTGACAGTTCTGGATTCAAACGCTTCACTGCAGTGGCCCCTTGGGGAAACAAAAAGTGAAGATGGGAGGGGCCCAGAGCTGAGGACCACAGGCCCCAAGGCAGCACTGAAGCAGCAACACCTTGCAAGAAGCCCTGGGGCACCCATCTTCTAGGGACCCAGAGCAGAGGGGAGACAGGAGGGAGGAGAGGGCAGTGTCCTAGTATAACCCCCCCTTCCCTCTGAGTGCTTCGATGGCTCAAGTTCCCACTGTCTGGGCTTTTCAGGGGGTGAAGTGGGAGTGGGGGAGAGGAATGCAGTGCCCAGTGGAGGGGGGAGAGTATGTATAGGGGCGGGGAAATCTACTCTAGGCTCCAGCTTCTATCCTAAAATACCTAAAATCAAAACACACCTTCCCCTGATGAATTTATTTCCTTCTGACACCTGCTCTTGATCTCCCGAAAAGATTCATAGTTCTATTTAGCTGGCAGTCCTTCTTCTTAACTTTCTTCTATTTAACTGGTTAACATTGTCTATTTCACGGAAGTCATTTCTTGAGAACCCCTAAGCCTCACTTGGGCTTTGTTCTGCTAAAAGAACACCTGCCCTCAGCCCTGGAGTATATAAAGCTGTCTTTCACTGACAGATAGTGGAGGGTACGCGGCCCAAAATTAATTACTCTAATTTCTCAGATAGGAAGAAGCATCATTTCATCCAATCACATATGCAAAGTGCCTGGCACCCAGTGGCCGCTCAATAAAGCTAACTCATTGCCATTGCCTGAGATAAGTGATAGATCCTTGCCCTTGCCCTCCCCATTGCCCCAGGTCCCCCCTTACCAACTGGCCCATTGGTAGCCAGTAGAGCTGAGGTCCCATCATGCTTCATGCTTTGGCCCAGGCAGAGCACAGGTGACCAGCTTCTGACAGGTTGGCCAGAATCCACAACCCTGGCTGAGATCAGGCAGGTGGATCCCCAGAGAATTATGACCCAGCCCGAACACAGTTTCCCAGGGGAGGACCAATGGGCAACCCCAGGTGCCTTACAAAAACACCTAATCACTAAAAGACTTGAGTTCTTCATACCCACAAGCAAAATCCCAAGGGCTGCCTCAGTTTCTCCAGCCCCTATTGCTACTTTCAGTTCTGACCCCAGTTTAGAGACAATTGCCTTGGTCTATTTACCGACAGATTTTAAAAAACAAACAAGAGGCTTTAAGCTCAGTAAGCTTAGTCACTGCAACTCTCATTTTCACTCAGGAGAAATAGATTAAGAATTCAAGACTCCTCACCTCATCTATTGATCTGCCTCTGCCCTTTGATTCCAAAGACAGGACCTGTCTGTGAGCCAAGCTGGATATTTTCACATTAGTATCAGGCTCTTAATGGATCTCTTCAGATACCAGCACCACTGAGAGAGCCAAGTGGGGACACAGCCTCCAGATGTGCAAATTTCTGGGTTTTTTTCATCTGTCTGAAGCTGTACTTCTTTAGCATATTCCTTCCCTGTCTACCAATCAAATTCTGTCTTTCCTCGACCCCCAAACCCCTACCCCTGTATTGAATCAGTCTAGAAATGACCTGCTAGTTCCGGCCCTGCCTTCAATTTCTGAACATTACCCAGTCTGGTGCCTTCTTCTTAAATACTCCCAAGGAAATACCTGCACTACCTGAAAGAAATAAAACGGGAGAACCAAATCTTCTGTAGTTTTGTTCAAGCTCAGAATTGTAGCGCACCCCTGAGCCCACTAAACCATGGATTCCATGGCCATCCGTAAAACTGGGTGTGTGTAGAAGGTAAGGAGGATAACAGGGTTCCATATGCCCCATTTGTAAAGATTCTCAGAGAAAAATACTTTTTGTAAATGCCAAAAATGTGATAGGACTGTCCATGAAATCAACTATGAAAATTATGAAACATGAGTCATGGTTCTGTTCTGAAACTATAAAAATCATAATTTTTCATCATGACAGAAATCAAAAACTTATTCAACAAATGGCTCTAGAACAACTGTATATGCACATGTAAAAAATAAATAAAAATGAAAACAGAACCTCAGCCATAATTTCATACCATATACAAATATTAACTTAAAATGAATCATAGAGCTAATTGTAATAAGTAGAGTGATAAAGCTTCTAGAATAAATATGGGAGAAAATATTTTAGACTGTGGCCAGCAGCACAGTTTCCCAAAGATGTCTACTCCCTACTCCCTAGAACCTGTGGATATGCTATGTGATATGGCAGAAGGAATTTTGCAGATGTAATTGAAGTTACAGAGTTTAAAATATGGAAGTATCCTGGATTATCCAGGTAGGCCTAATCAAATCATGTGACCTCTTAAAAGCAAAGAACTGTATCCAAGTATGGAGACGGTTTTTATTTATTTTTGTTTGTTTGTTTTTATTTTTTAGATGTGGATTTCCAATTGTTCTAGAACTATTTGTTGAACAAGTTAGGTTTTTTTATTTCTATCATGATGAAAAATTCAAGATTACAATCATAAGAAAAATTCCACGTTCCTTTACTAGCTCTGGGAGTTAGGGACCCATGTTCAAGGACCAGAAGGAGGCCTCCAGGTGCCACAAGCAGCCTCAGCTGATACCAGCAAGAAAATAGGCGCTTCAGACCTACAATCTCAAGGAACAGGATTCTGCCAACAACCTGAATGAACTTGGAAGTAGATTCTTCTCGAGCTTCTCTATAAGAACCCAGCCAACCAACACTTTGATTTTGGGCTTGTGAGAAACCAGAGCAGAGAAACCAGCCAAGGAACCCACACTTCTGGACTATAGAACTGTTAGATAATAAATTTGTGTTGTCTAATGCTACTAAATTTGCAGTAATTTGTTATGACAGTATCAGAAAACTAATAAAGAGACCTTGGGGTAGACAAAGATTTCTTAGATAAGATATAAAAAACATGAACCATAAGAGCAAAAATTGGATAAATTGAACTATCAAAATTAAAACCATCTGTTCTTTGAAGATTTTTTTTTTTTTTTGAGGATACTTTTAAGAAACTAAAAATTTTAAAACCCAAGCCAAGGGACATCCAAGATGGTGGAGTATATAGACATCACGCCTGCCTCTTTCCATGAACACATTAAAATTACAACTAAATTATAGAACAATTAACTGGGAGAACCATCCGAAGTCTAGTTGGAAAGAAATTTTATAACTAAAGATATAAAGAAGAAACCACATCGAGACCGGTAGGAGGGGTAGAGACGCAACCCAGGCTGGTCCCAAACCTCCGTGTGGTGGCTCAAAATAGGGAGGGATACCTCAGTCACAGAGGTTCCCCCCAGAGGAGAGAAGGTCCTCAGCCCCACTCCAGGCTCCCCAGCCTGGTACCGAAAAGAGGGGCACCCACAACATTTGGTGCTGAAAAACAGTGGTGATTCCAACAATCCGGGTGGGATGGAAGGCTGCAGAAAACCCAGACACCCTCTTAAACAAACTGTGCACAGACTCACTCGCTCGCTGGTACTCACCTTGGGCTCTAGCAGAGGGACAGTGACTCGGGAAACATCAGAGACATACGAGGGGCAGACTGAGGTGTGTGGCTTTGAGACCAGGGCTGGAGGACAGTCGCCATTTTCCCTGTGAGGGGTCCTTCTCCCGAGGAGCCAGGCAGGTGGCCGCCATCTTTAACATAGAGCCCGCCCCCTACTCTTCCGGCCAAATATGAATCTGATTGATCTGGTGAGCTCCAGGGCTCTGTCCTACTGACTCACTGGGACCGCAACCCACTCAACTCCCCCAACGCCAGAAGCACTTTCTCCGAGAGCAGCCAGCCCCGCCCACATTGCACTCTTTCTTGGAAAACTATTGGAGTCCACAGCCCCCAGGTGGTTAACAACTGGCCTCCGTGTGCTCTGAAATGTTTTCTGAGTATCTCCAGACTCAGCACTGGCACCAAATCAGAATCTACAGTAATCTGGTGAACACAATTCTTCCCATTCTAGTGAGTCCCTCAGACCTTGCCTCATCCAACTCGCATACCACATAAGGCTAAAATTTAAGGGAGCTGGCAGGTGGCAGCAGGCCTCAGGGCATCCTGGCTTTTTGCGGAGCTACCCCAGGCCTGGTACTGGTTGCAGCCATTCTTGATATCGCAGCACGGCCTCTCCTATGTGCCTCCAGGTTTAGCACAGTCAACAAAAACCATGGATCATACTGTAGCTCCTACAAGGTAGTCCCTGGATGGTCACCAGCAGTGGGTGACATAGGCATGTACTTGAACTGCTCCCAAGATGCCCCAGAACCAACATACCTGGAGGTTGGCTTCAGACCACAGCAGAACACCACTCAATTAGCCCCACAAGAGGCACACACAAAGAGGCATACACCAGAGCCTGCTGGGGCAAATCCCACTCAGTGGGATAAGCCCTCTACACAGCAGACTGTAAGCTGTGGATGTGGCCAAACTCCAAAGCCAATCAGCCTGAGGGTCATTCCCACCCACTGATGTGCCAAGAGCAATCAAGGCTCAACTATAAAAGGAGAACACACACAGAACCCACACAGGGAAACTCCTGGAGCACCCCGGGGAGGTGACCAAGGAGACTGTGCCACTGAGCCACGTAGGGCACCTATTACATAAGGCCACCGACCAAGACAGGGAGATATAGCAGATCTACCTCATACATAGAAATAAACACAGGGAGGCAGCCAAAATGAGGAAACAAAGAAATACATCCTAAATAGAAGAACAGGAGAAAACTCCAGAAAAAGAACTAAACAAAATGGAGGCAAGCAACCTACCAGATACAGAGCTCAAAACAATGGTTATAAGGATGCTCACGGAACTCAGTGAGAACTTTAAAAAAGAGATAGCAAGCGTGAAAAATGACATAGAAAGCATAAAAAGAATCAGTCACAAATGAAAAATACAATAACTGAAAATGAGGCATGCACTACAAGGAATTACCAGAGGATCGAATCAGTGATTTGGAAAACAAGGTAGCAGAAAACACCCAACTGGGACAGCAAAAAGAAAAAAGAATCCAAAAAAATGAGGATAGTATAAGAGACCTCTGGGACAACATCAAGCATAAGAACATGCATATCATAGGGGTACCAGAAGGAGAAGAGACAAAGCAAGGGATTGAGAACCTATTTGAGGAAATAATAACTGAAAACTTTCTTAACCTGGCAAAGGAAATAGACATACAGGTCCAGGAAGTGCAGAGAGTCCCAAACAAGATGAACCTAAACAGACCCACACAAAGACACATTATAATTAAAATGGCAAAGATTAAAGACAAAGAAAGAATCCTAAAAGCAGCAAGAGAAAGGCAAGTGATAACTTATAAGGGAGCTCCCATAAGATTGTCCACTGATTTTTCAACAGAAACTTTGCAGGCCAGAAGGGATTGGCACAAAATATTCAACGTGATGAAAAGCAAGGATCTACAACCAAGACTACTCTACCCAGCAAAGCTATCATTTAAAATCAAAGGACAGATAAAGAGCTTCCCTGACAAAAAAAAAAAAAAAAAAAAAAAAAAGCTAAAGGAGTTCATCACCACCAAACCAGTATTACAGGAAATGTTAGAGGGACTTCTTTAAGATGAGGGGAAGAGGGAATCAAAATTATGAATAATAAAATGGCAATAGCTACATATCTGTCAATGCAAATTGATTAAATGTTCTAATCAAAACACATAGGAGGGCTGGATGGATAAAAAAAACAAAACCCTTACATATGCTGCCTAAAAGAGAATCACTTCAGATTGAAAGACACACACAGAGATGGACTGTAAAAAGATGGAAAAAGATATTTCATGAAAATGGAAATGAGAAAAAAAAACAAAAAAAACACTGGAGTAGCCATAGTTATACCAGACAAAATACGCTTGAAAACAAAGCCTATAACAAGGGACAAAGAAGGACCCACTAATCCCACTTCTGGCTATTTATCCAAAGAAACCCAAAACGCTATTTCAAGAGGACATATGCATTTATATGTTCATTGCAGTATTGTTTACAATGGCCAAGATGTGGAGGCAGCATGGGTGTCCATCAATGGATGAATGGATAAAGAGGAGGTGGTACATGTATACAATGGAATAGTGCTTGGCCATAGCAGAGAATGTGTTCTCACCATCTGCAGTGTCATGGATGGACCTGGAGGATATTGTGCTGAGTGGAGTGTCAGACAGAGAAAGACAGATGCAATGCGATTTCACTTATATGTGGAATTTAAAGAACAAAATAAAGAAACAAACAAATCAGAAACAAACTCATAGATACAGAGAACATTTTGATGGTTGCTAGATGGGAGGGGGGTTAGTGGTGTGGGTGAGAAAAGGGGAAGGGCTTAAGTAGTACAAATTGATTGTTGCACAGTCATCATGGGGATGTAGGGTATAGCATAAGAAATAGTCAATAATATTGTAGTAACTATGTATGGTATCAGATGGATACTAGATTTGTTGAGGTGATAGACGGGAGGGGAGATGGGGGCAGGGTGAAAAAGGTGAAGGGATTAAGAAATACAAGTTGGAAGCTACAAAATAGTCATGGGGATGTAAAGTGCTGCATAGAGAATATAGTCAAAAATGTGGTAATAACTATGTATAGTGCCAGGTGGGTACTAGACTAATCAGGGGGATCACTTCTTAAATTATATAAATGTCTAAACACTACGCTGTACCCCTGAAATTAATATAAAATAATAGTGATTGTCAACAGCTGTTAATGGTATAATTTCATTTATATGATGTTAATTGTATAGAAAGAAGGAAAATCCACAAGGACAAAACACAGATTGGTGGTTGTCAGTGGCTGGGTCGGGGAAGGGGACTAACTGCCAAGGGGCCCAACAGAACTTTCTGGGTGATAGAACTGTTCTGTCTTGATTGCTGGTGTCACATGGTTCTATACATTTGTCAAAACTCATTGAACCTACATTTAAAGGGGGTAAATTTTATTTTACATCAATTATGCCTCAACCTACCTTCAGAAAAAGGACACGATCAAGCACCCCAACCCAAGTCAAACCCTACCTGGCACACATAGCTCCCTAAATTGATAATCCTTGTCATTTGCATTCTCCAAGGTAATGGATGTGTTTTCTAGACTTTTTCTGCAAATACCTTGGTAGTAGAAGGCCCATTTAAAGGCACAATTCCCAGAAGAAAGCTGTCTCATTATAAGCCCTCCCCGCTTTAACCCAGTGTAATGATTTAGAATAATTGCCTATGTTCCTTCCTCTCCTCCAGACTAATATTTCATTGTCAGAGTTGGTAAGGATTTAAAAAAAAAAAAAAAAAGAGTACCGTCTATGTCATCTTAGAGCATTTGTTTTCCTTCATTTTACTGGAAAGCGATGGTTGAATTCTCTAAAGTGAGGACATGTTGGCTGCCATCCTCAGAAGTGCTGACAACAGAGATGACAGAAAACAAACGAACACTCCCAGACTTGTCTGGCACCAGTTACCCATCCTAGTGCGGAGATAAGCACTTCCCAGCAAGACGAGGCACAGCACCTGCCTGGGGCCATCCCACTGCCACTTACCGCTCCAGGTCCCTTGTATGGCTTAATGAAGGCCAGAGAATGCCGTAAACTTCAGACTCTTTCCTCCTGATGCTCTAACTCGCTATCAGCCACTGTAAGAAGTCACAGCCAACTACATTATGTTTGTTCTGCCAACTGCCAGGGGTGGAGTAGGTCCATGAGAGCACTACTGACTCAGAAAGCCTGCTAATCATAACTAGCCTTTCTAACGCTTTTCCAGAGAATTGTTTCTTTAGCTTTTTGTCTTTTATGCTAACATATTTTACTGAGCCTAAAAGACCACAGATTGTGAAGAAGGAAAAAAAAAAAGGTTGCAAATGAAACTATGCTACAATGCTTTCTTATTTCTTAGGAATTGTGCTGCGTACTTATTCAAAGAAATTTTGAACTTATTGACACAGATTTTACTTTTTTATCCCATATCACCCATGGGCCCATAAAAACATATATGCAAAGAAAATTAGTTGGTTAGCGTGTTCTGTAAATTTATTCAGAGTTGAATTTTTCTGAATCACATTTTAAATCAGAGTCATCAAATGTCATGCCTTGTGAGATGATTATCTTCCAGGCCAGGGTTGACAAACTTTTTCCGCAAAGGGCCAGATAGTAAGTACTTCAGGTTTCGCAGCCCACTCAGCCCTGCCGCTGTGATGCAGAAGTAATCATAGATGATACTTAAATGGACATGGGTGCGGTCCAAAACATCTTTATGGACCCAGGCATTTGAATTTCATATAATGTTCATGTGTTGTGAACTATCATTCTTTTGGTTTTGTTTTCAACTGTTAAAAAATCTTTTTTAAAAAACCTTGCTTATCCATGGGCTATACAAAAACAGGCAGTGAGCTGGGTTTGATCCGTCAGCCACGGTGAGCCAACTCATACCACCAGGAGCATGAGTAACGCAGTATATATTTTAAAATAGCACACCCTACTCTCCAGGGTTGCCTTTGAACACTCTATTTCACAAACTTGGATGCTGGGGCATATTTGTCAGGATAGACTGAGTTATGCTGCAATAATGAGCAACTCCAAAATCTCAGTGGCTTAAAACAACCAAGGTTTATTTCTCACTCATGCAAGGGCCCCTGAAGGTCAGGGCCACTTTCCAGAACAGCTATCCCCACATAATGACTTACCTTTACTCCTCCATATAAACTTATGCTCCCTTAATTTTGACAAAGGACAAAAATTGTGGAAAATCACATACCAGCCCTTAAAGGATTTCCTCCAGAAGTGACATGTGTCATTTTTTTTCTTTTTAAAGATTTTATTGGGGAAGGGGAACAGGACTTTATTGGGGAACAGTGTGTACTTCCAGGACTTTTTTCCAAGCCTTTCAATCTTAGTTGTGGAGGGTGCCGTTCAGCTTCAAGTTGTTGTCCTTTCAGTCTTAGTTGTGGAGGGCGCAGCTCAGCTCCAGGTCCAGTTGCCATTTTCTAGTTGCAGGGTGCACAGCCCACCATCCCTTGCAGGAGTCGAACCGGCAACCTTGTGATTGAGAGGATGCGCTCCAACCAACTGAGCCATCTGGGAGCTCAGCGGCAGCTCAGCTCAAGGTGCTGTGTTCAATGTTAGTTGCAGGACATGTGTCACTTTTAATGGCAAAACCAATTACATGGCATGGTGACTTTCTCTCCACATGGACTTTGCTCCATGTGTACCTCTCAAAGGGGTGAAGAGTGTCCTCAAAAAATGGTAGCTAATCTTCATCAGATGAACTACCTGTGAGAGAGAGAGAGAGAGAGCGCACCAGGTGAAGGTATCCTTTTTATGACCTAGTGCTAGGGTCTGAATATCTGTTGTTTCTCCGAATTCATGTGTTGAAATCCTAATGCCTGTTGTGATGATATTAGTAGGTGGGGTTCTTCAGAGGTGCTTAAACTACCGTGTTTCCCCGAAAATAAGACCTAGCCGGACAATCAGCTCTAATTCATCTTTTGGAGCACCAACTTACCAGCCACATGAGCGGATCCTCCAGCCTCGGTCAAGTCTTCAGGTGATTCCAGTGCCCCCTTCTTCAAGTCTTCCAGCTGCGGACCCAGGCATCATAGGGCTGTGCCCCCTCTGAATCCCCCCTCACCTCTGTGTCCCATCTGAATTACTGACCCACAGAAACTGAGATAATAAATGATTATTGTTGTTTTAAGCCTCTAAGTTTTGAGAGTGATTTGTCATGCAGCAATGGACAACTAAGAGCCATGGCCTTACCTAATCTCAAGGGGATGGGGAAATTCGACTGTCTCACTGGCCTAAACATAGCAGAAACTAGTTATTGGCAAATGTGCAGCTCTTACGAGAAGGTACCAATGAGGAGTTTTCCGGCAAAAACCAGGACTTACATTTATTCCTCGGATGATTCATAGATGGTTGTTTGCTGAAACGTCAGTGCTATTGTCCAAGATTCCACCAGGAATAATATCCAAGTTCATAGATGTGTAGGCAATGACTCTGAAGCTGGATAGAAATGTTCAAATGCCATTGTTGAAAACACATCTAGATTTCAGAAATATCAAAATGCAAAAAGCATAAGCATCTTGGAATTAACAGAAATGGTATATCACTGTCTTTTCAGGTCACATGCAGTCATTTCTGCCTGCATTTTGGTTATTTGCCTTTAATTAGAAGATCCAAAGTGGTTAGTTTGGAGATAAAATGAGAATGTGGGTAGAAAGCCCTCATACCCAAAGCAAAGCAAGTGTCTTAGTCCAGTTAGACTGCTATTAAAAAATAACATAGAGTGGGTGACTTTAGTAACAGCATTTATTGCTCACAGCTGAGGCCGGGAAGTCCAAGACCAAGGCACTGGCAGATTCGGTGTCTTGTGGAGGCCCACTTCCAGTTCACAGAAAGCTATCTTCTCACGTGTCCTCACATGGCAGAGAGGGTAAGGGAGCTCGCTGAGGCCTCCCTATAAAAGCATTAATCCCATTCATGAAGGCTCCGGACTTGTGACCTAATCACTTCCAAATACTATTCCATTGGAGAGTAGCTTTCAATACACGAATTTCGTGGAGACACAAACATTTGATCTGTGGCACAAATAATTGAGTGATTTTGCCGATTAAAAAAAATTAATGCAACATAAACTATGGGTATAATGATTACAACCAGGGTCAACCTGACCTTAACTCATCGAAATAATCAGATTCAGCTGGCCAAGAATGGTCCTATAACTGTATATGTTTATACAGAGGAATATAAATTCTTCTATACACATATACAAACACACACACACAGTATGTGTAGCATCCTAAGCCTTAGGTAATGTGTACACCTATATTTCATAGCTAGAAATGAAATTTTCTTTAAAATTAGTCTTTAACAAATGCTTAATAATGAATATCGGCCTTGCTTATAGTTAACTGGAAACCATAACACTGAAAGAGCAGGACATGATAGGATATGAGCAAGAAACAACTTGCCTGATACTTTTCCCCGGGGCACATTCAAACCCCACTTGTGGATTCAACCTTTCATTCAACCTTAGATGAAACCTTGGGTGATATCTTGGATTTCATACTTTTGCCTATCACTCCTTTCTCAAATTGTGGTAAAAAACACATAACATAAAATTTGCCATCTTACCCATTTTTAAGTGTACAGTTCAGTAGTGTTAAGTATAATCACATTGACGTGAAACAGATCTCCAGAAATTTTTTATCTGAAAAAAAAAGTTCTTCTGAAACTGTATGCCCTTTAAACAACTCCCATTTTTCCCTCCTCTCAGAATGGTGACCATCGTGCTATTTTGTGTTTCTGAATATGACTATTTCAGATACCTCCTGGAAGTGGGATCAGACAGCATTTGTCTTTTTTGAGACTGGCTTATTTCACTAAGCGTGATGTCCTCAAGGTTCATCCATATTGTAGCATGTGACTGGATTTCTTCCCTTTCGAAGGCTGAATAATAGTCCATTGTGTGTATATGCTGCATTTTGTTTATCTACTCATCCATTGATAGAAATCTGGGGTGCTTTCACCTCTTGACTATTGTAACTAGTGCTGCTATGAATATGTGTGTGCAAATATCTCTTCTAGACCCTGCTTGCAATTCTTTTGGATATATACCCAGAAATGGGATTATTGGATCATATTGTAGCTCTATTTTTAAATTTTTTGAGGAAACTTTATATTATTTTTTACAGCGATTGCACCATCTTACAATCTCACCAAGAATGCACAAGGATTTCAATTTCTTCACATTTTGGCAACACTTGTTATTTTCTGAGATATAGATATATAGATGTATTATATAAATATTTTCTATATATAGAGAGAAAATATATATTATATATATATATATATATATATATATATATATATATATATCCATTCAAATGTGTATGAGGTGTTATCTCAGTGTGGTTTTGATTTGAATTTTGTCTTCTTTTAAATAAAAGTCCTTTGCTTATTTTCAGCTCCAAAGAACAATCTCATTCTAGCAAATGTGATAAACAGAGTAACTCCCCTTCTCCACAAAGATGCCCTAATCCCTGGAAGTTGTGGTTATGTTATGCCACATTACAAGGAGGAGGTAAGATTGCAGATGGAATTAAAAGTTTCAAATAAACTCCTCCTAGGTTGCCAGTGACCTACCAGGTTGCCAGTGGAATTAAAAGTTTCAAATAAACTCCTCCTAGGTTGCCAGTGACCTCCCAGGTTGCTAGTGACTCCTCCAGGATTAGGAGAGATGGAGGCTCGGAGGCCTGCCCTTCCTAAAGGCAGATGCAACATGATGTTTGCATCTTCTTAGTGGAGCAGGTTCCCAATACCGATTCTTTCTCTTCTGTAGCATGTTGTGAGATCCTCAGTCAGTTATCCCCTCTGGGCCCTTGGGCAATCCTTGTCTCTGGCCAACTGCCACTTATCCCATCTTCAGCCTCTGCAGCCAATGGTAACCTCCAGCCTCCTTCTGCTGAGAGTCCCACCCCTTTGGCATAAAACCTTTCTGGACAGGTCTTTTCCAACAATCCCGAGGCCAGATCCTTCCCTCAGGTCCTCTGGGTTCACAAGAACACTCTGGCCTCCTTTCCCCACGTCCACCCAGAGTACATGTGCAGTTTTCTCTTGTTGCATATGTATCTTTGCTTGGCAATTCTAGCCACAGCCTTTGGCCTCCTCAGGAAAAAAAAAAAAAAACAGCTTAAAATTCGTTAATGTGACCGATTTTACTTCTTGAATTTCTTCTAAACAATAGCCTGGATTCATTCAGCATTTACTTATGATGGGTATTATGAATTACTTTTCTATTCTTGCTTTTAGGGATTTTGTCCAAGTTCATTCTTAGTTAGTCAACATGTGTTTATATGGCATATCTACTTGTTAAGTCAGAAATAGTTTCATGCAGTGATAATATGGTTGCAACTACAGTGAATAAAATCTTCAAAAGAACTTGGGAATTTTGAGATAATTCACATTTTTCCTTAAGTCATTTATTTTCTTAGAGCTATTTGCAAAGTATGTCTTCTTTGAACATTTCCCCCAAAGCCCTGCCATTTCTGACTCTAAATTCAATATCCGTGCACCATTTCTATAGAAGAAAAGAACGATTTACAAGAACTCGACTAATTCTAAGTAACTTTAGACACCTCTTCCTCTTTCCGTTTCCCTTGCCCAAGTTCAAGATCTTCTAGGGAGGCAAAGGATTTTCACATCATGAGAGAGATTATTGCAGATGTCATTCTTGACATAAGCTATCATTCTAAATCCCAATTTAACTTTCCAATTCAAGTTCAGGATAGCAAAACCAAAATTATCTTACAAATGAGAAATTCTCAATAGTTTGCCCTTTGTAGGTCCTCTCTTGGGGAAAACACAAGAAACCAATAACAGCTATAGACTGTTAAAAGAGAAGTGGGGACCTGGAAACAAGGAGAGGAGAGAGACTTTTCACTAAATATTATTTTGAACCTTTTGAATATTACACTATACAGTCTCAGTCCAAAAAATTTAGTTTTAAAATTAATAATTTGTATTTAAAAATAAAAAACTACCATTCTAACATTCAATTAAAGTTAGAAGTAGAAGTTACCTTTTGATATCAGAAAATAGAGCTTTAAAAGTTTTAAGCACAAATTGAATTGTGTATGTTATTAGACCTAGGACTTAAAATTGAGTTAAGCTTGTTAATTTTGGGGGGTTTCTTCTACTCTCTGCTCTCAGATTTCGTAAAATTTCAACAACAAAAAAGAGATAGCGTGAGTTTTGTGGGGAGGGAGTTGTCAAAAGTTATGTCTTACTGAGTGGTGAGTCTATTTCATCTTTTGTGGGGTGCCTGCCATCTACCAGGCCCTGTGTTGGGTGCCAGGAGACAAAGGTAATAAGCCCTGGTGCCTGCCCTGGAGAGAGACTTGCACATTGGAAAAAAGAAGGTGGTGCTTTCAATTCTCAGAGTTGGGGTGGAAGAAAGAGGGAAGCCTTATACTGAACACCTAGAGGAGACAAGAGGGCCTTGTAGCCAAAATAGAATCTACACTTAACACGGAAGCCACTAGAATCTGAAAACAAGGAGACGGGAGAGTGTAGTCAAAGATAAGTCAGGTCTCTGCACCCAAAGCAAAGTGGAAAATCAAGGCCCAATATTCCCAAGCAATCGATCCGGCTCTCAGTGACGATGAAATGATCACCCTGGGCCCCGTCATGCATACAGCAAATCTTAAAGGGAAGGCCCTGACTTCCTAAGCTCCTGCAGGGCCTTTCTAAACCTCAGCTCTTCTCACTTGTAAATCAGGAATAATGACACCTGCATTATAAAATTGTTGTGAGGATTTGACAGTGTATATAAAATGGCTTGCATAGTATCGAGAGCATAATTGTTGCCCGATACATGGTATCTCTTTTCTTTGTTGTTGTCATTCTTATCACTGTTGTTGTTACCAACAAAAAATATTGTAATGGTGAGTTGGCTCATTCCATCCTCATTTCACGCTCCTTTTGGGGTTACATCCTATACTGCCAAGTCTGAAACTAACAGCTACATTTCCCGGTGTGATGGCAGAGGGGTAGTAGATTGGGGAAGAAGGGGTTATCACTTTGTGAAGGGTATAAATGTCTAACTATTACATTGTTTCGTACACCTGAAACTAATAATAATTTTAAAAATCATGTATAGAAAGTTCTAAGAACTAGAAAATAAAGTCTGAGTCATTAAAAGGCATCCCCAGCAATCAAAATAACATGTAAAAATTATATCTGTAAATGTCACCTGTCTTTTGGAGTATCTATATTCCAAAAGAAAGATTGGCAAAATAAATGACAATGTAGAAGATAATTTGTAAACTACAACAACATTTCTTAAAAACAACTTTTATCTTTATTAACAATTGTTATCCCTTAACATATGTTCATTATAAAGACGCTATACGAATAATTAAATAAAAGGAAGAAATTAAACAATCATCTATAATCACTACCAAGAGATAGCACTTGTTAACATTTGGTATTTTAAAACAACCAAAAAACCTATATGTCCCAGACTCCTTTGCTCTTAGGGTCTGAATGCCAGTTTGGTGCCACCAATTCGAGGCAATCGTGTAAGAATTATAAAATGCAACATCTTCCTGTTGTTGTTTCCTTTGGCAAACAAAGTCACAAAGGTATGAGTGGCGTGAGGCAACGGGGGCAGTTGTGGAAGCAGCTGCTTGACCTCCAGATCGCAGCTGCTTGACCTCCAGATCACAGCTGCAGTGGTTTGCTCTTGACATCAATCAGTGGTAGCCCCTGATTTCCACTCCTTCAGCCCTTCCGGTGACTTTATATGCATCTAATTCCTGTATTAACTCCTTTCTGTTTAAAATACCTAGAGTGGCAATTCCTGTTTCTAGAACTGAACGTTGACTGATTCAGAAATGGATGTTCCGTGTAAAGAAGTTTCATATATAAACTCCTGTGAAAGAATTTATTTCATACTGCTGCCTCAGACTTGCTTAGATTTAAATAATGAGCTGTTTAAACCAGTTCACTGTTCTCCTCATTAATGCCATTTTCCTTGAGAGTTGTTGACATAACACAAAGTTTTCTTGGATCCTAAAGTTGACACTGTTTTTGTGGTGATCATAACCCATCCCTTGTTTTTCTTCATACTTTATTTGATTGAGAGGAAAATGGCCCCCGAGACAGTTTTGCCTCCTGGTATCCATTCTTCCTTCCTTTCTTAGTATTCAAAACACTAATTTTTACCTGGGGACCCTATTACTAAGCTAAAATTTATGCCCACTCTCCCTTAAAGCCAGACATAGCCATATGACTAAGTTTTGGCCAATTAGATGTAAGAAAAAGTGTTTTGTGTAACTTCTAGAAAGTGTCTTTAGAAGGAGGGTAGAGACCCTTCTTTGCCCCCTGCTCTTTCCTAGTGGCTGGAGTGTGAATGTAATGATAGGAGCAACAACAGCTATTTTGGGTCCTGAGGTAGCACACAAATCATGGCAAAGTAAAAGAGAATGAGCCTGTTGGCTGCCGAGCTGTCGCCTCCAGATTTCTTTTACATAAGAAAAAAAAATCGATCTCTAACTTTTTTAAGTCACTATTATTTGGTTGTTCTTTTGTTATTATATGTAGCCAAAGCTACCTCTAATTAATATAAGGGGAACAGCCAAATTTCTTAACTCCATATCAACCATGGACTCTTTCTCAGTGTCTAAAAACAAGTGCATTTTCAAAAGCTGCCCAACTACTGCAACACAGGAAGGCATCCTGCCAAAAATGCTGATCTGGGTTTAGAATTAAAGACATAAAATTATTTCAATGAGGACAAATCAATGTACGCAGCAGTGTACGTTGGTAAGCCAGATGAATAATTTTGACTTACTCATATTACTTTCAAAATCAAATCAAGGCACCAATTTTAGGTTGAGTAAAAGGCAAGTCCTGAACCCTAGCCAATGGCCCATTAGGACTAGAGTCATTGATTGAAAATGGCTGAGTTTTTGTTTAAACTGGCCCTTTGCTGTTCATCGTATGACCACAGCACAGTTGACAGCACACCCGATGGTATAATCTGCTCTGCAGCTCTCTATTCCAGACCCCACAGATCAGAGGGTTAAAACACTGGGCCAATGGAAAGATTCCAAAAAGCACCAGATTTAAAGCAAAGAAAAACACTCCACTCATCTTTTCCAAGCCTATGAATATCAGAGTTTGCATTACATGTAAGCTCAATAGATGAATAGGGACTGTTTTCCTTGCTTTGATATGGTTAACCCGTATGTCTTCTTGGTATATTAGAGAGTAACTTATAAGAATGGTAGACAGAAGAAAGAGAAGGAAAACCATGCCAATGGCTCTGGCTGGATTTCAAGATCACCAGGCAAAAGGGTTCAGATTTTAAAACAGCAACCAGAGTGGAGTGGTTGCCCTCTATGCTGAATAGGCAAACATTCTTGAGTATAATGATTATCCAAGTCCCAGCCAGAATCCTATACTTAACTGAATCTACAAAGGACAGAATTCAACAGCCAGCAAATGGCCAGGTGAGTGTTGACAGGCAGAGTGAAGAGGATCCCTTCTCCAACACTTAGCTGGGCCCCAAATACCACCCAGCATGGGGCTGGTGACAAACCACTCCCAGGCCAAGATAGGAGGAAATGTACAGCAGATGGTGACAAAGGAGGATATCTAGGACCTTTCTGCAGTGTCAAATTCTGCAACACTATTGCGATGATGATAGTGATGAATGTGGCAAAGGAGAAAGGGACAACGTATACAGAGGCCTTCACTATTGCTTCAAGCATCAGCCAATCCGAGATGTTGCAGTGCTCAGAAGACAAGTTCATTATCTTCAGGGCAACTTGGTTCCTACAGGAGAAAAGAACAATTGTGACTCTGTCTTAAAGCTTCTCACGTGCTTTCCCATGTGATCTTGTGTACAGTCTCAAGGAACAGATTGTATGTTGTTCAGTATAGAGGATGACAATTTTAGATAGTATTGACCTGGATCACAGAAACTCGAGAAATCATCTAGGGTCTTCTCTTTATTTCAGGGGAGCGGCCCATACTCAAACCATCTAAAAGGAGGGCTTGAAAGACGTACACTCAATACTCAGCAAATGGCTCAAAATCAGGTCAAGGTTTTACCTTTTATGCATCCTTGTCCATCTTTGATTATGAGAACTTTTTCATTTCACAGCACAACATTGCAAAAGTCAACTGATTAACCACCAAATACTGTGAACACCTAGTGCATGCAAAGGTCTGGGGAAGAAGTTCCGGCAAGCTGTGAGGAAGGCGGGAGAGTCTTTGATGTGGACACTTGACTTCATTTGGGTCCATCAGACATGAAAGGGAGATTAGCAATAATGATGACAATCATGCATGACGTTTACCGAGTACTTTCTAGGGATCGAAAACTGGTCTCAGAGCGTATTCCTCACTAGCCCGGGAGAATGTTTTCTTTTCCACCAAGTGGTTTTGTTACGCTTTTTCACAAACGGGGAAATGGAGGAGACTTGGAGAGGCTAAGTTACCTGCTCAATGCTGTGTGGTTATTGCATAAAAGGGCCAGGGTTTGCACTTGGGAGTACAACACTAAGGCCCACTCTCTCAACCACTGCAAGGAAATTTATGTCAAGTGCAAGGCCAAATGAATGTATTCTCTGAGGTCTTCTTTGGCCAATGTCATTTGATTGACCAACTGGACCCCATTTGTAGGAATATTGTCTCTGTTGTGAAGAAGCTGGAAGACTGCATGTCCAGGAAGGTGCTGGTATCTCAGGATTGCAGACGAACTAGGACCACGGAAATGGTATGACATGTGCAGCAGCCTCTTAGATCTTCTCAAGCATAACATGGCAATAAATGGTACTCTGCGTGGCAGGCTGGGAAACCCCAAATCACAGTATCTTTGTCGTCTCTGTGAAAGTTTGCTGTAGAGATACCAACTGTTGTTTCCCTACCTACATCCCACCCAAGGTCATGAGTCCACCGTAGCTTTGCTGCCTCACTTCCTCATGACCTATAGGATCACCTCCTCCTTCATCAGAATGGATTGGACCTGGGGTAGAGATCTGACTCATTCTGTAGACTGTGCTGAGTTAATCAGTCTGTCTCTTAAAAATTCAACCCAAGGATTTTCACACAGAGAATGTAGTCCAAGTGTGATGTTGTGTAAGTGACCTACCAGGGGATAGATTAGTACAAGGAAGAGACAGAGAGAAGTAGGAAAGAAGCAGAGATAAAAGATACCAGGCAGCCCCTGAGAGACCACAAAAGCCCTTGCAAGGCAAAGGGAACAACCTTGGCTCCCGAATATCCAGTTCCACAGAGATGTTCTGCACTTTCTGTCCTTGGGCTCTAAAAATATAACACACCCTTCTCGTATTTGAGCTAGTTTAAATGGGTTACTTTTCCTTTATTCTGACCCCTAGAGTCCAAAGTATATAAAACAGACCCTGGAGAGGTACAGTAAATGTTATTGATCTCCTAAAGGTCATATCACTGTAGAGACACAGTTATTACAACTTCCTGAGAATATCTAAAATGTCATAGCTCCTTACAAAATCCCTCACTGGAGGCATAATTTTTTTTCTATGTATTGTGTTGTGACCCTTTGTGGAGAATTTTCCCAGTTCTGATGGATTTTTTTTTTTTTTTTTTTTGCCATTGTTGTGCTTTTGAATTCCAGGCATTTATTTTCTCTACCCTCCAGCTCTCCATAGAGGAACAGAAATTGCAATAGTCATTTTCATTGTCAAACTCATCATCAAGCTTCTTTTAGTTTCACATTTTTCAATCAAAATCTTACACAAGAAACCCTCAATAATAAACAGAAAATGCACATCTGTCCACTTTGAATGCCTTCTCCTTAGGGCTCACTCCCATAGCACACCCCTGTAACTGTCCACAGGGCACCACCACAGAAACTGAAGGCCCCAGTGAAGACTGTATGAAAACCCTGGTAAAGTGG
Organism: Rhinolophus ferrumequinum; assembly: GCF_004115265.2. Taxonomy (NCBI): domain Eukaryota; kingdom Metazoa; phylum Chordata; class Mammalia; order Chiroptera; family Rhinolophidae; genus Rhinolophus; species Rhinolophus ferrumequinum. The sequence goes on from NC_046291.1 coordinate 7,943,371, forward strand.
AACAAACGTTCTACCCCTGGACTGAGAGTGAAACCAGATACCAAACGAGTCCGGGGCTGCTGCTGCCTGCGCCGCTCAGCCAATAGGCCGACACATGAGTCGAGTCATAGAATAAGTGTTTATTATCAAAGCACCGGTGGTCTGAGAAGGCATGGGGTTAACACCTCCAAACACTGTCTTAACATCCTCACACGGGCTTGGAGTATTAAATGGAAAATCTGGGCATTCCTCCAGAGGCTACATGGTGGTTCCGGGGGTCTGCATGGAGCCTCCCCTCTGGCCATGTGGCTCTCCAATGTGGTCATCACCCCAGGAGCAGTGATGACAGTGACCTGGAAAGAATGCCAGGCCATAGAGATTGTGACCGGCAAGCACGGGGGGCATTGTGACTAGCAAGCAAGCCTGTTTCAGGGTAATTATCTAAAGCAGGGAACTGGGACAGGGGACATCCTAAGCTCAGGAACTGGGACAGGGGACATTCCAAACTCAAGCCGCAGGGAGGGATTGATCAATTGTTAAGCTCTAGGGCAGGGACCTTGCAAGGCCTCTTTTGTGGGGGTCCCAGCCGGGCCCTGTTTCAAAGGAATCACATGAACTGGGCTCTGCGCCTAGATCTACTGCTGATAAGGGATGTGACTGGATATTGAAATCATTTCACTTGTCTGGTCCTTGGTTCCTTACATCACAGCCATGCAGCTTCACCAAGCTCCACATCTTTTCTCTCTGTATTTGTAGAGTCATCTTCACCCACATCCCCAGAGACCGACTCTTAACTTGGGCCTGGAGTATCTGGGCTTTTACCTTATTCTTGACAACGAGATCTTCATCTTTTCCCCCATGCTGGAGCCATGACTAGAACCCCCAGTTCTCTAGGACAGGGCCTGCCTTATCCTGCCAGGCTCCCTCTCAGGACCTGAAGCCCCAGACTTAGAGTGGCCACTGCTGGCCGACTCCACAATGGTGATAGCCTCCCTGTCTGCTTGGGCCTCCCGACAACACCCACTCCTGGGCTCAGAGTTGCCAGATTTGGCCAAATTGATGGGTTATATTCCCCATTACTCAGTCTTGCTCCCCACCCAACTTTCTTCCCAGAATCCCAGTCATCAGGTAACATTCCAGCTGGATTCCCCCTTTCTGCTCAGCATGACCTCTCAGCACAGGAGTGGGGTCCACCTGTCCCTGCCCCCCACACACTTGTCTAGTTCATTTGACCTCCCCCCTAGCAATGAGTTGGGCTCAGCCCATCTGTGTTCTAAGACTCGAAACCCTACACTGAACATGACAGACTGTCATTGTGATTCCTTCGGAATGAAATGTTTAAAACTGTCCTTTATCCCCCCGAGTTCCTGCAGCTGCAGCTATGATAAAGGTGAGACCCCAGACCCCTCCCTCCAGATCTGCAGTGTTTTCAAGGAACTATTTATTGAGACCAGGCAAGGACTACTTTTCTTTAGTTTTCTAATATGTGTAACACACTAATCAATGTGGCACACTGTTTCATCATTATTCTTGACCAATCTTCATTGAGCATTGAAACATACGACGCATAATCCTAACCAGTGCTGTGAAAAGCTGGTAAAACACAGTCGCTGACATACACAAGCTTCTTGTACAGTGGAAGATGCAGGGTACAATGTAATACATAATACTAACCAAAAACATCATGTCTAGTTTTACTCATTTACCAAATGGAAAGCTGGGTGTGCTGCTGAAGGGTTGTTTAGCAATAGGGGGATGGCTGAGTCAGTGAGAGAAAGCTCCTGGGAGGAGGCGAGACTCAAATCTGACCTTTCAAGAATGAAAACTAGAGCAAAGCAGGGTCAAAGGTGAGGCGGGGAGCAGAGAGGAGAGGTTCAGATTCCGGGCAACAGAAAACAACGGGAGCCAGGGTGGGACCTTCCCTGCTATGTTCATGGGACAATGAACACTGAACACTGGGCTTCGGTGGAGAGAGGGTTTGTTTAAAGGACGGACAGACTGAGGCCAGGACCTGATGCTGCGCCCAGGGTTAAAATTTATTTTGTAGGCAATAAGGAGACGTGCATGATTTAAATTAGGAGCAGCACATGCCACACGTTAAGAGCCAACATGAGATGGCATTTTATAGGAGCGCTGCCCAGCAGGTAGCCGGGCAAAAGAGACATCTGCACAATGAACATTGCTCCCATAGCAGGCGGCTTAGAATACCTTTTATACACATGGAATCTCCAGGAGGGCTGCGAATCTGCCAAATCAATGAGGGCTAGGACTATTGCCTTTTCATCTGTTTATGAGACCTCAGAAAGATCAGTAATTTATTCAGGATCATGCAGCCAGAAAGAAATCTCCCAATCTCCAAATTCAAATCCCTTCTCAAAGGTATATTAGCATATCAAGAACTCATGGCAACCAAACCCATATAATAAACCCTCATCTATTCATATTACTTCCACTTATGGACAGTTCTTAGAGTCTTTTCTTCTTCTGAAATTCTAAAATGGGGAATACCTGTTTCCTTCTAGCCCAAAATGCTATTTTGGCTTCAGCTTTGAAATAAAACCCTGGAGCTAAGAGACTTCAGCAAAGAATTACATTATATCCACAACGGCCCTGATAAAAACAGAATGAATCAGCCACCACCACTCCCTGCAAAAACCCTGCAGGAAGCAGATGTGTGGGAAGAGCTGGATTGGGTATTTACAAGATCAGGAAACACTCGGAACTCGTCCCTAGTTGTTGTCCCTGCTTCCAACTTAGGACCAACCAGAGAAAGCCAAATATGGACCCCTAACCAATCACATAGTACACCCCACATCTAGTTGGCCACCTAGGGCTGCGCTAGGCCCACAGCTGCCAGTCAGGGCAAACCTGGATCCTGAACTTTTCCCCCCAAAGAGCTTTCCCACACCTCTGTGTGCCTTTGAGTCTCTACTAAAATGCAAGTAATGGTCGCTGGTTCCCTTGCTGTAGCGAGCTCTGCGTAAATAGCCTTCGCTTTTCTCCTTTGGTTGGTCTTTGTTTATCTCCGTGTCCAGATGAAAAGATGGTGTCAGAGGTTCCCCAACAGGACATGCGTGTGGAACCACTCCTCCAGGGAGCTGAGGAATCTGTGGGAGCCCATGCTTCCTCTTCATCCTGTGGCCCTCCTGGTCAGCAGCAGGGGCATGTCAGGAGTTTGGGCTGAGTGAGGCAGGTCCTGTTCCTGAAGGATCGACTGCTACTTTGGTTTCAGTGCGACATCTGGTCACAGAGCTGAGGGGATTTCCCACTTCTCTCACCTCTGAGGGTCCACAAAGCAACCATTCCTGAACAGACGCCCTACTTCAGATGAAAATCGAGAGAGCTTTGGTGTGTACTAATGTGGGCGGAAGGCCTGAAAAGGAACATACAAAAGAGATATGACACAGACAAAAGATAATAGTAGGTAACATGTGCTTATTGTTCCCTGAGATGGGTCTAGTGAGGGCTGAGGGCTGATTTCTTTAATTCACACGACAAGCCTCTAAAGTAGGCACTAGCTTTATTCCCATTTTTCAGAAAAGAAAACTGAGGGACAGAGGAAGGAAGTAACTCAACCAGGGTTAATTGGCTAATGACAGTCCTACTGGAATTTGGACCAGGTAGTCCAGCCCTGGGGGCCACTCTCTAAACCACTGGGTCATGTGCCCCTGTCTATGAGGGTTGATATTCAAAGGCTGAGAAGGGCTCCCCACACTTTCTCTCAGGTTGTTGCTGGGTAATGGTGAAGTCTGGCTTCAAACTGAGTTCTTCTGATTTCTGAGATGATGTTTTGTTATTATTGTTTGTTGAGTTTTTTTCCTAACAGTACCATATTGAAGTATGTGAATTGAATTCTTCAAAAAATAAAAAATAACTGGGCAGGTGCTATGGTCTGAATTATATCCTGCCCCAAATTCCTATGTTGAAGCCCTAACTCCCAGAACCTCAGTGTGTGACTGTATTTGGAGACAGGACCTTGAAAGAGGTGATTAAAGTAAAATGAGGCCATCGAGGGAGGGGGACTAATCCAATCTGACTCGCGCCCTGGTGTCCTTGTAAGAGGAGATAGGGACACACAGACAGAGACCCATGACATGTGCGTGCACAGAGAAAAGACTGTGAAAAGGTAGCAAGAGGATCATCCACAAGCCAAGGAGAGAGGCCTCAGAGGAAACCAACCCTGCCAGCACGTGGATCTTGGACTTGCAGCCTCCAAAACTGTGAGAAACTAAGTTTCTGTTGTTTCATCGCCCCGGTCTGTGGTGTTTTGTTATGGCAGACCTAGCAGACTAATACAGCCTGGGAAAGCAGCTTTACTTCCACTGTACTTACAGGTCGCTGACAGTGGCTTCCTGTGCATCCAGCTAGACTCCTCCCAATACCTACCCCTGGGAATTTCTGAAGAAGAACCCATGTCTGATCTCTGGGCGCTCAGTCAGTGCCATGGTGTCTGCCTTGGTCAGGGCCAGTATCTGATGGAAAGAACTCATCAGCTGAGAGCAAACTTCAGAAATGATTTCAAGGGCTCAGTGGCTGCTGGCAAAAAGCCAATGAGAAGTGGATACTTCCAGAAGGGCTCTTAAAACCCTCTCCAAATGACCAGCCCTCCTCCTTTCCCACAATAAACATGTCCCCTTCTCTTGAACCGTGTCTTCCCCTTTGCTCTTATTGTGGCCTTACTTCATTGGTGTTTTAAAAATCACTCTAGTCTGTGAGACTTCGGGGATCTCCTCTGTTTTTCTCCCCAAAGCGGGCAGGAAGGAAGGGAGGCAACCCGTGTTTACTGAGAGCCAGGCACTCAACATCAAGAATAAGCACTTAGTAAGTGTTAGCCCTTAATCATCTGGAAACAGCTCTCACAGGGGACGTGACACAGAGAACTGGGTGAAATTACAAAGCCTATGTAGGAATATGGTGTGACTTCTGAAGACAGAAAAATAACGCATTTTTCTAATGAGTGCAGTTAACTTTTTGAGTGTTAACCTGCCTTTTTTATAAAAAGGGAAATTCTCCATCTTTGTCTTCCATTTTTTTTAGAACAAAATTTTGATCTACAGATATTATATATCTAAGTACTCAAAGGATTTATTAATCTAGAGACCCACTATTTTACTTTAATGAAACCTTGTACTTTTCTAAAGTACTTAATGCTTTAAAACACATCTCAAAAAAACAATGTGCATGCTCATGTTTACTAAGCACTTTGAGATTTTGAAACACCAGGTACGTGAACAAAGTCAGGATGAAACAAATCACTAACCTGGAGTAAAAATAAATATTCAAGAAGGAAGTACTGGAAAGAAGGTAGCTCATAAGAATAGTCATGAAGCTCTTTTTCATTTTATAAGTTAGATAATGATAAGTGTGTATGATCCACCTTATTACAGTAACAGTGACATCTGAGTGACCAAAGAGGACACCATTTAATGACACATCTCACTGTCCTATCTGCAAACAGAAATAAGGAATAGGCGACATCCCAGGATTTCAGACAAAGACTGTTCCGTACTAACTATAATGATGTCATATGTGACATAACTTTTTCCTAAATCTTAGAAACTTAAATACTGAATTTATATGAAATTATGGTATACTGATTAAAATAAAACAGTCATTCAATTCTACTTGGCTGGAGCTCTCCACATTGGCATGGGACTAACCAAGAAACGAAAATGGCAGAGATGGACATTTATTCAATCAGCTGGTGAATTCCAGCTACCTGTTCCCCCCGCATGGATCTAAGAGCTGGAGATCCATGGTTACACAGTAACCAACCCTGGCCAAGTGTCTGACGTCATGGCGCTTACACATTCCTGAATCTTCTGACAGTTACCTCGCAGGTTACTACCTGGCCTTTCTTCTTTCTTCCCCATCTCTTCAGACGCCAAAGGTCAAGATGATATCTAAAAACCGCAAAGAGCAAACTGCCATCTATAACATATACTGCTGAGAAAATGATTCATTGCCAATACTATTTCCCAGAATCTGAGAGGTTGTTGTCTTTGATCTATTGGTTTTCCTCGAACAGAAGAGTTCATCTTGTAGCATTTACTTTTGAAATATGCTGAAGCTACTTTAGTGCTCCATTACATAAACTAGTTAAACGAGATTAGTAAGCTAGTTAGAAGTTAATTTACCTGTGTACGACTTTAACATCATTAAAGCTTACAAAGGGATACATAGCAGCCAAATGGTGAGTTTTGCGTTTTGCTGGTAGGCAATCCTCTACTCCAGAGTCAATGGTTTTCTTTCATGGCACAGTTAAGAGAGTCGCCCCCATCCTAAGAAGTAAGACACACCCTTTCTGTCTCAGCAGACCACGGCTGGCTTTCACCATGAACCAGATGCTTCATCATCAGTACAACTTGGCAAAGTACAAACCAGCAGATTCCAAGAAGCGCTTTGGTTTTCTCCCCCTGACTTAGCACTGGGGATTATTGTCAACTGTCTGTCAGGTTTAATTCTATTTCCCCAAATTAAGGTACAGTTTAATTATAGCTATTCTTACTAGCCTTGTTCATGTGCTGTGATTTGCTTCCCCAATGAAAAAGAACTCCCTTAGTTTTGACACCTACATACAATATACATTGCTTGGTTAAATGCTCCTGTCTTTATTAGGTATCTTTGTACAAACGTATTACACATGTGATGCAAAGTCAGCTTTCTAGACCTGAAAACTGTATGATTTTAAATAAATCTTATAATTGAAAGTGAAAATTCAGGGAATGCCTTAACCTTTTACCTGTTCTGAGAACTTTTACTGAGCACATAACTGATTACTAACTTGAACTTCTACTTAATTATTGTATAATTGATTTCTCTCAATTGTCAGAACCTCTGCAGTTGTTTATAAAGTTTCTTTGGCAGAGATATAAGCCCATCTGCCACAGCAAATTTCTCTATTACCATTTGAATGGGCTTGCATTTTTCCATAGCAAAGTCCACTTACATCAAGTTATGAAAGTTCTTGATCATTTTCATTAGCATTTATATTCGCCTTCTAGGATAGGCATAGAATTTTGAATCTCATTTGTAGAGAAAATGGCTATTTCAATACTTATCCTTGTAATTATTTTTAAACATGACAATTATACTTATCTTTTTATTCGGTAGACTTACATATATATATATATATATATATATATATATATATATATATATATATACGTCATTAATGCTATTTTTGCAAACACTATTTGTAACTGTATTTTGTATTTTTCAAAAGAACTCATATTCTAAGTACTGGTGACAAAGAAGAATATTAACTTTAAATACCCCAGCTATATTATCATTAAACCATTTTGGAATGGTCCAAAATTTTTAATCAGAATTTTAAAATCCACACCCATATTCTAATGTCTCCATGTCCACATTCACTCACTCATTCATTCATTCATTCATTCAATAAACATAGTTGTGCACCTATCTACATGTGTCAGACACTGTGCTGCTAAATGCTGGACTTGCAAAGATGAATGAAATATGGCCTCTGTCCTCAAGAAACTGACTTCATTGATTTGGAAGTGGGAGCACCAATGAACATGGGTATAATTTATGAGACGGTAAAAATGTAGATCAATTTCACATATTTTTGAATTGGAGAAAATGTATGAAAACCACAAACCTCTGGTTAGAGAAAGGTGAGTTCTTTCCCCTTTTCCCAAGAAGAGGATCTAAGGAAGGTATTCTTCCTTCTCTTGATGAACAACCAGAGTGGGAAATGTTCAGATGAGTCCCAGGCAGTATAGACAAGGGGCTAGCAGGAGAAGATTCCTGGAAAAAGCAAGGACACCAAAAAGTTTAGTAAGGCTGTTTGAGAAACACAGAGAGGGGTAAAGAAGCTTTCTAGAAAATCACAACTGCACAAAAAGGCTGGCACTGTGGATAGGAAATGAGGGCAAATCTGATCAAAGAAAACTTGTAGATAACGCCTAAAGAAGGAAAACAGTTAAAAAATAATCTCATTAAATGAAATACATGTTTGAAGGAGACAGTTAGCTAGACCAAGATACTGGTCAATGTTGGGGTTTGACCCAAATGATAAAGAGCTTTTCAATACCATCCAGATGCAGACATATGGAGAAACTACCCCAGCAGTCATCACAGGGATTTTTAGAATACGACACAACTGGATGAACCCAGGTGACAACACAAGTGCAGAATGCAAGGCTTCCTGGGAAGTGAGGGTGGGCCTTAGATAAAGCTGAGAAGTATAAATCTCAGTGGTGTGTACCCAACAAATGCATGGTTGTGTCACTCTTGTCTAGTGAGACTTGCTCCAGCACTCAACGAACCTTCCAACAGAACCTTTTCACTACCTGCCTGGTCACTCAAATCCTCCACATCCATTGGGTCAGGCCCACACAAAATAACAGAATATGGAATTCTTCACTGCAGCAAACTCAGCCAAAGAATGAGGTTCACATCGCCATTCCCTGGTTATTGCTAATTTCCTATAACTTGAGTATCTACCTTGTTTCAGACTCCCAGCCTGCCCTGAACTTAAGTGTGTGTTTGTCACTGAATCTTGACTTCATAAATTCCTGGCCTCAAAACATTGAATATTAGTTCTGGATGATCCAGGACTAGAGGCTACATGATGCTATTTGTTCTTTTAAAGTTGTCAGAGTGGTGCCATGTAAATCCTGGACCCCAAGGAAATACGACCTGGTCAGAAGGCAAGTACACCTATTGAGGGAAGTGCAGTCTCCAGACAGAGGACCATAGGTGATAAAAGATGAGTCAGAGTGAATGCGGGCCAGACTGGAGATTTCAGTTTGTGTGACCAGAGTTGTAAGAATCCACATAACCCAAGAGGGATGTGCCATCTCCAGGTAGCCCTCCTGGAAACAACGCATCCTACCCTAAGACTTGGAGATGGTGTGCTGACAACATTAAGTAAGATGCCTCATTGTATAACATCAGAAGGGGACTGATTTGATCCTGGAAATGTAATCCCTGGAAACCATTCAGTGTATTTGTAGGCTCAACAGGAATATAGTAAAATGACAGCTGAGAATAAAAGGATGCGTGTCCCCTTGGAAGCCATGAAAACCAAAGAGTAAGAAGCTAACGATGCATCACCAACATTGAAGAAGGAAAGGGGCCCTGATTAATGTAATAGCCTGATCCACTTAACAGCAGATTCCGTGAGCTGAGGGATATTCATGAGGCTGCCACAGAATTGTTATTTTATTCAATGAGTACCCACTATGTGTCAGAGTACTGTGAGAAGTGTCTCTAGTGAGTTCAGAGAAAACATAAGACAGAATCCCGACTTTTGTGGAGCTCACAGTCTTTTAGGGAAGATAGATATGTAAGCAAATAATTGTAATAGGATCAGTTGAAGAGCTATAATTCAAAGTGCCATGGAAACCCAGAGGAGGGAGTCTAATATTCCTGGCAGGCTCAGGAAAATTTCTCAGAGGACAGTGACTCTAAAAAAAAAAAACAATTCATGCATCCAGCTAGCCGGCTTTTCATTCATTCATTCATTCATTCCATCTGTGTTGAGTACCTCTGACGGTTCTAGGTGCTGTGTATATGACACTGAACAAGGCAAACAAGTCCTTACTTGAGTGAAGTTTACATTCTGGTGGGACATGGATGACATTACCAGTAGAAAGACAGAATAGTTCCTTAAAACCATCCAATATCCCCCTTCTGGCCTCATTTCTTCTCCCACATGTATTTTCCAACTGAGACCAGAGTGCCCTGCCCACTCATATTGGAGCATTTCAATCTTTTTGGTAAGTATAGCTTTCATCATGAAACTAAAATGCCAGCTTATTACTTACTATCACAGTGGAAAAATTCCAGAAGGGCAGGCTCAGATAAAATCAAGTTTCTGAAAATGCAGTGCTAAGAATCAATTCCAAAGAGAAATAAAAATGAGAAATGGGATGTCCAGGCTGCCATGAAAAATCCTTACCTTACTTTCCCGATGAAGGTCTTTCCTGCCAGTGGAAAACTGAGTTCTCTTTTCCAGGGAAAGGTACATGGAAGAGAAGAAGGCGTTTCTTCGTGGATCCCAGGAAGAACTCCCAACACCCAGCATCTAACAGAAGTGAATCAAGGGGCATGACCCACTTGGCATTCTGCCAGGACCCTGAGCCTTCAGAACTGGGGCCCCTTCACTGGCGCCCGCAGCCAGTGTCACTCTGTGATTCACAGTGTAAAGAGCTGCAGGACCTCAGAGACAGTCAGGGACTCTGCAGTGGCCACTTCCTGAAAGAACACTCCGCACTTTCTCTCCATGAAGGAAGTGGGGCAACCTGGGGCCAGCGCCTCCGCTTCTGCAGACAGGGACCCCTCTGCCAAGAGATGCATGCTCTCTGTACCTTTTCTGGGGTTGGGACCCATTTCATGGTGTTTAAAGGTGACAAGAGAACATGTCTCTAGAGAAAGCTAAAAAGTTTCCCCAGCCTAACATAAAAGGAAAATTCAGGCCACTGCAGCCAGTGGTTTTAAGCCAGACTAGACTTCAAAGATCTCAGATTACTCCTGTAGAAATGACCACAATTTCATAACAGAGGCAAGAGGAAGTTAGAAGTTTCTACAAGGCGCAGTTGGTATCATTCTGAAAACTCATAGTTCCTGTTTGCCAACACATCTGCTTTAAATCCCTCAAGCTACTAATTATAAGTGTTCTACACCAACCTTTCCTCATATTTATAGCCTTCGTTTCTTTTTGAAGTTATTCAAGTAATATGTGTTTGTTGTCAGAAATGTAAAATACTGATAAGCATGAAAAAGAAAACTTAAAGTTCCCCATAATTCCACCACTTGAAGATAACTGCTTGCTGGCACTTTGCTGTACATCCTTACGGCCATTTTTCTGTGGTGAGGTGAATCTTAGGATGAGCTCTCAACATCCATTCCACCCCACACCGTTGAGGAACATCTGTGCAATTTTACTGGGATTAACCCCATCCCCAACTCTGATGCAGGTCCTGAGTCCGCTGCACTAAATTACAATCATTTCATGCCCTTGACACAGTGTTTATTTTAGGGACGAGCACCGCCAGGAACAGCACAGGATCAGGATGGTCCAATAAGAGGGAAGCCTCGGATTCCTGACAAAGGATGAGGCAAAGACATTCCTTCTCTGGGCTTACACAAAACGGACCTGGGTGCGGTTGGCAGCCATCGTGTCACAACAAGACAAACCACTTTCAGGTGAAAACTGATGGTTCAGGAGGCAAAAGGGAGATATAAAAAGAAATTCAGTTTTTAAAGAACTTTCTAAGCTGCTAAATTAAATTGACACCAAAATCTGTCTTACTTCTGGAGTTCCTAGTTATATGAACCAATAAATTTGCTTGCTAACGTCAGTTTAAATTGAGTTTTCTATTACTTGTAACTGCACCCTAAATGCACCCTAAATGACTCATGTTGATATTTTTATAAAGATGTTCATATTTTTTATAACTTCTTATTTAAACATACATCATAACCATTTTTCCTTTTCAAGATAAACACACTTTACAAAATTACTAATTGCCACAGAGTAGTCCATTATAGGGAGACATTAAATTACTTATCCAATCCCCTATTGTGAGGCATTTGCATTGTTTCCGGGTTTTTCCGTATTATATAAACAATTCTGTGTTGAGTCTCCTAAATATTAGAGAACATGTTTATTTCCTTAGGACACATTTCTAATGTTGAATTTCTGAGTCAGATTATGTTCTTCTTAAAAGGTTTTTGATTCATATTGCCAAATGGCCCTCCCAAAAGGTTGTTTCAATTATGTTCTAACCGACAGAGCATGAGAATGCCCAAAAAACTCCCTCTCTCCTCCTAGTCCAGAACTCTCAATACATATCGTTTCAACACAAATAAAGTCTCTGTCTATATGATAAATAGTATCCCACTGATGTTTAATTTATATTTTAAAAAACCATATAGAGTGCTTAGAGTGTTTATTTTTCATATATTTATTGCTTATTGTTTTTCTCCTTTTCTGAATATCCACTAACATCCTTTTCCCATTTTAAATTGAAGCACTTGTTTATTTCTTAAAGATGTGCAAGAGCTGTTAACATATTAAGATGATTAAGCATTTGCCTATTATATATGTTACAAATCATTTTCACAGTACACCATGTGCCTTCTAACTCGCATTTTTTACTGTTCTGACATTTTAATTCTAGTTTAGTCAATCAATCTTTCCCTTTCTTGTTTCTGCCCTTTTTGTGTCATTCTCCAACCAGAGAACTCACAGTCATCCAGGTTCAGCCTCTGCTCTTGTGATCGGGCATGAACAGCAACAACACCCATGCTTGGGATGCCTGAGATTCTGAACCCTGGGGAGGTATCCCAGGAGTTGTCTGGACCCCTCCACCACTGACAGCTTTTCTCTAGCCTCCTTTGCAGTGAGGTGTGCTTTGTGATTAAATTATGGCAAATGGAATGAGAGCAGATGTGATGTGTGCAACTTCTGGGCTGTGCTCTTTAGAAAGGGAAACGCCTTGTTCTTTGAGTTTCATTCCTTCCATGGGTTGGAGTAAAGAAATGGTGGTGATGTTATAGATGAGTGCGATCCCTAGGGATGAGACAGCACAACTAGAAGGAGCCTGGGTGCCTGACATTGTAGCAAGTCCTTATCTTCTACACTGCTTATAACTGGACTGTTTTGTGACTGAGAAATACTGTAATACTTCTCTGTTGTGCACGTCACTGTTATTTTGGGTCTTTACTACAGAGTCAAACCTGCATCTAACTTAAACAGTAACACATGACCCTATTTTACAAACACACACACACACACACACACACACACACACACACACACACACTGGCATAAGAGAAGATGGAGAAAATTACTGTTAACATTAATTAATTCAGGTAATGGGATTGTAGGAATTTGGGGGGAAGTTATGAACTTTTTGTTGACTATTGAATTTTTTTTTTTAATCCATGTAGCTCTGATTCAGTAACTCACATTACCCCAAATGATTAAACATTTTTTAAAAATAGCCTCATGGGGTGGCTGGTTAGCTCAACTGGTTAGAGCACGGTGCTGACAACACCAAGGTTGCCGGTTCGATCCCTGCATGGCCAGTATGAGCTACACTCTCCTTAAAAAAAAATAGCCTCTACACTTAAAATCACAGCCCTAGACTTTATGGATAGAAGAAAAGTGTAACTGAGGAAAGGGTGCAAAAATTATGACAGGTGGAAAAGATTTATTCTAACAGAATTGGCTGATTTAAAATTGTATCATTCGGGGCCGTCCAGTGGCTCAGGCGGTTAGAGCTCCATGCTCCTAACTCCGAAGGCTGCCGGTTCGATTCCCACATGGGCCAGTGGGCTCTCAACCACAAGGTTGCCAGTTCAATTCCTCGAGTCCCCCAAGGGATGGTGGGCAGCGCCCTGTGCAACTAAGATTGAACATGGCACCTTGAGCTGAGCTGCCACTGAACTCCCAGATGGCTCAGTTGGTTGGAACGCATCCTCTCAATCACAAGGTTGCAGGTTTGACTCCCACAAGGGATGGTGGGCTGCGTCCCCTGCAACTAGCAATGGCAACTGGACCTGGAGCTGAGCTGTGCCCTCCATAACTAAGACTGAAAGGACAACAACTTGAAGCTGAACGGCACCCTCCACAACTAAGATTGAAAGAACAACTTGACTTGGAAAAAAGTCCTGGAAGTACATACTGTTCCCCAATAAAGTCCTGTTCCCCTTCCCCAATAAAATCTTTAAAAAAAAATATTGTATCATTAATAGTGAATGTATGTTTTATAACTACTATGGACCAGTATCCAATGACATCTGTCTATTTCTTTTCAGATGTTCATTTTTATTTTTTTTAAAAGTTTACTGGAAAGTTATTGCAAAACTACTGGATTCTGAGATATCACATATAATGTCTATCTCAATATAATGTTTTTCCTATACAAGGAAAAATAATTATAATAATTTTAATACACATATGGTGAAAAGTTCTTATATTTTAAAAAGTTCTCATAAATTTTAAATATTCATTCACCTATGCCTATAAACATTCAAATAAGTTATTTTAAAAATATATGTATAGGGTGGCCGGTTAGCTCAGTTGGTTAGAGCGTGGTGCTGATAACAACAAGGTTGCTGGTTTGATCCCCACTGTGAGCTTCACCCTCCTTAAAAAATAATAATAATAATAAAAATAAAATATATATATATATGTGTGTGTGTGTATATATATATATATATATATATATATCCCTTTCACTCATAGAAAAAGATTCAAAATGATGCACAACAAATTTATAATCATGGTTATTTTCCAGTAGGAGTTTTGGGTTAGTTTAGGGGGAAGGAGGGAGTTGGAGGTAAACTTTGACCTTTTATATTAATCAGGTTTGTATTGTTTGTACTTTTATGATGAGACTGACTCACATATTGAATCTATACATTTGAAAAACAATATAAAAATTTTAAATAAAGAGTGGGAAAAATGAACTAAAAATATTCTTAATTAATGAAATTTATTTAATGAAAATAATGAAATTAATTAAATGAAAACTATAGCTTGTGATTTTTCAGGGATATATTTGAGCTGTTTGATAAAAATGGGTATATTATATAAGATGATTTCCACTACATACAACAGAAAACCCAACTCCAATAGACTTGGGCAGCCATGAAAATCTTTTTCTCACCTAACAAGGAAGTGTTGTGTACACATCAAGGTTGGTCACGTCCCTGGCTCAGTGTGGTTCTCAGGGTCCAGGGTCCTTCTGTCTTTTTGCTTTGTCATCCTCCACATGATGATGGCTGCTTACCCTCATTCCAGCTCCCCTCACAAGATGATCATAACGATTTCTGGTATCATACCTACACATTACAACATGTGGAAAGATATGGGCCTTTCTTCCTGTGTCTTCTTAGGACAGAGAGACCTTTCCTAGAACTCCCAGAGCCAATTTCCCTCCAGCTTCGTTGGCCACAACTAAGTCACAAGCCCTTTCCCAAACCTTGGCAAGGGGCAAGGAATTGCTACTTTTGGATTAGACTACTTGTCAACCACAAGAGAGAAACATACAGGAACTGAGCAAAACAGTGAGCCTTCCTAAAAATTATCTGTTCATGAGTATGTTCGTAGATCAGAAAACTCAATATTGTTAAATTCTCCCCTAATTGACCTATACATTCAATGCAATTCCAAACAAAACCCCCACAGGCTTTAAAAAAAAAAACACTAGAAATGAACAAGTTGATTCTAAAATTTAAATTTAAATGGAAAAGCAAAGGACCTAGAATACGCCTGGCCCTTGAACAACACAGAAGTTAGGAGCACCTACCAACCACACAGTTGAAAATCCACATGTAAATTTTGACTCCCCAAAAACTGACTTGTCCCTTGGTGTTCATGGGAGATTGGTTCCAGGACCCCCCACAGATACCAAAATCCATGGATGCTCAAGCTCCCGGTATAAAATGGTGTAGATCGATGCATACCGTCAGCCCTCCACGTCACGGTCTTCCAGCTGTGGATTGAAACCTCGACTCGTACCTTGAATCATATACAAAATTCAACTTGAATGGACCACAGACGTGAGTGTAAATCCAACAACTATACAACTTCTAGGAGAAAAATCTTGCAACCTTAAGTTAGACAAATATTCCTTAGATAGGACACAAAAAGTTCAAACCATAAAATAAAAAGTGAATAATTTTTTTTAGTACTTAAAACTTCTGCTCTTTTAAGTCTTACAATTTAACAATTAAAGGACCAGTAACCCAGTTTTTCAAAAGGTATAGGATGTGAATAGACATTTCTCCAAAGAAAACAAACAAATGGCCAAAAAGACATGAAGAGATGCTCATCCTTAGGAGTCAGTAGCAAATTAAAACTCAATGAAATACTACTTCAAACCCACTAGGAGAGCTATAATCGAAAAGACAGATAATAACTAGTGTTGGAGATGATATGGAGAAATTGGAACCCTCATACACTGTTGGTGGGAATGTAAAATGATGCAGCTGCTTTGGAAAACAGTTTCGCAGTTCCTCAAAAGGTTAAACAGAATTACTAGAGATTACCCATGAAAACAAATGGGAAGCAGGTAGGATTGTTGTGTCACTGGGAGTGAAACAGAGACACTATACTCTTCAGGCATCAGTGACCCAGTGTCCCCAGGAAGCTGTGTGAAGACTTCAAACCAAATAGTTTACTTTTGATCAAGTCTTCCACACCTGTGTTGGAGTATAATTTTTTCCTCTGTAACAAAGTACATGCAATAAAATGTCATTTCATGGTTTTTCACTGAAGTATGACCTAGAGGCCAGTCTAACAACAAAAGGGACTGTAAGGCAGATGGCATTGTCTTGATTGTTTTTATATTTTAAAAGTAAAATACAGACTTAATTAGTTTTTGAATTAAAGAGAAATCTTATTTCTTAAAAAAAGAATTACTATATGACCCATCAATTTCATTCCAAGGTATACACTCAAAAGAAATGAAAACATCTGTGCACAAAAAAACTTGCACACAAACGTTCATAGCAGCATTATACTTAATAGCCAAAAAGTGGAAACCATCCAACTGTCCATTAACTGGTGAATGGATAAACAAATCTTGGTATATTCATACCAAGAACACTACTCAGCAATAAAAAGGAATCGTTATCCTATAGTAATACCCACTCACACAGACAATTTCGTAAATTCAAAAGCATTATGCCAAATGAAAGAAACCAAACACAAAAAGATACCTAGTACATAATTCCATTCATATGATATCCCGGAAAAGCCAACTGTAGAGACAGAAATCTGATCATTGGATGCCAAGAGTTAGGGGTGGGGGAAGGGATGGCACAAAGGGGTGGAAGGGAGCTTTTATGTTTTGATGGAATTGTTCTATGTCTTGGTTGTGGTAGTGATTGTACAACAGTGAACATTTGTTAAAACTCAGAGAAATATATGCTTCAAAGGGTGATGTTTTTATTGTATGTAAATTGTACCTCAATAAATCCATTTTTAAAACTCAACTACATTATTATTGAAACTTATATTTTTAATTTTGGGAGATTCCCACAAAGAAGAAGGAAAGCCAGGTACATTTACTTCCTCAAAACTTACATTCACCATTTTCTAAAACACAATTAAGCATCTATGAACATTTCACACATCACCAGCTTGGTAAAAAAAATTTTAGCAACAGACTAACTTACATTTTTTGAAAGAAATTAGCTTTGCTAAGATTGTCTCTCCCTGTTCCTGCAACCTGGTCACACTTGTTATGAGGCTGGCAGCCCGACTGCTAGGTGAGAGGACGTTTTGTTTCAAGGGCTTCACTTCCTTCCGAGGAGGTTACTGTGGGCAATAGTGGATGAAGTCAGGGGAGATAAAATTAGATCCAATCTGCTCCTATGAGAGGTGGAATCTATGCTGCCCACACTCCTTCTGATCTCTTTCCATTTCTCCCTGTTGTATGCTTTCTCGCCCAGCAGCCAGCATCTGCTTCTCTTCATTGGAGGCTGCCCAAATCCACCTGCCTGCTGTACTTGGTAAACCAGATGATTCTGGAAAAAATTCACTCCCCCTGGGGGCAGTCCCTAAGTGGTGACAGGCAGATAAAGGTACAAGAGTTTAATTACCTCAGCTCCTTTGCACCTATTGAAGACAATGCCAAGATGCATTTTACACCAGTGCTTCCCCCACTTTTATGCTCCTATGACTTGGCTGAGTTCAAATGCAGATTCTGCTGCAGGAGATCTTAGAGTCTCCAGTTCTAAAAAGCTCCTTTAAGCAGCAGAGGTCTATTTTCAGAGCTCCCTACAGAGTCTAACCAAAGACAACAACTACACTTCTCAGTCTGGTCTACTAGAGCAAGAGTAAATACCCCGAGGTGGGTATTTATGTGGCTAAGATAAGATGGAGAAGATGTGGTTCCATAGGCAGGCTCCAGAAGCACTCATCTCCAGAAGCTCCAGGAGCATCCCAGACTAGGAATTCAGCTGGCATTCCTGTGGTGGAGGAGTGTCTGTGGGCTAAAAGGCCTCAGGAATTCCGGGACATCCCCCCTTCCCCCGCCCCCACTACCGCGGGCAATGATCTGCAACCTGTCTTTGAGCTGCGGGGAAAGGGCAGCCAGTGAAAGAGGTTCAGGACCATGAACACTAAGTGAGGTTGTGAAGGATACTCTGTGTCTCATAGCAGGAGAACCGAGCTGGATTGTAACCATTTCAAAAATAGAAAAAGAATTCTGGTGGCAACTAGCAACGGATGATTGCTGGCAGGAAGACTGACTGGTGTGTCTTCAGTCTCTGTCAGGAGATTGTTTTGTTAGAGCACATCACAGAGCACACAGGAGCCATTCATCAATCTAGTGTATATGACAGCTATCAATCTAACCCATGTGACAGCTCCAGGAAGCAATTACCTGATAAAGTGTCAAAGTTATGAAGCTGGAAAATGCCCTCTCTTCTGTGCTTCCATGACACTCTTTAAAACTACTACAAGAACACTTATTTGTGCCCTTCATTGTCGTTCACCTAATATTCACTGAATGCCAATATGTGCCAGGCAATATTTTAGGCACTAGGGCTCCAAAGATAATCCACATAGAAAAGTTTTCACAGAATTTATATAATAAGTAAGAAAGATAAAAAATAAGCACACCGATAAATACATAAGAAATATGTCAAATATCTACCTTGTAGAGAATTAAAAGGGGGTGGAGACACAACAAGGGACTAGGTATCTACTTTTCAATGAATGGTGAGGGAGAATGTCTTAAACCTGCTATAACAAAATACTAGGTGGCTTTTAAACAACAGAAATTTATTTCTCACAGTTCTGGAGGCTGGGAAGTTTAAGATCAAGACTCTGGCAGATTCAGTATCTAGTAAGGACTTCCTGGTTCATAAATGGTTGTCTTCTCTCTGTGACCTTACATGGCAGTTGGGGACAAGGTAGCTCTCTGAGGTCTCCTTTATAAGGGCACTAATCCCATTAATGAGGACCCTGCCGTCATAATCTAATCACTTCCCAAAGGCCCCACCTCCAAATACCATCATCACATTGGGGGATAGGTTTTAGCATATGAATGGGGGGGACACAAACATTCAGTCTATAACACCAGGTCTCTCTGAGGAGGTGACATTAAAGCTGCCAATTGACTAACTTCAGCCATGTAACGAGGAAGAAAAAGAGCATATCTGATGAAAGCAACGGGTAATGCAAAGGCCCTGAAGCATAAAAATAGTTGGCAATTTCAAGGTCAGTATGAACTGAAAAGTCAGTGTGGCTAAAACAGAGTGGACAGGAGAACTGTTTGAAAAGATATGGGAGAGGAGCCAGATCATGTAGGACTTTATAAGCTAAAGAGTTTGGTTATAATTTGATTTGGTTTGATTTTTTTCCCCCAATATGGTAGCCAGTGTTCAACATTGGATCCCAATAATCCCAATCTCCTGGTGTTCACACCCATCTATAAGCCCCTCCCACATGGACCTGAGCCTGGCTTGCATAAACAATAAAGCAGAAGTGGTGGTTGGTACACTATTTC
Organism: Rhinolophus ferrumequinum; assembly: GCF_004115265.2. NCBI lineage: Eukaryota > Metazoa > Chordata > Mammalia > Chiroptera > Rhinolophidae > Rhinolophus > Rhinolophus ferrumequinum. Next base: position 7,962,855 of record NC_046291.1, read on the forward strand.
TAAGGGTTGGTCATAAAGACATTGCAGCCTTTGTCTTTGGAATTGCTTTGAGGGAGCTAGCCACCATATTGTAAGGACACTCAAACAGTCTCGTGGCAAGGCCCATGTGGAGAGAACAAACTTGCTAGCAGTAACTTGTCAGCCACATGAGTGGTCTTCCAGGCCCAGGAAAGCCTTCAGATGACGGCAGCCCCAGGTAACACCTGACTAACAGACTGAGCTAGGACCACCTAACCAGGCTACTCCAAAACAATACATACTTTTTCATGAATTGCTTAAAAATAAGTTGTCAGACACGCCACCCCTGAATACTTCAGCACACATCTCCCAAAGGTGTAGGGACCTTCTCCTACGTAATCACAATAACATTACCACATCTAAAAAAATAACAATTGTACAATATCATCTAATAGCCAGTCCATATTCAGATTCCCCAGTTGTTCGACAAATATCACTCTGAGACTTTGGATTTATTTTCATTGTGATGATAATTCATGAATAGGGCTTAAGCAAGAGATTGACATGGTCTGATTTTCACCTTTAAAAAGTTCACTCTGTGTATGAAGAGTGGATTGAGGTGCTATCTTAGTTTCCTTGTAACAAATTGTCACAAACATAGGGCCTTAGAAAGACAGGAACTGATTCTCTCACAGTTCTGGAGGACAAAAGAAGGAAATCAGTATCACCGGGCCACAACCCAGGTGTTGCCACTCCCAGCTTCTGGTGGCTGCAAGTATTCCTTGGCTTGTGGCTGCAGCATTGCAAGTCTGTCTCTGTCATCACATGGCCTTCTCCTCTCCTCTGTGTGCCAAAGCTACCTGTCTCTCTCTTATAAGGACACCTGTGATTGCATTTAGAGCCCACCATGATAATCTATGATAAATCTCTCCTCTCAAAACCCTTTTTCCAAATAAGGTAATATTTACAGGTTCCAAAGAAAAGTACCTGATATCTTTAAGGTACATGATGCAGCTTACTACATGATCTAGAGTGGAACTGGGGTGACGATTGGTAGCCATTGCCTATGTCAAGTGAGAGATTCTGTGTCTAGGACCAGGAGGGTTGTTGTAAGGAAAGAGAGCAGCGGACAGATGTAGGGTAAGTTGCTAATAGACTTGATGGGGGGAGGTATGGATGAGTGAAAGAAATCAAGAATCCCTGGGGCCTGTCTCATCCCCACTAGCTGAGCTTCACCTCCTTGAGATCGCAAAGCTTGTTGCTTTCTCATTGCTCTGGTACCCAGCCCAGGGCTTCTCTATATTAGATCTTACACAATTGTTTAGCTGAATTGAAAAGAGATACGGGGCTCAGAGCATCAATTAGCATCTTGGCCGGAGTGTAGTAATGGCGGAAATGTCAGAAAAGATCTGTTTGGGCTGTTCTCTTTGAGTACCAATGGCCAGTCTGAACCTCTCCACAAAACTTGTTCTCAAATTAGGGCTCCAGACCTGCCTTCCCTCTGCCTGACCAGGGTGGGTGCAGTAAGGAATCCAGAGAAATCTCTGAAAATATTTCTTACTAATAAGCAAAAACAATTTGTGTTAATTTTTTCTTTTCAATGGTCTTCAGTACTGTTGTCACATTTAGATTCATCTAGTCTTACTAATTGTTTTAAGACCAACAGCTAACAGGCTGTGAAAAGCATTGAGAAGCATATCATTTCCTGATAACTTTATCTTTACTATAAATGTGACTAGGGACCTCATCCACCTTTTGTACCTTAAACAAAGAAATCTAAGACAAAAAAAATCTCCTTGAAACCAGTAAAACAGTGCTCAGCCACAGCCATGTTCTGTGCAAGTACAAACATCAAATACATTTGACCTGCTTTATTCCAATGGTAATGAATCAACTTCCCAAAGATTGCCAATTATTACAAGTCTATCTTGGGTCACCTAGTATTGTTTGCTTTCTTTGGTTCTTAACAAAATAACCCTAAAGAAAGAAACGAGTGTGTCTATGTCCTCTTATTTACTCATTTCAAATACGGATACCAAAGAGATTTCCTACTTTCAAAACAAATCTCTCTCCCTAGCTGGGAAATCTGATCTTCTCTTAGTCATATACAAGTGATGAGTAAGACACTTATCAGTAAATAATCCACTTTTTGCTCCACAGGCTCTTACCTGTATCTCCTAAAGAGTTTGCCAAGCATTTGAACTGCTGTTACTGGTTAGGAATATTAAACTGTGACTTTTATATTTCACATAAGTTTTCCCCCCCAAAACAACTACTCAAAAACTCTAAGAACCAATAGGATGGTTGTGAGGCCATGTAATAGGGAAGCAGGGAAGAAAGGCAGGTGTGCAGCTCATGGCACTGTATCAGTGAGCTATGCAGAGGTTACGTGGGCCATGCTCTCCAGAGTTCCCAGAGTCAGATGGCCTTCTTGGAGCAGATAGACAATTTCCTGCAGAGGGCTAGTGAGGGAAGAAGTAAAGAATAAGTCCTCTTACCCTTCTGAAAATTTTCCAAAAGACCTTTCAGAAAATGATCAGATAACCTCTATTGTCATCCAACCCTGATATAACATCAGGAAAATAAAGATGTTAAGCACCACGCCAATAGAAAAAATGACTGTGCAAAGCCATACATTTAGTATCAAAGCCCAGTGGAACCAACTGGCACTGCCATCAATGTCCAAAACAAAATCAATCCAGGGTGTGCCAGATAGTTCATTTGTACCATTGTTATGTATGGAGGGCCAGGAAGCAATTGAGAGAAGAGCTAAAGAATAGGAAGTGGAGAAAACCTCCCTTTAAAGCTTCTCCCTTATGGGTCACAATTTGGATGTGGCATGGTTCCCAAAGAAGCAGGGAATGCAATTTCAGGACACAAAGATGGAAGTATCTTTTATCCCACCTGCTCTTCTACAATGTGACTTTGCCACTCCTGCTATTTAAAGGTGGGATCCATGTGTCCCCTTCCCCCTTGGTCTGAGGGGGTGTGTGACTGCTTCAACCAATAACAAACGCTTGCACCGTGCTCTGGAACACTTGTATGTGGAGCCCTGAGCTGCCATATTAGGAGTCAAAGTAAGCCAAGGCTGCCATGTTGGAGAGACTACGTGGAAGCACCAGCTGAGGGCCGAGCGGTCAGGCAGCGTCAGTTGTCAGCCATGTGACTGCGCCATCTAGCACGTCCAGCCTGGCTGACGTCTGGCTATGTCCACATGAGAAGCCTCAAACCAGAACTGCCCAGCTGAGCCCTCCCTTCCTGAGCTCCTGACCCGCTCAATCATGAGCAAAATTAAATGATTATTTTAAGGCACTAAGTTTGGGGATGATTTGTTACACAGCAATAGTAAAGGGAGCCATATGTGAGTGAAACCTTGAAATGACAAAATCTCAGACTCTTTGCTTCCCTTGCATAATTATTTCTCTTTTATTATTTCACACTCTCCGTGTGTGTAGATCACAGATCATGATGTGACCTTCTTCAAAGAGCTAAAAAGGAAATGTTGGTGTGTGGTCCCTTCCACTTCCAAAGGCTGATTTGGCTTAGCCTATAAGACTGAAACCCTAAATCTTTAAGGGTGGACTTTGCAAATGGGTAGAAAAAAGGCACGTACCTATGTCACGTGGTTTGAAAAGTACTTACATATGAAGTCTCTTTACTTCTTACCAACTATCTCTTCATTAAAAGTGTTTGTATGGGGCGGCCAGTTAGCTCAGTTGGTTAGAGTGCGTTGCTCTTAACAACAAGGTTGCCAGTTCGATCCTCACATGGGCCAGTGTGAGCTGCGCCCTCCACAACTAAATTGAAACAACTACTTGACTTAGAGCTGATGGGTCCTGGAAAAACACACTTGAAAGAAATAAAAGTTTGAAAAAAATGTGTTTGTAATTCTACCATTAGAAATGAGCTCTTTGGAATTATCTGACTTTTTTTTTTTTAATTGGGGAAGGGGAACAGGACTTTATTGGGGAACAGTGTGTACTTCCAGGACATTTTTCCAAGTCAAGTTGTTGTCCTTTCAATCTTAGTTGTGGAGGGCGCAGCTCAGCTCCAGGTCCAGTTGCCATTGCTAGTTGCAGGGGTCGCAGCCCACCATCCCTTGCAGAACTCGAGGAGTTGAACTGGCAACCTTGTGGTTGAGAACCCACTGGCCCATGTGGGAATCGAACCGGCAGCCTTAGGAGTTAGGAGCACGGAGCTCCAACCACCTGAGCCACCGGGCCGGCCCAGGAATTATCTGACTTTTTAGTTTTCCAACAAAGTAGTAGAAAAAAGAAAACCAAGAAAGCTAGTGCAGCTTAACATAAGAAGGAGCCTTCTAAAATTAAAGAGCTGGTGAATATTAAGAAGTGGGTATTAGGAAATGGGCTCTCTGTCACAGAATGTGTTCAAGAATTGGTCACTTGTGGGCCGGCCCGGTGGCTCAGGCGGTTGGAGCTCCGTGCTCCTAACTCCGAAGGCTGCCGGTTCGATTCCCCCATGGGCCAGTGGGCTCTCAACCACAAGGTTGCCAGTTTGATTCCTCGAGTCCCGCAAGGGATGGTGGGCTCTGCCCCCTGCAACTAAGATTGAACACAGCACCTTGAGCTGAGCTGCCTCCCGGATGGCTCAGTTGGTTGGAGAGCATCCTCTCAACCACAAGGTTGCCGGTTCGACTCCTCAACTCCCGCAAGGGATGGTGGGCTGTGCCCCCTGCAACTAGCAATGGCAACTGAATCTGGAGCTGAGCTGCACCCGACACAACTAAGACTGAAAGGACAACTTGAAGCTGAACGGCACCCTCCACAACTAAGATTGAAAGGACAACAACTTGACTTGGAAAACAGGCCTGGAAGTACATACTGTTCCCAAATAAAGTCCTGTTCCCCTTCCCCAATAAAATCTTAAAAAAAAAAAAAAAAAAAAGAATTGGTCACTTGTGGGGGAGGTAAACAGGGCTTGGTTAGATCAGGTATTGGAAAACTTTGTCTGTAAAGGAGTAAATAGTAAATATTTTTGATTTTCGTTTTGTGGGCCATATGGTCTCTGTCACAACTGTTCAACTCTGCTGGTGTTGCTGATTTATAGTGCACTGAAAAAATTATAAATGAATGGGCATTTATAATTTTTCAACAAAACTTGATTTCAATGTATTCCAACAAAAGTTGATTTCCCAAAAATGAGTGTCAAGCTGTGTTCGGCCCAACTTGCTGACCCCCGGCTTAGGTAATCTCCAACATCTTTTCAACCCTCAGATTCTCTGATAACTTAATGTTCAAAATGCCAACACCCCCAACAGTCATTTCTTAACACTTTGAACTTAGCCTGGAATTGGTTTTAGATCCAGGCCCATGAGAATGGACACAGGTGAACCCCAGGGATGGTCGGGAGAGGTCAGTGTGCGGAGGAGGCAAAAGGGCTACTGAAAACTCTGGTCCTGCTTGATCTTCAGAGTGCAGATGACCTAAAATCAGAGAGGGTCCCTATGTGGCCAGCTTCTGCCGGAGCCCATCTCCCTGCCATCCCACCCCCATCAGCAAACGCAGAGCAGGAACAAGGAGAACGCTACTTGCTTCAGTCACCCACGTGTTGGAATGAATGACATTCAATCATGTTCTCAGCAAGAGCAAAGGCCACTGTCATCACCCCAGTGGTGAGGCAACGTGAAGGCCGAAGCCCGCCAGGCCCTAGAGTAGGGGCCTCCATTCAACAAGGAGAATCCGCTGTCTAAGCAGCACTGAGAAGGAGGCCTTCTCAGTGTTAATAAAAACAGGCTTTCCGAGGGTTGATAACAAGGAAAAAAATTCAGAGAAATTCAGTGTTTTTTTTCCTTTCCCTTTTCTTCATTCTTTGCATCTACTGCCTTCATTTTATGCCATTCTGAACTGAGTACATTTCACAGAAATCATCCAAGAAGAACCAGGCACTTTAGGGGAAATAGAGAATTCAGGACAGGGGGGAGCTCTACCTGTAGGGAACTTACGCACTTGTCAGAAACTTGAGAATCCCAGAGTGCCCTGGGTGCTAGGAGTCTCTTCCTGAGACGTGCTGGCCCGTTTTCCGCTGCCATTTCAGGCACCACCACCCTGTAGACTCCGCCACCCATGACAAAGTCTCTGCCATGCAGCCATCCACCACCACCCCGCCCCCCTCACCCATCCCCGCCAGGCCTCAATCATCACTCGGCCCCAGAGAAGTCGGTCCCAGTGGGTCTCCTGTGAGTTAACTCCTTTGATGGGTTTATTCTTCCTGCAGTGGTCTCACAACCCCACTCTGCAGCTCCAGACCCTCCAGATCTCCAGATGGGAAACCCACATGGTGCCTGTTTCCCCAGTTACCTGCTAGGTGGCTGGGCAGGACCAGAGACCTGCACGGTCCCACCGAGAGGAGAGGACACAGGACAGAGCTTCTCCGATTTGGTTATCAGAGTATTTGCCTTTTCTCTCTCTCTTTTCTCTCTCCTGTAGAGAAACAGGAGACTGAGGCATGCAAGCATCTGGGCTTTTGTGGGGTGATGTGTATCCATGTGGGGGCACAGGGGCCCCTCCTGCATTCTGTGTAGTCCAGCTTGTACCACTCATCAGGATGTTTACACTTCGCAGACACTCAAAAAGTGGGCATTGGTAGAAAATGGTTTAACTCAGGACTTTTAAATGTCTAAATACATGGCGTAGAATAATAGCTAATTTGTTCAGCATTCTTAGGTATCCCAGGAGTGATATTCAAAATGTCACATCTGGTAAGGCAAAGTTATCACCAATCAGAATGAACCCAGCCTTGGCAGGGGGCCAGGAGGTTGTAGCGAGGGGCCAGGAAGCAGCTGTTTTCCTATTTACAAACCATGATAGAAATGTGTCAACATTTTAACACCCTGTTGGCTCTACAAGGAATACCAGGTGAATATCAGCCTTGCTGTCCCTTAAATGGACTGGAAGACAGTTTGGGACAGATGAACCATTGAGACTAGTAATTAAGTAGTAGTTCACCAGTTCACAAAGCACTACTTCAGAAGGGTAAAGGGTACCAAGTTGTTTTCAGCCTCAGTACCTAGCTCACAACAGAGTACAGGAACCTCAGGCCTAGTGTGCACAGCGTGGCCAGCCTCGGGCCAGACAGCACATGGACTCAGCTTGCCTCGGTGTCTCTGCAGCCCCCTCTCTGCACACTCACTCTTTCCTGACCTAGGCCTCCGTCCCACCTGGGTGCTCTGTTCACGCATCATTCCCTGAAATGCCTCCACTGCACCAAGAAGCAGCTCATGCGCTTGATACTTTCATCCTCTAACAAAATGCGTAACCTACAACAAAATCCATGGAGGGTGATATTCAAGGGAGAAAAGCTTCAAACTGTGCTATGTAGTTGGGGATGGGGGTTAGTTCTATCTCTTGTGCATAAGGTTGACCCTAATACCCAGGAATATACCCTTACTGGATTCTGTGGGACTGAGTCAGATAAATAAGAGGGGCGTTTTTCTGGCCATACCCCCTTCCTTGAACCACAAAGCAGCTACCTCACCCCACCTGGCTACCTGATCAGTGAGAGTCCAGTCAGTTGGCTGTGGCTGTGGGACTAGGCCAGAACAAAGTGTCTGAACTTGAGGACCGCGTCATCGCAACTCAGGCTTGACCTGAGATCAAGGAAGCCCCCAGCATGTGAAATGAGGAAGAGTGTGTGGAGGGCAAAGAAGAAGTCCTGTCTCAAAATATCCTTCTCCCACCTGCCTTCTGTAAGATACCTGAAATCCACTGAGTCATAAGAGCTTCTCAAGATTCCAGAATTAATGAGAATAAACACCGCCTTTGGGGAAATATTGCAATTCATTATTCATGCATTTATTCATCTTTCCCAAGTTTTTGAGCTTTGGGAGTATGCAAGACATCTACAGAGGGTGCCAAAAAAAAATGTATACACATTTTAAGAAAGGAAAAAACTGTGTTAATATATACTGATAACAAAAGATGAATACAAGTAACGTTTGACTTCTGCAATTAGAAGAGGCTCAAAGTGGTTAACATCAGCGTCCAGATACTTCTGATTTCGGCGAACTACTGTTTGAGCAACGTTGACCAAAGTGTTAACATCTCTTAAAATGTGTATATATTTTTTTTGGCACCCCTGGTATAATTTGTACCTTTTACGAGTAATCAAAATACATCTCAAAGCCTCCAAGTCTCTATCACAACATCTTGTGTTTTCACTCATCACATCTCTGCCTTTATCACCATCTGAAGTTAGGTCATCTATTTGTTTACTTGTCTTCTTTCTCTGCTCCCCAAACATGAACCTCACAAGGGCAAAGACTGATCTGATCCATCACTGTAATCCCACTATCTAGAACAGTGTCTGTCATATAACAGCATTCCATGAATTTTTTGTTGAACAAATGAGACTAAGATGATGACGGTGATGATGATGATGATGATAACTAACATTTTGAGTAGATTCTCTGCACCTGGAACTATTCTGATCTCCTTGCATACATCGTTTTATTTAATCCTCACAACCATTCATTAAGACAAGTGCAATTATTATTCCCATTCACTCAGAAAACTGAGACCAGAAATGTTAGGTAGGTCACACAGCTAGTGAACGGCAGAGTCAGACTTCAAACCCAGAGTCCACAATCGTCACCACTTCACCACACTGCAAAGATGAGTAAGACAGACCTAGTCCCTTAAAATCTAGTGGGGAATATGAAACACAAGATGAATGGCTGTATCACAAGCTCGAATCTGATGGGTGCCATGAGAAGGCAGGGACCAGGTGATGGGTTTGTAGACAAAAAAGGGGTTCTACGGAAAGTAATCTTACAGAGTGATCTGACCATAAATTCCTAACTGGGCAGGTCATGGTGGGTAGTCACACCTGAGGCCTATAACTTCCATAGTAAAAGGCTATCTTTGCCTTAAACAAGCCCTGTCCATTGTTTCTGTGCACCTAAGTTAAAATACCTTTGAAATGCCTCTTTTCAGACTCCTCAAGCATAAACACCCTCAAAAGAGAAACAATCTTGTTAACTCTCCTATAATCCAATCCTTGCCTTGCTTTCTCCCACCTTCATATAATCTTCCTTACATTCCCTCATTAATTCCAAATGTATAAAAGAAATTGCAAATCTGTCATTCTCAGGAGCAATGGAGATCTCACTTCCTGACAATTACCATCAGTTTGGCTCAAATAAATTCTTACAAAAATGTTCTACAGGTTTGAACGTTCTTATGTCAACAGGTTAGTTCAAGGGTTATCAAGAACATCCCTGCTGAGTGACAGAATAGGATCAAGGTGTCCTTGAGGTATGGAGAGGAGTAACAGGAAAAGATGGAGAAGAAAGGCATCCCAGGAAAAAGGAATTGTATGACAAAAGACACGTGGGTAGAAAAATGTAAGTGGAGTGAGTAAGGGAAGGAGGATCCAGTCTGGCTTGAGCGCAGGACAGGCAGAGGCCAAGGATCAAATAGTGGGGACTGAGGCTGGGAGGGGAGGAAAGATGGGGTGTGGGCGCTGCAAGTGGGGTAACATGTGGTGTACACAGGGGTGTAACACGATCTGGGACTTATTTCTGAAATAAATAATGATCACTAAGACCTTGGGGACTCAGGAAGTGGCAGTTTGGCTTGAGGATGAGGAATATAATTTCCAATAGTCTAAGGTAAAGGGTGTGGGAGAACAAGCTGGATACGATCAGAGGAGCAGTTGACCTCATGACCTGATGGGCAAGAAGCCACCTGGAGAGGAACAGAAGGATGGGAGAGACAGGCCACTGAATTAGGAATGAGCTGCGCTTCAAAGGCCCTTAATTTGCTTGAAAACTTTGCTCTGGACTGTCCCTGTTCATAAATGTCATTTAAATTATGAACCTCAGGCCATATACTGAGATTCGCTTTCCTTTCTTCTGCTCCTCCCCTGTTCAAGAAATGGCTCCCTGCAAATCTCATCTTTTCTGCTTGTCACTCCTGCTGACTAAAACGCCTGAGGCAAACTTCAAGAGCACACCTTTTTAATCCCCAAGGTGGAACTTTTCTAAAAAAAGGAGCAGATGAGCCCTGATTCTGTATTGAACAAGTGCAAAGATGTTTTCTACAGTGACTGTTTTGCTGTCAGCAATGAAAGTTTGATTTCCAGAGCCAGAAGTAGAGAGGACAACAGCAGCAACCAGAGGATGCTCCCCAAAGCCCTGGGAACAGAGCAGGATCCTCTAACACTCCCAAGAGCAAGGAGTGGGACTCATCCCAGAGTGCCTTGGGCATGACTGAAAGCCACTCTGGGCCTGCGGCCACCAGAATCACTCACACATCAGAGCCACAGATGTCATTGTAATACAAGGCACTGGGCCACGTGTGATTCCGAACCCTCACACCTGCAAGAGATGGATCTCAACCCCAACTGGCTCAAGAGCACACGTTGGTTCATGTAATGGAGAAGCACAGAAGATTCCAGAAAGCATGGCTGAGCCCAGTTGCTCAAATGAGGGCATCGTTTGTTTGTTTGTCCAACTCTTGGCTCTGTTCTCTTTGTGATGACTTTGCCCTTAAATAGTACACCCCTGATATTCCGTGAGATAGCAAATGCTCCCCTTTAGCAGTTTGAGGTTTAGGTCCTACCAGCTTCACAAGTCCAGCAGAAAAGGCCTCTTTCCCAGCAGTTATAGCCAAAGGGCTGGGACGGGGGTGATTGGCATGGTTTGGATCATGAGTCCATTTCTAAGTCAATTTCTATGGTCAGGGAGCAAGAACGCCCCCATCAGATGCGGGCTATAAAAGCAGCTCACCTGTCACTAGAGATCGCTCACCAAGGGAGAACAGGGCTGCTGTTAGCAGAAGGGCGGATGCTGGGCAGATGAGGGCAGCTGAGGTGCTCTCCAGAGGACCAGCGGTGCACATACCCCAGGGGCACACAGAGTAGGTCCTGGTCATTATTTTGATGGGAAGATGCTAGGTTGAGTCTCAACAAAAAAATAAAAATAAAAATAAAAATTTGTGCTAAGTAAAGAAGTAGGAGGGATCCCAGGCCAAGAAAAAAACCCATGCAAATACTGAGACATGAACTGAGTAAACTACACTTAGCTGGAACATTCATGGCACAGATGTAGTAAATGACGTCAGAGGTCAGCTGAGGTCAGATCAAGGAGAACTTTAAGCATCTGCTTAAACAGCAGGAACCAGGTGGAGTGCCCCTGAGATTTTTTTTTTTTTCTCTCTAGAAATGTATACCCAACTAGAGGCAGGTACTCTAGAGCAAGACTGCCTTGATCCAAATCTCAGCCATGTCCACCTTGGTGAGTTCCGTAACCTGTCTGTGCTTCTGTTGACTCACCTGTAAACAAGAAAATCATAATATCTCCCTCGTGGAGGTGTTGTGAGGATTGAGTAAAATAGTACATCATAATCTGACAATGGCGCCAGGCTCACTGTAAGCACAGTGGTGATTCTTATTAGCCAGCTCACACCAATGGCGGGTCAGTTGAGTGCCACCACCTACCAGCCACTTAATTCATGATTGGACCATCCCTCCAATTCCACTGCTGTAACCACCTCCTTAAAACTCAATTCACTTAGCATGCATAGATTTAGGCTCCCTTCCTATAGTCCTTTGTCAGAAAGCTGTTTAGAAGTTCTGTGTTCGGGAGCAAGGAAGACGGTGCCAAAGGGCATGCTTTGCTGGTTATGATTGGGTAGAAAGGCAACTTTTTTCAGCAGGTACTCTCAAAACACCATTATTTGCAAATCATTCTACTTGGGCCCATTCAATTTCTCCAGGGAAGGACCTTCCAGGCTCCTTTTTGGGGAATGTGGTTTGACCATCTGGAAGTTTTAAAAACTCCCCAGGTGATTCTAATGTTCAGCCAAGGCTTGGAACCACTGCCTAAAAGTAAACTGTGCCAAATATTAGTTATTTGCATACTATTGTGCTGAACAATTATTTACTTATAATTATCTTAAATGAAATCAGTTTTTAATTTACATTTTGTTTTAAAAGTAAGTGTCATATCATTAGTGTAAGTGAAAAGCCAGTCTACCATATGTCAGGACCAACCTAAATGTATAAAAGAATGAAGCAGCCCTCTCCTCCCGTCAGCCTCCTGGGTTTTACTCTGTAGCACTTGTCACCACCGCAAATATTGCATATTTTATTCTCCCCAGAAGTCATGCTCCGTGAATACAGCGGCTCCTGTCAGCTTCGTCCAGAGTAGTAGTCTACACCACCTGAAACTAAGCTGGCACGTGGTAAGCTCTCAGTAACTATTGTTAAAAAAGAACAAATGAAGGAAGCCGTAAATAAGTCAATGAAAACAAACAAGGTTAGTAAATTCCAGCTAGATAAGGCTACTTGGTACCTCTAAGCCTGCTCTCTTCTATAATAAATTAGAAAGACCTGAGACTTTCTCCTTGACTTTTCAAAGTACTAAAAAAAGAATTGGGCATGCCCATGTCTATTACCAATTTAGACTGTGAAATATTACCCCACATCATTCTGACAGACACTCCTGACACCCAAGAAGCACGCCCTCCTGTTTCTGCAGCCAACACAACCTATAGGAGCAAAGCCTCTCTCCCCCCTCTCAGGAATACAAATTGAGGAGAACCAAGCCATTTTTTCATCCTTCCCATTGGCAAGCCTCTGTCCGTGGGGGTTTGAAGCCACATGAGGCATGTTTGATTGCGTGTGTGGTTTTTTCGGGTTTTTTTACACATCTATCCTAAGACCCCACTGTAGTTCAAGTGGGAAAACCCCCAGGTTATTTGTACATCCATTTAAAATGCTGGCCTCCACTATAATGAAGCCTGGTTAACAATTTTTTTGTAGGAGCAGCCAAGTAACCAAGGTAACCCTAGTCAATACGTCCATTCACCCCAAGGTAAAGGTCACTGAGGGCTGGGTTCCGGATTTAGCCCTCCACGCATGACAAGGGTTTTGAAAGACAGCTCTCTTTCCCTTGTCTGTCCATCCTCGTCCCTACAGAGCTACTCACACAATAAATTGGGAACCAGCATATGGCTTGGGTAGACATTTTTATTTTAAAACCCCTGTCCCATATGCCAGCTGCTTATCTCATTCCACAAGGGGGACAGGATCATAGTAAAGTATGTAAAGAACACGTCTGGGACATACTCTTCTTGGCAAACATGCCATTTCTCTCTGCTGAGATGCCCTCTCAGTGCCCAGCAGCAGGACTGCTCTGCTGGGGCAGATATGTCTAATCGCTCCATTCGTGCTCCAGGGGCACGCCTGACCTTCCACAATCTTGATGCCATAACCGAGGCCCGTGAAAGCAGCATGGAGAGAGCTAGAGAGGGCAGGAGGGCCCAAGCGGAATGGAGACATGGTAAGTCTGAGCAAAGGAAACTCATTGTAGCTTCCTTATATTTTCTGGGATTGCATAAGACCCCAAACCAAAGGCTGGGAAACAGGAAAAGAAAAAGTGGTGTGATTAGCCACCGTTTCCTGGCTAATCGTGGTTAATGATGGCCACAAAGGCACTGATACTAAATGGAACGCAGCCCCCAAAAAAATTCAGCTAGAAAATCACCGCCAGCACTCCTGTCGTGCTATGTGCTAGGCAGTGTTCTAAGGACGTCACATGCTTTTCAAATTCTTTACTTCTAAATACTTCAGTGAGCATTTCCTAAAAACAAGGACATTCTCTTCTGTAACCACAGTAACAATTTTCAAAATCAAAAGTTTAACAAAATTACAATACTATTACCTAATCTCCAGACCTGAATCGGGTTTAGCCCATTGTCCAGCTGCAGTCGGGAAAAGCAACCCGGGATCACACATTGCATTTAGCTGTCATGTCTGTCTCATCTCCTTTAACTTGCCCCATTCTTGAATCTTCTTTCATCTTTCATGATGCTGATCTTCTTGAAGAGTATAGGCATTATTTCTTAGACTGTCTCTTAATTCAGGTTTGTCTGCTGTTTCCTCATGGTTAGGCTCTCACAGAAGGGATGCTGTGTCCTTCTCTATACATCACGCTGGGAGGCACCTGTCGATTAACTTTGTGTACCTGTCATACAGGGTGTCAGGCAGGGTCTCCTGTCCCACTTCCCAGATAAGAACGCAGGATAGGGTGAAGCCAAAAAGGAACACTCATGGAGACATAGATAGGGGAGTCATACCACTATATTCTCGCTGGCAGCTGGGTTGGAGACACAGGAAGCAGGAGCCACAGTGTCCGCACCCTGCCGTCCTAACTGCAATCCGTGCTTGCCAGCCCAGCCACCACCTTCTCGCTAGCCCCCATTTGCTGCTAGCGTAGCCACGACAGTTATATTAGTGGCCAATGGCTCACTGGTTACAGCTGACGGCCAGCTAGCCACAGCTGATGGCCATCCAATCAAAGTTAATGGCCATTTACTACCCGAGTGAGCACCTTTCCACATGAGGCCGAGAGCCTGGAAACTGCACTCCTGGCTCTGTCCCCACAGTACCCTAAATCATTTACACAACACTCCAAACAGTATATGATCTTCCTCCTCCTCTGCTTCTACTTCTCTTCCTCCCCTCTTTACCTCCCCCTCCCCCTCCTCTTCCATCTTCTTCTTTCTGTTTTACAGAAGATGACACTGAGATGTAGAGATGCTAAGTAACCTCATTAAGAGGTGAACAAGTGGTGAACACTGGGATTTGAATCCAGGCAGTGAGGCTGTATGCTCTGAACCACTCGTTTCTGCCCCTCTCCAAAGGGCTCTGCTGTGAGGCAGTTTTTGCTCCAAAGTGGAATGGGTTTGGATGACACCATTATCAATGTCCCCTCATTATATGCCAAGCATGCTACTCTTCGTGCATTATCTTCTTTAATCCTCATGATAACCCTTGGATGTAGTACTGTCGTCAGATCCATTCTAGGCTCCATGCCCAGGCCACAGAGATGCGGAGGAGAGCAGCGGGGCTTCCAGCTCAGGTCTGACCGACCTCACAACCTGAATGCCTAAGCATTGTGAGCCCTTGGCTTCGGCGACACAGGCTCTGTCCCTTCACACCCAGAAAGAAACCAGCTCCTTGATTTTCATAATCACCCATTACGCAGTCCTCAGAGTTTCCTAATGCTGACCTTTGGCCTTCGCAATACATTGAAATCACCTCATCCTCTCTTACAAAGGAGCCAGGCTAGGCCCAGCTGGGGAACTGGCCTGGTGAGCGAGGTCACAGAAACAGCCTGGTGCTGGAACATCCGCTGATATACCGGGGAGAGCACTAGAAATCCAACTCATCATCCAGGTGAAGAGAAAAACTGGGGCCCGGAGACACAAGGCTGAGTCAACACGAGCAAGAGTCAGGGAGAAAACAGAGTGGAGGAAGGCCCAAGGGCGAGGGCAGAATAGAGCGGAGATTTATGGACCTTGCTACAGCAGGGCTGAAGAGCTGCAGCTCATTCTGATTGATTCCTGGCTAACAGGTTTCCTCGGTTTTTCTGTCCGGCTTACAGGTGTCGGGTAGAAGTGTAAGAAACCCACCAAAAAATGATCATAGAAAAGAGAGCCATCTTCCTCTTATGTAAAGTGAAAGAACCTGTTTACTGGTTTTCCCTTAAGCTATACATTCCCTTAAGCTATCCCTTAGGCTATACATTGTCCTGCAATAGCTTGTATTAATTTTACCAGATAACGCTTGTCCCACAAGAAGAGAATAAATTGTTCAAATGCTCCCATCCAAGCTCTTTTCCTCTTAGATTTACAGCATCCACATCTCATATCTTCAACTGGTTTCATCAGAAACATTTGCTCCACAAAGAAAGCCATACTGCAGTCACGGCTGACAAGGGACAGTTCTAAATCTTTCTCATCTGTGTCCATGGAGTCCCAGACTTAGTCCCATTTGTCCACTATGGATGACATTCTCAAAGCATATGATGTGGAGCTGACTTTTGAATATTGACATTTAATGCTAATGATCCATTTTTGTACACTCAAAACCTGATCCATATGAAACTTTTCAGGGAAATGTATGTCAAATAAAAAGAGAAATACCTATAGCTGCAGGAAAAAAATTTAATGATTTGCCAACTAACATCACGGATTTCATAAAAGTTTTTTTAAAAATTATAATATTTATCAACAAAACTATGATACAACCCCCACAAACCAAGCCTTACTTCTTTAAGACACATGTGTGAAAAAGGGTTTAATTTCCATGTTAGAGACAAAACTGGCATTTTTAGAACTTCTACTCTTAGGAAATCACAGGCTGCTACATGAGGATACTGCTTATTTTTATCAGACAGGAAAATGCAAAAAACTTGGAAGACTAATATGAAGACAGAGACATGTTCCTGATTTTGCTAGGTATCTATTCACCTTTGATCTGTTCTTTGGATTTGAATTCATGGTAAATGGAAGCTTGAAACTCCCTGGGCTGGAAGAAATCTTGTCCATGCTTTGAGATAAAGTCTGAGGAGCTCCTAGACCAGGAAGAAAATTCAGACCTGAAGTGCTTGGGATTTCTCTCATGTCCTTGCCTACATCCCTCCTAAGGAAAAGCAAATGGTCTTCTCACGCGATCTCATGACACAGACCTGCAGGAAAACATGAGGGCTCTGTTGAAGCATGCCTGTCAGACAGGTATGTCCGGGCAGTGAGACAAATGGGAAGGCTGCAGGAACCTCGAAGCAGGGGATAGGCTGGTGAACTCTAAAATAGGTAGACTTTTCTATTGCTGTGCATCAGACAAATGCATAACTAGACCATCACCAACCATGACTGCTCATCTTAAGTGGATATTATTGCTTAAGATGAGGCTAAGGAAGGTGTTCATTGTGTCCTGGACTTCGGGTACAGAGAAGTGGATTCAGCATCATGCTTAGTTCATAACCCATTCTCAGCACGGCTTCATATATGGTCCATTCTAGTCAGTTTTGGGGAGGATTTTAAATTTGTTTTTTGTTTTGTTTTATTGCAATTCAGTGGTTATTGGGATATTCACAGACTTGTACAACCATCACCAAAATCACTTTTAGAACATTTTCATCTTCGCAAACACTCCCGGTACCCATTAGCAGTCAGTCGCTCTCTATTTCCTCCCCAACATCCCCAGCCCTAGGCAACCACTAATCTACTTCCACCTCTATAGATGTGCCTTTTCTGGACACTTCATGTAAATGGAATCACACACTATGTGGTCTTTTGTGATTGACCTGTTTTACTTTGCATAATGTTTTCAAGACTCTGTGTTGTAGCACAGATGAGACAAACGACTTATCAGAAAAGCCTTCTACAGGAAACGAAATCAATATCTTGAAGAGAGATCTGCACCCCATTGTTCATTGAAGCGTTATTTACAAAGCCAAGACATGGAAACAACTAAATGTTTGTCAATGGATGAATGGCTAAAGAAAATGTGGTTTATATAGAGGGTGCCAAAAAAAAAGTATACACATTTTTAAAAAGGAAAAAACTGCATTAACATTACATTGATGGTAACCACTTTGAGCACCTCTTGTAATTGCAAAAGTCAAACGTGACTTGTATTCATCTTTTGTTATTGGTGTATATTGAGTATTACAATTTAATACAGTATTTTCCTTTCTCAAAATGTGTATACTTAGGTCAAAGGGTACAAACTTTCAGTTATAAGATGAATAAGTTCTGGGGATCTAATGCGTAGGGTGGTGACTACAGTTAATAATACTGTGTTGTATACTTAAAATTTGCTAACAGTGTAGATCTTAAGCGTTTTCAACACACACAAAAAGTAACTATGTGAAATGATGTAGGTGTTAATTACCTTGATTGTGGTAGTCATTTCACAATGTATATGTGTGTCCAATCATCAGGTTGTACACTTTAAATATATACAATATTACTTGTCAATTATACCTCAATAAAGCTGGGGGGTGGGGGTGAGAAGAAAAGCCTTCTATGGGCATTCTAGACGTGAAGTACCAATGGTCCAGAGTAGAGGCTTTGCAGACAGCTGATGAGAGGTTGCCCGAGGGTGTGGAAGTGGGGCAAAGACTGGATTACAAAGAGCACAAGGAAAATTTTGGTTATTTGAGGTGATGTTTCCACAGATTTATGATAAAACTCATCACATTGTATATTTAAATACGTACAGTTCATACTATATCAATTATACCTCAATAAGTCTATAAGGTTGCAGAGGGAATAAAACAGACTTAGGAACGTTACAGACCTCTTTTCAAACAAGATGAATCATCTGAACTTGAGATATTTGCCAAGAACCGCAATCTTGACTTTCTGTCAAAAGCCTGGTTGAAATTAGTGATATCCGAGGACAGCCCAGGGGAACACTAACACCCATTTGCTCCTGTTTTGATAAAATATTCAGACCACATAGCCCAACACCTCATCAAAACGTCCTCACTTAGTCACAATTTCTCACAATGTTCTCATTTATCTTTTAATGAAGACTTGGCGTGAGAAGTGACAATGCGAAATGCATGTGAATATTCTTTTTTTGCAAGAAAGAAAAAGGAACAAGAAAGGAAGAAGAAATTTGTGGTAGAATAATGGTCCCTCAAAGATGTCCACATCCTAATCCCTGAAACCTGTGATTATGGCACCGTACATGGCACAGGTGGAATTAAGATTGCTGATCAGCTGACCTTAAAACAGGGAGCTTATTTGGATTATCCAATAACCCAATTACCTCTGAGTAGGCCCACTGTAATCCCAAGTGCCTTTAAAAGTGGCAGAAGGAGAATACATGAGACAGGGTGGTGTGACTATAGGGGAATGGCACAGAATGATGCAATGTTGCTGGCTTTGAAGACAGAGGAAGTGGCCATGAGACAAGAAACGCAGGCACCTCCTAGAAGCTGGCTCTTGCCTAGAGCTGCCAGAAGGAACACAACCCTGCCAAAACCTGAGGTTAGACCAGTGAGACCCATTTCAGACTTCTCACCTCCAGAACTATAAGATAATAAATTTGTGTTGTTTTCAGCCACTGGGTTTGTGGTAATTTATTACAACAATAGAAAACTACTACAGTGTAAAACCCTTCAAGGGAAGTAAAATAACACTGGATTCCTTTATTCACACATTCACCTAACAAATACTGAAAACTTTCCATGGGCAAAGCATTGTGTTGGGAACAAGGGCGTCACACGTAGAAATGAGATTTGTGCATGGTGCCTGTGACTGTCGGTTAAGGGACAACAAACATACTGGAGAAAAAGTGGGGAGAGGTGGGATCCAGGATGGGACAAAAGATAAGGGATTTCCAATCCTCTTTAGCCAAGAATACTGCAGGTCCTGCCCTCTTCCATCTACAAACTGCCTTATTTTGTGGTCCAGACTTGGGTGAGGGTCTTTTTCGTCCCTTCTATCTCAGAGAAATGGGAGCTACTTCTGTTCTCACCTGCATCGTGGGTTAGGTTTCATTCAGGCTGTTGCCTTCAGTTATAGAAATGTGCAGAGCTTTAGCGAACCTCAGCCAAAGCTATAAACTACGACCGGCCACAAGAGTGTGCACGTGAGGTGACTGCAATTTTTTTCTGCCAAACCAGAATTAGCCGGTACAGGAATGAACGAGCCTGGAGATTTGAAATTGCACTGATTGGAAGAGAGCTCAGGTTAGGTCCGGGCCACCTCCAAACGGACCTTTTTAAAGCCACACGGACTGAGGCCTCGAGCTCGAAGCTCTACCAGACGCTCACCTGGCTGGTATCAAGCGGCACAGGGCCTGGAGAGCCCCGCACCGAGCGCACGGAGCCAGGCGGAGCGCCGAGCCTCAGGCATCCGCAAATCCAGGATGATAGGCGACATTGCAACAAATCTCTACGCCCAGCCGCTCAGGGGGCTCCGAGGAAAACAGCAAGTTCAGAGATCCCGGCCAGGAGGAGAGTGAGGCCGCAGCCCCACGGGCCCTGGGCGGTGAGTATCCCGAGGCTGCTCAGCGCCGCGGGCCCAGGGGATGGAGCGGCTCTGGGGGCATCTTAGAGTTGGGGACTGTGGGTGGCCGCTGCATCCGGGGATCCTCGGGCGGCGAAGGCCCTGGGCATTGTCCGAGAAAGCTGCCGGGCAGTCGAGGGCAGGATTGCACAGAGGCGCGGTGGTCGCGCCCAGGCTGCCGGTCGTGGGGCTCCCGAGCTGCGGGCGAGGCCATCTCGGGGCCGGCAGGGTAACCGCGGTTCAGGGCGGAGCGTGGGGACGCGCGCATCTCTCCCCCGGCGGCCAAGACCCCGCGCGCGTCATCCAGAGAGCATCGAGCCCCTCGGAACCCCCGTCCGGCCCGAGAAGCGCGCTCTGCCGGGCAGCCAGCATCGCTCCCCGCCTTCTCTCACCGCCCCAGTTTGGGACTCGAAGCAGGCAGTGATGGAGCGGAGGGGGGGAGGGGAGACCCGGGGACGGGGGCTAGGGGGAATTCCGGGTTCTGGACGCGTCCCTGCGCAGGCTGCTGGGACTGCGATCCGCCCCGCTTCCCTGCGGAGCTTGCAGGTTCCGAGCGCGCCAGGAGACGCGGAGTGCCAGGGAATGGGGGATCTCGAGGGTGTCGGGGTACGGGAGGGGGCCTGGGACGGCGGTGGGCGCTCGGAGGGGAGCGCCGGGGCCGGATCCCGCGGGTCAAGCCCAGGGCGTGCTGATGCTGGTCCTCCCAGAGCGGCTCTGATCAAGGCTCCTCCAGGGACCAAACGGGAGACTAAAATGGGGCAAGGGACTGGGGACGGCCATTTCGGGGCCAAACGCCGCCAAGGCCATTGACACGGTCTTAGGAACTCAACTCCGCTTACCAGTTAAGCCGTTTTCCTTCCGTAGAAAAGTTGATTCAGGCTTATTAGCAAAGATGAGTGAAGATTATTGGTGATTGAAAAGATTCCTTTTCGCCTTGTCTGGCTTCTTTGTGGTTGTGTGTGTGTGTGTGTGTGTGTGTGTGTGTTGGTGTAAAATAAGCTTTGGAATCCCTCAGGCCTGCGTTCAAATTTGGGCTCCACTAACTTGCTAGTTTGACCCCGCAGTTTCCTGTCTCCCACTCAACAAATAGCCTCAGTTTCCTCATCTGTGAAATGGGACATTAATACCAACTGCACAGGAACGTTGTGGAGAAGCCAGCATAGCCCCTGACCCATAGAAGGCATTTATATGCTTCGTTGCCCCCAGCTGGGGTTCCAGGTTTTCCGACGTTGTCTTCTCTGCCCTAGCTCAGTTCCCCAGCTTTGGCTGCTCGGTCCTCTTCAGCCTGTTGGTCTCACGTACGCCCTCTAAAGGCCCAAGAGTTCCTGAACAACCACGTCTAGAGGCAAAATTGACAGAGCCAAATCAAAGGTAGATCCGCCCCACACTTGGATCTAATGAAGAGCCGCTACCAACATGCTCTGCCCTCCTTCGGGGAAGATTTAGTTATAACTTGGCGCTTTCCCCTTTGCTTCTCATTTTTAATGAGCTCACTGCATGATAACATAATCACAATAGCCAAATTAAAAAAGAACGACTTGCTTACGAAACTTACTCTCCTAACAGAGCTGTGGAAATTTAATTCCGTTTTAATCTCTGATACGCTCCAAGAGGCCCTAAATTATTTTCATTTCTGCCTGCTAGCACGTATATATGTAGCTGACCTCCGTTTCATAGCCCCCATTACTTCATTGCCCCCATTTATGATTTCTTTTTTCACGGTTTATGAACACGCATTTGGGGAGTGGAAGGTTGGCTATTGGTCCTATAATCTTCCCATTTCCTTCCTTCACCTTTTTTAGCCCGAGGCCCTAATGTTCTATGCTGAGCTTCCAACCGGCGAACCTACTAGGATGGGTAACATTTTACACATTGATCCTTACCCGAAGCCCCACACTCACTCCTCCATTTACCCCAGTGTGTCACATGCGTGTTGTCCTTTTACATGTGTGTCAGGAATGGTGGAGGAAAGGTGGGGGAGCATAAAGGCCTTATGGTGGAGAAAGACGTGTAGCCTGGGGCCTCAGTGGTCCCGAAACCCTCTCCTCGTTCTCTAATACTCTCTAGGTACACAGGAGAATCAAAATACTCAACTGATCATTTTGTACCTTATAAGTTCCATTAATGCTAAGAATGCTAAAAGCAAACTTGGGGGTGGAAGGGATAGACATTTATTCTTCTGCTGATTTGGTTGTTTTTTTTTTCAGTTAACTTGGTTGGACAGTAAGTTGACTGTGATTAGTCAAAACAGGACTTTCAGAGAGATGTAGGTGTGAGACAGATGGCTCTGTTTATTGCCTAGAGTCATAGATGACTATTCAGGGACCTCCTGAGGACCTGATAGAACTTCCGCCCCCACCCCCACCCCCACCTGTGCTCTCCATCTGATACTGTGTTCTACATCCACGGTTGTGCCTCTTGAATAAAACGTACCCATTAAATGGTATTCAGTGTCCTTTATTTGTGATCAAATAAACTGGAAATATCAAGAGCAAATCAATGGCAACTGCATCTCTTAACCCACAAAATAAATAATTCAGTAAGACTAGAAAGTTCTTAACACTGCTTAGAAAAATGCTTACTATTTCAACTCATGGGTTGAAAAACTGTTTTATCATTATTTCAAACTCTTAGAGGTAGACAGACTTTAGGAAAATGTCAAGTTGTGTTGTTTTAACTTAAGGAAACAGAGCTGAGCACTGTCCCATGGATTGTAAATAATGTTATTAGGTTGGTGCAAATGTAATTGCGGTTTTTGCAATAATTTTTAAACTTTTAAACCACAATTACATTTGCACCAACCTAATATTACTCATAGAGGCCAGTCTCACCCCTTGTCAAGCTGCCTGATTCTCTGCTGGCTCCTTGGGATTCTCAATGCAACGAGCAGGACCTGCAGGAAGGCAAACACCAAACACCCTTTGCAGGTTCTTTCTCCCAGCGCAACTCTTTTCTGACTGTGAGAATGGCTTCCCCATCTCTTTCTATCCCCAGGCAGGCTATTCTGTCCTTAGGGGAGAGGATGGTTGTGGCAGACAGACACACAAGCCTGGAGCCCAAAGCAGACTAGACTTCCCAAGGGAAGTGAATTTTGAATTAACTGTCTTTCTTTTTTTCCCCTTCTTTTACAATCTAGTCACTGATCTACTGGAGGCAAGAAGCTGATCCAGATAATGTTTAAAAGATACAGCAAGGGACCTTTATTTTCTTGTCATAAAGTTAATATATGTTTATTTAGAATTTTTAACAACAACAAAGGGGTCGTTCCATGTGTCCCATTTTGTAACCCCCATGTGTAATTCACACTTTCCATGTCTTCAGAGTCTGCTACAATTTTATTTTTGATGGTGGACTTGCATTGTGTGGCTGTACCATGATTGATTTATTTAACACCTGCTCTACCTGATGTTGGATATTTGACATGTTTGCAGAGGATTTTTTTTCTTACTCTTTCAAGGTTCACTATTATAATTTAGTTGAGTATTGAAGGATGAGCAGCAGAGGAGGACCAGGAGGTTAGGAGGAGAGAGGAGGGAAAAAGAGAAGGTCGTGCATAAAGCTTAAAAGAGACTGCCAAGTTTAGGGAGCTGCGGGTGCTTCACGGGGCTGGAGAGCAAAGTGCAAAAGTGGGAGACGGGGTGAGGGACCAGGTGGGTGTGGGGAAATGTGCTACTGTGTATCCGCAAACGGGTCTTACATTAATTTTTGCTCCAAAAGATGCATTAGAGCTGATTGTCTGGCTAGGTCTTATTTTGGGGGAAACAGGGTAGAGGAGAACCTGGCGGCAGCCAGAGCATAGGAGCAGCCTGGGGCAACCACAGGTGGGGGCGGGAGGGAATTAGTGAGAGGGTGGGAGGGTAGATTTGATTTTAAAGGTAACTTGACAGGGTGGGGTACTTACATGGTAAGATAGCATTTTATCACTTCCCATTGTCTGGATAATGGGGAAGTGGAAACAGCCTCAGGCAAAGAGCGGCATCTGGGGCAAAGAGTGTAGTGGCTGAGAACGGGGACGGCTGTTTAGAAGATAGAATCATTTAACCGATAAAAAATAATAATGAGGTATGATATGAGAGACAGGAAAAATCATGATGAAGCCCAAGACAGATCTATTAAAATTGCTCTTCCACAGGCATTCCTGGTTCCCCAGTGCCCATGTCTTCCCAACAAACTTAACCAGAACCAATACTCTAGTCTACGGATCAGCAAACTTTTCCTATAAAGCGTCAGAGTAAGTATTTTAGGTTTTGCGGACCACGTAAAAAGGTAAAAATAATTCTTAGTTCAGAGGCTAAGAATTCTTAGAAAGTCTTAGAAAGAGGCTGTAGGCACTGTGCAATCTGCCACTGTCTGCTGTCTTTCATGTCCACACCAAAACACGGCTGGGACAAGTCCCACAATTGGAGGTTTTCCCAGTGTATTTGGGATTGTTTTGTACACCACTTCCTCCATTGCAGAAGAATGATTTTCAGTAATAATCATAGGTAATGGTCCATAATAATCATGATATTCTTATTTGTTCTTCTGTTTTAAATTAACTAATTGAAAAGAAAGATTTCCATTTTAAAGACATGATTCAAATTGAGTGCAACATTTCATGTATTGACTACAAATTTCACTCTCCGAACCAAAGCTTTTCACCTCACAGTCTTACACTCTGTTTCGCTATTTTAAATTTTAAACAAAAATAAAATCTCCAGGTGGGCACATAGAGTGGCAGGAGTGAAGTAACTCGAGTTCTGGTCTTCGTCTCCACAATAACTGTGCTTCCCAGCCCATCCGGAACGTTCTGGCAAAGGCAGTGATGGGTGGCAATGCAGGGGCTGCAGACCCGGATGAGCCGAGGTGAGCACCAACAATTCTGAACTCTTAGGAACTTTCCCTCAAAAAATTGTGTGTAGCTGGGGCCACATATGTGCTGGGCTCAACTGTATAACCAGCGATCTCTGAAATAACTTCCGTGTAGAATACAATGTTTAAGAAAGCATGAATAATAAAGGCATGCTAATTTGAAGCTTCCGGCTATAACACTGACACTTTGTAACTGTTTGGAACTTTGACCTGCATAAGATTTTTTCGGAGAGGAGTATTTTATCAGTGACATTGTCTAGAAGTTCTGGCACCAGGTGATCACGGTGAAGCAGACCAGCTTTCAGTTGATTGGTGTTTTAAAGTTCTCCTTGATGATGCTCCACCTAATTGCCTGTTTCTGGGGTACAGAGCTCCTGCCGCTGTCTCCTTGTTCTGTCTCCTTGTTCCACCACCTGTGGGGCCCTGCAGGGCTCAGCTCCTTTGGAGCTGCCCAACAATCATTTCCACGTATTATAGGCAGCTATCGCTTCCATTATCCTGAACACTGAGGCCCCTTCATGATCACCATCCTCCTAATTCTCAGCCTAACTTCTTACTTCATCAAAGAAATTAGACCAACAGGTGTAATTTCCATCCTACTACTAACCCTCTTAACTCCATCCAGTCTCGGGATGGGTTACTCCCCCTGATCCAGACAAACCCTCCTAACCCACCACCTCCAGGATTAGTCATCCTCTCTCCTTCTGTCTGTCTCCTTCTTTTGCTTTTTTCAGTTCTTATGCACACACTTAATTGTCATCCTAAAAAAGAGAAACAAAACCAGAGACCTCCCCTGACCTGGCATCAATGCCGTCCCAACGCCATCCAGCCTCCCTCCTCTTCTCCTAACATTTTGAGGGATAAATCTATGCAAAGCTCAAATCACCATCATTAGAAAGCTGTATCTCCCACTGTAAGATAATAAATTGACCTTCCACTTTATCAGTCTCTCCTGACTTGGGTACACCTGAGTCAGTCTCCCTGCGGCTATGCTGTGCTAAACCAATTGAGCACTTGGACCCGCAAAATGAGAAGCAGATCCTATGCCAGGGGCCCCATCAAGACAAACCTACCCTGGAAGGCTGCCTGAGGCCAGGTCTTTTCCTTCTGGGATATCCTTCTCGTCACCTGTCAGTATTTATCTTGATAAGGGACCCAAGGTATGGTCTTTGGAGTCAGGAAGAGTTGGGTTCAAATCTTTCTTTCTTGTCTGACCATGCTTGTCTGACTCTTGTCTGACTCATGGATACTTATTGGCCGTGAGACCTTGGGAGAGTTGCCTCCCTTCTCTATTTCCATCTCTTTAAAATAGGGATTATAGTACTTACATATAGGATGACTGTAAAGATAACACAAGTTTCCTAAAAGCACTTGGTCCTGTGAAAAAGTGAGTCGTGTTCCCAAATCTGCATCATGACGAAGATTCGTCTACAGGTCTGATGTGACAATGGGGCCACTTTCGTTAGGATGGGGTGGTAGAGCTGGCCAACGAAGATGAACAGTTTGTTTTGACATTCAGTGAAATGATTTGTCACATGTATTTCAGAAAATCTCGGAAAATGTATGCAAGTCATGAAGATATTGGGTATGATTTTGAAGATGACCCCAAAGATAAGAAGACACTTAAACCCGACCCAAACATTGATGGCGGATGGGCTTGGATGGTGGTCCTCTCCTCCTTCTTTGTCCACATCCTGATCATGGGCTCCCAGATGGCCCTGGGAGTCCTCAATGTGGAGTGGCTGGAAGAATTCCATCAGAGCCGCGGTCTGACCGCATGGGTCAGCTCCCTCAGCATGGGTATCACCTTGATTGTGGGTACGTTCGCCTGTGACCTGTTGTGAAACTGAATAATTATAAAATGATGATTCCCCACTGTAAGTCATGTTTTATATTGTTGACATGGGTCGATGTTATGTGGTTTGTTTTTTTATTGTAAAATACACATAACACAGTTTACCATGTTAACCATTTAATTCATTATATATCATTACAAATATGTTTAACACTTATGAATATTTTCAAAAGATAAAATTTTAGGGAAAATACTATAAAAGTCAACTAACAATCTTATTTCAGGGTTCTAATATTTTACATTGGAAATACTGGTCATATGTTATTAAAAAATCTATTAAACTGTTTTTAGAAAGGTTATTGATACAGCTAACAGGAAGGAATAATACTATATTCTTGCATTTTCTACTTAAGTCTAACCATCTATGAAACCAATTCTTAGCCAGTTGGAGATACTAACCCAGAAAATTATTATAAATGTAATATGTTCCTACAGCTAATGAGGTTCAGTTTGGGAATTAAACAACTTTCAACTTTCATTGTCAACTAATATTCAGTAAGTGTTTATTAGATACCAGGTGCTTTCCCTTGCATTGTCTCATTTAATGTTATTCAACTGTCTTAATAATTTACCACTATACCCTAATTTTGTTCACTTGCTTCACTTGAAAGTAACAGCGATACTTTTATATCAAATTTTTTTCATTTAAAGCATTTGTGATCTATTTTATACTGGAAACATAAATGGCCTCAAATCTTTTTCTGGTTTTGTGAAAGTACGTGTATGACAAGCATATGTGTGTGTGGTAAGAGTCTGTGCCTTCTCAGTGATTTCCACAGTAGCAATTAATTGTTTGAATCCAATTCAGATTTTTTGATCTTGGCTGGCATTCAATCGGTGCTATTTTGGATAATACACATGACACTAATAACAGTGGTAGTGCTGATGATGGAAAACAAGGACAAAGTATTATTTCTCAAAATGTGTGTGGGGTGTGTGTGTTTATCAAAGGGAACTAACACTGATCTGGTTTTAAAATTAAATAAGGGGACCGTTATATGTGCGTGAGAATTGTGGAGCAATCATTTTTGCTCATAAGCTGAATGAACTGACTCCGTCAACCCCGCGTTGACGTGCTAAAACCAGGACTGCTTGTTGTATGAAGAATGCAGGTAGGTTTACTTCAGTGTAGGTAAAGTGCCGGTTTTTTGTTGAATATGATTCAATAAATCAGTAAAGGAAAACTTTGCTTCTAGAATACTTAAAAATCCAGTTGTGTTGCCTTCTTAAAAATAAATTTTTAATAGGTGAAACAAAACATTTATAGAGTCAGTCTAGGAAGTGTGTGTCTGCAACAAAAAAGACTTAGCAAAAAGCCAGAATGTGAAATGTCCCAATATTTTCCAAACCATCCAATAAGGTTGCCTTAGGCATTATTTTATGTTTCACAATTTCTACCGAAATAAGCAATGGAATCCAGTCCTGAAATTATTGGATATCGTTTTAAAGACGATCCCCAAAATAGTGATGGTGAAATGCGATTGTCATGGTTAATTGGGAGGTAACTGTATATTCAGGATTCTGTTTGAAAATCCAGAGTCCCCAAATTCCAGACAGTGGAATTGCAGATTGTAGACTAACCTTTGTACCGGAAAGGTGCCCACCTGATAAACATCTTTTGCTCTGGGGCTCAGAAATCATACCACAGAAAGGCTCCGAGTTATATAAACGAACGGTCTCCTACTCTATCATGACTCTGAATTGCTGTTCATTATCTTAAGCTGCCTGGTACAAGGTGGCTGTAGATGTTGAGTGTTTTTGTAAGCCAGGGTCATCAAGAACAGCTCTCCCTTATTTAATACTTACTGCGTGTCAAGTGCATCTTACGTACATGATCTCATTTGATCCTATAGCAACACTAGGCCCAGACTATCATCTCCATCTGACAGAAAGAACACGCAACACTCGGAGACATTAAGTAACTAACTGAAGGGTGAACAGCTAGTAAGTGTGGGGCAGGTTTAAACCTGGTCCATTGGGCTCCAAAATT
Organism: Rhinolophus ferrumequinum; assembly: GCF_004115265.2. Classification (NCBI taxonomy): domain Eukaryota; kingdom Metazoa; phylum Chordata; class Mammalia; order Chiroptera; family Rhinolophidae; genus Rhinolophus; species Rhinolophus ferrumequinum. The sequence goes on from NC_046291.1 coordinate 7,991,341, forward strand.
GTGTCTACTATACTTGTGCCACACTGCCTGCCACGACATCCAATGAGAACTGAAAATATGTTTGAAGTGAATAAATATAAATTGCTTTCATTTTCTAATCACTAAGCACAATTGGGTTACCTCTTTTAAATTTTAAAAAAATCTGTGAATTATGTTACGGACTGGAAAGCCACCTCTCTTCTTGGGCAGAGAGCTGCACCTGGGAAATTCAATAATTTCATTCTTGTTTTATTCTTTGCTAGCATGGATTTTGCCAGTTTCCTACAGAAGGTTCTAATTTTTAACAAAATGTAACCACTTTGGTTGCAGCCTTTGTGATGGCTCTCAGAGTAATTCTTGGTGGAAGCCATGTTTTAGGGGACTCGATGGGCAGCAAAAGACCTGTGACTTGCTAAGTAGATTTAGAGCCGTGGTTGTCAATCCTGGCTGCATGTCAGAGGCCCCCCGGGGCGCTTTGAAGAACCATAATACTCAGGCTGCACCTGGACCATTACATCAGAATCTCTTGGGATGGGACCCAAGCATCAGGATTTTGTGGGAGTTCTTTTGTTTGTGTTTTTAAAGCTCCTAAGTGACTCCAGTGTACAGCGAAGGCAGAGAGCCATTGAATAGAGGCTCCTAACGCCTTACTGCAGTGAGGGGTGACTCCAAAAGACCAGGAGTTCAGTGGACTACCTACTGTCATCCATGATTCTGTGCCAAGGCTCACCTCAGAGTCTCTCCTCACCTAAGCTTTTTTCAAATTACGAGATGCTGGCTTGGGCAAGAAATTATGACTTCCTCATGGTGTTCCCTGCAACAATGTAACACTTTATTATGTGGGGAATGGGCTGAGATTCAGATTCCTCCTGAAAAGGAGAAAATCTGATAATGAGTGTAATTTCATTCCAAAATGCTGAGTTCCTCTACAAAATTGGGACTCATAGCCAAAGCACTGCCTCTCAATCTCACCTTTCCTTAGAATGCCTAGGGAGTTCTTTTCATTTTGTTAAAATGGCAGTTCCATCTTGGAGATGCCAACTGACCAACAGTTGGCAACATTGTTAGAAACCAACAGTTTCTAACAATGGTTAGATAATGAAAGTTAGAAAATGAAAAGAAAGCTTGGGTCTGACTTCCTTTTTTATGACATATCTTTACTTTGTAACTGTAGGAGCGCTGGCATTTCTGGGTCTGACTGTCCAATCTGCAAATCATAAATGACTGAAGCTCCAGTATGCGTAGGATAAGAGTTGGTGAACTAAAAAGCCAGACACCATTATCGACTTCATATTCTTATCAGTAGAGCAATTCATACTTTCTCTTTGATATGTATAACATTCTTCCAGACAAGAATATGTGCACTTGGGGATTTCCCTCCTTTTTTCTTCAAATGCGTTCTTAATGCCGTGTTTCGTAAGTATGCAGTACTGCAGAAATACTTGCTTCTGGGCCCTTCTGTCGTGTGGAAAATATGATCACGCTCCTGAACTGTGATTCGTTGACCTTTCATATCCCAAAAGCCTATTAACAGCAAACCCATGAGTCATGCATTTTTCTCTTTTTTATGCATTCATTCAAGATTTGAGGAGTAAAGTGACCACGGGTTTAAAAATATTTGTAAAGAAATCAAAGAAATATCTTCAACTTATGGTTTCTGAATTTCAGGTGCCACCAGTAATTCCCTCAGATGTTTATATCAGTGTGCCTCATTTATATATTATTTATATAATGTGCTTATTTGTATAATACCTATAACAATATAATTGTGTAGAATATATTTGCTATATTAAATCTATTCTAAGGTTTGTTTACTGAATTATTTTCTGTAATGTGACAGTTAATTAAATGAATAGTTCTTTACCTTTATAATTTTTAGAATTAGGCCCTCTCAAAACCATTAAACCAGGAAAAAAAAAAATCCCAAAAAACTGTTTCTGACTGTGTACCCAAAGATGCTCATGAACATAGTTAGAAATTTGTAGGAAATTTTTATTTCAGTTTGGGCTGAAAGGGGAATTAAAGTTCAATAAATTTTTAACCTGAAGTAGTCCCACCTGGAATATAGGGCTTCTAACTATGTAAAGTAATCGTGATAAAAAATAAGATGGTGTTTAAAATGCACCATCTTACTGAATATTGAGTACAGCCTCACACTGTGTTGCTAAAATCTGCATTGCTGTATGGACGAGGAATCCTCAATCAAGGCAAACGTTAAGCTTCAATGACAGAAATTACCATCAACTCAGGAAGAAAAAAAAGAGTTGACAAGAGCTAGAGTGTCCTAGTGCAGTAAGCGATCACAGCGTGTATCATATAACACTGTGCTGCTGTGAGTATATCTTGCACAACCAAGTATATTCCTGAATCTCCACGTGGTGTCATGAATGCACAGCCTGCTGGGTCAAGTCGGGGGCTGAGAGTCACCAGGGGCTGAAGTATGTATGAAGCAACGATGAGTCCTTTTCAGCTTGCTTGGCATCTGCGTGTCTGCATGAAAATAGGCTGTAAGTTCCTCGTCTAAAGCCTGGGAGTCCTCAGAACCCTCTTCCTGTACTCCCTTTAGGTCTGGAGTCAAAAACTCAAAATGTGTACAGAGGCCAAGTAAATAATGTAAGTGAGGGCAGGAGGCCAGGTATAAGACTAACAGGAAGGGGAGAAAGTGTGGCAAGCTAGAGAGGGTGTGATGCAACTACCGTGTTTCCCTGAAAATAAAACCTGACCGAAAAATAAGCCCTAGCATGATTTTTCAGGATGACATACCCTGAACATAAGCCCTAATGCATCTTTTGGACCAAAAATTAATATAAGACCCGGTCTTATTTTGGGGAAACACGGTAAATGGGATCAGTTACTGCATAGCTCCAGCTGATTTGGACTGTGTGGGAAGATATTTTACGTTACCATTGAATTTTTTTGTGAATTCTCTTAATTTTTAGATGTGGCAACTGATTGAGAACACTGTTAAACCTTTGGGATTTAAAAAAAAAAATGCATCTACTGACTAAGTAGAGCCCCTAGACCACGAGTTTAGACCTCTGTTTAGACAAGAGTGAACCAATATGTCTATTGATTTCAGGTCTCTCTTCCTTGGTAACCTAGAATCTTGTGCTCTCCAGTGAAATGTTTAAAATCCATGTGTGCATGCTAACAGCTTTTTGCTTATAAAACAATGAGGGTTTTGGTGTGTTTTGTTTAACAGTGCTAGTAATGTTTTATTCTTTGTCTTCGTATGAGGATTTACTAAGAAAGCAGGAAAACACAATGCTGTTAGAGTTAACTTCTTTTCCAATGTTCCGTGACAGGTCCTTTCATCGGCTTGTTCATTAACACCTGTGGCTGCCGCCAGACAGCTATAATAGGAGGACTGGTGAACTCACTGGGCTGGGTGTTAAGTGCCTACGCGGCAAACGTGCATTATCTCTTTATTACCTTCGGAGTGACAGCTGGTAAGCGTATTGATTTTACTTTAACCTGATTTCAAATGTTTTTATTGGGCATTTTGGCAACACATTTAATCATGCAGAAAAGAGATCCATTAAAGTATTTTCTCCTTTTGTCTCCTCCACCCCACCTCCATTTATCCTCCAGGAAATACTTTTTTTTTTTTTTTTTTGCAAAATTTGCTTATTTTATGGATTTTTTAAAATTAGTTTTAGGTGCATAAAACAAAGTACTAGTTAGACGTTTATCATTTATATCTCTTATACTGTGTCAACCCCCCGTCCACTATCCCTCTGACATCGCCAATACATTTCCACTGTCAGGAAATACTTTTTAATGTAAAATATTAAACATGTCCTTAGAGTGCCAAAACAACCTAACTGTACTTGGCCTCACTAATAGAACTTAATTAAATTTTCCATACCTGGTTCCAAGTGCTTTTTTTTCTCTTTAAGGAACAGGAAAAGGAAGGTAAAAATATAGGTATAAGTGAATAGACCAAATATTAAGGAAATTAATAACATTCTCTCATTTAATAACTACAGAATCGAGTATGAATCATAGAATAATCATTTTCTCCTTCACCCCATTCAGATTAATAAAATAGCAGCAAAACCCACCTACATGTAGAGACTGTAAGAAGCAAATCTAGAACACAGTTGGAGTGGCAGTGCCCAGTGAGGAGGGAAAAATCGGCTGCCAGGCAGCGCGATTTGCATATCCGTTTTGCCAAATATATTCCCAGCCATAATTTCCTTTATCAACAGGTAGCAGAATTCACACAGATACAAAGTAGTTTCTTACTTGTACAATTTATTTCAATGAACCAGGTCCAGCCTGACTTTCTTTTTGAGTACATACTTGCAATCCTCATAATTGACACAATGACAGCTGTGTTAGACTAAGAGTTAAAAGTTAGAGTTGGGAATTCTTTTTTTCTTTTTTTTCCACTTGCTATCTGTGCAACTTGGGCAAATTACCTACCCTACTTATGCTTCAGTTTCCTTACCTGCAAAATGGAATAAATAAGAGTGCATGATTTACAGCGTTGTCGAATGATTGTTTGAGATACTCTGTATAAAGCACTGGGCACATAGTAAAGTGCTCAGTAAATGTTAGCCAATAGGTCATTGTTATTATATATATACAGTTGACCCTTGAACAACACGGGTTTGAACTGCATGGGTCCACTTATACATGGATTTTTTTCTCATAAATACTGTAAGTGTATTTTCCTTACGATTTTCTTAGGAACATTTTCTTTCTCTAGCTTACTTCGTTAGAATACAGTATATAATTCATGTGTGTGTTAATCAACTGTTTATGTAGTCTGTAAAGCTTCCAGTCAACAATAGGCTATTAGTAATTAAGTTTTGGGGGTGTCAATAGTTATATGTGGATTTTCAGCACCCCAAATCCCCACATTGTTCAAGGGGCAACTGTGTAATATAACATTCTTATTGTATAACATTACAAGCTTAAATACATGCTTTATGACAGTGTGAGATGGTGAACACAAAAACCCGTCCACTTAAGTCGACAAGCTGGTTCTCTGTAATGTATGAGTACATCTATCCCCATAAACACTGAAAGCACTTCTGTATCCTTTTTTTTTTTTTTAATTTATTGGGGTGACAATTGTTAGTAAAATTACATAGATTTCAGGTGTGCAATTCTGTATCACATCATCCATAAATCACACTGTGTGTTCACCACCCAGAGTCAGCTCCCCTTCCATCACCATACATTTGATCCCCCTCACCCTCATCCCCTCTTCTGTATCTTTTTGAAGCATCGTTTGAAAAACATTGCTATGAAGGACCTGGTAGCTCTTAAAGAAAAGCTTGAGATAGTTTCCCTGAGTGTTTCAGAAACTTTTCCCCATAACAGTCCAATGGATAGAGCATGCACCAGGATTTTTGTGAAATACGTAGGTGAGGAAATAAACATTCCTTCTGCTGAGACTAAGGAGGCACACTGGGGTCTCTGGGCAGACACATAAGCCCACCATGAACTTGATCTGGTGTTTTTTGGTTGTATGGACTATGACGTGATCCTAATAATCGGGACTTGAGATACACTCTGGTCATTTAGAGATCGCTATGGTTAGATTCTTTGTTTCAATGGAATTTTGTTTCCTGTAATTAATTGCTTATTGATCATCAAATATCTCCATATCCATTCATTATTTATTTATTCATTCACTATTTATTCAACAAATATTTGTGGATCCAAGGATGTGGCAAGAAAATTAGGAGGCTGGTGAAAGTATTTCTTGAGACACTGTATTGCTCCCACGTTTTATACAGGAAAAGCCCAAAGAAAGTCTGAAAATAAATTCCTCTACCTCCCCCACAAATATATATATATAACTGCATTGAAGTGGGAACTTCAGCTTGATCCGTTAGCTTATGTATGGAAAATGCTCTTGGGCTGTCATTAGTGAGGCATGTGGAAGCTGACTGGCAATCTAATCCCTTTTTAATAGAAAAGAAACAAATTAGGTGCAAAAATCGGCAGAAAGCAAGTGATTTATATATATTTATATCACTGTACAATGTATGTTTGAAAGAAACCTTACTGATATCCTTCTTCATTCCTAAAAGCATTTCAGGCAGATTTGTTTATATCTTTTTTTTTTAAATCATCTAGGCAATTACAATTGTGTGGGAGTGTCCTCCTATTAAGCAGAAAATTAAAAATTAATGTCTGTTTGAGCAATTTTACTTAGCCAAGGGAGTCTGGACAAAATTCTTCAGCTTTGCCAGAGCTCCAGTGTCTTAGCCTGGCTCCTGAAGACATGCTGACCCAGGACCACAGAATTTTCTCTCCCCTCTGAGCCTCCTTCCTCCACTCACTAATCTGGCTGTAAAGCCCTCCTCTAAACCTGAGTGTGGTGAAGAATTGCTCCAGGGTCCTGCACAGGCTGGACATTAGCCAGGCTTTGACGGACTGGACAGCTTGAGCCCACACGTCCTCAAGACGTCTCCTATAAGCTCATGTAATAATTGTGCTGATGATGGAATACAAATCAACAAAGAGCAATGTATAGACCTTTCTTGGATCCTGACTTAAACAAGTTTTTAAAAGAATATAGTCATTTATGAGACAAATGAAAATTTGAACACCTTCTAGACATTTCATAATGTCTTTTTTTTTTTTCAAATAAGATGATAGGATTAAGTTGTTTGGCCATGATCAATATTTAGAAATCTATACTAAAACATTTGCACATGAAATGATATATTCGGGATTTGCTTCAAAATAATATGGAGCAGGGCAATAATTCTGTACCACAATATTTAACATTGAAGAATTTCTTGTTGTTTTTCACAAAGAGTTTTTTTTCCCCAAAATAGCCACTGATACAACCATTTTGCAGCTGAGTTTTGTGTACCTTAACTGTGGACGTGTAAAATTAATCTTGTATAAAAAGGCAGCTCTTATTTTAAGATATGACCATTCCCATAGAACTTTCTTTCATTTATTTCATTCCTTTGTTGTATGCCAGGCATTGTTCCCAGCACTTGGGAGATACATTAGTGAACAAAACAGAAGATCCCTGCCCCCATGGAGCTTATAGTCTAGCAAAAGGGGAGAAGGGGTCAGCTCAGAAACAACACATACAATAAAAAAGCAAAATCCTTCTGCAACTACCTGCAGGCAGCTGGGGGTGGGGGGTGAGCGGTGCAGTGTTGGAGGCAGCATGGGCAACGGAAAGGGACCAGGCTCCGACGCTGGGTGTGAATTCTCCGATTACTTGCTACAGGGACTTGGGAAAGTAACTTAATCTCCAGGAGGTTCAATACCTCCTTTTATAAAATGAGCATAACCACAGCTAGATTTCAGGGTTATGGTGAAAATTAAGTCAGATAAAGCCTGTAAAGCAACCGCCCATCATGGGCACTCAGTTACTGGTAATTATTACAGCATTTGCATGTGTGATCGCTCTAGTCTCCTTCCAAACTAAAGTAATTCTGAAACTATTAAATGATGCTGAACTAGGGAGGCATCCGCTTTGGGGAGTGGTATTGGTCAACTCTTTTATGTCATGCTGCCATCCTAACGTTGGCAGGTTCAAATGGGGTACCATGATCATTGAAATGGAGCTTATGGCTTCCCTCTGTACCTAGAAGTTGAGAACACAACCTACAACCTTTTGGCCAGCATTTTGTTTTATTTCATTTTACCCCCGTTAATTTTTTAATAGACTTCATTTTTTAGAGTGGTTTTAGGTTCACAGCAAAATTGAGGAGCAAGTACAGAGAATTCCCCAAACCCTGTGGCCCCAACACCCCCCACCAGCATTTTAATTTTGTCTGTGTAAATCACAAAGTGTTCTGATTTGCTAAGAAAGACACAATTAAAAACCAGAGATACAAATAAATGTTCTATGGTTATGGCATCGAGTGGCTGCGTATGTCTATGGGAACATTATAATTCCTTTTATTCTTGCAGTTAATTGGTGAATAGATTGGCCCCTTCCTGAGGCTTCTGCAAATTGCCTGCGGGCACCTCTTCATCCCTTGTACCTAAATACTTCCCTGGGTATTTGGTGCACTAAGCCCTGACGGCAGAGCCCTCAGAACACATTCATTCTTTCAGCAAATCACCAAGCACACATTGCGTGTTTGGGGCAGCAAGGGGACTCGGGGGTGAAAAGACAGACAAATCCTGCCCTGGAACTTACCACATTCTGAGGTGAGAATGGGCCTTATTCCCTTACTGCGGTAAGCTGTGCCGCAAAGCATGTTGGAGAAAATGATGGGCTAGAAAGTTCGGTGGATGACCCTTCGGTGCTCACCTACGAGGTGCTTTTTTACAACCACTACTGTTTCTTTGTTTGAGAAAACAGCAGAGACGAATATAATGACATGCAGGTGATGTTTAAATGCTGCCAGTTCTGCATATGGCTTATGTTTATGCATATGTTTATGTTGTGCTGTGTGTTTTGCCTTCCTCTTTCAACTGCGCAGGCTTTGGGAGCGGGATGGCCTATCTCCCGGCCGTGGTCATGGTGGGAAGGTACTTTCAGAAGCGACGCGCCCTTGCCCAGGGCCTCAGCACCACCGGGACCGGCTTTGGCACCTTCCTCATGACCGTCTTGCTGAAGTACCTGTGCGCGGAGTACGGGTGGCGCAACGCAATGTTTATCCAAGGCGCCGTCTCCTTAAACTTGTGTGTCTGTGGCGCGCTCATGAGGCCCCTCTCTCCTGGGAAAGAGGGAAAGGACCCAGGGGAGACAGATCCGCAAGTCCTCCCGGCTCACTCCCCTGAATCCGTGAAGTCAAGTGCGCAGCTGGGCAGGGCAGAAGAGAAGGAGGGCAGTCCCGGGCACGAGGAGGCCCTCGACGACCTTGCGGCCCAGGCGTGCCAAGAGAAGGCGGGCCACCGGAAGAATATGTGCGCCTTTCGGGCTCTGAAGACCGTGAGCCAGCTGACCATGAGGGTCAGGAAGGGCTTCCAGGACTGGTACTCGGGCTATTTTGGAGCAGCCTCGCTCTTTACTAATCGCATGTTTGTAGCCTTTGTTTTCTGGGCTTTGTTTGCATACAGCAGCTTTGTCATCCCTTTCATTCACCTCCCAGAAATAGTCGATTTGTATAATTTATCAGAGCAAAACGATGTTTTCCCTCTGACGTCAATTATAGCAATAGTTCACATCTTTGGAAAGGTGATCCTGGGCGCCGTGGCCGACTTACCTTGCATCAGCGTTTGGAATGTCTTCCTGATGGCCAACTTCACCCTCGTCCTCAGCATTTTCATTCTGCCCCTGATGCACACCTATGCGGGCCTGGCGGTCATCTGCGCACTGATAGGCTTTTCCAGCGGTTACTTCTCCCTCATGCCCGTAGTGACTGAAGACTTGGTGGGGATTGAGCACCTGGCCAACGCCTACGGCATCATCATCTGTGCTAACGGCGTCTCCGCACTGCTGGGCCCACCATTTGCAGGTAAACCGTGCAAGGTTTCCAGCTCAGAGTGCATGTAGAGGGTCAGGTTGTGTTCTCATCTGTGTTATAAAGGCCAAGATTAATAAGAAGGAAGTTTCCATTTGTGCACATGCTCTTTTTTTCTCCCCATTCCTGACCCCCCCCCCCTTCTCACTTGTAGGTTTTAGCAAGTTAAAGGTGATTCTTCCATATAGAATGTAGATGAACTTTTGATCCTTATCTACAAAATAATCTCATTGTATAGAATTCTCTATCAGTTAGGGATGCATTTGGCTATAAGAGAAGACCCTGCCAATGGTAGCTTAAAAAGAAGACTTAATTGTGTCATATAGCCAGGAATCTAGAGTTTAGGGACTAGATAATATTAGGATAGTATCTCCAAGATCCGCTTGGCCTTTTCCTCATGTAGTTACCTCATGGTCACATAATGGCTGCTGTGGCACCGGCCACAGCAGCCTCATTTATAACAAAAAGGAAGAAGGAAGGAAAGGCTCAGTCCCAGCAGATTTCCACTTATATGATTGGCCAGGACTGTGTCACACAGCCCAAGCTTCAGAGGGAACTGAGAATTGGAGTATTTTGCCTTTTAGCCTCTGTACTAGAGGAAGGAAAAGGGGGAAAAAATGTATTGGGGGTTGTATCAGTCAGATAACGGTATCTTCCAGAGATGTTAAACTGAAATATCTATTAAGGGAATAAGTACGTTATCAGTGTATCAGTGGTTCATCCACCTTCTTGTTGGAGATCCTTCAGCTCATATATTATATGTGGAAACGGAATCTCATTGACAGTTCTTTGCATGATCCAAGATACTTTCCGCTTCTTTCTGGGGTTGTTTTATACTGATCCATCAGATTTCAATAGCAGCATAACAGCTGTGTGGTATGGCATAAGGAATTCATGATCAGTGTTAACTAAAGCACCAAAGTTTGCCAGCATGGTTTCCTTGTCCCATTCCTATGGTCTTGTTCTTGTCACTCATTTGCATTCTGGCATTCTTTCTTGAGTGGAAAAAAGATGAATTGCCACTAGAAGACAAGGAGTTATGACCAGCCCTCTGTTATCAGGCGTTACCTCTGCCTGCTTCAAGGTCCCTCCCTAGAAGTGGACTCTAGCTGACTGTGATCCACCATGATGGCAGAAACGGTTGTATTAATGGTTAAGAACCTTCTATGAATGTGTGTCAAATGCTGCTGTGGGGACTCTAAACTCAATGTTCTGATGTGCATCTCTAGACCAGCAACCTAAAGAGGGCTTTCCTCCTTTTTGCTTCTCCTTCCACTGAACTCACATACTAAGGAATGCTGACCGTCACCACTGGCTAATTGCAATGTGTCTAATCCATTGATTTTCCAGGCCAATGAGAGGCAACCCAACCTTTATGCACTGTAGTTCAGAAGTGACTGGCAATATAAGGGACTAAATAACCACATTAAATTCTTGCTAGCAATTCCAGGTGGGCTAGAAATTATTACTTAGCTCAGTTTGCTACAAGGAAAATTACTGTTCACATTGCCTTTTTCTTTTTTAATGGGTTTAGAAATGAATGTGTTTTTCATTTTTCAAAGCAGTTTCTACTGGCACCAAAAATTCTCGTACAATTTAGTACCATGCCAGACAACCACATTTCCACTTAAGAGAAGAATGTATAAAGATGAACCAACATTTCAACCATGTCACTTAGCAACATGAATTCCTTAATCTAATTCATTTACAATATTGCTGGGCATTCACTTCTTCTGCTTTAAAGATGCAATAATAGTAGATACTTTTTTAGATGTTTCCAGTGTAAAATACAGCAAAACTTAGCCACCAGATTCGACTGACCCAGAATCTACACATATCACCTTCATTCACATACAATATAACACCCTAACACAATTTGCAGTGTTTTTTCACCGAGAGCTGGGAACACATTTCATAAATAAGAAAAACAGCTGCCACTCATCATTTGACAGACTCAAATGAAAAGGGAATGCAATTTAATGGGGAGCTGGATTTTACTTTGAAGCTGTTGATTTGAATTGATGGTTGGATCAGGGTTGCCAAGGATCCCAGGTTGGAAACCAAAGAACGGAGATCAGACCTGTAGGGAAAGGTGATGAAGGAAGATGAGATAGGCAGCTTGTGTGAAACCTTCTATGTCTCTGAAGTTTCATCCACACAGGCTGGGTCAAAACACGTGGTCAAGTACAATCTCTCGTGAGATTTTGCATCTGACTCGGGACCAAGTTGAGTTCAAACTAGTGGAAATATTAAAACAGGCACCAGAGAGAGATGGCAGGACCCAGAGTCATTTAAAAATAAATTCTAAAGGTAGATTGGAGAAACCTATGGGATTAGTTTAACATAAAATTGGGTACTCCTCCAATTTGTGCTGTTAAGTTGTTTGGTGAAGTTGGGTGCTCGTAAAAAATTGACATGAGTTACTTTTAAAGATTGGGGAGTGTGGAGATATTTTTACAAACGTTTATACGTGTTTTTTTTTTAATTTATTGGGGTGACAATTGTTAGTAAAATTACATAGATTTCAGATGTACAATTCTGTATTATATCATCTATAAATCCCATTGTGTGTTCACCACCCGGAATCAGTTCTCCTTCCATCACCATATAGTGAATGATTATACTTTTAAGGGAAAGAGGCAAGATTTTGAATATAATAAATTCAATTTAAGACTGTAACAATATGTAATAGACTTAGCAGACATTTTCTATAGTGTGCAGGGACCAGAAGGAGAATGGAGTCGTGAGAAGGAGATGCCAGAGTATTCTAAGAGTGGTCGTGTTTATTAGCATTCCCCTAAGAACGAGGGAAAGTACACGTACAGACAAGGAGCCAAGAGAAATGTGTTTGAAACTCCAAAATATTCAATATGCTTTGTGCTTATGGTTAAGTTTGGGGCAGTAGGGGATAGAGGTGGGTTGGGGCGACATCACAGAGCCCTGGAGCTTAGATTCAGCCACTCCAAACAAAAAAAGTAAATAAATAGTCTGAACTAAATACAAATTAATTTTGTCCTATTTCAGAGGTCCGTGTTAAGCAGCAGTGATCGTTCAGCTCGTTTCAGCTATTGGTATTTGTTATTTAGAGCCATCATTTCTACTCTTAGTCACTTGATCACACAAAAAGTGGGGATTTAACTATTGAAATGACAAGGTCAGCTTTCCTATGGGATGAGTGGAATATGTGAACCTCATTTATAGTTACTGATTTTTTATTTAATTGTAGTTTAAGGATAGTCCAGTCATATACGCTGCTTACATATACAGACCTTTCTGCGTTATCTGCAAGTGAATCATTCACTTTGTCACAATTCACACAGTCGCAGTTGACAAATGGTGACACTGAGCAGAAGTTGGGTGTGTTTTTGTTCATATGTCAGTGGGCCTTTCTGATTCAGTTCTGAAGCTGAGTCATTATTTTTGGATTATACGTTTAATCTTCTTTATTCCTCTTGTCTCATATTGGAGGTTAAAAAAAGATGGTAGAGCATTTTATTAAGCTACATCTAAAGAGGCTGATATTTTCTTTTTTATATCAAATAACAAACTCAAAAGCTTGACTTTTAAAGTATATAGAATTCATAGCTTTTGAGTGGTTAAAAAACTATAAATGTGTAATTTAGTAGCATGTTTGTTTTTCATTACTACCTGGACTGATCCAGGCACATTGTGATTTAGAAAGTTCTACCCTAGTGACTTAAAAGATAAATGTAGCCATCCTTGGTTATATGGTGAGAACTCTGGTTTATATAGCCCGGACTTACAAATGACTACATGAAACATTTGGGGCATTAAATGTCATATAAATAAATTATAGAAATATTTATATTAGCAATAAATGCTTACTTGGTGTTCTTGGCTTTATTTTATCAACTACGTTACACTGAATATCTTTGTTTTTGTTTTGTAGGGTGGATCTACGACATGACACAAAAATATGATTTTTCCTTCTATATATGTGGTTTACTTTACCTGGTAGGATTACTCTTTTTACTCATTCAACCATGTGTTCAAATTATAGAGCAATCGAGGAAAAAAAGCGTAGGTGGTACACATGTTTAGTGTCATGTGATGTTTCATGTAGGATTTCTTTGTGGTACTCATGCCTACCTCCCATGGTTGCTGTGAGGCGCCTATGACATCGTGGGAAAGCGATTTGTATGGTAACTGTCACTGTCATTTGTAAATGCCATTGTCATTGCTTTATTTGAAAGTAGCACTGCCTGTCCATTTGGGGAGAAGCAATGTTGGACAGTATTAAAGACTACATACATTTTAGAGATGACAATGTCCTTCAAAGACAGCCTATTAAGTAATTGGTAGAAATGCCCTTGTAAAAATTATTCTCTCGCCATCCACTGAGACTAGGGTTTTAGATACAGCTTTTAAAACAAAGACAAGGAATAAAAGCTTTTCAGTCCAACTACTACTTCTCTGTAAGGTGAAAATAAAGTGCTTCTGGAAAGCTCACAGTTAAATGGGTTTTAAGCACAGGAGCATGATTAGATTTCAGAAACTAATTGTTACAGGGAGCTATTGCTCGCCCAGTGTAAAATAAATGCTGGCTCCAATTTCAAAGGTAATACATTTAATACAATTAAAGAAAAAAATTATATTTTTATAAAAGAATTCTGCAGCTAGGGAGTACAGTTTATCAATCTTCCTCTAAGAAAAGCTTTTGCTCTCAATCCTAATTCAATAGTATCTAGTTATAAACTGAATCTTAAGACAAAGCCTAAGTAAATAATAATTTACTGAGCAGAAGTTGTATTTGTCCACACAACTATTGAATCAAGGGCTATGGTTCAAGCACTTTTATTCCTGTCGTTGGCCTCTGTTTATTAACACAATCTAGGGCCTGTAACTTTTTTTTCTGAGTTTCTCCTGTCCAGTAAATAAACTAGAGAACTCATTGCAGGTTGGTCTGTGAAGTTGGCACTTAAATCGTTTGTATAAAGTGTGGTACTAATCCAGAATATAAGACTATGAACTTGTGAGGGTAACAAACGGAATGCCCTTGGTCTAGGTGTCTGTACACCTGACATTGGAGTAGTGGTAGCAAGTCGCCCTTCTCCAATGCCTGAGCTCCGCACAGTTTTAAAAATAGTTCTCTTGATCGATTCCATACAGAAGACAACAGGGATCCATGACATCAAATAATGTTCTTCCTTTATCTAAGATCTCTATTTTTCTAAGCCAAACATTTTTCAGACTGCAGAATGTTCTTCCCAGAATCATTTTGAAATTTCTGGCTGCCTTACTTGTTTACACATATTTCAGAGCTGTTTAAATTTCTACTCACAATTTGCTCATCACACATAAAAATCCTGTAACATCATTGCCAGTGTCTTGGGTCAAATTTACCTAAAGTGAGTATAGACCATTCTCAGTTATCCTTGGTAATTAGAGGCAGGAATGGTACCAGTAAGTAGAATCACAGAATGGTACCCTAAGCCTAACACTAGCCAGCAATTCTCAGTCTCTTATTCCACCAAACCCTTCAGAGCAGTTAACAAGTGATTACATGGACAAGTGTCCTTTTTGTTTCATCTCCTTTATTTCCTGCTCTGATGGCTAGGGGGAAGGGTTGTGTAATGAAAGGGACCCTCAAAATAACAATAATACTAACAGGCAGCTGATGGAACGGAGAAACAAAAGCATGACTAATATACACACTCAATATTACCTCCAATGATTCAAGGATTGCCTGCAAATTATTATAGATAATTGCATGTCATACTCTGTTTGGTTCAACACAATGACCAATTTGGTATCGTTACAGCTTTGGCTGCTGTTAAAGAATCCATTTTGATTAAGGTAAACTTAAATGCTGAGGCAATGCTGTATCTCTAGCTATATATTAACCATAAAATTCGGATGGTTAGATGGAAAAACATGCTGTGTGTTTTAAAACTGACTACATGATTTCATTACTTGCATTTTCTATAAACACCAAATTGACAAGAGGCAGTGTTAAATATTTTGAATGGTGCTATAGGTGATGCGTTTTGATGCTTGCACTGCTGGTCATACCATCAGACATATGAACTTTTTATCCAATAAACCAGCTTTGGTTATGTCCAAGTTAAACCTACCCATGTTCAGTCTGTACAGCTGTTTGTTGACTTACTGTACTTATGGAAGTGGTAATTTCTACCACATCAGAAGTTCCTATTTTACAAAAATAGAGTAAAACCTGCTTGCAATATTCATGTTAACACTAGAATAAGAGAGAATGCTATAAAGAATTATAGCAAATATATTAATATTTCCTGTTTAAAATGTTATTATTTACAGTTTATTGAAAATATTATAAAGGGTTAGTTGTATATTTATGTTAGGTGCTTTGTAGTTTTCCCCTCACATGTCCAAGTAATTTTTATTCACATACAACTAAATAAATTTTGTCCTGTTTAAAGATGGTCAGTGAGTTTTTATATAAAATCTCTGTTTTCTTAGTTTTAAGAGGAAAACTCCTAAAGTGTAACTGGTGATTATCTGTTTGGTTCTTTCCCTTGGAAGGTTTTCTCTAGGTGTAGTTGTAGAACCACCTGGAGAGAATCACCTAGGGTGATTGTTAGAAGTGCCAAGTCCAGCTATTAAATTTGCAATGCACACACCTTTTAATCTAGGGATTGCGTTTCTAAAATTTTTCCCATCATATGAACAAAGACAAATGAACAAAGATTTTTTTATGTATTGTTTCTTATATAAGACTGGAAACAATTTAAATGTCCATCAATATGAACCTGTTAAACAAAGTATGGTGTTTACGCAATTTTTTTTTTCACAAAGACAGATCCATATGTAAAATTAGAAAACAATATCCAAGATATATTGCTAAAAGAAAATAGCACGATAAATATGGTTAATTTGCTCCCAGTTGTGTTTTGTTAACAACAAAAGAGGGTTATTCATATGGCTGGTATTTGTACAGAACATTTCTGGAAGGTAACAAGAAAACATTAATAGTGGTCGGCTCTTGGGAGAAGTTTGGGGACTGGGGTGGGTCTGACTTTTTTCCTGATGCACACAATGTTTTTTCAGTTTAAAACTTGTTTCCAAAATTATTTTAAATACAGATTTCTGGGGCTACTTAAAAACTTAATGAATTGGAATTTGGGGGGATGGAGCCAATAAACCTGCCTTTAGATAAGTTTATCAGTTGATTTTCATGCAGACTAAAGTTGGAGACCTACTCTCAACATATTTAAAACACTCCAATCAATTTCAGGACAAAAATACTTGTCCTGACTCTCTTCGGGTTGATTATTTCCTTTTAGACAACATTCTAGTCAGTTACTATCTTCAGAGCACTCATAGTATATAATATTTTTACTTTGCTGAATCTTTCTGTTTCCATGGTCCTTTTCCATTCAACAAATGTAAACTGGGTTTGTATAAGAACAAGGCAAGCTGATGCCAGTGTCTGCCCCCATGTAGCCTGCACACAGAAGTAAGCTGCTACTGCATGGCACTAAAAGTGACAATGCAATAACAGAGCTAAGGGAAATCTGACTCCCAACCTGTTTAGATGAAACTGTAATTGATAATATAAAACATACAGAAAGGTTCAGTAAAACTATTGAAGAACTATCACTATTTGTGTACTTGTCAAATGAAAGATTACAGACTACAAGTGCTAGACTTACAGTTCTCAACCTCATGGGTCTCGGGTCCCCTTTATATTCCTAAAAGCCAATGAAGACCAAAAGATAGTTTGTTTTTATAAGTTTTACCTGATTGATAGTTACCCTATTGGAAAGCAACACTGAGAAATTACTTCATTTTAAAATAACAATAATGAGCCTACTATGTTAATAACACATTTTTATGAAGATAACCATATTTTCACAAAAAAATGTAGTAAGAATAGTGGCATTGTTTCACATTTTTGCAAATCTCTTTAATATCCAGCTTAATAGAAGACAACTGGATTCTCATATTTGCTTCTGCATTCAGTCTGTTGTGATATGTGGTTTTGATTGACATATATTAAGAAAATTCAGCTTCAGGTGGCCGGTTAGCTCAGTTGCTTAGAGGGTGGTGCTAATAACACCAAGGTTTCTGGTTCGATCCCCGTATGGGCCACTGAGAGCTGTGCCCTCTTTTAAAAAAAAAAAAAAATCCAGCCTCATACTTATATGTAGTTGGAAAAGGGAGGAGTATTTTAATAGTCTTTTCAGGTAATTGTAGAGTTTTTTTTAACACTACACCAACACTCAACAAGTGGTATTTCTCTAAAGGTTAGTTGCAGTGTGGAATCTGACACCATATCAATAAACTTTGTAAAATGTTACATTAAAAGCCATTGACCTGCCTTACACTTTGAATGGATCTTTTACCCATTTATGATTTTGTAACATAATGCTTTAGTCATTTGGAAAATAGTGGCCCACTGAGTTTTGTAGATCTTCCCAATGTTTTCATATTTCACACACTATTTTAAGACACCACATGACTATTGTGTGATTTCATTTATATGAAATGTTCAGAATAGGCAAATCCATAGTGATAGAAGGTATATTAATGGTTGCCAGAGTCCGGAAGGAGAGGGGGATGGAAAATGACTGCTGGGCGTAGGGTGAGGAAATGTTCTGGAAATAGATATGGAGATGGTTGCCCAAATTTTGTGAATATATAAAAACACTGAACTATACACCTCTAAAAAGTGAATTTTATGGTCTGTGAGTTATATCTCATTTGGGAAGTGGACAAATGTATGGAGGTTGATGGAAGTTTTCCAAAATTCTAATTTTCTTTTGAATATTATCATTGACAACAGATACTGCAGTTATTTTCCTTGAAGTGGCAGCCTGATTTTCAGTAACATGTCTGCCAAACAAAAATATGGCATTTCATGAAAAAAGCAGAAGTTCAGTTTGCACCTCAGTTACACAAGTGCTTTTCCTCAAGACGGCCATTAGACTTTGATTCTGTGATTTGAAGCAGATGTGCTTCGTGTATATATACTTCCCATTCGGTCACACAGAACATTAAAAAGATGTGGACTCATGGGTAAAGACTTAATAAAAGGCGATGGTTTTTACTGTTTCATCAAGGACATCCTTAAATGAATCTGGCCATTATTTAACTGCCAATGCATGAAAGTGAAGAACACAGTGACTTCAGTGCATTTTGGTGTCACTGCTTTGACTCATACTAACTCACCAGCAGTTTGACCTGCCGTTGCTTTTGCACCGTCAGCACAAACATGAACAGTCGCTCCAGGATTAACCATGAGAGTGAATAACATTCTTCAGTATTTTGTATTTTACCTGTTTTAGCACCACTTGTGTTTTCTTCCAAGCATTCACATGAAAAAAGATCTTTTACTATTAATAGTTGGTGTGATACTAGTTGCATAGAAGCGAAACAGCGAATCCAGCCACATTTATTGATTTGTCCATTTGTAAGACAAATCTGTAGTCAAGATATTAACTCAGCCTTCATGTTTGCAGCTAAATCTTTACTTTGACAAGCTACTGTATTATTAGAAAGTGGTACTGCTATGATTTCTTCTGCTGACTCTCCATCCAGCAGACATTCGGCAACGTCAGCTGTACAGGCTTAATATGCTTTTCTCCAGGCAATTCACTTACCCTGCAGTGTACTTCAATGGCTGTTACATTGCTGGTTTGAAAAGCTGTAATGATCAATTTTTGACTTTTAATGAACTCATCACATCTACATTTAAAATATTCAATTCCTTTTTTTTTAAACTCTGAATGAATACTCTCAAAACGATGCCACAACTTAAAAAGGCAGAAAAAAGGTAAAATTTTAACATCATAAACTCAAGGAAAAGATACCTTTGAATCATATTTTGTTTCAGATTTACACTTTTATTAGTAGATTTGAATGCCATCTTTTCAGCATCTTTAGGCTTAGATGGTGCAGCTGTGGGCTAAGAAGGCAAGATTTCTAATCTCCCTTTCGAAAGCTAATGACCCATCCTTAAACACAATGATGAATGGAGCATGGCTTATATGAACTGGAAATCTCCAAACTCAACGTATTCAGAGAACAGGAGATAGGGTGAGAAATGCTGATGTTGAATTGCAAAGACCGAAAAGCAGCAGCATTTGTCATCTAGGAAAGGGAAACTGAGTCATGGCAGGGAGCAGAGATTGCTGGCAATGCATTAAAGGTGCTACAGATGAACTGTGTGGGCCATCAGCAACGAAAGGCAGAGCAGTTTGGGTTGAGGGTCTCCAATTAATTCTGAGGAAGGCTCTTCCATTGTCAGGTGAAGCAGGAAGAGGTAAGAGTTCCACTGGTTCCCAAGTGGAGGAAAGTGGCAGGAAGAAGAGAGGACTGAGTTTGGAAAAGTACCAGAGACATTAAAGAGAGTTGCGAAAATGTAAAACAATGCCACTATTCTTACTAAATATGTTTCGGGGAAAATATGGTTACTTTCATAGAAATGTGTTATTAACATACCAGTGAGGCATATTCAACTCCTTTACTCAATCCTTAGTTTTCCCTAAGAGTGTGTGAGCGTATTAAAGAACTCACTCCTTACTTATTATTTAAATGAACTTATGATACTTTACATAAAAATGGGCAATCATTTAGTTCATCAAAAGCTTGGACTATTCTCACTTTCTGAGACAACATGGAGCCGTCCATGCCGCTCCTGACAATCCGAGGATCAAAAGGACTGTGTAGGGGCCGGCCCGGTGGCTCAGGCGTTTGGAGCTCCATGCTCCTAACTCCGAAGGCTGCCGGTTCGATTCCCACATGGGCCAGGGGGCTCTCAACCACAAGTTGCCAGTTCAATTCCTCAAGTCCCGCAAGGGATGGTGGGCTCTGCCCCCTGCAACTAAGATTGAACACGGCACCTTGAGCTGAGCTGCCGCTGAGCTCCCGGATGGCTCAGTTGGTTGGAGCGCGTCCTCTCAACCACAAGGTTGCCAGTTCGACTCCTGCAAGGGATGGTGGGCTGTGCCCCCTGCAACTAGAAACAGCAACTGGACCTGGAGCTGAGCTGCGCCCTCCACAACTAAGATTGAAAGGACAACAACTTGACTTGAAAAAAAGTCCTGGAAGTACACACTGTTCCCCAATAAAGTCCTGAAACAAACAAACAAAAAAAAGGACTGTGAACGGACCACCACATTTTACAGAAATCACAGTGTTTCCAAGGGAATGTGGGAAAAATTGCAAAGTCTATACTTTTAGTAAGCATGGGACCTTGTTTGCCTGGGGCAACAGAAAAAAAATAAATATTATCAGTGTCACTAACAAGGAACTACTAACTCCCACGATCTCCCAAAGGCAGTTTGCCTTGAGTTCTTGCCAACAAACACTGTCCTGGCAACATGGCAGCCTTATACTACTTCTAAAGATGGCACAGCTACAATTTCCAACCTATAACTTTATGATGTGAAAACAGGGACATGTTTAAAGTCTTCCATCCAGAAAAAAGTGCAAAATTTGTGTCCTTCCTGGTCAGAAGATGAAATTATGTGTGCCCCAAATGTTAACAATGAAGTTCACTTCTTTGGAAACAATTTAAATACAATTGCAAATTCATTGCATTTGCAAAAAAATTAATGATTTTGTGTTATCACCTGGACCGCAACATACAAGGTGGCTGTCTATGTTCCAGGAAGTAAGGGCACAGCTTCATCTGTTGGATTACTCGTATGTCAGTATCCCAACTTTGATAGACCTCATGCAGCTCTAGCCAATAAAAGTTTCTCTAAGGCAGCTAAGGTTACAATGTTATGGAATAAAAAAGCTACCGCTGTGTTGGTAATAGCTAGTACAGATGTTGACAAGACCGGAGCTTCCGACTATGGGCAACAAACACGGCACTACATTGCAACAGACAGAAAGAGTGCTGTAGTGCAATTACCAAAACACGACCCCATTTATGATGTAGTTTGGAATTCTAGTTCTACTGAGTTCTGTGCTGTTTATGGTTTTATGCCTGCTAAAGCAACAATGTTCAACGTAAAATGTGATCCTGTGTTTGACTTCGGAACTGGTCCTCATAATGCAGCCTAATATAGCCCTGATGGACATATATTAGTTCTAGCTGGATTTGGAAATCTCAGGAGACAAATGGAAGTGTGGGATGTTAAAAATTACAAACTTATTTCTAAACCAGTGGCCTCTGATTCTACATATTTTGCTTGATGCCCAGATGGTGAGCATATTTTAACAGCCACGTGTGCTCCCAGGTTACGTGTGAATAATGGGTACAACATTTGGCATTTTACTTGTGCTATCTTGCACAAGTATGATGTGCCATCGAATGCAGAATTATGGCAGGTTTCTTGGCAGCCACTTTTAGATGGAATATTTCCAACAAAAACAATAACTTACCAAGCAGTTCCAAGTGACGTACCCAGTGAAGAACCTAAAGCTGCAACAGGTTATAGACCCCCAGCTTTAAGAAATAAACCAGTCACCAATTCCAAATTGCATCAGGAGGAACCACCTCCGAATATGAAACCACAACCAGGAAATGATAAGCTCAAAAACAGCCAAACAAAGGAAGCATGAGGCTAAGAAAGCTGCAAAGCAGGAAGCAAGAAGTAAAAAAAGCCCACCAGATTTGGCACCTACTCCTGCCCCACAGAGCTCAGTAGAAAATACTACCTCTCAGTCAACTTCTGGAGACCCTGAGAGAAAAAAGATAAAAAAAGAAAACGAGAAAAAACAAAACAAAAAACAAATCAGAACCTAAAGAAGAAACTGAAAGCAATCCAACAATTGAAAGAACAAGCAGCAACTGGAAAACAGCTAGAAAAAAATTAGTTGGAGAAAATTCAAACAGAGGAAACCCTTGTCTAGGAGCTGGAAGATTTGGAATTAGGTATTTAAAGATTTACAGTAAGCAAGTTGGTTATTAGAAATCAGTGCAAAAAACAGCTTCTAAGTTCATTGGTATATATGGAATATCTATGTGCCCACATTTAATGTTCATCCAAAATTTTAACCATTTATCTAAGATTCTGTATATGTCTGAAATTATTTAATAATGCCTATTAAATTGATTTTTGCACACTGCAAACTCTACAATGCCAACATACGATATAAAAAAGAGACACATGAATTTTCTAGCTAAGCTTGATCAATTGAAAGACATATCATTTTTTTGTAAAGAACAGTATTTACCATATAAATGAATAAAAACATTTTATATTAAAAAAAAAAAAAACTTGGACTAGTCTCTGAACGATTGAATTAGAATGATATTGGAGGAAAGATCCAAGATGGTGGAGTAGATAAACACTGTGCCTGCATTCTGCCATGAACCCATTAAAATTACAACTGAATTATAGAACAATCAACCTGGAGAACCATCTGAAGTTTAGCCTAACACAAGTCCTACAACTAAAAATATAAAGAAGCTACATTGAGACTGGTAGGAGGGGTGACTACGTGGAACGCGCCCCCCACCTGCTTGTGGTAGGAGACTGTGGGGACAGAGCCAGGAGTGCAGTTTCCAGGCTCTCGTCCTCACGTGGAAAGGTGCTGGCTCAGGCAGTAAATAGCCATCAACTGTGATTGGATGACCATCAGTTATGGCTAGTTGACCGTCAGCTGTGACCAGTGAGCCACTGGCCACTAATATAACTGCTATGCTAGCAGAGAATGGGGGCTACCAAGAGTATGGTGGCTGAGCTAGCAAGAGCAGATTGCAGGTAGCATGGCGGATTGCAGCTAGCAAGTGCAGTTGGTTGGCAGAGAGAAGTAGACGACAGGTTACAGATAGTGTGGCTCCTGCTTCCTATGTCTCCACCCCAGCCGCCAGTGAGAATATAGTGGTATGACTCCCCTATCTATGGCTCCGTGGGTGTTCCTTTTTGGCCTCACCATGTTCTGCGTTCTTATGTGGGGAGTGGGACCAGAGACCCCACCTGACACCCTGCATGACAGAGACATAGCAGATCTATCTAATACATAGAAACAAACACAGAGAGGCAGCCAAAATGAGGAAACAAAGAAATGCATCCCAAATGAAAGAACAGGACAGAAATCCAGAAAAAGAACTAAACAAAATGGAGGCAAGCAACCTACCAGAGACAGAGTTCAAAACAATGGTTATAAGAATGCTCAAGGAATTTAGTGAGAACTTCAGCAAAGAGGTAGAAAGCACAAAAAAGGACATAGAAACCTTTTTTAAAAAAAAGTCAGAAGTGAAGAATACAACAACTGAAAAATGAAGAATGCACTACAAGGAGTCACCAGCATACTAGATGAAGCAGAGGATCAAATCAGCAATTTGGGTGACAAGGTAGCATAAAACACCCAATTGGAACAGCAAAAAGAAAAAAGAATCCAAAAAAATGAGAATAGTTTAAGGGGCCTCTGGGACAACATCAAATGTAACAACATTCACATCATAGGGGTACCAGGAGGAGAAGAGAGAAAGCAAGAGACAGAACCTATTTGAAAAAAATAATGACTGAAAACTTCCCTAACCTGGTGAAGGAAATAGACATACAGATCCAGGAAGCACAGAGAGTCCCAAACATGATGAACCCAAACAGGCGCACACCTAGACACATTATAATTACAATGGCAAAGGTTAAAAACAAAGAGAGAATTCTAAAAGCAGCAAGAGAAAGGCAACTGGTAACTTATAAGGGAGCTCCCATAATACTGTCAGCTGATTTCTCAACAGAAACTTTGCAGACCAGAAGGGATTGGCACAAAATATTCAATGTGATGATAAGCAAGGCCCTACATCCAAGGATACTTTACCAAGCAAGGCTATCATTTATAATTGAAGGATGGATAAAGAGTTTCTCAGACAAGAAAAATAAAGGAGTTTATCACCACCAAACCAGTATTACAAGGAATGTTAGAGGGACATCTTTAAGACAGAAAAAAAAATTATAAATAATAAAATTACGATAGCTACATATCTATCAACAATTCTTTTTAATGTAAATGGATTAAATGCTCCACTCAAAAGACATAGAAGGGTTGAATGGATAAGAAAACAAAACCCTTACATATGCTACCTACAAAAGAATCATTAGATTGCAAGACACACACAGAAAGTAAAAGGATGGAAAAAGATATTTCATGAAAATGAAAATTAAAAAAGAAAAAAAGCTGCGGTAGAAATACTTATACCACACGGAATAGACTTTAAAACAAAGGCTATAAGAAGAGACAATGAAGGACCCAGTAATCCCACTTCTGGGCATTTAACTGAAGAAGAAAACCAAAATGCTACTCTGAGGAGATGTGTGCATCCATATGTTCATTGCAGCATTGTTCCAGTTGCCAAGATGTGGAGGCAGCCTGGTTGTCTGTTGATGAAAGAATGGATAAAGAGGAGGTGATACATATATACAATGGAATATTGCTTGGCCATGGAAGAAAATGGGTTCTTGCTATCTGTGGTAGCATGGGTGGACCTGGAGGGTATTGTGCTGTGTGGAGTGTCAGACAGAGAAAAACAGATGCAATGTGATTTCGCTTATATGTGGAATCTAAGAACAAAATTAACAAACAAGCAGAAACAAACTCATAGATAGAGAAAACATTTTGATGGTTGTCAGATGGGAGGGGGGATGGGGGTGTGGGTGAAAAAATAGGATGGAATTAAGAAGTACAAATTTGTTGTTACAGTGTAATCATGGTGATGTAGGGTATAGCATAAATAATATAGTCAATAATATTGTAATAACTATGTATGGTGTCAGATGGGTACTAGATTTGTTGGGGTGATAGATGGGAGAGGGTTGGGGGCCAAGGTGAAAAAAGTGAAGGCATTAAGGAGTACAAATTGATAATTACAAAATAATCATGGGGATGTAAAACATAGGGAATATAGTCAATAATGTGGTAATAACTATGTATAGTGCCATCTGGGTACTAGAATAGTCAGGGGACTCACTTTTTTTTTTTTTTTTTTAAGATTTTATTGGGGAAAGGGAACAGGACTTTATTGGGAAACAGTGTGTACTTCCAGGTCTTTTTTCCAAGTCAAGTTGTTGTCCTTTCAATCTTAGTTGTGGAGGGTGCTGTTCAGCTTCAAGTTGTCCTTTCAGTCTTAGTTGTGGAGGGTGCAGCTCAGCTCCAGGTCCAGTTGCCATTGCTAGTTGCAGGGGGCGCAGCCCACCATCCCTTGTGGGAGTTGAAACGGCAAGCTTGTGGTTGAGAGGATGTGCTCCAACCAACTGAGCCATCCAGGAGCTCAGCCCCAGCTCAACTCAAGGTGCTGTGTTCAATCTTAGTTGCAGGAGGTGCTGCCCACCATCCCTTGGAGGACTCGAGGAATTGAACTGGCAACCTTGTGGTTGAGAGACCACTGGCCCATGTGAAAATCGAACCGGCAGCCTTCGGAGTTAGGAGCATGGAGTTCTGACCGCCTGAGCCACCGGGCCAGCCCATCACTTCTTAAATTATATAAATGTCTAACCACTATGCTGTACACCTGAAATTAATATAAAATAATATTGAATGTCAACTATAATTGATACATTTAAAGAGGGGGAGAAGGGGAAGGAGAATAAGAGGTCCAAATTTCCAGGTATGAAACAAATAGGTCATGAGGATGTGATGTACAGCATGGGGAATATAGTCAATAATATTGTGACAGCGTGGTAGAGTGTCACATGGTTGCTGGACTTATCATGGTGATCACTTCTTCAGGTATATAAATGTTGAATAACTGTGGTGTACCCCTGAAATTAATAAAATATTGTATGTTAGCTACATTTTTAATCAGAATCTTTTTTAAAAAATTAGAATGTTCTCTTATATTATGCCCAAGGCCCTTCCCCTTATAATTTCAAATGTGACCTTGGGCAAGTCCCATCACCTTTTCAAGTTCTGCCAGTCAAACCTGGTGTTGGCTCTGAAAGGAGAGGTGGTGCGGCGTTTGTGGTTAAGGACATAGACTTGGTAGTTATAGATTTGAATCTCAGCTTTAGCGCTTCTTCGTTATGAGACCTTGGGGAAAACTAACTTGTCCTCTCTGAGAATAATTTAGGTATTGTAAGCCATACAGCCTGTATTGTGATTCTCTAACTCTCACTGTGTGAAAGGGGCCATAGATAATATACATAAACTGTGGCCCAATAAAGCTTTATATACAGAAACAGGTGGCTGGTTAGATTAGATCTATGCTCTAGTTTATAGACCCTGATCTACAGGACAGAAATATCACTCACCTGCAAGGGCTGCTGTAAGAACTAAGTTGGTTACTATGCATTTTTAGGTATGCGTAGACACTCAATAAATGGAAACTGTTATTATTGTTGTCATTTCTAATGGTATTCCAACTTAGTCTGTGACTATGGATCTATGACCGTAAGACTTGGATGGGCAGAACAGATTTCCCAGTTGAAAATAACTTGTCTAAATGGAGATCTATGTTTGAGGGAACATGGTAAGCGAGAAACAGGGAGCCTTCTGTAGCTCCCAACCTTGAGGGTTCCATGTCACAAGGGCAAACTAAGGCTATCCCAGTGTGAGGATGATCTCATTTCAAAACAATAAACAGGTAAAATTAAGATATAATGACCTAATATATAACGTTATGCTTCTAATTGCTGGTGTACATTTTTCTTTAGTGCGGTGGTACCTTGTCTACTTAACGTGTTAACATCCAATCAAAGACATCCATTTCAAGTGGAAACCAACTGTTCAGAGTTGAAAAGCTTAGACATGCTCTCACCCTATATTATCTCAACACAAACTGAAGGTAAAGGTCATTACACTAAAGCTCAGATTAAAAAAAAAACTACGCTGCACAATTTTTTTTTTTTTCAGTAAGGTTGTTTTCCATTATTCTTCACTATCTTGGGAGTCTGTCTGGGGTAATAAATGAGGGCTGAGGACCATCCTGAACACGAGAAGCTCGAAACACAAATGACAGGTGGTGACTAGTGATTTGTCCCTATTCCTGCTCCCCACCCCTCCCCCAAACCCTAATCTCAGCCTAAATTCTTGGGCCTCCTCAGCAAAATAAAGCATTTCACATTCCATGTCACCAAAGTTCAATGCATGTACTATGCCAAACATGTTCAGGAAAAAATATCAATAACAGAAGTTGACATTAAGTGAAATATATTTTTTTAGCTTATAAATTAAATATTCACATTTGCTGTTGTTAACAAATTTTTCTAAGTTGAAAACATATAAATCATCAGAAAATTTCAGTATTTTACTTTTACAATTACAATGGTGAACGACAACAGAATAGGAACACTTTTGACTGAAGAGATGAGAAAGGACAAGATTATAAAATGCCTTTCACTCCGAAATGGTATGCCATAAACAAAGCAGACTTATCGGTCTGTATGAAAGCTGTAGGAAAGGGGCACAGAGGCGAACCAGTGCTATACTATTTCCATCTGATGGATCATTCTGTGGACCTACTAACACAGGAAATGAGGCAGGGAAGAGAGGGGCTAAATGTTTCGACCACTGACGATGCTGGTGCCATAGTCAACAATTTTAGGTTGATGATACTGTTCAGTTTTGGCAAAATTAATTATAATCAGGTAATAAAACATCCAAATTATTAGGACAAATAATTATTGAAATAGTCTGATACCCTATGTTATTTTAACTTATTTAACAATAGTCAATATATTAATAAATCATTTTCAACTGTTATTTACCTTTAGCATCCATTTTAATATTATACCATTTTATATGGATAATCAGAGTTTTCAGATGGCATATTTGTGTTCCTACTGATTCCTGTTGAATCAAGAAGATTATGCATGCCCATACGCTTTCAGAGTGTCTTAGTTGATAAAACACCACACATAACATTTTTAAGCTGTTGACATTTTGCATCGATGTTACAAATGAGTTGAAATTTTACGTTGACACAGTTCTGTTGCCATACCAAATTGTACATACACATAATTGTTGCACACACGGGGTGTTAACCTGTGTGTCACTGAAAACGTAGATGGGAATGAAGTCTGGAAGTTCTGGCAGACACACTGCAGGAGCCCTGCAGAAGCACGTGCCCTCCACCAGCCTGCCAATCACCCTGGCAGAATGGCTCCCGGGCAGGAAATGAGGCCGGGGGTCTCTGGCCAATTAAATTTTTGCTCTGTATTTGGACTAACTTTGACAGGCTTGTCACTTGCAAGGAAGCAGACTGCATTTGACTTTACAGATGTCCCTGCAAATCCACTACCGAGTATTAAGGGTGTGTGGATGTGGGTTAAAATCTGGCGTGATATAACGCAGGTCTAGTAAAAGAGGGGGAAAAAAAAAACCTGTCAGTAAGCTATGGCTATGGCACCATTCCAGAAGAAATTCGGTGGGGAGGACAGCCAGGGCCCACCTCTCCTGCACCATTCAGGAGATCTGCTGTATCACTGGAGTTCCAAGTGGAAGCTGCAGGGAAGAAATGATAAGGTTAACGAAGTGATGGGAGGTTGAAAGCTACTTTGCTCTGTAGCCTAAAAGGAGTCATTAGATTATTCGCTGCTATGAGTTCATCGTCTGGTAAGTAATCGTCAGAAGAGAGTTCAGGAAAAAACAAGTCTTAAATAACCCTTCTCGGGGAGGTAGAATTTCCTCCCCTAAAACTGTACTGTTTTTACCCCTCTGCCAACTTAACAGAATACAAACCGTTATTTAGGTTTTTCACTCAGTTACTCACAGCTTGTGTTCTTAAAACTCCGTGTTGTAACATGGTAACGCCCAAGTTTCCTTTGGGGAAGCAGTATCTTTCTGAGAAATACTTGTAGGTTTATTTGACAATGTCAAGTCCTGGGAGGTTTGACTCTGGACAAGGTCTGCAAGCAGAATGCCTCCCTGGCCTGCTCTCCAGCCATGCCCAGCGGCCAGGACAGAGGGTGTCACCATGGGAAGATGGAACCTGGTATCCTGGGCCCACTGGATGGGGCACTGCATAGAAACTTCGAGGAACGGAGTTGGGAAGGAAGCTGCACTCACCAGACTGCCTCCCATGCCAATGCCCTTCACAGTTCCCTGGGGAGACACAGGCCACCTGCTCCATGAATGGAGTCCGATGACACACAGCAGGAAAAAATTCAAAAGCCTGGCTCCCTTTTCCGACGCCGAGATAAAATAGATATGTAATAAAAACCTGCTAAAAATCATTTATTGTTTGTTTCTACACAGCAGAAGCCTCATATGGGTGTCAGGGGTGGTGAAGACGTGGATGGTGGGTGGGGCTTCCCGTCCTGCAGCCCTTGTCACCACGACAGGACTGCGACTGCAGAATTGGATTTGCTGCATTTGTGTGCAAATATTCTATGATTTTCCGATGCTCCTTGAATCAGCAAAACCTCTTCATTCTTAGTCAAAGGAAACAGAAGACATTTGGACAAAGAAAAAACACACAGCCATGCCTCCATGCCTCTGCAGGTAGAAAACATTCCCTAAACTTGACTGTCTCTCTCGCTTTCTTGGCTTTCTTTCCTCTTGCGGAGTTGCCTCTGGAGCTGCAACTTGTTGGCGAAGAACATCTGTCTCCAGCCCATATCCTCGGCCAAGGCCCTCATCTCAGGGGTGATGTTGTCACAGGCGGACTGAACTATCGGCTCCCACAGTTTGTCAGAGATGCACAGCTATGGGGGGGAAAAGCCAGAAGTGGGTCACAACACACGTGGGTTCAGGGAAAGTCAGTCGCTCACTCATGAAATCACTACCCAACTCCTGCTGCCCGTGAGATTCTGGAGGAAACACTATGTGTGCAACACAGTTCCTGCCTCCGGAAATGTCCTCTTTGAGTAAAGAAGCAAGTGCACAATTATCTAAAGGGAAAAGCAGTATTTGATTAATGTGATAAGTTCTGATCTCATTTAAGATGCGAAATGCAAGTTACATGTAGGATAAACAAAACATAATATAGTTAATTTCCAATTAGCCATATAAGAGAAGCTGATAATGGTATGGACACCAGACCCTCTCTATTCAGCAATGCATTAGCTTCTCAAGTGGCAGCACTGCTAATTTCTGCTAAATTTGCATTCACTTTAAACCCTCACTCAATCCATCTCTCCCCTGGGCATGGAGAGCTGAGCCCTTAGTCCACTGCAGGCTCCTCATCAAAATGACGCAAACAGCCCCCGGAGACTGCCAGCCAGCACATCAAAAATCACCCATTCCTGGCGCCACACATTTTGCTCTGAGTCCTCTGCACACATGATATCACACATGCATCAGAGTGGCCTACCAGATTGGTCTACTCTTCAAGCCCACAGGGCACATGGCAAAGTGAGCCCTTCTCCGGGAACGACATTCTCTGAGATGTTCTTCTGCCATTTGGGGCTTTACCTGAGGGCCAAGAGGTAAAGGACAGACAAGTCCCCTCTGGCCAATAATTGCAGAAGGCCATTTTCCCTCCTTCCAAGTTCAGTGCTGCCCAAGTCTGCTTCTATGTACCGAAGATTTCCTAATACGACTTTTTCAGGTGGCACTGTTACTTATGGCAACTACTCTCATCAGTCCCCTGCTACTAAACACTATTAATCTGGAGATTTCCTGACCACTTACCTACCATGGCCCCAAATCCTTCCTGAAGGTAAAGCTTCTGTTACACTTACTTGGTCTCCCGATCTTGGTCACCACCATGGTTTTTTTGGTATATGCAAGAATAGGAACACTTAAAGATGCTTGGATATTTGATGCTGCACAGTAGCAATACAAAATGTGCTTTAGGAAGTGTTCCGTGTGGGCATCTGTGACCGACATTTCCTGGCTCCATCCTTCCTGCACCAATAACCTGGTTAATCGCCAACCTGATTTCCCCTTTCATCGTTTCCATGCAGTGGTTGACATATGTGAAAATGCAGAAGTAGAAAGAGCTGGGCATGGAGGAAGACCAATAAGGAGCCCACAGTTCCTTTAAACCAGTGGAGCACACTGGCCCGGGCCCCTCCTCTGTGTTCACAACCCTCTCGGACCCATCTGTTGGAACTGCCACAAAGACTTCTCTTACAAGGTGGCAAAGGAAGCCAAGCTGATGGGACCCTCGAAGGTCAATAATGGTGGGAAACAAGATTAGCTATGGATAATGATCAGTGCACACCATGAATAACAAAGACAGTGGTCCTGATTGACATGATTAAAATTAGGCTGAACTCATTATTTTCACCATTTAAAATTTCTTTTTAGGGGGCAACTTTACCACTTAAATAGGAGAAGCAGACAGGCGTGGCAAAATTCCTCAGATTCCGGAACACTGACTCCAATTGTGCTCCGTTTACAAAGGTATCAGGGTTTGGGGTACCTGAACCTCTAAAAACATAGGCACATAATGTCAAAGAGGAAAAAGGTAAAACAGCTGTCAGGAAACAATGTGCTCAAATCTGTGCACTTTATTATGTAGGAAAGGCCTTCACTCATGGTCTAGTCATTCTTCCTTTCCTTAGAATTCATTTTGGTTTAGTGTATAGTTTTAGCCCTTAGCAGTTTAGCCACAGCTAACTCAGAAGGGTGGTTGACACTATTAGAGGCTGAACAGTAAAAGCAGAGAAAAACGACAGATAAGAAACTAGCATTAAGGGAAGAAATGGAAAAGAGTAAACACAAACTAAAATTACTCCGGTTGGAGCCAGGTAAGCTGCTCCCTAATTTTCAATAGCCTGTTCACCCATCCATCCAAACGGTATGGAACGCCTAATGTGTTGGGCAGGTTTCAAACCACAGAATGTATTCTAGGTTGTTTAAGCAGAAGGGGAGTCAGCAAGTCACTCACAGAATATCTAGTAAAACCAGAGGGAAAGGTTCAATGCCCCCCAACACTTGGCACCCAGGGTGCAATGGTGTCTTGCCCCAGCCCCTAGAACCTGCCCCATATGGCTCCAGCACTGTGCTTGCAGGAAGAGCCGATCTCCACGTGCATGAAGCTGCCTCGCCTTGCTGCCGCCTTCCTTCCAAGACTCTTGCAGGTGGGTCTACGTGGCAGAACCTAGGCTACATCCCACACCCTAGTTGCAAAGGCAGTTTTTGTCTTTCTAATCCCCATCACACACAAAGGCAACACCGTCTAGCAAAAGGGAGTTAAAAATGGGTGTCGAGCAAGCCACTTGGCAGCATCCTTTCAGTCTGACCTCTGGCTATTCTCATGGATACAGACCCTTCCTCTGTCCTGCTCTGCTCCCTTGGATCCTAACTTCTTCCTGCGGAGGGTCAAAATGTGCAAGCGCTGTCTCTATTTCATGATTCCGTTACATTCATGTTTGAGAACAATGCAACCAGTACTCTTTCCTTTCATACTTCATGCTCCTCTAAAAGTACTCTGCGAAGGGCAAAGAATGAATTACAAATAGAAATGAATAATATGATGAAGCATAATCAGTTAAAATCCTTTTTGCTTAAATAGCAGAGCGAAAGCTATTATATTCATATAATGGTTACTGTTAAGCAGCAACACTGAATCTTATGATAACGACAGCCCTCAAAACACTTTGATGTCAGGCAGGTCATTCATGATCGTGTCCCACCGTCAACAGTTCTTCAAGGTCGAGTTTCTCTACTTGGATTACACCATATTCTAAATATAAACAACAAAGGAAAGCTCTTTTAAAAATGTCTTAATATTTAAAAACAAAACCGATCTTCTGAACCTCCTTTAAACGATTTGAACTCTAACACTAGTGTAGCTGGCCACCCCATCTCCAGTAAGTACATTCCAGGATATCAGTGTGCCTTACATAACAGAGATTATGGGAGAAAGCGATGAAGTTTGGGGGGAAGGGAAAGAATTCTCAAGAGAGCTGAGATTTCCACCAGTGTAACTTCATTTCTCACTCATTTTGTACTGAAAATATTTAGAGTTTTGTTTTATATTGGTCTACAATATGTCCCCATCTAAGACTAGAA
The DNA here is from genome assembly GCF_004115265.2 of Rhinolophus ferrumequinum. Lineage (NCBI taxonomy): Eukaryota > Metazoa > Chordata > Mammalia > Chiroptera > Rhinolophidae > Rhinolophus > Rhinolophus ferrumequinum. The sequence goes on from NC_046291.1 coordinate 8,024,526, forward strand.
AATCTGGGGCGCCGTCTGCTTGGTAGATGCAGGGTTGCAAAGCACAAAGTACCCATTCTGACTCTGGTTCCAGTTACTTTGACCCAAAGCACGGCAAATTGTGGGCTTAGCGTCCCCTAGTGGTGGTGCACGAACTTAACATTCATAAAAAGATCCTAGGGCTTATCTGGTGAAAACCTCTCCTTTTAAGAGGATAAGGGTGCAGCAGCCCACGACTAGTGGTGGGGAGTGGCTAAGCCAAGAACGAAACCCAGTTCTCTGGCCTCCTGCTGATTTAAACACCCCACATTGCCTGTACATCGTGAAGTTGGGAAATACCCCTCCCTACCTCAAGTTTCCAGCCTTTTAGGATCTCTTGAGATACTTTATCTGTACGACTTGAATATCAGTGGGTCAAATTCTTGGGCTGAACTCTTAGAATTGGGTTGCCGTAAACGCACGGAAACACGTTAAGATCACACAGGCTAGGTCCACCTCGGACCTACTGAGTCAGACACTCAGGGCGCGGCCCTGGCGTCTCTGTTTGCACCTGCTGGCCAGGTGCTCCATCCACTTGCCCAGACTTGGGAACCACAGTCATAGGAAGTTCGGGGACATGAGGGAAAAAAATATATTTCTCCGTAGCCAAAATGTGACAGGACAGATTTTCTCCCTCGGCATTCCTGAGTCACAACCCGGACGAGTATGTTTAAATAGTAGTCATGAGCCTCTCTGAGCCTCAGCCTTCTCATCCAGCTGCAGTGGAGGTTTCTTCGGGTTTACTCTGTGACAGTTTTGCAGACAAGCACAGTGTCACTGCGTGGTGCCACCTGGGGCCAGGCAGCAGGCCCCCAGGGAGGTTCCCACGTGGCTGCATTTCCTTAGTGAGCTGAGCTTCCTGCAATCCCCCGGCTGGCCCTGGTCTGAGTTTCCAGCACAGTGCGACCAGATTCACCTTTGGGGGTGCGCTCCTCGTCAAGCTCCCCGAGGATGGCTCTCTGAGGGGTGCCCTGAGAACTATAACCAGCCAGCCCACCAGACTTTCAGGTGCACTCATCCAGGGAGGCTCTGTATGGCTTGGTCAGCATGAAGTCAGAGCAAGGGCAGGCAGCTGGATGGTCCTGATCACGGGTGACGTTTTCCAATACGTGAAAATTTCTATCTCTGACCATGGGACGGCACCATGGGACCTCCGAGGCTAGCCTCCCCCGCGCCCCCCAGTCCATACACTATATCCCCACTGGCTTACTTACGCTCCCAGGCCAGACCCATTGCTGCGGAGCCAGCTCTGTTCTTGGGACCCTTTCTGCCTCATAAGGTGATCTTGCGGCTCTTTCAACAGGATCCATTACGACATCACCTTATCCCTCGCTGCAGATCTGTCCTACCCCACAGCTTCTCCAGCTTCCTGTCAAGCCTCTCTGCCTTCCATCCTCTGCTCGAGCAGCATCGGCTTTATTTCTGTTCTCCACTCTTCAGGGTATTTGGCCAGGCAGCTCCCTCTGCTTAGGCGAGGCTGCCTCCCACTCTTAGTCTGGCTTACTCCCACCTGTCAGGTAAATAAATGTGCCTTCCTCAGGGAAGCCCCAGCTCAGGTTATGTCTCATGGCACCCCGTGCCTGTCTCCTGAGCACTCATCACAGCTGTCACTAAGCAACTGTTTGGAGCATTATTCATGTACTTTCAGTAGAGGCTCTTTGAAGGGAGGGGCCCTGACAATCTTCCCACTTTCAAGTCCCCAGCACCCAGCACAGTGCCTGGCTCACCAGGGGCTTGGTGACACTTGCTGACTGCACACAGCCTTGGTGGAACATTTATGACAGTGGCCCCCTGGCAGGCTCAGTCAGACATCTGGGGATCGCAGTTCTGCCCCTCACTGGCTGTAGGGCCCTGGGAAGGTTAGTTAACCTGCTGATTTTAGCTTCCTTATCTATAAAATAAGGATAATAAATAGGATCTACACTGTAAGGGGTTTTTGAGAACTAAAGGAAATAAAGTAATTGGAGTGCTTAGTGCATTGCCGGACATAGAGTAAGTACTCAATGACTGTTGTTATGGCCAGTTTCCCCAGAGCACAGATATACTCACTTCCTTTTTTTCCAGACTCCCAGGGGCGTCTGTTATTATTCCTGGATACTACTTGTATCTTGACTAATTCTTTATAATTTGATTATTTTAAACAACTACACATATTATAGTTTTTTTCTACAGATAAACATGCACATTGTATACAAAGAAATATGGGGCATTACTTACAAATAGCAGAGGGGAAACAACCTAAGTGTCTATCAAAAAGGATCTGGTTAAAAAAGTATGACTTGTCCTTACCTAATGACTGAGGATACTTTTTCAAATTGAAGAAGATTTCTATGTACTGACATGACAAGTCTATAAAATTTGTTGTGAAGTAGGAAAAAAACAATGGAGAACAATGTATGCTTTTTAAAAGGGTGCGCGCACATGTATATGTGCTCACAGATCACACATATACACTTATATGTGCACAGACTATCTCTGGAAAGACATACAAAGCACTGGTAATATGACTGTCACTGGAGAAGAGAATTAGAGAATGAGGCTCAGGAGTGGGAGGGAGAATTACTGTTTCTATACAAAGATACATAATTTTTCTTTAAATTTCCAACCTGGCTATTGTAATGCAAATCGATTTTATTTTTCAAAAATATAAAAAAAATTGATAGAGCCCCTCCTTTATTTAAGCATTCAGTCACTATTTTCTGGTACTTAACTCTGGGCTAGGACGTCTGTGAAGGCAAAGATCCGAAGGCAAGTGACCCAACACTAGCTGTGGGACTTTGGTGGGAGACACGTTGTCATCGGTCACAGTCAAGGGAGGAGAGACATGCAGGCACATAGCCCAAGAGAAGGGCATTTAGGTGTAAGAGTGGTGGGTCAGAAGGGAGGGCATTCGTAGAAAAGGGAACAGCACACGCAAAGCCCAAGACGCACAGGAAAGCCCAGCACACAGGGCACTGCAGGAACTTGACCTGGTTGGGGCTGCAGGCAGGAGGGAGGCAGGGTCAGGGCACAGTGGCCTCAGGCGCCAGCTGAGACTTTGGATCTCATTCTGAAAATGATGGGAAGTCACTGAGCGTCACTGAGCAGGCCAGTGACGTGACCAGAATGCATTTTAGAAAGGCCACCCTCAGCCCGCATGGAAGAGCAGCCAATGGAGGAACAGAAGGGGCGGCCAAGAGAAGACCCACTGGAGCCTCCTGGAAGTGAAGATGGCCCAGGCCTGAAACAGGACCTTTAGATGTGACAGCCAGGAAGTCACTGGGGAGGAGGCCAGGGATATTCAGAGGCAGGGATGGAAGGGAAACAGGAGAAGTGCAGACCAACAGCAGACGGGTGGTTCCCAGAATTCTGGAATGTCATAAGACCAGTGACATTTCTAAAAATCAAACAAAGCGAAAACTAAGAACCAAGTAAGGTTGCCACTTTTCAATTTCGCAAACTAAGGATAATTTGTAAAAATAAAGTCTGTTTTAATACCACCATTTCATAAAAGAAGGGACAATTTAACTCTCCCCAAAATGGGAAGGCCTCACCTCTGATAAAGGATGGTCACTGAGATGGAATAAATTTAGCTTGATGACAAATTCTTCACATCACCCTTTCCGTTCTAATTTCATCATAGATTAGAAGATCCCGGTCAGATTCAAGATGCTGGTTGGCTGACTGTGAACTGCTGTGTAAACCATTGTTTTCCAAGAAGGAAAAGAAAGAGAGTGGATAAGAACACAGTCAAGAGTTTTTGTTTTTTGAAGGATGAGACTGATTTGAGAAACTGAATGTACTGAGAAGAAAAAAACAATTGAAAGAAACATTTTAAAATAGGAACTAAATACACAGTGGTATCCTGGATTGGATCCTGAAACAGCAAAAGGACACTGGTAGAAAAACTGATGAAAACATAAGGTGTGTGGTTAACAGTCGCATACTAATATTAATGGTTTAGTTTTGATAAATGTCCCGGGTTACGTAAGATGTTAGCATTAGAGGAAGCTGTGTGACGGGTATATGCAAACTCTCTGCATTTTATCTATGTAATACTTTTATAAATTTAAAATTATTTGTAAATAAAAAGTTTTAAAAATAACAACAATATTGAAGAGAAAGCAGATAAGTGTAAAACTAAAGTCTTAAGGTTAGAGCTTGGAGCCCGGGGTGGGGCTGGACGGGCAGGTGGCCCTGGCCCTGAAGACGAGAGGAACACCTCCCTCCCTGAGACCAAAGGAAAAGGTTGGACATGGACACAAATAATTTGCTAATAAATTTGTCCCCAGAAGTTTGAAATGGAAGTTTTTTTCCCCCATTAATACAGTAATTTAATAACTGACAGGACAAAACAGGTACATAAACATGGTGCATAAGTGGAGGGGGGAAAAATAGGCAAGTGGAACACAGGTAACATTTAGATTGAGAACAGAAGCGAGTGATTAATATTGCACAGAAAGGAAAAAGCAGCACCCTTGGATCGCGTTGTGTGCTGAGGGCTGAAGCCAGCCACCTAGAAAAGCCCTGCTCCAGAGCACTGGTGAATTACGGAGCACGCTTTCTAGGCTGCACTGAAAAAATCGTGGCAGGACATTGAGAGGGAGAGAAATAGTGGAAGTGAGCAAAACATGGAGAGAAGACCGTGCTCGGTGTAAAGAATGAACTCCACAAGACCCTGCAGTAGCAGCCATTTCCCACCCAATCCTGCCACTGACTTTCAGGAACATCCCAGGCCCTGGTGGAAGCTTGTCATAGCCCCCACTAGTAATTTTTATTTACTTAAAATTCTCCTTATTTAAAGTATAAATAATCAGCTTCTTATTGGCAACAAGTACAAAATCTTAACTTTAGTCCATTTTTTTTAAATGGCAAAAACTATATACAATGATTTCTCATAATACTTGTTTCTGACTCTCCATTTTTCGGGGGTGGGGGGAGGGCGGGGAAGTTGGTTTAACAAGTAGCTGAAGGGGCAAGAACCGAGGCACCTTCCAGGATTCAGGGAGAGGAACTAATAATAGTGGCATCAAGGCCCTGACGTTGGGTGAAATCAGCACCAACTGTGTTTTCTGTTTATGGGCCAATTTGCTGAGGGTTCAAAGTAGTGACAGTGAGTCCATTTGGTCAGTTTGGGCCATGGAGGAGGACAGAGCACTACAATAAACAGTCCCCCAAAACCACCCATACTGGGAAATAAAGTAATTCAGCAAAGGACTATTACTGGAAGAAACAGGAATGAATGGGGGATAATCAATATACCCCTTATTCTCTTATGCTGCCATGCCCCTGCTTGAGCTGTTTCCTGACTTGGAATGCCCCTTGATTGGTAATGCCTCTAGTCTTCCAGACCACCTGGAGAACTCCTATTTTTCCCCCAAAACCCAGATACAGGCATCCACTTCTATGAAGCCAAGCAGAGGAAATCCTTTTGCTGTGCTGTTGTACCTTGTACACACATCCCTTGTTGAATGGATCACAATATAGTGTAATGATTTGCATCTGTATGCATCACTCCTATTAGACAGTAAGTTTCTTGAGGTAAGAAATAACATCTTTTTATCCTTGCTGCTTCTCTACCTGGGACGGTGCCTGTCGTAAAGTAAGTATTTAACAAATGTTTGCTGAAATAAAATGCAAATCATAAACCATGGCTGTATTTTAAAAAAGAAACAACTTGAGAAAGCACAAGGAAAATTTTTGACTGTTACCTTGGAAAATCTGCGTGATGTTTGAGAAAGACTGGCAATATCTTCAAGATCCAGATAAGAAATGATATTCAGGAGTAAATTGTCTGAGAGCCGCTCAAGGAAGTCAAATTTACCTTCGCACAAATGGAAGACATAGTCTAATATTCTTGCACCAAATATTAAGGCAATTTGAACTGTAAGTCAAAGAAACCAACAAACCAACATGATTATCATGCGCAGTCACATCAAAACTATGATGATTATCAGTAAGACTCAAGCTTTGGGGTACCCCTCTCCCGGGACTGATGTGAGATCATGCTGAGTCATCCCTTCTTTCATCAAGCTGCCTGTGGGCCCAATGACACGCATTTTTTTTTTTAATTTTTTTTTTATTTAAATTTATTGGGGTGACAATTGTTATTAAAATTACATAGATTTCAGGTGTGCAATTCTATATCACATCATCTATAAATCCCATTGTGTGTTCACCACCCAGAGTCAGTTCTCCTTCCATCACCGTATATTTGATCCCCCTTACCCTCATCTCCCACCCCCCAACCCCCTTACCCTCTGGTAACCACTAAATTACGTTCCCCAGATTAATTTTCAAACCCCGTGGCCATCCTGTGGTCACCGACTGCCCTTCAATCCCTTCACCCGCCCCCCCACCCCGCCCCCAATGACACGCATTTTTGAGGCAACTCTTTCCAATTGCCATCCCTGCCCTAGTGTCAGAATCTTTTAGGGACACTCGCTGTTTAACACAGGGATGGACTGCCTCCCCTTGGTCTCCTCCACACCAGATTCCAGTCCAGACGCCTGACCTAACCAGTCTCAGCATCACACGCCCAGCCTTGCAGTCTCCCTGACTGGGCAAAGACGCTGGTTCATGTGGTTTTCTACCGTCCCTTCTCTCCCCGGTTTGGTCTGAAACATATGAATAGCTCTTCATTTTATTCAGTTTTTGCTCTCTTACTGTTATATGTGATTTCTCCACCAAATTTTCTTCCTCCCTCTTTACCTTCTTTCATTTCTATCTTTACATAATAGAAAACAACAGAAATAGGCAAAGAGACAAATAGATGAATGTTTCATGAAAATTGTGTTCACTTTTGCCTAATATTTTCCATGCCTTTTCAGTTATTTCCAAGTTAAGATGTAGTTCACAAAGAATCAACCAATATAATGGTCTATCTAATAATATGTTCAGTATCAGGGGGAAAAATGAGGGGTTTTTTTTGTTGTTGTTTGTTTGTTTTTTTAACTCCAGCTCACTGAATAACCAAGAAATGGCTAACAAATTGGAAAACATGTTTGGAAGGACACATTCAAATTTTAACAGTGGTTAAATTAGGTGGTGGCTTTTATTTTCTTCCTTTTGCTTATCTGCAATTGCTAATCTTTCTAGTGACAAGAAAAAAATTCTGAGAAGTCCTAAATTAAACTACAGCAGGCCAGAAGGTGGAAGGAAGAGACAAGAGAGGTTAATCAGTTAACAACTTCAGGCCAAAACCAACAAAAGACTGCTTACATTCCTGAATGTATGTTGAAACTGTGAACTAACCTCCAGGTGGCTGTTTCCAAGATTATCTGGAGAGAAAGCCAACCACCAACTGCCAGCATCTTGCTTACGCATGAACTTTCCACACCCAATCGAAAAGAACAAATGCTTCTTCCTTAAGGACTCTGCACCTATCCCAGAACCAGCCCCGCGTCGCCTGCTCCCTCCCCCTTTATCTACAGCCAGTGTAAATTCTTTCAAAACAACTTACATCTTTCTTCCCCAAACTTAAGGTGTAAAAGAGCTACCAGGACTACAGACGGGTCTTCTCCATCTCGCCCAGCTACTGGTGGTTTAGACTGCATGCCCCAGGACCTGGTCCTTTTTCTAGCTAACATGTGGCTCAATAAACCCTCTCTTTTAGAAAAGCTTGCAGCCATGAAGGTCTTTGTTTACCACTACAACAAACCCATATTACCAATGTAATATTTTTTAGTCTAGGAAAGGAAGGAGGGGAGCAGGGAGGAGGGGAAGAAAGGAGAAGGGGAAGGGGAAGGGAGAAAAAAACGTAGGATAACTTCCAAAATAGTTGCTCTGTAATCAGTTGGAGATTGAGTCACAGCTGAACAAAACAGAAAATCCAACTTAAGGTGGCTTCACAAATAGGGGTTTTCTTTTTTCTCACTCAATTAGGTGCTGGAGGTAGGCTGTAAAGACTGGTACAGGAGCTCCATTACTTCATTCATGTCCCAGGGCCCTTTTATCTGTCTGTTTCACATTATTAGGATGTGGCTCCCATACTCAGAATCACTCTAAGATGGTTCCTGTTCCCAAGGCCTCACAACCACGGCCCAGCAGGTAAAAGGAGCCGGGCAGGGAACAAACATGTGCATGGAAGCTGAAGGCACCTTCTGGGGAGCTCTATGGAAGACCTCCAGCTCACAGCTAACTGAGCAAAACTGGGTCACACAGTGCACATCTGCAAGGTAGGAGGGAAATGCAGTCTCTGTCTTAAGGGGGGGATAAAATAAAGAAAACACAAAAGAAATGATAAAATGGGACCAAAACAAAAAAGCTAAGAAAAGGGATGAAAGGATGAAAGCACAACATAAGATAGCAATTACAGGCCGTGGTAAGCACAGCAGAAATGAACGAATCATGCCAGGTGAAAGACTTTCAGATGAATAACACATGCACACGAAAGGGGGGAAAGTTCCTGAAGATACAGAATATCTGCATAACACTATTAATAAGATTTATTCAATAGACATTGCTATTTGCAACAACATGGATGGACCTAGAGAACATTATGTTAAGTGAAGTAAGTCAGACAGAGAAAGACAAGTACCATATGATCTCATTTATATGTGGAATCTAAAGAAAAGAATAAGTGAATGAACTAATCAGAAACAGTTTTGGAGACATAGAGGAAAAACTGAGGGTTGCTAGGTGGGAGGCGGGGTGGGGATAAGGGGGAAGGTGAGGGGATTAGAAAACAGTAACCACAAGATGGCCACGGGGTTTGAAAATTAATTTGGGGAACGTAATCAATAATGTTGTAAAGATTTCATAGGGTATCCGATGGACACTTGTCTCACTAGGGAGACCTCCTCAGGGATGATGTAGATGCCTGATCACTGCGCTGTACACCTGAAGCTGAAGCTGAACAATAATGAATGTCAACTATAATTTTATATATATATGTATATACATGTATGTATATACTTACAAGAAGCGGAGTACAGCATTAGGAATAGAGACAGTGGAAATGTAATGGCTGTGTGCGATGTCAGAGGGGTACTGGATGGGGGAACGGGGGTTCACACATTGTGAGGGATATGAATGATAAATGTCTAAGTATTACTTTGTCTTGTGCACCTGAAACTAATAAAAAAAAAAAAAAAAAAAAACAGACATTGCTATAGGGCCGGCCCGGTGGCTCAGGTTGTTGGAACTCCGTGATCCTAACGCCAAAGATTGCCGGTTCAATTCCCACATGGTCCAGTGGGCTCTCAACCACAAGGTTGCCAGTTCAATTCCTCAAGTCCCGCAAAGAATGGTAGACAGTGTCCTCTGCAACTAAGATTGAACACGGCACCTTGAGCTGAGCTGCCGCTGAGCTCCCAGATGGCTCAGCTGGTTGGAGCGCATCCTCTCAACCACAAGGTTGCCAGTTCAATTCCTTGACTCCCGCAAGGGATGGTGGGCTGTGCCCCCTGCAACTAGAAACGGCAACTGGACCTGGAGCTGAGCTGCGCCCTCCACAACTAAGATTGAAAAGACAACAACTTGACTTGGAAAAAAGGCCTGAAAGTACACATTGTTCCCCAATTAAGTCCTGTTCCCCTTCCCCAATAAAATCTTTAAAAAAAAAAAAATAGACAATGCTATAGACTGAATGTTAATGTTCCTCCAAAATTCACATGTTGAAAGCCAATCCCCAATGTGAGAAGATGTGGAGGTAAAGTCTTTGGGGGGTGATTAGTCATGAGGGCAGAGCCCACATGAAGGGGATTAGTGGTCTTCTAAAAGAGACCCCAGGGAGCTTCCTGCATGTGGGGACACAGTGAGAAGATGCCACCTATGAACCAGAAGGGGGTCCTCACCAGACCCTGAATCTGCTGGCACCTTGATCTTGGACTTCTCAGCCTCCAGAACTGTGAGGAATAAATGTTTGTTGTGTAAGCCCCTCAGTCTGTGGTATTTTTATTAACAGCTCAAACAAACTAAGACAGATGTAGAAAGAACCCTGCTCCTAACAATTAGAACAATTATGTTCGATTCATGTCAGGTATACATGGAATATCTGTAAAATCTGACTATGAACTAGGCCACACCCATCACATAGGGCCAGGTTCTCAGGCCATAATGTAATACATTCAGAAATCAATAAAAATATAATATTCTTGTATTAGTTTTCTGGGGCTGCCATAACAAAATATCACACACTGGGTGGCTTACTTAACAGAAATTTATTTCTCACAGTTTTGGTGTCTGGAAATTCAAGGTCAAGATGCTGGTAGGTTCCATTCTGAGGCCTCATCTCTTGGCTTGCGAGTAGCCTCAATCACACTGTGTGCTCACATGACTTCTTCGCAAACTGTCTAGTGTTATAAGGGCGCTAATCCTCAGAGCAGGGCTGCATCTTTATGACCTCATTGAACCTTAATTACTTCCCTAGAGGCCCTACCTCCAAATGCAGTCACATTGGGGCTTGGGGCTTCAATATGTAAATGTCGGGGAAACACATGCAATCCATAACAACCCCCAAAACATTTGGACATTTTACACAGTTCTGAATAATTCATGTGTCAAAGAAGACAACATAGATGCAATTAGTACATATTTAAATCTAAGTGACAAAGAAAATTCTACATAATAAAATGTGTGGATCCAGTGGTTAAAAAAGAGAATATAATTGTATCTACAACAGAGACTTTGAAAAATCATTACATAAATTAACTTAAAATCAGAAAATTTGATTCTTTGATTGGTAAGTTATATCTTGTAAAATATATAACTTACCAATTTTTCCTTAAGAAGAAATAGAAAACCTGACACACTGTAACCAGTAAATAAATTGAAGCCAATGATTAAAACAAACAAACAACAACAAAAAAAAACCACCTCAAGTAAAGCTTCAGGTCTACACGGCTGTACAAGTCAGCTTTATAAACTCTCAAGGAATAGACAATCCATATCTTACTTAATTCGTTCCAAAGAATAGAAATAGAAGGAAACCTCCAACTCAAATTATGTGGTTGCTCTATCTAGCAATGATGGTAGGCAAAAAGAAAACTGTATATAAAACATTACTTCGGTAATGTAAAAATTCTAAATAAAATATTAGGAAGTTGAATCTATCAACATATAAAAAACATAAATAAATTGTGACCTGCAGAGTTAATCCCAGAATGATCCAAGTGTGGAATAACATAGAAAGATATACTAAAAGCACTTACCATTTTAACAGATAACAGAAAAAAATTGTCATCGCAAAAATGTAGAAAAACTGTTTCACATAATTGTAATACCTGTTTATGAATAAAAACTAAAAAACTAACAATAAATGGGAAGTTCTTTAACCTGATAACCTGAGATAGGGTAGTTACCAAAAATGTTACAATAGTAGCAATAATAATAACAATAACATATGGATTTGTATAGTATTCAGTATTTCCCAGGTACTGCCTATATATATATATATATACATATATATGTATATATATATATAGTGCATTATATATATATAGTGCATATATAGTGCATTATACACACATACACACACACACACACACACACACACACACACACGGTCATTTGATCCTCACAGTAACTCTGAGATGGGTACTGTTATTATTAACCTCTTATAGAGAAAAAGAGGAGGAACAGAGAGTGTAAGTGGCTTAACCAGGTCACACAATGGTCACATAGTGAGAAAGGTCACAGAGTGAAAACTTGGGATGAACCAAGCAGTTTGCTTCACAGGGCATCTCCTAATCCTGATGTTATATGGCCTTTAATGTCAGGCATAAGACTAGAATGTCAGTTCTCACTGTTTCTATTCAACATTGTTTTGCAGGTTAAAGCAAAATAAAAAAGGAAGATATAAAAATGTATCAGGGTTAGAAAGGAAGGAAAAACTGCCATTATTGCAGATTATCTAAATACCAACATACGAAAGTCAAGAAATTCTACTGAAAAGTGATCAGTATCATTTCTCTATATACCAGCAACAAATAATTCAAAATTATGACCTAATACATTTATGTTTGACCCAATAACCTCACAAATATATGTTGACTAAATATGAAATGACCCATGCACCAGGTTATTCATTTGGTATTATTTGTATTACTAATACCCCAAGATTGGGAACATCCAAACTTTAATTATTAGGATTCTGGTGCATCCACACAAAGAAACACTATGCAGCTATTAAAACAAAACAAAATCCCTAAAGGCATGAAGCAATTTCCAGGATATACTGGTGGAAAAGTAAAGTGTGGACCAGTAGGAGTAGAATGTTACTGTTTATATAAGAAGAAAGAAACACTGGAAGGATACATAAAAACAAACACAAGTAGTTACCTAGTGGGCAAGGGAAGGAAAGGGTGGAGCAGGTTGGGATGAAAGCAAACCTTTGAATGTACATTGTTTTACAATTTTAACTTTGGAAACACGCATGTTTTATATAATCAAAACTTAAAACAGAATTTTTAAAACAATTTTTTAAAAGATTCTATTGTTAGCTACAAAAAATATAAGGTGTTTGGTGGAAATTTGAACAAAAGATATATAAGACCTTTATGAAGAAAACTTTCTTGAAAAACTTAAAGATCTAAATAAATGGAGACATACATCATACTCATGTTAGGGAGACCAAAGGGTGCCAGTTATCCCCTCAAAAATCTAAAAATTCAATCCATTTCCAATTAAAATTTCAACAGGAATTTTACATAGCTTTACCAGCTGATCTTAAATTTCACATGCAGGGTAAAAATTTGTCAAGAACAGCCCTTGTAAAGAATAGGAGGAAGATTTAGAAGAATTCATCTTAACAGGTAAGAAAACTCACTATAAAGATTATAATTAAAGCAGTAGTGTTGGTGTTAAGACAAATGATCAATAGAACTAATATCCCCGGAAATGACAGGAATCTGGAATATGTAAATGACGAGGTTTTTTTTAAGTGTGGAATAATTAAACTATCCCATAAATGAATGATGCTAGGAACATTGACCAGCCATTCAGGAAAAAAAAAAATTATAACCTTTAATCTCATCATATTAAAAAATAAACTAGGTAAGTTAAAGACCAAAATATGATGAAAAAATCATAAAATATTTGGAATTAAACATAGGAGTATGTTCTTATGAAATCAAGGTAGGGAGTGATTTCTTAAACAACACACAAAAGTACAAGCTATATAGTAAAAGATTGACCATTTTGAATTGCATTAAAATGGTAAATTTCTATATGGGTAAAAACACATAAACAAAGTGAAAAGATAGGCCAAAACCTTGGTGAAATATCTTAGCACATATAACCAAACCAAGGAAAAAAAAAAAAAACACAACATATATATACATATGTTTCTACAATCAATACAAAAAAGACAAACCACCAAATAGGCAAAGAAAATGAATTAGCCATTCTCAAAAGGGAAAACCCAAATGGTCAATAAATATAAAAAAAGATATTCACCCTCATTAATAATCAGGGAATTTACACACCAACTGTGGCAAAAATTAACATGTATCTCTCATTACACCAAATGTTGGTGAGAATATAGGAAAACAGCCATTTCTCATAAAACGTAAATGGACATATAAATTAATTAACTCATGTGGAGAACAGATTGTCAATACCCAGTAAAGATGAAGAGGCACAAATCCTACAATTCAATGGATGCACTTCTACACTCCCAACTTACAGAAACACTCATGCACTGCACAAGGATAAATGAAGATTTATTTTGCAAAAAAGTAAAACCACTTAACTACCCTCAGTAGGAGAAATGATTGAATAAACTATGGTTTATAATATAATACAATACCATAAGTCATTGAAATGAATAAACTAGGTTTACATGTATCAACATGTGTAAATCTCAAAAATAGTGTTGATTAATAAAACAAAGTTGAAAAGCAATATACCGTGTTTTCCCGAAAACAAGACTTAGCCAGACCATCAGCTCTAATGAATCTTTTGGAGCAAAAATTAATATAAGGCCCGGTCTTATATTATATTATATAAGACCCGGTATTATATTATATTATATTATATTATATTATATTATATTATATCCAGTCTTATATTACATAAGACCGGGTCTTACATTAATTTTTGCTCCAAAAGACACATTAGAGCTGATGGTCTGGCTAGGTCTTATTTTTGGGAAAACACAGTAGTATGATACCATTTATATAAAAATTTAAATATAAAAATAGTATATATTATTTGTATAGTTGTAACTGCGTATAATAAAATATGCCTGGAGACATAATACCAATTTTTGAATAGTTAACAGGAGAGAATAGAGGGTAAATAGATAGGTGAGGGGTAGAAATTTGACAGTATATATAACATTTTTGTTTTTAAAAGATATTAAATATTCATGCTCACTTCAGCAGCATGTATAATAACACTGGGATGATAAAAAGAAGATTAATATGCCCTTAGAAAAGATGACAGAAAACAAAAACCATTCAAAAAATTAAAACGATTCAAAGTAGATTTGCTGATTACATGCAATTAAGCTAGAAATCAAGGAAAAAAGTAACCAAAAAATTCCCAACTACTCAGAAATTAAAAATGTTTCCAAATAATCTATGAGTCAAAGAAGAAATGAAAATGGAATTTAGGAAATATTTTAATCTGAATGAGAATAAAGATACAACTTATCAAAACTTCCCTAATATAGCTACAACAACCCTTAAAGAAAATTTAGGGGAAAAAAGGCTGAACATAATGATTAATCTTCCATCTCAAGAAACAAATCAGACCTAAAGAAAGTAGTAGGAAGGAAATAACAGAGGAAAGAACAGAAATCAATAATAAAAATTAATAAAAAATAGAGAAAAATCAGTAGAGCTACAGGTTAGTTCTTTGAAAAAAAATTAATAAAATTAATAAACTTCTAGCAAGATTGGTCAAGAAAAAAAGGGAGAAAGCACAAATTACCATGATTAAGGAACAAAAAAAGAGAAAACACTGTAGATACTACAGACCTCGAAAGAAACATATTTGATAATTTGGATAAAATGAAGTAAATGTGACACAGGTTCACATTTGTCGGTTAGTGGTGTTGGGTATCTGTGATATTACTTTCTGTTCTTTTGTGTAGGTTGAAGATATTTCTGAATTTAAAACCTTTTAAAGGGCAAAGTCTAGGACACAAGGTATAAGATTCTTCTTTTTGTGTTAACATATTTTGTCTATACGCATAGACCATTTCTGGAAGGATATACAAGAAACTGGTTCCCATGCCCCTCGCAGAGCTTCTGCCTCTAACACTCTCTCTCACACCCCGTACCCACAGAACCCTGGCCCAAGTCTGCAGAAACCCTAGAAATCCAGGCTGAAGACGAGGAGTGGCTCATCAGAGAGGGCAGAGAGAAGAGGAGTAAGCAGACTAAGAGGTGGTGATCAGGCAAGAGAAAATGAAGTCCAGGTCAAAGGTGGAGATATAAGCCTGAAGAAAGGACCTAGAGAAAATGGATCCATAATCCCTGGGCTGACCCACGCTGGGAAGAAGATAAGGACTGTTCGTTCCCACTCTCTGGTACTTGGTGTACCAGTATTCCTGGGATTTAGAACTCAGGCCAATATTTCAGGATATAAATATTAGTATTACCAATTTCCCACTATAGTCCCCATTTCAAACATTCAGTCCCATTCTCCCCACAAATCATCTAAATATCCAAGGAAATTTCAAAACTTGGACATCAAAACTGTGTCTCCCACGTTTCCTTTCACATGCAATAGCAGCAATAAAAAACCTTTGTTGTTTGGTTCAGAAAGTATGGTTGTTATCATTTGGTTTTATCACAGGGATTTTTGTGGATTGGCCTAAGTACTGAACAACCACTTACAACTCAACTTAAAAATGGACAACCAGGGGTGTCCGATAAGCTCAGTTGGTTAGAGCGCTGTGCTCTTCACAACAGGTTGCCGGTTGGATCCCCACATGGGCCATAGGGTGAAACAACTACTTGACTTGGAACTGATGGGTCCTGGAAAACCACACTTAAATAAATAAAAGATAAAAAAGAAAAGAAAAGAAAAGAAAAGGACAACCAACTTTAAAATGCACATAAGTTGGAAAACAACTTAATTTTAAGTTGGATTCAATCTCAACCCATGACTCAGCAGTTTCAATTGAGTTTATATTGTCACATTTTTGCCTTTAACTAAAATTTAAAAAATATTTCCAAAAGGTAGTTTCCTGGTTATTTCTATTTATTCAATTTAGGAAAAAATATCTATAGATGATTCCTCAGGTTTTGAAAGCTCTCAGAAAAAAAAAAGAAAAAATTCAAAATTCATAGACAAATGGACTAAGAGTACAAATGGGCAAATTACAGAAAGAATGTAAAGGGCAATTAAACATGACAGGAGGTTCAACTTACTTGTTATGGGGAACATGTTAATTAAACAAGATACAAATTTCACGATCTGACTGGGAAAGATGAAAAAGAGTAGCAATATACAATGAGTGATAAGAAAGGTGTAAGAAAACTTCTGTATCCTGTTGGACGCAGTGTAAGGAACACAGCAGCTTTTCTGGAGGGCAGTTTGTAAGTATAGCGAAGTGGCTAGCATTATATGTAGGTTTTGAATGATTAGGGAACATTTGGTCCTGTCCAAAATGTCCATGGAGACATTTGACCCATAGTTAACATAAATCCTATGTTTCTGCAAGATTCAAACCCCAACCCATCTACTTAATCCCAGCCAGGCTACCAAGGCAAGAAGGGTTATTGTTGGTAATGCAGCCACAACACAATTACTGGACCAATAAAACATGATAATATTTTTTATTTATTAATCCTATAAACCAAAAGTAGAAATAAATCTTATGGGGTATTAGCACCCAGAGACATTTTCTAAGTGAGGGAAAGGATCAAATTTCAAGGACCTTTTGGCGTGGACCAAATGTCCTGCAAAGGTTTTAAATTACTCAAAATTGAAATATTGTGACATCCAAATATTAATGAAGTCTCATTTTATGAACATTGAAATAATATAAGTCACCCACTTTAACATTATTTCAAAAATAGCAAAAATATAAAGTTGGCATAATTATAAAGGTCAAATAAATTGTAAACGACATTTGTGCTGAATCCCATGGCAGTGCTACTCAAGCTAGTTAACAGAAATACCATCCTTTGTCAAGTTAGCCTTAACTAATGCAAGGTTTTCAAGCATTCAACCCTCAAATAAAATATTCCATGTCGATCAAAATTTATAATGTACGTATCTTTGGTCCAGCAATTCCACGTCTAGAAATCTATGTCACTGACATTTCCATGTAAGTGCGCAAAGAAAATATGTCCTAGAATGTGCCTGAAGGGTTTTGAAAATGCCCATCAATTGAGGATTGTATATTTGTACAATGGAATACCAGATAGTCTTGGAAAACAGCAGGGTCCTTTGTGTATGCTAACAGAAGAATGTTCACAACATATTAAGTGCAAAAACAAATTAAAGAACTAAAGATTCTATTTTTGTAAACAAGCACACACACAATCCAAAACAGAAAGAAGTCAAATGCAAATGAAACTATTTATAGTAGTTATCTCTGGGGAATGGAGCTTGGAAGAAGAGAGAAGGAATTTCCCCTTTTAAATTTTGAAAACTGTACTAGCTAGAATTTACTGAGTACTTATCATGTGCTAGGCAAATTCTAAGGACTTTGATTCAATTACTCCTCGTAAGGACCCTATGAAGTAGATGCCATAATTATTATTGCCATTATTAACAGTTGAGGAAACTGAGGTCCAGAGAGATTCAATAATTTGTCCAAGGTCAGATATCTAATGGGTTTTGGAGCCAAGATATGCACAGAGGTAGTCTGCATGAAGCAACACTCATGCAAACAGTTCTCTATACTTTGTAGTGAATGGATGACTTTTAAAATAATAAACATATGAGTTTTGCCTTTTAAAACCACAAAACTTGGGGGAAAATTCAGCAATGTTTTTGATTTTGCAATTTAGGCTGTTGTAACATATATCACTGTGGCAGCAGAATAATGCGACCCCCCCACACACAAGATGTCCCGTACCCTAATCTCCAGAAACTGTAGAATACGTGACCTTACATGGCAAAATGGACTCTGCAAGTGTGATTAAAAATCTTAAGACAGGGAGATTGTCCTGCTTTAATTGGGTGGGTTCACTGTCATCACAAGTGTCCTTAGAAGCGGGGAGGGAGGCAGCAAGGTCATAGTCAGAGAAGAAGTGTCCACTGAAGCAGCGTCAGAGTGAGAAAGACTGGACCGGCCATTGCTGGCTTTTAAGATGGAGGAAGAGGCCACAAGCCAAAGAATGCCGGAGCCTGTAGAATCTGGAAGAGGCAAGGAAAGAGATTCTCCCCTAGAGCCTTCAGGAGAAACACAGTCCTACCAATAGCTTGATTTTAGCCTGATGAGTCTTCTGAACTCTAGAAATGTAAGATAATAAATTTTTATTATTTAAGCTACTAAATTTGTAGTACTTTGTTACAGCAGCAATAAGAATCAATAGTAATTATTAGAACTAATTAGTAATCATGCCTTACTAATTTAATAAAGATATACTCTGCTTATCAAATTTCAGGAAATTCTCTGCATGGAAAGTTTGGATTTTGTTGTGGACTGAATTGTGCCCTCCACACCTCCTCCAAATTCCTACGTTGAAGCCCTAAAACCCTGGGTAGCCTTGAGTGTGAGTGTATTGAGACAGGTGCCTTCAGAGCGGTAAGTGGGTTAAATTAGGTCACATAGGTGAGGTCTCATCCTATCTGACTGGTATTCCGATAAGAGGAGGAAATGTGGACACAGACCCCACGGATGCTCATGCGCGTAGAGCAAAGGCCACACGGGGTGAGAAGGTGGCCATCTACAAGCCAAGGAGAGAGGCCTTAAAGGAAGCCAGCTGTGCCAGCACCTTGATCTTGAACTTCCAGCCTCTAGAACTGTGGGAAGATAAATTTCAGTTGTTTAAGTCACAAAATCGGTGGTATTTTGTGATGGCAGCCCTAGCAGACTAATGTAGGTTTCTATGATGCATTCCTTTAGTGCAACTTATAACCCTCCAGGGTATAAAAACACGAGTACGTACTACAATTTACTCCTTGGGCTCTTATATGAATTTAGAGTCATGAAAATATAGTTTGAGCACCGTAATTTTATTTACTTTATTTTAAACACTATTACTTTATCAAAAAATACGTCTTCATTCATTTATTGTACCAAACATATACCAAGTGCATACTATGGACCTGATCTCGAAAATGGAATGATTAATAAGACATTGGTTCCTGAGCTTGAAAAACCATCTTAAAATTAGCCGGTAGTGTGATTTTAATCTTGGTGTTAAGATTCTCCAGCCGACCCCCAACCCTATTGGGGGGTGTTAAGATTCTCCAGCCGCCTCCCCAACCCCGGAACAAACCATTGATCAGAAACCTGAACTCTATTAGGACCAGACTTATAATTTAGAAGGATCTGTTTTAGAGTTTACCTTTGTATCACTCTAAGACTTCTCTCAAATACTTCATACAACAAATTATTGAGCTATGTACCAGGCATTGTTCTAGATGGGAGCCGAAGACCCATTAATAAGCAAAGTCCCTACCACGGACCTTATATTCTGGCTATAGAAACAGACAATAAACAAACAAACATGTAACACAGAGTCCAGCCTGTGGTGATAAGTATTATGGGAGACAGGGCAAGAGAGGAGGTGGTGCTTTTCTAAACAGTGGTCAGGAAACACTGTCTAATAAGGCATTTTCAGCAGAGACTTGAATGAAGAACAAATCATGGGAAAATCCTGGGAAAATACATTCTTAACAAAGGGAATAGCAAGTGCAAAGGTCCTGAGGTAAGAATACGCTTGGTTTGTGCAAGAAACACCAGGGAGGCCAGTGTGACTGGAGTAGAGGAGAGGGGCTAAAGAGCACTGCAAGACTTGGATTTTTACCCATGTGAGACAGGAAGCCATTGAGGGGTTTGAAGCAGAGAAAACATGCCCTGGTATTTGTTTTGAAAGGCTGATTCTGGCTGCTGTGCCGAGAACAAACTATTGTGGGATAAGGGTGGGAAGAGTGAGAAGTTAGAAGGCTAATTCAGTCATCTGGGAGAAAGTTGTCGTTGGTTGCACCAGAATCATGGTGAAGATGGTGAGGAGCATTTGTGAATTCGTTATCTATTGTTGCGTAACAAATTACCCCCAAATTTACTGGCTTACCACAATAAACACTGATTATCTCACAGTTTCTGAGGTTCGGGAACCTAGAAAGGGCTTAGCTGGATGGTTTTGGCTCAGGGTCTGCCCGTCGTGAGGTTACAGTCAGGACATCAGGAGTTTGCCTCTGAGGCTAGAGGAGCCTCTTCTAAGGAAGCTCATGCACATGGCTGTTGGATGGAGGCCTCAGTCTTCAGAACCCCATGGGCCTCTCCACCGGGCTTCTCCCAGAGCAAGTGATGAAAGAGAGAGCGAAAGGGGGCAAAAGAGAGAAAAGACAGGTTGCAGTGTCATTTATAACTTCATCTTGTAAGTGATATACCATCAATTCTGCTGAATTCTGTTCGTTGCACAGTTGACCTAGGTACATTGTGGGAGGGATTACACAAAAGTGTGAATATTGGCAGGTGGAAATCTTTGGGAGTCATCTTGGAGGCTGTCTACCACAGTTTGGATTCTACTTTTGTTGATGGATTCGATCTAGCATATAAGAAAGGAACCAAGGATAATTATAGAATTTTTATCTTACTTTTTTGGGGGAATAGAGGTGTGTAGTAGGGGACCATCAGAAGCAATTCTGGACATATTACATTTGAAAGCCTATTAGACATTTAAGTAGAGCTGTCGGGGTTGCAGCTAGATAAATATCTGAGTGGGGACTTTCAGGGAGAGGTGCCAGCTGGAGATAAGGGGCTTGTCTGTTTATGGATGGCATTTAAAGCCAGTGCCTTGCTGCAACCCCCCAGTGATTATAGACAGATAAGAGGTCCAAGAGCTGAACCCTGGACCCCAGCATTTAGATTTGGAGAGATGAGGAGGAGCAGCAAGGAGACCAGGAAGGAGCCAGGGAGGCAGGAGGAAAACAAAGAGCGAGGTGCCCTTTGGAAGTTAAGAGAACATGTCACCGCCAGGAAAATGCTTCTAGAGACCAAGGAAGCCACAGGAGTAAGCTGGTCCTGGTCCTCTGCCAGGCTGCGCTCAAGGGGAACCGGGTTTCTAGAGATATGTCACCAACGTGTAGGATTTAAGCAGGAGAGGAACTCGGGATGAAAAAAACTTGGGGGAAGGGGTCTTGAGAATATGACAAAGAGAGGATGGGAAAAAACAAACACAGTCAAACATCCTATTCTTAATGACACAGCAAACGATGATTAAGAGCTGATTTTGTATCATTCTAAATACTGTTCACATGTCAGGTCATTAAAGCTCTCAGACCACACAGAGTAACCATTTTATCCCCAGGTACCTATGGAGGAGGAAACGGGAGCACAAAGAGGGGAGGTTGGGCCTACGGTCACACAGTGGGAGGCAGCACAGAGATTCGAACCCAGGCTGCTGATCCCTGGGCTCCACTCTGTGCCTCAGTGCATTCCTCTTTCTGCTGTAGAGAGGCCTTTGTGAGGGACTCCCCAAGAACCAAGGGGATGAGGGACCAACACCAGTGTGGTTCGTTGTTTTCCCCTCTGCTGGGACTTTGGTGCTGTAGGAGGCCTAAAATGTGAGACACGGAAGCTTCTGAACTTGCCAGGCAGATTGAATTGGGTATCTCAGTGCTGTTGCTATGGACAGGCCACCAGGCAGCCCTGAGAAGTGCGGCTCTCAAAACTGCGATTTAAAAAGCCTGTTTGCGTGCACTTCTTGACTGAGTCCTTCCCCTGTCCTCTCTCCAGGCAGGAGGGCTCATCAGAAAGCCAGGCCTCAGCTGATCCTGAAATTCTCACTTTACTGCCTGTTCTTCCAAGGTCAGGAATCCCACAAGTGGTTATCCTGAGTCTGATGGCGCCCCATCCCCACCCCAGCATCTTATTGGGGGGCGGGGTTGTTGGAGGAAAGCAAGAGGATTTGGCCCTTAAGCCTCTACTCAGAACACAATGGCCTCCAATCTGTCGGGCCCAATCCCCCTCACCAGGGTTTTGTGGGAGTCAATCAGAAAATCCGCATGACCTCTCCAAAAATATTCTGCACTCACTAGATCTATAGTCTGGGTTAGGTACAACAGGGCTCAGAAAATAAAATGAATCATAACGTGAAAATGAAAAGTGCTTTCTAGAAGTTTATTTTATAACCACATATCTCTGCAGAAACATGTCTATTCCACAACTAAATAAGGAGGGAAGGCCTGGGCTGATTTTTTTTTTGGTCAATGAAATGTGGACAGTCTTTCTTCAACATGGTCTTTTTAAGCCAATAGTGAATTTTATAAATACTTGCTTAAAGAAGTTAACAAAATAAAATGTGTACATCAGGAATGGAAAACAATCCAGCCACACGTTTAACTATTTAATATTTAAGGAAACAAAACTAAATCAAACCTACTCTTTTTCTAGAAAAAGAACTAGTACATGCTATAATGTTAAATAATAGAATGTTTTTAAAGAATGTTGATTATCAAAGATCCACCTAGAGTGTGCCTTTTAGAAGTAAGATTAACATACTTGATTTTCAACTCTCAATGTTTTGTCCTAGCAATGTCAGTCATTAGTTGTGGGACCCTGTAAAGTCACACCCTTTCTGGATCTTGTTTGTGAAATGGGGGTAATACTATTTACTTCACAAGAATTTTGTAACAATAGAATGAGAACATGTATATTAAAGTGCTTGATATTAATAACATTATTAATTATTCCTAATAAAATAAGAATTTCTAAAGTGCCTTCCAGCTTTAAAATTTTATTATTAAGGAATAATTATTAAAGAGTTTAGTAAAAGAGCGTCCTTTCAGAGACACATACTCAGATAGTTTAGGATGAAATGATGCAACTGAGATTTGCTTCAAAATAATCCAGTGAAAACAGTGAGTTTATGTACATTTTTGGACACATTTTTGAGTATCGTAAAAGCTGGGTTATGGGTACGGGGAGTGTTGTGCGGGGCGGCCTGCGGGGTCTCATCTCCCGCTCTCCACATAAGAACGCAGGATATGGTGAGGCCAAAAAGGAACACCCACGGAGACATAGGTAGGGGAGTCATACCAGCCTCACTGGAGGCTGGATTCACACGTGCAACCTGCTGTCTGCTTTTCTGCCAACCCACCGACTTGACTCTCCCCGACTCCCTCTCCACCACAGCCGCGGCAGTTGTATCAGTGGCCAATTGGCTAACTGGTTACAGCTGCCGGCCAGCTAGCCACAGCTGATGGCCATCCAATCACAGCTGACGGCCATCTACTACCCGAGCCAGCACCTTTCCACGTGAGATCGAGAGCCTGGAAACTGCTCTCTGGGGCTCTGTCCCCACAGGGAGTTTTTCTAAAAAGCAGTTTTGTCTACTTTTTATGAGTGAAATTTTCACATTGAGAAGGAAAAAAGCATAGGAGAAATTGGAGGACACTTTCTATTATTAAGTCCAAGTATTTACTTGATAGAGACTACTCAAGCAAACTTTGATATTAAAAGAAATGGTAGCGATTTTAAATGAATGCTAAAATACAGAAGAATTGAAGGACTTGATAATTTGATTATGTTTTCAAATAATCTTTTAATTTATTTGTAACTAAAGGAAACCCATTTTAATTAACTATTGTGCCAAAAATTTATATTTATATGATTTAAGATTATTAATGGAATCTACATGTAACCTGGAATCTTAAACACTTTATAATCTTTCCCAAAAGAAATTTTAGGCTATGTAAACTATTTTCTATGTAAGAACCCAACGTTCTACTCTACCTGCTGTGTCTAATTAAGCACATAATGACATATCAATTTGTCAAATGATATCTTTGATACTTCTCTGACAAAAACCTATCACTAATTAAAGGGACTTGACAGCAATAAGTACCTAACATGTTCTTTTTACCTTGAAGATGTGAATTCTCTAGGAAGTTCTCGTGAGATTCTTTTGTTTCTCCAGGTTTTGCTGATCGATACTCACTCCTCAGAGAGATCTTCCACCATCTAAAGATGACCTGTGATTGAACAGAAGGTGCTATGAATTAAAACTGATTTCAACATCAGCAGCTACGAGTAGATCTAGAGTTTTGAAAAATCACTAGGACAGGCACTTAAGGCCGTAAGTCCAACATCAGCTATAACTTTGCAATCTAGCATCACATCAAATTAGAAGTGAGGTCTGTGCATCCGTGAATGTTTTCCTTAACAATTCGGGGTCACAAAATCAAAGTACAGTGTAGTGCAGGAGATCCTGCCGACTTCGCCATGTGTCATGCAGGGTGTCCCGCGGGGTCTGTGGGGTCTCTGCTCCCGCTCCCCACACAAGAACGCAGGACATGGTGAGGCCAAAAAGGAACACTCACGGAGCCATAGGTAGGGGAGTCACACCACTATAGTCTCACTGGCGGCTGGGTTGGAGACACAGGAACCAGGAGCAACACAATTCTCAACCCTCACTGCGCCGCTGGCAGACTCAGCCACCATCTTCTTGCTAGCTCCCCTTTTTTCTTTTTGCTACTAGCCTAGCCAGGGCAGTTATATTCATGGCTAATGGCTCACTGGTTACAGCTGACGGCCAACTAGCCACAGCTGCTGGCCATTTGATCACAGTCGATGGCCATTTACTACCTGAGCCAGCACCTTTCTATGTGAGGCCGAGAGCCTGGAAACTGCTTTTTGGGGCTCTGTCCCCACATACAGGAAGGAATCTTAAAAATCTATCAAGTCAATTGATATTAAAACCACCCAGAGCCAAATGGCTGTTTCTTGAAGATCTCTGAGAATACAGATTCTCTAACTTGGAGAGCCAAGTTAATTCCAGTGTCATGGCTCCACCCTCTGCCTCCCTTCCCATCTACAGGGCAGACAGGATGAGTGGATACTCCTCCTAGAGAGCAAGAGTTATGTGGACAAGACCATTATGCATTGTTTGATGCATGAAAGTGTCATTACAAAGGACACTTCTTGGTAATCCATCTGCTGACAGGCCATTTGATTTCTATGAGCATTTTGGTTTATCTGAAGCAAACCTCATTTCCATGGTTACAGACTGCACTTAAGTTCAATGTTGATTTTGTGGCAGTGTCAACTACCAGGCCGGATGAGAAGCCCCTTGAAGCTTTACCAGCTTAGCTCATGCTTTTCAACCTGTAATGGAACTGGGTAGTCAATTGAGATGAGAAAACTCCCAAGAAGTTGAGCAACAAACTGAACTATTTTTGCATTAGGTCTACAAGGGAAGATGCTTTAGGAGACACACGTGCAGAGAAACTGCTTGGCTTCCCAGTTTTGGGTTCTTCCTGCACTAGCATAACCAGGAAAAGACACTGAAATGACACTCAGGTAGGCTCTGCCCAAGGCAAATTTGTCAAGCAGGTGAAAAGTTGCGATGGGCTCTCCCTTTATCTGGTTTCCAGCCCCCATCCCTACCCACCCAGCAGTCCCTGGGGTCCTCACAGATCCTGGGCTACTGTTTTCCAGCTACTGCGCTGGTCTCTACCAGCTCGCAAATCCCTGTTCCTAGGATCTTCGTGGTGCTGGTGTGGAAACTGTGGGCTTTGAACTGCCATCCTCCCTCTTCCTCCTCACCCCTGCACGCAGAATCAGGCCTCTGCCAGCTTTCCTCTCCTTCTAGAGCTGCCTCCCTCTGCCCTATTACCTGTCGAGGCCCTGCCTCCCTTTTCCTGGGCCACTCCCCTTTCCTGATGTCTGAAACATAACTGAGTTCTCAGGAGGGTAGAGACTTTTTACACTATCTTCCCTGGTATCCTGCCCAACAGAAAGTAGTTCTTCAATAAATACTTGTTGGAGGAATTAAAGGGTGATTTTCATTTAGATTTTGTTCTAATCACTCAAGGAAATGAGAAAAAACACATGTGTAAGTTATAGAACTCCATAATCTCACAAAATCGTGGTAGCTGATTCTTTTCAGAAAATCCCTTAGCCTGTCACTTTTGATTTTCCCGAGCATGAGCTTCACCAAAATTGTCCTCTTAAGCATTTTTCTGTCCCAGCACACAGAGGTGAGTGTGTATCAGTCCCTAGGGCTGCCACAACAAAACGCCACAGACTAGGTGGCTTAAATGACAGAAACTTATTTCCTCCCATTTCTGGAGGCCAGAAGTCCAAGATCAAGGTATTGGCAGGTTTGGTTTCTCCTGAGGCCTCTCTCGTTGACTTGCAGATGGCCACCTTCTCACTGTGACCTCACATGGCCTTTCCTCCATGCATGTGCGTCCCTGGGGTGTATCTTCCTCCTCTTATAAGGACACCAGTTCCTTTTTCTTTTTTTTTTAAGATTTTTATTGGGGAAGGGGAACAGGACTTTATTGGGGAACAGTGTGTACTTCCAGGACTTTTTCCAAGTCAAGTTGTTGTCCTTTCAAGCTTACTTGTGAAGGGTGCAGCTCAGCTCCAGGTCCAGTTACTATTGTTAGTTGCAGGGGGCATAGCCCACCATCCCTTGTGGGAGTCGAACGGTAACCTTGTGGTGGAGAGGACATGCTCCAATTAACTGAGCCATCCAGGAGCTCAGCCGCAGCTCAGCTCAAGGTGCCGTGTTCAATCTTAGTTGCAGGGGGCGCAGCTCACCATCCCTTGAGGGACTTGAGGAGTTGAACTGGCAACCTTGTGGTTGAGAGCCCACTGGCCCATGTGGGAATCGAACTGGCAGCCTTTGGAGTTAGGAGCACGGAGCTCCAACTGCCTGAGCCACCAGGCCGGCTCAAGGACACCAGTTCTAATGGATTAGGGCTCCACCTTTAGGACTTCCTTTAACCTTAATTACCTGTTCAAAGGCCCTATTCCCAAATACAGTCACAGGGAGGGTTAGGGCTCCAATGTAGGAATTTTGGGGAGACACAATTCAGTCCATAACAGAGGGATATCAAGTATTAAAGTAGAAAAACACGTGAATTTTGGAGCGAGAGAGGCAGGCCTACCTGATATCTTTAGTTTCTCTGCACTTCAATTTTCCGTTTCATTCCCTATTAAATATCATTAAAATTAACAATAAATATTATAAATAATATTTCCTTTCTATTGAATGACAATACCAGGCAACCTGAATCTAACGCTATGTTCTTTATACCACATAATCTAGGACTTTTAGAACTAATTGGCAAGACAGAAATAATTTAGTCCTTCCATAACTCAGATAGTTGAGCAAAAAATTTCAGAGTGGTTAAGTTAGAAGTAGGGAAGTCTCCTTCCCTACAACCTTACTACCAGGTGTTATGTTACAATGAAAGCAGGTCTCAGATTGAATTCTGCCCCAAGAAAGACATTTATCCCCAGGCAGGCTCCACAAGGGTCCAAAACATGTTTCTGGAAGCTGAGTGGAGTCCCTCTCACTGTCCTCTTTGGCACCCTATGGGAACCTCCCCAGGAAAGTTTCTCTGTAGGGCAAGTGCACCTATATTATAATGACATGACCAGCTAGCCTTCCAGCCAGATCAAGCAACTCAATCCTTGAGTAAGTGGAGGATTCTGGAACAAATGGAGTTCTAGACAGGGCACTGCTCCACAAACATTATGTTACCAAACTTACTTCTTATGTTGCGCAAAAAGAGGCAGAGAGACACTTGTAGAATCTTTCTTCTCATCCTCATATCTTGCACATCATTATATTATGTCTGATATTGAGACAGGTTAGTTAATATAATTGCTAGGTACATAGGGGGGTCCTTCGTGGAACAAAGAAAAGACTGCCATATCCTAAAACTTCAGGTTTTGAAATCACTCCTTCACTCCAGGACATAATGTAACAAGGCCTTGAGGTTAATCATAAAATTCCTTTTGGCCTGACAAATGGAGCAGATCTGATAGATAAGAGTGGGTTACTTTGCTAATTCCTTCAGGATGGGCAAGCAGAACAAACCTGGTAGACGAATTTCGTTAGAAGGCGCCAGTTCCCTTCTTCAAACAGCTTCCCTTCCCCAAGCAGGCAAGGGAAGGTATAAAAGTAATAGCTTTTGCCTCAGTCATGGGACACCCCCCATTCGGGACCCCCTTCTGCTCGGGAGCTGCAACCTCTTCTCCTGCCTCTTATAAACAATCCTCTTTTTAAAACTTTTTGCCTCTCCCCGGTCCATGTTTCCATTCTTCGGCTTCACGAGACACGATCCCGGCCCGCACTCAGAAATTGCTAGCAGTTCTAACATCACCTACATCGATATTCCTTACACTAGTTAATTAACCCTCTGGTACTGACTTAGAAGGCAGCATTTGAAGTGCTTGCTGTAATGGCCTCTGGAGGGAGGATCCTCAGGACACAGAATCAAGTAAACTTGCCCACATAGATAAGCATCCTGCTGGCTCCTCTGAGGTATTTCAAGTGAATTACTGAGACTATAGCACTTGCCTCAGGAAACATGGCTGGCTAGAACCAGAATCCAAGCCTCTCCCTTCCTAACTCATAAACATAGGGTTTGTTCTGAGGCATGAAGCGTTCTTTATGTACAACCTTCATACTACAACTCTACAGAGCAGTACACAGAAATCTGATATTCAGAATCACAACTAAGCCTTGTCACGACTCGATTACATTCCATATACTGCACTTATTAAAACAGAAAAATGTATGAGACAGGAATTTTCTACCACTTATTGTCACTCAGATTGGTAAAGATTTTCTTTTAAGTGATAAAACTCAATATTGGTGAGGAGAACTAAAATGGGGGCCCTACTAATCATTCAGGGGAGTGTAAATGGTTAGGCAACACCTATCAGAAACCTTAAGGTCATCCATGCCCTTTGACCCAGATATTCTATTTGTAAGAATTTATCCTAAGGAATTTATCTGAGATGTATACAATATTTTTTATACATGAATGTTTGTCATAGGTTAATTATGATAATGAAAAAATCAGAACCAACCTAAGGGTTTGATAGTTGGAACTAGTTAAATAATTATGGCATGTTTAGATGCTAGAATACTCTGCAGCCGATAAAATAACTTGTGAAAAAATGACAGAGAACAACATTAATGATCATTTTTATATATTTCCAGTAAATTTTTTCAATAAACTTGAAAATTGAGTTACCTTTTAAAAAAGAGGTCTAAGATTTATTAATCCCCCAGTACCTCTTCTGCACAAATTATTAAGGAAAGATACCAAGACATTTGTCAGTTACCCAGTGAAGGCCCCTAAACCTTAAGTCTTTATCCCCACCTAGACAGCGACTCCCTAGGCAGCCCTCGAGGGGACACTGCGAAAAAATGGGCCCAACTGGGCATCTGAGCATTTATATATATTTGGACAATGCACACCCCACCCCTGGTTTGAGATTGTGATATTCTCACCACTACCCCCAACTGAAAAATCCTGCTACTGGGACAGAAAGCAGAGAGTCTGGTGTCAGATGGATATGGTTTAAACTCTGGTCTCTGTCTTTGACAGGATTATACCCTGTAAAATTTCTTAACCTCTTTTGATCTCAATTTCTTCATCTCCAAAATGTACATAAGGATGAGGCCCACCTCACCGAATTTTCAAGAAATGACATGAGATAAATCCAAAGTGTCCAGCAGGATGCCAGATACATGGACTATGCTCCACAGAGGTCGGTCCTTGCCTCGCTCTTTCTCCCTTTCCCCCTTGTTTCACTCACTGGTCAGTCCTTCATAGTCAAAACAACAAACTCAGCTCCAAATAAATACCCAGAGATGGGAACCATGTGTTTTTTCTCATCAATTACCTAACAGTGTTCAATCACACTTCATCAAAGTCCGATTTCTTAATCATGTTCTCCAAAGGTATTTATTTCAGCTTTTCACTCAGACTTGGTATTTGCTTTTTCTAATCATTAATCATCTTTAAGAATTGAATCCTCTTTGCTCTAAGCATTTCCCCAACAGCATAATTAAGAAGAGTCGTCCATCTATCCACTTAATAAGTTGTTCATGAAGGATTAGGGTGACTTGCAAGGTAACACACACTACATGGGGCATTCTGAATCTTCCAGCATCTGGACAGGGAAGACATTTGGAATTTAGCACACAAAATTGAATCTGCTTTCTCCTGCAGACTATTGTTATTCTATCAGATCAAATTGCTCCCTGCTTTGAAAAGCATATGTAATTAGGGGATTTCACAGAGTGTGGTTGAGATACTATGTCATGGAGAGTTTATGAAATTAGAACTTTTATTAAGTGAAGAAGGACTTTGTTATCTGAACAGCCTACTGAGAAATGGAGAAGAAAGGGTAAATTGTATGTGATTTTACTTATTGTTATTACTCAAAAGATCACACAGCATTGGTATTCCAAAAGGTAGAACGATATTACTTTCTTAGTGAATTATGAAGATGATTTATTTTATTTCACTGCCTATTTAAACTATAAACACTAATGATATGATTTTGGTGCAAATTCACAACATCAAATATATGTTCCTTTATGTATCTGTTTGGTTCAATTTGTCTAAACAGAGCACCTTGCTTGAGATACTTGATATAATTATTTTTTTCAGATGATTTTTAAAAATGTTATCTTTCAACACTTCAATTGAATTTTTAATTTTTCCTATCATATTTTTTATTTTCTAAATCTTTTAAAAAATTTCTGAGTTTTTTTTTTCTTGTGTGCTGTTTGTTCTTGTTTCGTAGATACAATCTATCTTCTATCCTTCTGAGGATATTACTGATAGTTTGTTTATCTTTGTGAATTTTTATTTTCTCCAAAATTATATTTCCTGTACAATTGTTGTTGATTTGTTTTGGCATTCCTCAAAAGCTTGCTTATTCTTAGCTGTCAATGAGTACTCAGAAATGGGGTGCTAGGAAGCCGGTTGGAAGCTCTGGGCATTTGAGAAGGGCTTGTCCAGGGGAGGGCCTCAGGATAGGCCTCACTACATACCTGCTGGGGCTGTTTGGTTAGAGGATCCTGGCTATTAATATCTTGAGATCTCTTCTCTTGGCCTGGTTAGATTCCCCAAAGAATCTTCCAGATTTCTGCCTGGAGGCTGGCTATAAGCTTGGCTGCCCACAGTGTTCTGTGCAGAAGTCACAATGAGTCTTCCAGAGCAGTATGTGAATTTTCACTTAATTCCTGGCCATATTCAGCACTGAATCCCTCTGTCTCCAGTGGCTTGGGGGTCCCACCCATAGGAGCCCTATCTTACCCCGCAGATCAAACTTTCAGTCTTCTCCAGGGGTGGGTGAGGCAAAGCTGTTGCTGGTTATACAGAGGAGAGCAGGCAGCTGAAGAAGAGGGTGGTTCTAACCCCGTCTTCACAGAATTTCAACCATTACTACTGTTTTCAGGTCTATCTTTACCCTCTCCTTCCAAAGAATGTTTCCACCCATTCCTGAGCCACCCAGCTTTGAGGTCCTGGGGTGCAAATCTCATTGCTTCCTGACTTCCCTAGTTTAGATTTCAGGTTTCTCAGGGCTGTTAAATCAGCTACCAGTAGGTCGTCTGCTTTCTAGCATGCAAAATTGTTGCCTTTGTCACCTTTGCCATTCTCTTTGTTGTTGTGGATTATGCTTTAGAACCCTGTAATTGTCATTTTAGTGGTGTTGCCAGAGGCAGGGAAGATATATTATATATTAGTTCTTTAACTAGAAGCTGTATTTCCAGGCTGTATTCTTAAGTTGTTTAAAATGCTACAGAGAATTTCACATCTATATTTGTCATTTAATTTAAATATATAGGATAATGAAAACGATTAAGTTGGTAGTCAGTGTTTAAACTTAGGAATATCTATTAAATTTACAATGATTTTAAGATGTCTAAAAGTTTAAATGAGTTCGATCTATATTTTAAAGTTTGTTTCTTTACAACTTTTTAAACACTTGGTTGATTTTGTTAGATTTGTAATTATGTCTCTTTAGATTTAAGAAATACTTGAGAAAATAAAATATATTAAATGTGTGATATAGATTGAAATGCTTAAAAGGATTTAATCAAGTTTGTAAATGGTATTTAAATTTAAGAAAACTTAATTTGTTAGATTTATAAGTTTTATGGCTTTAATTTACAATTTTTAAATAATTTGATTTTGTAAACAGTGCTTTAAATGTTTAAGGAATTATAATTTGTTAAATGTATAAGTTAATTAAACATTAAAGAACAATGAAAATGAGTGTTTTTAATTTTAATGCAAAATTACTTGATTTATAATTGAATTTACTAGGTTTGTAAGTTCTATTTGAAGATTTGAAGAAAAATAGGCTTTTAATTTTTAACTTTAATTGAATATTAGTGATAAACACAAATAATTGTTATAAACTAAAATATTTGTAATAAATCATAAATTATAAATAATTACAAATGATTGTATAATAGAGTTTTTTAAATCAGATTTAAAAGATTGATTTAGAAATATGGGGACCACTGGATGGCCATTTGGTAAAAGAAAATTGATTTATGCCTCATATCAGGAAAAACTCCAAGTAGATCAAAGATCTGCCTGTAAAAAAATGAAACCACGCAAGTACTACATAGAAGGAAAAAAAAAATGGTGAATTCTTTTATTATCTTTCTATGTCTCAAAATCCAAAAACCATAAAAGAGAAGATTAATAAACTCAATTATGTAAATATAAACAGCTTCTGCATACCAAAGTCTCCCAAAGAGACTTAGGAAATGTTTAAAGTGGCTTTGTTCATAATAGCTTCAAACTGCAAACAACCAAAATATCCATCCATATGACGAAATATTACTCAGCAACAAAAAGAACTGCTGATATATGCGATGACATGGTTGAATCTCAAAAGCATTATTCTAAGTGAAATAAGCCAGATATGAAGGGTTACATACGGTATGATTCTATGGAGGGCATGTTGGAAACAGCAAAAGAGAAATTAGGTCATTGGTACCAGGGGATGTGGGTGGAAGAGGGGACTGATCACAAGGGAGCATGAGAGAACTTTTTGGATTGATGGAAATATTCTATATCTTTATTATGATGGTGGTTATACATTTGCCAAATTCATGGAACCTACAGAGGGTGATTTTTACTATAGTCAAATTATACCTCAATAAGCCTGATTGAAAAAACACGCACACATCAAACAAAGACAAAAGAAAAATGATAAACTGGAAAAAACATCTGCAATTACTGTCACAACAAAGGACTAATCTCCCTAAAGACTTTGTAGAAATAGAGAAAAGACCAACACATTAACTTTAAAAATGAGCAAAAGACATACAAACAAAGTCCACAGGGAAAAAATATTCACATGGCCCGTAAACACATGAAAAGATGCTCAATTTCCCTCATAATAATAGAAAAGCATATTAAAATCACTGAGGTATCATTTCTCATCTATCCACATTGGCAAAATCCAAAATCACACTGTTAGCAAGGATGTGGAGAAACAGGTACTCACATCATTGTGGTCCAAAAGCTCTGAAGGGAAATTTAGCACGATCTCATAAAATTACAGACGGGAAGAAAAGGATGATTTATTTAATAAATAGTGTTGCTATGAAAAGCCATCCATCTAAAAGAAGTAAACTGAAACTCCTACTTCCAGCTACATTCAAAAATAAAATCTGGAGGGACTAATATAAATGCAAAAAGTAATATTATTATAAGATTTTAGGGAAAAAAGTATTACTTTAAACATAATATATAATAATACCATTTTCATTTGAGAAAATGGTACAGGGACCAGGTAATAGCACCTCCCTAAGAATGATTATGCATGCTTTGAATACCATCCTTATTCTCTGGCTGAAATCTTGGAATCAGAATTCTAGAGGTGACTGACAATCATTCACTACAGAGGTGGTAGCTATTCATTTTGCTTCCCTTCCTAGGTCTTGAGATCTAGAAACGTAACTTTAAGCAATCTTCTCTATAGAAAAATATTCTATTACAATAAATCAATTGGAGGTCTGACAGAATTCACGATTACTGTCATTTTTTCCTTACAGTGCATGAAGACTTGCATGTTACATCTCAGAAATAATCCCACATTAAGCAGGTTTTCTGAAAGCAAAACTTGCACAAGATTTTGCACCAAGGAAGGAGAAGTAAGAAAACTACACATACCAATGATAAAAATCTTTCCAAAAGAATATTGTATACCAACTATACTGAAATTTAAGAAATAATAAAATAATATAAAAATTAAAATATTTTGAGAGAACTAATCAATACAAGAAATTTTATATTAGTCAAATATACTCGTATGGTGATGGAAGGAGAACTGACTCTGGATGGTGAACTCACAATGTGATATATAGATGATGTAATACAGACTTGTACACTTGAAACCTATGTAATTTTACTAACCATTGTCACCCCAATAAATTTTAATAAAAAAAGAAATTTTATATTAAATGGAAATTTCTAAAACAAAAGTGTGTGTTGCAAATTAAAATGTTAGATTTATAGCAAGTGATAAATACAATATATTATGGACTCAGGGTGTGTTCAAGTAAAGTAACTGATGAAGTAAAAAAAAAGTAGCTGATGAAGTAAAAGTTCATGAATAAACAAATGTGAACTTTAAAATAAAAATATCTTTCCAAAAGAAAATGAGGACAAAATTCAATATGGATACTTATGATTCAGGGGGAAAAAGTCATATAAGCAATAAGAGAAGAAAACGTATGGGCATATCAGAGTGGATGGGATGTCACTTTGTTCCTACAGTGTGAAGAGGCGGCCTCAAGAGCTTCCAAGCCGGTGTCTTGGACCCACTGGAGTTTCCGGCTGAAGGACCTACTACTAGCAGTGAGACCTTGAGTGGGTCTCATAATCTCTCTTTGCCTGCTTATCTGCTCATTATCTTCTGGGAGAATTCAAATGAAGTGATACCTGTAAAGGTGCTTAGCAGAGCACCAGATAACATTTTTATTTTCTTTTCCTACACAATGATTACTGGAATTTGCTTACGTAACAGGTCAAGACTACCGCCGGAGTTCCCTAGGTTTAGAAGAAACACAGATCCACTCTGGCAGCTCCAGCTGAAGAATTGGGTGAAATCCAGTTTTCTAAGTCTGGAGACAGTGGGACCATTCCCAAGTGAGAAATACAGTGGAGTCAGGGCCACATCGTCAGTTCTAACGCTTTGCAGAGGGCTGAGTCAGAAACACTAAAGTTTCAAAGAAATTCAAAGCACTCCACAAACAACAAGATCCCCCTCCCACCTCCCAGGAAGCTCTAAACACAGATGCAAGGGGAACTTTTGTTTTGATTAGTACAATAATGTCTTCTGGAACGATGCCCAGAAAGAAAAAGAAAAAGCAAAAAGACAATCTGGAACCCTTTCTCCAAAACCTTCCTGGACATGGGCAGGAAAAGTGACTAAGCAGGTAGGAAGGCGGGGTGTCTAAAGCTCACTTCACACAGCACATCTCTGGACGTACCTGCCTGTAAGCCTGTAAGCTGCTTCTTCACAAAATGACTGTCTACAACTCGAAGGTGAATGTGCCTTCGCTCTGGTATAAACTAGTAATCTACTGGTGCAAAATTTATTTTTAAAATTTCCCCTAAGTTTCGGGGTAGGAACTGGGTATATTTCCTCTTAATACTTACCCATTCCCCATTACTGCTGTCTTCAAATGCATCCTCAGGAAAAGTCCTACCACTCAGTAAGGCGTCGTGTCATGGTTTTATTTCTGTGCCTTCTTTCAGGCTCTCTCCACATGGAATGTTTCCCTCTTCCCTATGGTTTCTTCTCTTCTTGTTTGTAAAATGAACACCTGCTAATGAATACTTGCATCTGTGCCCTTTTCAGTGCTTACGTGCTAGTCGAAGAATAACCACTAAAGCACTTTTGTTTCTGGGAATTAAATATTTCTTAATTATTAAATATATCAAAATTGGATGTGCTTTGTAAAAACCTCCCTTAGCTTGTTATGGACTGAATTTATTCCCTCCTGCCCTCCGAGTCCCTATGTTGAAGCCCTAACCCCCAGTGAGACTGTATTTGAGGATAGGGCCTTTGAACAGGTCATCAAGGTAAACTGAGGTCATAAGGGTGGGATCCTAATCCAATCGTACTGGTGTCCTTATAAAGAGAGACAGAGACACCAGGGACGCACATGAACAGAGGAAAACCAAGGCAGGGCACAGTGAGGGGGCCATTTGCAAGCCAAAGAGAGAGGCCTCAGGAGAACCCAAACCTGCAACCCTTGACCTAAGACTTCTAGTCTTCCAGACTGTGAGGAAATAAGTTCCTGTTGTTTAAGCCCCATAGTCTGTGGTGTTCTGGTAGGGCAGCCCTAACAGACTGATACAGCTCCCAAAATGACAACGGTAAAATGGCAGATCTTACTGAGTGCTGCCTACCACGTGCCATGTGCAGTGTGCTTTAGACTTGATTCCATTTCATCTTTACAACAACCCTAGAAGGTTAGTACCATTGTCCATTTTACAGAAGAATAAACTAAGACTCAAGGAAGTTTAGGAAAACTTGCCCTAACTCACTCATTACTCAGTGGGATTTGAATCCAGGTCTATCTGACCCCAAAGTCTCTAAATCGGTTCAACCTGTTCAATTTATTGCCTTATTGGAATGACAAAGAACCTTAACGTTTCAGCCTCCATGACAATGCAGGGAAGGCGGGGTTATAGTCCCAGTGCTGATCCAGGTGGTTGGGCTGTTTGCTTACATTTGATGGGGGCGTGATTCATGTGCTAAGAAGTGATTGCATTTCATTCATTCCACATTCCACAAGCACGAAGAGCAATGCATTGTTCTCGGAGAAATAGACCAACTCCTGCCTTCATGGAAATTACATGATATGGGGAGAGAGATGAACAACAAACAAGTAACCATATTTCACAGTGTGTGAGAACGTGATAAGTGTTGCGAAGAAAAATAATCTAGGAAGAGAAGATAGGGAGTGCTGGGTGGGGGGTGGGGGCCACGGTGCATGGGAGCAGTAAAAAAATGAATAGTCTTCAAGATCATATTTCTAGAGCCAGAATACCCAAAATAATATCAAAATTTATGTGGACTTGTGAAAGAAATATATGGCTTTAATTACTTAGAATCTATATTGTTACACTAAAATAGTAAATAGACTCGTACTTCCTTAACACAGATGTGCAAGAAACACAATTTTTCTAGAAGTGAATGTTATTTCATGTTGAATATGCAATAAATGCACATGGTTAAAACGAATGGGGTAAACAGGGAAAAGCATCTCTTTCTGTCCCCACCGCACAAGAATGATTCCTAAACCTAATCTCAGTCCTTTTGGCACCTCCCTCGTCTCTCTGTTGAGGCTGAGTCCAAGTTTCGGAGGAGCTGTGCGTTCCCCCCTGCCATTATATACAAGCCAGCAACACATGAGATGCCCTCCATTCCAATGTTCTTGGGTTATCATCAGGTAACAGTTAAGGCTTGCAGCAGTCTCTTCCTGGTCCCCTCTTGGCAAATCTCCCCCATCCCCAACACACACACTGGTGGCCACAGAAGGAGGGCTCCTATGACTCCCCGAGTTCCTCAGGAGGCATTGGGAAATGGGAGGCTGTCTGAGGCCTGTCTGGCCACCCCCTTCTTTTGCAACATGCTGGGGTGGGAGGCACCTGAGACCTCTCAGCTGGTGCACCTACTCCTCACCAGGTGGGAAGGGGGAGAACGAGCTCTCCCCAGCTCCTGGAGCTTCAATCTGAGACAGGTTAGTTAGTCTGGTTGCTCGGTAGACAGGGGGTCCCTGATGAAATAAACAAACAAAAAAAGCAGCCATATCCTGAAACTCCAGGTCCTGGAATGTCTCCTTCTCTCCAGGACAGAGACAGGAGAATATGCCTTCAGGTTAATAGATAATCTCAAATCCCTTCTGGCCGACAAAGGAGCAGATCTGATAGATAGGAACGGGTTGGTTCTTTAATCCCTTCAGGATGAGCAAACAGGACAAACCTGATAGATGAATTCAATTAGAGGGATTCAGCCCCCTTCCCCAAGCAGGCGAGGGAAGACATAAAAGAAAGAACTTTTGCCTCAGTCATGGGACACCCCCATTCAGGACTCCCTCCCCCTCGGGAGCTGCAACCTCTTCTCCTGCCTCTAATAAACTATCCTCTTTTTAAAACTCTTTGCCTCTCCTGCGTCCGCATTTCCATTCTTTGGCATCACGAGACACAATCCCGGCCCACACCCAGAAACTGCTAGCAGATCCAACATCATTTACATCATTTGGAGACTCATAGAAAAATATTCCTACTTCAAATCCACATGGGGAGTCCACTGGGTTTTTGACCTTCAGCCCCAAATCAGCTTGGAAGGAAATGGCCAAGGACTCCTCAGGTATTCCAGCAGCACCTACAGCCTCTTTCCCTCTCCTCTTGCAATCTGGGGGGTTTGCTTGGTTAGAGAATAAGGACCAATCCTCTATCCACGTTAAAAACATAGGGCTCCCCTACCCCCAACGTAGAGTGTGGGTTTTTGAAATTTAAAATCCTAAGCCCTTGCATCTCAAAGCCTGGTCCTGGGAAACTTCCCTAGGTGATGAGTGTAGCCGAATTAAGGAAATCAGATACGGAAAAGAAGATAAGGAAATTCAAGAAAAAGACCTCAATCAAACCTAAAGTTTTGTCTGGCTTACATTCTAGGGTGTTAGCATAAATTTCCAAATATACAATTTAAAATAAAGCAATACCTAAGAATATTTATGTTAGGTAATTAAAATAATTAATAAAGTGTTCTCTTGGGAAGAAGAAAAAGCACTTACTTGAAAAAAAGTTTAAATGAAACACATTTTATTCAACAAGTTATTTTCCCAAGTTGCATGCATGACCACAATGCAAAATTTGCAAGAGTTTTCTTGTCAATATTTATGAGGTTCCATTCTCAGGCTCAAGTTTAAATTAACATCTGGCCAAAGCATCCCATGGCCCTTTTCGTTTAAGCTAAATTGGAATAGAGCAAAATTATTTGTAAATATATAACAAGCTATACAATCTAGATCTTTGTTGGTTTCTAGCCCCTGACTTCTGATCTTGGATTGAACTCACCTTATTCCACACTTCCTATCCCTCCTTCACTTTCTTGCAGACTCAGCTCTTCATTTTTTATTTTGACTGTGATTTTAATACAAGTTCTTGGTCCCATAGCTCTCGTCAGCTCCCTGGGCCAGTCCTAGGGCTCAGGGTGACTCCAGGAAGCTACATGCTGAGAGTCATTTTCCCTTAGACAAGTCATGTAAAATTTCTTGTATTTGGCTGCCATCCAATGTGTCTCCTGTTTTTCAGAAACGTCTTTTCAAAGTATAGTCTGTGCACTGTGTCACATTCCTCAACCCCCGTCCGTCCCCTTCCATGTGCTCTCACAGGACCCTGTGTATGAATACTCGTAACTGTCATAGCACTTAGGCCACTGCACTGAAACTGGTTTACTTCTCATCAAGTTCCTGGATAACCTGTGTGGGACTATGACCGGTCACTCCAATCCTGGAGAAGGACTTGGCCCTTGGCTCTCCTTCCTGGGTGGACTCTACATAGTCTTCTTGGATGATGTCACCCATCCCTAACCCAAGGCCTCCTTCCATCTGTGCGCTGATGCCTCATCGCTGATGCCTCCAGCCCATACCTTGGCCTGATGACCATCTCTACCTGGATATGCTCTACCTTAATATCATTAAAACAGGATCAGGATCTTCTTCTCCAAGCCGTCTCTTCCTGGTTTCTTGTGTCAGTGAATAGCATTACCCGGAGTTGGCAAACTCCAGCCAACAGGCCAAGTATGCCCACACAGCTTGAGCTAAGAATGCTTCATATATATATATATATATATATATATATATATATATAGGCTTGGAGAAGAAGAATATATATATATATATATATATATATATATATATATATATATATGTATTTTAAGGAGGGTGCAGCTCACAGTGGCCCATGTGGGGATCAAACTGGCAAACTTGGTTTTATTAGCACCACGCGCTAACCAACTGAGCTAATGGGCCACCCCTGGTTCCTATATTTTTTAAAATGAAAAAAACCCAAAACACAAAGGATATACAACACAGACTACATGCGGCCCACAAAGCCTAAAATATTTCCTACTGGGCCCTTTACAGAAAAAGTTTGCCAACCTATGGGCATCATCATTTGCCAAAAGAACCTGAGAATAAGTAACAGTATTAATTAATTAAC
Organism: Rhinolophus ferrumequinum; assembly: GCF_004115265.2. Classification (NCBI taxonomy): domain Eukaryota; kingdom Metazoa; phylum Chordata; class Mammalia; order Chiroptera; family Rhinolophidae; genus Rhinolophus; species Rhinolophus ferrumequinum. The sequence goes on from NC_046291.1 coordinate 8,064,630, forward strand.
AGTAACAGTCAGCAAAAACTGAGTTTACCCTGTTGAGACACTGGGTGCTCCGCATATTTCACTTTATTCTTCTGTCAGCCTGTAACTGTTCGGATGCCCTGGTTACATTTAACAGTGAATCCTGACTGACTGAAATGGCATCTAGAGATAGGGCTCAGACACAGTATGATCAGTGGTTCAATTACGAGTTCAGGGACCTAGGTTTTCCCATTGTTCTGCATTCCCAAACCCAGGTGGCACTGGCTTCAACTAAAGGCTGGTTCCCGCATGGTCACAAGTTGACTGTCAGTGGCAGTTGGGGCTACCTGTGCCCTCATTACCTACCATGTGCTGAGAGAGAGAGAAACTCTCCCTCAGCCACAGAATATGAGGGATTCCTGCCTACGCTCATATGTGACCGAGCTAATTAGGACACATGTCCACCCCACTGACTACTGTACAACTTCCTCTTTTATTCCAAATCCAAACAGGAATCAAGTCTTCCAAAAATGTTAACCTCCTAAATATATCTCGAATTTGTTCATTTCTATTCTTTACAATTACATCTACCTGTCCGTTAGATCCCAGAAAGCAAGCACAAGTGTCTTCTCAGCACGTCCAGCTCCTGCCGTTCAACTTGATTATATGAATGAAGAAACTTCATTCATTTGTCAGGTTGTCACTTTACAGTTGAGGAAAGTGAGATTCAGAGGAGGAGTTTCATAGGCCAAGGTCGCACAGCTAACGAGATGCTAATTTAGGTCTGCCGGACACTAAAGTTCATGTTACTTTAATTATACCATGCGCCTTCCTCCTACTTTGTCATCTCTCTGTCCACTGGCTCCCTCTTAGTCTAAAACATGCTCAAACCTCTCCTTTCTCACAACAACAACAACAACAACAATCTTTGACCCTGCTATCCCTGCAACTTGAGCCTTCTCAGGTCTTTCCCTTTATAAACAAGTTTCTTGGAGAAATCCTCTATTTTCCTTGATTTTATTTCCTCATTTTTCACTCACACCCATCACGTTACTGAATTCATCTTGCAAATGTTACCAGGATCCTTCCAACTTCCATATCTAAGGGCACGTCCATTTTTATTTTACTATACTTCTCTGCAGCATTTGACACGTTCCCTGGTTTCCTCTACTTCCCCGAATATTCCCAGATTTCCAAGGCTAAAGTTCTCCAAGGTTCCTTGCCTTGTAATGTCTCCCTGCATTTGCACAGGATGGCTTAAAAGCCCTTCTTCGCATCCAGTAGGGACTTCTGTGGCCCACATTCCTCCTGAGTTTCTGGAGAGTTCTATTCAGTGGGCACGTAGCCCACTGAACTATAACTACTTGTGAATTTTTTGTGATCACCACTAGCCTCCAAAGCACTCGCCAAGTCTTAGAAGCTTTTTCTTTTTCTTTCTTTTTTTAACCTGCAGAGTTCCCATGGTGAATTGCACCAAGTTGAAATCAAGAAGTGCTTGCTGAATAAATTATTGAATAAATTAATACAATGACTTATCCAAGGGTACACGGCTAGTATATGGCAGAAATCAAATCAAGAAAGATCAGAAATTTTCTGCAGTAGACAATACTGTTGAAAATGACAGCAAGTTTTCCAGGTATTAGAACTCATTAATATGTTGGCTAAAAACTAAATCTATACTTTGGAAAATAGGAAATTTTATTTACATAAATTATACTTATATTTTAATGTATAGATTTATATTAATAAACATTTAGATTTACATTAATTTATTTCTATTTAGACATATCCGTGTATGTATACTTATTAGGCATTTAATTATTTAAGAGTCAAAAAGAGTAAACTAAAGATAGCAAGCAATCTCAATAGCTGTGAAATCCTTATCGTTATGAAAGTACCACAAAAGCACTTTTCTGTGACTAAGGAGACTATTTTCTGTTGAGTGAAATTTAGCGTTTTAATCATATTTAACCATATTAAATATATTTAAAAATTAAGACTGCAATTCAGCCACATCTTCTGGTTTTACTGCAGACAAGGGGCTAAAAAAGGGGGCTAAATAATGGGTGCCTGCTGCTTTTCTTCTGTTTTGAAATGCTAAGTAGGGACAGATGCTGGGGAAATCAACGTGATAAAAATGTGGGAATTCTCATGCAGTGTTACTTAAATGGCCACAAAAGAGAAAAAGGTATTAAACTCCTCAAAAGGACTAAACACTTGGCAAGTTGGGCTTCAGACTATTTCCAGTTAAACTGGCAGGCAATCTCTCAGATGACAAAAAAGTGGGGAGGTCACTCTATGTTTCAGGATTTTAAAATTGGAAAATACTATAGTAAACCAGTCTATAAGTAAATAGATTAAAATTAACCTTACCTTTTCAAGGTGGCCCACAATTTTATTTCCATTTAACTGCTATGAATTGTATAAATGCACCTCTTTTCTTTGTAAATAAATTAAGCTCTTTGTAACAAAAAACTAAAATGAAATAAAAGGTAAAAAATAATGATCTGAGATTGGGGGGTGGAGATAAACTGCACAGAGTTACTCTACGGTAGGAATCCGTCTTTAAAAACTCAAAACCTCTGGGGGTGGCCGGTTAGCTCAGTTGTTTAGAGCACAGCGCTCTTAACAACAAGGTTGCCGGTTCATGGGCCACTGTGAGCTGTGCCCTCCACAACCAGATTGAAATAACTAGTACTTGACTTGGAGCTGATGGGTCCTGGAAAAACACACTTAAATAAATAAAAGTTAAAAAAAAACAAACAAAAAAAACAACTCAAAACTTCAGTGACATGAATGAGTTCTTGTACTCTGTGCATAAATATCTTGCTAGATTTGCTAATAATTACTTTGAATATCTGTAAGTAGAAATAAAAATGAGAGGAGTCCTAAATGATTGATGTTTACTCTGAAACCATATATTTCCTTCCCCCAGATCTATAAAAAGTAAAGTGAAAGAATTGAAATATACATCCATTAAGGTGACCAGCTACGTTCCAATTATTTTTTCAGTAGAAAGTTTAAAAATCTGCCCAGTAGGATGTCTTCACTTACTGTGGACGACCACAGAAAGGTGGGTCAGTTTTCCTGGAGCACGTTTTCAGGTATGGACCTTCAGCAACAATGGCCACACCTCGTCCTGAAGATTTAGCTGGCAAAGCTGCCCCACGTTACTTTCTTAATGATATTAATTGTTTAAAGAGAACAATTAAAAACATTAAAAAGGTTTTATAGTTTTTATAACATTGATAAAGCTGACCGTAAACAGTTCAAATAATGATAAAAAGCATGGGAGCAAGTAAAAAAAAAAACACAACAAAAAACCCAAAATCTAAAAATCCCATTTCCAGCCATTAAAGAATATTCTTACAGACATGCTCCAAACATTTTTCAGACTCTATGTACATTATATATTGATTTGTGCATGTGCATATGTGTGTGTATATTTATTAGTTTTATACGAATGGGATGCTAAACATGCTCATTTATAGTCCCTTCTTTCACTCTATGTCATAGACGTTTATTCGTGTGACGTCTAAATATAGCATCATCTTTTTGGTGGCTTCTGTATACAGAAGTATACATAATTTACTTAACAAATTTTCTATTGAAGACTTTGTTTCCCCACCCTCCTGTTTTAGTTATGTAACAACGCTGTGATAAATATCCAGTTTATGTATCACTTCAAATTTGTGTAATTATCTCCTGGGGTAAATTTCCTGACATGGGATGCCAGGGCAAGGACACACATACTTGATTAAATGTTGCTGAACTGCCTTTTGGAAGCATTTTGGTCAGGATTAGGTTCAGCTGAAAGTGGCACAACACCCCACAATGTGGCTTACACAAGACAGAAGCTTATGTAAGAGAGGGGCAGTCCATGACCCAGGCGACCAGCCAACTTCCATTCTGGTATTCCATCATATTCAGAACTTGTCTTCTTCTGCATGGTGCCATATGGCTGCTTAAGTCCTAGCCATCGAATCTGCATCCCAGCCAGCAGGAAGGAGGGAGGAACAAAACACGTCCACTTCTCCAGGCCTTGTCAGTGAAGTCACGCTCACCACCTGTGCCGGCATCCTACTAGCCAGGGTTTGGTCATGTGGCTACATTTAGCTGCATGGGAGACAGAAATGTAGCCTTTTTTCCTGGAATGCTGGTATGTTCAGCTAAGTCAGGTAATTTTTTACTAAGGACAAGGGAAAATAGATATTGGGGACAACTAATACCAATTTACACTCCTGTCAACATCACACAAGTGAGCCATTTTCCATGCCTTTACCAACACTGCTCTGTCAGACTATTCTCACTGCAAATGAATTTCATAACTTACAAGGAAAAACACTTAATCCATCCTCAAATAACCTGTGTAGTTTATGCTACTAGTATCAGCGGTATACACTCCCCCATACCCTCCTCCCCCCAAAAAAAGTAAAAAGAAGATGCAAACCTGGACACACAAGTATTCCTCTGCCTTGATTTGTGCTTCATTATTAAAACTGCCCCCCTTTGCTGACTTCTCTCCTCCCTCCAGGTAATCTCACCCATAGCTCTAAACGCTACTGAGTCAAGAATCTGTGTTTTCACTTCTGATCTCCAGAGTCCTAAATTATCCAGCAGCTTACTGTGCATACCCACCTGGGTAACTCACCGGCATCAGACACTTAACAATCAAAAATGATCTTACCATCTTCCCTCACAAACCTACCTCTTCCTCTTCCTGAATTCCTTATTTGGTGGCAATGCTTAAGTCATTCAAGACTTTTCCCTGTCATTACAAAACATTGACTTTGTGACTAAATTCTATTAATTTCACTTTCTTGACAACTCTTGCCATTCCCTTCATCCCCACTGTGCTTTTGAGGACCACGATAAAATCTCCTAACGGGGCTCTCCGCTGTCACGCTTGAACCAGGCTATCTTCAACATGGCAGCCAAAGACCTCTTACTAAAATGCTACTGAGAATGTGACTTTTTTTTTTTCCCCACTTAAAAATCCTTTAAAGGCTCTTTAGGCCCCAAATCCTTGGTGTGGCATATGAGGCCCCCGTCCACTTCTTCAGCATTATGTTATGCTTGGCCTGTGACTGCACCCACATTTTAACATATCACTGTACTTTCTCAACCGTGGTGTCTTAATTCAGTGACTTTGCTAAAATGGATCTCAACTGCCTAGAATTCTTCCTGCCACCTGCTTCATTTCCTGGAAAATAATCTATTCCATGTTTTAAAGGCTCAGATCCTATAGTCACATACTGAAGAAGGCTCATCCTGACACAATTCTCCCCTTTTTGGGCCACTTCCTTGCTTTGTGTCATTTTTGTGCTTTGTACTTGCTTTTACAATATTATAGCAATTAGAATTAATATTTATTAACCTGATAAATATTTCCTGAATTCCCACTGTGTGCTAAGCATTGTGCTAAAAGCTGGATTCACAACCACGTGTGAGCTGAACAGAGACCTTTGGTCTATACAGCTTACATAAGTAAACGCTGATTTCCATTCATCATCTCGTTTGCTAGAAAAGGAATTCTCTCTTCTCCATCAATCTCAATGAGATGCAAAGAAACTGATATTACTTCATTGGTTATCATGTCAAGAGATATTTTCTTTAGTGTCCTGTTGCTTATTCAAACGTTCATTTATTCTTGCGTTTATGACTCTATGCTGATGGCTGCTACTATCCAGAGTCACTTTTTTTTTTTTCTTTTTTCCCCTCACTTGAATGGAAAAATTTGTTGTCACCTTTATTTGACCTATTATTTCTCAAGCTCTTTCCTCAAACTTATCCCTGAAAAAGTCCAGGTTAAGAAGAACTGGCAGAGATGGAAAGTAGACCTGAGAATACGATGAATGACTAGACCAAGATTGGGGAAAGGGTGTTCCAGGTGGAGGGGTAGCATAAGCAGACTGAAGCAGAGGTAACGCAAGGTGAGCTGAAGAGCTGATGCCTGTATGAGGATAGGCCCCGCATAAACGAGGTTACAGAGGCCTAGCTCACAGCACACCTTAGACACAGTGGGACAATGAGACCTGGCTGCACCTACCTGAACCATCCACAGCTCATGGAAGCGCAGTTCTAAGGCCTCCGTTACCTGCCCCTGCTTCCCTTCTCCGTCCTAGAGCTGCACTGCAAAAGTTCTACTCTTGTTTCCTTTTCATATTCCCAATTACCAGTTTCCTGTTTTATTGTCTATCCCAAACAAGTTTAGTCTTGAATTGAAAAATCTTAAGAGAAGATGGACAGAAGGAAATCCATATACACTAAATTTTGGCCCCCCAAAATTCAAGTTAAGGAGAAACTGGTGATTTAGAGCAGTGTTAGAGTGCATTGCAGATAGACGAAAAGGCCTGAGTGTATTATTCAGGACTACTGGGCTTACGAGACAGACCCTCAGTCCTGAGTATTTTAGTAAGAAAGCAATCCTGTTGGGTTATGCAACTTGGAAAGACAGTCATGTGGGTGGCCTCAGGCATGACAGGATCCAGGGGTGCAAAGAGGCAGCATCAGATTATCAGTTCTTTTTCTTTCTTTGTTTCTCTGCTGTTGGCCTCACCATCTTGTATTGTAGATATGTGTCACTCACGCAGTGGGGAGCCTGGCAGCTAGAAACCCCAATCCTACATCACCCCGCTTGAGGATACCCAAAGAAATGAGAAACCAACTCTCTGAGGGTGAGAAATGCCAGGGAATGATTGTATTGGCCTAGTTGTGTCAACTACCACAAGAGTCCTGGAGCCAGGGGGATGAATGATTCGCCAGGCCTGGCTCAGGTGCCCGTTCCTGTGCCTGCACCCCACTGGATCCCTCATGGGAGTGGAGGTGGAAACAGTGGGGAGGGGCAGTGGTTGACATGAATTCTGGGCAGAAAAAGGACAGATAATTTGGTTACAACAGAGACTTTGTGGCAAGAGTGTTAGGAGACAAGTTAGGAGAGGGAAATAGGGCCAGATCATGTACACAGATCAATACCCTGTAAGTGAAACGGAGCACTGTATCCTAAAGTCTACGTATGCACACGTGTACAGCTGATTCTCCTTATTCTCAGTCATCAGGTTCTAGATCAGGTTCTAGAAAGTTGCCGCCAACGCTGAATTATCGAATACTAAATCACTGCCCTAGGGGAAATCCAGGGGTAGGTTCCTGCCAGTCTCTGGTCACATTTCCATCAAGTGATCAATACATAACCTCGTTTTATGTATATTCTGTTTAAAGACACTTTATTCGATATATATTGTTGATTCGTTAACAATGAACTCACAGCTAACGGCACAAGAACTCACTCACGCCTGAACAAAGCTTAGCTAACAAAAGTATTTTTTCCATAAGGCGCATCACAGCCTTCTTGCGCTTAGGAGCGCTACACAGCCCTTCAGCACAATTCTTGGAGGGCATTTTAAACAGCAAAAATCACCAAAAAGCACAAAAGTGAGAAAAATGTGGCACTAAGTAGACCACAAAAAGGACACTTGTTAATAGAATGGGAGCTGAAACAAGAAGGAACCGTTGTCTTGTTCCATCTGAGCTGGGCACACGCCAGTGGGTGGACTCAACCTTTTTCCTGCTCTGCGTATGTCCAGGAATGACTGCGGAAGCGCCAGGGGTATATTCATATGGGGGTTACAAGTAAATTTTAGTGAGCAGGAAAATTCAGGAATAGGGCATCTGTGGGTAACTAGGATCAACTATGCTTTTCTCCTCAGTATTCTGGACAATTCTGGCAGTGGTGGGCAGGAAAGAGGAGGGCCCCGGATGTGGAGACCAACTGGGAGAAGCAGTAGGACCAAAAAGAGGCACTGAGGAAGGATCAAAGGGGAGGCAATGAGGGATGAACACAAGAGTCCAAAGGAAGAGAGGACAGGCCTGATTTCCAACTGGCCAGTGAAGGGAGGAAGAGGGCAACGTCAAGGAGACAGAGGAGTCAGCCGCTTGCACCGAGAAAACTGAAGAAGCAAGTCTGAAAGGGAATCTGACTTCGAGGAGCAAGATGATGGATTCTGAACGGAGCCTTTGGTCCTGTCAGATGCTATGTGTTCTTCACTCGGAGACTTTTTTTTTAAGTATACATTTAACTGATTTAAAATTAAGTAATGAATACTATTCTAGTACTCAATCTCTCCGTGTTCAATCAATTCATTCACCAACCTCATTAATAGTAATAATAAACACATATAGAACTTACCATATGCCAGGCATTGTTTTAGGTTCTTTACATTGATTAACTCACATTATTTCTCACAGCCTGTGAGGTATCATTAGTAGACCCATTTTTCAGGTGAAAAAACTGAGGCAGAAGGTAGTAACTTGCCCATGGTCCAAAAACTAGTAAATGGTGGGGTCTGCTCATAGAACCTCTGTGTTTAACTACCATGCTATGCTGGTAGTATTGATATGACTTCTTTACAAACTCTCCTTTACCACACCGCTGTCTTCCTGCCTCCCCCTCTGTCCCATCCCAACAATCCCACCATTCCTCTGCCTCTCAATTTATAGCTTTGCCAATATTGCTATTTCTCATCTAAAACAGAACAGAAATAAACCATATTCATCCTAATTTCTTTCTTCAATTATTTGTCTCATAAAAAGAACCAATGATCTTTAGCTGTCTAAACCTATTACAAATTATAGTTCACAAATCCCTAAATTTTCAGTTTCTTTTCTGAATAAACCTAACTAAAATTTTCACTTTCTTCTACTTAAAAAAAGCAGTTTTGATAATCTTCAACTATCCAAAATTTAGTTTTTTTATTTGAAATAGTTAACAGTCTAGACTTCTACGTAAGTATTAATGAGAGAATTCTTTTGGCCTTAAACACTCATTTGATAGGCTCATGTTTAAAGAAGTGATACTATCTTTCTAGTTGGAATACCATATTAATAGTTATAAAACAACTGGAAAGTCATAAATGGAAGGGTTAAATAAACACAAGTTTTCATGTGAAATGTAAACTTGCCTAGAACATATCTGCTTTGCTGCTGGCTTTATTTTTGATTTTGCTTTGATTCCTCAAACACAGCTGGTTTCTAGTGTGGAGAATAGGGGAGAGGTAGTCTTTGAGAAAGGTGGGAAAATTTTAATTCAGTGAACACGTACTACTCTGTGGCAGGTAACTTTATTCAACACATATAACTTCATGCAGTTTTTATGAACAGATCTTGGGAGATGTCCATATCAGCAGTTTGTCTAGGTTCAAATATACAGCTATGGCGTGCCAGCAGTCACCAATGGGCCAAGGCTCCTGAATTCTTCGCATATCTATTCACATGCTTTTCAAGGCTACTGTTTTATGTGTTTTGGGTTTTTTGTATCTTATAACAATAGCATTTGTGATTTATCAACTCCCACCTTTTAACCTTGTCTTGCATACCCTCATTTATACTGGAGGCCAAGCTTTCAACTGCCTATCTCACCCACAGCTCACATCTCTGGGGCTGATTTTCCTTGTGCACGTTATATTCTGTAGGTGACATCTGGTCTGCCGCCCCAGCCACTGCTGATTGCACCAGGGTGGCCATCTGACCTGGACCAGTTAGGACGTTTTCAATTTTAGGTGATGGAAAACCCTCTCAAGCTGGTTGAAGTGAAAAAGAGAACCTTGTTGGCTTACATAGCCGAGGGCCCAGTTGGCTCCAGAAGCGGCAAACAATGCCACGAAGACTCGATCTCTCTTTACCTCTTGGCTCCTTCCTCCTGTGTTGGCTGTACCCACAGGCAGGTTGTCCTTGGTGGTGATAAGCTTACAGCTCCCTAGTGGTGACAAGATGGCTGCTTGCAGCTCCAGGCTCATCACTACAGCTCCAAGTCTGGGGGTAAAGGGAATGCTCCTTTCTCAACAGGTTTCGCACCCAATTGGCTTGGATTGGGTTCTCCAAATCACAGTGCCCACTGACAATGTTGAGTCCAGGTATTTGGACCTCACGCAACGAGGGTGAGGGAGGTGTGATTTCCCTAAGGAAGACAGATGCTGGTGGCAAAAACATCAGTTCTTAATACGCAGGCTTGACTGTGGCCAATGAGGAGGTATGATGGACAGAGCTCCCCACCAGGGACACGTGGCTGAACAAAAACATGAGACCCTCTCTCTGACGGAAATGGAACTTGAGGCCCAGAACTGAGCAGTAGGTAGGGGCAGCATAGGCAGGACATGGAGGCCCAGAGATATGGAGGGAGATGGAGTAGCAGAGGTCTACGGCGGAGCAGCACGTAAGCCCTGACGAAGTTCAGCTTCTGAGTGAAGCCAGGCTAGAGCTGTGGGCCCCTTCTGCTGGGCTAGTCCTGGGGCCCTTGGGATCTGCTAAGTCCTCAAGTCTGAAGTGTGGCTGGGCTGCCAAGATTCCTCTCATCTCCAGGTATTTCCTCATGAAGACCCACTGCATTAAGTAGGATGAGGGACCCAAAGGACCGAAGCACCACTTTCATGCAGGGAGTAAACACAAACAAGAAGGAATGAACAAAGGGATAGAGTGCGGTATGTGGCGGACTGGCAGGGAGCTTCAGTGCTGTGTCCTGGTGTGGCGGGAGCGGAGCTGTCTCCCACTATCCTTTCTACCCCTTGCCTCTGATTTTATTTCTAAAGCAACTAGCTGGTCAGAGGCCCATGACCCTCCCCTGCCGCCACCCACCACAAACTTCCTCGGGGTCCTGCAGACTTAGTGTCAAGGTCAAACCCAGCTACCTGGGAGGTGGGACATGGAGTCTTTTGACTGGGCAGCTTTTAGCCCAAGTAAAAGTTGGATTCTTTACTAAAAGGCGAGACTGGCTGTAGAAAGGCAGCTTGCCGTTCCAGCCAGTCCCCAAAACCTTAGCTCCATGTAACAGGCCCCCTTCCTCTGTACCACCACACCCCCCATGGTCATGTCCCTCCTCTGGGTGTGCTTTATTCTGCTCCTCTCTTGGCCAGTGGCTTGCATGCAGTTCAGAACGGTCACTTCAAGCTTCCTCTTTACCTTCGTATTTTAGTTCCCTGTGCTAACTGGCTATAACCCTTTCTAGTCCCTCAGGTCGAATTTTCAGAACGCTCACCTTTTCACACCAGGTCACACAAATCATACAGTTGCTGGTAAGCCAGTGGATTCACTGGCCTAGAGACAGGTGTCCACCTTGGTGCAATTAACTGTGGCAAGGGGAGGGACAGGGGATTGTCCAATACAGATGGTGACTTATTTTAGATGGGGCTTAGACAAGTTGTACAATGACAGCTGTATTTTCCCACTGACACATTCAGGTGAATCAAGTTCGGTGGACCATGAATATCCTTACTTATTGTATTAGTTTCCTAGCATAGCACTGTTGTAACAAAGTACCACAAACTGGGTGGCTTAAAACAACAGAAATTATTGTCTCTGTTCTGGAGGCTAGAAGTTTGAAATCACGGTGTTAGCAGGGCCACGGTCCCTTTGCAACCAGTAGAGAAATCCTTCCTCATCTTTTCTGAGCCTCTCTGGTTTGCTGACATACTTTGGGCATTCCCAGTCTCCTTCCTTGGTCATGACATGGCCTGTGTATGTCTTCAGATGACTGTCTTATAAAGACACGAGTCATTGGATTAGGGGGTCCACCCTACTCCAGTATGATGTCATCTTAATTAATAACATCTGCAGTGACCCTATTTCTAAATAAAATCACAATCTGAGGTACTGGGTTTAGGACTTTAATATATCTTTTTTGGGGATGGCACAATTCAACCTGTAACACATACCTACATGGGCTGTACAGCCAATTTCTCCACAAATCAGATGAACACCTAACCATTACAGCAGACTTACTCCCGAATACACACCTTACACAAAAGGCTTATGACACTGCATAAGAGAAGGATGTGTTTACCATGTGTTTATGTATTCATTAAATGTTCTTAGTTATGGTACTAATTAAGCAGTCTTGGTGTTACTAACCTCCCTCCAAAAAATAAAAATTACAAGGAAAAAATCAGCACTCAAAGATAATATTGAGGAATAATTTTTATTACATTTTTTAAAAAAGATTTAGTTACTGCTTAAATATGGTCTACTACTTGGTGAAAATAAATTTGATACAGTAGGCAAAATGCAAAAGGACTAAAAATGCATCTAACTGCCTCTTAGCAATTTTAGAGTGTCTTATGTGGAGCTTTTGTAAAGGCCAAAAGAGCACCATCTTTAAGAGAGAGAGATCCTTGGGTGACGGCAGGAAGTAAGGGCCTTGTGGAAGAGAGTAGCAGAAAAGCTGGAGGCAGTCCCTGAGACAGTTTGGCATGAAAGGGTATGAATGCGTAAACAATTTCTTTTTCCTGTTGAATGCCAAGCTCTCCCTTAAAAAAAAAAATGCCAAAGAGACATTTCAATAATAATTTTAGGGAGGAGACTCATCTTGGAAATAAAGGAAATTACCAAAATAAAAATGTGGGGGGCAGCAGGTTGGGGGAGGGAGGGTTGTCACTTTGTGGGGGGTGAAATGTCTGGCTATTGCATTGTTTTGTGTACCTGAAACTAATACAAAAAAGAAATGTGCACTAAAACAAAACAAAACAAAACGTGAGGTAGAGAGGAAATTGTCAATAATGTGTATATCTTACTTCATAAAATCCTTAAAACATTATTAGGAGGTAGAAAGTATATATATATATATATACATATACATATATACATATACTTATACATATAATATATATATATATAATACACACACACACACACACATATATAAAATATATAGTTCTGTCCTGCAGCTTTAACCATATTACTTTTCTCTACAAAAATCCTTGGTGTACCCCTATTACCTAGAGCAGTAGTTTTCAAATTTTCAGTTTTTCACAGCAGAACCCTTTTACTAAGGAAAATTCTGTACAGATTTTATCTGTGCCTATTTGTGCATATCTATATCAATTTATTTATCTATTGAATAAATGGGGTATTTTTTGAAGATAGACTATTTTTATTCAGATTAATAATATTTACTTATTATCAAGTTAGCCATAACAAAGACACTATTCTGATAAAAAAATCTTTGAAATCAGGCAGTGAAATATAGATGAAAATGAATATTACTGTTACTCAGCACCAGTAATCAATCAATTGCTGCATTATAAAAGAAAACCCTGACCCATGCAGATTATCATAAATCTGTTCTCCACCTTATACCCAGTGATCTTTCAAAAATGCATACCTGATTACCATATTTCATCAACTCTAAAATGCCATCCACTATAAGTTGCATCATTATTTTATGTATAGCCCAGAAAGACAAAAATGCTAATTAAATTTTGATTTTAGAGATATTAAGAAATAAAGAACGTGTACCTCACAATCATTGGAATTTAGTATTCCAGCCACTTCATCCTCTCCAAAGTCAATGGCTCAGGTTCTCTCAGTATCAGGACAAAGCTCCTAATTATGGTCTAAGAAGCCTGGGTGGCCTCCCCACTGTGACCTCTGCACTCCAGCTGCACTGGCCTTCTTTCCAGTCGCCCAGTCTTCCACATGGCAGGCCAACCTTCACTTTCTCCTAAGCGCCTCCCGACATCCATGACCAGGCCACATCCTCGAGCACTTGGGTGTCTCACCTTGACAGCACTTATCATGGTTGATATCTTGTTTGGCTGACATCTTCGTTTGGCTTATGTGCTTATTTGCACAACATCTATCTCCACGAGGGCCGAGTATGTGCTTTTGCTCCCTTCTGTATCCTTATACTTGGTACAGCACCTGGTATATAGCAGGTGCTCAAACATTTGTGGAATGAATTGAAATCATTTTACTTGCTGATTTTAGGATACTCTTTAGTTCATAGGACCCAGAGGATTTAAAAATCTGAGAGTAATTTAGACTTTCATTTTAGAGTTGAGTCATTAACAGTGTTTACCAAATTCTTGTCTTCTTATCACAAATACCAAATTCAGACAAAAAGCACTGAAAATTACTTAACGTGTGCTAACTCTCTAGCTTGATGTTATCATCACAAAGTGGTCAGTGTGTTTTTGTGAACTGTCAGTGCTTCAAGGTTCTCTACTGATCTGGTATGTCTGAGCTTCTCCTGATTTTCTGGCTTTTTCTCTCTGATTGTACCTGCCTTGTACAGGCACGAATCCAAAGAAGGCTGGTCACAGCGTGGCCTTCCCAAACAATGACACATTTGTCAGAAATTCTACTGTAGTCACAGCGATGACAGATGCTTTCCTCTGTGGCCCGCACCAAAACATGTTCGTCTAGATTTTGGAAGCACAATTGAAGGTGTTAAAATTTGATACATAAAACATTTGAGGGGGTAGCTATTTCCTTTGTATTACAAGTTTTAAATCAGTGGAAAATATTCCCAAAGAGGAGATTTGAATAAAAAGCTTATGGAACCTCAGAAGTCCATTTATTTACAAAACCAAAGGGTAATTTGAAAACCAACTGGCTGAATCAAATCTTAATTCTTGATTTACCAGGCACTGTCTGATCTGCTCCCTGGCTGTTTCTCAGGGTTCTGACACCCAACTTTACATCCTGCAATAGCACATCACTTATCACCCGGCCTTGGGACAAGTGCTGTGCTCACACATCGTTGGCGCACAGTACTGTGCCCGGCTCGTCTTTGTCTTGGTCTCAGCTCACACCTAGTCCTGGTGAAGTCTTCCCTGACCTACTCAGGATTCCCTCCAGTGCTCTCACCAGATCCTGTTGCTGTAGTTTGTGTCTTGCTGTGTCCCAGAGAGACTGTAAGCTTCGTGAGGGAAGGCACTTCATCTCAGCATTGTTAGCTTGGTCCCAGACTTGATGTGCAGCAAAACACTTAGTGAAGACCTTTCTCTCAGCCTTGCCAACCTGGATAGCTTCAATTTTCGCCAGTGAAAATATTTGTATGTTGTGGTTTTGAACTGTATTTTCTTGATCACTAGTAAGGTTAAGCCTCTTTTCATGTTTATGAATCATGTGTATTTCTTCAGGTGACTGTTCACAGCCTTTGCCTATTTTTCCATGAGGCTATTTATCTTATTAATTTGTAGGATGAATACTGAGCATATTAATCCTTTGCCTGGTAAATGTTACTTTTTTTTTTAAAAAAGTCAACATTTTCTCCAAGTAATTTATTCAAGTATTATTCATGAAACAAAATTTTATTTAAATGTACTTGATCTGCCATCCCTTTCCTTTATGGCTTCCAGATTCGGAGTCTTGAGTGGACTCTACCTCCAGATTAAAACAACATTCTTTCTTATTTTCTTATGGTACTTTCATAGTGTACTCATATGTTTGTATGTATACCACTTAGTTCTTCAATCCATATAAAGCTTTTAAATACATAGTACGAGATAGAGATTTAGGTAATTTTTTTCTATTTTGTGACTATTTTGATTTCCAATTGACACAATAATTATTGAATGGTTCTCCATTTTCCCACTAATTTGAAATGTTGAGGGGATATTGTAGATGAGATTCAAAGGAGGGAGAGGATTTGGATGTACGAATAGGGAGACTGACAAGAAGTGACACAGATGATTGAGGCCAAGTGTGCAGTGTGAGAAAGGGCAAGTGATGGGTGTTATTCAAGGAATGGTGAGCATGGTGGTCCTGGAGCCAGGATATTTAATCTGAAGAACTATTTGGAGAAAAATAGCAAATTTAAATTTTAGTATATAGCGAAGAGATCATTTTTTTTGTTTTTTCTTTAAAGAAAATTCACTAACCATTCAAAGTAGAAACTTTTAGCAAACTTGAAATAAAAGGAAACATTGTTCACCTGATTTTTAAAAACCTATAGCAAACATTATACACATACATCATGGTGAAATATTAAAAGCCTTCCTCATAAATCCAGGAACAAGACAAGAATGCCTGGTATCATTTCTTTTCAATAATTTAATGAAGTCTTAGCCAATGCAATAAGGTAAGGATAAAAAAAGACGTGAGGATTAGGAAGGAAGAAATAGATGTCATTATTCATAGATGACATGAATGTGTCAAAAAAATCTAAGAATTGTAAATTATTAGAACTAGCAACTGACTTAGCAAGATCACGAGATAAAAGGAAATTTACTAGAAGTAAAAATCAATTGTTTTTATTACTAGCTAGAATTTAACTTAAAATAAAAAAAGAAGTCACTTAGAAGTCTAACAAAATATATGTAAGATTTCTATACTATAAGAAATCATTGAGCAAAATTAAAGAATATCTAGAAATTTCTAAAAGGAAGGATATACTATATTTGTGGACTGGAAACTTGATATTGTAAAGATGTCAATTTACCACAAATGGATCTATACATTCATTGTAATCCCAATCAAAACATCAATAGGTATTCTTATGGAAATATAAGCTGATTATAGAAATAAATAACAAAATCATGAGATGACTAATGAGTTACTACAATCATTTTCATTGAAAGGTGAAGTCTGACCAATCTGTCATTGGAAGACGATGCCATATAAATCTTTTTTCAGTATTTGCTGTCGTATACCAGGAACACTACTGGTATTTTTCAAAGAACATTCCTCAGACCCTCACTTCCTGAGATGCTCAGAGAAAAGGGGGTTCTGTAGTCACATGACCATGGGAAAAACTCCAGGATGCAGTCTCCTCTTGGAGATTCATGTTGCACAGTAGGCTTTTAAAGTCTGTGAGAAATTCTGGAGAAGAGAAGCAAATAGAATTGTGTGTAATCTTGGATTTTCCAATCTTATTTGATCATGAAACCTCTCTTTGAGAAACACTGGCCTAGAGTGCTTTTTATATTTACTTGATTCTCACCATATCTGTGAAGTAGCCAAGGGTTAAACTGTTCATTTTACAAATGAAGAAATGGAAACTCTGGCAGGTGAAGGTTTACATGAGGTCATACAGCTAGCTAGCTACTAATACAGAATCTTCGATACAAACTCAATTTTTCTAAAAAAAAGAAAAAAAAAAGTCCAGTGCTTTCTCTAGGGTGAAACACTACTTTCATGTGAAACAGCATTTTAGAGATGGAATAAACCTTAGTGATCTCTTAGACTAGTAACCTTATTATGTTGATTAGGCAACTGGGGCCCAGACAAATTAAGTGTCTTGCCCCAGGTCAAGAGCTTGCAGACTCACAGGAAGAATAAAAGAATCCTTGACTCAGTGACTCCCAATTAAGTGCTCTACTGCCCTGTATAATTAGGAGGCAAATCTGTGTCAAGGCAGGGTGAGACCAAATTAACTGCCCAGATTGAGTAGGTGTTATAGGTGCTGAATGAACCATTTACCTGGCAAAAGATGATAATGGAGCTATGTCAGGTTGTCATGTAATTTTGAAACGAGGATTTAGGAGCCACTTGATGACTGGATGATAATATGGTAAAGCACTGAATAGTGTTATTTTTAATAGTTTAATCACATTATTTGTATTATTTTATCCCTCTTCTTCAAAAAGTGCCACATGCCACTTAAAAAAATTCAAAGGAATGTCAATTTTGGATCAAAAGAGATTTCACAACTCTAATGGGCACAACCTGGAGTGTCACAGGTTGGGAATCATTTTTCTGAAGTGTGTCAGATATGAGGAATAGAAGAGTAACGCAGAAGGACAACACCTGGCTGAACCTGTAGGGCAGGGAAAGGTATGTTTGCAGCAGGTGCTGCTGTCAGAAAGATAGCAGGGAAAAACAAAACCCTTCTGGAGCAGGGTGGGGCTGGAAGTTCTAAACTGCAGTGAAGAAGGGGAAAAGCCTATCGTTTAAGGGAAGACGGAAAACAAGGGACTGAGGGAGATAGCTGACGGGGAGAGTAAGCCAAGCCGTAAAAAACAAGAAAGAGGAAAGTAAAAGAAAGCATTCCATTGCCTTTTGGGTTTAAAAGCAGCAGCAGTTCTTTGTGGAAACACGGGTTGTTGCTGGTGGTCTTGGGCAGAAAGGCAATGTAGCTTTGAGGTCTGTACAGACATTCAGTTCCATCAGTGGGAAGGTTCCATCAGGGACAAGGAAAGAGTAAGCAGATGCAAACCCGTTCACTCTCCTCTGCTTTATCTTCTTCAGATATTTGAATCTTGGGGACCTCATGTGGGGAGCAGGCCTACAACATGGCATGATTTAAGGGTTCCTGGATCCCCTAGGAAAATATCATCAGGATATCAAGTTGACTGCATCCCATCCAGCTCCCAAAATGTGCAATCTCGTGTCTACTTAATGTGATTTCAATTTGCTTGAGAAATTCTGTTCTCTAAGTTTGACTGCAGGGCTAATAGACCTATTCAGTGCACCAGCTTTTTTTTTTCATTAAAATTTATTGGGGTGACAATTGTTAGTAAAGTTACATAGATTTCACGTGTACAACTCTGTAATACATCATCTATATATTAATTACATCAGTGCACCAGCTTTGCCTTATTTTACTCTCAACATCTTTTATTTTTTTAACTCTTTAGTGCCACTATCTCACACCCAATAAGGCAAGAGAAGGCAATCCTTTAGTAATTATTACCTACCTTGAAAACAAAAACAAAGAAGATCAGGACATCTTAAAATTTCACAAGCAACCATTAACCCATTTGCACCCCATCTAAATTTGTAGAATTAGAATCCCGCCCCCCTTCCAAAAATCCCAGCAGGATCTTTGGTGATATCATCTTTGCTGCCCATCATTTAATGTGGGAGGTAGAAGCTGGTACAAAGTAGGGCAACTTCTCTGAGTAAGAGTTACCACTTATATTTTCATTTTAAGTCCTTATTGCTTTTCTCTGATAATAAAAATGCTCACTGTAGAAAAATTCAGATCTTTCAGAAATATGTAATGCAGAAAGTGAAAGTAATCCCTAAGAGCAAATCACTGCAGCTTTTCCTTCTAACGCTTATTTAAATAAAACTCGTTTCTTAAATAGGATCATACTACTATGTTTAAGCCAGCAACGTGCTTTTCTTAAGATTTTATTTGGTCTACTGAATAAATAAGAGATCCATCACATCATTTTTAAAAGGTTGCACAGTATTCTATAGGAAGATGTTTATACAATTATTTTACTTCGGTAAACATTCTTGCTCACATATCCTTGTACACATGAAAGCATTTTTGGATATAAAATCCTAGATATGGATTTGCTGGGTCAAATTAACATTTTTATTAGACTTTATCAATCTTTAAAATTGGTCTGTGGCTTGAAATAGCACTGGCACAATTCTTTGTTGCAAAGTCTCTCGAACAACAGGCCACCAAGTCTCGTTTTCTTTAATTCCTTTTTCAGAAGTCATTGAGATGAAAGTTTACAGTCACAAGCTGGCATGCGACCTCAGTTTGTCAGTGCTACCATAACTCTAAAGCATATCAAAAATATTTGCCGTTTTTGGGGAATGAGCTTTTGGATTTTTTTTCCAGATGACATTAGCTTCAGGTATCTTTTTTAGAGTTTGTAGTAGAATTTAGTAAGATAGATAAAATAAGACTAATCTACTCTCCAATTCCTCTTTTTTTCATCTGTTGGAGTGAATGGAACATGATGGTGCTCTAGGGACGACCACCTGTGTGTTATTAGCTGAAAGAGGCCATATTGGCCGATTCTCATCTACTTCCTGTACAGTTACTGTTTCTAGCAGTTTTCCAGTATTTGTCACATTAAACCTAAGCCACCAGTTCTGACCACCTTAAGCAACACTTTCATTTTGAGAGGACAGACAGAATTTCAAGCTCAAAATACTTTTCAAAGTTCCCTCCTGGACCTCCCATTCTAAAGTGATTTTTGCTTCCTCTGGATTCATAGATTTAAAAATGTTGGTGCTATTCATTAACTTGGCAATTGCTTATGTGCTTCCTTTGGACTTAAAAAAAAGAAACAAAAGTTCAACCATTTAAGTGTTTATATAAATTAAATCACTAACTACATTCTATCTACTGTATTATATGCTGCATGAGAGGAGGGACTCTGGTTCCCTGATGTCTCCCAGCATCTAGAATAGTACCTGGTACTTAAAGGTGTTCATACATACTTGTTGAATGAATGATAAATTTTTTGTAGGCAGGGATCTTCTTATATTTTGCATCCCCATGGTAAATGCCAAGTTGCTGATTAAAATTAAGGATCTTCATTCAGGAACACAACTTAACACTTTCTTAGAAGCTAAGTGTGAAATATCCCTGGCCTAAATAAAATTCAAGGTTCTTTCCAGCCTTGACTTATTATGAACTACCAGTTTTCAAAGAATTAGAATCCAATATATATACCGCTAAAACTAGAGTGAGAATAATTGGGTAAATCTTACAAAGCAGTGTACTGATTTTTCTAAGCCTTCAGATCATCATTATAAAGATCAGATTGGAGCATTAAACTACATTGACCCCAAGCTCTATTCTATAAGTCAAATTTCTAAAAAATAAACAAACAAAAAACCAAAAACATGGCATCAAGCTATTAACTGGGAATGCCTCTGTAAACCTAAAAACATATTTTTAATGTCACTGTATAAGCAAGGAAGTAAAGGAAATATTTATGTACATTTATATTCTGGACTTGGCCAATGGTGGTATGAAACTAATGAAGAGATATACCTGTCTTCAAATGCATGTACGTGTATAGCCATTTAGATTTAAAGCCAATAAAAGTAAATGTAAAAAAGAATAAAACAGAGAATCAGAGTGGAAGGATCCATCGAAATCTGGGACATATTTTGGATAACACACAAGATTTGGGGGAATAAAGGCAGAAAGTGAGAGAAAACATGTACAAGAATCAATTTCAGAAAGTCACTCCAGAAAAAAGTCCATCTTATAAAACACATTTAATTCTAGTCTTTCAGTACTTATTTATGTCAGACCGCCTCTTACTGGATGTTTGATTTCCTGTGTTGAGACTTAGAAAATTTATCTTGTGGTTAGAAAATAGCATATTCTCCAGACAGTTGCCTGAAAAGACTATTCTTTTGGCTTACTATTTTTCGCAACAAATTTTACTGTAAAAAGAGTGAATTAATCAGATCTGAGATTAACTCACTGGTAGAATTGTAGCGAATATACTCAGTCTACTTAAAAGAGAAAATGGATCAGATCTTGTGAAGGATTTTACATATAAGCAATCGACAGAAAGAACAGGACCTAAAATAAAGAAGAGTTGTTGATATGCAAAGAAAAAAAAAAAGAAAAAAGGAAAAATTAAAAATGGAGGGGGAAGGATTACATAAAAGAGTAGTTAAAGGAAGGTACTTGCCCAAGTTAGACTAGAGAGCAAAGTCTGAAACACATCAACAACAGAAGCATTCTTGGGGAAAACTAATGCCAGGAGATAAAGGTAAAGGTAAACAAGTATTCAATTTGTTGAGGCTTATAACATTAGAGCATAGTACACTTTTAATGCCAGACTCTCAAGAAAAAGAAATGCTCAAAAAAAATTTAAAGACAGACTATGGAAAAGGCTGTGAAGTAAAAAATGGAACATTCTTACCTGAGTAAATAAAAATGGAAAATGAAGTAGGAATAGGGTAAGATATGATTGCTTTCAATCACTTATGTTAGAAAGTGAAGAATTCTTAGGATCGTACAACTTAAAGCGAATAGAAAAGAGGCAATCCTAAAAAACGTACAAAAAACGTAAATTTTAGCATTTAATAAATTCCAATTAAATGTGTAAAAATTCCTAAAAAAGGTTTAATTAAAAATTTAACCTTGACAGGCTATCACATTGTAATATTAATATTACACTTGTAATATTTATAAATCTTAGATTTAAAAAATAAAATATGTATTATTTCTATTTTAAAAGGTGCTTTTGAAGCTATAAAAAAAACCATTCTCTGCCTATTTTATTCAAGGGCTCATAGAAAAACTGATAAAATACTCAATATCTATACCAAAACAAATACATACAAAGTTCTAAATTTCATTTTATAGGATACCATCTATTAAAGTGCAAGGTGCATGAGTATCTATTTCAGTGACAAGCCTAATCTCAGCCTGGAATCAGAAACGTGTTCCGAGTGGAGGCCCATTTCAAGTCGATCATTTCATGGTCACAATAAATCATCCAAAAGCCCACCTTCAGTAGCTAAATAGTCATAAAAACAGGCCGATGGTTACTTTACTCCAGCGATAACATAATCCTCGGTCTTATTGTTGTGGAGCAGATGTCATTATGGGTGGGGCTGACGCGCAGAGCAGCTGAAACATTTTTGTACCACCCCCCTCACACTTTCAATGGGATAGAAAGGCTCCAAAAAGGTAAGGGGGAAGCTCTCAACGATCAGTTCCTACTAGACATAAGGAAGTTATGATGTAGCCGTGGTACACGCAAAGACCACGAGATTTTAAAAATCCCCCAAGATTAAGTCCTACCCTGGAAAAGAGATCGTCTCTTTCTCCCCTCCCCAGCCGGCTCCTCCTTGGGACACTTGGCTGAGTCTTTCTTTCCCTCCTTCCCACGCTGAGGTGAGGCTGCACGCAAGCCCGGGACGCCTGTTTTTCTCTTCGTGCGGAGGGAACTCTGCGGGTAGGAACCCCGGATGGCAGGAAGGGAGCGGGCGGCGTTGTGGGTAGGCAAAGAAAGCTTGCTTGGGACGACACAGGCTGGGGTTGGGAAGGGACAGGCGAGCTGCCGGACCGGCCGGGGAGGCCGACGTGACGAGGGAAATCTCCCGGCTCGGAGCTGGGACCGAACGCTTCCGGCGGGCCACAGTCACTCGGCCTAGCGAGGCTCGTGTTCCGGGCTCCACTGGAGCCGACAGGGAGTTAGTAGAGAGGGTAAACCGCGGCTCGCACTTGCCTGGGATCGGGTGACCAATAACTGGTAATAGTCTTTGCTCGGCGCCGGGCCTTCTCCTACAATTTCGAACAGAGTCTCCGGCAACAACGACGCCATCTTGGGACGCCACCGCCGTCGCTAAGACAACCAGGAAGGGGCGGGGCTTGATTGAGGTCATGGGGCCACAGCCCTAGTTTAAATCGAACCCCGCTTTTGAGCTGATAGGGGGTTTCTGACTTGGGGTGATTCTGCCCTTTTCCAAGGGTCACAGGGAACCCTGATCCGTGAAATTCCCACCTCAGGTCCCTGGTGACCCGAAGGGGAATTAGTTCCTGCTACCACGGAGGGGAGGGGGTGACCCCGGCGGAGGGATACCAAGCGAAGCTTCACATTCCCCTTCCTGGTCCCTCGGAGGGATCGGGAGGAGATCGCAAGCTGCTGGGGGAGTCGAGCCGGGTGGTGGGGGAGGGAGGGGCGATGTGATGGGCAGCGAGTAGGCAGCGGGGCCTGTCCCGCGGACGTGCCCGTCAGCGCAGCCTGAGGGAAAAGTAGTTCCCGGAGGGTGTTGGAACGGGCGGGGAGGGAGGCGGCGCGGGCGGAGGCGCACGCCGGGCGCGGTGCTGCGGCTCAGCTGATAATTGAAGGGACTGGAGGAGCCGCCGCCGCCGCCGCCGGGGGGGGGTGGGGGGAGCGAGTGGAAGTTGCTGCCGCGCCACCGAGTCCGGACCGGAGACTTTGGGGCCCAACTAGGTAACTGGGGCGCAGTTGGGAGCGGTGAGGCCAGGCCTGGGGGGAGGGGGCTGTGCTGAGGGTTTGGGGGGGGTGACGGGGGTGGGGAGGAGCTGGAACAGAAAGTCCCAGGAAGCCCGGTTGTGTCATCGCCGCGATTCGGCTCCCACTCGGCCTGCTCCCAGCGGCGGCGGTGGGGCCGCGGAAGGACCGGGTTGGGGGTTGACGGGCGAGACGCTCGTGGGAGACCGCGGCCGGAGGGACCGGGACCGGGCGGGAGCCGGGGGGGTCGCTGGGTCCCCCCTCCGGTCCTCCGCAGTGAGGAGGGCCCTTCACGGAACCCGGGTAAGGCGTGCAGGTCTTAGGGAGCCCGGCGGGTGTTGGGGGGGCCGGAAGTGGGTTTTGGAGCTTGGAGGGCGTCTAGGAAGGGGGGAAGTGGGGGGCCGGAAGTGCAGGTGTGGGGTGTGAAGACGGCAAGGGTTCCCCGGAAATGGGATGGGGGCCCGGAAACCGGGAGAGAGGAGGCTCTAGGGCCGGGGACGGCCCGGAAATGGAAACTAGGGAGCAGCTCGAGTGACAACAGTTGTGGGAAGCGAGGGTCAGAGAGGGAGAGGCCGGAGTGACTTTAGACCGCAGTAAGGGGTTTCCTTTCAAGGGGGACGGTTGAGGGCGGGCGAGGTCGGAGACGAGGTCCGCGCAGGGCAGTTTTTAGTCGTGGGAAGTTGAGGCTGAGGGAGGATGACGACGAAGCAGCCTTGCGGGGGGGGGGCATGAAAAGAGGCCCAGAAACTTGACCGAGAAGCGGGGCATCCTATTTAGATCAAAGTGGAAATTGGGGAGAGAGGGTCCCGGGCTTGGGAGGGAGGTGGACCGATAGTTACTCCAACCGTATTAGCATTCAAAGCGAGTCAGGCGATTTATTTATATGGGGATTACATAAAACCTATTATAACGTTTGTCCATTTTGTTCACCCTCTCCGTACTTCTCCACAGTAGGTGGGTTTCTAGTTCAGAAACAAGTTAGAGGGGAGTTCAAATAACGAAGGTTGTAAAATCCCAAATCCTGTTCTCCGTGTCGCTTCCTTCCTCAGAGTAAGAGAAAACCTAAATATTTTAGAGGGGAGAAATTATTGAAGATTTAAAAACACAGGCGAATCGGGGGCGGGAGGAATAACTTAAGACATTTAAACTCCTGCAGGAGGACGGGAGGGAATTGGTTACTCTTGTGTGGTGAGAGAGCGGAAGGGGGCTGCTTCTAAACCCTTAGATTTGTTTGTTTTTGATAATGCCGTTTTGTCGGGGGAGGTTTAAGCTTAGGCATGGTGTCTGGCGGTGGGGAGGGTTTAATTGCTTCGTTAGTTAATTGGGGGAGGGAATGTGTTAGTGTGTAAACGTTCGTGTGCGGGGGTGGGGGAGTACGTTTAGTGGCGCGGTGAAGCTGTTCCGAGTGGACGTCTAACTGCTCCCGTGCTGTCTCCCTTCCTAGTCGGCGTTCCCCGATCTTGCCTGGGCTGCCAAATCACCCGATTCCCGGGCTTTACTGTTTTGTAGGCCCTTTAGTGGTGTGTTGAACTTTCTAGTCCTCTCGAGGCTCCTTAGATATTTTTGGCATTTCATTTTTCAAAGACCCGGAAAGTTGAGGCTCAGAATCTCCTCTCTAAAAACAAAACAAACAAATAATACGGGGTAGAAAGTTGAAAGAGCTATTGAGTGGGGTAAAAAACCGACGCTCGGAACAAAGGTCCTAGTTGTTACAGAAAAAGGCAAGAGGCCTATATATATGAGGCCTGTGTGTGTCGCATTTACACGGGGGTTGGGGGGAGGGGTGTGGAGAAGGGAAGCAGGGTTGAGGAGTGGAATTATCAGAGGTTTAGAGACAATAAATTGCAGGGGGTCTTAATGAGGCTCATTTTCATGTGTACATCATGCAAAAGAGATCAGTACTAAGTGAATTTTAGAGTAAACACAATTTCTATTTGTTCTGAAATTCCCTGCTCCATGTTCAGCCAGGAATATTAATGTGGCTTTTATATCATTTTTTGGTGAGATTGTTTGGGTAGTTTTCATTTATTTTAAGCTTAAGAGAGCACATTAACATGGTCGGGGTGTGTGGGCTTTGTCCACATCTGCCTTCCTATGAACGGGCCAGTAATCCATAAGAATTGATGACCTGTAATTAAGATTATCATTGTTTCCATTCGCTCCCCAGTTTTTCAGGAGTTTGAGTGATCTTTAAATTTGCTCAGCTGACATTTACTATTTAGGTTGTGTCCAGGAACAGGCTTTTTGTTTTAGTTTTTCATTTACTTTCTAAAAGTTTTGTAACACTTTTGGCAGTTAGAATTCTAGAAAGTGCTAAACTAAAATAATATTTTAAAAATGAAGGCTATGCTAGGCCAGGGTAAAATCAATGATTTCTAGCAGAGTAAATTTGAAGTAATGTGTACTTTTCCATTCTAACTTTTAAAATTACTGGATTTATGTTATCTAGATAAAGTTTTATGATCCTATTTTAAAGATACCATTCCTACCAAAGATACATACTGGCCTGGGAATTCACATCCCGCCTGTAAGTAGCTGTGTGACCTTGAGCTATTCACTTACCCTATTGGCTCTCTAGTTACTTTATCTGTAAAATGGGGGTGGGTAATCACTATCTATCTTACCTCACTGGGTGGTTGTGAGACCTAGTGAATATAATGGCTGTGAAAAATTATAAGCTGCTAAGTAAGAGTAAGATGTTATTAATTTCAGAAAATTACATTAGCTATTTTGGGGTCATTAAAAATACATACAGTTTCTTACCAGTGGTGGTGATTGGGGGAAGCGTTGATGTAGGTTGAAGTTATAGCACTTTATAATTTGAAATTGCTTTAAACTGGCAATGGAACTTGGGCCCAGTTCCTGTTTCTTAAAATAATTGTTTTCATCCAGTGCTAGTTAACTTTTTCGCCAGTCAGCCTACTGAATAAATTTGTTAATCCTTGAGAAATTTTAGACAAATTTCTTTACATTTTTATTATTGACAAACTATGTACCTGTTCTTGGTTTGTGGCTCTTAAGAAATTGACTTTCTAGTATCAGAGACTACAGTTAAGGAACATTTCTGAATCTTTAATATTTTTTTTTTTACAGAATCTAAGTGTTTTTTTTTTTAATTTTCAGTGGTTGGGTGGGGATCTTTTTGAGCAAATACGATAACAATTGCCCTTTTATTTTTCTGTTTTCTGAGGTAATTTGGTGGACTCAAGTTGAAAAACCAACCTGCTTGTTGCGTCTCATCTTCACCCAAGTTCTTGCTGCTGCCCGCCTGACTTTTTGCTCATTTAAATCATTTTAGGTTCATTTCAACTCATCCCTTCAAATCACTTTCTTAACAACTTTTCCTGTTATTTCTTGATTATATATGCTTCATTTTTGGATTATAGTGCTAAATTTGTTGACATATGTTGCTTTTGTTTCCCTGACTGGATTATAGGCTTCTTGAGGGCAAAGAATATCTAATATCACTGTGTTTTGCATGAAGGTAGTCTCATAAACCTGGTTGAAAATAATACCCGTTTTCCTTTCCACTGGAAACCAATAATGTTAGCCTGGTTTTGGTAACTGTGAAACCAGTCTTCCTGCTTGGAAAAGATCTCGGCTCCAGCAGATGCCTCAGATGCTGTTTGGTTTAGTGATCATAGCTTCTTCACATCTTCTGACTATTGTGCCATCAGAGTACCTGGATAGAGTGCAGGGATGAGAATTTGGTGGATATTATGCAATAAGTATATAATAGATTGTTATATAATCTTGGTGTTTGTAGTTCTTAACATGTAATGTTAGCTTTACGTTTGTGTATTTTTTTCCTAGTGCCTGTGTATTGTTCAAATAGCTGTGTTACAGATTTCTGAAAGGCATAAACTCCTAGCAGTTGTTCTTTACAGTCTCTACCTTGTCTGCTAGTTCCCTTGTACATACAACCTGAGACTTAACATAATGTTATTAACTAATGTCATTCTAATAAATTTAAGTTTTAAAAATGCAGTTCTTTAAGTCTACTCTACTATGCTCACTTATTGATAATTTCAGGTTATTGGCAAAAGAAGTTTTTCCCAGACTGATCTGTCTGCTTAATGGTTTGTGACACCTTGTAGATTTTGGTTGTGAGTTTTTTGGAGTTTCATTAAATGGGTGTGGCTGGAAAGTTTTCAGACTTCACTCATTTTGAGTGTGTAGAAGCTATTGGTCATAGTCAGTTTTGAGGTTATACTTGATTAAAAAAAGGCATTCTAGTGGCCTAGAATAAAAAAGCTGTCTGCTACTCTGTTCTTTCATTAGTGGACAGCACTGTTCAACTGAGTATCTGTTGTGAAGGGAAAAGACTTGGATTCCAATCCTTGCTATGCCTTTTCTGTCTTTGTCCTTGGGCAAATAATTACCCTTGGTGAGTTTCAGTTGCCTAATCTGAAAAATGTGGTTTATTGCCACCTAACCTAGAGTTAATTGTAATTTATGTGCTAAACACTGTATTTAGGAAATGAGGCTACAGAGATGGATTGGAACACAGGGCCCTTCCTCCACTGGTTCTTTGCAGCATTGACCATTGATTGCCTCATTTGGTAACCCCCTTCTACCTGGAATATACTTGTACCGGGGTGCCAAAAAAATGTATTATATGCACGACTTGTATTCATCTTTTGTTATAGGTGTATATTATTACAATTTTAATACAAGTTTTTCCTTAAAATGTGTATGCATTTTTTTGGCATCCTCTGTATTATATTTGTAGATATCCTACTTGAAAAGACTTGAGTATACAGTAGTATTCCATAACTGGTTATGAATTCCTTGAAGTGCTTGGCCTATAATAAGAATTCTTTAAATGTTTATTGAAGAAATAAGTGTTGTGAGATTAAAATGATACTGTAAGTGAAAGTATTTTATAATGGTTTAATGTTTTACTTGTTTTGATAATCATTTTGGATCATTCTTAATGTGAAAAAAATTTTGGGACTTTCTTTTTAATATATTGGTATATATTTTAGAGACTGCAAGTTACTTTATATCATACATATTAAAATATTAGGGCAAGCCATTTCATATTTTTTGATTGTACATTATTTGTACATAACAGTTGATCATCTAAAAGAGACATTGAGGACCTAAATATATTTTGATGTTAAGTGCATATGTGTTAAATACAAAACTGAGTTTTATACATCATTTTAGTTTATCCTCTGTTTCTCTTTAGAAAGGGTGTATTTATTTCTATAAATGTGATGTTACTACCCATACAGGATTTTGAAGGCTATTTGTAAGCTGAAATATCTGTCAACAAGCCTTCGCGACTTGAAGTTACATCATTTCAATGTATATTTTAATCAACTTGTTGGCTGTCATAACCAATGAATTTTATTTACCCTGACTTCAAAACTACTCATTCTGTCCATGGGCAGCATTCTGAATAAAGAGATGTACCTTGTGCCGTCTTCTTAAGGTCAAATTAACTCACTTTGAAGTCCTTCTACTGGTAAGCATCTGTGATGCCCTGGAAACCCAAAGTGAGTTTTTACAGATAGGCCATCTGAAATTCACTGTTCAGTTGTAATTTAAGCTGCTTTGTGTCCTTAGAGAGCTGGTTCATGGAGATCATATGGAGGGCCTCCCTTTCCTTCCCCTCCCCTCCCTTTTTTAAAATTCTCGAAAGCCAGGTGCTTATAGTTGCCTTGTAAACAGCAAATATATGAAAATGCCGTTAACTTCTGCTATGGCCCCAGTATTTGGTAATCTTGTCTGTTTTGTACCCTTGGCTTGCTTGCAGTCAGATTAAGCTGCTTGTTCCTGTCTGAACACACCCAGGAACTTCAGCTTTCTTGGACTGGCTTTGATTGTTTTGTTTACCTGGATTGGTCGCCCTCCACCATCTTGTATCTCTTCTCACTGCTTATACACACTTTCTTCCAGGAGCTCCTGTAGGATTTTTACTCTTCACTCTCCTCCCTGCTATGACATTCTATTTCAGTTAGGGCTTTCGGGCTGTCTTACATAATTAGTTGTTTACATCTTCTTTACTAGGTCTTTGGCTTCTTGGGGTAGAGGTCTCATTCTTTTACTATCTGCACAGTGCTTGGCACAAGGCTCCTAACATAAGCAGTTTACTTCATAGGTGGACTTCATTTTGGTGCCACAGTGAAAAACTGTATTGTGAAATAATACTAGCATCATTTGCCATAGTTCACTGTCAACTTGCTATATTTTCAGGATTTGGTAGCTGAGTGGAGGATCCTAGAATGTAAAATTTTCAGAATTAGGCTCATTAAAGTCAGCCACGAAAGGGATTGTTAAGGCACTAGACTGTTTTAGTAACTTGGTTTCCCCAGGTTTAGCATTTGGGGATTATGTTATTAGATGAAAGTTTATTTACCAATACATACCTGTCGAGTGCTTTACTGTCACTAGGACTGTGCTGGAGTTACACAGGAGGGACGTAAACCATAGTGCTGGTTCTCATTTCTGTTAGGTTTCATTTAGTTTATAATCACTTACCTTGTCTAACTTGATAACTATATGTAGCTTATAATACTTAGCATAGAGAGGTATTCTATAGATACTCTAAATGCAGGGTTCCTGCATTGAGAAAACATGATAATGAGAATCTAAATTAAGAAACAGATAAATTAGGGCAAGATTTTTGGCTTTACTGACTTGTTGGAAGCACCTTCATTATACACATATTTCATCAGCAACTTGTGCGTTTACTTCTGGTTCCATATAAGGTCTACTCTTGGAGAATGCTGAGGCGAAATAAGAGATTTATAAAATGAGATCTTTTATGTTGAAATGTGTCTTACTGCAGATGAGTTCAAATTACGACAACAGAACACTGCAGATAACAGTGTGCATATTTGTTGTTAAGTACAAAGTTGAATTATATATAGTGGGTACTCAGAAGTTTAGAGAGAGATTCAGTCCTGGGTTGAAGTTTTGGAGGAAGACTTCATGGAGAGAGGAGGGGCATGAACTGGCCCTGATTGTTTGGGTAGGTATAGAAGAATGGGGAGCATAAAGGTCTAACTGTTGCGAGGGTCTAATGGCCCTAATAAACTGGGCCTCTGGAGTAGAGGGTCCACATTTATGAAATAACAGGAAATTCGGGCCGAGATTATTGAGGTTCTTAAGTGGGAGATTAAGAAGTCAGATTTAACAGATAGACATATTGAATTTATTGTTGATTCCGGAATAGGCAGTGACAACATGAGAAAAGTATACAAAATATTTAATTTGTAAGTGAACTGAAAAGGAAAATAAAAGTGCTTTTAGATCTTACCTTTTTATGAAATTACTTCCTTTTCTAAGACTGCATGTAAGGGTTTTTCTGGTAAGTTTTAGGGTTATAGAAGCAGTGGAGGTAAGACTTCTTGCTCAGTTTCCCTGTGTAATAGTTAACATAGCTTTGTTCAATAAGCAGGAGCTGGTTAAATGACTCCCATTGCTCTGTCCAGTCACAGAATTCTTCCTTTAGAGGAAGCTGGCAATCATTTTGTCTTAACACATTCAACTATTGTTTATTCAGAGATTTTTTTAAAAAAATTCAGTTTGAGAATTAATACATCACTTTTTGTGAGTTACACAGTAATTTGGCAGTCTCGTGTATAGGAAAAACTTAGCGTCTAATGCAGTAAAAATAATGTTTAAAACAAAACCAAATTGTGATTTAAGTATTTACATCCTTTTAAAAAGGGCAAATAATATTACCCAATTTAATCAAGTTCAATATTTTAGTAAGATATTTGCCTAGCATTCTGGTTGATGTCATAGTAGACTATTTGTTATCCCTTTTACTTTTCTAAAAGTACTAGAACAGGATTTCAAAGATGGAAAATGAAGTTAGGTGGTGGCTGAAGGGAAAGATAAAGGGAATAATATTTTATCCAGGGGTCTGGTAGCCATAATCTCTAACTTTCCTTAGCAGCTTTTGTTCTTGTAGACTTTGATGACTGCAGTGTACATGAATTTGATTCTTCTTTATGCGGAGGTAGCAGAGATGTTCACTGTTAGTACAAGTTTAGGACTTAAAATAATACTTGTTGAGGCTGTATAGTCCAAAATTTGTGGGGATTTGTGTACTTGAGAATAAAAACATTTGTGAAGTCTGTGTATTTTACTGCTATAGCAGGCAAGACTGCCGTTTTTCTGCGAGACTCGTGCAGCTTCCTGTTTTTTTCCTTTATGAAGCATGTATTTCCATTTCTTCTACCCACTTAGGGAAAGCTGCTTAGTCTCAAGAGGAAATTTGACCTGATCTTTACCCATCCGTCACAAATCCAAAAGCATTTGTGCCCTTCTCCCAGTAGATGGCAACAACTAGTCTGATTTTTGAGAAGATTTCAGTATTTAACCTTGTGATCAGACCTGTTTGCTAAATGATTTCTCAACTGTCATTAGGAACTTTAGTATTGGTTTTTACTTCTTGGCCTCAAGTATTTTTCTCAGAAAACTAGACTGTTAATTGCAGAGTTCATCTCCTTTTTAATTCTACTCTTCACCCTGCGTTTTGAAAAGTTTTGCCCTCCAGTTGCTGCTATGAGGTAAGACTTGGGGAATTTCAGCCTTTGGTGTGGTGCTCTGTAAGATAATCTGCTTCTGCCTCTTTTAACCATCTAGGATTACTTTTCAGCTGCCTGTATATTAGGCCATGCCATTTATTTCCCAGGTATCTTCTCATTACACAAACTAAGTACTACTGAGGGGAATTACTGAAGAGATAATAGACCATCATTTGGGATCTTCATTGTAGCACCTGTTTTAAATGATAATTTATATTTCTTGAAGCAGCTAAGGAATGGTAAACTTAATGTTTGCTGAAATAGCATTTCTTTAACTTCTGTGGGGTAGGCCTTCTATTTCATTCCTGTGTTTACTTACATTTAGCTTATTAAGTTTTTGTTTCTTGTTACTAAAAAATAAAATTAATTTATAATGCACAATTAACTTTTGAGAGTTTACTTATGTTTAGAGAAACTTAAGACTTTTTCAGGATACCTGCTGAGTTGAAAGTTTTAATGCAACAGTAAAGGGTTTGGGAAGTTTCCATATTAAGAGAGTTTTAAAGTTAGGAATGGCTTGATCTGTAATTCTTTTAAGGAATGTAAAGTCAAGGACTTAGTAAAATGATAGTTCTAAAAAATTCTGCAGTTATTTCTGTTTTAAGGGCTAGTAGAATCATGGCGTAAGGGAAGAAATTATCTTGGTTTCAGCATCTGCTTACTGCATTTATCTTCTAAAGGTGTAGCTTGAATTGTGTTAGCAATACTCAAACCTAGAAAAACAATCATTTAAAACATTTCTGTTCTCAGTGAAGTTAATTTGAAGTTAGCAGTAGAGATAGAATTAATGTGTATGAACAATAAGCAACTGGTACGTATTATTACCAGTTCTATTTCAGAACACTTTTATTTCAAGTCTCAGGTCAAGATTTGGGATTATGAAGGTATATAAGATGCGGTCATTAGCCTTGAGTTTATAGTCTCATGGGGAGGGTGGTAAACTTGGGGACAAAACCATAAAAACTCTTCAACTGAATTCTGAGACTTGATTCAGATGCCTCATCAAGTGACTAGCTGTTTGGAATAGAGCATATGATAAAAATATTACCAAGGTATTTCTCAGAATGGTTGTATTATCTGCATACATGTATGCTTGACCACATTGAATTCCAAATTCAATTCCTTGTTACCTTTCTGATGAGGTTTTCCTGTAAATATGTATAATATACTCTGTAGTGATCTAATCAGTCCTCTGGTGTGAGAGATTGAAGGGATAAGAATAATAAGAAAAAGTTTCATGAATAATAAGAACAGCAACTAACCTCTACCGAATCCTTCCTTTGGCTGAGTGGTACTGTTAGGTTAGCAGTCTCCAGGGAGTGGGGAAAGGGAGGTGGGTGGGGTGGAGATAGGGAGTGATTGGACCTTCTAGACAAAGACTGTAGTGAGAGGGTGGGTGAGAGTCTGTCAGAAGAGGATAGTTTTCAGTGGCAGAGGAGAGTTAACTGCTGAGTAAATATATTTTGTGTATATATATTTTTAATGAGTTCTTTGTCCCATATCTTTACATAGGAGGATGTATCGTATTCTTGCTACGCTTTGAGTCTCCCTGGGTTATTCATAAACCCAATTGGAGTAACAGGAAAAAATAATAAACATAGTGGAAAATAAGACAAAAGTATGTTCCAATTAATATCTGTGCATACATTTACTTGAACACTTCATTTCTCCTTAAAGTGGGTATTTTTATCATGTTTTTTTAGAAAAATTTGCTTTTTCATGACTATACACATTTATATTTTGAAGGCGGTGTCATATAGAAAGAATATGGGCTTTGACACCAGACACTGCATTTAAACAAGCTCCTCTATATTCTAACTTTGTGATCTTGCGGAAGTCATTTAAACTCTCTGAGGCTTAGTTTACGTGGGTATAAAATGGGTTGCTGTTAGGATTTTGTGTAAATAGTATATATTTAATAAATCGTAGCTGCTGCTATTTTTATTTATAGTAATAAAAATGTATAAGTGATAAAAATTTGAATAGTTCAGAGGAGGGTTTCCATAATATCTTCGAAAACAAGGGTCAGGAAACTTTTTGCAAGGGCCAGATAGTAAATATTTTTGGCTTTGCAGGTCATGCAATCTCTTGTCATAATTACTCTGCTCTTGTGAGGCGAAAACAGCCACAGACTGTGTTCTAATAAAACTTAATTTACAAAATGAAGTGGTGGGCCAAATTTGGCATGTGGGTGATAGTTTGCCAACCTCTGCTCCAAAATATTACTTACTGCCTTACTGCTTTTACTTTGTTCACAGGAACTTGAAGTGCCATCTGTATGTTTTAAAGATAATGTGGTGATAGAGTTTAGTGTAAGTGGCTTAAGAGCGAAGACCTGAATCTTGGCTCTAGCACTATTAAAAGTGTGACTTTGGGTCAGTCATTTTATTTTGGCTTCAGTTTCCCCATCTGTGAAATGGGAATAATAATAGTACCTATATGCTAGGTTTGTTGTGAGGATTAAATTAGTTAATATGTAAAACTTGGACAATGCCTGGTGCAGGATAAGTGTGAAGTGTTTTAGCTGTTGCTGTTAGTAACCATGCTTTTTCAGAGGAAGCATTTTTATTTTCCTTTTATTGATGATAGCCTATCTAAAAAGATAGGTTTGAGTAGCTGGATTTCTCTGATACCATCTTGGAATTACTTGAGTGGCAGTGTTTTAGGATTGAAAGGAGATCATTTGAGAGTATTAGTGGGCTGCGCAGAGAGATGGACTTGTGTTCTAATTTCGTAGTTGTTTGACCTTGGGCAACTTAATGTGTAAATTCTGGAAAATACACACTTTACAGGATTCCTTTGAGGTTTTAGTGAGAGCGAAGGCTTAGCACAGTGCCTGGTTCACAGTTAAGTGATCAAATAGTAGTTGCTGTATTACAATTTTTTGATTAGGATTTTGGCTCCTAGAAGGAGTTTAATAGTAGCTTTCATTCTGATAGTTCTTTTAAATGATTTATTTTTACAGTTAATATAAATGTAAAATTATGGTCGACTGTGTGAATTTATTATTTTTAAGATGCTGTAATTTAGGTGTTCAGTAACTTTAATGGACAGTTAAAATGCAACTTTAAAAGTTGAAAGGAAAAATATCCTTTATTTGGACTAACATGTTGAAAAGTTTTTTTGGGGGGCAGTGTAGTTTCTACAGTTGATCCAGGTTCAGAGGTTTTATCATTGCTAATTATAGTCTCCTTGACTACTAATAATAGTTTCAAATAAGTAAGGTCAGTGTTAGATGTGTGTGATACAGCGGTATGGTTTTTTGATAATTGTTTTGATACAACTTCAGACTTATAAAAATGTAAAAGTAGTACATTTAAGGAATATGCCATATTCTCTTTACCCAGTTTCAAGTTCATTTTTTAATTGTAGGGAATAAATTTGTTTTCTCTTTTGAAACTTTTTAAATCGATGCAAAGCTTTATTTTTAAAACAGAAATATATGTAAAAACTGAGAAAAAGGTCAGTACAGTGAACACATTTTTTTCCATGTGGCTCTTTCCCAGTCATTACACAGTTGTTGACTTTTCATAGTGTTGTGAATGCAGGGTAATATTTTGTTCCTGACTCTTGGCCATCATTAGTGACCATTGTTTATTATACTGAGCCTTACGGCCCTGATTGGCACGTAGGCACTCCTAAATGGCCTACTTTTTAATGGGCTTTGTGCAGTGAGTACGTCCCTGCCTCTCCCCATTGCTAGTTGGTGGACTTGGACATGTTTAGGTGCCGTGTATGCCATACCCTACTCCCCCCAGGTTTTTTTTCTTTTTTTCTTTTTTAAAGATTTTATTGGGGCAGAGGAACAGGACTTTATTGGGGAACAGTGTGTACTTCCAGGCCTTTTTTCCAAGTCAAGTTGTTGTCCTTTCAATCTTAGTTGTGGAGGACACAGCTCAGCTCCAGTCCAATTGCTGTTGCTAGTTGCAGGGGGCGCAGCCCACCATCCCTTGCTGGAGGCGAGGAATTGAACTGGCAGCCTTGTGGTTGAGAGGACGCGCTCCAACCAACTGAGCCATCCGGGAGGCAGCTCAGCTGAAGGTGCCGTGTTCAATCTTAGATGCAGGGGGCAGAGCCCACCATCCCTTGTGGGACTCGAGGAGTTGAACCGGCAAACTTGTGGTTGAGAGCCCACTGGCCCATGTGGGAATCGAACCGGCACCTTCGGAGTTAGGAGTATGGAGCTCTAACCGCCTGAATCACTGGGCCGGCCCTCCCCCCAGCTTTTAATAGGGGTTGAACTGCAAAACTTTTTGCTAGAGTTGTATTAACTACCAGTAAGTAGGTAAGTTCACAGTGAATGAAGTTCTCTGTCACGTGGCTTTGAGAATGTCCTGGTAGCTCAAAGGCATTTTAAGAAGTACAGTATATTAGTTCTCAGCATTTTTCTCCTTGGTTGAGATTACTGAGGCCTTTAAAAATAGATACTTTAAACCAGTAGTTTTTGAGAATAGTAAAATGAGGGAGGGCTGCCTTTTGCAGGAAATGAGGGCCGGTTGTGTGCCAGGGCCTATTTTGCACATATTGTACAAAATCTCTTGCCCCTGGCTTTTAGCATGTAGTATCTTCTTTCTTCCTAAATGCCTACCCTTTAATAATCATTCCTCCTATCTGTACTTGCCTTCTTGAAGAATCTTAGGTGAAAAAACTAAACATTTTTTTGAAAATAAACTTATTTTAGAATAGTTTCAGATTTACAGAAAAGTTGCGAAGTTACCGTATGCTCCTCACCCAGTTTCCCTTTTGTTAAATCTTAACATTAGTATGATTTATTTGACTCAACTAATGAACCAATATTGACACATTATTACCTATACTTTATTTGGATCGACTTAGATTTTACCTAATGTCTTTCTGTTTCAGGATGCCATCTAGGTTACCACATTACATGTAGTGAGCAATTTTTAAAATCTTGTAATTTTTGAGGCATGTGTTTTTTATATAAAGTGCAGTGTGATAGTTAAAATTTTAATTAAAAAAAAAGAGAAAATGAAGAACCATCCATAATCTTAGCACCTGATATTAACCACTATAAACTTTTGTATTCTAGCTTTTCTTTTAATAAAAATGGGTCCATATTATATGCTTCCCCCCATGCTGTTATGTGATGAACATTTTCCTGGTTCATTTAGTTTTTTATTAATGTTTGCTTTATATTTAATTTGTCCATTCTTCTAATCCTTTGTTAGATTTTAAAAAAACTGTTATTGGTAATGTTTCAAGGACCAGCTTTGGATCTAAAGCCAAGATTTTAAATGAGGCGTTTCCCTCCCTTATATTTTGTATTAACTTGGGAACTATTCTTGTATATATATGAGGGATGTGTGTTTATGCTTGTGGCAGTCTATGGGAAGAGTCGGAAGGCTCCTTGTGTCTTACAAGGTCCTGCATGGTCTGGCTCTTGCCCACTCTCTGATGTCATCTATAATGCTTCTTTCTCCTTTTACTGGTTCTTCTTGCTGTCTGGAATGCTCTTCTAGATTTTACGTGGCTGTATCCTCATACATGAAGTCTTGGCTGAGATGTTACTACCCCTGAAAGAGCCCTTACTTGGTCACCCTATTCATAATAATTTCTTTTATCTGATAGGAACATTTCACCTGCAAGTAATAGAAAACTTGACTAACAGGGCCTTAAGCACATGGAGTTGATTTTTCCTCATAGAACGTGTTCAGCTAAACAGTGGTCCCAGTGAGGACCAGGCTCTGTGTGTTTCTCCTCTGCTGTTCCTAGCAAGTGGTTCTCTTGGATACCAGAAATTTTCATGGCTTGAAGTCACTATGCCCATCACATTCGAGGAAGGAAGGAGGTCAGGAGGTCTTTTTCAATCCAGAAAGCAAAGGTACTCCTGGAGAATGCCTCTTATTGGGGAGAAGTAGGTCATACCTCTGGCAAAAAAAGAAAAAAAGTAATGGTATTTTTGTACAAAGATAGGTTTAGACCACTGGCTTACATTCTTCTGATCTTCAGTCAATGATAGAAACGCCTTACTTTGCATCACTGGTATGTGTGTAGATAATACTGTGTATGTCTACATAAATTTCACAAACAGTACTTAATCTTTATGTGTGCAGCTGTTGTCTTTTTTTAAATTTTATTTTCTTATTAGTTTCAGGTGTACTAAACCACATAATGATTATACATTTACATCCCTCACAAAGTGATAACCTATCAAGTCTGCTACCCGTCTAACATTGTACATAGCTATTTCAATACCATTACGTGCTGCTATTTTCTGTTTTCTGTTTTATTTCATTTGAAACTTTTGGTTATGACCTTTAAGTCTGAGAAGTCTTAACTTTTTTTTTGTGGTATGGACTCTAGCAGTCTGAAGCTGTGGAGTCCTCAATAAATATTTTTAAACTCATAAAATAAATGCATAAGACAAAAACCCAAATACATCACAATGTTGAAATCTAGCTCAAACTAGTTGTTTAACTAGTTTGTTGTATAACATGATCTAACAGCTGTTCAAAGGAGGGATGGTATAAGCGATATTTTGAGGTGTCTGCCACAATTGTAATGTGATACGATAATATGTACCTGTGATTTCTCGGTGCAAAGTCAAAGGTACTGTCATTAATGTGATTTGTTGCTCATTCATGATAGAAGGGAATGTTATGTTTCAATTAGAGGTTAGTGAAATTATTATTTTTTTAATCTAAGTTCATGAACTCCTGATTATGAACCCTTGGTATAAATTGATTGATTTCAAGGCTGTCTGTCAGTTTGCAGTTGAGAAAAAGACTGGCTTTAGCCCCATCATGACATATCGCCTAGGGCCAGGGGGGTAGCCTACTTTCTCAGAGGTGAAGGGATTTGTACTTCCTCTAAGTCAGGATTTTAAAAAAAATTTTTGTAAGAGTTTATTTGATCCAAACTGATAGCATGCTGAGATGCAAGATCTCAAGTGCTGCAAAGGCAGGATTCTTTTAGCAGGGAAGAGAGAGGTGGGGTAGATGGAATTTGGGTAGGGAACACTATCTTCTACCTTCTCCCCCATCTTTATCCTCTCTCCTGATTGCTTAATTTTCTTCAAGGTACTATCTAATATTATTTGCTGTTTTTCTGCCTTCTCAGTAGAATATGAGTTTTGTGAGGGGAGACACAATGCAAATGCTGAAAGAATTGGTTATCATTAACTTGATTTTTTATTTTAACTTGGTGGTTAATTACATTTCATTTTAAGGTTTTCTTAAAGCAGTAGTTCTGATTTATAAGAACTGTGCCCTTTGCACAGTTGGAATGCAAACATGGTCTACATAACCGTCTTGGATATCTATCTATCCCTCAGTCTTTAGGTTTTGTTAAAAAGTTTTGTTAAAAGGTAAACTGGTGTTTTTGGATCACAGGGCTTAGTGAGTCCTAGAAGAACTTCTTGGGAACAGGTAAGTGATACTATCCATGTTGGACTTAATTAGTGTGTTGTTTGCTTTAGAAAAAGTCATAATGCTTAAATTCATCCAACATTAGGTATAGTGGACCGTAGTGGTAAATGTCAGTTCCTGTGTAAATACTTGTGGTTTTTGTTTTATTTCTTTATTTTTAGTCCCTCCCCCCACCTTTTCCCTCCGTCCCTCCCCTCCTCTTTCTCCCCTCCCCCCACTCTGGTTCAAGCCGTTGTTTCTCAGTCTAGTTGTGTAGGGCACAGCTCCCTGACCCAGGCTAGTATTATGAGCCTTGTGCTCTGAGGCAGTCAGTTGCAGGTCGCCTGTCCAGTCGCCTGTCGGCCGCTCACGGCAGTTCTCGCTGGTTGCCAGCCCGGGCAGCCCAGCTCCAGGGAGAGTCGTTGTTCACAATCTGAGCTGTAGAGGGCGCAGCTCACTGGTCCATGTGGGAATCGAACCGGCGACCTTGGCATTAGGAGCATGGCGCTCCAACCACCTGAGCCACCGGGCCGGCCCAGTTTTCATTTATTTTTATATTTAATGGCAATGCTGAGAAACAAAAACCTATTGACTTTCTAACCAGTGTAAGGATTGTGGCGAAACTGTCATTGCTTTCCAATAGAGAATAGGAACATGTGGTGTAAGTAGTAAAAGAAATCAGATTGTCAGTGAGGTTTAGTAATTGCATTAAAAAATGCACTCCACTATATTTAGGAGTCTTACCATTCTTAGCAGATGATGAATATTTGTTTTTAAAATGTCATTTGGTTTATATACCTCCGCATACCTGTTGGAGGGAAGAGTCTGGCATATCAAACATTATTTGTTGGTGTATTTGAAGGAACAGATGTAAGGTTTCCATTTTTGTGCAGTAGTTTGAAAGACAGGCAACATTTTCTGAGCAAAATAGAATTTTTAAAAATAGCTTTATTGGGATGTAATTCATGTGCCAAACAATTCACCCGTTTAAAGTGCACAGTGTTTTTAATATGTTCACAGAGTTGTGCAGCTATCACCACTATCTAATTTCAGAATATTTTCCTCCAAAAAGAAACCCTGTACTCACTGGATCTAGTATAAACTTTTAGGTTAAGTTTTAGAATTGACAATTCTGTTTTGATGTGCTGTCTTCAAAATTAGTTAAAATCTTAAAAATTCCTCCCCTCCAAATTTTTGCACATTGTGTCTAATGGTACTACAAATGGAAACTACCTATTTGGATTTCTCCTCCCTTTTGGCAATTTGACTTACTGTTTCTACTTAAAATTATTTTTATTTGAATTTAAACATCCTGTTAACTATAAAATACGCTTATTTGTTGGCTGTGACAGTGTCACTTTAAGCAGGCTGGATAGGAAACTGTTCTTGGAAGATGCCAGAGTCACTTCAGAACCAGACCCAGTGGTGGTTCTACTTGTCAGGGAGCACATTACCAGTTCTTTTTGATATTCCAAAGTTGTAGAAGTCCAGCTAACAGGTGAAAATTCAGTTTGTGATTGGTTCTTACAAACTTCTTTTCATTTTTTTATTACTTAAAAGTTTATATGGAATGTTTGTTTTAAAAGACCTACTAGCACTTTCTGCATTATATTTGGTATGCAATTTGGCTGAGTTTAGGTATGAATTACATATTGGGGGGTGTCTTTTGTCATTTCAGTTGTTAAGGTGTTTTTCAGGCTTTCTTCTCACATCCATCTTCAGCTATTTCCTGTTCGTTCGTTAGTTCGTTGGTTCATTTGTTCGTTTGTTCATTCATTCATTCATTCATTCATTCATTCATTCATTCATGTCCCTAGGCCTTTCTGAAGCTGTTTCTGTGTCTGAAATGCCCCCTTTGCCTTTCATTCCCAAGGGCTCCCTTTTCTCCTGGGCAAAAAATACCTTTTTATCCATAGAAGTTTTTGTATTTCCATCTCCCTCAGAGCTGGGTTGTTCTTCTATTATAGCACTTAAAGTAGTAATATATTGCCGTTTACTCCAATTATTTGTTACAGTGTGGTCTTCCATTGGTCTGAGCCTCCCAGCTTTCCTTTAAATCTTGCATGCATCACCACTCTCTGCTCACTTCTGAGTTGTCTTTGAAAGAGGGCCAAGGCTAGTCAGTGTCTCTGCACAGCACAAGATGGGCTCTTCCTTAACCCTTTGTCACTTCTAACTTGCTCTTCTGGTAGTGTGATTCTTTTTTTTCCCCAGGAGAAACTTAACTGGCCTGTTTTACATTTTGGAGGTGGAGGTGTGGCGGAACCTTCTCTTTCTACCTTTCCCTCTAGTTTATTTTGATTATTTTTCTATCATTTGTGGGTGAGAAATGATTGAGCATAGAGATTTGTTGAGTTCTCTCTTCTTTTACTGCTACTAGAAGTGGGTACTTAACTTGCATTAGACATGTTTCACCTTAATATTTTTCACTTTTAAATTTCAGTGAAGGATGGGAAAAGAAGATACTACATGTTTATGGTTTCTTTATTGATGTTAGTGTTACTCAACAGTGCTTTTTGGTACAGTTTTTAGAGTGGAATCCTTTAGTGACACTGTGTTATCACTTAAATATGGTTTTTTGTTTTTTTAATTTGTAGTTATATGAAGCATACTACAAATGGAAAGTCGTAAACTGAATTTTGTGGATATGAATTTATCCCTTTAAAGGGCAGGCAATCTATTAGAAAATTGGTGTGAGAGTCAGGAGACCACTAATATGATTTCTTAACCTTAGTCCCTTGAACGTAGATGAATTTCCTTTGAGTCTCTCTTCTGTTAAATATGAGTAATATTTGTTCTTGCTGTGATTCTGGGGTTGTTACGATTAAAGAGAGAGACGTGTTAGAAGAATGCAGAGTATTTTCATAGAACAACAGTACATACAAACTTAAGTTTTTGATATTGGAGAAAATAATCTATGAATGAATCAGGTTTAAAAGAGCAGCCATCTCAATTTGGAGGCATAAAAAGCAAAGTAAGACTTTAAATAAAATCAAACATTAATTGGGCACTGGGTTAACTAGAGCTATTACTTGAGATCCGCTACCCAGGTGTATCGAATAAAATCTTTAAGGACAGAATCAGGCAACTGGGCCTCAGGAACAATGAACTGAAACCAGCAATTCAGATACTCTTACCTATGGTCTCTACTCTGTGCCTCTTTATTTATCTTTCTCTCTCCAGACTGCTTCCTAATGTGGCTGTGTTAAACAACCATTATAATGCCAGACTTGACACTTGACAATCTAACACTTAACAGTCTTGTGGAAGGACTCTGATTGGTCCCATCTTAGGTCATTTGTGGAGTCCTGAACCCTAGTTAACTTGTGGTAAGTGTTATGGGATATGGGGGGGTTGTCATGTAGTATGTGACCGCTTCACTGGATCTATGGAAAATTTAGTTGGTAGAGAGAGAGCAGATGTTATATATAACATATTACAAATGTTTGTCTAATACACGTAGTTTCTTTTAATGCTAAATTTTTATTTTAATGCTGTGCACCTGCATAATTACACATACTTAATATACAACATTTACAATATAAGTAGGGAATTTCTTAGAGAAAATGAGACTGCAAATACTTTATTACACTTGTAGTAGTATGTTATACTTGTAGTAGCACCTAATGTCTAATACTGCAAAATGCCATGGAGCTCTTCAGAGTTGTAATATGCAGAGACAATGAGAAATTTAAGGCAAGAAGATTGTGTAAAACTTGAGTAAACAAGATTTCAGGTGAACTTTGTGGGGTTAAGTGCAAGCTAATGATTAGGGGGAAATCAGTCTAAACCTTGCTGACGGATAGTGAATGCTGAGTTAATTGCCAGGTGAAAGTATTTTTGTATGGTGGAAGTATGCTTGCTTTCCAACTATGGGATTTTTTAGTTATCTTTCTGCTATTGATTTCTGTTCATTGTGGTCAAGGAATATGCTGTGAAATGTGGTATCATGTTGCACACCTGAAGCAAATGTACTGGTGTGTCTCAGTTAAAAAAAGCGTCATATAAAAAAAAGCGTCATATACAAAAAAGGAACATGTGCTGTTTAATTTCAGTTCTTCACATTTATGGACTTACCTTATGAGGCTTGTATGTGAATAGCTCTTGTCAATATATGTGTGCTTGAAATGAGGACGTATCTGCAGTTGTCCGTTAAGTCTGTTGAGAACAGTGCTCAAATTATCTGTATCCTTTCTAATTTATTTTTTGGTTGTCTTCTTAATACCAGTTACTGAGAGCAGTGTTTTAGAATTCACTCTGGATTTGTATTTTGAAAAATTTTTGTTACAGAGTTTAAAAAACTAATTAAGAATTGTTATCTTTCTTAATTGAAAGTTTTGTCATTATGAGGTAAACTTTTTAAAATCTCCAGCAGTGTCTTCTTAAAAAATTTGTAAATTCAAAAAATTTTTTTGACTAATATAGCTACACCAACTTTCTTTTGTCTAGTGTGTGCATGCTGCTTATCCGTCTTGTTTCTTTCTGTGTCCTTGTGTTTTAGATCTGTCTCTCGGAGTTGAAGTCTTTTAAAAACCAAGTTTGATAGTCTTAGAGTTTTACCATTTTATTTTCTAATTTGTTGCTTTCATTTGAATTTATTATTTTTAATAGAGGTATGAATCTAGTCTTTGGTTCTTTTAGAAATGAAAACGCTATATCTAACAAGGTCTATAATTTACCAAGCTCTTGAACTTTAAGGTATTGTTGTCATTTTACTTTAATCTAGATAGTATAATTTTATAGAGTTAATGTTCATTTACATTTATCTGGATGTTTGTCACCTTTATTTCTTCTTGTATCTCAGTACTGTATCTGGGGTCACTTTTCTTTTTATTGCTGGTGGAAAACTATCAGATTTTATCTGACAAAAACTTTATTCTTAAGAGATAACTTGCAGTTGGTGTAGAATTCTCAATTGGCACCTATCCTTACTATGCTGAAGAAAATATAATTCCACTGTCCTTTGTTGTTGCTGAGAGGTCAGCTTATATATAGCCTAGCAAAAAACAATGATCTCCCTCCCTTTACCCTGTAAGATTTTCTCTCTCTTTGGTACTTTGTAATTTCATTATGACATGTCCAGGTGTAAATGGCTTTTTATTTATTTTGTTTAGGATTATTTGGGCCCCTTGAATTTATGGGTTGGTATCTTTAACCAGCTCTAGAAAATTTCCAGCCATGAAATGTTTA
This sequence comes from Rhinolophus ferrumequinum, assembly GCF_004115265.2. Taxonomy (NCBI): domain Eukaryota; kingdom Metazoa; phylum Chordata; class Mammalia; order Chiroptera; family Rhinolophidae; genus Rhinolophus; species Rhinolophus ferrumequinum. The sequence continues at coordinate 8,109,105 of NC_046291.1, forward strand.
GACAAGCCTCATGTCTTCATTCGTATACTTCTGAAATTCTGATTAAGTGTATGTTTGATCTTCTCACTTTATCCCCTGTATATCTTTATTTTTAATCTTTCGGCCTTTCTGTGCTGCATTCTGCATAATTTCTTCTATTCTGTAATAATTTCTTCTACTTTGTCTGCTTTGCTAACTTTCTTCTTTGTCTAATGTGCTGCCAGACTTTTGATTCTTTCTCAAATCTATGTCACTTTTAGTAGTTCATCTGTTTTGTTTCAGCTTTTTCAAGTTTGTCCTTTATATCTTTAAACAGTGAACATTTTAAGATTTGTTTCATAATTCTAACATTTGAAAGCTGTGTGACTGTTGTTTTTGCAAGTTCTTGTTCATGGTGCTTTGGTTACTTACGTGTTATCTGTGTGCCGTTCATTGTCCTTTGTTTATATTTGTAGAATTCTCCGGAGGTCTGGAATGAAGGTGCCTTCATTCAGAGAAGATATACTTTGCGTCTGTCACTTATTTGGGTGCTCTAAGACCTTGCTATCTAAAGTGTATTCTCACACTGGCAAGGGAGCTTTTTAGAAAGGCCGCACCTCGGGTCTGGTCCCATCCAGTGTTTTAAGAAGAATCTGTGTTTTAACACGATCCCCAGGTGATTCTCAGGTATACTAAACATTGAGCAGCACTGCACTAGGAGATTGGTAAGATTTGAAATACCCTGGCTTGAAGTGTTTTGTCATCCAGATTATTCAAAATATGGCTATAAATCTTTGCCAGGCATGTACAGATTTTCAGTTATAGGTTTTCTTTTCCTTCTTTTTTTTTCCCTTCTGATATCTCCCTTTGTCCCCCTCACTGTTTAGCAACGAGGTGACTGGCTTAGCTAACAGTTGGGTGGGCTGGAAATTAGGCATGCATCTGGTCCTCTTAATTTTGAAGGTGATTTATTTATTTATTTATTTTGCTTCATGAGTTGATAAAGACTAACGAAAGTTTGAAATAAGATTAGGTTCTTGAGTAGTTTGGGTTTGGAAAGTAGAGAGGGAAGAGCTTCAAACAAATGGTCAACATCATTAGTCATTGGGGAAATGTAGAGTAGAACAACTATTTACTACTGCACACCCATCAGAAGAGCTAAAATTTAAGATTGACACCACCATATCTTGGTGAGGGTTTGGTGCAACTGGAACTTTTATAATTATTGATAGGACTGTAGAATGGTATAGCTGCTTTGAAAAAAGGTCTGGCAGTTTGTTTAAAAATTAATCATAATCTTCCTGATGATCTAATGATTCTACTCTTAGTATTTACTCAAGACAAATGAAAGCATATGTCTGTGGAAAGACTTGTAGAAGAATGCTTGCAGTTGCTTTATTTATAATGGCAAAAACCTAGAAACAGTCCATGTGTCCATCAACAGAAGAATGGGTAAACAAAATGTGATATACTCATAGTCAAAGAAGCTTGATACAAAAGACTATGTATACTCTGGGGTTCCATTTATACAAAATGGTAGAAGAGGTAAAACAAATCTCTGGTCAGAAACATTAGAACAGAACAGTGCTTTTAGAATGGGAGGAGAAGTACAGGGATTGACTAAAGAGGAGCCCAAGGAAACTTGGGTGGTGTTCTGTATCTTGATAAGGATTTAGGTTAACATGTGTATGCATTTGTGAAAACTCATTGAGTTTTATAATTAAGATTTGTATGTTTCACTGTACGTAAATTTAACTGAAAATAAAGCAGTTTGAACACTAGTTAGTGATACACACAAAATTTAATGATGTCTGCAGCTTACTTTGAAATGCATCAAAAAGGATGGACGTTCAGGGATGCATAGATGAGTAGATATGGGTACATACATGATAAAGGAAATGTAACACTTATAAAAGCTAGGTAATGGAGTTATAGGTATTTATTGAACAGTTCTCAAGGTTTTTTATATTTTGAAAATTTTCATAATTGTTTGGGAAGGCAGTGTGAGAAAGTAAAAAAGGAATTAAAATGGAAATTTAGAAAGGGAATTGGATTTGTACAACTAGGCTGTTTTTACAGATTTTGTTCAATTTATATTTGTGCCCATTTTAAGAAGGATGGTAATTGTAGTCTTACTGATGTAAATATGGCTTTTATTTATTTTTTGTATTTCATCACTATTCTGAGAAAATTTTCAAGGCCAGAAAGCTTGAGAATCACTGGTCCTTATTTAGTGTGTCAAAGAATCTGTGGAGCTCATGTCATTGCTGTCTTTATCCACTTATATAAACATAAGTGAAAGATCCAGTGCTCAATTTAGGAGAAAGACTTGGTAGTATATTTAAAGCTGCTGGTCCAACTATGTAGATTAACTTAGTTTTCAATGTATTCCAGTACATCTTAGCAATGTTTAAGGCACTGTTAGTCTTAAGATTTAGCAAAAGGCCTGAAGCATAAGTCTTTTGCCAGAATGGAGTGAAGTGTTGAAATGATCCATCCTCTGGAGTTCACTGTTATGTGGTTGCATCTTGTATCATCGGAAGACGGTGCCCAACTTCTTATAATGTATGAAGAAGGAATTCTGCACCTCAGGGACTCGAAATAGAACCAGGGGAAGAAGTACAGTGTAGAGTTACTGTGGCTACTTCTCAAATAGTGGAAAACAGGGTTTGTTTTCTTTTATATCTTCATCTCTGAAAGAAAGAGACAATGTTTTCTTTGATAGTCTCACACTGTGGTAGAGTTGGGAAACGATTTAAAGGATGAATTAATAAAATGCAGGTTGATACACTTAGGTCAAGGATGATTTGCTCTATATCAATGAGAAAAAGCTTAATTTTTCTCATTTCTGATAAAAGTGATATCTCTATAAACATAGTTTTTTAAAAAAACAAGTGGTGAGTACTCTTTGAAAACAATCAAAAGCAACAGTCTCCTTCCCCTTTCAAAAATAATAACGTATATTTGAGTGCTTATTCTTTTCATAAAAGACTTTTATTATGGAGGATTTCAAACATATACAAAAGTAGAATTGCATAATGAATCTCAGTGTACCTGAGACCCAGCTACATACACCATCAACTCAGGCCACTCTTGTTTTTACATATACTCTTACCCCCACCCACCCACCCTAATTATTTTGAAGCAGATTTTCAAGCAGTGGTTGCTTGATCTGTAAGTGTTTCAGTCTGCTTCTGTAAAAGAGAACTCTTTTTAAAGACATATGCTAATACCATAATATAAAAATATAGTTCATTAGTATCTGTAAACACCCACTGTTCACATTTTCCATATTTGCATTTTTGTTGATATGTTTCTTAAAACTTAATATGCAAGTTTTTTCTCCTTTTCCCCTTGCAGTTAGCTTACTATATTTTTTAAGTGTTCTACTTACAGTTAATTTTCATAACTTAAGCATAGTTGTCTCCATTTTATAGATGAGGAAACTAATAAACCTTTGATAGGCAAAAAAATTTCTTCAAAGTAACCTGGTTTATGGTGGAGCAAGATTTTGAATTGACTCAAGAAATAGGTGCTCTTTGTCACTTCCCCTCTCCTTCACTATTAACATTTTTGTGTATTTTTATAGACTTTTTTTTTCCTATGCTTACACAGACAGATACGCAATTTTTTCCAACGCTTCTTTCTTATCTTTCAGGTCTCAGCTAAAATATCTCTTCGGAGAGATATTACCTGATACCTTAACCAAAAGTAGCTTTTCCTTTACCCCTTCCTGTTATTCTCTACTTCTTCCTATTTTTTCCCTATTCCATCTTTCATGGCTTTTATCACGATGTGCAAATAGCTTGATTATTTTCTGTCTTCCCAATTGAACGTAACCTTCATCGAGGCAAAGATTATGCCTATAGATGCAGGAATTAAGGATGTCCTGCCCTTCTGTATCACTGTGGTATATACAAATTGCCCTTTGTTTTTAAGGACCTCTACAATCGAAGTATGCCGTGGAGTTGCCGGCAATGTGCTTATTGAACCATTCCCCTCCTGAGAACATTTACATTTACGTCTTCAGTTTTTCCACTGTGACATACTGCAGTGAGCATCCTGATTACATATACCATTGCATATTTGTACAAATGTTTCTTTAGGTTAGATTCTTAGAAGAGCCTAGAAGTGGAATTGCTGGATTCTAAGGACATGAATGGTAGTTTTTAATTATGGGATGTGGGAGAGTCATGCAAAAGATTGCAGAGGATTAGGTGATACGTAATGAGAGCCAAAAAACAAGAAAGTGTAAACCTGTGTCAGTTCTCAAACCTAACTGATACTAGAATAATATAATGGGTTTTAAAGCAAAGTTTAACTTTCCCATACCCCCACTCTGATGGGGCCCAGGCAGCAGTCAGTGTTAAAAAAAACCTGTATGTTTTTACATGTTCTTGCTTAATACAGAGGCAGTCATTAGCACCTATTTATTTTAGGTAAGAATGCTACTATTTGTAAAATACGGAGTCTGTAGAGTATGACATTTTAAATGTGGGGTTTTTTTTGTTCTTTTATCTTTTGAAAAAAATATTTTCTGAGAGTAGTATTTTCAGTCCACAGTTGAGAATCATGTATGTAGAGGGCCAACGTAAGTTACATGTCTTTTTTTGACTGCGTAGGTGGTGGGCATCCCTGACCCCTGTATTGTTAAAGGGTCAACTGTGTTTCTGAATAAGAGTACAATTCCTATGTCATATATTGTCTTAAACAAAAATTTGGCATTCTGCACTGTTTTTCTTGTGTTAAAGTTATACTCTTATCTTTTCTCCCCAACTTTGAATTAGATTTCACAGCTTTCTCAGCAGTAACAGGAACATGCATTGAAGAAAATACTCTGAAAGCATTGCCTTATTATGTGTGTGTCTGTGCTCTAAAGGTCACCAAACAAAATTGTTTTTGTATGTAGGTACTGTGTTTCCCCGAAAATAAGACCTAGCTGGAACATCAGCTGTAATGCATCTTTTGGAGCAAAAATTAATATGAGACCCGGTATTATATTATACTCAGTCTTACTATTATATAAGACCCGGTCTTATTTTAAAATAAGACCGGGTCTTATATTAATTTTTGCTCCAAAAGATGCATTAATGCTGATGGTCTGGCTAGGTCTTATTTTTGGGGAAACACGGTAGCATCTTTCTATAATCTATAGGATACTACGTATTTTACTTTCAGTAACAGTGAGTCTTACTTAGTAGGCATCTCTCTGTCCCTCGGTGGAAGGAGGCAATTACAAATCATTCTCCCCTCTCAATAGCTCTTTCCTTTTGATAATCACTATATCTAATACTGGTGTTACCAGGTCTTCATAAGGAAGAATTTAAGAAAAGCTCAAATAAGCGTTAGATTACAGTATTATAAAATTTAGAGTTGAATTTTTAGAGACTATGTAGTCCAATAACTGTTCCCTCTTGTCTCTTCATTCCTGGGTAGGTAGAAAAGAACACTTTTAAGAGGTTGTACTAAAAATGCTAGTGATAGGCTGACCTTCTACGTAGCCAGCAGGATTGAGACCTGTTAAGACTGGGTCTATGAGCCATCTTTGACGCATGAGCTAAAAAGTTGCTGAGATTTTAAGAAGAAAATACTCTGAAATGCAGTTAGTATTCTGAAGGATTATACAAGTTGTGTGACCTAAGACGGGATTTATATTAAGGAATGAGTTGCTCTATATTTTAGAAGTAGTTGGGCTGGGCGGGGCCGTTATTTGTTTGTGATAAATTGATTGATCATATTATAGTGCTCTACAAAATAGACTTTTGGTGCCAGTTACAGACACAACATTTCTGGCTGATTCAGTATCTGTCATTCTCTATAGTCTTGTGTTTTAGGCAGTAAGAATTTCATTTTCTTGAAGTTTGGTTTGGAAACAGTTTGGTTTTTTTAAAAAAACAGGAGGGTTTTTTTTTTTTAATGTACATGTATCTGGGACATGGAAATGTTTGAAAGTAATCAGTTTTTGAATTTTTCTCCACTTTTTAATGATTAGATCACATGATTTTAAAAAAATGAAAATGAGAAAAGAATCTGCTAAAATTTGCTAATATTTTATGTATTTTTTCTGGTTATTTTTATCCACTGTCATCTTTTCTAGAGTTAAAATTACAGTATACATTAATTGTTTAAAGATTTTTTTTGAATAGGGAAATAACATACATGATTAAAAACGTAAAAGGCCTCGAAGGGTCTTGTTCTTCCAAGGGAGCTGATTTAAATAGTTTTTGTAATGTATTCTCTATTGATAATATTTAAGCCAGTGATTATTTGCATATATAGTAATGTATGTAAATATATCATATTCTGTGCCCAGCATTCTTTACCTGCATTTTTCTTAACAAAATCTTGACAAGGGTTCCATTTTTAGTGCATACAGCATTTTCCTTCTCATTGCAAAGTTAAACAGAACTCTTAAGGTTGTCTTCTTCTCATTTATAACGTGCTTTTTAAATCGTGCAATAGTATTTTTCCTTCTGCTTCTGTTATTAACCAGGTTCTCCCTTTTTGTCTCCCTTCAGTTGTTCAGAACATCTTTGTACTAAATTCGAATTGCTTCCTCTGCCCTGTAGTTAATTTTCAGTTTTGCTTTTGGTTTATTTTTTCCCTTTGAGCAGAATAGATCATCTTGGTAGAAAGTCATTTGTGGTACTTTTTGGTTGGTGGTTTATAGTCATTGTTTGCTCAGCTGATGTTAATTTTGGAGTTGCCATTTCCCTTAATGGCTTCTCTTCTGATTCTGGAGGTACTTTGATCTTTTTTTGCCCTTATTCCACAGATCTTCATGTTTTGTTTTGTTTTTTAAGGAACAGGTCATTGGTAGGAACCTTTAAGATTATCTTACCATTTTCTTTTATAAAATTCTGTGGTCTTTACCTCTTTCCTGGTTTTGGTACAGCTTTTATTGTTATCTGGCAATTTTTCCTCTGTAATTTAGGGTACAGCCAGCATTTCTCTAGTTTTATTGTAAGTGGGGTTTTATTCTTTAAGCATTCTGAAATTTTAAAAATTTTGCTTGATTTCCTGGAGGGAAATAAAGAGAGGCTTTAAAATTACCCTGCTTTGGGCCGGCCCGGTGGCTTAGGTGGTTAGAGCACGGTGTTCATAGCATCCGGGTCGCCGGTTCGATATCCACATGGGCCAATGGGCTGTTCCCTCCCCAACTAGATTGAAGGCAATAACTTGACTTGGAGCTGATGGGTCCTGGAAAAACACACTGTTCCCCCAAAAAAAAATTAAAAAAAAATTACCCTGCTTTCTCCTCTTTCTAGGCTTGCAATAAAATGCAGAAACCTTTTGAATCAAGTGTGCTTAGGCTAAGAAATATTGGAGTCTTTGTTATGTGCTAATTAATGTATTAACAGAGACAACTGTGAATCAAGTTCTGTTGAACAAGAAAAAGGACATTTCTAAGAGAGTTACAGCACAAATAGTATAGATGTAATTGCTTGGCTTAATACTCAAAAGAATAATATACTTTGTGAAAATAATGCCAAAATTAATCTCATTGACCCTTGCCAGATGGCATATAAAGTAGATACTCAAGGCATGTTACATTGTAAAGTGTGGATGCTGGCATCAATTTGTGTGCCCCGTGTTGAATTTAGTTGTTAAGTATTGGGTGATACTTGAAAGATCAAGTGTTTGCTGTAAGCACTTTAGTTTTTAATTTGCAGTTTGTAAATGAAGGTATAATATAACAGTTTTTCAGAGTTTAGATTCTGGTGGTTCAGTTGTTTTCTATTTCCACCTCTGTAAATGTATTAAGTGTCAACAGATCAATAAACAGACAGTGATTGAATTCATGTTTTGAAGTAGAATGACATGATGGAAAGTATGATTTTACTGTTCCTGAGTAAATGTATGCTGTGGAGCAGTTCACACTGGATGAGAATTTTTTCTTATATAAATAATTGCACCAGGTGTGGATTTGGCACTTAAAGTTTATGGTTTCTACTCTCATGTAGGTTCTTCATGCGCTGGGCCGTCCTCCTTGCCCATGTTCTCTACTAGGTAACTGTTTTCTGCTAGGTAACTCGTTGAAATCTTCATTCTCTCTTGCTTTTCTCACACCTTTATCACAGGTTCAGTCAAGGCAGTCAAGCTCATCCTTGCTGCCATTGGTCCTCTTGCCTTGGAGATTGACGTACCTTTCTTATCTAAGGCTTATGCTATTAATTCTTTTTTCTTCCCTGTAGGATCTTAGTAAAACCATACCTTATTTCCAGCCCGTTTCTTTCAGTAATTCTTTTCCTTACATAAACATGCTTAAGACTTATTTTTTTAAAAAAACAAAAATCACATATACTCCTGCATACACAGCCTCTGTCAATTCTGCCTCCCCTTACTTCCTTGGTTGTTGTCTCTTCTCTATTTCTTTTAGCCCAGCATTTGCAGAGGAGAGTTGGTGTTTCCTGTGCACTGAATTTACCCATATACTCTCCTCCCCCAGCATTTCTAGAAACAACTTGCACACGTTTCTGAATTTGATGGACACTTTTCAGTCTCCTGTGTTCTTTCTGTGCACTTGAACTCTGCCTATGCACCTTATTCCGCTTGGTGTCTGCCATACCACCTTCCTAGTTTCCCCCCCACAGTAGACATTCTAGATTAGTGGTTTCAATTCACATGCATGCTGAAGTTTGATAACCACAGTCCTAGACTTTCCTTTCTGATTGTATAGATTTTATTCTTGAAATATTTCTTGATTTCCATCTCTTTATTTCACCTTCCATTGTTGTCAGACCCTCGTGTATCCTTAGGTCTATTTGGTAGCTTAATAGTTGATCTGCCTCTTTATCTGTAGACCTTAAACCCCAAATATTTAGTTTTAGACCCTTCTTGGTAGAGCCCAGACTTATTTCTAGGTCCATGTTCTTCCCTGATCCCATGTTAAGTCCCAATGAACTAGTCAACATCCATCCCTCCATTGTGACTTTCTCTCATTTCTTTGGACCTTTCCTCACTGCTCTAGCCTTTTAAGCTGGGCCTTCTCAGTCTGCTGATGGCAAAATTAAGTCACCTCTTCTTTGTTTACAGTATTACCTTTGGGATTCTCATCATTTAGCATATTTTACGATAATTATTCATTTAAGAATTGGTCACCTAAACTAAATTTCTCAAAGAAACATAAAAGGTTTCCTATGGATAATCCTCTACGTTTGGACTGTCATTGTTCTCTAATGTTTTGACTTTTTAAAACCTATAATTATTTTTCTTTATTTGTTCAAGCATATAGCATTGCCGTAAAGAGCATGGACTTTAGGTTTGACCTGTTTGAGCACTGGTCCTGTTACCTATTGGCTTCGTGGCTTTAGGGTTAATTTAACTTACTGTGTGCCACAGCTTCAGGGTTATTTACAGTACCAATTTGTAAGGTGGTCGTGAAAACTAAATGAAAGACATTTTGCCTGGTATTTGGTAAGCACAGAATAACATTAATTACCATAACCAGTTTTTAAAAATATTCACATTAAAACCTGTATTTTCCTCAGTAAATGCTCTTTTGTAGTGTTAAAAAAATATAATTCGAAAATACTATTTTTACACATTGTAAATATTCCATCGTAATGTTGGAATGGATTTGATGCCCCTAAATTGAATTAAATGCTTGACAGATACCCATTCTCAGATAATTTACCCCTTCCCTGTGCACAGTGGCTCTTATTCTCCTAATTTCTCTACAGCACGATTTTGATAAGTGGAAAAAACTACATTTCTCCTAGTTTCCCTAATCTAAACTAATGTTTAGCTCATTAAAGGTTATCTAACCACATTGCACTATTCTGTAACATATAAATACTGAGTTTGACGTGAGTTGTAATTACTGTATTTTGCCATGTAAAAGGTGCTCCAGTGTATAATGCGCACCCATGTTTTTGGCTCAGACTTTGAGGGGAAAAAAAATGTTTCATTTGAATTCAAATTTTTGTTTGTTTACATTTAGGTACTTGATTTTGTATTATAAAGGAATTTTAGCATTTATTTTTTTAATATATTACGGTACAAGAAATTTTATGTAACAAATAATTAATAGAAACACAAGAACAGATAAAAGGTACACGAAATTTTGTGTACTGGAAACAAATTTCCGATATTTACGCATCATAGAAGGCCAAGAACTCTTCGTCATAAGTTCAAGAAAACCGATGATCATATTCCAGGGTATTATTTTGTATACGGATGTTGTTATTGATTTCTAGAGTTACACTTTTAACTCATAAGCATAAATGAAAGAATTTAAAAAGTTTTATAGATATGGAATTAGTAGTACCCATGTATAAAGCTCTCACACATTTGGGCAAAAAAGCGCACATTATACATGGCAAAATACAGTACAGTAGTACCTTGGTTTTCGAATGTCTCCGTTGACAAACATTGCGGTTTACAAACGCCCTAAACCCAGAAGTAAATGCTTTGGTTTTTGAACACACCTTGGAAGTTGAACATGTCACACGCTTCCACTAAGTGCAAGATCCTGAGGCCTAGCTGTCGGCTGTTTTCGAACGTTTCAGAACGCAAACGCGAACGGTTTTCCAGAACGGATTATGTTCGAAAACCGAGGTACCACTGTATATCATGCATACTAACTGCTAGGATTTTCTTTTTGTTTTTTAAATCTCCTTCCTAAATCAGAGTGAAATAGAAATGGTCCCAAATGGTTTTATAGGAATTTTTTTTTGGTCATTTTTTTCTCTCAAATTCCTTAGTCAGATGGTGGACCTGATGACTAACCCCCTTTCCCAGATTGGCCAGTCACTTCATTGTACTTAACAGGCACTCGTTAAATGTCAGCTGTCGTGTGTCAGGCACTATTTTAACAGCCTCATATATATTTCCCCTAATACTTAAACCCTAAAGTTAATAATATCATCTCTAGTTTAGTGGAGAAAAAAATGGATGAAAGTACGTACTTGTATGTCTTACATTATTAAGTAGTAGAGCGGGGATTTGAGCCTTCGCATTTCTGTTTTGTAGTCAGTCTTGTAGGGGATACAGAGTAGTAAGCTCCTTGTGAGCTGGGATAGCTTTGTTTGCCTCTGTATGTCAGCACCTCTCAATCCCTTGTTCTTAGGGAAGCTTAAAGTTATTCACTCCCATTTTAGACAGTCTTGTTTGAAATCCTTGCCATTCGTACTTAAGCAAGAATGACTTCTATTATAAGAAAGGATAACTTCAGTTTTATGGTGGAGTTCTTTAATATTTGCTCCTGGTGTGTTTAACTTACCATGCTTCCTCCTAAGACCTAGTCATTTCCTTCTTGATCAAGTGTTGGTAGTTATAGTCTGCAGTTTTGGAGGCCGTTCCTTGGTGCGTGTAGGCTACTTAATTTTGTAACACTTCAGTTTCCTTATTTGTAAAGTAGGAATATTAAAATGGCTTATGAGGCTCATTGGCACGTTTAAATTTTGCTTGTTTGAGAATAAACATGAATAAAGTCCTATGCAAGTTGTGTTTATTACTGTTGTTGTTAGACTCCAGTTTCATAATCTGAAGCCAAACCACGTCTCCTTGGAGGACCACATCTAAAATTAGTGGGGGACACACTGGATAAATAAAATTCACTTTAAATGTCAATTCTGAAAGCTGAAACCTTTTTGTAGACACGGGGGGATTTAAGTATGTATTAGCTTTGTAAAAAATACATCTTCGCAGTGAAAATAATACAACTTACAGTTTTTAGAGTTGCCTATCAAATAGGTAATAGGTAGGGATTACACGAATAAACATATTAGCTTGCTCTGGGGTCATTCATGACTGTTCTGGGTTATACTGCATTGGAGATTTGTCCTCCAGTCTATCAAATTTCCTTCATGTGGTAAAAATTCTGCATAAATACTAACCTTTGTAGCTATTTGACTAGGAAGAACTATGACATTCTAAAGTTAAATGTTGCAATCGATTTTTCTTGGTGTTCTGAAAGTTTTACACAAAATGAATGGTTGTTTTCTTTTAAGTTTTTTTTTTCCTAGCCTTAACCTCTCTCCTGTGATTTTGAGTTATGAATAGGAAAATCAATTTCCAAAATGTTAGCAGCTGAAATTTCCTTGAAAGAATATCCTTAAAAATTTTAAGAATGAGTTTTTAAATGTAGATTAATACACAGTTGCTTTTCCTGAAGTTCTGTTTGTCTGAAAAGCTAAATGCTTTCACCTAAAATTCAAGTGCTGTTTAACTTGAACAGTGAGTAGGTTTGTTGTACGCTTAGAACTGTGAACAGTCCTCGTGAGCTTGTTTTCAATCTTGAACATACCCATTAGTGTTTTTGTACTTTTTCTATTGAATTAAAAGTCATACATGCCATTATTTTATTTCAGTGCTTTAAGACTTAATATCAAAGGTGAAAAATCTTGGTGATTATTTTCACAGAAATGAAGATATATCCATGTTTAGAAAGGTAGTATATTTCAGGACTTGATAGGTTATTAATGGCTGGACTTAAAGCTTCTAGTTTCAATATTATGAGATAGCCAATTAAGATGGAATGTTGAATTTCTATTCATTTCAGGTTATTAAAAAAAGAATTCTAGCAATATAGTTTTTATATTAGTATAACTCACTTTTGTGTGTGTGTTTTAAATTTTAATGAATAAAATATGGTAGGCATAATTAATTGGTCAGTATGGTCCAGAATATTCACATGAGAAAGAAATCATTGAATGGTGCAAACTTCTGAGCTGTTATCTGGAGGAGTTCATTTGGCTGAAGTTGAGGTAGTGGTGATCTCTGGATGGGGGAGGGCTCCTTAGTATCAGGATTCAGAGGACGGGGTCCTCAACACATGACTTGAACTTCGTCATTTGGATTTGTCTGTAATGTAAGGTGTTGAACTTGATCATCCCTGTGGGTCCTTTCCAGCTCTGGATTTGTTTATACCTGGCAGAGGGGAGATCCTATTTTGGGAATTCAAACTCTAAAGTTTAACCAAGTCTGGCCTCCTTTTAAAGATCATCTTGTGCTTTAAAAGCAGCCATCCCTTTGATAAATAACTGTCGTCTTAGTTGCCATCTTACTCTCTTAAATCTCAAGAATTATTCCTACATGGACTATTGGCTGATAATGATTCTCGTTAATAAGCTCCGAAGATGTTGGGAGCATTATTAAGGTTACTTTGGTGTAACTACAGGTCAAACTAACCAGTGTGACATATTCATTTGAATGACTTAGCACCCCTGACATACAGTAGGCATTTAAATAGGGAAGTGGGCAAGTCAGATCTATCAACCCTGCTTAATGATAGTAAAAGCAGTAGTCACATGCTATTCTCTTGTATCTATGTTGTTTAGGGTCCAAGTGAAATAGCACTGAGATGGTATTGGAAGTAGTAAAACTTCTTGAATGAATTCTGAAATAGTCTGGCCTTTTATTTAATGGGATGCAACTGTTCTAGTGCAGTACAACCAAGAGAGCTCTTGTAAAATCCGTCTCTAATTTCTGTACCCCCTGAATCAGAATCTTGAGGGCAGAGGCTAGGCATTAATATTTTGACAAAGCTTCCCAGGTAATTGTGATGCTCACCCTTAATTAAAAACAGTATGTTTTTAATTACGTTATCTTTATAGCAAAATTCACTTTTGAAACTACATTGCTAGAAATTGAAAACTCAGGTTGACTCTAGAAATTTAAAATTGAGAAATTTAAAATTCTAGAAATTTAGAACTCAGTGGTCTTTATGGTGAAAATTTCCCCCTAATTTTATTTTACCACAAGTCTTTTTATTCTTTTGAATAAATGTTGTATGTATTGAGCCCATGCTATATGACAGGCACTGTGTTACGTGGTTTGCATGGGTTTTCTCATTTAATGCTCACAGCTGCTCTGTGAGGTTGAATTCTTTGTCCCCATTTGATAGACTGAAGCACAGAAAAGTATATGTACAAGGTCTTACAACTTGATGGTGTTGAAGTCAGGGTTCAGACTCAGCCAGAGGCAGTTTGATTGCAGAACTCTCATTTGTAATTACTGTGCTGCAGTGACCTACCTTATTGCTTAAGAGGGAAAATACTATATGAAAAACGACTTAGTTTATCTCAAACTTCAGACCCCCAGTTCTCTATCTCAAATGCAGTGAGTATTATTAACAAGATCTGTTTTATGAATCCTTCCATCAATTTTCAACGTGTAGACAATTTATAAAGATTAGTAAGTAAGCCCTTTTAATATACATACACACAGACGGGAGCTTTATACTGTTTACCCCTAACATATCTTGGGGAGCTCTTTCTATATCAGTACATTTCTCTTAATGTTTGCATAATATTTCCTTCCTTTCTAAAATTGACAGTAATTACATTAGTAATTTAAACTTTCTGACCAAAGTTTAGTGTATTAATTGATGTGGGACAGAAATACACTGTCCTTTCTACTGATGAAAGAGGTCAACTTGGAACACAAAAAGACACCCACTTTCTCCTGTTGTAGTGCATGGAATCTCTTAAAACAATCCAGTAATAGATTTAGTTATGATTAGTTTACATTTTCTTTGGCAACAGTTTCTCTGATGTCGTAGGGATCATTCCTTTCCTTCCCTCCCAGTAGAAGTAATTAAGAACTCTACTTGGAGCTTGGAGGTTTACGAAAAATTGTGATAGGTTTGATTTATGCAAATCGTAATTTTTTTCTGTGATAGTAATGTTGGCATGTTATTATATCAGTGAAAGTAAACTGATGTTCTTGAAATGTCAGCACTTTTTAATATAATTCAATTTCTTATGGAAAGATAGAAAATTCAGATTGATTCAGAACTGTACTTTGAGCTAAGTTTGTAAGTTACGCTTACAAGTACTTTCATAATTTATTATTGCTAACAACTCTGAGGCAACATAGTGATTTTACAGAAGAGGCAAACAAAATCTAGAGGTTAAGATTTTTTGTCCAGTGTCATAACCAGCACAGCTGATGTTGAAATGGAAGATATCTGGGACCATTTCTCAGTTTACTGTACTTGAATTGCTTTCTCCTCATTTTTCCATTAAGATATGATAGTTTTATGGTTTCCTTTGTATTTATGATTCCATTTGTTATTCACAGCACTACTGTGAAGTAGTTATGATGTGTCTTATTCTGTGGCTGAGGAATCCGAGGCCAGAGGTTGTGGTTTGTACAGAGGCAGACACTCTAATACCTGTTCTATCACAGGACTTGAGCCAAGGTGTTCTGACTTTAGGTACAATGCCCTTTTCTATACAGTACTAAAAATGTGGAAACAAAGATAGGATGTTTCTATTAGTGCTCTTTTTTTTTGTTGTTTGTTTTTTTTAGAGATTTTATCGGGGAAAGGGAACAGGACTTTTATTAGGGAACAGTGTGTACTTCCAGGACTTTTTTCCAAGTCAAGTTGTTGTCCTTTCAGTCTTAGTTGTGGAGGGCGCAGCTCAGCTCCAGGTCCAGTTGCCGTTGCTAGTTGCAGGGGGCGCAGCCCACCATCCCTTGTGGGAGTCGAACCGGCAACCTTGTGGTTGAGGACGCAGTCCAACCAACTGAGCCATCCGGGAGCTCAGCGGCAGCTCAGCTCAAGGTGCCGTGTTCAATCTTAGTTGCAGGAGGTGCTGCCCACCATCCCTTGCGGGACTCGAGGAATTGAACTGGCAACCTTGTGGTTGAGAGCCCACTGGCCCATGTGGGAATCGAACCAGCAGCCTTCGGAGTTAGGAGCATGGAGCTCTAACTGCCTGAGCCACCGGGCCGGCCCTTGTGCTTTTTTTTTTTTTTTTTTTTGAATGGGCATTTCCTGGGTGTTCTATGAAAAAAAATCTGTTAATTTTAGGTGCTGCCTTCTGGACCTCAATGCCTTGAATTTGGTCAATTCCTGACATTTTATAACACATTAATCAGATTTAGTTTAATAAGGCAGAGCAGCATTTGTGCAGACTACAATCAAAATGTTTACATAAAATTTCCCCCTCTTCTTTGGTGCTCTTTGTTTTCTGTGTTGTACTATGTATAGCTGATATTTTTTTCTCATCTTTTTTCCTTTTAGTGAATGGTAGTGTCTAGAAAGGGTATGTCCCTTCAAGAGAGAGGTGCCAATGTCCAACCGGCCTAATAACAATCCAGGGGGGTCACTGCGACGTTCACAGAGGAACACTGCCGGGGCCCAACCACAAGACGACTCAATAGGAGGAAGGTATGTATTTAATCGTAATTTGAAAAGGAATTGGGAATAAAAAAATATGCTTTAAAACCTCATTGTTTTTCAAACCAGAACTTGTTCACTATAAATGGGTAATTTTTTCCTAATTCATGAGCCAAGTAACAAGTAAAACTGGAATTCAAAGCAATTCTTTAGTCATTCCCCAAATATGCCAGGCTCAGAAAAATAATTCTCATTCATTGACATTATCAAAAATCTAATTTTAAGTGTCAGTATATGGAATGTCATGTTTTGTTCGCTTTCTCTTTATCTTCACTTCCTAAACACATGGTACAACACATCTTTCAATCCTTTGTGGTCCCTTCTTTATGTGTATGTTGACTTTATTTACTTTATTGAAAGGAAGCTTCATTTGTTTTAATTTAATATCTTGACCTTTGGTACTTAGCTTTTGAGGTTTTTCCTCATCTTTCTGACAGCGTGGATGCTGACAGGTTGGTGAGGCAGTCTGACTTGTCAGCACATCAGTTTTCGTCATTTTCTTAGTGATCTGGTTTTCAACTGGTCTTTTTAGTTGGAGTAGTTGAATAGGAGGTAGTGTGAAGAATCAGATGGGTTCTCTTGAATGTAAAATTCTGTGTCTGATCTATCCAAGGACTCATTTTATGTGTAAGGTACTCAGAACTTTACTTGCAAAGCCTTATTTTCCATTCCATGGGTTAATCTTGTTTAGCTTGCAATAACTAATTGCTAAATTTTCACATGATTACCCGATGCAACACTTTGAGGCATTACTGTATATATATGTATATGTGTATACACATACACACACACATATACATGTATATACGTATATATATACATGTATATGTATATATATATATATGTGTGTATATATATATGTATATTTCAGTAAATTATAAAAAAACTTTTAATGTCAAATGTGAAGAATAAACTGAAACATCTTGACGTCAGGCTATTTTAGTGGTTGAGCATGTGGCCTTTGGATTAGTACAGTTTTGTGTGCAATTTCTGCCCCTGCCATTAAATAGCTGTGTGTCCTTTAGTTAAATTTTTTAGGAAGCCTCAATTTCTTAGTCTACATATTGGGATACCTATTTCATGGGGTTATTGGTTAGTTTCAGTATTGTCTAGTATATTAAGCTCTTAGCATAATGCTTAGTAAAAAGTTATGTCTGAGATTGTTTTTTGTTTTTTTGTTTTTGACTTAGCTTATTCTTTGGAGCAACCACACTTTATCCTATTGAGTAAAAAATATCACTGGCCCATTATAAAAATGTTACATATTTATTTTAGAGAATTTGGAAAATACAGAAAAGTGTAAAGAAAAGCATCGCAATTCCACAATCCACTCTTAACCAGTTACATGGCATATTTCTCCTTAGTCTTTTTTTAGTGCATGTATTTGTGTATGTACGCGTATGTGCATGTATGTGCTTATAAGTAACTTGTACCTTTTGAACAACTACAGTTTCATACATTATTAATCCTGAGGTTATATTTGGACTCTTGCACATGTCTGACAAACATTTTGGGCTGTTACATGGTACCTTGCTTCTAAAATCCACAGTGAAGTTTTGGCATCATTATCTTTTCTACACATCAGTGTCATGTAAAATTATTTATATACTGTATTATGTATTTTAAAGGTATGGGCGTGAAACAAATGGAAATACTAGTTTCACTTGATACTAGTGATTGAAATGCCTTCGTGTACATCAGAAAGTTGTAATCAAGATGGAACTCAGATTTACAGAATGACAAATCATTGTAGTTCACATAGTTTAAGCCAATAAATTATATGCTCAATTGTGAAGGAAAAGAATAGAATTTTAAAATGCGTTTGGAATGTCTGAAAACAGGCCAAAGAGCATAAAGCAAAATGTAATTAGGGATTTTAGAGCTTTACTCCCTCCTCCTTTTCAATAATGTCTCATTTCAGTTCTCACAATTTCAACTTTTACATATCTTCAAAAGACATTTCCCCACAAAAGTAGTACACAAAAGAGGGCGTAGTCACTTTTTTAACCTTTTATCATATATGTCATTTTGTGTGTCCTTAAAAATTGCTTAAAAACATGACTTTTAAAGTCTTTATGTTCAGTTGTGTGGCTATACCATAATTTAGTAATAAGTTTGTATACATGCAGTCTATAGGTTTTTCCTGTTTTTTTTAATGTAGATTAGCATGATTATCAGGATATAGAAATTTAGAACTTCAGCCAAAAATTTTTATCAGTTTGACTAAGAATGCAAATTAGAAGATACTTGCTCATCAGAATTTCATTTTGCCTTCTTAGACAGCTTGATATATTTGCTCATGATAGAATCTCAGAACTGGAAGGGACCTTTTCATCAAACCCCAGACTAACTTTTGAAGCCCCAGTAGAAGTGTGCTCTACTAGCAGTTATCTAACCTCTGAGAAACCTTTCATGATTTTTGGGAGTGAGAGGATTGGAATTAATTGGGAGAGAGCAATTAAAATTATATTTTTATTCTCATATCTGACTCCTGTGCTTACTTTTCCTAAGTAAAATGTTATTGTGGCTTTTGTTTCCAAAAAACAGTGGACTTGGTCTTATAGAGATAGTGATTCAGAAATGGTAAGAATAACAACATCTGCTACTACAACAGCACTGGTGGAGTATTTTAAGTTAAAAAATATTTTATATATATTCTTTCAATTGAGACTCAACAAGAAGCTATGTGCTAAGTATGTAACGCCTGTTTAATAAATGTGGTAGGTTTCTTGCTCAGCTTAACTCAGCGAGTATGTAGTGAGGACTTGATTCCCGAACTCTTGACTCTGAAGTCAGTGATTCTTTTCATTGTGCCAGACTGTTTTTACTGAACGAACCGCTTGGACCATATGATGAAGGCCTTAGAGCACGGGTGTCCAAAGTGTTTTCAACGGTTTTCACCAAGGGCCACATGCGGTAAAATACACAAACAGCCGGGCCACTCACTCGAGGTGAAGTACGTATTACCTCACCTGGTTTATTTAAGTGAACTAAATATATTTTTGGAATTTGCTGCGGGCCAATTAACAATGGATTGTGGGCCGCAGCTGGCCCGCGGGCCGCCGTGTGGACACCCCTACCTTAGAGGAATGTATGAAGTACTTATAATTGAGAGTATTAACTCATCCAACTTAGAATTTAAGAGGCAGATTTTCCCTGGTAGAAGTTTTTATATAAGTTCATTCATTTTTGATCCATTCTGTTTTCCAAACTTGGATTAAGCTTGTTTTCTTTGCTTAGCTTTCTTCCTGTGACCTTATGTGCCCTTTCCCCAAATCAAGGTTACTTAACTTTTTTTTTTTTAAATCTCCTTCCCCCCCTTTCTTGCGCCTCCCCCGTCCCCCACTCCGGTTCAAGCCGTTGTTTCTCAGTCTAGTTGTGTAGGACACAGCTCCCTCACCCCTGCTGGTGTTACAAGGCTTGTGCTCCCTCTGGCTGATGCATCTGACTGACACAGTGCATCGCCCGTCGCCCTCTGGCTGCTCACAGCAGCCCAGCTCTGTTCACAATCCTACCTCTAGAGGGTGCAGCTCACTGGCCCATTGGGAATCGAACCCGCAAGCTCGGCTTTAGGAGCATTGTGCTCCAACCACCTGAGCCAGCGGGCTGGCCCTTACTTTTTTTTTAATAGAAGAGGTTTTGTTCATCCTTACGATAAAAGAAAGTTGGATTTTTGAGATTATATTAGTTTTTCCTGATTACTCCCTCTTCTTCTTTTTCACTCATCCTTCATCTCTTTTCATAATTGAACTAGACATC
The DNA here is from genome assembly GCF_004115265.2 of Rhinolophus ferrumequinum. Lineage (NCBI taxonomy): Eukaryota > Metazoa > Chordata > Mammalia > Chiroptera > Rhinolophidae > Rhinolophus > Rhinolophus ferrumequinum. Next base: position 8,128,954 of record NC_046291.1, read on the forward strand.
TTACTCCTCTTCTATTATTTTTCTCTTTTCCTTTTTTCCATAATTTTTTGGGCTATAGCTGATCTGTTCCTCTCTTTTCTGTTCTCTTTTTCTTCTTTAGGAAATCACTCCCACTGCTTCTCTGTTGGCTTGCTCTCAGGGATACTTCCTAGCCTTTTCCACTTCTAGCACAGGTATTTGTAGGCTCTCCCTCCCTCTTGGCCATGCAGTAGCATTTTCATTATATCATGTGCTTTTTCTTGTTTTCAAATGGCAATGGTGGGATTGAATTCAATTTTATAGCAACTTTGGTTATGATTGCTGTATTAATAGTTTCTTTGATGTTGTTTTTGTTATAAAAACACAGTATGTTGACAATAGAAAATTGAGAAACTTCAGGAAAATTAAAGGAAATAAGATAATTTTAATCTGACCATCCCGAGATAGCAGTGGTTAATATTTCTACTGTCTATTTTTGCTCCTTGGTTTTTCTTGGATATGAAATCCCATGATTTAAATTTAGGCCTCTAGTTTTTTCCCTCAATTTTTTGCTGTCAAATACATTGCTATGCCTGTCACCTTTGAGCACGGTTCTGATTTTATCAAGTTAAATTTCATAAATGGGTTTATGGACCTTAGGGTATGAATATTCTGGTGTAACAAATTACAAAATTGTCTTTCAGAAAGATCAAACTGATTTATTTATGAATGATTGGACCAATTTATGCTCTAATACTTTGTGAAAGCACCAATTTTTCCATATCCTAATTAAGACAGCATACCATTTTCAATAAAAATTTGTGGAGAAAAGTGATTCTTTTGGTTAAAGTTATCATTTCCTTGGTTACTATAGAGTTGAATATCTTCCCACATTTTGGCCATTTTTATTTATATTGTGAGTTGTCTGTTATTGTCTTTTGTCTGTTTTAATTATGAGATGCTTATTCTTTTGTTGGAGCCCATTATGGGAAGGGTATCAACCTAGTGACAAAAGCAAATATTTTTGCAAGTCTTATTACCTGTTATGATTTGTTTTAATTTATGGATATATTAAAAATTAGATAATCACGTTTATCAGCTCTTTGTTTCTTTTCTTCCTTTGCCTTCTCCATCCTAAGAATAAAATTTTCTTCTCATTTCTGTTATGGTTCTATTTATGTTTTACTGTAATCTGTCAAATTTTTTAATTGTGTGAGGCAATGCTTGAGTCCAATCTAACCCACATCTCCGCCCCCATTGAAAAATTTGTCTGCAATTTTTAATAACTATTACTGCATAAAAACTCAGTATGAGATCTGTAAGTTATAGCTTTTTGTTAACATTGTCATAGCAGAGATATTTTTATTAACAGCCAGCATTTATTATACAGAAAGAAAAAGATTTATATTTTGCTTCAAAAACTATTTCAGAGGGATGGGATACAAAAAAATATAATTCAGAGATGTCTGTGTTAGCATTTTGATTTTTATCTTTGTAAAATACAATTTAGCGTCTAGCTGATTATTTTAAATACAGTTTCGGATCCTGCTTTTTAAAAAAAATCAGCATCCTAACATTTTCTCATGTCATAATTGTTTATAGTCACATTTACTGAGTATACATATTTTCCATGATTTTCAGTTTTTGGATAAATGGTTGCAGTGGGGAAAGTTTTTACTTATGTTAAATGCTTGCATTTTAGGTATCTCTTAAGGATAGGTCCCCGGAAATCAAATTTCTTTCGTTAAAGGAAGTTTTCTGTGGTTAACTTGTTTCAAGTAAATTTTTTTTCTACAATTTACTTAACACTATTTGGAAAAAGAGTGTTTTTCTCATTATTTTATTTGTATTATCTCCATTTTGCATTTTCCTGCTAATTTGAAAAGGAAGAATTGCATTAATCTTACTTTATTGGTGTTTCTATAATAATGAGGTTAAACATTAGAAAAATAGGCTTAAGGGGTGAGGTCTGAGGAGGATACTTTTTTACAAACGGTAATCTCCTTTTGTGCCAGTATACAGGTGAACTGACCTTCTAATCTGTTCAGCACATAGTAGCCCCTCTTACAGCAGTAACCCTCTTTGTGGGATGATTTCCCTCAGTTCTTCACTCATGCATTTCGAATGGTAGTTAATTTTTTCCAACGTGAGTTTACTCTGTTCCTGGCTACTTATTGCCTAGCCTTTTGCCAGAGCTGGCAGAATCTGCAGTCTTCCATGTTTCTGAGTTCAGTGATTGGACTCAGGTGGTCACATGATCCAAAGTGGGAAAAACTGGAAGCTTTTTCCTTTCTGGTAGCAAAGAAAAGAGAAGTTGGGAATCTTCCCCAACTGCATGTCTCTTGCCTGTGGAAGAAGATGGACAGACAGAAAAGCAAATACATTAGAGAGTGTGTGTATTAAATTTCTAACAAGTTTCAGTTCCTTAGTTTATTCGAGCGGTACTGACTCTTGCCTTCTTTAGACTTCATTATTTAGCTGTTTTGATTCTGGAGATACGCATGCATTATTTTAATAAAGTCCTGCCTTAATGTAATACAAACTCAGTATAAAATTATATTTATCCATTTGTAGAACACCATGCTTGTAAGCACTATGCCAATTGATAGTTATAAAGCTGAGAGTAGAATAGCTTTTGTCACAAGCAGTTCCAACTCAGTATGGAAAATGGGCATGTAGGGGATTATTAGAGTCAGGTAAGAAACACTTCTAGAGGATGATCCCGTTGATCTGGGCTCTGAAGGCTGAAGAAGCAGTTGCAAAGCAGATGGTACGTGTAGCTCTATTTGTCTCTACTTGACACGTGGAATCATTAGTTACTTCCAGAGTTTGGACTTTTTCCTCATTTTTCTATGTCACTTGGAACTTTGATCATAAGTAGTAGGTGTTCAACAAATACTTGCGTGGGGTAGAAATAAGGAGATTTATTTCCTTGGCATTTCTAAGCACAGGAATGTGACTTCTTTTGCTGAAATGGTCATGAAAAAGACGATTAAAGTGAAGGAAAGTTGAACTAAGGCTTGATTTAAATGGGCTGTGTAACAAGGGGGCTAGATTATGCTCTAGTGACAGGCAGCTCCTAAATATTCATATAACAGTGTAGCCACTAGGAAATGTGTCCATACATTGGATCAGCTGGAGGCTCTCTGCTCCATGTCTGAATGTTTAGGTAGTCAGGTAACATTACTTGTGACGAGATAATACCGTGAATTGCCCTCGTGCTCTCTAAGGCTTCCCCCAGAAGTGATTCATTTCCACTCTCATTCCCTTGACCAGAGGAAGTTATATGGCTGCATGTAACTTCCAAGTGGTTCAGCAGATACCATTCTACCATGTTTCTGAAAAGAGGAGGAGAAATAGAATATTTGTAAACAGCACATTATAGCCACCACAGGCTATTTAAACATCAGTTTTTAATTCTTACTGCCGTGTCTACAGCAGTCTGTTTCCCTAAGTTTTACTTAGTACAACATAGCCATAGATATGGTGTGTTCTCTTCATTTTACTTGCTTAACCAGTATGGTAACCTTTTTTTATGTTCCTTTTTTTGGTGTTTTTTCTCTTTTTTTTATCCTGACCTTTGCTCAAATGGAAGGTCAAGTGTCATCATCTTTTGGAGGAGAAGAATGTTAAGGGGAGACATTCTGTGATGTGAAGAGACCGTCATTGTTTTTTAGGACTAAATTGAAATCATTTTTAAAAACAATTTATTCTAGGGTTGGCCAGGTAATTTGGGTCTGGCTCCTTTCGTCAATGGTGAATCTTAGCTGCAGAACCATGTGTACATACACTCTTCTACTTTCAGCACTGCTTTGGTAATGAGTGCTGAGAAGGCTAGCCTGTCCCATCAGGCCTTGCAGCTGGAAGGCAAGATTTATATAGTGTTGTGTTAAATAGTGGCATGGTTGCCTTGGTTTAAGGAGGAACAGAGGTTACTTTTTTCTAGTTGGAAGTTACGTACATTGGATTTTTAATAGTACCGTATTAAGTTCTTTATTGGACCAACAAAATCATATTTTATGTCTTATAATTTTCTTTGCAGTATATGTTTCTTGCTTTAATCATCAAGTGTGAAATTTTTTTCCAAAAGTCACATCATAAGCATGTCAGCTGCATAAATTAATATCCTTAACTGATGATTTGCTCTGATTCTTATGTCCCTCAATATTGAGGGAATCCGATATTCACACCATTTTTTACAAGTGTTCTCTCAGACTCAGATTGCTTTCCTAGAAGAACATCAGTGTGACTTAAAAAATGAATGCATACACAAATGCTGCTTCAGTAATTGAACAGCGAGTTTTAGCATCACATATGAAGCCTGTTTTCTTATGTAGTACAGAAAGCAAAAGGAAGCAGGAAGACTCCTTTTTCAAAGATTAAAAGAAAGCGTGTTTTCTTCCATTTTTCTCATATATACCATCTCCAAAGCCTTAAGACATTTATTTTTACTTGTTTGCAATTAGGGGCAGAACTACCAGCATGGATAGGAAAAATTTACTAATCATAGATGCAGGCCTTTTGCTTTGACCACTGAACCCCTAGATTAGCTGTGGTGTTTCAGATTTAGGGAATTGGAGTGCTTGGACTCAATCTTACTTTTCCTGCCTAGGAGCTGTGTGATTTTGGGCAAGCCCCACTTTCTAAATATTTAAAATGGAAGCATATTCATGCCTTGGGTGTCTTTGAGGATTAAATTGGATAATGTATTTAAAGAATTGATACAATGCTTATCCCATAATCACACCTTGTAAAGTATTTATTCTGTGGTCATCTCAGTTTTTACCCAGGTATTTATAAAAGCCAGTGTAGTTCATGAAATATTTACTACTGCATCACTAATCTGTTGCTAATCACTAATTTACTTTTAACTTTCTTGATGTTTGTACTCATTACCAAACTACTTTATTTGTGAAATGTGGGAGTGAAAGTAAATTGAGCTGTATAAAATTCCCATGGTTTTGATTACATTCAAACCCTCTGCCTTTTTACACAATAACGTACGCGTTGTAGTTGATTCACCCATTCTTAATATACTCATATCATTGAACATATACAATTTTTTTCCTTTTTTTTTGGTGCAGCATGAACAGCAGAAGTTTATTAGTAAAAGAAAGTACACTCCCAGACATGGAGCTGGCTGACCATGGAGCGAACATATACAATTTCTGCTTTTGGCTAACTACTTCTAACCCCGTCAATCTGTTATTCCAAACTGTTATTAAGGACAAAAATCTAGATCCTTCCACGAGGCATTTAGGCCCTAACCTGTCCTTTCAACCATGTTTCCTAATGTACCTGTACTCGGGGAAATTCTTATCATTTACCAGGTGCCATTAGGGTTTCATAATTTCCTGTTTCTACCTTTGTCTATATTCTGCTTTTGACTGGAGTGCTCTTTTTCCTCAGTTTTTCATCCTTCAGGGTGTGGTTCAAATTCCATGTGGTCTATAAAGCCTGTATTTTCCTGTTAGAAGTTAATTTCTCCTTTTGTTGGGAGAAATTAACATGGTAGATCACTTTGTTTTATGAGACTCTGACCTCTTTCAGGTCAGGGACTAGACTGTGTGTCATTCATATTTATATGCCCTGTCATGACTTGCTAATATTTGAGTTGGCAAACCTGACACATCTGTTGAAATGAGTAGCTTGGTACAGTCGTGGTACAGTCGTTCTTGATGCTCGCACTCTATAATGTATATCATATAATGCAATATCTTTAGTATGATGCCCCTTTAGTATCTTGAATTAAGAAATACATAAACTGCCGGCACAAGCTGTTTAAAATCATCAACATAATGTATGAGAATTTTACAAAGGTAAAAATAAGCAATTGTAAAACAGTTGATAACAAAATAACACTATCTCAGGGAAATTCTTGGGTACATTGACACAAGATGACATTATATTCAGATGCTTGCATCTGTATTTCAGTTTATTGAATGTGACAACCACAACAACAGACTTAAATGACATAAGCAGCATTTTCATTGTGGACTTTTTGAAAATGATGCATGACTGTTGGTAAAGCTATAAAAAACAAATACAATCTTTTGTTGATTCCCAAGCATTGCTGGAAAATTTAACATAGAAATCATGTAAAACAAATCTGAGAAATGATAAGCCCATTTTTCACCTATGTCACAGCCAGATTTCAAGTTTTTTCATAAGGTCTCCATGTATTACCAGCACTAAAGTAACAGTTTTTCATTGTGTCTGACTGTTCTGTGTATTACATGAAATCTCCTACCTCTAGTTCACACCTGCTAAATGCTAATAACACTCTTGTTCCCCAACATATGTTTTCAGAATGCTCCCTAGAGGAGGAACCACTGATGTTTAAAAACACTGCTTTGTAAGATAAACAAGGAGTTCTTTAAACTACATAATCATTTGGGCTAGCATTTTGCCATAACTAAACATAGGAACATTGGTCAGACTAATCAGCTGCAGTTTTGTGATCAAAATAGAAAAACAAAAAACAGTTCATTTTATAGAGAACATTAGTTTTTTGTTTAAAGTGGTTCAAATGAACTTGCCACCTTGATTATTGAAAATCAGTGGCTTATTTATAACATGGATTTTATAGTGTTACAAGCAAAGCATTTAGTTTTTGGAAGACAAAACTATAATGTAATAATTTTATGCTTTTTAAAATAAAATACAAAAGCATAAAAATGTGTATATCTGTATACACATAAACTCGAAGATGTAATTAAGCCCCACATCATTTATATTTGGTAATATGTACATGTATTTGAGTTGTGAATATGTCTGGCATAGAAATTAATTTTAAACAAAATTGAAGACCTGTAATAGAAGGAAATAACTAATGTAATCCACTTTGCTCATTTTGCCTAATATTAAGATAAGAATGTGTTCTTTGATACAAGGTTTTGGCCTCTTAGATATCTTCTGGACTAGAGATGGTTTTAAATACTTTGAACTACCAAGGATTTTACTAATAACCTGTAAAAGTAAAGTATTTAAAAGGGGCAGTCACTATGATTTGCGCAAAGGTGAACTATAGGCATTTGAGACTTGCTTTCAAGTTAATCTTGAAAACATACAACCCAGAACTGATTATAGTCTGTTCTTTTGCAACGTGGGTTTCTTTAATGTGAGTTGGCCCACATACATTTGGAAAATAGGAAAGTGATTTCAATATAACGTGGAAGTAGCATTGGTTCCCAGGCAGTTTTCCTTACATTGGTAATATAGGAACTGTAATGGGTATAGAGCTTTCAATTAAAGAAGACTTGGTAATCTATGAAGATTTTATGAAAAATCTGAAAATCTTGCAGAAATGATTTAAACAAATCATGTAGTGCAGGATAGCTAGTTCAGTGGTTTCCAGAACCACTACACTTTGCACTGTGTTAAACATTTTCAAGAAGCTCAAAACCATTTACTCCTGTTTTTATAAAGAAAGAAAATGTCAAAATGGAAGGTCTCCCCTTGAAGTGTATTTTTAATTTTGTTGAAGCTGGTCTTCAAACCTTTTTAAAAGTTTACACTTACAGGAGAAAGTACAAAAAATAAGACTCCGAAGAGTGGACTAACTGATTATTGGTGCAAATGATAGTGGAGATTTAATCTTTTATTAAAATCGATGATGTTTTTGTTAGGACTCCCCTTAGAAAAATAATAGGTTTGAGCACTTAGTGCACAGTCTTATTTTCACCATTAGCCCAGTTATTTTTAGTGGGTGATTTTGCACAACATGAGTTTATTTCAGGAACACCATTACATGATACAGAAGCTCCTGAATCACCTACACCCACACCTACACCCATACCCATCCACCCACCTGTCCTTGGGCTGTAATTTACTAAATGGGCTCATTCTGGTGCTACCTAAGAGTTTGTCATGAATTTTACTGTGCTGTGTTTGCAAATTTGATTTATAGTGAATATAAATTTTGATGGATCTTAAACAGTTATGCTTTTTAATAAAAACTGATGTTGAGAATTAAGGTTCGATAAATGAGGGAGTTGGTAAAATAAACTAAAAGGAGGCATCAAGGTTCATTTAGTGCTGAATACTGTGATATTCTAATTGGCTATTCTAGATCGGGTATTATTTTATGGAGGTTTATAGCAGTCTGAGCATTAATAATTTATAAATGGGTATAATAAAATAGAGCTCCACATTGGGACACTCCATGTTGTTACTTTAAGGTCTCATCTGGTTGCCTATTTCTCTTGTGGTAAGCCATGGGTTGGAAAACTATGACCCAAGGGACAGATTCAGCCTACTGCCTGTTCTTGTAAATAAAAGTTTGATTGGATCATAGCCATGCAAATTTATTTATGTAGTTTGTACCTGTTTTTTGACACATGATACTGCCCACAAAGCTGCAAGTACTTACTACCCTTTACAGAAAATGTATTAAGACCATGCTAAACAACAGGCAGAAGGAGAGTAATGATCAGTATTTTACAGTATTTTAAAAATATATTTTTAACCAGTCCTCAGTGAGAATATGACACTTAAAATAATTTCAGAAAAGGTATAATCAGATCACTGGGCATTATTGGACTTAAGCCACTTTTGTGAACCTCAATTTCTAAGATGATTGGATAGTTACTTTTTTTGGTAAATTCTTTAGTTCATTGAAGGTGTTGGGAAGGCCATGAAAAAAATTCAGGAGTAGGTTTGGATGGATGTAAAGTTAGATGTATTTTAAGGCCAGAGAACAATTTATTTGGGTTAAAAAGAGAGGAGGACTGCTACCTCTACAGTGGAACCAACGTTAGATTGATGCGGATCAATTTCTGTTGACAAAAGAAAATGAATATTAATTATTACTGAGATTTATTGGGGATATATTATGACTTTTTTTAGAATTGACATTTGAATATTTAACTGGACATTATCACAAAGTTGCCTAGCTTTGAATGGATAAAGTTGTTTTAAGTATGATTTTTAAAATTAGAATCAATACATTAAGGATTATTTTAAATTTTATAATTGAAGCAGAAATCGATTAAAAATTGATCTGTAGCAAACTTTATGAAATTAAGACTGTAGAGAACATGAATGACATAATTTATAAATATCGTTTCACGGATATTACCGTATTTTGCTGTGTATAATGTGCTCCCACGTATAATGTGCACCCATGTTTTTGGCCCAGACTTTCAAGGAAAAATGTCTTTCATTTTAATTTTTTTTTAAACTTTTATTTATGTAAGTGTGTTTTTCCAGAACCCATCAGCTCCAAGTCAAGTAGTTGTTTTCACTCTAGTGGAGGGCGCAGCTCACAGTGCCCCATATGGGGATCAAACTGGCAACCTTGTTAAGAGCACCACGCTCTAACCAACTGAGCTAACCGGCCACCCCCATTTTAATTTAATTCAAAGTTTTGTTTGTTTATATTTAGGTACTTGTTGTTTGTATTATAAAGGAATTTTAGCATTTACTTTTTAATGTATTGTGGTACAAGAAATTTTATGGAACAAATAATTACAAAACACAACAACAGATAAAAGGTATAAGAAATTCTATGGAAATTCTACCGGTAACAAATTTACACTAATTTACACATCATAGAAGGCCAAGAACTCTTTGTTGTTGCAAGTTCTTCATAAGTGCAACAAAACCAATTATCGTATTCCAAGGTATTATTTTGCACGTGGATATCGTTATTGATTTCTAGAGTTACACTTTTAACTCATAAGCATATGTAAAAGAGTTAAAAACATTTTTGTAGATACAGAATTAGTACTACCATTGTATAATGCACATTCTTATTTTTCCCTCACAAATTTGGGCAAAAAAGTGTACATTATACATGGCAAAATATGGTAAGTTGTATATCTTGAAAATGGAACATTATACCTTTTAAAATAACTATGAAATGATTTAAAATTTTTTCTCAGTCTTACTTCTTCAAACACAGGGGTAGAACTTAGGTATGTTTACTAGACATGTAATATAAACAAAAACAAGTCCTAGAATTTAAATCTCTTTACTGAGAAACTCATGTGATACAGCAAAATTTTAGTCTGTAGTGGAAGACTAGGAAAAATAAAAATGAAATAACAGTGTATAAAAATCTTACAAGGTTCCATTTGGCTACACCCAGAGAAGATACATACCTTGAAGAAAAACATATTCAGTACTAAAGTGAAGACTAAGACACTTGAAAGACTAATCGCGAGTTTTTTAGTAGTTGATCTGTTTTTGTAAGTCTTTAGAAAGTGATTCTGTTGTAGATTAGAACCTTAGAAATAAAAATGATATTATAGATCCAAGAAATTTTTTTTTTTCATTGAGAAGCTAATTTCATATCTTCTTTCAAGAATCCAGTATTGAATTCTGGAAAAATGGAAGAAAAAATAAAGATACTGAGACAAGAAACCTTAGATCATCTTTTAAAAGAGATGTGGAACTTGTATGATAAGTTAAGAAATGTATGGCATCCTTACAGATTCAATTAGAATTTCTGTGTGACGTTTATAGCGACTTATTTCTAAGTTACTTTGAGATGGTGTTCAGAATGAAAACCTTAATTTTTTTTTTAAACAAAGTAATCAGCTTTGGTATTAATGAAACTTGCTTATTCTCATTAGAATATGCTTTTATGACATTTACATGATTTATATGGATGTAGGCTGTGAATTATATAAATTGCATCTGCTAATAATATTAATCTCTCACCTCTGTTAACACCAGCCTTTCTGGGTACGTATCAGTCAGTGGTGCATGCTTCCTTTGCTTATGTAAATCTCATGTCCCTCAAACTTGCTCTTAGAACAGTGCTGACATAGGATTTGATTTATTATAAATATAACCCAGTCATGTATCAATGATGGAATCTTCTGAATGTGTTCAGAATATTTTGTTGTAAATTCTTTCTCTCTCTCTCTAGGACTTGGGTTTTCGTGTGCTTTATTGATTAGTGCTTTAAATTCTTAGCAAATACCACTATTGATTTCATGTTAAGCTTATTTACTATTTAGTGCTTTAATGATTTTTCTGTGTAAAATCAGTTTGAGAATTGATTTCATTTGCCTCTGCATTTACTGTGCTAACCTGAATTACAATGTACAGATTGGGCATCAGTATCATTGTAGGCATCACAAATTGCAATTTCTGTAAAATTTAAGCTATAGTAGTTACATTGTCTATTAAAAAGTTTTTAGATCTAAAGTCCAGATTTGTGTTTTGCAAAAATTGAGCATATTTGAATGTCTACACTAAAATCACTGAAAAATTCATTATTGCTTAAGCAACTATTAGGTTGGTGCAAGAGTAATTGCAGTTTAAAAGGTTAATAATTGAAAAAACCACAATTACTTTTGCACCAACCTAATATAATGTTGCTATGCAATTATGACAACTGGTAATAAAAAAATCTTAACCTCGGTATTGAGGGAGTTGGCTCTAAGAGGCAGTTTGTTTTGTCAGATTATTTGATAGACTAATAATTATAGAAATATTTGGGAAAAGGGTAGGGTTAATAATGAATTGGGAGGCTTTTTTAAAAAATGAAAAAATATTTCACTTTCAGTATTGTATTTGCATCTCACTTTCCTGATAGATTTCTGTTTTGATTTTCTGCTGACAGGTCACATTTAGGGCAGGCAAAACATAAGGGATATAGCCCTCCTGAGAGTAGAAAATCTAATTCTAAGGCACCCAAAGTGCAGTCTAATACTACTGAACTGTCAAGGGGACACCTTTCTAAAAGGTAAATCTTCACATTGCTTATTTTCAAGGCAGAATTATTTGCATATGAATCATTGCCATAATATTAAAACTTACCAGGTTAACCCAGTGTTATGATGTGTGTTTTCATTATTCTGTGTAACTTTTTGCATTAATAGTTCATCAGCTGTGCAGTGATGTCGGTGCAACATGCCCTAGACTTTTTTTTTGTGCTTAGAGAGCTGTGAGGTTCCCCTTTTGCTTGACAAACCATTGCAGGCATCCAGAGTGCCAATTTACTTTCTTTTTTTGTTTGTTTAATTTTTAGTTTTTAATTGTCAGAGCGAGAGGTCGGTGATTTCTTAAGATCTAATTGGTAGGAGTCTTTGGAAAGGAATGTAATTGTAAAGATTTAATGATAATACAATACAAAAATTTCTAACCCTTATTTTGAAAGCAATTTAATGCTTGTTTATTTTAAGGTTGAACAAAGTTGTTCGTAAATAGAGCATCAACGTTTTAGTTTCAACTCGTTCTGAACTACTAAGCATTCTTTTTCTTGTAATCTTAGTTCTTATTTTGTTACTAGCAGTGTTAGTGTTAGTAATCTTTGGGCTAAAGAATTAACCTGATCTTTTAATATTTTATCATCCAGAGTCACATCTGCTTTTTTGGCTCCCTACTTTGAACCATTTGAAAAGCTATGTTTATTTAGTACTGGACTTAGCAGGGAAACTTGTACTTTATTTTTTTCTTTAAAGCACTTTCACAGATTTGAGAAGTTAAATAAGTATTATATGACAGTTTTAATGATGGCAGGCTGATATTAACTCTCTTTTTATCTAACCTCTTAGAAGCTGCAGTTCATCATCTGCTGTCATAGTTCCACAACCAGAGGATCCAGACAGAGCCAATACTTCAGAAAGGCAGAAAACGGGGCAGGTGCCTAAGAAAGACAATTCTCGAGGAGTGAAACGCAGTGCTAGTCCAGACTACAACAGGACCAATTCTCCTAGCTCTGCAAAAAAACCCAAAGCACTTCAGCATACTGAATCTCCCTCAGAAACAAATAAACCACATAGTAAGTCAAAGAAGAGACATTTAGACCAGGAGCAACAACTGAAATCTGCACAATCGCCATCAACAAGCAAGGCTCATACCAGAAAGAGTGGGGCCACTGGTGGTAGTTCACGGAGTCAGAAAAGAAAGAGGACAGAGAGTTCTTGTATAAAGAGTGGTTCTGTGTCTGAATCAACGGGTGCTGAAGAGAGATCTGCAAAACCTACCAAGCTGGCTTCAAAATCAGCCACCTCGGCCAAAGCTGGGTGTAGCGCCATCACCGACTCTTCTTCTGCTGCCTCTACTTCCTCCTCGTCTTCTGCTGTAGCCTCGGCCTCCTCCACTGTTCCACCAGGTGCCAGGGTGAAACAAGGGAAAGACCAGAACAAAGCCAGGCGTTCCCGTTCAGCCTCCAGCCCCAGCCCCAGAAGAAGTAGCAGGGAAAAGGAACAGAGTAAAACTGGTGGCTCTTCAAAATTTGATTGGGCTGCGCGTTTCAGCCCTAAAGTTAGCCTTCCTAAAACAAAACTGTCTCTTCCAGGGTCTTCTAAGTCAGAGACATCAAAACCTGGACCTTCTGGATTACAGGCCAAATTAGCAAGTAAGTTTATGGAAAGATTATTTTTTTCCTTTAAATTAGTTTCTCTTGGTTTGTCAAAAGTGGTCGTGTTCAAGGTAGTGAGACCCCCTCGGCCCTCCCCCCAGTCTGGTTCAGCCTTACATTTATTAATTTGTCTGTATCTACCTAACAGCACATAATTGATACCACATTTAGTTTTATGGAGACAGATAAGGAATTCTGTCTTATTAATAAACCACCACGTTTTAGTATCTGTGTTGTTCTTTGTTGTTGCATCATATGCTAATTATTTTCTAATATCAGGGTTGGACCTCAAGTAGGATTTTCTTCTATAACCAGATACAAAATTATTCTAGTTATGAGTTGCTCTTGACCAAGGTTGGAGATCAAATGTTCTTTTTGTTATTATACATTCTTGATGTATGGAAACACTGAGCTAAGTTATTAGAATCAATGTACTTTAGTATAATTAAACCTTATTCACATGTAATATTTTATGGCCTTTAAGGAGTTTACTCTGAAGATGAATACCTCTTATGTTCCATCTGCTGAGGCTCTGGGTCCTAGGTAAATGGGAAAGAATATTGCCCTCTTGAAGCTTGTAGTGGAGTAGAAAGAACTAACGTTTGAGATTATTACATTCACGTAAAGAATTAAACCAGGTGGGAGAAAAGGGGTCTCGAGGCACATTCTTTCTTCCTCTCTTTTTTCCAAAAGACTTCTTTGGGAAGCTAGGTGTTCATTTCATTAGAACTGATGAACCTTTTCAATTATGCAGTTGCTGTGATGCTAAAGTGTTTCTTTTTTCTGTTTTGAGAAACCTAAACACAAATTTTTAGGCATTTCATTTCTATAATATTTAGCCAGAAGTTTGATTTTGACCATCTTTTCTGCTTTTGAGCCCTCATAGACAATTTCAGATTCACAATTTGATAGAACTACAACTTTTTCTTGGTTTAGCAGATTTTATATAGTGTCTACTACTCTTCTCAGAGTTGAGCGAATATTGAATCAGCCTAACCTAATATTGAATTAGAGCTAATTATTATCTGTTTAGTTTTTTTTTTTTTTTAAACTTTATTTAAGTGTGTTTTTCCAGGACCCTCAGCTCCAAGTCAAGTAGTTGTCTCAATCTAGTTGTGGAGGGCGCAGCTCACAGTGGCCCATGTGACGGACGAGCCAGCAACCTTGTTAAGAGCTCGTGCTCTAACCAACTGAGTTAACTGGCCGCCCTAGCTCTGTTCAGTTTAACCCTGCAATCTATAATTGCTTTCAGTTGATTCAGTGTTAACTAAACTTTGACAAGAATACTAGTAGACACTAAATAAACTCTCACGTATAACCTATATCATGGAGTTATTGTGAAGGTAATGTCTTTTAGATTGTAGAATTTTGTTCTGTTTGGTATTTTATATATGTAGTATAAAATCTTTCCAATTTGAAGATACTGGTATTAGTTTTAAGATTTTAGTGTCTTAAAGTCAAAAGATAATAAAAGGCTTGTTTAAAAAGGTACAGCCAACTTAAATATTGGTCCTGCCAAGGTTTTCTTGACAATTGGATTTACCTGCCTCCACTTTTATTCCTCTTAGTCTTTTTGCTTCTAAGTGAAGTGGAAGCATGTATGCATGTGTGCGTGCGTGTGTGCGTGTGTGCGTGTCCATTGTTTGTAGTAGCTGTGTGAACTCCACAGGCAATGGGCCAGGTTTAGTTTGCAGCATGTTTCATGGGGTTCACTGCTCGCCTTTCTGCCTTCTGCTCCGAGTCATGTTTTTCAGCTCTATTTCTAGGAGAGTCCAGGACCAGGTGATAGCAGATTGTTCTTGAGTGTCACGTCCTCAACTCTTCTCAGAGACAAGCTTTCTATTTTTAGAGAGAACTCTCTTAACATGATTTTTAAAAGAAAGCCGGAGTATACCAGTGAACAGTCAGTGGGTTTTCTTTGGTTGTGAAGTTGCCCTCAATCAGGAACTACTGAGAGTTTTGATGTTTCCTTGTGCCATAATTAAACCAGTCTAAATATTCTATCATACTCCGCATGTGGTCACAAACTGACTTAGTAGTTTAAAGTGTGTGTGTGTTCTGTGGTCACTAATACTGCTTTTCCATTTTCACTGCCATGGTCCTAGTTAGTTCTAAGCTCTCATTATAGTCTAAGCTGTTGACATAAGAGAAGGGAACCAGTATTTGTTTAGCATCTTACAAGTGCCAGGCCTTTTACATATGCAGTCAAGTTTAATTTAAAAAAAAAAATTGTGCTTGATGATAGTTATTAAGGAAATTTATTCCAAGGAGGTGAAATAACTTGTCTGAGTAACATCTCATAAGTGGCAGAGTTAGGATTCAAACATGGTGGAATGTGTGACTTTGAGGCCATTGCTTTTTTTGCTGTGCCATTTATTTTTCACCTATGTTAGTTCACTGTGTATTCTTGTTGTAATATCTTGGGATCTCCTCTGGGATGTTAAGATCCCATAGGAGGCAAGGTTGTATATTCTTCTTTACTTATATTAATCGATTCATCCTTAGGAATGAATACTCTGTGAACCAGGGATTCATAACACCCCATTCATTACATACATACTTTTCAAATAAGTGAAAAGCATTTCAAAACAATAATAAGAGATATTTAATGTGCCTGACACAAGTGCCTGACAGCTTGTAAATACATGGATCATCTCATTTACTCCTCAATAGACCTGTGTGGCAGGTACTGCTGGGCCTACTTTTCAGGTAAGGAAACTCAGGGTCAGTCGTCAAATTACCTGTCCAAGGTCACTGAACTAAAAAGTAATAGAGCTAAGAGTCAAACCCAGGCCATTTGATTCAGAAATCACTTGTGAGAATAGAACTCAAAGGAATTGAGTAGGTTGGGGAGCTAAATATAGGAAGGCTTCCTGAAGTCAAAAGGGCAAGGTGAATTTTAGGCCTGATTAAGTATATCACTTCAGGAAAGAGTTTATGTAACAAGCAATTCTGCAAGAGAATTGGCAGTACTTGGTAATTTTATATAAGAATATATGTGCAAAATGAGGTATTGTAGGGGGACTCTCTGGGTTTCAAGTAATGGTTTTTTGGGGAGAGAGAACTCTTAACTATAGAGCTAAAAAACTGGATTTGAATCCTATTTCTGCCATTTTATCAGTTGGTGACTATGGGAAAGTGTGTAATCTTTTCATTATAAAATGGTCATAAAAGTTATTTGAAGAATAAATAAATAAATATGTGAGGAGGTTTAGCATAGTGCTTAGTAAAGGGATGCATTACTAAATTTAGGGCGCACAACTGAAGGGTGAGTATTTTAAGACAGAAAACATTGAGAGCAGTGTTACCAGTTTAAAGAGTAGCTATCCTTAGATTTGGAAGACCCTGATTTAAAGTTATGTTATTTCCTGATAGTTTTGTGCGGTAGCAACTGAATCCCTAATCTTACTTGCAGAATGTTAATATTCATTCTTGTGAAGCATTAATAAAAGAATGAATATATGTGAAAACAGCTTTGTAAAATTAAAGTACTATATAAACATTATGGTGAATTGAGAGTTGTTCCCGTATATTTGAAGGGTTTTTGTATGCATCATGAATTGTTATATATATTAACATTAACCCAGGGGGCAGAATTAGATTCAGTGGATAGAAGTTGAGAGGCGGATTCCTGATTAGTATATCTCAGGAAAACAAAATCTGTAAAGTATCTAAAAAATGGAGAACGCTTTTTGAGATAGAAAGCGTGCCAAATTGGGTGGATGATTTGTTTTCTTCAAATTTTAAGAATCTCTGAACCTGTTAATTAGAATGTGATGTTTCCTCAGGTAAAAGCTCATTTTAAGGTATGCTTGGTCAGTAAAGCTTCATGGTCAAGCAAATTTTTTCCAAATTGTAGGAATAACTACTACATGGTGCTTTGTGAAACCCATTTCCTCGTGATCAAATGTTACTCAGGAAGATTCAGGATATGTATGAACATGTGGAAAGCTGTGAGAAATCTTATGGTGACGTCTGCATAACTCAATATTTTATAAATTTATTTGAGCGCCTCTTATCTTGGTTAGGTAGCAGTGGTCTCTGGAGCTCACTTGGGGAAATGATAGGACATTTCGTTAGGACACTTAAGCCAGAAGACCTTTTCTGGTGTGCTGCTTCGGCAAGTGTTTTAATGGCGGAGGAACAAGTTCCTGGTGAGGAACTGGGGCTGGCAAGAAAACTAGTGCAGCAGCTACTTTTTTGATGACCTTCCTGAAGCCTTGTGGCTTGCCAGCTGCAGCTCATCAGAATAGCTCTAGGACAAAGGTCACTCTGTACCAATTGGCAGAAGTCTTGAGAGTACCCCAGAAAGGATAGTGTTATATGACAATTTTTAATATGCATTAGGAAATTATTCTTGCTGTGAGTTGTTTAACCTAAGTACAGAGACCTTCTTATATAGCATAAATGTAAAACCAGTGGGGAAATGTAGTAATACAAATGATTTAAAAAATATTTTTATAATATTTTAAATATAATATATAAAGATACTTTTATAATTCATTTGGCTTCAAAATACATTTTACTAATCTACATTTTTAAATTAAGCCAATTTTGAAATAATTTGACTATTTAAAAGTATGTACTGTCTGAATAGTAGAAGGTTATGGATGACATAGAAATGTAAGAAACGGTATGTGACCAAAATCGGGGTAATTATGGAACTTATTTATAGAAAAATTTAAAGGTATTATATTTCCAGTCTGATGTGTCTATTTGTAGATCTAGTTTCTTCATTATTTAAAGTGGACATTGTGTGCACATTATTAATAACATAGCAGTAGTTGCCACTTATTTCCAGCTTGAGTTTCAAATTCTTTTGGTGACTTCCATGCAGCCTTGGCCATTATTAGAATTAGACAAGAATCACGCAGATGCTGAGTTCTAGAAAGGTAATTCTGCTTAGATTAGGACTCTCTTTCCACTATTCTTTGCACTTCTAGTGTGGAGGGAGGAACTAAGAACGAGTCGAATAGGAGAAAAGAACTTGGTGAAACTCTTGGTTTCACGTTGTTGGATCATGTCGGGTCATCCTTACCCGACATGTCGGGTTTATAAAATCGAATTATCTTTTAGCCTTGTAAGGTGTTGGGTGCGGAGCTTAAAGAGAAGAGGATTGAGCATTAAAAATTTTCTATAAGGCAGCTGTTAAAATAATTTAAACTTAAAACTTTAATAGTTCTAATATGTAACTGCTTTGAAAGATTACCAACAGTGATTCCTAACATAGTTGTGGCTTTAAAAAAATATTAAATTTTAAAAAGTGAGTTGCCGAATTTTAAAAAAAGGTTAAATGGAAACAGGTATCACTGGCTTCTTGAAAGCTTTGTTTTACATTGTGAAATTTAAACAACCATGGTGTGTATTGCCAGGTTAGAATAAGAGTTAATTTAGTCAAATTACATTTTACTAAACTTTATCTCTAAGTTAGGGAAAACTGCAAACTGCTCTTTTATATTTGAACTTGTGTAATATTTTTGACACTTGATTATATTATTTTAAAAAGGATAATCCAGAAAATACCAAAACATGCAAAGAAGAAAAATATAAAATAAGTTCATTCCATCACTGAGGACTACCTCTTTCCTTGTGTGTATATCCTGCTAAAAAGTTTTCCTTATATTTATCAATGCTTAAATGCAGGTTAAAGTCAAGTTATTTGAGGTTTATTATTAAAAGCAGTCTTCTTGCCACATTGCCTGCCTTCTCCAGAGCTGATTATTTTGGTATTTATTTTAGCGTCTCTCAATTGTGTGCTCAGTTGTCTACTTGTTGATTTTTTTCAGTGTGAGTACTATTGCATGCCCTTTATGGAAGATTTACACCACCTCTTCACCCACCAAACTCATACTGTACATACTTCTCATTTTCCTGGTCATGCTCAAAGCTCAATGTTTTTATGGTTACATAAATGCTGTTTACAGTCATGTAGGAGCTTTTCCTTTCTTACACATTTTCCACCCTGAATTTAACATTTTGTAGTTGTTTGCTTACTCTTCTGTGAACCCAGCACTCAACTCCAGACTCTACTAATTAATTGTCTGAATCTCAGAATCTTTTCTCAAGCTGTTCACATTCGTCTGTTTTCAGTTTTTTGAAGAAAAGAGGACTCTGGATGGCTGCTCTTTTATGGCTGGTTACACTTTGGTTAGCCTCTCGATTTTCTTCAGTCTTCCCTATTTCCTGATTCCGTATCATTCTTGGTTTAGAAGTATTTTGATGGAACATATCTTCTACTTGCTATCTAAGAAAAAGTGCTTAAGATTTTTAAATGCTTTTTAATTGTTTTTAGATTTTGAATGTCTGAAAATACATAACCTTGATACTTGTTTGATGGATTGGATATAGAGTTCTGGCTTGGAAATAATTTTCCTTCAGAATTTTGAAGAATTACATTATCTTTTAGCTTTTGATGCTGGAAACATTCTGATTCCTGATCTGTTGTATATATAACCTGTTTTTCTGGAAGTGCAGATCTTTACCTCATTTATTTATTTATTTATTTATTTATTACCATTTTTTTATTGGGGAGTAGTGCGTTTCTCCAGGGCCCATCAGCTCCAACTCATCCTTCAGTCTAGTTGTGGAGGGCACAGCTCAGCTCCAAGTCCAGTTGCCGTTTTCAGTATTTAGTTGCAGGGGGCACAGCCCACCATCCCATGCGGGAATTGAACCGGCAACTTTGTTGTTGAGAGCTCATGCTCTAACCAGCTGAGCCATGAGCCCACCATCCCATGCGGGAATTGAACCGGCAACTTTGTTGTTGAGAGCTCATGCTCTAACCAGCTGAGCCATCCGGCCGCCCCTCCGGAAGCTCAGCAGCAACTCGTTGTCTTCAATCTAGTTGTAGAGGGCGCAGCTCACTGGCCCATGTGGGAATCGAACCAGCAACCCTGTTGTTCAGAGCTCGCGCTCTAACCAACCGAGCCATCCGGACGTCCCTACCCCCATTATTTAGAAATGTCATGATGCTGCCATAGCTGTGGGTTTGTTTTCATTCCTTGTTAGGGTGACCAGCAGTCTTGGTGTCCATTGGGTATAGGGCATTCCCCAAGACTCAGAACTTTCAGCCTTAAAATTACAATAGTCCCAGGCAGGCAAACCAGGACGGATGGTCACCCTAGTGTTTTTTTCCCCTTTTTGTATCCATTGTTTTGATAATTGTATGTGTATCCTTCTAAGGTTCTGATCATAATTTTTTGTTCTTGCTTTCTTTTTCTACTTTCTGGTAGATTCCTTCAGATACTTCTTCCAACCTTTATTGATTTTTTTTTTTCATATTTGCTATCTTGTTTTTACTTTCAAGAGGTTAATTTGTTCTCATCTTTTTTATTATTATGGATGCATTTCTTTTTTGAGGACATTACTTACGGGTGAGTTTTCTTAGCTTGCAGCAGTCCTCTTATGTTGTTTTTTGTGTGTGTGTGGGCGGGAGGTTGGGTTTGGTTGGTTTTGGCTTTCATGCTAAGAATTTTCCTCAGATTCTGGTAATTCCTGGTTATTCCCTCATGCTCAGTGTAGGGAGACCAAAAATCTAATTTGTAAGCTCTGAGCACATAGATGAGATTTGACTGAGATTCACTCTCTAGTGAACTGGTTGGGTTATTCATTATGAAACCTCCTCTGTCATTATTTTTAGATCTTTTTTCTTTAGCTGGTAAAATTCCACAGGGAACATTCTTTCAGAATCCTGCCTGGAGGTGAAGGCCTCCAGGGTTCTGTGGACTGAGCTGGAGAAGAGGCCTAGGAAAGAGGCCATTATGTCATCCATTGTGTCTCAAGGGGGGTACTTGATCCCCTCTCCTCTCATTTTTGGTATGGTGCACCTATTTGCAGTTGTGTACTTGACTTAAAAGTTTCTTTATTTTGTATTAGGTTGGTGCAAAAGTAATTGCGGTTTTTGCAGTTATTTTCAACCTTTTAAACCGCAGTTACTTTTGCATCAACCTAATACTTTCTAAAGAATAAAGTCTTGTGTTTTCCCGCTTCAGCTGTGTACCTGGACCATCAATTCCTGAACCTTTGTCGGATTCTGAGCGTCTTTCTAATTGGTAGTTTTCTACCTTCACTTTTCTGGGTTTTCCAGTGCACTTAGCGCTGGAATTTCTGCTTCTCATCTTCTAACATGGTGTTGTAAGAGTGGCCTCCCATTCTTCCTATCCTGGGGGACTTAGGCCTCAGATTCTTTTAATGCTATTTTGGTAGAGTTTCATGAGAGGACAGAAGCGAATGCTTGTGTGTTCAACATTCTGTCTTTACCTAGAAGGCACACACTTCTCTATGTATATGCAAATACTTTTTCAAAAGAAGGAGCTTGTAAGTGACAACTTGGTTTTTGTGTATCTATTATAAGCCTAGGCTCCATACAAGAAACTTTGATGTACATTAAATTTCATCCTCACGATGTCAGAATGAGGTAGTATCCATGCTTTAGATATGAAGAAACCAAAAGTGCTTTATCTGGCAAAACTCTTATTAATACATCTTTTTCTTTAAAAATAAACCACTATAAATTATATCATTTTTAATGGCTGTGTATGGATATACCTTAATTTAGCCCATTCTCCACTGATGGCATTTTTATTCTTCTAAATTTTTAAATTAACTATAGTTTTGTAATTCACATCATTATTTCCTTGTTAGGTCACTGGTTATATTCTTTTTAAATATTGATGTACATTTTAAATTGCCCCCTAAAGTAAATTTACATTCCCACTACCAGTGTAAAAATGCCAGTTTATTCACATTCTCATTAACTAACACTGTGTTCCTGCAGTTTTTTAATTATCATACTGATGTTTATGTAACTTTTTTTTTTTAATTGGGGAATATTGGGGAACAGTGTGTTTCTTTAGGGCCCATCAGCTCCAAGTCATTGTCCTTCAATCTAGTTGTGGAGGGCGCAGCTCAGCTCCAAGTCCAGTCGCCACTTTTTTCAATCTTAGTTGCAGGGGGCACAGCCCACCATCCCATGGGGGAATTGAACAACCAGCCTTGTTATTGAGAGCTCGCACTCTAACCAACTGAGCCACCTGGCTGCCCCCATCCATTTTTATTGGAGATTTAGCTCTTGTCCTGTGTATTATTATAAATAATAATGCTTAAGTGAATATATTTGCTCATTTCTAATGTTTTAAATTCATATTGCCAGATCAGTGCATGAAATTGCTGTGCATTGACTAGGAAATAAAAATTTGGGTTAGAAAATTCCATTTTGGATTTACCTCACTGTCATCTGCAAAACTTCTCTTTTATTCCTACTGACTGATTTTGGAATAAACATCTATGATGCCTTTTTATATGATAGGTTACTTTTCATTTTTTGAATTTACTTAAGCAAAGTAGCCATTAATAAAGATCTATAAACTTGAAAAATTGACATACAACAATACCAAGTTACACCAGGTTCTCAAGATTCTGTGCTGGCTGAAGGAATCAAGAGCTGGTCACTGAAACTATACCCATTGTTAATTGATTCTCTTTATTGGGTCCAATTTTTCCAGTAGCAAAATGGCCCCATCACATGATTCTAAATTTAACTGCTCTTGTGTGGCAGTAGTCATGTTATTTGGTGCTTTTTTTTTCCCTTTTCTGAAGGAAAAAAGTGGTTCTGAAAACCCTTTGAAATAGATTTGACATTGTAAATAAATGGATTCTTAAAGTAACTAATTATTAGCTCTTTTTAGTTTATAAAAAATTGGGGATTTGTCTTTTAAAGATAATCATAGTCATCCTTTGACACCAGTATATGTAAATGAATTATACCAATTTTTTTCTGGATATTTACCCTTGTTTAAAGTATTGGTTTGTGTACCTTACGCATTGGTTTGTCTGCTCCATTTTAAAATGGAAATGTATTTACTTTCTCTAGGAATATAACAAAAACTATAAGTTAAAAAATCAAGATACTTAGTATTCTGGAGAAATTAATACTGAAACTTTTATTACTAGCTCAGTTTCTGTTTTTCTTTCCAAACCATAAAGAGATTTATTTTGTTTTGGAGAGGTTTTTTCCTTTAAATTTTTGACTGATTTTCAAAATTTAGGTGAGTATTTTTGCTATTATTTCTTTTTCTCCTCAAAGTCCAGGGCAGTAATCATTTTCGGGAACCGCTGTGTAGTAAATATTTTACGCTTTACTGACCACATACAGTCTTTGTCACATCTTCTTCCTTTATTTTTTATTATAATGCTAAAAGTGTAAAAAACATTCTTAGCTAGTTGGCTACAAAAGCAGGCAGCCAGCTAGAGTTGACCTGCAGTTGTAGTTCGTTGACATTTACTCTAGAATAAAAATTTCATATAGTAATGACTTATAGTCAGAAGATTTGGGTTTATATGTGATGGACATTCAGTCACAATTGAATGGAAATCATCTGACATGATTGGTAAAGCCAGAAAGTTAGCTAGCTTCAGGCATGGCTGGATCCAGGAGCTGAAATGAAGATGGCCTTTTCCAATTCAATCCTTGTGACTTACGACCCCCCTCGTTCCCTTACCTCCCAAAGATACTATCCAGTCATTTATAGGTCAGACTGTAGGAAAGTCCCTTATTTCTTCTTGGGTCATATGCCTATCCTTGAACAAATCACTATGGTAGAGGGAAGAGGATGGTGGTTGTGGAGGTTTTTTTGTTTTTATTGGGGGATATTGGGGAGCAGTGTGTTTCTCCAGGGCCCGTCAGCTCCAAGTTGTTGTGTTTCAATCAAGTTGTGGAGGGCGCAGCTCAGCTCCAAGTCCAGTTGCCGTTTTCAATCTTTAGTTGCAGGGGGCTCAGCCCACCATCCCATGCGGGAATTGAACCAGCAATTGTTGTTGGGAACTCGTGCTCTAACTGACTCAGCCATCCTCCTACCCTGGAGTTGATTGAAATAGTAATTGGAGATGATTGAAATAGTCTGGCCAATTCGAGTCCCACTCTTATAGTAGGAGTAAACTGCATAACAGTTCCATCAGTACCCAGTGGAGAAGGGGTAGGAGATAGCTCCCCAGAAAATTAAAGAAACAAAAAAAGGCAGGGTGAAAAAAACGAAAAACAGAAAAAACTTTGGGGTGGCTGGTTAGCTCAGTTGGTTAGACTGTAGTGTTGATAACACCAAGGCTGCCGGTTCCATCCCCATATGGGCCACTGTGAGCTGCGCCCTCCTTAAAAAAAAAAAAAAAAATCAGGGTGATCAAAAAAAGAGTTGCTAATAATTCCTTTAGAATCATGTGATGGGGTGGAGGGCTATATATTCATTGTAATAAGTCTGCTATATACCATATTAAAGATTAGCACTCCTATGACATAAGAATTAAAAGTAGAATAAAAGCAGGACAGTGAATATGTATCACACAGTTGTTTGTTGCTTCTTTAAAAGTAACTTAACACAATTAAGAGGGAAAACCTTACATTTCCAAGGACTGGAATCGTCCACCTTTGGTGACTCTGGTAGTGAAGTAGGCAGCCCATGTTACTAAGGCTCATTTCCTCTGCACAATGACAAAATTGAAATCATTTCACAGCTATGTAATGCAATGAGAAATACTTATTAAAATTTCAAGTAGAAATGAAAAATCAGTTAACAAGTAGAAGGTACCCAAGAACATCTTTTCATAATAATAACGGGTCCAGAAGGTAAAATATCTAAGGTCCTCAATCTGCTGGTTCTTTTTAAATGTTTGTATTTAAAAATCCAAGCTTATAATTGGATATATAAGAGGTTTAATTATTTCACATTTCAAATGTCATACTTTGCCAGAGGACTCATTTTTTAAAATATGAAGCCCTGGATTTTGAATAAATCAGTTTGGGGTTAGGAATATTTGTTAAAAAGAAAAAAAAAAGAAAGATACACCTATATTGTAGAAGAACAAATCAAACTGGACTTTTAAGAGAATAATACTGCCAGTTTCACTTTTATCCAAAGGAATAAATATTATAGGAATATATTTGTAGGAACAAATAACATATATTCTTATAGCAATATGATCAAGAGCTTTGATTAATATGTCTACATGTATACCTAACTTCGTCACACACAAGGCTTTGTGGATAAGAATATATTGATCTGACCAGTGATATTCTTGTTGCTTCTCAGAGTGGCATCATAAAAATAAATGATAAATGCAGTTTTGTTGCATTACAGAGCAACAAAGGGGTGAGTTATGTAGGTGTGTGTGTTCCCCATGTACATGTGTTTTAATTGGTTTTCAGCAGGTTGTACGTTTACAATTACCATGTTTCCTCTTCTATTAAAATACTCCTTCCTTCACCAGTAGAATGAAGGAAATACCTTTTAATTCTACAAAAATACTGTATTTTTATAAAGAGTTTTTAAAGTTTTCTAACCAAGTAAAGCAAAATTTTAATGCCTTGCCAGAAGTGTATTGGATGTGTAGTGCTTTGTTCTGATTCAAAATAAGCTTGGGAATTATATGATTGGCTGGTTTATGCACCTTTAAGCAAGTCAGTTAATATTATTGTGTATGAAAAATAAGAGTTGTCATAACTTTATATCTGGAAAGGCTTTTTTAAAAAATTCCATAGGTGGTGTAAAATTGTGAAGATAGTACATTCTAGCATCATCAATTTGCTGCATGGCTGAAAAAGAAGGTTAAGGTATCCCCACTTTCTAGAAAGTACAAACTGTTTCAGCTTCAACTTTCCTTTCCCCCAGAATTTATATAGTTCTAAGGATTGACTTGATTTGTTTAGAAATGCCGGTAAGTTTCTAATTACCAATGTTCACCACATGTGAGATATTCCTTTTCAGTTTTTGGAGCAGACTATGTAAAAGTTAGTTTTGTCTTCCATTCTGGGCTCAGGTACTGTTACAAATAGTGAAACATCTTTTCCACGAAACAGCCTTGTATGTGGCAGCTCCTTAACCAAGGGATTAACCTTTCAGACAACAACATATTTGGGGTTATCTCTTCTAGGTGGAGTTATGTCATAGCCTAACAGTCATTTTACACTGTAGTATGATTATGACATGAGTTATTAATGTTTTCTGTTCCACTCTGTTGTTTGGTTCTTCTCTGCCCTACTTCTCTGTAACTTGGTATAGTTCTCTTAAAGTTTTAACACCAAGGATGGATAAAGAGATTGTGCACATCCACACAAAGGAGTACCATTCCGCAGTAAAAAGAAACAGACTACTAATATGCTCAACAACATGAATTTATCTCCAAAACACAATGATTGCATTTACATGGAATTCTAGAATAGGCAATAGCGAAAAATAGCAGATCAGTAGTAGTTGCCAGGGGCCTGATGGTATTGGAGAGGAGATTAACTGCAAGGGCACAAAGGTTTCTCGAGTGATGGAAATGGTCTGTGTCTTGATTGTGGTGTTCGTTATATGGGTGAATACATTTCTCACTCATTGAACCCCATGCACGTAAAATGAGTACATTTTATCATAGGGGTATTATATTTGAATAAAGTTGTTTCAAAGAAAGTTAAACACCAAAGTCTTAAATAAAATAGGTCATGAGTAGTGACGTGTAAAAAAGTAGTTTGGTCAAAACGTATACTGTCAACCTCAAGTTAGCAATATAGCAGTAGTCCACAGTACGTAAAGTTGAATATTTTTTTTTGAATGGCACTGAATACATGTAAAAATTTGTGCTAAGGTCAATTACTATATCATGGCATGTACGAAGACACTTCAGTGTTACATGAACTAAGTTACTGACAGTAATACAAGGTTTTTAAAGTGCTTTCTAAGTGAATGCACTTGGTTTTTTGCAGTGTTTTAATGTAATGTACATTCATGTTTTTTTCTGTCTTTAAATTGTACATTTTTAATCTAGTCTCATAGTCCCACAATTCAGATAGAAAGACAGGTATAATTTATATTTTCTGAAATATTTAAATATAATTTCTGAATTTTTAAAAATATTTAAAAAATAATGATATTCATTAGCTAAATACATTCAGCCAGCTTTGTAATCTGTCCATAAGCTGTGTCCAGTCTTCGGTTATTGGACTGTGTGTCCAGGCAAAGATAAAATAGTATAGAATATCAGCATAGATTTGTGACCATATCAGATAATTCTGGCAATATACTTTCTAGAAAATCAACCTAAAACTAAAAATAGAAGCTTAAACCCCGAGGCCAATCTTCTTTCCTCACTTAAAGTTTTATTCTTTCATCCTTTTGTACTAGTTTGAGGAATACAGATAATCTTTCACAGAAGTTATTTTGGGGAGGGGAAGGCCTGAAAGGTATGGTTTAGTTTTCTAAATGGTAATGTCTGTGTGAACAAAATTTCTTTATAGCTTCTGTTCTCTCTTTAAAGGTTCTTGAATAAGTTGTTCTTCACTTGGCAACTTTCATTATATGTGTATTGTATAAGTACCATCCCAAGTTGAATGAACTTGAAGTTTTAAATTGAGTCTAAATGGTCAAGAGATATGTAGAATCTCTACCCCTCTTTCCCAGACCCTTTATTGGTGTTTTTAACAAAATCAAGAGTAAATAATTTTTTCTTTATACTTTAAAGCAGTTGAAGTACTCATAAATGACAACTTCCTAGGAAAAAGCCAAGTGATCTGGAGAATTGTTATTGTATAATTGGTCTGAAAAAGTGAACATCTATTTAAGATGATAACAGTTCTAATGGAAACATGCAGATGTTTGTTGCCTTGGGAGGCCTGTCAGTGTTGGAGGCCATTGTTTAGATAGAGGACACTTGCCCAGTATGTCATCATGTGTGTCATCATGTGTGGTAGCATTGTTTGGGGAAGATGGATGCTCTGATGGCTTCCCCATTGTCCATAAAGCAGTAATACATTTTATTTAATTGCTATACGTTTTTAGAGTTTATCACCTCTATAAAGGTATTAGGTAGCTTCCAGAATAACATGTAAAGTGTGCTTGATGGACTCCCTCCCTAATTATACTATGAATTGGACATTCTAATAACGTTAGTTCAAGTTCATATTCCTTGCTGATGGGGTGGTGTAAGAAAAAGTATTTTGTTTTCATAGCCTTATGTATAAACCAGGTGAAATGGGACAGTGTAAAGACAGTAAGGTGCTAGATGATAAATTTAGTAAAGTTCTGAAATATAACATATACAAAAAGTTCTCTTGGCTTTAGTTAGAGAAAAGTAGTAGAGGAGTAGCAGTGTGGTAGGAACTTTTAAAGGGGATGGTTTGAGAGAAGAGAGACTGTCATTCATGGTGTAGGATAACTTGAGGTTGGGCCAAAGTGAGATTTATCCTGAACGGGAATGCCTAGAACCACATTAAGTTCTAGGGCCATTGTGAACAGGTGAAGTAGTAAAGGCCAACTCGAAGTAAACCTCGCGGACTGCGATGGAGGCCCTGGGAAGATAGGGTGGTCTTTTACCAGGATGATGACATGAAGAATTTAGTAATTTTTAATTTAACTTCTCTTTTTAAAAACTTTACTTTTACGTTTCACATGTATAGGTTTAAGGAAATCTACCAAGAAGCGCAGTGAATCCCCACCTGCTGAGCTCCCCAGTTTGAGGCGGAGCACACGCCAAAAGACCACGGGCTCCTGTGCTAGTGCCAGGTAATAAATAACGGGTTTTTCCTGTGTATTAGTCCATTATCTGTGTTTAGCTTTCATCAAAATCCTTAACTTTGTAAGTTTGAAAAAATTATAAAAATTTTCACTTGAATATTGAATAAAGAAATTTATTCTAATATACGTAGTATTTTTGTGAATTCTTTCCCAATGTTTATTTACATGTTTTTGCTAAGTTTTGATCAGACTGTTTTTTTGACACTTTTATCCTCTACCTTTTCTCTATTGCTACATTATTTTCACAGCTATTGCCAATAGTTAGACATTGGTTGTTTTTGGAATTCCAGTTTGCCTCGTATCTCTCTAATGAGCTTCTTTATGCAGATTTGGATTTGGGTTATTTTGGTTTAAGGTAGCTACGTTTTGCAGTAGTGTGATTAATAAATCAAAAGGAATGCCTGTTTTAATGGCCGTAATGTTGCCTGATTAGTTTCTCTAAAAGTGTTGGCACCAGTTACTGAGTTTAATGGGTGATGGGGAGAGATGTACTTAATTTTCGTTTTGTATTACATCAGTTGTCCTGCAAGGAAAAATGTAGGTTTTGTTTGTATTCTTTCACGTCTCCACTTCCCATTTCTCTCAGTTGTTGTTTTGGAGTTCGTTTTCAGAAAATCAACTACCTTTGATGTGATACAGTGTATTATTTCACTTGCTTTTATTAACTGGTTGAGAATCTTAGGTTAAAGTTAAAAATCTTTTTCTTGGAATTTCATCTCCGATTTTCACTTGATCACTTGATCAAGTGCTCTTGTGCTGCTAATTATTTGCAGCATGTAGGATTTTTCTTTCATTCATGTGTAGCTTGTTCTCTCTACCACATGTGCCAAAACCCAGTGATGGGGCGAATGATTTTAGTTTGCCTTTACTCTCCTCTAACTCAGGTAAGTAGAAACATTTTAGCACTTCTTTTGGTTCTTCTCTAAAGTGATGCACTGTCTGCTGTTGGCAGTGGGTACAGTAGTGACGGTGACATAAACAGTATGACTTGTTGCCGATAAGTCATAGGAAAAGGACCGTGACCACTTTAATCTACTTTTCCACTTATTTTCTAGTTCTGTCTGGATTGTTTAAAATATCTGGAGTTAGTAGTACACCTGTTGGTTTTGAGGTTTCTTGGCAATACAGGCCATGCCTCATTGTATCAGCAGTTTGCTTTTATTGCACTTTGTAGATACTGTGTTTTTTACAAGTTGAAGGTAAGACCCTCCAACAGTTGTGAAAAGGTTACAACTTGATGAAGGCTCAGATAATAGAGTTTTTTATAATAAAGTATTTTTGAATTAAGGTCATGTACATTGTTTTTTTAGACATAATGCTATTGTGCACTTAATAGTTTTCAGTATAGTGTAAACATAACTTTTATGTGTAGAGGGAAACCAAAAATTCTGGGACTTGCTTTACTGCGATACTCACTTTATTGCGGTGATCTGGAACCGAACCTGCGGTATCTGTTACAAGTGTGGGTGTGCTTTTTACCAGGACCTCTGAGAAAATTTCTTAGTTCTTTGGAGCTTTTGTTCTACTTTGGGCCAAATTTTGAAACCAGTTTACTTAAGGTTTATAATCTGAGACATAAACTGAATTTACTGTGGTTGAAAATGAATTTTAAGCTGTATGTGAAGTCAGGTAACCTAGTATCTTGTCTTTCTCTGCAGCTTCCTTTTCTCCTGCTCATGGCCAATTTCTTAGTGCACATGAAATCACTTCCTGTGTACATGGTCTTGCTGTGCCTGCGCTGTCTGGCCCACCCGCCCGGATGCTCTTCATCTCAAACTTTTTCGGAATTAGTTGAGATTTCTCAACTAATTACTTTTATAGTCTACTATAGCTGTGTCTTTGTCTCTGTTTAGACTAACACTCCTTTAAGGCACAAACAGAGTGTTTAGTACAGTGTGTGTCACATAGTTGGTGCAAATTAAATGTTAAATAAATGAATTAATTTGAATCACATTGATTTGTAGCTAGGTAAATTGGGTTTGGAATGAACTGTTTTCCCTGGGAAGGAAATAAATTCCTGTTTAGGGAGAATTTTTTACTACTTGGAAGAACAAACTCTTCTAGTACATTCTTTAGTAATGCAGAGCTGTCACCTACATGTTGGCTTCTTTCTTGTTCCTTTGGCAGCATCTAATTTCACTGTAGTTTGACTTTAGTCTGAAACACTTCAGCAGTAGGTTTCTGCATTTTCTAAGGTAATTTGGGGTACTGCTATTTAAACAATGTCAAGTTGTAGTAATTTGGGAGTCTTTGTTTTTGTCTGATTTGCTTGCTGATTTCTCTATTAAAATAGAAAAAAATACATCATCAATATAGTGTAATTTGCTTCAGGAGAAATGACTGGTCATTCTTTTTTTTGTATCTTATACTATGCCTTAATCTTGTACAAGTGTCTTCCCAAATGTCATCTGTTATTTATTTATAGATATTAAATCTTTCATTCTTTATTTTAGAGGATGGAGCTTACGTTCCATTATTAGGATAGCTGTTTTCTGATGATTTAGGTAATCTGTAACTTAGATGGTACAAATGTTTCCCACCTTCTCCGCCCTACCCCTTCCCTATTTGTCAAGTATCAATATGGAAGTCTGTATATTGATCCACGATCTATCCTGGAAGTAGGGTTCTATTGTAAATGAATTGAATTGTCTCTATAGAAGGAATCTCTTTTCCCTTTAGTTGAAAGTGTTTAAAAATCATTTCTGTCTGTAAAGGATGACAGCAGCTCATAGAAACACAAAAGCTTGTATTGTGAATGTGATATAACTTGTAAGAATTTTAAATATACAAAGTCTTGGTTGTTACCCATAGTGATTTCTGCAACAATTTTTATGTAAAAAGAAGAAACTGGCTTTGTGCTCCATGCATTGGAGCTTTGTGCTGTGTGTTCATTGCTCCTGGTCACTGGTAGTGCTGCCTATGATGGCATTTTTCTGTTGTAGTCGGCGAGGCTCTGGCCTGGGCAAAAGAGGAGCAGCTGAAGCTCGTCGACAAGAGAAAATGGCAGACGCTGAGAGCAACCAGGAGACCGTGAATTCTTCAGCTGCACGGACAGACGAGACTCCCCAGGGTGCTGCAGGTAGCTTGGCATTTCTTAGTCCAAAAACGCATTCATGTATCTTGCAGGTTTATTTAGAGATTAATTACTTTTTAGGTATGCCAAATGTAATGAAAGAGGGTCAGAAATATACTAGATGTTACCATCAAATGAACTTTCTGTTCTCTTTAGTTTTACTTCGTAGGTTTGGTTTTTTGAGTAGTTGGATTCAATCCTTTTTTATATCCACATCTGTGCTAATTACATTCAGAGGGCTTTTAGGAGGGAGTAAGTTTCTGTTTAAGCTTATGTATTGATGAGTACATATAATAGTTGCCCATTGATTGTTTGAAAGAATTGAAATTCATAATAAAAATGTAAGGTATGGCATAATTTGCTTCATACATGTGTAAATTTTAATTTAGAATGTTGTAATCCCTAAAAAAAAATACTCATTTTGAATCTAAGCAACTTTAAGAATACTATTTATGTTTTTATGGGCTTATTTTTATTTCTGATGTCTTAGCACAGTAAAAATTAAGCCTCCCTTCCCCCACTTTAAATATATATCCTTTGCCAATACCAAAAGAAGGCTAATACTTCAACTGTTAATTGAGGCTAACATTTTTTAAAATATAGCTTGTCATTAACATTTCTCAGTAACATTAAGATCTGATACAAAAATGTTATGATTCATCATTATGAACATGAGTGTAAGACCCTTAAAATAGGATGATACACATAAGGTTTAGGTGTAGGCATATATATATCTTAATTTTGAACAAAGCTTTTTCATATACTATTGTTGAATAATAAGATATGTGTTAGTTTTCTTTAATACCTGTGGTTGATCACTTGTTATGTCCTAGTTTGCCAGGAAAGTTCTGGTTTGCCCACTACTGTCCATGTTTTATGCCTTTTTTCTCTGTTTTCTGTACAGCGTAACATTTTTACCACTTTCCCAGTTTTGTATGATACATTACTTGGTGAATTTACAGCATCTCTTCTGATGGGAGGGGTCTTTTTCCTGTACCTTTTCCCTAGAATAGTTTGCTGAAGGATTAAATGGTAGCTTTTGGGGAAAATACAGTCGATTGCACATGCAACTCATTGAAGCTTTTAATGATACACAGCCTGTCCTTTCCAGGGTTGTAATGTTAATTTCAAGTCTGACTGTGGAAGCGGGGCCATTCCCATATGGATGACAGAAATGGAGCTGCCGAGTGTGTTGTTAAAGTGGGCTTACTACAGTAATTGTAATAGCTAACAGTTACAGAGTGCACACTGTGTTGCAGACACAGTATTAAGCACTTTACATATATTCTCATTTAATATTCAAGACATCCTGCTGAGGTGTGAGTGCTGTTATCCTCATTTTATAAATGAGGAAAACCTGAACCATATAATGTTAAGCTTGCTTTGGGTTACACACTGGGATGTGTGACTCTCAAATTCAGGTCTCAGAAAAGTGCACATTTATAATGGCTGTGCCCTGCTTCCTTAGGGTTACAAAAGTCTGTTTAATTCATGTGGATATAATTGGAGGCTGTAATGATGGGATAGTGTGTACAATTTTGTTCCCTGGTACAAAATTTTGTTCCCTAAGAGTATAAAAGTTTCAGGGATTAGTTTCTTAAAATTGCCCTCCTAAACACTCACATGTGTTTCATTGTCATTCATATTTGAAATCACAGTGATCTAGATACTTTCCAAGTTTATGTAAAAGATGTATGTGGCATGTTTATTACATTTTGGAGGTTGGATCCCTGCTGAATCCTACAGGAATTCTTCTGCCAGCTCACCAAAGTAATTCTGGGGAAAGAGGCAGTTACGTATTAGCTTTATATTAAGCTCTTCAGTGTAATGTGCTTTTTAAAAAATTTTGTTTTTAATTGCAGTTGACATTACAATATTGTATTAGTTTCAGGTGTACAACCAGTACGTATAATGTGGTTTAGTTTCTCAGTATGTGAAACTGGAATTTAAGGAAAAACAAAACCATCTAAGTTAGTGTAGAGTATATAAATTAGTGATGGTAACATAGCATCTTTTGGCAACTATCCATTCTTAGGTAGCTCTTACACAGTTGGCATAAGATTCCCTGCATTTGAAGCATTTATTTTAAAATAATGTTTTTACTAATTTAAAGAGATTGATTTAATCTCTTCAGTATTATTTATATATTCATTTTTTCAGTGTTATTTTTAAAGATCAGATCTTCCTGACCTACTTCAATGAAATCATTGAAATAAGCTTATTTCTTTTTTCACATGTAGATAGTAAAGTATTGCTCCATCTTTGGCAAACTAGCTTACATCATCACACTGACTTTGCCAGTTTTGCCAGTGTTGGTAATGATATCTAATGTTGGGTCACTGTGAAGTATACTATGATGGAGCTCAACTCTAGCTTTTCACAGAAGAAATGCTAGCTCCTGAAGTTGAAGGTTAAGTGTTGCCCACCTGATCTCAAGAGCCAGGGGTTTAGTTTTGGGCTTAATCAGAACCATGCACCCCTACATATTACTGATATAGGCTTGGAAATAATAGAGATACTAAAGTGGAGAATCAAGGGTTCTTTACACCTGCAACAATAAAATGGTAAGGAAAGATGTTCTGGCGCCTACATTTTGCACTGAGAGTCTTACTTTCACAAGAAAAGAACAGTCAGATTGTAAAAAGAAAGCAACTCAGTTGCGTAAATTTTTCTCTCCCTAATTACCTTTGTTCAGTACCACTGCAAATCAGATTGCTACCATATCACCTGATACCAGGGATCATATAAGGTATAATTACATTCCTAACAGCCATTCTTCTGGCCTTGCTCAGAAGTTTTTGTGGCACTCTAAAAAAAAAAATATCTTCCTGTTGCCTCCTGTACTTAGGCATCTGGTAAACCCTTAGTGGTTCCTGTCAAGTAAAATTGAATTCTCTCAGCATTCTGATATTTTGTCTTTGCTTTCTGCCTAAGAGGCTGTATTTATTCAAGTATAAAAACTTGGATCTCTATAATAAAATTCTTGTGTTCTGATTTAAACAACAAATTTTCTCTATTTTCATTCAGCTATTTATTGGAAACTATCTTACATGGTGTTGTGAAGATATGCTAAGACTAGATGGGAGAGATGCCAGAGTAAACAAAAGGTTAACACCTCTTAAAATCTGGCATTGGATTTTTTCTGCTTGATAGTCTGTCTTAGTTTTATATTTGTGTCTGGGGACAGGTCTTGTGTATGTTGCCCAAGGATGTTGGACGTCTTGACTGAAGTACTTGGTCAAGTTCTTATTGAGTGATTACATTTCCTTCCCTGCATGACTTTACAAACAGCAACCCATAGACTAGGCTAGTTTGGTTTATCTCATTTTGTAAAAGCTTATATACAGGGAGCTACAGTAGAGAGATGTTTAAAATACTTGCCATCAGAAGGCTGGCAAAAGGATCTCTTTCTTTGAGTCAAGTAACTGATTTCTGTCAAAACAGGTACTCCACCTCCATTAAAAACCAGAATATCCCTGCCCCTTCTTGTAGAAGTTCTGTGGCTCCCTTAAGTTTGGGACTCCACTCTAATAGACTTGGCAGCACTTTTTATTATGTGCTTTTCCAAGTTTTGTCATGGTTGAGGTCTTTGTAGCAGTGCAATTTGAGATATTATAATGTAAGTCATTAGAAGAAGATGTTTAAGAAGTTACATAAAGTTAAACCTTTAAAATTACAGGTTGTAGATCTGTAGAATGTTTTAAAGTAAAACCAGTAGACCTTATGATAAACAAAAAAAAACATCATTACCTTGCAAGTGATTTTTGTTTTTCTCTTAAAAATTGTGTGGTTCCAGAGTGTGCTTGTAAGAAAACCAACTATTTTATTTGTCAAAACTTTGTATTTGTTTTCCATATCACTGGGAGAGTTTAAAGCAAGTTTAAGAGCCACTTGAACAAATACAGTTGTAATTGGGCCCTGATAATAGTATTTAACAAGGTTTATATGTATGTGAAGAAGCAGCTGTATTTGAATTAAAAATTAGTGCTGAGGATATATTTAAGGAGCTGATACGTAGAGTTCAGTTCTTAAGAGTACAACCTAAGAAGTCAGTCTGCCTGGGTTCAGATCTCTGATCCATCGTTAGCTGTCTGACCTTAGGCAAGTACACACAAAATCACTAGGCTTCAGTTTTCTCATGTATATGATAAAGCTTTACCAGCAGTGCCTTTTTGTATGGTTGTGAGGAAACACATAGAAACATAGTAAGCATTTAATAAATGCCGTCTCTGAGTAGCATGCATTATGGAGTATAGTTATTGCTTATCTCCTTTTTCTTCACCATAAATGTAAGCATTTATGGGTAGCCTATAACTCTAAACCTTGGGGTTGCAACATTTTCTGTCAAGGGCCAGATAGTTAATGTTTTTGGCTTTATATGGGCTCTGTTAAAACTATTCAACTCTGGGGGTGTAGCATGAAAGCACCCTCGGACAGTATGTAAGTGAATGAGTTTGGCTATAGTCTAATAAAATTTTATTTACAAAATGATGTGCTGGACTGGTTTTGGCATGTGGGCTAGTTTGCTGACTCCTGTTCTAAACCCTACATTTTCTGATGATTTTTTAAAAAAAAAGTCCCAGTGAAATGATAGAAAGTACTTAATGAGATGTGAAGAAAAAAAGCGTTACAAAAATACACAGCTGGTAGCTGGTGTATTAACATCTCTTCAGAAAAGCTCTTTAAATTCTCTTGTTACCTAAATGCTTCTTTAAACAGTAATGACAACTATATTCTTCCTGGCTTGCATTCTGTCACTATTTGTCAATTGTACAGGGCTTAAGGTATTGTGCGTGATGTGGTCATACATAGATTAATTGTCTGTATAAAAACATGCTTTAGGACTCAACAGACATGGAGAAGAGGAACAGTAAACCTAATTTTATAGGAATGGAGTTTCAACTCCTGGTTAGATTCGTAACAGAACAAACCTCAGTCTGCTTACACTGAATTGTTGGTCAGGTTAGCATTTCTGGTAGTAGAATCTCTCTACTCTGATCTCTTCAGTCTATACTTGTTTTGACATCGTAGCCCTTTCTTTTGTATGACAATGTTTCACAGTCATCTGTTAGTTGTAATGTGTATCTTCAATATTTTATCCTGGAAATAAAAGAGTATAATCTTTGCACACTTTTGAAATGAAAGAAAACAGATAAATGATTTTACCAAGACTGCAGTCTAGGAATAAAGCAAACTGAGGAAGGCACCCATATATCTATAGGGAATACTTTCCCCAAATGCCAGTTTTGCTTTCTGTTATGTTTGTGACTAATTGTCTATCTATTAAATATCAGTGGTTTTAGCAGTGTTATCTTCAGTTGCCTTTTTGGTAGAGGAGTTCAGGACAAGGCTTAATTTAGGAACAGTTTTGAAGGCCTGAGGAATCTGTCAAAGCCGTGTATGAATTCAATGCAAAGGTTGTATTTTTATACTCGTTTAACACTGAAATAGTTGAGCCATCTTTTTGTTTATAAAAGCTACAGGATGAAGTCTAGAACAGCTGAGTGTGCAATGGGCAGACATATTTAATTGTGTTTATTTATTGTAGTCTGTAAATCTCTTCTTTTTTATGATAAACCAGACATAGTGAGTTTAAATGTTCCTTTCCTAACCCGTGCCTTTTTTTTTCCTCTTTGAAGCCTCTAGTTCTGTTGCAGGGGCTGTGGGCATGACCACCTCTGGGGAGAGTGAATCAGATGATTCCGAGATGGGACGATTACAAGGTAAAGACAGTTTTACGCTCTATAAGAAACCATTACCTTGGGCTGCCTGTTACTACTGTTCTCTGTTGAAATTAATTCACATAAGCTTATTTGAACATAATCTAGCAGTACCTGTATCTCCATAAGTTTCTTATTTAGTGGTGATTTGATGATTTGGAATTGGAAAATGATCTTCTGCCTCTTCACTTTATGACAAAATCATTTTATCTAGTAAAAACGAGAAAAAATCTTATATATTTATTTTTTATGTTTAAAATGTTTTCTTCATTATGATCACATATGTAGCTGGTAATAAATTAAGGAAGATCTGGCAAAGGGGGTAGTTTAATCTATTGTTCTCTGGTACCTAATAACATGCATCTAGTAGGGTACTTTTTTTGCCGTGTTCTTTTGCATTCTTGATTACTTATTTCAAAATGAATATAAAGTGTATACATAAACTCCAGGTATTTTAATGTTATAAGTGCTTTTTAAAAAGGAGCCTTATGTATATGCTCTTTACAAGTGGATGGTTATTTTTATCGTCTTCAGATGGTTGACTTGCAATGTGAGGCTTACAAGAAACATGATGTATAAGTCATTTTCAGATTGCTTTTAAGTTTCTGAAGGAATTAAAGGTTTTATTGGGGAAGGGGAACAGGACTTTATTGGGGGAACAGTGTGTTTTTCCCAGGACCCATTAGTTCCAAGTCAAGTTGTTGTCCTTTCAGTCTTAGTTGTGGAGGGCGCAGTTCAGCTCCAAGTCCAGTCTCTGTTTTCAATCTAGTTGTGTGTGTGTGGGGGGGGGCGCAGCCCACCATCCCATGCGGGAGCAACCTTGTTGAGAGCACACGCTCTAACCACCTGAGCCATCCAGCCGCCTTTCCGCAGCTCAGCAGCAGCTTAACTCAAGGTGCTGTGTTCAATCTTAGTTGCAGGGGCCACAGCCCACCATTCCTTGCGGGAGTTGGACCAGCAACCTTGTTGAGACCATGCACTCTAACCAACTGAGCCATCCCGCCACCCAGGAACTTAGTGGCAGTTCCTTGTCTTCACTCTAGTTGTGGAGGGCCCAGCTCACTGGCCCATGTGGGAATCGAACTGACAATCCTGTTGCTCAGAGCTCTGGCCGCCCCTAAAAAATATGGACCGCTTCACAAATTTGCGTATCATCCTTGCTCAGGGGCCATGATAATCTCTGTATTCTAATTTTAGTATATGTGCTGCCGACACTCACTTTTCTCACTTTTTTGGAACAGATAAAAATATCTTTTCATAACGGTTTTAGAGGCTCTCATGACCAATATCTGATTGGGAAATAATACCAGGAAGAACAGTGCAGGATGCTTAACATATAATTTCTTCAAAGTAAATACTTATTTTGGGTTTTTCGTGGACCATTTACACAGCTCCCACTGGCAGTGATATTTAACATTGCCATAAAACCTTTAGGATGCCTTGGAGCTGGCACATGGATGTTGTAACTTATGTTAATGACATCAATATGTAAGAGTGGTCTTGAAAGTTTAATGTAGCGTCCCTTAAAGTTCAAAATGGAAAGTAACATTGTCTAAGTCAATTATGTGAGAAGAATCAGTTGCTTGAAATTTTTAGATACGATTAGTGGATTAACAACTCAACTACTGCTCTTTTCTCTTTAGCTCTGTTAGAGGCCAGGGGTCTTCCTCCTCACCTGTTTGGCCCTCTTGGTCCTCGGATGTCACAGCTATTCCACAGAACAATTGGAAGTGGAGCTAGTAAGTAAATACTTTTAAATTTGTTCTCCCCACAAAACCTTATTAATGACTTGAGAGATACCTTTATTGTTTGCCTATTGATGTAAGGATGTTTTCTTGAACTTGAACCTATTTTTAAAAATAGAACTTGTGCACATTCTTGCCTTAAATATAGCAACTCTAAGATTTTCTTCTGTACATCTATTTTTTGTTTGGATTAGAATCATTTTGAATTGGAATCATTAGAAAACCATCCAAAGTTGATAGCAAGATTGACTCTTTTTTGTTTTATTTGAACTCTAGAAGAGTAAAGAATCTCAGGTGATTACATTGATTATTATACCATCTGATAGCATGATTAACATAGATTTGAGGTTTTTATAGTATAAAATTTAACCCATAGACAGTCAATCGTAATACGAGCCTGAGAGTAAAAGTTTCTCAGCAGAATTACCAGTCACTAGACTCATTTAATCAGGTCAATGTCTTGTAATCCAGAGATCTTGTTGTATGTGGTGGACGCAATAGTGACTCTTCAAGTCTCAATTTCTAACTAAGAATTGAGACTTTTACATAATTACAAATCCAGTGAAATTCTTTCTGTTATAGAATACTATCTCTAGCTTCTTGAAACAAAATGTACATTTAAGCCTTTTTTTAATAACTCCATTGATAATGTTTCTATAGAATCAGTAGGCTAGGTGAAGACTTCTGTCGTGGTTAATTTCCAAATTTCTGAAGTGTTGCTGAAGCCTGTTAACTCTGACCTTACTAATATTTGCTTATATGATATTCTATTAAATATTCCAAGTTCTTTTTAATGCAACATGTGTACATGTGCTCATTATATGTGTGCTTGTATTTGAGGATTTTCTAATTTTCCGGCCTTAGCATTTGACAGGAAATTGAAGAAGCAGCTGGTATTTTTTGTTTTTGTGTTGTTTTGCTTTTGCTGCCCTGACACTCAGCTCTGAGGTAATATACCCTGTTGCAAGGTTCTCACGAACCCTTGCGTTTGAATTTTTATTTAGGGTCATTTATTAGGTACTGGGATTGGACTGAGTCATGGATAGGATAATGAGCAGAGTTGTTTCCCATGTGGAGTTTTCATGCTAGAGTGTGACACTGGCAATAAGCAAGGCAATTATTATATAGTAAACTTTCAGGTAGTATCAGTGCAGGGAGGGGGAAAACAAAGCACAGGGTAAGAATGTAGGTTGGTTGGTAGGAAAATGTAGGTAGGCTGATTAGAGAAACCTTCTCTGAGGCACGGTGATTTTGTAAGATCCAAAGGAAATGAGGAAATCAGCTATATGCACAGGCCTGAGGGAAGAACGAAGTGCAGTGCCAGAAGTGGGAGTGAGCGTGGCATGTTAGAGATAGACAGCAAGAGGGGCCTGTGGGGAGAGTGAAGGGAGAGTGATAGAAGCTGGAATCTGAGAGGTGTGTAGGCACTTGCCAGGTCAAATGTGGCGTTTAACCTAAGGGTAATGCGGAACCATTGAAGGATTTAGAAAAAGGGAGTGATAAGCTTTATCGTGAAAAAGATTAAACATATGCAAAAGTTGCAAGTGTAGTACTGTAATAACCTCCAGGGACCCATAAACAATTATCAATTCACAGCAACCACTGTTTCATTTATATCCTCAGTCATTCTCCCTACTCCCAAGGTTATTTTTAACCCAATCTCAGGCCTCATTTCCTCTGCATATATATTTGAATTGGTAACTGTAAAAATAGGGACATGAAAATTTTTAGACAGTCTTGTGGGTATATTAAGAAGAAATTAATTACTATTATTTTTACTCTTGTTAAGTCTGTTCAGAGTTTAAATGTTCTAATCTCATTTAAAAATTTTGTTTATTTGAATCAGGTACAAAATACACATTGCCATCAGTTAATATGTTTCTTAATTTCTTTTAAAAGTGAAATTTAATTTCATTTATTTTACCACTTTGTTTATTTCTGGCGAGAGCTGGGAAGAAAAATTGTTGCAGGGCTACTTAAGGGTATTTGCATTAAAACATTGCAAATCCATATTGAGGGCTGACCATCGAACAGGACATTAGTGTAAAGCATAGACTAGAAGCGGAGTAGAAAATAGTTACACCCTTCCATTCCCGTGACCCAGCTTTAGCAATGCCTGCTTTACAGCCAGTCTTTGTCTTTACCCTCGCCCCTTATTAGTTTGAAATGGATCCCAGACTTGAGATAATTTTATCTATAAATACTTCATCATGTAGCTCAAGGTAATGTCTCTTAAAACAGACACACAGACACACAGATTGCTTTTATCATACTTGAAGAAAAATAAAACAGTAATTCCTTAATAGATACTCAGTCAGTGCCAAATTTCCATTGTCTCAAATGTGTCATGCGTAAGTGTATTTCTTGTAAACTTGTAGTGAGATCTGGAGGCTTTTTCAGATTCGACTTTGATTATTTTCTTCCCCTGGTAGGGAAAGATGGCAAAAAAGTAGTGTGTTCTAATATTATTGGGAAGCACATAAAAAGTCTGATTATCTCTTAAGATACTGAAACTCAGTGCCCAGATAACAGCGATTATAAAATGATAGTATTATCGAATATCAGTCTTCATTTATAAGAAGTTGACATAACTTAGTAGAGATATACTTATATAAAGAATATCTCTCCCAGAGAATAGTTGTTACAGGAAAAATTTTCTCCCCTCTACCAGTTTTCAAAATAGTTGGTTTTTACATTCTCCAAGGTACTGTTGTTACTGTTTTATAAGTATCATTGTCAAGTGGGTTGAGATGTGTTTTAGACATCTCAGTGATTTTCATTGATGTTTTAATTGTCTTGTCATTGGATGATAATGGGATCTCTTTGAGATTGGCTTCTGAATCTTTTTGATATGGTCACCTCCTTACTTTCTGATGTGTCAAGTTCAATCCCCTCCTCCACCCCCAACCCCACCCTCACCCCTATACCTGACATCAGGCATTGCCCTAGAGAGCCCTGGTTTCTTTTATATGAAAACGATTTTGGAGCCCACGCTCTGGGCTCTAGGCACGTTC
This sequence comes from Rhinolophus ferrumequinum, assembly GCF_004115265.2. Lineage (NCBI taxonomy): Eukaryota > Metazoa > Chordata > Mammalia > Chiroptera > Rhinolophidae > Rhinolophus > Rhinolophus ferrumequinum. The sequence continues at coordinate 8,171,324 of NC_046291.1, forward strand.
GTTGCTACTAGCTTGATCATTGTTATTAGCCACTTAATGGACAGACCTGGGAAATAGTTGTATTTTTTTCTTTTAAAATAAAAATCATGAGTTCACACTAATCCTACCAATTCTAGTTGAGGGCCACGGTTTTTTTTTTTTTACATTTGTCTTTTTTTTTTTTTTTTAATGGAAAGGCTGAAGGTCCACAGTAGATTCAGGAAAGAAATGGAAATACTGAGAAAAAGAAAATGGATGAAGAGAAGCGAAAAAGGGGGCAGGGGGCTCGTGGGAATTGGTATTATTATGTACAAGGCCAGTATTATTATTTTTAAATTTTTGCCAGTTTTTAAATTTTTCTTACCTTTATCTTGTATCTTCTTTCTCCCATGTCCTAAGTTCCTGAATAATAACATCGTCACTTCTGCTATCCTTTTACCCTGTTTCCTCCTTCCACACAAATAACCTTTGTTAATTTTATGGCTTGTCCTTCTATTATTTATTTAAGAAAACAGAAATAAATTTATGTTACCTGCTTCATACACACTGCCTTTCTTAGGTAAGAGTAGTCAACTTTACACACTTTACCTTGCTTTTAACAGTGTATTTTGGCATTGACTCTCCATGGTTGCTGCCGTATACATAGCGAGAGAGTGAGAGAGATTTCTCATTCTTTTTGAAAGCATCCTCGTGCTTCATTGTGTGGCTGTACAGTTTATTTAGCCAGTTTCCTGTTGGACATTCGATTTATTTCCAGTCCTGGCTGCAATGAAATATAGCATTCCTTTTTTTTTTTTTTTTTTTAACTGTGTTATCTTTAGGATAGATTTCTAGAAGGGGGATTGCTGTGTAAAAGGGTAAATGCATGTAACATTTGGCACATATTGTAAATCACCTCTTTTGGAGTTTTACCATTTTGCGTTTCCACCAGAATAACAATAGTGTGGTGTCATTTTTTCCCCCTCTGCTAACTTTTTAGTTATATATCCTTACATACTTCTTTTAGTGGTTACCTTAGAGATTATAATGTATATCCTTGGTTTATTATAGCCTATATCTTATATTAATACTTGAACATATTCAAGTACAAGAACCTTGCAACAATTTAAGTCTTTTTACCTCCTGCCAACCTTAATGCTATTGTTTTGTTTACTTATACATGCGTTGTGAACACAATAAGACATAATTGTTTTAGAACATCCATATTCTTTTATGTTTGCCCACATATATAATTTCAGTGTTCTTCCTGCAGTTCCTTTTTCTTCCAGGGTTTGTTTTCTTTCAGCCTGAAGAACTTCCTTTTTTTTCATATAGTGAATGATTGCTAATAATGATTTCTCTCTGCATTTGTTTGAGAAATCCTTGATTTGCCTTAATTTTGAAAAAGTGTTTTCCCTAGGTATAAGATCCTAAGCACTTTTACAATGTCTTCTGGTTTCCCTAGTTTCTGTTCAAAAGTCTTAGTGTTGCCCTTTTAAGGCAATATCTTTTTCCTCTGGCTTCTTTTATGTTTGCTTTTTCAAATTATAATTAATTTTTAGTAGTGCAACTATATTAGGCCTATGCGACGTTTTCTTTCATTTTTAATGTGCTTGGGTTTCACTGAACCTTTGAATCTGTGAATTGATATCTTTCATCTGTTTTGGAAAATTCTTGGCCATCATCTTTTCAAATATTTTTCTTATTATCTCTTCAAATATTCTCCTCCCTTTCCTTCTGGGAGTATCAAGATCATGCATATTCAGATTTTGGACTTCATCCAACATGTTTGTTTTTGGTTTTATTTTTCCAAGAAGCTTTTTAAACAGGTTGAAAAGTATTGATCAGCTTTCAGATTCATTAATTCTTTTTTATGCGGTCTTTTTCAATCTTTTGTTAAACCCATCAGTGAGTTTTTAATTTCAGATATTGTGTTTTCCAGTTTTAGACAGTTTGATTTTTATTATAGATTCCAGTTCTCTAAATTCCTTACATTCTTACTCACTTTGTCCATCTTTGCTTATATTTTTTATAAAAGGCCAGAGAGTAAATATTTTGGACTTTGTAGACCATAGCATCTCTGTTGTATCTATTCAACTCTGCCACTTTGGCACGAAAGCAGGCACAGGCAGTACATAAACAGATAAGTATGTGTATTCCAATAAAACTTTATGGATACGGAAATTTATACTTCATTTAATCTCACATGCTACAAAATATTACTCTTAAATTTTTTTCAGTTATTTAAAAATGCGAAAATCATTTATAGTTCACAAGCTGTACAAAAATAAGCAGGAGGCTAGATTTGGCCCTTTATAGAAAATGTTTGCCAATCAACTTCTGATTTATAATAATGGTTCTGAAATTGTGTGTTGTCAGTGTACTCCTGGCGGGTTGAGGGTGGGGGTTGTTCCTGAGACCTTTAATGTTGAATCCATAAGGTCAAAACTAGTAATAATTGCCAAGGTTTTTCCTTTTTCAATTTGTTGATATTTGCACTGATGGTGTAAAGGCTGTGCTGGGTAAAGCTGGCACCTTAATAATAAAGCAACCATACTGCACTGTATGAGGCAGTCATTATATATTTAGTGTCACGTGCTCCTAGTAAAAACAATTCCATTTTTACATAAGGATGCCCTTGCTAAACAAAATTACTGATATTGTCTTTACTAATAAATACATGTCTTTTTAATAATCTTTGTGACAAAATAGGGGCCATTTTTCCACATACTTTAGTTAACTCAAATAACATTTGTCACAGGGTGAGACTAGAAGCAGAGGTGAATATACAGCTGTCTTTTATCAAGCCTGATGTTAAAATGATTTGCAACAAAAAATAGTGCTTCTCATCATCAATTTTTTTATTTTAGAAACTGGGTGTTTTTCACAAAATTTTTATTTGACTAATGAATTATTCAGCCAATATTTAAATAATTTTCTTTCAATTCCAACATACTTAATACAAATCACTAGATAAAAAGTGTATAAACAAAAGTACTTTGGATCTCCTCAATAATTTTTAAGAGTATAAAATGGTCCTAAAATCTGCTATCTGTCACCATGTACCAAAATTAATTCAAAATGGATCAAAGACTTAAGCATAAGACCTGACACAATAAACTGCATAGAAGAAAACATAGGTACTAAACTTATGGACCTTGTGTTCAAAGAGCATTTTATGAATTTGACTCCAAAACTTAAAAGCTTCTGCACAGCAAAAGAAACCATCGACAAAATAAAGAGGCAACCAACTGAATGGGAGAAGATTTTTGCAAACAGTGCCTCTGATAAGGGGCTAATATCCAAAATATACAAGGAACTCATGAAACTCAACAACAAAAAAACAACCCAATTGAAAAATGGGCAGAGGACCTGAAGAGACATTTCTCCAAAGAGGACATACAAATGGCAAATAAACATGAAAAAATGCTCAGCATCACTAATCATCAGAGAAATGCAAATAAAAACCACAATGAGATATCACCTCACCCCAGTCAGAATGGCTATCATCAACAAGACAAATAGTAACAAGTGTTGGAGAGGCTGTGGAGAGAAAGGAACCCTCAGACACTGTTGGTGGGAATGCAGACTGGTGCAGCCGCTATGGAAGGCAGTGTGGAGGTTCCTCAAAAAATTACGAATAGAATTACCATATGACCCAGCAATCCCACTCCTGGGTATCTACCCAAAAAATCTGAAAACGTTTATACATAAAGACACGTGTGCTCCAATGTTCATTACAGCTTTGTTTACAGTGGCCAAGACATGGAAACAACCAAAATGTCCTTCGATAGATGAATGGATAAAGAAGTTGTGGTATATATACACAGTGGAATACTATTCGGCGGTAAGAAAAGATGATATAGGAACATTTGTGACAACATGGATGGATCTTGAGAGTATAATGCTAAGTGAAATAAGTCAGACAGAAAAAGCAGAGAACCATACGATTTCACTGATATGTGGGATATAAACCAAAAACAACAAAAGAACAAGACCAACAAATGAGAAACAAAAACTCATAGACACAGACAATAGTTTAGTGCAGGGGTGTCCAAACTTTTTTCAACGTTTTTCACCAAGGGCCATACGCGGTAAAATACATAAACAGCCGGGCCACTCACTCGAGGTGAAGTACGTATTGCCTCACCTGGTTTATTTAAGTAAACTAAATATATTTTTGGAATTTGCTGCGGGCCAATTAACAGTGGATTGTGGACCGCAGTTGGCTCGCGGGCCACAGTTTTGACATCCCTGTTTTAGTGGTTACCAGAGGGTATGGGGGGAAGGGTGGGAGATGACGGTAAGGGGGATCAAACATACAGTGATGGAAGGAGAACTGACTCTGAGTGGTGAACGCACAATGAGATTTATAGATGATGTCATACAGAATTGTACACCTGAAATCTATGTAATTTTACTAACAATTGTCACCCCAATGAATTAAATAAATAAATAAATAAATAAATAAATAAATAAATAAATAAATAAATAAATAAAAATGGTCCTAATACTAAAATCGACTGATCTAGGAGCTGGTTTCTCTTTATATAGCAGAGGATAAATTATGGCTTTGGCTTTTGATGTCATTTTCAGTTTGGCATAAGGTCTTTTAAGAAATATCAGTGGCATTGATTATGATTTTGATCATGCCAAAATGTTCCATGTCTTTAGAATTGCCAGCCTCAGTGTTTATAACGAGTGGCATGTGTCATTTCTTTTTATTTGGTTGTGCTATTTCATCCTTTAAAAATGAATCTAGAAGAGACTACGGATTCTTTCGTTTTCACTAGATACTCTCCCCTCATTTAGTTTTTCCCTTACATTGTTTCAACACAAAAATGATAAGCCTGCTCTAATTGAAACTTATTATTTAGTTTGAAATTTTAAAGATGGTATCTCTTTGAATTTGACTTTCTTGCAATATATTTTTAGATGAACTTTTAAGTATGGTAAAGGTAGGAAGGCAGTGATAATTATGCAATTCATTAGCCACAGTCTTAAATAACAGAGAAAATAAACCTTCTCTGAGGATCACCTGTGTCCCTTTGTAAGGTTTATGCCCTCCAGGAAGACACTAAAGCTTAATTGAAATAAAAACTTCAGGTTTTCATATGAATTCCACATTCATTGACAGTTTCCAAACATGCGTCATTTCTACTTATTTCAGTGTACACAATGAATAACCTGAAAAGGTATAAGAAGAGAAAGGGCTTGAAAGTAACATCAGGTATAAATTTGGCTAGCATTAATTGAATTAATAATATTTACAAGTTAGAAGGTATCCATGAAAAATTGAAACACATTTGGAGATTTTATTTTTGAGTATCCCGTTCAGCTTCTGGACAGCTTACTTCCCTGTGGTCGTGGAGTCTTAGCGTTTTTTCAATTGTTTGGACAATGGAATTGAGCCTTAAAAGTAGTTCCCTAAAGCAGTGTAATAGCAGCATTTGCAAATGAAATGAAAGGAGGTGAAAAAGCCTATCTTTTGCTGTTTTTAGAAATACTTCCTTTTTATTCTCTTTCATTGGATGCATTGTCCTGTTTATCTTAATTTCCTTCCTCTTTCACTGTTACTTGTATTCAATTTATTCTGATGCAGGTATTTAGACTAGTTTTATGAGTATTATTTTTTGTTTTCGTCATTAAAAACCAATCAGGTTGTCTTATTTCAATAGATAAAAATTAAAAGACAAATGATAAATAATTGAGATCACTTTAAGGCAGATTAAGTCCAAATAATTTAATTCTGTCTAGAATTATTAACATTCTGTTTTTCAAAATATGTTTTCATAGTTTATGTTTTTTAAAATGTTTTAAATGTTTAAGTGTTTTTTAAATGTTTAAAATGTTACTGCTGACAGACAATATTATATTAGTTTCAGGTGTACAGCATAGTGATTAGACATTCGTATACCTTATGAAGTAATCACCCCCATAAATCTACTATGTGTAGATCTAGCTTAACCCTGGTATAGACCTAATCTTTAATTGGGATCCAAAGGAGACAAGCAGTCAGCTACCATGTAGAGTCACACCTTATTCCTAGTAATAATTTTCTTAAATGTTTAAAAATAATGAATTTTTCCCCCTCCTGTGAAGGTTCTAAGGCCCAGCAGCTTCTGCAAGGACTGCAAGCAAGTGATGAAAGTCAGCAACTCCAAGCAGTTATTGAAATGTGTCAGCTATTGGTCATGGGAAATGAGGAGACACTGGGAGGGTTTCCTGTTAAGAGTGTCGTTCCAGCTTTGGTAAGTTAGAGTTTTACCCTTGTTTTTAACCTGTTGTCCTCTGAATGCTGCCCATATTTTTACTGAAAGCATGATACTGTCACCATGATTTTTCAACATGATAGAACTAAGAGACAGTAGAATGTGGCCTAGTGCTTTTATTTCATGCTTATTGATAGATATTGTGACTGCTGATGGTGAATTAATAAGGTACTCCACCAGTGATACTTACATTACTGGTTTTGACTTTTAAATGGTTGGCCACTTCAGGTAATTACCTTGACTTACTATGCCCAAATTTACATGCTTTCTCTTTAACCTTGTGATACAGGGGCAATAATAAGAGGCTCAGTTCTGGGTTGTCCTTGTGGTCCAAAGTATTCATGTTTGAGAATTATGTGCTTGGCAGAGGAGTCAAGCCGGAGCACCACATGGGTCCTTCCAGCATAAAAGCTTATTAAGCAAAAACAAAAGAAAAAAACAAAACAATACCCACAATAGGAAAACAATTTAAAAAATCTTTTAATGATTTTTCAACACTGTTGTGAGTTGATATTTAGAATTTATTAACATCTTAATTGTTTAAGCATTTAAGCAATTAACAACAGAAAGAGAAGTTGCCATTACCAAACATAGGCCCTTGAGCATAATATGTCTTTTATTTTTTTATTTTTTAAATTTTATTGGGGAGTATTGGGGAACAGTGTGTTTTTCCAGGGCCCATAAGCTCCAAGTCATTGTCCTTTAATCTAGTTGTAGAGGGCGCAGCTCAGCTCCAAGTCCAGTTGCCGTTTTCAGTCTTTAGTTGCAGGGGGCACAGCCCACCATCCCATGCGGGAATTGAACCGGCAACCTTGTTGTTGAGAGCTCGTGCTCTAACTAACTGAGCCATCCGGCCACCCCTCCAGAAGCTCAGCGGCAGCTCGTTGTCTTCAATCTGGTTTTGGAGGGCACAGCTCACTGGCCCATGTGGGAATCAAACCGGCAACCCTGTTGTTCAAAGCTTGCGCTCTAACCAACTGAGCCATCCGGCTGCCCCTAATATGTCTTTTAAATAATGGGTTTTGGTAATTTTCTTAGTCCAAGATTAAAGAAATTGGCTATAATTTAATATTTAAGTCTGAATGAAATACTAACAAGACTAACAGAAACATGAATACATTCGCAGCATATTTTACCTTGGAAGTTAAAAATAAATATGTACATCTTTGTTTACATATCCAATAAAGTTGACAAAAATGAAATTATGGTTGGTATATCAGATTGTCTCATTTGATCACCTCAAACTATGGAGAGAGCTGAATTAAGACTAAATACAAGGTGACATAATCTTTATTCTGCCTTTTCTTAGTTGTTGGATGGCTGGGCTCTGGCACCGGATGATAAAAATTAAATAAGTTTCTTCACCCGTTGCCATTCAGACCTTCAGATAATGAAAGCTGGCTCTTAAACCTTACCATTTCCACTCTAATAAAACCTTGCATGTGATGTCAGAATGTTTCATGAAAGTAGTATTAGCCTTTGTACTTTTACATTTGACCTATGCTAATATTCAGCTCAAATTACAGATTTCTTCAATAGTTGGCTTCTGTTACCCAAACTAAAATTTATTTTGTTGTTTATTAAAAATATATATAGCAACAAAGGACTAAGTTTACCTTAACACTATCTACTGTTAAAATGCAGTTTCTGTTAGTTAAATAAAGAAGCTTTTAAATCTAGGCAGAAATAATTGACACATAATCCAGTTTGCTGTTGATTAGATTTTGTTGGGGAAAAACGGCGTGGATCGAGAGACTCAAGCGGCACGCAGAGATCAGGGAGAACACAGCTTCATTACGCCAGCGGGCTCAGAGGGATTGTTCCCAGAGGCTGAGCCCTTACTGGGGTCGGGCGCTTTGTTTTATAGCGTTAGGCCTCCGGGTTGCGGGGCAAATCTGGCCGGGGTGCCGGGGAGGTCCGTCCCTAGCAGCTGTGATCGCTCAACATTGTTTTGACGGGGAGGCCTCTAAGTATGGTGCCCACTGGAGACTGCTCGGATAAGGGGGATGGAGCTCTTAGCAGTGCCCGCAGGAAAAAAACCATCCCGACATATACCCCGCCCACTCCCCTCCCCTCCCTCCCCCCCGTTGATGATTGGAAAGGGAACCCTGAAGATCATCATCTAAACTGAGAGGGCGACAGCCCCGCAGGCCAAGGACGCGGGCGGTGGTCAGACGGGAGACGGCACCTTCGATGAAGCGGACAAGGGCAGTGAAGATGCACGGGCCGGTGGCAGCAAGGACGGCAATGGAGAGCAATGGAGGAGCCAGGAAGTCCAGGACTGAGAGCCAAACCCTCCAGGAGGCAAGCTCCTCACAGTGGTTCTGTATGCGATCCCTGGAGCTCACGGACCTTGGTGGCGATGATCCCAGACTGGTTGACATAGTAGCAACATTCTTCTTGGAGGAAGAGACAGGTCCCACTCTTTTCGGCCGTGAGCAGGTCTAGGGCTCGCCGGTTTAGGAGGGCGACCGTCGCCAGGCTGGAGAGTTGGGTCTGCAGTGACGTGAATGAGTCTGCGACCCGCTCCATGTCATTGTTGATTTCTTGAGAAAGTGTGTAATAAAAGTCGATGGAAGTCCCAAGGCCGGAGGCACCAGCGGCGACCCCTGTAAAGATGCCAGCACCTATGAGGAAAGGGATGACAGGCGCCCGACGGGCACGATGAGAAGGGGAAATCCGAGACTGGAACTGCGAGTCAGTGTACGGGGAGGTGGAGGGGAATATAAAGGTGAGGATGCAGCCAGTGTCAGTGTCATTGGTGCCTCGGCATCTGAAAAGTAAGCCACCTTCGTAGGAGAGGAAAATGCCAGGAGGAGTGCAGAAGGGTAGAGATGCAGAAAAACTCTGGCAGCGGGGGTCGGGAGTCTGTGCGCAGCCTGGGAGCAGACAACAGGCCAAGTTCGAGGCAGAAGCTAGGGGATGCCGACCGGTCCGGAGACAATGGAGGCTTTGAGCCGCCGGGCAAGGTGCTGGGTATCCGGGAGTGTGGCCCAGCGGAGGGAAGTCAGGCCAAGGCCACGGCAGTGAGGCTGGGGCGGAGCAGCCCGAGCCATCACAGTACTCCAGGCCGCTGCAATGTCGCGGAGGGCAGTGTCCTGGACTGCCATCGGAGGACCTGGCCTGGCCTAAGTAGGTCCAGCAGACAGACCTTCGGGGGAAAAGATTGCAGGGGGACTGGGAGGTCCGAGGCTCTTGTTCTGGACTCCCGGAAGCAGGGACATTTTGAGCAGAGACCCAAGGGGAAAAGGCAAGGGAGACCTAAGAGCCAGAGTGCCACAGGCAGGCGAGCACCAGCAGAGGAGAAACCCATAACAGAAATCCGAACAGGAGGAGACCCCTCTGGGTGCGGGTTCAATCAGGCGTGGTTGCAGAGATGAACAAAAGAGAGGCCAGAAGGGTCAGCAGGCAGAGGGCGACAATGGTTAAGGGGAGTACAAATGAGAACTGTTATTCAGGTGGTCTTCTTAAGTGTGGTCTTCGGTGGCTTGTTGGGCACTGGATGAGAAGTCCAGGCAGGCTGGTCCAACTCTGCTAGTCCACGGTGTGATTCTGGAGACCTTAAGAGCAGTGGGGGTGATAAGGATTACTGTGTGTAGGCCTGTCCATATTGGGCCGAGGGGCTCACGTTTCTAATCTTTTACCCAGACCCTGTCACCTGGAAGATGGGGATAGACAGGGGTTCCTATGAGATAGGAATTCTTTCTAGTAGATGTGAGTGCAGGCTCGTAAGGATCTTTCCTAGGGCAATAAGCTGACCTGGGAGTTACCTACTGCTCTGAGGTTGCCTGGGATGGATGATAGCAACGGGGGAGGCCGGCCATAGAGAATTTTAAACAGGGAGAAACCGTCCTTTCGAGGAGTACACTGGGAGTGGAGGACGGCTAAGGGGAGTAGATCCGTCCATCCCAGGGAGGTTTCTTGGCATAGCTTAGACAATGTTCCTTTGAGGGTATGGTTCATGTGCTCTACTTTCCCTGAACTCTGAGGTTGGTAGGCCGTGTGAAGCTTCCAGGAGACATTGAGGGCTGAGGCCAGAGTCCGTAGTACATCTGAGACAAGGCTGGTCCGTTGTCGCTGTGAATGGTGAGAGGAAGCCCATCTGTGGGATGATTTCACGGAGGGGAACTTGGGTGATTTCTCTGGCTTTTCAGTTCAGGTGGGAAAGGCTTCTACCCAGCCCGAGAAGGTACAGACTAAGACAAGAAGGTATTTTGTCCCGCGGTGAGGGGTTATTTCTGTGAAGTCTACCTCGAGATCCTCAAAAGGGGCAGATCCCGTTCGTTGGACCCCGGGTGGTGGGGTCGGTCCGGTCTTGGGATTGTGCTCAGCACAGGTGGCACAGCGCTCCGTGATGGAGCGGCATAGGGCTGTGAGTCTGGCTACATAGAAGTTTTCTTCTGGCTAGCAGCTTTTAAGTCCAGTCTTCCCTAGGTGGGAAGTAGAGTGATGTTCTGAAATGATGCTGGGAGCGAGGGCGGCCGAGATAAACAAGCGGCCGTCACGCGGTGTCCACCACCCCTGAGGATGTCGGGTGGCTTCCTTATTCTGTGTCCAGCTGTCTTCTGCTGCGGTGTAGGTAGCGTTTGGCGAGGCTCGGGTGGTGGAAGCATTGATGGCTGCGTCTGTGTCCTGGGCGGCTGCCCTCGCGGCTTGATTGGCGAGGCGGTTGCCAGCAGCCGGCTCATCGTTCTTTTCTGGTGCCCTTGGCAGTGGATGGTGGCTAAGTGCTGGGGTGACCAAGCAGCTTCCAATAGCTGTAGGATTTTGCGTTTGTTTTGATGGTCTTTTCTGAACGTGAGGAGGCTACGTTCTTTGCAGATGTCCCCATGTATGTGTACGGTGTCAAAAGCGTACTTGGGAGTCTGTGTAAATATTGGCCTTTTTGTCTTTTTTATGGATAAACAGGCAGAAAGGTTTTTCTGTATCAGGTAAGCCTAAAGCCGGGCTCTTCCGAGCAAGTCTCTGAGTTTTATGAAGCCTTTCTCCTGTGTCTCTCCCTATTTCCTTTACTCTCTCGCATTATCCAAACAGAATTGGTTTCTCTGTAGTTTGGGGACTGGGCAAGGTCCAGGCTGCGCTCGCGGAGTGTGGGGGCAGCTGGGGTGGCCGCCGGGGGTGCTGCCAGGTCCCCAAGCTGAGCTGGGGACAAACCTGCCAGTGGCTGCAGTCAGGCCACGGTTTCACCTAGGTTCGCAGCGCGGAAGTGCGCGGGGCGCAGCGGCAGCGGGGAGCCCGCGGGCTTCCCCAGAGGCAGCCGAGCAGGGAGCAGCGGCCCAGTCGCTGCTTTAAGGCTCTTGGATTTCTCCCTCCACCCTGAGGCCCGCTGAGCTTCCACCTTAGAAACGCTCTCGGTGTTGAAAAGGCAAAAGAAAGGGACAGTATTGCCCCGGGCGCACACCCTGGGAGCCCTGTGCTCCCAGCTTGCACCGCCTGCGCCTGAGTCTTAGGGAGGACGCCCCTGCTCTGCGCTTACCAAACACAGTGGATCGCAGCTCCCCAGAATGTTTTTCTGGCACTCAGACGTCTGTCCTCAAACATTCAGTGGAGTTTTCCTGTGTCCTCTTGGTGAATGAGCTTTGTCGGAGGGGCGTTAGGAGTTTCTTTCGGAGCCTGGGTTACGAGAATCCTGCACTGTCCCTTTTTACTAGAGCAGAACCGTACCCAAGGTGGAAGGGTCCTGGCAATTTCCAACCAGGAGTCAATGTATGGAAACTGACTCAGGTGACCAGGATTGCCGGTCACCACAACATAAAGGCGTCGGACGACGCCAGGTCTAGGGTTCCCTCTGCTGTCAACTGACGTTAAAAGTGGGCTATTCTAATTCACAGAGGGTTCTTAATTTTTCCTGGGGTCATGCGGACTCCATAATCTCTGCCAAAAACCCTTTCTAAAATTCTTTAACATGCAGTCTAGGATTGCAGGCTTCCTTTGTTTCCCTCCCATAGTGTACGATGTTGCAGATGGTGGGGAGAAGGATTTAGGTGCTGCCCTGCTCGCGTCCCTCGGAACTTAGGAGTGTTTTTTTTGGCTACAGTGTACAAAACAATTTACAGAACAGGCCACCCTATGGAGTGAATCACCGTTATGCCAAATGACGCTTTGCGAGAATCAGGGTGAAGCATACTCAGGTTTCCATAGTCAAGGCTATGGAAGCAAACAGTCAGACACACAATCAGTCATTCACACACCGGGTTGACACCCTCCCATGGGTGTCCCTGCCTGGGTAGGTTATAAGAACCTACCGGGAGGTGGTCAGGCTCCCCTTCTGTCGCATGGGACAGGACTGACTCAGGCAATGGTCTCAAGGCTTACCTGGTCCGACTGTGGGATCTGGCTGATTGTCCCCGGTCCCTCTCAGCAGGTCCAGCTGGGGAGGCGTGGGCTGCGGTTGCCTGGGGAAAGCCCTATCCGGGGTCCGCCAAAATCGGCGGGGCGCACCTACACCCTTCTTGGGCCTCCTGTTGCTCTGTGGCCCGCCTCTCACTCCACACCGATGCTGCAAGGGGCCAGTGCGATTGGGTTTCCCGGCCAACACACCAAATGTTGGGGAAAAATGGGAAGGACCGAGAGACTCAAGCGGCACGCAGAGATCAGGGAGAACACAGCTTCATTACGCCAGCGGGCTCAGAGGGATTGTTCCCAGAGGCTGAGCCCTTACTGGGGTCGGGCGCTTTGTTTTATAGCGTTAGGCCTCCGGGTTAGGTGGAAATCTGGCCGGGGTGCCGGGGAGGTCCGTCCCTAGCAGCTGTGATCGCTCAACATTGTTTTGACGGGGAGGCCTCTAAGTATGGTGCCCACTGGAGACTGCTCGGATAAGGGGGATGGAGCTCTTAGCGGGGGCCTGCCGGAGGCAGCTCCGGTAAGCGGGGATGGAGCTCTTGGTGGTGCCCGCAGGAAAAAAACCGTCCCGACAATTTAAGTGCTAACTAGACCTACATGAGTCAGCTATTGCTATTCATAATGACTCTAACAGTCATTATGAATAGCACTATGTGAAAAAAGATTTATCTTTTATCACAGTTGAATATTGTGAATACCAAGGGTGCCAAAAAAATGTATATGAGTGGATGCTTTGATCAGCGTTATTCAAGCAATAGTTCGCCATAATCAGAAGTGTCTGCATGCTGATGGTAACCACTTTGAGCACCTCTGGTAATTGTAGAAGTCAAACGTGACTTGTATTCATCTTTTTGTTGTTGGTATATATTGAGTATTACAATTTTAATACAGTTTTCATTTTTTTAGCATCAACTTTAAACTACAGCTCTGAAATATTTTTTTGTATACATTTTTTTGGTATACATTTTTCCTGTATATATCAGTCCATACATTTGTGTAACTGTAGTCATTTTTGGTGAAAGGTAATCTGTTTACAGCAATCCTTCCCAAACATGGTCTGGAAGACTCATTCCTCCTTAAGAATTGGAGAATTTGTTCCTTTTTGTGTTAACATGACAACCCCTTTCAATTTAGAGCAGGTGTTTTAAGTGACTGGTTGACTGTACGTGATTTGAGACCGTGCTATTAAATTCTGAAATAGGGTATGTATGTATTTTAAAAAAGGTTTAAAAGGACCTCTGGTATATACAAAGAGGGTGCCAAAAATGTATACACATTTTAAGAAAGGAAAAAACTATTAAAATTGTAATAATATATACCAATAACAAAAGATACAAGTCATATTTATACTTTTTTTTTTTTTGGCACCCCCGGTATACTGTACCCAGCATAATTCAGAGCTGGGAAAACACTCATATTAAATGATTATTGTATTAGAATGTCTGATGTCTGTTTTTGTGGTTACACATTTAGTTGAAGGGTACTTTATAGCTTAAATTTAGTGCATTTAAAACTTTTCCATTGAACTAGAAGACAGTGAATGATAGTCTGCTTCCCCAAGTAGGAGGAAGTTTCTTTGGTAGCTTTGGCTGCTTTAGGAGATGGCATGTATACATATCCCTTGCAGTTTTGCATTCCCTTCTTTGAAAAACTTGGTTGAAATCTGCTTAAGTTCTTTTCCATAAGAGAAACTAAAATAAAATCAGATATTTAGACTCATTCATGTGTTTGTAGAATAATTATATTAATTTGGGTTTTAATTAGTGCATAATTGGTTTCTGATAATTATCAGTATTATGTTTAAATCCTATACTGCTGTTTATTTTACAGCTGAGTTAAATGGTCCTGAGCTCAACTTTTATAGAAGCTTATTCACAAGAAGTTAAGCTATGGTCTTGAATCTGTACTGACAGTTGTTAATTTAACAAATGTCAGTTCATTGCTGCTCTGTTCCTTTATGTATTAAGTACTTATTGACACCTCAATGATTGGTTAATTGTTAATGAGCTTCTGAAGGAGTAGGGGTGGGGTAGAGGTACCAGAAGTTGTAAGCAATAGGAAAGTTTTGTTTTTGAACTGGATCATGACGTGCCATCCTATACATAATGATTTCTCGTGTATACATACTAGGTTTTTAACTTGATAATATTTTTGTGTGGTAAAAGTCTTGAATAATACTTTCTGTTGCAGGTGAAGTAGAGGAAGCAATACTTCTATGACTTTTCTCTAAGAATATAGAAACCTTCTAATACTTTGTTGTAATCTTTTTTTTTAATAGATAACATTACTGCAGATGGAGCATAATTTCGATATTGTAAGTATGTCCTATATTTAAAAACACTCCAAATTTATATTTTGCGTTTTTATTGAGTAAAAATGCCTTCCTGTTTTCTAGATGAACCATGCTTGTAGAGCCTTAACATACATGATGGAAGCACTTCCTCGATCATCTGCTGTTGTAGTAGATGCAATTCCTGTCTTTTTAGAAAAGGTAATCCTCCTTTTGCTCAACTTGTTCAAAAGCAGAGGTTGGAGAATCACACAGAGAACTCCTGACTTTTGAATTCCAAAGTAGTACATCAAATTGTAAGGCCACCTTAAAAACATAGTTTTCAGCATTCATTATCTGATTAAAATATATTTTCAGCCCAAGATGCCAAAAATATTTCAGAGCTGTAGTTTAAAGTTGATGCTAATAAAGCGTTTATTAAATCCACCCAGTTTTATAATTTTTAATACTGGCAATTACCACATTATATCAAATCTTTCAGAGAACTTAAAGCAGTGGTTTGAAACTAATTTTACTATTTCTAGAAAGCATAATTTATTTATCTAGAAAGCATTATTTCTTGAAATCATCTTTGAGGTTATTTATTCCCTCATTTTATAGCCGAGAAGTCTGAGACAAAGATCAAAGTCATAAAGTGAGTCAGTAGAGATAGGAAATTTTTTAAAACACTATGTAGTAGGTTGTGTTTTTGGTCTTAAGGACCTTTTCCTTATTAATGCACAATAAAATTTTCATTATAACCTTGGAATATGGCATAAAGTTTAAAACCCGATTTTTAAAATGTTATATAAAACAACCCATTTATTTTAAATATGAAAATTGAAAATTATGTAATTGGATTTAGCTTATTCTCTATATAAAACATTTTTCAGTGTCTTATTAAAGTAATTGGAAGCTATATTGGCTGTACATTATAGCTTAATGTCATAAATCACTGGTTTCCTATGATGGGTTTCATGTTAGAAGCAGTATAGATTGATGGAAATTAGAGAAAATACTGTGGTTATTCATGTAGGAGATAAGCGAGTAGAAAAGAACTTGAATGATAACCTTAAGTTACCTATTTATATGTTCCCAGCTGCAAGTTATTCAGTGTATTGATGTGGCGGAGCAGGCTCTGACCGCCCTGGAGATGTTATCACGTAGACACAGTAAAGCCATCCTACAGGCGGTAAGTGTTCGTACCGAAGGACTATATTTCATTTAATGTTGGATTTTAGATCCACAGTTGCACCACCTCCTATATTGCAATCTCTGTAAGGTACACATGATTTTTCCAAAGTGATGTGCTAGACTTTTAAAATTGCTGATAAAGGGTATTTCTTCACTTTAACAGTTTTCTGTATTTTAGGGTGGTTTGGCAGACTGCTTGCTCTATCTCGAATTCTTCAGCATAAATGCCCAAAGAAACGCACTAGCAATTGCAGCCAATTGCTGCCAGAGCATCACGCCAGATGAATTTCATTTTGTGGCAGATTCCCTCCCATTGCTTACCCAAAGGCTAACCCACCAGGTAAACTATGACCCTATTTTATGTGTCATAAAATGTTTTCATTACGTTTTTACAATGCCAGTTTTAGTTAGGGTCTTAACTCTTTCAACTGGATGCATAAATTGGAAATGTTCTGATCCATGTTATTTTCTCAAGTTACCTAGTCATGTACCATATTAGGTTTATAAAATTAAATGGATTTACCCAAATGAACAGTACTTTGTGTGTTTGATCTCTTCAACTATTTTAACTTTAAGGGATGAATTTGTTACTTTAGCAAACGTTGACTGTTTACTATGTGGTGTGATCGAAGTTTCCTTTTGGAAAGATCACCCTTTCTTGAAAGGCATTGAGTTAGACAGACAAGACTAGGAGGACATGGGTTAAGATCAGAAGGGAGACGAAACTGTGTCACAAATAGAAATGAAATGGGAAACGTAGACTGCAGCAGCCTGGGGTTGGAGACAAGCAGGAGCATTATTTAGGAGATGGCATCCATGGACCTAGTGATGCAGCATGAGAAGCAGGACTTTGAGAGGCTGGGCTAGAGGACAGATTGTGAGGTGAGCCTCAAGGTTGTAGAGAAATTGAATTTTCTTTAATGTAAATTAATGTTTTTAAAGTGCTATTGCTAAAGAGTTTTTTTAAAAGAAATCTGGCTTTTAAATCCTTTACAAAGTGTGCTTAAAATCTTGAGACCATTAGGTACATAAAATATGTTAAATAGGGGTTTAGATTAAGATAGATAAAATAATGATTAATGAATAAATCACTGGAGTATTTTGCTTCTAAGGTGATCAGGACACAAGTAGCTCCATTCATGTATTTATTTTTAAAAATTTATTAGGCTGAGATAATATTTTTGGGTCTAGCAATATGTTCTTTAGTTAGCTATGATTTCAGTGTCTGTCTTATTTTGGAAATAAGGCGTGAGAACCAGAGAAGTTAACTACTTGGCTATTGTTATTGTAGCGCTCTTTCTAGACTTAAGTAGTGACAACGAAGGTGTAGGGCTTTTATAATAACCAGAATTATTCTCATTTTTATACAAGCAAGTCTAGTTTTCACATCTGAAGCCCATTTATCAATTAAGAAACAAGGTCTATCAAAACACTTGTTAAGCCATTAAGTTGTTCTTTTTGTTCTTACGTGGATTATTAAAAATATTTTCTCAGTGAGGCCACTCTAATAGTATTTCTAATAGTTTTCATAGTGAATATAGCAAATCTATACCTAGTTTTTCATATTATTCATAAACTTCACACACATATATTTAACTATTTTCAATTTTTCAGTTTTTGCATGATTTAAACATTTCTACTGGGACTGCTTTCTAGGATGGTAGGATGTTTTCCTTTATCATAATTGTTTAGGTTATTAAAAATTAGTGATGTACAAAAGTTGTTCTCCTTTTCTGTATACTTGCTTTTTTCTGTTGGGGCCTTAATGGAGGAGCGAGGTTCTATCAGTACGATTCTCTTGGCTTTGAAATCATGATATTATTGATTAGACTCATTGCATTTTCAAAGTTCACATCTAATTCAGCCAGTCTTGAATAATTTTGGGTTAGGAAGAATATAAGGTGGTGATAGAACAGTGAAAATGTTTTTTTATTAATAAACCTTATTTTCCTTTATTATTAAAAAATAGGACAAAAAGTCAGTAGAAAGCACTTGCCTTTGTTTTGCACGTCTAGTGGACAACTTCCAGCACGAGGAGGTGAGCATTTAGTCTTTAGTGGTAGTTTCATGAAGTTGTTACATTTGCTGAATCATAATATAACAGTTTATTTTTTTTCTTGTGTTTGTGAAGAATTTACTCCAGCAGGTTGCCTCCAAAGATCTGCTTACAAATGTTCAACAGCTGTTGGTAGTGACTCCACCAATTTTAAGTTCTGGGATGTTTATAATGGTGGTACGCATGTTTTCTCTGATGTGTTCCAACTGTCCAACTTTAGCCGTTCAACTTATGAAGCAAAGTAAGTGCTCTTTTATTATCCTACTTGAAGCATGTAGGAAAAGTGGCTTAACAAAAAACTCCTTTAATAAGTCAACATAAGTCAAGCAAGTAGAAGAGATTGCTAATATCATTGGCATTGAATAATGAAGAAAAATAGTAATGTGTAATTTGTGTTGGGAAAGCTTCCTACATATGATTTTTAAAGTATGTATAATATATTAAAATGTTACCCTTGGTGGGTTTAGGGCTAAAGACCCAAGATAATTGCTTTCTATATAGTATCAGTTATGTAATGTTAGATTTTCTAGCACTTCGTCTGATTCCAGAATGCTTTACTCCCTCAAAAAGCTGGAACCTTTTTATACAGATGAATGTCTCTGATCTTTGCTACTTTTTTAGTGTATCTGAGCCCTTCCCAGCCTTACCCCATTTTGCAGGAAAGAGTTTTATTGCACTGCTATTACAATTGACTGTTACTTTCTTAAACCTTAAATCTCACAAGTTAACGTGTGAAGACAGTGGGCTTCAGGGAATAATATGGTTATTGCTAGTAGAGTGTTGATCACTTTTGTATGGAACATCTATAGTTGTGGGTAATTTCATATTCATAATTCTAATCTGAGGATATTGCTTTGGGAGTCAGTGATGATATTCACTGACAATAGCCTTTGGTCCCACTGCCTCAGGTACAATACTAAGTAGTATAACTTGTTAAATTATCAGATACTATTAATTTATTAAGTAGTATAATTTAAACTACTTCTAGGGGGGAGCTCAGTTTTATTTTTAGTTGCGGGGGGAGCTCAGTTTTATTTTTAGTTGCATTACTTGTGCATTAGCACATTTTCATAGAATTTTGTAGAATGGTAGTGTTCCTGGGGTGATTTATTGATGATTCCTCTTAAAGCATTGAATGATTCCCAAACTTGGTATTCCAGGAACTCTTTTGCTTGTGCCATGAACAAAGTGCTCTCTGTCCAGATACGTTTGGGAAAATTTAACTTTTGTTGTGTGGGCAGTAGTCACAATGCATTCTGCTTATTAAAATCCCTAGGAGCCCACCATTTCCTGAAGTTGAAGTACAGACTATCGTGTTACTCTTTATCTTTTGTTACTATGTGCCACAGCATTTCCCTAAATACTGGCTTGGATAATTGCTGCCTGACTTGTTTAACATTTTGGGTTTTTTCCTTTTAATATGATGAATATTTTCACCTCTTTTGAATACTCCAGGAAGTTTACCACACATTCATAATATAGAGGCGCTAGTCTAATATTTTCTTTTTCCTACTACAATAATACAAAGGAAACATGAACCTCTTCTGGTTCTTCCCATTTTGTTGTCATCCTCTGATCTTTTAAAAAATATTTAATAAATACTTATAATGTACCATTACCATGTATTCACATTTTTTAGGAAAGTTGGCAGAACTACTTTTCCAATAAATTTTTAAAAATTGTAATTACTATTTGTGAAATTTCAGTGGGGCAGAGATTTAACTCTCCATACCTCTGTCCAAATCAGTGGTGAATATTTTCTTGACAACAGACCTTATTGATTGGCAAAACCTTTCAATGAAATGTTTATATTTTGCCTTATGTATAGTATGTATACAAACACACACACCATCGCCAGAAGAGAGCCAGCCCTGTCTTGACGTTGTAGCTGTTAGAGTGACTAATTAAACTTGTGGAGGCTGAGAGCTTCCTCCACTCACACTGTCCGCACATCAGACCGGTTTTCATGCAGGTTCTTCTATAAGCTGATGTCTTCTGGGAATGGAAACTTGTGGTAGACGATATTTTAATGATTTTGTATTTAGTTGCTATGCTTAATGTCATGTAAGGAAATGACTTTACTGATCACAAAATATGGTAAGATTCAGATGCTTTTTTGCTTTTTTGTCCTATTGTCCACGTATTTTTAGTATATTTGAATTGATGACAGATACACGAATATACTTGAATTGAGGTTTAAGATGTATGCCGAGTGCACTTTTGTACAAAGCATTGTGCTCCTCAAGGAAAGTTATAAAAGATTCCTGAAGTCTCTGGGGTAGGTTTGTGATTAGGTGTCCAGCTTAGAAGGTTAGGACTCAAACTGAAGTCCTCAGAAGGGAAATGTTAAAATCTTCATAAAATTCTTTTTAGGTGTTTATTACAATTCATTTGGATGTTTTCACTGTGAATTCCATACGTAGTATATTGCCAAAGAAAAAAATGATTCTGATTATTTTTTCCCCTAGGGAATGATTGCCTTTTAAATTAGGTAATACAACTCATTTCACAGGCTTTTGCTTTTTGTTGTTGGATTTACAGACATTGCAGAAACGCTTCACTTCCTCCTTTGTGGTGCCTCCAATGGAAGTTGTCAGGATCAGATAGACCTTGTTCCACGCAGTCCTCAAGAACTCTATGAACTGACGTCTCTGATTTGGTAAAGATCAAGCGAATAATAACTGGTGTATAAGAGGGTATTTTACTTTAGAGACCTGACACTAATATTTCAAAAGCTGCTTATTAAAATAATTGCACTCTTGTTTTTCAGTGAACTTATGCCATGTTTACCAAAAGAAGGCATTTTTGCCGTTGATACCATGCTGAAGAAGGGAAATGCGCAGAACACAGATGGTGCGATATGGCAGTGGCGGGACGACCGGGGCCTCTGGCATCCCTATAACAGGATTGACAGCCGGATCATTGAGGTAGTAGTTTCATCGTACCGTTTAATTGTGTCTATTTTGGTGGAGAGTGGGTGTAGGGATGGAGTGGGGAGGGTGGCTATGTGTACTTAAATGTGCTCAGTTTTGAATTAACTCAAGATTCTCTCATTTTGTCTCCTGAGAACAAGGTCCTCATTTCTGTTCAGGTCAGAAAACATGATGTTCTAGTCCTGCTTCTGCTGCTAACTACCTGATTGACTGGGAGCAAGTAACTTAAATTCTTTGTTCCATAGTTTCCTCATTTCTGAACGGAAACATGGGAGGAGTTAGGCTATCTGTTTCTAAAAGTCCCTGTATCTCCTATCCAAAAGAAATCTCTCAAAAGCAAAGATTTACATGCAAATAGCTCAATATTTTTAAGAGCAAATAGGTAGAAACAAACTTAAATATCTACCTCTAGGTGAACGATTAAGTAAATTGTGATACATGCGTAGTGTCATATATAATCCAGACATTAGTTGGACACGTTTTTATGACATAAAATGGAATATGATAAATGAAAACAGTATTCAAAATTATGTGACTTTTGGGAACTCAGCAAAATAAAAGAGGAATAATACAAAGGAAAGAAATACACCAAAATATTTGTAGTGATTTTCTGTGAAGGTTTTATGTGTGATTCTTTTTTCTTATTTCCATACTTCCATATTAAGTTTGCACTGAAATTTCAAAAATTTCTCAGGTCAGGGAAATATTTGCCGTAGCTTAGGAAGTGTCGGTGACTGCGTTATTTCAGCTGCCATACATCATTTGCTCATATTGTCAATACGTGATACCTTTAAGTCTCAGAATTATTATATAGTCAAATTTCAGACTGTGATGTTTGAATCTTTAGATCACACTTAAACAGGCATTCTTCTTTAAAAATGTCTTCCAGCAGTTCGTTTCTAAAAAGAATTTTGAAAAACTTTGAAAGCATTGACTTCTGTAATAAAATCCGAAGTTCTTACGAAACCATCTAAATGCAGCTGGCTTCTATGAGGAAGTTAACTATGACTGGTCTTTTGTGCATTGTTAGCCCTCAGGTCTAAGCAGGTCGTGGTCTCTAACTCTAAGCACTCTTTCTTTTTAGCATTTTTCCGACAATTGCATTTTTATTGTTAGCTTACTATCTTGTGTTTCCTAAGAGTCCTGTGTTCCATTCAACCTAGGAATTCCAACAGTTTGGACTGTGATAAGAATGAATATTTTGTCACTTCTTTAGGCTTTCCAGAATGAAGGAAGCAGTGTGAATCAAACTGTCTCATTCTAGAAATGTACTGTGTAATGT
The DNA here is from genome assembly GCF_004115265.2 of Rhinolophus ferrumequinum. Classification (NCBI taxonomy): domain Eukaryota; kingdom Metazoa; phylum Chordata; class Mammalia; order Chiroptera; family Rhinolophidae; genus Rhinolophus; species Rhinolophus ferrumequinum. The sequence continues at coordinate 8,193,630 of NC_046291.1, forward strand.
TTGCAACCCCCGGGGATTCCTTTCTTAGTTCCAGTTGTGTCCCTTCCAATCTTAGAGCATCATTTAAATGTAAAATCCTTTTGTTTACGTAAGGATCATTTTTTTATAGGATAATTTTATAGGATCATTTTGTTTAAAGGAGGATTTTGGTGGGCTGCTAAGAATCCATGATGTAAATAAATAACATTTTAACCTAAGAATTCGATACCAAAATTTATAGATAACAATTTTTTTTCTATCAGCAAAGTCTTAAAAGCCTTGTTAATATAAATGGTGTCTTCTTCATGTCAGTGATTCTGCATGATTGGATCTTTGATCAAGATTTTTACCTGTATTTATGTCTCAAGGGACCTGATAGGGCCGGTGGTGTATATTTGTGTTTAATTGGAAATGATTCATTTAATGAATGAGTTGTCACATCCACACCATTAAATTTTCCGTATTCTGTTACTTTCACCTTCTAAAACTTGATGAAATAAATATGTAAGTTAGTATTTATGGAGGGTCCCCACTGTGTCTTAAGTTAATACATTTCTCCATGGTTATATTCAAGGTTTCTCTCTCTTTACTCTCAGGCAGCCCATCAGGTCGGTGAGGATGAGATAAGCTTGTCCACTCTGGGACGAGTTTATACTATTGATTTTAATTCTATGCAGCAAATCAATGAGGACACGGGAACAGCACGTGCCATTCAGAGAAAACCTAACCCCTTAGCCAATACTAACACTAGTAAGTACCCTTTGAGTTAAAAGTAGTAGTGTCGTGGGAATAATATTTGCAATAATAAGTAATTGTTTCATTGAGTGTCTTTATTAAGCTTAAGACAGTAGCATAGTAGTAGTTTGTTTTATCGCGTGTTTTAATTGATGAGTGAGTCAATATTGCTTATGTGGTATCTTCCCGTGATTATTTTACTTAAGTGATTTGCAGGGTCTCGGAGTCTAATCACAATTGGCCTGTACATTTTTTTTATCTGATCCTATTACCCTATCCTATCTTTAGATCCACCCATACCCATCAGATAGTTCTTTCCAACCTTTTAGTTTATATTTTTCCACCAAAATTCTCTTCTGAATGAATGAAAAATAGATGGTTATGATTTTTTTTCCAGGCTTCTGACATTTATTCCTCTCAGGAATATAGTCCTTTGCTTTTGCAGCTCTGGCTTAGAGTGCAGGGCTCTGGCATAGAGTGCAGGAGTCGGGAAACTCTTTCTGCAAAGGGCCATGCAGTCCCTGTACTCGACACTGCTGGTGTAGCTCCAAAACAGCCACATACATCTGTAAGCAAATGTACATGCTTGTGTTCAGTAATAATAATAGGTGCTGGGCTGGCTTGGGCCTTCGGACCTTTCTTACTTTTCATCAGTTATCCTTCCCCTACATCTCATTCCCTCTAGCCAAACCACAGAGCATCTTGTTTTAACATAGCTTCTAACTGCGTACTTCTGTCCATTTCTTGAACTCTGTTTATTTCTTACCAGTGGCTTAGCTGGTTACTACTGAAATAGCCCCAGTATTTTGTTGAACGTATATTAGTAAGATAAGAGGCACAGTGGTGGTGCCTTGTTTTCTTCAGCTGGCCAGAATGGTGAGTGGTTTCCTAGCTGGCTAAATTTTGTCTTACTGATCCCTTTGGATTCTTTATAGATCCCAGTTGATCACATTAGATATGTTGATTTGTTTTATAATAAATATGTTCTATAGCATTTCAAATAATTACATCAGCTTGACTGCTTTATATTGTTTATTCTGTTTCTGAAGTCTGTAACTTAAGGATTGTAATTGTTTCTAACAGGTGGATATTCAGAATTAAAGAAGGATGATGCTCGAGCACAGCTTATGAAAGAGGATCCGGAACTGGCTAAGTCTTTTATTAAGACATTATTTGGTGTTCTTTATGAAGTGTATAGTTCCTCAGCAGGACCTGCGGTCAGACATAAGTGCCTTAGAGCAATTCTTAGGATCATTTATTTTGCTGATGCCGAACTTCTGAAGGACGTCCTGAAAAATCATGCCGTTTCAAGGTGTGTTCATGTAAATAGTGAAAGCATCTTCGAAATTCATGTCTCTGCAAGTGATTTCATAAATCTTGAATGTTATAGAAAAAGTGCATAAAACAATTTGTTTGGAGTATTTTCAGCCCTTTGTTATCTTTTTATATTTATACACACCTTTGATAAATAATAAATACAAAAGTTGAGCATGTAAGAAAAATTTTTGTTTTAGTGCACTGTTTTCACAATTAAAATATTTTGCTCTCAAATTTAAAGTAGTATGGCCAAAAATAATTATCAAATTCAGACAAATGTTTTATATACACATGCTTTCTTTTTTTAGTCACATTGCTTCCATGCTATCAAGCCAAGACCTGAAGATAGTAGTTGGAGCACTTCAGATGGCAGAAATCTTAATGCAGAAGTTACCTGATATTTTTAGTGTTTACTTCAGAAGAGAAGGTAATGTCATTTATAATTAATGGCTAATCTGTTAATCTTAATAGTATTTCAGAAGTATAGTTTTAATCTGTAGAGCAATTAAACTTACCTTTTATATAAGATATTTGCATGCTTATAACTGAAGTACATGTAGCGTGTCTTTTATAAATATGTTAATACAAGTTGTATGAGATTCACCGTCAGTTGATAATCATTTAGTAAGTTTTGGTGATTTAAATGTTTTTGGGCCAGAAGCAATCATTGACTTTTTATATTGATAATATACATCTGCCCAGAAAGATTCCTTGAGGTGACTGCCAGTGAATCCTATTAGTAGATCAGAACAGTTGTAAGGGGATTACTTTATGCTTCATTGTGTCACTGATGGAATATTTTAAGGCTTGGAATCTTCAGAATGCAATTAGTCTAGTCCTCTAATTTGAGGCTTGGAGAAATGATACTTTTCTATTCTCTTTTTGAAGACATCAAAGATGAAGCTGTATCACTCATTCAGATGTTTTATCCTTTTCAAACCTGCCAAGATATTCCAAGAAGTTATTTCTCATCAACAGAAACCTCTTGGTGGCTCTTACGCCTTTTTAGGGTACTGTGGTCTTGTGAGGATACAGGCCGTAATGGTGTTTTCCTTCAAGTAATCTTTTAGCTTCATCTTCCATCTTATCAACAGTCCTAGTTCTTTCTGCAGATGATCTATTTTCCATTTTTCTGACGACTTTTCCTTCTACTGCCTTCGTGTTTCTTCACATCGTGAGAATGAAATAGTCATGCTAGTGTAATAATGTTGAATCATATGGGAAGAGGTTTTCACCATTAATTATCATTCTGTTCAAAAAACAATGGGGTTTCCAAAAAAAAATCCAACACCACATATTTATATAAAATAAAAAGCAGACTCTCTCCATTTCCTAGCGATAATAACTATGGTTAACAAATAGATGTTTTCTGTGCTCAAACATTTGGCATATGTTTTTATGTTTAGTTTTAGATTATTTTATATTTTGCATTCTATGTTACGTTTTTGGCATTCTATTTTTTTGAGTTGGCTTTCAGTTCCAATTTTCTGATTTGGAAGTATATCAGAATTAGTCTTTTTTTCTCAGTGGTTTTTTTTAAATTTTTTTACTTTGATAGGATCAGCTAGCTGTGCTATCAGATTGAATTTTCTACCCCCAATAGCATATACATTATGAAATCTATGGAGGATACTTGATTGGTTCCAGTGCTTTGCATATGGCTGGGTCCCCTGTTCTTGGAGGTTCCACTTACATGTCACTTATTTCTGAAGATCTTAACCTTCCTTCTGTTAGATCCTCCTATTTTATGCTGCAGCAGCATTGTATTTTTTCTCTCATAAGCAATTCACTTTATTTGTAATATTTTGCAAGTTGTGTCTTTCCCAGTAGCCAGTAGTGCCCTGGGTACATTTTTCTTGTCCATGGCTCTATCCTAAGTACCTAACACAGAATCTAGCATTTGATTGTCACAAATAATATTTGTGAAATGAATGCTTAAAGTTTAAATTCATCCAGACTTTTTTTTTAAGCAGTTTGCTTTTTTCTTTTTTTTTTTTTTTTGTATAGAATCTGTTGGACTGTTTATAGAAGCTCTGGACTGTTCCCGCAGAAAAATGTGAATGTGTGAACATACACTCACATACATTCACAAACACACCTTTGTGTACAATTTGATAGTTCTTGGACCATCCCCCGTGTACATCTTCCCATGATCCTAGCCCAGATATGAACCCCTGCCTTAATAAGTTTAGCTCTCCTTACACACTTCCAAGCATGTGAAAATCAACACCCTTTCATAGCTGGTGTTCTCTTTTTTGTTATTGTGATCTTGTCTTATTGTAACATTGAAGTAACTAATGATTGTAGTTTTTTTCTCCCCTTGTAGCTATCAAGCCAGATGTGCACTGTGTTTCTGTAATTGATTATTGTTTTTATAATGGGCATTTTGAATTTCTAGTAGGACTTGTAACCCTGTTAAATTTCCTATGATTGGCTTTTGAATATAAGAAGATACTTAATATAAATATCTTTCTTTAATTTTGAATTTGCCTATTACTTTTCTAAGCGGAGTCAAGTTGAAAACCCTGGCACCTCAATTTTTTTTTCCATCTGCCGGTATTTTTCATTCATTCCCTATAAACGAGTGTTAGCATTTAGGGATTTTGTAATGGCGGGCAGGCGGTCCTGATTAAAACTGACTCTTTAATCCATATTACTGTGTAGGTGTAATGCATCAAGTAAAACACTTGGCGGAATCGGAGTCTTTGCTGACAAGCCCACCAAAGGCGTGCACGAATGGGTCAGGATCCTTAGGGTCCACGACACCAGTCAGCAGTGGAACAGCCACGGCTGCCACGAACGCCGCGGCCGACTTGGGGTCCCCCAGCTTGCAGCACAGCAGAGACGATTCTTTAGATCTGAGCCCTCAAGGGTAAGTCAGAGGGGTGTGGTGGTTTTTCTTTTTTGTTTTTTTTTTTTTGGTGCTCTTTGCCCTTTAGCTCTGCCCTGGTACCTGAGACTCACACAGCTAATAAAATGGTAAAATACTAGTGAGCGTCCACACTTTGTATTTTTTCATCTGTATTTTGTTAAATGTTTAATGGGAATGGGAAGAGAAATGAACATTTATTGCCAATTTGCTGTCCTGCACCATTGTTAGGAACCACGTGGTATTTCCATTGACATAAAAGGGAAGTAAGATGCAGAAAAGTGAATGACTTGTACAGTGTCACATGCTTGTTCTACAGATGCAGGATTGAGCCCTCATTTCTGAGTCCATAACCTTGAGTCCATTACTTACTGTATTGCAGCATACATACCAGCTTCGAGACATCCAGATATTGATGTACTGAAATATTAAAAATTAGAATTTTCATAATGCAAAGGATAAAAGCCTGATTTCCCATTTATCTTTAACTGGCAAATGGGAACTTTGCTCTTAATAAAGGATAATGGGAGTTCTTAATTAAAGGAAATTCTCTTCTTCCATCTCTTTATCTGGTTTTAATCCCTTTGTTGTACTTTGCTACTGAGAACCTTACCAGATCCTCGTGTTGGTTTTCATTTTGTTTTGAAACAAATCATACTCCAAAAGTGTTTTTGTTTTTTTAATGTTAGAAACTTAATATTGCTGTATGAATGGTGCATGATGAACCAAACTCATTTCTAAAATTCAGAATGTACTCAGGGTAATACTCCTTTTTCCCCTTTTTAAGCTGAAAAGTAGATCTTGGTAAAATATATAATAGGGGGTCTAAAACTTGACTCTAGTGAACTACAAGGTCGTGTTGTCCTAAAGGTAGCCAGTTTAGGATCCCAGCTGCTTTTGGTGCCCCCTGGTGGCAGTTGTCCTCTCTGGTTTAAAAAGGAATTTTGCCAATTCTGGGACTTCTGGCACAGTTGCTGTTGCTTCAGGAAGTTGCTGAGTTTAGGTGCTATCCATGTCATGGGCCCAGTTTAAGGAGACTGTGCCTGGAGAATACTGGGGACCTTCCACCTTCCCTGCTCTCAAGTTGAGCTTGTCTTCCATATGCCCTCGCAGCCTTGCCTGCCTCTCTGATTCCTCCCCAACCCCACTCTCTCCCTCACTCCTTCCCCGCTAGCTGCTGCTGTAACCTTAAGTTATGCAGCATTTTACCATATAGCACAGGCATTTGGTGAAATGTGACGCAATTCAGACAAATACAGTATTTCTGGGTCGCTTAAATTAAGGAGTTAGACTTGATTGTGGGTTCTAACAGTTGATAATTCTAGACAAAAAGGAAAGAATCTTTCTCTTAATATACCTGAAGTTTTAAGTGATCCTATTCCCTTCTAAAATGATTTCAAATGAAAAGTTCGTATAAATTTGTAAAGAAGGAATTGTTCAATCATATTTAAATTTATTTTTTGAAAGTTCACTTTTCCTGAAGTGTTTTAAATAGACGTGGCAGATGTTGGAAGAAATTTTCAATTTTTCTAATTTTATTTGGGTCACAGACCAACTGAACCAGAACATTTTTCGTCTTTTCTACCTATCTAGCTTTGTTGTTATTCTAAGAATCTATTGCTATTTCAGACTATTTCTAGTGGTGATAAGAATAGTGAAAATAACACACAAAGGCTACGAATGTCCTATTTCATATATTCTAATTCAAAATAGGTTATTCACACTATCACTTGCTAGATCTGTTCATAGGTAATTTTGGATTAAAAATAATCACTAATGTATTTATTTGGAATGTTATTGCCGTTGCTCACCATGAAATTACTTTGGGTAATATCGAAAAGTGTTTTGGTAATGCTAACACTCGATGTCATGTACTTGTCATTTAGGTTAGCAAAGACATGGTGCTCAGATTTAACATTTTTCTAGTTTGTGGTTTACACTTCTTTTTGATATTGATTTCTTCGCATTGTATACATGTTTTATGTACTTTTCTGTATGTACTACATTTTAACACAGGAGTAATCAGATATCTTCTATTTGGTTTTATTTTTAGTAGTTCAATACAGTCAAACAGCTAGTTATTTTCTGCACTAATCATTTTCTGTGTCTGTACACCTCCAGAACATGACTGGCACAGAGTTGCATTAAATAATCACTGAAAGAAAGATTCCCTGTTATGGCAATGTTTTATAACTGATTGTTTCTGCCATTTTAGCTTTTCAGTGAGTAATGATAATAAATCGTGGTCATTGCTAAACTTATCCCATATTTTCCCATGTGATAGTCGATTAAGTGATGTTCTAAAGAGAAAACGACTGCCAAAACGAGGGCCAAGAAGGCCAAAGTATTCACCTCCAAGAGATGACGACAAAGTAGACAATCAAGGTAATTGATTGGATGAAACTGGGGGAGGCAAAGGGGATATGGCAGCTGATAAAGATATGTACTTCATTCAAACTGCTGATATCATAGCTTTGAAGTACACCTGAGTCTCCTGAATACCCAGTCTCCTTAGTTCTTTCAGCTACTCAATCTAGTAAAAATGGGAATCTTAAAATTTAGTTGGTTTTCATCAGTTTTCCTAAAATGATTTAACTGTCATTCTCTCTTCTTTTCATAGCTAAAAGTCCCACCACTACTCAGTCACCTAAATCTTCTTTCCTGGCAAGCTTGAATCCAAAAACGTGGGGAAGGTTAAGTGCACAGTCCAACAGCAACAACATCGAACCGGCACGAACTGCGGGAGTTAGTGGTCTTGCCAGGGCTGCCTCAAAGGACACCATCTCCAATAATAGGTGAGGTGGGGGAATTCTGCATTCTGGTGTCAGAATAGGAAAACGGAACATTATTTCAGTCAGCACATTTATTATATGGAGATGAAACATGGACACAGACCTTGAATTTATGCTCAGAAGTGGCATAGCTCAAGGATGCAGTAGGTTCTCAATTCTTGAACGCTGTGTCTGGGTTTGTCTTGAGTTCTAGTCGTATATTTTAAAACTCTTATTGAGATCTCTAGCTGCTAGGAGTCATGTATGTTCAAAACAAACAAATTATGTCCCTCCATGTAATCTCTTCCTCAATTTTGTTCTAGATAAGGGAAAACTGGTGTTTTCTGTACACAGACACACTTTTATGGTACCCTTCGTCTACTCCTTACAACTTTAGGATCCTAGGAATAGAGGCTTTTTTAGGAACTTAGAAAATTACCAGCTAAACTGGTGGTTTGAAAACCAATGTATGGCTTTTACAAATTATTTCTTTAAAATCCTTGACAATTGTTTTGTGTTTTGGCTCTGGATATAGCATACCAACGAGGATTACTTCCTCTGCAAGTAAGAAATCTGAAAATATCAAATGTCACTGGCAAAACAAACAGGCTCTTTTTGGTTGGTTGGTTGGTTGTATTTCTGAAACCAGGAGAATTTGTTAATTTAGACAGCTGAGTCTCAGAGTTCGTAGTTGATCTTGCATCTAACAGGTACATGTTTCTGGTGTAGAGTATTTTACTTCAACTCTAGGGACACAAGCAAAGGACAATGCGGATATGTTTCTACCTTATAAAACAGTCATAAAATCGCTTTCAACTTACGCAATCACTTAATGCAACTGTTACTTTGTAGAGTCCCAGGAAGTTAGAACTTTCTATTTACCCTTCATGCAGTGACCTGGCATGTATTTTAAGAACCTGTGCATTCTCTAGGTACATCTTAGTCCATTTTCAAAGTGAAAATTAATTTGGTTAATGTGGAGTCTGAACTTACTAGTCTGTAAACATAGGCCAGAAAGAATCATAAATGTAGCAGCTCTTTGCCTTGGAACAGAAGTTATAAAGTGAAGTCCTTTCTGTGTATGCTAAGACTTTAATATTTCCGTTTTCCTTCTCGCAGAGAAAAAATTAAAGGTTGGATTAAGGAGCAGGCACATAAATTTGTCGAGCGTTACTTCAGTTCTGAGAACATGGATGGGAGCAACCCTGCACTGAACGTCCTGCAGAGACTTTGTGCTGCAACCGAACAACTCAACCTCCAGGTACCAAGTCCACCGTGTCCTGCTGTTCCTTCTTCAGGCTTCGGCCTCTCTCTGTCTTGCTCTTCTTTTCTTGATGGCTCTGGCTTTCTACCGATTAAACTCATAGATTGACTTTTTAGCCATACATGTACCTTTAGCACGGACATTTCTTTAACTTGTCCCTGGACTTCCGTGCTCCATCATTTTATCATTAAATGTACCAGAAATCTCATCTTTCACTTTCTTTCCTTCACATCCCATATTTCTTGACAAATGAAGAAACTTCAGAAATGTCCCTCCAGCACATCTCCTGTCCTTTCAGTCCTGTTCACCTACAGGTACTAGAGTTAATACGACACTCCTTAACTCCTCTCCACCTGGGTTCTGATAAAAGTCAGAGGGGGTAGAGGTTTATTAAGCCTTTTATATGTCATCTGATTCTTCATCTTTCTACATTTTTGATGTACTTTGAGCAATTTGAGTAGTACAGGTTTTCTAAGAAATTATCTATTTCATTCAGATTTTAAATATGTTAATTTAAAGCCGTACCTTGTGTCTTGTTTTATTTTTCCATTCTGGTATTATAGCTCTATACTCCTTAATTTGTATTCTCATCCTCTGTCTTTTTTCCTTTTTTTTAAATAAGACTACATTGGTTGAAGTGTGAAAATTTTCTTTCTTATGTTAGTGTGAACATTGGTTTTCTGTTATGAAATAGTTAACATTTTGTAAGTGTGTTGTGTTTGTGTGTGTGTGAGATCATATCTTACAAGGATCTACCAAGAATGCACCATCCGCTCTCCCCTTTTTAAAGGTGTTGAGAATGTATTAGATTTCATTTGGGGAAATATAAAATGTATATTTAGTAGGGGCTGTTTAATTCAATATAGAAATACTGTTCCTAACTCTTTTCAGGTGGATGGTGGAGCTGAGTGCCTTGTAGAAATCCGTAGCATAGTCTCAGAGTCAGATGTTTCATCTTTTGAAATCCAACATAGTGGATTTGTGAAGCAGCTGTTGCTTTATTTGACATCTAAAAGTGAAAAGGATGCCGTGAGCAGAGAGATCAGATTAAAGAGATTTCTTCATGTATTTTTTTCTTCTCCAGTAAGTTATCTAATAATGCTTGTGTATTTTATTATAAGAATCATTGTTCATTGATGTGTATATCTTTTCATCCCAGTAGGTTTTGGTCAAGATACTGAGGTAAAGTTTCTAGTTTGCTTTTATATACAGTTGGGATTTTTTGGTCTTTCATATATCAAGTAAACAGTAAAACAAGGAAATTATTTAATGAAGCTAGTTCCAAAGTTCTATGGTCGATATATCGTGAGTCTTTGTTTTTGTATGTAAAATAGTATAGATGCTTCCTGACTTACAAAGGAATTACATTCCAAAAAACTGTCGTAAGTTGAAAATGCGTAAGTCGAAAATGCATTTAATAACATCATAGCTTCACCTACCGAACATCTTAGCTTCACCCTAGCTTCCCTTAAACATGCTCAGAACACAGTATCCGAAAAATGTTGGCAACACAACACACTGCAGAGTATCAGTAGTTTACTCTTGTGGTCACCTGCGTGACTGGGAGCTGTGGCTCACTGCCATGGCTCAGCATCATGGGAAAGGATGGTACCTACTGCATATCACTAGCCCAGGAAAAGATCAAAATTCACAGTATGCTTTCTACTGAATTGATAGCGCTTTCATACCATTGCAAAGTTGAAAAATTGTAAGTTGAATCATGTTAAGTCAGGGACTATGTGTACTACCGTGTTTCCCTGAAAATAAGACCTAGCCAGACAATCAGCTCTAAAGCGTCCTTTGGAACAAAAATTAATACAAGACCTGGTATATGATATGATATGGTATGGTATGGTATGATATGATACCATACCAGGTCTTACATTATAGTAAAATAAAATTGGGTCTTATATTAATTTTCGCTCCAAAAGATGCATTAGAGCTGATTTTCTGGCTAGGTCTTATATTCGGGGAATCATGGTAACAATTCCATTCCAGAGTGTTTGGTCACATTTACAATGTGGATTACAAGGCCGGAATTCAGAGTAGCTTCCCTCCTTTTACCCTCAGTGGATGAAAGCAAGAGAATAACTACTCTTGGACTCCACTGATGTTACACTACTCGTTGATAACTGCTTAAGAGAAGACACCTCTAGGGAAGTTTCTCTCTGGCTCATCTGTGTATAGGACCAAGGATAACGGTCCTGTGTCTTCATGAAACTACTTCACCACCATGCCTTCCAGTGTTAGTAGGCGTTTAAGCACTGCTTGTTTTAATTTGTGGGGTTATCTCAAACAGTTGATATTTATTAGTGAGTTATTATGTGTGTGGCAATATTGGATGTAGTTTCATACCATGCTTAAGATTACATATAGGTGTAATCTCTTACCTTAAACTCTTTGGGGCTGTATGGGTTTCAAGAGTTCTACAATACAATGCATAAACCGTATGTTGCCTGATGTCCCCAGTAGATTCTAAATAGCACTGTATACACATAAATATTTTTGCGGCAAAAACATGAATATTTTTACTAAATAAAGGTAAATAAAGACTGCAAATCATCTCATACCTGTCTCAGTCAGGTTTTGCCACCAAGAATGTTTTTGTTGAAATAATTTATTTGAAAACATTGTTCTAACAAAATCATCAGAAAAGATACAAGAGAATAGATTAATATTTCCCTTTTGTAAAACTGCCTATTAAATTTTCTTGGGAGGAGTGTGCCATTTTCAGGAGGCCTTGTTTAACCTATTGGTTTATTTATAACTTTAGCTTCCTGGAGAAGAGCCCATTGGAAGAGTAGAACCAGTGGGTAATGCACCTTTGTTGGCATTAGTTCACAAGATGAACAACTGCCTCAGCCAGATGGAACAATTTCCAGTCAAAGTGCACGACTTCCCCAGTGGAAATGGGACAGGAGGCAGGTAAGGATCATGGCCTGAGTATGCCCTTGCCCTTGGACTGTGCTTAATTAATCTTGTTGAAAAGTGGCAAGCGGCCTGGTAATGTCTTCATCTGTCTGAAGAACATTTAGCTATAATGGTTTAAGAAATTGTTGAGTACTTTAAATAGTGAATCAAATACTATTTATCTTTAAAATCACAAGGTTTCTTAAACATGCTTTAAAAATCTGTAACCCAGTGACTGTAATAGCCTTAGTTTTCCTTAAATTGATATGCTCTTGACCATATAAAGCTTTTTCTTCAAGAACTTTGTGGGTATGGATAATAAAAAATATACATTTTGTGTAATGTGATTTCATATGTGATACAAGTGCTTATAACTTTGTATTTTGATAGGTTTTAACAAATAAGTATTTACTTTGAGGTTTTGCTGTTTTATTAAAGCTTAATTAAACTATTTTATTTTCAATAATATAGTAGTTTTTATAGAACTCGTGAGGAGGTATAGAAAGAATTCTTTGTAGGAGTTAATTGTTGTATTTTATATAATGTTATAAACTTCCTAGAATATTATGCCTAGAAGCCTGGGAAATAAGAAATCAGGTTTTTAAAAAATTAGTTTTAAAATACACAATCTGGTGTGGCTTTAAAACATTTAAATTGTGATTGGATTAAAACAAAATACATCATTGAATATAGTAATCAGTGTGGACTAGGTTTTTGTCTGCTTTGAAATTTAGTGTAGAATGGTATTCATTTTTGATCCCTATAGTATACTGGAATATTTTATGAAATAAGGGGACATTTTTAGCTGTGCCTGAGAAAACTGTGAAGCTTTTCATTTTTATCCCAATTTGTATAAAATAACTGTGTTTACATATATTGATATGTATTTATCATTATAATGAAGTATTCTTTCTCATACCCCATGTGCCTTATAGATAACCACATTTGAAGCTCGTCTGTATCTTCCTTGTCAGGAAAGCCAGCCCTTTCCTGACATGAGCAGTTAAATGTCTTTACTACGTTTAGACTGGTGTAGCTATTAAAATGCTTCATTCAAAAGAATATAGCCAAATTGGTCCACCTGAAATGAGTATAATATTGAATGCCAGCTATACTTCAATAAAAAATGTTTTTATATAATATAGCAAAGTATAATTTAAAGATTAGTTTTTGAAGTAATTTTATAGCTGAAATCATTGAAAGCAAAAACGTTTTTTGTTTTGTTTATAAATAAATAGAATCCACTAGGCAACAGCAAAACATTGCAGACATGAGCATGCTCAAATTGTTGAAGAATTTTTATTCCAGAGAAATAATTAAATCTCTGTCATAAGGTATTTCTGCTCACATGGTTCATGACAGAAATCAAATGTTGATTTAATGTTTTCATATGCATGCATACATACCCTCTTTTATTTATTTTATAATGAGTTTTACTAAATTACTTGAGTTGCTCGTAACTGGTAAGTAAGTGTTTATTTTGTGCCTTAAGAAAATGCACAGTTGGTATTATCTTGCTTTTATTTGAATTAATGTATGTTGATTTTGAAAATAATAGAATAACTTTTTTTCACAAATTATCTTGAGCTTTTCTCTTAACAGAGGATCACAGGCTTTAAAATTTTTCAACACACATCAGTTAAAATGCCAATTACAAAGACATCCAGACTGTGCAAATGTGAAGCAGTGGAAGGGTGGACCTGTCAAGATTGACCCCCTGGCTTTGGTACAAGCTATCGAACGATACCTTGTAGTTAGAGGTACTCTTCGTATGTGTATGTTTTGTGTTTATATGTACATTTGGGATGAAACACAGTAAGGGATATATAAATTACTCCCATTTATTGCTATTTCTGTTGAAATAGCATCAGGAACTTGTGTTCCTGATCATTTATTTTATATGTAGTATGTTCAACTTAGTAGGGGTTGACTGCTTACTTGGGTGATGAATTAATTTTTCTTGTTGTAATGTGGTAGAAATGATATTTTGTATTTGATAGTTTTTTTTTTTTAGGTATTTCTGCTTCATAGATCGAAGTGTAACATACACGTTTTTCTTAGACTGTTAGTTTAAGCAGTATATACAGGCATTTCTTTGCCATGTAAAATTGCTGGAGTTGAACAGCCTTCTTGGGTCCCTAGGGTATGGAAGAGTGAGAGAAGATGATGAAGACAGCGATGATGATGGCTCCGATGAGGAAATAGATGAATCTCTGGTAAGGTACTATTCCCACCATATTGTCTTGTATAATGTGCAGAGCCTATAGCTGAAATGGATTTTGTTTTGCTTTATTCAGGCTGCTCAGTTCTTAAATTCAGGAAATGTAAGACACAGGCTACAATTTTACATTGGAGAACATTTGCTCCCATATAACATGACTGTGTATCAGGCAGTACGGCAGTTCAGTATACAGGCTGAAGATGAAAGGGAATCCACGGATGATGAGAGCAATCCTCTAGGAAGAGCTGGTATTTGGACAAAGACTCATACAATATGGCAAGTGGTTTTTCACCAACTTCGACACTGTTCATGTGTTTTGGAAATCATATTGCATAAAGAGAGGAGACCCTAAATCCTATATTTTATTTTTTAAAGTCCTTTCAAATATTTTATCTTGTGTGTGTGCGCATGCATGTATGTATTTAACTTCCTCGTTAAGACTACTAGAAAACGTGTTCGTGGGCCATAATCATATCTACTTTTCTAGATTCATTTCAGGTCTTTAAGTAAGACAAAAATGTCTTCATAAGAAGATGTTCCTTTAGGTAATGGGAAGTTTGGCATCTCTGCACCCTTAGATGCATTTGGATGCAGCTTCCTGCATTGTTTGTGAATGCTTGCTACTTAACATTTAAAGAGAGCCATTCTTCTCAGAACTACCGCTTGAGTTTCTCCAATGATCCCTGCTAGGATGGTGGTCTCTGCTAGGAAGCAGTGTGATTGGTGATTCTCTGAATCCATAACTGTGGAGAGAGGCTAGATCTCAGAGAGTTTTCTGGTAACTCTGGTGTCTGTGGCTTGCTCTTCGGCCTAGTAGGATAATTTACAGTTTTAAAATCTGTTCTTGGTTTACCTACATCCCTGTCACTTTAGGTACAAACCGGTGAGAGAGGATGAAGAAAGTAATAAAGATTGTGTTGGTGGTAAAAGAGGAAGAGCCCAAACAGCTCCAACAAAAACTTCTCCTAGAAATGCAAAAAAGCATGATGAGTTATGGCACGGTAAGTCGATATATGAAGGGGAAAACGGATTGCCATGGGGCAGTAGTCTTTATGGTCTTAAAGCCACGATTTATTTGTATCTAGTAGTGTTAATACAATCTTTGAGTATAGTTTAGAAAAAAATGAACTACTACAAACATTTGAGTGCTTTTAATCGAACCCTTGACGTGCATGTCTAAAAATGAAATACTAAGTATCTGCAAAATTAAGTTGGAAAGAAAATTGGGAAAAACTCTTACATTCTTTTCATGAAGAACTCATGTTTTCATTTAGACTAAAACAAATTCATTAATAGAACAGACTCACTAAAGAAGAGCCTGGTCATTGGCAGGTTGCCCCTCAATTTTTATTGCTGTCCATTAGAGTAATAGAATCTAATAATTACACAAGGAATAAAACGTTTTTCCAGCTAATATAGTAATGACTAGAGAAGGTAGTTGCATCTCCTAGGTGACTTCCTTTTCAGTATTTTTTTCCGGTCAGTTTTGCTGGTTTCCTTCCTCTTGTTTTTACGTATATGATGGCCTTAGTGTTAATCTGCATTGTCGTTCCATGGGGACATGCCCTCACACTGATTTCCAAACACTGGTGTCAGTTGATGACATTTTTCCTGGTCCACAGAAATAAGGGCATTGTAGCCATTTTTTTCCATAAAGCTGAGTTCTTTTCCATAGGGTCTTTATTTTGAGATGTTATATTATTGGTGTTAAAAATTGCCCTTTTGTGCAGTGATAGTGTTGTAATTTTTAATTCTTTTGCTTAGTAAAAGTAAATGGCAACACTTTCAGTCCCTCACTTTTTTGTTGTTATTTTTAATGCTATTAGTGAAATACAAGAACAAAGGAATCATGCTTCCTATTTAGAAACTATCAAAATTTATCCTATCCTAAGCCTTAGATTAAATAACCAAATCTCTTTTTATCAGATTTACAATTTGGGAATATTTGTCTATTTTATATGGCTGTTTTAAGCAGTATCTAAAAAATACAGGAAATTTCTGTAACAGTGAACTTAAATATAAATGTTTTGTTTTTACTCCTCTCTGGCCATTTTATTGTTTGCTATTGTTTCTAGTATACCAGAAACTAGGTAGTTTTTCTCCTTTACAATATTTATTTGGGTATGGGAGGGAAAGTAATTTTCATAAGCCTGCATGATTTATGTATGAGATGAAAAAGAAAACAAATGTTCAAGCTGTCAGTAACCCTACTAGTAAGATACCAAGCATTAAATCATGACAAGTTATGGTTACTGGTGTAGGCATGGTAAGATGACAGACACTGGCTCCACTGGCTTAGCCTTTCTAACTTTGATCTTTTGCCCTCTAGATGGAGTGTGCCCATCAGTATCAAATCCTTTAGAAGTTTACCTCATACCCACACCACCTGAAAATATAACTTTTGAAGACCCGTCGTTAGATGTGATTCTTCTTTTAAGAGTTTTACATGCCATCAGTCGATACTGGTATTACTTGTATGATGTGAGTAACATTGCCTGTTTTTGAAGTTTTCCATGATGTGTTATTCATTACATAGTTTCTGTCTAGTGATTTATGCATTGTCTGTTGTACTAGAAACAGAAACTGTGATTCAGCTAAATGCAGGGATCCTGGCCCAGTGAAGTACAATGTTCTCATCAGTGGGAACTTCTCCCCCACTCTTTTTTCCTGGCCTATGGTTTTTGATTCATTCTTTTGGCAGACTTACAAAATATTCTCTAGCTGTAAATTTATTAAGTTAAGTTACAACATTAAATAAAAAGCTGGGTGCAAGTTGAATGTGGTCTTTGGTATTATGATGCAGGGAAAAATGAAGAATGAACCAGCTGCCACATCAGTGGCTGAGCCAGTACCAGTGGCATGTAGGGGTTGGGTTGCTTCAGATACGCATTGTAGAAATTGTCATTTGGGTTGGGACACACCAGTGAGAAGTTATGTATTGTATATTGGAAGCCTGCCAGTGAAACCTAGGCATTCTGCATGCATATTTGGGATAAAGAAAGAGATAGTGAATATAACCCTACTATTTTACTACATGTAGACTCTTTTTTTTTTTAACATTTTACAGAATGCAATGTGCAAGGAGGTTATTCCAACTAGTGAATTTATTAACAGTAAGTTGACAGCAAAAGCAAATAGGCAGCTTCAAGACCCTTTAGTGATCATGACAGGAAACATCCCGACGTGGCTTACTGAACTAGGAAAAACCTGGTAAGACTGTCACTTTTGTAATGGTGGCCTGTAACAATTATTGTGTTGGTCTTAATACATTTTGCGGCAAAAACCTAGTCTTTAGTGAATCTATTGAAACGTTTTCAGTAGTATTATGGTATTTGGTCACAGCTTGCTTAATAGTGTAGCGTTAGCATCCACTAGATCTGCTTGAGAGTATGTATCTGTATATATGAAATGGGAAGGGACACAAAGGCGTTTGAGGAAGTGCAGATCCTCTGCCAGGATACAGTTGGACTCCAAAGGTGGAGTTGGTTGAGTCTCTGAGCCCTTTTGAGTCCATACTGACATTCTTAGATGTAGAACTGCACTGATCAATGCAGTAGCCACTAGCCACTCGTGGCTATTTACATCTAAGATTACTTAAACAAAATTAGTAATTGACTTTTTTAGTCCCACTAGCCACATCCTCACGTGGCTACCTGTATGAAACAGAAACAGATGTTGAACATTCAGATCATCACAGGAAGTGCTCTTGGCAGCTCTGTGTCAAGAACTACCAAAATCATACATTAGGAGGCAGCACGGCCTGTGTTATTATTGCAGGTTTGTTCTTTGAAAATCAGCTGCCTTTTGCAGCTTTGAGTGACTTAGAAATGCTGAAGCTAAGAGGAAAATCATGACCTAGTAAAGCCATGTGGAATGAGGGTGGCTAAGCAGCCTCATAAAGTGGGGATCATGTTTTAAAATTTAATTGTCAGTAGTCATGTTACACTTTCTAAAGGTCTTTGGGTAGATTAAACATGATCTTGGATAGACTTGATTTCAAATGTAGAATTTTAATGGTTGAATTTGATTTTACAGTGAAAGACCACTTAATGCATTATTACTTGATCACGTAGAAATTTCATACAAGAATTATGGAGATTCTTCAAAATTAGTTTACCTAGACCATTTTTATTGGTTATTTTTATAAGTATTATTCTGTATCATATCAAAAGTTGTTTCTAATATAGGGTTTTTTTTATGGTTTCTGACTCTAATTCAGATAATAAATTTATATCGCATCTTTTTACAGCCCATTTTTCTTCCCTTTTGATACCCGGCAAATGCTTTTTTATGTAACTGCATTTGATCGGGACCGAGCAATGCAAAGATTACTTGATACCAACCCAGAAATCAACCAGTCTGATTCTCAAGATAGCAGAGTTGCACCTAGATTGGATAGAAAAAAAGTAAGTTTCTCCCAAAAATATTTAAAGATAAATCAAACTGAGCTTTTCAAAATAATGGGAAAACTAGAAATGTGGTGCATCTAATTATGTCTCTTGGTTTATAGGCCTTAGTCACATTCATCTCTTTGCTTATCTTTATTACATCTGCATTAGTCATATTTTCCTACCAGTCTCTTGGAACTGGGCCATCTGTGATTCTTCTTCATTCTCCAGTTAGAGTTCTTTTTCCCAGTTTCTGAAATAATTTCTACAGTTCTTTTAGTTGTCATAACTCTTGTGCCAAGAAAGAATCTTTTCTTCCGAGGCTTCATTTCTAAATTAGGAACTCAAGCTATCGCCTCCCTTTTACAATTGATCCCTTATGCAGTAGGTAGAATTAATCAGATTCAATTCATTCCCTTAGCAAATTACTCCAATTAGACTGAAACAGAATCCTTGATGTATTTCACGTCTCTAGACCAGTTAGCTTAGCCCCTGTGCTGCTGACTTCATCTTCCTGTGTTTCTAATCTTGGCTCTACATTCATAGCTGTAAAACACACAGCTCTGAGCCTTTTCAGTCTGAGACCCAGTCCTACACTTCTGACATCACACTGCCTTGTACCTAGGACTTCTGTTCTTCTGCCTTGTTCTTGCTGGGGATTCTTACTCAAGTCTGTCTCTGAAAAGCTTTATCTCCAAAAGTCTTATAAGAGCCATTAGAAATGACATAAAAAAGCAGTAGAAGAATGAAAAGCAAAACAAAAAACATTATACTTAAAAAAAAACCACTCTTCCTATCTTTATTTGTATCATTAGGATTCCATTAAGCAGTGGTGTTGGTAGAATTTGGAAAGCTACCAAAACCTTCCTCATCCCCATGAATCTCATTAGCAGATGTTTGCAGTCATGCTTGTGGGATTTCTGCACATCAGAGCCAGTAGGTTTCCAGCTTACCTGTCACCTCCACTCTTGTTTCTTCACCATCTAACTATAAATGTACCCAGGGAGATTCCATGAAGCTGCAGCCCTGAATAGCATTGATGTTTGTCAAGGTTACAGAGATCCTTTCTTCTCCAGTTTGAATTTTCTGAACTTGCCTTGGGCTAAGACAATAATCACACTTCTAGCTTTTCTTCATGTACGCCAGGATGCTGTCGATGTTTGTAGTGATGCAGCTACTACTTAACCTTTTTTGAGGTATGCTTTTTTTAAAGAAATAATTTTTTAACAATCGAATTGATTTTTTTTGCACTTCGAGAAATGCCACCTGTTTATTAAAGTGTAATGTGAGTTTAGTGTCCTCACATTTGTACTTTCTTTTGTAGCGAACTGTGAACAGAGAGGAGCTGCTAAAACAAGCTGAGTCTGTGATGCAGGATCTGGGCAGCTCACGGGCCATGTTAGAAATCCAGTATGAAAATGAGGTGAGCCTATGAGTCTGTTGAAGTTTTAGCATGATTTGTACTCTTGATAAGAATGTCAGTAGAGTTTTTTCTTCGTCCAATGAAATTCTAAAAGATATTGGGAAATTTATATAAAAACTTGAGATTTGTTCTGTTTTTCTCTTGAATAATTTGTTTTTAAATTCTTCATTTTTTGAGGTTAAATTGTTAAAAGACAGGTTTTTTTCCTGGCATAAGAACAAATGTTTGTGTAATCTTTAGGTTGATAAAGTAAATGGACGTTTTAAATACAACTTTCAAAATGTTTGAACTGCTTATTCTTAAAAACCAGGTTTACTGAGATACAGCTTATGTAGAATACATGCACACTTTGGAGACATTGACAGATGTACACTGTCTGTAACCACTACCACATCATGATAAAAAATCCCATCACCATAAAACATTCTCTTCAATCACCTTGCAGTGGTTCCTTTCTTCCACCCCTGGTCCTTGGCAACCACTGATCAGTTTTCTGTCCCTATAGTTTTGTCTGTTTTAGGATATGATAATAAATAGATCATACAGTATGTAACCATTTGTGTTACTCTTCTCAGTACAATGCTTTTGAGATTCATCCATGTTGTTGCATGTATCAATTTGTTTCCTTTTGTTACTGAGTAATAGTAATAATCATTATGTGGATATACCATAATGTTTACCAATTGATGGCACGTTGAGTAGTTTCCAGTTTTTGACTCTTATGCATAATGCTGCTGTGAACATTTATGTACATGTCTCTGTGTAGATGTGTATTTTTTTCTCTTGGGTAACTACTTCAAGGTTGATTGCTAAGTCATTTAGTAAATGTTTTAACTTTAAAAGAAAACACCAAACTTTTCCAAAGTAGCTGTCCCATTTTCTGTTCTGCCAGTAGTGTAATATGTGAATTTCAGTTGCTTCATGTGCTCATCAAACCAACACTTGGTATTGTCAGTCTTTTTTAGTTATTCTACTGCGTTTATCGCGGTATCTTACCATGGTTTTAATTTGCATTTCTGATGATTAATGATACTGATTCATCTTTTCATTCTTTATTATTAGTCATTCATATATCTTTGGAGAACTGTCTAAGAATTCTGCCCACTTTTTCATTGGGTTTTTATTTTATCATTGAGTTGTTGAGTTCTTTACATGTTCTGGATACAAATCCTTTTTGAGATAAGTGTTTTGCAGATATTTTCTTCCAAACTGTGGTTTATCGTTTCATTTCTTTATGAAATGTCTTTGATAGAACAGAAGTTTACTTCTGATGAAATCCAGTTTATCATTTTTCTTTTTCTTTTCTGGTTTGTGCTTTCTGGATCCCAAGAAATTGTTTCCTAGTCCATGGTTTCAAAGATTTTTTTCTTGCGTGTTTTTTTAGGAGTTTTAGAGTTTTTTTACATTTAGGCTTGTGATCTGCTTTGAGTTACTTTTTTATATATGGTAGAAAATAAGGGTTAAGCTTCTTTTTTCTCTTTTTCTAAACACAGGCTAATCATTTTCTCCAGCACCATTTGTTTGAAATGACCATACTTCCCCTGTTGAGTTACTGTGGCACCTTTGTTGAAAATCATTTGATTATGAATGTTTGGATCTGTTTCTGGATTTTCTTTTCTTTTTTATTAATCTATACTCTCTTGATTACTATGGCTTTATATTTAGTCTTGAAATCAGGTAGCGTGAGTCCTCCAACTTTGTTTTTCTTTTTCAGAATTGTGTTGGTTATTTTCAACCCCTTGTAATTCCGTGTAATTTTAGAATCAGCTTGCCCTGATGCTGCAGTATTCTACGGGATAGTGATAGGGATTATGTTGAATCTTGCTCAGTTTGAGAGAGAATTGACATTTACAGTATTAAGTCTTCCAATCCATGAACACAGTGCAGCCTCTCACTTCTTTAGGTCTTCTTTAATTCCTGTCATCATGCTTTACAACTTAAGTCTAGAGGTCTTTCGTGCACATATTTTCTTAAATTTCTCTCTAAATGTTTTTTGATGGTGCTGAAAACAATCCTTTCATTTCAGTTTCCAGTTGATGTTATTTTATAGAAATACAGTTGATGTTTAGATATTAACTTTGTTTTTTGTGATTTTGATAAACTTTATTGGGTCTCATAGCCTTTTAATACACTATTTAGGATTATTGTAGACCCAGGGCTTCGGAAACTTTTCTGTAAAGGGCCAGGTAGTAAATATTTCAGGCTTTGTGGGCCATTAGTTTTCATCACAACTACTTACTTTGCCTTGTAGCGTGAATGTGACCATACAGATTATTTATTTATAATAGCCAACAACTCTGCCCCTCGATTTCTTGTCTATAACATGTGGCTTACAGTACGACCTCAGGGGTTGTGACTGGGTTCATATTGTGAAGAATTAAATAGTGCCTGGCTCATGGTAAGTACCATATAGATTTAGCAGTTTAATCTAGCTAATACAATGTGTAGTTACCCATATAATTTTAATCATGACTTTGATTTTTCACTCATTGTCTTCTTCTCATTAAGACTTTGAAAGTTAACTTAAAAGTATTCAGTAATCAAAATTAAAATTTTAAGTAGTTTTGTACTGGGAAGTATACAGCCTGCTAGGGACCCACTCTATGGCAGAATTGCTGCATTCAAAGAATTACCGTGTTGTGGAGACACAGGACAGAGGCACAGACAGGTGTGGCAAATGGGTATAGGTACCAAGTGAAGGAGACTTTCAGACAAGTGGCACTGTCCCAATAGTGTGTGGGGAAGGCTGTGAGGAGAGAGAAGCCCTCATGTATGACCTTAATGTAAGCGGGGAGAGGTAAGGGATCCAAGGATGAGGCCTGAGCAAAGGATTGGGCTTGCTGCTGAGAGGGACTAACTGCTCTGGAAAGGATGGGAGGGAGGGGAGAAGGCGGAATGGGGAACTTGACTGCTGGGATAAGAAATTTGGATCTTCTTTTGAAGATCCACCCTGATCATATCTGTAGCTCAGAGGACACAGGTCTTACATGTTTACATGCCCAAATTTCTTACTCATGAAACTGCAACATCTTTGGTCTGCTTAGTTTATTTAAACAAGCTTTCTACTTTCTTATTCCAGCATATTTTTCTTTTGCCAGGAATGTCTTTTCTCTCTCATTTCTTATGACTATTGATGTTGCATCTTACATGATGAGTCTTAACCTATTGACTCTGAAAAAGATTCCAGGAGCCGACATCATTGGGGAGGAGGGATTGGGAGGAGTGCTAGCTGTATGTATGCATGGCAGCTAGGTATGTATGCAAAGCCTCAGATTCAACCATACAAAGCAGCTGGCGGCCGTTAGGAAGACTCTAACAACTCAAGAGGCATCCTAAACAAAATGTCCGATCAAAATGGGCTTCGTGGTGAATAGGGATGGTTGATAAGCCAGGGAAAAACTAAACCAGTCTCTGGGCTTAGAAAGTCACGTAAGCCAAGCCCCAGGGATTGGGGCTACCAATGCCCAGCCTTCTGGGGGTGTGGAAGGTTAGGAGTGTGCACTGGAGCCAGTTATTAGCTGTATCAAGTTGGGTAAGTTACATGTAAACTCGATACCTCATCAAGGGGCATGATAAAGAAAGCTACCTCATATTGCTAGAATGATCAAATGAGGAAAACAGAATACTGTCACATAGTGAGTATATAAGTTTTGAAAGAAAAAAGACTGAAAGTTTTAAATAAGCCAAGTGTCAGATTTTTTGGTTTACTCTATTTTTGTTTCTTAGAGTTTTATGCTTTTTCTTCCTTTAAAGACAAATGAAGCAAAGCCAAAGTACCCACCTTTTTAATGAACTGGTTGAGTAGAACGAAGATCCCCGAAAAGATCAGGTTGATCTTTGGGCTGCTGCCCGGGCCCAAGATGGGGGTGAATGTGGAGTGACCTGGTCTTTCCACCCTCACAGAGACTTCCTGTGATGAAAGTGTTTACAGTGATACTGTGTCATTCAATATTTTAAGTCTTGTTTTACCTTTAGAAAGGATGAAAGAAATTGACTGATCTCTGATCTGTGATTTCTGCTTAGCCTAGCTAGGATAAAGATGCTACAGGAAGAAAGAACTAACTGGCTTTGAAGCACCACCTGGTGGATACCAGATGTTACTGCAGTTTTGTTCTTCTCTCTCTTTGCTTCTCTCCTCCTTCCCCTCTTTCCTCTCTTCCAGTGCCCAGGATTCAG
This sequence comes from Rhinolophus ferrumequinum, assembly GCF_004115265.2. Classification (NCBI taxonomy): domain Eukaryota; kingdom Metazoa; phylum Chordata; class Mammalia; order Chiroptera; family Rhinolophidae; genus Rhinolophus; species Rhinolophus ferrumequinum. The sequence goes on from NC_046291.1 coordinate 8,217,683, forward strand.
GGAAGAACAAAATATACAAAAAGTCTGATCGTCGTAGAGCTTTTCTTTTAGTTTGGGGAGGCTAATCCATACACACTCCGGCACATATATGTGTTAGGCCGTAAGATAAAAATAAAATAAAATCAGAAGGTGGATCATGATGGGGAGGGAATAGGGTGTTCTCAGGTGACATTTGAGCAGAGGTGAGTCGTTGCTGTCTGTTGGCAGATGCCTGGCTAGAAGTAATGTCGGATGGGAGGGATCAGAGCAGGCGGTGCTGGGAACCTGACTTCTGCGTGGAGTGAGATGGGAAACCTCGCAGGTGCACGTGCGGAGGAATGAGATGAACTTAGGTTTTCGTAAGGCTCCCTCTTGGCGCTGGGAGAGTAGGTGTGAGGTGCTGAGAATGCTAGAGCAGAAACCAGATAAGAGATGATGCTGGTAACTGGTTTAGACTGTTTTGAAGGTGGGGCTTACAGTGTGTAGTGATGGGTTGGAATGTGGGAGGTGAGAACCAGAAGAGCCATGGACGGCTCCCAGGTTTGGGTGGGAGCAGCGCTGAATGTTGATGCGATTTACTAACAATGGGATAGAGATGGATCCAGAAAGCGTCACCAAGTCCCAGCATATCACTGTTGGGAAAGTGCGAGTGAAACCTTTGGTGGACTACATCTGATGTTTAAGCTAGTGTGGATACTTTTTTTAAGTTAACTAGAATGGTAAATGAATGCCCGTTACTTCATACAGCTTCTTGACAGAACTATGGTTAGATTTGGCCGATAAACGGTGGTACTACCTTGTCATTAGCTGCATGTCTAATGTGTGGGCTGAGCTGGTAGAACCTTGATAGAACACGAAGGAAGAACGAGGCTGTGAACATTACGCCAGGATCATGTGTCTCGTGGAGGAGGGCTTTTCATTCAAGGCTGTACAGTTACCTTCGGGCCTTGTTTCAAAATCCCAGTGCCCAGGCTCTAAAGCAGACCCACCAAATCAGAATCCTCAGGGCATGCCCACCCCCATCAGATGCACATCGGCAAGGTCTCAGGAGATTCCAGTGCTCCGTGGGGCTGGAGAAGCACTGGCGTCCTCCCGGAGGCTCACGTGGACGGGTGGCTGCTGGTATGTGGTCAGACCTTCCACTGTCTGTGCTTTATCTGACAAACCTCTACTAAATGGCTGGTGTGTGCCTGGGCACTATAGCGGATACAGAGGTGAACTAAAGTTACCCTCAGGTGAGAGATGCACATGTGAGCGATGCACACAGATCATGAGATGGTGACAGTGTCATGTGATAACTACTTAAGTAGCGGAAATGTAAGGCCAAAGAAAATGAGCAGAGAAACTGGGCCAGTGAGGCTTCTCCTGAGGAGGTGACATTTGAGCTGGTTTCAGGGCAGCAGTTCACCGAACATCAAAAAGAGAATGGGAGAGAGATCCATGTGCAAGTAGTGCTGTCTGCGTCCCGGAGGGTAAGATACACAGTTAGAATAGTGCTTTAATCAGTGTACTATGAAAATGTTGGGGCCCTGGGAGTAGGAAGTAAGGAAGAGTTGTAGTTCTTGTACCAGGTGACTGAGGCTGGAGGAATACAATCAGGACAGTTTGGGAAATAATCTCTACTGCGTCCTGATAAACAGTGGCTGTTAGCAGCCACATTGCCAAGAGGGTGGCAGGTTAAAACAAGCAGTGCAAATTTTCAAATTTGAAATTGTTCTACTTTTGTTCTTCTGTAGGTTGGTACAGGTCTTGGGCCTACACTGGAGTTTTATGCACTTGTATCTCAGGAACTGCAGAGAGCTGACTTGGGTCTCTGGAGAGGTGAAGAAGTAACTCTTAGCAATCCAAAAGGTAATGAATCTGTGAGTCAGTCAGTTTGTGTTCCTCAGATCAGGTACAGGGCCCTTGCAATTCATTAAATGTTTAACTTCTACCAGAGGACCGTGTTATGCTCTCTGACCTTAGTTTCTTTCAGCGTTTGTTTTCTCCTTAACAAATAAGGGAGACCCTTCCAGCTCTAGAGAACTTCATTCCATGACCTATCTGATTTTGAGAATACTGAATTTCTTAAGTGTTCTTAGTGTTACCAGGTTTTGTCTTGTTTTGGGAAAGAGCATCTAAAGTTTGGTGACTTGCTCATTTCACAGGAAACCAAGAAGGGACCAAGTATATTCAAAACCTCCAGGGCCTGTTCGCGCTTCCTTTTGGTAGGACAGCTAAGCCAGCTCATATCGCAAAGGTTAAGATGAAGTTTCGCTTCTTAGGAAAATTAATGGCCAAGGCTATCATGGATTTCCGATTGGTAAGTTTAAGATGGTTGTTCTGTAATTTTTTTGTACCTGTGTTCTATACCTCATCCCTTAATGCTGAATTTTAAAACAGTGCTTCACAAGTGTTAATATACATATGAATTACTTGGGGTTTTGTTACACAAGCCAGTTCTGATTCAGTAGTTCAGGGTGAGGCCCAAGTGCCGATCTGTGTGGCCTGTTTCTTTAGTAGTAAGAGTTCAGAGTCAGGCGACATGAAGGGTGGTTTTAATTATATATTTCTAGCGTGTATGACATGAGATTTTTTAATTCAGTAGCAAAGCATGAGTAAACTGTAGTCAATTGCCAGTAATGCTGGAGTGGAAATTACCCCAGAAATCAGTATTCACAAAAGTTTGAATATTTCTGGACTTTTCTTCATTTCCTCTTCTCACATTTTCTGAGATATTTTGTTAGCATGTGGAAGGCATTTTCATCTGATGTCAAATTCACAAGCTTACAATTTCACTGTAACTGAAGAATGAGCTGTTAGTTATTTTAGAAATTCAAATTTTTTTAATTTTAATTTTGGTTCTTTTAACTTCTCTTGCTTTTAAATATGCAGTAATACAGGACTACAGTGGAATTAAGTTTACTTGGCCCCAAATAGAGTAAGATTCCTCTCAACATCTTGATAGTGGGGCCCTGTATGGAGAATATATGTCCATCATTGAAAAATTCCTTTATAAGGTCATTGTTTAAATAGGATTCTTAACTATTCCAAGATTTTCACAAATCAGGGCCCCAGATTGAATTTAAATGGGGACAATTTCATATAATGAGTGAAATAGTTCCTAAATATATTTTTCCCCTTGGGATTACTGACCTTTTTAAATGACCTCTTAAAGTGTCAGTTATAGAATGGAGGCAATTCTAGAGGCTGAGAGTGACTGTTAAAATATTTTGCATATTCCCTTTCAGGTGGACCTTCCCCTTGGCTTACCTTTTTATAAATGGATGCTACGGCAAGAAACGTCACTGACATCGCACGATTTGTTTGACATTGACCCAGTTGTAGCCAGATCAGTGTATCACCTAGAAGACATTGTCAGACAGAAGAAAAGACTTGAACAAGATAAATCCCAGGTAGGTTTAGAAGATGAGGAAACAGTTAAGTGGATCAGTTTCTTATTGTAGAAAGATGAGGTCTTTGTTAAGTGGTTTGTGTTTGACAGTTATTTTATATTAAAATATTATTTTAGAAGAGTTTTTTAAAATTATAACTGAAACATGATTTCACAGTGGGTAAGATGACCTATAATAACAGCAGGTGATGAGTAGTAAACAGCTTGATTAGCAAATAAAATGTACTCCCTAACTGAACCCCAAGGGGTCTTGTTAAGGGAAATGGGGTCTTGTTTGTTCAATTTTATATGGGTGTTGTGTATCAGGGAGGTACATATCATACTGAATTCTTTTAGTAAGCATTTGAATCGATAAAACTGTTCTCAGGACACATTGATTCTCCCCCACCCCCGGAAGGTGCTTAGTTTAGAACATTTGTTTCTAGAAAGATCTCAGGAAGATATTTTCAAAAGGTCATAGTAGTGGTGCACTGTTTCTTGGTAACACATTTTTAGGCTTCTCTGTTAGATTTCATGGGTAATCTTGAGCTTTATATCATTTATATTCTTTATGTATTAACAATAGATTAAAAAGTCATTTGACTCAGTCTGAGATTAATAGTATCTCTGTATCTGACATTTGGAGAAGACAAAGTTGTATTAAAAAAGTAACACAGACACATATAGCTTATATTTGGGCAGGTCACACGGACCAATGTTAAATCAACTTCCATTTCTTAAATTATGTAAAGTAAGAATAGAGAGTGAGATTCTGTAGCGAGAGAAACTGTCACATCTCTTGATAAGATGGAGAGCATACAGCAGACAGGTGGGGGTTTTAGAATGCCTTTTTGTCAGGGAAGAAGATGATTTGTAAGGCAATTAATGTTATCCCCCATATTAATTGGTGATTTTTAGAAAAAAGTTTATTAAGGGAAATGGTATTTGAAGGGGCCACCTCCATCTTTTCCATACGATAATTGTATTAGGATTTTGAGAACCAGTTTACAATTAGCAACTTCATAAATGTTAAACTACTACAATCTTATTCAAGATCATCTTTTAGGTAAATAATGGCCAAAAAACGTGTGTGTGGGCGGGGCGGAGGGGGGTGAGGAAAGAAAGTAAAATCTTGGTACTGTTCCCAGTGCCTTGCATATGTTAATTCATTTAATCCACAACAAGCCGGTGAGGCTTAGGTATTTCTGCTACCCCTGTTCCACACTTGAGAAACCCAGGGCAAGTGGTTGAGTAAGTAACCTGCTGCCCAAGGGCACGTACCTACAATGTGGGGCAGCTGGAATTCCATCCCAGGCTGCTTAGTCCTGAGCCTGCAGTCGTACACGTTCTGCAAGTTCTGTTCTGGATCCTTGTCTCCACTACAGCATGCTGCCCTGATTCTCTTCTTCTAATCTAGATTATTCTTGATGCTGTCATTTTAAAAGTGTAAAAAGCACAGAAACTGATTTACTGTATTAACCAACTTTCAGCCAGGGCATGAGGAGTGGCGGTATTCCGAAACACTTCACCCCGTCGTTTTATAAAGTACACAGATGGAGCAAGTTGTACTGACTGACATTCTGTTAGCTAGTTCAAGGTTTTGAAAGATAAGTGGCAAGTGGGCTGAAGCTTAGCTTTTGATTTAATAGGTAAGTTTCAGAGAAACAGTGAATTCCTTTTAAACAGCTCAAGGACATACTGTGTATTCTAGATTCCTGTCAGTGATAGCATTTTGTAATGAAAATCTTTACAAAGAAGATATTTCTTAAGTCGTTATGGGAGAAGAGACTTCCCATTAGCATAGCAGTGAGTGCCTTGGTCTGTTACAAGGGGGTGGGGAGGGGCAATTTTGATAGCTTTCCAGTGGGAGGACATTCAGATGGACAGCTTTTAAAATTTTCAGTTTTTCATCTTTCTGCTGAAGAATACTTCAAATGTAAAACGAAAAGCCTTCTTTTGGTGTCATAAATGATGTACCCGAAACAAACATAAACGTGGGTTTTTGCAGAGAAGGAAAAGTGGACATCATTTTCAACAACTGTATTTTTCCTTAATCTTAAATAATGCTGCCACCTTCTCTGTATTTTGAATTACCTGGAATCCTAAGCAGTTTTTAGTTTCTTCAAAAAAAAGGGACTAATTTAATAATCAGCACTTAATAGCCTTTTTAGTTTAAGTTAGAATATGACTTGACTTTTTTTAGAGTTTTGTTGTAACCTGTTTTCACTGTAGTGTTACTATATGATATATGTATTATTTATTCCAGGCTTGAAATGATTGAATGAAGAATCTGGAGAATATTCTTTAGACTTGACTTTTGCAAAGATAAAAAGTTAAATGCTGTTACTACGTAGTGCATTATGTGTATTATTTGTATTTACAGTTTCTAAACTGTTGTATTACCAGCAATTGCTATATACATGCATTAGATTCATTAAATTAGCCTAGAATTTATGAAAAGTGTGTCTGACTCTAGAGCACACGCTCTTAATTGACCATTATGCAAAGAACCATGGCCTTTCTGTGAAATCTGGTTTGAATATGATCAAGTTGAACAGCAAACAACTCATTATGGAGGAACACTCGAGATCTTGTGTCCCACATAAAGGTAGTTAGATTCTGAAGGGTTTAAGATGATTTCCTTTGTGATCTCAGTGATTTGTTCATGTGTAGACTATAACTGAAAGAGAATAAAGAAATAGGCTAAAAGCTAAAGGAGCCTATAAAATGTGTTAGCATATGTCTTATAGACACAAAAACATAATGGAATGAATTACTGTGCTTGACACCCCCCTTCCCTTTCGTTTAGACCAAAGAGAGTCTACGATATGCATTAGAAACCCTGACTATGAATGGCTGTTCAGTTGAAGATCTAGGATTGGATTTTACTCTGCCAGGGTTTCCCAACATCGAACTGAAGAAAGGAGGAAAGGATATACCAGTCACAATCCACAATCTCGAGGAGTATTTGAGAGTATGTAATGCAGCATTCTCTGGGAGGAAGGCCGTCGCGGGTGAGGCAGGGCTGTGCCTGTGGGAACTGCTTGGAGGGAGAGGGAAGGGCCTGTCAGGTAAGCACAGGCCGTGTCCGCTAGCCGCCCACACCGATGGGTTTGACACTTGATCCCTGGGATCACTGCCTGAACTTCACCTTTTCAGGCCTTACCTTTTGTTTGCTCTTGAGAGAACATGTCAGGTAGTTCCCAATACTTGATATATAATCTTGAATTTGCTATCCACAAGCTTGAATACTATCTAATATCACATTTCATCACAGTTTAAGAAGAAATCAGTGAAAAAGAGCCATCACTTGTATTCTCACTAAACTGCATTTCTGTATTTCTATCAAGCCGCGTAACTTGACAGTATTCTCTCTCACGCACATGCATATGCATGTGTGCGCGCCAGCGCCATGTTTATGGATTTGGTGAGGCTTTTCAAATGATTAATTCACGCTCTTTGACTATATTTGCTAAATTAAGGAAAAATGATTTTATATTGAGTACAAATTACTCAAATGTAGAGCTTTATTACTACTTTTTGAAAAGTTTCTTTTGGTTTATTCCTGACATTCAGTAGAAAGAGCATTGGGTTCAAGATAATATACCTCCTCCACCTAGACCTCACTTTTCCACTGGCTTGCTGTGGAATTTTAGATAGAACTTCTGAAAATTTCAACTCTTGTTTTCTTCATCAGTTTGAGAGAGAAGAGAGAGGACCTCAGATATTACTCAATCCACCTAACATTTCTGTGATTCATAAATAATCCCTTTAATACTCAGTAGGACTGTCTTCTATGACTTACTTATTCTCCTAACTTTGAGAAGGCTAATCATTCAGTTTCCTAGGTAAATGATGAGTTAATCTCCAGATTAAGGTTCTCTGAAAATAATTTACAATAATGCTTTTAGTTTTCTGTCAGAAACACTGTTTCTAAAAATTTTTATCTGAATGTGTCCTCTATTTCTACACCCATTCAGTTAGTTAGACTCATGATGACTAGATAATGTTGGCTCAGTAACAGATGCCTCTGTTAACTCTTCTGCCTCATGTGACTGTGTTTCCAGTTTGCCTTTTTCTAGGTGGAGACACTGCAGAATGGTTGGGTTCTAAAAACTTAGCAGAATTTAGAGCTAAAAATTAAAAACACCTAACAGTTGGTAATTGTGTACCTTGAAACATTAATTCTCAATGACATTTTATCCCTTTGGGAAATTCTCATCTGCTTCTCATCTGGTAAAGGAATATATAAATCTATACCATAAGGATTTGATGTAAATGAAATTTTGAAAACACACTAAATATAAATGCACATGGCAGTTTTTACATTTTCTTATTGGCCAGGTCGCAAATTAGACGTTGATCTGATTGATCTTTCACCTAGGTAGTTTTCTGGGAGCTATCTTAAAACTTAGTGTGTTTGTTCTTGTTGTTTTTTAAGTTATCATGAAGGATGTTTCACTGTATTTTGCCACAGAAAGAGATTTGAATCTTGTCTCAGTTTATAAAAGACTTTTCTTTTTGCAGCTGGTTATATTCTGGGCACTAAATGAAGGCGTTTCCAGGCAATTTGATTCATTCAGAGATGGATTTGAATCCGTCTTCCCACTCAGTCATCTTCAGTACTTCTACCCAGAAGAAGTGAGTAGCTTATGTCTAAAAGAAGGGTCACTTCTAGCCTGTACCCATAATTACCTTAGTGGGGTGTCTCTGTGCTCTTTAGTCAAAGACTCATTGTTGCAAACAAAAAAGGGTTTGGGAGCAAGGGGTGGATGTTTGGGAAAGATGAGATTATTTCCAGAGCGAGAAAGAATAGTAAACATTAAATATAATATAAATGTAATATATTTTATGTTGTATAAATAAGATGAATTATATTACATATAATAAATGTTAAATATTAGGGAGTGAAGGTAATGTGTGATTAAGCGTAGCACCGTGGATGCTGCCTGGTGGAGAACAGGACTTTGTTTCTGTCCTCCTGTGGCTGGAGGGAAGAGCCATCGGCTGACCCAGTAACAAAACTGACTGAGAAGGTTGCACTGTTTTGCTTTTGGACTTGATTTCTTGGATTATATGAAACTTTGTTTCAAGATTAAAGTTAGTCCTTGAAGTTTCCAGGAAGTGAAATTGGCAAATTTACAGAAGACTTGTGAAAAGGAATAAAGGTTTAGGTGCACAGTGTTTTCCAGCAGTCTGAAGAAACTACATACACTTACTGGTAGTAAGATGTCATAGAAAGAGTCTAGAAGGTGTTATGTTCCCCCGTTTGGAAACCTTTTTGTTTAATGTTTGAATACTAGCTTTGGAATGCACATTCATTACTGGCTAAATCTGGAAATCTTTTAATAATTTAGCATTTTAATCTCAATTATTTTTATGTCCCCTTTGATTTGCTGCTTACTGAAGTGTGTGGCATTTTTAGGCACTAAATGTCATCTAGAATTAAAAGCAGCAGTGTTGGTACTCGAATCCAGGTCCCTACTAATTAGCTGAATGACCATATCCACCTACCTCATCTCTAAAATTGGGGTAATCTCTGTCTCACTGAGCAGGATACGCAAAGTACCTGGCAGTGAGTGACACATAGAGCAGATGTATGCCCTGAATTGGATTTTCTCAAAAGTATATAGTCCTTCTGCAAATGGGCGGTCAACCAGAGGAAAGATAGTTGAATTTGAAACTGATGTTCGATATTTCCAAGGACACGAGCATTTTTTGCTTCCTAATATTCATTCTGTAATGGCTCGTTGGTCCCGATACAACCTCAACCATATGGCAAAAGTGCGCCTCTTTACAGAGAGTGAAAACCTACTCAGTTGCTATGTCTCAGTTCAGCTTTCTTTTCCCACTTCTCTCTCCAGCTCAGTATTCTATCTCTTGGCTTCCCTTATTGTGTGCACTTCTGTTTCTAAAAGCCAGGATTTACAAAATCTCCCTGGTTAGAGGTAGATTATCAAGTTAAAGAGTCTAAAGAAAGGAAAAGCGCTAGGAAAACTTAAATCAGGGTTTGTCTCACATGTGTTTTGTTTGACATTAAAGGCGTCTGTAGAACTCAGTCTCTGCAAATGGGCAAAGTGCCTATTAGTGTGCAACTGAAGAGGAGATTAAATCTATAAATGTGTTAGAAGAGCACATCATATAAAGAGGTCCTAAGCGCAAGTTTTTGATACGAAAATGATACTTATTTGCTACATGTAGACCTTTATATTGGGTACTACAAAACAGAACATGTATGCACTTTCACTCAGTTATACAGCCATTTATTAATTGGTTACCCCTCTTTAAATACACAGCTGGACCAGCTCTTGTGTGGCAGTAAGGCAGACACTTGGGATGCAAAGACACTGATGGAATGCTGCAGGCCAGATCACGGTTACACTCACGACAGGTGAGTGCAGGGATCTGCCAGGTTTTCAGTTTGTAGTCGAGAATTTAGTAGTGCATGTAAGTATATATTATAAACAGCAATAAAGGGGGGATCATTTTTAAATCTGTTAAAGGAGGCTCTCTGATTTTTTTGGCCTAGTTTCTCTCAAGTCTGCTACTTTAGAATCCAAAGGATTCTTTTTTCAAGTATTTCTGTGAAAATGGGCAGGGGAGGGAATACAGGGGTAATCCCGTTACCCATTTTTATATATTGTAAAACGGAGATATCTGTACAATCCCAGACAAGTCTTATTGATTCCAGCAGTAATCATTCCATCTGAATTCTAGCTATAACAGAAACAAATTTGATTTCAGAGTGCATTGTAATGTGAATTCATATGTAGTCACACCGAAATTTAACAACGTTTAGCTAATCGTGAGAGTCGATGATACGGTATGGTTCAAAAGTGTATTTTAATGTGATGAAATAATCTTGGTGCATTTATTTCTGTTGCAGTCGGGCTGTGAAGTTTTTGTTTGAGATTCTCAGTAGTTTTGATAATGAGCAGCAGAGGTTATTTCTGCAGTTTGTGACAGGTAGCCCAAGATTGCCTGTTGGAGGTGGGTACACTGTTAATGCCTGGCATCTCTCCTGGGGGGGGTGGGGGTGTGTGTGTGTAACTTGAGTGCCAGTAGCAGGATATTCTTTATTTGATATAATGCCTCTTAGTTATTCCAATACCATAATGTTTCGAAGTTTTCGATTTGTTTTGTTAAGAGATCTCACTGGCAGGGAAATTCACAGGGATTGTCTTAAACACATTGAGGTAGGATTACTAACACACATGTAATGCTGCTTTTCTAGGTAAAATCCAAATTCTCAGACATTTGCACATTATAAGCTCTTAGCTGAGAAGGCATTCTGAAGTCTGATTTTTCAGAAATGAGTCCTGATGCACTCATTAGCTATGAATTGGTACTCTGTTCTAAAAGTCAAAAGGCATAAGGAACTGTGTGCCTTCCTTCATGTTATACAATGACTTTTTATGGTAAATAAAGCAGATACCAGGTTCCATGCACTAAATGTGTATTGAATGTGTAGATCTAATTGCCAAGGAAGAAAACATACTTTGCATGTGTGGTAATACTATACAGCAGAACAGTGGCATGTTTTCTGATGGTAGCAGCATAGAAAAGGGGACACTTGTGATTCCAGGCTGGTTCTTGTCACGGTTGAGAAAATGTTCTCTGAGCTGGCTGCTGTGCATTCTGTCAACTTACTGAGTTCCTCGGTCTCTTTCTTCCCTCTAAATCAGGCTTCCGGAGTTTGAATCCACCTTTGACAATTGTCCGGAAGACATTTGAGTCAACAGAAAACCCGGATGACTTTCTGCCCTCCGTAATGACTTGTGTGAACTATCTGAAGTTGCCGGACTATTCAAACATTGATATAATGCGGGAAAAACTGTTGATAGCAGCAAGAGAAGGGCAGCAGTCGTTCCATCTTTCCTGATCACACCAAGAAATGCAGTGTCTGCCTGTTACAGCAAAAGAAAAAAATCACGAGTTATTTTCTAAATGTATCACCTGAGGCAAGGAAACATGTTACACCTTGTAGGAAAAACGGCTTGCAGATTATAAAAGAGACACTTGGTTGATATTCATTAATGGCCCATGGACTTAAAGTGATCAGGCCCTAAAATGTTGTTGTGATGAGGTTTCTTTAGCAAGTTCTTGTTTAAATTATCATTTATTTGATGAGTGAAGTTTTTAACTTGCTTTGCTGTGTGAAATTTAAAAAAAAAGGGATGTTTTTCCAGGCTGAAACAATAAATGTCGCTGTGCAGTTTAATTCTGGGCTGTGTGTATCCATCTAGCTAAGTCTGCAGTTTTGTTTCCTCCAAAGACAACTCTTGTACATAAGTACAGAAATTAAAGCTCACGCGTATTTGACAAATCCAGTTTAGTAGGTTAGCTCTCTGTGCTTTTCACTTCCCTCTAATTTTCTCTCCCCATTCATGTATTGTTTGTGCAGTTCACACAGTTTATTCTTTTTTTTTGTATATGACACAGTTGTAACATTAGCCATGGGCTTTTGTTGTTCCATGTTCTCTCTCAAATTAAGACATAATTTAAAAGTCAATGAGTTGACATATATTGTCAATATAATTCAGCCTTTGTAACTGGGTAGACTTTTCTTAGAGCTTAGTTTTAACATAGTTGTAGGGTATTACTGGCTTTTCCCAGTGACACAGTAGGACTGTTTACATGACGTTCCCAGCAAGAGCAGCCCTGACGCAGAGACAAGGCAAGGAGAGCGCATTCATTCTCTAGTGTAGGTCGCAACATCTGCAGCGGGGGCTGGACACGTGGCCAGAACATTTTGAATTGATGCCAAGTTTTAAACAAAATGAGCAGTTTTCATTCCCTCTTAGAGCAAAAAAAGTTTTTTCCTCCCATGTTCTTGTTTTGTTTTTGTTGCAGTCTTTCTTCCTTCTACCCTCTCCCCCTCCCCGCAGCGCAGCCTGTCCCCACACAGAAAGTACCTGTAAGCAATGCCCCTCTGTCCCGTTGGTTCATGTGCTGATTTCTCAAATCTGCAATAATCCATCAGGTTAATGTTTTTACCTGAAAATAAATAATGTTTGCTTCACCTTTTTGTTTATAGTTCTCTGCTGTATGCATAACTTTCAATTGTGTAGATGTATTGCAATGCGAGTAAATCATTCCGTCTCCATGATTCTGCGTCATGGCTGATTTCACTCCTCAAAGAATTTATAATAGCAACTTGAAGAACATATAATGTGGAGAGAAAATAGGAGGAGACGCCTTTCTTCCTAAGGTTCAAAATTAAGCCTGTTGCGTAAATTGGAGAGAATTTCCATAATTCTTTCGAAAATGAGAGATGAGCTAATTGTTTTTATATTGAACTTTGAGAAATCAATTTCTTTGTTTGACTGTTCCAAAGTCTTATTCAATTGCTGTAGAAGTCCCTGTGTGCCCCATCTCACCACTGGAGAGGAACGTAGTGGTTTGTTTTACTTAGATTACTTTGTCATTTCACACGTAAATGGCCTTAGGTGCAACCTCCCCACAGAGGATGCTCTTCGCCACGTGGCAGTGACCCCAGCAAGTGTGACAGGGCTGTACGGGCCTTGGGGTGTGTTTCCCTGGTCCCTGCAGAGGCTGTGACAAGTGAGTTGCGTCTGCAGTTATAACAGCATAGGAGCTGAGCAGTTTCATCAAGTGGAATTAGTGTTAAAGAATGAACTGACTTGTTTTAAACTGTTCTGATACCTTTTTACAAACTAAGCACAAAGATTTTTGCGTGAACGTAGCATTTTGTTCCTCATTTTTTTTAAAACAGGGTTCTATTGTTAAAATTTAGACGTGTATAAACAAAGTAATGTTTCATATTAAAATATTTGTATTTGACGTTTTTATCCATGTTGTGGCCCTGGCAGATTTGGCCTCATTGACTCAGTGTCTAACGAGCACATTTGATGGTTTTGAATCCAACTCGAGCTTAGGTGTTTCAGAGTCAGTAGTTACCTGTTTAAACGCTTTCAGTCTTTAGCCTACTCCCTTCCTCAGTACGTGGGACCCTTGGTTAGTGAGGGCAGGAAGACTCTTCCCATGTTAGAGCAATCTCTTAGCAGAGGCCTTAATATTTTATCGTAGGGAAAAAGGATTAACTTCGTTTGCTTTTCTTCCAGTTATGCCTTAAATTTATTTGCTTAGAATCCTGTCAACAAGCACCGATTTCTAAGTATGCTTTACACACATAGACAGTTGGGTAGTGACTTGAGATTTTGTTGTCCTTTAATTTTGCTGAGCTGGAGTCAGTCAGATGTTAGTGGCAGCCAACACCCAGTGTGTGTGTGGTGGTGTCATTTAGACAGTTTACTGATTTGAATCTGCTTTGTATATAAGAACATATTTTTAATGATTTCATTTTTAGAAGGAAGGGAGAGGCAGTTATATGTAATCCCCTCCTCCCAACCCTGGCCCCCCTGTTTCCCCACCCCCCAAAAAAAGTGAATTGTAAGCTTTAGGTAATCTTACTAGGAACAGACATGGAGAGAGTTCTAAATGCCTTAGCCAAATCCAGCAGAAACCTTTCACACAGCTACTCATAAGGATACAGATTTCTCTCTCTGTTCTCCCGCTCTGGTTCACTGTGTTCGTAATGACAGAAACTTGCACTGTAGCAGTCTATAAAGAAGATGGTGCCCAAGCCCTCTTGCCTGCATTTGGCTATCCTCTCGAGTTTAGTACATAACATGGAAAGAAGTAGTGCAGCTGCCAACTGACCAGTCACTTCCTGTACTTGCCGAGGGCATCCTGTAGGCCGAGGGACAAAGCCCCAGCCTCTGCATCCAAGAAATTAGATCGAAGCGTTAATTTTCCACAGCAACGGTTATCACCGGCGAATTAGAAGTTTGTCTTTCTCTGGTTCATGAGGTGTTGAGGCTGTGTTTCCTGTTCCTGTCAGTGCTCTGAACCCAGGAAATGGGAATGTCTGGTATTCCAAGAAAAAAAATGTGGTTAAGAAAGGAGGCTTGCTGGGGAAAGACATAATGTGCATTCGGAAACTAGATCCTTTAGGGGTGTTCTGGATGCTGCTGTTAACTCCCCATTAGCGAAGGTGATCAAGCTTTGAATTCATTTCTCTTAGCCTTTGTTTTTTTGACCCATTTTTCCCTACTGTAATGAGAACGTTTGGAAATGTCATGCTCTGTATTTCTAATTTTCTGAAAAATGCTTTTCTATGAGTCTTAGGTTTGACGTTGCAGAAGCTGGCATACACAGGAAAGGATAACCTAGTGACAAATCACTGAAAATGCTTCCTTTGTTACCTCAAAAGAAACTAATTCCAGATAAAATAGAGCATTTATATTTCTAGAAAAATGGAGGATTGGCTGTTTTCCAAGAACTTCAAGTTAATTCTTATGCAAGAAAAAGTTCTTAACTCTAAAGACTTGTCTGCATAAAGGAGACATTCTTTAATAATGGAAGAGGTGGTTTTATTTTTACAACAAGTCTACTCATATTACCAAACCTATAACCAATTGCTGATCTCCTGTGTAAAGCATTTTTTTCTCTTAACTGAAACAGTGATTTATATGAACTGTTGGAATAATGGAACCTCAAACTACAGATGTGTATGTAAAATTGCATAAATGCACTGACTTCCTTCTCCCTGAATATATTTTTAATAAACAGCATTATCCTACATGGTCAGTTTTTTTAAATTATGCACAACTAGAGGGTTCATCTGAGAAGTGGTATGCTTGTATGGGTGGCTTTTGGAAAGCTTCCTATTTTGGTAAGTAACGCAGTAATCTTAACCATTTTTGGAGGCAGGTAGTGCAGAAAGTTAATAGGAGACAAATAGATTCAGAGAGAGAGAGGACCCTAGCACATGCTTGTTGATAGAGGTTTATACTTGTTTATAAGATACTCGCACGAGCTGGTGGAGTGGTGCCTTGGGGTTGGGAGATACGTGACTGTGACTGTGTACGGAGGTAATAGAGCCTGGGTGAAGTCACTGTTCTCAGCTTTCATGACTGGCTGCTCCGGAAAAGTCTTAGGTCACTGAGACAGAAAAAAGAATTGATTTAGCAAAGCAAGGGAAATGGATATTTTTGTTAAGAGTGATGATTGAATTTAGGGTTTTTTTGTTTTTTTATTGGTTGCTATTTTTAAGAGAACAAGTGAATGAAATACATACGTATGTACAGATACCACACATGAGTATTTACGTATGCACATGCGCACGCACACATTCTTACATTTTGCCTTGGTAAAACTGCCTAAGGATAAAGCCTTATTTTTCACTTGATGAGTCTCTTGGCCTACGAAATGACTAAGTCACAGATGAAAGGTGCTACACAATTCAGGCCCCTACGGTCAAGTGTGTAACCAGAGTAGTGCTGTCCGGCCACCTCGCGAGTGTGGGGGCTGGATATGGGCAGCATGGCATTCTTGGCTGATGCACTTCTGTGAATGGGCACTGGTACGTGAATGGCTTCGACAGAAGAAGTTTTCAATGTTAATGACAGTTGTTGGGCCGGTGTTCCAGTGGGAAGCGCACAGTGCCCCTCCACACGGTCTTGAGACCCCGGCGTTTAGTGGGGGCAGGGATGGGCCATTACAGTTGTCGTAAGTCAACATGCTTGCTGTAGAGCCTATACCGCTCCTTCCTCTTGTCCTTAGTCAGTTCAGTAACCTCAAGGTTGTCTGTCCCCACCCCTCTTCAGGGGAAAAGGACTGAGAAGCGGGCAGTACTGGGCCTGCAATGATGCCAGCCCGCCTGTGCGAGGAGCTCCCTGGCAAGCAGGTCCCAGAACCCCAAATGCACATTTGGTTTCCAAGAATTTGCCTTGGGACCTACGGGAACCTTGTTAGACACCCAAGGTTTTTGTATGTCAAATAGGCTTTTGTGGCTTAAAGGCCCAGGCACACATTGATAACTGCACTCTCCCTGGGAATTCAAGTTGCAGGGAAAGTTTAATGTCCTCTGTGTGACTAAGATACATTCACTGGGGACACTGTATTAAGAACTTACATCCTGAAGAAAACTGCTAAGAAATAATGAGGGCAAAAAGGACAAGTTGAGATTACTAAAGGGACAGGTCAGGTCAGTGTTTGCACGGGCTGATGGTTACGTGGGTAGTTCGCATAAAGAAGACGGTTGTCCGAAGTGATTTTCTGAAATGAAGTGACAGAAGGAAAGCCCAATGTGCTAGGTAGGTGTTCCCTTTGGGTCCCTGTGAAGACCTGTTCATCCAGTCTCTTTTTCCAAAGTGCATCCTGTTGTCACCCAGTGGAGCACAACGCCCCGCTCTTACAATCCAGGCTTTGTGATAACAGCTGTGTAAAGGGTTTTGTGAAAATACAGATGGTACAGCAGGAAAAGCCTTGAACAGTCAGGCCTGACACAGCCCATCCTCCCAGCTAGTCGGCAACCTCAGTCCTTATTCTCTGCTTTTGTCGTCTCCAGGGCACGTCATCTGTAGGGTCATGTGTCAATGCTCATGTTCTTACAATCTCGACCTCGGGTGTGATCTTTGAAATGTCTTCCAGTGTTTCTTGGCGAGGGCATAGAGGCATTTGGGTCGGCATGGCTGTTCCTGGGGAAGGGCCACTGTGACGCATACGGCATCCCTGGCTCCTGGCTCGTGTCGGCAGCACCCTCTTGTCATTGTAACAATGCGTTCATCCTCAATGTCACAGTGTTGTCCCCAGGCCAACAATGGTCATGTGTTGCAGCTTTGGAAAGCATTCAGATTTGCGATTCAGCCAATAACTGTCATTAATAAGAAAACTGCAGAATTTACGAGCAGGCACAAGAAAGGGATAAGAAGAGGAATGTAAAAATTACTTATTCAGCCAGACCTTTTTGTTCCTGTTTCATAAATAAGACTGCAGTTTGAAGACTTAACGTGATTCGCCCACGTCCCCAAGCTAGTAAATGGCATGAGACATCCTGAGGTGAAAAGGCAGCTGTACGTAGCAGCTATTTTCTGTGTGTGTGTGTGTGTGTGTGTGAAAGAACAATAAGAAAACAATTCAGAGCCACAGGAAACAGTGAAAGGCCCTATTACTTGAATGGTACTAAAGTATTGTCATATTATCAAGTTCACCATCAGAGTCTTTGAGGCTTTAGTTATTTGACTTAAAAAAAAAGAAATTGGCATCTCTGAGTTTGAAAATGAATACGATCTATATTTCTCCTACCAGTAAAAAGGGAAATGGAACCATTGTCACCCCAATAAATTTAATTTAAAATGTCACGCCAATAAATTTAATTTAAAAAGGGAAATAGCCTCAGGGGTTTATTGAAAATTGAGAAATAGAAATTGAGTAATGTCTCGAGCTTAAATAGAAACAGGGCAGAGCCACTTCTCCAATCCCTTTGTTCAGGTCTGCACGGAACTGCAGGCAGTAGGTCTTGGGCCTGTTGAGTCCACCCGTGACCGTATCTCATGGCTGCTGCTGACCGGATCTGGGCAAGTGAAGAGGGCGCTGTGCCCTGTGACCCTCTACTGTTAAAAGGACATTGAACTCCTTGTTTGCTGGTCATGAATAGATGCAGGTGGTGCCCAGAGGGAGAATGACACCAGCTAAATAGATATATCACTTCCACTGCCTATAGGAGATGCTTAATATTTTAACAGCACATTTAAATATTCAGAGGCATTTCTTTTCTCCTTGTGCAGGTGACAAAATGTGCTCTGAATCACTTAGCTTAAAAAAAAAGAGAAGTTACTCAAAGCGTTTGGTAGCCTTCCAGGTTGGTGTCATTAGCTGGCTGACTGGATCTTATGCCATCAATTTTGAATATATGTGTAAGCATTTTCATATACAATTTTATCCTGGTTTATCTGCTCTCTTCAAATACTAGTACAGTTGGTAGTATGGCGATTTTCTCAGCGTTGGTCCTGTTTAATTGTTAAATGAATGCAGAAAGGTGTGTGGAACGGGCCTCTATTTGGTAACTCTCTTTGAATCCTACATTTAGGCTAGCAAAGTCCTTAGCAATCACCTGGTCCAGCTTTCTCGTGTTTCAGGTGGAGAAAGGGGTCATGAAAGGTTCAGGGATGTGATCTGTGGCTGCTGAGTGGCAGAGCCAGCCATGGAAGCGAAGCCTCTGTGCCCAGCCTCTCTGTTTTCCAGGCTCCTCCCCCTGAATTCTGTTCGCTGACCCCCCAGTTCCACAACACTGTTTTTTTGTTTGTTTGTTTTAAAGGAGAGCGCAGCTCACAGTGGCCCATGTGGGGATCGAACCTGCAACCTTGGTGTTATTAGTGCCACGCTCTAACCAACTGAGCTAACCGGCCACCCTCCAACCTCCACCACCCCCCCCCCGCCACCGCCAACCCATGCTTTAAAAGCTATAATTATTAAAAGTTTCTTCCCATTAAGAACTTTTGCTGGAAAAGGATTTTATATTCAATTGCCACATCTGATAGTTTGAACACAGTGACAAATACATTTAATAGGAGTCTTTGCTCTTTTATTTTTTTGTCATTGGAAAACTGGATGGTTGCTAGAAAATTGGATGGTTGCTAGAAAAGGATTATTCCTGGGGAGTCTTTCTCCTCCTCTTCCCATTTTTCCTGATTTTATTATCAGTAATTTCCTAGAAATCTTTCTTAAGCTACTACCCAAGGGAATAGCAAACATCGGTTTCTTCTCTAAATGGCCTTTGATTAATGTGGAGCCTAGATTAGACCAAAGGGAAGAGGAGGACATTTCTAAGGAGGAAAGCCCATTTTGATAGGGAGCTGAAACCTGTCTTCTTGCCCCGGGGACTTTTCATTCCTGTCCAGTCTTCTGTAATCGTTCTAGATAACATCGAAACCTCTTCCCAGGAGGTAGCCCTTACAATCTTTGGAATACAATCTCATTTCTACTTCTGACTTCTCCATGCCAACCTTTTTCTTCTCTAGCTGCGCCTCCTACATGTCCTTAAATTCCCAGGGAATTTACCACCCCATTCCTTTGACACAGTGCCAGTGTTACTCAATCTCCTTCGAGTACCTGACATCTTGTCATTTGTTTGTGTCCCCTCTTCAAATGGTAGCACTTAGACCGAAACAATTTGTTCTGTGGGCTCTGGCTGACACATACCACACAGAGTGAGATGCTCTCTCATTGTAGACGCTTTACCTGAGATTGTATTCCCTTTCTTGGGTACCGTGTCACAATGTTAATTAATATTGAACACATGGTAGGTGTTACCTCTCAGTCTGTTTCTTTCAGCTCGATGTTTCCATCCATCCATATCCCATTCTAAAGCTTGTCCCTGGGCTGCGAATCATACAAATACTTATTTTCTCTTGGTTCAGAGAGACTTGGGGTCATGCTCTTAGGGAAGGAGTGTGGAGAATGGACTGTTTGGGTCTGGCACTCCTTCCTCACTGAGCGTGCAGAGCTGCAAACGTTTCCAGCCCCTTGCCTCTCCCTTCCTCCCATGTGTTCCTGGGATCCTTCTGAACTTGTGCTGTTGCTGCTGCACGTCCAGAGTCCTCTCTGCCGAGGCTCTTCTGTCTCCCTGTCTCTGCCGATCCAGCCATTTGCTTGATGGTTTTGCAGAGGGTGGGAAAACATCTCTTAAAATGGCCAAAAGGGAAAGTGACTGGGGATGGGGTGCAGGGGACACATCACAGGTGTGACCCTGTAACATCAAACCTTGGAGTCTGGACCTTGCCTCTGGGAACAGGACGTGCACAACATAGGTGTTTCTCTCATATTACCTGACTGTCCCCTCACTTGTCCAATTGCCTTTGTGACAGTGATACTCCATGGAAACATGACACCTCCGAGTCTTGGCTCCAGAACAAGCTATCAATGCCTGACACGTTGCCTGTGAAGGTGGCTGTCTCTGCATGGGCTCACTTTCTCAGAGATAACACACAGCGACTATTATTTCCGTTCTGAGTTTTACCATTTCCTTCTTTCTACTTGCTTTGCCTTTAGATTGCTCTTCTTTTTCTAGTTTCCTAAGGTGAAGGATTAGATTATTTATATCAGACCTTTATTCTTTATTTAATATCACTTATATCCTCTATTTGTCGAAGCGTTTTTTTTGTCATACCTTCATTTAATTTTTGATACAGTTTCTTTTAATTGTTTGAACACGTTTATTATAGCTCTTTTGAAATCTTTGTCTAGGTTTCTATTGGCTACTTCCCCCCACTGTGTATGAAACATACTTTTCTGTTTCATTGCATGTCTGGTAATGTTTTTTTGTTGAAAACTGGATATTTTTGATAATAGAATGTAACAATTCTGGAAGTCATATTTGCCCCCTCCCCAGGGTTTGTTGTTGTTACTGTTAGTTGCTGTTTTTTGTTTAGTGGCTTTTCTGGACTAATTCTGTATGATTTGTACTTTTTATCATATGTGGCCACTGAAGCCTCTGCTTAGTTAGTTTGATGGCGAGCTAATGATTGGACATGGAGTTCTTTAAGTTCATGAAACAGGAAATCTCCCAGGCTTTGCTGGAGGACTGTGTGTGTATGTGGGGACATGCCATCAGTGCTTTGGCGGGCGGTGCTCAGTTTGCCTTTGCCTTCACTTTCGGCTTGCACACAGCCTCCAAGTCAGCCAGAAGTGAGAAAGTCGGGCCTTTCCCGGTCTTTCCTGGGCATGTGCACAGCCCTGCAAATGCACGCCACCTTCTAGATTCGCAGAGCTTTCCTAAGCCCTCTGTAGACGTCTCAGTTTCCAACTTTCTCTTTTTAAGTTTTTGGTCAGTCCCAAGTGGCGTGGCTATCTCAGGTAACTGCTCGATGCGAAACAATTGGCGTGTATTTTTTTTTTATTGTTGGCACATATTTGTTTGTTTACAAACGCCCCAGGGATAGGGTTGCTTGAACAGACTGAGCTCTGAATGAGGTTATGTAACAATAACCTTGAGAGAAGAGCTTTTCAGGGTGCTGCCAGACAGGTCAAATAGTGACAATGCTTTAGTAGTGACAATAGGCCTTTGGGGAACTCCAGACCTATTTTTCTCCCTCCAGGGGCTGCTAGGCTGATGATTTTCACAGCTACCTAGCTGTGGGACTGTTTTCAAAGCTACTGTGGAGCTGGGGGAGGTGGGGGTGGGACTAAGGCAAGTTAAAGTACCACCGAGCTCATCAGCTCATCGTTTGTGTTGCGATTCAGCAGACCTTGAATAAGTGTTTCTTAGATGACTGTACCCCTGTGGCTAATTTCCACAGGTGTGAAAAGTTGGTTTTGACAATGTTTGCCAGTGTTCTCATTGATTTTACTCCACTATTTCAGAAATGTTTCCACAGTGATTAGGTAGGTAATAGACATGTGTGTATAAATGTGTGTGTGTGTGTGTGTGAGAGAGAGAGAGAGAGACAGAGAGAAAGAGAGATGCCACGTGACTGGATGCGAGAATAGTTTAACTTGTAGACAGACCAAGGCCATTCTGGTGGGGGTGGGGGGTGTGTGTGTGTGTGTGTGTGTGTGTGTACGCATATGTGTGTTTGTTCATGGTTAGAAAATCACGGGAGAGGCAAGGAGATAGAGAGGGCTACTTCTGGACTAGAAACCAGAAGGCAGGACGCTGCTCTTCTCTCTGAATTGTGTCTCTCCAGGTGGGTCCCTCTTTCTGCCTCAGAAAACAGTGTTGCTAGTCTAACGTACTTTTGGCTAGAAATTCTATAGTCCTATGAGTTCGAAGCCTGCAAAATACAGCAAACCACATTGAAAGTGAGGTGGTAAGTGCTTGAAAGTTTTTGAACTTAATATTTTTTAAGTATTTTTCCCTTTTTTATACACAATGAAACCAGAGGACTAGTGAGTCCCACACTGAGCTGAGTGTGAGCCATCTTTCCTCTTTACCTTCCATGACTGAGCAAGTGCCCTGACTCAGGAACTGCGCCCCAAGTGGCCTTTCGTCCTGGGAGCAGAGGTTCATGGTTCATGAACGGACAGAAGGACCGTCTTGTTCAGCCATGTGCAGGGTGCACGCAGATGGGATCGGGTCACTGTCACCAACGTTAATGACAGAAGATGGACGGTTGTGTAGGGCGCAAATAAAGCATATTGATAAATCCTCTTACTCGAGAATTGAGGAGTTCTGCTGAGACCAGGAGTTGGGTTTTCAACATCACAGAATATTCACATATGATGTGAGCTGAAATTCCCACGGAGGATCTCAGGATCTCTTTCAGTTGCCCCTCATTTCCAGGAGGATGAACTTACCAGCTTACCTTTTATCACCAAGGCTAGATCTACTGGAGGCAAAATAGTGGCATAAAGTTTCCGGCTGTGCCTTACGCCACCTTTCCTGAAAGCCCTAGCCTTGCACTGACTGTGTGCTTTCTACTCGACTCCTGCCTCCAAATTTACTCTCAAATTCTCCATTCCCAGCCAGAGGTAAATGACTGGTTACAGTTTACAGCTCTTCCCAAGGATGGTTTCAAATGAAGAGTGACAAAGGTTTCAAAAGGTATCCCCTGTGATTCAAGCATGGCAGCTACATGGGGCTCCTTGGCCTGATCCTCCTGGTTCTGTGATGATTGTCAAATGTGCTTTGACGGGGATGACTGTGAGGCCACAACAAAGCCAGGGAGAGGACAGGATCCTGATTGATTAGTGATGTCTACGATGAGTTACCATGGTAACATGACACACTGCCTGGCCTGGTGTACAGGGTAGATAGATATCTGCTCTATCTACCCGAATTGGGTTTGATTATGAGCCCTGCCACTGACTAAGGACTATGTTACTGAGAGAATTAGAAGATGTGAATTAAACGAGAAGATGCATGTAAAGTGTTCCGTAGAGAGATTAGAAAGCAGTTCTGCTTCCCTAGGCCGTGAATTCCCTGAGAATTCACGAGCCTATCTTATTCATCTCTGTATAGTACCTGGCCCACAACAGGCCTTCCATAATTTGTTGAATTAATGTATGCTGCCTACGAAAACAGATTAGAGGAATGAATCTAGTGATTGGCTTTGACAACTCAGTTCAACAAAGAGGGAAGAAT
This sequence comes from Rhinolophus ferrumequinum, assembly GCF_004115265.2. Taxonomy (NCBI): domain Eukaryota; kingdom Metazoa; phylum Chordata; class Mammalia; order Chiroptera; family Rhinolophidae; genus Rhinolophus; species Rhinolophus ferrumequinum. The sequence continues at coordinate 8,240,923 of NC_046291.1, forward strand.
GAAGAATCGGGGTGTGGGGGGAGGGTCACTGGTCATGGTGGCTTTCCTACATGCTCCTGAAGTCACCCTTTTCTTTTTTTTAAAGATTTTATTGGGGAAGGGGAAGATTTTATTGGGGAAGGGGAACAGGACTTTACTGGGGAACAGTGTGTACTTCCAGGCCTTTTTTCCAAGTCAAATTGTTGTCCTTTCAATCTTAGTTGTGGAGGGTGCCATTCAGCTTCAAGTTGTTGTCCTTTCAGTCCTAGTTGTGGAGGACGCAGCTCAGCTCCAGGTCCAGTCTCTGTTTCTAGTTGCAGGGGGCGCAGCCCACCATCCCTTGCAGGAGTCGAACCGGCAACCTTGTGGTTGAGAGCCCCTGGCCCATGTGGGAATCGAACTGGCAGCCTTAGGAGTTATGAGCATGGAGCTCTAACCGCCTGAGCCACCGGGCTGGCCCCTCCTCCTATTTTTTAAACTTAAAAATCATTATTGAAATAAACACACACGCAGAGAAGTGCACTAAAATCATAAGGGGACACAGCTCCATGAATTCTCACACATCCGGGTAACAACAATCCATGTAAAAATTGGAACACCACAAGACCCCCAAGAGCTGGTATAGCTTCCCCAGCTAATCTCTTCTCCCAAAGATGCCCTTATCCTGACTTGTAACGTTATGTATTAATTTTGTTCAATATGTTGTGACATTCCACCATGTTGTCGCATGGTGTGGTAATTAGTTCATTTTCATGGACATATCATAATCCAGTGCATGGCCACGCCATAATCTGTTGGTCCATTCACCTGCTGATGAACATTTGGATTGTTTCCATTTTGGAGCTTTTACAAACAGAGCTGCTATGCACCTTGTAATACATGTCTGTCGATGTTTTTGGCCCACACTTTTATGGATGTGAGTAAAACCTTGGAGTGAAATGGCCACGTCACCGGGTATGTTTATGTGTGATGTTGGTAGATACCACCAAACAGTTGTCCAAAGTGGTTGTACCAGTTTACATCCCAGCAGCAGTGTCTGCGGGTCCCTTCTGCTCTGTGTTCTTAACAGCACTTGTCATGGTCAGTCTTCTGAATTTTAGCCATTTCAGTAGATGTGTAATATTACTTATTTTGGTTTTAATTTGCATTTCCCTGATGACAAATGTGGATAAGCATCTTTTCATATATTTACTGGCCATTTGAACATCTTCTTTATGAATCCTCCTCTGGATTTTTAAGACAGTGCTTTCCAGCTGCAATTTTTATTTTTAGTGAAACTATGTGATCGATTGTAGTTGCTAGAAGTTATCAAATTCTGGTTTCCATAAATTCTGGTTTCCATAAATTCCTCTGGTAAACTTGTTGCTAATTTCTTTCCTGTAATGGGAAAGTTCAGCATTTAAGGTATATTTTTCTATATGTTCTGCATTCTCAAGGAGAACTCATACCTTTGGAATGGGTACATTGTGTATTTAAAAATATATTGAAAAGCAAAAAGAACACGTTCCCCTGCCCAGCAAAGGCCCAGGTCGGGACCAGAGCTACCGTTTGCCTTGTCAGGGCATCACTCTCCTGGAGAGAATGAAATGCTGTGTGGAGTTTAGAATACTCAGAGTGTGATGGCCCCGTGTGATGCATAGCCAGGCTGCTGCTCTGGCTTCACCTGGGGACCCCCAGTCCCCCTCCACTCCCTGCACCCGGACTCTGCTGCGTGCCCAGTGCCTTTGAGCTGACTCTTTGGTTGCACCGTTTGTCCTTGGCTGCTGCCTGTTGGCTCATTTTCAGCTCCAGGCTCTGTAGCTGGTGGACCAGTGATATCCCCACCCCCACCACACTGCCACCACCCCTAGCCCTGCTCAGACCCCACAGTTTCAAAGCATTTGGCTCTATCAATGGTCCTTTGGAGTTTGTTCCCAGAATGTAAGCATGAGTCAGCAGCAAAAGAGTCTCTGATTCTTTCTGGAATTAAAAAATATCCTGTGGTCCCTGGATTAAGTGGTGACCATTCCTACATATTTGATTTCTAAAATTCATCATAGTTGATAACCAGGATGATGATAAAAAATCCCTCTAGCTTTAGAATGTAGTGTAGTAAAAGGCGAAATTGTGAGTGTTCATTTAAGCAGTTTGCAGTAGAAGAGGGGGCGGACTCACCTGGGCTAATTTGTACATTGAGAAAAACGACCGAGCATGTGCTGTGTTCCCTGATGAGCTGTTGTGAGCATACAAATGTTGTCTGGCTTGTGTCTGTTAATTCTCATCTCAGCAGCAAATGGAATATTTGCTACTGAGTAGTTCTGAATCAGTCTGTGACATCTGCATCTAAATAAATTGGCTTATGCTTGAGACAAAGGGTGGTTGGTACGGCTCAGTTATAAGAATGTCCTTTATAGTCATAGCCTGTTATTTGGAGGATGCTCAGACTGCACCCTGCAGGGGTACCCTGACTCACAAAAGGTCACATGATGCTGTGATGACATTTGATAGTGACGTAGACCCAATGCTTCAGTTAGTCACAAGACAGAGTGACATGCCAGCCCGGGAAGACTGAAACACTCAAGACTTACAGGGAAAAACTTCCGTTTGTTTGTTATCAACTGTTTAGGTTTTCCTGGTAATTTAATTAGATTTCATAAAATACAACTGTTTTCCCTCAGGCTTGGTCAGCAAAAATGGAATATGCACAAACTGTTTTCTGAATTGCTGGTATTTTTTGGAGAGCAGTTAAACCAAATATTTTCTAGATTCCTTTTTAAAAATCAGCATCCTCTTATTTTATTAGTGTCTTTGGAAAGATTTATAACCAGTGTGTGAAGGGACACACTGTCCTTTCAGTAGGAGTACAAGGTTTGCTGTGCGAGGAAACGAGCCCAAACAGTGGCACTGACTTTGGAACCGTATGGTAGGGCTGTACAACCTGTGCCAAATAAAACAAAACGGTTTTGTGGCTTGTAAAAAGCAATTTGGATGTCAAATTTATTTGTACAGAAAAAATATTTAGAAGCAGCTAACAAAACACTTTATGTACAGAATTTGAAATATAAGTTAGTCTTCAGCATCACTTTCATGTCGATTGAATCAATCTTCTCCCTGATTTTGCTCGACCCTGTCACTGGTCACTCACCATCTGTGACAACATGGATGGAGCTAGAGGGTGTTATGCTAAGTGGAATGAGTGAGACAGAGAGAGACAGATACCATATGATCTCACTAATATGTGGAATCCAAACAAACAAAACAGAGACAGACTCATAGATACAGGGACCAAGATGATTGTCAGATGGGAGGGGTTCGGGGACAGGGTGAAAAAGGTGAAGGCATTAAGAAGTACAAATGCATAGTTACAAAACAGTCATGGAGATGTGAAGTACAGTATAGGGAATATAGTCAATAATATTGTAAAAACTATGTATCGTGTCTGATGGGTACTAGACTAGTCGGGGGATCACTTCTTAAATTATATAAATGTCAAACCACTATGCTGTACAACTGAAATTAATATAAAACAATATTGAATGTCAACTGTAATTGAAAATTTAAAAAGGGGGGAAAGTTGAAGGGGAATAAGAAGTCCAAATTTCCAGGTATAAAGTACGTCAGGGGATGTTAACCTACAGCATGGAGAATATAGTCCACAATATTGTGGCAGCATGGAACAGTGTCACATGGTTGCTGGACTTGTCATGGTGATCACTTCTTCAGGTCTATAAATGTTGAATAAGGATGGTGTAGCCCTGAAACTAATATAATATTGTATGTTAGCTATGTTTTAATAAAAATCTTTAAAGCACAAACAAAAAATTAAAACTCTCTGGCTGCTAAAGACTAAACTTTAGCTAAATATATGTATCTCACTTGTAAGTGTTTTTCCAGCCATCCTGCCAATATCCAAAGGAACCAGTGTCCTGTAGAACACCATTTGGGAGGTGCTGCTTTAAAAACTAGAAATTAGCCCTTTGATTTTGATCAAAATTGCAAATGTTTTTCTGTGTTCTCACTTTGCATATGGTGATTTTTGCTATGTGAAATTCTGGAATTTTATGTTGATAAATATTTTGATCTTTTTTTAATGGCTTCTGGACATGTGTTGCACTCCAAGATTGTAAAAATATTCTGCTTTGGATTCTTCTTGCAATTTTTTGGTTTCATTGGGTTGTCTTTAAATCTTTGGTCCCTTTGTAGTTTATTTTGATGTAAGTAGTGGGGTATGAATTTAATACTATTATTTTTTCATGTGGTGACTCAGTTGTTTCAAAACAAGGTCTTGAAGAATTCAGCCAGCTCTTAGCATATATTAACTTCTCACAAATATTTAGTTTTATCTCTGGACTCCCTAGTCTGTTCCATAAATTTGTCTGTCTATTCAATGTATCACACTGTGGTAATTATTGTAGTTTTGTATTATGTTTTAGTACAATGAGTTAGTCCCACCTCGTTGCCTTCTTGTCCCAAAGTTTCCTAGCTCTCTCAATTGTTTTTTCTATGTGAAGTTTAGAACTAGCTTTTCTAATCTCATTGGTGAATTTATTCATCCTGTTACATTTATAGATTAGTTTAGGGACATTTATATTTTATGATGTTAAGTCTTCCTCTCCAAGTTCATCGTAAGCCTTTATAATTGTTCATATTTATTTTGTGTTTATCAGTGCTATTTTAATGTTTTCTTTAATACATAGTTGACATTCTTATTATGTTTATTACTAGGTTTTTCTCTTTTTTCGTTCCTAATGTAAATGGGAATTCCTCATGTCCATATGTATTAGCTGTTTGTTGTTTATAGATATGAAGTTTTTTGATTCTGTATATTTATTTTATACCCAGACATTATATGGAATTCTCTTATTGTTTGTAATATCATTTTAGGTAGGTTCTTTAGGTTTTCAATCATATTATCTTCATATAATGATAACTTTATCTCCTTTCCAAAATTTATGTCTGTACATTTCTTTTGAATACTTGCTTGGGCTAATACTTCCTCGAGAACAATATTAAATGATAATGATATTGGTGAGTATTGTCGTCTTAGTTTCAACTCTAATGCTATTGCTTCTAGTGTCCCTTCATTAATCATGATGCTGACTCTTGGGTTGAGATAGATGTTTTTTTTATGATAAGGAAGTACCCATTGATTCTCATTTTATTGAGTTTTATCAAGAATGTATATTGAATTTTATCAAATGCCTTTTCAGCATTTATGAAGATCACAGAATTTTTCTTCCTTAAATCTATTAACATAGGTGAATAGATTTTCTGATACTTAATCATGCTTAATCAATTCTGGGACTAAACCCTACATGGTCATTACATAGTAATTTTTAATCATTTGCTGGGTCATGCTACAAATTTTTAGAGGATCTCTACATCTTTTTGTGTGTGTGTGTGTGTGTGTGTGTGTGTGTGTGTGTGTGTTTGTCTGATAGCTTTGTTGAGTTTTGGTGTCAGTGGTTTATATACTTTATGAAAACAAGAATGTGACTGGCCTCTGTCACCAGGGAATGCTCAGGCCTGGATCACGTAACTTCTCTTGGATCTGGAGGTAGGGTCAGTTTCTTTATCTATCTATCTATCTATCTATCTATCTATCTATCTATCTATCTATCTATCTATCTATCTATTAAACCACTTTATTGAGGTATGATTGACATACAAAAAGATATACATTTTAATGTATACAACTTGATGAGTTTGGAGATAAGTATATATCCCTGAAACTATCACCACAATTTATGCCATAAACATATCCATCACCTCCAAAAGCTTTTTATGCCCTCTTTTTGTTATTATTATTAATTATCATGTAAAAAGAACAGTTAACATAAGGTCTATGCTCTGTTAGCAATTTTTTAAGTATTCAGTACAGAATTGCAAACTGTAGGCTCTGTGCTGTACAGTACATGTCTAGAACTTATTCAATTACAAAACTGAAACCTTGTGCTCTTGGGAGCACAAGGAGAGGCCTTGGATGGAACCTCCTTATTTTCAAGCCTTCTTGAAAGCACTCTGATATTCTGGTATGATACATTCCTCCTAATAACAAAACGTTGAAACTGAACACAATTACTGAGTTTAACATAATTCCCACGTTCTCAGGAGCCTCAGTGCAAAGATCTGATTTCCATTTAGTTCAGTGTTTTATGAAATATTTATAGAGGGAAGATATGCGTCCTTGCTGTCTTTTTATTCAAGACTTCTCATTTAAACCTTTCCTAGATCAAATCAATATTAGAATGATAATGTAAAAGAAATTAAAACTGTTTTAAACAGGTGCTAGAACAGTGATTATTCAAATGAGAGCAAGTCTAGGGGGAAGAAAGTAAATGGATCCTATCTTAAACATAGCAGTTAGGAATTGTTCAATGATAATTCAGAGTAAAATAACCTGGATATATATCCTAAAACACTTAAATAACTGATTTTAAAAGGCTACTACTAGTTAAAGGAGGAAGACAATAGTTCTGGTGTTTGTGCCTAGAATGTATGCAAATCATGTTTACTCTTCGTGAACTCTTCAAAGAACTTAAGACTCCCAGGCACTTAGCAGGTATAATTTTATACTGGCTTTTGATTTGATTGCCTCTTAGGGAGGAAATATTGGGAGTGGAGGAAAGGCACTGTGGAAAGGACGTGGAAAGAGCATCAGCTGTGGGATTCGGAGGATTGGGTCTCTTTCTGGTTCTGTTGCTGCCCAGCCTGGACTAGTGATTCACTTCCTCAGCGCCGCCTCCTTCTCCTTAGAAAAGATCGTTCGAGTCCCATCCCATTTTCACATCCTGTAAATCTGCAAGTGAAGACTAGTAGTGTATCTTACAAAGAAAGCAAGGGAGCAAAGAAGTGAAACCCTTCAAGTGCCTCCCCCGACAGTAAGCCAAAATCCAGCAGGCACGGTGCATCCTGCCATCCATTCAAATGTATATATGATACATATGTTATACATGCACACAGTACATACATCACACACACGATACATCACACCCATACATGACACATATCACAGATAAATATATGAAACACATCATATATACATGCAGATGTGATGCATATATCATACGGTATATATTACGTATGTATGCATATAGAGAGATAAAATGTGCAGAACTACTAAGGGTCAGACTCTGCACTGGAGAAGATGCAGAGAGCAGATATGGAGTAGAGGTCCAAACTACAGGCTCTTCAGCCAGACTCCTTTCTATGTTTGAGTCCCAGACACTCTATTTGCAAGATGGGTGACTTTAGACCTTTTACTTAATCTCATTGCATCCTAATTTTGTCTTCTTTCAATTGGGCACAAGTCATGTTTTCTATCTCAGTGCTGGCATTAAGATTAAATGAGATAATATGTAAAGTGCCAGATACATTTTACGTGCTCTACGTGTCACCCTTATCATCCCATTTAATTCTCCCAAAATCTCTATAAAGTAGATAAAGTAGGGTGTTTGTTCGCAATGAGCAATCTGGAGCTTCCTGGGTGAAATCCGAAACTGGCCTCATACATGGAGGGCAAGGAGAGACCGAAGAAAGAGGCAGACCACTTCCAACAGGTAGGTGGCAGGTGTAATAAGCAAGGGAACTTACATATAAGGCTTGTCTCGGGTGGACACAAGGTGAGTGGATATCTGCACCCACCCGCCAGAATCTTAAAATTTTCTGTGGAGGCTTTAACTGGTTTCAGTCATGTTTTTAGTCCAGAGGGTTGTAACGACAGCTTAATTTCTCTAGGCTGAGTCCTTGGATCAGCTCTGACTATGGGAACAGTGGGCTGGAGAATATGTTCCAATGGAAGGGCAGGTGGTGAGGAGCCTCTGCTTGCCCGTCCAGCTCAGTGATCAATCGGCTGGTAGGTCCTCTTGATGACCTCCTCCAACATAGGAATTTCTAGCTCCATATTATGTGGCATCTGAGGGTCAAAGACACTGAGTGATTTGTTCACCACCATCATGAGTCCTGAAACAACTGTTACGGTCGGAGTGGGTTGTTTGGTGCTGTTCTCCATGGTAGAAATTGTCACCAGGCAATGCGTCCCTTGTTTCTGGGTTGTGTGGGCTGACTTTTTCTTTCAAGTCAACTCCAGCTTCAATCTAGCATCCAGGCCCACCTTCTGCAGGGGGCAGGAATGTTTCCTTATCTACTTAAAGGGTAACCGAATGTAGAAAGGGGCAGCAGTAATGACATCACTGTCTATAGGCAACTCTGGGTGTCGAGAGAGGTGTAGGGACCAACTTGCCAATGGTTACAGACAACTTAGATGCTTTGGGGGAGAAGGCGAGTGCTAAATCATTGACAGAGGCATATATTACTACCTGTGGAATTCCAGGTACGTTGAAGTTTATGTATCACCCCATGTAAATGTTCTGGTTTGGATTTAATCCAAACCCTGGAAGATCATACCAGGTAACCTTTGCAGTGTGTTCTAAGTATGAGATTCTAAGTCTATGGATCACCCACTGTGAATCCAGGCCGGCATTCCCACAGGATGCTCTGAAGGTCACAGAATATGAAAATGTCACCATTAAGAGGAGTGTTGCTATCCCTGAAGCCAGTGGTTCTATGGACCTGTGTGGGCCTGGGAAGATGTTCTGACACATGCAAAAAAATATGAACTATTTGCATTAGTTCATAACACTTTTATAACATCCCACAGTATAACTCAGTTGAGTTTTAACTCTGGAGTAGATCCACAAAGAAAAACAGGCCGAATTGTTTCTTGAAAATTTTCTGTTCAATCAAATCCTAAGGCCTCGGTCTCCTTCATTGGATCCAACCTTCTGTCCCACAGGACTAGCACCCCTGAGATAGCCAGTCATGCTGCATGGCGCAGGGGGAACAATCGGTTCTGCCCTGCCACTTACTAGTGTGTGACCTGGACTTATGTAACTCGCTGGGACTCAATGGCTTAAAACGACAATGGTCTATGTCTTGCTCACAGCATATGTCCATTGCAGGCTCTCATTGCTTCACCAGGTTGTACTCCCTTGGGGATACAGGCTGAAGGAGCCTCTGCCTCTTGGAATCTTGCTGGTCACCATGGCCACATGAGCCATGCACTGTAGTTTAAAGGCTTCCACCTGGGAGTGGTGCATGCAATTTCCCCTCACATTTCATTGGCCAAGGCAAGTCATATGACCGCACCTAACTTCAAAGGGGCAGGAAAGAACAGAACTACAGAAAAGTTCCTGGAAGGAGGAGACGTCGAAATATTGGCAAATAGCAGTAAGGTCAAATGTACTATTATGTGCTTCATATTTCACTTTATTTATTTTAGCTCAGCATTTTTACTGGTTGAGATAATTTTACATCTTGATTCCAGTATGAATTGTATTAGCTGCCCAATTTTGAGAGCCTATGTATGGTATTTTTCTAAAAACTTTATTTAACCTAGTAGCGATCCACTGACGAGTATGTTCAGACTACAGTTTTTATGTGGTTTCAAGTCTACTTTCTCCATAAGGTGGCCATGAGAAATTCTACAGCATTCTTTGCTGAAATCAAGACACATTATTTGGATATTTTGTGCTTGATTTATTTATGTAGGGTCTCTCCCAAAAAAGGAAATGAGATGGGTTAGGGTGAAGATTTGATGTTCTGTTAAGTTTGGAATAATATGAACCAAAGGCCTCAGTAACTGAATTTTTAGCTTTTGTTTGAACACAGAGCCAACATTATTTTAATAACTTCTGTTAAAAAGGTAAGTTCATAAATTAGTTGGACTCTTTAGCGGGGTATTTGGGGGTCGTGCAGATGGTTGGAAAACTGTGAGCCAATTGCCAAATCAGCCTTCAGAACCAAAGAAAAGACCCACTTCTCCAAGACTGATAACACTTGCCTGGGTTTTGGGGTCAGGCCATCGCATGCCATGATCTGTTATCCAGAACTAATCACGTGGCTCCACCTATAATAAGCAAAGGGCCTAGGAAATTTAGCCTTTCTTTTTATGTTGGAGAAAAATAAAATGGTCTTTTATTGTCTCTTCCATAATATGTCTTTTAAAGATTACAGATAGAATACTTAAAAAAAAAAAGCTGATCATTATCTGGAAAACACAGAAATCAGCATCCAGAAAAGAAAACCATTGTTCTTTCATATTTCAAAGAGATATGAAATTGATAACCAAGGGGGTTGCTAGGTAAAAATAAACCAAAGTGTGATTTTAATTAGCTCACAACCTTTCTTTCAATTCATTTTGCTTCATTTGTGGGTGTTATGTTTATGGAAAGGAGCGAGCAGCACTAGTCCTTTCATCCAGGATGTAAGGTAAGTTAATGTTAACAAAGAATGCATGCTCCAGGGGCACAGGAAGTGGAAGAACACCTGAATGATGAGAGTAGGACCAGCAGAGGGTGCTGGTGTGGCACAAGATTAGGATTTTTTAAAGAGAGGAGGTCTCAGATAAAAGACAGCAGGTATGAGGGAAAATGTAATAACTGTCTGGTCCACTTGGAGGGATGAGTCCCCCGGCTGCATGCAGATCCACTTCCTGCAAAGGCCGCATGAATTTTAGGGATCTCCTAAAGCACAGAAGCCTGACATTTGCTCCTGTGTCTGAGCAGGACAGAGTGAGCCTGTGCCGTGTGCCTCCTGTTTTCACTGGAGACTTTTAGCAGCTCCTCTGGCATTTGCATGCATAGGTTCATGTGGCCTCTCCACTTTCTTATTTGCCCAGTTTTTATGAAACTACTTTTGTGTGCCCTAAAAATTGTGTGTGCCCCAAACTGTCGATCCAAGAGTCACATTTTTTTCTCACGTGGCCAACTTAAAAACAAGCTAAGTATCTGGGAGCCTATACATAGTAGATGTTGGGAAAGGTCAGGTGGCCGAGACAGGCAGGTTGCGCTTATTCAGCAAAGCGTGGCCTCTTTGGCCTCACCCCGGACGTTTAGAAGAGCCCCTCACCCGCCCAAAGTAGTTCACGGTCAATGTTCCTTTTCTGCAGAACTCTGTAGTAAATCCTGGCAGGAGGGCGTTTGCGAACCTGCACTTCTGAACTGCTCTTTCAGGAGACTCACAGCGTTCTGGGCTGGGAGTCAAGTGACCCACTGGGTTCTGGTCCAGCCTGTCTGGGCCTCAGTTTCCTCCTCGGTTCAACAACAGCGTTGGACACTCTGATCCCGAGTCCTGTTTCAGCGTTCACACGCCACAGTAATTTCTGAGGGGCGGGCGACACCAGCTCCCCGCTCAGCAAAGGGCCCGCGAGAAGCGACTCCTCGGTCAGCACCAAGGACAAGGGCCCCAGGGCCGCTGAGTAGGCGCACGGTCATTTCCCAGCAAAGCCCGCGGATGCGCGGGTGTCCGGGCTCCGGGGGTGGGCGGAGTGCGGGGAGGGCTGCGTGTGCTGAGGGCAGTGTTGTGGGAGGGGAGGGGCAGCCCCGGGAATGAGGTAAGGCCGCTCCCCGCAGCGGTCTCACGGATTCTGCGCCAAGAGGCAGCGGGTGGCGGCTGCGAGTCGGAGCCGCCCCTCCGGCCGCTGCGCGGCGCCCCCTCCGGCCCCTGCCCCGCCAGTGGGGTGCGCACCGCTGCTCCGCACCTGGAGGCCCGGTACAGTCTTCCCCTCCGCCGGCATTGACCCCTTCAGCCCCTTTCCTTCCCGAGCACCGCCTAGTTCCCGGCCAGGCCCCCAAAGCCACCGCTGCCCCTTCGGGTTCTTTTGGACAAACCCACGACTCTGACCGCACCCTCACGCCTGGGGGCCCCAGGGGGCCTTTCTGCCCCCGCCACAACTCGCTGTGGGGGAAGGGTCCCCACGCCCCTTTCCTCCGCCGCCCGCTCTCGCCCAGCCGCGTCCCGGTTTGCCCCGCCCCCTCTTGCCCCGCCCCACAAGCCCCTCCCGTCGTTGCCCCGGGAACCACGGTTCCCGCAGCTGCAGGAGGCAGCAGGCCCAGCGGAGCAGCGGTCGCCGTCACCGCTGCCGCTCCGGCCGCCGCCGCTCCCCCGTTCCGGCTCCAGCCCCAGCGCCCCCTCGGTCTGCCATGCCGTCCCGCCGCGCCCCGGCGTCCGGAGCGCAGCTGCTGCCCGCGCCCGCCCTGCTGCTGCTGCTGCTGCCGCTCGGCGCCGGGCCCCGCGGCTGCTGCCTGGCCACCCCGGTGCCCGCCGCGCCCCTGCCCGCGCCGGGGCCGTGCGCCGCGCAGCCCTGTCGGAACGGGGGCGTGTGCACCCCGCGCCCGGAGTCCGGCCCTCAGCCCTCGGCGCCAGCTGGAGAGCCCACCTATAGCTGCACCTGCCCCGCCGGAGTGTCCGGCGCTAACTGCCAGGTGAGTGGACGCGGCGGGCGACGGTCGGGGCGCCGGCCCGGGACCTGCAGCCTCTCCTGGCCAGCGGCTGAGCGCTGCAACGCTTGGGGCTTCAGTAAGCCGGACACTAGCTTCTCTCCCTTGGAGAAAGGGATGATGGATTCGGCCTCTGGGTCCGCGTAGACACAGACCCCTGGCCAGCCTTCCAAGTGCCGCTGCACTGCCCACCCTGGTTCTCGGGCCGTGCCATCCCGGGGCTCTCGGGGCGCACTGCTCCACGGCCTGGCAGCCGCCCTAGTCCCGGCGCTCGTGACACGACCATTGGCCACGTAGGGGCGCGCCCCTCCTGTCCCCCGCCGAGCCACGCTCCGCTAGCGCGCAGTCTGGGTCCCGGCGGTGGCAGCACAGAGGCGCCAGCTCCGAGCGTTCCCCGCGGGGTGTCCAATGTCCAGATGCCCCCTGCACCCTGTGTGTGTCGGGGGTGCGCGGTATGGGAGGCAGGTGATGGAGGGCCGGGTGCCGGGTGGTCGGCACTTTATTTCCTCCACCCTTGAGGGCTCAGACTAGGCGGCTAGAAGCCGAGAGGGCAGCTCCCTTCCCCCGGCCTGCGAACAGCCCATTCTGAACTTAGGAGGGGGTGTTGGAACAGTCCGAGGCATTTGAGGGGACGTTGCGCGTGGAGCTTGGTGTGTTGCCCTCCCGGCTGGACGCTACTCGAGGGCGGACAGCCAGGGCGTGAGCAGGGCTCTGGAAAGCTTCGAGGAAGCGTGGGGGCGGGCCGTGGGAGGGGTGGGAGATGGCTAGCTGCTGCCCGTGGATTTGGATTTCTAAGAGAATTTGGCAGAAAGTAGTAAATGAGGCTGGATTTCGAGTATGTTAGAGCTCGGTGAAACCAATTAACCTATTAACAGCAACGTTTTCAGTAGGGGATTTGGTAATGCTGTGTGTGCAGGTCGAAAATATCCACGTCTGTTCCCGGGCAGGGGCAAATAATACCTGAAATGATTAAGTTAAATCAAGTGAATATGGAATGTATTTGGGATCAAATGCTTTCTTTCTTACATTGGGAGTGGAAGAGTTTGTTTCACATAAATTTGATAAAATGCTCCAAGAGTTACTTTGAGAATGCTGAAATGCACACTTATTTTTGTGGGGTGGAAAGTCCACATGTAATATGGTACGATATGATATGATACAATATGATAGACTTTTTAAAATAGAGGAAAATGGGATTGAGAAGCTTGACCTTGACAGCCAGAATTTTACCTATTTCCTAGAATCTTTTTTTTCCCGTTAGTAGCAAATTACCAACCTGAATCCTTTTTTTGTTTCAGTGTTGTGTTCTTCTTTATTAACTGGTTCCAGTAAGCTTTAATTCCCTCAAAGGGGATGATGATGAAGATGACAGTGTGTGATATGACCATCCTCAGTAGATCTGGGACGTGAGGACCCTTTGGGGAAATGCCTGTTGGAGCCACTCTACCCATTAGGCCAAAATATTGCTTATGAATTTCTCGTGTAGCATAATGATGTGTATTACTTTTCCTGAAGAGAGAAGTTGCCTGAATGCTTCTCTCAAATGCTGCTGTATTTATTAAGTTGGTGCAAAAGGAACTGTGGCTTTTGCAATTATTTTTAATCTTTTAAACCGCAATTACTTTTGCACCAACCTAATACATGTCTGAATTCCGTCCTTGAAAGAAATAGAGGATTTGGACTCAAGAGTGTAGCGAGATGGAGTGGAGAAGGAAGGTTAGTCTGTGCTAGTCAGTTTCAGTGAATAGGAGAAAAGATTGGACCTTGGGAGTTTAACTCAACTCTGAGATTTTTTTTTTGTGACTTCAAAAATAGATATAAGAAATCTTCAAGAAAGGAAAGACCTTTTTAGTGCTTCCTAAATATGATTAAAAGAGAGGCATAAATATTTTTTGTCATAAGTAGTGGTTTGATGTATAATGATTCATTCAGGAAAGAGTCATGAACTAATACATAAATATTGCAGAACCAAGTGCTTCAAAACAGATCATGTTTCCTGGTGTAGCTCCCATTCGGGGCACTCTTCGCTCCTGAATGCTGCCCACCTGAGATGCAATACTGGCTGCTCTGAGTTGGAGAGCTGAAGTCGCTGTAATTCTAACAGGAAAGCAAATTTGCAACCTGATCTGCCTTGGTCACCCAGAAGAACTTAACTGAGATGATTTAGAGCCTTATAACCCATGAAAAACTGATTCCTGATAATTTTAATTTAATCTTTCATGATTTTGCCACAATGCTTGAGACTCGTATTTTCTATGGGGGTGGGGAGGACAATCGCAATAAAGATGTTATTTATTTTTAACACAGGGGATAAAAAAATAAACTCCCATACATACTCAATTACAGATAAGGGGAATGAATCTTAGCCTTTGCAGACAGTGTGGTTCGTGAAATACAACCTAATGCTCGCTCACTGGCTAAACTGGGAATGGAATTTTACTTGTGTGTGTGTGTCAGGAGACGCCTTTAAACAGTGTCACCCTTCTTCCATCTACAAAGACAATCATGTGAGCAATGGAAACATTAGAACCTAACTCTGAACATTTCCTCCCTCCTTCCCTCCTTGTCTCCCTCCTTCCCTTCCTTCCTCCCTCTCTTCTGTGGAGAGAATTCATAACATCACAAACCCTAATTGGGGTTAGAATGGATTAAGGCTCTCTTCAGCTTTTCTGCCCTTGGTGGCTGGCTGGCGTTGAGTAAGCCCCACGTGGGGTCAGGCAGTGCTTCTCGCATCACCTGATGACAGGAACTCGCAGGACCTGGGAACTGGTGTGAAGGGAGGATATGTAGGTGTGAAACTGAAGTGACGAAGTTAAACCTGCCATGACATGTGATCTAAACAGACTGAGTCCCAGTTTCCTCATCTTCGAAGGTGGGATCTACCTCACAGCGTTTGTAAGAAAGAGTCTGATTCTGTTCTCTGGTGTTTGACGGCTGACAGCGTTTCAGCCTCACCCCACCCTCTCCCGCTTCTGCTCCTCATCTCGGCAATGTGATGAGAAAGCCTAGGAGCTCTTTCTTTTGGTTTGCTGAGGGCCCTGTAAGCCCCAGGCTATGCTATATCCCCCATCTGCAGTAAACCCCCCCAGCTGGCTCCTTCCTCGCTCTCTCAAGCCATTGTGGGCCTGTCTGGGGGCTGCCTGCTCTTCCCAGAAAGCCTCATTATGTGATCAAGAAACCCTTTCATACCCTCTTGGTGTGTGTTTGGCATTTCCAGTCTTGACATCTAAACCAAATTTTGAGTGGGTGCGCACCCTGTCTTTGTGGCATGTCCACAGTGGGGTTTTTGGGAGGGTTACATTAATTAAGTGTCAGGAATCACTGAGCACTTGTGGTGCCTCCGTAACTGTCACATCTTTTCTTTTTAAACTGTTGTGCATATTCCATATGCTGGTTACCTAATGGTGTGAGGCGGGTGGAACAAGTATCATCCTGTCTTTTGTCACATGTAGACACTGAAGCTCATTTTCACTGAGTGGGTAATCCAAGATCTCCCGTTTTAACACTGACCTAAGAATCATACAATACTTAAAACACATCTTTTCTAAGCTCTGTTTAAACATAGTAAATGATGAAGTTCAATGGCTTGTGAATGCATTTGGCAATTGCAGCTACAGAGACATAATGATGAGGATGGTGGTGGTGGCGGCCAGCTTTCCTCCAGCCCTTGCCATGTGCCTGCCATCACTGTGTCAGGGCCTTTATGGATGTAACTCATCAATTCTCACAGTGTCCTATGAGCTGGGTGCTATCACCATCCTGTTATAGAGATGAAGTGTAGAAAAGTCAAATGACTGGCCCAAGGTCACACTGCTACTAAGTGTTAGAGCTGGGATTTGAACCAGGTAGTTGGCTTGATGGACAGCTGTACAGTCTAAAGGGGGCTGAGATGAGGGTCCAGTCCTGGCTCTGCCATTTTTAGCCGTGTGACCTTAAGTAAGAGCTATAACCTCTTTGCATCTTATCAGTAAAAATGGCATGAAGTGATTCCTGAGTCTGAGTTTGCTCTAAAATGGTTGTGCTCAGCTGGAGTAATAAGCCACAGGCATGACAAAGATGCAGCAAATTCTCCTTATGTTGTATACCAAGCAGGACCTTCACCTCAGAGTTAGAATTCTGGGTCCTAGGCAAAGTTCCTTTCTACTCTGCTGGCATGCAAATGGACACTAAATAAAAGAATTGTAAATCTGATGGGTTTGAAAAAACTTCACCTTTTTAAAAATTGAGGCTGTTCTTGCCTTTCTGATTCATTGGGGGAGGCAGGTGGTATCAGAGGGGGCAGCTACTGGCCAATTTTTCTTTTCTGATGAGTGGTACAGGAACTCTTCCCATCTACTGAGCCATCCATCAAAGGTAAGGATTATTTAAATTGGTGTTATTTTGTGTGTAAAGCTTTTTAACTTTAATGAAATAATTCTTTGTCTGATACTCAAGCAGTCAGACACCTGTTTGTTTTTTACTTCATGTTCCCTCGGAATCTTATCCTTTGGGATTATATTGAAAATGTGTCAATTTCTGCACTTGGAGAAAAAAGGGCCATGTGTAAGCTTCTTTTTATACAAGTGAATTTTACTCACTAAGCTGATTCTATAATCCTCTCTTCTGATTAAGCATGCTGACTTGAAACAATGGTTCTGCTTCAGATGATTCCATTTTTGACTGAAGTTTGCTAACAAACAACAACAAAGAATCCTAGTTCTTTGTACAACATCAGTCTTCTCTACTGGACTTTTTACACACACACACTCACATTGTCATATGTGCAAAATGTCCAATATTAGCTGAGATGTCGAGAGACATTGCTTCTTTCTCCGGCTTTTCTGTGATCTCATTGTGACCTTGGGAGAGTAATTGAACATCCTTGAACCTTGATGGTCCTATCTGTAAAATGGACTAATACTGCTTGTCTTATTTTCTTTGTAGAAAAGATGTAGTTCACAAATGGGAACATAGTAGATTTTTTTCAATAAGTATAACGAAGTGTGGGAGAATGAATTTTAAAGCATTTTAGAAAAAAGTAAAATGCTGTACTAATACAAGCTGTACTAAGAAAAGGATGTTTCCTGTGTAAAACACAATGACACCAATTTATTAAGTGTTTGATGGTTTTCCTTCAATGAACAGACTCAGCTTTTTCTCCCCACTAGAATGAGTTATGCTACCACATAAGTTTAAAAAAATGAAAAACTGATTGTATGAAAATGTTGACAAATGTGTAGTTCTTTTCATTTTCAAATAAACTTATAGCTTACCAGAAAATCCTCAGTGGTTTCAAGTTTTCTTTTGAAATGAATGAAAAAAGCTGGTCAACTTCCTTGTAATAATTTGAATAAAAGAAAGAAACCCTTGTTTTGCTTGGTGTTATTAAAATGAAGCAACTTTCTTATTTTGTTTATCTGGCGCATTCTCAGGTTGGCCCCCTGACAAGAATGCATTTCTGTCTTTAGCGTCTTTGCTTAAGCCTCTCATGTGATGCGATGCCATCCAGAATGGTTTTGTTTATGCCCTCATTTCACAAGCATCAAACAGGAAAGCAAACCTGCTTGGAGCTGAAGGGTATTAGAGAGTCAGAGAGCACAATGCCTGGGTTGTATTTTTAGATCTCCTTACGGCTTCAGCGGCCCTGTGGGCAGAGCTGCTTAACCCAGCATCAGGAACTACAGAATCTTGCCCCCCAACAGAGAGCCCTACAGCCCAGGAAAGTTCTGTAGAGAGAATTTCTTTATGTGTACCCTTCCCCACTTCACCTGCACCCCCCTCACCTGGTGTGTAACCCTGGCTACTTATTAGAATCATCTGGGAGCTTCATCTGGGTGTGAATTTAGGGGTTTAAAATCCCCACGCAGTTACTCAGCTTTCTTAACCCCAATTCCTCATTCGTTAGTGGGGTGGTTGGAGGGAATAAAGAGAATAGCTACGAAAGTCCCTGGCACAGAGTTTGCCCTCTGTATTTCCAAATTGCCATTTTTACAGAAGTGGATA
Organism: Rhinolophus ferrumequinum; assembly: GCF_004115265.2. NCBI lineage: Eukaryota > Metazoa > Chordata > Mammalia > Chiroptera > Rhinolophidae > Rhinolophus > Rhinolophus ferrumequinum. The sequence continues at coordinate 8,259,141 of NC_046291.1, forward strand.
CAATTCGCAGTTATTTATTTATTTTTTTATTATTGGGGAATATTAGGGAACAATGTGTTCCTCCAGGGCCCATCAGCTCCAAGTCTTTGTCCTTCAGTCTAGCTGGGGCAGGCGGGCGCAGCTCAGCTCCAAGTTCAGCCAAGGTTTTCAATCTTTAGTTGCAGGGGGCGGAGCCCACCACCCCATGGGGGAATTGAACCAGCAACCTTGTTGTTAAGAGCTTGTGCTCTAACCAACTGAGCCATCCGGCCACCCAATTCTCCATTTTATGGCTAAGGAAACTTACCTGGGGTCATAGAGCTTGTGACAAAGGTGGAGATTTGGGCCCTGGGCGGGGGTTTTGAGTATCCTGTTGGCACTGTTCTTTATCGCACTTGCCTCAAACCACTCCCTGTTTATGACTTTCAGAGTGAATGCCAGACGGGGACCATAGAGGTAAAAGGGGTGTTGGTTCCAGTTCTTCGGGTGTGTATGATGTAAGGTTATGCTTTTTGAAAGAGAGAAAAAAGGCATAGGACTTTTGAAAAAGAGTGAGGATGTGAGCAATGAAATCAGTGAACTTAAAAGAAAGGAGCCTGAAAAGGGACCCGCATTCGCTCTCTTCTGCGGACAGGCTTTTAGAACGTCAGTGCTGACACTGATACCTGCTGCTTTTAGTTAATTTAAAGGTGTGTTGGTAATTACTTTTGGGTTTCAGAGGCAGATTGGAACTCCTTTCGGAAGGCATTCTGTGGGGGGAAGTAACCACAAGTGAGGAAAAGGATCTAGTCCCTCCGTTCGGTGGGAACTCCGGGTGTCTGTAGTAAATGGGCGCGTTTCCTCCAGAGGAAGGACCGCAGGAGGACGGGTGCGTTTCCCTCAGCATTCCAGTCGGACTTCTGAAATATTTTATTTGGAGCAAAACCCCACCCTAATTTTCAAACACAATAGAATAGGAGAAGTTAAATGTATGCCAAGTATATTATGCTACAAAGGGAAGAGTTTAAATAGAAATCATGAAAAGAAAACCAAACTTCTCTAACTTCAAATGGACCTCCCTGTTGTTTTTAGACAAAGGAGTTTTAGACTTTTTTTTTTTTTAATTGAGGTGTAATTTACATAAAGTAAAATTCACCCTTATAAACATCCAGTGTTATGAGTTTTTTTGTTAGTAGTTTCAGGTGTACAAAACAACATAATGAGTAGACTCTTGTACCCCTGACCAAGTGATAACCCCAACAAGTGTACCGCCCATCTGACATCGTACACAGCTATTAAAATGCCATCGACTATCTTCCTTATGCTGTACTTTACATTCTGTGCCTATGTGTGTGGTGTTATATACATTATACGTATGTAAGTCCAGCATCCACCTGACACCACAGGTAGTTTTACAGTCAGTTCTGTGAGTTTTGTTTTACAGTTGTGTAACTATCACCACAATCAAGACATGGAAGAGCTCAACACTTCCGTAAATTTCCTCATGCCCCTTTTATAGTAAACCCTCTCCCTACCCTGGCCTCTGGCCATCACTAGTCTCATTTCTGTCCTTATAATTTTTCCTTTTCCAGATCATCATATGAATAAAATCACACAATATCTGTGATTCTTCCACTTAGCATAATGCCTTTGAGAACGATCCCTGTGGTTTCATGTATCAGTAGTTTCTTTTCATTACTGAATAGTATTCCATTGTATGGATATACCACAGTTTTGTTTATCCTTTCACGAATTAATGCTATTTGGGTTTCCAGTTTTTGGTGGTTATGAATAAAGCTGACATATGAGGTGTTACATTTAGATCTCTGACCCATTTTGAGATAATTGTATGTAGAGCAATGTATGGGTAGTTTTTTTCGTTTTTGGCATATGGATATCCAACTGTTCCAGAAATATCTGTTGACAAGACTGTCTATTTCCACCTAATTATCTTGTCAACTTTGTTAAAAATCACTTGACCATATACAGGTGGACCTATTTCTAGACTCTATTCTATTCCATTGACTTTATACACCTATTCTTTTGCCAATTCCACACTCTCTTGATTACTGTAGTTTTAGAGTAAGTCTTCAAATCAGGCTGTGTGAGTCCTTTAAATTTGTTCCCTCTGCCTCCACCTGCCCAAATTGTTTTGGCCGTTCTAGATCCTTTGGAACTTGCTTTTTAGAACAGCATAGAAGGGGAAGTGGGGACATGCAGTTCTCCCAAGCATATGTTGAGATGTCAGGAATTCCAAAAGTCAGGATAGCATTTCACATCTAGGTAGAAACTAGCGTTCTTAACCTGTAATCCATGGATGGTTTCAAGAGTACGTGGATGTCCTGAGATGCTGACTTTTTATATGTATATGTTCTCCTGGGGAATGGCTCACAAGTCTCATGAGTTTCTAGAAGAAGTCCTCCACCAATGAAAGAACCACTGGGATTGGAGGAAGATGAAGCTGGTGGAGAACCTCTGGGCAGGGATTAAGGCATGTACCAAGGACTGGCCTGGGACCATGAAATGACTCCCAGATAGGGGTGCCAGGTAAAATGCCGGATGCTCAGTTAAGTTTGAATTTCAGATAAACAATGAATTTTGCTTTCTATGTGTCCCAAATATTATGCATTGTTTTTCTGAATTTCACATTTAACTGGGAGTTCTGGATTTTTAATTTGCTAAATCTGGAAACCTTACCCAAAGGCCTAAGGAATCCCTGCTTCGATTCCCAGCTTGTTCTGAAGGTTTCGTCAGTGGCACTTCAAATTCTTGCCAAATAATTACATAAGGGAAGTTTTATTAACTTGTGTTAAAAGTATTAATTTGGCTTATAGTTTCACTCGTTCATGGTCCTTCTAAGAGCAATGGTCAAACTGTGTTAGGGCAATAAAAAACTGAAAATATGGTAAAAAACACCCATTGGCAAACTTACCTTACCCTCTGTCCACCTGTCTGCTAATCTCATGCCTCCACAGTAGTCATTGTTTTCATTTTGTTGTGTAGCTTTGCATTTTCCTCTCTATACATGTAAACATATACGAAGCATATATAAATACTCATATCTATGCAACTGTCTTATATAAAACAAAATCATTCTATGCATACTGTTCTGCAACCTTTTCCTTAATTTATTTTGAATATCTTAACATGTCTTAAAACAGAAAGCAAATCTTTTAATGGCTGAATAATATTTCGTTGTGTGAATATTTATGTATTCAGTCCTTACTGAAGCACATTGTTTCTGTTTTTCCATTATAAATAATATTGCAACAAACACATATATAACATACATACACAATGAAATATATGTGTGTATATATGTATGTCAAAAGTTACATATATTAAACATTCTAATAAATTTTGCTAAATTTCCATTCAAAAAGGCTAACATTTTTGCATATTTACTAACAGCGTAAGAGAATGCTTGTCACCCATATTTTTGTCAATACTGGTATTCCAGATTTTAATTTATTTTTGTGTGTTAACTGATCGCTAAAACATGGTGTCTCCTGGGTTCTCTTCACAATTTTGAAATTACAAAGGAGGGAGAATATTTCCTTTGAATTGTCTGTTCTTTTGCCAAATTTTCTTTTGGATTACTCATTTTTAAAAATCAATTTGCAGTAGCCCTTTGTTAATGAAGGAAATTAGCCCTTTGTCCTTTTTTGTTGTAAATATTTTCCCCCATGTATCTTTTTTTTTTTGACCCTGTTTATGCTCATTGGTTTGCCTTTAGAAGCTTATCATTTTTGATTGTTGTGTAGCCAAACTCATCAATGGGGTGGTTGATAAATTTTAATTAAAGCTATAATGTTTGATACCAATATTATACTGTACAGTATTTTGAGAATTACCTGATTTGAGCCAGGAGTTTGCTTTTGAAGAATTCTGTTTTGGCCAAGATTTATGTTGATAGTTGATCCTAATTTCTTTTTAGAATGTACAATTAAATATAGCCCCAGTTTTTGCCTAATTTAAGAAGCGTTGGCATAGATTTTTCTATATCATATTTAAATGCTTGTAATTTATTTTGACTTTTTCTGAGGCTGGAACACTGCAACCATTTTATTAAGATTCTTTGTTTATTTCTGGAAAAGAACTGCTTAGCACATGTTCCCTTTAATAATTGGCATGAGTTCCTTAGTATTTCATTAAAATCACCAAGTTAATTTTAATGGCATTATTGGATAATAGAGTATTTCTTAAAAGTTCTTTATGGTTAACAGTCTGATTTCAAAAAGTGTTCTTCATCCAGGCTTGGGCAGAAAAAGGCTCATCTAATATTCAGCAAAATGCAAATTTCCCTTATGCTTTTATCTCCATAGTGTATTTTTAGCTCTTTTCCCCTTGAGAAAAACCTCATTTCTCTTGACCAGAGATCTTTGTGGTCCTCTATCTTCATTTTCACTCTTTAAAATTGGCCATTGATTTTTTTGTTTTTTCGGTTATGCAGAAGGGACTTCTTTTATTTATGTAGAAAAGCCTCGTGATGGGAGAAATAATGAGACAGAGAAATAAGAACTAATATTAATATTTCTATGAGGCCTGAAACAAACTCTCAGCTGGAAAGAAGTAAATATAATATTTTTTGTTTTTTCTTTACAAAGGGAGGTTAAGAAAGGGGTGAGTAGGTGCAGGGTGGGCGGGTGATGAGGGTTTGGGGGCTGTACTGCCTGAAAGCGATGTCACTCTTTCTTTCCTGAGGAAAGAAATTGTGATTATATGTTCAGCCTTTGAAAAGTGTTAAAGAATGATATTCAAATTGATGCTGACACCTTGTTAAAAATTCCAGTTGAATTTTCTGTGAGGTTTCCATTACTTCCTGCACCTTCAGTAGCTACTGTAGTTGTTCGTATGCTTAGAAGAGTTTTTTCAAGCAGGCCTGGGAGACTGAAAGTCATGGGAGTGGAGGGATGGGTGGTAAGCAGAGGTTCATGCTGAGCCCTTGACCTGACGATTCAATTTTTTATGAGTTCCTCTGGGCCACAAACTATCCAGAGTTGCCAGAACTGCCAGCTCTCTGAAAATAGCTTGTTTTCTTTGGGGGGTGAGGGTGGGGGGAAGGGTCTGTGCATTGGGGTCCATAATGAGCCTATAAAACACTCATCCCTACTCCTTTCTAGACTATGCTGTCCAAATCCCAGACCCTGAGGATATTAACCGGGTTCAGGTTGTTGGAACCTAGTAGCCTGGTGGTGGTTGCCAAGCAACAAGTGAACTCTAGGCTCATCACCCAGTGTAGGGGGTCTCACCCCTCAGCCCACTCACATTTCTGATTTATGCTGAGCTCATTAAAAACTAGCCATATAAGTGCTCTACATAAACCCACACGAACTAGTTTCTTAACAAACAAGTCGGCTCAGATGGTATTGCAACCCTCAGTGATTATTGGAGAGTCTCCATTTCTCCTTGTGATGGATCGAATGTGCCAGTTGGACGCCAGGGCCTAGGAGAAGAGCACTGCACAGGGTTATCTGAAGGTCATCCAACCAGATGCCGAAGACCTTCCTCAAGCTCCACGCCGCTGCCACTTGTGATCTGGATGGCCTTGCATAATTTACAGAAGATGAAAATGACGACCACAAAGGGGAAGTAACTTGATCAGAGTCACACAGTAAGTGGGGGAGCTGAGCTATAAACCCGAACAATCTGTGCTCTACACCACCGTGCTGTCGTTTTTCTCTATTTTGCTTTGGTGCTATCCACAGTCTCTCTTAACTAGCTCATGTGAGTGACCCATTTGTGTCTATGTAGTCTGTATACGTGTGTGTGTGTGTGTGTGTGTGTACCTGTACCAGGAGACTTGCAGGATCACCACTCCCTAACTCCCAGTCATCTTGTGAGATTGAGCCGAGGAGAAGCTTTTCAGACTTGAGCAGGTATGCTTGAGTTATTCGGAGGTCTGTCCGCGGGACGCCCACTACAGCACTAATCTTTAATTCACTCCGTGTTTTGAGCCCAGGACAAATTGATACTACGAATTAGTTCAAAAGTAAATTGGTTCAACGCATGGTGCTGGGAAAACTGAATATCCTCGTGCAAAAAAATGAAGTTGGGCCTTTACTGTTCACCATGCAGAAAAATTAACTCAAAATGAATGAAAGACATAAATGTAAGAGCTGAAACTATAAAATTCTTAGATGAAAACATCTAGGGAAAACTTCTGATTTTGGCTACAAGTACGGATATGACACCAAAAACACAGGCAACAAAAAAAAAAATAGATTAAGTTGAACTTCAGCAAAATGAAAAACTTTTGTGTACCAAAGGAGTGAAAAGACAACCCATGGAATGGGAGAAATATTTGCAAATTATATATCTGATAAGAGATTGACATCCGGAATGTATAAAGAACTCCTAAAACTCCATGACACAAAAATGAACAACCCAGTCCAAAAATGGGCAAAGGCCTTGAATAGACATTTCTCTACACAAGATACATTTATGGACAAAAGTACATAAAATTATGATTCTTAGCATCACTAGTCATTAGGGAAGTGCAAACCCAAACAGTAGTGAGATACCACTTCATATCCACTAGGATGAGTGTTATCAAGAAAGCCCAACAAAATCGCAAGTGTTTGTGAGGATGTGGAGAAATTAGAATCTTTATGCATTGCTGGTGGGAATGTAAAATGGTGTATCTGCTGTGGCAGGTGATATGGTGATTCCTCCACATATTTAATGTAGAATCATTATATGGTCTAGCAATTCCACTTCTGAGCATATGCCCAAAAGAAGTGAAAGCAAGGAACTCAAACAGATATTGGCACACTCATGTTCATAGCAACATTATTCACAATAGGATGAATGAATGAACAAAATATGGTCTATCCATACAATGGAATATTATTCCATCTTAAAAAGGAAGAAAATTCTGACACATGTTGTAGCCTAGTACCCCAAAGCGTAACCCCAAATGAGGGAGATTTATCAGGCTCCCTGTCTTTGGCAGGCTCTGAATTCCAATTTTTGTCCCCCCCCCAACTCAGTGAAGCTGTCGTCATCTCTTCTCAATTTCTCAGCATTTTAGCAATCTCTTCTGGAAAATTCAGATACCCCTGAAGGGAAATCCCTTCCCAAATATTGGGTTTCCTTCTTATTTTAGACCTGTCTGTAATTTTTCACAGCCTTGCTAGCCATCCCTTACCCTCACCACCCCCAGTGACTTCAGAGCACTTTAAATAACATTTGCCTAATTTTTAGTTGTCCTTAGTAGGCTTGTTGGTCTGAATAACCAGGTCCAACTTGGAGGAAACGAAAATCTAAAACTGATGTTAAAAAGCAAGTCATGAAACTTGACTGACACAAAATCTAGTGTAATCCATTCGTTCTTAATAAATGGCATCAATAAAAAACTTGGCTATATTATGGTTTCAGGAATGTGGTAAAATTGAAGTCAGTAATAAAACAGTAATTCCAAGCTGAACAGACAGCACACACACAAACACACATACGTGGGAAGAATATAATCCTATTACTTCACTTATTTTTCCGTGACATTTGTCACCTTCTATCTACTTTTTGATTTACTGTTTTATTGCTTTCATTGTTTCTAGTCTGTCTTCCTCCTGCTGGAACATAAGCTCCATGAGGGTAGGAATGTTTTTTTTCCCCACAGGTATAACCCAAATCCTTGGAACAGTGCGTTAATAACTTCATACCGTATTTCCCTGAAAATAAGACCTGACTGGAAGACGAGCCCTAGCATAATTTTTCAGGATGCTCGTAATATAAGCTATACTCCAAAAATAAGCCCCAGTTAAGATCATCAGCAGACGGACACATTTGGTACATCCGTTGCAATACACGACGGATGTATTGAATTATATAATTAAATAATAATATATAATTAAATATAAAGAAATAATATTATTGACAATAGTACTTAAAATAAATAATATAAATTATAATTAAGTATTTGTAAATACCCAAGCAGGCGCCTTTTGGCGAGAGGTAAATACCTATGTAAACGGATGAACTCGAGACTTATTGCCAAATGGCCAATTGGAGTATAGACACAATGCACGAATAACATGCGCACTTGATAATGAATGACATGGTTGTGTCTAATATGAATCTTCATAATTCAATACGTCATGTGTTGTAACAGACATACTTAATGCACTCGTGTGAAATAAAGAAACATTTTCTGAAATTTGGTGCCTGCAATTTTTCTTCGCTTTTGTGTGGACCATTATTCTTAACTGTCATCATTTTTGTTGCCACTCCTGTCTAATTAGTCTTCAATTAACACCTGATTTAATGGTAGATTTAAAGGGAATAATATTTTGACCCCCAGACAAGATGAGTGCCAAAAGAAAGAGCTATTTCATCGAGTACAAGAAAGGAATAGTGGAGGACTCCTGGGACAAGAATCTTACGGCTTTCTTCAAAGAGAAGAAGTCAGATCCCCTAATGGTCCGAAAATGGCAGAGTACGATAACCTCAGTCAACAGGTGGATGAGGAAAATGCTAAGAAGCGCACGTATGGATCAGGTCGGCAACCATTATTTCCTGAGCTGGAAGACATCATCTGTGAATGGATTGCTGACAGGAGAGCAAAGGCTTTGGTTGTGCACAAGGCTGATATTCAAGCATTTGCCCTTGCAATGGCACCACAGTTAGAAATATAACCAGAAGAATTCAAAGCATCACAACACTGGCTGGATGGCTTCCTTCAGCGATATGAACTGTCTCTAAGATCGAGAACACTATTCAAGCTGGAAGATACTGAAGTTATTAAACGTGCACTTGCCTTCAAGTCCTTTGTTGATGGCATCGACTTTTCTAAATACCAACTCTCCAGTATGATTGCTATGGGTGAAACTGCAGTGTTTATGGGCCAAGGATCTCAAACGACAATTGGTCAGAGGGGTGCCTCGTCAATCTACATTCCCTCTGTTGGTTACGAAGGTGCACATGTTATCTGTACTTTGGCAATTCGTCAGGATGGAAAGAAAGCCCCACCTCTAATCATCACTAAAGGCAAGAAAGATAAGGTTGAACGTGTTTCAGGTATTTATGTTCTTGAAACCGAAAAAGCCTGGTGCACACAAGCAGTTATAAGGAAGTGGGTCGATTTAATGCTGCCACTTGTTTTGTGAGGTGGCCAAAGAGGTCTGCTAGTCTGGGATTCAGCCAGTACTCACCGCACTAAAGACATGAAGAACTTCCTTGCACAGAGAAGAACAGATCAAATAACGATTCCCACAGGAATGACTGCCTATCTCCAGACTCTTGATATTGCAATAAACAAGCCATTCAAGGACCATTTGCACATGGAAATCAATGACTGCATTGAAAATAGAATGCAGAGAAATCAGCGTGGCAACTTTGTGAAGACTAACCTGCAAGAGGTCATGACTTAGGTGAAGAATTCATGGGATAAAATCCCTGACAGCTGTGTTGCCAATGCATTACGAGCAGGCTCCATGGACAAGAAGCGCTCATTTAAGGAGAGCTCTGTTGCTGGACATGAGAGATTGGGGCCAATGGGTCTACAGGAAATGGAGTCACAAGAAATTCAAGCCGGAATTCGGGGTTTGGAGTTATGACGATGTTCCAGAAGATGACATGACTGTATTTGAATAAACGTAGATTTTTGTACATGAATAAATGAATAAATGTAGATTGTTGTACATGAAAAAAATAAGACATCCCCTGAAAACAAGCCCTAATGTGTCTTTTGGAGCAAAAATTAATATAAGACCAGTCTTACTTTCGGGGAAATACGGTAGTTAATGACTTAATGTTTGTTGAGTGACTGAATATGGAGTCCTGGAATGACAGCTGGAAGGGAAACTGGGCTTCCTTAGTTCACTAACTGCACTCACTTCAACAGTAGACGTTTTACCCAACGCTGGTTCCATCTAAGCCCTGGCACTAAGCAAACCAAGATGAATCAGAAGTGTTCTCTGCACACTGTGTGGTTATGTGGATGGGAAAAGGGCTCAGGGAGGAGAAATGGCTGTCCAAAGCTGCTTAGGTTGCAGAAGAGCAAAGGTCCTGCCATTCCTCGTGGATCGGAAGTAGATGTTTGCAAGACATATTTTGCTTTATAGGCAAAAGGGGAAAAAACACCTTGTTTCCCTCCGTTAGTAGTTCTCAACCCTGGCAACATCTTAGGTGAGCTTTAAACATGCAGATTCCTGGGCCAACTCCAGGCATATTACAGCAGAATCTCTGGGGGTGGAGTCAGGGCATCAATAACAAAGGGCCCCAGGTGATTCTAATGGGCCGTTATGGCCCAGGATGGCTGGCCCATGTTATTCATGTAGGTCACACAACACGTTTTTGTGTTATTTCTTTCCCTTCCATGAGACATAAGACCCCCCTTCCCACTTCTGGAATATTACCTTTCCTCTGCTTTCTTGGTTGACAGCTTGGTTTAGTTTCTTCCACTAATATTGGTCTGCCCCAAGAAAAAATAAGCCTTAGCTGAGCAATGTGGCATGTAATGGTCAAATTCAAATGGGTCATTCTGTTACTGTCTGGTCCTTATGCTTATCCAGTCTGTGGGATTCCATGTTACTTATCCAGTCTCTTCACTCATTGGATACAAGGATCTGAATCTTGGTTCTGTGGCCTTGAGCAAGTTACTTAACATCTCTGAGCCCCATTTTCCTCATCTCTAATTAGACCTAATAAAGCGTCTCTTCTGGTTACTGGGAAGGTCATGGCAGGTCAGATGCTGGCCATCTGAAAGGCTGTGACCAGTCGTTTGCCATCTTTCCTTCTCTGTAGGAAAGAATTTCCCCATTAAAAACAAAATTTCCCTGTGCATTTTGCCCTAATGCCCGTACGAAATGGATTCCAATATTTGTAGAATCATCCGATATATTTTCTACAAGGCATCTAAGGATATACTTTTCCTGGTTCCTTCAGTTTGGGCCCCTCTAAAAGCAACTAGAAAATAAGTGTATTTTTACTCATTTTGCTCTGCAGGGGTTACTGGAATAGTTTAGTGAGGATGACTTTTGTGTTTGTCTCTGTCACCTTCATGCTGAATTTAGATGAGAATCATTATAGTGGAAGGTCAGTTGTCTTCAGACTAAATCCTGAGAGTGTGAGTTGTGGTTCATTATTCCCATTGATGAGCACAGTTCTGGCCTCTAATTGGTGAATTAAGATATGTCATAAGGCCAGTGTTATAGTATTAGGTTGGTGCAAAAGTAATTGTGGTTGTTGCAATTTTTAACCTTTTAAACCGCAGTTACTTTTGCATGATCTAAGACTCAAGACTGGATCCCTTGCTTCAACTGTGTTCCAAATTTTAGTTTTTGTTGCTAGAGAGAAAGCAAGATACTGTGTTACCTGAATCAGATCAGTTGGGTTTTGACTGGTAATTCCCTCTGTGTGTTCTTTTCTGTAGAACTTGACAAATGATTAATAAACATGACATATTCTTGTCTTGCATATGTTTCTTTGGGAAAATTCCTGAAGTTAGTTGGCTGCATGGTTGACTACTTAGTTGATATCTGAGCATGGAAAAGAAACTTTAACATGAGGGCTGATCATTTGAAAGATTTACTTGTAAACATTCTGAGACTACAATGACCCACTGATGGGAATAATTATAGCCTTCAACTGTAATTATTCAGATTACACTTGTCAAAGCTTGTTGTCTTTAGGAACCTGCATTTCAATAGAAGAACAAACTTTTTTTTTTTTTAAAAAAAAAGCTTTATTGAGATATAATTCATATACAATTCACCCATTTAAGGTGTATAATTCAATGGATTTTAGTATAGGCACAGAACAACCATTATCACAGTCAACTATAGAACATTTTCACCTCAGTAAGAAACTGAGAAACTTTTGCACCCCACTCCAGCCCTAAGCAACCACTCATCTACTTTCTCTATACTTTTCCCTACTGTAGACTTTCATATGAATGGAATCACATAATATGTAGTCTTTTGTGACTTGCTTTTTTCAGTTACCCTAATGTTTTCAAGATTCATCTATGCCCCACCTTGTATCAGTACTTCATTTTTAAAAAGATTTTTATTAAAATACAGCTAACATACAACATTATATTAGTTTCTGTGTACACCATAGTTATTCAACATTTATAGACCTAAAGAAGTGATCACCATGGTAAGTCCAGCAACCATCTGACACTGTACCACATGATCACAATATTATTGACTATATTCCCTATGCTGTCCATTGCATCCCCATGACTTGTTTGTTTTATACCTGGAAATTTGGACCTCTTATTCCCCATCCCTGTTTTTAAATTTATCAATTACAGTTGACATTCAGTATTAGTTTATATTAATTTCAGGTGTACAGCATAGTGGTCAGACATTTATATAATTTAAGAAGTGATCCCCCTGACTAGTCTAGTACCCACCTGGCACTACACATAGTTATTACCATATTATTCACTACATTTCCTATGCTTTACTTTACATCCCCATGACTATTTTGTTTAACTACCAATTTGTACTTCTTAACACCGTCATTTTTTTTGCTCTGTTCACCAAGCCCCTCCCATCTATCACCTCAACAAATCTAGTCCCCATCTGACACCATAGATAACTGTTCCAATATTATTGACTCTATTCCTCATGCTATACCCTACATCCCCATGATAATTGTGTAACAACCAATTTGTACTTCTTAATCCCTTCCCCTTTTTCACTCACCCTCAACTCCCCTCCCATCTGGCAACTATCAGTATGTTCTCTGTATCTAATCTATCAGTTTCGGTTTTGTTTGTTTATTTTGTTCTTTAGATTCCACATATAAGTGAAATCACATTGCATCTGTCTTTCTCTGTCTTACACTCCACTCAGCATAGCACCCTCTAGGTCCATCTATGCCTCCGCAAATGGCAAGAACCCATTCCTTTCCCTGGCCGAGCAATATTCCACTGTATGTACAGAGGGTGCCAAACAAATGTGTACACATTTTAAGAAAGGAAAAAACTATTAAAATGGTAATATTCACTATATACCGATAACAAAAGATGAATACAAGTCACGTTTGACTTCTGCAATTACAAGAGGTGCTCAAAGTTGTTACCATCAGCATCCAGACATTTCTAGTTATGGCAAACTACTGCCTGAGCAACACTGACTAAAGTGTCCACTTGTATATCTATTTTTGGCAGCCCTGGAATGTAACACCCCCTTTTTATCCATTCTTCCATTGACAGACACCCAGGCTGCCTCCACATCTTGGCCATTGTAAACAATGCTGCAATGAACATATGGATGCACACGTCCCCTTGAAGTAGCGTTTCATTTTCTTCAGATAAATACTCTGAAGTGGGATTACTGGGTCCTCCATTGTCTCTTGTTGTAGCCTTTGTTTTAAAATTTATTTTGTCTGGTATAAGTATTGCTACCCCAGCTTTCTTTTTTCGTTTTGTTTTGTTTCCATTTTCATGAAATATCTTTTTCCATCCCTTTACTTTCTGTCTGTGTGTGTCGTTCACTCTGAAGTGAGTCTCTTGTAGGCAGCATATGTAAGGGTTTTTTCTTATCCATTCAGCCCTCCTATGTCTTTTGAATGCAGCATTTAATCCATTTACATTGAAAGTAATTGTTGATAGGTATATAGCTATCGCCATTTTATTATTCATAATTTGATTTTTTTTTTTTTTTTTGGTCTTAAAGAAGTCCCTCTAACATTCCTTGCAATTTTGGTTTGGTGGTGAGTAACTGCTTTAGCTTTTTCTTGTCTGGGAAGCATTTTTTTTTTTTTTTAAATACAGAATATATTTATTAATTTATTTTCCCATAAAGATAATATACTTTGTATTTAGAGAAAGAAAAAGATTAGTTGTTGGGACTTGCTTTTGGAGAATGATCAATAAGCTCCTTAATCGATGGTTGAATACTGATACCAGGGACCATTGCCTCTTGCACGCATTAATATCTGTACTTCCAGCTCCTTTAACAGCATTTCAGCCTTTTTAGCTTCAATTTGTTCTTTCATAATTCTCTTCAGGACTATCAGAGAAAGTTTGGGCAATCCTTCTTGATATAGGATACTTGAAATATTTCCAGTGTTCTGGGGTATAGCCTTCTGGAATTTCTGCTAACTCAGCTTCACTAATGAATATATCTTCACCAAAGTTATGCCAATTGCTACTGGAACCCCAGTCAACAAAATGTATAAGTTCATTAAACTCAAAAACCGCTTGTCATAGAATCCAGAAGATTTGGTGATAAGCAGTCTTTTCACATGGTCTCTACTGTGTTGCACAGGAGTGATTGTCTTTGGAAAACCTCGCATGAGGAAGCCCCTGAATACAAGTTGAGTGCCAAGGCAGAGGCCAGACAGAGTGGCCACCATATTGACTGACGCCCGCTGCAGTAAACTCATGGATGCCATGGCTACTACAGCAATAGGAAGAGCCTGGAGGAGTAATGGGAGCCGAGAGAGCCAATTTACCAATGAGAGCCAAGGTGGAAGGTGGCCATGTTGAGTGAGGGCTTGGGAAGCTCTTATCTGTCCTTCAATTCTAAATGATAGATTTGCTGGGTAGAATAATCTTGCTTGTAAGTCCTAACTTGTCATCATGTTGAACATTTTGTGCCAATCACTTCTGGCCTGCAAAGTTTCTGTTGAGATATCAGCTGACAATCTTAAGGGAGCTCCCTTAAAAGTTACTAGTTGCCTTTCTCTTGCTGCTTTTAGGATTCTCTCTTTGTCTTTAACCTTTGCCATTTTAATTATAATGTGTCTTGCTGTGTGCCTGTTTGGGTGCATCTTGTTTGCACTTCCTGGACTTGTATGTCTGTTTCCTTTGCTAGGTTAGGAAAGTTTTCAATCACTAGTTCTTCAAATAGATACTCCCTTGCTTTCTTTCTTCTCCTTCTGGTACCTCTGTGATGCGAATGTTGTTATGCTTGATTTGTCCTAGAGGACTCTTAAACTATCCTCATTTTTTGGGGGATTCTTTTCTCTTTTTGCTGTTCTGATTGGGTGTTTTCTGCTACCTTATCTTCCAAATTGCTGATTCGGTCCTCTGCTTCATCTAGCCTGCTGGTGATTCTTTCTAGTGCATTCTTCATTTCATTTATTGTATTCTTCACTTCTGAGTGGTTCTTTTTTATGGTTTTTATGTCTTTTTCAATGCTTGCTATCAATGCTTTGTTGAAGTTCTCTAAGTTCCTTGAATATCCTTATAACCATTGTTTTGAATTCTGTATCTGGTAGGTTGCCTGCCTCTTTTTCATTTAGTTCTTATTTCTGGAACTTTCTCCTGGTATTTCATTTGGGGGTGTATTTCTTTGTTTTCTCATTTTTGGTTGCCTCTCTGTTCGTTTCTATGTATTAGGTAGATTTGTTATGTCTCCCAGTCTTGGTCTTATATAGTAGGTACCCTGTGGAAACCTGGCACAATCTCCCTGGTTACCTGTTCCAGATGCTCTAGGAGTGTCCCTTGTGTGGGTTTTGTGTGCCCTCCTATTATAGTTGAGCCTTGGTTGCTATTGTCATGTCAGTGGGTGGGATTGACCCTGAGGCTGATAGGCTGTGGGGTTTGGCCATGTCCACAGCTTACAGGCTGCTGTATGGGGATCTTGCCCCACTGAGTGGGATTCATGCCAGTGGGCTCTGGTACCTGTTGAGACCGTCCTTTGGGTGTGCCACTTGTGGGGCTAACTGGGTGGTGCTCTGCTGTGGTTTGAAGCCAACCTCCAAGTATGTTGGTTCTGGGACCTCTTGCAAGGGACTCCAGTGTAGGTCCAGGTCACCTACGGCACGTCACTGGCTGGAGACTATCTGGTAGGAGCTACAAAGTGATCCGTGGTTGTTCACTGCTTGTGTTAACCCTGAGGTGCATGTGAACTGAGGTCATCTGCCACCAGTACCAGGCCTGGGGGCTCCACAAAAAACCAGGACAACCCGAGGCCTGCTGACACCTGCCAGCTCTCTTTAAGTTTCAGCCCCTGATAAAGCCTCATACAAGTTGGGTGAGGCAGGGTCTCAGGGAGTCACTAGAGTGGGAAGAATTGTGGTCACCAGGTAATGTAGACTCTGATTTGGTGCCAGTGCTGAGCCTAGAGCTACTCAGCAAAAGTCTCAGAGTATACTGAGGCCATCTTCCACCTGCCTGGGTCCTGTGGACTCTGATAGTTTTTCAAAAAAGAGTGCAATGCAATGCAAGCAGGGCTGGCTGGTCTTGGAGAAAGTACCTCAGGTGTTGGGCATGTTGGGTGGGGCAGGGTCCCAATGAGTCAGTAGGGTGGAGCTGTGGAACTCACCAGGCCAATCAGATTCAGGTTTGGCCTGTGAGGGAGGGCTCAACATAGGAAAGATGGCACCTGCCTGCTGGTTGCATGGGAGAAGGACCCCACATAGGGAGAATGGTGACTGTCCTCCAGTCCTTGCTCACACACCTCGGTATGCTCCCTGTATGCCTTTGACACCCCCCGAGTTACTGTGTCTCTGCTGGTGAGTGCTTGCGAGTAAGAGAGTCTGTGTACGGTCTGTTTAAGAAGACGTTTGGGTTTCCTGCAGCCTTTGGTCCCACCCGAATGGTTGGAATCCCCACTGTTTTTTAGAGCCAGATGTTGTGGGGTTTCCTCTTCCTGGCACCAGTACTCCGGTGTGGGGCTGGGGTCTCTCATTCCTCTGGGGGGAACCTTCATGGCCGAGATAGCCTTCCCTGTTCTCAACCACCACACTGAGGTTTGGGGCCAGCCTGTTTTGTGTCTCCACCCTCCTACCAGTCTCGACATGGCTTCTTCTTTAGATCCTTAGTTATAAAACTTCTGTTCAGCCAGACTTCAGATGGTTCTCCACGTTGACCTATAATTTAGTTGTAATTTTAATGTGTTCAGGGAAGGAAGCAGACATAGATAGTGTTTATCTACTCTGCCATCTTGGATTTCCTCTCCAGAAGAACAAACTTTTATGACTTGATACCAGGGTGATATGCTAGAAAGAGTTCTAGAGGGGGAGTCAGGAGGCCAGACTCAGTCATTAGCTTGCAGCAGAACCTTGGGTAAGTCACCTAATCTTTTTGAGACTTAGTGACATCATCTCAATGATGGAAAGTTGGCTTTCAGATTCTCTGGGGTCCCTTTTAAGACCGTGATCATTTCAGTGGTAGGAGCCCTTAAATTTGTTCTATGGAGCGAGAAGGCCTCTGGTGGTGTCTGCCCCTCTTCACTCCCTTGGCACCCCCATTAAAGGGAGTATGCATGTATGAGTATATGCTTTTAGAATGCAGGAGGTGCCAAGGGATTTTCACACTAGTAGGTGGTGGTATTTCCTCTTCATCCAATTTGAATTCAGTGGATCCAACATATTTTTTTTCTGGCTTTTTACTCTGCCAGGTTACCTCTCCAGTGCTTTCTAGTATGTTGATCCAAATACTGTCATCTTTCTTCTTTTCTGTCAGTACACTCTAAGGCTAAGATAAATTGTGTAAAGAGACACATTTTTAAATGGTTTTAAACTTTGCATATGTTTAAATGGGTTTTATTAGGAGAAATATGCCTGAACTTTTGCATTGTTAGAAAGTCATGGTTCTGCTAACGCCACCAGCTCAGTGGCTTTGGTAGAAGCAAGGTAGGAATCAACTAACTCTCTACGTAGTGGAATAAGACACCTTTAACCCAGGGCGAAGGAGGGAAGGGACAAGCAGGGAGGAAGAGCAGGACTATATGTACCACAGGCTAAAAGTGTATATGTTCCACTTAGATTCTTGAATCTATTTTAAATATGTGCTCAAGTGACACTCACTTTCTAATATCTCCTAGGAACCAGTCTTGTAGATTAAATTCTCTCGTCTTAATAAAGGTCATAGTCCTAGAAACATGATATTTCATTAAGGATTCGCCCTGCTGCCTGGAAGGTCAAGGTCCGAAAGAGAGTCAAGTCTACCATCTAGTGGCATCTGCCACAAACGACAGACATAGGATCCCTGGGAGCCAAAGGTGGTTCTTGCAGGATGTGTCCGGCTGCTGCAACAACCCGCATTTTGCTGCATCTCAGTTTTCAAGGCTGAGATGCTGGAGAAACTCTTCTTAATAAATTTCCATAATTAAATGGGAGGACAGTTGTCTGTTCAATGTTGCTGAGGCTACAAAAAATACAAAGTTGCATGATGCCATGGGTCTATCTGGTGATTGCTTCCGAGAAGTCCTGGGTGGGTGGGATTAAGTGCCAGTGTAGACATCCATAGTTATTTGAGATAAGTTTGGGTTTCAAGGTGACCTGGCATGACTGTGGCTTTGTGGACAGGATCAGACATTTCCAGGGAGTCCATTTGGTGTATCATGACTTGGGAGGTACTGTCAGCACGCAGATTGTACTATTCTGGTGAAATTGTTAAGGAAAACTATTGTTTAAGCAAGTTGGCTGAGAGATGAAAGGTTCCCACACAATGTGTTAGCTGATGTGAGGTTATCATGGGAGAGGATTGGCATAGATTCTACATTGCAACTAAAACTTGCTGAACTCTTGCTGGCCAATTTTGTTTACCAGCCTGATTAAGGGGACACAGAGAAAGACATGATGACAGTTAAGGCAAAGTTGACTGAGAATCTATCTGGAGATTTACAAATATAATGTGAAATAACTCTATTAGCCTTATGACTAAATTTGACAGCTACTGATATTACAATATTATGACAGATTAAAATAATTTCAAATTGCATTAAAAATGTACTCCTTAAGGTGAATTGGGCACTTCAAGCAACACTGGATGTAAAAATTGTTTTATTTTTCTGGAAAGCAATTAGACAATAGGGAGCAAGAACCTTAACATTTTTGACTCTTTTGTACCCCTTTTAGGAGTTTGTCCATAGCAAGTAGTTGGAAATTTGAACAAAATATTTTAAACAGAGATAGTTAATCATAACATTATTTACAATAGTCCCAAACTGGAAAATACCTAAATGTCAAATTAATAGGATAATGAGAATGTCTAAATAATGGCATAGCTCTGTGATACTTTTTAAAAATTTAAGGCATAATTGACATATAATATTGTATTAGTTTCAGGTGTACAGCACAATGGTTTGATATTTGTATACACTGTGTAATGACCAAACAATAAGTCTAGTTCTGATCGATTTTTGCATAGCTTTTGTAAAAGACATTTTAAAAGGCAGCTTTATGCTCATGATGTTAAATGAAAAGAAAAAAAAAAAAAAACCAAAACGATAAATTGAACCAGTGTTATAATGACAATTAGGTTAAAGCGCACAGAATAACATTGGAAGGAAATATACTGTATCCCTTGACAGAATGGCATTACAAACAATTGGACCCTATGCTTTTAAATTATTTAAAAATTTTGGCTTTATTTGCAGTGTGTCTGTACACATTTGATTGTGATTCAGAGGGAATTGATAAGGTGCTGGAAGGACGTTTCTCCCTAACACGTTGGTGTGACTGGGATTTCCATGATGAAAGTCACTTGTTTTGATTAAGGTAGCAGGGATGCCCAGAAGGTCCATATCCAGACTGTCCGGTGGTGATGTGGCAGTAAGCCAACCACAGCTGTTACTGCCCTAGCAGGGTTTGTTCTCTAGCTGAGTGGTGTCGGGAGGCAGGCTGAGTGGGATCTGCAGCTGTGGGCAGGCTGCAGAAGGCAGTCTCGAGCAAGATTTCATGGTAGGTGGTTACAGTGGGGCCTGGGGGTCCGTGAACAAACACTGGCAGTGGGTGAGGGAGGGTCGGGATGAGATGCCAGTGCACAGTGTCTCTGGGGTTTGCCTCTGTCGGTTTATTTGAATTTCTACCTGCTCCTGGCCTTCAGGCCAGGTCAAGCTGGCCCAGATTTCTGTCTTCCATGGAGCATTCCAGAGGCCACTGTGCTGCCGCACCCCAGGACTCCAGCTCTTCGTACTCAGGTGGGGGCCCTTTCCTGCCTCAGACCCTTTGTACGTGCAGTTCCCCCAGAAAACTCCTCTTTCCGTGTCTCTGCCTGTGGCCGGCTTCCCTGTATCCTTTGATATCCATTAACTTTCACCTCCTGAAAGAGTCCTCCTCTGACCACCTCATACTGGTCTTAGCCTCCTGCTTGCTTCCTTCCCAGTTCTTGTCTTGCCTTAAATTACACGTTGTTTCCTGTCTGACCACACCCCAGAGAGCCCATGGGCATGGTCACCGTGTCTACTGGGTTCCCAGTTGTTTGCTCTGTTTCCGGTACAGCGTCTGGCACCTGGAGTTGCTCAGTGACCATTTGTTGAATAAAATAAGTCATGAATGAATGAATGAAGAACATGGAACCTGACTTTTACATTTACAATCACTGAAAAGAATGGAAAAGTGTTCACTATGGAGTATATTTTATTTGCTAGATTCTCTGTACAAACAGTTTATTGATTCCTCTTTGGTGATGGTAATAATGATGGTGACACGACCTTTAGCATTTATCGGACAGGCATGGCTGGATCGGCACTGTCCTGTGTAGTTTACATGCCTTTTTTTGTTTAATTTTCCCAAAACAACATTCAGAGCATTTCTATGGAGGTAACGATGATACTCTGCCTTTGAAATAGCTGTATTAAATACTGTTCTCATCATATTTTTGCCCAACTTTGTATCATTCATTTAGTGGTTGGCTCCAACTTCAAATTCAGGGTATGATAGAAAAAGAAATGACGGCTGATACTGTCAAGTATTCATTTGCATACTTTATTTAGACAGAATAGTTTTAATAATTCTAAAACTTTTAAATAGCTGTTGAATTGCAGTTGGCATTGTTTTGCCAATGGATCCTTTATCCTTCATTCTCTTCAGAGCTGTGGGTTGCTAAGCAACAGAAGACCAGAGTCCTCTAAACTTGTGTTATTATTATACAAGCACAGTCCCAGTGGATAGGAAAAAGTCAACAAAGATAAAAACGTGCCCCAGAATGATTATAATAATTCAGTGATTATCCAGATTGCTTTCAAGAGAATCACATTGATTCTAAACCATATGCTCAGTATCTTTATTTTTACTAGGTCAGGAGAACAGCTTTCATCTAAATCATCTTTAACTGTGGATTCTCATTATAATTCCTCAGAAAGTAAATTTTTAAAAATTAGTTTCAGTTGGAAAATAGCCCATGCTACTTTGATTTGTGATGAACTGTGGGCTGTAAGTGGGTCATATTTGTGAAGACCAGATTTGATAGGAATTTTTTTTTTTTAACTGCAGATTGTGGCCCAGAAAAATGAGCTCAGGTGGCAGTACGCTTGGAGTTAGACAAGTCCCAGTGCAATTTTGTCTCTCTCTGGGCATCTTTGGGCAGATTTCTTAGCTTCTCAGCCTCAGTTTTCTTGTCTGTAAAATGGAGCAACAATAGCATCTCCCTTGTAGAAGATGCTCCTTAAATAGATAAGATCGGAGAGGGAGGGTGTTGTCAGGTAACGTAATCTTTGTATATTGTAGTCAGACTTTCCATTTTATCCTAAGGACACTGAGGAACTTTTGGAGTATTTCTAGAGATCTCTTTTACCCCCCGACTCCCACTGACGAATGGGGGATCCTTTGGGTCCTGGAGCTCATTGACCTGGGGCTCATTTGGTTATCTAGTGTTGAGAAACAAATTACCCCAAAATGTAATAGTTTAAGCCAATAACCATTTTATTTATTTGCTCATGAATCTGTAATTCAGTCAGGGCTAAAGGGGCTCCATGGGATGCATCAGCTGAGATGCTGTGATTGGGCTGGAAGACACCCACTTCCAGGGTGGCGTGACTGGTATAAAAGGTGTGGTGGGGCTGGCTTTTCGTTGGAAGCTCCAGTCAAGGCTGTAGGCCCGGACCTCCATTTTCTTCCACATGATTTCTCTGTGTGGCTAGATCGGACTTCTCACATGGTCTCAGGGTACGTGAACATTTTGCATGGCAGCTGGCTTTCCCCAGAGCAGAAAAGCAGAAGCTTCCAGAGCTTCTTAAAGCATAAGCCCAGAACTGGCACAATGTCATTTCCACCACATTCTGTAGGGCAGGGCAGGGCAGAGCTCCAGTCCAGATTCAAGAGGAGGGGTCTACACAAGGGCTTGAATATGGGAGGTGTGGTTCACTGGGTGCCCCCAAAGGAACAGTTCACCAAAACCTTCACATTACCAGAGTTCAACGTCCCAGGCTCCGGGCATTAAATATCCCTTATTCCACCCCACCACATATATATGGTAGCAATTAAAAATCGTACTATGCATTCATTGCAAAATGTCTCTGGGTGAGAACCACTGATAATATATACAAAGGACTGAGGATGGGCAGTGTGGTTGTAAAGGGTACTTAGCAGAGCGCCTGGCACAGGGTGAGTGCCCATACATGCTGTGTCACCATCATCATTGTCACCATCATCACCATCATCACCATCACCATCACCATCATCACCACCACCACCACCACCATCAAGAATATAGCTTTTCTGGACTGACCTGATAACTCATTTATTTTCCTTTCCTTTAGTTTCCTTTCCTGTCCTTATTTCTTTAGGAAAATGTACTTTGATTTCTAAACAACTGACTTAACAAAATTTTAAACACAGTCAATTTGCAAATTGAGGAAAAGGTAGACTTCTTTAGCTTGCATTTTCTTTGGCATTCATAATTTATGGGTTTTATAATTTCTTGGTGAATGCTGGATAACATTTAATGATATAAGATCTAATTAGTGGAGAGACAGCAAAATGTTGAGGTTAAGAATACCACTCTGGAATTCAGACTTCAGAATTGCTTCCAGTGGCACAAGCCTCAGTTTCCTCATCCATAAAATGGGGGTCACAATATACACCCGGTAGGATGTTAAATAAATTATGTGTAAAAATCACTAACTGGACCACCTTGCACATAGTAGGTATTCAGGTGTTGAAGCCATTGTCATCAGTCTAGATTTTTTTTTTGTATCTGTTCACCTATGATGAGTCAAATTTCATGGTATAACATCTTACAATTAAGATGTTAAATAATTATCTACCTCACCAAATAAATTTGTTTTCCTGGTGTGTCTGGAAATTATTGTTCACCTTTGCAGTTTTGTGGTCCAGTCTTATGGACTGGACCATAATGTTTGCTTAAAAGCAATAACATTTCCTGCCACTCGCCCATCCTGGTGGATAACCAGGGTCTTGACTTTTCATTGGAGTTGATGTTTATTATCGTCACCCTCTGGATCCTTTGTTTTCTTCAATATCTTGCGTTGGGATGAAAGTGACAGATATAACTTTTAAAATGCCACTTGCTTAGCTGATTACATCAGTAAGAAGTATTAAGAAAGAAGAATAGGAGACTCTTTTTTTAAAAAGATTTTATTGGGGAAGGGGAATAGGACTTTATTGGGGAACAGTATGTACTTCCAGGACTTTTTTCCAAGTCAAGTTGTTGTCCTTTCAATCTTAGTTGTGGAAGGTGCCGTTCAGTTTCAAGTTGTTGTCCTTTCAGTCTTAGTCGTGGAGGGCGCAGCTCAGCTCCAGGTCCAGTTGCCGTTACTAGTTGCAGGGGGCGCAGCCCACCATCCCTTGCGGGACTCGAGGAATCAAACTGGCAACCTTGTGGTTGAGAGCCCACTGGCCCATGTGGGAATCGAACCGGCAGCCTTCAGAGTTAGGAGCATGGAACTCTAACCGCCTGAGCCACCGGGCTGGCCCAAGAATAGTAGACTCTTAATGAGTATTTTAATAATCTCAGTGAAATATTTGACTACAGTAAGATAAGAAAACTAAAGTTGCCTTTAGTTATAGTAATTACAATATATTGAGTTTTATGCCAAAGTTCTTAGGAGCTGAATAATTCTAACCAAGTTTTAATTTAAAAAGTCTTTGTATAAGTTTTCGTAGGAAATTTCAGTCTGTAGTCTGCTGAATTTTATACTGGGTTTGGCGGAGAGTGCGGGATATACTTGTAAACTAGTCTTGAAATATGTTCTCACCTGTTCAAATGTCGTTATGATTCTAAATGCAGTGTAGCCTTCAACTGTGACCTTTAGATTTGAAATTGTTGGAACTCTCTCTTCCCTTCTCAGGTGCCATCTCCCCACCCCTTATCTTGCTTACATTTTGAGTGATTTCTGTTCCCCTTTAATATAGTTTTCTCTGGAATATGTGCGTAGCGTCTGGCACTCTCTCGTGCCTGTTTCTAATTTCTTGAGATGACATTTACAAAACTAAAAAAAATATAAATGTATTAGATGATGCACGATTTTTAGTGTTGGTGTAATATTCCATATCCTACTTAATGAACTCCCCTGAATTTGAATGAGGATTTGGGTTAAGGATCCACAAATTTTGAAAGAATAGTGTTTCCTCTAGGAAACCTTGTTAAATCTTTCTCATTCCCCTCAGATGGTGTTGCATGTTTCCCCAGGACACAGGAACTGAGCTGGGTAACTGTAGTAAAGGATGTCGAATTTACTTTAAAAAATGACTGAAAATGTTGGTGATGGTTTTTGGTCTTACTAGGAAGGAATTTAGTATTTAAGGGAAACTATAAATCACATTCTACAGCATACCTGATTTTGTGAGTTTGGATGCTTTCTTCTAGGTCGGGGCCAAACTCCTTTTTCTAGCACATAACGACTTAAGGGAGTAACGGCAGGGTTGATAAAGAGGGACCTTGATCTATCATTTTACCCCTTACAGGGGCTAGCTGGGAGTCAGTGGCTCATCTCTGGTTATTATTAGTTACCAGGTGCATCAGTC
Organism: Rhinolophus ferrumequinum; assembly: GCF_004115265.2. NCBI lineage: Eukaryota > Metazoa > Chordata > Mammalia > Chiroptera > Rhinolophidae > Rhinolophus > Rhinolophus ferrumequinum. The sequence goes on from NC_046291.1 coordinate 8,283,717, forward strand.
TATTATTATACTTGGGATGTTTGGGATCCATGACTTAGTGTTAGAACATGGGGGTGGTCTGTTGTCTCTCAAGTGGTCTATCTTTGTCTAGGTCATTTTCCTCTTACAGGTTTATCGGTGGTTTTCTGCAGCTGGCTTGCACTAGTCTGTGAGAGCTGATGGTTAATTTTCAGGAATTTTGCAAGTCACTTGATGTCATGTGGTAACTTGAAATCCGCCATGGTAAGAGTAAGAGTGTTTGTACCATAGAAATTAGCAGAGGCTACAAACCAGAGCTCCTTCCATTCCAGAGAACTGGCTGTTAAGCTTCTGCCAGCACACTTCTACATCTACCTCTCCCTTGCGGACAGTATCACATTGTGGCTTAGCGTTTTCTTCACGTCCTTGGTAACTGCTTGATTTCCCCACTCCCCGCCGGCCAAAGCTAGTCTGTTCAAGGTGGTCTTCATGACTGTATCCTTAGGTGCTAGCAGGGTGCCCTAGTGCACAGCAGGGGTTAGATGGATATTCACTGGTTCAATATATGCATGTCTTTTGGAACTGTTCCCTGTTCTCTGTACATTCTCCGGATTGGACACTTGTTGAAAGGGGAACTTATGGGACCACTACTTTCAAGAGAAATGATACTGCTGAGAAAGGTCAGTTGTATGAAAAGTCAATTCTTAGCTTTGTCAAACAGCTTAAAAATAAGTGAATCCTCTGATTCTTTAATTTTGCAGGTGCTAACCCATGGTTCTGATCAAAAGGGCACGTAGAGCTTTCTTGATTGCCTTTGGTGGGAAGTTCCAGGCTGTAGGGTGTCGTCATGTTGGTCATTCCAGTGTGGGGACCAGCCCATCGGAGTCTGCACTGAGTGATACCCACACTTCTGAGGAAGGACACGGAATTAGCAACTGTGTGGGCATTTGGGGGTCGTTGGTTCTTCTCTGGTTACTAATGACCAATTACCAGGTGAATCGGTCTGCACCAACAAGAGTGCCGTCCATGGTCTCTTAAACCCAGGAGATGGCAGGTGGGGACCCCAAGAGATGCACCATGGGAGGGAAGCCTTCTTCCCTGATGCAGCTTTACAGGTTCCTTACGGAGCCTTCTCTTTCTGAGAAGCCATCCATGACTCAGTGGCATATGCATGCATCCAGACTCTTTCTGCACCCCTTTCTCTTACGTACCTGGGACCATATCTTGAGACAAATGAGTTTCATACTGTTATGACTCTTTGTGAACTTTTGACTTCCTTTCATTCGTCTTATACTTTGAGTTGCAGAAGGTATTCACCCCCTTATTGTAGTATTTTAGGATTTGGTGAATGAATCCAGAATTATTACTTCATGTTTGTGTCACTTTGAATCAGATGCCTTCTGGTTCTTTGAAGTTGGGGGAGACCTAACCTTTACAGCATTTTTCCAGATGAGTCAGATGGCTTTCACTGGAAACAATTCCATGCAGTTGCAGACCATAACCCTCGGAAGTGGAGGTGAATCACCCGCTTTTTTATGTGAGAGGGCTGAGGCATTTTGTGCTCCTGCAGAATGGGGGAATTGGCCTCAAGTTTATGTGAACGCTGTTGGGACACATGGCCAACATACTTACTTGCCATGTAATGAAACTCAGTTTAGAGTGAATGATAGGTGGGCAAGCAAACACAGAAAAGGCAAAAGTGTTAGGTTGGTGCAAAAGTAATTGCGGTTTTTGCAATTTTTTTTTTTTAACCCTTTAAACCTCAGTTACTTTCGCACCGACCTAATAAATGTGAGGACTGAATTGCAAGATGTTATCAGATACCACATGGACCGTTAGACACGTGGAAAGAGGCATCGTGGTTTCTGCTGAACTCAGCATTTCTGCTGAGATGAACAAGTGGATGATACAGTGCTGTCGGTGAAGAACCCATTACCTCTCTTGACACTACTTTTTTTAATGGTCAGACTTTGCTAGGAGCTATGGCAAATGATTGTAACTCTCTTTTCAATCTAAAAAAATAGAGTAGGATAGGATAGTCGAGAGAGAGAGAGATGTTCCCAACATAAAGTTTGTGCTAATGAACTTGAACAGCTATGTAGTTCTTTTATAATAATATTTTCATATTAACTGTGTTTAAAAATATCATTTAGTACATTTTACAACTACTCATGCTCCTCCTTCTCCCCTTACATACCTTACTATTTAGAAAAAAGGTGAAGATTAGCTCTTGGACTATATAGAGAAATTGTGGTTTAAGGTGCCTTGGATCTTTAAATATCATTTAAAGATTTCTTTCTCTCTTTTCTCCTTTAATATTCTTGTTTGGGAATAAACTGCAGGCAGGTTCTTTGTAGCTGGTGTGCAGACAAAGACATAACCCATTGTGTAAAGGACCTCTTTGAGGAGTGCGGGCAGGCGACTATACCAGAAGGGGGCGGTTCTCACATGTGGTGCATTTTTCTCATGCCATGCATATGATGTCAGGCCCAAATCCTCAGAGGCTCTGTAAGGAACCTTCTGGAACCTGGAAAGCACTCACCTTCACTTGAGAACATGCAGTATCGTCTCTTGTGCTGTAGGTCCATCTTGGAAGAGATATAGATGCATTTCTGTGTCATCTGCCATCAGACACATTTTATGGCCTTGTAACTGTGATCGTTGGTATCTTTCTGTCACTTCCCCCTTGTGTTGTGACTTCCCCACCTAGTGTTAACACGGAGCCCTTCTGTGGCGCTGTGCTGCCTGTAGGCACTGAAGTGTGTTGATGTCCTTTTCTTGCAAGGCTCTAAATTCCAGCGGGAATGGGGTCTGGCTTCGTGGGACGGAGGGGTCAACTCTATGTGAGATCGTGTAGGGAGCGGTGAGAGAATTTGACTCCTTGTGGTTGAACGTTTGTGACAAACACAGAGGCTGCATTTCAAAGACAAAATGAGATGGGTAGGATGGTGAGTCTAGAGAAAAGATGATATCGATGACCTTCAAGAAGAAGGTGAGGGTGAAGAAACCCCAGTGTCATGAGGCATGGAGGAACTGGATTAGGGCAGAGCCAGATCTCTATGTCACACTACATACCCAGTGGGCCAGCATGGCTGTGTCACAGGAAATCATGCTCAAGAAAGGGGAAGTGAGACTCAGCCCTGCACACCCGCCTGAGTCAAAGAGCAGGCGAACCTGTAGGCTGTGAATTATTGTAAACATGGCATCCTACACTGCATCAGGGTTGAGGGGAATGCGTAATGTGTCCTTTCATTTTACGCAGCTCTATGATCATGCATGAAATGGAGGGGCCACATTTCTGCCTGACAGTTTCAAGTCCATCCTGGCAGTGACTGCTGCAAAAAAAAAAGAAAGAAAAAAGAGACACAACCACACCTGCTGTCCCAGCCCCAGGGGGTGTCATCTGCAGACTTCCCCCAGTTCCTCATAATCATGCACACGAATGACTTGGAAAGCATTTGGAGCCATCGCAGGAGTTCTCCTTGGGGTCCACATGTCTGCAGGTGCTGTGCGAAAACAATTTTATTGTTCAGGGAGGAGGACTTTATTGAAGTGGCTGCAGATAGGGACGGGATGGTGACCTAAAATAACAATCCTTTATTGGAGCAAACACGAGCCACTCAAAAATCAGAGCAGCCTGAAAATGTAGGATTTAAAATATTAGCATCAAACCATTCAGCAGATTTAACTACGTGACTTTTTTTTCATGCTTGTTTAAACTCATTAAACTATCAGTTACCAAAGGTCAGATGTAATTTCAGAAGTATTTAATTCTCACAACAACCTATTGGAGCAGGTAAGTATACCCATTGAAGGAACCATGGCTCAGAAAGGTGAGGAACTCGCTTGGGGTCTCACAGTAGGTGCCTTTTAGCATCGGGGCTCAAGCCTGGACCTTCTGAGCTCAAGTTCAGAGCCCTTCAGCATTCACAGCGTAGTCAACTCCTTCAAACCGAAAGGGCACTGGTGGTTTAGGCCGTGTCTGTGACGGTACCAGTGAGGGTGGGACATGGGGACATGGGGACTTCACAGCAGCAGCAGCAGCATTACCGAAAGAGCCCTGCGATTCCTTCCCTTAGCAAGTCTCCTAAGATGTCCCTGAAGTCCCAGGGGGGCAGCCCCGGCAGTCAGGCTGACCCCTCCTGGGAGGGGGCGCGCACAGCTCACCAACACTCTGGACCTCCGCAGCCCATTTGCTGGCTGGGCACAGGCCCTGGAAGCCGAGTCCGGCCGTGTTACCCGCCCGCCACCGAGTCTATGGGAGAGGAAAGAGGAGAGGCAGCTGAAGCAGTGGCCAGAAGTACGGCCTGTTGCTCGTTTCCTCTTGGAAGTCTGAGCTGAGATGGCACAGGTAAAACTGGAGTGCCATCGCTTTGGGGAGGTAACAAGATGCTTCCCGGAGATTAGCCTAGAAGGACAGCTGAACAATGAGAGGTCAGGCCAACCTGTGTCCGCCAGTGATCCACGTTTGTCCGTCCTTTGTGCGTTGTGCAAACCTCTACCTCTGGCTATCTTCTGGACAGCAGTGAGGTGCAAACTTGACAGTTTGGGTAAGCTCCCTGTTCACCAGTTCTCTGAACTGAATCAAAGGGAGTGTGGGCTCAGGATCAGAGGTGACAGGGCACGGCAATTTGTGGGGTCGAGAGGGACAGAGAGTGGGCTTGCTGAAAAGAAGACAGGAAACAGAACTGGGTCCTCTTCAGCTCATACTGACGACAACTGCCACAATTCAGGAATTACCCCTCTGACTGGTCTTGTGAAACCAGCGTGGCTCCTTCAATAGGCTCTTTGACTTGTCCACAGGGGAGGAAGCTATCTTTGGTGGCCTGTGTTGTGTAGCATGGCATATTCCTGACTCTTCAGTGTACTTTCAAAATGGGGATTATTAGCAGGTAACCCTGGTTCTTCCTCCCCTTCAACATGAACGTGCACACACCGTGCCAGCCTCTGTGTCAGCACCTTCCAGATACGCTGCCTGTGTTTTGAACAGGGTAACAGGATCGACACCTTCTGGAACAGTATGATTTTTATATAAAGGATGACCTCCAAGGGCAGACGCCTACTGCTGAAATGAATGTCTTTTATTTCCTAGCTGGCTTCCCTTCGGGAGGGTACCTTTTAGCGCCCTGTTACCGTCCAGGTGGAGAGTGAAAGCAGAAGGCACCACGGGCGGTGTGCATTGCCTTAGATCTCAGTGTTTTGGAAATAGATACTATTTCTGGCTTCTTGACAAATAGTGGCCAAACAAAATTCAATATAGCGGGTGGACTGTACAGTCCATGAATGCAGGAACCCCGGGGGTTCCCCTCACCACTGAATCCAGCTACTGCCGTCACTATTGCAGCTCACGGTGATTTGTGGATAAATGAATGGTGACCTGATTAAGGCACAACTCTAGTGAACAGTCCCCAAGGAGAGCCAAGCACGAAGGTGGTAGAGGGATTTGTGCCACGTGTTAGTTCACAAGAGCAAGGGTTCTGGGCCAGTCTAGGTCATATCTAGAAACAGATGACCTTGTTGAGTTTTTATAATTTGAGAAGAGTTTAACAAAGGAACTATTTACACAGGAGCGGGCAGGGCAGAGAAAAACCAACAAAGGGTGCTGCAGTTCCCTGGGGCTAACAACCACCCCTTTTATTGCCCTAGCCCTGAAGGGGTAAGAGGACAGAGGGCCTGGTTCCTGCAACCTGGAGACAGGAGGTTATGTTAGAGCACAGGAGCAGAGACCTTCAGTGGAGGGGTGCAGCAAGGCTGGAGTGACCTGTGAGGGAGAGGTAGGGTGACAGAATCCTTTATCTCACTCTCCTCCGTCACTGCAGCCTCTGGCCAGTGTACCCATGGAACCCACTCAGAGGCAAGGGAGCCTGTGGGTGAGCCCACACGTGCCAGCCCCCAGGGATCAGGGCAGGTGGGGGAGATGCAGAGATGGCTTCCTGCACAGGCTGTCAGTTTGTGCCCAGCTCTCTTCTATCTTCCCCATGTTTGGCATTTGGTGCCTCAGTCTCTTCTAGTGTTGTGCTAAGCACTGCCCCCAGATTCTGAGCTAAGGTGTGGTGAGTGACAGGAGTTCCCCAAAGATTCTCCTTTGGGAACCACAGCGCCCCAAACTCGTGGCCAATAGGTGAAGGATAATTGGCAAATTGTTGGTAGTCCTGTGAGATGGTCTTTTCTGAAAGTGGCTGCAACAATATTTCCAGTCCCACAGATCCTTCTAGAAACTTGCCACTCTTCCACTGAGAGGTGAGTCTTTGTCCCTTTGCCTTTAAACATGGGGCAAGCCTTGTGACTGCTTCTGTGAATGTCATGGAATATGAAAATGTCAAGGCATGACCTCTGAGACTAAGTTGGAAGAGGTGATAATAACTTCCACCTCTCCCTCAATCTTAATCTCTCTCTCTCTCTGTCTCTCTCTCTGTCTCTCTCTGTCTCTCTCTGTCTCTCTCTCTCTCTCTCTCTCTCTCCATGCACCTTTGGAGACCTTAACTGCCATCTAAAAAGCCTGACTTCTTTTGAGGCTGCCATGCTGAAAAGATCACATGCAGATAGAGAGAGATGCCCGAGGACTCAGCTGTCCCGGCCCCCAGATACTGGAATCTTCTGGCTCCACCTGCCTCAGACATGAGACTGAAGGAGGCTGCATGTGATTCTAGCCCTGACTTTGACTGCTCACCCTCTAATGCCATGGAGCCCAGACGAGCCATTCCTGCCGAGCCTTACCCAAATAATAGATTCACGGGCAGAATCAATATTGTCATTACTTTAAGCCTCTACGGTTTGGCACGGTTTGTTACACAGAAATAGATAACAGAAAGAGTAGTCTAAGAAGCTGCTGGTTAAAGTTTTGATCTCCTTTTCTTTTATCCTAATGCATTTCTGTAAATTTGCCCTACTCTCCTCCCATACGCTAGAGAACTTCAAAGGACAATAACATAATTTTGCAGCATTTCTATGTGCCAGGCTCTCTCCTCAGTGCCTTCTCTCTGTTGTATCATACGCATTCTCACAGCTCCAAGAGGTGTCCTGCTACTGCCTCCTCAAGTAGCAGACAAGGAAGCTGATGTAGAAAAGTTATTATCTAGCCAGATCTGACCCGGCAACTTAACCCCAGAGTCTGTCCATTCATTTCTCGAATGTAAAAGTCGTAAAAAGCTGAATCTCCACGAAGCCTGGAGACTGTAGCTATTCAGTCAGCATGTATTTATTGAGCTCCCATAAATTGCAGAAACTACTCTTGTTGGTGGGCATAGGGTAGTGAACAAAACAGACAAGATTCCTGCTCTCTCAGAGCTTGTATTCTAATTTGGGGGAGATGGATAATTAACAAGTAAATAAACAAGAAAATAGCCTGTAGTGAGAAGCGCCATGCAGAGAATTAAATGAAGTGACAACATTGGAGGTGACTGGTTGGCTACATTGGGTAAAAGACAACACTTAACCTGAGGTGTGAGTTTTAAGAAGCCAGAGATAAGAGCTTTGGAAAGATGGCTCACAGTATGGGGAACAGCTTTGGTGGTCTTATATGAGAACAAGCTTGGCATGGTTACGTACTCAAAGGAAAGCCAGAATGGCTGGAGTAGAGTGGATGGCAGGCAGATTTGAGTCACACCTGGAGCTCTTCGTGAGTGATGGTTGTTTGGACACCAGCAGTGGTTTCATCATTTATTGGTTATTGATCAGCTGGAGCAAGCCCCAGTTTCACAATAGCCTTCTCAGCTTGCTGGCCCGCACAGGACACTGTCCTCCTTTTAATATTTTCAGCATACATTTCTTTTGATTTTTCTGATTATAAAAGTAACACATGCTTATTATCTAAACATTTGGAAACAGAGAAAAAGTGTAAAAAAAAAGACAGAAAAATTCACCCACAGGCAACCACTATTACTAACATTTCACACGTTTCGCCAGTCTTTTTACGGTGCCTTTTTTTCACAGTTGAGATTAGACCTATACTGTCCAATATGGTAGCCAGTGGTCACCTGTGGCTATTTCAGGTGCTCAGTAGCTACCCTGGCTGGTGGCTACCATATGGACAGTGCAGAATAGAATATTTCCATCGTCACAGAAAGTCCTACAGGACAGAGCAGGGTTAGACACATCCAACTTCTGTGTTTTTAATTATGTTTTCTCCTTAGTGCATTTGTGGTTCCTACTGAATTTTGACTTACTGTAGACTTGATGTTGTCTCCTGTTTATTTAGGTATCAGTGGCTTGTGCAATAACATCGCAATTACATCGGCTTCCCTTTAAAAGATTCCAGTTCCTAGAAGAACCCCATGCTAAATCTGTTTCATTCCTACAGTCAAGCTTGTGTGATGTTGTGAAGGTCTCAGATATGTTTTCCCAGGGTGCATACCAGCTCTTTCCCTGGAGTCTGTGTCACCTGTGCCACACGAGGATGAATCGGCTTAGCTGGGTTACAACAGATGGACTCATGAGAAGCCATGCGAGCTTCGTCAGCCTTGGCCTCGTAGGAGACTGGATGAGAGGCCCTTCCTGACAGACCCAAACTGGAGTCAGCTTCCCCCCTGAATGAGTGGCCATCGCCAGGGCCACTGGATACTTTGAATGACCTCAGTCTTGCCCATCCATGAGGAACCACGATTTCTTGATGCTTGGTGAAGATTGATGGCTGCCACACCGTTTCCAGAACTTTGCTGGGTTCCGAGTGACAGAAGGTCTCCAGGGGCCCTTTCTCCACCAGAGCCCGGCTTAGCAGCTTTGCTCTGAAGGCAGAATATTGAGTCATTGCTCTGCAGCCTGAGTAAGGATTGGTGCGCTTGCACTGATGACAGCTATTCTGGAAAAGGCATTTCCTGTGTTCTCATACTTCCTTGGTAGAGCTCTCCATCTATGTTTTATAGACAACATTTATTTTAGGAAAACTTTATGATCTTTTAACCATGTATTCCTTTTATGTCTCAGGTGTGTCCTTGCTTTGTGTCGGGAATGTGTACCCTTTCCAGATCGAGATATTAGAAGCTACTCCTTTCCTTCCCCAGACACAAAGGCACACAGTCTCCGTGGCAATGATCTTTCCTGGGGCAAGTATAAAAGGCACATTAGACTAAGCTGTGTGACAGCGTCACGTGCCCACATCATCCCACACAGTAGCCTTTCAGCCGGCCTCTGATGAGCATTTCCAGCAGCTGCTCCTCTGGTCAGGAGAGCTTTGTGCCTGAAAGGTGGGACACACTCATGGGAGTGTGACCTCAGAATTCTTCCAAGTCTGTCCAATGCGCTAAGTCTGGAGGCAGTGAGGGACACTGTTTGGCACTCTTGGGCTTCAGAACCTCTCAATGCCATGACACACCTATTTTGTCCGCTACAATATGGCATAGAATCTCTGAGTGCACGAACCCCTGAAAGCATGGCTGTGACATATAATCTCCAGTGGGCCGCTCTGTTAACAAATGGGTTCTGTTAACAAATGCGTTCTGTTCACATTCACAAGTGGAGGGTGGAGCTTGTTGTTACCATGACTATTTCAGGGAAAAGATCATCATATTCAGCTATTGTCCAGTCCTACCTGTCTACCTCCTTCCTTCCTTCTTTTTCTCCCTCTTTCCTTTCTTCCTTCCCTCCCTCCTCCTCCTATTACACTAACATTTTATATTCTCTTTTTATTAGAAACTTAATGTGCCCTTGTTGGTAAGTTATATGGCAGTATCTCAGCGTCTGCTTTCAAATATTATACAACGTCCTTGTCGGAAAATGGACTGGGTGTAGTAGCAAGCATGAGGGACACACAGCTCTTAAATGGCTGCCATTCACTGGGGCACATGCTGTGGTGTAACTGTGCCCCAAATTCTGCAAGCCTCAAATCAAAGAAACTTAAAAAGCACGAGTGTCGCACCTCAGCAGCGAGGTGCTCACATAAGACCTGGGCAATTTATGTAACAGTCCTTAAAGATGTCTGTCTGCTCCCGATAACCTTCTGATTAAAATACTACGCTTAGCATTCCCCAAGGCACTGGCTTGTCAGAAACTCTCTGCAGCCTCATATACTGCTTCCTTTTTAAAAAATTTTTCTATGTGTCACTTTGCAGAGTGGTCAGAAAAAAATGCTATTTTGGGCAGATGCATTACTGCATCTAGATGGATAGTTCTGTGCAATCCTTTGACCTCATTAGTCATCCCAATGGGCATTTTGTTGCCAACGAATCCTGGTGGGCCCCTCCGGATGCTACAGTCCTGCTGAAAAGAAATACTGGACAGGAGCCATTATCTAGACCATTTGGGGCACAGTGGATGTTTGGACAATCGTGCCTGCTGAATCTTTGACGCAGAAGAGAAGTCATGGGCAGCTGACTACTCGTTTGAGCATTTGACACAGCACGAGCTATTTTAGAGTCAAGTCTTAGTTTAACCATTAGACATTCCTTGTGGTGCATGTGCCCAGGGTATCAGGGGGCCTTCTGTCAGGACAACTCTTATATTTTCCTGCCCAAACAAGCCCTTTTCTGGCTTCCTCCTCAGAGGAGTAGCATTCGGTCCATTCCTTTCAGGTGCCTCCTGGTGGTCTCCATTTTGAGTCACCTGATATTAGAGAGAGCTATTCCTGTACCAAGACATAGAACCATAAAGCTGTACACCTGGACTATATTTTTCTAGCTTCCAACAGGATTATATTACTAGATAGGTTAATATTATGCTAAGTTTTTATCGAGGGTCGTGGTACAAAATGGCTACATTGGTTGGTACTTTTTGTAAAACATCTGTTGAGGACACTGTCCATTATGTTAAATGTCTTTAAAATAATGATACACATGGAAACTTCGTTTTGTTTGAGCTGGGGCAGTTGTATCTCTACTGATGAAGTCATATGATTAAAGTCAGATGAAAACTACTTAATATATCATGTCTCATCTTTTGCCTGGTTGCTATGGAGCTCAGAGATCATTTTTGTGCTCAGTTGTAGAAACTTTTCTAAGTTTAGTTTTAAAAAATATGATTCCCATCCTTCTTCATTGTTGTTATTTGTGTCTTGTTTTTGGGTTACTGATAAAAAATATTTTTTGGGTTTGTTCTACTGCAAACTTGCTTTTTATGAGACGGCCCATATCAAGTTGTTTTTGGAAATGGGGAAGGGAGAGATACCAATGATTTGTTCTGGAGTTTCCTCACTTGCTCATGATTTGTGACCATCATTAGTTAGGGCGAGAAGTGCAGGTAAAGGAGGAGGCATTTTGAATGGGGAAGGGAAGAAGGTATAACGTAATTAAAGGATATTATGAACCCAGGTGGGAGGTGAGCTGTCGGGCTATCATGAGGAGTAATGGGAAAGAAGATAGGAAACCTGCCAAGAGCAGGTAGGGAGGGTGTGGAAGTCTGGGTTTGGAGGCCAAGTCCATTTAGGACTAGGTTAAGTGACCCCTGAGGAATTTATGTTTTTGAATAGAGGGGATAAGATGAAGGTGTAATGTAGCCTATTTATCTGACATGCATAATGATGGGAATTGAGTTGAGATTAGAATGGGACGATCAGCTGATGGGAGGTGCAGAAACTCAGGTACTGCGATAAAAGCCTAGATTTGAAGAGATGGAGAAGCAAAAGACTCGGAGCTACAATGTTAAGAAAAACACAAAAGACCTAGAGCATTTTAACTTGCCTTCAGCCCTGTGTCAAAGATGATTCCGGGGTCAACAGTGTCAGAAATTTACATTTGGCCCTGTTTTAGTTTGAGTCCAAATCCAGCGAGGCATTGCTTTGATAGAGCGTATTTAATACTGAGTATGGTCAAAACCGAGTATGGTCAAAACATTGACATTTTGGCATCCTTTGTTATTGCTTTAATATTGCGTTATAATGATTTGAGGCTAACATTTAATTATATATTTAAATATTTCAAAAAATTACACTGCTGCTTATATATCCTCCCAATATTACACTTTCTAATAGATGCTTTAGAGACTCACTTAAAAATGTTAGTGTTAGTGGCCGTTTTAAATTTGGTTTTGGTTGCTGCGCATTTCCTCAGCTCTCTGTGGAGTTCTGAGGTTGGCCAGGTCCGTCTTTCATCTGGATGGAACATTAGTGCAGTTGGTGATCAAACTTTGGTACACGATTGGCTTTCTTGGAATCCCCTGGTGCTGTGCTTTCTTTCTTTCGGATCCTTCTCTAATTGGTGCCTCAAATCTGGCATTTGCTGTCTTGAATTCATTTTCCTACCTTGATGGCTTTTCTTAGGATCTCCAATAGGTCATCTTGTGATGGCTTCTTTCTTAGTTTTCACAGACTTTCAGAATCAGACTGAGTTGGGCATTGGCCTTAGCTATTGTATTTCCTGCAGGAGGAAATGTGCCTTATTGCTCAAGAAGATGTGAGCTGATGAACTTGTTCTTAGATGCGATTCTACAAGTTCAAAGGCCTGACCTGAAACTGTTTGAGTGACTTGATGAAAGGGGGATTGTTCTAGTACTTCTCATGATAAAGAACTCTAAAGTTGGCTCCGTGGAATAAATACTTTAACTTCTTTTTTTGGGGGGCACAGGATTCAATTTTATTTTTCTTTTCATTTCTTTTGAAATTTAGAATTATATATAGCTAAAGGGGGAAATTAAGGTCAAAGAATATAAAACGCAATTATACTGAGCAAGAATTAATGTCAAGCAGCTGATGAGAGAGTGAGAAATCAGGCTTCTGGATTCAGGACCAGTGCCTTTTCGATGCACACACAGTGACCTCAGGCTGGTGTGCTTTGAAAGTACCTTTTCTTCTACCCAGGTAAAAGAATACAGAAGTCTTTGCAGAATGCCTCATTTGCACTTTGGAGGCAAGTGTGTGGAAGGAAGGCAATGTGAAATAGACTTATCATGCACTTTGGGGCCGAAACCCAGTTCCTTCATCTTCCAGCTTGAAGTCGAGTCATTGACCTGCTCTGTTCTTCCATTTACTCATCTGGGGACTGGAGATGAGCATATCTAACTGGTGTCTTTGGTCAGTTCTTATGTTGGTTCTGGAGTGGGGCCCTACCCAGGGACTCATGTGCTGAGTTCAGTTCATGGCCTTACCATTCCTGATATTCTGCATGGTGCTTGCATCCTACCAGTGTATGGAAAATGGCCCTTAGTGAAAACAGTATTTATTTTAGTGATTTTCTTTGACTGCTGAAGTTGGGCAAATTTCTTACTCAAAGTACACTTTAAGTATAGACTGGTGGAAACTCCTGTTCAGTTGGGAATAAATCCGTATTGAATACACATCTTTGCAGTTGAAGAAAGAGAAATGCCCAAGACTTTATGAATCTCCTCAAAACCAATGCAAGTCAAGAGCTGAAATTGGAGCAGGGATAATGAAGCAGTTATTGGTACAATGCAGGTTAATTCCAAGGACTTTTCTTTGAATGTCAGATTCATCTTGACTGTAGAGGGCAAAAATGGAGATACATTTATTTAGCCCCAGAACCCCTGTGGAATCTCTTGATAATTTATTCTTTGAGATTGTTTTTCAAATAGGCACCAATTACCAGCTTCCATCCCTACCACCTGTGATCAATGTGAAATCCAAGATGGATCCACTGTGGCTTTCGGGTAGCAGTGGATAAAAGCTGACCATCATGTATCGCTAAAGAAATGTTACACGCCTATCCTACTTCCAGGAAAATATTAAAACCCCCATTGTATCTGCCGGTGTGCCAACACTCTCCTTAAATCTTAGCTCCTCTCTAAAAGAAATGGCTCATTACACATCCCCAGTCAGTCTGCTGGATGCGTTAGATGTACGTACGTACGATGTAAACAGATGGCACTTCTGCTCTGCACAGTATAAGTGAGATTTCATCTTATTGGTCTAACGTTAAAATTTTATATGAAAATGAGATTGATTCCTAAGGCTTTTAACTAAGTCAGTGTTCATCCTGTAACTCTAGGTTGGTTATTGTTCCTTAGAGTCTGTTTTTACTCTTTAAATATATGTCCCATGTGCATTTTCCCTACATTCCTAATTTTTTCCTGGCACTTCCCAAGAAAAAAAAGATTAATGATAAAGCTGCAAGTAAAAAAGAGTCCAAAACAAAACTGCAGTGCCATTCACTGATGGCATTGTGGTTACTATCTGATAGTAACCACTACAGGCAAACAGGACACCTAGCAAGTGTGTGAAACACGGCAGGTATGTCCTCCCTTTTCCTATTTGTACCAGGGGTAATGACTGCCATCTGTTTGTCATTAGAAAGAAAACTCTCTAATTTGTTAATTAAAAAAAATGAGATCGAAAATGAAACTCTCTCTTGGAGAAATGAACGCTTGCTTTTGTACTTGTTTGGTTGTCTGTGCAGGGTCCAAATATGTCCCATTAGCGTTCCCCCAAGAATGCAACCCTGCTAACCATATTGTTTGGATAAGTGAGGGCTGGTTTGGTCACGTGCTCAGGAAGTAAATGCCATGACAGGGCCTGTGATTGAATCAGGCGATCGAAAGAAAAAAAAAATGTTTGGAATGATTTGAGTGTATTCGCTTTAAACATCATGTAAAAACTCTTTTTTGATGAACTTGGGACATAAAATGGTGCTTTAATTTGGAGGAAGCTTGTGCTTACAAAATCCCAAACCTGTTACTACGTACTCCACCACACTTCCTTTTTTGGTGGACCAAAGAAAGAAATAAGAATGAAAGAGTTGTGGGTTTTTCCTTTTGCAGTTTTCCTTGATCCAAGCGAAGTATTCTGATGGGGAAAAGAGCACCTGAAGGTTGCTTTCCAGCAGATCAATTGATTGAGTGTCGGCTTCGGGCAAAGCGCTGCGGAGGCCCAGGGTGGTTTTTCTCAGAAGATTGGCAGGAGCACGGTTGTAGAATTGGAGGGGATCTTAACAATTGTCTGGTCCAGCCCTCCCAGACAACAGGCTAATAAACCAAGGGCAAGAATCAGCAGAGCACAGCCGTTTAAGGTCCCAGGGAAAGTCAGCCTCAGAGACAGCTCAGCTTTCTTAGTATTTTAGTTCAGTCTACCATCAGTACATTGCTGTTCTTATTGTTCTCCCACTTCTGACAGGTCTACCTGATTGCACAGGGTAGTTCACTTTTGCATCCTGCTTGGAAGGCTTTGAAACTTGATTGCTCAGAGACTGGTTTGGTTTAGCTCTGTTGACCTGATGAGCCTGCTATGTGTCTTCTGGCCAGCAGAGTTCAGAGAGATCTGTATTGTCCTTGGTTTTTCAGGAGGCCAGGGTGGTTCTAGATTATGAGGTAACCTTCGCTTGGAGGCCCTGAGGTGGGAGAGGAGACCAAATGGGTGTTTGCTTCTTTCCTTAGAGTCCATGCGTGTCATATGAGGACATGGTCTTGGGACCCAGACCCCCTGGATCCATGTCTTGGCTCTGCCACTGACCAGCTGGGTGACCTTGAGCAAGTTATTGTTTCTTTATGCTTCAGTTTCCTCATCTGGAAAATGGGAGCAGCATTATTAGTAATTCATTATCTATGAAGCCCTTAGAACAATGCCTGACAGATAATGAGTACTCATTAGGGTTACTTATTCATGTCCCTGGGTCTACCTCTGTTTGTCATGAAGTGTACCCTCTCGGAGCTGCTCTGGGTCACAGAGCCAGTGACCTAAGGACAGCGGCGTCGCCCCTGGGCGTGTGGCCTTGGGCGTCTGTACTGTGCTGACTCGGCAAGTCCTGTCCCAGTTCCCCTGATGACATTGTGTTCATCTCTAACCAACGAGATTATTGCTTTTCTTTGTCCACCTAGCACCATGCTCTTGCAAAATTCTCATACATGTGACCAGATTTAGTGCTGTAGATCATTACAAGTCTTTGGCTGCAAGATGCTAAGCGAAATATTAATTGAATTTAAATAAATCAGTCAAATTATTTGACGTCACGGACAAGAAAAGCTGGAGTTTTTCCATGTCTAGCTTTTCCTGTTGGCATCACGAGGATGCAGCTCACTGATACCAGACATTAGGGTAGAAAAACTGAGACTCAGAGAAGTGCTGACTTGCTCAAGGTCACACAGAGTTTGGCAACCCAGGTCCAGGACCCATAGTTCAGATCTTGTGACCAAACTACAAATTAGAAACATCTATATCACGGTGAGGTTTAAGTTAGGCCAAATACTTCTGTCCTATATAAATACCAAGTTCTTGTGCACATGAGGAGTAGGGGATTTGCAGCCGAATCAGGTGGGAAGCTTTCCCTTTTGCAAAGGTAAGCTGTTGGCAGAGCTTTGAGAATCTTTTTGAAATTTTCAATAATTTTTCAGTGCATCTGTAGTGAGTATTCGAAGGAATAAATTTATTGTTTTAGAAAAGGTTAATGGCTTAAA
Organism: Rhinolophus ferrumequinum; assembly: GCF_004115265.2. Classification (NCBI taxonomy): domain Eukaryota; kingdom Metazoa; phylum Chordata; class Mammalia; order Chiroptera; family Rhinolophidae; genus Rhinolophus; species Rhinolophus ferrumequinum. The sequence goes on from NC_046291.1 coordinate 8,299,941, forward strand.
ACATCTATCTAGTTCCTCTGTGCAGACCCCATTTTCTATGTTTTCTGAAGTCTAGCTTCAGAGGCTTGAAAGGACACCCCACCCTTGTCTTCGGACAGAGAGACACAGTCCTGTTTAGACAGGGTGCGTCTGCAGCTGTAGCTTTTCTTCATCAATGACACCCGGTTCTGGGAGCTGCAGGATTCTGATAATGAGAGTGTCAGCTCCATGTAGGTTATGGCATCCTTCAGGACAAAATTCAGATGTCGAAAAGTGGGAAGTTAAATCAAAGAAGTCATTGCATTTCTTTCAATAGAAAGCTGGCGAATTTTGTTGCCTCTATATTTTTTTTTTCAAGGTCTACCTTTTAAACCTTCCATTATAATTTAATTTTTAATGATATGTTGTACAATTTGAACTACAAAAGTTATGTCCATTTTTTTTCAACCTTGATGGCCTTAGAAAGCAGTCAGAGTGTTTCTTTCTCATGATTCCTCAATCTAGAAAGACAGGGGATCAAGGCAAGTTATTTTCTGAATAGATTTTTGGTGTCTGGGCCCTGATTCTTTGAATTGGTTGTTATTCAGATCCGGGAGTAAACTACATCTATTTAGCCAGGGTCTTTGTGATGGGCAGTTGGAAAATCAAAACACCCCTCCCCCACAAAATGCCCCTGAATAATAGGCACATTGTGAGTGCTTAGTATAGCCTGACTGAATGAGCGAATTCATGCTGAATGAATGACGGCTTTATTTTTCATTTGAGTAAATCGTTGGGGGCACCATTCTAACATTCCAGCAGGACCTGATGGTGGAGAGGCCCGGCGTGGGTCTGCCAGCGCTGGACAACCGTGCTGCTGTTGTGACGATGAACCTGAAGACCTGGCAGCAGGACAGGCAACGTTCATTCACACCCACATCCAAAGCACTTGGGCCACTTGCAGTCTCAGCCAGAGTAAATGGGACCAGTAGTGCCAACTGGGTGTCCTGGCTTCTCTGTTGTCTGCGGGCAAAATCAAAAACTGCTTCAGAAGACACCTGGATAACACTTGCGAGAGAATGAGAGTAGGGGAAACTGAGTCAAGTCAGATCCCTCCACACCTACAGCTGGCATGCCTGTAAAGGTTGGTTGGCCAGAAAATTGAGGAAACCTGCCCATTTGTCCAACCATAATGATAGAGGTCTTTCTGGAATTCTGGCCGATGGGCTGCTTGCGACTTCAGCAGCATTCTGTTTAATTCTCGTTTAAGTCTGTTTCCTTTTTTTTTCTTGTCTCTAAATCATTGGCTTAGGGAAATAAATTTTAAATGTTTCTAAGGCCTATAAGGAAAGGTTTTTATCCTTTCCCTGGTAATGTACGTGTGATGGTGAATTTCATGTGTCAGTTTGACTAGGCTAAAGAATGCACAGCTAGCTGGTAACATATCATTTCTGGCTGGTGTGAAGGTGTTTCTGGAAGAGATCAGCCTCTGGGTCAGTAACTGAGTAAAGAAGATAAACCTCGTCAGTGTGGGTGTGTCTCATCCAATCCATCCAGGGCCGGAACGGAACACAAAGGCAGACGGAGGGCAGATTTGCTGTCTGTGCCTGAGCTGGGACGTCCAGCCTCCCCTGCCCTGGGACACTGTGCTCCTGGTTCTCAGGCCTTTGCACTCAGACATACACTCTCAGCTCCCCTGGGTCTCAGGCCATCAGACTCAGATGTAATTACACCACTGGCTTCCTGGATCTTCAGCATGCAGATACGAGATCCTGGGACCTCTCGGTCTTCTTAACAGCACAAGCAATTCCTATAAGGAATCTCATATTACACATATCTCTATATATCCTATTGGTTCTGTTTGTCTGGAGAACCCGGACTAATAGAGCAGGATCACCTCAGAATTAGGGAGTAGTAAGACTCACCCCAGGATTGCATTCTTGAATGGATTTCTCCCCTTCTCTGAATTTAGGAGAGGGGCTGGCTGGCCTGTGTGTGGTTGCTTTTCTACACCAGGCAGGTATTTTAACTCTCAGGGATGCAGAAGCTGCTTTGAGGGACACAAGAGCTTGCTTGAAGGAGGTCATGTTTGCAAAAATGATGGGTTGTCTAGGTCTTATATACTATTATCTTGTCCTACAGTAGGTACTAAGCAAACATTTGAATGGCTGTTCCTTAGCTAACCGCTATACAACATCATGGGGGAAAAATATCTTTAGTATCACAATTTTTATTTTGTGACTTTTATTTTGTTACTTATGCAATGTAATGTTGAAATTGAAAATCAGTGCCTTCATCTTTTTCGGAAAGTAAATGAATTGTATTATAATTTCATAGCTCCAGGACATCAAGATATCTCAAAAAAACATATTTGCTGAAATTATACTCTGCCTGTGAGAATTAATGAATAAGTACTTAGATGTGATAGAATGATGCTGATAATCTCAAGTGTTATAAATAGAAGTGTGGATATCAAGACACTGGCATCGTTTTAATTATTGACAAGAAGTTTACTGAGAAGAACTAGATGCCGTTAACAGCGAGCTTCCCTCTTACTCGTTCCTGAGCCTCCTGAGCCTCACGTGGAGGTTGGTGTGAGCTGGAGCTCAGGCCGCGCTTGGTCGTGGGAATGCTTCTCACCAGGTGTCTGCCCCAGTAGCACGCTCTTTTATAGGGCGGGTCTCCTGAGTCCCCACAACACTGTAGGGTAGGCACCATTTTTTTTATTTATTAGTTTCAGGTTACAAAACAATGTAATAGTTAGACGTTTATCATTTCTATCCCTCACACAATGATAAGCCCCCTCCCCCAATCTACTACCCCTCTGACATCGCATACAGGGTAGGCACCATTTTTACTGCCCACCTTTTAGGAGATGACATTAAGCACAGAGAGCTTAAGAAACATGTCCGAGGTCACAGACTCTGGATTCAGCCTGGGTTTCTTTAATCCGAAAGCTTCTGCTTCCAGCCTTGGATACCTACTTCCCAGATACCAGACTGTTGGCCAGACCTAGTAACCCAGGCACTGGATGGCTTTTTACAATTACTTTGTTAATGGCCAGGGTGCTTGTGTTAATTTCCTAGGGCTGCAGTAACCAATCACCACACGCTTGGTGGTAGAAAACAATAGAGTGTCATTCTCTTACAATTCTGGAGACCAGAAGTCGGAAATCAAGGTGTGGTCGGGTCACGCTCCCTCCAAACACTCCAGGGAAGGATCCCTCTTAGCCATTTCCAGTTGCTGGTGGTTCTTGGCATTCCTTGGTTTGTAGCAGCATGCCTTCATCTCTGCCTTCATCTTCACTTGGGTCTTCACTTGGCAGTCCCTATGTGTGTCTGTGTCCCCTCCCCTCTCCTCCCCTCTCTTCCCTTCCCCTCCCTTGGATTTGTTATTGGATTTAGGACTCACCTTAATCAGATTATCTAATCTCCAGATCTTTAATTTAATTACATTGGCAAACACCCTTTTTCCAAATAAGGTTACAATTTATCGGTTCTGGGAGTTGGGATATGGACGTATCATTTTGGGGGGTGTTACCATTCAATTGATCACAGGACACCTTTTAGTTCTTTTTACGTACCATAACTGAAACCAAGTTATTCTTTTCAAAGAAATAAAAATATTCACCAAGTGTGCTACTTGCTGTGAATAATATATTCTTTATCTTATTCATTTAGACCTTCTGAACTGTCTCCTATTTGGATCTTAGGCTTGTGATGACCTTGTGAAGTTTCTTTTCTTTTCTTGAACCTGGTGGTGTTAAAATGGCTATTCCCTTCCTCCCCCATGAAGTTCTTTTAAGATGCTTTTCTGGTCCTAGTTGTTAACATTTTATTTCCTATTTTTACTAGACCCTCTTTTGAGTTCATTTCTGTTGCTTCCTTTTTAAATTTATTAACTCTTTTATTTAAAAATTCTTTTTGTTACTTATTTATATATTTGATTCCATTCTTTTTGATTATTCCTAATTCCATGTGGCCTTCATATGTTTGGGTAAAGATACTGTGAGCTCTGAGGGCTGTTGTTCACGGTGAGAATGGGTCCACCATACATGTCATTGAATGCCACCGCAATTTGGGGAATTTTCCTGGGATGTGGCAATGTTTTAAAAACGAGGTCATTCAGTTGTTCATTCTCTGAGATTTATCTTAGTGCCAATATCTGAAAGATCTTCTACAAATTGCCAGCTGCTATTTTAATGATGCTTTTGGTACTTTTTTATGTAGATTCTTTTTTTCCATGGAGAGTTTGACATTATGAAGTCAACACTTCTAGCTGGGTCAAAATTAAACTTTTCCGTTGTGAGAAGTGACAGGATGGTGTTTTAGTGATTGTGACCTCAGGGATGTGTTCAGGCTGTTTCAGGTGGCTTCTGACACTCTGACCTCAAAGGTGTGAAATGTGTTAATTTGATGGTAGTTTTCATAGCTAAGAGCTACTTGGTCTCCTTAAAGGGGTTGGAACCTTCTAGTCCAATCCAAAATCTGAGCCTTGCCCTACACTCAGCAGTACTTGAGTGCCAGACAGTTGAATTCAAGACCCTCCTGGGAAAGAGTTTAACTGCCACAACCACTGGTAGCAAACCAGATAAAATATACCCTCAGGGTGGGATTTCCAAAATTTCTACTTTTCTCTTTAGGCATTGTTATAATATCTTTGCAATAAACACATACTGAAATAAGACCCAACTCCTCCCACACCCTTTGCCTACCCTCCCTCTAAACATAGATTTAAGACAACCCTGCGAAGCTTCCTCATGACTTTTGTACTTTTCTTTGGCATTTTGCAGCATGGCTACTTATGTACACCAAGGATTTTTGACAATTAGCCAGTCCTAACTGCCTGTATTTTTTTCCTATGTTGTGCATTTGCTCTTAGAATAAGCAGAGGGTGAAAGGCTTACAAAGCACGTGTGTGGCTATATGAATGTTCAGACACGGCATGAAAAGGGAAAGACGTCACAGTCTTAGGAAATAGATTAATGGAAGTGTAGCAGGAGCTGGTCTTCCTCTGTTGTCATCTGGCTGGTGATGGGAGGCTTACCGGCTAATGGAAAATGAGCCTCAATTAATGTTTTTCTCTTTAATTTGAACTGCTCAGGTAGAGTGGGAAAGGAGTGAAAAAGGTGGGGTTGGGTAGGAAGCTGTTGAAAGGGGGCCATAGTCACAGTTGTCCAAAATCTACCATAGGTTGGTTCATATAGTATTTGCAAAAAAAACACAGTACCGAAGACACTGACCATCCAAAGAGTAAAAATAACTGTACAATAGAGAACGTGTTTAGTTTTTATTTTCATGGCAAATGGCACAGGAGAAGCAGTCAGCTCCTGGCAGGCTTGGAGCCAGTGGTCTCTGACTCCAGTAAAACAAAAACCTGAATTTGCTTCCATGGCTGACTCTGGGAGCCCCAGAGAGCTAACACTTTCCCCACTGCTCTCCCTGGAGGATGTTTCAGCCGCGGCAGAACTGGGTGACTAGGTGGCAGTTGTCAGCAGCAGGGGTGCCACCTCCCAAAGCCAAAAATGGCAGAAACCTCTGGCCTCTCCCGAAACCGCTGGTGCAGGGTCTATGTGCTTCTAAGCTACTAGGTTACATGTGAAAAGAAACCTTGGGTTTTCATTAGAAGTCCCGTGGGAAAGACTGGAGAAACTAATGGAACCTCGGCTTAATGGAAGTGTGCACCGCTGTGCCCACCGAGAGGCACGTCCAAATTAGCATGCAGGCGCCGAGTGGATAGAGCAGAGTTCTACCAAATTCCAGGGAGAAGAAAGACCTTGTGTTAGCAATTGAGCTAATCATCCCCAGCCCCACTCATTAACATACTCCCCGGGCTGCCCCGCTCTGTGCTCCGTTCTGCACACGTGAACAGCTTTTCACAGCTTCTTTCCATCTGCTGAAATAAACAATAGCCTTTGTAGCCAATGGAAAAAGCAGCAGCCAGTGAAGAACTATTTTTAGATATGCTGAAGGCTCAACGTTGGTTACTGTATTTTCACACTTAAAACATCCAAGATGCGAGGCTGAAAAACATTGTTTTTGCGCCTACTTCTGAGCTCATGCTAGCTACTGCCTTTGACATGCTGCTTCCTGCCTGACACTTCCTTCTGTCACTGGACTTGCTAGAGGAACAGCAGGCAGGTCACTTCTTTATGGCACCTGTGGGGACAGAGCCAGGAGTGCAGTTTCCAGGCTCTCGCCCTCACATGGAAAGGTGCTCGCTCGGGTAGTAAATGGCCATCAACTGTGGTTGGATAGCCATCAGCTGTGGCTAGTTGGCCGTCAGCTGTAACCAGTGAGCCATTGGCCACTAATATAACTGCTGTGGCTACGCTAGCAGCAAATGGGGGCTAGCAAGAGGATGGTGGCTGAGCCTGCAAGCGCGGATTGCAGTTAGCACGGTGGAGTGCAGCTAGCAAGTGAGGTTGGGTGGCAGAGAGAAGTGGACGGCAGGTTGCGTATGGTGTGGCTCCTGCTTCCTGTGTCTCCAACCCAGCCACCAGCGAGAATGTAGTGGTATGACTCCCCTACCTATGGCTCCGTGGGTGTTCCTTTTTGGTCTCACCATGTCCTGCGTTCTTGTGTGGGGAGCGGAAGGTGAGACCCTGATACCCTGCATGACAGCACCTCATCCCTGCTTACCTGATGGTATCTTTAAAACCAATTATTGCTCTTCTTCCACATCTCTTTAGCATAACGTTGAAGACATTTGTTTACTCTCTGGAGGTGCATGTGTCCATGGTTCGTTTTCCTTCTGTGATGTCCCGATGTATGCATCTAGGGCACTTGCCGTCTCACGTTGAGAACTTCGTGTTAATTGCTTTTACATGTTGTCCCATTCATTTATTCTGCAGAATAAATCTGCAGGGTGGTGGTCTTACCCATTTCACAGACGAAGGACGAGAGAGGGTCAGAAGCCTGCTCAGCCGACCTACGTAGCTAGTTGAGGCTGACTTGAGTTGGAACCCAGGTTTTCCAAACCTCATGCTGCACTCAGTTTTCCTGCTGCCTTTCTCACTGATTTAATTTCAAACTGTTCTTGACTGCCGGGGTGGGACTCCCATTTTTCTTTTGATGTTTCTTTTAGCTCTTTGATTCTATCATTAAGTGAATCTCTTTTAAGTACAATTTTCCTTTTTTCAAATGCTACAGTAATGACCAGTAATAGCTAAGGATGTCAAATGCCTGTCATTTTCTTCTTCTAATTGAGACAAATCCATTATGTTCCCCACTGATTTTCTCTCTACCCTCCCGGTGTCTGATTTACTTGCCCCCATAACTGCTTTGTGGCTGTAACACCAAATCTTAAAAGCATTGTGCTGTCAGCACCTGGATGCCTGGATTGTTCCACTGGATTCTGCTCACCTGCGTGCTGCTCTTTGTCTAACCTTCATTGGATTGCTCGTTGCTTCCTCGTGATCCCTTCTGAAACCCATGGACTTACTTTGAGATGTCAATTACAGAAGGTACTTGAGGTCTCCTTGTGCTAATTCACTGTTTGAGAATAAAAGAATCCTCCATCTGTACGTAGCCTGTTACAACGCGCCACTTTTACCCTCGTTTGCCTCTTGCAGCTTAGGGAGGAACTCTCAGCCTGAGAAGAGGCTGAGATCTGGGCGGCTCCTTCTCTGTCCTCACCTCCCAGAGGGTACTTTCCCTTTCTTTTTCAGACCCAGATAATGTATTGAGACCCTGCCGGGTCCAAAAAGAGAGTGATTCCTAGGCCTGCTTGTAGCCAGAGCTTGGGAGAACACACTCAGGTGTCCTCTGAGAACTGTAGGAGAAAAAACGTTAAGATGATTTCACTCGTGTCTGTCTATCTGTCCCTGAATCATCTATAAATGGGTTTATGTCAATAAGAGTCCTTCTGTTGCAAACAACAGAAATGACTTTTATTAATTTAAACCAAAAAATTAATTGGCTGGGAGCTGCAGAGCAGCTCACAAAATTCGAGACAGAGAGGGGCAATGGACCTCGGCAAGAAGGGGTGCCAGGGTAAGTCTGAGGAGCAGGAACGGCCCTTTCCTGGAAGCACCCTCGGGACAGTTCATCCTCTGTCCTCCAGCCAGTTGACTCACGACTTGGATCAGAGATAGGGTGAATGGCCCGGCTGTGTCACGGACACACACTCTGGGCCAGACCGACAGTCCACTAAGCCTTCCCAAGGGAAATCGTGGTGCTCATCTCAGAGAAAGGGCAAGAGGAAGAGAGACGAACCCAGCCAACACATGTCCCTGACGCTCTGTGTTTATCCCAGGCTCCAGAGAGTCTATAGAAAGCATCTCACAGAGGTCCACCACGATGGGTGGTCATAGGGTCCTTCAGAACCAGCAGTAAAGTGGCCCCTGGGGAGGAAGGGACTCAGAGGCCAGATACTGTCAAGGGAGATGAGCACTGCTTGGCAGTAATGATGGACAGGGATTGGATAAGTCTGGGCCGGCAGGAAGAGCCATTCTGGCAGGTGAGGCGTCCCAGGTAATGCAAATCCCACCGAAGGGAAGTGTGTGAGCAGGTGACGTGTAGGGGCCAGTGGGGAGGTAGATCACGGAGGGCAGGTGGTCGGAGTGAAGGGCTGGGATGCGTCATCAAGATGCTCCTCTTTTCAGGGGACAGGGTGTGGTACTGCAAGTCTGCTGTTCTCTCCAGGAAGTTCTGTCTTGACAGTCTGTGGGGGTGTAGACTGCTTTTCATGACTGTCCCTAGGCAAGATTGCCAAGCACGGGAAGTGCATTTTCACTTGTAAAACACTTTCCTGTCCTTGGTGCTGACTGTCTCCATTTAAACAGCGAGGAGAGGGTACTCTTTCTGTCATGTCTCCTCTCAGCTGCCTTCAAACCTGGGCTCAGATACTTCCGTCACATTCTGGTCTGAGTAACTGTGAACAGAGTAGGGGGGATATTTACATGTTTCAGTAGGCCTCGGAGCCCAGGTAAAGACTTGCATCTCCAGTGGACGGAATCTCCTTGTCAGGATGTGTGGGACACTAGGTAACAGCTAAATTTGTTTTGTGGGGTGTAGGATTCACTTGGGAGTTAGGCTAGTGATTTTGATGTGCTTCCTTCAGAGAAGACCCAGGAAGAGAGAGCAGAAAGCGAAGCGTTAGGGACAATTGTCCTTCACTCTATGTAAAGTACAGTAACCCCAGGTGTTAGAAATTTCCTGTCATCACATTGTAGGATATAAGTATAACCCTCCTGTGATTGTCTCGATTGCTAAGTTCCTGGTACAATTCCATGATGCTCTTTAGCTAAAACAATGGTGTACAGGAGCCGGCTCATCCTGTCTGGTGAGAGAGAGCTGGCCCTGTGCGTCTCCTCCCAACTTGACGTTCAGTGACATCACATTGGGAGCTGAAAATTGGACATGGTGGGTGTATTTATACTATGGAAATTGGAAATGCTGTAAAGCAGGATTTTTCCCCCCAGAGGATTGGCTGTGAAACAGTTATCCAGGTGTCACTGAATAGAATTCATTTCGAAGTAATGCTTGTTAACGCACCCACTGCTCTCTGTCCTATGGCAGATACCATATTTCAATACAGAATAATGAGAAGCATATAAATGTGTAGTTAAACTTCTCAAAGCAGCTTTGTAGTCAAGCTTTGATCTTTTTTAGGGAAAAAAAAAGCCTTAGAAAAAGAAGAGTCAAAGGAGCTGGCCAAGACCCTTTCACCTGCTGCTGTTGTCTGGCCTTTACTCACCTCCTCCTTTCTCCCTGTCTCTTATTGGAAAGAATTGCAAGTGTCAGCGACCTGTTAAATCTGATGAGTTCAGGACAGCATATGCTTCATTCATGGATTTTGGCCTGTGACGTGGGTTAGCAGACACACTTTATCTCTGGGTGGGAGGAAGCCTACTGTCATTGCGAGCACATTTTCAACAGGAAGGTTTTACAAATGAAAAAAAAAGTGTTTAGAACAGTGAGTATGTAGGAGATGAGTTACTCTGGGGCCAAGTGCCCTGTTCAAAGAATTACCTGTTCGCTTTTGTATTTGAATCAGAGAAACAATGTGTCAGGTTATAGATAAGTACAGCAGATATGTAGACATGTTTACCATTTAGTATCTATTATAACTTGCTTTTATTATCATACTGACTGTTTATGCTCATGCTTAGAATTCCCTATGTGAGATTAAAGATGGGAAAAAAAAGAATTCTTTAGAAAACTAGATATTCTAAAGCATCTAAGTCATTTGACATTGTTCGTGTGAAGTAATGAAAAAAGCTGAGGAGAGGTGGGATAACTGCAGTGGCTTTGGACAGGTTCAGTTACAGCACTTACAAGCAGCACAGAAAGAGCTTACGATTATTTCAAGCCCTCAAAAGCTTTGCAAAGAGAAAACTCGAACTACTGAATCAGAATGTGGAACGACTTAAGTGTTACTCTAAGGCGTAGTATGTGCTTGGAATTATGAAGCAATTACATCCATGTACACAGTAGATAGAGGATTCTAAATAGTAGGACTAATTGCCTTGGGCATGTACGATTCAGTTGGCATTTATTGAGCACCTGCTATGTGCCCATACTGTGCTAGAGTCCTCAGGATGCACACATGATCATGGCACAGTTTTGTATCTAGGCTGATGGGAAAGCAAGCATTCAGAAAAGCTTCCTGTTTATTGAAATGGGAAGAGGAAAATAACAACACAAGGACGATGAAGAGCTCAGAGCCTCCCCAGTACACCAAAATTACACCCTAAGTCTTCCTGAGGACATAATACATTTCTAACTGCAGGCCCCCCTCCTTTTTATATGAAAAGGCCAATAGTATAAAATTGCATACTTTTATTTCTTTAATTTTTTTTTCTTGTAAATGTAAACCATGCTCTTTGCAGAACAATAAACCATTAGAGAAGTATACAGAAAATAAGTCACTTGTAATCTCCCAACTAAGAGATAATCCACTTTTAGTATGTTTCCCCCCGTATATTGCTTATATGTGTGTGTAAATATATCACAGTTTTCAAGTGGGAATCATTTATACACACAATTTTATGCTCCTTTTCCCTTAACATTCTCATGAGCATTTCTGCATGTCATTAGGTATTGTACAAAAACTTGCTTTTTAATTGTTGGCTGATAGTTCATCATACAGGCATACTGCAATCCATTGAACATTTGTTCTGTTGTTAAACTTCGAGGTCATTCCCTATTCTTGCTATTATAACTTATAGATCATTGCTGTAGATAGCCATAGATACCTTTGCATAAAAATCTTTGTGTACATTTCTGAATATATTCTTACCATATGTTCTTAGAAATAGAATTGCTGAATCGAGCAATTATGATATTTATAATACTTTTGATAAATATTTCCAGATTGCTTTCTATATGCGTATCCCAGATTATGTTCCCACCTGCAAGGATGTCAGTATTCTCAAAATGTATGTTTTGTGTTTTGATATTAGTGTAATGGATACAAGCAGGGGGAGCTGAGTTATAAAAAAAATAGTTTTTAGGACTAGTTTTTATGAATGTGAAATAAACATTGTCCTTGCTGTTCCCACTGCCCAGTTTACTTTTCCTCCAGATCACTGGGTGACTTGCTTCCTCATTACCTTCGGCTCTTCCTTCTCCTTTGAAAGGCCACTCTGGAACCATCTGATCACTTCTTACCCTGTTTTATTTTCCTTCTTACTAGCATATGTATTAGTTAGCTATGTATTGCCTCTGGCCGACTGCATAAGCCCCACGAGGGTAGGGAACTGGTCTGGTTCACTGTGGACAGTTCCCAGCACAGAGTGTGCGTTCAGTGAGCAGATGTGGAACAGATGCGCCAAAATACTTGTACAGTTTGGTTGCTCTTACGTTGTTTATTTTTATTCCTTCAGAAAACCTGAGGGCAATGTTATATAACCAGCAACTGTCAGATGCTTTGTCCGTCCTATTAGTAACTCAGAGAGGGCTGGCTCTTTTTGTGCCATCAATGATGTCAACTGCACAATTGCATAGATAAGCATAATGTATAATACTTGGTTGGCATCAGCAAAATACAGATAAAAATTTAGGGTTATTTGGCTTCTCAGTTTTGATATTTGGGATTCTGAATTAAGCCAGCATAGCATTATTTATTTTACATTGTAAGCCATCTGTGTTTACAATGCTTTTCCAAATCAGATTTTTTTGGGGGAGCTATTTTATTATTCATTACAGATTTTTCTTGGTAATCCAAGCAATATACTTATATGTACTTGTTGGGACTTGTTTAGTCATCACAGTTCCTTGTGATAATGTTTTAAAATTAGAAAGTGAAAAGAATCCACACGCAGAGTGGGGTGATTGGGCACAGAATTCCTGGTGGTCATTTACCTGTTACAGCTTTCACAGTGGAAGGTATGGGAGGGAAAGAGGAAATAGAGAGAGAGGGAACCGCCTAAAGTGACAGATTCAGGCAACAGTAAAAAAGGATTCGAATCCACATTGCCAGGGATTTGGTCCACCACTTGGTCTCCCTGTCAAAGTGGTGAAAGGATTAGATTTCCCTTGTTGTGTGGAAGGTTGGCCCGGCCCTTGGTGTCTATTGAGTTCACTGGGTGTGTCATGAAAATCAATATTCCACCAGAGGGAGATGAATAGCAAGGAGGAGACCAACTTGCTTTCTTCCCAGAAATGCAGAATTTTATGTTATTTTTCAATTTTCATTAAAAGAAAAATGTAAATATCCCCGGAGAACATATTCACATGTGTTCTTTTTGACTCTGTTTCTGTTCTTGGAGCACCATTCCTATAGCATGTATCTCTCGGCTTCTTTTTTTCCTAGCATGAAGTGTGTGATAATTGCTAATGGATCAGGAGACTGGCAACACAGTTCCCTGCTTTGCTTCCCTGTCTAGTGGTGTTGTTTATTTTTAAAAACCCTGAAGTATCTCTGAAGGAAAAGAAATTAGTATCTCAAAGAGATATCTGCTCTCCCATGTTCATTGCAGTATTATTCACAATAGCCAAGCTATGGAAACAGCTAAGTGTCTGTTGAATGGATAAAGAAAGTGTGAGATGTATACACAATGGAATAGTATTCAGCCACAAAAAAGAAGGACATTCTGCTATTTGTGACAACATGTATAAATCTGGAGGGCATTATGCTAAGAGAAATAAGCCAGATGGAGAACGACTATATGATCTCACATGTGGACTCTAAAAAGTTGAACTCATAGAAACAGAGTAGAATGGTGGTTACCAGGGGCTGGGAGCTGAGAGAAATGGGCAGATGTTGGTCAAAAGGTATAATCTTTTAGTTATAAGATGAATAAGTCCTGGAGAGCTGATGTACGGCATGGTGACTATAGTTAATAATAATGTATTGTGTACTTGAAATTTGCTAGGAGTAGACCTTAAGTGTTCTTACCATGGGGAAAAAATGGTAACTGTGTGAGGTGATGGGTGTGTTGATGAACTTGATTGTGGTAACCATCCACAATGTATACATACCCGTATGTCAAATCATCATATCATATACCTTATACAATTTTATTTGTCAATTACATCTCAATACAGCTGGAAAAAAATAAAAAGCCCTGAAGATCATAGGTCTGGGGCTTGGTATTAACTTTGTGTATGAGTAAGAGAGAGAGAGAGAGAGAGAAAGAAAGAGAGAGAGAGAGAGAGAGAGAGAGAGAGAGAGAGAGAGAGAGAGAGAGAGATTCTCCTAGCTTCCCAAAGGTAACTTGAGAATATTGCTCTTTCCTGTCTGTATACAAAATTGTACTCTTGGAGGCTTTTTCTGTCGTTTACCCCACACTGTCACATATCCATATTCCTTAAAATCTTTCACGTCTCATTTAGTTTTCTTCTCACCCCTAAGTTACAGTGTCACTGGATTTGCTGTAACACCCTGTGGCAAGCCCATCCCTCTCCCAGCCTCCTTGTGGCTCTGTCCCTCCAGCTGCATCTCCTTCACACCTGCTCCATGCCCGCCATTCTTGCCCGTGACCTCCTGCTAGACAGGGTTGGCCCTGGCACTGCTGACTTCTGGCGTCTCCAAGTCCAGCGTCCGTGCATGCCGTTGCTCCTCACTCACGCGCTCTTGCCACACCTGCCCTTTGACTTTATCGAGACCTCCAAGTCCATTAAGGCTTCATTTTCTCCCAACCCAGGCTGTAGAGCCCTGCCGGCGGCAGGGGTGGGGGGACTCCCCATCCTGGAGACTGGTGCCACTGCATATTCATGGTCTCCAATTTCTGCTGGGTCCTTGGTGTTGCCCAGTGAGACTTTCAAGGCTCCAGTGACTCGTCTGTGCCAGGCAGTTTCTGGCATTGTCTCAATTCCATTGTTCCACGAAAAGTACCACTTCAGATACTTAGAGCATGTTTTGATGTCTTTATCTTTTTCTCCATGTTAACCGTGACTGAGAAGTAGAATAAAAATGAACTGATTTGAAATATTTCTTGATTCCAGAAATTATCAGAGATATTTGAAATTGCTTTAACTATGCAAACTCTTTGTATGGTACAAATAGAGAGAAAGGTATTTCTGCGAAGGTTTTCGTATGGGACGTTCTCAGCCGCTTTCCCTTCGTGTGTCAACTGATGTAACGTTTTTCTCACTATTCACATATCTTTAAGTCATTTGTTACAATTCTATATTAATCCTTTCAACAAAGCTATGATTTCGTGAGTGGGAAGAATCACATTGTTGTGTAGTCTTGAAATACGCAAACCAGAGCTTAAAACCTGGTTTTAAGAGAGGGCAAAGACCTGCCACAGCAGAATCAAGGTTGTGTTGACCTTACTTCATGAAAGTACACTGGGCTGATGTTAGCTTTTTATGGTTTTTTTTTTTTGTCTTGTAAAAAAATAGCTTCTGCCTGGTGCTGTACATTAATACGTGCATTGCAAGAGTGCCCACGTAAGCTGGGAGAGGAAATGGTGCCTCGGGCTGGAGGGAAGGGCTTCTTCTGATGTTTCTCCTCCTCGCTATAATTTTTCTGTAAGGCCTCTTTCATAAATATATGTTGATAATTAAGATCCAAGTTCAAGTGGAGGCTGTTCTTTGGAGGAGGAAACCAGAGCTTGCAGTCAGGTTATTTAAGCAGTGAAAATATGCAAATTCTGAACTTGTGAGTCCAGCACGGGTCCCTCATTAGAGGGTCTGCCCGTGAGTTCTTTGCTCAGAATTCTGGGAGACTGAGCCCTCATCTTGACTTCCTGGCTCCAATCTTTGGTGGCCAATTGCTCAGTTTTTGTCAGGACGGAACCAGAAGCCCCAGGCTTATTGAAGTTTTGCTCCTCACACTTTCCGGATGTACATATAAACACTCAAAAGCTTATTTTCAGTTTTATAACATATTTAGGAATTCCCTTCTGTGTTCTTATTCTTTATTGAATGTCCTTGAGTCTTCAAATAAGACATTTTAAAAAAAACTATCAGAGTGAAAACAGCCTAAGATCATCTGTACTGTAATAATTAACCCTGTTTTCTCATTTCAGAAAGCTGTTTCCACACAGCCTTCTCTTGTTTCTATATGCTTTTCTTGGAGCCTTTCCTGATGGGATGGTCACAGAGCTCCCTAAATTCAGTGTGCTTTAGTACCACACAGAGAACATGGTAAGGTGTAAAGCCAGGCCATCTTCCAGTGACTGCCATTCAGAGGCAAAGATAGCCCCAGGTACCGGTACCCACATTTCACAGGGACTCCCCAGGTGGCTCTGCTGCAGGTGGATCAGGGTGGTCCCAGACACACTGAGAAACCCACCAGAGTCTAGCCTTGGAGCAGCAATGTGAAGACCTGGCCTTGAGGCTGTAGTTTCTTTGGATTAGTGATGTGCTTGCTTTGGAATTCATTTTCTTAATCTGTGAAGTGGATGGAATCAGATTACTTTACACACACAATTTTGTAGACAGTCTCGCATAGTTTGTTCCAAAGAAATGACTCTATGACTAAAGATACTCCTTGGCTTCCAGTGGGGTTATGTCCTGATAAGCTCATCATAAGCTGAAAATATCGTAAGTCAAAAATGCATTGAATATACTTCACCCACTGAACATCATAGCTTTGCCTAGGCTACCTTAAATGTGCTCAGAATGCAACACACACAACCACTGGCATCACAGTCCTCTATAGGCTATTTGTTGCTGACCCTCGTGATCACATGGCTGACAGGGAGCTGGGGCTCCCGCGTGCTGCCCAGCTTTACGGGAGAGAATCGTACCACATGTCGCTGGCCGGGAAAAGGTCAAAATTCAAAATTCAAGGTACAGTTTCTATTGAATGCGTATTGCACCATTATAAAGTCAAAAAACTCTAAGTCAAACCATTGTAAATCAAAGACCATCTATATATGGCAAAGACATGACAGATTCATATTAGTATTTTTATTTTATTTTAGACTTTTGGCCACAGGTTTAGCAGGTTCCTATAGATGAATAAGTCCTGCATTTGATCAATTTATTTAAATCATTAGAACAGAAAATATCCCTACCTATTCTGATTGAAATTTAATTCATATCGCATGGGAAGATACATATTTTCTGCCCTTCCCCTCATGCACATTGCATATCAAAATGTGCAGATGGAAGAAGACAATTAATCATGTAACATGTAAGATGGAAACTATTAAAGAAAATGCAGGGAAAAAATATGTGAAGATGGGAAAAGAGAACTGAGGCATCACTGAGGAGACGTCTTCCATATTGATATCCAGTTGTCCTGTACATTTGTTAGAAAGAGTGATTTTTCTATTTAACTACTTTGACACCTTTGCCAAAAATCAATTGACCTAATGTTTGTGTCTATTTCTGGACTCCGTGTTTTATTGATCTATTTGTCTGTCTTTCAGCCAGTACTATACTGCATTGATTACTGTAGGTAACCTGCACTAATTTCAGAAGTGTACTTTCGAAATTAAATAGTGTAAATCCTCTAACTTTGTTTTTTATCCCTAAAATCAATTGGTTCTTTTAGTCTTTTATATATTTCCATGTAAATTTTAGAATCAGTTTTTTCTATATCTATAAAACAGTCTGCTAGGATTGTGACCGGGATTGCTGGGAATCTATAGATCGGTTGGAAAGAATTGACATATATAAACCCCTGCAATCCCTCCCACTATTATGTCAACATTTGGTTTTTAAAGGATTGCTCATAATTTAAGGAAGAGAAATCCTGGTTAGCAAATGTATAGTTTGAATAGAAAATACATAGTGAGTTTAAGTTTCCACTAATATGTTTTATGTGGCATTTATCCTAATTATTTCCATGGTAATGAAAGCATTTAATAATTTTTTAAAGCAACTTAATAATTTTTGAGATTAAGTAAAATGTACAAATTAAAAATGATTATATTTCCATGGTAACCAAAAGGCCAAATGCCTCCATGTGTGTTTAAAATAATTAAAAAGATGATGTTCAAGCATGAGTTTTCCTCTTAAGAGCAGGGGTAAATATTTAACAACTGACTCTCCATGAAAAAAAAAAAAAGCCCTGATATGTAGCATTTGCCAATTTCTGTGTTGTAAATGCTCACACTACAGCTGATTGCAAGCTGCCAAGGGCATGTCTCTGATCGCAGAGTTGAGATGAGATGTGCGCCAGCAGGCCATTATATAAAATTTCCTTCATATGTCATAGATGTAAATAACTGCAGGAGCGTAGATGAAAAAATGTGGAATGATTAGGAAGAGATGGGGTTTGCATATTTATTACCTTTGCTTTTAATGCAATTTATTTAATTGTAAGTTTGTTTGATTTTTAGTAATAGCTGTGTTTAACAACTGGCTCACTAAATTCCTGAAAATTTCACAATTGGCAAGCAGGTATGAGCTGGTCCTAGCATACTGCTATACAAGGCTAAGAGTAACGAGTAAAACATGTTTACCATCAAACTGAAATAGTGGTTAATTGTCAAGTAAAATACAGTGAGAGGAGGCTTGTTATTTTTTGTAACTTTAAATCCTTGATTCAACAATTTCAAATTGATGAGTCTGGGTAAACATTGTATTACCATTTTATAAATTAAATGATTGGTGAGATTGTGTGTGTGTGTGTGTGTGTGTGTGTGTGTGTGTGTGTGTCTGTCTGTCTGTGTCTTTTCAAGGATGGGTCAGGGAAGATCAGCTAGAATTTTTCCGTAATTAGGGTGGGATTGGTGTAAGAAATTGACCCAAACATGTAATGGCTCCTCACAAAAGTTTGTTTCTCACTCATATGAGTATAGTAATAATAATTGAGGCAAGTTCCAGGTGATGATGTGTTTTTTTTTTTTTTTTTTTTTTTGGGTGGTGTCTGCTCCACTCATTTATTCAGGGACCAGGTTAAAGATAGCTGTGCAACTTCATCCAAGATCACACAGGACTTTCATTCTGGTCAGCAGAAAGGCGTCTGAGCATGGAAGAACAGTAGGGTAAATTTGTATGGCCAGAACTGGAAGTGGCACCTGTGCCTTCCTCCTCCCTTCCATTGGCTACACCTCAGTCACATGACCACACCCAGCTGCAAGGGAGGCTGAGAAATGTAGTCTATTGGTGTGCCTGGGCAGGGGAGCAAAGCAGATTTAGGGAAACAGGTAGCAGTTTTTGCCACATTGTTCCTTCATACTTTTTTAGTGGTCCTGATGCAGCACGATTTGGGGAGTGTTGGCCTAGAGATGAGGACCCTTGAATTTAGTTAAGTTTTATTATCAACACTTATCATTCAGCTATTGGACAAGCCCAGTCCCCTCTGTGGGCCTCAGTTTCCTCATTTGTAATATTTAGGTCTTGAACTAGGTCCTTCCTAGTTCTGTGACTGCTAATTCACCCATCTTCCTTACTCAGCATTGCCTGTTCTAGCTTTTCTCCTTCCTGCTCTTCTGGGGTGGCTTTTGTTCATCTGTTGGTCCTGATATGAACCCCTTTCTGCCAGTGGAAACTGGTCTTTCCTATGAGTTGGCAGCTCTGTACACCCACCCAACTTGGGACCCAAGCTGGGGAGCTCAGGGTGCTCCTGACTCAGGTGTCTTGAGGAACTGAGCCTGCTGTTCCCTCTGGGGAGAACCCTGCGTGGCGCAATGCAGGGTTTTGTTGGGAAGCTGTTCTCATTTTGCTTCATTCAGGCAAATGTAGGTGCAAAAATTTTGCCCCAGCAAACAATATCTTGGAGGAATTATGGTGTGCGATAAAACAGTGTGGCCTCTGGAATCTCACTTCCTGGGTTCAAATCCCGACCCTGCCCTTCTGACTTATATAACTGAGGCTAAGTTACTTAACTTCTCTGTGCCTCAGTTTTTTCCTTTGTAAAATGTTGTTTAAAATAAAAACATACGATTTAAAAAGATTTTTATGTAAAATAACCCTCAGAGTGATTTTTGAGGATTAAGTTAATACATGTAAAGTGCACAAAATAGTGCCCACTGTGTGGTGAATACTATAAAAACCATTGTTTTTGCTGTTGTTATTCTAAATATAATTATTATTTCATGGAGTATTTAAGGAAGTGATGCTCTTGTAAATAGGAAACAAAAGAGTCAAGATCTAATTATTTAAAAACTGGCAGTTGGTTTAAGACTGTGCAGGGCAGCCTGTTCACCAAAAATACAAACTGTCTCAATTATGCAGCGGACAGTCTTCCTCTCCTCTTCCTTACTGTCTTTACCTCTTCCTCCCTCCGTCCTTCAATCCCCTGTCCTCTATGAGAGGTAAAGACAGAGAGACTTATGAAGGTACTAAAGTGCCAAACTGAGTGTTGCAGACAGTTTAATCGATAAGCATCTTTCAGCAGGTCTGCCCATCTTTCCCTTTCTACACTCTTGGCAGACATTACTAATCAATGTGGGATTTTTGTCCCCTGCTGAACCTCAGTGCCTCCAAAGAAAGGGGTTATAGTTAAAACACTTAATATCTGGTATTGTTTGACCAATCAAAACTAACGCTGGCCAGAGGGCTGGAGGTTCCCTGCTGCTCCAGGTATTAACACCTCAGTTACCAGGATTGTGGGAAGACCAAGCAGTTCATAGGGTGCTCAGGGCAGTATGGAAGAACAGAGATATTTTATTGCATTAATAATTGGTATAGCTGTCCTTTTAAAAAAGGACTACTAACCTTGCACAGAATCGTTTTCAATACCACCACTGCCACCGGCCACATTGGACTTGAGATGAAACTCAGCTGACAATCAAGTGTTCTAAGATGTGGTTCAAAGAAGAGCGTCACTACTGTTCTTGAAAGTTATGGAGAAGTCCCTGTAGAAGAACAGGGATTTGGTGGGGCCCTGAGGGTTTTCACTGGCAGAAGGAAAATGGTCATTTCAGGTGAGGGAATAGGATGAACAGAGGGGCCAGTGTGAGCCTGACTAGGAAGGCAGGTCCCTCCTCCCTGCCTTCCTGGAGGATGGTGTACCAGGTTGCCATGGTGACGACAGTCTCCTTTGGGCAGTCAGTGTTGTGAAGCCACTAGAACAGAAAAGGCGGGTAATTCTCTGGTTCCCATTTCTTCCCAGACTGTGAAATGGCAGTAAATACCAATTGTTTTCTTCCATAAAAAGTGGTTTCTCTTGGAGCCTTGCTTCTTAAGTTCTAAAGAGAAATAATTTACCATAAACAAATGTAATTACATCATTATAAAGTGTACTACTTTACTGTTTTTCTCTCTTTTGGGTACATGTTTCTAGTATTCAAAAGTAAAATCATACTACTTTCAAAATTAGAATGGATACAACCTAACTACTTGACAAAAACTATATCTCTAAATTTACTAAGTAAGAAATACTGCAGCAGTGCGGTGAGAGTAGAATGTGTTTTAGACTGGGAGGGAGAAGACGAGTTCCATTCTTGGTTCTGCCTCTTTCTAATGTGTAACTTGGGACATTTTGTCTCCTGCCTCTCAAGTTCCTCCTTACAAAGTGAGATAACATCATAATTTCACAGAAAATTTGGCAAAAAAAGAGGGAAAAAATCTCTCACTTGAACATAGCTGTCGTAATTTTTTGCTTATTCTCTATTTAAAACTTTTAAACCAAGTTCTAATCACGGTCTGCATTCAATTTTATATCCTGCCATCATTTACCTTTTTCTATATTGTTTTAGAGAGTTTATGGTTTCCCCCCCTTCTCCCACCTCCCCTCCCCCCACTCCGGTTTAAGCCACTGTTTCTCAGTCTAGTTGTGTAGGACACAGCTCCCTGGCCCATGCTGGTATTATGAGCCTTGCGCTCCCCCCGGCTGAGGCAGTTGGTCGCCAGTCGGTCGGCCACTCACGCTGGCCACCGGCCACTCACGCTGGCCACCGGCCACTCACGCTGGCCACCGGCCACTCACGCTGGCCACCGGCCACTCATGGCAGCACACAGCAGCTCACACCAACCTCTGGCTGCTCGGGGCAGCCCAGCTCCAGGGAGAGCTGTTGTTCACAATCTTACCTGTAGAGGGTGCAGCTCACTGGCACACGTGGGAATCGAACCGGATACTTCGGTGTTAGGAGCACGGAGCTCCAACCACATGAGCCACTGGGCTGGCCCTAGTTTATGATTTTTAATGGTTGCAATAACCTGTGTACTATAATCGGCCTAGCCATCTCTTTTATGTCACACATTATTTTCTCCAAATTTAGTATTTCTGATATTCAACTTTGAATGTATAGCTTTTCCCATATTAAATTAAAGCTAAATTATGCCACTTGTTCACTTACTGCCCAAAAGAGTTTACCAATTTACAATGTTATGGATAAGCAATGTCTGGAAGTGCTGTTTCATTGAACTCTTGCTGACATTAGATATAATAATGAGTATTAATTAAATTATTTTTGCTAATTTACTAGGGAAAGATGATATTTTGTTTCAATTTGCATTTTTAATTACTGGTAGGCTTGAACTTTCCCCCATGACTGTTCACTTTTTAGAGTTTTTATTTTGTGAATTAGCTCTTTAGATCCTTTGAATATTTGCGACTAATGTTTTTCTTATTGTTTTATTATAGTGAAGAAAAATATTAACACGGCTGCAAAACTGGTTTGTTTCCTATTGGACATCCTTTCTGGACTGATATTTCTATTTCAATAATCTGGACTCTCTGTATTCATACCACGATTTAAATAGGGCTTCTTTGTAATTCTTTCAAAACTTGAAAAAAGTTCTACGTTCCCCCTTTTTACATGAATGTTATAATTGTTTGGTGACTTGTCCCTATCCCACACCCCCAAAAACCCAGTTTGAGTTTTGATTGTAAATGAGCAATCTGCACATTAAGTTGGGAAGTACAGACATCTGTTAATCCTTTATCAAGACGATGAGGCTTGGTCAATGTTTGTGGAATTGAGTTCTTGAAATGCTTCACTCATTCAGTCTCAATTACAGAGTTGCTTTTTGAGCTGGTGGATGTTTTAGTATGCAAGTGATATAGCATAGTTAGTGTTTATTTAGCTTTCAATTGCATGTGTCAGAATGCCCAACTCACTGTTTTGTAATATGTTAATAGAAAACATGAGTAACTTTGAATTTGCACGGTCTTCTTTATGAATGCTCTTTCCAGAATTCCCTGGATGCTGGCATGCTTTCTTTAATATGACATTGATATTGAGGCAATTTGACTTTTCATTTTTATCAGCTAAACCTACTATCTTGTGTTCAGTAACATTGCTTTTGGTGCCAACACTTTAATCAAAGAGATATATTTCATCGCAGCTGTATATTTTGACAGAATAATTTGTATTAGCTCAAAATGTTTTGGAGTGCTTATTTTAGCAAAGTTAGGGAAAAATACCGGCAGATGTATTTTATTGGTTGATACAGAATAAATAATAATGGCAATAACAGAAATAATCGCAGCAGACATTTGATGTCTTACAGTTGCCATTTATTTTTCATAGCTAATTTAATTCCTAAAAAGACCCTACGAAGTAGATGCTGTTACTACCCGCATTTTGCAGACGAGCGACCTAAGGCACAGAGAGATGAAGCAATATACATCCCTTTCTTCTCCTTTGCCCTTTCACTAAGCTGTGGACATGAAAGTGCTTGTAAGTAGCTGTGTAGAAAGCATTTCTGGTGCTAAACAATGTAAGAGCTGGAAGTGATGTCTTCATATCATCTAGTTTATGGTCTGGTCATGTTCCTTTTTAGGTGAGAAAATCAGGTCCCAGAAAGTTTCAGTGAGTCTTTAATTTTTGCTTTTTTGTTACGAAGATAATAATGCTCAATATACAGAAGTGCACAAAGTACAAGTTCCCCCATTTTCCTTTCTTATCAGTTACATTCCCCAGGAAAGTGCCATTAGTGGTTTGAAGTGTCTTTCTCCAGAGAGTCTCTTTCCGTATGTAAATCGCATTTCCAAATTTCAGAGGGAGCTGGGAGGCACAGCGCAGAGTAGAAGGCAAACCGTATGGCTTGAGAGATGGATTCTAGGTGGCTCCCCAAGAAGCTCCTCCAAGGAAGCACTGGGGGAAAGGACATAGTCAGCATGCCCCTTAGCCACCAGACACTGTCATTGAGGTAAGCCTTGGCCATCAATTGGTTGATCTTTTCCAGGCAAGCTAATGGCTTCAGATGATTTTTTTCCCCCTGCAGGTATGAAAATAAGGTGCTGCCAATAAAAAGTCTTCGTCCAATTATATACTAGCTTGTGATCTATGTGCAACAAGCACAAATGAGACATATTTTCAACATCTGGCTAGGAGATTTTATTTTCTGTGAGTCTACAAGACTTCTAGGGTCCCCGATACAGTTGGTGTTGAATGGATACATTCTGTTTAACATTAACGTGTTTTTTATGTGGTCACCTGTTAAAATAGAAGATGGGCAAACCTTGCCAAAATGAACACTGGAAAGTGATTGGGGTAATGGATTGTGCTCATAAATGAGACTGCTAAGAGAGGCGCAAATTCTATACTTTGTTAACTTGAGACATATTTCCTACAGCTATACTAACCTTCTAATGTTGTGTTTGGTACTTTTTGATCATCCTTTCTGAAAATGCACAAATCTACCACCTGGGATCAGCAAACACTGCTTTAAAAATTGACATATCAGAGATAAGGGCACCCATTGGTGTGGTCATAGAGTGCCAGGCATTCAAATCCACCTTGCTGCATTTCTGGGTGCTGTCCCGGGGTGACCAGCTCAGACTTTTCAAACCTGAACTGAATCAACACTGTGATGTTTTGCTTTGCCAATTTCGAGGTCTTCTTACCTAAGAAGACTCTCAGCTTGGGAGGACTGGAAGCCCCACGGCGCTCTTCCTCTCTGATACCCTAGACTCATGTACTGGTCGAGGGCCCTTCAAGGGCTTATTCATTCAAACCAGCGGCCTGGAGTTGTTGACTTGACTGACCCCAATGGGGACAACAGTTCTGAAAGCTCTTCTGAGCGTCTCTGCCCGGTGAGGCTTCAGTATCATAGCCACAGTGCTATTGAGCCTCCTTAGTAAGTCCTCCTGGGTAAAATGTAAAGAGAGTCTTTATAAGGCTAATAATAATATGTCCGGAGTCTTGTGAGCATAATTATCTATGGTACCTGTCAAGTGTTACCTATAAATTCCTCCTTGCTAGAATATTGGGAAAGCTGTAAGCTTTAATTAGGACAATAATCATGACCTAATATTACCGAGCCCTGACTGTTACATATTAATCATTTAAGCGTTACATCAATTCTATAAGCAGGGTTCTACTATAGTCGCACTCATTTACAGCTTAGAAAACAGAGGCACAGTGGCCCAGGCAAAATTAGGATAGAAATCTAGAGAGTTTGGATTTAGAGTCTAATCACCTAACCACTGTGCAAAACCATGCAAAATACTTTTTATTTCTCTCGCTGAGAGAAAAAAAAAAATTAAGGGGAAGGAAGAAGAAAAAAGGGAAGGGGCAGGGTGAGGGATTTTTGGTATCTTTTAAATACCTGTTAAGATTACAGTGGTATGTCGGTTTTCGAGCATAATCCTTCTGGAAGACTGTTCGAGTTCTGAAACGTTTGAAAACCGAGGTGTGGTTTCCCCATAGAAAGTAAAGAAATGGATTAATCCGTTCCAGACCTTTAAAATAAACCCCTAAAACTGCAAATTTAGCATGAATTTTACTATCTAATGATACCATAGATCCATAAAATTTACGGCGTTCGTAAACCGAAATGTTTGTCAATGGAGACGTTCGAAAACCGAGCTACTACTGTATTTGAAAATATGTTAGAAGGAACTTATGAAATGGAAGATGGAAGTGTCAGGGGTCGGAGTCTGGGACAGGGGAAGAAGCTACCTTTTTTATGTCTTGGCTTTCAGCTCCTACCTACTGTTAGACAGGTCCCCTCTGGCCGTAGAGGCTAAGGTTAAGGGTTCTACCTGCACGTAGATCGTGCCTTGGGAAGCTGGGTCACAGTGAGGACTTCTTGTGGAAATGTTGCGTGCCCTTTTGTGTTCAGAACTCATTAGCTCTAGCATCATACTGCATTACAGCCCAGAGCTCCTGGGACTCCTGAAGCCCTGTCCCCCAAAATCAAGCAGCTCTGGTTTCTTCTGTTTCATAGTTTTGGGTTCTGAATAAGATACCTTTTGGCCAAAAGATCCAGCAGTTCAAAATCTGTTGAAAATTGCTTCTCTATAAGACTGAAGTTGTGACTAGATCTTTGTGTTTTGGGTACCTATTTCTGTGTAACAAATTGCTCCCAAATTTAGCTGCTTAAGACTACCATTTTATTTTGCTCAGGATTTTTTGGACTGTGAATTCGATAAGGGCTCTGCTGAGGAATTTGTCTCTGTTCCATGAGGTGTCAGCTGGAGTGTCTGGGGCTGAGGATCCACTGCTAAGATGGCTTCTTTCCTCTTAAGTTGGGTGTTTTGGTGATCCTTGGTCTGTTTCTCCTGCCCCTTTCATCCCTAACCTTGATTTTTGTGCTCCAGCACATCTCCATGTGGTTTAGGCTTCTCTTAGCATGGTGGTTTCCGGGTAGTTTCACTTCAAACATGGTGGCTGCCTCCCAAGAGGGAGGAAGCGGTAGCTACCTGGCTAGGTAAATGCCTTCCTGGAACTGGCATGAGGTTACTTCTGCCCTGCTCTATTGGTCAAAGCAGCCGCGAGCCCCCCGACCTTGACTGGTGTGAGGAAAAGATTCCACCTCCTGATGGGAAAGAGGTGAGGTCACCTTGC
Source organism: Rhinolophus ferrumequinum (assembly GCF_004115265.2). Lineage (NCBI taxonomy): Eukaryota > Metazoa > Chordata > Mammalia > Chiroptera > Rhinolophidae > Rhinolophus > Rhinolophus ferrumequinum. Next base: position 8,325,934 of record NC_046291.1, read on the forward strand.
AGGAGAGGATGTGGGATGGGAGCTGTTGATGCGCCATCGTGGAAAACCGAGTTGACCACATCTCACTGCCTCCTCAGTGCCTCTGGGGCTGTAGATGCAATTTCAACCTCTGACCCCTCCCAGATGCTGGTGTTTACTCCCTCCCACCTGCTTCTGTCAATTTCCCTTACTCCTTCTCTCGTTTCCCTGCTGGTGAGGGTCATCTTCTCCTCTCCAATCACTGCTAAAAACCTGCTGCTCACTGTGGCACATTAATAGCTTCCAGAAATAGTCTCCTCTTCTTACCACTTGTCTTCTGTCTGGTTGCAGCTTGTTTTTCCCAGTGTCTTGCCTTTTCAGTGAACAAGTGTCATTTATAAAGCATCACCTGTAAATCAGACCTGTCTCTCTTCCAAGGGCATTCTGATCAATCACGGTTTTATTCATGCAGTCTTTGTGTCTTTATTTTTCTCTCTTGGTATTGTTCATTGTTAATAGGTGATAAATACCTATTGATTTGCTTCAAATATTTTGGAACTGTTTTCCTCTGGAACTGCTGTTATACCAGAAAGCTAGAAGGTTGGGTAACAAATGGTTGAGCTTTTATTAAAATTAGAAAAGGCTTTATTAACCCAGATTTGTTATGTATGGGGCAGATGTTAGATTTATTGTGGTGATCATTTTGCAATATATACAAATATTGAATGATGTTGTATACCTGAAACTAATACAATGTTTTATGTCAATTATATCTCAATTTAAAAAATAGTAAAAAACTTAAAAAAGTTCAAAAAGACAATATTTGAGACTACTTCTAGCATATAAATAAGCATTGCTAATAGTTTTTAAAAAGTCAAAAAATTTTTGAAAAGATTAAATTTACTTCCACATAGGATTTTGACTTAAGTGTGCATCAAACTTCTATTTCCACTCAATTTCCCACTAACAAATGATGAAAAGAGTACAAAAAAATAGGAAATCTTTCACAGACTCAGGGAACTAAGAAACTGATCAAGTCATACAAGAAATAGTAGAGGTGAGAACAAATTGAAGGAAGTCTGAGGCATATTCAAAACTCCCTTTTAAACAAAGCACATCGGACAACATAGGAAATACAGTCAATAATATTGTAATAACTGTGTGTGTTGTCAGGTGGGTACTAGACTTATTGGGGTGGTCACTTCATAAGGTATATACATGTCTAACCACCATGTTGTACACCTGAAACTAATATAATATTGTATGTCAATTGTAATTGGCAAATAAATCAATTAAAAAAATAAAACCCCCACCAAACTCATAGACACAGAGAACAGATTAGTGAATAAGCCAAGGGGATGTAATGTACAGCATGATGACTATAGTAAATAATTCTGAATTGTACATTTGAAAGTTGCTAAGAGAGTAGATCTCAGAAGTTCTTATTACAAGAAAAAATTTTTGTAACTATCTATGGTGATATCAGGATTATAACTAGACTTACTGTGCTGACCGTTTCACAATATATGCAAATATGGAATCATTATGTTGTACACCTAAAAAAAAAAAACAAGAAGAAGAAAATCCCATTGGTGACATGCTGAGGAAAGCGTATACTGGCGTAACAGTGTTACATCTCTCAATTTGAAAAGTTACGCATCAATTTTCACCAGTTTTCTTTCCTGTCAGAGATGATGGCTACAGTGAATGGATTATTTCATTAAGATTACAAACTGGTGATTTTCTCATCATTCCTCCTATTATTATTAGCTGCGATTCTTCTGTATAGGACTTTTCCGCATCCACTAAAGCTGTTGTTAACCCTGAAATATTTTTCGTATAGGAAAGGCAGGATCAATGCTTAAGGATTTCTCTCCAGTGGAGTTTAGGACACACTGCCCTGAAATATGGTACATTGGCATATTAAATATTTTTGGCTGAAGGAGTTTGAGATAACGACGGAAACAGGAAGGTCATTCTGAACTTCTCCCCGCCTTTCTCCCAGAAACAGGTCATAAAATGCTCATGTGAGAGCCGCCTTCCCTACACCGAAAGGAAATGAGCATCCTTGTCTCCAAGGACGAAGAAAGGCCGAGAAGAATGTGAACAAACAACAGGCAGGACTGGCTAAGTTTCGCCCCCGCTGACCACACTAACCTCACACCCCTTAACCTTAACCTGTCATATTCCTCCCCGCGTTTCCACTGCTCATCAAACCTAGCACAGAAACACTCAGGTCTAACCAAGTCTTCGGATCTTCATTTCCTCACGAAGCCTGCTGTGTCATGTAAAATGTATATTAATTATATTTGTATGCTATTCTCCTGTTTTTTTTTTAAAAACAAACCTATGTGTAATGTCATGAAATAAATGGGTTTTAGATGACCTGTTGTAATATTTTACTTTTAAATTTTCTAACTAGTGAGTCATATTTATAAAATGCAGGGTAATGTGTGTTTATTAAATCATAGATTTTTGCAATAAACACTCTCTAGGTACTTTTTTTCTTTAACCTCTAAATACTTCAGTGTGTAATTCTTAAAATCAAGGACGTTTTCTTTCATAACCATAATGCAGATGTGTCAAAATCAGGAAATTAACTTTGACAAAACCACTATTATCCAACCCACAGACTTTTATCAGAAGTCACCTACTGTCCTACTTGTTCATTGTAGTGAGAGCTTTTCAGGTCCAGGGTCCAATCCAGAATCCTCTGTTGCATGTCACTTGTCATGTTCCTTTAGCCTTCCTCCATCTGGACCAGTCAGTCCGTCTTTCTTTGTCCTTTACAACATTGACATTTTGAAGAGATGGGGCCAGTTATTTTGTAGAATGTCCCTCAACTTGGGTCCGTCTGAAACTTCCTTAGATTCAGGTTACGCGTAGGTGTCAGGAATACCCCGGAAGTGACGCTTCTCATTGATCCTGTCAGGTGGCATGCCACTGTGACTTGTTCCCATATTGCTGATGTGACGCTGGTCACCAAGTCCTGGATGTGTTCTCCAGCTTTCCCTACTGTAAAGTCACTGCTCTCCCTGTGTAATGAACAACTAATCTGTGGGGACCTGTGAGGGGAAGCATTCATGTGGGCACCTCACCAGTTCCCTGCGTGAGGCTGGGACCAGGCAGTTTTTCTGGTGCTAATTTGAAGGGGGGAAGTAAGTCCCAGGTGGGTACAGCGAAGATTTACTTTGCATACAAAGAGACATTCTGATAGATTCATCGGGACACTGCTTCAGTGAAAAGAAAAAACGCATTGACTGCTCTGGGATTTGGGGTGAGTGATTTAACCTCTCACAACCTTAGTCTTCCAACCTGATTGCTAATGGGGTTCGTGCTGCGGACCTTTGTGGTTCCCATCAGCTCTGACGTGTTCTCATGTTTTTTTAAAGGTGACTTCACTTGCATAGATTTTCTTTTATTCTCAGATGGGCATTTCTACATGATCCCTTCTTAATTAATGTGGAAAAGATATTGTGTGTACTACACTCCAAGACAGTTTTAATACTCGAATTTCTCAGTACTTACCCAAAGTGAAAGACACCTTGGAACAAGTCCAGACATCCTGATTAATCAGTTAAAATATCTAATAACAACATGTTGAATGTGTGGATTTACTGATTTACCTTCATACATGGAAAGGTGGTATTATTTCCCAAACAGGCAAATGTGGCTGCTGCTTTTATAGTTTCAACACGATCCATCCCTATCGTTAGGCTTTTACAATAAAAGTAGCATTGATTCTCTATAACTGCTTTCAGATGTGTTTGAATTTTTTTAAAGGTCTAAAGAAAAGGCCTTAAATAATGATTGTATAAACAAGTAGGAAAAACGATTAAAATTGTGCTTTCTCTAGCTCTCCTGTCCATATAATTTAAAAAGCCCATCTATACGTGTTTTACTTAGCTCAGAACATATATATGAACTTCTGTCCAGTTTTTTGGAGTTGAATGGAACGGTTTGAATAGCTGATGTGTTCACTCAATATCTCTCTATCCCAGCATTTGGATTAAACAGAGACTTCTGGTCCAACCGTTGTCATCAAAGTTACGTAGCAGACAGCCCTTTCAGCCTTCCTCTGCCTGAGAGGTTTTGATCTCTGTCATTATTTCAACTGTCTCTTTCCAGTCTCACTAAACTAGAATTCTTTTGCTGGTCGTCAGTGTTACTTTGTGCGGTCCTGCTTTCGACCTTCCTTAACTCGTTTATATACTTGGGGCGACTTTCCTGCCATACCCCGTTGGCTCTCCCCTTGATTCAAACTCAGATTCCTTTCTTCAGTAATTTATGTTCCCTCCTAACAGCACATTGACTTACAACCTTAGTGCTTTTTGAGAAGACGCTCTGTGTCAGTTCTAGAGTTTGAATCCTGCATAGGCACAAAGTGGGCTTTTCCTCTGGCTCTTGAGCTCTTCTCCCCCATCTCCTTTGTTTCCTGGCCTTTGAGGTAACCCAATGACCATGGCCTTCATACTCCATTCCGGCTGCGTGAGTATTTTATGTGAGCTGTGGAGGAGCCTGTAAGGGGGAGACAATGAGGATGGAAGAAGGTGGCAATGAATGAAGAGCAGGGAATTAGAAGGGAAAGTTTGCGATTAGGAGAAGGAGAGAGCGGCAGTCGGGAGGAATAGGAGCTGATCTCAGTCTGCACTCAATTACTGATGCTCTGTCTACTCTCCTTTACCCCCCACCCTCTCCCAACCCTCCTTGATTTTCCTCGACAATAAAAGAAAAGAGAACTGCATTGGGGAAGGAGATTTTTATGAATTTGCTTTATATGATTTTCTTCGGTTTGGTTGCAATTTCTGTTTAGCCTTGGGCTTAGAGGTCTTGTTTAAAGAAATGCCATCATCCTAGAAAGCTTCTCATATAGTCTGATTTGTCCTTAATATAAGAAAATGAAATAATAGTGGATTCTCACCCTCACGTACAAGTACTTTAGGAGATTCGCTTACATATTGGAAATCGGAGGGAAAAACTGAGAAAGTCATAGACTGTGGAGTCTCAGAGTACATTGAGCTAACCTCAGCAGGGATAAAATTAAGGGGCATGATTTGAAATGATAATTCTGTATAGCCTCCAGAAATGTACACAGATACAAAGGTGAACTGTAGCTCTACTGTAGCTCTCTCAAGGCTGCCTGGAAGTGAGGGCTGAATGTCAGCCTAAAAAAGGCAGAGAAAAACTATTTAAAGTTGTTTTAGTACTGGTGGAAACTGCTGATTGCATGCAGGCAGACATACCTGATCCTGTCAAAATTAGGACATGCCACTGTCTTTTGACCGGAACGAGTTTACACTCTTGTTAATTTACTAGAGGTATGGGAAGACATTATTATAGTTTTGTGATGAAGAAAAGTTTAGAGAGTCTCTTAAAGCCATTATTTAACTTTTTTCGTTTGTTATGTTGTTCCAGAGACTCTCTTGTCTTTTCATTTTCTTGGTGCAAAGAAGAAAACATTGTAAATTGTTGTTGAAGAGAGAAATGACTTGGATTCCTGTGATACTTTTTTTAGGAGGGGATGTCCCAGACAAGAAATTCCCTGCCTGCAGAATTTCTCCCTTCCATCAATGAAAGATCAGAACTGCGACCATAGAATTTAGGACCCTCTAAAGGTCTCTCACGGTTTACTCCATTTTTCTGCTTCTTTTTCATTCTCAGCTTCACTTTTAACTTATGCTTGTGTTTTCCTTTTCGTTATATTCTTACTTCCTTCTCTGCTATTTCATTTTCCCGATTCACTGCTTTACCAGGAGGTCAGGGAGAACAACTAGCTGCCTACCAGCCCTTCTGCAACAAACCCCTTCAGTCCTTTAGACACTTCATTTATTTAGTTTCAGCTATACAAAGCAACATCATAGTTAGACATTTATACCCCTCACAAAGTGATACCCCCCAATCTACGACTCCTCTGACATCGTATATATCGTTACAATACCATTGACTATCTTCCCTATGCTGTACTCCATATCCCGTGACTATATATATGACTATATAGCATATATATATATATTTAATTATAGTTGATATTCAATACTATTCTACTTCAGCTTCAGGTGTACAGTGCATTGGTCAGGCATCTACACAGTCTATGACGTGATCCCCCTGATAAGTCCAGTGCCCATCTGGCACTTGATCTTCACATTATTGATTATATTCTCCATACTGTGTTTCACATCCCCGTGACTATCCTGTGACTACTAAGTTGTACTTTCTAATCTCTTCATCTTCTCCCCCATCTCCACCCACCTCCCACATTTACACACTTTTAAAACACTGTCTGAAGAATGTTTGTGAAGCAGCTGGGATGGCTGGGGAGTTTGCTTTTAAAGACTTTTCAAGTTTGTTCTCACCCTGAACCTCTGGGATTCTGTGAAGCCTCATCACACGTAGCTGTTAGTTACTCGGGTGAAGCCCGAGTGCCCAGGTGAAGGGATAGTAACCCAATGTGGGACATCTGTGTAGGGTTTTCCTTTTAGCATCGGAGTATCCGATTCCTGGAGATGAACCCATGCAGGAGAGTGGGGAAAAGGGTGGAAAGGAAGCCTGCAGATTTCCTTTCTTCCCTTGGACCTCTCCAGCCCATTTGCAAGTCTGTCTTGTCTCAATGGGTAATGATGGGATTGAGGGGAAGAAAACAATCTTCCTGATAATAAATTTAAAAAATTCTACACTAAAAAAACAAATTGGAACTAGGCTAGAAAAGTCGAAATTAAGTATATTCAGGTCAAAACATGTCTATAGTGCCATGTCCAGGTGAATAGGAAGCTCTTAACACCCGAGGGCACACCACCGCCGTGCTGCCCAGATCAGGGTCTCCGTTAGAGGACAGTGGGTGTGGGGGAGGGAAGCGGTGTGGGTTTGTTAAAATGCACATTTTTTAGGCACCACTCCTAGAGATTATGATTTAGTGGGTTGAAGTGGGACTCAGGAATCAGCCTTTTAAACACACATCCCTGGGGACTTTGATTCAGGTGACGTTCTATACCAAACTTTCACGAACACCAAGTGTGACCTGTCTCTGCATTGTATTCTCGCCCTTGGCTGTGCCCTGGACTCATGGGGAGGCTTTAAAAATGCTGAAACTCAGCCCCACAGGGACATTCTGGTTTGCTAGGCCAGGTGGCGCCTGTGTCCCTGGGTGATCTGAAGTGTCCCCAAGGTGGAGAACTGCTCACTCAGGAGAACCAGGGACTGAAGGGTATGGACACGACTGGGTTTCAGCGTGGTGATGGGAACGCTGACCGAGTTGAAGTTTCTGTTTGTATAGTTTATGAAAATGTGGTTTGCTGAGATTAGTCGTGTTTCTGATATCAGAAGGGGAACATATAGCCACTTACAAAAATAAGTTCGGATATTCTTGAAAGACCTTAGGATTTACGTGCAATTCGTGCACGTAAAGCTGATTTTAGCCGTGTGCTTCCTCCAGGTGTTTTTAATTTATAGGAGAATGACAGGATGTCCGTGGGACCTCACATCGTTCGTTAGCCATTTATTTATGTTACTATTACCGGTATGTAGCTGAAAATTAAGAAAACTGTATTCCTCTTCTATTCCAGAATTAGTTCCCCTCACCCACAGTTTAGAATGGGCTACTGCTCCCTGTTCCTTCAGGACAGCACTTCCCGGTTCTGAGATTTGATTGTGTTGCTGAGAAGAATGTGGATTTGGATTTGTTGTTAAACTACTAGGAAGAGAAAATATTGGCTCCTTTTATGTCTTAATGAATTTTCAATGTGAGATATTTGTAAATAACAAAAAGTTGCATGGCCAATAAAACACATACCTCAAATGGCTCATTTCTGAGTAAAACTATTGCAAATCAATGTATAGGAAGTTTATCTTCTTTAAAACCTAGTGAAAATTTTAGCTCATCTCACAGTCACTTTGATATTTATTTTGATGAAAACTTTCGGGGAAAGTATTTAAATATATTTGGGTTTGTATGTGAAATACTGATTAGTTATAAATCCTCTGAGTTTGATTCAGTTTTAATATTATTGTGACTATGGGTTATATCATTATCACTAGTGCCTTAATTCTGAAAACTCACACTTATATGATATGTTGTGGAGCTGGTTAAAGGTACCCCTCTTTCCCTCATTACAATTAGAGAAGTCATGTATCATGCCCCAATTATTTTCTATTATGGGTAGACTCAACCAAATAATCACATACTTGTTGTACTAGTAAAGCTGTTCACTGGGGACTAGTTCTGCCCGGTCTCTGTTCCTTTAGTGGACATGAAGTTGCAAGCGTGCGTTCAGGAGCAGAGGGTTTACCGATGCTGTGGTGGGTTACACCGTAGACGCATCGGCCTGGGCAGAGTTCTGGCCCTGGAGTACAAACATCCTTGCTTTTTTCTGAGGCTCTTAGCATCTCTGCCAGGAAAGCAAAGAGAACATTATTGAATGTCTACAGAAGACACCAAGCACCCAGCGCCATATAGGAACGCTTCCGCTTCAATTCTGTGCTCATTTCATCACACACAGTAAGGTGATTGACAGAAGCCCTTATTGAAAGGGATGCTGATGGCTGAAGCTCAGCAGAGGGCATTTATTTGGTTAGAGAAGGTGAGTGTCAACTGTGAGGCCAGTGTGTGGATTGGAGTGATTCCCGTAATTATGATTCTGGTATGAAAGTAATTTGAGTCCAAAAAGATAACGTGAAAAACAATTAAGTGATAATGATGATGTCTGGTTTTGCTCAGCCCTTCCTGTTAAGCGTTCCTTAATTGCTTCCTGGGTTTGCTCCTCTTCCATTAGTATTTCTATTTATTACGTCTCTCGGGAGCAGAGCCTTCGCACACCCCACTCCGGCCCAGGAGGTGTTGCTGCTCCTGGTTTTCAACAGCCACAGGCTGAGTGTGTCCACCCGACTCACTTCAGTTCAGAAAAAAGTTCCAGTGAATTCCACATTAGCTTCATCCATCTGCTTTCTCAAGTGTGAAGAAGAAATTTCACCCTGGTGATTTTTCTCTTCCTCTCACTTTTGTACTAGTAAAACAAACCCTTAATTACTGGATCTCACAGGGCTTTTTCTTGTTCAGGAACAACAAAGAGGATGGAATAACAGTGCAGGCTGAGAATGATCCAGGGGAAGAGAGAATAGGAAACAAAGTTAATTTACTCATCCATAAACTCATTGCCTCCGAATCCAGGCATTCTTAGAATGCAAACTAGTGTTAATATTGGCTGGAATGTTTAGGTGTTTACTCGGTACCTGGCTGTCTGCTCACTTTCTTTTATGCATTCTTTTATGCAATCCCAAATAACTTTATGAATTAAGTTCTGGGATTAGCTACATTTTAAGGCTGAGAGTTGTAGGAAGGTAGGAAGCTTGCGTTGCATTACACAGCTCAAAGGGATAGGGGCAGGACTTGAACCCAAGATTGACAGATTTCAACACCTTGGTTCAGTTCTGTTATTTACAACCTGATCCTGCTCTTTGAGACAAGATTAACCATCAAATGCAGAAGCAGCAAACAGTATGGCTAGCAGTACTGCTGTCATTTCTAAGAAACCTGCTCGAAAGACCACCTAGGGATTAGGCTGCTGAGAAGTAACTTTGTTAAGTGCTAATCACCAATGTAAAATTCTCATCAGTTATTCCTATTTTCATATTACTTTGTCTTTGGAGATGCTGGAGGAGAAGTGAGGTTTCACAGTGCAGCACATTTGAAACCCTGACCAGTGTCTAGTCTCCATTAATCTTCTCATTCATTCACTAAAACATGTGCAGTTGCTCTGTCAACTATTTATACTTGTTTCAGTTGTAGCTTTTGGCCGCCTTTGTGGATCTGGGGTGGCTTTGCTTCCACCGGGCACCCTTGAGGCTTTGGTGGTGTCCTGGTGGAGCTGCCCTTTGAGTGAGCACGGATTCTGCTTCTCTTCACGTTGAAAACGAAGTCATTGAGAACGTGGGGACCTCAAAATGCTACGCGGACAGATCCAGAAATGATTAAATGGCTCATTTCTGAGTAAAATCATTGCAAATCAATGTACAGAAAATAGATCTCTTTTTAAAACCTAATTAAAATTTTAGCACATCTCAAAGTCACTTTGATATTTATTTTGATTAAAACTTTTGAGGAAAAGATTTAAATATATTTGTGTATGTATGTGAAATACTGATTAGGTGTAACTCTTCTGAGTTTGATTCAGTTTTAATATTAGAGTATTGTGATTATGGGTTATATCATTATCACTAGTGCCTTAATTCTGAAAACTCACAATTATATGATATGTTATGGAGCTGGTTAAAGGTGCACTTCTTTCCCTCATTACAATTAGAGAAGTCATATATCATGCCATCAAGTTCAGGGTTCAGAGATATTCCTTAAGCGGTTAATGGATGTTTCAAACTTTTTTTGGGATGTATTTAAAAAAATTTTGAGTTTATTTACTTTTCTTAAAAGGTGTGTTTTGTATCTTCAGAAAGATGAAAATATTTGGGGTTATCAGATCAGTGGGAAAAAAGGCGTTTGGGACTTGAACTCTAAAGAAGTGACCTAACATTGTTGAGAAATGAATGTTTCTACAAAAGTGAAATTTTCAAGTAAATGAAGCTTGCCTCCTTAATAGTCAAAACATTCTTTGTAAGTATCCATTTCTAAATTGTGTCTCACACTTCCTTACCACTGATTGAATAGCAGGTAATGTAATAAATAGGTCAGTATTACACAGTTCGGATCTCAGGCTCTGGAGCAAGACTTTCTGCGTTCAGACTTTGTTTTACCACTTGTAGCTGTGTTCCCTTGGCAAGCTGTCAATCCACTTGGCCTCAGTTTCCTCATCTATAAAATAGGGATAATGTTAGTATCATTTTGTAGGCACGTTGGGAAGATTAAATGAGTTAATACGTGTCAAGTGCCTGGTACACACTAAGCACACCACAAATGTTAGCTGTTATTAGATAGGTTTTTTGGTTTCATATTTTGAACTGTACTGTGCTCTAATGCACCAGTGTTCTGTGTAACGCTCACAGGACTCCCGAGTTTTCTTTACTCTTCTGATTGCTCTAGATCATGTTTCTCTCCTACCTGTCTCCTGCCCTTTGTTACCCCTTCTGTCCTTGAGTAATTTCACGGTGGTTCAGAAGATGGTTTTTGAGAATGAGAGAGCTGGGTTTTACTTCTGGCTTTATCACTTACCACCTCTGAGATCTTTGGCAAGTTATTTAACCTCTCTGAGTCTCGGTTTTCTTATATGTACATTGGGCTAATTGTCCCATTCTCAGAGGAAACATATGTAAGGTTCTTGCCATGGTGGTTGACACAGAGTAATAATAGCTGCCATTATTGCTGTTATTTATTATTAATGCATTGTTGCCTGGGAAAGGTCCTGAAAGTGATCTTGTGCTTTTCCTCCAAAGTTTATAAATACGTAGCTTTTATAAACATGTAGTTATATATAGTTACATATACAACTTTTTTTTTTCTTCTTCTGATTCTAAGCGGAGGCAACCAGATAATTATAGGCAAATGGCTTTGAGCATTCATTGATGCATTTCCGGCATTCCATGAAATAGTACGATGAAATAATAGATGTAAAAATAATCAGACTGGAAATCACTGTGGCAATTTTATATCCACTGTTATTTAATTATTTAGAAACACAGAATCTGCTCATTTCCCTAGCACATGGTAAGTTACTTTAAATGAGTGTCCAGGTACCTGAACTTTGCTCTTTGAATTCTGATTTTCTTCCTTGCAGTTATTTTTTGTTTTAAATTGGGGAATATTGGGGAACAGTGTGTTTCTCCAAGGCCCATCAGCTCTAACTTGTTGTCCTTCAATCTAGTTGTGGAGGGCGCAGCTCAGCTCCAAGTCCAGTCTCCGCTTTCAATCTTTAGTTGCAGGGGGCGCAGCCCACCATCCCTTGCAACTTTGCGAGAATTGAACCTGCAACTTTGTTGTTGAGAGCACACGCTCTAACCACCTGAACCATCCAGCCGGCCCTCCGGCATCTCAGCAGCAGCTCCTTGTCTTCAATCTAGTTGTGGAGAGTGCAGCTCACTGGACCATGTGGTAATCGAACCGGCAACGATTACCCTGTTATATATATGATTAACCGGCAGTCGAACAACACTGTTGTTCAGAGCTCGCGCTCCAACCAACTGAGCCACCTGCCGCCCCTCTCACAGTCATTTTAGAGGAGCAGTGCCACAGTGCACTATCTGTCAGTGGAGCACACACAACATCATTTAGCCTTCTTATTGACCCAATGGCATTATTTTGAGCATTAATTATGGGTTGTTTGTTCAGTAACCACAACCATCTCCAAGGAATCGGAAGATGTAAGATGTTACCTCTCTACCCTGTGGGCTCAGATGGTCCACTGGTTAATTCCATGTTTTTCCTTTTTATATATTTTCCTGCTTCTTCTCATGCCAGGTGTCACTCCATGCCCATGTTACTGACTCAGCCTGGAGTAGAAATTTTTCTTTCTAATACGATGCTTCTAATTTATTTTGGTCTGGGTGACTGGATGACCAATTTTGCTAGGTTTGTCTTCAAAATGAGAATAAAATATTCTCATCAAATCCTTACCTGTGAGTACAATGCATGATTATTCAATGAATTTTAAATTATGTTAGGAGGTTTCAGCTATGTTCATGGCTAATGCTGGGTAGGTGAATTATATTAAGTTTGGATTGTACAGTGAGACCGCTAAGAGGTGTTAAAGCAAAAACACAAAAGAATTTAAAAAGGGCAATGTTATTCCATTGAGTTTGTATGACAGGCACTGAATTGGCATACCTCCAAATTACTAAATTAGCAAATTTCCTAATTCTATTAACCTTAGTCTACTTACAGAGAGAATATAAAATACGCAACATAAAAAGTTGAAAGGCACCTGGAGCATGGAGCCAGGAGGAAGAACTAACTAAGCCTTGTGAAGTCAGAATTCAGTGAGGTGGGGTCTGTGTCCCGTTCTGATCACTCAGCAGCAGCTTTGTGAGGCTGGTAGGTGGTGAAGTACATTCTCATGTGATGTCCATTTCTTGGAAATGGGTCTTCCTGAAGACACAGAGGTTGCTTTGGGAATTCCTGAGCCGGCATTCTGGAATCACATACAAAGCACACATTTGAAAAATATTGCGAGTGGTTCCATTTTTCCTTACTGTCCTTTTCTCAGGGAGGAATTGGTAAGAACTCTGCCTGAGTGAATTGTTTTGGGCTTGTGTTGTCTCCTTTCTAGACTGAAAATGTTTTCTCCTTTGGGGTCTTCACACATGAAGCTTTTTATGTAACAACATTAAATATTCCCAATTACCTCTAGAAATTTTGAAGAATTTTGGATCCGTTATTTCCTGGCCAGTAGTCCATGTGATTAAAAAAAAAAGAGTTGTCATGCTCTTTTATGCATGTGTTCTATATCTGTTAGAATATAGGGCTACTGGGCTCTGAAGGCTGTTGGGTGCAGCCCTGTGTCATGCAGGACAAGTGGGGTTGTTTCCATTTGACAGATGCAGGAACCAAGCCGAGGAGTCAGGTGACTTGTCCCAAGACTGGGACCCTTTTTATGCTTACAACACACTTTTTTTCTCTGGCTTTTTCATGCAGTGTAGAGAAATAAATAGTAGGAAAAAATGCAATTTTTTTTTGTTAAAAAATTGAAGTATAAAGGGATACAACTAACGTGTTTGATGAATATGTCTTTAACAGTACTTTTCAGAGGGCTGTCAGTTGTTGAGAACTGTTGTATCTAAACAAGGCTCATTTAAAAAATTATAATGAATTTTTCATTGTCTAAATTATGAGGACCTTATTTGGAATAATCGTCACAAATGACACAGTTTTGATTCAAATGGTAAGCAAATCAGTATTTAAAGTAGTTCTATATAATTAAGTTGCAATAAAGTGAATAAATTGGGTCTAAATCCTGGAAACTATAACTGTCCTAAACTCCATTCTAGAAAGCAAATTTATCATTACAGAATCAAGAAAAAGAGCTCTTTATTTTTTCTTTTTAAGTTTACCATACTCTCTATCCTGATTTTTATTTGTCATAAAGCTAATATTGAGCTTTGATAAATAAGATGAAGTAGGATGAAAGAGTTCCTGCTTCTTGAATTTGGTTTGTATATTTTGAACTTAGCGTGAGGTTGGAATGCCTGCTGTTCATTTTTTGATATCTCTATGCTGGTTGTGCTGTGGTGTCAGCAAGTGTCAGTCACATTCAGGACCTTTTCATGGCAGGGGGTCGCAGCACGGCTAGAGCCACCAGTACCAGATCCTGCCATCTACATAACCTCTGCTCCATGACCAGGGTGGGCCACATGTCCAGGCACACACACTGATTTCAGGTACATCAGGAATACTCCTTCGGTCCTAGCATTACCCCAGGTATTAGAGATTAATAGTATTGTAGATGGCAGACCTTCCAAGGCTTAGATTGTAGATAACTCTCTGGCTGTCTGCGTGACACCAGGGAGAGCGATGACTCCTGTAAGTGGCTGGAGATGAACAGTGTTTTCTTGATTCCCTGGCTCGTGTTCGCTCTTCTTCAGCAATGTTTCTGGGTACAGACAGGGAAGGAGGGCCACACACACTATCCAGGAATGTATTTGCAGGAAGGTAGGCGAGTTGGCTGAAATGATGTATAATATTTGTGTTCTCATTTTGAGGCCATCACCCTAAATCAGGAGTGTCCAAACTTTTTTCAACGTTTTTCACCAAGGGCCATATGCAGTAAAATATGCAAACAGCCGGGCCACTCACTCGAGGTGAAGTACGTATTGCCTCACCTGGTTTATTTAAGTAAACTAAATATATTTTTGGAATTTGCTGCGGGCCAATTAGCAATGGATTGTGGGCCGCAGTTGGTCCGCGGGTCGCCGTTTTGACACCCCTGCCCTAAATCATAGGTGACCATTTTATAATTGAGTATCACTCTAAGAATCAGGCTTTTTGGTGTTTACCATAGAGTTAGCTGATGAGAAAAATATCAGTAATAAATAAATGGTGTATTTACTTCAAGGGAGGGTCAAAAATCACCATGGCACCATATGACAAAAGTTTTAAGATGCATTGAATGAGGAGATGATGTGGAAAGATCCAACATCACACCACACTTGGTGGCCCATGGTAGTGGCATCAGTGGGAAGAGAACCTTTGTGGAGCATGCTTATTGCGTGAACAGCCAACTGGCTACAGCAAAACAATATTCTCTGCCACAGGACAGTAATTGCAATTTGATTAGTTTTGTCATTTGTAATAAAAATATTTTATATTTTTTATATCAATTTGAGCAACGGTTTCAATTTAGGTCAACAATGAGTGTCTGTGCAATTGTTTGCCAGTAACAGGGGTCCATCATCTTTCGAGTTTGATAAAGTACATACTCTGCTGCATGCTGATCTTGTCCTTCAGATTCCTACGTGCAGGCCCAGGACCCCTCACAGAATTCGACCCTCAGAAACCCAGACTCTTAACTGGGTCCTATCTACCTGCTCTTCTGGTAGCTGCTTGCAATGCAGTGACTTTAGAGGGAAATTTCTTTTTGGCCACCAGTATCATAGTGAAGGGATGACCTTTGTCCTCTAGAGAACGATTTGAAACCCTTGCATTGGATCCAAACATAACCGTGGAGTGGGGAGGTGTCACTAACTGTCCTGCCTCATTGAGGATTGGGCCTGTGAACCCTTGCTCCTCCTTTCCTGCTTGTTTGAAACCGTTTCATTGATTTGGAACTACATGATAGATGTGACGCTATAGACTTTGGAAGAAGAACTGATTCTGTGAAACATGACCAAGTAAAGAAGCCATCTTGGTTCCCAGCCTGCACCTGCTGTGACTTCAAAAACCACCTTCCAGTGGCCCTTTGGAAAAGTATTATCCTTAGAACAGGCTGCCATGTTCTGGGAATGTTTTTAGGTATCCATTAACTCTGCTGATGTTCATGGTGAATAAAAATAATCTAGGAAATCTTGCAGAAAGGGGAGCAAAAGATTGTGAGGGGAGGTCAGAAGACAGAGTCTGAAATGTGTGTCCAAAGAATGACCAGCATGTAGCAGCTCTCTCTAGACTGCTGGGACATAATTTATTTTTCAGACAAACTTAGTTGACTCCTATGTACGAGCATTCCTCCAAGAATAAGACTTTGTGATCAACGTTAGTCCTGGTCCTGATTGTAAGATAAAGTCTTAAACAATGATACATATAGAATCTTCAACTTCAGGTGATTGTATGTTGGTCAAATACAACTTCATTGGGTAAAGCCATATTGCTTTGTGGATTTCATTTCCCCAACCATCCACAAGGACAGTGGGGATTGTTTCACTGGTTTCACATAAGAAGAAACTGCAATTTAGGGAGGAAGGGCTGGACCCCAGGCCCCCGAGTCCAGGCTCTAGCTCTTTGTCTCCTCCTCTTGCTGAGAAATAACCCGGTTTAGCCCCAGAAAAACTGCAAGAAAGACTGCCTCTCCACCCCAGGAAACGGATGATAGAGGCTCTGCCAGTGAAATGTCCCACAGGAGAGCGTAGACAGAAGTTAGGAAGGAGACAGATAAAGCTGGGAGTAGACTGAGTGTGGAGCTGGCCTTGCTCCCAGGGGTACTGGACTTGGGGGACGAGCCAAGCAGGTTGGGAAAACTCTAACATTCCATCTAGTGTGTTCATGGTTTTTTTTTTCTTTAACTTCCCAAATATTCATCATCAAATACAAATCTCCAACTCCTTTTGTATCAGTCATAAACTTACTTTTGCTTCACTCCTGACTTGCTTTGTTTATGCCATAAAGCCCTTCAATTAGCATGCATAATTAGAAATTTAAGGCTCAGCAGTTGTGAAAAGTGCCTGAAATGAAGACTAATGGTTTTCAGACTTTATAGTATGTGTAGTCATTTTTTGAATGTGTCCTCCGATTCACCTAGCTCAGCTCATTCCCGAAAGGTGAATGATTAAAAGAAAAAACAACAACAACAAAAAACGCCACAAAAAAACACCCAGAAAACTCAGTAGCTCTTTATCTTTTTGGAAAGGCAAAATTTAATCAGAATCACCTGGGTTTGATTCTTCCCTGTACCATATTATTACGTTTGTGGTGTGTGTTAACTGCTCTGAGTCTCAGCTTTCTCACCTATAAAATACAGTTGACAATGCTTGCTAACAGGATTCTTTTGAGGTTTAGAAATAACATTTGTAACGCTTATCACGCTGCTACAGAATACGCGCTCAGTATGTGAGAACTTCTATCATCAGTTTTATTTTCTACACAATACACCGAATGTGTCATGGCTTGGAAATTGAGTGTGATGTGACTATAATTCAGGCAATCTGCCTCTTTCACCATCATATCCATGAATACTTGAGTTTGCTTTTTACAGTAGTATGCATTGATTGTCAAACTACTCAAAATGCTGCGGTAGTAATTGGTACGCTGTTGGATTTTATTTCTTCTCTTTACCAGCAAAACTTCTATTTTTGGAAGCAATATTTATAGAATGAGCTAGCTATTAATCTATATTGTATTTCAGAAAAATTCGATTTTTTTAATGGCTTTATTTGCCAAAAATCTTCGCTGCAGAGTTGGAGATAATAGAGATACTAATAACTGGATCTCATGTCAGACATTTTGCAATGCAAATGCTGTAATGAGGAGGACGAATGTGATTGGATTTTAAATAGAGCTAAGCCGTGGTTTTATTTTAGCAAGTCAGTAGTACTTTTGTCTTAAATATTCCAACACCAATTATGGTCTAAAATACTTTTGTACATTGGACTTGGTTCTTGCTGTATAACACAGAGTAATATGGCTTGGGCTGACACTTTACGATTTCTTATTAATTCACCCAGTTCTCCCTCTGTATGTGTGTAGACGTGATTAAATAAATTCATAGAATTATTCACAGGATCTAGAGGTTAGCAGAAAAGGCCAAACATATCTGGTTTGGAGCGCCTCGGCCTAATAATGGACAAAACAGAGGCTCGCTGAGTGCACTTGGACTGGCAGGGCCCACATCCAGGCCGTTCTTACAGAAGTGGAAACGAGAGTGAGCCGAGAATTTTCCAGTCGGTGCTGGGCCCACGGGGAGGTTGCTGGAGCCGCAGTGCTGCAACCTTCAGAGGGGCAGCTGTCTCCATAGACACCCCTTGTGGACAGCTGCGTTGTTCCAAGTCCAGGATTGGCTGATGCTTGGCACCCAGCACCCAGCCGTCCCTGACCTGAGGCTCCCCTGCTGGCAGTGGCTGGACCTCTCGGACAGCTTTACCTTTAAGAGTAAATCTCTCTCTCGGACATTTATATATATATAGTTATTTATTTATTTACTGAGATATAATTGAGATGTGACATTATATTAGTTTCAGCTGTACAGCATAATGATTCGATATTTGTGTACATTGCAAGATGATCCCAAATGTCTAGTTAACATCCATCACCACACATAATTTGTCATGAGAACTTTCAAGATCTACTCAGCAATTTTTAAATATGCAATACAGTATCACATCTTCATGACATTTATTTTATAATTAGAAATTTGTATCTTTTGACCCCTTTCATTCATTTTGCTCACCTCCCACCCCCAGTCTCACAACCACCAATCTGTTTCTTTTTCCTTTTTTTTTTTTAAAGATTCCATGTATAAGTGAGATCATATGGTATTTGTCTTCCTCAGTTTGACTTATTTCATTTAGTATAATGTCCTTGAGGTCTATCCATGTTGTCACAAATGGCAAGATTTTATTCTTTTTTATGGCTAAATAGTATTCCACATATACGCATATATATCTCGCACATCTTTTTTATCCATTCATCTATAGACACATAGGTTGTTTCCATGTCTTGGCTATTGTGAATAATACTGGAGTGAACATGAAAGTACAGATATCTTTGTGAATTAGTGTTTTTGTTTTTAGATGAATGCCCAGAAGTCGAATTGCTGGATCATATGGTAGTTCTAGTTTTAATTTTTTGAGGAACCACCTTTCTGGGGGCATGTTGTCCCTTTTTTGCAGTCAGGCTTCCATGAGGGTCCCCGAGTGCCTCAAAAATGCTGGGAAAGTCTGAACCCCAACAGTGGGTACAGTCCATGTCTTCCTAACTTGGTCAGTTCATATGTATATGTGGGCAACCAGGACCCGCAATTCCTCTAACTAAAATTCTGCATCTGAGACTCGGCTTCTCCCCGAGAATCCTCAGCCGACAGCCCCTCGAGGAAAAGAGTATCTTTTTTTCAAATATGGAGAAAGTAAGGAGTTGAGAATTTCTTTGCTTCTCCAAGGACTGAGAAGCATTCTGTGGCCATGCTGGGAGCTGAACCTCCTTGTGGGGGACTCTGGAGTGCAAGTGACTCCATTGTGCAGCCACGTCCGACTAATACGCGCCGTCATTGATCAGCTGCCAAAACGTGAGAATGATAGGAAAACAAACATGACAGGCTAACGATGCAAAGGTTTCATGTGCTTTACCTGCGTGGTGAAGATAAGGGTTTCAAAGGCACTCATTGGGCTGTAAACCATGTAACTTGCCACCTGTGTGCTTTATGTTTCCTGTCAACCCTTTTTAGAGGATGGGTGGTGCAGACAGGTTTCGGGAACTGGGTGTGAGTTGCGCTGTCACTTAGGAACCCTGTACACTCATGGAAACTTCCAGGATCTTGGTTTCCATCTTTGTAAAGTGGGGGTAAAACCTCTGGCTTGCCTGGCCCTGAGGGTGATTGTGGGACCTCTTAGACCTCGGTGTCCACTGCAGGCATTGTCAACCCACTGGATGTCCACCCGTGCTCAATGCACTTGTTCTCTCTGTGGTCGGCATACTGTTCTCTGGAAAGGTGAGAAATTTGGCTCTCTCAGTAGATGAAGACTAGCGGACAGCGGAGCTTCCAGATTGTTGCACTTTCTACAATTTTAAGGGGCAGAACTTTGGAAATTTAATTTTTTATGAAATTCATGTATAAAGTGACACATGGTGAAGAATTTTTTTATGTATTACCACGCAACGGTTATATCAACGGTTTTGATATAAGCCAGAGGTTCTGGAATCAACTTTCTTGGTTCATGGTGGTCTTAGCATCACATCAATTATTTAGTTTTTTTTACAGTGCCTTAGGCCAAAAGAAATAGCTAATGGTTCCATTTATGAAGGAATGTGAAAGAAAAATCAGAACTGGGCAGTAGTGAAAGTGGTAAAAACAGGTTTTGTTCGGGACAATTACAATAGGGGAAAAGAGACCTTAGTATAGAACCGGGCTCAGTTCCAAATACAACAAAGATGGGGGCGATTTATAGCTAAGCAGCAGGTGGGGGTTAGTAGATGGAAAATTACTAAGAGGAAACGTCAGCAGGAAGGGAAGATTCTGGCTAAACCACTTAGCAGGATTCTTGCTAAAGGTAGGCCAGAGTGAGCAGACAGCACCTGCGGTGCGGAGTGGTGAGGAACCCGATCAGATATTGAGGGTGAAGGTAGGGAGGAGGGGGATTCCAGCGGACGTAGCAGGATTCTTGCTAAATTGGACAATGCAGAGATGAACAGAGACATTCAAAAGTCGAGGTCTAGTTGGAAAAGTTCAGGGGAACTTGAGTCGAGTTCGAGCCAGGAGAGAATCTTAGTAGCTAGGTCCCAACAATTTATGTCCTAACAACTTTGTAGCTGCGTGAAGAAATAATGCGTGTATCTTGAAAGAAAAAATAATACTTTTATTTCATCCTTAAGTAACCCCAGTTACACACTAATGGTGGACACACTAATGGTGGACACACTAATGGTGGACACACTAATGGTGGACACACTAATGGTGGACAGACGTGTGCCTGTTGTTACGTACTACACAACGTCTCTCATTGGTGCCACAATCCTCATGCCTGTTCAGTTTGACTTTTATGGAATATTTGGTTTTTATCACAGCAATTGCTGAAACCCCAGCTTTGACAAAATATTATGTCATCAAAAGGAATGTCGCGAGGTCTAATGTTGGAACCATGAACTAGCTACCTCTAGCTAGTAGTTCTCCATGTCTGGCAGAAGTTGTGTATCTGTGTTTCCCTTGAAAATTAAAAAAAAAAAAACCTATGTCATGCCTCGGTGCTCCTGTGACTTCGTTCTGGTGCCCGTGGCGTTTTGTCCCACTGTTTGGGAAGTGCAGGCGTAGGCAGCATATGCATTGCTCTTGCCATTCCACAGGTATGGGAACTGGGCTCAGCGTTGCCCAAGGTGTGTGAGTGTTAGGAAAGGACTGCCTCCGGGAAGCCAGTCCTGGGGAGTGGTCTTCCTGTACCTGTGCGTGGTCAAGGAAGTGACACCTCTGCCTAGTCAGATGGAGCAAACGGAAACCCACGGAGGGCGCTCTCCAGGACCGTGGGCCGTCCTTATGAGCAGCAGCTGCACATTCTGCACCGGACAGAGTGAAAGACAGGACGGTCCTGCACGTGGGTCTCAGGAACAGGGGACGCAGCCTTTTTGAATAACAGTCTTCTAAGTGAATTTCTTGCTCTCCGGGAAACCT
Organism: Rhinolophus ferrumequinum; assembly: GCF_004115265.2. Lineage (NCBI taxonomy): Eukaryota > Metazoa > Chordata > Mammalia > Chiroptera > Rhinolophidae > Rhinolophus > Rhinolophus ferrumequinum. The sequence goes on from NC_046291.1 coordinate 8,347,344, forward strand.
CTCTCTTCCTCAGTGTCCCCTGAGTTTGAGGCTATTTAGAGTGTTTCCTATGACTTCTGCAGCTCGATAAGTGGACCACAAATATACATTCTTCACGTTTATTTTCAGAACTTGTGTTTGGGTTGATTGGGTATGGCTTACTCCAAAGTCTGAGAACTTCCCATCATCAGAGCACATGGTGTCAGGTCACAGCTTTGGTAATTTTACTGTGAGCAGAACTGGAGGCACACACAACACGACAAGAATGATCTATATAATTATACAGTTATTTTAATTCTTATTAGAGTTTTTGCAAGATGGATTGATTTTCCTCATGAAATGTCTTATGTGATAAAATTTCATGGTCTGAATATTTCTAGCTGATGAGTTGAATCAGTGATATAATTCCGGGGAAGGAGGAGATAGTGAAAAATATTTCTAAGCCATTATTCCCGCCTCATTGGGGGAGCTCAACCATTATTTAGCTATTTTTGTGAAGTTGTAAAAAGTGGAATGTATAATCCGTGCAACAAAATTGTCTTGTCATTACGTGCATTAGGTGATACACATAAGCAGCGTAGGACAGTGGTGGTACGTCTACAGCGGTTCTGACCTGTGACCCTCCACCAGCACCGCGGGAGCAGACGCTTAGCCTGTGCCCAGGGCCTAGTGCAAGGGCAGCACACTTTTTCTGTCAAGGGCCAGATAGTAAGTATTTTTTGCTTGGTGGGCCATACGGCCTCTGTTGCAGCTACTCAACTGTGCTGATGTAGGGAGAAAGGAGCTGAATAGTCAGTGAATAAATGATATGGTTGCGTCCCAGTAAAATTTGACTGATGGACACTGACAGCTGAACCTTATGTCATCTTCACACGTGATATGAAATATTCATCGTCTTTCGATGTGTGAAATCTTTTAAAACTGTAAAAACCGTTCTTCTTTCACAGGCTGTACAGACACAGGTGGCAGGCCGGCATTGGCCCGTGGGCCATAGTTTGCCGAGCTGGGCGAGAGCCGTTTCTGGCATACAGAAACGTGTGCTCAATAAATATTTGTTCAATGATGAAGGGCACATGTTTAATTACATTTTTATTATGAAGTATTTTGAGCGTACAGAAAAGCACAGAGAATAATATAATTAGCATTTAACATTGAGATACAACAAACGTTATTCTGACATAGTTGCTTCAGATATTGTTTAGAAAACAGCTAGGTGTAGTTAAAGCTCTGTCCCCCTCCCTCACTTCTCCCAATCCCATTTCCCTACCTTTCTATTCAGAAACAGTTGCTATTCCGAGTTGAAATATAAGCTTTGTGTCTATGTTTTTCATTTTTACACCGTGGGCATAAAATGTCCGTAGGAGAGTCATACTGTGACTGTTCTCCTGCAACTTGCTTTTCTTTTTTTCCCTTTACTCACTACTGTGTTTTGTCTGCAGTTGTCAGATGTAACTCTAGTTTATTCACTTACATTTTCATGTGGTTGAATATACACATTTGTCTTTTACTTTAGTCTTAATAGATTCTTTCCAACCTTGATATCATAAAGATATTCTCCCATATTTTCCTCTAGAGCAGGAATCGGCAAACCTTTCCCTGTAGAGGGCCAGAAAGTGAATATTTCAGGCTTTGCTGGCCACACCTTCTCTGTTGCAACTACTCAACCCTGAAAGGAGCCACACACAATATGCAAACTAATGGGTGTGACTGTGTTCCAATAAAACTTTATTTACAAAATCAGGCAATGGGCCAGGTTTGGTCCATGAGCTGTAGTTTAGAGACGCCTGATGTAAAAGTTTTGAGATTGTATGTTTAACATTTTGATACATAATCCATCTGCAATTCATTTTTGTGAGTATTACATATTTATGTTATCACAACAATCAGCAATTATTCAAGTACTGCTTACTAAATAGTTTATCCTCTCCACACTAATTGTTAGTGCCTCCCCTGTTATATACCTGCTTTCTTTATACAGTTTATCTCTGTGCTCTCTTTTCTGAAATATTTTTCCGTTTGTGTATCCCTGTGCCAGTACTGTACTGTTAAAATGATGATAGCTTTGTAATAAATTTTATATCTGGTAGGGAAAATATGCTGGACATATTTGTTCCTTTCCTCTTCCACTTAAGTTTTGAGATCAATTTGACACATTGGAAGAAAAAAAAATGAACATGGGATTTTGGTTGGAATTATATCTTTCCACTTGGATTAATAGTCTTGTTTCATAGTCGCCAATGACAGGACAAGTTACTCTAATTCTCTGAGCCTCAGAGAGAATATGTAGGTAATAGTGTTTACTAAATATGGTTATAGTGAAGATGAAGTAGGTAAAAAGTGGAAAATATTGGGAACTGTGCTGTGCATAGTGTAAGTACTCAGAAACCTTAGCTATTATTAGCTGTTAGTATTCTTTGGTAGAAGCCCTCTTATCAAAGGTTTAAGGACAGTTAATCAAAGATGTTAATTTAAGTGGGGAATCATAAAGAAGTTTCAAACATACTTTAAGTATCTTATTTTATCGTGAAACACATCAGTGTATATTCATGCAGCCGGGGAAAAGGTTTTGTTGTTTTTTCACCCCCAGTTCCACATGCGGATGGTGGTTTGTTTCCTTGTGTGGTTTGTAATTTTTTATTGTGAGCTCATTATGGTCTGCACATGCACATGCATGTGTGTGAGTTTCGTGTGCTCTGTGTTGTGAAAGTGTCACTCCGTCCCTCTCCTGGTCCTGGATAAGATTTTTATGTTCATTTCTGAGCTTAGGATTTCCACATCAGGGGCAGGGGGATATTGCTAGTCACATGAGATGTTCACATGGGAGGTTCTGATTGCTCTGGGAAACTGTTTCATCCAGAGGTCTTAGAGAGATGTCGTTTTTTCTCTCTCTTTCTTCCAAGCCTACTGGTCGATTTTTCTTTAGGCCACTTATCTGTCTCTCTCTCTCTCTTTTTTTTTTTTTTTTAAAAGAAGCACAAGGTGGCTCTAAGAGGCTTTATGTATGAACTCAGTTATAGGTCCCCCTCTTCTCCTGGGCTCAAGGACACATTTCCCATTACCATGTGATTTCTAGAGCTCAGACTCCCAGAAATAAGCCCCTAGGTCTTAGTTCCAGATCCATAACCCCTGTGGTCAATGCAGTGTCATCTGCCAATGGCTCTGGTTGTAAGTTCTCTCTTCTCATCATTTCTAAAACTAGAGGAGTCCCCCCGCGACCCCTTTTTAAAGTTCACCTTTGAATCAAAGCATTTTCTATTTGAAACAGTGTTGTTATATGGTTTCAGCTGGAGAAGGACCTGCCATCACTTCAATCTTTTTTGGTGGCTTGTTATAATTAAAGTCCTGAAAAATGAAATCTTGCATCAGTAGCTTCTATTTTCTGTGTTTACATATGCGAGAAAATCACGGTGTCTGTAATCTCTATACACTAACTTAATTCATGTAGTACAATTTGGTGAGCATTGTTAAATGCGATTGGTTTCATCAACATCCTAACACAGATCAGAGGATGCTCTGTGCTCAAAGATTAGTTTCCCGAAAAACTCTTAGTTCTACATGGTTATACTTTACTGACGGTTTTTCCTGTGGGTTTTCTTATCCTTCTAATTTCATGCCTCAATTGGAAATACTAAATATTTGTGGTTTTAAAGAGATAATGTGGATGATCCGTATTGTAGAGTGTCTTGAAGCTACATGCCTCTGTTGTACTGCTTCTGTGGATGTAATTTTCCAGGCAGCAACTCTGCTGATTTAAGGCTTAGCTTGTCACGGGGGAGGAAACCCCTCTGTGTCTGAAGAGGCAATGCCCTCCAGTGCATCTAGAGCATTCTCTCTTCTGCTTCCCTGTAGAGCTGTCCTGTGTCCACAGGGCTGCATAATTAAGGTGGCGGTGGTTTTCTGTCCCTTGTGCATCCACTGTCTGTCCTGACTCCCAGACTACACAGAATCCTGTCTCTGTTGCTAACCATCCTCGTTTCTGTGCCTCACAGTCCATGGCTGTTTCTAGTTGACAGGGTTTTGTGGATGACCTCTCCCACTCTTAGCCTGTTTTTCTATTCCTTTATTGTTTTATCATTTGTTTCTTCTGTCTTTTATAACTTCAAAAGTCCTCTCAGTTTCCTCATGGGAAAATCCCTGTCCTTTTACTAGATGTTAGCTAATCAAAGAGCTTCTTTCCTCCCATGCCATGAGATGACTAATTTGAGCACACATGCAATTTGGGGGTCTTGGTTTTTTAAAAAACAATTGCTACTGGATACCCAGGGCCTGCTTTTTGGGTGGCTTGAAACTTTATTTTATTTTTTCCTTTTTAGCTTTTTTGGTGGCTTGAGTTTTGTTTTATTTTTTCCTTTTTAGCTTTTTTTTCTTTGTGAAGTCACCTATATGAAGCTGGCTGGTTCTAGAAGACTTATTTCTAGGTAAATGAGGTTGGACAACATTGAAGATTTTAGTTTTCTCCTCAGAGTCACGGATTCTTGTCCTCATTTCTGGGCGCAGGTGGGTATTAAAATTAGAGCAGCTGTTTCCACTTAAGGTTAGAAAAGCTGAAAAGCGAGCAGAGGGAATTTTTGTGCCTGCGGAGAGAAAAACACACCAGAGTAGTCCAGGGGCCAGGCAGGCTGGTCCACAAGCACAGCAAGCAAGCACTTTACAGCTTAAAGTGAAAGGTTTTCCCAAATATGGTGACCGTGGTTTTTCTGCGCCTTCACCTGGTTTCACAGGTGTTGATAGAGTCCTCGCCCAACTTTTTTTAAGGATCCTGGGCCACCAACCATGGCCAATACGGAACACCTGCCTAGTGGGAAGTGCTCGGAGCAAAGAATGAAGAAGGTCTAAAACAGAGCAATGCACTTCCTTTGTTTCGGACAATCAATATTCATCAAGTGCCAACCATGTGCCAGGTTTTGCAGCTCCCTGCTGCCTCACACAGGTGTCATTTGCCATTTCCACCTACTTTAAATAATAAAGAAATCAACACATTTTAATATTTGGAGACTACCTTGGGGTCCTCAACAAGAGTGGAAGGCTCTTTTTTTTTTAATTTTTTAATTATTTTATTTATTTATTTTTATTTTTATTTTTTAAATTTATTTTTAATTATAAGACACTGAAGAAAGGAATGAAGGAAGATATAAATAGATGGAAACACATATCATGTTCATGGATAGGAAGAATTAATATAGTTAAAATGTCCATACTGCCTAAGGCAATATACATATTCAATGCAATTCCTATCAAACTGCCAACGTCGTTTTTCACAGAAATAGAACATATAATCCTAAAATTTATATGGGACCATAAAAGACCCCGAATAGCAAAGGCAATCTTGAGAAATAAGAACAAAGTGGGTGGAAGGCTCTTTTGAAACTAAGAGATGGACTGGAGTCCCACCCTGGTTTAACATGTTTTATTAGCTTCCGGAAGCTTCTAGGACGGAGGCCAAACCCATTAGGATAACGCAGAGGCAGCTGTGTTTGGGGTCCTGCTGGCTCCCGCCACCCCCACCCCAGGCTGCTGGAGAGTCTCTGGAATCTGTGAGCCCCTCCACCATCTGGAGGAAAGTCAGGAAGGTGCCTCTAGGTGACTTTTGAGCAAAGGCCAGTTAGTATCATCATCTTTGCTAGCAGCTCCTGGGCTCTCTCAAAAAGAAAAACTCGGGATGCCGGAAACTCTCCAAACAGGGATGCAGTTGACGCTGCTCTTGACAATTTTCACCAGGGCCTCCTGCCACGTGCAGTTCCCTGCCTACCTCACCCAGGTTGTGCCACCGGTTACACAGTTGGTAGATGGCAAAGAGATTTCGTAGAAAAGTTAAAAACAAAACAACCAAAATGTGCTTCTTTCATTTGACGGGTGGGATGTCACCCAGAAAGGTGTCGTCCCAGCTTTCACATGTGTGGACAATTTCAGCCCAGACTTTCAGCAGTTTAATGAACTAGCTCTTCTCAGGATAAGTCACCTTGTCCCGCGTCTTCTCTCACTACCGGTGTGGCCGGTCTGGGTCGAATGCCTGAGGCCCCTGCACCTTTGCTGCCCTTGCTGTGGGCACATCCCATGGCATATATACTCTGCACGCTCCTCATTTGCCTGCGCAGAGGAGCTGCATTTGCTCAGACTTTGCTCTGTGCACATCCCTGAAACTTGGTCAGCATGTGGCTCATGAAGCAGGTACCTGCTCCTGGAAGCCATGTTTTCCTGAGTGGAGGATGAAGGAGATCCAAATGAGGGCAGAAGAAAATCTGGCATTTCCTCGGTCTTTACCCTGCCCAGACCCTGCTAAGGGTCCATATTCTTATGGGCTCCATTCTCCTGGACACATCTTCAGGCATCTTGTATTCCACGGATGCAAAATTAAAGCCTTCTGCAGAAGTGGGAACCAGGGCCCTCTGGGCAGGCGCCTTCTCTCGAGAGCTGAGTGAGCTCGGTTCAGATTCTTTCAAAGGGCTAATCAGCTGCCCAGGATTTGGGGTCTGTTTAACCTGACACCCTCCTCAAACCATGGCTTCCCGCCCCTTCTTAAATTTGTTCTTTCTGAATCCCATATTTCAATGAGTGACCCTGCTGTTTACCCGGTTGTCCAAGTCACATGCCAGGAGTCACCACGCACCGTTCCTTTTCTTTTTCACCTCACGCATCTAGTTGGTTAGTGTCCCAATCCTAGGGCTCTCCAGCGTGCCTTCACCTTTCCTGCTATGTCGACCTGGCCTTAGATACTCGTATGGCCTACGTCGCCCCCACCTGGATAATTGCAGTGGTTTCCTAATACACCCCTGTCATCCCTGTGTCTCCAGACTGACCCCCACTAACACGTCATCCCGTTGTTGCTAGAGGCCTTTTTCTAAACTGTCTCATCTGTCATATTCCTATTCCATATTCATTATGACTTGCTTTCAGAGCCCAAGTCAAACTCTTTAGCATCCCAGGCTATGGACTGATTTTTATCTTTTTTAACAAATCTCTTTTTAAAACTCCCTGACGCGTTGCCCTTTCTTCAGTTAAATAGAACTACTTGTAGTTCTCTCCATGTACTGCTCTCTTTAACACCCTAGGGCTTTTACACTTGCTGTTCTCTTTGGCAGGAGGCTGCCTTCTTGCTTTTCTTTCCTTGGGTAGCTCCTCCTTGACCCTTGAGACTTAAGGTAGTGAGACTTCCTGAATTACCTTGAGGGGTGCAGTGCCCTTCTCTCTGGGTGTCACAGTGTCCCATATACATATCTCATGGCTCTGATTTCACTGTGATAAAGTCATGCTTTATTCATCTGTTACCCCCCTTAATCATTAATCTTAAGGCCTGTGCATTCATCTGTGGATTTCCAGATACACTGCCAAACCTTTTTCACAAAGGTTATCATATGAGAGTACTTCCTTCACCATATGATTGCTAGATGCAGAGGTTAATAATTTTTAAAATTAACTTTTAAGAAAGAGAATTCTATTTTTGTGTATGGTGTGAGAGAGAAGTCAAGCTTAATTTTCCCCCCCGATATAGATATCCATTTATTGAAAAGACTCTGTTTATCACACTACTCTATTCCAGAAATGAAATGTCCATATGTGACCATTCTAGTTTTTGACTAGTCCATTGTCCTAATTACTGTAGCTTTAAAATTCCTGATTCCTTATAGGGCAAGCCCTCCTCTATTGTTCTTCTTATTCAAGAGTGTCTGGGCTCCTTGGGGACATTTTACACAAGAACAACCACCACCACCACCACCACAACAAAAAGGTTCGTGATTTTTGTTGCATTAAATCTGTAAATCACTTTGGGGAAAAATTGAATCTTTGTGATTTTGAGTTTTCTAATCACTAGAATCTCCCACCATTTACATATATCTTCTTTAATGTCTCTCAATACTCTTTCACTATTTTACAGCTTTCTTTGTTGAGGCCATCCATTGCTTTCATTTGATTTATACCTAGGTATTTGATTTTTTTGATATGTTGTAAACAGCACCTTTTAAAAATTTTATCTTTTGTTTATTTCTGATACATGGAGATGCAACTGTTTTGTTTTTTGTTTTTTTTTCCAAGAAATTTTGACCTTGTGTCTAGCAAACCTGCTGGAATTCCATATTCTAATACTTCTATCTTCATGCATGATCATAAAGCCTGTGAATCATGACAGCTTTTGTTTCTATTCAATCCTTATACCTTTTTATTGTTACCTCCTGGCACTCGCCAGGACCTTTAGTGCAACATTCACTGGAAGTGGTGATGCAAATATTCTTGCTTTGTTATCAATTCCAGAGAGAAACTTTTCACCATTTCACCAAAAAGTATTAAATTTGCTACAGGTTTTTTTTTTTTTTTGGTAGATACTCTTTATCAGATTAAAGAAATGCCCTTCTATTTCTATTTGCTAAAAGTCTTCACTCTACGTGGATGTTGAGTTTAATAAAATGCTTTTCCTGCATCCATGGAGATGCTCATATAATCTTGTAGGAAGTTGAATTCCTAGTTTGCTGCATGTTTCTTTTCCTAAGTAGGCAGGGGGGTGAAGGTTGACTTAGCTCCTGGATTCATGGCATTGTTGTTTTGTAAAAAGAGTTTGCTAGGATATAAGAGTATCTCTCATGAGAGGCAAAACAAGAATGTATGCGCTGAAATTGTTCTTTAAGTTTCTGATTCAAGAAACTTGTCTTTGAATGACTAAAAGAAAAAAGGAAGTAAAGCATTTCATTTGAGGCTGTATCCCTATGGGGGTACATGCAGTTGAGGGTTATCTCGGGGAATCTAGTTGAATGTGGAAAGCAGGAGACAAAGGCTTTGCCTGGTTTTTGAAGTACAGTTATTTAATTCTTGATATATCTGCAACTGAGCAGGGCATAAAGATTCATCAGTATGGCTACTGACTCTGTGTGCTAGCAGACTAAAGCAAGGGTAGTGTAATTTCAAGATCTTTTCCAAATGTAGCATACTTTAAAGAGATACCGTGAAAAAGTAGGAACATAATGAAAAGGGTTTATCTTTAATGGAGTCATTTCATCGTCAAAAATTTGAATTCCGCTTATAATTTCCTTTTAGCCTACTTACAAATGTGACTCAGCCCACGTGTGAAAATCAGGACAGGCTGGTTTTAAGAAAGTTGACTCAGATTTTGAGGGGAAACAGTTGACTGCCTACATTAGTTTTGGAACAATTGTCAAGTAGATCTAGAGTTCCTAATACAGGAGTAAAGAAATTCTCAAGACATGGGAATATGTGTTTCACTATGATATACAGTCCTTGATTCTGTAAAGTGAATGAGCATTTTTATTACTTGAATTTGGAAAAAAAAAATTCATGGGAAGCGTTTCTTGGCTGTGTCTACTATTGGCATAAACACTGCAGCGATTTTTCCCCCACATCTTTCCTCCTAGTGGGTAAGCAGTTGGCATTGGAATGTAGTTAAGATCTTTGTTGAATAAAGTAGGAAAAATATCCTTTTAAAGACAGAAACACTGTGACAGTTGGACCCCAACACTGTTCATTTGCTTTTCATCCGGAAGATGACACTTCTAACCAGTGCAATTCCTATTTTGGATCAAGAAACCCAATATTAAGAACTCTGTAGTCCCATCCTTTCTTTTCGCAGTTGAGGAAACAGAGTCCCAGGAAACATCCTTGTCTTGTTCAAGGTCACCCACAAATGGGAGCGGAACCCCAGGCTTTCTCTGCTGTATCATAGTACTTCAGGGCAACGATTCTCACTACCATTTTCCCACAAACCCTGACATCCAAATTTTGGCGTCATTTATGTTGTGGTCCCCCTCCCTGTTGGCAGATGTAGACACTCCTGTCATTTCAAGGCCCCCTGGCCTGTGTGACTCCTCCCCCGCCCCCCATACCCAGGGTTCCACCTACTTCTTTGTTTAGCCTCCGTAGTGAGCTGTCCGTCACTCATCTCCATTTAGTTCAGTTGATAGGTGGGAGGGTAGCGGAGAATGTCCACAGTTCTTGCAGTGAAGAAAAGCTGTGAGTATGACCCTCCGTCGTGGTCTCGCTTCATAGTGCGTTATCTAGATAAGGATTCCTTTCGCAGTGCCAAGATTTATCCTGCCACGTTCCTGTACGTAATTACGATTAAAAGAGCGTCTGGTCCCTTCTCTGCCTTACGTTGTATCGTGAATGGTCCTTCTGTGACTTAATAGCTCGGTGCACGCCAGCCCAGGAAGGGACTTGGGTGGGGAGAATAAAAAAGCAATACTTACTATGGACATTATCATGGCCCCGTTCAAGCTTGTCTTCTTTGAGGGCTACCCAGAGGAGCCCACGTACCTATCTCTTCTTTTGTGAACCCCAAGTCAGTAGGGTGTGGATCAGGGATTGGCAAACTCAAGGCCTCCGTAATAAATATTGAAATGGCTTTGTGGGCCGCATAGTCTCTGTGGCGACTGCTCAAGTGCTGATGTGATATAGTCAAAACATACACAGATGGCCATGGCCGTGTCCCAGGAAAACTTTATTTATGGAAGCAGGCTGGTTTTGACCCGTGGTTGTCGTTTGCCAACCCTGGTTTATACCGACAAACTCTGAATTTTTTGGTTTTGGACCAAGTGCGTCGAAATCATCTGGGGGAACTCGGAACGATACGGGTTTCTAGGCCTCACCCTCAGAGTTTTGATGAATAGTTTGGCGCTGGGGAATCTGTATTTTTAAAGTTCTGCCGCCCAGACACATTATTAAAACAATGGTCCATTCTGCTTTTAAAAAATTTGTCTGCGTACTTATAGACAAATAGACACATGAGATCGTGGTTTGTGTTGAAAAATAATACTAAAAATGGCGTGATTCTGTACACATCATTCTGTGCATTCCTTGTTTATGCTTTGCCCTTTTTATTGAGGTGTCTCTCTGTTAGTGACATTTAGGAATCTGTATAAGGACTTAATCCTCTGCAGTATGTTGTACATTTTTCTTCCTCCATCATGTTGCTACGTTTTAGCTTCATTTATGGATTCATGTGGATTTTTGAAAACATTTTAATGGGGTGAAATGCATCAATCTGTTCCTTTAAGGAGTGATTTTTCTCCAGGGGCCACTGGTAATGTCTGCAGACATTACTTGTTGTCACAACTGTCATTGTTGGATGGAGGGCTTCTGGCGTCTAGTAAGTGGAGCTGAGGCATGCTGCTAAACCTCCTGCAATGCACAGGGCAACCCCACAACAGCGCAATATACAGATGATGTATTATAGAAATATAATATATCACCTGAAACCTATATATTTTTACTATATATTTTTACAATGTCACCCCAATACATTTAATAAAAATTAAAAAAAAAAAAACTACCCAGCCCAAAGAGTCAGTAGTGCTGAGGTTGAGAAATCCTGCTGTGAGGATTTGGTTTTGTTCCTTGCTTGATAAGGCACCTTCTTCTTCCTATGACACTAAGGTCTATATGAAAATCTGTATTCAAAAGTTCCTGCTCAGAAAAATTCCTAAAACAATGGCCCATTCTATTGACTTGTTAATATCACACCACACAGATCCCCCAGTTATTTCTCTTCTGTGCCTGTATCTTACTCCTCACTGCTCTGTAAGAGCCACGAGTCCGCCGTGTCCCTTTGGTGACCTGAGTGGCCTGGGTCACCGAACGGGCTCCATCTGGGGTTGCAGATGTTGCTCCTGGGCTGTCCGGGGTTCCCTTTCCCAGGCTGACTTGCCCACTGAGCACGGGACAAATGAGGGGGTGGGGGTGACCTCAGGTTTGCACTGTGCCCTTCAGGACCCTCTGACAACAGTGTCACTGAGCACTGAGTGGTCGTCAGGAGCATCTGGAATCACAGAGCTGGAGGACGCCTTGAGGAGTTCTACCCCAGCCCCCCACTTAATGTGCGAGGCGTGTGTGTCTGGAGCAGGCATGGGATAGGTCCAGAGCCTCTGAGCCACCTGGCAGACCAGGGCCCCTGCCAGGACTGCAGTTCCCCAGCTGGCCCCATTTTCCGTTAGAGAAGTCCTTTCTGCTGCCTTTGTTTGGTTGAGAGCGGCCACTGTCATCTGAAACAGACTGGCTCTGCGACCTGCTCATGATCTGCTCACTTCATACACACATTTGTCAAACCCATTCTCTCTTTCTCAGCATTAGGGACTTAAACTCAATCAGACACATGATTACAATAGTCTGCATGCATCTAAAGCAGGGGGTTCGTTGACCATAAGGCTGCTCAGGTCAGGTCCAAGTCAACGGGTCTTTTCCTTCTTTTAGACTGTGAGCACTTTGAGAGCTAGGAATGGACTTTATTTGTCTTCCTGACCCCTCTTCTGGGTACCCTACCTGGCGCTTCACAGGTGCTCCGTAAATGTCACTTGAATTACTGACCAGCCATGTTGAGTTTTCTGTAACAGTACGGGAGAGGTAGGAGCAAAGTCCAGAGCTTCTCTAAAGGAGCATGGAAGGATCACCTGGGAAGGTGGTTATGTCTCCCCAGACCCACCATCACCCAGGTAATGCCGATGAAAGTGTCCATAGGCTATGCTTTGAGGCAACCCTACAAGCTTTGACTTCCTGTATCTAATGACCCTGTGAATGGGCCTCTTTCATACTTGTTTTAAGTTCGACCTTTCATCCTTCTGTCTGTATGTTGCAGAAGGCATTGGAATGGCCAAAAATATGGGCAGCAGACAGTTCAAGGACGGAAATCAGGTCACAGCTAAAGTGTCACATGAGACACCTTTCTATCCCGAGTTCCTGGGGTGTCAGGCATCTTCCCTGTGTCTGGCCTCCCATCTCAGATGGTGCACACCCCCATAAATGCTCTTGATTGTGGTATAAATTATTTGACAAGGGTGAAAAGTTTAAAATGTGACAAGAACAGTTTTAGATTAGTTCTATCATCTGAAAAAATTGGGCTTAAATAGACAAATTAACCTTAAGTGACAAATATACAGCATTTAATAAATGAGCTTGTTGGTTAACTATAAGGAGAAAATCATCAACCCATGGGCTTCCTCTTGACTCCTTTTTAAAGGTGATATTACAAAGCCTTACTCATTTTTTCCCCATCATTAGAAGCTAGAAGTTATAGCCAAGAAAACATTGCCTGTTAAATTTTGGGTATCCCCAAAGTCAGGTCTATTAATTATGATGTTTTGTCTCATTATGCATTTTGACAGCTTGGTTATTTCCTGCTTAAAGTTCAACCTTAATGGGATTCAAGGGCAGTAGTGACCTCTACAACAGGACTTTTTTCTTATGAGATAAAATACAAATACAAACTTAAAAAAAAAATCTAAGTTGTGTCCAGTCAGACAGGACTTACAATAAATATTTACAATTCCAGGATTCTGCTTAAAAATTAGTTATTGCATTTTATCTTATATTTGCTGTTATGTAATTGAACCTAATTTTTTTTTTTAATGAAACTAGTCTAAGTAGTGTTATAGAATGGCAGGTAATTGTCATTGTTAGTGAAGCAATGAACAGAAAAGCCAAGGAAGTAGCATTACTATGAAATGATTATTTTAAAGAAGGGATCAGTGACCTCATAGCGCATTTAACTTTCTGCTTTGTACCCCAGTGCGTGCTTTGTATATAACACCATTCATTCAGTCAGCCTTTGATTCAGTCAGCTCTCCTGTGCTAGAGCTGGAGGCACTCGAGTAAACAAACAGGTATAAAAACAGAAAAGAAACATGACCTCATAGGTGTTACATTCCAGTGGGGAAGATCGAAAATAAATGTAATGAATAACTTTCCCCCCCACACACAAGATATTAGACGGTGACATATGTTTTGGGGAAAATGAAGCAGAGAAAGAGGGATTGACAGTGCCAAGCGGTGGAGACTTGGCACTGGTATAGGGTGCTCAGAGAAGTCCCCCTGAGCAGGTGACCTTTGAACAAGGACTCAAAGGAGGCTTGGGAGTAAGAAGTGAGAGTGTTCCACATAGAGGCAATGGCCATGCAAAGGCCCTGAGGCAGGAGATGCCTGGAGGGGTGGAGGAACAGTGAGGTCAGTGTGTCTGGAGCCAAGTGAGGGAGAGCAGGAGTGGGAGGTGATGCTAAAGCGATCTAGGGAAGGAGCGATCGCACAGGGCTTAGTAAGGCTCTGTAAAGACTTTGGCTGAGGAAAATTCAGTATTTGCTTAACATTGCTAAGTCTCAGCCGTAAAAGTAGAATAATAAATGCACTTTCCTTAGAGCGTGGTCGTAAGGAGGAGGTTAAGAAAGGTAAAATGCTAAAGGTAGTGGAAGGTACCCAAAAGTACTGAGTGAGTGAATGGCAGGGAGTACTAGTTTTGCCGTTGTTCTTAGTGCCTGTGTGGGGTTACTAGATGGAAAGTCTACAAGGGCAGACACGGCATCTATTTTGTTTTATTTTTCCTTTTAGCATGTTATTCCCAGACCTGTTATTCCCTGGTACAGTTCGAGTCACAGAGTGAGGCCTCCATCAATATTCACTGAGTATTATCGTGATACCTTTATTCTAACAAAGCATTTGAGGTGGTCTTCATTGGCCTGTGTTTAACTCTTACTTATTTTCTGTTGCTCACAGAAGAATAACCTTTCCCTTTTGCCTTCTCCACAGGGATTGTGTGTGTGTGTGTGTGTGATGGTAATAACTAGATAACAAAGTTGCAGTGTTGTGTTGTAGAAGGAACTCTCGGCTAGACGTCAGAAGGTGTGGCATGGTTGGGCCGTGATGGGTCACTCAACTCCTCTGCCCACCCCGTTTCCCAACAGTGATGTGGGTTCAGAAAAATCCTTCTCAATTTCAGGGCTGTTGTGAGACACTAGATGGCAATGTTCTTTGAAAACCCTAAATAACCACCAGAGGGGGAGCCATAGGTACCACGCCTTTCCTGTGTGAAGGCAGATACCTGTAGTTTGAATTCTTTCTCTGGAGCAGGTGTTGGATTTGCGCTGTGCCTTGGTCCTCCCTGAGGACTGGCTGTTGCCAGCAGTGGGCTGTGGGATGGGGCAGAAGCCCGGGGGCCTCTTTGGCCTCAGCTGGGTGGCCTTTGCCTTAGTAACGTCATTCTCTAAGCTGGACAGTGGAGGTTTGGATTTCCAGAATTAATTTTTATAATCTCTTCAATGTACTTAAATGATCTAAATGCATTTCTGTGTGTTTTAAGCACATGCTACACGTCTTAATCTGTGACTATGTCGATCTCAGACATTGCATTAAAAGTTGATTTCAGAAACATGGCTTATAGGGCCCCTTTATCCTCCCTAATTAAATCCTTCTTCCTTCCTGTCATATAATTCTTGAGGTGATACCCATCCATTCCATGAAGCTTTCCTAAAAATAAAGCAGAAACGAGATAACAGTATCACAATGAAAGGAGAAATTCACATCTCTACCTCATCACACGTTGCTTTCCAAATAGCAATCTATCTATCCATCTTTATTTTGTCAGCACTTTTAAAAGGAAACCCTGCCATGTTTTCTGTGTTCCTTGACGAGCTGGGAATAGAGCCGTGAACACAGCGGATAAAGTCCACGTGCTCATGGAGCTCACATGTCTGTGGCAGAGGGAAAAAGGGATTATTTTAGCTTTTGTAGCGAGGGAAGACTTCTCCAAGGAGATGACATTGGAGTAGAGAACTTAGTGAAGTACGTGAGATAACCATGCAACGTCTGGGAGGAAAGTATGCCAGGCAGAGAGCCCAGCAGGTGCAAAAGCCTGGAGCTCGGAATGACCTTGGCTTGGTCCAGGGACAGCAAGAAAGAGGCCAGGGAGGAGGAACAGGTGTGGGAAGAGAGGACATCAGGGGTAAGAAGGGGTCAGATCAGGGAGACCTTCGTCTGCCATGGAAGGAGTTTGGATTTTACTTTGAGTGGCTAAACATTATAAATATTTTAACATCATTTCCAGTTTAAATATTCTTGGCAGATACCAATCCACCTACTCTTATCGGAGATTCTGTGAAGGAATTGCCGAGTGATAGCCGAGACTTAACACTCTTTCTGGAGCTTCATTTTATTCGATTCAAAAACTCCTTCACAGTCCTGAAGAAGTTGGTTGGAAAGTGTTTGACGAGGATATTAGCGGAGCGAGTAGCCATTTTCCATGCAGAATTACTCGTATGTGTGTTTATGTGAACCATTTCAATAGGAGAAATCAGGGCTGCATTTCTCTGTAGTCTGTTCTTTCCTGAATTCTAGTTTATGGTCAGCCCTGAGAAGCCAGGAGTACATCAAATAGAGGTCTAATTTTCTGTTATCCCAAAAACAAATGATAATTGAATAAGCATTGAGAACACGCCGGAACCCTTGAGCTGTCTCCAGGGAAGCATTATTTTATTGTTTGACTTCACATTGTTTTGTAGCATCTCCCAGTAATAACAAATGGCAATTCAGAGGTCAGCAAAGGACTCAGAGACAGAAACACTCAGAACAGGAACACAATTTGAAGACATGTAAGTGAATTTTTAGCTCCCATATCCAGCAAGGTCACATTTCTCTGTAATCACCTTCTAAAATAATGAGGTAGAAATGTTCACAAAATTCTGCTTAATACACATTGCCACCATGCTCTCTACTTGCTTGCAGTTGTCATGTGTGCTCCTCATTTTGGAAGTCAGTAATGAAGTAACAATCACCTTAAAAAGCTTGGTTTCTCAGGTAGGAAATTGGGAGACTGAGGTAGGAGCATCTGTAGGAGAAAGAAATGAGGCAGTCATTTCTCATGAGGAAGCCTTGTGATGGTCCAGGATGTGCAAAAGGAGACTTCAATTTAGACCCCTAGTATTATTTGTCATGACATGCAGCTGCAAAATCAATGTTGTTATTTCCCTAGTGAGCTTCAATTTTAATTATTTTTACCTTAGGAAATTCCTCTAGAAAGCTTGTTCCTGAAATCAACATAGTTTAGGCCTTTGGGGTTCGGGGAGGCCCTTCACTATGTGTGTCCCGGCTGGACACCTGTCACCTGAGGGAAGTTTAATGTTAGGATGACTTTGGGACAAGCAGTGAAGACCTTGTATTTTGCAGGAACAGCCTTTCCTAGAGCAGCAATTAGCTCCGAGACACCGAGCTAATTTCCCAGCGACGGCACCACTTTTCTTATGAGGGAATAATTGACCTATTTGTGGTCTCATTTCAGCTTGTTGCGGATCCTTGCACCAGCAACCCTTGTCACCATGGCAACTGCAGCAGCAGCCCCAGCAGCGATGGCTACCTCTGTATTTGCACTGACGGCTACGAAGGTCCAAACTGTGAACAGGCACTTCCCAGTCTTCCAACCTCAGGCTGGACCGAGTCCATGGCACCCAGACAGCTCCAGCCTGTCCCTGCTACCCAGGAGCCTGACGTCATCCTGCCCCGCTCTCAGGCAACCGTGACCCTACCCACGTGGCAGCCGAAAACAGGGCAGAAAGTTGTAGAAATGAAATGGGATCAAGTGGAGGTGAGAATGTGTTGTTGCATATATTTTTATGTGCGGAACTAACTAGGTTAAAATAATGCCAGTGGTTCTAATGTCAGCAGTAAAAAGTAGAAAACCTTTAAATTACCTATTGAACAAAACAACCTTATTCCTATCTGTACTTGTTTGACAACTCTCTTAGTTACACAAATGGGACATTTGGATTATGATTGTCTCGTGAGCATAAAGAGAGTAATCAAGAAAAGAAAAGGAATGAAATTCTTTTCTGGAATGATATCCACATACATTTCTGTATGTAATCTTAGATTTGGGGGCAGACAGCTCAAAGAAGAGTCATATAAATGGACATATCACAGACCCTCCATTGTTGACCTAATTTTCCTTCATGGAATCGTATGCTCAACTTTTTGTTTGTTTGTTAAGGTTTAGGTTCTATTTATGGTAACTTGAAGCATTTCAGTGGGATTTAGAAAAAAAAAGGTATCCTTGATTTTTAAAATATTTTGAGAATGCACTTGAGAACGAAATTTGCAAATTTTATTTATTTTTGGCAATAGCAAATTCTATTTATTGATTCTTGTCCAGTCTGAGTTTGGCTTATTGTGTGTTCAGGCTCATCAGAAGTCTCATTATATAAAATATAAAAATTTCAGCACAGCCCTAAAAGTTGACCTAAAATATCAATTTTCTAGCTGGAAGAATTTGGGAACAAATCCAGATCATGAATTTGAAGTGGCATCGATAGACTGTAATCCCATTCCATATTTTATACTTTACATGACGTCCACATAGACCTGGGGTTGTATGTCATTACAGGTTTTGTAGCCTAAATGAAAAAAACACACAGATCTTTGTGTAGCACTTTTTGAGTGAAGGAATGTGTCTAGAAATTTCCCTTATTATAAAAAGAGGTAAGGCAGCATGTCTTGTTTGATTTTCTTGGGTAATTCTAACGAGTTGACCCGCTTTTGTTTTTCCATTGCCACACAATTTATGAAGGCCACCTTCAGACTACAGGACAGTGTTCTCAGCCTCCCTAAGAAACGGTGGACTTGTTCTGATTTCAGACTTTTAATAAAGCCTTTGAAGTTACGGTTTTTAATACCTCTTTGCTGAGAGACTCACTTCTTGAATGTGAACTAGATTTGGTTCCACGTTTATCAAGGAAGTATCCTTTAAAGAAAATTTCTCCTTAATCAGCCATTTCAATGTCTTTATTTAAAGACGTGCTATCCTACAGTCGGTAAGTATGGAAAAGAAACGCCTCATCTTCCCGTCCTGCTGTTATTTCTTAGGCGGTTCAAGAAGCAGGTTAGAGGCAGCAGAGGAAGAAGACACGTGAATGTGTTTGGGCTTCCCCATTTCATGAAGTAATGATGCTTCAGAATCATGAAGCATTTGGAGCCTTAGGGGACTCAAATTTATGGGACAGTTGTCTGTTACACAGATTGAGCAAAGTTTTGCAGCTTAAGGTTTTGGACGCACATCTTTGAAAGTCCATGGTGGGGTTTCCCTGCAGCATTTGACTATCAGGTGTCGGGGGTGGGATGAAAATGCTGAGGATTTCTGTTTCGTTATCAGTCAACTTCATGATGAGGGATACCTTTAATAGCCTCTGATTTTGATTCTCATGGGTGAGGGCCGTGATCATGACATGAGGCATAAATGAATAAACTGGTCAGCAGCGCCTGACGCAGCCCAAGTGTTGGCAGTACGCTTCCTGAGGAGCAGTTTTGTTTCCCTCTCGAGCTCCTCTTGTTTTGTACACATCAGTAAATTACTTTGGGGAACATATCACTTACAAAAATGAAGGTGTAGTCCATAGTGAAAGAAAAGGGCGGCTTCCCAGGTCCCTGGCCTTCACATGTGCTCTGGAGACCCACCTGTGTACACAGCAGGGCCACCATACCGGATACCTCTTGCCTGTTACTTATTTAAAGGCTCATGCTCCTAGTCCTTAAGGATTACACCCGCCGGCTACCGTGTGCGAGCTAGGCCTTAAAGGCCAGCTCCGTGTGCTCTGAGCATGTAGTCCCTTATTCCCCCAGACTGAGCAGAGAGTAGAGGTGCCTGTTACGTGAAAGAGGGACCCCTGCTCCCGGCCCTCCGAGATCCTATTATCAGGTTTTTGCAATCCTATCACTTTTTTCCTGCTTCCAGGAAAGCTTTTGTATTTTAGAAACTTGAATGGTGAAGTTTTCATTTTTTCTTTGGCTTTGGTAAGATTTCACTTGTCCTCTTTCTGTCCCACCCTGGCAGCATCGAAAGGGACCAAGGGGATGCAGCCCAGGGAATTTTGCTTTATAATGTTATTGCACATATAACCAGTTTATTAACCAGATTTCTTGTATGCCTGGCATGCTACATATGTTCACAGTATATGTTAGAACAAATAAATGATAGAGTAATGATTTTCTAACTTGCATATCTGTTACACAAGGTATGTGACTATTCCAAGGAAACTGTGATAAAATGGCAATATAGAGCATTCAGGAGTTACTTCTTTTTTTTTTTTGTCTCCTGGAGTTTTTTTTTTTTTTTTTAATTTATTTTTAATTTATTGGGGTGACAATTGTTAGTAGAATTACATAGATTTCAGTTGTGCAATTCTGTATCACATCATCCATAAATCACATTGTGTGTTCACCACCCAGAGTCAGCTCCCCTTCCATCACCATACATTTGATCCCCCTCACCCTCATCCCCCACCCCCCAACACACTTACGCTCTGGTAACCACCAAATTACGTTCCCCAGATTAATTTTCAAACCCCGTGGCCATCCTGTGGTCACCGACTGCCCTCCAATCCCCTATCTTATAGTGTGATCAGCCCCAGTTACTTGTGTTTTAAAAATTTTCTTTTTCCAGGTGATTCCAGATATCGCCTGTGGGAACGCCAGTTCTAACAGCTCTGCGGGTGGCCGCCTGGTATCCTTTGAAGTGCCACAAAACACCGCAGTCAAGTAAGAAAATTCTCCGTTAAAAACTGTGAAGATTTATACTGTGACTGGGGCTGGGCCATGTCTGTCCATGTAACTGGTCTGTAATGGGTCCCTCCAGTGAGAAACATGAATGGGGTTCATGTGTAGACGTGGCCAATGTCACTCAAAACCTTGAGGACGCTATTTCAGAGGAGAACATTATAATGGAATCCAGTCAGGCTGGAGACGTGGAATTGTGGAATTGGATGGGCCAGTCAGGTGTGGTGTAAGAAACCCTGGGGCCTTAGATGCGATCCAGACCTTTCACTTCCCAAATGACTTTTGCTTCCAAAATTCTCTGGCCTCTTATGATTTTAATGGCCCACTAGTTAAATTCTTACGCATTAATTTACCCCAAAGTTAAAATGGAAACATAACAATTTTCTCTTTAAAAACAAGCAGCTGAGAAGAGAGTGTTTGGTTTTGAAGTTAAGCTCTTTTGCATCACATACTGTTCATTGTCACTGGTGGGGATGGGGACCGGGCAGGGGAAGCCGTGCTGGCTGAGCACTCGCTGTATGCCAGGCGCTGTGCTTGCTGGGGAGAAGGGGCAGCCAGCATTAGGCTATCCTCTCGGTCCTGTCTGAGCACTCCCATTGCCTGCCCTTCTCTGTCCCTATTAACTGCTGTCCCCCACCTCTACGCCCTGTGCAATCAAATGGACATTTGTTGTGTGGTCTTCAGGGACTTTGGAAGACCAAAGGACCTGTGGCCCTGGTTAATCAGCGAGCTGCATGGGCTCCCTTTTCAGGGGACAGGTGGGTGTTACAGACCTCTTCCATCCATCCTGGGTCATTTTTGCCCACCTTGCCTTCTAAGCTATGGAGTCCCTAAAAATGTTTGGAAGAGGGACTTTGTTACACTGCCCCTGCACCCCCTCGCCCCAGCCTTGACTCACTCTGGTGGGGGAAGGAATGGGAAAGGAATGGCGAAGAGCCAGGATGAACAATGAACTCTGGGCTCAGGGAAGGAGTCCCCGGAGCCAGAAAGGTGTTGCGTGTGTGGCAGCTTCGAGTTCTACCAGTAGGGGGACCCCGCTCCTAAGTGTTTCGTTGCTCATAATATGGACGAAACCGCTTCCTTCGGGAGCGGGGGGTTTAGGGAAATGAGGTTCATTCGTTTCCTTTACGTTTACGATACCATCTCCCAGCCCTTTCTGGTCTAGGTCTTATTATCTTACTTTCATAAGCCTTTCCGAACAGTTCTGATCTTCTCTCCCTGTCAATGCTTCAATGCTTTTTGTCTTGTCCCCCGGCTCCCCACCCCACCCCACTCTCAACAAACCTGAAATTCTCCAAGACCCTCCTAAGCTGCAGAGCTGGGCAGCAATAGCCGAGTCTGACACAGGCAGAGTAAGGTGGGAGCGTGGAATGATCTCCGGCCGCCCTGAACTTACTTGTGCCGGTTCCTAGCCCCTTAGACTTGGATTTATTCATGAAGTCAATCAGTATCAGCCCTTTACTCCGCACCTTGCTGCAAGCCAGGAGCTCTGTGCTGGGGCAGCTCCGGGCACCAATGCCCGTTTCCCATGGTCAGGAGGAGGCAAAGGCCGGGAGCGGGGCCAGAACCTATTGGGGAAGTGACAGTAGCTCCCTGGGGCTCAAGGGTGGAGGTGCCAGATTTGAGTCCCAGAGGGGAACTGAGGTGGAGGGTGATTAGTCTCCTACAGTGCTCTCATTTCTCGGATTTTATCCTGAAAACAAGAATAAGTCAGGGGAGGCCTGAAGCATGGGAGGTGGCACACTTTCGCTTAAGTGGCTATTTCGGGATGGATTACACAATTATAATAAATTTAAGCAGGACTCTATATTGTATGGAGATGGAAAGAGTTGTCTCTAAAGGAACTCAGTATACCTTTTTGTTATAAATAAATTTTTATTATTGATTAGAATTGTCACCCAAAGATGCATGATCTGTTAGTGATTTGGAGGTCTGTGTTTGATGGAGTGAGAGACAGACGTTTCTAATACATGTGGGAAATGGCAGCCATGAGTGTGCGCAAAGCGGGTGCTTGTTTGTACGACCGTTGGTGCATCAGTGCCCTTACACCTTTGTGGATGTACACACTGTCTTTATGTTTAGTTTTAATTTGATGGACTGGTTCTAAGACGAATTTTTCTGAAAGGGGCTTTCCTTTTACACCGTTCCTGTTTTCAGAATTCGGCAAGACGCCACTGCGTTGCTGATTTTGCTATGGAAGGTCACGGCCACAGGATTTCAGCAGTGCTCCCTCATAGATGGACGGAGCGTGACCCTCCTGCAGGCTCCTGGGGGTCTCGTCCTCCTGGAGGAGATGCTCGCCTTGGGGCACAATCACTTCATCGGTGAGTTATGGAAATCATCTACCCAACACTGCGTCCGGTTCTACCTGACCGTGGTTTGGTGCTTACAGACAATGTGTAAGAGATTTTGCCAGGATAATCTGAAATCTGGCCATCAACACTATTTCCTCCGTTTTTAGTGAGGTTTTGCTTATAATCAAAATTGGTTTCTAAGGTAGTATTTGCAGTGTGGCTCCAAGTGGAAAAAGCGTGGGCTCTCATTCCCCAAGACTATACCCCAGCCCTGGCCAAAGCGTCATAGGCGCGTGATCGGTGTCACTTCATGCTCTCCATCTCAGGTTAATTTCCAACTCTTTGGTCCGCCACTTTCTCCAAGACTTGTGGGCAACTCAAGGCACTGAATATTGGTCCCTTAGAAAAACCTACATTCCCACTTGCTTTTGGCCCGACCTGGGCACAGCAGCTCAGCAAGCGATTTACCACTTCTGCACCTCAGAAGTGACTCTGAAATCACAACTGTCTTTGCGACCCCTCTTCCCCACACTCACCCCTCCTCTGTGGGTCACTTCTGACTTCTTACACTTTCTCGAACGAACTTGGTTAAATCTGTAATTTAACCTTCTCTAAACTACCCCATGTCCAATTAGCTGTTTTCAGATTCCTCTGCCCTGGAGGAGAAATGCCCTTCACAAAGCATGACCCTTTCACCCCGACTCCTGCTACTCGCAAGGGCTACACCAGGAGACTGTCCCTTAGTTTAGCATTCCAACCCGCATCCTACCAGTTGTCTACACCAGCTTAGAGTGCCTTTGGGGCTGCGAGTTGTAACTCTAGCCCTTAGCCTGCTGATATCAAAGCTATTGTATTAGAGCTTGTTTCTTTGTGCAGCCTCAACTCAAAGACACAAACTCAAGTTTAAACTCTGCCCATCCCAGTCCAGGCACCCAAGTAGCTCCTACATCCTGCTGTTAACACCTTCTCCTGTCCAGTCATATATTCCAACAGTCCTCACTTGGAAGATAGGGGGTGGGGAGGTGAGTGACAGCACCTGTCTCTCAGGGTGTTGGGAGGGTTTAATGAAAATAGATATGAAAGTATAAATTACAAGCATTAGGGATGATACTCGGTTACTTTATTTTTTTCTGATGTACACTAAATATTTGAAATTAAATGGAAACTATACATTAAGATATTCTCTAAAACATGTGTTTGATGCAAATATCATAATGAAGATAAAGTGATAAAATGAAATACTCAGCTCTGTATAATTTATGTAGCGTTTTATACTTGACTGAACCTCCTCTGATGAGAAGGTCATTTCCTGATCTTTGGAAAATCCAACTGTGGGAAGCAGAGATTTTATTGGGTGGAGAGAAGGTAAGGAGAAATCATCCTGCGGAATGGACGTGCTGGAAAAGGAGGGGATGGTATTTAACTCCAAACCAGTTTTTGACTATTAAGATGGTACTAGATTACTAGTTAGCAATTGTGTGATGAAGCATTGTCAAGAGACAGATCGACAGATCGAAATTTTACTCCCCAGTGCATTCCAAGTAACTATTATTTACGTCCCTATCTGTTGTAACAATTTTATCTAAAAGGAAATTGTTTGCATATTTTGATAAATAGTTTCAATTTTATTTTATATTGATCTTTAAAGTTTTTCTTTTTAGTCAATTAGCCTGCCCTTCTATGAGACATGGAGCTAACATTTCAAGAAAATGTATGAACTATTAACTACTCTTTAAAATATCATTGTTACCAGAAGATAGTCATTTGAAATGCTAGCTTAAATTTTATACAACTTTTGCTTGTAAGATAATTAGACTGATATTGAGGGTAGGGGTGGAAATTAATAGAGAAGGATTTTCCAGCATTAACATACACGTATTTTTTTGAGCTACAAGGAGTTTTATGAACGCCAACAGAATTTGAGCTCATTTGCTAACAAAAAATTTCATGGAAAAATTTATCTTTGTTTGAAATGTATTATTTCTCGGAGGAATGATTTAAAAAATTTAGATGGATATATTAACTAAATTAAGGAATTCTTTCTCAAAAAATTATCCTTTAAGGTTATGATGAGGAGACAATGATTTTGAGTAACACCCTTTATTTCTCTAAGCCATTGTTTTCCATTTTGAAAATTTGTGATCTGGAATCTTTTAAAATTTCCTAACTAGAGCTTTCTAAGTGTTTTATGTGCCTTGGTAATGGAGCTCATGATCTTTTAGTGTTATTCTCTGTAAAGACAATCTTGAACAAGCGCCTTCTGGAAAAGAATGGCCAGGTTTCTCACAAGGACAAATTGGCTCCACCTACACACTGCCATCTACTCTTTGTTACACACTCTTTTTATCTTAAAGAAATAAAATTGATCTTTTGTGATTATTGTGGAAGCTTTATGCTTACTGCATTGACACGTTTAATGCTCTTTTTTTGTTTGTTCTTTTAAAAAAGCAGCTGTTAAAAAAATTCATTTATTGCAGTAGTAGGCTCTGTGGCCATGAATACATTTCAGTGAAGAACCAAAAGACGATTTTGAAGAGGACAATGGCATTCATTTTACCGATGAACAGATTGAAGCAAGTGTAGGTGGGAGAAAACTTCCATGCTAAAGGGAGAGTGAAGTGCCAGAATTGTGCTGCTGTGTGTAGTTGCTACTGCTCCTTTTTAGAAAGAAATGTGAATTCACTTCCAGGAACTGGCTGTTTCCTCTCTCCCCCTTCCTGGCAATAGATTTCAGGTGCATAACTGAGGAGCAAAGTATTTTAATATGTCTATGCAACAGAGCAGAGGAGTCCCTTCTGTGTCTCTGAGGGACAAACGTGGTTGCTGTCACCCAGCTTGACACACTTATTCCTTTTTTAAAGTTTATTGCTGAGAGCCCAACGTTAGTGTTCGACGCATTCCAGGTGGTGATAATGCACTTGAATTTAACCCATTTCAGTGCCACTACTTTTAGTTTTTGTCGTTTTCTTTCATTACTACTGCCTTATGAATGTTGATATGATTTCATAGAAAGACAGAGACGAAAGAACGTTTTACGAAGTTCTTTACGTAGCTCTTTTTTTTTTGCTGTGCCTCAGTGCGTCAACCGCTTTCCCTCTGGGTTGTCACCGAGTTTCAGTTCTTCTGCCCTCCGCTTAATTATCGCTTCTGTTTTCCCCAAATACGTCTCTTCCAAATATGTTATTTGCTTTATGCAGTGTTTTGGGGTAAGTAATGAAGTTAACCTTCGTTTAGCATTGTCTGCTCCATGGGAGGCATTGTAGGTGCTCATTAGCTCCGCAGTGACTCACTGGCCAATAGTTCTTGGTTTCAAATAGGAAAGATTCATAGCTCCTGTTGCCTTCCCATGAAACACAGTTGTGGCCTGCCTGTCTTACATAAGGTAATTTTGTTTTGTATTTTGTTCACTTGGGGTTGTTTGGAGACATTGCTATCAGGGGTGAGGGACAGCCCAGCCCTCCGGTGTGTGGCCTTTGTGTCGAAAGCTGTTGGAGGTCACCATTTCCTTAGTGGGAAAGCCCCTTCTCTAGCTTTTATTTCCTCTTGTCACCTGTCCTCGCTTCTACTGGGTGGACCTCTGCTACCTACCCACTACCTGTGCCATCCCTGGCTGGACCCCCACCCCATCCGTCCCATGCCTCCGACCCCCAAATCTATTCCTCATTTAAGCTCTCCTCATTGGGAGTGGTTTAGGAGAAAAATGGCCAATCAAAGATTCTGCTCTGCATGGACTCTCAAATCTCCTTAAACCCTTGTCAATTCTTACAAACACACAGACGACCCTGGACTCCTCTCACGGTTAGTTCTCCTTTTGGTCGGGTGGGGCATGTCTTCTTCACCCTTACTTCCTGTCTACCTCCTTGCTCAGAGAAAACTCACCTTTCCCTTCACAGTTTTCTCGTTTAGGGTCCGTATTTGTTGCTACCCCAGTCTGGTATTTCATTTCTTTCCTCTTTGAAATTATTTTCAGTGTGATCCAGCTTGTTTCTCTCTCCATTCTTTCTTTGCCGTTGTCTGGCAGCTCATAATTTGCCTTGTTTCTCTTTCTTCATTCTAGTCTCCTGCCCACAACCCACTATTTTTTTCTATCACTTTCATGACACTTGCACCATTCTTTCTTACAGTTTTTAGTACATTTTTTTTAATGTTTAATGTAGTCATAAAAATTAGTGCAGTTGTACGTTTACTCCAGACCAGGGGTGTTTCATTTATGACCTACTGAGAAGCTGCTCTTAATATCTTAGATCCACTTTAGCTTGACAAAGAGTGAATTTGCAACCTGCAGCCCATGGGAAGGCCCTCTAGGAGCTGGGTGGTGTCTTCTGGATCATAGTTGCGAAATCAACCACAGAACTCTGGAAATCAGTGACTTTGAGGTCTTGGTATCTGATGTGTTCACTGGATTAGAAACGTCCCCAGTCTGTGCCTAACCCATTGGGAACTGTAGAATGCCTTGAGTTTCCTTGAATGTAAGTTTCCAATTGAAAAAGATACTTGTCATGTAAAAGGATTTATAAAGCAGTGCATTCTCTTTATTTTCTTTTCTTGAGAAATAAGGCGGAATAATGTGGAACTTTAGCAGGTGCAGTGGAGGTGACGACTTTTCTTTTCCCTGAAAATAAGACCTAGCTAGACCATCAGCTCTAATGCATCTTTTGGAGCAAAAATTAATATAAGACGCAGTCTTATTTTACTATAAGACTGGGTCTTATATTACATAATGTAATGTAATATACTATAATACCCGGTCTTATTTTACTATAATGTAAGACCGGGTCTTATATAATATAACATAAAATAAGACTGGATGTTATATTAATTTTTGCTGCAAAAGGTGCATTAGAGCTGATGGTCCGGCTAGGTCTTATTTTCAGGGAAACAGGGTAGTAAGACCGAGCTAGTGTAATGGACCTTCCTGGCCCCAGGGGTTTAGATCTTTATGGACTCACCTGACGCATTTATCCTCACTGGCATCATGATGCTTCCTTGGATATGCAGTCTTTTGTAGTCGAGCAGATTATACTGACTTGTTTTAAAAACAACAAAAACCGGAGCTGTCAATATGCAACCAACTGAGGCTGTTACTCTTAGGCAAAAGTTCTTAATCTGGGTTCAGTTGGCCCCTGGTTTTGTGGCAGTTATGGGGGGGTCAAAGGTCACCTCACAGATCCTATGGATCTCCTGAAAATGCACTGCAAACTCTTACGTGTTTGTGCATCCTTCTTAGAAGAGGGTCAAAAGTTCATTGGATTCTCAAAGACGTCTGAGTCCCTAAAAATGTTAGAACTACCACGGTAAGCTATGCATGTGATCAGGTGAGAATAGATATGTTTTTCAACATCCAATGATGTTTTCTTTAATGGATTTACCTGTGTCCCAAGTCCCCACATCAAGGAACTTAACCTACTTTTATTTACTTACATTTTTAGGCAGCAGGGCTGTGGGAAACACGCAGTGCTGTGTTCGTTTAGAACATACGTGTTGCATGCGTCTTTATTTCCCAGGCACTGTGCCAGCCTGGACACGCACAGAGGATTTAGCTTTGGCCTCTGAGTCCGTGGGGCCACAGGGAGAGGCGAGTGCTGTGGATAAGGCACGTGCAAAAGTGGCCGTAGGATTCAGGAGAAGGAGCAGCCACGTCTGCGGGGGAAGGTAGGACAGGTAAACTGTTCTCCTGGGACGGACGAAGGGCAGTGAATGACATTTTCATGGCACAGGAGTCTGTCATTAACATAATGTCATGTGAGTGCTAGGAATTGACTAATGGCCATCACAACTGGAAAGAGAATTTAACTTCAACAAGCACACAGCAGAACCTTTGAAAATCCCCTCCATTCCTCGAACTGCCTCGCATCTTGGGTACGAACAAGTTTATACAAGTTAGGTGCTCAAGGTGTGAATTTTGTTTCCTGGGTTCTCTGTTAATTCTCAACAAGCAAAGGAGGGAACCTTCTCGACTTCGATGTGAATTTTCAGGTAGTCCTCTGGAATCCCTTAATAAAGCTCTAATTTCTTAATTGTGAATTGTATCTCTCTCCTCCCTTCTGGATAAACTTCCTATAAAAGACTTGTCCCTTAAATGTAAGTTTCAAAAGTAATTTAGCTGGAGTTGGGGTGTCTCATCCTCTAAATTTGATGGAGAAAGCGAGTTGGGGGAAGGTGCTCCCTGAAGGACTATGCTAACTGGGGTAGGGTAGTGGGCAGTATTCAAAGGGGAAATGTTCCAATAGAAGAGGAGGGATAGGAGATTTTTAAAAAAAACATCATTTTGGCTGGAGAGCTCCCCGAAACAATACATAGTGGCCAATATTAATTTTGTTGCATGTGGCTATTTTAGCAATTTAGGCATCAGGTCTCAAGATGGGTCTGACTGTATCTCAGCCCTTTCTCAATGACTTCTTTTGTTGCTTGCTTGGGAGTTAAAAGAACTAGGAGATAAATAGGCCAGACACTGCCCCTCCTCCACGTGGAGCAGCTCGGATCTGGCTCCTTGGGGAAGACTGAGGGTGGCAGGAAAGGAGTGTGGAGAGAAAAGGGCCAGGTACAGACCACTGACATGTCAGAAGAAAGGATCCCAGGTGGAGTAAAAGACGCTCAGTGTATGTTTTCCTCTGACTTGTCGGAAAAGGCCACCAGGAGATGCAGAACCAAATCAGTAATTCAACTGTTGGCAGCTGTGAAGATCTGATGGCCTCTTATCTTTCTCTTACACTTTCTTTCAGTTATATTTTACCTGGCTCTGATGTCCATTTTCATTTGTGTTTCACTTTTTAATGGTGTATGTGTTTTGTGAGCCCCTCAGTTCTTATGGAATAATTTAGGATATAAAGAAATAAGATATTGATTGGGGCACTTAAAATTTCCGAATATTCTTTGCTATACCTTGATAATGTCTTCATTGATTGTGATATATTTAGGTCCATTAGTATAAGGATGGGTATTTGCATCCGAGCTCTGACCCAGTAAAGCAGGGTTGGTTCTTGGAAATATTTTAACTCACCTTTCCCGTATGCAGGTTGCTGCCAGACTATGTTCGTGAAATCACGCCATTCGTTCTCAGTGTCAGACCCTGCTAAGTTGCAGTAAAGCTTTCAGTCTCCAGATCATTCTCGAACAAACCTACACTATTTTATTGGCGCCTGTTGGTGGAGGTGGATTGAGTAAAAACCTTACCAACCACCTTAAATCTGGGCTTGGGAGGTCTCCGGCCCCTTGGCTGGCTATACATTGATCTGGAATCTTCTTCCCCTCTAAGCCCACAGGAACGGAGCTTCTGCCAGCTTCCTGAAGGGAAATCACATTTCTTGCAAACATAAGGTCTCCCCTCCAAGCTGTTACCCTGTCTGGCTGCTTTGCCCCTTTCTCCGTGGTTTGGATCCTGTCCGCATGACGCTCCCAGCTGGCCTGCCTCAGCCCAGGCCCACCTCATACATACTGATGGCATCCTGGAGTGGGCTATGTTTTCCCCACCTCTGAACCTTGCGGTTCGGATGGCGGGTCACCCTTTCCAGACGTTCATCTAACCCCAAACCTGCAGGTTTCCTGTTTGTTCTTCTTTCTGTACAGCTGGCATCATTTTTTCCCAACTCTGTCTCCTTCACACTCTTCCAACTCTTTTATAAAATCTTTGCTTTGCCAGCTGTTTAAATCACACTTTTTCCTTTGATAATTGTATCAACAGCCAGTATCACACCACTTAGCATCTGAATGTTCCCTCTCCTTTTTTTGGTTTGATGATTTTATATCTTTAATTAGACTGTAAAATTATAGAGAAGGTACTGTATCATAACTCCTTGTACCGTGATGGCCACCTGAGTGATTAAATTTTATTCATACACAGTTATTTTGCTCAGTAAATGCCATGTGAAAGAAATTGCCAGCTGCAAATGTCAATCTTTAGAATTCTTTGTAGATTTTCACATCCCACCTCTGTGACATTTAAACTTCTTTCCCCTCTTCTGTTACATTAAAATTATTTTAGGGGATCAAATGCAAAAAGAAAAAAAGAAAACAAAGAAAAAGAAAGAAACTTTTCATCGTTCTTTTGGGAATGCTGCATTTTGCATTTTGTCCTTTACGATATCTTACTCTGGGGCCAGGGGTAAAATAGTCAAAGAAAGTGTGGAAGGACTACCAACTATAGTAACAGTAACATCTTTTGCTAAAAGCTTAAAATTTAACCAGGAAAATGCAAATATTTCACCTTCTCATGGCCAACTTAAAACCACAGTTGAATATGGTCTATTGAACTCCCTGCAACAGAGGGAAGGAAACCTTGGAAATGTTAAAAAAGAAAAAATAGTTGGACGAGAACAAAAGCAGAAGTATAAGACTATCCTCAACAGCATAATTTACATAACGTTCTTATAGCTCACATTGGCCTAGTTGGAAGATTTCTATTAAATTTTACTTAAACTGAAACTACATTTCTATATTATTAGCAAACAGGATTTTTCTTTTTGATTGTTTTTATTATTGGTGTTGTACATTAGGATCTTCTTTTAAATTAGTTGGCCTTGAACCTCAATGCCTTTCTCCTATCTTCCTAAATATCGTCATGGTCAGCGTCATTTATTTATTGGTACCCACTGATGGCGGTGATAAACTAAGCCGTGATGAGAAAGACACATTCCATTATGGACATGCACGGTCCCTGTAGTTGACAGTCTAAGGTTCACGGGTCCCATTGAGTGTTGGTTGTCCAGGCTGTGGTGGAATTAGGACAGATGAGCAAAGATGAATGAGACCTTTCTCTTACCCTTCAAGACAGTGCCTGGGATCAGGCTTTGTAGAAAGGCAGGTTGCTGGTCTACCACAGATCTGATTGCTCCACACAGAATCTTTTACAAGCTCCTTGGGTCATTCTTTCACACACCATAATTTGTGCAAATTCTAGGAACTAATCAATAGTGTTAGAAGTAGAGGACACCAGGATGATAGAGTAAAGCCACCCCAAGTGCCTGCATGCAAGCCAACTATAAGTTACTAAGGTGCTTCTGGAGATTTCCAGCACCAGTTTCAGAATTTAAGAGAACAAAAGTGGCAGATAATTCTTCTATAATTCGTGTCTCATGTATTAGGTGGAGGGCTTTACTTGGTTTTGAGAAGCCAACTCAAGGTATGTCTTTATAATCATAAATTCTCCTTTCTCCCTCTCCCTCTGCCCTTTATTTAAAAAATAAAGATAGCATGTTTTGCTTGCAGATTAATGTGGAAAAATTAAATAATAAGGAAAATTATATTGTAAAGAATTTCTTGTTAACTCTGGAGAGAAATACTTCATTACTCATTCAGTGCTGGTGAATTTTAAGCCAAATCTTATTCATAGAATTTGATTGAAACATTTCTTTAAAACTTTCCTTGCTTCTTTTAACTTAGAGACAGCCTTCTCAGGGCTGTGCCAGTTTACTGTCAAATGCTTTTCTTAGCTTCTGTCAGTGCAAATTTCAACTAAGAAAGTGATTTTTTGAATTGCTGTTTTTACATCAAAGTTCTGCTCCTCTGTAGCATGTCTTGTTTTTTCTTCTTTCTAAGGTGGAGGGATGGGAGAAATGGAAGAGAGAAAGAGAAGAAAGGAGAGAGAGGGCAGTGAAGGAAGGAGAAGGAGAGAGAGGAAGAGGGGTGGGGATTGGGGGGGGGTGAGAGAGAGAGAGAGAGAGAGAGAGAGAGAGAGAGAGAGAGAGAGAGAGAGAGAGATTGATTGATTTTCAGGGCTAAATATTTAAACCCCTGGGATTTTGGTTTTCTCTCACCAGAATGTAGTTTTCCAATTTACTCTGTTTTGAAAAATAAAAAAGGCTCTATGACAATAGATAATATAAATAATAGTCACATTTTTTGGGAAAGAAGAATACATTCATTTGCTGTCTGGTTATCTGGTCTTTTCACTTAATGTATTACTGATATTCTTTTGTGTTAATAAACATAAACCTATAATATTTTTCTTAATGGCTGTATAGTGTTCCATTGAAGCAATATACTATAATTTATTTAATCAATATGCTATTGTTAAACAGCTCCCTTCTTTCTTTTGCCTCTTTAGACAGAATTTCAAACATTATAACCTATTTTGTCCGATGATTTATTTGGGTTAAATTCCCAGATAGGGAATTTGCTGGACCAAAGGGTTTGTATATGTTTTTTTTTTTAAAATTAAAGTTTATTGGGGTGACAATTGTTAGTAAGTTACATAGATTCCAGGTGTACAATTCTGTAATACATTATCTATATCTGACATTGTGTGTTCACCACCCAGAATCAGTTCTTCTTCCATCACCATATATTTGATCTCTTTTGCCGTCATCTATCACCCCCTTCCGGTTTGTATGTTTTAATGACAAATTTGATACACCTTATCAAATTGCCCTTAACTTCCTTTTAATGTTCACTCACCACAACCAGTTTATCTTTGAAATCGTGCATTATACCTCTTCCATCAACTTTTGGCTGGATTCAACTGGAAATTGACATACACCTCTTAGAAACTTCCTTAACAATCTGAAACTTTTAGGGAACTCCTGAAGGAAAAAAGTGGTCGTTAACAGTTTCCAGAAAAAGAACAGTTCAAGTCTCTTTGAACAGAAGGTATTTAAAGTGGTTTTATCATGATATGGCACTTAGATATCAGAGTAATGGTAGATGTAATGGTTTCCTTGTATCATTCATTTCCACATCCGCACAATTGTAAAATGGTGAGAGAGGGGTGAGGAATGAACAAATGGCTGCCTCTCATGGTCCCTGTCACATTGTCAAGCCCCAGTGACATTTCTCCCACTTAATGTTCTGTGAAGAAGAACATTCATATTCTAGAAGACTACAGCCGCTAATTCCATGTCCACCTCCTTCTCTTGCATTCTTTGGCTTCCCCACTTCAACATCCTGAAGGTGGATATTTAAATTCCATTTATCACAGGCTTTCTATGAGGTCAGAGTTATTCCATGAGGACGGGGCAGAGGATTTCCAGAATGGACACATATTTTGAAAACCTGTTAGGGAGGCTTTAGAGATGGTCACTTCCTTTGGACACAAAATCATGTTAGTTGTCATTGTTTTTCACGAAGATCTTGAGTTTAAAACTCAGAGCAGCAAGTAACTGAACCAAAGTAGGGCATGCCAGCAGGAAGAAATTATCATTTTTGGTGAAGAATATAAATAATTAGGATTGCATCTCAAAAAGACTCTCTTGCTTTTTCTCTGACATTTGGGTTTTGAATGCCATGGTATTTTTGGTATTCACACGCATCCTTAACAAGCAGTGCTCTCATGGCTGTCCTGTTTTAATGCCGTGATCGTGAGTTTGACCTACAAAAGTTATATTTGCTTGGTAGACAAATGGAAAATCTCCTTAAATAAATAACACCGACAGATACTGTTTGGCTACCTCACCGATAACAGATGACAACCTCTGGAAAAAACAGGCTCTGCATCATCTGCACATCTATCCACATCCCTGTTTATCATCAATAAACATTTATTGGTGAATTGCTATGTGTAGGACCCTATGCTCAGTACTAGGGACACAAAGAACTATAAGGTCTCAAGTGCTGACTTTGAGAGTTTAGCCTTCAGGCAGACAGGACATGGTCGTTATAGATAAGTAACCCCGATAAATCTTGTCCCAGGACTCAGTCTTGTTCATGAAATCGTATTCAAATAAACACAGTCCAGTAGTCAAAAAATGATTTAAAACACTTGAAATTTTTATTCATTTTTTTGAGGGAATAGGAATAGGAATAGAAAATACATTCCTGTTGGGCAACAAAAGTCGTATCAATCATATCTCCTCCTCATTCCTCTCTTAATATCTTCGTGTGTTGGCACTTGCTTTGTGAAATTCTCTCTCCCACTCTCCACATCTGCTCCCTCAAGTCTCAGCCCAACACCCAGGCTTTGAGGCGCTTCCCTCCTTTCTCTTCCTGTTCTTTCAGTTCTTTATTTGGTACATCAGGGTAGCCTCTCTGTTGTTGGTCTGTTTTTAGTTCTTCTCTCTGTCATGTCCATTACCTGTGTTCTCTACAACCAAGAACTTGCCTGGAAATGACCCAGCAAGCAAAAGTCCTTCCCCCTTAGAAGCTGAAGTAAGAGGAAGGTTATAAATATTCATATAATAAGTAATTGTTGCTCTTGTTAGATATAAGTGGCTTGGAGATTGTGTTGCACGTAAAGTGGTAAATGAGAAGATAAAAGAGCGAATATTACGTATCAGATGAATTATACAGTCAATTTAAGGGCTACATGGATTCCGAAAGGAAGAATAATCACCAAGGGAAATCACTTTAGACTTGAGCTTGGCCTTGAACTGAAGAGTAGGTGTGAGAAGGAAAGACATTCAGGGTGAAAGGAATGGTGTGAGCAGTGATGTGGGAGGGAGCATGCACGTTTCAAAACAACAGATCAATTTGGCTGGGGCAGCAGATTTCAATAAATAAGCCATGGAACGTTAGGGAAAGGGTAGGATGTAGGAGCTAGGCTGTACAGGGGCTTGCATAGTGTGTTAAGGGTCTTGCATTTAGCTAGAAGGTGATGGTGATCCAAGGTTTGAAGCAGGGGAGGAAGTGCAGATTGTGACAGAAGTGGTAGTATAATATGGTGAGAGCTGTGGAGTAGCTTTTGGTGGTGAAAATGAAGGGTCAAAATCAAGTGGGAGTGGCAGCAGAAAGCAGGACAGTGGATCGCAGCGACGTCGAGAAGGTAGCTTCAGTAGACAGACATGATTGTATGTCAGGGCAGCAGGGGTATGACGTAGAAGACAGAGTCCAAAGGAGCGATGTCGGTTTCAAGTTAGGAGGTGTTATTAATAGGAATATTCCACATTGGGAAGAAAGACTCCTCTTGAAAAGGGTGGTGGCGCTTAGTTCAGATGTGTAGGTGACATTCAGCAGGCAGTTGGAAGGGCAGAACCCCATTCCAGAGGGAGGCTATGGCTGGAGATTGAAATGTGGGGGTCTTTGGGGTGAAGGTTAGACTTGAAACTGCGGGGAAGAAGGAACATATCATGTAGAGAAGAGGGTTGGGGGTAATGCCATCGTGTAGCTGCGTTTTGCATGTGGGAAGAGAAAGGAAACCAGCCAAAGTGGCAGCACAGGGAAGACAAGAAAGAAGGTGGCAGAGAGGAAAGTGAATCGGAGAAGGGACCTGAAGGTGCTCGCTCTTAGAGGCAGAGTTGCTCTGAGCGGCCAGAAACTCTGCGGGTGTCCTTCCCATGTCTGATGAGACACTTTCCTCCTGCAGTCGGGCCCCAGCCTTGACGTCACCCTGGAACTTGTTTCTTTTACTTCTCAAATGCATGTATCAAGAAGTCCCTTCTGCTCTGACTTCAACATGCCCGCACACATCTCTCCACCTCCACTGCTGTACCCTGGCGCAGCCCCCAGCCTCTCTCCCTGCTTTTCCCCCTGCCTCCTACCATCGAGCCCTATTCAGGAGGACCACGTCGTGTCCTGCCTCGGCTTACAACCCTGCAGCGCCTCGCGTTTCATTGAGAATGGGAGCCAAGAGTAAAAGTCCTCCGAGGCCTGAATTCTCTGAGCTCGTCTCTCACCACTCATCCTCGCGCTCCTTCCACTTGGACCGTTTCTAGAACTCCCCAGGCATCATCCCTTCACAGGGGCCTTTCTACTGGCTACCTCCTCCCTTACCTGCTCCGTGTCCTCGCTTACCTTTCACCTGTAGTGACCACCCTCTTGTACACTGCAACCTCCCTTCTCCTCGTTTGGGCTTCTAGGGCTCTATAGCCCCTTCTCTGCTCTTCTTTTCCCCATAGAACTTGCCACTTTCTACCAGAGAACATAATGCACACCTTTTCACCTGTCTCTCCTGTGAGCCTGTAACCACAACGAAGGCCGGAAACTGTACAGGTGGTTCACTATTGTATGAGAAGTACTTACTGCAATGGCTGCTTCATAGTCGGCACACAATACATAGTTACTGAATTACTGGGAAGTAATTAGTGT
Source organism: Rhinolophus ferrumequinum (assembly GCF_004115265.2). Lineage (NCBI taxonomy): Eukaryota > Metazoa > Chordata > Mammalia > Chiroptera > Rhinolophidae > Rhinolophus > Rhinolophus ferrumequinum. The sequence continues at coordinate 8,383,868 of NC_046291.1, forward strand.
AGAAACCCTGCTCAAACTTGCGGATGCAAAACAGCTGAAAAAACAGCCGGCAGAGGGGCTACGTGAGAGTCTCATGTGACTGAAAGTGCAGGTATGGATCTGACTTCAGTAAGTGCCTCAGAAAATTTAATCAGACAGGTCTACAAGAAAATCACAGCCCCCGAAACATTTGGTTGAGCCTTGTTTTTGATTGTGTGCGTTTGATCTTATTTTATAGAATACACTGTTGAGTTACACAGATGCACGTGCCTTTATCTGTCGGTCACACACTCATAGGTGCACATATGTATGTTATGTGCACACACACATGGATCCTCATTTGTGTATACACAGATGTACATCCGTACATAGATTTGTATGTGCAGAGGTGCACAGACATGTCTACACACACATATGGCTTAAAGGACCTGACAGGTAGATAACGTTAAAGGATGCAGCTTGGAGCATGTGAGAATGAGCATATAGAGATGCGTAAGACTGGGCAATTAGTTTGGAAAGAAACAGAGCTTTTAGAGTTGGAAATAATGGTAGTAGTTATGTGGAGGGTCTAGGACGTAGCTAACATTTATGAATAAAAAATGATCAGCAAATTCACAAATTAATTTTCTATTAATGTCATAGCTTTATTTCAAGAAGCAGTCCTTTAAAATATTAAACTGTGATCGGCTTCTACAAATTAGCCTGATTCCAAAGCTTGTGTTTCACATTGGGGAGCCAGATCCACCCCCACGGAGGACAGGCAGCCTTTCTACCAAGGCTGAAGCCCCCAATGAGCACTAGAAAGGGAAATTCGAAAGACTGAGACCCACTTGATGTGTTTGATATTGTTCTCTTTGTTTCCGATGTGAACAAAGGTTCATTTTGTTTTGTTTTGTTTTTGGACCTCTGCCTTACGTACTCTGATTCCTGTTAGATTTTCCAATAGTGAAGGCAGTCTGTTCAAACAATGTCAGATTGGGAATTTGGACTGTAAAGGTTGTAAGGAGATGGATAGAATTTTTAATTTGCTACATTGACTATTACAGAAACAATCGATTATGAGATAGCGAGCGGTCTGAGGACTTTCGTAAAGACTGAAGCCTAAATGAAATCTGTTCTGGACAGATAAAGGAAACCCTTTTCAGGCCACTGAGGTGATGGTCACACTGAATTAAAGAATTTAATTTTGGGAGAGAGCTGATTGGGAATAGGGACAATCTGTAATTCATTCTTTCCTGATAAGCCCCCGAAACAGGATTGGTGGTATTGTTCACGGGTTGGAGCAGCACATGGTTTATGAGGCTTGCCATCTAAATTGGTTTGGGTCTCTGTGTTCAGCAGAGCCCCTGGCTGAAGGGGAAGCCGCTTTGCTGTGTGCTTGGAGCTGTTTAGATTACTGTGACCACCGAGACTGTTAGCTGGAGCAGGAGGTCAGGGACGTGTGTCGTTGTCGCCACCAGCTTTCTTTTCTGGGCTCCTTGTTGATCTTTGCTATTTGGTCCTTTTTATGTCCTTTTACTTGCTGGCGCCACATCTAAGGTCACTTGTCCTCCCTCCCAGAAATATTTGTTGAGAGCTAGGCACCTGTTTGGTGCCGGTGATAGGGCAGTGAGCAAAACAAACAAAATCTTTGCTCTCATGAATCTTATGTTTGAGTGGTGTGACAGGTAATAAACAATTCTGCAAATAAGTAGACAATTACAATTGTGATATGCACACTGTGCTATGACTGTAGTTGACAATAAACATCTGATTGACAGAACCTTGGGGAGTAGAGACCACTACCTTGAAAGGAGATGAGTAGGTGGAGATATTGATTAGGCAACGGAGGCAATTAATCCTTCCGGGCAGACGGTTGGAACTGCGTGTGCAAAGGCCCGGTCGCTGGACAGAGTGCATCACATCATTGTACTGGAGGAACTGCAGCAAGGCCACGAGGCTGGAGCTTAGAAAGCAAGGCTTAGAGAGGTGGGGATGTGGTGAGAAGGCGGCTGGGCCAGCCCTGCTCGGCTGTGGAGACCACATCAGAGCCTAGCAAGGGGAGCTGTTGAAGAGAAGGATCTGATCAACACTTTCCTCCTGTGTGAGGTTCCTACTGAAATATATTCATCTTAGTTTGGCAGAAAAGAAATCGTCTTTATAGCAGCTTCTCTGCCCGGCTGTGAGACACCTGGGGCAGTTGGTGAACCCTTCAGTCTTTGGTCACACCCCCAGAGATTCTGATTCACTGGGTCGGGGTGGAGCCTCCACAACAGTTTATGACATAAACTCTGTAGGGGATTCTGACGCCCTGCAGATTCTTCCCATTTGTGAGGCAGGTAGGAGAGGGGCTGAGTGGTGCAGACATTTCTGAAGCTTGAGAAAGTGGGGCAGACAGGTAAGGCTGCCTCTGAGCATCCTGAGGACAGAGGCCAAGGGTGTGACTGTTCTTGTGATGGAAATGCTAACATGAGCTAGAGACAGCTCGACCAAACAGGCTGAAGCTCAGTTGTCGTCTCCATACCTCCCAATTTTCCTCTCTCAAACTGTCGTGTGCTACCGGGGCTTCATTGCAATACATGGGCTAGTTCTATTTTTAGTGCAGTAAATACCTGCTCTGAAAAATAAAGGTGTCATGCATAATTCAAGAGCAAATGCATCTCAAATTAGAAATCTCACCAAACACTTGTAAGTTCAGGTAACTTCTTTCATATGACCTTGAGTTACCAGACAGTCTTGTCAGTGGCCATTTATATGTGGGATTTTGAATCAAAGCAGAGCAAAGACATGCCGTAGAAAAAAGGCAGTTGAAAGACCATGTTCACGATGTTTGCAATAGCCAGGAAAGCAAACATGTTAATCAACAGCTTTTCATGTTAGCTCATCTCGAAGGCCCGATCCCCCGACTCCCTGATGGTTATAGTCATCCACTGCCCAATTATTATGCCTTGATGGTCTCCCGCTACTCTCCCATCAACACAGAGAAGTGAAGAGTTATTTTGGCATTCATAGTAATGCCATTAATCAGGATACATTCATTGAGTATTAATGACTGGATGTGGTGGGCAATTGTATATGAGTTTTACATTAGTTTAGCAATTGATTTACTAGTATTTGATGAGTTGAAACTGTACTAACAGAAGATTAAGTGATACAATTCCCACTGATGATGAAAAGGCCATCAAATAGACATTGAAAAAGAGATTAAATAAAGAATTTCAATTGTGTATTCCGTGTGAGCCAACAAAATTTCAAAGGAAAGTGCAAATTAATTTTCATGTTCTACCCGTGGGTATTCAGAAACTGGCATTAAAAACTGTGTCCAATTAGAATGTGGTTTTCATATGAAATGAGGTGTTTTTTTTTGTTTTGTTTTGTTCTTGCAACATGGAGATTAGTTAATGTCAGAAATAGGCACATGGAGAGATTTGGCAGCCCTAGTTGTAAATTTTGCTTCAAAAAAGGATTTTATAATTTGAATATTTTTGTATCACTATGTCCATTATATTGGCCAGTGTCTCCTGTGTTAATTGCTGGTTATACATTTAAAAATTGTCTTTTAATTGTGTGAATTGTAGGTATACATGATACATATATTATAACTTTAAGTAAAGCCTAGAGCTTAGCTTTCAACAGTAGAAACTAGACATTAATTATTCAAAATGGCAGGTAATAAAAGTCACATTGCTATGAATGGGTAGTGTATTTTTATTTAGACATTATTTTTAAATTCTAGGAAGAATTTTTACAAGTAGCAGTAATTTAAAAAAATTCCGTTTCAAAGGTTTGACTCTTTAAATGACCTCCTTGTTTGCATCCCGGCACTGCTCTTTTCCAAGGGGACATACTTTCCCAGAGCCTTTTCCTCAGACCTACACAAGTTTTAAGTTCCAGTTATGTCCCAGTTCGAATAGATGTTGGTTTTTGATATTGCTGTTGATGATGGTGATGATGATGGTGGTGATGGTGGTGGTGTTGGTGGTGATGATGGTGATGATGATGATGGTGATGATGGTGGTGTTGTTAGTGATGATGATGGTGGTGATGATGATGGTGGTGATGGTGGTGGTGTTGGTGGTGATGATGGTGATGATGACGATGGTGATGATGGTGGTGTTGTTAGTGATGATGATGGTGGTGATGATGATGGTGGTGATGGTGGTGATGGTGGTGTTGTTGTTGGTGATGACGATGGTGGCAATGAGGATGATGGTGGTGATGATGATGGTGGTGATGGTGTTGTTGTTGGTGATGACGATGGTGGTGATGATGACGATGGTGGTGATGGTGGTGATGGTGGTGGTGTTGTTGGTGATGACGATGGTGCTGCTGATGATGATGGTGGTGATGGTGGTGTTGTTGGTGATGACGATGGTGGTGATGATGATGGTGGTGATGGTGGTGTTGTTGGTGATGACGATGGTGGTGATGATGATGGTGGTGATGGTGGTGATGGTGGTGATGATGATGGTGGTGATGATGGTGTTGTTGGTGATGACGATGGTGGTGATGATGATGATGGTGGTGATGATGATGGTGGTGATGGTGGTGATGGTGGTGTTGTTGGTGATGACGATGGTGGTGATGATGATGGTGGTGATGGTGGTGTTGTTGGTGATGACGATGGTGATGATGATGATGGTGGTGATGGTGGTGTTGTTGGTGATGACGATGGTGCTGATGATGATGGTGGTGATGATGATGGTGGTGATGATGATGGTGGTGATGATGATGGTGGTGGTGATGATGATGGTGGTGATGGTGGTGTTGTTGGTGATGACGATGGTGGTGATGATGGTGGTGGTGATGGTGGTGATGTTGGTGATGACGATGGTGGTGATGATGATGGTGGTGATGGTGGTGGTGGTGATGGTGGTGATGATGATGGTGGTGATGGTGGTGTTGTTGGTGATGACGATGGTGGTGATGATGATGGTGGTGATGGTGGTGTTGTTGGTGATGACGATGGTGGTGATGATGATGATGGTGGTGGTGGTGGTGATGATTGTTGCTATGAACTGAAGTTTGTTCCCCCACAATGTTGAAACTGTAACACCCAATGTAATGGTACTTGGAGGTGGAGCCTTTGGGAGGTAATTAGCGTTAGATTAGATCATGAGGGTGGACCCCCCATTATGAGATTAATGCTCTTATAAGGAGATGAAGGGACCAGAGGTTTGTCTACCAGGTGAGGGTACAGCCAAAGAGCAGCTGTCGGTAACCCCGGAAGTGGGTCCTCACCATGAACCTGACCATGCTGGCACTGTGATCTCTGACTTGCAGCTTCCAGAACTATAACAAATAAATGTCTGTTGTTTAAGCCACCCAGCCTCTGATATTCTGTTATAGCAACCTGAACTGACTGAGACAATGGCGGTGAGGATGGTGGGGATGATGGTCGCGGTGGTGATGGTGGAGATGACGGTGATGGTGATGACGGTGATGGTGGTGGTGACGGTGATGGTGGTGATCATGATGATGATTTATAGAGTCCTTACTATATGCTCCACTGTACTAAATGCTTTGCTCGTGTGAAGACTTTCAATAATAACAACTACCATGGGAAATGGTAATATTATTATCTGCATTTCAGAGAGAAGGAATCCAAGGCATTATGGGTGCAAACAACTCTTCCAAAGTCACGGAGCTGGTGAGAACTCAGGCCATTTGGTGGTAGAGCCTGGTATAATCTCCTCTTACCCTCATGTTAGCACATGGGCCTGATTGCTCATTTTTATTTACTGTAAAGCCACTAAGCAGGAGACATTCATTTGGAATTAATAAATGGATTTGTGGACAATTACCCATTTCTGTAATTTGAAACATACACTATATACAGAATACATAAAAAGTTAAAATTAAATTATAGAATATAGTTGCTGTTAATATGTACATTTAGTATATCCCTATATAATACGAGGAATGACATTCGATATTTTTCCTAAGCTGGTGCTCAATTCCTTATCACTCCTTCACTGTCTGATATAAGGTGAGCCACCTTGATGGCTAACCTGGCTTTATAAATAATAAGGAACAGAAAGCAGAGGGGGAAGTGATGGAGTTAATATTTTGTGAGTTTGTGACCCTAAGTAGTAGCTAAATGGCGATTCCTTTGGCGCCAAGTGGTGGAGATGGTGGGGTGTGGCCCAGGAGAAGGAATTTTATATGATCCTTTTGCAGGCCTGTGTTGGTTAGGGTACAGTCTAAGCTGTTGCCATAGACAGACCTCAAATACAGTTCCAGGTTAATTTCTCTATCATGTTGCAGTCTGGACGCAGCTGTTCTAGGGCATACAGATTCCACCTCTGGATTCAAAATGACTGCCTAGCTGTCACCATTACTTTGGCATGTGAGCCAGTGGGAAGGAGGAAAGGACAAAGGGAACACAAGCTTAGTCTTCTTAAATGTACAACCCAGGGTGCCACACATCCTGTCACTGAGTCCCTGAGAAGAGGTGTGCTCTTTAGCTGGTGGCCTGGTTCCCAGCAAAAACTCCCAATTCTACTAAAGGGATGCGGGGAGAATAGACTCCAGTGGGCATCTAGCAGTTACTGACATGGTTCCAATGCTCAAGTTTTACTTAGGACAAATAATTTAGTCTAATATTCAAGGAGAAAGGAGTGTGGTAGGATGAACACCTTCTTGAAAAAAATTAAAAATATCGCACCCTGGACTAGTAACCCTTATGATGGTTACTTTGTTGTGGGAATAGGTACTTCTTTGGGAAAAATGTGGAATGTCAACCTAGCAACTCTCAATCTAAACTTTTCGGTTCATTTTTTAAGCCTCTGTTTTGATACTGAATTTTCAGTTTTCTCTGTAGGATGAGTAGAGGGTGTTGCTGAGATGCTGGTAAAGGTGTGAAGTAGTTTTTAAGGGCTGCGGTATCTGACAGATTTGTTGAGGGAAAAAACCAATCTATATTCAGGTGCTAGCAAGTAGATTGTATTTTTTCTATAATATCTTCCCACTATCTTTATAATTTGATAGAAAAATATTACAGTTGACCCTTGAACCATGTGGGTGTTAGGGGTGCTGAACCCCCATGCAATTGAAAATCTATGTATAAATTTTGAGTTCCCCAAAACTTCATTTGTCTTTTGGTATCCATGGGGCATTGCTCCATGACCCCCCACAGGTACCAAAATCCATGGATGCTCAAGTCCCCTGTATAAAATGGCGGAGAAAGAACAATGCGTACAATTGACCCTTTGAATCCTCATGTTCCCAACCGTGGTTGTGAAACCCAGGGACATGGACGGCCGACTGTATATTTATTGAAAAAAATCTGTGTGTAAGTGGACCCATGCAGTTCAAACCCATGTTATTCAGAGTCAACTGAACTTAGCATATACTTTTCATAGTCATTTGGCCAGGTGTAACCTACCTGATGACTTAGATGAGTGACAATGATTGAAATATCTGGGCAATCACTGTTATGTGCTACTGTGCCTCCTAAATCAGAAAGCATTTTTGGCCATACCTTTACTCAGGAAACCCCAGGAAATGAGATATTCCAAATGGGTAAATTTTCTAAAAAAAAATTTACTTCTGATGCTGCAAGCATCAGAACTTAAAAGAAAGCAAGCAAGCAAACTAGCAACAACAAAACCCAGTCTTTACCTGGAAATCTGAAGAAAGTTTTGTTTTGAGAAGGTGGAAAGCCCTTGGATGAGGTCCTGGGAAGGTTGGTGGAGCCAGGCAGGCTCTCCAGCGAATGAGGCATCACGGTGTTAGTACATGGGTGTAGTAATAGCCTTGGTTAGTGCTCCATCTCCCACTGAACTGCTGGGCTGCTGGCGTTCTTTATACACACAATGGAAGGACAGCCGCGTTCAGTACAAAGAGGAAGTGCGTCCGTAAGTCCTGTTTTAGTGTCATGCTGACCTGGACTTTATTTAGGTTCAGCTTTGCTCCTTGAATCAAGCTCTGTTTATTGCCTATGGCCTGACGTTGTCAAAAGACAATTTGTTTCTCAGGTTTTGCTTCCCAAACCAGAAGTATTGAGTCACAAATCCACGGGGATCTGACTGGCTTAGAAAGCTTTGCACTAACCTTCATTTCACTTTCTAAAGAGTCAGCAGAGATATGCCATCTCACTCGTGCTTCTGTGGCGCGAGATGTAGGCATGGGGGTGTTTGCCTTCCCCATGCCCAAATCAATGCAAAAACCCTGCGTCTCTCGCTGGAACTGCCATCTGTGATGTTTCAGACCTTTCCTGTCTCTCTGGTGCCAGCCACGGGACTTCCTGGACTGTGAACAGTTTTTATAGGTTCTAGGTTTGTGCCAAATGACTTGCCAGTCTTAATGGGAAAACTCACAGTTTGTTTCCAACATTTACTGCTCAAGTATTTACAGCTAGAACTTTTCTTTTGCACGTATGCTTTCCCTCTATCAGGAAAGAAAATGGTCTTTAGCCGATCCACTGAAGTAAGAAATGCAAATCTCATTTGCTATTAATCCCAATGAGGTATTAACTACAAAGTCCATTTAAGACTCTTTAGTGTTAATATTAAAGAAGACAAGTGGTAAAAGCTACAGTTAATGGCCTGGAGCCAGCCGTGTCTATGCTCTCACTGAGGCTGGACCACTGCGTTCCAGAGATAATGACTGGACCCCTTTCAGTTGCTCTCAACTTCTCATTGGCCCCAAGGGAGGTGAGTTTGGCAGTCACTGTTTTAAAAGGACTGTAACATGGTAGAACATTTTATTACAGTGGTAATGAGCACAGTGTGGGGTTGAGGGCTGGGGAGTGTTTGTGTGTGTTTGTGAGAGAGTTGGGGGAGTGGGGACATAGCGGGCAAGGATTGAGGGGAGGGAGAAGGAAACCGAATTTTCATTTGTCATCGTCACTAGTTACTAGAGGGTGTTAAGAGATCCCTGGATAATCTTTGGAGAAAGTTTTCCTTCATTACAGTTGTAAAACTCATTAGGGAAATCACCCAGTTGCATTGCAAGTAGAAGGGGGCTTTCAATTGCCATGGTGTCTGTTCCCTCCTCTGTCCCTCCTTCCCGCCCTCTTCTCTTTCTTCCTTTCTGAATTTTGAGTGGAACTGTGTAGAGTCTTTGAGACTTTTTTCTTTGTCGTGGACCTCAGACATCTTCTCTTTTCTTGTCAGTCCCGCGATGGAAAAATCATAGAGCTATTTCTGTTTCAGTTTTTTTTCCTTTAGTTTTTCTTTATTGTGGTAAAATACACATAACAAAATTTACCATGTTAACCACGTTTAAGCGTACAGTTCAGTACATTCGTGCTGTTGGGCTACCATCCCCACCATCCATCTCCAGAACGCTTTTCATCCGGCAAAACGGAAACTCTGTACCCATTGAACAACAACCCCCGTTCCTCCCTACACCCAGCACCTGACAGCCACCATCCTGCTTTCTGTCTTTTAGTTTTTTTCTAGTTTGATTCTGCGATTGTCTGGTAACTAAGCAAAACTAAGTTTCTATTGTGAATATTGGCCTGTAAAGCTTGGAGCTTGGTTCTGGGCCCTGTTCTGTCTCTCTTCTCTCCCTAAGTGGGAGTCTCTCTTCTCTCCCTTGTCCCAATGATTTAATACGGTCCATATTTAGATGAGGCCCACATTTAAATCTTCATCCCTGATGTTCATAACCATCCATGTCCCGTGTCCAACCACCAACTTGACTGCTCCATTTGGGGTCTCATCAGGGCCTCACATTTCATATGCTCACAGTGGAACCCATGATTCACTGGCCTACTACCCACCCCACAGGGTTGCTTACGCTACTTATGTATGATTTCTTCCTTTCTCTCATACCCTACACAAAAGTTTTCTTGGTTCTTCCTGCCAAATATGATCTTTCAGAAAGCATAAATCATGTGTTACTCTCCTGCTTAAAACTCTTCAGTGGGTCACCATTGCACTTGGCATGGAATCCAAGGTTCATTAGACCCCCTGGGGATCGGGCTCTTGTTGTCCCTCTTTCCTCATCAAGGTGCTGGCCCTTGACACACTGACCTTCTCATCCATCTGACACACTGACCTCCTCCACCTGACACACTGACCTCCTCCACCTGACACACTGACCTCCTCCACCTGACACACTGACCTCCTCCACCTGACACACTGACCTCCTCCAGCTGACACACTGACCTCCTCCAGCTGACACACTGACCTCCTCCACCTGACACACTGGCCTCCTCCACCTGACACAGTGACTTCCTCCATCTGACACACTGACCTCTTCCATCTGACACACTGGCCTCCAGCTGACACACTGACCTCCTCCAGCTGACACACTGGCCTTAGTTATTTCACTGGCTCTTTCTTAGCCGTCAGGTCTCAACCTAAGCTACCTCCTCCTTGGAGCTCAGTAAACACCAGCTGAAAGTTGAGTGATGAGCTCAATGCTTCCTCCATCCCTATACTGTTCCCCGTCCCACTTTACAGCACTAGTTCACTCACTGGGACTGCATGAACTGTCCATTTAGCGTGATTCAATATTTCAGCCTCATAATCAGAATCCTAGACTTGGACTGTACACAATTATGATTTAAACAAATGCTTATTCAGGAAAAATTTCCAAGAACTCTAATTTTACATTTGTTGTGGTTGGAATGGGGAGTAAAATGTCCTGAAAATGAGAAGATGATAAAATATCCTTTTGTCACAAAAGGTGTGAGAACCCCTGAAACTTTTGGTGGACCTTCATTTTCTTTTCCCCATTTCTGCTTTACGTGTTTTTCTGTATTAGTGCTTCCTTTTCTTCCGTCTTATGCAGTCTATCCTATGATTTGGTTTTTCTTTTCCTTGCCTAGTCTTCTTCCCTCCCTCCCACCTTCCTTGTTTCTCTCCTTTCTTTTATAAATCTCCTCTTTCTATTTCCCTTTCTTGCTTTTAATTTCAATAAGCCTTAAATTGGAGCAACTTCATAGCCTCTGATGTGACAAAAGTTCTTTGGGTTTTGAAAAGACCATAGAAAATGCAGGTGTTGACAAAAGCCCCCTCTGAAACGTCGCTGTAAACAGAACCAGAGTGTCATCCTCACTCCTGCTTGGCTAGTTTTTGTCTCCAGTCGATCAGTTGGCCAGTGAAGCTTGCCCTGAAATATGAGGGCAAGCCTTTCTATCCAGATGGGTATTAGGAATGATGTTGTATTTATTGATTTCATACCATTAAGGAAGAGAAAAATCATGACCGTTTGCTCCGCGTTTCTTGTAAGTGTGTTAGAAATATCCATTGATGTGAGGACTGTGTCAAGGAAATCACACTGGCTTTTCAACAACTCTCGAATGACCACTTATAAAGCCCCAAAGAACTTCTTTGTTGAGAGAGGAATTCTATTTCATTTCAGAGCCTTCCTCCTGCCCCTTGGTAAAGGGCACGGTTCCTACTCTTGGCATGTGGGATTTCCTGAGGGCTACTTGGCTCTCACCCAGCTGCAGATTGAGGAGAGTCAAATTGGATGATATTGCTTTTCATTATGAGGAACTCAGAAGCGTTTTACCTTAGGCATGATCGAAGGGAGGTGCAAACAACTTACTGAAAGTAGACTCTGACCTGGAAGGAGCCGCCAGGCACTGTTCTCATCGTGTAACTGTATTTTGTTGAAAATAACATGCTTATCCTGTTGACTCACTTTGGGGAATTAGATGACATACCGTGTTTCCCCGAAAATAAGACCTAGCTGGCCAATCAGCTCTAATGCATCTTTTGGAGCAAAAGTTAATATAAGACCTAGTCTAATATTATAGTAAAATAAGACCAGGTCTTACATTAATTTTTGCTCCAAAAGACGCTTTAGAGCTGATTGTCTGGCTAGGTCTTATTTTCGGGGAAACACGGTAATTAGGAAGTATGCAGTAATGTGTGACACACTGTTGCAAAGATTGATTTCTTCAATAGTTTACTAAAGGATTGTAGGGCCAAAATACTCACAGTCTTATTAAGTAAATAAAGCTAATATAGAAACCTTTATCAAAGTTGCATCCAGGAACTTCTGAGACCTATGATGTGGAGGGAATATAAATATTGTCCCAATAGCACAGTCACCAGGACTTTCAAAAATAGGTACATGAAATGTGCTTTCAGAGGCTCACCTAGGTGCCTCTAATTCAATGTGACTGTTACCTTAATAGTAAAATTACTTACGTAACTTAGATTAGTTTTTCTACCAGACTAGTGGTTCTTACCTGGAAGCACATTTCAGAATTATTTAGGGAGTCTTTTTCAAAAAGGGGCCCACCTCAGACTATTGATTCTGAATAACTTGTGTTGGAGCCTGGATATGTGTACTTGGAAAGCGCCTCTGCAAAATTATGAGGCTTCTGGTTTCAGAATGAGCTAAGGACCCCTGCTCTCAACTGTGAGTTTGGTGTGGCAGAAACCAAGGGTGGCTCATCTTTGTAACCTTAGCATCTAATACAGTGCCTGGTTTGTAGAAGTGAACTCAGTAAATGGTCATTGAGGAAATGGAAGCAAATTATCTAGGAAACTATACCGTGAATATTTGAACTGCTCATTCATTTGAATTTCTACCAACTAAGTAAATTTAATAATTGAACGGAATTTTTAAAATAACCTTTGGAGGGAGGCCTCTTCTACACAATTACGAAGTGTTATGTGGTCTAAATGCTTAGTAAGTAGACAGATGATATAGATTTTCAGTAATTTGATGTGAAAGAGAACAAAGTGAGTGTATGAAAAACACCTTTGTAATGACTGATGTCTGATTTTCCTCTATTATTTTAGGTGTAAAAATACCTTTTTTGTAATAAGAACTCTGGTAGCATCCCAATATTGTATCAGGATTTATTTCTCTGTCAAGCCGAATCACAAGTGGATAAGCATTTAGTTCTTTAGTAAACTGGTACTTATGCACTTCAATAGTTGCTGTTCTTCCAAGTGGACATGCTGGATGACAAGACGTTCCTGAAAGTTCTCTTTGGGAATTGCCTTTGCTGTTCGGGTCATATATGTACCTGTAGACTGACTTCCTACTTGCCACTCTCTCAGACTTATCCCTGCCATCAAGGAAGCTTCAGTAGAGGTGGTATGACCAGAAACCATCCAGGGCATAAAGTAATAGTGGACCTGTATAGGATCGCATACACTGGAGCACAGATGGACATGATAGAGCTCAGAGCGTCTGGGATATGAGGCAAAGCTCATGAATGAGGTGAGATCTGAGCTATGAGATGGAAGGAAGAGGAGGATCTCAGGCAGTGGGGGTGTCGTGGAAACGTTTACAGGGTTGGAGTGAGCAAGGTGTGTGAAGGCGGCTGGTAGGAGGTGTGAGGTGTCTCCATAGTGGGGGACCATGATGGAGGAACTAGAAAGCTCTACAGAGGAGGCACCTAAATTGCCCTTTCCCTTTTGTCCCAACGCCAATTTACCATAAAGATTTCAATAGGCAATCCTAGGAAGAAAACAACTAGTCTCTGTGGACATAAAATACCACGGCGTGTCAGACCGGCAGTACCTGTCTTAGCCCAGAGACCAGGAGACATCGGTCTTCTAATTCAAAACTGGACGTTGGGGCATATCTGCACTCTACTCCGACTTGCATTCGTTTCCCATCATGACCTCGATGCTTGTGAATTGAACTAAATATTTTGCTGCTGTTTGGAACCTGCCTTCTGCCTGTCACTGCGCGTGCTCGCTTGCATTGATGTGGGACTCGGCGCTTTGCAGGTTCCTGGTCTCAGGATATGAAGCATGAGGGGATCCTGCTGTCTCGTTGCCTGACACAGCCTCACTTTGTGCCTATGTTCAGCGCAGTCGTGGAAGCACCTGGTTTTGATCCGAAAAGAGTCCCAGTTTCCATGATAAATTCTGTGGCCACCCTATTTTGGGGTTATTATGCTTACTTAACACATTAGGAAATTGGGGCTCAGAGAGGCATGGCTGTCTAGAGTTATTTTCACCACCTTGTCTTGAGCACTTTTTATGGGTAATGCAGAAGTCTTCCTTCTGGATGACGGAAGTGTTAATTATAAGATATTCTTTTTAGAATGAAAAACTACACATAAATAAATGAACTTTCTTATTAGAAAAAGAGACACATTCTTAGTGAAATAATTACATCATTGATGCAAAATATTCACAGTATTTATTTCTTTATTCCAGTTGGAGGCTATTTACTCCATATTTATTGCTATCTGCTATGTACAAGTGGCTGCACTAGACATAAAGATCATTCAACAATAAATATGACACATCACGGATATGGTGATCAGTGTTCAAGTATGATTGGTCCTGTTTTATTCGATGGTTAAATCCATATAACTTAATGCTGTGCAGTCAGATCGGTGATGGAGTAAGATGTTCACTGATAAACCCAACACGGAATATGGGCCCGCATTGCATGCCAGCCTGTGAAAGCCCTGAGAGCTGTTCAGGCAGGCCGGTGATGGGGTGCAGGCTTGGGGGATATTTAGTGCTCGTCACTGCCCCACGGGGCCAGGAGGAAGAAGAGCGGGCAGATGCAGTTAGGGGGCGTCCTGGGAGAAGATGGGTTCAAATCGGAGAAGTTAATTCTAAGATGTTAGAGAAGGGATGGAGTTGAGCGACAAAGTGGCTCCCAGAGGACAAGGGCAGGAACGAAGCAAAGGGATCTGAAGTGATGACGGAAATGCCTGAAGCTCCTTTTCCTTGGCCTTAGGTGTTTCTCACGATGTCGTAAACGCCTGAGGTCCGAATGGCCGCTGTGTGTGCTTCACCCCTTTGCCTAACTTACTGCTTCCTGTTGTGTGGCCAGACTTGAATGCTGCGTAAGCTAACTCCACAGGTCTCGTGAAAAGAATGTTGGTAACACTTGACTCTACATTTCCTATGTGTCCTATTTTATTTTAGGTTTTGTGAATGATTCAGTTACTAAATCGATCGTGGCTTTGCGCTTGACTCTGGTGGTGAAGGCCAGCACCTGCACGCCGGGGGAGAGCCATGCAAACGACGTGGAGTGCTCAGGAAAAGGGAAATGCGTCACGAAGCCATCAGAGGTAAGGGGACACTGGGCAGCTTAAAAAAAAAAGTATATATATTTATATATAATATGTATACAGTTTACATATATGTATTGAAAAAGCCCCCCGAATTTCTGGTTTCAGTCATATATTAGTATGCAACATACAGATACATAAATCTCCGTGTAATTTTTAAAGTAATTATAATACATCTGTGCAGTGCTAGACCTTCTTGCTTTGGTATGAGGTAGAGATTTTGTGAGAAGTAGCAGCCATTGTATCCGGTAGCAGAATCAAGAAAAATGGAAGAACGAAAAGGTAAGCACGGGGTCATTTACTGCCCAGTTATGACATAATTTATCCCTCCTCTTAGATGTCTCATTTCCCCAGCACTGTTAACAGTTGCAGAAGTAGAAGTAAGAGAAGGAACGGAGAAGAGGCAGGGACAAGAACGCTAACATTACTTTTTGACTTTCGTGGACCAGCGTCATCAGCGCTATGGAAGACCTGAGGCTGTTCCCCCTTTTCTTCAGTAGCTCAGGTCACAGGGTCATGAGGCTTGGAGCAGGGGCCACGTACAGTTCCTCCTCCTTCTTCTGGTTAGTGACGGGGTCCAGGATCCAACCAGCAAAGAATTGTAGCAGCCTCTGAGGCCAATTGCTGTTCGTATTCGTATAGGGGTCCCTTAAAACGACGGCAGATGGACTCCATCTGAGCATGCTCAGAGAGGGACACTGTGCACCTTGTAACGGGGCCCGTTCCACTAGGGCACGTCTGTTCCTCTTACCACTTGCTAGTTCTGTCTCCAGCATCCTTTCCTCCATTTTCTTCTCCCCAGTCCTACACATCTTTCTGTTGGACAGAGTTCATGTTATAAGTGAAAGCGGGTCTCTGAATAGGAAAAGAGCCTGATTTGTTTTAGACCAATTTTAAGAGTAGCACTGCTAAGTTTTCTTTGGTGACACCTCCTCATGGTAATGACAGCACATTCAGTACTGGCGCATTTGGCCAGGTGAAAGGAATGGGGTTAACTGATAAAAGGGAAGTAAGAAGACGCTGCTCGGGTCACCTTGGAAAGCCCGTGATTTTGATGTTTTAGGTGGAATACTGCAGTAGCCTAAACATGCCACTTTTCTGCAAGATATCCCTTGTAGGGGCAAGAATATGGTCAGAACATGAGAAAGCAGTGGGGATAATAGTTTATGCTAAATCTTTGAAAAAGAACATAAATGTAAACCAAGGTCAAAATGAAATCCCTGGGAGAGAGGAGAGTGTCTGGTGTAAAGCCAGGAGGTGACGCATGAGGTCCCGAGTTGAGCTTGCCCCGTGGACCCCATTTCCTTGTATCTCAGCCCACTTGGACCTGTTTCTCCTCTCTCTTGAGGGAAGGTTCATTTATCAACTTATTTAATGGAAAAGAAGAATACTGTGTTCTTCTGTGACAGTCAAGACTAGGATGCCGTAACTTGAGAAAAGATGAGGAACGAGAGGAAGAGTGTCAGATCTTCCCCAGTGGCGCTGCCAAAAAGAGACCGTGGTCTTCCCCAGATTCATTCTTCCTGTTCCCAGTGAGTAATTCTGAGGCCTGATCAGCCCTCAGAAAGATCATATTGGGAAAGAGAAGTGCCTTAAAACAAGGAACAGGGGGCTCGTCTCAGAATTTTGGATTGACGAAGGGGTGAAGATTCCTCGGGAGCTGTCTGTTGTAACGGATGACCCTTCTGGGGAAACGTCATCCATAAAGTGGTCACCATACTATCTTCAATCATGCATGTTGCTGTGGTCAGCAGCACTCACACGGGTTTCATCTGCATGAAAGCTCTAGCTAAGAGGCTCTGCCTGCTGGTTTGGAATTGACGCATTGAAAAGGCCGTAGAAGTACTTAGCACCTGGCAGGTAACTTGGCAAACCTTGCCAACGTGCTTTGTGTTCCATGAAAAAATGACTCACAGGCCTTAGTGAGGAATCCATGCTCGTTTTAGCAGATCGCTGCAGAGGAAGCACAGCTTCTTACGGGCACCAGCTCCTCTGAAGAGATCTGAGCGCTGCTCCCCGAGATGACACCTCCTCCCTCTGCCACTACCTCCCAGCTCCAAGCAAGTTGCTTCTAGAGTATTGAGCCTCTGCTGTTGATTCTGTAAAGCCCACATTTACCTTCAGTGAATTTAAGAAAATTGTGTCCAGTCATCTTATCTGAGCCATTATAATTACCGTTGGTGACTCTAAGCAAATGATTAGGCTGACATTGCCTTGTCCATTTGTAGACCCACCACATTGTTATCTTGGAGAGAAACATCTGGAAGCCAGTTCTACAGTTCGCAAAAAGACGGTGGGAGTGCGAATGGAAAGATGGTCCATCGTTTTTGTGTCTACTTGAGTTCCGTGGCTTTTCGCGATTGTTGTCATGATTTACGAGTAGTTTGACAACAATAAAATACTTTTATTATCAAGTTTGTTTCTTTTTTTCACTCTTTCCTAAAATTAGAAGTTATCTATCCAAACTTCCACTCAATTTAAGAATCCACTCTGTAGTAGAAAACAAAAAGAACTGTATGGTGGTTTAATTTTATGGTTTCTAATCATTTTTATATCGTTTTATTAGATCATCCATCAAAATAAAAGCAATTCTGTTACTTCCCCACTACTCTCATTGGGTAATGGAACTCATTTCTTTTCTGTCAGATGTACTTTGGCTAGAGGATATTTCACAGTCCAAGCTGACGGGTCGTTTGCGATAAAGCTTAAGCTTGCTGTTCTTTGTTATCACACGATCCTGGGAAGGTCTTTTCAAATGTTTACTATAGCACTGCAAGGAGCTCTCTATTTTTAAAAACTGATTTTGTTACGAGGCTTGATTCTGATGTTTTCTTTTCCTTATAAAAAAAATTTGACTGTGGGCTACTACTTCTCTTGGAATTTTGTCACAAAGGTTGGCTGCTGTCTGTTTGATGATTCCTTAATTACCTTAAAGGTGAATGTCAGGGAGTCACACAGGGATCTTTGCTGGTGTGGGCTTTAAGCCTTCTTTAGATCCAATTAAGTTCCATGGACACTGTCTCTCAAGAGCAAGAGCAAGAGATATGTATTAGTCATGGTTCTTCAGAAAGAAAGAACCAGTGAGACACACACACACACACACACACACACACACACACACATAAGATTAAGGAGATTTATTTTTAAGGAATTGACTCTTTGTGGACCAACTCATTGTGGAGTTTCCATGAGTCCAAAATTTGATGGAGGAGAGGCTGGCAGGCTGAATACTCAGAGCGTTGCAATTCGAGTACAAAGGGTCTGCTGGTGAACCAGGAATTGCTGATGTTACAGGTAAAGTCCAAAGGCCATCTGCTGGGAGAATTCCTTCTTGCTCAGGGGAGGTCAGCCTTTTCATCTACTCAGGCCTTCAAAGGATTAGATGAGGCCCACCCTCACTGTGGACGGCAACCTGCTTTCCTCAAAGTCCACTGATTTAAATGTAAACCTCAGCCAAAAACACCCTCACAGAAGCATCCAGAATAATGTTTGACCGGATATCAAAGGCACCATGGCCCAGCCAAGTTGACATATAAAAATTAATCTGAAAAAATAAATTTTCTCTATTTTTCTCTTCATTATTGCTCCGTTTCTACTCATTTGCATAGCTTGCCCACAAAATTAAAGGAACAATTTTAAAATTCAGTTTGCCTAAGATGTGCCTGAGGCCCTTGACAAAAAGTCCTATTCCAGGCTCCTCAATCAGATTATGATGGCTTTCACTGGGCAACCAGGTGGTTCTGATGCAAAAGCAGATTGAGGACCATCGTTCTGGAATTAGGGGCGGTGCCTATCATCTTCCTGTTTTTGCTGACTCCCTAACACAAATGTACAACATCTTTTTATTCAGGGATTCCGTTGTTAATGATTTCAAGGTCATTTGGAACGAATGGAGAAAAGGTAAATGCTGACAAGTGACATAATGGTTCAATACGTATCCCAAAGCTTTCTAATTTATTAGCCCTGATCTATATGGATAGGTAAATGGGTCAGGTCTCCATTCTTGGGTATGAGAAGGTTCCTTAGAAATCTCTCTAGCTCTTGCCTTGGGAATCTATCAACCGTAGGCTATTTGGGCTGCATATAGAGCTGACTACTCAGACTTTGTTCTGCGAGAGAACTGAGCGGGCATCATGGCTGGGAGCCATTCTCAATCCCATCTGGAGCCTGTGTTTTATTTCTGCCTGTGTGCATGGGCCTGTACCTGAGAAAAGCACTAGCATGTTAGGCGCCTGAACATTTCTGACCTTTTGTTACTTCCTTCCCTGCTCTTGGAAGCAGAGGCTCAAGCTCCAGGAAGTCCTAGTCTTCCTCCAGCCGGGGTCTTCTGGGTGGGTTTGGATTGTTGGCAAGAAATCACTGACTTGAACAAGTTGCTTTGTCCATCGCTCAGTAACACCCAGGTCACCTGCTGCCCTCGTTCTCCAGCCCACGTGTCCTATGTAGGAGACTCCTTCCTTCCAAGAGCCTGTCTACCTATGTGAACATCTCTACCTATCTTATTTTCCTGTTTCAAAAGCATGTGCCTCTTTGTTAGGGCTCGTAGTAAATTCCTGTTTCTGAGGTTTGTTTATTTCTGATCTCATTCCCAGCGCTCGGAGACGAGCATGCCGTAAGCTAGGTGCGTGAGTCCCCTTTCCAGCTTCCAACCTCAGCTCCTCCCACAACTCTGCAGCGCCAATTCCTCCCTCAGGTCTCCGTGGTCTTGCTCATGCTGTCCCCTCTATCTGGAATCCTTTGCTGCCACACCACCCTTCCCCAACCCTCTGCCCCTGCCCGCCTGCCTTCCCAGCTATATTTCAGGCTCAGCTCAAAATAATCTTCTTAAGTCCGGAAGCTGTCCTTAATCCCTCAGTGCAAACTTTTTCCGCTCAAGCCCTATTGCATTTTATTGTTCTTATGAGACACCTGACTATTGACGTGTGCTTATGTTTCTTTGCATCCATTATTTATTTGCATTCACTTCGCTGCAGAGTTACTGCCTGTGATGTGCTTGGTCCTGCCTGAGGCTCTGGGAGATGCACGTTTGGTCAGAGAGGGAGCTGGAAGCTTGTGGGGCAGAGTGCTAGACCAGTAAAATCATGGATGAGTGCAGTGCGATGCAGCCCGTGGGTGAGGCTTGCAGGAGTGTTCTGAGAGCCCAGAGACACGTCCAACTGAGACGTGGGATCACCGGGCGCTTCCCAGGGGAGTCTCGGAGGGTGAGTTCCTTCATGTTAGAACCTGTGCCTACTTCCTTCTGCATCCACTGTAACAACTAGCAGGATGCTTTCCAAAGTGTGGGAGATGCTCACAAACTGTCTATGAACCGAATGAACAAAATAAAGGAACAAAAATATGATGGGAAACCAGTTCTCTGAGTTTTGGGTTAGGTATGTAACTTAAGTTATATGTTTGGTAAATATGGGAAGGACATGGTGAATTTAACTTTATAAAGTAATGAATTGGAAAACAGCCTCTGGTGTAAAGCTGTCTCACAGATGGTGTGACCCAGAATGCCGTAGTAACCCCTCAGAGCATTTTAAGCAATGCTGCCAATCCTTTTCCTCTCATTTCAAGAGGAAATAGGTCAGAATAATTTGAGCCAATGGAATCTTTGATGCCATCCTCCTGTTGGTTTGAAACTGTCGGGCGGGTACCTCTTCAGGTCAGGAAGTAGCAACTTGCCAGAAAGCAGGAATGAGTGTCACCTTCTTTCATCCATCACTTCTCTGAGAGCTAATTTCTCGACTGTTGTTAGTGCGAACATAAAGGCCCTCATGAGACCTTGAAAAGGGACTGTGATTTGGTGGGGTTATGAGAGAGAAACGGGGCGGGAGGGTCGCTGAAGAAGCCCATCTAAGAGTCAGAAGAAAGGCCTTCACTGCATCCTTCCAGCATCAAGACAGTAGCCGGCACTCAGGATGTGGAGTCGCTTTTTGTAGTTCTGCTCAGTGCGTGGTGGGGTGAGGCCCCCACGCTTCTGCCAGCACTGTGGATGACTTCTCCTGGGAGTAGGTAATGAGACACAGCAAGGGAGGGGCAGTGTGGACTCATGGATGGGAAAATACGTGATGAACCACGGTTAGCAGCATTACAGAGACTAATTTACTCGAAGAAATTGTTCTTCTAGGTGTGGAGGTGGGAACCTTTCTCTTGACTGAATCCGTAGCTTATTGACAATGCTCAGTACAAACTTTTGAGCCTGGGAGCAGGTGCTTTGGAGGTAGTGCCAAAAAGC
Source organism: Rhinolophus ferrumequinum (assembly GCF_004115265.2). NCBI lineage: Eukaryota > Metazoa > Chordata > Mammalia > Chiroptera > Rhinolophidae > Rhinolophus > Rhinolophus ferrumequinum. The sequence continues at coordinate 8,405,011 of NC_046291.1, forward strand.
AGGTGTCTGTGATGCATGTCTTGGTTAGTAAAAGATGGGCGATCTCTCCCATAGATATTTTTCTTGCAGAACCTGCTTTGTGGACCTTTGAGAAAGTATGTTATGAATAATAAAAAAAGAATAATAATTATTAGAAGTATATAACCACAGAGATCCTAAAAGTAAGTGCAGACCAGCCGTCACCTTTTCAATGCATAAAGTATAAGCCCATCTAGAATTTTGTTGACTTGTGTTTGAATTATAATTTTTGATACTAATATACTTAAAAAGCCATTGCTGTTTCTTGTGTGATAGAATGGAAGGAAGATCATATCATTGCCTGCACAAAAATATGACAACATATTTGAGTCATTCATTATAAATGATTTAAAGAAATATTGTAAAATTATGTCCTGAAGGATAGATGTTTCTTCATGTTTGCATTAGGCACTGGAATTTTCCAGAAGGTTGAAATGTATCTCTACATGCTCATAGATAGTTGCAGAGGCATTGTGGATTGGTGGCCCTCCAGATGTATTAGGGTGAGGATTATATCACTGGTGACATTTCCAGGGTCATAGAATTTTGAGGGGAAGGTGATTTTAGAGACCAAATTTATTTCCAAGACCAGGAAACTGAGGTCTATGAGAGATTTGAGCTATTTGCCCAAAGCCCAAGAGCTAATTTGTGATGGGGAAGGACAAGAATGAAGGGAGATTTCTGCACTTTTGCTCCATGGCGCCTCCTACTGGGTAGCACTGTCCCTGGTCCCGCTTCCCCCCTCCCTCCTCATCCTCCAGTAAGACGGTCAGAACTACCGCCAGCTTTATTTCTTGTTTAGTGTCTTCAGGTAGTTTCACTGTTTACTACGAGGAAAGCCAGGCAGCAGGTAGAAAACTTTTCAAATGATTCGACCTGATGGTGTTTTGATGCAGTGCGTCTCCAAACGCCAATGTGCAGGCAACTCACTTGGGAATCTAGTTAAAACACAGAGCCTGACCCTGCAGGTGTGGGTGGGGCCTGAGGCCAGATGCCAGTAAGACTGTGAAATGCCGTGAACATCAGACCAAGACATGAGAAGTCACATTCTCAAGACCTTTCAAAGAAATTTAGAAGATTCAGCAGCCTCCATTCCATGGTTTTCTTTGGCATAAATTGTACTAGGGGATTAAGACCTCTGAAACTCTTATTCCAGAACAAACTTTGAAGAATAGGTGAAATAAGTAACTCAGGGAAAGAGAAAAATCTATGTTGGTGGCATGCAGCCTTTTACACAGAGCCCAGGGACTTTTTTTTTTGATTAATTTTCCCCCCGTTTTATTGAGATATAATTGGCATACAGCACTGCATGAGTTTAAGGTATAGAACATAATGATTTGATATATGTATAGATTGTGAGATAATCACCACAAGAAGTTTAGTTACTGTCTATCACCTCACATAGTTACAATTGTTTTTTCTCGTAATGAGAACTTTTAAGATCTACTCTCATAGCATCTTTCAAATACACGGTACGGTGTTGTTAACTCTTGCCACCATGCTGTACATCACATCCCAGGACTTACACACTTCCAGGTGTAAGATAAGTAAGTTCCAGAAACTGTTTGTTGCAGCCCCTGATTTTGCACTCCAATCTGTTACAATTCTTAGACTTCACAAAAAGGAGAGATCCTCATTTTACAAGTCTGTTTTGGAGACAGATAACTGTCATTCTGAGATTTCAATTAATAATTTTTAGAACACAGAAATAAGGCTGTGTTCTAAAGATGTGCACTCAAAGATGGAGATTTCATAAAATTTTAATTTTTACTGCTACATCAAGGACATTCTCAGTGAAACTAGACTCTGATGCCTGAGAGAAGAAAACCATCACTTTGGAACTCGGAGGGCCTGCTTTCCTTGTCTTTCCTCTCCAGAAAACACTTACCCTTTGGTCCTATTTCTCAGTCAGAAAGCTGGGTGTGAGCCGTGGGAATAATTCAGCTCAATGGCTTTGCCCGCCTAGGGCGTCCTCTTCAGGGATCTGAAAACTATCCGCAGTGCTGGCTCACACACACAAAAGGGGTTTGTTCCTCTTATCACTTTGGATATTCATTTATTTCTGCACATTTTCATGCCCTCTTCCAGTTTTCTGTGAGCACCTCTATGCGCCAGGCAGGGAGCTTCACCCCAACAAAACACACTGAGGAAAACCCCCTCGGTCCCTGCTCTCCTGATGTTGGGAGTCAAAACACTGGCATCAGAAATCATTGAACTTGACCCTCACCTGATGTTCAAATCTCCTCTGAAACATTATCAACCTCCTCAGCTTCTAATTAAATATCTAGTCAGTGCCCATGTCGGGCAGGTTGGGACTTCTTCCAGATTTTGAGGGGAGGGAAAAAAGCCCCCCTTCGAATATTCCCTACCATGGTCTTCTGTTCTTGGCAGCTGCTCCAAATCCGACTTTAAAGGACGAATGGACTCATCTTTTTCCCAGGAGTCTGACGAGAAATAGAGCTGTAGTTTGATCATGATATTTGCCCTTTGCTTCTGTGACATCCTCTTAGCTTCTAAGAGTCAGTCTGGCTTTGCAGATTATTCCCCGAGTTGTGGAGTCTTAGGCAGATTCGTGATGACCTGTCGTGTTTTACGGGGATCGGCCAGCTTAACTCTCCCCAAACTGGAGAGAGCACCAGCGGGCTCTGGGCATGTTACTAATGTGTCTTAATGGTGGGCAGAGTTGGGTTTCATCATGGTACTAGTTGACATCTACCCTCCTGTCTAAAATGGCTCCTGCTGGCCGGCTGCCTGTTTTGGTCTGTAGAGATTGGTCCCATTTTCTGTCCGCCGAGCTACAGACTCAGTTGAAGATTTGTCCACTGAATGTAGTGTTTGTCGTTTTACATACAGAACTGTTTTGACTTCACCGAGCCCGGTGATCTTCTGACTTTTTGGTCTCAGGACTCCTTTGTACTCTTAGAAATTATCGAAGACCCTGAAGAGCTTTTGTTGACTAAGCTCCATCTATTGATCTTAAACGGAGGGATTAAAAGTATTTATTATTTCATTTAATAAACCCATCGCATGTTAACAAAAATGACACCTTTTTAAATGAAAAGTAACTATATTTTCCAAAACAAAAAGAACTTAATGAGAAGAGAGGCATGGTTTTCATTTTTACAAATCTCTTTAATATCTGGCTTAAAAGAAGACAACTGGATTTTTAGATTTGCTTTTACATTCAACCAAGTGCAATGTGTCGTTTGGTTGAAGTACAGGAAGAAAAGTCAGCCTCACAGAGATATTCAGTTGGAAAAAGAAGTGTTTTAATAGCCTTTTCAGATAATTGTGGATATTTTTCTTGAAAATACTCCAAAACTCAATAAGCAGCAGATTCATCATAAATGTGGAATCTGAAACTGTGTAAATGCCCTCGTGCTCACTGTTACATTAAAATCCATTGGTCTGTTTTGCATTTTGGATCTTCTACCCATGAATAGTTTTTATAACATCATACATTGGTCACTTGGAAAGTATTGGAGTTGTACAGAGCTTCCAAATGTTGACACATCTCACTATACAATAACAGAAAAATCACATCTTTGGTGAATATCACCACCAATCTCATCAGAAAAGTCTTCTTTAAGTGTTAAAGTCTGTGAAGCTCATAATGAAAGATAAACGTTTTCCAAAATTCTCAGTTTTCCCTTAAGGCTTTTAAAGCTCAAATTTTACCTCTGACAACAGAAACTATTGGTTGTTTCCCTTGAAGTGACAGGCTCCCTTGGTTCACGTGACAGAACATATCTGTGGAACAGCCCCGTCTGAATGACCATCGTTAGTCTGTAAGTCATTCTTTCAAGGAAAACAGGTGTTTCATGAAAAACGGGCTAGTTAGGTCGTGACTCAAACAACTGCACAAGTGTGCTTCCTGAGAAGACCACTGAACTTTGGGGAGCAGTAGGAGTGCTTGAGGCATACCTCCTATTTTGTCACCCAGGATGTTAAAAAGGTGTGCACTCAAGGGTTGAGCTGTCGTAAAATTTTCATTTTTACTGCTTCATCAAGGGTGTTCTAAGTGACACTGGCATTTTTTTTTCTTCCTGCAAATGCTTGGTGATGGTGAAGACCAAAGAGTCCTGCTACAAAGATCCTGCTTTGATTTCTGTGAAGGCATGAGCAGTTTTTTTAACCATTGTTTTTGCATCTTTAGTGCCCGTGTCAACGAGAAAAAGGCACACTGTGTTTGAATATTATTATAAGATAGTTTTGACCTCATGGGGCCCCCAGTAGGCCCTCAGCCGCCGTCTCCCCTGCCCTGGTCCAGGCCTTCCTCTAACCTTTATCTCTGGACCTCTTTGTTTACTTTCTGCACCTTTATTTTTCTAAACACCTCCAGTTTGGTTTTGGATAATTCTTCTTTTTTCCTCTCTGACCTTGAAAACCACTTTGTAACTTAAAATAAAAATTTTTCCCCCCGAACGTAATTTAGTGGTTACCAGAGGGTAAGGGGGTTGGGGGGTGGGAGATGAGGGTAAGGGGGATCAAATATATGGTGATGGAAGGAGAACTGACTCTGGGTGTTGAACACACAATGGGATTTATAGATGATGTGATACAGAATTGTACACCTGAAATCTATGTAATTTTACTAACAATTGTCACCCCAATAAATTAAAAAAAAAAAATTTTCCCCCCAATCTGCTATCTTGGACCTTTACCCACTTTGGACCTCTTGTCTCTCCTCTGTGGTGATTCTCCGAAGGGCGGGTCAGTTTGCTAAAAGCCAGCTTGACAGGTTCTCCATTTGTCTGCTCCTTGACCACCCCTCCCAGCACCTCAGTTTCCATCCCAGTCCCCATTCCCACCTTAGGATCAGCGGCTCACTCTCTCCCCTGTTTTCCCTAAGGCAGAGGGCCATCTTCCTTTGCTTCCCTCTCTGTTCTTCCTTCTCTGCCAGCAGGCTACAAAAAGCCAAAGTAAAAACAAACAGAACATTCCCTAAAACGTGCTAAAAAAGATAAAATGAAAGCTGGGCAAGTACCTTTACAGAAATCTTCTACCAGCCTTTCTGTTAAACATTGTTACAAGCTCTTTAGATAGTAAAGAGGAGCAAGGAAATGGAGTGATTGCCTGTCAGAAAATTGGCCTGCTTCCCTGGAGAACAGAGGTGGCAACATTCAGCCCTGGCTCTTGTTGGGAGGAGGGCGATGGTGATTGGCAAGAAGCCGGGATACAGGGAGCTGGAGAAGGGCTTGGGTAACCAGTGTGCCTTGTCCTTTTGCTAAGTTTGGCATTGAATGCAGGGAGAGAGTGGGAAATTGGGTTGAAAGAACAGTTTTTGCTTCTAGAGCAGAAGATACATCACATCGCAATAAGAAAGAAAGTGGCAGATGTGACAGAGTGGGTGTGGGGGGGTGTAATTAATGGGTGAAGGTCCTGCAGGAGATGGAATTGAGAGAAGTGTGGAGGGCTTCAGAAAAGGGGACAAAGCTTCCTTCTTTCAAACAAGTTATGCCAGGCACATGGCTTGACAGGGTGTTTAAAACAATGTTTTTTCATTGAGGTAAAATTCATACAGTACAAAATTAACCATTTTAAGGTGAACAATTCAGTGGCATTTAGTACATTCACAGTATTCTGCAACCACCACCTTTATCTAATTCCAGAACATTTTCATCACCCCAAAATGAAACGCTGTACCCTTTACGCACTCACTCCCCATTCCTTCCCCAGGCCCTGGCCACCACCAGTCTGCATTCTGTGTCTCCATGGATTTCCCTATCCTTGAAATTTCATATAAATGGAATCATACAACAGGTGACCGTTTGCATCCATCTTTTTTTCACTCACCATAATGTTTTCCAGATTCATCCATGTTGTAGCGTGTGCCAATGCTTCATTCCTCTTTATGGTTGAGTAATATTCCAGTACATGGATAGTCTAGCATTTGTTTATCCATTTATGGTTGATGGCCATCTGAATTGTTTCCCATCGAAACTTTGCTATCACCTTTATGAAGGAGCTGATCGGCACAACCTTGGTTACAGGGAAAGGAATAACTGCAGACATCATGTGGTCGAGTTGCGGCTCCTGGAGATTCGAGATTCCTCTGCCTCCTCATGGAGGCAGGTGATCCTATTTGCCTGAGCCACTTGGGTACTGGTCCAGGCGAGGTCAGCCCTGGGATACCTGCTCAACCCTAGGTTATCTTTAGCCCTAAAGCCATTTAGACACGTGGTTTATGCCTAGGGAATGTGGGATAAGGCAGAATCAAGAGAAGATGCTACCTTAATATTGCCGTGACCAGAAACTGGCTGGGAACCTACCACCTCAGTGCAGAAGGGGCAGGACAGGAGTCACCCCAATACCTGTCTGACTGTCGTGAGTCACTGCATGGGTTTCTTCCTTCGGATTGCCTTTTCCTTGTAGTCCTAAGAATAATCCCAAAAAACTTGGCCCAAACTTGCATGTCTTACTCATCAGCAACAAGGAACTAATTCTGTGCTCAACTTCCTTTCACATAATGGACATTTTAGAGGCAGTGATCGGCATTTAATTGAGCCACAAACATGAATCTTTTCCAAGTTCACATTGGAGGAGAATTTCTAGTTTAATGATAATTCTGCGGTTGGAGAGGATGTTTCCGAGTCAACAAGGGTAAAGAATCTGGCTCCAGAAGGCAATGAGGAGGCTCTCCCTGGAACACAGCAGCTGCTCAGTAATGGGCAGATGGAGGGAGGTTACCACAGGCCCCCAGGCCACTGCCGTGAACGCAGTTGTCCCTCTCCATCCGACTGTAGTTGGTTTCCACAGTTTCTGGGTAGAAAATTCGAGCTGTGTCTCAACCGCAGACAGAGAAGACTATGTGATATGTGCAGTGGGGTATCACTTAACACTCGAGTGCAGAAAGAAAGGCACAGAGGACACTGGTGTGACCGTTTTTCCAGGATTCAGCAGAGGCCCCGGCTGAAGTGGAATGTTCCAGAGCTGTCCAGATTTCAAAGGTCATTAATTATGTAGGACATTAGAACTGTCATTTACGCATCTTGATTTAGCACAGTCACAATATTCTGGCAGGAGACTAGGGGAAAACGAAGCCCATGAATAGAAGAAATACCAGTAGGAAATACAATACCATTTATATATGCTATAAATAACTGTGCACATGTGCTTAGGTCTATATCTGTAGAAAAACTTAGAACATTGGCTTTTTCTCTCTTCATTTTATTTCCACATTACAATTCAATAAGTGCTTTCCTAAATTCACTAGTATGCTTTTAATTTTTCTTTTCTACTAACTTTTCTCATTTCTTTACAGGCTTTCTTCACTACATTTTTTTTTACCTTTATCCTTTTTCTTTGTAATTCTCTGGTCTTGGTTTGATTTAGCATATATTGAAGTGCTGGTAAGCAAAGTATAATAGGTAGTCACCATCAAATGGTGTTCGTAGCAGAGTTGAACAAAATCATATACATCAAGCAAGTTAAACATTGATGCAAAAGGAATTAATGGTCAGTGGAAACTAAAATACTAAAAGGACGACTTATATATTATCCAAGTTATATATCACCAGCTAAAGGGATGAAACAGTCTGCTGAGGAAGTTTTGTAGGGGTCTGGAATGGGAAAACGGCCATCAGCACGGTGAGTGGCAAAGGTCATCGTCAGTTTGAACTTGGTTTAGGCTAAGGGTGGGGCTGCCACATCCCAGTGTCACAGACTGGGAAACTGTACTGAAATGCAGCCACTTTTCTTCTAGCCTGAGTTATGTTCATTGATTTTTTTCAACCAAAGCTTGCTTCTCTATTTTTAAGGTTTCTCCACATGCAGAAGATTTTGGGGATGAAAAAAAAAGATATTATGTTGTGATATCTAAAATTAGAAGAAGCAGCTAAATTTGACTTTTGTCTGCAAGGCTTTTTCAGGTTGCTAAAATAAATAAAAATGTAGGAAGTATGGGCTTCCATATTTAGATTAGAATCATATTGTACTTCCATTTTCTACCATAAGAACAATTCATTTTACAGTTTAAGAAAATATGCCCCATTAAATTCAGCTTGGTTTAAATTGACAGGATGCTGATGAGACATCAGTTTCATTGCTGTATCCACTCACCAGGGTCCTGTGACATGGACATTTTCTTCACCGAGTTATTGGATGGGGGTATTGAGGCTCTCGGTAACTAAGTGACATGATGTCAGTGAGGGCTGAAATTTTTAAATTTGATAATGCTTCCAAGGTTTCTAACATTTTTAGTTTTGTTTAGATCAGTCAGAAGCATATGAAGGCCTTATTATCTTTGTCATCTAGTTGGAGAGAGAATTCAAGGCGAAAGCAAGTATCTGTGTGTTGAAAGAGAGCTGTTCCTGTGCTTGGTCCAGATGCTCTCAGTGTGGCTTGCACATTTGGACAGACCATTCGGATGAAGTATGAAGCTTTGTGGCCCAGAGAAGGCGAGTGGACATGGGGGCAGATCAAGGGTCAAGATCTGACTCTGGTACTCACTGAAATCACATCACATAATTCCCTGGAGCCTCTGTCTCCCCAACCAATGATGGGAATGATAAAAGTGTCCGTGTCGCAGGGCTGTAGCACGAGCAAGGCCTTAGAGTTAGCACACGTCCCCGTAGGTGCTGGAAAAAGACCAAAGGAATTTGAAATGAGATCATATATGTGGAACCATTTTGTAAAGAACTTTACCAATAAAAGATGGCACTTACGAGAGATACACAAACCAGTAGAAATGGCATCTGTTGCCTCCGTCAAAAGCCCCCTTTCTGCGACTCTTGCTGCATTTGGTATTCCAACCACTTGGCATTCCCAAATGTAAGGGCTTCCACTCATCCTCTTTTGAGTGGAATGTTTCTGGCCTGCACAACTGATTTTAATTGACTTTAGTGGAAATCATTTGGGGCTAGACTCACATTTAATTTCCTTCTTAGAGCTCTAATTTTAAAGGATAATTGTTGGGAAGAAAGTTGGTACTTGAATTTTGGAATCCAAGTCATTAGCATACACTCTGCATACTAGCATTTTTAAAAATTTTATTTTGTTGTTAAGACCTGTGCTGTGACAAGAGTTGGTGCAGTTGGCCACAGAAGAGGGCAGTCGGCTTTTTTCCTTACTTCTTACCCATTGTTTTGAAGTGTTGCTCAGCTAAATGTCTTTTTAAAAAATAAAATTGTTGACAAATATCAATTGTAGCCAGTAATACTCACGAATATACAATTGGTCTCCAAGAAGGACCCTGATAAAAGGGTCTCTTAAAAAATGGCAAAATCGTAGTAACCGGCCAACAGTATTAGTAGGAAATAATTTTTTACAAAAAATTTTATTATGTAGGGTTTTATTATTTCTAAACTGAAAATTCTTTTTTAAAACATGCTTCTAAAAAGTAAAAGTAACTTGATGTTCGTACAATTGAGTTGCCCTTACTTACGGACAGAAGGGAGAGCGGCTAGTGGTGCCCAGTTGGTGTAAGATTCAAGGATATCTAGGGAGGTCCCTTCATCCCAGGTTTCCTTCACACAGCAGCCTGGCAGGATGCCTGCAATCCTGCTATCTGAGCTTCATTCCTATGGAATTAAAGCATGATTTCCTATTTAAATGCAAATATCCCTAAATGGGATCCCATTAAGATATTATCTGTCATTAAGACTGGAATAACTTAATTCAGTCAGGGGTTGATTTTTAGTAGGAAAGAGAATAGTAGATCATTCTAGAAGGCAGGTGCCTCCTGGAGGTGGTGGGTATGAGAACAGGGACCTGGCGTTGGGGAGGTGAGATGTGTTAAATTTGTCAGCAAATCTGAGCCTTATGTCTAGTTTCTATTTGCCCCTAGTTTAGAAATCGGGGTGGGGGCTGGTGGCATTTGAGCCATTCTGAGACAGTTGTTAATGCCAAATGAGCACAACTGCTTTTCTTTTAGAAGAGCCTGAGAAGCTCTAGGAGATGCACTCATCTGCTGACATAAATGACCTTGAACCCGTTCCATAGCAGACACCCATTCATGCAGCCCTCAGAGAAAACAGGAATTTGGGCCAGCTCATAGGATCTTTTTTTTTTTCCTTTCCAACATGTGCATCTAAAAATTGTAACTAGGAAAAATGGTTTGAGATTGGCCTCTGCACTGAGGACTGTCGTGTATGGCAGCCACAAACTAGGGGTATCGTCCTTTGCCGGTGCTGGTGCTCATGAAAGCGGAAGTGAGCTTAACGTTTTTTTCCAGCACGTACGTGGATCTTCCAACTCAAGGACTTCCACACCCCACAGTCCTGTACATGGATATTTCATTGTCCCATCTAACAATGGGACTACTGAGGCTCTAGGAAATTAAGCATCCCTTTCTTTTTAAAAAAATTAAATTTATTGGAGTGACATTGGTTGATAAGATTATCTAAGTTTCAAGTGTATAATACTAGGTATACTACATCATCTGTATATCACATTATGTGCTCATCACTCAAAGTGTAGTCTCCTTCTGTCACCATATATGTCATGCCTGTTACCCTCTTCAGTCTCCTCCCCCACGCCTTCCCCTCTGGTCACCATCATGCTGTTGTCTGCGTCAGTGAGTTGTTTTGCTTGTTCATTTGTTGCTTTCTGTTTTATATCCCACATATGAGCATAATCATATGATTCTTATCCTTTTCTGTCTGACTTCTCTTAGCTTGATACTCTCAAGATCTAGCCATGTTGTCGCAAATAGCAGCATTTCATCTTTTCTTATGAAGGCATGCCTTTTTTGTTTTTTTCAAATAAAGAACCTGTAAAGGTAAAACTCAGTTTTCTACCTTCTTGTGTAGGGAAAAACCCATTTCTTCCCTACTGTGTGTTTCTTTATCCCATATGTCTCCTTTACCTTCTCAGATAACTCTTCACTTGTGACATTTCTGGTCCCTAAAGGTGTGGAGGCTGTCCCCACACCAACAAGCAGTTCTCAGAACAGTAGAGTGTCCAGGAAGTCAGCTCGGTTCTGACACCATCTACCTGGAGAGAGCATCAGACCCACAGGTTAAGGGCTCAGTCCCACAAGACTGCCCTCTCCCCACTTCAGATGCCAGTTGCAAGTCCAAGTTGTCACCTGTGCTTCTGACTAACCTGCGACAGTGGAGGTTTCAGTGGCCCTCTTTTTTGGGTTTAATTAATTTGCTAGAGTGGCTCACAGGACTCAGGGAAACACTTACTTACATTTACCAGTTTATTAAAGAATATGATAAAGGATACAGGTGAACAGACTGATGAAAAGACATGTAGGGTGAGGTCTGGGAGTGTCCTGCATGCAGGAGTTTCTGTTCCGGTGGAGTTGGGGTGTGTCACCCTCCTGCTGTGGGCTTTGCCAGCCTGGAAGCTCACCGGACCCTGTATTATTGGTGTTTCACGGAGGCCTCCTCAGGTGGGCACGATCAGTTATTAACTCCGTCTCCAGGCCCTCTCCCCTCTCTGGAGGACGGGGATGGAGCTGAAAACCCCAAGCTTCTAAGCATGGCTGGGTCTTTCTGTTGACCAGCCCCCATCCAGGAGCCCACACAGAGTCACCTCATTAGAACAGAAGACACTCCTATCACCCAGGAAATGCCGAGGGATGTTCAATCCAGTATCCTATTCCAAAAGTCATACGTGAGTGAGAAGAGAAACTACAAGCAGCAAAATGGTTAAAATATGTTAGATTAACCAAGACATTTTTGAAAGGAAGATATGACAGTGTTAATGTTCTTACATTCAAAATTTATACACAGATTTTCTCTTATTCAGAATTAGAGGACTAAATTAATCACCCAAAAGAAATCACTTCATGTGAATATTATAGATAAACAAAAACAATTTGAAAAAAAGCAAGATTCCCCTTGCCTGTAAACTTACCTTTTGCTACCCGAGTTACATGTTTGGATGAGTTTCTTCTGGAAATTATTAGAATGATTCTTTTCTAATTCTCCCAGAGAAACACTTTTATTAGATAATAACTTGCCATTTGTTCAGTATTAAAATGATGAAAGCAACAAACATTTATTGAGACAAGATTTAATTAAAATGAATGATAGGACCTTCCCACCTTTGCTGGTGTAATTTCAATTTCTGTGAGGTAAAGTCAATAAAGTAAGAAATGCATTTATCAGATCAGGGACTCCATATAAATAAAAATCGTTTACAGTAAAATAAAAAGAGTTTTTTTTTCTCCCTTCTAATGCTGAAGAAATGTTTTTAGTCAAACTCCACAGTATCAGGGACAAACCTCTTAGAATTTAGGCTATGATTTACTTGAGTATATTCTTATCCAATAGGAAAACACGGGGCCTGAAAAATTGCGTTCACTTTCCCCAAGGAAGGCTGAACTGATCCCTTATATCAACTCTGTGTTGTGTTTTACTTTTCTGTTTATTTTCGGTGTCTTTGAATTGCATTTGAGACTATTCACAAAGGTACATAAACTATAAAGTAATCTATTAAGAGGAAAATAGATGTGAAGACCAAAGCAAAGGAGAATTATAGGTCCAATAGGAAAGTAAATCTAGGTTCAAGTTATAAATATTCAGAGGAAGAGCCGCCTCCTGGCTAACGATGGGAATTGGGGACACACATCCTATTGGAGAGATGTTGTTGAATATCTGTTGTACCATTTTAGATCTTTCAACAGTTAAATTCTAAAAATTACAACATAAATAATAGAACATTTGGGTGGCAGCACATTTCCTTTTATTTTCTCCTATTGTAGAAGTGAGGTCCAACAGAAAACAAAGTAATAAATAATATAAATTACTTACCCAAGGTCAAGGAGATAAAAGAACCAGGAGTAGGATCTCAGCAAGCAATGCAGTGTTTTCTCTTGCCATGCTGCATGGTTTTCTGTGGTTCACGTTTAATGTCGGTTCTTTCCACGTAGAAGGCAAGTGCTGGAATCAGATTATCTGGGTTCAATTTACACCTCTTCAATTAATTCACTGGTGCCACTTGGCCAATTTGCTCACTCTCTCTATGCCTAAGCTTCCTCAAATATAAACTTGGACTAACAGTAACAATGAGGGTAACCGTTTTTTTTTTTGCAAAACCCTCAGAACAGTGCCTGGCATTTATTCAGCACTTAATAAATGTTCATGATGAAGAGGATAGTGATGATGATTGATACTGACGCAGACTTATATCTCTAACCAGATGGCCAAGTCCTACAGCACATGGACTGTATCTTATATGTCTCTGTATGTGCTGTGCAAACCTTTTCACACAGCTATTGTTCAGTGAAAATTGTGTGTCTTCTAGGATGATAGGTTGAATATTGTAAGCATGAAATATTTGTGAAGGACTGAGAGCAGCATTTGGAGAAGACTGCTCTGAAAATAGTTGGAGGAATAAGCCAGAGACGGGGTGGGTGGGAGTTATGGGCTGAATTGTATCCCCGCAAAATTCATGTGTTGAAATCCTCACCCCCAGTGCCTCAGAATGTGACTGTATTTGGAGATTGGGCCTTTAAAGAGGTGATGACAGTGAAATGAGGTCGTATGGATGGGATCTAATCCGCTGTGACGGGTGTCCTTAGAAAAAGCAGAGATTACGATGTGGACATACACAGAGGGAAGGCCATGTGAAGACAGAGGGAGCAGTAATCTGTAGGTCAAGGACAGAGGCCTTCAAAGAAACCCACCCTGCCGACACCTTAATTCTGGAGTTCCCAGCTTCTAGAATTGTGAGGAAATAAATTGTTGATGTTTAAGCCTCCCCGTCGGTGGTACTTTGTTATGGCAGCACTAACAGATGAAAACAGTGAGAATAGGAAAGAAACACATGAGGTGGCATGAAATCACTTGGCGTAGGATTGTGACAGTGGGGCTTTGTGGCCTATATGGGACCGAAACCCAGGGCCGTCAGATCTAAGAAGCCTTTGGAAATCATCCCCTTCAAATTCCCACTCAGTGCATAAATACTTCCTTTATCCCCTTTCTCAGAATGTTATTTGAACCCTGCTCCTCAGACTTTGTAACTTAATTCCTTGCATTTCTGAATATCTTAAACTGTAAGAATGTCCTTACCAGACCAAATCTGCCTCCCTCTGCCTCTGACTCGTTGTGTGACCTTGAGCAAGCTACTTAAATTCTCTGATCTGTCACTGGTGAAAGAGAAAAGGGATACTGATCTTTCAAGACTGTTGGGAGGATTAAGTGAACCCTTGCATGGTACTAGGCCTGGGGCTTTCTTCTTAAAGGGTAGTTTGGTACCCTGCCCTGTCCCCATTGGCTTTCCATCTTTAGAAAAAGTTGCCACTGGTTTATCGTCTTTGCTTTATATTTAAAAATGTAATTCATGGTGAGTTTTCCATCGAGGTAACCTGAAGATATTGGGAAGGATCTTTGTTCTTTAATGAGTTCTCATCAATAATTTATACATCAAAATGTCCACTTTGTTAAAGCTCTTTTCCTTACCATTTTCTTTTGATATAATAAAGGAAATAACTAGAAGACTTAATGGAATTTTTAAATAAGAAAGAATTGTATGTCATTTACTTGTGGGGTAAGGCTTTTTTTGGGGAGGGAGAATTCAATAAAAGATGAATTTTCAGTGATACTCATTTTTTTTTTAAAGCCAAACTTTGTTAATGGATTGGAACATTGCAGCAAATAAGTACACAGATGTTAGTGAACTGAAGGTCAAGACTTCATAATTAGGAAATCTTATGCCTAATTATGGCTACACTCAGAGCTCTGAGAACATGTAAATTGGCAGGATACGGTTAGAAACTGCTTTTGAACGTCTCCATTCTGCCAATCCATACATCCAATTTTAGGAAGAAAGGCTTTTACAAAAGTTCCTGAAACACATTTACCTTCTTCTCCCTTCAGTAATAAACTTCAATGTCCTTTGGAAGGAGGGAGCAGGACTCTCATTCATTATTGTTTCTATTATTTCGAATTTAACATTTAAGCCAAAGAAATGAATTCTATGAATTCATGAATGTCAGGTCTTGAATTTAATGTTTAGATGACCTGCATGTTTCTAAGCTTATTTTTTTTTAAAGTAAGCTGCTACGTTTATGGTTAGTGAACCCAAAGAGAAGAGCAGTAGAATGTCTAATGTCTAATGGGAAAATAAGATTATGAGTTATAAGCAATGCAACTTTGCTGTTTAAATTACATGTACAATGAATAGAACAATAATATCCAGCTAATAGACAGGAATTTAAAAAATAATTTAAAAAGGAATTTAAGTAATTCACAGTGAGTTTTCCTTTGAGATAGATCCCCGTGTCCCAACAAGGGGGAACAATTTGTCTGTATGGCTGGATTCCAGGTGTTCTTGTGTGGCCTGGGTTCAGGGAAAAAGTATTTGTAAGCACTTTTACATCATAAATAGAAGTCTCATATAGTCTCTTAAATTTTACATACAAGCAATCCGTTCTGTTTCTTGATAGACTAAATCTGGGTTTAGCAAAAGACTAAATTCTACCTGTATCTAAGAACACGCTAGACTGATCTGACCCTTTAGTTGTAGCACCTCTGTGTAATCAGATGAACACGTTTGCTGTGGTGATTGCTTTTTACCTGGTTTTAGTGTCTGTCCACTATGTAATTTCAGACCTGGGCTGGTTCCCGTGACCTATGAACTGGAATAATAGGTCCTTGGCTGAGGATTACTGGACCAGACATCTGTGGTTTCTGTCTCCACTGATTCAGGGTCAGTGTATTTGGGGTGATGGGACAGCTGGGGCTAGAATCTGACTGGTGCCGTGTTGGTGCATGAGCTATCTGGGCCTCGCTGCCTTCCTTCCCCAAAGTCCGCTGAGAGCAACAGAAGCTCTCGGTTGAGGCACCACAGAAAGCCCTTCCGTCGGGGATTCTTTCCTGGACAATTGCACCTGCAGCTCCTCCATGAACTAGGAGCAAAGAGATTCCAGAGCTTTCCAGCATTGGGAAACAGACTCTGCTTCTTGACCCTGCAAGTGTGTGAAGAGCTAGCGCAGAAAGAGAGGTCTTCTGCGTTGTTACCCACGGGCTCCGTAAGCAGGAACTGCTGGCTCCCAGACAAGGCCGGGGCTGGGTGTGCCCTGCTTGTGACCTCGGGGTGGTGTGCAAGGGCAGCTGAGAGGCCGCCAAGCCTCCCCGTGGTGTAGGAATGGCTAAGCCTTCTCTTCAAGAAGATCTGGTTGTTCAGAGGGAAATATGCTATTTTATGTTCATGATTCATGTTGTCCGCAGGGGAAAACGTGGATGCGCAGAGCTTTTCGTGGCACTTGGATGTGGACTAGATGTCTGAGAGGGGCTTCCTGTACGAGGGTTTGGTGATGTGCAGACAGTGTCCTCCACAACGTCCCTGTAGTAAATGCAGCCGCAGATTCCCCAGGGTGCAGTGGGGCACGGGACGTTGATATGTGACTCCAATGTTTCAGTTTTATCTTTTCTTTCTTGGGACTTAGCCAGACTCTTACCACAAAAGCAACAAATTGTTTCATTATGGAAAGTTTCAAACATATGTAAAAGTAGAGTAATTTGGAAAATCACCACATCTGCATCACTTAGCTTCAACAATTATCAACTCATTAGCCAGAGTTTTGACCTTGCAGGTGTTCAGACTTTTAATTATGAATGGCCTTGATGTTTGGAACCAGGCTGGCCCATGATGGAAACTGAAATTGGCCTGGAGTGTCCTTTAACCAGGAGGGGTTTAAATAATCTCCTTTCCATTTTCAGAGGTTTAGGGGCCCGTTCGTCACCTTTTTTTGCCTGGGATTGTCCTAATCCTTGTTCAAGTTTTCGTATGAACGTGCTTTTGAGGAATGTATAAGTTGCTATGATGCTATCTTAACAAAACACAAGGTCATCAGAGATGGAAAGGAAATAGGAGAGGAGGGTGGTCTGAGTGCAAGTCTACCTTTAAGCAGCCTGTTAGAAAGTCAGCTTAATTGAACGAACATGCAAATGTCTATTATGCATGAGTAACTGAAGTCCCAGATGTCAGGGACCCCCAATTCTGGTGAACGGTCTGCCTGTCAGAGTTTCCAAGTCTTCATGAGTGGTTAGGCACTTTATGTACAAGAGATGTTTTCAACCTTCAGGAAGGCTTTCTTTAGTCCATTTTGACATCTCATTTGAATAAATTTGGCTAAAGGAAATTAGAGTCAGTGAACCAAAAGGACAGTCAATGATGTTGATAAGGAAGGGAGCCAGATAGCAAGAAGATAGAAAAACGACAAGAAATGCGGAGCAGGATCTAAAATACTACAGTTGTCAGGGGTTGTGTTCTTTCCCCACTCCCTATTTTATTTCCTCCATAGCATTTATCACCTAATTTACTACCTTATTTACTTGTTCATTTTGTTTATAGTCAGCATCTCCTCTAGAATATAATCTCCATGAGAGGGTCTTGTTCACGTTTGTGTCTCCATTTCCTAGAGCAGTGCCCCCAGGCGTCTGTGGTACCCAGCACGGTGACGGTAGGACAATACGCAGCTGAGAGTGGAAAAGGATTTGCAATCTGATGATAGGGGCTTAAGCCCTGACCTTATACTTGTCTGCCAGGATACCTTAAACAATCTTTCTGACGTCTCTGTCAAGTCTGTTCTCAACTCCTAAAATAGATCTGGTCATACCCACCTGACAGAGGTGGTGAAGATAAATGAGATGATTGACTGCAAGCAAGCTCTATAAACAATGAGTTTCAATATCGGGTCAGCTGGGGATTTTATGTTTGCACTGAGGTCACTGGGATATCAAGAAGAGATAACTGTATTTTCTGAATACTTGGTTGAAGAGAGAAAATAAAATAGAATGGATAAATTCTGATTCTTAAAGACAGAAGTCAAGTTTCTCATGCTTCGTTCTTGACAATTAGGCTTTCCTGAGGCGAACATTATAGAGAATAAGACAGAAAAAGAAAGTTGGGGCCAGATTGTCAAGGGCCCTAGGGTCCACGAAGGGGAGTTTAGATTAGTTAGTCATACATTTGGCTGTATATTTCATGCAGCATTTTTTTATTTCATACAGTATTGAAATACAAAATATCAAACAGAAGTCAGACTCCGAAAGATATAAATTAGAAAGCAATATCCAAGTTAGAAAGGGGAAATAGTCATCTAGGTCACAGAGTCCTAGATGGTTGTTAAAGTTGAACCTCCAGTAGACTCTGAGCTTAACCGCAGCCAAATCAAACAGGAAAAAACAAACAGTGCAGTCATATGATCTGCCCTGATCATGAGGACAAAACATCAGTTCTCACGACTAGCAAAATTTTTACTGGCACTAAAATGAGTGAATTTTCCTGGCTAGAGCTGTACAAATGTGGCCCAAAAACATGTAGCTATTTATTGTTCTCAACAATGTCCTCATAGTAAACGCAATAGTAGGTTGACTAGGCATGGTTTCTGATAGGACCCGTCAGTATTTAGTTGAGAGCATACGCTGAAACATCAACTCAGTGAAAACAATTCACTTTCAACTCAGTGAAAGAGAGGGCAAGAGAACATAGTCCAGGATTTGGTTTTCTGGTGGTTGGGCTTAATTTAAGTGTCAAGTGAAACCTTGACTGTGTGGAGAAGGTTGAGCTCTCTGTAGGCACACGTCTTCAGAAACATCGGTCCTTCCCACCAGACTTGGACTGAGGTAAGAGGCAGCTTGCCTCCCACCATTACTTGCTGTCCATTCATCTCAATTTACATTTCTTGGTAACACTTACCATTATGTGACAGGATGTTATGCATGTCTTCATTGTCACTCTAGGGTATAAACTAGAATATAAGCTCTGTGAGAACAGGGACTGCCTCCTGTCCTTCATCTCTCTCTAATATTCACAGTGTTGCTTGGCAGATGGAAGTGTCCCAAACCTTTGTGGAATGAAGGGGATTGATGAATGAAAGCTGGGTGATACCCGGCTTCGGTTAAATCATCTGGTAAGAGCCAGTTATTCTACGAGGTCTGACAATGCTGAATAAAGATACGCTTATACTTGGAAGACCATCTCAGATGGCACTGCTAGCATCCTACTATGAAAATTGAAGAGCTAACTCAACTTTGCCTGAATAAATGGCCATCAACTTCTGCTTTGAGATGCGTGGGAATTACTTCTAGTCAGGGTTCGGGTGTTACCAGAATAAACTAAGCTATAGTAGTGAAACAAGGTAACGTCGTGTAAAGCCACATTACTACGTATAATACAATTTTGGGTCATTTTTGGCACATGAACTATGGTTTCCAAAGTTTTCTTTCAAGCCAGAATCCTTTCAGAGGCTTATAAAGCTCTATGTCAGGGTTTTCAACTGAGCACTGTCAACATTTGTGCCAGAAAATTCCTCGTTCTGGGGCCTGTCCTGTGCCTTGTAGGATATTTAGCAGCATCCCTCATCGCAATTCACCAGATGCGTGTAGCAAGCCCCCTGCTGTGACAACAGAAAATGTCACGGGACATTGCCAAGTCCCCCGGGGGTAAGATGGCCCCTAGAGGAGAACCATAGCCTTGTAGCATTGGAGCCCCTCTTTCGTGTCCTTCCACTCTCCCTGCCACACTGGCCCGCTGGCTCATTCTTGGGAGGGCTGGTCTCCACCTTGGAGTCTTTACACTGACCATTCCCTTTGCCTAGAAATCTTCCCTCGGACGCCTCCACGGCCACTCCTCCACCTCCATCAAGTCTGCCCAGCTGTCCCCTTCTCCGCATGCGCTACATAACCACCCACCACTTCTCTCCCGCTTCCCTGCTTGAGTTCCCCCCACAGCATTTATCACCGAATGTACTACCTTGTGTAGTGCGGGGGATCCTGCCGACTTCGCCATGTGTCATGCAGGGCGGCCTGCGGGGGTCTCTGGTCCCGCTCCCCACATAAGAACGCAGGACATGGTGAGGCCAAAAAGGAACACCCACGAAGCCATAGGTAGGGGAGTCACACCACTATATTCTCGCTGGCGGCTGGGTTGGAGAAACAAGAAACAGGAGCCACACAATTCTCAACCCTCCCTGCGCCACTTGCAGACTCAGCCACCATCTTCTTGCTAGCTCCCATTTTCTTTTTTTTTGCTACTAGCCTAGCCACGGCCGTTATATTCATGGCTAATGGCTCACTGGTTACAGCTGACGGCCAACTAGCCACAGCTGCTGGCCATTTGATCACAGTCGATGGCCATTTACTACCTGAGCCAGCACCTTTCTATGTGAGGCCGAGAGCCTGGAAACTGCTTTTTGGAGCTCTGTCCCCACACTCCACCCCTACAGGGTCTCGCCTCACAATCTACGCGACAAGCGTCTTCCGCGAGGGGCCCTGTGCGAGGAGCCTGGAGGTGAATGCTATTTCCTGGACACAGCCAAGCTCTCTGGTCACAGCCAGGGTTTCTCAGGGCACCACCAGTACTTCTGGGCACAGCCAGACTTCCTGGACTTCTTAGGGTACCACCAGTCTCCCCGGGCACAGCCAGGGTTTCTCAGGGCATCACCAGTACTTCTGAGCACAGCCAGACTTCCTGGACTTCTTAGGGTACCACTAGTCTACCCGGGCACACAAGGGCCTCTCAGGGCACTGCCACTCTCTCTGGACACAGCCAGACCTCCTGGACTCAGCCAGGGCTCTCAGGGCACTGCCACTCTCTCTGGACACAGCCAGACTTCCTGGACTCAGCCAGGGCTCTCAGGGCACTGCCACTCTCTCTGGACACAGCCAGACTTCCTGGACTCAGCCAGGGCTCTCAGGGCACTGCCACTCTCTCTGGACACAGCCAGACTTCCTGGACACAGCTAGGGCTCTCAGGGCACTGCCACTCTCTCTGGGCCTCTCAGGGTACCGTGCTGGAACAACAGCGGCTCACAGTCAAGGTGCTTACAAGGTGCTCAATGGTGGCCGGTCAAGACACAAAAGCAAACATCCGCCAGTTCCACTACATGGTGGTATGTTCCCAAACAGTCAAGTTGTCCATTAAATTAGGGATGGAAGGCAATTCCCCATAGTCCATAGTCATTCGCCAGGGCTGTCCTGGGGGTGAGGGACAACCTTGACCTCACCCTCAGCTCCCATGGAAGACTCAGCAAGTGTTTCCTCCTGGCACTACAGGTCCTGCATCCGGGCTGCCCCAGCAAGCACTTCCCAGCTCACAGGGCCGCAACAACCTTCGCTTTCTCCGGCCTCCGCTGGTCGGGGAACCGTAGATGTCTTCCCACCCCTCCACGGGGTTCCAGCTCTCAGGCAGCTGCTCCTCCTGGTCCTCCTCAGACTCACGCACAAACTGCTCCACTGCCCTTCGGAGAGCTTTGGCCGGCACCATACCCTGCTCGCTGCGCCATGTGTAGTGCAGGGGATCCTGCCGACTTCTCCATGTGTCATGCAGGGCGGCCTGCGGGGTCTCTGGTCCCGCTCCCCACATAAGAACGCAGGACATGGTGAGGCCAAAAAGGAACACCCACGGAGCCATAGGTAGGGGAGTCACACCACTATACTCTCACTGGCGGCTGGGTTGGAGAAACAAGAAACAGGAGCCACACAATTCTCAACCCTCCCTGCGCCACTTGCAGACTCAGCCACCATCTTCTTGCTAGCTCCCATTTTCTTTTTTTTTTGCTACTAGCCTAGCCACAGCCGTTATATTCATGGCTAATGGCTCACTGGTTACAGCTGACGGCCAACTAGCCACAGCTGCTGGCCATTTGATCACAGTCGATGGCCATTTACTACCTGAGCCAGCACCTTTCTATGTGAGGCCGAGAGCCTGGAAACTGCTTTTTGGGGCTCTGTCCCCACACCTTGTTTACTTGTTCGTTCTATTTATCATCAGTCACTCCCACTGGAATAGCATCTCCCTGAGACAGTCTTGATCACTTTTGAGTCTCCAGCTCCTAGAGCAGCCCTGGGCGTATGGTCACTGCTCACTTTGTTGAATGGTGAGTGCAGGGATGACTGAAAATATTTTCTAACCTAGAACTTTTCAAAGTAAGCTTTTTACCATGATCTGAGAACATTTCGTTAATGTACACATGGAATGTTTGACTTCAAGCTGTTGAGGAAAATTGAGATTCTGCATTGGGTTTTAAAATTAATCTCTGTGCATCACTTTTCATTTTACTTAAGAAAGACTTTTACATATAAATATACAATAATTTTGCCAGGAAGCATCGTTCCTTAATTTAGCTAAGCTACTAATTTTGAGTAAGTCTGTTTTGTCTCTTATGTGGTTAAGTTAATTGGACCTAGATTAGTGATATCATAGTCAGCAGGATACATTTCTTGGTTGGTAAACAGTTTACAACTTTCAGTGATCAAACACAGCTTTCCACAAAAAATATGCTAAAAACATAGCTTCTAGTAAAGATTGATGGCTTCTTATAAGTCAACAGTCTTGAATCTATTAAAACAAACCTTTTAATATTATAGGAAAGCTCTTCATTCTTAGAAAATAGACTTGGGAGGAAATCTAACTTTATTTTATGACCATGGGTATATTCATCTTCTGCCTCATCCATCAATCAAAGTTTAAGAATTAATTCAATATTTTGCTTGCTCAAAAGCAATTGCTTCAGCAGTTTTCTCAAGTTTATTTCAGGGTTCCTGCTTAGAACAAATCAAAACAAATGTGTGGCTTCTGTTTTGGCTTTAAATTCAATTTAAAAAGTGAACCTGCAGATCCTTAATTTGGGGCTTTTAATAATTTACTTTCATAAGTAACATAGTTTCCATGGACCAGATGGATGATATGCAAAATGTATCGCCCAAATAACCAAAGAAATTTATCTGCAATATGGACTGTCTGGATACAGACCAAGTAAATTTTAGAGGATAGCTGCCAAAAATAATGACACATAGTAACTTATTATGTAACTTATTATGACGCTGAGGCTCACTTTGGAGTTGTATGCACGGGGCATGCCACAAATCTCCAGATGCACGAAGGGGTTCCAAAGGTGTGCTCTGTTGTACACTTGTGCAAGGACAGTATTTTCTTTAGAAGACAGTTCTACAAAAGGAGTTTCCTATTTAAAAGGCTACCTTTCTAACAGTCCTTGATGCAGCTCCTCTCAGCTTGCAATTACAAAGTCTACAAGGTCTGACAATTAAGTTCGCCAACTTGTTGCAACGATATTGTTAACCTTTTCTTGATATCAGAGGGATTATTCATTATGAATTTGTACTAACTGGACAAACAGTTAACGAAGTTTACTATTTGGAAGTGCTGAAAAGGCTGCGTGAAAAAGACGACCTGAACTTTTCGCCAACCAACCATTCATGGCTCTGGCATCACGACAATTCACCACCAGCTCACACAGCACTGTCTGCGAGGGAGTTTTTAGCCAGTAAACAAATAACTGTATTGGAACATCCTCCCTACGCACCTGATCTGGCCCCTAATGACTTCTTTCTTTACCTGAAGAAAAAGGAAATATTGAAAGGAACACATTTTGATGATATTCAGGACATCAAGGGTAATATGATGACAGTTCTGATGGCCGGTCCAGAAAAAGAGCTCCAAAACTGCTTTGAAAGATGGACTAGGCACTGGCGTCAGTGCATAACTTCCCATGGGGAGTACTTCGAAGGTGACGGTAGTGATATTCAGCAATGAGGTACTGTGTTTCTCCGAAAATAAGACTGGATCTTATATTAAGGTTTGCTCCAAAAGACGCATTAGGGCTTATGTTCAGGGGATGTCATCCTGAAAAGTCATGCTGGGGCTTATTTTCTGGTTACCATGTTTCCCCGAAAATAAGACCTAGCCAGACAATCAGTTCTAATGCATCTTTTGGAGCAAAAATTAATATAAGACCTGGTCTTATTTTACTATAATATAAGACCAGGTATAATATAATATAATATAATACCAGGTATTATATTAATTTTTGCTCCAAAAGATGCTTTAGAGCTGATTGTCTGGCTAGGTCTTATTTTGGGTAAACACAGTATGTAGCACTTTTTCTAGGATGAATTGGTGAACTTAATTGTCTGACCTTGTATGCAAACACAAAAGGAAAAAACTCACAATATCATGAAAAATCAGATAGGAAGCCAACTATTGCTAGAATGAAGAGCGAATTTCCATTTGCCTCAAAGGGTTGTGAGAGATGATAGAAAGAGATGGCAGAAAATTTAGCTCTGAGAAAAAACCATTGCTTTAATTCCAATTGTTCTCGTTTCGATGTTCTTAAAGAAGACTTGACTCTGCAGATTATAAGAACTTGTCATATTCCCTTAAGAAAACATATTCGATTAACAAGAGAAATGTACTTATATAAAATCTGGTAGTTTTGGTCCAGCTAAATGCCATGTTTGACTGTCTGGCCTCTTGGATGGTTGCTGAGGTCGGGTCCATCCACTCCTGGTTTAATCACTGGGGCAAGGGAGTCCTCTTATGGTGTAAAATACGATCTCACCATGCAAGGGACAGTTTTTCTTAGAGAAGGAGTGTGTTGGGGCGGGGCAAGTTAGATGGGAGGCATCATACCTATGACTACCTATAGAATGCAGCCATGAAACAATTTTGCATGATGACCTCAGTGGGTGTTTCTTTCCAGGAATGCAAAGTTGAGTCAGTACTAGGAAATGTAAACATTCAATTCGCGCAGTGATGTGTTAAAGATTAAAAAAAAAAAAGACAATTTTTTAAATTATAATTTTATCTAAAAATTATCTGTTTTTAGAAATAGAAGCTAAAATGGCACTTGATAAAATTCGATCATCATTCAGCATAGTACTTAGTGGTAAATTCTACAAACCTCCTTTTGAAATCAAAATTATTCTGGAAGAGCCACTAATGTAACCAGGGGGGCTGGAGAAGGGAAGGCAATGTTATCATTGTTTGCAACTTATAGGCAGATGTTGGAGGTTGTGTTTTATCTAGAAAACAAGAAAATCAACTAAAAACTCGCTGACCTGTAATGAGAGCTCCGTGTGATGACTGGTAACATAACTAACATTTTCCATATCAGTAACAGTCACTAACCAGTGTGATGGGTATTATAAGAAAGGGATGAGGAAAATATCTCATTAACAATAGCCTCAAAGAAATCTGAATATGCAGGAATAAATTTATCAAGGAATGGGCAAGAACACTAAAACTTGATTGAGAGACAAAAGAAAACTAAAGAGAGGAATGGATGACGCTGTTTTTACCTTCGGGAGGAAGGAAGACGCTGTGTTGTGCTTGGGTGTGGAGGTACAGGGTGAGGATCCTTGGTTAACAACACCTGAAGAGGGGAGAGTCTCTCTAAGGTTAGGGGCAGGAAGCTGGGGCGCAGGAGAGAGAGGGAGGGTGTGCTCAGGAGATGCTGTGGGCGGGGCTTTGGAACTGGAGAGATTTGAACACCTGCCTGATGGCTTCGGGAGAGCTGGGAAAGGTGCTTTTGTCCGTTTTGTTTTGTTTTGTTTTAAGTAGTGAGGTTTGCTTGTGCCATTCTCTTTTGCCTCCTTCCCTCCGTCACGAAAATCTGCAGTAACCATCTACATTGCTTCACACAGGCTTTGGAGCCACAGTTGTGTTTCTGTTACATGTGTCACCACCCTCCGGCCAGCATTAAGGCTCTGTTTTATTTGGATTTTACAACTGTCTCAGAAATGAACCTTCCAAATTCAGTCATCTGGGTCTGAGATGTGCTCTGTTACTAAGATAATCTTAATATAAAACAACAACAACAAAAAGCAGGCTACTTGAATTACAGTGCTTTTATTTTCTCTTGATTCAAGTCACCTGCATGGTGGTAGGTTGAGGCTAATTTACAGGGGGATTCAGTAAATGCAACGCTCTGGAAGGGTGGGCCGAGTAGGACATTTGATGATGCTTTTGTCACCAGTGCTGTGTATGCCGAGGGATTTTAGTTGGTTGGAGTGACATCTAATTTAATGGCTGTTGCACAATATATCTGCTCTAGCAATATTGCCATTTCCATGTGAGCATTTCCAGGTCAGCAAAACTTCTTCTATTTTTTTGTGCTTAAAGTTATCCTTTCTATTTCTATTTTAGGGAGATTGAAAATGGTTGGAATAAATATGAATGAAGAACCATACAAATAAATGTTAGAAATTACACTGTAAAGCAATACATTTCTTTTAAAGCTATGATTTTAATCATGTCACTATATAAGTGATATGATTAAAAATAGTGTTCGTATAATTCTAAAAAGAAGTGGTGCTCGAGAACTTGGAGTTTCACAGCCACAGCATACAGTTTAGAGGACTCAAGTAACATACACTGTACGTTTGTATTTTAGGCAACTTTTTCCTGTAACTGCGATGATCAGTATATTGGAACTTTCTGTGAAGAGTTTGATGCCTGCCAGAGGAAACCCTGCCAGAACGACGCGAGCTGTGTTGATGCAAAGGAAAAGCAAGATGGAAGCAATTTCACCTGCGTCTGCCTTGCTGGTATGGTCTCCAAAGCTAATCATTATTATATATCACTCTGTAGTATATACGCTTATTAATTAAGGATGGCTAGACAATAATTGTCCAGGGGTTGGACAAGGTGCCTTCAAAATCCCCTTTGATTGCGTCAGTCTCTGCTTTATATAATCAGGGAAACGAAGACGGACGTTCACATGGGAATAAGCACCCTGTCCGTCGGCTGGTTTTCTGACATTTCCGTCTGAGTGGTCCACCATTTTCGTTCTGGGATAATGATATTCTTGATCAAATAGAGGCCTGGATGTTTCAAAAGCAACTCTGCAGATATGTACCATGTGTGTGCTGGCCCTGTGCTGGGTGATTATGCTGAATCATTTAAGAAAAATCTAGAATCAACTGCACAGGTGGTTATGTAAAGCCACCTAATCTTCCTGTTTCTGTTAATTTCCTTTTGTTCGTGTATGTTCCTTCGCCTGAGTTCCTGGCACACTGTTCTCTACAATGAGGCAAAGCCTTAATATTCCTTGATGAGTGCAGGGGATTCGTGGATGTTACATGAGACTGTCAAAGCCTCGGAGCACAATGAGTGAGTCTCAGGAGACTGCAGGAGACAGTGTGCCCACCCCCTACTATGGTCTGCCAGCCATCTTAGTGGACTCACTGCGTCCCTGCCTCCAGGCTTAACCCTCGGGGAGCAGGAATGGCATTAACCAGAGAACATGCCTGTACAGCTTAAAAGCAAACACCAAATTACTCCTTTTTTATTATCAAAATAATGTGACATCATCTTTCAAAACTGATGTCATCTTTCCTTTTCCATTTCATCCTGTTGCCAACTTCTGCCACTGAGTGGGGATTCAGAATGAGGTAGGGGTTGGGGGTGGAGAGAGGGAGAGGGACAGAATGAGGTGGGAGTTGGGGGGATTAAATGTTCCTCATAAGAAACAAGACCCAACAATGCAGAAGTTTATAAATGAAAAAGTTCTTTACTCATCTATCCCAACCCAAACTTCATCAAATCCTAGGGGTAGTTTGAATAGTTTGGTATGTTCTTTCCAGATTTCTCTCTCTCTCTCTCTCTCTCTCTCTCTCTCTCTCTCTCTCTCTCCCCCTCTTCCTCCCTCCCTCCCTCCCTCTCTCCCTTCCTCTCTACCTCTCCTCCTCCCTCTCCCTCACTTTGTCTCCTTCTCTCCCTCTCCCCGCCGTGTGTCTGTGCATGTGTGTGTGTGTATCTATGTGTGAATGTGCATATTTTTCTTGCAGATCAGATGATTAAGTGTTTTTCTACATGTTTTTAAAAAGTTATTACACTATATACATTGTTCTAGAACTTGCTTTTTTCCAGTAGATCATAGATTTCCTTCCATGTCAGTACATGTGGAAGTACTTAATTCATTTTAACAGTTTCATAGTGTGTCTCCTAAATTTGTATCTCCAAGTCAGGCACCCTTGAAACCCATTGATCTAAATGCCTACTTGGCCTTTCCCCCATTGCCTCCATTCTTCCTTGTGTTCTAGGACAAATCCTAATCAGAGGTAGAAAAGATTTGGGAACTGTTACCCCAGGACCTGAACTCTGTCTTTTCTCATCACTTTCTGACTTGTTCCTGCAGTTCTGTTAAGCAGGTTTCTACTTTATCAGTTCCTATTTCCAGTAGTAAGAACTACCCCTTGCCCCCGTTTTAGCTCTACATCTCAATAAGCTACACACACACACACACACACACACACACACACGCACGCACACACAGAGCTAATGTTTGCTGAGTGTTTACCGTGTGCCAGGGCTGTGCTAAGTGCTTTCCAAAGTTGTTTTTAGAACAATCTCTGAGTTAAGCACTCTTAATCATGCTGATTTTGTAAGTGAGAAAACTGAGGGAATTTCGTAAGTTAGCCAAGAATATTAGGTTGAGCAACACCTGACTGTACTGCAGGAACACATCAATCCCCAAATCCCAGTGGATTCCAAGAAAAGGTTAATTTCTGCTGTGTCATAGTCTGGTGAAGACACTTGGCCTCCAGGTGTCACTTAGAGAGCTGGAGGGTCCTGCGTCATATTCCCACAGCAGTGCCTGGAGGTGTCTTATATCACTTCCACCACATGCCTTTACCTAGGATTCGGTCACTTAGGCCCTAGAGGCTCGCTGAGGAAGAGGTGAACATTCTCAAGGTCTCTGCCATGCCAGCTGCACATGCCAAGGACCGGGGCTGGGCTTTGAACCAGGTCCCCCGGCCTGCCTCCAAAGCTCGTGTTCTTGACCATCTTATTCTTTCTGTATGTGCAGCCACACTGTGTGCTGAGTACTTTCCTCGTACAAATATGTGACTCACGACCATGTCTTTCAACTCTCTCCTCAAACAGGTCTCTTTTTAAAAGAAGAAATATTAAGCAATTTTGTCCAAAAAAGGGGACTGGTTGATCAAAAAGAGGAGTTTTATAGTAAAATGACTTCTGAATGTCCTTGAAAAACTTATTTTCCATAGGAAGTCTACATTTCCTTTGTGGAAGAACTATTTACAGGTTAATTAACATCAACTAATTGCCCTGCGAAGCTCCAGATATATACATAAGAACCGGCAAACAGTGGGAAGTGTATTTTCCTTTTGAAAATTTATCCTGCTGTGCTCTGATTATTGCAAGCTTGATCATGAGAAATTATCTTGTTTGGTGAATGAGTGAATTCAAACCAGGTTCTTGTCACCAGAGAACAAAAATTCCCAACAATGTCTTTTCACGGAGACATTGTCTTGATGCAAAGCTCATTTCTCTGGAGAGGAGACATTCTTGGAAAGTGAAAATATTTTCAGCAAAGAAGCTTCAACTCCAGATTTTATAACATTGTGATAATTTGCTATAATGTCTATGTCCAGTGCCAGTAGAAATAGAAGTTTTTGAGTCATGGGTAATCTAGAGGTGTATGAATATGGCAGACGGGGTGTTGAGTTGGTTAAGTAACAAGCTGTCTGTTATAGTTTTCATTTTGATTTTAAACAATTTCTTGGAAGCATGAGATGAGTTTTTAAAATTGTAAAACATTGGTATATGTCATATACATCTGTATACAATATAAAATGAATTATAGATTATGGTCAGTAAAATTTTTATTTTGGGGAGGACATTTTTATAAAGTGTGATTGATTTTTTTTGAAACGTCTTTGTCATACTTTCAAAAGGACGGGGATTGTCAACAGCATTCAATATTGCCGGAGAATCTAGGAGGAGGTTATGGCTTTGTCAACAGGGTTTGTCCAAGCCATTGGCAGCTTCCTGTTTGCACCGATGTGTAAGAGCTACATTAGCTTTGAGGGATCTCTAAAAGACTACATACAGGGACAGAAGCGAGGGAGGGTAGCCAGAAGTGACCAAACCCTCCGAAGAGGAGCAGCGTATCTGGAGATAAGTCATTGCCACTAAGTTTTCATGTGGCCTAGAAGCTTCCTCAGGTGACACTGGTTGGCAGGGATGAGGTGAACAGGATCTGGGCAGGATGTGAGAATGAATGAACAGCAAATGTGGACTGCTCCAAAGACAAGTTTAGTGGCAAAATTAGTGTGAGGAGCAGAATCAGAAAGTCTTTTTTACTTAGTTTTTTAAAACATCGTAGCATACTGGTTAAGAGCACAGGCTCTGGATTCAAAATGCCCAGATGACAGTTGTAAATCCCACCCAGTTAGGCCTTAAATGTGGGCGACTTTGCATTGCCACAATGTCATACTTTCTGATTCAAGGTGAGCTTCCTAAAGACCCTCCCTGCCTGTTGCCTGAGGTTACATGAGCCCTAAGTGCCGGAGGCAGGAGACCTGGTACCATCCGCCCTGGAGTATATACCCCTACCCCTACCACTTGGCCACAGCCTCTGGAGCCAGCAGCCTAAATCCTGCTTCCATCCCTACCATTTCTTTGAGCAAGTTATACAACCTTTTGGGGCCTGCTTCTTCCAGTCTGCAAGGAGATTATAACCCTCGCCTGGCTGGTTATGAGAATTAAATGAGGATGTAAGTTTGTGGTCTGTTATGTGGACGTGTGTCTCTATTCCCTAGCCCTGGCATATAGAAGGTGCTAAATAAAGATTTGCTGAATGAATGAAATGAAATTCTACACAAGGCATATAGTAGGGGCTCAATTTGCCTCTCCTTTCTCTGCCCCGTCTCCCTGGGCTTCTCCCCACAGCACGTGTGGTGTTTTTTGCCTCCCATGTCAGACTGTGGCTGGCCTGAGGGCAGCAACTGTGACATTTTTCCACTCTGTCAGTGCCAAGCCCTGTGCTTTGCACGTAGCCGACACACAATGAATGATTAAGCTGAAAGTTAGCTTTTTAAATCCGGGTTTATTTTATAAAAACCTTCTAATTTCGAGAGTATAATTTTTCCTCAAAGCAGCTTTTTCTGAAAAGAATAGCTGTGGTACCTGTTCAGAGCCACCACTGCCAAAATATTATTAGCATTTCTCAACTTCAGAGCTCCTCATTGTTCAACTAGTTGGTGATTTCAGCCTGTTTTCAAAACCTCGTCATCCCCAAGGCAGGGGGACCGTAGTGAGTATCCCAGCTTTGCTCTTTTAAACACGGAATGTAACTCAGAAGACCTCTAGGGGCCTTGGAGTTGTGACTTAGAAATGGGTCACCTCCTCCTGGAGATAAAGCCCGAGGAGATTTCCTAAGTCCTCCCATCCAGTTTAAGCTCTGGAAGTGAGCACATTAGCAGATCATGAATACGGTTTGTCAAAAGTGGGTTAGGCCAGGCGTTCAGAACAGAAAGTCTCTGTATGTGAAGTGTGGGAAGCCTGGTGACTCCCGGAGGCTGGAGGACTTGACCGAGGTCACCGAGCCTGCAGAAAAGCAGAAACTCTGGTCACTTTACCCTCTGTCCGTCTTTGGGTCCAGCATATTCATGGTTAGTGAATTTTCCATTACCGATGAACAGGGAGGAAAGTATGGACGCCTCTGACAGGCTATGAACGTGTGCGTGCTGGCGTCATGCCATTCACCCCCTCTTGGGACCAGAGAGAGCAGCATTTGGGGCTGGGGGACAAAACAAAAAGTGTGACATGGCCGGCTGGGCTTTTAATGCAGCCTCTTCTACTTAATGGTTAAGTGACCTTGTGTGACCCTCCTGACCTAGTTTTGCCCTTGGGGTTTCCTCATCGTTAAAAAATGGATTGTTGTGAGGATCAGACATTCATTTACCAATTATTTATTGAATCTCTCTTATGTGCCAGGCATTTCCTAGGTGGTGACCACAACTGCTAAACAGCAAAGCTCTGTGCTCAGGGCGGCCATGTACTCACAAAAGAGGAGCTGAGTCAACAGTGTGCACACACACACACCTGGTGTGTGTGTGTGTGTGTGTGTGTGTGTGTAGTCAGGGGAAAGGGTCAGGTAGCGATAGGAGCTATGAACACAAATGGAACAGGGTGAAGAGGTGAAGAGGAGTGGCAGTATGACTGTAGGTAGGGTGATTAGGGAGGGCCTCTCTGAAGGGGAACTACTTGTGGAGAGACGTGAGTAAAACAAGTTGTAGTAAGGTAAATATTGGGGCAGTAGCAATCCAGGCAGCGGGAATAGCACATGCAAAGGTCCTGAGGCATGAATATGCCTGGAGTGTGTGACGAGCACAGTGCTAGGAGAACCAGCAGTGAGACAGCTCTGGGATGGAAGCTGGACCAGGCCATGGAGGAAATACTGGGATTTTATCCTGTGGTGACAGGAAGCGATTGGAGGGGTAAACTGGGGTGGGCTATCTAATTTTCCTGCAGAAAGGATCACTCTGGAAGCTGGTGAAGAATAAACGTAGGGAGGGAAAATTGGGAAACCAGTTAGGACACCATTGACTACCCAGACAGTTTGAGCACTGTGGTACTGGTGATGGTGAGACGTTTTTCATTTGGAGTATGTTTGAAGGTATGCCGGTAACGCGTGCTAGGGGGTTGAATGTGAGCTGTAAGTGGAAGTGGATGACTCCAAAGCTTTTTTTTTTTTTTAATAACAGCTTTATTGAGATACAATGCACAGATCACCAAAGTGTACGATTCAGTGGTTTCTAGTATATTCACAGAGTTGTGTAACCATCGTAACGATCAATTTTAGACGGTTTTCATCACCACAATAAGCAGCCCTCCTCCCGTCGGCTGATCCCGCCTCTCTTCCCTCCCCCTCCTCCTCCCCAGCCCTAAGCAACCCCTGGCCTACTTTCTGTCCCTGTAGATTTGCCTATTTTTGGCATTTAAATAAGTTGAATGATATGTGGGGCTGGCTTGTTTTACTTAGCATCGTGTTGTTAAGGGTCATTCATCTGTAGCAGGTCTCAGTACTTCATTCTTTTCTGTGGCTGAGTAATACTCCATTGGATGGATAGACCACATGTTGTTAACCTTTCATTCGCTGAGGGACCTCTGGGTTGTTTCCACCTTTTGCAGATTGTGACTAGTGCTTCTGTGAAGCCCACCGTGACATGCGCTCCCTTCTTTCTTCCTTTACACCTCATGCTTCCACCCTGTTCTGTCTTCTGCTCCCTGCCACCGTCCATCTCCCTCCCCCTCGCCTCTTGTCTGCAAGGTTTCTCGGGTCTCATCTGAATACCAGTGTCGCACACAAGCAGAACTCAGTGTCATTGCTGCTGCTTTCTTAGGTTCGCCTTCTCTTCCTCTTCTTCTCTCGTCTTCTTCATCACTGCCACATATTGGTCTATTTCCAATTCATACTTTTCTGTGCATGCCCTTACACTTCCTTTCTCTTTACATCATGACACTGCTTCTCCAAGGTCACGGTCGATGTTCTTCTCGCTGGTTTCCAGGGCTCTCGCTTCGTCTGCATCCTGCCGACGGGGACGCATTTCTTACCTGCCTTCCAGGACACTGCACTGTGTCGGTTCTCCTGGGATCGCCAACCCTCCTCCCTTCCTTCTTCTTCCCCTTCTGGCGTCAGAGCTTAGTTCTTAGCCCTCCTTCTTCAGCTGCTTTCCTCTGCCTTTGGCAGCAATCACTCATCCTGAGCCGTTGCCTCTAAGTGGATGGTTTCCAGACCCTTCCTTGTAGCCTGACCTGTCACCTCAGCTCCAGCACGTTCACGGGACTTGGCACTGATGTATCTGCTAACACCTCACCCTCCTCGTTGGACTCAACTCCAGACCTGCTGTGTCCTCCTCCCTCTGCCTCCC
The DNA here is from genome assembly GCF_004115265.2 of Rhinolophus ferrumequinum. NCBI lineage: Eukaryota > Metazoa > Chordata > Mammalia > Chiroptera > Rhinolophidae > Rhinolophus > Rhinolophus ferrumequinum. The sequence continues at coordinate 8,438,412 of NC_046291.1, forward strand.
ACACATGCTTTCAAGCTGCCCTTTTCCGACGGGCTCCAGTTTCCATCAGCCGTGCCATCTCCACCCTCATCACTCAGGCTGGAAGCTCAGTCCTCACGATCAATTCCCTCAGCTTATTTATCTCTGGATAGTTGCCAGGTTTGCTCTATTTACAATGATGCCCCATCTGGCCCTGTGCTTTGCTTCCTCTTCCATCGCCAATGCTCTAGGTCAAGCTCCCGTCATCTGCTTCCTGAAGGATTGTGAGCAGCCTGGGTACCCTCGCCACGATTCCGGCTGCTTTGCTCATGGCCGCAGCCCAACACCCAGAAGCCAGGACTGGGCGGGGAGCAAGCTGGGCTGCGAGGTCAGATGGCACCCAGGCCAAGCCTGCACTCACGACCCATTCTCTGTGTGACTTTGGGGGAAATTGCCTCATCTCACTGGGTCTCATCTTTCTCTCTGTAAATTATGATAAGGGGACAGGGTTCCAAGCATCACAGTCTGGTGGTTGTGGGGAAGACTCAATAAGCTGACACGTGTGGTGGGCGTAGAAAGATGCCTGGCATACAGTGAGCACTCACTGAACATCAGCTGCTGCTATTGTTACTACTGACAAGCCAATGGTTGGATGCCCTATACCAGCCTCTACCACTACTTCCTCTAGCCAGAGACCTGGCCTGGTGAGCCACGTGGGACCATGTGGGACCCTCGGCGAAGACCAAGGAGAGCCAGGCCTGAGCAGGCCACTCCCCGCCCACTTTCCCTGCCTCAGGGCTGGCCTTGCTCGGCTGTCACAGTCTTTACAGACAAGCCTCAGGAAAGGGAAAGAAAAAACATGTGAGGAGTCAGGAATGTGGGGTCTGGAGTCTGCCGTCCTTGGTATGGCCAGCTCCTCAGCTCCTGTCAGCCTGACCTCAGCCCAGCCTTTCTCCCCTACGGTCTCGTCACCGGCATTCAAATGGGCCCGACTTGGTACCATTTCCCTGCTTTTGCTCACACGCTGTGTTTGTTTCTTGTGAAGGGTCTTCTCTGCTCACATGGAGGGTAAACTCCCTGCAGGTAGGAATGTTTCTAAACTTCTTTCAGATTCTCTGGTTGCGGATTTTTACTCACAAAGTAATTCTTTCTGAAAGAATGGATGAATGCCTTCTCTGCGGTTTGATTTATTGCACAAACTTAGACTTCAATGGATAAACATCTTTGTTAATCTCCTGTCTATCCCATGGCATACATTTTTAATTAACTTAACGTTTTCTCCTTTTTGATTTCAGTTTCTCAGAGGGAGACACTACTCAGTGAAAGGAACTTTCTTAAAAATCTGTCCCCCTTTGTAATGACCAGATTAGAAGACATCAGTGTCATAAACAGTCTGGCCTATAGCAGTATCACAATTTCTTTTGTACGTTTAAGGGAAATGGAACAAATGGGATTATTTAAAAACTAGTGATGCATGGTGCTTATGCTGTCAGTAGTTACTATATAATGGATTCCTCTAGTGTCTCTGGCTCTGTTGTAGGACAAAAGTCACCGACACCTGCTCTTAAAGAATAGGGAAACAGACCTGGACACCATGCAATGACAGGTACAATAATTTAGTCTCGAGGCTCCCACTCATGAAAAAAAACTGTGTTGACAGTCCGGTCAGTAAAGGCCAGCTCCTCAGGTCCCGTCAGCCTGTGGTACGCGATATACTTTCACTCTTTGATCTTCTTCCTTTGTAATCTGCATTATAGGTGTGATTCTTAAATAAATAACATCAACACTTGCTATTAAAATACTATTTGCTGCTAGTTTTCCAGATCAGTGGTGCTCCAACTTTTAGCTTATACTTTGTTTCAAAAATCACCTGGAGGGCATCTTCAAACACAGATTTCTGGGCCCTACCCCCAGAGTCTCTGATCCTTTGGGTCTGGGGTGATGCTGGTGAGTCTGCATTTGTCGTGTGTTCCCAGGTGATGCTTCTGCTGCCGGTCCGGGGACCACACTTGGGGAACCACTGCTCTAAGCGGCCTGTTAAAAACTGAGAGATCAAACACTGTTGGCATATTGCTTGGCAGTGTTAAAATCCATAAATCATTCAGTCATTATGTGCCAGGCATGATGCAAGCTATTACGGACTCAAGGCTGCACTTGATAGGAATGGCTCCTGCTCCTCCCCGGAGCTGATCTCGTTCAGTCATGACAACCATCTCGGAGGGAGCCAGGTATTATCATCACCCCTGTTTCACCCACGAGGGAAATGAAGGTCAAAGCCAGTGCTCTGTTGTCCTCCCTCAGCTGACCATTGTGTCACCACCAGGACCTTTCACTCCCCAAACCACTGTGTTCCCTTGTGTCTTTTGCCTGTGTGCGTCTCAGATGTGGTTACTTTATTTCTAACCCTGAGATGGATTTTCCTAATTCTACTGCATGTCAGCATTCCCTCATGCTTTGCTTTCTAGTGCATATTCCTGTTTAAATTATATTTTATTAATTACCTTTCACAGATGGGCATCCTATATCTTCTTGTCTTTGCCTTTGGTTTTTAAATCATGTTTGCATTTGTTCAGATGTGTTTTTCCCCTGCCAGCAGATCTTACTAGTGTTTTCTGCTAAATACCATAACTCCTGCCTTCCGACGTTGAATTTGAATGCCTCGGAAGTTGAACGTCTTGATGGTGTACAGATTCCTGTTATTTATTTCCTGCTTCAGTTGCTAATATTAGGCATCCGTCTCAGCAACGGTGGCTGAGGCCCCAGCTGGGGTTGCTCAGACCTCCCCCAGGGCAAGGGCTGGGGCTGGTGGACTCTCTGCTGGCATCAGGCTTTTAACAAATCCAGCAGCTTCCCCTCACTGCACAGGCCAGGCTATTAAAAGACCAGGAATGTTAAAAATAGCTCTCACCACAATTCTCACCTTGGAAGCTTCCAGGACAGCTCTCCAAAGAAACAATTAGATTCTGCCTCCCAGAGTCAAAGCAACAGCAGGGGAATATTTTTATTTCAGTAGTGGAATCATCAGACTGAAAAAAACTTGTGTAGGGAAAGAGATATTTGGAAAAACAACTGATTGATTGCCTTGTTTTTCTAACAGTCTGATTCATCTGGCCAACTTTGCTTATGCCTCATGTAATTTGCTACTAAACCCACAAACGTTTCCTTCATTTGAAGAGTACAGGCAGTATAAATGGTGGGGGCACCGGCTTTTTGTTATATTGCTGGCAATCAAAAGACAGCACCAGGGTGTTTTCTCAAAGCTATTCTGACATTCACAGGAAACATAGCTATTTTTCTTTTTCCATACACTGATACTTTTTAAATTATGTTTTTATACTTAAATACAAAATGGTATAAAATTAAATACTCCAGGTCTACATGAGACCCAGTGTAATCTGATAACAAGCCCGCTGAATGGATTCAGTGCATTTCCTTAATGGCGTCTGGTCATCTTCTACCATCTGCCAGGCTACACTTACCAGCACATACACTTCATTTCATCTAACGTCATTTCTCAAGGTCAGATTGCTTAAAAGTACTAAGCTTCAGTTTAGAGCTTCCCCACTCGTCCCATATGGCCTTGAAAGGTATCCTTACTGTGTATCCCGAGGCACAACTTTTCTTACATCTTTTTTGTTTACTTGAATGTTCTCCAAAGAGACGGTAAGACCTCTGTGATTCCCTACAAGGAGAAATCAGTGTTTCCAATGGTCATCTATTTTTGAACTAATTATTTTACTTATTCATTGAATATCACAATTATAAATTCCTTGGTAATTAATGTTTTACAGTCAAACAATTTGTTTGAAAATGGTCTTTACCTTGCTAGAGTTTGGAAATATGCCTAAGGATTCTGATCTTGAAAGTGTTCTGAAGGTACTGCTCTCCTGCTTTATGAAGGACCAGTTTCTGTTTCCAGGAAGATGAGAGGTGCTGGGACAAAAACGAGGGTTTTTATGATAAAGGGCCAAGGTCTCATGGACTTACGCTGAGGTTCTAACTGCGGCCTGAGGGACATTTTGGGCTGCATAATTTTGTTGTGGTGGGGTTGTCTTGAGAATTATAGGATGTTTAGCAGCATCCCTGGCCTTTATCCACCAGATGTCCGTAGCATGCCCATAGGTGTGACAATAAATGTCTCTAGACATTGCCATATTCTCTCAGGGGAGAACCGCCCCAGTGGAGAACCACAGACCTAGAAATTCAACCTGGAGAGGCCCTGTTGCAGGAGGAGAGTTCTGTTTCAGGTCTATTGATTTGCCGTGTTGCAGGTACCTGCTGAGGGTGCCGAACGCTAGTTGGAGAAGCAAGAAGTTGAGAAGAGGATCAGCATAGCACCCCCCCGCCCCCCCACCCATCCTGGTCTGGCTGGGGAGTGAGGGCCCTTTGGCAGGGCCGTGGCTCCACTGCTATGTTAGCTAAAGTGGAAGCACAGGCCGTTGCACGTCATAGGTGATTTTAGATAGCACATTTTAGAGGTAACATTTTTTTCTTTTCATTCTCAGCTACGTATTTATTTTAATGTGCATTAGAAAGAAGAGTAACTAGCACATTTCACCCATGCTGTTCCGGGTATTAGTGCTTAGGGAGGGGCTAAAACTAAACTGAAAGGTGTAATTGAGCTTGGGGCAAAAACGTTAAGCAAGTTGATTCATTTCTTCAAAAATATTTGTGCCAGGACAGGTCTAAATGTCAGGGAGTCAGCTATTAACAGGACAAAGTCCTGATACTTGGGGAGTTTCTGTTCTTGAAAGGGAAACAATAAAGGAAATCATTTCAGGTATTGATAAGCATGACGGAGCGGAGCATGGAAGGGCCAAAGCACCACCCCGGTGGGGCCACCTTCTAGGTGGGGAGGTAACAAGCATATGTGTGTTTTGTCGACTCGCAATAGCACTAACATGAAGAATTAAGGAGGGCAAGAGGCCTGAGGTCTGAGCAGGTGATTTCTGAGCGGAGACCTGACTAATGAGAGGGGACGTCATCCATGGAAGGGTGTGGAGTCAGAGGGAACAGCCCCTGCAAAGTGATGAAGGGATTCTAGGGGGTGAAGTTTTTGAAGTCTTAGAGTGGCTTTTATGCACAGGGAGGATTATCTGAAATTATCTTTGGTGTTTGTTCCCTTGCAAGAGTTCAGCTTATAAATTATAGTGATTCTCAAATCACTGTACCTTGCTAAACATCCCAGTATGTACTGGTTTAGCCTTGTCTTTCACTCACAGGCCTGTAGTCCCCCATGCCATGAGAACTTAAACTCATCAATCAAAAATCAACTACTAAACATTTTAATTGGAACCATAAGTCTGATTCTTCCAGAACGGGTCTCCCATCACACACACAGAATGGCCACCACATGTTACCTTTCCTATCTACTGTGTTGACTTGAATATCTGTCTTGCTTGAATATCTGCTACTGGGCCCTTTGGGTGTCTGTCACCGCTTTGGTAGGATAAGGAAATATTCTTCATGATTAGTGTGGTTACTTTATTTCCTGGAGAAGAGACTAACTTTCGGCAGGATGGAAGGAAGAACCCAGGCAAAGTTTTAATGGCGTTTTTTTCCATTTACATTCCTACCAATCATTCATTTAGTCTTACCCCTTGGTTATGACATCAATAAAAGAACAAAAGACACAGGGAGGGTGATTTATGTAAACCTTAGGCATCCAGTTCAGACTATTACATATAGATCAGTATTAATGATTTATCTGCCAACGGCACGTAAGACACTGCTCTGTCAGGGCCCAGGAAATGACTCACTGGTGTTTAAGAGCCTCTTAAACCTCCACAGGACGTTGGTGGGCCTTGCCTCTGCCTCTCTTCTCCCACAGCTGGCCTCAGTTGGCAGTCAGTGATGGCACTCCTGAAACGTCCAACTGGCAACTCCCCTGAAGGCGACAGTAACACCAGGCCTGGTCCACACCAAAACAACAGGTGCTGAACTACAGCGCAGCAGCGTCCCAGTAGCTGAGCCACTGGCCGCCTGCAGCTAAGGATCTGCTCAGGAGTCCTGTAATCCCCCTGGTCCCAGCCCTGCCTCCTTCTCCCTTCCCTCCCACATTCCTCCACTGTTCAGTCTCACCTCCAGTCATACTGACCCGTACACATGCCAATATTCGCATACTACTTGACAGGTCTAGCCAGTACATATGTTTATTTAAATTTATAGTTCTGTGTTTCCCATATTTGAAACATCTTTAAAGCTCCGGAACAAAAGCAATGATCTAGTGACTGAACCTTGACTAGTGTCCCCCAGTGGGGGGAGGGAGGATATTGACAGCTCCGTTATCTTGGGCCATCTCAGGCGGGCAGGGCTTCAGCATCTCCACTGCTGAATGCCAACGGGACCCCCAAACCATTAGGACAATCCCAGACACCCCACACAGGGCAACTGTGGATTAGCTTCTTAGATCGAAATCCTGCTAAATGTGCACACAGTAGTAGAGCATTTAACAGCAGTTGAGATTCATCTTTGCTTATAGGTTTAATTTATTAGATTTAGTGGATAAAAACAAATTAAGTGCATGGGAAGATTTGCGTATTATCAGACAATTGTGGTTCTTAAGAAGAAATTGTTTATATTATTACATACAGTTTAAACTGTTTAATTAAATTTCTAAATGGGACCAAACATTAATTAAAGAAGCCATTAAAAGTAATCTTTTAACAATCTGCTTTAGTTAGGGAGACATATTGAAGTCTTTATAGGTGAAATGAAATTTGCTTTAAGATACCACAACAGGAAAAATATGAAAATATGAGGAGACTTGATGAAATTAAATGGTCAAAATGTTAGTAATTGTTGAAGCTAAGTATGTTTACAATTCCCAAATAAAAATGTAAAGAAGGTGTTTGTTAAAGTTTTCTCCAAGGAACTTTGAAGTTCACGGAATCCTGCATTCTTTTCATATCCTTTCAAGTCTGGTAAGGGACACACACCTCTTACAGATATCTATCTAATTGGCTCCTGGCTATTTTTCATGGTTTTGTGTGATTCTATGGTCACAGTTCTAAGGTCTTTCTCATTACAGGATTCATAACTATATCCTTTAAACCACATTACCTCTAAGAAGTTATCATTTGTAATTGGTTATCTTTTTCATAAATGTACTTTTCTAGCCGTATTGTAGAACCTTTGAAGGCAGGATTTAAAATAATAAAAATTCTTAGCCCCTCCAGCCCAAGCATAACCACACAGAGGCTATAGGTTACAGGTGAATGTTTACAGTGTTTGCTTTATATCTATCTCTGTTTATCTATATATACGTATTTTCTTATGTGTTATTTTTCTTTCATGTTAAATATATTCTTGATGATGTTGTGTGTGTGTTGCCTTAGGCATAATGTTATGTTTAAGGATTTAGGCTCAGAAATTTGACTCCCTGTGTGATTTTGTGTGAATTAGTTAACCTTTCTAATCCTCAGTTTGCTCATTTGTAAAATGGGTAAATGATAGTACTGACCTCACAGGGTTGCAGCGAGGATCAATTAATATGTGGGAGAAAAGAAAATAAGTGCTCTATTATAAATATTAGCTATTATTTTTAGCCAAAAAGTGATCTGTAACACTCCTCTTAAAAATAATTCACTCTCCCTCATTCCAAATTTAGAGCTTTCATTTTAAAGTATGTTTTAAGCCTAATGTCACATGAAAATATTTTATTCTGGAATTTTGAAATAGCTTTTTGCCCTGGTGTTTGGATTTTTAGTTCACGATCATTTTACTCATCTTCTCATACCCACGTATTAGCGGCCATCTCCTAGACTGTTTAGAGGCATGTAAGAAAGAGTAGGACTGCAAATAAGTGCCTCCACATTCAGTCTGTAATTTAGACTCGCATGGCATGTAATTGAAGTTCCGGCAAATCATTTCTCTTGTAATGTCGTTGATTTATTTTTGGAAATCTCAAAGATTCAAGTGCTAATGACAGTCTTTCAAACTAATAATTCAGAAAGACAATTTTTATGTATATATCCCAGAAAGATGTAAACTGTTGTAATATGATTATAATGGTGTAGAAAATACTTCTGCATAACAATTTCTGTTACAAATTATCTCCAAAGGATTAATAGTTCTGTTACTCAAATAACAGAAATAAGGGCAACTTTTTTCTGTCAACATTTTACGTCTTGTATTTTCCAAAATTTCTTTCATAACCATCGTGTTTCCCCGAAAATAAGACCTAGCTGGACCATCAGCTCTAATGCGTCTTTTGGAGCAAAAATTAATATAACACCTGGTATTATATTATATTATATTATATTATGCCTGGTATTATATTATATTGTATTATATTATAATTATTATATTTATTATATTAGGTAAGACCTGGTCTTATATTATATCATATCATATATCATACCATATCATATCATATCATATCATATTATATAAGACCCAGTCTTACATTATATTAAAATAAGACCAGGTCTTATGTTAATTTTTGCTCCAAAAGACGCATTAGAGCTGATGGTCCAGCTAGGTCTTATTTTTGGGGAAACATGGCATTTCCCACTTTAAAATGAAAAACATACTGGCATGTTGTTTTTTCAAACTCGTCTCTCTGGAGGGCTTTGTTTTCAAAGTTAATAAAAAATTTGGAATTTACATAAGCTTTTTGGCTACACAGGTATTCCAATATCTTTAAGTCCTTATTTCCTCATCACAGGTGTGTGGTTATCTAACTATCCAACAAAACTACCACTGGCATCTTGCTTCACAGAGAATTTACTGGGTTGGAGTTGTGATTCCAGTAAGAATTAATATTAACATATTAATGTGCTTAACATTATATGTGTCTCAACTTCTTTCTGTTTAAAATGAGGGGATAGGATAGGGTATGAAACGAACACAGAAAGTTTCATGTAGCTCTAAAATATTCTCGATTAAAAAATTTTAATACCGAGAAATTTCCCTAGTGCATTTTTTAAAGTTGGTATTGGGGTAACCTAGGGAAGTGCAGCCATCTTTGTTAGGTCAAGCAGAGTGCTGTAGATTCTGTTTTGACTTGTCAGAAGGAAGCTATTAACAGGAACAGTGGTCTTCAGTCTCAGCTCCTGAAAGTTCTGGCTAGAATTTCAAAATAAAACGCAGAGCTAATGCTGAAGAGCAGTCTGTTTTTTGCAAAAAAAAGATTTTTGCACTGTAAATGTTTTTTGAACTGTTATTCTAAATTGCTATGATTGTGTTGAGTTGCAAAATCAACTTAGATCAAGGATTGCATGGGAGGTACGAGCTCAGGGCTGCTCCTTTGTTTGGTGGGTACCAGTTGACTCCATCAGTTCATGGGATGGTTCATGGTAGTTTTGGAATAGCATATTTTATAAAATGTCTTTATTGTTTTATTCAGGTTATACTGGAGAGCTTTGTCAATCCAAGATTGATTATTGTATCCTAGACCCATGCAGAAATGGAGCAACATGCATTTCTAATCTCAGTGGATTCACTTGCCAGTGTCCAGAAGGTAAGTATTATTACCCGCAGGAATACGTTTTGTTTTCCAGTTTAAATCATAACCTAATTTGGTAAGTTTTGTACTTTAAGTACTGAAAGACACTATACAAGAGAACTTTCTATTTTGTTCCATTTATAAAACAAAGGATCAAATAGTTTTCTTTCTTTTTTATTAACAGTTCTATGCTAGAATGGCTTAAAAATTATGGTTGAATATTAGACAATCTAGGAATTTTTGTGATTTTTATTTATACATTGAAAATGAATAACTATAACACAATGGAATTTCTTTCTAATGGTGAATGTCACTCGTTAAGATTCCTATTTTGTTAAATTATTTGGTTTTTGATACCAGTTCACATACAAAAAATTTCAGCATAAAGTTCACCTGCTTTTGTTTTTAAATCAGCTTTATAACATCTCAGAAACTTCAAGTCACCTGGAAAGCCACATCATTAGAGCCACTTTTATGTGTAAAAATAGTTTTATGTTAGAGTGGTTTCACCCGAAGGAGCCGGTGGGCAGTCACAGCTATCGTGCTGGTGTGTTCAAGGACTGATTCTGGACTTGGAGAGGTTTCGTTCCCATTTCTGCTTTGAGGGATGTTATGGGAAGCCTAACTTAAAACCTTTGATGTTGTAGGAATAACATGATATTTCTTCTTCTTCCTTAAAGTTTTCTTCCTTAGAGTTTTCTTCTTCCTTAAAGCCAGCTTGTAAGGTCCTGATCCACAGAAGTGCCATTGACAACTACATAGAACAGAATGGCAACCTCTGCAGAGGTTAAATGTAGAGTTTGAGTGTGGAAGGAAACATCCCTGTACACAAATTCACCCTAAGCTGCTCCTGGCTGCAAGGCCAGAGGAGGGCAGTTGCACCACGTGGTTATTGATAAAAAGCCATTGATGCCCAGGTAACCCAGGGTTGCCAGGAGCAGCACTTGCTATGGGCAGTGCCTCATACTCTTTAATATTTTGGAGACCTGAATGTCAGCTAACGGAGTGAATCCTGTCTCTGGGTCCTGCTCATCTGGGTAGTGGTGGGGGCGGAATGGCTGAGGCCAGCCTAATTATCGTCCTCTCTAGCTGTGTGTGCTTGCAATGAATGTGGTTACCATGACAATGGAATTAAACACGCTGGATGAACCCCACTCCTCACCCTCCACTTGAGTCTCTTAAACAGATGGAAAACTTGAGAGCATTGGAAGGGTGGATGACTGCACAAGCAGTACCCATCGTCACTTGCCTATAGCATTTCTCAGATTTCCACAGCTTTGCCACACCTGGGTTAGACATTACCGCCTAACTTGGCTGTACCTACACACAGCAGTGGGCTTCAGGGTCATAGGGTAATCGACTGCTGGCAAATCGTCAATTCCCTTCCCCACCCAATTCTTCTTTCCCTTTTCTAGTAAATGTGGGAGGTGATGATACTGCTACCTTCACAGGACCGTTGTGGGATTAGATGGAATTTCTGTGGAAGCACTTGGAAAACTCCAGAGTGCTGTAGTAGTATTGTTTTGATAGCAGCTACTTCCTGCTATCAGGAAGCAGCTCAATAATTATTAACTGCTTTATCATTATGGTTTTCCTAATAATTATTACTCTTAAACCATTGATAAATTTTAATGACAATTTAAAATTTTCATTCTGGAGCAGTATAGATTGGAGAGAGACAAGAGTGGGAATGAGGCGAAAAGTTTGGGGACTGTCGTAGCAGTCTGGGAAATAAATGCTGACTGCTAGGAGGAGAAGGGTAGAATCTGAGAAGGAGGGAAGCTGAAGGGTTTGAGAGAACTTGGGAGGTAAAGTGGAGGGGGTTGGGAGGTAGAGGGGATACGGAGCGTGAGGCAGAGTGAGGTGGCAAGTTGGTGGCTTCTGTCACTTTGTCATTGGTTGTGCCATCCATGGAGAGAAAGCGATGTGGAGGAGATGTATTTTATTCTGGACACGTTGAGCCTGAGGAGTCCTTGTGACATTCGAGTGGAGATGTCAGCTGGGCAGTTGCTATATGAGGCTTGAAGTGGGAGGAAAAATCTGCGCTAAGTTTTAACAGAGACTTAGTTTATAGCTTGTAATTCACACCCGAGCATCTAGGGCGTTGTGTAGGGACCTTCTCCTTTACCGAACGGCTTCTCAGCTCTTCCACGCTGTCTAGATAAAGCCTAGAGAAAACGTGGTCATCTAGAATTGAAAGGGTGAAGACCAATTTCCCAGCAGTCTTTGTGTGAAGACTTTCATTCTCAGGTTCACCTTCACTGAAGACTGACCAGGGCAAGGGGGCTTTCGTTATCGTTCTGCGGGGTTCATGGCAATGTTTGGAAGCCTCTTAGCAGGAGCACATCACTAGTGACCCGTCTTTTTAAAGCGGCCCCTTCCACTGGCCTGTGCATAATATGGTGGTTGTAGAAACTATTTATAGAGCACTTTGCACTTTAAAAAGAGCCCGTGTCTCCAGTCAGCCACACTGTGAAAACACATGTGTAAAGTGTCTCAAGTTCGCAGAGTGTTTTGGAGTTCTCAGCCAGCACTCGACCCTTCTGTAATTTCTTTTCTTCCCCCTAGTGATGAACATTTTGGCATGTTTGCTTTATATGTGTGTATTTACATATATAATTTCTTTTTTGGGGGAAAGTAATTTGAAAGTAAGTTATAGACATCATAATACTTCATCCCCAAATAAATCAGTTTGTGTTTTCTGAGAATAAGGGCATTCTCTTTGTTGGCTACAATACCATTATCACACCTAAGAAAATTATGAATTATTTCCTAATATTATTTGCCATATGCCCCCTTTTTATTTACTCCTTTGTTTGTGTTGATGCTGTCTGCCTTGCTTCACTGTGTTATCCTTTGAGGACAGGAAATGTATTTTGTTCATCTTTTCTCTCTCACCTGCTCCCAGTACCCTACCCAAGGAGCATATACCTCCATATTTTATACTAGTAGGAGCTTAGTAAATATCTTTTAAATAAATTAATTTTAAAAGTCAACACTTACATATCATTCACCGTATCTGCTTATCCATTTGATCCTCACAAAATCCCATGAGGCAGATACACACTGGGAAACTGAGGCACATGAGAATTAAATAACTTGCCTGAGATCACATAGCTAGACGTTTAAACGCAGGCCACTCTTGGCATTTTTAACCATTGTCTGATCCCACCTCGGAATATATTCTTCAAAATAAATTCTATTATGTTTATATTTAAAGATTATATTTGTAACCATAGTAATGAGTAAAATAAATGCAAAGCTTGTTGGGTTCTCAAACTTTTATATGTCCGTGATAAAAATTTTTAAGTCTGGAAAAAGTTAGAAAAAAGTTTTTTTTTCCGTAAGTACAGTGAAATCCTTTCACAATTCTTCCCAGTCCAGAAAGCTCTTAAAATTGGGTTTTCCCTCTGGATAGTGCTTTTGACACTACACATTCATTTCCTCGCTTTTTTCCATCCTTTTCATGTTCATCCTGTTTCCTTCAAGGATTCTTTTCCATCTGACCTGGGCCAAGTCCTTAGAGGTTGAATTCCTTCCTGAGTACCTGTCTCTTTAACTCTTTTTTTTTTTTTTTTCTTTTTTAACCTCTTCAAAAGTTCAAAGTCGAGCAGGCCTGAGAGACAGAGGGTGCAATAATTATCATTTACTCTCTCCTTCTGGAAGCTGTCCATTCTTCTACACTTACATCTTTATCCTTCATCACTGGCTTCTGTCTTTTCTTTGAATTTCTACTTAACTTTCACTAGGTCCATATTTGAAAAGTGTAGTTGTGGCTTCTGGTTACAGTGGAGGTGATAAGAAACAAAAGTAAAAGTATCATGAGTATTTTCTTATAGTGACCTAATTGAATGATAACGACAAAAGTATTTTGTTTGATTGTCTCAGTATTTACTCTTTACATTGATACTGTCTTTCTGGTTGGTTCACAGCTTTGAGATTCTTAAAATTTTAAACTAAAAGCATTTTAATTCTGAAGATGTCTAATTATATGTACTCACCATCACTGCCTGTTATATTTCAGTATGTATATATGGATACATGGATATATTTAAACACCTATAGAAATAAAATCTGAGTATTACTGTCTAGCCATCATCTTTGCTTTGGCATCTCAACTTGTATCTTTCCCACCCTGGGAATTTGAAGTCTAATGTCACGTAAATTAATAAGAAGTAAAAATAAATCAATGGAGATTAAAACATTCAGCAATAAAGCACATTCGTCATTTCTGTGCTCATGACCATTTACACCACACAGGACACATCTCACGTAATCTAACCACCTTCCTGAAATCTACCTGCCCTATAAGGCATATGGCCATCGGAGACAGATGTGAGAATATGAGTCTTCATGCTACATTTCTCCAGTGTATTTTAAAAACATTAATGTAAAGACCTTTTCCAGTGCTACACCTTCTGATAGGATTATAGATACATAGAATTCATACTAACTGCTCTTGGACTACAATTTTGAAGGCAAGTATTGCAAGCAGGTAGGGGACTCATTTCTTTCAGTCCTATAACTGTTGGAATGCCATGTTGGATTTTACTGTCAGACTTGGCAGATCTTCTAACTTGGAAATTCCATTACCGAGTGTGGAGAGTTGGTGTCTTTCTCTGGCTTGGAGGTCAGTAGACCTGATTCTGGTTCTGATGACACGGTAGGAGAGTGGTGTGGTGACAAATGTGGGTTTTTAGGGCTACACTGCTTGGGTTTTGAAGTCTGGATCCATCCACAGCTCTTTGCTTCTCCAAGGCTCATTTTTCTTATTTAGCAAACAGGGATGATACGATACACCCCTTTTAAGTTGGCAAGTCGTTAAGTGCTGAATAAATGTTAGCTATGATGATGCTGATGAAGAAGAAGAATTAGTCCTATCACCTTGGGTGAGACATACAATTTTTATCTCTTTCAGCCATTGTTTCCTTGTAAAATGATGAGGGTTGACCATTACCTTTAAGTGGCCCTTTTCCTAAAAGTCTTTGATTCAAATATATCCACTTAACAGCCCCTTGCTGAGTCAATAAATCCACTTTGTTTATTTAAGTGATGTTTATAGAGAAAAGTTTCAACACCTCTGTGTGACTCTAAGGAAGGCCTGGGTTTAAACCTCAGTGTTGGGCCAAAGGCTCTGCAGGTTAAATCCCGTTGCAACATGCTGCAAAGGTTTATCCAAACTATTTTTGTTTTTCTACATTTTATAGTTTTGAGTAATCTAGCCATATAAATCCTTTTGTTCAACTCAAGTGTCAGTGGTAATGCTTTTCATCTTAAAGGGATTTACAGGCAATAGTCACGCGTGTCATAAAAATTATCTCTGAGATTCATTTGTGTTGTTCAGAAACTGGGCATGTTACCCAAGAAGGATTTAGGAGTTATACAGTCGTAGGATTTGATTGTATTCCCCCAGTATCCTGATTTTGGTGAAAGCCCTCTCAGGACTATATAAAACAGCATATATTTATATAAAAAACATGTAACAGGTCCTCATAAAATTACCAGGCCTGAATATAATACTGTTCTTATTCTTTTAAAATTTGCCATTATCCCTAAATCACTACTTCATGTGGGACTTGTAGCACCTGAGATCCTTGGAGTTCCAAGTGCCATATGGTTTCACCTTTTGGAAACAAAGTAGGGTATTAAGGCTTATTAAGTGTGAGTAACATTTTCTATGTGTTTGGCACAAGCTGATGAATTTCTGATTTACAGTAGAGTCCATATTTCCATTGGTTCTTTTCTCTTTTTTTATTTTCATGTAGCCCAGTTTCTCTGAAATTGTTTAAATAACAATCCTGCAAGGAATTTTGTTTGCCTGCATCTCCCATTAGCAGGGGGAGCAGGTGCACTCACTTTCAGGGACCGAGTGGGTCCTAACCCTCAGTAGGTCTCTTCCCTTTGGGAACCAGTCTGATGCCCAGGTTAGTGCTGGCAGATGGCAGTCAGAAGTTACAGCTTAATGACTGAATGAAGACCAACTAATGATGTCTTGGTGTTTTTCTTTTTTAAAAAGAGGTAGGATATAACCAATGGGTAAACATAAATTCTGAGTTCTAAAAGTATGTGCCCAGATCTGCACATGAAAATTCTTTAGAGCGTCCTTAAAACTTTTTCGCTTTAAAAATTCATGTATATGTCTAACACTTCAATGGTTGTTTCTCTCATAGTCATCACAGCAGTGTCAGCAGTAACAGTAACTTCAGTGATCAAAGCTGCCACTTGTCGAGTACCTACCACGAGTTAAGCGCTGTACGTGGCTTGTGAATTTACTATTCAGCCTAACCTAGCAGTTAACAGGTGGGGGTCAGGTAGTTAGCTGCTTGAGCTTGAATCTGTGTTTGAGCATTTACTACCTGGTGACCGTGGGCAAGTCATCTTAAATTCTCTGTGCCTGATTTCCCGCATCTGTAGACTGAGGATTAGGACCAGCCTGTGAAGTTGCTACAAGGATTAACTGAGTATACAGTGGGTAGAACCATGCCTGGCATGGAGTAAGTAAGGGATTAATAGCAATGGCACTCCTTAATCCTCAGAGCAGCTGTACAAGGTAGACCCTGAGGCTCTGAGGTCCTGGTGGGCCCAGGATATATGCACAGGTGTGTCTGATTCTGGAGTCCATGTTCTCCCTGCTGTACTGGTATCTCCTCTGGTCTGGTTCTACCTTGTGTAACAGCTATAGCGTTGGGTGCATGTCCACTCTTCCTCATGGGGCTCTCGGCTTGTTGAGCGCAGTAATGCTAAACTTTTTTGTAGTCCTTAGCGCACTTTGTGCTTAAGCACCTATGAGCCATTTGTTGAGTGCATGAATGAGCAAACATGGAAACTATAGCAATACTGTCATTTCATACGGGAGGAAACTGTAGCCAAGATGGCTGAACCAGTGTTCAGTAATGTAACCAGGTGACTCTCATTGGTTAGACTCATTGTGAACTTAGTAATGCCAGTAGTGAGGGGAGCTCAGATCTCATCCGGTTGCTTTCAGTGTCCCGTTCATGCATGGTATAGGAGTGACCCAGAGACGTGAGCAGAGATCAGACACAGAATTTGGGGCTCCTCTTCTGCAGCTCTCTTCTCTCCCAGGACCCACCTTCACGCCTCATGGTGTGTCTATCCCAGTTGCCTTCCCAGGGTTGCTTGGGACGGAAAGAGCAGGTTTAATACTAGCATCTTGGCCTCCCCACCATCACAGCGGAGGCTGCTGAAGGGTGGGGCCCCCCAAACACGAGACTCACTGCATGCTGGCTGCTGCCTCCATGGTTTGACTCTCCTCCCAAATCTGCCTGCTTTTGTTCACTTTCCAGAAACTTGAGGTTATTGGTTTTTTTTTTGGTTTATTTTTGGTCTGGAATTTTCAGATGTTATTCGTGGAACAATCTGTTGGTTAAAAGCTTATTTTTCTGTACCAGTAGCAGAGTGTCCACACAATTGTTCTAAAAGCAACACAGATCCTTTACAAGCGAAATACACATATCCTAGAAGTAAATATAATTTTTAGTTTTCCCTGCAGCAGAATTTATCTCCTTATACATACCCCTCTTTAGACCACAACAATTGGAGGCAGCTAGAGTGAAATTTGTGTCTGATTTGGACCAAAATACCAGGAGATGCAGGCCTGGGTCCCAGTCTTCGCTATTCAGATCTAAGCTCTGACTCCTAGAAGCATCTTAAAGTAGGACTCACACAGAGACCCAGGCCTGGGAGACACTGAACAAACGTAAATCTGTGAAAGGAAAAGAATGCTCGCCAATTACTTTAGCATGTGTAGTTTTGGTGAAATAACCCTTTCTTTGACTTGGTTTTTCCAACCAATTTCTCATCTCATGTGACCTAATATCATATCTATAAAAGGCTGCTGAAGATAGATACTTAACGGCTGCTCCTTACTTAATACAGTTCACTGCCCTTCTTTTCAATTGCCCCAATTATATTCGATTGCGATTGCAATTTATACAAAGAATTTGTCCTTTTTAGAGTCCCTTCCTCACTTTCAACTAAGAGCCTGCACTTAGCAGTTCTCTGGTCACTGTGAAGCAGGACATCACATGCGGTCATTGTCCACTATCCCTGCACTTGACCGCGACCCTCTTTTCAGTTACAGCCTCGGGCTTGAAACAGCACTCTGAGTATATAAAATATATTCAGTCGCTAGCATATATATTTAGAGGGTGCCAAAAAAAATGTATACACATTTTAAGAAAGGAAAAAACTCTTATTAAAATTACGCTGATGGTAACCACTTTGAGCACCTCTGGTCAAACGTGACTTGTATTCATCTTTTGTTATCGGTTTATATTGAGTATTACAATTTTAATACAGTTTTTTCCTTTCTTAAAATATGTATACTTTTTTTGGCACCCTCGGTATAGATTTATCATTTCCCCCTAGTCATCAAAGAAATCTATGCTCAGATGAGCTCAAAGGAAAAAAATACCCATAATTCCAACTCCAAGAGAGATCACCTTAAATGTTAGGTGAACCTCTTTGAAGTGTCTTTTTAAATGCACTTTTTAGAAAACCAAAATTAGGCATTCTCTTTTGTAATGCGCTTCTCAAAGTGAACAATGCGTTCCAATTATTCTCCTGTATTGTTAATTATTTTTCTGAAGAATTGTTATTAATAGCTGTATGCTATTCCATCATATGAATGAGGCATGATGACTTAGTAAAAGACTGAGTCATTCACATACCATCACCTGCCTGTGGCAGTTACTGTGCTTGTCACAAGGGATCTAGGAGTGAACAGGCCGATGTGGCTGTGGCCTCATGGGTCTTAAGGAATAGTGGGCATGAGAGACGCCATGATCAGTGATACGGCAGGGCTCTACTGGGGTGACCGGGTCGTTGAGAAGAGGTACCCCTCACCCACACTGCGGGCTGGAAGGAAAGTCAGCAAGTGTTCCTAGAGAAGAGATGCTTGAACTGAGACCGGAAGGAGAAGCAGCACCAAGATGAGTAAGTTACGACCATGCGCAGGCAGAGAGCAGTCACCCAGGAAGGGAGAACCAATAGCATGTGTGAAGGCAAGAGAGAGAAGAAGTTAACAGAGCTGTAACGCAGATTGTGATGGAGGGAACATACAGGCTAGAGATAGAAGAAGGAGCCAACTCCCACAGGCCTTTCAACAATGAACAGTTGGAGCAGGGGAAGGGCAGAACTTTAGCGTCTGGGAGAAATTACTGTGGCTAATGGGGGAAGAATGGATTGGAGGAGGGTACGAGTCAGAGAAACTGTTAGGACTCTTGTTACAGTACTTTGGGTGAGCTCTACTGGGGGAATGAATCCAGGTGGTGACGATGGAGATAGAGAGAAGTGGACAGATTGGCTGTAAGAGGAGGAGAAGGTCCACGGAGGACAAGCCATCCTTCAGAAAGTTTTAGGCAACCTCATGTCTGGGGGTGAGCAACTCTGAGAGGGGAGGATGAGAAGTTGGATTTGGGACATGAATTTAATGACTCCATAGAATATTCAGAGGAGACGTTGAATAGACAATGGAATAAATGAACCTGAAGCGTGGGAGAGAGAACTAGGCTGGAGAGGTGGATTTGAGAGACTCCCATATACAGATCCTAATTTTAGCCGTGGGCATGTGTGAGGCCAACCCAGGAAAAAACATAATGTGGGAAAGAAGAGAGGCCAGGACAAAATGAGGGATGACAAGTTTTAAGGATTGCTGAGGAAATGGTTTCTGTAAAGGGGACATCTAGGTTTGTCTTTTTTCATTCTTTTTCTTTTTTCACTTTTTTTTTAAATCATGCTGCAGAGAACATTTTGTAATTATATATATATATATATATATATATATATATATATATATATATATATATATTTAATTTATTGGGGTGACAATTGTTAGTATGTAATTATATTTTTTATGCATTTGTTCATCTATTTCCTCAGGACAGACTCCTAGAACTAGAACTACTGGTTTAAAGGACTTACAAGTTGTATGTAACTTTTATAATTCTGGAAATCCTGGGGTACATTTGCAGAGGTAAGACCCAGCTGAAGAAATCCCAAGCAATTAGGAAAAAACCCAACATCTCATTTTCTACTTGAAGTCTGAGAATTTCAAAAGGGTGTAAATTATATCTAGTTGATGGACACACTTGTGAAAGGCTCTTTCTTTTGGTCCTATCCCTTTCCTCAGAGTTTCTATTTTTTTCCCCCTTACTCTTATCATCCACGTATTTATTTTCTAATTTATTTATTTATTTTGTATCAGGAGGCTTGACTAGGCTAATGTGGCTGCCTTTTGTTTTTCATTCAAGATGACTTTTATGGCATCTCTGCATCCATTAAAAATCTTGATTTTTAGGAAACAGACAACCCAACTCAAATAGGTTAACAAGAAAAAAAGGGGGGAGGGGGTGTACTGGCTCCTGTAAGAAATACACAGGATGAACTCAGGCTTGGCTTGATCTAGGGACTCAAATGTCACCCAGCAGCCTTCTCTCCGCCTTCCTGTGTTGGCTCCATTTTCAGGATGGCTGGGACAGAGTTTTTCTTCTCCCAACAAATCAAAAGCCATGGGGCCGACTTGGATCGTTCGGAACTGAGACATTTGTCCACCACTGAACCGCTCATTGTGGCCATTGTATGGAATGCTTTAACTAGCGAGGCCTCAGACACAAGGTCAGCCTTGGAGCTGACAGATGGCGTCAATTCCATCCAAAGTATAAGGTCTGAGTAAAAAGGCATGTTGGTTTCCAGAGGAAAATCAGTTGTACGTAGTTGTCAAAAGAAAGGACAATGGAATTTGGGGGCCCAAAATAGTAAATGAATAGTGTAGCAGTGGAGTGTAATTATACTGGGCACAAAGATATTGTGTTGGTTGGAGACTAAAGACAGTTATGAAATTTTAATAATAGTTTATGCATTTTCTTCCTCAGGACCAAATAAAAGAAACTCTGTGGCTATCAGTCGAGAAAAAACCAAAACACCAAAGAAACCAAAACTGTGTAAAGGAAAGGTGTATTCTCCTTAGAAATTCCTGATGGCAGGCCACACACAAGGCCAATTAAGTTAGCATCTCGAGGTGGGAACCAGGCATTAAATTTTTTAAAGCTTTCCAGGTGGTTCCAGCATGCAGCCAGGGTTGAGAACCACTGTGCTTGAAGAACACAGCGCTCTCTCAGGGATCGATTCCATAGAGCTGACCAAGAAAGTTTCTGTGAAGTAGTTATTGCCAATAGAAGCTTTGACCTCCACAAGAAAGGGGCAAATGGCCCTGTTCCCTGGGAGGTCTCAATATTTATATGGAAGTGGAAACTGCATTGTGCTCGGCGTTTCCACACGTCAGCATATTTAAAATCCCTGAAAATGAGGTTGTTGTTGTTTTGAATGCAGTTGAAGAAACGGAGGCATAGAATTCCAGTCATTGGGGAGGGACAGATCTGTGTTGAATTTCACTTCTGTCAATTATCATTTGTCAAGTTACTTAACCGGTTCATGATATGCCAAAGATAATGCCCGTCTCAGGGGATTGTAGGCTCATATATCTCAGGTCCTCTGTACTTCCGTCATCCTTCCATTTCCCATTTCTTAGTTCATATTTTCTCCAGACTCAGAATTTTCACAATGAGTTGAAACATTCAGATCTTTCTTATATGCATAAGGCAATCCTCCAACGATCTCACAGGGCACATTTTTTTGTTGTTTGTGTCAGAGGGACCAGTTATGTGGTTTGCCCGAGATTTCCAGCCTCTTGGACTCCCAGGTCCCAGCGGTGTCTGGACTCCTACGGTAGCTTTCTGACATCCTTTCTGAGTCACTCTTGTCCCCTGCAGTCTGTTTCCCACCCAGGAGCTAACGTGATCCTTATAAAATGTAGACCCCTATGTTTTCATTCCCTGACTCTCAAACCTCGGGTGATTTCCCACCCAAGTGTGGTACAGGGCCAACAGATCCCTGGTTACCTCTGCAGCCTCACCTCTTCCTATTCTCTGCTTTTCCCTCCTTCAGGCCACTGGCCTCTTTTTCTTCACTGGTCTTCAAACATAAGACAGACTTGGGAATTGTCCTCCAGGGGGCGCCACTCACTTCAGAACACAGTGCTGTGTACTTGGGGCAATTGGACCTGATCGTCCCTTTGCTGGAAACCTTCTTCCTCCAGACTTGAATGTGGCTCTCCCCCTCATGTCATGACTATATATGTCATGACTATTTATTCATGTCAAGACAGTTTCCATTATTCTCTGCCTGTTACCTGCTTCAGTAGCATGTAGCACTAGTTGATGATATCTGTTTACTTATCTTTCTATTGTGTTTTCCTCACTAGAATCCTCACTAAGGTCTTGAAGCAGTCCCTGGTACATGGTTAGTCTGTATTACTATAGGTTAGATAAATGAATGCCCAAAGGCAAACACAGAACTTTCTGACTAAACCTCTAAATTTCCATTGTTAGGAACCAATTATTTTTGCTCAGATAATTCATCTACTTTAAATAAGTTTTATCTCTTCTGATTTTTATCTATTTAGTCTAAACTGGGGAAAAGTTGATTTAATATTCCTCTGACTATTTCCTAGTTATTTTTCATGTTCCTGTCTTAGATCTAAATTTGTCTTTTTGTTCTGCTAAAGAGAAAGCCCTTCAGGTGGTTTTTACTGTCTCAAATGGATTTTCTTAAAAAATTAAAAGTCACATTTGAAATGCAATTGTCTTGGGTCTTTTACATCTGATAGTTTTGTAATTGCATTTGCTAGATAGTCCCCCTTCTCCTCTTTATCTTGCATAACTGTCTGCTTTCTTAGAAACAGAACAAATGTGGTCCCAATTAAGTTTTCCATAAACATTGGCCAAAACCTCTCCTCTGATCCTAATGTCATTTCTCTTCCTTGTCTATCCAACGACAGCTCGGGCTTCTTTGAGACCCAGTGCAAAACCCAGCTGTCCCAGGAGGTTTTTCTGGCCTGCACCACCCCACTAACAATCCTTCCTTCCTTCGTTTGAATCATCGCTGCCTTTAGCCTGTGCCACACACACACTGATCCCAGGCTGACAGCCTGGGCCAGACCCTCCGACCTCACACCATGCTGAAATCATTCCAAAAGTGTTCGCAGAAAGCCAAAATGGCCTCAGGTTGTGTTCCCTTGTCATTGCAGACATGTCCTTCTGCTCCCTTCTGTTAAAGAATAAGCCCTTTGAGAATCAAGATTCTGCCTTCTCTTTGCTTTCCTTTGCTGCTCATCAAGGCACTTAGATGAACTAAATTTTCTACCGTTGTCCTGATTCAGTGATTATTCATTTATATATCTGGAATCAAAACAGCTGGTGACTAATATTCTTCCTCTTCATATTCCCTCATCGTAACTCCTAAAACCTCTTACATATTTATCAATCTACTTTTACTAACTATCCTATTGCGTAACAAATCTGTTAGAACATGTCCCCTGCCACTCATATCTGTTCACTTATTCCACACATATTTATGGAGTGGCCACTCTGCTGGGTGCCGAGGCTCCAGGGTGAGAGGAACCCACATGGCTCCTCCTCCTGGAAGCCTACCGTCTTGTTGGGGGGCAGGGGGAGATAGTTATAGACAGGTAAACCAATGCACAACTATGCCATTACAGATTGAGGAAAGTGCAATGAAGGTGGTAAGCAGGGTACTGTGATGCACAATAAGCAAGGGAGGTACCGCTAGAATGGGGTGGTCAGGGAAGGCCTGTCTGTGTAACATTGAAGCAGAGAACTGAAACATAAGAAGCAGCCCACTGCATGAGCAGGTAGGAACAGGAACTTCCCAGCAGGGAATGGCTTGTCATTTCTGGGAACTTGTCATTTCTGGAGGCCAGTGGGGCCAGTTCCTAGAGAAAGACAGGTCAGAGTGACCAGCTAAGTCCAAGGCCCCGGGACTTGTGGCCCATGGAAGGGAGGTCAAATTTTATTCCACGAGTGAGTAGAAGTGATGGTAATATTTATATTTTAAGAAAACTGTTCTCATTGCTGTTTGGGAAATTGGTTGTAGAGATAAAGTAGAACAGGGAATCTCATCAGAGGAAACTATTGTAATAAGGGGAGAAATAATTGTGGCTTTGACTAGAATGGTAGCAGAGGTGATGAAACAAAATGTTCGAGTTCACAAAGTGTTCTTGGAGATAGAATCTGTTTGGAGATAGAATCCGCTGATTGGTTAGAGGGGTGCGGGGTTAAGGGAGAGGAAGCAATCAGGTACGATTTCCAAGTTTCTGGCTTGAAACATTTTACAAGACAATGAAATCACGAGCTAAGTTTTAAGTGTCCACACTCATCATTTCCTCTATATAAACAGTCTACACAGTCAGCAAAGATGCCAGTATAACTATATTCCACATTTAACCCTTATTGATCTTGAAGAATCTTCTGACATCTTGATAGCATTCTAGATAGAGTGACTTCATTGTCTTGCAATTTAAAATCTTCCAGAAATGTTTCCTTTTGGTCCTAAATATCTGATTTCCATCATGTATATATCTCAAGGGTGTTGATTTCACTTTTATTTACAGAATAAATGTTCAGCAGGTATATTCATATAAATATTGGTTCAAATACAAACTTTGAAGCAGCAGGAACTAAGTAAGTTACAGTTCTTTGCGTTAGCCCCTCATTCCTTAGTAGATTTCTTTTGTAGTTCCGTTTTATTTTCCATTTTAACCCTTTAATCTTTCACCCTTTTCTAAATTTCCCCTTATTGCAATGAGGTTTTTTGTTTTTCTGTTTGTTTGTTTTTTTCCCCTTAAATCTCTTGACTGCTGGCATTATTTCCATGTGTTTGAGTTTCTCTCTGGAGCAATTGTGTTTTCTTTCCAGTATTTGTACCACCTGAAATATATTCCAAACAAGAAATATCACTACCTTAATTATTCTCTCTGCATCTTTTGGTTAACATTACCAAATAGTTTTTTTTTTTTAATTTTCTACCTTTCTTGTGGGATTATAAATTCAAATACATTTGCTCATTAGTTTACAATTAAAACTACATATTGTTTCTCCAGTGTGGTTATTAATCTTTTAGTCACTTCAGAAGCACTATTGTTATTATTTTTATTATTTATGTTACAGTATTCCACAAAGCAGTATTCCAGTTGTTCTCCTATATTGAGCCCTTCATGTTTTAGGGTTTGAATGTGTCCGTGGTTGTGGTTGAATCCAAGAATGTTAAACTTTGTTTTTCAATCCTTTTGCCTTTGCTGCCATAGTTAATTTGTTTGCATCTTTTGCAAGAGGCATTTTCAAAAACATTTACCTTGTGATCATTATTGATAGATTGACCAGTCAAATGAACTTTCTAGACTGCCCATAACCAATCCAAAAGCAACAAATATTTTTTCCTCTCAGACTGTACACCTCTCCTGGAACTAGCCCCACTTCACCGTTTTTTGCCCCCCTTTTCTATAGCCAATGTAAATTCTTTAAAAATAACTGACATTATCCTGAACTCACAAAGGGCCCTGTCACTCCCAGGACATCAGATCTGTTTGTCTTCCCCATCACGCCCTGCTGCTGGTGGTTTAGACTATATGGCCCAGGACCTGGTCCTTTTTCTGGCTAGCATATGGCTCAATAAACCCTTTCTTTTGCAAAAACTTCTGGCCTTGAAGGTTATTTTTTTAACATGCGGTACACTAATGTTCTCTGAAAATATAAGATATCATTTGCATTCTCATCTTGTTCTTATATTTTTCTTGAATTGGTAAGAAAAGGGAAATTTTAATAATAAAATGAAGGATTTCTGATTCAACAATAGTGAACCTTTTTGATATTCAAGTCAGCCAACATTTATTAATCACCTCTTTAGTTAAATTTTCTTTAGTATGTAATCAATAACTCTTTAAAAGTCTTTTTCATAAGCAAAGCATAACAAAAGTCTGTCTCTGACCTATATTCCCACTTAGATATAATTGTGTATCTCCTATTGCACTGTGTCAGTTAGCTTTTGCTGCATAACAAACAACCCCCAAACTTAGTAGTTAAAATAACCACCATTTATTTAGTTCGTGATCCTTGTAGGTTTGCAATTTGGGCTGGATTCAGCTGGCTACTGGGCAGATTGATTGGTGGGTGGCTGGCTGGCCAGGATGGCCTCAGCTGGGCTAGCTGACTTTGCTTCATGTGGTCTCTCACCTTCTACAGGCTAGCCTGGGCTTGTTTGCATAGCTTCAAGGCAGGATTCAGTGACTTTTTTTTTTGACTACCTCCTTTTTGACATTCTCTCTTTCATTGTTTTCGGTGATAGCTTTCTCTCCTGGTTTCCCTTCTACCTTTCTTAAAATGTATTCATTCATTTATCTCTCCATCCATTCATCTGTCCACCTGTCCATCTGTCTCTCACCAGATGCCTACCAGTTTCCAGACTCTGTGTCAGGCAACAGGGGTAAAAAAGACAAAAAAAGCTATATTCCCTGATCTTGAGGAAATCAGAGACCAGTTACAGAGGAGCCCAACAGTGTGTGGCAGGTGCTACAAGAGAAATCCACAGGCAGCTGCAGACCACAGACGAGGGGTCTCTCAGTGAGACATGCTCTCCGCTGCCTCTTTGTCCTTTTGCTCCTAACTGTTATAGCTGTCTAGAGTTGCAGCCTTGAAATTTCTTCTTCCTCTGTTCATTTGCCTCAAGTGTTAGCATCTATACCTATGAATTCAATTCCCATGCATATGCATATGACTCCCAGTCATTGTTCTCTAGTTCATATCTCTGTCCTGAGCCCGAGAGCTATATAGTCAGCTGACTGTGGAAACACCAAAGCACCTCAGTTGAAAATGCACTAAACTGAACTCATAATCTTCCCCTGGGAATCTCCTCCAGTATTTCCCATTGCAATGGGCAACATTGTACCCCAACTCTGGAAACCTGGGAATCACATAGCTGTTTCTTATTGAGCACTTAACTATTTGCCAGTCACTGTGCCAAATGCTTGCCATGGACTTTCACATTTAAGCTTTATAAAAACCATATGTGTAGGCATTACTGTCCCCATTTAATGAATGCAGAAAGCGATCAGGGAGAGGAAGTACTTTCCTAAGGTCCCACAGTTTAGTGGGCAGAGATACCAGTTCCCTTTGGATCCAAAGCCTGCACTTTACATTATGTCATAATAAGAAGCCACATATTCAGGGCTGACAGATATATTTTATGTTCCAGAGAAATGATTTATCAACATTTTAAAATAGGAAGGGTTCAAACAAGAATCAGGATTTCAGATGTTTCTTGAAAATTCAGAAGATCTGGTAACTGGCCCCTCATTCAGAATGGCGGCAGTTGGCGGCAGGTGACTGGCAGCCACACCCTTTGGAAGGAGCACAGTGCCACAGTCCCTGCCACTCCCTGTTGTCTTATAACTGGGCCACTTCCCTCATCAGCATTACCTGCCTGACTCCTGCTGGCATTTGAATATTTGAGTCCTGTTGCATTGTGTCCCTAGGTTTTTTCCTCCTTTTCATTCTTCCACCATCCAGTTGGTCCCTGACTGACAGTGTTACTGGTAAAATCATTGACCAATCTGTCTCACATTCTTTATCCCTACTTCTACAAATTGGTCCCCTTAACTTCTCACCTCAGTTACTCTAGTAAAGACCTGGTTTCTTGCTTCCAGTCTCACCCTCCTCTAATTCATTTTCCACATTGCTTACAATTAGGGATATTAGAAAGATGACAAGTAGGTGATATCCAGCAACCTCAGAATGAAATGTGAGCTCCTTAGTGTGGTATATAAGATCTTTCATGATCTGGCCTCTGACCAGTACGCTCATTTATGTTCTCTGTGCACACTCCTCTTGGTTTTATTGGAGTATCGGCTCTGCCCAAAGTCATGGCCCTGCACATCTTGCATTTTTATCCATTTTTCTTTCTACTTGGAATATTATATGCGGATTATTAATATTTGTAACTGAGTATATTAACATGAATCTAGAGTGATTGCCTGGCTAACATTTGGTTTTCCTTTTATTTTGGCTTGATTGGGAACTCTCCTATTTTGTCTTTCACTAAGATTCAAACAATAGAAGCATAAGTGCTGGTTATGTTTACACATCATGACATCTTAATTGATCTCTTATTCACGTCTAATCAGTGTAGTAGATACTTCTATGTAGTAAGAGCTTGGGTTTTGTGTCCCAGCTGTGCTATCTACTAGTTAGGTAGACTTGAACAGGCTACTTCGTATTTCTGTGTCTCCATTGTCTCATCTGTACTGTAAGGCCACTAATAGTCCTTACGTCATATAATTACAGTGAGTTTAAAGGACATAATGCAAATCAAGGCCTAGAACCATCTGCAGCACATCAGCCCCCAGTGGATGTCAGCTGTTTCTGTTACTATTACTGTTTTTATTTCATTCATTCATTCATTCATTCAGCATTGGATTGGGAGCTGTTTTAGGAATTGTGGTATATATCTTTTTAGAATTCACAACAACTTTTTGAAGAAAATAGTTTCAGCCTTGTTTTCGGGGTGAGGCAGTAGAAGATTTGAGAGGTCAGGACTTTCCTGGGTCGCTGAGTTTGTCATATGGTAATAATGGTATGTTTAAGTATCTCCTTTTCAATCAGAGTGAAATGGAATACATCTCAAGAAGGATAGAATTATATTCCACTCTAGGCTGTGAAGGGACTTTTTGGAAAATTTAAGTGTTATTAAAACAGATTGTGTGGTACATTTTCAGTATGATTTTTGAAATTTATAAACTACCAGAAACTTTACAAAATGTTGAATAACATTGGATTTTTAAAAATTTTCTATTTCTGTGCAGAAAAAGACCAAGTTGATTATGCCAATTTATGAATGATGCTTCAGATAGATAAGTCTGGGAACTATTTTTGTTTGTTTTCTATCCTCATTCTGTCCTTAACAATAGCAACAAAACCTGCCAGTACTTCTAGTTCTGTGTGAAGATGGGTAAATACAACTTAAATGTAATAAGAAAAATGAAATAGGTCATCAGAATAAAAACTGTAGTTGGGTAAAATTATTTAACTTTTGTTTCTCAAGTTTGAATAATCTTCATTTAATTTTCAACCTGCTCTGCAAATATTCAAATAAGAATAGATTTTACCCAAAGCATTGTTAAACACCTACATGGACTCACAGAACCACACATATAGGTATGTATTATTTTTTAAATTGGGAAATACTGAAACACACACACAAAACAAAATAAAAATTACCTAGGCAATCAACACATTTAAAATTAAACAATTTTAAAGCTTTATAGAGGTATAATTTACAAATCATAAATTTCATTCATTTTAAAAGGACAGTTCAATGCATTTTAGTAAATCTACAGAATTGTGCAATCATCACATTACATCAACCCCAAAAGACTCATCATGGCCATTTGAAGTCAATCCTTCTTCCCACTCCAGCCCCAGGCTACCACTAATTGACTTTCTATATCTATAGATTTGCTTTTTCTGGGCATTTCTTGTAAATGTACGTACACAATATGTGTTGTTTTGTAGCTGGCTTCTTTCACTTTAGCATCATGTTTTGAAGTTCCTTTATGTCGTGGCATGTGTCAGAACTTGGTTCATTTTCATCGCCAAATAGTATCCTCTTGTATGGATAATACCACAGTTGGCTATCTATTATAATAACCAGCTTAAAAAAGTATAGGAGTATGTTCAGGAAACTGCCAACAGTGGCTGCTTCTAGAGATGGACAAAGGAATGGCGGACAAAGGAATAAGGGTGGGAGGAAGATTTTTTATTGCTTACTATTTTATAGGGGCTTAATTTCTTAAATTCAGGATTATATCTATATCTATTGAAGCAAAGTAAGGCATATC
This sequence comes from Rhinolophus ferrumequinum, assembly GCF_004115265.2. Classification (NCBI taxonomy): domain Eukaryota; kingdom Metazoa; phylum Chordata; class Mammalia; order Chiroptera; family Rhinolophidae; genus Rhinolophus; species Rhinolophus ferrumequinum. The sequence continues at coordinate 8,467,583 of NC_046291.1, forward strand.
TAAACTCTGCAATATGTATAAAATAAGAGGTGAAAGCCTTTCACTGACCCCAGTCCTACCTTCCTGAAGGTAATCACCATTAATTTATTTTTGACATCTTTCTATCCTGTCCTCAGACACACACACGTACACATTTATGCATATACATATAGTTATGTCCCTGTGTGTACATCTCATCATATATTTTATATTAAGAAAAACGGAAGCACAGGACTTAATGTTTTAATCCCCTGGTTACCAAAACGGAGAAAACCTTACCTACCGAGTTGGGTTGTCTGTATTTGGAACCTACTAATGAATTAGCTGGCTAATCAATTCACAACGAAGACAAAACATTGCGGACCCAGTTTAATACTGATATGTAAACATGGTTTAATATTCTTACCTCTCCCCCTCTGTCTGTGTTTCCTGGCAGGATACTTCGGATCTGCTTGTGAAGAAAAGGTGGACCCATGTGCCTCATCGCCGTGCCAGAACAATGGCACCTGCTATGCGGACGGTGTGCGCTTCAGCTGCAGTTGCAGCGCAGGCTTCACAGGACCAACCTGTGCCCAGCTGGTGGACTTCTGCGCACTGAGCCCCTGCGCTCACGGCAGCTGCCGCAGCGTGGGTACCAGCTACAAATGCCTCTGTGAGCCAGGTTGGTACCCACCTCTACCGCACATCCTTTCCTCCCCAGGCGCACAGACTTCTCACTCTTCTTCTGTATCTGAGCCCGTGTTGACCCGCAAAATGTGTTTACTTGTACATGGAAGTGACTTCTCGTTGGCGACACACTTTCTCCTTAGACTTTCTCTTGGCAGGGTTTTGAAAATGCCCTTTCCCTTTTCATGAGCAGTTCACAGTCGTTGTAGAAAAATAAGAAAATACAAGTAAGCAAAATGAAGAAAATTGAAAAACAGGCCTACTCTTATCACAGCTTAATTATTTTTTAACAGTTTACTAAAGGCCATTTCACAGCTTTGACTATATTGCATATCTGTGAATACTGTGTTCTTAGGTTAATGGAATGTGTTTTTCCATTTTAATGCACAGACAAAGCAGAATGCAATCCATTCAGAATTTTATCATCTATTAAAATTACTCTTACTCCGCACACAGTGTTATAGGACCTGTGACTGCCTGTATAAATAAATGTTCAAAAGCTCCGTCAATTATTTTCCAAATTGCTTCTGCATTTCACTGGTGTGTGTGTGTGTGTGTGTGTGTGTGTGTGTGTGTATGTGTGTGTGTGTGTGTGTGTGTTTTGATACACAGAAGTCAGAGTGGTTACTAGTCAAAGTTTGTATCTGTACAACTTCCTGGTGTGGTCTGGAAAGCCTGCCTGTGGGCAGCTCTTTCTTTCCTCTCGTTCCCACAGAACCATCCTTGCACGAGCTCGCTCTTTAGAATGCTTCCCACACGTGTCACTGACCCATCAGCCAGTTCCCTGGTTTTGCTTGACTTCTGGTTCCGCTCAGGCAGTGCCCGGCTCATCGGTGCCTGCTCGCCAGAGCCCTGTGCCACCTGCAGACTCCACCTCTGGGGCTGAATCAGTCTTCCTTGCCCTGAGTTCCAGCAGTCAGCCACACTGTCACTTGCCTGGTCTTTAAAGCATTATAGGAATTATCCTTGTATGTCTCTCTCTCCCCCTTGGGGGTAGGAGGAAGTGTGTCTCGTTAGTAACTTTTGTATAATGATAACAACCCAAAGCCACCTGTTTGGTCAGCATTCATCTTTCTAGGTTTTTGAGCTGGGTACTCACAACTCTGGTGCTTTTAGTGCCTTCCCTGCAAGGTGGATATTGTTGAGGCACATTTACACTGAGGTTCAGTCAGTGCCTGTGTCCACACACCCAGTAGCGGGCGGAACCCAGATTCCAACCCAGGTGGTTCCACTGCCCTGAACGTTCAAGGGGCACATCTCATCCTCATGAATCAAATATGGAATTAGTGGGAAATGCAGGTAGGCATTGAAAGGGTGTTGGAAAGGCTTTTTCATCTAAACTTTATATATATATTTATTTATGTCAGGAAGTGGCTGATGCAATGAGACCTGGTAAGTTCAAACTCTGTAGTGCAAGCTGGCAGGCTGGGAACTCGGGCAGGGTTTCTAGGTTAGTTTTGCTCCCAAATTCCTTCTTTGGGAAACTTCAGTCTTGGCACTTATGGCCTTCAACTGAGTAGGTGGAACACACCCACACTTTGGAGGGTAATGGCTTTTACTCTAACTCTCCTGATTTAAATGTTAAATTTTTCTCATCTGGAAAATACCTTCAGAGCAATGTCTAGTCTCGTGTGTGACCAAATATTTGGGTACTGTGGCTTGGCCAAGTTGATACCACATGAAATTAACTATCATGGTAATAGTTTAGGGTTTTTTATACTTGGAGGTGAAGTTTCTCCACCATTTAGGGTTTTTTATACTTGGAGGTGAAGTTTCTCCACCTGTATGTATGACATGAGGAGTCTTTTCTGGGGTTAACCCGCCCTCTCCTGTTCCAGCCGTCGTGGACATGGGACTGGCTTACCTGTCTTGAGGCCGTTTTCTTCCACATGCACTGCAGCCGTGGAGCTGGCCATGCCGAGGAGGGAGGCCGTACAGCACTGTCCCTTTGCTGTCAGGAACCTGGGGCACTAAGGCCACTTGTGTTTGCAAATTAAACAAACTGCTGGGAGAACAAAGTCTTACATCATGACTGGCGAGCACGCTGCCCCCAGCGCTCTGCTCTGGGTGTCCTAACACACGGGTGACTCCCATGGCAGCCATCTGAAGCACAGTCATCTGTCAGCAACTTCCTCGATACTTTGTTACCCGTCTCCTGCATGTGGTGTTTCCTTCAGTGCAGCCTCACTGGAAGGAGAATCAAGTATCACACCCCCGGAAGGCAGCCTTGTTTTCTCCTCCCTTTCTCCTCTGACTTCCTGTCTTCATCATAGTAAATTTTTCCTTATATTCACTTGGTTTAGTTTTTTAATCTTTAAATGGAATGTAGTTATTCAAAGATAAATGTTGCTTAATATGCTTTGATATTATTGAAATACTCTTTAGTAATATCAAAAGAAGTTTTGAACAGGTGTGAGGCGGCTTCCCTGGTCCTCACTAGAAGACACTCTGCTGAGGTTTCTCTTTCCACACTGGGAGAGGTAGCCGAGGGCGGTAGAAGGAAGCTGCCTATGAGATCCCCACTTGTGACTGTCACTGTAGGAATTTGACAGGACATCTCTGGGCCTCAGTTTTTATTTTCATGAATAATGTCTTCGATGCTCGTCAGTTCAACTGCAGTTGGAATCACAGACCAGACCTGAAACAAGTTGTTGACCCTGCCCTTCTGTTGTGTGTGAGCGCATTCCCTGGGAGACGTGTAGGACGTTGTCTGGCATGGAGTACTAAGAGCTATTCCCCTTTCTTTCCATCCATGGAGGTTTTACCTCCCGCCTCGGAGGGGTGAAGTAGCTTCTGTTGAAATTTCACTTTTCCCTCCTGCTGTTCTCTGTTCAAACTTCATTCGTGTCCATTGGGAGCATTTAGCTTGGTAATAGCCAGTGTCCAGCCTCTAAGTAGCCTTGAGAAGCTGGAAGAAATGTATACCTTCATTTGCTAGGCCGTCTCTCGGAGTAGAATCTTGGAGTCCTCTCAGAGCTCTGTCATGGAACTTGGGATTAAATTGCTTTCAGAGGGGTTGCTTCCTCAGATCATTAGGTGACATTGTGTGAAATAAAAAAGGCATCTTAACATCTGGCAAGAATTTACATTTTAAGAGGTGAAAATGACAATTCTATGAATGTGAAATTTCCAGGCTTAATCTCTTGGAGCATGTAATTGCTTTACCACTAGTTTGCATAATAGAAGAATCTCATGAGAGTGGGTGAAATTGGGTGTCTGGCTGAAGAGCGCCAAGACGCATCATCCTGATAGAGAGCGAACAGATCCCACTTTACAAAATGGGAGCAGATTGAAATCATGTCAGGTTGATAATTAGTTCCCAGCTGACAAAATGCCGTTTGGGTGACTGCACATCAGATTGCCAGGTGCTTTATTTTTAAATCTCATTTTTAGCTTACCAGGCTAGGGATTTCTGATGGGATTTTAATATCAAATAATAAAATGTCAGCACTGAGTAAGCATGGAAACGTTATCTTTCAGTGACAATGTTAAGTGATAGGCCACACGTATTGTAAAAAAAATTGCAAATTGAGATCTCCTGAAGACTGGATGGAGAGTGTGAGAACGTGGAGCCCCACAAACATTGTGGGGAGCAGTACCACAGTGTGGGGAGTGGCCAGGGCATACCGGTGCCCTTGTAGGTGACAGCCACGTGTTTCATGTATTCTCAAAACTGGTGGTGTCTGGAGATGCCATTTGGATGGTGACCCGTGCTAGGGGGCATCCCTGGTGGGAAGGGAGATGATCTGCCTGAGTTCACCGGTCTTGGCCCCTGCCGGTTACACTTGAGTTATGACCCTGACCTTGTTTGTTCAATTGAACGAACCCTGCCATTCCAGAATGTGCCTTACGTTACTATTAAAAGAATTTAAAGGGAGTTTTTATATGGAAATACAAATACCAGTTTTCATTTTCATGAATGCTCATCGATTGTCACAAATTAGACCTGGGACACGTTGCCAACCACGTATCTGTGCTGATTCTTCTCCACTGGAGGGCTGGTAACGCAATGAGTTCATCCAGGCTATAAAAGAAAGGAAGTTTAGACTGTTTCCAAATGAAATATTTTTAAAAGGAAATTATATTTGTCAGAATTTTAGATACTGTTTTTATTTTTTATTTGTGTCTTTTTTTTCACTTATGCCTTACATGTGGGCTGCACTTCTGGTCTGTGTGGCCTACAGGACATAGCTCACTAGCATTGCTTCCATTGGTTAAACTCAGACTTGGCAATATCAGCACTCTGATAGTATCTACCAGAAACAGAATCTAAGAAAAGACTTACTGGTCGGGATTATAATAGCAATTCAATAGCTATAAAGAAAAAAAAATAAACCTGCAAAGAAATGAAGACATTTATCTTGCAAATGAATGCCAAATTGCATTTAGATTCTTGGATAGGCACAGTGGACAACTTTCATCTTTTATTAACCAGAAAACTTTATCAGCTTTCCTAGGATGAAGACAATTCTGATGTTTAACATGTTCTAGGAGGGTCCTGATCTTCACATCACATTTTTCTTGAGAGTTGAAGCTTGTATGGAATATACTGTCTCCTTTCCCCACATCCTAATCCTGTTATCATGCCTTTCCTTTGTTATATTCCAAAATATGATATCTGCCCTCGCCATCGGGATCCCAAATAGAATACTGTCTGCCGAGCTGCAGCTGTAGCAACTCTTTATAATCTGTACTCTACCTAAGCAGAGTTTAGATCTCTACATCGACGTCACGATGACACTAGGGACTGAGAAAGAGAAGAGCAGCCCCTGACTTTGGAAGCTTGTTAGACTTGGAGTTGTTAGGAGCCGAGCTGGCACTCACAGCTGGGCCACGGTGTCTGCTGCTGGACACGAGACATAAACAGTCACACAAAACACTGACATCAGACACGGTCACTTATAGGCCATGATGAAATGAGACAGACAGACCATTTCATAATTTTGTCAAAGTACAAATAAAAACAAGGTCACCATGTGACCCACAAAATAGCAAACATCCCCTTCTCTTGCAAGTAAATTGAGTGCCAGCTGCGTTTTTACCAATTCCAGCTCTAGTCTTGCTCTAGCCTGCCCTCCCTGTAGATACGATTTATTGAGACACTCAAGCATAGAATCACTCCTGCTTTCTGATGGCATCCACTGTAGAGTGAATCTTCCCCAAATCACCCAACCAGAGTTCAAATCCTAACATTAAGTCTCATCTAACACCCTCTTACTGCAACACCCCAGCATTCCCCATGGTGTGTGTTCTCCCCTGCTGTAATAAACCCAGCGTGTTCAACTACAGGTGTGTCCCAGTGGCCTTCAGTTGGAAGACATTGACAGGACTTAGTTGATTAAAATGCTCAAAATATTGGGGGTTCCAATTGATTGAAATTTTTCGTATTAACAATAGTTCAGTCAGAATTTCCAATGAGTTAGACGCCGAAGTATTGTTTAGATTTACATGTGGGGGAAGGGTGCTATGGTGTGAAAGTCCTAGGTGGGGGTAGAGTTGAGTGGAAGTTCAGAGAACAGTAGATCCCATTGGCCACAGGAGAAGATGCATTGGATACAGTGATGGGTAGTGAGGCCGAAAGTTCTTTTGCATTCGTGATGTAAGTGCACCGATCTGTGTTTGGGAAAGATGATTCTGATAGAATTAGACATTACAGTCAAGAAGAGATGATAAGACAGGAGATTATTCAGGCAGCTCAGGCAAGTGGAAGTGAGGGTTTGAACTTGTGGGAGTGGGGTGAAAAAGTATGGACCTGAAATCTATTTGTGGAGTGGAATCATCAAAGTTTGGTCGTCAGCTGAATGTAGGGGACAAAGGTGAGAATGGAGTCAGAGGTATCACTAAGGCTGTACCTTGGGTAACTCAGAGAAACAAAGAAATGTTCAAGAGGAGCCTTCTAGGCTTTGGGGTACAGCAGGCCAACCAAGTAGACGTGCCATTAAATCGTTGTTACTTGAGACTAGAACTAAGGAAAGAGGCTGAGACCAGGGAAGTAAGTATGGAGTTCCTGATGTATGGGTGCTAGAGAAAGTCAAGGGAACTCTTAGCACAAATGGGGCGAGAGTATGAAAAGAAATGGGGAAATTGGGGAGAGTGTTCTTGCATTGAGGTGGGAGCTGGAAGCAGCAACAGAAGAGGTTGGAGGAGGTGTCCCTGAGTTGGGACGGTCACTGGGAGAGAACAGTGCCATGGAGTTAGTGGCAGGGGAGGAGAGGAGATGCAGAGGGCACTGCCCAGGGTGGGAGTGGCAGCGCAGGCCAGGTGAAGAGCTGAGTCAGACTTGCCGGACCGCCAGATGCTGAGGGACCTGTCCTACTGGTGCCCACAGCTGCCTCCCTGACCATCCTTCATCTCCATTTTGTTCTGAATCTAATTTGGGGCGACACTCGGGGGGGGGATTTATGATATTCACCTTGTATAGGCTAGTGACCTGAGAGATTAATACAGGGGAGGAAGGACACTGGTAATGAGGGAGGGGCATTTGCTGGTACAGCGTATGGAATTTTTATGCGATTCCTGACATTAAAAATCTATTCACAAGGCTGCTTTTCTAACCTTGCGTTAAATGGCTAATCCATATGTATGAAAGTATTAATGAACTGGCCTTTAATTATAAGGGGTTTCTGCTCTCTCTGCTCCCACTGCTCCCAGCTTCCCCTTAAAATTTAAATCGTTCAGAACTCATTCTTGGCTGAACTATGGTTGAAAAGGTGTGAGATTTACCTGCTGGTGGTAAGCGTTAGCATAGTCTGTGAGGAAATCATTTTACATCGTCTTTCCTGGAATGAGAGTCAGAAATGGCAGCTGTCAACAGCTTCCATCACTAACCAGAGCTCCATTTCTGAGGATGGCACTGCCAACACCGAATTTCAGGAACTTCTCATGAAGCTCAAGACCATGGAGGTCAGAGGGGGACTTACTTAAAACTATCTTGTAACTAAGCCATTGATTGACTCTTATTTTCTTTTGTGGTTGGAAATTATTATGATGCGATCGCTAACATTTTTCAGCTTGCTGAGAATGTCTGCGAATCTGGAATTTAGAACTGAAATTTGGCATGCTTTGCCTCTCTTACCTGTGGACTCTGTGCCAAAACCTTGAAAAATATATTCTCTTACTTAACCCAGGTTATAGGATTTATGTTCTTTTACTTAAAGATGAGGAATCAGAGGCATTGAAGTTCTAAACAACAGGAGTGGAGGTGACAGAATCCCTCATTTAACGCAAATTTGCCTGACGGTAAATCTCTTGACAAATAGGCTAGACTTAGCAGAAGCCCAGTTGTAGCCCCCTAAGTTATGTGTGAACCTGGACCTCACTTATGTTTCAGCCAGTCTCAAGGGGGAAGCTTCTAGACTCCCCTCATCTCAGCACAGCTCCTGAGGTGGGTCTCTAAGGGGACACCTCAAAACCAGGTTTGCAAATGGCCTTGGTTGTGGTCCAATGAGTGGCTCTTGATCAATAGTTACTCACTTCCCAGCTTAGAGAAGCTCAGGTCTGACTTCCAAGGACATTGAACTGCTTGGAAGCAGGGTGGCCTCTTCTGCTTCTGTTTCGCCATAGCTCCAGCTGCTTCAGAATTGATGCTTATGATTTCATTTGACCGGGTGTCTGCTAGATGCACCCAATTAAAGAAACTTCCTATGACTCTTCCTATGACTCAAATGAGAAATGCAGACATAGCCACATGACAGATGTATCTCCCTTCCGCTTCTGAAGACATTTTTGATGGGCACTTCTCACTTCTAGGGGCCCCAGTGCCTAGTAGCAATTTGACTTCTTTTCTTACCATCTGAATCTCTGGAAGCCTCCTGCATTGATTATTGTATGTGATGGACTCCTTTAATGCCGTTTCTTTTCACTTGGCTCTGGTGATAGCCCTTGAAATATTCTTTCCGCTTCCTACTTGACTTGTTTTTTTAGTTCTCTGCCTTGAGATAGCTCTGAGGTCCCGCCCATTCAGTATCACTCCTTCCCACAAAACTGCTCAGTGTCAATGATTTGCTGCCATGTCAATGATGAAGCATCTCCTGGGCCTCAGAACCCCAGGGATGGAAACCCTATGACAATCTGCTGTTATAGGTGACATCTGAGATAGATTGTGACTGATGGTGACCTGTACCCTGAATCCCAGTTAGACAGCCAATAAGGAGATTTGTCTGCACGGTCTACTTTTCCTGCCCTCCTAGCCTTCAACGTACTTTAAATTCTTCATTGATTTGGATTTGTATAAAAACCTGGGGACAATGCCCTGCATGTCTTCCATTTTTAAAATTGCAGCCATTAATTTTCAATTTGAAAGCACACAATGAAAGTTGCTGCATGTACTGAGTGCTTTTACAAAATTGCTTCAGTTTTAATGAAGATTCAGAGCTCTTAGGTTTTCCTGAAGCAGAATGACACATGACCTCTCTCTTTTTTTTTATTTTTTATTCCAGGACATTGTCAACTCAAAGCACTTACTGATTTTGCAGAACAGCATGTCCTTTCCCATGTCACCAAGTGCTTCTTTATGCAGTGCCTCACTGCTCCATTTAAATCCCATTTGGCTTTATGGGGTTGCAGAGAGAGCTCCTTAGCTGTTTGGACTGAAGTCTAAATGATATGTTGATAATCACCAGGGTCATGTTTAATTTTTTCCTCTACCAGATGGTTTCGGATGGTACAGATCACAGAGTCCCAGGTCATTAGTAAAAGTGTTTCTTTTAGATTGGATAAGCCCAACTGAAACTACGTCTGGACTAAGTAATATGTAACGCCTGGTGGTATGATTTTGGGATGGCTAGCCTTTATTCACCACCCCCTGAAAATATCTTTCCTTCCAGTTCTCTGATGCCCAAAATTTTATGTCTGTGGTTTTAATTCCTTAAATTAGGCATTGTCCGTGGTAATTAAACCTTTGTATCAGTTAGTTACTGCTGTGTAACAAACCACTCCAAAACTTAGTGGCTTAATACAACCATTTATTGCTTATAATTCCTTGGTTAATAATTTGGGCAGGGATTAGCTGGGCTGTCTCTTCTCTGCTCCATGTGATGTTGGGTGTACTCACTTATGCTTTTGTGGTCATCTGGCAAGTTAGCTGGGTACTGGGTGGTCCTGAATGATCTTGTTCACGTGACGTGGCTGGCAGTTGGCTGGAGTGGTGGGGGCAATTGGGCCACATACCATCATCCAGCCGACCAGTCTGGACTTCTTCACATGGAAGTTGGGTTCCAAAAGCAATGAGAAGAGAAGGATCAATGCACAAACAGTTTTTAAAGATTCTTCTTCTGTTATGTTTGCTTATGTCTCATTGGCATAAGCAAGTCATAGGGCTAAGCCCATGGACTACATTTCTTGATATGTAGGAAGAGCTACAAAGAATTTGTGGCTGTTTTTTTCCCCCCAATCTACCACAATTTTCAAACTAAAACACACACACAGAAACATACACACAGACACACACACACACACACACACACACACACACACACAGAGATGGAAAATTGAAAAGTAAAAACAATGTGTAGGCATGTATTACTTGAGGGAAAAGAGATAAGGCCCCACAGTACTTGCCTACTCGAGTGATAAAGAATATCTAGGAGATAACTTCTTTCCTTACTTCACAATTCTGTACAGATTGAGCCTCGTTTCTGCTTTATTTCAAGGAAATTTAATTTTCCACTTTAGATGATTAACATACATAGTCTACTAGGACCTTAAGTCACCAAACAAAATACACACTTTTGATTGTCCAATATGTTATGACCTTTTAAGTGAATAAAATTCTTATTTTTAGGCATCTTTAATATTCATTTAGTAGAGGCAGTGGGAACAGAATTCAGGATTTACTCAAGTAATTGAGTTCTGACTCCAATTTATTTGCATTTTGAAATTTTCTTTATAATCCAGTTGCCTCAAGATACAGGCCTGTTGGTTAATTTTAGCTTTAGCTGAAGTCCTGACTGAAGTCCCGAATTAGCTTCAGCCCTTATGAGTTTAAAGCCCTTAGGGATGGTTGCCAAGTGGGAGATGTATGCTTCTAAAAATGTTCCTGAATGACTATGAGAAATTTTCTTGGTGGTTAACAATCTTTAGGGTTCAGCATATTTACTTGAGAATGGCAATGACTAACAGGGAGCTTAGAGGACTACACTTTTGCATTGTGCTTTTGAATGTCCCCAGTGATATGAGAGTGAAAGTAAATATTTCCAGGGGGGAGAAAAATCTATGGTTTGCATTGTATATTCCATGCACCAGAATTTTCTGGAAAAATCTCAATCCCAACCACACCAATACTTTGGTACCGACTATATATATCCATGAGGCTGCCTTTTATTACTAGAAACAGCACCACCTTGTCAGATCATGTTTCCCAGTTGTTGGTTTGTAAAAATTATTAGTATAGATTGTCTACCATTTTCTTTTTTTCTGAAAATATTTTGAAAAATTAAAAAAAATATTCCAGTGAGATATAATTGACATGTAACTTTATTAAGGTGTACAACATGTTGATCTGGTACACTTATATACTGTAGAATAATTACTGCCAGGTTATTAGTTAACAATCCCACAATTACCATTTCTTTTCTGTGGTGAGGACGTTTAAGCTCTATACTCTTAGCAATTTTCAAGTGTATGATACAGTATTATTAACTGTAGTCCCCAAGCTGCCCATTAGATCCTCAGAACTTATTTATCTCACAAATGGAAGTTTGTACCCTTTGATCAGCATTTCCCCATTTCCCTCACCCCTCGGTCCCTGGCAACCGCCATTCTACTCTCTGTGTCTATGAGTTCCGTCTGCCATTTGCTGACCGTATTCCTTTCAGCTAAAATGCTGTTCCCAGGGCTCAAGGAAGCTGGATTGGAAATGTGGGAGAAAACCGTACTCACCATAGGAATTTAGACTTAGTTCTCCTCATTCTGAGTAGATGTATATGACTCCTAGTCATCCGGTGAGGATTTTCAAAGTTAGCCACTTCTGCACCCTTCCTTACTTTTTCTCATTTTGTCCTTCCTTTTCAAATTCGATGTTTGCTGTCAGTTGGAGATTTCCTTGCATTGCCTTCTTCCCTTAAGCAAATTCGAAGAGGAGTGTAGTTTCTTTTAGCCGAATGTCTGTGGCTGGTAGGTCATTTGTCTGTACATCTCAGTGTTGGTTCATTTATATGCCTGTGACTGGTCCATGTTCTGACTGCATGTTTTATGGTTGGTTTATTGATCTGCTGAGGGGAAGCCATGACTCTTAAAAAACATTACCACACCGTATCTAGACTTGCCATAGGTAACTCCTAGCATGTCTGTGCACTTTTGAGAATCAGAAGTTGTGGGAGATACTTACTTTGCTGGTCTATAGCTCGGTGATTCTCAGACTTAAGAGTGTGTTAGAATCTGGTAGACAGCTCATTACATCTCAGAGTTCTGGGCCCCACCCACAGAGTTTCTCATTTAGCAGGTCTTGGGTGGGACCTTACAATGTGCATTTTACAAGTTCCCAGGTGACGCTGATGCTGGTGGTCTGGGGACCACACTGTAAGGACCACTGGTAGAGAGAGAGGAACAGAGACATGAGCCCTTTGGAGGGCAAACACCTCCAATTTCCTGGACTTTAACCTTTTAAAATTCCTCTTTGTTGGTGTGCATACTTACATGAAAATAGTCATCCAAGTTTTATTGTCTCTCCAAAGAGCCAGAATGGAAACTTAATCTTTGATTTTGCCCCAGCACCTATTTGTTGCTTCTTCTGGGCCCCGTATCCATCTTGGCACATTCCATACTGAGAACCCTCTGGAATGTGAGGGCTTTAACTTTCATGTTCTTTTCCAAATCTCATCCTCCTTCTCACATTAACTGTAAACCAAATTGGTTTTATGTGTGTACTTAAACATATTAGAGAATCAATTGAGCTTATGGGATTATTTCATTAAAACATTTTACATACTATTTATAAGTCAATACACAGACCACAAGAACCTTTAAAATCTAGCTGTAAAATATTCTGTCATGATAACCTTGAACCTTGGTGCTTTAGTCATGATGTTACAAAGTAATTTTTATAGAGTCAGTAAGAAAAACAGCCCATTTTATAATGAACAAATTTAAGTGTCGCTACAATATGTTTAGGGGATGTATTGGTGAATGTGTTTATAAACCGTAATATTGAATGTTAAGCTTTATTATTAAAGGACACAACATTTCTGTGCCATGTCTATTTCTCTTTGGTAAAACACATCTTTACATTGCTCCTCTTTTGTTAAACTCTTGAGCAACATTTTGTTTTTCTTTTCAATAGTATTGATCATGGGTAGAATCCACCCTCTAGTGGCCAAAAGCATCATGGAAAAAAAAAAATGACATTTGTAAGATGAAGCTAAAAAAGTATGAGGAGTAACTGCTATTTTTCATATGACTAGTTTGTGACCTAGTTCTGAAGGCAAATACAAGAGAAGACTTCTAGAAATGTTTAGCTCAACAGGGTTAGAAAAATTCCCAAGATGATAGACAAGGTTAAGGTTGAAACACCTGTACATATGCAAGTGCTTCTGTGTGAGCATGCTCACTGTTGAGTTCTCTTGACTTCTGAAGCCCTTCCTAAGCGTAGTCACAATTCAGCTGTGCGTCTGCAATATATTCTTTCATTTGGTCTTCAGTGTTTTTCGAAGGCGAATGCTCGTTGTAAGAACGTAACTCAGAGTAGTGGTTGTCTGCTTTTCTACCATATCTATGACTTTTTTCTTTCAAATATTGAAAGAAAATTACGACTTATACGCAATAGATCTAGAGAAATTTCAGGATTTTTGGCATCTCCAAAGATCTTCTTTTCTACATATTAAAAGATGTAATTCTTCTTTTAAAGAGACTTTTCTTTATTAGCAATGCAACTTATTATAATGGTTATAACGCATGTCTTCAAAAGTCTCCTTTTCTAAGAAGACTAGATTTTTTTTCCCCTCTGTACACTGTAAGAACCATGCTCATTTCCTTCCCCTGAATCTAGAAAAATACTCTTCATAAAGTCAAGCTTTTTGTAATATTCCCAGTTCAACCTACTGCCCAATCAAGTGTTAAACACACAGCATCGTTCTTATTTCCCTGGTAATCAACATGATTTGGAGTTGTGATACTACAAATAAAACATGTATAACACATCTTTGATGTTATTCCTTTGTGTTACACAAGTAACTATTTCCATCGTGGAAAATTAGATTTGAATATGCATATTTAAAATAAAAAAAATGATACCTTAATTTCATCACCCAACAAAAACCACTGTTGATTTTGGAATACATTTCCCCAGGCATTTTTATGTCCAAATCAGACATTTGTAAAGAAAAGAACTCTGGCTGTATTTATGTAGGTGAAGGGGGGTACTAGGCTTATTTTACGCTATGATTCCACTTTGCTAGCAAATTCAAGTCAGCCACCATAATTGAGTATCTTCTCTATTCACCAACCCACGTGCGAAGGAAATGAGAACGAACAGTTGTTAAAGAGAGAATGCAGAGTTTGGCATCAAAGATTGAGCGGTGAGTTAAGGAGTTATTGGCAAGCAGGAAACCAAATCCAGGTCAGAGGTTAGTCTCCAGGAATGAGGCTGAGAAAAGGGAAAAGGTAGGCTTTTAAAAAAATTTATTTATTTATTTATTTTATTTTTATTGGGGAATATTGGGGAACAGTGTGTTTTTCCAGGACCTATCAGCTCCAAGTCCAGTCGTTGCCCTTCAGTCTAGTTGTGGAGGGTGCAGCTCAGCTCCAAGTCCAGTTGCCAGTTTCAATCTAGTTGTGGGGGACGCAGCCCACCATCCCAGTCGGGAATTGGAGCAACCTTGTTAAAAGCTCGTGCCCTAACCACCTGAGCCATAACCAACCGAGCCATCTGGCCACCCCACCAGCATTTCAGTGGCAACTCGTGGGTCTTCAATCTAGTTGTGGAGGGCACAGCTCATTGGCCCATGTGGCAGTCGAACTGGCGACCCTGTTGTTAAGAACTGTTCTCTAACCACTTGAGCCATCTGGCCACCCAAAAGGCAGGCTTTTAAAAAGCCAATCATAAACAGACTCTGCTTCATAGTAGAAAAATCCTGGTATTTGAGCTTCAGACTGGTGAGATCTGGGTTAATCACTTGGGCACTGTAGAAGGGCAACAAAGGCACTGTGTTTTTCCAAGAAGTGGTCTTCACTGCCCACGTGAAGTGATGACTCAGCATAATAATGGCACCTTTTAGGGGAATGATGCTCAGTGCCTTTACTGCATATACGAGGTAGGGCACCTACTTCAGAATTATAGGATCCATATTGTCATTTTGAATCAGGTTTGCACTGTAGTCAGCAAACCAGGTGACCACATGTCACATTTATTAGGTACTTACTATGCACCAGCCACTGTGCCAGATGCTTTCCTTCTGTTACCTCATGTACAATGCCAAATGCATGTCCTCCTTTTATGAGTAAACTTTGTTGCCACAGGCTCCCATGAGTTACCTTGATGGAAGATGGCATTGAGACAGTGATATGGGGGTGGTCCAGAGATCCTCACATGGAAGTACGCCCTACACTGGAGAGGTTACAAAGAGTTTAGTGTAAAGAAAATGGTGTTAACTACATTTTATTTTAATAGAGAATAACTTGAGAAACAAGAACCCTGCAGTATCCCATTGTCTCTGAAACTCTTAGATGAACCCCCTCCCCCATGCCCGTGTGTTGGTGACCCTTCCAGAGCAGAGTCCAAGGTTGATACCCCAGCTTGATTTTAGGCGATTCTCAATAATGCTTGTTTTGTAGATTAGTTGTAATTTCAATGTGGTTTTGAGAGTAGGTAAACACAGTGTTTACCTACTGCGCCGTCTTGGTTGGTCTGTCTATCTACGCCATCTTGGTTGTCCTCTCTGTCTATCTATTCTTTTTGGGTATTTCTTTCTCTGTGCCTTTTTCTTTCCCTGTCTCCATCTTGACGCTTCTGGATCTCTGTCTTTACCTTCCTCTCTCTTTTTATTCCCGTGCTTCCTTTTCTTTCTGTTCTCTTTCCCTCTCTGTGTTAACTTGTTGAATCCCCATGACAACCCAAAATGATGGACATGATTAGTCCCAATTTATGCATGAGTTAAGAGAGAGGCAAAGAAACTTGCCCAAGGCCACACAGTCAATCCTGTGTGTCCTTCCTGCCTTCTCAGGTTGTCCTCAAAAGGCATTCACTACCTAGTGTATTTGTTTGCTAGGGCTGCCATAATGAAATACTTCCGTCCTCCGATTTTTTGTGTCTTCTAACTTATAACCTTTGTTTTTAAACTACAGTATGATAGATAACCGCAGCACCTAGTCCAATGCTTGGCAACATGGTCAGAATTCGGCAAATATTTGTTAAAATGAACTGGTGTTTTTTTCTTCAAATTACTTCTGTTTTCCTGGGAGAAACTGTCAGTTCCTTTTGTTTGATTAAAATCTATTTCTAGAAAGTGGTTTCATACTCCTTTCTATCCCATCCACCACCACCAGTCCCACCCTATGAATGAGATTCTGTTGTATCTCAAAGTGCCTAGAACAGAAATTGGCCCAGAGGAGGGGACTCAGCCAATGTCAACTGGCCCATTTCTTCTAATAGGAATTACAGCACCTCTGGATAGGAGAAGCCAGGAACCTAGGATGCGACTTCATCCTCTCCCTCTTTCTCACCCTTCACATTCATTACCATGTACTGCTGTTTTACTTTTAAAATGGCTCTTGACATTAATTCTCTATTTGGCACTGCCACCATGTGTATCCCCGCCATGTTTTCCCTGAGACTGTTACAGTAGCCACTTAATTGATTTCTCCACATTGATTCTTGCAGGTCTTTCCCCACTTCTCCAAAAGGTAGCTGGAGTGTCCTTTCTGAAATGCAAATCTGATTTTGTCACGCCCCCCTCCCCCCCACTCCATTAAAGGTACCACCTGTCTGGCATCTGCCTGCCTCTTGCTTCTTCTCCACCCTTTGCTCTGCAGTGGGCCCCAGCCCATCTGCAGAAGGAGCCCTGCTCCCCCACCATGCGGCTTCTGCGCGAGCTGTTTACCTGCCTTGAATTTTCTCTTTGCCCCTCCCATTTCATTGATACCTACTCACCTCTCGCCTGTCAGCTTCCTCAGGGCGGCCTTCCTGGAGCTGGGCCAAGGTCAGCTATCTTGCTTCTCTTCCCTCTTCCCTCAGAGCTTTTATTCGTGTGATTGTTTGGTGTCTTTCTCCTTTAAATGGCCCTAGTAGAGGCATTGTGTCTGTTTCCACATAGCCTTACAGCTCCAGTGATTAGTACAGTACTTGGCACATCATAGAATTAAAGAATGATTTAATTGAGAGGCAAACAGGAGATGCACAGAATCGCCAACCTGCCCACATGACTGTTACAGGCAGCAGGTCTTTGCAGTGATGGAGAACATCAACTCACTGCACTAATAGTCAGGACAGGACTGACAGCCAACTGTCCATTATCCGTCCTTTCGGCAGCCCAGGAAAGCGGAGGGGTGCAATCTGTAGATGGCTCAGTGACATGGATACCAGGGAGCCTGGAGAACCTAAAACTTTAATTTAGCCTCTATTGATGATCCTTCCAATTTAATGCTTATAAGAACCACAACAGTGGAAACATTGACTGATCTGGGTCAGCGCACATCCATTTCCCCTCGCAAAGAAAGGTGAAGGATTTAGGGAGAAAAGCAGCAGCGTCAGCAGTCACTGTGCTCCACATGCAAACTAACGCTCTGTGTTTGCTTACACAACCCCCTCCATGCTCACAGATTGTTTCTCTTTGTGTGTGTGTGTGTGTGTGTGTGTGTGTGTGTGTGTGTGTGACAGGACAGTATAATTACCCATGGAAGTCTGTAAGGTCTCAACGCAGCAGGTCTGTTTAGAGTGTCTGAACGCTTGAGAGGATTAATGGGAGCAGGGATTCTTGCTACATGTTTTCCTGTTCTTAAAAGGATTCCTATTCTGTACATACCAGCGAAGAGAGAGACTGAGACGGACACACGCACACGCATGCGCACACACTTTCCTGTGCAGCAAAGCTCTCTGTTCAGTGAAATGAACACACTACCTGAGATGCCTCCTTGCTGACGGGCCTCTGGTAATCAGGGAGTTTAGCCAGAATTTCAAAGCTCACGGACACTCAACATAATAGGTCTATTTTCTCTTTGTCCACAGCTTTAAGTACTATGGCTGAGGTGTTTGGAAGATGTGATCTCTCGGGAACTGGCCTAGGCTTGAGTGAGGGAGGCTTGGGCTTCCATGTTTTATCCATTGAACCTGAAAACATCCTTTGAGTTGCAACACACTTTTAGAGGAGCCACTCTGTGTCTCCCCACTCTCTTCAGTCTGACTTTAAAGTAGAACAAACCAAACAGAACCCACAAATCACGTCACATTCACTCTTGCCTTGCATTTGGCCCGCACTGAAGGCATGCCCCCCGCTCCCCCATTCTGCACACATCACCACTGGGTTTGAAGCTTGCTCTTTCTGAGGCAGCAGGAAGCCTTCCAGAAGTGACACACATGGATGAGTTGTTGCAATTTGTTATACGACGTGTGAAAGCCATCTGGCTTCAGCCAGTGTCCTGCAGTTTGGGATTTTTCAGCGTAGGACGTAATGGACAAGGGGAGGAAAGAGCTCTGGAGTAAACGCAGCGTGGGGCCAGAGCCTATCTTCTACTGATAGGAATATTTAATTGATGTTGTCTTGGGACAGTGTTGAGAGAGAATGGGGAGGAAAGGAATCACCTGCCTCTTAAACCCTGGAGACAGCAGTCGTGTTCTGGGACAGTCCGGACGCCGGAGGTAGAATCCTGGCTCCCTGGCCTTTGCCGAATTGGCAAATGGGTTGGACTTTGGTCTTCCCTGGGGACATAGAGGCGTCCCAACCTAATGGCAGAACAATCAGCAGGGTTCTTCTCACTGTAGCTTGAAAACCACCAGGAGCTGGGGTGAGTGGGGGGACTCTTTTCTTTCTCCTCTTTTTATCCCATCTGCTTGGTGAGTTCCTAGCTGCAGAGGAACCAGATGCCTCTGTGGGATGGCACTGCTGAAGAGAGTCACCCATGGGCTGGCATGACATCAAACCCACAATCATAGATGAACCCCCTCCGTTCTACCCAGAAATCTTTTTTCTCGATGAATTCACTCTCACTTTTCACAGGGATAATTTCAAACTGGCACATCCTCAAATATCAAGTTGCTTTCATGTTATAAAAAAGATCTATGACAGTGGTTCTCCAAAGGAGGTTTTTGTCGTTTAGGGGGGACATATGGAAACATCTAGAGACATTTTTGTTATCACAACTGGGAAGCAATCGTGCTATTAGAATCTAGCAGGAATAGGCCAGGGATGCTGCTTACCTTCCAACAATGCGCAGGACAGCCCCCAACCAGGAAGAAGGATCCAGACCAAAATGTCAATAGTGTTGTGGTTGAGTAATCCCGGTTCTCAGTGTTCTGGACTGAATTGTGTCTCCCCCAAATTCATATGTTGAAACACGAACCCCCAATGTGACTGTTTTTGGAGATAGAGCCTTTAAAGAGGTAATTAAGATTTAATGAGGGCATAAGGTTGGGGCTCTAGTTCAGGATGACTGGTGTTATGTAACCCTGTGAAACACCAGGGTTTCACAGCAAAGGCCCACAAGCAAAGGCCAGGTGAGTACAAAGCAGGAGAGTAGTCATTTGCAAGCCAAGGAGAGGGGCCTCAGGAGAAGCCAAACCTGAAGACACCTTGATCTAAGACTTTCAGCTCCAGAACTGTGAGAAAATAAATTTCTGTTGGGTAAACCACCCAGTCCTACTATTTCATTACGGCAGCCCTAGCAAACAAATGCACTAGATAATGAATGCATTTGGAGGACAACCTGGGAAGGTAGGAAGAACACATAAGATTGACTGTGTGGCCTCAGGCCGAGTTTCTTTGCCTCTCTGACTCTTAACTCCTCACCTATAGATTAGGACTAGTCATGCCCATCATTTTGGGTTGTCATGAGAAGCACACAACCCACAGAAAGGGTGTGCTGCAGAGCAGATGCCACCATCTTGCTACTAGACTCTGAGCTCCCTGTAGGTGACGACTCTGCCATTTAGCTTTACACCCATGGTACCTGGAAGCAGCTGGAGCATCATAGGCACATCTTTGATGTGTGTCGATTTAATCAGTGACATTTTGGGTGCCAGTGCAACCATTTTTATTTGAGCATCTTTCCTGCACCAGACACTGTGGGTACAGCTGTGAACTCTGCAGTTATGGCCTCTGCCTTCAAGCTTATGTTCTAGTGGAGGGACAGAAATAGTAATCATGTAAAGAACTAAGTTAAAAATATAATTTTAGACACTTATAAGTGCTGTGGTGGAAATCAATTGAGGGTTGTGATGAGTAACTGGTGGGGAAAGCTACTTTAGGTAGTGTCGTCAGAAAATTGTCTGAAGATGTGATTTTTGCTTTGTTTTGTATAGTGATGTAAGTGTGCTCTATTGGTGACTTAAATTCCACGATTGCTCTTGTGAAGAGATTTGCCAAAAATGGTGAACAAGTCTTGGTACAATCTTCTCTTGATTTATCCTGTAATTACATTGCAGGAAAACTCAGTATATTTAAAAACAATGCTGTACATGTACAGCAGTTAGGTTCTAGGTATCGAAAGTTATGAACAGGGTTCGACCTATGTGAATGTCCGGTGGGTCAGTCCAAAGTTGTGAAGGATGCCAGGCCATTCTTTGTTGTGTAGGGGAATCCTCGTCATTGCTGTTTAATATCTCTGGCCCCCACTAACTAAATTCCAGTAGAACCCTCCAGCCATTGTCATAATCAAGCTTACCCCCAGTTTCTAAAACACCCTGTGACAGGCAGTACAGCCCCCAGTGACAGTCATGCTTTTGAGGCTCTCCAGTGACCTCCTAACCTTGTCACTCTGTTGTCATTCTCAGTCCCCAGAACCTCTGACACTGTTCAACAGCCTCCTTGGTTTCCTTTCCTCTCCTGGCTTCTGTGACTTTGCATGCCTTGGGCTCTCTTCCTCTCCTTTGCTCCATTTCTGCCCGGCGTCCTGCTCTGGCTTCTTGCTGTCCACTTGCCCATCCTTGTAGATCGACTTTGGTCTCTTCTTCTTTCCTCTCCATGTTTTTCTTTGATGAAAACTTCACTACTTCCAGGCACTAACGCTCAGAGGACTGTTTCTATCCTCTCAAAGCCCAATTTTTTCCAATTGCCACCTGGACCTCCCCAAGAGAGCCCCAAGTTAAACGTGTCCAAAGTCTAACTGGTCAACTTCCTCGAAAGCCTGTTATTTCTATGGTCATACCTGTTTGTGTTAATGGCAACATTACCTCCTCACTCGGGCTAGACATGGCAGCCAGCTTGACCGCTCTTTCTCATTCCCACGTGTGGTTGGTTGCTGTGCTCTGTCAATTCTAAGGAAGTGACTGGATTTGCATATTCAGGAGCAAGTCATGCACAGGTCAGACTGGTGGTGATGAAGATCAGTGCCCTGAAAGGGGCCACTCGGATCCCACCCTTCTGATCTGTTATTTTATTTTTTTAAAAACCTTTTTGGACTATCTTAATATTTCTAAACACTGGGCATACTGCCCTGAGCTAATTTGTCTGCCCAAATTAATTACCAGCAGTGGGTGGCAGCCTCATTTTCATAGAAGCCGCCTTTTTTTTTCAAAGGGTGGCCTTTTCATTCAAACAGTCAGATTTAGGTTCTTTGGCATAAAGTGTAAAGGGGGCCTTGACATTTCCATAAAGACATTTAAATGTTGCCGTCTCTGAAGAAACAGTTTCAGAATATGAAACCTTTATCTTTCTTCCCCCCAAGGAAGAAAAACATCACCAGCTTAATTATCTCTGTAAAATAACTTACTCATTTGCTTTTCATGTTGCTGATGGAAAAAGATAATGATAAAGTTTTCCAAAAACGAAAACAGTTATGGGTGATTTCGTGAAATTTACTTTTGATTTTCGTCTATGTAAATAACACCTCAGTTCAGAGACCCAAGATGCTTGTAGGGTTCTATATGATTCTTCCAACTTTATGTTTAAAAGATCTGCTAGGAGAACAAATACAATTGAAAGATGCTGCTTGTGGCTATTTTTCCACAGTGGGAAGAAGCCAGAAGACACTTAACAAGCTCTATCTGTCTGTCTGTCTATCTATTTATCTACGTATCTATCTATCCACATTGTGTGTGTGTGTGTGTGTGTGTGTGTATGTGTGTGTGAGTGAAATTTTTAAAAATTGTGATAAAATCACATAACATGAAATAAATTTTTAGGTTGACAGTACAGTGTTGTGAACTATACGCACATTGTAGTACAGCAGATCTCTAGGACATTTTCATTTTGCATCCCCAACCCCTGGCAACCATCATTTTACTCTGCTTCTATGAGTTCAACTACTTTAGATGCTTCTTTTTTTTTTTTAATTTATTGGGGTGACAATTGTTAGTAAAATTACATAGATTTCAGGTGTGCAATTCTGTATCTCATCATCCATATAGATGCTTCTTATGAGTAGAATCATGAAATATTTGTCCTTCTGTGACTGGCTTATTTCACTTAGTGTATGGCCTCAGGGTTCATCCATGTTATAGCTTATGACAGTATTTCTTTCTTTTTTAAGATGGAATGATTTTCACTGAATGCATATACCGTATTTTCTTTATTCATATATCTATGGATGGGCATTTCCATTGTTTCCACCTCGTGGCTATTGTGAATAATTCTGCAATGAGCATGCGAGTGCAAATATGTCTTTGACATCCTGTTTGCAACTCTTTTGGAGAAGTACCCAGAATTGGAATTGCTGGATCATATGGTAGCTCTATTTTTAATTTTTTGAGGACTCTCCATTCTGTTTTCCATAGCAGCTGCACCATTTTACATTCTCACCAACAGTGTACAAGGGTTCCAATTTCTCTCCATCCTTGCCAACAACTTGTTTTACATATATATGTGTGTGTGTGTGTGTGTGTATATATATGTATATATGTATATATATATATATACATTTATACATATATACATATACATATATATGTTTATATATATATATATGTATTTATTTATAATGGCTATTCTAACAGGTATGAGGAGATATCTCATTGTGGTTTTGATTTGCATTTTCCTGATGGTTAGTGACATTGAGCAACTTTTTGTATACCTATTGGCCATTTGTATTACCGTATACCATTCACAAAAATCAACTCAAAATGCATTAAAAACTTAAACATAAGAGACCTGAAACTATAAAACTTGTAGAAGAAAACATAGGGGAGAAGCTTCATAACCTTAGTCTTGGCAGTGGTTTCTTGGATATGACACCAAAAGCATAGGCAACAAAAGCAAAACTAGAGAAGTGGGACTACATCACACTTAAAAAGCTTCTGCACAGCCAAAGAAGCAATCAGTAGAGTCAAAGGCAATCTACGGAATGGGAGAAAATGTTTGCAAACCATATATTTGATGAGAGGTTAATACCCAAAACTTTTGTAAAAAGAAAGATTTTCTGTTGAATCTAGATCGGGAGCCAGCCAACTTGTTCCCTAAGGGGTTGGGTAGCAAAGATTTGGGGCTTTACAGGCCATTTGGTCTCAGTTGCCACTATTTACCCTGTCCTTATGGTGTGAAAGCAGTCACAGGCAATCCAGAAAGGGATGGGCGTGGCTGTGTCCCAATACAAATTCATACCCCAAAATAGATTGGGGTGGATTTGGCCTGGAGGCCATAGCTTGCTGAGCCCTAACTGAGAGCAGGCTTTCTCCATCTGGCTGTGGTAGCATCTCAGTCGGGTGGATTGTGTTGTGAGGAAGCTGGCCGGTGCGTTGGAGGATGTTTGGCAGCAGGCTTACATGAAATGCCAGTAGCAACTCCTTCCCTTCCACTCTAGTGACAACCAAAAGTGTCCCCAAACGCTGCCAGGTGTCCTCTGGGGGACAGAATTGCTGTGAGTTGACAAACTCTGACCTAGGTGAGGAAAATAATCTGATGAACAGTAACAGGAAATAGTTCCCTGAAGCCACCAAGAGGGTGAGATAGGAGAATTGAAAACCATTGTATGTTTGCCGTAGGTAGGTCAAGGTCTCCTCAAAGGAGTCATTACCACCTAAATTTGGAAAGCAGTTGAAATGCCAAGTACTTGAAAGGTGCTCTGTTAATAATACAGATATGAGCCTAACCTACTTCTATAACCGGCACAAGAAACAAAACAGTTCAAGTTTTGAGGCTTGGCTATGAGTTGGAAAGCTGGAAAAAAGCTAGTAGTTCTAGTTCCCACTTGAGCAAGTGTTTGTTTTTTCTGCTTATCTGAATTCAGAACCAACACAGGCAGGGTGATTTTTGAAAGTACTCACATGTTTCTCATTGCTTAGACAGAGCCAGACAAAAAAAATGGTCCAGTTTCATTGCAAATTGGCAGTAACACATGTTTTTGAAAGTTAAAAACAGCATAACATTCATGAGTGAATCTCAAAGAATGTTGTCTTCTTGTCTTTTAGAATAAACACCTGTTTTGCAATTAGGAGGGTAAGAGCCATCTTTAATTAAGAAATTGTTGGGTTTCTTTTCCTTCCTTACTATTATTATGTTTTTAATAATTAAAAACTGTGAGTACAACGAAAAATGTTATAATTTAGATAATCATAACTTTAAAGAAACAAGAAAAGATAGACCGCATTTCCTCATGAATTTAAGTTAAGCCTTTTTAAGCTGACTTTCCTTCCTGACTTGAAAAGCAAAGAAAATGCATCGATCCTTTTCTCCTTGAATAAAATTCCCTGTAGTTAGATATATTTTTCTAACTGATTGGAGGAAAAGTGTGGTCCTCACCCTTGAAAGGGGCTATTTATCCTGTGCTGTAGATGCTGCTACTCTCCCTGTCTCCTGTGGCCACAAAAGATACTCAGTCACCTGTGGCTCCAGGTCACCGGTACCACTAAACACAATGTACTAAGGGGACCAACTGGTGGATAAGTGGGATAACTTCTTTGATATTTGGGATCATGCAAGAGGGTGATCAGAACAGATTCTTCATAGCCTTCCTGAAAATCCACAATTCGATTCTACCCCAAGAGACCCAGTTCCTGAAAAGCCCATTGTCTGTGCCATACTTTCCAGCGAATCCCAGCTGCCTTCCTGGCAGGCTGCTTCAGCGTGGGTTTCCATGGGATGAGTTTGATGGCAGTCCTTTCTCTCTGTCTCTCAGGTTACCACGGCCTCTACTGTGAAGAGGAATACAACGAGTGCCTCTCTGCCCCATGCCTGAACGCGGCCACCTGCAGGGACCTCGTTAACGGCTATGAGTGCGTGTGCCTGGCAGAGTACAAAGGTGAGCGGCTCTTTGGCCTTCTTGTGGCAGAGTGGCTCTAAATGACATCGTGGCTTTCTCAACGTAAACGCATAAATCTTAAGTGGAGCATGGAATCGTTTAGAATAAAAATCAGGTACTGGCGCTGGGATGATTTGTGGGGCCGGAGGAGACCAATTTGCAAGTCTCAGGTTTCTTCCTGCTACACTGAAGAGTCTCTTTTCTGCCCGTTCCTTCATGTGTCTCACTCTTTTCTCTGTTGAATGTGTACAAAGCCCAGGATGAAAGGTGAGTGTAAGTGGACGGTCAGATGTAGATCAGAGGACTTGGCTGTGGAATTGGCGGGAGAGGGAAGCATGCCGCAGAGGGCTAGCTAGGCAGACAGAGTGCTGTGCTTTTCGCTGGAGGAGGCAGGTGGAATCTCACCTATTGGCATATAAGTTTAATCTCATTAAATGACTCAGTTTTGTCAGAGTCATTCTGGAAAAATAGCGGACCCTGATGGAGTGTTTAAGATGTGTGGACCCTGTTCTAAGTCTTTACGTGCATTACCTCATAAATCACCACAAGCACCCTGTGAGGTGATAGCTCTTGGTCGTGGTGTCCCTGTGAGCCTGCCAGCGTGGGCCCTAAAGCTCTTTTGTCTGCCTCCCTAGTGGGCTTGAGCCACAATTGGTGGGTGGTATGGCTTCACTGGCACCTAGACACCCTCAGACAACACTGCCTGGAGAGCCTGTTTATCAGCTGCTGTGCACATTTCTCTAAGCCCCAACTTCAGGGCTGGGTTTAGATTTTTGAAATGCTTCTGTGGGCTCTATTTATAACCATTTCACTTAACCTCTTGCTCCCACTGCGGCTTGCTTGATACCATCCATCTGCAGGGTGACCTTGCGCGGCAGCCGCTGCTGCTTCTCTTTGGATGGACCCACCTTTATTTCGTGGTCTTCTGCGTGAGCCTCAAGGGTTTGGAGGCCACGGTATGATCTAGCCTATGGATGCAAAGGCTGAAGGTGGGTCCGGGCTTTGCTTTATGTTTGGCAGATCTGATGCTTCCTCCAATGTGTGGTGCCTGTTTGGAGTCAGATTCCACCATCCTCCCCAAGGGCAGCTGTGCTGGGTTCATCCATGTGGTTTTTGTTTTCTTGGTCTATCAGAGCATCGAGAAATGGGGAGTCTGCTCAATTCTGGAAAGTAGCGTAAAAGAGCGGGGAATCAGAACACATAAGTAGCTCATCCCAGTTGCACCACTGGCTTCCTGACGAGCCTGGGTATATCCCTTTATCTTGTCTGTATAAAGTAAGGACAGGGATGCTTCCTGAGATTTGGAGATTCTTCAGTGACACAATTAGTCGTGGTGGATGTGCTTCAAATATTAAAAATTCTAAGACTTCTTTAGTTTATGATAGAATTTTTATGAAGCAAACTTCATCTTTATAAATGACAAAATCACTAATGGGGTGTATTCTGAATATGCCCCTTACTTTCCTGTCTTTGAGTCATTGCTCAAGCTATCATGACTAAAACAGATGGCAGGGCCCGAGTCCTAGAGTTTCTGATTCTGTATGTCTGGGGTGGGGCCCAAGAATTTGTGTTTCTGGTAAGCTCTCAGGTGATGTTGAAGGGCTGGCCCATGTTCCACTCTTTGAGACTGCCCCGCTCTACAAACTTACCTGTATTCACAGTCACTAAAACCTTTTTCTTATCCATATTTGTTGATCGTGTGCAACTCTTCCTGATCAAGGATAATCCTTCTACATATGCTCTAAATTCTACCTTTCTGTGACCTTCTTCTATCTAAGTACAGATTCTGCTGGATGACTCAAGAATGGAGATAGCCCTGGAGTGGATGTCAAAAACATCTGAGGATTTGTGTTCTCAAGAAAAGGGTACGGGTGCGGGGAGCCTTTGCATAGAACAGGGTTAGGGGACAGGGTTCTGAGGGGAACTGAGGACTCAATGCTCAGCTGAGCCCAAAAGACCCCTCAGCTTATGGAGAGGACGTATATGAATGTGCTGCTTGTGACCCATAGGGCCGAGTGCTTGGGTCTCCTAGATATTGGCTGTCCTTGGAGAAAATGGCACAGTGGGGCTGAACTGGTCTTCTCTTTTTTGTGTGGCTGGGAAAGAATGGTCTCCTGTTCACACCTGGAGAGCCTCGAGGACCCCAAACTGGGAGGCCTCTAGCCTGTGCCTTAGTAGACAGGACCCAGTTGGAGGAGAATATCTGGTGTCATCTGTGTCTAGCATTGTCAGCTTCCAGCCTGGCCAATATGGGAAGCCTGTACAAGCAACTCAAAGAGGGAAAACATTTAGGAAATAAAAACAAAATCGCAACAACAATCAATAAGTCTAAACACTCAAGAGAGGAAGTGAAAAAAGTAATGTATACTACTCAAAATTTAATTTAGATCTGGAAAAGCAAAAGGAGGAACTAATTGATGATAGAAGTAAAAGTATGAGGAAATGGAAACCATGAGACTAAAGATAGAAAATGTGCAGAAAAGATGCAAGAGATCTGTTTCCGTCTGAATGATGGATGCTCCAGAAGAAGAAGGAAGACATGGAAATAAAACAAGAATCATCTGATTACTAGAAGGAGAAATCTATGAGCTGAAGAAAATTGAAGTTTTCAATTAGAATGGGCTTGCGCCATTCCAGATGATTAATGAAGGATGTGATACACAATGTGAGATTTCCTGGTAGAATTTCCAAACCCAAGGATAAAGAGACACTTTTTTTTTCAACAATATTCTTCAGAAGGAGTACAGTTTACACACAAAAGAAAGGGAATCAAACCAGCATTGGACTGCTCTTTTCTATAATGAAACTAAACAATAGCAAAGAAGTACTCCTTTCAATGACAAGGGCTGGTAGTTAAAGGATAGTTGATATTTGAGGGTAAAAGAAAGACGTTTTGTACATTTAAGGATACAGAAAATATGACACCATGTACCCTCTCTAAGAAAATTGTTTTAAAAAGTATTCTCACTAACTTGCAAAAAATCAGAACAAAGGCAGCTAGGGAAAGGCAGAGAACAGGAGGAAGAGGGCGGAGTGGACTTCTTTAAATGGATTGATAAACCTCAATCGATGATATTGATTGTGATTGTGAATAATCATTTAATGGTGAAGGAAAGTCTCTTGAAGAAAATAGGTATACCTTTGTATTACTTAGTATTGCTGCATAATGAGTTCCTACGAGGTGGTGGCTTGAAACAACATGCTTTTGTGACCTGACAGTTTCGCTGGTCCAGGCCTGGCTTCATGGGCTCCTTGCTCAGGGTCTCACTGGAATCAGGATGTTGCCTGGACTGCATTCTCATCTGAGGCTTGAATAGGGAAGGATCTACTTCTACGTCCCTTCAGGTTGTTGGCAGAATTCACATCCTTGTGGATGTAGAATTTATGACCACTTGCTTTCGTGAAAGCCCGCAACATGAGAGAGAGCCTCTGCTGTTGCACGTCTCTAACTTCAGGAGAGGTCTGCACCCACCAAAGACCTCCCCTGATTACGCCAGGCCCACCTATGAGTAGCTCACAGTCAACTGATTATGGACCTTAGTTGCACCTTCAAAATCTCTTAACTTTCGCCACGTGCTATTGGTTAGAAGCTCACAGTGAAAGAGGGGGGATTACACAAGGGTGTGACTCATTGGGGCACACGCTAGGGTGTGTCCATCATACCTCTTACTCATGAAAAATTTACATGATCACACTGTCGTTTCATATCCTTCTCACGAAATCCATGAGTTGGAGGGGACGGGGTGGGAAGGATGGGAAGACACACAGGTGTATTAAAGATCTCATCCGAGGGGCTGGGTAAAGTGCCTGCGTAATTTTGGTATATTCATAGACACATTTAGATTACGTTTAAATAAGACTGCCGAAAACAGGAAGTTAAACCCTAGCAAAGCAGTGATAGATGATAGAACTTCTGAACTAACAGTGACAGAGAAGTGGTGGTGGTTTAGAAGGAATTAAAAGAGAGGCAGAAAAGGCTAACTGAGGATGCTCTCCAGTCCAGAGGAAGAGTGAGTAAGAGGAAGGGAGAAGTAACAAGATGTTGTGCCTTTCTCTCCTTGAAGAATGGACATTCCCTCCCTTTTGGGAAGCATTTTTCCCCAATATAAGTACCGATAGGATATATGTATAAATGTGGGAAACGGTCGGATGGGTGGGCATCAACTTCTAGCTAGTGCTTACTTCTGGAGTTAGAACTTAGATACCTGGTGTGTTGGGGGAGGTTTGGGACTTTAACTTCTTATTTTACACGTGTTTTTTGTTTTTGTCAATCTAGTTGTGGCAGGGTGCAGCTCAGCTGCAAGTCAAGTCGTTGTTTTCAATCTAGTTGTGGAGGGCGCAGCTCACTGGCCCATGTGGGACTCGAACCGGCGACCTTGGTGTTATGAGCACTGCGTTCTAACCACTGAGCCAACTGGCCGCCCACTAGGGGCTCAGCTCCAAGCTCAAGCCATTGTTTTCAATCGAGTTGGGGAGGGCGCTGTTCACCGGCCCATGTGGGAATTGAACTGGCAACCTTGTTGTTAAGAGTTCGCACTCTAACCAACGGAGCCATCCAGCTGCCCCCACATGTATTTTTTAAGTGGTGATTTTTGTTGTTTTATGTTTAAAAACTTCAACAAATGAATACAACTTCCTAAAAAGAATGAGTGTAATAGGACGTCAGGCAACTATAGCTAAGAACATTTTGAAAAAGGAAAGCAACGACGGGGGAATGTCTGCCAGATGTTAAAACTATTATAACATTACAATTATTATTACATTCATATGCTACAGGTGCGAGAATGAACAGCTGACCAACATTGAATAACGGCCCAGAAGCCATTGTCTGTAACAAGTATGACCCTTAAAGAGAAATTGCTATGAACGGGAAGGGAATTCTTTTTTAAACAAATGGTGCTAGAAAAATTGGGCTGTTAAACAGAAAAACAATAAGTGTTCTTACTCACACTTCTGAATAAATTCCATATGAATTAAAGAACACAACTCTTTGACTTTGTATCCTCTTCTACTTGCAGTACTTTTTCCTTTCTTCCCTCTTTTCTTTTCTACCAAGTTTCTTTAGAGTTGGTAAAAAAGGACCTCTATATCCTTCACTTTTATTCTTTTCTTAACCCTCCTCAGTTTGGATCTTGTCCACACCATTCCACTAAAATGGGTTCAGTGGTGACCTCACTGGAGACTTTTCAGTGACATCCATGAAGCCTTTCCGTGCAGCCTCCGACTCCACATTCCTGCTCTTTGGCCCCATGGATCACTGGGATCCTTGTTTTAGCTTCCACAGTTCCATTCCCCCCACTCTTCACTTCTGGCCCCCACTGAACCCTTGTCCTCCGGACACCATGAATGCAGGTGGTCCCCAGGGTTTGCTTCTTGGCCACTCTGTCTCTCCTCTTCTCTGCTCTCATCCAGGCCTCTGGCTGCCTCCTCTGTCTAACACGTTGACCCCCAAACAGAGGTGACTCTTCCCTCCTTGAACTCTCCCAGCATTTTCTCTGTATCTGCTATGACAATTGTGATGGGCCGTGTAGTCAATTCTTTCTGGCTTCACACTTTCCTCTACCTTACACTAAATCGTAATTTAGCAAAAGGCAGTGACTACATGGTTTTGTTTTCTTTCTTTCTTTCTTTTTCTTTTTCTTTTCAGTCTCGGCAGATTTTGATATGGTGGCTTGCACAAAGCAAATGCTAATAGCTATCTTTACTTGAATCGAAATTGCTGCCTGACACACTAATTAAAGAAAACCACCTTGAACATTTTCCCAGTAAGTTTCCACTGTGGATCATTAGAAGCAAAATTGCTTCTAATTGTTAGAAGCAAAATGCCTGGAGGGGTTCAGAGTAACATCCTCTCAGACACACCGAAATGCTGGTATTTCCTTTAAAACCAGTTCACAGCTAGGTCATGACAAACTTTTAAGACTTGCGTTAGGGTTCGTAACCTCATATGGACAAAAAGTCAAGTTACTGCCCCAATTGTGTTGATTTTTATTTCTAGCAGAACAAACTCAATAATCAACAATGTATCCGTTTGGAATTTTTGGTGATACAGTTAGAAAGAAAATATTTCAATTTTTAATGGTGAAAATAACATAACAATAATAAAAAATTTAGAAAAAAGAAATTTCAAAATAGCTCATTGCTTCACAGTGAAAACAAGAGCCATAATCATATGTACTATTTCCATCTATGTAAATAGACATGTTTTTATGGTTATAATTGAGTATACCGACAATTTTGTAATTTTCTGTTCATACTTAACATTATAGTATGTTTGACTGAGATATTGCTAGGAAGTCTTACTAATTCTATTTTAAATGGTTATGCAATGTTTCCATTGCAGCATGTTTATCCATTCCCTTGTTGTGTTTGATATAAGGCTATTATAAATAATTCTTGAACGAACATCTTTATTCCTATAATTTTCATACTTTTCTGAATTTTTGGGGGTGAGGGAATAGGGTCTCAGAAAGGGGATCACTGGGTTATGGGTTTGATCACATTATATCTAATGACTTTTTAAAGTCTATATAAATTCATAGTTGAAAAGATGAGAACTTTTGCTTTGTTGGCTAGAATTATTTCCTCTGTGTAACCAGGGAACAAGAATTTCTGGATATTTTTTGTATCTAGCCCATCTCACGTAGTGAATTAGATACAAAAATGAATAAGTCAAGGTTTCTCCCTTTTTCAGGCTATTATTCAATCAGAAGAGTAGACTGAGGCTGAACACACAAGGAATGATGAGGCTAAGGTCGAGATGTCAATTGTAATTTCTGAAATAATTTAGAAAAAGTTGAGTTCTGTGAAGGTGGAAATACTAGAAAAGTTTTCATGGAAGAGATAAGTTTTAATATAATAGGATGATGTTTTAAAGAGAATATTAAGTTCAAGGAACACTTCATGTTAATTTTCTTTACCTGGATTACTTCTCCTGGAGATAAAATAATGATTTTTTGTTTTCCAAATCTTAATCATGACTAAATTGTGATGACCACAAAGATTTATAATTGCCACACTACTCTTTGAATTTTTGCTCATTTTTAATTCTAAAATTAACTTATACAAAGAGCCCCGTTGGAATAGAGATCTTTTCAGAAACATTGCCTCTCTATTCCTTAATATGAAAAGTATGAATTTTTATTAGTTTTGACGGAATTACAGTTTATTTTTCCTTGAGACTAAACATAAGTTTCATAATAGTGCGTGCTACATTCTTTGCCAATGGGTGATGCATGTGTCATTCCAAGACTTAGTTTGAAGTGTGGACCTGGTTTTCCTGACAAAATAGGGTGTTTTTGAGGCAGATTTGGAATGGCTTCTCACTCCTCTGGCAATCCTACCTGTGTGTCAGCCAAAGTATGCAGACCTTCGCCTCTCCTGAAAGGACAGGAGTCTGGTGGCATATCCAGAATTTCTTCCATGCATTCAGATATGGTCTGTGCTATAAAGGACCCCAGAGATTTGTGGGGACTGGGATCAGACAGAAGAACAGATAAGTGAAAATTGAACACAATAAATCCCATCATGGCGC
The DNA here is from genome assembly GCF_004115265.2 of Rhinolophus ferrumequinum. Taxonomy (NCBI): domain Eukaryota; kingdom Metazoa; phylum Chordata; class Mammalia; order Chiroptera; family Rhinolophidae; genus Rhinolophus; species Rhinolophus ferrumequinum. Next base: position 8,500,077 of record NC_046291.1, read on the forward strand.
GAACCCAGCACACTCTCAGTGTACAATGATGGAAGAATGGAGTTCTGTCTTAGTAGAGTCAGGTTCAGCTTCACAGAGAAAGGGTGTTTGAGCTGAACTTTGACAGATAGAATGTGCCAGGTGAAGACCAGCTTGGGAAAGAGGGTGAAGGAAAGCGTCCTTGTCAGAGGACACAGGATGCCCAATACTCACTGCTGGTCAAGTGCCCAGGGCTTCTGGGGAGTGGGGGAGTGCAAGAAGGTGGGCCCCAGGGGTCTGAGGAGAAGGGTGGCGTGGAGGCAGCCTGGGCACATCAGCAGTGTTCACAACTGTTTATTCTCTCGATTTAAGATTTCTAGCTCATAGTTGTCCAGCTCTAATCGTCAAGCTGAGTAATAAGACAGATATGTTTTTATACAGGGCTTAGCAAGGCTTCGAGTATAGAAATGTGAGTAACCAGAGTTCTCACTGGGGACTTAGAAGACCATCTTGCTTCATAGTCATCATGATTCTCTGAAGATTAGCTTTTGTCCAGTTTTGCTGCCAGAAAACTCTCAATGGATCGCAAGTGACCGAATATGTTATCTTTTGAAAAAAAGAGAAATAACAAGTGATAACATTATTGCCAAAAATGGAAATTGCTTATTATCTTGGGTGTTTTCATCAAATCTATATTCTTGAAGGCTTTTAAGATTAGGTTGTTTAAATATTTAGCCTAGATTTTCTTTAGCCTTATTGGAAAAATGTGGTAATTTGTATATTAATGTATTATTTATATCAATATTATACAGACTAGATTGGCTAATGTAGTATTACTAGAAACCCAGTCAAGATTATCCTTGATGCTCTTACGTAAGAGAGAATGGAAATTTTTTTTCAGGCTTCAGACATCTCTGAACCTCAGTTATGGCTGCATTTCCCATTATAATTGAAAGCCTTTTTTTTTCACCTGGTTCCCATTGACCAGTCACAGGGGGACTTGTAAATATGTGAATCCTTGTTTTTTGATAAACACTCTGAAGCAGAAAAGGCTCTTTTAGATTTTATTCTTGCAGTTGAGCCGGCGCTGCTTGGGAATCAGCAGGAATTAGAATAGAGACTTCTGGGCCAGGAAGCCATACACACCCAAGTGAAGAAGAATCACCAGTTTCACGCTAATGAATAATTTAATCTTTAAATTAGTTTGAGCTGGTGTATTCCCATGAATCCTGGGTTTGTTAAGGGTGATGAAAGTCAGGGCAGGCATGCAGGGAGCAGGGACAGGGCTCGGGGGGCTGGATCCCCGCACACGCGAGTCGTGGGATCAGGTGGTGCTTGCAGGCAGTGAAGTAAGGCAAAGGTCTGAAAAGCGGTTTGGAAAAACATCTGGCGGAATATTGTTCAGGGGTTGGATACGAGGGGCAAAGGATAAAAAGGAATGAAAAGCCGTCCATTCCAAAATGCTTTCCCAGGCTCAAGTGAAGTCATTAGTGTGAATACAAATGGGCAGTTCTGTCTCTATTTTCTCTTACATTTTTTTCCTCTGTCTTGAGCCCTACTTCTTAAGGCACTTAAAAAGAAATGAGAAAAAAAAATCCCAGTAAGAGTAATTTCGGTGACTAAATGATGAGTCATTGGGTGTGGCACTTCTTTGCACCAAAGTAATGAAGAGAAGAGCGAATCAAGTAAATCCCTCTCAGTCACTATTCGCTTTATGCCTATGTTTCGTGAGGCTGTTGGGAAGGGTGAGCATATCGTTCTATATATTCTTATACAGAATATCATGTAATTTATCTCCCTCTCCAAAGGGCGAGGGAGGGAAGAGAGATGAAGCCACGCATCCGTCCACGTTCGCATGCCAATGATACAGCAACAGAAATCCTACTTTTTGAAAAGCGCTGGATTTTCAGTTTTTTTAATAAAATTGTACAATTTTTATAAAATTTTATAAATTAAATTTAGGTTTTTTTTTTAATAAAATTGTACAAAAATTCCAACAACATAGAAATATATAATATGGAAGTCAGAGTAATCCATTTTCCTGTTAGTCCCACTTTAGGCATTTGCATGCATACATGCACACAGGCTTTAAAAAAAAATACCGAGGAGAAACTTACTGTTTTCACTGTGAAGATTCTTTTCAATGCCTCTTTTTGGTTAAGTAAGTGCTGAGCTACAACGGGTTTTGTATATTTCCATGGCAATCGGAGCTCACTCTAAGCAAACTACTTCTTAAACACACGTTCAGATTCTGAATGCTGTGATTTCAGATGCCGGCTCCTGCCCTACCAGCCTTGTGATCCTGAATTCTTTCCTCAGTTTCCTTATCTGTAAAATGGGGGGAATGAGGGTATTTGTCTCATAGTGTTGTTGTGAGGATCAGATTAGATGTAAAGCACAGTGCATGGGTCTGGAATATACCATGTTTCCCCGAAAATAAGACCTAGCTGGACAATCAGCTCTAATACGTCTTTTGGAGCTAAAATTAATATAAAACCCGGTGTTGTTATGTTATGTATTTTATTATATATTATATTATATTATATTATACTATATTATGTTAAAGACCCGGTCTTATATTATAGTGAAATAAGACTGGGCCTTATATTAATTTTTGCTCCAAAAGACGCATTAGAGTTGATTGTCTGACTAGGTCTTATTTTCAGGACAACACAGTAGTGTGTACAGAACACGTTAGCTTCAGTAGATGGAGAACTGATTAGGTCTTTGAGGATGGAGTGTAAGTACCAAGGGGTCCCCGTCTGTCTCCCTCACTTCTCCAAAGTAGAACTGGGGCTCATTTAAGTACCTGACTCCAAATCTTTATCTTCAGATGCTGCTTATCAATTATGTCATTGTTTTATGAAGGCTGCCTGGCTATTTTCAGTTTCTTTTGGAGACTTAGAAAGCATCTGTCCCTGATAAATGTGATCATTCAGGCTTTTAACTTTCTGTTTCCCAGGCTTTAGCACATGTGGCCAGAGAAAGTATGAAAAACTTACGTTACGAACTATGAGTAGCGATTCAATGTTATTTTCTCCTAAAGTGTATTTTTACAGCAGTCTAAAGTCAAGTACCTGGGTGGTCTCTCTCTCTCTCTCTCTCTCTCTCTCTCTCTCTCTCTCTCTCTCTCTCTCTCTCTCACACACACACACACACACACACACACACACACACACACACACACACACTGCCAGGAACCTGCTTTCGCGCCGGTACAGGCTGTTCAAACACTTTGCTTTCAAAGGCCATGGGAGCTGGACATTTTTAACGAGCCACCCTTTGTCTCTGTCTCCACAGGGGTACACTGTGAGTCGTACAAGGACCCCTGTGCTAATGTCAGCTGTCTGAACGGAGGCACCTGCGACAGTGAAGGCCTAAACGGCACGTGTGTCTGCACACCAGGGTTTACAGGCAAGTGGTCCAGGAATTGAGTGTTCACATTTACTGCAAAATCCCTGAGATTGCAGCTATTCAAAGCCCGGGACTCTCTATACATACATCCTTTCACATCCTTTCACCATATACGTAGTCACTGCTGGGATGAAGGTCTGTGTTTAAACAGCGGACTGTTTGTCCTGACATGAGGCTCTTCTGAAACTAGCATTTGTACGTAGCAGACGTGCTGAGACTGGCCCTGCTATACATTTTTGGAGCTATAGCTTTGAAATGTGGGGACATGAAAGTCAGGTGTGTAAGGTTTGTGTTAATGGAAGAAGGGGAAAGGGAGGATCAAATGCATCCTCTGTGTAAAAGCGAATGGATTTTGAAAAATGAAGAGAGAGTGATGGTGAGAAGCCCAGGAGACACTCCAGGTTCGGGGTTGATTGTTAGTGAAGGTGCAGATGCTACTGGAGTGGGGAGAGGGAGTGGAATGGGGAGGGAAAACTGCCTGAGGGCAGAGCAGGTGGGGAGCACAGGGCCGGCTCAAAAGGAGCCTTGGTGGCCACCGAGCTCTGAGTGGGAAGAGTCGCCTGTAGACTAGGGAATCCAGCCCAACCCAGGCTCCTTCTAAATCACTCCCTATGGGCTTCAGAGAGTTTGTGAATTCCCAAAACTAGGTGCGAAACGTTCTATGTATGTGTAAAAGAACTCTGAACCACTGGGGTAGGAAAGGGTCCATCCTTTGCCTTGCCAACAGAATGCGGGAGTCCTGAAATAATGAACGTGGGACAAGCTATGTTTTCGGAGCTTTGTTCAACCAACAAAAGCACCAGGTTGCTCTGGTTTGCAAGTTGGGAAAGGTTGACCTATAGGGAGCCCCTAGAAGCGATGGGTATTTCAGCTGCAGGATAACAAGCTGCCTGTTGTTGGCTGGAGAGCACCTTGCAGGCTACCTCTCCCTGCTGAACCACTGTGGTCCCCTCCCAAGCCTGGGAGAACTTCCAGAGCCTGGGTCCCCAGTGCATCTCTGGGGAGTCCCATTTGTGCTTCTGGGGAAGATGCCAACAGTCGAGATGTGGGAGAAGCACCTTCTGATCTTCTTTCTATTTATCTGTGTCACATCCTGTGTTTTCCTTTTGGGTTTTCCTTGGACCGAGGAGTGGGTTCACTCCAGAAAATCATTCGCAGATGGTTTTGTTTTGCTGACTGGTTTATAAACACACAGAGACATTTATACTCATCAATGGATGCAAAAATAATGTTGGGGAAGCATCCTGTTTTTTTTTTTCCCCCAGATATTTTTACCCCACAAATAATAAAAAGCCTGGAAGAAAAATTGGAAAATATAGTGCTATAAGAAAAAAAACAAAACCCACCACTTAAAACTGCACTACTAAGAGCTAGGAGATAACCACTGGTAACATCTTGATACAATATGCACACATATTTGAACGTAAAAGCAAACATACTGCTCATAGTATATTGTAACCTCCTTCTCACTTAGAAATGTGTGTCATAAATGTGTTTGCACACAAAGAAATATGCTTCTGTTTTATCTTTTTTACTGGCTGCACGTTAGTCCATTATATGAAATAATCATGTGTTTTGTTTGTTTGTGTTTTTTGTTGTTGTTTTTCCTAAACCCATTGTCAATTCAGCTTTTGGGGCGCTAAGAACTTTTCCCTGTTATAAACAATATTGCAATGAATATTCTTGAATATACATCTTTGTGTACCTCTCTGATTATTTCTTTGAGCTAATTTCCCAAGAATGAAGCCCAGGGTCCAGGAGAATCCTTCCATATTTCCATGTTGCTGTCCAGGAGAAAGCACTGTACCAATATTCACACCCTCCAAGAGTGCCCGCGAGCATGTGTTTCCTCATTTTCACAGAAGTACTGACAGTCGTCATTCTGGTGGCCAAAAATGCATTTATTTAAGTGTTGTTTTCACTTGTAGGTTTTTGATTCCTAGTGAGGTTGAATACTTTTTAAATATGTGTATGGCCACTTGTGTTTCTTCTTTTATGAACTTCCCAGTCATATCCTTTGTTTGCTATTCTACTAGACCATTCATGTTAACCTTCATTCTTGATTTGAAATAGCCCTTTATAAAAAGTCTATCACATTTTTATCTGACGTAGGTTGCAGATATTTTTCTGCTGTCATTTGCCCTTTCAATGTACATAAAGTGTTTGTTTTGTTTTCCATATATCATATTTAAATTTATGTAATTAAATCCTGATATTTTCTTTTGTTTTCTTCTTGTTTTATGCTAGAAAGAGCCTATGTATCAAGTTTTTATATTCTTCTATATTATTCTAATCATGTATGAGTTAATTTTGTGCGTGCAAATGTTTAATCCATTTGACATTTATCTTGGTATCTTACGGGAAATAAAGTGCTATCGCTTCTCCAGAATATTTAGCAAATCTCCAACTGCCTACTCAGCATTCACTCTTGGATGTCTCTCAAAGACACCTCAAACTTAGAGATTTTTCTCTCCTTTCCTTCTTTTAAATATTGGCTAGCTCATTAAATGGTATTACTACCACCTCAAGCTGCTCTGGACAGAAACTGGGGAATAATTTTTGTAGCCTCCTCTTCCTTCCCCTCACTGACATCCAAATGCCAAGGAACCCTGAAAACCCCCAGAGCCTCTCACTTCTCCGAGAGCCAACACCAAGCTGCCTTCACCTCCTGTCGGCACTAGTGCAGCCCCTCCCAGCTGTCTCCCCACGCCTATTCCCCTTCACCCCAAATACCTTCTCTACATGGTAGAGACCTTATAAAATACAAATCTGATCTTGTCGCTCCCTACTTAAAAGTTGCCTATTGGCGTTTCATTGTCTTAAGAGAAGGGTGAAAGCGCTTAACTTGATCGTCAAGACCCGCGTGGTGTGGCCCCATTTAGCCTTCCCAGTTTTGTACTGGGCCCCCACCTGCTTGATTCCTGGGCACCCCAATTCAGGTTCTCCTCAATAATGTTTTTCCCTTCTATCTGCTACTTCCCAGTCCCCCCTGTTCCCCACTTCCCGTCCCACACCACTGCCCTTTCTTTGTGGCACTCAGCGCAATCACTGGAAGCAAAAGGACTCTTCCACTAAAGTGGGTTCAAACATGGCACCAACTGGCCTTTGAAAACAACAGATGTCTGTTTCTCTTCAGCCCTGGTAATCTTTGAAACCGCAAAGGACCATAGCATGGTTCCTAAAGCTGTTTGGAGAGTTGTGCTGTTAATGCGTTTTACAGAATGCTGGTCCCGTGAGATGCTCCATGGAAAAAAGTGTCTGTGGCCAAATAAAGTTGGGATATGGTACACGCCATGTGGAGGTTCACGAGGGATGTCTGCACTCTGAGAGGTCTTCCAGGAAAGAATCGTATTTGCCTTTGTTTTATTTTCCAAATAAATTTCATCATAGAACCTTCTCCCCCCCGCCCACTTAAAAAAGAACCTATTGTATTCTGAGCACTGGCATTCTGTTGGAGAGAGAGGCTGATAAAATGCTACCTACCACTGTGCAGGGAAAAATGGTGTCTCTGCTCTTTAAATTGTTACCTTGGAACCAAATACTCTTTTGTTTTACCTGAGGTTTAGCAAAACTTACTCTTGGCCAACTATTAAGTGCTTAAAAGCTCCCTGATTGACTGGTGGAGAGAATTAGGCAAATGGTTGTCCCATAATTAGATATTCAACCCAGTGTCACATCTACCTTATGAGACTAGCTTTTTCAGTCCGGGTTTATTTTGCTCTTTTTCTCTAAGATCTCTAGATGGGACCTTAGATTATCGATTTGAAACTTATCCTCATTTAATGCTGATGTATGCATTTAATGCTATAAATTCTCCCTTCTATACAGCTTTGGCTGTGTCCCACAAATTTTATGTTGTGCTTTTATTTTCATTGAATTCAATGTTGTTTTTTTTTGTTGTTGTTATTGTTTTTTAGATTCCTTTAGATTTTTTTTTTTTTTGATCCATGGATTATTTATAAGTGTGTTATATAGTCGGGGCTCTTTTCCCCAGCATCTTTTGGCATTTCTGGTTGCTGGCTTCTCCAGCACTTAGTCTGGAACATATGAGGAAAAAAGGAAACTCAGGGAGCTCACCATCAGGTCGTGTCTTGGGTTCTGAGGTTCCTAGCCAGTCTATCTCCTTGTGACCTCTCAGATCTTCTCTTGTTTGTTTTATATACCTGGGGTACCAAGAACAATGTATACAAGTGGACACTTTGGTCAACGTTGCTCCAGCAGTAGTTCACCGTAATCAGAAGTGTCTGGACACGGATGGTAACCACTTTGAGCACCTCTTATAATTGCTAAAGTCAAATGTGACTTGTAGTCATCTTTTGTTATTGGTATATATCGAGTATTAAAATTTTAATAGTTTTTTCTTTTCTTAAAATGTGTGTACATTTTTTTGGCACCCTCTGTATAATGTCTGGGGTTCTTACTTGTACTTAATGGGAGGAATGAGAAACATATTTCTGCTCCAACTTTTTGGAAGCAGAAGTCTCACTCTGGCTGTTCTTAGAATTTTCCCTTTATTACTGGCTTTTTTAGCAAATTGATTATGATGTGCCTTAATGTGATTTTGTTGGTGTTTATCCTGCTTGGGGTTTGTTGCACTTTTTGGATCTGTGGTCTTACAGTTTTTTTTTTATCAAACTTGGATAATTTTTAGCCACTATTCCACCAAATATTATTTTATGTCTCTCCTCCCTCTTCTGGGACTCATATTACATCTGTGTTAGACTACTAAAAATTGTACAACAGATCACTGAGTCTCTGTTGAGCTTAAAAACATTTTTCCCCCTGAGCTTCAGTTTGTGTAGCTTCTATTGCTCTGTTTTCAAGCTTATTAATCTTTTACTCTGCAGCATCTAATATATTAATACCACTGTATTGTTTTGTTTTTAATTTGATGTATTTTTCATGTTTAGCTGTTCCATTCAATTCTTTTTTATATCTTCCATTTCTACCTTCATTTCCCCCACTCCCATGTTTCCCTTACCATTTTGAGCAAATTCCTTGTTTACTCACCATCATTTGTTACTTCTGGATCTCTGTCTTTTGAACTGATTTTTCTTCTGGTTATGGGTTACACACGTCTGCTTCTTGGCACGTCTAATAATTTTTGGTGGATGCTGGTCATTGTTAGTTAAGTTGTTGAGTGATTGGGTTTATTTCTTTCTTTTAAAAGTGCTGGCCTTTTCTGTGGTGAGTAAGCTACTTGCCAACCCGATGATCCTTTCAAGGTTTGTTTTTATGTTTCGGGAATGAGTCTATAGTAGCTTTCACTCGGGGGATTGTCATGCCCCACTGTTAAGGTGAATGCAATGGGAGAGGGGTGAGGGTGTCAGTGAAATATCTGTACTTCGACTTGTGAGAGGCTGAATCCCTCACAGTCCTCCATAAGTTTTGGGAACTGTTCACCTTTCGTCGTTTCCCAGGCCCGTGGAGTTTCATTTACTCATGCACAGTATTCAGTAACACATTTGAAGACGGCAGCTTACTACTGATGCTCTTTTTCTGAGTGGCTCTATCTTCTGTGGTAGTCTGTCCTGCAAATTACAGTTCTCTGGGCCTGTACAAAATCCAGTTCTCTTCAACTCAGTGAAACCATTGTGTTCTAAATTGGCTCCAGGCAGAAAGCCAGGACGATCGTGGTACTCAGCTGTTTTGTTTCCCTTCTCTCAGCTTTCACGGTCACGCTCTGCCTGTTGTCCAATGTCTTAAAAGTGTTTTTTAAAAATACATATTTCATCCACTTGTCTAATTATTTACAGTGGGAGGGCAAGACAGGCTCCAGTTACTCCATCATGGTAGAAGAAGTTCCAAATACTTTTTAAAGATTCATTTCATCTGGAATAAAATGCTAGTCAAGTATGAAGCCATAGTTAAAGCACCCAGTCCAGTGCCTGGCACATAGTAGGCATATACTGGGGGTGCCAAAAAAATGTATAGAAGTGGACACTTTGGTCAACGTTGCTCAAGCAATAGTTGGCCGTAATCAGAAATGTCTGGATGCTGATGGGAACCACTTTGAGCACCTCTTGTAATTGCAGAAGTCAAACGTGACTTGTATTCACCTTTTGTTATTGGTATATATTGAGATTACAATTTTAATACAGTTTTCCTTTCTTAAAATGTATATACCCCTTTTTTTTGGCACCCTCTGTATTTAATACTAGCTATTATGATTATAATGATTTTCATCGATATCATTCAGTATGAGCTCTATTAAACCAAGGATTTACTAAGAGCAATGGCTTGGTCTCATCTTTTTCATTTTAATTTATGGGAGGAAAGCATACAGAATTAAACAGTACACTTTTAAATTTGCATAAATACTACCAAATTTGATACCCACGGTACATATTGCCCCTTAGAAAGTAGTAGATTGAAAATCAATTGTGAAAGATTTAAAGTTCAGACTCTTGATTTCCAGCTTTAGTCAAGTAGAAATTGCATTTTGTATTCTCTTTACGAATGTTATTCGAGCACAACAGCAATTTAAAAGTAATTGATTTTTCTCCAACTCAAATTTTTAAAAAAAGTAAGCAAGTCAATGAAAAAGACATCTGGCTCAAGCCAGCAAAAGCATAAATATTTATTAAGTCAAACATGAGTAAAGAAAGATGATATAATATACTAAGAATTTTTCTAGTAAAATAAGTTAGAATACATATTGCTTGGAGCTGGAATATTGGGGTGTTGAAATACATAAAAACGTATAGTACTCTTAATATGGGGAAATGTACATGAACCCAGACTTGCTCTCCATAATTCATAACAAATCTTCAAATACCTTGCAAGACTGATGGCAAAAAGCACAATCACTGTAAGGCAGAGAAGAGCAGTCCCCTTAGGAAGTCTTCTGGTTGAAATTTTCCTTGAGTGGCTCTATCATCAGAATCACTCCATACTCCTACCACCAGCATATGACACAGTCAAAGCATCAAACTGAGAGCCAGCTGGCGGATAACTGACTCAACTGCAAGCATAGGTGTGTTAGTCTGTAAAATACGCCACTAGAGTAAATCTGAAGGTATCTGAGAACTGTGTATCACCCCAGGGTTCTCCCAGAGCACATGTGCTGTGGAAATAACTGCTAGTTCTTTGGACCCCTAACTGGCATGGAATTTACATCATTACTAATGTCATTTACTCCCCAGTATGGCTGTAATAAAACTGTGATAATGAAGGCAGAGTAGGATGGTTTGGGATTCTCTCTGGGTTTTAGATATTTGATAAATGTCTGCAGAAAGAGTTCATCTTATTTTCTCCGGCCATTCTCTATTCCTGTCAAATCCTTCCAATCTAGTGAGACCCAAGAACAGACAAATCTGGGAGTCTTGGACCTCTCCTGACTATGTTAGAGACCCTTAGAGATCCAGGAACCAATACACACATTAGGATAGCTCTGGGCCCTGAATTTGGCATTTACCTCCCTGGGGAGGCTCTGGGCCAGAGCAGGACTGGATGGACAGATCTGGGACTGCCCATAGTTTAAGAAAGTACAAGGGTTTGTTGTTGACACTGGACTTCTGTAGCAGAGTGGGCTTTTGAATTTTGCCGAACTATAGAAGTAGGAAGAAGTCAGGTCGTTTCTGTTGGCAATTGTTGCAAAGCCAACAGGGCATCTTATTTCAGAATTGGCAGTATTCCAGTGGGCGGCTAACGAAAACTATTGTTTAGTAAATATCTCAATTAAGCTTGTCTTCCTAAATGGTTGGAAAATAGTACTGACGTATATATTTGTTAAGGGCTTTGATTTCATCCTTTTAGCATTTCTCAGTACTTTGCTGTTTATATGTCTCTTCAACTAGTCTACCATGTAATACTGCTTGTAATAGTTTATAGTCTATGCCCTGCTCACTCAGAATGATTGCCCCATCAATAGAAAGACAACCCTTGAAATAGGTTCGTAAGAGGTGATCAATTTCTTGTCTTTCCTATTGATGTAAATGACTGTAGTTACTGCAGGAAACAAATTCACTTAGACACTAGTGAATTATAATCAATCTAGTAGGACCCAGAAGTAGCAAATGTTTCGTTTGACAGATTTTACTTTAAAAATGAAAGAGTCAGATGCCAGGTATGAAAAGAGTGAGAAAGGGAGCAGACGTGAAATATTTTAGTGTGAGATTCCTCCTCTAAAATGGTCTGTGAGTGTCATATGGTGGTTTTATAAATGTGAGATAAAGCAGTGGCAGGTAGAAAAACACTTCAGTGCTAAGTAAGGAAGCCTGGAAGTAATTACCCAAGTGTACACCGAACCATTGCCATTTGAAAATGGCCCAAATATTTGATTTTGTTCCTTTGTTTTAGTCTACGACTATAGCAGTGCTAGGGTTTGTTTGTTTGTTTTTTGTTTTGTTTTTTTCATCAATTTTTACATTTATCTAAGCAAATGGAAGCATCTTGCAAATATTTCTTTTCCTCATTTTTCAAACTTTTAAGAGCGATTGCCTCAATCCGAAGTATCCTCTTCTATTCAGCTTTGATGAGATGCCTTTAAATTCTGAAGCATGCCCATTTTGTATTGACTCGTGGTATGGCTTTAACGTCACAGAAAGACCGCTTTGTCCTTGTAACCACTAATATCAAGCGATTTCCTGGAAATTGGTGTTTGAACCATAGTGACGTCAGCTTAGTTCCCGGTTTCAACCAGGCTCTCCCTGAGGGGACAAGGATGTCCCAAAATGTTGGGTCTAGGCAGGGTCAGGAGCTCCAGGTCACATTTTTCTTTATGGGGGAGAGACAGACTGGCGTGGACGTGAGCGTCCCTCAGGCCACCATTTCCAGGGGATGATTTTGTCCAATTTAGGTTAACCACAGACTTCACAACTGCCTCTCCTTATGGCCTGATGCTATTCCCGGGCGTCTCAGGCCCTCCAGGAGCACGCCCAGGGACCTGGAAAGTGGGTGCATTTTCTGAATTGACTCAGTCCAGGCACACAGCTGTGCCTTAGCACTCTCCAGAAAATAGTGAAATGTCCAAACTCACACACTCAGACACTTCACTTGGCTGGAAAAAGAAAAAATCGTAAACTGAATTTTTGGCTTTCTGGAGTTTCAGGAAAAAAAGTAAAATGATTCAGCTGATTAAACACAAAATAAAATAGATTCCTTTAATAAAATTAGGAACCCAAATTTGCTTTCCTGATAAACTTCGAAAGCTTTGTTCAGACATTCCGGGAGAGTTCTGCACTTTATACACACAGCCCATTGGGCTCCACTGCTGCTGATCACGGGCCCAGCCTCGGATTTCTGCTCTGCCGAAGAAGGGAGGGGTGAGAGAGCCGCTGGTGCAGCTAACAGCCTCCTGCCATTTATTTCTCTTTATTTACTTAGGTGAAGAATGTGACGTCGACATCAATGAATGTGACAGTAACCCTTGCCATCATGCCGGCACTTGCCTGGACCAGCCCAATGGTTATACCTGCCACTGCCCACACAGCTGGGTGGGAGCAAACTGTGAAATCCGTACGTATTACTGCTGCTCAGCCGCTGGCATTTAACCTCACATTTTCAGTCACCAAGACGAGGATGCTGACCGGGCCCAGCCAGCCTCACGCCACTCACACATGAGGCAGTGAAGCCCCAGAGATCACCTGAGTCACCCTGTCTCCCGAATCCCAGTGTCGCAGTTTTGCTCGGTGCATTTTGCCACCCCTACTCCTTCCTGAGTCTGAATTCAGCCTTTCCACTGGAATGAGAATGTGTAGATGTCATCCAGAGTTCAGTGCTGCTACTACAGCCAAAAATGTGCTAAACAGAGAAACATTAGAGTCATATCACCAAGTACAGTCTCTGTGTTGAAAACGTAAAAAAGCACACCAAATGTAAATTCACTTTGCATTTATGTCTTCAAGTGTTTTCAGATGTATTAGGTTCCATCAGTTGCCTGGAGGAAAGTCCAGTGAGGATGAGCATAAAAGAAAATCTGAAAAACATTTTGAGCTGCTTAGAGCTAAGTGTTCTCTAAAGGTGAACTAATAGAAGTTTGAAAACATCACAATTGAGATTTTTATACATTGAAATGAAGTATCTGCTAGGATTGAGGTGAAAATGAGAAATGACAGGGAATTGGGTTTTCCGGTGTTTTGTAAACTGCTAAGAATTCGACTTTGAAAGGTGTTTCCTTCTTGCTTAAATTAGTCCTGGCAGGTGGATCTTTCATGAAAGCTCCCTTCTGGTCTTCTCACCCCCTCCCCTACTCTTTATTCAGATAAAGACAGCTCATCTACTATGTGAGTTTCACAGGAGGCAAATATAGTATGTATAAATAGCCCTGTGTCATGCAGGGTGTCATGCGGGGTCTCAGGTCCTGCTCCCCACATAAGAACGCAGGACATGGTGAGGCCAAAAAGGAACACCCATGGAGCCATAGGTAGGGTTGTCATACCACCATAGTCTCGCTGGCGGCTGGGTTGGAGACACAGGAAGCAAGAGACACAGGAAGCAGGAGCCACACGATGTGCAAACTGCCGTCCGCTTTTCTGCCAACCAACCAACCCCACTTACTAGCTGCAATCAGCGCTTGCTAGCTCAGCCACCATCTTCTTTCTAGACCCCTATTTTTTTGCTAGCGTAGCCAAGGCAGTTATATTAGTGGCCAATGGCTCACTGGTTACAGCTGACGGCCAACTAGCCACAGCTGATGGCCATCCAGTCACAGTTGATGGCCATTTACTACCTGAGGCAGCACCCTTTAGCATGAGGCCGAGAGCCTGGAAACTGCACTCCTGGCTCTGTCCCCACACTCCACCCCTACAGGGTCTCGCCTCACAATTTACGTGACAAGCATCTTCCGCGAGGGGCCCTGTGCGAGGAGCCTGGAGGTGAATGCAATATCCTGGACACAGCTAGGCTCTCTGGACACAGCCAGGATTTCTCAGGGCACCACGAGTCCTTCTGGGCACAGCCAGACTTCCTGGGCTTCTTAGGGTACCAGCAGTCTCCCCCGGCACAGCCAAGGCCTCTCAGGGCACTGCCACTCTCTCTGGGCACATCCTGACTTCCTGGACACAGCCAGGGCCTCTCAGGTTACCACCAGTCTTTCTGGGCACAGCCAGTCTTCCTGGGCACAGACAAGGTTTCTCAGGGTACCACCAGTCTTTCTGGGCACAGCCAGACTTTCTGGGCACAGCCAGGGTTCTCACATATTCTCGATGGCGGCTGCTCAAGACACAAAAGCAAACATCCTCCAGTTCTACTACATGGTGGTACGTTCCCAAGCCAACAGCCAAGAGGTCATTAAATTAGGGATGGAGCCCATTCTCCATAGTCCACAGTCATTCGCCAGGGCTGTGCGTTAGCCTCACAATGTGTGCCCTCTCCACAGGGCGAGGGCTCCAAGTCCTCCCCAACCTGGGGGTGAGGGCCTCAGCAAGCAATTCCCAGCCCACAGGGTCACAACGACCTTCACTTTCTCCGGCCTATGCTGGTTGGGGAACCGTCCATGTCTTTCCACCCCTCCACGGGTGTCCAGCTCTCAGGCAGCTGCTCCTCCTGGTCTTCCTGAGACTGAGTGTTCATAGGTACAAACTGCTCCACCGCCCTTCGGAGAGCTTTGGCCAGCACTGTACCCTGCTCGCTGCGCCATGTGTCATGCAGGGTGTCATGCAGGGTGTCAGGCAGGGTCTCTAGTTCCGCTCCCCACATAAGAACGCAGGACATGGTGAGGCCAAAAAGGAACACCCACGGAGCCATAGATAGGGGAGTCATACCACTATAGTCTTGCTGGCAGCTGCGTTGGAGACACAGGAAGCAGGAGACACAGGAAGCAGGAGCCACATGATATGCAACCTGCCATCCGCTTTTCTGCCAACCAACCAACCCCACTTACTAGCTGCAATCCGCTCCTGCTAGCTCAACCACCATCTTCTTGCTAGACCCGCATTTTATGCTAGCGTAGCCAAGGCAGTTATATTAGTGGCCAATGGCTCACTGGTTATAGCTGACAGCCAACTGGCCACAACTGATAGCCATTCAATCACAGTTGATGCCATTTACTACCTGAGCCAGCACCTTTCTATGTGAGGCTGAGAGCCTGGAAACTGCACTCCTGGCTCTGTCCCCATACCCTGTCTGTCTGTCTACCTGTCTGTTTCCTTCCTGAGCTGGCCTGTCTCTGCCTCTACTCCTCCATGCTGTAAGTGTTTCAAAAACAGATCCCTCACTAGTGGTCCACACTAACTAAGGCTGAATGGGCACATCTGATTCTTAGAGTGTGTCTGAGGTCGGGGGAGGCCAGTATTAGGAAACCTTATCCGTAAAATGGACCACATTCTCCAGCTTCAACTTCAATAACGAAGGTGCTGTTTGGGCTGTTACCTGCTTACTCTTTGTCTTTGCGCTTGGCTCAGAGCTTGAGGGGGAAGAAGGTAATTATTTTTAGGCCTCTCCCTCAACCTTCCCAAATGCTCCTAAACAGCATGGATTAGGACCAACTGTCCTTGCTGAAGATGGGTGAGAAGGACTCTCTTGCTGAAGAAAGGAACGAAAGGGATTCCAATGGTAAAAATGCTAAGGCTGTGATGTGATGTAGGAAGTTAAGACTGAAGTCGTGTAGGATAAGTCCAGTCTGGTGGGGCCTTTGGTGGAAAAGTTCGTAGAGCTGGGTCTGCAGGACCTGCCTTCTCGTCCTGGCTCTGGTACTCATTGTGTGCTGCATTTCATTGTGGGGAACCTCAGTGTACTTATCCATAAAATGGGACCAGTTTCATTCTAAAATTTGGTAATTCTCTGAAATGACAAATTTTGCAGTTTGGGGCAGAATATCTACTTACAATTTTTAAATCTTAACTGTGAAGATAAATATGTAAGAAAGTATGGATAAGAATTCAGGATGCCCTCAGGAAGTTCTGAAGTAAAATCCTACAATTATATGTATATATATATAAAAAAATCTGAATTTTACTTCCTTCCTGTGATGATAGTATAAGCAGAAGATACACAAGGATGGAATAATAAAAGGACAAAAGTTGGCCACATATTCTAGCTCCATCATATTCTGGCTATGTGACCTGGACAAACAAATTACCTCTTGGAACCCTGTCTGTCTCACTTGGAAAATGGTGATAAGAAGGTTGCTGTGAGAATTAAAGGAGGCAAATATGTGCATATTTCTGCCATGCAGTCGGCACTAAATAAATGCTAGTTGCCCTTTTTCTTTCTTTCTACACGATGGTAGCTCTTATACTGTGAGCTATTCCTGAGGAGGATGAACCTTTGGCAGTTGTCTTTTTAGACAATGTATCTGCAGGACACGGAACACTCTGAGCGGCCAAGGGTGATGGGGCCCGTCACATGTCTTGGTCCACACTTGGGCTCTCTGTTTGTCCAGAAGAGTGCTTTCCATTTGATGATCTCATTTGCAGCTCTCCATTAAGCCAATGTGCTAAAATAAGTGTCACTGCAAATTAGGCTCTGTGGGTTCCAGTGTTGGATGCTTCCACCCTTGACCTGAGTGTAACAATGGAGAACATGCATAGGAAGTTTTTGATGATATGTAGCTGGAGCCAGTGCCTAGAGAATTGGATCTGAATCAAATGGAATGGATCCAAGGACCAGAAGTGCAAGCACAGTCTGGCCTGTCAGTAGATAGGGGAGATACAAGCGGCCTCCAGTCCTGTGTGAGCCACGGGACATGTGGCCTCTGAGGTCTCTTTTTAACCCTGCGAGCATCTGAGAGCTTCTGAAACCAAGAAGAGGATCCCTGGATGGTACACGGTTGGGTCAGTAGATCTCAACAGGAAAGGTCAGATGTACACAGAGAAGAGAGAGAGCCATGGCCCACGTAGTTACATGGCCCAGAGGGCTACTGGGCCATCAAAGGCAGTAAAGGAGACGCCCGTTGGCCTGCCTCCAGAGGCCACATCACCTGCCTCCTTTTCTTACTCTTCTTCAGGTGACTTTATCCTGCTTTTTTTTCCTTGAACACGTCAAGTTCATTCCTCCCTTCAGGGCCTTTGCCTCTGCTGTTCCATATGCCTAGAACTCTCTTCCTTCAGATTTTAACACAGCCATCTTCTCTGCCTCGGGGGATCAGCTTAAATGTCACTTTCTCAGGTACTGTCCGTGAGGACCTAATTAATTTTCTACTGCAGCTGTAATAATTTACCACAAATTTAGTGGCTTAAAACAACAACACAAACTTGCCACCTTATAATTCTGGAGGGCAGAAGTCCAAAATAGGTCTGACTGGGGCCAGGGGGCTGTCTTCTTTCTGGATGGAGGCTCTAAGGGACAATCTTCTCCCTCGCCCTCTCCAATCTCTGGAGGCTGCCTACAGTCCTTAGGCTCCCAGCCCCTTCCTCGTCTAAAGAGCCAGCAATCATGCTGACCTCTGCTCCTGTTCTCACACCTCCACTTCCAACTCTCGCGCATTTCTCTTTCACATATTATTTCACTTGTGATTACATTGGGCCCGTCTGGATAATCCGGGATAATTTATCTATCCCCAAATCTTCCATGTAATCAGATCTGCAAAGCCCTTTCTTCCGTGGCAGGTAATATATTCACAGATTTGGGGAATATGACATGTGCATCTCTGGAAGACCATTCTTCTGCCTTCCATAGCATTCATGTCTCATTTCTTCCCCTCGTGTGTTCTTAGCAAATGTAATATTTTGAGATGATTTAGAATCAGTTTCTCCTGTGACAGCATCATATTAATCATTATGATGAGTATTTGCATAAACATGACTTAAACCCATTAAAAGTGCAGGAAGTGTGTGGGGACAGAATCCCAGACAGCAGTTTCCAGGCTCTCGGCCTCACCTGGAAAGGTGCTGGCTCGGGTAGTAGATGGCCTCAGCGCTAACTAGTTGCCATCATCTGTGACCAGTTAGCCATTAGCCATTAATATAACTGCCATGGCTACGTTGGGGTGTTGGTTGGTTGGCAGAGAAGCGGACGGCAGATTGCGGATCATGTGGCTCCTGCTTCCTGTGTCTCTAACCCAGCCACCAGCGAGAATATAGTGTGGTATGACTCCCCTATCTGTGGTTCCGTGGGTGTTCCTTTTTGGCCTCACCATGTCCTGCATTCTTGTACGGGGAGCGGGACTAGAGTCCCTACATGACAATGTGGTAACTAGAATGAATGCAGCTCTCAAGAACAGGACCCTGAGTTTTAGGCCTGAGGCTCTTGCTGCCCGACCAATGGCAAGACCATCTCTGGAGCTCAGTGTCATCACCCATAAAATGAGGGACTACATGAAAGGGTTGTGTTCTTCCTTCCAGCTCTAGAATTATAGGCTCCACCCTCAAAGTCGTATCATACTCTGCCAGGAAGCACAGTTATAATAAGGCAGAGACTTCCTTTTGCCTGTTCCCTTGCAAAACATGACAATGTTTTCTAGTGCACATGGAAAAGAGAAATTAGCATAAAATACATGTGGGATTCTCGCAAATACACACTTAAGAGTTCTCGCACATCGTGAAAATTGCTCCCTCACCAGTGAAGGGTGCTGCACGTGGAAATGAATCACTTTTTTATCAGCCATCACTAGAGGTTCTGAGACCTCAGTGGGATTTCCATGTGAAGTTGTACCATTTTAGTGGTCCCATGGCTACCTCCTGTGCCCCGTGTTTACCCCAGTAAGGAATGTTTCTTAGAAATTTGCCCCTTTAGAATTATTATTTACCCCCCCACCCCCCGCCATCAATAGTAAGCAGTAGAAATTGGGCAGGCCACACACATTTATCAAAACCATCAAGACAGTTGATCCAGAACTACCCTGAAAGGATCATTCAAATAACTTGTGTTTTATACATATTGTGAGGCAAATGGAAACCCTGAATTCTGGAAATTAACTAAACAACCCTGGTGAAATTTTAATTCTCTGCCACTCGTTCTTACTGCCTTGGGACTGATCACATTTTTTTCCTTTTAAATAAATATTTTGCTTTCCTAGAATCCAGGTCTAAAAATCTAAATTCCTTTAAGTCTTTACATAGTGGTGTTTTGAATCATCTGTGTAGGAGCTGTGAGCTTTATACGGTTAGAGTTACAGTCAGTTTTGCTGACTGACAGTTGGCCAGTTATGTGCACTGAACGGATGACTCTGTGGTTCAACTTCTGAGTTAGTGCTATTCTGCAGTTGAGAAATAGGTGAATTAGGCTATCTTGGATTATGCAGTCAATCAATAATCAAGCGCCCCTTATTGTCAGACATTGAATGTGGTGCCCAGGATATAGATGAATGACACAGCCCCTGCCTTCGGAAGCTCGTAATCTAAGGGTGTGTCCTCGTATGTGCTGGGAGTTCTATAGGGTTTTGTGATGTCCTGGGTCTCTTCTCAAAATAACGGCTGAAGAAACCCATCAAATGATTGTTATGTGGGCAGTCCTTATTGAACAAATTGGTTGGGTTCTGTGGTTCTTATTTTTATCTAAACTAGGATTTTTAAAAAATAAAATTAATCTTCCTCCCTATTCAGACCTCCACTTCACTCCCCCAAGGTAACAATTATTAACCATTTATTGTGGATTTTTCTTGATGTATCCAGTCAGTATATATATAAGTCCTCATTTTCTCTTCAATAATACTGTTCAGCATTTTACTTTTATGCTTAAGAACATATTGATTCTTACAATATATTGAGTGTTTATCCACAGTGGTTTATGCAGGTCTAGCTCAGTTTTAAAATACCACTTGGCTTCTACTCTGGCCCCTCAAAGCCTCTCTTCATGTGCAGCCAGAAGCATCTTTTCTTTCAGTATTCCAAAAGCATATGGCCTTCTTTCTTTTCAAATTTTTCCCCCAAGTTTTTGTGTCAAAATACACACAACACGATATTAACTATCTTAACCATTTTTAAGTGTACATACCGTTCAGTGGGATTAAGTGCATTGTGAAACCATCCCCACCATCCATCTCCAGAACTCCGTGTGTCTTGCAAAACTGAAACTCTGTATCCATTAAACAATAACCCCAACATGCCCTCCCCCCAGTGCCTGGCAACCACCATTCTAGTTTACTTTTTTTTTTTTTAACCTCTTCTTTTCCTCCACACTCCACCATTCTACTCTCTGTTAACTGAGTTTGGCTTTCTTTTGTTTTTTAGATCACTCCTAATAAGTGACATCACGCAATATTTGTCTTTCTATATCTGACTTATTTCACCTGGCATAACATCTTCTAGGTTCATCCCGTGGTTGCAAGAGGCACAGGCATCTTTTCAAAGTACACATCTGAACACTCAGACCCTCCCTCCCGCCACAGTTTCCATCCCACCAGTTTCCATCCCTTCTCATGCTAAGCTCCTATTAAAATACATCAAAGGCCAAAGACCAAAGGCCATGCTATTTCCTGTGGGGCCTGGTGGGCTGCTCCGATCCTGTGGGAGGTACCCCTTTCTCACCTGTCCCCTCTTCACCTTGCTCCTTCAAGCAGCCACGCTGCCCCTTTCCTGTCCCTGGCTCTGCTCTTCACCTCTTCCCAGGTCTTTGCCCGAGATGGGGATTCCTCTGCTCCCCCTCCTCCCTGGTTAATACCCACTCACCCTGAGAGCCCAGCTCCCTGTGAACTCCCATCGCGGAAGCTCTCCTGAATCCCCCAGGAGGTGGAGCTTACCCTGGAACTCTCCCGTAGCACTGCCGCGCTTGTCCCTCACTGGCTTGGCACACTTGTATTTCTACACTGATTTTGTGAGCATTTGCTTGATTCTTATATCTCAAAAGACAGGGGACTCTACAAGCCCAGTTTTCTCTCTGTTTTCCCTCACTCTTAATCTCAGGTACCCAGCACAATACCTGGCACGTAGTAGGTGTTTAATTAATATTTGATCAGGGACTGAATCCCTATGAGGGAGATAAGCTATTTGTTCCAGCCCCTTTCCCATTCCTTCCTCTTCTGAAGATTTATAATAAGAGTTGTTAACTTTTCTCAATCTTGCTGACTGCTTTGATTGTCCAGTTAACTTTTTAGCTGCGGAAAACAGGAAGAAATTTGGACTCCCTCCTCACATTTGTTCCAGGCAGCGGATGGTTCAAAAATTATCTACTTACCTAAGTGGCATCTATTCCCCAACTCACTCACTTTCACACTCTTTTTAAATAAATAGGTGGACAAATTAACTAGAAAGCTTCATTCACCTAGGTAAATGGAAAAAACAGATATGGGTGGTATATTTTAGAATTAAATGTATGAATCTGCTGATGTCTCTTTTTGATGGGGTGGAGCTTGTTGGTGGGTCTGCCTTTATTCTCAGCTCAGCCACTGGCTGCCTTTTATCTTCAGCATCTGCTCTGGGTCCCGCCCCTCCACCGGGCTCAAGGTGATAGTTTAGGACCCGTTGAAATGTTAAATGCAAAAGCACTTTGGAAAATACAAAACCTCAAATCGATTGAGTTTAAAATGAAATCCCAGTGATCCCTCAGACCCGTAAGTGCAACATTTTCCCTGAACAATTCGTGGGGATATGTTGCTGGCCGTGCACCTGCTGGGGCTGATGAGATCATCCCGTCCAGCCCAGCCTGTGCAGGTGCACGGTCCTTCCTGAGCTGCGCTGTAGCCAACATAGTAAATGATTCATGCAGCGGGGCTCCCAGGATGCGGCAGAGCGATGACTTATGATGAGAACGCCTGGACACGGAGAGGCAGCTGCAGCCACCTGGTGCCGATAAATTTGCTGCTTCTCAGACTAAGTCTTGGATGTATTCAGCTCGAGCCTGTCTACTCACTAACCCGATTAGCATGAAAAGCAGCCACGATCGCTTCTCAGAGAAGTTTTCGATGACAGTAGGTAGAAAAAGCCAAGGATAGGGCTGGGGGAGGTGGGTGGTAGCAGAGGTTGCAGGAGAAATTTTGAGAAAGTTATCCCGAAAGTCCAAACAGCTTGGACTGCAGAGTTTTGGGAAATGGAGCGGATGGCCAGAAATGCAAGCGATTTAGGCAGCTTCTCACTCCTGGGACAGCATGCCGATCACATAAACCAGGACAGTCATTTTTCCACTGCGGTGGCCTTGCAGTCGTGCACTCCCTGTGTATACACAATAGCATGATGTCAAAGCTATTTGCATGAGGTCATCAACCATAAGGTCTCATAAGTCATGTGGCCCGCTGTGGCAATCAGATGTGAGTCCTCCACCAAGCTGGAGCAGGAACAGCCCCGGCTGCCTTTGTGCTGATGCTAAATGGCTGTTAGAGCGTACTCTGCGAGTTTTGGACGCCAGCCTACAACTGGATTTTTTAGAGAATGTTGAATTACTTGGAAATCAAGTGAGTCACACTTCGCTTTCAGCCAGAAAAATGAGTTGTCTCTCTCAGTGTGCACCACATATTCCAAGTGAGATAGCTGCCAGTTTGGGGATGGAGTCCTAGTTCTCGTTTCACAAAACACCTTCTGTCTTCCATCGCGGCCATTTCTTTACAGTGATTGATGGTGGTCCATCTGCCTGAGTGTGAGGTGGCTCAGATGGAGAGGTGAGTGCACGAATGGTCAGTCTTATAGCTCCAGGAGCTCTGTGAGCTCAGGCAGGCTGGCTTAAATGGCAAAGCGAGACTTCACGAGTGAAGCTTTGGTGAAAAACTTGGGAGTCGGAAGATCTGGACGCAAACTCAGAAGTCACTTTATTCGTCCCATTGTTTTCTAACTCTCAGGAACTATCCAGGCTTGGGGCATGGGTCATTTTTCCATTACGCTTCTAGGAAAGGGACTGCATTCTTGGATCCTTGTTTGGGTGTTTACCTGTGCCCTTCTGCAGACTCTAACTTTTCAAGGCCAAGAATAGCTGATTTTCGGATTCCATGGTCACCAAAGAGGTCACAAATACTCTCACCTAAGATGCAACAGTGGGAAGAGTCCTGAGGATTTCATGGGAAGACAGGCCCCCTCCCACCCACCTCTGAATCCCATTTCCAGGCACCCAGAGTTCTAACACGGCAGTCATGGCCTGGAGGTGGTGCTGGTGGTATGAGCAGAGAAGGTATTCTCTTCTCCATCTGAGAATGGTCTTACCTAACCCTCTTTAATTGTCACAGCTTCCTTTCAAATCCTGGTTGTGTTTCAAAGTGTTCCATTTGTGTGTAGGTCTGTAAACAGGACCTGTGTGACACTCTTGACTTGTGCCAGACATAGAGATTACATCCTGTCCTTCCATTTTTCCCCCTGTGTATACAGGTTGGTGCTTTTTGGAAGGGCACAGGGCAATGCCCGATAATCCTCACTCAGGGCATGTGCCCCAGAGGACACCAGCCTCCTTCTCTATCCTTTCCAATTCCACCACCCCATGTGCTCCTCTTTAGGGACCACATACCATGTGCCCTGTAGGGGACTTTCTTACCTTTTTAAACACGTTTTCTAACTTATGCTTACAGCAAGCCCGTGGGGTGTATGTTGCTATTTCTGTCTTATAAACGAAGGGAGGCCAAGTAAATATTGCAACCTGGATTGAAAGCAAGGTTGGTGTGATCCCAAGGCCCACATTCTTCCTCTAGTTATATTGGAAGCTAATCCCATAGTATTTTGTCATATATTAGGTTGGTGCAAAAGTAATTACAGTTTAAAAGGTTAAAAATAATTGCAAAAACTGCAATTACTTTTGCACCAACCTAATAATATATTGCTTATTTTAAAAATTATTATAAAAGGAATATATTCTTTTAAAAAATAAGCTAGAAAAGCCTGAGAAGTATAAAGAAGGAACTAAAAACCACTTGTAATCCTGCCTTCCAGAGATCACTGTTGTTAGCACATTGCTGTGAGAGGCAGAATCTAAGAACTCAAACTGAGACTTGCGTTCAACAAACTCACCCAGGAATCGACATCATTTTTCTCGGCCTCATCTATAAAGTGAGGGGAGAGAATGGTATATCTTCTGGTGCTTATAGTGATGAGATTTTTTCAAAGAGCTTAGTCCACAGTAAGCAGACAACAAATGGTCATCCTTATTATCACTCTATCCTTCTGAGCTTTTCAGTGTGCAGACAGGCGTTTTAAGCTCACATGGCGATTGTACTATACAACCAGGTCCTGTTTGGTAATCTTTTGATTTTTATTTTTTATTCTTTTGCTGTTTGATGAATATCTCTTCATCTAACTAAGAGTTGAGAATTTAGGTTGTTTCCTACCTTTTCAATTTTATAAATTGTGTTGTCTATTGGTGGACTGAAAGAGAGAGTATGGGAGTGGGGGCTCGAGCTATATCTGTAACATTTTGTTTCTTTAAAAAAAAAAAAACTTGAAAAAAAAACCCCACTAAAGCAAAAATGGTAAAATATGAACATTTATTAACTTTGGTGAGTATATAGTGTCTGTGCTTATTTTCTGCACCTTTTCCTAAATGTGTAATAGTTGATAATTTAACATTTAAATATTGTGATGCTGATGGACATCTTGTACACAGGACTTTATGCAATTATAGGATTATTTTCTCAACATAAATTCTAAAAATTGGTATTTCTGGGTTAAAGAACACACCATTTAGTCCACACAAGGTTTGTGTATCAGTTTATACAGTCCCCATTTCAGTACCCTTGTCAACTATGGTCATAAACATTTTACATAATAGCTGGGAACTGATAGAGGTGAATTCCTTTTCTGTCCTTTGCCCATTTCTCGATGGCACGCCCCTGCCTTTCCATGGTGATTTGTAAGAGGTCCTTCCAATTAGGGGTGTTAGCCCAGATCTGCAGTCTCCATAGAGACTCGTTCTTCCCAGTGTGGACAGCCCTTAGATGTTAAGTTACCCAGGCAAGGACAGGAAAGACCTTCCCATGCTGAAAGCCGCAGCACATTTCCAGCCCTCTGCTTCTTTCTGCCTGCAGACCTCCAGTGGAAGTCTGGGCACATGGCGGAGAGTCTGAGCAACATGCCCCGGCACTCCCTGTACATCATCATCGGCGCCCTGTGCGTCGCCTTCATCCTGATGCTGATCATCCTGATCGTGGGGATTTGTCGCATCAGCCGCATCGAGTACCAGGGCTCGTCTAGGCCGGCCTACGAGGAGTTCTACAACTGTCGCAGCATCGACAGCGAGTTCAGCAATGCCCTTGCCTCCATCCGGCACGCCAGGTGGGGCGGGTAGGCCGGGTGGGGCAGGTGGGGTGGGTGGGCTGCTGCAGGGCAGGAGGAGGACGGAGGGAGAGGCTGCTTTCACATGTGTACTCTTGGTCCCAGGGTTCTGTTGTAAACAGGACTTGACACCTGCCAAGAGGATTTCACAGAATAAAACATAGGTTCAAGGTACTGTTGAATCTATTGAATATTGTCGAGGGGGCGGTAGATAATTTGGCTGCTTTATAAGCAAATCCCTTTTTAATTGGCTGCGAGCTTTCTGTTGTCATTGAAGACATTCATTTATTCAGTTTGTGTTTATCTGTGCCATAAATGTCCGACTCTTAATCACCACGTAGGAAACATTTTTTAATGGTTTCCTTTTGGAATGTCTTTAGCTCTGATGCTCTTCAGACAGTTGGCATGGATATGAATTATTCCATTTGATGTAAGGGCTTCCTTAAAAAAAATGACAACCAGCTGTCATTCTGATGTTGGAGTTCATATGACATAAAAGAGAGTCCTTTTTTGGAGGAAAGATTCCGGAGGGACAAGTTGTTGGTGTGGTATCACAGAAGGAACCTGTGTTAGAGTGTCTGAGGTTCCTCATCGAGCCCAGCTGCTCCACTGTCTGACTCTGGATCCTATGCAGTTCATTTAACCTTCCACAAATACAGTCCCCTCACCTATAAAGAGGGAAAACTCTACCTCCTTAGACAGGTGTAACAATCACATTACATTATAAGTATTCAAGGTTGTATAAACAGATAACACGATGTTTGCTTCTCTAAAGCTATCGTAACGTTAAAAAAAATAGCCAATCTAACATTTTGTTGACTTTTGCAAAGAATATTTACTACAGAACTCATGGTGATATTGTATGTTAAAGGACGCCATCTTTTCTTTTTAAATTGTAGAATAAGCTGAAATACACAATTCAAAAAGTCGGTGTGCTGTAGCAAAAAGTTAGCGTCTTAAGATTGGGGCTCAAGGGAACTGTTGGCTGCGTCATCTTTGTTGGAACACTGTATTTTGATATTGATTAAGATACAAACAGATCTAAATTCTGTCTGGATGGCATAGAAGCTCTGAGGTTCAGAAAGCTTGCTTTCTTCAAAAGGAAATCCCCAAACCCAAGAATCAGCTCTTACAGTGGTCTTGCCACTCTGCTGGAAGCAAAAGCCAGACTCTGGCCAATGGAGGAGAGAAATTGGAAGACATAGAGCATCTGCTCCGATGCCTTGGTCTGGCAAGGACAGCTTTTTTGTGGGAGCTGCACCCGTCTTACTTCTACAACTGGGAGGGAGAGAAGAGGGTTCAGCCCTCTTCAAGTCGGGCCCTAAGTATCTGCTCATCATTGGGTCCTTCTTTTAAGAGACAACTTGGCACCACGGGGTTCCAGGAAGCCCTGAGATTATTCTGCAAATCGTATCTTAATCGTTTACTTGACTCTTTCCTCCACTAGCTGGTAAAGGGTAGTGGCTTTTGTTACTATATCTCCAGTGGGTCCTGGCACATACCAGACCTTACTAAAATTTGAGTTCTTACTAAAATTTGGTCTGAAATGAATGGATGATCTTGGTTAGTGATTGGCAGAGGATGTTTTTATCTGCCTGAGAGGTAGATGCATCCCAGGGCACCAACTTAGGAAATGGAACCAGCCTGCAGGAGTATTTGCAGGATCCTGAGATCACTGGATATGAGATAGAGGACATGAAAAGGAGAGGAGAATAAAGTTCCTTTGTTGCTCAGGAGTCTTCGTGGAAAGGTATAATTGACCAGGAAGGGGCAGAATTCATGGCTGTATACTAGGATGTACTGGGGGCCTGAGAAATCAGAGTCTGTCCACAGCCAGAGGGATGGCTGGCTAAATAAGATCCTTGGGTATTCAAGAGGAGGAATATTTTATTTCAGCCTCAGAATAGTTGAAGGTGGATTTTTCTGGGCTTCCCACATATATAGCCTACTAGGAAGACAGTTTAAATACTCTTGGAAGGAAAGGGTAAACTTGAAAGCATGTATAAACTGGGTTCTTATTTGGTGCCGATTTTTCTCAAAAAGTACCTACAGCAGAATTCCTAACCAACAAGCTCCTACATGCACCAGTGACTGAAGGTAAAACCCAAATATCTGGGAACGTTCCCATCTCAAGGCTTATTCAATTATAACCTGTGGTTTCTATAGCATGGCTCTCTAGAAGCCCTGGCTGCCTGGGTCTCCAGCTGGCTGGACTTTTTTGCTCCCTTCTCTTGGAAACCCTAGAAAAGCACTGACAAAAATGTAGTCCTGTTGATATTACACTCTTCCTAGTTTTCAGCAGCGGCCTATAGCTAATGTTCATTTCATGGCCTGTCTTTCAGCCGCTAGCGTGGAGGTGACATTGGATCACAGTGACTGTAGCTCAGTATCCATGCGGGACAAACACTGAGTGGACAAAAAATGTCATCTGTGTCATTCACGAGTGACTGAGGAAGTGTCTGGTGATGCTGATGACAGCAATCAGGTGGTGGGGGTTGAGGAGCCCCTCTTTGTCCTAAGAGTCATCTGTTCTGTAGGTACTTTGCTTGTTACACTCAGGCTGGAGAGAATTTGTAACTGACGGGCATGCGTGAAGCCACAATTCTCCAGGTTCTGGAGCTCAGGTCATCCGATTGCTCACTGCTCTACCAGCTGTAAGTGCCTGATCACAGAAAACAAAAAACAAACAAGAAAAGGACGGTTGTGAGTGGACACGGTCACTTTTTCTCATATAGCGTCTCCTGATTGGGGCCTTTTTCAAGGTCAGATCCCCCTGACATTCTCTGCGGTATTGTTTTCGCTGTTGACTTTCACCAGAATATGAACTAGAGGAATGCACACCCTTTCCTCTACCTTATAACTGGTCGCAGTATCTTCTGTTTTTCTAGTGAAATCAGGTATACGAGACTTATCACCAAATAGGTTGTTTGAGATGCCAGTGACACCAATACTACCGCTGCCACGACTCTGTCAGTGCTTCTGTGATGGGTAACATGGCCAGACGCTATACTAAATCCTTTGCAGGAAGGGCCTCTGGATGATTCTCATTGTCTTCATCAAGGGCCTCAAAATATTCTACTTTGTGGGCCAGACAGTCTCTGGGTCTCTGTGACCACTCGTCTCTGCCTTTGTAGTGGGAAAGCAGCAGAGGCATTACGAATGGATGCCACTGTGCTCCAATAAAACTTCACTTGAGAAACAGGCAGCAGGCTGTAATTGGCTTGCAGGCTGTAGTGTGCTTGTCCTTGGTCCACTTTATAGCTTCCTCTAGCTTCAAATTTTTTATACCATTAAAATTAATGAAATTAATGCTGTGTGTGGTATACTGTTACCAGTGTATCTCTCTACTTTATGAGAAATAGATTGTCAAAATATTTGCACCTTTAAAGCACCCTCTGCAATTTTCAGACTTGGGAGAAAGTGTTAGGATCCAGTTGGCTTTTGCCTGTGGCCCCTTTTCCTGGTCTCAGGTTATGTAGGCCTCACTCAATTTAGCTAAACAGACCGCAGGCTGGAGCCACAGCACATTTATGCACGCACCATCCCTGACCTTCGGGAGGCTTCACATTTTAGACACGATTTCTCTAAGGGCCTTTAAATATTGCAGTAATAGCTGTGGGTTTCTTGGTGGCAGAATGCTTTAACTCCTGATCTCTGCATTTTGCCTGGTGCCCATCTGGCGTGATTTGTGCCATTGTGCCCCTGAAGGCCAGTAAGTCTTGAGTGAATTTTAGGAATACACGATTGAAGACTGTTTAACAATGAAAGATCATAGGAAGAATGCAATGTTTCTCATTTCCCGAACTCCATTCTCTTTCTCATCTCTCTGTGTGAGAAGACAGACTCTCCAAGACATCAAAGGCAGAAAAAGGAACGGAGGGGCAATGGGATGTAAGCTGTGGCGAATAAGCCCCTGATGTCCTGGGGTACCCATCCTGCCAACCTTTTTAAAATTTGAGCTTCTTTAACAATTTCTTTTTTAATGGGCCCCTTTGGACTTGAAAGAGTTAATTTTTGTCTGTAAAAGGCAGGAGGGGTGGTGGGTTGGTGGGATGGCAGATTTGTTTAAATCCTGTTGCACTGCAGAAGCTTTTAGGGGAGGTGAGATCTTGAATGGGAAGAGACCACCCAGAAGTTGAATTGACTTTATTTTAATAGTTGCCATTTCAGCACTGGTTTGGTAGGAGGTCCTGAAACTGGATTTTGATACCCCTGGCTTCTGCTCCTCCGTCCTGATGTCAAGGGGATTTTGAAATCTGCAAATCTGTTGGGACCATGGCTTTGTGCTTAGAGAAGAAACAATGGCTTGTGTGTATGTGGGGGTTGGGGAGTAATACGTGGGATCGGATGGTGGGAACTGGCACATTTTTGTGGACAAACACCTCCTTATTTAAAGTCATTTCCTTCCTCTGCCCTTCTCCTTGTCTTGGGACCTCAGATGACTGCTGAGCCTTCAGAGCCCTCCTGTAAGTCCCACGGGAGAGGCTGTCTGTCCACGGTCCAGGGAGGACCACCCTGCCATTGTGCATCCCAGGCTCTGGAGTGGATGCGAAAGAAACTGTCCTCTCCACATCCTTACAGGTCTCAGAAGAACTAGACAAATCAAAACACATTCTTTTAAAACCTGTTGTGGAGCTGTCATGCCTGACTGCTTTGCCAAAATTTAACCTATAAGCTTCAACATTAGTTTGGACTTGATGTTTTGTGAAATCCATTTCTTGCCTCCTGCACCAAAGACTAATATTTATACTCATTCAGTGTTACTATGAGGAAGTCTTAAATTTTTGTACTTGCTAGAGAATATATTTCTTGGAGTATTTTTGTAGTTTCATTTGATTCTTGAACATAACTTCTTCTCACCATTTGTAGGACTTGAGATCCAATATACATCTAACTAGAGTTCTCTCTCCCTGTGGTTTTAGATTTGGAAAGAAATCCCGGCCTGCGATGTACGATGTGACTCCCATCGCCTATGAAGATTACAGCCCCGATGACAAACCCTTGGTCACACTGATTAAAACGAAAGATTTGTAATCATTTTTTGGATTATTTTTCAAAAAAGATGGCCTACTACACTCATTTAAATATTTTTAAGAAAACAAAAAGCTTAAGAAATTTAAAATGTTAGCTGCTCAAGAGTTTTCGGTAGAATATTTAAGAACTAATTTTCTGCAGCTTTTAGTTTGGAAAAAAAATATTTTAAAAACGGAATTTGAGAAATCCATAGACTACGTTTTAATGTACGTTCCGCTCTCTTAAACTATTCTTCCAATAGCGTGTTGGCCTTTCACGGTAGACGCTATCACGACACCCAGATTGATCTCTGTGGTTGTCACAGAATAAGTCTAATCAAGGAGAAGTTTCTGTGTGATGTGTGAGCACCAGCTTTCTGAGTAGAGTTAGGAAACCCATGTAGAGTATGACGAATAGTACAGTATACCCGTGACTTAAAAAGAAGTCTGAAATGTTTGTTTTGTGAAAAAGAAACTAGTTCAACTTATTATTCCTAACCCGAATGAAATTAGTCTTTGCCTTATTCTGTGCATGGGTAAATAACGTGTTTCTGCACTGTTTTGTTGAACCTTGCCGAAACCTTCTTTTGACTTTGTTTTTGTCATTTTTGTAACAGTCGTCAAGCTAGGCCTTGAAAGAGCCGTGTGAGGCAACTTATGATTGAATTGAAACTGTATTTTCTTTAAAGAGTCAAGGTTTTTTTTATTGTGAGTAAATGAAATTTACGTTGGAGTTGTTAGTCGCTAAGAGGTAGTAAAATCTAAGAGAGTCTTGGTCCCTTCCGTAGTGAGTATTTCTTATAGTGCATCTTTATTTATATCCAGGACATTTTTGTGGCTGTATTTGATTGATATGTGCTTCTTCCGGTTCTTGCTAATTTCAAATACTGAATAAATGCTACCAAGGCAAGGATGTGCTTGTCTCTCGTTCTTTTAAAATTATGTAAAACATTTTGGATTTGATATCGATTGTCGAATGAACCCGCCTGCTGTGTTTTACACTTTAAATATCCCAAGGTGTACAGTTCTGTGCCTGCTGGCGCGTTTCCTTGTGCCTTCTGGAACCTTTCTGACCTCCTAATTGGCGGGGAATCATCCCTACCATCTTGTAAATGTGAAAGATGGAAAAAAAAACAAGAATTCTCACCTTAACTTTTGCAGCGGGCTTTGACCATGAAATACAGCATGAGCAAATATTGAGGTACACTGAAATCCAGAAATGCTCCCAGGCCTGACGTGAAAGGGCACCTTTGGCCTCCAGAAACATCTCACACGCTGCTCTCCCGGGGAGCTAAACTGAAATTGCCTTAGCAAACAGCGATTTCGTCTGCAGGAACTTGAAAAGCAGCCCTGCATTCAATTCCATTTGGCACCTACACGCTATGCTGACGTCCCAGAGTCATTTCTAAAAAATTCATTTTATCTTCACACGGCAGCATTTGGTATAGCCAAATGTAGCCCTGAAATCAGGTGTGAGGGAGGGTTTTAGGCAAAAAGAAGTATTTAAGAAGCTTTTCCTGCCCTCTCTTTCCTCAGAACATCTGTCTGTGATCCTACAAGTGATATCACAATACACCCACACTCTGATTATTAAATGATACAGTGCAATATGTTCATATTTTTTAGTTTAGGCGTTTGGAAGTCAAGTAAGAACAAAATCGGAACACAGTTGGTTGAGCACCCTTGGGAACACTCACAGACCTTGCTTACTTCCACCTTCCCAGCAGAGATTGTTCATTGTGTGGCTCAACCCACAGGAAACGGTGGTGGAAATGGAACTCTGCTTTCCCAGGGACCGCTCTCAATGCCCATGCGGCTGTTTTTCCTTTTCTTATTGGTCTGCATTTGGAGAAAGCTGCTTAGATCGCATGCTCTCAAATAATTTTCCATCTCCCAAGTTCTTATGTAACGCCCCTGAAAAGACTTGTTTGGAAAACCAAACAGCCTTTTATCAATCTTAATGTGTTTTTTCAAAGCAAATGAACAGTCTACTAATTCAGATTATGGCAGACTCGTCTGCTTTCTGACAGACTGAGAGCTGACACGAAAGACGTTTAAAGATGTTCTCTTATTCATTTGGACATTTAATAATAATATATCTCATGGAGCATTTGTTCTGTGTCAGGCAGAGGGTGAGCTAGAAGAACCACACAAAAGGAACCTGGCTCCTGAGTTCATGGCTTTTTTTGAACCCAACCTTCGTCTAATAATCAAATAAATAAATAAATACAGAATTACACCTAGATGGGGACAGTGAAGGAAAGGTGAACACTGCCATCTGGCAGCTCATTGGTAGCAGAGTGGATCAGAATCCTGCTTGAATCATTCACTTGCTGTCAACTTTGGGCAAGGAACTCTCTGGTCCTATGCTTCATAATTTGAGAAATGAGGAGAATGATACGATTGTACCTCCCTTGGAGGGCCATCGTGGGAGTTAAACGGCAGCCTGTGTGTAAATGACTTAGCCCACCTCCAGCACACGTTAAGCATTCAGCACATGTTAGCTATTATTGTTGCGGCTTTTTGTTCTTATTTTAGATACAGACCGTATCACAAAGTAGGCTAATAAACTTGCTTTCATGGTTGATGTCTGTGATTCGCAGTTGGTGTGTTGTGGATGGTAGACCAGTTACTAGTCCTTCTAAAGGCTGGAGCACTTTCTCTGAGTATGTCACACACTCTGCCATCTTGTTAGGTTGTTACTTTGCCTTATCTGTGAGAAAAGCTTTTGATAAGCAAGGGTAAACTACTTGGGTTATCTTCAAAACTCAGATTTGGTCCATAGCACCACGTAGCAGTAAGTGGCTGAAATTGAAATGAAGCCGCCCCTTTTAGGCAGATGGCCGCAATCTCCACCACTCCCTACTGTCCCACTGACACTAGAAATAAATGGCATTCTTCTGGTTTTAATTAGATATAATGGGCATACAACACTGTATGAGTGTTAGGTGTATAGCATAGTGGCTTGACTTACATATTGTACGAAAGGATTACCACAATAAGTTTAGTTAACATCCATCATGTCATGCAGATACAATAAAAAGAAATGAGAAAAGAAAAAAAATTTTTCTCCTGGTAATGGGAGTTCTTAGGATTTACTGTCTTAACTCTCCTGTATATCATAGAGCAGAGGTAACTACAGTCATCTACAGTTATACATTATAGCCCTAGTAATTATCTATCTTATAATTGGAAATTTATACCTTTTGACCACCTCCCTCCAATTTCTGCTTCCCCACTTCCCTACTTCTGGTAATCACTAAGATGATCTCTTTTTCTATGATTTCTTTCTTTTTTTTTTTTAGATTCCACATGTAAGTGAGATCATGCAGTGTTTGTCTTTCTCTGTCTCTTTAATTTCACTTAGCTTATGCCCTCAAGGTCTGTCCATTTTGTCTTAAATAGCAGGATTTCCTCATTTTTTCTGGCTGAGTAATACTCCATTGTGTGTGTGTGTGTGTGTGTGTGTGTGTGTGTCACAGCTTCTTTATCCATTTTCCCATCAGTGTACATGTAGGTTGTTTCCATGTCTTGGCTGCTGTAAATGATTCTGCTATGAACATAGGGGTGCGGCTATCTGTTTTGAGTTAGTGTTTTCATTTCCTTTGGATCTATTTCCACAAGTGCGATTGCTGGTCCATATGGTAGTCTATTTTTAGCGTTTTGAGGATCTTCCATACTGTTTTCCATAGCAGCTGTACCAATTTAAATTCCTACCAACACTGTACAAGGGTTCCCTTTTCTCCACATCCTTGCTAGCCTTGGTTATCTCTTGTCTTTTTGATGCCAGCATTCTAACAGTTGTGAGGTGATATCTCATTGTGGTTTTGGTTTGCATTTCCCTAACGACTAGTGATGTTGAGCATCTTTTCATGTACTTGTTGGCCATTTGAATATCTTCTTCGAAAAAGTGTCTGTTCAGGTCTTTTGCCCATTTAAAAAAATGAATGTTAGTTACAGCTTATAATTGTATTTGCCCGCTATTCTTGTTTTGATTTTGCTGCAGTTTCTTTTTGTGGATAAACATTTTTCTGTAGCCGTGCTATCAAAATAGATAAATGAGCATTACATTGAATGGGCTGTGTGTTTCAAGGAAAATGAGAGAGCAGAATTCTCCGTGTAAGTGAAAATTATCTGTATGTGTTTAATATACAAAAACACTTGCCTACTTGACTTGGTTACATTACCCTTTCTGGCCTCTGAAAATATTTGAGTTTGGGAGCCCAGTAGATCAGCGGTTTTAAAAGTTATTATTATATTTAAAGTATATTATCGCCCAATGAAATATTATATGGAAGTGTGATATATAAATCAGATTAATATAAAGATTCTTTGATTGAACCTGCTTGAGGAGTCTTGGGCCCCAGCCCCTTTGTCCCCATCTGCCTACCACGACCCACCCCAGTGGTCTCCAGGGGGATGGGAGAAGCCATAAGTGTCCCACAGAGGACAGTTTGAAAAACACTGGACTAGCTAATCTATCCCCAAGAGTCTTCGCCTTTCCAGCTATTCATCCATCCATCCATCCATCTGTGCAACAGGTATTAATGGAGCACTCAGCATGTGTGAGGCCAGTGTTGGGTGATGATGAAATCAGGTATAATTATTAGCTGTGGGCTGCACAGACAATACTTACCCCATGAATGTTAGAGGCTGGAAGGAAGACAAATTTTAGAAGCATGCCATTGCATCAACTTCTGATAACAGGATTCATGGGAGCTCTGAGGTAGCAGGGAGAACCTGGTAGAATTCTGTAGCAGTCAGGGAAGTCTCCTTGATACGTAACATCTAAATCAGGACCCAAAGGATGGGTAGGAATTACCCAGGTGAAGGGAGGGATAGGTGTGCGAGGTCTCAAAGATTGAGAGTGGGCATTTCTGAGGAATTAAAATGTTGAGTCAGGCTGGAGCATCAATGGGTAAGTTCAGGAAAAGCATGCACTGGGCTATGACCCAGCAGTTTCAGTCCTTGGTAAAAGCCGAAGAGCAACAAAAGCATGTGTTAAAAAATATCTTGTACAAGAATGTTTGTAGCATTGTCATTCATCATAGTCCCCAATACAATAGAAAACCATAAAAATTAAAAAGTAAAGAATTACTCAAATATGCAGCAACATATTTGAATCTCACAGGTATAAACGTTGAGTCAAAAAGTGAAACACAGCAGGGGACATAATGCGTGATACATTCATTTATGTGAGATTTCAGATTGGGCAAAACCAATGTATGGTGCTAGAAATCCAAACAGCCCTTGCCTCTGGGTAGAGGGGGTGGGGATATTGACGACAAAGGGGCCTGGAGGACATTTCTGGGATATAGAAATAGTCTATATCTTGATTTGAGGGATAGTAACAAGGGAGTATACATTTGTCAAAAGTCATCAGGCGATACACTTAAGATCTATGCATTCTACTGTGTATACATTTTTACAAATCAATAAAGTTTTAAAAATCATAAGATCACTAAAAAAACTGCAAGAGAGGGAGTGGGTTGATTGAAGATGGAGAGGCAGATAGGGACCAGAAGACTGGGGCAAGGACAGGGTTGTTTTGTACCAGGACAGGAAGGAAGCAAAGGTCCGTGTCAGTGAGTGAGGCAAGTTGACGGTGCCACAGGAGTTCAAGCAGAAATAAAATTGAGTTAGTGCATCATAAACCTCAGTTTCTGGATTGAATCAGCAGCCCCGTGATGTTGTAATGTCAGTTTTGCTTAGATGAATTTCCATGCGAGTTATTAAAATTTTCTAATCCACAGATTAAAATTTCACCCACAGACGCATTCCCAGACTGCTGTGCGGCAATAGGAAACCAATAGACAACCAATTGTTGTCATCTTTATGTTGGCTTATTCGATAATCTCCAAATTGCTAAAGAGAGTGTTCACAAAATTGAAATCTTTTTATCATTAAACTAGTCCATGTGGAAAATACTCCATAGCCAAATTCTATTTTAATAAGTGATTTCCTGCTTTCCCAACTCAAAAAGCCCCTTAACAATTGGAAATTCTGATATTGTGGTTTCCTTACATTGGAAACAAGCAACTCTTGCAGTCTTTCGGAAATGTGACTCCCATGGGGAATTTCAATTTAACTCATGATAGCATGGTCTTCACAAGGAGTGTAATACACATACAAAGTGGTCCTTAGATGAAGCTGAATTTTAGGAAGATCTACCCCCAAGCACACACACACACACACACACACACACACACACACACACATTTATGGAGGGGCTGAGTTTTAAAATCAATGAACTAGACCAGGGTTTCTAAAGCTCGGTACTATTAATATTTCGGTCTGGATCATTCTTTGTAGTGGGGCCGCCCTGTGTGTTGTAGGGTACTTAGCAACATCTTGGCCTCCACCCACTAGATGCCAGTAGCACCTCCCAGTTGTGACAATGAAAAATGTCCCAAGGTATTGTCACATATCTCCTGGGGGGCAAAACCCCCCCTGGCTGAGAAACACTGACCTAGAAAATCATTCCTTTTCATTTTTCCATCTGTTCCTTCATTCTCTCACTCATTCGATTCATTCCATCTGTTCACAGTACAAATCGTCACAGAGTACCCATCGTGTGTTGTACAGGTAGTGTCCTCAAATGGGTCCTCATGACCCGTTGGTGTCTAGGCATGTGGAGCCAACTATGTGCTACTCATGCTCAAGTACTGAGTTCTGTGAGTCTTGCTTTTTTCATGATTTCGAGTGATCAAATGTTTTCTTTGTGCTAAGATGACTTGCACTCAATATTCTAATAAAAATAGCTAACGTTTATGAATACTAACTGTGTGCTGGCCAAACTGCTGATCAATTTGTGCAAATTACCTTCTTTAATCCTCACAATAACCCAATGAGGTAGGGACTTTTATGACTGCCATTTTTAAGGTGGAAAAACTAAGTCCTAGAGAGTTTAAATTGCTTTCCCACAGTTTTTGAGATGTGGAACCAGTTTTAAGATATGGACCAG
Organism: Rhinolophus ferrumequinum; assembly: GCF_004115265.2. Lineage (NCBI taxonomy): Eukaryota > Metazoa > Chordata > Mammalia > Chiroptera > Rhinolophidae > Rhinolophus > Rhinolophus ferrumequinum. Next base: position 8,537,426 of record NC_046291.1, read on the forward strand.
AGCTGCTGCCCGTAATCACTGTTCATCCATCCACCCATCCACCACCCACCCCATCATTAATTCATTAGACCATCATTAATTCATTAATTCAACAAGTACTTATTAAATACCTACTATATACCAGTAAGCTCCTCCCTTATAGCGTTTCAAGTTTGCTTTATGAGGGAAGGAGTGCCATGACAGTCGATGTGCCAGGAATTGCTCACAACCCTGGATAGCATGAGCCTCATCAGAGATGTTGTGTCTGTATCTCTCTTAATGGTGCTTGGTGCAGGAAAGCTCCCTTGGAGTCCCAGTTCAGAAGACAAAGGATAAGAGTTGGCTCTGAGCTTTGTGCTTGGGAGTGAGGCTTTCTCAGGGACAGGTGGAAGGTGTGCCTTCTCAGTTTCCCTGCTGGATCCTGGTCCTGGGCTGTGTGAGATGGGCCGTGGCTATGAAGATGGCACTTTCAGAGAGACAGTCAAGCTTTGCGTACTGACCCAGGCTTCCTGTGGTTGAGAAGTGAAGGATGTTGGGAAATTACTCTGTTTAACCCTCATTCTATAGATGAGCCCCTGAGTCTCAGGAGGACGGGGAGATGATTTTGCCAAGGCCAGTGAGACACCAGTGCTATCAAGAAGCAGAAGATGGGTTCCCGTAGCTGGGAGGACGAGCAGCACAGCTATGGCACATTGCACACAGCCACTAAATATAACCCCTTATTCCCAATGGCTCCTTGTCTCCACTGACCTTCCTGAGGTCAGTCCTGTGCACAGAAGAGAGAGGTCGTATGGACAGAGATCAGGAATGAAACTTAGGACCAATTATTTTATGTGGCTCTGCAGGTTTATCCCATGGACATATTAGCTTACATGGACATAGCAACTTACAGGAGCTTTACAGACTCTTCAGCTCCAAACTCAGGGGATTAAGTGTAGAAAGCTTTCCACACAGGATAATATCACGTGGAAAGCCTTCCTTTCCTCAAAGCGGGCAGCTAGGGACATGACTCATGTGCTTTGTTCTTTATATGAATTTTAAGGTGTTGTATAAATGGATTTACCTTAGTTCTCAGTCTCAAATGCTAGTTATAGGAAACAATTACATAATAGAATAAGAAGTGTAATCCAAACAGTTTTCGATGGAGTGGTCTATTTTGGAGGCGGTGGGTATACCTGAAGCTCTAAGATTCAGTTGATGGTTATCGTGCAAGTGGGTTGGTTGCTTTCCCAGTCCTTACTTTCAGAGGTCAGCAGAGTCAACCTTTCTTGAAAGGCTACATATTTGGATGATCTCCATAAGGTCTGGGTGACCTCCACGCTATTTCTCATGGGGCGTCCCTTGAAGGCAATCACCATTTAACACAGACAGGATCAATGTCCAGCTATTTTCTTCCAAGGAAGACTCATTCCTAGGTCCATCGCTTCCAAGGCCCCAAACAGCTTTTCCAGTAGACTTTGTTATTTTGTTTCCATGCTTGCTCAACTAGATTGTATGGTCCTTCTGGGTGGAAACGCCACCTTCGTGCTTGTCTCCCTCCTCAAAGGTATCCATCCTCTGAGTGGTTCTCCTTGCACACTCACTCCTGTGCCTCTCCTCCCCCACGACCCCATCACGTCCGGGTGATTGAAGAGTGTCAGTGAGCTCTTCCCAGCCCCCAATGCTCCCTTACCCAATTCCTTTATTTCTATTATTTAAAAGAATGTATTTTCATCGAATCAGAGTTTCTCAAGCTTGCTCGATTATGGGAGCCGCTGGCATGCTTGTGAAAATAATAGGCTCTGTGACCTTCCTCAGTGGAGACTGATTCAACACACTTCTGTTCTGGGCCTGCTTTGGGCTAAGCTTTGGGCCATGATCTAACAACTTAGGGTGAACATATTAATTCGGTTTCATTGTCTCCAAGGAACTGCAGTAGGGGTGGGGGGAATGTGTTGAAAGCTTTGGGTAGGAAGCGGGCAGAGGGTGTAGAACGTAGAAGAGCCAGATACAACGTTCCATGTGCTCAAGGCTGGGCCTGCTCTAGGAGCAGAGTCTTTGAGTCAGATCCAAGTAGGAGGAAGGCTTCCATCTTGAGAGAGAAGGTAATGAAATGGATGGTTGTCGATTATTTCTGCTCCAGTCCTGACTGTCCTCCTTACTCATCATTTTGGACATTGCCAAATGATTGGCACAAAAATTAATGCCGGGCAATTTACCCTCAGGGGCTGTACCCCTTGGTGTCCAGCCCCTGAGGGTAAATTTTAAGGGTCCTCTCTTGCTTTCAGTAAACTTTCAAGTGCCAAAGGCCAGGCTCGACAAAACGGAGAATTTTGTCAGCACAGTTGCTCATTTAAATCTGATTGTGACAGAAAATAATCCTGATCTCCTGTTTCGAAGGACCTCAGAATTTTCATCTATAAACTGTACATCAAATTTATTTGTATTAAAAATAGACTTTTCTGTTAAAATTGTTCTCAGACTGAAATAACTAATCTCAGATCCCTCCATGGAAAGCAAGTAGACCAAGTAGAATTGGCAGAAGCAAGAATTCCTTGCTTGGGTTTGTCTGTATTAACTCTTGGGGTTCCTTTCAGGTGATTGGGAGCTGGAAGGTCAATCTAGGGACATGAGGGTAGAGCGGGGGGATCTGGAAACCAGGTGTGCCTTTGAGTTCTACTCTACTTGTCTTTTCTGAGCCTTGCACTGGAATTGGGTTTATTTTTAAGTTACTCACTAAATAAAAGGTCCTAGCAGCCATTGCTCTCCCATCTCGCCTTTGCTCCACAGACTGAAGCACCGTTTTCACTCTTTCTTCCAGGAGAAAGTTTCCTCCTTCCTGAATGGTGATGGGAGATGGACATGCTGTGTGCACACACATGGTTTCCCCAGCATCCATCAAGTCCCCAGAAAACACCTTAAACGAAGGGACCCATTTTCACCTTGTTAGCTAGCAAGGTCTGTTTTGTTTAAATGACATTTGTTCCAATGACCATATTTTTCAGGGAATAGACCTTCCGTTTTCAGATTCATATTATTAAGCTACACTAGGATACTTACAAAATGCCTCCTTCTCTGAAATCCAGACATACAGACACTTCACCATGTGCAGTACTTGAAATTTGTCATAGGGACCTCAATGAAGGCTTCTGTCTTGCACTTATTCTTTGTGTCCACCCAAATCCTTCTGCTGGATAGTCCATCTGCTTCCAATAAGAGTTTTTACCAGCTGTTCGTCAAGAAATGTCCACTCTGCTTGGCTTCGCTGAAGTTGCAGGCTTTTCTGCATGTGGATTTCCACTCTGGCAACAAGGCAGGCATTTTAAGCTCCTGTGACAATTTGACATTTTCATAACATCCTGTTTTGTGGTTTCATAGACCATGAAGAATGCGGAAGCTACTCCTGGGCCACTTCCCCTCCTTTTGGGCGTGCCATGCTGTTCATCAAGGAGAGGTCATGGAGCTTGTCCCGGCACTGTCACTTCCTGGCCATGTGTCACTTCCTGGCACAACACGCTGATTCTCAGAGTCCTTTGTAAAAGGAGGTGGTGCTTAGAGACCTTGCAGAGCTCGAGTTCTGGGATCTACTTTCTGTTTATTGTCCAAATGTCTGGAAAGTCCCTGCTCATCACGAGTTGATTTAAGAATAGATTTCAACAAGTACATTTGCCATATGTATTTGCATTTTAACTGTTAGGTGGTTTTTCTATAGGTTGCAGAAGACATTACATTTTACACAAGTACTTCATCTTTCCCGTCATGATGTCTTCCATTGCTTATCCTCTCAGAATGTCCTTAGAGCACCGATAATACTCTTATTATGTAAAAAGCTTGGAAAAGTCAGCATGAAGAGACCTAAAATTCAATAGAGTAGTGGGGAAAGAACATAGGCAGTTTACAGAAGAAATACGAATACAAGAAAACAAAGTCTAGTTTACCAGTAAGGAAATGCTAAAGTAAAATAATGAGTTACTATTTTTCTTATAAAATAGCAAAGTACAAGGTGCTGTGGTGAAGTTGCAGGAGCTGTAAAATCCATCCTTCCTGTGTTTAGGGGCACAGCTCTCCCCCCAAAAGCTCTATGTTGGAAATGCACAGTAAGATGGAGGGGTAGGAGTGGGGAAGGTGGAGTTGAAACTTTCTGTAAAGTTAGGTTTAATTGACATGTATCCAAAGATTGAGCAGAAAGCATTGATGAGCCAGATTAAAGAACGGTGATAAGAAGAAGGCATTAGGCTCCTTCTTGACTCCCTCCCCAAAAGAAGAAAGCCATCCTACAAAACATCCTGCATGTGGATTGTACAGTGTGGCTTCATGGGCCCAATGACTCAGGCAAAGACTCACAGTTCACTGAGGATAAGAGACAACCTTAGAACCAGGTGTGAAGAGGGTGGGGCAGGCCTCCTGGAGGGTATCGGTGGCGAGACCAAAGGATGCCCTCGGTGGCTGAGGAGGTGGACAGATTGGGTGGGACCAAAATGGTGGGTATGCCAAGGATAATTCCATTGCTCTCTCAGGCTTTGGTTCAGGGCATGTGTGCGTGTGTGTATGTAGTGTATATATACTTCTAAAAAGAAAACTGGAATCCTACTGAGTACTGTTTCTTAATCTGTTGTGTTTCTTTACATTTAGCATTACTCCAGGAGTGTTTTCCGTTCGTTAAACATAGTTTGTAAAGTCTCTGTTCAAATATTTCTTTCCCGGGAGAGACCAGCCATAACCTGTACTAAAAAAGAAGCCCCTGTCACTCTTTGCACACCTTCCCCACTTTGTTTTTTCCTAGCACTAATCACTATCATGTATGCAAAGAACACACACACATACATCCCGCTAAACAGTAGGTTGTGGTATGTTAGTGTCCTCCTCTCTTTTGCTCACATCTGTCTCTTTAGAGCCTGAACTTTACCCTGAGATAGGTAAATAATTATTTGTTGACTGAATAAATGAATGAATGAATGCTGCGTAACAGGCTATCAAACGGTTACTTTGTAAATTTTTAATCATAGATTTATTATTGGACATTCAAGAGATTTCGAGCTTTTCACTTCTGTCAGTAACCCTCCAACTGTCATCTCTGTACATAAATCTTCATCAGTTTCACCGAGGACTTCCTTTGTCCCGATCACTGGATGTGGCCCGGTGAAAAGTCCCAAAAGTGTGTGAAGGTTCTTTCAATGGAGCTCTCTTTTAAGACAGACACTCTGTCTTATTCATTTAGCCATCCCATTGTCCAGCATAGGGTCCAGAATATATTAGGAGCTCAAGAAATGTTTGGTGAATGCACCAACCATGTAGCACATGGAACCCTGGGAGACGTTGTGCCCGTCAGGCTCAGTGTCTGTCATAGTTCCTCCAGGGGCATCAGGGCCAGGGTGCCTGGAGCCATGCGTGCTGTGCCTGGTGTCCAGATGGCCTCCTCTCCCACGGAAGCCTGTGGGTGGATGGCTGCCACATGAGTCACCGTGACCACTGAGAACCTCCAGGGAGCTCAGGCAGCCGACCCAAATGGGCTTGTTGCTCCTGGAAGCATTTTGTGGATTGCAAGGATCAGAGGCGACCTTAGTGAAGAAATGAGATTTTATAGTCAACCTCAGAGGCGACACGTCTTCAAGAGTTTTCTGAGCTATAATGGATTGTGTTTGGAGCGAGACTGCAGGGCATCCTGGCAAAGATCAAGGCAAGACAAGTACTGACTGGTGGTGTGAGTGTATCTGGTGGGTATCTAAAATCTCTGAGCATTGGCTGGGGACCCAGGCTGGCAAGGCAGTGGCTCACTCCCTGGGCTGGGATCCTGGGACACCGAGCAGAAGAAAGCCAGTGTTTCTTCCCACTTCCTTCACATGTGCTCTTTTCGAAAGTCTCAGTCATCACTTTTTTCTCCCCTCGCCCACACATTGCTTGTCTTGGATTTGGGGTCTGTTTGAATGGGAATTGCTCTTGGTTTGAATGATGCAGAACCAAACCCCTTATTTTCCATGGGTACCATTTATGGGTTATAACCAGAGGGAACCGGTAGCAAAATAGGAAAATGTGTGTTGGGAAGGCCCATCTGCTTGTGGAACTGTGGAGTCAGGTTACAAGGACGTTTGCTCTTTTAGGAACTGGGCAGCTCGCAGGGCTCCTTCTCAGTAGTGAGTTCACAGTTTGCAAATCCGGAATGAGTCTGGAAGTTCTTGAGCTCTGGGAGGTCAGGCCTATGGGATGACTTCCTTAGACCATTTCTGCATGGCCGTGGCTGGAATCAAGCCACCAGCTGGCGGCTGCTGACACAAGGAGCTTCGCACACCACTTGTTGGTATTTCACCTGGCATCCTCCCCACCCCTGTCCCAGGAAGAAAGCAGCTGGGCCCCATAGCTGGCCTTTCTCTTGTCATCATTTCAGTGTTAGCGGTTCTCACAGGTATTTTGTTCTCACAGGGATACAGGTATTTTGTTTCTTGCTGATTTGGGTACATTTTAAATCCTGAGGGAATTTTGCAAAAGTAGACCATACTCCTCAGCTCTCTGTTCACTGGGTTTGGGAGACAAGAAGCTGGTAGGAAGAAGGGGCGGGGAGGGAGGGTGCAGCAAGGACCAGTACATCACTTTCAGAAGATGCTGAGTTGCTCTTGGCCCCGAGTGAGGGAAATCGAGGTGTATAGGAAGGGACTTGTTCCTCCTGGCAGCATTTAAGCCTTTGTCGGGGTCTGGTCAGAGGCTCACCTATTTACTCAGTGTATATTTGTGTGTGGAACCAGATGAAAGGATGCCCTGGCAAATGGTAACCTGCACACAGCAGAGCGTCACAAACCACTAACATCTACCACCAGCTTTACTCATTAGGCAGTAAGTAACACCTTGTTTCTTTCTTCGGTGAAAAGTCCCAAGTGCCAGGCCCAGGGCCTGAGTGACCCAAAAGATGCCACCCACCTGGCTCCTGAATCTTGAGACTGGAAAAATTGGGGGTTGAGGGCTACCAATCAGTACACAGAGTTTGACACCTTGACCTTGAAGGGAGTCCCTATGGTCAGCTCCCCTAAGCTTGATTCTTGATTGGCTGCACTAAGGTGGCCAGATGAAATACAGGATGACTAGTCAAATCTGAATTGAGATAAAGAATGAATATCTCTAGTATAAGTATGCCTGATGCAATATTTGGAAATATACTTACACTAAAAAATTTGTTAACTGAAATTCAAATTCAACTGGGCTTTCTATACTTTTATTTGCTAGATCTGTCACTGAAGGCTCAATACCGAAATCACCTGGAAGATCAGAATATATTGACGTCTGGGTCCCACCCCAGGAAAATCTAAGTTACTTGGTTTTGATTGGGCCTGAACTCTGGAGATTTTAAATAGCTTCTCTACTGATTTTAACATGCATAAAAGTTTGACAGCCACTGGGCTAAAACAGTGACTTCTAAATAATCCTCAGCTTTGCAAAGCTCCACATACTTTTTCATCTCAATGATCTAAAGCCCTTTAATGACCTGCTTTCATTAATCTGATACCATAGGCTAATCAACCATCCTGAGCCTGTTTTCTCAGCTGTAGATGAGGGTACAGAACCAGGTTAGGCCTGATTCAAATCATTATCCATGAAATTACCCCTAAGGGCAGAGAAGTGTGGGCTCTATCCGAAAGGGTCTAAAGCAGCCAGCCACAAGCAAGAAAACAGTTTTGATCTCTCATGATTGAATCCTAAAAATTCCTGTGAATTTTTTGTTGGCTTCTTTATTACGTATACATGTCTCGATATACACATAAGAAATTGTCTTTTCCTTTACAACATTCACATAAAATTGACAACAAAAGAAGGTGAACTCTGTTTATCCCACAATATCGTGGGCCTCTTGGTTCACCAGTGAGATCTCTTGCAGGAAGCACACCCTGGCTGGAGAGACACAGAAGCTCTGCTCCTGTGTGCTACAGAAGTTGACTCAATGATTTCATTCTGAGGCACTGTTCACTACCTTTCCTCACTTGGAGAAATACAGAGCTTAGTGTTTGGCCCAGGTGAGCTTGCTAATCAGCCAAAGCTCTTTCTGGCTCAGTAACAGAGCCAATGACTAGAAGGGCCCTTTACTTAGAAACACCCCGAGTCTCCGTCTGTAAGAGGCAAGGCAAATAAATCATGGCATTTCACCTATGGACTTCCATGTAGGTAATAAAAAGAATGTGTTACATTTTTTAATGTCGACCTGGAAGTAAAGAAAGCAGATTGTAGAATAATGTAGCCTGAAACATAATTAGAGAGATGGACTTGAGTGGGTTGGTGATCAAGGGAGACTATTATATTTTCTAGACCCAAATTTATGGGGCTTACTGCTGCACCATTTGCATCACCTGGGTGCTGGCTGAAATGCAGAATCTCAGGCCTCACCGCAGACCTCCCAGTTTTTAATATTGCACCAACCTAATAAGATCCTTGGGTATTTCAAATACACATTCCATTTTGAGAAGCACTGCTTTCAACCACTCTGGGTTGGTAAAGTACAAAAACAACTATGCACTACTTTTGCAATATATGAATGAAATTTTTTAAAAATTTTGAAACTGTGTTTGTAAGATTATCTATATCATGTTTGTGTAACTTATTTTTAGTCCACCACCGGTGCTATTTCTACCACCTGTGCTATTTCTCTACAGAGAACTGGAAAGCAGGTTGGACCTGACCAAGTCAGCCACACACACAGTCAGGTTGAGCAGTTTGCCTGACCCCTGTGGGTCCCAGTTCTCAAACCATCTTGTGTTTGCATGTCCCTCTCATCTGTCCCCACAGAATTGGGACTGATTGTAAATGCAAATGTGCGCATGTCACGGAGGACCACAGTGGCGGTGTACTGGGGTTCAGCTGCTGGCTTAGGGAACAGTCAGCCCTTCTATGAGCTGACCGTATTTGCTAAGTGGAAGAAAAGCTTTGTAGTTTGGTCTAGTCAGTTAGGAAACTGCCTAGACCAGGGAAATGCGATGGTTTCTTGAATTGTAAATAACGTTGAACAGATCCCTTCTTCTAGCAGTTTCCAAAACAGTCTGTCAGAGCCTGCTCAGTGCCTTGGGGGGGATTTTCAGTGGAGGATGAAGCAAGGAGGCTCTGCTGGTTTTGCTAATAGGTTGAACTGCTCTCCTGTGACTTGCAGACTGGCAGCAGCCCCACTGGACTCTCTTCCTGGGCATTTCAACATCCTATAAACTTTCCTATGGGCGAGGTAGAGAATGCCAGAGATAGGGCCACAGTGTGGGAGCAGAAAGTCCATGAGCCTGAAACTCTGGCAGAACCTCACTTTTAAAGAGAGAAGATGATCTCCAAACAGAATAATGGACTCTTACGAAAGAAGCCCAGGGCTGTATCCTTTAAGCTCCCCTGAAAGCCAACTCCAGACTTACCCCAATGGCCTGTGTGATTCCCCAATCTGAGTGAGCGATGATCCAAAGGGAGATGCTGAGGTTTAGTGGAACGCCACCAGCTCACTGGGTAAAGTGTGCCCAAGTCTAACTAGCAGAATGAAGGATAAAATCATTGGGAGAGAAACAGCGGCTCTAGAAGACAGCCTGGCTGCCCCTGCTGGTCTGACAAAGATGAATGGGAGGACAAGTTTTGCTTTTGATGAGTCCCAATGAGGTGATGTCTGCATTTTACTAAATGCCATATGCAAACACTTCACCCTTGCCAGAAACCAACGTGTAAACACAGCTCCAGAAGAAACACAGATCCTGGGAATGACCAGTCTGTTGACACTTGGAAAACTGAACGGACCCCCACATTGAGAGCCCCTGCTCTCCCTGATTCTGCAGTGTTTATTTTTATCCTGTGGTTTCTGATCTGAATGTTCTCCATTTAAACCCAAATGCTCCTTTCATATCAGAAAGTTGTGTTTCCTTCCCTCGCCCCCAACAAAGTAAATGTCTGTTGTCCTCTGGTGCGTTGCTTAGAAATGAGCCATGCTTTCTAAAGCATGAGAAGCAGACTAAAGCAGGTCATTTGTTATTGTGTGACTCCAGGGTTTGTGCAGAGCAAAGAGGCACCAAAATGGAGAGGATATCAGTGCTCTGGACGTCTTCATGCTCTTGCCCCACGTGAGTACCTGACGAGGTTTTGTTGGGACATCGAGTTTTTGGGCGAAACCTGGACGAGACTGAAAGCGAAATCTGTTCTGTCATCATCCGTGACAGATGAGTGCCCCAGACACCAGACGGTGCCCATGTCTGTACAGAAGCTGTTCCCTCATCCACTTTCCTCTTTACCACTTTCTCTCCAATCTGGCCACCTCTGTCTGAAAGGTTCCTGCTGTCCTCAAGTACTGACCTCACCAGGGAGTCACATTTAAAGAAAAAGTAGCCCAACAGATAACAAAATCATGAGTGGCGATTTTAATCTTTGTTGTAGGCTGTTCACAAAAATACCTAAAGCTGAGTGTGATGGGGGTGCGGACGGGAACAAAGAAACAGCAATGTGTCTTTAAGATCTCCTCTTGGTACTTTTGTCACTTTTAGTATCTTTTGTTGGATTTCATCTCTTCCCTTAAACCTCAGCTCCCGGTGAAAACATCCCCCATACTCGGCCCGATAACCCCTTGACTTAGTAGTGTCACAGTTCTCAGACTGGGAGCCAGCCTGCCCGGGTTCCAACCTCTACTTTCTCATTCAAAGCTTTGTGTTCCTGGGTAAGTTACTTAGTCTTTTTCTACATCTATAGAATTGGGGACAAAGTTTCAACCACTTAATATATGTAAAGGACTTACAATTATTACTGGCACATAGTAAGTGCTAGGTATGGGTTTATTACTATTATTATTATTACAATTATTATTATTATTCATTTGACCTCCCTGCAATCTACTCTTTCTAACAGCTAGTAGTGCCCTCTCCTTCCAAAGTGAAATCCCTCAGCCACTCTATCTTCCCATTTTCCACCTCCATAATACCCTAGATCTTCCTACTAAAGCAAGGGCGGGGGAGTGGACATGGATGAGGAGGAAGAGAGGCAATGGATCCTCATGTAACAATATTTTCTCTGATTCATTGTATGCAAAACGTCTATTCATCGTTTAAAACCCAGGCATTGACTTCTCTGACCTCTTTTAATCCTCCAGAGAGTTCCTCCTTCCCCCTCCTGAGCCACATCTGAACATCTTTCTGCTACTACACACATCACCCAGAGTCTCCATTATTTGTTTGTCTTTCTATCTGCAACATTAAACTGTGAACTCCTTTTGGGGGGAAGAAATATGTCTTATCTATCTTTCTATCATGAGCGCAGTATTTGCTACACAGAAGTTGCTCAATGAAGTTGGTTAAACAGAGTTGAATGAGACTTTCATGGCTTGGGGGAAAGGCAGCCATGTTAGGAACTTCAGGAGAGAGGATGGTGTCAAAGGAAAGATACGGGGTTTTCTTACCACCAATCTGGAGGTGAAGATTATATGGAATTGCTTCACACTAGAGACGCTTCAGCCTGCAGCAATTACGCTCTCAAGGGTTCCTCTCGCTGCACAAGAGATTAATGAGTGCTATTGACAGTAAATATGATAATTATCTAATGACATTCGTAAGTGTCTGATACACTTGGCACAGTGCCGATGACAACATGGAAGCCAGTTTTCATTTATTTCTTGAAATGAATCTGACTCATTTAAAAATAAGAAACCAATCACCACCAACAAAAAACATAAATTGGATAAGCACTTAGTCTGCTCTACTGTCCCTCTGGGATTATGTATGTTGAGTTTTCCCATCATATGTATAGGCAAAACCATCCCTCTCTGACTGAATTTGCCTTTTGAGAAGACTGGAGCTAGAGGGAAAGTGAGGCCTCTTTGAAACCCCAGCTGCTGGAAAACTAAGCTTCTAATTAAAATACAACTAACTACAATCCTATGTAGAAGATTCAGTTGAGGTTTCCTACCAGTCTTGTGGCAGGAGAAGGCAATGGCCAGAGGCCAGACACATTGAAGGTGCTGGGAAAAGGTGGTGATTACCAGGGGAGCTTTGCCTGTTCTTTCCATGTCAAGGTCAAGGATGACAGAAGTGCTTTAAGTGCTGGGAGAGGAGTCCCACTAAGGAAGACCATGAGCCCAGATCCTGCCCACAAAGAGGACAGGAAGGAGACATCTCCTGCCCTGGGGCCATCTAGCTGAGGAGTCTTGTGGAGCGACAGGAAAGCAAGCTGTCTAGAGGATGGTGAGGCTGCAATTCTCATGGACTCCAGTGTGAAAGCTGTGATATTCTTCTTGGTATTCAGGTACAAAAATGCCACGTTTACTTTTCTGAATCAAATTTAGCCTGTCTTAGGTCTCAGCCTTCTCCTTCAAGAATGTACACAAAGCCAAGACTCACACACAATTCCGAGAACCCAAGGAAGAGCCTGGGGTCTCTGGTGGCCTCTGAGCTACTCAGGAATGAGCGCAAACAGTCCATCAGAAGATGGAGGAAGGGGGAGACCAGATGATTTGCCCAAAGCCTCACATCAGATAAGAGACAGGGCCATGGCTCACACATGGCACTTCTAATCCAGGTCATTTGCCCTCTCTCCTTCCTTACATGCCAGAACCATTCAACAGGATAGCAGCTCTCAGCAAGCCTCCACTGGAGAAATTGCTAAGTGCCCACACAGCAGTTATGCAGTGCCAGCACTGGTCTCATCAGCCCTTGGAAAGGTTACAAAAGCTGAAGTGAAAGGGCTCCCCGTCTCCAAGTCTCGTGCTCAGAGTTCAGAAACCAAATAGGAAGTGAAACTACAGAACCATCTGTAAGAGAAAAAATAAAGAAATAAGGAAGCCAGGAGGAGGAAGCATGGAAATGAACCCTGATCTGGGCACTGATGTCAGTTAACTAGGGCCATAATGTGATCAGTGATGGGAACTCTTAGTTGTATTGAGAGCCAAAGGTTATTTCAACATGCATTTATTGAATAACTCCTCTGTGCCAAGTGCTATGCAAGGTGTTGGAGATATAAAGATTAATTAGACCTGAAGTTCACTGCCTGGGACTATCTCTGACACGCCCAGGACATTCAGTGCCATAGATGCAACCACAGGCATATCTGTACAAGGTACAAGAGCTTTAGAAACAAAGAATGATTTCATAGCTCAAGGGGTCAGTAAAGTGTAGCTCACATACTAGCGGTCCTTTGAAATTAAAATAAAATTGACTCCAGCACCCGACTCATGATGAGGCACAAGCAATGCCCTCTCCAAAATTTCTGTCGATTTCCAGAATCTTATGGGCTCACGGTTCCTTTTGACTCTGAGAACCAGACAGACATCAGACTCACAAGATGACATGTGTCTCACTTCCTACAGGTTTTCTTTCCTCTACTCCACTCTGACTCAGATATGGAACTCATCCTTTTTCTACTAAAACATGTGACACAAGTTGGGGTCATATTAAAAAACATTGGTATGGAGATGGACACTAAAGAACAGTAATGAACAACCACCAGTCAGAATTGAGTGGCAATAAAAATGTCATGTGGCTACTGGTACCTACCAGCTGAAAATTAGTTCCTCACATAAGGCAAATGGAAGTACAAGTGATTTTAATGAAGGTACGTGGACATGGGTTTTATAGTTAGATGATTCATAATGGAATATTGCACGGCCACCTTTTTCAGAAGTTCCTAACATTTCTCCATGTTGCTCGATCATCTTTCCCTAAGACCCTATTTACCAATTCATGTCCATTTTTTTAAAAAGTTGGTTTTAACGAGGTACTATTTTTATGCATTAAGACACATTGATTTCAAATATACAGTTTGATGAGTTTTGACCAAAGTATGAACCCATTTAACCAACACAATCAAGGTACAAAAGCTGGCCTTCATCCAAAGTTTCCTCAGGCCCTTTTGCACTCAGTGTCGTCCTCACCTCTGTCTCCAGGCAATCAGGGATCTGCTTTAGGCTATTCTCGCTTGGACGTACCTTCTCTATATTGTACCAATGGGATAGTACAGGATGTGTTCTTTTGTGCGTATGAATCTATTCATGAGATTTAGCCATGCCATTCCTTTTTATTACTTAGTAATATTCCACTGAACAAACATACTACAACTTGTATATCCATTTACCTGCAAATGGACGTTTGAACCTTTTCCCTTTTTGACTATTACGAAAGATGCCATGAACATATGTGTACAAGCCTTTATGTGGAAATATGCTTTTATTTCTCTTGAGTGAATATCTGGAAGTGGAATGGTTGAGATGGTAAATGTGTACTTAAGTTTATGAGAAACCACGAAACTGCAAAGAGGTTGTACAATTTTACATTCCCACAAGGAATGCACAGGAGTCCAGAAGCTCTACATTCTCACCAAAATTTGGCATTGTCAGACTTTTTCATTGTAACCATTCCGCTGGGTATGCAACTGGAGTATCATCATTATTTTAATTTGATTTCCTGTGTTTCTTGGTCATTTACATATACTGTTGTGTGAAATGTCTGATCAAATCTTTTGCCCATTTAAAAAATTGAGTTGCTTATCTTTTCATTATTTTTTTAAGTGTCCACAGGTAAATTCTTAAATTATAAAAAATATTTAAAACCCAGTAGAATCATGTGGCTCATTATTGTACAGATTTAATATAATGTGTTCTGACTCATGTCTACATTTCTAAGATTATATAAATGGAATAATGCAATACTATTTCCCATTTTCTCCTCCTGGTTTAAGGATTTGCGGTAGCACCTAACATCTCTGCTTTTTCACTGTTCCCATTTAATTTAAAAGCTTTTTCTTTCTGTTTCCAATTTGGAACTGCCCGATGTGAATGTACAAAATCATTCTAACTTATTTTTCTCTTTTATCTGTTAAGCTTCTTTTAATAAAATTTTCTTTCCCTAACAGTTTTAAGTAGAAAACCATGATACTAAATGCATATTTACTATGTGTGGGGACAGAGCCAGGAGTGCAGTTTCCAGGCTCTCGCCCTCACGTGGAAAGGTGCTGGCTCAGGTAGTAAATGGCCGTCAACTGTGATTGGATGGCCATCAGCTGTGGCTAGTTGGCCGTCAGCTGTAACCAGTGAGCCATTGGCCACTAATATAACTGCTTGTAGCTACGCTAGCAGGAAATGGGGGCTAGCAAGAGGATGGTGGCTGAGCTAGCAAGCATGGGTTGCAGTTGGCAGGTGAGGTCGGTTGGTCGAGAAGTGGATAGTAGGTTGTGGGTAGTGTGGCTCCTGCTTCCTGTGTCTCCAACCCAGCCGCCAGCGAGACTATAGTGGTGTGACTCTCCTATCTATGGCTCCGTGGGTGTTCCTTTTTGGCCTCACCATGTCCTGTGTTCTTATGTGGGGAGCGGGAGCTGAGACCCCGCCTGACATCCTGCATGACACTATGGTTACTTTTTAAAAATAATGACGGAAGGGGAAAAAAACCGAGGGAAATACAAAAAGGACTAATAGTTTTATTTCAAAAATTAGATCATTATTGTCTTCCTTTTAACTATTTTTCAATTTTTCTGAAATGAGTTTATATTATTTGAAAAATTTTAAATGAGTTGATATAATTTTTTGGTCTTTAATGAATCATTTTTAATGAAAATTTAAAAAAATATTTTAAACTTTTTTTCAATTATAATTGACTTTCAATATTGTATTAGTTTCAGGGGTATAGTTATTAGATATTTACATAACTTATGTAGTGAACACCTTGATAAATCCAGTATCTATCTGGCACCATACATAGTTATTACAATGTTATTGACTATATTCTGTATGTTGTACTTTACACATCCGTGTATTTTGTAACTACCAGTTTGTACTTGTTAATCCCTTCACTTTTCTCACCCAGCCCCCCACAAATCCCCTCTTACCTGGCAATCATTAGTTTGTTCTCTGTATCAATGAGTTTGGTTCTGTTTTGTTTGTTCATTTATTTTGTTTGTTAGATTCCACATATAAATAAAATCATATGGTATTTGTCTTTCTCTGTCTGACCTATTTCACTTAGCATAATACCCCATTCATGTTGTTGCAAATGGCACGATTTCATTCTTTTTTATACCTGAGTAATATTCCTATGTATATATGTATCACATCTTTATCTAATTGTCTATTGATGGGCACTTAGGTTGCTTCCTCCTCTTGGCTATTGTAAATAATGCTGCAATGAACATAGGGATGCGTATATCTTGTCCTGGATTTCTTCAGATAAATACTCAGTAGTGGAATTGTTGGGTCATAAGGTAGTTCTATTTTTAATTTTCTGAGGAACCTCTATACCTTTTTCCACAGTGGCTACACCAGTTTGCAATATCACCAACAGTGGCCTTGAGAACACTTGTTTGTTGATTTATTTATAATAGCCATTCTGACAGGTGTGAAGTGGTATCTCATTGTGGTTTTAATTTGCGTTTCTCAGATGATTAGTGATGGCTGAGCATCCCTTCATATGTTTGTTGACCATCTTTATGTCCTCTTTGGAAAAGGAAAACTGCCTGCTGCTGAAAGAGCCTCTGGTGGTGCTCATGTTGGGTGGGGCAGTGCTTGAGTTGGGTGGGGCGAGCTGTGTTCACCAGGTTAATGCAGATTCAGCTTTGGTGCCCACCTGCACCTGCAGGCTGTGTTGTGCGTTGGGGGAGGCCTCAATACAGGAGAAATGGTGTCCACCTCCCAGCTGTGTGTGAGGAGAGTTCAACACAGGAAGAATGGTAGCTGTTCCTGCAGCCCTTGTCCTGAAGTCACACAATGCAGTTTCTGCCCGTATGTCTCTGGCACTTTGTGAGCTGTTGTTCCTTCGCTGGACCTTAGGGTGAGTGTTTGCAAGCAAGTAAGTCTGTGCGCAGGCCTTTTAAGAGGACACCTGGGTTTCTATCAGCCCTCCGATTCACCTGGAGAGTATCCCGGCTGATTTTCACAGCCAGATGTTGTGGGGGCTCCTCTTCCGGTACTGGGGATCTGGGCTGGGAGCCCAGTGTGGGGCTGGGACCCCTCAGTCCTTAGGAGGGCCCTCCAGAGACGAGATATTCCTCCTGATTTTTAACTGTCACTCATGGGTGTGGGAGCAGCAGCTGCAGGGGCAGCATGGTTGGCGTCTCCGCCCCTCCTACCAGTCTCCACATGGTTTCTTCATTAAATCCTTAGTTATAGGATTTTTGTTTAGCTAGTTTTTAAGCAGTTGTCCAGGTTGGTTGTTCTATAATCAAGATGTATGTTTGATGTGGTCATGGGAGGATCTGCTCTGCCATCTCGACTTGAACCTCTAAATCTTTTAGTTCTTATATATATAGAATCTGTATGTTCTGGACACAAGTCCTTTGTCACTGACCTGTTTTGCTGATATTTTTTTTCAGTCTGTGGGCCACCATTTCATTTTCTTAATACTGTCTTTTGAAGAGCATGAATTTTTATTTTTGATGTAGTTCAATTATAATTTTTTTTCTTTTGTGATTTTTATGGTCTGTCCTATATAAAAAAAATCCTTGCCTACTCCCAAATCATGAAGATGTTCTCTTGTGTTTCATTCTAGATGTTTTAGCCTAGACATCTAGATTTAAGTCTAAATCTAGGTCTAGAATTTTATGATTGGGTTAATTTTTACAAGTGGTGTGAAGAGCCAAGGTTTATATTTTTACAAATGAATATACAGTACCAGTTGTTGGGATGAAAATTCTTTTGAATAGCCTCGATGTCTTTTCCAAAAATCAATGACCATATGGGAATGGGTTTCTTCTTTAATCTTTATTATTTCTTTCTTTCTATAGGTTGGTGCAAAAGTAATTGCGGTTTAAAAGGTTAAAAATAATTGCAAAAACCTCAAGTACTTTTGCACCAAACTAAAACTTGTGTTTATTTTGCTCTTCTTTCTTCATTTTCTTAAGATATAAGCTAAGATAATCGCTTTTAGACTTCTGTTCCTTTCCAATGTAAACACTTAGAGCTGCAAATGTTATTCTAAGTGCTGCTTTAACTATGTTCCATATTTAGCATGATTTGTTTGCATTTTTATTTAATTCAAAATATTTTCTAAGTTGACTTATTTCTTCTTTGGCTCTGGAACTGTTTAATTTTCATATATTTTGAAATTAGTTTTCCAAAAATTGTTGTCATTGATCTCTAATTTAAGATTTTTTGTGGTTAGATAATGTGGTTTTTATGATTTCAGTCCTTTTAAATATCTTCAGAATTTTTTAATGGTTCAGATATGGTCTATATTGGTGAATTTTCCTTAGGCTGTTGAAAAGAGTGTGTACCCTGGTTTTGTTGGATACATAAATGTCAGTTAAGTCGAATTGCTTCATAAGATTGTGCATATTGATTTTTCTGGTTACTTATTTTTAATAATTATTGAGACAGCAGTATTGAAATCTCTGACGATAATTGTGGATTTGTCTATCCTTTTATGTCAGTTTTTGCTTCATTTATTTTAAATCTCTGTAATTAGTTGTATACACTGTTAGGATTATTGTTTTGTCTGTTTGACACATTGATTCTATTTATCATTATGAAACTATTCTTACTCCTGATAATATTCTTTATTTTATAGCTTACTTTGTACATTATTTGTATAGGTCATTCTAACTTTTTCTTTATTAGTGTTTTCATTATATATTTATTTTCATCATTTTACTTTTAGTTTTCTATGTAATTATAGTTTAAGTGAATTTCTAGATAGTGCATATTTGGGTTGTGCTTTTTTTATCTGACAATCTACCACTTAATTGGAGTGTTCAGTCATTCATATTTAACATAATTATCAACAAGGTTGTATTGATATGTACCAATTATTTGTTTTATACTTTACTAATCTATCCTATTTTTCCTTTTTTCTGCTTACTTTTTGATTAATCAAGTATATTTTTGTATTCCATTTAGTTTCCTCCATTGCCTTTTACTTGTTTGTTTTATTTTAAGGTTTACCATATAACTTTTAAAAGTCAACCTTTAAATATGTTATGTCACTTCACTTCATGAAAAAGATTTACAAAAGTACATTTCTGGTTTCCCCCTCACATGCTTTGTGCTGTTGTTGTCATAAATTTTTACTTCTATATATGTTTAAACTCACAACATGTTACTTTTTGGCTTTAAGTAGTAAACTATCTTTTAAAGAACTTAAAAGTGAGAAAAATTAATTTATACTTGTCCGTATATTTCCCATTTCTGGCACTCCTCATTCCTTTGTGTAGTCCCAAATTTCTATCAGGCTTCGAAGGGGATGGTTTTAACAGTGCGTCTTTGGGAAGGATTGCTGGGAAATTAGGTGAAAGAGGTTGGAAGTAACCAGATCTGAGAAGGACTTTAGTGCCTTCTTCCAGATTTTAAACTTTACCTGAAAGTAATGCAGGTTATATGACCAAATCTGGATTGCAGGAAGATCACTCTGGCATCAGTGGGAAAATTTATTTGAGGAGCTTGAGAGCATTCAGCTGTCTACTGCAATAAATCAAATGACAGTGCAATAAATCAGACAGCGATGCAGACCTGGAGTGATGTGCCCTCTGTGGAGATGCAGAGGAGAGGATCAATCTAAGAGAAATTCAGGAGCTAAAATCAATGGCACTAGGTGGTTAACTTGATGTAGGAGGCGAGGAGCATGGAGACGTATGGGACAGCTTCCAGGTTTTTAGAGAGGGTGACCAAACTGATGGTCCTGACTCCAGCTGAGATAGCGCAGAACAGCTAGTCTGAGGGAGAGGTGATGAGTTCAGCTAGAACGTACTGCGGTTGTGCTGTTTGTGGGAGACCTGAGTGAAGCTAGATGAGTACGCAGCTCTGAGACGAGGTCGCAGTTGGGCCTTTAAAATACAAAATAATATCTGTGAGCATATGTCAGATTAGACTCTTTATCTAAGGCAGAGTTTGTCAGAGTGGGTGGTCCTGGATCACCTGTGTGTGCTGAGTGACGTAAGCAGATTTCTGGGCTGCCAGTAGGACCAAGAACCTCCGTTAACAAGCCCCACAGTTGATTCTTGTTAGTTTAAATAAAACAACAACACCCTGATTTAAAGAGCAAGAAGAAATTGAATATACAAGACTTCACTGTCATATTTTTCTCTCGTATACAAGAGGTGTGTGAACTCTTGAGGATTCAAGCTGGAAGATATGCCTAGTGTTGAATGTCAAGTGGAAGGTACTGAATACAACGTTAGTAAATAACATCTGTAAAATGAAACGAGAGAAAGAATTTGTGGTGGAAATAAGTTTTTATCCTCAAGCTTCAAGAAAAAAGCACGTGGGAGCTGGCAGTAATTATGTAAGACATAATAAGAGGTGACAAAACTGATCATTTTAAGCATTAGGATGATGTATGTAAGAAAGCAGCAGTGTAACTATTTTTCCTAATAGGAAATAATCACATGGCAGAAGAATACAAGGACCGCCCATCTGGGTGAAACCCATCGTCGTTTCAGCATCTGTCTCTCCCAGTGGGAGAGAGGATGAATTCCTGAGCTCCATGAAATCCTTCTTGAAGTCACACTGCAAGGTTCAAGTTTCACCTTAAGTTCTCTGTGTCTCCAATATTTATTGTGACTCTATCTGCTTATGTAAAGGTGTGTATGAGGACGTCCGTGACCAATTATACAAAGATGAGCGGAGGAAGGTGCTAACCCGAGCTGCTCATGTGTGATTATCATGAACGGATTGACTTCATTTATGATATGAAACATAAAGAAAGAAGCCAGAGTTTTCAGATGGCTTAATATCAATTATTGCTTTCTCCTTGGAATGTCTTTGGAAGTTTCAGAAAGATGAAAACCATGTTTAGCACATGAGATAATAATTCAAAGGCAGTTAAATAAGAGTGTGAGCTATGGTTATCTTTCAATGCATACAGGAGTTGTCAGAGACATTGAAAATAATATTGTTGAACATGTTCAATGTCCTGTTTTGTTTTACATATAATAATTCCTTTAATCTTCCTAAAAGCTCCATCTGGGGTAGGTACTATCATGATCCCATTTTATAGATGAG
Source organism: Rhinolophus ferrumequinum (assembly GCF_004115265.2). NCBI lineage: Eukaryota > Metazoa > Chordata > Mammalia > Chiroptera > Rhinolophidae > Rhinolophus > Rhinolophus ferrumequinum. The sequence goes on from NC_046291.1 coordinate 8,558,277, forward strand.
AAAGCCAAGGCACAGAGGTCACCCCGCATCACACGCTGGGATTTAAATCAGGGAAGTGGCTAGAAACCTGCACACCATAATGATGCAGAAGACAAGGGTAGAAACAAGGTAGGATCATTGGGAAAAAAACAAAGCTAAAGAATTGAAGATGCTTCAAATAAAATGTTTTGGGCCAATAGGAAATTCCACAAGTAACGGAGATTAAAAGATGAATTCGAAGAACATATATCTTACATTAGAAATGAAAAGGCTACAATACAGCTGATCGTTCAGGTTCCTTCCTGGAATTCCACCATCTGATGATACTAATAACTAAACCAATCTATATCCTTTGATTACACTGGCATACATTATCCAGGTGATCAGTCACCAAAGATTTACCTGGACATACACAGGAACATGCCAAGAAGCAGAGAGCATAAAACATGATTAAAATAACTGAGGACACAGATTAGACACCAAGATCACCTCAAAATAAAAACGAGAAACAAGGATGGTGAAGTTTCTCAGAAAATGGGTTCTAGAAAGGCATGGGAACGTCTTGGAGGTCCCTGCAACTGTTTCTGATAACAGAAGAAATGAAGGCTTCCTGGGAAATCAGCACCTGGGTGGCTGAAAGCTCAGAAGCCTGCTTGCTCTGGGACCAAGACGGGCTTACTGCCAAGGCCTGGGAAGGCTCCCTTGGTTAAAGAATCTTCATGACATTTGGGAAAAGACAGCTGTATCAAAGTACTTCTTGCCCACTTTATTTAGGAAACAACTACAGTCTCTCTTGCTACCATGGATTTAGATTATAAAGATATTTTCAATCATTTATTGCCCTCAGACCAGGAAGGCTAGCTGACAGAATGAAGCACAAGGCCCAGTGAGGAAATAAATGAACGGGGGAAGGTCGGCTGCTGAGGCACCTTCTTCACAGGAGAAGGGAAGTTGCCACATGGGGATTGGGGTTTCCCAGTGGCCTGATGGAGAAGTCCCTTCCCAGGGGCAGGCAACTTGGGGGCGACAGTAAAGGTGGGTGAGCTTACATCTGTGTTTGTGTGTCTGGCTTTTGACTTGGGTGTTTACGAAAGGAAATTGGGGTCACGAAAGGAATACTGACATGGGTCACATACAATGCTAACCAAAGTGAAATACAGCTTTATATTCAACAGTAATGGGGAGTCATATTTAATACAATTCAACACAGAGTAATTGGGGAGGAAAATGGTAAAAAATGTTAGAATACATCAAGGTATAAGAAAAACCTATAAAAAAGGTTTACTACAAACTTGAATGGTAAAGGAGATGAAAGAAAGGAAAGAAGAAGGCAGAATCTGTATGTGGTCAGTTTTAATAGAGTGATACGTGCATGGTGCCGACTGGGTATGTGGCATCTTTGTGATTTTTTTCAGAATTTGTTTTGATAACCGTAGGGATAATCTGATTCAACGACAGATGATATCCACATTTCCTAAAGATTAAAGAGTAATGCCTTTAAAAATACATTTTAATAAGAAGATTGGGGAATGATAAATATGGGACATTTACTCTGTTAAGGAGGGACAATGTTTGCAATTTTGTATGAGTCACTCTCAACATCTGATGCAGTGTTATGGACCAGCAGGTAATTCACACATGTCTGTACCAATAATAAATATTTTAGTGAGAAATATCCCAACTGTTAATGCAGGAGACGCAAGGATTTTAAAATATGTGTTATTTTTTGTTTAAAAACATCTGCAGAAGAAAACAGATTCAAACATGTTAAGTAAGATTGTATAGTTCGCAAATAAAAAATGGAAAAGCTTGAGTAAATAGAATTGCCAATCTGATAATTCAGTAAAGAAAAATATCGAAATGAATGTATTCAAAGCCAAAAACCTAAATCACATAATTTTAAATTTCATTACAATTTTGAATTTAAAGACATTGCTGAAAGCGTGTTATCTCAAATAGTTCTGTGCCTGCTGCATAGATTGGAAATTTAGGCTAATTGTGCAGCATCAGAAATATCCCTTAGCTCCTCTGGCTTCTGTCCCAGCTTCACCCGGCTCCAGCCTTCACTGGCTATCAGCAGGCCCAGCCTGCCCAGCCTGAACCACTGAGTATCCGGCTTGGACCGTGTTAATATCTCCTTTATTAGGATGAGGTCGTAGGGTAGGGGTTAGAAAATTCTATGAATTCAGGAGTAGTCTCCTAGCTTGTGTCATGATGCCCACGCTAGCTCTGGGTTCCCAGCTCCCTGCCTGCCCCACCCCATCCTCCCACCCCCCACTGTGGAGGCCAGTCTGTCCTGAAGTCTCTTGTCCATGCCTCTGGGGTTTGGTGCCATTTTATGTCAGCTCTGAGCACAGCCCTGAAATGACCCCTTCAAATCCTCCCTGTGAGGCGTTGCCCGTGAGTAGACCCAGTTTCCAGGGCTCTGACCCTCACTTATGTGTACTTCCCAGACTATAACTAGGACAAATCTTGGAATCCCACCACTCCCACCCCTGCCTCCCCAGATGGATGCCAGCTCAACTCAAGGTGGATTTTTCATGGACTGCTGGACTTTCTCTGCTGGTGGCTACTCTTGTCTCCCTTTCTCATCTCTGGATTTCCAAGCAAGCCTTGTATCAGTGCTGGTGTGTAACTTTGGACCATCTTCTAATAGAAAATAAGTCATTCTTATTCTTCAGGAATTGATCGTTTTTACTGACAGAAAAATCTTTTTCATCAAGGATCTAGAGCTATGGCTGTATTAAAATCTGTGTCAGTCATGGCTCTCCAGAGAAACAGAACCAATACGATATTATATGTGTGTGTGTGTGTGTGTGTGTGTGTGTGTGTGTCTAAATACAATGTGGGCGCTGGCAAGTCCAAACTCTGTAAGTCAGGCCAGGAGAGCTATGGCTGAAACCCAGTTGACAAACCAGATAAAACACCTTTATTTTCATGCATTCAATAGGGTGGCTTGAAATAAACGCAAAGGTAACTACTTATAATCAGCTATCAATTTTTTTTTTTCAGAATAAAAGGACCTTTTTTTTTTCCTTAAAGGGAATATTCTAGAAAATATATTCTCTCAGACCTCCCAATCTGGCTCAAACTTGATATGAGGGATAACATTGACAGAGGAAAATCCATCAAACTGAAAGAGGAAATGTAGTAAATTATTTATATAAAAATTTATTTGGTTGAAAGTGCTATAAAGCTAAATTGAATTATTGATATAAACTTGAGAATATTCTGTAGATTGAGTTAGGAGATACAGAATGTACTATTTTTACATATGTAAATATGTAGATTTAGAAGAACGTGTATAGGTCAGTGAGGAATGTGAAGATAAAAAGAAAGAGAAAGATGCTGTCAAGATTCTGTGTTCTTAAGATTCCAGCATACAAGCGAGCCAGGAACTTCATTTGAATCAGATCAAGTGGTAAGAGATCTCAGTTAAGAAAACAGACAATGTCAGCGTTACTCCTTTCTGCTCAGGAATGGAGTTCTTTCCTTAGGCTAATGATTTATAATGAGCAGAGCCACCTGCAAATGAATTACAAAATAGTTAGGAATGAAGCAATACTCTTTAAGTTTCCATTTTGAAAATAAGATTTGGGGTGAATTCGGAATGGGTCTGAGAAGAGACTATGGAGAGCATCTCGGGCAGGATGTGAGTGCTATTTATGTTGTCACTCACCGACACAAATAAGCCCAGTCGATTCCTGGCTTGTCTGGCACTCTCTTTGCATGGAAGAGGACCCAAGAGGATTAAACAAGATCATGGGTATTAGGCCTATGCTCTAATGTTATTTTGGGGAGAAAGAGATCTCTAAGGGTAAATTTGTGGCATTTCAGAATAGTTAAGGAGTGTGAATTGTTGTGGCTACACAGAAAGCCTTGAAAAGCAAGCATACCTACAAAGGACTTGTTGGAGAAGTAGATGGATCAAGCAGAACATGAGGAGGGTCCTATCAGGTGACTAAAGCTAAGTATTAACTGAGGTCAGAGTAAATGAATAAAGATAGAGGGTATGTTCAGAGCCAATAGGATGGACAAAGCCCAATCATTTCAGACAGATGATAAGATTCAAACTGATAAGAAAGAAAAGAGAGTGACACTTTTGTTTCTATCTTCTCCAACAGGAAGAATGGTAATAAAACTAGTTGGTTCTATTATCTTTTCACAAGATGGTAAGAAAAGTTGATCATAAGTGGGAAATATTGAAAGCATTTAGGAATTTTAGATAACTTTATTTTATTTATTTATATAATTGTTTTATTTTTCAATTACAATTGACATACAATATTATATCAGTTTCAGGTGTACAGCAGAGTGATTAGTCATTTATATAAATTATGACGTGATCGCCCTGATAAATCTAGTATGCATCTGACACTGTATATAGTTATTGCAATATTATTCACTATATTCCTTATGCTATATTTTACATCCCCATGACAATTTTTGTAACTACTAATTTGTTCTTAATCCCTTCCCCTTTTTCACCAACCCCCAACCACCCTTCCAGCTGGAAGCCATCAAAATGTTCTCTGTATCTGAGTTTTTCGTTTGTTTGTTTGTTTATTTTGTTGTTTAGATTCCATATATAAGTGAAATCATGTTATTTGTCTTTATCTGATTTACTCCACTCAGCACAATACCCTCTAAGTCTAACTATATTGCAGATGACAAGATTTCATACTATTTTATGGCTGAGTAATGTTCCATTGTATATATGTACCACCTCTTCTTTATCCATTCCTTCATTGATGGACACCCAGGTTGCCTCCATATATTGACTATTGTGAATAATGCTGCAATGAACATATGGATGCACATGTCCCTCTGAAGTAGTGTTTTCAGTTTCTTTGGATAAATACCCAGAAGTGTGATTACTGGGTCTTTCATTATCTCTTATTATAGCCTTTGTTTTAAAGTCCATTTTGTCTGGTATAAGTATTGCTACTCTAGTTTTTTTTCCATTTCATGAAATATCTTTATCTATCCTTTTACTTTCAGTCTGTGTGTATCTTTTGATCTAAAACGAGACTCTTGTAGGCAGCATATGTAAGGGTCTTGTTTTCTTATCCATTCAGCCACACTATATTTTGATTGGAGCATTTAATCCATTTACATTTAAAGTAATTGTTGATAATATGTAGTTATTGCCATTTTATTCATATTTTTGATGATTCTTATTCTCCTCCTCCTCCTCTACCTCCTCCTCCTCCTCCTCCTCTTCCTCCTCCTTCCCTTCCTTCTTCTTGTCCCTCTAACATTTCTTGTAATACTGGTTTGGTGTTGATGAACTACTTTAGCCTTTTCTTTTCTGGGAAGCTCTTTATCTCTCCTTCCATTCTAAATGATAGCTTTGCTGGGTAATTTTGGTTGTAAGTCTGTGCTTTATATCACTTTGAATATTTTGTGCCAATCTCTTCTGGCCTGCAGTTTCTGTTGAGAAATCAGCTGACAGTCTTATGGGAGCTCATTTGTAGATACTAACTGCTTTTCTCTTGCTGCTTTTAAGATTCTCTCCTTGTCTTTAACCTTTGGCATTTTAAGTATGCTGTATCTTGGTGTGGACCTCTGTGGGTTCATCTTGTTTGGGACTCTCTGTGCTTCCTGGACTTGTATGTCCACTTCCTTCACCAAGTTAGGGAAGTTTTCCATCATTAGTTCTTCAAGTAAGTATTCAATTCCTTGCTCTCTTCTCATTCTGGTATGCCAAGAATTCGAATATTGGCACACTTTATGTTCTCCCAGAGGTCCCTTAAGCCATCCTCATATTTTTGGATTCTTTTTTGTTTTTGCTATTCTCACTGGGTTTTTTCTTCTACTTTCTAAATCACTGATATGATCCTCTGTTTCATGTAATTTTGTTGATTCTCTTTAATGTATTCTTTATTTCAGCTACTGTATTCTTCATTTCTGACTGGTTCTTTTTTATATTTTCTGTCTCAATTTTTATGTTTTCTATCTCTTTGTTAAAGTTCTGACTGAGCAAATCTACTCTTCCCCTGAGTTCATTGAGCATCCTTATAACCAGTGTTTTGAACTCTGCATCTGGTAGATTGTTTGTCTCCATTTTGTTTAGTTCTTTTTCTGGAGCTTTGTTTTGTTCTTTCATATGGGGCATGTTTCTTTGTTGTCCCATTTTGGCTGCCTCCTTGTGTTTGTTTCTATGTATTAGGTAAAGCTGCTATGTCTCTTGTTCTTAGTAGAGTGGCCTTATGTAGTAGATGTCCTGTGGGGCCCAGTGGTGCAGTCTCCCTGGTCACTTGAGCTGAATGCTCCAGGTGTGTTCCTTGTGTGGGTTGTGTGTGCCCTCCTGTTGTGGTTGAGCCTTAGTTGCTATTTGCATTTCAATGGGAAGGATTGACCCTGGGCCTGATTGGTTGTGAGGACTGGTGGTAACTACAGTGGAGGAGCTGTTGTACAGGGGCTGACCCTATGGAGCAGCATTTGCTATATCAGGGCTCTTGTGCTTTCTCAGTCTATCATTTGGGTGTATTGCCTGTGGAGACAGCTGAGTGGTGCTCTGGCTTGGTTTGTAGCTGGCCACTGGGCATGCTGGCCCCAGGGAGGGGCCCTGCTGCACCCTAAGTTCAGCTGCAGCCTGTGCCCTGCCCAGGGCCACCTGGCATGAGCCACAAACCAATCCACAGAAGGCAGCCATATGCACTGAGCTTGGAGGTACCTGAGAGAGGCTCAGCTGCAAACTGAGGCTGGCTGCTACTAGTGCCAGGCTTGGGACTGTGCTCAGCAAAAGGTATGGGACATGTCAAAGCTAGATGCTACTTGTTTGGGTTTTGTGAGCATTTCAGAGATTTTAGGAAAGTCTGCAACATGAGCCAAGATAGGCCATTTGTATGGAAAAGCCACTGGAAGCAGCTTGTGTGGGCCTACAAATTGGATGGGGTGGGGTCTCAGGGAATCAGCAGGGTGGGATGAATGGTGTTAACCAGGTAGATGGAAACTCATATATGGGGCCCCTACTGAGTCTACAACCCCTGGGAGCAGGAAGTCTCAACAAAGAAATAATGGATTCTGCCAACACTGCTGTCTGGGAAAAAGCTATCCCTCCCAGCTCTCACCCTAAGGCCAGACAATTCACTGCCTCCCACCATATGTCCCTGGCATCTTTCTTTCAAGTTGTTGCCCTAGTGTTGGCACTCAGAGCAAGTGAGTCTGTCAGCAAGTAAGTTTGTATGTGGACCCTTTAGTAGAAGTGCCTGGGACTGCAGCCACCCTCATCTCACTCAGACACATTCTCTGCTGGTTTTCATAGCCAGAAGTTGGGGGACTTCCCTTCCTGGCACCGGAAACCTGGGCTGGGGAGCTTGGTGTGGGGTTGGGACCCCTCGTTCCTCCAGGGGCCTCCACTGAAGAGATATCCCTCCCAAGGTTTAAACATCACATATGGGTGTGGGACCAACTCTTTCCGTGTCTCTGCCCCTCCCTCCAGCCTTCAGGTGGCTTCTTCTGTATGTCCTTAGCTCTAGGACTTCTGCTCACATAGACTTTAGGCAAGTTTCAAAAATTGTTGTGCTGTAGTTCAATTGTATTTTGATGTGGTCATGAGAGGAGACAAGTGCAGTGTTTACCTACTCCACCATTTGACTGGAAATCCTCCAGATGACTTTATTTTATTACTAAAGTGAACACACCTGTATGTGAGTTTGGAGTCATGCTCAGGACTCTGAACCATCTAACCCTGAAGAGAGAAAGCAGAGCCAGGATATTAGTGATGCACAAATGCTCTACCAATTTTGAAAAAGAGGAATTCGGCAAACTACACACTGGCAAATCTGATTTTATTCCAAGGAAAGCTTCTAAAATAGAATATTAAACAGATGGCATGTGAGCACAGAGAAGAGGAAGCAGTGACTCACTTGGCCAAATCACGCCAAATTCATAATTATCCTCTTTTTTTAATTACACTCCTACATTGGTGGAACAAGAAAAATTGAGGGAAACCTTTAGAAAAGCCTGCTTTTTTTTTTTTTTTCAAAAGAACATTTGCCAAAGATTCTCATGATAGTTTGATAAACACAATAATGAACTATTAGCTGGATGTTGGGATTGTCAGATGAAATTGTGAATGGTTGACAATAACTTCCAATAAGTGTTGGTTAATAGGTTGATGTCAACTGGAGGAAATGCTGAAGTGAACTGTCACATGGCTTAGTTCTTGGCTGATTTCAACATTTCATCAATTGCTTAGCTAAGGACATAGAAGGCCACATAAAATTTGCAGATGATACAAAGCTGTGACAAAAAGAGCTAATATGACAGATGCAAAAAAATTGAGATTCAAAATTGTTTTGACATCTAACACTCTAGGAAGAAACCAACGAGATAAAATTGAACAAGGACAAATGAATGTAAAATTCTATACTTAAAACTTCATGGATACAGAATGTTAATGACCTGCCTAAATTTCCAACCTCTCTGACCCTAACTCTGACTACAGGATCAAATGTCTTTGCTAGTTTGCTCCTCTGGCATGTCCCTGGAATTTCCCTGCCTTACGTGGGATTACGAGAAACCTTTATTTCAGCCATGGTTGGACCAGCTCTGAAGTTATGATTGCAATCCTTACTTACACAGAGTTTTCACAATAACCGAACTCCTCCCTGTTACCACAGATTCCATGGCCCTCATCTCCAGTCTCTCTTTGGCTGTGTCCCTACATCAGCTGCTCAACCCTTGTCCATTTGGATCATCATGATAGTGGACAAGATGGAACTCAGCGAACACCCTATCCTGGCCCTGCTTCAATAATTGTCATTTATCTTGGGTTCTGTTTGGGCTTTTGTTTGCAGTACATAAATTCTAAGTTTGATGCAAGATTCTTATCACCTCAAGGTCTTTCCTCCCATAGACTTGCTGGAAATATAGACTTAGGTAAAAGGCATGAGAGTGATCAACTAGGTTGAAGGTGAAGCCAAAGAAGTGACTATCATGGACGAGGAGAAGGCATAGAGTAAATGAAGAGGAGAGCTAAGAACTGAAGCCTGAGGGAAACCAAGAGATTTCTGGTTAAATAGAGCATGCAAAGCAAATGGAGAAGAAGATAGCTGGAAGGGTGGGAGGTAATCAAAGAAAGTTAGTTTCACAGAAGGCAAAGGTGAGGACAATTTTCAGAATAAGGGATTGATCAATAGTGCTAAGTACTGCCAAGATGCCAGTCAAGATAAAAGACTTAAAATATTTCAATTGGATCTACAAATGCTGGATCTCTAATGACATTGGAAAATGCTGCTTCTAGGGGAGAAATGGAGGAAAAGGCTAATTGCCAAAGTTTAAGAGGGAAGAAGTTTGGAGAAATGAACATAGTGAGGATAATCTTCTCACTTGAATAAGGGAAAGAGAATAAGAGCAGTAGCTAGAAAGGGGTAAACAGCTAGATGAGGGAAGGGTGTGTGTGTGTGTGTGTGTGTGTGTGTATGTGTGTGCGCGCTCGTTCGTCTACACACTTGTTTATGTATGTGGCAGGGAAAAATCATTAGAGGGAGGAATGGAAGTTTCATAAAATGTGTTTTTTAAATTTTTATTAAAATATAGCTAACATACAGTATTATCTTAGTTTTAGATGTACACCATAGTTCTTCAACATTTACATACTAAAGAAATGATCACCATGGTAAGTCCAGCAACCATCTGGCAATGTACCACGCTATCACAATATTATTGACTATATTCCCTATGCTGTATATTACATCCCAGTGACTTGTTTGTTTTATACCTGGAAATTCAGACCTCTTATTCCCCTTCACCTTTTCCCCACTTAAAAAAATTTTTAAGTTACAGGTGACATTCAGTATTTTATATTAGTTTCAGGTGTGTAGCTTAGTGGTTAGACACATATATAATTTCTGATGTTTTTGATGGAGTTATACCGATCCCTCTATATAACTTCCTGTTTCTTCCCCCTTCTTCTTTTCTTTTTAAAATCCCATTTAGTTTTCCTTCCTCTCTCAGACATTCTGTTCCCCTCTGCATCCCTTATTTTTGGAGATCAGGGATTGTGCTGTATGTTTTTCTGTATTCATACCACTATCATCCCAGTGTGTTGCGTTGACCCGGCTCAGTGAGATGTCATGCGTGAAGGGAGGCATGAACTAACATTGAATAGGGGCTGCTCAAATCACATGCTAGTGACAGAATCGTGTGTCCTTGGCGCGGCACTCTGCTTCGCCTATACAGTGCTTGGCCTACCTCATTTCCATTCCCAATAGTAGCTCAGTATTCTGTTGTACCCTTTACCCCATGCTGTTGTGATCTATGTGGTGTAATCAGTGAACTCTAGGCTGGCTCCTGGAACTGCCAAAACCTGTGCAGAGACGGACTGCACACATGAGGAATCTGGTCATTTCTCTTTTTGGTGGGGGAGAAAATGCCAGTTCTTCAGTTCACTTCCCCAATTGGCATTCACAACGCTGCTGCTCTCGTGACGCTTAGGGGTAAATGTTGCAAAAGAATATTTTCAAGTTCTGCAAATTTTTGTACTTAAAGAAATTGCTTTCTAATTTTTATTTAGCAACAAAGACTTTGGCAAAACCCATCTCTATTGTGCTGGGTCCACAAACAAGTATCTGTGTAAGAAAAATCACTAAAATTAGGTGTCATTTCTACGGCTAAATGACTCACCTAGTGTCTTTTCCAGGCACATATTGGTTTGCTGATTTCTTATGCTTCCTCTTGCCCTCTTGTTTTATTTTCTGATTTCACTGTTATGTTCTGCAGTAGTCATTGATCAGAAGTTCTCCAAGTATCAATTTATTAGTTTTAGTAAAAGCACATTTAGTAGAATCATCAAATAGAGGTACCACAAGTGCTATGTTGCTGTAATGAAGATGAAGAAATTACACCCATAGCAATAACTCTCACTTGGCCCTTTCAAAAGTATAAGATGACTCGAGAAAAAGAAAGGATTTGATATTTATCTTTCTTCACCATTGTTCTCCAAAACCTCCAAGATGACCGCAAGAGCAATTTGCAGCATTAAAACATTATGCACGGGGGCCAGCCCGGTGCCTCAGGCGGTTGGAGCTCCATGCTCCTAACGCTGAAGGCTGCCGGTTCGATTCCCACATGGACCAGTGGGCTCTCAACCACAAGGCTGCCAGTTCAACTCCTCGAGTCCCGCAAAGGATGGTGGACTGTGCCAACTAACAACGGCAACTGGACCTGGAGCTGAGCTGCACCCTCCACAACTAAGATTGAAAGGACAACAACTTGACTTGGAAATAAAAAAAAAGTTCTGGAAGTACACACTGTTCCCCAATAAAGTCCTGTTCTCCTTCCCCAATAAAGTCTAAAACAGAGAAACAAACAAACAAAAAAACACTATGCATGGATTTTCTACATCTGAGAAAAGACATGCTGTAAGGCTCACAGCAGCCAAATCAAATTAAAAACATAGAGAAGCAGGTTATTGTATACCTGATAATTCTATCTAAGGAATGAAAACTAATCATAAGATGCCTTAGGCATGTTGGATTCAGCCCTTCCTACCCTTGCACTTATGGACCACATGTGCAGGTCATATACGTAGGACACAGAGGAAAACAGTAGTGAGAATTATCTGAGTTTGGGATAAACTGATGGATATTGAAGGTCAGTGGCCCAGTTTTTAATGCTACCCCCACCCTTATCCCTGGTCTACCTTCTAGGAGGGTGTTTCTGAAGTGCCAGAACAAGTAACAAAGCCCATACGATGCAAAAGCCAGCCAAATTACACTTATTTGTCAGTCTGTAATTCTTCCTTTGTGCTTTTTGGAGCTTTGTCACAAAACTGTCTTATATACAACATTTTACTTGAGTGACTTTTTTCCTCTATCACTGCAATTTAGAGGCGCCACCCAAAGTGTAAACACAGGTCAGAATTCCAGTTTCCTTGTATTTGGGTATTTACTAATATAATGAATATACACATATGACTTTGTAACATCAACTAAAAGTTAAGTATATACAATGTAATTTCCTAAATTGATGTGTTGTACCCTTTACAAAGATTTAATGAAGTAAATAGATAATGTGGCCTCTTTGTTTTATTTCTGATGATTAATATTGCCTTCTCTGTCACTGAGCTTTCACATGGATTGGGTCAATTGCAATCTTGCCCCAGCAAGATTAGCTTGAAAATTTCTCCCCCTGTCTCTGTTTTGATCTCCATTTCTGGTTCCATCTCCTGCGAGCATCGGCTCTGACTGACTACTCCATTTTGCTAAATCAGAGAATGCATATTTTTTGACTTCTTTTTTCTTTTATGAGGGAGGTTAAGCTATTATTTATTTATTGTTTTTCTTAGCTCAGGTCTTCCTTCAGTATTGAATTAGGCCTGATTTTTGGAGGCGAAATCTGAGCGGTTGATTGGAACTTTAAAAATAATTACAAAATCATGTTATATAAATTCATTTATAAAGAGCCACTATGAAGAATCCCTGATGGCTGTTAAAATTGTAGGGGTTGTTAGTTTACTTAAGCTGAACAGAAGAAACTTCATCCAGATGGGAACTTATTCAAAACAATTTTTTTGTCCTGTTTTTCAGAATACTCAAAATAAAGATTATAAAGCCTAAGTAGCTTACAAGTGCCTTTAAAGGACATGGTTTAAATATTTAGCCCAAGGCAGAGAGGAGTTTATATAGGAAGTTGGACAATTAAGTTCGCAAACTCATCCTAGAAAAAGTGCTACATACCTCATTGCTGAATATCATTACTGTCACCTTCAAAGTACTTCCCTTGGGAAGCTATGCACTGATGCCAGTGCCCAGTCCACCCTTCAAAGCAATTTTGGAACTCTTTTTCTGGAATGGCCATCAGAGCTGTCGTTGTATTACCCTTGATGTCCTGAATGTCATCCAAATTATCTTCCTTTCAATATTTCCTTTGTCTTCGAGTAAAGAAAGTAGTCATTGAGGGCCACATCAGGTGAGCAGGGAGTGTGTTCCAATACAGATTTGTTTACTGGCTAAAAACTCCCTCACAGACAGTGCCGTGTGAGCTGGTGCAAGAGCCATGAATTACTGGCGAAAAGTTCAGTTTGGCTTTTTCACGCAGTTTTTTCAGTGCTTCCAAATACTAAATGTAATTAACTGCTTGTCCAGTTGGTACAAATTCATAATGAATAATCCCTCTAATATCAAAAAAGGTTAACAACATTGTTGCAACAAGTTCGTGAACTTAATTGTCAGACCTCAAATGCAGCATTCTAGGCTCACTTAAAAAACTGGCTTTTATTTGATTTGATTTTCATAATGACAAGGACTCTCTGGACTTCAGTGGAACCCAATGGGTTGGTCAATGAGAGATGACAAGATACACAGAATTTCTCATGTGGACCATTTACCTGTTTATTATAACCAAACAATATATTAATGTGACTGACCCAAGAAAGATAACTCAGACTTTTTTTTTTTTGGACAAAAGCTGTTTGAATTTCAGCATTGTAGATTTTAGTTCATGATACTGAATTCTTTTAACATCTCATATGGTGTTATGGGCTTAATTGTGTCACCTCCCCAAATTCATATACTGATATCCTCACCTCCAGTACCTCAGAATGTGACTGTATTTGGAGATAGGATCTTTAGAGTATGTAAGTTAATATGAGGTAGGTTGGCCTCTAATCCAATCTGATAGTGTCATTAAGAGGAGATTAGGACACACAGACACCACAGTTGTGTGCGCACACAGGAAAGACGATATGAGGACACAGAAAACAGCCATTGCCAGCCAAGGAGACAGGCCTTAGAAGGAATCAAACTGCCAACACTTTGATCTTGGACTTGTAACTGCGAGAAAGCAAATTTCTGTTGTGTAAGCCACGCAGTTTGTGTTATTTTGTTATGGCAGTCTTGACAAGCTAATATATTAATCATATCAGCTGTTGATTGGTCATAAATTAGGATGTGTTGGGTTATGCTTAGTGTGCAACAAATTTAGACCAACTTGAATTTCTGTACCTAGAATGAACTATAAATTTTGGAGTAGAAATTTTATTTTTTCTAAGAAATCTATGAAAATTTATCCCATCACATGACAGTAGTTAAGACGTTTATTTTCAATGAAGCAAAACTCCAGTCCTACTCTCTGCATATTTCTTTCCATGAAGAACCAAAATTACTTCTTTAAAGCAGTGAATGTTTGCTGTTAGTAAAACGAGCAGTTTGTAGCACTAGCATTTGTTGTTTTACAGGGAGATTACTGTATGCACACCTGTATTTGCCAGCTTTCTACCTAGCATTTTTGTTAGTCAGAGGGTCCACTGTGTGAAACATCCTGGTCCAGTGGCTGAGAAGTGCCACCACAATTATCAATGTGGCAAGTGAGCATGAACAGGGCAATGGGGGTTACCCCAACATCTGTGGACATTGGTACATCCATTCACTGCTTCAGTCCCTTTGTCTATGTGGTCTTAGGTCATAATGGTCCAAGAGCTGGGTTACACCATCTGTATTCCAAATAAATGGCAGAGTTTGTTTTGGGGGCTCTGGTTTTTCATTTTGATTTAGCGTGCATCTAAAGGAGAATGAAGCCATGGAAATTTCTCTGCAGCTGTCAACCATTTGCAGGTTTGGCGAGGTCAGGCACATGGCCCGCATGTAGTCATCCAACAACACAAGTGACGCTGCCCTCTGAGCCTGCTCCTTCCGCCAACTCCATGCTCGTCCTAACGTTTAACTGTATACTTTAGTATGTCAATACAGTCCAGAGTATGTATGAGCAAAGGATCGCACAAGTGTTTCTGAAAGCACTTAATTACTTAACTCCCTTATGTCATCAGTTAGAGCTTTTAAATGCAAGCACCACAAATGCACTCTGGCTAAACTAATATATACACACACATACACGCAGTGGGGAGGTCACAAGAATAAATAAACAAACAAAGAAGCACAACAAAGCATAGCAATACCAACAACCAACAACTAAAGAACCAGAACAAATAAAAAAGACAAAATAGGCAACTCAGAAGAATCTCGATGGTAGGAACTACTTGAGTTTTGTAAGGCTTTGCTGTTGAAATTAATCACCTTTACGGTTTCGGTGTCTTAATCACTCTCATATGGTTCTAAGTCTAGGGAGGGATTGGGCCCCTGACATATATGAAGTCACCTGCCCACTTCTTGGCTAGAGTTGCGTGGCACCTTGAGTGACAGTTTCATCTACTGTGCTCAACAAGGTGGAGCCCACTCATGAAAAGGAAATCAGGATGTAAATTTCCAAGGAAGGTGGAGAGAAAGAGGACCAGCCAGAAGGCTACAAAACCCTATCTCGAGCTCCTTTTACGGGGAGTTACATTTGAGCATCACATCTTTAGTTTGTGCACACTTGAGCTGGTGCATATTCCCTACAGTGTTTCTAAATGCTCCTTTCCAGCTGGCAGCTGATCCACTCACACTGTCCTATGGAGAGCAAGGGTCCTTTCTGCTGTGTTCTTTCTATGAGTTATCAGTTGGCTGTTCTCAGGGACAACTCTGGGTGTTCCACTCCAGTACATTTGGCCCGCATTTGTGGCAGGCTGGTCCTAAAGCACTTTGAGATCTTTTGGCGCAATGAAAGTCTTTTTCATATAAATATTGTTATTAATTGTCATTATCAGAAATAAGGAACATCTTGATAGCATGAGGAAAAGAGGAACCAGCGCTGGTTGGGAGCCAAGCAAAGCAGCTGTGTGGAGAAGACACAGAGCTCCGAGCTTTCAGACCTGCTGCAGAACTGTTCCTGACTGTTTGGGTTTTAGCAGAATTTCCTGGAAGATGACACCACAGAGGTTCTTGGTACTGGAATGCGATTCCATGAGCTTTAGGGCAAAGCAAGTGTTTCCCTTAGGATGACTGTGTTTGCAAATCTCCTGAGGACTGAATTCTATCCCTCCGAGGCTTCCAAATGAGAATGTGTGTTCCTGTGGCAGAATATTTCAGCCCTCCTTGGATCTAGGAGTAGGAGCTCTTTAGTGTCTCTCTCTTCTGGTTCCCAAACGTCCAGAGAGTTGGGTCGAAATGGAGGAAGGTCCACCTGGGAGTGAGAATCATCCAAAGTCACAACAAAATAACCATTCCTATCCCAAATATGCCAACCAATCACAAAATCTAGTCAAATCTTACAAAATGACACCTCTTTTTTTTATTACACTGTTGCATAGATTTTAAAGCATCCACCTCTTGAAGAAGAAATGCAGTTATATTGAGAACAATCGCATGAAACAAAGCTACATACTCAGTATGGTATACTTGGTGGTTTAACCCTCTCTCTACTGAGGAAGTTGTGGAACCAAGAGCTGCATGGCTGAACTGATGGAGATGGGTGCACTTGGCAGAGGGTTTCATGTAGTGCTGATGTAACTTCTGGGTTCCATGGGGAGAGGACAGAGAGCAGGGCGCTGCAGGAGAGAATCACAGAGTGCTTCTAAGAAGATTGCACTAAGGAACATGGCTGCTCACCTACAGCAGCAAACCGTGGGAGTGAAATGAAGTCGGGGCACAGTGGGCTTGCATCCAGGAAGGGCCTGAGGGGTCCAACAGCTCAGAGAGCAGAGTCCGGGGAGAGCTGGGAAGACTGGGCTTTTGCTCATGGCAGCATCATCGAAGACAAAGTTCAGGGGTGGAAATCCAGAAGAGGAAATTTCTTATTGCCTGACCCTTTCTCTGCCTCCCAGGGCTTAGTTGACATTTAGTTACATTGAAAGTCTTGGTGAGATTTTCATTTCCAAGCAAAGTTGGTGTTTATTGTTTTTGAGTCCAAAAGTGGGGAGGAAATTTTATTTTCTTAGTTGGGTAATATCAGTCCCCCTGGCCTACAGCAGGTCTGCTTTTAAATGTTGGGTGAAAATTTTGATAAAGAAGAGAAACTCCTCTACCGCCACTCCCCCACAAAAACAACAGCAAAGGGGCATCGTTCTGTAACACACAAAAGTTCAAGTGATTTCTACGGGGCTGAGGCCCTAAACTATAAGGCTGTTTTTCCTCCCTGATTGGGGCGGGCTGGAGCTCAGAACAATAGAGTGGATTTTATCCGGAGTGATGGTGATGTGGTGGGTAGAGAGATGAAGTGGGAGGACTCGGAGAGGAAATGTTCAGAGGAAGCACAGAAATGTCTAATGGAGAATTTTATTACATTTTGTTTCTAGTTCCCATCTCTCGGTGAAATTTTCAGTAGAATCTAAACGACTTTGCAATGTACTGTGTGGTTGGATTTGTTTGGAAGATTGGGCAATGGGCTATTGGTCTCATGGTGGTAATAATGGTGATGGTAGTGGTGGTGCTGGTGGTGGTGGTGGTGGTGGTGGTGTGTGTATGTGGTGTGTGCAAGCACGTGAGTGTGGAGAAGGGGAGGAATGGGGAAACCAAAGCCACCCAAGAGAGACCTGCCACATAGCTTACACCATTTTCACCATCTGTCACTCTATGACTTCTACCGTGCTAAGTTCTTCATGTGTGATATCTCATTTAATTCTCACAACAATCCAACAAGGCACTGGTATGTTTTCTGTTATATCTGTCTCAATAGCTTCTTTTCTCAGCTAAGAGGCTGTGAGCATCTTGCGGGCAAGATTGTGTTTTATTTATCTTTGTATCCCTAGTGTCCATTTTGGGGTCTGGCACACAGAATGTACTCTGAATATTTGTTCAGTTGAACTGAATAGAGAAGGAGATATGATCGAAGATACAGATTGAAGCTAGATTGGTTCACAGATCAAGTTTGGATTCTGTCTTAATTGTTGGGGCTGATTAAGGATGTGCCAGGGTGAACCAACAGCGTGGAAGATTTTTGATTAAATAAGTTCATTCTATTTGTCTTGGCTTATAAGCCTCCAGCAGGTGAGACTTACACCTTAAAGCTCGAGCTGACGCAGCACTATACAGTGCATAAATACATTATTTTTCTTGACACATTATTTTTGACGATGGATTGTAATGTGAAGTCAAGGGTGAGCCCAAGGGGTATCTAGAAACTAAAGTTTCTCTCTGAGCTGTCCTTTGGTTTGTAAAAGAAATGGATGCAACGAAGCCTCTTAAAACTCTGAGGAAAGTTATTATTTTTAACATTAAACTTTCTACAAAAAAATGATTGGTTGCCCATTGATAACAAAGATTATTACTGTGACCATAATAAGAAGGGAATGGCTTAATATGTTTCTTTACATCTCCTCTCCACTGCTGTGTTTTCTTCAAGAAAACACCATTTGTTGGTCTTGCCCAATTTGGCAGGAAGAGAAGAATCCCAGAAGTGCACAAGTTACAACCGGAGCTGAACCATGATAATCAGCTGTCCGAGATCTCCCAACTTCAGAGTCTGCCTAGGTGAGAATAGGAGTTCATATGCTTATTTCAATTTTTCTAAGAACTGAACAGAAGCCGTATATTTTCTTCTGATAAGATCTTGCAGGCTAACTGAAATAAGCTTATTTACTTTCAGCAACTATTTTAGCAACGTGTTGTGCTAACCCTATTCATCTCTTGGTGATTATAAGCTCTGATTAACTCTTGTGTGTGTCTTGGAACAAAGACATGAGAAGACAATTGAATTGTTATTTTAGAAGCCGTTCTTTTGGTGGTAAAAATATTTTAAAACAAATATTCCTCAAAAAACACACAAATAAAAGTGACCTTTGGAAAGAACTGTTGGAAAGCAATTTCATTCACGCCCCTCACTTTTACTGATAGGGAAATCGAGGTCTGAGTGTTAAGTTGGCCCTGAGGCCAGTAGTTCTTCTCTGTCATCCTCTAGGATGCCACGCATCCTTTGATGAGCTGATTGGAAATGCATCTCTCCACATGTTTTTGTTTAATCTGAAGAATATATATTCAACAAATTCTGTCTCTGGGTTCTGCCCCTTTCAGTTTTCTAGTGAATCTAAGGAAATGCAAACTCTTTATTGTTGACACAGTAGGATGGAGACTAAAGGATACCTGGTTGCATGGAACTGTGACAATGTAGTTGAGGTGACAACGAAAGGAAGCCCCTAAGTGTTTGCCAGAAATCTGGTGGGATGTTCTTTAATGCAGCGTCCCAGGTTTTGTTTGAACACATTGGGGTGCTTGTTTGCATCTCACTTTCTCATAGGTCATTGTCATCGTCTTACTACTTGGCTGTCTGTGAGCCCCACTGCTTCCTTCTGAGGACTCAGAACCTGAAACCGCATTGCCTATCAGCTAAGACATCAGCCTGGGCAGAGCAGCCTCAAACCACTTTTAAACATTCTTTTAACCAGTACTTTCTCCAGTGTAATGAAAGAAAATATTATGCTTCTTAAAGGAAACAAATTGCTGTTATTTGAATCAAAGGAAAGTACACAGCCAGCCGGCATTTCTGCAAGACAGAACACATGTAAATTGTGGCTAATTCTAGAAAATGAAAAGCAGTAAGCACATTACTGGTGTCTGAAGGGAAAGAAAGACATGTGTAAAATACTGACCTTTTGGACAATGAAACAGAAATTGTGAAAAACCTTGAGAGTTTCTTTTGCAAGGTATGTGCTTCTATTTTCATTGAAAGAAACTCAAGGCCTGAGGAGGGAAAGATTTAAGGAAAGCTGAAGGAAGTGAAATATGATGGAAATGTGACATCCTTTTATTTAATTTACATTTAGTTAATTAATTTAAAAATAAATGTAACATCCTTTTTCAACAGAGAGAAGATGCATAACAGTGTCACCTCCAGAACCTAGTATGTGAAATAAAGAGAAACCTCCTGCCTAGTTAGCTCATCTTAGTGACACCCCAGGCTCCGTGGCATGGTCGCATTTCAGTCAAATCTCATGACATTGATGGGAGATTTGGCCAGAGCAGGGTCTTACGTCTTCTTTTCTTACTCGGCTTTTCCACTTGGGATAGGAAATTTGTTTTTCAAAATAACTGTTAAATGCAGTTTAGGAAAGATGAGGTCAGCCAGCTTCTTCTGCTCATGGAAATTAGGTGGGGGCAGTCTTCCCCGAGGTGCTGTCCAAGGACCTACCTTACTCAACGGCCATGGAAGGCGTCAGCATCCTTCCTTCCTGAGCATTGATGTGCCTTTCTGCACATGCTCCTTAAAAAGTTGAAAACCGGTCTTTTGAGTTCATCTGGTCTATGTGGAATTTCGTTGTCTGAAAACAGGGCTAGTGATATCTACGTCTAAGCGTCTTCGGGAAGGTTTTTGAGGAGATGTGCACCGACTATATCAAACAACATATTCTGCAAGTGCCTTTCTGTCTGTACCTTCTCACCCCTTTTCTGCCTCTACAAATTCTTTTTACAAGGTCTTATTTAGAAATCTCAGCATGAGGAAAAGAAAAGTTAATATAAGAAAGTTAGAAATAGAAGTTTTCTGCAAACTTCCACAGTATTATTTTTAGTGAATCCAATATGAAACATTACTGTAAATTTTTCCCCTCAGTATGTTAATTCACATTTTATGTCCCCGTCAGGAAAAGAATTTCCTCACAGGAGACTTTCCCTATCACTCTGGGAATTATTTTTATGTCTCTTTCTTTTTCTTCTTGAAAACCATTGGGAAAGAACTAAAAGTATAGGTAATAATTCTTTGCTTACCCAAAGGTTAAGTTTTCGATATGAGAATGCCTTGAAATATACATATACATACATACATATCTATCTATCTATCTATCTATCTATCTATCTATCTATCATCAATCTATCTATCTATCTATCAATCATCTATCTATCTATCTATCTATCTATCTATCTATCTATCTATCATCTATCTATCTATCTATTATCTATCTATCTATCTATCTATCTATCTATCTATCTATCTATCTATCTATCTATCTATCTATTTATCTATCATCAATCTATCTGTCTGTCCGTCATCTATCTGTCATCTAATCTATCACCTATCTATCTGTCATCTATCTATCTATCTTTGTAGCCGGAAATGGATAAGGACTGTTAAATTTACCAGGTGGAATTCCAGTGGGTCTCGTGTGGGATCATATGTTTGGAATTAGCTGGTTCTGGGGAAAGCTGTTGAAACTAATACTACCACCGTTCGCAGTATAACACCATGTTTTTAGCAACCAAGGAGGAGTCAGTGTTTTATGGGACAAGGTTTCCTGTTTTAATATCTCATCTGCCTTACACCAACATATTAGGATATAAAATAACTCCCAATCCCACTCTTTTTACCCTTCCCTACCCTGTCCCACCCTTACCTACTGTATTTGGAGTTAAGGATCCCCAAAGGGCAAATCACACAGCTATTCCTACTCTAAAAATAGATTTGAATGATAGTGAAAAAATTTGAAACAGACATGACTGGGTCTTAAAAAATTTCATTAGTGTTATTGATGTACCACATTATACACTTTTAATGGGATCATTAGCCAAAGATGAGAATAATAAAATTTTAAAGCTGGAACAAAGCTTTGGTAAACTAATCCAAACAATTTATTTTATAGATGAGAGAAATGAGACTAGGAGAGGTGAAGTGACTTTCTGAAAGTCACACCGTGGCACGGCTGGGGTTAGTACCCACTCCTGGGCTCTATACACGCTGGTGTCCTCATGGATGTTTGAAAACCTTCATTAAGCTTTTCTGTATTTCATGAAGACATCACAGTATTCTGATTGTATAGGGAGCAAGAGATGTTTATGAATTTATGAATTCATGTGAAATATATTGTAGAAAAAAGAAAGGACTCTCTTGTTATATACTCTTGCCATTATTAGTGAGCTTCTTTGGGGGGGGGGATATTTAAAAATTATAGCATGATGAATATCAGCCCTGAAGTTTAATATTGAAAAGCTCAGTAAGTCACCAGAGACTAAAACCGTAAAAACGTTGCCACACTATCCCTTAATTTAAACACAATGTTTTAAAATCTGACTTGTAGTTGCATTGGAAATTTGATACCAGAGAAGGGAAGATGGAAGTATGGGCTCCCTGTAGGTAGCCTAAGAAAAGCAAGAGTGACTGTTGAGTGTCACACTCTCAATGGGGACATGTACATGGTGCTCAAAGTTTATGTATTGTCAGTGGCAGGGAATGTGGCCTTAAATAAAAATACTCAAAATTATAAAAGTTATGGAACATTGTGTTTATTTACACTGATTTGATATTTACAGATGCAGTGGGAATGTTTTTATGGTTTTTGTCTCTGGTGAGTTTTTGGAATCATAGTTGAACTCAGGTCTGTCTGACTCTGGCACTGGAATTCTTACCTGTAAGAGAAAGTTGAGAAAATTATAGAACAAGTGAAAGGCAAAGTTAAAAATCGCCTACAGAACCATCATCTAGAGATAATTTTTATCAGCAATTTGAAGGTTTCCTAGTTTTGTTAGTTTTTCTCTTGCCTTAAAACATTTTTTTTTTGCTGCCTCTATCTCTGTTTCTATCTCCATCCTTACCTTTATTCCTATGTAATTTTTTAAAATCATAGATAGGAATGAAGCTGGGGCATAGAGATAGATGGTGTGTGTGTGTGTGTGTGTGTGTGTGTGTGTGTGTGTGTGGTCAGTGTGTGTGGTCGGGGGTGTAGGAAGCAGGGGACCTGGGAAACAATGGGAATCTTTGACAGACTGGACACTTTCTGGAAAGTGGTGCCTTTTAACAGTTGTGCAGACTGTGGAGGAAAGATATTTGACTTCATTCGTGACACATTAAGAATACAGATTGCATCAAAATGTGTTAAACACACACACACGTACAAACACACACAGAGCTGAAACCAATGTTTTGTGAAGTCATACTTACCTTTATTATGTGTGGCATACTCTGATATTTGCTGTTCTTATCTTTTCTATCCCATTTAATTTTTTACAATGCTGATCCTGACTCACTAAACCTATTTCACAACATATGAAAAATGGGTTGAGAAACCCTGAGTTAGGGGAAGTAGAGAAACCTAAGTGGTCAGGTAGAAAGAGGGTGGTGGACATGCACTCCCTCATTTTATGTATTTTTTTCTGAACATGAGGCGGGGCAGGGGACAAGCCCTGACTTCCAAACCACCCCCCTGGCCCCCGCCAGCAGCTGGGTTACATTTCTGATCTTAATGGAAATCCTATGGTGTGTTCAATTTTGCGTTTTACTCCTTTCCACATTGATTGTGACTTTTGTTTCAGCTATGAGAAGTAAACACAGAAACATTTGGGAGAAGAGGAAGAATAATATTAGGAAGATATTAGCATATGTTAACATTCTGGCACTGTGTTTTTCCATGGTCTGGAGTGTCAGAAGTACTGCAGTGCCTAGAAGGGGACGGGGCTGTCACACCTCCAGGGTGAGTTCTGTAAGCAGAGTGGCTGTTGCAGTGACCTGTGCACATTCACCCTTGGTGGCACTTCAGCTGAAACGTATTTACGCATACGTAGCATAGAGCATTAAGGGAAAAGGGCCGGGTTCAAAATTGCATATATAGTATAATCTAAACTATATAAATATTTATATGAATCAGTTTTCTATCTGTTTAGTCAAATGCCTAAAAAGATATACCCAAATGTTTTAAAACACTGGTTTCTTGGCTTGACTTGGTGATGGGAAATGGTTATTTTCTTCCTGATACTATTGTGCATTTTCCAGCTTTTAAAAATTCTGCACGTATTACTTTTTATATCAGAAACAAAAAAGTGTTTTTTCTTCCCCTAATGACTTTTTAGATGTTAATGCTTTATTGCCCTCATGTTTTATAAGAGGACATCGTCACAGTTCATCTTAAAAGCATCTTTAATTTCTCTGAAAGCGCACCTCAGGAACAGGTTGAGAGTGGCCACTGCTGTCCAGCCTTCTGCATTCACACAGTTTCAAGCCCTACGGACCTCGGGGTCATGGTGCAGCCACTGTCCCGGAGCCCCCGAGTTAGCTCGTGAAACAGCGGGATTGTGACCACTGCTCAGTGTGTTTGGATAGCATTCTCACGATTTCTCTCTTATTTCATGAGCAAGCAATAGAAAGGTTCTCTTTTGTAACTCGACTCTATACAATTCCACGTATGTACATGTACTCAACCATGTTCCCATGACATGACGACCATCCACCAAACACCGATTAGCGACACTCACCCCTTGCTATTTCCTTTCTGGCTCCCTTTAAAAACCTTGGAAGTTAATGCATTTCACTGTAATTAAACAACTCGGGTATTTCCTGCCATTACAAAAAACGGCATCAATAAATTTGAAAACAAAACAGGATAATGGTAGAGGAACATCATTGTAAAACTTAAATTTCTGGAAGCTCCTAGAAATATCCTCTGTTGAGATGTTGAGTGGGAGCCTGGGTGCTGTTTGGTGTGTGTAGGGGGGGAGAGGGAGGGAAGGAGGGAGGATTGTGCTGTGCCCGAAAGGTCATGGTGGTACTAACCCCAGCAGTAAGGGCGTACGTAGTCTGCGTAAGAGGAAAGCAATTTCACTAAATGCACAGTTTTATAACTTCAAGGTTACCTCGTATCTCAGGTCAGGTTCTCTGGTAGACAGACTTTGAAGTGAAGACTTATGTTCAGGAGGTTTATTGGGGAGTTTTCTACGGAGCCACACCTGGCAGGGGCAGAAGCAGGACTGGGCCAAGGAAGAAGCTGAGCAGCAATGGAGTTGTAACAGAGCCTTGGCTGGTTTGGAGGGCACTCTGGAGCTGGGTGGCTCTTCAGAGATGCTGCTCACTGAGACAGGCCTTTGTATCCCTGCATCAACTAGTTAGCACATGGGGACTGTCCCCAAGGAAGGACATAACCTTGGGCAAGTCGGCTTCCTTTGGCTCAGGCCGGGACTCAGTTGTGAGCTGTCAACAGTCAACAGAGAGGAAGGAGCAACTCACTCTGTAAGTTGTATAAATGTCTAACCACTGTATGTCGCGGTTCCCCCAAAATAAGACCTAGCCGGACCATCAGCTCTAATACGTCTTCTGGAGCAAAAATTAATATAAGACCCAGTCTTATATTATATTATATTATATTGTGTAAGACCTGGTCTTATATTATATAAGACCTGGTATATTATATTATATTATATTATATTATATTATATTATATTAGACGTGGTCTTATATTACATTATATTATATAAGACCTGGTCTTAAATTATAGTAAAATAAGACCGGGTCTTATATTTATTTTTGTTCCAAAAGACGCATTAAAGCTGATGGGCCAGCTAGGTCTTATTTTTGGGCAAACAAGGTAGTACACATGAAATGTATATAATATTGTATGTCAACTGTAATTGAAAAAATAAAAACATGGCCTAAGAAATTAAACTCTTTTGAGATATAATTTACACAGAATTAAATGCATGTATTTTCAGTGTATGGTTTGATGACTTTTGACTCATTACCACCACAATCAAGAAGTAGAATATTTCCATTATGCCAGAAAGCTCCCTCATATCCATTTGATTTCAATTACTGCCCCCCTCACACGCACACTAAGAAACTACTGATTTTCTTTTTGTCATGATGTGTCTATAGCTAAGCTTTGCCTTTTCTAGAATTTAATGTAAATAGAATTATGTAGTATATAGTCTCTTGTGTCTAGCTTCTTTTGCTTGGCAGACTGTTTTCAAAGTTCACCCATGTTATTGCTTGAACTAGTAGTTTGTTCTATTTTGCTGTTGAAATATATTCTGCAGTAAGGACAGACCACAGTGTGCTTAACCATTTACTTGTTGATTGCTGTTTGGATCCCAGTTTGGCCTATGATGAATAAAGCTGCCGGGAACACCTGTGTACAAGTCTTTGCATGGACACATGTACTCATTTGTCTTGGGTACATCTCTAGAAACAAAATTGCTGGGTCATATAATAAACATATGTTCAACTTTATAAGAAACTGACACAGTTTTCTGAAACGGTTGTGCCATTTTACACCCCAAGCAGCAATGTTGGCGAGTCCCAGTTATCCCCCTCCTTTCCCCCCCTAGATTCTTAAGGTAGAAGCTTAGATATTTGATTCTAGACATCGTTTCTTTTCTAAATATAAGCATTTAAAGCTATAAATTCCTCTCTAAACACTGCTTTAGCTATGTGCAACAATATCGATAGGCTGATGTTTACTATTATTTAATTAAATTATTTTAACATTTCCCTGGTGATTTCTTCTTTGATCCATGGGTTATTTAACAATGTGCTGTCCAACTTCCAAATCTTTGTGGATTTCCCAAGCATTTCTATGTTGTTGATTTCTGAGTTAATTCTGTTGTCGTCAGAGAACATATTCTGCATGCTTTTAGTGCTTTAATTTTCCTTTTATTTTATTTCTTTTCCTTTTATTATTTATTTTTCAATTACAGTTGACGTTCAATTATTTTTATATTAGTTTCAGGTGTACAGATAGTGGTTAGCCATATAGTTTATGAAGTGATCTCCCCAGTTCGTCTAGTACCCATCTAACACCATAGTTATTACCATATTATTGACTGTGTTCCCTGTGCTGTACTTTGCATCCCTGTGACTATTTTGTAAGTACCGATTGGAATTCTTACTCCCTTCACCTTTTTCACCCAGCTCCCCAAACCCCTCCCCTCTGGCAACCATCAGTTTTTCCTCCGTATCTATGAATCTGTTTCTGTTTTGTTTGTCCATTTATTCTGTTCTTTGGATTCCAGATACAAGTAAGACCACAGGGTATTTTTCATTCTCAGTCTGACTTATTTCCCTTAGCATAGTAACCCCTAGGTCCATCGATGTTGTCACAAATGGTAAGATTTCATGCTTTTTATGGCTGAGTAATATTCCATTGTACACACTTCTCTTGGTTCAGAGGGGTCACTGAATCTGGGGATTCCAGATTTCCAAAGGCATTGATCTGTGTTCCCAGCAAGACTCAGGATCTCACTCCTTCCCCTAAGGGTCTTGCACTCGACCCAGTACTTTTTGGAGTGGAGAATTCAATCTTCTCTGGAGCTACATTCCCCATATAACTAATTCCGGCCAATCCTCAGCTTTCCCCACCATTTAAATGCAGGAGACGTGAGTCTCTTTATATGCTAGGAAGGAGGTAGCCTGGCTTTCACACCTTGCTGTAGTCACCAGCATAATTTCTTTGTCTTTCTCCAATGCATTCACAGCACTCAGCATAGCCATCTGATTCCATAATCTTCATAATTACTACTTCGCCTAAACCTCACTAATGACTGAGACACTGCAGCCATCCATGCATTCCGCCCCATTTGTATCCCATTTAAGTTCATTACCACTGTGAAAGTTTTAACAGTCACCCAGCTATAGCATTCCAGAAATGATCAGTACTCTATCTACTGCCGTCCAGTGGGTAGTCCAGCTCCAAAATCCCCATTTGAGAGCCTGAAAGGAGGTGAGGGACACAGGTTGGGACAAGGAGAGAAGGTGAACTGTGAGGTGGCTGCAACCAAGACTTTGGCTGACCCAGTAGGAGGCCTCCCGCAGGGGTGGCCCTGGCCACTGTCCCCCACTGAGGTGTCTGCACTTCACATTAACTGGACATTGGAAGTGGGCTGCCCCCAGGGAGCGAGCATAACCTTGGGCACATCATGTCTTTGGTTGAAGGCAATGCAGAGAGAGAGAGGGTTTGTTGTGAAATCAGCTCAGATAGAGAAGCAAAGAGTCAGGAAGAGAGCATAAGGCATGGCTTCTCACCAACTCTGGTGAGGATACATTTGCTCATCCTTTAGCCAGGACTACGAGGGCACCAAGGATCCTTAGAAACCAGTCTGCAAAGAACACTAGCAGTACAGAATTGCCCCTGTCAGGACTAAATGTGGTGAAAGCAGATCCAAGCACCACCCTCCATTCTGGTCTCACTTCCCCAGGCTCTTGTTGGAATAGACGCTGTGTTTGCCCATCCAAAAGGATGGGCAGAATGTCGTTTACATGGACAGTGTCTCTGAGAGAATGAGAAGGGCTGCAACGAAGCAGATACCTTCACGTTCGTGGCAAATTGTGCTAGACCAAACACCTTGCTTGGTCATCATACATCTGAAGCATAGTCCACATCCCATTTTCCTTTCCAAAGGGCTTACAAGAAAACTTAGCAAGCATGGAAGCATGACCAACACATGCTGAGACGAAGACAGAGGTGGGCATGAGGGAAGTGTGAAAGCAGGAGTAAAGCAACAAAAAGGAAGTAGGTCTTTATGTTAGACAGTTGGACTTCATTTTAGTGCCAACTCTGATAAGTCAGTCATTAAGAAATAATGAGAATGACGTGAAATTTAGTGGGAAAGACCAACACTTAGTGATGTTTTTCTGCATCATTTATCTACTACTACCTAACATGCCACCTCACAACTTAGGGATTTAAAAAAACAACCATCGTATTCGCTCATGATTTCATGGGTCAGCAATTTGGGCTAGTCTCAGCCGAGTGGTTCTTCTGCTGGTCTCCTCTGGGTCCCCATGTGGCTGCTATCCTGTAGTAGTGTGACTGAGCTGGTTGTTCTAAGATGAGCTCACTCACATGCTGTCAGCGTAGCCCCCTCTACACAGTCCTCATCTTAAGGAGGCTAGTCCAGCTTCTCCCTGTGATGATTTCAGGTTCCAGGAAGGCCACAGTAGAAGACGCAAGGTTTCTTGTGGCCCAAGCTTGGAACTTCCACAGTGTCACAGGTGTTACATTGTGTGGATCAAAGCCAGTCACATGTCTATTGGAGAAGGTCATGGAGAGGACATGCCTACCAGTTTATCCCAGAGCTGGGCCTGAGCAAGGAGAGCCTCCTCACCCGCTCCCTTGTCTTTGGAACGTACACGCTGCCCACCGTTTCCCACAGTGGGAGCCATTTTCAAGGATACAACCCTGAGAGACCAATGTGCTACTGAGACCATCTGGACTGAATACATGACTGAACCCCATTATGGTCTCTATATAAACGTTTAAGATTCTGGCGGGCAGATGCAGAAATCTACAAGCTTTGTATATAAGTTACCTTGCTCATTACACCTGCCACCTACCCATCTGGAGTGGTCTGCCTCTTTCTTCCATCTCTCCTTGACCTCTCTACATGGGGGCTGGTTTACAAACCACAATGTCCAGCACAGATTTAAAGGGTGCAGATAAATTCCATCTCATCATGAGAGAACTAGGCAAGGGCACGACTTCTGGGGGAGGAGGATGTGTGTGGCCATCTTTGAAATTAACCTACCACGTCTCCATGGTGGGTGAGGATGTGAGGAGTTTTGCATAGAATGATAACACACCTCCTGGGCATTAACCAGTCCTGTGCTGTATGCCTTTTAACCGAGTTGGCAGATGAACTGTGAAGATTTCATTTTAAGGGAGGAAAGGGTTTATCTTAACAGCCTAATAAACACCTATGACTATGTAGGGACAAGAGCCAGCGACTCCATCACTACAGAAAGGTTTAAATGGTTTAGTGACTTTTCAGACTTTTGTATATTGCTCATCTGAAGCTGTTTTTGGTGCTTTTTGAAATAAGGGTTAACGACACCATCAGAAGGACTTTCCAATGCTTGCTCTGCTAAATATACAATCATAATAAAATTTTCTGGTCATTTGATTTGATTAGAAAGGTAAATGAGCTTAAATACGGCTTGTCATTTTTCTTTGAGAAAATAAATCAAATAATTGAAATCCATGACTATTCCAAATGGAAATAACCACAAGAAACATGGGCCACTTTGTAAGAATTTGATCATTTCAATAATTAAAAAGGGGAGAAAAGTAAAGGGATGAAAACAAATGTTTCCTGTACACCTATTCTGTGCCAGGCATGTGGCACACATTCATTCATTCATTCAAGACTCCCAATAATTCTAAGTATTAAGTACTATTATCCCCCTTTATACAGATGAAAAATCTGAGGTTCTGTAAAGCAAATGACTTGCCAAAAGTCATCACCTAGATAGTTCAAAGGCTGGAATTCAATCTGAGTCTCCTCGTTGTCCTAGCTCCTTTTCAATTTTTATTGAGATCGATACATATTTTATGTATGTATTCAAATTATGCATTTTCCTTACCTTTAAAAATCTATAATTAAATCACAAGCATTTTCATAAGCATTTTTCAGCTGCAACACAGCTTCATAATTTTCCTCCTTAATAGCTGCAGAATATTTTAATATTTCTTTGATATGTTGGACATGATTTCATTCACCGTTCTTCTGATTTAGACAGTTAAGTTGCTTATCTTAGGGCTCAGAATCGTGAAGTAGATTTAATCTGGTTTACAAAAATTTCTAGGGATGGTTGTAATTCTTTCCCTGGACAAAACATTATTTTTATAATTCATCAGGGCTTTGTGAATATTTTTTATTTTTATTTTTTGTCATTTTCCTTGAAATGGTATTTATTAAGGTTAGACCCGCTTAGATAATTATGGAGGATTAAGTAGTTGAAGTTAGGCACATATTTATGTTCCTAACATTTCCACTCATAGCACTCAGACACCTGCTTATTTCAAGAATGATTCCTTGCTCAGAGCAAACCTGTTTACATTGTAAAGCTGCAACTTCAGACTCACCAGGAGGGTTAGGAGATCACCAGGTCCCTGAGCAGGACTGGAAGAGATCACAATGCAGTCCCGCATCTCGCCAGTAGATGTCTCTATTTCATTCACCCTCTGTTGCAGGTTCCTCCTGAATGGGAAGGCTTGGGAGCAAAATTGATGGGTGGGAGGTTGTCCCATCCCTTTTGTCACCTTCCACCAGCCTCCACTTCCACTCTCACGTCCGCCTCTCCCCTCACCCCCCGCCCCGTTTCCTGATTCGTGGCATAAAGGAAATTGAAACGGGAGTGTTGTTTGAGTTTAAACACATTTTCTACTTTACCAAATCTGTTTTCAGTGGGACTGGTAACTGAAAGGAATCTCTACAGAGCCCAAGACTTTTCTCTTTAAATAGCACCGTACTCTGAACTAAAAGCTGTATTACTGAGTCACAATTAATTACACTCAGAGGTGAGAAGACAGGATTTAACGCTCTAATGGGATGTGAATTTACGCTGTAATCTCATCCCACTGCTATTTAAAGCAAAATCACTTTTCCATGGAGGCATATGCAACTAAGGAAGGTTTCAAAGCTTAAGTCTGAAGACAACTGAATATATTCCTGTTTTAGCTTCCTGAGAGATTATTATGCACATTTGGGTTTTCTAGATTTTCGTCACGAAATGCATTTCTTTCTGCTTTGGGATTTGATAAAAGAGAACTAGGAGGCTGAGAAAGTCTATTATTTTCATCAGGAATTTTCTAGGTGTGGGAGGTGTGCAGCATGAGTTATTGGAAAAGTAAAAATATCATCTCAAAACAGAGACCACATGACCAAGCATGTGAGAAGTATTGCCACGTGGGGCTGACACATCAACACCTCATGACAAGGAATTTACTGACAGGTCTAGAGCAAGTGGCAGGGACTGGGGAAGGAACTGAGAAAGTAAGTCCTCAAAGGCTTTAGGTAGGAGGGGGTTCTGGGATGTGTGGGAGGTGGAGGGGGGGAGGAGTCCTGTGGTCACCTGGGGAGACAGAGACCAGCCTCTCAGAAGCATCTCTGTGGCCTTGCCAGGTGCTCCTAGGGCACTGAGGGTCCTGGGCCTGTCTGGGCGGGTGGTACCAACCAACAACTGTGTGGTCCGGAAGGAGCTGCCTGGGGCCCTGGGGAAGAGCACAGCATCATGGGGGCCCAGAGACCTGGATCTGAATCACCCTTGGGTGACTCTTCTCTGGGTGTCTCCACGGATCTTCTGCTCCCCACATCTTGGGAGATACAGGTTTCTATCCCTCAGACACGGCTGGGAAGATCTGATGAGCTGAGAGCCGGATTCTGGATTGCTCTGATATATATCACTACCTACACTCGATGATGGATAGATCCTTCTGGACAGGGGGTGTTAATTTTGCCAGTGCACAGGCTGTGAACACGTCCCAGTGTGGTGTGCTGTCAGGACCCTTCTCCTGCCAGCCCTGAGGCTCAGGACCCCGCATACACGGTGTTCTCCTTCTCTCTCCAGTCCTTCTGTCCACCTTCTCCCACACTCTTCATCAACCCCCCAGAAGCAGCTGGGCATCCCCATCCTGCAAAGTTCACCTGCCCCCAGCCCCAGATGGCTGCTCTTTTCCCAGGTGTTTCCATGGTCAGAGCAGTTAGAGGTGTGTGACAAGAGCTCTGAGCTCAATGACATCTGAGTGTGCACTCTCTAAGCCATGCACAGAGTGACCTGGACAGTGACCTAAATTCCACAAGCCTTATTTGTTCTATCTATAGATGGGACTATTGATACTTATCTTGCCCAGTTGTCAAGAGGATGTGAAGAGCCAGGCTAGTTTAGGAAAGGTAGTTATTTCAGAGGTGGGGTGGCCCCTGGCTTCTTTGGGTTCAGCAAAGCTTCCTGCAGTACCTGGCTGAGCTCAGAGAGAAAGGATGGGGGATCTTGTGTTGTCCTCCTCCACCTATAGGCGCCCCAGTCTCCTGTCAGCGTGCCATCCCTCACCACACCCATCTTGCGGATCTTACTCCCTAGATTCCCAGGGCCCCCTTGTAAGGAACTCTCCTCTCCTCTTCTTGGCTCATCAGCCCTGATTTATTATTTTCTTCCCAACATATATCACCACCTGACTTAGCACTTGTTCATGTGTTTTCTCGGTTGTTGACTCTCTTTCCAACTCGACTGAAAGCTCAGGAGAGAAGGAACATTCTCTTGTCTTCCATTCTGCGCAACTCTCGCCTCAGAACCCAGCAGAGGGACTGGAGCATAATAGGTGCTCAGTTAACTCCAGTGAGAGGAATGAATGGAAGTTTGCCGTCCAGCACGATGCCAGGCAAGTCACAGGCGGTTCAGAGATCCCTGCTGCCCAGAAGCCTGGGACCCAGTGTCTGTCTTCTGGATCTCACTCTCCAGGCCCTTCGTTTCCCAGCCAGTCTGTCCCCTCTCCCAGACCCCGTCCCACCCGAATTCCCGCGGGGAGTAGGGTCGCCGGCTTTGGCCTTCCCACTCTCCCCTCGCCAGGATCTGGGGGCTGTAGTCACTGCGTCCCCTGACCCCCCGCAGCCCCGGGGTGTTGGCTGTCAGGCGGGCGCCCGCCCTGGGCATGCTCAGAGCGCGCAGGTCCAGGCGGCGGCTGCAGTGGGGGAGGAGGAAGAGGAGGGAGCGGTTGCCGCCGCCGTGCGCTCGCGGGCCCGGGCGGAGCTGCGCAGTCTTCTCCCAGCCGGCGCGCGGCCGTGCCCACAAGTTGCCGGCAGCCGAGCGCGCCGCCGCCTCTTCCTCGCAGCCCTCTGCGCCTACCCGGCGGCGGTGGCCGGCTCTAGGACGCACATCCCGCGGACACCCACCCCAGATGTAAAGCGGGACAGCAGCCCCTCTACCCCAGGCGCTATCTACTGAATCTCGCCAGCGTCTCCTCTGCCCAACCCCGCGGCTGGAAGATGTGGCAGCCGGCCACGGAGCGCCTGCAGGTAAGGGGCACCCGGGCGGCCGGGGGCCAGCCTGGAGGAGGAGGTGGCCCGGCCGCAGGAGCCTAGGTAGGGGCTCTGCCCACTTGCAGGGATTTGCCCAAAGCCATCGTGTAAGACGCACAGATCAGAACATGATGCTGTCCGCTGAACCCAGCACCGGTTGCCCGGCAGGGGCTACGGGGTGGTAAAATTGACGAACGCATCGCTTTGGGCGTCACAACTTTTGTCTTGGGGGTGCTGGCGTGCGTGTTGGAATATATAAGAATGGACTTTCTGACCGGCAATTTTAGATTGCATTCCACTGACACAATTTTACTGGTCTGGGGTGAGGGATTTTGGCATCCAGATTTTTTTTTTCCTTCTGTTTGTCTCCAGCAAAGACAGAACAGATGATTTGTGAAAGCATCCATTTGCCAATATAATTTGGAAATAACAAGCTTTGTTTGTCTTGGTCATGGTATGCTACTTATTGTTTTCCTATTCGTTGGTGCGTTCCCTTCGTCTGCCCTGACCCTAAGCTCCTCCAGATATTTGAAAATCAAAAGTTAAGTTCAGACAGGAATCCTTACATGCTGGGTCATCCCCTCTAAAGTTTTCTTCGTTGTCTACTGAAATCCATTTCTTTTGGATTCTGGAGCTATGGAGTTGGGAAGGGGGTCAAAATGAGAAAGCTGCGTTTTCAGAGGGGATGCTTCGGACCCTTGGGATTGCCCTGACTTGAGGTTTGATGACTGCCTTTTGCCTGCACGTATTCTTAAGACGGAGGGCAGGTACTCTGCCAGATGCAATCCACTAAGTCCTGCAGTTAGACATTTGGCAGGCTCAGAGCCACAGTGTTCTGTAGTAAACTTCGAAGAAGTGTTTAAGTGGGAAAATACAGCACTGTTGGAGGCAGAGGGCGTCTGAAGAGTTAGGACCTGGAAGGCCAGGGGCCAGGCCTGGCTTGGGAGGTTTCTCATTGAAAATTCAAAGCTCCAGACTGTCTGTCAGAGGCAGGGAGAGGCTAACCTGTGAGTTCCCAGACTCAGGATTAACCTGCGTAGGGCACTGCATTTAGCAGAAGCAAATGCCTTATGGCCCCTGTCCACGCCTCTGTGGGCCTGCAATTTGGGGGGGGGGGGTATGGGTGGGTTCACAGGAACAGAACGTGAGCCACCAGGCCAATCCTCCAGGGTCTCAAACAGACTAAACAAGAAAAGGGACCATTAGCCTTAGAGATGGGTTACTGGGTGACCGCCTCTAACCCTTTCCTTGTATTATTACGAGAATATTAACATCAGGCTCTGAATCAGGGGCCAGAGGTGATGGACATGTATTTCGGCAGTGGCACCAGTTGCCAGTTGTGCATCTGAATTCCTCTTTCAGTTTGAGCATGGATTCTGTTCTGAAGGAGGGGGTAACAGAGGGTTGGGGGTTCCCCAGCAAGCGTGGAGGGTCGCTCTTGGAAGTCCTTAGGGCTGAGGCCAGAGTTCCTTAAGGTGGTTCTTATGCCCTGGCAGCTTGTGGATTTCGTATCTTGAAGTTGTTTCGACCAGCCTGCTCCTCTAGGGACTCCTGTGTGCTCCAGGGCCTGTGACCCTTGGCAGGAGAGAGAGCTGGCTTGTGTTCCGCATGGCGATCGTTCCTTGCTAGAAATGTCCTCCTGGCTCTTCTGTGAAACGTACACGTGTGCATTTGGCAAGAGTGTGGTTTATTACAGTTTGTGTTTGCAATGCACTTATTTCATTTCAAAGTGTCATGTTGAAAGAGCCTGGGCTTTGGCTTTTGGAAACTCAGGTAAACATGGCTTATCACTGACGAAGATCAAGTCATTGTTGGAAGGTACTTATCAACATGGGGCTCAGTCTCATGCTCCCCAAATTTAAATTAGCAAACAGGCCCAATGCTCTTTTAAAAGTACGTCTCAAGCCCCGTGATTGTCAAAGTGAGCCAAACGGAGAAAAAACTTCATACGCATGGCTTCTTCCCAAAGGGCAGCTCCACACTTCTTTAACACACACACTTTGTATGTTTTTACTTTTTGCTGTGGGGGAGGGAGTTGTTGAGCGTGAGGTGGTGAGTGAGCTGCTTGTAATAATATTTTATTTACATTCCTTGTGGTTATCTTTGTCACGGTCTCTGCCGTCTGGGATTTTTTTTCTTCCCCTTTTTGCCCTCAAGGCACCACCATATAGGAACGCGGGTTTCCGATTCTTCAGTGAATAGGAGGCATTAGCTTGCCCAGATTCTGTGGCCATGGAGATGGGGATGGAAACCGTGTTTGGTGGGGACATAAAGGAGCCGCACCCTCCTCACACACATCTATTTGACCTTCTTGTACAACCTCATTCATTTTTCTTCCTCATCAATTTTTAATGCAGACGTTCTCATTTAGATGAGCCGGAGTGAAGAAAATGCTCTAAGGACGCTTTCCCAGTGTTTCCTATTAGAGCTAAGGAGTCAATTTATTGTACAAATACCTAGAAACAAAAGAGGTGCGGGAAGAAAAGAATGACGTCTTTTCTTAGCCCATTTCATTAGTTCCTATTAGATGATGCCATTCCAAGGGTCTGCGGCCCAGCGAGTGTGGCAGAACTTTTCTGAGGCCAAACAGTCATCCTCTAACTAATTTGAATTGAGCAGATGGCATCTTTGATCTGGTTGGATTATCGTTAATCGATACCCACTTCTTTGCCAAACAAAACGATGCTGGTATGTTGCGATTTGAGATTTCGCTGTTTGACCCAAATCCAATACAGGCGAAGAGACCTGTTGCCCCAAGCGGGCCCGAGCTGGGTCATTTCTCATTCAGACACACACACCGCAGCAAGTTCATCTGCTCCCTTGAATGTTAAAACTCCTGTTGCATCCCACTCGAGCCCTCGCTGGGAGCTTCTGCCGTGAAAAATGTAATAGGAGCAAAAGGGATGTGAGAGCGTTTAAGTCACCACCCCAACTTATAAAAATGAATACGTCTGAATTCTTCCCTTTGACCGTCTCCTTTGAGCAGCAGAATTCTTTTTCTTGGAGGGACTCAGGAAAGCCATCCATTTTTAAAGAGGCAGATTTGAAACAGCCTCTCCTCAGAGGCGTACAGGGGGCTCTTCCGTAGAAAAAGGCTACGTAATTTTTTTTTTTTTTAAATAGAGATGAGATTACTTCTGGCCTTGATATTTAAAATTTGCATGAATTTCCTGATTGTCTTAATTGGTGGGCTAGGTGGATCCATTAGAAGCGACAGCCTCATCCATGCAAGAGTGTGGACTCACTTAGACGTAAGGAACATGCATTTGTCTGAGCCTATGTCTTCAGTGAGCTACGAGATATATTTTTTCTGGAAGTCAGGAAAGGAGGAGAGCTGGAGAAAGATGGAGACTGAGTTCGAAACAAAGGAACCCAACATATCCTTGCCCGTGGCGTGGATATTACATGGATAGAGTAAAATGGGATAGTAAGATTATGTGTGGTAAACAAGTTCTAGCAAATTCTAAT
Source organism: Rhinolophus ferrumequinum (assembly GCF_004115265.2). Taxonomy (NCBI): domain Eukaryota; kingdom Metazoa; phylum Chordata; class Mammalia; order Chiroptera; family Rhinolophidae; genus Rhinolophus; species Rhinolophus ferrumequinum. Next base: position 8,595,023 of record NC_046291.1, read on the forward strand.
TATGGAGTCGATGTGTAACCATCTTATCATGAGGCGTTCGGTAAAGGTTCCAATTTAATCATTTGCTTGTCTTCCCTGAGATTAAAATTTCTCAATGGCAGATCCCCAAAATACAGAGCTTTTACCTATAATAACTAGATTTTGGCTTCTCAGACTGGGCCATTTTCTTTCCGCCACCACTTTTTAACTCTCATTTTGGTCAATGGCTGTACGTTAGCACTTCCAAAAGACGGGATGAAAAGAGGAAGGGTAGGGAGAAAATCAGAGCCTGAAGAACATTTATTTCGGTTTCTTGTTAAGCTTTTGGCTGATAAAAGTTTTTAACCAAATGATATTTGGAGGTTTAGGAGGACAGAGTTCTTCTTCCTCCAGGATTATCCTGCCCTTTCTCTGCCTTGTCATTACTGGTAGATCTTGGCATGGCTTAGAGCGTGGATTGTTCTAGATTTATTTCTCTATTATTATGCCACTTCCACTTTCCCCCTGAGAAGTGAGACAGAAGAACGCTCTAAAACATCAGCTGGAGACCGTTAGACCTGGCCAATCAGGCAGAGAGAAAACCTGGGCAAATATGAGCATTTCTAGGCCGACCAGATTGGCAAAGAGAACACAGGACGAAGAAAACAATGACCACAGCCTGCCTATGGAGCAGGCTCAGTGCACGTGGCAGGGACTGTGCTGAGGAGTTTCATTTGAATCATCCAGCTGATTTACCTCCCAGGACCACCTGTATGTCCGTTTAGAGATCAACTGAAAGCTAGAGAGTGAGTTCACATGGTTTGCCCAGGGTGGGACAGCTTGAAATGAATGGAGCTGGAATTTGAGCTGGAATTTAGGCTTAACTTCTTAACCGCTTCTCTCTAGCGTGGAAGAATAAGACAAAGCCGGATGCTATACCCATATTGGTACTCTTGTGATTAATACATAGAATGAGAACAGTGGAGGGAGGTCTCATTGGCTCAGAAAGGCTGCTTTCGTGTTTCTTACTGAAGCAGTGTGCTTGCCTCTGTTGACCAAATGCTACCTACCTTCTTTTTGGTGGCCCAAATCTCTGGGGGAAGTAAGCTGCTGTGTTGTACTTAAGCTGAAGTACCCAAGTGCCATTTAAGACTCTCTTCATTTATTCAAACTAGAGGCCTTGAAAGCTGGTAATCAAGCCTGATAACGGCTGCAGTCATTCCATGTTTAGACCAAAATTGGGGGGAGGGGGTGAGGGAAAGAGAGGAGGTTGGAGAGTTCAGGAGCAATTGTTTAGAAATAAGCAATAACTACTCATGCAGAGGCACAGGTTTCTCACTAAATCTATTCTAGATTTTGCTATTTATTTCATCCTTTATAGTTGAGTGAGCACATAGCATTGGGCCTTCTGGTTCCTAAAGAAAACTTGGACCTTATGGTTCCTAAAGAAAACTTGGAGTTATTATTAATTTGAGGTCTCGCAGAAGCAAAATGCTATCGTAGGAGTTTGTCAGCAAAATTTCTACCAAGTGACTTGCAAAATTCTAGCCTTTGAAAAAACCTCTCTGCCTTTGGTTACCCATTGCCTAACGGGGCTGTTTCATGTTGACTGCACTAGGTTATCTTGGGGTGTTAGGCAACTTTTGCATTTCGTTTGATGTTCCAGGTTCATCCGTCCTCTCCTCCCCCTTCCCTCTGTACTGACTCCATTCTACCATGTAAATTAGTCCTATAAACTGGACCCTGGAAGAGTCCGCCCTGGACAGCACGGAGGCTACTGGAGATCAGGCTTCCTTCCACAGGGCTATTTTCCTCCTCAGGAACTCGTTAGTGGTCAGCAAATAAAACTAGTCCAGAAACCCTCAATGACTACAGTGTGCTTTGCTCAGCCCCCTTGGGCACAAATCTAAACGGAGGCTTTGTTTCAGTAGAGCAAGAAGAAATTGTTGAGATGTTTGTCCATGGACCTCCTTAGAGATCTAGAGGAATTAGTTGCTATCATTTTATGTTAACTTAAAAAAAAGTTTTGATCTCAATTTAGCTGCTAACTGGTGGTAAAACGTATTCACCGGTCCAAGCCCGCAGGCCAAGAAATGAAAAGGACGGTATCAGGGATCAGGCACAGACTTGCTTTGTGCCTTGGGCATATTTCAATGCCGACAAAGTCTCAGCGAGCTCTGTCACTTCATGTTGGTGCCAATTAGGTCACTCATCTTTCCGAGGTCTCTACTCATGCTGTTGACCCAAGGCCCCCTCTGTCTTGCCTCATTTGTGGCCACTGAAGTCTTACTTTGATGAGGGACGTTCCAGTCGTGAGAAAAATATTACCTCCTTTTGCTTGTTGAAGCCTGTGTATTAGTTGGGTTTTTTATTACTTGCACCTTTGGCATTCCTAACGGATATGGCTACTAACGGACCAAGATTCCGATTCAAACCCTTAGGCTCCATGTCTTCATCATTGTTGTGGGTTGATCCCCCCAAAAGATGTGTGGAAGCCCTCACTCCATTACCTGGGAACGTAGCTGTGTTTGGAAATAGGGTTTGTGCAGATGGAATCGAGTTAAGATGATGTCATATTGGATTCTGGTGAGCCCTAAATTCAGTGACTGGTGTCCTTCTAAGGAGAGATTGGAAAACACAATGGAGAAAGCACAGGACAGGAAGCCATGGGAAGAGGGAACAGAAAATGGAGTTATGCTGCCACAAACCAAGGAATGCCAAGGATTGCTGGCAACCACCAGAAACGAGAAGAATCCAGGAAGTATTCTTCCCCTGAACCTTTGGAGGGAGCATGGCCCTGCCAACATCTTGACTTTGAACTTCCAGCCTCCAGAACTGTGAGAGAATACATTTCTGTTGTTTTAAGTCACCCAATCTGTGGTAATTTGTTACAGCAGCCCTAGAAAATGAATATACCCTAGAAAATGAATATACTGTATTTTGCCATGTATAACGTACATCCCTGTTTTTGGCCCAAACTTTCAGGGAAAAAAATCTTTCGTTTTAATTTTTTAATTCATATTTTTATTTGTCTACATTTAGGTACTTGTTTTTTGTATTTTAAAGGAATTTTTAGCATTCACTTTTTAACATATTATGGTATAAGAAATTTTATGTAACAAATAATTACAAAGCACAAAAACAGATACAAGGTACTCGAAATTTTATATACCGGTAACAGATTTAGATGTTTGATATTTACGCATCATAGAAGGCCAAGAACTCTTCGTCTTTGCAAGTTCGTCGTAAGTTCAACAAACCCAATTTTCATATACCAAGGTATTAGTTTGCATACAAATATTGTTGTTGATTTTTAGAGTTACACATTTAACTTGTAAGCATAAATCAAAGAATTAAAAACATATATAGATATGGAATTACCCATGTGCTACCCATGTATAATATAATGCACATCCTTATTTTTCTCTCGCAAATTTGGGCACAAGAGTGCACATTATACATGGCAAGATATGGTACTTAAGAAACTGTACTACGTTTCTATTGTTCCGCCTCTGTATTTCTAGACATCTAGGTATGCCGAATTTTCGTATGCTGGGACAAAATGAATGTGTACATATAGCGTGCTCTTTTATGCTGTGTGAATTTATTTACATACAGGGGATTTGGGAAAAAAATGAAAACAGACATTAGAGAACAACTAAACTATTTCTTCTCTCTCCCTCATCTACTTCTGGTCAATATCTGAGGCAAAGGCGGCAAGCCCTGTGTGTAACATGGGCTGTGCTGCTAAAGGGCAGGCCGTTGGAAAATACGGGAAACTTACAGTAAAATTACTGAGGAGGGCCTCGGTAAATTTGCTACAAGAGATAGTTAACTTTGGTAATTAAAATTATGGGCTGGGATGTGAGACAGTTACTTTATGGCAGATCTCAGTGATACTTTTCCAGACAGGTGGAGTCCAAAGGAAGGCTGGGATTTACCCTCCACACAGTCCAGTTGTCGAGTCACAGGCCTCTGGGGTTTGCTCTTCCCAACCAGGGAAATACGTGGTTGACTTTAGAGTCCATTTCGGCCTCCAGGACAATCTAAGCCTGACGGATGATTTGTATCTAGTTAAATACTCTGTTTTGTTTCCACTTTCACTTGGTAACAGTGTACATTAATGAAGAACCTATTCCTAGCCTCCACCTCACTTGTCAGACAAAAAATAAATGTCACGAGGAGTCTTAACTCTTGCCTTCCTGGGCCAGCTCCTCTTCAATGCAGTCACCGGGAGGGCACAGATGCTTGCAGTCCTGCTATGGGTGAGAGCCTGGATTCCTGCAGAGCTGTTCTTTGGGTCTGCGTTTCTGAGAATGAAATCACTCAAGTTTTAAAATGCAGTCTGAGTTTTCATTCTCCTCCTAGGGACGGAGTGGATACTGCACGTGTGCACGGGAAAGGGGGAGGAGTGGAGGGAGAGTTGCCAAGAGAAAGGGGCTCCTGCATTGCCATCCTTCCTCAAGAGTAGATCCACCCTAATCCTTTCATGACAAGTCTTTCCCACAGTTTCTTTGTAATTGTGGGTCTGAGGATCAACACACAGATTCCGGAGCCCCTTCTGCCCATCACATGTTTTGATGCCTTTATGTCAGGACAGGGCCAGCTTTTCCCCTGGGGGGGGGGTGACATCCTGGGGTACAAGCCTCCTGTAATGTGGGATGGTGGAAACTGCTGTTTACTTTCTAAGTCTTCTGAGGACGTTCCCTAGGCACCGAGTGGGGGCTGCGGGACCATCGTACTGATGGTTGGCTACTTTGCTTTGGACTGAACTTCTAGGTAGCTTAGTGTATTAGTGTCCCAGGGCTGCCATAACAACGTACCACAGACTGGGTGGCTTAAGCAACAGCAATTTATTGTCTCACAGATCTGGAGGCTGGATGTCTGAAATCAAGGTGTTGGGAGGTTTGATTCCTTCTGAGGCTGTGAGGGAGAACCTGTGCCATGCCTCGCTCCTAGCTCCTGCTGGTTTGCTGGCCCTCTTTGGCATTCCTTGGCTTGTGGCAGTATCACTCCAGTCTTCTCATGATGTTCTCCCTGTGTGTCTGTCTCTGTGTCCAGATTTCCCCTTTTTGAAATAAAGACCAGTCATACTGGATTAGGGGCCCACCATCATCTAGTCTGATCTCATTTTCATTTAATTAATTACATCTGCAATAACCCTATTTCTAAATAAGGTCACATTCTGAGGTATTGGGGTTAACACTTTCTACATATGTATTTTTGAGGGATACAGTTCAACCCATAACACTTAGTATGGAATTTTCTTTTGAGGATCCTTCATTCATCAGTATATTTCTCCCTTTTTGAACCAACCATCAGAAAAGGCAACGAGAATGTGAAATGGATGATACAGATGTGAAATGAATGGCACATCTGCTGTGTGTCATGACGACTATTTTACACTTGATTTGATTAAACAATTATAAAATAATATCTGTTTCGGGTACCAAGGTAACAACTCAGTTTAGAAGTATGTAAAGAAGTTCATAATCTTGTTCATTCTCAATTCTACCCATGAAGGAAACTCGTGTGATCTGTCAGTTTTCTTTCCAAAACTTTCCCCAGGTCTTTGCAAAAGTATACCAATATAAAGATAAACATTTAGGCTTTCCTCACATATTTCAAGAATATATATATATATATATATATATATATATATACACACACACACACACACACACACACAGTCATTCGTATATATCTCTTCTACTCAGTACAGGTAGGTCCAGGTCATTCCTTTAAGCACCTGCACAGAATTTTGAGGTGCAGTGGAACTGTAATGGACTCAGTTCTCCCTGTCTCAGGGAATATTCAGGTTGTGTCCATGTTCTTTTGTGTTTCCCCCGTAAATAATACCGTTACCAGGATCTGAGCTTTATCCTGTGCTTGCGTTTCTTTCAATGGAACTGCAAAAATCAGAGTTGCTGAATCAAAGTGTATGCATATTTTAAATTTCAGCAGAAGACCTTTTTTGAGAGTTCTGCTTTTTGATCATCAGTGTATGTGATTTTGACAAAGGTGCAAAAAAAAAAAAAAAATAGTTCGCCGGAGAAAGGATAGCCTTCTTCAACAAAATGATGCTAGAACAGTTGGATATCCATATGCAAAACAACATCAACAACAAATCCCCAAACTTCAATCCTTACCTCATTCATATTGTTTACAAAAATTCATTCAAAATGCACCATAGATGTACGTGTAAAACCTAAAACCATAAAACTTCTAGACAAAAACAGCAGAAAATCAGTGACTTCGTATATATGTGTATAAACAATCAAGATGATGAACAGATTCGTCACACCCAAAAGTTCCTTTGGTTTGGGCCAAGGTTTCTTAGAACAAGAACAAAAACACATTCAATGAAAGAAAAATTGGATAAACTGAACTTCATCAAAATTAAAAAGTTCTGCTCTTTTAAAGATATTTATAAAAGAGTGAAAAGATAAGACAGAGATTGGGAGAAAATACTTGCAAATCAGATATCTATACTAAAAGACTTGTACCCAAGATATATGAAGAAGTCTCAAAACTCAACAATAAGATAACCTGATTTTGTTTTTAATTGAGCCAGTAATTTGAACTAAAGCGTTATATGCATAGGAAGTAAACACATGAAAAGATGTTCAACATCATTGGACATTAAGGAAATGCAAATTAAAACTATAAGGAGACACCACAGCACAACTAAATAGCTACAATTAAAAAGGCTTTTACTGTACCAACTGTTGGTGAGAATTGGAGGAATTCTCATATACTGTGGGGAGGGATGTAAAATGATTGAAAACAGATTAATAGTTGCCTGATGCTGGGATGGGAGGAAGGGATTTGAAGAAATGTTTGGGGGTGATGGAGATGCTTATCACATTGATGATGGTAACAGTTTTATGGGCTGATACTTATGTCAAACTCTCAAATTATGCAGTGTATTCTATGTCAACTATATCTACATAAAGCTGTTAGAGTGTATGTGAAATATTCATTGTCTGCCAGGCACAGTGCTAGGTTCTGGGGAAACGAAACACTATATAGTTTCTGCCTTCCCAGCTGTGAATTCTCTATAGCTTTCATTTTTCTTTCAACCGGAAATTAAAAGTCTAATCCAGAATGTAAATAAGGAACTCTATATTTTTCTTAGAGTTCTGTTCCCTCTTTTGCAAACATTCCTTCTCTTAGTTCTTGAAATGACATTTTCCATCAATCTCAGCTTGCCTAGGACCTTGGTGAAACTAGTAGGTGAGCATAGGAAGAAATGTAGACCAAAAGGTAGAAAGTGGGCACCTAACTGATCCTTCCTCAACTGGGATGGCCCCTTTCTTTGTGCTCGCAGTGGTGCGTTTCTGACCTCTTTCTAATGTGTTGGTTGTCCAGCTGGCGTAGTCCTCTGAGGCCTTTTTCAGCCTTGCATCCCAGCACCTAATCTAGCTCCAGCCAAAGTGGTCTGGAAACTCAGGACACCTTGTTGTTAAAAGAGTGAATTCCTGGGATCATGGCCCATGCCGGAATGGGCTGCCTTCTTGCCATTTCTCCTCATGATAGAAAACACAGAATTCACCATTCAGAAGCACGTATGGGTCTTGATTCTAGTTTGTGGATGTCCTATACCTAGCGGGTATAGGGTCTGGCTTTCTTACGAAACAGTTCTTTTGCTCACGAATATGGCAACTAAAAAAATTTAGATAGGATGCGACAGCTTTACCAATGGCTATTGAACTTTGGTTAAGAGCTATTGAGAAGCGTTCACAAAAATAACTTTAACTTAGTTTAAAAATGTTGTTCCCCTCAAGGAGGAAAATTGGAGGTATTTGATTCAACGTCTTTTAAAGGAAAGGGCAAGGAGAATAAGCCTTTGTTCAGTAAACATAGGGTGATCGTGTGGCATGTTGTCCCATGTGAAGTCCAGTTGAGGCGATGGGGACACCACTGAAAATGAACAGGATTGGCAGGCGTAAACCGGGCGTCCCCTTGGCAAACCAGGATTGAGGTCACCCCTGATTGTGGCGGGTAAAATTCTAGACTTCTCTTCCTGACGGTATTCCCTTTGAGGGTGGAGGAAAAACATGAAATAGTTGAGGTGAGGGGCAGCAGATGGGGCAGGAAAGCCAGGAAGAGGGGACATTCGGGAGTCAAGGAGGTAAAGGGTGTCCTGACGGAAACTCAGGAAGAAATGGGAGGGAGGAGGGAATCTCGCAGGCCCTGAGCACGGCCCCTCGCGTGTGTGCGGGCCCCACACACGTTAGCTGTCTGTCACGTGTTTGAAGCAGCTGTTGGCTATTGATACATCATTCCTTTGAGCAAAAGCATCAGATGTTCACAGCCTGCTCAGCGTTTCTGAGTGCTTTCCTGGATTATCGGCTTTCTGGGAAAAGTAATGTTTTTCAGATGAAGAGCCTGGAAACTTTGAGGGGAAACATAAAGCATATCCAAAACCACGGGGGTGGGCAGTTTGGGAGAAATGGGAGGGGATGAGAGAATATTTCCTTAGGCTACAAGTCAAGCTACCTGTGGCCCATATGGACTAGTGAACAGTGGGAGAGGCCATGGGGTTTTTAATCAGGCAATCATGGATACAAATCTTGGCAGCCTCACTTACTTCAGATCCACGGATAGTGCCAGGCAGAGAAGCGAGGTTTGGTGTTTTCCAAAGCGTGTTCCATGGAGCACGAGTTCTGCAAGCTGCTCATATGAGCCTTGCCATGCAGGGGTCAGTCTTTAAATAGCTCTGGAAGGCACCAGGTGAAACAAAGGGAGTCTGGTTTACTGTAGGCCTTCTTGTAGCCTTAAGATGCCAAAGCCCCGTGAATTTCCACGGGAGGGGAGAGGATAATCCCAGGCCCTTTGCAAAGGCGCTTCCACCCTAGTCTGGGGCTCTTAGTACAGAACTTGAACTCATTCAAGTTGACAAACTGTGGGCCTGAGGTTTGGCTCTTGCTTACAAAAATGTTTCCTTTGGCCCCATCCAGGATGTATAAAAGCTTTACAAATTAGTCTCTAGGATTGAAAAATTAGAGGAATTTATAAGAAAATCTGGACTTTCCAATTCTCTTAAAATATTGGAGGGTCAAAGCACAGGGGACCTGGATTCTCACTAGTGACCACTGAGCAGCCGCTGCTCCATTGGGATGGGATGTCTCCTTAATGCGTGTAACCTGAGGGGCCCTGAGGGTACATGAGTCTGGGACCCAGGGCTTGTTTAGCTCCTTCATTTGGCTGATGGGAGAACTGAATCCTAAGTTCATGCAGTGTTGGAATCTGGACCAGATCCTTGGTCTCCTGACTCTTAAAGGCCAAAGTACTGCATAATAGTGTGACTAAGTTTATTTGTTTAGTACCATTCATTGCTCCCCAGGCACAAGCCTGGTAGCCCACCTTCAGCTGCCTGGAACCGAGTTTCTCTCCCCTCATTTTGGCGAGCTGTATGTTGAAGTTTGTGGGACTAGAATGGGGAGACACCATCACCCCTTCTCTCCTGGGCAGACAGGTACCCAGGAATTGCAGATTCTCATTTTCTGACCTTGAGCTTGTGGGAGGGCTTCCAGGCAGAAGCAGGAGGCTTCACCGACTTTGCACTCAATGCAAATCTGTTTCCTACATGTGGCATGCCAGGCAACTAAAATTTCTCATTGTTATGGTATTGGCTCATTTGGGGCATTTTTACTGCCAAACATTGGAACAGATTGCTTCCAAAAAAGGGGGAACTTTAGAAGGTGGAGAGTAGTTTTTAATTCAATGGATTTCAGTGTTTGCCTCACAGATTATCAGCCTATGAAGAATTGTTCAAATGCTATTTCATTTGCAAACTGAAAGACATCCATAATGGTGGCAACACAATTGTATTTTTAAGAATCTCTATCCACCCTCCCCCACCCCCCAAAAAAATACCTACTCAAAAGCACTCTGCAGATGTTTCCTGATAATCCTGGGAGCAGATCTGCTGCTGCTTTCACTTACCTTTCCAGGTATGACACTGTCCTACTTAACTCTGCCCATTTCCTCCAGTTATGGGATTCTGATTATTTCCAGCATGAACTGTACATGGAATCAGCTAGAAAATGGCTTGATGAATCAGACCTCCCGCTCTAACCACTCTGCTTCGTTCATGAAAGCCCAGAGCTGTGCACTGCTGGTCCCCCGCTTTCTGTTATCCCTCCTGGTAGGCTCTCTAACTTATAGGTTTGAGAAAGTTGCCAATTGCTTGTTCATTTGCCCCCCCCCATAAAAGTTTATGAACTTTACTGACAAGTCCTCTAAAAATTCTCACTATAATCAGACTCAGAGTTAGGTCTATCTATTATTAATCGATCTATTTATTCTTCTATCTAATCTAATCTAATCTAGTCTGATCTGTTTTTCCTATAGCACCATTGAAAATCAGAAATTCATCTGAAATAGTTTCCACTGCACAAGGTTAACTTTGCAGTAGCAAACAAGGAGAGGTGATGCTGGCTGCAGAACACAAAGGTCCTGGCCAATCAAAAAGCTCGGAAAACACAAGTATACATTAGATGCATACATAGCTCTGAAAAGGTTGGCTTTTGGTGAGTAAGGAAAAAAGATTCAAATGCTTTTGAAGTACCTTCAATAAAAGATAGACATGCCACTGAAACATTAAAACAAGACTGAAATAAAGCCCCTCAAATACCAATTATATCAGAAAGGAAAGGATTTAATTGTACCTGAAAACTTAGACTAAGGATAGCTACTGTAACTGCGCCTGAAACCGCAACTTTTAGCTCTGAGCTTCCTAGTGGCCTAAATAAGAAAAACAGTGCGATGCGTTACTTAATCCTCATTACCTACCCTGTTTCCCCAAAAATAAGACCTAGCCGGATCATCAGCTCTAACGCGTCTTTTGGAACAAAAATTAATATAAGACCCAGTCTTATTTTACTATAATATAAGACCTGTTCTTTAATATAATATAATATAATATAATATAATATAATATAATATAATATAATATAATATAATATAATACTGGGTCTTATATTAATTTTTGCTCCAGAAGACGCATTAGAGCTGATGGTCCGGCTAGGTCTCATTTTCGGGGAAACGCCGTAATAGAAGAAGGTATATCTGCTTCTCTGGAGCCCCAACTTTTTCTTAACTTGAAGACCCCGGAGATTAGCATGTGCTTCTTTATATGGGACATGGTAACAGACTATTGGGCAATAACATCCGTTGTAGTTTTTGTCCAAGTTTTCCCTAGAAGTAGTAAAAGTAAACAATTCAGTAGGCATGTAAGAGTGTTTCTGTAGAAGTGAAAGTGGACATCTGCGTTTTTTTCTGCCCCGCTTCAATTCCCATCTTCTGGTAATAGCACCTTGGTTTCGCCTTTGGAGGCTGTTCTTCCCTCACTCCACTGGGGGGACTTTATTCAGTTTAAGGGGGAGGGCCTGTCAGTCAGTTTGCCCTCCTTTAGCTATGCGGTCCATGTATGCCCCAAATGTCTAGATTAATCTCACACTTTCCCTAGAGTTTGGAATCCTGAGCAGGGTGAAAGAAAGACTGACAGTTGCCCAAACTGGTAATTTTGACCAATGTGACCTGAAGAAACTCTGTGGTCCTGCCGTATAGACCCCCAAAAGTTGACTGATTCCTGTCCTTTCTGAGCTTGGTCCTTCTGCCCTCCTTTCAATGCAGTGTCACTCCAGTAATTTTATTTATTTTTTTGTGCTCGTGTGAGCCAACCTTGGTGTCAGTTACTTGCAGCCCCAAACTCTGATTGATATGCAGGTAGAATTTTCCATGAACTCATTGATGATGTTCAAATCTCAAATTCTGTTTCACAAAGTGTGATGCATGGAGCAGAGCATATGTGCAGAGAAAAGTGAGGGAGTCATGCTTGAAGGAAGTCCAAGATACCAACCAGAAACCCATGGGTCCCTTTTTATGGGTTTACTTTCCTTGTAAAAAGTGTGCATGCTTAACTGGGGAAGAAGAAAGTATACAGACATTTTTGCGTTGGAATTTTTTTATGCACAGACCCTTACTTTAGTAAATGCCCCTGAACAAAAATAATCCTGATGATACTATCACCCTTGTCCCCAGCTTCCATGTTCTGGCCCATCGTTGGAGAAAGGTTTTTGTCTTCGTCGTTTATAAGGGTGTAGCCCTGCTTTGGCATCTGCTATAAATCTTAAGGTTTTTATAACTTGGATGTCACTCTCACCTCCCTGCCAAATTTCTGTACTGAAAAAGCAGAGTGTCGTTTTAAGTAATGACGCTTCTACTGTATCCAAGATAAATAAAGTAATTTTGGTACACATTATAAAATGAATCTGTCTTGTCTCTGTGTCGGGGGTAGAAATGGTGTCAGGGATGCAAACAGCTGTTTTGGCCAAAATAGCCGAAAAGACACAGTCTCAGGCTGTCTGAGTCTCAGTTCTTGAGACACATTTGTAGTTGTTGGTTAAAAATGTGAATGGCTCCGTAAGTTCACTCTAGGACAATGTGGGTTCTTTAGCCCAGAAAGTGAAATACCTCCAACTTTGGCAGGCCTGACCTTCTGGGTAGAGAATGTAGTTCCCTAGTTTGTCTTCAAGACCTGCTTTGCCACTTTGATTTAATACACGGCGGAAATCTTCAAAACAAAGCTCTCTGGATCCAGGAAAGTTCATCTGGCATCGGTTAGCTTGGGCATTCCCCCACCCCCTTCCCCTTCACCCCCCCCCCCAAATCTTTTCTCTAGGAGCTCCATGCTTTGTAGAAAATGAATGGCTTTGCAGAAGTGTGAATTTGGGAGAGTGTTGTACGACCAAAGAAAATTCAAATTAGTATTACCCCTATGGGGATCCTTTTGGGGCAGTTGAAATTATATTTAAATATGGATGTATAGAGTACAGCCAGTATCTGTTATGGGATGTTGACAGATTGTCTGAATGATACAGCTCAATGGTTTTCTGGAAGTAAGGCAGTCTAGGGATGGAAGAATGCAGATTCTGAAAACTTACTTATTGGTCTTTCCTTCTCTTTTCTGTGTTAATGGTAAATAACACAGACTCAGTGCTGATCTCTTTACTTCTTGGCCCAGAGAACTGGCATTTTTTTTTTCCATAATGTAATTTAAAGTCCTTGTTGAACAGAGGCTGACCCCTGGTTATGTGTGTGCTGGGAGAGCGGGGGACATGTGCTGGCAGGGTACCTAAGAGCAGGGCAAACATTCAATGAAAACTTGGAGGGAGTCTTTTGAAAATAAAACTTAATTTGCAAGGATCTCAACTCTACACATAAGGTAGGCTTACTCTGCGATTTCAGGCAACATCTGTGTTTTCTCCCTTTTTTTTTGACCCTCTTCCTTTCTTGCTTCTCTCTTATTCCTTTCCTCACAATTAGTGACAGTGAAGTTCCTTCCCTTTCTGAGTTTCTTGGAACTCTCTTGCTAACTGCTGAGTCTTTTAGACATTTGTTATAGCTTTCCCAAGGGGCAATCACCACCTCTCCTTTCTCCCATCTTCCTTTTCAACGGCTGTGGGCTCTTGGTGGGCTGGAAGTCACAACTGAATTGGACAAAGACAAATTTGGCTGTTGCTTCAAAGCCATTGCTTTCTTGGGGCTTCTAAACAAACAATTCTTTCTTTTCTTTCTTTTTTGGCTTATGGTTAAGAGGGCATTTATCTTTGCATTAGATGATCATCAAAACTCACTTCTTAGGTTGCGGATTAGAGAACAAATGGATTCATTTTGATCCAATGACTGGGAGAAATGGACACATTGTTAATTTCTTGCAAAATGAACTTTAAAAAGTCTGTCTTGGAACTTATCAGATATCTGCTTTCTGTATATTAAGGACCTGATGCTATTTATCTTTTTTTATTTCAATCATTGGCCCCTTTAAGTGAGAAATTTAACTTTGATTTGAAGCTACTAATGCCTACTGGTAAATAAAAAATGAGTGATAGAGCAAATTGTTTTTGATCTCTTGCATTTCTATGGGCATCTCAGACTCAAGGGAATTTTTATGTAGCATAACAATTTCATAAGTGTCAACATGTTTTTTTTAAAGCTTCACAGTATAAAAAGGAGCAGAAGCCTGCTTCGGAAATTTAAAACTAGATTAAAGTTGGCCAAAACAGAAGGCAAAGTCATAGTTCTGTGACAACTCACATCCTTGGGGCTCTGGGTAGTGTACAGACAGTGGAATAGACCCAACTAAAATGCTCTTATTATGGATTAATAAGTCTTGACCTATGGATCTTGGAACTCCAGAGGGTCGTAGAATTATTTCAAGACATCTGTGAACCCTACGTGCGTTTTATATACATTTCCTATAGCCTAGAAACACATACCTTGCAAATATATTGACTACTTTTCAAATCCTGCGTGTTTTATCAAAAGAAATATTTATTTAAATTCATTTTATTGACTCACGGTGGCTTTTGGAGTGTATGCATATTTTCCGTTAGTGAAAACCAAAATACTATGTGTAAGCCAGCAGCATTTTGAATTTTAAAGGGACCGTGATATTTGGAAGAGTTGGGCACCATAAATTTGATTAATGCTGATTACAGAGGGGTAAAAATACATTGACTTTGGTTGCGATTTGTCCCAATGCTTCTCCTTATGTCCATTTCTCACAGGCTTTACTTTCAACAAATGTTTTTTGATCTTTCATTTTTGGATGAGGAGCCAAACTATAAAGTGGGCCCAAAGAAGTGGTTACAGGAACTCCACCTGCTCAAAAAGGTTTGCATGAGTTAAATATAAAGTAGATTGTTATTATGGAAGAAACTTCCATCCTAAGATGCTGCAAATGGCAAAAGATAATCTGTCCCTTTTTATTAGGAACACAACAGCATCTCTGAAGTCCTACCCAGGATTCTAACATCTCAGGAATGAGGACTATGCCACCTGGGCCTATATATTGCTTGGGAAAGCAAATATTTTTACTGACACATTTTTGCCCCAAATCGAGTTGAAGTTCTGTTAGCAAGGCCAAAGGGGAAAATGGCAGGTATTACATTTACCACAGGTGCTGCATTTAAAATAATGGCAGATGTGGACAATATGGTTCCCCCAGATTCTGTGAGTTACTTTATTTGCCTTAGAACCTGTCTACTTTCCCCCTACAGTTTGTTGCAATCATGTTGAAATTGACAAAGTCCTCTGCCGTGAACAATCAGTTGATGCGGGTCTGATACGGTATCAGATGGTTTTCTAGCCCACCTTTCAATGAAAGCATTTGTCCAATGGTGTGCGTTGAGAATTGCCAAGAGTACCCAAAAAGGAGACTGGGGTTAAAATGAAAAACGTATCTGAGTGTTCAGAAGCTTAGAATTTTTGATTGTGTGGACAGATGCGAGTTGGATAATTTCTTATTTGGGAAAATGTTACGTACTTTATGTCTCTTGTTTTTCCTTTCCTCCTCTTTCTGCAGTCTTTTGCACATTGGATGTGAGAAGATTGTATGGAATAAGGCCAATGAATTAAAATGTCGTTGATTAGGCAGAATCCATCTTTCCCCCTTCTGTGGTCAGTGTTTGTAAAGAAGTGGCCTTATCAGATGCTAAGGAGTTGCTTTGATGCTTGGGTTCAAAGGCATAGACTTATCCTTATCTCCCGCTCCATCTTTTCATGCATCCTGGACTATTTTCCACCCTTTTCTGGTTTGATGTTTGATGCCTTTGCTAGTGTTGCTTCCTTAGTTTGAAATATTCTTCTTCAACCCCACATGCTCTGCCCAGGGGACCACACTCCTGCCATAGCAGATGACACTGCCCCACTTCTGCCTTTCCTGATCTCCAGGTGCAATCAATCATGCCTTTCTTCTGGGTGTCCATAGTTTGTTCTTAAGCTGCAATTGTACCACGTAACCCATCTAGTTTTTCTGTTTATTAAAGTTATTTGTGGACTTCCACCTTGTAAAAGTCTCTAAAGCCTCAGAGGATGGGGGCGGGGTCTTGATTTCTCAGTGTACGTCTGGGTGCACCTAGCATAATTCTTGGAATGTAAAGCTGGGAACACAATACAAGCCCAGTAAATGTATTTATTTACATAGTGCTTCAGTAAACTAATAATATTTTATAATTTATCTGCCATCTCTCTTAATTTCTGTGGGAAAAAAGGTGAAAGGTAACATGGCCTACAGGCCTTTGTAAATCAGTGAGGATGCGAAAAGTAGAGGTTGACTTTTGTATAAGGAGAAGGAGAGGGAAAGAAGGAGAGGGGGAAGGGAAAAGGTCGGGAGAGGGAGAGGGAAAGAGAGACTCTTGTATTTATCTTTAGAGCCAGCTATTAAAGGTGATGCACACAGTTCTGTGCCCATATTAAGCTCTTTGGAACATATCCTGGATCTCCTTGACATTTAAGTGAAAATATCATACATCGTATCTATCTTGTACCCAAGTTATTGCCTGTTTATGGTAGAGATATAATCTTTATTATATTTCAGGAATTTCAGGAATGCAAAAGACTTCGACCGAGCTATTCATAATAAAGCATACTTAATTAAAATATAAAATATAGAATGTGCCTTGTTTAGAGTTACATCTGTTTTGCTTTTTTCTTCTTTTTATTTGGTAATTGATTATGGTGGAGTTTTAGATGGGAGAAATAATTTTAGGTTGCTTTTCTTTGTGTAAAGATAAACTGAACTGAACTACACTTGGGCATCATCAAGAAACCTGGAGGGTTGCAGGGTTGCTAAATACATTATTTGTGCTATAAAACAAGGAAGTTCTCAAAAACTTTTTTTGAAAGGACACAGAAGCCAACTTGGCTTCCATTGGCTAAATACGGTACACGATGAGCCTCAGAATAAATAACCTGTCGTGGATTATCGCCTACCGAATGAAATAAGTATCTATGAGGCCATACTGTAATAAACTGATATAAACAAACAAACAAATAGGTGAGGAAGGAAAGTGCTTCTTTGTTATACAGTGTCAACTAATAAATAAGGCATGAATGATGGAGTTAGAAAAATCACCATTTTTGCAACCATCATCATGATAATTGGTAGAGGCAAGGATCATTAATGCATACTAAAACTAGTGGGTGGATGTTTAACATAGAACAGGATACGTACATCATCTTAAAGTTCCTCCCCACAAATTATCCATTGGAAATTATCCATTCAGTGGAGAAATCAAGTGGGCATCACCTTAAGTAATAAAAGTCAGCATCACCCAATATGGGGCAAACCATATCATGTGCCTCCTGAAATGGGCACTGAGAAGGATGGTATTCCCATCCCAGGTGCCCATATTCTACAAAATAACTGGCTCGTGCTCTTAAAAAAAATATCAATGCCCAGAAAGACGAAGAAAGACTAAGTCACTGTTCCAGACACGAGAATCAAATGCAGTGTGTGGTCTTGAATTGGATACTGGACCAGGAAAATAATTGCCATAAAATAGGACTTCATTGAGATGGTTGGTGACATAATTGTACTATGGTTATGCAAGAGAATCTTCTTGTTCTTGGGAAATATATACTGAAGGTCTTAGGCATGAAGGCGGGATGCCATCTGTGGTCTATATGTTACTCTCAAATGCTTGTGAGGGAAGGAGGGAGGAAGGAAGGGATGGAGAGAGACAAGAGCAAGGGGAAAGGAAAAGGGAAGTAGGGAGAAAGTGAAGGAATGAGAACAAGAAGATATTAAAAAAGCAAATGTGGCTATAGGTTGATGGTGGGTACATCTGGTAAAGGCTATAACTATTCTTGCTATGTTTTGGTAAATTTGAAAAGGCTTCAAAACAAAATGTTGAAGAAAAACACATTATGTACATATGTTCACAAATGTCATTTCTAGTGGTTTTGGGAAGCAATGGTCATGGAGGACATGGACTGCTCTATTTCGTTCCTCACCACACACCCAGCACAGAACCCAGTGCCTGGTAGAGGTAGGCAGTTCTTAAATATTTGTTTGGTGGCTGCGTGGACCCCAGGGCCTTGGAGTTTCTTGAGCTCTGGAATCTTGATCTTTGCACAATTGCAAATTCCAATTACAAGTACATATTTTGCTATTTTCCGGTTCCTTTGCAGCTAGTTATAGCCATAGAGCAAGTTAGTTGTAGCGAATGGCATCTTACAGCGAGGAGGCCTGCTTCTCCGCGGCTTCTTCCGTTGTCCTGGGCGAAGGAATGTGAATGGAATGGCTGAAGTTGAGAGGCCCTCTTAGACCATCTCAGGAGAGCCCTGTATTAAGGATGGTGCAAGGATGGATCTGGGACCTTGATGCCAGGAAGCTGTCGCTCCGCTCTAGCCCCAGGCTGCTTAGCCAGACTTCATTTACATGAGAAAGAAAGAAGCTGTCTTTTTCAACCACTATTACTTTGCTTTTTCTTTCATTTACAACAGAAGCTAATCCTAAGTGATACACTGTACTTTCTAAAAATCATCACTAATTTTTGTTCCTTTTCGAGCTTTGTATTCATTTTGCCCCATACACACCATACAGAAATTCTCAGGCCTTTTAAAAAATTTCGTTTATCTTCTTTCTGTTTTCCTGGAGTAGACTCTTGTGATAAGGATTCTGTTTCTGTCCTTGAGCAGGTGGATTCGTTATTGTGGTTTAGGATACTTTTCATGCTGAAAAGTACCCTCCTTTCTCCTCTGTCATGGCAAACCTTCTCCATTTTGCAAATTGCTAAATTGGTCTGAAAGGACTGTGAGAACTGGCTTTCCCTGGGAGATTTCTTATCCTGACAGACCCAGCTGGAGACCGGATGTGCAGAGGTAAGCGTTTGGAATAATCAGAAAATAGGAAATTTTAACTATTTCCAGTTGCCAAAAACATTTTACTTCAGTTGAAAGATTCGGAACAGGTTTTTAAAGTTCTCCTTCTGCCTGGTGAGTTTTGTTTAGCAAATCTTTGTACTTTTTGGAATCTGCTCATGTTTTTACTTGTTCAGCGGACAGTTCTTCCTTTGGAACTATTTATTGTCACTAAGATTTGTGGTGTATTTGGTCCCACAGATAATAACTGGTTGTGCGTGCCCACAGCACAACATAAATAGAGGAACTGACTCCCAGCTTGTTTATTGTTAGGCTGGTATGTAAGCAATGGGCTTAAGGCCGCAATTACGTGTATATGTGTTTCTGTTCCATGAAATTTGGGAACTCTGAAATGGACCTTGTGAGGATATTGCATGGTGTTCAGTTATTTCCTTTAATGTATTTTTTTTTTTTTAAAGAAATGTTACATGAATGAAGGTTGTATTTAGTTGCATGATCCCCATAGTGACGTTATTTCCTGACCTGGTGGCTCTGTTTGAAGCCTGTTTTGAAGCCTGTTTTCCTCCTGGTGGGCTGTATTGACTACGTGCCCTGGTTAATATGAATCTGAAAGATAACTGATAATCATTTGAATGTAAAGGATTATATTTGGAATTGCATTGGGTGAGGTCTTCCAGCTCTTTACACTCCAGTTAGCTAGATAGGAAGGAGGGATTGCTGTTCTATGCAAATTTTGATTTTATTCCCGTAGAAAAGAGAACAAATAACTTATTGGTCTAGGGTCAACTGAAGAAGTCCATGTCACAGTTTTGTCTGCAAAACAAAACAAAGAATACATCAAAGGAAACCGACAACCGACAAACGAAGGAATAAACTAAAACCATATTGTAGGGGAGTGCCTGATAAGAAAGACTGAAGTAGTCTCTCTGCCTAAGTGAACCAGCCTGGTACAATAGGAACAGAGCAGAGCTAGGAATCAGACATTTTTATTAAGTTTCAGCCCTACTAGATTCTCTCTATATGACCTTGAGCAACTTACACACACCTGTGAGCTTCAGTTTCTTTATACAGTAAAATGAGTCTGGTAATAGAGTGCTTCTGAATGTGAAATGAAATCATATATGTAAAAGTGTTTTGTAGACTGGAAAATACGTTCATATATTTTTTAGCAGTCAGTTAATTAAAGGAGTGATATACCCTCCCCAGACCACCAACGCTGATTTTCCTGGTATAGAGCACAGTAGTTTGTATTCTAGGTAATAGTTAATTGTTAACGATTTGTCAGACTTTTTATATATAATGTGCAAAAATGTATTCTGATTTAAATGAGTAGCATTTCGGTGCCCTCAGGCTTATTACTGCTAGTGAAAGCTCATGAAAGAGAAAATAGGCAAAGTAAAACAAGTTGCCTTTCTCCCTTGCACTTGAGCGTAGATAGACAACCGTGGCATTTACCAGGAGGCTTGGGGTGTTACAAGAAGCATCATTTTCAACTTGGCCCTGCTTGGAATAGAGAGGCATGTGTCCAAGAGAGAAACTTTATGAGGTAGTGTGTTCCAAACAACACAGAGCAAATGGAGTGTAAGAGACTTAGTCACACAAAAACAGGTGGGTTTTAAAAAGTGTTGTCAAGGAGAAGATGCAAATACCATAATTAGGGTGAACAGCTCTTTTAAGTGTAAAGGAAAACAAGCCTACTGGCAGAGATGGGCTGTGTTACAGGACAGACCCATGTGTGGAATTTTGATCTTAGTTGAAAAGCAAGTAACATTCCGTAACTTCTGGTTATGGGGCTTTGAAGTTTTCCGGGAAGATTTCCCTATATCTCTGAGCACCAAAGTGGCTATTGCCACAGGAGATGTCATGCCTAATACTGCCAGAAGCAAAGCATAGGTTGAGGAGGATTTTGTAGGAACCTTCTGATGGGACTTCAGAGAGCAGAATCTGGCTCTCAGGAAGGATTGAGAAAGGAAGAGTATGTGGTTTTACTTTACTTTAAAAGAATGGAGAATTGCTTTTGCTGGTTAGCCAATATGTTGAGATTATGGGGGTGAAAAGAGACATTCTTTGGGGAACACAAAATACAGACCAAAAGGAGGAAAAGATAAGCAGTCTTTTAAGGAGCAGTTACATAACTTTAATTGAGTTATAATGAAGAAAGATTAAAGGATTTTGAAGGATTGATTAAAAAAATTTTTTTCATGAGGTGGTCTGCAGAGTTGGAATTTCAGGAAAGAGGGTCATGACTATTTGTTGATGAGAACAATCCCGGTTGGTAGCTTTGTGGGGACTCCCTGCAGATAGCCTCGATTCCCAGTTTTAGTTTTCACAGCTGGCTGCAGTTGCTTGGATGACCAAAAGAATCAGGAGTACTTGGTTCTGAATTTGGAAAAAATGATGCCAGACTACTTAAAAATGTGATTGGAAAAAAGGCTATTGAGTACGAGGTTCCTTTGGACTAGGCTGAGCGCTGAACAAGGAATCCTGGTTTCTCTGCCTTACATTAAAATCCTGTCTCATGGAAATAGTGGTTAAGTGAGGTTGCACTCATTTTCTGTTGAGAAGTAAAAAGTAACATACTTTGTTTACACAATGCTGGGTTTTGCTTTATTCTTATGTTTGTATTAGAAACGAGTAATTTAGTCCCAGAGAAAGCACACGTGGGGCTTTCTGCCAAAACCCAGTGCCAAACATGAGTTTTGCGATTAAAGTATCCAATATTAATCTTTGCTTGACAAAAACCAAATTAAGGGGTTTTTATTGTTTGTTTGTTTTTGTTTTGTTTTGTTTCTATTATCTAAAAAGAAAGCATTTTAACCAAAATGTCTGAGTTAGGAAAAGTTGAGAGTTACCAAATTGGGCTTTGACCAATATAGATATGACCTTGATCTCGTCAAAAGAAAAGATTTCCCTTCCTCTTGGTATTAGAGAAATGCAGATAAAGATAACTGGGCTTCATACTAAGCCTCCTTGTTTCTTGTTTTCTTTGATTATTATACTTGGGTGGTGGGGTTTGCTGTCAGGCAAATACTGCGTTCCATTCTTGCTTTCCATCTCTGGGCTTTGATATTCAAATGCCACATATCTGTAGACTGTTAGGTACAGAAATGAAAAGGTGGTATTCATGTATGAATTCAACACATATTTATTGAGCACCTACTGTGAGCCAGATACTATGCTGGGCATTGCCTTTGTCTTAAGACAATGCCCAGGGGATTCGTAGTCTTAAGAATGCAGTAGACATATAAACATGTCGTTACAGCACAGTGGAGTGAGTGCTCTCATAAAAACAGAGGGGCAGTTGTGAACCCTGTCCTAGATGGAGACCCTTCACACAGGAGAGGGTGTCAGCTATTCAGAGATGAGTGGGCATTTGCCAAATAGAGAAGACGACTTAGGCATAGGTAAGGACATGTGGAGAGCTATGGATTCAGGCTTTTCTAAACAAGAGTGAGTGTACCACTTGAGGCTGGAGCATGGGAGAGGGACTGGGCTGAAAGAATATAGAAGTGGAAGTGTAGATGGGGCATGATCGGGAGGGTCTTGTATGGGATATTTCTGAGCAAGGACTTTATCTTTTATAGGAGACAAAGGACTCAGACATATTGGTCTCAGGAAGATCATTATAGTGGTAGCATAGAAAATGAATGAGAAGCAGTGAAATGAGAAGCGTGTTGGAAATGGTGCAGAAAAAAATGGGGATGAAGTTATCATCTAAAGCAGTGACTGTTGGAGGGGAGGAGGTGGCAGAGGGCCTGAGCGAGATAAGAGGCAGAATGCACTGATAGCAGATTAGGTAGGAGAGGAAATGTGGAAGGTGATATTGAAGTTCCTAGTCTGGGCAGCTGAGTGGAATGTCATGCTACATAGGGAGCCAGAGAGGTTTTGTAGTAGAAGGAGCAGATTTCAGGTGGCAGGAGGACAGGGTGAGGGAAGAATCTCACGTTTTCCTTTTGGACCTGTAGCTAACTATTTTAGCTTGTGGGCATGGAGTTCTAGTTGTGATGTGGAGTATACTGAGTCTTAGCAAGTGGTTTGAGTTTTGGTTTTAGCTGGCCTCTAATTAAGCAGAATAGGAAAACTATATTTTACTTGTTGGATTAGTTTATTTTTCCTACCTCATGAACTAAAGGCAGAAATCTCTGTCTTTAAAAATAACTGCTGAGTACTAGTTCTGTACCTGCTATTCTGCTTAAGAGGAAGCTGTTGCAAATATTTTGCCACAGGTGAGGAAACAGATGCTTATAGACGTTACAAAATTTGACAAAAGAGGTGAAGATGGAATCAAATCAGGTCTGTATTACATGCAAATATATCCTTACATTTGATTCTTGAAAAACAATAACTTTTATGAAAACAATTATTGAAAAAATAAATGATCCTATTTTAATAGCAGCAGATAAATTATAAAGTGTTTTGGTTCTTACTTGGTCATTTAGTCTGGTCATTAAAACTTTTCTGCCCATATGGGAGAAAGTAAAGCTTGATTTAAGTGTGCTGTTATTTCTGTAGTACTTTGAAGTTTACCAACTCTTCAGAAAAAATAGAATTTGAGTATCTTTCAGAAATGTAATAGAAGAATTAGTTACCTTGAAAACCTAGGCTCACATAAAGAATGCTTTTTTCCTTTTTTTTAAAATTTGTGTAGCACTCAGATTTTCTGTGGCTAGGTAAACAGCATTTTCTAGGCTTTTTTTTTTTTTTTCCCCTGGGTAAAAGAATTTTTTCCCTTGCCCTGAAGGCAAATTTGAAATACACCCATTTTGTCAAAGTGTAAAAACCAAGCCTCCACAAGTTCAAGGTCATTAACCAATAACTTAACTGCTTTTTTAAAGTAAAAATCTACAGTCCTCTTATCATAGAATGACAATAGAATCCAGAGTCCTAAAATGTATCAACCACCATGATCAGTGTAAAAAAAATTCTGGCGGGAAATGTAACATATAGCCAAGAGAAAAAGGAATCAATAAAAACAGACCTTAAGGGGACATGGATATTGGAATAGCAGAAAAAAAATTTGAAGCAGCTATTAGAAATGTGTTTAAGGAACAAAAGTTTTTGTCATAAGGAGTGAGCAAATGGGGAATCTCAAAATAAAAAAATATAAACTATCCAAAAGAACCGGATAGAAACTCAAAAACTAAAAAGTAAAACACCTGGGGAAAAAAAGGCTATATGGACTTAACAGCAGATTGAAGAATGAAGAATATGGAAATGAACTTGAAAACAGATCAATAGAAACTGATCTAATTGAATAACACAGAAGAATAAAAAAAGATTGAAAAAAATTAAAAGAGCCTTAGCAATTTGTGGGACGCATCAAGAAATATAAAATAGATTTCATTGTAGTCCCAAAAAGAGAAGAAAGAAACTGGGGCAGAAAAAAAAAGACAAATAACGTTTAAAAATTTCCCAAATTGAGTGACAAATATTAGCTTAGTGACCTGAGAACTTCAGCAAAACCCAAGTGAGAGAAGCCCAAAGAAAACTACACTTAGGCAAATTGTAGTTAGAATGCTCAAAAATCAAAATAATGAAAAAAAAATAACAAACAGCTAGAGGAAAACAATCTATTACATAGAGAGAAACAGTGATGTGGATTATCACTACTTCTCATCAGAAGTAATCGCGAGCAGGGGACAATGGGAATGACTTCTTTTAAGTGATGAAAGAAAAGAATAATCTGTCAACCCAGAACTCTGTATCCAGAGGAGATATGCCATGTACCTGAGAACAGCATTTTCTGTTTACTTAGTTTTGGAACCTCTGAATTAAACAAAGTTAAACAGGTTTCTATACTTTTATGACTCCTCAGCAAATCGAGCAGTTCTACAAAAAGGATGTCACACTCCAGTAATGAAATTTGATATTATTTGTTCTTCATTTTTATGTTCATGGTATCTAAGGATGAAATGATTTTGAAAATAATTGGCAGGATATCTGTTTGTATCTATAACAATGAAAATGTACATGAAATTTTACTTACATTGTATTTTCTTCACTCTAATAGTACATTTTTAAGGTTGAATGTCTTTGGCTTGCTGCCAGGTGAAATATTTTTCCAGTAGGTCTAAATTGTTCAGTGTTGCATCTTTAGCCTTCCTAGATGTAGATGAAAACAGAACTCCCACCTAGAGTTCTCAGTGCATATTTTATGAGCATAATAGTGCCAGGAATTTGGTTTGGTTGGATTACAATGAAATCATTATCTTTTGTGTCTCTGTCTTGTGGGTATTTATGTGTATTCCTATGTGGAGTTTAAACATGATGTGTTGTAAGTTAATGCTACAAAAAAGCAAATTAATTGTAAAGGTAGTCCAGAACCATATTGTAAATGGCTTAAAACAGCTAGTTAAAATAAAATTTAAACTTCTTGAAATAATTCAGTGAAAGATTAAGTGACTTAAATATCATTGCTATTGAACAACATGACCTTGTCTTTGAGTATATTAGGAAAGATGAAATAGTGCCATTTGCAACAACATGGATGGATCTTGAGATTATAATGCCAAGCGAAATAAGTCAGACCAAGCAGAAATAAGACAGAACAAGTAGAGAACCATATGATTTCACTGGTATGTAGTATATAAAACTGAAAACAACAAAAGAACAAGAAAAACAAATGAAGAAACAAAACTCTTACACACAGACAATAGTTTAGTGGTTCCCAGAGGGGAAGGGGGGAGGTGGGGTGGGAGATGAGGGTAAGGGGGATCAAATACATGGTGATGGAAGGAGAACTGACTCTGGGTGGTGAACACACAATGTGAGATATAGACGATGTATTACAGAATTGTACACCTGAAATCTATGTAACTTTGCTAACAATTGTCACCCCAATAAACTTTAATTAAAAAAAAAATATATATCCATTAAAAAAGAAAAGAAAATGGAGGTTAAGAAATCATCATTCAAAAGGTTTGTTCTGAATTTGTTGTCCTCGTTTCCTATTCCTAAGTCCAGTCACAGCTTCCCTGGAAGTCTAACATAGCCCTGTTCTATGGCTGACTTTGAACTCTCCACAGGGACCACGTTGAGGCTCCTATTGCATTAACATTGATTGACAGATGAGATTGTGCTTGTCTTCTTGCTTGTGGCTGTGAAAAGTACAACGGAAATTCGTCTCTCTTTCTCCCTCATTTCCTCTAGGAATTTGTGAGTCTTAGTCTCTTTTCCCTCTAAACCAAAGATACCTAACTAAAGACTGAAAACTTCTTATGTTACAGTGGTTCTCTAATTGGTGGTTGGAAGACCTTCATCATCAATTACTTGGAAACCTGTTAGAAATGCAAATTATTGGCCCTGCCCACTGACATACTGAATTGGAAACTCGGGGAGTGGGGCCCAGCAATCCGTGATCTTAAACTAACTCTCCGAGTGGTTCTGAGTCTCACTCAAATTTGAGAACCATGGCCCTACAGTAAGGAAACATTTTTGAATAGTTTTTCATCCTGCTGGTTATTCAACAACAAAGGTAAAGCAGAACCCAAGAGTCATTGGTGGTCGTTGTGGCAGGGTTTTGGATGAGTCCCTTTCAAACCAAATGATGTCTTTGATATAGTAACAATAGTAAGTGCTACTCATAAAAAAATAATAAAACCTGAAATTAAGAGGACATCTTTCCTGTGGGCCAAGCCCTTTGCAGGTCATATCTCCATTAATTCTCACATATCGCTGAGGTCCATACTAATGTGACTGCTGTATATAGTCAGGAAACAGGTTTAGGGAAAGAAGTTGGCCAAGGTCAAGATGTTTAGTAGGACAGCCAGGATGATGATGCTGGTCAGACTTGTACTAGCAGCAATGTCATGACCCGTTGGTCATGTTATGTGACATTTGACAGTGCCTATCTCCTCCCATCCCTGCCCACGTCTCCCCAGTGAAGCCAGGGACCTATTTGTAAATGGAAGAAGTGGAGCCAGAGTTCATGTCTTTGCAGATAAGCTTGTGTCTTACTCATTTGTGACTCACCCCTTCTCACAAAGTAATACCCAAAGTGGCTTTGATCATATACATTGAATCTTATACTTTATGCCCTGTGCAAATAAATTTTTATAGCCTGTTTTCTTTCAAAAGTTTATCTCATTCTGGAAGTAACCAATTCACTGACCTTTTATCTTTGGGCTCTAGTTTGTGGTTTTTGAAGCTTTCCAAGATCAACTGAACAATGATGTTTCGGCATTTTAAACAGTTAATATAGCATCAAGCTGGATGATTTTGAAAGTAATTAATGCCTGAATAAAGTCCTTATCCTACTGAGTTATGGTCCTTCCTTTAAAAAACAAAACAAAACAACACAACTTTATTGGGTGATTAGAGGCAGTCTTTCAAATTCCATTCCTGGTAAATGAGGCATTTATTTTATCATCCAGATATTTTTGTTTTCTTGACCAACAAAGAAATAGAACATTTTAAGGAAGTAAAACAAGCCATATTAAATAGAAAAGGGCTCTCTAAATTGAAATTTGATGTCATCATTTTAAAACATGAAAATGAAAACTTGAATGAGCCTTCAAAGTTACTAATTCATTTGATGCTAGCCCCATGCCTCCCAATATGTAGATTTTATTTAGTAGAGGAGTCTAAAAGAAGGACATTAATTAGAATTGGAATGATTAATTTTATTATGTGTAAGTCAGTATAAATTAACTCCAGTGTTAATAATTCCATAGACCTCCTTTCCATGGTTTGCTTCAGTAATTGAGTTAATCTGACATTCCTAAGAATTCAGAAAAAGCCTTTGTGTTTTTGGGGGAGAATAAAGAGTGAAGGGCACAAAAATGTACAGTTACTTAAGAAATGTCACTTATACTCCAAATTCTAATTTCTGTTAGGGTAACCTCCAATTTTAAGCAAAATATCCATTTGAAATGATAGAAGTTACTCCTCCTCCTTGCTTTCCTCTGGATCTATGTCCATTTCCCTCTCTTTCTCTCTCTCACCTACATGTAGGTGGAAAAAAATGAACAATGTAGCACTTGCCTGAGTTTGAAGACTGTTCTTTTTTTCTATTGCACAAAGTGGTCATTGCAAATTATTGCTTCTTCTCCAATCAAAACTGTGTGATATCTAGAAAATAATATTTGTTAGGCCAGTTTGGTATGGCACTATTTTTAGGCGATGCTCTTAAATGAATAAAAATGGTAAGTGGAAGTGTTCATATGACATTGGTTTACTTCTTTTGCACCCAAGTAATTTAGAACTGTAGTGCTCTTTTTACGGGTCAACTGTTCCCTCTGCAAAACTGAGAAGTATTGATGATTGCATATTTTCTCCTAAGTTCTTTAATGCGTTCACAGAATGAGTAAAAACTTGATTTGAGTTTCTGCTATTATTCTCTGGATGTAAAGGGATTTCTTAGTTCCCTGGGTGGATGATTTTCTTACACATGACCTACCACCGAGTTCTTCTATCTGTTTTAATTTATTTATGTTAGGGTGAGATTTTACAATATTTAAAAAAATTAAGGTCATTATCTACATATCAGGTTCAGCAATAGATGTATGTGTGTGTGTGTGTGTGTGTGTGTGTGTGTGTGTGCATGTGTTCAAAGGGCTAACCAGTAAGTATTTTAGGCTTTGTGGCACATTCTCTGCCATAAGTCTATTCCAGTGCAGTGTGAAAATAGCCATGGGCAATACATAAAGGAATGGACATGGCTGTGTTTCAATAAAACTTTATATATAAAAACAGATAGGTTGATTTGGCCTGGGCTATAGTTTGCTGACCCCTGCTGGATATTAATAGCTGTGGAAGTATTTGTCCTCCATAACTTGCCTTCCTCCATTTTAACCTTTTGGCCCATTTCTTCTCCTCGAAGAGGACCATGTACTTTCCTTCTTCCCCATCTTCACTCAAGCTGTTCCTCCTTCCTTAGAATCCTTTCTTATCTGTTCAAACAGAATATTGCTCCTTGAAAGCTCCTAGGAAATGAAGGTGACCTGGCTGCAGCCTCTGTTCACCACTAATAACCAGGGCTTATTCAGCTGGTCTGACCATCTTGACTAGGCTCCTACTTCACCATTTCAGGAAGGTCCCTCCTGCAGTTGCACTCTGAGTAGAAAAGCATGATATTCTCAGGTCCAGAAGGCTGTTTTCTTGGTAAGGGGAGAAGCAGTGGTTTTGCTCCATCTCCATGAAGCGCCGGCTGACTATCCTATCTGGAAATGGCCTTCCCTGTCCCTCTGAATCCCCTCGAAGTTTTTGGACCTATCACCATGAGATGCTTCCTGCTTCTCCCTCCTCTTCCCTCTGTTACTTCCTTTTCTTTGGGGTGAGTTGATGTTAGGGGGACCTCTGTTCTTGTAAGAGGGCCTCTGTCTTTTAAAAGTGTATACCTGAAATGACCCCTTCAGCGACTGTCTCCATGTACATCGTTTTCTTAAAAGCTGACACCTATTACTGATATGGTCATAGAGTAAATTGTGTGCAGCCTGGCACAGGTCATCTTTGGGGTGATGTGTTGTCACTACCTCTCATAGGTAGAGTGTTGTTCCAAGATGATGCTTATACCTTTTTTTCTCCAAAATACACGCTTTGGTTTCCCACTCCATTGAAGAACTCCTGAAGAAGAAATGTCTTCTTGCATGTTGCCAACTTTGTTACAAGCTGCTTCTTGTATTCAGCTAACCACGGGGTCCTTTTTCTCTTGCTCCCAGGATGCCTGGAAGCCCTCACAATGACTCTCTTTTCAGGGAGCCCCTTCTGGTTTAGGTTTCCTCACTTCCAATGAATGACTATTATCTATTTTCCTTGAATGATTTTAATCTCTTATCCTTGAATGCCATCCATTTGAAGTACCTCATTCGTTTACAGTGTCACTGTCATGACCTTATCCCTTCATTCAAGAACAATGATAACCCTGGTCATTTATTGCCACAGTGGAGGAAAAGGACAATTCCAGTGTTCCAGTGGGTATTTCAAGGGTTAATGTCAGCATTGAAAAAAAGGTGTTCACAAGTCAGGAAAAATCAGTGAAAATCATCTTAAGTTTCATATGGAAATTCAAAAAACCCTATTGGGAAACATCCATCTGGCTGCTGCCTCTCTTCCTGCCATGTCTCCCGGGAAGCTGCTGCCTCTGCTCTCTTGGTCAGCCCACTCCAGGATTTCCTGCCATGTCGCTCCCCTGAGTGTAACTTTCAGGACCACAGCCTCTGGGCAGTTCCTCTCCTCGGCCTGCCGCTCTGGGTAGACTTGTGTTAGTTTTGCTTTATTTCTCCTCCTGAGCTTGGTCTTTTCTTTTTCCCCCGTGGAGAGATTTCACTGCTTACGAGAGGTCCTTCTTCATAGGTATCAACCTTTGGATGACGGGGGGTGGGGGGGTTAGGGGTGGAAAACCGAGCCTGTAGGACCTGAACGGTAAAGATGAGCAGCAGAGAAAACTTAAAGGGAGTGTGTTGAGGATGGAAGGAGAGGAAAGCCTGGAGAGGGCGGCGGGTGGGTGCGGTGGGGGAATACTATTGATCAGAGTATGAAAGGACAGCATCACAATTAGCATTTCAGTATTTAAAAGAAAGCATGGCATACTGGATGACCAGGATACTGCAAACTGGACTTTATAGGCACTAATAATGTAAAAATAATAGTTAATATTTATTAAAGGTTATAAGTCACACCGTGCAAGGTACCTGAAATACCCAATCTGTTATAATAATAATGGCTTTTTAAAACAGGTCCTTGTTTGACAACAACATAGCCATAAGAAATTCCAGGCTTGTCTACCTAGTCCTGTTAGTTTGCTGTTCAGTAAAAGAGATGAGCACACACCTGCAGGAGGCCAAATGTACCCCCCCAAACATCCACACGCTACTACCTGAAACTTCAGAATGTTACATGTTAGTTTCCTCTTACTGCTGTAATAAATGTTCACAATTTAGTGACTTAAAGCAACACAGGTACTATCTTACTGTTGTGGAGATCAGAAGTCCAAAAGGGGTCTCGTGGGGTCAAATTAAGGTGTTCGTTGGACTGACTTCCTTCCGGAGGCTAAGGGGCATATCTGTTTCCTTGCCTTTTCTAGTTTCTAGAGACTTCCAGAATTTCTTGGCTTATGACTGTTTTATCTTCAAAGTTGGTTAAGACTTTCTCACACTGGATCTTTCTGATACTGACCCTCCAGCTTCCCTGTTTTCCTTGTAAGGACCCCTGTGATTACATTGGACCCACTGGATAATCCAGGCTACTCTCCCTATTTTAAGGTCATGATTAGCAACCTCAATTTCATCTGCAGCCTTAATTCCCCCTTGCATTGTACTATGACATCTTGACAGCTTCCGGGAATTAGGATGTGGACATCTTTGGGGGCCATTAAACCGCCTACCACATTACATAGCAAGAGGAACTTTGCAGATATAATTAAAGTTATGAATCTTAAAATAGGGAGATTGTCCTAGATCATACAGATGGAGCCAAATGAATCAAATGAGCCCTTAAAAACAGAGAACTTTCTCTGGCCGGAGTCAGAGAGATTTGGCAGCAGTGAAAATGTTAAATGGTTCAACTTGCACAATGCTGTTGGATGAATCTTTCCTTTTAAAAAATGTTTTATTCAATTTATTGGGGTGACATTGGTTCATAAAATTATATAGGTTTCAAGTGTACAATTCTATAATACATCATCTATATACTGCATTGTGTGTTTACCACCCAGAGTCTTTCCCAGCTTGCTTTTATTCCATCTAGTTTTTGCCCGATGGCTACAGTGAATGTCTTTTGTCCCTGTTGCAAGTCCAAAGTTCCACATCAAAATCTAGCAGTCAAAACTCCCCTGTGAAGCTTTAGATCCTGCACCTGAAGTTTAGCTGGTGTCCTTCTGTTTCTGCTCAGGCCCTCCAAGGCTGTGTGTTCTTCTCTATTCTCTGTCTTGATTACTTGTCTTGCTTCAACATCTCTGATTCCTCATCAACTTTCAAAGTTCATTCAAGTCACACCTTATCCATGAAGCTCTGGCAACTCTGGCCAATATGCCCATTTCTCCCCATCGCATGTATAAACTTTGACATACAGTATTCAACTTATTTATTAGGCATCATACACTGTTTTCTAGGTGTTTCTTACGTAAATCTGAGCCCCCCAAGGTATGTACTTCTTGAGAGAAAAGACATTTTTCCTGGATCTTTTAACATGTTGTGTCATATTTTATGCTCATTAAATGCTGATTGGCTAACTAAAAGTGATTCTAAAAAATAAGTGAGACATATATTTGGTAGGAGAGGTTTACTCGTTGCACAATAACCATAAAAATCTCACATACTGGGTTCTTTTGGTTACTGGGACTTTAAGACCTTCCATTTCTATGACTTTTTTTCTCATTTTAGTCTCCATACCCACCCTGCCCCTGCACATCTAGAACTAGTAAGTGGTTTAGAAAACCTTGTGGTGCCATTCCGGCTGGTCTGTCACCCTCTGAAAGTTCTGTTATAAAATTTTATTATTCTCGTCCTGTTGCTCTCCCCTGCATATCTAAAGTCTCTCATTCCAGCTTTGATCAAGTAATCTGATTAAAATAATTCATATTATATTATGAAAAACTAATAGGAGATTTTAACCATTTTCATTTGTTGTTTTGTAACAAAATCTTATTTTAAAAATTTAACTAGAGGGATTGTGGTTTGTGAGGAAGTCTTCTGCCTTCTCTTCTTGCCCTTACTGTTCATGAGAGGATCTTGGCACTTCCCATCGGAACATTTACAGCTCAGCTTTATTGATAAATGGGGCACACATTTGTTTTAGTGGCCACATGATGATGATATTGAAAAGCAGACTTAATAAATATATCCTCCAATCTCAATTTAGAGTGATTTTCTGCTGCTTTAGTTTGCATTGCATATTTCACACACATTTTCCAGCAGGTTCTTTCCTACAAGTGTGAATGTGCATAGATACACACACATGTCTACGTGAATATCTATACGCACATTTGTATATTTCTGGTGGGGTGTAGATGGGTGCGGTTGAGTATGGGTGGGAGCAGTTGGGAAGCACTGCCTTCTCATTTCCATCTCTGCACATCGATGAGGAGGTGAAAGAAGAGGTGTGGGGAGTGGGGAATATCAAATGGCATCCCGCATCTGGAATATTGAGATGCATCGGTGGCAATACATGTTATTAAAACATGATTATGGAGGAGAAATACAAAAGTTTGGGAACTTTGATACAGCTGAGAGTGTGCTGCTTTGCAGCCACACAGATTTGGGTTGGTTTCTGGCTTTGCTACTTGATCAGCTGAGTGATTTTGGGCACTTTTATCAGAATGCTGGAGCTTCACTGCCCTCTTCTGTAAAACGGGCCTAGTCATACTTGCCTTGAAGGGTTAGAATATAAGTTAAATACCTGGGACCTGGTAGATATTACGTGATTGGTAGGGATTGTTTTGTCTGAAGGTTGATGTGACACATTCATATGATGACATATTCCAGGATGAGTTACTGTGCAAAGGGACCTGCTTTAAGGAGGGTGGGAGCATCATGATATGTAAATTACATAGAAGACCACATTTGGGGCTTGCAGGACAGTTCCCCATAGACCAAAGGGATGGTTTGGGTTTGTTAATTGGGTTAAGGGCTGTGTGCTGTACTTGAACTAGACCTCATCTATGCATGGCACGGTCTCCTTGGCTGTTGGTGGACACAGATTGGTTTGGCCTTGAATGTGCTTTCTAGGCAGACAGGTGGGCCGAGGTGCCATCGTCCCTGATGGTTGGTGGTTTGCTTTCTGCTAGAACACCAGTTGAGGGAGTGAGAACTCAGTGCCTCACACAGCTGTGTTTCCCCATGGCTGGTCGGCCCTTGTCAAAAAGGCATGAGCAATTTCCTGATCTCCATGATTGTCTTGTAAGGAGGTATTGATGAGACTTTTCAGGTTAATAAACATTGCTGAGTGTTCTGTGAAAGAAAGAGAAACAAATCAAGAGAAATGATCGTATATTATTATACATGTGTATATACCTAAGGGAAAAATATAGAGAAAGGGGATGTTTATGTGTGTAAAATATATCCTTTTTGAGATTATAATATGCTGTATTTTGAAAAGAAGTCTGTGACTTGATATAAAAAAGGAAAATAGGAACTTTTTTCATCTCTGGTAACTCATATAAGGCTTCATGAACAGATATTATAAAAGCCCCAAAGGCAGCAATAAATTCCTCTTGTTGGTTTAAATCCCATTAGGGTTCAAGCTTGTGAACCAAATGTTGAAATCTTACAGCTGACAAACCAGATGACTTAAGGGGCCTTTATCCCAAAGGGGTTTATGGAAGTTATTCACAGAGAAACCTCCAATTGTAAAAGAGATAAGCAAGCTTTGGATCTGAGTGGTGTGTAATCTGAGCATGCAATAACAGCCAAGAAGGGTTCAGATTGCAAAACGTAGGATTTACTAAGGAATTTCAGCACTTTAAAACTGTAATGGTCTCTGCTTCATTGACCAAGTTTATTGTTATTTTTTTCTCCTTTTCTACTGTTGACGTAAGAAATGTCCAGACCTGTGGAGAATTTCTATGAGTCGCCAAACTGACGACAATTGCTGGTACGCAAAATCTCAATGGATTGAGTAAATACTCCAGAGAATGGCAGTTTTTCAGGTTATTTGATACATTAGAATCAAAAGAGGAGACATAGGAGGGTTATGTGAAATCCATTGGTGGTAGATTAAGGGGGCGGGAGAAAGCAAAGTGGGAACATCTCTGGGATTGGATAAAAAGTAAAACAGTGAGTCACATACTTATTTTGCATCGGTCAGTATAGGATCATTAATAGTGAACATTTTTAGCACATAGAGATGGTATTTGGGGAACCAGATAATGAGGGGTTCTGTGATGTAGTGCTCTGGTGCCGTGGGTATGCTCTGAGAAGTCTGAAAAAGGAGTTTACTTTGACATTTCAAAGGCATGTTATCTTAGATGCAAAAGACCGTAGACAAGCTCACTTACGGTAAAGACTGACATTTGTCAAGGAAGTTACAGGCCAAGGATGTGACTACCGGCCATGACCCGCTTTTAGTTAGGGATTTTTATGTTCAGACCATCCTATGTGGTTACTTTCAGTCTCTGAGTTTGTGGGGCCCGTCATGCAGGCCTCCCCTGAGCTTGTCAGTCTTAGTATATGGCCCCTTTTTCGTTCACACCCTCTTTTCTCTCTCTCTCTCTCTCTCCCTTTCTCTCTCTCTCTCTCTCTTTCTCTCTCTCTCTCTCTCTCCTCTCTCTCTCTCTCTCTCTCTCTCTCTCTCTCTCTCTCTCTCTCTCTCTCTTTTCCTGATGGTGGGAGAACAATGTGGCACCTGATTTTCACACCAAATTCCAATTCCAAACACATTTAACTACCTGGAGATACATCTAAAGCTCCTTGACCAGGTTTTAGAAATGTTTACTCTGTTTTAGATTGATACCCTTTCTCAGGCCAAGGTGAAACATTGCAGGTAACTCAGAAAAGTGTATAAGTAATGAATTAAAACATCAGAAAATTATCGAATGATTGGGTACACTGACACAGTCAATTGTTTTACTTCATGAAGTCTTAGCAGAGCTTTCTCCCAGCATGCCTTGTGTTTTTATACAACTCTTAATATGTACCATATGTGTAAATAGAAGAGCTAAATAAAACTTAATAGATCACCTGGGTGAAGTTATTGAATAAAACATCTGCTTTAAGCCAAGCTCACATGTGCTCTTTGTAGAATCAGCATGTTATGATATAGGCTACATGAAGCAAAGAGGGCTTCTCACTTTTGAAATTTTGAAGGTGAAATGCAGCTTCAGCAAGAAAGAGGCATATATGGGAGAAGTTAGTTGGTAGATATGAGGTACCCACCTGAAAATCTGTGGATATCCTACATTTGAGTTGTCTGTTTGGTGGAACATTTTGTTATGAGGAAAATTATATTACAATGTATTTATCATCATAAACTGACCGTAACATCACTTTTAAACATTCCCTTTGTTTGGGATAATGCAAAGACATTCAATCATTTTGCAAGTTGGGGTAAAAATAATCATGATGCATTTCAGAAAATGCAGTCCTGCGTGACGTCTGGGGGCTGTAAAGCTTCAAGGTTAGCTTGCCGGTAGCATTCTCAGATGAGGTGGTACAGTTGGAGACAGTATGTGTTCCAGAGCAAAGGTGGGCGGGGAGGTGGGGTGGAGGGGGGTATTGCCAGCCATTCGTTTAGTCACTCACAAATTGTTCATCAGGTCCCATTGTGGGTCACAGTCTTTACTAAACCCAGAAACTTATTGATGGCCCTAGGCCATACTAGATGACATTGGAACTAGGTTGAAAGGGAAAGTCAGCGGACCATTCTTCCATTATTCTACTTTGATGAGACTTCAAGCTGTTGCCTTCCATCCTCCGCCGCCCGCCCCACCACCAAGGACATTCTAGCATTTCTTTGAGATATGGTGTATTTTTCACACCAAATAATATAAAGGACCAGCAAGAGATATGTTCTCTCCTTGAGGAGAATTACATTTTTAACAGGCTTTAAAACTCCCATTTTGCTAAAGCCAAAGATATATTTTGTGGTGAGAGTTCAGGCACCAACAAGTGGTATTTCTGTGTATAAAGGGATCTTTCCATTAATCTTTAAGATCATTTCAGGGAAACGATTACCAACATAGTTTGAACAGATATCTTTTTGTTTAAATATGAAAGATTGTGAAAACTTTCATCCACATACATTTCCTGGGTGTTTATAAATTTCATATATATGTATATATACATAAATATGTATATATATATACTACATATATATATATATACACACACACATATACACACACTTAAAAGGAGTATGTGCTCATTAAAGAACATTTTTAAAGCAGAAAATTTATCCATATGTTTGGACTCAAAGATATTTGTTGAAACTCTTCAGCGTAGTGCCATTTGACCTATAATTTGTCATCATACTTTTGAAAAATATAAGTTTATATATTTGTAAGATATATGTGCACATATTAAATAGTAAGTGTAAAATTTAATTTTTGTAGTTATACTATTTGCTTAAATATATGTGAGCCTTGACACCAAGGTAAACAAATTCCTTTTAGCGGTTGAATTGTTCCGTATTTAATGGTTCTAATGACTTGGGTTATTTTAGAACTTAGGATACTTAATTTACAGACCTTATCCTTGTAGATTGATGATCGTGACAGGAATATGAAAGGTTCGAATAGAAACACGTCTAACAGTGGTTTAAGCAAACAGGGACGGAATTTCCTCATGTAACAAGTGTAGAGATGAGTGAGTCATTGCTGGTATCGGTTTGATTCACTTCTCAGCCGTGCCATCGAAGTTGCAGGTTCTGTCTTTCTATTCCGTTGAACTTGCCTTTTGGCAAATCCTCATGCATTTGCCTTTTGGATGCAAGATGGTGGCTGCAATCCAGTCATCGTAGTTGTGTTGAAAGATGAAAAATGAACAAGGTGCAATACCTTTATGAGGAACATGAAAGGTTTCCCAGGAATTCCCAGTAGAGTTCTATTTACATCTAATTGGCTGGCATTGTATCTCAAGCCTACCCAGCCTATTTAGCATTTCCAGTCCCTGAAAAGGGAGGTTGAGGTAAAGGGGAATGGATAATTGCTGCTACCAACAGGGACAGCAACATTAATATATTGGAATTGCTGCTACTGCTCTGCCATCAGTGGAAATGTCGATGGGCATAGTGCATAAAGTGAAGTAATTTGACACCGTGCTTTCCAATAGAGCTTCGTGTGATGTTGAAAATATTCAGTAAGCTGCGCTGTCCAGTTTGGTAGCTACTGGCCCTATGCCGCTACTGAGCACTTGCAATGTGGCTATTGTGACTGAGGAACTGATTTTCAAATTGTATTTAACTTTACTGCATTTAAACTTACATTGTCACATGTGGCTAGGTTAGTGGCTACCATGTTGGGCAACACAAGTTTTATCATTAAATCTATTTGAATAATTTTGGGGAGCAACGTTGACATTTGAAAGGTCAAATCCTTTTGTGTTTAAGTGTGATTGTATTAAAAAAATACATGTTGCAAAATGGTTATTTCCTTATGTGTACATGTTTATTATATTTATTTATTTTTGCTTTATAAATTCAGTACACAGATCAGTTTCTCTGACCAAGCAGAGATTTCTTTGAAAGGAAATTTCCATTCTGGAGATTTCTCTTTTATAGTTAAGAAAATATGACACCATTGCAAATTAAAAAAAATAAATTCTATGCACCTTGTTTTTGTCCACATCAGCACTATTGCAATAACCGTGGAACAAAATTATCCTTAACGGGGGTCACTCTAACAGTTTAGCTCCTTGTTGTCTGCTGTTGTATAAACTGTAAATGCGTTTTCTCCCCATGAAATGGTCCCATTTCTGAAATGTGTGAATTTACTTTGGATTTAATTTTATTCCTGGCAAGTTTCATGAGAAAGAAATCTTCGAGAAGACCAGGGCGTTTTCAGTCCTGGGGGTCGTCCTGGTTCTGATTTCCTGGTCTACATGGGTGTTGGTGAACATTCTGGCAGTGCTCTTTGGCCAAAGTTCTGATGGAATGAAAATGTCCACATTGGAGGAGTGCAGACCTCAAATGTACTAATGGGAAACATCACTGGAGCTAGGAGGTCTGGAATCTTGGGTGGGATCACGTGGAATGGGGAGCTGTCATCTTGTGGTAAGTTTTGTCAGGCAACATGACAGCAATAAGTCAGTTTATCCCCCAAGTTAGAATGTTCATGCTCCTCTTACATTTAACCACGATGCATCCCTTGCTTTCTGTGATATTCAGAACAAGAGTATTGACATTTGCTGATGGGAAGTTCTAAACCCTTAAAAGCAACCCTTAAACCTATTCTAGAAGGTTGGGAAGTGTGAGAAGTGCTTGCGTTTTGACTGGACCACATACCTGGGTGCAATGTGGACATTGCCATTTAAATGCCAGACCTAGAGTCCTTGAAGTACAAGGACAAGTTTGCTTGTCAATTGAAGCAAGATCTAAGGTTGGTATCAGTGCCCGGGCTGAAAAACAGATGTTGTACTGAAAGGGTTAACTGAGGTGACTTGAAGAACAGACTGTCTACGAAGTGGGGACAGGGTGAAGGGGGTGCATAGGAGACAATGAAGTGTGAGAGAGCAGCAGTAGTAGGATGCTGGTACAGCCTCTAGGTCTAAAAAGGACCCAGTGTGCCTGGGCCTCGAAAGAGAGGCCGCTGAACAGGAGCTTTGTCCCTGGTGGCGGAGAGTAACCACTGAGAAAACCCTGGCGCTAGAAGAAGACTACGAAGAAAAGTAATACCTGTATAGCTTTGTCCACTTGGTTCTCATTTCCTTCCTCTGCCTCCCATTGCCTGGTGCCTCTCAGAAGCCAGAGGGCCAGTGACGGATACAATCCACAGAGAGTGGGGAATGGCGCAGGCTGTTAAACACTTGCACACGCGTTGGCTAACTCTGTCCTCACTACAGCCTTCACTTTCCTAGTGAGAAGACTGACGCTCAGGAAAGTTATGCACATTTCTTCAAATCCAACCATTGGTCAGTTACCAAATCACAAGTCTGCACCGCTTTCAGACTCTGGCATCCAAGCTCTTCTCTGCTGTGAGAGGGACTGAGGAGATGAATAAGAACTTGAAGAAATATGGAAAACAAACCTTATGGTAACAGGTGTCATCATAATGGGAGAATGTCACTGCTTTTCGTTTCCAGACATCATTGCACTAGACCTTCACGATATTCTTGGGAGTTTACAAGGTTAGGTATTACTATCCTCATCTTACTAATGAAAACTAGCAGAGGTTCAGGCCAAGTGACTTCCTACAAATAGCATCTCGGAGCTGGCATTGGAATATAGGTTTCGTGATTCTGAATCCAGTG
Source organism: Rhinolophus ferrumequinum (assembly GCF_004115265.2). NCBI lineage: Eukaryota > Metazoa > Chordata > Mammalia > Chiroptera > Rhinolophidae > Rhinolophus > Rhinolophus ferrumequinum. The sequence continues at coordinate 8,634,496 of NC_046291.1, forward strand.
ATGAGGCAAGCATACCACATTGCTAATTAGAAAATGCTGGCAACTGGACAGTTTAATTAAATTAAGCCGTAAAACAAAGCAAAACAAATAAAAAAACCATGTTATACAGATATTCTACGTAAATATCAGTCTCCATTTTGCTTTATGGATCACTATTGCATTTTGCCCACATTGAAAAGCCCACAAACAGTAATGGCCCATCGGAAAAGAGGTAGATAAATAACGTGTGAATCGAAAACATGAGGAAGGAGCATACTAGTTAAAAAACGAGTAGCCATTTCTAAAGAAAGAGTTAATTTAACATTTGTATGCTGTATCAAACACCAAAATTAATTCCAGATAGGCTGTGGAGTGATGTAAAAAAAGCTAATGTGTGGAGAGGAGACCAGGAGATGATGTGCTAGAAGCGAGTAATGTTGCTGGTTGTCATGCTCCCTGGATGCTAAATGCCGTGTTGGGACTTTAAAAGGCTTTTCTCATCCAAGTCTCCCCGCAGCCTGGTGCTGGAGGTTACTCCCCACTTCACAGATGAGAAAACTGAGGCTCAGAAGCCTGCCTGTGGTCTTCTGGCTGACAGTGGTGCAGCCCAGAGCCTTCATTGTTCTGACTCCAGGTTCAACACAGTTAACCATGGTGCGGTCGTAGGATCATTTCCATCCTGGCAACTGGGACACAGTGAAGGATGAAATTAGCCGTTTATTTTCTAGAAAACGTTAGATTTCCATAAGATGAACAATTATGTAACTGAAAGCCAACAGTAAAGCAAACTGGGAAAATATGTGCATCAAATGACAAAGCGTTATGTTTTATAGCAAATATTTTAACTGATACGTAGGAAACATCATGTAGATAAATGGATTAGGGGTATGAATAAACATTAGACTATACTTTGCAAACACATTTAAAAAAATTAAGCTCATTAATAATGAAAGAAATGCAAATTAAAATAATAACGAGGGGGTATTTTACATGTTTCAAATGAATAATAGGTTTTTTATTTGTTTGTTTTCTAAGACCAAAATTAGGGCAATTACGCGGTTGTCGGTGTGGTGACAATGGAATTTGTATGGCCTCTTTGGAAGAGCAATTTGGCAACAATTATAAAGAATCATAAAATTTCCACACCCTTTGACCCAGCAATCCTGCGCCTGGGAATTTATCCTGAGGCAATTATTAAAAAGACACGAAAGCCATGTGTAAGAAAATATTCACTGCGGTCACATTTATAATAGTTCCAAAATGTTGGAAGTCACCTAAAGGTCCCACAACAGGGAAATGATTCAGTAAATTATGGGTCTGTGTAGTAGTCATCAGATTAATTACGGAAGCTATACAGTAATATAAGAATACTGATGGTGTTAACTGAAAAAGGAATGAAAAATTATATTTACACCATGCCTTTAACTGCAACAAGGTCTACATAGGGATTCGCGTTGAGAATAAATACAGAAAAATAAAAATAATGGATGTAACACGATGAGGAGGTGGTGGCTCATCTGAGACCTGTGAATGCGTGAGATGTTTGTGGCACTGGCTCGTGGAGTTCTGGCTACGAGAATGGGGAGTATCCCAAGATCAGGCTAAACAGGTAGTTGAAGCCAAGTCACATAAAGTTTCAGATACCATCCTAAAGAGTTTGAACTTTGTCCTGAGAGCCACAGAAAACGTCATAGCTAAATTTATGTTTGGGGAGCTCTGACAGCACCTAGAGAACTTCAGAGTGGGGGAGGGAGGTGCTTAAGAGGACTTTTAATGGCCTTGGCAGGAGGTGAGGAGAACCTCCATCAGGACTGGCTGTGTGGAGATGGAGAGGAGTGCAGGGAACGACCTGAGAGCAATGTTGGAGGCCAAATCACCAGCGTTTGTCAAGTGTCGGATGTGGAGAGAGAGGAGAGAAAGAGGACTGTTGCTGCTTTGCTTCATGGGGGTGCTAGTAAAGGAATGAGAAGCAAGATGCTGGGCTCCATTTTGAATGTGTTGGGAGTAAGGTCATTATGAGGCATCCATAGATAGTTGGAATACAGGTCTTGCATTCAGGAGAGAGGGAATGGCTGGTGGTGGAACTTGGACAAGTTGGCTTGTGGGCACAGTGGAAGTTGGAAGAGTGGAGGATGCCCAGGGAATGTGTGTCTCAGGAAAAGGAGGACAACTGAGGGCCGTACCCTGGGAAGGTCCAAGGTTTAGAGATGGATGGAAAGAAGAATTGATGAAGTAGCTGGAGAAGGAGCACTTGGAGGTAAATTGGAACTGGAACAGGGAAAGGAGGGAGAAGACAATGGAGCTAAACAGGGCTCTAGGTCCAGAAGGCTGAAGTCCATAGGAGGACTTTGGGTCGGTCATTGGAGCTTGGAGAGTACAGGTGATAGTGGAACGTGGAGTGGGGACGGAGGGGGGCAGGACCCAGGTGACTATGGGGTGAGAAGCTAAAGGGAAGTGATGAGGTAGATACGTGACTCTAAAGTACTCAAGACTTTAGTGGCTCAAAGATAGAGTGACGAACTGTCTCCGTTTGCCTGAGACTTGGGGGCATTCCAAGACTACAGAAATTTCAGTGTCCCAATCAGGGAAGTCCTGGGCCAACCCGGACAAATTGGTCATCTTACTTACACAAAAACATGTAAGCAAAAATATCTGTTCTGAAAGAGAAATTCAAGCTGGATGAGGAGAGCAGATGTATATACATAATGCAGTTAAGTCGCAACACAAAGGAACAAGTCCATGCCAAGCTGCCAATTTAGTGGGATGGAGAGTTTGCGAATATTTTGGAAAATATTTTTGGGTTGAAGCAATCTGGTGAAATTTGGAGGAGAAAAAGTTGTTTTTCTTTTAAATTTTTAGTTAAAAAAAAATCAAGTCAGAGTGGCATAATAAAACTGTAGGAAGTAAAGCACTGGTGTATGGTGTAAACATTGACAGTTTTAAATGAAATGGCTTCCTTATTTGAGTTTTCCAGTTGCTGCTTTATTTAGTTTTAATTTTACACGACAGGGAATAAAAAACCTGTACCAACACCTCATTCATTTGCATTCATGGAGAAGTGATGTGCTGTTTGATAAGTCCAAGTGCTGAGTTTAAAGACATAGAGGGCAAATAGACCCCTGGTCCTGGAAAAGACCCAACTTATCCAGTGGAGCCAACGTTACATATGGAATCATTGTTTGCCAGGCTGGGCCCTGACTGCTGCCACCTCCTGGGTTTTAGAATTCCAGTCCCTGATCTGGGACCCCAGCCTCATTGCCTCTTGGTTCACTGGAGAGGATGGGCCATTGGAGTCCTGACTTCCGACTCTCTGTGACTCATTTTCCTCATTGGTTGAGCAATCCTCTTGTTAGAATGAAATGCAATGTTTGTGAAGCAAAGACAGCCCTTTGTCTGGGACTCCTTCACCTGGCCCCTGCCACTTGCTCGTCTTGTCCATGTCACCCAACGTTTCTGGGCCTCAGTTTTCCTGTAAAAGAACTTTCAAGACACTGTGGGGTTTCAAGTCGATCCCATCTATAGAGTGGTTAGCACAGGGTCTGTCGCACATTTTTATTATTTTTAGTTGTGGCCCAACCACTTATTAGCCACATGACCTTACAAAAGTCCCTCACAATTCATTTTCTTATCTACAAAAAAAGGGTCGGAACTAGGTGATCTCTAGGGACTTGTTCGGTTCTTGAGTGATGCGTTTTTTTCTAGAGTTTGAAGCTTGGACTGAGGATTATTTGTGTGCTTATAAAGTGATTTGAGAGACTGACTTCAAGAGAAGGGTTCAGTTGAACACATCCTGACGTTTGAAAATGAGAATTTAGTCGAGGAAGAAAGACTTTAAGAAGGCTACAGAGAAGGGAGTGTGGATCAAGATAAGTTAATCCGACTCTGTGGAGATCCAGACAGAGCGCGTCTGTCCAGCGAATTAGTAAATGGGCATCGTTTGCCTGTATCCCTGCTACCATCTTTCCATTTGTCTCGCAGTTCTTTCTCCCCCACTGCTGATTCTGGCCTGTGCCTTTGGACCTCAGCCATCTGTTCACTCCTTCTTCTCCCTGAGTCCCAGGGCTGCTCTGTAGATGGAATCTGCTTCCAGGCTGGGCCTATCTACTCTATCCCAAATCCTGAACGTGCAGTCTGTCTGCTCATCTGTCCTCTCAGACCTGTCTGTACCATCCTGCCTTTGGGTAACCTTTCTGCCTTCCAGGTAACTGCTGACCCTGATCTTGGCCTCGACCTTGCCCTGTTCTATTGCTGCCTAAGCTTCAGCATGGTTCCATTATCGAGTTCTCAAGTTCACGCAGCAAGGTTTACCCTGTGATAACAGCGTGTACAGCTTGACAATGTGTGGACGTGGGATGAATATTATCAAAAGGAAGTGAAATAGGAGATTGTCAGGGGTTTTTCTTTTTTTCTTTTTCTTTTATTATCATTTTTTTCCCCTCTTTTTTGTTAAGGAAAAAAAATGGTGGAGAAGTTCATTTCCAGTATATGCAATTCACAAGAAACTCTCTGCCAGTCTATGTCATGAGTTTTTGTATTAATATTTGTTTCTTTCGAGCATCTGCTGTATTCCAGGAACTGCCTCAGGCCCCTTTTGGGCCATGGGGAAGGAATTGGTACTTTAGTGGAGGAGAAAATAATAATCAGGTAATGAAAAGAAAGGGCTATTACAGAGGTGTGTACAAAGGTTTTGGGGTGCACTGTGGAGGAGACAACCAATTGTCTGCAGTGGGGCTTAGGGAATATTCCCAGAGAAAGTGACATTGGGCCGAATCCGGTAGAGAAAACAACATTTTCAAAGGCTTTGTGGAGTGAAAGTCTGCCTGGCATGTTTAGAAAGGAACAGGTTTGGGGTGACTGGAGGGCACATGAGAAGTGGGTGATGAAGCTGTAGAGATAGAGCCCGGACCGTGTTTAGAAGGACGTGGAATGCTAGGCTAAGGAGAGTGTCTGGTGGTGATAGGGAATTATTGGAAAATCTGAACGAGTTAAGTCTGAATGAATGAGATTTGACTCTGAGGAACTTGGGAAATGACTCTTGATAGTTTCATGTTGGTGTGTCGGTATTATTTGAAGCTTCTGAAGGTCTTGTTGATAAGACCCGTAATCCCGGCTCCTCTCCACACACCACATACTGGTGTTCTCAGCCGGCCCAGCATCCTGCCTGGGTCCCACCTTTTCTTTGGCAGCCTCCCTGTCTTCAGGTGGAGCTCATGCCCCCCTGCTGTCTCCTCCCCTTGTCTGACTCTCAGGGAGATTAGCGAATCTTGTTCACTTCAGAGCCAGGGCCAAAGGAGAGGCTTTGAATGGATCGTTTCTGACTGTATTTCTTCTACGTGCTGTTTGCTCTCCAGAAAGGCACTATCATTAATTAAAGCACCAACAAACAAAGCAAATCCTAAACAGCTGAGCTTCATATTTGCAAAGACCCATAAACCTCATCAGCATAAAATAAATTAAATTTGGAGCTTACCTAGTACAGACATTCATTTGATGGAGTGTTTCAGGCTTTGCTTGACTGTCTGGTATAGAGTTCTCTGCAGTCGTCCCAGAGCTCTGACGGGTCTCCCTGTAGATCCTGGATGGAAATGGGCTTTGTCCCCAGGACGCTGCTCCAGCAGAGAAGCTAATGGAAGGTAAGGGACACCTATGGCTAACCTGTCCCAGGAGCCTGGAATATGGATCTCTGGGCTATGGTTGTATAGTGCTTTTATCTATTTAAAAATTAAATTTATTTGTACTTGAGATCTGTACATTTCACTCTTTGTAAACTACAAGGCAATAAAAATTCTAAGTAAAATATGGTAGTTTATTTTAAAAAAAAAACTTTCTTCTCATTTTTTAAAAATGGGAACATCAAGGTGCATTTTTGTAGGAGAGGACTTTGGAAACCAAAGGGATAGGGACAATAACAATATCATTTGCGGCTTTGGGTCAGTTATGTCTATCTTCTGTGTGCCAGTTTCCTTATTTGTACAGTGGTATGCTAGGTGTTTGGTGTTACTTCTGAATCTTGTTTCTAGTTTATTTTTCCTCCACAATAGAATCATATTTAAGTGCATACTTTGTAAAAAAGTTTCAGAGGTCCACAGCAGCAAGAGTTACAGTTATTTACTTTTTAAGAACTTGACAATTTGAGGATTACCCCCACCTTTTTTTGAAAGATCAAATCCAAAGGCTGTAATCTACTGACTCTTTACTTCATAGCGTCTCCATCAGTTTTCTGGACTCTTCTCTGGGTCATTCGGTTATTTAGATGTTGATTATCTTGATGGCATGACATCCTTCTTTCTCGAGTCCCTGTGTTGCTTTCTTGCCCCATCATTTGGGGAACTAAAACCACAAGAATCCCTAAGGCACAAGGATGCTGGATGTTGGGCCTGACTGGCAGGCACTATCACACCCTGAACTTGGAGGAGAAACCTTCAGGTAGATATGAGTGTCTGCTTCTCCTTCACAGCTGCCTACGCTTGTGGTCCCAGGGCACATAGAGGGGACCAAGTGACAGGCAGCATATTTGCTGTTAACCTTTTAAAAACTCTTTGTTCTTTGTTCTTCAGCTGCCTAGGAGCCTGCAATCAGGGTCACAAGGCCAACTTTTAAAGATTTCATCTTTTGAGAGCTCTTCTTAAAGCCAGTTCTGGCTGTCAAAACTGAACAAAGACAGGTCACTGAGGACACATCCTCTTCTGTAGGAAAAGTGGTCTGCTGGCCTCTTCCCGGTCGTCAGTGATTTCCAAACCACGTTCAGCAGAGGTGACTCAGGTGCCCCATGAATGGTTTTGATTTGGGTTATATTTTTAAAGTATATTTTCACTGCTTAAAAACCGAAATAACAAGGCAGTACAAATGGCCGACTGTATTATCGGTTACATTTTAACAAGTGGTGACCACTAGCCCATTAATTGGAGACCACGAGTTCCAGTTCATGTTTTTTTTTTTAATTAAAGTTTATTGGGGTGACAATTTTTCATAAAGTTACATAGATTTCAGGTGTACAGTTCTGTAATACATCATCTATATATCACATTGTGTGTTCACCACCCAGAGTCCGTTCTCTTTCCGTCACCATATATTTGATCCCCTTTACCCTCATCTACCACCTCCCTCCCCCCTTACCCTCTGGTAAACTATTGTCTGTGTCTATGAGTTTTTGTTTTTTCATTTGTTTGTCTTGTTCTTTTGTTGTTTTCAGTTTTTAATTTAATTTTGTGATTGTCCAATAACAAGTTCCGGTCATGTCTATACACATTTTGAACTTCCGATAAGATGTCTTCCTGACTAAAGTTAGCTCTGCACAGGTTGGTTTTGAATTCAAGCCTGCACCTGTTCACTATATAACCTTGTCATGAGAACACATGGCTGTGGCATGATGGAGTGTTCAGCTGAATGCTAGGAGGGTCCAGGTGTACCTGCCTGCGCACGTTCTGCTCATGGTCATGTGGTTTTGGGAGAATAAAGAAGCATGCTGTAATCTGGTATATTTGATTAAGTAAGCATTAAAACGTTGAGGCAGAGTTACCCAAAGATAAGTGATGCATTGGGGAAAATGCAGTGCAAACATTTGACCAGTGAAGGGTCTGTTTTGTTAACATTCAAAACACTTTCATAATCAATAAGAAAAAGACAAGTGATCCAGTAGAAAAACGGGCAAAAGACTTAAATAAATTGAGTCACAGAAGACAGTACAAACTTCTAGGAAGCATGCAAGAAGCCTCATTCAGGTAAAGAACTGAAAAATGTAGTAATAAATAGTAAACTTCCCCTACAACTGCCAGGTAGGTAATGGTTACAAAGTCCAGTGCTGTTGGATAATTGTCACTTTTGTACCTTACTGTTATTTGTAGGAGTGTAAATTGCTTCCACAATCCCTTTTTGGAGGGTTTGGGTGACATGTGTCAAGAAAAATAAGGCACACTCTTTTGACACAGCAGTTTCCCTTCTATAGATTCATTTCACAGTTGCCCAAAATAAATATTTTCTATGTGTTTGTAATAATAACAACAATATACCCAAACTGCCAGAAACAACCTAAATATCCATACATGTTTAGTGAAAGTATGGCATCATGATTTATTGCAACACTGTAGAGCTTAGAGAAAAGAGAGAGGGGGGGGAAAAGAAGGAGAGAGAGAGAGAGAGAGAGAGAGAGAGAGAGAGAGAGAGAGAGAGAGAGAATTACAGAGAGAGAGTGTGATGAGATGTGCTGTCTGCTGTTTGGGGAAAATGTACAATATATAGTAAGAGAATAAAATAAGCTACTAGTAAAATAGTCATTTGGTGTGATCCCGTTTATATAAAAAAAGAAACAGAAAAGAAAAAAATCTCATTATGCTGACAACTGCATTGAAAATTTCAGGAAAGAGATGCAAAAGAAAAAAGGAAAACAGCACAACAAAAACCCTGCTGATAGTGGTTAACTCTGGGATTTGACATTGAAATTCAGAGAAAGCGGAGGGGTCTTTTATATTTCACTATATACCCTTCTGTGTTCATTCATTTTGCTTTTTACACTGAGCATACTGATATTTAGTGATAGGAAGACTATTTAATAATTAAAAAACCCCTTCATTCTTTTGCAATCATTCTCTGATAATGCCCTAATTGTTTCCCAGACCTGATTCTAGAATTCTACTTTTAAAAAATCTTAATACTTGCCAATTTATTTTTTAATTGACCAAGACTTCAAAAGCCTTCGCATACTTACTTAAGAAGTAATTACATTTTGACTCTCTTGTCCTGACAGCTCACTAGCCTGTCAGTAGCAGAAACCGTCAGAGCACAAGAACACAGGGTTGTTCCCAGTGGGAGAATCCATGCTGCAGGTTCTCAGTCAAGAGAAATGGTCATGAAAGTGGACACCCAGGTCAGATGACTTGGGTTTAAGTCTTGGCTCTACTAGCTTTTGGAGATATGCTGTTGGACAGATTAGGTAGCCTCTTTCAGCCTCTATTCTGCATCTGTAAAAGGGGGCTGTTACTAACACTCTGTGCATTGGGTTGTATGAATGCAAAGTCATACAACTTATAAAACAGAAGGGAGTCCAGGGCACAGTCCTAATCACGCAGATATTATTCTTTCAGTTTATTTTTATAGGCATGATTACCTCATCTCCACATTCCAATTTTCTTTCATTTAAGACCATTAGACAAGATAAAATGGAAAGTCTCTTCCAGTTCAAAATTTAATGGTTTGATATCTGTATTTCTGACATACTCTTTACTAAGTCCCACACGGCTTAAGATTGTATCTAGTTGCTGCGGTGTTTGATAGTGAATTTACTGGCTTGATTTTGTAATCAAAGGTCCTTGGCTAGCTTAAGTGATGACACATTACATGATTTGTGGGTATTTGTTTTTCATTGACAAAAATCATATATGTTCTCTACCTAGTACTGTCAAGTATTTGTTGTGCTGAGGACTAAGAATGGAAAGAAGACAGTGTCTGTTCTTGAGAGGCACATGGGCATATGATTTGTAGAAGTTGGGGGAGATGCTGCCCGTAAAATGGACTATGTCAGTCAACGTGTTATTGTTTGAGAGGTGGTCAGAGGATAATTGTGAGCGATTTATTATTCTTGCAAGGGGCACTGGAGCTTCAGATGGGCAAATTGCCCTTTCCTGAATCAACAGTTTCTCTACCTTTCTGGATTCTCAGTTTTGCCTTTCTGTTTGGCTCAGATTCTCTGAATTTAATTTTCCTAATTAAAAAAGCCAGCCCTTGAGGCAGACAGATGGTGTAGACAGCTGTATCCCTTGAGAGAAATGACAGTGTGACTGGCTGGGGAGCATGATGAGTTGGATGAGAGCTGTGGTTGGGTCAGGTGTTGAGGAGGGTGAGAAAGGCCACCCCCTGGGTGCTGGGCCCCGGAGCTTGCCTTATTTATCTCACTTACTTCTCACAGATACCCTGGCAGTTGGTCATTTTAGCCATGAAGAATGGAAGCCTAAGGGGTTAATTTACTTGCTAAAAGTTACAAAGTTGGTAAGTCGCAGAGCCTGGAATGGATGGAGCTCAGGTCTGACTTACTCTTCGACTCATGTGTTTTTCCTCTCTCCCTCTAGTCTCCTTGGTTAACTTTGTTTTATTTCATGAACCACAGAGTATGTACTTAATCCCTTCCTCTGATGTCATTAAGTTGTGTTGTTGGTTACAAAGGGATTAGATTTGAGAGTGAGTTTGGGGAAGGAGCCCGGGATCTTGAGGCGAGGGTGAGGGGACCGTCCTTAATGGTGGGTGGGCTGGGGAGCACAGGCAAGGGGAACGCATGTGGTCTGGGAGTTAGAAACCCTGCCTTCTGATTTTGTCAGCCCCACTTGCCTGGGGGGGGGGGCTTTGGGACAAGCAACGGCCTCAGTTTTCTCATATGTAAAATGGGAACAGTATTACCTGTCTGGCAGTGTTTAGGTGGAAAATAAATGTCAGAAGCCTGTAAAATGGCCCACATATTTCTGGCCAAATCCATGGCCCCCGCTCTGCTTCGTAAACCTTCAGATGACATCAGTGACCATGAGGTCCAGCCCTTAAAAAAGAAACCTCCTGGCATATATTTGTGGACTGTTTCTATTAGCATTTTTACAAGGATATCTTTACATAGAAGTAGACTTAAAATCGCACATTGAAAAGGACACTTCTCCAAATTTAGCTCCCTTTCCAATTTTAAGGGGAACATAAGAGAGCTACTTAAGACTTGTCTTCAGTTCTCCTGGGAGTGTCCTCTTTCTGCTGTATGGGAACCTGGGCTGTGTTTTTTGGACAGAGGAGGGAGAAATAAATCATGTTACATGTGACAGCTAGAAAACATCTTCCTGTGATGTCTTCTTGCTTCATCTTTACGTGAATTTCAAAAAGTTGTCCTTTGAAGGGGAATTATGATTTTCTCCAAGAGAAACTTTTAGACACCTGATTCAAGGGCACGGAGGACCAACCTATTTTAAATATAACCTAGGAAACGCACTGTTATGGGAAAAAAAGAAATCAAATAGGTAGTACTCTTAACCAGGTATTTCTTCTTTGTTTTCTACTTTTTCCCCAAGAAAATGCAAATTCTAAGAAAAAGAGGCTATAATAAAGGTCTAACTGTAAACACAAACTTAGCAGGTCGGGGTTGTTACACATTATGCCAGTGTGACACTTTGTATATTTGAGAAACTATAAAATTAAAATTGGCTTCTGAAGAGTGACCCTGAGACCCATTAAGTTTCTTGCTCCTTAGAGAAATCTTCACTTACTTTAAGAATTTTATTCAACCTCAAGTTGACTAAGGTACAATTTCCTTAAAATTCCAATTAACTGAAATTTGGTAATAATGCCAAACATTTTACTCTGTGTCACCATTGGATGGTACGTATAATACTGCTTTCTTTCTTGAAAAGTTACTTTTCTGACAACCTCATCCATCCAGAACACAACTAGAGTCTGGCCAGAAGCTAGGAAGAAACCCCCTGGGACTCAAACAGCTGCCACAATGCCCACACATCGCATTTTATGGAAACAATAGAGAGCTCACAAACGTATATCGAAAATATAGTGTGGCACTGTTTGGTTTAGAGACAGAGAATCATAGTGTTTCTCAATGGCCCATGAGAGCATTTCTCCATTTTACGCCCATTAATATAATTGAAGTTCACTTCGGTAGTAAATGTGATCAATAAACAGCTAGATTTTACTCACTCTAAGAAAGTCAAAAGTATGCAAATAAAGATTTTTTGCTCATCACAGTCAACTAAAGATTTGGTACTTGGAGACATCAGCTCAGTATTTAGACCACTGTCCCCAGAATAGTTCCTGCCCATAAATGTACTGAATGATTAAAAGAGTTAAGGACAGAAGGAATATAGATATTAGATTACACAGAACACCTCATTCCTCAGTGCTTGCCTAAATGAAGTGTTACTATAATTTCAAATCTAGCAAATGCTCCTTTGCTAAACCCTCTGATTTATTGGTAACACCCCCGCAACCAGCCTCCAATTTTGTTCACACGTTTTGTTGTATAATCTCTTTTATATAATTGTCTCACTACCCACCTACCATCTCCTTCTCCTACTTTTGAGGAAAGAATACAACATCACCACAATAAATATTTATTTCTTCATTATAAGGCAGCTTTGTTTGGAAAGGCGCTTTAGAAAATACTAGTTAATGAAATCTTCAACACAGGGCTGTCCACAGCCACAAAAAGTATGATTAAATTTTAATTAAAGTATACTTAATTAAATCCTATTGGCTGAAAGTAAATGGAAAAAATGATTAACCCTCTTTAACAGTTTTCACCAAGCTTTCAGGTGCCCTGCCTGGTGGGTATTCCTCCTGCTGGCAGACACGAGGACCTTTCTGGAGGGAGGGATCTTATTTCTTGATCTGCCATGGTTCACTCCTGGCTTCTAGCACCATATTAGCACGTGGTGTTCAGCCCCTTTTCTCACTTTCCCAACAAACTATCTGTATGTAATAAAATAACATTCTAAGACAAAAAGCTATGTTCTTTGCTTTTTATCTTTACCTGTGTAGCAAAAGGTATTGGGAAAAGTATGTTTGTCTCTTTTGACTCCTCTTACTCTGGGTTTTTGTGGCAAACCCTTCTTTCTAATCTAGAATATTCATTTTCCCAATGTCTTTCCATATTTTAACCATTTTTAAAAAGTTCATTTATTCTCTTCCTGATACTGAAGTTTCTGGAAGGTCATCTCAAATGGAAAAAAGAGCAATTATAGAGTCAAATGGAAGGGGACTCTATAAAAAGGAATCACCTTGTTTTTGGGAGACATTTTGTGGTTTGAAAAAAAAGTGATTATGTGAGAGGATTTTTCAAAATGTTTGTACATTTTTTCCTATGGTAAGCTTTCCTTAATAGAAATGTGATGATTATCCTTTTCTGAATCTGATCATAAGAGCTTTTCTGAGTGCTCTGGAAAATCATAATTTCTGCCCTTCAGCAACTGATAAATAAAACTAAACTTATCTGAATAGGCATGGAACACCTATTGTAATCCGAATTAAAGATAAACATGTATAGGAGAGAAAAATGAAAGTATTCCATTTATGTTTGAAGTAAGGACATCTCAAGGATGATGAAGGATCACTATTTTTTAAATCCAAAGGTGAGACATCCCAGGGACTGTATTAAATAAGTCAGACTAGGTTGCAATAACTAAGAGGCCCTGAAATATAAAATGTGCAAAACACTATAGGTGTTTGTTCTCCCCAGTCACAATACAAAGCCATGTTCCTGGGCAATGGGCAGCTCTCTTCCATGTGGTGATTCAGGGAACCAGGCTTCTTCCCTGCTGTGGTTCCACTGCCCCTGTCGGCTCAGTGTTATTTGTATAAGTAGAAAGATGAAATGAAGATACATAGCTGCTTCTCTAAATTCTTTGCTCAAAGAGGCACATATCCTTCTGCTCATATTCTATGGGCTAGAACTGACTCATCTCTTCATAGCTAATTCCAAAGCAGGTGGAGAAATGTGGACCAGCCAAGTGCCCAGGAAAGAGGGAAACAAACTCTAGTGACCAGCCAGCATCCCTGCCAGACAGACTATCTAGGTGAAGATTTGCAAGTGATTGGCCAATAAGCAACAGTGGGTTTGTATATTTCCTTTGGCCAACATAATGCTTGTAGAATTTAGAAATTGTAGCACATACCAAAAGACCAGGAGATTTCATATAAATATCTGGCCTTCTGGCTTCTCTTGGACAATTTGAGACTCTGGAAGTGTTTATTTCATATTCTTGCTTGCCACTCTTGTCTAGACTTGAGCGGCAGCTCTACCTTAGAGTGGGTATGCGTCTTGTTTTTTTTGTTTTTGTTTTTTTTTTGCCACAGTTCTGGCTCCTCCCTATCATTCCACTAGAAGACCAAGCATCAGGCACCACTTATCATCTTACATGGAGCCGGCTTCTATAAATCCTGTATGAGTCCAGGATTGGAAACCAGAGTACTGATTCACAGCTATGATATCAGCTATGATATCTCTCCTCTTTCTCTCTTTTCTTCCTCCTTTTCCTCCTCCTCCTCCTCCTCCTCCTCCTTCTTCTCTCTCCCTCTCTCTTTCTCTCTCTCTCTCCTTCTGTTTCTGTCTAGCTCTAGCTCTATGTCTCTCATTATACCAGAGAGGTTATAGAAGATTCTCATCTATAACTTAGATAGGTCTAAAAATTAATATTCTGGTTGGTTAGGAAAGGTTTTAGAGAGTTTAGAGAGTGCACATGCTATTGGGAGGAAGGAAGGAAGGGAGAAACAGGAGGGAGAGGAGAAGGAGGAAGGGAGAGAAGTGAAGGAAAGAGTGAAGGGAATGTATTCTATGCTTTTGAAAAACACTTCTAGGTCTATGCATAAAAACCTACCTGCACTCTGCATAAATATGTTTTAGAAACCTTATTCTATTCTATCTATGATTTGTAATTGGAAATGGGATCTTTATCCTCTAAAACCAGAGTGTAGGAATATAAATGTTTCTTTTTATGACAGTTGTTACCTGGACCAATTATATATATACAGGTGGGAAGTGGTAAAAGATAAGATACAGCAGTGAGCTGAGAGATAATCCTTCCCTTCTGACTGAAATGGTCGCGCACCAAGATCTATGCAGCCACTGCACCAGACCTGCACCATCTCATGGGTAGTGACGAGGCTCTTGTCCTACTTTGCAAAGAAGTGTTCGAGAAAACTCGAGTCCAGAAGTCACCTGGCAGGGGCTGACTTACTAAACTCACAGGGAGGAAGTCTCAGTAAAGCCATCTACATCATGACGCAGTTTGTGGTGGTGATTAAAAGAGCAAAACATCAGGAACTGGAGCCTTCAATTGCTTTTGATCCAGATAAGGCCAGAGCTGTGAAATGGAGGATGTATGTAGGGGAAGCTCTACCCCAGCTAAGGGGATCTGCTGTGAGTTAATCCCTGAGCCACCACAGGAAGGTAGCGGTGACTTCATAGTCTTATATCTGGTAGCAGGTTGCTGTTTTCTAAGCCCTGTTGTGAGAAACCCAGTGGTAGGTGGTCGGGCCTCGCTGCTGTACTCAAAGTATCTGAGGTTGTAAAAATGAAGACAGTGGTTTCCAGTCCTCACTGCAGATCAGAATCATGAGGGAAGTATTTAATACTACAGATTCCAAGGTTCCATCTCAGCCCTGTTGTATGAAAACAGCTCTGCCTTGCTGGCAGGCAGAGAAATTTGAATTTTTGTGAAGTGATTAGTACATGGCCAGCTTGGTACTACGGGTCTGACAATCCACACCTGAGAAGTGCTGGGTGATGTGACTTGCCTGAGGACAGGTAGCTAATAGCAGAGCCAGGTTCAAACCAAGCTGCGTCTTTTACTCCAGACTGAGTTCATTCTGGTGGAGCCACAATTAGACTGTTTGATAATGTTTGATAATAATCAAAGACCGTAAGAAAAGAAACTCAGATTTGTTGAGGACCTTCTGTCTAAAGCGCTATGCATGAGCTTTTATTTCTTCCTGTGCTAACACCACAGGGTGAGTAGTTTCCATTCCCTTTTTGTAGATCAAGATGCTGAGGCCAAGAGAAGTCCAGTGCCACCTTCTTGGCCCCACAGTTTTGTTGAATGGAAGAGTGGCATAGGATTCAAATCCAGCTTATCAGTAGGGTGACCCCATAGCAATGCCACACAAGTTATTTCTCTCGATGACTGCACTTTAAATCTTACGCTAAGTCATGTAAAGCATGTTTATTGATTTAAATTAATAATTATATTAGTAACCGAGAAAGAAAAATTAAACAGAAGAATTTCCATTTTATGCCTAAAGAGAACTATGCTTTTGATCTCCCAAACCCTAATCCAAGCACAGTCATCTGACACCCTGATTCTCAAAGTGTGGCTGGGTGTCAGCAGCACCCGGGGGAGCCTGAGAGGAATGCCGAGGATTATGTGCCATCCTACACCTGTTGACCCAGAATCTGCATTTAAACAACATTCCCACACGATTCCTAAACACATACAATTTGAGAAAGCTGCGCTACCCAGAAGCTGTTGGAAGCCAGATGCTTTGTGAAGAAATAAACAGGCTCATAGTCCCATCTCTGCCAGTGCTAATGTGTAAAGTGTTGGTTGACAGAGACTGGGGTTTAGCCCAGCCAATGGCTTGTAGGTAGAACTAGGGGTACCGATATAGAAAATAAAATGTTTGATTTGGTCGTATTTGCAGAGTTGTCAGTGTATTTACGTAACTTATGAAGTCAGGGGTAAAGAGGTAGACTTGGATCCGTTGAACTTAGAACATAAAAACGTACAGCAGAGTACTTCTTATGGGTGCGTGCGCATCCAGTGCTCTTTGCTCAGAAAGAGGTTTACTGTTGAAGTTCCGGTGGGAGAGTTTATAAACTAAATGTAAGAGACTTGTCAGATCCTCGAGTCTAATTTAAAGAAGTTTCTTACGCCCTGGCTATTATTTCTCTATTACTCAGATCCTTTTCCTGATAATGCTAAGGCAGACTATAAGGAACATTGAATAAAAAAGCCTGCTACCCATTGTTCGGTACAGTTGTTAGGATCATTGTTGTGTTCTGCAGTTATGCTAACAATAACTTAGTAGGTATAATTATTTTTTAAGCAATAATTTTTAGCTTGCTTTTATGAGGCATATGCCCAGAATGGGGCTTACAAATGAAGTTGAGCAGCAAAATCACCTTAGTAAGTGTTTTTTTTTTTTTTTTTTTTTGTATATACTTGTACTTTTTTGGTCTGAGTAAGAAAAATCTCCATTTCACCCAAAGCACGCGGGGTCTATTTCGGCATCAGCCTGATAATGAGGCAGTAATTGGTGTGTGAGCCGTTCATGCTCCCAGTTTTCTCACGGGGCATAATTTGTCTCTTATTTGTCAGGTTTGGTCCTGGGAAACAGCACTCCCATTCACGATGGTCAGAGCAAATGTACAAAAACATTATCATCGCTGGGATTAGCCGTCCACTATGGATTTATGTCAAGAATGTTAATGATTTGTTTATGAATAAGTGGGCCTGTCGCATGGTGAAACAGTAGCCGTAGAATTGCTGAATGGGCAGTTAGTTTACTTGCAGAGGATTCTCGGAGGAAATAAATACTCTTGCCAGGCTTTTTGCATCTCTTAAATTGCTACTGTGAATTGACTTGGGGATTTGAAATGGTGGCATTTACCTTACAAAATCCTGCGCTCCCTGTTGCTGATCTTATAACTCTAAATTGTCTTGATATCATACGGAGAAAAAATATCTTCTTAGGATTGAATCTGGTTTTTTTTTTTTTTTTTTTTGGTAAAAGATTGTGAGACAATAATGATTTCATTGAATCTCTCATTGAGCAATAGTCCCCCGCCAACGCCAGGGCATGAGTTCTTTTTTGAAGTGCGTGTCAATGTAAGGAAGACATGAATTTGCAGTAGATTTTAATTGGTAGGTAATTTCAAGTATTGCCAGGTAGAGTACTAGAAATGAATAATAAATTAAGATTATGTAATGATTCATATTCACATACTTAGATAGGCTGATGTCAAAATATATGTGTGTGTATGGGATGTGTGTGTGATGTGTGTGAACGTGTGTGTGTGTGTGTGTGTGTGTGTGTGTGGCTTGCAGTATAAAAGTGTGAGTGGCATTCAATGATGTGTATTCCAGCTACTTTATACACATACACCTTTTTGTAAATGATGATACTGGTGTTGACTTTCTCTTAAGAAGAAATTTAAAGTTAAATGTTATTCTATCTATGTAGAGAATATTAACTTCTTTTTGCTTTGGGATAGAATTAGTAGAGTCAAGTTTTTCTTGACTTACATTGAAAGGGTCTTAACAACTTAATGACCGAAGTAAGTTTATATCAAGTTCTAATTGTGACCTGAGAAATTTCATACCGTATATATGAATTAAAAGATGTTAACATCTAGGTTCATATATAATCAGAACAGTGTGTAATATTTGTTTAATAAAAGTGACATCTGCATTTACTAGCCAGAGAGCACCCTATTTACAGTAGTCGTGACCATTCTGTGGTTATAAAGTCATCTTAACAGTAGTCCTGACTATTCCGTGGTTATAAAGTCATGGAGTCAAACTTCAAATCAGGACCATTTGGGTCCAGGTCTTATGTTCTTTCTGTTGTCCAACATCACAGGATCAAAGCCTATGTGACCTCATCCCTCATGTCCCCCTCTTCCCTCTGTATTACAACCATGATTGCCCAGGTAAGTGGATGAATTTACTGAATCATATTGAAACAAATGGTGGGTTCAGATGGCCCTCCAGGGATCAGAGAACTCCTCGGCATAATGTGAAAATCTTGTGTTAATCTGTGCTCTTTGGGTTTTATCTGAGTTTTCAAGGGGTCTGGGCTCCCCCAAAGAGCATTTTTCCACAGGCCAAATTATTTCCACTCTAATCATATTGGAGTGATTGAACATGTGTTGTTTTCATCTTTTCTTTGTGTGTGTGTGTGTGTGTGTATAAATGTGATTCTGAGGCCAAGAAACTGATCTTGCTAAGTACTCATTAATAAGTTGCTCTCATTCCTCACTAGTCATACTTTATATAATTTTTACTCCACTCCTAACCAGCAGCTATGGGAATAAGCAACAGATATATAGACTTGACCTCTTCCGACCATTCTAAAATTCATCACCTTAGAAGGGACTGAATACAAGGCAACTGTGTATTGATTAGGGCTCCTCCAGAATTAAGAGAAGAAGAAGTATGGTTTGTCACATTTTCAACTTCATGGAATTCCATTTTAATACTGTAATGGACCACAATAAAGTCTGTTATCCTTAGGCAAGTGGTTGGATGTGGAATAGAGTTGTTAGCAGACAGGTTAAAATTAAATCCAAAGGGTATGTGTTGATCATCCACTGTGAACAAGCAATTATTCCCCATGCGTGGGGAGGAGAAGATGGATGAGGTCTGGGTAGGTTGCTCAAGGAGCTGAGTATGTCCCGCCATGTGCAGACTGTGATTCACCTGTGTGCGTGGTTCCTTCTTATTCTGCTGTTCTCATTTCCATCCCTTCAATGTTAACCCATGATACATTTCAAGGCAAGAGCACTTTACTAGAAATGCTAAATTATACAGTGAACATTTCAAGGTAAGAACCCTTTACTAGAAATGCTAAATTACAGCAGTATAACATACCATCTATGGCACAGAATGACTATGTAGTTAGATTATTTATTTTTCTTATATTCATGTACCTTGGTTTTAGGATTTCCTTTCCCCATCCCCTCCACAGATGTGATTATAATAAGATTGATTTTGCAGAGAGCTAAAAACCCATCCCTTTAGCTTGTAGCCTTGCCTCTGTATCAGGAGTTTTTCACCTGGCTCTATTAACCTCAAGGTCTGTCACCCTCAAGGACACTGGCTCTCAAGCACTGGTGTTCATTAGAATCACTGGGCGCTTTTATTAAAAATGTAGATGCCTTTCTCTAACACAGGAAACTTATATTATAACCAGCAACCCTAAGGATTCTGATGCAGACGAGGCTACGTACATGGATTTTATAGAGGAATGGCCACAGACCCCTGAAACTGTTTTCTAAATTTGGCTTCTGCTCATTTTTCTGGAGACGGAACCCATTGTTTTGTTTAGATTCTCAAAGGGCTCTGAAATCCAAAAAGTTTATGAGCTATGATAATTATAACCATATACTTATTACCTTTTGAGCTCAGGAGGTAAATGGATTGAATTCACAGGCAGGGTGATGAAATTGCATTTTAACTGGACCGCTGTTAAACTAAAAGCTAAGTATACATTTGGAATACCATTTTATGTACTTTGTCAATAGCACTTACAAGGTAGTAATGGTTGATGACCAGTTGGCATTTGCAGGAAGATTAAGTTGATGTTATAGATGCAGAAGTACCTTATGTATACCTTACCTGAGCTGGGTGTGGTGGAATGTGTGGATACCTTGTGTTCTTCTGGTAGCATAGGCAACTTGAAAACTCTTTCAGACAATTCACTATCCCATCCCAATACCCCTCGAAGATTTCGCTCATGCCAGAATGGCATCTGCCATTCATTTGCATAGGAATAGAATGGTAAGAAGGCATTAAAAACTCAGGGCAGACATGGTACTAGTATAGATGGAAGTAGTTGACTTGAATTCCAAGAACAATTTGATGTTGTGGTTCAAAGAGACAAGTGAATACAAGCCAGCTCAATGCCTGTCCCGATGAGTGGCTTGGTCAGGTCTCTAAAACTTCTTGGTTATGAGGGCTCTTTGCAGACTAGCGATAAGTACCTCATATTCTTCCGACATGTTTTCTATGCACACAGTCAAATTAATAGGTAGTTTTTCTTTAGGGATGAGATGCACTTTTCTCTTTTAAAAATATTTAAAAATTATTCCCTGAATTTGTCAGGGTGCTCTTTGCAAGTGAAGACACAAATACTTTAAGTACTAGCTTCACTTCTGTGTTTTTTCACGTAATAACAGGTGGCAGAGAGGGAAACACAGGTCTAAAAATACTGTGGGAACTGCAGAAACGTGGCTTTGGCTGGTTAAGACAGGAAATATTCTTTATCTTCAGAGTCAGAAAAAAAATGCCATTGAAACAAAAGTCAATATGATTTATCATTATGAAAATGAAAACTACAATGAGATACCTACCACTTCACACCCATTAGGATGGCTACTGTCAAAAACCAAAACAACAACAATAAAATCCCAAACAGAAACTAACAGGTGTTGGAGGGGATGTGGAGAAATTGGAACCCTTATGCATGGTTGGTGGGAATGTAAATATATAACCACTGTGGAAAACAGTATGGCGGTTCCGCAAAAAATTAAAAATAGAATTACTAGTATTCAGTAATTCCTCTTCTGTATATTTCAAAAGAATTAAAAGTAGTCTCGAAGAGATATTTGTGCACCCATTTTTATTGTTGCATTATTCACAATAGCTAAAACATGGAAGCAACCCTAGTACCCATTGATGGATGGATGGATGGATGGATGAATGGGTGGGTGGATGGATGGATCAATAAACAAAATGTGGCATATGTATGGAATGTTATTCATCTTTAAAAAGGATGGAAATTCTGACACATGTTACAACATGGGCCTTGAGGACATTATGCCTAAGTGAAGCATCAGTCACCAAAAGACAAATACTGATGATTCCACTTGCATAAGGGACTTAGAATAGCCAAAATCATAGAGACGGAAAGTAGAATGGAGGTTGCTAGAGACTGGGGAAGGGGTAATTGAGAAGTTACTGTTTAATGGGTACCGAGTTTCAGTTTTGCAAGATGAAAAGGGTTCTGGAGATGGATGGTGGTGAAGGTTGCACAACAACACGAATATACTTAATACCACTGAACTTTATACTTAAAAATGGTTAAGATGGTAAATTTTACGTTATGTGTGTTTTCCCACAATGAAAAAAAATATATGATTTAAAGGTGTTTTTACACAATTTGGAAAAAAATTTTTTTTTCTTAGTTCCCTGTGTCTTGTGGGCCAGAGACTCCTTTAAAAAGAGAATGCAGAATGCAGAGATTCAGGTCAGGCTGGGGGCTGCCAATGAAGAGGCCTCAGTGAACATTCAACATGCAGAAATGGTTACTGCATTTATTGAGCAAATAAATGAACAACATCCATACAGGGTGTTGGCCAAAGTGTGGATGAAATGTGGATGGGGTTGAACTGAAAACTGGATCATTTCTTCTTCTCTGTGAACATGATACTTCTCCCAGGCCTTCTTGTCCAAATAATTGTAATACTCTTAGTTTTCTGGGTTTTTTTTTTTCATTTTTCATTTTTGGACAACAGTGGCATTTTCCTAGAAAGAGATTTCATGGTATAGAAAGATAACGTAAAAGAAAGCAAAACGCGTGAAGGTTCTACTGTTAATTCTTTGGCATCTATTCTACAGTCTGTTTTTATACATACATATATAGGCACACACATTCACTTATAAAGGAGGAATCAGGTGATGAATTCTGCTTTGCGACCTGCTCGTTTGGGTGAATACATTGAATTGAATAAATTTCATGATAATATGATTGGTTCTTGGTTTGTATTTTTAAGGGCTGGTAAGAAATTTGAGAGATTGTTAGAGGTTACAGTGCACATTATATCATTCTAATGGTGGGAAGGCAAATTAAGTCCTGGGAAAGAAGCAATGTGGCTGAAGTGCAAGGAGATAGGGGCACTAGACAGACACAGCAGAGCGTGAGCCTTTTGGAAGGTGTTGGAGCTCAAGCTGGTAGCACAGGCAGAGGCCGCTGCTAAACGTGGGAAGTTTGGGGGCAGGAGACCTAGCAGAGGCCTTGTATTCTTCTTGGATGCTGAACCTTGTCAGAGACTCCGGTTCGGAATCGTTTATTCACTTGACAAGCAGGCCCTGGGTGCCTACCATGTGGTAAGCAGTGTGCTATCTCTGGTCTTATTGGGTTGGAAAGATCTTTTTCTTTTCCCAGAGGAGCTGCTGGTATAGTGGGGGAGGCAGATAGAGTCACTCACAATTATGCTGCAGGGGAATATATGATATATGGAGATTTGGACTAGCTTCTCAACAGCTAGCAAAAGAGGTATGGGCCTCAGACAGGGGAGAGTTTCTTTATAGCATCTGTATGGTACAGGGCCCATACTGATGTTGATTCAGCCATCTACTATTTTCTTAGAACAGTGCCTTTTTGGTGAAAAAAAAGAGAAAAACACTTTGGGTTACACTTTCCCAAAACAACTTTTTGTATATATTCACTTAATTATTTGGCCTCTGTAAAGAGGGGAGGTGCAGGCAGTTGTGCTTACCTGAGGAGGAATTATAGTAACTTCATTGCTGGCCATGGCCTTCCTTCCTGCTGGACGAGTTGGGGGAGTGAAGCTGCAGAGTTACTACTTAGCTAAATAGCTTCACAAATGAATCAAATTCCCTTCTCCAAGTTCTCCCTAGTAGAATCCTTGTCTCGTGCTAGAATGAGGAGAAGTGGGCCTGAGTTTCAAGTTGACCTTCTAAAAGTGCTGATAATAGTACAATTCTTTTAAAATTGTGTGTGTGTGTGTGTGTGTGTGTGTGTGTGTGTAGCATATGGGGGAACATTTTGCTATTTGGTATCAAAAGTAAGTTTGTTTGATACATGATATATGTTTCATCATACACAGAATCTCTAACTTGCAGGATACTGAAATATCGCTGGAATACTCTTAGAATTGATTGGCTTTGATGAAAAATATGCTTATATATTTATATTTTCTTATTTTTAATTAGGAGTTTCCCATTCATCTTAAAAAGATATCTTCTGTGGGACATTACACCACTTTCTTAAAATTCAGTCATGGAATTAGTTTATAGATTTCATAAATCCCCAAATTTCCTGATTAAGGAAGCTTACCCTCATTTAACCTTTCTAATCTGTGTGCTTGTTATTTGAAAAATTTAATTTTGTTCTTTTTCTGTTAGGCAACCTCAAAAATGCATATTTACTAAAAGTCTGGTATGTTCCAGGCACTGTTCTAGATACTAGAACAGTGGTTCCAATACAATTGTGATGGAGAGCCCTGCTCTCCAGGGCTGATAGTGCCATGTTGGGAGACATAATATAAACATAACAACAAAAATTGAAAATGTAATGTAGCATAATAATCTAAGGTAATTTAGTGTTATCTAACAACAGGTAGTGCTAGTACTGTGTAGAAGAAAATAGTGAGATGGCGTGATACTTTGTGGGCTGCTGCTTTAGCTCAGGAAGAGAAGCAGGGCCTCTGTGAGACGGTGCCCTTTGAAACTTGAAAAATGGAAAGGTGGTTGTCTGATGCCTATTTAGAGGTGGCACATTGCAGGCAGAAGGCACAGTCCTGGCAATGGCGTTAGATTTGGAGAAAGCTTGGTCAGAGTGTCTAGGACATGGTGAGGGAACAGGACAGAAGAGGAAAATGAGGTTGGAAAAGTAGTCAGGAGTTAGACCTTATCCTCCATGGCAAGAAGTTTGGAAATATATACCATGAGTGATGGGGAACTGGTGCGGGTGTTCTCCAGAGAGTGGACGTGTGATCTGTTCACTCAGAACGATCACTGTCTGACTGTTGTTTTGGAGGATGGACTGGAGCAAACAAAATTGGAGGCAGGGAAGCCAGTTATGAGGCTGTTGCACTAAGTCTAGAGGACAGATGATGCTTCCTCAGGGGAGATGGTGAGCAATGGTTGCATTTGGGATCTATGTTGAATATAGATCCAACAGAATTATCAATAGCTAGGGAGTGGACCTTTAGAGAAAGAGAGAAAAATCAAGAGTGTTTGCTAGGATTTTTGCTTACACAAACAGGTGAATGGTGGTTCCATTCACTGAGATGGGAAGGGTGCCAGGGAGGAGATGGTGGCATATTTTTGGAGAAAGAACTGTGTATTCTGTTTTGGCCATATTAATTTTGAGGTACTGATTCAGACACCAAATTAAAGATACTGAGAAGGCAAGTGTGTCTACAAATCTAGGTCACAGGGGAGAGGTTTTGTCTAGGCATACGAGTTGTTGGAATATAGCTGAGATTTAAAACCATAGAGATTACCCAGGAGAGAGTGTGGGCAGAGAGGCGGTCTGAAGAGCACTGCACTAGATCTTGAAATGTTGTGCTACCATATCAACTGCTGCTGAGGACAGATGTTGAGAGTAGATTATTGCCTTACACTTTGTGAATGTTTGAAAGCTATTTATGTTGCATATATAAATCCCTAATAAATTATGAAATCTTCATGCAATAAGCTCATATGTTTTACTTTGTATCTTCCTAGTACAATGGTTAGGATACTAAATTTGGGGAGGATTTGTGCATATAGTTTTCCAGAAATATTTGTTTGAAAAGCTGAGATGGCTTTCTCAGTGTGCCAATATTTTATAGACTTCTGTTACTCTAAACCTGAAAGCCATCAGAATTTTTATTTGTAATTGTTTGGATTTGCACCAAAGACTCAGAAAATTTCATTTCAGTTGTTCTGTGCTACCACCACTTTATAATCTTGGATTTTGAGCCATAATACTAGATGTTGAATTGATTTTTTTTCAGAGTTGTCTTTTTGTTTTTAATAAAAGAATGAAATGCATTTGAAATGGTTGTAAAACAGTCATAAAAGGAAAAATGATGATTGAATAAATAGCAACATTCCATTGTTGGAAAAATTACAAAGAAAATGTACAGCTTAGGCAAAGGATTGGTATCCTCATCCCTCCACTCTGTGATTCTCAGAAATAAAAGCAGATGAAGTATATTAGTTGTCCTCTGTTATGGTAAGAGATTTTTATCTTATCGTGGTACCAGGTTGTAATTGTTCACCATCCACCATGATATGTTTTAATACTAAGTGTTCATTGTTTCTATAATTTTAATTATGTTATATTTGACATGTATAATAGCAAATTTTGTTTTGTTGGTGCTATAAAAAGAGAAATATGTGATTTATATTATACAATTACATAAGCTAGGTAAAGTATAACCCTAATTACTGTTAAGTGGTGCCACATTCTTATAATGAATCTTTTCTTGTCAAGTTTGTTGGAGTCAGATTAGTATATTAATGCCTAATGATTTTTCACTATATAGTGAATGTAATTTCCAGAGGGCTTTAAAATAAAAAATCATGTCCAAAAAGCTTTTTTTTTTTTTTACCATAGTAATTTTATTATAAAATTTTCTGCAAAGTTTCCATGTACCATTGAAGGCTACTAGTTTTGATTTATATCAAGTAAATCAACATTATTATTTATACAATTCAAATTCTTGTGTGTCTTTTTTTCTAGTTCATTCCTCAATTTCTGAAAGTGGTTGATTAGTGTCTCATTATTTTATTTGTCTATCACTTTCCTTTGCATTCTACTGTATTTTGTGTTATATCTTTTGTTTATATATTATTTGACATGCAAAGATACATGATCATTACAGTTTAATTGACAATTGTGGTCTTTGTCAATATACAGTAATAAGCGTTTTTATGTTGTATTCTACAATTAATACTGTCTCACCTTTCGTCTATTTGTTCATTCTTTTATTTTTAACTCACTTATATAATAGCATATCAATGTTACTCCCTGTAATGTTCTTCCTTTCCCTTCTCCTCTCCCTCCTTCCCTTCTTTCTTTTTAGAACCATACGCATTTATTAGGGCACATTTTCTGTGGATCAGGAGTCCAGGCACAACTTAGCTGGGTGCTCTGGTTAGGATCCCATGAGATTGTAATTAAAGGGGCTGGCTGGGCTGTGTTCTCATTTGGAGGCCTACGTAGTGAGGGGTCTGCTTCGTAGCTAATGTGGTTGTTGGCAGCATTCAGTTCCTTGCATGCTGACCAACTCAGGGCTCGGTTTCTTCATGGTTATTGGCTGAGAGAAGCCTCCAGCCAAAATACATCCTTCCTACCCTCACAAAAACTTTGTGAGCTAGGAATTCCATTATATGGATAAAGGAAGTGAAACTCAAAGCATAAATGTGACTTGCACAGATTAAGTAATTAATAATGGTGGGGTTGGGGTTTTAAATCAGGACTGTCTGACCTTGAAGCTTGTTCTCCATTGTCTCTGCAGGCAGTTTTATAAGCAATATGACATTAAGTTATATATAGCCCTATCTGAGAAACTTTAACCAGGTAATTTGACCCATGTAGATTTATTGTTACCACTGATGTATTTATAACTATTTCAGTTATCTTATTTTGAGCTTTATTTTTTACATGCTTTTTTATACTGCATGTTTTAATTAATTATTTTAAATTTTGTTTTGTCCAGTAATTTCAAAAGTACAGATAATTTTTTATCTTTGAAGGTTTAGATCTGTGGGTTGTCTTTGAAGAATGTTTTAGAAAAGTTTAACCTGTATTTCTTTTCTTACGAAAGTTAAAAATGATATTGTATGTTCTTACTCCCTCTAAGTATAAGATGGAATTCAACAAACTTCTGTTTTTCTTTTCCCCCTCTACTTTCTAGTATTTGAAAATATAACCTAATGGGTTTATACCTAGGCTGTTGTGATCGAATTCTTGTTCTTGCATTATACATCTTCACTTTCAAGAAATAGTTTTGACTTTTACTTTTAGTGTTGTGTATGTGTGTGTGTGTGTATGTATGCACACACACACACACACACACACACACAAACATGAGGTCTGGCAATAAAGTTCACAAACTTGCCACCATGTGCTTACATTGGCAGCACTGTACAAACAGTTTGGTAAGGTTTCATAACCTTGGTATATCAGTGTCTCATAGCTGTGTTTGTGTCGACGTGTGCTGGTGTCGTGCTGAGTAGCGTTCATTATTGATATTGCATGCCATCGCTTGAATTGTCTGAGCTTGAATTAGAGCAATGAACAAACATTAAATTTCTTGTTAAACTTGGCAAGAGTGGAAGTGAAATCAGGGACATGGTTAGTCCAAGTTTATGGGGATAATGCCCATGAAGAAAATGGCAGTGTACAAATGGATTAAACGTTTTTCAGAGGGGAGAGAACACGTCACTGATAAAGAGAGGTCAGGGTGGCCAGTAATGAGCAGAACTGATGAAAACATTGCAAAAATTCATCGAATTGTGCATCAAAATCATCAGCTGACTGGGAGAAGCGTAGCAACCAAGTAAACATCAACAGAGAAGCAGGAAAATCTTAACTGAAAATCTTGGCATGAGAAAGGTGTGTGCAAAAATGATTCCCAAGGATCTCACCGAGGAACAAAAGCAATGGAGAGTTGAAGTTTTCAAAGACCTTTGGAGAGGCAAGATGATGTGTTGGGTCATGTTATCACTGGTGATGAAACATGGGTGTACCAATATGACTTGAAACAAAGCGTCAAAGTGCCCAATGGAAGTCAGCCAATTCTCCACGGCCAAAAATGTGCCGTCAGTCCAAATCAAGAATCAAAACGATGTTGCTAACCTTTCTTGATATCAGAGGGATTATTCATTATGAATTTGTACCAACTGGACAATCAGTTAACCAAGTTTACTATTTGGAAGTGCTGAAAAGCCTGCATGAAAAGGATGAAAATGTTCATGGCTCTTGCTTCATGACCGTGCACCAGCTCACACGGCACTGTCTGTGAGGGAGTTTTTAGCCAGTAAACAAATAACTGTATTGGAACACACTCCCTACTGCTCCCTACTCCCCTGATCTGGCCCCCAATGACTTCTTTCTTTACCTGAAGATAAAGGCAATATTGAAAGAAGACATTTTGATGACATTCAGGACATCAAGGGTAATACGACGACAGCTCTGATGGCCATTCCAGAAAAAGAGTTCCAGAATTGCTTTGAAGGGTGAATTAGACGCTGGCATCAGTGCATAGCTTCCCAAGGGGAGTACTTCGAAGGTGACTATAGTGATATTCAGCAATGAGGTATGTAGGTAGCACTTTTTCTAGGATGAGTTCATGAACTTACTTGTCTGACCTCGTATATATGAGGTCATATATAACATCTCTTAAAATAAGATAACATCTCTTAAAATGTGTATACATTTTTTTGGCATCCCTGGTATGCCAATACCAGGGTGGGTTGTCAAAAAATGTATACACACTTTAAGAAAGGAAAAAACTGTATTAAAGTTGTAATACTCAATATATACTGATAACAAAAGATGAATACAAAATACAAGTCGTGTGTATACATTTTTTTGGCACTCCCAATATGTGTGTGTGTTTGTGTGTCTGTGTGTGTATGTGTGTGTATATATGTATATGTGTATATATATATATACATATACACATATACACGCATATATGTGTGTGTGTGTGTGTGTGTGTATATATATATATATATATATATATATATATATGATAAACCAAAGAACCATAAAAATAGGATACTACTGGGGAAGGAGGAACACGTAGAGGGGCCAGGGATAGAAACTAGAATTTTCTAAATATAAAAAAAAAATGGTGGAACCATATAAATATTTTTACATAATTATAGATAAAATTAAAGCAAAGTAAAATATACAATCTCTAAAAACTGAAAGGAAAATTTAAGCAATGAAGGTAACTTTGTATCAAGTTGGTGATTTAGCCTCAGATAGAACAATTAGTACAAATGACTTTAAAGCACATTTATCTGACTGTCCATCACTAATGAGATATAACCTAAAAACAACAAAAAACCCTGAATCTGCACAGATCTCTTAAAATATTTTTAATAATCATTTGCATACTGATCTTTTTATAGTAATGATATTGGCATTGTTATTCTGAGCCTATTCATGTATATATGTATGCATGTGGGTGTATAGTATTAATATGTACATACGAGGTGTAATCAAACAGTATAGTGAATGTTTAAATAAAAATAAATTATTACAGTAAGGGACACATTGCCATTAATCCCCCTCAAAATGTTCCCCCTTGCTTCAAATACACTTATCCCATCGTTCTTGCCATTTTCTGAAGTCCTCTTTCGTGAGTGTCTTTAGTTGTGCTGTCATGGCTGCCTCAATGTCTTGAATCATTTTGACTTTGGGGAAGAGCCAGAAGTCACACGGTGCCAGATTCAGTGAATAAGGTGGATGAGGACACACCGTAATGTTTTTATTTGACAGAAATTGCCGTATACCAGAAGTGACGTGTGACACAGAGTGTTGTCATGATGGAGGATGATTTATGGCATACTTTAAAATACACCTTCTCTCAATTGTAGCTGACACCTGACTGACTGCACTGAACAAGTTGAAACTTGTCACACACTGTTACTAAGATTTGATGCATGGCTTCCTGTATTGAAGATCCCTGCCTTTCCATTGGATGGCACTCAGCAGCAGCATTCACTGTATTTTTTTTTACCACAATGGAAAGGTTCCATGTCACACATCGCTTCTGGTATATGGCAATTTCTGTCAAATAAAAACATTACAATGTGTCCTCATCCACCTTATTCACCAGATCTGGCACTGTGTGACTTCTGGCTCTTCCCCAAAGTCAGAATGGTTCAGAACATAGGGACAGTCATGGCATTACAATTAAAGACACTCACGAAGAGGACTTTCAGAACTGCTTCAGAAAGCTGGAAGAACGATGGGATAAGTGTGTTTGAAGTGAGGGGAAGTATTTTGAGGGGGATTAATGGCAATTTGTCTTTTACTGTAATAATTTTTTTTAATATAAATATTCACTGTATATTTTGGTCATACCTCATATGCATATTGTATATTTATAAATAATCATTGTTTTATTCTAATATATTTGATTGTACAATATCCTTTTCTCTATTACTCATTTACCCTGTGTGTTCAGATACTCATACTCACATTTACTAACAGATGTATAGTAGGATATGTATTATATTCTATTATAGGCATTCTGTGTACATTGTAAATAAAACAAATTAATAATTAAAATAATGTCACTAAGAAACCAAGATTTTACTAAATATTCATTTTAAGAATTAAATATAAATCCTGCAATTCTAAATTTGAATTTGAAATATTTCTGTATTTAATGTAATGCAATTGTCATTTCATTTCAATTCATATTCTCCTTAGTTTTTAAATTCTCTGTTTCTTAGAAGTGATGTCATCTTATATACTATTGAATTTGCAAAGTGGTTTTCTAAAATTTTCTTCATTTCTACCATAAAC
This sequence comes from Rhinolophus ferrumequinum, assembly GCF_004115265.2. Taxonomy (NCBI): domain Eukaryota; kingdom Metazoa; phylum Chordata; class Mammalia; order Chiroptera; family Rhinolophidae; genus Rhinolophus; species Rhinolophus ferrumequinum. The sequence continues at coordinate 8,665,009 of NC_046291.1, forward strand.
AATATGTGGAAGCCTGCCTCTTCATCTAAGTGTTTAGAATGACATTATCTTGTTCTTGGATATTTTTCAAAGACTCTGTGTTGATTTCTTCTTTCTTTCTTTAAATAGAAATGCCCAAGTTCATAAAAATTGAGCCAGTAATAAATCTTAGGTCTTCTGCTACTTTAATCCAATTGCTTAGCTTTTTTATGTGTCATTTTTTCATTCTTCTGATCTTGAGATTAACTAGCCATTTTGAAATTGTTTTTCAAAAACTCAGAAACTTCAATAGACTCTTGGAATAGCTGTGGGTTTGCTCTAAGCCCAGAACAACAAATTAAATTTAATTCCCTCCTAGAATTTTCATTAGGTTTTCTGGACCATCGCTCGGTGGCAAGGGACTGGGGATTATTCTTTTTATGCATGCAGGTAATAAGTCCTCTTTGACAGTGCCTTTCCATTCCGCAACTGCCGTACTTCTTCACAAAATCGCTCACCCTCTTGGGAAGCCATTTTGAAAATAATATATGGCTTCCTTTTCATTTTGTGAAACCAATGTTTAATTTGGCTGGGAGAAAATTGTCTTGACATCAGTTTTACTTGTTTTTATTTCTGTAAAATCTACTCCAAAAGGTCATTTTCCGATAAGGATACAATATAATTTTATTAAGTGCATACTATTTATTACATGTTCATTACACACACACACACACACACACACACACACACACACACACACTTAGTCACTTACACATAACATGCCAAATAACAAAACATAGCCCTTTTCTGTAATACCTTAGAGATTTAACTCACAAGAGTTTCAACTTGTGTTTTCTTGGGATCTGTGTGGTAGATCCCAATGGCTGCAAATGAGTTGCTACTTCTCCCATTGGGAGATGGAGTGTAATTCTACTCCCTTTGAATCTGGGTTGGCTTTTGTAATTTGACCAACAGGATGTGGCAGAAGTGACTTTATGAGACTTGTGAGATTGGGTCAGATGTCTTGCAGCAGCAGCATCTGCCCAGGCATTTTGAAACATGCTCTCTGGGAGCTCTGAGTCACCAGGTAAGAAGACTGACTCTGCGTCCTTCCTGGAGAAGCCATGTGCAAGGGTTCTAGCTAAAAGTCCCACTTGATTCCAGCCCTCTAGCTTTCTCTGCCAGGGCTTCAGACAGGAATGAAGCCATCTCCACCAGCCTGTCCATCAGCTGAATGTTACTGAATCATCCTAGTCTGCATTTTCTAGAAGAAAACAATCACCCAGCTGAACCCTGCCCAAATGCTTGATTAACTAAATTGTGAAATTTAGAAAAAAAAAAAAAACAAAAAAAAAAACAAAAAAAACAAGGATGTTGTTTTAAGCCACTAAATTTTGGAGTAATTTGTTATGCAGTCAGTGTAACCAGAATAGGATATGTACACAAATCTCTTAAATGCAGTTTGAATATGGTGAGTACATGGCATTTTAATGAAGCAGCATGGAGTGAGGAGCTAGACGATGTAGGTCTGAGGTCCAGTTTTGTTCCTAATAATCTGTGTGGCTGTGAGCAAATTACCTGACTTCTTTGAATTTTATTATTTTTTTTTAGATTGAAAACAAGAAAATTGAACTAAATAACAACAAAAACCAGGACAAAAGTAATAAATCTCAGTGTAATAAAAGCAAATACTTACTGAATGCAATTGTGCAAGGCACTGAACTGTAACCGTTTTAATGCATTGTCAAATGTAATCTCCATACCAACCTGTAAATTCTCAATATCATTATTATTATTATTATTATTATTATTATTACTAATACCAGTTTACAGATGGGAAAATGGGTTTAGAGAAATGAGAAACCTACTCATAGATGTTCTGTAGAATATTTTTTTAACCTCCAGTTTCTATATTCTATTTTTAAGATTTTTCAAATTATTGCTTGTGAGTTAGTTTCCTATCTGTGATAGTTCAGGAATATTTTTTATTGTACAAAAAGAAAGTTCATAGTCATAAAGTAGTACAAAATCAGTCATGTAAAGAGACTGCAAGAGTATTCAGTGCCATTTATCCTGAATTAATATATTGGGATGATAGAAAGAACCAGGAAAGTGAAAAGGTTCTTCTTTTGGCCTTTACTCAATGTCGTAAGGAAGTCACACTAGAAACGGAAACCCTTATACATGGATATGTACTTCGTGCAGCAGTTGACACATAGGCCATGAAAGTGGATCTTGGCTGAAAGAATATAAAAGGTACACCAAGGACGAGGGGTGAAATGTTGTATGTAGAAAAAGTACTATGTCTTCATCTTAAGTTGAAAATAAATTTCTCTATTTGTAGTATTTTTTTCTGTTTGGTATTTTTATGTCCTCTATTTTCTTCTAATAATTTTTTCTTTTTATTTATACTTATATCTATAAAGAGTGTGTGTCATGCTCATTGAAGGAAAAAAGGAAGGAAGGGAGAAAGGAAAGAAAGACGGAAGGAAGGAAAAGAGGGAGGAAATAAATTAGGAAAACCACTAATATTCCTTGGATAACTTTAGTTTGTCAGGCATTCTGCTAGGTGCTAGCGCTTGCTATTAGCCTAGCACATATGCTATATGCAGGTTTAAAATTGAAAACATTTAACATTTCAATTTTTGAGATTGATTGGGCTTTCCTAAGCCACATAGCTAGTCAAAGGTGGGACTGGATTTTGAATCCATCCTCTAAATCCCTGTTTCTGATAACACAGTATACTTGACTTTCTCTCATAAGCCTGCTCTTTAGTTGATGAGATTTATTTTACTTACATTTGACTTTCCAGTTCTTTAAAAAATCTTAATCCAATTTGAGGGTACCGATTCACATATTGCATAGCATTTCCTGGTGCTCTGAACCTTCATTCAGTTGAAGTATTGAAGTAAGCTTAGGAATGAACTTGCTGAGTGGATTGAAAAATACCCCTAAAGCCTGTTAGGCCTTGGTTGCAGGGTGTGGATTAACTTTGTTGAACTCACATTTATTTGTAGTGAAGATCTCTTTGAGGCACTGATGGATGTATCATTTCATGTGATTTAGTGCAGATTGCTTTCTGTGTGGAGCTGGGCTCTGCACCGTGGGAGAGCAACCTGGTTATATAAGAATTTCTTTCCCTTCTCTTGAGAGAGGATGTTCTCATCTTTGGAAGCACCCTCTTCTGAGAGCACTAGGACACATGGCTGAGTTGCTGGCTACCTTCATTTGATACCTGTGAACAGTTTCCTCTAGCCCAATTTCTCGAATGGGGCAGTTTTGCCCTCCTCCCAGGAGATATTTGGCAATGTCTGGAGACAACTGGGAGATGCAAATATTATCTACTGGCTAGAGGCCAGGCCAGCTGCTAAACACCTAACTCCAGGACAGCTCCACAAAAAAGAATTATGGGGCCCAAACAGCAATAGTGAAACTTTTTGTTGTTGTTATTGTGACCTTGAGCCATTTTAGACATTTTCCCCCAATAACCCCTTTCTCAGTGAATTTAATATATTATAATATATAATGGTTTATGTAATGTGTTACATCTGTGCTTTATACATAAAAAGATTTAAGACTTTTTTTCAGCCACCAAAACCCTTTCTTGTCCCCTTGGGGACAAGATGGCGCCCCACAGAGAGTGCCTGTCCTAGTGGACCATCTTGGGAAGGGAGAGGCTTGTAAAGAACCCAATTCACAATAAATCCTTGCATGAGACAGAACACCCCCCCAAAAAAGCAAGAAGAGCCGACAAGCCTAGGAAATTAATGGGAAAGCTTAGAAACACAATGTCAGCTCGGTGCAGTATCATCAACTATGGGTTGTAGACAGGTGGATTAAAAAAATTTCTCACATTCTCCTTCTCCTGCCTCTCAGCAGACAAAAATGCTCCCCAAATTCTGCCTTCCCCCAAACAATCTACAGGACAATTTTCAGATCCTTTGTCTACGCGCCCATCTTCCTTGTAGATAGTCAATGAGTGAGTGGCTCTGTTTTTGTTGGTTCATTTAAACTGTACTTAGTGACATCTGTGAAATGGCTGGCGGTGTGCCCCTGGGGCAGAAGACATGGAGCTGCCCCTCCTGCAGCCTGTCGTGGAGCCCAGTGCTGGTTCAACTCTATTTATTTGCATAACACAATCAATAGCATTTCGATACCTATGCCACCTTCACAATATTTATGTAACTGTGGGCTTACTGAAATAGTTACTCTCTATTATCATTAAATTGACACACCTTATGAGGTAATAAGTTTATTTAAAAAGAAATATGTATGTCACTACCTTGCATGGGAAACCAATATCACTTGCCGTAAATACAAGGAAACAATTAAAATAAAGTGAGAAAAAGTACACGAGACATTGTTTTCTGAAAGCTCTGAGAGTGGAGCCAGTACCCTTTGGGCTAAGAAGGAATATTAGCATGGAATAAAATTGTTCAAGATATACTGAGACTTTCTCCTGCTATTCTCTGAAAGCGTATTGAAGTGGGTATATTTGGGGTGGGGTCTCCCAGGCTTCTCCTTGATATTCCTGTTTGAGGATCATGGCTGCTCCCTGACTGGACTTCCCCAAGAGAAGTTTGCGATTCTGCTTTGGCAAAGTTTCATTGACTAGTAGAACTCATTCTGTTTTAGTGCATATTTCAATATAAATGTAAACATTTCACTCAAAAAAAAAAATCATGCGGTGTTTAAATACTCTGCACTACTACAATTACCTCACGTACCCCGGAGGCCTCTCTCACGTTTTGGAAACACTTGTCAGGCTAAGCCCAGTTCACTTTGTGCCCCTCCCAGTTCGGCCCCTTGACTGTCGGCCCCATGGGGTATCATCAAGAGTCAACCACAAACACTTGAGCTTCCTTATTTCCCTTTGTGATCCTGGTGCCAATTACTGGTTATCTGTCACTTGCAGGGTGGAATGAAGATGTGTCCTTATTGACCATGCTTGGCCCCAGGTAGTCCATAGGTCGCATTGGTGAGAATCAGGGTTGGATGCAGCTCCATGGGCGCACACCTGGTGAGCAGGGCTGTGGGTGGATATCAGCCTCCACCTGCCATTGGCTGAGGGGCATTCTTGGGCGAGGACAACCTACTCAACCACCCCCTGTTGCTCTGTGTAGAAAGCTACTCTGCATAAAGGAGATGTTGGTGGATGGGAAAGGACTTTTGCAGGTTCTTGTGATTCAGGACTAAGCAGAGAAGCTCAGTTTTTTTTCAGGTATGCCTTTGATGTATTCTCGTCATTCTGAGGAGCAGTTACCAGCAACTGTCATTGAGATAAACTTCATATAGAAGGAAAATAGACTTTCCATAAATGTTTCAAAGTATGCTTACTAAAGACTGAGGAGATTTAAGGAGCATTTATTTCATATAATCGCCTCTTGTTATAGGATAAGGAGAAAAATCAAATGATTTCTTTAACAGAACAGTGTTTTGAGTTGTGCCGCCTCCCTTCCTTCCCTTCCTTCCCTTCCTTCCCTTCCTTCCTTTATTCCTTCCTCTCCCCTCATCCCTCCCCAACTTTCCCTCTTCTTCCCTCTCTTTCCCTTCTTTTTCCTTTCGAGAAGTAAGTGCACCCCAAAGTCTCCAGTCATGCGGATGTTTTCCTAATGGGTCAGGCACTGGTAGCCCATAGCTGACAACCAGGAAAAGAATGGAAGCTGTTCATAGAAAGTTAAAGCAGGTACGGTTCAAAGTCAACTCTTACTGTTTCTGTTTTATGGATGAAGCAACTTAGAGTGCACGAGTGACTTACCTCAGTCACACAGCTCATGTGGTTGTGATCATGTGTATTTTGTAACGTAATTTGTGCTGTATATCATGATTGATGAGGTAACTATGGTTTTAAAAGCCAATAGTAGGCACATAGGAACATACAGGGTCAAAGTCATCCCAGTGATGGAATAGTGCCAGTTTTTTATTCAGCACATATTTTCTGAGCCAGTTCAATGGCGTGATGGGGCAAAAGCCTGATTAGAGTGGGTTTAAGAGAGAGTGGAACTGGAAAAAAGGGTAAACAAAATGTAGAAAACAGTTTTGGTGTAGAGAGATTGAGAGGACTGGGGAAATAGCTGTCGAGTGAGAAGTCGTGTCACAGGGAACAGGTGGTAGATGAATGGGCTAAAGTCCCTGTTTGGTTAAAGATGGTGGGACTCCAAGGTATTCACGGCAGGGAGCTGAAAATATGAGAGATTGTGGTCTAAGAGTTGGATGCTTAAAATGGAGCCGAGGACTAGTGGCCTCTACGTACCTAAGATTTTAAATCAATTTGCTAACATCATTCCACTGTTGTTCTAGGGAGCCTCTTTTATTACTTTCAACGATGACATTCAATGTCCTTGCCCTAGGCAAATTCAGAGGGTTATTAATTTTCATTACAAAACAGGAGTCTGTTCATACTGGTGATGCCGGCCGGTGCTATTTCTTTATCATTTAGGTGAGAGACAGCGCTGGTAATGTTTACAGAGAGAAAATACAGCACAATGTCATTTCCGAGCTGCTTTATTGCCGTTCAATGGTTTGTGACTTCTAAATGTGAAAATTAAGATACTGAAGATAGTGTAATTATGAGTGGGAATCCTTTGATGATCAGTGGAGATTCCTTTCTTAGAGGACGATTTGGAGACAAGTGTAACTTCCTGGCTTTCCTGTCATCATTTGTTGTTCATAATATGGTAGCAAATCTAATTTCCGAAGGTATTTACTGATGGGAGACGCTGATCTTGTCGTGTCCTTCTCCCAAATTCTCATTGACTTTTCATGGCCTGCAGGATATATAGTATATAGTCTTTGCTGACCTGACCCCTATCTACTTTTTCCAGCATTGTCTTCTGCTGCACTGTTCATCTCTTTGCACTGTGTATTTCAGCCAAATAATAATAAGCTGGTTCCCAAATAATAAGATTTGCTTCTTGCTACTGGGTTTTTCCTCTTCCTGTCCTTGGCCTGGTCCGCTAATATCCTGTGACCTCACCTGACCTTCAAGACCCTAGTCGAGGGACACCTCTTTAAGGGGCCTCCCTTTAGTCTTGTGATTCTCAAACAGAGCTCATATCGGAATCACTTGGAGGTTTCTGCTAGAAGGCAGGTGACTGAGCCCCACCCCCAAAGGTTCTGATTCGTCAGTATCTGAGGTGGGACCTGAGAACCTGCAGCTCCATTCAGTTCCCAGGTGATGCTGAGGCTGCGAGTCTGGAATCCATGTTTTGAGAACTATGCTAGAGGGTTAAAGTCTTTTTCTCAGCAGCATTGATATTTGGGAGACTTTCCCCACCCCACACCCCCAAAGCTTCATTCCCCCAGATTGCGAATATAATATTAGAAAATAGTTATTAAGCAGTAATTATTTATCTAATGCCTTCTGTATGCACACAGATTATGCATGTGGGTTGGATTATTCATGTCGAACAAACTACGTTATTTACACTTGATATTACATTGAACGTAATTTAATCTTGGATGAGTCAACAGGCACCTCTGTTCTATGCATTGTCGAAGGTGTATTATTATGAATGTCAATCACAATTTTATGGTACTCTAGAAAAAATTAGGTCATTTGAACTTTCTACAAAAGCTGATAAAGCAGAGCTTTAAAAGAAGGAGACTTCATGTTTGGAACTTGTGTATAAATGGCATGTGGACGTAATTATTGGTATTTATTAGAACTACAAGGGATTTAGCAGTCCTTGGGACCTGGCTCTTGTGTTTAGTGCAGATGTGGTCTTGGGCTGGGTGGGTGCATGTCCTGTGAGGGGCTCTACTGAGGAGAAGAGGGAGAAGATGAGTCTGGGCAGATTGGGCTGTTTTTAAGCAAAGGTCCTTATGGTCAAGAGGGGTCCAGCTGCTTTGGCAGGTTTGTGTTGCTCCGTTCAGGGCTATGTCCAGGACAAACAAATGACCTACCCGCAGCTGCCTTTACTTAAATCAGCTCAGCAGACTGTGTTCTCATGAGCTAGATAAAATCTGGCATTTACTTTGTATCTAGCGACCTTTGCTTTTAGGAGAATTAAAAAAAAAAAAAAAAGCTAGGACTCTTGCATGGTTGTTTCATAATAATGTTACATTAAAGGGAAAATACAATTTCTGATAGCTTAGTAATAAGAATGGTTCCTTTTTTGTTTTTTTGTGTTTTTAAAGGGATGCTATCATCTGTACATAAATAGTGTAAAAATGTCAAGGCATCTTTTACTGAGAACTTCTTTTGAATGATCTGTCAACCCCAACTTCTCTCTCTTTGGTGTTTCCTGTTCATCACTCCATTTGACTTTATACCTTTGAAAGGAAAGCATTTTCTTAACGGGGTATAAGACCAGCAGCCTGCGGAGTACAGACTGGAAGAGATGGAAGTGAATTAGCTCCATTTCTGAAAGTGCAATGGGGGCTGATAGGAACCTTGAGGATCCCCAGTCTGCAGGCTCTCTCTTCTAGAACCACCCATTTTCTGGACAGTTTCCCTCCCTTTTGCCTTTGCTGGTGGGAAATGAAGGACTTGCAAACCCTCCCTTGTGTGAATAGACTGGGGCACAGTTAAAGAGAGGCAGTTGCTGAAGGTCTTGGGACCAAGTGGGGAGTGAATTTTCACCCTCTCCGAGCATGTGCAAACCAGAGAGGTGAGTATGGGAATGAGCCAGTGGTTAGATGGATCACACACACTCTCTTTGGACAGAGTTTTTGTATCTGACCTTTACAGAGAGGGGCTAGCTTTGGGTTGGGTCCTTAGTGTCTAAGTCAAACCGAGTCTCACCATGAGTCGGCTTGGCTCTCTGCGTGGTCAGTGCACATGTCCTCCTGTCTCTCCGTCTCCTGACTCATGCCCTGTGCACATGGACGGTCCCATTTCCTCTTTCACACCTTTTTCTGATGTCTCCAGACTGCAAGAGAGCCTTTCCTCCTCTGAGTGTTTAGATATGCATAGTCTCAAGCCCACAGGTTGGCTCTATGTAGTTGAAACTGAACTGGTAAAAATGAATTTGAATTTGGGCAATTCAAATGTCTCTGTAAATAATAAAATACATTTCGCTGAATATAGTTAATACATTTCATTGAATATAATTAATATACAAGAAATGAACAAAATGTTTTTTATCGTGGCCAATTATATATAGAAAATGAACCGTGGAATATGGGACATGATTTCAGGGAGGATTTGCGTAAGTGAGAAAGATGGATCTACAATAAAAATTAAAGGTGAGAAAATGGAATAATCACCAACCAAAGAATTATTACCAGTGCTTTAAAAACAAACAAACAAACAAACAAACAAAACTAATAGATGCAAATACGCTGAAAGCTTTCTGTACCAATGTTTAATCAGGATACCTTTTGGGATCACCAGCTCACTGGTTTGGGGTAAACGAGGACTCATGCCTGCTGGAAGGGGCATGGCCTTCCCCACTGTGATGGTTGGTGGTATTGTGGCCACTCTCCAAGGATGGAGAAGCCTGAGGGGGAAATTGCAACCTAAATTGGTGGTCCCCTCAAGTAGGAGAGGGTCTACCTTTCTGCCTTTATTCTGATAATATAGAAACAGCAGTAGAGGAAGTTGATAAAAAGAATTGGTGGAATATTTTGATTCAGTGGTTATGCAATTTAAGAAAGAGGGAGAAATAAAAATGCAACCCTAGTCTCTGACTTTGACCTTTACATTGATACTGGGGCCGAGAATGGCACCCTGGGGAGATGAGAAGGTTCCTGGGGAGGGGCCCTGGAGAAGCCAAATAGCTCAGTTTTGGGTATTTTGACTTTGGGCTGCATATGGGCTAAGTTACTTAACTTCCTTTTTCCTCAGTTTTGAGCTCTGCAAAGTGGGTTTAATTATAGTTTCCATTTCGGAAGGGTGTTGCCAGCATTTCCTGAGTTATTACAACAAATGTAGCACCTAAGACACAGCTCAATAAATGTTAGGCAAGGTGATGATGATGATGATGATGATGATGAAGTAGTAAGATGTCAGGGGTTTAACTGGGTGGTCATCCTCCCTGGCCTATCTGATCAGCATCTTTTCGTGTTAATCCTTTCCTTACCAGAAGTCAGAAATGTCAGTCTGCAGAATTTACTCATCAACTAATAGGTCACTAGTGGAAATACGTCACTTGGTGTTTCAGAGAGGTAAAAGGAAGAAATATTGAAATCAGTGTTTTAATAAGGAAGGGCAGAAAAGTAGCATGATGGCGAATTGAGAGAATGAGAAAAGCAAAAGCAAAGTAATAACCAAAAGAAGAAAAGAAAATAACAATCCTAGTAATGAATGTCATTAATTAAGTACTAATTATAGCTAACATCCCACCTCTTGCCCTGTGTCAGGACCTGTGCTGGTTGCTCTGCCTGTTTCATCCAATTAATCCTTATGCAGCCCTATGAAGTGTAGGTTTTACAATTGTCTCCATCTACAGATGAGCAAACTGAGGTTTGGGAGATTAAATGAGCTCCCAAGTTCATGCATCTAATAAGAGGTGGAGCCAGGCTTCAAATTCAAGTAACCCTTGCTGTTGTGGAAGAAGTGGAGCTTCTTAAATGCATTCTTGATCTGCTGGTGGATTCTTCCTGGCCCAAAATAGCCAATTTTGCTCCTTTTTGTTAATTACATGACTAGGAAGAAAACACGTGAAAATGTCATGTAAATGAAATATTTGGGTGCTCAGCGCTTATGTAATTCCTCTTTTTCATGGTAGGGTTGAAAACATTAATGGCAACAAATGACATGGTAGATGGAGACTTCCATCAAGAATTGAAGTCAGGCATGGCTAAACGGCAGACTGTATGTTCTAGGAAAAGCTCTTGCATTAGTAAGTATCACCAGAGCTATCACTGTCAACTAGAGTTTTCTAAACTTACGGGAATATAGGCTTTTGAAGTTGGTAACCTCGTACAACAAAACAATATATAGCGCACACTGGGAATGTGTGCTGAATCCAAGAACTAAAAATCATATGCCCCCCAGGCAGAGTCTGTTGGGTGTGTGACTAGGAGCTGAGGCAAGACAGGGGAGCTTAGAACCAAATGGAACCAATCAGTGTACTCTTGGATGTGGCACCAAGGTTGTTTACTAAGCTCATTCACTGGTGGGAAGTCAAGTTTCTTTATCCTTCTTTGTAATGTAATTTGCAATTGTCTTTAAAAAAAGAAAGAGGTTTCAGGAACTTGGGACTAAACTGCAAAAATTCAGATTTTATGCGCCTGTTGAATGCAACTAAAGAACTGTAAAGTTGTTCTAAATTTACATGCTAAACATGCACCTGTTTTGAATTTGTAGCTCTGATTGATATTCCTTTTTGGAATAAGTTCAGGGAGACTGTGTTGTACTTGAGGCATATGATGGAAGGCATGGGGATAGTGAAATCCGTCTTAAGCAATCACAGCATTCCCGGTTCTCATCAATAGGAGATTTTATGTGGGAAATTGCACCCAACTCTCCCAAACTTGCCTTTGTGGTTGCAAATACAGAAAAGCCCATTTAGGACAGTTTCCTGCGAGGGGAAATGATACATTGTGTGTCATTTGCATCACACAGTTGTAATACCACGGTTATTCATGGCAGCACTGTAAAAGTATCTATTCTGGTAACTCTGAATCATAAAATTCAGTGGCCCATGTTTAGGTCAATATTTGATTGAAGTTGGTGACTGGAAGCAATGATAAGAAATGGTCTTGTTTTATATCAAAAGATAATTTGTTCAAGATCAGTGGTCCTCATAGAAGGATTGGCGCAGCAAATCCCTCTTTGGGGAATTTCGTGGGAGTGTATTAGAATCACTTATTTATTTACTCCTTTCCTTCATCCTCATTCTGTTGTCCTCCAGGATAACAAACTGTAAGAACAGTTTGCCCACCATTGTATCTGAAAATATTTTCCACTTCTGTCCTGTTCTGACCTACTCCTTTAGGGCTGGCTCTTTATTTTCTTTCTTTGTAAGTTTGTGTTAAGCGTCTTCTTGCTTCTTGGCAATGCAGTTCTGTTGTTCACAGAGACTTGTGATGGTTTCTATTGACAACCTACTTGACTCATAAATAAGAACAGCCTTACTTGAAATGAAAAGAAAACAGATATTTGACAAGCAAAGTATGACCTGTGACCCTAACAATGAATTAGTTCCTTGAGAACTACTTGTTTATCCGATGTTTGCCTGGGTTTCTCAGTACGCGACACAGTTGCAATGACTAAAGCCTGGTTAAGACTGGTTTGTGAATTTGTAGTGACTTTGCTGTGAGCCTCATTGGTTGGAGTAGTGTCTACAAGCATCATTTCCAGTTATTTACTGCTGTATAACAAGTCACCTCCCCAAGTAGTTGTGCAAATCAATATCACTTACTTCGCTCACAGATCTACAATTTGAATAGGGCTCCGTGCAGTCGGTTGGCAGCTGCACTGAGGCTGAAGGCTCCACTTCAAGGTGGCGTCGTCATATGGCTAGCAGCTTGGTGATGGTTGTCATCCAGGAGTTGAGCTAGGTCGTCCTGTTTTTTCTCCACGTGCATTTCTCCTTGGAGCTGTTGAGCTTCCTCACAACATGATGGCTGAATTCTAAGGCTCGGTGTTGTAAGAGACAGCAGCTGGAAGCTGCCATTCTCTTAAAGGCTGAATTAGGGGCAGCGCAGATCCTTCCTCTGAGGTGAGGGGTGTCAAAAACCTGCAGCCATCTTTAATTGATCACAGACCAAACTGGACTACTTACGTTTGCCTCTATAAACTGTTTCCTTTCATACCTTTTGGCATTTCTCAAGGTATTTCTTTACCTGTATTGTCCCCTTTCCTTTTTTTTTTTTTTTTTTTTTTTTTTTTTTTTACCTCATGCATTTTGATTGGGGGTAAAAATTGGTTCTTGAAGGGGGAGGCAAAAAAATCTTAGATTTTACCATGGGGCTAGCTATACCACAGAACATAAACATATGCTCAGCATATCTGTGATACGAAAATTTCATGGGGGTAGGGGAGCAGTTAGGAAAAATAAAAGTTTGAAAAGGCTCACTGGGGGCAATAATGTAAAAAACTTTAAGAAACACTGCTTTACTTCCAGCTAAGGTCTGTATCCTCTCTCCCATAAAGTGTGTCCCAACCCAATCCCAGCAAACTTAATTGTCCCCTTTCTCACACTTACTGTAGCCTTTTCATTTCTATATCTGCAATGTATTAAGCTGGTTGTATGATCCTTTCTCCGTTACCTGACTGTGAACTTCGTAGGTGCATATACTATGGACCTGTAGAATGCCTGTAATTGATATTTAGTGAATTGAATTAAAATGGACTAAGGCGAAATTAGATTTTATCTTGTTTGGGTTCTTCCAGAAATAGACCCTGAGATAAGGGTTTAAGTGCAAGTATTCTTTTGGAATGTTCAGGAAACATGGGGGGGAAGTTGGGGGCCAGGGAAGCGGGACAGGGAAGGTGGGAGCTGACAAAGGGTGTGCTGTCAAGTCAGCCACTGCATGGGAGGGAATACTCCTGTGAGGAAATGCTCAGAAATGGAAAAAACCAAAAGCAACGCCAAACCAAAACAAGACAGCCCCACAACTCAGAGTTAGACCTCTTGTAAGGCTAAGGAGCTAGGATATTTTTACTCTAAGTCTGCCACTCATTGATTGAGGCCTCCCAGGTATGTTCATCCACTGCACTTGGCTTCTGGGGCTTTGGCAAAGCCCCAGACAGAGAAGCTGGTACTGATGGAGGAAGTTACTTGGGGCACCAGAAGTGGGGAGACCTGACGGCTAAGGACAGGGCACCAATAGCATCAGCTGCAGGTTTCCTTAAAACATTATGACTAAAATCATCAGAAGAAAGGTGATGAATGGTCTTTGTTTGAAATGGGGCAACTCTTATTTTCTCAGTGTCAGTCTCCTTGACATTGAAGTTCAGCTCCATGAAGACAGGAAACACGCCTATCAAACCTGTCTACCCAACAGAGTCCCTGACTCAATAAATAAGAGGATTAATGAATAAATGGTGAATCAACCAGCCCTAGGATTTAAGAGATGTGTTCTTTATTGTGTTGGAATTCAAAGGAAGTCAGGGCAGGTAAGACACAACTGGTAATGAAAGCTGACAAGTGTCAGGTACTGTTTTCTTTAAAGACCTCTTAGAAAACAAACTAACAACAGAGTGAATTTGTTCCTCGGGGTGCCCTAGGCTGCTTATTGAGCCATTGGCATTTTTGTGACTGAGCAGCCTAGAGTCAGATTCAGGTCCACTGAACTCAGACAGGCCCAGGCCAGGTCCTGACCACTTACTTTGGTGTCTAGTCCTGAGGCATTTAACATTATCCTGGGTTCAGGTGCAGTGAAAACAAGTAATATTGACTAGCTGTGGCCAGTGAAATACCTGTGAACATGGAGAGTCCCCATGGTGAGTACCTGTCCGTTCTGTTATGGGCTGAATTATTTCCCTTCTCCCCCCACCAGAATAAAGTATGAGAGGTCCTAACCCCCAGTGAGTCAGAATACGACCTTATTTAGAAATAGGTTCCTTGCAGAGGTAATCAAGCTAAAAGGAGGTCATTAGGGTGAGACCTAATCCAATATGGTGTCTTTACAAAAAAGGGAAATTTGGACTCAGACAACTCAGACATAGACATAAGCGGAGGAAAGATGATATGAAGACATAGAGAGGAGATAGCCGTGTACCTGGAGTTATACATCTGTAAGCCACAGAACGCCACGGACAGCTAGCAGACGCCAAAAGCTAGAAGGGGCAAGGAAGGATTCTCCTTTAGAGTTGTCTAAGAGAACATGGCTCTGATGAAACCTTGGTTTTGGACTTGTAGACTTCAGAACTTTTAACAGTACATTTATGTTGTTTCACACCACCCCGTTTTTGGTACTTTGTTATAGCAGCTCTAGGAAAGTAGTACACTTTCTTTTCCTTTTTGCAAAGAGCTTTCCACATGGTTGTTCCCCGCCCCCCTTCTTCCTGCTTTTCACTTGCTTTCTTATGTGTACTGCATTGATTAATATTTGACATTTACCTGTCGGTTCTCTTGGATTAAGAAGATCATTGCATTCTTAAGCCACTGGAGAGGGCAGAGAAGTCCTTCTTTAGATGTTTGGACTTTTTGGCTGTTATTCAAAAGGTAGTCATTTTCCTCTGAAATGGTTTGCCATCTCTTCCAGGATCCAGTGGGAATGAGCCTTTCTGCTATTGTAGTGGGTGAGACTGGCCTAGGAGAGGCCTATACCTCCTATGTGTGGCTTCCTGTGGTGCTGCAGGCTCAGAGCCTTTCCTTTTCAAGGAAATGGGTGTGATTTCATTGAACCCAAGGGAGGCCACTAGTCACGGTCTCTGTGGCTAAGAGTCGTCAGCATCCTAATAAGGCTGGGTATTTTTCTGGTTGTGGACTTGGACCAGAGCTCACTGTCAAGGTGATTTTCAGAATGGAGCAGTCTCATTGATGCTAGCCAGTAGTGATACTTAGTCAAGGAATGGAAGGGAGTGAGGTAAGATGAGAGCAGTGTGACTTGGGCATGTGTTTAGTTTGAAGGCATTGCTTTTTAATTCCAGTAATGTTTCTCTACACTCACTTAATCATTTGTTTATTCCTTAAACATTCATTTAGGGACTACTCTGTGTCAGGGGCTTTGCCCGAGACTAGGGCTACAAAGAGGAGACCACATATAAACAGTATATTCAGGTGTTATAGGTGATATGAAAATACTGATTATTGTACAAGATACAGGTTAGGCATAAAGCAGGTAGAGGTGGGAGGTGAGAAGTTTCAGAAAAGTCTTTATAGGTGTGATCATAATTGCAGGAATGTCAACAAAAGATTAGAGTTCCTGTTTCCTGCAATGTGGAAGTGTCTCTCTCTCTCTCTCTCTCTCTTTCTGTCCTAAAGATATCACATATAGCAAATGAATTCTCCATCCTCTGTGGATGACTTTGCAACACAGTGCTTTCCACTGAGCCCTGATACAGGGAACTCTGGCTTGCCAAAGCTCTGGCATGTCACTCACCTTCCTGACCACTTGAAGCCTGGGGACAAAATTATTTTTAGTTTCCTTCCAACCTGCCAAGATAATGTTCAGTCCTGTACCAACCAAAATGTAGTCTGACAGAGGAATTTTGTGTAGCAAAAATGAAGTGAAAATAAAACCCAATGTGTGTGGATGCAAATATAATGTGTGTTTAGAGCATATCTGCTGGAGAGCACGGTATTCACTGACACCATAAAGCCAAGTCCTTCAAATTGGAGCTTCAAGTTGCCCTTGGGGCTCAACTCAGGGACCAAATGATGTTCCCTTAGGGGAATATGAAACAGTCTTTGGGATCTTAAACTCATAACATTTGGTTTGGTTTCCAAATCTTAAATTGTTTTGTCTGACTCATTTTCATTCTTTTAAAAGTGTGTTTATGCTGTTTAGTTTTTATTCTATGCTCTGTGCCCTCATTTATTGCTTGGAGGAAGATAAGCAGTCAGCGTGTTTCTGGGTAATTCCTTCTAGAGAGAGTTTCAGTGTTCATGTTTCTCCACTAAATTGTGAGGGAAGATAGGGCCAATATCTCTCTAAGAAGAAGTGTCTGGGATGGGAGCTAGGAAGCTGACCAAAACCAGATATAGTCAGCATCCTGAAGACATAAATACCTGAGTTGGAAAGAAACAGGGCTTGGAGGGGAAGGAACTTTGGAAATTACAGATAATGCTAATATGCCCTTTGTAATATTTTATATGTATCTTTCAAACACAAAGTACTCTTTAGTGCACTTAGTTTTTTTTTTTTAATTTATTGGGGTGACAATTGTTAGTAAAATTACATAGATTTCAGGTGTACAATTCTGTGTTACATCATCTATAAATCCCATTGTGTGTTCACCACCCAGAGTCAGTTCTCCTTCCATCACCGTATATTTGATCCCCTTTACCCTCATCTCCCACCCCCAACCCCCCTTACCCTCTGGTAACCACTAAACTATTGTCTGTGTCTATGAGTTCTTGTTTCTCATTTGTTTGCCTTGTCATTTTGTTGTTTTTGGTTTATATACCACATATCAGTGAAATCATATGGTTCTCTGCTTTTTCTGTCTGACTTATTTCGCTTAGCATTATACTCTCAAGATCCATCCATGTTGTCACAAATGTTCCTATATCATCTTTTCTTACCACCGAATAGTATTCCATTGTGTATATATACCACAACTTCTTTATCCATTCATCTATCGAAGGACATTTTGGTTGTTTCCATGTCTTGGCCACTGTAAACAAAGCTGCAATTACATTGGAGCACACGTGTCTTTATGGATAAATGTTTTCAGATTTTTTGGGTAGATACCCAGGAGAGGGATTGCTGGGTCATATGGTAATTCTATTCGTAATTTTTTGAGGAACCTCCACATTGCCTTCCATAAAGGCTGCACCAGTCTGCATTCCCACCAACAGTGTATAAGGGTTCCTTTATCTCCACAGCCTCTCCAACACTTGTTACTATTTGTCTTGTTGATGATAGCCATTCTGACTGGGATGAGGTGATATCTCATTGTGGTTTTTATTTGCATTTATCTGATGATTAGTGATGTTGAGCATTTTTTCATATGTTTATTTGCCATTTGTATGTCCTCTTTGGAGAAATGTCTCTTCAGGTCCTCTGCCCATTTTTCAATTGGGTTGTTTGTTTTTTTGTTGTTGAGTTTCATGAGTTCCTTGTATATTTTGGACATTAGCCCCTTATCGGAGACACTGTTTGCAAAAATCTTCTCCCATTCAGTTGGTTGCCTCTTTATTTGGTCGATGGTTTCTTTTGCTGTAGTGCACTTAGTTTTTAACGGATTTAAAATGAGTTTGACTCCAGGCTTCTGCGTAGAATGCATACAGCTGGAAAGAGCATCACTTTTATCCGACCAACTGGAAAGAGCCAGACAATTTACACAATTAAAACTTCTCTTGAACCCATCAAAGAGCCAGGGTCCTAGTTCTTCCAACTAGCCAGAAATAGAACACAAGGCCTCCCAAAAGAGACCACATGTGAGTTATGGCTCACCTGTGGCAGAGCATGGGAGGAAGATGGCCTGCAATGCAAGAAGGTAAAATTATTATTCAGCTAAATTTATTATTTTATTGAATAAAAAGTTATTCAGCTAAAAGTCGTAGCAAATTTTAAAGGTCAATTGGGGGCCAGTATGAGAGTACAGAACCTTTGGTTGCTGTATACCCAAGTGGAATTCACACCAACTCATAGGCTCTTCTAAACAGACCACCACCACAGGGGCTCATGGGAAAGACTGAGAGCCAGGCTAGAGGCCAGCGCTAACCTCCTGTGATAATATAAGCCTGGAAGAGGAGTGTGGTTGCCACACACACAGACCAGCTGGACTCTTGTCCCCTAAGGATTACAAAACTTCACAGTTAAGGTGGAGTGACAAATCCTGGGGCTCTTCAGGTACAGGTAAAGACCCATTATAACTTGTGGAGACGAAAAGGAAAGAAAATCTCTATGTCTGGAGGAAAGGCACAAATGCTATAAGGCAGGGCAAAATCAAGATCACTGAGAAAGCCTGACTTTTGAGACTAAAGGATACAGGACCTGCCTAAGACTGAAGTAGAACAAGAGAGAAGAAACTTTTCCTGCCTTCCTCCCCTGCCCAACTGCCAGACTAGAAAGCACTAGTATGAAGCAATTGCAGTCAATCTCTGGGGACAGGGAAAGAGTGAGGAGAGAGACCCTCTTTGAGTCCCAGGTATACAGAATAATCTGAAAGCTGAGGGTGGAGCAAGAATATCCTTTCAGCAAACCAGACCCCACCCTAAAGATAAGCTAATTCTAGAGGAATTGAAATCTGTGGTATGGCAGTAAAACCCACACCCAGACTGATTACAGACTAGATTGATTTGGCACACTGCACAAGTACCTTCCCAAAAGAGATACGGTCAATTTCAGGTATAAAGACTATTTACCTCAGATTCTACTGCCGTGATGTCCAGAATTCAATCAAAAAATATAAGACACACAAAAAAATTCAAGAGAAAAGCAATCCATTGTGAGGAGACAAAGCCATTAACAGAACCAGACTCAGAGATGATTCAGATATGGAATTTAAAATAATTGTGATTAATATATTAAAGGCTCTAGTGGAAAAAGTGAAGAGTATGCATGAACATTTCAACAAAGAGAAACTAAGAAAGAATCAAATGAAAGTGCAAGGGAAAATAAGAACAAGAACAGCAACCCCAGAATAACAGAGATGAAGACCATCTTTAATGAGTTTATCAGTAGACTCAATCCAGCCATAGAAAGAATATGTGAACTTGGAGACAGACTGTTGTTTTGATTGTATTGATTTTCTGTGTTATATTTCATTGATCTATCCTCCAACATTTATTATTTTGTTTCTTCTACTCACTTTGGGTTTTATTTATTCTTCCTTTTTTTTTAAGTTGAAGCTGAGTTTATTGAATAGAGAACTTTTTTCTCTTGTAATATTGGCATTTCGTGCTATAAAATTTCCCTTAAGTACTGATTTAATGACATCCCATTTTTGACATGTTGCATTTTCATTTTCATTCAGTTGAAAATACTTTCTGTATACTTTTCGATTTATTCTTTCATGCATGGGTTATTTAGAAGTGTGTTATTCAGTTTCCATATGTTTGGAAATTTTACAGAGATTTTTCTGTTATTACTTTGTATAACTTGAATACTAAATTTACTGGGTATTTTTGTTTTTGTTTTTCATACAACCCAGAATTTGGTCTGTCTTGATAAATGTTTTATGTACACTTGAATTCTCTTGTTTTTGGGTGAAGTGGTCTATAAATGTCAATTATATCAAGTTGGTTTTTGGTGTTATTCAAATTTTCTATATCCTTGCTGATTTTCTGTCTATTCATCCTATCAACTTTTAAGAGAATGGTATTGAATTCTCCAATAATATCTGTAGCTTTTGTCTATTTATCCTTGTGGCTTATCGGTTTTCATTTGCTTCTTTATATTTGGAATGAATATCTGACAAGCAGCATAGAGCTGGATCTTGTTTTTAATGAATATCACTATATTTGCCATTCATTGAGTATTTTTAATACCCTTCTTAGATTAATTTTATAGATTTTAATCCATCCTCTTATTATTTGTTTTCAATTTGACTCATCTTTTTTTTGCATTTTTTCCTTCTATTTCTGCCTCTGTTTTTATGATTCCATTTTGTCTTTGTTAGTATATATAAATTTTTGGTTTGTTGTTTTGATCATTGCCTTATGGTTTATAGTATATACATTTAACTTATCACAATATACCTCAAATGATATTAAGCCATGTCACATATCCTGTTAGATCCTTACAATAGTATATTTCCATTTTACCTTTTCTGACTTTAGTACGAGTGTTGTAATACATCTTATTTTATACATGCTAAAATTCCTACATTATTATTATTTTCCATAATTTTAGAAACAGTCAAGTATCTTTCAATGAATTTTAAATAATAAGAAAAAAATTGCAGTTTTTATGTAGTTACTCTTTTCTGTGCTCTTCGTTCCCTTGTGTGGATTTGTATTTTCATTTTTTATTTCTGCCTGATTGGCTTCCTTTAACATTTCTTATAAGAAAGGTCTGCTGATCATGAATTGTTTCAAGTTACATATGTCTGGAAAAGTCTTTATTTCACCTTCATTTTATATACAGAATCCTGGGTATAGAATTCTAGGTTCACACTTTTAATTTTATTTTAGTATTTTAAAGGTGTTGTTCTACTGTGTTCTCCCTTGCATTATTTTCAGTAAATAATTAACTGTCATCATCTTTGTCCCTTTGATTATATTAGGGAACCTGATTATGATGTGCCTTGGTGTAATTTTCTTCATATTTCTCATGCTTAGAACGTGTTGAGATACTTGTATATGTGGATTTATAATTTTCTCAAATCTGGGGAAATTCTAGCTATTATTTTCTCAAATATTTTATCTGTTTCTCCCTACTTCTCTGGTATTTCAGTTATACATTTATTAGCTCACTGATAATTTTATATCAGTTATACAGTTATATACTTATTAGCTCACTGATAATGTTTTCCCATCTTTTCCCTCTGTGTTTTATTCTGAATGGTTTCTATTGTTTTGTCTTCAAGTTTACTGTTCTTTTTACTGTACTGAAATTTGTTATTAATCACACCCAATGTGCTTTTCATATCTGACCATGTAGTTTTTATCTTTACAAGTTAGATTTGGCTCTTTCTACATCTTCAATATATCAACTTATCTTTTGGAATATATGAAATATAGTTTTAAAGCCATTGCCTGGTCATTATAACATTGGTGTCAGTTCTGGGTAGGTTTTGATTAATTTATTCATCTCTTCATTATGGGCTCTATTTTCCTGCTTTTTTGCGTATCTGGGGATTTTTGATTGGGTGTGAGACATTTTGACTTTTACCTTGTTGGTTGCTGGAGATTTTTGTTTTCCTATAAATATCCTTTAACTTTATTTTCTAGAATTCAGTTAAATTATTTCAAAGCACTTTGATCCTTTTGGATCTTTTTTTTAAAGACTTGCAGGTGGAACCAGAGTGGCACTTTGTCTAGTGCTAATTATTCCTCACCACTGAAACTAAACCTCCTTTAGTGTTGTACCCAGTGCCCCATGACACATGAGTCTTTCCAGTCGGCTGGTAGGAGCAGGCAATATTATTGGCCCTGTGTGAACCAGCACTCTAATCTCTGATCCCTCCCACTGGTTCTTTTTCTTGCATTGGTTAGTTTCCTTTTGCGCATACTCTGATTGGTATTCAGGTGAATATTTAAAGAGACCCTCTGCAGATTCTGTCTCTGTGCAGATTGCTCCTCTTTTTTTTTTTTCTCCCCAGGCTTTCATCTCTGTCTCCTTAACTCTGGGACTCTGCTGGGACCTTTCTGCATTTCTCTCTGCACTGCAATTTGCACACTCTTTCAAGGTAGTAAGCTAGACAGATTGTAAAGAGAGCAATCTGTCAAGGATTGCTCTCTTTCATTGTCTGATATCCAGTGTCTCACAAACTGTTGTTTCATGATTTTTTCCAGTTTTGTTAATTGTTGTAAGTTTCAGGGTTCATTTGGTCCTCGTTACTCCATCTCGATTGAAAGTGGAAGTCAAAAAATATTGATCCTTAGTAGTTTAATTATATTCTGTGCAATAAGATACACTACCAGGGGTATGTGGGAATACCTTACACAGAGAAGAATTCAGTCCTAATTCCTGGAGCATACTCATTGTGTGGGATGACAAACAGATATGTTGGCCTATTTATATTATTACTTCTCTCTAGCATTCACTCACTCACTCTCTTCTTAGTTGAATTTTCATAATTTAAATATAGGTATGAATTAGTTCAGCTGTATGTAATTTTTTTTTTTCCATGAGTGGGTGAAATTTTTGTTCCGTGCTCGTAGCATTTGGCATTATCCATCAGGGGTTGCAAATTTGAAGGCCTATAAGGGTCAAACAAGTAATATAGGAGTGAAGTTGGTAACACATAAGATGACTATAAAAATAGTCACTTGTATTTAGTATAGAAAAGAATGCTGGCAGTTGGGGAAAGAGAGACCCTGGCAAATTGCAGAGTAAATAAGGAGCTATTTTTTTTTTGTCAGGAAGGAATGCAAGTTGCTTTTGTAGATCTTCTGATCTTTCATGAGAAGTGGAAATGCAAATTTTAATCATATATACCCCAATATTTGAATACTGCTTCGAATTTAAGCACTCTGTGAATCAAATAAAACATATTTATAGGCCAAATGTGCCTTTGAGCTGAGAGCTTGCAACCTGTGTTTTATAATACAATAGTTTAACTGTTAATACAGAGGGTGCCCCAAAAATTGTATATACATTTTAAGAAAGAAAAAAAACTGTATTAAAATTACGCTGATGATAACCACTTTGAGCAATGCTTGTAATTGCAGAAGTCAAACGTGACTTGTATTCATCTTCTGTTATCAGTATATATTGAGTATTACAATGTTAATACAGTTTTTTCCTTTCTTAAAATGTGTATACATTTTTTTTTGGCACCCTCTGTGTATAGAAAAATAGTTTAGAAGATGACAGAAACAACTTAAACTAGGAATATAGCGTGTAAGTGTGTGTATTTCAGATCAGTAACAAAAATAAATAAGTGATTATATATACATATATTTATGCACACATGCACACTCCCCTGAGGGAGCGTTTCACACGCGTTGGGGGCTTTTCGCATATTCTGTGGGCGTGGAGCTAGTTATTTTTGTGCCCCTCCCACATAATCTTGAGAGAATCTGCGATATGTTAAAAAAAAAAATCTTCCATAATTAAAACTGCATGAATAAATATGGGTATATGAGCATGAGTATTTTCAGTTAGTTTAATAATAGCTATCATTTTTATATAGACAGCCTTTTAAATTTATAAGTGTCTGGAGGTAGGCCTTTAAAATTAAGCTGGAACTTTTTTGAATAAGGCAATTACTAGGATAATTTGGAAGAAGGCAAATGCCATGTTGGTGTAGGTCTTTCTTTTCTTGAAATGCCATCAACATAAAACTGCATGAAAAAATTAATCCTTGAAATCAAATAGTGCAATTTTCTATATGCCTGCTAGATTTGGGGAGACTGTCCACCCCTGTTTTACTTTTAAAAAGGACAAAAATAAACAAACAAAACCATTTGCATTAAAACATTTAAATAAACGTTGATTTAATTAAGTAGAATTTTCTTCTCTTCACTCATGTAATTAATTACTCTCAATCACTTAACACATTTGCTGTTTAACAGAAAAAATATTTTTCTTTTATTTTGTTTTTATGTGAAAATGATAGAAGAAGTATTTAAAAGAAGAAATCTAAGAATTTACATTCAAAACAATAAACAAAAGAAAGATCTTATTACAGGTCTCAAAAGAATAGAACAATTGTTGTTTTTCTCATATGTGGGACCTGATTATACCTTTTTTGAAAAATAAGTGCTATAAAACATAAGGAAACCACAACTGAGTAAATTCTTTCATACCCCAAAGTAATTAAAGGAAGTGTGATAATGAACGCATGTCGAAGCCCTACTGATTTTTGTATGCTGGTATGAGGGGGCAGTTATTTGGGGTGCTGAGGTTTTCCATTAATTTTATTCACCCACTTGTTCCTTGTGGTTCTCGTAAAGAGAACATCTGCGGTGTCTTTGAAGCTTGATTAGGGCATTCCTGACCCCGTAATTAGCAAGTTAAAAATGACCATTATAGCCAGCCTTCAAAATGCAAGGATGAACCAGGGATTAAAATCTTAATGCCTTCCCTTTAATTTGTGTGAGGATAGTGGTCCAAAAAGAGGAAGCACCATTTGCCTTCCCAGGATGCTTTATATTTTGGATACAGAATCAATACAAAGGTGAGAGCCACCTGATTTGAATTGGTAAAATATGGAAATCCTTGCCTGCTAAACTGTCAGAGATTAATGTCTGAATAGGAGAAGGATGGGCCAACTGTAAAATTATACAGGGCCTGGTGATCACCCCATCCGCATAATGGGGCTTGATTTAGAGGCTCTATTTTAGGATCACACATAAAGCACCAAATGCAGAAAGCCGAGCTTTGTTTAATTTGTCTGGGGGCAGTGCCCTAATTTTCTACAACACCATTCACCTCCCTTCTTTGAGAATGAATAAAACATCTACTTTATGGAACTCTGTGCGTCTTTCATTTGGGAACAGTCACTTTTCCAAGCTCCGCTGTTAGGTCCCTCTTTTTATAATGCCACTGGATTATGTATGATGTTTTAGGTTGCATTGTCTTTATTGCCGTTGCATGTGCAAAGAACAAGCACTGTGATTTTGGACGTGATATAACACAGCCTTTTAAAGTAGACCGATGAGAAAACTGAGACCCAGGCAGTACAAGGCCATGTGGCTCTGACAGAGCTGGTTGGAGCTCTGTGTCTTGGTTAGCCTGCAGGAGAGCTTGTCACCTGAACCGGGCATCACTGCAGGTACACACACCGTGTGGCTGTCTCGAGACTTGGAACTTATCTCATTTTGGCAGTAGCTCAGAGGGCTTTGTCATAGACATGAATCACTTGGGGATTATAATACCTTCTTCAGATTATTATTTGGGGCTTTATCATTAAGGCTCAGCTTGTTCAAATAACTAAGTGCAAGATTCACTTATTTTTTTTTTTTAAAGATAATGTTGCTATTCATGCTGCAGTTTAAGATTTATGAAGTCTTTTTTAAAATGTTCATTAGTGGCTCCCATTTTATTTTCACAGATGACTTTTCATTAAAAAGTGATTTGTATTGACGAGATTCCTTTAGTTGCAAGGATCGCACACCCAACTCAAGCTCGCTTAAACATAAAAGGGGATGTACTGGTTCATATTCTCAGTAAAGACCATGGATGGGTCTGAGTCAGATACAGCTGGGGCCAGGGCTCGGCAATGTCAAATCTCTGACTCTCCATTTCTCAGCCCTCCTTGTCTCTGTGTGGTCGCATTTTCAGACTGACCTTAGTGTATAGGAAGGTCAGCATCAGCTCTGCCCTCAGATCACCTCAGTCTAGTAACCCTGTGTGTCAGTCTCGCAGAAGAGTGGAGTGTGTTCAGCCAATTTTGAGTTTCCTCTGAACCAATACCTTTGACTGGGGACAAGTGGTCCTCAGATGGTCAGCCTGTGTCACATATTCTTTCCCAATGTCAGGGGATGGGGGATTGTGACCCATAACCCTATTCCACAAAGCAGTGTAGAGTAGAGGAGAAGGATCCCCAAGGAAGGGGACAGAAGAGCGTTCTGTCAATGTAAGAAATGCCCAAACCTGTGGAGAATTTGTATGAGTTTATTTGAGCCAAACTGATGACAATTTCTGGGAAGCAAAATTTCAACGATTGAGAAAATGCTCCAGAGAATACAGTTTTGCAGCTTATTTGATACATTAGAATCAAAGGAGGACATAATGAGGGTTACATGAAATCCGTTGGTGGTAGATTAAGGGGGTGGGAGAAAGCAAAGCGGGGACATCTCTGGGATTGCATAAAAAGTAAAATGAAGAGACACATACTTCTTTTTCATTGGTGGGTACAGGATAGTTAATAATTAACATGTACAGCACACAGAGATCGTAATCGGGAACAAGACACCAATGAGGGGTTCTGTGGTCTGCTCTGGTGTGTGTGGGGGGGTGTCCTGAGAGGTCTGGAAAAGGAGATCACTGACATTTCAAGGTATGTTACCTTAGATGCAAAAAGACCACAGACAGGCTCTCTATGGTAATGAATGACCTTTGTCAAGGAAGCCACGGACCTAGGATGTGGCTATCCACCATGACCTGCATTTGGTTAGGAATTTTTATGTTCAGACCATCCTATGTGGTTACTTTGGGCCTCCTGTGAGCTTGTCAGGTATGTGTCCCAGGTTTAGTCGACGGTTCTTATGATAAACAGCTATAGCTATCACACTTCTACCACCTGAAGATTTATAAGAACAACTCAGAGTTACATAAAAATGTTATTTTTCTCTAAAAAGATGCATTATTGTAGAATCAATGATTCATCAAATAATTCACATTTTATTTCTCTCTTTACCTTTATCCTTTCACAGTGGGCATAAAGGACAAAATCATTAAAGAAAAAAACCCACTTTTTTGAAAAAGGAATCATTTTCTCTATTTTACTTTCAAACATTGTCTTACCCTCTCTCCTTAGCTCTTCTCACCAACTTGTCACATAGATCCGCAGTTGTCATTTGATTTAACAGTCGCTGCCTACTGTGAGAAACCCTTTCAAGCAGAGACTAACATTTTACTTCTGTTCCAGCTGTGCCTACATACTGTCTGGCTGAATGTAGGTGTTCAGTAAAGGGATGTGGAATGAATTGGTGAGTGAATGCATGACACACACCTGCCTGGCTGGAGGTGCCAAGGCTTTGAATAGTTAGGTAACTGAGGTTGCATAACTCATTGTATTGAAGTTGGAATTTGAACTCTGTTATCTTCCTATCACCAGTTTAGGTTTTTAAAATGTTTATTTTCTTTACTTGGCTCCTTAGCCATGTAATGAAGGGTGTGTGTGTGGGGTGTGTATGTGTGCCAGGCTGCAACTTTCAGTCTCTCTGTGTGCTTAGCGGCTGAACCAATAGTTAGGACATTGGTTCCCACAACGGGGACAGGAAGACAATCTCAGAACTTCTGGGCAGTGTGGTTGTCTAGCCCTCATGAGAATAAAATCACTTCTAGTGCCATCCTCAGGAACTTCCTGTATAGCAGAAGTCAGGCTGAGTTGTGCTGTGGTTTCATGTACCTCTCACAGAGCCCCAGCAAAATGGCAGACAGGGGAGAATGTCCCTACTTGCTCATTATGTCATCTTCTGGG
Source organism: Rhinolophus ferrumequinum (assembly GCF_004115265.2). Lineage (NCBI taxonomy): Eukaryota > Metazoa > Chordata > Mammalia > Chiroptera > Rhinolophidae > Rhinolophus > Rhinolophus ferrumequinum. Next base: position 8,692,235 of record NC_046291.1, read on the forward strand.
TCGCTGTCCCCTTATTCTCTTCATCTTGGGGCCTCAGCACTTTCCCACTGAGACAATCTTCAGCCATCTCTCTTAGTGATCCATGTTTCTCTTCTCAGACCACTTTGCAACCCCAAACCCCACACCCTCTGTTGGAATGGAATTGATTAAGAACACAGACAGAATCTTCCAGAATAATATGAAGACTTGCCCTACGTTTAAAAAAATACAAATCAGGGGGCCAGCCCCTTGGCTCAGGCAGTTAGAGCTCCATGCTCCTAACTCCGAAGGCTGCCGGTTCGATTCCCACATGGGCCAGTGGGCTCCCAACCACAAGGTTGCCTGTTCAACTCCTCGAGTCCCGCAAGGGATGGTGGGCAGCGTCCCCTGCAACTAAAATTGAACACGGCACCTTGAGCTGAGCTGCTGCTGAGCTCCCGGATGGCTCAGTTGGTTGGAGTGGGTCCTCTCAACCACAAGGTTGTGGGTTTCGACTCCCGCAAGGAATGGTGGGCTGCGCCTCCTACAACTAGCAACGGCAACTGGACCTGGAGCTGAGCTGTGCCCTCCACAACTAAGACTGAAAGGACAACAACTTGAAGCTGAATGGCACCCTCCACAACTAAGATTGAAAGGACAACAACTTGACTTGGAAAAAAGTCCTAGAAGTACACACTGTTCCCCAATAAAGTCCTGTTCCCCTTCCCCAATAAAATCTTTAAAAAAAAATACAAATCAATACTCACTGGGAAAATAAGGGCAAGTCTCTCTCCCATTTAAAAAAGTATTAGGGCTAGCAGCTTTGTATCCTAAAGGGTGGCTGTATCAGTCAGGGTGAAATCAGAGAAACAGAACTAGCAGGAGATATATATTGAGATTTATTCAAGGAATTGGCTTATGCAATTATGGGGGCTGGCCAGGCAAGTCTGCAATCCTTGGAGCAGGCTGTCAGGAAGGGTGGGATGACCTCTTGGGCATGGACTGATGCTGCTCTCCGAAGGTAGAATTTATTTTTTTGGGAAACCTCAGCTCACCTGTTCAGGTGGTTCAATTGACTGAGTCAAGCCCACCCAGATTATCTACGTAGGATAACCTCCCTTACTTCAGTTCAAATGGTTATGGACTATAGTCATTCTGCAAAATACCTTCACAGCAACACCATGATTACTGTTTGGTTGAATAACCTCACCAAGTTGACACCTAAAACTGACCATCCAAGTGACCAGTTGGAGTTCTAGTAGATTCCATGTGGACTGGTAAACTGTTGTAAGCACTTGGGATACTTCATGGAGTAAAACAGTTTCTGCTCCTATGGCGTTCATATTTTAGTGGAAGATGACAGACAATAAAATAAACTACATAAACTTATAGTGGTGATGCATAGTGGTAAGAATAATAAATCGGGAAGGGAATAGACAGTGATGAGTAGATATGTGTGCAGAGCTGGCTACATAATTTGTGGAGCCCAGTGCAAAATGAAAATTCAGTGTCCTCTATTGAAAAAATAGAAAAAAGTGTCATTCAAGGTACTAAACCCAAAAACTTGTTCTTTCTTCCATGAATCTCTCTCTGAAATAGTCATGGTGGGTTTTTTTTTGTTTGTTTGTGTTTTCCCCTACTTAATGTTCTTCTAAGTAAAAAACCAAAAGAAAAATTAAAATTTGCATTATTAACATGATTTTACCGTTCATCATTATATTGTGAAATGCCCACTGTCCATACAAATATCAGAGCTAAATTACTGAAATTACACAATTTTCAATTCCTGCATTTTGTTCTTCCCAGAATAGTGGAAACACTCCACAAAACAAACTCACCTGTTGTTGTTTCAGTTCTAATAGGTGCACATTCCCCTGACCCTTTACCTTTGGTTTATTGACCATCTGGGTGGCCAGTTGGAGTTCTGGTAGATTCCATGTGGTTAGTGTAGAGGGATAGAAGGAGGGGAACCTGTTCATTTTCAATATAAGTGGTTGCCTAATACAGGAAAGTCATACAAATGGAAAGGATATGACAGAGTTCCTTGATCATCCGTGTTTCTTAGAACACAACTGACTTCTTTCTGAATTTGAAGCAAGTTCTAGTTCTAAAGCGTGGCCTCCTGAGGCTGTCAGTGCACCTGTGTACTGAGTCAGAGGCTGAACATGCTTACCTTGCACTAGGTTTGTGTCTTACTGAATTCTGTATAGTGGAGGATGCACATATTGTGAGTACCTCCTCTGCTCATGAAGTACTCCACTGTTCCATCAGTCTTAGCTTTCAAAACAGAAGTTTAAAGGTAAAGTTACTAAAGCTGTCGAGATGGTGACATGAAACCAAAGGCGGAGACCGCGCACAGAGCCCTCCAAAGCACAGGACCCTGTGAGGCTACGTAGGTTGCATGCCCATGAAATCAGCTCTGTGTATATATGTTCATGTGTGTGCTATTTTAGATAAAGCTGATAAGGAAGGACTATCTCATAAAGTGACATTTGATCAGGGTCCCCAAGGAGATGAAGAAGCAAGATTTGCAGACACCTGGGGCGAGAGCAGCATGTTCAGAGGTTTAAGGCACATGTGGCTGTTGTTTATTTTCAGAAAGTAAGGAGGCCATTGTGGCGGGATCCAAGTAGGAGAGAGAGTGAGGAGTAGGAGATGAGATCAGAGAGCCCACGGGTCCCTGAATCGTGCGTGGGCTTGGAGGCCAAGGTAAGGACTTAAGATTTTTCTGTGAGAAGAGGGAAGGCTTGCGAGAGGTTAGCAGAGGGATGACACTCCATGATTAGAAGTTAGAAGGATCCCTCTGGCTGCTGTGTGGCAGTCCTCTGTACAGGCCAAGGTTGGAAGTGGTGGGACCGGTTTGAAAGCCGCTAGACCAAGCAAAGATAGGACCTGGACTGTGTGATAGATAGTGGTAATTAATATGCTTGGATTCTGTTCACATTTCAGAACTAGTGCCAACAAGCGTTGCCTGTAGGATGGATATTTACTTAGAGTCCTGAGATAGCAAATAAAATAGTTCATTAAGAAGTAGTGAATTTCCCAGAGTTCCACAGTCAAGGCATAGCACAACTGGGGAGGCCGAGAACAGACGTTTCATTTTCTTTTTCATCAGTTCTCATTTTCCATTAGCTCTAGACTTTCCCCCAAATTGCTCCTATAGCATCCTCTTTTGAACATCTTCATTTCTTTAGCTGAATTCGTCATGGATTACATCTCTAGGATTTCTTCTGTATATATCACCTTGGAAGAACTTCTCAGAACAAGATCGTGGGTGGCTTCACCACTACCCCATGTTCCCATGGTGTCTGAATGGGGGTTGGCTGTCTCCCATAGTTTCCCTTTAGTAATGTCCTGACAGTTCCTCCCGCTCTATTTCACCAAATATCGTTTGGCCTCCTCTGTTAAGACAGTTAATAAAAACAAAGATTTTGCTACTGGGTTTGATGTACAATTGCACCACATACAATTTCAACTGATTTAACTATCTTTGGCTTGTTTTTTTTTTTTTCTGCCTTGCAGCACTTTCAGACCATGCTGAAGTCTAAATTGAATGTCCTAACACTGAAAAAAGAACCCCTCCCAGCAGTCATCTTCCATGAGCCTGAGGCCATCGAGCTGTGTACCACCACACCCTTGATGAAAGCCAGGACTCACAGTGGCTGCAAGGTATGTGGCACGTGGCCAGCAGAGGCCTCTCGGTGGGGCAGACCAAAGGACATGGAGCCCTAAGACACTTCTTTCGCAATGGTAACATTAAAAACAAAAAAAAAAAAGAAAATATAAAATGACTAACAAAATAAGCTCACTGAGGGATGGTAGTATGAATCCAGATACCAATTTATTTTTCTTAATGATATAATTCATAATTTTGGGTTACACATTAAAGACATAAGTTTAAGGATATGTGACTAAAAGAGCGTTTTTGCCATAGTTTTTACAGGCCTGTGGAACTTTGGGCTTCACAAGAAAGTTCTGTCCTTAATGGTAATTCCTCCTTTTGTATTTGCAGTCTGAATAATACATATCTTAACAAGTATAAAACAAAACAAGTTTCTCAACAGTTGTACTCTATGCGTCCTTTGGGGAGTCATTGTGCATTTTTGTTTTGCTTCAGCTCTCAAAAATTATACTAATATTCATGCCTCAGAAGCCATTAAAAACATTTTTCACTTATGTAAGCTATAATGACGACATAGAAAGAAAACTAGAAATGAAATGTATAATTTTGGTAGGCTTTTGGATTCTCACAAGATACTCTTTTTCACATGCGTTGATGAATATAGAAGTTGGTTGAAAAGTAATAAAGGAAATATTTTATGCATATTTTGTCATCAGAAATTTGTTTTGAGTGGTGAAAATAAAATGAGGGGCAGGAAAATGCATGTTTGCATGTGGATTTCTTTTATAACTTTGGAGATACACTCCTTTCCTTATTGCTGTCCAGGTTAGGGAAGCAAAGGACACTCCTTTCCTTATTGCTTTTCAGGTTAGGGAAGCAAAGGACACTCCTTTCCTTATTGCTTTTCAGGTTAGGGAAGCAAAGAAAGATCCATTGCTCTTTCTTGTTGGAGTGTTCCTTTTCCTGCCCAGTTCTTGCCTCGCTGTGGTGGGATTGGAGCCTACTGCAATCACACACGTCCATTCATTCCACAAATACTCATTGGGTGCTCACTGTCTGCTTGACACTGGGGGCAGTGTGGTTAAGACTATTGGCATCTTTATGGGGCTTAACTGCTCGTTGGAGGAGGGAGAAAATACAGGCAAACAAACATCGGCTGATGAGAAAGCCAGTCTGTGAAGAACTTGTGGAAGACTCTTTTGGGCAGAAGGAACAGGAAGTGCTAATCCTCAGAGGTGGCCTTGGTCTTGTGTATTTTAGAATGGAAAGCAATGGGCCCATTGTAGTTGGGAAGTGGAGAATGTGGTGATGGGTGGTGGGTCCCAGCGGTGGTCTAGATATAAAGAGCCTTGTTGTCATGGCAAGGAGTTTAAACTTTGTTCTGTTCACTATGGGGAACCATCAGTGGGATTTAGGCAAGTGTGTTATGTGACTCCATTTTGAGAAAAGCAATTCTAAATGGTCCTTTTGCTTAGGTGGATGTCTAGCTTCCAAGGGCAGTTGCCAGTGGCTCGGCTTCAATTGATGAGAGTGGATCCACACAGCTGGCCTTAGGTCACAGTGTACGCCACACTTTTGGTGAATTGATGATGTGAAGGAATAATACAAATGTTCACTAAATTTAAAAGTGATATGAAATCAAATGGGTTCTACTTCCTGTAGAGATTTCCTAAAGTCATTTTGAATTCTGTTCCAGTTGGGGAGAATGGTCCCTCAAAGGAAGATGAAGTCCGTAGGGACAAGTACGAAGAGAAGAATTTAGTTTGCTAAAATCTACTGATTATGTTTTAACGGGAGGGAAAAATGCAGTTACGGAGTAAAGGGACTTAGCAATCCAATCCAGATATGAAAGAGGTATGTGTGTGTGTGTGTGTATTATATAATATACTTTATTTATATATATATGACTCCATTTTGAGACCAGCGATTCTAAATGGTCATTTTGCTAAGGTGGATGTCTAGCTTCTAAGGGCAGTTGCCAGTGGCTCGGCATATATATATATATATATATATATATATATATATATATATCTCCAGAGAGAGAGAGAGAAAGAAAGAGAAAGAAATATTGGCTAGGAGAATAAAAGCCATCATTTTTCTGAAAAGGAGTATATGCTTCAGGATTCATGGCATAACTTTTTTTCCCTGTGTGCTGCCTTAGGTCATGTTCATTTATTTCACTTCTATATTGAAAAAGATAGAAGGCATTCCGAAGAGCATGGCAGGCAGAGCAAGGGTCAGCCTGGCGTCAGTCTGTGGGGCTAGCTAGAGAAGGGCACGTCAGCAAGGCCTTCGCTGGGCACAAGGGAGAGCGTCTGCCTTCCAGGTGAAAAGCACATTCCACCGGGCTAGACACACTTTATGAGCTCTCCATCTCTAGAAATCTTGAAGAGGAGACTGCAGGCACAGATCATTATAATCTCAGGATTGGGGATCTCGGCCAAGACCTCTTGAGGTACTTTCCAGGTTTATGATTCCATGTGAAGGGTGAAAACCTCTAAAGCCTCGTTCTTCAAATTGTATACTATAACACACTTGACACATTTGAATGTTTGTTAATGTTTATTGGGGTGACAGTGGTTAGTAAAGTTACATAGATTTCAGGTGTACAATTCTGTAGTACATCAGCAATATCTCACATTGTGTATTCACCACCCAGAGTCAGTTCTCTTTCCATCACCATGTATTGGATCCCCTTTACCCTCATCTATGAAATCAGTCAGACAGAAAAAGTCGAGAACCATATGATTTCACTGATATGTGGGATATAAAACTGAAAACAACAAAAGAACAAGACAAACAAATAAAGAAACAAAACTCATAGATACATTTAAATTTGAACTAAACATACTGGAGTTACGGCCTTTAAGTCTCAAGGACAATATCGCATTTGTATTCAGAGTCATATTCTTTCATTGAAAAACAGAAGAAAGTTCAATTTTTGATGCTTGATATTTTTGTTTAAAATCTTTATCCCCCTCTGCCCCCATCATCCTCTGGAACAAAGTGCAGTGTTTCCTCTTTGATTCTTGCGAATAACGGAGCTCACAGAGTGCCAGCTGCAGAAGGAGCTCTGTCCGGGGCTCATGCCTGCCAGGAATAATGAGCATGGTGGAGCCCGCCCAGCTGCAGGGCCAGCCTACGAGGCCTCCATCTTCACACAGTCCTCGTTTTTTTTTTTGTTTGTTTTTTCGCCTAACAGCTCTCAAGTTGTGTTTGTGTAACTTTAGGTTTGGGGAAGGGACAGAGGCAGGAGGAAGCCGAGGAAAGGGGAGTTGAAAATGGATTATGGTTTAGCACCATCGAGGTCCTGGCTGTCTCAGATTCCCCATTTTCCTCTGATCTGTATTCTCCGTGGGTCCTGGTGGACTGCCCTGCCAGGCTATTCATGTGGCGGGCAGCTGGGTCTTTGTGTGTTCTCCTCTATTGCTGCCACTTTTTTTTTCTGGAGTGGAGTTCTTTAACTGTACCACCCACTGCATAACATTAGGTCGCTCCCACCAGTACCCTGGCTGGAGCTGCCGGCAGGATCAGAGATGCTGTGTCTGATTTTGCATGGCAGCGATGGCTTCTCATTCATGTCTTCTCCTGCCTGGCACAATGGAATCCTAGGTGGCTTCAGCTTGTTAGCAAACATTGGTTTCATTAATAGTCATTGAAAAACCTACTGTCTGTGTACATGGAATTGTGTGGAAAGGGATCAAAGTAGGCGTTGTGGGTAATACAATTTATAGCCAAGTAGAAGCAGTAAGTTGAGAGTACCAAGAAAATTGCAAGGGCTTCTGATATTCGTGTGTGTGTGTGTGTGTGTGTGTGTGTGTGTGTGTGTGAAACCCGCAGAGGGCAGATTTCTGGACCTTCTTTCCAGAGATTTTGATTCAGGCACTCAGCTTAGTGGTGGGGAGCAAAAGCCTCTACTTATTAGGTTGGTGCAAAAGTAATTGCGGTTTTTGTAATGATTTTTATCTTTTAAAACTGCAATTACTTTTGCACCAATCTAATAAAAACAGACCATGTAATTTCCATGGTGCCTGGACCATGCTTTGCGTTTCAGGACTTGAACCACAGAGCCATGTAAGTGACATAAATGAGCACACACCCTGTTAGGTGGGAGATGGAGTGAGAAGTAGTGTGTGCGAGCAGGTGGCCCTTGTAGGGTTAGAACGGGTTTGCCACAAAGCTGACCAGGAGGCTGACGTCTAAGCAAGGGCCTTAGGGCCAGCTCTCACCTAGGATGCTATAGTTTCCAAATGTGGCCTCCTGCTGAGTGAGGCACTTGGCCTGGCCTCCTCAGAAAACTTGTTTAAGGCCCTTGCTGTCTTCTTCCCATTTGTGAGGGCAGAAACCATCAAACAACCTAGTTTCCAAGAAAGAATTCATGATTCTTAAACCATAACAATGTTTGAATGACTCTTTTTGAGATTCTTTGCACTCAGGAGTGGCAGTAGCAGTCCCTTAGTTCTCAGAAGGGATGTGATAGGTTTACAGTTTCATGGAATGGAGAAGAGAAGTTTCTGCGCAGAAGGCTTGGCAGGCAATCCTTAAACCCTACCGTTTTGTGCACGTGTCACATGGCCAGTTTACAAGTGAATTCCACAGATCCCACTTATCTTATAAGAAGAGCGCCTGATTTGAATTTAAATCTGTTGAGAATTAGAATCCCTTGTATCTACTTTCTACACTTACATCTTTGTGTTTATTTAATCAGTTATGTATTTAATTGCTGAGAATTTTGTTATGTTGTCTCATTTTCTCCCCCCTCATTTTAGCCAAAGTACCGATTTTTTTTTTACCTGTTAACAGAAGGGAGAAACATTAATTATATCATGTTGTCATCCTCATCAAACACATCTTTGCAGCCCTTTGTTGGTATAGGTCATTTCGGGCATTGCCTGGATCCAATTAAGCCAATTAGGCATACTTTCTCCCCGCAGAATAAGTTTCTGATTTTGATATCAAAACAGAATACCGATAAAATAATAATATATAAAGTAAGGTGCAGGCCCATGATCTTTATTGGTTATTTTCCTCTAAATTCAGAGTGGATGAGATTTAATTCTCGTTTAGTTTTCTCTCCATTCTTTCTCAGACTTCCTTGTAAACATCAAAGCACATCATTTCTGCTTGTCTACAAAACACAGGAAGGTAAAAGTTGACACAAGCTGACATCTGTTGTTTAAGAGACCAGCTTTTCCTTTCCTGCAATTTTTACTCTGTCGACTTATAAATTTTCTGACTTTCTCGCTCCCTCCCTTCTTTACTTTTTTACTCCTAATTTTCTTCTTTCATTTCTTTCTTTATCCACCGGAACATACTATACATCCTTAGGATGTCCCAGGTATTGATAGGAACACAAAGACAAGCACTAGTTTGGGATGCTTTGGGTTGAAATAACAGAAAACCTAACTTGAATTGACTTAAATCATTGAAATGTATTTGTTTTCAAATATGCAAATCCATCAGGAGGGACTAGAGAAAGAAATGTTAGAGAGGCAACAAAAGAGTGTTGACTGCAGAAAAGCTAGGCTTAATGACTGGAGGGAGATATCGGCCGTGTGGGAAGGGCCCCGGCAGGGAAGGCAAAGGCAGCGTTCTCAGGTTGTCAAGGCAAGGGTGCCCTTCCCTTCCGTGCTGTAGCCCCACCCCCTCCCCTGAATACTTCTGGAGGATGTTATTGCGTAGATGAAATGAGCCTCAGTTGGAGGACAGGCGACTCTCTCTAGGGCCTCTGCACAGGTAGTCATGGATGACCATCAGGTATCATGTAGTTTGACCTTCTGCATTTATGGGCTTTTTTTTTACTGGTGTGGAGGGTGCTCTCATTCACTGGAGAAATCCCGAGTCCCCCCTTTTCAGGCTTTTCACTCCATGTTTCTAATTTGGCAATCCATTATTCAAGGTGTGGGTAGAGAAAGAGAAGCATGATGTCAGAAGAGATAATGGATTCAGTCTTGCACAATTTGAGATAATTAGTGGGACCACCGAGGGGCGGCACCCAAAGGGCACCTTGCTACATGAATTTGGAGTTTCATAGATGTCTCTTCCCTCAAGGAGAATGGGCCAGGAGAAGACTGAAGTGTGAGGCAGGCGTGCTCACACACAAACTTACACATATAAACATGCACCCACCTCTGATATTTAATGACCAGAGCGAGAAAGAAGAATCCCTGGAAAAGGAGCATGAAGAAAACCAGAACAAGTTCCTCCTCTCCCACAGGCACTGCAACTGTTCTCGACTTTATTCCTCCTTTTTCATCCTCCTCAGTGTACCCACTTTCCTGACCACCTGCTCTTGTCAGAAGCTAGTCAAGCAGAGAAAATGGCTGTAACTACAGGGACAACTGAAGCCCCAGTATTATTGTTTTAGAATTGGTGTTTGTGTATATGTTTGAGATACAGACAACAGGCTGCTGCTCTGGTACCTAGCATGGAAGGATATTTTGTCTTACGGTTTTCATGTGACCTCCTTAGCTCTGAGTCCCAACTGATGACTTTCAATTCTGTACTGTGTTCTTTCCACTGATAGCGTGGTGGCTTCTGCACAACTTTTTGTCTTTCGTGAGCTCACTTTTAATTTGATGACTGAAAATCTTTTCATACTAGAAGTGTCTCTATGTCAGCTGACAAAAGTGTTCAGAATGTATGTTGTTCTTTCTACCTGAATGCTTATGGAGTGGGAGTGTCAACTTCTTTATAGGGTCACATTTTCCCTTCATTGATGGGCGCAGTAGAGTTATTTTCCCCATTGAGGAATTACCTAGGGATTTCTGACACTTTCAAACGACTTATTTTCTGGTGCCCCCCACACTGAAGCCTGGGGCTGAAAATAGCCATTTTCCTCTAGGGAACCAGATTTGGCATTGAAGCTTAAGCTTTGGATTCATGTCAAAGACGGTAGCTTTCTGAATCTCCAAATTTGTGATGTCACTGCCTACTTTTGTCTGCTTTAAAAACTCTTGAGAGATTGGCAAAATTTATTAGTGAAAAAATGGGAAAACAATCTACACGTCCAAAAGGGATCTAATAGTTTTTCTCCACAATACTATGGAAATCATGCATTCATTAAAAATATTGTTGTAGAAGTTATACAGACATGGACATTGTTCATAATGTATTAAGTGAATAAAAAAGCTAGTTGCAAAATGTTATTAGGATCCTATTTTTGCAAAATAAAACCAAAATAATTATATGCAAAGTTTGAAAGAGAAGGCTCACACTAAAATATGAACAGAAGTGATCTCTGGATAGTTGAGTATGGGTAAAACTTTTGATTTTCTTACTTTTTGCATTCCCTAAATTTTCATCAATGAGCAAACACTGCCTCTGTAATAAGTTTGTAAAAGTAATTATTAAAGAAAAATATTTTCTTTGGGTAAGAAGTTTGCCAGGAAAGATATCTGTAAGAAACTCCATTCTAAATGAAGCATTTTAGAAAATATTTTGTTTGGCTGGAGTAGATATTCAAGAAGTAAAAAAATTGTGTTCCTTGTATGTCTGAACATTTCTTTATTCTACCCTCCTTTTTTGGCATGTTTGGTCAAGTATAGAAATATAGATTGAAGAAATTTCTACTTAAAATTGTGAAAGCATTGCCCATAGACTTCTTTTTTGGTTTTACGTGTACGTGCAAAACAGTGTGATAGTTAAACACTTACACCCCTCACAAAGTGGTAACCCCTTCTCCCAGTGTACTACCCCTCTGACGTCATATATAGGTGTTACAATTCCATTGACTCTATCCCCATTGACTCCACGTCCTGTGACTACATATATATAAAATTATAGTTGATGTCCAATATTATTCAGCTTCAGCTTCACGTGTACAGCGCAGTGGTCAGGCATCTACACCGTCCATGTCATGGTCTCCCTAAAAAGACAGATGCCCATCTGAAACCCTACAAAATCTTTACAACATTATTGATTATATTACACAAACTGTCTTTCATATCTATGTGGCAATGTTGTGAACACCAATTTGTACTTTCTAATCCTCTCACCTTCTCCCTCATCCCCACTCTAGCAGACATCAATTTTTTCTCTATCTCTCTGAGACTATTTCTGTTTAGTTTGCTCATTTATTCTGTTCTTTAGATTCCACATATAAGTAAGATCATGTGGTATTTGTCTTTCTCCTATGTCTTCTGTGTCTTGGTGTGAATTTCCCCCTGAATTCATCCATTTGGAAGGTAGTGGGTCTTTTCAATTTGGAAACTCTTATTTCTTGGTATTTTAGGAAACCTTAAGTAAAATTCCTACGTTCCCTCCTAATTTTGGAACCATTTGAGAGATAAGAAACATGGTATAGATAGATTAGATAAAAATATCAATTTTATAAAACTTGCTTTGGAGCATATGGCTTAGATGTGTAGACTCGTTGGGTTTTCTAAAGCTTCCAAATCTTTGTTGAAACCTTTAACATGTTACTGTTTCCTCTCCCCTGCATTTTGTCCTTTTGTGCTTATGACTTAAAAAATGTCCATTGTGGTCAGTTTAGTGAGGTTTGGAGAAGAGATAAATACTGAAGGTCAATTTGCCATCTTTATCCAGAAATCCTCTCTGAATTGTTAAACCTTCTGTAAATGGCTAATTTTAGCTGTTTGAACTTTCCTTGTTTTATATCTTTATCTAAGATGGAAATAGTGATCCTTAATTTACCTTCAAGTTTAAAGAGATATTTATAAAGTACTTTGAACTTTTTGCAAGAGCATAGCTGTATAAATAAAATAGTGTTGTTGCTCAAATATAGCTCCCCTTGGTTTGTATGGAAAGGTCAATGGACTGTAGACAAAATGGTAGCAGATGAGGTATAGCTATTGAAGTGGCAATAAATAACCCATATCGTAAAAAAGGTCATAAACTTTTCTCTTAAATTTGAACAACTATTCTTATTACATCTCTGAGTATTTCAGCTCCTGACTACTCAGCAAATAAATTATAAAAAACACTGTAACAACAGGTGCAGATGTGTTCCTTGGTGTGCTGGCTGTTCATTTCTTTGTTTTTACTGAAAATATTATACATTCATTTCTTGGCATGAGAAATGATGTCTGGGCTTCTGTGCATACGAGTTCTCTAAATGAGACATTAGTCAGATTGGCGTTTATGAGTCACCAGCCATCTTCATAAGCCAAATCCAGGAGTTATAAAATAATTTACTCTGGAGGTAATGGGGATAAATTAAGTTTATCATCCAAAGAAATAGGAAAGCTACCTCATGAGCTAAAGATCCTACTGAAATTATTCTTTCCCCCCCACATTGATGAATTATGCTTTCTCTTTAAAACTTGTTTTTGTGATGCTGCTGAAGAGTGCTAGAATTCTCGTATGTTACTATCTAGCTATGCCTGCAACCTTTGTTTGGGCAGGAAAGGTGCTGTCCGTTATCGTAAAGACATTTTACTATTTGTCTGTTCACAGGATGGTACAAAACAGTTAACCTTTCTTCTTAAAGAGCTCATCAGTTCGTTCTTGTGTATAAAAGTCCCTCCTCCTCTCGTTCCAAAGGTTTCTTGAAGTCCTTTGACTCCTTTGCTCTTCCTTGCAGCCCCGTCCCACAGAGGTCCCTGCTTTGGGGGTAGGGGTAGCGACAGGGGGCTTCAGGGCCCTCCGTGTAAATCTGCAAGATAAACACATCCTTGTCTTCATAATAAAATGGAGTCCTTTCTACAGCAGAAACCTGGTTTATTCAACGGAATCTTGATTTTGTTTTTCCTTAGCAAAGGTCAGCTCTCAGAAAAGACGAAAGAGCTCAGGGAGGGAGATAACTCATCCTGCCATATGTATGCTAGAGCCTTGCAGAGAAAAAGAGTCAAAGGAAGGGAATTTAGCGTCCCACGAGGACAAAGAAAAAAATTAGTTTATTTGTTCAGAGTTACCAAAAGCGCCTACTATGGACTTTATGCATTTTTTTTCTTTTTTAATTACACATTCTTTTAAACAAAATGAATGCTCCCTACTGATAACTGTAAATTTATTAATATATAGGTTTCATGTACTGGATACTAACACATTTAGATATTTTAAATATACATAAAATGGAAATTTTAGAATGATCTGAAATAAATGATAGTGTATGTATATTTTGTTAATTGTGATGGCTTCATATCATAATTAGTTTAGACAAGGCTCTTCTTTAATAATAGTGGATGTAAAACCAAATTTTAAGTGGCTTTCATAATTTCAGTATTGTTTAGCTCCCCCAGTGGATCATTAGTTTTCTCCCCAGAATGAGGTAGAAAAGATCACATGCCAGGAGGACATGCATCAGCTCCACCCTTTTCTTGTGATCTATTGCGTGAGCATTCTTTATATTATCTGAAACCTGTCGTTTATAGGCAAGGATCTCAGCTGGGTTTTGTTCAAACCAGACTACATATGACCCATCAATCCACTGAGGTGGGCAATCACAGACTGTAATGTTCTGAGAAATCATGCGAGTGAGGTGCTCCTGCCAAATCCTTTCCCACCCGAGAACTCCCACCCTCACGAGACTTCCAGTCGTGTGTGTAACGCTGGGTATCTGACATGTGGCCTGGCTGAGGGTGCCGGTGTGAGTCTGTAATAAGTGATGCTGAGCTTATGTCTTATTGGAAGATAAGAGCAACTGAAAACAGAAATTCTAATGCATTCTGTCCCTAACCTGGGGGTTTATCTTGTGACCCCCTGGGAGTACATAGTATACTTTGGAGTTGAAGGATCTAGAGAAGTGTGCTAAAGACACCGGGGCTACTTCTTGGCCTGTGTAAGAGTGTGCCAAGATCATTCACTGACGCATGATTAGTGTTTCGTGAGGAGAAAGTGATGGGCTGGTGTCAGATGTTTAGATCTAGTCCAAATTCCTCTCTTATGCCCCATGAGGTAGGTGAGAAAACCTAGACCTGTGAGGCTGTGTGATGTTCTTGACAAATGGATGGAAAATTCGGAATTACCGTTTAGCTTTCTTCATTTCTGGACTAATCCTCCAGTGACACTGCTCTTTCTTATATCATGGGAGAGATAAGGAAGGAAATCATAATCGCTTGCCTGGATGTTAAAGACATCAACATGAAATACAGCTCCTCTAGCTTTGGCCAAGCGCTGAGATTCATTGACAACTAGCAGGCAGTTATTATAACCAAGATGCCTCAGTAGCTAGGGCAAACTCCACATTTGTAGATCAAGTTTTCTTTTCAGGAGGTAGAAAGAGACTTTCTCAATGCTGGGATATTTAGACTTCAGTGTTTTGTGTTTTTCTATTTTTTATTCTTATTTTTATTCTTGTCCGATAGGTCACAACATATATTCCTGGATGAGAAAGATGCTAAGATCAGGACTATGTGAAATATGGAAAAGTCCAGAGGCTATGAATGGGGCAGGATGTTATTTTCATTGCATTCTCAGGATAAATAGATTCTTCACCTAACTCATTCATGCGTCGTGGTTTGTCTTTAGGTAATTAGCATTTGACTCATTAAGTAATGATTATGCCGTCTCTGTGAAGGAGGAGGTGGCATTTGGGACATTGTCTCCTTTTTTTTTTCTTTTTTTTTTTCTGTTAAGTGTAGCTAAAGATTGGCCAACGGCCTTGACAATGGTGTTGAAGCAAGATTAAGAACGAAAGCATTCCAGGGGAGTGTTTGGTATAGGGGAGCTGTATTTTCTCCTCGTCCACTCCTTTTCCTTGTCCACTCCGCGTTTTTCTTTATTTCACCATTTCCTTCAGTCTGTTTTCTCTCCTACCCCTTTCTTCCCTCTTCCCATTATTCTCCTCTATCCCTCTCCTCCCCACTTCCTGCTTCCTTCCCTACTCTTACACCCTGAATCTCATCTGTCCAGCAAAAGCATGGAGGTCCTCTGATTAGGTAGGTGCAGATCACCTGCCCAGCCAAAGAAATCATTTGGGCCCAGATGTGGATTATGCCAGCCTGGAAAGTTCTGCTCTGGTGGAGCTGGGCTTGGGCAGCTTGCTCAGAACTAATTACCTGGACTCCCATAGGGAAGTCAGATGTGTTGGGATGGTAGAAAGGGGAAATGGACACTGCAGAACAACTAAAAAGTGTCCACAGCCAACAGTACCTTTGTTTTGCTGAGGAGGAAACCCTTTACACGATTATATACTGCGAGATGACAATGCAGATCGTTAGACCTTAGGCCACAAGGTGTCTTGTTTCCTCTCCAGTGTTGGTTCAGTGATCACCCAACAGCCACGTGGGTATTTCAGTGAGTGTGGAGATGATATGTAGGGAACTTCACAGGAGGCTCTTGGAACCCATTTTCAAGAGAAGGGATTTCAGTTGGGCTTTGGTGATGGATAGGTAGAGGAGGAAAACTTCATGAGAAATCCTGAGACATTTGTGACAGCATGGGTGAAACTGGCGGATAAAAGCTAAGTGAAATCAATGAGACACAAACAGACAAATATTGCACGATCTCATTTATAAATGGAATCTAAAATAGTATAAATATCATTGAATCTAAAATATCATTGAAGCAAAGAGTAGAATAGTGGTTGCCAGGGGATGGGGACGGGAGAAATGAGGAGATGTTGCTCACAGGGTCCAAAGTTTCACTTATGCAGGATGAGTAGGTTCTGGGGGTCTAATGCCCAGCACGGTGACTATAGCTAACAGTATTGCAGTGATACTTCAAATTTGCTAGCGAGGTAGAGCTTAAGTATTCTTACCACACACACAAAAAGAGAAGCTCTATGAGGTGACGAACATGTTAATTACCATTAGTGTGATGATCATTTCACATCGTGTACATACAGAGAGTGCCAAAAAACATGTGTACACATTATAAGAAAGGAAAACTGTATTAAAATTGTAAGACTCAATATACTCATATACCGATAACAAAAGATGACTACAAGTCACGTTTGACTTCTGCAATTACAAGAGGTGCTCAAAGTGGTTCCCATCAGTGTCCAAACACTTCTGATTATGGCGAACTACTGCTTGAGCAGCGTTGACCAAAGTGTCCACTTGTGTACATTTTTTGGGCATCCTCGTATATCAAAACATCAAGTTGTATACCTTAAGTATGCAGTTTTTATTTGCCAATTGTACCCCAGTAAAGCTCAAACACAGTTTAGTAACATTTTTACAAGCACTAAAGTTGTTGAGAAGGCAGCTTGCACACCAGGTCCTCCAGCCTTAGCACTTGCTCATGTGGACATCACCACAATCTCCTCCCTCCTGCAGAGAGTCCATGAGAAGGGGCCGGGGCTGTTTTCTGGGCTGATTTGACAATGGAGGCAACAGGCCATTTGCTGTCACTTATCCTGTAGGGTTTTGAGAACTTGTTTGCCGTCCTCCAGGCACGTGGTTTCTCACTACTACTGGCAGAAGGTCCCGTGATTTCTGCCTAATGTAGTGAGGGAGGCCTGTGCCCTTTGTTTGCATCTAGTCCTCTTTTAGGCATCTGCACAAAGGAAAAGCTTTGTCTGCTATGCGTAGCCAACAGCTGGTGCGTTTACTTGTGCTCCAGCAATGTGTCTGCCTCGCTTTATTCCAGTTTCTCAAACAGAACAATGGGGAGCCCGTGCAGTGCAGCTTTCCGTGGTCTTGATGTATATATATTTATGCATTAGCCAAGCAAAGTGCTTCATTTATAGAAAGCATACTCTTCGTGCTGGTTTATGGAGCTTCAATTTCCTGCATAATTAAAACCAATGCATTGGACATAAACCCACCTATTCCATCCACTCCTCCATGGAAGTGTCTGCTTGTCTTTATTATTACTTTGTTTATTTTTGTCTGTTAGCCCTTGAAGATTGATTTACTTTACAGTGTACTTAGTTTAAGCCGTTGTTCATTTCTCTGCCTTGATTCAGGAATTATGTTTAAACCATTAGCATCCAATTAGAAACATCAGACTGAATTTAGTGTGTTGATTTGAAATTTAGTACTCTGGTATGAGATAAATGTCATCTTTTCTGTTAGAAATTAACTTAAATATGTTTTACAGTAAAGAATGATAAAAGAATAAATGATGATAATTTCTTTTCTACACGTTCAAGACTCCTATTCTTTTTGTGAAAACATGTATGTCACAATTAAGCTACTTACCCATACAAATATTCATAGTGTATTTAACAGAAATCATTCTATTCTCTCTGCTCTTTTGTTCCTGGGACCTTCTCAATTGTATTAATTAGAGCAACTTTTGTTTTTTAATGAAGAATCAGAAAAGGGCAGTGCCTCATGCAGTTTACTTGAAATTGATGATATATGCAAAGACTTGTGATTAAAACAAAAGAGATCATGGACTTAATTTATTAAAGCTCTTAAATGTAAAAAAAAAAAAAAAAAATCCCTGATCGCCTCTTTGCACTTTTCCTTCACTGTTATGAGCAAAGCTTAGTGGTAGGAAATACTCATTTGCCTTAAGGGAGTTGAATTTTTCTGCTGCATAGACTTTAGTTTATGGCTCATTTCTCCAAGAGAAACATGTTTACCATAAAGATTTGTGATGAGTTCTGGAGTAGGATGTATGAACCTGCTACTTAATGTTTTCCATCACTGCAGTGTTCTTTATTACTGCAGTATATAGTTTTAGATTGAGAATTTTCAGGGGATGTTTTTCTGAATTTTCTCAGGGTGTCAAATAGTATCAATAATTTCCTTAGGTTCTGTCCCTTAAGTCCAGGAAAACGAGTCAATAGATTTAAATCAAAGAGAGAAAGTGCCAATGCTTAATTGATTTTTTAAATGGGGAGTAGAGAGTCCATTATCCTTAAGTCATGAGAAGAGGGAGAAGAAGCTATTTTCATATATAGGAAATTCATTTGGGGGCATTCATATATGGCTGAGTCCAAAAGGGAGGGAAATTATATGTCTGAAAGGATTCTTTTCATTAACCAGTGAAATATCGGAAAACTCCATTATACTAGTAATCTGTTACTGCATAAAAAAAGTATCCTGAAGTTTTAAGCAACAAACATTTCTATCACACCATGTCTGTGGGTCAGGAATCTGAGCGGGGCTTAGCTGGCTGCCTCTGCCGTGGTTTCTCTCCTATGGTTGCCTTCAATCTGGTTTCCCCCTGAACAAGCAAGGGAGAGAGCAGGAGAGGATGAGCAAGACAGAAGACAGAGTTTTTTTGTAACTTACAATTGGAATTGACATCTCAGAAGCCCGTCATAACAAGGTCCAGCCTGCACTCAAAGGGAAAGGATTATACAAGAGCAGGGACGATACGATATAGGAGGTGACGATAGTTGGGTGCCATTTTAGAAACTGCCTTCCACATTTGTTGACCAGTTTTTCAGATCTCATTCCACTAATTCATCAACAAGCATAAATTGAACTTGTTGCTCACAGTCTAGTAATCTAAGTACTGTGATTCACGTGATTGCCCTTTTCCCTCCTTAAACCATGTCCATCCGTAGCTTCAGGTATTCCTTGCTGCTCTGAAGTTCCTTCTTGATTCATTAAGATGCTTTCATACCCTGCAGCCCTCCCCCGACCCCCACTCCAGTTCAGTGTTGTTTTGAATAGCTGGATGTGCTAGAGTGGCCTTTCTATAGCTCTAATTAATCTTAAGCATTTGTGTAAAGTACTTTTGCATCAAGTGTGACCAAAGAGGATGTCACCCCTTCATAAGGTAGTCTGTTTGGCTATAAATTTGAAGACCACACAGCTCACATTCTGAATCTATGATGTGCCATTGTTTTTCTTCATGTGGAGCTCCCATTTGCCCATCAGGGTTGGAGGGAGGGGCTAGTGTAATTTATGATTGACTGAACCCAACAGGAACCACGTGGGAAAGCCCTGTCCAAATCATCAGAAGTAGATATTGGTGTCGTTTAACTAGCGAGTCAATGCCGAAGGCATTGGCTAGATTATTTTTCTTGTGTAATAGAGAAAGAAATAGGCAATTGACTAAGTTGTTGCTCCATTGTGAGCTAATGAAACATTCTTGAAATGTTAATGAAAGGTCTGTATGTGAGGTATGTTGGTTTATCAGCCATTCCTGTCTGTTTGCCATTTGACTATGACATCATGAAAAAATATTTCTTCTTTATCATGAAGAAATATCTGCACTCCCATGTTCATTGCAGCATTAGTCACAATAGCCAAGAAGATGTGGAAACTACCCAAGTGTCCGTTGACAGAAGAATGGGTAGAGGAGATGTTACATGGATGGACCGTGAGGGTGTTATGCTCAGTGAAATAAATCAGACAGTAGAAGACAAATACTGTGTGATCTCACTTATATGTGGAATCTAAAAATACAAACTCATAGAAACAGAGAAGATTGATGGTTACCAGGGGCTGGGGCATGCAAGAAATGGGGAGATATTGGTCAAAGGGTGTCAACTTCCAGTTACAAAATGAATACATTTCGGGGATCTAAGGTACCGCCTGGTGACTATAGTTAATGTACTGTGTCGTATACTTGAAAGTTGCTATGAGAGCAGATCTTAAATGTTCTCACCATAACAACAATAACAAAGTGATAATTATGTGAGGAGAAAGATGTGTTAATCAGCCTAATTGTGCTAAACATTTTGCAATATATACGTGTATCAAATCATGACACTGTACACCTTAGACTTCCACGATATTATATGTCAATTACGTAGCAATAAGGCTTGGTAAAAAAGAGAAAAGATGATTTTTGAAGTCAGTTATATATGCATAAAACTTCCTGCTTTTTTTTTTTTTTTTTCATGATGTTCACTCCCAGCCCCAATGACCGAGCTAGTTAATTCGGATGATTATGTCTCATTTGGCAGAAGTGGGAGTTTAACACTTTACTTTGCTAATGCGATGGTTGTGGATGAAGGATTTAGAATTGTGTGTTCTGTGTTTGTATTTTATTTATTTCTGCTGAGAAATAGTGCCTCTTTTGAGATGAGAAATTTCAATCAAGCAGACAGTGTAGGGATTTTCTCTTTTCTTAAATGACCATGTGGATGACCTGTGTCTAGTCCACTCACTAGGCTAACGCACGTGTGAGGCCATAGTCAAGGATTTTATCCACATAGTTAACCTGGACTTGGTCCCTGGCCACAGGATTTTGGAGTCAGAAGCAATTTCTGATGCCGCCTTTCAGTAGTTACCTATCCTTCAATAACTTAGCCATCTGAGTCTCTCTTATATCACCTGTAAAATGGATTGGCGAGGTTGTTGGGACGCCTAAGTAAGATCGTGACAGGTAGTGGGTGCCCGACAAGATAGCTATTGCTTTTCTCACTTTTATTTTTATTTTTTAGATCAATTCAATTGTTTTTTTAAAAATGGTTCTTTTATTATTTGTTTCATTCATGACTTTTAAAAAACACGTATCATAAAATTGACCATTTTAACCATTCTGAAGTATATCACTGCCAGTGACATTTAGTACATTCACAACGTTGTGCAATCATCACGACTCGTTCCAGAACATTTCATCACCCCAAAAGGAAAGCTTGTACCCATTAAGCAGTCACTCTCCATTCCCTCCACTCTAGCCCCTGGCAACCACTAATCTACTGTCTGTCTCTATGAATTTGCCTTTTCTGGATACTTCATATAAAAGGAATCGTACGGTATGTGGCATTTTGTGCCTGGCTTCTTTCACTTATCATAATGTTTTCAAGGTTTCCCTTTTTTATTTTATGTAGCTGTTTCACCAATGTATGCTAGTCACAGGAAGAATTAAATGAGGGAAATAATTCCAAGTGTGTGCTCCCCAAATGGTGGGTAGTATCATCTTTGTAGGACAACAAACCCTATGAGCCATCCAAAGACAGAGAAAGTCAAAGTGGGACTGATGCCAGCAAATTCATTTCTAAATCACCTTCTACTACAACAGCTTCCTTTCTTTTAAACCCCCTACCCTTTCCATCCATTGTTCTCTCTTCCCTCTCTTACCTTCTCATTCCCCTTTTTTTCCCATCCCTTCATATTTTTCCTCTTCTCTCTCTCTCCCTTCCATCCATTCTTTACTCTCACCTGTTTATTTTTTTTCCTTTTTGTCTCTTCATCCCCTCTTTTGTTCTCTTTGTGTAAAGGCAACACTACAATCAGTTACTACTTGACTTGAAGTTTCTATTTGTGGGTAGGTATTTATCCCAAGGACATAGTAGAAATCATTTAGGTGAACGTTTGGGATCAGATAAAAAGTTCAATATAAGGAATGGTCGTTAAAAATGGTGATATATCTTTTAGAAAAAATACTATATAGTCATAGAAAATCATGCTTAATTTTGTATTAAATGACAGAGTGTATATTTAGAGATGAAAAGACCTTTTTACAAAATAATACTGCTACATGGTCCTCAGATTTTTAATAACTCACATAATTATTACATGTACTCTATGTGCATCTTTATGCAGAAAAAAATAAAGTATTACATTTAAAATTATAGTGGTCTTATCACAGGGGATAGTTACTAGTGGCTTATAGTTTTCTTCTTTGTGCTTTCACTAGCTTCAGAATTTTCAACAATGCACATACATGAACTTCTGGAATCAGATAAAAGGATAGTAAGTATTGTTATTGCAAGTATGCTAGTGGATTAGCTCAATCCTTGGTCGTGAAGCCAGAGATCAATCTTTAGCATAAAGGAAGAACACACACCGACTGAGGGCTCTCAAATGGGATGATTTTGTGCCCAAGGGACATTGACAATGTCTGGAGACATTTTTGGCTGTCACGATGAAGAAACTGCTACTGGCATTTAGTGAGTAGAGTCCAGGAATTCTGCTAAACATTCTAAAATGCACAGGATATTCTCTCCCCACCATCAATGAAGTATTATCTGGCCCAGACGTGGGTAGTGCCAAGGATGAGAAACCTGCTTATTGGCTAGTTAAAATATTTTAAATTAGCTCATTGGATGATATCAGTGGAAGAGGTCACATCACTTGGGTTGTCTCTAATGGGTATAGAGAATTAATTTACTTTCAAGTGACACTATGCTGACCTAATTATCTAAGGATTTGAGATAAAATCAAACTGTTTTTCTACTCATGCACCTGCTATCTGACTGATGTATTTTTTTGTTTTTAATTCTGGGCTTCTTATCTTAAGAAGAAGCCAGGCAATATATTTGAGGTTAGTATGTTGATACTAATTTAGGTCACAGAATTCCATGAAAGAAATGAGTAAAGGTAATTGCCATATGGAGAATCCTTAAGTCATGCATAATGAAGAGAGAGTTCTGACTGAGGGAATAGTGCCACCTACTGAATTGTGTTTGTGTTTTCTCCAGGTTCTAATATATGCAGGTTTATGCCTGGAAGTGCTTCTTTCAATTATTGATTTTGCACATTTTCTTAAGCAGTTACCGCCAGTACTTTAAACAATATTTAGTTATTATTGGATCAAGGTGTAATTAGAAACAGCTGTGAGCACTGTGTGCCATCCAGCTCCTGAAGTAGCAAAGTCAATTGTACTTGAAGACCTTGGATTGATTAATAGAGATTGTATCTGGCAGTTTAAACAAATCTGTTTCCGGTTTGAATGCTACCAGCCGGTCCCATTTTACCAAGATAACCAGAAACATTAAAAATACATTAAATGCAACATTTCCGAATGTCACCAAGTTTTTAAAAAAGAAATTAAAGCACATAGTGGTTGTCATAACAATATTGTCAGCATTTCACCATTTTTTCAGAATTTTAGATTTGATCTTTACTCTCTGCATATTTTTAAATGTACGTTTTAAATGTCCTCATCTTTTGCCTAAGTATTTAAATAATTTTATGCATTACAGTGCAAACATTTTGGTATATCTATTTAATAATGACTGCATTTTTAGATAACTTAGAAAATCATTTTGAATTACATGTTGAATTGGATGGGTCAGATAATTTGTTACTATGGTGACTCTCTTTATTGGGAATAGTTTGTCTCATAAAATTATATGCCTCTGTGTAATATGTTAATTCTTGCTCTTAATCAAACATTTCATTACATAATGAGCTTGGATTAATTTGTATCCTGAATCTAAAAGCTTATTCATACAACATTCAAAATAGAACACACCAGCGAGGAACTAGCATTTTATTTCAAAGTTTTCACAATATATGCCAATAGTAAACATAAGGATTTGTGACAATTTTCAAGGCCAGAAAAGCATACAGTGACAATGAGGGCAAAAGCTGGATTTCACATGTTTATTTATTTATACTGACTTGTTGGTTGGAAATCTAGTTTTATAACATTGATTGTTCATTTTATTGCTCTGGAATGGGGACTGCCTGTCATGTGAGTACAGAGGGGCCAGAGTGTGAAGCAGGTCCCTCTTCATAATGTCATCATACTTGGGAGTAGGGGGGCGGTGGTCCTTAGAAAATGACTGGAGACGTGACTTTGAGAAGATGGGAAGTGGCCATATTCCTCTCCTGATCCTTCATTGTCTGAGTGTATCCTTCCTTTCTTGTAGCCAATTGTAAGTTTTTCTTCTCCCAGATGTCAGCAGTCTGTGCACCTTTAAAAGGAGATGGTCCTATTAAGTGCCAGTAAGTAAATGAAAAACAGGGCACCCTCTGGCTTCCTGGATAACACAGAAGTTAATATTCAAGGATTGGATTGAAGAACAACGCAGATGTCCGTGTCTGTACTGTTCTGTTCAAAGACAGCTCCCTCTGCCTCCAGAGAGGGTTTGCACCCAGACCCAAGGATGATATTACTAGAACATAACTCGCCTCCCCACGCTTATCGAAGTTGTTTGACAGTGATTGATTTGGCGATAGATAAATATTTAGTACTTCTTTTAACCTAGGCTGACTCTTGGTGCCTCTTGCAGAGAACACTGAACCACTTTAAGAACTGAATTTTGCTTGATTGACCTTTTGATTTATTCAGAGCAATGTTGACTCCTGAGACCTTGGCTTTAATTGCTGAATAGGATTAATTAGATTCGTGGCTGGCATGAGGGTTTTCTGGTGCCTTTTGAGAGAATGGACATTTTGCTGGGCCTGTAGTTGCATAGAAAGTGAATCACTCCTAAAGTCTGGCTATCATGGTAATTTGTGTGTGTGAATGGGATTTCTTTACTCTTTTCATATTTTTCTGTTTGCTTGCATAGAACAATCCAGTGTTTATTTAAAGGTTATTTATGCCCACGTGTTAAGGGTTGAATTGTGTCACCGTCCAAAAAAATTAATATCACCTTACCTCCAGTATCTCAGAATGTGACCTTATTTGGAATAGGGTTGTTATAAGTATAATTACTTAGGTTAAGGTGAGGTTATATTGGTGTAAGGAGAGCCTCCAATCAAATATGACTGGTCTCCTTATAAAATGGGGGAATTTGGGCACAGGCACAGGGAGAGTGCTTTGTAACTATTGGAGTTATGCTGCCATCAGCCCAGGATATTCCAGAAGCTAGGAGAGAGACCTGGAACAGCTCCTTCCCTAGCATGGCCCTGCCCACACCTTGACCTTGGACTTCTAGCCTCCTTCACTGTGGAATAATAAACTTGTGTTGTTTAGGCCACTCAGTTTGTGGTAGTTCATTATGGCAGCTCCAGGAAATGAATACGTCTGTCTGCCATTACGGACACTGCCCTTTCTCGTTAAGTTCCACTAACATTTATGAGCATGTACTTTGTGCCAGAAGCTGAGCTAGGTGCCAATGACACAAAATGAATTAAGCCTTCCAGGAACCCAGTCTAGTGGGAGAGGTGGACAGAAATGGATTGGGAAGTTTGAAGTCCCTCTAAGTTTATAGTCACCAACTTTAAAGAGAGACATGAAATTACCTAAGAAGCCTACTAAATAGGTCCCTAATTAACCACCTTCTGTAGTGACTATTCAAGTCATCATCTCCACTCAACCAATAACTTCCTACTACCTCTCTTGTGATGTTTTTTAAAGATGATGTTTTTAAAGACTTTTAGGTTATGTTCTTTAAAGAGAGTAAACAGGACCTTTCCAAAAGGGCAGTTTACTTTTCTTGCTGTGGATGTCACACAGGCATCCCTTTGCCGCTTTTCATGTGGCTCTGAGCCGCTCGTCTCTCGGGTGCATGGCTGGGACTGGCACACTCAGTAGAGGCAGTTCTGCCTGCCATGGGAACACGAGGGCACGTGTGTGTGTGCAGGAGTCCAGGTGCACCGAGGGCTATAAAGCTATTGAGAGGACGCCTCGTCCTGCCCATCCTGACATCCTTAGTCAGAGCTTCTAGTCACAGTTCAGTTGTAGCTAAGGTTTGAGTGTCGGATGTTTAACAACTTTTAACACCAGCTGATAAAAGCGCACTGACATTTATTTTGGTGATAAAGCTGAACAGATGCAGGATTGCCAAGGGCTACTTAAGGGCAGAGTGTCCTTGAGAAATAGCTTCCTCTTTATGTGACCACTTCAGTTTCTGGGTGGAGCCAGTCTGGTTCTTTGCTGTAATTTGTGCGAGCAATGTTGCTGGAAGGTTGCCATGGTTACTTGAGCCCACTGGGCAGCAGGACAGGTTTTCATTGTAATTAGTGTGAACACCATAAACCAACTGTGGGTACTGCTAGCCACCTCCCTCATTAACTCATGCAGTCACGGCAAGAGGGATGGAATGAGAAGGAGAAGCATTCCGTTTTGTATTGTTCCCTCCACTCATACTCATGGGGAGGAGATCATGGCCAACTTGGGGGATAAAGACAAATCAGATTGTTGTTACAAATGTGCTTCTTCATCATAATGTCAGCATCAGCAACTATCCCAAGATAGTAATGAATAAATACTTTCTAGATAGTGGGGATTCAATTTAATACACTTATGTACTACTTCGTATGTCATCTGGTTGAGAGAACTACACGGCAATGAGATGAAAATTAAAAAAAAATATATCTACTGCTATAGAGACAGTATTTCAGTTTTGGTGTGTAGAAGTCCCTGTGTTTGCCAATATGGAATTTTAAATAATTTAACTTCCTATGGAGCCATTATGGCTTGGTGGAGCTAGCACAAACATGGTGGCCTTTGGAGTCAGGGGGATTTGCGTTCAAGTCCCAGCTCTGTACTTATCTAGCTTTGCATTCCTAGGTAAATCACTCAGCTTTTCTAAGCCTCAATTTGTTCATCTTTTAAAACTATGACGTAAATACCTATTTACAGTGTATCTATAAGCATTAGAGAAAATGAACATAAGTGATCTGAGATGAAATAATAGACACTCAATGCATGATGGTGATTATTATTATTATTATTAGTTTTTAGTTTAAAAATTAATTGAAATAAGCAAAAGCTCACAGTTCTTACTGCAGTGTTGGTAGAATATTCATTAAATAGCTTTGGTTTTCCAACTATTGTCATCCTGGAGTAAGTCCACTATATGGAAATGAAAGGATTCTTTGGCTTTGAAGTCCCCCCCACCCTTATCAAAGATTCTCCTTTTAGCAATGAAAGTAATAAATAAGTCTCTTTGCACATTTCACCTTTATACGCTTGTGTATAACTTGGTATAACTTTGTGTGGTTATACCAGCATCAGGGAGGCTTTCCATACTTGCTGCAATGCTACAGCTAGTTAAAGGGAGAAAATGCAGTGCTGCCATTTGGGCCAAGAGTTTTAAATGTTTTTCTGTTGGAGTTTCTAGAGGGACTTTAGAGGGAGTGCATTTTCCTAAGCTTGAGCACGCTTCCGAAGAGGGCTCTGTGATGAGCTTCAATTATTGAGTCTCTTTACAGCCTCCTCGGGTTTACCTGGAGCTGTTGAGACTACGTGAAGTTTTGGGGACTCTCGTGTAAAAGTCCCAATCCATTTACCTTTTGTTGGAAGCTTGCTTAGTCATTTACCTCCTCACAAAACGTGTCACTGTGATATCCCGGGATGGGGGGCAGGGGCGACAGATACAGACAGAGCCCCTGACGGCTCTTACTGTACAGGAAGGAGGCATAGGCTCATCAGTGGCAACGTCACTTCTGAAGGAAACATGTGTCCTCAGAGGAGCATGAGCTGCATGGAAGCTAGGCAAAGGGAAGGCCAGGAGCAGGTAGGTGGCAGTGTTTTCCAGACTGTCCGAGAGACAAAAAGCAGACAGACAGACAAACAGACAGACAGGCATTGTCTCTGGCATATTGGAGTTTTCCAGCCACATAGTAGATTGGGTTCGTTCATTATACTTTTTCATTGTCCAGAACACTGGTTCTCAAAGATGAGGGGTGTGATTTGGTCCCCCAGGGGACATTTGGCAATGTCTGGAGACATTTTTGGTCTTCACAACTCGGGCAATGTTAATGGTATCTAGTGGGTAGAGGCCAGAGATGTTGCTAAACATCTTCATTTTTTTTAAGCCACTAAAATGTGGGATATTAATTAAAGAAGTTGTTAGTCTGTTCTGACTAATAAAACAAATTAACATATTATCCCTTAAATGCTAAATGTTGCATGTAAGTTTGGGTTTTAGCTGAGAAACGTGGAATGCAAAGACTTTTTTCCCCCAGACCATTCCCAGTTGGTTGCACATCTCAGGAGCCGATGCTTGTTACTCTCCAAGTTGTAATTTAGACTTCCTAAATTACCTCCAGACCCATCTTTTTCATGCAGCACAATGGGAAAAACTCAGTGCTTTGGCTCCAAATGTGTTTCGCTTTTATTTTTCTCTCTCCAAAACCCTACCTCCTTTGGGGAAGCATAATTATTATTTTGTGGAAACTGAGCAGGAGCATTTTCTACGAAAACTTTTTGTTTTTCTGTGATTTTTTTTTTCTTTTTTTCCTTGAGAGACCTTTGCCATTGCATCTGGCAGGTGGTGTGGCTCCTTTGGAGAGTCTTTCAAACTCGTGATGTCGCCACATTTTAAGATCTTTGTGGGATGGCTGTAAGGAGAAATTAAGCTTTGTAACTATGCAGAGAATTGACCTGGCAAACACATTAGAGGCAGATTATCCTCTATTACTCCCTAAATAGCACCTGGAGAATGTGTTGTGCATGGCCATTTCAGAACCTAGCAGGAGCTTTGTTGCCAAGAAACAGAAAGTTCAGATTTTGCTCAATATGCTTACTCCACTTTGCTGGAGAAACCCTCAATGGTATACCAGCTGCCTGCATGAAGACCAGCCTCCCACAGGCGTATGATGCACGTGGGTAAATGTATATGGAGTGTACGTGTCCACTATGGTAAATATGCGATGGCCCATTTTTAAATATTTGAGGAATGGGATGATTTTCAGAAAAAAATGTCTATTCTCATGTTTTATTTTATTGTCATGAATATAGGGCTCCAATATATGTTTTTAGGGCATGGGAGGAAAAGGAAAGGGGGGGGCCCACTTATACACCTCAGTAAAGTAGAACCTATATCCTAGGCATTTTTTTCTTTTTGGGTTTTCTTCATGTTCTAAGAGTCAGGTTCTACAACATGGTCAGATCAAGTTTGATTTGGGTTGTCAGTTGCCTCAATAATTAATAGAGAATTTTGAAGGGTGTTGAGGAAGAACTGAACCAAAAATG
Organism: Rhinolophus ferrumequinum; assembly: GCF_004115265.2. Lineage (NCBI taxonomy): Eukaryota > Metazoa > Chordata > Mammalia > Chiroptera > Rhinolophidae > Rhinolophus > Rhinolophus ferrumequinum. Next base: position 8,721,174 of record NC_046291.1, read on the forward strand.
CAAGCAGCTCTTTTTGCTGCCTATAATATTAGTCAGGATGGAATGTTGTGCTGTGGTAACAGACATTCCCCCAAGTGTCAGTAACCAAATGCAGTGCAGGAGCCCCAGGCTTATGGAGACTACTTCATATGGATTTTCACAGGGCACAGTAATGAGCAGTAGAGCATGGACAACCACACATGCGTTCTTTAATGCTTATGCAAAAAGGAGACACATATCACCTTTGGTCAATTTTACTGGCCAGAGAAAGTCTTATAGCCAAATCTAATTTCAAAGAGAGAGAGGAGTGTGATTGTTCTGTGTACTAGAAATAGAAACTGGATATCAGTAAATAGTAGTAATATTTACATCATGTCCCATTCCATTGGACACACACCACACACATACAGACGTTTAACCCTAAGCACAATTATGACATTGGCCCCCAACGGAAAATGAAGTCCCATTAGGGGCAATTTTGGGGATGTAGCTCCAAATAGGAGATACACAAAGAGTCAGATTCTTCTGATTCAGGAATCTTTGGTCGACAGGCAGTGGAAAGACGTTTTGTTTTAGGGGCCACCCTGCCACCCTAGACTCAGTTATAAACCAGCTCAATATAATCCCTGAACTGAGAATATTTAATTTAGTCTTGTCTTTTTAAAAAAATAAATAAAGCTCAGACTAATTTTTTCTTGTTTTTTTCTTTTCTTTTAAAACAGTAGGTCAAATATCAGTGAGACATACATCCACAGATGTGAGACACTTTCCCTGAACCTCATTTTCAAGATCTGTTGAACAGACTAAAGGCAAATATGAACCATGACAAAAAGACTTTAAACATATACGTATAGAGTTAAAGGTGATGCTATCAGAATTTACTGCTACAGATTTAACCTCTGTTTTTTCTTTTTTGTAACTACTTAAAGCACTGAGATAATCTATCTGTTTTTTTCATTTTTCATCTTTTGCTACAATTCTGTTTTAAAAAAGAACTTGTTTACCCAAAATAAGCAAAATGCCAGTTGCCCGGGAGAAGTCAAAAGGAACACCACAGCAATAAAATGGAGCCACCCCAGGCTGTAGGAAGCCAGAGTAGATGGATAGATTATAATGAAGGAATTTGATTGGCTAATATCTATATATGCAGCCACCAACAAAAACAAAACTCTGGACTTCTTTTTTCAAACTCCTCAGTAGGTCAAAAAGAAAATAATAAAATTAACTCAGCATGATGACTGAAGAGCAAACATTTCAATTTTACTTTGCCTTTGCCCCAGGTTTTAATTTATCAAACTCATACAGAGAAAGTCTCTCATGCTACCATCAAGTCTTGCTGTGTTTTGTGTAACATATAGCAGAGCCCAACAAAAATCTGACCTGCCAAGGTAGCATTCCCTAAGGGAAGTTCATTACCTGGTACTGGTCTACTTTGTGCAAGTCATATAGCTGATAAGAGATTTGTATTCAGCATATATAAAGGAATCTTACAACTCAGTAATAAAAAATACAAATGCCCAATTTAAAAAAAGAGCAAATAATTTAAATAGATATTTCTCCCGAGAGAATGTACAAATGGTCAACATGCACATGAAAAGATGCTTAAGGTCTTTCAACACTAGGGAGATACAAATCAAAATTACCATGACATATCACTTCACACCCACTAGGATGGCTAGAATCAAAAAGACAGATAATAACTAACGTTGGTGAAGATGTGGAGAAAATGAAACCCTCATACACTGCTGGTAGAAATGTAAAATGATGCAGCCACTTTGGAAAACACTGGCAGTTCCTTAAAACGCTAAATTAGAGTTACCACATGACTGAGCAATTCCACTTCTAGTAATATATACAAAAGAGAAAAAAATTCCAAAAGAAATGAAAACTTATGGCCCTCAAAACTCATACACAAATGTCCATAGTAGCATTATTCATGATAGCCCCAAAATGCAAACAACTCAAATATCCATCACTTGATGGCTGGATAGACAAAATGGGGTATATCCATAAAATAGAAAATTGTTTGGCAATACAAAGAAATGAAGCACTGATACATCCTTCAACATGGATGAACCTTGAAAACATCATGCTAAGTGAAAGAGTCACAAAGACCATATATTATGTGATTCCGTTCTTATGCCATTTCCTGAATGGGCAAATCTGCAGAGACAGATAATAGATTAGTGTTTACTTGGAGTTGGGTGGGAGTGGGTGTGTAGTGGCGAGCGACTACTAATGGGTATGGAGTTTCTTTCTACAGGGATGAAAATGTTCTAAACTTAGCTTGTAGTAATGGTTCCACAACTCTGTGCACATACTAAAAACTATTGAATTGTATACGTTAAACAAGTGAAGTGTATGTTATGCGAATTGTATCTCAATAAAGTAGGTTTGAAAAATAAAAGTAAGGTGCATTTCACCTAGCTCCAGTATTGACACAGCCCTGCCTGGCAGGGTTTGCTGGCTCAGTAGTTTATAATGTTGTACAGTGGGTTCCAATTTTTGGTTCCGGGCTGCCTCCTAAGGAACTGGTAATAGCACTTAACTGCTCCAATGATCACCTTCTCAGCATCTCCTTCTGGTTCCATTCCACACCGTCTACACTGACATGTCTCATTTCTTGCTTCAGGACAGGAAATTGGCTAAAATGTCACCATATTTACTAATGGACTTGCTTGAAATACAATCTGTAAGCCCTCAACCCTGATATCCACTAGTGACTATGGTTGACTTGCTTTCCTCCTGGATGCGCTACAAGTGCTAGCTGTATGCTTTACCAATGAACACAACTGGCCGTATGATGCTGGAACTTTCTAGAGCTTTATCTCATTTGAATGCCATTGGTCTGTGTCTTGGTTTGACTCTAGGGTGGCACACACTCCCATGGTCAATCAGAATTCTCCAGGCATGGTGGCCTTGGGGAAAAGGGTTGCAAAACCCTTTTGGAGGGAAGAGGACATTCCTGCTTGGGATTTCAGTGAAAAACTAGTCAGCCATTGCTTTGTGCCATTGTACTCTACACAATGCCAGTGGACTTTCCCCTAACACAGCCACACATGGATACAACTCTTTTAGCCATTAAGCCTAATATTGTACGGCCTACATTTACTTAACCGTTGTAGGCACATAATACATTTTCTAAAATTAATTAACATTTGTGTAGAAACCATCTCCCTGTTTTCTGCAAAAGAGCCCTGAATTGTTATAAATTATGTACACATTTCCATTAACTTTTCAGCTACAGAAATTCTTTGTTATCTCAATGGATTTTACTGTAAACTATAAGGAAAGTAAATACCGACTGTTAAAAATGTTTATGAAAGTTGCTTTTTTTATTAGAAATGACAGTCTAGCTATTTGTACAGCTCATTCTTGAACTTCATTCAGGCCTCTTTTCAAACGGGACCTTTTTTAGACTCCTGCCTTGATCAGCTTGTCAGAAACCACAGGGTCCTTATTACTTTCTCTCCCTTTTACCTTCATTATTTTCTTTGCAGCCACAATCACTCCCTGTTTTCTATTATATTTATGTCTTTATTGTTTATGTCCTCCGTGGAATGTAGCCTCATTAGGGCAGGATCCTCTTAATCTTATTTGCTGTTCTGTCCCTAGCTCCGAGATCAGTGTCTGGCTTCTTGTAGGTACTCAATAAAAAATTATTTAATAAATAAAAAAATGCCATCTCTCTCTCTCTCTCTCTCTCTCTCTCTCTCTCTCTCTCTCTCTCTCTCTCTCACACACACACACACACATACTTCTCTCCCCAAAATATATAATAGTTTGAGAAAAGAGAGCCCCACAGAGCGTATAGCAAATGAAGCCCATTTCTGAACTGTACCTACTCATGAGCCAGCTTCCAGAAACCTATTGTCTGTCATGTAGAAAAAAGTAGAGAGAATGTAAAAGTTTGGAAAGGCCTTCTTATCCAACTCCCCTTCCCAATGAGGAGATCAAGTGTCCAGGTGGTGAAGGGCCTTTTCCTTGGTCACCATAAAAGTGAGTGACAGATCGAAGACTATACCTTGGATGATGTGATTCCTAGTTTCATAGTTCTTGAAGTTAGAATGTATAGAAAAACACTTAAGTTACATGGAAATGTTTAGCCCTCCTTAGTAACCATGAGGGTTATATTATATTATAATTACAACCCAGATATCAGGGAAAGACCTTCCTCTTTTGAGATTCAAAAATACCTGACTGAGCTCCTATCTCCTGGGTGATACTCTCTTCAGAGATTTGTAGGTGTAGGAAGAGGTGGTTCTGTATTTCTACTTCCTTCCCATTAGTTCAAGCTCATTCACTTCTTTGGTAATGTGCTGTTTCTTTGCCACCTCACCTTGTACCCATGGGGTCTCTCTACATATTTTGCTAAACCAGAGGAGAAATTATATCATTGCCTTAGGAAACAAGAGTGGCTTACATCAGCGATGGCTTTAAACAAGGAATAGATAACATGAGGTTAAGTATTTGAATGACTGATCACTACCATTTTAGGGTACTGAATTCTTCATCATTATCCTGATAAAATAATATGTACTCCTACAGAGGTGAATAGTACAATAGAAAGTACAGCCTTCGGTGGGGACCTTGGCCTTGCCATGTACTAACCATATAATTTTAGACAAATTAATTGATTTCTTTAAGCTGTAATTTTCTTGATTGTAAAATGGAAAAAAATAATACTTAACATTATAGGGTAGTGAGAATTAAATGAGGAAATATATGTAAAAGTGCTTTGTTACAGAAGGTTCAGTGCAAATAATGTCACCATTGCCAAGGCACACATTTTTATGGTAGTTTTATTTCTTTAGAAAATGACTACATGCGTTCCCCAAGCTTCCTGTTCAAGGACATTTCTTACTAGCTGAAACTGAAAATGATATTCCCTTTGGAGTGAAAAAGGCAGTTCAGGTAAAGAAAATGAATTATGTGTAATAAATTAGAAAGCAACTTGAGAAATAGTCTGCCCCAACTGGATTTTTTTGAGCAGATAAGTATATTTTCGTAAAATTGGCTAAATACTTTTGTTCATGACTCTTGCTCCTGAGATATACCAGATTTCTTTTCATAGTTACACTGGTCAAGATCCTAGTGTTTTGCTGACTCAAAAAGACAGCATTTCATAGTCAGAGATCTTGCCCTTTTCAGTAGGATTAAGGTATTTTGCCTTCTGGATATATTTTACTTAAAGTCCTTTAATGTTTCCCACTTTTCTCCAAACAAACAGCATGTTAACATTGTTTGAATAGGCCAGCAAACACATATGTGGCTTTTGACTCCTTTCTCACTTGGGTAGGATGGATAGTGGTTTCTCTCTCCTCTTCTGTGTCAAAGCGTTGTCATAATATGGGATCTCACAATATGGGATCAATAGGATTCCCTTTCTCCTTCATAGAAGAAAGAGTGAGATGTAGAGCTGTTAACTAACTTACCTTAGTCTCAGCTGGTTAGTGACAGAGGTAGGATAGTTTCTTCCCTCTTGTCATTCTTCTGACATACACTCATGTGAATAAGTAGAAATGACAAATCCTTTAAGTCTGGAGAAATGGAGACTATTTTAGTGCTCCTCTAAAATAATATTGTTTATTATCACTAATCCTGTGGGGATTATCCCTGTGGGGGAGTGATAATTTCCTTTTTCTTTGGTTAATCTATGTTTACATTGGGAGAATGAAAATGGATGGTTTGAATGCAGAAGAAAACAGAAAAAGAAATTGAACAAATCTTATTCCTTTCCCATTGATTCTTCCATTTATTTATTTACTCATTAAGCATTTTTTGAGTGCTTACGATGTGCTAGGCTCTGTAAGCTCTCAGGGATAAAGAAAACAGGAAATGTTTCAGCCTCCATGGCACTTCCAACCTGTCGAGAGAGAGATGGACAGGCAGTGCATTGTTAACCACTCAGTAAGTGTGATTGTGATGAGAATAAACGATTGAAAGGAAAGTACAGGGCACCACAAGCCCCTCTAATAGGGCATCTCAGCTGAGCATGAGAGCTCAGGGAAGTGTCCTGAAGAATGTCCTTTAGCTGAGACTAGAAATCTGAGTAGCAGTGTGGAAGGTGGTGGAGGCGTGCTGGCAGAGATGGCAAGAAGAGTCCAGGCAGAGGAGTGTGAGCAAAAGTCCTGTGGCAGCAAGAATCTTGGCATAGTTGAAACACAGAGAGGCTTTAAATCCTGCTTTGAAATGTGTAATTTACGGTAAATTTTTGAAACGAGTCAAATTTTTGACTGGTTTTATAGGACCTTCTTTAATTCTTAAGTACTGCACAGTTGAAGACAAGAGTAGAGCTGGATTGTTTTGGTTGATGGGTTAAATTGTTCACATAAAGATGCTACAAGAATTAAGTAAGAACTGAATCCTCCTCTGGATATACATTCCATATTTTCTATTATTATTTCAAAAAAATTAAGATGGCTGCAAATCCAAACTGATGTTTTTAAATCTCTCAATAACATGTGAACAATCATATGGAAGGACAGAACCAAATTTTACCTTTCAAATTAAATAAGTCTATCATTGACTAAGAGTCAGGATACTTGGTTTTTATAGATCCAATAAAACTTTATGGATACTCGACTGTGCAAGTTTGTAGAGATTCATGAGACACAGGTCCTGGTGTCAGGGAGCTCACAGATGAACAAGGGGAGAAGCATGTATATAAATGGTCACATAGGACAGAGGTGATTGCTATCACAAACATGTGTTTCAGGAACTCAGAAGAGGAACATGGAATTGTACAGGGAAGGCAGCACAGAGAATATAACAATGCGAACTGAATCACACTGAATAGTCAACGTTGAGGAGTAAAGACCTCGCGGAAGGAAGAGGTCATTTGGTCTGTTTTGCAGGAATTTGCCTCTAGTGAAATGAAGGGAGATGCCACGGTAGAGGGGACCTGGATGGTGAAGGACCAGCCGGCCAAGTGAAGAGGCTATTGATGAATTTCAAGCAGGTGCTTGATAGATAATTACTTATGATGGGAGGTCGCCCGTGACAAGGGTTAGAGTGGGAAGCACGTTTGCAGACGGGGGACTAAAAAGATACTATTGCAGTGGCCCAGTGCAGAACAGAGTGACGCAATACAAGATAAAATGAGCAGTGAAAGGATGGCCTCACCTCTCAGAAGCATCCCTAAAGAATGAGAGAAAAAGATCTGGGTTCTGATTTCAATTTTATAACTGTATTAGAGTTCTCCAGAGAAGAGAGATAAATTTATTTAAAATAATTGATTGACATGATTGTGGAGTCTGGCAAAAATCTGCAGAGCGGTCCAGCAGGCTGAAGACCCAAGGAAGACGTGATGTTCCAGTCTGAGTCCAAAGGCAGTCTATTGGCAGGATTCCTTCTTGATTGGGGAGGCCAGCCTTTTTCTATTAAGACCTTCAACTGATTGGACGAGGCCCACCCACAATAATGGAGGATAATCTGCTTTACTCAAAAATCTACTGGTATAAATGTTACTCTCATTTAACAAATACCTTAACAGAAATATCCAGAAAAACATTTGACTCAATATCTGGGTACCATGGCCCAGCCAACTTGACAGATACAATTAGCCATCACAGTAACTAAAGACTTAGCTGACATTAGGCAAATTACTTTCAATTTCTGGGTCCCCTTCCAGCTTTCTCATGTATAAAATGATGACATTGGACTCGATATCATCTAAGATCCATTCTAGCTTTGAACAAGAATACTTTTGATTTTTCTTTACCATGGAATTAAGAATGGGTGTTGCCTGATTTATTTTGTGATTCTGTCATTTTAGATCCGGGAGCTACCTTTGGTATCTATGCCAACACATTCATAAAATGTATGAGGACGTAGAGTGACTTGCTTAATTCATATAAATAAGTGACTCCATTGCTCTCATTTCAGGATGCGGTAGATATGTTCTGCCAAAGTGCACTAAATCAAATTTCTGTAGCTTAAATCATGTTTGAAATGTGCTAAGAAGCTTTCCTCCTGAAAAGACTCTTCACCTAGATTCCAGTGGGAATTCAGATGTTAGCATACATTATTGGATTTTTTTGTGTGGTAGACATCCTTGGCATGGAGAGAGAGTCTTCCATCACTAAAGACAAAGCGAAATACTGTTCATGTAATGAGGCTGAATTAACCAATTTTGGGGAAGTGGGATTTCTTGCACAGTAGTGACATCTGTGAGCTGATTTTAGGGTTCCATTGCTCTCCTCCAAGTGGGAGGCTTTTAGAGATAGAATCTCTTTCTTCTTAAAACATGTTAAAACACTTTACCCTTTCTATTTAAGAGAAGTGTTTCTAGATGTGAAGTGCATTGATACAGCTGAGCATGTTGTCAGGATGGTTTAGAAGTTTTACTGGTGAATCTTAACATTCATTAATCAACAAAAAATAATCATCGGGAACATTTTCCTGTTACCAGAGAAACTACGGAAATGTCTAATTGACTGTTTTTGTCCTTTCCTACTTGTTTAGGAGGAGATTTTGTTTAGTTTTGTTTTGTGAAAAGTATATGTGGCCCATGTGGGCTGAGAGCTTTGTATGGATGACATAGTTGTAGCATGGAGATAATAGAAGAGATACCCTTAACATGGCTTGTGGGCATTTTTGAATTAGTGATCCATGCCATCCAAGAGTTAGAGGGGTGTCATATACCTGGCAAGATTTTAGGACCTTTAGAAACTAATCTTTTCCCGCAGTCACAACAATTCAGATATGATATTCATCTTTGAAGACTTTGGCCAGCTTTTCTCTTTCCATGCTAAGTTCACTAGAATTTTGTCTCTAACATTTTGAGACAAGTTTTGAAAGATAATTTTAAAGTTATTTCAAATTATTTTCTTTCTTATTTTGATGTCATTTAATTTATCATCTATCAAGATTTTAGGCTCACTGCTGCCCTTGGACAGGCTGTTTTGAATCTCTTTTGCTTCTCAATCAATATATTCTTTATTAAAAGGCTTAAAAGGATTTAAAATAAGTCCATTAAAATTTTTAAGCCTCTGTCTCATTTTAGAATATTGTTTCTAATGTTTTGTTGACATGGAGTATTCAATTTACTTAGGGAAAAAAAGATAAGGAAAATAATTTCTTTTCTATTACTTAAGTTGGAGTATGGGCAGTCAGAGTGGCTCTATTTGAATTCTTTTGCCTTAATCCTTTATCTTTCCTTCATCCTTTTTTGTTTTTTTAAAGACAGATTTTAAATAAATAGCCAATGCTTCAATTGAAGATTTCTGGGTCAGAAAATATCACTCTATCACTATAACTTCTTATGATTTAATTCCTGAGGTAATAAAAATTTCAGTCTAATGAAGTGTCAGTTTTGTTATGGCGATCCATGGGGGCGCCTCAGTACTTTTACTTGAAACTTCTCCCCACCTTGAACCCCATCTGTGCCAGTGTCAGGGGGGTGGGGGGCGGCGGGGGCAGAGCTCTGCTCCATCACTGGCATCTGTGGCTCTGCCATCTTTTCTTGTGGCCTTGGGGGAGGATCCCTCTGAACTGTCCAGGTGAGTCACAGGGGACCTGAGCGGAAAGGACAACAGACGGGACGGAGGGGATGCCCAGAGGAGGAAGATGTGCCATCACATTGACCACGCGTCCTGTCCCATCGGGGTTACTTCTCACACTTCAGCAGGGGCTAGACCGTTCCTAAAATGTGAGAGGCTAGAATGTATTTAAGATTTCTTTTTTAATTCCCAGGAAAAGTAAACAAGGTATCTTAGTTATGACATTTTTTTGTTGTTGAGAAAGTTGAAAGTTCCAACCCTTATAGAAATGATCAATTCCATTATTATTTACCTTATGTTTTATATGTACTGTTTATAATAATTATTATAGAACCATTTGCATTTAGGTATTTGGGGTTCCTTATTTATCCCATACAGTTAATGACTTTTTTCTCTGTTTTCATGTCAGATAAACACATTTTAAGAAAGGATTTGCACCTCTTTGATTGCAGGCCTGGTAGCTCGGGCAAGTGGGCAGAACTGTTCCTACCTTCCTCGGCCCGTGAGAAATGTCCTCCCTACTGCTGTATCTGGGGAAGTGCTCCTTGCTTCTGCCTCCCATCTTCTCAGGGATCCTCTCCTGCCTCCTCCTTCCTCACTTATTCTTGCCTTCCCTCAGTATCAACCCTTCCTGTTAGATGGGACACTTATCCTGTCCTCACTTTTTCTGGGTTTCCCAGCAGTGGGTGCACTGTCATCACTCCCACACCCATCTCTGGCTGCAGGATCTCCAGCCCAGCGGGGTCCTGATCTACCCCTGTGGCCAGAAAGGTGCTGGAATGTCCCTAGCACATGCCACAGGAAAAGGAACAAGGATACAGAGCGCATGGAATCAAAGGGTGTTGGTACCACAGTTATCAATCCTTTAAAACTGATCCAAGAGGGCTGCTGTGCTTGAAAGGGCCTTGGGTGTGAGGAAGGCTCGCAGGGTGACAATCCTGGCGTGTGCCCGGCAGGTGAGGCAGACACTCCAGCAGATCTTTGCAGGGAACACGAGAAGGTGCAGCAACTCCTCCAGTTATAGGGCAGCTAATTGGAGTCTTGCTTAGTATGTTCTGTACGATGAGTGGAGAACCTTAAGCAGCTGGAGTATTAAAAGGAAAGCAGTCTGGTGTGTAACACAGGACAGCGGCAGTGACTGCATCTGCTCACAGCACGCACCGCAGCCCAGGCTGGACAGTAGGCGCAGCTGCTGCTTACTCGCCAGGTATGGAGTGGTTGGCTTCGCTTCTCCCGTTCCTTATCCCACCCAGGACACTGAGCTATGCCATGGTGTAGTGGATTCCAGGTGTTGCATCCGTGTCCTTTGAAAGTTAAAGGTATAAAATGTGATTGTGCCAAGTAACCATAACAGATATAGATCATAATCCTATTTTCCATTCATGAGGCTCCTTCCACCGACCCATCCTCGGTAACCCTCCCACAGGGCTGATTTTGGGGGTGATACCGATGGAGGGCCTAAATCATCCATCACCTCTTGCCTGACACCTCTGTGACGAGGAGCCTGGATCTTGTGAGGCAGCTGGCGGGAGGTGACGATAAGTTGGTATCTGTGGACTGGCCCATGCGCCATTCAGCCCCATAGCCTTCAGCACATTTCCCATGCCAGCTAGTGTGTGTCTGGCACACAGGCTCTTCTGCTTCCCTAACCGTCTGGAAAATTCCATGTTATTTTTCTGACTTCTTGCCGTGAGCACACAAAGGTAGACTGTATTAGAACGCCAGGGTTTCTGCAGCCTGAAGAAGCTGAGTTTGCACATGCCCCAAAGGCCTCTATGGCCTTACCTTACAAAGGTTCCAAGAATCTCCTCCAATAGGTGATTTGGCTGCTGACAGACCACAATGACTGTTATGAGGATTTTCTGGCAGAAAATGTTTTCAAGGATTGAAATCCATTGTCTGCATTTATCTCCAAGTAATCAGCGGGACCTCTAAGCCTTTGTATTAATTATTAGTGAACTTCCTCTCATAACGTTTTATTACACTGGATTACTATTATTATTATCATTACCCTGAATGTGATCTGACCGAAACATTTCCTGTGTTTCATACTTTATCATCATAGCGTGCAATTGACAGAGGGCTCCCTTTTAGAAGTATCCCAAGTTTTGCTGATACTACGTTCAGAATACTCAGTTTCCTTCCTCCACTATTGAGCCTGATTTGTGAGACACTCCGGAAAGGGAGAATTCAAGCGTTTTCTTTCCTATCAGCAGTAGCAGGAGGATGAGCTGTCCATCACTTGTAACGGTATCCTGGCCCCTTAGCATGGACCACACCGCTCTCCCCGTGGACTGGCCTCTACCTGTCCCTCCAGCTTCATTTCCATCACTCTTTGACTCCCACTCTGTGCTCCATAGTTGCCAGAACCCCAAATTCTTTCATACCTCTGTGCCTTTGCTTATGCTGTTCCTTTCCCCTAGACTGCCTTTCCCTTCCTTCTTTGCCAAGATTCCTCTGACTCATTATTTAAGACTGCACAGGTAGCATTTCCTCCAGGAGTGACACTTGGTCCCCAACCCCACCCCCGGTGGGCCCTGTTTGCACCTGGGGACTCCTTCTATTAGAGCACTTCTTCCCCATGCTGAAATAGACCTTGTCCCTTCTCTCTCACCTCTGCTTTGTGCAGGGTGAGGCCACCATTTGCTCATCAATGCATTGGTGTCATCTGTCACCCACTGCAATGAGCGCATCAGTGGTGGCTGCTGCCAAGCTGTCATGGGAGCATCGGGCTCTTCTAATAAACTGAATTAATAATAGATCAAAGCCACAGCTGAAAAGATAATTAAAAAACATCCTGCTTCTGATCCCTTGGATTTTTGGGTCTAGACCTCCCCTAGGAGTCTAATCGAGTTAGAAAATAATTGCGTTCAATAAATGTAGTGAAACACATAAAATATTCTTTTTTCCTTTTTCCTTCCCTTTTTTTTTTTTTTTTAATTTCAAGACTGTGTACAGTTCTTGCCAAAGCAAAAAAGCTGAGAAGGATAAAGCATTTGTGTGCGTGCGTGTGCATGTTTCATGAGTTTCTTGTTATTCTTGTTTTAAGGTGACATAATTTCATGGCCATCGAAAAAGTTGTCAAGTCAACACCCTAGAGGAGAGCATCTCAAATTTGAACGTGCGAACTAAACACCTGGGGCTCTTGTTAAAAATGCAGATTCTGACTCAGGAGGTCTGGCAAGGGATCTGTGCTTGTGCGTTTCTAATAAGCCCCTAGGGGCCATCAGTGTACCAGTCCATGGACCATGTTTAGAGTAGCAGGGCAGTCGCGTTCAGATGGTGTTTCAGTATTTTCACCGGGTGAGACTATTAAAGCTAAATTGTTTCCTTCTGTTTCAAAATGCTCAAATGAAAAAGCACCACAGATGATTCGATTAAAGGAAAGTTGAGCGAAGCTCTTACTGTCTGTGTAGCCTTATGTAGGCTGTTTTGGAGTCTAGGCAAGCTCATGCCATGTAAACAAGATGTGAGGCATCCTGACTCTTTCAGCTCTTTTTCCTGGTGGTCAGATTTAGAGTGAAAGGAGGCATAGCTCACCTTGCTCTTCAGTAAAATTTCACTAAGAGTATTCGATCGTTTTGTGGCATTTCCTAAACAAATTCATTGCCTCTATTCTCATTGGGAAAGGGGTAGAATATCCTCGTAGGAGGGTATCCTTGTATCCAGAGATGAGGAGGCCTTTCCCAGTGGTTCCAGAAAACCCCTGTGCATTAGTTTCCTAGGGCTGCCACAACAAAGGACGGCAAACTCGGTGGCTTTAAACAACAGAAATTGATTATCTCACAGTTCTGGAAACCAGAAGTCAAAATCGAGGTGTCAGTAGGGCTATGTGGCCACGCTCCCTTCAAAGGCTTCGGAGGAGAATCCTTCTCTGCCTCTTCCAGCTTCTGGTGGCTCCTGGAAATCCGTGGCTTGTGGCCGCATCACGCCAATCTCTGCGGCCGTCCTCACATGGCCTCCTTCCCGTGTGTCTGTGTGTCTTGATCATCCTCCCGTGTGCCTTGTAAGGATACCAGTCACATCCTAAATCATGGTTTTGTATCCCTAGATTCTTAATTACATCTGGAAAAACCCTATTTGCAAATAAGGTCACATTCACAGGTACTGGGGTTGGGACTTGGATCTATTTGGGGGGTACTATTGGATATACTGCACCCTAGTTCCCTGCCTGAATCCACTGTGGATCCAGGATCCCAAGGTTGATGAAGAGAATAATATGTGCAAACACTGTGTTCTGTGCAGAGCAGGGTGGGAGGCGCTTTGTACCTGTGTGTTGGGGGTGCGGAAGGGGTCAGGACGGTGCCTACACCATCATTCCAGCCCTCCAAGGAACTTTAATGATAATTAGAGAATCAGCCGTGTTTCTCTAATTATCATTAACAGGTGTTAGATTTTTATATGTGGCAGAGCCTGTTCAAAGGACTTTTAAAAAGTTTTAATGTAATCTTTGTGACTCCAATAGCTGTTGTTGAATGATATTACAGATTGGCTTTCATTTATAAGTTTTCTTTATGATAATTAGCCTTTGTTTATTCATTTCTTCTTTTTTCCTTTTTTCATCGATTCCTCATGCCAGCCTCTTGATTACTCTTTCCTCCTCCCTTTCTGACTACCGACTAACCAGGCTATCTAGCTGTCCACCTAGCTGCCTACTGATCTATTCAGTTATTTTTACTCCATCTCATTCTAGAAAGCACTAAGGCACTTTTTAAAAAATATGGGTTATTAATGCCTGTAAGTCTTGATTTGTTGTTCATTCATTATTTAGATAGTAAGAAAAATTTAGTAGCCAACACTGATTAATGGGAACATAAAGTATTTCTAAGACAACTGAGAAAGATCATTCAACTGGTCAAAAAATTCAGTTTATATGCAGTTTTTCGGTGCCAGATGATTGTACAAAGCATGATGTAGTCCCCTTGTGTAAAGTAAGTTTCATATTTCACCATCTGTCATCTCCTTGGCTAGCTAGTTCTACAGGGGGCAAGATGGTGGATATGAAGTAAATTCTTAATTGTATCGTTTCTCTAAAGTTTCATCAAGATGTTAATGAATTGTTCAGCTGTTTGCCATTCGATAGGGAATATGGTCTTATCTTTTATAGCAATAGCTGGATAACAAATGAGTTCATAAGCAGCCACTGGAAAATTCATGGATGGCAAAGTACTTAGTGCCATCGAGGATGGTTCACTGTGTCTTAATGTACTGAGTCCCAGTCGGCCCTGAGCCATCCCACAGGATTTAGCTGTTTTGTTTTAGGCTTTCTTTCAGGATTTGGAATCATTTGAAACCAAAATTCCAGGAATCAATATCATTGCATGCAGAGTTCCAAGACCCTAATTGTGCCCACAGAAAGAAATATACAATCTATTGATTGGTGAACAGTGCGAACTAAACCATGATGTTAAATGGCTGCCTTTGTAACAGAGAATATGTATCTTATGTCAGACTTGCTCCTAGTGAAAGTTCATCACCAAAGACAGTGTCCTACTTTGAGTTTTCAAATTATTTGGTCCTGACATATGAACTTGAAATTTGGGTGTAGGTAGGATAGATCCTTCAGCAAAATAACGTACAGCCATTTATTTCTTTAGATACTTTCCAACATATCCAACCTACACAAATTCCACTGCACAGAAAAAAGGGATAACGCATTGAACAGTGTGGTGTTTAAGGGTAAATTGGACTCTGACTGCCTGGAACAAATCTGGGCTCCTCTTCTCACCAGCTCTGTGGCTTTGGGCAAAGTACTTCTACCTTCAGTGCCTCAGTTATCTCATCTGTCAAATGGGGCTATTTAGAGTCTCCATGTTATAGGGTGGATGGGAAGATTAAATAAGGAAATGCATGTGAGATAATAAGCACAGACTTACCCTAAGGGCAGTGCCATCCAATAGAAATGTAATATGGGCCACAAATGACCACAAATGTTAATATGGTAATTTAACATTCTTTGATAGCCTCATTCAAAAGTGAAAAGAAACAGGTGAAAATCACTTTAATAATATATTTTAATTAACCCAATACATTCAAAATATTTTCCTTTCAACATGTGATCAACATTATTAATATGACGTATTACTTTATCGATCACTGGTTACCACCCCTAGTGAGTCTGACTCACATGGTCTGGGGTGTAGCCCTGGTCTGGGGGTGCTTGCAGAGCTTCCCGCTGATTTAAAGTACAGACCAAGAATTAGAGCAGTGTCCTCAGCAAATCACTTCACAACACCCGCAAAACGGTTGATGCTGTTGGCTGTAACACCTTCAGAGTGTTATCGACAAGAATCAAGGATGACACTGCTAAGGAAATGGACTGTAACATATAAAATGCCACGGGAATGGGAGCGCTGTGGTTATCAATCATGGAGTCAAAATATGGAGGAGAGGCTGTCCTCAGGGGACTCTCCTCCTGGAGATATGCAAGGGGCCTGTGCTGTCTTCTCTTTGACTCCAACCACTCCTGTCTCTTTCTTGAAAGAAAGTGCATTTTTGTAGCTGCAGCTCGTGTTTAGTGCACGTTCTCCTTGTGCCAGGCTGTGTGGATAACGGACGGAGCACGCTTTAAAGAGTAATAGTCTTGTTCGTTTGTTGCTTTCAGTTTTATATCCCACAGATGAGTGAAATCAAATAAGCAGAAATTCATAGACACAGACAACAGTTTAATGGTTACCAGAGGGTAAGGGGGCGGGAACAAGTAGAACAGGGGAAAGGGAGTCAAAGATATGGTGACGGAAGGAGATTTGACTTTGGGTGTTGAACACACAATGTAGGGTACAGATGATACAGAATTGTACACTTGAAACCTGTCTAATTTGCAACCAGTGTCACCCCAATAAATTTAAGTAGATAAATAAATTAATTAATAACTTAAAAAAATGGTAAAAAAGTAATATGCTCTAGACGCGAGTGCCAGCTCCAGCTGCTTACTGGCATTCTCTGGGTCTCCGTTTCCTTGTCTGTAATTGGGATATGTACATGCCTGGGCTTTTGCGAGGACTGATTCAAGTGATGTCCATAAAGCGTTTAGCTCAGGGTCTGACCTCCCTTCCTGTGATTCTGCTGGGCCCGGTACATGTGTGTGCTTCTGGATGACTTGGGGAATGCCGATACCTGTAGCAGTTTAAGTCACTAGTGTTCCTTGGACCGTTATAATAGCTGGTGAGCACACACTTCCCTACAGCCCGCACTCCTTGGCCCCCCTCTCCCACGCATTTACATAAGAGCTCTTTTTTCCCTTCCCCTATCTGAGATCCCAGGAGATCTGGTCTAATCCATGTTCAAATGGACTATTTCCTTTTGTCTTGAGGGGAGAGATTGGGTTTAGAGTGGCTGAATTGGTTATTCAGCTTTTAGCTGCCTGCGGCCGGAAAGAAACCCTCTGTTGCTGATGGAATCTCCACTGGTGGTGGGGCGGGGAGGGACACTGCCTTCCCACGTGTGTGCCGCTGTTGGAGTGAAGTGGGCCCAGATCAGATTGGAGTCCAGCTTACAGGACGTGCCCCCATCTCCCTGGTTTATGGAAATTCCTTCCTATTATTCTAAACTGAGATAAGTTAAGCAATAACATGTTACAACCTTCTGGGCTTTCTTACACAAAGATGTTTCAAAAGGCCATTGTCCAATAAAAACAAACAAACAAACTTTATTCTACAAAATGCACCCAGGACATAACCATCCTGTGACTGGCTTCCCACAGATTCTGTTTGGGAACTTTGTGGGGCCAGGGCATTTGGTTCTGTGATGCCAGAGAGACATTTGTGTCTATGCTTTGCTTTATTTTTCTATGTGAAGAAATTCAGGCCTATAGAGAGAGTTTGGGGACCTATCTAAAACCACACACCCATGATATTTACAGCTAGCATTTGTGGAAGACCTCTTTAGCCAGAAGGGATGTGAAAAGCTTCATGTGGGTTATCTCATTGCAGTGCACCCCTGTGAGTTAAGTACTAATATTATACCCATTTTATAGATAAGAAATGCAGCTCAGAGAGGGAAGTCACTTCTCCCAAGTTTCGTATCTAGAAGCAACGGAGACAATGAGAACCTGAGAATCTCAGTGGGACATTTCTGTGTAAGCCCTGCTTGTATTAGGTTTATGTAAGTTGGAAGCTCACTGTGATAATTAACAACCTACTATGGGTTCAGACCAACTGGGCCGATGCCATAGTGTAGTGTACGATTAATTACTAATGCGTGACCTAGTCAATAATCGCTATGTGAATTTGGACTCATTTGTGCCTAATTTAGTTTTTTCAAGTTAGATAAAACATTTAGTTGCCTGTAGTCTCAGCTTCACAACCCTCTCTATTTTCTACCAGGGAGTAAATTCTTAGACTATTCTTCGTAGCATTGTCTCATGTGCTACTCACATGAATGAAACAATTCTTGAAAACATTTACATTTACAGTGTTGTTTTGTTAGGCTAATTAATAGCTTGTATGTGCAGGGGCCATTCAGAGGCAATTGAGTCGAAAGGTTGTCTGTAACAGAAGCTGAACCAAATAAGCAAGTGACTGTGGCAGGAGATGCAAATTCATTAATTCTTTCATCATTGATTGATTCCAACACATTCGGTAATGTTGCTTCAGAGGAGGCGGTGGAAGGATAAATTGGATAGCTGCCTCTTGTAGAAAATATAAATAAGCCAGTTAAGGTGGAGTTCTTGAACATGGAGAGAAAAAGCCTAATAAGAAGTATCAGTCTCATACCGGAGAGCATCTTGCTTTCTTCGATGA
The DNA here is from genome assembly GCF_004115265.2 of Rhinolophus ferrumequinum. Lineage (NCBI taxonomy): Eukaryota > Metazoa > Chordata > Mammalia > Chiroptera > Rhinolophidae > Rhinolophus > Rhinolophus ferrumequinum. The sequence goes on from NC_046291.1 coordinate 8,739,397, forward strand.
TCTAAGGGCAGGCAATGCTTTCAGCCGCTGTCAAATCATCTGTGTTGGAGAAGTTCCTGGTTTATAAAATCCAGCATATTAGTCCAGGCTATTTCTGTAACCAGTGGCCTTGCAACTCCAGTAACTAATACCTTAAACATTTATTTTATTTTATTTTATCATTTGTGCCCAGCAAATTCCAATATAGATTGTCAATAAGGGGCTCCTCTCCAGGGTCCAGAGTCTTAGCTCTTGCCATCTGGTCATTCTGTTCACCATGCCCAGGGGCCGTCGCTTCCTCCCCTGAATCCTTTGTGTCTGGATGACAGACAAAGGGAGAGAGAAAGTGTGATCCCTGTGCCTCCTCCTCAAGGTGACCTACATCAGCCCTGCCCTCACCCCATTGGCAAGTGCCGGTCACATGACCCCACCTTGCTACAGGGGGCTGGTGACTGTCATCCAGCAGCGTGTCCAGGTCCAACAAGGGATCGATGTTGGCAGGCACCAGAAGTCTCTCCCACACCTAGAGTTGTTGTTGTTGTTTCTAATAGAAATCTACCGTCTCTGGAGCACATGCCACCTGAAAGTGAGGAATCTAACCCCTCACTCACAGGTTAAACTCTGCTAATTTAGTGTCTGTTGAAAAGGTTTATTCTCCCCGCCTGTCAGATCTAAAATTTGAACATTGGGGTAACTCCCTCTTCATCAGCTTCCTTGGTCCCAAGAGACTGGCTAAAATCTTTGCTAAAACTGTGAGGAACCCTGAGGCGCCAGTCCCCGAGAGATGACATTTTGTCCATTTTCTTATTGAAGGGAAGCCATCCTGTGTTACATGCTGCCTGGTGGATGGAAATCAGTTTTGCTGGCCTCAGTCCTTTCAGAATGCTCTGTACCTGGTTTTGCACACTCGGAGCATCAGTCTTGACTCTAATTGTCAGGTAGAGGCCTCCCAGGACAGATACTGTGTGTGTGTGTGTATATATATATATATATATATATATATATATATATATATATATGTAACAATACCTGGCGGGTGCTTTTCCTGGGGATTCTAGCAGCATGACAGAGGGATTTGATGAGATGACTGAGCCCTCAGTCAGTGACGAGAATAACAAACATCTCCCTGCCTAGTGACAGTCAGCACCAGAAATGCTGCGCAGCAGCGGCTCTCATCCATCTTTGGGTTCTCTTCCCTGAGGAAAAGTGCAAGCTCTGAACTAGTTTGTGGAGGAATTGTCTTTGCTTAGATCTCACCTTTCTCCTTACCTGTGGACCCATGTGGTTCTTCCTCTTGATCAATTTGCTTCAAGACCCCGATTACTACGTCTCGGGCTCTATGTCCATTTCCTATTATTGCTGTAACAAATTACCACAAACTTAAGGGCTTAAAATAAGACATTTATTATAGTACAGTTCTGTAGGTCTGAAATGGTTCTTGACGAGCTGAAATCAAGGTGTCAACCTGGCTACATTCCCATCTGGAGGATCTAGGGGAGATCCCGTTTCCTTGCCTTTTCCGGCGTGTAAAGGCCACCTGCACCCCTTGTTGTGTGGCCCCTTCCTCCATCTTTAAAGCCAGCAATGGCCGATCAAGCCCTTCTTATTGTGCATCAGTCTGGCACTCACTCTTCTGTTCTATTCCACGTGAAAGGATCCTTGTGATTACCTCCGGCCCACCTGGATAACTCAGGATAATCTTCCTACTTTAAAGTTGGATGATTAGCAATCTGTGAATATGTTACATTACATGCTACAGGAGTGTTAAGGGTTCTAGAGCGTAAGAGGCAAACATCTTTGGGAGGCCGTTTTTCTGTCTGCCATGGGCTCCACAAACCCCTTCGGTCTTAGATGCAGCAGGTTGAGACTAAGAGGAGACACTTGAAGCTGGTGATGGCTTGGTGTCTGGCATTAGAAGGCCTGGGATTTCTGCCTTTATAAAGTCCTCTTTGTGACCTTGGGCAAACTAGCTTCTCTGGGCCTCTGTTCTTTGAATTATAAAATGGGCACGATCAGAGGACTGCCCTCATAGAGTCATCATGGTTTTAAATGAGATAATACACACAAACGTTTTGCATACTCTTTGGGCCATAGTTAGAGGTAATATGCTAGCTGTTAGTAATTATTGAATTATTGTTGATCACCCAGGGCATGGCTGTGTCCTGTGAGCTCAGTTTCTGCAGACACCTGTACTGGCTTTTGCGTCCTCCGGGTGGAGGTGAAGTTATTCTCTGGAAGCATGAAAGTGCTTTTAGTAATAGAAACTCTGTCGATACCTGTTACCCTGTCCTGACGTTGCACGGTCTTGTTTTCTCGTGCTATGTCCAGTATCCTGTGCTCACACCAGGGCAAACACCCCTTTTCCATACTCCCCAAGTTTCCCTGGGAGGGAAGCCCTTGTTAGTCAGTTTCACCAACTGCTTGGATTGTGCAAAACACAGACTCTCTCAGTTAACAGACCCCTTGAGGATGGATTCAGTAGGAACAGATCAGCTGTATTTTCTGAGAAGTGAAGATAGTGCAGTGGGTCTGTTTGATCGAATAAAGGGCTGTCTAGCTGACATTATTCTGTGACGTCAGACTTTCCTGAACATCTGGCTTGCCAAGGAGCAGGTAAGAGCAGGGAAGGGTTTCTGACTTTCAACCTTTTGTTGCTGATAATTTCTTACAGAGGGGCCTGGACTCTGCCTCCAATTTTCATAGTTGCCCATTTCCAAAGCAGGTCTGGGAGAGATTTTATTTGAGCAGCAGGGCTTTTAGTGGACTAAACCACCTTGGGGAGTAAGGGCATCTTGGCTCTGCCTCTTATGAATGAGCATAGAGAGTGATTTCTCTAAATTCTATAGAAGTAGTAGATAGAAGATAAAGGAACCTGATGTGTGTGTGTGTGTGTGTGTGTGTGTGTGAGTGTTTAAATATTATCGTATTGTTGCCTGCGCCAGAAACAAGACAAGAAAAAAATATATATATGTATGTATATATTTTTTTACCTGAGTTGCACTGTTATAAATGAGAAGCCTGTTTTTTTTCAATTTTTTTTTTTATCATTAAGGCGTCATCATTTCCTGTGTAGTTTTCTCATTCTCTTTCCTTGAAATGTTGTTTGATGTGACAAAAAAAGAACCTATTTTAAATTGTAAATTAGCATATGTAAAGCATTTCATTAAACATATGATCTTATTGTAAACTATTGCAATCCTATTGAAATCGAGTTTGGAGTAGAAAATAAATATGAGGGTATGAAGTTCTACTTTTACAATAGAAGATGAAAAAGTTTTATAAAGAGGAAAGGGGACGATCACAAACTTTCAAATGCGGGTGAGATCAATGAAGTCTATTCCCCCAATCATTTTGTATTCCTTTCAATTTGTTCCTTTTAGGCAACGAAAGGATTTCTTGATGAAGAGGCAGGTCTTCTAGTAAAGAACCGCAAATTTCACATTCTGATCAAATGATGTGCCTCTCAGGCTGAGTTTTAACTCACGTTGAACAGTCACATTCAATCCAAGTACCATTCTGAAATGGGATTTCAATTTTTATATTAATGTGCTTACTCCCAATTTTTTAACCAAATGAACTCTCCCACTTCTTGGAATTTCTTCATACATGTTTACTTCAATATTCATGGAATACTGCAGTAAGTTAAGCTATTTGTGTCCTGCCTCCTGGTATTGACTTTCCTGCCTCAAAATAGTCTGCGTCAAAGCCAGTGGGTGCACCTCTGCCCATGTAAAGTGGTTAATAAAAACCACACCTGCTGCGTAATATGTAGGAAAGTAGGAAATAAAGTAGGAGTCAACGCCAAGTTTCTGCCCCACCTCTCCACCTCATCCCATCCCTTATTGGTCTTTGAATTAAAATTGATTTATTTTCTCTTGTAGACACATATTCTAAGAATTCCTCAGCTAGCTTCTGAATTACTGATTATATAGTGCAAGATTTGGGGAGTAGGCTTGGGGGGAGGTTGACCTTTTAAGCCGCGTCCATGATTGAATGATGCTAAACTTGTTGGGAAAGAGTTCTGGTTCCTGAAAGTTCCCAGACATGCTCCAACTTCCCTAGGGCAGTACGGTGCACTGGGCAGGACCCCTGTCCCTAGCTGCTTGCTCTGCTCTGGCAGGAAGAGATAAAGTCCTCAGCATCCCTTTAGCCTCAGACAAATGCAGTGGAGCAGAAAGCCAAAAAAAATAAATAAATAAATAAAATAAAAAATGAATTGATGATGATGAGATTCACTTGGGAAAAGAAATAAAGAAAACTGGAAAAAAGCCTGAGCACCGTGAGAGCAAATTGCACCAGGCTGCCAAAGAAAATAGTCTGTTTAACTCCTAACTTGCTTTGAATAGGAAACCTGTGGTGCAAATAGCAGGAGAGCTGCTGTGTCAAGACAGAATTAAGGACAGGAGCTTTGAAAAGGCCACGTGAACTTGAACTCAGAAAGGGGAAGAGTTATGAGATGGGGGTGGCTGCAAGAGTTGACAGTGAATGGAGACAGGAGCTTCACTCTTGCATATTAAACTTTACAAGGCATCTGTTATTATCCCAGTGTCTCTTCCACCAGTCCCAGGAAAGAGCATTTGCTATATATTTAACCACAAGGAAGGTGTTTCTTCTGAAAGAAGTAGAAAATGTGGGGCACACAGTGGGTACTTACAACAAGTGGAAAATACATAAGAATGTTTTAATACAGTTTATATATAAGTACATTGGACAAATAGACTTTATTTGAGGGCACTGAAAATTCCTATCATGAAGAAACAGTTCCCTTTTACAGCAGTTTCCAAAATGTATTTAACCATGATATCCCTTTCCCTCCCTTTGTCTTTTGCTTTTTACAGAGGCACTGGTTGGTGAAACAAACTTAGAGAGAGTGCTTGTCTATGTCTGTTGTTTGACAAGTGAGGGAATGGGCCAGATAAAAATGTATTTGCTCAAGTTTCCTCTCTCTGGAAGACCTGAGCTTAAGAATAGAATCCCGTGTTTTGCACAGAACACAGCCATTGTTAGCGGTTGGCCGGTAACACTGATGTAAGTCCTAGCCCCCAACAGGAGCACTCTTTGGATGTCATACAACATACACTCATGCTTCAGTGGAACCCTGACGGATGGTTTTGCACTGAGCAAAACTTGTGTTGGACCCAAAGCTCATGCCTGCGGTAAGAGACCCAAGAAGCCCTGGCAGTATAGAGCTTGACCTCACAGAATTCCTAGCTCTCAGTTTAGAATGATTCAGATAAATCTTGTGTTCCATCTAACTTGCAGCAAAGTTTTTGCTTATTTAAATCAGATCCTCTGAGGATTTCCCATTGCTTCTTTTTTCTGTCGAATCAGACCACTGTGGTTTCAAGGAAGGTCCTGTTCAATACCTCTTTAGTAAGAATAAAGAGGAAAGTGGTAGGTTTCTTCTTAGGTTAAAAAAAGGAAAGAAGAATTTGTAAGTGCTACTTATAGGGGAAAACGATGATTAGAAGTTGCTTCTTCAGAATGACTTGATATAACCTAAGTAGCTCCAACAGTTAGAGACCATTCCTAATTGTACTTCCCATGTTAAGATGCTGTTTTATTTTTTATTGTTTTTATTTTATTTTATTTTTCAGAACTACATGATTTTTTTTTTTTTTTTTTTTTAAACTGAAAAGCTGTAGGGTTCGTGAGTTATCTGAGTCTTATGCTTTAGGTGAAGGTAATTGGGAAAGAAACTCAGCAACTTCTGATTAAAGGCATGTATCTTCCCTCATAACTACAAAGACAATCTGAGGCATCCATGTTAGCAATGATAATCCCAAGTTAATATGCCCAGGTTTTTAGTCAGAATGTTCTGGACCCTGGTTTATATCTAGTCTGACTGTTCAATGCATTCAAAGCTCCATGTTCCCATTGGTAACTGAGAGCATTGGTATATAAGACAAGACATTTGTTACTTCTGTGGTGTTCTACTACCAAGTCAAGCTTCTTGAACTCGAGGTTTTCAGTAAGGCACTTGTATCCCAGAATCTAGGGAGATTTCACCTATACAGTCAGCGGAACTTTGTTTTCATAAACACTTCATGTATTTCTATCTTGAAAGTTCCTTCCAGGCTTCATTTTATCTTGTAGCAGTGGAAGATTTGAAACATGGCTGTTTTTGTAGAAATGTTTTATTTTTTAATCAAACACGGGGTAATATGAACAAGGTATTTTCACAGCTGAGTTCTCAGTGCTGGGGATTTATGGTGTGTTTCATATGTTCTTACTCTGCTCTCCACTCCTGACCTGTTTATTTTTCATAACACATCTGAATGCCTTCGTGTAAGCAGGACTCTCTTCTTGACATCCAACTGTGGGGTTATTAGTACAAGGGTATGTTACAGGGACCCTTAGTGAGGGGTCAAGAGACACAGTTCCGAAATTATTTTCTTTTCTGACCAAACATATGCATGATATTTTCCTCCCATGGCGATATAACCCAGACTTGAGTTTCTGAAAGCTTTGAGTACTTAAGACTTCGGTGCTTTTGATAGTACCCGTCTGATATTGTTGTAGAGCCTCACATTATTACCTGGTGGGAAAGATAAGGAATCCTAAAACTCAAGTAAAGAGTGGTAATGCCGTCCCAAGTCGGGTGTGTAACCATAAAGCTTTCTTCTTTCTGTCACGTGGTCAACTTTTAGTGGCATTACCCCATGACACGGACCTTAAGTGGGTGAGCTGTCTTTATGGATGATATGTCAAGGGAAAATTGCTGAGTAAAGAGTGTTTCCTTTGAGTGAAGACTACCAATTATCTTCACTCAATTTAACAGGAATATTGCCTCCCAAACAAATTATTTAGGCTCATGCTGACCCTGTCCCCAAAGTGCCATACTCCTTTACTCAATAAAATGAGAATATAAAGGAATATATTAGCAAATGCCGGCATTGTGATTTCCTTTCCTAATTCAAATTAATTGGAATTTGTCTAAAGCAAAAGAGGTAAAAGCACAGTGCTACCTCAGATCTAGCCTCTAAATGAATGTTCGCTTAAATTTGTAAGAGTGATTCTAATGCAAATATGGCTACTTTGCTTATAGACAATTAGACAATCTTGCTTATAAACAAAATTATAGACATTGCTTATAGACATACCTTTATAACTTATGGGAGTATTCTCCAGCATCATTTGACAGGCTTCCAGATTTCCCAAGGGTTAAAAGTCACATGTAGTATGAAGCTCTTATAATTTACTTTCTCTCACATTGGACCGATGCAAAGATGTTTTATTCTTCTGAACTTCAAAACTTGGAAATCAAAGTGAGTAGAACCAAATAGATCAGAAAAATCCTGTAAATTACACACATTGAAGGGGGAGTAGTAACTTTATGATGATAAATCAGATGTTTTAGGATGATGTCTCTACCTAGAAAAAGCATTTTTTCAGTCTGTAGCCTTCATGAAGGACTGATGGATGAGTCTGTCTGGAACTGAGCAAATGTTGGGTGCAGCCTGTGTGTGACGACAGATTCTAATGTCATTAATGAGCACCTTTGTATGGATGCTTTCTGATCCGAACAGAAATTTGCTTATCAATGCAAGGGAAAGCCATTGATATGTTAATCTTATGCAAGCATTTCCTCACTTTCTAATTCACTCCTCCCAATAATGGAATTGTAATTGGATTCCTGAAGGAACAGGCATAGAAAGCAATTTAAAAGTAACTTGTTAATCAGAAATTACTCCAAATTTGTGCAAGAAAAAAAAATGAAGACATGTAGCCTTTGTCCCAAAATACAAAATGGCTAATTTTCCTTCAATACTGTAATTTGATGGAGGCTTACCTACCACAACATGTAAGCCTCAGTGATGCTTTAAATTCTATTCTTGGAGAATGAAAGTTTCATATCTTTGTGTCAAGTTTTTTCCTGTCATCTTGAGATCCAGAAACCTAAGAAAGAGGTAATTTACCAAATCTTTAATACCTTAATCTTCCTAAATGTTTTCCATTGTTGTGTCTCTAAGAGGAGAAACCAGGGTTTTCTCTCTGTTTTTATGGTTTAGGGATTAGGGAAGGACCGGAAGTGCAGCTCCCCTGTCCTTTGAAGCTGGAAAGGGGAGGACATCACAGCTCTGTGACTCCCTCGCTGTGTGGCTTGGTGTGTTACTTAATCACGCAGTTGTTACTGAGCTTACCTGCAGAATGCTATCTGCCATCAAAGAGGACCTGTAGTGTGTGACTTATGCATCGTTTGTAACCTTGATAGAGAACATTTTCAATAAATATTCTGGGATTGCAGCAAAAGTCAGGTTATAAGAGAGTGAACAAATTGTGCAGTAGCTTAAATAGGATTTGTAGACTGTTCTTACCCAGAGTTGGGCCAGGAAGAAAAGGTTTTAGAGAGATAGACAGACACTAAAAAATGTTACTAAAAATGAAATGGTGACAGAAGCAGTGTATTCGATTTTATTTCTTCCAAGGACATATTTAGGCATCAATCTAAGTGATTTGTTTTTCAGGGCATCTCCAAGAGCTCTGTTGATACAACAGATGTTAGCTCCAGTCATGAGCTAAAGTTGCGTGTGACTTCAGGAGCTCCCAGTCAGCACTGGGAGAAGAGAGAAAGGTTGAACTGTTACATGATTGACAGCACTCTTGGGTCTTAGCCATCGCACAGGACCCTAGTGGTTCAGCCTAGTGAGAAATCGGATGCACTTCTTCTCAACTTGGACCATGGTGAGAGTGCCACCCTTGCACAGGAACTGGAGAGAGAAGGCATGTGGTGCTGGCTCTTCAAAGAAGGCCATCTGAATCAGTCGTGGCTCTCTCTTGCTTTTAATTGGTTATACTCCATTAATATTTTCCCTTTGTTTTCTCTTTTTGTGGTATGAACACACAAGGGTTGGGTAGTTAGTTGAATTGCTTAAGTGTCTTTCATACTTGTTTGCCACTTGTTTCAGATAGATACTCTGTGCTTGGCTGTCTGACTCCCTTACCGGCCTGTATACTCCTTAGGTCACGGTACTGTCTTTCCATGCTGGACCATCAGCTTGCAGTGGGGACCCTTAGATGATTAGTCACTAAGTAAGGACTTAAATATTCAGACATTAGTTTAGAATTATAAACCTATACTTGAAACAAGTAGGGAAGAACTTGTTGGTAAACTTGTTAGATCTGTCTGTGAATGCAACAGGCATTTATAATGACAAGAGATCAGCGTGGCCCCCGGACAGTTGGCATTGGCTTCAAGAAGAGGTTACGCGGGCTTGGGACCTTCAAACTGAGGTGCATGTGCAGTGGGGAATTATGCATCCTCGTATTTGTTTATACCAGGAGTAACAGGTTCATGGAGGACAGAGCAAGTCAGGAGTGTAAGGGTAAGTCGTAGGCAGCAAATGCTTGCTACTCACAGGTGCCAATGACAAATCCAAACGGGTTCCAGCCAAAGCGTTACGATTGCCACTCATTGTAAATACCAAGGTTGAGCTTCAAGTTGTCTGGTTAATGCAAGTGTCTGATAAATTTTGGAGAGTGTGTTGATATTTCCTGAAAATGTAATAACTCATCAGCTTTTTTTTTTTTTTTTTTTTTTTTTTTTTTTTACCAGAGGGAGATTTTGAGATTCTTATTTGGAATAGATTTTCTTAGTTATTCATGTCAGCCAAAATACCTTGCTGTTTTTAAAGGGAATTGCATGCCCTTTAAATTGAATTCTTATTTTCTAGAATGAAAGAAACTATTTTATCCCTAATGGGTAACAATATCACATGAATTGTGTCTAAATGGGGGTATGTTTATTTTTGTGTTATTAAATATGCAGTAAAAATAATGATTTATAGATACTCAGTATAGAAAAGAAATATCTCTTTGAAAGCCCTACACAGAACTTTCTTTTGTATAAGGTGTTATGCAGGAGAAACTGTAGTAGGTAACAGAAAGGATGGGTAAAAGACACAGAGATGGAGGCACACCAACCAGTTATCAGAGCTTTCAAACTTGGTACACAACAGCCTTAGCAAGAGGGTTTAACACGAGTGGATGCTCCCAGTTCTCTCTTTTACTCCCACCACCACCCTGGTTCCTTAAAAGGTCAAAGCTATTTGTCAGTACCACAGTACCTGGCATGTAGCAAATGCTTGATAAATATTTATGTGAATGAATCATGTAATGAATGCATTTGTGAATAAATGACTGATGACAACTCATCAACTGACTTTTTCTCTCTCATTTCTTGCCTGGCTTCCATGTCAACCCCAAACTACTGAAATACAGCACTCGTGTATCAACTAGGATTAATTGCAGAAAACAAAACAACAACAAAAAAACACTAAATATTTTAAGTGAAAAAGGACTTATTGCAGGGGATTGGGTACTTAAAAACTGCGGAGTGGCTGGAGAGGCAGGATTCCGGAGGCCACTTGTACTGTTGAGTTCGAGAACAGTGATCTAAGGATCCGGAAACTGGAAGCTACAAGCCATTGACATTGTAATTTCCCTTTGACAACCACCCACCTTCCTTAAGGTGGAGATGGAGACACAGCCAAACCAACTGGGCAGTGATATCCACCACCCTTCCACATGTCAGGAGAGGGTAGAGAGTGGTAGTATCAAATTCTCATCATGCCTGACTCAGTGCCTCAAATGCATTCAAGTATTCAATAAAAATTGATTAAAATGAATTAATTAAATCAATCTGTTATTCCACAGATTCCAGGTTTGTCTTACCTGTACATTTATTATAGATCCTGTTCTTTTATTTCTAAGCCGATTAACTTATGTGATTAGACATAAAACAACAACGAGGAACACATCACTAGTGGGCTAGCATTCAAGTGTTCTCATTGGAAATCACACGAGAAAATTGTTGGGGTCATTGTCTTTATTTTAGGCAGATTTGAACTGAAGGTCTGGATTGAGTTTGAGTTTTGCACGGTAATTGTAGCTGAGATCAGATTTAACTGGGATAAATTAAATAATAACCTTTGACCAGGAAATAGCAGCAGGAACTGCTCACGTATGTTACATATTTGGGGTGCAAAATTGTTTCAACCAAATGGGTCTTTGACGTACTTAGGGAACCACAGGCCACAATCAATCTCAATTTCAGTCTCCCTCTCTCGTTATTTTCTTTCTTTTTACCCTCTGCCCCCATTTATCCACCGTGGAGTGTTTTACTGCTGTCCTCACAGAAATATACCTTTCAGTTGTTGATAACTGACATTTTCCAGCTGGCAAAACAGAATTCACCACTGCAGTCTCCAATCTATATCGCCTTTCTTTGGAAACAAAAGCTCCTTCCCTAGACAAATTGCAGAGAATGGATTCGTTAGTATTTCATGTATTAAATGTATCCTTTTTGGTAATTAATTATGTATTCCATGTATGTTTAGCTGCTGTTAATTAATATTCCTGCTAGCACTTTACAGATTTCGTAAAATAAAATCTGCAAAAAGAGTCCCCTCATGCAAAGCATTGAGGAAGCCTTTATGGTTTTTCTTAATTAGTATGACAGTAAGAATTGCTCACTTGAAGAAAATGTGAGTCTTGAGATCAAGGTTACTCCAATGGCTTGATTATTACTTCCTTTTCTTTCTAAAGTAGCCCAGTCTATTCAAGGTTAACAGAACAAAAATCTTAGTAGAGACTAAACCAGTAAGGCTTAAGTGATTCAGGGCTAAATGTAGCTCTGAGGAACAGGAGGTACCAAATACATTTTAACCAGTGCTTTTCAAAGTGTATGAATGAGCCAGTGGTTTCAGACATCTTTAAATACGTAGAGCTCTACCAGTATCAGTCAAGTAATAGCCGCAGGCAAGCAGCCAGGGGGCATCACTGATGACCAGCTATGGCTACTGATGGAATAGAAAACCAGGAACAACAATGAAATCTCTTCTCTCTCCCCTTCGCTCCTTTATTTTACTTTCGAATGTCTTCTAGCATGAAAATCAAAGCTATTTTCCCCCTCTGTCTTCTGTGTGTCAATTGGAAGTTAGAATTGAGATATCAAACAGACTTTCAAGAGCCAAGATGATGAGTCTCCTGAGGAAATTATGGAAGTTGCCAACGCCAACAAAACTTTGATCTTAAAAGCAAAGGATTTATTTTGGTGGTTCTAATATTGTAAGTTATTATGTGGCTTATAATATAAGCAGAAGAGAATCTTGACAAAGATAAATCTCTGTAAAGACAAGAAAACAATCTCAGTCAGTATTCATGGGAACCATTGAACTGGCTTTTGGCAATTACTCAGGTGCTTGGAAGGATAAGGCTCCAGTGTATTTGTTGCCCCTGATATATATATATATATATATGCTTTTTTCCGTTTTGTAGTTTAGGACAATAGACACAACTGGAATTAAGGGCGTGGTGTAATTTTGAAAACTACAGCCAAATTCCTATGTATTTAGCCACTTACACTATGTGTATTTAGGCTCCATTTCAGCTCCATGGTACCAAATCCCTTTCTCTAATGATGGGCAGTTGAGAATAAAAGAGTACTTATTGTTCTAGGGCTCTCCTTTCTACTAGGAGGCTGTGTTTTGTCCACACCTTTATTCCATCACAAGTATTCTTATTTCTTTACATTCCTTTCCTCTCCTTACTAGGGACAATTCCTTGGGCCCAAGGCATTGCTTCCTTCCACATCCTATCCTTAGGGCCTGGCATATCATATAGTAATTGCTCAAGACATGTACAGAAGCAAAAAAAAAACACAAAAAAACAAAAAAAAACCAGAGTAAGTGCTGACCGTCCCCAGATGCCTTTCCTCTCATAGAGGCCTACCCGTTTCATTAAGAATCTTTGTAACCTTTAGAGTATATGATGCTTAGAAACTCCCAGAAGTATTTGTAAGAGGCTGTTAGTGAGAGGAGCCAAGTTCTGTCTCTTGGGGGTTAGTTCCTACTCTTGGCCATTCTCATAGACGTCGTGGAAGGGGAAGACCCCTCCACAGCTTCCACTCTGGGGTCCTGCACTGAGTGAGATTAGACCAATGGCCACAGGATTCCATAGTTCTCTCCTTTGGAGCAGGTGTTGACTTTCCCTCTGTGCTTCCATTGGGCTGTCAAGTAAAATGGCTTTGAGGTCAGGGACATCCAAACCCTCTTCTTCCTCTTGGCTGTGAGGCCAGGGCCATTTTCCGACTAAGCCTTCTGACTCTGCCTCCTGTGGCTGCACAGCTATTGTTATGATAACTGAAACATTTAAATAAGGAGTAAAAACTTGGCTTGTGAATGTATCTCTGTTGTAAATGTTTAAGGTCATGACAAACATTTGAGAATCAGAGTGTAAAGGACAAAACCCCTTTGTATTCACTTCCTGTAGACTCTGCTCACTGAGAACACACAGAGGATAGGAACTGTCCTGACCTCCAACAGCAGACATTGGTTTGCCTATTTTGGAACTGATATAAATGGGATCCCACAGCAAGTCCTCTTTCGTGTCTGGTTTCTTTTCTTTACCATCATGTCCTCAACAGTGACTCTTAAAATTATGCTGAGTTCCACTGCACTTGATTTAAAGAATACATGCATTCTCTAGATCACGATAGACGGTTTTTTTTTTTGTTTTTTTGTTTTGTAATAAATGTCTGGCGTGATAACCATATCATGATCTTTGACTCTTCCCACAGGGGAAAAACATCTAATGTAATTTGATAAGCAGTTATCTAGTGAATTTGATCAATAGTGAGTACAGTGTGTATAGCTTACAATGGTGAAAACTTAAATGCGTAAACTGTCTTCTTTACTTAACCTGGTATTATTTGTAGTTATGTAGAAAGCTAAAACAGTATTCATTCTGACAGTTTATGGTTGGAAGTTGCATGGTAATCACTGGCTGTCTTCTCAACATGCATTTGTATGCACACATGCGTGCACACGTGTGTGTGTGCGTATATGTGTGAATGCACACACATGAATGCCTGTGTTTTGGTGTTGTGATGGAAAGGATATCATGTGCATACAGATGGTATGCAGATAGGAAATATGCTCCCCTGAAAGATGATATTTCTGTTTCAAAGAGTAAGCTTTACAAATATTATGTGTAAATCACTATCTCTGTCTTGCCATTCCCACCACCGGGCTTTAATTGACATCGTTAGCTAGTATATCTTCCTTAATTGTTACCTAGATTTCCATCTCCCCAGTAAGGCCTCAGTTAAGTATTTTTACGGAGATGAACTATCAGTTTTTGCTGCACTAACAATGATGTCACTTAAATTCTCTGTTTCACTTTTACAAAATCTTTGAAAATAATAGAAACTTAGACCAATACCTAGAAAATGCAAATAAGAAATCATCTAAAAAGAATTATCTTAAAAAAAAAAGATGTATTGCTTTTTTCCACGTCCACTATATTATTCAATAGGTCCTAAATTTAAATATAATTAAGCAGCTCAAAAAAGTATATGGATTATAGAGTCTATAAAATATTGGCTCTTATTTTTAATGTTGTTGATCTGAATATAATTGTGTTTTTGAAATAAAAGGCAATTTTCCCCTAAATTGATTTTCGGAAGCTATAATCAGTCTCTTCTGAAGGCCTCCTCCTGCTTCCAGTAATTTCAAGTTTGCTCAATTTACAGTATCATATGGATTAATACAATTTGGTATAATGCAGATCAACTCAAATTGAAAGGAATTTTGTGGTCTGATGAACCATGTATCTGACTAATTAAAGGACAAAGGAGCATGCCTGATTGGTGAAATTTGCTTTTCCATTTATGTCACAGGTTACTTGTGTTATCAAGATATCACAAATATATAGTTGAAGCAATGTTTGTTCATGCGTGTCTTCTAAATACCATTTGGCTGATGTTTCCACAATAGTCAGTCACGTGATCCTAAAGCTTCTAAAATATTTCAGAACCTGAATGCCATGATTGGTTGGCCCGTCAGCGCTGTCTTGGTTTAATTCAATCTAACACACCTCAGCTGAGTACTTCTTAAAAGTACAAGGCATGAAATTGATGGCAGGAATGCAAAGATGAATGAGATAGCTTTCCTGCCTTTAAAGACTTACACTCTCATGGAGAGCAGAGAAATCTAGAATCAGTCCATTAGATAGTTCATGAACTTCCGGAAGGACTGAGGAAATCACATCAAAACTGTGTGATTAAGTTTCCCTCATTTGCATGAAGACAATGCTTGCTCTTTGTTTTTTGCAAGCGGATATGTGTGAGGATGAAAGAGATGTATATGCAGTTGGCTTATTATGGTGTTTCTTTTTAACCTATGTGTATCATTAAAATAATCACAACAAAATAGATGCAATTATCATAGTTTATTTATAAAGAAAATGTGGTACGTTATTTTATTCCATTGTACTAGTTAGGGAGCTTTGTCTTAAGTTCTTTAAAGAGAGATATTCAGAATCCAGAAATGATAAAGAAAGAGGAAAGTGGAAGAAGAAAACATCTTTTAAAAAAGAGGTGACTTGATTTCCTACTAGCATGAACCACCTCCTTTGAACTATGAAGGGAAATAAAGCAATATTTTTCTTGGGCTGTCGCCTAAGAGAGACGTGAACTGCTCGCTAGCTGTAAATTATGCAGCTTTAATGCACTAGAGAGAGAATCTGTGCTTCTCGCAAGACGACTTGAGAGTTAATGCTTTGCATTTCATCAGACATGTGATGTTATGTTAGAGTTTATCTCCAAGTCCCCTTCATACTCTTTGTTGAAATGTTTGCCATGTCTGCTCTGAATTTGGTGAACCCCTTTTTAATGGTTATAAAACAAATGTGGTGATGGTTGGGAATTGGTTGCCTTAATCTTGCTTCAGAGTCTGCGTCTCCACATTTGTTATTAATCAGGAACATAATTATATTTGGAGCAAGGGAAAGGAATCATTTACTGTGGCAGGCCAGGATGAGACAGTCCCAATTCATATGGCTGTAAACCTACCAGCTGAGGCAAATCATTATTGCCAGCTCAATCATTTTAGGTCAACCTGGAGGCAAAGCAGAGAACTGTCAACACCATTACCAGTTAGAAAGAAAATATTTTTTCCTACTTAGTGGCGTGATGAACAGTAAAAATGTCCCCTACAGATATGCCAAAAGAATATTTTCAGTTCAAATGCAGTGATGGCCATGTGGGCATTTAATAAATAATAATGATGATGATAAATAACACAAGAGACGGCCGATAGCAGGAAGACGAGTATTCCTTGGCTTTCAGTCTGACCTTGTGCCCTCTTAACCCCAAGACAGCCAGTGTCATGAGCAGGAAATCCAGATACCTTCAGTTTTGTAGATCTAGTTTGGGACTTGCTTGGAGCAACCACAGTGATAAACACTGGGTCTGTGCCAGCCAGCAGAATGTAAATATTTAAAGGGTCCGAGTGGCAGTGAGCTGTTTCAAGAGCCTTCTGTTTATAATCATTCACTGAAGTAAATGTTTCCTATTATACAGACAGCATGTGGTAGGTTACTGAGCTTCACTGCCTGGCTAAAGTAACATGAAGAATGTAAAAATCTGGCAGCCGTTGAACATCTTCTTCAATACACAGCCAACCCTTCACATCGTTCTGCCACAAGGGTTGTCCCTCGTGGCAGGTCCCATGTGGCGCTGGCTTTTTGAGCAAATGCACGTGACCGAGGGTGTTGCAATCTGAAATACCTTTGACTGCTCGCTGGGGTTTATAGGCAGTGATTCAACTTGGAAAAAACATGTTGGCTCTGCAGAGATAACCTTTGGAACCCAGTATCTCCCCTGGGTCAATTTCACTTTCCTTGGACCAAGAGATCTTTTCATAGCAGAATCACTTCTGATCATCGCCAAAGGATGATCAAACACCCACATATTTTGACTGCTTAACCAAAGAAAGTTCTGAATCAAGTATGTGTTTGCTGATATCATGGTTTTCACTTGTATTTTAAATAATAAATATTTGCCCTTCATTTTAATTGTGATTGCCTCAAGTTCTCTGCCTTCACACTAATGTTTATGCCAACATTGATTCAACTTTTGGGCAGACTCCGAGACTCCTTTCCCTTATCTAATTTAACATCCTCTTTGCTGGTAACATTGAATCTTGTGTTGTTTTTTTTTTACCCAGCCTGGGCAGTGACAAACTGAAGCATAGCCAGGGCTTCCATGGGCAGGAACTCTTAGCATGAGTGTAGTGATCCCTCCATAGCTAGGTATGAAGTAGCCCCTCAAGTGCACATTGGATGAATGAATGATGAAATGGATGGGCCCATATTATAGGAAAATATGGTATTAGTTTAGACCATGGAAAGGAATGGGTTCTCGGAACAGCAGGGCAGAGATTGTGTCCACGGCCACATTTCCTCCTATGTGCTTTCCCCAAATTTGCCATCCTCAGTACTCTTTTCCTTTTCCCTCATGATTTTTGTGGGTGTTTTTGGGAGTTTTTTTGTACCATTCACCTGCTTTATGAAATCACCTTAGGCTGATGTATTTGCTTGGTTTTAAGACCCTCATGTATATCAATTAATGCATATCAATTTAATAACAATTTTGGAGGGAGCATCTTCAAAACAGTAGCAGGCTTGGAATCCTTTCCTCGCTTCAAATCTCACTGACTTTTCCCTCTGTCACAGTGGGAGAAAATTCTCCATGAAAGGACTTACATGATAAGATCCACCTAGATAATTTCCCTTTTTAAGAAAGTCAACTGCTAAGTCACCTTAATGACACTGGCAAAATCCCTTCTGCCCTGTAATGTAACATCATCGCTGGAGTAGCACCATAGAGTGAAGTCAGGGGTTCCATGTCAGAATTAGAAGTTTGCTTAACACAGGAGGTGAGGGACAGTAAATACCAGGTTAACTCTGCCTGCAGGTTTTGTCTTTTTAACTCACTGGCCGGGGTGTGACTTATCTCCTCCTTTTCGACCGCGCACACCTTTCAGCTTCATCCTCTTTGTTTCTAGAGTCCAAAGGAGGCTCCAAGTTGCTTACAGGTACCAGCAGTTGCTCGGAGTGCCATAGCGGTATTTCAGAAGCTCCTGGTCTTGACTCTGTGGCAGCTCCAAACTTGGAAATCAAATTTTGGGGTGTATTGGAAGATACTGAGGTTTCATGCACATTTTCTGTGAGGTTAAGCTGATGATTTTGTGTTTTGCTCATTTGCCCTAAGTATTGCTAAGATTAAACAGTGTCTCTGAAAAGCCAGATGGGACTACAGTCTGAAAGTGCTTCTGGCGTACTTTGCTCTCACCCATCTCTCCTGGCTCTCAGAAGTCAATGGTATTTTTCTGAGCTACTTGGCAAATTCTTCTGCTTTTAGCTGCTTTGCCCAGTAAGTGCCGACATGCACCACCTTCTGCATGTACCACCTCCTTTGGTTTGCCCAGCATTTAATTTTACGGAGCATACCTTCCCCTTGATGAAATAAACGCCTGTAATAGCAGGAATTGAGGTGGCTTTGTAAAGTAGAATGTCTTATTTTGTAATTCAGGACAAGGAAGCTTAGGGGATCTCATATTGCACCGTCTCTTTGCTCCAGTGGGTTCCTCGTGTTTCTGCCAAATGGTTCTTCCTAAAATACCATTTGCGTCAGTATGCCATTCCTTTTCCGGGCTCCTCAGTGGCTCACTGCTGGCTGCCAAACCAGCCCAAAGCCTCCTGGTCAAATTCATTTCTCCCTGTTCCCTAGATTAACTGCTATCGTCTGGTTATATCTCCAAATTTTCCCTCGTATACTACTTCTGAACCTATTATGTATCTTAGCACTGTACATCTTATGTTGTAATGGCTGTACATATTTGTTCTTCCCTGCGAGACCTTGAGCTTCTTAAACATAGTAACCATGTCTTACCTCTCTTTATAACCTTGAGCTTTGTATAGGTCTAGGTCTGCCATGTGGTAAGTACTCAGAAAATGCTGGCTAAATTTACTTGCATGTAGCTATCAACAGTTTATTTAATAAATATTGATTGAGCCCCTATTGTATTCCCATACTATGCTAATGGCTAAAAGATATAAGATGAATATGATGTGACTTCTGGCCTTGAGAAGATCCTGGGTGCCTGGAGAATTACATAGATTAGGTAATTCTATGATAAGATCTCAAATTATCTACTTCCTTCCTCTCTGTCTCCTATGGCTTCAACCTCACTGCCCAGCTCCAGAGTATCTAATTCTGTTTCTGCTTAAAAGCCCTCTTCTTCCCACCCTGCCCCGCCCCCACATTATGTTTGGGGAAAAATAAACAGTTGATAGATTTGATAATTTGATCCATGGCTCTGTTCTTTCAACTTTTGGATTTATTAATTTTTGGAATTAATAAATCTGATTTCCTTCCATGCCACTATTTATTTCCTCAAATGTAATAATGAGATGCTAAAAATCCCGTCCTTGAACTTCAGGGAAGAAACATCTAGTACTCAGCCTTCCCTCACATGCCTTGAGTGTCAGAGGCACCATAAGGGCCTGAATGGAGAACTTGAGGAACAAATTATAAAAACCAAAATGGAGCTAGGGAAGATAAAATGACGGGTAATAGAGTGACAGAAGTAAAGGGACTCAAAGGACGTGCTTTCATGAAACCTTTTTAGAGTTTTCCCATCTTTTGCTCATCAAAGGATATATTTTTGAAAAGTTGAAAGACGATTTAACAGAATTTTTTTATTATTATTATTTGGAAAGGAAAACACCCTTTAATCGTTGAAGAGTCCTGTTAAATAGGGAAAAACAGATAATGAATAAATATTTTGAATAAAACAAACCTCATAGCTGACATGGCAAATAAGAAATGTTCCAAAGAAACCTTTCTGGAGCTTTTAATACAATTCTAGGGCCAGTCCTGCCACCCCTCGTGCTCATGCTTCCCCTGGGCTTTGATTTATAAATTTGTTTTGGTTTCTGATTTACAATAACTTAGAAAGAAAAACAGATGTAGTTTAAATAAACTCCTTTTTGTTATTTTCAATTTATCTTCTCCTTTTGTATTTTAAACTGGTGTTCCCACAGGTACTTGATATTGCAAACAATTTCACCTTGGAAACTTAGCATTCATTGCTTGTTTTGTTTAATTGATGTTATAAAAGCATTTTTATTTAAACTACAATTACCTCAGCATTTTCATCAATTTTCCTTATTATGCTCTGCAAAGTGATTTTTTTTCTCTGCAGAGGAGTTGGGGAACAGAGTAAAAATTCATAATGACTTGATATCAGTGTACATTAATTTAGCCACCAGCCAATAAGATGGATTTTTAAATTTTACCTCCCTGAAGAACTTTAGTATCACCACCTTTCATATTATGCCACATGAATAGGACTGTTTGGTTGGATCTATGTCTATTTTGCCTTTGAAAATCATATGATTGTATTTGTACAGGTCTTGGATTATGTACCACTATCTATTAATATGTTGTCTTCATGTTACATGTTATATCTCCTACTCTAACCCTAGGTTGTCAAGGGCAAGATCTAAGGCTCTTTGGGTACCTGGCTGCACCCAGAATGGTACTCTGTGTCAAGAAGGTATTCGGGAATACTGCTTCAAGGAATTCATAAATGTAATTTCCCAGAATTGCAGACATACAGTTCTCAATTACAACAGAGGAGAAACTAGCTTACGGAAAAGGGGAGTTACACTATATTTTGGACTTAAGAAGTAGGAGGGCTGGCAGATAAATCAGAGCAAGTGAATGTCAAATAGGTCATTTGGTGTCCAGTGCTAGAGTTAAAGGGAAAGGTATGTGTGTACTGGAGATATACATTTGTCGGTTGGCAATGTGAAAGTCTTGGAGTCGTAAGAGGATGAATTCCTTGAGGAAGAAATTTTAGATTTCAAAGAAAAATGGGAAAGAGGATGAAAGAAAAGGAGTATTCAGCCACAGAGACCACCCACAATGGAAGGACAAGTAGGAATCAAGGGCAGAACAAGAGAGAATTACCGAGAGAATGCTGTGTATCATCTATAAAAATGAGAAAAAGAGTTTCAACGAAGAGCAGCAAAGTGGTCCAAGAGAGAAAATAGGAAAAACGATTTGGGATTTGATCATGGGAAAGTTATTGAGGATCAGGGGAAAGAGTCAAAGGATTTTCAGAAACAGAAGCCCTACCTGGGAGGCTTAAAAAGAGAGCAGTGGTTCGCAAAATTTACTTAAGACTCATCTTGGAAGCTTATTAAAAACATAGGTTCCTGGGCTTTACTGAAGGAAATTCTGCTTCATGAAGTCTGGCATGGATTAATGAAGCTGCATTTTAACTAAGCATCCCTCCTGATTCTGGAGTGTAGGTGGTCTGCAGACCCCTTTTTCAGAAATGCTACGGCAGGTGCAACTGGTATATCCTGCTGCTTCCTGAAGTGAGGCAGAGAAAGGAAGGCAAGAAACAAAGTGGTGGGTGGAAATAACAGCAAGGTGATGCAAAGATGCAGTGCCCACCCCCCACCACCAGGTGAAATGATGCTGATTTAATCACAAAGGGGAAGGGACCAGTGGTGGAAGGCAAGGAAGACACCAGGGAGGGTAGGGACAAGTATGAGTGCTAAAGATACTTCTCAGGAAAAGAGGAAGGACTGGGGCATTGCATTGATCCTTATTAAGGATTGGGGCCCAGTTTGAGTGACAGTGAATGGAATAGAGCATCACAAATTGTAGCGAATGGTGACCTGTTTCCCTGTGATTGTTGTCTTTGCAACCTTGCTCTGTATACAGCAGGCGTTCAGTCTCTCTCCTTCTTTGTACATTTTGCACAGCCTTGTGTCTGTTTTGATTGCAGACATGTTTCAAGCCAGTCTTTAGAGTTGCATTGCATTTATACTTCAAAATTCCAACATTTAAGAGTATGGTGTTCTTTTTCTATAAAAGCAATCCATCAGCGTTCACTAATTCGTGGTAGGCATGACAGATGGGCCAGGCTTTTCTGAAAAATATGAAGTGACTAAAAATTGTACTAGTATATTTTACTAGAATATTAATACAGATCAAATCTCCCAGTGCATATATATTATGTAATTATAAATTCTATACCTAGCTATACGGGCGGAAAAACATTAAAAACATAAGCAAATAGTGGTTGGACTAGTTTTGTCCCTGGTTTTTCTGAGATTTCTTCAACTGAAAGCTCAAATCACCTTGAAATCTCAGTATTTTGCCATCAGTTTACAGGTTATTGGTCATTCACAGAAAATAGGGTTGTTGGGTTTTGTGTTTCTCAACTCATTTACATAGTTTATCGTCAAAATTATATTCCTACAAGCTATTTGACGTCCTGGACATGTTTTAAACCAGGCTAATCAAGTCATTTATACCTTAAATAATTAAAAATAGGAAAATGCTTTCTAACCCTTGGCATCTATCTATCTAGGTACCTTAATTATGAAAAATCAGCTGATTGTAATTAATGGAGAAAATGATCATCTCCTAAATTCATTAGCTCTTTGCACAAATGTATATTAGTTTTACTAATAAACACTGCCGTATTTAAAAAAATATATGTAAAATGCCCTCATGTTTGTTGATTTTGTGTTGCTTGCTACCCATTCTCTCTCCCTTTTCTCCCTTTCTCTCTTTTTCGAATTTGCACTTTCCTTTAATTTTAAGTCCATCCTATTGCTGCTGTTCCACCCCCTTTTGTTGTTGTTGTTGTTGTTATTTCTCCTCTAAGTGAATCCCTTAAGGTGTCCTTTGCTCTGGATTTTCAGGAATGGGTCGGTGTCCCCCAAATCCTAGAAGAATGAGTAGCCATTGAAGGAAATCAAATATCTTAAACCTCATTAACTGAACAAACTATAGCACTTGCTGAAGCTTCTCGTTCTGTTTTTATAAACAGGTTTTACCATCATATTTGCCGTTGACAAGCCCTGTAAGACCTAAATGTAAAGCTTAGCTTGTGAGTGTGTAGCCATTGATTTATGCTCCAATGCTTTCTATGCTGTTAAAGCCTTCACTACAATACCTGTATCGTGGAAGAAGAGGGAGTTAATACCATATTTCCCCTAAAATAAGACCTAACCAGAAAATAAGCCCTCGCATGATTTTTCAGGATGACATCCCCTGAACATAAGCCCTAATGCGTCTTTTGGAGCACAAATTAATATAAGACCCCGTCTTATTTTCGGGGAAACATGGTGTGGCCTCATGATAGAGGGACATGAGCTTTTTTACAATAGCCATAACTGATATTGTTTATATGTGCTTACACATACTAACTCCCCTGGGTCATTCTGCAGCCCCTGAAATAAGAAAATGAGGCTTATTTTTTATATAAACTTTCTTTCAGCTTTTTTCCCAATAGCCAAAGTCTTTAAGAATGCAAATGTTCTGGCTTCCTTCAAAATTGCCTTAAATGATAAAAATGTATTCACCAACTTCGGGTGAATAATGTTAACTTCAGTTTTGCTTAAATCCAGCAGAGGTTTGTTTGGATCTGCCATAGGGCTGTTGATTTCTTTAAAAGGTGGGATTCTGATTCTCTTGTACCCCAGGACTTCTAGACTTCCCACTGAATATTTACAAGTTAGGGCAGGGCAAGCCCCCTGCCTACCATGAAGGCATGGTGTTAGTTCTGATAACACAGGATAGAGTTTGGATCTCCTGTGGAGACATGCTTCCTCCAAACTCCAGCAACACAAGCAGGGCAGTTCATGAAACCACAGTCTAATCCTCCCATTTTTTGATAAAAGTTAGTTTTCGCAATAAATTGTCTCTTAGGCCACCTTTAGTTATTTCATCAAATGCCAGCTTAGAGATGGCAGCAATCCCCCAATTTGTGAAGATGACCTCATGTTAGGCCCTGCAATTTAGGTTAAGCATCTTGCTGTTCATATTACAGCACTAGGATGATGGAGAGAGCTTTTAAGCTTGGATTCCAGTTTTGAAAGTACTCTGATACCTTTTAGAAGCTCCTTATTTTCCCAGAATGTCTTTTTGCACTCAGTTATGATCTTTCCCACCTGATTAAACTCCCATCTCCGTGCTCACGGGTGTATGCAAAGCTTGCATTAAGTTTGGCGAGTACATTAGGTTGAAAACAACAGAAGCACAACTGCCAAATCCTCAAGAATACATGTTTTTAATGTGCCAACTTTAAAGGAAAGCCGCTACTAAAACATCAGTGAACCTTAAAGACTGTCACTAGATTTGAGCCAACATTTGTGGTTTTATATAAAGTTTATAGACATCTGGATATTACAATTATAATAGTAAAGCTTGTAAGACTTTTTAAAGTTCCAATTTTCATATACATATTATTTTCTCTTAGCCTATTATTGTTTATGGACATTTAAAAGTATAGAAAAATGTCTGGTTCAGAATGAAATAGAGTTGCGTTATTTGATTCCTTGACATTCTTAGCGCTGTACGGGTGGACTCAGTCCTCTTGTACCTTTGAAAATGCCAGTTCAGCTGACAAGAGAAAAATGTCATCATTGTTTGTGTAGACTTGTGTATGATCCCATGGGTGTTCAAAATGATAAAGAGGGATCCTGACCATTTGAAACTATCAAATGAAAAATATCAGTATCTCAGCGGTTATAGAAATTAAATTACGTTTGTATGGAGGGTGTGGGAAAATGTTTCCATTCATTGAGAAATGATGTTTAGAAATAAAACACAGGCTTCCTATAATGGGCCATCATTTATTTTTCACCATAACGTCCTTTGCTCCATAGATTCCAGAAGTTTCACAACGCTGGATATAGTTATAAACTAGGAAATGCTGAAGAGTTTTCTCTTACTGTGGCCTTTCCCCAATAAATAGGCTCTTCTTTTCTATAGTTTTTCAAAGTCAGAATTATAATTTCCTCTGGGGTAGGGGGGGTTAATCACACAAAATACAACTTAAAATGTCTATGAATCCATGTATGGCAGAAAAATGTTTAAAAAACAAACCAAAACATCCATGGATTTATATACATACAGAAGTTGTTAAAGAACAGCCTGCTGGGCTCCATCTGCTCTTAGTTTCCCCCATCTGTAAAATGGGATGATACAGTATTTACTTCATAGGGTTGTTGTAAATGACGTAATGCGTGTAGAGTCCTTAACTGAGGGCCTGGAGCTCAGTGAGTACTCAGAAAATGTTCAACAATAACCACAACAAAAGCAATAGTGACAACAACCCAACAAGATCTTGACAAGGAGAAATATCCTCACTTGAAGTGAGTGTGGTGTAGTCACTTATACATTATGTTGCTTCAAAGATTCTGAGGTGATCGAATAGGCTGTTGCAGGTGGGAATGGTGGCTTCTCTTGCTCCAAGATTCTTGTTTTCAAACCAGAGTAAAGATGCAGTTAAAGAACATCATTTTCTTCTCTTCTTTACTTTTCGTGATATTTATTTATTTTAAAAAAAGGAACCCAAGAAAATTAAACACGAAAGTGCACATTTGCTTCCGTTCACGGAAGAGATGTGTCTAAATGTAGGTGGAGATTTCTGAAAATCGCGATGTATGAAACAGGTGCAGACTTCTTTTCACTGAGCCTTATATGGGCTGTTTGGAAGGTTGGTACAGACTTGTAATGAGACGTCTGACTCCATTGTTTTGATGTTTGCTAACAGCTTTTAAGTCTTCTGCCCCCATCTGGGTGAGCTGGTAAGGAAGCCTGGGTGCCCCCTCCCTTGGCACCACCAAGAAAGCGCACTCAGAATCCTCTCCCAGTCATACCCCGTCACCGCTTTAAGATCCCAAGCCAGTGTCTTTTCCTTCTCTCTCAGGCTGTTGCTGGACCTTCTTTAGAAGCCTCCCCATCTCTCTCCAGAGGCCTTTTCATACCCTCTTGGTGTGGGTGGGGCCTCATCAGTCTTGACATTGAAAGCCAGTTTTGGATGGAAGACCCATCTTCTTCCTGCCAAGTGGCCACAATACTGGATATAAGGTTCTTTTCAGAGATTCACATCTGCATTTGATGTTATTTGATGTGTGTTCTAATTAGTGTCAGAAGGAAGTAACAGTAATAATAATAAAGTTTTTACTTTCTGCTAAGTGTCATAATAAGCCTTTACATACGGATTAATTATCTCATTTAATCCCCATGACAACCATTTGATCCTTATTATCCCAATTTCAATGATAGAATGGAAGTTTAGAATGACTAAATCACAATTTCAGTGTCACATAACTTGTAAGTAGCCGAGTTAGGATTTAAACCCAGGCAGTGTGGGTTCGATACCCCTGTGCAATGTTGCCTTCCTTTTCGTATAAACCTAGTGTACAAGTTTTATGAAATACTTCATTGGGGAAGTCATACCTGCATTTCCTTTTTTCCAGCCCTCCCTCATATATTTATAAAAGATTACAGCACATATCCGAAGCTCTATACGTATTGGGGTCTCAAGCAAAGCCTCGTGTGCCAAGGGCAAGACCTGGCTTAACTGGCTTGTTTCCTTCCTTGCGGACACTGGTCCTACGCCTGGCAGGCGGCCAACAGATGTTTCTTGAAGTGAAGTAATATGGAGAAGTTTAGGTATAAGTGCTTTCTGTGTTCTGTTTTTCCTCTTGACCACTCTGAAACATTTGTCTTGATTTGACCAAGCAAATTATTGATTCATGCTCATGAGTGAAATGTTGGTCTCACAGAAATCAGTTTGAATAATAGAGCTGCCTCTTTTTTGTTTTTTTTTTCAATTATATACCGAAAGCAATCTATCCTTTGCCTCCTAAAGCAGGAATGATATTTTGGTGTTTGGCACTTCCATGGTTGCTTGCATTGCAGGCCACTGGAATTATACCTATTTGTGTATGTGTCGGGTTTCCCATTCAGATGGTGAACTCAGAGAATCTAAGGACAGCATCTTACTGAAGTCTCAGTCACCCACTGCACTAACAGACCTTCACACATGGCCATTTCTCAGTGACTGTGGTTAGGTTGTTAAAGAACTATCAAACTGTGTCTAAAATGCTTACACTGTACCTGGGAGAAATAGCCAACAGCAGCCCTTCAGTTCCATTTGCTTTGTGCTAATCAACTTTGGTCCTTACAACGAGGTAGGACTGTTTTCTTCATTGCCTGCAGTTTCATAGGTAGTAAGTTCTAGAGCTGTGACTCACTCCCAGCCATCAGTGTCATGTCAACAGCCATACCCTCTGCTGTGGCCTGCCACCGCTCCATCTTACTACCTAAAGTTGAAGTCTTGAGACACTTACTATCCCTTGAGAGGAAGATTTTTTAAATGTATTCAGCTGCATTTATTGTACACTTACCTGAAAACGCTTTGTTTTTGGAAACATGGAATATGGGAGAAGATTATATAATTTCCTCACCTGACCTACTTTCCCCCCTGTCTCATGGAAACCACTCTCATTAAAGGAAGGGAACAAGTTTTGATTATGGTTATTTAGGGAATAGCATTAAAAAAAACAAACAAAAAAAAAAATTTAAAACCATAAGTGGGATGGTTAGTATGAGAAAGATGTCCCTGCCTGAGGAGAGAAAGGGCAGAAGACAGTGGGCTTTCAGGCAGAATTTCTAGTAATTCTCAGAGGGAGGTGCTGGTACGGGCAGCAGGTCCTTCTGTGGTCAAGTTACTTAACCTCTGTGGGCCTCTTTCTCTTCACCTGTAAAATGGAGAGCTGGATTCTTACTTGCAGGGTTGTTGTGAGGAGGAAAGTGGATAGTACCTATGTAGTCCCTGATTTTCACAGAAGCAGCCCCTCTGCCAGCAGTCCTTCCAGTAGAGCAGTTCCCCGTGTCCACAAAATGTAACTCTCTCTCACCCTTTCAATGCCAGATGTCACAAGAGGTAGCCCACATTCAGACCCAGGCACACTTTTGACCTCAACTAAGACAGAAGGCTCTGTTACTCAGTTTCCCCAGCAATGAAAGAGAAACAAAAAAAAACCCATTCAATCTCGGTACCAATAACTGACAAAATAACACAGTGGAAAGGAAGGTTGACACCCTGCTTTAATTACTTGTCACTTTTTATAAAGGATGTTTGTCTTGCAGAGGAAACCATATTGAATCAAAGAGAAGTTGCTGTGTTTATTACAGCTGGAAAATGTAATTTTGTAAAATATTTTGTTTTTTTGCTGTGTGTCACTCTGACGGGTAAAGGTGGAAGGTGGAGACAAGCTTCACGTGCCAAGCATTAAAGACAGACCTTAAAGTCATCCTCTGCCTGACGCTCTGTACCTCCCTTGGTCACACATCCTCTCTGGAAGTCCTCTCTAGCACTGCTCCCTTTCTCAGCACCAGGGCAGCAGTTGGCTCGGCTCTGTAAGCACATGACATGGCAGTCATGGTGGTAGGCAGCTTCACCCGTGACAAAGAACCACATCCTGCTATCCAAATGCTCCCTCTAATATGTGGGAGGGAGACTTGCAAGACAGTAAGACTGTTCATGAAGTGGCCTAAGCGCCGTGGGAGTGTTTAGCCTGGGAAGTTACATGCGCACAGACGATTGATCGAGTCCCATTGGGGATTTCAGGGCAGGCTTTGGAACTGACCTTGGCTTCAAAAGGGTGTAAAGAGAGCGCATTGCACAGAGTGAGGAAGGCCCTTCCAGCGGATGGAACAGCCTGATCCAAGGCCCAGAAGGTGGGACCTGGTACCGTCCATGCCCAGGAGTGAGGTGGAGCTGGGAGAGCATCATGGGACTTCAGGCTGAGGTCACAACCTGGAGAGGAAATGAATGCAGGTTAAGGAAGGTCTTGTTCGCCAGGTCACAGAGCACAAATGTTACCCCATAGATAGGGAGGCATTTTCGGTCTCTCGCTGACTTCATGGAGGATTGACTGGAAAAGGGGGAAGAAGGGGGAAAGGTTGGAAAGAGGCAGGGAGACCAGTGTCCAGCTAGTAAATGATTTCTGTCCTCCACATGAGGGACACTGAGGGCCTGCGGTGGGGCAGAGGGGGCAGGGGGACGGTGCATGCTCTGGTGACAGGAAGTCAGTTGCCCCGACTTTGCGTTTGAAGAACAACTGAGTACAAAGTTGATATTCCTCCCCTCCCCACCCCCATCGGCTCCTGACACATGAAATTAAAACCCTGGCAAGTTTTTTATAAGCCTGTCATTTCCGCAATAACTTTAAACCTAAAACAAAAAACAGGAGTTATTTAAAGGTAATTAACATATATATTTTAAAACTTGGTTATAATCGGCTTCTGTGGAGTTAGAAGAAAACCTATAGAGCAGTTTCTGGGTGTTAATGGGCCTAACCAGGGTGAGTCAGCTAAACCTCAGTGGGTATGAAGACCGTGATTTTCCCACAGTGCGGCGATGATGAAACTTCAGCCATTTGATGACTTAATGGAGAAGGGATTATCGTTTAGTATTCAGGAAGGAGTCTTCAGTAGGCGTGTAATATATCCCCCAACAGAAACCTGTTCTTTTTCAAATGTCTGTCTCTGACGGGCCAGAGGTGCAGGGGTGGAAAATTCTGAGTCTGTTCAAATCCAGCCCAAGTGTCATCACACTTTGTAAAAAGGACTCAGCATAGTAAAAGAGTCTTGGTGCCTGCGACTTCAGCCAGGATACCCAGGCCACCGTCACTTTGCCAGTGTTTTAGAGAATTCTTCTACGTCTAAAAACGAGAATGGGTTTCAAGTGACTGTTCTGACTCCTTGGCTCTCTCCTGGGTATCCTTTAAATCTTAGCTCAGGTATTACCCCCCCCCCCCCCCCGAGCGGCTTCCTTCGACCTCTCCAGTCTCACTGAAACACTTCCCCTCTGTCACATAACATGTGGTGGATGGAAATGGAATTCACCTGTCTTCCTGAAAAATCACGAGGTCTCTGAAGGCAGGAACTGTTTAATTTTTGTGCTTTTATCACCTACATAGTGCCTGGCATAGGTTAGGCATTCGATGAATGAATGAATGGATAGAATCTTGGATTCCACTCTATGCCAGCTCTTGTGTTCATTTTGATCATTGAGTTCTGTTTATGTGCTGTTGTTTTTTCTTTTGTGGGTGTGTGTGTGGCTTAAAACATAGTTCTCTATGATTGTTTCCCTTCAGCTGCAGTGGAGTTAGAGGAAGTAAATTTGCTTGTGAGTCATGAGGATTTCTTTGGGTTACATGAAAAAAATGCAAATTATGCTGTTTCTGTAGTCATAAAATATTTCAGTTGGGGCTTATCCTTACATTAATAGCCTACCATCAAGCATGCAAATTACTTTCATCCACCAGTGGTGACTACATGTGACCACTAGAGTAGAATCCTGGGAAATGTTTTGGAAGAGACTATAAGGTGTTCACGAGAAGGTACCTCCAGCCTCCTGAACTGATCGTTCAGGTTAATGCCTCTGCAATTCTCTGATTTTTCTAACTTTTGCTGTTTATTTTTTTAATCACAAAAGGGCCCATTTGTAACTTTAGTCTAAAAAGAAATATAATGTAAATGATCTTTTCTCAAGGGGAAATAATGACCTCAGTAAACCTTGGAAAAGTCTCCTTATGGTTTTCATTCTTTTAATTTAAAAATCGCTATGTATTTGTGTACCTGTGTCATTGCATGTGTGTGTATTTGTGTTTTACTTGGATGGGTGTGTACCGAGGGGAAGGAGTTAAGACATTGGAACACATATGGAGTTAATATTCCTTATGACAGCAGATGCCACCCGCTCACAACAAAGCCAACCATTTCTGCTTTTTACAGAATCTTTGTGCAAGATCTGATTGGCCACAAAAGTGAGAAAAATAGTCACCACTATTATTTGTCACGTATGTTATATCTACTCTGCTTTGGAAAAAGGATTTGATATATATATATATATTTTTGTCCTGCCTCAACTAAAGAGTGTTCTAGAACTTAACACGGTTTGTTACAGGAAAGGAACTCTGGAATCCTGGATTCTTGCTGGCATTGAAAGAGTTCCCCCTAGGATACTCAAATGAGTAGTTTAAACCGAAACCAGTTTCTGAATGCCCCTAGTACTTACCACTCAGCCAAAGTCTTTCTTTCCGAGCACCTTGAGGAATGTGCTGTTCATTTGTGCGAGCTGGTAAAGTGAAAAGCAAACTATCGATATGGGGCCAGTGATTGGCATCTGGTTATGGCTCTCTGGAGCCCGGCTCACTTGAAAGGCTACTCTAGGCTCATTACATTTCACAGTTTTCATAGTCACCATCTGTCCACTACACAGAATTACCATACCATTTCATGACTCCCACACACTTTCCATTATGCTCACTTTATAAACTCTACGGTATTATATGGGCTCTCTTTGCAGTCAGCATCTAAGTAAAGTAGGTTTTATTTGTCTTCATATTTTTAATCTAAGGAGTAAAAGATTAGTGTAGAAGATTCTAGTATCATTATGTCCTGTGACGATCCAAAATTTCTCTTTATCAAAGAGAGAATGGCCTCAGTCTAAATAATTTTAAGCCATTAATAGTAGTGGGAAGTTGCAGCGTGGCTCCTTAAAAACACCAAAAAATAAGGTTTTTTCCTCCCCCTCTCTCTGATGTGGCAACTTCGCTTTGTCAAGAATTGGAGAATTTACAGATTTAAAAAATTAACCCCGAGAGTATTAATGACTCATGTTTCGAGGAAGTTGAAAGAAAGTGCAATGCTTACTGCTATTCAAAAGCGTTTCTTGAAAAACTTAATCATTTATATGCAGCCCAGACCATCCCCCTGTTCTCTAGACTTCCTGGTAGATAAACAGAGTCAACTTATCCAAGACTGAATTCGTCATTTCCCTTCCCAACTTGTCCTCTGTGAGTGGCACTACCTCCCCCTCAGTCAGGTGTCCTAGAGGACATTTCTCCTAATGTCATCAGTCTCATGGTTACCACCATCTTAGTCACTTGTGAGTCAACTTGATTTTACTTCCCACCAATTTCTTCTCATCCCCACCCCCTTAATTCTTACCAGTGCTCTGTACTACTCTGACTACCGCAGTAACCTCTGACCTTGTCTGCCTGCTGCCAGTCCCAAACTGTTCACCCCGTTGCAATCAGAAGGATACTTCTCCAATAAAAATATCTGTGAATGCTGTTTGCCTGCTTGAAATCCTTCAACGGGTACACCATTGAGTTCAGGATGGATTGCAAACTTCTTCATGTGACTTACACACCATTTTCTTCTCTAGCCTCCACTTTTTCTTTCATCCCTTACAGTTCTTCAGGTCTCACCTTTGAGTCTCTTCCTCTGGGATACCTCCCTATTTCCTTCAGTTGCTGTTTGGAGCCCTCCTCTGAGCTCCATGGTACCCAGTGTTTCCCAGAACACAGCACCTAACACACTGATTTTAAGTGTATATTTGTGTCTCTTTATCATCCACTAGACTGTAAGCTCCATGAAACCAGGGCCTTTGCTTCCTGTTACATCTTTAGCGCTTAGGAAAATGTGTGGCACATGGTATTCTCACTAAATATCTGTTAAATGAAGGAAATCTCTCTTTTGGAAGGTGATACATGGTGAGATGAAAAATGTCATTCAAAAGATTTTGTAGTTGGTTTATCAAATTATATTTGCTGGAATCCCCATGTGAAGTTAAAGCATCGTGTATGGCACTTATTTAGTAAACTTGTTAGCTGGGCCCATTTGATTTAGTCTTTGCTTCTTAAGTCCTTTAACATGGTTGGATATAAGGCACACTGAAATTAGATTTTAAAAATGCTTCAGTTCGAGCCCTAGCGATATCCCTTAGACTGGACAAATCAATTGACATATCTGAGACTCAGTTTCCTCCTTTGTTAAATGGAGGTGATAATGATCCTGTGTGTTCATATGTGAAAATACCTAACTTGGTGCCTGGAACATAGTAGGTATTCAGTAAATGTTAGTTTCATGTATCATAATGAATGAGAACTGAGAAATATACTTCATGTTGTTCAAGATGTTTCAGTATTCATTACATGAATTCAAGTTAACTGTGTGATAATTTACCAATCTTGTCGTAGTGTCCTCATTTTACTTTAAATACTAATAATCCGTCTTTAACCAATTTACACACATGCACACACAGACACACACACATGCACTCAGCCCCACCATTTTCATCAATTCTATTGTTTCTTATCCATTTCTTCATTTCTCATCCATTTCTCCCTTTGTTTAGTATCCTGTTGAAAATGTATAGTTTAGCCTCAAGGAGAGGAATAACTGCTTTTAAGTTAGCTTCGTTTTGAGCTAAGGAATCTTGACTGACTCAAATTTATATTTAAAAAGTTATATTGACACTAAAGAAAGACTTTAGTGTTATTACCCTACAGGTAATTTTATATGTTGTCTCCTTTATAAAGTATTATCACACGTTTTTTGGTTTTTACTATATCACTTCTCATGCATTTTTGAAGCAGTAGTAATGGAGCTTTATTCTCTGTAGGCAGAGAATAAGGTTGACGAATATATCTTAAGGACATGATCCCATCAATGGGAGGGATAAAAAACAGATTCAGTCTCTGCCCTCATGGAGCTCCTTTTTTAAAACTTACTCTCAACTTAATTAACTTAATGAATAGGATCAAAGAGACAGCTGTTGACTTGGCGTTCTTATTAAGTCTCTTTGAAAGTGCAGTGACACTAAGGTTGAAAGAAGGTCAATGGCTGGCAAAGAGCTGTAACTCTTAAACATGCACTCAAGAGAACCACGCAAAGAGTTATGGAATGTGTGTCTGGCAAAGGGGCGTCTTCTCAATGTAACGAGTTCATAAATTTGAACATCCATTTAACCAGAAGAGGAGCCTTTTTCTCCACACTAGCACTCTCCTGAGTTGTATTCAGTAATGATATGAATACCTTGGTGCCTTGTCTGCTGGAAAACAAACAACTACTGCCAGAAGCCAAACCAAACAAACAAAGGAAGAGCATTGGAGAGTTTCTGCTGTGAACTCATCTCTTTTTCTTCTTTTCAGAATGTGGTATTTTCCACTAAAGAAATAGAACACTTTAAAGGTAGTGGGTAAAGATGCTGGATGTGTTTTTGTTGATTTTCTAAGGAGACATTCAACAATAGTCTATTGTGTATTCATCCTCAGATGATGTAATGGAGAGTAGGATTGGGAAATAGTTTTCTAGTATTTAGGTGTCCCTGCAAAGAAGCGGCCCTTAGAAGCCCATGGGAATTGTATTCATTCTGGCTAGTCTTTACCAAGGGGACACATACCCATTCACCAGGGCATCATTGACTTTGCTAATTGTATCCTGCCACAGAGGATGAAAGACTTTGCATTTCCAATTGCCTTTTAATTATTTTGTAAATATTTGGGTCAATAAAATATCACTGTCCCTTTTCCAATGCATTTTGAATACTAGTTTAAAATATCTTCTCCTATCCAGCTCTTAATGAATGTGGGTGGAAAAGGCTATGCCTATTATGCAATGATAATTTTGAGGAGAACATTATTCTATGTGTGAATTCTCCAATGCCTTCGGATTGGAAAATTAAAACAAAGGTCCACAGATAGTTCATAAGGCTGACCACCAATTCTACCAAGCAACAGAATCTGCCATATCATTTTTACCAGACTCATTCATTGGTGGTATTTCTAACATAATGTTTAAGAATTTTACCTGCTGAATTCTTACTTTTTTCATAGATGATTTTAGTTATCGTGGTGTCGGGGCTTTTGTCAGATTTAATTCTGTTTTCTGCATTTACCTTTATTTCAGTGAAGCAAAAAGCAGCAGCTTGTTTTCAGGAGGAAGGAGCCAGAACCAAAGATGAAAAATGAGTGTTTTTATTAACTTTTGTGTTCTTCTGGTTTGTTTGTGTTTGTCTGTTTGTGGTATTGCCACGGTGGTGTTCAGCACATCTGGAGGTCAGCAAAAATAACAATTTCTGTCTGTTATGTTAAAGTTGTGTATATTCCTTCTTATTTGGAAAAAAAAAATTCTTGGAAAAATACTGTGTCCAGTGAAGCTGGCAGTCCTTGGGCTGAATAGACAACTTGTCTCTTCTTCCTACAAAGGAAGAAACGGCTCCTTCTCTGCTACTTAGGGAACGGTCGATTCTACCGTCCTTTCTTTCCTTCAGGTCATGAACATCCAGGAAAAAAAGGTCTCTAGTATTAGAGTACATTAGAGGATGGACCACTAGGGACACTGATGTGAATTTATTTTAATCATGCTGGCAATGCAATTTATTACCCTGGAAATTGATTTTAGCAAGAAGTATGTGAATATCTTTGATGATCAGATGGCATGTTCATTGTACCACAAAAGGAAAAAAGAAGAGGCAAATCAGAGGAAAAGAATTAATTTCATTCTGGGCTGTAGTCAGGGCTAGATTTTTATTTTATTTTTCTAAAGATTCATTTATATTGTATTAGTCTGAGTCCTATTAATGTGATACACTGAGCATTTCAGAGTCCAGTTTCCTAAAAAGAGACCAATTACTCATACAAACGCCTCCTTCTTCCCAGAGAGGTATGTCTGGAGGTCAAAGACAGGCAGGTAGCGTGCCTAACAAAGGACAGAGTATATCAGGTCGTTACCACATAACAAATCACCCAAAACTCATGGGCTGATTATGCAGCAATATCATGGACCTACAATGGGCTTGGCCACTACTTCGAGCCATGAGTCAGTCAGTCTCCCACAGGGTGCTCTTTCTCTGTGGCTTTCATTCTACCACAACGTTCTCTGGCTGATCTGAATTCAACTTTGAAAAAGATTCCTCAGAGCAGCCACTAGGATTTCATGTGAGAATAAGGAACAGTATCTAAGAATAGAAGTGCCCGACCACTCAAAATTATGTACAGTACACAGATAACCTGCCTTTTCTGGTTAATTAAGAGTTCACTGGAATTTCAGATTTTTCTGGATTTGAATTCCAGGTCTTGCCAACTAGTTGTAGCCACTTGGGCAAGCCACCCAACCTCTTAGCCTCAGCTTGCTTATTTGTGAAATGGGAACCTGGACTCACAAGATTAGAGTTGAGTGTAATACCCTCTGTGGAAATGTTTTGCAAACTTTTAAAGTGCTACAAATGAGTTATCATGATTGAAATCAGGCTGTGTGCTTATAAAAGTTCAAATCCAGCATTGGTGGCTATATTCTCAGGCCTCTTCCTGGGTTTTAGAATAAAATTGGTAGATATATTGGTAAGTTTGTTTGTTTAGATGAGCAGGTTGTTGTTTTCAATTTATGACATGCTGTATTTTGTCTATTGAAACAAAAACTCATTACATATACAGATAATTGGAAAGACACCAATATTTTGTTTTCTTTTAGTTTGATTCTATGATTAGGAGGAGTCACAGTTATGGTCTGAGTCGATTTCTGATTATCCACATGTAGATTCATCAAGTAAGGGCATACCTGCGGCAATTCTACCTTTTATCTTTTTCCGGACGATATTTTCTCCTCTGCTTATATTTTAATTCCCTCTTTGAAATTGTGACTTAGGACACAAGGGAACATGGTAAATGACCCTTTTTTCCCTTAGCCTGTTCTTCCCTGAGGTAGGTTGAAACAGAGAAATCACTCACAGGTAGAGACTGGTGTTTGACATCAATTGTAGGAGGGCTGTGGTGTATGAGGAGCACGGGCAAAAGGAACACATGGCAGGAAGCTAAAGAGCGTGAATGGCTTTGCCTCTCTCCACACATCAGGCACCTCTGCAGGGTCTCACTACTTATTGAAGATGTGTAAATTTTGTGAGCATCATGAACGACAAGCTTAAGGACCACGATGGTGAGTTGGGAATCACTCACAGTCACCATTCAGTCACCATGTCTCGTCTATCGTTTTCTTCAAAGAGTCTCGTTTCTGCCCTTCTCACCGTTTTCAATGACTCTGATCTCTGTCAAGGTATCCAGGGCTATATGACTTTATCTTCAAGTAGAGATTTCCACAGAAGGCAAAATGCTGATTTTCATACAGACAGGAAATGAGCATGGGTTCAGATGTTGTTCTACTCGTCAACCATTGAGGGAACCAGGCTGATGTTACAGCCAGAGATATTCTGAAGATCGGGGGCACTGGTAGGTCATGACTATTGAAATGAATCTACAAACAGCAGCAGATCATTTTACCTGCTGGGGTGGGGTGGGAGGGGAATACAAACTTCTTCTGGAAAGGACGGAATTCTCACATCTATGCACAAGAATTATTTCGCATTCCTATGACTTCCTTAAACTTACAGAGTTGTTAAGTACTCCCGTAGAACCAGAATCCAATAACTCAGAGGGCTGTTGTCTAGAGTCTAGACAATGCATAGTTTTCCATTGAGGCACATTTTTCTCTATAACTGCCTGGTCGCACTGTGGTTGACTTTGGCCACCTCCACCAGATTAAATGTCCATAAATACCGCTTTCTTCATTTGACTCACCCCCACCAAATTTTCCTTGGCTACTTGTCATTGATTCTGTCTGGTCTGATCTCTTCCTAGTCATCAGGTTCGTTTATAATCTTTTACATCTCCATCATTGCATGCCACTTTTCTCCAAAATACAAACCTTACTTTAGCCGAACGACCCTCTGCCCTCCACATGTGCACATGTTTAATTCCTCAGCCGCTGAGCCTTAGATAGAATCTCTCCTTTTAAACCTATCCAGCCCTTTCTTGAAGGCTAGTTCACCTCAACTTTGTTAAACCTTGTCTCGTCTGACCTCCTGTCAGGTATATGGTTTCTACTAAACAACCACCACTCACTTAATCACCTTGTACTGTTGGGGATCACTTCGTGTTTGCCCGTGCCAACTTGATTGTAAACTCATTTCTTTCTTTGATTATATCCACCCTGCCCAGCACCGCTACGAGCATATAAAACCATTTATGATACACCTATTGATCTGTAATTATCCTATCCTGGTTCCCATTCATTTGTGTGATTTAAACGAGAATTGAATAAATGGGGAGAGATG
This sequence comes from Rhinolophus ferrumequinum, assembly GCF_004115265.2. NCBI lineage: Eukaryota > Metazoa > Chordata > Mammalia > Chiroptera > Rhinolophidae > Rhinolophus > Rhinolophus ferrumequinum. The sequence continues at coordinate 8,777,010 of NC_046291.1, forward strand.
AAGAAATTTTTCATTTCTTAAAGTTGTTCTTAGATTTAAGGGAATTTTCTGAATCTTCCTTAAGCCTCTCACCTTCCCCCAGGAGACCCCGAAACCTTGGTCATGGGTGTGCCTTGACTTTTCCCTTGGGTTGTCCCTACTGGTTTAACCTTGGAAAGACTGCATTTCTTAGGAGCACTCACTTAATATTTTGTTATTAAGCCCCATTCAGAGCAACAGTTCAAGGTAACTATTATCCACAAAATTGCATTTTATGTTATGTCCAAAAGTGATAGTCCAATTTAGAAAGTAAAAAGTCAACTTTTTTGGTATAAAAATGAATTTGGACTCCACGAGGATGAGAGGGTGTGCTGTCTGGGCTTGCTGTGGTGGACATGCCTTCAGCCTCTGGGGTGGCAGGTGCCACCGGTTTTAGTTTGGTCTACAGCAAATAAGGTACAATTTTTCTCTTCCTTAGTGAAGGCAGAGATGTTTTGTCTGTTTTATTCACTTGTTCACTGCACATGCCTACAACTGCTTCTGGCATATTTTAGATGCTCAGAAAATGTTTGATGTTGAATGAACAAATGCTTGTTTTTCATCCTCTAATCAGTGTAACGTATTTATAGTTTCTGAATTTACAGTTTTTGCAAATTCTATTTTGGTGATGTTCAAATTAATCTATTTCCCCTAATAGATATAGCAACTCATACAAGAATCCCAGTTTTATGAGAAATATCCGGACAAGAAAAAGAGAAGTTAATATAATTTGAATCAAATCGTGGCGTGTGTGTATTACACATTTGTATACATTGATACACCCACAGATCTTTAAATTGGTAGAAATCTGGCTTCTACCCAGGGGTGGTTATATTAATATGATGTTCATGTTTACTAATGCATGTTCTATCATATTTTTGTGGCATGGACTTTTATTCCTCCTACTCGTAGTTGACTAAATATCACTTGAAATCATTTACTTATTGACATACAATTTTCACAACAATTATATTTGGCACACATAAAAGAATAAAAATTGTTTGACACAAAGATGTGTTTTAGTATAAGATCCTTTTATTAAATACAGTTCCTACTTAGCAAGGAAACTTTCAGTGGCTTAAAGTAAAATTCTGTGATTTCTTATTCTTAGTCCACTATCAATATCTGCTTGGAAATAGCTCCTGGAATTATTACTGAATACCTTTTCCCTCATGTGAGCTAGATGCCAGTAGCCTCCAGGTAATTTTCAGGCTGATATTTTTTTCTTCCTGCTTGAAATGAGCATTTCCCACAGGTCAAATTAGACAACAGATAACCAAATAAATTTATTTCATGCATGAGGGCTTCTGGAGGAGAAGATGGCTCAACATACAAATTTGTCTTCGAAGCAGTAAGTGCTTTATTGATCTCCATGTGTTGAAAAAAAGGCTCTCTGAGCCAAATTCCATCTAAAACAGCAATTAGGTAGAAAGGCCATTGGTTGCAAGTAGAAATGATCAGTTAGCTCTTTAGAGGAATACAAATTTAATGTAGAAGATTTTTGCTAAATACATTCGTTAAAATAGAACTATCTTTAAGAGAGAAAGTTTAGCTGGAGAGTTTTCTCCCATATCCAACATTGTAAAAATGTCTAAAACTTCTTTGACGGAGTGCTCAAACATGAGTACTCTCACACGTATACGAGTATTTCTATGTGACTTTTCCAGGATCCTCGAGGAGAAGACTTCCTGTCTGTATATTCTTCTGGGCAGTTGTAACCTTGGGATCCACAGATGCTTACATATATAAATTATGTTTATTTCTATCACTGAATATTTGGCATTATAAGAATGTTAAGCCATTTTAGCAAAATTACCTTTTAGAAGTAGGACGTGGTGGGCAGGAACTAACCAGTATCCTCCAGATGTGATCAACAGCAGGATTCTGAGCCAGGAAGAGTCTGGGCCTTTGTGGGATTCTGAGCCCCCCACATTTCTCTGCCCTTCAGTTGAGCTGGAGACTAAAGGACACTCCTGACCTAACACTAGGCAGCCAACCCTTTTCCGAAGGGAGCTATTTGGTTGAGGTCTGTCTGTAGACAGGATGGGAAGGATTTAGGCCAATGTTACAGGAGGAAAATGTTAGCTACCAAATGGCCTAGAAGGCAGAAAGAGAATTTGGGAATTGGAGAAGAATCCGAGCTGGACAGCAAACTGAGCCACAGCATACCAATTTGTAATAATCATAAAGCTACTGGCTCCAGCTGGCTGTTTTTATTGAGACTTTACAGTGTCCTGGGCATGTATTCATGTCACCTCATTTAATTTCCTCTCTGTAACAATCCTATACCATAAGTATTGGTATTTTTATTACGCAATGGATTGTTAGCATCAATTGTGTTTTTTTGTCCATTGCTATGTTCTCGGAGTCTGACAGAGAGTCGACATGTGAACATTTGTTGAATTCATCCTTATTTTGAAGATGAGGAAGCCGAGATGGAGTTATTTGCCTAAGACTATACATCAGTTATTTAGCCCAACTGCTTGTTATAAAGTCCACGATTCAGATAACAATAAGGGTTCAGATATCTTAGGATCCAAAAGCTGTTGTTTTTTGTATATTTATCTGTTTAAATGGATTCAAGATTTCTTTCTCTTCCTTTCTTTTTGATAAAAGTCTATAGACAGTTTGATTTTATTTCCTACATGCAGTATGAAAAAGGAAAATAAAAAATAGGGATTTGCATGTGAAATAGTCCCTCAGTGGGACTACGGTTCCTGAGGTGTCTAGGAATTGTGGTGACAGTTGGGAAGGACTGCACGCAGAGAGCCCTAAAGGAAAGTTAGAAACTCGGAGACACTAGAGTCAGACCACTTTTTCAATTGGCCCTCCTGCCAATTTCTCTTTAGACTTACGGTATGTTGTATGCTTTGCTCACCTGACAGTTTTCTAATCTATTATGGATAGAAAATGGTTATTTTCTTCATAGTAAATCTTAGGAGATGCTGAAAGACTTATCATTTGAAGAGCAGTGATTGGCATTTCAGCATGTGATTTTTTGGGGGTCTTAAGTTACAACCCTAAGCCCACTGCCAAACTAGTGGGGGTATCGTGGCTTATTCATGAGAGGGCCTGCAGTGACTACATTCACTACTCAGCTTCACTACTCGTTTGAGGTGGGACTCTGGATGGCTTCATGACTAATGGCAGGGCAGGTATGTCTCTGAAAGAGTCCTGTACAAGTACACACAGTCCCTGACCTGCAGTGGTTCAGTTTATGTGAAAGCTATGCGGGTGCAGTAGAAAGCGTATTTTGAATTTTAATTTAGATCTTTTCCCGAACTGGTGGTATGTGGTATGGTCCTCTCCCATGATTCTGGGCAGTGACAGCGCTGCAGCAACCAGTCAGGCAGGTGACCACGAGGCAGCCGATACTCTACAGTGTGCTATGTTGCCAGCGGTTTTTAGAGATTGTGTTCTGAGCACGTTTAAGGTAGGCTACGCAATGCTATGATGTTTGGTAGGTGAGGCATATTAACTATTTTTGACTTAAGACATTTTCAACTTACAATGGGTTTATCGGGAAGTAACCCCATCGTAAGTCTAGGAGCATCTGTATACTGTATGTACCCCTACATACCTGGAATTTATGTAGAGTGGCTACGGCTTCCTGAAGTTTCCAAATCCACCATTATTTGGCAGTTACCATGCTGCGAACTGAGAGTTTAATACGAAATGTTGTTAAGGACCCATGACTCAATTCAGCGTAGCCTAAAAACTCTCCTGATGTGTATAGTCTGTTTCATCTCAGCATAATGAATATGCTGCCACGGCAGTCCCGAGCCCTTGATTCCCCAGGTTAGAATGGATGCAGCTTAAGTAGTCTGCTGGATAGGCTATACATTTTGACAGCTAGAGAAATCTCCAAGGTTTTCCATCAGTCATGACCCTCATTTTCCATTGTAATATGTGAGGGAGATGGGAAGCTAATGGCTGCCTGAGCTAATGGGGGATTGCACAGATATGGCTGCAGTAACTTTTCTATGGTTAGTTATGTTTTCACAGTCTCGTCTTGCTTCAGGAAATGAAGTTCTGTTGAGATTCACAAAGAGATAACCTAAAGAATCGGGAGCCATCATTTTGCACAAATTCTATAGCCAAATGATTTATTCTTTTGACATTCTTTCATAGTTTTCCTCTGCCATAATCAATATTTATAGGATTTTGACTGCGCAAGGTTCATTATACATGAGTGTGTGCATGTAGATATGAATATGTATGTATAAATACTTATATGTGTATATATGCATATACTTCAGCGTACAATTTTTTCCTAAGATAGTGATAAACTAAGTTGATTCTAACTAGATACTTCTTGGGAAAGCCTGCTCAGTATGATGACAGTCTAACGCAGCAAATCAGTCCCAGAGTTACGTGTGTTCTTTGTAGATGACTTTTTCGGATTCCCCCTCACGCTGCCCCTTGAATTTTAAAACAGCATGAACACAGTCAGAACATTTCTTGTGATCCTTTGAGTGCTAGAAAATTAATATCGGGACTTCTGAGATGTTAGACTTGGGAAAGAAATTTAAACATGCCTCTCGTATTTTCTTTTACTATAGTAAGCCCTTGCCTATCAGTTACGTGAGCTACTGACAATCAATCACTAGGTAACACAGAAGTTGTTGAAATGCATCTGGCTGCTTCTATTTGCTCAGGGGTGTGTTTTTTGGTGCTCTGGAATTACCCTGCATTTCAAATAAATTCAGGCTACAGACCAGGATTACCATTACCACAAGTATTATCTATCATCGTTATGGATTTATTGGCCAATGGAGTGATGTGTAAAACAAAGTGAGATACAGATATTGGAAAGAAGGTAACCCTGTGCAGCAACAGAAAGGGGCAAAGAAATTGAACAGGGCATTTACTAAGGAAGAAATAAAGATGTGAATTAAACATATGAAGCAATTTAATCTTACTAGCAATCAAAAATAACAGGGTAACATTTTTCATCTGTCAAATTGGGAAAGACGCTAAAAATGATGGTCGCCACTGTTGAAAAATGTCTGGTGTGTGAAAAGAGTCTCATGAGTAGCTATTGGGAATAAAAACTGGCAAAATGTTTCTGAAAGGCAATTTTAAAATATACATCAAAACCTTAAAAAGTGTTCATATTCATTGCTTTCATAGTTCATAGTTCTACTTCTAAGACTTTACTATGGGCAGTGCCTCTTTTTTGCTCTCTAATCCCTTTGAGAATCTGATTAAAGTGATGACTCCTTTCTAGGAAAAATGCAAATGTGCGGTCAGGTTTGCATGGACTTTCTCAAGTCGTATTATGATTGCCAAACTCCAGCAAAATGACAACACCTTATACTGCAATATTAATTTTTATAACACCCCAAATACTGCTACTTTAAACATTATAAAGAAGTCATAAAATGAAATCTGTGGAACATCTTTAATATATCTCATGCGTAAAATTACCAGAGTTAAGCACAAAGTAAAATCGTACCTTTATAAAAGTAAAAAAAGCGTAGCATATATTATCAATTTAATGCACAGTATTAGCCACTGCTTCTGCTCTTCCCTCTGACTTCCGCCTGCCTGAGCTGCAGCCTCCATAGAGCTTGTTGGCTGTCAGCTCTTTCCTGCCCTGGTTAGTGCCCCTCAGTGGCGCTTTCAGGACAAATCTAGGGGCCACTGCTCTGCGCCGGCCAGCACCTTACTTAGAGTCACAAGTTTTGCTTTGTTCCCTCTTTTCTACCAAGGAAAAGTACTTGTGAGACAATAGATAAAAATGCCTGCCCAGGAGGATTCTAACTCCCTTTGTAAGAGAGAGACCTTCACGAGGTCCTCCCACCAGCGTCAGGTGCAGCCTAATTTTTTAGGGAGTGAAGGCTACAATGAAAATTGGCAAGAGGGTAAAGGTGATGGTGATGGAAAGAGAACTAACTGACTCTGGGTGGTGATGTGTAGATGATGGATTACAGAATTGTACACCTGAAATCTATGTAACTTTACTAACAATTGCCGCCCCAATAAACTTTAATTAAAAAAAAAAAAAAGAAAGAAAGAAAATTGGCAAGATGACACAAGTAGGAGCAAAGCTTAGTAAAGAGTTTGAGATGCGTTGTTGGTGCTCTGCCAAAAGGGGCTGGCTCTTAGGTCAGGAGACTCTATGACTTAGGTCAATTAGAAGGGCTTTGTGAATGACTGGGAAGTTGCTAGATCTTATTCCATGTGGGTTCAACTCATTTATTCACACACAGGAAGAAGCTATCTTAGAGTTCTAGAGTGATTATTCCTGGTGTCACAAGGAAAATATAACCTGTCACCCTAGGGCTCACCCTAAAATGCAAAATCTAATTGGGTTAACAGTATGTATTATAAGAGGCCTTTTGGTTTCTTTGTATCCCCAATCTTAGTATGTTGAGTCTAGTGCAGGGGTGTCCAAAGTGTTTTCAACGTTTTTCACCAAGGGCCACATGTGGTAAAATACACAAACAGCCGGGCCACTCACTCGAGGTGAAGTACGTAGTGCCTCACCTGGTTTAGTTAAGTAAATTAAACGTATTTTTGGAATTTGCTGCGGGCCAATTAACAATGGATTGCGGACCGTAGTTGGCCTGCGGGCCGCAGTTTTGACACCCCTGGTCTAGTGCTTCTTAAACTTTTCCTCTTGTGGTGGTACCATCTTTAGTTGAGATCCTGCTCCAAGAAGTAGAGCAGAGTCTTAAAGCCCTGTCTTTCAAAACTTGTTTAGGCTGTTGAGTAAACATGGAGAGTGTTTGAATGCAGATCCTGCTGTGATTCAAAGAAGAGATGTGAGAGGGGCAGAAGAGCTGGGTTTTGAATCCAAACTGCCTGTGTGACTTCTGACACAGTGACTTAACCTCTCTGTGCCTCAGTTGCTTCTCTCTACACTAGGAACGATAAGAGTGCTTATCTCACAAGGCTGCTGCGAGAATGTAATGAATTCATATATTAGACACATAAAACTGCCTGATAGTTATCACTCCATAAACGTTAGGTGCTATTATTATTTTTACATTTTAGAATTAGAAGTCTTGACAAATTTGTTTTAATTTACTTTCCTGGTGACATAAAAAGACATATCGTCTTTGTAAAATTTCATTTTGTTTTTATTGCCCCCTTTTTTCCTAATCAGATCATTGCTTAGTGCAGCACTGACTTTAAGTGAAGAGGGTTATGCTTTGTTTTGTTTTTGTCTTATCGTGGAGTCAATAGGTCACCCATACCTGGCTGAACTGGGGCCCAGATGTGATCAGTACAGAAATCACTCCCTTGCCTGCCCTATCCAGTGTCTGTGGGCTTCTGGTTTGTTACTGGAGTTGGGTGGAGAGATTTGCTTTGGGCATTTTGGCCCAGAAGGAAGTGGAGGAGGATGGCATGATGTCTTCATCCAGTCCAGACTTTTGGCCTGAATTTGAATTCCTTTTGCTGGAAAAGTGAGAGCCTGATAGAAGGATCAACCCAAGAGCAACTGCACTTCTCTGAGCCCAGAATGCAGCTGTGTAGGTCCAAGTGAGCCTTTTCTCCCAAGTTGATTCTAATCCCACGTGGTTCTAGAAGCCCCCGGTAGTACCATTGGCGTGAACATTGGTGTCAGCCTCATGGACACAAAGCCATGGTCAGGGCACACAGGAAGACGTGAAGCCAGACCTGGGGTGGAAGCACACAGGATTGCCACGTGGTCGATTGCAGATTCTGTGAGGACAGAATGGGCATCTCCTGAGGGCACCGAACATCTTTTATTGGGAGCAACTTTGCAGCGATCAAGATGATAGAGATCTTACTGAATTAATTTAGGTGTACATAAGCTGAGTTTGTCTTTTTTTTATAACCACAGGCTGGAGAGGATTGGGAGATTTAAGTTTCATGGGAAGTCAAGATTGAGTAGACATCAGACAATAAATCAAAAGGCTTAAATTGGTGGGATGTTCTCTACATTTTGAAAGCAAGATGACATCATCAAATTGTAAATTTTTTGTCTAGACCAAAATGGAACAGAAGAATCAAGTAGTTCGGGGGTGACTCTGTTTTGAGTCTTTCTTTGAATCTAGGCTTCTAGTTGTGTGTGGTATGTGCCATTGACTCTGCTCTGATTCGTGGCCACCCTGTGAATGACTGAAGTCCACAGGGTCCTATCCTGCTCAGCTCCTGCACAGACTCATACCTGTGGCTTCTTTCCTGGAGTCAATCCATCTCATATTTGATCTTCCTCTTTTCCTGCTGCCTTCTGTTTTTCCCAGCATTAAAAGAATAAATATCGCATCAGTCTTCTGCTTTTGGAGGATGATTGGGGGTAGTGGTGAGTTTAATTAGTTTAGGAATAATTTTTCATTATCTAGGGCTTCTATTATGTTTTTATTTTATATTTTTCTGCAAGAAATTCAAGAGAAGAAATAAGGTGTGTTTTCCATGAGATTTAGCCAGGTCTATTAATTTTCTCATTTTATACTTGTACAAAAAGAAAAACTAGAACATGTTTCCTTGTGTCACAAAGTGCATTTTCTTAGTGTGTATGTTTCTCTCTCTCTCATGTTTGTGTGCATGTGCACGTACATACACACACACGCACACAGACACAAACTTTGCAGGCAAAGAATTTTAGGCAGTTGTTGGGGTTGTGTATCTATATATTAGGACTAAGGTTTGATTGTTGGGAAAATGTAGCATCTCTCCCCGCTTGTTTATTTTTTAACTGAATCTGTTTATTCAATGGAAGGCAATATTGTCTTGCTGCAGTGTGGTTCCTGGTAAGGTGGGTGAGTTCTTTGATGGAATCAATGAGAAGCTTCAAGGGCCATCTTTTTTCCTTTCGCTACTGGATTGAATTGCCACCAAGCAGAAAAGAATAGCTGGACAGAGATGGGCAACATCAAGTTTGAGTGGGTCTGTGAACACTTGAGGCAGGCAGTGGAGGACTTCCTGGCACAGAAGCAGCTTCATCTGCCAGTTCTGTGATTGCACGATCAAGGCATGGTAGGCAGACAGTGACTGGGAGACAAGGTGATAGGAGCTGGATGAGAAGAGCTAATCCATGAGGGAGAGTGCTGGGGAGGCAGAGCTTGGCCTTCAGACATCTGTGTAATTCCGGCCTGAGTCCAAGTTCACAGGTAGGAGAAGACCAATGCCGCAGCTGAAGACAGTCAGGCAGAGAGAGCAAATTCTCCCTTATTCCACCTTTTATTCTATTCAGCCCCTCCGTTGGATGGGCTCACCCACATTGGCTGGGGCAATCTGCTTTATTCCATCTCATGATTCAAATGTTAATCTCATCCAGAAACATACTCACAGATACGCCCAGAATGTTTGAGTAAGGATCTGGAAACTCCATGGCTCAGTCAAATGACACAGAATTCACTGTGTCACACCACTTTGATGGAGTGAGGAGGAATGAGCTGAACCAGCATCAGCTCTGCCACTGACAGGTCCATATGGGTCCTTTAGGTCCTTGGAGATCTTATTCCATTAAGCAACTCAGCCTCCCTGTGAGGCTGGTGATGGAGAGAAAGTGACAACGTGGAAGTATACCACAAGGCTATTGGGAGAATAGCAGGTAAGCTCAGTCAAAGAAGTCAACATACAAAGACCTGTATGTAAGATCCAGTGAATTTATAGGGAAGATTTTCACCTTAAGGAGGGATTTCCTAAAACAATGAAAATAAGTTGTTCTTTAAAAGGGATGTGCTTTCCTAGCCTGAATCTGTGAGTCATGGTTTCTGAATCTTTGTTTTAGGTGTATGAGTCTCCGGGGTCTAGAGCATCAGGCAGTCACCTTTCAAAGGGTTTTAAAGGATATGGACTGGGCATTTTCCTTGTTCCTTTGCTGGCCACACGAACCTCCTTTCAGGTGCTGTTCACAGGTCTGCACCCTGTGATGCATTTTCTGCTTACCTGGGCTGATGGCCTCCCTGGCTCTATCCTTCTGCTCTATCCTTCTGCTGAGCAAATCACAGAGAGGTGATTCTGAATCTTTCTACTGGACAGTAATTGCACACTTTTCACTGCTAGTCGTACTGTACTTGGCTGAAAGTAAGACTCTCTTGACTGCTGAGCAGGTGCTTCTTGGAAAATAAGGGAAGAATGTCTTGCTTTTCCTTAATCCATCAACATTTGAAACCTTTGCTCCAAAGCAAATGCCCTTTTCCTAAAAATGAATACACTTGCTCAAGCGATCATTCATTTCAAAATAATCCTAAGAGTCTGCTGTATTTCTTATTCTTATTTTCCCAATATTCAAAGAGAAAGAAACTTTCTTCTTTTTTCTTCTTGTCAGAATACACTCATCATGAAACCTATATAATTTTACAAACCAATGTCACCCAATAAATTTAATAAAAATTAAAAATAAAATCTAAATGCTAAAAAAAAGAATACAGTTATCAACTGTGACTTTAACTATACATCCTTCAAAGCTACGATACACAAGCTTCTATATTTTAAGTACCTGCTTCTGTATATTCTAAATATTTGATATCATTTTATTTTCTTAAATCTAGTAGGAGAACCCTGTAGGATATTTTTTCAATGTGATAATTCTGATATGGAGACAAATAGTGACAATATTATTAAATCGTCACAATATTTCCTTGGGCTGAGCTTAGTAGTTAGGTAGCAAGAGAGCTATGCTCCCAAGATGACTTTTAACTAAGAATATAAAAATGTGATGGGACTAGTCATTAAAAATTACTTTCACATCATGCACTGGTTTCTATTTAGAAATAAATGGTAAATATGACATTTATAGCTCTTGAATGATGACAAATTTGATTGCCAACAGTGTTACTTCATAAGAGCTGCTGCTTGCATATGGAGGATAATATAACCTGTCACACTTCCTCTTAAATTCTTGGGTATAGCTGCACCAGGACAATTAGACTAGGATTTTTCACATATCACTAACACAGATTGATCCAATCAGCTTGAAGGGGTGGATTTGATCACAAACAGGATCTTGGCAGGATGTATCTTAAAACTAAATTTACTCTTCAGTATATGAACATTATTTAGTCAGTTGCATATGCTCGTGGAAATCTTTTTATTTTCCATTTAAATTAGCATTGAGCCAAGAGCAAATGTATTTATTCATTGATCTTCTTTTTAACTTTTTAGTATGAAATAATTTCAGACAGAAAAATGTTGAAAAGCTATTTAAAATATTTCCATATGTACCTTTCACCCATATTTCCCAAGTATTTATTATGCCCCTTTATTTTGGAGTATAATTCCTACAAACTAGGATATACTTTTGTGGAACCATTCTTATATATTCTTATATAAGGATATTCTCCTATATAATTAACAAAATCAGAAAATTAACATTTATAAAATACTGTTATCTAATCTATAGACCTTATATATATTCTCACAATTATAAAATAATGTACTTTAATCAAAAGGAAAATAAATGATAGCCCAACATCCAGTCAAGGATTACAGGCATAATCTCTTTCGTGTGTGTTAACCTAGAATAGATACTTGCTCTTTCTCTGTTTTTCTGGCCTTTATGTTTTTGAAGTTTAAAAAATGCCCCTCCATTTGGGTTCCTCCATGATTAGCTTCAGGTGATTGGCAGGGAGGTCACAGAAGTGATGCCTTATCCTTCACGGTCCACACGACTTTATCATGTGGTTGTGACAGAGTCATTTATTATTCTCCATTTGTAATTAATAGGTGTCTTGTGGGGAGATACTTTGAAGCTGTATAAAAATCCAATTTTTTATGAAACATTTAGTGTTAGCATTCATTGATGCTTCTTTTGCCCAAAATATCTATTACTTTGGTAGTTGCCAAGTGGTGGTTTTCTAATCTCATCATTTCTTCTACCTTTATTGCTTTGCGTTCTAAGAAATTTTCCTTCCGTTCCTTTATCTGTTTACCTGTTTATATCAACATTAACTCATGGATTCTTTCTTATTTGGGGGTTGTAATCGTTACTATCATTATTTATTTTGGTGTTCAATTGTCCCCAATTAGGCTAACAGGGCCCCCTTCAAGCTGATGCTCCGTCCTTTGGACAAGTTTCTGTCACTCTTTGAACACTTTCCTACTGTGTCACAGCACAGTGTTGCAGGATCATCTCATACTTTTCATGTGCCAGCCCGGGAATCAACTATTTCTCCAGGGACAGCAGGTTCCTTTCAGTGAGGAATGATATTTAGAAACCAGGGTTTGAGCTTTGGTATGCTCGTTACTACTGACATGTCACTGCTTACAGAATCTCTCCGTGGGCACTGCTAAGAAATATATGTATGTGGGTGTATGAATGCATTTCTACACAAACACACCTCTATGTCAGTGTCAACGTCTGCCTGTCTATATATTGAAAACCATAACTTCTTTCAATTACTCCCATCCCAGTCTAATGCCACCGGATTCTTTCTAGCCTTCTTCCTTTGTATTTACATTTGTAATTCCCTTCTCCAACAGTGTGAAAGCTGGTTCTCAATATTTACAAAAGAGTTATTTTTTAGCTTAATCCTTTAGTACACATGAAGTAGGTTCAGAATTGCAAATTGATACCACTTTGGAAAACAAGTTTACTAACTAAATCTCAATATTGGTTTAGAGTTCTTTCTGTCGTTAGCCTGAGAGCATATAGTCAAAATACTGTGTTAAAATGTTACTTGTGTTTCTTTTTCCTCTCTTCACTATTGTTATGTTTTTAATTTGCAGTAGGTTAGATTTACTCGTTTTTATGTTTGTTCCGTTCTAAATTTTTCTTCCCATCCCTCTGGATTACATTACTTTTGTTGATATGATTATAAATCATAACTATACAAAAAGACATACTTGGAAAAATGTCACTTTTCCAATCTTTTTACCCTATTCCCTCACCCCCATCATGTCAGCCCTGCTCCCAACCACCTCCTGTTGGTAACCTATCCCTGGTTTTCCCTCTTGTGTTTCCCTCTTTGTGTTTCACAAAGGGGCAGACATAAATATATATATATATAATTTTTTTTTTTTTTACTTACCCTTTTTGCTTATATAAAACAGATAGGTTTTTTTCAATTTGCTTCTTTTCACATAACATACCCTGTAATTCACTCCACATAAGTACATACACTTTTTTTTCTCATTCTTTTTTTACACATCTGTAATAGTACATGAGATGGGTGCGTAATTTATTCAGCTGCTCTCTTGTATGAGCACTTAGATTGTTTTGCACATGTTATAATCACAAATAGTGCTATAATGGATAAACTTGTAATTGTATATTTTCATATTGATGGAAGGGTTTTTCAGGGTAAATTCCTAGGAAGGGCATTGCTGGGCGAAAAGGCATGCATAGTTTTGTTATATATTGCCAATTCCCTTCCAAACAGTGAGTATATGAGAGTGTCTGTCTCTCCATAGCCTTGCTAACACAAGATGTGCCATACTTTTTAATTTTCACGAATCTGATGGGTGAAAAAGATGTGTCAGTATAGCTTTAGTTTGCATTTCTCTAATTATAGGTAGATCTTATAAATAAGAATCAGGTAAGACACATTCTGGGAGTTTCATTTTAGTTTTCTACAAAATATATCAGTATTCCAGTTGACCACACATTTTTTTTAAGTCTACAGCAAATACTTCCCTCATATGTTTAAAAGAGTTGCAAAGACTATACTATTGTATTTTAAATACTGTCATTTTAAATAAAATTGCTACATTAATCTTTTAAATGTAGTCAGTATAATCTAAAAAGCAAACTAGCATCCCTTTTTAAAAAATCACAAACAAGCTTTTCTTTAACAACCATAAATTTTATAACTTCTACCTTTTTTTCCTGGTCTCTAAGAGCCTTTCTCTTTCCCTTCCACACCACCCCCCACCAAAAAAAACAAAACAAAAGTCATCCTAATATAAATGTATGCTTGAAAGTCTTCTATTGATTACCCTATGAGATTATCCAAAGAATTAGATATTCAAATCAGAAATCTCATCGAATACCAAACTTTACTAATAATTTCAGGGAAACGAATAATCAGAGGGCACCAACAAAACATGGTGAGATCTAGGGCTGTGAGTATAGCTCTTTCTTGCAGCATCTTAAGTGGTCTAGTCCGAATTAACACAGAAGACACCTGTACTGTATGTAGTTATATTATTTATGCAGAAGAGAACCCTTTTAATCTTGAAACACCTTTATTTTTTACTTATTTACATAGCCTATGAGACGTTTTGCTGGAAGCCATGTGCTGCATAACTCCACAGATTTCAGGCTTGTTGACCATGAGCAGTTCTAGGTAAGCAGGTACATCCTGCAAAAAGCATTCTCTCGATAAGGACTTACCTGCTAGCAAACAGCAGAGGGTCTGCCATTAACAAGTTGACAAGGAGATTAGACTACAGACCATTTCTTTCATTTCTGGATCACCTTCCTTTTCCCCAGTGAAGGGAGGAAATGGATTCTAGAACTGTTATTTAATCATTTATGTCCCACCTTATCATATTTCCTCTGCAAGAAAACAATATAAATAATTGACATTTTCAAAAATTAATTTCTGTGACCGTATATGTCATTAAGTTTAAATATGTCTCTGATTTGAATTATCTATACAATAGTATACATACCCATTGATCAGAACAATATAAATATATCACACATTTTGATAAATAATTATAAATAAAAGGTAGTTTTGTTAGAGAAAAATAACTCTGAATGAGAGGGATGAGATGAATTTTTTAATTGAAATTTTTCAGATAATTGATTTGCACACAGGTGTTAAGAAATAATGCAGAGGTCCCATAGACACTTTATCAAGTTTTCTCTAATGATAACACTTTACAAAACTATAGTACAGTATCACATCTATACAATCCACCAACCTTATTAAGATTTGTCGTTTTACTTGTACTCGCTTATGCATGTGTATATTTAGTTCTATACAATTTTCACACGTGTAGATTCATGTTTCCACCCCACAGTCAATACTAAACATGTTTCTCACAAAAATGACCCCTCTTGTTGCCCTTTTATAACCACACCCACCTCTTTCCCATCCGTCACTCTCATCCTTACCCCCTGGCAATCACTATTCAGTTCTCTGTTTCCAAAATTTTGTCATTTCAAAAATGGTGCATCAGTGGAGTCAGTATGTAACCTCTTGGGATTGGGTTTTTTTGTTTGTTTGTTTATTGTTCACTCAGCAGAATTCCCTGGAGATTCATCCAATTTGTTTCCTGTATTGATGGATCATTTCTTTTTATCCCTGAGTAGTATTCCATGGACTGGATGTACCACAGTTTACTTCACCGTTCACCTGTTGAAGGACATCTGGAATGATTCCAGTTTGGGGCTGTTACAAATAAGGCTGCTGTAAACATTTATGGAAAAGTTTTTGTTTGAACGCAAGTCTTCATTTCTCTGGAATACTTAGTAATTTCATGTTCAGTTAGTCTCCAGGTTATCTTTCTCATTTCAAACTTCTATTGACCTTCTATTAAGAGCTCTAGACTTGTAGCCAATATTTTATTACTTCCAACCAAACGTTGTCTCAACATTATTTTTTTCTAAATGTTTAGTGTCTTCGCTTGTCTGTTGCTAGCAAGTTGTGCACTAAGGAAAATGAACTGATAAAGTTCTATAAGGACACAAATTGGTTACCATTTTGCCTCACCACATTGTTTGTCCCTTAAATCCATTTGTTAGGATAATGCTCAAGCAGTGTGCTCGCTATCGATTTATCATGTAGAGAATTTTCTCACTGTGAACATTTTATGATGTAGAGAATGCTACTGAATTTCTTTACTTTTCCAGTATATTCTACTGATTAGAAAGCAGAAGGGGAGACATTAGACTTAGCCTGAAATAAATTGTCCTTTGCCATTGAATGGAAGAATGCCAAATTTAGCCATCATTGGGCCAGCTCACCAAAAGGGGCCAGATGAGGGAATGTATGTTTCATTGTGGTGTCATTTTTATTAAGTGACTTTGTCTTCAGGGGCATACTTCGGTGCCTTTCAGATAAATCACTTCTGTCTTTGACAGTGACAATGACAATATTTTCAAGCTTCACACAGCTAAGAGCCAATTGACAGGACAAATTGCACATTGGGACTGCTTTGATAAGCTCAAGATGGAACGCACCATTTCAAATCACTCTGCATCATTGGAACTAAGTTATAATATGAATAACAGATACAAATCTGTCACATAAATACCCAACTGAGAGACACATGCTGTATTTAACAGCTGAAGCAATGTTAATCTCTGTTAGAGTGCAGATAGTACTTAATTATTCCTCGATGTTGGGTCTTCATAAATTTGCTTTTCCCCCCATGATATACATTTACATAAAAAGAAAATGTATCCCTTAGTTATATTTCTATTAATATTTTATAGATGTTATCAATATAGCCCATGCAAATACTTGGAAAGAACTGCTAAACAATAACAAATATTCTCAATATCTGTGGACTTCAGAAAGTTACTGGAATTTTAAAAATATATCATTAAACAAAGGCATATGTGTAAATGTGTCCCAGAAAATATGCACTTTAGAAAATCTGCATTCTACTGCCAAAATTCTTGCTACTACGTAAAAAAAACCCAAAAACCAAAAAACAAAACATTAAGAATTAAGTCTGTAAGCCTTTCTGGGCCTTACCATCTCCTTTGGGGTTAACAAAAGTATGCTATTAAAGTTCAAGCAGACTTACCCCAGGCAGCCAGCCTCACCTGCTGCCTCTTGGTTAGCCAACCAAGCCAGGCCAAGCAGATATGAGGCAGAAGACTTTGACGGGTAGCCTTACAATGAACAATAAAATCGGTCCTCAATCCAGTCTAGCCGCAGAAAAGCTGGGTCAGCTCTCACCCTGATGAATCACTCTGGAAAAAAATAACAAACCAAGTTTTGGTTCAGAATCACCTGGGCTTCTTGGATGTGACCCCCAGAAGCCTGAGGGGCTAAGGAGTACGACCCTGGAGCTCTTGTAACCAGAAAGGATGCCCAGATCTGCTGGAAGATGATTCTAGACCTCTTAGGCTGACCTTGAAGGCTCACAACTGCCTTTGTAAGGAATGTACAAAGTCCTGCCCACCATGGTGGGAAAATCCTGCCCACCATGGCATTTGGCACCAAAAGCAATTCTGCATCCCATGTCGTCTGGCATGTTGGTACACGACCCAAAAGAGCACGGTTGGGGCCAACTTAGCACATGTTTAATATTTGCTCTTTGGAATCGTTGTTTGAAGTAGGGACTGTTTGTTTTGTAAAGCACCATTTCCAAGTTCTTTAGGAATGTGATGTCTCATTAGTCAGTATGCATTCTTATCTCCCTCTTTCAAGTATTGATACTAGCAGCAGAATTTAAATCTTTGAGCTGTGCGAACACATCTCAGGATAAGGACACTTTAACTCTGACTCAAAGTCCTTTTCAAAATGTTTAACAAGCCCTGGCAGAGTGTCTGTCAGGTCCACATCCTTGACCAGGCCATGGTCTCAGGGTGGACACTTGAAGAAATGGCCAGAGAGAAGGTAGATGATATAAAAATGAAAAGTAAGGGGCCTGGATGATACTCTTCAGGGGGATACACTGCAGTAGTAGAAAGAGCCTTGGTCTTGAGGTGGAAGACTGTTTTAGTTTTCCTTTTCTTCAAAAAATAATGATTTATTTTTATTAAATGTATTGGGGTGACATTGGTTAGTAAAACTATAGAGGTGTCAGGTGTACATCGTCTATATACTGCATTGTGTGTTCACCACCCAGAGTCAGTTCTCCTTCCGTCACCATATATTTGACCCCCTTTTGTTCCATGTCTTGCTCTCTGAGCAAGATGATTCGGGATAAGTGCCCTCATCTCCTTGGGTATCAGAATCACCATCTCTTCATCAAAGACATGGTTTTCGTTGGGCATGAATGGCACCACTTAGCTCTAAAAAGCCTGTAGTGCTGATGATAGACCTTTGAATCATCAGGAATTAATTGCAATGTAATGATCAGTACTTTGAGTTTAAATACTGGAAAAATTTGCTCGTCAGATTTCCAAAATAAAGAACTAAGACCCTGAAGAAAAGTAGAATAGATGCTGGGCACCCTAAAACAACTTATAGTTTTGTTACAAGATGACAAGGAAGGCAAATTGGTTTGATGTGCGTGGAACATCCTGAGAATGAAAATGTGGGTGTCGAGTATGGCCAGGTACCCCATCTGTCCGGTCACAGGGCAAATGTAAAGTCACCGATGACATACTAGCTGCCAGTCCATCTTGTTTGGGAGGCAGTGTCTGCCTTCAGCTCTGACCTCCATGTCTTCTTAGCTCCCATGTGCCTTCTCCCTCTCCCTTTGTCCTCTTCCAGAACCCTTCAACGGCCTGGCCTTCTGCTTCAGGAGTGTCTCAGAAAGCCAAACCACAGTGAGTGTAAAGACAAATGAGCCTTCATGGGCCACAGCTTGATCCAAAGAATAAACTCCAAATGAGGATTTGACTTTTGTCCTAGTTGTGCCCTGTGAGGGGAAAGACCTTTTGAACCCAAGAGAAGTTTTCCAATTCATCGAAAGTACTCACGGGAGCACGTGTGTGCCCATCTCCCTAAGGCCAGCCTTGCCTATGTAATGTTGAGTTCTGTAAATTTAACGGTGAGCATCGTCTGTACTCTTGGAATGTAAGTGCCAAGAGGGCAGAGAGCTTTACAGATTTTGTTCATTAATATACCTGGTTCCTCGTAGGTGCTCAACAAACACTTATCGAATGAATGTACAGCTAAGGAAATTTAATTTTCAAGCCCAAAGCTTATATCTCGTTTACATTTCACATAATGACTTCATAGATTTCACTGTGAACAGCATTCAATACCTTCTTCATGGCTTAAAGCATGTCATACAGGTTAAAGGTCATGATTGGCATTATATTTGTGTCTGCGTTGTGGGTGGTCAGGTACTTGGCATGTGGATTCATCCCCACTCTCCAAAGTGACTAGTGAGTTTGTACTCCTCTGTAGCTGGCAAGGGAGGAGTAGATTCAAGCCGGGATCATAAATCTCAGGGTTTTGTCATTTCCCCTTTCTCTGAAATGTGCAGGTGGGAATTAATAAGGGAGCAGAAGAGCATGACTGGGATATCTGGCCCCAGGTTAATAGCAGTTTTTTGCTCATCTTCTGCCTTGTAACCCGAAGGCTCTTAGGATTCCCGGTTAAATTGTCTCCATCCTGTGTTCATATCATGTTATTTTATGTCAGCTGGGGAAAGGAAGTCTCCTACAGATAATGAAAGAACACCAAGACCTTTTATATCCCAAAAAATGCCTCTGGAGAGACTTTGTTCTTGACGAGTTGTCCTGGAGAAACCCCACAGTAAACAAAACCAAAGCCGGGCTAGTGAGATTGTAGAGGTTTATCCAGCTGTGAAGGTTGAAAATCCCCAGGAAACTAGGTGCTTAGGGTCTTCTGTCATCATCCATCCCGTCTCACATCCTTGTTTAGGGACCCCTGTCATTCCATCCCACTGTCCTTTCTAGGGTGAGGTGAGCCAGCGTCCTAAATAAGGGTTTTTCAGGTCAGAATGAAATATGGACCAGCCACCAAGAGGAAGGAATGGAATGGCACCAGCTTAGCCAGAAGGACACATGTCAGGCAACTCAGGTTTGTTTTGCCACACAGGACCAGGGAATGGTGACTCAGGAATGGGATGCTGGCTCGGGTGTTGGAAAACTCGTGGGTGGGAAGGAGAGATTCTGAGGACACTAGTCTCTCCTGACCTGTTGGTGTTAACGCTGCTGAGTCTGGCGGGTCCATTCGTTCCATGGCCTCCATGTATTTTCACACGCTGTGAATATTCTCAAATAGTTTTTTTCCACTGGGATTTGGGTCAAGCCCATTCACACATATTGCAAACTTCTGTGTCTGGGGCATCTTTATGCCATTGAATGACATATGGGGAAAAACTTTCATTTTTTTGCTCTGTTTATTTCTCTCAGAATGATTCATTCTTAATAAGTTTCTTGCCCAATGCCTATTTCTGCAACCATAGAAAAGATGCTAGTATTTATTGACTGTGTATTTCCAACTGGTTGTTACTCCTTCTGAAGACTCTTCTTGTCTTCTTCCAAGTCCCTTTGTTCTAACACCCTGGGTGGTGACAGCTTAAAATAAAATCTGTGTATGATTTTGGGTATTTAGTGACCGGTTTCTTGACTCGCTGTCTCTTGTCTCCTTTGTGGTGCTGGAAGATTGCAGCTCTTAAGGATGAGTCTCAGAGGGACTCGTTCATCTAGAAGACATTCACCTCTTTCATAGATGGGCAGAGAACGACCTCTCGTTAGCCAGACCCGACATCGGTGCCCAGCTCTCTTGGTGGCGGAACCTCCCGAAGCAGCCTTGCACATTGAGTCCTGTGTTCTTCCTCACAGCGGGGGAAGTACCCACAGAGCGCTGTGGAAGGAAGTCTCCCACACGAGGAAGACTCTGGCAAAATGTGGTCTCTCTCTCTCTGCATATTTATTTATTAATTTAGAGTAAATTCCTGAGCGTGTTGACATAGAAGGATACAGGAATAATGTCCCTATTTCAGGGTTTCTGTTTATTGAGACACATGTACTCTGTGGTCCCATATCCACAGAGGGCATGGCTGCACGCACAGCATAACCGAATCTGTGTTATTTCGAGACAACTAATTTTAAAAAAGGTCTTACTCTATCTCCCTTGAAAAGCAGAGCCATAGACTATATTTCTACTGAGACAGGTAGGTAGATAGATAGATGATAGACAGATAAGATAGATAGAATATAGATGATAGATAGATAGATAGATAGATAGATAGATAGATAGATAGATAGACAGACAGACTGCTTCAGGAGGTTCCACCACCAACATAACTATACACCGATGTCAGGTCTAGTTAATGCGAACGTTATTCTCCTGCCCATCTGCGAAAGAGGTGAATGTCTTCTAGTTGAATAAGGCCCTTCTGAGCCTCATTCATATATGTACATACTCACCTTTTTTTTGAGTGTGAATAGTTTTTGTTTTATTTATTTTTTTTTTCGGTGACTTATAGTCAACAATATGGGTTAATGCCAGGCTCTGGAGAACTTAATGGGAGATTTAGAAAATATGCAGACAGGTAGTAAATAATTGACTTATTAAGGGAAAGTACACAGGCACAGTCAGGATTCCAGAACATGGGCCATTAGGGATGGTTGCAGAGCTGATTTAAAGGGTTCATTCTCAGGGGACACTGTCTTGGTACATCATTTTATCATTTTGCATTTCATATTTAAGGAAACTCTATTTAGATCATTCTTTTTTTAATTAAAGTATATTAGGGTGACAATTGTTAATGAAGTTACATAGGTTTCAGGTGCACAATTTTTGTTTCATTTCTAGAGAAACTCTATTCAAATATTTTTTTCCTATATTTCTTTAAGAAGTGCCAACTTGTTAACAAGTTGTTAACATTATTTCTTTGTATTTATGTAATCTCATGGGATTTTAGGCAACATTATAAACTCCAGAAAGAGTTGTCAAGAATGTCATTGAGTTGCAAGGTTCACCCAGTGGCCTAAGAGCCTCAGACTCCTGTTTCGTGTTGACCAGATCCTGCAGGAACCAGAGAATGGTTCACTGTTGGGACTGTTTTGGAAGGCTTAGGTCCTTTTAATCAAATAGAAGACTCAGACAAAGCCTTGTCAAGGCCATTGGTGAAGAAACCGCAGTGCAGTCAGGCAGCCGGACTGGAGCTGCTGTCACGAGAGAATCAACCCTTCTCTGGCATTTCAGGAGCATATATGCTAGTTCCATGCTGGCAGGAAGGGCTCGTCTGTCCACCACAGCCTCTGTGACCTCCACTGCAAATTCCAGTTGAGAGCAGACGAACATGGTGGGTCCCCCGGTGAACATTTGGTGTAATTGTTGCCCTCATCAGTATCTCAGAGGAGAACAGTCGACACATAACACACTTTTAGTGCTCCTCCATCTGCAGGCATGGTGATGTTTTGCAAGATGAAGCTCATGGAATATTCAGAATCATTACTGTAAACTACGTTTATACTTCTCTTTTCACAGAAAGCTTTTGGAAAAATGCTAAAAGTCTGGAGTTCTTGAGATTAAGTTTTATTTTCTTTGATTTCATTTTAAATCTATTATGCATTTAATTTTTAGTTTTAGAAAACATATATTCTAAAGAGGTAATATACATATTATATATTAAATATGTATAATTTACAATAATATTTTATTATCTGTGCTCCAGTTTACCTGAGAATTTTAGGTTTCTGAATCTTACTTTCTGCAGTTATGAAACAAGAATACAAATGTAAAGAAATGCTTAGGTCTATATTGTCATGGAAAAGGGTGTCGTTTATAAAAGTACCAGACAAAGGAATGCTGCTCATTCTTTGGAAGGACCCACTGTATTTGGATGCTCATATGAATCCAAAATTTCTCTTGCAGTCCAAAGATGGGGGGAAAATAAATAAATAAATGGCTGAAAAGTGAAATCAAATGTAAATAGCTCTCATCTAATGGCAAAATGGCTCAGGAGTTCCATAGGTGTCTTTTGAGGCTGTCTTTTCTATGCAATTTTCTTCACAAATAGTCAAATGTTCCCGAAGTCCCAACCCTTTGCAGTATAAACTACATATCCCAGGGCCACCTAGTGACCTAAGGTTCTTGTCTTTAAAAATGGGTTAGTGATAAGAATATTCCATCCTGACTCACTGGGTTGTCAATGGATCTAATAGATACAAAGTGCTTTTGCAAATATTACTATTTAGTATCTGTGTGGCTTGATTTGGCTGTGGATATATGCACAAATGGTGACTTGGCTTTATGCTTGAGGTGTGATGTGCTATGCAGGTGACACCAGTGAAACTGGACCACTGAATAAAGACTACTTTCATAATAAGTTTAATACCAAGAGATGACATCTCTGTATTATGTTGTACTTCAGCATTTTAAAATTGTTTGCATAGAAATCTACATATTATTAAGTAGCTTTTATTATTTTCTGTTAAGTTTTTGAGCTACTAATCTCTGCTCCATTCTTCTCTCAAGCACACTTCCAAAATACAACTTTTTATCTCTTAAAATCTTTAGTTCTTAAATAATAAATATTTATAAGAGAGGGATACCTTTTGTTTTTGTTGTCAAAATTTTACTACTATGAAATTGCTTTCCATGGCAGTGAATAATTTACAACTTCTAATAACATTCTTTAAACTCAGCCTTTAGTTTTGTTGCAATAGAAGGCACTGCATAATTTTTTAAAAAATGTATGTGAGGGGAAGTCTATACAAGCTTTGGGCAAATCAAAGGAGAATCCCTCCCTGCAAAGGATTTTTATATCAAATGTAAAATTACTTCTGGTTTCAGCGGATAGTAGAAAAGAATATACTTCCACTTCAACACTGAAACTAGTTTTTCCCATTTGCTTTTAAACTTCCAGAACTTAATATGTCATTGAAAGGAATGAGGTATTGACACATGGTACAACTTGGATGGAACTTGAAAGCATTATGCTAAGTGAAAGAAGCCAGCCAGAAAAGGTCACATATCATGTGATTCCAGTTATATGAAATATGAAGGCAAGTAAATCCATAGAGATGGAAAGCAGATGGGTGATTGCCAGGGCCCCAGGACGTGGAGAGTACCCGCTTAATGGGTACTATGTCACTTTTGGGGGAGGGGTGATGAAAATATTTCGAAACTAATAGTTAGAGCTGATAGTTGTACAGCTTTTTGACTACTAAATACCACTGAATGATGTACTTTGAACTGGTAAATTATATGTGGTGTGAATTTCACTTCAATAAAAGGAAACAAAGCTGTTAAAAATAATGAAGGTATCATAAAGTACCGTATACAGAAAGTGCATTTTCAGTAACTATATGCAAGGACCCTGGACTGTGCATTTCCCCCCAAAGCCATCTTTATTATCTGACTCTGATCCAGACCAGGAGCCAACCAGTTGTCCTGGTTGGGGAGGACAGGCCCACAGTGTCTGTCTGAGTCATTTCCCCCTTCAATGTATTGGCAAGTGTCGTCAGTTTTATCTCTGTTGTAGTGCTCCCATCTGTCTCATCCTGTCCTTCCTCACTCCTTCCACTCCTAACGCAGGCCACCCTTGCCTCCTGGCTGTGTTGTTGCAACAACCGGTTGCCGGAGCACTCTGCTCTTAGTCAGCCCTCCCCACCCATCCTTCCTCATGGCGTCACTCCAGTGCTCTGAGTTCACAACCTTGATCAAATCCAGGCACTGCTTGGACCATAGATTTTCAGTGTCATTCCGTCAAGAGCAGAGAAGTCCCCACTTCTCAGACAGACTGCATGCAGGGCCATCCCAGTGTCCAGCTTGTTTTTATCCAGTGGGCATCGACTGGGCATGTCTCTTCTCCAGGGCTGCCCTGCCACAGCCGAATGTGTGGTCAGGCCAAAGTGGCCTATTTGCCGAAGAGGTGGAGGCTTTCCTCACTGCAGCCCTTCCCTTTCTGTTGCCTCCTTTTCTCACCACCTTGACTTGCCAGGCCCCGATCTAGGGGTTGAGGCCCCGATGCCTTGAAATCCAGTGACTGTCCTCCCTGAGGTCTTGTGCCAGCAGGGTGCCATCACTCCCTCTGATGAATGCTCAGGATGCTTTGCGGTACCCTTTGCCTGCCTTTTTCATGGTCTGCCTTGCATCATAGTTCTGTCTGTGTGTTTGTAAAGGGTTAATGCTGTGGCTAGAACCACACACCTGGTGACCTGTGGAGCTAGGGTTTAATTCTCGACTTTCCCTGCCTCAAAAGCAAATATCCAATTCCTTCCTTCCTATTGATTTTTGGACCTCTCCATCTTCATTCTTCCCCTCCCACGTGCCCACCGGGCACACAGCCGTTGTGTATAATAGGTTCCCAGTAAATATTTCTAGAATGTGCAGCACTTATGACTCTTTCCTAAGAAGTTGTCTTTTTCAAGGGATTACCCAATTAACTCTTGTTTAAGAGATAAAGCACGAGAACGTGCAGCAGTGTTTAACTTCTGTGTTCTGAAATTTTTGTACATGGCCTTTATAGGTCCACTAAATATAAACATTTATTTGGAATCCCTACGGCCAAGTATCCTTTCTCAGTTGTCACCATTTCCATGGGCCTTTTTCCAAGTCTTTCTTCCTCAAATTCGTAGTATTTATAACTGTTCTACTAATTTTGAACTTAATTATCTACTATTTTGTATTGTTTCTTAAACGATTTCTTCAATGTTTTGCATTTCCGTAATGGTAGCAGTTACATCTATTTTGATGAATGAAAAAAGAGTGAAAGAATGAAAAGCCCTTCTTGGTAGAGCATAAGCAGGCTTTTAAAAAGCCACTATTTGAACAACGTGGAATTACATTTCTTAGTTTTAGTATGGCCTACCTAGCTGTTTGATAAGCCAGCATGTTAGTCTTACCCCATCTGTAGGTCTTTCATATATTATCCCTATAACCAGGTGTCCCATCAGTTCAAAAACTGTTTAGGTTGTAAAACCTGTATTTTCAAAGATGGTCTTAGATGGAAAATAGTCACGTTTTAGGCCATAATGTAAACAAATCATTTTTCTATGTGTGTCATTGGCATTTGCTAGAAGCCAGTAGCTTAAGTGAAATCAAACACTGAGAGAGATGGAAAGAGAACCAGGCTAAGAGATACGTTTCATACAGATTTTGCTTTTCAGACTACCATCCTTTCGACTCCTTCCTATCAAATTCTGTGTGTTGTTTGGTTGCAAATAAACTTCAACGGGCTCTATAATTTTAAAGAAATGCTGAACTATGCAAAATATCATATTTGGGCACTCTCTTTTGGGTTTAACAGGGTGGTAGGAATAGGAAGAGGAAGTAGTTTTCTACGAACTGGATTTTTAAAATCCAACTCTATTGAAAGAATTTCAATACCTTTGCCAAGCAGGCAACTTGTTCAGGAGAAAAGGTGAAAATGCTGATGACAGTTATTTGTTTAGGGAGCAAGAAAGATGTCTCTCCACCTTCCCAGTATGACCTCCTGACTGAGAACATCCGAATGAGCAACTGGGATGAAGAGATTATGGTTGACCGTCCCATTTTTCTTCCTCTCTTTCCTCTGCAGGTTACCTATCTGGGTAAAGTGCCCACCACAGGCATGCAGTTTCTGTCAGGCTGCACAGAAAAGCCAGTCATTGAGCTCTGGAAGAAGCACACACTAGCCCGCGAAGACATCTTTCCAGCCAACGCCCTCCTGGAAATCCGACCATTCCAAGTGTGGCTCCATCACCTGGACCACAAAGGAGAGGCCACAGTCCACATGGATACCTTCCAGGTGGCCCGCATTGCCTACTGCACTGCCGACCATAACGTGAGCCCCAATATCTTCGCCTGGGTTTACAGGGAGATCAACGACGACCTGTCCTACCAGATGGACTGCCACGCTGTCGAGTGCGAGAGCAAGCTGGAGGCCAAGAAGCTGGCCCACGCCATGATGGAGGCCTTCAAGAAGACTTTCCACAGTATGAAGAGTGATGGTCGGATCCACAGGAACAGCTCATCCGAAGAGGTTTCCCAGGAATTGGAATCCGATGATGGCTGAATGAACTTAGGGTGCTTCAGAAAAGGCAGCATTGGTCAAGGGATTCCAGACGATAGATGAATAAGCAATGATTCAAATTTGGGATGAAAGACTGCCAAACTATTGGCTGACCAAGCTTTTTAAATTCAGAAGAGCAATTCTAAATCTAAAGAAATGTATTATTAAAGTAATTACGTTACATTGAAATCTGCTGCTGCTGTGACTGTGAGGAAGGGGGGAGTGTGGATGGGGAGGAAAGTTCTAGACTCTCTTCTTTTTTTTTTCCCCCCCTCATTTCCCATTGCCTCCCTGTAGAAGATCTCCATGCTGATTTTCACCACGCTCAGGCAAATACACTGAGGCTGTAATTTGATGGACCATTCCAGTTTGCCTTATGCAACCCAACAAGAATGTTAGATGCACCTATAGGATCCCTAATCACGGCAGGGGTTGAGGGTGTGGCAGTCTCGGGGCTAAAGGAAAACCTCAGGTGATCTGGTCCTGAGAGTTCCTCTCCTATGGCATGTTTTAGATTCTCTCCTCAGTAAGCAAATCAGCACAGCCTTCATTAGGCTTTACAACTAACAGCCTGATAGTTGACAATTAATTCACAGCTAAAGATAATGCTTTTATTTGCATAAATATATCAAGTAGTACCCTCTTAGTGTATTCACGTCATCTATTTTCTTAGAATCCTTGCAACTACTACTAATAAATGGTAGTTCCTTTCTCCTACCCCATCCACCGTCTTTCCCCTTCCAACCCGTGCCAACATCCCCACAAGGACAGACTCTTAACATACACTGCAGGACACCAAAAGAAAGAAAAAAACCAAGCAGATGAAATGAACCATCAAAGCAGCTAGCTGTTTAACACAACCACCACCACCACAGAAACCTTGGAAAAAGGGAATGAGTTATCAGCAACTGAACAAACTCTAGGCTGGCTGTCCTTTTTTCAACCCTGATTCATGGTAACTTATTGAGTTGATGGTCCTTTCTGATGAATCTTTCATGGCAAGCTTCAAATCTGATTTGGTATCACCAAGGAAGAGTTGCCCCCATCACTCAGTGTTGCACTCAAAGAGGGAATGAGTTCGATCAACTTGGCTTGTCTGGAGAACCTATGTTCATCTTAATCTAAAGAGAAATCTGACCTTGTTATCTTAAAATTGGTAACATCTCAGGGTCAGGGTTGCTAGTGTGTTCACTATTTCTAATGAGAAGTTCTCACTGAGAGAACCTGAGATTTTTCAGTTTCATGGCTCTTAATGTCGTAAGCAATACGAGTCACTGTTAAATGAAGTTGAAAGTATTTGTTAAAATCCATACATTTAAGGCCAAGAGCAGATGGTTAGTTTTCCAGGTAACGCTGCTCGTTTATGAAGTCTGTTCTTAGCCCTGGTAATATTAGGGGTGCTGGGGCACCTCACAGCAGCCTTAGGAGAGCTAATCGCATCCGGAGAGCAATGGTGTTGGTGTTTTGGCCTGTGTATCTGTGTGTCCCTGTATGCGTTTGTGTGTGTGTACGTGTGCCCCCGCGTGTGGGTCCGGGTTTCAGGCATGTGGAATAAGCATGGAGTCATATCGAGGAGAACACGCCTCTTGGAGATACGCTTGCTGCTTTCCAACACATGTAAACGATTCTTTAGCATAAATGCATTCATTCTTTAATAAAACATATGTTTGCATTAATAAAGCTGAGGAGTTTCGTACTTTGTCTTTCCTTTTTTTAAGTAATGAAAACCTGAAGGACAAAAATAGATCAAATTGAGTAAGTAGGAAGTTCTATCTAAAAATATGTTCAAACTTGGTCACAAATAACCTATTCCTTGATTGTTCAAACTTGGTCACAAATAACCTATTCCTTGATTGTGTTTAAAAATGGTATTTTATTTTCTAACACTCAATTTATATTTAATTACTACCCCTTAACAATGGGGAGAGTTATTTAGTGTGCTCAACTGATTTTGGAGGTGAGTCTTCTGGAACATTTTGCAAATGATTGGTATTTATAAAATCTCACATCCATCTTTGGAGAACCTGCACTGAAATCCTGGAAGGTAAACACGGAGTGATTCCGTCTGACAAGACTTGTTAAAAATGTCTCCTTCAGGCCATGATTTCTCAGGAAGGCCCCGTTAATCGAATGAGGCAGGTGGCCATGGAGCCTATGTGCCTGGAGCAATGCCCTTCATGGAATCAGTAACAAATAGAAGGGCTTCTGCAGTGGAAATACGGGGGTGCCTGCTGAGGAGATGAACTCTAATAAGAATTGCTACCTTCTCCTCTGATGAAAATGGCATTTTCTCTCAAGTTGAACTTTTTCCAATTTTGGTTTTACTCCATTGTCCTTGAATATGCTTCTAAGAGGGGGAGAAAAGGAAAAGAAATAAAGAACTCAGCTGGTACATATTTCCAAACAAGGCCATTTTCTCTCTCAGTAAAAGTTGAGTCCCAAGAGTGCATATGTATTGCAGAAAGCAGGCGTCAGTATTTTTTTCAGGGCACTAACTGTGACGTGCTAAGAAATTGGCTCTGATAATATTGGCAGGAGCTTTTAATTGAGATGATTAGTAAACAATTTAAGGATAAATACACAATGACATCTTTCAAAAAGCTAATGAAGTCTTTTGAGAGAGCCAATACTAAATCCCCTCTGAGGGTGGATTCAGACCTGTTTTATTATTTTTTTGATGCTTTGTTCTCTCCCTTTCTATACTATACGGGTACTTTCTATACTGTCAGTCACAAAGCACTGTTGTATACATTGACTCATAGGCCCCTCAGAAGGATCCAATAGGTGGGTATGGCAGTTACTTTAGGGATAAGGAAACTGAGGTTCAGAGAGGTTGCCTACCTTGGCCAAGGCAGCATGGCAAGGAAGTATGGGATGGAGACTAGAACCCTCGGAATTCTGGTCCAAGGCTGTTGCTCCGTTTAGTCAAGACCCACCTCTTTTGGATTTTTTTTTTTAATTTTTATTCCTCTTAAAGCCCTCTAGCTTATTTTAAAGGAACATACTAAACCACTATAAATAAACATCCTTTGCTATTCATTTTTGAAGTATTTTTGATAGCAATGGAAATAATTTTAAAAGCAAACAAAGGCTAGGGAAGTTTTATTTGAGCACAAATCATATGAGATTTTGCTTAAGTATTGTGTTGGCTGTGATTAATGGACAAAATACTCTCTCCACCCCTAAGAACCAAGATGCCTGTTTTATTTTGTTTTTCTCAGGACAAATTAAAACTCTGACTTAAATCCTTCTATTAAAGGATTTCGTCGCAGCCTGTATTTCCCTTCATGTCGTTCATTGTAGTTTACAATTAAATATTTATTTGCATAATTATTTAAATATCTGTTTAAGCTTCTGGGGAGAAAGTGTCTTTAAGATGGAGATTTTGCCCCCTGTGTTCACATTTTATCCCCAGTTTCTATCACAGGACCAGGCACATACGGAAAATCCAATAAGTTTCTATTAGCAGGATGGATAGACGGATGGAAGGAAAAAATCACTACGTGAGCCTTTGATTTGCAAGCTCTGGCACAGAATCCTAGACCCTGGAAGGAACTGTAGAGACTTCTAGCACACTTTCTTTAAAGGTGAGTAATGGCTTTTTACTGAAGGAAAACATCATCCCTTACCTAATTCCAGAAAGATTTGGTGGCTACTTATAGAACGAAGAATAATGTTCAATGTCAGCTTCCTGATTGATCAAAATAGAACAAACGTGAGCCCTAGGAAGGAAACAGATAATGTGTTTTAAGACACCTGCATTTAGTAGATTGCAAATTCTTGTCATACCTTTGTTTCTGTTTCTGCTGCTGAAAAAGAAGAGGGGAGAGTGATGGGACAGAGCATTTTTATTTTCTGCCTGAAGCATATGAATTTGACTGGTTTCCCCCAAATTTATACTTTATAAAACATTAATTTCTTTCTCCTCTCTTCTGCTATTTTCCACTTTTCCTTTCCTCTTCCCCTCCCTCCTTTCCGAACTTAACTATTTAATTGTTTACATGACACCGTTCCACACTTTCTCTGATTTTAGCAAAGAAGAGCATATATGCTCTACATCTGAGGTCACATGTTTTGGTCCATGATCCACTGGCGCAAATTTTAACAAGTTTGTTGGACACTGCAGATTATCCTAAATTGCTCCTATTTGTTATTATTTTTGGTCAGATGGGGCATGGTGACAATTTGATTCTTCATAGCTTACTATTTCTTAAGCAGTCCAAAATGTGCTGTCTTCTCCTCTCCTAGATACCCGGGACTGAATTGGAGTGAAGATGAAGACCCCCATTATTGCTAAATTCATATTGATCTTCAAGAAACTTCTTGTTAGATGCCAAGATTTGGCTTTTGGGATGCAGTGTTCAACATAAGAACTTTGGGTGCTTTTTTTGAAGAGAGGTGCCAGCTGATAATAGTCACCAGAACAGAACTATGTATAGCACAAAAACCTGAGTTTAGAAAGAAAAGCATCGGGATGAGTTAAAGCAAATTGCTAAGAGGAAGAAAAACCTTAACCATCTTATTTTGGACATTTACAAATAAACTAAATTTGCTGAAAATGAACCTAAGACGTACTCTTGGATGCTTGAGCAAAGCTGACATTCACAAAGAGATTTGGGGGGAATGTTTCTCTTGGAATGTCCTAGTAACAGTATCTTGGGTTTTACTTATGCACCCAAAATTGGTCATTAAAAAAGAACCTGAAGAGTTTTTGCTTAGGAAACTTAGGAGTTTCCCTTAAAAATAGTTTCGAGTTCCTATTAAGTTCAGTCGCTTGGCTTAGAGTTTCCTGTAAGAAGGTACTGATGTGATCTAAAAATGGACGCATATTTTCAACCCCTTCATATCAAATTATAGATAATTATCAATGCTTTCATGTCTCTACTTCATAGAACAACTGCTGTCTTAATAAAAGTGTTTTTATCCCTTTATCTAAACATACATATTAGACCGGCGTTGGGTCTCTGGAAAACGTTATGAGATTTGTGAAGTAAAATGTGATGCTTGTTTTCAAACCTGTCATTATGTGGTCCTGGTTGCCATGCCAGAATATTCTTTGTCCTTTGGAGGCAAAGCTTAAACACTTAAGGAAACACTCACTTGTAAAGAAGAGCCAAGAGTTGACTGCAGTCCAGGGTCACTTTTTAATGTAAATTTGCGATCAACCAGAACCAAGCTCATCACAAATATGAGCATAGTGGCTCTGGTTCTGATTTTTTCCCAGCAAACCAAATCTAATAATAATTTTCATTATATTCAAAATTAGATTATCTGAATGTAGATGCTATTATGGGTATAAAAATATTTTAATTGGGAGCTTAGGATGGAATTAGGCCTTTAATTCAGACTTTGCCAAATATCTTACTGCCTTTCTCCATTTTAACGGCCCCAGCTTTTCCTAGAATTTAGTACTACACTTCTGGAAATTAGTACAGTAAAACCTCATTATTTTAAAACTAATTAGGAGCTTGTGGTTTGGCCTTGTAAAGCTCAAGTTTTATGCTTATTTTTAATAAGCAAATAAGTAGGATGAATAACATTGTTATTGGAAGTGTTTGTCTACTTGGGAAAATACTGCGCCTGCATATTAAAATAACAATTTACTAGACATATTGTAATTTCAGTGCAAGTTGAAGCCGGTACAACTGAAATTGAGGCTTTGATGTGCTGGTTTCAAGCCATTCTTCTTTATTTATTAAAGTGGGTTCTCCGATAAGCAACAGATGTTTAATGCAATTCTCGGATTCAGAGCCCTTGGAAGTAATAAAATTCCTTAAAAAAATACTTAACATTTACATACATTTTCCCCTTCAGTTAGTATAAATGTTTGGTCTTATTAACCACCCCCCCCCCAAAAAAAACCCCAAAACTTCAAGTGACTAACTCTGTTTCTCATAGAAACATAGCTATTAAAATAATTAAAACTAGTTTTCTGATCATCCAGATTTAATAAATTTCTCATTGCTACTAGTTTTCTTTTTCCTTAAATCATCAAGACCCTAAGTTATCGTGGATCACTGGAAGAAGCTCAGTGCCTCATTAAGATCATATAACGAGTCTGTTACATTTAGTGGCCTCTTTTGTATTTAGAATTTTACATTTTATAATTTTTCAGATCTGTGAATGTGTGGCTGATTTGCAGCGATCCACTAGCAATCTGACCATCCTGCTAGCTCCATCTGAGTGGTATGCGATTCTGAGAGTGACTACACAGAGTGGAGCTTCTGTCCTGCCCAAGTGCACATGAGAGAGAGGTCCAAGCAGGCTGCACTGGAAACCAGGCCCTGCTCCTCCAGCAGAGCATGTGTCTTGGCAGCAGGAGTGGTGTCGGTCCAGAGGAAGAGGCACCTTTTTGTAATCCATGGGCCAAGAGAGGTGACTTTGTATAATTATCTTCCTAGAAGGTAGATCATGTTTCTATCAGGGTAGAAACTTCTTCACAATGCACCTTAAAATAGCAGCTCTGAGTTTTACCCATATCTTGGTTCTTAATGTATATTTTTCAGACATGAAATATGAGATGATGGACACTACACCGCCTTTCCCAAACCGAAACAGGGCACCTGGGGACCACCAGAGAACTTCGAGAGACCACTGATAACTCCAACGTCATATTTTGGAGAAGAGTCATCTAATCTAAACTTGCCTAACTTTCAGATTTAGGACTAAAACAATTATGAGTGTTGAATCATCACATTCTATGTGCTATTGTATAAAAAAATTGTTTTAAAGAATCAAAATCATTATTTCCTTAGAGCCATTTCTTCTCTATTACACTCGAAGGAAAGGTGTGATGCCTCATAAAATGTAATAAAAAATCATTCTGGGGTTCTGAGGGAGGCCAAAATGCTCTGGAACCTGAAGGTAAAACCTGGCATCAGTCTCACCCCCGAGGTGGACTTCCATGGCAGAAGTCTTATTTCTTCTGCTGTTTCAGTCCTGCGATTGACACAAGACTTTCCCGTGCCTGCAAGTGTCATGGCAGGAGTGGGTTGATGTCAAGAAACAGTAGCTCCTGAAGAAAGGAGGGAAGACTTGGTATCACCCACAATTTGACTTCAGTCAGACCAGCTGTGTCCTCAGATCACTTTGTCTTTTGTCTGCTAAGTGCCTCCTGAGAGCACAGCATCCTTGAAAGTCCAGAGGAACAGGAAGTTCTCCCGGTTATTCATCTATTTCCCAATGAGGAAGAGAATCAGCTTCTTATGTGAACACAGAATCTCCAGCCTCACCTCTCTGCATGGCCTCCTATTGTTCTAAAACTCAAACGTGATTATGCCAGACTGTGGGGACAGAGCCCCAAAAAAGCAGTTTCCAGGCTCTCGCCCTCACGTGGAAAGGTGCTGGCTCAGGTAGTAAATGGCCACCGACTGTGATCAAATGGCCATCAGCTGTGGCTAGTTGGCCGTCAGCTGTAACCAGTGAGCCATTGGCCACTAATATAACTGCCGTGGCTACACTAGCAGAAAAAGGGGGCTAGCAAGGAGATGGTGGCTGAGCCTGCAAGCGGCGCAGTGAGGGTTGCGAACAGTGTGGCTCCTGTT
Source organism: Rhinolophus ferrumequinum (assembly GCF_004115265.2). Classification (NCBI taxonomy): domain Eukaryota; kingdom Metazoa; phylum Chordata; class Mammalia; order Chiroptera; family Rhinolophidae; genus Rhinolophus; species Rhinolophus ferrumequinum. The sequence continues at coordinate 8,811,047 of NC_046291.1, forward strand.
TCCTGTGTCTCCAACCCAGCCGCCAGCGAGAGTATATAGTGGTGTGACTGCCCTACCTATGGCTCCGTGGGTGTTCCTTTTTGGGCTCACTGTGTCCTGCGTTCTTATGTGGGGAGCGGGAGCAGAGACCCCGCATGACACCCCGCACGACACAGACTCTTGCCTAAAATATTTCCATGGCGTCCTCATTGTGTGCAAGAGAAACTAATGTCCTCCCTCCCTCCCTTCCTGCCTTCCTTCTTTAATTTCATGTTAGCATGATATACAAGCTCCTTTGAAATCTGGCTCTCACCTGTTATTTCAGGCTCAGGTTTAATCCCTTCTTCTGCATTGCCCTTGGCAAAGAACTTAGCATCGCAGACCTTAGTTTCCTCATCTGTAAAATGAGAATAAAATGTGCTAACTCACAGAGCTGCACTGAGAATTAAACATGTGAATACATGTAAAGCACTTAGCTCAGAGCTGGCACCTTGCGAGTGTTTAGTTAATGCCACCATATGGGGTGTTCACTCTCCTCTCACTCCTTCACAGGGACTTACAGGGTAGCCAAAAGAGTTCTTTGCAATTCCCCAAAAAGGCCAGACTCGGGGTCTTGTCTTCCCTGGTCCACCATGAGGTTGGGATTTGCCAATAAGGCAGAGGTTTTGGCACATGACTGCGTCCGCAGCTCCAGGTCATACGGTTGTGTCTCGCTTTGTCTCGTCAGTGTGTTCTCTGTGCCACACTGAAGAATCAGACTCCTCTCCTCTTTGCGGAGAGGCACATCTTTCCCCAGCATTTAAATAGCATCTCTAGTGCCACTCTCTTAAGATAAGCCCTGTGGGGACAGCGCCCCAAAAAGCAGTTTCCAGGCTCTCGGCCTCACATAGAAAGGTGCTGGTTCAGGTAGTAAATGGCCGTCGGCTGTGATCAAATGGCCATCAGCTGTGGCTAGTTGGCCGTCAGCTGTAACCAGTGAGCCATTAGCCATGAATATAACTGCCATGGCTAGACTAGTAACAAAATGGGGGCTAGCAAGGAGAAGGTGGCTGAGCTAGCAAGCAGCACAGTGAGGGTTGCGAATTGTGTTGCTCCTGGTTCCTGTGTCTCCATCCCAGCCGCCAGTGAGACTATAGTGGTGACTCCCCTACCTATGGCTCCGTGGGTGTTCCTTTTTGGCCTCACTATGTCCTGCATTCTTATGTGGGGAGCGGGACCAGAGACCCCACATGACACCCTGCATGACAAGCCTGTAACAGCATTCGACTGGCCAGCAACCAAAATAATTCTGTGCAGCTGGGATAATTTATTACTAAGAATTATTTTCTAAGCTAATTATTTAATTCTGTCTTTTAAAGATCAGTCTCCTTCTCTGAAGCTCCCATAGACTTGTAAAGACACCTCCAGTGCTGCCTTGACACAAGGCTATGATTTGCTTTTAAGTTGACCACCCCTGGTCTGAGAGCTCCTATAGCTATGCTTTCCTGCATATCTATACCACCAAGCACATGTGGAATTTCAAATTTTCTAGCAGCCAAATGGAAAGATTAAAAAGAAACAGAAGAAATGAATTTTAATAATAACCTTCATTTAACCCAAATATCTAAAATATCATCATTTCGACACCTCAATACAAAATACGTTAATGAGCTATTTCACATTGTTGTACAAACTCTTTGAAATCTCGTATAGGCTTTAGACTCTCTAACACATCAAGGGCTTGATAGCCACATCTGACTCGTGTTACTGTATAAGACTGCACAGTCCAAGAGGTGACAACTGTGGCCTGTTCTCTCTGCATCTACAGAGCCCATCTAGTGGCTGACACATAAGAGGGACTGGAAAATGCTTGTGTGGTGACTAAAATGGTAGACACGAATAGCTCCCTCAGGGATGTCAGCATATTAGTTTGCCAGGGCTGTCGCAACAAAGTACCACAAACTGGGTGATTTAACTGGGACCTCACAGTTTCTGGAAGCTAGAAGGCTGAGATCAGGTGTTGGCAGTGTTGGTTCCTCCTGAGGATGAGGAAGAATCTCTTTGAAGGCTGTCCCCTAGCTTTCAGTGGTTTGCTGGCAATCGTTGGTGTTCTTTGGCTACCATTCCATCACCTTGCTCTCTGTCTTCATGTTCACGTGGTTTTCTGCTCTGTGTGTGTGTGTGTGTGTGTGTGTGTGTTTCTGACCCCAAATTACCCCTTCTATAATGATGTCAGTCATATTGGATAGGACCTCATCTTAACTAATTATACCTGAATGACCCTAGCTCTAAATAAGGTCACATTCTGAGAGACCGGGGATTAAAACCTCAACATATGAATTCGTGGGGCTGTAATTCCACCCATAATGATAAAGCAAGTAGTAATGTTGAGTCATACTTCAGGGCTCATGGCTTAGAAGGGCAGAGCAGGGCTTTCCTTCAAAGTGTTCAATTCCAAATTCATCACGCTTTCTGTCCCTGCCTCTGTGGGGAGTCCTCCTTTGTCTGGGCTTGGTTTTTCTGGGCTAGCCAGAGTTGTGTTTGGGTTATCAAGGTCAGAACACACAGTTCTTTGAAGTATATTTTCATTTAAAGTTCTTGAATTCCCTTATGAAATAAAATTAACATGGTCCTTAAATACACATGCATTTCAAGGAGATAAAATTCTCCTGGATTTGCCTTTTTCCTGTCTTTCATTTCTCCATTATAGTTGTTTCCTTTTATTGCGTTGGTGTCTGGTAATCATGGGTTTGAGTTGTCTGCTGAGGGAAATGAGATTGTGAGGGAAAAGCAGTCTGAGAACTAAAGAAATAAGGAAGTTCAAAGCAGGCAGGATGGCCCTTTCTGTGTGTGACATTAGCCAACTCTCAAAGCCAAGTTTCCCAGTCTGGGCCAACCCTGGTCTACGCCAATGCCCACAAGTCCCCTCTTGGAACCCCATGTTCTTTTCCTTGGGATTTGGTGTTTTCCAGGCATCTTAGTATGATGCAACCCAAGTCCCCACATCACAAACAGAACGAGCCTTTGAAGACCAGAAGTTGGGATTTGCCAATAAGTCAGGGATTGTGGTGCGTGGCTATGTCTGCAGCTCCAGGTCATGTGTCTCGCTTTGTCTCGTAAGTGTGTTCTCTGTGTCACACTGAAGAATCAGACTCCTCTCCTCTTTGTAGAGAGGCACATCTTTCCCCAGCATTTCAATAGCATCTCCAGTGCCACTCGGTTAAGATAAACCCGTAAGAGTATTTGACTGGCCAGCAACCAAAGTAATTCTGTGCAGCTGGGAGAATTTATTTCTAAAAATTATTTTCCAGGCTGATTATTCAATTCTGTCTTTTAAAGGTCAGGCTTTGTTACATTATGATTAAAGTTTCCTTTTTAGAAATCACCTTTTTCTCCACAAAGGGCTACCACCAGAGGACTTGGAAAACTTTTTCTTTCTTCTTTTCTCTGAAAAGTTAATAAGCTTTGCAATTCCTTTCAACTTAATAGTTTGGGTAGCGCCAAAGTTTCTTTTCTGTTTTTAGGCAAATCTGACTGACATCATAACATATCCAGTCTCTTTGGGGGCTGTTTCAGGAGACATTTAAACATTAAGACATGGGATTGGAAGCAATGTGTTCTAGGATTTCTGTTTTAGGATCAAAATATCCTAGAAAAGAAACTCAGGAAAGCACATTTGCAGGCTCTTCCTGAATTTGTTCCTGGAGGGACAGTGAGGTGCATGATACTGATTAACGTGATTTCATTCATGCTCAACACGGCCCATTTGCTGCACCACGCACTCCACCACAGGCAGAGGCTGAGGGTGGAGGTTAAAGACAGAAGAGCTAACACCTCTGAGCATATATGAGGTGTAAGATGCTTTATAGGCATCGTCTCATTTAGTCCTCACAGAACCTTACATGGTTGGAATTATTATTCCCTTGTTATGGATGAAGAGTTGACTTTGAAAACGCTTAAGGCACTTGGCTGAAGCCCACAGTTACTAGGAAGCAGAGCTAGGACTGAACTCGGAACACTCTGATTCCAAAGCCTGTGATTTATCTACACGTTCCAAGGACAGTCCTGACTCACTCCCACTTGGTTGTAGTCCAAACACGTGGCCTTTAGGTCTCCCAGATTGGGTCCCGAACTTTTCCAGCAGGCTAGAGCGCCTCGTGCTTGGGTCCAGACCTGAGAATTTAGTGACTCTGTCTTGTAGCTGTTGATGGACCAGCCATTAGTGACTTTTCACAGCCTCACCCCAACACTGTGCTGCTAGGGACACCCCAGAATGGTTCCTCCCCAATAGGGCCCCCTTTCACAAAAGCACAATGCTTAACTTGCCCTGGACAATTTTTTTTTTTTTACAGCAATAAATTTTTATTATAAGCAAAGATTGTAGTGTTGTGGAAAAGATGAAGAAAACAAAGCGTAAGAAAACTCTGTACAGCTTTATACATAAGGGACAAAAATCAAATATACGGAAGTAATCAGATATTAATTAGAAGGCCTGCCTAGGGGATCAGCATTGTTGGGAGGGAGGGGAGTAATATATATTTTATGATGCTCCAGAGAATCAAACTCTGGCCCTGGACAATTTTGAGCGTTGGTTTTAGTCCCTGCTGTGGCACCCAAATGTATTTCCCTGGTCCGATCAGAAAATACATTTCACTCCTCCTTTTCTTCCATGCACATCAGGAATCTGAAACCTGAATCCTGTGAGATTTAAATGAGGTGAAACTAGAAGCAAATGTTTCCTGAGTGTTTACCATGTATCAGACTTTAAATTTTTACTGTCGTTTTCTAATTTTATGGGCTTCTCAAAACCCATATACGAAAAGAACTACTATTATCTTTATTTTATAGTTGAAGGAAGTTAAGCTATTTGCTTGTGTCCTCGTCCTAGGGAAGTGGTTTGACTCCTGAACCTGCGCATCTTATCCAGCATCTCAAGTGAACAAACCCCCTTGGCCCAGGGTCTGCCTCAATCCAGGTAAGCCGCAAGGATGTTTCTGCAGCCTTGCTCTCTCCTAAGCCACTCTGTCAAGCCAGCACCTTTCTTCCTGGTAAAATAAATTACGCCTTCGGAGCCCACTTTAAAGGAAAAAAGATAGAGAAGAAAGATCTACCAAAGTCTTGGACATCTTTACCTATTTTAATACCAGGTGGTGTTAAAATTTTTCAGATCAAAATACTGAGACATCCTGAAATCAAATGGCTTCTCCCACTTTATACAAACTTAGACTAAGACTCAAGGTGCTCCTTCCTCCCGATTCTCTGTATGGGTGGCATCTTCTGTGACATGGAAGAGAGTATCTCTAAATTATTGGGGTTATGGGTATCTAATATATACCATTCTTTTGATGTTTCCTTAAAATATTGATATTTCATCTGAGAATTAAATGTAGACTCCATCGTGAATGAAGGGCTCTAGGCAAAGGGAGCTACCACTTGTACACTCTGTCTAGTGTTACTATCCAAATAATTAGAATATATATATATATATATATATATATATATATATATATATATATATATATATATTTTAAAAAAGAACTGAAACTCTACTGGGCATAGTTCATTCTTAATACTTGGATCTTTGATTGTTTCCCAGACTCTTTCATTATTATAAATGCACTGCCATTTAATCAAACGTACACCATTTACTCCAATGAATCTTGAAAGATATGATGCTGATTTTCATAATTTCACTAAAAATGTAGGCCATTGTATCATAATTAGTGTTAGTTTTTGAAAGCCTACAATTTTCAGGACTTATTATATCTATCTGTCATCAGCATTTTTGTACATATCAGCCTGAGAACGCCCTCTGGTTCTTCAGTATTATCTCCTCTTCAGTATTTTATCTTTGGTTTCCCAATTTTAAAAGAGGATGCTGATATTTGCAACCAGGTTGTTATTCTGGGGTGTGGGGAGATATCAGAGCTCCGGCTTTGTTTTGTGGCATTCCTTTCTATAACTGTATTTTATAATCTAAGAAAACATGTTTATAACACAGAAGAAAGGAAGTAGTCATCTCAATACATTATCATATCAAGAACGACCTTCTCATGTTGATTTGATTTGGGAATCATAGTTCCTTTCAAAATTTTTCTCATGTTTGTGAATGAACATGGAATTCCATACATGTAATTGAAAAATTACTTCTGTTGCTCTTTAATTTCTGAAAAAAAACAAAAAGAAAAACAAACGCAATGTGGGTTTCCCTGGTGAAAATTCTTCCCAGAAGACACACTATGGCATGAGATATTCACTAACAGCAGGTAGTATACAAAGCCATTTCTGCTGGAAAATATACCATCTGGAGGGAAAACAATTTGTGAAAACGCATTTCAGTATGATTGTGTTATCCGAGGTTAATGATGATGGTAACGGCATCCTCAAAGCAGTTTTTTAGTAGGGAGTGAAGGAGCATTTGGAAATAACCATTATGGATAGCCTTTGGTTAAATTTTCTGGCAACTGCTTTGTGCAGAGAAACTGAACCAAGACAATGTGCTGTTATCAAGTGCTACATACAATGCAGGAAGAGGGGCAAAAGGAGACTTGGGTCTTAATATCACTGAGAAAACAGTTATCCTGGAAGAAACCCATGATGAGCTGATCATGGCCCCATTGTTTTCTGTGCCTCAGTGTCCTCGTCACCTTCTGGTTCCTTTATACATGTTGTCTCTTCTGCCTGGAGCAGTGCCGGCTTCCTGTCCTCGGTCCCCCATCTTAAACCCTTCCTTCATGACATAGATAATACATTGTTAGCTGTTGAAAGGGGGGTCAAAAGCCCCACATTGTACTCTACTTGTGTAGCACCATGAGTATTTTCTTCCTAGCAGGTATCATAGTTGTGATTGGGTTTTCACTGGAGTGTTACATGAATAATGGCTGTCGGGTCTCTGCTAGACTGTGAGTTCTCTAAGTGCCTAGGACAAGCTCTTGTAGAGGGGGCCCATGAATAGTTCCTGGATGAATTAATGATTTGGCTTTAGAGTAGTGATGGCTGTGGCATTGGACCACCTTCCTGAGGTTCACCGCTAGTTTGACTAAGCAGCAAGGGCTGGGCTGGGGGGTCACGTGCTTTGCTGGCTGCAGTCCAGGCATGGTCCGTGACTGTGGAACGGAGATTTCATCTGTTTGAAACTATCTGGGTTGTGAGGGGATCAAAGTCTGGGGATTAGAACAACTGATTCCTTAATCAACAGAGCCAGAATGACTTCAAAGAGATTTCTTCATGGGAAAGATTGGGCAAGACTACAGAGGAGGGTCAAAGCCTGGATGTAGGAAACGTTAAATCTTCTGTTCTGACTTTATGAAACTTTGTTTCTACCACATTGCAAATGTTTCCAGTTTAGTTACAGGCATGTGCCCAAAGAGAACAGTAATGACTAGAATTACAAGTTTCAAGAACTAGGAAAGGCCTTAGAAATTGGTTTAACACTTTTTCCCCAGATGGAGACCTAGAGAAATCCAGTGACTTGCCCTCAATTCCTGGACTAGTGACAGGGTCAGGTCTGGACTCCAGCATTATTTCCATCCGTCTAGACTCCTGCTTCTTATGATAGTAAGTCTGCTCCTTATATGCCTGGAACCACTCACTCATATGCTTTGCCACCTAGAAGAAGGGTGAACTGGGCCAGCTACTTAACCTTTTGGGATTTCAGGCTTTGATTTCCCACATGTAGAATAATGGGCCATGTAAGATAATGTCTGAAGTATCTTTGAATTGCATATCACTTCTTATTTTTTACCAACCCTCTGCTCTTCCCAAATTGTGATTCCTTGCATATCATTTATAAACCCAAGTCCTGTACTACAAAATGCAATATGGAAGTTCAACATTAATATTAAGTCACACTTACATTACAATATACTAGACACAGTTCTGTGTTACATACAGTAACAGATTTAATCCTCACTGTGAGTTTATGGGAAACACTATTAATTATTTACTCCCATTTTACAGATGGGGAAACTGACAGCCCAAAATCTTGCATGTCGTACCCAAGTTTCAGAGATTCTAAGTAGCAGAGCTAAGATTCAAAGCCAGGCAATCTGGCTCCAGAGTTTGTGCTGTCTTGGTTTAGAGACAACAGTCTATGCAAAATGGACTCATCTTTTATGTTTATTTGTTTATATATTACTCCCGTTCCAAAAGAATTTGAAGTCTCTTACAGATGAACACATTATACCACATACAAAATATGTGAATGAATAAAGGGAAGGGAAAATCAATGGATAAGATCAATACCAAGAATCTTTAAACACTTTACTAAGTGTAGACTTGATATTTGGCTGTGGGTGTCCTATTAGTGAATGCAAACGAACAAACAAAACAACCAATTCCCCTAAAATTCCCTCCATCCATCTGAGACAGGATTTGGAAAAACTATTTTTAAGAATCTCCATTGAATTGTGGCAGTTTCTTATATATTTTGGAGATTAATCCCTTATCAGATATATTGATTGCAGATATTTTCTCCTATTCCATAGGGTGCCTTTTTCATTCTGTTGATTGTTTCCTTTGTTGTACAGAAGCTTTTCAGTCTGATGTACTCCCACTTGTTTATTTGTGTTTTTGTTGCCTGTGCTTTGGGTTTCCTATCTATGAAGTCACTGCTAAGACCAACATCATGAAGAATTTTTCCTATGTTTTCTTCTAGGAGTTTCACAGTTTCATTTCTTATGTTTAAGTCTTTCATCAGCTTTGAGCTGATTTTGATGTGTAGTGTCAGAAATGGGTTTAATTTCATCCTTTTGCATGAGGATATATGTACAGTTTTCCCAACACCACTTGTTGAAGAGACTACGCTTTCCCCACTGTGTATTCTTGGCGACTTTGCGGAACATTGTTACCTCTCCTGATCCACTCCCCAGCCTTCCCTGGAGTGAAGATCACATCCATCTGGCTCACTTGCTCTCTAGCAGCATCTGGTTTCAGTTGATGGGGAGCACTGGCCAGAAACTGGGTGGTGAGAGAGGCTGATGACAGTGTATTAATTCCCCTGGCTTTTCCCCTGCAGGGTCATCCTCAGTGAAAATAATAACAAAGAAAACTCCCCAAGCTCTTTGTTTGTAGTACTATTATTTTTTATACACAAACCTTCCTTGCAATTAGATTTCATTTTTATATAAAATATGAGGTGGGGATCCATTTTAATTTTTTCTACGTGGATACTAGTTAACCTACCAATCTAAATCCAATTATTTCCTGTTGTTGTGACATGTTATCAGATACACAATTTGTCAGTTTAAAAATTTTTTTTGGTTGTTTTGTATATTTTTGTGATGTGTTTATATTTTTCTTCTATTGGTTATTTTATTAAATATCATTCTCTAATACACTTAATTCTCTATTTTTTTAGACAAAATTTATTCCTTCTATTGAATAATAATGAAATTTGTAAATATTTGATTCTTCCTCCTTTTCCTCCCCTCTCTTTCACAATCTAATTTTAACTAAATATATTGTTTTCCTTAGTGCTTAACTTCATATCTTTAAATCTATACTTACATCCCTATTATTTGACTTATTGGTTTTAAGTACTCTTTTTTGACCACAAACTATGAAATAATTGGAAAGCAGCATATTCATATATCCATCCTACCTTCTCTCCAACTTTCCCTCTGGCTTCTATTTCAATTTTGTATTGTTGAGGTTTATTATATGTACAGATTGTTCTACCCTCATAGCTTGTCTTTGGCAAATTTCTGTACTTCAGTATAAATTAAAGCTCACCTTGAATCATTTTTCTGTCATTTTTTTCTGTCTACATATATTATTTTCCTGAGGTTTTTTTTTTTTTTTTAATCAAGAAATTTCTTGAAGAAGAGCTAATGAGCATGTTATTCCCTGAGTCCTTACATGTCCAGAGTGTTTCTTACCTTTATTCTTGAATACTAGCGGTATGTCTTGGTATATAATTTGTGTTTAATGTTTTCTTTCCCTAGGACTTTGTAAAGAATATTCAACTGCCTGCTTGCACTGATCATCTTCTAGACCTGTCTGGAATGATAAGATGGTATGTGGCCTGCCAGATTTCTCCCCTTATGCTGATGTGATTTTTATATTGGCTGCTTAAATGTTTCCTTATCACAAAGATAAATAACTTATGCTCAATACCTTTAGTTTCAATGTTGAACTTCTCTTCCAGTGGTTACTTGGACATAATCAACCCCCTTAGTCTGTAGAGACATTGTTTTTATATTTGGGGAAGTTTTCTTTAAACATATCTTTAAATATTTTTTTCCTCTTTCATCATATTGGCTCTCATCTTTGGAGACACCAGTTAAACTTTTTACACTTTGTCTGCATCTTAATTTTGTTTTGCTTGTTTCTTTCTCAGTCCTTTGTTCTCTGTGTTTTACTGCATTTTCCTTCGTATTGATCTAGAATGGACTTCCTTTTAGGGTTAGTTTTGTTCTCCTTTGGTTTCCCTTTTCTTGAGTTTTATTTCACCTTTTAATTTTCTAAACTCTGTTATCTCAGTTTTGATATCTTGTTTTATAGAGGCGATAGTGTAAGTTTTTTTTTTTTAAGTTCACAATAATACGTTTATAGTTTTGATCTGCTGCTTGGATATATAATTTTGATTAATGAATATTCAGCTATCATTTTTTCTGTTCCTTTTTGTATTAGTCAACTCAAGCTATTTTCTCTACTTTGAAACAATTCTGGAGTCTGGAAGTCTAAGATCAGGGTACCAGCATGTTTGTGTTCTAACGAGGACTCTCTTCCTGGCTTGCAGAGAGCCACCTTCCTCTGTATCTTCACATAGAAGATGTGATGCAAAGGGGGAGAGAGAGAGAGAGAGAGAGAAAGAGAGAGAGAGAGAGAGAGAGAGAGAGAGAGAGAGCTCTGTGACGTCTCTTATAAGGGTATTAATCTCATCATGAGGGCCACCGTCAGGACCTCATCTAAACCTAAGTACCTCCAAAATGCCCTGTCTCCAAATACCATCACAGTGGGGTTTAGGGCTCAACATACAAATCTGAGGGTGGTGGGAGCTAATATTCAGTTCATACACTTTCCTTTTTCTCTTTTGTAATATCTTTGTATATATACTATACCTGTTTGTTTTTAATTTTATAGGGAATATAATGTGTCTCCGTGTGGTTTGCAGAATCTTGGTGGTCCCTGAGAATTTTTATAGGGGGTCTGCAAGGTCAAAACTATTTTGATAACAATGCTAAAACCTTATTTGCTTTTTCATTGCAATCATTTGTATTGATGGTACAAAAACAATGGTGACCAAAACTGCTTGTGCCTTAACACGAATTACGGCACCAAAATGTACTGGTATCATTGTCATCTTCATAGCCACAAACTTACAGTTTAAAAAAATTCTCAGTTTTAGTTTTCTGTAAGAATGATCTTAGTACAGCAGAAATCATTGTTGATTTTACTTGGATCTATTTTCTTGATTACATGTCTTTATAATATTCTATACAATGAAATGGGAATTACATATAAAGCACTTCCACTGAATATGAATCTATGATGGCTATTTCAAAGAAAATAAGCTCCTTGTTCACGGAATACCATCTTAACATGAAAGGAATAAATGACAGAGAAACTAAAGTTTTACAGATTTGAGCATTTGGCAGATACTTTCTTGAAAATTAGTCAAGTGAGCCTGTCACATCAAAGAAGATCAGTGACAACGTTTGTTGCCAATGAAAAAAATCAAACTTTCAAAGATTAGAATTTTGGGAAAATTTTATTTAGCATTCTGAGCTTGATTGTTTCCGAGAACTTAATGAATTTTCTGAAGAGTTCATTAGTGATGTTAACAATGTGATTTCTCAATATAGCACAATAAAATGTGTCAATATTTAAATTTCTGCATTACTCAGTGAACCAAATGACCAATGTGTGACATTACCAATGACTCATGGGTAAAAGATTCATTCAAAGTACAAGTTGGACCAGTGGATTTTTAATGTAATAGAGTAAACAAGTTCACTGATATGCTTTCATATTCCACACTGCAACTATCCTTTAAGAAACTACAACTCTTCCATTTTTTTTGTCGTATTGAAAAGAATTCCACAATTATTTGAAAGGGCTTATATTAAATTACTGCTGCTTTTCCAACTGCATATTGGGTAAGGCCAAATTTTCTTCATATACTTCAACCAAAATAATGTATCTGAACATATTAAATACAGAGCAGATATTAGAATCCAGCTTTTTTTCTATTAAGTCAGATACTGAAAGATTTGAACAACGTAAAAACCATGCCATTCTTCTCACTAATTAATGTTTTGGTTTCAAAAATAAGTATTTCATTAAAAACTTCTTATTGGTGTTAGAATTTAATGGATTTATTATTATTAATTTTAAATGAATTAATAATTTTTAAAATCTCTTGGTTTGTATTTCTAACATGGTGAATATTAATAGGTATAACCAACAAAAGCAAAAGCGGTTTGGGATCTTCAGTAATTTTTAAAGTATGACGAGGTCCTGAGACCAAAACGTTGGAGAGCTGTTGATGAAATGGTTAAGAGCATGGACTCTGGGGTCAGGTTGTCTGGGTCAGAATTCTAACTACCCTTTCTAGTTACGTAACCCTGGGCAATGTATTTGATCCCACTGGGATATTTAACCTCTCTGTGCTTCAATTTCCTCACCTGTCAAATGTGGATAATAGGAGCACCGAGCTTACAGGGTTGTTGTGAGAATTAAATATTTGTAACATGCTCAGCGTGTTGCCTGGAACATAGTATATATTACTATGTGATTCATAATACTAATAATCATACTATTACTTGGATCTGAGTGACACACACAATTGTTCTTGAACAGCTATTTTATAAAAGGTAATAAGCAAAGTCTGGTGGGAATTCCCCTCATAGTTCAAGGGTGTATATACTAGGGGGGCCAAAACATATATACATATGACTTGTATTCATCTTTTGTTATTGGTATATTTTGAGCATTACAATTTTAATGCAGTTTTTTCCTTTCTTAAAATGTGTATACATTTTTTTTGGCACCTTCTGTATGTGAGTTCCTTTAGACTTTGCTCCTTCCCAGCTGAGAGGAGCTGCTGCCGTGTGTGTCCCCCTGGTTCCCTTGGGTAATGGCCGAGGGATTATTAGATTGACCAGGTGAGTCTTCATTCATACCTATTTCTCTGCTTCTCTAAACTTTCTGCCATAAGGGTTCAAGGAAGCTGCCACTGCTAACCTGTGTGACCCTACCCTACCTGTTGTCCCCATGAGGAGAATTTGGATTTGTCACTTGCTTGGGGGAACTGTGCTCTCTGGCTTTTCTGCCATGAGGGTCCTTGTCCAGCCACACCTCTCACTTCTCTTGATCTTTACTGAATCTGTCGGCACTTCTCCTTATATTCCCTTAGATGACAATTTTATCTAGTTTCATCACTGATGGATTTTAAATTTCACCTTACTACTCATTCTCTCAATTTTCTTGCCACATTTGGGACCTTTTAAAGATGAAAATTTGAGCCAAACAAACAAATCTTTAATCCACATGTAAGACAAAGCACCTGTTTTAATATTGGCAAATTCTGTGTTAACACAACTCATGGCATACATTCTTTTCATGTTTTGAACATATGTTTTGAGCTGCTGAAATGACAGAAACCATAGGAGAAGAGTAATATAAATATTTTCTCTTATTATTAAATGGTGTTTGTGGCTTGATACTACTCTCTCACCGAACTAAGGATGATGTATGACTTATGGTGGTTTCAGCTTACGTCACTGTCCTCTAGGTCTAGTCACATGTATCTTATGGAAACAGAAAAGCAAAGCAAACATTTTCTACCAAAGAACTCATTTTGGGGAACTTCTGATCCTCATTCCAATGTTCCTGAGTGTGAATTCCATGTTGTATGTCCGTCTCCTCTTCTTTCACAAAAATCACATTTTTCATCTGACCTCAGCCATGTCTCTCTCAGAAAGATATGGATGAAGGATAGAAAATAAAGAAAGAAATGACTTGGAAACATTTAAAAGGGAAAAGAAAACTTGGATGATTTTAAGACGGGTGTTTAATCGAAATAATTTCATTGGATGATACACCTTTTTTTCTGGTGTTTCAGACTTAGAAAACATGGTTTTAATTTTGAATACTACCTGTTATTAAATGATTTTCCACCAAAAAAAAAAAAAAAAAGGAATACGTAATGGATTCCAGATTCAGTGCGGCTTCAAGAAACACGAGATATTTCAGAGCCCTGGAGGATAATGAAATGCTAGAAAAACTTCAAAGCAAGCCCAAAGAGACATGCTCAAATTCACATCTTGACCTCTCTTGGCTATTTTTCTAACCACAAGAGAGGTCAGCCTTACTCAACCATAGAAACAGGTGAAAAATGAATAGTCAACGTAGCCAAACATTTTCCACTGCTACACTTAAGGTTGCTTTTCACTTTCCCGCCAACAAATCTAAAGCTAGAAAATGATTGATGACTATTCTATACTGGATGCAGAATGGGTGCCAAAATGAGCTTTAGTCATATTGTTTAACCACTATTCTGTTCATGTGGCAGTGACCCCTGTGGGGTGGGCTGCAGGTCTGAAGGGGGAGGCCAGGCAGGGCTGGTAGGCTTCTGTGGACAAACTTGTTCATGCTTCTTTCTCCTGATCAATGGTAGGAGCTCAGGAGAGGTTGCCAACTATGATGAATCTGGATTTGCTTTTTTAAATTGGACCAGATATCAACTAGGCACAAATATGAGACTGATGACCAACACTACTGCTATAGGTCATAAAATAAATGATAGTGTCAGCACTTAGGAGAGCTGCAAAAGGAGAATCTCCTGCCAGAGAAAACCAGTTTGATTGGGAGAGGTAGATGTTGACAGAGACCCGCTGGATCATTTCTCTATAAAGGTTCATCCAGAGCTAGAATATTGTCTGTCCCTACTTTGAAGTGACCTGCCATATTCCCTCTCTGAGGGGGTACTAAAGACTTCTGGATTTCTAATAAGTGGGATTAGGTAACTTAACCCTCACCTTTAGGTCCAAGTTTTGCTAATCACATTTTTAGGGACCGGGTCACTGCATATATTGGAATTCTGTGTTGCCATGAAGGTGGCTATGAAAAACAAAACAAAATGAAACAAAACCTCCCAAGGCAAGAGTGAAAGAAGGGAGTGACATTAGGTGATATTAGGTGGAGAAGGAAGCTGAATTACAGGAACTTCAATAAGAACAAGATGGTCTGTGACATACTGTCCCAATGCCCCTGGCTAGGAAAAAAATGATGGTCCCATCAACTTAGATGTCTGTGAATCTTGGGACCACATACACTTTGGTTCAAAATCCACCTCCACTACTCATTAACTAGGTGTTGAGTACAAAAGACCTCTCTGTACCATCTTCACAATTTTTCTGCAAATTTAAAACTATTGTATAATAAAACATTTAATTTAAAATGTGGTTCCTTTTATTCACAAAAGTAGGACAGGGTTGGGAGAAGTGATGGACAAGAGCCTGTCTCAGGGAGGCAAGAGGACAAAGAGATGGTAGAAAATGGACCCAGCATGAGCCATGGCTCCAAGAGTTTGGTGCATGCTCTGTTCTCCCAAAAGACTTAATTTACAAAAGCAAAATTCAAAGATAAAATCATTAAGAAATTCAAGATGGTGACTGCAGAACATGAAGCCCAAGAGCAAGGTCCCCTTTTGAGCCTGGGGTCACGTGCGTTGCACTGGTAAAATGCCCGTGATGTGGCTCTGCTTTACGTACATCCTTGCCCTCCCCAGTCCTTCCATTGTCTCCCCAAAGAAAAGTGTAGAACGAATCACTGTCTGTGAATTAAAGCAGGAATTCTTCATCTTTTTTTGTTCTGTGGAAACCTGGTGAATCCTATTGACCTCTTCTCAGAATAATATTGAGTGCATTTAGTACATTTTGTGAAGTATCTTTAAAACAAACCCCTCTGTATGATCACAATTTTCTCTAAAAATTCTTGTACAAAATATCTGGTCAACTGTCATGTAATTCTATGCTCAATACTCCTTTTCCACCGAAAGTTTCAGCCACATGTTATCATACTGGTGATGCAAACGTCTACAATGTATTCCAGTGTATCTTTTCTGTAATCATGTGTTGACCAATATTTGGATATAGTTTAGTCTATAACCATTCCACAGTATAATGTTCTTTTTCAAGTTAAGCAAAAAGAGTCTTTACTCTAAAAGTCCTTTAAAATGAACATGACTCTGAAGCTTTGGAATTTCCATTGTTTTAGAGAATGCAAAAAAAAAAAAAAAATTGAATTCATAATCGGCTGGATTCCTTCAGTTTGGCTGAAATTATATGATAAAAAAATGAAGATAAAAGAAGAAATAATGTAAAATAAAAGAGTGGAAATAAAATGGGGTAGAAGAAAATAATTCATTTCTGAAATTTCCAGAACAATATTGTAAGGCGAAAAGAAAATGGCGGGGAATTAATTTATTTCAAATCGAAGTTAGCTGAAAATAAAGGGACACTTTTACCATCTAAATCAATGTAATTTTACCCATAGACAATTGAGAGTGGAGAACCCTGATGAGCAGGCATGGAGAGTCCCACCCCATCCTCTTCTTTCTCCATGTGCAATGGAATACTTGACCGAAATAGCTGGTCATAGTAAAATGAGCTGTTAGGTCATTGACAGCTGGGCCTGTAATTCCAGGAGGTGATGGAAGTACCAAAATTGCCTCCTGGGAAGGTAGTACTCAAGAGCCGAGAGTAAAATGCCTTGAGTAAGGGGAGCAACAAGAACACCTTTTTGAAGGATCTGGTAAAGTGTGATCATTTGATTGATCGTGGTCTCGGCTGTTGAGGCTGAGCCCATTTTGTTGGCCTTCAATAAGGACTGGAAAATGCATCGAAGAAAGAAGATAAAAACTCGTTTTCAAATCTCTTCATTCCTTGCAGGAACACCATCATTTCTCATTCATATCAATTCTTTCATCTGAGGATTGTGAAGCATGACCTCAAATGTTTTCCAGATGCCTCGTGGAATGTGTGTTGGAGGAAAATAAATTTATTTTGTTTGGTGCACAAATGCAGCTCTGTTATTTGTATTACAGAAGAAAACAAATGGGATACGAAAGCATCTTTTCTACTGTATATCACTTTATATAAAAAATAGTAGAAGATATACAGTAATACAGAGGGTGCCAAAAAAATGTATACACATTTTAAGAAAGGAAAAAAAATATTAAAATTGTAATACTCAATATACACTGATAACAAAAGATGAATGCAAGTCACGTTTGACTTCTGCAATTGCAAGAGGTGCTCAAAGTAATTTTAATATAGTTTTTTCCTTTCTTAAAATGTATATACATTGGTTTTTGGCACCCTCTGTATATAGTCAGAATGAAAATGTTATCCAGGTATTAAAAAACCCACTTTTTTTATAATTCTCTCTTTGGTTATTTTTGGTCCTAATTGTGAATCAACTAGACCCTTTTTGAAGTTCTTCAGCTAATTAGCTTATTTATCATCTAGTAATAAACTTTTCTTTTGTCCCCATGCCAGTTCTACCCAAATACTTTAGTATTACTTAGTGATATTACTTAGCTATGGTACCTAATACACTTTGCTTTTTACAATATTAAAGATCTGTATCATAGTTACTTCTAAAAGGGCTCAAGGCAGCTAGTAACCTTTATGAGTATAACCAGGCCATGGTAATTTTTCTCTCTCCCTACAACATGGCATCCTGTCTGTCTCCATGAATATAAATTATCTCACTTCCTGCTGTGCAGCTGATGAGGGGGTCATGAAATTCAAAGGAAAACCATTCTCCAGTTCTTCAAACTGACATCATTAATTCCTTGACTCTTTGAGACTTGGCAGTCAAAGTGTAAGGTAATATCTTAAAAAGGAGAAATCCCAACCTTACATAAAGTTGGCTTTTTATATTTCCATGATATGGCATGATGTCCTCCCAACTATAAAACATGTTGAGTCATCTGGCTCCTTATTTACTCAATAATTCCATTATTTAATATATAGGTTGTCTGAAAGATAATTTATAGAGTTGTTGGAAACACAGTGACTTCAAGTCTTGAAGCCACCATATTTTTCACACTTCAAGTGTTGAAGAAAATGAAAATGGTTCATGTGAAAACAGTCCTGGCCACCACATATAAGTGTTTCCATACAATTCCCTTTCAAATGTCCAGCCTAAGCTATGTGGACTTATTTTCTGCCTCATCTGGGCCATACTTCAGTGGATATATTACAAGGAATCCTTTAAAATGGAGCTGCCACTTTAAGAGCAGGAAGCATTAGAGAGGAGAGGCAAGTAGAGAGACATGATGAGACATATTTTAATTCTAGACCTACCTTTCACGGGATCCCAAGTAGGTTACTAGTGGTTTTAGCCATCTCAGTTATTTGGTGGTAACATGAGAACTACAGCATGGCTAACTCAAATAATGCTCCCATTAATACCTAATTCCTAAAATTTCCCTAAGAATTATTTCATAGTTCCATGCTTTTAAAACTTCAGTAATAGATATTACTATTATTCTTCTTAGTAGAATCCTAAGTGCTTGAAAAAAGTGGTCATATATTTTTTTTTATTATTAATATTATTGTTGCTTGTTGTTCAGGAAAAGAAATTCTGAGGTGGACTCCAATGCATATGTCTAGAATATCCGTAGCTATTTTCACCACCATACCACTAGCAACACCATACTGATATCAAAACAACAGCAATATTAATGGTAGTTGCTACCACTGAGGACCCACTTTACCCTAGGACCCGAGCTATGTGCAGCATTGTATTGTTTGTATCCTGTTAGGTAAACAATGGAGTAAATACTCGGATAATTTGAGTGCAATGTCAGTGAAACTCAGCTAGTTAATGGCCAAATGGGCATTTCAGCCACGCGGGTCCAGTCTACGTGTCCACCCTCCTCTCTATCGTGACTTCTTTTATTTTGCAGTGTCAAGGCGTCACTAGAGACGACAATTTTAACTAATGGTCAGGCCTCTCAGAGACTATGAACAACCACAAGTGCAGTAATAGAGGATGCCACCCCTCTCCCATCTCCTCCTCTGCCCCCCCCCACACACACACATAGTACCAACCCCAGGAACCTTCCATAAGGCTTAGGGAAAATGGAAAATTATTTATCTCTCTAGAATAACATTGGAAACCTAACTCCCCAGAATTAATTAAATAAAATAAACTAAAGAAGAAATAGAATACTCCACTTAGAGACGGAGAAAAGTTGTGAAACTTTAGATAAGAGAAGCTTAAGATAGAAAGCTTAATAATCGATGTTCAGTTATTGGGGAAAGACCAACGATTTCCCTTTTCTTCTGTAAACAGGAACAAAAAGAATCTGGCTTAAAATATAGCATGAAGGCAGTTCATTAGCTGTGGAATTAAGAGCTAAGGCAGGATATTGATGATGCGAGTGGAGTCACCAACTCTCTTAGCCTTAACAAAACAGAGAGCTCGTTGTTTCTTGGAAATGATTCTTTAGTACTTAATAGTGCTTCGCAGTGGTTGAGAGTCAGGGTTCTGTGACTTGACCAGCTGGTTTATCTCTTGGCTTTACCACATTTATAAGCTGTGAGAATTTGAGCAGTTTACTTAACCTGCTTAAACCTCATTTTTTTTTTCATTGCTATAGAGGGGATAAATTATCCATAATAAAATGATATATTGTGCTTTTAACACAGTGTTTGGAACATAAGTAATATGTCTTAGCTATTACTGTTGCTGTTGTATTTAGATATGGTGTGGACTGAAAAGAAGACTGTGGGTTCCATTGCATTTCCACTTCCCTGCAGGCAAAAAGACACGCAATGAACATTTGTCATGCTTTGGCTACCCAGAACTTAAGTATCTTTTTACTTGGCGGGAATTGCGAAATTGGTACAAACCACAAGGAGGCAGATATTTCTTCTCCCAACTTCTTGACATTAGAGTGGAGACGTGTGACCTTGGTTGGCTGATTAAATGCTCCAGCCTCGGTTTTGAATGTGGAAGAGTGGAGAGGTGAATGAGAGCAGAGGTCAGTAGAGATTACTTCCTGGGGCTGTGATAGGAATGACAGTATAGTGGACTCTTAGTGTGTGCCTAGGGATTGTGGAATACGGTGCAACAGTGGCCAATCTGCAGTGCTAATGGCATCACCTAAATAGACTTTCTGTAGTGGAGTCTTGGCCATTCCTAGCTTCCTTTGGTTCTGGTCTGTATTCCCAAGCTTGATTCTCTAGTCATTTAATGATTGTATGAGGCATGTATCAGCTGTATCCACAGTGACTCTGCATGACAATTCTCCACGCCCCCAACCCCCATGAAAAGCTCCATGGCATTTAACAGAAACACTTGTTTCAAACTCCTATAAATGCAGGTTGACAGGATACTGGCTCTTCTATGCTGGACTTAATGGGGCATGGATCCAAGCTGTGCTTCAGTCCAGGTCTGCTCCACATTTTCCTCATCTTCCATGGACAAGCAGCTATTGGAGGCATGTCCTTTTGATGGTGAAAGGCAAGAATACACAACAGCAGGCCCAACTGACCAAACACATTGCAAGTATCTGCTAACATGCCATTGGCCAAAGCAGGTCACATGTTTAAGCCTAACATCAGTGGGGCAGGAAAATACACACTGACTCTTGTGGAAAGAACTGCAAAGTCACAGGAATTTGTTCCTGCAAAGTCCAAGTCTGTGTATACAGAGAAGGGTGAAAAATTGAGGATAGTAAAGGAGTTGACCACATACCCTCAATATCTTTCCAACACAAGACTTTTCTGCTTACATCAGTGTTTATTTCTTTTCTTTTCTTTTCTTTTCTTTTCTTTTCTTTTCTTTTCTTTTCTTTTCTTTCCTTTTTCCTTCCTTCCTTCCTTCCTTCCTTCCTTCCTCTCTCTCTCTCTCTGTCTCGCTCTCTCTCTTTCTCTCTCTCTCACTTTTTCTTTCTTTCTTTTTGTAACAAAGTACCTTGATGTATAATACAGAGACCATTAAGGGAGTGAATTGCATTTCTTTATAGAGTTTGGGAAATGTCAGATTGGTATCTGGCCTGCATAAAGATGAAGGCAAGGGAAATCTAGTGTCTTCCAGTAGATGAAAAGATAACAATATGGCAGCCTATGAGACATAGTTGCAACATGATTTTTTAAATTATTGTCTGTTGTGACCTGGAATGGAGTCCCTACTGAAGACCACTAAGTGTTTACAGCTATAGAGCTATATAAAAGACATGCATCATTCAAAGAATCCAGGATGGGGTGTTCATATTTAATAGCACTGGATAACTTAAAAAAGCATAATAAGCTCAGATCATTATATTTTTGTTTCAGGTCACAAACTAAAAACCAAGCACTTTCTATGACTGCTAAAATAATCTGGTTTGTTCAGTTTATACCTGCAGTGCTGAGGTCATGAACTGAAAATACAGATAAGATTCTATGCTTTGTCAATTTGTCACATTGGCTAAATGTACGGTGTTACCACATCTCTTAGGGCTTTGATTTGGCAAGAGAACTGCAATGGTTACTCATGTGATCGAACTTGGAAGAACTAGAGCTCCCCAAGCTTCACAAGCTTGCTAAGCCTGCTTTGCCACCTGAAACAAGCTCATTTTCCTTGTCTAAAGAGACTGTTCCAGCTTGGCTTAAAGACACCATGTCTCCCTGGCATATTTTGAAAAAGGACATCAATTTCCCCATTCTCTTCTCTCTCACCTCTCATTTTGTGCAGAACTATAGGTAGAGTCAGATTACAACATGACTCTGGGTCTGAAGAAGTCTCACACACAAAGAAAATTGCACTTCTTTGTATCAGGAAAACAATCTGAGCAGGATGTTTGGGAATAGACTCCAAGGATGCTAGAACAAATAGGAAAGAACATAACTATAGATCAGATTAATTTATTTTAAAATATGGAAAGCAGAAGAGATTCTGGATTCAATATGCTGGAACAGTGGGAGTGGTTCTTAATGTAGCTTGAGATGCCACAAATTCTGTATAACAAAGAGGGAGACATGCTGGAGTGGAATTATTGTGTGTAATCCATTCACCACTCAGCTTCTATCTATAGTTCACAGGAAGGCCGAGAAGAGATGCCCTTCCTGAGCCCTTAAAAATGTCACTTGTGAGGAAAGCACTAGCGTTTTGGAAAAATATTTTAGTGATACATTAGTTCCCCTTTGTCATTGGGGGATTCACTCCAAGACCCCCCATGGATGCCTGAAACCATGGATAGTACTGAACATAAACTATGTCCTTTCCTATATGTACATAGCTTTTTCCTTAAAGGAGGCACTTTATGGGTTCTTTTTGGCATATCTGAATTGCCAGTATCACCACTCTGTGCTTCGGGGCCATTCTTTAATAAAATAAGGACTATCTGAAAAGAAGCACTGCAAGCCCCCGACAGTAGATCTGATAACAGTAGATCTGAGATGGCTACTCAGTGCCTAACTGAGTGGATTTCCTGGACAAAGGGACAATTCCCATCCTGGGCAGGACAGAAAGGTACAGCACAGGATTTCATCAGGCTACTCAAAACAGTACTCAATTTAAAACTTGTCAGTTGTTTACTTCTGGAATTTACCATTTGATACTTTTGGACAAAATGTGACCAAGGCAACTGAAACTGTGTAAAGTGAAACGATGGATAAGGAGAGACTACTTACTGTCTGCCCTGTGAGTTGATGATGCTGGTGGAAGACAATACAGTCGAAACGTGTCCTCTGATTTCCATGTTATGAAAGTATGTAGGATGTCAGACACCGATCAATGGCATCTAATCACTAGGAGCAGAGTGGAAAAGGTACTCACATCGTAGGATCAGGGTGGGTGATGAACTAAATGTCGTGGCGCAGAGTGAGACGTGATTATGACTTCCTTATCATAGAGTCCCAGGATCTGAAATTAAAGGTTAATTTATTTAGCAGCTTTTTGATTTGTTTAATGTAAACAAAATGGAATCAAAGAAAAAAACAGAGATCTCCCAGAGAAACATAGCTCCTTATCCCATTCCCAGATATGAATCAGTTCCAAGGCCCACAGAGAAAACCTCCAACAGCGTGGTTTGATTATGCATTAGAATCTGCATTCAGTCTTCCTGAAAGAGACTGCAGCCATTTAACAAGATAACACTTACAGGTTCAGGGTTAGCTATCACAGTCTTAGAGAGCCCCATAAAGAAATTTCAGTCATATTGGGAGTTTAAAGAGTCAAGTTATACATGGAAATTTGACATGAGTCTGTCTCAGAGTAGGTCTACATCTGAGTTCATCTTACAGTTATTTCCTTAGTTATGAACTCTGGATATATATGCAAACATTCAGCAAAAGTTCTCACACTCATTTTCTGATCCACAGAGTAAGTAGTATATTTGTAACAAAAGCTCTCATTTCTTAGCAATATAATAAAAATTCTGAGTAATGTAGGCAGAGGTGGGCACATAGATCACCATCCCTATTTTCTCAAACAAGTAAACAAACAAAAACAAAGTGACATAAACCTGTACCCCCAGCATAACTAGAAAGTATAGAACATCCAAAGTTCAAATTACTTGTAAGTAAAAAAATAAAACCAAATCCCAGAAAGCTATTGCCCGCTTCTCTTGCCACATAACTAGAGTAATACAAAGACAGTTCTGGAAAAAATAAATGCACTAAAGAGAATATAGGGGAGTTCGTGGCAAACCTAAAATTGATTTTAAAAAATGCCTAAAAGAACATCCACACAGATACAAAAATACTAACACTGCGTGTTTCAGAGCACAGTCTATAGGTAAAAGGTTAATATACTTTGGGGGCTTGGGAAAGTAATGTTTCAAGGGAAAAAGTAAGTTAGGAGGAATGGAAGAGCAGCTTTTGGAAACTGAACAGAAAAGGGAAAAATAAGCAAGAGGAGATAATTCAGTGCCTTTCAAGATTAAAAACTAAAACGTACACAAAACTTCTTTTCATATCTTTACTCTCACCTATACCCACCCCCTCAAATCAGTAAAGAAACAATTATTTGCTAGCATGCTTTTGAACCTGGAATCTCATAAACCATCCTACCACCAGTCCTGTCCGTAGAATGCAGAGGGCAAAAACAGTCTATCTATCTATCTATCTATCTATCTATCTATCTATCTATCTATCTATCTATCTATCATCTATCTATCTATCTATCTATCTATCTATCTATCTATCTATCTATCTATCATTTGTACTTTTTTAAAAAATCTAAAAAATTTAAATCCAAACAAGTCAACTAATGAATATTCTCCTAATAAATTAGAGTGTATTGAACTCAGAAAAGTAATTTTAAAAAGACAAAATAATATCATAAATGAATATTTAATTAAATATTTAAGTTGCCTAAGAAAGAATAAATGTAATTGAAAGCAGTATATGGGGCATTTAAAAAAAACAGAAAAACAGGAGATAATGAAAATTAGATTAATAAACAGCAAAAAAGGTCAGAGAGAAAGTGGTTGAAATCAAAGACAAACAAAGAAGAAATAACGTGTATAATTAAAGTTTTGAAGATTTAATAAAACAACAATGGAACAGCAAAAGCATTTAAAAATATAATTTGTTATTTCCCCTGTCACTAATGACTAAGAAAGTTCAACCAGACAAACTCTTCTGCAGACCACAACTATAAACTCTGAAAAAATGCAAAGAGTAGTTAGTGGAGAGAGAACAGAAGTTGGCAGATTTTATGAAGTCCATGCTTGGAAGCAAGAGTTGTATAATGTGAGTTTTCTATATTTGTGCTTATTAGCCTGGGGCAGGTGAAGGTGTTAGGGATACTGGTGGAAAAATTACAGTCTTTTTAGCTAGAGAAACAAGATGATTTATACTGGGAAAGCCATAACCACTGGAGGAGAAGAAATATTTCCAAATAAGAAAGAGCCAGAGAAGGAATATTTGATTTATACCTGTCCCAATCTCTGGATGATTTATGAACCATGCATGGTTGGAGCAGGTTCAAAAAAGCTTATCTAAGAAAAAAAGTTTGTATCTGATATTAGGGCTAACTTCCAGGAACACATTCGCAGATCAAGTCCAAACAAGTTAAATATCTACTAAAACAAGCAAACAAACAAAAACAACAAAACCTAAAAATCAACACTCATCAGCAAAAAATATCTAAACCCAGAATCTTCTTAATTTAACATTAATAATGTGCAAGATACAATCCAAAATCTAGGAAAATAGAACCCATTCTCAGGAGAAAAACAGTCAACAAAGACCAAACTTAAGATGATGCAGATTTTAGAATTAGAAAACAAGTATTTTAAAGAAGCTAGTATAAGCATACTCGATGATGGAAAATAAAATATGCTTGAAATGAAATAAAAGACACACACAGATTGAAAGTGAAGAAATAGAAAAAGATATTCCATGCAAATGGAAACTAAAAGAAATAGGGCTAACTGTACTTATATCAGACAAAATAAACTTCAAACCAAAGATTGTAATAAGAGGCACAGGAATTCATTATCAAACGATATAGAGGTCAATCCAACAAGAGGATAGAGCATTTGTAAATATTTATGCACCTAACACAGGAGCACCTAAATATATAAAGCAAATATGATCTGAGGGAGAAATGGATAGCAATACCATATTAGTGGAGGTTGTCAATATCTTAATTTCAACAATCATCCAGGCAGAAAATCGATAAGGAAACATTGGAATTCATGTACACATTAGACCAGATGGACTTAACAGACATTTACAGAATATTCCATCCAACAGCATCAGAATACATATTCTTTCCAAGCACGCATGGAACATTGTCCAGGATAGAGCATATGTTATCACCAAATGGTCAAAATTAACATTGCCAGTAATGGACTAATCAACAGTATTTACCTCCTGATGTTATACACTAAAAAGGCAATGTCATTTCTACTGTAGTCCTAACAACGAGGCATAACTTAAATCTAATCAGAAGGAACCATCAAACTAATATGGATTGAGGAACAGTCTATGGAATAACTGATCTATTCTGTTGCTTTTTGCTTGTTTGTTATTGCTCTGAAGGACTTTATTGTAGAATTGTCGACATCTGAGTCATGTCTGTGAAATAAGACAATGTATTATTCATGTTAATTTCTTGATTTGGATAATTTTTCCTATGGATATATAAGAGCATTCTATATTTTAAGACAATCTACACTGTAGCATTGAGGGGTAAAGGGGCACTATGTGTGCAATTTCCTTTTAAACGATTAAGAAATAATAGGAAGGAGAAAGAAGACAGGAGAGGGATCATGGAGAAGGAAAGGAAAGAGAAGAAAGAATAAAATGATGCTGGGTGAAGAGCATCAGTTTTTTTGTGCTATTCTTGCAAAATTTATGTATAAAATTATGTCAAAAATAGAAGCAAGAATAAACATTTTCAATGGGAGAAAAGTATCATGACATAGATGCTGAGGGAAGGCCCGCCATGCAAGATCTGAAAGCTGCATGGATGGCATCACAGCTATGTATCCATTTAACTTTTACAGCTTGATCAGTGGAGAAGATAGATTGGTCATTCAGAGCCCATTAGTAATTGCAGGTTTAATCAAGGGATGACACCCATTAAAGCCGCGGCTCCATATGTGGCCTCCTTATTAGAACAAATCAATAGAGCCCTTGGGACCTGGCAGATAGTTAATGATAATGATTTTTTTTTTCAGTGTTGATAAAGAACAGCTATGAGAGATTACAGTATGAATGAGTACCTTTCTTTACGGTAGTGTAAACCATCCAGCTTTGTCTTAGGTAAACATCTTGACCAGCAGACATGTTGTTTCAAGTCAGTGGGAATAGGGGATGGGTATTGGAGGATGCAACATTTTATAACCAACTGTGGTGTTATGATAATTGCAGATATGAGGACTGAAATGTCAACGCATGTTTTCTTCCTTAGTGTGTTAATCATAAATCCATACATTTAACCAATTTCTTTTTTATTTTGACTCCTTCTCGCTTACTATTAATAGCAAATTTACTATTGAATAATGTTACTATTTTGTTCACCGTGTGTGATATCATCATGGAATTGCCCCATAAGTAGAAGAGGAGCAGATATCATCTCAGGAGAAGCGGCTCCTGAACAGCGGACTTTGAACAGGACGCAGGGACTCGTGAAGCATTATCATCCTCTCCTTGGGAAGAAAGTGAGTATATTTTCAGTTGTATAAGTGATGGCTGAATTTTAGTGGAAGATTTTCTTTTTTTTTTTTAAGCATAAAAGTAAAGAAAAGGATGTGTAGGACTATTCCATGTCCGAAGGTAAACTGTGGAGAGAACATCTATCATTCTTGTCCGCCTAGCATCTAAACTGCGTCATTGAAGAATGGTTGAAAAACTGAGGTTATTCAGGGAGCGTTTGTGGTTGGCTGCCACAGACTCTAGCATCAAAGGAGAGGAATGACCTCAGCAGCCTGTGGTGGGATTTTGGCTCTTTCCTATATCCTTTAATTACAGACTATTTCCCAAGCTTGGTTTGGAACATAACTAATCATTTTGTGAAGTACTCAACATAATTCTAATAAATGCAGTGTCTGATTAAATTAGTATATTGTATAAATACAAGCTAAACTGCAAAGAATCTCACAAATAAATTATTTTTCTGTCGTGTCCGAATTCAGCTGCATGTAATTCAGAACTGTCAGTCAGCTCATCTTCCCAACCTCTTGCAGGGGCTGTCGGCATACTTCTGTTTGGATGTTCACATCTTGGTGTAGTTCTAGTCTTTGTACTTAAAGCTGGGTCACCATCACCATGTTCACATTCCACCCTAGGGAAGTGGGGGAGGGGGAGTAGTGGAAGGCAAGCAATTTCTTTGTAAAGAAAGGATATAGAAGTTGCAGGGATTTTTTTTTTTTTTTTTTTTTGCACTTGATTTTTGAGAATGTCGTCACATGACCACTTAGTTATAAGGGCAGGGACAGGAAATAGAGTTATTAGCTGGGATGCTTTGTGCCTTGATAAAATTCAGGACAAGGAACTTTTCTTGTTAAAAGCGACAAGGGGCAAATGGATCTTGGGGGATACTTATAGTGCTGTGTCACATTTGGATAGAATCAATTGCTGTTGTTTACAACCAAAACCCACCTGAATAGTACAGTCCCATAACAGCTGTTTTAACTTTAAGTTAACTGTGCAAATATTTGAAACTATGAATCTGTTTTTTTGTAGGAAGTAATGATCAATATTTAAATGTTCTCTAGCACCTCCTTTAACTTTGGTGAGTGTCGCCAATGCACTTAAAAGATGATTCTGTAACTCAGAAAAAAAATATGAGTTTTTCACAATACAACTGGATAAGAAAGACTTTCCAGTTCATGAAGGGTTACTAAATATTAGAATAAATTATGAAAGGAGAGACCAGACTCACCTGCATGAGGGATTGTTTAAAACAAGATGTATTCTTTGTTCTCTGTTTGCATCAGTTCACTGAGTCACACAGGTGTATATGTATACCATGCCTATTCCTAAAAGGATTTGAAGTGGCTTAAGATAAAAAAATAAATAAATTTTAAAAAAGCAAGTAAAATTAAAGCCAAAACTACTGACACAATAAGAGATATAATTAATGAAAGAGTGGAAATGAGGATGAGGTAGGAAATCATGTAATTGGAACGAGAAAGTTACCACAGAGTGTACTCGTGTGTGTGTGTGTGTGTGTGTGTGTGTGTGTGTGTGTGTTCCGAAAGAACAGGACTGGACAAGATAAGTCATAACAAGTCAACTAATCACCGCAGTCCTCTTAAAAATTTGCTTAGATTATTAAAAATGAGGGACCTGGGAGAGTACTAATGTATCACAGGATTGAAAAACTTAAGAGGTACTCATTAAACACTTACCTGTGATGTTTATTTGAAAAACTTTTTATTTTGATTTGACCCTCTCACATATAAATCTAACCTGTCCTGTTACCCGTCAAACCACCTCCCTTCCTTCCTGTTGTTGCAGCTCATCCTCAGGCAGAACAATGGAAGAGCTTCCAGGGAGCCTGGAGAATTAGAAGCTGCCTGTGTGTAGTGCTGTGCTGGTGAGGGTCTGTGTGTGTATACACATGGCCTTGCTCTGATGCTTTCATTGATTGTAGAGAGAACATAGAGATAATCACATTATTTAAGGAGTGAGGAAGTGGGCAAGAAAAAAATAACTATTTTCATCCCAGTGATCATTTGTTATGGTTAAGTCACTTTTACACTTATTACCAAAGATGAGCTTCTTCTGGTCCTGTTCCACCTCTAATAGGAAGACTCAGTTTGCCAGATGGCACCTCCCAGTTGCAAAGTTGAACTGAGCTTTTCATTTCATTGATGTCATCCTGTAATGGAATTATGAGTGTCTCAGCCTCAGCTCATTTCCCTCCACCCTGTAACTTGTTTCTTTAAAGCACAATTGGAAGGGTAGTGAAGGAAAGGATCGTCAAGCTCTGGGTGAGTCCAGGCTGGGCTTTGACAGTGGACATGTACCCACAGGAAAAGTCCTACCGTGACATTTTTAATTGCAACAGGGTCTGTTGATTTTTTATTGTGATGTTGCCATTCTGTGGCCGGGCAAACTGGATTTAGAAAAATGTCTGCCTGACGTGGCATGAAATTGAGTTATTAAAAAAGCATACCAGGGCACAGGAGCCTGAATGCATTTAGTTTTCTTTGGATGATTAATAATGTGAATGCCCTTTCAGAGTAGCTAGATTGTCCATTATCAAAGGTTTTCAGTTGGATCTTTGAAATATTGGCAAGACTATCCAAGAAATTGTTACTACTTGGAAAAGTCCATTTGGTGTTTTTCTTTAAAAGGCGGGGGTATATAGTAATATGAAGACCTTTGAGATTTAGATTTCTAGAACTTATCTTAAAACTCTCACATGTTCTCATTATTTAACATCATAGAATTTGTAAACTTGGTTAAGGACAGGGTTTAATAATCAAGTTCGTCGGTGGAAATTTTAAAGGAAGAGAAGTTAAAAGATTTCATGTGATCCCAGATTAATATTTGACATTCTATCATCTATTACCTACCATTGATTGTAGAGAGAATATAGAGATAATCACATTATTTAAGGAGTGAGGAGGGGGGCAAGAAAAAAATAACTATTTTTATCCCAAGGATAATTTGTTATGGTTAAGTCACTTTTACATTTATTACCAAAGATTAGCTTCTTCTGGTCCTGTTCCACCTCTAATAGGAAGACTCAGATTGCCAGATGGCACCTCCCAATTGCAATATCTAATATATATAAAAAAATATCCCAATATCTAATATATAAAGATAATTTTTAAAGGTAAGAATTCTCCTGTCACATCCTCCTTAAAAAGGGTTGTATGGTGGTCATATATTTTCAAACAGGAACTAAATAAGTGGTCATCTTTGGTAGAGTATTTGAAATTTGAAATACTTGAATCTGAAGTCTGAATCCAGGATATCATTTTTTATGTGAATTCATGTCATGTGAGTAAATGATATCATGTTGATTCCTGAAACTAAAATAGATCCATTCTTATGAGAAGGGACATTTTTTTGTTGTTGTTGTTTGAATAGCTTTGCAAAGAAGTTCTTCCTATAATGGTTGTACAGTGATTTCTCTCTCCCTGCTTGCTTTCTATATTCTATTCCTCCTTCTTGTCTCTCTGTCTCTACCTTCCCTCCTTTCATCTTTCCTCTTTCCTCCCTTACTTCTCTTCTTTCTCACCCTCTTTCCTCCTTCTCTTCTCTCTTTACCTCCTGATTTCCCTTTTTCTGTCTCTATCTCTCTATAATCTCTATCTCTATCTCTATCTTTAATCTCCATCTTCATCATCTCTCTTTTCATGGTTAATGGAGAGAAAATTAAAATGGAACTCAGCCGAGTAAGTTGGAGGAGAGAGCACTCCATATCCTGATAGACCTCTCTAACTCAAAGTCCCTAATTATATAAAAACAAGGTTTTATTTCAGCTTAATGAATCAATATGTTAGAGAGGCAGATTCTTCTCTGAAGAAATAGTGTTGCACATCTAAGTTTGCTTTTGGAAAACAAACAACAGATGAGATAACTATCTTTTGAGTGACTTAGAATATTTTCACAAGAGACCAAATTGATAATGTTTATGAACACATCTTTCACAAACTTTCCTAAGGAAAAAACTCATATCAGACCTTTAGACCCTATCGCCAAGTAAAGGAAGTAAGTTACTAATATTCGATAGTGGATGCTGGTCTTACAAACTCTTATGAGAATGACCTTGTGATTCCTTTAAAAGAATTTGCTATCTCCAGGAAAATGAATTCAAACAATATAAAAAGCTATTTTTTCCCATGAGATTTGGTCATAGATTATGAAGTCATTAGAGTTACGTTTAAACTAAGACACGTAAATCTTCTAACACTTGGAATTCTCTATCTGCTCTCTTCTTTCTGGAAAAATCTACTTGCAAATGTTGTAATTCAAATTAATGCCATGATCATTCATTGCTGTTCAAGAAGTGTCGCTATTTCATGACTTTATTCACATACCTGACAAATCATTGACATCAGCCTTCAACAGTGCTGGGATTGGGAGAGGGAGGGGTGGGGCTCAGGGACAGAGCTGACTGAGTTTGCAGCAAGTCCTGAGATCCAATGTGGAGTTGGGAAGCACTGCTACAAACTTGCTCTCCAGACTCTGCTTCAGAAGATTTTAAAAAATTATGTATATGGAGGACGACGTGCTTATATACTCATTCAAAACCTTTTATCTTATTTGAAATTAAAATTACTTAGTGAAAAATGCTTTGATATTTGTGAAGAGACAAATTAAAAGCTCTTACTAATCCTGCAGAAAGTACTGCCAGAGACTAATAAAATGTCTTTGTTTTGTATATGATCCATCTTTTTTTTTTAACATTTCTTTTATCCAAAATATTTAGGCCGGTGACATTTCAAACAATAAACTCAATTTTAGGGCACTTTAGATTTATACAAAAATTATGAATGTCCTGTATCCCCTGTATCCAGTTTCCCCTACTATTACCATCTTATAGGAGTACGGTACATGTGTCACAACTAAGGAACCCGTATCAATGCATTATGATTAACTAAAGACCATACCTGATTCAGATTTCCTTAGTTTTTACCCATGTTTTATTTTTCAGTTCTGGGATCACATTCAGGATGCCATAGTACATTCAGTCATTATGTCTTCTTAGGCTGCTCTTGGCTGTGACAGTTTTCCAGACATTCCATGATTTTGATGACTTTTATAGTTTTGAGGAATTCTGGTCAGTTATTTTGACTCAACTGGAATCTGTCTGAAGTTTTTAGCATGATTAGACTGAGGTTATGGGTTTTTGAGAGGGGCGGGTTTCTTTATGGTAGTCACTCTTTTATTTTCCTCTTTCCAGACTGTCCTCTTTGGAAAGAAGTCACTATGCAGTTCTCACACTTGAGTGGGGAGTGTTGTTCCCTTCCTTGATGGTGGGATATCTAGATAAATTATTTGAAATTTTTCTGCATGGGAAATTTATCTCTTTTCCCTCTTTATTTATTTATGCATTGTTTATTTATATCTTTATGGACCTTGGAATATTTATTTTATGCTTTGGGTTGTAGCTCAATAATAGGCAGCTGGTATTCTCAAAAAGTTTTAATGATACATTGTGAATTTATTTGTAGGAATTCAATGACATTTCAAAGGCATTTTGGGGTCTCAGAACCAGGATTTTAAAGTCAATATGTACATTTCATGTCATAAAGCTGTTAATGGTATAAAGTATTATTTATAAACTAACTAGATTTTTCTACATCTGTATAATATAGTTTACATATCTTGTGGTATTGACATTACACAAAATTTAGAGTGTTAAACATGCATTTCATGTTTATAGTAAAAACACATTTGTGGCCATTAAAATATTTAGAGACAAGGGCATTGCATTTCAATTTTTAAAGCTCTTTTTAAAGTATATATTCTACTATATCATTAAGAATATTTTATATAATGTCAAATCATGGCTGAGTAAGCTAAGTTTAATAAATATCAAATAGATGTTTTGCATTAAACTTAAGAAAAGAGGAAAAAATAAATCTCAGCCATTATCCTCTGGGACCATAGGTTTAGTTGCACTAAACCCCAACTATCAACATTTCAAACAAAAGAACTCTCTCACTTTTTTTAAATAAGCAAAATCTCTTTCAGATTCTATGAATATCAATAATTCTAATAACTGATGGCAAATCTCTGAAGAAAATGAGCCATGCCAAGGAAGGACTGATTAAAAAGTCTTGTCTTACTAAATCATCTGTCATTCTAAGTGGATTTTCTTGTATTCTGCTACTACTAAAATGCATCAGCAGTCTCCCAGAACTCCCCATGAAGTGTGGGTAAGAGGAATTGATATATCACCACTAACGAATCGTCATTATTCACACATTATGAACATAGACTGTCAAGGCAGTGGCTCTCAACCCTTTTAATATCACAAGCTAACTTGAGTCTTTGAAGAAATCCATGAATCGATTGTTTCCCAGGAAGAACATTCAAAGCATTAACTGGCTCCATGGGCCCTCATAAGATGCACAAGTGGCCCATGAATCCCGTGTTAAAAAGGACTGGTCTAAGTCATTTGCCATACCTAAGCAGGGATTTGTGGTGATGAAGGAGCTTGGGTTTCCCTCTACAGACCTGTGAACAATAGACCCTAATTTCTTCCTGACATTTTAGGTCTCTTATCCTCCCCCAAAGAAACCCCTAACACTGAGATGGAAATTCCATGAAAACAAGTATGGAGGGTACCCCAAAGCTGAG
Organism: Rhinolophus ferrumequinum; assembly: GCF_004115265.2. Taxonomy (NCBI): domain Eukaryota; kingdom Metazoa; phylum Chordata; class Mammalia; order Chiroptera; family Rhinolophidae; genus Rhinolophus; species Rhinolophus ferrumequinum. The sequence continues at coordinate 8,844,736 of NC_046291.1, forward strand.
CACATTGCCTAGAGTGAGCTAAACACTCAATAAACTTGTTTGAAAAAAATGCATAGATTAATGGATGTATGGCTGCAGTAGGACCCACTGCTAGTTTTCCTATTAAGTTCATAATACACCTCCACCACCACCACCACCACCACACACACACACACACACACACACACACACACGCACACACACATTTAACTCCTGTAACTTCTCCTTATAAAATCAAAACTAATGTAGGACAGTGAGAAAAAATCAAACCCCTACAACTTCTAAGATTTCATAGAATGAAATGATTAAGATGTATAGTTTGGTAATGCTGCTTCTCATACAACTGTCCCACGCTTCGTGTCAGTCCAATCAACTAAAGTATCAGGGTTTGTGGGTTAGCCGAAAAAAAGTCTTAGAAATATCACAGGAAAACAAAATCAACTTGTTTTAGTACAACAAGCAGAGGATTTGAACAGGAATAAATGCTCTCTCATACTCCCCCAACTACTCTAGGTCACAGTGCTTATGTTTTTGTGACTCACAAGACTTGACCTAGCAATCCTCAGTGTGTACCACTGTTCAAAGCAATCACCAGACCTGGTCCTTGTTATTTCTAAGTCAAAGCAGATTTATATCAAGTCATCGGCACTTTATAAGTAAGCCAGATGCCAGTGTAATGTTTTCCTGAGCTCAAAATATCCAGGTCAAATGATGAAAACAACAGACGCATTTTCATATTTACCTTTCATAAATAGCTCAGATTCAGCTTTTCTGAAAAAATACTACCGATAATAATTCCTGAAAAAGTTTTTCCAAAGAGCTGAACTTGTTCACCAAATGGTTAGAAACTTAGAATAGGAAAAGTTATAGCAAGAAGAGACTGGCAGTGAGTGTTAAAATCAGTTTCATATGTGTTTATGTAATTGTAGGAATATGATATTTTAAAATGATAATATGATTATTTTTAACTTTTCATTACGGGAAATTTCAAATATATACAAAAGAAGGAAAAAAAGGATAATGAAGTCCCATACACCCATCATTCAGCTTCAACAATTATCAATACAAGTCCAATTTTGTTTGTTCTATATTCCAACCCACTTTCCTCAATACCCATCCCCTAATGTTGCATTATTTAGAAGCAAATCCAAGGCCAAATACTTTCATTGATACGTATTTCAATATGCGTATCTAAAGAGATGCGGACGTTTAAGCCAAACATAACCAAAATAGTATAATCACACCAAAATGTACAAAATAAAAGTGATCACTTAACCTTACCTACTATCTAAGAAATATGCATATTTGAGAGGAACTATTTATTTTTTATTTTAAAGATGATGGGATTAAGTCAGAAGTCTCAAATACACTAAAGTTATTTTATTTGGGAATGGATATTAAATTTATTGTTTTATTTTAATATGCATATATATAATGTATATATGTTAGTATAAATTTGCTTTTTAATTATTATTTTTGTTTTTGCAGAAGATAAATGTAAACAAGACATAACTTTATTACAGGGGTAGACTTAAAAGAAACCACAAGGAAACAAAAAGACCAATGTAGTCACAGGAAATAGTGGGCATTCCTGTCTGATGATACCTCCTTTCTCTGTGAAATAGGAGATGAGTTTATCTGCTAAGAATGGGTGGAGATGTGATAGAGGCAGAAATTTGAAGAGAGTAGCGGAGGGCTAAGTAGATATCTTGTTAGAAAGAAAAAGTCTTGAAAACTTCATCTCATGGCACAGTCTGGATCCATGTCATGAAACAAATATAATATTCTTGATGTCAAACTTCAAATAGATTAGTAGATGAACAGCCAAAGTATTTATATTCATCTCATATAAAAAGGACTAAAAATGAACACTTTAATTTGGTCTTTGATATTTAGATAAATGTAAGTTAAGGAGTCCTTCTGAAAAACTTAAAGAGAACTATTAGAATTATTACTAGCATATAGACCTTCAAAAAACACTGATTAATTTAAGCAAAACAACCAGCAACAGAAACCACAACAAAAAAAACCCCCATAAAGCACAGAAAAAAAGATATCAATGAGCAATTAAAGGAAAAGAAGGAAACTTAGAACTAAATGATTATAATAACAAAAGTAAACTGATTAAATCCCTCAAAAGTCAAAGGTTCTCAGATCAAAGTACAGCAATTAAATGTTGCTAACAAGAGACAAATTTATAATAGAGACTGAAATTCAATGTCAAAAATAAGGAAAGTTATATCAGAAAATAAAAAATAGAAAAAGTAGAGTACTGCAATATTAATGTTCGGAATTCAATACATATAAAAAAAACAAATGGGAAAATTTCATTAAACTAATTTTTCAAAGGGCCTCTTATAATATTAAATAACTCAAGTTACAATGAGTATATAACTACTGTACTAAAAGACCTTATCACAAAAGCATCATGTTGAACTCCATGCATAAAAATGTGTTTATAGTCAAGATGAAATACCACAAGTATAATGGAGATTTTATCTTTCTACTCTCAGTTGTTGAAGATGAAGCAAATAAAATATAAATGAGTTTATATCAGATTGATACCATAAACATACATACATACCACTTCTTTCAGCATCTACACAATTTTTACAAAATTTGATTATATATTATTAAGCCACAAATAAAATCTTAATAAATCCTAAATAGCTGAATTTGCATAAACTCCACTTTCTGATCACAAAGGCTTTAGACAGGGTTACAACAAACACTAAGACAAAAATAAATCCACTGCTGTAGGATCAAAGAAACTCAAACCCGAGGTCAAAGAAGCAATAAAAACTGTACTTTTTTTGATGTGTTACCTGCTAACACATAACAAGTTACCCAAATCTTAGAGACTTAAAACAACAAACGTTTATTATTTCACAGTTTCTGTCAGAATTAGGAAGCAGCTTGACTGGATGTTGCCTTCTCAGGGTTTCTCATGAGGTTGCATTAAAGATGGGAGCCACGGCTACTGTCACCTGCGGCTAGACTGGAACTAGAAGGTCCACCTCGAAGCACACTCGCATGGCTGGTGGCAGGAGGCCTCAGCAGCTTGTCATATAGGCCATCACATGGGCCTTTCCCACAGGGCTGTGTGCAGCACAGTAGATAGTCTCCCCCAGAGAACGTGATGGAAGAGAGAGCAGGAAGCTTTCATGACCTGTCTGAGAAGTTATCCCCACCCCCGTCCCTTCCACCTTATTTCTTTTTTAATTTTTAGGAACTCTTTGTTGTCTTTAAAAAAATTCTTGTAATTTTTTTTGTTATTATTTTTGACATTTAATATTCTGTTATATTAGTTTCAGGTGTACAACATAGTAGTTAGATATTTATATAATTGACAAAGTGATCCCCCCTATAAGTCTAGTACCCACCTGGCACCACACATAGTTATTATGATATTATCGACTATATTCCCTATACTGCACATTACATCCCACCTTATTTTATTCCTTCTAAGTGACTCGCTGAGAATAGCCCATACATAAGAGGAGCCAAATTAGGCTCCACAAGAAAGTGTCATGAGATTTGTGAATGTATTTTAATGGGCCACATAAAAACTTTTTAAAATAATGATTATAATCACATGCCATATCTGTGAATATATGATATTTGTGTAATGTGGCTGAAAATTGTATTATTTAATCAGAAAGAATGAAGAAGAAAGAAGGAAAAGAAAGTTTTCAATTCAAGAGACTAAGAAAAGCAGCGGTAACACATTTTTAGGGAGAATAAAAAGGCATTAACACAGATCAAAGCAGAAATTAATGAAATATATAAATAAATAAAAGAGAAGGAATATTGTAATGTATGAGCTATTTTAAGTCTCAATGCTCTGAAAAATCCCATAAAGTGGGCTAATGGTCTGAGAGGTAGAATGAGTAATTATAGACTTGCTGCATTGAAAGAAGAAATTTGAAAGAAGATATAACCACAGATGTAAACTTGTTTAATTATGAAAGAATACTGTTTAAAATTTATGTTAGTACATGTTTAAATTTCAGTTAAGTAAGCGAATCATTGAATATACAAATTTATAAAATTTCTTCAAGAATTTGCAAAATCTGAATTGACATGTCATTATGAAAAAATTGAAAATAATTATTAAAAAAGTACTGTTTTCTCTCTTCCTTCAACTATTTTGGGTCCAGAAAGGTTTACTTTGAGTCCTTTCAGATATTTGGTGTTGATTATTCTCTGTGCCATTTAAACTTCCAGAACAGAAGGGATCTGAAAAAGTTTTAAATTAATTTTAAGAAGTAAATAGAACTCACGTATCCAAAATGACAAGAGCAGAAAAAAATTAACCAATTTTAATTATAAATACGTATAGAATATCCTGAATGATATCAGAGGTATAGTGGTGGAAAAACAATCTGAATTCATTGGACTTTTAAAATCAATTCAACAATTATTTGCTTATAAGAGATACATTGAAAACAAAAAGACACTGAAGTAAAAGAATGGACAAATGTAAATAGGCAAATGTAAGAAAAAAAACCACAAAATAAAAACAAAAAAGTCAAACAAATTTAAAATAAGAACATTAAAGTCAGATAAAGCAGAATTAATTATTATGAAAATATTTAGCAGAAATAAATGGGAAGTCACATTACATTATAAAGACAGTCTAGTCTGATATCTTTATGAACTGAATACATGACTTCACAAAGTGTAGATTTAGGAGAAAATGATCGATACAGTATTTGTAACAGTTGAGGAAGCAACTCCGCAATTATATTTTGGGAAACTTTGAAACATTCTGGTCTACTTACTCTATGTCTCAGAAAATCTATCTAAAGAAAAACGATCCTAAGTAAGGGGAGAAAAAAAAATTTGTCCAGGTTTAGTCAGTGTAGTGTAATAATGATCAAAAATGTGGAGTCAGGGTTCAGATCTCCTGGGTTAGAAACCCTGTTCGGCTATCATAGCTATGTGAATTCTCCATGCCTCAGTTTCTTCATCTGTAAAATAGGGGTAAAAAGCACCCACTTCACAAGGTCTCCATCCTTCAGATTAAATGAGTTGTATATATAAAGTGTTTATAACAATGTATCTCACATACTAATCAGTATATACCATGTTTCCCCAAAAATAAGACCTAGCCCGACAATCAGCTCTAATGCATCTTTTGGAGCAAAAATTAATATAAGACCTGGTCTTATTTTACTATAATATAAGACCGGGTCTTAATATAATATAATATAATATAATATAATATAGTCCCGGGTCTTATATTAATTTTTGCTCCAAAAGACTCATCAAAGCTGATTGTCCAGCTATGTCTTATTTTCAGGGAAACAGGGTATGTGTTTGCTATTAATAAATTTACCAGTAGTAGTCATATTAATGGGACAACAATAGGAAATAAAAAGTAACTATTCTATATGATAAGAGGGAAATTTAGGATTACCTATTAAAGAAATGCTGTGCTACCATTAAGAAATGATGGCTAGAAGACAACATTGAAAAATGCTAATGATATAGCATTAAGTAAAAAAAAACAAAAACACAAATGATAATGTATGTTACACGACTACCATTATATCTGCTAGATTTCTAAGAGCATGAGAAAATGGAAATTTATGCAAATATTAATTGTGGAATCTTGAAAATGGGTAATTTGTTTACCCATTACTTATATTCACTTTTATATTTTTTAAACTTATCTTTTTCCAATTAAAAAAACACAAGTATTTCTTTTTTAAAATAAGATGGTTCAGACTGAGTGCTTCACAGTCTTTCTCATCAAAGTTGAAAAAGGTATTTTGTGAGACATTTCATTTTTTTCTTACCTTTCTCTTGGTGAGATGGTCACAATGATTGAAAGAAAATTGAGATCAGGGTCAGGATCTCTTGGGATGGGTCAGGATTCAGAATTAGAGAAATAATTATTTTATTTCTGTCTGGATGGTTGGCCTGGCACTGGAACTGTAGCTGCAGAAGAAGCTTGGCATGACTATGGTGATTTCTGGCAAGTATGTACTTAAATGCCCCATTGTTTCTGTTACATTGTTAGAACTGAATTACACATAGTTGCAAGTTTTTGCTGACTCATTTATAATTTTTTTTTTCTTTTGCCACTTTTATTCCCGTATATGTTTGCTCTCACTCTGCTAAGGAAAGGGTTTGAATGGGCCATGCTAGAAACTGATGGATTCTTTTTACTCTTCCATCTTTTTTTGGTAAACATGTTCAATACCACCAACCGTTCAGACACAAAGACACCCACACTTTGGATGTTTCTGAGATGCAGATTCTGTTCTGACCTGATTGGGAGTCATGTTGGTGAAATGTGCATTTATGCAGCTTTGGCTGGTTCCATGGAGGGGTGGACCAATGCAAGGACAGACAGCTTTTCATGAGCATTTCATACGGGTTCCCTGACAGCTCAGCTGAGCAGTATTGGCCAAATTTGCATCCAACAGGGACAATTCTATGTCATTTTTCACTTCATGTGGATTGTCATACTCTCCTTGGTAAGCTGCTGCAAACGAAGAATGCTTCATATCGGGACACGGAGCTCAGGCTGACTTCAGCAAGTCTCCTTGAGATAAACACGTGTAACCAGAAGAAAATGGTTCAGTGAGTGGTGAGGACACTTGACTTGGCATTAAATGATGTTTCAGACACTTCTTGAGGCATGCTCCAATTTGGGCACAGCAGTCCCAGAGATGTAGCTCATCTCCCCTTTTATTGATCACAGGCAATTCTGTGTATCTTATAACTCTTTACAAACTGGCTGTGAATTTAAACAGCTGCTGCACACACAGGAAGGTGACAGAGCCCATTTGGCTTCTTGGGAAGTGCGTTACCATTGTTTCATGGAGAGGATTAGAGAAGCATATCTAATCTAATTGTCTTCCAATAATAGAGTCACTTTAAGACTGTCTCTTCTAATGGAATTTTGTTCCTGGCCTTTTAAATAGTGCCTTCTGAATAATCTAGAGAGGCTGGCTTATTCCTAGTGCTGTGTGGTTGGCAAAGTGAGACTGGTTCATGAGTCTACTTCCCAACACCAACCCCTGTCCTTGGTTACTCTCCTAGGTCCTTTTGGGGGTGGGGTGGGAAAGATTCCTCCCACTCCCAGAAGGTTTTGGGATGGGTCAGAAAAGTCAATCAAATTCCATGGCTATTTGTTACCCAGGGCTAAATTTTGTTCCCTATTGTGAGGCGAGACCCTGGAGAGTTGGAGTATAGGGACGGAGTCCTAGAGAGTAGTTTCCAGGCTCTCAACCTCATGTGGAAAGGTGCTGGCTCAAGTAGTAGATGGCCATCAGCTGTGATCAGAGGGCCATCAGCTGTGACTAGTTGGCCATCAGCTGTAACCAGTTAGCCATTAGCCACTAATATAACTGCTGTGGCTACGCTAGCAAGCGCGAATTACAGATAGCAAATGCAGTTAGCAAGCGGATTGTGGATTGCAGATCGTGTGGATCCTGCTTCCTGTGTCTCCAACCCAGCCGCCATCGAGAATATAGTGGTATGACTCCCCTATCTATGGTTCCGTTGTTGTTCCTTTTTGGCCTCACCATATTCTGTGTCCACCCGCTGAGAGTGGGACCAGAGACCCTGCATTACACCTATTGTATTTCTGATCCCAAATTATGTCGAGACATCTACCTGCAAATTAGCCTATCGGAAGTTGTCAAAGAGCTCGTATTATAAGCATATTCCAAAAATAAAGTGGCAACATTAGATATCTCATATTTGAATATAAGTTCTTTTTTGTTGTTAATTTCCTATGGAAGACTTAAGTTACCTTATACATAAAGCAAAAAATAAAATAAAATAGTGATTGAAGTAAAAAAGGAGGGTAGAAGGAGAAAATCTTGGTTTTTAGCTTCTCCATGATGGTTCTCAGTCTAAGCCAGTAACCAACCAGGCTCCATGACCCGTGAACGTAACCTGATGTGGTAGAACTTTTCAGCTGGAGGTGAACCTCGGTATTCTGCACTTACCTAGGTGGTCGGGCATCTCTTTACTCAAATGTAGTCACAGACCAACACTGAAACTTTGCTACTTTCTTGCAAAGCTCAGACATTTGCATGATGGAAGCTCCAATAACGAGCGTTAATTTGAATTTTTTTTTTTTCTCTAGTCAAAGTCTCTTTATTTTTATTTCTCAGCTCTTAACGACTGGGTGGACTTCAGGATTGATCCATTGGCCTAACGTTCATGTACCCTTGTGAGTGGGTGTATAATTTTGCCAGAGCTGCCATAACAAAGTACTACAGCAGAAATGTCTTGTCTCACAGTTCTGGAGGCTGGAAGTCTAAATTAAGGTGTTGGCAGGATGGGTTCCTCCTGAGAGCTGTGAGGGAAGGACTGGTTCCAGGCCTCCCTCTTTGGCTTGTATATGGCCATTGTCATGTTTACGTGACGGTCTCATTGTATGTGTGCCAATCTCCAAGTTTCCCCTTTTTATAAAGCCAGCAGTCCCATCGGCTTAGTACCTCTTTGATTAAAGTGATCGCTCAAGTCAAGACCTTATCTCCAAGTTGGCCCACATCAGCGGGCAGCTTCAGTACTGGGTTTCTCTTGCTATGACATAGGATGGTCCTATGCTAACTACCTCCCAGAAAAGGTTCCCCTTACCTCACATGTGATCCAGCTGGGAAACAGCCATTTGCCGATTCCTGAACTCTAACTGCTCTTGATGCTTCTGAAACTCATAGCCCGGGGGGCCCGTGCTCCCCAAGCCCTGTGGCTGTTCAGTCTGCCATGCCTCTCATGTGGTAGTGGGACGTGCCTTTCAGGTTTGCTTTCCCTCTTCTCTTTCCTTACTTCTGTCCAAATGATCCAGATGAAATGTTAACAGTTTTCCCTGCTAGTTAGGGTGGTCTTCTCTCTTCTCTAACACAGATGCTGTCAGCTGGAATGAGTATCTTTTTTTCCCTTCTGTGTTTTCCTTGATTCACAGTGTTTCCCAGCTTCTGAACCTGTGGAAAAGCCACATGAATCCAAGATTGGTCTTGCCACAATATCTTCCTTGGCACTAAAGGCAGGATTAAATTTGGGGCAACTTATCTAGCACTAGATTCCTAGGCCCAGAACTAAACTTTTGAACTTGATCCTCACTAATGCTTTGTAGGTCATAGAGAACTTGGTGACTTCACCTTTTGAAAATGGCATCTATTTTTCTGTTCACTAATGCCTGAAAGGCCCATATATGGAAAGTTACTCTTCCCTACGATGCCTCTTTGCCTCGGCTATACTGTCTGAAAAAAAGGCTTTCATATATTTATAAGTCAAGCGATGGCCTTATTCGTTGCAAAGGCCACCTTCCTATACTTAGATTCGGGGGTTCAGTCTCTATTGAAGGGTTTGAGTTTACTCAAAGCAGGTAAGGTCTGAAAGGCTGTTGCTTTAGGCCTAATGTGCGCAGCCCAAACTCTCTCAAAACAGACACTTGCCTGTGAACAGAGGCGTCATCCAACTGCAGTGATCTGCCAAAATGAGGATTGGAAGTGATGTACAACTAAGCTGAAACCCGCCCACCACGTCTTAAGAGTAAAGGTCAATTGTAAACTCAGGTTCGATATAAGTCTCTCAAATTGCAAAAGTACATTACATTTACATTAGCTTCTAGTTTACATAATGAAATTGAAGGAGCAAAGAAAGCCATGTGACTTGAACTCACCCATATCTGTCTATGTGCAGTTTGGATGCAGCGATTCGATTCCATTCTTTCTTTCTCAAAGTTTCTGGCCTTGCATAACAATAAGCTGAAGCTTGAGAGGGTGCCAGTGAATAGCACCCTTCTTCCTCACCTGGGTTTGGAATCAACTAGGAAATAAGGTAGATGGCAGATGCAAATCCTATCTTAGTTTCAATAATGCTGATTAATAATGCAGCATTAATTTCAATAACGCTGATTTCAATAAGGCTGACTTATCTAGGGGCAAGGAACCTCAGAATGAGACAGATAAATCCACCATTCACAGGAGGGATGGACCATCATAGTATTCTCACAAAGGTCAGCTGTCACTGTAACATGTGTAGCATGGTGGGAACAGACCAGAATCCATGCTTCCTGGGCCTACAACTCTGGAGAGCGAAGGGGGAGGAAGACACAGGGCCATATATGTCCAGTTCCCTCTTGACCTCATGAGTATAAGTTTTCCCCCTTTGCAGAAGGAGACAGGTAGCATTGTCACAAAAAATGGAGGCCTTCTACATGGAAGGACCCATCAGGCATTGGAAGGAGGAGATCCCTGGCAACCACCCCGCACTCATCCTTCACAACAGCAAAACAAATAAACCCAAAAATATATACACTTTTTGCCCTCCACTTCACACTGCCATCTTTAGCTCATATTTTGTGCTATTTCATCATTTTCAGGCTCTCAGGGATTGGGGCCTGTGTCTCAGAACTATTGAGTGTGGCACCCCATAGAGGTCAGTTATCCCCAGGAAATACCACCTTGTTTCTTGAACCCCCTGTCAGGTGTATCACATGCTTCCCAACCTGGAGTGCACCTTGTTGGTGCGAGGGAGAAATAACAACAGCGATAGCAAAAACACATTTTTTTCGATAGTGATAAAATTCATTCTTATCTTGAAATATAAGTAAAAAATTACATGGATTTTTAAAATAAAATATAAGAAACATTGATCCTGCTTTGAGTTATTCTCCTAGTGCCATCAGGACACAGTCCCTCTCTGTTGGTGTGTGTTGGGGGTGGGGTGTACCTTGGTTCAGTATTGGGAAAAACACGAAAGTGGTGGAAGAAGCAAGGACTCTTGAGTCAGATAAATCTGTGGGCAAGACCCATTTTCTAGCTAAGTGACATTTTGCAAGCAACTTAAATGAATTGGGGCTCAGTGCCCTAATTTATAAATTGAGACAAAATTAAATTTTCCCACCTCATAATGTTGATGTGAGAAATGATGGAGCTAATATCCATTTAGGTCATCAGTGCAGTGACTGGCCCCTAGTGTGGGCTGCCATTAAGAGGGCACTGGCTTCATTGACTTGTTTATTCGTTTGTTTGTTTATCCATTCAGCTGACCATTAGTTCATGTGTTTACTCATTAACTCACATCCATAAATCTTTCAGCATCTATTCTGTACATAGATACTTTAAGTCAGCATAATAAAGACTAACGCAATTCATTACTAATTTCAACAGCACCAAGCCCATAGCAGGATCGCACTAAAAGCATTTGGAGGTACAGAGGAAAATAAAATAAACATCTTAAAAATGTCACTGATATTGCTATTAATTATGGAAGTTAATAGAAAGGGGTGAATGAAAAAATATAAGTTATTTTCAGAAATTTCAAGGAATCTATATGTTTTAGAAAATCATTTTTTGAAAAATTATTGTATTTTAATTAATGGAATATTTAATAATATACTTATTGTATTCATTAGTCTTTATTATACTTACATATTTTTTAATTTTTATTAAATTTATTGGGTTGACATTGGTTAGTAAAATTACATAGGTTTCAAGTGTACATGGTTGGATCTTGAGATTATCATGCTAAGCGATATACTTACACATAATACATTATAATTATTATATAATTACATTATATAAATATGTAATACAATATTTTAATATAAAATTAATAAATTACATTATTGAAACACAGGCTCCCTTTTTTTTAGTCCAAGTTCTTCACAGATCTAAGGCAAGTTAGGTTCTTCAAACTCTAGAGGCATCAACATGAATTGGGAACAGTATAAATAGTTTTCATAATGGGATGATGTTTGCTGAAACTTAGTGCACGACGTGGTCTTGGCATTGAAGATGGGGAAGCCAAAGGATGTGGTGATCCATCCCAGAAGCCCCTGGGGGTGGGAGGGACAAGGTTTGCACAACCCATCCTCAGAGGCGTTACAGCTATGGAAGCCGGTAAACCCTAAGCTCTCAGAAGCACTCATTTAATGTATTTGCAAAGATACCTTAAACAGTAATTAAGTGAGCAAAGGCTGTGGGAACGGTAAAGAACTCACGCAGGTGGCAGTGGAGAGGGATCTGTGGGCATAGGCAGGGATGAAATATCGCTCTGGAAGATGAAGGCGGACCCCTGATGTTCCTTCCTTGTGCGTGTACCAGGCTATTACAGTTCTAGCCAAGGTTGCATTATTTTATTATGAGTAAATTATTCTGTCATTTAATTCTTCCTGTAGAGTCCTGCACAAAAACCAAACTAGGGTACTTTATAGCCTTATGTGGCTGGTCCACTTTCCATGAGCTACACTTGACGGGAAGGGACTGGTCAGATTGGGTCTGACCTACCTTACAGTGGTGTTAAATGATGGTAAACCTTATTAAGATCCTGTTCCCTGCAAGAGCTCTGTTTCTGTGACATCTCCTGACATCTTTCCAAGTCAGATGGTCGTCATTTAAGTGGGACTGGTGATTGGCCAAAGGGAACAGAATCTCAGGTAATAAACACTGAGAAGAGGAATCACATGGGTGAGAAATCACGTGGGCAGACTCCTTGTTTTAGCAGCTCTGAGTATTTAGCAGCTCTGAGTGGGCACTGAGGAAAGTGGTGGGCAGGCTTCTGGGGCATTCTTCTAGCAAGTCCAGTGACTCAGTGACGGAGGTTTTCTGTGATGGCTGAATGAGATGGGAAACATGGACTAGGAAGCATCAGGGAACAGCAACTGCATGTCAGTCCAGAGTAATTACTGACTGTATCTGAAATGTGGGCAGGTGAGGTGGACCTTGCTGAAGAGATGGGCTGTGCTGGCATGACCAATGTTCTCGTGGCATTTATTGAGTGCATGCTGTGTGATGGCCACTGTGGACTCTGCTGTATGTACTTTGGCTTTGGCTCATTTAACTCTCACAACTGCTCTTTGACAAGGCAGATGGTAGTCTTATGGCATTATTTTTCAGGAAAGAAAAATGAGACATAGTTTCAAGTCATGCAATTAGTAAAGGACAAACTTAGAATTTCAACCCAGATCTAATGAACCCTCAAGAGCACGTTTCAAGTCACTCCTCTGAACACCTGTGAATACTGTAAGTGCATTTGTGGAACGTGGCTGTAGAATTGTTGAAAAACTCCTGCTGCTGAGCTCTGACTGCTGTCCTCCTGGAAGGAGCTTAGTGTTTTGATGGCACTTAGAAAAGAAAATTTGCATAGTGGTGAAGAGCAAGAAGGAATCAAAGCTCTGAAAATGATGAGTGATGTGAGATTGTGCCATTCGGTAAATCTCTGTGTGTCAGGTCATAGGGGAGATAATACAGTGGTCCCCCTTTATCCATGTGGGAATATATTCCAAGACCCCCGGTGATAACCTGAAACAATGGATAGGTAGTATCGAACCCAATGGCTAGTACTGAATCCTATATATACCATGGTTTTTCCTATACATATACACCTTTTCACTTAAAGGAAGCACTTTACAGCTTCTCTTTGGCATATCTGAATTGCCAACATCACTACTCGTACGTTTTGGGACCATTGTTTTTTGTTGTTGTTGTTTTTTGTTTGTTTGGTTGTTCTTATTAGTTTCAGGTGTACAAAACAACGTTAATAGTTAGACATTTCAGACACTCATCATTTATACCCCTCACACAGTGATGACCCTTCTCCCCCCATCGACTGCCCCTCTAGGAGTAAGGGTTACGTGAACAGAAGCACTGTGATGCTGGCACAGTTGATCTGATAACCGAGACGGCTACTGCATGACAAATGGGCAGGGGGCACGTACAGTGTGGAGATGCTGGGCAAAGGGACAATTGATGGGCCAGGTGAGACGGAGCAGGGCAGCTCGAGATTTCATCCTGCTGCTCAGAATAATGCTTGCTTTAGAACTTAAGAAATGTCTGTTTCTGGAATTTTCCATTCAATGTTTTCAGACCCCCGTTGACCAACAGGTAGCCAAAACGTTCAAAAGGGAAACAAGAGATAAGAGGGGACTCCTGTAATTAATATTATTTCCTTCATATAGTAAAGATTAGTTGGTACTTGAAATGCTTACGTCCATGCCTGTTCTCTGTAAGCCCTTTTCATATCACAAGAGACTAAAGAGTGAAAATGAGAGTGGTGTAAAGTAAATATTATTTCTCCATAATTATCAGTTAGTACTTAATTTATATTTATTAGTTAATATTTACTTTTGATTGCAAGTGATAGAAGTTCAAATCAAACCACCTTAAGTAAAATAAAAAAGGGCCTGGGTTTCAGGTGAGGCTAGAATCCAAAGGACAAATAATGCCACCGGTTTCTCTTTCTCTTTCTCATACTCTCCTTTGGTTTTCTCATGGATGATTTTATCCTCAGGCAGCTTTCTACACACTATCCCAGATTAAAATGAGACTAGCCCTGGGATGAGAGAGACTGATTGTGTGACCGTTTGTCTGACAGCCCCACAACAAAAACGGAGAGAAGGAAAGTCCTTAAATGAAAAGGTTGATGGCAGACAAAGGCTAAATAACACACCTGAACCCACTATTTGCCATGTGTAATGGATAAGAGTTTTACACCGCCTCTCGTCCTTTTTTCCTGTAATTTAGTTTGGTATTGGATATGTGATAAGTGGTACACATTAGGATGTTGCAGATATATCACCAATTTGGGGAATGTTTTGTGAAAGAGCCTCTTTCTGCACAAGACACTTTATTTGCTACATATCAGTCAATAGCCAACAAGTCTTTATCGACCAATTCCTATAACCTAAGAATCCTGCTCACACACAGCACAAATCTAATCACAGCACAGTCCATACCACGATAATGCAAATCTCACCTGAAGCAAAGCCCCGGCCCCAGCTGCCAGCACCTATTCTGTGGGGATATTGGATACCACTGCTTCAGACCAGTCTGAGAGGATGGGTCAGCTTTGTAATCACTGTATGGCAAGTTATCTATGTGTGGTTCCTCTGTGTGGTTCCCACTGGCTTGTCAGACAGAGGAGGATGCACAATGGCTTTCGTAGGGTGTGTCACCATCAGAGGAGTTATAGCTGCTGAGATGAACACAACCTCCTTTGCCTACAGAAAACTGTGTTGAGTGTATTCTAGATGACAAGTAACTGCAGACTTCAAGCTCTGCTTGGCTTCAAGTCTTACACTGGGAGAGTGGAATCTGGGGAGGTAGGCAGGGCCTGAGCCTGCTAAGGAAGCTGGACTTCATCCCAGCTCTGGGAAGCATTCAAACCATTTTGAAAAAGTGATCAAATAAGATTTGCAGTTGAGAAATAACACTTTGGCAGTGATTGAGGAATAAACTGGAGGAAGGCAAGCACTTTTACTCTATCCAGAGTACAAGCCAGGGGTCTGAAAGGAGAAAACATAAAGTGGTGGTAGGCATCCCGATGATAGATGAAGTTCAGAGACAACTGCATACACTTGTCCCTCAGTACTCACAGGATATTGGTTCCGTGACCCTCTACAGACACCAAAATCCACGGATGCTGAAGCCCCGTATATAAAATGTCATATTTGCATATAACATCCTCCTGTATACCTTAAATCATCTCTAGATTACTTATTATACCTAATACAATGTAAATGCCATGTAAATCATTGTTGTACTATATTGTTTAGGGAATAATGACAAGAAAAAGAAATCCGTTACATGTTCAGTACAGATACAACTACCACAGGACTAACTGCCTAGTACACATCAGCAACAACGTAATATTATTTTTCAAGGATTTTCGATCTGCAGTTGATTGAGTCTAAGGATGTGGAAACTGTCAATATGGAGGGCTATTTCAGCAGTGGAGTGGGAGAGTTGAGGAGAGTGGAAATGGAAGTCTAGATTACAGAAGGGGCTGTTATGCTGTCACACAAGATTTCACAGTCAGCTGGACAACTTGTCCTGCTGTCACCCTCCCTGTCCTACTCCTGTGACCATGGACCCTGGGTGTTGGCAGATCTGCCTCTAGAGGCAGCACAAAGGTGGGGGCCACCACCCAGAGTTCCAGCTCCTTTGGGAGGGCATTGGTGTCTGTGTTTGCAAGGTGCTGCTTGCATTTGTTTTTGCACATGGGTGTGTCTGGTCTGAGAATTTGCAGTGGATGAGACCACGAGGCCATGCTGAGCTGACCTTGCAGAGAAGGAGGTAAGAAACCATGTTTTGTGTTTTCACCTCTGAAGCCACCTGGATATCCAGCCACTTGTTCCCAAGCTCTCTGTTTTAAAACACACATTTTGAGAACATTTCTTCACTCTCCTGAATTAAAATAATAGATTGTGGAACTACTTACACACAAATCTTGAACATCAATACAATGCCCTGAGTGACTTTGAAGTAGGTGTAATTGGAATTTACTCCCAGTGTTATATATTTCAACATACTTGTACTCATAGAACTGCTTGGGAATGACTATCCTTGACAATGAGGAAAAAAAAGAAAAAACACTACTACATCTTCACAAAATACTCCCTAGTGGCCTGCACTGCTCCTAGCCACTGGCCCAATAACTTATTTAGAGATGAGACAACTATACTGTGGAGAGGTCGAGTAACTTCCTTAGGACATACCAGGAGGCAGAGCCTGCGCTCAAGACCCCCAGCTCAGCACCATGGCCGTTCATCAGCTCCATTTCCCCTGAATGGACTCTTGGCATTGAACACCCAGAGGCAAGTTTAGCCCCGATTGAATAGTGTCTAGAGCAGGAGGAAATCACATGGGCTTCAGAGCTTCTCTCTTTGTCCATTGGGGTAGAGAGAGGGCCACAAAGGAGGGGGCCAAGAAGTCAGCAAAGCCTGTAATCAGGCATATCGATGACCTTCATAGTTCATTTTCTTCTGTTTTTATTCATTCATTCATTTACCCTGAACTTTCAGGACTCTTTCTGCTCTTGTGTAGTTTTTATCCCAGTAGAATATCTAATAAGTCAGGTGTTGATAAGTGCAATGAAGCAAATAAAGCAGGAACCAGAGAACTGGAGAGTGAGTGGGCACTGGGGGTACTTGTGATTGGACAATTACAGAAGAACTGTCTGTACTGAGGTCATTTAACTGAGTCCTAAATGATGTGATGGAACCAGCAAAGCTAAGATCTGCACTCCAGACAGGAACACCAACACGTAAGGGCACTGAGGTAGGATGAATCTTGTCATTGGTAAATGCAGGTGGTGGGTACCATCATCTGTTGTTTTCCCTGCCATCATCCCAGAACTATCTTTCCTCCCTCCCCCATCCCCAAAGTTGAGCACATGACTGAATTTTAGCCATTTATAGCTTTTTCCTGCAGACTTTCTGCAACCAAAGTCTTCTGGGCTGCCCTGGGTGACGGCTGTCTTTATAAGACCTAATTGTTCAACTTTCTGTTTGACTAAATGAGTAACCCAAGACCATTCCAATAATCTATTTTTTTGTGCTTTGTTAGCCAGAGCTGGCTTCCTTTCTTTTTTGCAATTGAATTGCTAAAAAATTAATCTTTTGCTCATCTTTCATAGAGATGCCTTTAGAAACTGATATTTAACATCATCCATTAGTAAACAGAAGAGCAGTTGCACATCATGTCATTGGGCTAGATGAAAGGGGTTGGTTCAGCACAATAGATATTCACAAAATCATCCCCATCATCATCAAATAAAAATCTGAAAATAACAATAACCCATTTCCTAGATTCGCTTTATCATAATATGGGCACTTTGTAAGCATTCTCTCTATCAGCTTGCTCTATATCAAGTGGCAAGAATTTTTTTAGAACTGAGTCATCTGTGCACTAGCTTTGTTTTCTGTAAGAATGCCAGCCAAATAATCAAAGGAAAATTGAATCAATAAAGTGTATAATAGGCCACATTTATCCTAGGAGAGCTATCATGCTCAAGAGACAATTTGTTTGCATTTTACTTAGCAAAAAATAAACGTGAAGATCACACAACAAAATGTCAGATGAATCTTTTTTGGAAGGTACTCAGCGGCCAGGTGCCCAGTGGAGACGTGTTCAGCAGCTAGGTGTGCAGGTAAGTTCTTTGTGGTCCCTAGATGTGCTTGGAGTACTTTCAGAGAGAATCACTAGATAAGGACCAATAGCTTTTTATAAAGCAAATTTCTAAATCATTATTTAAAATAATATTTTATACCATCACATATGCTTTGGGAAGCAATGATTTTTATACCCATAATTATCTCTTTAGTTTTTATTTTCTTTTTCTGCTTTCCTAACTTAAGGCCTCCCTCGTTCTACTTCCATATAGTCTTTGCAAAGCTAAGAATCTTCCAGTTCATTTATTTTCTTCATTTTCTTCTGGAGTGTTAGTTCCCAGATTTACGATTACTCTCAGGTGTTCTACCACAGGTAACAGGGAAAATATGTTAACTTTGTAACACTTGGCTTTCAGTTTCCTTTAATGTACGCATCTCCAGTAGCATAAACATCTCCTCTGCTCATTTTAAAAATTGGTTTAAATCTCTCTCTGAAAATAAATGCATTTTCCCTGAAATATATGTTATTACTTTATATTTAACATTATGCTTCAACCAGCCAGTTTTCTTTTGTCTTTCTGCTAACGTTTCCCTTTCTCTTAAACTTTGCCCTGGTTTTTATCCATTTCTTTTTTCATCATCATTCACTATAAAAAGAAAAAAAAATCCCCTTTTCTGGCCAATAAAGCAAAAGGAGCTGGCTGTTCTGAAGGTTCTCTTTACAACACAAAGTCCTAGTGGCAGCAGACACACTTGTTTCATCAGAGAAGAATTTTGCTGTTGGCATCACCAAGGGCAATGCTGTTTAGGTCAATGAGTTCAGTGAATACAGTTAGGGCACGGGTAGTGCAATGCCAAGCTCTTCTTTATACTTTAATGTATACAGTCTCCAGAAAAACCAATGAACTAGGTGTTTTCACATCCACTGCATAGTGTTTAGACTACAGTTCTTAAAACATCCCTTTTGGCCAATGTCTCTCAAGTGAGTCATGGAGGATTCTGGCCTAGGACTCAGGGCTCCCAAATTGTATTTCAGTGCTGGTTTGTATGACAATGGGGACTTTGGACCACATTAGACAGACATGTGTTCAAATCATGGCTTGACCACTCATCTAGTTTTGTGCCTTTGGGCAAGATTAGTAACTGACCTTCTGCATCTTCATACTTTCCTGAGGAGCTGTTGAATTGGACATGATGTTAATGAAATACACAGACCATATGCTTTAAAAATCATGGTTATTATTATTGTTACTATCGATGTTATTATTATGATAATGTTTTCCATCATTTGAAATTACCCAGGGCTTCTGTTTAGCAATAGGAGTGCAACGTAAGTTGATTGTTTCTCCTAAAAAAGTTCAAATATCTTTAAAGATATTTAGAACTATGATTTCTGGGCATTGAGGTGACTATGAAAAGAGAAAATATAGGAAGGCTCGAACTTATTTGGTATTAGCCTATTTATTGCCTCTACTTGGATATCTAATGAGCATAGGGAACTCAACATCCCCTAAAGTAAATTCCCAGTTTCTGTCCCCTCACACCTGCTCCATCCATGTCCTTCCTTACATGGTTGCTGGTACTTTGCTCCTGCCAGTTGCCCAGACTAAAAGTTTTGGAGTCCTCCTTGATTCCTTTCTCTCTTGCCTCACATAAATTCCATCAGCAAATCCTATTGGTTCTACCTTCTCACCTGGATTATTTTACAACCTCCCAACAAGTTTCTCTATTCTTGGGAAAGGCCTTGGGAGACCAAAGATATCCTTTTAAAAACGTAATTTAAATCATGGCTTACATTTCCTCAAAAATGTACAATGATTCCCATTTTATCCAGAGCAAGAGCGTAATCTGCTAAAACCTACCAGGCCTATGTGGTCTGGCTCCCTGTCCCCTTTCTGTACTTTTCTATTGTCCCACTTCATTTCTCTGTACCCGCCATGCTGGCCAATCTCGCTCTTCTCCATCTCTAACTTAGGTCTTTGATCTCGTTGTTCAGTCTGCCTTAATAGACGTACACAAAATAGCTTTATTGAGATATATAATTCACATACCATACAAGTCACCCATCTAAAGTATATAATTCAATGATGTGTAGTATAGTCACAAAGTTTTGCAACCATCACAATGAAAGAAATCTGATAGGTATTCTTTCCCACTCCCAGCCCTCAGGACTCTGAATCTACTTTTTATTTTTATGGATTTCCCCATTGTAGACATTTCGTATAAGTAGAATCATGCAACATGTGGTCTTCTATGACTGGTTTCTTTCACTTAGCATACTGTTTTCAAGGTTCATCCATGCTGCAGCATATGTTGGTACTTCTTTTCATTACTAAATAATATGCCACTGTACTGATATACCTACCACCTTTTATTCACCTAGTCATCGACTAACGAACATTTAGGTTGTTTCCACTTATTGGCTGTTATGTGTGATGCTGATAGGAACATCCATGAACACATGTTTGTGTAGACACATGTTTCCATTTCTCTAAGAGTGAAATCGATGTGGCATATGACATCTATGTTTCACTTCTCAGGGACTGCCAGACTGCTTTCCAAAGCATCTGCATCATTTTATATTTCCACCCGCAGTGAGTGTTCCAATTCCTTCCCATTCTTGCCAACACGTATTATCTTTCTGATAATAGCCTAGTAGGTGTGAAGGAGAATCTCACATGGTTTTGATTTGCATTTCCCTGATGGCTAATAATGTTAAACATCTTTTCACGTGCACTTAGTTTACTGCTGGCTCATTGGAATCTTTGTTCTAATTTCACCTTCTCTACGAGGTCTGTCATGAACATCTTATTTAAAACTTAGCCCCAACCCCTGCATTTTCAAACCCCTTTTTCAAACCACTTGCCATCATTTTGAATACTGGATGATTTATCTATTATATTTATGTTTATTGTATAACTTCCTCTCTTTACTCTGGTCCAAATGTGAATAATTAATGAGAGTAAGGATCTTTGCTTTGATTATTGATTATATCCCAAGTACCTAGAAAAATATATTAAAAAATGGAAGGCACTCTATAAATATTTATAAAATAAATGAATGAATGGAGAGAAAATC
This sequence comes from Rhinolophus ferrumequinum, assembly GCF_004115265.2. NCBI lineage: Eukaryota > Metazoa > Chordata > Mammalia > Chiroptera > Rhinolophidae > Rhinolophus > Rhinolophus ferrumequinum. The sequence goes on from NC_046291.1 coordinate 8,865,659, forward strand.
AGGCCTAGAAGAAAAAAGCAACAATTATGGTCAGCTGGAAATTGTCCAAGTGGAGACTGGGTGGAATAACCATTGCTTTTGCTTCATGTTTGTAAGTAACACACTGGAACATTTGCCGTTCTTTGGGCTGGGCAACTTTTTAAATTGATGTGTTGGGACGTTTTTTTCCTGTGGGCACCGCTAGGAGCTCCATTCCCCTCCTCCTCCTCCGATACTAATCGGAGCTGTCTCCGGTGGGCACCGTAGTTAGAGGCCTCCCCGTCAAAACAAGGTTGAGCGATCACAGCTGCTAGGGACGGACCTCCCCGGCACCCCGGCCAGATATCCACCCCCAACCCAGAGGCCTAACCCTATAAAACAAAGCACCCAACCCCAGTAAGTGCTCAGTTCTTTGGGAACAATCCCTCTGAGCCCGCCGGCGTAATAAAGCTGTGTTCTCCCTGATCTCTGCGTGCCGCTTGAGTCTCTCAGTCCTCGCCACTTTTTCCGCAACAGATGTTTAGGGACTACTTTCCTAAAGGTATTTAAGGACACATCTAGAACACATGTGTCCTGAGAATAATTTTAAAAGAGTCCCTGGAAATATCTTTTTTGCACCTTTGACTCTTTTGCACCTTTGACTTGGTGAAAAGATGGCTTGCAAGTGACAAGCATTTTTCATGTCCATTGAAAACATGCCAGGGATGACAACCTGGAATCGTCATTTTATCTTTGAGGTGAGGAATTGTATTCATATCATTAACACATTCAATCAAGATTATTTTTTTAGTAAGAACAAAAATGGAGATGGAGTTGAAGAAGGAGGGCAGCGCTCATAAACCAGCTATGAATACCAGGACTTGCAATAAGATGCTGTCCACCAGCCAGTATTTATATCTATGTGGTCTTTCAGATGTAGTACCGCACGGGCTCAGGTCATGTGGCCCAGATAGCAGCTGTGGATACAGCCATATAGCTGTGGATATGAGCACATCCTTCCATGCCTTTTGCTTTTCCATATCAACTTTCTGCAATGATCACTGGTGTTCATGCATTCTAAAAATAGTGATGAGTACCTTGTGGAAGTAATAACCATCTTCTTAATAAAATTCTTGATGATTGTTTGATGCTGTTAGGAACAAAACATTTCCTTCCTTTATAAGACAGAACAGATTACTTATAATTAGTTTATTGGTAAGAATGCTTTTGATCTACTATACACATTTATGAGGATAATAGCTTTTTTGGCTACTATGTATTTTTAAAACATCTTTGGCACAGTCATGCTCATGTGGAACTTGAACTTGTGAACTCATTAACTTCTCTATCTAACAAACTTTCCTAGGTTTATTTGTAAGCATTTCAGTTTTGGCATCAAAATAAAACAAAAGTCCAATTGTAATCTCAGAGACGTGATGCTCTATGGGAAAAACCACCAGCATTATGGCAATAAGGGCTTTGGAATTCTTATTACTGAAATAAGTATCCACAAACAGGATACAATTTCAGATTTCAATGGCCAAATTCTCATTCACTGGTGGCTGTTCTCTAATTACCATCATCATCATCATCAACTTTTCAGTGTAAAGGATGGAGTGAGAGCTAGACTGCAGGATAACTAGTGATGAAATAGCTACTGACGGAAAGTTCTTACCAAGTGGGCATAAGAGTGAATCCAATGAGTTGGAAGTCAGACATCATGAATCAGCATTATTAAGCACAAAACTCAAGGACTGAAAGACTGGTCAAGCTTTCTTCCTCAGACTCAATGTGAGTCTAACCAACCTCGGTAGTGTAACCTAGCTTTTGTCCTTTGTGTTCAGTAGAAAAAGCAAGTTGGGAACTGAATAAACAATTGAGTAATTAAGTAAGCACTACAGTAACAAAAGGCACTTATAGGCAAACTTCTCCAATCTTGGGAATTCCTTGCCTCTCCACTGCACTTACTTGCCATCTGGTTAGCTTTCTTAAATCTTTTAAGAGAACCATTTAAAAGACACTTTAAGCAACATTTGCCTCAAATATCTGTGTATTCACATACTTTATGATTTGGGCATTGCCATGATTGGGGATCATTCCCAGTACTTCCCCAAGCCCCACTACTGCAACATCTTGACCAGACCCAGACTGATAAATCCATTTTATTTTCCTTTTTCCCAAGGACTTCCTACTGATCTTTCTTGGTTCTTGAAGTGTAACATGCTTTTCGAATGGAGGATAAACCAATCTTTTTCTATTATTATACCAATAGCAGGAGAGTAAATGTGGATTTGACCTACTCGAGTTCAATTTATATTTCCTTATCTCTTACTAAAGGCAAAATCTGCCCTGTCCTGTGGAAAATGGGTGTTAAACAATATTCTGTGTTATTTTATCTTGTTCTCTAAGGATGGAATATTGTGGCAAGCTATAGGGAACGTGAGTCTCCAAAATCCTAAGCTCCATTTTAGTTTTTACAGTAGCTTTCCTTCCCTTCGTAAGGTTATGATATGGGAGAGCCCCCTCACAATAGAAATTTTCAGTCTTCTTTCCCTAGTTTCTTAGCTCCTTAGCCCCTGGCTTTGATTCCTCTTCTAATCAGGTTCTGAATCCTAAAGATCGCTCCCAGCCTGAATCACAGAATGGCTCTCACCCCTGCTTCAGATAACTACTTAAAAGCCTGTGACTTCCCCACACCCCCCAAGCCATTCCAGACCCTCCAGGCCAGTATAATTGTTGATTGTAATCATTGAAGCCTAATGTTCTTTCCAACCCCTTCTGGGCCCGGCTCCTGGAAAATTGATGCCACCTGAATGACTGGTTGAATGGCCACAGTCTCTACAGAGCTAACAGATTTATTAATTAAAATCTATTTTTCCTCATTTAGGGGCTTTGGGGGTATACAGAGCATACCCCAGCAAGATTGCCAGTCGCAACCAAAGAAGCCAACACGGTCTTCCAGGCAGATCTCGAAACCCCCTTCTTCTCATCTAAGATCAAATAGGGCGAGAGTTCTGTGAATCCCCCAATAGGTAGGGACAGCTCTACGCCCCTGCCCAGCAGGAAGCAGATACAGAAGAAAAGACCTCCTGTCCCTCAACTTTCCATAGACATTTTATGGGGACCACGTCTCTCAAGGGGAAAACAAAGCAGGAAATTAGAGACAGGTATCAGGTCTCTGCCTTACTGCCCAAAACCTCCTCACTCTGACCAAAACTTCCCCTTTTCATTGTAATTATCTACCCCTATGAGGAAACAAATGGGTACGAACGAAATACCCAACTAGATTAAACCAGTCACTCACACCTGCGCTGTAAAGGCTACAACAGCATTCATTTCACCTGGGCCTCATTATACTATCATTATAATATCATACATATGCACAGAAATTCTGGGCTGAATTCTGGGGGAAATAACAGACTGAATTCTGGGGGAAAAAACGTGAGGTAGTTTAAAAAGATGATGTAATAGCCTCTTGTCGATCCGATCACAGGTGTCAATCAAGTGGTCCCACACACAGAAAGGAACAACCCATTCTAGAGAAAAAAGGATAAAAACTCCAAATCCTTGCCAGTCAGGCAAGGATTGTTTTTTTGAGCCCGGGCCCTTGGCCCTTTGGGCCTCTGGACCTTTGACATTTTTTAACTCTTTTTGAGCCTCCTGAGCCATCCCTTTGCTTGGGGCCCACTCCAAACCCTTTGGAATGTACTTTTTCTCCCAATAATTACATCCTGGGTCCTTGAGCCATTCTCTACTGTTCGGTCTGCTCCTATTTCTTTGAAGTGGACTATCTCTTCTAACAAACTGCTTTTTCACCACTTACCTTGGTATCTCATTCAATTTTTTGCTCGCGGCACCAAGAACCTGGACTTCTGCCGAGGAGGGCCCACTCTCCGGTAAGAGTTTATAGCATTTAAAGTTACTTTTCTCATATTTTCTTCTTGTTCAGTAAGTAGTTTAGTTCAATGGTATGTAACATATTTCCAAAGATGGTCGAATAATATCTCCATCTGACCTCATGTTTGGTAATATGAACGTTCTACTTTCACATTAATGGGTGAAATCAGATTCCTCTTTCTTTCAAACTGAGCTGGACTCAAAGACTCACTTTGCATTCTATCAACAGAAAAACATCAACAAAATGTACCATATCTAAGATTTCAGGGGACAATAGGAAATGGTGGAAGTAAGACTGCATGACTCCTAAGGCTAGGTCAGAAATGTCTTAGAACTTCCATCTGGATCTCTTGCAAAGTTTCCTTTCCTGATACTTCTTCTTAAAAGCTAGCTTCTATGTTGCAAGAAGCCCCAGCTACATGCACACAACATGCATGGATGCTCCAATAGACTATCCCAACTGAACACAGCCTTCGGGTCACCCCAGTATAGGTATCAGACATCGAATTAAAGAAGCCTCCAAGTGATCCCTGTGACCCGCCATCTGAGTCACTTCTAGCCCGCTGAATATTCTCAGCTAAGACCCAGGCATCGTAAGAGGTGAAGTGCCATCTCTGCTGTGCCCTTCCTAAATTCCAAACCCACAAAATCCATGAGTATCAAATAGTTGCTGCTTTATGCCACAATGTTTTACGAGTGGTTTTAATGCAGCAATAGATAATTATAACAGCATTTGGTACCAGGAGCAGGGTGTTCCCGTAACAAAAGCTTAAAACATGTGTCACTGTCTTAGGGATTAGAAAGTGAAAGGATTTTCAGGCTTCTGTTAGGAAGAGTTGAAAGAACTATTCATGAAGGCTGCAAAATAAGTTAAAATTTATTATGAGAAGTTAGGAAAAAGTTTGACAACCAAGCAAGTTATGTGTGGTGACATAGAAAATAGAAGAAAATGCCTAATGAATCAGTGAATTTCCTAATGAAACTTCTAAGCAGAATATTCAAAGTGCCAACTTCTCTTAGACATGTATCATAAGATGTAGAGAAAGAGAGAGATCGGGTTAAAAAAAAAAGTTTCATTTTCAAGCAAAATTTCGTAGCAATATAGTGAAACCAAAACTTTTTAATTGATTCTCATTCCCATCCTTTCTAGAAGGCAAAAGATTCTCAAAGTAAGAAAAGACCTCAGAGCAATGATCTAATCTGGGGCACTGCCAGAAAACATAGTCTCAGGGTAAAACTAGGGACAATGGTGTGACTGTAAAACCCTTCCCAATCTGTGAAAAAGATTTAAGATGGTGCTTCAGGGTTTTTGTTTGCTTGTTTGTTTCAGATGGGCAAAAGCCTTTTAAGCATCTAAAGAATATACCTTACAGACCATCTCTGCTAAAAAATAGGGTTTTCAGTGAGCCCTAGATAGAGAAAGGTTATTTCAAAGAGATTTGTGGATGTTAATTTTTTTTAATGGAGTGAACAACAAAACAATTATTCATAAAAACACTATAAAGTCTTAAAGAAATTATACTGGCAGAAATACCAACAATTTAGGGTAAAAGAGACAGAGACAGTACAAAACGAAAGAGGTATTTGACACCTGTTCTTTCACAGTCAAGAAATAGGATGAGAAAACTACTCTGATCAAATAAAAGCTATTTTTCAATACAAAGGCAGGAAGACCTAGGACCTACAGCCGAGACCCCAGAGGGCAGAGTCAAGAGACACAGGAATAGACACAGAACAATGTGTGTTTGTGTTGGGGGAAGTTTTCATCTAATAGACCTTGCGGGCTCCCTCTTAAGTAGTTTTGAAGGACCAGGGACTATGGAAGGAAGATATTGATTGGCTTACAGGATTCACCACATTTCAGGGTCTGGATCTTATTCCTTTCCAGAGGCTCACAGACACGACTTCGTGGGCTCACTGAGCGTAGTTTCATTATCCATGGGGCAGACTTGCATTAGCCTAGCCCATTCTATGACTCATCAAATCAGAATTCCGATTCATCAATTTATAATGAGAAGACACTGTCCCTGGAAATTGAATACTCAAAAACTGTACTGATCAGAAATTTCTCTCTCTGTTGGCAAAGTCTTTTTCACTGTAATGTAAGTTGAAACCATGAAAAAAAGTGTGTGGCTGGATGGAATTAATTAGATGGGCTGAATGTACAGTGGCCTCAGGCTTGACTTCATCTTATAATCTCATAAGAAGGGTGGTGTTGCACTGTCTGTTGGACGAAAGTCCCTTGTCATCATCTCAATATCGTCAATACCTGCCAAAAGGGCTAGGACGTGGGAAACACAAGATTAAACCTTCCTTCCCTCGGTGCTATGTTTGAGTGGAAGCTGACGGTTTTGCCCTTCAACTTGCATTTACTCTGCTTCCCCTACCAAAGAAAACATTGCTCTTCTGGACATGTCAATAAAGTCAATCAAGCTACGCTGAACTCTTTCATGTATGGGGGACCATCTTTATTCTCCAAGTGTGTACTTGCACTTCTATTTTTCTTTACAGTTTGTATTTCTTAATACTCCAAAAGCCTTTATTCTCCACCTGTCCCTAGAGTTATACCACACTAAGGAATGATCCATTTATCTATGATTCATTGTGTCTATGGAGTTTTCTACACTTTTAAAATATTAATTCAGATGCGATGCCATGACCCACTGCAACTTTTCTCAGTAGCCTGACATTCTGTAATTTTTCCGACAAGCCCAAGCACCTAAATTACTCCTTATTTCTTAATTAATCAAGTCAGTGATTGGCCCACTTATGATAATTGCATGTCTTATTCTTTGAAATTGCCAGATTTCATTGGGATTTTGTCACATAGACAGTGAAATTTTATCTTTTCCAAACCCCTTTGTTTCCAAGCATTAAAAAATCTCTTGCAAATAGATATTTAAAATGAGGAGTTTATTGTTGCTTTTGCAACTGAAGACTTGATCTTGGCCTTCAGATTCTGTCATTGCAGTGTTGGATGTTGTTTCTGTGTTCTTTTTTTTTATTTCATTGATCTTATTCACTGATATCTACAGATGACATCATTCATGTAGCCTTAGAAGATGGTTCTTAGTCCCAAGTTACATTATCTTTGTGGCCTCCCTCGCATTTAAGAAGAAGACGAAGTTTTCTCTACCAGTTTGCATACATAATCAAAGTTTTGTAAGTTAGTCTTACTCTTGAGCTATCTTTTTTTTTTTTTTCTTTTTGACTAGTAGAATGGAACAGTTCTCTAACAGTACAGGCCACTCATAGAGTAATAGAAAATATGACGGCCACACCAGGACCCATGTAATGAGAAGGAGTAGTTTCTCAAGGGCAGACTGGGGGACTTTTATCAGAGAATGGAGAATGATACTCTGGGAATGATATTGACAGATAGCCACACATTTATATAAATATGCTTTGCCCTAATTTGATTGCAAAGTCACTTAAGATTTCAGCTTGACTCTACGTGAGTGTGATACATATAAAATAATTGTGAAATTATCTGAAAACATAATATGTGACCAACATAATGCTCTGTTACAGGGATTGGCAAACTCTAGACCAAGGGCCAAACCTGGTCCTTGGACGGTTTTTGTAAGTAAGGTTGTATTGGAAAACAGCCACAGCCACTCCCTTACTGTCTTTGGCTGCTTTCACTCTACAATAAGAGAACTGAGTAGTTGTGATAGAGACCATTTGGCCTGCAAAGCTGAAAATATTTACTATATGGTCCTTGACAGAAAAACTTTGCTGACTGCTCTTCTATTAGAAAGAAGATTTTCTTGTTCGTTTGAGTCTCTAAACAGTCTCTAAGAAGAGGCTGATGATCAGTCTGATTGATGGATACAGTAGAGGTAATCGGTATGGGAATATACTTGGCAGCTAAACAGTCTTTAGATTTGTCTGGATTGAACCGAGATTAATTGATTAGGGTGGATATTTGTCTATTTTTCCTCTTCCATCTCAGACGCTAACTCTGTTCTGAGGCATTTCCACAGAAGGAACTAATGGGTCAAGAGTAGGGATTTTCTGAATGTTGTTGTGCTCAGGGGATGTAGAGGTACTTCAGTGGGGTTTCAGATGATAGCTCCAATAAAATTATCTGGGGATGAATCAAAACTGAAATTGAGTCTAGAACTTACAAATTCATTCATTTCCACTTCACCAGTTAACTTCAGCTTGGGCAGCCATAACAAAATATTGTAGACTGAGTAGCTTAAATAACAAACATTTATTTATTATGGTTCTGGAAGCTAGAAGTCCAAGATCAGGTGTCAAAAGACATGTTTGCTTCTGAGGCCTCTTTCCTTGGCTTGTAAGCAGCTGTTATCATGCTTCGGGGGGGGGGGGGGCTAGAGAGAGAGAGAGAGAGAGAGAGAGAGAGAGAGTCTCTTCTTAGAAGGGCACTAATCTCATCATGAGGACCTCACACTCATGACCGCATCTAACCCTTATTACCCACCAAAGGCCCTATCTCCAAATACCATCACCATGAGCCTTAAGCCTTCAATATAGGGATTTTGTATGTGTGTGTGGGGGGAGGGAGACCCAGAAAAAGCAGGTCATGATATTTCCAGTGTCAAAATTTATATGTGTACGTATGTGACTGATAGTGACCCCTGGTCAGAAAAATGGAGAAGAAATTATTTTACTAATTCAATAAATACTTATTGACACATTATTAGATGTTTTAGTTTTTATCCTTCACTAATATACATTTATTGACATTGATGGTCCACAGTAAAACTCATAATTTTCCAACCCAACTTATTTCACTCTTAGAATTATATATATTCATTGTGTAATAAAACCCAGAAACTTAGAAGGCATCTTAATACCTCCTTCTTTCTCACTTCTGCCAAGTCTTGTCAATTTTACATCCAAAATATATTTCAAATCCATCCACTAATTTATTATTAGTCAAGGAAACCAGGAATCTAAGCATGTCTATTAAAATGAATCTAAAAAAAAATTACTGTCAAAGTGGCTGAGCATTGTTTGTAATTTTATACTTAAATAAACTGGAAAACACGCCAAGCGTCCTCTTTAAATTTTTGCAAAAAAAGGTACAGAAAAGAACTTACATTCCAACTGACATATTAAGAACTAACGTTTGTATGGTACTATACCGTTGACAAAGATGTGCCCTTATGGCAAGTCACATCACATTTCTTACATTTCAAGGAGTAAATATTATCACTGGTGAGGGAAGGGAAAATAGAGGGACCATGAACTGCGTTGCTTTGCCCAAGGTCCCTAGCTCTTGACCGAAAGCATCAAACCTTGAACACAGGTCTCTGGACTCCATATGCAGAATGTTTTCAACATGCTGAGTTTCACACCGTCTGTTGTAATAGCCAGTATTGAACCTATACATGTGATTGGGGCACCAGCAAAGCAGGCGTTCTCCACATATTAGAAAAAGACTTGGAAATAGATACATATTTTTAAAGTTTTCAGTTTTGTATTTTGTTAAACTTCCTATACTTGTTTGACAGTTTTATCTGTTTTCATTTTGATTGATGTGTGTGGGGGTGGCACTGTGAAAATTTTCAGTTTTTAGACTCTCTAAAGATCCAGAGGTCTAAACATCTGACCTTGCGTGTACCAACACACGGACTTGGCAGAAGTAAATTCTTGGGACATACATATATCAATGATAACTGTTAACACTTGTTCTCTTGGACTTGAAGATATCCCTGAAAGATGGGACCACACATGGAACAAAAATAATGATTTTGTCTTTATCTCCACCATTTCTTGGCTTTGGTGCTGCTGAGGGCAGTGGGAGGGTGAGTATGAAGCATTGATGCTAATGACATTTGACTCACATGGCCCTGCACCCCTACATGGAGACAAGTCAATTCCCCTAAACTATCTCATTCTGGCAAGCAGACGCCATAGATAATAACTCAGAGTTCTTTTTCATTGGAGCCAATTCTGAACTGGTGGTCTGGAGAGGAATTCTGTATTGAATTACCAACTAGTTCCAATAGAATCATTTCCAACAGTAATTAGGGCTGATGGAATGCCCATTCCTTAAAAAACAGTACCAAATTCCAGATTTTTCCAAGAAGAAAAATTAGAGCCCAGCTCCTTTGCTTGCATTCCTGTTTTTCAGAATGTGGAAAGATCTGTTTGCAAGAAAGTAAAGCATGCTCTTATGTGCCTGAAGGATGCCTCTACATTTTCTTCCTTTCTGCTACCCTGCGCCACCCACGTATTCAGGCACATAATGGGAGAACTGAGACATCGGAGAGGTTGACAACTCTTGATAGGAGGGTATCTCTAGCTCGATATATAATGTGGCATCTTGGCTTTGTGGTTCACTGGTAGCTACATATAGAAAAGTTTTGTGAATCTGAATCATACTCTTTTGAAGAGAGAGTTATCTCAACTGATAGAGTGAAAAGACAATGTTATCTGCTGGACTAAGATACTTGGCACTATTCTCATCAAAGGGAGAGAGAACATTCTTTTTAGGACAAAAATGACATAATGGCAGTTATTTGCAATTAGAGGATCCATTCTTAATTGCTAGCGTATGGCTGGGAAACGTTCTGAGTCGTTGGACTGACTTGATAATGGCTTAATAACACTTGATGGGAGCCTAGAAAATTCTATCAAAAGAAGAGGTTATGGATCATATATTTTTTAATTGACCGGAATCCTTTCTTCTTGGGTTTATAATTTTTTACTTTTCATAGCTCTAAGATGCCTAACGGTAGCCACTGGATATACCTTGGAGCAACAAGGACCAGATGGGGTCTGGTAAAGCAAGCTGAAAACACATGTGTTTGAGAAGCTGATACTAACATTATAAGCCATTTCTGTTGGCTTGAAAAGAGAGAACCACACTTATGTCTTTGAGCCAATTCTCGCATTAAGTAATTTCTTGAAGAAACTGGATCCTTGCTATTTTTCTCTTTCTACCAGATAAGTTCCAAATGAACATCTTGTCCCAGAGCCTTAAACATCAGAAATGCTTTTATCATACAGCTTATTTAAATAAGTCTCCCTAAGATTCAGATATTCTCATTCCAGGAGTAAAAGAACTACCTGAGTTAACAGTTTCTATCACCTAACATTGGCACATTTCTCTTTTTGGTTCTGTTGGCCCTGTTTAAGGGAGGAGTGCTGAGGATTCTGCAATGATTATATTCAAGGCAGAAATGCCGCTTTAAGAAGAACCAATAATGAGTGTTTATAAGCTATGCTTATTTGCAAATGCCTTCACAAGCATTATATCATGTGAGAAGGAATGAAAACTGGAAATCTTGCTAGATTATACAAATTGAAATTTCATCCATAACACTTCTGACCCCAAGGTCCATCTGTAGACTGAGTCTCACTTTATACGACACTGGAAGGTGATACATCCTGACTTGTGTTGAAATGGAGAGGGACAGCTGATGCATCTAAACCGCTAAAGATTAATAAAGAACAAAGAAGGAGGCAATTTGACAGCACGGGCTTCAGTGTTCCCTACTTGGGCTTGATTCCAACCTGGATCTCTTCACAGCGGTGAGACTTCGACAGTTTGCGTAACTTCTCTGGTTCTCACTTTCCTCAGAGAATAGAGTAGGGTTACTGGGGGCTCAACAGTGCTGGTGTTAGAACCCACTATCCTGTCTCCAAAGCCCGGCTCTGCCACTTACTGTGGCTAACTGTGTCACCTTGTACAAATTGTTTCATTGAGATTTCCTAGCCCTCAGTTTCCTCATCTCTAACATGGGGATAAAAATAATGCTTATCTCATAGGGCCTCTGCGAGGATTGTGTTCATTAATCCAATACTATTTATAAATGTTTGAGACAGTACTTGACGCTTGGTAATTGAGTTATGCGTGGAAGCTGTTGCAGTTAACCTACTAGCGTCTGGCTTATCAAGAGAGAGAACAAAATGACAGTCTGTTTATATCTGCAAAACCCTTCTTCTTTTAACTGACCATAACATATAAGGCTTTAGGCTCCCTGGAAGTCAGATTTTATAAAACCATTGTTTCCATGAGCTGGTCTAGGAGGTTGGATATGAGTAACAGTTTTGAATGGCAATTGACCTGAGGATTCCACACACCATTATCTTATGAAAACTCTGTTTCTGGAAAGGGGAAGTGCCAAGCCCCATAAACAGCTGAATGGTGATCCTAACCGTGGAATACACTAATTGGGCCATTCATTAATAATACAGTGGTAATTGACATTAATTGAGTAAAGATGCTATTGACTCTGTCTGTGATGAATTGCTTTCCCTGTCACTTAATCTTCACAACCTTGGGGCTGGCACCCCTCTTTTTTGGGGGATGAAGGCCACATTCCTTAACCCAGTCCATGCAGCCAGCCTGCCTGACTTCTGCAGGCTTTAATGAAATAACTCTTTCCTCTTCCACAGCACTCTTTTTATTCCATCATTCGTTCATTTATCCATTAGCCTTTCACTCATTCACTCTGCACATATTTCCCAGGCACACAGGTGGTGCTCCAGCAGCGAATGCAAAAAGTCCATGGCCCTTTGGAGCTTCTTTTCTAGTGGAGGAAACAGGAAACCAACATAAATGTATCATGTTATCGAGCAAAGTAATTCAGAATATGGGAAACAGAGTGTGGTGCTATTTCCCACAGGGTGGGGACGATTTGGATAGGATTAAAGAAAATACGGAAGTGAAGCATGAGGCTCTCTGGGTGATGGACATTTCATGCTGTAGGGAAAAAAGGCACAAGACCCCTGAGATGGAGTGCTTGGCATGGTCAGGAGTGTGTGATTGACAGGGGAGGTATATTGGTATAACCTCCACTTTGCAGTCTAGGAAACTGAGAATTCGAGAGGCTATCCATGTCGGCCAAGGTCACATGGCTAGAAAATGGCAGAGCTGCACACCTTTGGGGTGTGTGCTCACAACATCTGTGCTGCGGTGCTGCGCAGTCTTGTTCTCTTCTTTGATCTTTAGGGCTCTCCATGCAGCACAGGCAGGGCAGTCCTTTCGTGCTCCCTCAGTTCTTCACCCCAATTAACAAACTGCTCTAATTTGCTTCAGTGCCTTTTAACCTCTTCTTTTATGTTGCTTTATATGGTGTCTTCTCTATTTTCTTCCTCATTTTTATGGTTTAAACAACAAGCCTTTTCTAATCGATTTGTTGCTGGGGATGGACATTATGTGTTGATGCATTGCTGTGGATTTATTTTTTTCTTCCTTTTTTTCCCAGTGCACAGGTGACTTGTTCACTAAATAAATAGTTCTGCCCTCCACTAGCTCACTTGGTGGGGACAGTGTTCATGGGATAATGCAGGGCTGATTCTCATGTCTCTTCCACGGATAAATATAAAATGTACTGATTTTTTGTGTTATGATATATAGTACAAACGTGGTTCTTTTTCCCTCCTACAGTTATTTAAGCTGATCTACCCATATCTGCTGTCATGCTAAAAATGTCACATGAAATCAACCCAATCCATACACTGGAATATACATTTTCCAGACAATTGCAGCCCTTACTTTGGCTAGATAAGGAAGTCAAGTTGGGGTTTTCTCATTTTGTAGTACCACTGATAGAAAGGGCATAAGCTTCATGAGTTTCTACCTTAGCTATGAGAATATAAACCTAATAGTAAAAGGGCAACAGAGAAGACCATTTGAAAAGGGGAGAGATTTATTAAAATAAGAATATGGTTACTTCATTTGAAACATTTAAAATAGAGAAAATAGTCATGCAAATGATTAGAACACAAAGTGGCATATTGATAACCTTTTGATGTCAGGGACTGAGGTTTTCTTTCAATTGCCTTGTAAATGGCTCCCTAATGAGCCAGGTAAGCAAATCAATAAACATATCCACTACTTATTTCTTCTGTAATTCCTGAAAGAGTTGTTGAAGCTACAAAAGTATGATTCGTTTTGACTGAAATGTGGACATTACGAATATGACAGAACAGATTAAATCTACTATGTTGAGGTACATCAGCTCTACTAGAGCAAGATCGTCATTACAATAACCTTTCTCTTGTCAACAGTCTTGTTGCATTTATTCTGCACCATCTGGCATGCGCCATGTGTCCAAATGCTCTACTACACTGAGAAGCTCTGCTATTTTCCGATATCACGAAATATCACCCCCAAATCCCAGCAGATCTGTGGTTTGTAAAATTCTTTGCAAAGGCTGCAAATGGTTCATATTTAAAAAAACAGTTCTTTTTGTGAGATTCTTCTGAAAACCCCAAGATCGCTGCCAAAAAAAAGTCATTTGAGACTTAGCAGACACACACACACATTGAGTAAAGCATTTCGATCTCGTTTTAAGAGTATTTACACATTCCAGAGGTAATTAAAAGATAAATGAGTGTAAAGTCTTTAGTAATATATATTGATTTTTTTGTGAACAGATCCTTAAAGTAATGGAGAAAATGATGGCTTATTTTCTTACAGAGCATTTACAGCCATGCTGATGCAGGAAGGCAGAAATGATGTGTTTGCTATTTCGCTGACTTGACTAGATCTAATTAGGTATTGATTCTGAAGTCTGTGTAAATTAGAGAGTGAGAGAACCTGAAGGAAGTTAAGGGGTGAGGGCTCACACTGTCTTCGGCTCCCCCACAATGAATTTTTGAGTTATAGTAAGAAATTAGTGACTAGCCATTTCTTAAAGAAATTGGGCAGCAGGTCTATAGCAGTGTCAATTAGTACAATATAAAAGTTCACTTACTTGTCAGCTTAAATTCATAAGCCATCTGAAGAATGACATATTTCAACACACTGCCAATTACTGGCTTCTAGATGTAGCCACTAAATCAAATCCAGACTACCATGGTTCTAAAGGAGAACATTTTGAATAGACTTATTTAGAATTAGAGTATTGATTATTTATATATTAAACATTTGAAAGCAATTTGTTTTCCTAGAGATTTTAAAATATCATCCCCATGTATGATTTGCTTCTTAAAGTTACTTAGTAAAATACTTCCTGATCTATAAGGCATAAGATACACCAGGCTAAGCACGGTCTATTAATTGAATTTTCTAATTATTTGTATGTCTAATAAAGCAGGTTTTACTATATTGAAAATGACTTTAAGCCATTACTTTACTTTCCCTAAGACTATGTAATTGCTCTACTTTGTAGCTGAAGAAGATATCATTCTCACAGTAAAAATGGAAGGAAAAAAAAATTAAGAGAAAAAATATATAGCCAACATTCTCCAATCTGTTTGTGTGGCTTCCAACAATGTCATTTAAAACAACTTACATAAAGCTATGGTACAGACTGGGATGAAAGAATGTGACAACATTTTCCTAGCTCTGCTCTAAATCTGCATCTTACTTGACGAAGGAATAAAACCCAAAGGAGGCTCAAATTTTACTCCAAAAATATGCTGCTTCTTTACATATGCATTTTTGAAGAATGTCTTGTTCCATAAAGAAAACCCAACATTGGAGTGATACTTCCTGTACATTAAGCTATATTTTAAATGGCACCATGGAGTCTTCATTAGGGAGTGAACTTCAGATGCTGAGCTTTAGATTTCCTGGAAATAAAGTAGGAAAAGGAAAGTCTTTGCAGTGTCTATTGAACAGAGCAATTCTGAAGGAAACGAGATGGTCTGCGGACGTGTTTTCAATTTCCTGGAGGAAAAGAATGTTTATCTGAAATTGATTTTATGGATGCTTTTTGAAAGCTAGGAGATCCAGTCAATTCTATTGACCTGTAAAATTGGCATTGGGCCTATGCACACTTACCTGGACCATCCTTCTTTTTAGACTTTCTGCCACACTAGGCTAAGCAGACATGCACATCAGCCTACAAAAAAACTCACCCATAGACCATTTGGAATCAAATAAAAAGGAAATAGTAGAACCAATGCCTTAAAGTTTTCTACTAGATTTCCACTAAGTCCATCCAATTTGTCTTAAGACAATAGCATCAAAAAGTATATTAAAATTTGATGATCTAGAATTGTAATACATTCCGCTTGCCAAAAAAAAAAAAAAATCTAGCATGTGAAACATAAGTTGGGGAAAATTCTAGTTTCTGCTGTATAGTAACCTAGTTAACAGAAACTTATCTCTCACTACACAATATGGAAATATTGGGTAAATTATAACAAAAAATATGAGCAAATCTCATCTCAAGGAAAAATGGATAGCCCAGTGTGCCACAGATGAAGAGGGAAGGCAAAGCCAGGATGGTAGAAAGGAAGTATAGTCTGATGGTTAGGGACACAGACTTTGGGCTAGAAAACCTGGATCCAAATCCTGACTGCCATTTGCTGGCTCACTCCAATATTAACAACAAAAATAACAAACCAAACTTTAAAATGACTTATTGGTCAAATTATATATCATAATGGAAGTTGGAAAATATTTAGGAATGAATATAAATGTAAACACCACATATCAAATCAAATGGGATACAGCCAAAGTGCTATGCAGGCAGAAATTTATAGTCTCTAATGTATGTTTTAGAAAAGAAAATTAAAAGTAGTGATCTAAGAATCCGAGTCAAAAATAACAGAACAAAAGTATGGGACATGAAAAAACTAATTAAGATAAGAACAAAAATTAACAAAGTAGAAACAAGGAAACAATAGAGAGGATCAACAAAGCTCAAAGAGGGTGCATTAAAAATATGGATAAAATATACAAATGTCTGACAAGATTGATCTAGGAATAAAAGGAAAGAAGAATATTAGTAATATAAAGAGCACTATAAGAGGTAATGTAGAAATATTTTAATATTATGAGTGTATACTAAAGAATTCTATGCTAACACATTTGGAATTTAGAAGAAATCAATAATTTTCTAAAAATATATATTTAAACATATGTGATTTAGGAGAACATAGAAAATCTATAGTCTTGTAACCCTTTAAAAAACCAAATTAGTAGTCAAAACAGCACCTGCTTTTCCTCCTGCAAAATGCACACACACAAACACATACACAAATTACAGTAACAAATAAAAGTAACACAAGCCCCTGACAGTAAAACCAAGTTATAGCAGGTAGTCAAGGAATAAACAATTCAAGTTTGATAGAAAAAATAAAGCAAGTGGGAGATTTTTTGATCTCACTTTATTATGCTATTATGACTTTGAACATTGGCAGTTTAAAAAGAAATTATAAGGCAGTCTCACTCCTGAATGTAGACGCAGATGTCTAAGTAAAATCTGACCAGTCTGAATCCTGGATGATACAAAGAAAATAACATACCAGCATCAGGTAAGGTTTGTGCTTGGATGCAAGAATGGTTTAACATTAGGAAACCTACAAGGGTAATTCACCACATGTTAGGATACCTTTGGCTTCAAAGTAAGAGAGAAGCCAATAAAAAAGTAGCATGCAAAACAGGAGGCCTTGGGGTTTGGATGGTTTCAGGGTGACTTCGGGGGCACTGCCGTGTTATCAAGGAACCAGGTTCCATTCACTTTCCTCTCTGCAGTGTCCAGTGTGTGGATAATTTCCTCATAGCTGCAAGATGGTAGTAGAAATACTTAAACTATTCAAAAAAAGGTGGGGGGTGAGTCCCTGCCATGTACTTTTGCTAGTCCCCCAAGCAGAATAAACTTTATGTATCATTGGCTTGGATCATGTTACTCATGAATGTTTAAACCAACCACCGAGAGAGAAAACAGAATTACTATTCTTTGTTTAAGACTAACCAAAATCCATCCTAGGAGCTGGGGAGCCGTCCAGCCTGTGAACTACATAACCTCCCTCTACCTGAATAAAACCAATTCTCTCTTAGTAAGGTAGACCAGAAATAATGGTTTGGGTACAGCTTGCAGTGTTGACACATAAAGAGGAGAATGTAAAATCAATTTAATAGTTGTAGTAGAAACAATGGGTGAAATTTCATATTCCATCCCAAGTAAAAGCAATCATTATGAAAAACACTTTAAAAATTGACAAAGGGAAAGGAGCTTAACATGATAGCGGCAATCCTCCAAAACCCTAAATATCTTAAAATGTACTCTTTTATGTGAAAGAACTCATCAAGCATGCCAGCTCTTCTCACTGTTATTAAATATTTTAATGTTATCTTCATCAGACATCTGAAATGATATGAAAAGAACCTGAAATGAAAAGGATTGTCTAGAAAGAAACAAAAATACATATTTTTGCGATATGATCATCTGCATAAAGGTGTTAGAGAATATATTACCAAATTAATATAATACATAAACTTGCCAAAAGGGTTTCTGGACGTGACATCAATACTCTGACATCTATGCCCTTTACTTACATAGCTAAATTAAAAATATAACTAAAACACAAAAAAATCTCATTTACAATAGCAACAAAAGCAGTGAGGTATCTAGCAATAAATCCTTAGAAATCCTCATGGAGAAGATTATGGAACTTTACTGTTGAAATTAAAAGGCTTATTTTCTCAAATTGTTAGGTAAAAAGGAAATAAGTATATTGATGTTATATGATTATTTTAAAGATTAAATGATGTAATGCATAAAAATCATTTAACACTGTTCCTTACATAATCTCTTAAAAAGAGAAGGTTTAAAATAATTTTTTATAAAAAATATTTTGGTATTTTAAGAACTTATAAAACAGCGCCTCAGAAGTGTGGTGTTCCTCGGAGCAATTTGAAAACCACAGGATGGCATTTATAGTTCTCAAGTAATCTAAACCAAATCCAACACCCTTTTCCTGACCTAAACCAAAGCTGGACCTTTCCTTTGGCTCTGAATTCTCTTAACTCTTATGTACGTAGTATGCCACATCACCACTTGTCCACTTATGTTTTTAGCTGTATATTTATAGGCATGTTTTGTTTTCCCAAAAAGAGAACCAATTCTCCTAGTTTATGGATTATCCTTTTTCTTTCTTTTCTAACCCACACAACATTTGGTATTCATTCATTTGTTACAGAAATATTTTTGAGTGACCACTCTGGGTTGGTCACTTCTCTGTAAGTACTCTGGCCCAGGCTCATGGGATAAATCAATAAACAAAATCTACAAAATCTCCTGCCCTCATGGAGATTGCATTTTAGTAAGGGAAACAAATATTGAACAACAAATCTATGAAATTGGCTAGTTATTGTGGCAAAAATCCCTAGCTGTCCACCAGAATTTTATTTCCTTTTTTCCTGGGCACAGAGCTAGACTATAGTGCCCAGATGCCCTTGCAAATAGGTGTGCTCATATGCCTAAGTTCTCACCAATATGATAGGAAGTGATGCGTGCCATTTCCTGGCCAAAGTATCAGTCGCAAGGAGAAACATAAAGAAGCAAACAAACCAAAAATCAGAGCAAGGTAAATGGGTGTGGGATGCCAATGTGTAGGGTGGTTGCAATTTTAATTAGAGTGCTTAAGGTAAACCTCATGGAGAAGGTGATATTTCAAAAAGTCTTGAAGAAAGTGAGGGAATTATCCAGGCAGATCTTTGGAGGAAGAACATTCCACTAATTCCGGCACAATGGCTGTAAAGCAGGAGTGGGCCTGCGGTGTTCAAGTCATCCCTGGGAGAACACTAGTGATAGAGTTTTGATTCTGAGTAAAGTCAAAGCCAGTGGAGGGTTTTGAGGACTGAGACTGATTTAAAAGAATCATTCTGGCAGCTTTGAAGAGATTATCTATAAGGGTAGACCTAAGAAGATGAGTTAGAAGGCTATCACTGTAAACTAGATGAGAGTTGACAGTGACTCAGTCCAGGCTAGTGTTGGAGGTGGTGATAAATGACCAGACTTGGCATAGATTTTGACATCAGAGACAGTGGTATTTGTTTACAAATTGAATTTAGGGTACAGGCAGAGAGAAGAGGTAAGGGACACTTCAAGGTTTGGGGCCCGAGCAACCAAAAGTTCTGAACTCACCATCAAACTGAGATGGCAAGGTCAGAAAAATTGATGAAGAGGAATTCTGTGATGGAATGATTAGATCTGAGGTGCCTATTAGTTTTGTATTAGTGTTGAACCATATGCAATTGCTGATATTCAATCATGTATAATGGCAAAAGTGGTAATGTTGTAGCCTTCAACCACATACAAGTCTGGAATTTAGAAGAAAGGTCTGGAAATAATCAGTATAAAGGTAGTATTTCAAGCTCTGTGGCTAAATCAGATCACTGTATTGGTCGGGGTCCAGTCAGGAACCAGAAACCACATTAATTATTTTAACTGGAGTGTGTAATATAAAGCGATGTTAACCAGGTATTAGGGAACTGAGAAGGCAATAAGAAAACCCCACTTGAGGAAGCAGTTATCATTCCTTGGCTGGGGAAAAAAAGGAAGAAGTTGGGATAAATAAAATGTAAAGGCTGGGAAAAGGGGCCCATAGGGCTCAGACCTCTGAGGAGATGGCATTATTTGTCTGGTGTTTCCGAGAGAACTGATTCTGGTAATACAGGGGGAAACCCTCTACAAATTGGGGCAAATTGTTTCTACCGGAATCAGCTGTCTCTTTCCAGGTGATAAGCCATTGCCATTCAAGGTCCTTCTCTCTCTTTCTTTTAGTTTTCCAGTTTATCTCTTGTGTTACCTGTTGGCAGAACTTAACTGGGGCCAACTGGTAAAGGAGGACTGTGGTTTGCAGAATCCCCAGGTCAGTATCACAAAGCCCAATATAAAAGAGTAGCAGGATCTAAATAAACACAGTCACCAAAGAACAAGTGTAGAGAGTGCCTCAGGCTCTGGAACACTGTATGTGACAGGTCAAGGAGAATAGGGGAAAAGAAAACATAGAGGAAACAATCAGTGAGGTCGGAGGAAACTTAAAAAACATGCATCCTTGATATCCCAGTAAATAAAGTGATTCAAAGAAGAGCTGTTCCTCAACTGTCTAAAACGTAAAAGATCAAGTAAGCTGTGAACTAACAATTGATTATTGCTTTAATAGTGTAAAGTCAGTGGTGATCTTGATCAAAGGGGTTTTGGTGGAGCTGTGAGGACAAAAACAAAGGACTGGAGGGGAAAAAATAGATACTAACATATATACAAAGTATTGGGGAGTTTTGTTGAAAAAAAGCAGAGAAATGGGGCAATATTTAGAAAGAGAGGTCAAGTTGAAGGGTTTCATTTTAATAATGGGAGAAAAGGTGGCATGTCTGTATACTAATGGAATGATCCAGTAGAGACAGAAACATGGATGGCATAGAAATATAAGGGAACATTTCCTGGACAATGCTCTTGGGATGGCAAGAAGGGGTGGAATCAAGTGCATCCGTGGAGGGATTTGCTCCAAGTAGGAGCCTGGGTAGTTCCTCTGCAGTAATGGAAGAGATGGTGAGTTCATGAGTACAGAGGCTGAAAAGCTTGCCAATTTGGGGGTGGAATTTGTCGACATTCCTTCCCAATTGCTTAAATGATGCTTACATTTTTTATGTCATCAACTAAACATGAAGATGGCAGAGAATGTATGTAACAGTGAGGACAGCAAGAGTCATTAGATGAGGACGGGGGTTTAAACTAATTCCTAGAGCCTTGGTTTCTTCATCTGAAAAAAAAATTAAATAATAATGCCTTGTGCAAAATAACTGCTATTAAAACCCTTGAAAAATGAAAAATACAGTGCAGATGTCAAATATTATTAATGATGAAATCTATAAACACAAACTGAAATACTTTCTTAGTAAAAAAAGAGCCATGAATACATATAACTTGAAATTTTCCTAAAAATATGAACATGAAAAATCATTTATCACTTTCTATTTATAATTTTGCATTTTAAAATTGGTCTATTATACATGCATTCTCTAGGAATAGTCTTTTAATAGATTAAAAACTAAATCTTTAAATTGAAAATTTTCTTGAAATCAGGATATCTTGTTAAGTCTTCAATATTAAATGGCAGCACCTCACATTAGTAGGACTTCAGTAAACACAGAGGGTGCCCCCAAAAATGTATACACATTGTAAGAAAGGAAAAAAACTGTATTTAAATTGTAATACAACGAACGATGCTGGCATTCATTTGATTAACGCCATCATTGAGCCAATGCCACACTACACATTGCTACCGGAATTCAACCTTGAAAAGTAATACACAGATAACATCTCTTAAAATGAGTACATTTTTTTGGCACCCCTGGTATTTTGGAGTAAATTAATATAGCAATGTTAGTCTGTCAAATACTATTTATGAGAGAGGGAGGTGGGGAGGAGGAAAAGGAGAGAGAGAGGGAAGGAGGGAGGAAAAGAGCGAGAGAGAGAGAGAGAGAGAGAGAGAGAGAGAGAGAGAGAGAGAGAGAGAGAGAGGATCAGATAAAGTCACACTCTATGTACTATTGACCCTTTTTTTCTGATGCAATGAAATGTATCCTAATGTCCCTGAAGTTATTTGTAAGTCTAGTAACAAAATGTCTAACAACTAAGTATGTAGGAATGCTCTCTCTTCTTTGAGCTATGACTAGATTTAAATTATGGGCACATAGGCAATCTTGAATAATTACTAATGGGATAAATTAATACTTCAGGTTTAATTTTCTCATTTAAAACTTCCTCATGAAGAGCATACATTCTTTGTACATCTAGGTCTTAGATGAGATGCTGAAAGAAATGGCAGCCAAGATTAATGAACAAATAATAGTTTTGCTGAAGAACTAATCTGGGGAGACAGCATGATTATTTTTATGTTTGGTCCATGGCAATGCTGTCATTTCTACTAACTAGCTGTATGAGAATTAGCTGTATGTGAATTACATGCTCAGTTTTGACGCAAAGGGACTTTTCACATTTAGGTCATAATTCTTGACATTTATCTTGTTAGATATCCGAGACCACGACTATATCAGATCATTCTTTGGGAAAAAAATAAGTTTTTCTTCTGGTGATACTGAGGGATAAGATGAAGGAACTGAGAAATTATTTGTAAGTCATCTGACTTATTGAATTAGTATTGAAGAAAAATGTCAGATATTTCTTATTTTTAACAACTTCATTGAAATGTGATTTATATGCCATTAAATTCAACATTTTTAAGTGCAATTCAATGACTTTTAGTAAATTTACAAAGTTGTACAACCATCATTATGATCAATTTTCAAACATATCTGTCATCTCCAAAGACCCCAAATCCCATTTGCAATCAAGCCCCATTTCCACACCCAGCCTCAAGGAACCACTAATTTACTATCTGTCTCTATAGATTTGCCCTTTCTACACATTTCATATACATGGGTCTTAGACTATTGCAGCCTTTTTTGGTCAGGCTTCTTTCACTTAGTATAATGTTTTTGAGGTTCATTCATTTTTTAGAGGTCTTTCTACATATATTTTAGATTCTTTAGAGGTCTTTTCGTAGAGACTTTATAGCACTTACTTTATTGTGATTCATAGTTTCCAGCATAAATCATGGTCTTCCTCATGAGATTGCAAAGTTCTTGGGGCAGGGACTCTATATCATTTCTTGCAAACTATCACAATTTAATTTGCTATGTTATTGACACTCAATTACTGTTTGTTGAGTTAATGAATGAATGATGGGAAAGTTGATTTTTACCTTCTGGCATTTGCTCCTTATTGTAGATTATCTGCTTGGGAAGCAGATAACAAGATGAAATTTAGTGTACAGGATGTTTATTAGGGAGTAAGTACCCTTGGAAGGGAGGAGGAGGAAGTGGGACTGGGCCCGGGGAGAGTTGAGCTGTGATGTATACCCTATCATAACCTCAGCCAACCCCACAGGGAGCTCTGACGCTAAAATGACCTGTCAGAGTTGTCCCATGTTGGGTTGAAATGGCCCGGCCTTCATAACCCTTTTCCATTAGTCAGCCATTGGACCTGGGCCAGCATAAGAAGGGTGTAGCCTGGGCCCAGTGGCTTTCTGCAGCTGAGGGAATCCCCAGAGGAGCCGACAGGATGTCCTTCCTTGTAGGGGACCTGGACTGTGCAACTCTGCGTCCATCGAGCCTCTGCGATTTCTTTTTACCAAAACTTTAGTTAAGGCAATGTCATAATCACATTCTGCTGTGTCTTCTAGACGTTCTATTTCTGTTACAAGAGATTGCTGTAAAGATACATTACAGCAAGATACGTTAAATTCTGCTCAAATAGCATTGTTTTATGTTTAACAAATATTTTTTTGAAGTTGCATCAAGTCCTTGTCAGAAATGTTCAATAATTTTAGTTAAAAATTAAGAGCAAACAAAGTTTTAGAAGACAAACAGGTTTTCTAATCATTTTAGAAATATCCTAAAATTATTCTGTTTCACATTTTTAATAGATAGTTCTTCCCCTGTCAACATATGTGGGAAAAGTTGTTTTAGATTATTGAAACTTTTGGATGAATAATTTATCAAATTGTCAGCAGCTGTTTTTCTAACAATAGATTTTAATGGATTCTTTCATTTTTCCAACTTTTAAAAAATGTTTAAATTTGCCAAAAATATATTCATGAGCCTTTTCTACAACTTCTTCTGTAATATCAAATTTGGCAGTGATTTTTTTTTTTTTTTTTTGTCTTCTTAAGAGCTAAAAGAATTTTCTGTAAATACTTAACATTTTCTTTTCAAAAAAATAAAATTCCCATTTGCGTACAGCCTACTGACCCTTTGGCTTAAAAATGCTTCTCCCTTTTTCAGCATACACCCCAGTTAGTTATAAAGTTATTTGTAAGCCAAGAAGGGTTGGGCCCCTTCATTTAGTTTCACATTGGGCATAACTTAGAGATTGTTAATGGGTCTCTTGTTGCTACGGTTGTTCTCATTCAAATAACTATTGAGTGCTTTGCATATCCTGGTTCTTTATTAGGTGTTTTCCAGGCGGTTTAGCTAACCAACTAAGAGGACTTTTGTTCTTTTTGGTGCCATCTCAATGACGGTATTGGCCATTACTAACAATAGATTTTAATGGATTACACTTATTACAAAGACTCCATAAATTCTACTATCTTGGGGGAGGGAGGTACGATGTTTATAAAGTTTTATGTACATTATCTTATATTAATTCTAATGTCAGCTTTGTAAAGTCAAGCTCTCCCCTTACTCTAGATAAGAGATACTTGAAGTTCACAGAGTTCAAGTGGTTTGACCAGCGTCCTGTAATAAGAAAATAGCAGTCCTCATAGGCCAAAACTGAGGCCAACTTTCTAGTTATCATGTTCCCAAAATTTGAATTGTGCCAATATAGAGTTACATTTAGAAAAGGTATAAGTGTTATTCTTGTCGCAAGCACAGGTGGTAGAATTGGCACTGGTTAATCCATTGACTAACTTCGGATTGCATTTTAGAGCATTATAAGAATTATAAAAGTAAATATGAAAATTGCATTTCATTATTTAACTCAGGTCTGAATTCCCATAAGATCAATTATCTTGTAAAATGCTATGATAAGGAGTCACACTAAAAGAGGATAGATTGAATACATGCCTTTATACCCCCTGAAGAGTCCACTAAAAAGAGAGTGAAGGAACCAAAAGGTATTAACCCCACTCATCCAGAGACTGGGGTGACATCCCCATCTGCCCTGTGTATTGCAAGTCCTGTTACATCTGCTGGGTCATGTAGTACAAATGACAAAGCAGCTTGCATAATAATATGGGACCTGTTACTGAGATACGTCTTACTCTGGCCTCCATCAACCATTCTAAACTGGCAGCCTGGCACAGTACTTGGTAAATGATTTACTTCATACTCAACCCATATGAGTTGCCTCCAGATTCAGACAGGTCTTCTAGTGGAAGAAGATATAAGGTGCAACAACTTCCCCTCTACTTTGGAGGGTATACCTTAGCTTGCCTCAGACCTCTGAAGCCTCAGAAATTTCACTGAGGATTTTGTTGGATTTATTTCCTACTCTCTGGTATGCATGTGTTTTCCCAGGATATTTTTACTTTCTTCTCACCACATTTAATCAGCATGCTATCATTAGTGTGATGGATTAGCATAATACCTTGTGGAATGCAACGTGATAAAAGTATCTCTAGACTAAATTATAACACAGGACTATATATCTGATGTATACATAAAGTAATACAGTGGAAGGATATTGCTGTCTTTGTCAGGTAAAAGCAAACTATTTCTAGTAGTATGTATCAATAGATATAGGGGGGAAAACAAAACAAAACACTCATTAGACCATTAGCTGTGTACTTGGTCATAGAGACGAGTCTGATTGGCTCTGGCAAAGAAACTACATCCAAAATATCATCTTCAATTTAAGTTGTCACATGATTAAATTTTCAGTAATCCATTTCATTCCTCAAGAGCCATTAGTCTTGTACACAAGCTAAATAGGGTAATTGAAGGCGGATGAGGTTGGGATTCTGAAATGCATTTAGAAAGGAGCAGTGCTGATTTTGATGTACTCTTTTGACAGGAGCAGTTCTAGAGGCTTCCACTTGGCTTTCCTACTATAATAGCTCTTTCTTAACAGGTCAGGAAAGCAATGTAGGGATTCTGCCAGTTGCTGAGTGTGTCTTTTCCAAGCATGCTTTCCAAGAGTAGGAAAATAACCATACACTGGGTTTAGGAACCCAGGAGATCATTTGCAAGCTTGATTAAAGGCAAACTCCATTAATCACCTGGATTTCATAAGCCCCTACGCTGACTGATGGATCTTAATCTTATTTGAGCTCCTAGGAATTAGTGGTGTTCAAGTACAGTAATTAAGTCTAGTCTAGTAAGTTAAGTCAGTATCTAGTAATCCCTCCAATTTCTGAGTACTTTCCTTTATTCAGTTTACTCCCCTGTGGAGTGATTTTGGATCCCATTGGAGAGTGCTAACAAGAAAATATACAATGTAAATTCTTGGCTTTATATCAGGGTATTTCTTTAAGGGAAGCCAGGCATCCATCCATTCAGCATCAGTGAACTATGTCACATCTAGAAATTGGCTAAAGAATCTTAATTATCTTGTGGTGACTAAAGTCGAATTTCTGTTTAGAAGACCGAGTGCATCACCTATAGAAGCCAAATGAGACTTTATAGACTGTCTATATATTTTAGCCCTAGAGATACTACCAATAATTTTGCGAACCAATTCATTCTGATTACTGCTTCAGTCTTGCTACCCCTTATAGAAACCATGCCCACCATGTCTTTATCGGTTAAGTCCCATCACTTGGCTCCTGTCATTCTGAAATCCCATCAATCCCATGGGATTCATGAACCTCATTTTATAGCGACATCTCATCCTCTATTCCTAGCTTAAAGATATCATTCACTAGAAAACTTTCCATGGATTCTAGTACTCCCCTCACAAATATATTTCTCGAAACTCAGGTGAAGGGTGTTACCTTCTGGAGTCTCCTGGGTGTGTGGTTAGAGTATGAATACGTAGATAATAATGATACTATTACTCAAACATTCTTATTTCCCATAGCCTTTAGATACCTTCCTAGACTGAGTATATTGAGGAACTTCTGGCAGTACAACTTCATTTCGTGTAGATCACTGCTGTCTTCAAGAGAACTATCAGAGGCATTCCCTACTGCTCAAACTATCTCATTGCATCTAGACTATCTGCCTTGTGTACCATATCAATAAATTCAGCTCAATCCAATATTTTCATATTTTTTACTGTAGTTTTTAGGATCCATTTTTGTATACAGTATCCAGATTTCTTCCAATATAAAATGGCAAAATTTTGTTTGTTTGTTTGTTTGTTTGTTTGTTTGTTTGTTTTGTTTATGAGCCCTCCAGCTAGCTCATACATTGTTCCTGGCCAGCTTGAGCTTGCTCGGATGAGTCTGGTTTACGTCTAGAAACAGTGAATGGGGGTGAGGGTGAACTTGAGTAGGATCATTAGTCTCCCTTCAAGTCAGCTACATCAGAAGAGTTTAACACAAGTTCTTGACAAGGCGGGGTTCATGTTCTCAGACAAGAAGGGAAGGGCTGCTCCTACCCTCAGGGTGGTGTGGTAGATTTGGGTGTTCAAGATCTTCATTTGTATATACCTCCTCCTGATTTTCAGAACTTTATTCCTTTCTAATCAAAACCCTCATCTCAACATGAGAGGCTCTGTTGGATAACATTTTCAGGGTTTCTTTTGTTTTGTTTTGTTTTTGTTTTTGTTTTAGAAATTTTGGCCCTATGGCTACAGGAGATAAGGACTTTGTTCAGGGAGGTCATAAGAGAGCTATGGTTCTTTATCTGAACCTCAGCCTGGAAATTTTCTGTCTTGAAATCATTCTTTTTCTTATTCTCCATCCATTGGTTCATTCAGAAGCAATCAACCAACCTCACAGTTTTGCACTCTCTATTACTGCTATAGTAGTCTATTAAGTCAAATACAATATTTTATGTTTAAAAGACATATCTTCTAATGGGCATTTTATTCCAGTTGACTAGAAATGATAATTGAAATTTTCCTATTGTTGTTCTCCTGCTGGTCATAAGACTTCCCATTTGCCACGTGACATAGACTTAGGTCATTATTACTTTTACTTTGGAATCTAGTTACATCAGAGAACCACATCCAGATTCTCATCCTTAAAGCTCTATTTCCCTGAAGAGAATTCCATTACCAACAACCTTATCAGTCAGGATTTGGTCAGAGAAATAGAAACCACTCTTTGTATTCTGGACATAAAATGTTTATGTAGAATCAGATTGTAATACTATTGGGAGAGCCGATTGGGTGGCAGACAGCAGTCATCAGTAAAGCTGCTACCAAAATCTAAGGAGCAACTGCAGAAAGGTGGGAAATATGACAGTCATGATCTGTGTGAAGCAGTAGAGTGACACCTGACACCTTTATGTCAGGAAGCCACTGTGAAGTTATGTCTGCACACACATCTGACCACCACACCTCCTCAGAATAATAGATTCTGGTACACTTCTGCTCTCCAAATCTCATGTGATAACAAGCTCTAACCTGGACCACATAGGATAGGAGATGCTGGGAGTCACAGTCCTTTGTCTTTAATGGGTATGGTAATGGTGATTAGGAGTTGCCAACAGAAGATGCTGCATAATGTCTAAAACTAAAAAAATGAAAGCAATGGCTAGGAATATGAACAAGGTGTTTAGAATATATAGCTAGATGCCGCATATAATTTCCTGAGTGCAAATGGGGGGTAGAATGACAGGTGGTAAGATCCTGTTTTGTCTTAATAGCCTTTTAAAACGATTTGATTTTAAAAGAATGTGCAAGTATTACTTTAAAAATATCTAGGGCAATAGGGCTAAGGAATATCATTTTTCAGGTAAATTAGAAGATTTTACTGTGCAGATTTGAAACATTCTTATGTAAATTTAAAATAATTTTATGACTCTTTCAAAATAGATGGAGCATTTTGGTTGGTTCTACTGCTCTATTGGCTCAAACTTGTTATTCTCAGACCTGGAAGAGGCGTAATGTCCTCCAATGACCTGCTTGCTAATTGGGGACACATTGCATATCAAGGACATTACGTTTCTTCTGGTGAAGCCATACAGAGCAAGCAGCTTTTCCTCCAGGGGCAAAAGGTCAGGTGTCAGTTCTGCCCCCAACACTCTCTTGGCTGGCTGTTCACAAGGCTGGGTAAAGAAGGGTAATTTCTGTTTTCCATGGCACATTCTGGACCTGGTTTCACTGGAGGTTCCAACATAGCCTACATTGTTTGGAAGGAGACTAAGTGTTAACTGTAACTTTCAGCTTGAGGTTTTGTTGGAAATCAGAGCCGGGAAAGCTTGGTGTTTTACGTAGAGGTTATAGAAAGGACTGTATAGAACTTATTTTAGACCCTTAAGTGTTAACTGTCAAAGCTTGGAAAATCTTTTGCTTAAACATTCTTTTGGAAGAGGTGACTTTGGAATGGAATTCATTGAGTTTTATTGTTGTTGAAGGTTGTTTTCTACATCTTAACCAACAGTGGTTCAGCAGAGAAATGACAAGTTTTTCAGAGAAACCGAATTATGTAATGTATTAAGCATGCATGTTTCAGAAACAGGTCCCTCTGACTTTTGCTAGCCAAATTACCCTGGAATTGTTTTATAACAGTTATTCACTGGTTTCTCTTGCTTTAAAGAAAGCTGATACTCCTTATCTCATAGGATTGCTAGGAGGATTCAAAGACTTGATAGTGCATGTAAATTGTTCAACAAAGTTTCCAGTACATAAAACATTAGCTATCATTATGAATAGGTTTAGACATTTTTTTTTTCAAAATATATCACACAAAAGCATGTTTATACAATGTGAGGGAGAATGTGAATATGTATAGGTGAGAGCTTAGGAAATTTAGAATCATGACATGACAATATCTAGACTGTCTTTTGGTGTTCTTTGAAGGGTAGATGATTAGGAACCCTGTATAGTTATTGAAAGGAATAAATAAAATCGTATAAATAAATTCTCTTTGTATGTCTGTGGAGACTTGAATACAATGTAAATAGATCTTGTAGAGCTACATTTGATAGTCAGATGAGAGCACTAGCAGCTACTGTCTTCAATAGGTTTGGAACATCTTTATGAGTAGTGCCAGAGTTTTTCCCTTGGAGCTTGGGAGAGCTGGAGGGGCAATGGTTTTAGCTTCCTTGTTTCCCAATACATTAATATAAGAAACCTATGCGCATAGACTGCCTCAAATAAAGGTTCCCCCTTATTATTATCCTTATCATTATTATAGGATAGAACAATAGAAGAGCAAGAATAAATATCAGAGTTCTTTTAGTCCAAGTTTTTCTTTTACTGATAAGCATGAGACTGGCTGGAGGTCCCAAAAGAGTTATTCCCTGAGAGTGTACTAGAATGAACAGTTCCCCATTTCCAGTTCTTCCCTCTTCTCCATATTGATGCTAACTTACTGAATTAGTTTATTAGGGCTGCCGTCAAAATACGACAGCCTGGGGAGCTTACACAACAGAGATGTATTCTCTCACAGTTTTGGAGGCTGGAAGGCCAAGACTGAGGTGCTGGCAGGGTTGGTTTCTTCTGCAGCAGCTTTTCCTGGCTTGTACATGGCTGCTTTCTCACTGTGTCCTCAAACGGTCTTCCCTCTGTGCGTACACAGTCGCTTCGTAAGGACACTGGTCATATTGGACTGAGGCCCTACCTGTATGACCTCATTGAACTTTAATTACCTATTTAAAGGCCAAATACAGCCACATTGGAGGTTAGGGCTTCAACATATGAATTCTGGGGAGACACAATTCAGTCCATAACACCTACCCATGAAGATATTGCTTTTCTAGTATCACACTAATGTTCTTCTTCTAAGCTGAAACCTTTGCTGGATATGATATGTCTGTGTCCAGATCTATGCCTCTGGACACATATGTTAAACCCAACCATCCCATCTTGACACTTACCATTCAGGGGCCAGGTCAATCTGCCAGGCAGAATAAACAAAAACTATATTTTCAGAACAATTTAAAATTGGGTTTCATTTCAATTGTAAAACATCAGCCATCTTTGTTATAGTCAACTGAGTAGAAAATACATCTCAGGTTAAATGGAAAAAAAAAGTTTTTAATTGTGTTTCTCATAATGGTTTCATCTTAGAACTAATAGCAGTGAAAAATGTTTCATAGTTTAATAGCAGTGAAAACTGCTTCTATATAAGTGTTTTCTACATTCTTAAAGCTTGATCTTCTAGGTAGAGCCTTTATCAGAAAAGGAAAAATCTAAATGGGAGGTGTGATCTGTGTGCTATGAGGAGGTATAGCTCTAGATAGAGACAGAGATTATAGAGACAGGGGAGGGGTAAGGGGTAAGAATACAGACAGAGGTAGACGTGGACATACATGTTTCTGTGTGGGTTTATAATCTTTATTGTACAACAAAACATTTTATTCTCATTCATGAGTGTAAATAAACGGAAGTCCATCTCTTTTTACAAACTTGCGTCCATGATGAGACAAGCAACTTACAGAGCTTGATGAAGGCATGGAAATTGCAGGCTTTCTTAAAAACAAATGCACATAAATGGTCTAACTACCGAGAATCACTTTTTCCATGAAAGAACCCAATAGGTGTTTTACATAAATATAATAATTATCTTATACTGTAGTTGAGATGCTTAGAGTTTTGGTAACTTGGCCAGAGCTGACACTGGGGACGCAGATGTGCCCAGGATCAGACTGGGTATCTGACTCCAAAGGTAGGCATATCTCCTTCTACCACAATGCTTGGCTCAAGCATTGTTCAAGCATTTTGCCGAACAGGAAAATGAAGCCCAGGAAGATGAGAGAGTTTTTAAAACTTCAAACAATGAGGAAGTGCTAGAGATGGAAATGGAAGCAAGGGCACTTGATTCTCATTGAATGAGTTGAGTTCCACCTAAGCTATAAATTACTACTTTTCTCTCACATCCTCTAAATCCATATCACTGAACATACGGGTCTGAGAAGGGCTAGTAATTTCTGAATCTGGAAATTCTGTTTTTGTTTGGTTATATTGAAAACTTTGGACATATTCTTTTCTTGTACAGAGCTGCCAGCTGGTACAGTTTCCCTTCTCTTCTTGGGTTAACCACATGTCACTAAAATATAAAACCAAAACCAAATCCTCAGTGTCTTTCCCTGAAATATGATACAATTCAGTGCCACTGATATTGATTTCTTTGTCATAGAAGAGAGATCTTTATTGCTTAGGTGAACAAGGCAAGGAAAGAAAGAACAATTGAGAATCCATGATCCACCAAAGATACATTTTAGTGCTTGGGTTTAACCTTCTGCAGTAAAACATTGCCCATAAATATAGTCTTTCACAAAGAACTACAGCTGGTTTTTGTTTTGTTTTGTTTTTGTTTTTGTTTTTTTTCCCTTTCTCCGAGCTGCTTACCCTCTGGAGGGGATGCTGGCAGGTAATGAGATTGTCCTAAGACAGTTTAGTGGTTGGAAGAAGAGTTCTATTAGGTTGGTGCAAAAGTAATTGCTATTTAAAAGGTTAAGAATAATTTTAAAAACTGCAATTACTTTTGCACCGACCTCATAGATGAACTGTAGATGGGGAAAAGTGAGTACCTCTAAATGACTGGATGTGATTTTACCACTGTGCTGTTTGCTTTGCTGCACAAGCTGTATAGCATTACATGCTAATGCGATGTCAGCATTTTCTTTACTATTTAGACAAAAGAAAACCTAATGATATTTCTAAGCCTGCACATGAGTTTCCATAGCAATCCTTGCCTTGAATAAAATTAGGATAAAGAATTCCTCAACATGACTTTAAAATCTCAACTAACTTACAGCAAAAGGTTTCAACCACAAGACAAACAATTCTGTTGGGAATACTGATTTGATCAAACATCCACAATAGAGAACTTTATTTAGCGGTACCATCTGCAGTCATAATTAGTTTGAACTTGTGAAAATGAAGAGTTTGACAGGAGTTATGAGATTAACTTCTGAGATAGGAAAACTCCCCTGTTTTGTATGAATGAAAGCACAGAAATATAATAAAAAGGCATCCACAGAGACACTACAGGAACTTGTTAGGAGCTTTTAAAGGTTAACATAGAGAGGGAGAAAACCGGAAAATTAACTTGGGACTGCAAGTCAAGTTAGTGAAGCAGCTGACTTAACATTTCTTACTACTAAGATAGCTTCTTTTCTGATGGGAGCCAAATGGATGTCTTTCTTGTGAACCCAGAAACTAGAGCACCCCAAGGATGTAGAGGTGCTAACCAATTGTCTACACCTCCTTGGGCACCTAGATCTCCGTGACACAGACCCCTGACAAGTACTTTAGAGAAACAACTGGTGGAGACCAGCTGACTCTCCACCACTTCTTGAATTTCAATGAGCACACCCATCCCTGGGAATCTTGTGAAAATGCAGATTCTGATTGGTCTGGGATGAGGTGGGGTTAAAGTCTACATTTCCAACAAGGTGATGCTGCTATTTGGAGTAACAATCTAGATCATTGAAAACAGGAGAACGAGGAGGCTCATCCATTGCCACACTTTCCCAGCCCTCACCTCAATCACAAAGTAGGCAAGAGCACTTTTCTCTTTCATCAACTTCTTACTTTTTTGGTGTCCTTTATGCCCCTGTCTCACTTGATGTTTCGGCTATCCAGAGGTTTCCTGGGAACTATGGGCATGAGGCAGGAGAGTGTGGAAGAATCACAAGAGGTGATTTTCCCAAGACCAAAAGAACCCTCCCTAGGAATACTGAAAGCCCATTTCTTATCCCTTACCTGTGTCTGGGGACATAAATTTTTGTCCTTGGCTTTAATCCCACATATCCGGATTTACCAGGACAAGACTTTTGACCACTCCCAATAGAAAGAAATTCTTGTTCTTTTAATATCACATACTAAATTTAATACGTTGTAGGCATTAAATGTAGTGTTTGTGATTAAGATAAATCACTACTTTAAGAGAGACACACCTTTTTTTCTTTTAAAATAATGACTACACCTGTTATGTAACATCCTTATGTTGTATTAAAGAAACAGGTTATCTAATTGACTTTCTACTGGGTTGGAATTCAGGAGACGTGAATTTTGTTCCTTGCTTAATCTGTAATTTATTCTGTGGCCCGAAGGCAAAACATTTAACTTTCTGGGCCTCTCTTTCCCTATTTTGCAATGTAAAGGTTGGATAAGGAGATTGCTTAGGGGCCTTCTAAAGCTACAATTCTAGAGACCTAGTAAATATAGTAATTGAGTTAATACACGGCAAGAATAAATTTCATTTTTGCCAGCATTGTGTATTTTGGAAAATTACTCAATTTTCACCAGCTTTAGTTTTCACATTGAGGTTGAGGGCTTCATTAGCAGCATATGTGGCTCAATGAGAGATGTGTTAATTCTAATCTTAACTCTTGACCATTTCTTTCTTAGTATGTGAGCATTCTTCCATTTTGAAGAGAAATATGCAGAGTTAGGAATCATAACATGCAGTAGTCTCTGTTAAGAACTTTTACTTTAAAAAATAACAGCTTTATTGAGATGTAATTCACATACCATAAAATTATATAATTCACCTTTGTGAAGTGCACGATTCAATGGTTTTAAGTATATTCATAGAATTGGGTAGTCATCACCACACTCAATTCTAGAACATTTCATCATCCCACCTAGAAATTCCATACCCACTAACAGCAACTTCTCATTTCCCCTCAAATCCCCCGTCTTCACCTCTAGACAACCACTAATCTACTTCCTGTGTCTATGAGTTTGCCTACTCTAGACATTTCATATAAATAACATCATACAGTATGTGGACTTTTTATGACTGGCTTTTTTTTCATTTCGTATGATGTTTTCAAGGTTCATTCTGTTGTAACTCGAATCAGTACTTCATTCCTTTTTATTGCCAAGTAGTCAATTATATGGCAGTACCGCATTTCATTTCTCAATTCATTCATTGATGGACGTGGAGATTTTTCCACTTTTGGTTATTATGAATAATACTGTCATTAACACACATATGTATTTTTGCGTGGGCCTGTTTTTATTTCTCTTAGTTAGATATCTAGAAGTGATATTGCTAGGCCAAATTTTACTCAGTATTTAACTTTTTAAGGAACTATCAGAGTGTTTCCAAGGAGGCTGCCTCCTTTTATGTCCCTACCTACAGTGTAGGGACATAAAGCGTTCCAGTTCCCCTCATCCTCAACAATGCTTGTTATTGTCTATTGTAATGATTAGAGTCACCACAGTAAGTCTAAAATGGTGTCTCATTGTGGTTTTGATATGCATTTCCCTGATGGTTAATGATGTTGAGAATACTTTCATGTGGTTGTTAGTCATTTGTATATCTTCTCCTGAGAAGTGTCTATTCAGATCTAGGCCCATTTTTAAATCGGGTTGTCTTTTTATTATTCAGTTTTAAGAGTTCTTTGTGTATTCTAAATACAAGTTCCTTATCAGACGTATGATTTGCAAATATTTTCTCCCAGCCTGAGAATTATCTTTTCACTTTTGTAATGCTGTTGTTTGAAGCACAAAAAAATTTAATTTTGATGCAGTACAGTTTATCTATTGTTCCTTCTGTTGGTTGTCCTTTTGGTATCATATCTAAATAAACCATTGTACAAACATTTACACCTGTAAAGAACTCCTACTCTCGATAGAAACATTTTTAAAATTCCTAAAAAATTCAGAGTTCCAGAAACTGGTATATTAAACATACAAGTTGATAAACAATTTAGAGTAGTGTTGGCAGAAGGACAGCAGGTCACTTGGGAAATTTTTATATCCATTGGCCATATGACACTTTGTCCATTCCCTCTGTCACCTCATTAGGCCAGATTGCAAAAACACATTAAAAATGTAAATGCTTAATTATTTGGGGAACAACTTATCTCCTCAGGAATATAAATCAGTTGGAAAACATGCTGAGCATAAAATTTATAAAGCAGGAATCTTGTGTGTTATTTCCCTATGATTAGTCCATCCTGAGAATCTTTATAATAGCATCTAAAACGTATTGACTATTTTAAAAAACTTAACTGAAGAACAGCTGGATGTTCATTTAACCCTGTCTCCTCTCTTGATATCTCTTACCCTCTGTCAAGTGATACCTATTAATTCAAATTGGCAACATATATCTCCTGGTGCTTTATATTACCTTGACCAAATGAAGTACTTTGAATGAAAATCAAAATTACTCACTATTTTTCACGTGTTGAATGCTTTTCTTTCCAGTTGCAAATATATGCTTTGATACCCTAAAAGTCAAAAATGGATTTTCTCTACTATACAAATGTTATTATAACAACATTAAAAAAGAAAACTAAATATTTCCTTATCGTACCAATGGGACAAAATGTTTCATTTTGCACATTCTCTTCCACTCTTTGCTTCATACATATATATCATCTTTTTATGAAATATAAACAGAATGAATATTATTGTTTTTTCAAAAAGGATTTTAGGATTCTCTAGCACCCTAATGCATGGAGAGGCTGGTATCTACTTGTGTAAGAGGGTTACAGATTTGCAAAGTGACATTGCTCAAGGTAGCACGGTTCTATTTTTAGAGTTGCATTCAAAGTGGGGACTGTGTCTGATGACCTCATTTTCCCTCTGATTTGCATGAGCATTGCACACCTTCGGACTGCTACCCTCCCCCTTCATGTTGAGTTTCCTGTCTTCCTAGTCTTTCACAAACAGGAAGAGTTGGGGCCATATTTTTCCCTGCAGTTGTCCCCTGGCTACCTCTCAGATTTCTTCCCATACCACTCCTTCTTAGCTGGCTCCACTCCAGACACCATGACCAAGATCTTTCTTTCCTTAAAGCTTTACACTCACTGTTCCTTCCACTGGGAACATCCTGTGTCTGGATCTTGCACATTTGGCTGCTTCTAAACCTTCATGGCTCGGCTAAGCGTCATCGCAGGGAGAACTTATCCTAACTTATCCTACCTGAAAGTTCCTCTCCTTCCTCCCTCCACATTACATCATCACTCTGTCTTGTTTTATTTATAGTGCTTATTATTGCCCATGAGAATCTATAATCTAAAATATGATATTTACATACATTTAGTTGTTTATTGTCTGTTCCTCCTCTGCTGACAAATGGATACTTCATGAAGCAGGAAGTATCTTTTTCTCCCCTATAAACTGGTACCTCTTACCACACCTGGCATAGTAAGTCCTCCGTAAATATTTACTGAATGAATAAGTGAGTAAAATTGTGCACATAAGCAAAGCTGTTTTCCACACTAGTGTCATTTCTTCCTCACTTTCTCTTCTGAACTCAGTGGGAGCAGAATATTTCTGTTTTTATGATCTGTAATAGGTGTGAAAAAAACAGCAAAAAGGAAAGCGTTGAACAACACATGGATGGAGGGAAGTGAGGTTAACAAGCGCATGCTATCTTTGAGGAGAAGCTCAGGTGTTATACAAGGCCAAAGGTTTGCCCTTGGGAAATGTTTTTCAATACAGTTAGTCAGGCTAACCTATGGTGCAATAGTAACTTTCTCAATAGATGGATGATTTGCCTGTTACAGAAAATTGCTTGTTAATATTGCTTGTTACAGAAAAATATAATAACGCTGCTTGGATATCATTTGGTGCATTTTCTGCCTGTTTTTGAGTCTTGAGAAAAATTGCCCAGTGGTAAGTGTGAAAAAAAAAAAAGGCCCCGAGTCTTTCAATTTTAAACTTGTTGACAAAAATAAACCCAGTTGTGACTGGGTTTCAAAGGGATTGAAACTCGGAGAGTAAAGCAGATGGCTATCACCTCTGAAAACTTTAGGCAAAGAGCCATGTGTTAGGAGGTTGGGCTCATCAAAAACTGAATTGTTACTTCTATGCCAACTTGAATCTCAAACTGTCTAGTTATTAATAAATATGTTGTCATCCTAGATCGACCAGATCTCTCAGAAAAATAAATAAATAAATAAATAAATAAATAAATAAATAAATAAATAAATATCGAAGACAGTGTTTGGCCTGGTCAAATAAACTGAAAAACTGTAGCCCAAAGTATTTTTATTGTATTTTTAAAAAAGAACTGGGTCTCCTTTCTCTCCACCCCCCACACCACTGTCCTTTGAACAAAACAATCTTCTTCGCATTCCCTTCAGGAGTTCTTTCTAGCATTCAGTATTATTTCCCTATTATCCTGTAAGCCTTTTCCACTTCCCTATTCAGGCTCTTCACCAGCATCAGGGACCAGCTGTAAGAGGATTCCGCAGGTGTCTATTTCATCTTTCATTTCAAAGTGGGAAATCCTTGGCAACAGGAAGTACCCTGCTGAGACCGAAGAATAAAGTGGCAAATTACAGGTCTACACAGAGGCTGTGGTGCTCAGTTTTTTATGAAGGTGGCAGCTGGGGATCAGGGAACAATGTAGCTGGGGGTGGGAAGGTGGAGGGCAGCAGGGAGAGGGTGGAGGGAGCATGCAAATGTTTCAAACTTAAGCATTTTATTATGCTCTTGATCACATGGAATTTTAATTCTAAATTAGCATGTACGGTACAAATGTAAGAAGAGAGAAAATAGAAGGAGAATAAAAGCGAGAAAGAGTAAGGTATTAGGTGGCCATTGGTAGACTGAAATAGCCACAAAAAGGAAGACCCCATTCTTCACCTCGGAATTCAGAGAGTGAGTAAACTTCCTGATACCCCATCAAAGAGCATGAAAGAATGTCGCAAATACATTGTATATAATGTTTATTTTTAAAGAAAATTTCTTCAGTTTTTAGAGGAATTACCCAAGGTTTATGAGTCACTTATTTACAAACCTGCATCAATGTAAGTATAATGCTAAAATCCTCTAAATTAATGTAACATATTTCAATCTGATCATAATATTTAACTTTTATTAAAAATTGCTCCTTGTGTATCATGTGCTGTTTTGAATGTCTTACTTGTATCACTAGTTTATTCTTCAAACCCTTTCTATCAGGTTGGTCCTATAGTTACCTTCATTTTATACATAAGAATCCTGGGCCATGGAGTAGATGAGGAACTTTCTCAAAGATGGTAATGGAGTCTCTGGGAATAGACTGTTGAGGCTATGAGTGTATTAGAAGACGGAAGAAATTATTATATCCAAGAAATTTGACATTGCTGTAATCATGGTATATGATACACAGTCCATCTAGACAAGTATGTGAACTCTGGAGACTGAGTAAAGTTCATCTTTGAAATTGGTTCAGGACTAGATTTATTTTTTCTGCTTTGATTGGCTATATTAGAAAGGACTGTTTCTTAAAATGCACTTTGTCACATCCAAGTGTGAAGAGGGACCGTCCAGTCTTTCTTTTGATATTTTTTGGGGGATAGTATGAGTGTTGGAAAAATATTCAAAATACCCAATGTTTGGTCACACCCATTCAAGAGCAAACTGAAAAACTCTTTGTTTTAGGGAGAAGAACATCAACAAAAGTTTTCCAGGTAGGTTGAAGAAAGAGTCATTCATTCGTTCATTAATTCATTCATCAAGTAATATTTAGACACCTGTTATGTATCAGACACTCTTTTATATATTAGGAATAAAAAGATGAACAGTATTAAAATATGTATAATTGCCCTAATCTCTTTCCTTAACAATGTCAGTTCACTGAGGGGATGAACTTGGGAAACAGGAAATTACAACACAAATTGGTGAATATTGTCACAGAGATGCTATGGAAGAACAGAGAATGAAGAACATCTAAGTTTACAAAGAGAATCAGGCTGGTAGTGAGAGGTGGAAGACATTTTAAGCCATCAGTACAGTTATGGGAAAAGGCACTGATTAGAAACCATGTAAAATGACGGGAGATCAGTTAAACAGGACTGAAGATGTTTCTGGAGGTGACTCGTCCATTATTGATACTAACATGGCATTCTAGAGCCCCATTTGCTATTGTCCTGTCACATAAGAAGCTGTATTCGAGACATCTTCCTTTGTCCAATATTTCCCATCACCACAACAAACCGGGAACAGCACCTTCCCTTCCCCACTTCCCTTTTGTTATAACGTGCTGCATCATTAAGATTTACTGTAAGACAGGCATAGGGCTAAACGATTTATTCCTTATCTCATTTATCTTTGGAGAACCTTCATGAGGTGGTTTTCATGATAATGGCTCTTTCACAAGTGATGGAACTGAAGCCTAGAGAGGGTAGATTTCCAGAAATGGCTTAGTTAACAAATGGCACAACTGGGACTCAAAGCTAGGTCAATATCATGCTAAAGCCTATGTTTTTAAATCGCCACTCTTCTGGCCTGCTTAAGAAGCAACTAAACTTTTTGTGATACGCAAATTGCAGGCTATTAATATGAGTAAGCGAACAACTGCCCAGAGTTCAGTGGATAGCCTGAGTGTTGATGCTTGAAGAGAGTAATGAATTCTCTTTCTAAAGAGAAACATGATGGATTTTTTTCACCCAAGTTTACCTGGTTAAAATATGAGAGGATGATCCACAGTATATCGTTATACAGCACATTTCCACCAAGAAGGAAGGGTCCTACTTCCCATCAGTTCTCTTCTTCCACAAGAAGACATGTGACAATGTTTATTGTATCCTCCATGCCCAATATTCTTCATTATTGGATAGGTTATCTTTTATTATTCTGTTGTAGTACTACATAGATAGACTGCATAGATAGGTATAGTTACGTCTCCTAGTGTCCTATTGTATATTTCATTATCTGATAGATATTTGCCAGAGACTCAAATAGGAATAGCCATCTTTTGGGTTATCTTGCAATTCAAAGCCTAAAAAGCTATTGAAGATTTGAGGTCAGAAAATTAATATGAAAGAAAAGGAAACCTGAATTCTGGTTCCAGATCTTCAATTAACTAATATGAGGAGGTGATTTAAGCATCAGTTTCCTAATCTTTGGGATGTGAAGAATACACGATTTCTAAGGTCTTTTCCATGTCTAGAATACGGTGATTCTAATGTTTAAGTGGTTTCCATTCCCATGCTAGTAAAAAGCATGTTGCTATCGTTGCTATCGCTTTGTTGCTATGGTTGACAACTGTTTACTCTTTTAACCTTGGCCAGATGGAATGAGTTGCTCGTATCTAACAAGGCTGAGAGAACGAGAAACAAGACTGGTAATTTTTAACAGGTAAAGAATGATCTATGCGATCAATGCACAATCTGAATGGGTCCCGAAGTGTCCTCATGGTCAGAGAGCAGAATGGGGATACTGGGGAAATTATAAATCTCTGCATATGATGACTCAGTCTCAGACTAATCCCAAAGCTTCCACTTGGTTCACAAAACCACAATGCTGCCTTGAGTCGCCAGATAGGCAACGATCCAGATGTACTTATGTGCCTGCAGAGATGTAAAGTAAATGCATCCATAGAAAAATGAAAGGAAAATTCAAATCAGTTGAATAGCGAGACTCCCTTTTAGTGAAGGGGAGAAAAGCAAACACCCTTAAGTCTCTCCTGCATATCCCAAGGGGGTGGTATTTATTAGGAGTCAAGGCAGACTTTCCTATCTTGAGGATTTGGAAAAAGTGCAATATAGATGAAAGATGAACTTTCTGTCAGGGAGATACGTGCTACAATTCGCAGAAGTTGATGGAACAGTTTTAAAGAAGCTGTAATTGACTTGAGCCAATAGCACATAAAGCACAGCTCAAGCTTCTACTTTTACCATATAATTATTTGATAAATTTGAGCCTCAATGAACAAGCTCAGGGCCTTAAACAAGTATTAAGCTCAGTCCCATTCACAGCAGAGCTCACAAACCGGGTTTGTCTCCCCTATGTTAAAAATGTGAGGCATGATTTTGGGTGCATTCAAGACATAATCCAGCAGCCTGAGAATACATGAAATTCAGGCTTGCAGCAGATGTTCAAGCAATTCACAAATGTTCCACAAATCCTTCATGACATGTCGGCCTTTGCATTAAGAGAGGATCTGGTTATTTTGCAATGGTCTTAGAAAGTGGTGATCATTTCTAAGGTAAGCTTTAAGGAGCACACGGCTCACTCCCTTAGCATAGAGTTCACA
Source organism: Rhinolophus ferrumequinum (assembly GCF_004115265.2). Lineage (NCBI taxonomy): Eukaryota > Metazoa > Chordata > Mammalia > Chiroptera > Rhinolophidae > Rhinolophus > Rhinolophus ferrumequinum. The sequence goes on from NC_046291.1 coordinate 8,907,737, forward strand.
TTCAGGGAAATGAAGACATTTACTATTTCACAAACACTGGAAACAAACAAAATGATTTGGTAAGAATAGCAAATTACGGACTTGTGTGGATGAATGATTTCACCAAATTGAATGGGCAGCCTGAACATTGCTGCCTGGGGAGAGCAACAGATTCTCTCCTTCCATTTTATGGACATATGTTGATAAACAGGTATTTAAAAATATATAAGTTTACCCTTGAACAACATGGGTTTGAACTATTTGAATGGTCTTTTGTTTGTTTAGTTTTTCAATAGATACCTAGACCTATACTGTTTTCTCTCTGTGGTTGGGAGTCCATGGATGCAGAGGGCTGAATGTATACATTGTTCTTCACCACTTTTTACAGGAGACTTGGGCATCCATGGATTTTGTTGTCTGTAGGGGTCCTGGAACCACTCCCCCAAGGATACTGAGGACAACTTAAGTTTTTGAGGGGTCAAATATATGTGAATTTTCAACTGCCTAGGGTGTCACTGCTTCTAATCTCTGCGCTGTTCAAGAGTCCACTGTATTTGTATATGCTAACCATGAATGTGCTGTATTTTACTCCAAAATGATTTGACGTTTACAACATATAAAGTGATAGTAAATGAGCATTATATAAATAGAAAGTGAAAACCAAGGGACAAAGAAATACCCAAGTGTGATGACAACCTAAGGTTTAAGGGAGTTAGTGTAACCAACTTCAAGTTGGGCACTGAGCTTTCTGGCCCCTGGGCACTGTTTTCTCACTGTCTACTCCTGACATGCTCTGTTTTGGCTGTGTGCTTTGGGGGGAAGCTCGAACGCTGCTGACAGCCATTTGGCTCAATCCTTCTCTCTTTGCCTATGTACAAACAGTTGGTCATTTCACTCTTTAAAAGTACTTCCACTACAAAGAGAGTGAGTGATTACAATAAATTATGCACAGCAATAAACATTAAAAATGTTTTGTTTTAGAAAGAAGATTTTGTTTACTTTTGCAATAGGTAATATCTGCCATGACACAACATTCAAAAGACACAAAGCAATATGCCGTGGAGTGTGTCACTTGCTCCTGTGTGTGTGCCCCGTTATCTCCCCAAATACCGGGATTTTTTAAAAGTATACTTCCAGGGATACAGTATGCATAAGCAAGTATATACATATGGGTATATATAACCCATTAATTATTTTACACTAGCGGTGCAATTCTACATACGAATTCTGTCCCTTACCGCTTACATGTAAATTGCTATCCTGAGGATTGCTTCATGTTGGTGCCTGGAGAGCTGCCTTATTTTCATTATAAGACTCGTTATGATACCATGTTGAAACAGCACAATATAGTGGTCAAGCTCGTGGACATGGAGTCAGTTTCTCCTGGGTTCAAATACCAGTCCTACTACTCACTATGTGTATCTTCTTGGGCATGTTGCTTAACATCTTTACTCATATGTAAACTCTGTTAATAGTAGCATTGTTGAGAAATGGGAAAAATAGATGGAAAGCACTTGGAATATTGTATGGTTCAATGAAACACTATCTGTGTGTTTGCTTTCTTCATGGTATTGCATTGCATATATGCCATACAATTAATTCAACTACTTTACCATTCTTGGATATCTAGCATTTTAAATTCCTCTGCGATTATAATATTGCAGTCAATATCCTTGCCTGTCCATTACCATTGCACTTATGTGTGGATATCTGCAGGAAAAACTTCTTAGATTTGGATTTACCCATTCAAAAATTGTATACGTTTTCAATTTCAATAAGGGTTGCTGTAATTTACACTTCCCACAACTAGGTACCAATGGGTCATAATAATTTATCTCTATCAACAATGTATAGAGTGCCTGTTCCTATTACAGCCAACAGTGTATTACATATACTCTTTGATCATTCAAATATGATAGATCAAAACCACTATTTCCTTGTAGTTTTAATTTCCATTTTTTAAATTAAAAGTGAGAGTGACAAAGTCCCACTTCCACTAATGGCAGCATAGCTTATATCAGACCAAACTTTCCATAGATAGCAATTATAAAGTGGACAAGACAATTATAAAATCTGAAGGAAAAAAAAACTATCCGAAAGTCTTGGAATATAGCAAAAGCAGGCAAAAGCTGGAAGTGAGTGGATACTTTGAAGAAAGGAAAAGCATTGAGTGCCTGTGCTGTTTTTGTGGCTCTTTGACTTAAGGTAGGCCCCAGTCAGCACCTCACAATGTGGCTAGAACTAAACAGAAACCAAATCATAGGACAGAGTCCAGGGCTACTGCCATAGCTAGAAAGTGGAGAGAAACCATAGAAAGGAAAGATTCAGAGATGAGGAGTTCTAAATTCTATGTATACGATATTTTCAAATCTGTGACTGATGCTTTGATTACACGTTCAGGGGACAGATTCCAAGCAGGCCGGTAAGGACTGAAAGCAGTGAAAAGAGATTTCCATTGCAAGCTGAATTCCATTGCAAGGAAAATAGAGTGCGAAGTTCAGTTCAGCCAAGTTAACTGCCTGCTGATTCAAAATACCACTGTTCTTAAGAGGAACATAACAGGATTTGTAGTCTCTTCAATGTATACTTGAAACTATATAGGATTGATTCCCAAATTACTAGACATATGAAGAAGCAGGAAAATGTGACACATATTGAAGAAAAAATAAACTGATATCAACACCAATATGATCTAGGTGTTGGAATAAGCAGATAGAATTATAAAGCAGCTGTTATAACTACATTCAAAGACATATAAGAAAATATATTTATAATAAATAAACAGATGGGAAATTTCAAGAAGGAAAGACATGATAAATAAGGGAATCAAACAGAGAGCCTAAAACTGAAAAGTGTAATATCTAAAATAAAAATTTCAGTGGATGGACTTAAGAGCAGATTGGAAACGACAAAAGAAAGTCAGTGAATTTGAAGATAGATCAATAGAAAGGATGCAATATGAAAAATAAAATGAACAATGATTGATATAAAAAGAACAGAGCATCCAACACAATACTGAACAGTCCAACATGCACTGTGGTGGCTATAAATATACACCACTTGGATCTCCTTCAAGAACCTGCTGTAAGGTGCACAGATGACTGATAGCTCCAGTTGCCTCAACTTCAGATCTGCCCTGACATTTCACCAGAGTCCATACCTCTCTCCAGGCCAGTACCACAGTAGGGTTACTATAGCCAGGTCATTTCTGCTCAACAATGGACTCCTTTAACAGTCTTTGCTCTGGGGATCCCTATCAAACTGGATGAGTTTTTCTCAGAGTTGGACTGCAATCTGTCTCCTCCTACACAATCTTCCTTCCTTCTTTCTCTTTCACAGATGTCAGAGCTGCCTTATGGTCTGAAGGCTCTCTCCATCTACTCCTGCTTCCTCCATCCCTTTTCACTCACAAGTCTTTTACCCATTAAATCTCTTGACTGACTAATTCTGTAATGTGATCTGCTTCTGGGAGGAATCAAATTGACACATGTAGAATCCAAAATCTCTTTATACTGAAAACAGATTGTCAGACTCAGTTAGAGATAAATAGAAAATCTTTATTAAAAGTAACCAGAAAAAAAAACCCCAAAAAACAAAAAAACCTCAACACATTGCATATAAGAGCACAATGGTATAAACGATAAGAACTATTGTTTACATAGAATAATAAAATCTAGAAGGCAGTGGAGAGTCATCTTTAAATGCTGAAAAAACAACTATGAATTCATAACTACATTTGCACCAAAAATGTCCTTAGAGAGATTTTTCAGATAGAATTTGTTGTGTGCTCTGTAAGAAATGCTAAAGAAAGTTCCTCAAGTTGAAGGGAAATGGTACCACATATCTTCAGGAAGGGGTGATGAGCACCAGAAATGGTAAATGTGTATTTTTAAAATGATTTTTCTCTTAATTCTTTAAAATACAATGACTCTTTAAAGGGAAAAAAATGTGGATTGTATTTTTGGATATATAACATATGCAAATGTAATATGTCTGACAACTATAGCACAAAGGATCAGGATAAATGAAACTATATGGTCATAAAATGCATACATTTTATATGAAGTGTTGTCATATTAACTCTAAGTAGATTGCAAAAAGTTAAAGAGTGTTGTAATCCTTAGATTAGCCACTAAAAATAAGCACAGACTCTAATAGAGACATTAAAACAGAATTTGAAGAGATTTTCAACTAGCCCAAAGAAAACAGAAAAGTGGACAGAAAAACAAACAGGAAAGCAAATGGGACAAACAGAAAACAAAAATCAAAATAGTACGCCTTTATTCAGTATGTTAATAACTACATTAAAAGCAAATGAACTATACAATCCAATTAGAAAACAGATTGTCAAACTCAATTACAACAGAAAAAGCAAGATACAACTATATGTGGTCCACAAGAAGCAGTTTACCAAGACACAGATAAACTGAATGTAAATAAGTGGAAAAAGATATATCCTGCAAATACTGTAGTGTCTATATTAATGCTGGATAAAGTACACTCGGTGACAAAAAGTTTCCTCCAAAAAAAGGGATATTTCGTGTTCAAAGTGGTAAATCATCAGTAATAATGACAATCATGAATATGTGTTTATGTTACTACTAGTAGAGTTTCAACATTTATGAAGTAAATATTAAGAGAATTAAGATGGATACAATCAAATGCCTGTGTATTTATGTACAAATCTACCACTATAGTTGGAGATTTTAACACCTGTCTCTCAGTAATTGATAGAACAACTAGATAAAATATCACTAAGGTCATAAACAATCTTAACAACCTTATTAATCAAATCAATCTATCTGATAATTATAGAACACAATACCCAATATATATTTTTTTGAAGTCACATAGTACATTCATCAAGATGGACCACATCCAGAGTCATAGAACAAGTCTCAATAAATTTTGTAAGATTGACAAATTATAGAGTAGAATTCAATAACAGTGAGAGATCTGAAAAGCACCCAATATTTGAAATAATAGACATCTATAAAAACCATAAAGAAGATATTACATGGGAAAGTAAAAACATTTTGAACTAAATGATAATGAAAATACAGTATAAGGAAAATCTAAAATTAATAATGGAAGGCTCTACTTCAAGAAGCTAAAAAGAGAGCAAACTAAGCTCAAAGTAGAAGGAAGAAAATAAAGATAAGTGCAATAATCAATGAAATAGCAAAGTTAAGACTGGGCATCTTTTCAATGTGTAGGACACATCTGTACTTCTCTTTTTATGCTAAATTATTTCTTCAGTTAGGCATCTTACATTTTTTTATCTGTATTGATATTCTTTAAACATTAAGAACCATAATTTATTGCATTTATTGGTCTGTCTGAATTGTTTTCTTGAATTTTATCTTTAAATTTTTTTTTCTTTTTAAAGTTTCATTGTTTTAGTTTTCTTCACGAAGGGGATAGCTTTTCTTCACAAATCACCATTTGTGGGGATAGCTTTGTATGACTCTTATAATTGCCATTTTTCTCTATTTTTTGAGTTTGTTTATTTCAGTTTCATGTTGCTTATTGTTTTTCATAATCCATGGCATCAACTTCTTCACCAGGTGTTGAGATGTGTCTATTTTCCCCTGCTGCTTCTAATGAATCTTGTTTCCTACATTTTTTTCTGCATCTTATGTGGCAGCTGTAAGTTCTTATTTACAGACAGATTTGATTCATGCCATTTATTAAGTTTTTATAGTTCATGGTGCTATAGCTGTCATAATTTTAGTTGTTCCAGTTCCACATTATTCAGAATTTGCTATTGTCCTTTCCCATTTCATTTCCTTTGAGTGAGGGGCATGTAATATCTTTTAGGTGGGTAGGTTTTTGATCATTGCACATAATTAAACAAGTTAAATTCCTTGTAGACCTATTATTTTCAGTAGGCTGTGAAAATGAGGGCAAGAGCCATGCTTAAGGCCACAGAAATTCTTTTATGACATACCGTTTTATGGGAAAGTGTACTTACCTCATTTTTTAAGGTTTTCATTAAAATATAGCTAACATATAATACTAGTTTCAGGTGTACACCATAGGTAGGTGAACTTACCTTATTGCTATTTTCCCAACCACTAAATGGGTAGCAGCAGTGTTACTCGTGAGGCAGAGCATTTTTCCTCCCCTTCTTCATTGGCAGACTGCTTCCTGCAAGTACGGTGCATCGGTATGTCTGTGACTGACACTTTTCTTTCATCCTCTTCCTATCAGCCTGGGTTTAGGGCAGCCTCTGCCACCGGCCTGTTCTCCCACTTCCATTCTTCAATTATTGGTTTTACGTTGCAAGTTTTTTTCAGGATCTGCATCTGCTCCTCTCTCCGCTTCTTCTAGCAGCCCCGTGTGACCTTCGCGTCATCTGGCTGTCTCTTGCTCCTGTTTTGTTTTTGGTATGAAAGATGTCTCGTCGTTTCGTCAGACGTGAATCTGTTTTTTGTTCTCCTGGATGTCTGGCCAACATCATCTTTACCACCGTGTTCAAATCACAAGAGTAATATTTTTGTTGTTACTAATTAGTAATTCTGGCATGCAGTTTTGATGTTGTCAAGTGACCCCATTAAAGCAATGTCTCATTAATCTCCCCTTTCTCAGTCACATCACACATTAAATAAAAGGACTGCCTCATTAATCATTAAACGGTCAGCTCCAGTCCCATAGTCTGTTCCTTTCCTGCCAAGGGACCTCTGCCATGAAGCCACTGCCTCCCCTGTTGGTCTCCCCCACTGATCCAGCCATTTATATCCTGAGAATATAATATTTATAAGATAATATGTCAGTGGGTTTCGATCTAACTCTCCTTGTAAAGAATGTCACCAAAGACTGGAAAAAGACCTTCTCACACCCCATCCTGCCGGGCTGTGTGAGCCCCTCTAAGATGCCTTCCTTCTACTCCTCACCGACTTTTGCAGAGCTTCCCTATCTTTCAAAGCTCAGCAAACATCCTGTGTTTTAAAAAACACTTCTTTTACTGTGAAGTACACAGCCCATCTCACTTCTCTGAATTCTTGAACTGCTCTTTCCTTCCTTCACATGGTGGGATATTGTGGGAGTTAAAACTGCCTCTACAGATGGACCTATGTGCAATGAAGTCTCAGTTCTGCGAGTCCCCAGCTGGGTAACCTGGAAGACCTAGATTCTCAGTGTCCTACTTAGAACAAAGGACACTTGTACCTTATTTGTTTATATTTTTTTTTTAAAATGGGTGATAAAATTTGCCTTATAGGCTTTTTGTATTATTAGGTTTGTGCAAAAGTACTTGTGGTTTTTGCCGTTGTTTTTAACCTTTTAAACAGCAATTACTTTTGCACCCACCTAATAATTGAATTAAATTAACAAATGATGCTGGTATATATTAAGCGTAATGTAAGTACTAACTATTATTTAAAAATATGTATTTTTCAACGTTGATGCATAGCAGGAACATGTACCAAACACTGCTTTAGGTGTCTCAGCCAGTGCTTTTCCTTCGGGGCAGGTGAGGTTCCAAAACTCTTTTTGAGAAATTATATAGTATGTCTTATTTTTTACAACCTTATTGAGGTATAACTTCTGTACAAAAATAATGTACATAGTTAAAGAGTACAATTTGATGAGTCCTGGGAGATGTATACTCCCACAGAACACCACCAGGACGAAAGTAACAAATATGTCCATCACGCTAAAAGTTTCCTCAAGCCCTTTTGCAGTCCGTCTTTTCCACTATCCATGTCTCCAGTCAATGACTATTCTTTCTGTCCCTATGGATTAGTTTGCATGTTCTAGAATTTATATAAATGGACTTATACCATTCCTTTTTGTGTCTGTTTTCTTTTCCATTTAGCATAGCAATTTTGAGATCCATCCAAATTGTGTGCATCAATAGTTTGCACCTTTTATTATTAGTGGTATTCAATTGTTTGGATATACCACAGCTTGTTTATCTATTAAACTGTTAATGAACACTGGATTGTTTCCAGCATTTGGCTCTTACTAATTTACCTGTTATGAAGACCCATATACCAATCTTTCTGTAGTTGGTTTCATTTCTAATGGAGTGATAACTCCTGGGTCATATGGTAAACATACATTTACCTTTTTATGAAACAGACAATCTGTCTATCACTGCTCCAATTTTTCTGTGGCATATTTCTCTTCCTCATATAACTTATAATATTTGGCAAATAGATTTTGAAGGAATTCCAGGTATAATGGAAAGCATACATCTGTGGTACACAAGAACAAATAGAACTTTCCAGTTTCCCATCATCAGTTAACTCAAAGCCCAAGTAAATCATAATAAGCTCTGTAAGTGCAAATGATCTGGTCCTTCTCATCCACAATTAGAGCCTTCATCTTCCAGGCAGTGTCTGGTACATGAGAAGCTCATAGTAACTGTTTTTTGAATAAACATTTGAATAAATGAATGTTTCAATGTCTGAATAAATATGTATTTTGAGGCCAACTTGTATATTGATGTGTAAAATTGTTCCTGACAAATAAATAGATCTGGAAATTGCTTTTAAAAAATGGATTTCAGATTGATGCATTTACATGTCCTGTCTCAAAAGATAGAGGTGACACTAGCAACTGTGATTCTTATTTCATTTGTCATTTTCTGTGTGGCATTGGGTTGTTTGGGTTCTATACAGATGTGTCTCAAACACTGCAAATAAAATATAATTTCCTTGAACACATTTGTTCACTATTTTTATCCACGATGGCACTAAACACATAACCACAAATGCTGTAGGTTGTCATCATATGTTTGCCAACAGATTGATTGTTAATATCTATCATTGCAGGGCTATTCAAATTCATTCATTCAACACTTATTTATTGAGTGAGTACTATATTGCCAGGTACTGTTTTAGGGGATGTGGCAAGATCAGAGAACCACAAAAACAAAAATCCTTGCCCTTATGGAATTTAAATTTTAGTGGGGGGGGGAGCTGGTGGGCAATAAACAGAATAAATAAATACTGTGTTTCCCCAAAAATAAGATCTAGCTGGACAATCAGCTCTAATGCATCTTTTGGAGCAAAAACTCATATAAGACCCAGTCTTATTTATATTATATTATATTATAATACATCATATTATATTATATTTAGCTGTCTTATAGTAAAATAAGACCGGGTCTATAATGTAATGTAATATAATATAATATAATATAATATAATATAATATAATATAATATAATATATAATAACAGGTCTTATATTAATTTTTGCTCCAAAAGATGCATTAGAGCTGATTGTCTGGCTAGGTCTTATTTTCGGGGAAACACGGTAATACATCCGATATACTACCTGGCAATGAGTGTGACGGAGAAAATGAAGTAGGAAAGTATAGTGATGTGGAAGCAAGCCACACAGATCCTGGTGAAAATAAAAAACACTTCAAGCAGAGACAGCAGCATGTGCAAAAGACTTGAGGTGGGAGAGTCCCTGGTAGGGAACATCTTGGATTACAGCAGGGAGGCCAGTATGACAGAAGTCAGGTAGGGGTGAAGCAATAGGGGTGGAGGGCAGTGAAATCTCAGGGGATGAGGTCAGGTCTTCCTCGTCAGCATAAATACATCGGACTTCACTCTGAGTGAGCTGGAAACATATTGGAAGACATTGAGCTGATAAATGACAATCTATCTTATTTTTTATCAGGATAACTTTGACTATGTGTCAAGAATAGACTGTGGAAGGGAAATTGGGCCTCAAGAAGATGGTTGGGAATCTATTCTAATGGTTCAGGAGAGAAGTTTCCATAGCTTGGACTTGGGCGGCATCAGTGGAGGCAGTGAGAAATGTGAGCAATCAGGTGATAATTAAAGCACGTTATTGAGAAGCTTGTAGACATTGGAGTGGCAGTGTGGAATGGCCAGTTAGATATGCAAGTCTGGAGCTCAAGAGAGAAGTATGGGGTGGAGACTACATTTTGGAGTCAGCATGTAAAGATAGCATATGGGCCTGGGTTATAGTACAAAGGGAGTGCAGCAGTTAGGGCAGACATCCAAAGCCTGAACCTTGGAGGATTCCAAAAATAAAAGGTCAGAGAGATGACGAGAAATAAGCAAAGGAGACCAAGAAGGAGTAGCCAGTGAGGTAGGAAGAACACCAGAGAGTGTAGAGTTTTATAATATAAAAAGTGTTTAAAGAGGATAGATATGAGGGCAATGCTGGGATTTTTAATGACTGAAGGATAATGGTATGGAAAGGCAAATGATGAGCAAGGAAAGAACCCAGCTCACCTCCATAGCCAGATATAAGGAAAAAACCCTCGTAGCTCTTGAGACAGGGAGGCCTTGATTTTTAGTTGTAAATAACTACCAGTAGAACTGGCTTAGTGAAATCAAGGATGAGTCTTATCAGCTCCTATCTTTCACAGTGCTAGGGAAGCTAGTAATGGTTGTGGGGCTGACCATTTTGATTTTAAAATATACTGTAAATAAAAATCAAGGCGGTGCTTCGACTTATAAATAATATAGACTGGCTATGAGTGCCTGAAGAACCTGTTGGGAGGGAGAAGTACCGCATTACTCCTCAGGTTCAAGTGTTCTGTGTGTGGTCATGGATTTCAGATGAGCTTCTTTGTCTAGTCAGTTGATTTAAGCTACAGAACCAAAACCAACAGGGAGGGACACATCAGAACTAAGAATTTTGAGGGTTTAAAAATATTTCCAAAAGTCTTATTGGGTGTTCCTGGGGTGTTTGATTGTTTAAGGATCTAATGTCTGTTTTAAGAGATTATTTTCAGAATCATAAGAACTTAACTGTGGTCTTTTTTTTTTTTTCTTAATATTTTTTTTTGTGCTCTCAAAGATGTATTAATCTGAAGAGTATAAGAGGTTCTTTATTCTTTGTTTTAATATCACTCGTTTTATAAAATAACACTTGAAGCAGAAATGAAAATGTCATCGAATTCTGTTTTATAGTATACGTATTTAACAAGAATCTGAATTTCATTGTGTGAAATCCTCTGTTGCTTTGACATCTTTGTTCCATTTTAATTAAGCTTTCACAAAGTTTACACATCAATTGTGATATGCTACTGACATTTATAATAAGATACAGTTATGTTTTTTTTAAAATTCCTTCTTCTTTATATTTAAAATTTAGTTGTGAAAACTCCCAATTTCCATTAGCATTCACAGTAAACAGAAGTAATTCTATACTTACAGTAATATTGCTTTCAAATGTATCTTCCAAAATTTACTACTTAAAATGAAAAAAAAAAGTAAAGAAAGAATTTAAAGAATTCCCAGAAATTGCAACAAGGTCTACTTCTGTGCTGATGAATGGCTCCTTGAGGAAAGTCAGCTCTCTTATTAATATAACATCTGGCTTGCATCTTGCATAAATAAAAACACAAGAACAGGATAGAAGGAACGGAAGAGGGAAGAGGGAGGAAGGAATGTGGGTTTTCGAGCAGAATAATCTCTAACAGCCAAGAAATCTAATTAGAAGAAATGTCATCTAATGAGACTATAGTCAAAAAAATTTCACAGGAGAAGGCAAAGCCTCATGGGACCATGAGAAAAATATTGAATCAGTTAGGTAATTAAAAAACAAACAAACAAACAAAACCAAAAACTGAAATAGCATGAATTGACTGCAGGACTCCATTTAGTCAAAATGGCGATTATCAATGGCGTCTCTCGGGACTATTTATGACTTTAACCACAGAAATTCCATGGCTTGGTTAGTGCGTTTTAAGAGAATCTCTACTGTTCTCATCCACATGATGAGATTGCTGCCTTTTTCTTTGTGCACTGTCAGTATGGAAGAAGAGAACACGCTTAATTAAAGATATAAACAGAAGCTAATTCTCATGCTATTACATCGGTGAGTGGAACATTTCCTCTTCTTCAGGAAATGCCATTTCCAACAATTTTGTTAGAGGTCAACTTGATATTAAAGTTGAATGTCATTTTCTCTTAACTAAATCTTGTTGTTTGATTTTTCCTGATCTGAAAAACTGAATTGAAATTGAAATTGAAATTAAGTAACATTGACTAGTATCAAATAGCAAACACTCAAAATGGTAAAATAGTAAAAACCAAATAAATGAAAACTAGACTGAGGGCTTTTGGTGGTGTTTATACAGTTGTTGTTTTAAGAATTAGTTAACTGCTTTGAGCATGATAAGGCATGTCTGGTGTTACCTTTTATCTATTTTGGCTTCATGTTATCTGAGAAGAAAGCATAGCAAAGGAAAAGTCAGTTTCTATGCCTCTTAGTGAATTTCCCAGATTTTGGAGACATAACCTGGCCATTTAGAAGAGTCACACAAACTAATCCATATAAAGAAATAGATATATAAAATAAAATATCAGGAAAGTGGACCCCCGGAAAAAAATAAAAAAGTATCATCTATGATACAAAATATTTATTTCTCTAGGTTTCCTAAAATCAGATTCATTAATATGAAGTTTTTTCTCTGCCTTTCTCTCATTAATAATTTTTATTTATGACTTCATAAGAACTTTGCTGATATATAAAACCAATTAACATTTCAATGATATTTTGGCAATAAATATACATTTCCCAATTAAATGTACCAATTAAGTTAGTATGCCTTTGAAAAGGAAGAATTCAAACAGTAAAATCCAGAATGTGAAACTTCTACAAGACAAAACACCCAGTATCTTAAAATAATAAATTGAAAGCAGGTAAAAGGAGAAACTGATAGAACTGAAGAGTTATGAGACATATCAACCCAATGCCATGTGTGGAAATTTTTCAGATACCAATGAAAAAATTTGAACTGCATAAACATTTATGTGTGTGGCAATATTTATGAGACATTTGGGGGAAATTTTAATGCTGACTGGGTATTTGAGGAAATTATGGATTTATTGGCAGTAATTTTAGGTGTAAAAATAATGTGTTTATGCAAAAAAAAAAAGAAAAATTTTCTTATCTTTTTATAGCTGATTTCTTAGGTGTCTACTGATGAAATGATACGATATCTTGAATTTGATCCCAAATATTCTGGGGCTATAGAGAATGTAGGTAGTGGGTGTAAATAAAACAGGATTGACAGTGTATTAAAAGTTATTGAAATTGGATGACTGAGATTGATGTTTGGGATCTTCCCCAGTAGTCTTTTTATGATATCCTAGCAGATCCTAAGATTGTGACTTTCTGTTCGACTTATGGCCCTCTGTACAAGCCATTTAGGCATTATTTAGATAGTGGTCAATGTTAATGGGTGGCTCTATTTCTCCTCTGTTATTTAATACAGGTTTTAGTGGTAGCTAAAACAAATATTGGCCATTCTAATTACTACCAGGAATCAAAATCTGTAATTAAGGAAAAACCATTAGCATTAGCCACTGAAGTGGATGGATTTTTAGAAACAAGGTTGATTTTTGATATCAACCAAAATTGCCACATAATAGATATTTTTAAAATATATTCATTTTGTGTATCCAATGCTTGAGATTTAAATTTGGCTTTTAACCAAATAAATATCTGCAAGCTTGTTTTGAGCAGTGATCCAAATTTTGTGGAATAACCTTGCTAATTTTTCTCTCCCCTTAACCTTTGGTCTTTGCAAATAGAGCTCATGAACGGGATTTAGTTTCAATTCTCCTATAGGTTAAACCCTTCCTGTTGCTGTTGACCTCACATAACGGGCAACTGAAACTGTTGCCTTTCAAGGACCAGGAAGAATTTTCATTCCATTTATTTTCAGTATTCACTACAAATTACTGGACTTGCTGCTTAAGATGACACCTCTTAAAACAACAATTACAAACCCCACAATGAGCCAGAGTGCACATATGCTTTCCCACCTTCGTAAGCAATGTACAGTAAACCTTTAAAAATTGATTTGCATTTCATCAAAGTGGCATGCGTATATACTTTAACATGTCCAAAAGCACTAAAATAATTTTAACAAAACCCAGTGGCTTTTCTCCCCATACTTCCTATAAATAAATGCCCACCAGCCAAAGACCGCCAAGAACACACCTAGTTGAAAGAGGTGGCTTATTATTCCTTGAAACAGGGAGACCACACACCACAGGGACCTAAGTCAGAGGGTGTTAGGAAAAACCTATAGGATTTGAGTTAGTGTTGGATGATTTGGGGAAAGGTTTAAGGAGTCTTTGCTGGGGATCAGAGGCTATCTGCAAGCAGGGGCGATTCTATAATTGCCTATCTTCATAAATTTTATCTAGGAGGGAAGAGTAGAATGAGGCTAGTGCTTTAATTGGTGAAGAAGCAGCAGTCACTCTTTTTTTTTTTTTTTTTTTTTTTTTTTTTTTTTTTTTTTTTTTTTTGTAGCAGTTTGCTCTTATTTGCCGGGGAGCAGGGGGGAAATTGGTCCACTTGGTGTCTTGCACAATGCATGTTCCGTACCTGTTCAGATACGATTACGGAGTGCTCTTGCTTTTGTCTCCATCTGTCATGGGCATAGAATGACCTCATCTGATGTTGGTATTCTGTGAAGTGTATGTTCCATGGGAGAGCACCATGCTTACCGGCTCCAGGATATGGGGGCAATTCCTCTCTTTCTCACTCCTCACTTCCTCAAGCCCTTTCTTTTGCTTCTTTTTCCTGAAATTTAAAAGATATCCATCTAGATCATAGGCACAGATAACCTCACACTGATTTCCTCTGATGATAAGGATTTCGCTCTTATCTACCACCATCTCTCTGCTTCTCTTTACTCCCTTCCTAGTAGATTTATAGGACAAATTTTACTTGCATGAATATTCAGTGTTTCTTTTAATGCCTTTGCAAGTATTATTCACAGTGACACATTTCAGAGAATTACAATAGCTTCCTTCTTTATTTTCTGTTTTACTTGAAATTAAAATAGTACCCCCCCTTTTTTCTAAATTACTAAGCTATCTTTGTACTTAATGGTAATTCTTCAAACATCTAATAGCTTCAGAGGGACAATTTTCCATCAGGTCAATAAGATCAGGTAATCTCTTCAGACTTTTCTTTCTTTGTGAATCCTAATACCTCTCCTGGAGATCTCACTACCCTCTTCAGGCTGCTTTCACTCCAGGTCTGCTGCACAGGTTCCTGGGAAGTTACTAGTCCGGCTTTGGATTCTTTGTTTTCTAAATGTCACGCCTTCCTTTTTCATGGTTGGAGCACATCCTCCAGTAGTTACATTGGGTTAAAGATGGTGTCGCCACCGAGCGCATGGAGCTGGCTGCCATCCCCAGGACTGCCTCCTGTGTCACACTGCTCCAGGAATGTCTGTCTATGTCTGGGGTGCAGTTGTTTCCCTGGGATTTCGCCCCACCTTTATCTTGAAGATACTCATGGCTTCCCTCCTGGGTTGTATGTCTCTCCTCTGGGATGAATCCCTCATCGTCTCTTTTTCTTGGTCTTCTCCCTTTTAAGGTGGAAACCATCTTCTAACAGCCCCTTTAGAAAGTGTGTGCTAGGAGTAAATATTTTGAGAACACCAATTAAGAAAATATCTTTTGTTCTACTCTGGCAGTTGATAGTTTGAATATAGAATACTAAGTAGGAATTAACTTTTCATTGTAGAGGGATTGTTCCATTGGCTTGTTCTTTTTATTGCTAATGAGGAGTCTAAAGTCATTTGAATTCTTGATTTTCTATAGGAATTGCTTTTTTAAAAAATTTTCTTCTCTAGAGTAGAATTGTTTTAGTCACTGCTAATCTGAATTTTCACAATTTTGTTCTTTTATGTGGATAAATTTCAGTTTATCATGCTGTCTTATTTCCATCTGACATTTCAAATCCGTCTGTTAAGCTAAATTTTAGTAAATATTTAATTGGGGATATCTGCTCCTTTATTTTTTGTATTCCTACTTTCTGTAACACCTATTATTCAGATATTTGATGTCCATGACTACTCCTCTAATTTTTTTTTATCTATTCTGTTTCCACCTTTGTCATTCCTGCTCTATTTTCTGAATGATTTCCTCAGATGTATTGAAGCGCTTTTTATCAATAACTTTTAAAAATTCTCCTACTGTGTTTTTAATTTCTAAGAGCTATTTGTAGTTTTCTAGATGTCCCATTTTGTACCACCTATTCCTGTTTCATGAATATATTGTCTTCCCTTACTGCTCTGAATATGTTAATAAACACTTTCTGTTTTCTTCACCATGCATTGTTTCGGTTTCCTTCAGTTCTCTTTTGTTTTCTGTATGTCCCATGCCAGTGGGTTCACTGAGATAACTAGTCCTCGGTTATCTACTTACGATTAAGTAGTTAATTGAAATTTTGAGTTTGTGATAGAATTTATCAACATTAAATTTCATTTTGAAGGCATCTCGGTAAACCATTTATTGGGATGGTCAGATTCTTGCTTGAAGGATAAGGGTCTGGCTGCCAAAGGTAGTAGAGCCAAGTAAGGATGAAGCACCCAGGGCTTTGGTATTAGTTTCTTTATGTAAAGACATCTCTCTTCATCCTTCTGTTTTTTTCTGATAACTGTGTTCTCCATTGTGTTGGGGACCTCCACAGAGAACTCTCAGTTTTACTCTTTCCTGAAAACAAACTTCCAGGTTTTTGTTGGGAGTGGAAAAGGAACAATGCCAAAAAATATGGAGTCATGGAGGAGTTTAAACGTAGGAGTTTAACTGTTTTTCAAGAGGCTCTCAGTAAGTTCTCATCTTAGCCCTCCACTTTTCAACCCTAACTCCAAAGCACCTTGTGATTCCAGTTCATGTGCCTTTAGAATATTATTCTATTTAAAACACCCTGGTTCTCTGCTGCTTATTTAGGATTAGGCTTCTTTGGGTCCACCCCATCAAATACCATAAGCACAACCGGGTCCCCGGTTTCTAGTTGTTCCTGATATCTCTAATATTGTTCTTTTTGCCCCTGTAACTTAAAATTTTTGGCATCAGATTTTTAGTAGAAATATGGGGAAGAAAAATATTTGCATGACCGTTAGCAGTAACAGGACAAGTAGAAACAAGATGCAACATGAAAAATACAGCATCATTTTTCTAATGTTACTGCCAAAGATATATAACCTGAATCTAATATTGATAAAATATCAAACTGAAACTGAGGGACCTTTTACAAAATAACTATCCTGTAATTTTGAAAAGTATAAAGGACATGAAAATAAAAAATAAAACTAAGAAACTGTTGTAGAGACATGGCAGCTAAATGTACAAATATTATTCTGAACTAGATCCATTTGCTGTAAGTGGCTTACTGGGATAATTGGCCAAACGTGAATAGAATATGAGGATTAGATATTAGTATTGTATTGATGTTAATTTCCTGATTTTGATGGTGGTAGCATCATTATATAGGAGAATGTCCTTATTTGTAGGAAATACATACTGAAATATTTGGTATCAGGTCAGCAACATACTTCCCAATAGTTCCAGGGAAAAAAATCTTTGTATCGTACTTAATATTTTTCTATATGTTTAATATTAATATTGTTTGATAATAGAAATAACAAAAAATATATATGCATATTTAGTCCAGTTATCTGAATCTGGAAAGTGCAAGCTGAATTTTTCATCACTATGTGATCATGAACACAATGATATCTTGAGTTGTTCTAGCTGTAATTTATTAGTAGGGAGTGTGATTGCCAAGGTTTTCTTGTGTTTCCACATCTGGGAGTTCAATGCTGCCTTGTTACATTTCTCCTTTCTGGAGGAGCCCTGTCCTGCTAAGACTCCCCACGTCCACGGTGCCAGGAATAGTGTTATCTTCAGAGCACTAACACAGTGACCTATTTTGACATCAGTTTATTGGTGACGCCTCATTGAAACATTATCATGTCTCTCTATTTTTTGTCAAGGATCTGATGTTTTACCTTTGCATCATGAAAAGCAATGCTGTCTACATTAAATACAGTGCACAAACAGTGGCCCAAAATAAGAAGACAAGAGTTCGAGAAAATAAATGCTTTCTATGTCAAGGACAAACTGTTCTATACTTTGAGGTGCAAGTGTAAGTTGGCAAATGTGTGTTTCCAAAGATTATTCAGAATATTTTGAATCTAAGAAATTTAAGAATTAGTTAAGACCATATAAAAAAGCCAAACAGACATGTAAGTAGCTAATCCCCAGAGGCGAGTATCTACGCAAATTGGGCAAGAATTATGTGCTCATCAGTATGTAAAATATCAAAATGACCTTGTAAATAGCATCATCTCCACTTTAAAAATGGAGAAATAGGCTCAGAGAAATGAAATAACTTATTCAAGGCCATTAACTGGTACAAGATAAAGGGGTGATTTAAACTCAGGTTTGTGAGTCTCCATTTCATTATTTCCACTATATCTTGAAATTGTCCTAAAGGAAATTAAATTTTACTATGTGGTATAAATTCCACAAAATGCCTGTGAGTGGAATATGTTTCCAACTCCTGAAAATTAATTCCTTAACATGTAACTGAATCCATGCCCTTTAAAATTGAAGAGAAAATAGTAGACTTAGCCAATTAAAAGAAAAAAGTATTCATTTAATTGAGTAAATTAATTAGTCTTTATTGAGCATTTGATATGGGTAAAAGTCCATGCAATAGAGATTATTGTTTCTATTTTTTAATAAGTATTCAAAATGCAAGATACAAGCATGAAAGGTAGATATATTTTTAAAGTTTATATTGATATTATATATATGAAATTGATATGCAATATCATATAAACTAAAGATACTGGAAACAAAAAGGAGATATAAACTCCAGTATGAAAGGCAATCTTTGATTTGTAATCCAAAATTAAACCTTGAAGTCCTATTTAGGTTTACAAAATTTTAAATATATTTTTTAAAATCTTCAGTTTGCTTAAGCTAAATAATACATTTTTTGGATGGTGTTTTCTAGCAACACTGTAATTGAATTGGGGTATCTGAATATTATGTCTTGCCTAACTACTTAGGGAAGAATCTAGATAGCTTTCTTTCCTTCAGCCTTTGAAAATAGTTTTAAAAAACAGATAAAATCAAAACGTTTAAAACAAGTCATGACTATAGCAGAAATGATGAAATAGGACTGGCCACATATTAGATAATGTATAATTTTATTTGTTTGAGTGAATAATAAGCTGTAGGGCAGTTTTGACTTGTACTGGGCAAACACATTTTGTCCTTAGTTTGTGCAAACAATGGTAGAAAGCATAAAGCCATGCTTGATTGCAGTTGGCCTGTAACTACTATTTTCATTTCCAAGAGGGCTATGATCTTACATTCTTGGCTCTGAAGCCAGCACAAATTATGCTCCTTGTGATTAAAAGAAGATATTGGCCATCTCTCCCTCAGCCTTGGGGTTACCTTGTCTGGGCTGTGAGTATGAGACAAAGCTTATACTCCTTCTCATTAACATTTTACATTACTAACAGAATTTATCATCTCAGGAGAAAAATGGCAATTAACCACCAGGTTAAAGGATATTACAAATTCCAGTGTTTCTTTATTTAAATTTCTGAACTTTTTATTAGAGAATTCCTATGTTAGACTGAAATGAGCTATGATGGATTTTGCTCTTGGTTGAGATGTTAGTTATCTATGGCTGCCATTACAAATACCATAGACTGGGTGACTTGAACAACATACATTTATTTTCTTACAGTTTTGGAGGCTGAAGTCCAGGATCAAGGTGTCAGGAGGTTTGATTTCTTCTGAAGCCTCTCTCCTTGGCTAGCAGATGGTCACCTTGTCACTGTAACCTCACAAGGTCTCCCGTCTGTGCACATTCCTGGTCTCTCTCTCTCTCTCTCTGTCTCTCTGTCTCTCTCTCTCTCTCTCTGTCTCTCTCTCTCTCTCTCTCTCTGTGCATGTGTGTGTGTGTGTCCAAATCTCCTGTTTTTATAAGGATGCCAGTCAGATTAATTAAGGCCCATTCTAAGGACCTCATTTTAAGTTAATCACTTCTTTAAAGACCATGTCTAACTACAGTCACATTCTGAGGTACCAAGGGTTAAGACTTGAGCGTATGAATTTTGGGGCACACAATTCAACCCATAACAATTGGATTGTTCATTTTTCGAGTCACGCAAGACATATTGGAATAAACAAACTAAGCCTTTTTGATAAAATATTGGCAACTCTACTAAAGGTTAGTTAGCAAAAATATTTCTGTATGTTTTCTTATTAATAATCTGGTAACTATTTTCTTACTTATTCTTCTGTCGTGGATTTACACTCCTAACAAGTTCATTACTTTTTATCTATGCACATGCTAAATTCTTTTCTAATCCTATTCCACCATTTTGTAACACCATAGTATTTATTTTGCATTGTACTCATATAGACACTACTTTAAGATTTTATGCATCCTACTTTATACATTCCCACATAGGCAGCCCCATACTTTTATGTTTTATAGCTACTTCACAGAAGTTATGTCTATTAGTATCTCTTTCAGTAATCAAAACAGCACAGTGGGTTCCACTTCCATTTAAGATGGAATGATCCCCACTTCCAATTCTGTAGCAAGAAAACAATGGATAAACTAAAAATCATACTTTTTTTTTTTTAAGCCACCAAAGTGTGGTGGATGGTTAGAAGTCTAAATAACTAAATTCCCAACAGAAGATTCATAGAAGAGTAAAGAACAGCAGCCACTTTCATACAGTGAACCATTCCTTATCCTTCCTATTGGCTAGAACTAGGGGCTGTCCTAAGCAGAGGAACTTCTGGGCAAAGAGAAATGAGCTAAGCTTTGATTGGCGGAATGAACTGGCTTGACAGAGTTCTGGACAAGTACATGTACAAAAAGAAATCCCTCATTCTGAAAATTCTCATGCTTTGGGAATCTTGCTGATTAAGCAGTAGTGGGGAAGTAGCAGGAGAGCAGAAGGCGATTACACCACACACAAGACTGTTATTTAATGTAGAGGTGAACTGAAACTAACCCACCTCCTCTTAGCTCAAGTTCTGAAAGGTTTAAGAAATGAGCTCCTCAGAAGCTAATAAGGGAAACTCAGAAGATGGGCTGTAAGGCACAGAGAGATTTAGATAATCTCATTAGAACCAGATAAAAACTGAAACTAATTAAAGTTGTGTCCTAAAATGGTTTCTAAATGATCAGCCTTCACCCTCCTTGCCTAGTAGAGAAA
Organism: Rhinolophus ferrumequinum; assembly: GCF_004115265.2. Classification (NCBI taxonomy): domain Eukaryota; kingdom Metazoa; phylum Chordata; class Mammalia; order Chiroptera; family Rhinolophidae; genus Rhinolophus; species Rhinolophus ferrumequinum. The sequence goes on from NC_046291.1 coordinate 8,928,722, forward strand.
AATATGAATTCTCTCTGAGAAAAACAAAACAAAAATATAGTACCTACTTTAGTTTCTACTGTACCTTTATACAAAATGTTTGACATACATTGAAAAATTATGACATTTAAAAATAAACAGGAAAATGTGACCCATCATCGTACAGAGAGGTGATCAATCGAAGCAGACTACCCAGATTTGGGAATAAACAGATAGGAAATTTTAAAACAATGATTATGAAGTAGGTAAAACATTTAGCAGGAACATGGATAAAATGAATTAATCGATAATTTCAGCAGAGAAATGAACACCCTAATATGAAACCAAGTAGAAATTCTAGAACTGAAAATTAAAGTACATGAAGTGAAGCATTCATTGGATAGATTTAATATGATTCCAGAAAGCAGAAGAAAGAATAAGGAACTCAGAGCTAGGTAAATAGAAAGTAAGAATAAATAAAGAGACTACAACTAGACACATCAGAGAAAAACTGCTGAAAACCAGAGGAAAAAGAAAAACACAATCATAAAATCGTCCAGAGTAAGAAAGGACATTATATTCAGATGAACAACAGTAAGAAAACAGCTGGCTTCTCAATAGAAACAATGGAAGCTAGAACACAGTGCAAAGAAAAAAACAATCATTAACTCATAATTCTATATCTAATGCAAGCATTCACCATGACAGTAAATAGAAACATCCTCAGAGTAACAAAAGCTAAGACAAATTATTGCCAACAAAACTGCATTACAAGAAATGCTAATGGACGATAAATAGAATAAAAATAAAAGGTACCAGAGGAAAACATGGCTCTCCAGGAAGAAATGAAGAGCACAAGAAATGGGAAATAAAATTTTCAATAGACCATTGATTGTTTACAAGTAAAATAATAAAATGCTGTAGAGTTTTAAAAATATATAGAAGTAAAGCATATAACAGTGATAGTAGAAAGAGTAAGAGAGTAAAGGAAAATTTATTGTTCTGAAGTTCATCAGTTATACACATGTTATAATATTTAAGTAGAAAGTGATAAATTAAGATGCATACTGCAATCTCTAGAAAAACCATTAAAATTGACACAAAATGGCAAAGCTATAAAGTCAATAATACAGAAAAACATGATTAATATTTTAAAAAAGGAAGAAAGGAGGAAGAAAGGAACAGAATAAATGTGAACAAATAGTAACATGGTAGATTTAAATTTAACTATACTGGTAAACACATTAATTTAAATGAATAAACACTCTATTAGAAGCCATAGACTTGGGGTGGATTAAAAATACCCTTATATATATGTTCTTTGTAACAGGACATTTTAAATCTGATATTTACACTGAATATAAAATTATGGAAAAATACATGACATGGAAACACTAATCATAAGAAAGCTGGTGATGTTATTTTCGTATCAGGCAAAAAAGACTTCAAAATAAGCAATACTGTCATAAAAAGGTATCTTTCATGATGATAAAAGGGAAATTCACTAAGAAAATATTAAAGTTCTAAATGTGTTTTATCTATTAACACATATTTATAAAAAAGAATCAATATTTGACAGAACTAAAGGAAAAATATGCAAATCCACAGTTCTATTTGAAATATTCCTAATTCAGCAAAAATTATGCAAAAAATCTGTAAGAATTTACACAACACTTTTAAGCAAATTAATGTAATTATTAGTTGAACACTTCACATCCAACATACATAGTTGTTTTACTCACTCATGGAACATTCACCAAAGTAAATTTATGCTGGATTATAAAGCAGATCTCAAATGTCAAAGAATTGAAAACATGCAGATATGTATTCTGGGACTAATAAAATTAAATTAGAAATCAGTAACAAAAAGATAACTAGAAAATCTCCAAATAGTTGGAAAGTAAAACCATAGTTCTAAATAATCCACGGGTCAAAGAATAAATCCTAAGAGAAATTAGAAAATATTTTAAACATGTGGTAATAAAAATACAGTATTATAAAATTTGTTGGATACAGTTAGATTAGTGCTTAGTGGGAAGTTTATGCTTTAAATACATACCGGGGGTGCCAAAAAAATGTATACACATGACTTGTATTCATCTTTTGTTATTGGCATATATTGAGTATTCTCATTTTAATACAGATTTTTCCTTTCTTAAAATGTGTATACATTTTTTTTTTTGGTAGCCTCTGTATGTTAGAAAAGAACATAAATCCAAAAATCAATGATCTGAGCTTCTACTTCATGGATCTAGAAAAATAGCAAATTAAACCCAAATAAATAGAAAGGAAATAATAACAATAAGAGCAAAAAGCAATTAAATAAAAATAAAAATGAACTTCAGAGAAAATTTAAAACAACTACAAAAACAAAAACTGATTCACTGAAAGTATTAATAATATTAATAAACCTCTAACAAGACTGTTAGAGAGAGAGAGAGAGTGAGAGAAAGAAAGAGAGAGAGAGAGAGAAAGGGAGAGAGGGCATATAAATATTGTCTGGGACGAAAGTAGGACCTCAGTACAGATTCTACAGATTTTAAAAGGATAATAAAGAGATACTGTGAACAACTTTATGCCAATAATACTCAGCAATTAGATTAAATGAAAAAATTCTTTGGAAACCATCTTAAAACACTAACACAAAAAGGTATGGACATTTTTGAATAGTCTTATGTGTTGTAAAGATATTGCATTTGCAAAGAACAAATCACGCATCAAAGAAAACTCCAGGTCCAGGTGACTTTGTTAGGAAAATCTCTACCCAACATTTAAGAAAAAAAGATACATATTACCGATAAACACTTTCAGATAGAAAAAGTAGAAATACTTTCCTCCTATGAGGGTACCATATCACCTGTGTAGAGTATTACAAGAAAATAGCATTACATCCTATGAGGCAAAACTCCCTTTAAATATTATTCAACTGAACCTAGCAACATATAAGAAGAGTCATGTGACTAAATGGCATTTATTCTGTCAATAAAAGTTTTGCTGTTGTTTATTTGCAAGAAACTTTTTTTTTTAACATTCCAAAACCAGTTGGTTTAAATCACAACACACCCCTGGACACACATACATCAGAATAAATGAGAGTAAATATTCAGTTCAATAGAGGCAAAATTTCTATTTGACAAATTTCAACACCCATTTATGATGAAATCCTCTTAGTAAAATAAATTAGAACTTCCTTACTCTGATAAAGCATATTTACACAAAACCTACAGCTAGTATCATACTTAATGAGAAAATATTGAACATGTTTTCCCTAGAATATTGAACAAATCAAAAGTGTCTACTCTCTCCAGTTGTATTAAAATTGGGCTGGAGGTGCTAGTGAGTTCAAGAAAGAAAGTAAAAGAAATAATGGACATTGAAATTAAAAAGGATGCAGTAAAATTGTATTTATGTACAGACCATATAGTTGTATACATAAAAAGTCCAAAGAAATCCTCAAAAAAATACTATAATAAGTGAATTTCACGAGGTCCTGGGCTACACGGTCAATAGAAAACATGTATTTCTATATACTATCAATAAGCCACTGAAAAAAGAAAGTTTAAAGACAAAATTGTTTACTACAACATCTAAAAACATCAAATACTGGGAAAAAAATATAGTGAAACATGGTACATCTCCACACTGACAACTACAAAATATTACTGAGAGAAATTAAACGAGGACCTAAAGAAATGCTTTGGAAGAATCACTATGTTACAGTGTCAATTTCATTCAACATAATTATAATAAAAAAATCCCAACACTCTGTAAAATATGATATACTGGTTTTAAAACTTATGTATAATTCCCAAGGATCTAGATAGACAAGATGATCTTAAAGATAAATAAGAAAGTAAGATTTACTACACCTGATTTACTATGTGATTCCATTTGTTAATCGAGAAAAACGAGAAATCAGAAGAAAGATTGCTTAGAGGGGGGACTTTCTGCAAAGGAAAAAGAAGGAACACTGTGGGATGAAACATATAAATTTTCAATCTTGTCCAACTGAAATTAATCTTTTCTTCCTGCCTGGGACTAGTCCAATACTTTAAAATGAAGTAAGGAAATAATGAAGAACACCCACAAGGCATTAATCAATAGTTTTTAATGGAATCCCTGTTTTCTTTGAAACTTTTCTTTGAAAAGTATTCTGAGATTACTTTTTCTGTGCACTGATTTGACCCTTTTTAATCTTCTTCTGCTTCAACATGAGGGAGAAGAGTACTTTCTATACTTTTCTGAACCAGTTCTTCACCTGACAGCTTCTATATACCCAGTAGACTTTCTTTTTCCCTTTTCTTAATTTAAGTGTATAAGCATAGTTGGTATACAATCATATATTGGTTATATTCGTTTCAGGGGTACCTTATAGTGTTTCGACATTTTTATACCTTACTATGTGATCACCCCACTAATTCTGGTAATCATCTATCGCTGTGCAAACTTATCACAATATTATTGAAATATTCCCCTTTACCTTTTCATCCGTCCCACCATCCCTCTTTTCTGGTAATCATCCCGTGGGTCTCTGTTTCTATGAATCTGTTGTCTTTGTTTGTTTTATTTTGTTGTGAATTTTCCTGATAAAAGCTCAACTGCAGATGAATTCTATTTATAGCAAACTGCTACATACTAGCAACCAATTGGGGCTGAATGCGGTATTTACAATAGTGCTCATTCAATGTCCCCTCAAAGGGTAAATTAACTTACTACATGCTCATGGCAAATCACAGGTTAAACTCTTAGGCTTAAATCAAGAATGACAGCAGGGAGGTTGATAGTTATTTTGAACAAAAACGATATTTGAAACTAACAGTTAACCAAAACTTATGGAGTATACTGAAGGAATGTTTTTTTTAAAATTGAATTTAATTTTTGGAAAACAGTTTAGGAGAGTTAAGAATGTATATTGTCCTGCAGCTTCCTTGGTAACTTTTCATTATTTGATGCACTTGTTGGTGGTCAGAAGCTATCCATCACCACCAATGATTTTATATCTGACCTGTGCCTATTTGGAGCGATATTCTTAAATAACGGTAATTGGGTACTTTGTTTTCCATCAGAAATCTTGTATAGGAGAGCACGATTCCTTTACTTCCACCATGTCTTCCTTTTGGCCATTCTTTTAGCCTAATTCTCCGATTAGGCTAGATAACTGTCTCAAAGTCATTGTTTGGAAATTTTGCATTTTATGTATATATAGAAAAAATATATTATATATATATATATATTTTATAATAATATATATATTATAAAAAAATTACATATATATGTATGTAGTGTGTGTATATATATATATATATATATATATTTATTTATTTATTTATTTTTCTTTTCTTTTCTTTTCTTTTCTTTTTGGCCAGGGAATATTTTCTTGAGCCATAGGTAATCAGACCTTTTATCTCTTCCCTGTGGCTTTAATGTTTTTAAGCTATCCCAGCCTACATTTTAAATTAAGGATCACATCTAACCCTCATGATCAGGCCTATGTTTCATTTTTCTATATAGAAAGAGTATTGCGGATATGAATTCTAATGAGCACGTTGAAGGAAATAGCTCAAAGGAAAGCCTCAAACATTCCTTATGTTGAGTTCTGAATAATAGAATCACTTGACAAATCTCAGCTAATAAACTCATATCCAGATCTTGTGCTCTGTGAACTCCATGATCCACTATCACAGACACCAAATGACTGATGGCAATGGTGCGATGCCAATTTTGCATTTAAAATACCTCCCAATTTGTTCCCTAGTGCCATACTGTTTTCTCTCTCTGTACCCTGTCTATAATTAAGACTTTAGAGAAGCACCTGTTAGACAAGAGGCAAAGGGGAAAAGCTCACCCCTTGTCTTGGGGATCTTGGAAGAAGACAGACAGGGAGGGCAGAAAATTCAGATAGTGAAATAATGAAGCAATGCCTTTCGGAGATGCCCCACGTGGTCGTGAACATGAATTGGTGGCAGGAGGTGTTTGACTATGAACAAGAGATAGGGTTGCTGATTGCTTCACGGCTTATGAAGGGGAATCATGGAATTCCAACTGTACTGACTACTCTGTGAGAAGGTGCAGAGAGCTAGAGAGAAACGGCAGACCAGTAGGAGTCTGCATTCTGGACAAAGACGGTTTCACTTGGGAGAATTCACAAGTGGACCACCAATTAGTCAGGACCACAGATCCAGAAGTGGGTGCCAAAACATTCTCAAAGGCCAGCTCTGACCAGTTAGCTCCCAGTGCTCACCATTCCAGAAAGCAAACTAGACCAGCTGTTGCACAGGACCCTCCAGAGGATCCAGAGAAGGCCAATGGAAGCAAGATCAGCTTCTACCCCCAACCCCTGCCATATGTAACCTTAGCCCAAACTCCCACACATAGCTGGACATCCTCTGAAGAGGACATAATATCAAAAGAGACTGCTTTAGACTGAAAAGATAGAAAAAAGAAAGAAAAATAGATTAAGAGACAGCGTAGACTAGAAGCCATTGAGACAGTATCCACTGGCAAGTCTAACCTTTCATTGCTCTATGGGATAGGGAGCTGTGAAAAAGATCAGGACAGTTATATGAAATACACAAAGCTACAGTTTCTTTGGACGGCTAAGTGTAGCATATTTATGACCTGCCGACCTGGAAAAGAAAGCTAGAAACATCCCCAGACTGGAAAGCAATTGTCCGCATAGTTAACACTATGAGTCTTTGGCCTGTAGGTCAGTAGAATTTTTCTTGTATTTTCTTGTAGTGAGAGGCATTGCAGCACGTAGTGGCTGACAGCATGGGCTCAGGAGCCAGTTTCCTCATTTGTAAAGGGAGGCTACATCTACCAGTATCTACGTCACAGGGTTGTTGTGAGAATTAGAGGAGTTAATGCACATAGAATATAAAATGCAGTACGTCATAGTAAGCACTCAATAAATATTAACAACTGTCATTTAGAACGATAAACAAAATGCATGTTCTAGGTGTTTAGATGAGCATGAGGTTACTACATGAGCAGAGTGATATGGTCCAGGAAGTGGAGTGTAAGCTGCAATTTAAAAAGGGGAAGATCCATGGAGCAGAGTTAGTAGGAGGGGAGGTCCTTCCACTCAGTTGAGAGCTGACACACACACGGGCTGCAGCGAACAAGTGGTCCTTAAGAAAAAGCCAAGTGCCATAGGTTTCTAGGTTTTGAACTACTTAGGTATGCACTAGCTTCTGGAAGAATGGCCTGCATGCCATTTCTTCCCACCCATTTGCCCCCAGAGTTTCAGAAAGCGCAATTCCAGAGATATTTCACCAGATCAACAGGGGCCCCAGGAAAATACACCTCTAAAATGGTAAGAGTCAGCTTGGATTTGTCCTAGATGGTACGAGGCCTTGGGGTAACAATAGAAGTTTCCCCACCCCTAGATTTTGTGGTTATCACCAAAGCCCACAACCGGAATCCTGTCCCTGTACATAAGCCAGCTGGGCACATCCACAGGCAACCACAAATCATCTTTTCCGACAATTCAAGGCATGCATAAAAAGATTAGGAACAAAAATGGAATAAATGCATTAAAAATCAGGTTAGGAAGAAAGGGATCTCTGTTGCCTCATGTTTTTTTCCTCATCATTCTGAGTCCTTCAAATTATATGCTGGCACATCATAATGAATGTTTGTTGAATGAGTGGATCAAGAAGTGGGGGGAAAATGAAACTCTTTAGGGAACAGAGTTCTCGTGAATCTAGTATTTTATGTAGTCCTTACATTCAGCTCAACTGGCCTTCGTGAATATATGCTATGGACAAGGTTAATAAGATACATGGAGTTATGACCTTTAACGGTCTTCCATATTGCTCTGCTTTGGTCGTGGCCCTTTCAACGCAGGTCATTCTCTGGGATTCAGCAAGGTGACCTTCCCATTAACCCTCCGGGCCTGCTGCCTTTGACTTCCTCATTTCGCCTATCCTGTCATCTTTGGGGTGTATTCGGACTCCTGATTCACATGTGTTTCATGATCTCTTTTGGACCTACTAATCTCAATTTTTGACCTTATTTCCTCTGCACTCAGTGGTTGATTTTAAATGAACACCTCCACTGAACTAACGAGGAGGAAATGGAGGAAGTCAGAAAGACAATTTTTCAGGACTTAGAGATTGATTGGATATGAATTATGAGCATTACCAGGATCAGCACATCAGTACAACAGTTTGGAGCCTTATTGAAAAGAGGATCTTGGTAAAAATAGGGGAGAATGTTTGGAGGTGAGAAGAGATGTTGATGATGATGATGATGGTGATGATAGAGAGAAAAAAAAGAGAGAGAGACAGAGAAACTAACAGTTGGACAAATGAATTATGTCTCCCCTTGTATCATATTTCAGTCAATCTTTTCTATGCATTGACTCATCTCAAAACATCTGTGTGAATTAAGCACTGTCATAACTACTTTGTAAGGGAAGACACTTAGGTTCAGTGGATTAAAATAATTGTCTAAGATTCCAGGACTAGCCAGTCCTGCGGCAGGTTTTATTTCACCTTGATTGAGTTGGCCAGTTGACTCTAAGTCAACTACTCTACTGGCATGTAAAGTGAGTAAGGAGCTTCGATCTCTGTTCCAATATTAATTCAGGCACTCTCCACCAATTCAAAGATGCACAAGGATGTACTGGAAAGAGTTAGGAAACCTGGTTTCCTCTTTAGGCTGTCTGCCTCTAGGGTATTTGATCTAATCCGTTAAATTCTTGCTTTGAGCATGAGAATTCTAAATTCAGTCTGTGACATGACTGTCCTGGACTCCCTTGTCTGCAAGCCCTCTTCCTGTTCCAACAGTCCCAGATTCATTAACACGATGTCAATAAAAGTTGTATGTGAAAGAGCCAACATACAAGACAGGAAAAGGTTCATCTCCAGGGCTGTGAAAGACTTCCTTGCAGCTCTGACATTGTCAAGACACTAATAATATCAAAAATCCTTAAATAATAAGGAAACCCATGAGAGGTGAGTTACTTGTGCCGGATGACACTCTGAGTCAAAGGAAGGACTTGGCACACAATTCAAATCAGAATTCAGAATCCTGCTGTAACTGCCGGAACTCACTACCACTGATATATTAGCCATCAAAATAAAAGCAGCTGGAATCTATTGATATTTGGACTCTGTTTGGAATTCCTTTGTTTCTAATGTATTCTAAAAGTATTTTTTGAAAGCTCTCTTAATAATGCAGGACACTGAAAATGTTTTCTGTGGGCTGTTTGTAAATGTGGGTTATATGATACACATCTGCAAACTGCATGATGAAGTATTTTGTATTGTATACTCCACATTTATCATCTTCTTAATCTGATGTTTTGGAAAAAAGAACTGTGTACTGGGGTCTTGTGTGTTTGCCGGTGCTGTTCAGCTTGTTTAAATTTTCAGATGTTTTTACTAAATTATAATTGCCTTTTATTAAGGCCAAAGCACAATTTGGCTTGCAGCAAACAAGCCTCATCTGGCTGTTGAAACACGAGGAGATGATTTTGATTCAACAGATTACAAAGAAGTCATTCATTTATAATCATCATAACTAACACTTTTGGTATTTCTTAACAGCATTGGTAAGTAAAAATTTGCAACAACTTACAAGGTGTTGATTTAACCAAACTTTATGTAAAAGACTTGCTCTAATTCCAAATTATATTTATTTTAAAAATCTAAAGATATGTAGAGGTTCTAAGGGGAGAATTAATGTACTCATATCCTCCACTGAAGAACAGTTCTTTAACTGAGGAGATCTTGTGCTTGTTTTTTGTTTTTTGTTTGTTTTTTTTTAATGAGGAGCAGCTTTTGAAGTACAGTATATAAATAGTGTAGTGAGAAAGAGCCACAAATCCCATCCAGTGGGCTCAACTAGCTACGACATGAATCCCAGCCTCTGAAACAACACTTGTATAAACACACATACATGGGGAAGGATTTCTACCCTTGTTATGTAATCTTTATCTCATGCGTTTTGTACACATGTGTTGAAAACAAACTATGGGTAAGGCATTGCAACAGGTACATGAGGTGAAAAAGGTGTAGGTATTGGCCCGTTTTCAGGACCTAAGATGATAAAGATTCCAGTGGAAAGACAAGTGGGCCAAGTAAGAATGGAGGAAAGTCACAGGGCTGCCCCACAGTCACAAGCCAGAAGGGTATAGAAATAATAAACATTTTATTTTGCTCATAGATCTCAGTTCCTTGACAAACACCCATTCTAGCTCAGCAATGAAAAGCTTTTAGAACATAATCTCAGGTAAAAGTTCAATGTCAAGTACCTATTTTTTTAGTCTAGTTCAGTCCACTGTTCAATTCCCAGCTCTTGCAGACCTGTGCTTGTGTTGTCCAGACACAGGCATCCACTGTAGTCTCTCCTGTGTGACCGAGAAGGCATCTGATGTTCACTTTTTGCATGGGGCACATTAAATGACCTCCCAGCATTCAGCCAAGATCCTGTCAGCCTCCTGGGGATGGGCACTACCTCAGAGGAAGAATTGCTTCTGTCTTTCATCCCCAGAAGAGTCCTTTCCAGGCCTTCCTGAAGGTCCGTGAGCAGGTTCAGGATTTTAGCCAACTTCCAACACATGGCCTTTGCCCATGGAAAGCTCTGAAACCCACGGGAAGCTTGACAAACAGCTTTATGGAAAACAGGGTCCGACTTGGCCTCTCCCTCTTACTGATGCTACTCTTCTACTTTGCTATTCTCCCTTCCACCCAAGCAACACTGCCATTCTGCAAACTTGAGATATCCTGAGTCTCCCATGTTCAGAGTCACCAGAAAAGGTCAAGGGAGAATCTCTCAGTTGCCTCCCACTCCTCTGTCACCACCAACTGGGGTGGAACAGGCATGTTGTTCTCATCTCCTTCGCCACATACTTCCATTCCTCTTATAGCAACTTTTCCAGTCATGAGAGAGAAATCATTTTTGTTAATGTCACATAACTATATAGGTCTCTGTTAAATGTAGTCATTTTCATTCTTAGTTTCAAGCTGTCACCATAGCAATCATACACATGTAGCTTGTGTGCCAGAATTAGGTGGCTAGGGAGATGAGCGAAGTAGAGAAGGGACCAGCCCGTAATACAGGGAGCAAGAAAGGAAATCCTCCATTGATATTTCACATGATTGTGTTACAATAGGAATTCCTTGGTGCTCAGTGGTTGGGTGGTCTGACTTTTTTTTTTTTTTGCCTGGGAGAGATGCAGTTTATTATAGCTTTTGTTCCTGTATTTTCTCTTTTTATTAAAAAAAAAAATATTTTATCATGGTAAGAATGATTAACATGAGATCTACCTTCTTCACAACTTTTAATTGTATAATAGAGTGTCATTAACTGTGGGGCAATGTTATACGGCAGATCTCCAGAATTTATTCATTTTTCATAATTAAGAATTTATGTCCACTGATTAGTAACTTATTTTGCCCTCCACCTCCGTACCCATCCGTTGAGCACCCATGGTTTATAATGTATAAGATGTTGATCCTTTTGACAGACTGACTTGAAAAATATCATACTCACATGTACCCTAAGCTCAAATGCTAAAAATATAGCCAAACTTTTACACTCCCTTCTTACATCTAACTGTCTATACCAGTCCTTCTATTATATATGTGTGTGTATGTGTGTGTGTATATATATATATACACACACACACATATATAAAATGCATATACATATTCTATCTATCTATCCATCTATCTATCCATCTATCTATCTATCTATCTATCTATCTATCTATCTATCTATCTATCTATCATCTATCTGTCTATGTATCATCTGCTGTTTTATCTCTTCTGGTTAAGGACAACAGAATTCACCCAGCATTGGAAGACTAGAAATTTGGGGTTGTTTTCCACTTTATTCTTTCTTTCAGTGCTATGCCAAGATTATCGTCATGGTCTGTGTACCTTTATTCACCTCTATCTGTATCACAAGCTTATCCTCCAGTACACCTGCCTCTAGAAGACATCCGTTTCAGACCCTAGTCCTCTCTCACTTCGATCATTGGCAAAGCCTTCAAATCTTCTCTGTACCGACTGCCCTGACAGCATACTTCACACACCCTGTCACTAGAGTGACCTTTCAAAAACAAAAGTTTCTTATCTTCTCTTCCTGCTTAAACATTTTTTATAGCATTGCAAATGTATGGAGTGGCAGTTCTCAAAATGTGGTCCTGGACCAACTTGCATCAGTATCTTTGGAAATCCCGTTTCTTGGGCCCCACCCCAGACTTACTCTGCCTCTGCACACAGGGACCCAACAATCTGTGTTTCAACAATTTCTCCAGATAATTCTGATGCATACTGGTATAGAGGCTAAAATTTTCCCCTAGACAACTTCACTCAATTTTTTTTTCCTATTCCTCCAATGACACTTTTCTATGTATTTGTACATAGAGAAGTTTCCTTGTTTGGGATGACCTTTCCCTCTGGGTCACCTTCTACTGTCCTTTCAGATCCAATATAATTAAGATCTTCTCTAAGTGTGCCGGCCTAGGGTAGGGGTGATGTAGTCAACACGAAATGTCTCTTGTCCTTCTAATGTGGTCCTTCTCAGTGTCTGTGCTCCAGGGATGCTTCAGCTTCGTATCTAGATTTTGGTTTTTTTCACAATGGTGTCTTGTCTATGGATAGTTGCAAGTGAGTCTGCTTGGGAAGGGAACTGAGCTTGGAAATAACTTCTGTCACTATCTTAATGACATCTTCTTAATCTAGGTCCAGTTAATTTGAGTCTTTTCATCAGTAGCCAGTGATATAAACACTTAAACCTGTAGCAGCTGTAGCAACATTTGTGGCCCAGGGTCATTGGCGATGGTGGTCATGGGAGAAGCCATGTCCAGTGCCTGCACCAAAGTGGGACTCAGGGGGGTGGCAATGATAACCTCACCGGCTGGTTCTGTGCAGCGAATGAGGCTGTGCTTTGTCTGCCTGAGTTTCCCTTGTTCTTGCTCATTTTCCCAGCCCACTTCTCGAGTTTACCCAGTGATTCTAAGTTGACCAGTTGTTTCAGTTGACCTATTACTTGCAAATAAGAACTCTGGCCAGTACATTTCTCCACTCAGTCTTTTAGGATATGTACTTACATTTTATTCCATTATTTTTATGGTTTATTTACTTACTTTTTAAACTTTCACATCTTAGAATAATTTGGAGTTTGTATGGAAATGAGAGATGAGGTAGGGAACGCAGCTTCTCTTTCTTCCTTTTTTTTTTTTTTTACCCTGAATAGCTGGACTTTGTCCCAACTCCCCTTATTAAACATTCTATTTCTCCCCAGTGATTTTAAGTGCAAACTTAAACGTATAATATAAAGTCCCAAATGTATTTCTATACTCAATTCTGTTTCATTGATTGCTCTGCTTATTCTTGCAAAAATATCTAAATTTTCTCTCTGTCTCACTCACACACATTTTGCAATTCTTGGGTTATTCTTATCAGCTTATTTTTCTCAATGTCATGTTGCTAAATCTCTAATGAATTCACATAGCTGTTTGTATGAGTTGCTTTCTCTTCATAGATTAAAATAATAAAAATTTGAGAAATTGACATCTTTATACATGTTATCTTCTTATTTAAGAGCAAGATAATCCTATTCATAGTCTTTTGTTTAAGAACGAGTCTTTGCATATTTTTCCGTACAGAACATTCTTCTTCATTACTCTCTCTACCCTCTCTCTGTCTGATTATAACAATGGACTCATGGGTTTTAAAAAAATTATGTGTGTTGTAATCCATCACTGTCATTCTCTTTGACACCCATATATTCTCCCATTTGGCCAATGGGAGCCCCTGCAAGCAAGTTCCTCTGTCCTTTTGACATGGTTCCATTAATCTTTGAACACTGACCCCCATTAATCCTCAGGCAGCATTCCTACTATGGGTGGGAAGTTGAATTATGTATGATTGAATTATAGAATGGGATAAAATGAAATTGGCTCCTCATGTCACTGTAGCTTATATATAATACTGCATCTAATATTATAGGCATGTTTTTCAAGATTGTTTTACTCCATTCTGTCCTAATAGCTTCAGCATATTGCAGGCTTCAGATTACTTCTATTTTTACTAAGGTTCACTATATCTAAATAATCAACAATAACATTAACTATTCATTTGGAAGATCTCTGTGGCATATAGAGCCTCACCTGTCGAGTCTTGGATTTCCCCTGATGTGGGGACAACCTGTGTCATCTTCAGATTCTCCAAGAGGTTTTAGCTAGGATAAACGGAAAACTATAAGCTATGTAAACGGAAAGTGGTATTTGTACATGGTCTATTTTACAAAACTGACTTGTTTACATAGAATTTGATTGGAAATGTTGCCCCCCCCAAAAAAAAACACCTGAATTGAATGTTTTTAATGTATCGTAAAAAATTAGTTAAAATAATATCCACTATGATTTAAAAGTGCATTCATGCAGAAAGACTTTTAATGAAAAGCAACAATTCCCTGCCCCATTTTTTTCCCCACCCCCAGGTTTGTCTCCAGAGGAAACTGAGTCTGTTTCTAATAATTGAGAAAGTTACTCCCATCTCTCTAAACATGTGTTTAACACTGCTTCTTTATTTATCAATTTTAGATATTCTCTCTTGGCTTTTTGCTTTGACAGAAAAGGACCAAGTGAACGGAAAGCTCCGGCTCCTTTTCCCTACTTTTCCCAATAAAGGGGTATAATGATTCTCAGGTTCTTTATTGGTCAATTTGTAACCAAGCGATATGGTTAAACTATTTTGCTAGGGTTACCATAACAAAACACTACAACCTGGGTGACTTAAGCAAAAGAAACTTATGCTCTCAGAGTTCTGGAGTCTAGATGTTCAGAATCTCGGTGTCAGCAGGGTTAGTTTCCTTTGAGGGTTGCCAGGGAAGGATCTGTTCCAGCCATGTCTCTTTAGCCTGTAGAGGGCCCTCTTCTCTCTGTGTCTTTTCCCTCTCTTTTCCCTTCATCTTCCCTCTATGCATGTCTGTCTTTGTGTGAAAATTTCCCCTTTTTATAAGAACACTGGTCGTATTGGATTACGGTCCCCACCTATGGCGTATGTTTAATTTGATTACCTCTGTTAAGCCTCTATACCTACATAAAATCACATTCTGAAGTCCTGGGAGTTAGGACTCCAGCGTATCATTTTTTTCTTTGGGGGTGTGGGTGGGAGCACAATTCAACCCATATAAATGATTGTATCTTTATTTTCCATTTCATAAAGATTAGAAAGTTTCTCTGCACACTCCACTTTATAAAATGACACTCTTCACATCCTGCCCTTCCCTTGAATTCTTCTAAATTCTCCATCTCTCACAATCTGTCTTCTGTATTCCACTTTTAATTTTCCAAGTTTATATCCTGTTCTGTAAACATATTTAAGCCTTTCACATTATAGTGTTTTGAATATTATGGTCATATAAATGTTATTCACTATATAACCAGGTAATGTACTATGATTGTATTTCTTTTTTGTTTTTTCCTGGATTTTATGGTTGGTTTTTGTATTGTCTGTCCTTACTGTATTCTGATTTATTCTAGAGTCTTTCCATATAACATTGTTAAGAGTACACTGGGGTCAAGCTGCTTGGGTTAAAGTCCCACCTTTCCAGACACTAGCTATGTAATCTTGGGCCACTTAGTTGATTTTTTCATACTCAATTTACTCATGTGTGAAATGAAGACAATAATAATAGCAGTAACTGACTTCATAGGACTGAATGTGTTAATACTTACATAGCTATTCAAGAAGTACCTGGCACACTGCACTCTTAATGTGCTTTAGCTGGCATTATTATACCTTTTTAAAGAAAGTATACAATCTCTAAAATTCCCCTGTTCTGGACTGAATTGTCCCCCCTGCACCCCCCCCCATACCCGTCCCCCGTCGCCCTGCTCTCCCCTCCCACATCAGCCATTCATATGTTGAAGCTCTAACTCCAATGTGACTATATTTGAAGATAGGGCCTCTAAGGAGGTAATAAAGTTTAAACTGGGTCATAAGGGTGGGCAGATAGTACTTCTTCCTTTAAGAAGAGGGAGAGACAGCAGAGATCTCTTTTCACACACACACACACACACTCACACACACATGAGGCATGTAAGGATACAGTAAAAAGGTGATTATCTACAAGCCAGAAAGCGTGTCATCACCAGAAACAAAATTTACTGGCAGCTTGTTTGTGGACATCTAGCCTCCAGAAGTATGACAAAATAAATTTCTGTTGTTTAAGCAACTAGGTCTGTCATATTTTGTTATAACAGTCCCAGCTGACTAATACACTCCCTTTCCCTAGATTTCTGCCCGTGGGAAGTATCCGCCTATGAGCTCCATGCTGGACATGTTCTACCCACCTAGGACACAATAGACAAAGCGAGATCCCTCTTTGCTCTACTGCACTATAGCTATGTATCATTTCCCAAGTCCGATCCCCCTTCTTTTTAGTTTCCTCTGTAATTTTGCTGACATACATCCTCATAGAGTTTCCTGAAATAGGGTGTTTTAAGAATAAATGTTCTGAGTCTTCAAATGCTGAATCTATCTCTATTTTTCTTTTGCACTTTATTCATAATTTGGGTCAATAAAGAAGTCAAGATTGAAAATATATTTCCCTCAGAAAATTTCCTCAAATATTGACAAAATGTCTATTTCCTATACACGATGGGAAAAAAAAATCTGTTTTTTGTTCATTTATTTGTTTGTTGTTTTTTAATCTGGAAACTTTTAGTCTCTCATTTTGGTGTTCTTATCTCACAATGAGGTACCTAGTTTCTATATTTTTTACTTGTTTTTCTATCCATTTAATATGTTCTATTAACCTAAAGTAGGGGCTCCTAGAGGTCAAAATTAGGACAACTCAAATATCTAAAATGAAAATGATGATAACAAATACCAACACATGGAATAAAAGTTAATAAAAATCTATGAGTCCTTAATGATAGCTGGAGGGAGAAGGGGGGGAAGAGAGAGGAAGAGAGAGAGAGAGAAGATAGTAAGTGTAAATGGCATGATAGAATTTGAGACATAATTTGCTACTCTCTATATAATGACTGATTCATAATGGATTATCACTGGGTGCTAAAACCAATAATTGGATGCAAAGTGAAACAGGATATTCACAGGCTCAAAGTAATACCCCATGGATTATTTCCTAATTACATCAGGGAAGGTATACCTTCTCAATAGATACATCTAATGTTCATCACTTTAATCAGATAATTAAACTTCACCTCACCAAATTTGGAATGATATTCTGAATGCTCAAGACCTCTTTATTATTTTGTTTCTTCCTTGACACTGTTTTGTTTTTAATTTTTATAAATGTAGTCATTCTCAAATATCTTTGAGAATACTAATTAGTTATTTTAATTTCTCCTCTGTCCATAAATAATCTCTCTTTTCCCCAAGGATATGCTTTTCCATGATAATATTGGTCTAGTTTTTGCTTTCTTACAGGTTTTACTCAAATTGTTAGTATCTCTTGGTAGCCAAGAATGGGGCAACAGCTGACCCTGATCACTGCATACCAAATGGGATTTCTTGACCATGTGAGCTTCAGTTCAGTGTGAGTTCTGGAAGGTAAGGTTAGCTGCTGCATAGACTTTGAGCTCTCTGGTACCTCGGGGTCCAAGCTTTCTCCCAGGCTCTGCAAGACAGGTCGCTTCTCAACCTGGTTGGAGCATTCCTTCAGGTTTTGTAAGCCTAGGTTTCACCTAAACTGTCCAAGTAAACACTTTTCCAACAACCTTTAACCATGCAGAAATTTTTGTCTTTTTGTCCTCAGATGGCCTCGCTATAGTACTTTTTATTGTTGCGGCTTTATAGCTTTTTCCCCTCTTCTACTGTTATTTTTCAGTCAGCTTTTGCTGCTGTAACCACCAACCACATTAACTCAGTGGCTTGCAACATAGATTGATTTCCCACTTATGTTGTATGAGGGCTCTGGGTCAGCCCCTGGTGTGCTCGATAATGCTGGCTTGGCTGGCCTCCCCGTGTCTTCTCATTGTGGCACCCAGGATGACGGAGCAGCTAGATCTGGGTCATGGTGTTCTTACAGCAGAGAATAGGAGCATACGAGACACACTGTCAAACCACCTAAGCCCACTTAAAGTCTCTACTTGGCATTGAAACTTCCACCCATATTCCATTGGCCAAATAAAATCACATGGCTAAGCACAAAGCCAACAAGACAGTTAAGTACACACCATGTAGATGGAAGCATGGCCACAATTCAGCAGGAATGAATAATTGTGAACAAATAATACAGCCTTTTGCCACCATTTTAGTGAATCTTGGGAGGGCTGGTGATAAAAAGAGTACCAAATCCATGATTCATATGAAATTGGCCAAGTTACTTAATTTCTCAGTTTCTTCAAAGGTAAAATGAAGATGAAAACAGCATTTTCATCGAAGGACTTTTCTGAAGATTTCATGAATAACATACATAAGTCAAGGCCTTAGTTCAGTGCCAAGTGCAGAGTAAGCACTTACTAAGTGTTAGCTATCATAATTTTGACTCTGACCATAACTGCCATACACAAAAAGGTCTTTTTGGGAGCCTTTAAATAATTCTTTGTAATGGATATCCCCCAAAAAGAACATGAATAAATTTCAGTAGTGGAATACCATACCATTTGAAATATATATAAAGCATGTATGTATGCTCACACTTTTAAAACCACTCTACTTTTCATCACCACTGGAATTACAGTGGGAAATACTAAAAAAAAAACCTGGGGAATATGGAGATTTATATCTATTTTCAGAATATACAGTGATCAGTTAAAAATGATTCAAATTCAGAACCCTAGCACTTGCAATAATTTTGCTTCTTTTGTTTATGTTGTATGAAACTTAAATATTAAACAAAGTTGACAGTTTGGCAGGGAAGCAAAGCTTCATTCTGCATCTGGTTTCTCTGAACAAAAGTATGTAAAGGAAGAGGAATGTGATTATTTTTGCTCCATTATTCTTGGAAAGATAATATCAAATGTTTGAGACTTTAAAATGATTTTTCCCAGCTTGAGGATATACTTGTTCCTTTTCATTTTGTGTTTGCTTTTGTGAAGTAAAATGTATTTAGTGTATTTTAATGAGTTTACCATTTTTAGTAATGTGTTTTTTGTTATGTACGCAAATTATCTGACTTTGTGATGAGTTTCTAGGAAAGGTGTGCTCTTACCACTGCCTACTGCAAGTTCAAAGACACCATGAAATTCACAAAGCTGCTCTCAAATTCCTGCTCCAAAAGGAAACGTATATGTTACACACACACACACACACACACACACACACACACACACATATGATACAAAAATACTTTTATGTAATAATAGTAAGAAATTTACATGTGGAGCTATCCGAAGTTTGATTATTCCTGACCAGACATTATTGTCTCTTGGGGCAGAATGGTAAATTATCTGTAAACATTCTACGATAATAATGAAACCAAATATTATTAGCCCTTTAGCTTTGGAAGTCTTTGAAGATAGGTCTAAAATTGACATTCTGGTATTTAAAACCCAATAGACTTTTCAGTAGGTTTGGAAAAAAGGAGGCTGAATAAACATATCTACTTCCAGCATGGGGGAGAGACAATCTGGAATTTGAAAAAAGCAAAAATCAAGTACTAATTTAGAAATTTCTAAAGTCCAGAGATTGTTCCATTCACTAAATATCTTGGGGAATTAGCTAGGGATACTTTATAACAGCCAAAACCACTCACAATATGCAAAATGTTGTATCAAATCTCAATTTCTGTGACATTTGAGTTTGCCTTGGAAATGATCAAGGAACGGATAGAAGCTCAGTGGAAAGGCGTACCAAAACATTCTGTTTGTAAACACGAAGTTGGTGAGGGAAGAATCACGGGTCATGTTCGGGCAACTGGGTTTGGGCCTTTATTCCTCTCTGTCTTGCTAAGTGATTTTCCTACTTCATACCTCAGCTCTTCTGTCAAGTAAGACCACTACTGATGTTTTCAATGATTGTAATAGTATTTTCAAATGTCCTACATGCTATGTAGCTTAATTTTTTTATTGCACATTTGAGTTTCATTTTACAAGAAAATCTCAAATATACGTACATTCAAGAGTTTTACTTAATTCATCGAAAAACCTAGTGTATGTCATCCTACACTGCGCACTGATATCTCTAGTTTGTATTTCTTGACAAAAAAATGTGCACAATGTTACAAGCTTTGTCTGTCACAAGTATTAAGTCAAACTGGGTTACAACAGTGCTATCATCAGATTTCCTCATATCCACTACTCCCCTCAAATGAGAAGATACATATTTGAAGTAACTACAATCAAGGAGACACCACCCTCCCACTCAACTTTTACAATTTTCTTCAGTTTCTAAGGTCAGGGAAACACATTTGAGCTGGTTGTCGACATCTGGTAATTTGTAGGGTCTTGAAACAATCACATTAGCCTTGCAGAAGAGTAATTGAATGCAGACAGTGTTTTCTCACTGCACAACTATGCATCCTACAGTAACGTTTGCTTTGCAGAAGAGGATCTGGCAGCTTCTGTCCAGGATGAAGCATTTCAGCTGCACTTGTCTCGGCGCTTGGTAATGGTGACCTCACAGACAGGATGGCTGCCTTGGAGGCTAAGGATATGGAGAATCAAAGAAGGCAGAGTTCCTATACTGTAAGGATATGGAACACAATTCGCTTCTTGGAAAGCAAGGGTTGGGGGAAGAAGTTTCTGGGTTCATGTCATACCCTGCTGGGTCTACTTGAAAAATAGCTCTTTAGTTCATTGCATAGATCACACAGGGCAAGGAAAGAGGCAGTTGTCTCTGCTTTTAAAATGTGTCCACATCCATACATCCCGCTTCAGGCTAAAACTATTTCAAGTAACAAAGATTAGCTGAGGACCCACCAGGTCATAACACAGTGCTAGGCTCAAGGGGCCCAGTAAAACACAAATAAAACCTGAAATATAAAGTAGTAGGCAAATGGCACTCTCACACACCAGTGGTGAAAATACAGAATGGTGTATGCAGTTTAGAGCGACTGCATCTGGTGAAACACAAAAGTGCACACCGACGAAGGACCAGCTATTTCATTTTTAAGAGTTTAAAATAGAGCAGTTATTGCACACATAGCTAAGGAAACATGAACAAGAATACTGATTTAGCATCAGTGGTATGTGTGACCAACTGGAACAATTCAAATGTCCACACGTAGAAAATAAACAAATAAGATGTGGCATTACTAGGTTTATAAGAAGCCATATGGCTAGATCTCAAAAACAGAATTCTGAATTTTAAAAAGTAAGAGAAATAAAACAGTATTTATGTAAGGAAAACTCAGACAAATTAATACTGAAAATTGTATAAAGATATATTGTTATAAAAGTATAAAAACTAACTATAGTAATAACTACCTAAGTCATTGTTCTGGTTGTCTCTGAGGTGGGGAGAAGTTGGATGAGATAAAATTTAAAGGCTTAGATTATTTGTAATGGTATATTTATTTAAGGAATATTGGAACTTTAATACTTGCTAATCCTGTGTCATAGTTCTGTGGTTGTATTTATATCAGAGTTTTCATTCTTCTTTATTTCATAAACAGTCATTGTTCCTGTCCTCATAGTATTTACAATCTAGGTTTGGAACTACATCTAACATACATAAAACAATTGGAGAATAATCAAGTGCTAAACTCTGCTATACGGTTTCCTAAGCAAAAACGTTTTCAGAGGAGAAAGAGAGGGATCCCTGAGAGTCCCCAAGATCCTTTCAGGGGTGAACAAATCAAAATAATTTCCATAATACCACTAAGCTGGCATTTTTCATTTTTACCCTCATACTCTCACAAATATACAGTGGAAAATTTCAGAAGTCATATAATGTGGGATATTGCAACAAATTGAATGCAGAATCAGATAAGAGAATGCAACTGTATTCTATTAAGCCAGACATTAAAAACATTTGTGAAAATGTTGTAAAACAATGCCATTCTCAGTAAAATGTTTTTAACTTGGAAAATAGTTATTTTTTCAATAAAAGTATGTTGTTTACATTCACGTATAATGGATTTATTATTATGTTGAAGAAATAAATATGTAGCTTTAAATTTTTCTCAGTTTTAATTTGTTATAACAACAAATATAAATAACTATTACCCATGTCAACAAAAGCTCTTTTAGATTCTCAATATTTTTTAAGAGTGTAAAGTGGTCCTAAGACTATGCCTGCTTGCGTTAATTATACTTGGAAGTGATTCTACTGGAGGTGGCATCAAATTCAACAGAGGAAAGTAAGAAACACGTTTCAAAATGTTTTATGCCAAGGAACGAAAGAATTGAATCAAATTAAATTAAAAGTGATGGATGGAATTTTGCATGTGAAGGAGTCACCTAGAATAACAATTTTTAGTTGTAGTTATTCAGTAACTTGTTTTCAAAATTCTGTGGTAGGAACTAAGACACGTATAGAAAAAAAAAGTCTTATTCTCTGTCCTGTAACAGCTCTTAAAGAACAGTAATAGAGATCGGTGCACTGTGAGATGAAAGAATCCAACACATTATAAGTTGGTCTTTTATTTTTCAACTAGTATTTTGCTACTTTATGAAAGTATCCAGAAAAGTAACAATCTGAGTTATTGCTTCTGGGAAATGAATATAAAATTGCATGTTTGTTTCAGTTTGTTTGCTGTTAACTCCTTGAACTAGACCTGTTGTCCTCATACCTATGGTCATGAGCATTGTATCAGTCAGGATACAATTGTATCAGACAAGTTAGCTGCAGTAACACACAACCCCCAAATTGCAGTTACTTAAAACAACAAATGCTTCTGTCTCCCTCATGCTGTGTGTCTGTCCACTGCAGATTGGTGGGAGGCGCTGCTCTATTTATTCCACACCACTGTTAGGCACCACAGTCTCAACATACATCATCAGGGTTCCCTGTGACATGGGGAGAAAGCCTGGAAAGTCAAGCTCCAGCAATAATTATGAGGCTTTCCTGGAAAAGAGGCCTATAGCTTCTGCTCATGTTTCACTGGCCAAAACTAGTGTCATGGCCTTGCCTCAATGCTGAAAGCAAGGGGTGGGGGTATTGGTGGGGAAGTAATATTTCGTGTAACTGGATGTAGAAGTGAACCTGATATGGGGGTAATCTAGAATTGCCCACCACAAGTGCTGCTCAAGAAAAATAAGTTACAGTAAATGCCTAATTCTAGACCAGAGAATTTCTCCAGCTGAATCAAATTCAAAAATATTTCTCCAGCTGAATTAAATTTCTTCAAGCTGAATCAAACTTCCCATGGTGTCAATTTCCTTTCCTCCCTAATCCTTTTAGCTTCATTTCTTGGCTTTCTCTTATGGTTTAATCACTCTTAGACTTGCTAGTCCAATTCAGACTATTTACCTTTTCTCCAAAAGGAGAACTTTTTGTGATACCATTTATGTTAATTGCCTCACAGTGCTATGAACTAGAATTGTGGGCAAGAAGTACTGAACTTTGTCACCAAGCCTATCATTGCTCTGCCCCAGAATCACCACCAGCCAGAACCATAATGCCCAGTCTCACCATGGACTGGAGATTCAGAAGATTCTAGTTCACTGGTGTGTATATATACATCAATTCTGTCTGGAAGTATGCAACTGTAATCAAATCCTTCCAATGTGGAATTTTAAAAAATACAAAACAATGATGGCATATCCCACATCTAGTCATGTTCAGTGCTCAAGAACTTTAACTGTATTTTTTTCTGACATAGGTAGAAATCTCAAAGTTCGTGGTAAATGTTAGCTAACACTCATTTGCTGAGTTAAGCTGACAGGCTGAGAAATCGAACTTCCATTGCTGAACTTTAGCCAGTAGACAAATATATCTGGAAAGCTGTGTGGGATAGAGA
Organism: Rhinolophus ferrumequinum; assembly: GCF_004115265.2. NCBI lineage: Eukaryota > Metazoa > Chordata > Mammalia > Chiroptera > Rhinolophidae > Rhinolophus > Rhinolophus ferrumequinum. Next base: position 8,952,518 of record NC_046291.1, read on the forward strand.
TTCAGTGCAAAGGCTCTAAAGTCAGATAGATTTGGGTTTGGCAATTGGATCAACCTTGGATAATCTCACAAGAAGTAAGAGAGCCATATAAAACTTCCAATCTTTGATGAACCTATCCAGGTGGGCAGGAGACCAGAGTCACATTCTTTTGGATCATCCAAAGTCAGCAGCTGAACATATCAGAAAGTTCAGCTCCATGGCCTTTTCCAGGGCATATGGGCAGAGAGATGCTGTTATTTTCACTTTTTATTCATTCTAGGAAAAAATAAAAGCTTCATCCAGGAAAAGGGTATGAACCATGAATAACAGACCAAAAGAATAGAATTCGAGGAGAGGATCTTGAAAGCTAATTAGTCCACCTCCCATCTGATGCTTGGATCTCTTCTGTAGCTTTCTATCCAAGTGATCATAAGCTTAAAACTCCCGAGTGGCAGCAATCACAACTGCTCAGTGCCATTCTTTCTGTATTGGAAAACTCTGACTGCTAGAATTGTATTTTATTTTGTGCCAATGTCTATGACTTAGCAATACAGATATGCTTTCATAGTTGAAAAGAACTATGCTATTATGATTCCTGAAAAGATTGTATTATCCCATTTGCTTCTCCCATCAACCCCAGAGAGTAAGTTTTATTATTAGACAGTTGAGAAAACTGAGGCTTGGTGAGATTAAGTGACTTGGTGAAGGTGGCAGTATTAAGTTACAAACTGGGAATGAATGAATCATTTCATGTTCAAATATCACTGTGGTAGAGAAAAATATGTATCATTAATCTACTCTGCCCGAATACAAACACATTTGTACATGACAGTGATTTCCTTGGTAATACAATATTTTACGAGGAATGTGTAACATGGTCTCAAGTAGACCATCCATGGCTATCATTATTGTTTTATCTGCCTTTGCTAGCTTTTAGATTTCTTGTGGATAATTACTGTCTTTCCAATCTTTGGGTAAAGCTCAGTGTTGGCCAACAAGTGCTCCAAACAGAATTGATGAATGAGTATATGCATAGAACATTCTTCCTATAAACTTTTAACCAATGGTCTATGATTTTTGCTGGAGAATTTTTTACTTTAATAAAAATCAGAGTCTGCACTTAGTCTGGGGACCATGTGTCCAGAAGGGCAGCCATTTTTAACTCAGTATGTATGAAATCATCAAGAGATACAGCCATCTCAGGGGTCATTTCTCTAACACAACATGTTTAACACACCAATCAAACAAAATGCAATCAACCAACTCCCCAAAAACAAACCAAGCTCCGAGTGACAGGTAATTCAACCTATTAACATATTACCAGCTTTCCTGTGCTGCTTGCATATCCGTTTGCTTTCCCTGAGACACTATACTAAATCAATATTCCTATATCAAAGGTATTTTTCAAATGGTGGAAAATGTAAACCCTGGCTTCCTGTTCCTGGGACAAAATCATTTCTCCCCACTAACGCTTAGAAATTGGATCACTTTGGCTAATTCCCCAGGAAAGCAACAACAGGTGTGGTAGGGACCCACAAAAGGAAAGAATGTAGCACAGGTCTACTTTATTCTGGCATGCAAGGAAGGATCTGGGATTCTCACTTCATTTCTTCTTGTTTTTATTACTTCTAACACACTTTTTTTTCCCTTCACAAATTCAACTTTCTGCCATGAATTGCACACTCCTAGATTGTTATATTCAGAGAGGTTTAGGTTTACACTCACTTTTGACCCAATGCTTCAATTTCATCCAGCACAAGCTAAACCTGGTGAATTCCTATATTGTCTGGAGTCTTTTGGGCCCATGAACTTCTAAACAGAAAAAGCCACGTTTTTCCATTGTTCTGGAGGAGAATCCCTGTAGCCTGTAAGTACACGAGGCCACAACTGACCTCTTTACACATGTCCTTTTGTCCCTTGAATGATCCAAGTTCATTATCCCAAAGTTTTAGTGCTGTGGGGTTTAAGTAGTTGCCAACGTGAATTTAAAAAGTACACATTTTAGTCTCATCAGACTAATACTCCTTTTAAAAGGGAAGATGGATTGGGTTACAGAAAGCTGTAATCAATAATAGTAGAGAAATTCCATTTAAATTCTTATTTAAGCAGAATTAGAAGGTAAAATGTACTTTAACATGCATTTGGTCTACATGTCAATGAGTGATTTTTTTTTTTTTGATTTTTTTTTTGCCCATTGCTTTAAGGAATATATTTTAAAAAGTCATGTAACTAATTACTTTCTTAAGATGACAGTCTTTAAATAGCAACTGTTTTACTACCTTCTCATTCTTCCATTTCTCTAATTCTCAATGTCAGATCACTTTAGAATCCATTCTTTGCTTCCTCCTTTGAATGCAAATAACATTTATTTACTTCTATTTTTATTCTTTGGGGATTTTTCTCATTTTCCCCTTTTCTCTGTCATTATATTCTCAAAGGATGCTGTAAGACCCCTAGGATTCACTGACAGGCTCGTTAGAGAAAACAGTTCAAATGAAGAGATTTGTTTTTGCATAGGCAAATTACTTATTCTCTTTATGCCTTTGATTCCCAGTCTGTAATTAGACTAACAATAGCATCTATCTCAAGGGTTTGTGATGCTTAAAATGATTTCTATCAAGTGCTTTGTACAATGCTGGGCGGGTAGTAAACTCAATAAATATCAGGTTCATTAGGAACATCACTTTTGTCTTTGTTATTCAACAAATGCTGTATAAGGCATTGAGCTAAGCGCCATTAAGGATACAAAAGAATTACTACGACATGATTCTTGCCTTCAAGAAAATACCATTTATTGGTAAAGGTGAGACTTATGCACAGATAGCTAAGATGAATAGAAAATGCTGGAGGTGTGCTATGAACGAAGTCCTTGGGTTTGGGAGATGGGTTAGGAGTTCTTCCTTTTGGAGGTCATTGAAAGCCTTAATAAAGTGATGACATTATTTATCTGAATCTTGACAGAGAATTTAAAAACACCTGAGTATCATTATTATACATTATCTATAATTTTCATAGGTAAAAAATAATACATGCTTTAATTTGTATAATCTTTATCGAATGAGGCTGTACATTTTTCCATTGGTTATTTGTATGTGTATGTCTGTGTGACTTGTCACTTTATGTCCTCAACTTGTTTCCCATGAGAATCTGTGCATTTTTGTCTATTTGTAAAAGCACTCCATCTGTTATAGGTGACAAATATCATGTAAATAGATTTCTAAATATTGACCCATCCTTGCATATCTAAAATTGACTAAATCCACTAAATTTGGCTGTATTCCTTTTAAGTGGTGCTGGATTCTATTTTTTCATTAATAAGATGTTTAAGTGAGACTCTGTCTCCATTTCAGCCATCTCTCGAAAAACCAAGGGTGAAAAATGATGCATCTTTGAGCTTCCAAACTCAGGTGCTAGGCTACTTATAGAGGATTTGCAAAAAAATGTAAAGACCTGTTTTGCCTCTTTTGCCCAACACCCGCTTAGAAGATTTAAAAAAGGCCTACGTTGGAAGTGGAAAGTAAAAGAGAATTTCTTTGGAGAGTGTTGTTTGTGGCGTTTTTAACTCCCTTCGCTCCCCACAAGGAAGGGAGGATGGATCTGTTTTTCCTCCTTAACTCAAGCTAAGTGACAAGAACTTGGTTATGTGGAATCTGTCCCTAGCAATTTGGAAAAATAAAGAATTTGGGGCATATTGTATTTTTCTAAAAAGGCCAGAGTAATAGTCTCGTCCAGAACATGACTGGTTACCAGGGAAGGGAGGAGTCTCTTTGCCCTCCCATTTAACCTGGGCGAGACGTGACTGCTCCATTAAAATTCAGTGATGTTATGTGACTTCTGAGGCTAGATGATAAAATGGGGTAGGTAGCTCCACCTGACGACTTTTCTTTGAGATGCCTGTTCTGGGGGAAGCCAGCCCCCAGGCTGTGAGGAACCCCAGCTTATTCCAGACACAGGCTATGTGGAGAGGAACTGAGATCCCAGCCAACAGTGTATATGCACTGCATTAGTTAGCGTGGGCAGTCATAACAAAATACCGTAGATTGAGTGGTTCAAGGAAGAGAAATTGATTTTGCTGCAGTTCTGGAGGCTGTAGGTCCAAGATCGGGGTGCTGGCATACTAGGGAGAGAGCTGTCTCCCTAGTTCGCAGATGGAGGCCTTCTTGTTGTGCCCTCCCAGGGCCGATGAAAAGAAATCAAGTTCTCTGATGTCTCTCCTAACACGGACACTAATCCCATCGGACCAAGGCCCGACCCACATGACCTCATGTAACCCTAATTACCTCCAAAAAACCCCATCTCCAAATACCATTATGTTGGGGCTTGGGTCTTCAACATTTGAATTTGGGGGCACAAAAACATTCAGTTCATGACGTGTACACATAGACACACATCAAGGGTAGCTCTCAAATAGGGTGGAATTTGATCAGAGGGCTACAAAAAGTGAAGTAATAAGCCACTGGGCTATCTAGGCAAAGAACATTCCGAGGGGAAGAAAAACAGGCTCACAGGCCTCTTAAGCTGGGGGAGTATACTTGCTGCATTTGAGGCATCGTGCAGAGGCCAGCGTGACTGGGTGGAGTGGAGAGAGAAAGGAAGGGAAGAACAATAGGTGATGAGATTAAACACCAAATTAGTGCCTAGATCTTGTAAGATCTTACATCTTACCTAAGTGAGAATGAAAGCCATAGGAGACTTCTAAGCAGAGGACTGACACAGCACAAAAGCTAATCTTTATACAAAGTGATATGGTGATTTAGGACCATACGGTATTATGATATTATGAAGTTTTTGAAGCATTCCCAAAAAACAGAAATACAGGAGTTGTGTGCTAATGGAAATGTTGATGGAATTACAGCTTATAGAGATATTCAGTGCCTTTGGTTTAGTTAATGCTGATATTTAGTCACTGTTGTCTTTGTTAAGAAAAAAACGCATTTCGTAATACACTCCCTAAACAATCTCGTACCATTATTGTGAGGCTTCATTATTTAAATGGAATTTGTCAAAAGGTCAATATTTAATTTAACATAAGTGAATGAGTAACATTTTGATATTAATATTAAATATTGATTCAAATGTAAATGATTTAATTTCATAACTTATTGCCTATATATTACCATGAAGAAAAACCAAAATATTACTTGCAAGTACCTGCTGACCTTGACCTTGCTCTGGAAATAAACCATGCCTTCCCGTTTTGTTTCCTTCTAGTATGTATTCATCATAGTGTGGCCCTTGCAATATTCACTTCTCAACATGTTTTGAAAGAGAGAAGTTTAAGAGGCAGACTAACAACAACCAAAAAAACACCTTCTGTGATCAGATATAATTCTCCCATCTCAGACCAAGGAGTTAGATGGAAAGCTGTGATGAAACTACTGTTTAACCAGTTACATAAGCTGCTAATAAAATATGAAAGCCACTGCTGCTACTTCTCTCTCTTTTCTATCTAGATTCCACAGGTGTCGCCAGTGAGGCGATTTTTCTTTGACATACAAAGCAAAGAGGATGTGAAGTGTTGACTTAAAAGAAAAAGACATTTTCCTTAATTATTGAATAAGAAATAAAAGATATATCAGTAAACAATTTTTTGATGTGTATATTACATTTTATCAGATTATAGCAAGTTACAACAATGTCTGATTTTTTTTTTTTCTGGAATGCAATTCGGATGGTGTCATTAAAAAAAAAAGGATTGTAAAAATCAGCATCATTCCTCTATTAAAACAGCACTAACTAGATTAACCAAAATTAGTCAAATCGCTAAGTAATTACAAATCATACAGATATTTATTCCATAGTCTATTATTTTTTATAAAAGAAAAATGGTGGTGGAGTTTTAACAATGTGATAAAACAGGCTAAAGAGCATCCTAAATAATAGAATCTTTGTCCTCTGTCAGCAGGTGGCATTTGTTCTACTATCAGTCATGAGAGTGGCCTCTAAACTACTCCTAACCCAGTGCTCTTTTGATGACACCTTCACTGCTCTGTGCAGAAATGGGTTAAAGATAATGTGGTTTGTTTTGCTTTCCAAAAGAGCAAATATAAACAACTTAAAGAATTGTCTGTTATTTTCATATTGTATCTTTCCTACATTTTTGGTGTTAAGAGGTATTAAAATATTTTTTTTCCTTTAGAACATAGTTAATCTTTCTTTTTATTTCTTTTTTCCCTTTGGAAATTTCTCTCAGCTGACTTTCTCCCAGTTCTCTAATTTGCTAAGATTTTCAATGAAGACAGTTTCGTTCGAAAGGTGACATTTGGGCTTCCACTTTTGTTTCCAATCTTTTTTGCTCTGCTTTTCGACATTCCCTGTTTTAGATCATTAGCTTCAGGAACTGAGAAAAGGTAATATTACCTCTTGACAGTCTAGATTTCTTTTCAGAAGATTGTATTTCTCTTGGTAAAATATTACCTTTTCTCTCCTTATGTTATAATACTATCTCTGCAGTAGGTTAAATATTCCTAACCTGTTAAATTCAGAAAAGGCCATATGATTTACTTGCATCAATGGAATGTGGGCGGAAGTCATATTTGTCAGGAAGGGCCATTTCCTTGTTCCCTATTTCTCTGTCTTGTTAAAGTCTAGTTTATTATTTTCTCTCCATTAAAGAAGTCTTTGCTTGAGTTAAAGTGGCAAAGTTATTACTCTATGTTTTCTTTTAGAAATTTTAAGTATATGTTTAGGTCTATAAATATACCTCAAAATTTTAAATTTAATTTTAATTTAATGTTGTGCATGGTGTGAAGTAAATGTCAAGGTTTCTTTTTCTTTTCTTTTTTTGTCTTATGGATATTTACTTGTTATAGCACCATTAATTGGATATCATTCAGGCTTTGAGTTTTCCTTGTCTCAGCAAAGAAGAATACTGTAAAAATGCTCACATATTTTGGAGCAATAGTATTTTCCTATGGTTATATATATTAATAATACACAACTCAGCATTATTGGATCTCTCTTCAATGTGATGAGTCTTCAGAAGAAAAATAATTTCAAAATTGTATCTAAGTAAATAGATTACTTAGTTCAGTATGGGAAGAGAGCAATGAAGAAAAAGATTGGTAAAAGGAATTGTATAAATGGGAAGTTGGCAAACAACATCTAATATGAATAAATAAAAAATAGTGTTATAAATGTATGGTTTAGAAATATGGATTGAAATGACAGAAAATATAACTAAAACATTAAGGCTCCTCCTGTTGTTTAGGGAAATCAGTGGCAGACTTTTACTCTTTTGCAATGAAAATCTTACAATACATTGATATTTCTGCAGTTATTTGATATGTATTTGTGAAATACTTTCAAACCCAGGAGGAAAAAACTCTGTGGCAATGCATCCCAGTTTGTCCAAAGTGATATCCTTTGGGGAGAGAGGTTGATGAGAGATAATACTTAGACTTGTTTTTTTTTTCTGAGTCTCCTCAATATTCATATGTTGATGTCCTAATCCTCAGTGTGACTGTATTTGGAAATGGGACCTGTGAGGAAGTGTCAAAGATTTAATGAGATCATAAGGATGGGGCCCTAATCCAATAGAGTTGGTGACCTTATAAGCAGAAAAGGAGACACTAGAGCATCTCTCCACCAGGTCAGGAGGAAGTGAGAAGGTGGCCATCTGCAAGCCAGGAAGAAAGTCTTACCAGAAATCAATACTGTTGTACTTTGAGATTTCCATCCCTCAGAACTGTGAGAAGATAAATATCTGTTGTTTAAGTCACCCAGTATGTTGTATTTTGTTTTGGCAGCCTGAGCTGACTGGCACACATGTTGTAATTTTATATTTTTCTCTTAATGAGCATTTATCATTTTATGATAAAAATATTTAACTGTAGAAAAAAGAGTTATGTTATAAATATAGCATCTCCATATTTCAGAAAATTTGGCAAACTGTAAAAAGGAAGAAGAAATCCTATGTTCTTTTTAGTCCTTTGTCTTGAAAATTTATATCTGTACAAATTTTACATAGTTGTAATTATATTTTGTTTATGTTTGATTGAATATTTTGTATTTTATACAGCAAGATGAATATTAATGCTATTACTAATGTTTATAACTATCATTTAAATGACTGCAAAACATTTAGTTGAGTTGCTATATTTTAATTTTTTTAACCAGTTTTTTTATGGCTGAACACTTTCATTGTTTATACTTTTGGGCTATTATGGAAGACTGTGTACTACATACAGCCAGGCATATGGCTTTTTAAAGTTGAACTTATTTCCTTAGGATAGATTCCCAGAATTGAAATTACTGAATCAAAAAGTACAAACATTTAAAACATTCGTTACATGTTTTGCCAAGTTGCAAATTTGACAATATTAATCAATTCATAATTCTAACAGCAATTTCTGAAAAAGTTGGTTGTACTTTACTTTGGGCATTATTAGGCATTGTTTATTGAACTTTATCCCTATTTTCATAGCTATAAATCAGATTTTATTTTTTAAATGTGCATTTATCTTATTGCTGCTCTAATATAGTTAAGAGTGGAATTTCTTAGAAATTAGATCTTTGTGGTTCTCATTTTTATCCCTTGCAGAGATGTTCCATGAATGTATGTAAGGCACCAAATGTGAGGTTTCTGTTGTACATGGAGGGGTATCTGGTCAATAAATGAATGTTGGCAAGTTAGTCATACATCTAAACTAACCCTATAAAACATTGTGAAGGAGATTAGAAATGACAGTGGAAATACTACTTTCCTTCTTGGCAGTCCTTCTCCTGAATTATGTAACAGCATTTATGCTAGTCAGAGTCAATCTATTTAATATCACACCCCATCTTTACTTCCCTGTTGTACTGGATGCTGGGTTTAAAATAAGCTGAAGTTGGATCATGAAAACTGACACTCCTAGATATTTTAAAAAGGAAACAAACACACACAAAAAAACAAAAAACTGAGTACCAAAAAATAGGTGTTTGCAGAACTATTGGAAGGTTTGGGGAAGTGAAGGTCAAGGACCACAACCACTAATATTTAGAAAATCAGGAATTACAGGAATCATAGGATGCTGCCTCCAACTATCCCTGCTGCCTGTTGTTGTAATTCACACAACACCTGGAAGCCCCAAACTCCTCGTGACTGCAGTCATCCTCAAGTTTACTGGCTGCTGCCAGAGGAGAATAATAGCTTCTCTTTCTCTTCTGCCATCCACATTTTACATAATTGTCTCTTTTTGGAAGACTTTGTACTATTATCCTATGAACGAGGGCTTCTGGGAAATGTAGCTATAGAATTTTAGCATTTGAAATGTTGGGAAGAGATGGAGAGATAGGGATGGTGCTGAATTGACAACAGATTTTAATTACAGTTGCCTACCTCTTATCCTTTCCCATTTCCTTCTTTATAGCAGAACCCTAATTGTGTTCAAGCATCTACTTCACTTAGCTTTAGAAAAGGATAGAATTTGGTTGGCATGGCATACCCCAGTGACAGTGAGTGGTCTAGGGGTGGGGACATAATTTATAGCTTTAAACTTTATGTGTACAGAGCATGTTTCTATGTCTCTGCCTTCTATTTAACACACACAAGAAAGCACGTAACTTAAATCTTCGCAAGCAGCCATTTTGAAACCATGAAGAGACCAGGATGAAGTTGATAGTGAGGGATAAAGAGAGAGGAAACAGAAAATAAATCTTTTTTAAATGATGCAATGCTACAAATCTTCATAATATGCCTGAAGACTGCCCTATTTCAGAGTCTCATATGTGTAATAATGATTTTCATTATTGTTTAGGCTGGTTTCTGTCCTGCTTTTTGTTACTTGTTGAAAGCATCATAATGAATAAACCTGACTAAATCTCTGTGCTGTGGAATCTGATAAACTATACTCCAGTGACAAAGGAGGTAGCTAATAAAGTATTTTCAGGAATTTCTCCAAATGCTTATTCCCATGGTGGAAAAAGCAGGTATGACAGCAAGCCAAACCTTAAGAGGGTCATTGAGCCTCTTGGTGCCCCTCAGGCTGTACTCATATATCACAGGAAGCTACCAGCTCCAAGTAAAACCAAAATCCATCCCTCCATACCTGTGATTTACAGGAGTCTCTGCTATGAAATCCATGTTCTTGTAAAGCTGGCTGAGCTTGAAGACATGAATGAGACCTCCAGGGCAAGATCAGACAATAAATGTCACCAACAGTGGAATGGTCCCAAGTCATTTATGGAATGCCTTTGCAGCTGTTGTATGTCACTAGAGTGTTGTGCACTGGAAGCATATTTTTATGGTACATAGCTGTGGCTAAGGAGTTAGAAATGAAGTGACCTAGTCTTAAGGTGCCTAATGCATCCTGGTTTGCACGAAACTTTCTTGGCTTTAGCACTAAAAATTCCACGTCGTGAAAATCCCTCTATCCCTCGCGAACTGGGATATTTGATCCTACCTAGGGCTTGGTCCCATATGTCATTTGCCAGTCCTGAATCCTTGCAGACGTGGGATGGGTTTACCTCTCTGGGTCTCTACTCTCCACCTGTAAGCTTGAAAAGCTGGTTGCCAGCCCCACTCCCAACTCTGAGATCCTGTACTTCCTTCAAGGTTTGCTTCCTCTATTTGAGAGAGTTAAACTCACCACAATTCCTTAGTTGTAATCCCTTAGACTCAGCACAATGTCCTTAGACAAGGAGACCGAGGCGTAAGATGTTAAGTGACTTTCTCAAAGCCATTCAGCTGATGTAGAGTGAGCCTAGTTTTTCTCATCCTGAAGTTAGTATTCTCAGGATTCCAAACTGTTCTATCCTCACATCAACTAAAAGTTCAAAGAGTTGAATGATTATTCATTCCTATGACAAATACTCATGGACGCAAAAGGCTATTCAACTGAGTTAAACACCTGCATCTATTTTTCTTTAACTTTTCAGACGCACCTCCTCTCTAGGCTGTTCATTGTGCGATCACCAACCATATTTACTTTCTGAATGACACTATGTTGACTCTATATGTGGGCATAAACCAACTAAAGTCAGTCTTGTGTCTCTACAAAGAACTATTTCCTTCTCTCTCCAGGCTTCTTGTAGCTGTCATTTTGTGCAAATAGCAATAAAACTCCCTGAATAATATTGTTTTTTTTAACTTTCTCTGAATCCCTAAGGTCAACACATACTTCTGAAAGGTTTAATATGCTTATTGTGCTTCATGATTTCCCATTTTCTTTGATAAACATCAAAAATATAAAATATTGTATTAGTGCATTTTTGCACTGACAGAGCTTTATTAGTCATGGTTTACTTCAGGAATGGAGAAGAAATTTCTCAGTCTTAGCTTTTCCCATTTGAACTTCAGAGGAAAAAAATTATTTGCACTTAAACATTCTTACTATGAATCTTGTACTTAATTAGACCACATTTGTAGTCTATATCTGCTTTTTATCCTTTAACATATGTCCCACAACTAGCTACATAATTACTTTTGCACCAACCTAATATTTCACTGGACAGTGACATTCTGGTGGTATAAGGCTTTATTCTCTCTGTTATATGAATATCCCAGCTACATGCTATCACTTCATTAGTATATTTAATACAACAGGGACTTGGGAAGACTAAAACAAGCTACAGGAAACTTTATTTTCCAAGTATTCAATATAACAACATCTTTAAATTTTAAATGTTTTCCTCTTATTTGTCACATGGAGCTGTGGTAATGGCCTGTGAACATTATTCTTTACTTAGAATATCAATGAAATACATTTGGCTGTGGGTAAGAGAGTACCTGATAGGTGGTGGCTTAAATAGTAGGTATTTCTTAATCTCACATAACAGGCCATTGGGAAGTCAGCCATCCCAGGCATCCATGACTCAGGCACCTGGTGTCACCCTGTTCTGCCACGTTCCATGGTTTATCAACTTCACAGCTTCAGGATGGCAAGTATTACATTCTCTTGGGCAGCATCCTAAGCAGAAGGAAGGTGGCAACAACAGAGAGGCTCTTCCTTCTTGTTTTCTTTTGTATCAGGAGGAAAACACTTCCCAGAAATCCCAAGCAGACTTCTTACATCTTTGCCAGAACTTGGTCACTTATCCAAACTTTGACCTACCATGACTGGGCTTGGGTTAAATGCAATTATGGTGGATATTGCTACTGAGACAAAACTGGGGGGCAAGAGGCAAGGAAGAAGAGCAACCAACAGCTACACCCCTTTGTTTTTCACTTATTGAACTCAGTCCTTTTGATCTAACCTAAGCTGATGAGCAGAGGTTAGTTTTTTTAATGTGTGTAAACTTTGACTTTTCACTGAATCAATGCAAGTGTTTTATTTGCAAAAATGTGTTGTGGTGCTAGAGTGGAGATGGCAAGCAAAGATGTTAAAGGCTCCAAAATCAACAATTGGGCACTGCTGGTTGCTTCAAAAACATGTTACCTGTCTGAACTCTCAATGACTCAGGTTCTTTACCAGGAAAACAGGGCTGGAAATTATTTTTATCATCCCACTGAAGAGTGGTGAGGTATGTGTAATAGCTTTGAAGTGCTACCGTGTTTCCCCGAAAATAAGACCTAGTCGGACAACCTGCTCTAATGTGTCTTTTGGAGCAAAACTTAATATAAGACCCAGTATAATATTATATATTATATTATATTATATTATATTATATTACACTATATTATATTATACCTGGTCTTATGTTATAGTAAAATAAGACCAGGTCTTCTATTAATTTTAGTCCCAAAAGATGCATTAGAGCTGATTGTCCGACTAGGTCTTATTTTTGGGGAATCACGGTACGTAAATGCCAATAGAATGAGGAAGAGGCGAGCAGCTTGAGCTTCCAAAGGCATTGGCAAGCGTGAAGTAAGAAGACACAGGTAATGTATGTTCCAAATGCTTTAGATGGACTGTGGCATGGCCTGGGTTGCTTTACAAGAATAGCTTTTTCCTCCCCTCTCTTTCTTCAAATCTGTATCTCATCTGACTCACTTGAATTCCAAACCTATGTTCAGAACAATCCCAAGGTTTTTGCTATGACTCACAAATGATCAATAACAACAAGAATGAAAAACACAGCAGGATCCTCTCTGAGGCAGTCATTTCTTACAATTTCAGGATGAGTGCCAGGTATTTATGATATAAGGCTGCTCAATTTGGGGAAAATAAAACAAAGAACAAAGGTATATCAGCCCTGCACCATCTTATTCCCTTGGACACGGCATATTTTCCTGACAGCCTGCTCTACTTTGGAAGATGGAAGAGTCTCCGTAGAACACACCAGCTTTGTACGTTCAAAGCCTCTTTGAGTCCCAAATTTTGGTGCTGTCACCCAGAGCGCTTGTTTCCTAGGTTCTGTCCCCAGATATTCTGCTTTAGTGGGATTGGGATAGATCCTGAGAATTGGAATTTTCCAAAGTTCCTCTATGATATTGCTAATAATTGTCCCTGAACCATGGCCCTGGAGGGCACCAAAGTGACTTTCCGTCTTGGACTTGAAAGTTCATTATGTTCATTATGAAACTTGAAAGTTTATTAGTTCATTATGAAACTAGTGAACCCTTAGCCTGAGGGTGAGTGAAAGCAGTCCCAGGTAGTGGACACCGGCACCCTGACCAGCACTGCTCACTGGTTTCCTTCCTGTTACACACTGGGCTGTGGGAGGCAGGAGCCAGCGGCGTTCACATACATCTACTGACCCGTGGCCCTTGTTAGTTAAGTCTCAAGCTCATGGTGAGTCATGTGGCTCTCTGAGCTCATCCTGGGATCTGAGGTCACATTTTTACTTCATTGGTTGATAAGTCAAGGAAGTAGCCACGTGCAGGAATAAGAGGTAGACTGCTGGTGAGTGCTTTAAAAAATAAAATTGTTTATTTGATATGTGTGTGTGTGTGTATACATATGTATACATGCACTTCTACGTATGTAAACAGATATAAAATATATATATACACATAGGTAATCATATATAACTATGTATATACATGCCATCATAAGTGTATATACACAATCATATTTAAAATGTATATACATATATAATCGTAAATATACTACAATCACATAAAAATATATACATATATCATCATGTAAATATGCGTATACAATTATATGTGTGTTACAACATATACAATCATATATATGTGTGTATATGAAAATGTATTAATGGGTTGCTTATGTATGTATGTGTGTACACACATGTGTCATTGTATATACACACCACACACACAATATACAGTTATTTAATTGCCAAAGTGCAGTTTAGCGAAAGCAGTTCTATAGAGGAAAGAATTAAATAGAAAATTTCTCAGATGATTCCTATTAGTCTATCGGCTTCCCTCTTGTGAAAGATTCATTTCAACGAAAGTGAAACCATGGGTGGGAGAGCTCTGAGTTGTATCTTGACATTTCTAAAGTTGGGCTGCCTTGTGTGAAGGTCAGGTGGCCTTCTATTTAGGTGTATATTCTTCTCCGACTTCTCAGCTTTCATAAGAAACTGTCAACCTCAGCCCAAGGTCTAGCTCTGCTCTCTTTCAAGGGTTTGTCAGAGCCTAAGACCCCAAAGCCCTGACACTCAAAGCTCAGTTCAGGGAATCTTATTTGAAGAGAAACTTCTGAACATGTTATTGTCTTTTCCCCTAGTTTCTCAAAAAAATATCTTTGATTCGGTAATACCAGCAGAGAACTGTTATTAGATCAAAATTCTGGTAAAATTATTTTAACCCAACAACATTTTTCGCTCATTAGATATTATTTTGTTTGGGATACATTAATAAGAGCAGAAGGGGTCTATTTATCCTACCAGTTGCATCAGTGTAAACAAGAACAAAGTTCTCAATGGATCTTGGGAGCTCTGCAGGATTTTCTCCTTTTAAGTGAATCTTTGACTTAATGAGACTTAATCGGTGCCTTGCTTTTCTATACCCATCAAGTGACCTGAGGTTAATGCAAACACATTTATGGTAATGCATTAGGAATTCACCGATCAAATTTTTATTTTGTAACTCATGCAATCCAGGAGTCCACATGACCCTATTTTGTTACGGAATCATATTCATTGAAACCGTACTGTGGCATAATTGCAGAAATGCAAATCTTTAAGTTTTTTGAAAAGGGCACTAAGAGGAAAGTTTATTGTTTGTGCATTGTAAACTTCCTCCCAATCTTGCCTTCTGTCTCTAAGTTCCCATACTCTTGAAAACCACAACATGACAATAATAAACTCTCTTCACTGTCATTTGCTCTCTGCCTCCCCAAAGCCGTGAGTCCCTTTCCCTCTCTTTTCCATACGAACCCTCCCCATCACACGGCTCCCCATGCTCCTTCTCCATAATGGGTCCATGGCTACAGGAAATTGCAACACCTGACCTTTCCCATTGCACATGGCCTCCTGGGAATTGTAGTTCATGCCTCGTTCCAAATACTTTTCAGAAAAGGAAGCTATTCTGGAATTCTGGAATAACATTTTCCCTGTGGAATACTTTCCATGTCCAGGCTGCAGGGCTGGCTTCAGGGTATGCTACTATGCAATTGCATAGGACCTTGAGCTCAGAAGGACCTGGTGCTTGGTTTAACGCTTTGTTGTGGACATCTTGAAATTCTTAAAATTTGTGAGAAAGGGCCCGCATTTTCATTTTTTACTGTGCCTGGCAAATTATGTAGCTGTTTCTGCCAGCATGGTATTCCTGGATCCTGATGTGTTTGAGCAGTGAGTTATCAACCATGTGTTTATGAGAGAGGAACTGGAGCTGGGTTCAAGGGAAGGGATGTATTTATCAATGTCCATTCATAGCCCTCTCCCCACAGGTCATTGGGCTTACTTTATGGTGCTTCAGTGCTAGAAGACAGAAGTTTGTTTTGTTTGGTTTGGTTTGGTTTGGTTTGGTTTCCTCCTCATTCTGCATCTGAGGCTGAGCATTTGGACTTTAATAAAGATTATTAGCCACCTCAGAATGGCTACCATTAATAAATCAACAAACAACAAGTGCTGGCGAGGATGTGGAGAAAAGGGAACCCTTGTGCATTGTTGGTGGGATTGCAAATTGGTGAAGTCACTATAGAAATCAGTATGGAGGTATCTCAAAAAACTGGAAATAGAACTACCTTATGATCCAGCAATTCCACTCTTAGGTATCTATCTGGAGAAACCCAAGACACTAATTTGAAAAAATATATGCACCCCTATGTTTATTGCAGCGCTATTCACAATAGCCAAGACATGGAAACAACCGAAATGCCCATCGGTAGACGATTGGATTAAGAAACTGTGGTAAATTTATACAATGGAGTATTACTCAGCCACGATGAAGAATGAAATCCTACATTTGCAATGATATGGATGGACCTAGAGAACATTATGCTAAGTGAAATAAGTCAGACAGAGAAAGACAAATACCATATGACCTCACTTATATGTGGAATCTAAAGAACTGAATAAATGAGCAAACTAAACAGAAATAGTTTCAGAGATGTGGAGGAAAAACTGACGGTTGCTAGTTGGGACAGGGGTGGAGATAAAGGAGAAGGTGAGGGGAATACAAAGCACCAGTTGGTATTCACAAGATTGACACGGGGAAACTACACATGTGGTGTCTAGGAACTCTCTGTACCATCTCCACAATTTTCCTGTAAATCTAAAACTCTTCTAAAATAAAAAGCTTATTAAAAAAGAAAAGGAAACGTAAGTTTTACCCCATATTTAGTCAAATGAAATTACTGGAAAGCTTCCTTGATTGAGTTGTTTTTGCTGAGAAACAGAAAGACGTGCTTGGTGAACATTTCATAACCAGTTTAATGATGATTGCCTCCTATAAAATGAGAGGGACCATGCTGTCCCGTAATGAACCTGCTGCCTCTAGCAAGCACTCACCTCGGATTGGAGGCAGGGAGCCAGAATCAGAAACAGCACTGGTTCCATAAATTATGGCATGAGCAGATGGTGTCTGATGACCAGGCTGTGACTTCAGGTCCCTGGAGCACCCAGCTCCCCCCTAAGTGCCTACCCTTCCTGAAGCAAGGGCTGAAAGAGCCAGTGGAGTTCAATTCAGTATGTTCCGAATGAATTAACGGGTGACAGTATTCTATCACATTAATTTTAATGTATTCTACATGTCTGATGTAAAAGATTCAAACTGACCTTTCCAATGTTCCTAATTAGTTCTCTCAGTACAACTTCTTTATCATTTCTTAAAAGTGGCTTATGTTCCAATTTTAGCAAATATTAAAATTTATAATTTTTGCATATGTAATTGAAGAGTTGAACAAGGAAATATCTGTGTGGAATCATCATAAGTAAAACAGTCCATTGAGGTAATATAGTGTTATAAAAGGTTTCACATGACTTTCTTGAAGACACGTGAACCACAGATCTTCTGTGACAGAGCATAAGTACATACCGATATCTTCCTGATTGAACAGTGATTGAAAAATCTATGCAAAACGTAAGATGAGAAAGCTGTCTGTGTTTTTAACATCAAAATGTAAAATTAACTATAGCTATAAGCCAATAATCTCAATTCTGAAAACAATTCAAAGATTGTATTTTTTTAATCTGATATTTAAACATTACTTAAAGAAATTGCCGGTGACATTTTTAAGTCCCATATTGCCATGCCTTGTATACCTTTCTAAATTGTTGGAAACTGGTTTTGACCATGTTTCTTGTGACTAAAAGGACACACGTTCTAAAAACCTGAATTTGGTTATCAATATCAGGAAAAAAAAAGTGCATGGTCTGGCGGCAATTCAAGTCTTAGAAAGCTGGCCTGGTGTTTTCCGTTTTTTTCCTGTTTTTAATAATAATATAGCATAAACATACAGAACAGTCTCAAAGGATATATACCTCAATATCTTGATGGTGATTATATGTGTGTTATGTGGTTAATAATTTTTTTAACTTCACTTTTTATATCTCTTAATGTTATCCTAATATGTTTTTACCCTGAACATATATTGCTTTAACAATTGGAAAAACAGCACCAGTTCCATAAATCATAAAACATAGCACAATTAAAATGTGTTCTGTTAAACACTTACTCTTCAGTATATTTACAATGAGGAATACTGTGAAATTGTTAGTTTAATCATAATAAGGTTAAGTTATATTACTGATATGATAATTATTGCTATGGTATGGTACAAAGTTTTTAATTCTTAATCCAATAATTACCATGTTAGCAAGAAGATTATCTTTGCCTTGTTGTTAATAAAAGAAGAATTTCTAAGCAATCTAATAGTATTTCCAAGTTAATCAGTGGATGTTAATATACTTAAGAGAATTTTAGGCTTGTTAAAATCCTTAATAACCCTTATTTGCATATAATTATTTCACATACATTTATTTTATGTACTGAAGACTATACCAAAACACTCTCCCAAGTCTCATTTTCCTCATAAAGTGCTTATGACTAAGGAAATGTAGCAGATTATTCTGTTTTGCATACATTGTAATTGAAGAATAAAGTGTCAGAATGCACTTATGTAAGGGCCAGGGGGTAATTTTTAGGTTTCCAGAAAATTCCCCTTGCCTCCAGCATTATCCTCCACCGCTTCCTGATACTCAAGATTTCTTTTCTACGTGATGATTGCCTTTCATCTAGAATAGAACAATAGTTTCAAATATAAATATCTCAGGGACAGTAGATAAGTAGGAAGCACAGCAGGTAAAATACAATTAAGGAGAAATACAAAGGGAAATTGGCAATTAACATAAAGAACAAACTGGCTTCTGAACACATTTACTTGGGCCTGGTTGATCAACTTGCTCAAGAAAATGCAAAGCAACTTCTGTATAAAGATGGTGGAGTAAATACATGTTTATTCATTTCTGCTTAAGCTCACCCCAAATAACAAATAATGGAAAGTAGAAAAATACCAACCTCAATGAAATAAGGAAATGGCCATAACCCCAAGTCATATTCTCTTTGAGGCCTATCTTCTCAATAATGTGAAATCTACACTAACACATGTGAAGAAACTCAGTGCCACACATATATCCTCAGACCTTCAGCAGGAACAAAATTAAGTTTACCAGTCATGATTGCCCTGCCTACGGAGACTTTGATTAGACCTTGGAGCTCTAGTGTCACTGTCGTTTTTTGGAAGACTTAGGAAGTATCCTAGTAAAAATCACAAAATTGTGGGGAGGTGCAACTGAAGGAGAAGCCACACCACTAATGCCACACTTACTTGAGTATGACCCAACTACCTAGCATAGGAAGAATGACAGGAGGTGAGGTGGTTACAACAGGAATTGGTAGAGTCTATTACCTCAAAGACAGCACCGGCTCTTAGATGCACAAAACTGAGCAAACATGTGCTCGTACTCCTATACCAAAAGAAGGAAAGTGAAGGAAGGTGCCCTAACAGTGTCTGATTTGATGAGATGTTAGGGATAACCAATCCCAGTAAGAGCTCAGACTCTTCCAGTTTAATTTCCTACCCATAACATAGAAGGAATCAGTATGGGATCTATGAGTAGATACTGGGAGGAGAAAGACAAAGGAAAGAAACATAAAGTTGGATGAAAGATGAACTGTGAATAACAAGGAGACTTATTCATTAAAAAAGAAAGAAAGAAAAATGGCAGTTCATAGTCTTAAAGTAATTACAAGCAACATGTTTTATTACCCTTTGTTTTTAAATGTAAATCTCAAACAGAAAACTCAAGGATTCAAAGAAGGGATTATAAGACAACACCAGGAGACAAAAAGAAAGCTGGTTGTGCACAGAAAAGCCAAAGAAGCATAAAGTGAAAAATATTAGAAAGATGAAAAAGCATGCTAGAAGCAACAGAAGATAGAATAAAACTAAAACCATTTCCCTTGGCCTCTCAATGCAAAGTCAAAATGAATAAAGAACAAAGACAGAAATCTCATTATGAAGAATATCAATATATGACATAGGCAGCCAACAAATAAATAGAACAATGGAATTTAAAAATGCTGAAAGATATAATAGGAGAAAATTTTCCTGAAATAAATTTGTTAAAATGCAGATTGAAAGTACACAGTGTCTGGGAGAAAAATAATTGAATTAGAAATGATTAATAATGAGACATACCCTGAAATCTAAGAATAAAGGAAAAATTACATAGTCATGCAGGTTAAAAAAAAAAGTCACATATGGGGGGTAAAAAAAGAAATATATGATTGATTTCAGAATTCTCCACAACTACACTCACTACTGGAAAATCAGGAGTTAATATTTATACAACAAATGCTGACCTTAGGGAGAGGGGGAGAGAAGCTAGGAAAGTATAATCAAGAATTTTATATCTAGCTAAGCTTTCATTCAAGCATAAAGGCAAAGGACAGATTCTCAAGCATGGAAGAATTGTTGGTTCAGGAAATATAACACCAAAGAGCTCTTGAGAAATAACACTACTGGCATCAAATAAGAAATGGAAAAGCTAAGCAGTGGGGATGAGCCTTCACCACTTTCAAATATAGCATTAGGTTTAAATCACTTTGAGAATTGCACTTACAAAAGAAATTAAGTGCCATAAATAATAATAATAATAATAATATAAACATAAAATCAGGATGGGGAGTGGGAGAAGCAAAGCATACTTGTTCCCTCTTCATTCATAACAGGAAGTCGACAAATATGTGCTAAAATAATAAACATACGCAATCCTTCTAATGTTGTCATGAGCTCCTTTTTCCTTAAATTTCAGGGACAATTTCAGGAACAGTTAGTACCTCTCATGATGGAGAAAGATGTATCTGCATTTCAACAATTCCTTTGTTTTTACTGCAACTCAGTTTTGCTTCTTTTACATTCAAATACAATTCAATATAAACCTCTGTAAAGTAAAAATGGCAGGGATGGTTTGATCTGAGCTTCTGACCAGTTTTTCTACCCTTTTACAGGGGGCTGTGGAATGTCGTGGTTAATGGTATACAAGTAGACTCTGGAGACAGGTTTCAAATCATGAATCCACCTACGATTTATATCTCCTTATACAAGCTGCTTCACCTGCTGTGTTTCAGTGTCCTCGTTAGAAAAATGAGGGTGAAGATAATATTTACTTCATGGAATTTTTCAAAAGATGAAAATGTCCAAAACTATCATAGTGTCTGGCTTATTGTAAGTGCTAAAAGTCACTTTTATGTGTTGTTTTATCCTGTTTCTTTTAGTTTAGCTCAGATGTATTTGGAAAATAACCTCATTATTTATATAAAAAATAAATATTTTTAATCCAGTCAGAGACAGAACTAGGATATCACCAACTTTCCTGACACTCAGTCTCCTGCCTTCATGATCCTTCAAGGAAGTCTTCTCCAAGACTTATTGGTAGACAGCGATTCAGCATGGCTGAGGAGGTAAAACTCCATCAGTTCCATAAATACTTCTTTTGATCAATTACATTTTCTCCATCTGTCTGAATGGCTGGAAATTTAACGAAAAATTGGTGCATACTTTGGAGTAGTTTACCCTTGCATTTGGTACTCTGTTTTATATCTCTTCCTTATGCCACTCAATGAACTGATCCCCAGTGTATGACAAATATGAGAGGTAAACTTTTACACAGCAACATTAATGGGACCATTATCTACCTGTAGTGACATAGTGGGTATTTGCAAAGAAAATAATTCAAAAACAACTTAAAAGTCATTCATAGTTCAAGTGTTGCTATTTATTAAATGAGACTGTGAGATCAATTCTAATGTTGAGAAACTTCCATCTGTTTCTCTAAACAGCATGGTGTCAAATTACCAAATCTTTATGATTACTGGCATTTTCAAGAGCAGTTCTTAAAGTTAATTTAGCGCCATCGTTCTGTTGCTAATTCGATATGAAACAACCCAAATATGTTTGGCATCTGCACATACTTGCCCATCTCATGGGAAATTCTAGAAGTAATAAATGGTACAGCTTGGGAAAGTATATTCACATGAGCTAATGGTATAAATAGATGGCATTATGGGGACGGAAGCTTGCTAGCCTGACAATGAAACTATAAAGTTCTGAAATACATTGAAATTTGAATGAACATGCTCAAGTGTAGAACCTGATGTTTCATCCCCTTCGACTCGAAATGCTCTGAAGTAAAAAGGTCCCGGTTGCTCTGATATAGTCCACTTGTGCTGATTGTGTGAAATTGGAAGAGGCACAATTAACGAAAGGAGAGATTATAGCAGAAGGAAAGATGAAAAAAGTAAGAAACTGAGGCAGTTCAGAGTGTTAAAACTGCTTCTTATCTTTTTCAATTTTTCCACCTTCATAGGAATTTAGGTGGGAAAATCGCAACCTGAGGTACATGCAGATCTCTCTGTTTTAGAGAAAAATGTACAAATAATGGAGAATGGTGACGTTGAGAGAAACAGTAGAAGGCCTATATAAGAAAACAAAACCTTAGGCATTCGAACCTTTCACAGAAGGTGTTTAAATTCTGAGCTGGCTTTATTATTTATTATTTTTTAAAATTTGAAATGGCTGAACTTATTTTTTGGAACCCTACAAACCTGAGTACTTCATTGGTTGAGCATCAAGATGGATATCTTTTGGTATCATTGCTAAGAAGGCCGTAAGTATTCTCAAAATAGCCAGTGTTCATTTAATTTGGCATAGTTTATCAAGGAGTTGAACCATGCTCTGCGTTGGTCTAGAAGTTGTAACTGTTCTCAGACTGTCTGGAAATGTCTACATTTAGTTTTCCATCAGGTATCTTCCTCTAATATCTTTCATGCCCATATGGTATATTAACAACAAAATAAACCAGCCATCATCTCCGTGGAAACAAGCACAGATGTTTTGAAATATGCCTGCAGAAAGTACTCACCAATGAACAACCCCGTATTTCTTTAATTAATTCAAATACTTTGCTGTCAGCTCTTTCTCTTTGAAATCACAGATTGTATTTCATTCTGAGATTTGCTTTCTTCCTAATAATAGAAACAGATATGTCTCTTTGGTCCCACTGTCTCAAGATTCAGAAATCAGATTCCTCTTGAAAATCCCAGGCTATGGAGTAATTCATCTGTAATCACCACTTGGTGCCTTTTATCCTCTCAATGAAGGTCACCTCATAGTCATATGAGTGCTGTAGCTCTTCTTTTGCTATATCAAGCATTTTCTTCTGGAAGCATTTCTCATAGATGGGCCAACATATATATTTCCATTTAATAAGTGTTCAGAATTTTACACAGCTCTGTTCTATCAATTATGCAAGCACCACTTAACATTTTTCTTACATTCATCCAATATGCATGTTTTCCTTCAAATATTACCGCAGGCCAGAAGACCACAGACATTTTTATTTTTCTCTTCATTTTATTGTGCATGTGGATATACTGTCTGAAAGCTGACATGAGAAATAGATTTTACCTGCCTGGATTCTAGTTTAGGAATGGATTTCATTTTTTTTTTTTCTCCTGCAACTGTTAGCTTGTGTTAACGGAATATCAATCAAGCAATAAGACAAGTAGACTGAAGTTTAACACTGAAAGAAACTCCAATATGAATTTATTTCATGGCATCAGAAAATTATTTTAGAGGGAATATAGTTTTCTTAATAGCCTATTAGAAATATTAATACACATTATTAATTTTTTTTTAGTTTACTGATAACATTCGTATGAACTTGAATGAACTTGAGTCCCCTAGAGATCACATGTGATGGGCATGGAGAGAGGCTTAAAGACAATGCAGATTAAGGCAACAGGTGAGGAGGAAGCTTTGGTGATGTTATTCTGTTTGCCAAATGGTAGCTTCCTGGAGAACTCAGTAGCGGAAAGACAAGCTGCTCACACAGAGATGGTATGGATACCTCATCATCCCCTTTCTGGCTCCACGTGAGTTGAGACAAAAAATAAGAGAAAATAAAAATTTTACCGCCTCTCCCTTTTGTAGCTGGTTTCTGTACTATGGAAAGCAATACAAAACAAACCCCCCAAAACCAAAAGGACACATGTCATGGGTTTTATCATGTGGTGAAGATGTTGAAATCTAATCACATGATACTTTTAAAGCTGTGCGTCAGTAAACACTGATTTTGACCATTAGTCATACTAACAAGAGGTTAGAAATGCTTGTTATAAATTATAACTCACTAATTATATGATAATTCTTAAAAACTTTAGAATTTGTTATTATATTAGATTGGTGCAAAAGTTATTGCGGGTTAAAAATAATTGCAAAAACCGCAATAACTTTTGCACCAACCTAATAATAACTAAATTTACCTTATTAGATGAAAGTCATGGTTCTTAAGGAAACTTGTAGCTCAAATTATGATTTCACTAGAATAAATCTTACCTCCAAAGTGTGTAAACAACAGTTTCATTTTGGGTGGGACAAAATGCTGATGTGCATTAATGGAGTTTTCCTAATATATCTCGTGTAGAGCTCAAAAACCAGTCAGCGTTATTTAGGAAAGATGAGACAACACATTCCGTATGGAGATTTTACCCCAGAATTTCAATGCTGTCATGATCAAGGAATCCACAAGTTTCTGCCTTCTGGGACATCTGGAGCTACAAGTCATGCCTCTGGATTTGATATTTTAACAAATGTCTAAAAATTGTAAAGGGTGTTGTATACCTATGTCCCAGAAATCCTAACTAGCTTAGCCCCCAAATTTCTATACTCCAACACTACACTGAACCAATGGCAAACTAAATAGACACTGGGAATTCTATGAGATCAGACCAAGACGAAAACAATTCTGTTAGAATTTTAATCTTCTGGACTCTTCCTATTTACAGAGAAAAGGATACAGATCATGTTTAATGTTGAAGGACAATGTTACAATGCAGACACAATTCATAATTAATAGTTAGTCCTATGCCTTAATCTACATAGTCACATGGTCTACCACGAAGTTATCAATCACCATTCACTCTAGGTTTGGGAACTGAACTGAGATGAGAAAAGTGGATCGTTACTAGCTAGTAATGTCAGAGTAGAGGGCAAACAATGTAACCATGGACATGATAAGGAAGCTGAGTGAAGTTGCCTGGGTGAAGAAACAGGGAAGGAGAGAAAACTCATCTAATCTGCACAGTGGGGTCTGCCACAGTGGTGTGGGAGAACATAATAGGCAAAACTTGTCTATGACCCTGAATATGAGTCAAGGAGCTGGGGTCTATGGTGTCGTGGGATCCCTCAAAGAAAGTTGTGGTGTCCCCTTGTATTGACTGGGGTGCGTGTTGTCCACCAGACCAGACAGAAGTTTTGGGGCATTCAGGAAAAAAGAACCTAAGGAAAATACTGGTTCATAATGCCATCTTCAAAGAACGATCACTGCAATGGATGCTATCAGAGGCCAAAGGATCACCTCACTGGTGAAGATATGGAAGGGACAACCTACAATGTCCTAAGCTAAATAAAAATACAGAGTTCTGAAGAGTTTAAAATACCCAGACTGCTGCTTCTCCTCTCGTTTGTACTCTCCAGTCTACTGAGGCAGCAAGAGAGATTTGTTGAAAACCTAAGTCAGAGATGGCCACTCCTCTGCTCAAAACCTGTGATGACTCCCCTTTCACTCAAAGTAATCATCGAAGTCCCCACGTGATCAGGCTGTGCTCTTTTTCCAGACTGTCTCCAGCTACCTAGCTCAACCTGCTTCTGCCACTCATTCTGTTTCCCAAGTCACGAGCGCAGGACCTTACAAGGTTTTTTTCTCTTTGTCTAGACTGCTCTTCACCCAGATGTCTGCTGGCTACATCTGTCACCTTCTGTGTCTCTGCTCAAAGGGCACCTTCTCAATCATGTCTAACCTACCGTCACATTTTAAAATTGTAACCTATACACCCTTTCCCCCTTCCTGCTATTACCTACTCGGTTTTTCCTTTTACTCCCCAGCTTCTGCCATCTTCTTACAAACTATGTAATTCACGTATTATGTTTCTTGTCACTCTCTCTTCTCCCAGAATGTAAGCTCCATGAAGATAGAAATCTCTGTCATTTTGTCAGAGAAAACTCTGTCATTTTGTTTGAGAAATGTGTCTCAAGTACAGCACTTGGTGCTCAATAATAAAAGGGACATAAGCAAAAGGTGAATGAATGGAATAAATGAAGGGATGAATTAGGTGACGATTGCACAGTAGGTGAGTGGTGGAGACAGGATTTGTATTCAAGTCACTTTCCACCAGTCACTCATTAGATGTGGGCTGAGCTATGTTGTTGGGTGCTGGAGACATAAGAGACTAAGCCACTTCTGCTGCTCCTGAAAACAGCACTGGCTACAAAAGGGCCTTAAACCCTGAACTGTTAGGTTTAAAAGTACAGCAGTTTAAAGAATAAGACCTTTGTTTTTGTCAAAGAGAAGATTATGATTCCCTTATGGATTTCTTGTAGTCTCTTCTTTCCCAGCATAGATTGTACTTGAACCTTATCAATCAGAGCAGCCGCTCCCCTGTAACTCCATAAGCTAATTACATTAGTTCCAGATGCAATAATAAAACTGTCATCAAGTGAAAAATCCAAGCTGCTATTCTGTGAAAGCATTCCTTCCAGCGTCTGCTGTTAGCTGTGTCAGCCTCCATGTTGTCCAGTGGTGACAGTGTGGGCGCAGGGGTGGACAGTGGACCTAATTAAATCATGAAGCTTCATCACCATTCTTTTGAAACTAAGGAAAAAGCCTGCCCGAGAAGTAATTTGGTATTAATATGAAATATGGACCTTTTAAGATGTTCTCATTCCATTTTTAGAACACAGACATGCCTAGCTGAGCACACTCTAGAAGGGGAACTAAATGATGTCACTAAAAGGCGTGCATAATTGGGATTAAGCCCTCTGAGGAACGTGATGATGATTCTTATAATTCTGCCCAAATGTGAGGGTCTCTTTATCGAGCCAGCCAGCCCAGCCTGGCATGGCATAAATGAGATTCCTGGGTCATGACAGCCCAGCCTCTCTTGCCAATAACATTTAAGCCATTTAAGTCATTTGGGGACACTTCAGCCAGGGTCATCACCAGAGATGGACTTCCACCTAAAAGGGGATGTAGAGCTTAGATGAGAGAGTGAAAAAGTAAAATGATGGTCACCAATCAAAGCAGGCCTGCTGAGTTCAGGCCATGTAACACACAAGGGCTCCCAGCCAGGATCCTTCAATCTATAAGCAAAGAGGGAATTTCAGCATTGTCTTTTCTCCTTATCTTTTCTAAATAATTATTCTAGGAATCTAGGCTGAAGGTCCTTCCTTTTTCAAGCATCTTATATATTTTTTCTGGTCCCCGTGATACTAGGAAAATGCACTAAGTGAAACGGAGAAGGCTTATTTCTGTCTTCAATCCCCATTTACAGAAACAATTTTTATCATCCCTCATAATTCCTTTTTCATGGGGTTTTGAAGGAGGAAGTCCTTCTTTTCCATGTACCCCTTATTGTTAGGGCTGGAATCAGAAGGAAGAAAGGAAACCAACATGTTACAGAATTGAGTCCTTGCAAGATCCTGGCAAAGCAGATATTGGTATTTCTAAGTGTGTCAATGAGCAAAGAGTTCAAAGTGGAGGTGGAGACACTGGCCCTGAGCTGCACACCTAGAAAGCAAGAAGCTGGCTTCACCCTCACCGCCAAGTGTCACCTTTCTATCTTCCAAGGGAAGACCCGAGAAGCCCTATAATTATTCCTCAGATTGCCACTTTCACCCTCAGGTTAATTTTTATAGCTACATAGGTAAGGCATAAGTCAGAGAAATGCTGTGGAGTCCAGCATTGAGAGACAGTCTCTAATTTAAAATGAGTTAAAATACAAAAATCTAAATGACCAGATTCCTCTGCCATAGAAACAACTGTGCAGAAAATTTAGTTGTTGTTGCTTTTCTTTTTAATCTGTGAAATTAGAATAGAGGAAACTATGAAGAGGTGAGAGTAATTGAGAATAAAACTAGAAGGAAGGCCTCGCCTGCCTGCCTGTCCAGGCCACACATCCTTAGTTTTCCCCTCAAAGTTTTGCTCAAACTGACGGATTCTCCGTTCAATTTTTCTAGTCCCTGGAGTTTCATGAAGCCGAGATTTACTTAGTTTGATAAGCATTCACACCAGAGAATGCAGGCACATCCAGGTATTTCAATGGGCTATGAGTCACTGACCTACCATGCATTGATTTTAGGAGATGGCTCTAATGCCTGTGTGAGTTCACTTGCATTGTGGGAGTTGGAGTCAGGTTTGGATGGAGAAGAGTTCAAGGCATGATATACACGGAGTTTAAGCAGAACTGAATAGAACAAGCATCCCTAGTCTCAGGGAGGACCTGCGTGCCCGTGCACAGCGGCAGTGCACGATGCCTGTAGGAGATTTGAGGTCAGAAGAGAGAGTCGCTGTATATTTCACCTAGCAATGGTGGATGGTCTGGCATGAGGCAAAGGTGAACCATCTTTTCCAAGTGAGGGAAGAAGAAGTGTGTCTTTGGGCCTTTCATGGAGCAGTCTTATCCATGCTTTCGGAAGATGACCCCAGCGACCCCGGACCTCTGGCCTTGGCCCAGGCTGCCCTCTTGCCTGCCCACCCAGCCTGCTGTGCCTGTTGTTATACAGTCTTGGCTTTTCTCTCTGTAACTTTAGCCGTGTGCCTTCAGGCTCAGGCCCCTGAAGCCCACCTCCTTCTTTCAAATCTCACCTAAAGGCTCTTCTCTGGCTTCTGGATCTTGGCCTGCTCTTCTCAGATCTTGAATTTGCACACTCCTTTGATTTTAACACACTCACTGTGCTGGGAGAACTTGTGAGGCAAATTTTAGGCTCTTTTCCCCCCAACTTCCATGTCATCAGAACTTAACATTTCCCAACACCCACTTACATCCCAGTATTCCCCATGGAAAGGTAGAAAACCCATATACCAAGCCCACAAGTTTTCTTCACTATTGTTTTCTTTTCTTCTTGTAGTTGTTTTTATATGGCGCCTTTGTCTTGTTCTATAAGTACTTTTCAGCCTTAAATAGACTTTTGGCTTACCTGGGAGCCAGGTGTTCATATTTCTATGGGAAATTGTGTTTCAAGTAGAAATAACTGATTTAGAGATAAGTGTTTTCTGACCCAACTTGATCGTAAATTGAAGGTTATCTGTATTAGTTTCCTAAGGTTGCTGTCACTAAGTACCACAGACTGGGTGGCTTAAACAACAGAAATTAATTTTTTCATAGTTCTGGAGGCTAGAAGTCCAAGATCAAGGTGTGGGCAGCACTGGCTCTTTCCAAAGGCTGTGAGGGAAGATTCTGTTCGAGGCCTCTCTCCTTGATTTGCATGCGTGCATGTCTCCATGTCCAAATTCCCCTTTTCTATAAGGACACTAGTCATGTTGGATTAGGGACCACTCTAATGAGCTCACTTTAACTTGACTGCCTCTATAAGGACCCTAAGTCTAAATAAGGTCATATTCTGAAGGTCCTGTGGGTTAGAATCACAACAGGTGAATTTGGGGAGGACACACTTCAACTCAAAACACAATCTGTTGATGATACAGGTGTCCTCACTAAAAAGCATATACTTATTGATTAAAGAGAACAGCAATGGATAGATGACAGCTGTAATGGCTTAACAATAACTTGCCACCTTACAAATAAATCAGTTTCTTTAATACTTGTGTGTAAGAATGGATTTGACTCTGCATTTTTGTAGAAGGGATGATTATGTAAGTAGTATAAATAAATACCCACGAATTTGCACCATAATAATAGGATGGCTCCTTTATTTTATTTGATATCCTCTCGTTTGGGGATTCTTTTAGAATGTTTTCCAAAGTCTCAAAGAGGGCAGAAAAATTCCTTTTAGTTTAGTTTACTATCTCTAATTTGACTGCACATTAGAATTACTTGAGGGAGAGTTTAATAAAACATGGATGCTCCAAGATTCTGATATAACCGATCTGTGGTAGGGTCCAGGCATCAGTATTTTTAAAAAGCTCCCCAGGTGATTCTATTGTACAGCCTACATTGAGAACCACTGCTATAGCTTAAAACCATATAATGCTAAGCATTGATTCTTGAGTAGAGGATCAAAAATAGTGTTTTTAATTCACTCTCAGCATGTGAACATGAAAAGTGAAACATATTTCCTTTGCTGACGGAGGAAACATCAGCTTGGGTAGGAGGAAAGTCTCAATGCTTTCAGAATGCAAGAGGTGGCACCAGTGCTAACAAATTATAACAGAGGATGTTGGGGCAGATGTGCTTTTGATTAGGCTGCGTTTTCTAATCATCGGGTGGAAATTGTGTTCAACAGACTGTGTCTGACTATATCAGAGGATGGAAGAGTACGTGGAACGAATATGTGAGAAGACTGCCTCTAGAAAAGCCAGAAAAGTATGAGACTTAAATTCAACATCTGGGACAAATGTAAATAGTAGTGAAACAACATATATATATATATATATATATATATATATATATATATATATATATATATACACACATACATATATATATAATTTACTAAGGGCTTTACATGAACCACACAAACAACACCCTGGGCCCTAGGGATATGAAAATGATTGAGGTTGTTTCTGCTTTGTTCATTTATTTTCTTTTTTAGATTCCACATATAAGTGAAATCATATACTTATTTTTCTTGTCTGACTCATTTCACCCTCTAGGTCCATCCACATTGTTGCAAACGATAAGATTTCATTCTTTTTAATGGTTGAGTAATATTCCATTATATATCACATCTTTTTTTATTTATTTGTCTATCAATGGACACTTATGTTGTTTCCATATCTCAGCTTTTACTAGTAATGCTGCAATGAACACAGGAATGCAGATATCTTTTTGAATTAATGTTTTGGATTTCTTTGGACAAATACCCAGAAGTGGAATTGCTGGCTCAAATGGAAGATCTATTTTTAATTTTTTGAGGACCTTCCATATTGTTTTCCATAGTGGTTGCACCAATGTGCAATCCCACCAGCAGTGCACAAAGTTTCCCTTTTTTCCACATCCTCGCCAACACTTGTTTATTGATTTATTAATGATAGCCATTCTGACAGATGTGAGGTGATATCTCATTGTGGGTTTAATTTTCATTTCCATGATGATTAGTGATGTTGAACAGGTTTTCATATGTCTATTGGCCATCTGTATATCCTCTTTGGAAAAAAGGATTTTCAAGTCCAGTGCCCATATATAATGGTATTTTTTTTTTTTTTTGGTGTTGAGTTGTGAGTTCCTTATATATTTTGGATATTAACCCTTTATCTGATGTGTCATTGGAAAATCTCTTCTCTCATTCAGGAGGTTGTCTTTTCATTGTGTTGATGGTTTCCTTCACTGTGCAAATACTTATTATGTTTCATGCAGTCCTATTTGTTTATTTTCTTTTGTTTCCCTTGCCTAAGGAGACATACAAAAAAAAAAAATCACTGCTAAGGGAAATGTCAAAGATTTTACTTTTAGGATTTTAAGCTTTCGGGTGTTACATTTAACATGCTCATAGATACAGAGAAAAAACTGAGGGTTGCCTTACGGGAGGGATGTGGGAGGGATGGGTGAAACAGTTGAAAGTGTTAAGAAGTACAAATTGCCAGTTATTAAAATAATCATGGGAATGTAAAATATATAAGGAATATAGTCAATAATATTGTAATACGAATGTATGGTGTCGGACGAGTACTAGACTTATCGAGGTGATCACTTCGTAAAGTATATAAATGTGTAGTCAATACGCTGTATACCTGAAACTAATATAATATCGTATATCAATTGTAACTGAAAAATAAACTTTAAAAAATGATTGAGGCACAGGCCCTGTTGTTGGGGAGATCTGTCATTACTGATGGATAGACAACTACACGAGTATAACATAAGGTAGAAGAAAAGGTATCAGCTGGAGACATCCAGAGAGCGGTAAAGAAATGGCTAGAATGCTAAGAGAGAAACAAAATATAGACAAGAGCTCTCAAAACTACACACAGCTATGTTTTTATTCTGCCAATTTTAGCCACTTAGTATATATGTGGCCTTAATTAAGACAGTTAACCTCTTCCTGAACCTCAGTTTTCACATGGGGATACAGAAACCAAGCTCAATGTATTGCTGTAGGGACTAGTAATTGTGGGCATGATATACACACTACAATTAATAGTATTCTGAAAATGGTAGCTTTTGGGTGAACACAGGAAAAAGGGACTAGTACAAAGTTAGTGTGACCATGTATTTATTACCCAAATTGGGATACTTTTATTATAAAAGATGATGCTTTGATAATTATATTGTGATAACAAGCTAACTTGGAAGATTTTGGACAACAAGATATATAGTCACTGTATAAATGATACTGATAAGGCCTGCTGCCAGATATCATTGATTAGGGATTTAGGGCATAGGATTTATATCAGACTGCCTGTGTTCAAATCTTGTGTAGGTCACTCAGTACCGTGTTTCCCTGAAAATAAGACCTTGCCAAATAATCAGCTCTAATGCGTCTGGAGCAACAATTAATATAAGATCTGGTCTTATTTTACTATAAGACCCAGTCATAATACAATATAATATAATATCAGGTCTTATATTAATTTTTGCTCCAAAAGACACAGTAGGGCTTA
Source organism: Rhinolophus ferrumequinum (assembly GCF_004115265.2). NCBI lineage: Eukaryota > Metazoa > Chordata > Mammalia > Chiroptera > Rhinolophidae > Rhinolophus > Rhinolophus ferrumequinum. The sequence goes on from NC_046291.1 coordinate 8,984,897, forward strand.
TGTTCAGAGATGTCATTCTGAAAAATCATGCTAGGGCTTACTTTCCGGTTAGGTCTTATTTTCGGGGAAACATGGTATGTAACTTTAAATCAGTTAATTAGCCAGTCTTAATCTCAGGTCTCTCAATTACAAAAAGAGGATAATAATAGTACCTACTTCATAAATAAGTATGCACATTAAATGTATAATAATTGTAATGTCCTTAAGGCGAGTCTATAGGATATTATAAATACTCAGGAAGTTTTAGTCAATGTTATTACTACCAGGAATGGTGAAAGATTTACAATCAGAAATAGAAGTAGAAGAAAATGAAAGTCAATTTTTGCAAAAGAAATAAAGAATTCAATTTACCAGATGTGGAAACTAGGGGAGCAATGGGGGCTTTTGAGAGAATAATATACTAGTGTAATGGGAGCTAAAGACTGATTGTAAACATTTGCTGAATGAGTGAGCAGGAAAGAAATGAAATCTTTGCCTGTAGACCAGTCATCCTAAAATCTTGGCAGTGAAAAATAGAAGCCAGATGGTTGGAAACTGAAGGGGAAAGTAGAATTGAGGAAAGGGAGTGGATTCTCTTAGGCCTTCTTAGAGTCCAAGGGGGAAAGTATTAATGGAGAGTGTGGGCTAGAGGTACAAAGGATGGTAGGGGTAATTGATGACCAAAGTTCTTGAGGCAGGGATAGGATCAAGGTCATATAGGTCAGATCCAACTTTAGAAAGATGGGGAGAAACTGTCCTTATGTCTACTCATTGTGCTTTCCCTTATTGGAATGAGTGAGCAAAGAATGGAAAGGACACAGAGACATGTTCATACGGAAGCCCACCTTCTCCCATTGGTTCTTGATCCTCTGCAGCTCTCCTTGGGGGTGGGGAATGTTTCTCCATAATCACTCTACAGTGTCTTCATCTCCTCCCTCTAACGTAGGCAATTTTGCAACAGCCCATTTAATTTTCTGTCACCCTAGATACATAGATGAGTAATAAAAAGAAATAAACTCCCTTGATTCTACATTTTTTGGCTGTCAGGTAGACACTCTCCTCTTCTCATCCAAATGTTTAAATAATCAATCCAAATTTGACTTACCACTTTGCCACTTCCCATTTGTTTCCAAGCTTATTGCTACTTGACTTCTGCCCTCCCCCGACTCCCCCATGTTTTTAGTAGTTATTTTTGATGGGTCCACCAATGACTTTTACATTGAGAAACGAATGGAGAGTTTTCAGTGCTTATTGTACTAGACCCTCCAGCGGCATGGGCTTTTAATCTCCTCCTTGAAACTTTATCAGTTTATGCTCTTTGTTCTTCCTCCACATCCCTAACTGCTGCTTCCTTCTTATTCATAGACTCTCTTATTCTAACCACAGCTTCAATGTTGCTGTTCCTCAGAGTTCTGCCTTCAGCTCGCTCTATTTCTCAGTCTCTATAGAATCCTGGATGATGTCACTTATTCTAATAGTTTCAGTTTGTCTCATTACATTCATGATTCTCAAATCTCTAATTGTATCCAGAGCTTCAAACTTGTATATCCAACTCAATGCTTAAGGGAGATTCTGGGATCTTACACAGGTACCTGAAATCCAGTATGTGTAAAATGGAACGCATCTTCAAATGGCTCCTTACCTTCCACATCCCCGTAAACCCTGCTTAGCAAAAGTGTGAGCACAGGTCTGAAGTCAGAGTGCCCCAGTATGAATTTCAGCTCCATCATTCCCCACCTTTACGACCTTGTGCAAGCTATTTAACATGTCTGTACCTCTCATTTTGCTTCTGCACGTGACAATAATAAATTTTATCCTCTTTGAGATGTAAGGATGAAATGGAAAAAAGTAAAATTCATGTTAAAGAATGCCTGGTATGTAAATGTTCTATTAATGATAGTATTGCTGTTTCAATAGAAATCTCTTTTTGTTGGGGCTCTACTGCCTACCCACTAACTCAATCTACAAGGCTGGGGGGATGTTTCTAATTCTGCCTTACTCACTTTCTGTATCTAATCAATGATTAACCTTCACTGACTTTACCATCTAAGCAGTTCTTAAATTTGTATTGTCTTTTTATTTCTGGTATTATTCCCTGAATTTAAACCTTTGTCAAATATTTTCTGGATTACTGACAGTCTTCCACAGGGCCTCCTGGATTACGGATGTGTCCCCCTCAAATCCATTTTAAACCCAGACTCCAGCATGACTAATTTAAAAGTCAAATACGACACTGTCACATTCAAGTTTAAAATCCTTAAATGATCCCATGTCTACCGAAGTAAGTTAGACCCTCAGCATGGAGTGAGAACCAGGAGTTTGATATCAATGTATCAAAGTACATTTTGGAGGGTCACGAAGTCCTGGACCTGAACAAAACATAAAGGCTAAAACAAGACTGACTCAGATGGAACTTCCAAAGAAAAGAGGTTGATGGTTGATGTGGAAAGTGTAAAAGGTAACAGCCCCTTCTTTCCTCACTCTTCCAAAATGTCAGGATCCGAAGTCGTGCAGGAATGTGTGTGTGTGTGTACATGCACACGCACACATAGACACAAGTGAGTAGGAACAATGGAAGACGACCATTCTCTATCGATAGTGCAAGTGACAGTATGATGTCAGGGGAAGTCAGGTTTGACTAGGAAAAAAAAAAGACCAAAAAAGGTTAAAACAAACACACAGAAAGCATTGGAAATAAAGTTCAAACTAGAAATAAAAGGAGATGGTTGAATGAGGTCAATTGGAAAATAAAGAATGGTCATTTTGGCCCTCAAAGAATTTTTAAATATATATATATCTTACATATATATATTATCTATAATGTTACATATTATAGATGTATATATTATACATAATACAAAAATAAATCTAAGTAAAAAATTTAAATAGAGCTTGCAAACACAGAAATAAGTTATTTAATAATTGATTTAAAAATGTTATCAGAACAGCATAAGACTTGAGGTAAGCCACCCTAATGCAGATCAAGAGAACATGCTGGAGACTGAGATATGAAGGAAGAAAAGAAGTTGGCTCATGGTTTTAATTGGATAATTAATGAGAACCTAAGACAAGATAGTCTCAAGATTTGTGTCCTAACATTGTAAGATCTGATATGAGAAACTCGTATCTCAGTCAGGTTCTGGTTACCGTTCTGCTCTTCAGAACGAAGTTCTGATTCTAGGACAATGGTACTGTGCTATTTTTCTTTTTTTTGTATTTATGCTACTTTCTACCTCTATGAAGTGAATTTGTGGGCATTCATTCCAACAAGAAGCTAATCAAAGGCCTGTCAATGAACCCTGTCTTGATAAGAACAAAAGGTGGAAATCATCTCATGTAAAATTAAACAAGGGAAATGTAAGGCGATTTTAGCTGCAAATCACCATGAGCCTACAGAATTAGTTTGCTCAGCAATGTGAGAACATCATCAAAGACCCAGTTCCTTTCCATGTTTGCACTCTGTTGTCTGCTCCATATTGGCCGTCATCGTCTGGCTTGTCCCTTCATGGTCATAAATTGGCAGCCATGCCTTCAGGTAGCCCACCTGTACACAACTGTCCACATACAATCTTGCCGAGGGGCAGAAAAAGGGAGGCTCTTCTTTTTGTAATAATACATCTTTTTGTAATAATAAGTAAAACCTTTCCCAGCAGATCTTGAGCAGATTTTTACCTACATCCTGTTGAAAAGAATTTTTATCATATACATATTCCTGTACTGATTATCGGCAAAGGGCTTGAAATCACTACAATTGGACTATACTCACTGCCAATCAGCAGGGGTGATGGAGTAAGTCCTGTTTCTGAGCACATGAGAGGGGAAGGTGGGACTAGGAACAGGGAGGGAATAACCAGCAGTCAAGTTGGTTGTGTTTGTCATCAGAGTGTTTCACTTTCATTTAAAATTGCAACAGCGGGAAAGAGAATTGCACCTGAATTAAAAACCTATCCTTTCCTTCCATATTGTGAGGTTTGACTCCCACGTTAGTTAGTATTTCATACAAGTAGGGATCGGGGACATTGGCCTGGCAAGCCCTGTCATTTCAACGGGACTTTGCAGCAACGAACTGGGGAAGAAGCAGATTGCTGGACACTGCCTTCATGGCTAAAACATGTCCAGTCTTTTTCTAAATTGCAAAAGCAGAAATTTGAAGTGAATGCACTTCCAGACATATCTCTGCAAACCAAGGCTGGAAATGTGCTTTCCTGCAATATCAGATGGGCTCACTTAGGTGGAAAGACAGTCAGGGCAGGGTGAGATGATTTCAAGATGACTGCAAAATGTAGAGCTAAGAATTCATCATTTATATAAACACATTTAAGTGAAATAGCTTGAACAGAGTCAAATGTCTGATGATGGCCTAGAGTAAAATTTTAATTTCTTTAATCACTTGAACAATGGCATTATGTTTTTTGGTAATCGCACAATTAATAAATAACTGAAACTGGAAAATAACTGTAACTTAGTTATAAACTTCTAAACTGTTCCTGTCTTGCAAAATACATTGTAGTGGAAGTTATTTAACCTGGTGCCATTTAAAATTTACGGTGCATAAGTCTCTGATATTCTTGGTGCAGATATTAAGCCAACTGTTTTTCACTCCAGAATATAGCCTTGGAATTTGGTGGTAGGGTATAAGGGGAGCGGGGGTCGGGGTGGCGGGGAGAACTGTGTCTTTCTCCTTAGCATCAAATATAAAACAAAACAAACAAACAAAATCCCACAAACCCTTGATTGATTAATGGATGGTGCTGATTATTTGAATTTTAGCTGTTTGAAATTTGACTTTAGGTTGTTCTTTATAGTTTCTACTCCATCCATGATTCCACTTTCTTAAATTGGGATGAACTCACTTTCATGAGTCCATATGGATTTCATGTCACACAGAGATGGCCCAGGTATTTCTCTTGGTTTGGCAACTTGCACTTGGCCATCTGTGCTTTTATGTGCATTGTTTAATCTAATTTTCACAGAAGCTGTGTACATTTAGCAGAGCAGACATTAATATTCCCATTTCATGGTTGAGCAAACAGAGACTTGGGTTTAAAATGAGTGCCTAAAATCACACAACTACTAAGTGGTAAATTTGGGGTTTAAGTCTAGGTATTTTATCTCTAAATAAAGAATTCTTTCCATTCCTGGTACAAAAATTCAATTTATATTGTCCAATCCTAATTTGACATATTAAGTTGGAATTACTGCGGCTACTCTCAAACTTGTAAGAACACGAGCCTGGTTTCTTTAGACTGCACCAGTACTATCGATGATAGTAAGCTGTTGCTTTCCTCTTTCTTAAACGTGGACAAATTCCCAGAGGAAGTATCAGGAGGCAGTTCATTGAAGTATTGTCTCCTATCATCTCCCACCACTTTCAAAATAAGAGCTAGAAATTGAACACTATTGTTGTTCAACATACATAGTGGAAATCCAGCAGCAGTTTTGCACAAGACTCAGAGCTCAGGCTTTGTAATCACAGAACTTCCCCCAAACCTCCCACCCCCACCCAACTTTGCCCCATCCCCAGCCCTGCCACTGACTCTAGACCCTGAAGACTAACCCAAAGTTCTTAGTTTCAGCCTCACAAAATTCAGCTAATCATAGTTAACCTATCCTGCTTTGATTTACAACACTCAACAAATGTAGTTTGAATATTGGCACGAAGGAATCTAAGCAAATAAATTAGCCGCTAACTTTGCAGAAAAATAAGTCATCTTATAGAAATTCCCAACATATTTACAGACTTAACTGTATTCGGTGGTGCATCCTTTCTTCTCTCTGGATGCAATGCAAAAGCTACCATTTCATATTCTAAAGCTTATTCTTTTGAGTTTCCAACTCTCTCTCCTCCTTCTTTTTGAGAAACTTCTTTCTAGGCATCACCTTTTCTTTGTATATAGGTTCTTTCCTGTCAACATTTACACACGGTCTTTATAAACACCCTCCATCTTTTCCATCACTTCTTCAGATAATCCCCTTCTCTCTCTTCTCTGCTGCAGCCAAATCAAAGAACTGTCTACAAGTATGCTGAGTGTGTTTCTACTTTCATTTCTACAACTCAATTTTCAATCCACTGCCTGCTAGTTTTTGTACTGTCCAATCCCCTGAAATCTAGCATTACCATTTATCATCCAAAATGGGACAGTTCTGAGAGTGAAAGGTGGGCTATTAATAATGACACCTTTACGACATAAATCAGAACTTTCCTGGACTAACTCATAGGAATTTTACAAATAGGCACTTCTTAGTTCTTGTCTGACTTGATTATTTGGGAGTATTGCACACTTAAACCCTCTTTTCTTTAAAGCGTTCTTTCCTACTACCTGTGACAACATACCCTCTGGTTTCCCCTTATATAATATATACTATATAATATGATATAGGATAATATATGATTATTATAAATAACCTCCCTGGGCTTTAATAGAGAGCCTGGAATAATAATATTTCAGTTGATCCCTGAAGAATTGGTAAACTTGAACACTCTAAGTTGGGAAAGACATTCCGAGAGGAAGGATACCACATAGCAATGCACAGAGTTAGAAAGTTTCAGGACATGAATTAGAGGCTATAACAAGTATGTATTGACAGGAATAGTAATTAGGCTAAACTACAAGACAATAAGTCTGGAAGAGAAAAAATTTAATCGGTAATAGGGGTGAGAAAGAACAACATTTTTGATGAGAATCTGAATATTACAAGCCATTCAGACTGATTTTCTGAATATGCCAATGAAAATAAATCAACAGAGAAAAGAGCCAAATCATTTTATGTAGTTCTTTCCTGGCTGACAGCTTGACACACTATTAGAAATTGAGAAAGAACAAGCCTCTATTATATAGCAAGTATCCACCCATTATTGGTACCCTTTTCTATCAGCACAAGGCTGATGAAGTATTTTTGTTTTCCAAAATGGGAGTAAGATGTTAGAAATTCATGGACAAGCAGGCATAGTTGATGGGTTACATATTTTGAAAGCTGTGTTGCAGAGACTTGGATGCAAATGGTATTATTGTCAGTTTTGTCATATATACAACCCTCTTTCTTCTGGAATATTAAACTAAACCTTGAGCATTAAAGTTACAATTTAAATAAGTCTGTTTTGGTCAGTTAATAACACTATTAACAAATAGAAACAAGTGTCTATTTATTCCAAGCCACTGAAAATAATTATAAAATGTCTTCCTTTTCAGATAAAGTGTTTCTATTAGAAAGAAGGAAATCATCAAAAGGTAGAAATGGGAAGATAACCACTAAAGGTTTTTTTTAAAACAAAAAAGTGCCTGTCACACACCAGACACTCCACATACCTCTATTGAAGCAGTAAATGGAAGTGAAGATGAATTTCAGGTGTCAGAGAAGTGGTGAGGAAAAGATTTGGATTTCTTAGTGTTTCTGAAATTACATTGCACACAGGGAAGCTGTGCACCAAAATCACTTATTATCACAACCGCCCCCAACCCAACCTCACCCCTTCTGAAAAGGCAAAACTTCACTTCCAAGGAAGAATGAAAAAAGCAAGACAGACTCACTGTATCCACCGTAACTCTCACAAAATTTCCCCTGACACATTTTTCAAATGGAGGGTCACACCCAATGTGTCTGTCATCATCATATTTCATAAAAAGTAAAATAGAATAAAATAGAAAATTCAAGCCTGAACCACATATTAGAAGGTTAAATATTGCTCTGTAAGCTTTTATTTCAGTTATGCGTGTCTATTTATATCCGTGCATATGTGTGTATGTTTGTGTACGTGTATGTGCGTGTGTGTGGTTTGACTGCATCATAATGCAAAGTACAATGTAAAATACACTGTTTTCAGTCAGTCATAGTCAAAAATGTTTGAAAGCTTCTGCCCATCCGCAGCCAGCTCCTTGTTCTGCTCCACATCCAGCAGAGTGTGTTACCGCCAGAAATTTCCACCTTCATGGAAACTTTCCTGCCTGGTGTCTGCTTCCTTAGCACTGGTGATGAACAGTGGCTCACTTTATAGCTTGTCTGTCTAGTGTTGACAAACTAACAGGAGCAAATGTGCTTTCTATTTTTCTGTCTTGTGTCTTAATCCAACAATTTTCAGCCACCAAAGTTTTTCAAATAAAAAATGTATGCAAAGAGTCAGTCCTTGTTCTCAATGTACAATATAAACTTGCATTCGAGAGTTAGTTGTCACAGAATTTTACTATATGAGAAACTGAAGCTTAAACAGACCCTCACATTATATTTTTATTTACTCTCTGCCTGTTCTCAGCTTTCCTTTCCCCATTCATCCATTGGCTCGCTTTGGATAGTCTTTGTCATTCAGTTTCCAAAAACAACTTGTTGAAGGATGTATTGGTGCAGCCGCCGGAGATTTCAAGGTCATAAGGAAGAAAAACGTACAAATTACTAATGGGAAAATATTTTTAAATACCTAAGAGTTTGAAATTAAGGTAGAAATTGTTTTATGAGTGGTACAATGACACAGAATCCCAGTTCTCCTGATCCTGGAGGATTCAATAAGCTCCCTAATTAACAAAGAAGTTTGATCATTGCTTGGTATCACAGCCCTGAACTGAGCGAACACCTTCCCCTGAGTTTATCCTTTAGAAGGAAGAATTCAGTCAGGTCCTTTTGGGTGTTCTGAGGAACACAGAAGTGCTGACTTAGTAAAGGCCATCTCAGAGCTGCCTCCTGCCAATCCCTTTGCCAAAGGTGGCTAAGGTCTATCTTTGTGAAGCAGTTCCTGAGCCTGTCTGCTGTGGTAAGAATTGCACCACCTGGGTATTTACCTTCGTCTTGGTCTGCTCCAGCTGCCATAGCAAAATACCACAGACGAGGTGGCGTATAAACAACAGAGATTTATTTCTCCCAATTCTGGAGCCTGCATGTCTAAGATCAAGGTACCAGCATGGTCGCCTCTTCCGAGTCACAGACTTCTCATTGCGTCATCACATGGTGGAAGGGGCAAGGGATCTCTCTTGGGCTTCCTTTATAAGAACACTAATCCCATTCATGAGGGATCTGCCCTCATCACCGAATCACCTCCCAAACACCCCTGTCCTGATACCATCACCTTGGAGGTTAGGTTTCAACACATGAATTTTTTGGGGGGAGACACATTTAGACCGTAGCACCCTTTCTCATGGGTTCTCTTTTGAAGGGATAGCTGTTAAAGCAGAAGAAAGCCAGTTGGTTTACCAGACAGTGACAGTCACCAAGGAGTTATGGGTCCCTCTTTCAGTTCATTCAGATCAAGAGCTCAGTTTGCAAGTGGGAATGAACAGTGCAGACCATGGAAATAAGTAACAACAAGAGATACAGGAGCTGGAATGATGAAAGGCCGTGTGACGTGACTCACCTAAGACCTAGCGAGTGAGGGTGGCAGTACCTGAATCTGCGTCTTCCCCCAGAGCAATAGCGCGTTCATCTCTTTGCATTCTAATAATAACATCAGAATATTGCTTTATAGTTTGCAAACAATGCCAACATATATTATTTGTTTCCTTCTCTCAACAACACTGAGAGGGAGAGGACTGTTTTATCTAGCTCCACAAACTAGAGAATGAGAATCTGAGAGATTAAACTCTTTGCCCCAGTGTCACAAAGTCCTTTGATTTCAAGGCTGAAATGCAAATGAGAAGCTATGGAAAGTGAAATACTTTGCAAAATACCAAGGGGCCAAGGCTGTCAATCATTGAGATTTCATTCAAATAGATGACAGGTTGATTAAAAACTCAGGAATAGCAGCAATGGGTTAGGAAAAGAGGGGCCTATGTTATCAGTGACCCCAGGGTAGGAGGGCAGGTTGAAAAACACGTTCAGGATGTGTAAGAGTAAAGAAAATGACAAATGAGCCACATACTAGAGAGATGGCATACCAGGTTAGCAATCACTCGGGTAATAAAATGCTTCAATATTCAATGTCAGTTTAGATTTCCCTCTACTTCCCATGGCAGCCTGATAATAGAAACCTTTCAAATCAGCCTAGCTCTCCTGAAGAATTGTCACTGTCTCATTCCTACCACTGCTGGGAACTCACTGCTAATGAGCTAAAGCTTTGGTCCTCTCCTGAGTTCAGCCTCACACAGACTCTGTTATACTAGAAGAATCTCAGGATCCTAAAGCTGCCCACTGGGTGACCTGCATCACGTGTCTGAGTTCTGGAGCTAAGTCCTCAACTGCTAGAACAAGTGGAGCCCAAGAGTGACGTCAAGAAATAAGGAGTACTGACTCTGGGTGGTGAACACACAATGTGATATATAGACGATGTATTACAGAATTGTACACCTGAAATCTATGTAACTTTACTAACCATTGTCACCCCAATAAACTTTAATAATAATAAAAAAGAAATTATAGCACAAGTTCATGATTTCTAAATATATTAGAAACAAAGCTGCTTCTGGGAATGGATGTGTGGAAGGAACGAGAAGGGGCTGTGTGTGTGTGTGTGTGCGAGCACACACATGCTTTTGTGCATGATTTTAGTGCCATCAAACGTTTTCAGCTCCGTGCATGCATTACTTTGAGAAAAATGTGAAATTAATTTTAGAAATTATAAACAAAAAGAGTAGATGGCAAATGAAAGGCAAGGTTAGAGAACGAAGTAATCACAGAGAAGTCCTAGAGAGCAAGTCTATGCTGGTCCAAGTACGAATCCAGGGAAGGAGCTGGAGGACTGCAGTCTTGAAGGAGAGGGAGATTGGACTGTGGGAATCTCTCCATTTTCTTGTGGGCAGTGTGTGCGGAAAGAGTACTTTATTAGAATGTAGAAAACCTACATGTTTGATTCCCTGTTCACTCATTCCCTCATTCATTAGTACTCAATTAGCCAACATTTATTGAATGCCTACTATGTGCAGGCACATCTGTATGGGAAACAAGAGAGACAGAGTCCCAGCTCCAATGAAGTGGACGTTCTAATGGGAGAGATAATTAATAAATAAGGAAATAAATAAACAATATGGTATGAAGCAGTGTTATTAAAAAAAATTACAGCCCATTAAGGAGGAGTTTTGCCTCTCTGATATGGTCCGAATGGTGTGAAAGGCTGAATTCTGAGGTGGCCCCAAGATAATTCCCTGGATAATTCCCTTCCCTTGAGTGCTGGTGACACTTATGAATGTGATGGGATTTCATTACATTCATTTTATTACAGTACATGGCAAACCTGGATCTTGTAGATAATATTCAGATCCCTAATCAGTTGACTTTGAGTAAAGCAAAAGGGACTTAACCTCATCAGGTGAACCCTTTAAAAGGGGCCAGGCCTTCCCAGAAGTCAGAAGTCTTCTTGTGCTAGCTTGAAAGAAAGCAAATATCCATATTTTCAACTATCTATAAATGGGGCTGAATTAACCCGGATGGCCTGTAGTTGTTGAGCGCTACCTCGGTTGGCGGACAGTTAAAAAAAGGTGGGGGCGGGGCTCTATTCTACAACTGTTAGGGCCTGAAAGATCTTGAGAGAGGATAGCCATCTCCAGATGAGATGGCAGCCAGCTGACATCTTATTTCAGTCCTGGGCGACTCTGAGCGGAGAACCCAGTTATCTGTGCCTGAATTTTGGACCTACAGAAGTGTTGGGATTACAAATGGGTGTTGTTTTAAGCCACAACCTTTGTAGTGATTTGTTAGGAAGTGACAGAAAACTAATACAGCACTGTATTAGCAGTTACCAATTTTGCTTTCCCCAAAGGCAAGCCAAAAAACTTGTAAACATTCCTTACCAAATTCCAGCTGTCCAAGCTTCCAGAATTTCACTTTCAAGGGAAAAAGCAGAGAAGACAGAGCAATCAGAAGCTCTGACAGGATAGCCTTTCTATAATTACATTGGAGAATACCTGGCAGTCAGATGATGGTCCTTCATTGGCGCAGCTCCCACCCCTTGCTAACAAGCCCTGGCTTACCGCTACACGGGGACTCCGCTGCTCTCAGACACTGGGAGTGTGGTAAAGCTACATAAACACTAACTCCCGGCTTGACAAGGAGGAGAGGGGGCTTGCTTTGTCTCAAAGCTTCTCAGTGTGATGATGTTTCATGGCTCTTTATGACAGCCCATTATCCCGCAAAAGGGAGGACAGCAGCAAATGCATATTTTATTGGCTTTCATACAGTGAGTATGGCCTGAAGTAAAAATAAATGTTCTATGACATTCATCTTTATAAAACGCATTCTCTGTAACCATAAAAGGGGTCCAACAATTCATCTTTTTACGTTTCTCTCAGCAGTAACAATAGCAAATAATTGTGGTTGTATTCTTAGATGGTTCTTGTGCTGGGAAAAGTTTTGCTCAAGTAGTAACAATTTTCTCTTTTACAAAGGAATATTATGAACACACTGGATGGGGATCTGCTTCATTTCAAAATTGCTGGTAGATTTTTCTCTGTCAGAAGAGGACTGAATTTTTCTCATGGGGTGATTTAGGATTTTCTGCAGAATAATGACTTTTAGACCTCGTTATCTCAGAAAAAATATATACAACAATCATTTAAATGTCTGAAATATTAAAAATTTATTTTCCTGCAAATGGCATTGAGAGGGTGCAAATCACATTGTGCCGGTACCATTGACTAACTGGCGATGGCTGTGAGAGGATTATCCAGCAGGTGATAAAACAAAGGAAAACAAGAATAGTCAAGTCAAAGGGGAAAAGTACCTAAAAAGTATTCATGTTGTAGGATGGGTTGAAGTTTCAATTGGGACAGATTTTGATTTTTTTAATCCTATATCGGATTCACTTACTGAACTCTCTTTTACACTGTATTAATTTTTACTTGTTGATCTTGTATTTTCTAGATCAAAAAAAAGTTAATTATTTTTATTAATTTCTCAGCATAACTTAAAATGATCTACTACTACTTCTTTGTGGAAATATTCTCTTTTCACATCTTCTCTCCCTCCATACTCTCATTTCTTTTCCCAGCACCTTTAGCTACTCATTCTCATTTTATTCTTCCAGCACTTTCTCCTCTAATAAATCATTCAATTTTGAAGTTGCTTAGGATTTGTCTATGAACATATTCGCTTCTCGCTCTACATTCTGTTTATCTTACGTTGTATCCACTCCCTTCACTTCAGTCATCACTTATATTAGGAATGTAGTTGAAATACAGCTGTTGTATCTCCAGATATATCATGGTTGCTTAGGCAGAAAGGAAGGGGAAAGGCAAGTGAGCAAAGAGTTGTGTGTGTGTGTCTTGACAGCAAAGACCTTCTCTGTAGCTCCCAGAAGAGTTCCTTATGTCTCATTGGAGCAAATTGAGTGGTTAACCATGACTCTGAGATAAGTCTGAGAAGGTGTAGCATTTTCACTTGGGCATATTATCTCTTTGCACAACAATAGAGTCCTGTTAGCAATGGAGAAGGGTGAATAAATATTGGGTAGAAAATTACTCCCAAATCTGCATCTTCAGTCTTGATCTGATTTTGGAAATCCAAACCAATATATCAAGTGTCTATTTAACACGTTCAATTAGATACCTGTGAATACCTCGAAAAGAACTGGTCCAAGGTGATCCTTTCCACTAAACTTTTAAAGCCTTCCATTTTTTCCAATGTCAGGAAAGTATGTGTCAATCATCTGGTTAGTTAAAGCCAGAACGTCAACATCATCCTCACTTCTCCTCTCACCAGTTCCCTCCATCCAAAATTTACCACGTCCTGTCTTACCTTCAATATGTCTACTTCTCTCTAATCCCAATGCTGCCACCCTTGTCCAGGCTACCATCCACTTTTACATAAAATATTGTGATAGTCTCCTAACTAACCCATCTCTTTTCATAGATTTTTGCTCATCTCCAATACATTTTTTATATTTTTACTTTGAATAATTTTTAAGAGTGTGAATTGGATCTTAACTCTTCCTTGGTTAAAGTCAATGAATAGTTTCCAAAATCCTTAATATGGACTAAAACTCCTATCCAATCTGGCTCTTATTTTCTTCTCCAGATTCTTATTTTTCCATGGCTTACTTTTCTCCTTTGGGACTTACCTCAAATTTGTTAACATAGCACACAGTGTTTTATTAGTAAACTAGTTATTATGAGAATTAAGTACATACATTGTATAACCAATAACTGTAAATGTTGCTATTGATAACTACTATTAAAATATTCACTTTAACTCATTTGTAACTATTCTCTATGGGGAATCTTTAGTCCAAAGTTAAAGCAAGACTCAACATTTTGTCATCCTAACTACTCTTCCACAATCACACAAATATACACACACTTCTCCAAACATTAGTGAGTAATATATATTCTGATGACTATTTTGTGAGGAGTCGTATGACAGGCCTTACACTGACTACCACACAGGAAACTGCATAAGAAACACCCCTGGATGAACCTGTAGGTGTTGTGTCATCTGCCCTCCAGGAGTCTTCTTCTTTCTGACTAGGAGACCACACAGCCCTCATCCAGCTTTTCTTCCTTCTCCTTCCTTGATTATGGTGCCAGCCTTACCACCACATTAGGCTTATCAACATCTCAACCAAGCTTTCTCTGTCTTCTTTCTTCATGTTCCCAGTTGGGCTCTTTGAGCTTAGAGGTGTGGTTGTCAAGTAATGTCTAAGTTATTGAGGATTAGACCCCAGCTGCAAGAGTCAAGTTTTCCTTGATGCTATCTATACTACACACATTGCTTTAGCTGCCATTTTTCCTTCAACTGGGGAGGTGAGGGTCCTCTATCTTTAACACTAGCCACAAATTATTTGAAATTAGCTGAAACTTACAGTTTTTATCTTCTAACTGACGCTTATGAAATGTTATTCAAAAATGGTACACCAAAACTTGAACCAATGTCTCGAACTTCGGGCACCATATTAAGCACCATACTGTTATAAATCAAATAACAATTAATAGTGCAAAGTTAAAAGATGAGTTACCACTTTCTGACAAAACAAAATAAGTTATGGGCCGTTTGGGTGGTGTAATATTCTATTCAGTAGAATCTATTTCTAAGCTGTTGACTTTATTTTTTTAATTTTAGATAGGAGGAACAAGATTTAAAATAAGGTTATTTGTTATTTAACTTGTATATCCTAGATCAAGTGACTGAATTACCTTTCTGAGATATGGAAGAGCAGATGGCTGCCAGTATTAAGCCAAAGGGAAGGTTGGAGATACTTTATTGGAAATTAATCTTAACTCTAATCTCAGAGTTTTAGGGAGTTGATAAAGAACCATTCAAGGATGTCTAAGCAATCATAGATTACAAGGTGGCATCAAAAGTATTATAAAACAAGTTTTAGAGAAAAGAAACTTTATAAATAAAGGTACCAAAACATATGAATGTTGAAATTCATGAGGTTTTGAGGTACTGTTTAAGATGGACTATTCTGGTGAGCTAATTTGTGCTGAAGGAAGTGTTGATACTTATGATTACAAATCTGCAGCTTGAGAAGAGATGCCTTTCGCCGTCCAGGTGGAACAAACCCATAGCTCATACTTTGGGGTCCAGATCCTAAGACCCAGAGGACAACATGCTACCAAGCTGCAAATTCAGTGATCTTCGTCTGGAACTAAATTTCAGTTGGGAACTGACAACAAACAACATGTTATGTTAGCTTTTCTTCCTCAGAATGTTTTGCTTTTTCTCTCCCACATATGTCTTTTTTTCCCCCTCAACCAAAATTCTTCATAAGCAACTGAAAGATAACATTTTCATATGCTTTTATATCCATAGATGCATCATAGCTAAAACTGAGTTCCTCATATTCTACTCCAAAACACATCCTCCAACACTTCTTCCTGCAGGCTTACCCATAACTTTATTCATCTAGATGCTAAAATCAGTAGCCTTATTTTCCCCATTGACCTTTCTTTTTCTTCCACAGTCCATATTTTTTTCCATCAGCATATAGCTATGCTTTCAAAATATTTCTAGAGTAGGACCGTTTCCCACCACTCCCGGTGACACCATCCTGATATAAGCCACCCCTCCCATTGAATATTACAACAACCACCTCCTCAGGCTACTGGCTTTGCCTCCCAGGCGCAGCCAGATGGGATCTTGTTTTAAAAAGGAAGGCAGGTTATGTCATATCTCTGCTCACAACTCTTTATTTCATCCTCATCTCACTCAAAATATCATGACCTGATTCACTGCTGCTCCCTTCACTTCACGTCCATCCTGTCCCCACTTCCGGAGACTCCAGCCACACTGGGCTCCGGTATGCGTTTAGTTTCTCCAAGAAGCAGACACCAAGACGAAGTGAAATGGTCCAGAGATGTATTGGTAGAAAGTGTCAAAGAGAAGCGTGGTTTGACATTAGTTAAAGCAGTGAACACAGATTTTATTCAGTAACTGTTGACAGTAGGGGAAATAACTGAGCTCCATTCTGATTTGGATGTTTTAAATGGACAATGATTGAGAGGGAAGAGCGAGGGCTCAACAGGGACAGAAGCGAAAAATAACAAAGGGTTGGTCAGTGTCGATGCGATAGGGCCAGCTACTGCTTGCTAGCCAGTAGTTCCTGAAATTAGAGTCCTACCCCCCCACAGAAGCTTTGAGACCGAGGGCCTATCTTTCCTGATGATAACATCTTAAAGGAATGACTCTTAGGTCCTTGAGGAGGATGTTTCTGAGTTGCAAAAGGCACATTCACAGTTGTAAGCCCTTTTTAGAAAATGTCCTAAGAAAGGGAGATCTGGGCCTATTGTCAGTTGCTTTTTTCACTATTTATTAGAATAAATAGTAAAATTTCCTGGCAGTGTTGAGCTTTCTGAGGCAGGCATTTTCATGGTTGTGTGTGCCTGTGTGTGTGTGCGGGGGGTAGGGGTGTTATCCCAGCGACACAGCTCTATGCTGCTAGGAGTCATGCTACATTTTGGTCAAGTGTCTTTGTACAAGGCTTTGGACAGAGTAGCTGTACGCCTACTCAGAGTTCTACAGTTCTCAAAATGCCTGTGAACTAAGGGCAAGAAGCTGGAGTTGGTAGGTGAATGTTCCCACCACGATGCAGGTCTGAGATAAGGACACGATGCAGGAGACAGGGACAGAAAGAGGACTGGGTTAGAATACTGTCAGGTTGCTGAGTCAGTCTAAGAAATTTCTGAGCAGACTGATGGGGAATGCTCAAAAGTCATTAAAGTCTTCAGAGTCATGATTAAAGGAGTCCCCCATTCCACGGGAAAGGGCCTGCCCTAGTGCCCTCCCCATGGTCAGGCGTTGGCTGGGCTCAGCCCATGGGAAGTGTGGCCTCAGTGTGAATGTGTTGGTACATCCGAGGGAATGACAGCCAGGGCTGTAGCCAACTATGCCCTCACTATGCAAAAAATCTGAGCAGTCTGTTTTCATGGCCATCATACCTCTCTACTGTCCTTAGAGCTCTCCGGGGTCATTCCTGTCTCAGGGCCTCTGCATATGCTATTTCCTCTGCATGAAACACTCTTGCGCTGACGTCCATAGAGCTCTAGTTCACACAGGAGAGGCCACAGGCTTACAAAACATCTCCATCCCAGGGAAGTCCCCAACCCACCCTGTCTCAAATGTTACTCACCAACATTTTATATACCACTTCCCTGAGGTATAGTTTCCTTCCTTAGTACTTGTTAGCATTTAACATATCTTATATTTGATTGCTTTTTGTCTGTCTTCCCCACCACTAGAATATAAGAAATTTTTGTTTTGATTATGACAATATCCCTGGGACCTAGGATGGTATCAGAAACATAGTCGGTGCTTAATAAATGCTTGTAAGAATAAATTAATTTTAGTGAAACAATGTGACTATAGTCTTCACTTCAGAACATTCTAGTCTTCCTTCTGAAGCTTGGTAAAAGTAGAGTGATAGCTTCTCATAGATCTCAAACAGGGTTGGCACTAGGGTTATTCACAGGCTAAAAGCTTTGGGCTGTGTCCAAGGCTGAGTTTGTCATTTTTATTTTTTAATCTTCAAATCTAACTCACCAATTAAGCAAATGCTAACTTCCCACTTAATAAAATAGCTAAGTATCAGGTTAATTTCTAGAATTATGATCTTCTATGGAAACGATCTGAAAACCTACAAAAGAATCCCAAACCTACATCCACTAGAGATCTTATTCTACGATTATTTCAGGATTTGTCCTCTTCCTCTGATGTGAGGGGGTCAGAGACAGGGTGAGGAAGGCAGTTTCAAGATGCTTGCTCAGTTTTACAATTCGTTTGCACTTTTAGGTTTGCTAGGCTTTGCACAACCTTGTTTGCTAGGTTGTTAAAAACAACAAAAAATAAAAAAACAAAAAAACCTACAGAGACCTGAGCAATTTTTCCATAGAGTAATATTTTATATCCATTGCTACTTGCTACTTTAGAATCTGCTGACGTTCAGCATCAAGGTTCAAATTATTGTATCATTTGGAATTCAGAGAATTCTCACATAGCTGACTTGCCAAGATAACTGATGAGGATGAAAATTTTTTTAAAAAGCAAAAAAACAAACTCCCAAAACAGTTAGAAGAAATCTTTTCCTTTTTCCCAATTTCCAGAATGAAAGACAGAGAGAAAAACAATGACCTCTGGAAGAAAATATTTCTCTTTCACATTTTATTTTCAATTTCCGAAGTAGAACTGAACGCAAACAATAAAATAAGTTTGACATGTATACTGCCAGTCTGTTTATGAATGCCCATTTTGTCACAACCCAAATAGATAAATAATAGAAGCCCATAATGCTTGTCTCTGAAATAGCAGTTAAAGTGAAACTCTGTATGCAGGAAACAAAAGATGAATGGTCTTTCATAAACATGTTTTTATAACATAATCTGCTCATATAAACAACTGGCAGTACATCCTTTTGGGATTCTTGTTAGCCAGGATTGTCAAAGCTACAATGAATGGTTTGAGTTTCAGAATTATTTCTCAATTTTGTGCTGTTTTGGAGGAAACATCTGTTTACTGTATGTAAATGAACAAGACATTCTGTTCTTTTAGGGACCCAACAAAGAGCCCTTCCAGGAGGCCAATTTGGAAGATAAGGAAACATAACCTCTTCAAAGGACTGGCTACACATGATGTCTAGAAAGAGATATTATAAAGATAGTGGTTATTTTTTTCTCTTGAAAATTTCTATATTTGGACCAAAAGAGGAATTAGCATTTCCCTTTGATTAAAATCCTGTCCAGAGCTCTTTGCTATTTTCTTGCTTCTTTGTTTCTCTTCGGTCATCAGACAGACTAAAGTTAGAAAACAGATTTGCCTCATGGAAGAAGTGTGCAGCAGACAGCGAGGAGTGACTAGGCAGTAAATCTTCGTTCGGTTAATATTTCCACACGTCTGGCAAATACCCTTGGAAGGCCAGGAGTCCAGACAGTTTGAAGCAGGTGCCTCAGCGTGCGCCTTCCTTTTATATTCTACTTGGCTTCTTTGTACCAAATGGATATGCTCATCTTGTACATACTAATTTTTCATGAGTGAGCTTGGCCTGAGGGCAAGGAGTCGTCCTTATGTGCTGTTGTCTGGAGACTACCGTGAATAACTATGGAGTCGGATCCAACTTTTGTGCAAAGACTAATAAAGACTCTCACCTCACAGAGAGCTTATGAATGTGGTCTTGTAACTCAAAAGGAACTGGTTGCTTTCTTAAATTCTATGAGAATTTAAGAATTTAAATTTTAACTCTTAAAACTGAAAATGAGCATCATAATGATGCCTGAGAATTTTGACCTTGATTCATGACACTTAAATATCTCAATTAATCTTTAATATTTAATATATGAATACTACTGTGTCCTAAGACTATAGTCACTATTTATACAATAATTATAATGCACTGTAATGAGAAACTTTTAATACTTTCTTCAACAAATATTGTGGGTATCTATGTTTTCCATTTAAGAAGACATTAGGTAGCCATGTCTTAGAATAACATTTTATTCATGGTTTCCTTTAAACTGGAGGTGATACAGGTTATTGGTGTCCTGAAAAGTTAATGAACAGTTTTGATAAATGTCTCTTGTTTTGCTCTTCCTGCTCTTCCTAGTTGCCCTGACCCTCAATGATGATTTTATTGAAAGCTGACTATACGAAGAGCCCTGCTTTTTAGCTTCTGGACCCACCTCATTTGTCTGTGATTTAGACAAATGTTCACATAAGGGTAATGGAAACTCACCCCCAATTATATTTTCTTTTCAATACTGACAAACTTGAAGGAGCTCTATTTTTTTGTGGCTACATACCAGCACACTTAAGCTAAATTTTGGTCTTGCTATTTATAGTTTTTAGTTTCTCATTCTGAACCTCCTCTCAGAAGGAACTATGTGAATGATCTTAAAACAATATGGATATCAATGAGGAAATCAGCCAAGGAAGAAAGAGCACGTGTACACAATAAGTAGTGTACATGTCTGCCCTTACCTCAGAAAAAAAGGGGGGGGAGAGTTTGGATAAAAAAGGGAGAGAGGAAATAGTTGATACACAACTGTCTATAGTGTGTGTGTGTGTGTGTGTGTGTGTGCAGGAAGAAAAATAAATCCACTTACTTGATGAGTAAATTCTGAATATGCAACAATAAAGATCGAATTATTCATTGAAAAAGTTACATTTTTTATGATATATGAAAATAAGTATCTCAAATTATAATTTATACTATTATAATACTATAAGAAATATTTCAGTCTAAAATGTCTTGTGTTGAATGAGGAACTAAATACCTTATGTAACTCACCCACAATCACATAGTTAATATTTGTTGTGAAAATATCTGCTAATGGTACCAAACAAAATAACAAATAATAATAATAATAATAAACAAAAATTATATAGGTTTTAGCAATCACCAAAATACATCTTCAATCAGTAAGAAAACATTTTATGCTGCTCAAATTCAACCAGAATGCTCATGGGACCTGTAATTATAGTGACTCACCCCAGAAATAGTTGTTATGAGTAGTTGCTGTTCCTACAATGATGCATTGGACTTTGCTTATAAAACTTCCCTGAAGTTAAACCAACTTAGAGGTGATGATTTTGAATGCAGAAATTATTACATCAGGTAAATTCATCAAGATAGTGTTTTGACATAATGGATTTTGTGTTTTCTCTATTTCTTAAGATTCCTTCTGCTCTTCCTTCCAAACACAGTGTCTACTTACCGATTTTTTCTATCGTGTTGAAATTAATCAAGCTCATGGATTTATTGAGAAACTGTTACCTGTCTAATGAGGCTTCATTGCTTAAAAAACAGAGATGTGCAAAGGCCACCTGTCTTTTTCTCATATCAATAAGTGAAGGCTTTCTCTTTTCTGGACCTTATTTTTAGTGGATTTAATCCTATTCTTTTCAGAAGATGCATTCCACTGCTCATTTGCAGAAATGTCTGAATTTAAAAGAAAGCATCTGTGGAATGTTCTCTTATATGAGATGGGAGTTATCTTCTGATGACTACCTTAAAACATCCTTTAAATTACTTATCAAACATGTATTAGATAGATATAATCCTGGGTAGTGATTCTTATACACACTACATTTTGAGAACCATTGTTCTAAGTTAAAGGACATGACAAATCTATACATCTGGATGCATTAGTCAGACTTTTGCTGAGAAACAGAACCAATAGGATAGACATAGATATAGATATAGATAGATATATAGATATATATATAGAGAGATAGATACATAAGAGGAAATGTATTACAGGAATGGGCTCACATGATTCATGGAGGCTGAGCTATGTCATGATATGCTGTCTGCAAGCTGGAGAACCAGAAAAGCTGGTCATATAATTCCATCTAGGTCTGAATTCATGGTGCAACGCCCAGTCTGAGACAAAAGGCCTGAGAACCAGGGATGGAGGGGGATTTGGGGTAAGTCCTATAGTTCAAATGCCCGAGAATCAAGAGCTCCAATGTCCCAGGTCAAGAGAAGATAGATATCCCAGCTCAAGAAGTAGAAGTGAGAATTTACACTTTCTCCATCTTTTGTGCCCTCAATGGATTAGATTGAAGCCCACCTATGTTGGTGAAGGTCATCTTCTTTACTCAGTTTCTGATTGAAATGCTAGTCTCTTCCAGGAACACCCTCACATACACACTCAAACATAGTTTTACCAGCTATCTGGGCATCCCTCAGCCCAGTCAAGTTGATCCATGAGATTAATCACACTGAGCAGTTGAACCAATGTGTCCTTAAAACAACTGTCAGATCCATTAACAGCAGGTGGAGATGCAAAAGCAAATTTACCACAAGGCTAATGAGACACAAGATACACTGTCTCTCACTTGCAGGAGGGACCCTTTCCAAGGCCCTGGAAAGAACAATAGCAGTGTATTCTTGTGGTTTTGTATCAGTCTGAAATGTGAGGTCTTTAATTCCGATTGGTTAAGACTGCTCCTTCTTCCCACCTAACTTCTCCTCTGTCATACCTCCCCTTTCTCTTGGAAGTATTGTCATGGCCAGGCACCATTTGGGGATTTAATTCAGGGCATGTTAAGTTGGGGTCCATATTGTTTGAGTTTGGTGCTATACAGTGACTATGGTCCTCAGTCATTTCCAGGGTAGAGTTGAGTTCTTGCCAGCTATTCCAGTGCAGAAATGGCTTCCAGGAATTGTTCTGCCATCCACCGTGCCAACTCAGCAAGCATCAGGGTATGAACATGTGGGACCAGAGGTTGTATGTGAATATGCATATGAATCATGTAAAAGTAATTACAATGAAAAAGTAATTAAGGAGGGGAGAGGGAAACAAGGCTTGACGTTCACAGAGCCTAGAGTTAATGGGGTAAAATCTTTCCAGTCATCAGACATGCAATATTTTAAGCAAAGTATTTGTCTCTCATTGACACCTGATCAAAGCAGTGTGTTTAAACACACACACACACACACACACACACACACACACACACACACACGGAAATCATGTGAAATCGTTTGGAATAGCTCGATATCAGAGATACTTGATAGTTGTTTTCAAATTCAACAACAATACTAAACATCTCATCACATTACCAATAGCAAGTTGCGAAGTTAAAAAGCATGTTTTCTAAATTTTATGTAATAAAAAACAAACTTTGACCAATCATACTAGATAGATTAATTTCCTAGTGCTTCCATAACAAAGTAACTCAAACTGGGTGACTTAAGACAACAGAAACTTACTCTCACAGTTCTGGAGAAGTTCCAAAAGTCCAAAATCATAGCAGGGCCATACTCCCTCTGAAACCTCAAGGTCAAGATCCTTCCTTGCCTCTTCTAGGAACTGGCAGCCCTAACTGTTCCTTGGCTTGCAGCAGAGTCACTCCACTCTCCGCCTGCATCTTCACATGGTCTTCTCCCTGTATCTCAGTGTCTTCACGTGGGTAGCTGTAATATTGCCTTAGGGCTCCACCTTATTCTGGTATGACCTCATCTTAATTAATTACATATGCAACAACCCTATTTCCAAATAAGACCACATTCTTAGACACTGGGACTTAGTATTTCAACATCTTTCTTGGGGGACACAACTCAACTCATAAAACCAGAGAACAGACTAAACTATCTCTTAATTCTCTCTGTAGAGAAGATGCTACTAAATTGTCATACAGAGAGGTGACCAAAGGTGTTTGATGAAAAATATTGTCCATTCCATAACCCCTCCCAAAAGAAAGTAACAAACAAGTGCCACGCACTTAAGAAAGTAATATTTTTAAAATGTTTTTGTAATGTTTGTGTTATTTAAAGTTTTCATTTGAAATTTGTTATGATTCCTTGCTCTAACAAAATTACTTTTACAACTAATTTGTATTCACAAAAACATATACATTTTTTCTTTTAGAAATCGCCCCACACCAAGAAATTATGTAAGATTCAGGTCAAACACAACTTGGCTCCACCTCTAGGGCTCAGGTAATTTGTTCCTGTTTGCTTGGGTGTATTCCATTTTACTACACTTCCATCATTCTCATGCATGGGATGCAGAAGTCTGGATCCTACCAGGATCTGCCCACAGCTCTGCCATAGCAGGTTTCCATCTCATTCACAGTGAAAACCAAGGTCCTCTTAAAGGCTTACGAAGCTACGTTATCTGTCTTCCTTCCCATTCTTATCCTCTTCCTCTGCCTCTTGACTTCTCCCATACCTTTTTTCACCCATACCTTTCTTGCTCTCTCTGCTTCCACACATTTACTGTTCAGATAGCCTGGCCATCCTGCCTCTACCCTTGCCATGCTCTTTTCCTAGACTGCTCTCTCCTGTTATCTGAGAGGCTACTGCTTTCTTTCCTTTACAGTTTGCTCAAGTCCACTCATCCAAAGGTGACATTTGATCAACCCCATTACAGGCTCCTGCACCAGCCCTCCTTGGCCCCTACCCACTCAGTGTTAGCCATTGACATACTATGCGTTACTAGGTTTCATCACCATACATGTGTGGACTTGTGTAGCTGGACAGTGTCTTTCACTCCCGTTGTACTGTAAGTGCCACAAAGCAGGTCTGTTTTCATCACTGTTACGTTGTCTTCCAGTGCCCAGAACAGTGTCAGATGCATATTAATCGTTGTTGATAACTGAATATAGATTTTGTTGTTGTTGCTAAGATCAAACCAGAAATAGGAGCCTTATTTTATTTGGCTGTTAAAGTTGGAAAATAAGTTCAATTGAATTGAGATGTGACGTATATGCTATAACTTCATTCTTCCAGTCATACTGTACGTGAGCTGTTCTTGTTTGTTACTGTTTTCTTTTCAGTACTTTTCAGTAATATTTTTACTATTATTATTATAATTATTATTATTAGATTGGTGCAAAAGTAATTGCAGTTTAAGAGGTTAAAAAAAATTGCAAAAACTGCAAATACTTTTGCACCAACCTAATATTAGTGTTCGTGTGTGTGTGTGTGTGTGTGTGTGTGTGTGGTGTCTGAAGAGAGTGACACAGAAGAGGGTCCTGGTCTTTCCTGGGAGGCAGGAGTAATTACCAGAATGAATACTTGTTTCCATTTGACCCCCAGACTCACACAGAAAGCAGGATTACAGCTTCTCCACGCTGCCCACCCTCCCTAGGAGATGAGAGGATTTGTGGCTGAGCGGCTTTAGCAGACACAGTTGTCTGAAACAGCAGGGCTCCTCTGGGTGTGGCCCCTTGTTATCGTCCTATTGGCTGGAATCAGCATTAATTGCTTGGAAAATGAGGGCACAATTTAAAAAGAAACCTGCAGGGTTTCTAGTGCTCGTTTTGGTACCAAGTCCAGCTGCTTTCATCCATGGATTCCAGAGAATATTTAGGCTTCCATGCACGGTCAGATCTCACCATCATTCATAATGCTAGGAAAGAGACACAGTGTCTATTTTTTTTTACAAACACTTTTCAGCCTGGTGGGAAGTCATCCATCTTCCAAATACTATGATGTAAAACTGGAACAAATATTTTTGTATGATGAACACCAAGTCTCCTGTGATTATCTCAACTTCGCTTTTCTGCTAAAATAGTTTTGTGTCAGAAACATGGATCTTTTAATGCCTGTGAAATGAAAGAGCTTTTGCTTTCTTTTTTTTTTTTTTAACT
Source organism: Rhinolophus ferrumequinum (assembly GCF_004115265.2). Lineage (NCBI taxonomy): Eukaryota > Metazoa > Chordata > Mammalia > Chiroptera > Rhinolophidae > Rhinolophus > Rhinolophus ferrumequinum. The sequence goes on from NC_046291.1 coordinate 9,010,316, forward strand.
GGGCTCAAGTTCCTTAATTTTTGCTTCTTGTGCTGACTGATTTAATTTGTGTCAAGTTGTCACTCTGTAGTAGTCTGTATACATTTTTGTGATCCCTTCGACTCCAATTCCAAATTTTAATTACCGATCTAGTGTATCCTTTTTGAGTGAGTAAGGTTGAGATTAGAGCTTGAAACATTGGAAGTGCACTATAACTGATTGTGCAAAAAAGGGGTCTGCGCGTGCTGGGGGTGGGTAAGAGCCAGAGGTCAGCAGCACAGTTACCAGATAGAACGTAAGGGGAGCACTGCATGAATCCTAGAGTACAGATAGGGCATTTTATCTCGATTTTTTAAAATTTTGGTTATATTCAAAAGACACGTGCTTATCCCTTTCAAGAATTGTCAGTCTTATATCCTATTTATTTTTTTGTTAAGGCTTTGAGGAGTTGCTAAAAAGTAACAGTAACAACAACAACAAAATCTTGCCATGTTTCCTTAGGAGTCACTGTATTCCAGGCCAAGCTGACTGGTTAGGAAGTGAGTGTCATATCTCCATGGTAACCTTCCTGATTTGGGGGCAGGACATCGTCATCAGATTTGTTAAGATCCAAATCCTATGCATTATGCAGTATGTATGTATGTATGCATGTATGCATTTCCTTTTCTATTTTCTATGAGGAAAAGAATAAATGGAAATACAGTGACACAAGAGCCAATACTTTAAACACTTTCTAGAAATTAGTAAACCTACCTATTCTCTGTTAGGAAAAATTGTCCAACAACATTAGAAAGAACTGAACAGTGTTTGGTAAAAGCAGCAACAACCATCAGTGTAAACAATCAAAGAAAGAAAGTAGGCCAGGAGACCTGAGATGGCTGTAATTGTACCTTGACAGTGAGGAGTGAGCAAGTGCTGATGGGAGAGCAATGGGGGAGGAGAACCTTCCTGACACCCCGACAGCCCCTGCTTTCTTGGGCAGATCACTTTTAGGAAAGAACTCATAATGAAGAGTCAACGATCTGAATGTTGAGTCTATATGCCTATGTGTGTTCGTGCCAACCTTGGAAAATTTGGTTGCGAACTCAGAACACATCCCAGTGTACGAGCCCCGACTTTAGAAGCCTTGCGTCTCCTATTTGGTAAAAGCCCAGACATCCATTTAACTGGATTTGGCTTTGATCTAGTCCTTGCCATGTTCTAGATCTGAGACGTTGAATAATGTACTTCATTCCTCTGACATCAGCAAAAGGGAAAGAGCGATACCCACCCATCAGTGTTGTTGGGAACCTTAAATGAAATGATCCGTATAATACGTTTAGCACAGTGATGGCCACAGCTGAGAGCTCAATAAATGGTCATTGGCATAAACAGCAGTAAAACTACAGAGAGAGGATAGACACATGCACACACATATATTTGTGTGTGTGTATATATAATATATGTATGTGTATATATACACACATATATAAATTATACACACATATATAAATTATATATAATATATATGTGTATATATATATATATATAAATTATACACACACACACACATATATATATATAAACAAAATTAGCATATGTAACTTCTTCGTAGGCCTATCCTCAGAAGCACACGTATCAATCAGGTAGTCCTAACGGCACACATGATTTTACATTCACTCATAGTTTCCAACCAAATGTTCCCAGAAGACAGACTGTAGGTTTGCAAAGTTACACTGATATTCTTTTCATCTGTGCCTATTCTACACAGCAAATCCTAGCAGTGACCTATAACCCTTGAATGTTTTTGCAGAATTAGCATTGGCTTTACCTACAGACCACTCACAGGAAGCTGCACAAATGCACCCCATCTTTCATACCGACTCAAGCACATTCTTTGTAATTTATTACACAGTGTGTAATACCAGTAATGCTTTACTGGAAATGGTTCTCATTCCAAATATTTCAGATAGCCAGCAATGATACCAAAAACATATACTTTAGAAAAAATACATTCATATGCTAAGTCCAACTGTGTCAGCATGGCTACCTTACCCAACTGCCTAATTTTAAGTGTGATAAGAGTTCTCTACAGCATTGAATGAAGGTAGAATATGGCAGTAAAACAAAGTGTTATGAGAGAAAGTTGTTGTTTTCTTTGTATGCCTGGCATTCCATTCCCAAGTTGTGTGTCTGGCTTGGATACAAGACTGAGACACTGTTGGAGTGCCGTTCCCATCCACTGCCCAATGTCACCTTGAGAACAACACAATCACTGTCACCATCAAGCTGAGGCTGATCCTAGAGACCCCAAGGCCATCTGCTTTCAAGCAAGTAAAATATTTTTGACTCTATCTTAAAGCCTAATCAACTGAGGCTGTAGAAGTGATGACCGAATATAATGTGCTATCCTGAGTGGAATCCTGAAAAATAAATGGGTGAAAAAATAAGGAAATCTGAAAAAGTATGGACTTCAGATAATAAGAATATATTTATATTGGTTCATTTATCATAACTAATGTACCACACTAGCATAAGTTGTTAATAATAGGGGAAATCGTGTTTAGGATATATGGGAACTCTGTACTACAAGCACATTTTTTTCTTGTAAATCTAAAATACTCCTAAAATAAAAAAGTTTATTTAAAAAATACAGTGGCTTAAAACTATTACTCAGTTCTGTATTCTGAAGAGGAATTACAAAACTGACATTTTACTTTAAATGGTTAGAGCCTCTTTCATGTTACAAATGCTTAAAATATCAAGTGTGCAAATTCATTGCTTAAAAGTCTGTAATCTTGATCCTGCTGAAATTATGTCTGTTCAAAGTACAAACTGGATCTGCTGTAGGCTGACTACTCCCAGGACTGGGTCTGTTCCCAGGCTCCTGGCATCTGGGGAAAGTTTCTTACTAAAGATTCTCACACCCTACGAGTTACCAGCCAGATCCATTGCTGTCATGAGCCCTGCCCAGTATGCCTCAGCTAGTTCTCTCCAGAATGAGGATGTCTCAGGGCAATGAGAAAGCCCCTACGGAGGCTGCACCCTCAGGTGCAGTGGAACCTGCAAGGCCTTGGGTAGTTCCCCTAGTCTCCTCACCCCTTTGCCTGGATTTCTGTCTCCTCCATTGCCAGGAAATCCCAAAATGCTACACCGTTAAGAATTTGCTCAATGTTTCAATAGAAACTTGGCAATCTTCTAATCCAGACCTCTCACTCCATGGCAGAGGTAGCAGAGACCAAGAGCAACGAAGTGACATTCCCCGGGTCACACAGTCAGTCAGTCACAGAGCTGGAAGCAGAATGCAGGGACCCAGACAACTCCAGGGTTGGAGAAATAACATCAAGAAGCTGGTGTTTTAAAATAGAAATGCAAAATTGACAGTTATGGAAAAGTACAGGATGGTTGGCTATTTTTCCTTCTTTTATTATTTCAGATTAATTAATTACTTTGGGAGGGGATTTAACATGGAAAATCCTTGAAGTACTGATTAGAATTTCCTTAAGATTACAATTATTTCTGAGAAAAGTAATACCTAGTCTTTCTGCGAATGTTAGGGTTTTCAATTTATTCAGCTCCCTGAAATTACACACTTCTGAAATGGAGCTAGATACTTCTATATGATCCAGGAGTCAAATAGGAAGTTATAATTGACATTAGAACAGATTTTGAACTAAGTGATAATAATATTTGGCATATCAAAATGTATGGGATGCAGCTAAAGCAGTGCTTAGAGTGAAATGTATAGTTTTATATGCTATTTTAGCAGTGCCTTTTTCCTGAGATATTTTTACAGTGTAATTGCTTATTTTTGGTTTATCAGTATCTCTATGTATCAGTCTTTTTTCCTTTCTAATATTCATTTGTTGCCAGGAGAATACTTCACTCAGGTAATAATGATGGACCAAAGCTTAAAGATTGGTTGAACAATGAAATACAGGTTAAAATAAGTACTATTTTTACTATATAGTGCTGTTAATGATAGTTTTTATAGATACACATAAATAAAAAATAATTTATTTATACACAGAATTATCATTGTCTAAAAGCACAGAGTAAATTTGAGATCACTTAAAATGATGGAACAAGGTAATTTATTACCTTGTGAAATTTTGACATGTTTCCGTAAGTTTAATACATTTGGGTTTGGGTTTTCACAATTGCCCTAAAAATGCCACTTAAATTATCCTAGGTAATGTGACTATCATTTGGGTATTGTCCTCAGCAGCTTACATTGATCATGTTGACACTTGTAAGTATTTGATTAAAAACCAGTAGCAATATTCAAGTCACATACTATTTCCAACAAGTATACAACTTAAAACCATTCCACATTACTTACATAGTACACATTTATTTAGGAAATTGGATAATAAACACAAATAGAAAAAGACATCTATAATTCCACCACACAAAAGTCATAACCTTCAATAATTTGCTATACAGCTTTCAAATTTTATACATTTTATATTAATTTTTTCAAAGCAGCTGATTAACTACTCTCTATAAAATGTTTTAAAATGGCACTTACGTTAGAATGTGATTTAAAGAAATACCTAGGTGCAAACTGTTGTTGTCGCTGAACACTAGGCCCAGCTGTTATCAATGAAGTTTGTGTTAAGCCTTTCTACTTTAAATTACATTTTACAGATCTGAGTTCTTGGCTACAAACAGTTAAGCACAAGGTAATACAGTAGTTTCCCCTTTATCCAAGTGGGATATGTTCCAAGACCTCAGTGGATGCCTGAAACTGTGGATAGTATTGAACTTTATATATTCTATGTTTTTCCTCACTTATGATGAAATGTAATTTATAAATTAGGTGCAGTAAGAGATTAACAATAATAACTAACAATAAAATAAACAATTATAACAATATACTATAATAAAAGTTATGTGAATGTGGTCTTTCTGTCTCTGACAACTGATGTGATAACAAGATGGCTACCACATGACTAAAGAGGGGGGAGCACACACAGCATGGATATGCTGGACAGAGGGATGACTCATGTCCCAGGTGAGGCCAGGCAGGACAGCACGAGATTTCATCATGCTACTCAGAATGGCAAGCAATGTACAACTTATGAACTATTTATTTCTGGAATTTCCCATTTAATATTTTTGACCATGGTTGAGCGCAGGTCACTGAAACCATAGAAAGCGAAACCACAGATAAGGGGGACTGCTGTACATTGGAAGGCTGATAGGAAACAGTGAGATGGAGACCCAGACTTGAAAAATGATTAGGGACCAAAAGAAGCAAGTTGGCAGGAACTGCTACAAGGCCATGCCACAGCACCGGTATGGATGCCACAGCTATCACCAATGCACGTGCCATAGCATCATGGCCACCACCACATCTGACCTCCAACACCACTGCGTCTGCTGTCACTGGACCTCAGACATTGCCAGATCAGACTATGAAAAGACTCCATCAAATTCAAAGAAGAAACAGCAGAACTACTTCAGGATGTGAAGGATCTATTGGAATGACCTCAATGTGTCATTAGAGCTAGACAGAAAATTCCTTAACATGCAGGAGCCATAGTAATGCCATGACACTTAACAAATTTAGCTATAGTCTTAGTGGTGCTTTCGGGCCTTCTCTAGTAGATGGAATAAATGGGCAATTCTAATTTTTAAATTTGGGGTAAAGGACTGTGTGAGCTAGAAGAGCAATGCTCTCTTAAAGATGTGGACATAGTGACCATAAAAAGGGACTCAGCAGGTATTATGTGGGAAAATTTTCCTGTCCGTATAAAACGCCAGACCTCAAACTCAGCTGAAATCTATGGTCCATAAATAACCTCAGTCTGCAGGATCAGTACCTCTCCAGTGCCTAAGTATCTTTTAAACCTGGAAAAAGCTGACCTTCTATGGAAACATTTAGGGGAATCAAACTGATAGTATTAGCTTTTTTTGTGTTAAGAAAGATTCTGTGTAATTTAGCATGTTAAATATTTGTAACTTCAAAGATACTATGCTCTGATAGAGAAATTCAAATTAAAACATGTTTTATTGGGTAATTTACTTGGTTGAAATTTTATGTAGACATTTACTATGATATTGGAACATGCATGTTAATTTAGGATTCACCACCATGAGAAAGAGAATTGGTCCCATCCTGACCTGAGGCAGAACTCTGTGGTATGATGTGACCAGGAGCTTTTTCTGGGACGTAATTATTAACATACATGATGAAATGCTTGAGCAATTTTCTGATAGACATTAATTAGCTTAAGGACCTCTTCTAAGAACACCCCAGCTGATGTTCTACCTTCTGAAATGCCTCAGGACTTTTAATCACTATTTATCCCATTTTACAATGTCTCCTTAACAGGAATTTAAAAAATCCAGTCTAAAATGATTCACTAACCACGGTTTCTGCTATAAAATGCTTCTACTAAGTTGAATTCTTTGAATCGTTTAGAAAGGCTGTTTACTTGCTTCAAAACTTTGACCCAGGCTGTGAATCGATTTGTCTGAAAAGTTTATTTAATAATATTTACATTTAATTCATTATATTACAAAATTTATCATAGTATTGGAGATTTTTTCCTGCCAGTCAGAAAATAGTACTTAAAAAGCAAATCTGCAATAGTAAATTTATAAATTTAGTTAACATTGTTTCAAAGAATGGGATGAATCTGATTTGTAAATAAGACCAAATGGTTACCACAGCCCTCCTTAAAAACTGTTAGCTAAAATTTTGTTGATTTATAAATAGAATAATTAGATTCATAACTTGAAGTTAAAGTTCAAAGGTGAAATAGGTTTTTGGATTTGGAGTTTTAATAATTAATTATTAATTCTTTTTAAAAAGGTTGTCTCTTAAATAATCTTTTCAGTACACAAAAGCCTCCTACAAAGGCATTGAAAATGCAGACATTGATCCCACAAAACTTGCATAATGAGGGATTCGGCAAACATAGCAAAGGAGCTTGGATACTGAGAAACCAAAATAATAACTAGTGACTGCGATGAGAGATTTTTTTTTTTTCCCCTATAAGGAGACTGCCATGGCTCTTTTTAAATGCTATGAAAGCTTGCTCATTCCTTCAGCCTTTTTCAACTATTACCCAGAATGGATTAATGAAGCAAATCTTTTCTTAAAATTGGTACTTAAATCTCCTTTTCAAGCTAGGTCCTCCAAGGAAGAATTAACATGATCAGCTTTATGTCTCAGTCCTGTTTTTGTTGTTGTTGTTTCTTTATATTTTATGTTCATTCTTTCCATCATGTACAGAGTAGAAATAAAGTTTTAAAAAGGAAGGCACTTGGGGCCTTCAGATGGCTCAGTTAATTAGAGTACAAGCTCTGAACAACAGGGTGGCCGGTTCCATTCCCACATGGGCCAGTGAGCTGTGCCCTCCACAACTAGATTGAAGGACAACGACTTGGAGCTGATGGGCTCTGGAGAAACACACTGTTCCCCAATAGTCCCCAATAATTTTTTTTTTTTTTTTTAAAAAGGAAGGCACTCAATGTATTGTGTCTTCAGTTTGAATGTCTCAGTATTAAACTGTAAGTCTCACAAAGACATTTTGGAATTTTTGTCTCCTCACCATTGTGTTCCTAGAATTTACAACACTGTAGTCACTCAATAAATACTTGAGTGACAGATTGACACACAGAATAAATTACAAAGAGATTCCCTTAAGATCTTCCACCTTTCTACTTGTTCAACTTTGTTTTCACCGACACAAGGTCCAGTACATCATTTCTGGTCTGTGGTTCACCTTAGAGACTCGCAATACCTACATCGATTACTGGGATACAGACTGGCCTGTAAGGTTGGATTTTTTTTCCTGAGTCCCAAGGGCAAAGCTGGCCCCCAATAGGCATCAGGAGAAAATTGCAGAGGTTTCAAGCAAGGTTGAGCCTGTGAATCAGTCAGAAAGCCAGGTTTGGCATTTAGAGGGATTTAGATGCGAGTGGCAGAGCCCTGGGCTGAGAGCAAGATCTGTAGATTGGAGTCTGCAGATTCTAGCATGCAGGGGCCTTTGGTTTGGAGTTACCTTGGGCCAGAAGAAATAGGCAGAGGAAGAGGATAGATCTGGGATTGAATGAGATCGTGGAATCTGAACAAATATGTTGCATATCCACACAAATGCATCAACTGATGCATAATGGTTGGCGCTCGGTGTGAGCTGTCTGCTTTCTGCTCTGGGATTCAATGAGCGTCTGGCCTGCTGAGGGCGTTTTCTAGAGAGCAGGCAGGGACTGAAGCTGGAAGGAAGGCAGCTGTCTGTGGTTCTGTTCCCTCCTGGATCCTACAGCATTTCCTTGCTCAATGTAACAAGAGCAAAGAATCAGAAACCACATATTTTGATAACTATCATATTGTGTTTTAAAACCTCATCGAAGGGGGTATAGCAGGGCGAGGGTGTCAAATGAATGCACCACAGAGGTTAAAAAGACCAAGTAAATATAATGAAAAATGCCTTTTAAATGAATTACCATCTTCTCTTTTTATTATTAGTTAAGATGGGATCAAAGCTATATTCACAAATTTTATATTATTTTCTGGAAAGAAAGGTTAGACAGGGCTTGTGGGGTCCAGTGCAAAATGAAAAAGTGGGGATGTAACGTATAGCATAAGGAATATAGTCAATAATATTGTAGCAACTCTGTATGGTGTCAGATGGGTACTAGACTTATCAGGGTGATCACTTTGTAAGGTATATAAATGTCTGATCACTATGTTGTATACCTGAAACTAATATAGTATTGTATGCCAATTGCAATTAAAAAAAAAATACACGTGGAGTCTCTTGTTCCAAAAACTAGAAAAACGTGTCATTAAAGTACTAATGTATAAAGCTTTTTCCTTTCGTCTGTGATTTCTTTCTTGACTTGTCATGGTGCTTTGACTTGCTATTTCATTGTCATTTGAAGTAAAAAATAAATAAATAAATCATTAGTATGAGTTTTTCAGTTCATGTTTATATGTGCAAGACCAGAGTTAGATGTATATTTTAGAGCATTTGACTGGTGGAATCGTCAAAATGACACAACCCCTATTTTTTAACGTGTACGTGCATGTTTATTTCATTCTTACCAGAATACTGGGTGGACTGCCTTTTACTAGATATTCTGAGTTCCTTTTCCATATGCACCTCTCTCTGAATAGAACATTTGAAGTTTTCGTGCTGTTATAACAAGATAATTTAAAAATCTGTTGACCTGCGATTGTTGGAGAAGCTGACATGCGTAGGCCCTGTGCACAGTCCCTTCTCTAGTTATGTCCTGATGATAAACTAGATATATATAAAAATAAATAAATAAATCTGACTCAACAAATGTATTTCCAGCCAAACAAGACTATGGAAATAATAAATGAGGAAGTAATAGTCACATGTATCAAAAGATTGACCTATTAATTCTCAGAACACCAATGTTAATAATAATGGCTAATATTTATTTAGAGTTCACTCAACTTACACAGGCACTAAGATTTATATATATATATATATTAATTCATTTAATCTTCACATCAATCCACTGATATACAAATTTTTGAATATAACATTTTAAAAAGGAATCTACGGAATCACCAAGATGTGAAGTAACTAGACCAAGCAGGTTCCAGGTATTGAGGGTAAAATCCATCCTCTGTGTGTCTGACTCCAGGGCAGCCTGTCTCAGCATTGTGTCATATTTTTATGTTCTTATTTCTGACATTTTTTTACATTGTTGATGCTTCTCTGAATAATTAATATAAGAGTTAGTATCTTTTTTTGTTGTTGTTAACTTTTATTAGTTTCAGGTGCACAAAACAATGTAATAGTTAGACATTTATCATTTATATCCCTCACACAGTGATAACCCCCTCCCCCCATCCACTACCCCTCTGACATCGCACAGAGCCATTACATTTCCACTGCCTCTATTCCTAACGCTGTGCGCCACTTCTTGTAACTATATATATATATATATATATATATATATATATACACACACGTATATATATATATGTATATACATGTAGCTACACATATATATACATATACATATATTTTATATCCATATCATAGAATTATATATATATATAATTGTAGTTGACATTCATTATTGTTCAGCTTTAGATTCAGGAAGAGTTAGTATCTTAATTCCCAATTTAATATTATGAAGGAGTGTTAGGCAAGGATGTGTACTCATTTTAAAATAAAATCTACTGACCTGTTATTACTAACTATAAAACACTTCATATCCATATCATAGAATTACAGATATTTGGCCACGGTAAAAATTTGACTTGATAGGAAATGAGAAATAATGCCTACTCATCTCAGGTTAAAACAATTTAACTTTCCTCTTTAAAACCTTTTTATTAAGAAAGACAAAAAAAAAATTATAATATTAGGATTTTTAGTTATTCTATACTTAACTCATCCACAGGGTAATGTAAAGGAATTTATTAAATACCATATAAGATTTTTCCCCCCTTAGGTTTCTAAATAGCTTGCAAACTCCATATCTTAAAAAAAAAAAAAAAAAAAGTATACCCAGCATCAAGCAAAGTTCTTCACATATAGTATATCTCTTAAAGATGGTTTATGAATTAAATAAATAAATCACTGCATACTAATTATAATGCATAGTAATTGCTTTAAAAGGAATACAATAAAACCTGCATTGAATGTTTTATCACTACTTGTGGAAAACTAGAAGAAAAAAATAAAATCAAATTTATTTCAGCAAGAATTTGAAATGAAGAAAGAGGAATATAAGCTGCAAACTACATAAAAGTGACTATTTGAAAAAAATTAAGATTTAAGGACATAGAGACACGAGACTGTAATGAAATGGAAATAAATTTCTCTCGGTTGGTTGTAATGGATAGTGTGGGAATATGCATTGAGATTTAAAGTAGCTTAATCCAAAGTAAATATAGTCATGCGGTGGTTTTACCAAGGAAAAAATGGATTTCCCAAAATAAAAGACATCCTTTATAATAGTGGCACTAAACCCTAATGGAAAATAAGGGCGCCGCTCTGATGCTTTTTGAACATCACGGAGTATTTTTCTGGTCTATGCCAAAGATGGTTATTCTCTCTTAAACTAAATCAAAAAGATTCACTGCCAGGGAAAGAACTAATGTTTTCTGAATATCATAGATTAGGCACCGTCTTCTCTGCTGTTTCAAAATGAATATAGTAAGCATGTGTTTCTTCTTGATAATAAAATATATAATATTTTAAAGTAAAACTAATATTCAAATTATAAAAAGATGATTTAACATGTGCTTTAATATTTAAAATTAAGTTATGTATCACTAGGGCTTTAATTTTTAAATTTTCACTGGATCTAAGGGATATACATGCATATATATCAATATCATGTTTCAATATACAAAAATTCATTTTTGTCAGAGGAGAATATGAATATGTTTTATGGCTCCCAAGTGTCTTATATATATGCTATTTATCCTTTTGTGTGTTCTTTTCTGGTTTATATTTATGCTCACAACAGTAACATTTTATTTATTGCACTTTATGGTATTTCATTTTTGAATGTGTTAGAAAAAAGCCTCAAGTTAAAAGTCGACTATAGTTTTTTTCTTTAACATTTTGCATCATGCTGTTTTTTGCTACCATACCTCACCATTTCTTCTACCTTTTCCCACTATATCAAAATGGCTTGAAATATTTTAGTAAAAACCCAACCTTCTCCTCACATCCCTCAGTTTCATGAAAAAATATTTCGTCTCCTGAGCACCTAGAATGATGAAAGTACATCTCTGCTTTTGAAAGAGATTGGTTTCTAGTTCTAGAAATTTCATTTCATTTTAGCAGTTAGCTTGGGGTCTTATAGAATGGGGAAGGTTACTTTAAAATCTTAATCAAAAAGGCCACTGAAATAAAGCAAGCTGAATCTTTAGGAGAAATAATCCACTGAAAACCAAGAATGTGATTTTAGAATGGAATTTAACTGTAATATCTTATGGAGGTACACAGAATTACAACCAATTCAGAATGTTTTCAAAATACATTAAGAAATATATGCATTCAACCCAAGTAAAACCTCGCAGCAGGTGGATTAAGACATGTTTCCAAGTTCTAATAGTATAAGAAAAAGGTTGTGTTGGGGTGGGATTCTCAAATTCTATAACCAAGAGAGCAAGGATTTCACATCTCCAATCTGCAATTGTGATACTGTGATATCATTACAAAAATAACATATTTTGGTCTTTGGCCCTGGCTCCTGGTCAGAGCTCCTTTTAAAACCTTTGTAATTTCCTAACTGATAGCAATGTTAAGATCATCTTTCGTTCTAATATCTGGCCTTTGATCCTGGTTCCTGACACAGAAGTCCTAAATCCCTTGGAATTTCATGTGTGATTGGAACATCTCTTGGTGGGCTTCTGGATAGCTTCAGAATGGGGGCTGGTCACCGGAAAGACCAAGCCATGATTAGAAGTTTAGAACTTTCAGCCTCCTTCCCCATCCTTCAGAGAGGGAAGAGGGGCTGGAGACTGAGTTAATAATTGATCATCCCTACAAGATGAAACCTCCGTAAAAATGCTTTAATTACAGGGTTTGGAGAACTTCCAGTTTAGTGAGCATATACATGTGCCAGGAGGCTGGTGGACCCCCATCTCCATGGAGACAGAAGCCCTGCTGCTTGGAACTTTTCTGGACCATGCCCTTGGTATCATGTCATGTGTTACATAATAAACCAGTATGTAAGTGTTTCCCTGAGTTCTGTGAGATATTCTAGAAAATGTTTTATCCAGTCTATTGAACCCAAGGAGGGTACATCCAGACAATGGAATATTATACAGCACTAAAAAGAAATGAGCTATCAAAACATGAAAACTTATGTAAGAACCTTAAATGCATATTAATGGAAAGAAGCCAATCTGAAAAGGCAACATACTGTATGATTCCAACTACAGTAACCCCCCTTCTCCATGGTTTCACTCTCTGTGGTTTCAGTTACCTGAGGTCAATTGTGGTCCGGAAAAACTAACTGAAAAATTCCAGAAATAAACAATTCTTGAGTTTTAAATTGCTTGCCACTCTGAGTATCGTGATGAAACCTTGTGCCGACCCACTCCGGCCCAGGACATGAATCATCCCTTTGTCCAATGTATTTACACTGTATGCACCACTCAGCCATTAACCACTTAATAGCTGTCTCAGTTATCAGATGGACTGTCAGGGCATCACAGTGCTTGTGTTCAAGTGACCATATTTTACTTAATAATGACCCCAAAGCATAAGAATAGTGAGGCTGGGAATTTGGATATGCCAAAGAGAAGCCATAAGTGTATGTATGTGTAGGAAAAAACATAGTATACATAGGGTTCAGTACTATCCATGGTTTCAGGCATCCACTGGGGATCTTGGAATGTATCCCCCATGCACAAGGTGGGACTTCTGTATATGACACTTTGGAAAAGGCAAAACTATGGAGATGGTAAAAAGATCAGTTGTTGCCAGGCTTTTGGGGGGAGGGGATGGATAAGTGGAGCACAGAGGATTTGGGGGCAGTGAAAATACTCTGATACTATAGTGGTGACTACATATCATTATGTCTTTTGTCCTAACCCTACAGAATATACACCACCAAGAGTGAATGCTCATGTGAACTACGGACTTTGGGTGACTAGAATTGTGTCAATGTAGGTTCATTAATTGTAAGGCATGTACCACTCTGCTAGGGGTGTTAATAATAGAGAAGCCATGCACGTGCGAGGGCAGGAGCTATACGGGAAATCTCTGTACCTTCTGCTCAATTTTGCTGTGAATCCAAAATTGCACTACAAAAAGAATTAGTCCTTAAAATAAAATGTCATTTTGTATTGTTCTCACCACAAACCACCATATACAGGTGAACTTATTTGAAACATAACAGAGAGTATTATGACAAGTTATTATATTAACCTTAATCGTTCTTTCCTTTTTAATATTTAATAGTCATCTATAAATGTTATTTGTATCATAATGCTTTATAAAGACCGTTTACGGCTTGCATTAATCATGGGTTTTATGGTAGACGTGTTTGCTTTCCATAAAATACCTGTTGCCCTTCTCCTTTTCAGGAGAACCTTGATTTAGTTTGGAGTGGTAATTGGCCCAGCCCCAGTCCTGCTGACCTTGTCAGATGTATAATTTCTTTCTTATTTTGCAACTAGGGATCGTCACATGATCCAGTTCTGGCCAATAAACCTGAAGCCGAAGACTGCTTGGCAAAGAAGGAGGGCACAGAGTGTTGTGGAAAAGCTTACTTTTAAAGGCTATACCAGATATCTGCCTCCCAATGGAAGACTACAACACCAACTATAAAGTAATCTTGACAGACGTGTTGAATGTGAATCTGTGGATCTGATCAAGCCCAACCCCCAATTTATAGTAAATGCAGAAGAAAGAGGAACATGTTAAAGGTTATCACAGGGATGCTATCAGTAAAATCCAGACCATGAAAAATCACAGGAAAAACAGCCTTATTTATTCAACAAGTATGTTACCAAGGAAAAAAAGAGATGTGATCTATAGATTTGAAAAGAGTTTTAGGAATCATATCAATCATTTGCAGGGGATCCTGACTTGAAGAAACTATAAAAATGTATGCCATTTATAAGAATATCAGCTATTTGATGATACTGTTGCTTTAGGTGTATAATAGTGCTGTGTTTATGTCTAAATAATCTTTTCATTTAGAGATACATACTGAAATATCTGCAAATGAAATGATAGTGATGGCAGAAACTTGCTTCAAAATATCTCTGGAGTGGGAACCCATGTAACTTGACGCACTTTTAGGCTGCTTGGGCTGCCATAGCAAAATATCATTGACTGGTGGCTTAAACAACAAATTAATTTTTTCACAGTTCTGGAGGCTGCAAGACCATGATTTAGGGTGCCAGCAGGGTCAGCTTGTGGTGAGGCCTCCCCTCCTGACTTGCAGACAGCTACCTTCCCTCTGTGTCTCACATGGTGGAGAGGAAGAGGGAAGGGGAGAGGTGGAGGGAGAGGGAGGAAGAGAGAGAGAGAGAGAGAAAGAGAAAGGGGGGAGAGATTGCTCTCTGGTGTCTCGTCTAATAAGGGCACTCGCTAATCTAATTAACTCCCAAAGGTTCTATCTCCAAATACCATCACACTGGGATTGAACATCTGAGTTTGGAGAGAATGCAATTCAGTCCAGAGCAATGGATATTAGTTTCTTATTGTTGCTCTAACAAATTAC
This sequence comes from Rhinolophus ferrumequinum, assembly GCF_004115265.2. Classification (NCBI taxonomy): domain Eukaryota; kingdom Metazoa; phylum Chordata; class Mammalia; order Chiroptera; family Rhinolophidae; genus Rhinolophus; species Rhinolophus ferrumequinum. Next base: position 9,025,469 of record NC_046291.1, read on the forward strand.
CACAAATCCAGAGGCCTAAAACAATACAAATTTATAATCTTACCAGCTGGTGGTCAGAAGTCTAAAATGAGTCTCAGTGAGCTAAAATCAAGCAGTCAGAAGAGCATCATTCCTTCCCAGACGTCCTAGGGAAGAAACTATTGTTTTATCTTTTCCAGTTTCCAAAGGCAGTCTGTATTCCTTGGCTCATGACCCTTTCATTTTCAAAGTTACAAATGACTGATCAAGTGTATCTCATACTTCCATCTCGCTTCCTCTATATCTGTCTTCCACTAATAAGAACGTTGTGATTTCATTGGGCCCACTCAGATATTTCAGGATACTCTTCTTATCTCAAGGTCAGCTGATTGGCAAACTAAATTCCATCACCAAACTTAATTTTCCTTTGCAAAGTAACCTAAATTCACAGTTCCTGGGGATTAAGACATGGATATATTTTGGGGAATGGCATTATTCTGTCTACCACAATGGGCTTGGTAAAAACTCAAACTTTCTCTTGAGATCTCAGAAGGACCATGCCCTTGGAAAGGCCAAAACTGAAATAGCTCATGCTTAACAAACCCTAAAACCAACCTTCGACAGAACCAAGATGATCCATTAGACCTCTATTCTGTTCTTCAACAGAAAACCAAGCATTTTTTGAAGGAACCACTATAATTTTTACGCATTACGTTCAGCATCTAATCAAAACTATGAAACATGATAAAATACAGAACGATAAATTGGACATAAAGGAAAGACTATTAAAATAATTAAGGTTAACATGTTAAGAAATGATGGGGAATTGCAGGAGAGACTGAGAGTCCATCAAAAATTTTAAACAGAAATTAGAGAACTAATAACGGCTAGACTGAAGTTAATAATTTACTGAATTATAATAAAAGATCTTAAACAAGAGGGCAAGGACTAGTGGACTAGTGGACTGGCGGATATGTCTTCAAAAAGGATACATATTTATTCATGAAGAAAAATAATTTGAAAGATATTTGGGACAAACAAAAATATCTAGCATGTATTAAAATTCTACTATGAGAGGGTAAATAGAAGTAATACTTGAATTAGGAAAAGGAAAAATTAAACTCATAGAGAGTAGAAAGAATAATATATAAGAGCAAAATTCTCAGAAATAGGAAGCAGGCATACAATATCAAAAAAAATGTTTTTTAACGATCAATAAATTTGTTCAATCTCTAGTAAGACTGATTCAGAAAAAGAGGAGAAAACACAAGTTAACTATATCACATAACCACACACTTAACCATGACACAGCAAATTACAGCATTTTCTTTTAAAAAAATTTTTTATTTTATTAACACAAAAAATAAACCATCCCAAAACTCAGTGGCTTAAAATGATAATCTTTTATTTTGTTTCATGTGTCTGGGAGCTTGCTGAATTTCAGCTGATTAGGCTGTGCCCATCCAGGAGGCTACCCCAAGCATAAGTACAGAGGAGTAGAGAGAAGAAGAATTGGGGTCATAAGTCAATCTACCACAATCGTTGACAACTTTATGCCAATAAATGTTATGATATAGAAGATGGACAAATCATTTGAAAAACAAAACGGATGGAGAAGAAATAATAAATATGAATATTCCTATACTATTAAAGAAACTGTGTGTGAAAGTAACAATTTTTTCACAAGAACAGCTCCTGATAAGGATGATTTCACTAGTGAATTTTTCCAAACATTTAAGAAAGGAATAACATCAATGTTATATAAAGTCTTCCAGAAAATAGAATAAGATATGACTGCCCAGGTCACTTTTGAGGTTTGTGTGACCTAGATAGTAAAACTGACAAGTCTTTGTAAGAAATATCACTAACTAGTATTATTTTTCAGGAACATAGGCAAAAATCTTAAATAAAATTATGATAAAGAAAATGTAATACTACATACTAGGGATAATATATCATGATCAATTTGGTTTATACCAGGAAACCCTGCAAAGATTAGCTTAACATTAAAAAAAAATCAATAAATACAGGTCACTACATTACAGACAAAATAAAGAAAATACCATATGATTCTCATTAGAGATTTGTATTTAAGATCAGCAAGCTAGGAAAAGGAACGTCCTTAATCTGATTAAGGGTATCTACCAAGATACTTCAGCTAGAATCACATTCACTGTGGAAATACTAAACTCTTTCCCCTAAGCTTCCAACCAACTTGAAGATGCTCATCAGTATTTCTATCCAACATTGTCTTGAAGGCCCTTGACAATGTAATAAAGCAAGAAAAAGAAATAACATGGTCAAAGTTTAGGTAACAAGAAATAAATTCACAGGTATTCACCAATGACATTGGAAGAACCAATATTATATATAAGTGTAAATGAAATGAAATCCAATTTATTATTATTATTTTTATATGTGGGAAATGCAGACTTGACAAAATGATATGAAAATCTACTTTGGAAAAAAAAGTGTGAATTGACAGGAGACTTCAGGTGGGGGTGGGGGAAGAGAAAGAAAAGTTAGTGGTGACTAAGTTGAACATTTATCAATATATGTTTTCAAGGTATAATCATTAAAACAGTTCATAATTTGTAATATGGAGAGACAACACAGATATATTATTAAATTTTAAAAAACACTTTGCTTTTATTTAAAAAAATGTGCTCTTTGTTAGTCTAAGGACACTCATGTGTGTGTTAAGTATGTTTTTTTAAAAACAATAAAAAATTGCTTATAGTGTTACTTTGGGGAAGCTAGAATGGAAATGCATAGGGAGTTTCAATTCTTAATTTTGCACTTTACTGTTAAATGTTTGCTTTAATTTCACTATTACTATTAAGAAAGGTGGTTACGTAGTGAAATTATGAAGTATTTTCTTTTCTTCCGTATAAAATGAATCTATAAAAAATGAATGCATTTTATAATAAAAGGAAGGAGATTGAAGAGCTGATCTGGAATGATCTTTAAGTGATAACGCTACTTAGGCAGTCTATAAAATTCTAAGGTTACAATAGTGAGATGTTAAAGATACACACACACGTACACACACACACATATATATGCATATGTGTATATATTTATATATTTATATCTACATAAAACATTAAGTGAATGAAATCAATGGCTTTTAGTTTTGATTTTTAGTTTTCCTAAAATAAATTTTATTCAAGGGGTCTTTGATCCCTGAGACCTTTGAAAGCTCTTTCAGGGGTGTGACATCATAAAAATGGAAGTGTGAAGTGAGCCTCTTGAAATCTCCCCTGGAATTTACAAAAAATTGAACAGCTGTAATTCCACAAGGGATTCCCTGTACAGTAGACATGCAAGACTAAGAGACACACAAATGAAATCATCCAAAGGTGGGCAAATTGGGCAAGCAGGGGAGGATAGTCGGGGAAGTTCAGAGATGCAGGCTGTGCAGGCACAGGACACAGACCAGCGCTCAGAGCTCTGAGCTTCCTCAATTCTGGAGCTACCACAGCCATGGGAAAGGGAAGAACTCGGACTGCTAGTGCTATGATTATGGCCTACAGTCTGCCTAAGGGATCAGCGTATAACACGGCTGAACCCAATGCTCATGGCAGAGACCTCAGAGCAAAAACTGAGGGAAGAAGGGTGAAAATGGAGGTTTAAGTCCTCACTGCCAAGCAGAGGATGGAAGGCTTAGGCACTGAGCCTTGCCGCCCCGTCCCCACCCTCCCTGACCTCATCCTACCCCCACCCTCCCAGTGCTAGAAGCCGAACAGTAGCAGTGTCAGATCAAAAGAATAGAATATTTGCAGTCTGTGAACTCGCAGCCCAACTAGTTCCAGCAAAGAGGAGGGAGCCTTGGGTGCAGGACTGGCTGTGGTGGTGGTCGCAGCCATTGATCTGGGCCACCTCTCACAATCCAACCCACCTCTGTCCTCACCTATCTGAGTGGATCCCTGTAGGGGTAAACAGAGCTGCTGAAACATATGGGCTCTGAATCTGGTGCAGGAAGAGCTTTGGAACTTCAAAAGCTCTCCACATCCTCCCATGGAGGTGGCGCCCTGTGACCCAGGAAACCTGTTCACAGAGGAGAAACCCACCTTCCAGGGAATCCCTCCATTGTGTGAGAAGCTGGAACAGTACAGAGAAAATATAACACTACAGCATGAGGGAGAATAAAAGGTTACAGTCAGAGAGAAAATAAAATATTCTACCAACACCTACTGGAAAACAAAAGGAAGACCGCTTTCTATGAATTTGTTGCAGAACCCACTCCTGTAGATGCCTAGGAAGAGAAATACTAACTCACTAATTGCCATGAAAAACCAAGGTAACAAGACAGCCCGCAAAGAAAATGAAAAGTCTCCAGAAAATGAACTTAAAGACATGGAAACATGTGACTTAAAGGACAGTGAATTCAAGGTTGCAGTTCTGAAAATACTCAACGAGATGCAAGAAAACACAGACAGGCAGTTTAATAAACTCAGAAACACAATCAAAGAACAAAATTTTACCAAAGAGACTGAAATTTTAAAAAAGAACAAAATAGAATTTCTGGAGATTAAGAACTCAATAAAAGAAATGAAGAATGAAATCGCCAGCTTAGGTAGTAGAGTTGACCAGATGGAGGAAAGAATCAGTGACATTGAAGATAGAAAGCTGGAAATGACACAGATGAAAGAAGAGAGAGACTTCAAAGTTAAAAGAAATGAAAGAACTCTACAAGAACTTTCTGACTCTATCAAAAAGAGCAATATAAGAATAATGGGCATACCAGAAGGAGAAGAAAGAGAGAAGGGAACAGAGAATATATTCAAACAAATAGTTGATGAGAAAAGAACTAGATCCTTGAATCCATGAAGCAAATAGAACACCTAATTACCTCAATCTCAATAGGCCTTCTCTAAGGCACATTGTATTGAAGTTGCCAAAAATTAACAACAAAGAAAGAATCCTCAAGGCAGCCAGGGAAAAGAAGATGGTAACCTACAAAGGAAAGCCCATGAGATTATCATCAGATTTTCAGCAGAAACTCTACAAGCCAGGAGGGGGTGGAATCAAATATTCAAATTATTGAAAGACAGAAATTATGAGCCAAGAATAATATATCCAGCAAAGGTATACTTTAGATATGAAGGAGGAATAAAGACCTTTCCAGATATAGAGAAACTAAGGGAATTTTCTAACATAGCGACCTGCACTACAAGAAATACTGAAGGAGGCTATTCGACCTGAAACAAAAAAGCAAAAGAATACAAAACCATGAGTAGTATTATGAACAGATAGAAGTAGGAAATGGCAATCCCTACACCAAATAGACACTATACACTTAAACATAACATACAGGGTAAAGAAGAGGAAAAAAAAAAAAAAAACTTAAAAAAAGAGAAAAAAGACAACTTGCTACTGCAGGGCAGAAATCAACTCACAGCATACATAGGGATAACTTGTGATGACAAAAACATAAAAGGGGAGAGAGTAAAGTTCTGAGCCAGCACAAGGGAATGGAGAAATTAAGCATACTAAAGAAAATGGTATACTCTACATATGAAACTCTCTTTTACATAAGTAAAAAGTAACCACTCAAAAAAAAAAAAATCCAGAACTGAAATATATAGCATAACAAAAGAAGAAATAGAGGGAAAAATAATAGAATACCACCACACTGAAATAATTGACAGCAACAAAAAGGCAAAGAAACAATGAAGACACCATTCTACCAGAAAACCAGAGATAGAATGATAGGAAATTCTCATATATTAATAATCACCCTAAATGTAAATGGATTGAACCCACCAATAAAAAGGCACAGAGCAGCAGATTGGATCAAAAAACTAAATCCAACCATATGCTGTCTCCAAGAGACACATCTCAGCTATAAGGACAAGCATAGACTCAAAGTGAAAGGGTGGAAATTGACACTCCAAACAAATGGTATCCAGAGAAAATCAGATGAAACAGACTTTAGGATAAAAAAGGTAACAAGAGACAAAGATGGACATTTCATAATAATAAAGGGGACTATACAACATGAAGACATAACAGTTACCAATATTTATGCCCCCAATCAGGAAGCACCAAAATATATTAAGCAACTACTAACAGAACTAAAGGGAAAAATTGACCAGAACACAATTGTAGTAGGGGACCTAAATACATCATTGACAGCTGCTATGGATAGATCATCCAAACAGAAAATAAATAATGAAATAGCAGCCTTAAATGACACATTAGATGAAATGGACATAATTGACAATCATAGAGCACTTCATCCTAGAACATCAAACTATATATTCTTTTCTAGTGTACATGGAACATTCTCAAGGATACACCATATATTAGGACATAAAACTAGCCTCAGCAAATTTAAGAAGATTGAAATCATCCCAAGCATATTCTCTTATTACAAGACTTTGAAATTGGATATCAACTGCAAAAAGAAAGCAGGAAAAACCACAAGTATGTGGAGATTAAACAACACACTTTTAAAGAATGACTGGGTCAAAGAAGAAATAAGAGGAGAGATCAAAAGATACATAGAAACAAATTAGAATGAAAATATACCCTACCAAAATTTTTGGGATGCAGTGAAAGCAGTTTTAAGAGGGAAATTTATATCATTACAGGCCTATCTCAAGAAAAAACAAAAATCCCAGATAAATAACCGCACATTACACCTTAAAGAACTAGAAAAAGAAGACAAATGAAACCAAAATTCAGCAGAAGGTAGAAAATAATAAAAATCAGAGCAGAACTAAATGAAATAGAGAACAAAAAGAAAATAGAAAACATTAATGCAACAAAGAGTTGGTTCTTTGAAAAGATTAATAAAATTGAAAAACCCTTGGCTAGACTCACTAAGATAAGAAAAGACACAAATAAACAAAATCAGAAATCACAGATGCCACAGAAATGCAAAGAATCATCCAACAACACTATGAAGGATTATATGCCACAGAATTCAATAACCTAGAAGACATGGAAGTGTTCTTAGAAACATATAGCCTTCCTAGGGTGAATCACGAAGAATTGGAAAATCTAAATAGACCGATCACCAGTAAGGAAATTTAATCAGTCATCTGAAATCTTCCCAAAAGCAAAAGTCTGGGACCAGATGGCTTCACTAGTGAATTCTACCAAACATTCAAAGAGGATCTACTATCTGTCCTATTTAAACTCTCACAAAAAATTCAAGAAGAGACAATACTCCCTAATTCATTTTATGAGGCCAACGTTACCCTGATACCAAAACCTGGTAAGGACAACACAGAAAAAGAAAATTAAAGGCCAGTACCTCCGATGAATACAGATGCAAAAATCCTAAACAAAATTTCTAGCAAATCGAAAGCAAAAATGCGTTAAAAAGATTACACATCACGACCAAGTGGGGTTCATCCCAAGGGCACAATGATGGTCAACGTATGCAAATTGATCAGTGTGATACACATAAACAAAATAAAGGATAAAAATCATATGATTATATCAATAGATGCAGGAAAAACATTTGACAAGAAACGACATCTATTTATGATTAAAACACTTAATAAAATGGGTGTAGAAGGAATATACCTCAACATAATAAAGTCCATATATAACAAACCCTCAGCTAATATCATAATTAATGGTGAAAAACTGAAGCCCGTTGCTCTACATTCAGGAACACAACAGGGCTGTGCCCTATCACTTCTGCTTTTCGACATAGTATTGGAAGTCCTCGCCAGAGCAATCAGGCAAGGAAAGAAATAAAAGGCATCCAAATAACAAATTTTACCTTTTTGCAGATGACATGATACTGTATATATAGAAAATCCTAAAGAATCCACCAAGAAGCTATTAGAAACAATAAACGAATACAGTCAAGTTGCCGGATACAAAATCAATGTACAAAAGTCTATTGCATTCCTATACACTAACAATGAAAGCTCAGGAAAAAAAAAAATTCCTTTTGAATTTGCAACAAAAAGAACAAAATACCTAGGAATAAACTTAACCAAGGATTTAAAAGACCTACCTATACACTGAAAAATATAAGACATTCTTAAAAGAAGTTGAAAAAGACAAAAAGAAATGGAAAGACATTCTGTGTTCATGGGTTGGAAGAATCAACATAGTTAAAACGGCCACATTACACAAAGCAATATCCGGATTTAATGCAATCCCCATCAAAATCCCAATTGCATTTTTTAAATAAATAGAACAAAAAAATCATCAGATTTGTATGGAATGACAAAAGACCCTGAATAGCCAAAGCAATCCTAAGAAAAAAGAACAATGCTGGAGTTATCGCACTCCCTGACCTCAGCCTGTACTACAGGACAACAATAATCAAAACAGTATGGTATTGGCAGAAAAACAGACACACAGACCAATGGAATAGAATTGAGAACCCAGAAATAAACCCACATAAATATGGACAGAGAATTTTCAACAAAGAAGCCAAAACCATACAAAGGAGAAAAGACAGACCCTTTAATAAATAGTGCTGGGAGAATTGGAAAGCCACGTGTAAAAGAATGAAACTAGACTGCTATGTGTCACTGTGTATCAAAATTAACTCAAAATGCATCAAAGACCTAAACATAAGACCTGAAACAATAAACCACATAGATGAAAACATAGGTACTAAACTTATGGACCTTGGGTTCAAAGAGCATTTTATGAATTTGACCTCAAAGGCAAGGGAAGTAAAAGCTAAAATAAATGAATGGGACTATATCAAACTAAAAAGCTTCTAGACAGCAAAAGAAATCATCGACAAAATAAAGAGGCAACCAACCGAATGGGAGAAGATTTTTGAAACAACACCTCCAATAAGGGGCTAATATCCAGAATATATAAGGAACTCATACAACTCCACCACAAAAAAAAAAAAAAAAAAAATACAAGCAATCCATTTACAAAATGGGAGAGGACCTGAAGAGACATTTCTCCAAAGAAGACACAGAGATGACCAATGGACATATGAAAAAATGTTCAACATCAGTAATCATCAGACATGCAAATAAAAACCACAATGAGATATCACCTGACCCCAGTCAGAATGGCTATCATCAAAGAGACAAATAGTAACAAGTGTTGGAGAGGCTGTGGAGAAAAAGGAACCCTCATACACTGTTGGTGGGAATGCAGACTGGTGCAGCCACTATGGAAGGCAGTGTGGAGGTTCCTCAAAAAATTACGAATAGACTTACCATATGACCCAGCAATCCCTCACCTGAGTATCTACCCAAAAAATCTGAAAACATTTATCTGTATCTGTAAAGATAAATGTGCTCCAATGTTCATTGCAGCTTCATTTACAGTGGCCAAGACATGGAAACAACCAACATGTCCTTCGATAGATGATTGGATAAAGAAGTTGTGGTACATATACACAACGGAATACGATTCAGCGGTGAGAAAAGATGAAATGGTACCATTTGTGACAACATGGATGGATCTTGAGATTATAATGCTAAGCGAAATAAATCAGACAGAAAAAGTCGAGAACCATATAATTTCACTGATACGTGGTATATAAAACTGAAAACAACAAAAGAACAAGACAAACAAATGAAGAAACAAAAATCATAGACACAGACAATAGATTAGTGGTTACCAGAGGGTAAGGGGGTGGGGGGTGGTAGATGAGGGTGAAGGGGATCAAATATATGGTGATGGAAGGAGAACTGACTCTGGGTGGTGAACACACAATGTGATATATAGATGATGTGATACAGAACTGTACACCTGAAATCTATGTAACTTTACTAACAATTGTCACCCCAATAAACTTTAATTAGAAAAAAAAAACCACAAAGCCCTTTCAGAAACCCTGCCTTTCCCTCAAGTATTATCAACCAGAGTTAAGAGTTCTCTACATCCAGTGTACATGTTCCTTTTTGATCAGTGTAGAACTGCAAAACTCTTTGAGAGTATTTTACCAAAAATATTAAATTACTTCATCATTGCAAGGCCCCTTTGTACTTTCAGATTCCAGCAAATAGCCTGGTAACCTCACAGGAGAGCAGGAAATGAGCTGAAATCATAAAATGTAATAAACATTTCAAATGAGTTTGTGTCTCAGTGCTCAGAGTGTAGAGTGTGGGACCCAGGCAGCTCCATGCCAGAAGAAGTTAGATGATTCTATCAGCCTCCTGGTGACCAGGCAGGAATAAGAGACTTCACGGAGTTCAAAACAAGAGCCTTTGCAGATGGATAATCAGAGAAGCTGGGAAGCATGCAAAGAATTCAGTCCTTTAGCTAAATTACCTAAATGGAAATTACTCACCCAGGAGCTCCATCCCGCTGGAAACTCTTGGTCAATGAAGAAATGAGCAGTTAAAAAAAAAAATCTCCAGGCTGAACATTTTTCATTTTGAAAGTTTTATAGTCCTGAAACTAGAGGGAAAAAGTGGAGTGATCCTTCTCGAATTGTACTGAATTTGACTTTGCTTCTTTGTTTACCTTTTAAAAACATCTTAACTACCATTTTCAATGGCTTTTAGAAAACAGTGGTTGAGTCAGTGAGTCTGATTCAATCCAAAATGTGCTGCCAGGTTAGGTAGAAGGATTAGCTTCATCACTGATGTCATTTATAATGTGGGGGGGGGGGGAAAGTATTTGTACTTGTTTAAAAGGGAAGTAAAAATAAATCGTAAAAGCAGTACAGGTAGTCCTCATATTTCAAGGCAAGTTCTTCAAAATATATGAGTCACTATTTGAAACTTGAATAAGTTTTTCTCATAGCAAGAATGTGAAATTGTGTGAAGGTTCACAGAAAACACAGTGCTATTCTATAACCGTTACATAATTACTATTTTAACATTTGAGAAAATATATCTTGGGAATCTTAGTCAAGATTCTTATGTGCAAGTTACAGAAAACAGCTACCTAGCTGACTATGAAATGGGAATTCATTAACACGTTATCTCTTAGGAACTCGGGAACACTGACTGGCAGTGTGGAAACTATCTGTAAAACTCTCATTGCTACCTGTCTCTTATCTCTGCCTCCTGGCTCCTAAAGACAGGCTTTTGTTGTCCCCTCCTCGTATGGCAGGCAGTGCAAAGTCTCCCAGTAGCTTCTGAGGCTCATCTTCTCCCTTGGAAGAGTTCATATTAGGCTGACCGACGGTTTCAGTTCTAATTCCAAATGCACATTTAATTGGCCTAGTTTGGGTTGGGTTCTATCCAAAGTCCAATTGGATGTGAGGATCTCAATCTTGTGGCAAGGAAACAGTTCTTAGAGAAAGCAGTAGTCTTAAGCAGTGCAGACATTTACCATGTTGAAACGCATGGCATCTGAAGAAGATCCCACAGTCCAATGGCACAGTGGGTGTCGGTGACATGGAGGGACATAGGCAGTGTGGCTCAGGACAGGAGCATGCAGGGCACTTTTTGTTATTGCAGACATTGCTGCTGGGGATTTTCATGCAAATATTTCCTTGGGGTGTCTGCAAGGATGGCTCTCAAGTCCACATCTGGAAGTCACATCTCATGAGTATATTTGTTACATCACAACAAACTATTTTACAAAGTCACTGTATTCATGTACTTACTCCACTGGCAGTGTATCACAAAGTATTTTATTTAGTTAATGTTTCAAACATTTGAAAACATTACGTTTTATTTATGACCTATTGGATGGATGTGAAGTGGAATTTTCTTGAGGTTTTCATTTAAATTTTCCTGATGACTAGTGAGGTTGAGAATCTTTCCATGTAATTATTAGCCATTTAGGTTTACCCTCTCTGAATTGCCTAATTCTATTTTCCCATTTTCTATGGGATTGGTTGTCTTTTACATATTGATTCATGCATTCCCTTACGTGTTCTTTTAAACTTTTATACTGAAGTTACTTGTGCCTTTTTAATTTTAAATGCATACAGTCTGAAAGGTTTTGCAGGCTATGTAATATTTTATATTCATTCATAAAATCAAACACTTTCCTCTTACACCTGCAGATGCTGAATAAACAAATAATTTTCCCAAGGACACTTAGACATTCACTGGCAGCCAGGTATGGAACCTGTGTCTCCTACACCTTACTCAGAGCTTTTCCAATTCTATACAGCAATGTTCTCAAGAACCGACGCAGGCCCAGCATGATTCTAACCACTGAGGACGCGAACACGAATGCCAGCGCCAGCCCTCTTCATGTAACCCTTGTCCACCGCACTGACCTTCCTAACAGGGCAGACAACGCCAGCTACTTGAGGTTCTGAAATATACAAGGTCTTCCATCTCCTGGGGCGTCCACATGCATCCTATCTTTCTGAAACAAACCTTCTGCTCCATTTTTTTCTGCCCCATTTATTCCTCCTCCTCTTTCCAGCTTCCATTGAATCATATCCTCATCTATAAAGTTTTCCCTTAACTGTCTTAGATACTGTGCTGGGCACTTCCTCCAGCACTTCCTGCCCTTGGGGGCTTCTTCAGTTATTTCAGGTCCATCTTCCTCCAAATACTGTGATGCTGGAGGACAGGGCTCATATGGTTTGCATTCCCAAGTACCAGATGCATGACAGGTTTGTAAGAACTGTAGGTTGACTGAATGAACAGTGGGTAGAATAAAGAAAAGCTGGGGTTGAGGGGACGGGCCATCAGGCCCTATGCAGACAACTATATATTTCAACCCAGTAAATGTGATGTGCATGCTTTAGGTGATAATGCATGCTACTCTATGTAGGTATACTGTCACACACAGAATGGTTTATTCTAATTCCAGAGCCTTTCAAACCTGTTTTCCTTTCCTGGACCTGTCACCTTTTAATATGAGACAGATTTCTAATGACTGTGATCCGTGAGTATTTGACTTATTGCCACAAATATAATTTAGAAAATGGTTAGCTCCAAAAGACAAGCAATTACTTAAAACTTGCTTTACATTTGAGGACTTAGCTTAATTTGATCAGAGGTCCTTTGGAGATGCACGCTCAACAAAAATGTTACAGACAATCCTACTCCCGCTAAATCCATTTCCTACTGAAAGTGCATCTGGCAAATGTCTGAAATGGTCAAGGCAAAGTGAAATCATCACCTGCTTTCTACAGCTGCCCTGGGTGAGAAAGTGACAAGTAGATTCCCCAAAGTATTGTGACACTCTTGATACATATAAACCTTTTTAGATTGCTTTGCTGCTTGAGAGTTATCAAGACCAACCTGCCAGAATTTATTGTGAAATCAGAAATCACTCAGTAACTTCAAGGCCAAAGTCACCTTAATTCATTATTGCTTTTACTATATCTAGCTTAATGCTGTGAAGCATTTTAGGTAGTTTGGGAATGACAAGTATTTGCACCAGAATATATTAACTAGAAATAAGTTTCCCTCACTCATTGCCTTCTCAAACTGCAGACATCACATAAACATTTCCCTAAAATTAAAACAATTGACTCAAATGCGGTGTGCATCTGAGTCAAAACATCCTAATGTATGAAGCTCCCTCCTGCTGGCAAGTTAAGCCCCTTTGGTTGTTCCGTAAATAAAACTTAAAGTCTATGACGAGTAGCATGTTACACTGTCCATTGTTCTCTGCTATATCCTTGGTACCTGGAGCAGAGACTTGAACTTACATGTATTATTGAATGAGGCAGGGAATATTATAAACCTCACCTGAGATGAAGAAAACACAGTTCAGAGAAATTAATTAATGTTTTCAAAGGTCAAGTCCTAATTGCAACCCAGGAGTCTGACTGGAGATCAGTTCTTCTTATCTGCTATTCTCCTTGAGCAATGAGATTTGTTTTATTTAACCAAAGCCTGCGTCTGGCAATCCTGTAGTCTTTTGGATTCCCTTTCATGGCTCCTTCAGGAAATAGGTTCTATCTTAGGGTAATCTCTTAGGAGTCTTATTTTAAAGGAACATTCTTTCATACTTCCTAAGTTATTTCTTATCACTCAGACACAAAGAGGTGACTGACATTTGCCCAAGAGAAAGTGTCAACAAATTAGCATTAGTGTGCTAATTACTCCACTGGACACCATGGTACCCAGAAACGATGGAAATCAGCTCCCTGATATCGTATCCCTGCTTGTCTGCTGCCTGATTACACTGGGCTTCCCCCAGCTGTGCCTCACCTTACCTTCACTGATCCTTCTTATAAAAGCTTGTCTTTTTGTTCTTCTCTAATAATTGTGATCACACACATTCTGCTTTGTCCTAATTGACAACCATGCACTGTGAAATATTTGGGGCTTAATAGTTAAAATTCAAATGGCCAAATCATAGAATTTTCTATTTGCAAAGGAGGGGATCTATACATATATATCCCTTTAATTTACCCACTAGAAAACTACAGCTTAAGGAAGCAAGGTGAGCCAATCAAGGCTCACAGGTGTATGACTTAGGTATTAAATAGTATATTAGAAGTTAATAAGAGCTACGGGGGGGGGGGGACGGAAATAAGGTGTGAGAGTGGTGGAAAGTGGCCATAATTAACAGAAGAGAAGGGTTCATTGAGAAGACAGGACCTGAGCAAAGATTGAGACTGCAGTCGTCTTAGAGATGAACAGGGTAGAGTAACATGGGCAAAGTCAACAGGGCAAAGAACCAAAGGCAGAAGCACATCTGGCGCCTTTTTAGGAACAGCAAAGATGTTGGTGTAGCCAATGTGGGGAGTGCAAATCCGAGAGCAGCGGCAGAGTAGGGCAGAGAGGTGGGTGTGTGGTGGTGAGGGCAATCGCCTGGAGCCAGGTAAGCAACTTTCAGGGCACTGGCTTTATTCTGAATACAAGGAGGAGCCACTGCAGGATGTTGAACTGAGGGCTGGCATGATCCGATACACTTTCATGGCGTGTATGTGTGGTCTTTAGCATTCCCCACTCACTGGGCGATAAGGCAGAACTCAACATATTTATAAGGACAAATCACCCAGACCCCTGGATCAAAGAAGAAATCATAATTTAACAATACTTAGAACGGAGTCAAAATGAAAATGACACATAGCAAACCCTGTGGGATGCACAAAAAGCAGCCCATTTTTAAAAACTGTACTGTCTTAAATATATCAGGAAAAAAAATAATTGAGTTTGGTGTCTATCTTAAGCAGTTGTAAAAAAAACACACAGAATATATTTAAAGAAACTGAAAGAAAGTATATAATAAAAGTGAAATCAATGAACTAGAAAATGAAGATCTAGTCAGATCATTAAAACCAACGGTTGATTCCTTTAATAGACGAACAATAACAAACCTCTGGCAAAACTAACCAAGAGGACATCATAGGAATGGCGGTAGCGAGGTGGTCTTCTTGAGTTCTCCTCCAGAACTTACCACAAATTGAACATCTATAACCCATCAAAGGACTCTCTGCTCATCACACAGAACAGCTAAGAGACTCCTACGAGGATTACTAGAAGGTGGGCAAATTGGGTGAGCAGGGGAAGAGAGAAGGGAGCAGAGTGGAGATGCTGCCAGCATCCACGGAGATGCAGGGGATCCCAGGAGGAACAGAGACCACAAGAGCCAGGAGGTGGGCTCTTTCCCTGCGTACCACAGGGAAAGATCTCCTTGCTGAGAGAGCAGCATATCCAGCCTTTGAGGCAGTAACCTCAGCTGAGACCTCCAGGTGGGTCCTAGGTCAGACAAAGGAGGTAAACACCATATCTGGACCCCTCCCCCCACTCTCCCAATTCTACCCCAGCCCTTCCAGAGACTCAAGCCGGCCCCTGAACTGAGGAGTATTGTCAGATTACAGAGGAGCCATAGAACTCAGGATCTGGGAAGACCTGGCTTGCAGCTATGACCCAGGAAAGAGGCTGGGAAGAGTGTGACACTGCTGGGCTGGGAGACAGAAGACTCCTCCATCCCCAGCCCCCACCTTTTTGGACAACTGCGGAGACACACCCAGGGGTCAGCAGCAGGTGGCAGACGCAGGTCTGAGCTTTCAGCAGCTCAGAAATCTCCCTCCCTACACACACACACACACACACACACACACACACACGGAAGAAGTACCCTAAGACTCAGGAGACCTGAGTTGTGTTACTCTCAGTGTGAATATGTGTAGGCAAGAGCAAAAACTGCACTGACTTTGTAAAAACTACCATCCAGACGCCATAGCCTCACTCATCTAGAACTGCAGTCCCAGGGTCACTCTGGGCACTGTCTGCACAAGACTCAGAGGACTCTTTGGTACAGCAGAGGACGACCTGGAGAATATTTGGTGGGCTTATGCCAAGACTATTGCTGCTTTTTTTGTTTTGTTTTGTTTTTGTATTTTTTATATTTTTGCCTGTGTTGAGTATGGGTTATCAGCTGTTTTCACATGTGAGTGTATTTGGTTTTTTCTTGGTTGTTGTTGTTGCGCTTGGTGATTTGCTTTGTTCTGAAATTGCCCTACACCAGGGCCCAGCCCAAGAGGCACAAGATTCAACACTCCCAGAGGCCAACTCCAGACCAAACCAGAGTACTACCGGGTTTGACCTACAAGTGACACACCCAGAGGGAATTCTCTACAGGCACAAGAGCCCATAGAGGCCAAACCTCATTTAAGTGGTCAACCCTCATGTAGCAGAACATCCACTATGGACAGAAACAAGTCTCACAACCAGTCAGCCTAGGAGTCAATTCCACCTACTGAACAAGCCCAAAGCAACTAAAGATCAACTTTAACAGGACAATATACACAAAACTAACCAAGAGAAAATGAGAGCAGTTACAAGTATATTATAAATGTAACCTAGGAGAGAACTCTGAATAAAATTAACCATAATAAGACAATATCATCAACAATTTTTAACCATTAAATATCAAAACACAGACTAAATAGACAAATTCTGAGAAAATGTATCTTTCCAAAGTTGGTCCAATAAGAAATAGAAAGTTTAGAGAATTTTAGAAATGTTAAAGTAATTGAAACAGTAGTGTGGTCTTTCAAAATAAATACTAGACCTAGGTAGATTTCCAGGTATTTTCTACCAACAATTATAGTTTTAGATCATTCCCCTCTGGAAATAAAAAAGGAAGGAAAAAGCTCCATCTTATTGGTATAATTATGATTCCAAAGCCAGAAAAAGCAGCTTAGGAGAAGGAAATTATCAGCCCATATAACTCTTGGCTACAGACATAAAATCCTAAACAAAGTATTAGCACATCAAATCAAACAATGTATAAAAAAAAATATAATACCCACAACCACATGACGTATCATTCAGGAATGCAAAAAGAGTTCACTTTTAGCAAATTAAAAATTCCATTCACCACATTGACAAATCAAAAGAGAAAATCTCTACTCACACATCAAAAGCAGAAAAAGCATTTGATAAAGGCCAACATAAACACATGAGAAAAAAAAAAACCTTTGTAAATTAAGGGTAAAAACGAATTTCATTTCATAAAGGGTATCTACACATTACTTAGCATAGCGACGTCTTAATTAAGACACCATTAGAAGACTTACCTTTAAAGTCCATGCCATGAAGACGTCTTGAATCACGGATTTTGTGCACCAGAGGTAAAGCAAAAACGGCTCACCAACAAGCTTGTCTGGTGCTGGGAACTCAGAGCACCTGATGTTTGGTTCCCTTGAAAGCCAGTGCAAGGACCAGAAATTAGAAACATCTGATACCAATGTGTCACAAAGCAAATATCTTATTTTCAGTTTGATAAAAACCTCCACGTTGTAGCTCTTTTCTCTAAAGTAATAATATCTCTTTCTGTCTTCACTCAGTGTTATACTCTGATTTAGATGGTGGCTTGCCCTTCTGGTGCGTTACCACCTCTAATTTCAAAGAAGATTAATGTTGGGTTAATATGCAAAGGAATGAGGTTTATATGTTAAACTTTCCTTACATTTCCCTGAAGACCACTCCAAAGGAGAAAGAAATGGGGTAGAAGATAGGAAGGAAGGGGGGCCATTTAATACATGATTTTCTAAAGAAAACAAGTGTGGGTTGGGGAGTAATGCTCAATCACGGTTGAGTGAATGAAAGATTCACCAGTTATCTTTTCTCTTTCAATGGTCCCCCCACCCTGTCCTTCTCCTTCTCCACTTGACCTTGGAAATACTAAATCCTACTGATTTGCAGTCTGAAAGTCCTGGCATCCAGCTCTGACTCTGTTAGCAATTGTGGGACTCTCGACACTTACTCAATGTATTAGTTTCTGGAGGCTGCTATAACAAATTACCACAAACTGACGGACTTAAAAATTTATTCTCTCACCATTCTGAAGGTCAGAAGTTCAAAATCACGGTCTCAGCATGGCCATGGTCATTCTGGAGGCTCCAGGGGAGAATCTGTTCCTTAACTCTTCCAGCTCTGGCAGCTGCCGGCACTGCCAGATTCGTGGCTGCATCAGTTCAAGGTCAGCATCTTCAGCTCTCTCTCTGGTCACTCTTCACATTGCATTCATTCTCCTCTGTGGACGGTCAGATCTCACAGCGCCTCTTTCCTACACAGACACATATGGTTACATATACGGCCAACCGGGATAACCTCCCCATCTTGAATTAAGATCCTTGACTTAATCGTATCCGCAAAGACTTTACCGTAACATTCACAGGTTTCAGGGATTACGATCTGATTTCTTTAGGGGCCACCCACCATTCAGCCCACGGAACTTAATCCCTCCAATTTTCAGTTTTCTTAGCTGCCAACCAAAGATAAGAATACCCAACCCATAGGATGTGGTGTTCTGACGGTTAAATAAGAAGCATATAAACACGAACTAATACAAACACAATCTCAGCCTGCTCAGTAAATCGAGCTTCATTTACAGAAGACCATAATTTATCTCCATAAAGCTTTGTGACCTATGAACATTTCTTAAATCCGACTCTCCTAAATCCTTACAGATATAACTCATGTTACATTC
Source organism: Rhinolophus ferrumequinum (assembly GCF_004115265.2). Taxonomy (NCBI): domain Eukaryota; kingdom Metazoa; phylum Chordata; class Mammalia; order Chiroptera; family Rhinolophidae; genus Rhinolophus; species Rhinolophus ferrumequinum. The sequence goes on from NC_046291.1 coordinate 9,044,198, forward strand.
CATTTAATTTTGTCTCCCTACATAGCCTCTCACCTTTTTCCTGGATGTTTTGCTTGTCTGTGTCCAGAATTCTTAGCTAACTATAAAGTAATATATTACATATTATCCTTGTCAGAAGGATTTCTTGCCTGGAAGAGGAGACAGATATATATGAGATGATGGACATTGTATTTTTTAATGAATCAGATGTGATGGGAGAACAGAGAAGGTGGTTACTAATTCTGCCTGGGTTTTGCCACAGGAAATGGCTACGGAGTCAGACCTGCCCACTGGCCACAAGCGCCCACATGTCTTTTAAGCCAAGCTTTATCCGTCTTTGCTAGGTTCACTGCAAGGGAAATCACAATCCTGTTGACATTATCTCTTAAAAATGTCATCTGGGCACCAAAAGTAAAAGTAACTGGATCCAGTGTCTTTCAGATATGTTTGATTGTTTCTCCATTAACTTTCTCTTATTTTGTTTTCCACAGATCACTTCTCCTGAGAAGCTAGTTTCTCTGCTCAGGACAAGAGTGGCAGACAAGGATTCTTGCACTTTGGGATGAGAGCTGACACAGCCTGACCAGACATGAGCTGGAAAAATGGCAGAGTGTCTACCAGGAGACGACAATTTGCTGCTTGTTTTGACTTGATTCAAGATGATCTAAAATGTGTCCATGTGAAGAACACACGCGTCCATAGGTTCAGGGGGTCTGATAGTAGATGACTGCTCAAACTCCCAGCAGGCCCAGCAACATCAGCATTTGAGCCCTGAATCCATCATCTTTTCTCTTGTAGAAGCATTTCCCACGCTGTGCTCCATGCTGCTCGGATAAGAAAATGCAGTAAAGTCTGGATTATTTGATAGCTGCCCAATGTGCTTGTTTCTTCTTGCATTCACACTGCCCCCTTGACCTCCACTTTACCATCAAAGTTCCTGAAATAATGGTCAAAACCCTGTTCCTCAGACACCTATTTGCATTGTAAGATTTTGCAATCGGAGTTATTGTACTGATATTGCCAAGCTGAAATCAATGGATGAAAATCACCACATGTAATGACCTTTCACAAATCCTTCATCTTTGGTATTAATCTGTCTATCACGTTCTGTACAGTTTCTAGCCCCTATCTGTCCCCTCACGTTCCTTCCTCCTCACCTGTGTGTTCCATGTCCGCCTCCTGCACGGTTCCAATTCTATTCTTTACTTTTTCACTTTTTTTTAAATAGTTTTATTCCTCCTTTTGGAACATTATGTTGTAACTTCGTTACTCAATTCTTATATCTTTTTATACTCTACCCTTCACATCTACTCTGGTTTCAACAACCATGGCCATTTTGGTTTGAGGCTTACATCTCTCAGCCACTGCAGTCCTTTGGTGAATGGGGAGGCTGATGAAAGGAGAGACAGAGACTTTCTCCTGCCCTGATTTTTTTCTCACACATCCAGACGCCCCCTGCACATCTCTGCTTGTGTGTCTTATTGGGACCTTCAACTCAACATGCTTAAAACAGTCCATTATCTTGACGTTCAAACCAGTCCTTTCTCTTCTCCATGTCTATTAATGACACAGTTCATGAGTTTTTCAATTCCTCTGGTTTAAAAGCTCTCATTCATCTGTAATTTTCCTTCCACTTCCAATCAATCATAAAAATCTACAAACTCTGTCTCCACATGGCCGTTCACCAAATGACTAAATTTACTTTCCCAGCCTTCTTTTCTATCACTTAAAGATAAAAGCTAACATTTATCTCAAGTCTTATAACATCGGAGAGTATACATTACTTGATTTACTGATTTTAAAAAGGAGGATGATGTTTCCATTATTCCCACTTATCAAATGTACTTTGGAAAGGTTAAGTAACTTGCCAAATGTCACACCTGTAGTAAGTGACGTGAGGAGGACGTTCCAGGTCATCTCATGCCAAATATCCTGTTTTGTTTTTGTTTTACAATATAAAATGATGTTTTCTAGCTGTAGTCTTACTCCTTGTATCCCCTTACAAATATTCTTACAAATATACACCCTAGTAAAAGCAAATATCTTTAGCTTCTTTTGGAATCATTCCCATATTCAATCATTTCCACCCCAAATGTTCTCAACCCCAGATCCCAGGTGGATTGACAAGCGTTCCATGCAGCCCTTTCTCACCAGAAGAACCGCTTCCTGTTGAACATGTATTGCTCTGTGTTTACACTGCTTTTCAGGCACATAAGACACAAGACACGTGTCAGAGTTATTTGAGTACTTAACTCATTCCTTTTATAGTGTTCAGATTCAATTCCCGTATCTCTTCCTTTCCCACAGAAAAGAAATAAATGTCTATCTTAAAGCCTTGGCTACAGGAGGTACATCATAATTCTTTGTAGAGTGAATCCTTCATTACTTGATGGAATTTTGAGTTTTGCATTCGAATAGTTTGAAAGTTTAAATCTTTCATGAAATATTTTAGACAAGCAAAATGTGGACGACGATATGGTCCATACCCGTCAATGCACTCACTAGCTTAGAAAATAAACATTACTGATTAGAGTTTTTTGTGCATCTCTCGCCATCTACCTTCCGACTCCTCTATTCTGATTTTGATGTGTCTCAGTCTTATTCATTCCGCTTTTTCCTACTTATGCACGAGTCCTCAAAATTACAAATACACTCCCTAGTAAAGGCGAATTAATTCACAGGAAGCAGAAGAAACGGATGATACATTTCTTCAAGGCTCACTGACTCTCTTAGATCTGCAGTTGTATTTCCCTCAGGACATGCTGGACTCTTTTCAGTTGAAACATAAGGCTAATATTTATTTTTAGTCTAGAAAAACATATATGGTCAGCATCTCAGTTCCCTCGAGGAAAAACAGGAAAATTTCTGTGGCACCAGCTGTTTCTTTGCCTGAGAAGGCTGTTTAGTTAGATCCCTTTGTTTCTGTTCCCCACTAATATATTTTTATCCAGAAATGAACTATCTGTTATAATATCTTCCTTGATAAGAAACTAGACATGCTATATAATAAGACTTCAAACTGTGTCTTTCTTGTACTCTCAGAAAATTGTTTTAAAGTATCAGGACATTTTTCATGGAATTTAAGACACACTTTACAAAACGAATTATGATAATATTAAGGGATTTTGTTGCATGTAAAATGTAATGTGAGGCATTTTAGATTTTGATATTTTATTTATGTATTATTTTTATGTATTCCCCTTTAATTTAAAATATTTATGTTCATTCAAAAAATATTTTAAAGGAATAATAATAAAATTAATATCCATGAACTTACCACTCAACTTAAGAACTCAATTGTTACTAATATAGCAACGTGTCATAGTTTCCATATACTGTCCTTCATTCTCATTATTCCTTGAGTTTCCCATTAATATGTTTTTATTCTTATAGTTTAATCACATTTGTCTATATTCCAAAACACTATATTGTGAATTTTTGCTTGTTTTGAGTTTTATAGAAATGTTATCACATTGTAGGAAGTCCGCTACAACTTTTTTTGTTACCAAATGTTAAATACTGATGCATGTAGCTATAGTTCAATTTTCATCGCTCTAGAATATTCCTTTTTGTGACCTAAGAATTTATTAATTTAGTCTCCTATATTTTGCAGTAATTTCCATTTCTTGATATAATTGGAATCTATTGAATCTTGGATCTATTGATTCATTCTCCTGTCCACATATTTTGCTTTTCATTTTTTGATGCTACAACTAATACTTCTATAAAAATTCTTACGCATGTCTCCAGGTGCGCATGTGGAAAAGTTTTTCTACAATTAAGAGTTGCTTGCCGTTTCTTAATGATTTTTAGGAATTCATTACCTATTTTTGGTGTATGTCTTAATTGTTTTGTATGCTATAGGTAGCATCTCCCAATTTGTGGATTGTCTTTTCACCTTCTTTATAATGTCCTTTAATGAATGGAATTTCTTAATTTTAATATAACCAAACTTACCAAATTATGATTTCATGCCCCATAATAAATACTTTCCTACAGTTTCCCCTAAGAATTTTTAACTTTGCCTTTTATTTCTAAGTATTTATTACTTCCAGAATTATTATTGTCTGTGGTGTGAGTAGGAATGTAATTTCTTATTTTTAAGTTTTCAGGATTCCCAGCAGAATTTCTTGACTTGATATTTTCCCCATTATTTTCTAGTGCCACCTAAGTTATGTATATGTATCAACTTTACATAAATACTGCTTCTTAGCTTCAAACCTGAATGTTCTATTTTTTGCTATAGGCTATATATAGGTGCCCTGCTGCTACCTCAAACACATGTTCAGGCTTTAACCAGGGTTTTTGTGTTATTTCTCCTTCAGGCTTAACTAAAGTACTTTTTCAACCAAGCAAACTACCAGTGGAAGTATCATTCTTTACTCCTCTTAATTTAAAAATGTTAGCCATGTTCAGTTGATTTTTGTATTTTTATGGCATTGCAAAACCATTCTTCTTTGTATTCTTTTTGAAATTGTCCCCCTTGAATTCTTTCTCCTTACCATGATTATTGCCACATCTTAATATCTGTGCTACTCAGAAATGCAGAGAATTAAGGGAATCAAGCAGATGGAGATCAAAATATCAGTTGCTACAAGAAGTCTGCTTTTAATATGGCCGAGTAAGTTCTTACCAGACTGACCAACCCAGGTAACAACCACAAACTCTGGAAAAAAATACAAACAAACAAACAAAAAAGCTATGTGAAGGCATTAGAAAGCGCACAAAAGTAGGCAAATTCCAGAGGCAATGCCAAATGGATACTGGAATATTTAGGAAAAGTGAATGCCAGCCGAAAGGTAAAATTATGCGCAAATATAAAAGACTATATATTCCTTTCAATTTCTTAAAGCACATGACTCTTGAAAAACAAAAATTACAATGTTGTTATGTAGAGTTTACCTTATATGCATTTTAACACATATGACAAATACAGCAAAAAGGATATGGGACTTTCTACATTTAACAGGAACTGGTATAATAGTAAGTCTAAGTAGGCTCTTAAAAAGAAAGAATTAAATATAAAAAATAATGCAAAAGAGTATAACTGAATAGCAAATAAATAGATTACTGTAGAATTCTGAAATTATTCAAGTAAAAAAGGAAAATCAGTAAAAGAAAAGATAATCAAGTAAAGAGGGAGAAACAAAACAATTAATAAAATAGTAGACCTATCCAACCATGCCAAAAATTACATCTATTGCAGAGGTCCAAGGACTATGACTAAAAGGCAGGAATTGCCATTAGAAAATGCTGCCTATAAAAATGCACTAAAATCACATGTAGTTGAAAAGAAAATGTATGACAAAAGATGTAGCATGCAAACAGACTAAGAAGGTTTGTATTGGCCACATGTATATCAGATAGAACAGATTTAAAGAAAAAGAGTATTTCCAGAGATAAAGAGGGACATTTGATAATGATAAAACATGCTTAATTCTTCATAAACATATAATAATCTTAAACATATGCAAATCTAGTAAGAGTGTTCCAAAAGAGTATGAAGGAAAAAGTGACAGAATTCTACAGAGAAATAGCCAATTTTATAAGAGATTTTAATTCCCCTATTTGCAACTGATAGAACAAATAGATAATATCAGGGGAAAACAAGGTAATCTAGACAATGCTCTCAACTACCTTACTGCTGATATTTATAAAACATTACACCAACAATTGCAGAATACACAATTTTAAGCGTGTTTGATAAATTCACCAAAACAGACCATATGCTGAACCATAAAACATGCTTCGTTAATTTAGAATAACTGAAATCACATAATCTCTTACCAAGATGGAATTAAATTAGAAATACATAACAATAATATATATAGGAAAATAGAATATTTTTAAGTTAACCAATATAAATGGGTCATAAAAGAAATCACAAAGTAGGAAATATTCCTAATTAAATTATAGAGTACATACATTTTAACATTTGTGGGGCGTACCTAGCTACATAGAGGGAGATGTACAGCTTTATATGCTTTTAGTTGAAAAAAAGAAAAGAAAATCATTGACCAAAGATTCAACTTTAAGAGACCAACAAAAGAATTACTAGTAAACTAAAAGTATGGAAATAATAATAATAGCAAAAAATCAGTGAAATATAGAAAAAGATGAATAATTGACAAAGCAATCAAAGTATAACAAAATGTTGTTTCTATATAAAAATCTAGAAGACTGGTCCATCTGAACCAGACTGACTAAGAAAAAAAGAGAAATGATACAAACTAATAATGTCAAGAGTGAAAGTAGGCTGTGCCCCCTGCAACTAAGATTGAGCTGAGCTGCTGCTGAGCTCCCGGATGGCTCAGTTGGTTGGAGTGCATCCTCTCAACCACAAGGTTGCCGGTTCGACTCCTCGACCCCCTCAAGGGATGGTGAGCTGTGCCCCTGCAACTAACAACGGCAACTGGACCTGGAGCTGAGCTGCGCCCTCCACAACTAAGATCGAAAGGACAACAACTTGACTTGGAAAAGTCCCAGAAGTACACACTGTTCCCTAATAAAGTCCTATTCCCCTTCCCCCAAAAAATAATTTAAAAAAATAAATGATGGATCAATTGGAGATATAAATACATGATAGTTATATGTTAAAACATGTTTAGCAAAATGTTAGTGGCATACGGGCGTTGACTGCAAAAAACATTACATTTATCGTTGGAAATTTTTATAATAAAATGTTGAAACAGTAAAATTAGAAATAAGACAGAGATCTAAATTATGAAATTAATTATAATCACGATCATTTCACAATGTATACTAATGTTAAATCACTATTTTGTACACCTGGGACTAAAATACTGTTCTTTGTCAATTATAACTCAATAAAACCTGAATTATAATAAATCAGCTGGCACAGACATTGGAGAACAAGACTTCAGTGAGTTTTGCCAAGTGGGATTGCTAATAGTACATCTAGATTTAGACATTACTCCCAGCTATCAAATTTCTCAGGACCACCAGAGACTTCTTCCTGGGCAGAGTGTATTGTAATGTTGGGAGACAGCCAGGCATTTCCTAAATAAAAAGAGGACACGCAAGCTGAGTTGCACATTCACTATTTTTTAACCTAAATTGAGAGATTTCTCCCCTGGGGAGGGTGCAGTGAGGGGATGAAAGGAGACCAAGAGGTGCTCAAATTAATCTTCCTCCAGATCAAAGGAAATAGCAGGAGTGAGGGTTTTGTGGAAACACTGAAGGCTTTAGGTTCCTGAAGGGGACCCTTACCATCTTAAGGAAATCAAAGCTTCAAATGTTGGGCTTCATACTGCATTGATGAGTGGCTTATGTCCACCCCAAATTAATCATGAATTTTGAATAGGTAGTAGGACATTTTGAAAAAGATCAAATAGGCAATTACGCAACAGAGAATTTAAATTTAGATATTCAGTGAATGCTATGTGGATTGGAAAGCCATGAGAGTAAATTTCTGATAACAGAATAATTATCCCCAAATTAAGTCTTAAGGGATGTTCACCATGAGGTGGTAGACGATATGAAAAGATTCCAGAAAAAGGAGAATCAAAACAGCAGAATGTCCAACTAGAAAAGGAAGGAGAGATTTAGAATCAAATATTAAGAGAGATCAAGAGAAAAAGGGTAAAAAAAAAAAAAAAAAAAAGCATCGCTGGCTCAGGTGACTAAGCGGTCCTTGGTTTCTTAGAGGAGAGAGAGTAAAAAAAGTGACTGGCAGTGTCTTAGTCCCTTCGGGCTGCTATAACAAAATATTACAGACTGTATGGCTTACAAACAACAGAAATTTAACTCTCACAGTGCTGAGGCAGGAAGTCCAAGATCAAGGCGTCAGCATGTTCGGATGGGGGCCCTCGTCCTGCTTCACAGCCAACACCTTTCTAGCTGGAAGGAGCGAGGGAACTCTCTGGAGCTTCTCTTTAGAAGGACTAATCCCCATCGTGAGAGTCCCACTCTCATGTCGTAAGTACCTCCCAGAGGTCTTACCTGTTGATAATCTACTACTAATCTCCACCTGTCTTTGGGGCTTAAGATTTCAATGTATGAATTTGGGAGGGACACAGTCAGATCATAGCCGGTACACAGGACACGGGGGAGGCATATGATGATTGCCTGGAGGTTTCGTCTCAAAAAGATGGCTAGTCACCCAAATCCCTAATTCTATCTATCACCCAACAGCCTCCTACTGAATAGTGAGGAAACACAGCTTTTACAAGGAAAATAACCCTGTCACCGTGAAAAAGTGTCCTATTTATTAATGTTGTACACAGGGCAGCTTACAGTACGCAGCCTCCACAAAGCAATCCTTTTGTGAATGGAAATCTCAAGGACTCACATGTGACTCATTCGACTGCACATGCCCAGAAACAGGGGAGACGTGTCCCTTACTGCTTCAGTAAGTTGTGTTCAAAGGGAGAGCAGCCTACGCTTAATCTGTTTGCTGCGGCTGCCAAAACATATTACAGCATATAAAGGAGACAGTCAGTGGAATTCTAAGTGAATCCCTTTCTTGGAAAATGACATCTCAGCACAGTCTGCCAAAAGGGCTGCAGAGATACTAAGTCACGCCAAGGAAGGAAGGCTGAAGAACACAGGGACCGTCTTTCCTGTTTTGTGTGAGGCTGGAGGGTTTCAGCAGTCAAGCGGTTAACCTGAATTTATGGGGGGATTTGTAATCAGTACCACCATGCCTAAACCATGAAAATGTAGACCTTCAGGCTGAGATATACATATATACGCTTTTGAGGGAGGGATAAAGACTATGTTAATTAAGAACAAAAGCCAAAGAGGAATTACAGAAAAGAGAATCCAGCAAAGCCTTTATTAGAAGCTTTGCATAAGCAATCCTCGTGTGATAGGGGAGACGTGGTCCCGCCTTCTAGTCACTTCTCATGCAATCGTGCTGTTGGGGCCCCGACATAGCTCTCACCCTCTTCAGTAAGGACTTGTTTAATTGATTGGGTAGATAATTCCTGACACCGGAAGTGGATGGAGGGCAAAAGGCTCCGGAGGAGAAACACCTGTGAAAAAAAAGGAATGAGAGCAGGATTGGGCAGAGGGAGCCATCCCATTGTGAGGCAGACTGACAAAGCCTCTGCCATCCAAAGGGGACGCTGCAGAGCAAAGCTTGCCCATTAGACATGACCTGCCTTGGGCAGAAATGATTAGGCCCTTGCTCAGTCAGGGTCTGGAGGCAGCCCTGAGCATGGCCTGGGGCTGTCCTAAAGGAACAGAGCTGGAGGTCATTAGCTAGTGACAGTTCTCCCAAGGAGGCAGTCCTGAAGGGGGATCTGAGGGGCGCATCTCTGTGCATGCGTAATCCCACAACACAAATAAGAACCCTCTGCCTCAGCTCCTGTAGCGGCTAATGAGAGAGAGTAGGTTCCCTTAGGGCAGACTTCAGCAGTTCACCCCAGAGACAAAAGGAGACTCTGACTGGTCCCCAGGAATCATAAATGAACATGAACTAGAAGACTCTGGAAGATCAGCACAGGCAGAACACTGGTCTACTACCACCGAGAAGGTCGCTGTGCCTACAGATGATCACTGGGCATCTGCCAAGCGGAGAAGGACTAGACCGGCTAAGTCTTCACTCTGAGCACAGCGGGGCTTTGTGGATTCAAGGATAGGAGTTCTAGGAACTGTGGGCTTCCGTTAATGAAACGTGCGTGGCTCACTCTTGTCTACTCGTGTGAGCAATCTTCTCCGTGCCTCTTCTCAGTAGGTGAAGCTATAAATATAATGTTGCTTCTGAAATCTGCAGAGTTCTGGCCAGTCCCCAACACTGAAAGAGTTCCCCTCCTCAGGTCAGACTTCCAGGAGCAGTCACCACCGGGTAACCTGAGCGCCATAATGGAACCAGTTGTGTGAGCTCTGGAAGCAACAGTTTCCATAGAAAACACATTATCTAGTATACAGAATGTCCACGGATTAGTTGCCTTTTAATATCTCCTATGTTTAAACAAATTCTTACTTAGTTCCACTTTTACTAGAAAAGTAAATGATAAGAATGCAAGGTGCATTCCACCATTAGTACATCCACCATTGATCTATAATATCCAACAACATTTAAGACTAATACTATCACTGTGAAAAGTATCTCTAAAGATGGGACTGATAGAAAATCAGACAAAGGGGGTGTTTCAGGTTAAGATAACTAAAATAGTATAGTTACATTTTATCGCCAGTTTTATTCAACCATGAGTAGGCAGATTCTTGCCCTTGATATTTCTTTTTAGAATTATTAGGGAAGACCAATACACACTGACTACCATGCCTGTTCTATAGACTTTGGAAAATAACCAGCCAAAAAAACCACCCAGGTTCCAACAGCCAGGGCGACATTATGAAAGGTAAACATTTTTCTATTTCACACCCTTCAAGAGGATTTCTTATCCTGATGATGGAACCCTGTTCTCAGGAACAACTTCTGCACCGTTTGGGTCACAATGAAATCTGCTCCCTCCTACGCCTGTACCTTTTCTCACCCTCTCCTAGTTCTTTCTCCTTCTCATCCTCTTTCTTCCTGCTTCTCTCCTATGTCTCGTCTGTTTCCTTCTCTGTCGATGACTGCCTTCTGCAGACATCCTGTGAAATGTTTAATCCTCACGGGCACGTTGGAGTGCAGGGATAGGATCCTCATTTCAGAGATGAAGATAGTGAGGCTCAGAGTCACCGAGGTATGCCCACATTCTGTCCCCCACATCATCTCCCTCTGTTTTATTTGCCTTTCTTATTTATCTCCATTTTAAAAGTAGAGCCAAAAGTAAATTGTAAAGTCTCAGGCAATTTATTTAAGTATTTTCCTGACATAGTTCTTTTTAACTGATGATGGACATTAGTGATGTGACTGGTAAGTATTAAAAAAAAGCAAAATTAAAGGAGGAAGAAGTAGAAGAAAGAGGATGAATTGGTCTGAAATGAAGGATGTACTCAAGGTAATTAAAAGCTGGTAGATGCATATTGCTAAACGAAAGAAACCAGTCTGGAAAGGCTATATATCATATGATTCCTACTCTATGATATTCTGGGAAAATGAAAAACTCTAGAGAGAGTAAAAATGATCAGTGGTGTCCAGAGGTTGGGGTGGGAGGATGAATAGATGGAACACAGGGATTTTAGGACAATGAAACTATTCTGTATGAGACTCTAATGGTGAACGCATGACTATGCATTTGGCAAAAACCACAGAACTGTACAAAACAAAGAGTGAACCCTAATGCAAATGGTGGACTTCAATTAATAATAATGGACCAATACTGGTTCATCAATTTTAACAAATGTGCTACACCAATATCAGAGGTTAATAATACAGGATACTGGGGGACGGGAGGTAGGATATGGGAACTTTCTGCCCAATTTTTCTGTAAACCTAAAACTTCTCTAGAAAATAAAATCTATTAATTAAAAATAAATAGCTGGTACAGCAGGACGGTTGACCAACGTTCAGATGTCAAAAGATATTCCAATATTAGAACATACTTTAAAGTCGTGAGATAGGTTGCCTGCTAAATATCTGTGTCCCAGTAAATAACACCATGTGGCTTTAAATCATGAACAAAGAACAAAGAGAAACAATTCTAATATAAATTTCCATTTTTCTCTATTCGGCTCAGACAACATGCTCGTGCCTTTAAGTTGGGGACAGATGGCTCAGTGACAGGCGGTGGGCATTCATATGTGCAGGACTGAATCTCATTACACTGTAACAAGAAGATCATAATGGAGACAATCAAAACCAAGTCTGGCTAATCATCTGTAAGAGGCACTGATTTTTTTTTTTTTTTTAACTCAGGGCAGAGACATTTTCATGCAATCTGAGAAATGTGATAACGAATGTAACTTTCATTACCTTTATTTCCTCTGTCCCTTGAAAATCTAAGTAAACCAATTCCATTTAAAAACAAATTTCCAATTAAATTACAGTTTTTTTATTATTATGTGTTCCCTCAATATAGCATAGGCGAGACCATCTTCTTTTCTTATCGTTATGAACTTGCTGGAGGTCCTTTAAAATACCTGTTATAAACCATGTTCTACCCCTTAAGATTCACACAATCAATCAAGAAAAGAGAGAGAGCACAATCCACCCATCTCATCATCAACAAACTTACCAAATTTCAATATATAGCAGACTACACAGGTCTTTATTTCAGCTTAGAATGTAAAGTACATGGTATTGATACAGGATAGTTAGCCTGTCCCTAGGTAGACAGGGAGGTCCCTGGTGAAATAAACCAAGACAGCCATATCCTAAAACTCCAGGTTTTGAAATCACTCCTTCAGGTTTTGAAATCACTCCTTTGCTCCAGGACATAATATAACAAGGCCTTGAGATTAATCATAAAAATCCTTTTGGCCTGACAAACGGAGCTCATCTGATAGGTAAAAGTGGGTTACTTTGCTAATTCCTTCAGGATGGCCAAGCAGAACAAACCTGGTAGACAACTTTCATTAGAAGTTACCAGTTCCCTTCTTCAAACAAGTTCCCCTATTCAAACAGCTCCCCTTCCCCAAGCAGGGAAGGGAAGGCATAAAAGCTTTTGCTTCAGTCACGGGGCCACCCCCATTCAGCACCCCCTCCTGCTCGGGAGCTCTGACTCTTTGCTGTCAATAAACTATCCTCTTTTTAAAACTCTTTGCCTTTCCCTGGTCCGTGTTTCCATTCTTTGGTCTCACGAGACGTGATCCCGAGGCTTACACCCAGAAACTGCCAGCAGATCCAACATCATCTACATCATTTGGGGAATCACAGGAAAATATTCCTCCATCAGTATGAACCAGACTTACTTAAAAATGCATTGAAAATACTAGCAATCTCATATGTTTGTGGAACTCATTTAATTAAGAATATGCATCCATGCAAGACGGTCTGGGTAGTGAAATGTTTGTTGTTGTTGTTGTTTCAAACATTTTAACAACTTTAAAAGTCCAGGTGTATTTTGAAACGATCTCTCCGTGGTCTGCAAGCAATCTGGGACAGGTGGGATTTCAAGAAACTCCTCCATAGCAGGGCACACGCTTAGTAACCTGAAAATGCTAACACTCCATGGGCTGTAAATGTTTGTGAAAGAAATTAAGTTAATACACCACACGCAAGGTAAAGGGATAATGAATGTTTCTCCGTATAACTGCGGGCTCCAACAGGGTTCCAGGGGCTCATGGAATGAGTTAGGCTGGAAGGACATGAAAAATCAGAAAAAAATTGTTGAGCATTTGTTGTATGCAGTGTGTTGAGGTAGGTGGGTTTAAGATGGGATTAGTTTATATCAGACAGACTAATCTGAAAACATCTCTTGAGACACATTTACAGAAATGGAGGTAAAGTGATACAAGCCTTATTTCCAATACATCGCTGAAAGGCCCAGACAGAAGGGAAACCCCCAGAAATTAACCACAGAAAAAAATCTGTGAGTCGAGGTACAGCTTTCCGGGAGGGGTGTCAGGGAGTGACGTGGCCACAGTAGGGGACCAGGCTATCATTTCTTTGTGGAACCAAGAATAGAGGCCTTCAGACTGCACAACGCAGGTCATGATTACGAAACATCTGTACCGTCAAGGAAAATAATCCACCTAATGAAGTTATTCGCCCACCCACAGGAGACGGCAAGAAGCCTTTGTCCAGCCTTCACTGGCTTTAGGGGAAAAACTGCTTCTTAACCCCAGTCCCGTCCATTAAGATGCTTTACAGTAGGAAAGTAGACATCTCTGTAATCCAAGAACACAGAACACAGAAGATGAGAAATTTACATAAACCAGGTTTGCGAGGCCCGAGGAGATACTACTAGACATTTGGCAAAAGGCAAAACTGCCTTGGATCCCTGCCATCTGAGATAGAGCTGCTCTGCCTAAGTTAGAGTCACAATGTGAAAATTATAAAATATGCAAGAGAACAAGCCTCCAGAAGCAAGAGACAGCACATGCAAACAAGTAGGAGTAGAATCCCCAAGTTTATGAGATTTAATCATCCAATAGGAGCTACAAAATATACAGATTAAAAATGATTCAAGGTATTTATAATGTAAGTAAATGGCACTATGAAAAACGACCAGATTTAAAAGAGAGAGAGAGAGCCTATAAATAAAATGAAAGCATAATCATTCAAATTTAAATCTCAACAAGTAGGTAAAATTGTAGATTAGATACACCTGAAAAGACTTGGTTAGAAGAAAGATTAATCTAGAGAGCAGTTCTCAGCCTTGGGTGCTTATTAGAATCTCCGGGAACTTGATTACAATTCCAGTTTAGTTCTATATTTTTTGAGTGCCTTTTCTGTGCCAGACACTGGATAAAAAGATCAGTGAGACACAAAAACTAAGAATTTCAAGTTGCATCTTTAAGCACAGCTACCACAAAATCCAAACCAACTAGTGTGTTGCTTTTAGTCAGAAATTAGATAGCAGCTGCAATTTAGTTGTAACTTGGAGAAAATAGCATTGCAGTAAAGGCATAGTCAGAAATCTCAAGGCATGGGGGCATGCGTGTGAAAGTACTGTGTTTTCCCTAATGTACTCCCCCTGCTCTGCTGTATTGAACCTCGTTGGGCTACAACCCTCCACAATCTTTGCTCCCTCCGCTGTTGGGATCCTAGCAGCAGCTGAGTTCCCACTGCAACTGTGGTCAGCTCTCCCGTGTTTTCACAAGTGAGTTTTTTTGGGGTCTCCTCTTTCCTGGGGGAAACTTACCCCAGGATGCCACTGGGAGAGCAGGGACGGGTCTCCCCATGAACACTGAACTCACCACTCAGTCCCAGTGCCCTCCTAACGTGCTTGGTGATGGAGGGAAAAGGTGGGGTGGTGGTTGCTGTTAGAGTCTGAACCGGAGCCTTGCAGGAAATCCGTGGAAAGGTGGGTGAGCCACAGTGATGATTCTGTCGTTTGAGAATGTGTCATCCTCTGCTTTTGGCCGTCACCTGAGAGTCTGGGCTCACTGGAAACATCTCACACTATGCATGCAATGACACCAATAATACTTCACCAGCCCAACCTTAATAATAAATTAAAATTGAACAAATTAACAAGCTTTTTTTCTCTTCCCAGATCCTTTCCTCACAAAATGTAATTCATAGCACCTATTTTTTTTTTAAAAAAAAATAAGCATTGTATTTGATCATTAAACTTTTTCATTAATTCTCTAAAATTCTTGAAATGTTGAAAAATCCCATTTCAATTGTTTCCTAGAATGAATTTCACTGTAAATTATAACATGTTAACTGTCTTTAAAGAGTCATACAGTGATATTAGTACCTTCTAATTCACTAATTTGGTATAATTTATATTGATGAACTAATTCACCTTAATGATGATGTGACAAGGACATCTCATTAGGTCTACGGCTGCAAAGCCCTAATTTCTATGATAGCCTGCATTATACTGCCACCTAGTGGCTCATTTTATTACGGTACTCTAGCTGGAACAATCTGCCATTGTCAGCATTATTTTTAAAAATCCAGATATTAGCACCTGCTCACTATTATGCAGCACTGTTCATCTATCTTGACAAACAATTCACAAAGTTATTTTTAAAAATCACAATAAAATAGGAAATCCCAATAATTACATTGACCTCGTTGGGTTTTCACTATTTAATAAAATCAATAATTCACAACATTTTGATAAAAATGTACAGAATCTGAAAGATAGAGGTTTCCCTATAAATTGTTTTTTTTTAATTTGTCATTCTAGATATGAGACAACTTAGGCCCAGAAAGGAAAACATATTATAAGCATTCGTTAAGAGTCTCATAACTAGTTGGTAAATTCAGATTAAAACCTCAGGAATTGTGGCTCACAACTAGAGATTTTTCTGTAACTTGGCTTTCTTCATTAAGAAAAACATCTCACTAATTTATTGGAAAGAGCATTAGGAAGTCATGGAAATAATTAGCTACATGAGAGAAGCTCAATCATCATTTTATGGAATAAAATTAAATGTCCCATGAGACAATACTATGGGTATAAAGTGAGATTTACTGTATGGAAAGCAAAAGAAAGTCTTAGGGGACATCAACTCAGAATAGAGCTTCAGCTCAAAGTGAAGCTCATTAGTTATATGTCATATTACTAATATTTTTAAGACAAAATATCATGTTTATTCTACTTTTTTTAGTTATGTGAAAGAAAAATATTCTGTAAGCCTCAGGGATTATATGAGAAAAATAGAGCAAGGCTGAATTATCTTTGGTGTTAATATCTCCTTCTACAATGAAAGAAAGGGAAAGAGACTACTAAGAACAGTTTTTACTTCCTTTTTCACCCAAATTTTTGTATCCATTTCTACACAACAATTTTTCAACATAAAAACCTGTCACCATTTCTTGAGGTTTTCAAAAAGTATTTACAGTGCTAAATCATGTGTGAAATTGACAACTCAAAGTCATATTAAAAAAAAATGATCTGAGAAGTCTTTTTACTAGAATAACTGAAGAAATATTACTGAAGTTACTACTTTACTTTTCTTTAACCTGTTCAGAAAATTCCAAATTCAAACATGATGATTTTTTAAAAATAATCATGTATTCAATTGAATGGGAATGATCTTATTTTAAAAAGTCTAAATATGTGCTTTTAGAAAGAGGAAGTCTCCCTGCTGCTTATGTATAATAACTAAGTTAGAAGTGAACAAATGGACTGACACCAGGCTACTTCAGTGCAGTCCTGACTATAAAACCAAGAGTTATGTAAAAATAAGTTGCTGTGTAGTAGAAAGAAGCCACCTGAAGGTAAAGGGGAAGGAAGCTTCCCTTGGGACTGACGCCAGCAGCAACACCTGGGCGCTGGCAAGAAAGGTGTATGAGCAGGCCCCACATAAATGTCCTGGATCAGAAGTTTGCTTCACATTAATAGGATTTGGGGCTTTTACATTCTCTAGACTAGATCAAAAATGTAATTTTTGCAGTTTTTGTCAGCTCTAGAGAAGCCACTTCTCCCTTAGTGGCTCTCCTCAGCCTCTCATTTCAGAATGCCCTTCCTCTTCCCAAGACATAATAATAATCTACCCTTGAATCAGGAGTGATCAGGAGAGATGTGTGTGGCTGGTATTTAGACTCATAATACAAAGATGTCTCTTCCTTTCCTTTCTCTAAATGAAAAGGCTTTATTTTTCTCAATAGGACTTATTACTACGTGACTGACATACTATGTCCTCTTAGTTAATTTTCACATGATCCACCTCTTCACCCACCCCCGAAGTTGCCAGATAAAATACAGACATCTGATTAAATTTGAATTTCAGATAACTTATGAACAACAACTTTTTAGTATACAGATATGCCATGCAACATTTGGGACATACTTATAGTAAAAATATTGTGGATTAGTGTAAATATATTCCATGCAGTATTTGACATATACTAAATAACACTTTTTGTATGACCCAAATATTGGATGAGACATAGTCATACTAAACAGTTAGTCATTGATTATCTGAAATTCAAATCTAACTAGGCATTTGCTTTGCCCTCTCCCCACTCCGCGTCCTCCACTCCCCCAGGACCTACAATGGATATTTCAGGAGGAAATGTGTTTTCCCTTTTTCTGTTGTTGTTGTTTTGCATTTCTTCTCCCCACCCCACCCCCTTACAGTCTAGAAAAGTGCACGTCACACAAAAAGAATTTGACAGATATTTGGAATAGACACACTTAGGTCTCCCGCCAAAATGGTGGATTTGTTCTCCAATCAAAGTCTATTCTCACAAAACTGGAGAAGGGCAGAGATTCAGATGAGAAGTTACTGGACACACATGCATTCACTCCACCTCCCTCAGGCAGTTAGTCCTCTCCATCACCCCCCCGAACCCCTTGGAATGATGGAATAGAAACTAGGAGAATGTTTGTCTCCAAAAGCCGCCTATTTCTAACCGGTGAAAGTGAAATCCTTACAATGGGATGGCCCCGAAGAGTGCCCCACAACCACCCATGAGCTGCAGCAGTTCTGTGCTGCTCTGGACTGTGCCTGAGCCACCTCACGAGGGGGTGGACTTCTTTCTGTCCCCACCATACTTTGTCAGCCAGAGGAGCTGGTTCTCTCCTTGGTACCTGAGCTCAAGGCCCAAACAGCCCCCTGGCTGAGGGGTCCAGCTGCCCCACAGGGAAGATGAAACACCTGTGGCACAGGCCTGTACCTCTGCCACAGAATTATTGGAACAGGCATTCTAGGATTTTAAAACCGGTATTGGAAATATACTGGTGTAGATGAGGATGGAAATCAACTATAGGAAGAAACATTATCAAGGCATTCAAAAGAATGCAGTGGAACCAGCAGGTATTCAGGGTATCCAAAGCCTAGAACACAGAAAGTGTCCCAAATGGATACAGCTGACAAACAAATGACTCAGCGGAACACTCTCAGGGTCCCCTTTTCCTTTGAAATAAAATGGCACTCTTTATGCTGGCATACAGGTGGCATTATCAGGTCTCTGCTACACTTCTGGCCTTGGCTCTCACCACTGCCATTTCTATTTTCTGCTTCAGCAAAATCAAACGTATGATGGTTCAACGACGACGCCATGCCTCTTCCTTCTTCCCATCCTTGGATCACGTGGTCGCTACTGTCCAGCCGTCCTTCCTTCATTCCTAAAGCAATCCCACTCTCCTGCTCTCCCCAGACAACTCCGGCTTGTTCCCCACTTTTGGGAGTACAGTGCAGGGGTTAAGGTCCACAACTTAGAAGCTGGGCGAACTTGGACAAGACACTGAACCTCTGTCGGTCTCTCTCTTTCTCTATCTGAAAAATGGGGATAACAAGAGTGTCCAGAGCATGGGGCTTTTGTGAAGGTTACAAATGATGATGCATAGAAAAAGCAGGCTTACACAGTGCCTGGTATATTCTAAGATCTAAACAAAAGTAGCAGTTAATTATTTTAAATGTGGCTAACATTTTTCTAAAGCATGTAACCACTCGTGGGGCTCTGGGACTATTCTGTGATCTGACACAAATGTAGCCGTAAAGCACAGCGTCCCCACTAAGGTGACCAGTCAGTTGCAGATATGGGGAGGGCCTGAGGCGGCTGGGATGGACATGATAAACGGGCTCAGGTCGCCCTCTAGTGGCAGCAAGGGGAAAGTGCTGGAGAAGGAGCCATTGTTCCTGCTCACCTGCCAACACCCACTCAAGCTCCACCCCAGGCCAGTGTCTCCGGGAAGCTCCACGGCCACATGCAAATAATGTCAGAATACGGTTAGCAGACACTCACTGTGCTAGGTGAAGCCTCCAAGCTTCTGCTCCCCACCTCCCTCAGTGCCTGGACGATATCTACTCATTGGTTTGAGACTGAGTTGAGAGTCCCTTTCTCGTCTCTGACCTTGCTGTCCCAAGCCGAATTAGGTACACCTCCTCAGTGTTCACAAAGACCCTGGGGACGCAGTTATTGAAGCTCGTGCATGTTTGCAGAGCCCTCGCCTTGTGTGAGGTTTTACCCAAGGTCCTGGGGACCCAAGATGTTCCTCTTAGACTCAGCCAAAGAGGGAGGGACACATCCGGATGCAAAAGCCTGCAGCGCTCAGGCTGTGTGTGACAGGTAAGCCCAGGAGCCCTGGGAGCCCAGAGGAGGCAGCAGGACACCCACACACGGGGCGGGCTGCGGCGGGTCAGGAGGGCCTTCTTTGAGAGGAGAGGAGCATTGGAGGGGAGGTCTGTAAAAGGAAGAGGAGCTAGTTAGCAAAGAAGGAATTTATAGTATCTGGATGCAGAAATAAAAGCGTGATCTAACAGACGCAAGAGGAAATATATGGTCCCGCTTGAGATTGTGCGGCATTTGAGATGAAATCAGTTTGTTTCACAGATGCCTGGAACCCAAGATGATGAGTCGAGTGTCTGGACGCTCAGCCCGAGCTCTTTCTATCACTACAGGCTTCAACCAAAGTGGACTGTGACTTTCCATCTTTTAGGAAACTCCTTCCTTCCTCTCCTTTCTCTCCTTCCTTCCTTCCTTCCTTCCTTCCTTCCTTCCTTCCTTCCTTCCTTCCTTCCTTCTTTCCTTCCTTCCTTCCTTCTTTTCTTCCTATTTCTTTTTTTCCTTCGAGAGCTACCCATGTGGACACTTGGGGGAAGAACATTCCAGAAGGAGAAAAAACAAGAACAAATGCCCAAAGGTGGGAGCAGGCTGATCTCGCTCAAGAAACAGTACGGAGGCCAGTGCGGCTGGTACAGGGCTCTTCGATCAGATGCAGAAAAGTTTTATTTTGGGTCTCCTGACTCCCGCACCATGGTTGTTTCCATGACACCCACCAAATGAGTGAGAGGATGCAGGACCAATTACTCGGAAGGCCAAGCCAACAGCCAAGAGTAATGTCTGTGGTGATTGTTTGATCGTAACAATAACAAGAGAGCATTTGAGAGGGAGGATATTTATTTATTTGTTTGCTTGTTTTTAATAAGATCATTTATTTCTCTGGATCTCTGTGACTGTGAGATCATTGCCAAAGTACCTTCTGGCACTAAATGCCATGCCTGTGGGTGGCTTCATCGGCAGGAAGCAGGGGACAACCACTGTCACTCTGTTGAACACTTTATCAGGAAAACAGTCAAATCCCACAAAAACATGTTCAGATGCCAGGTTCTCGGGGCAGAGACTCTGCTGTCTCACCTCTGAAGGACCAGTGCCCAGCCTGTGTCTGGCACAAAGAGACACTCAGTAACTTGGAACTGAACTTGGTTGAAGCAAAAAGGAGCATTTTGTTAATCCAAGATGCGGCAGATAATCCAGCCGAGGGTTCCCAGTTAGCATTTCTAGGCAGGAGTGTGAACTGAGCTGTGTGTGCTGGCGGTCCCTTCATCTTCACAGAAGCTTTCAAACACAGCTGCATGCCTGGCCGTTCTCAACCAAGGCGGCTGCAGTCGGGGGCCTGGGATTCCTGCCCTTCCCACACCTGGCCCGCAGCACCGAGAGCCCAGTCAGTTCAACTCCCAATCTGCTCCAATCCCCACTGGTAACCACCAGCAGATGCCTCGGGAAGAGACGGCTTGTTTGGTTTGGCAGTAAACTAAATTGGTTTCTGAGCTTTCCATTTCCCTCTCCCGCTCCCCGCCCATGGGAAACCTGACCATCCAGCTGTGTCCTGGAGAAAACAAGTGCCTACAAACTGCTGGTAGAAATGTGGTCTCTGGTCTGAGCTACCCCAGAAAAGCTTGCAGCGACCAAATGAGTTACAGATACACAGAAAAGGGGACTCTTTGCAAGTGTGGTTCTAGAAATGCCAGATCCAGTCCCTGCATTCACTCCTGGGATGACTGGTAAATGTCAAAGCAGGAAGGTTTTTAGGTTTTGTTCATTACAGAGTCATTATGTTTCAGGTAGCTTTTTTCCTTTAAGTTGGTTCATCCTGGATATTGACATTCAGCTGGTGCTCCTGCCAACACTCAGAGTCATGGAAAGAGAGGAGGGATCTGCCATTCGCTGCTCACAAACCGTGAACAGGGCATGGAACCTCCTGGTACTCATTTTGCACATCTGGAAAATGGGTGTAATGAGCCCTCTTCCCAAGACAGTACAAGGATGTATGTGGACATTTACTTGAAAAAGTAAATCAAAACTTAAAATTTCTGAGATGGTATACAATCATCAAGCATTTCCCTGGTCTAGCTGCCCTGTTGCTTTTTAAAAAATCTTCCTTGATTTTAGACTCTTGGTCATATTTTATGATGCCTTAGAGCCCAGATGCTTCATTAAACAAATAAACCAATGAAAATGAAACAAAGACCCCCCAATACATATACATTTGTATATATATATATATATATATATATATATATATATATATATATATATATATATATTCTTGGTAAGTTTTAAAGAGTTAAACCACTAAACCCAAAGTTAAATTACTGGCTTCAGTTTTCTGGATCTCAGTTTCCCCAACTATAAATGAGCGGGACGGATCACGGGCCCTTGGAAGCCTGTCCAGTGCTCAGAGCATCTGGTTTTCTGAAGAAGCATGTCTCTGACCCTGTCTGTCACAGTTACACATGGCACATACTCACCAGGAAATCACGCCCTGTGTTTCTCAGATGTAACCACAAGATTCTCCCGTTTTAATACCCACCTTCCCAGGCTGGGAAGTCCAAAGCTCCAGGAAGGGGGCACTGTTCAGAAGCAGTGGTTTCGTTCAGAGACTCAAAGCCATCACATTTCAGTCGACCTCTGAGTGCCTCCTGGACGCTCACCTCCATGGAAGTTTCCATGGGAAGGTCAAACTGGTTTCAAATTTCTTCTGCCTACACTTCCTTTCTGCTCTTATAAACTCATCTCTTCGTTAAAAAGTATATGACCAAGTGAGATTGCCCAGGAATTTAGGAACTGGCACTGATATTAAAAGAGACTAATGATAATTTTGATAAATTCCTCCTTGGAATCCTACCCTTCTAATTGCACAGATGGGGAAAACGAGGATCGCTATATGAATGGCAGAACTACTAGTTTTGCTATTATCTGGAACTTTCCAGAGTTGCTTATGGCTGAACTGTAAGGCGTGCCTACTTGACAGACTGCCTTTTCTTCATGCATCCTGCTTGCTTGCTTGCTTGCTTGCTAGTGGAGCCCGCACGCTGCCTGTTTCCTTTGTTTTCCTTCCCTCTAGTGGTTTAAATCAGGTACTACACAATCCAACCTTCAGGTAATAACAACTGAGAATCACAAACACAAGGTGACCTTGGGTGTACCACAGGTACCACAGGATACCTGTGCTTGCAAATTGTGATAAATGCCATAAAATAGAAAAAAACAGGTGTCGTGATACATGATCTCTTGCTATTCTAACTCTTGATATCAAAAGTCAGGACCCTGATAGATATGAAGACATTTTCAGATCTATCTGTTGCCTGCAAACTTTTCCTTCTTACTATTCAAAAGGTAGAAACAAATTATGTCCAGATAAAATAATATCTCTCATTGAAAATCTCATGAGTAGACAAGAATTGCTATTAAAAGATACTTATATTGATCGTTTTTGTTTGCTTTTTAATTTTGTCTCTCTACTATGCGGGCAGGATCCCCTTTGTTTACTCTTGTGTACCTAGTGCCTTGCAAAACGCATCACTGGATGCATAGATGGATGAATGCTGCATACCCAGCACACATTTCTCCCACTGCTCTAACATTTCTCAAAGCTTTTCCTTGTGTAACTGACAAGTCTTGGTTGCACTGTGTCTATTTCTATGTCTCTTAATTTTCTAGGGTGTTGATTTATTGATTTTAGTGTCGGCCACTGAATGGATGTATCAAGATAGAATCTGATAGGGATATGAGTGAGATGAGCTCATGGTTTCAGGATACTTTTAATGTATATTTATACGAGACCTATCCATTTTTGAGGTAAAGGCATCCTGCAGAGAGCACAGGCATGGGACGGGGGAGTGCCAAGCAGACTCTTTTGACCTACTCTTTGCGGACTGCTTTCTTTGCTTCGGAGTCTGAGGCATGTGGCATGTTGTTCTCAAACATCTTTCCCCTCCCACTCCATCCATATTTCAATTAGTCAAACTTCCCTCTGGAATTTAGCATACGGTCTTCTCTTATCCTGATACTACAGCTGGTATTTGTTGTTTTGTTTGTCAGATATGCTAAAAAGGAAACTCAGGAGACATACATCAGACGTATCTAGTCTGCCATCCCGCCATTGCTGAATCCCAGGCTTTGGTCTGCATTGAACTGGGTTGGGGTGTGTTTGTAATTGTGACCTTAGAAATGGTCTGGCCTTTCAGATGATCCAGTTGACCTTCAGAAATGTCCTACCTGGAATGTGGGAGATGAGATGATGTGATTCATTGCCAAGGGACACTGGCTGACTGCACAGATCAGAACTGATTTTCTGTGGTGTGAAAGTCGGTGTGCACACGGAGCTTCCACACAGCTGCACAGAAGGGAATGCAGGCCAGCTGACAGGTCCCAAGGACCTAGAAAGAAGCCAGTCATGTCCCCCGTTAACATTTCTAGAAGCAGATGGAAATTTAGGGTTTCCTTAGAAAATAGTGCTAGGTAAGAAGAGGAATCCAAACTGATAGATCGTAATGAGGGGTAAATAGAGTCACACTGAAGAAAAGACTAGGCCCCGAGGGAAAAGGCATGCTGGTGATCTTTGTAGTCATGAAATCGTGTTCTGGAGTTATGTCCGGGCACCAGAGCATAGGAGCCATTCAGGCAGAAAGACCAACTGGGAAAGTACACATTTTAGAAGAGTGTTGAGCAGAGCTCACTAGGTGCTTTTCCAAAGAGCAGTGATAGTAAAATGAGGCAGATCTGTGAATCTCCTCATGCGACTTGATGTGGGATAGTGGGGCTCTGTTGAAAAGACTGGCAAATTTGGAGGCCACCTACTGTGTTTCCCCGAAAATAAGACTTAGCCGGACAATCAGCTCTAATGCTTCTTTTGGAACAAAAATTAACATAAGACCCAGTATTATATTATATCACATTACATTACATTACACTACACTACACTACACTACACTACACTACACTACACTACACTACACTACATTATATTATATTATATTATATTATATTATATTATATTATATTATATTATAAGAGCTAGTCTTATAGTAAAATAAGACCAGGTCTTATGTTAATTTTTGCTGCAAAAGATGTGTTAGAGCTCATTGTCCGGCTAGGTCTTATTTTGGGGGAAACACAGTACATTTTCCAAGAAGTATTACAACACAGCTAGAAGCTGAGTAATGAGATAGTCTCAGGAGAGAGAAGGGGAAGGTAAAAAGAGCCCAGATTGATATCTATGTGTAGAGCATATAAAATGTATTATACATGTTGGATTGAGGTTTGCAAAACAAGTTGTTTACTAGTAAGGACACGACTATGGCTGCACATGTGTGAGACTGATAAGAGTGAAGTGAAAAACATGTTTTTGTGTGAAACTGAGCATAACAAAATTGAGTGATAAACACGTTCACCAAAACAACTTCTGGTTATCACCTAAGAAGTCAACAAGTCCAGGAAAAGAGGATAAAAGCAGAACTCCAGAGCAGTGCTGTGTGCAGTCTGACTGGGTGCTCTGGCTAAGACCCTCCGCGAGGCTCTGAGCCAGACACTATCTGACAGTCCTCTGCAAGGTACAAACCGTGATACTCCGGGACTCTCCGAAGTTCTTCCTTGCAAGACCAGCTCGCCTCAGACCTGTCGCGGGCCCAGTCATCTCTCCCAGACCAGGCACCTTCTCCATCCTGATTTACTCTGGGACTTGGTTCATTATTAAATTCTATTCTACTCTGTATAACCTTCTGTGCTGACCAGAGCATTGGACTCTGAAGGGACATTGGTTCCCAAATAAAGCTGTGTTCCTCAATCTATCTGAACCTGTGTGCTGGGACTCTGTTCCCCACTCACATCACGAGTACCACCAGGGACGTAGGGCCCTGCCAAGGGGTTAATGTCCCTTTGACTTTCAGGAATAGACTGAAATGTGGTGACTGCCCTTACAGGCACTCTCGACACTACTCAATCAGTAATGATTTTTGAGAACGTTATGGTTTCCAGAAGACAATCTAAAGCAGAGAAGTCTGCATTCAGAATGTGCAAGTTCAGCTGTGTGGTAGTTACTTGAGATCATTTAAAAATACAGATTTCTAGGTCCCATGTATACTCACAAAATCAAAGCTGTCTGGGATGTGTGTGGCTTTGTTACCTGTACATTTTTTTTTTTAAATTTCCAATGATTCTGTTTCATAGCCAGACACAGGGATCTCTGATATAGAACAACAGGAATATACAAGGACATCTTGAAAATGACAGATCACATTTTCCTGATCCATTTTAATAGAAGAATTTTGAAATGTTCACATTAAATTGTATATTCTTCAAGGTCAGGAATTGATTTATACTTCTTTGTATTTTGCCCGTTATTTTTAAACCCATTTTCTTAAATTATTGGTTTCATCATATGACTCCTCTCCTTAAAAGTTTATCATGATGATTTAATGTCAGGCCACGATACAATAACATGTACCAGACTTTTGCTTGGTTGTAAGCAACGAGAAAACAAGACAAACTATATAAAGTAACTGTTTCCAGATACTGGTTATCAGGCATCATAACAATGCTCCCTGGGAAACAAGACAAATGAGGTGAGCGTAGTCATAGTTGGGGCTTTGTGCCTACACACACACACACACACACACACACACACACACACGTTGGACCTTGCTGCACAGGGTTGTGACCAAGCATATCTGTCTTACTGAGTTGAGTAGAGCTCACAGTTCAGTGAAGCTGAAATGACTAAAAATCATGGGGCAGAGTTTAGGATAAGTGGGATTTAGAACAATCGTCCTAGAAAAGTCCACAGAGTTCCGCTTGTGCCTGTGACTGAATACTGAGTACATAAGGTGAAACTCCATATGCCCAGGCAAAGAATGACCTGGATGCTAGAAGCTGAGCAATTCTGAGCTGACACAGGGCGAACACATATTCCAGATCTGACAAGCCAAAACGGACAGAACTTGCTAATCTCTGGGGCATCCAGTAAAGACCCCAGAAGGATGACATCTTAGCAGCAGGATTAAATTATCCCAAAATAAAGGCTATTCTAGACCCAACCTAGCCAAGCTTAATCACGAGCTTCAACATGTTCAAGCTATTAAGTAACTTAATTATCATCCAGGAAAAGTGTGCAACATTGTATTTTTGAAAAGTCCAAATACTCAACCATGTAATATTTGGAATACCCTACATGTAATAAATCATTAGAAGACATACCAAAAAACAGGAAAACGTGAACCATAACTAGGAGAAAAATCAGTCAGTAAAAATGGACTGAAAATGACAGAGATGACGGCATTAATGGTCAGAGATTTTAAAACAGTCATTATAAACAAGCTAAATATAAACTAAGATTGCAAGAAAAATATAAACATAGCGATGAGAGAAGTGAAAGATACCAAGAGGAATTAGATAGAACGTCTAAAGATAAAACTATAACAGATGAAATCAAAATTTCACTGGATATTTAACAGCCAATTAGGCACTGCAGGATAAAAGACCAGTGAATTTAAGCATATAGCAACAGTAACTGAGGTGAAATGGGTCTTAA
The DNA here is from genome assembly GCF_004115265.2 of Rhinolophus ferrumequinum. Taxonomy (NCBI): domain Eukaryota; kingdom Metazoa; phylum Chordata; class Mammalia; order Chiroptera; family Rhinolophidae; genus Rhinolophus; species Rhinolophus ferrumequinum. The sequence continues at coordinate 9,071,191 of NC_046291.1, forward strand.
ACAGTGTGTATAAAATAGTTGTTACTTCTTACTTGGAAAAAAATTGGCATACGTCACCCGTAAAATCATCTTGGCTGGTAACTTCTGGGGAGTGATGGAATATTTTATAAATAATTTAATGGTGACTATCTGTCTGATTTCCAGTTATTCTGAGATTAAATTTGGTAATTTATATTTCTCTAGAACTTTTGCTTTTATTTAGGTTGCCAATGACTGGTAAACATTTCATATTCTTCATTTATAGTTCTTCAGTTTTCCACAGCATCTTAGATACTTTCTCATACTTGTGCCTAATATTGCTTAATTTTGTTTATTCTTGAAAAAATAATTAAAGATTTTAATTTTTTAAAGAAAAGATTGCTTTGTTGATTATCTCAATTCTTTTTCAAAATTTCTGGTTTCTTTTTCTTTTTAAAATTTTCTCTACTTTGTTCTCTCTCTCTTTTTTTTAATTTGAATGTCATGTTCATATATTTTTAATCTAGAAAGGTAAATAAAGGCATGGCCATATAGAAATTTGTAGTATGTTCTAAAGACTTCAGAATTCCGACTCTTAGGAATTTCAAATATTCATAGTACTTCTTTGATTCTCTTATGCTCATCATACTTTTTGTAGATATATACGAGCCTTAAACAAACGTCACAATCATCATTTCTAGGTATGCGCCCATCCAAAAAAAAAAAAATATATATATATATATATATATATATATATATATATATTGCATCTCTCTCTATGGTTCCATGTTAGTTTTGTAAATGGAGAAAAAAATAAAGTATTGCAATAACATTTTTCTCTGGCTTATATTTAATTCTGATACGTAGACATGCAAAGAGTTTTTTCTTAACCTGGAAAATGTTATTTTGCAAGAAATCATGTGGAAAATTGAAAAAGATGGTTCGTGGTGGATATACAACTTTCTTTTTAAAAATTGCTCTGAATAGTTGCAATAAGCACTCTCTTGTTTGGAAAATCATCTTTTAAAATAGCTTAAAATATGTTTTTATCCTTGAAGAGCCTTATGATTTCTGAATCAAAATACTGTGTTTTGATAGTTGGCATAAATGAGACATGTTTGGTCCAGCTGCTGGTGGAACGCAGAGAGACAGGAAAAGGAAGGCGTACATCTAGCTAGTGTCTGGATGAACTCCTGTGGAAAAGCTCACCTGGTGTTTGGAGGCTGCTGCAAGTTCCAAATACTTTGAGAAAGGCTGGCTGCCAGATTAGAAATAGAACTGAACTCTGTTAAGGAAACCGAGAGAGCTAGGATTTTATTCAAGTCTCTAGTTAGCCAATACATAAATGGTGTCCTTGCCAAAATCCCTATCCACTAGCTGTGTAAACAAGAATCTTAGTATTTCATGCCTGTAGTGCTGGGATGATTCCTATTGGTGATGTTCTGAATGCTTTAAAATGAAGCTCCCTGATCTCAAAAGTTGAAATTTCCCATAAAAAAATAAAACATGGTATGCGGAAACCTGTATAAAGCAGCACAATTCATGAAAAGAGAGAAGAATTTTGGAGATGTCTAAATAATACTAATTGTTTTAATCTCTGTCTGCCAAGTCTTGATCTCCCTACGTTTCATTTTTCTCATCTCTAAAATGGAAATAACGTTTGATGATTCGATTCGTAAACTGCTGTCACACAAATGTTAGCTAAGGGAAAAACAATTTTCAAAATTATGTTATGCCCAAACAGAATATGTTTTTAGTTAGATGATAATGAGGATTCAAAGCCAAAATCTCAAAAAGGACACCTGTTGCTATGCTGATTTTTCAATAAATTAATTTAAAGACAAGAAACTGTCTTCACTGATTCTGCTCCATCTTTTCTCCATCTATTGCCTCCGCATTGAAGTCCTTTTAATCATGCAGAGGTTGCTGTTACAGTATTTGCTCTTTCACTGGAGACTTTTTGGGAAAGTCAGCCATGAATATTTCATTGACCAGATATAAGACCAAAGATAAAAGAAACGCTCAGCTCTTTTACTTTCTCCCACATTTTTGCCTGCCTCTTCCCCCCACCCTTCTTCTGAAACACCACATTCGTGATTTGGTTTTGTCTTCACATGCAATTCAGACAGCACTAGTCACACATAAATTTCGCTGACAAGCCAATGAGGTCAAAACAGCACAGAGGTATTGTCACCTGCCTCATATTTTCCGGCTAGTAAACAGAATACCCTTAGATTGCTTGCCTAATGGAAGTAGCTGTCCTAATTAGCAGCTAGGACATTATGACCTTTGCAGGTCAAACTTTGTCTTATATTACCTTCAGTGGCAATATTTGATTGATTTTTTTTTTTTTACCATACAGAATGTAGAAGAAATACCATAAAAGATCAAGATATTCTGAGAGATATTGATGTGTTATTGATAGCTACATGAAATGTGTTTTTTCCCCATAATTTTGGAATGCAACAAATTACATTTTTATAAGATGATGTAAAGGTCAGATTCCAGTGCGTTTTTTTTTCCATCAAAATATCAATTACCTGACTAAAAGTTCAGATTCCAGTCTTGAGGTTACAAGACATTTTCTTTTAAATGACCTTAGAAAAATGTCTTTTTTAGCCTTGAAGCCACCCACCTCCTGTGGTGAGAGGACAGGGTAACATGTCACTCTTCATTGACATGGAAGAAGTTTACTCTCTCCTAACTCACACGGTGACAAGAACTCTACACACTATGGCTTACAGCCTTGCTACTCAAAGTGTGGGCCACGGATTGAGGGCTGTCAGCGCCACCTGGGGTCTTGTCAGAAACGCAGATGGAAAGGCCCCCACCTCCATCCTCATGAGCCAGAGACTGCATCTCAACAAGACCCCCAGGACTCATGCACATTCAAAGCTGACACCTACAGGCTTGGAGAACTTGTTTGCAAGTGAGTCACCATAGGAAATTCTCAGGGGTAGAAAGGATACTTTACAAGAGTTAAAAGTCCTGAAGTAGCTGGTGATGTGAAAAAATAAATAAGTAAGTGCTATTTCAGTTAATGTGACTCAATTTTAAACCCAAGTACTCAAAACCTGCATCTCTAGTTAGGAGAACAACCACCATGCATTACATTATGCTTTGCAGATATTAACTAACTCAAATGTTGGGTAATTTACTTCTATTTTAAAAAGAGGGAGTCTGTGATAAAACTGAAAAAGTAGTAAGTAGTATTATATAAGTGGAATTTATTCATTTACTAACAAAAAATTACTGAGCTCTTCTTATGTGCCAAATACAGGGTTAGATACTGAAAATGAAAAGATGAATAAAATACGGACCTTGCTGCCATTAAACTCATAGTTTAGCTAGGAAGTCCCAAAGTAAACAGATAATTAAAACAAATATCCTACTTCATATGGGACCACATAGGAGGGGCCCTTACAGTCCCATGCTGACATGGGGAGTTGTTGGGGTGGGGAACACCTGAACAGGAGAGACTGCCGGTCTTTACAATGAAGCCCACAGGCTAGCAGGGGCGTTAGAAGTGTGGTGATTGTGTTTTTATACCAACAAAGTCAGGAAATGTAATTTGTCAAGTACCTTTCTATGTCTAGAGACAAAGGAAGAGTATATTACAGAAAAGTTGCTCCCTAAAATCAAAATATATTTACTGTATATTGAATTTGTCCCCGTTACAAAAATGTTTTATAGGTCTTTGTCTAGAAAATTGGACAAGGTGGTGCTGATTTTCTATACAAAGAAAGTTAAAGGCAAGTTTTGAGAGAATATTCATTCATTCATTCATTCATTCATTCATTCAATACCACACTTATTGATTGAGTGCCCGCTATACATTAGGCAGTGACAGTAGTCAGCAAAGTGGTGTCTCCGCTTTCATGGACTTATATTATAGTAGGGGAGATGCAGAATAAGTTAGTAAGTATATGACAAAAGCTGGTGATATGTGCTGTAAAGTGTTTAAAGGCCAAAGGCATGAGGTTTTGGAGGAAGCAGCACTATTTTATAAATGGGCCGTTAGGGAGAAAGTGAACTTTGAACTGAGAAGGAAGTGAAGGAGTGGGACGTAGAGAAATTCAGAGGAAGAGCATATGCAGGGAGGAGTGTCCCTTGTGTACTTGGCTGCCGTATTGCTGGAGTGGAGTGATCAAGGTGGAGAGTGACTGCATGAGAGCAGAGAGGTCTCTGGGGTGGGAGTTGAGAACTGAATCACAAAGGGCATAGGTGGTTGTGGTAAAGACTTTGAATTTACTCTGAGTTAAGACAGGCAGCTATTGACCAAAGCAATGAAATATGTTAGGTTCTAAAAGGACAACTCTGATTGCCGTGTGAAGAACAGATTGTCGTGGGCATGCATGCAAGCAGCGAGACTCAGTGTGGTACGAAGGGGACAGGGTCTTACACACTCCTGGTGCACTTGCATATAAGGTTCAGAGTGCAGGCCCTGGGCCTCTGACTGTCCTGCAGATGGGCCTGATCAGGTGGAACATAGTTGGCTACATTACAGAAAGGGCTCCACTAGAATGACCCGCATGCTGTATTGCTCTACACATTTATAGGGTAAGGGAGGCTGGTCGCATGGAGTCAATTGCATAGCCATGAGAGTTTCCTGGATGGTTAAATAACCTATTAAAAAGGGTGACGATCTGGGGCTCTGCCTCTGGAATCATCCCATTTTTTCCATTGGCTTAACTCAGACCTGCTACTGAAAAAGGAAGAAGCGAGCCTCTGGAACTATCTGCTTGTCTCTCCCCTCAACCACGCTTGAATGAACCCTGTATCTTATCCTGAATGGGTTGTGATTGTATCTCCAGCTTAATCATCTCATTCATTTCTTATATACACAAATGGTTCTAAATTTGGGTTATGCAAAGAGGTTTCAAGGAGATCACAGTGAGATAAGGAAAATCCCCCAATGAGTACATACATGACAGACAGCTGTGAATCTAACCTTCCTTTGTGACAAAGAAGACTGGCAAGCTTTAACATACTGCAGTGACAGATGGAAATACGTGCAGGTAAAAGGAGCCAGGAGGTCAGTCTGGAAGCTAAAGCAGGGGGATTATTCTTCTACTTTTCCCTGCCTTACAACACCAACAGTGTTAGACAGAGAGGTTATTGTCCTGAAATTAATCTAACTGCTTAATCAAAGAAATATGACTTTGATTTGTGATTTACGCTTCAAAGAGCTTAGGAAACTCCTGCAATTCAGAGTAGGAGTGAGTCCACCATCATGTATTCTGGGTCCTAGCACAATCTGTCAACTCAGATTTAAGATCTTTAATAAAGAAGGGGATACAGTGGCTGGGATAGCTTCACTGTTATCGAGACCAGCATATTCCTGGAATGAGGTAGTTCATGAGTCTCAACCTTTTTCTAACCTTTTTTTTTTTTCTCTTTTTTTTCTCATCTCTAGGCTACACAAGGAGATAAATTGACAGAGATCAGGGATTTTTGGACCCTATATCCTATGGACAATCTTGAGCTCTTAAAAGAGTTTGGAAAATCCTAAACTAGATGATCAAATCTGATCATGACTGAGGTTTAAAGGTATAAGACCAATGAGACCAGACATGAACTTCATTCATTTTATGAGATGCTTTGAGAGGGTGTTTCCTGATGAGACAGGTGTGTTTAGGTGGAGGTGGAGAAAAGGGAGAGGGCCTGGTATAGGTGCAGAAAAAAATTAAGGTGCAAATCAAGGGGGAGGATGAGGCTGAGATATAGGGCCTTGGAGGGACCCCAACCTGATACTGAGTCAGGAGAGAGAGAGAGAATTTAAGCTTAGATATTAGATCCTCCACAGTTTCATTAGGCTTTTCCTAAAATTAAAGAGAATAAGTTTTTGAATATCCGTATATTTCAGAGTCATCTTCACACCGATCAAAATATTGACCGTTGACTATTTGGAACATTTGAACCCTTTGATCCTAAGGAAACACACAAATGGATTAATTCATTCATATGCCAAGTTCTCCAGGGTGATACTGAGATCAAAACTGTCCTTGGTGATTGACATTATAAAACTGGGCACTTCGGAGGTTTGTGGAATGACCGGAAACTGTCCACATTCAAATGTTGAACACAAACAAGAAATAAATCATCAGATGTCAAGGAATTGCGGCACTGCTCTCCACACACACACCCCAGCAGTGGGAGCCATGAGTAGTGAAAGGAATCAAAATGAAGATTTTTTTTTTTTAACCATGAGTAATTAAGAGAGAAAAATAAAACCCTAGATGACACTACAACACAAAGAAAATCGAACACTTGCCCAAGAACAACAAGACCTAGGCAGTTTTCAGGTCACTGGTGTTCCAAAGAGGGAAGCCTCAGGACTCTCTCCTACTCTTTCCTCTCAAAGTGGATCCTTTGACTCGGTTTTGGTGTGCTGAGTGGATTAGGACTGGGTCTGCTTTCGCTCAGCTCGGATGACTTTGCTTCACATACATGAATTTTGCTCAAGAGCAAAATATGATGAGACGTTAACAAAAACAAAATAACACACAAACTCTAACGTTACTCTCTGTTTGCACTGTCTCAAAGTGAGCTCTTTGTGATTCCTACCCAGTAGGCATGCTGGGTAAGTCCTGTACCTTATGTCACTCTTCGAGAATGCAGTCCTCTAGTAACTTGTAGTCCCAGGAAAAGTCTCAATTTGGTAATTAAAATGCTTATCCCTATTTAAGAACTTTTAAAAATTGTGTTGATTTTTTTCTATTGTTATCTATTTTCTATTGCAATGTGTAACTAGTTTGATTAAGAAATAAAAAATTATAGTATCGATAATAAAATAGGAGACATGATTACATAATCTATAAGTATTAAAAGGTCACAAAAATATTATTTAAAACTTTATGCTAACACACTCAACAATTTTGATGAAGTAACCAAATTTCTTTAAAAAAAACACCACCAAAAAAAAAAAAATGACCAAAGCTGAGAGAGGAAATAGGAAATCTGAGTAAGCCAATATCTATTGAAGAAGTTGAACCCGTAATTAAAAACCTTCTCCAAAGAAAACTGCAAGTCCAGATGGCTTCACCCGTGAATTCTATCAAATATTTAGGTAAGAAATAATAACAATCTTACATCAAGTATAAAAGAAAAAAAGTCATACATTTGACTTCAGCAAAATTAAAAAGGTTTACTTATCAAAGGACACAAATAAAATGGATAGGTCAGCCACAGGCTGCAGAATATATATATATATATATATATATATATATATATATATATATATATATACACACACATATATTTATTTATTCATTTATATATTTATATATTTATTTATATTTATACTTTTTACATTTATATATTTTATATATTTATATTATATATAATATAATATTATACAGTATACATTGTACATTATATATATATGTGTGTGTGTGTGTGTATATATATATATATATATAGACACATATATGTATGACAAAGGGCTGACATCCTGAATTTGCAGAGTTCCTCCTAAACGATGGATGGAATTCATCTGGGCTGGGAGCCCTTCTTGTAACAAGCTTTCCAGCAATTTCTTATCAAGTTAAACATGTACTTACTATATGACTCAGAAATTCACTTCTATGTATTTATCTGAGCAAAATGAAAATATATAGCCTAAAAAAAATTTTGCAACAGTGTTCACAGACGCTTTAAAAAAAAAAAAATAGACCCACATTGTGAACAAGTCCAGAAAGAGAAAAAGAGATAAACAAATGATGGCCTAGTTGTAGAATGGAACACTACTCACTAATGAAAAGGAATGAATTACTGATCTATGGAAGAACAGGGGTGAATCAAAAACCTCTACACTGAGCGAGGAAACCAGACACACAGAGTAGAGAGAGCATGAATCCATTTGTTTGCAGTCCCAAACCAGATAAAAGGAGGCTGTGGTGCTAGCAAACCATCCAGTGATAGCTTATGGCCAGGTGGGGATTAAAGCAAAGGGAGCGGAAGGGAACTACCTGGGTTGATGGGACTGTTCATTATCTTGTTTTGGCTGGTGGTTACACGGTTTTATACAAGTCAAAACACTTCTCACTGAACCATTGAGAGCAATTCATGTCCTTTATGTAAGTTAAACCTCAAAAAGGAGAAACCATTTCATTTGCTTCCCACGGAATCTATTTTTCCTTCATCAGCTTGCTTCCCCACATTCTCTAAAAGAATTACTAAATAAATAAATAAATAAATAAATAAATAAATAAATAATAACAACCAAACGATCCTATTGGTCAACCATGATATCATCATTTTCAGAATACAGAGTTGTGATAACTTCCATATTTGTATTGCAGCTAATAGATTCTGTGATTATGTGCTCTTCACACAGTGAGATATACAATGTTAATTGTCTCAAATTAACAGACACTTCAAAGGCTACCTCTGAGCTCCCTGAGAGATACAGCCCAGTAAGATTTTTATATCACTCCCTGAAGTACGGCACCAGAAAACCTCAGTGGGAATATAGGCAGGAGTGCCACTTGGCAGGCTCTTCCACTAGCACGCTAGTGAAATGGCCGATTTAAGTTCTGGAAGGCTGGCACAGAGAGGGTCTTTGTTTGAGGACTGTAGGGAGAAGGGGAAATTATTGTGTGCAAACATTATGAGGAAGTTAGTATGTTTTTTTCTCATTTACCCTGTTGTTTCCTTTCCGTCTTTCCCACTTGAAATATTATCACCAAACCTCAAGGAGGCGCTATCATCACAGTTTCTCACTAGCTCCTCTGTCACTGCAAACACAAGAATAACAGCTTTGCTCCCAAAATTACGCTTATTATTTCATCACCCAACCAGGCAGTGGTCAGCGAATCACACAAAACATATTTTGCACCGTGAATCAGTACTCATTTTATCTCTTCTCACACAATAATGCCTTTGCTATGTGCGAGGAATTTTGATATTACCTATACTATTTTAATTAATATTATGAAATGCTGACACGAAACATTAAATTGTTTTCAGAGTCTATTAATGCATTGCAACCTGCTGTTTAACAAACATACTCTAACTAAGGCTTAACTAGCCAGTAAGTTTCCTGGGAGCCAAATACAGCTACTTAAATGTAAATTTATTTAAATGACATAAAATTTAAAATTCACTTCTGAGGATGCACCTGTGGCTAGTGGTTCCCAGAGCAGACAGCACAGATTTAATCCTTTTCCCTTGTCAAAGACATGCTTACTGGAAAGTGCTCCTCTAAAGTCCCTACAGTTATGCTCACATTTGAAAGATAAGAGAGCAAACATTGATCATAATGATATTTTACGCAGAAAGCAAACTCCCTGGTTAGAGAATTACACTTTCCTTCGTTGCACTTCACTCAATACTGTGATTATTTTCAGGATCACCTCTGTGTTTAAGATCTCGCTGTTATTTTGTATGTTGATGTACACATACAGACGTAACGAAAGGAGCATTGTGAGCTGCAGAAGCAGGTTCCGTGGTCACACAAAACGTCCTGTGTGAGTCTACAGTGCAGCTTTAATGGGCTCAGTGAGCACAGGTAATAGTAATGCAAAATTGGCTGAAATGCTGAAATCCGGTAATTCTTAAAGAGTGAAGCTCCAACACTCAAACATTTGTTTTAAAAATAAATAAATAAATAAATACAAGGAACGGGGTCTGGGAGTAGTTATTAAAAATGTAATGGGGCCTAGGGCATTTTTTTTTCTACAAGTCCCAGATGACTCTTATTTGCCCTATTGTTTAACCCACTGAAAGGATATATTTACATGCCAGAGTATATTAAAGTGATTTGAAACTACAGAGTTCTGGGCAGCTAGGTATTCATGTTAGAAGACAATGCTTATCTCCTATTCCTCATGATGCATTAAAGTGGGGGAAACTTCTGTTCCCTTAGAGGGTAACGAATGGGAGGACCACTTCTCTTCTTTCATTTTTATTCCCTTTCTCACATCTCCCTGTGGGAGGAGGAATGCCTTTTCTGATTGATAACATTGGGAGAAAAACAAATCAGCTTATGTGTCTCAGCCCCTTCAAGATTTTCTACCACTTGGGGAGAGGCTGGTCCTATGGACACAGATCTTCTCTGCTGATAAGTCCAGTTGTCTTATCAGGAAATGTCAGGAAACCCCACTATAACCAGCGCTCAAGCTACATTCTTCACTTCAGCCTTATCGACAATGGTAATAATTTGTTCCTCATCTAGTTGGTTCCAAACTAAGGAGCTTGACTCTCTCTAAGAAACATACAGGTGCAGTAGCCAGGAATTCAATCCAAATCAACTGCTTGGAAGGCAGTATGCTCAACTATTCTTCATTTGTTCCTCATCTATCTTCTCCTATGCACACATGTCACCATCATTTTGACACACCATTGCATCCTGCACAAAAGATGCTCGTCCCTTCCTTCCTCCTTGAATTGAAGAAATACACTTGAGGGATGGAAGTGAGCTCCTTATGGTAAAGGGAGGGGCCATGCTTTGGAGGGTGGAATGGATGTAGTTGGGGAGTTGAGAAAAGAGGAACTCCCTAGGTGGACACTTGGACAGACGCTGAGTTCATTCAACATGGAAAGAGTTGCTTGTCTCACATTAGTTCCCTAGTGACAAAGTAGGTTTGTCATGTTGCTTGACATTGTTTTCCCTATGTCTTTGTAGAAGCTGATGTAGAAGTAGTGAAAAATGTGGAAGAAGCCTACTGGTTGGCCCACCTGGCCCAGGGTAGTAGCTGGATATGCCTACCTAGTGGCTTGGATTCTTCAGTGACCAAATGGCATCCAAAGTCACTGTGCTTATTATTCTTCGCTTAAGTGTATGTTGGTCTTTGTTGGTATGTGTTTCTTTTTATGCGTAGGGTGAGGTAGCTATAGAGAAGTGAGAGTAAACAAGTTTACCTAGGAAAAAGTAAAAACCGTAATAAAACAGAAAGAATCGAAGAGCCCCTTTTAACTGTATACAGCCATTAAGTAGAACAGCACTAACACTGAGTTTTAATATGATAAATGAGCCGACCATCTCAAGATAGCATCCAACTGTCCAGCTTCAACTTCCACATCCTGGAAGATGAAATGTCTGGATGCTTCTGCCAGTGATAAAGTGGTAGGAATTAGTCACAATCAGGCAAATAATAAAATAAGGAAAGACGTCCTACGATCAGGATGTAATGAACAAGAGAGCAGAGGGGAGGAGTCAGCAAGATGACCAAGGCAGAGAAGAGAGCGTTCACCTACATACTGTGTGTTAACTCCGCTCCCTGAGTGGAACCCAGTCGTGTTTCAATTGCAGACTGTTTGAGTTTGAAACAGAAGTGTGCATAAATGAAAACCCAAAGTTGCTCTCTTCTGGTACTTTTAGAGCAACGTTAGCTGAATTCATGAGCACAAGTTTGTGTGAAAGACTTCCAGAGGACCTCACCCTCCTTGGAACCCAGTATTGCCACTTACTGCTACCACATGGAGAAGTGGATTTTAATTTGAGGAGAGATTGAACCTCTAGTCCAAAGGAGCACTTCTACACTAGAGGAACAAGACCAAAGCAGCAACGTCAAGCTCCATTCTGAAACTCGCAGTTGAAGAAGTTTATAAATGAGTGGAATCCATCCAGAAGAGGGTGGAGAGGATGCGAAGGGAATTCAAAGTTAGATTTTCGGAAGACTTTTCTCAAGAGTCTCAATACATTTTGTCTGAAGAGAGGTTCATGAGAACCAGCAGAGTTGTCTTCAAATATTTGAAAAACTGTCATATGAAAGAGAGACTAACTTAGTCCACTGGGGTCCTGGCAGGTGAACTAACGCCTGTGGTGGATATTTTGGGAAGTGGATTTCAGCTCAGTATCAGGAGAGATTTCCTGACGGTTAGTTCTAGATTCACTGGGGCAGAATTCAGCATTGGTGAACAATATGCACAACCTTCATATTCGTGCTTTATAAACTGGCTTCTTAGTTCTTCCTACAGCCTGATCGTTCTTCCTACAGCCATTGGTCACAATAAGCACTTATGCAAGAAGCAGTCTGATATAACTTCTCACAGCACCACCATACAATTAAGTACTAGACACTGAAGTGGATCCAATAGAAAGCTAAATTCAAATATATGCATTATCGCTAAGGCAAGAGTCTGGTTCCAAGCTGGTAGACTTCTAATATACAGCTGAAAAATGCACTCATTTTCAGAATGCCAAAGGCTCTTTCTTCAACTCCTTTTCCTGGAGTGATATTCCTTGTATCTGAGAGCTTAAACGACCTTTCAGGTAAAAACTCGAATCCAGGACAGCATTTTCAGAAAAGACTAACATTAAAAAATTGGTAAAACCACCTGTGTCAAAGTTTTTCCTGAGAGTGAAAATGTATTTTCAAATGATAATTAATTCACCTTCACAGGAATCTCCCCTGACAGGAAAAATAGCCAGAAGAGAAAGAACTATCTCTTCTGACCCTTACCTCCTTCTCCCGAAAAGTTTTCCTATGGGAAGTACTGAAAGCGTTCATTTTATAATGGCTCATGATTCATTGTCAGTTCTTTGCGTAGGGTTGCTTTGGCATTAAATTCACATTGTGTACATTTTTAACGGTCGCCCCAAAGCAAGAGAGTCCAAATGCTTTGCTTTACGTGCCAGCGCTGATAAGACTATGCCCACAAGTAAGCACAATGCCTCGATGTCTTGTGGCATCTGCAAAGGTTTATCAGATGACAGCCAAGGACCTTGCAACTAAGCCCTCGTGTTCTTTTTTCCTTTTCTGCAGGAAAAGTCATAGTCAATGGCAGGAGAAAGTTTTACAAAGCTTATCTGATTTCTGGTTCAGAAATTATTTAAAAAAAAGGAGATTCATCAACATAATTTGAATGAGGTCGATAATAGAACACGGACAAGAAGATGTTAGGTGCAAAGGTTAGACTTGAAAATTAAAGCTTCTGTGGGGGAATCATAACATGTACAAATGTGTGTTGACAATACATACAGTTTAAACATAGTTATCATACAATTGTATGTCATATCTATATGATATATGTAGAGGTTATGAATACATTTTACATGTGTGTTTTATTCAGAAGGTAATATATGTGGCAATTTTCAGTCCAATAAAAAAAAAAAAAGGCCAGAAGTAAGCTTGAGGTTTTTTTATTTTTCAGGCCCAATGCATTCACTAACATCCTTTCCACTATCTCCAACCTGCACCAAAATCTCAGAGTATCCAACTTGAAGAGATTTTATAAGGGTTATATTGAGGCAAAGATGTATAACACTGAGTTAAGTTGGATTAGCCCCAAACATATAGTAGCCATGCAATAATTTGTTGTGTTTTTTCGACAGTAAGAGGTTTCAAGGCCAGAAAGAAATCTATAGTGGGTCATCTGGATAAAAAGGAATGTCTTCCATTTAACAATGTCCTTTCAGTTGGGCTTCTGAAAAATAATCTCTTAAAGTTTTTTGTTTGTAATTTATAATAATAATTTTCTGTTATTATATAATGCCTTACTGTACTAATGAACTCATAATTCAACAATATTATATCAGTTACATTTTTAAATCTCCGATTGAAAAATTATGAACTTTAACTTTACTGAAGTTTCAAATTTGATAAATGAAGCCGGGCATAGTTTTTCGACACCTCTAATATAGATCTGATATTTTGTTGTAAAACCTATTTGAATTCCACATTAAAAATAATGACTCTTCATTTCTACTAACATTATATATTTACATTTTTTCCACAGGAGCTGAAAATTTCCTTTTATGATTATAAAACATCAATAAAATTTATGAAATCAAATAGAGTTATAGCCCAAAGGATATCTAATGAATACAGGTTAGGGCATTCTGTTTCGGGTCCTAAAAAGCAGTCTTTGATCACTGAAATAAATCTATATTAACCTATGATTCAGCAACGGCCCCAAAACAAGGAAGCTCTAAGGGAAGCCATAGGAAACACAAAGGTCCTATTAATGCCTTCTGGTCTGTGTCTTTGTCCAATTCAGAAGACACCTTCTTCTTCAAGTTCCCCATATGTTTATACTTCACCCTTCTAGCTACCAAATCTGCTCTCCGTGAAGGATCTATAATGCATTTCTACCTATAATAAATATTTATTGATTACAATTTATAAATAAGATGCATATTTCAGTTTGGAAGCGTATCTGGTAGTGGTTAACTGCTCTGGATTGAAAAAGATTTCATTTCAAATCCGGGAACTTCCACTTTCTATCTGCATCACTTACGTCTTCAGGTTGTTGAAAGGATTCACAAGAACTCCTCCAAGTACAGGTTTTTTTCTACCTGCAGTTGGGACTCTGCATATTCAGAGGGCCATCTGAAGTTATACCTGGATTTTACTGGGTAGGATGCTTAGTGCCCCTAACCTCCGCGTTGTCAAGGGTCAACTGCATGCTCATGCAAGGCTGTAATAAGAGCAAAGGATGTGATGAAACAGTGACGAGTCACTTTTAATACTGGGAATGCCTATTTAATTGCACAAGCCATTCTTCTCTCCTTCGTCATCTTCCCCAATGAGGTATTCAGATACTGTGTGGATGGTGAAGTGTATGATATATTCACTGCATACGATATTTTGTGGCCCATTATTGTCTTGTATCTGAAGGACAATGGGTTCCTTGATCAGACGACATCTAAGCAGGAGGTCCCTAATGAAACAATATTTCTGTTTTAATTTTGAGGATGTTCAATACACTTTCTACTATGACAGGGAATGCAAATCCAAATTCAGAATAAATGTCTATCCCAGTAAAAGCCCCTCAGCACCATCTGGGTGCTCAGCAATCAGTAGAATTTTATTTTTCTTCTCTTTCTTCTGTTCTTCTGGTTCTTGTTCTTGTTCTTCTTCTTCGTCTTCTTTTTCTTCGTCGTCGTCTTCTTCTTTTTCTTTCTTCTTCTTCTTCTTCTTTTTCATCTTCTATTATTATTACTATTATTATTATTATTATTATTATTATTATTATTATTTTATCACCATCATCTATATTCTCCAATACTCTTGTACTCTTAGGACCTTTCATTGGGCAAATTTATCTTTTCCTTTTTCAGTCAGAGTGTGGCCACCAGACCGCCATAATGCAGTTACTTTCCAGATCAAGTGTTGATCCTCTGCCCCTGAGTATCGTCAATAAACCATGCATCCTTTTTTCTCATCCTTTGATAATTGGCCAAATGTAAGTTCTCATCCATCTATGGGACTAGGTGGATCAGAAGGATTTAAGGCAGGACTTAAAAGCATAGTTACTGATCTTTATATATGCAATGAGTACTTCATATGGTTCCCCCTGTTAGATGTTCCTGAACGTACTAATCTCACTTAATGAGGCAACATCTTTGTGTATTGCCCTCTTTGTTGAAGTATTGTTCTGTCATCAACCATGACTGGATGAGTATTTCAAGCCTCAAATTTCTTTTAGGTTTTCATGTAAAAGAAATACAGTTTCAGTCAAGGTCCAATAATAAGCCAAGAATTATCTCTCTTTTTTGTTTTAAGGGCTCACGTTGCTTTTTTTCTTTTTTTAATTGGGGAAGGGGAACAGGACTTTATTGGAGAACAGTGTGTGCTTCCAGGACTTTTTTCCAAGTCAAGTTGTTGTCCTTTCAATCTTAGTGGTGGGGGGTGCCATTCAGCTCCAAGTTGTTGTCCTTTTGGTCTTAGTTGTGGAGGGCGCAGCTCAGCTTCAGGTCCAGTTGCCATTGTTAGTTGCAGGGGATGCAGCCCACCATCCCTTGCGGGAGTCAAACCGGCAACATTGTGGTTGAGAGGACACGCTCCAACAAACTGATCTATCCGGGAGGCAGCCCAGCTTTCAATCTTAGTTGTAGGGGGCGGAGCCCACCATCCCTTGCAGGACTTGAGGAATTGAACCGCCAACCGTGTGGTTGAGAGCCCACTGGCCCATGTGGGAATTGAACCGGCAGCCTTTGGAGTTAGGAGCATGGTGCTCTAACCACCTGAGCCACTGGGCCGGCCCAAGAATTATCTCCTGAAGTAAGTATAACTGACAGGTTATTAGGCAATTTCATAGTCTAAAATCCTAGTGGTCATTGCTGGGTGGTAGTGAAGGACATACTAATAGACATAAGTAGGTATTGCTGGCCCTGGTAATGCCATTTGAGCATGGGCATTTTAAGCCTTCAGTGTGCTTGATTGAGCAGTGACTCTTTAAAGTTCTGATAAAGACTTGCTGTTCAGAATGCCATATAATTAAGTTTTCTTCTGTGTGACTTTATGAATAGAGGATTAATTCAGATAATTAAGCTTTTATTTCAATTTTGGACCTAGCAGGTAAAACAATTTAATGTTGGTTGTTGCTTGGGTGAAATGTCTCTAGTGGCTCTAGCCCAAGTTCTACCTAAGAATTTCTTCATTTGTGCTGGGAGCTATTTTTTTGGTTGTTTGTTTTGTTTTTGTTTTTCTAAAGTAGGATTAATCACTCACCCCAGTGGTACTCATGTAATTAAACAAAATTGTTTTTCAGTTTTAACTTGATCTTTAGATCCAGGCATGATATTGTCAATATAACGAGTGACAATGCTTTCCAATTGCATTTAATCTAAATTTCTTTTCATTAAGTTGTACAATAAGAAGGAAATTTTAAATACGTTTGTGGGGTAACATAGTAAATGGGTACTGGTGCTCATCACGCTGGGAATTGGTGTTGACTTTTTTTTCCAAAATAAGGATTGGAAAGAAAGAATTAGCTAACTTGATCACCAAATAGCATTCTCTTCATTTTTATCATGGCCTGAATTGTTAACCCTTGCCTGATACAGCTGATACTATTGGAATCAACACTTTGTTTAGTCCTCTAGAATCAACTGTTAACTTCTAACACCTACTTGTTTTTCTTCCAGGTCACATGAGACTATTAAACCCAGAATCTGTAGGCACTAGTTCAACTGCACATACCATATCTGCAATTAGGACTGAAATCTCCTGATATCCCCAGGTATTCTGTTTCAGATTGAGTTGGCTTAGGTAGTTTCCATCATATCACATCCATACCAATAGTATAGTCATGGAATGGTCATGCAACTGTCAAGCAGAACTTTTTTCATAAATTCTCATTTAGACCAATAATTTGGCTTTTAAATCTTCCAGTCATATCACAATATTTTCCTAACTTAATCATATAGGTCTTTAATTTTTATTAGAAGGTTTATAAATGATAGCATACTGTGCACCACTGTCTAGCAAACACAATAAAGTTTCTTTATCAGCTCTAGACAATTTAGCCTACACAAATTTGAACACTTCTGGTCCTTATTAGGGCATTATGCCAAGAAATCTTGGCCACTGCCTCTCAATTTGAAGCTCTCCTCTTCATCTCATACTATGTGGATCTAAAGGGTTTATGGATTCATTTTGTGTATTTCCTTCAGATTTTTAAAAATTTATCAAGACTCAGATAAATTGAATTGATATGCCACAGTCCTATTAGAGCCTGAAGAGTTCTTCTAGTCTTCAGTAGTGATCTATCAACACCATAGTAGGTACCCTGTCAATATCCTCCTTCTTCATTTCATCTTTATTAATTATCTAAAGGCTTCTTTTCCATTTACTGTACCACATATATCATTTCTTGTCTAAAATTTTGGTTTTCTTTCTGTTCTGAAAAACGTGAGGGTTTTGTACATTAGTCAACCTCATTTTAGTAACTGAACTAACAAGATCAAGACGTAATCTTCCCTCTCATAGCAAGGTCACATTTGGAATACTAGAGGAGTTCCCTTTTTTACAACATCATTACAGACTGAATTAAGGCATAAAATTACCTGAGGCTTTATTATCATCATCTAGCCAATCAAATGTGGCTTGTATTCTTAACATATTAACATCCTCATTGGAGTATTCCATTTTGTAATCAAAGTGAAGGAAGAGAAAGGAAATTTCCTTTCATCCTAAAGGTTGCTGGAATTCTTGTTTTAATCCAAGTTAAACAAATTATGGGTAGCCGAGTCCTACAAATTTGCATCCGTGTGTATACTAGTAAAAGTAGACACTGACTGAGAGTCTTATAGATTCAATTTTTATATTTCCTTCAGGTTTCTTAAATTTATCAAAGTTACAATAATTTGGAACCAAAGATTCCCTTTTATCCATTGTGCCCAGAAACAATAAAATAGCAAACATTATACATAAAAAAAACTAATGCCATTAAGGTCTTTTTGGGTGCTGCCTGTATCTGTCCATAAAAGTATAGTTGTCCCTCACTATCCACAGGGGATTGGTTCCAGGACCCAGTTGAATAACAAGTCCCTTACATAAAATGGCATAGTATTTGCATATAAGGCACACACATCCTCCTGTATACTTTAAATCACATCTAGATTACTTATAATACCTAATACCGTGGTTCCCCAAAAATAAGACCAAGTCTTATATTAATTTTTGCTCCAAAAGATGCATCAGGGCATATTTTCAGGGGATGTCTTATTTTTTCATGTACAACAATCTACATTTATTCAAACACAGTCATATCGTCTTCTCCTGGAACATCATCATAATGTACTAAATGTGTCTGTCCGGCTGACGATCTTAACTGGGGTTTATTTTCAGGGTAGGTCTTATTTTCGGGGAAACATGGTACAATGTAAATGCTATGTAAATAGTTGCCATGCAGTATTATTTAGGGATCAATTTTCTCAATTTTTTTTTTTTTTTCCATCTGTAGGTGGTTGAATCTGTGGATGTGAAACCCTGGGATACGGAGAGCTGATTGCAGTCAATTTCTTGATAGAACATCTTCTACTTTCAACAGTCTCCTGCTTGGGAATTCCCAAATGTATAGCTGTGTATTAATGATGGGGTTAAATGAAAGTCACAATGGTGGGCCACTGGCACTTTTCAATCTTCACTGGAACCCATTTCCCCATTCCTAACCAAAGGAACAACCAGTTGCAACTTGATTCTGCACTTTGGAGTTCTTTAGCAATTATTCTGTATTTATTAGTTAGTGCTGATTTGTCCTCAGTTTACATCTTGTTTGTTATCCACTTAGTACTTCCTTAAGTACTTTCTCTGAATATATTACCTCCCAATTCCAATGAGAAGCCTTTCTAGACAATCATGTCAATGCTTGTGTGATCTCAGAGTAAGACTGGCTCAGCAGTCAGATTTGTCCCAAAGGTTCTCTATCCCTTTTTCCTCATCTTCCTTCCTCAAGAACACAGTGTTAGCCATTTCACTTGAATCTGGGGCCATATCAATAACCCAGCTATTAAACTGCACCAATTATGTTCTTTTGGATGATTGAAATGACTCACAAAGCTCCACAAAGTATATCATACAAGGCTTTAATAAAGGCAAAATATGATCAGCAGGAAAGACAAATCACAGGCAATCCTCAGGGAAGTCTAAGACATCTACACACAGCCTCCAAATTTCTTTCTTAGTCACACAGGGTATGTTTTGGATAGTGAACTGCCAAGACACACACAAAATGACTTGGTCTCAGGAAAGTTATAGTTTCATCCAAGGAGGGTTTTATATATAAAACCGGCACAAACCATTAGTTTGTACATTTTCTATAAACAAGGTTGGCCAGCTTGTACATGCTGCCTCCTTTGTATGTTTCAGAATCCTAGCATGGAAACACATTACTTACTACATAGTACATTTCATTCTGGTATGGCCCGGGGTTAGCCCTATGGTTCCACGCATACCCTGGAGATAAGCACAAGTTAGAAATAGACTATTAGCTGAGATTAACTGTGAAATTACACAATAATTTTTTATCTATTGCAAATTGCCCAGGGTCATTGTGATTCAATTTCTTCCTAACAAAATAATAAAAATAATACCTAAAAAATAATATGATTATATCACTCTTAAATGCAATAAAGCATATAAATTGCTACATTCAGTATTGTGAGAACAGTAAACAAATTTTAAAAGTAAAAGTGGTACTCTGATATGTATTGTGTGTTTGTCATGATCAAAGCACTACCTTAAGCTGGTCATGTCACACTGACACCTTAATTTGGCACAGTGACTCATCACAACTCCTAATGGAAACCAATCTGCGAATGTAAGCAGGAAGACTTATATGAAGAGTCCAGAACACTGAGCTTTATCTACCTGCTATCTCTCATTTCTTTCCCTTCCCTGTTTCTCCTAATTTTGATTTTATTCCTTTGCTGAATTTAATTCCCTATGTACACAGAACTCTGCTTGCCATGGGACTGGAACACTGTTCAGAGAAAAGCCTATGGGATATGGGTCGCTGTGTTAAAAACAAGAGATTCGGGTAAAAATAATAAAGACTTTCTCTTGTTTGGAAATAAAGGACACTACCCAAGTCCTGTCCTCAAAAGGTAATTAAGTTTGACTTTTTAGAAATAGAAATCCACAGAGACATAGACAGTGATGATTTCTAGTAGCCACCCCATTCATTTGTTCATAATTCATCTGAATTATACACATGGCCATGTAGCATTTGTCCATAAAATAACACATATCTAGTCTGAGTGTCCTTCTCTTACTTCTCCCATCTTGCAGATGGGGTTCCAGTCCTTCCTTACCCTTGTGTACTTAATATTTAAAGGGAAATCTTGTGAACAGTTTGGGCTTCTGTGAAATAGAAGCAAATTGGACTGAGGTTCCTTCCATGCCAGACCCTGATGGGTGCCAAGCATACCAGACCAAACATACGTAAGCAAAATGACAAAGTAAAAACAATATTGGATTTAAACACTTAAAACAATGATATTTAGAAAAGCTATTGCTGTGAACCCCTTTCCTCAAACGAATCCTTGCCTGGAACCCCAACACATAAACATATACAGATGAAATGCTCTTATTAATTCTGGGGTAGGAGCCCACCCCTTCAGGGCTTTAGTTTGGAAAACCCTGGAACTGGAGCTACTAGAGAGATTCTGTGGGATCAAATTCTCATGGAAAGAAAATAATAGTAGCAATGACAACAATAATAATGATCATGATGCCGTACTGTTTTACGTTCTGCTCTAAATCGTAGCGCTAAAAGGAATCATAGCAGTCATAGTCTGGAGGTCACAAGCATACACACGGTTAGTGTCATGTGTGAAATATAAACATGTTCCACTGTGAAGGGACAGGACCTGGGTCCCCAGTGAACACATCCCTTGACTGAAACTATCCCAGTTCGCTTTTGCTAACTTACAAAGTATGTGTGACTCTAATCTAGTGGCCAGTTTAAACCCTTAACTGAGTTCACTATCTATTGAGTAGACAAGGAAATAGAAATCTACAGAGACTGAGTGATATGTTTAAAATCTCTCATTTCCAAGCCTCCTTCTAACACATTCATCTCACGACTAGAGAAAGGAATCTCAAAGTAATTGTGGAGAAAAACCACTTGAACAACTATTGTATTCTATTTTCAGTCTGGTGGAGATTCAAATTTTCTAAGATGAAAAATAAATGAATCACTTAAAAATGAAATATTAAAAAGACTTACAATATGGAAGCCCCAATTTTTAAAAATTACAATCACTCTGCAATTTGTTTCGAAAGTTCCTACATGCTTACTCTTAATCACTGTGCTAATCTCCTTAGTGTGCTGAAGGAACATATGGGGCCTGGCACTGGCCCGTGCGCTACACTTTTAAGTGGCATCTTCATAGAGGGTTTGGGTTTGAACTGTAGAATTAAATTAGAATTCTTATGCAGGTATTCGCCTATGCTTGTCTAGGAGAGCACACAATCAACCCTGTCCTTTAAACAATGATTAGTGACTTTCATCTTTATCTAGAAGTGTCTATGTTGATACCATGTCTGCCTGAGGAAGGCATTTTGTAAGATGGTCAGCCACAGGCTTCTATTTTTAAAATCATTATAAATAGACAAAAGGTATAAGGTGGACAGGGATATATCCTGTCCCTTAGAAGTAATTTCAAAAATGAGAATGAAGAAATATTTAATTGGAGCTTCATTTCTATGTTCTCTTTTCTTTATATATAAGAACAACTCCAGTAGGGTCAAAGGGATCTTGCTTAATTAGCTGGTATACAGACAGATAGAATAATAACTCAGAGAGGTTTCCAAAAAGCAAGGTAACACAATAGCAGGTAGTCTCATAATTGCAAAAATTTTTTAGTCCCTGTTTTTAACATTCAGAGTTAATTTGGAAACATTCTTTATGATTAATTAGCAATTAAAGAGAAGCAAAACATAACCCCAAAAAGTCCTTAAGAAGATTCTTCTGATAAAAAGTTAGTCACTTTAAGCTTCAGTTTTTGTGTCTTTATAAAATATTGATGCATGGAGAGGTTTGAATATTTTTTTTTAAATAATGAATGATGGAACAAAGAAGAAAAAGGGATTCAAATATCCGGTTGGTGCTTTATTCCTTCTGTTTGAACACAATTGTATTAAGTTGGCTTGTCCTGAAAGGTTGCCATGGGAAAATCAAGTTTCTGGTACTTGGAGGAGCACTGAACTCTGTTTTTCAGACTCCCATGGCATCTACATTTAGAAATGTCCTTGCTCCTAAATAAGTCATTTTCTTCTTTCTCACTAAGAACAGGCCCTTCAAAAAGGTTGATTATTCGGGAGATCAGACTGACATTCAACTAGCATCATTAGGAATTCTGCAATACAGATGTAAAATATTACTTAACATCTTAAGGAAGCGTATTTTTGATAATTGTTCAAAGACAGTGACTAATATGTGCTGACAGCCTACTGCAAATATTAGAGTTACTCCTCTTAGAAAGCAAAAATCTTGAAGTGGGGTTGTATAACTCTTGCTGCTGACCTTCCACAATCGCACCCAGCCGTAGGTGTGAAAGACCTTAAGTCTGCAGACTCATGTCTTCCAAGGACTCCATCAAACTTGTTTGGACAAAACCGTTGACATATTTTCAGGCCCACTCATGTCAGTGCATAGAAATTTGGACTTAATCTTCTTGCCCTAAGTATGGTATCTGGTGTGCTATATCTCACATAGGTTATCTTTATTTGAATGTCATCATTTATTTCAAACTCAACGCATTAAAAAAGTGACCATTGTTCCCTTCCATACTCCCTGCATTAGGACCTCTGTCAATATTCTCCTGTCAAATATTCTAGTAAATATTCTCCTAGACACCAATTACTCAAATCTTACAAATGGCCCTTCTACCACACAAATGTAACCTGACGCTGACTCCCAGTAATTCAATCTTCTTTATTTTTGCCATCTATTCCATTTCTCCATGTCTTTCCTTGCAGACCTCCCTCTTTGTGTCTCTCCTGGATTGCCATGAAAACATACCTGCTGGATTCACTGCCCTTAAAAGCAATTCTTAGTCATTGGTCAGATCAATCTTTCTAGATTTAGATTCCAATTTGACCATATTACTTGTTGCAAAATCCTTCACTGTTTGCTCCCACCGTGATTATCTTGAGGGTAAAATCAAATCACCTTAGTAGAGAATGAGAAAATTTTCTTTCTAGGAAACTTGGCTTCTGCTTCTGCCTAGAGTAGGGACTCATAACCATCCTTCACTTAACTAATTGACCACATTAACCTAATCAATATGCACATAAAATAGCTTGCAGGTGGAAGGGTAAGGATTCAACCCAAAGCACCACGGCTGCAGAACAAATATTCTTACTCACCATGGCCTGCTACCTCTGGATGAATCTTCACCTTTATCAGTTATCCCTATGTGTGATAAATAATAAATCACAATTTATTATATATCTTAAAATGTTTTTAAAACATGTGTTTTAATAAACTCCTAGACAGTTTCAGAATGAGCTATTCATAGAGATTATTATATAACTCATTTTGGAAAAAATATTTTATACTATGAAAAATAGTTTTGAATGTTTTGTTTTTTTCCTCAAAGTAGCTTAACACTCAACTTTTGCTTTTTATATATTTCTATATATTCAAGGTTTGACTTCCAAAATTATGTAATTAACCAACAATATAGTAACATAATATTTTTACTGTTTTGGAATTATGAATAAATATCAAGTGGTTTATTTATTTTAAATCTCATATATATATGTATATATACATATATATATATATATATATATATGAGATTTTAAATCTCTCTCTCTCTCTCTCTCTCCATATATATATGGAGAGAGAGAGAGAGAAGATAACAATCAATAATTGCCTGAGGCCTTCAGTCTCATAAAGAAGATAAGTATATAAAAATGCCACCATAATACAATGTGTAATTGCAATGAACAATTCCTACGTGAAAACTTCCGTTTTGTTATCTTTGGAAAAGTTAGTCACCCTCTTCTTGCTGTCGTTCCACAACTAAAATATGGATACTATAGTGTATCTAATTTCATGCAGTTGTTATGAGACTAAATGCTCAAAGTCTGAGCTACGATTATCATCATCCACGATAGCGGCGGTGGAAGCAGTAGCAGGAGGGTAGTGATCGTACTAGCATTAACAGAGCTGGTGTTAGGAGCACACTCATGGTTATTGGATCCAATTGAAGCGAAGAGAGATGATTCAATGTCTCCACTTTTTGTGAGTTATTCTCAAATTCCATGTGAGTCGGCCAAAGGAAACGTAGTACGGTTATCTCACAGGAGAATTGTATTTGATTTATAGAAATGTCTCAATTTTAACTTTCTCAATGAGGTAACTGGCAATTTATAAAAATAAAAATAAAAAGCTTCTCTAAGTGTCTGACTGTTGATTTTCAGCTACATGAAAGGTCTTATGTAAAAGGATAGTGAAAGTGCTAGAGGGCTATTTGGATTTTCTGCAAAATATTCCGTAGTTATCCTTGTGAGAAACAAATGGTGAGACTAGATTCCACCCAGAATGGCAAATCATATTTTCCTATCTCACTGGTATTCATCTCTACTTTGAACAAAAAGATTTAGCTTTATGTCATTTAACTGAAGCTTAAAAAATAGTAGAAATGTTTCCAAATATAACTGTTTATATTGTAAAACCAAAATATTGAATGAGGATACTTTTCATGCTATTATTTTGGTGACTTGAAGACCCAGACAGTCTCTATTATGAGGCTATGACTTTTAATATAACAATGTATTTCAGGAAATTGAGAGAGATTAGATGATGGATGTAGATTCAAAGGAAAATTTTGTGTCATTGAATCTAATGGTGATGGAGGTAGGAGACATGTTCATTATGATAATTTTTAGTTTAATCATTTCTGAGTCTATAAAATAAAAACAGTCATTTCCTAGAAGATATAATTCCCATTAGAAGCTAAAATTGGCATCTATCATATTACATTTTACTAATATGCTTGACTCCATGCCAGAAAATAGTTCTCCAGATGAGGATTATGTCTTAATCAATTTTGATTTTTCAACAGCTGAGTACCTGACAACAGTATGTCTCTCCCAACAACCTTAGTAAAGATGTTTACTTACTGGAGAAACACAGGAGCTAGTGATGTCATTCAGACATGGAATTTCCCCAATCTTCACTGTGCCATGTGATGCCATCTCCATGTCT
The DNA here is from genome assembly GCF_004115265.2 of Rhinolophus ferrumequinum. Lineage (NCBI taxonomy): Eukaryota > Metazoa > Chordata > Mammalia > Chiroptera > Rhinolophidae > Rhinolophus > Rhinolophus ferrumequinum. Next base: position 9,096,544 of record NC_046291.1, read on the forward strand.
TCCTAAGCAAAGTGGAAAGCTAGACGATGATCCTGACAACCATAACTGTTTAACAGATTCATCTCAGAGTTCCAGTTGAGAGTGAAAAGAGCTTCTGAATCCATGTTGTGCAGGTCCCTATATATCCAATCAAAGCTAAGTGCATACCTGGCTATGTTTGAGCTGTAACACCTGCATGCTGCATTGAGCTCTCGTATGGTTCATCACCCAGTCAGTTTGCCAGAGAGATTGCAGAATGGACAAGGATAAAGAGAGAATTATTCCAGCAGGATCACACAGCATGAATGAAAAATTAGGAAAAATCTACTCATTCCTTCATGCAAACATTAGTTTAGTTAAAAAAAAAAAATCTAGAATGTTCAAGACATGTAGGGACTTGTTTCCTTTCTGTCTCAATATCTGTATGGGATACGGGGCTGTTGCTCATGTATTAAATTAAGAATATGCAGATTATGGCCTGCTGAATGAGGAGGCACAAGCCACCTACAAGCGGTTGGCTCCCTCAGCCTCTGAGCTCCTACTTTGGGGAAGTGAAAAGCCCAAGGTCATTTTGATTGAAGGTATAGTTTCAACACACTCCGCAAACGGTAATAAAGTCACAAAATGTATTACTTACAGATCTCCAAAATGGGGAGACGGAAGCATGGGCATAATGACCTAGGGGAAGGGCAGTCCTGCATTCCAGGTCACAAGCGAGCAGAAAACAGAGGGTAGCATCGCAAGCACCTATAACTTATAAGGTGGTTGGGGCAGAGGTAACTAACTTTTCCTGGGTTCAACAGCAAGTGGTTATTTTGAAAGGTACCCTGGGAAGAGAAAAGCGGGAACTTGGGATGGGAATCCTAAACTCAGGTTCTTATCAAAATGTCTGGATTCTTGGTGTGAGCAGGATGGGCTGGCTGTAAAATGTCTAGGCAGCAACTCAAAATAGCTCATTTCTCATCACAACATCCCATGTTTTCCTGGGCAGAATAACTGAGAACTGGAAATGCAAGCTTTTCAAATTTGCATGCCACAAAATTGCCAAAGGTGATAAACTGCAGAATTTTAAGATCAAGATCCAAAAGGAATATTGTCAAAAAAATGAGAGATTGATTCAAACAAATTAAATTCAGTGATGATAATTGTAAAATTTTTAGTTGCAAAAATTGTAAAAACTTCTACACAGCAAAAGAAACCATCGACAAAATAAGGAGCCAACCAACTGAATGGGAGAAGATTTTTGCAAACAACGCTTCTGATAAGGGGCTAATATCCAAAATACATAAGGAAATCATACAACTCAACAACAAAAGAACAAACAAACAATCCAACTAAAAAATGGGCAGAGGACCTGAAGAAACATTTCTCCAAAGAGGATATACAAATGGCCAACAGACATATGAAAAAAATGCTCAACATCACTAATCATCAGAGAAATGCAAATAAAAACTACAATGAGATATCATCTCACACTAGTTAGAACGGTTATCATCAACAAGACAAATAGTAACAAGGGTTGGAGAGGCTGTGGAGAAAAAAGAACCCTCATACACTGCTAATGGGAATGCAGACTGGTGCAGCCGCTATGGAAGGCAGGGTGGAGGTTCCTCAAAAAATTAAGAATAGAATTACCATATGACCTAGCAATCCCTCTCCAGGGTATCTACCCAAAAAATCTGAAAACATTTATCCGCAAAGATAAATGTGCTCCAATATTCATTGCAGCTTTATTTAAAGTGGCCAAGACATGGAAACAATCAAAGTGTCCTCTGATAGATAAATGGATAAAGAAGTTGTGGTATATATACACAATGGAATACTATTCTGTCATAAGAAAAGATGAAATAATACCATGTGTGACAACATGGATGGATCTTGAGATTATAATGCTAAGTGAAATAAGTCAGACAGAAAAAGTTGAGAACTATATGATTTCACTGCTATGTGGTATATAAAACTGAAAACAACAAAAGAACAAGACAAACAAATGAAGAAACACAAACTCATAGACACAGACAATATTTTCGTGGTTACCAGAGGGTATGGGGGGAGGGGGGTGGTAGATGAGGGTAAGGGGGATCAAATATATGGTGATGGAAAGAGAACTGACTCTGGGTGGTGAAGACACAATGTGATATATAGATGATGTATTACAGAAATGTACACCTGAAGTCTATGTAACTTTACTGACAATTGTCACCCCAATAAACTTTGATTGAAAAAAAGGAAAAAGATATAACTTACAGCTGATCAGCCACAGGTGAAAAATATGCATGCACTTTTAATATAAAGACTAGAAGAGGATATACTGAGAAACTGGAAGTTTTCTAGTTATGAGCTGTCTGTATTATAAGAGGAAATGGAGAGGGAGGAAATGACATGACAATTGATGAAAGAAATGGGAAGGCTTAGCCTGGTGAGTCAGGAAAAACCTAATCCTAATCTTAAATATTTGGTGAAAGGAATGGACTTGTTCAGAATGGCCCCAAAAGGCAGAAGTAGAGCCAATGGTTATTGATTTTTGTTCCAACAATGGGAGGTTGACTTTATCTCAAACTACCTTAATGGTAGATTGGCACTATAATGGAAGAAACTCTTGGCAGTGCTTGAGTTCATCCACAAACATGGATGGTATGAAGGAGGTTTAAAAATACAATAAGCTGTTAGCTTAGTTTACCATCAATCAAACAGAGTCATTTTAGAAAGTCAATGGCGGCAATGTTAGTAATTACACCAGGACAACAGGTATACATGAGACGGTCTGGGGTAACTGTGCGTGAATTGTCATCCTGCCTTTGAGGTCTCATCCAGTTCCACTCTTCTCTGACAACATCCATGGACATTCCTATCTCCCAAAGGAAATGGTTAACAAATGTGATCTGGTCTCTTAAGAAAGGGGAAAAAGGGCAGAAAGAAAAACCCAAACACATTTATAAACCGAAAGGTTTGGGTGTTGTCAATCCTCTCAACTGTATAGTAGCTGACCCACCCCCGACACACACACTCACCCACTCCACCCCTTGCCTCTCTACTTCTCAGGGATCATGGTCTGAATTCCCTTGGACAAGCCTCCCTCACAGCAGTGTAGCATCCATACTTTCCTTTCTGGACAGTTGTCTTTACCCCAAAATAACTCATATGCAAACCCCCAATATTATAATTCAATAGATTGAATAAACTGAATTAAGAGTAAGTTTACACTCCGTATAAAGCTGGTGAATTCTTCTCTCTTTTTCTCAAGAGTCTCTTGCATCTGAAAATGATGTTTCTTAACCTAATACATTTCCAATAGTTTGCACTCTAGTGTAGCAATCACTTAATCTGCAACAAAATGGGGCTGGACAGCCTGCCAACCCACCAGGGTAGAGAAGCTAATTGGGAGACAGTGAGGCACCAATGCCAGACAAGAGAACAGTCAGCAGTAAAATGTTGGCCAGGAGGTGGCTGGAATTTGGCCCTAGGGAGTAGAATTCTGGGACTGAATCCCTGAGAAGCCAGATCACTGAGCATAGAAGCAAACTGGGAAGAAAACACACAACTCAGCCACTAGAGTTGGAATGCTAGACAGGAATTCAGTCATCAGAAAACACAGCAAGAGTCTAGACAATGGAATTACCAGCAACAACAAAAACCAAAGTCAGAATGGGACAGACAAAGTTGACATAGAGCTGGCTGAGGAGCTTTTATCCTCGAAATCCTTATGTCTCCCACTCCCTGATCAGCACTGGGTCCGGAGCCCTCTAGTTCAGTGGTCCCAGCTTGGAGGAGATGGCATTGTAGAAAGGGAGTGGTGAGTCCATCTAGGGCACTGACTGGTCGTATTCCTTGGGCCTGGTTTCCCAGGGCCTAGAATTTAGGAAGCTGCTCTAGAAGGTTGGAGAAGTTTTCTTTTATTATCTCCATTCACAGAAACATTCAGATACTTGAAATGTATGTGGAACTTAACAAAAAACAACCCATTTGTAATAGTTGACATATTGCTTTCTTGATGAGAACAGAAACAAATGGAAAAAAAATAACTTTTTTTAAAGACAAGAAGGCGTGCATTTTGTAATCAATAGGTGTCACATAACCCATCCCCCCTCCAACCCCAGCCCCAGACACTGATTGTCGGAAGCACCAACATTTAAGGAGGCAAGTCATAAGTAAAATGTCGTAGGTAATTCATCGTAAGTTTTTAATATTGCAATTTGCCTTAATCTTGGCCTGCTTCTTTCCGCTGCTTCCATTATTTTGCATAACCACCTAAGTTTTCTGCCACTCTTTTGTGACAAACAACAGACTACTGCTGTTTGAAGAGCCAACGAGCTTTCTAAAACAGGCCACTTGAGATGTCATAAACTTTTTACCACTGTGCAGGCCAAGGCATTCTGGTCGGCATAGCTATGGCAACACAGTTTGTTTAGAATTCTGCTTCCTGAAAGATTCCTTTGAATTAAAGCCCAACTTCTGAGTGTAGAAAACATGTGACAATGTAGAAAACTGTCTATGTTTGGTAACTGGGACTCATGCTGGTAGCTATTATTTATTATAAGTCTACTATTTGACATGTTCCAGATTATCTCATGTCATCTTCACAACAACTCTATAAAGTAAATATCATTATCCCCTTTCTACAGGAGAAAAAAGTGAGAACTGTCCCATAGCTAGTTAGCAGTTGAGTCAGCATTTGAAACACACTAGGTGTGAGGAGACTGCCTGTCCAAATCTGCAATAATCAGTCCCTGGTTAGTTGGGACTAGCAGCTATTGCTGTTGTGACAAATGTGTCTTAAACAACAGAGATTTATATCTTTCACTTCTAGAGATCAGAAGTCTGAAATGGGTCTGATTCCTCTAAAATCAAGTTGTCAGCAGGGCCTTGCTCCCTCCTGAGGCCCCAGCGAAGATTCTACTCCTTGCTTTTTCCAGTTTTTGGCAGCAGCCGGCAATCCTGAGCTTGTGGCCACATGGCTTCATTCTCTGCCTCTTTCTTTATATAGCCTTCTCCTCTTTTTGTCTGTCAAGTCTCCCTCTCCCTCATTCTTACAAGGACACTTAGCAATGGATTTAGAAGACACAAGGTAAACTCCTCTCAAAATCCTTCATCACGTCTATGCCATGTAAAGTAACGTGCACAGGCTTCACACATTAGGATGTGGGTATATTTGGGAGAGGGGGCACCATTCAGCCCACGATCACTGACAATTCCATAGCCCATTTAAATATAGAGAGGTTGTTCGTTTGTTTTTTAATTTTCCCTCCATCTCTGTCTTGCCAAAGTAATTGAGATTTGCAATAAAAGGGTAATTTTCTGCTTATATCCCTGGAAGTCCCCACCATTTAGGGGTAAGTCCTCCATTAATGGGGTTGACACAAATCTTGACCAGTAGCAAGAGACCTTAGGTGCCTCATGGACAACTTCTCATTCTCCTGAGATCTCAGTGTGGCATCTGTCTAAATTTCTTTCTTCCCGATGGTGCATTTTGCTCTTTTTGATGTAGGAGCCTGGAACAAATATGAAGTAGCCTCACTCCCCTCTCCCAGCACGTTTGCCAGATTTTGTGTTCTGAGTTTTAAATGCCTTCTTTCAGGAGAGTAACAAATCTCACATCATGGAGCCAAAAGGAGAAGCTGCCAGGCACTGGAACTATCGCCCACATCCAGAATGTTGTTTTTATAAAAGATACTGGCTGTGAGAAATTGCCATGGTTTAATCCAGAGAGAAGAGAACGTTTCCCAAAAGGCAATGGGACTGGAGGTTTTAAGGTGCCCGTGGCTGCGTGGGCCTGTGTGTGTACGTTTCACCAGAAGTGGCAGAGGGGCTTGACCCAAGACTGGCTTTCTCGGCGTGGGGTCTGCGCCGTTGCAAACATTTCAGGTTTCTAGGTCTTACCCAGACATATGAAATAAGGCTCTTTGGGACTAGGTTCCAAGACTTCAACACTTTGGCAGTTTTTACTGGTGTCACAGTAAAATATGATCAGTGTTGCCCTGGCAGGAAGAGCACGACAAGGGCATGGGCTCAGGGGGTGTTTGCACTTGGAAACCCAAGACATGAAGCAGATGATGGAGCAACAGGGGTACTAGCTTCTGTTTTACTGTGGGCAGTTTGTTTCCGCATTGTATAGATGTATTTTCTGTATATTATGAAATTTTGACATCTTAAAAAATCCTTTATGGCTGGTGAGAGACTGCGGGGGTAAGATGGGGGGGGCAGTCAATTCTTAGAGATAACAAAGGGCTCAGCTAGAAGCTGCCTTTGAGATGCAAATCGACCCCTCCTGAGCTACACCTCCTCTAACTGGCGCCCAGGGAGTAGTACGCCTCCATTTCAGTTATCCCAGGGCAACTAGAGACCACCTTTGAAGCTCAACGCCTGCTGAAATGATTCAACTCAGCCAATTCTAAATTCTTCACCCTGCCCTGTCTTGCTTTTCCCTCAGAAACCCCAGTAAATGTTGCGGTCTAGGCACGTCCCCCGCACTCCTGTCTTCAGCCTCCTGACTACACTGGTGCTTTTCCGGGGGGCCCTGCGTGGCTCATGTGCAGTGCCTTTTGACTCTAGGACTGGTGAATATAATACACTTTGTTTCTTTCCTTAGCGTCTCCTGTGTCTTTTCTTGTGGCTGAACCTGACTCACCGTCACGTAAAAATATACAAAACAATTTTCAAGGGAGCAAATCTTTCCTTCTGTTTTTATGAACTTGATTTATATTGGGAGGTGATCAAACGTAGTTAGTGGAGCCTACATGCTGAGGGACGACTTCAGGCTCAGCAAGGCTAGTTTCTGATGTCACGGGAGTCAGAATCTACCTAGACCTTTTCCTTCTGTGACTTCCCTGGGCAGGTCCAATACATTTCCACAACTAAGTACGCAGGCTTAGGCCACCTCACTTTGGGACCTGATTCTATGCTGCCAGAAGACAAGGAGTATCTCTGGAACACTTGGCCTGAACATGGGGATCATGCCATGCCAGGGACCGTGACAAAGTCGCTGCACTGCTCACGTGGCTAATCTTTGTCTTTCATCAGCCTCAGATTCTTTCTTGTCCCTTAAACATAGGTCCGCCCATTGCCCTGGGTTACAGCACTTCTCCTAGATACCTGAATGTCATCGTACATTCATAGAACCACCAGGTAACACAGTAAGCATGCCACTCAGCTGCTTACAAGCTGTGTGCCCACGGCAAGTTATCCAGCCCCTCCAAGCTCTCATCTCAAGAGAAAGAGGAAATATCATGGTGAAAATGGAAGATCCAATGCAGATGAAGTGTTTATTGTCAAGGGAGGCACATATAGGTGTTCAATAAATTTTTGGTGTTGTCATTGTTATCCATTGGTCTGGAGTAGCCCGGTTGCAAGTGGTGAGGCTGAGCTGAACCATTTACTATCTGATTCTGGAACCCATTCGCTTCTTGCCCACTCTAACAGGGCGAAGAAATGGGGCAGCCCCTCCACTTCCAACTAAACAGTGATGGTGGTGGCTGCCCATTTGAGAGACATGGACAACACACATGGAGGCCTCTTTGGTGCGGTGATCAATTCCTAACTGCACCAGGTGGGAGGGAGCATTGTGTGTATTTGCTGTGGATTAACAGAAATCTTAAATGCCTGGCTTTATATCACTGCCATCATTTTGGTTTTCCTTATTTACTTTAGCTAACATTCAATATTTTGTCAACTAAAGTGCTAGCGGTCATCATTTAACTCATGTCATCCATCTTCTTTATAGCAGAAAAAATTAAGGCAGTGTTATTAAAATGACATTAACTAAAATGTTCTTCAAGTTGATGTTCCCTTGGAAATAAATGGCTAAAGTCTTTCAAAGAAACATGTAGTGAAAGAAAAAAAAAAACACATTGATGAGTTTATTATACTCCAATCATAGGGGAACTATTAAATCAATTTCTAAATTGAGCCATGATTCTGCAGTGCTTTAAAAATTCTTCTGGGGGAAAATCTAAAGAAATGTCTCTCAATAAACAATAAGAAGGTAGAAGAGGATAAAGGGGGTCAAATATATGCTGACTGAAAGAGATTTGACTTTGGGTGGTAAACACACAATTTGATATATATATATATGTATATATATATATATATATATATACAATTCGATATATATATATATATACGATGTATTATAGAATTGTATACTTACAACCTATATATTATAATTTTACTAACCAATGTCACCCTAATAAATTTAATTTAAAAAAAACGTTAAAAATCCACATTAAACAGTCTGTTAATGTTCCACTGCAGCAATTTGTTTCAAAGCAATTTAATCTATTTAAGGTATCTCATGACACAGAAATGTCTTTTCTTTTAATAAATAATAAAAGCTAACATCTAACAACTGATGACTAGTTTCAAAAATTATCAGAAGGCAAAAATAATAATAATAATTCTTTACCTGCAGAAACCATTTGGAAGAAAAAGATAATGTACTTAATGCTGCTGCTAGCTTTTCAAATAGATCAAAATTTGTAGTTTATTGCCTCCACCTAAGAAGTGTGTACTATGGATGTAGAAAAATTTGGATGACTATCCCCAAATATTAAGGACTTTGTTCTTTATTGCTGGCTGGGAAGGGACGGGCATAGCTGGCTACGGCCCCACCTTTGACTCTACCTTGGAACATGGCATCCCCTCAGCCTCTAGAAAATAAGAGTCTGCCATTTGGGACAGAAATTTTGTCAAAGCCTGTCAATGCAGGATGGCTCCATAGATAACATGTCATATAGATCCAGGACAATGAACACTTCTTTTTGAGCAGAGTCCACAAAACAAGATTCCATATTTACCTCTTTCTCAGGGCTCCTGGTCCACACTCAGTCTTAAGCTGCCCTTATGAGTCTAGTTCCTCAGGGATGAGGCTTTCTTAAGGTCTCTGCCCCCTCCCCACTCCCATCAAACCCTACCTTTGCTGTGTGGCAGGTCTCAGGCAGGAGAGTCACCTGAACTCCCTTCAGCTTTATACCAGCTGTGCCCAAGAGGGTATCTTGGTCTTCCTCTGTCTGGATGACCTCAGTTCCTAGCCTCTCCACAAAGTCTTGAATCTTTTCCTGGGTTTTCCTAGACATATGTCAATGATAATTTAAATTTCAGAAACGACTTTAGGTTCTAGTTAAAATACATGTCTAGTTTCTTGTGCAGTGTTTTCTCAAACAGTGATGATGCACATTCTTGCCATGTGGATACACTATCCTTTAAACATACATACAAAATAAACTCTACCTTTCAGCCTATAATAACTAGGACAAGTAATCGTATTTCACTATACTTGTAACTTCATGAACAATTTCCAGCCAATTCAACTCAACTCAACAAGCATCTGTTGCTCCCCTCTTAAGTGCTGATCACTGTCCAAGTTCTAGTCTGATCATCAGGGATGCGTAAAGAGGTGATTCATGACTTTTTGGAAGAGAAAATGGTTAAGCTGGATCTTAAAGGATGTGAAGAAGTGGCTTCCAAGAAGAAGGAGCAGCATTATCAAAGATACGGAAACTTGAGTTTACATGATGTGCACAGGAAATTGATACACTCCCCTTAGTATTAGATTCAAAAGCTAATGTCTTCCAGAAACAATCTCACAGACACACCCTGGAATAATAACTAACCAGGCATCTGGGCAGCCTGTGATCCAGTCAACCTGACACATAAAATTAATCATCACAGCAGTTAACCTTATAATATGGAGTAATGGTCTATTGAGTACCCATAATAGGAGAAAATACATGATAGGGGTCAAATGCTGTAATAGAAGCTGCAATAAATATGCTAACCCAGCAACTAATATATGATGTTGTTCCTCCCTTAACCAGAGTGCATAGGTTCAGGAAACAATACCTAGAAACAGGAATGGCATCTTTCACTCCTATACTGTAGTAGCTTGCTAGGGCTGCCATCCCCGAGTACCACAGAGTGGGTGGCTTAAACAACTAAAATTTATGGTCTCACAGCTCTGGATCTTAGATTCCAAGATCAAGACATTCTCAGGGTTGGTTCCTTCTGAGGACTCTGAGGGAGAATCACTATCTTCTGGGGGTTTGCCAGCAGTCTTTGATGTTCTTTGGCTTGTAGAAACATCAGCCTGATCCCTGCCTTCATCTTCTTCCTGTGTGTGTATCTTTGTATCCAAATTTCACCTTTTTATAAAGACACTAGGCATAGTGGATTGGGACCATTAGGTGTAAAGATACACAGAATATCTCCTAATCAACTACTTATAAGAAGTAAGTAACTAAGTGACTCTGTAAGTGATATTTAGAACATTTTTTGGAAAATGAAGGCATATAACAATGTTGGTTGGTAGTTCCTAATGTCCCTGGACAAAGTGGTACAGAAAATGTGAGTACAGGTATTTGAATTCCCAGGTCGAGTGCTGCATAAATGGCCTGAGAGCTTGTAGGGTACTTTGAAGGAAATAAAGCCTTATCTCCTGAAGCCCTAGGTTTCAAATTGCTGAATATCAAACACAGGACCTCATCCTACAATTAAATGAATTACAATGTAAGTTGAACTCTAAGCCTCAAAAGATGTCTTCTGCTAAAGTGAGGGCATTGATTAGGAAAGAATGGGATCCTGTAAGTTGGGATGGGATGTGTGGGGAGACCTTGATGAAGTTGGGGATATTGAGCCTCTAAGTTCTGATGATTCTTATTTGCCAGTGAGGAATTCCTCCCCACTTCCGGTAGAACTGGCTCGCCAATCCCAGCAAAAGGGTCCTCGCCATCAATAAGAGAGGGTCATCCCACTCAGAGAGATATCCCCCTTTCCACCTGTGCAAGGACATTAACCCTGCACTGCCCAAGGAAACCACAATGATCTCCCGTGAGTCAGTTGCCACATAAGTCTCCTGAGGATCCACCCCACCACCCTGCTTGCTTCTAGGCCTATAATTACAACTCAAGTCCCAGCAAGCCACTAAAGGTGAGGTACCAAGTGTAATCCATGAGGAGGTGCACTACACTCCAAAAGAAGAGTTTCCTAATTTATAGAAGCGGAAATTAGGAGAACATATGTGGGAATGGATATTAAGGTTGTGGGACAAAGATGGAAGGGACATAAAATTAGATGTGGCAGGGCTTACTGATAGAGGCTCACTAAGCAGAGATTCTACATCTGCTGTTGCAGCCCAGGGAGTTAGAAAGGGCTCTAACAGTTTGGCTGTTTGGTTGGCTGAAACATGAATCAAATGATGGCCTACTACGAGCTAACTGGAAATGCCTGATCTCCCTTGGTTTCATGTAGAGGAAGGGTTTCAGAGGCTTAGGGAGATTGGAATGTCATTTACAAAGTACCATGTATTGGATGGCTTAAATAACAAAGGGCTGGTCATTTACAACCTACTCATATGGGAGGGCCCAGAAGACACACCTTTCACCGAGACTTTGAGAGATAAATTTGTAAGGGGAGTCCCAGCATCCTTGAAGTGTTCTGTGATTGCTCTTCTCTAGAGACCAGACCTTAGGGAGGGAACCGCAGGCACTCAATTGGAAAACCTAAATGTGATGGTAATCATAAGACTCCAGGGTAGAAGGACCAAGTGGCAACACTCAACAGCCAAAGGCCAGGTGGGTGTGGTTACATTAATGGAGGCAGAGTCCAAGCAGCAATCAGAATAGTCTGACTCACATGGGCTTATGGTGTTGGCTGGTGAATCCTGGTGTTCCCACAACTGAAATAGATAGGAAGCCTACTAACTTCACACTGGATCTGTATAAGCAGAAGAGTTCTAGCTCAAGTGAATAAAAGTCTAACTCAAATCGTAACTACAAAGAGTTATGAGCCTTTAATCAGCTTCCAGAAGTGAGCTAGTTTATAGACCCAGAACCCCTTCCATGAAGGGGAGGCCAGAAACCCTCAAGAAAGGACCCCAGTACACTACTGAAAATATATAGTGTTCGTATTTCTCCTAGTCTTCCCAAGGGACCTACAGCCTTTTACCAGGGTACATGTGCATTGGGAAAAAGGAAATAATCAAATCTTTCAGGGACTCCTGGACACTGGCTCTTAACTGACATTGATTCCAGGACACCCAAAAGGTCACTGACCCTCCAATCAGAGCAGCAGCTTATGGAGGTCAGGTGATCAATGGAGCTTTAGCTCAGGTCCATCTCCTTGTGGGTCCGGTGGGTCCCCAAACCCATCCGTGGTTATTTCCCCAGTTCCAGAGTACGGAATTGAAAGAGACATACTCAGCAGCATGCAGAATTCCCACACTGTTTCCCTGACTCACAAAGTGGGGGTATAATGGTGAGAAAGACCAAGTTCAAACTTTTGGAACAGTCTCTACCTAGAAACATAGTAAATCAAAAGCAACAGCACATCCTTGGAGGGATTGCAGAGATGAGTGTCACCATCAAGAACTCAAATTTTATTTTTTAAAAATGTGTTGTCTGTCTTTAAATAATATTTTTGTCAAATGCAATCGGTAGGAATTGCTGAGAAGTTTTAATGAATAAAAGACACATACAACATAAACATATAAGGCCGTATTTAAAAATTAACTGATACAATGGACTCAATATTACTCTGTTATGTTACTATAAACATTTCCAAATCTGTCACACACTGTAATTATCTCAACACATCGTGGTAGTAAGTTTGCAGACAGCCACTCTGCACCACACTTTCATAACACTGTTCCAGGTCACTGCCTGCAATCTGAGTAGGCAAATACCTCCAGGAAAAACCAGTGGGAATTCGGGGCTGACCTGGGCGCATTTCCCTCACTCTGGGTCTTGAGCCCCAAACTTTTCAAACAGCAAGTTTTGTTTTTAATCTAGGTTTTAGTTTTTCAATCTAGGTTTCAGTTTTTCTCAATAGGAGTGTAAGTTGAATAGCACACATGCCATCATGCTTCGAAGGAAAACCCTATTCAGATTGTTTTTAATATTTTTTTTCCTGTTTCTCTTTACTCACCGCACTTTCTTCAAGACAATGATCAAGCTTGCTCTGTTTAAGGGTCAGTAAACTACAACCTACTACCTGCAGCTTGATTTTGTAAATAAAGTTTTATTGGAGCTCAGCACACCCTTTCCTTTACTTGTTGTTTATGGCTGATTTCACTCTGCAATGGCAGAGTGGTGTACTTAAGATGGAGACTCAAAAACGCGCATAGCCTAAACTAGGTACTGTTTTTTTACAGGAAAAGTTTGCAAACCTCTCTGCTCTATGTATTCACATATTTCTGGAACTCCTGGAATTTTCAGGCATTCATGCAGTCATACACTTCTTACACAAACATTTATTAAAGACTGCCTAGGTACCAGGAATCGAACAATGTTTTTGAGATACACAGATAAAAAGATACTATCTTTTTATATGTAGCATGTAGTGTACCATGCACAATAATTTCTATTGGCTGAGTTTTAAAAGATAATTCTGAGTGTAGCATTTATTATTTTGGGTTGGAAGCATTATTAATCTATTATCTGAAGTCTTGGTGTCCATATAATGATTTTATTTCTGATACTCTCAGGAAGAGATAAGATCTAGAACATGTTTGCCCATTTGGTCATTGCAAGTCATGTCCATGACTTCCTTTTATCACAGCGATCTTTGACTTAAAAATGCATTCACATTGTTTCATTGAAACACATACAAATATTTCAAAGGCTGCACTTTTTTGTTGTTGTTAAACATTATAAAAAATACAGAAACTTTTTAAATGTCTATCTTGTTGGTGAAAAGAGAATTCATCATTTCCCTCCAGTATTGTCCAGATTTGAGTTTCTTGTCTTATTAATAAACAATCAAATAATAATTAGTTGTGATGAGACAGAACATTTCCTTGCTAAAATAGCTTCTCATTTGCATGGTACATTTCTTCATTTCATAAACCGTTTTAAATTGAGAATATATTATTATCCACGTGATCTATTTTTGATTTTTTTGGAATTTATTTTTTCCACACTCTTTAAGATAAGATGACGATCTGAGCTTTTAAGCCTGTCTGAAGTCATATCACCAAGTAAACACTCCCTGATGTACTGTGATACTGACCTGACATCACATAAGCCAAAAGCAGACACCTGTATCTCTTGTTTTCTCTGAAAGCATTTTATTTGCTGCCTATGTCAACGAAGATGTCACCTCATAAATACACATAATGGAAGATTCATGGATCACTATAGCAGGAAAAAAGTGTTTTTGTAGCAACAGAAATGCAATTAGCCAAAGCTTCGGTAATATTCTGGAAGAAAAAACCTGCGGCAACATTTCTGAGGCAATGCTCAATGTATTCAAAATTCTCCAACTTTTCTATCTCACATTTAAAATACAAGAATCCTTAGGAATTTGGTCTAAGAGTTTTGTTCTTGATGCCATCTTGACATCTACGTGTTCGTTCTGCTTGCTTGTCAAGGTAACATTTTGCCTCTTAGCTAATGTTTAATTAATATTCATACTTACTTTATGCTTATTATTTTTTACAAATTTTATGACAGTAGCATAGGAATGACCCAGGAGCTTGTTAGAAATGCAGGTTCTCAGGCTGTACCCCAGACCCACTGAATTGGACTCTGTTCTTTAACAAGATCCCCAGGTGATTCATACACATTTCACTTTGCAAAATGCTGGTTAAGATTTTGAAGCTGATGGGGCATGGAATTATTTCCAACAATGGTAAAGAGAATTCCTAAACTTCGATCTCTTTGTGGAGCAGGATCAATGGCTTCAGTGGTGGGGATAAAGAGTGGAGGGGCAGAGTGTGGGTAATTCGGGATTGGAGGGAAGAACTGAGTGAGCATGGCTCCTGTTAGCCAGGAGGCTCTCCGCTTCGTGCTGCAAGGGTCTGCTAGTTGAAGAAAATATCTTCCACTGAGAGGATGCTGGAGATGAGTGCTTCTTTCTATACTGTTCTTTATAGCTCCTTGCATTTTTTTGGTGCACAGGCAATTCTAGAAAGCTTTCCCAAGCTTCAGAGCTCTTTAAATCTAGTATGGTTATTTATATACAGGTTTTAACTTCCCCACTAGGCAGGCATATTGCCTGACAGCAAGACCTGTGGTTTTTAAGTCTCCACATGGGGAAAGATAATACTGCACACACAGTGGGCCCTGACTAATATATGTTGAAAAGCAGAAAAGAGAAATTTAGGAAGGCTAGAAGACTGAAAGGTAGGAGGGGAGAGAGGGAGGAAGGAAAGGTCTCCCATGTAAGATTAATTGGTAAGCTTAATCCAAAATCTTTTATAGATTGTCAACATAACTGATAAAATGGCCATACAGTAGACTTAAAGCTACCGTTTATTGAGCATTGGCACTGTATGTTAGCACTGGCATACATTATGCCTTTTGTTTTCTCTACACTAATCCTCTGAGGTAGGTACCAGCATAAAAAAAGTCATCTCAGAAAACTGGTAAAGGCAGGTTTCAGGGCACCACATCCAGACAATGGAATGTACTCCGCAGATGTTAGATGGGAACCAGGAATCACCATTTTAGCAAACATCCAAGGTCATTCTGAAGCACGGTACTTTGATGACGTGCCTGGACTTTCGGCTTGTATTTGTACATTCTAAGAAATCATTAATCCTACACTTCTGGCAGCCACATCACAGTTCTCTCATATTAATTTTGCTGTCAATCAGAATGCTTAAATTGTTTTTATACTAATTACTTTTAAGACAGATATTATCTCCCTGCAGTTTCATATGTGTACAATTCAAACTGAGAACGGCAGTGAATAATCTTTATCCATTACTGTTCAATTCCATGGGGTGAATGCTGACTTCTAGTCCAGCCTGTAGAGAACCATTTGTATATTTATTCTGTTATGCCATGAATTACCATCTCATCTGAAGCTTGGATCATCCACAGATTTGATAAGTATGCCTCCTATCTGTAAGTCAATAATAAACCTTCTAAAAGGAGAAAGGACAGACACACTGATCTCATTAGACGCTTCCTTAAAGGTGGCTCCACATCCATTAGCTGAGAATCTCCAGCTATGATTATTCCCCCAACTACAAATTCACCTACCTCAACTTCTCTCCAGCCTTTATTTCTCCAGTGGGTTAGTTAGGAAAAATGGCACATTTTATTAAACGCCTTCCTGATCAAGTTATAATATTTCCGTTTCTTTGTCCTTTTTGATAATACAGAAAGTTACAGAAAGGAGGTTTGTCTGGGATTTCATTCAATATACATTTTTTAACATCTGTCTATGTCTGGACTCTGTCTTGTATATCAAGGACAAAACTGCAATCTTGAGGGGTACTTGATTTCTCTCCTAAGTGGTCACACACAAACTACCCATTCAGTAATCCTCTCTAGAAACGAATAAGACAGTGCATGTGAAGAGGAAACACTGTGCTTCCTCCTGATAGTGGTTTTCAACTGGTTTTCCATGGAGTTTTAGGGACTCTCAGGGGTGTAAAGAGGGTCACTTTAATAGAAGTAGTCACAAGAGGCACTTTTTGTGGAAACCAGGCAGAAATAAAAACAGTTTCTGCATTTCTTATAATGTTTAACAACAACAACAAAATGTGCAGCCTTTGAAATATTTGGATTAATCAGTCACAGTGAAAGCATCAACAATGTACTCCTAACAGTAACCAAATAGTAATTTCATGATAATTGTAAAGAGTAGCTCAAAATGGTGAAAGTATACCTTGAATGGCACAAATTAAATTTCTCAATATTGTCATTGGTAAGAGAAGATCATTGGACTGGATGATTTATGAAATCCACACTAGCTACAAAATCTGATAAATCGGAAGCATCTAAATGTCATCTCTCCTAGGATACTATTTCTTATTAATGTGGTTTCATGACTACTATGTGTGGTGAGCAGAGGTATCATTTTAGGTAGTCTCCATGGGCCATGCCCACCATATGAAAATACCAACACATATGAAAAAGTAACTTTGTGTCTCCATAGGATGGGTAAACATCATATCTTAAAATGGAAATAATTTAGCTATGATGTGAAAATTTAGGGGAGAAACATGTTTTCTTCTCTTTGGAATGTTGGTCTATCACTAACAGTTACATGAGTAAATAATGAGGACTTTATAGAAAATGAAGGTGCAATTTGGACTAAAAAGATGAGGAACTCAGATATTTGTTCTACAATGACTATTTGATATTAGTTTTTCCATAAATGTTGGTTAATTATAAGTAAGAAAAGGGAGATTATTGGAACATTGGGTTGCAGTACAGCTAAGATTAAAATTAACAACTGGAGTGTTGGTGAGGTAGCTGTGTTCCTTGGCATGGATTTTGTTATTCATTTAGGAACATTATTTTAAAGGTTCTTAATTGGCTATTAATGGTGTATGGGCTAATTGCAATGAAGACATTACTTCAAATCATGATGAGTGTATGTTCCCAACTAAAGGTGCCATGTGGTCTGACGACTATATCCGGATATAAGAGGATATCTGCTTCTTAATTGGGATCAAACCAAGACTTTAAGACAAAATTATATAATCAAATAATCATAGAATACTACAGTTGGAAGTGAATTGATCACAACTCTGTTTTATAAATGAGAAACTGAGGCCAAACGTGGTTAAATAACTTCCCCTTGATCATTTACTTTGGGATGACCTAGGATTGCAAATGTCATTAACTCCTTGTTTATCTTATGTTTACTACACACAAAATAATAGATCACTATAATCATTTGCCTCAATTCTGAATTCTTACAATGCTATGCTTTCAAACATTTGGGAATCAATTCCTCACTCTTAATGCTGCATAAAACAATCCCTTGCTTTTCCCACAACATTATCTATCAAAGGAAAAATTGCAGCAGATAAAATTAAAAAGTCAAGAAAGAGTTTGTTCAAGGCTATTGCAATAGGAGAGAGTCCAGAACTCAGTCTGAGCTCAAATCCCCTGAAACAAAGGATGGAGTGTTTTTAAAAGCTGGGGTTAGGGGGATTGTAGGCAACCTGTGTTTGCTAATTGGCTTTGCCCAAATGAAAAGTAAATTCTCTCCTCTCTTTATGACAGGAGGTAGTTTTATGCATCTTAGAGCAAGTTGCCTATGGCAGTTAGGTTTCCACCCCTTTCATTGTGACTGGTAGTGAAAGGCATTATCTTCCTTGATGATTACATTTCAAAGGGGAGACTCCTAGCTTCCTGAAAAAGATAATCTTGGGTTATAAAACAAGCACTAGTCTTCTGAAAATATTTTCATTACAGAAGAGCAGAGGAAAGAGTTTATAATTTTAAGTTTTGTAAGGACAATATTCTAAGAAAAGAGAGAGAGAGGGGACCTCTGTGGTTAGGCCCACTGGGTTCTGTCAGGCCTGTGATGAGATTAGAGTCAGGGGTACAAAGGCAGGAAAAAGCTGTCTACTGTTCAGTCAAGCTGAGGAAAACTTCAAGGTCATCTTGATCATGCCCAAGGATAGCTCTTCAAAGTTGACACAATTTTTTTTATAATGCTAACTGTATCAGAATCATTCAAAATTAGCCAATAGGGTTTAGACAACTGGAAGATTCTATGATGAGCCGAACATTCTCTATATATCTTGTGGGGGAAAGAAAGGGTGAGTGTGCTAATTCTTCTCTCATCATTTCTAATCTCTAAATTAACACTCTATTTTTCTGTTTGTTTCCTTTCCTTTATTTACCACCTAGAAGAGTAGTCACCCATGGAAGGAGCTCAATCAATAATTAATAGAATTCAATTAAATAGAATTAGTAGAATAAGGATGGCATAATTCAAGGATCCAGTATGTCCAGCAAATTACTAAAAGGAATTTCAGGATGAGGGAACAGAAAAATTAGAGACAGGGGAATGATCAGAGGAATAACATGAACAATGATTTACGTAAGTCACAGGAGTGTTCTAACAATGTAAACAGTGACTAACGATTTAAACAAACTCTTACCTCACAACATTGAGATCAGAGGGACACCAAACTCATCATGTGTGTGTCTGATGATGAGATGAGGACTACAAAGGGAAGATCAAGGAATGTTACCTAGAACTATGTTACCTAGATGTTATATAAGCCTATGTTATAGAACACAGATGAACGTTTCCAGCTGAAAGTTAATAATGATTGTCCTTGGATAGCATGAAGTGGTCCTTTGGGCTGCAAGGGGTAGAATGAGTGTTGCTACTTTTAGTCATAAATCTTGCAGTGCTCTGTGGGTTTTAAAATGTGTGTCTGAATTGATTTGATAAAGAATTAACAACAATAATTATATACTTGATATTGTATTTGACAGTAATAAGAAGTAAATATACTTTTATATATATATACACATATATATGTATATATGTATATACATATATATGTGTGTGTATATATATATGTATATATATATATATATATATATATATATATATATATATATATATATATTTTAACCAAGAAAACTGGAATACAGAATGTACTCCTACGGCTACTCCCATAATCATTTCTAGCTGATGCTCTAAAATAATTAAAGTGTATCTATACTTTGTTCTGCAAAATTGTTTAAAATATTTTGTGTCTTTGTGGCATATTAGAAAAATTGGTTTCAAACATCTAAGTTTAGGGCAAGTCAACTTTTATTCCAGGTAAACTGATTAAAGGCACACATGATCCACATGAAAGAAAAGTATATCTTCACAAAACAATAAAAATATTTACACTATTTTGGGTAAAACACGACACTATTTTCATCCAAGAATAATTATTGTCTTTCTAAGGGAAAGCATTTATTTTGGAAGCAAGTATCTCGACACTAAAATGGATTTGAAATTAAAAGTTCACAGAAACAAAGACTTCAACATCAAACTTTTTAATGGGACAAAAGTCTTCATTCTCAACTACTGTCATCAGGGAGTCCTGTCACATGGGTCACTAGTATCAAGCCCTCTAGTCAATTAGGAAGAAAAGTAAACAATCACTATTTCCATTATGAGCTCACTATCTAATATACATGTCAGAAAAAACAAAGTGAAAACTATCAGTTAACATAATATTTTGTAAAATAAACATACCTACATTTTGGGCAACACTACAGGGCTTTGCAGGTCGTAGGCTATGCAAATTGCAAACCAGCTGCAGTGATAATGAGCATGAGAATCAAGTCTGCTGCTTCTGTAAAGCTTCATGCTGGTAATGATTTTTATTAAATCAGATTTTTTTAGAGGCATCATATGGCTTATCTTGGTTTGCTATGAATTTTCAGCAATTGCAAAAAAACAATATGAGGAAGAAAGCTTGTATGTATATTAACCTTCATCTAACAATATTTTATGAATCCTAGTTTGAAGAAAGGCATAATTTAAACATTAAATAAATAATAATAGCTGGTATACATTGATTGCCTATCATGTGCTATACATGACAAGAGGTATTTTATATTCATGTTCTCATTAAATCCTCTTAAGCACTTTGTGAGATAGGCACTGGCCATGTTATACCTCAGCTGTGGAGAAAAGGTTCTATTTCTGGGGACGCTGGGGGCTAAAAGAAAAGCTGTCCAGAGAAATCAGGTAGTTCCCAGGTGATGTTTTCATTTTAGACTCTGATGAGTTGCAATAATGAGTAGGCTGATGCTTTCTTTTGGCAAACAGAAATTTGGGTTCCTCTAAATTCTATGGCAGTCAACATGGATGGGCTTCCCACTATGCAAACCGCACATGTCCTCAGAATTATGGATAGCGTACATTTCACTGACATTAATGAATAAAAAACATAATATAAAGTGGCTCATTCTGATTGGTCTAGGTGTATTAATATTAAAATACAAAATGCAGAATCTCTAATTTACAGTGTGGAAGAAAGACAGAGATTAAATGAGAATTTTAAAAGTGTTCCTTTGATATCAGATTAAGAGTTTGGCTGGCTGATTCATTCAATTTGGGGGCGGGGGGAGGAAAAGAAAGGGAGACTAAGGCCAAATTGACTATTTGTTGGAGCCAGAAGTTCTTGAAAAAGAGGGTCTAAAGTGAAATATTTAACACAAATTAAGTCAGTATTAACTTAAATGTTGATCTTTTCAAAAGCTAACTTTTACAATTAACTGTGAATGTGGTCTCAAGTTTGTATCCAATTTCTTAGTGTGTGGATTTAGTTGTTTTCTCTTAAGCTTGTCATATTCAGGCAAATATTGGAGGAACCACTTATGAGTCCTCAGTTGAAATGTAATTCACCCATTCCCTCACCATTTCAGCCATTTTGAAGGAAACAGTGGCCAACACTTCTGTACCTCAAAAAATGGCTGCTGTCCTAGCCCAAACCATGAGATGACCATGATTTTGCTACTTGACAGTATTCCCAGGTACTTTACACCAAAGATCACAATGGCCTCTTAATGACAAGAGGCGTCATGACTAGAGACCTTCGGAGAAACAAGAAATCTCCAAAGCTGTCATTGTAGCAGAGTGAAAATCAGACAGTGGCACCTCATTAAGTCAGTGGAACATCAACATTCTCTTTCAATTCTCTGGTAATTGGTGGTAGAGAGGCAGAAGATTGAGGAGAGAAATATGTCACCCACTATTTCGAACGCAAGTCATTAGACTGAACCCAGCCTGTCTGGATGACTGTGAAGCTGCTGACAGCGTGGATCATTGCCAACCCCTGGGAGGGAGAGGTGCTGAGGCCTGAGTGTTCCTGACTATGTGTTACCAGCCCGAGCATCTGCGGTCCTCGGCTGACAGCTGGTCAACCCCGACTTTGACAGCCATTTTTGCACCAAGTGTATGAAAGCAGAATGAACCAAGCTGTTTATTTTCACATTGTAGCTTTTGCCTTGTATGTTAGGTGTATTTGCACAACTGACACCATTTATGCACTCTGTAATAATCTTGCTGCCAACTCTTGGGAGTGATAGCAGAAATGAAATAAAAATTGTTTTATAAGAAAAAGAAGCTGTCCAAGGTATTTTAAACTTTAACTTATATGTTACGGAATAAAATTTAACAAATTAGTACATTATTTGATCAAAAGGGTAGTTTACTTGAAGACAAAAACGGGTAAAAACTGCAAGTACTTTTTTAAAAACTGTTTAAAAGTCACTACATCCTCAAAAATATAGATGGGATATTTTTCTTTTCTCTGAGCAAGTGGACTGATACTGTTTATATACATGACCAACACAAAGTTTTGGACTTTATGATATCTCAATAATCAAAAATAATTCATCTCACACTTTATAAATATGATTGACTTGGATGAACCTCTTAGCTGAATGCTGCTGAATGTCTTACTTTAAATTCATC
Organism: Rhinolophus ferrumequinum; assembly: GCF_004115265.2. Lineage (NCBI taxonomy): Eukaryota > Metazoa > Chordata > Mammalia > Chiroptera > Rhinolophidae > Rhinolophus > Rhinolophus ferrumequinum. Next base: position 9,118,696 of record NC_046291.1, read on the forward strand.
TGTAGCTTCTGAAAATTGGAGATACACGTGTGGAGATACAATTTTTTGAAGTGGATAGACAGATTTGATTATTCTGGGCTATTTTCAAGGACAACATACCCATGACAGCCCATTACATCTGAAAAGAGAAATGTGTGGACCCTTGCCTCACAATAAGTTCTTATGGAGTTTTGGTATTTTATGTTACTTTCCCAGTGACACAAATCTGTTTATAGCACGAATTTGGATTATTCCTATGACACCACTACTGCTACATATATTGATAACTAAGATTCAGAAGACATGTACCAGTGTCAGGGAAATACTTAATGGTTTAAAATAAGAGCAGTAATTCACAAATCTTCTGGCCAGTTTGATAAATGTTTGTTGAGAAGGAAATATGTTCTCTGTACTCTTGAAAAGAGTCATGCTGATCACAAAAAGAACTGCTTCTGAAAGAATTGGATAAGGAAAATATGCCCCAGCCAGGTAGCTCACCATGTAGAAAGCCGACTTCATTCTCAGCTACCATATCCTCCATCCTAACTGTCCCCTCTTCCATGGCCTTTATTGGCCAGTGGATGTCATTGTTTTCAGATCTCCCCTGTGCTCGATCATGTTGTAATAATAGCTGGATCTGAAAGAGTCCCTTGTTTATCACAGCTACTTCAAGGTCAACAGAACGCAGACTGTTTGGCAGAAAGCGGCTTTTAAAATCTGAGCTTAAAAAAGTAGACTTTTACAGGGAATTATTGTACTAATTCAGGAGTCATTCAGAAAATATATGTGACTTTGATGTAAAAGAATTTTGTTCACTTTTCACATTTAAACATTTCTATCACACATGCTTCAACTGGGCTTTCGGATGAAAGGTCTGAAAGTAACAATAAAAACGCTTTTCTGTACCACTGCTCGGGCCATATCCACGGGTAATTTTTGCCAAAAGGGTGGGGACTGAATAGAAGATAGAATATTAATAGGGCCAATGTGGAAGTAGCTATGTGATCAAATCCCAATTTCAGAGTAGAGTCCTAAGGACATACTGTTTTGGTCAGGCCCCAAGTACAATAATCATAATTTCTATTAATAGCTATTTCACAAAGATCTCCAGAGAAGACCTATAGAGAAAAAGCTGATTAACCATCCACATTTGCTCTGCAGTGTGGTCCAACCTCACTCAGCTAAAGAGATCTCACCAAGACTTAGAGTAAGGAATGAGAGTGATAAAGATTTTATATTCAGAGCTAGAGATATAGTGATTCAGCTGCTGTTAATGGATACCAAATAATGTGTAAAAATCACAGGCTGTCACCTTGCATTTACTATATATTCTGCAGAAGTTATTTCCAAAAGTTTCATAAAAATCTCTATATCCCTGCTCCCTTCCCAACCCTTGATCTTCAAGGAACCGAGGCAGTTTTAAAATTATACAGTCAGTGTGAAATATGGAGTTCAGGAAAAAGGATTGGTTTTTAAACTCCTGTTTTACGCTTCTCAACGACCTCTCTGCACTTGGTTTAATTGTATTTGGTAACCACATTCTTCATCCTAATATATATAAATTACATTTCAGGCAGAAAGGTAGGTAAATGCGACATGGGTTGAAAACACAACATTCACTTTTTCTGCTGAATAACTAAGTCTAGTCCAGCACATTATAAATCCCACTGAGATTTGTGTACTCTCCTAAACATGCATAAGGTTTCGGTTTATACACTCAATTGTTTATACACTCGAGCTTGACAAAAGGTGTGTGTGTGTGTGTGTGTGTGTGTGTGTGTGTGTGTGTGTGTGTACTTTATCTTGTCTCAGAGTAAAACAATAGGATTTCATCTGGTTACTGCTATGCCATTGACTTTGCAGGGGTGTGGTACAGTAGCTACAGGAAAGCATCCTACACAAGGAGAAACACTGCTCCTAGGACTAGACAGAATTTCCATCCAATTACACTGGGGAGGTCTTCCATTTTGACTAGAAATATTTAGATGAAAACGGACAGCAGTGTTAAGGCATAGTAAGTTAGGAGACTAACGTAGTCTGTGAGAGGAGCTCAGCTACAGGACACAGAAAAAGAAAGTCTACTTTTCCCCACTTGGTTCTCGGAGGATATTTTAAACACAGGTAGAGTCTTTCAGTCCAACACTGTCAATCCTCTGAAGCTATGTCAACCTTCTTTGCCTTGGTTCTTTCTGGGAAAATATAATGTCTTTCTCTGAGAAGCAGTATGGCACAGTGGTGAACGTTGTGGGCTCTGGGATCTGACTGCCTGGGTTCTCATCCCACCCAGCTCTGCCAGCACAAGTCCTGTGACCCCGGACACAAGTGGGACTAATTTAGTGCTTATCTCATGGGGTGGTTATGAGGATTAAATGACTGATACATGTACAGTGCTGTGAATTTTAAGTTTTCAAAAAATCATAGGTATTATAAGATTTACATAGCTTAATTCACTATTTTTCTATGTCAAAAATGGTAAGTAAAACGGCAGTTACGGGGGGAGTGAAGTGGAGATAGGACAGATATTGTTTAAGGACACAAACTTGCAACAATAAATAAGCCCTAGAGATCTAATGCACAGTATAGTGAATATAGAAACAGTATTGTATTATAATCATCAAACTTGCTGAGAGACTAGAATTTAATGATTCCAACCAGTGGAAAAAAAGGGATAATTATGTAACACGATAGAGGTGCTAATTATGGCTATAATGGCAATCATATCACAATATGTAAATGTATCAAATTAGCAAGTTGTATACCTTTAATTTACACAATGTTACATGCCAAATACACTTCAAAGAAAAAGAAAACTGAAACCTTGCCTAAAACAATATAATTTTAATATGAAAATGTAGTGAATAATGTTAGTCATTGATTTTAAAAAATATCAGCAGACAACCAGTAATCAATGTCACAGAGGGGAAGTTAGGAAGTGCATTTATAGGGCTATGACATCTGGGCTCGTATAGATTAGAACGTGTCTCTCAAGAAGGGAAAGCGGATTGGTCAAAGTTTGAGACATAATAGTTTAGGATCCGAGGACAAAGGAGGTGAGTGCATATTGGAGTGAATCTTAATAATTAAACTGTTGTTGTTAATTGAACTGTTTGTCCAGGTGAGCAGACTATTATTGTCTCAGATAAATAGATTTGCAAGGGTTTTCTGAAGCAAACACTGAAGTCAATTGCAGCCCTATCTTTCCTTAGTAATGGTTTCTTGGACTAAATAGTGAAGACATGTTGACATAGGTGGTCACAGGTTTTAGTCCTCATGGCTTTGTCATGCTGATGCAGGTGACTGCAGTTTTCAAATAGAGAAAAAGTTGCAATCACCCAAGATTTTTAACTTAACTGCCTCTATGCTTAACATTTGATGTGTTTTCATTCAGTCAGTATTTGATAATGATAGAAGAATTAAATAAACGCATTTACATTCTGTTTTTTCCCACTAATATTATTTTGTCAATTTTTTCCATTTTAACAAAATGATGACAGTAAGAATTTTCATGATTATTACTTCACCTTATAACTTTATTTATCCCTTATTATTTATAATTTATTTCACTATTCCCCATACAGATATTTGAGTTGCATCATTATCTTTAAATTTTATAAATTATGCCATGATGAACATCCTTGTACATAAACTTTGTGTTCATTATTTCTATTTTTTTTTGCAACAAATTCTGATTGAGGACAAAAGTTCCAATTCAAAGAGCACAAGCATATTTATAGCATATATTTCTAAATTGCACTCAAAGAATAGCAGTGTTTGAGAGAGTTCATTTAAAAAGGCTTTTTTTGGAACTTAAATAACTAAAGGGCCATACAATCATGGCTCCGATCATTTTAATAACTTTTTTGGAAATTTTCCTTAGAACATATTAATAAATCATTCAAGAAAAGCTGTTTCATTGCTGCATAAATTTTCTTCACTTTTAACCCTATATGGCCATTACCTACCTTTGTCAAAAATCATCTTCATGAAACTTGGCTGCAAGTAAATTTTGCTTGTTTATAAAATTCAACTGTTCTATCAAAGAGTACAGATAATAACTACAGTAGGGTTATTTTTAAAAAGCATATTACAGATTACCAAGACACATTTCTTAAATCTTGAGAATAATTGTTGTGCTTAAAAATAATTAGCAACACAAATGATGGCTTTTTGAAGTAGCCCTACATTTTTATATGTTGTGGATCATTTTTTTTGGAATTCTAACATCTAACTAAATTAAGCAAGAGTTTATTGAGCATTTAGGGACTATGGGTGCAAGAAGGTGAATCATTTGTCTTCCGAGACACTGAGGTCTCCAGCAGTCTACCAATTACGTGGGATGCCCCAGGAACTAAACACTTGTCCATCCTTCCTATTTTTTGCCACTATATTAGGGCTCCTCAGTGTCTCATTTCCTTTTTTTTTTAAAGATCAAGTAACACTTAGAGGTTTCTTGTGGGAATTACATGGCACGATGTATACAGAGGTACCAGAAGGGCCATAAACATAACAGCAATTTAAGAAGTTGGCATTATTTATGAAAATTTCTTATCTCTACTTTTAGAGGTCCTGAAATTTTAACAATATCTTACAAAGTCCAGAGAGATATATTGAGTACTATCTGTGGAGCACACATTTTTTAACAAACTCTTTAAATTCAAAGGTAAGATGAGTGAAGAAATCTGTTTTTCTTTCATTTTATATTTTTGGAATCAAATTAATCTATTTTTAATTGCATGGTAATTATATTGTAAATTGACTAATTTCTTAAAAATGCAGGTGTCTGAGTCTTCTAGCATCTGCGTCTAGTAAAAATCAGGAAAATCAGAGATGGGAGGGACTTTCTGATAGGAGGTAGTCCCCAAGATGTGAGTGAGAAAACGAGAAAGTCTGGGATAACAGAACAGAAATGGCAGATGCTGGTTATTTTCAATGAAACAGATGAGTTTTGGGGTATATATTGCGTCCTTATAAGAAGTAACCATATGGAATATGGGTGATATCTAAATCTAGAGAATTCATGGTTTATAAGCTGGAACTGGGAAAAAAAATTAAATAAAGTGGACCCAAAACACAGGAAAACACAAAGATTCTTAAGCTAGAAACTCCTCTAATTACAGAAAGGAAGCTATATAGTCTTAATACTTGGTAGCTCTGTGACCCTTGCAAGCATTTGATGTGATCGAGAAAGGGGATGGTAACAGGCAGAAAAGTAACATATAAATGGAAGAGCATGTGGAAATATAAACAGAACCTCCTTCTCTAAGAAAAATCTGGTTTGGAGGCTCTAATTCAGATGCTTTAAAAACATACCACTTTATTGAGGTGTGATTGACAGACAAAAAGCTGTATGTATTTAATGTATTCAATTTGATGAGTTTGGAGGTAAGTATACATCCGTGAAACCATCACAAGAATCTATGCCATAAACATATCCATCACCTCCAAAAGTTCTGCCCACCTCCTTTATTTCACTTTTAATATTTATTTTTTGTGTGGTAAGAACATTTAACGTAAGATGTACACTCTTAGCAATTTGTTAATGACTCACTGCAATATTGCTAATTATAAGCTTGACGTTGTTCATTAGAACTCCAGAACTTACTCAGCTGCATCTCTGAAACTTGTACCCTGTGACCAGCATCTCCTCATTTCCCTTTAGCCTCACTTCCCAGTACACACTATTCTACTCTGGTTCTAAGTCTGACTCTTTTAAATTCCTCATCTAAGTGGCATCATGCAGTATCTGTCATTCTGTGTCTGGCTTATTGCCCAGCATAACGTCCCATCTACTTTATTGCAAAATACAGGATTTCCTTCTCAAATGTGTTCTCCATACAAATCCTTAAAATATATATTTTATTGTATTAAATGTATTATGTATAAATATATAACATTAATATATAATATAACATGGTAAATATGTTCTAATATTAAAATATACTATATATCTAAATTATACATATATATATATCTTCATGTATATATCTATATGGCTTATTGTATGCATAAATGGTGACACATTTTACTCTGGAAGGGTCTTTTCCCAAGAAAAACACTTCCCATTTGTGCCAGTGTATCAACTGTTTACCATATGCATGTGCTTAGCATCCCCAATATTTTACCAAAAAAAAAAAAAATTGCAGAGATTCTCTGTACAGGTCTTAGCAGTTTTTTAATCTTCTCCTTGGAATTAAGTTGAAAGAAATACTTGGCACTAATTTATCTCCTGACACCAATCAGAATTAAATTAGCTGCTATTTAATGATACGCATTATCAGTACATCCTTCTTGATGAAGTTAAATAGGTTAAAGAGCGTATTCCCGAACATTTTTCATCGAAGCATTGGGTAACCACATCCCCGGGACCACAACATAACCCTGGATGCAGGACTATAACCTTCCAAACACAGAGTTAGATGGAAAAGGAGCACTTAGAAGGAAGGCCAGGCATAGAAAACTTTCTTGGCAGGCTTTTGATCGGTAGCAAAGGAAAACACACGTAAAAGCACCTTGTAGGGATTGCCCAGAAGGAAGATTTTGAAAAGTTTCCAGGGAGTAGATAATAGCACATAGCATTCATATTATGATATTAACAAAAAATGTGTGCTGTGCTGCTGATGCTCTTGTCATTTACTTATATTGTTTATTGATGTCACTCTTTATTGTTTTGAGAGAATGTAAGTTACTTGTCAGATTTCCTAGATTAATTCCTGTCCTCCCTTCCATTCCCTTTACCCTATCTTTTTATAGAGTTCCCCAACTCTCAGTTCTGCTGCGCTGGTGTGGGGGAAGGAACCCAAGATTAATAGTCACATACAAACCTCTGTACCATTGAAGTAGCCCTTGTATTAGAGAACATTCTTTCCCTGATCTTTTCCTCATTGGCTCAGCTGAAGACAGTCTCTAAGCAACATGGAGACTACTCATTTTTGGCTATGCCACTGTGTCAAAATGATTTTCACAGATGATAGTGGTGAACACAATAAGCAAAGTGCCAATTGGTTACCCCTTTGTGTAATGCAATTAAATTTATTTACTCTTGCTGCCAAATATCAACTTGGAGTTTTGACTTATAAAACTTGAATAAATACAGAATTCAAGGGAATGGACCTTTTACATCAGGGCATTAACTGGATTAAGGCCAGCACTGGCTCAAGTCATGTCAGTAGCCAGTGCTTGACTGACAGCTCCTCATCGTCAATGCACTTTCATCTGCCAGAGGAAAGAGATCCAATGTTTCTTGTTTGATTCATTATTTAGTGGCTCATCTATTCAAGAAAACTATTCAAGAAGGTAAGTCTTACGCAGAGTTAACCTGCTCTTGACATTTTTTTTTCTTAGTATTTTTAAATTATAATCCTCACAGTGGTATATTAGCTAGATACACAATCTCAAATATTTATTATATCAAGGGGGAAAGTGATGATACTAAAAGTTTCTGGGATTTGGGGTAGGGAGACATGTGATCTACAAATAAGTAAGAAACACTGTCATCAGACTTTTTGCCTACAGCGTTGGATGTTAGAAACAATTGGACACTTCCTTTTCAAATTCTTTATCATTTCTAATGAAAAGTTTCTATTCTAGCTAAAATGGGCATCAATTGTCAAGATTTAAAAATCAAAAACACATCCTCTGCTCTGAAAGGGCACATGAAAAAATGTTTTTTTTTCTATTTCACAAGGAAGTTATTGCTAATAATATATTATACCCAGGACAAAGGAAGAAATGAGATCCGAACAACAGAACATCCAACCTGGGGCGTCAGGGTGGGAGGGAGGTCTGGGGACTATGTGACAGTGAGGGCTAGTGGTGTATGACAGAGAGTAGCAGCCCAAATTGGAACAAAGGACAAAGGCTTTGGGAAGGAGTTCTCCAGGAACAAAGGAGAATTAATTTAAGACACTTTGTGGAACGCTGAAAACAAAGAATATCTATGAGTATAAACTGAACATAAAGAGACACCCATTTTGGGGTTTGGGATGTCTATATTAATATAATCCTTACTATCATCACAAGTATCAAAAATAGTTTTACAACCCTCTGCTGGTACATTCCTTTTATTTGATTAACTTAATATAGGGTTTTCAGGTGGGAATTCCCATCCATTCTCAGGAATTTTTTTCGCTTTCCTGTTCCTGAATCCCGAGATATAAACTGTTTTCTGTTCTCCGTGATGAATCGTTTCCACGAGGTGACGGCCGATACTACCAACCACCTGGGTTCAAGGAGCCAATTTTCCCGATTTCCCAACCAACTTTTCTTGGGATTCAGGAATGGAAAAGCGAACAAAATTCCTGAGGACGGGTGGGAATTCCCACCTAGAAACCCTAGCGATAAATAGGAAAAATGTCTAAGAGATACATTGTGAGTAGTACGTTTATTTCCCATTGTGGGTATTACTGGGTTCAAGGAGCCGATTTTCCGGATTTCCTGAACAACTTTTCTCAGCATTCGGGAACGGGAAAGTAAAAAAAAAAAAAATTCCTGAGAACAGAGGGGAATTCCCGCCTGGAAATGCTAACTTACTATGATTAGTCTGTGCTCTTTACAGATTAGAATTCAATAATAATTTTAAGAAACATACTTTAAAAATTGTTTTGATGTCATTGTATATTAGATTATTTAGAAATGGCCTTTACTTTTTTAAAAATTGTACCACTTCATGATAAAGAATAAGATATACAAAAAATACTAAGAGAGCTTTAAAATCTTACCATTCTAACACACACACACACACAAAATCATTAAGTAAACATCAATCTCTGTGCATACAGAATAGATGGTAGATAGAATGTAGATAGATTTAGATGTGTGGATAAAATATTCCTATTAGAATAGCATCATAGTCTATGTTTTAAAAGCATATGTATTTTTAATTATTTTTAATGAATAAGAACAACTAATGCAGTCAAAACTGAGTTGCTGAAGTGGAGATACATATCTCTTACTCCTAGGACTCATTATTACTTTAATCATTGGTCAAGGTTAAGATATTCCAAGGTTTCAAGGATTGCATAAATTAAATGGGGAGAACAGATTGTGCATTGGTTTCGATGAGAGGTGATGATGGTTTGTTCAAAGGTGATGTTGGTAGAAATGGAAAGGAACAGATTAGAGATGCATCTTCGAGATCGATAATAACTATAATATGCAGAAACAAGTAGCAGTCTAAATGATGGGTCTGAAGGAAGTTACCTAAGGAATGTTCAATTTTTTCAAAGGTCAAGAGAACCTGTTGGCTGAAGCAAAGCCAGAATTTATTGCAGAAAGGGAGAATACCACGTTGATGACGTCTTAGCAAGCATTAGCAGGGGACGATAGAAGTGAAATTATAGGGGTTTAGATGCTGAGGTGCAGTGAGTTAAGGCAGGTCTGTCAAGCCTAGGAAGCTGATCAGGAATGAGTAAAGCTTAAATAGTTTAGGACACAGAGAAGTGAGGGTCTTGAAGAGATACTGTGGTTGAAAAGCAAGTCGTCGGTACAGGTGAACAGTATGTTACCTCCCATATATTAATTTGCGAGAATTTTCCAAGTCAAAAAATCTTATTTGTTTTTCCTGGGTAAACAACGAAGTCTTGTAGACATGAATAGTTTTATCTAAGTGATATTGCCAAAATGGGTCTCAGTTCTCAACAAAGAATGTGGAAGGAAGGAAGAAATGTAGCTGAAACTGAGCCAATGGAAAAACCTACATTTAAAAGTAAGGTCTGAGAGCAGTCACGGGGATGTAAAGTACAACATAAAGAATACAGTCAATAATATTGTGATAACTACGTATGATGTCAGATGGTTACTAGATTTAATGGGGTGATAGATGGAAGGGGTTTGGGGGGATGGGTGAAAAGGTGAAGGGACTAAGAAGTACAAATTAGTAGTCACAAAATAGTTACGGGGATTTCAAGTACAGCACAGAGAATATAGTCAATAATGTTGCAACAACTATGTACAGTGTCAGGTGGGTACTAGATTCATTGCGGGGATCACTGCGTGAATTATATAAACGTCCAACCACTATGCTGTGCACCTGAAACTAATATAAAATAATATTGAACTGTAACTGAAAAAATATTTTTAAAAAAGTAAGGTACTAGAGAAAGCTTCAGCAAGAAAATGGTCACAGATGCAGGAAAGAAATCAGGAGGGTTTAATATCTTAGAAGCCAATGAAAGGAATTGTTGAACAGTGTGAAGAGGAAAATAGATGAGAACTGATACATTTTCCCAGGAGTTAACACATAGAAAAACCATTGGCAATCTTAGGGAGAACCTTTCAAAGGAAGTCAGATTAAAATAAGATGAGGAATAAATCACTGAATAGGTGGGAGACACCATGTTGAAACTCCTGTGAGAATCTAACAGCTCCAAATTCATTTTTAAGAGATTTCAATTCTCCCCAATTTTAAACATTTTATGTGTAATTAAAAATATAGGAACTATAAAAGTATATACCAAGAAAATTACCATTGATATTCTTATCCACAATAAGAAGAAAATGCTGGGGAAAAGTAAAGGGAAACTGTCATAAAACAATATACTAAATAGTTTTTGTCAAAGACAAAGTGCTCATAGAAAGAGATTCACCAGCAAAACGTCATCAAGGGCCCAGATTGCCATACACAGGAATCTTACTACAGGTATGGAGCTATGTCAGGTCTCTGTTTGCCAGTGGTGCTAACAGAATTTGAGGCAACCCTGGATAAACACAACCATGGATACCAAACAGAAATATGTGCATTAATGTTTACTTTTCAAAATGTTTTATTTTCCTTTGATTCTTTCTAGTCTCCCATTGTCAGTACTCTGGTACACAAAGGGAGCAGGGATCCCTTTGAGATATGTTTCTTGTTAATAGAAATAGGTCCTCACTTAATGTGCCTGGTCCCTCACTGAGTACTCAGCTATATAACTTAATTCTCAGAAAAGCTGCATTCTTTTTTTTTTTTTTTCTGGATTCCTGATTCCTTGGTATTCTGACTCTTGCCCGAATAAGTCTGGTGCATGATACTGTCCACAGAGTCATTTAATCCTTGTGTCAGCCTTAGCCCCAGGTTGAAGAAAATTTCCTTCATCAGATGATATATAACCCATTATTCTATGCTTTGTAGAGTCTAATGGCTTGTTTGAGATATGCATGGAAAAAAACAAATTATACAAACTAGACAAATGCCACAGACCTATACGAGTTGTTTGATCTTCTCATATCATTATTTATTATTCTGAACCTTATACATTTTCTCCATAAGTAGGGCATGCCTATCTCTTACTCTTAGGAGTCACGATTATTCACCAGGGTACCCCAAGCAGACTGTCAGGCACAGCATAGCTGCTCAATTAATACTGATTGAATAACTAAACAGAGATGTGATTAAAGCAGTTTGGGAGAACCAAAGTCAAAGACAGAGAAGATGAAATTAAAGATGAGGAGGCCTTTGTCTGGGTGGGAAGTGGGGCATTCTAGCAATAGCTGTGGGCACGATGGTATGGGGGAAAACAAGTCCTGGAATGCATGAAGAAAAGGAACTAAGCACAGGAGTAGCAGAAAATGCAGCAGGAATGTGGAATGCACTTTTTTTTTTACTGGAGGCTCTGGGGACTCCACTTCCAAGCTCATTCAGGCTGTTGATTGGGTTATTTTTTGTGGTTGTAAGACTGAGCTTGTCATTTCCTTGCTGGTCGTCAGTCAGAGTACATTCTGCTCCTTACAGGCTGCCACATTCCTTCTTACGGGTACCATGAGTTCCTAGAGACATCTATCTGGTCCTTGCACGTGGATTCCTACATCTCAGAGCTGGGAACAGTGCCTCACCTCAAATTCTGCTTGTGCTTCCAACCTCTCTGAGTTTTCCTTCTGCTCTGTCTCTCTGATGCACGTATGATTACATGGGCCATCTGGATGGACCATGAGGATGATCTCTCTATTTTAAGGTCTGTAACCTTAATTACACCTGCAAAGACATGTCTTTTGGTATGTAATATGACATATTCACAAGCTCTGGAGATTGGGGTTTGGACGTTTTTGCATGCCACTAATCGGCGTACCACAGATGATCCAAAGTATGAGATGTTAACACAGGCCATGGTATTACCGTTCACAATGACAATAAGAGACTGAGAAGGAATGGAAGGAAGTGAACAGTGCCCTGGACAGAGGTTCCTTATTACGTTCCAATTTAGTCCTGCAATAAAAACATAAAGGTGTTCTCTGTCTTATTTTTTATTCCTAAAATTTTAATTATTTATGCTATTTTATAGATCTAAAAGCCATCACTGTTAGCTTAATGGGCATTGAAACCAACCTACCTATGAATGATAACATCACTAACTTAAGTAGTGGCTTCACTATTTTGTTATTTTGAGAGTCTTAATTTTCAAAAATTAACTTTGAATTATTCAGTGTTTAATTCCTTTTGTCACTAGGGGGCAAAGTGTAAGGAGACATGAGCCGCACTGGGCTAACACCAAGGTATTAGCAGAGCCGTGTATTTTTCTGGAGGCTCCAGGAAACAGTATGTTTGTTTGTTTGTGTTTGCCTTTCCTAGCTTGCTGAGCCTACCAGCATCCTTTGTCTTATGTTTTCTCTTCATCTTCAAAGCCAGCAGTGGCCATTCCGGAGAGTCTCAAATTGCATCACTCTGATACTGACTCTTCTGCTTCTCTCTTCCATCTTTTAAGGACACTGTGATTACACTGGGCCCAAGGGATAATCCAGGATCATCTCTTTAACCTTAAAGTCAACGGATTAGCCACCTTTATTCCCCTTTGCTTTGTAACATGGCATATTCACAGGACCCAGGAATTAGCACATGGCCATCTTTGGAGGCCATCATTCTGACTATCTCAATGAATAACCATCAGCTATTGCCTAGTTAGTGACTCAAGATTTGTTATGACAGTTTTAAAAATCCTTGGCCAATTTCTTTCTCAAGATATAGCCTGAATTTTAAAATTATATACCTCTATATTTCAAGATAAAGAAGACTATTTTCAATAAAAATATATTTTTTTCAAATGATAATAGATATCTGAGAAAGGTACTCTTTGATCTTACTAAGAAACTCTCTAAGAATAATTACAATGTTTATTATATGTCTCGATCTCTAATCTGTTATTGATTTCTTAGGTAAAGATCATAGGTAAGTTTAACTTATGAAGTTAAACTATATGACCTTGATATAATTTTAAGCTTTAATGTTCCTGTTTGCCCTTTAATTACATTTGAGTACTTGCTTGCTATTTTAAAATAAACTCAATGTATATTTTTCTACTTCAGTAATTTGAAGGATGCAAGTACTCGTGTTTGTGATGTCACCATATTATAATTTTCTAGAATTAAATGTAAAAAGAAAATAATGCAATAAATTATTAGAAAAAACAAAAACAAATCAGAACTCAATCATATTATACAGTAAAGTTTTAAAATGCTATTAAAATATGATACCATTAAAAATATAGTAGAAACAACACCAAGTATATCTCTTATAGCAATCACAAACATGCTAAACCCATTTCACCTATTTATTAAAAGACTTCCAAATTAGAGCAAAAGTCAAATTCGAATTAAAAACCAAATGCAAGAGACACACCAAATGCAAATCAATGCATGATGGAAGGAAATAAAAGGATGAACAAAGGTGTGCGATGCAGAAGCCTGTGGTTATGATTGCAATAACGGACAAGGCAGAAGTCAAGAAGAAACAGTTAAACAGGCAGGAAAGATTCATGCAAAGCATGTAGTTTGAAATGAAAACCAAAAGACACAAATATCTACATGTCAGATAAGAGAGCACCAACAGCCAAAACTATTGATAAACTGAGGGAGAAAATTGGAAAGTGCTTCCAATCTGAGTACTCACTCCTTTGTCAGTTTTCTCTCTTTCCCTTTCTCTGTTTTGTTCTCTGCATTTGTATTCTAAGAGCTTGATTCTATCAGTGATATAGGGGCCATTTTAAGCTCTGTTTGAGCTCTGTGTTTGAAAATGATCACCCACGGTAGATCAATAAAATGCTTCCTCAGTACAGCTATTAAATCCCTCATCCTTCATACTCCACTGTATCAGCTCATGAAATATATTCCCCATAAACTTAGAGTCTACAGAACAAGCAGAGATTAATGGAATGTTATGGAAGATCTCAATTGGACGTTCCATTTACTTTGATTTGTATTATGCTCTGTGTCAATCTATTCTCACTTTTAATACTGATTATGGTGAAGTTCAAAAGAATATGAGCCACTTATTATTGACCGAAGATTGCTTTCTCTCCTTTGCAGATTCTACCTCCTATCACACTGTCATTCTCTCTAACTCTAGGCCTGCCAGGATTCTTAGGGATTCCGTATTCACACAAGATGTTCTCCTCTCAGTTCCTTGACCTCCTTTCCTCTAAGAAGCTGGTATCTCTTGCTTTTCAGTCTCTCATTCCCGTAATCATACCTTAGAAACCTACCTATAACTTCAACCATCCTATGATCATACCCTCTGTCTTTCGCCACTCCATCCTCTGGTACCTCAACGTGGACAACTCCTAGCTGCCCACTGGTCCCCTTGAGCTATTAATCCTTTCCCTTTTTCGTTGTCTTTCACTCTTATTATGTCTCATTCTTTTATCCAGCTTAAATTCCATCCATTTGTTCGTTTATGTCTTTATTTCTTTAACAAATGTCTATTGACTTATTCAGTGTCTGTGTGGAACAAAGAGAGAGTATAAGAGGAAAGGTAGTGCAAAGAACTATTCTATGGACGGAGGATATGTCCGTGAAATACAAGTATTCCTGTTCTAATTGAACTTGCACTAAAAAAATAACTCAACAAGATAAATAAGATGACAAGACAAAAAATATATACTCAGGTGATAAGTCTAATGGGAAAAACAAAAGCAGAGATACAGAATGTGAGGAAGGGTAGAATTTAGGTGGGGAGACCAAGAGAAGCCTCAGCAGCATGTAACTTTTGAATGAAGTCTCAAAAGAGGAGGAGGAGAAAGAGGGAGTCACCTGGGAGATGTCAGGCAGAAGGAACAGGAGGGGGAAAGACCTTGAGTTGGGAGCAAGCGTGGAGGGAAAGTGTAGCATGGAGGCCAGTGTGTCTGCTGTGGACTGAGCAAGAGTAAGAGCAGCTGGTAAAGAAGATGTATTGGTTATGGAGTAAGGTGGGGATGGAAATGACCCAGAGTTCATTTTTACGATTAAGACCTTGAATTTATACTCAAGCCCCTGTCCCTCTTTCTTACTGTCCTACTCACTTAATGCAACCATAGCCCTGATTAAATACAAGTCTGTCTGAACTGCTGGCAGTTGGCAGCTGAGTTTGACTAGAGTAGTATATTCCACCATAGTGAGTGGCTCACTTCAAATCCATGTAACTCACCTCAAAGGAGCTCTTACTGCTGCCAACACATCCCTCGCCCTCTACACACCCCACTGCCCCCACATAGACCCCATGCCACACCTTGCAAACATGCACACATACCGCACACCACACATAAACATAACACACACACACACACACACACACACACACACACACACACAATTTCTTTAGTCTATTTATTCGCCCATGCTCAGAGGCTATTTAGTCCCTTTTCTCTCCTGAAACCAAACTCCCCTCCTGGATAGCAGAAGAATGCTGGGCCCAAATGTGGGCAGGTAGATGTAGTGGTAGGTGCCTGTAAAATTTGTCTCCTGACTTCTTTACTTTTTTCAATCAATTAAAAAGCAAGGTTGTCATCTGAGAACAAATATGAGACAACAAAAAAGGGCGGGGAGAGGAACAAACACCACAGGCTGCATTGCTCTAACTTCTAAATCCCTGTGAGGGGGGAAAAAAAAAATCATCCCCTTTTCTACAGGAAATGAGCATGATTGCTTATCAGAAAGCACACCCAGCTATTAGTAACAGAATGTTCTTTAGCTCCCAGAGACATTAGGGGAGGAAACAAACACCTTCCACTAATCCCAGCTGAGTCAACTCCCCAGTAAGAGATAGCATGACAAGGGAGCATGTGGAAGGGAGCATGAGCAAGGGAGCATTTGCACAGGACAACGTATACTGTCTTTTGACTCAGTCCTGCCTGGGTTGATATCTTGGCCCTTTCACTTCAAATTCCATGACATTGGGCAAATTACGTTAAGCCCTCAGAGACTCAAGAGTCTCATCTAAGAAATGGGAAGGATCTCAAATTTTGTTTTGTTTTTTTGTTTTTGTTTTTCTTTTTTGGTGAGGATTAAGTAAGATAACATCTGTAAATATGCTCTATCATGCAGGGCACAGAGGAAGCATTAGATAAACGGGGCTCAGCAGGAACACATTCCTCAAAGCTCAGACTCAGCATGGCAATTAAAAAAAGGTCATCTGAGTTTTATAGAATTCAGCTTCTGTTTCAAGGCTCCACTTGTCTGATGGCAGAAAAATGTACCTTTTATCAACTCAGTCTAAACTCATCAATTTCGGGTTCAGGGGATCCCTCTCCTTTTCCCTGGAGCTATTAGTTAATTCAAGAGGCTGGGTTAGCATTACAGCATTAGGGCAGACACCCACCTGTTCACCCTGGCTATTTCTGAAACGTAGCCATTCTCATCTGATCCACGTGCACAGTCATTTCTCCACACTAGCATCCTGGGGCTCTCAGCCACCCTGTCCATTCTCCCATCAAACGGTCCATTCTACTCTCCCCTGAGGAATTGTCTAGCCAAAAATCTAGATAATTTCTTGATCCCTCTTCCTTTCCACATAAGTCAGCATGTCCTGTCAACTGTACTTCTAAAACCATACCCCAAATGCATTGCTTTTCACACACTTCCCCTACCACACCATCTGTTTGAGGTCATCATCAAAAGGATGTTGACCTTCACTGGTTGACCTGTAATATAGATTTGGGTGATTGGAGGCTCCTTTCCCTTCCCCTTGTCCTTGGATTAGAACTCCCACCCACTGTTTCCACAAGAGGGCCACTTCAAGAACACAGCCTTGAGAGAGTAAGATGTTAATGAGACCTCGTATGTTAGTACCCTTGCTTATTAATACTGCTACCTACCAATCGGAGTGGTCTGAATTTTTCTGTGGTCTCTTCTTGCCCTCCATGTACAGGGCTCAGTTTCAAATTCCACCCAGGGAATACCCAAGGTTACAAACCAACGCCATTGTGATTCCGGTCATCATCATACTTCGGGATTCCATGGCTACCTCTGATGGGTGGTGCTGCTTCCGTTCCACCTCTACCACTTTCCAACTCACCACAGTGCAGCCAAAGTAGTCTTTAACACATGTAAATTAAAACCTTCCCTTGTCTTCTTATTTAACTTAATATCAAATGTACTATCTTTCCCTATTGTACCAAGCCCTATATGACCTGGATCCTTCTTATCTCTCTGGCTTCATTAAGTATCGCTCAACTTATCACACACATTAGCTTTCTTGTTCTTTAAAAAACAACAACAACAACAAAAAACACTTTATTGAGGTATAATTGACATGTAAAAAGCTGTAGCATTGGGAGGTTTGGATAGCAGAGCAGGGATCATATAGGATTTTGTAGGTTATGTTCAAAATTTTGTATAGTATTCTAGTTGCATTTGGAAGCCATTAGGAGTGTTTTAAACAGAACATCTCTCTCTCTCTCTCTCTCTCTCTCTCTCTCTCTCTCTCTCTCAATTCCCTTTTAAAGGTACATGGAAAATAGACTACAGGATGGATAGAGTAGAAGGGGCAAACCAAGTAGGAGATTACTGCAGATGTGCAGACAAGAGGAGGTAATAACTTAGTCTAGTGGAGTACCAATGGAGATAGTGAGGAAAGGGCAGATTTTCGATATATTTTGAAGGTAGAGCCAACATGATTTTATGCGGGATTGGAGGAAAGTGAGAAAATTACCATACTGATGGTAATTGAAAAGAAACCTGAGGAAGCAATAGGTCTGGTGGGATGCAGAGGTGATGTAGTGATTTGGCAACGTTATGTAGAGATGTCTATCAGGCAGCCATCTAACTATATTTGTTGAATAGACAGTTGGATATTTACGTGTAAGGCTCAGAGGAGAACTGCATTCAGAAGATACACATTTGGGAATCACCAGGATGTAAATGCTGTAAAAGTGCCTGTACTCACAGAGGGAGAGTGTAGATAAGAGAAGTACCATCTGAGTCCTAGGTCAAGCAGTGAAGGAAGAAGTATCAAAGGTGACATAACAGTGACTTTCACTTACTGAATGCTTCCTTTGCTTGTGATTTAGAAAAGTTTTGCCCATCCCAAACTAAGATATTTACCAGTATATCTCTCTAGTTCTTTTGTGTGGTTACTCATTTAATTCTTTAATGACTTTTATTTAAGATTTCTAACTTAATTTATTTTTCCAAATACATAACCAGTTGTTCAAAGATTCTTTATTAAATAATTCACCATTTTGTTACTCACTTAAAATGGCAACTTGAGGGGAGAGATCCAAAATGGCGGAATTGATAAACACTGTGCCTGTGTTCTTCCATGAACACATTAAAATTACAACTAAATTATAGAACAATTAACCTGGAGAACCATCTAAAGTCTAGCCAAACAGAAGTCCTATGACTAAAAATATGAAAAAGAAGCAACATTGAGACTGGTAGTAGGGGTGGAGATGCGGAACGAGCCCCACACCTGTGGGTGGTTGAGAATTAGGAGGGATATCTCAGCCACCTTGCTTTTCCCCAGAGAGCAAGGGACCTCAAACCCCCAAACCAGGCTCCCTAGCCCGGAGTACTGGTGCCAAGAAGAGGAGCCCCCACAACATCTGCTGGTGAAAAAAGTGGGGATTCCAACCATTGCAGGGGGGCCAGAGGCTGCAGGTAAACCAGAGGTCCCCTTAAACAGCCTGCGTACCAACTCGCTCGCTCGCAGGCACTCACCTTGGGCTCCAGCGGAGGGACGGTAACTCAGGGGGGCCTTGGAGACATACAGGGGCTGGGGCGCATGGGGAGCAGCAGACTCAGGTGTGTGGTTTCAGAAGGAGTGGACAGTTGTTATTTGCCTAGAGAGGGAGTCCACTTTCCATGCAGCCAGTAGGCAGCCCAGATCTTTCCTGTGTTGAGCTGGCTCCCTCTGGCCAAATCTGAATCTGATTGGCCTTGTGAGCTCCACTACTCCACCCTGCTAACTCAGGTGAGACCCCACCCCACCCAACTCACACACAGCTGGAGGCACTTTCTCTGTGAGCAGCCAGCCCTGCCCGCATTGCAAACTATCAGGATCCAGCAGGCCCCAGCTGGGCAGTGACTGGCCTTGGTGTGCTCTGAGACTTATACGGAATTGCTCTAGGCTGAGCATTGGCAGCAAACCAGAATTTACATTAACCTGGTGACCACAATTCTTCCCACTCTAGTGACTCCTTGAGACACTGCCTTAGCCAACTCACATACTTCATGAGGTGTTATCAATGGCTAACCCTCAAGGGAGCTGGCAGGTGACAGCAGGCCTCAGGGTGTCCTGGCTTTTTACGAAGCTACCCCAGGCCTGGTACTGGTAGCAGCCATACTCAGTTCACAGCATGGCCTCTCTCATGTACCTCCAGGTCCAGCACAGGCAGTGAACAGGCACAGATCACTTTGTAGCTCCTACCAAGTAGTTCCCAGACAGTCACAGGTAGTGGGTGACCTGGACTTGCATGAGAGCGCCTCGCAAGAGGCCCCAGAACTAACATACTTGGAGACTGTCTTCAGACCACAGAAGAACCACTCAATTAGCCCCACAAGAGGCACATAAAAAGGGTGGTCTCAACAGGCACCAGAGTCTGTTAGGGTGAATCCCACTCAGTGGGGTAAGTCTCCTGCACAGCAGCCTGTAAGCTGTGGACATGGCTGAACCCCATAACCAGACAGCCTGAGGATCAATCTCACCTACTAATGTGCCAAGAGCAATCAAGTCTCAACTATAACAGCAGGGCACACACAACTGACCAAAGGGACACTCCTGGAGCACCTGGCTCAGGTGATCAGGGAGACTGTGCCACTGAGCCCCACAGGACACCTACTACATAAAGCCACCTGGCCAAGCCTGGGAGACATGTATTACGTAGCAGATCTACCTAATACATAGAAACAAACACAAAGAGGCAGCCAAAATGAGGGAAGAAAGAAATGCTTCCCAAATGAAAGAAGAGGAGAAAACTCCAGGGGGGAAAAAAAAACTTAATGAAATGGAGGCAAGCAACCTACCAGAGTCAGAGTTCAAAACAATGGTTATAAGAATTGTTAAGGAACTTAGTGAGAACTTCAACAAAGAGACAGCCAGCATTAAAAAAAGACACAGAAGCCATAAAAAAGAATCAGTCAGAAGTGAAGAATATAATAACTGAAATGAAGAATGCACTAGATGGAATCACCAGCAGACTGGATGAATCAGAGGATTGAATCAGCAACTTGGAAGACAAGATAGCAGAAAACACCCAATCGGAACAGAAAAAAATAATCCATAAAAGTGAGGATAGTTTAAGAGACCTTTGGGACAACATCAAGCATAACAACATTTGCACCGTAGGGGTACCAGAGGAGAGAAGAGAAAGTAAAGGACTGAGAACCTATTTGAAGAAATAATGACTGAAAACTTTCCTAACCTCATGAAGGAAATAGACATACAAGTCCAGGAAACGCAGAGAGTCTCAAACAGGATGAACCCAAAGAGGCCACACCAAGACACATTATAATTAAAATGTCAAAATTTAAAGACAAAGAGAGAATCATAAAAGTAGCAAGAGAAAAGCAACTAGTAACTTATAAGGGAGCTCCCATAAGATTATCAGCTGATTTCTCAACAGAAATTTTGCAGGCCGGAAGCAACTGGCACAAAATATTCAATGTGATAAAAAGCAAGGGCCTACAAGCAAGACTACTCTACCCAGCAAAGCTATCATTTAGAGTCAAAAGACAGATAAAGAGCTTCCCAAACAAGAAAACGCTAAAGGAGTTCATCATCACCAAACCAATATTATGAGGAATGTTAGAGGGACTTCTTTAAGACGGAAAGAAAAAAAAATCAAAATTATGAATAATAAATGGCAATAGCTACAACTCTATCAATAATTACTTTCAATGTAAGTGGTTTAAATGCTCCATTCAAAAGACATAGAAGGGATAAATGGATAAGAAAACAAAACTCTCACATATGCTGCCTAGAAGAGACTCATTTCAGATTGAAAGATACATACAGACTGAAGTAAAGGGATGGAAAAAGATATTTCATGAAAATGGAAACAAAGAAACAAACAAAAAACTACTTATACCAGACAAAATAGACTTTAAAACAAAGGCTATAACAACTGAAATATCCATCAATAGATGACTGGATTAAGAAACTGTGGTACATTTATACAACGGAGTATTATGCAGCTATAAAGAAGAATGAAATCTTACCATTTGCAACCATATGGGTGGACCTAGAGAACATTATGCTAAGTGAAATAAGTCAGACAGAGAAAGACAAATACCATATGATCTCACTTATGGAATCTAAAGAAAAGAATAAATGAATGAACAAATCAGGAAAAAAAAAAAGGAAGGGACAATGGAGGCCCTAGTAATCCCACCTCAGGGTATTTATTTGAAGAAAACCAAAATGCTACTTCAAGGGGACATGTGCATCCATATGTTCATTGCAATATTGTTTACAATGACCAAGATGTGGAGGCAGCCTGAGTGTCTGTTGATGGAAGAATGGATGAAGAGGAGGTGGTACATATATACAGTGGAATAGTGCTTGGCCATGAAAGGGAAAGGGTTCTTGCCATCTGAGGTGGCATGGATGGACCTGGAGGGTGTGGTGCTGAGTGGAGTGTCAGACAGAGAAAGACAAACGCACTGTGATTTGGCTTAAATGTGGAATCTAAGAACAAAATTAACAAACAAAACAGAAACAAACTCATAGATTCAGAAAACATTTTGATGGTTCCCAGATAGGAGGAGTGTTGGGAGTGTGGGTGAAAAAAGGGGAAGGGATAAAGAAATAAAGTGGTTGTTACAAAGTTGTCATGGGGATGTAGGGTATAGCATAAGGAATATAATCAATAATATTGTAATAACTATATGTGGTGAAAGATAGTGTAGATTTGTTTGGGGTGGTAGATGGGAGGGAGTTGGGGGGCAGGGTGATAAAGGTGAAGGGATTAAGAAGTACAAATTGGTAGTTACAAAATAGTCATGGGGAAGTAAAGCACAGGGAATATAGTCAATGATATGGTAATAACTATGTGTAGTGCCAGGTGGGTACCAGACTAGTCCTGGGGATCACTTCTTAAATTATATAAATGTCTGACCACTATGCTGTACACCTGAAATTAATATAAAATGATATTGAATGTCAACTGTAATTGATAAATTTAAAAAGTGTGTGTGGGGGGAAGTGGAAAGAGAATAAAGGTCCAAATTTCCAGGTATAAAACAGAAAAGTCATGGGGATGTAACGTACAGCATGGGGAATGCATCAATAATATTGTGATAACGTAGCACGGGGTCAGGTGGTTGCTGGACTTATCATGGCGATCACTTCTTTAAGAATACAAATGTTGAATAATTATGATGTACCCCTGAAAGTAATATGATAGTGTATGTTAGCTATATTTTTAATAAAAATATTTAAAAAGAATAAAATGGCAACTTGATTATTTATACTTTGGCCTTTTTCTTCCGTTCCATTGGTCTGCTTATTCAAATACCAATAATATTTTATTTGTGGTAACATTTTAATACTTTTTATTATCCAATCATGCAAACACTCAGTCACTGGGATTTCACATAATGTCCTTGGTTAATTATCTCCATTTATTTTTCAAGTTAAATTTTCAGATCTTCTTGTAATTTGTCAAAAAGCCCTCTATTATATTTTTATGGTGTTAAATTACAGATACACGTTAACTTTGGAAAAGTTACACATTTGCAATATTTTTCTTCCCATAAGAAATCTGATTTATTTCTTCATCTATTCAAGTCTTTTTTAAAATGTCTCTCCAAAATGTTTTTTAGTCTGATTCACATAGGACCTCCACATTTAATTTTTACTCATTATTTGATTTCTGTTCTCAGGTTTTTGATGTTAATATCCTGGGATAAACAAAAGCAGATGTTCGCAAAACAATTTTGGGGAATAAAAAGAGAAAAGCTAAAGAGTTCTTTTCATTAGGACATTTTATAAAGTCTTAGAAGGTGAGGAAGCTCCCAGGCAAAGTATTAAGTCGGTACAAAAGTAATTGTGGTTTAAAAGGTTAAAAATAATTGCAAAAACAGCAATTACTTTTGCACCAGCCTAATAATTTTGTATAATTATAAAACATTACCGTGAAAAGAAAACTACGTTATAGATAATAGGACAGGCTTTTGCACAGATTCCCTAAAATACTCTTCAGGAAATGTCCCAACAGCTATGTAGCCAGGGTGACATATTTTCCCTCACTCAAAGCTGGATTCCTCCCAAGCAAACTGAGCATACTTATGTGTGTTGCTGTGAAGCATAGTAATGTATGCGAAGCAAATTTTATGGGACCTAGCACAGTGCAAGTGCTCAAGAAAGGTTACTTCTTACCATGTAAAAGCTTCTCTGGTGCATAACTAGGGAAAAGAGCTAGAATGTTGGAAAACGTGAATTTTCTTTAGTAGTAAACTTTTCTCCTTTTCTTCAATTTTACATCTTCAAACAACTACATTTTAAGGCATGTCTCTTAAAAATAGTATCTTCCTATTGTGTTAGTTTCACGTAGCTGCTGTAACAAACTACCACAAACTTGGTGGCTGAAAAGCAAACAGCATTAAAATCAGCATCCTGGCCCCAATTAAGGTCTCAGAAGAGCTGTGCTCCCTCTGGAAGTTGGAGGGGAGAATTTTTGTTCCTTGCTTCTTCCTGGTTCTGGTGGCTGCTGACATTCCTTAGTTTGTGGTCACATCACTCTAATCATCAAGCCCAGCATCTTCAAATCTCTCACTGTTCATCTTCATATTCCCTCTGTATGTGTGATGAAATTTCCCTCTGGCTTCTTCTTATAAGGATATATATATCTATATGTTTGAATTTAGGGCCCATCTGGACAATCAAGGACAATCTCCCAGTGTCAAGATCCTCAACTTGATCCCATCTGCCAAGTTTTGGCCCTATTAGGTAACATTCCTGAAATGAAGAGTTTGTATTTTTATGGGGAGGGGCCATTATTCAACCAACACAATCAAGTTCTGCTAAAGTAACTGAAAATGATACAGAAATGCTATGATCAATTTAAAATTGAAATTGGAAAATTAATTGTCTAGAAGAGAAAGAACTTATTTCAAAGGTTATATGTTTTCACCATTTTGAACAAGCCCTTCTAAAGTTTAAGGAAATCATCGGAACAACTTTGTTGTTCCGGTTATTTCTTGAGGGAGTGGGGATAGGGTGGGAATCTTGAAGGTGCTAGGGCAGATGGGTTCTGTGCTCAAAGAAAATCAAAACTTTATACCACAGGAGTCAATGTTTTTAAAAAATATATTTTTCAGTTTCAGAGGCTCTGGAACGAACTATTCAGAACCTTTGAAAACAACATAGTAAAGTTAGCAGAAGGGAGACACAGTGTGAGGGGGACCGACGCCCAAGGTTCACACCCAGATTTATGATTATTCTGCCACCTGAAGCAGAGAACTTAGTGGGAGGTGTAGAAAAATGCTTCTTCCTGGTTTCCTTTGTGATAATGGAAATAGCAGAACAGCCTAGCTTAAATGCTATTAAATCACTTCTGGAAACCTGGGCTCATGAAGGGAGGCCCCTGCAGGGGGAGAGGTGAGTTACCAAACAGGGTTTGTGTTTATTACTTGCTCACTGACAGACGTTCCTGTGGATAATCCAAGAAAAGAGAGGGCTCCCATGGCTGTTGGAGGGGAAGTGACCAGGTCCTTAAAAGAGAGAGGCAGAGAGAGAAGTCAACACAGATTTTTATATTTTTCCCAAGAGAGTGGTAAATCACCATCGTCATCAGACAATGGCCCACTTGTGCACAACACAGTTGGCTATGGAGTTGGGTGAATGGGGGCGGGGAGGGGTCCGTGCCTCTGAAAGCAGCAGTGAGAGACTGGCCCAGTCTCATCTCTCAGGTGAAGAGGACTTCTGTAGGGGAATGCTGAGTGTCCAGGGACAGAAGGACATAGGACGCCCAGCACTGCTGACAACTATGCATGTAGCACAATGAACATCAGCACGGACATGAGGAAGCCTCCTACCACTTTCCACATCTCGGGGTTCGCATCCACCGTTAGGGAAAGGAAGGGATCTCCCCACGACAATCGTGATTGGGACTGAAGAGTTGCCTATACCTCGTGAGGGAGTTTAGAAGAGGTTTTAATTGTATTAGAAAAACAAAACAAATCAAACAATGTGATGCGTTTTTTTGTTTGTTTTGTTTTGTTTTTGTTTGTTTGTTTATTTTTTGAGCTTCAGTGTTCTGTCTGAAGCTCGTACGAACTATATAGGCCTATGACACAAGTTACAAAAGTGGGACCAAGAATGACTGCATTTAAAAAATCTAGTCTTTATATAGAGACAGATTTTGTAACTTCTTATCAAATGTTTCAGGAAAATCAAAACTCAAAAAAATTACTTCTTGAAAAAAACAAGGAACAGAAGAGTGTATACAGAATCCCTCTATTTGTGTAAAATAGGAAAAATGTTTATATGAATCTGCCTAGATATATATAAATGCATAAATATCCACTGAAGCAGTCACGTGACACGTATATAACACTGGTTTCCTCCAGGGAGGGAACCTTGGTAGCCGGGGACAAGGATGAGAACGCGGTTGTTCACGGCAGATATGCACTGACAGCGGCAGGCAGACTCGTTCAATAGGTAAAGAAGTCTCACTGGATCCCAAATGGCAATGCTTATTAATTTACACATTATCTAAGGAAAATGGATTCAACTTAGTTACAGAAGTACGGAAAGAACTTCATGGCCAAAGGACATCACCCAGAAAGGAGTCGGAAGTGGTTGGGCACAAGTTTCAGTTGTCCCCCTCTGCAGGACCGCATCAGACACACTTTTCTGTCTTGGATCAGAAATGACTGACATGTGCAGAGAGCAACTCAGAACAACTCCGGGAGTCTTGCTTAGGGCTCGGTATACCTTGTTAGTGAGGTAGGCATATGTCTTACTACGGAACCAGTCCAAATAACAAGAGCACAGGGGAGGTCTCAGTGAGACCAGGTACGAGTCATGACTCCCCCTGCTATCAGTGCACGATGCTGACAATCTGGACCAACCTCCTCAGCCCCAGGGTTACAACACAATGCTGAGAAACAGTACATTTCACTTCTTGACCAAGTGTCAGTGTCATGCAGGTACTTCAGCCAAACATCTCAGGCCAATTCCAGGCCTGGCACAATTAACCTTCAGATTATAATGTGCTTTGGTGACTTGAACTTTGAAGTATGAAACTATGTAAAAGTCAGGCTTCAATCAGGGAGGCAGAACCATATTATTATTATGGAATAAAAGAAGAACTTACACAGTTGTGCAAGAATTAGGAAAAACAAAGGCTGAAACAGAGAAATTGGTGGATCAGAGAAAAGCATGTGTGAGCAGACAAGAAGTTTTAAGGGAATCTGAGAACCAGCATACCCACCTGGAGTGGGGCTGGGAAGAAGACTGGTGGAGAAATCTATGGAAGGTCGTTGTCTCAAAGTCTTTCCATTTTCTTTTCCTCCGCCTGGAACAGCTTTCTCTCTAGATACGCACGTGCCTTGTGCCATCAAAATCTTCCTGTTTTACTCAGATGTAACCTTCTCAGGCCACCTAGTTAAAGTGGTACACAACCTTTTAACACTTTTTTGGATTTTATTTTTCTTCATGTCACTTATATTTTAAAACACTCTATGTCTGATTTATTTATTTTGTTTATTTTCTATCATAATGGCAGAAATCTTAGTCTGTTTTGACTCCTGTTTTATCTGCTATGCCTGAGACACAGTAGGTGCTAACTAAATACATGCCAGCTTTATGAACAATGAAGTCATGCAAATTATTCTTATGTAGCTTTATTTTCTTTGAGGAAAAAGTTATTTCCATATCCTTTTAAGAAAATATAGCATGAATGCTTATGATAGAATCTCCAGTCTTCCAGTCTGCACCCAAAGATACATAATTTGTCTTAGGTAGAATTAACAATCATTTTAATAACCCTGGTCACTTGGTTACATTTCTTCTCATTTTTGGATAAGAAGTTGGAGACAATCTGATTCTGAGTTTTGAAAACAACCTATAGAAAGTTAAAATAGTGAGTGATACATGGAGGTCTTTCCCCCAACCCCTCCGACCCTCAGCTTTAAGGTTCAGGGCAAATCAAAGAAAAATTGCTAAGGAAAAGAGAAGTCTGAATAATTATGTTTCATTTTGGATAACTTGTAGCATTGTCTCTGGGGAACAGGATAATATATGGAAATGTCTCTTCTATAGATAAAGACATAGTCACACGGGGGTCATTTGGCAATTCAGCAACAGGCTAGAAAAGTACTCAAATATTGCTGACCCATGATTTTATTTTCTTACACATTCTTATCACTAGATAGATTGAATCTGGGGCTTGGATCAGTGCTTTTCATGGGGTGAGTATTCATATTCCAGGAAACGAGGTCTGCAAAAGGCAACTTGTACAACTGCATCTGAAGTTCTTGGCTATGAGCTCAGACAAAACCCATCCAACACCCACTTCTGTTCTGTGTGGCCATCGGCAGCCCGTGCTGCAATGTGCCCTCTCTCTACACCACTGCCAGTGCCCGGTGGACACAGTGGTTTGCTTTCACAGAGACAACCTGCTCCCTTTTGTAACCTCATAGGTCCCGCTCGTGGCACGGAAAGTAAGCGGTGGAGGCAAGACCATCGGAGCCTCATTCTGTCTCACAGGGCACGTCAGCCAGGTTAGGAAAGGGGGGTGGGGGCTTAAGTGCCCTGATTTCATTTAGTCTAATAATTAAAACCATCAGAATAAGTGATATTTGGCTTCCCTTCTCACTATTATTTCCCATTCCTCAGGTCTACACCATGTTGATGAGAACACAAAGAAAAGCCTCTATTTTTCCTTTAAAACGTCTTCTAGTCCAAATTCTCCCTCTATCTGACCTGACTCAGAAAACCTTCTGGGAAGGGGAGAGAGGGCAAGTCAAGAAGGAATGGATTCTGCCTCTGCATTTCCTTGCTGGTATATTCTATTGTACACCCAGTGGTACCTCTTGTACCTAGAAAGTATGAAACTAGCATTTTGTTGTTGTTGATCTCTCTGTGAACCAATGACTCCCCGCCAGCTGATGATGAAGGCCTGGCATCGCACAATTTAGCTGGAGGAAGTTATGAAACCATTGGTTTATTTCTCAAACAATCATTCCATCACAGTTTTGAGAGTCTTTTTTTTTTTTCCTGAAATTAATTGGTACACAGTCTTGCTAGCGAACTGTGAGAATGTTTAGAATCTTCTTAGGCCTTTCTGTAGGGCTATGCTCGACACTAAATATGATGCAACTTTTTGGTTGTCAGTTCAGGAGATGTGGCGGCGAGCAGAGGAGAATAAACCCCGAGAGAGGGATCATGGGTCCAGGAGATAAAATGAGTTTCTCCCTGAAATCTCATTTTGATAGACTGGTTTAGAATTTTTCAGGCTGCTTCACACAAAAGAAATAATGGAATCTTTTGGACATCTGAAATGATTAGGAAGGCTAGTTCTTCAGCGAAAAGATAGATTTGTAATTGATTGGCTCTGTGACTGATAGATGGTGTGATTAGAGAGTCTTGGGGTCCCATCTTTGTTCTCTTTGTTTTGACATCATGAATTTGTCCAGAAATACTCTCATCTGAACAATGAGGATAATATTTCATTCTGTATTATTGTTGAGCTATTTAAATGGAATACTGCAGGCAAATCATCTAGAACAGAATTATTTAGTGTAGAAATAGTCTCTTAGCTCAGGATGTATGCTTTATAAAAATGTTCAAATGTCCATTTGAATAGTCCTGAAATCATTTGTCTCTAGAAACATGAAAAATGAGAAAGGGAAATTAAAAACAAGCAAATAAAAAAAAAACAGTAATAAAACCAAGTGAGGCAGGAAAAAGAGGACAACAGATTATTTTCTAGGTTTGACGCCAGTATGAACTAGATTTGTTCATGCAATATTGGCACTTGTTCTTCTTATTTTATGAAGCTCTTTTAATGTGCAGAATTAAAAAAATATATTTTGTTTTAAACAACTATTCTGTTTTAAAAAGGAAATTTATGGTCTGGTACACTCCAATGTTATAAAACACTCCAATGTTTAAAATCATTATTATCTTTCTCTTTGCTATTATGAGGATAATTTTGAAGATCGGCTTTCTTTTTAAAAATTGTACCGAAATATTAAAAAAAAAAACAAAAGGAAAAAAAAAACATGGTTGTTCGGATTTATTAAGAGGTAACAAGAACAAAGCTAGAATAACGAAAGAAGAGAGTGAAGAGTTTGTTTTCTGAGTTCTACCATTAGTTCAGAAAACCTTGAAGTCAGCAAAGTAATGACAGTTACCCAATTTAACCAGCAGGAGCGTTAAAATTATAAGAGGCTTTCATAAACTTCTTATACATAAGGGAATCATAATTTCCTCTGAGTGGAACTGGAGGCCAAAGACACACCCAGTCTCCCTCCTCATCCCATTCTTAAGGGAAAGCAAAATTTTCAGGAGCAGGCTTTTTACATGCTTCTAGTCCTTCGCACACGGAGACAGGCCATGGATGGACTGTTACAGTTTCATTCTGAGAAGTAAAAATCACATTCTGGGTATGTTTGAAAAACCGTCTTAAGGCAATCAGTAGCCCTTTGTCACCATTTATATTTCTGTCCGTTCAAAAATTATCTGGTTCCCACATAGTCGTGGGTGCTGCACTGACATGACATACTGCTGTCTCCCTGAGCCAGCGATCCCTCCTAAAAATCTCTATATTCTTGAACACTTTCTTGCCCCAGTACGTGCCAGTTTATATTTGAAGGTGCTGCGCTGTCTGAGGGATAGCAACTCAATCGGTATACAGTACATTCCAATTATTCTTTTAATGGAAAGAGTCATAGAAAGCTGTGTTTACATATTTTGTGGGGCAATATAGCTAATACACACATACATAGGGAGAGACAGAAGCACCACAGTTACATGGTGGTAACTCAGCCCTGTGATTTCTAATTGTGATGCTTACTTGTGCCTTCCTGGGGGCGGGCAGGCCACATGCTTGATCTAAGTGAGTCCCTTAAGTCCTCAGTACTTGAGGGAAATAGAAATGATTAGAAATGATGTGACAACACTTCTAAAGATCCCCGTTCATAGTTTTCACAGGTTCTCACTTTACTTGTACTTTGACTAGCTGTTTCAAGACGCACAGTTCTTTTCATCTTTTTCTTTCCTGTCTGGTATATGTAATATGTGGTAATGCATATTTTTGTTATTTCAAATGATACTGATTTGCAGTTGGGAAAACAGCCGCTCTGGAGATCAGTTCATGCCATATTTGCAGAAAAAAAAAATGTAGACAATAAAATCATACATGCTAAAAATATAAAAAAGCCTTCATTTACACTTGATTTAATTTATTCTGTCCACTATTGTTTGTTTATATTTCCTATAACTGGCCATTAGCACCATTTTCCTGGAACAAGCATGTTTGCTATTTTCTTACAGAGCACTAAGAGCCCTGAGGATCAATTAATCCTAAAACAAACTAAAACTAAAATAATGCTGTCTAGATAAGAAACTGCTAAATTGGCTACAAAAACTATTCAAAAGCCAATCTAGCAGTAGAGGCCCAGAAAACAGACACGAAGCCCACGTTTCTGACTGTTTTCCAATCTCAATTTCACACTGAAAATTACTTCATAAAAGACATTGTGAGCAGGTCAGGAACATAGGAAGCAATTGTGTTTCTATTTTCTGACATCAAAGATAGTCTTGCTTTTTTTTTAATACAAGAGATTCAAATTTCCTGATTTGGGTTTCTGTTTTCTTGACTCAATTTTATAAGAGACGCTGAACACCAGAGGGGAAAAAAAGGGAAATTATTCATCCTGGTGTGTGATGCTTAAAATTCCTGCTGAGCTACACATCTGTCACTAGTATATACTTTACACAGTATTACAACTTGGTAGAGGAGATGCAATATATTTTTCAGCTTAACTGTAACATAAACTATTTGAAAGAGAGGGGAAAGGAAATAAAATTAACATGGTGAACAAAGAGAAAAAGGGCTTTTATTGCCCCAAGGAAATGTCAAAAGCAAACGGCAACTATGTGGAAAATATTAGCATTCAAATTCTAAGGTGCTGTTCATCTTTCGTGGATATAATGTTCTGTGTGTGGACACGAATGAGAAATAAAATTCTGTTTTTAGCATTGGACAATCCTCAAAGAGGGCAGACTGAGAATATAATTTTTTTTAAACAATGAACAATGATTTCATTATGTTATACTGTGCAAAATATTCAAGTATACAAGACATCGAATTCAAAGATTGAATGCATTTTTAAGACAAAACTGAAAGCTATTTAAAAACATTCAAATGGCTACAGTTAAAATCAGAAAACAAATGTATATAAAAAATGGTCTTTATGTAAATAAGCTATGAAATAAAATTTAAAGTTAGGAAGGAAAAAACAGAAGTTAAAAAAGAGAAAAATCTATTCAAAATAACTATTGACATTAGTGTTTAGTAGAATTTAATTGTTTTTGTGTTTTATTTCTTCTTATTTAATGAAGACATTTATTTCATTAAAAATACTTGTAACTTTGCATCACCATTTTGTATATACTGTTTTTGTTTTGAGGTCATATTTGATCTTTTTTTTGCTATGCCTCTTGTCCATGAGATTACTACTTTTATCTTTTTCTCCTGCCCAAAGTCAGCCAAACTCTAAAATCTGAGGACACAGTGTCCACAAAAGATCATTCTCACTCTGACATCACCCTCATTTTGGTAATTTGCTAGGTTCCACTGAATTTACTGAAAGATATTATATTGCATTATATCACTTATATTATATATTATATTATATTATATATTATATTATGTTATATTATAAATTTATTACAGGGACAGGATATATTAAAATTAGACAAAGGAAGAGAAACATAAGACAGAGCGTAAGATACATAGTTA
This sequence comes from Rhinolophus ferrumequinum, assembly GCF_004115265.2. Taxonomy (NCBI): domain Eukaryota; kingdom Metazoa; phylum Chordata; class Mammalia; order Chiroptera; family Rhinolophidae; genus Rhinolophus; species Rhinolophus ferrumequinum. The sequence goes on from NC_046291.1 coordinate 9,150,810, forward strand.
TCAGGTCACTACTACTGCATGATTCAAAACTCCCACCCAGTAATTACATATTTAGTCTTCATGGCATGGCCAGCCTCCACCATAAATCACATTATTTTCTTTCTGACATGGCCAGGCTACGCCTTAAGACTATCGGGTATGGCCATCCCCATCCTAAGATCCAGTGTGGTAACCCCCCGCACTAAACAAGCCATGCTTATCAGACATAATATAGATTGCCTTCCAGAAGCCAAGAGTAAGGCCAAATGTATTGTTGAACGCGCTCTCTTATAGCCAAACAACTGCATGGAGAAGCCAATACGAGGTGGGAGACTTTCAACTCAATGTCCCAATACATTGGACCATCAATATTAATATTATAACCTTACCAACAATGCCAGTGTTAGTATACCCTATCACAGTGTGGTGGGTGTCACCTGAAAAATAAGAGGAAAAGACACTGGCACAATACCAAGTCCCACTCAGTCACTAACGATGAGTCTAGTCCATCACCCTATGACCAACATGTCCCAGAAAGATGCCACTTTGGTTTGCAAGCTTTCATTCAAACTTATCATGTTACAAAAGCAGGAGTGGTCTTGGTAATAATGTATGGCTTTACTTTTCAACGATCTGGCATAATTGAACTAAGAGACATTATCATCTCTAGCTCCCAGGCTCTCTCACGGTGGCAACGTAATATTGGATTTCCCTCACCGCATAACCCACTTGTTTATTCCATCACTCTCAACTGCTGTTCTTCCTTCTCTCCCTTTATCATTGTATCCAAATGTTTCCACCTTTGGAAGGGACGTCAGTTTAGGCCACTATGCAAGTCTAGTTTGCCCGTGGTAATTCTAGTCCAGCAAGTGCCTCCCCTGCGTCCACACGTATTGTTATAGAAGAGGGCTGCAGAGCTACAGAGCTAGTGGGCTATACTGACCCATCGGAAGAACAGCTGCAATCACTGTCGACCCCAATTTTTCCATATGGAGTGAGGGCACAATCCCCTCCCTCAGGGCCTTAGAGATTCTGGTTTAACGGGATAGTTCCTTTTTCTTTCTTAGTGGTTGTCCCTGCTTCTGGCACCTATACTTGCAGTCCCGGTCTTGGGGCCACTGAATCAAGAAGGAAGAAAAGAAAGTTAAAGTGATGTGAGGAGGGATAAATATAGTCACACTAGCATCCTTTCACATCCATCTCCCCCAGTTCCCCTCTCAGTGAAGGAATCTCTTAGGACCCCTCCTTGGCCCCCGTCCTGTCAGGTGTGAGCACACATATCTCCCCTCATTTCAGCAGCAAACTCTTCAATTGCCTTTTCCATTTCTCTACCACACCATCGGCCTAAGGGTGATATCTCTTTGCACATTGTTGGACATCATGGGTATAAAGCATGTTCCTTGGAGTGATGAAATGTGACTCAGTGGTCCAAACTGGTGCAGTATCTTCTGTTTTTGGTATTTTTATAGTATTTTGAGCATTTGCATCTATCACCAGGTTTGCAAAGTCCAGTTCCGAGTAAGTGTCTATTTCTCTCAGGGCGCATTAGTAGCCCCGTAGGGCCACCAACACCAACCCAGATTGTCAGCTCTGTGAGAGGCCTTCCTCTTGGGGAATCCTCCCCATAGCCATCTGTGACTTTAGTCTCTTTCAGTGCCAGGTAGAACAGTTCTTATTAGTCTCTTGTGCTTCTGAGGGTGCAAGAGGCGTGTGTGGATTCAGCTCTTTGTCAGCATTGCTGCTGCCCCCAGGGTCCACTCATTTCATGGACCGAGCTGTCCACTCTGAGGGAACATCCCAGGATATCTGTTTGCTGGTTCTAATCACTGTCCAGTCTTGGAAGGATTCTTCTGAAGGGCACTTACATGTCTTACGGCTATGCACCATTTAAATCCTCATAGTGATTTCCAGAGGGCCCTGTTCCATACAAACATCTATTTAACAGGCCACCCTTTCTATTGTCCTTCTGCCTGACCATAAGTTCACGCCACTGGTCAACACCATGAGTGAATAAAAACCAAAACATGGGACAAACAGCATACAATTCACACTGCTGAACTGATTTGCTTTCACCTTCTTCAATCAGAGAGGCAGCCATCCATAAACCCAGCAGCTCTTTGTGGCTCCACTGAGAGCTGTACTTAGGGTACCACCCAATTGGCAATAGGGTCTGGCAGCTCCTCGGCTGGTTCCAAAGTAGGCCTTAGGGGAAAAGAGGTCACCTGTTCTTGAGTACCTCCTTGCATTCTCCTGGCAGCATGTTTCTGTATGAAATAGATCCCTTTTGTTATAGAATTCTTCTTGGCACCACCTCCCCCACTAGAACATTTCTCTGGCATCACCAAACATATAATGGGTATTTCATATTTCATTATTGATTTATGTCATTTAGTTGTTGGGGTAAATGACAGTGAAAGCTCCATAGAAAGCTAGAAATTGTTTCTCAAATGGAAAATTTCTGCTTCAAAATCCTGACTGTTCAAGGGCTACAATATAAAATTTCAATAGTTTCCATTTACATTTAAATGTGCTTTGTTACATTTTGACTTATGTATTATTTTTATGTAAATTGGAATTTTCCCTGATTTTGAGTCAGCTGCTTTGGGCTATGAACCTTATGAATACATACATCTTGAATTTTAGTTCCAGTATGTCACTTAATCTATCCAAGTGGGTCTCATGGTATTTATTGAAAGTAAAGTAATTGGATAGCTTTAAGAGGCAATGTGTAGATTTATGGGATTCAAAATACTAAAGTGAGTTTCTAAAGTCTTAGTGAACCTTGGTACAAAGTGGACAATAATCTGAGATCATCTTCTCTCTACTTTTGGGAGAGCACCCAGAAGCCTGGGCGCTGGCCATCTGTGAATGGTGTTTAAATCATTTAACCTCCTTTATTTCAGAAAACATGGGATCTAGAATGTAAGATCCTATGTTGAGAATTTTCTGGTCCTGTGAAAAGATGTACTTATTGCTAAAGATGAACAAAGATTGACAGAGTCAATTATGAGTCCCCAAGAAAATGTCATTTACACTGTAAGTTTTACATTAAGTATGGTTTACATTATAAAGAAAATAAATAAAAATTTATGTTTATAAATCATATCTCTACCTACATGTCATGTATCAGTCCTCCTGGGCCAGGAGAGCTATCAAACAAACCCTAAGAAGTAACCAGTTCCAAACTTAATAAGCAATTTTAACTATTATTGGGTATTGTTAGCTAAATACTAATTATATTAAGAAAACACTGTTTAGATAACACTTAAACTTTCATTTACGTAACCATATATAGTAGATAAATAGATGGATAGATGATAGAGGTAACAGATACATCATAGTAGACGAGTGTTTATGTTTTCACTAACCTCCTTTTCTCCTCTTGCAAATGCTATAAGATATGGAATATTTTTTATCTACATTTTTTGACTATAGCAATCCATAGAAAGCTGACTCCTTTCCTTAGAAATGAGGAAATGGAAGGATAAAAGATATTAGGAGACTTTGTCACAAGGAGAACCAGAAAGAAACTCCAGGATTTTCAGATTCCTTCTCCAGGGTTAATGAGAGCTGCAGGTTTTACTGTTTGCCAAGTGACTATTTTTATGCCCTGACCAGTAGGATACCACCAAAAGACTCCAGTTTCTGGCCATAAGACTCAGCTTGGCATCGAAACCAGCTGCACCATATATTAACTATACAGTGTTTGAAAAGTTACTTAACATTTCTGGGCCTCATTTGCAAAATTTCCTCATTTGCAAAATAAGGCTATTACGTGTACCTAGTTCATTTAGTAGTTGTACGTAGCAACTGAGTTAATAATATAGTATAGGTCTATGTACCTCACACAAAATATTGCTCTATTTGTTGAAGTAATGCCATTAATAAAAGATTCACGATCGACAAATGCTCAAACCGGTTAAAACTGCCTTATGCCATCTGTACACATATATCACAGTTCACAGTACCTCTTCATTATAGTCTTCATATTTTTAATTAAATCACTAATTTTAAAATCAGTTATTTACTCCCAGTGGCCTCAGATTCTATATAAGATCGGTGAGGGTAATGGTTGTGATTTTAGTGTTCATGGTAACATAGCAACAGTGACTAGAATACTAACTGAACAGAATAGATGCTTACTAAATGTTTGTTTGACTTCTAAATTTTACAGTTGAGGAATCAGAGGGTAGATCAACTAAGTGACTTGCCAAAGGTCACAGGGTTAATGCTGAGTAAAGCCACATGAGAAGCCAGGGTGAAGTTCTAACAGTCATCACCCATCAGCAGGGTTGGCTTATGGGTCTGTGACCTGTGCAACTGCACAGAGCCCCACCCCAGAAGGGCCTGCCCTTGGCTTAGTGCTCAACTGTGCCGTCTTGCCTTTCTTAATAGTTTTTGAACATGGAATAGTGTGGATAATTATTTTGCATTCGTCCCTGAAAATTAGGTTTCTTATCTGGACCATGACGCAGTCTCACAATCCGTCCTTGCTAGCAGATTCAAGCCTCCTCAAGGAGAACAGCCTTCCACAGGTTAGTGCAGAGTTGAAGAGTTCGCAGTCCTACTCTAAAGAGCAGCAGGAGGAAAGGCTCCCTTCTCTTCAGCTATTTCTGGGCCGTAAACTTTCCTCCTAAGGACTGGCAGGGGAGAATCTGGCCAAGTGACCTTGCACGTGATAGAATTTTATTAGCAGCCCCCCTGCCACAGTGAATTGAGAGCACAATTGCGCTCATCAGACCCTTGAGGTCACACCTGAAATTTTAACTTTTACATAATAAATAACATCATTCTGCACACAAAGCTCAAGACAACTTTAGCAATTGCTGCATCTTCCTGTCTTGAAGCCTCTTTCTCCTTCAGGATATAAATGCTCCCTGGTTTCCTGCTGTCTCACTCTGCAAACCTCCATCAGGGTGTTTGTCTTAGAAAGTGAGTGCTCCAAGCTCCAGTTTCCTCTGGCTCCCACTGGGCCCATCAAAACACTCTCAGGCTCCTACAAAGTTACTGAGTAGGGAAACTCAACAGCCTACTTAAAACCCTGCCTTGAACCAGTAGCACGAATAATGAGCTGCACCAGCCTTCTATTCTGCCCCCGCACTGACCTGTTCCGGGGCCACAACCTCACCCCTAATATCTCCCTCAGATGCTCATTTCTGGTATTTTCCAATCTGGAGGTGATTAGTGGATTTATGAGATGAACACCTAATCAAATCCAAGTCATCAGGGCCAAAGAACAGGCTAAGTTAGCTGTCATACCAGTTGCTTGTACTCCAGTGGAAGCTTATCAGATGTTTTCTGAAATCTAGATTTTTTGGTGATTGCAAACGCTGTAAAGAACAAGGAGGGAAGGATGGGAGGAAGAATTAGGCTCTCAGCACTTCCCCAGCAATTCAATTACCATTCTTTAGTCAGATCACTCCCTTTTCTGAATATCTGTTACACATCTCCTATAATTTCCTTGCTCTACCCACCCCCACCATGGCTTTCTCTTCTTCCCTTGTTTTCAGCAGAAAACTGTGGCTCTTCTTTCCAAGGGAAAAGATAAGCTAAAGGGTGGATCTTCCTGTTACCAAACACACAAATCTGCCTCTACCTTCACTCTCCCATTGTAATGGAGATGATATGTCTTTTGAGTTGCCAACTGTTTCATCTCTGGAACTTGCATATCAACACTTACACATTCCAGGCTTTTCCTGTCTTAAAAACTCATGGTGCCCATAACTTATTTCTGGTGTTACATCTGCTGAAACTTTAGAATTTGATAATGTGGGGTTAAGGTTATGTTCTGGGTGGGAACTTTGGGTTTTTTCACCTTGTCTTAAGAGGAGGAATCATCTGTTTACATAGTAAAAAGCTTTGGGAGGGGGCTGTTTGGTTGCAACACTTAATAGGGTAGGACAGATAAGCCAACTAACTTAGGTGATGTGTGAGCTAGTTTAGAGGCCAAATTCTGTAACATTAAAGTCCACATGTTGCATATAAAATTTTGTAAATTTAACATCAATATTGAGGAAATTTTTTGGTATGTCAAATTTTAGTTTTCCAGTTACTTGAATGTGAATTCTCACATTTACAAATACTGAGGTAATTCAAAGAACCTAAAATGAGGCTTACGTAATACTGAACACTGTCTTGCTACAGTTAATTGTATACAGATTCTAGGAAAAATAAATGATACTGGAAGTTGAAAAAAAAAAAAGAAAGAAAAACTCATAGTGATAACCATACCTCCAGCCATAATATGGGGCCCTAAGCCTCTCTTTCACAGTCAAGTGCTCAAAAGATTTCTTTTGACCTGTTTTGTCCACTTCCCCGCCCCCACTGACCATTTGAACTATTCGCACCACTCACCGTCAGGCTGTGTCCCCATCTTCCATGAGCCCCAACTAAGGTGGCCTCCATGTGATTCGACACAATGGATGCTTTTCAGCTTTCATTTAACCTAATTTCTAGACAGAATGTGACACTGACCATCAGGCTCTCCTTAAGTATTCTCTTCTTTTGGTTCTTCCTTATATTTCTCAGGCCAATACCTCAATTCTCCTTTCTAGTTCTACCTCTTCTACACAAATTTAAACTGTTTGGAATTTTTCAGTGCTCAGCCCTAAGCAATCCTTCTTTCCCATTTTATTTTTTCTACATCATCTTACCACATCCACGCCTATGACTTCATTAACCATCTTTATGCTAAGAGCATAATATTTCTGTGAAATATTTCTTCTCATGACAAACCTGTCTTTCACGTTTTAGACCTATATGTAACCTTGACTATTGATGTGTTCACCGAGGGTCTCCAGAAACTCGAAATTCAATGTGTCTAAAACTGAACTCATGGTCTTGCTCTCTTTTCCCTCCAGAATTCCTTATCTCAGTAAATAACGTCACCACCAACTTCATTGCTCATGCCAGATATGTGGCAGAGATTCTTGACTCTTCATACTGCTTCAACTCTCGCTTCTAATCAATTACTAAATCCTGGTGATTCTGACCTCAAAATATCACTCAAAGACATATATGTCTTTTCCATAATCACTGGCACCACCTTAGTCTGCACCACCATCACTTCACTTCACCTGCTTCACAGTAGCCTCTAATTGGCATGTGTCACACATATAACCTTACCCCTCCAATCTAATCTTTGCTTAGAAACCAGGTAGATGCTTTCCAAAAGCTAATTGTAGACACTTCTCCATTTAGAACTCAACTCAGTTTGGCAGCCGCCTATTACTTTTGAAAATGGTCTAAAACCCTAATCCAAGCTGTAACTCCTTGCATGACACAGACACAGGCCTGCTTTCTCCCGTGCCATTCCGATTCTTTGTACTTCAGTCACAGTAGAATCTGGGACGTGCCCCGCTTCCCTTACCTTAGGGGCTTTGCCATGTCATTCCACTTGCTTGGAATCTCTTCTTCCTAATCTTTACCTGGCTACATCCCACTTACCTTAAAGCATACCACTTAAACATCACAGTCTCAGACAATTCCACTGAATCCTTCAAACTAGGTCCCTGTTCTACAATTTTATCGTATCTTTCATTTCTTCTTTGAGTGCTTGCTACAGTTTTAATTATTTGCAGAACATCTTCCCCATCCCACCACAGTTCTTAGCCAAAATGATCCAAGAGGCAGGAATCACATTTGCCTCTTCCTTTTCTGCAAACCCTCCAGTTAGCCTTGCATCCTACGCAAAGTGGAGATTTACTAAATATTTGTTAATGGTGTGAATGGACCAGTGGAAACTGCAGGTACTAAAATCCTGCTTTGGAATTTTGTAAAGTAAGACCAGGGTTGCCTCAAGCTGGGCTTTGAGCTCCTGGAAATTGCAGAGGGAGGATTATACATACCTAGGAAAAATGAAATATCTGGTTTCATAAAATTTTGTCAGCTTAGAAATGGCCCTAGTTCGGCACTTTATAGGTACACAGCTGTGCCGAAGGACCACTCCAAAGACATAACTGTAATAAGCCTCCATTGCTCAGTAAGCCTCCTCTGTGGTTTGTTTCAGGATGAATATGTTCTTGTAACTTCTCTATGTGTCACAAAAGTAAATCTCCAGGCCTCCCAAGCTCAGAATGTACCACATCGAATCACCAGAAGCACGGGGAGAGTGTCTTACTGCCCACATGCTTCCATTCCTGATGTATATTTCAGTGACCTACAGGGATTTTCAATTAATTTGCTGTTATATTTCTTTTCTCTACTTTTTCTTTGCTCTTTTTGAGATTAGAAGCACCAACAGCAATGCCACTTCCAAAATGTACTAGCAACAAAACAGTTTTTAATGGGTTTTTTTCTTGTCGTTGGTTTGTGTGTGTGTGTGTGTGTGTGTGTGTGTGTGTGTGTGTGTGTGTTTGGTTTAGAAAGTATAAATACTTCCCTGCATGTGAACAGATGCATTAAAGCACTTGGACCTCCTTTACGTTTTCGCATGTGTTTTTCTCCAGACCTTTCTTAAAGGACTAATTATATATGATGTGGGGAATTTGCACTTACCTGTATTGATTTGTTCTTGCTGGTGCAATGATGGTGAAAAAATAATGGGGAAATAAGTTATTTATGGTATTACTTCATCTCCAAATAAGGAGGAGGATATGTAATATATTTCCTGGTCCTAAATATAAAATGTCTGTGCCTCCAAATCAATAAACTATAAAGTAAGGAAAATATAGGATAAAATTTGTGTACCATTAATTTAGATAACAATGCTTGTTCTAGGAAACCGCTAATAAATACCATGTATTTATTACATGGACCCTCAGATTATGGTCGTTAAAGGACAGAACACAGCAACAAAACATTACTAACGTGATTTTTCTACTTTTCCTATGTCCTTATTTGTTTCTCATTCTATTCACTGGAATCTTGCTTGTTTAGGGGCATGTCTTTTCTAGCTGTACTAATAAAATCTCAGGCAAAAATACCTTTCTCTCTACTTTCTTGTATTAGTGCTGCTCATATTCCTAAAGACACTTTAAAAAAGGGTAGTGTTGACATTGGTCCATGAGAATGTATAGCAATTCTTTGGCTTCTCCTCCTTTCTAGGAAGGATTCAGAAGTTACACATGGTCTCAGCTAAGAGCCGGAATTTGTCTCCTTCTTCCAAGGAAGTCTGAGAAAACTTAAGATAATTTCCTATAGCACCAGGAGCACTTAGGGTTTAATTATGTATTCTATTGCATTTCTTTGACCTCCTACATAGAAGAAAAATGGACCATAGGTAAGAGCAGGTCATTTATTAAAGGAACACATGACAAAAAATATGCACATTGAATTCACGATTACCCCGGTAATAAAGAATAGTAATAAGAATTAAATACAACTTTCAGCTATTCTGTTGACAAATCTTAATACAAATAGTAAGGGAAGAACCTAGAGAGAATACAGAGATTCTGGAAAGCTTCGGAGAATGCATCATTCTTTCCATTATCAACAAGAATATCTCTGGCTCACCTGTCCAAATGGCTGTGGGAGGCAGCAGATTCCTGCATAAGTGAGGGGTCATTGGCTCTGAGGATTGAGGAATCCTAAGGAAGAGGCTTGTGAGGAGCTTTCCTTCCATGGGCTTAGCGCAATCCTGGTAAGAAACCCCCTAAGGGAAGACTAGGGGAGTACTGCAAAGGATTTGGCCTGCTGAAATCTGAGGACCCCTGGCGATTTGGCAGGAACAATATTGGATCCTTGAGTGTGTGTGCACATGTGTGTAAGTGTGTAGCGTGCTGTGTGTGGTATGTAGTGTATATGCCTGGATGGGCTTGGTCTCCTCAGCCTTCAAAAGAGAGGGCAGAGCTGAAAAGGTAAAGTGAATCCTGCCTACTTCCAAGGCTGAGAAAACGTGGGCTTTTCTGTCTGTCTGTCTATTAGCATACCTTTAGCCCACAGAAGTAGATGGGGATGGAACTTTCCTCCTTCTGATAGTTCCTCCACTTAGGGTGCTTTGACAACCAAAACTGATTCCCAAAGATCAAAAGGAAAAATAATCACACATCCGAGGGATCCAAACCACCAGCAAAGAAGATCTTATAGAGTAGGCGTCAGGCAAAATACAACCTCTGGAGGAGATCGGTGAGAACTCAGACAACACCAATATATCATAATAACGTGGTCAAGAACAACTAAGAACAACTACGAAGATTCCAGCTCAGTATAACAGAAGACTTCCTGTTGTGAAGTCTTCTTCACAACCCAGTGTGTGAAGTAGAAAACTTAGTAGATGAGTTGAAGTACGGCATGACTGCTGCTAAGACTGATGTGAGAGCCGGGAGGAGTAAGTACAAGTCTATTATCTCAAAGTGCAAAGCAAAAATGTGAAAAGAGAGAAAAACTAAAGGGAAAGGTATGAGATCTGGGGACTAGATTTCAGAAAGTTAGTATCTAAATCAGAAGAATTTTAGAAGGAGAAAAGGAAACATATATATACAATAACTATACTAATGATGGAAGAATGTTTCTCTGAAATAAAAGATTGGCTTCTACAGAATGAAAAATTACATGAAGTTTCTGGAAATAGTAATGAGAAAGACATATGGTAATAAGATTCCTAAATGCTTAAATATAAAGAGAAAAGGAGGATGATTTCTATTAATTTTATCTATCATCTGAATAGTAACTTGGTAAGGGATAGGATGAAAGAACATTTTCATGAACTGTGACATTTAGCTATTCATTTATACAACTTTCTGAAGCATTCCTCTTTATTCATTAACCCCACAATTTCACAAGCAAATATGTTTACTTGCTAAGAACAGTGATTAAAGAATACGATACCATACTGCTCTAACTTGAGTGAATATTCCTTCACTCAAGAGCACTTTAAGTTCTACCTCATACATTGGTGACAAAATTGTTCTTACATTTGTAATATATATCTTTTATTCTAATGCATTAAGCAGTTTAATGAATGAGAATTAAATGTCTTCAAGATATTTAAGTTTTTCACATGGACAACTTCCAATTTTTTTGTAGAAATTTAATCACTATCCTAAAAGAACACTGTGCTTCTGTGGATTGTTTCAGCCACTGACCACTTTAAAAAGAAGAGAGAATCTGAAATTACAGAGGAGATGATTTTAAAAGCATAATAATGATGAGAATGATAAGACCACTGGTGCTATAAATGCATCCATGATTCTTTCTTTCATGGGGCTATTTTCATAATAGCAGGACATCAAATACTTTTTATTAGAATTCAAAATGATTTGATAAGTAAATGTTACAAAATACTATTTTAAAACATGTTACAAATTGTAGTCAACAAAACGTAATGTAAGTGTAAAATTAATGCTATGAAAACATAACACATTAAGTTCCAAGTGAACAGTTGCTTCTAATCCTGCCTCTGTTTTCTATAAAATAGCACCTCGTGAACCCCAACAGAAATGCAATTTAGAGTTTTATTCGCTCTTCTTTCTACTCGTATGTGCATGGTTTTGGGAAATCAGTCTTATTTCCGTGGACATCCCTCTCCTTTAATAAAATGAGAACCATGAAGTGTCTACATGAGGATTATTAGGGACAGTGCCAATCCAGCACTTACTAGAAAACCTGGTACACTGTGAGGAAAACCTGGTACAGTGTAAGTGAGGAAAACCTGGTACAGTGTAAGTGAGGAAAACCTGGTACACTGTGAGGAAAACCTGGTACACTGTAAGTGAGGAAAACCTGGTACACTGTAAGTGAGGAAAACCTGGTACACTGTGAGGAAAACCTGGTACACTGTGAGGAAAACCTGGTACACTGTGAGGAAAACCTGGTACACTGTAAGTGGGGAAAAACTATTAATGGTGACCGTGACCGACATCATCGTGTTTTACACACATGGAGAAGGGACAAGTTCAAAGAGTTTGGAAATAGATGCAACTGGGCTCAAATTCTTCTCTGCCTCTTATTATCTTTGTGGTCTTGTGAAATTAGTTAATATTTCTGAGTCTCCATGTCATCATCAATAAATGATGGACCAATGACTCTCTGTCATAGTACCGGTGAGAATGAGATGAGATTAAAAGTGGAGAGCACCTAACAACAATCAAGCAAATATAAGAAACTAATAAGTGTTTCCTTTCTTTATCCTTATTCTCCCCAGAAGTACTTAACAATATATGTACTGACACATTATGAAATTAATAAGAAAAACATTGGGATAGGTGGATATACGTATACATATATACATATATATATATAATACCAATAATACCAATACATAATAATACCAACATATGATATATACTACATATTGGTATATTTGCATATAATTGTGTCTTGCTTTAAGAACAAATTGCTATAGAAAAACATACATTTATAAAAGAAAGTCTGAAATGACAAATTATCAAAGAGAATATTTTAGAAAAAGAATATATACATTTTGAATATATCCACTGCTAGATGTCAACAGCTCCTATCGCACATTTCAAGGTCAAAGATAGCATGTGGTTCCCTTTCTGAAATCGTCATCTGTTTTATTTAACTCATTTCATAATTTCAACTCATTTCAAACGAGGTTGATCTCTTGGAACATATCACAAGGCAATTCTCATCCTGTTTACTCCACAGACATGTGGTAAAAGGAACATTATATTTACCCCTTGATGCTCAAATAAGCATCAAAATTTTATAAATCATCTAGAATACGGTATCTAATAAAGTGAATGGACTATGAATGCTAAAGTTTATTTTTGAACACTCACTTCTCTTGTCATAAATACTTTTGTACGGTGGATGTAAAGCATTTGTGCTGTGTAATTTGCCATGAAAAATGCCTTCACTGAGGTTCACTAAACACTTCACATTTTTATATATTTGCAGCTTAAAATGTGGAATACATTTTTAAAGGGATCTAGATACAGCATGGGGAATGGGAGGAAACTGATATTTTGGTTTATACTTTCATAGTCTCCCGTGCTCAATGCCAGTCTGTGGCATAGCACCCTTTGACCCGGATCTTGGGCAAAGACGTAATCAAAATGTGCTTGACAAACATTTTAAGCCCTCTTTCTACTTTTCTAGCCTAGCCAGAGATCTTTCAAGAACAACCCAGATCGTTTGTTTTAGGGGCACAGAGAAAAATGTGAGATGGTAAATGAGATACGATTGAGTCAAATAAATGTGAAGAGTAGTGACCTGCACTTGTGATGATCTAGGTCACTGGAGAATTCCATTGCACCCAAAGACGGAAGGTGATGAAAAAGAACCATTGGCTCCCTATCCTACCCAGTTAGGGAGGGAGGTGCCACACTCTCTGGCAGTATTAAGAGGCAGAGAAGGCAATTAAAAGGCAATGGATTGTCACAATCACTAGCAACCCACACCACGTTACAGAAACCACCAGTGACTCTGGCATCAACCAATCAAGGTTTTCCTTGTGCAGGGATGATAACAGAGGATAGGCAAGGGTCACTTGCATCCCCAGATACTGGCTCATCTGTGCTGGTCACAGCGACACCCATGGGAGAAGCCAGGTTTACATGCGATGTCCAAGATGTTGACAGATGTCCTTTGATTCCTAGCCCTGCTCTTGCACAAATGCTCCAGGTCATTATCTCCTGTTAAAAGTTCAGGAATACACAGCAATCCCTTCAACTATCACGGCAGCACAATATAATAATCCTATGGCTCTATCGCTCTATCACATGGGCAGTTCCACCCATACTGACTGACACATGTCCGTCTTTGCTACAGTATCGCTGTTCGTTAGTCCAATCAACTGCTTTATATATTCTATGAATACCAGAAAGGCATAACACCCAAAATACCTCCTTAATCATGACTACACAAACATCTGTCACAAGGTATATTTCCCCACACAAATTATTTAACCTGATAACTGTTTAAATTTAAGTTTTAATAATTACATTTTATTTTAATACAACAAATTTATTAACTTATTCATATTGCCCTCCAAAGACTATTTTAATGAAGGATAGTCAAATGAACAAATAATCAAGAGTAATTTAATTATCACATCTAGTGACAACCATGAGCAAGAAATAAAGTATAGAAATAAATGTAAGAAATCATTTCCTTATCTAACCACCAATAGGTGACGAGTGAAATTAGAATACATCCATAAACGAATGCTATGCTGATATTAAATATATATAAAAATATATTTAAATATTTTTATAAAGAAATACAATACGTGGAACTTTGCATAGAAGGTAAGACTAACCAAATAAATGCATTTAATTTATACATAAAGAACCCCTAAAGATTAGTAATAATAGCTCCGGTGGAGAATCTAAAGCAGCGTCCAAGTGTTCACTGTTAACTGAATTTTCACTTCGTGCAAAAGGCCCATTTCCTGAGGAAATCCACACTGCCCACCATGAATGAAGCCTGTGTTCATTATCAGCTGATATGGCCGAGATAGCAGCCTGGCTTTTCTATAAAGTTATTTTGAGAACTGTACTATTATATTTTCTTACAGATATATCAAAAGAAATATTTATCAATAAGACCCTTACTGCTCTTAGAATATTCTTTCTCCTGTAAAAAAAAAAAAAAAAAAAAAAAAAAAAACGCAAAAAATTGTTTAAATAAACCTCATTCTGCTAACACCTGCCAGTGTCTCATTTTAGGTCAGCAATTTAATCATGGTGTGTGGAATATTTACACTGACATCTTTAGAAGAAAGAAAATGAAGTAAAACAGTAAGAAAAAACTTCACCATCAATGGTGAAAAAATTTGAAAGGAACTTTTGTAATAATTATCACAGTGGCTCAGTTTGGGGTCATTTGCTTGTACTGCCAACACGATTCTTTAGCATGCTGAGAAATAAACTCGGCAATCCCCAACTAAATTAAGTGTCAAGAAGCCCTAGGAGAGCACTGTCATTAAAATCACATCAGAACTGGAAAGCTTCCTCAGGGAATTCTGCACTTATCTGTTCTACCAGGAGGATTCGAAATGAAAGGGTTTTTTATGAGACAAGATGACAGTGGTTGAGCGAGTGGTCTCTGGAGGAAGACTGTGTGGGTTCAAGTCTCAGTACCACCACTTCTCTCTAGAAGACTGTGAATAGTTTCTCAAATGTTCTGCACCTGTTTTCTCATCTGCTAAGTTCAGATATTAATAGTAGATTCCTTGAAAAGTTGTGATGAAGGCCAAGCAATGAATACAGCTAGTGTACTTTGAACCATGCTTAGAACATAGTGTTTTGTAACACGGATTATTTTTGTGTACCAACTAATGTTATTCTTACTATATGCCAATAAAAATACTTATCTAATTCACATGTGTATATCACTGTAACATGCAAAACAGCAGGTAAAAATAACTCCATTAATTTATCATCAGAAACCTGTGTTTCATTCTGGCTTTGTCACTTACTGGATATGTGACTTTGGACATGGCCCTTAATTCCTCCTTCAGTGATGATGTCTAAATTCTTGACTGAAAATGGGGCTAACTCACCTGATTGCCTTGAAAATCAGATACAGTTAAATTTAGGAGAAAGTAAATACTGCTACTGAAATGCTACATTCATGTAAAAATAGTAGTGATGACAGGAGAAAGTATAACAATAGATATATAACGTATAATTATGTTAATCATAGAGAACAAAGGAAAGCACAGAAACCTAAAGAGAAAAAAAGGATATAAGTCGTAATGTTAACATTTAGTCCCATTTTTTCCAAAACGTTTAAAAAATTTCCATATGTTTTCCTTCACGTGTTTTAAAGATTTGCATAAAGGGTATCGTGTTATACTTGACCTTTTGCAAACTCTTTACCGTATGACATTTTTTGAGATTTATTCAACTTGGTTACATACAGGGCTAGTTCATTTATTTTAATTTGCAAAGAAAATTCTTTTGTATTAATACAGCCAGTTTATTTATTCCTGACCTTGCTAAGGGACAGATTTTAATTTGCTATTACAAATTGTACTGCAATGAATATACTCATACAAATATATTCTGCACGTGTTAGAATTTTATTGTGAGTCTATTCCTAGGAATGCAATTGCTAGATTGTAGATCATAGGCATATACACTTTTATTAGATTTTACTAAATCGTTCTCTGAAGAAACCATCTGACTTACAACACAAAAGTATTTTTTTGACAATATTGCGACAAGCAGAAATATTTTAAAGCTTTAGCATTTTTTCCTGTATGTGTATCCTTGAATGCAAGGTCATTGTCAAGGGCACAGGGTAACATGTTATGCTCAGTCCCCTTCACTATCCCTTTGAATGTTGAATGTTATGGAATACATTATATTGTTACTCTGCATATTAGAATTATGATGATTGTAGAATAAGTAGAATATTTTGATTATTTTGAGTACATGTAGCCCTTTCTATAAAGTGAGTCATTAATCGCTTAGGGACATAATTTCCTACTCAAACAGTTTTATGAGAAAAACAGTTTAACTTGCATCATTTCACTTTATGACTCCTTTTGTTAAGGGATCTTAATCACCTGTAAGTGTGATAAATTTCTGTAACTAGAAAATATCTACTGAATAGAAAGAATGAAAAATACGTAAAGAGAATTGCAAGTTTAAAATTCCTGAAAAAACAAAATCAGTGGGGAGAATGGATGGATGGATTATGAATGGATGGATAGATTATGGATGGATGGATGGATGGATGGATGGATGGATGGATGGATGGATGGATGATGGATGGATGGATGGATGGATGGATGATGGATGGATGGATGGATGGATGGATGGATGGATGGATACACAGATAAATAACAGACTTGTATGAAACAAGTATAGTAAATGTTAATGGTAGAATTTAGATGGTCTTAAAGGTGTTTACCACAAATTCTTTCAATTTTTCTGTTTGAATATCTTCTTGACAAAATTTTTGGGGGAAATTAAAAAGATAATTGTCAAAAAAAATCCATGAAGAACACATGTGCTATTAAAGCAGATGAAACTTGAACTAAAGTAACTTCAATAACTAAACCAAATTTAATAATAATCAAAAGGAACAATTTTATTTTTCCTTCTTTCGAGGTGTAGACATTTCTGCTAATGCTATCTTCTATTCCAATATAGCCTATTGGTACTTAACTAAAACTGAAGCAATCAAAAGCAACTATCCCTAGTTCCAAAAATACTTTGCTTTCCATGTGACTGGATCTTGTATTCTTGGCAGATATACTGACTAATTCTGTATATATAGTAAGGAATGTACTGGGAAATTCTACCAGGAAGCAGGAAATTTATCTATTCATCTATTTTCAGAGCCTATGCAGAAGAACCTCCTTCTAGGTGAATCTACCTTACATCAATATCGTTTTTTGTAGAACAGAAATATAACTTCCTGAATGAGTTTCCAGACGTACCATTTGTATAGCAAAAATTGCTTTGTAGTGACTACTGATTTTTATTTCATGTTTCTGTGTATACTTATAAACAAAAAAAGAAAGACAGAATTATTATACGAAACCATAGTAGAGTTCATCATTCAGGATCCCAGCAAGAGACAAATGGCACATTCCACAGGGTAACTGAGGAGAACTTAATAAACAGTTTACAAAAATGCATGTAGGGTTAAGAGAACCAACAAGGGGTCATAAAGAAAGGGATGATAAATCAGGTGAAAGCAATTACCACACCTAGATCTGATAGTCAAGTGGAAGAGCAGGTGCCAGTTGCAATGTTGGACAGGGCCACCTCCTGAAGCTGTGTCCTTTGGTGGAGAAACACAGCCAACCTATGACAGGGAGAAAGCCTGAGACATAGGTGCCCTATCCTCTCCTCTCAGTCTGCTAACACCTGCCAGTGTCTCTGAGCGGCCAAATCTAAGAAGTTAGAGAGAGCCTATTGATACAAGACTATAAAAGTCAGTAGGATGGGCACAATGCGGGTATGTAGTTAAGAGATCAACACTATCCAGGACATAAATTTTTTATACATTATAATAAGCCTTTTTATCCTTTGGAAAAGGTCATATACATCTTACTTTGTGCCTGACTTTGCAAGGATAAATAGATAAGCAATGAGGATTCATTATAGAAATGTTATTTTAAAAATGTAAATATGTATCAAATAGCCATTGGTTATGTAGAAAAAAAATTAAGACTATCGGATTAAATAAATGTTCCTAACACCAGCCATTAAATAAATAAATAAATAAATAAATAAATAAATAAATAAATAAATAAATAAATAAATAAAGTCCTGCTTACTAGGTCAAATGCACATGGAGGGAGAGAAGGAAGTAAAACCATCAGAGAACGGGTAACAGGATCCAACTGGCTCATTTCCCTCCAGGTCATTTTAAATGAAACTAGAGCTTTTTCTTTTCTTTAGCTTATTTAAAACATCACATTTTGGTAAGGTGGAACTAATTATTGTTTTTACTGATGCATTTGGACTTAGGAGATATATTCAAAATAATAAACAGAGTCATAGACAGATCTTGCTAAGACTACAAAGTTATATCTAATTCATCTATAATCTAAGCTAAAGCATATGTGACATCTAAAGTAAACATATTCAGCATGACTTTTACAGAAGATTGCATAAAATTAATAATATTCTTCATAAAACTTTACAAAACAAACATATGCCATTATTTTAATGTGAAATCAAACTGAAGAAAGGGAAAATAAATGGTTTGATTGTAAAGTTATTGTATGTCCTTTAAAATATATCCTTAAAATGCCATATATGTTTGAAGACCTATTTAAAACCCAGTGTCTTCATCCTTATTATTAAGTGGGAAATGTTAATTGATCCAGCCATTCAAGAGAATAACTTGGTAATACTTACGAAATGCTCTAAAATAGGCATAAATTCTAATCCACTTGTTTCACTTCTGGGAATTTATCCTAGGAAAATAATTAGATGTTCAGATCCAGATTTATGTACAGATTCGTTCACCCAGAGAGAAAATGGGTCAAAAGAAGTTCTCCAAGAAATAATGCAAGAGACTTTTCCAGGACAGAAAGTAAACTCCAATGGTCAAATGGAAAGGAAATGCTAAGCAGAACGAGTAACAAATACCCTCACTTAGACCTGTAATGAATTTTCAGCTCCATGGATAAAAATAAAATCCAAAAAAAGTTTCCAAAGAATAAACCGTGCTGTCACCTTCAAAAGAATGAAAGTCATACTAGGGTCACACTTATTAGAAAACACCATGTGCTTGAAAACAATGGAAGAGGAGTTTGAAAATCCTGAGGAAATGGAACTCTCACGCCATAATTATATATACAACTAAATTTTGAGTTGAATGTGAGTATAACTGGACGGACGTCTGGACAAATACTTTGTCTCTACTTCCTGACACTTGTGAGTACCCTTCAGGGAGAAGAAAGAGTAGAAAATCATGCTTTGACTTTAAACTGGAAATAACTATGAAAATTCATAAATGTCTAAGTTTATCTGGAAATGGCCAGAGTAATCTTTCTGCCATCATAAACAACAGAAACTCAAGAGGGAAGTTAAATTCAATTGTAAAAAATTTATTTTTGTTTTCCTTCTTGCACCTCTGAGTATGCGGCTTGTGAAATTCATAGTTATAGTATTAACGTGACTGTTGCTAATAACAATTATTTTTAAATGCTTACTATCTGCCAGATACTTTGCTAAATCCTCTACATACGTAATAATTTCAAATCCTCATAAATTTTATGGAGTTTGGGTATTATTATCTCCATTTTATGGATGACAAACGAAGGTTCAGGGAAATTAAGTAACTTTCCCCCAGTCACACATTTTCTAATCTCCATTTCCCTCTCCTCACCACCAGCAGAACCTTCAGGATCTGAGTCTACCAAGCTCCTGCATCACCTCAGAGTTGCAGTTTATCAAATCAGTAGAAAGGGCTCAACTTCAAAACCCAGGCAAGGAGCATTGCACAACCTCACAACTTTTGCACACAGTTCCAAATGCAAGATACGTATAAGAAATAACTTTTCTCAATAATCAAATTCTTATTGAACTTGTGCCTTTACCTCACATTGATTGACTGCTGACTCTACACAACTTGCACTGATTTAATAAGATGAAGGAAACAAATGCCCTCCATTCCAACGGAGAAACCTTACTGGGGGAAACACAGGTACATCAATGATTGCATTCTAAGAGGTGATCTGAGAATCCCTAAAGGCACAGTACAAGCAAATGTTATAGGAGTATGGAGAAGTGTGAGCAGGGAGACGCGTGAGCATGGAGAAATGTTTGGTGACTCAGGTCGAGGAAGACCAGAAAAGGTTTTGTGAAGGAGGTAGCAGCAGGACTGAGCCTCTCAATCGCATAACCACGGACTTCTGCGATTCAAAAGATTAGAAAGAAGGCATTCCCAGTTTGAGATCAGTGAAAGCAAAAATTTGGATGTGTAAAAGCTCTTTGAGTGTGAGGAAATTAAATGTGTGTCAGTTGGTGTGATGGTTAATTTTATGTGTCAACTTGGCTAAGCCCTAGCGTCCTGTTAGTTGGTCAAATACAAGTCTAAATGTTGCTGAGGAGGTATATTTTAGATGAGATTAACATTTAAAGGAGTAGGCTTTGAGTAAAGCAGATTATCCTCCATCATTGTGGGTTGGCCTCATCCAATCAGTTGAAGGCCTTAAGAGGAGGAAGACAGATGGAGATCCCCTTAGGAAGAGGGAATCTGCCTCCAGATGCCCGTCAGAGTCCAACTGCAGCATCAACTCTTCCTTGAGTCTCCAATCTGCCATCCTGCCATGCAGACTCTGCATTTACCACCCTCCACGATCACATGAACACATTTCTTAAAATCTCTTCTCAGTCTCTCCATCATCTAATCTATCTGTCTATCTATCTATCTATCTATCTATCTATCTATCTATCTATCTATCTATCTATCTATCATCTACCCATTATCTATCTCTACCTCTATATATCTATCCATATATCTACCCCTATCTCTATCTCTGTCTCTGTCTCTTTATCTGTCTATCTCTTTGTATATCTGCATCTGTATCTCCATCTATCTATATATCTATCTCTTTATCTCTCTCTCTCTGTATATCTTTATCTGTCTATCTCTATCTATCTGTTCTGTTTCTTTAGAAGGCTAATGCAATTGAGTTTTCAAGTGGGAAAGGGAGACTTGTGGAGGAGGAAGGTGGGAGGCATGCTGGAGTTCTCTCATGCATTACCTGGGATTCTAAGGTAAGGAACCCACTCTGATAGTGAAGCCAATTAGAGACATTTGAGCTGGGGATATTATGTGATGAGTTAACATAATTGCTGTTGGAAAGGATGATTTTTGAAAGACCAGATGGTAACTAGAAAGGGTAGGAACTGTTTAGTTAATGAACAATCAGTGACAGTTTAGTGGGTTGAAGGCCCTGATCAGGGAATTAGCGTTTGAGAGGGAACGTTAGCACTGGCATTTCCAAAGTACTTGGGCCTCCAGTAATACTCTGTGGATCAGTCATTTAACAGTAGAACATGAGTGGGACTTAGGGATTTGGGATTTCACAGGATGTACATACTGTGAATTTATTACTAACTTCCTGTCCCACTATTGGGGCCCAAATGTTTACCACTTAGTTTGCTCTAACTCATCTAGTGGCAGGAATTCAATATCCTGAGTGTCATCTAGATAATATTTCTCACAGGAGCCTAAAAAGCAGCTGGCACCAGCTGCAGCTTCAATCCACCCCCCTTTTTTTTCCTACTTCTCTTCTATTCAACTGCCTCACTTTCAAATTCCTGCTCAAAAGCCCACTTACAGAAGTCAAATTTACTACTGCTTAGCCTAAAAACACCAATCTGTGTGCCACGGTGCTACCTCTGGATGCTCTTAATTTAGAATCCTTGGGATGCCAAAGTGACACTAGAGCCCAAGTAGGGTCAGGAGGGCCCCTTCCTCAATTCATTCCCACCCCTGTCTTTTGAGGATGCAGGAACAGAAGTTTACAAAGTCCCTCTTAAAAGATTTGTCAGCATCTGCCTCTTACACCTATTTTTCAGATGTCCGGTACCATCCCCATATAGTCGCAATGATTCATGAGAAGATTCTGGATAGTTCCACCTCCATTCTCTGCTTCTTCCAAGTCTGACCCTTCCCACACCAACACTCCTCTTCCTTAACACAGATGCAAAATAAATATGTATTATGTAACAGATATTCTGACTCCGTTTTTTGATGTTTGACTGCTTGCTGACAGCTTTTCAACCTCATCCCGTCCCCTTCCTCTTCCATGCCACATACGAGCACGTCCAGGCGCGGAGGGCAAGTTCAAACCATGCATGGAAACTCCAGCCCCAGTCCCACCACCTGCTCCCCAGGAAGACCTCAAGCCCAGTCTCCTTTTCCTACTTTTTCAAGCTATTTTCAGACCATTTTCAGATCTCCCAAAAATAACTCTTTGGGTAAGAAGAAAACCTTCTCATTACCTCTTGGTATGTGTACATCATCAGCCTGATACCCCAACAAAATTTTGAGTGAGTATTTATCCTTCCAAGTAGGGTGGCTGCAATATATTGTGTGTGTTTCTCCATTTGCAGCTGGCCTAGCATGATATTATTATAGGAATAGTGAGTGGAAGAGCTGGGAGCACAGAGACGGTCTAACCCCTTTATTTTACTTTATCACTATTTTTATTTTTAGCCACTTAAACATAAACATAGCTTAAAGAGTCCTGTAGTTGGATAAAATGTTCAATGGAAATGTTATTACCTGCCCACCCATCCTAGCCCCATAGCTATATGCTACGGCAGTTAATTACTTTAAACTTAAATTTCAACTCTTTGCTCTGCAATGCACCGCCCTATTTTTAAATAACTCTGTTTTTAGAGTTATTACTGTTACTATTATTACTTTGAGATTTAAATAGAGATTCAACTATGGGAAATGGAACTTGGGTTCTTGATATGCTTATAATACTCTTATCATATATTTTGTTTGACTGGTTATTCATGGTTACATCAATCAGCATGTTAGGCAATTCTTTGTCTGTTGTTTCTTTTTTATTTAAGCCCCCAGGCTGAGAATAGAGATGGTACCTGCAGTCTAAATAGCCCTTGTTCTCCAGATTTCATGGTCTTGCAGCATGTCTCAGGTGACATCATCATGGGCTAACACCCTTCGTTAGAATAGGGGTTCCTTGCTATATGCTATGGTTCTTAGGGTGCTTTAAGAGTTTGGGAACCTGGTCTTGTGGACTTCAGCTGTCACCCCCCTCCAAACGCAATGGGACCTTATGCAACAAATGGAAGAGACTGAGGGGGTCTCTGATTAAATTATAAACATTTTATTTTTCTTTGGGTTTATTGTAATTAAATTTAAACAAGCACAGAATTAACCAGTGAAAAGGGTGAGAATGATTATGCAAGAATTATTGGAGGGTCTCATATTTATAAAAAATTAAAACTAGAATAAATTTCATTTAAAGAAAAGAAAGTATACAAGTCCCTAAAATTTTTGTTGCAGAATAATCAGAATAAGTTATAAAAACTGTTGTACTAAATTTATTGAAGTCCCTACTTTTAGGGAAAAGAAACATTTCCTATCATTTTAATTGTGTCATTTTGTTTTTATTATGGCTTTTTAAATAACATTATTGTATTACTATTGTTTACTGAATCTATGATTCTCTATTTTTGAATGAGCAAGTTTGAGTAGTTTGCCTGTATATATTTATAGTGAGTTTTAATACATATGTACTTATTTATGCTTTCTGAATTATATTTCTTTTTACAAAGCCTTCTTACTGTCATTGCTATTGTTGGTGTTGTTTTTGTTTTTGCCTTTGGGTGAATTGATAGAATTTTCTTCATTAAATTTATTCTCACTAGGCTTTGAAAGATAAATATCCTATTTCTATTCATCTAGTGGTTGCTTCTGAATTTTTCAGTAACATGTTTAACCAAACATTTTTATCCTCATGTAGATAAAAATCTCACTCCTATACTAAGATAATAAATATGAATTTAATCATTTTTAAACACAGATGTTCACTGAAGACTTTTTAACATAATAAACAAAAAATGGAAACAATCTAAATTTGTAAAAGTATCAGAGTTTTTTAAAACAAACATATGCTCTAATTAACATCAAAAAGGTAAATACATATTCATGTACTACTATGATAGGTATAATATAACCATAACATCATAATATTAGGTTGGTGCAAAAGTAATTGTGGTTTTTGTAATTATTTTTAACCTTTTAAACTGTAATTACTTTTGCACCAACCTAATACCTTTCTAAAATAATGAAGTAGAAAATCATTTCCAAGAAAATACTTAGTGGGACAAAATGGCACTTATTTTATATATATATATATATATATATATATATATATATATATATATATATATATATGACAAATTAAAACTTCCTTACATTATAAATAAAAAGATTGAATTAAATACACCAAGTGCAATAATGATCACTTCTTGGTGAGATTTTTTTTTCTTTATATAGTTTTCAACTTTTCACATCAATCACACATTACTTTCATAACCAGAAAAAAAAATAATGAGTGTGACTTTGGGAAAGACCTAGTTAAATGAAAGTAGCAGGACAGGTAATTACTGTGATTGCCCTCATTACATCAACATAGATGCCATTTAGCCAAAAATGACGGGTCCCTCTCTAATAATTCACACATTACTCATAAATATCCTGCTTTATGTTATATCTATTAAGGATTCAAGATATACGAGGTAAGTTCAACAACCATAATGCAATGAGAGAGGCAGTGGACCATGGTGGAGTCAGACAGGTGTAAGTTAAAACTAAACCTGGTGTTCTCACTGACAGTATCTATGAACTTGGCAAGAATTTTAACTTCCCTGAATCTGTTTCTTCATCTATGAAGTGGAGGAGTGATATCTACCTTGTGAACTTTTGGGAAAAAAATAAAATATAAAATACTACATGTAAAGAGAGTAGCTCATTACCTGGTGCATAATTTCAATTAATGGTAGTGTTAAAATAAATTAATGTTATCATTCCTTCTACTAGAATTAACTTGCTATCATGAAGCCACGCTGCAAGAAAGGAGAGTTATAAGTAAAAATCAGAATGGTCATCATCATAATAACAATAGTGACACTAATGTTAACTTCTGTCAGGGTTTGGCTGAATGTTCCTCCTATTGGAATGTTCTAGATACATCGCAGGGGGTCAACACTGGCTGTAAACTCATCAGTCAAAAACAGATAATGCTAATAATAATAATCTGAAACCAGACGGTTATAATAAAAAAAAATTCTGATATTGTCTATTTATTGGAATCAAGAATTCAGTGATATCCACCTAAGAAAAAGAATGAGAGCTTTTAAAACATTAATAGGTCAAATCTCATGTGGTGAAGTGGAAACAGAACACAAGTGTAACTCCTAATTGGAAGCTCTTTCAGAAAGAGTGTTTAAAGATCTTCAGTGTTTATAACATTATACTGTACATGACTCATTCACCATGAGACAACAAGGAAACAGTAGGTGTCTGCCTACTGGGAGCTGAGGGCGTAGACAGAGCTCATTGGTTGCTCAATCTTTTCGATTCTATCTACACTCATATTAATGTCTTACCAATGGTAACAACCTATTGTTTTTGTTTTCTCTTATTTTCTACATGAGAGTAGTAAATATGTTTTGGAGATGATATCTGAGACCAAAAATATAACATATTCAAAAAAAAAGATTTTGAAAGCAATGACATAAATAATGTAGACATACTGGAGACGGTAGCAGAGTAAGATTTATAAGAAAAATTACGTTGCAACACAAACAACTAGACCTTAGTCGCCATTTTACTGATGGGAAACTGTGTGTCAGAGAAAAGTAACTTAATTGGTTTGAAGTTCTACAGACGGAATTCCAACCCTTACTGCAGAGGGTCTGCCTTACTACAGAGGTCTTGATTTTATTTTATTTTTCCATGACTAAAGTATAAAATGCCCAAATCCTTGCTATCTGCCTTGTTGACAATAGTGAACAACATGGCTCTGCATTTACAAACATGTGAGAGAGTAGATTAGATATAGATAGTAGTTTGTTAATCTGCTTAACCTGTCAATTGTTTTGCAGAATGTTAACATGCCCCTAAATATCTTTGATCTTGGTATTATTAAGTATCTCAAAAATTAAATTGCAAAAATGCTAAAATATCTCTAAACCCAATAAAACAATAGCTTCTATTTCATTACTTACACGATCTTCATAAACTGCCCTGTGCGTAAAACAAATTCATACAGCATATTACAAGTAAAATAATTTTCAACCTTTTGAGATTTCCGTAAAATGCAATGACTCAGCTGTGGCCACACACAGAACAATCTGTGCTTTCTGTGAACACATCAACATTGCAGGATTAGAACTGAGAGTTCTAATGATACATTTGATTTTTTTTTTCTTAACAGAAATTATCTTATGAGAAACAGTGAAAAGAGAAGTGCATGGCAACTTGTAAAATCCAAACTGAAACCTTATTCACTTAGATTAAGTACTAGCTGTATACTCGAACACAGTCAAAAAATAAGATTCTTCTCAAATTCTCTTGTATTGATGCTTTTCTTATTCATACACCATGCCATCACTCTTCATCCTTACTTTGACCTCCTGAAACACAAATGTGATGACTTGAAGAGACTTTGTAGGCTTCTGATTTCAAAAGAAAATAATAACATAAGCCCCTACTATTTGGGTTTTCTCTTACTTGAAGTACAGCATAGCTGTAAAAATCATGTCTTCTGGAGTCAAACTATCTGTGCTTGAATACTGTTCTGCAATTTACTAGCTATGTGACCATGGGCAAGTTATTATCCTCTCATTTGTTTTTAGTTCTTCTGATCTGTAAAAGGGAGATGACAACGTTGTGAAAATCAAAAAGGTATTGTTGTATATGTTTAAACACTTAGACTTACATTTTGGGCTATTACAGTTCATTTGATGCCATATCAACACCCTTTCTGAGAGCAACTACCGTGTTTCCCCGAAAATAAGACCTAGCCGGACCATCAGCTCTAATGTGTCTTTTGAAGCAAAAATTAATAGAAGACCCATTATATAAGACCCAGTCCTTTATATTATATAAGACCCGGTCTTATATTATAGTAAAATAAGACCGGGTCTTATATTAATTTTTGCTCCAAAAGACGCATTAGAGTTGATGGTCTGGCTAAGTCTTATTTTCAGGGAAACACGGTATAAAGCTGTATAAAATTAATTTAAAAACTATTGGAATGTTTCAGAAAGCAATAAGAGAAATCAGAACTTCAGAGGCCATGATTCCAATAGAAGGGATACCCACAGAAGTGAGGTAGCTTTTAACAATCAGGCGTTTGTTGACTCGCAGCACAGGACACAGAAACCAAAAAGAAAGCACTTCCCTGTTGGAGTTCAAGGCTTCTAACACAGCCAGGATATAAGAGGTCAAGATCAAAGAATGGGAAAGCTCAGATACATGAGTAACTTCTAAAATCAATTTACCCTTGAAGTATTTGAAAACTTCTAAGATACATAGGTAATAAGAAATGGAAAAAAATGAAAATGAAAAGAAATACTCAGAAAAGAAGCAGAAAGCTAAGGAACTGGATAAGCAGAGTTTTAACAGTCTTATTGTGCTAGGCAAACAAACACTAGGATTTAGGGCTGCCAAGAAGAAGGGGTTCAGGCTTTCAATTGAGATTTCCAAAGGGCTACACTCTAAGAATATGGGCAAGCCAGAAACAGGAAGCTTCAATTAGATCACAGTTCTATGCCTATACTCCATTTGTGTATTGAGAAAAGCATGTCCCCTGATTTCCCAGCTCATCTACAAGTTTTCACATACAATGTGCAGGATTCAATTAAAGCAGTAATAATAGTCATGCCAGGAAATAGACACAAAAAGCTGTCAGCCAATAATAAGACAGTGCAGATTTTAGAAATCACATGTAAATGACATCCATATTGCAATTATCAGATACAGACTTTCAAATATTGGTAAGCAATAGTTTTAAAAATAGGTAAATACGGCGAATATTGCCTCAAAATTGGAAATTATTTTACAAAGTGAAATTCCTGAAACTAAGGAATACAATAACAAATTAAAAATTCAACAGGCAGTTTTACTTCATCTCCCTATGACTATATTGTGACCGTTAATTTGCTCTCTAAGCCCTCACCTTCTCCCCCATCTCCTGCCCACTCTCATCGAGCAACCAACAGTTATTTTTTTTTGTTTTTCCTATATCTCTGAGTCTATTTCTGTTTTGTTTGCTCATTTATTCTGTCCTTTAGATTCCACATATAAGTGAGATCATATGGTATATGTCTTTCTCAGTCGACTTATTTCACTTAGCATAATATTCTCAAGGTCCATCCATGTTGTTGCAAATGGTAAGACAGATGCGTAACCAATGCGCTGTACAACTGAAGCTGAAGTAGAATAATATTGTGGGTCAACTATAAGAATATATAGGCTTACGCAGTATAGCATAAGATAGTCAATGGTGTCGTAAGTTATATACGACGTCAGAGGGGTAGTAGATTGGGGGAAGGGTTATCATATTGTGAGGGGTGTAAATGTCTATTATGTTGCTTTGTACGCCTGAAACTAATACAAAATAATCAGTAGGAAGTTTTAATAAGAGAGTAGATAGGACTAGAGAGGGAATTAGCAAAATGAAGAACATACTGGTTTGCTAGGGTTGTCATAATATCATACCACAGACTGGGTGGCTTAAACAACAGAAATTTATTTTCTCACAGTTCTGAAGGTGGAAAGCCCAATATTAAGGTGTCTGTCGGTCTCATCGCTTCTGAGTCCTCCCTCTTGGATTTGTAGATGGTCACCTTCTTGCCATGTCCTCACACGATCTATTTTCTGTGTATACATGCCTCCACCCTTGGTGTCTCTCTGTGTGTCAAAATTTCCTCTTCTTACAAGGACATATGTCAGATTGGATTAGGCCCACCTAGTGGTGTCATTTTTAACTTAATAACTTCTTTAAAGGCCGTATGTCCAGATACAGTCACATTCTGATGTTACACAGGTTAAGGCTGTGACGTATGGCTTTTGGGAGGCCACAATTCAGCTCACAACAATAGATTCATAGAAAATATCCAAACTGAAGTACAAAGAAATCAAATAAGGTAACATACAAAAAAAAGGAAAAAAACCCAAAACAAAAAACCATAAGAGACACATGAGACCTAGTGAAAAGTCTACCTCTTTTATAATTGGAGTCCTATAGGAAAAAGGGGAAAAGCTATGGCAGAAGCAATATTTAATGACATGTGGCCGACACAATTTCTAAAACTCATAAAAGATGTCATGCTGATATTACATGGACTTCTAAACTATCCCAGCAGGATAAATGTAAAGAAAAGCACCTCTAGCCATCTCATAGGACAATTGCTCAAATATAAAGACAAAGACAACATTGTAAAAGCAGCCAGGACGCTTATACACACACAGGAAGAAAATTATATATCAAAATGTATACGAGTATGAAGGTTGCTATGAAGTGTTTATTCTATCTCTAGCTTCTGAAAGATGTTAAGAAAGACGTGATGTTCTCAAATTGACTGTAAATATAATAGATAGATGATAGATAGATAGATAGATAGATAGATAGATAGATAGATAGATAGATAGATAGATAGATGATAGATAGATATAGATAGATAGATCAATGATAGATATAGATAGAAAGATAGATATGATAGGTGATTGACAGCTAGATGAAAGATAGATAGACAGATAATAGATACATGATTGATACATACATAGATACACAGACAATAAGATGTCATCAAGCAGAGATATTCCATGGATGAAAAAGTTCTTTAACAGTTGAAATAACATCCACTGTAATTTTCCTCACTTGTATAATGGGAAAATCTTATATCTGTATGAAATACATAGAAAAATTACTTGAAGAAAGTCAATATACACTAAAGAAAAGAGCATTTAGTAAGTTAAAAATAGGAAGGAACTTCCTTAATCTGATAGAGTACTTCAAAAACATTCAGCAAATGTCACACACTTAGGGGGTGAAACACTAAGTTTTCACCTGTGATTGCAAAGAGAAAATGGTGTGTTCCATAGCCACTTCTATTGTAATTCATCCTAAAGAGTTTAGAAAGTACAATAAAGCAAGAGAAATAAATAACAGGTGTAAGCTATGAAAAGGAGGAATGAAAATTCTCATTCTTTTTCCTAAACCTGTGATTGAATATAATCTAGATAAGCAAAAATAATCTACCAATTATCAATAGAATAAATTAATTTAAAAAGTCACTAGTCATAGAATCAATATGCAAAAAATCAAAAGGCTAACTGTTGGTTAGACTGATATGCTCAAAATTTCAAGGAAAAATATTCCATTTGCACTAGCATTTACATATGTCAAATATACAGGAAATAAATGCAACGAGAGATATGTAAAATCTCTACACTAGAATATACAAAACACTAGTGACTGTTTTGCTTCTGATATGACCAAATAAGGTCTTTCTAGGACAACTATTTTACAGATAACAAACATCAGTGCTGGGGAAATGGAGTGGGAATCTGAAATCACATGAGTATAACAGAAACAAGCAGATTTTAAATAGATGTCAGGGCCAGAAGAGCATAGCACGGAGTCAGTATCCCATATGTTGATGGCTTTTAGCTGAGGGCAGGTGGCAGTCAGCAGCAAGCAGAGCAGCTAAAACTCCACAGGACACTCGCAGAACCGGAGGTCTGGGTTTCAGTATTCCCTGTGTTTTAAAGCCATTATAAAATGTTTGCATTTAGGATTGTCCTGTCCTGCTGATGAATCCTTCTTCTTATCATTATGAAATGCCTTGTTTTCCTCTGGCAATACACATTGTATTGAAAACTACCTTCACTGTGTTAGTACAGCAGCACCCTTTGGGGAAGAAGTAGTAAGGGGTTGCTGGAATGTTCTCTTGCGTGATATGGGCACAGGTTACATGGGTGTGCTCAGTTTCTGAGAATTTTGAAGCTTTACTTTTATGAACATGTACTGTTCTGTTATAATTTATGCTTCAATAATTTTTTTTTCATTGTGTCGAATGATACAGAGTTTTTTAAAAGTGCCCAGAGCTGGAGCTGGCAGAACCCATGGAATGAATCAAAGATTTATTGAGTCTTGACAGCTGCAGTTGCCTTAAAGAACTTGCAGTGCCAGAGCCTCATCTTTTGAATAAAGTCGGTACGGCCCAGAAGGAGGCAGGGCTGAGTCTGGAGCAGAGCCTGGAGCCCACATCCTTGCCCCAGGGTTAGGGCTGCCAGTGTTTGGTTGCTGATGGAATCACTGCTATCCACATCTATCAGTAAACCTGACCTTTCTGGGGGGCACGTGATTCATGCTTCCTTTTGGTTTTGGATAAAATAAGCAGCAGAGAACAAAGGTTCTCTCCTTTATTTGTCCTCTGAGCTGGCATTCTCCTTAATTTAGTCCTATTCTGTTTTCAAAAGGGTTTCCTGAGAGGTCACTTTCCCCTAGGAGAAGTGAATTTGCATGATCAGAAAAACACTGAGAACTGAAGAGGGGTTGAAACATTTTGCCAAAAAAACACAAAAATGCACTGATCACTTAATATTCTCACTGACAAAGACTAAGGAATAATCACTAAGGTGTTTTCTTACTGGTAACAATACTTGCTGAACTGTGAGTGAGCGAATGGGCACACAAACGGTCTTTGGAAAAAAACCAGCTCAACTGAGAAAAGAGCCATGATGGGGGCTGGTCTTAGGGGCTGAGGGCTCAGGGTTCTGAGAGAGGAAGGCAGGGTGGGTAAGGGTTAGCAGTGACACCTCATCACTGTACTTTTGTGGTTTTTCAATGGATTTTAATCTTCTTCCCAAAAGTAAAGAGATGATGATGGTATCTTCATGTGTTCAGGTTGCCACGATGACAAAATACTGCTGACTAGTTTGTAAACAACAGAACTTTATTCCTCACAGTTCTGGAGGCTGCAAGTCCAAGAGCAAGGTGCCACCGTGGTCAACATGGTCCTGGTGAGGGCCCTCTTCTGCGTTGCAGACACCTTTCTTCTCACTACATCTTCACAGGTGGAAGGGGTTAGGAATCTCTGTGGGATCTTTTTAGTAAGACGCTAATCCCGTTCATGAGGGTCCCACACCCTCATGACTTAAGAACTTCCTGGAGGCTCCACCTCCTAATATCATCATTGGGGATTAGAACTTCAACATCTGAATTTGGAGGTGGGGAAAACAAACATTCAGACCAATAGCAGTGGGTAGTTTTGTGAGAGTCAGACGCTTAGCGTTCATTGTGTGATCGTTACATTGTTAAGAGTGCGGAAATGTCTCACTAAGCATCACGCAGAATTGCTGGGCAACTATTCATTGGATTTTGGCATCAACTGTGACACCAGCTGCTCCCTTTAGAGCCACGAGGGGCGGCTGCACAAAAAGCACCACCTCAGCTCACTCTGAGAGCTGCAGCATTCCCGTGGGTGGCTGCTATGGGGACAAAGCTGACAATAAGTACCGTCTGGCCATCGACTTCTGGGAGTGCTTTCCAACTACATTTCCAGAACGGAGGGTGTCAGGTGTCAATATAAAATAAATGGACCCTGAGAGGAAAATTCACAAAGCAGGGGTCACAAAAGCTGTGGGTGAGAAAAGTTAGTCATTGGGTAACAGAGAACATACTCTCAAGATATAGCCAAGGTCAAAGCCAGTGGATATCAAAATCACAACACTCAAATTCAGTGCCAGGCTTGCAGTTCGAGGGAAGATAAAGTTGGAACAGGTAAGTAGCTGAGAACATAATAGAAAGCTGTTTCAACTATCAGTGCCACAATTGTCGTATTTTAAAAATGTACCCAGTAGCTTCATTTCTGAGACTGTATAATGTGGAGAGCAGCAGTGGTCAGAAGTGTCCAGAGCTGATCCTTAGGCATTGACAGGATGTGAGCTGTGATCCATCGGCCTAAGGCTGCAAGGGAATATATGCAACTGGTCTGGAGATTCTGCTGCACCGCTACAGCCCTACTCCCCATCACCAATCGTCTTAGTCAGCTCTGGCTGCCATAACAAAATACCATAGACTGCGTAGCTTAAACAATAGACATTTACTTTCTCACAGTTCTAAAGGCTGGAAAACTGCAAGAACAAGGGTCTAGCAGGGCTCATGTCTAGTAAAGCCATGGCTTGCACATGGCTTCCTTTTTGCTGTCCTCAGATGGCACACAGAAGGCTCTGTGACTTTTCCTTTTATAAGGATGTCAGTTCTATTGGATCAGGGCTCTACCATGAAGACCTCATTTATCCTTACTCTGCTCCTGAAGACTCTATTTGCAATGCAGTCACATGGTGGGGACGGGGATTAGGGCTTCAACACATGAATTTTGGGGGACAGAGCTCAGTCCAGAGCATCACCTAACCACTGAGAATTACTTGTCTAAACCAGTGCACATAACACCTGGATAGGCAATTTCCTGCCCTGCATCCCTGTCTCCTTGAAAGAGTTCCAGTAGATGTCCATTCTTTTGTATCAACACTGACTGCTACGGTCAAGAAAGGGAATTTAAATATAGTGAATGTTCTCAGAGTCCATAATCAGAGATTCTGATTTGGCACATCTAGGGTGGGACCTGGATACCTGTTTTGAGTGTTTTTTGTTTTATTAAAAAGTGCATCAGGAGCTTCTGATAGAGGTGGTTCATGGATCATATTTTGAGACGAGCTTCTTTAAATATGTTGGAAGTCTAAAATCTATTCACATGACAAACATTTTGTTAAGAACTAGTTGCCCACAATAGGTATAAGAAAGTAAGCTTTCTCTACTAATTGTTTAGGCTGAGGCTTCCATCTGAATGGTAGTCTGCAAGTAAGTGGATTTGATTGTTTTACCAGATAAAATCATGAGCTGTGCAAATAAATTGCATGAAATATGTGTGGCGAGTTGACCCTCAGCTCCAGTTAAGCCTCTGATTCTAGGTGCATGGAAATACTTAGACAAAGACTAAGGAATAATCTCTTAGTGCGTTTCCCAGATTCCCTTGTTTGCTAGGTTATTGTTTGACTTGCCAATGGGATGTACTGTAGTCCTCACTTAATATCATCAATAGGTTCTGCGACTAAATGAAACGATACAACAAAACCAATTCTACCGTAGGCTACTTGATAAAACCAAAGTTCCTACAGCATCTCATCAACATAATAACAAAACAGTGTTGGATGGAATGAAATTATTTCAGTACTTGCTGTACTGGCAGGGCATTGGAAGATGGAGAAAGGGACAAATACGACAGTGCTTTTAGGAGTTGAGCAGGAGAGGTGTATGGGCTCCTGAGCTTCTGTCCAGCTGCACTGGTGCCATTCCAAGGCTGCAGTCATAGCAGTGACATTGCTCCAGCAGAGAATGGGCAAGTGAGAGCTGGACTCCAGCCCAGGAATGGCTGCTACCAGCTTCCATCTCTCCGAATGAGGCCCTGCTCTCTTTGGGCTCCTCTAATGGGCCTCTCTGCCTCATTCACTCTTCCAGCCCTTCCGACACCTGTACAAGCACTTCCCTGTATTACAACTCTCCCTGCTTGAAAGACCTAGGGTGGTTTCCTGTTCTCCTATCTGGATGCTGACTGTTGGAGTTCATAAATTATAAAGTACTCCAAGCTATTTTTTTTCTCAGCAACCTACTCTGTATCTCTAAGAAAAACCAGGAAAACAAAAGGAATATACAAGAGAAACTGTTATTTTCCTTCTTTTTAAAATAATAATGCCATGCAATCATCATTTTGCAGCTTATAAATTACTTCCCAGAGATTGTCTCATTCAATCCTCATATTAATACTGGAGTTTAGATTTTTTTAAATCACCATTTGTTTCATAGATGATGGAGAGTGTAATTTATTTGCCAAAGGTTATATAAGAAATGGCAGAAATATTACTTAAACTCAGACCTTTTAACACCAAGAACAGAGCTCTTTATCTTAAAATCTTATCACTAATTTAAGAAAATCACATTTGAAAACTAAATCCTTAGGTGCTATGAATTTTGCTGTTCCACAAGAATAAAGTCCATATGCCAGTAAAAATGCACATGCTTTCTCTATACAAATGGTACAGAATTTTATTGTTGAGGCATATTCAAGAGCAAATTCTTTCTCTGGGTCTTAGCATCTTAGGGAGATAAATGTAAATATGATAGGAATAGTTAGAAAAGATTCCTTTCTGACCATCAAGTGCTTATGCTTCCTTGATTCTAGTCATTGATTCTTAATTGTTCATCTCAATGGTGTGTTGTTGGAGAAAATATACATTTGAATTATTTGGGATAATGAGAGGCAGCATGTGGTCTCCACAGATAGTGTCCTGAGCTTGCAGATTTTTTTTTTTTTTTTTACACAAGATCACGCTTACACATTGTGACAGGTTACACCATTTCCCAAGATGATGCCCCATCTGGCTGAGGGAAGAAAACAAATATGGGCTCTGTTGTGGTTTTAATGTGATGCTGTTTCCAAGCTGAGATTTAATAAATATGCACCAGCCGTACAAGAGACTCACAGGTCCTGTTAAATTGCAGCCTTTAGATTTTTGGTAAGGCCATGGAAAGAGGTAAAGATCGGCAATCACATTATCCTGAAATTATTGAACAGTCACTTTATTTTCAAACCATAATAATGATAATTTAGAAAATGGAGACATGGACACTTAAAGGGAAGTTTTCTTGGTTTTGCTTTTGGTCAACATAATTTCATGAGATCTCCTGGATAATATTAAGACATATAAAAATGTCCCCTCATGAATTGTTACCTCAGATAAGTACCTCCTGGCTTTTGGGAGCCCAGGGAAGTTTGGACAGCCTAGTAGTTGAAAAGGTAGATTGAGCAATGATATCACCCTATTTACTGCAATTAACTTTGAGCTTTTGCAAATTAGTTACCTATGATACACCTCAGATTTCCTGTTGATTACCTTAGTTGGGGTAACAATTTATGATGTTGGTACAGACCCAGGAAAGCATTTGAACCAGGAGGCCACCATATTGCTAACTACAAATACTACAAAAGATAATTTACAAACACTACCACACCAGGAGATTGAACTCAACAGTCTCTCAATTGTGTGTTTTCCTCCAATATGGCAATGGTCATGTGTTTAGACTACACAAGGCAGTACAGAGACTTAAAATATTTACATTTGCTCAATGACCAAGGCAGTGGAAGATACACCAGGTCTATGATGTTTCCAAACTTAAAGCTAAGTTAGTTGTCTTGTCTGCAGGCACTTTATTCTTATGCTCAAACTATCCAGATTTGTCCTTAGATACACTTTTATGATGATACTAGCTAGAACATAGGTTTCCTTGCCCCTATTAAGCACTGGTTTTATTTCCATGTTGCTTTTCATGTTATATTATTAAAATTAAATGGGAGCTCAGGTAATAGTATTTACATAGTTTAATATTTATGGATAACTTTGTCCCACTTTACTAAATCCCAAATGTTCCCTTTGCTATATTGCAAATATTGTCAGTCTTTATCTTTATTTTCTGAAAGTTATTCTTATGAGCTATTTCTCCTTTTCTTGCTATATGAGAAACTTTAAGCACAGCATTTATACTCTAAATATTTAAGGCGACATGCTAACCACTCTCCTCTTTACAAAGCATTTTGAAAGGATAAATATAATTTTAACTGATAATACTATGTATCCCTGTTGTATTTACATATTACTGTTTTTCTTACATAATTTCCTACTATATGATAATATATCTTATAATTCCCATCTGTGTTATGGAGACAGTACGCATTATCTGTCTTCAAAGTGGTCATGGCCCAGCACTGGTACAAGAACCAAATCTGCATTAACTTTGTAAAAACCACGGGCCCTGCCTCCTGACTCCCTGAGACCCTGGCCCACCCAGCTAGTGCTGCATCGCCAGGGGTACTCTCAACACCAGGTCAACCAGCCTGGTCAATGTGGTGTTGGGGAAAATACAAATTTTAATTATTTCAGATAATGAGAGGCAGCTTGTGGTCTCCACAGATAGTGTCTCCTCACAAAGAAATAGATCATCTGAGTAGCCCTAGAAATATTTTCTTTTCTTTTTTTTTTTTTTTTTTGAGAAATCACACCAATTAGAATAGTCCAATCCTGGGGGAATTTTTGTCAAATTTCAAAGAAGCAATAACAGCAGTCTTATAAAATCTTTTTGCAAAACAAAGGATAAGTGAGCATTGCCCAACTCAATGAGATCCACGTATCCCTAATAATCTGATAAACATTACAAAACAAAATGAAAAATAAAAAGAATGAAAAATTACATACTGTATTCCTCATGAATAAAGAAAGAAAGTCCTTAGGAATATATTATCAAATATTAGTGTCATGGGCTGAATTGTGTTCCCACTGAAATTCATATGTTGAAGTCCTCACCCCCAGAGTCTCAGAATGTAATCAAAGGTGGAGATAGAATCTTTAAATAGGTAATTAAGCTAAAAAGAGGTCAGCGAAGTGGGGCCTAATACAATATGACTGGTGTCCTTGTAGGAAGAGAAAATTTGGACACAGACACGCACAGAGGAAAGATAATATGAAGACACAGGGAGAAGACAGCCATCTACAAGCCAAAGAGAGACGCCTGGAACAGATCTTTCCCTCTCAACCCTAAGAAGAAATCAACATTGCCAACACCTTGATCTTGGACTTCCAGCCTCCAGAACTGGGAGAAAATAAATTTCTGTTGTTTAACCCACCCTATCTGTGGTACTTTGTTACAGCAACCTAATATTACTACTATAATTGGTAAACTATCCAGCAATATACAAATAGAATAATACATTAAGATGTAGTAGGGTTTATTTCATAGTTGAAAGGTTGGTTGAACATGACATGCAATCAATGTAATTCATCATTTTAAGAGAATAAATGACTAAATGACAGTAACTATGCAGTCATTTAAATAGATGAGGAAAATCATTTGAAAATAATTAACACTCATTCATGATTAAAAACAAAAACAATAACAAAAGCACCTCTTAGCAATCTAGGGAAGTACCTAAATCTTATAAAACATATCTACCGACAATCTACAGCTAAAATCTTTTCAAAAAAATCATTCTTAATGGTATTGCCTGAATTGTAGATCTCAAAATTAAGACAAAGGCAAGGATTCACACATTTACTATTGTTACTCAACATTTACTCTAAGGCCCAAGTCACAGCCATCAGTTAAAAAAAAAAAGAAATTGTAGGAGAAAGAAACATTTCCAACTGTTTGTAGGAAGCCAGCATGCTTCTAATATCAAAACTGAACAAAGATTTATGAAAAAAGAAAATTACCAATTTCCTTCGCAAATATAAACTCAAAAATCTTCAACAATGTATTAGTAAATTGGATCTAACAACGGAGCAAACTCCCTCAAGATGCACCAGTACACGCACACACACACACACACACACACACACACACATACAAACACACACACATACACACAGTTCATTCCAGGATTCCAGGAATGCAAGTTGAATTCAACATACAAAAAATCAGTCAAGGTAATTCATTCCTACGGGGGGAAAAAAAGAAAATAAAATGTATTATATTCAAAACGGGAGAAAAATTATTTGGAAAAATCCAACACGTAGTCACACACAAACACATACTATATCAGTGAATGAGGAATTGAAGGAAACTTCCATCTGATAAAGATTATCTAAGAAGAACCAACAGCTGCCATCATAGTTAATAGGGAAATATTGAATGCCTTCCACCTAAGATCAGAAACATGCTAAGAATGTTTCCTCTCTCAATTACATTCAATATTATATTTGGAATTACATATGGAAGTCTGAGAGAATGTACTGATGTTAGAAAAATAAGGCATAAATATTTTAAAAAGGTCTATTCTCAATTGGCATGTATGTAGAAAATATTCAAATAAAACATAAAAGGCAGTTTAATAAATGAATTCAACAAATCTCTTGGTACAAGTTCAATACATAAAAATCAACTGTATTGCTGTATACTAAAAAATAAGAAACAAAATTACATAAACAATATTATTAGTAATAGCACAAAAAATTTAAAAGTTAGAAATAAACATAATGAAAAACATAAAAGATCACTATACTAAAACTACAAAAAAACTGCAGAAAAAAATTAAAGAACTAAATAAATGGACAGATATACCTGCTTCTTGGATGGAAGACTAGATAATGTGCCCATATCAACTTCCTCAGAATTCTAAATTATATTCAAAATTTTAACACTTTTAATATTAACTGACAGGCTGATAATTAAATTTATAACTGTAAAAGACTTAAAATATACAAAGCTATTTAACAAAGAACAAAGCTTGAATTTAAGATATATTATGTCTGCTATATTCACAACTGAATGCAATCCCTAATTTATAGACCCAACAATTTCATTTCTAGGAAATTACCATGTAAATACATTTCCACATGTCTGCAATGTGCAACAATATAAATTATATTATTGTTTATAAATAGACATTGTTTTCAAAATGCTTAACTATATACCTGTAGGAAACCCTTTAAATAAACAATAGTATATACGCATATTCATGTAATATATTAGCAGTTAAAAGAATGCTGCTACTTTTCATGACAATAGGAAAGAATCTCTGTGATAATTCACTTAGTAAAGAAAATAAAATATAGAGCTGTGTGTATAGGAGGCTATTATTTGTGATATGTACATTTAAACACAAGCAGACATACACATAACACAAATTTATACACATGTAAATACATATGCACCCCCAGAAATCCACCCTACACAGTATGCTGGCCAAACGTCACATCGCTACACACACACACACACACACACACACTTTGTATATGCTTAGAAAATTTCTGAAAGGATCTTCAAGATACTGTCAACAATAGCAGTAGGAAGAGGTTTGCTTTGTTTTGTTTTTTTGTTTTTTTTGGTAAGGTTATTTTTCATTATAATGAAAAATTTAAAACTAGATGATTGTGAGGGTTTGAAGGGAAGCAAAAATCATCATAACAACTAAAAAAAAATCATCAATGACTTCTATTTCATTAAAAATATTGTTCTTCCTGTCACAGAATTGATACCTGGGTCTATCAGCCTCTTGCTTATTTTAGGGTATTTCCAAAATGGCAAGTACAAAGAAAGTCAATTGAAAAGTAAAACTGAAAATTTGTAAATGATGCAGGATTTCCTCAGTCAATGCAAATGGTAGTGAAGTCTGTTTAGATCAGCAGCAATGTCATGGACAACTGAGCATTTAGTAGAGTTTGGGTAGATAACCACCAGAGAAAAGAAAGTGGACATGGGAAACAACTATCAGTGCTTAAAAGTAAAACAATTTAAATATCAAAAGGTAAAGAGCAGTCATATATTAGTAACATCTACTCGTGCGATATTTTATTTTAGGGAGTAATATGTAAACTAAAAGACATCTTATTATATTTACACATAATTTTGAAGTAAAGTTTACCACCAAAGGAAAAACATCAATACACAAAGTATTTGAAAAATGAATGCATTATTATGACTATAATTAAAAATTTTGGTCAAATATAAGATATAGCTGTGTCTAGTTTTCAAACCAAGTCACGATCAGCAGTTTTCATTATATAAGATTGCCAAATTAAAGACAGTAAACTCAGTTAAACTTGACTTTCATAGAAGCAATAAAAAAAATTAGTATCAATATGTCCCATATATACGTCTTATGCAATGTTTACATGGGACATACTAATACTAAAAATGTTATCGTTGTTCATCTGACATTTGAATTTAGCTGGGTGCCCTGTATTTATATTTGCTAAGTCAGGCAGCCTCAATGCAATAATATGTTAGTTTCCCACTTTTATTGGATTTTGTTTGTATCATTTTTGTAGTACCAATTATCTCAGGAAAATGAGAACTTTCTAAATTGTATTTAAAGGCTAGAAAGAAATATCATCGGCTTCATATATATATATATATATATATATATATATATATATATATATGAATGACATACTAGACTAGCCAGAAATGCCTGGAGTATAAAGGGAATTAGTCCAAAAATTATAAAGACAGTATATCTAAAAAGAAAGAAAGAAAAGCTGAGGGCTGGGGGGTGGGACAAAAAGCAAATATATATATTTTTCTTTGATTTTATTGCATTTTTGTTGTGGTTTCAGGGAGTTTTACAGTGTGAACTTTGTAAGCTTATAAAATGTGTTTGTGCTTTCACACCCTGATAAAGTGAGAAACAGAACCAAACAGATTGACAAAGCGTGATACTGCGTATGAGTGTAAACATTTAATAAAGAGTAAAATTTGTATGCACCAGTATATTTTAAATATACATGAGAATTAAATAAAAATATATGAAGGAAAATAATGTTGACTAAAGATATGTTTTTTGGTATCTTCAGTGATTAAGTCATGCCTGTAAATTGATTTCAATGTAAACCATTTTGAAATGACCAATGGCTACCTTGAGTGCTTACAGTTATGCTTATAACAGAAAAGGCTATCCATCAACGTTCGCTGAATCATTAATGAATGAATAAATGAAAGAATAAACTGCATAAGAATGGGGTGTGTGGCTGGTCCAGTGTTCAGACACCAGTGCCAGTCAATAGCTGCTTTATGTTTTATATGAGTTATGGCATCTCGGCTCAGCGCAATTACTCAAGAGTGCAGCATATTTTTACAGAAACAAATTGCTAAGACACACACCATTAAGGATGTTTCTTTCTTGTATTTCCCAGATGGAACTGAGTATTGAACAACAGTGCCTCAATTACACTCATGTTAATATACCAAAATTTGTTTGGAAACTTTCCAAGTTGTTCATGTCACAATATCTAGAAGGCTACTTGGAGGCTTCGTTTAAGCATTCTCCTGATGGTTTCTGTCATATCACGCAATGCTAGATCTACTAAGTTATTCATTTTCCAGTAGGATCTGTGTCACACTGAGAATCATATAGACAAATAGGTTCATTTTTGTCAACCTACTTGGTTTGCATTTTCCCTGGTAAGATAATTTTATTCTGTAATCATCATCAATAATTGTGCTTATGTCCATGGCTGGTATAACACAGCTGGTATTAAAGAGATTTGCAGAATTGAAGTGGAAAATACTGTACTTGATGATGTGAGTACAAACTCAGGAATAATTTTGTGTGTGTGTGTGAATTCATATTACTTTTACCAACGTTCCACAATTGAATTTTTCATTTATCTTCTGCTCTCTCTCATTAAGGCTGATTCCAGTAATTTGAGCTACAGGACATATTTCTTGATTAAATTTTAGTGAGCAACAATTATGTCAAAAATTAACTAGAAGAAAATGAAAATGTATATTCTTGCATCATAATTACCATTTTTTCCCATTTAGGTAGTGATTGCTTACACGTAAAATGGGAACAGTTTCATGTTGATGTTTCCTAAGGTTTCTTTTTTTTAATCATTTGTATATTGAATTTGGTTTTTGGCTTTTAAATTATCAGAAGGGAGGAATGATCTGCAACTCGGTTCGAACACTATCGTTTTTTTCTGTTTTTGCTGAATATTTCATATTGTCCCTTAAAAACATAGCATTTCAAGGACAGTATTTTAAAAGGATTCGTTGCTTATGCAAGCACTGATAGTTTTCCTGATGCTATTAACCTCTTTAAAATTTTATCTAAAGAAAGAAAGAAATCCACCAACTCATCAGGCTTTCCCACCTTGTTCTGGTCTTAGACCTTCTGTCTCAAGCATCATGACCACCAAATGTTTCTTCTTTGGAAAGCTTTGCGGGGTCAAGCTATGCCAGGCTATGTATGGGCTGGAAGTGGCCAGTGCTCTAGTGTCTCATGAGTTGGAACATGTCCAGAAAATGTACTGCCACCAGGATGCCTCTGACTTGATATAAAATGAAAGCTATGCCCAGACATTCTTGTACAAGAACAGGTAATTATGAAAGATGTAAACAACCATGCTTGCTTCTAAGTATGCTCGTTGAATCCACAAAACACACGCAAAAGCTTCTTCTTATGGAATGCCGAAAGTAAGGCCTTCAGGTGAACTTGTTGATATGGAGAGAAGGGGAGCACATGGTATAAGTCATGTTGGAGCTTATATCCTTCGCAGCCTTTACATGGATTACATTTTCCTTCCCAACCAGAATTTGTGTATCAACTTAGTATTTATTTTTAACTGTGTCTACAGTCTGTGATCAAGTCAGATATGATCTCAGCTCTATTTTTTTTTCCTATGTGCACTGAACTAGTTTTGTGGCGGAGATTTATCACCTTCTTGCTTGAGAATTAATGATGTGTGAAGGACTTAAGAGCTAAACAGTAGCTGATCCTTCAGGGAATACCTTGTTGAAATAAAAGCTGTTTTATTTTTGAAATCTGTTGCACTATGTGAAATGACCATGCCTGGGGTGTTGTTTTTTTTCTGTCACTTTAATCTATCACATAAATTAGTTTTTCAGACACTTTATGTTAGCACAAAAATAGAGCTATGTCATGATGACGGGGAGTTGACTTTTAGATGACCCTGGGACGCAAAGAAGTCCCTGGGCTGTAACTCTGGGAAAGTCACAGTTGGGTTGGTATTTAGAGATTCAGTGAAAAGGACACAAAGTGCAAAATAGAAAAAAAAAAAAATGATGGTGAGCACCTGTGATGTTTCTGCAAGATAATGTGACACATTTTCAAAAAGTAGAAATGTGTCATCAGGTGGATAACAAACAAGTCTTCTCATTTGTTTCTGGTTGAAAATGGCTTCTGTTAAGATCACCTGCTCAATCCTTCCTAAATTCCTACTGAAACCAAAATATCAAGACCTTACAATACTTCGACCTGGGATTGAGAGTTAATTGGGCACCAAAATCGGCAGGAAATTTATAGGAGTCACAAAGCTATGGTCTGGCAAATGGCACTAAATTGAAGCATGCAATGGATGAACCCAGTGTGATAAGTTTCCAGACAAGAAGAACATTCATCTAGAAAGGAAGAAAAAATCTTGTACTCTGCCCAAAGATTTAGAATATATGCCCTCTGCTTGTTCAGGTTTTTCTATATGAGAGACGTGAAGCTGATCCCACTTTTATTTCATAACCACCATCCTCAAGGAGGCCCTTGCTGACGCCTTCCATCCTACTACATTTTCTTAGCTACTCATCCTCCCACTCTCTCATAAAATCACTCCACACATTCTCTTTTATTCTCAATGCCCAATATACCTTTTTTACCTCATTCTGAGATGATGACCCTTCTTACTTCACAGAGAAAATAGAAACAGTGAGAAGAAAATGTCCATATGTTTCCACCACAGACTTGATTAATCCACTTCTATATGTGTCCATTTTCTCCTCTTTCCCTTGTGTTGTGCTGGATGAACGGTTCACCATTATATACTGGGTTGCAGACTCTTTCAAGGACCACTTTTGCAATTAGCTCTCTCTCCATTGTAA
Source organism: Rhinolophus ferrumequinum (assembly GCF_004115265.2). Classification (NCBI taxonomy): domain Eukaryota; kingdom Metazoa; phylum Chordata; class Mammalia; order Chiroptera; family Rhinolophidae; genus Rhinolophus; species Rhinolophus ferrumequinum. The sequence goes on from NC_046291.1 coordinate 9,195,115, forward strand.
AATTTGTTTCTGCATAAAATTCTAATCCACACAAAACACGCTGTAAAAACTTTAAATACACATACAAAATTTCCCTTGATTCTACCTTTCTTCTCCAGCCACCATCACATCTCTATGTCCCTAGTTAAAGAACAAATATTTGAATACAGCTATTTATAGCTCCTGTCTTCATGTCTCTTTTCATTCTCTTGATTGCACTCCAATTAGCCTTTATTTCTTACCACTCCAACAAAACTAATTTTGTTAAGGTCACCAATAGTTCCATTTGCTGAAACCAATAATTAACTCTCACTACTTACATTACTCAAGTCTTAATTATTATGCACACAATGAAAAAGCCTCCAAACATGTTAAAACTTACAAATATGCAAATATGGATAATTTGATAGAACTAAAAGAAAAAACAGACAAATTTATAATCATACTGGGAGATTTCACCTCAACTCTCTCAGTAGCTATGAGTTCAAATAAAAAGAGAAAAGTGAGAAATAGTATGTAAAATTTGAACATTTCCATTCATAAACATGGCCAAATTGAAATTGTACAGTGTGAAATAGACATTATTTTCAAGTGCACGAGTAACATTTATCAAAATCATCCATGTGAAGCACAACAAAACAAATTTAGTAAATCTGAAAGAATCATAACAATTCAGAGGATGTTTTCATACCATAAAAAATAAGAAATCTATAACAAAAAGATACTTTAAAAAAAATGAGAAGTTAGGACACTAAGATATATATATGCAGATATATATCTGCATATATATATCCAGAGTTGTCTATATATATATATAGACAACTCTGGATTGCAAGAAGCAATTAAATGGAAGTTAGAAAATGCTTAACATAAATAAGTATGAAAAAGTACATATCAGATGTATAACATGAAACTAAAAATTGTTAGAAGGAAAATGCCATAGGCGCCGAAGGCTGAAAAATCAGCAATCTAGGTATTCATCTCGAGAATTTAGAAAAAGAACACCAAATTAACCCAAAGAATGTAGACAAAGGAAATGAAGGTAAGCAGAAACCAATGGTGTAGAAAACAAATACACAATAGAGAAAAGCAACAAATCCAAAATACTATACTTCAAAAACACTACTAAATTTAATAAGTTTCTGGCAAGGCTAACTAGAAAAAGAAGAGAAACAAAGGAGGGTAGAGGAGAAAAGGGGAGTAAGACAGAGTAGAGGGGAGAGAAGCAGAGAGAGTGACACACAGAGAAATAGATCAGGTTATCAGTATTGCAAATAAAAGAGAAGATACATCTACCTGCATATGGGTTTATGTGATATATAAAACATTTGAGTATAATAGGAACAATACTATATATCAATAAATTTTATAATTTAGGTAAAATGTTTAAATTCCCAGGAAAAAAAACAGCAATACTGACCTAAAATAAATAAAAATATGAATAAACTATTATAGACAACAGAAACTGATAATGAAATTCAAAATCATCCCACAAGATCTGAGTAAATTGAATCTAGCGATGTATAAGAAGAATGTATCGTGACAAAGTAGAGTTTCTTCATCAAATGCAAAGCCACTTTAACATTTTAACATGTAATGTTACCCTTCACATTTTAACTCAACGGAAAATAAAAGCCTTGCAATCATCTGAAAAAGGTACAGAAAAGGCACTTATATTCATCAGAAAAACACTTAACTCACTAGGAATAAAAGATAACTCTCTAATCTCATAAAGTATATCTAGGAAATTCTATAGCAAAAATCATACTTAATAATAGTGAAATATTCAAAGCTTTTCCCTGAGATTGAAAATGTTACATTATCACCACTTATATTTGACATTATACTAATGGTCTTTGCAGAGGTGTAAGATCAGGGGGAAAAAGTTAGATTGATGATGATTGGAAAGGAAGAAATAATTTGAAAACTAAGAGTTGAATACCAGAAAATCTGAAGAATAAAATTCATATGTGAATTTAGCAATGCTACTGGATCTAATATCAATATGTAATAATCAGTTGTATTCCTATGTACCAGCAACAAATAACCCATCAAATACTCAAAACATTATCCTTTAAGTAGCATCAAAAGAGACTCATTAAATATCTAGTAATACTTGTAATGAAAGACAAGATTTCCACTTTGTCTGACATGACTGACAGCTGGAAAGGTTGTCTGTTCCAACTTAACAACACGAAAACTCCAGATAAACTGCCTAGTCATAACTTTTCTTGAAGTCACCAGAGAACTGAGGCATCCTTCCCTGAAAGACAAGGAGATTTGGCTCACCTGTGGCCGGAATGAGAGGAAGACGTGTGGCTGTCGTATAGAAAGTCGGTAAGAAAAAAATCAGCTAACTCACTGCTGCTAAGGGAAAGTTAGAAGGAAAAAAACAAATCTCATACCTTTGGGTGAATGGCAGGAAAGGGTTCTGAGCCCAGCAGTTCCATCTAATATCATACATGATTTCTTACAGCTGGGAAAGAGGCAGGAGAATCTCTCTTGCAAAAGAAATTCCACCGATATGAGTCAGATCGTGATGACATGAAGGGGGGGAGCAGGAAAGCTTAGGCGACCTCACCTGCAAAGCCCAGGCACCCAGGATCTGCTAAGTTTGAGGGTAAGCCAGGACAACAGAGAATGGCCCGTGCCACCCACCACCAGCCTCGCCTGCACTGAGGGACAAGGACATGGACATGGATTCCCTCTGAGGCATGCTCATTCAGTGAGGAGACAGTACAAAAACGGATGAAAACCTTCTCGCCCTCATCCCCCAGCCTAGGCTCCAGGCAACACTAAAGGCATTGGAAACGTGTACTTGCAGAAAGTTACCAAAGCACCAACAAAACCCAAATGCGGCATAGATCTTGACCACTTGGCACCCCACAAAAATAGCCTGACTGAAGAACAGAAAAGCCCCCTTCTGGGTATAAACACTATTTACTTCAGTCCTTAGCCTTCCACACAATGTCTGGGATTCCATACAAACTTGTAAGATGTACAAAAAAGCAAGGAAAAACAACTCACTGTCATGATATATGTCCATCAATAAAACCAGACATGGAAATTATCCAGATGTTAGAATTATCAGAGAGAAAATTAAAAATAACTATGACTGCTGTTTAAGATCTTGCGGGAAAGGTAGATATCATGCACAAACAGTGTAGGAATTTCAGCAGGGAGAGAGAAACGGTAAGAGCCAATGGGAAAAAAAAGAAAAAATTCTTTAGTGGCTCATCAACAGATTTGACACTGATGAGGAAATAATCAGCGACCTTGAAATATGTTAATAGAAGTTACTCAAATTAAAACACACATACACAAGGCACTGAAAAAAAGAAGAATACCTAAAGGCTATAGAACAATGATAAATGGTCTAATATACATGCAATTGGCATCCTAGAAGTCGAAAAGAGAGACTAAGGCAATAGAAATTAGACAATTAGCAGCACATCAGTGGTCCCTGAGAGAAGGGAAACAAATGAGGTGAGCCCGGTGAGTGTCCCAGTGTTCTGCCTACTGGGGGAGTTTCAAGCCCTAGTACAGATTGCGGGGCACTCTCTCTGACTTGGAGTCCAGCGAGGCCAAGGCAGCTACACATCTTAGGACAAAACCCTGGTGAGTAGGGAGCTGCACTGAGAGTGGAGGAAGGGTGCCCTGGAGTCTGAGTTCCTATCTGTACACACATATAAGGGAGCTAATCAAAGCTGGAAAAAGACAGCAGGCATTTCCAGGATTTCCCCCTGACTTTCTTACTGCTCAGGCTGCCCCCGAACTCCTCTCTCTTAACTTCTCAGCCCCATGACATTGCTGCTTGGTGCCTGAGTTATATCCTTCTTACTTCCTAATGAATTGGGGAGGGCCACTGGTGGAGGAGACCATTTAAATGTGGGTCTTACCCCCTGGTTTTCTCTTCTTTCAAGATTTGCAGCCTCTCTGGTTTCTGCCTTCCCTCAGACACTCTCCAGTACCTTCAAATATGGCTTTTTATATTTTTGTCTAAAGCTTATCATGTTTGTCAGCAGAAGGGTTAGTTGGACACAAGTTCTAATACCATTATTTAATCTCTAAATCCATGCACTATAAATGCTTAAGACACCGATTGTTTTCTGTCATTACACTGTCATTGCCATGTTATTTACTGTCAGGTGATTTAATCAAGTTGACACCCACCCAGTGGCACATCCATTGTTGTCATTCCTTTGTTTTTAGGCAGTTTTAAATAAACAAAGGGATAAGTCAAGGGCTGCCTCAAATTTACAAGCCTTCAGCCAACACCAGAGGCATAGTTGAGGCCACCAGAGTGTTCCAACTACGTAAATACTGAATTAAGATTTGACTGCATTTGTTGTTGGCAACAGCCACCATTTTTATATCCTTGGGGAAAGTGCTGGAAGGAATTTTGAACAAGTCAGTATTTCCAGCAAGTGTACTTCCTCTGCTCTGGAAAGTTCCTATCTAAAAAATAAAAGACAGCTCTCTATGCTATCCTTTTCCATCTACATAAAAATACCCTGACTTATCTCAGTACCCTTTCATGTGTACAAAAATACTGTATAAACCTTGGTGAGAAATTTAGTTACTTTGCATGCATTAAGCACCTGAGCTACACCAGGAACCACAGCAAAATTTACAATGTATTTGTATCTAAGTACTCTTGCTTAAGAGCTTCATTTTAAATATCAAGGGTTTCATTACTGTTAACTGGCTGTACAGCTATTGTGAACCTTTATATTAAATACCCAAAAGAAAAGAAGAACTCTTACATCTATGCAAAAATTCTTCAAGAGATCTACAAATACCAATTTGTTGAGAGTTGTAAAAGCTTAGATTTTCACTGAGTTAAGAACAATCATGTAATAAGAAAATGGAGGCCAGCTTGTGAATAAAATAGAATGAAAATTTGAGATGAGTTATGCATCTCTCCAAAATGCCCATCTTTCTTCAACTATCTTCAATTGTGCAGGAATTTAGCTCGACAATAAAACTGAGAGATAACGTGGGCTCTTGGAATCTGTTCTACGTCGTATGCTGGTATGAAAGGCAATATGAAAATGTAGAATGAGAGGAATTTCCTCAGAACCTTACCTTATTTTCTTAAGTCCTCCCAAGAGAAGCATTTCCTCTCCATCACATTTTTGTAATTGCTCACTTGGAAGATGGACCCTGTTCTCAACATGGATTTAATGGCATAAAATGGACAATTAGGATAATTCAGGGAAGATGGTCCACAAGCATAAATGAAATATGTAAGTTGCTAGTAAAGACTTTTTAGTTATAGGAGGTCACTAAATTATCTAGTGTTTTCATGCTAATATTACAAATATTTCTCGTTTGATTGAAACAATCAATTATACCAAATAAAAACTGCTTGAGTATGGGTCCACTCATTCTAAAATAGACAAAACAAACAAATGAAAACCTATGTTTTCTTCATTAAACTCCTGTTTGAGAATGTCTTGCTGACTGCTATTAATAAATTTCTAGAACATGTACTAGTCCACTTAGGATTCTGGCAGACAGAGCGGCCAATTAAAGCAGCACTCTTCTCTAAGTCAGAATTTCACCAGGCAGCTCTTCACTGAGACTCACCTGGAGACTGAGGCGTTTGCCACTTACAGTAGTAGGTGGCCTCAATCAGTCAATGGTCAATGAACGAAAGTGTAAATGGGAGAGGGTGTTTTCATGGCAGATGACACAAAAAGTAGTAAACACATTTCTGCTCTGAAACTTTAAACTGTTTATAATTTCATTATATTTTGGCACACACACACGCGAATTAAGAAAAAACAAGAAAAACCCGAAGCATATTCTATCATAAAAGAGACCTCTCTCCTAGAAACACATTTGTTCATTCTTGTACATTTGTTGAACACTAGTGTGCCAAGTTTTGTGTTGTGACTCATGAACCAAACATAATCCATGTTCTGAGTCCATAATTTGCATTCCAATTGTTGTATTCATTTGGACTTCAAACTTCAACATATACTGTAACCTGCAGTTAAAAAGCAAAGTGTGCTTGAGACAAGAACTGAAAAGTGAGATCAACGCTAGCATTAAAATTTATGTTTGAGACATTTTGGGTAATTTTAAGACAAACATGTAATTTATTCTTTGATTAATTAAACCAATATTTGTCCAGCACATGAAAAATACCAAATATAAAAATGAGTAGGTCACAGACTCGCCCTCGGCCAAGACTCACAGGCTAAGGGGAACGCAAACATGCAGAAAGATAACTGTGGCAGTTTGACAAGGGCTGAGCAACAAAGAGAAGAAGGAAGTTAAGTTTTGCAGAAAAAAATCTCGGCAAAGTTTTCCCAGAGGGCGTGACTATTGAGTGGAGCCTTAAATTCAAAGTCCAGCAAGTAAGTGAATGGAGGAGAAAGAGTGTGGTATCAGCTAGAACCAGAAGCACGTGGGAAGTAGCAAGGGGGAAACTGTGGCTTGTTGGGTTTCCTGGTGTGCAAGGTGTTAACTTGACTTTAGCTACGGATAAAACACACAAAGCAAGAAGTTTCACCCAGAGCTACCTGACAGCACACAGGATGTAGGCAAAAAAAAAAAAAAAATCTGCAATCTTAATTAACAGAAAAAAAAAGTAAGGCCCTAACACATTGTGGCTTCTTGAGCATTGGTAGAAGAAAAATCAGCAATTATGTGAATAAATACCAAAATGTTTGATCATTCTATGTGGTAGATATAGTAATGACCCCCAAAGATACCCCTGTTTGAATTCCTAGAACATGTAAATATATTATCTTACCTGGTCAAAGAGCCTTTGTAGATGTGATTAAATCAAGAATTTGGGGATAAGACGATTAGCCTGAATTGCCCAGATGAGTCCAATAAAATTACAGGGATCCTTATAAATGAATGAGGGAGGCAAGAGAGGTGGTAGAAGAGTGAAGTAGCTTGAGAAGACCTTCAGCAGCCATGGCCGACTTTGAAGGTAGAGGGAGGGGCTGGACCCAAGGAATTCAGGAGGCCTGCACAGCCTGGAAAAGCCAAGGGTACAGATTTTGTTCTACAGCCTCCAGAAGGAACGCAGCCCTACCAATATCTCCATTTTAGTCCACTGTCACCCATTTCCGACTTCCAATATCCAGAACTATAAGATAATACATCTGTGTTATCATGAAATTTGTGGCCATTTGTTATATTGGCAATAGATAGCTAACACAGTCTATCTACTACAGAGCAAGCTGCAGGAAAAAAAATCACAGCATAAAACAGGCAGTGAGAATGTTATGGACTCTTTCAATTTTGTTTTTCAGTAGCATTTAAGGAGGTCAAATAGTTCAGTCTTTTGTCCTAGCTGATAAATGTATTTTATTCTTTACCTTTCCCTAAGAATAAGAGATCACATGACCTTAACCTCTGACAGAATAGATGCCCGACAGAATCAAAACAAACAAAAACAACTTTGAATCTTGGTTGTTTCTTATTTTTTTTTTCTTTCATTTGGCTATAGTTTAAGTCTCTCCAAATACACTGGCACTATGAAGCCACTATAGCAAGGTTTCAATGAAGTAGCAAATAGCAGTGTGGTTGGCCAGCTGTACTCCCTAAGGTAGGGAAGGTGGTTATCCTTTGAACTGCTGTTTGCAATGGAACCAAGTGAAAACACTCACATGACAGGCAGATGTTGTTTTCAGTTGAAATAAGACAAATGTGTGGCAAATACATGTTAATATAAAATATGTCATGTGAACTCTACCTGTTCTAATTGAGACTTACAGTGGTACCTCGGTTTTCTAACATAATCTATTCCGGAAGACCTTTCGAGTTCTGAAACATTTGAAAACCAAGGTACAGTTTCCCCATAGAAGGTAATTCAAAATGAATTAATCCGTTCCAGTCCTTTAAAATCAACCCCTAAAACTGCAAATTTAGCATGAATTTTACTATTTAATGATACCATAGATCCATAACATTTATGGCATTCGTAAACCGAAATGTTCATCAACAGAGACGTTCAAAAACCGAGGTACTACTGTATTTAGACTGAGATTCAATTGAGTCATGATGGCAGTAGCTGGATTTAAATACATTCTTCGCCTTTCTCAAGCATCTGCGAAACAAGAGGTCAGTTTATTCAACATATAATGCAACATGGAGACGTTTTTACTGGTGGACGCTGATAATTCCCTCCCAAACTATTGTAAATCTGGATTCCACCAAATAAATCAACATACTTGGGGTGGAACCCAAGCATCGGTATTATTTAAATCTCCCTAAGTGACATCATGACACAGCCAAGTTTGAGGATTCTTGGGCTCGACAACCTTTCTTCACTTGTTGAGATTGTTATAAAATGGGAACCTAGCTGTACATCACCCTGCTGTGTGGAGTGGTCTCAATGGCCTAGAGTCTTTTTCCTCCTCCTTGGCACAGCGCACCTCAAATTTCTCCAGCATTTAATAGCAAAAGCCTGATGCAATGGAATATCTAAAGCAAATGCAACAGGATATCCAAGACTGGATGGGACCCCAGTGCAAAAAAAAAAAAAAAAAAAGGGAGGGGGGAAGAAAAGACATCTGTGGGGATACTGGTAAAATCCAAATAAAGTCTGGAGTTTATTTGATATTAATGTATCAAAAACAGTAATGTACCATAGATATGGAAGATTAGGGAGAACTAGGGGAAGGGTATGCAAAAGTCTCTGTACTATCTTTACAAATTTCCTGTAAATAAAATGATTCCAAAATAAAAGGTTTAATTGAAGACAAAGCCTGGACTAATTGCCCCATAGTGGCAGCCAAGACCCATATAGAGCAAAAACCTTGAGTGAGTCTGGACATGTCTGCCATCAATTGCCATTCTACCTCCTAAAAGGATTCTAATTTCTTAAGAAATTTCATAACTCTAGATGCTGAGTTAACTAACAATTTAAATTTGCTTACTTTAACAGTAGCTTTTTAGATTGACTTAGCAATCACATGATACTGCTTAAATCACACCATCTGCTTAGAATTCTTCATAAAAAATCATATATTCTCACAGCAGGTTGTAATTGGGAAATCACTTCAGTTTTGCGGTAACCATTCAAGAGCATAGCAAACTTAGGTCTGGTCCATTTTCATCATTTGCCATTTTGTCAACAGCTAAACTGTCCTAGCTGGGTGTTCTTCTGCTCATTCCCAAAGTAAGCATCTCCCTGTGGTCTGGTTGTACTTGGTGTCATGTTTAGAAAGGAAGGAAGGAAGGAAGGAAGGAAGGAAGGAAAGAAAGAAAGAAGGAAAGCAGTCTTAATCCAGAGGCCTTGAAAGTGTAATGGTCCATTGATAAGATAGTGACACATTTCAGGAAATACATCACCACATGCAGGAGTTTCCTAAAACTCTTCCTGAAACATCCCTTGCCCTGCGGTTTCTTATCCATATGTCAGGCAAGGTCTCAGCTCCTGCTCCCCGCACAAGAATGCAGGATATGGTGAGGCCAAAAAGGAACAACAACGGAGCCATAGGTAGGGGAGTCATACCACTATATTTTCGCTGGCAGCTGGGTTGGAGATACAGGAAGCCGGATCCACATGATTCGCAATCCGCCGTCAGCTTCTCCGCCAACCAACCAACCCCTTTGCCAGCGAAGCCAGGCAGTTATATCAGTGGCTAATGGCTAACTGGTAATAGCTGATGGCCACCCAGACATAGTGGACGGCCACCTGACCACAGCTCGTGGCCATCCAATAACCAAGCCAGCACATTTTCACATGAGGCCGAGAGCCTGGAAACTGCTCTCTGGGACTCTGTCCCCACACCATAGTATCTGGTATTGCTCTCCCCGTCCACATGAGATGCCCACAGTCCCTCATGCAATGGTCCCAACCACTTTCTCTCAGCAAGGAGCCATCACAGTAATTTTACAATACACGAGCTCCTCACTATTGTGAAAAGTAGTCCGGAAGACCACCTGCCTCCGCCCCATTTTCTCAGGAGCATCAGCCTTTCTAGGATTCTGGTTATCGCATGACATTTCCATTGACATGGGTTGGAATTTGAGATAACCTTATAATAGCAAGTGTGGTAAGTGGGAGGTGTTAATCCAAACTTTGCTCTGGTGAGATAGTCCACAGAAAATAAGATTTAATACCCTAAAGGCTACTTTCAACCAAAACAATGCCAAGCCACGTATAGTTAGATTTAGCAAATAAAAATACAGGACAGCTGTATTTAAATTGGAATTCCAGACAAACTGTATTAAATTGGAATTCCGGACAAAAAAGAAATACTTCTTTTCAGAATCAGACCATACTGACACACACAAAAAAATCACTTGTTATTTACCAGAAATTCCAGTTTAACTGGGCATCCTGTATTTTATCTGGCAATTCTAAGAGAAAGTCATGTGATCCAAGAAATGCCTTTCTGTGTAGGGCAAGGCAAGACTCTCTGTAGCCTGAAATGGTGGAAGGAGCCCTCCTTTTTGAGAAAACAAGAACAGATATGTGACTTTCACGTTCAATGATGACATCTATGACCATGAGTGATATTTTTCCTTTCTCCTATACTTTCCACAGTGCCTTTCCTTAAGCGTAATTTACTTTTGACATTCAACAAAGTACTATAGATAGCAATTTTGAAGAATAATAAAATTACTTTTTGCTTTTCCCTGCAGCCAGGGAAGACATTCCAGGAGAGAGAGAAGTATAGTACCTACCAATAGGTGATATGAAAATAGCACTATCCAACTTTTGTTTTAAAAATAGAGTAATGTTATCCTCAAGCCCTCCTGGGTTAAAATATATATTCTGTAGCGAAGTGTTTCTCTTGCATGCCAGAACCAAATTATTCCTTAAAAAATGACTTCTCTAAAGTTTGCTGTGATAGAAAATGCCATTTTTATGATTGTTAAGAAAAATGACCATTGAAAAATAGGTCATCATATCTGCCCGCTTCAGATTACTGTTTGCTTTCATTTGATTTCAAAGCTTCACAATTTGAGTTTCCTGGGGTTTTTTTTATGAGAATCTGAAATTAGTACTTTGTAATTGACATAAACGTTTAAATTGGAAGTTTAAACAAATGCCTCCATTTGACTTTGAATTATTTTCCCTGGTATTTTTTTATTAATTTATAGAAAAATGAAACTATTCTTTGTCACATATTTAAGAAGCTTTATAACTGTTCATGATAATAAATAGAATTTTTACATTTCATTTGAAATGTACACAAATAAAGACTAGAAAAATATAAATATAAAATTATCCTCCCAAACAATCTTCCCTGTACCCATCAGATTACATCTCCCCAGCTTTCTAATGTTCTGGAACATTATATCTAGGTATATGAATCTCCCATATCATTAATTTTTTATTCCACAAATTATTTCTTAGAATTTATTTCTTGTTAAAATGTTTCAAAATGGTGAATTACATTTATCACCAGCGACCTCATTCAATCATTCTTTTCCTTTTTTCTCTGAAGACAGTATCCAACCCACTTTGTAAGATGTTTAAATTCACTGAGACAAATTATCAATCTGCCTTCTCAACTCTGACTTTGATCACCCACATTTGTTTATTCTCATAAATAATATTTACATGAAACCACCACTTAGTTCTAGCTTTCTATTTCTGTGTGAATCACCAAGCAATTTTCCTCCCAACTGACTAAATCTGGGCAACAAACTTTGAAGAATAAATGATAGCATGATGACAAAATAAACAAACAACATTGAAACAATAGTCATAATTACCAAATTCCCTTAGAGCTGTAACAATTTACAGTTAGTCCAGGATGCTTTGCCCATGACTTCATTAGATCCTCATAACAATCCTGTAAAACAAGTAGTCAGTAATCATTATTTCATTTAATCCTTGCAGACACAGGCTCAGGTTGGTGAATGGCTTGTGCCTGAGGTTATAACTTCAGTGAGAGATGGGCAGAACCAGAATCAGCGCTCATTAAATTTTGAACACCAGCCCATGTTCTCTCGAGTATTTGCAAGGGAAATGATTCTCAAGCTACACGAAGAACAGAGAAATAATTATGAGGCTGGAGAGAAACCTGCTGCAATCCCCCTGAATAAAAGCACGACAAGAAAATATTCTGTTATGCAATCCTTAAAAACTGGAGCCATGATATTTTGAGTAAATCTTCAGGGTTAAGCCTAAGTTTAAGAATCCACATTTTAAATGGCAGCAGGCACTGACAGCAATGGCCCGAGCCACCAACACAAAGATACATTTCATAGGCACACAGTGTAGGATGTCTACTTCCAATCCTGGCTCCTTCAAATCCCCTCTATCCAAAATGACCCTTGCTCTCTTCAGACTCCCACAGCACATATCCTTCTTCTTCTCAGGATACCCGTATGCTCTACTTCAACGGCTCTTGATGGTCTTGCCTCTGAATCCTACATTGAGCTTTTGAAACAATACACATGCCTGGTATCCACAGTGCACCACCTAAAATCGGCGTCTCAGAAACGAGACCTTTCTATTTTTAAGAAGACTCTCAGGCAACCTTAATGCACAGCTACATTTATAACTATGCCTTGAATTTATAATCAGCTAATTACATTCAAGTGATGTTTATTGAACACCTACTAAATGAGGTACAGAAAAAGAGGATCTGAATGAGATATAGAACGTTTCTTCAAAGGGCTCATGGTGGGTTAGGCAACAGAGGCCTGTAAGTAAATGCATGATAAATGTGACAATGATGCAACATCTATTGTAAGATAACTATGCAACAGATACCACATATGACAACTACAGTGGCTACACTGTGGAGTGACAATTGGGCAGGTCAATGCTTACGCTTTCCTGTATTCCACATCACACTTATGTTCCATAATCTTGTGAGTCAAAATGATTGATGGCCTCATCGTTCTTCTTAAAATCTGACTTTCATTTTTGTTAAGGTTAATTACATGTCCATAATAAAATGACTTTTAAAAAGGAAAGGAAATAAAAAAGAAGCAAAGCTCTTTCCCAACTCCTCCCTAATCCTGATTCCTGTTCCCAGATGGAAACGTTCCATTGCTTTAGAAATCTCATCTGTTACTTACCTCCAGCTTTCCTAATAAGCTGCTACTACTGTATCTCTTAGGGTTTAGATGGAAACAGTACTTAATTGTTTCTGCATACTATTCCGCTCTTGAATGACTCATACTATTCCCCTCCCATGTTCAATGTAATAATATACAATTATTTGTTAAATCAATATTCAGTGTTTGCATTATGATATCATGTAGACATTATTAAAAACCAAGCCACTAACTCTAAATTGATGTGCATTTTCATATTGTTCCTTTGGTTCAATTGTCTTTTTAAATTACTTAGATTTACATATGCATACATATTTTGATGTACGTATACATATATATTTCCTGTACTTGTATATATTATATATATATTACACATATATTATACATATTAGATAGATAGATAGATAGATAGATAGATAGATAGATAGATAGATAGATAACTTTCATGAAAGTTACCAGTTTTCTTTTCTTTCAGTCCTCTCTCTGGAATTTGAATCTTGGTACCAGGTGTTGTTGGACATTCATTGTATTGCGCGTTTGGCAGAAAATGAATCATTTGAGGTGCTCAAATAGAACTGCTAACTTTCAGACCCCTCCAACACCACTCCAAGGTGCTAATTTCATTCTCTGAGTGAGGGCTGGACACCATCGTTCACTAGGGTTGAGAAACACTGCTCTCTAGATCAATGTTTTTCAAACTTTAATGTACATATGAATTGCCCAGGATCTGATTAAAGTGCAGGTTTGGGCTCAGAAGACCTGGGGAGGTAGCCCTGAGAATTGGCATTTCTAACAAGTGTCCAGGAGGCACCAATGCCAACAAGGCAAATGCACTGATTGAGGACACACTTGAAGTGAAGAGTGTTCCCTGAGAGCTTGTTAGGAAATAAGTACCCTGGGCTCCAGAACTGCGTGAATCAGTATCTTCTTTTTATTCTAATCTTCTGGTGACTTTCATGCACATTAAAGTTTGAGACCCCCTATTCTAGAGACTCTACCTTGGAAATGAAGAACAAATGATTCAGAGTAGACTGACTTCTAATACCAGAACTTAAATGTCATTGAGTCTAACAAAAAAAGAAAAGAAAAATCCAGTAGTTAGGGGAAGCTGTGCATGTGGAATCAGGGGCTCGATGAGAAATCTCTGTACCTTCCTCTCAATTTTTCTGTGAATCTAAAACTGTTTTAAAATATAAAGTCTATCGAAAAAATCCAATTAAGAATATGGATGGGGATTATAAGCAAAAATACTTATAATTACATGATCATGTTTTCTCCTGAAAGGTTAATGAAGACTATAGATACTTTAAAAAAAAAAAAAAATTGGACACAAAGTCTGGCATCAAATCAGGAATTCAGGAATCCCCTAATGACTATGATACCTCCAGATTAAGAATTCCTGGATAAGAAGATTTTTTTGCATGTATTTCATTCAACAAGCATTTACTGAGCACATAGGATGTAACAGGAACACTCTTTTAGACTCAGGGGATAGATCTGTGAACAAATAAAGAACTCTGTCCTCATGGGACATACACTTTTATGGAGGAAGACAGACATGAGGATAAATATAACAAATAAGTCAATTGCATAAGCACGTGATAAAGTGACAAGTGCCACGGAGAAGAAAATAGACCAACAGGGAGGGTGTGATCTTACCTGGGAAGTCCGAGGGCTTTGCTGGACATGGTGCTGTTTTCAATAGGACTCAGTGTAGGCCACAAAAAGAAAGAGACATTTGGGCAAAAACTTACTGGCGGTAGGAGGGTTTAGTCACGGAGATGTTGCGAAGAATGACATTTCAAGCAGAGAAACAGTCCGTGACATTTACTAGGTGGAGCATGCGTGGTGAATATGTGGAACCCCAAGGAGGCTGATGCGGCTGGGGCAGCGTTAGCGAGCGGGAAAGAAGAAGAGGAGAGGCTGGAAAGATAAGGCTTCACAAGAGCGCTTTAAGATGATTTCGGCTTTTACTCTGAAGGAAACAGGAATCCCTTGGAGGGTTTTGAGCACAGGAATCATCTGACTCTTAACAGAATTAAGAATGAGGTAGTGGTGTGAAATAAAGAATGTCGCAGGGAGGGGAGGGCAAGAGTGAAAGCAGAAGACCGGGCAGGTGAGATGCTTATGGCCCACGTAGGGCAATAGCTATTGAGAAGATGTCAAAGTCTAAGTTGTCCTAAAGGCAGAACCAACAGAATTTCTTTACTTTTTTTTTTGTTGTTGTGTTGTTATAATAACAGCTTTATTGAGCTACTATTCGCATACCATAAAGCTTAACCTTTAAGCACAATTCAGTGGCTTTCAGTGTATTCACAAAGTTACGCCTTGGTCCCCTCTATCTAATTCCAAAACAATTTCATAAGATTAAAAAATATTATTTTCAACTTTTTCAGAAATTATTTTGATTCACTTTGTTTTTAAATAATTTAAAGGAGTAATAGAAATATATTTTATAATCAAAAAGGAAGGGAAAGAAATGCATGCTTTTGTTCTATTATCCAATGGACCTGTGTTGAGAGGAGCTTAAGTGGAAAAGGTATAATGACCAAAAATATGAAATAGGAATGACTATCTCAGTGCCAATTCTGTTCAGTTTGTAGTTGTACCTAATGCCCACGTTGGGCATAATTCAGAAGAAACATCCAGAATGATGTGACCTGGTTATGGGATGGGACAGAGGTGGCCAGCACTCCATGCTTGGCCAAAAGTCTTTCTGAAACAGAGAAGAGCCCCACTTGCTGCAGTAGGTGCCACATAAAAGCAATTACATATCATTATATGTGTCCTTTAATGCCATAGAGGCTGAAAAGTATCACCACCTGTAATACATGTTAAACTTTGACAATTTGCAGTGCTTGGTTCTTTTCAAAATATGTCCTCTACCTTGATCCAACCACTATGCTATTCTAGACATTCTATCTAATTTTCCTTAGCTTCAGTTTCTCCCTGATCAAATTCCATGCTGGATCTGACCTGATGTCTGGCATGAATTTGCAGGAACTCAGGGGGTAGCCTGTTGTGTAAAATGCCATGATAATTTCACTCAATCGGTGCAAATTGTGTTGTGTTGCAGTGTTAGTAACACTGAGTAAAACAAAACAAAAAAAAGACTGGGCAAAAATACTATTAATTTTAGAATTCTCAGTATATTTAAGGAAAAAAAAAATAGAGGAGTCTTCCTGGACATGTTAGTATGAGAGTTAATTATGAAATTATTAGTATTTGGAAAGCACATTGAAAAAAAGGCAGCGGCGGTGGGGGTGGGGGGGGGAGTGGGGGTGGCCCGTTAGCTTAGTTGGTTAGAGCATGGTGCTGATAACACCAAAATGGCCAGTTCAATCCCCGCATGGGCCACTGAGCTGCGCCCTCCTTAAAAAAAAAAGAAAAGAAAAGAAAAAAGAAAAAAGGCAGAGGGCCTATCTGTGGTGACAAGCAACAGAACTATAATAAAATCCTAGTTAATTAAACCCAATTTCACCCACAGAAATATGTATCTCAGAATGAAACATTCTCAAAATTCCTCATTTATAGAAACTTTCATCCCATTGCAAATTGACTGAACATCAAAACTCAATAAATAGCAATTTGGCTCTTGTCTAAGGCATATATTAAAAATGTAACTTAAAAAGAGATCACATCATTGGGATAATTCCAGTTAGGAACAGCTAAGAAACACAGCTGACTTTTATCGGAAAACAGTAAAGCCTCTATAAGACCTAGATAATATTTATTGAATACTCTGGATGACTTCTGAGACTTCTGTTAAATAAGACAAAGTTGTTAAGATATCTATGACCATAAACTAATGATTTTATCCAGTTCCTGATGATTAAAAAATTATAATTATTTTCTACTTTTGAACAAAATTTTGGTGAATAGTCTTATGTCTCCATCCTAGCAGATATTGGAGAGGAAACTATATTTAATTACTTGTGGTTAACTATTAGAACTACTTTTTCTATCATACAGCTATTTTTATGAATACTACTTTTAGGCATGGGGCAGGAGAAAGACATGAAAAGGATGGGGAAGAAAGGGGGAAGAAAGCAAGAAGAAAAAAAGAGAAAAGGAAGAAAATGAGTAAAGGAGGAAAAAACATGAATGAAAAATAAAATGAGAGGGTAAGAGTTAAGAGAAAGAAATGTCAAAATTAAGCAGATGTAGGGATATTCACGGTTATCCCCAACCGTTATTTAGTGCCTTTATTGATTATATATTTTATGAAGTCTATGCCTGAAATATAGACGGATTCCATTAGAATCATTGTTATGTGTGCAATATTATATGATAATAACAGGATATATTCCAGACTTGAATTAGGTGACTGTCTGTGATGAAACTGAAGAAAATGGGATGTAAGGAATGAGGTCAGCTAAATGTAGAAGTGATTCACACCTCAATCATGATCAGTACGAAAGTGCCCAAGAAGCTAAATAAATACCTTTATTTTAAAATTGTGTTGTTATAGAAGACTGGAATACAAATAGTAACAACAAAAACTTACCCCTTTTGTTTTGCTCTGTCTGAAGAAAGATGGTATTAGGAAAAGAATTGTCAGTTTGGAGGCCTAAAAAAGGGAGCCCCAAATACTTTTGCTACCAGCATTTGCCATGACAAAGGGTAATCTGCAAGAAGACCCCAATACCATGTCTGTTTGATAGACATATCACCTCGGTGAAAATTATGCGAGAGGATATGACAGTTGGATGGTACAATTGATTAACATTCCACATTTACCCCAAAACCTCCCAAATGTCAAACAACATCTCATACAAGTTAATCTCTAGGGAGAGATCATAATGACCAGTCGACTATAGTATTTGGGCCCTTTGGGAGTATTTTTTTTTTTGTACAAATTACTAAACTGACTTTGTGGTTTCTGTGTCAATCTATTGCGATATTGATTAGGAAACCTAAATTACTCTGGATACCTGACAAAATCAAATTTCTGAAACCATATGTGAAGACTTGCCCATGATCATGATGGCCACAAAAACATAGCACCATCCACGCAGTTCTCTGTGGTGGACCAACCGTCCTTCCGAAGCACACAGCACATCATCCCATTATAGCCGCAATGTCTAAGTTCCATGCTTCTTTCTTGGATGTTTACCCAAATCTTCACCTAAAAACTCTGAAAAAGCCTAACACATCTCCAAGTAATAAAACTACAAATAAATTTGAATTCGCTTACATAATATACATATTTGAATGAAAGATGTAGAATAGATTCCGATTTGTCCTTATGCAATTATAACAAACTCAGAAAAAAACAAGCCATTGGGAAATAATTTTTCTTTCTCTTCTACCTCCTTTAGTTTATGTGGCTTTGGAGAGGCCCATAAAATCACAATCTCTTTCCCTAAAATGGTCCATCTGTTCCTGCCGCGTATTCTCCCACTTGAAGACTAAATCCGTTTGTTCCCCAATTATCCTCAATATCCAACTGTGATAATGGCAAAGCGAGTGGTAGAGAGAGGATGTGGAACTAAGAAATGATGATTGAGTTTTCATCAAAATATGTCTAGCAAGAAATGTAGAGAGAGGGAGATGCAGAAATGAGACAATATTACTGAAGTTTTATAATTATCCCAAGTTTGATTTGCATATATTGACTTCCAGATGAATTTGTTCCTGTGTGCAATGTTTCTATCCTGCCTGTGGACATCTACATATATCCACTGTGAAAAATAAGAGGGAAAGGTATCTAACTTGTTTTCTAAGATACCTACATAAATGTGTGAAGACTGAAGATAAGTTATTTAATTCCTCTGGTATAGTGCCAAGTGCCCAGTTCATACTCAATAACTAATAACAACAGTAATACTGTATTGATAATAATAAGAATAACAACTAACACCAACCTGATCATTTCATTTAATAATAATAATAACTTTGTTTTAAAGGTGAGTTAACAGAGACTTAGAATAGTAATTTTGCCAATGCCAGACTTAATAATTTAATAATGGGAGTAAGGTTTAAACTCAGTCTTACTATATATAGGTCCTGTGCTTTTAACACATTATATAATTATTCTTGTCATTATTACTATGTTTTATTGTTATTATAATTATTGTTATCAATATTATTTAGAGTTTCTTAATCTACAAACCAACATTGCATAAGATAAAAATGAAACTAGATTGATCTCTTTGGTTATGCTTGGAGAGTTGATTATTTCAGCATGTTTCCAGAAACTGGATTCATAATTTATAGTGGGCTCACACTAAACAAGGTCATGAAATGGATTTTTATAATCCAGAAGGATGATGAATTAATGTGCAAATTACCCAATTAATGTACTCTTTCCCAAGCAGTAATTTCTACCAAATGGGAAGAGTAAATACTTGAATGCAATAAAATCCCAATAATTATTCTTAAATACAATATTTTTTTTTAATGTGAAAAGTAGATAAAACTAAGTTAGGAGGATAAGCATGCAAACATGTCCAGGAATATTCTGAGAAAAGAATAGAAGGAAAATATACCCTTTCAGATACCAAATTATATATTAGAAGACACGTAAAACAAGATTGTAGAGATAAAATAATATAGAAAGTCTTAAAATCAATTTAAAATTATGTGGGAACTTACACATATTAATATATGTTAATATAAAAAATGTTGATATTAAAAATAAATGTGAAACAATAAATAACTAAGTGGTTCTAGCCATTTCTATAAAAATAGGAAAAATTAGTTATGTGTTTCTACATCTATCCATAAAAATAATTCCAAGCATATCAGACTTTACTATAAAATATGAAACAATATTACTCATGAAATACAGATGAATATTATAACTTTGGTGATAGAGGTAACCGAAGAATGATATACAGCAAAACCATATGGAAGAAGAAAATAGAGGCCACCTACATTTTTAAATGATTATACATCAAAAATACCACGATTGGACTGAAAAATAAACTAGGAAAATCATTTTAATGTATATAAAACTTAGGAGGTTAATATCCTGAATTTAAAAATAGCTCATAATTAAAAACCAGAAAACTACTAATAGAAAATAGGTAAAGGATGTCAACAAATAAACTATAGAAAAAAATAGTCACTACACATACAAAAGTTATTTCATGTGATTAGAAATCAAAGCAATAGGAAAAAGCTATATCACTTTGTACCTACCATAATTCATGCAATGTGCAATTGTTTAGGCATTAAAAATAATTTTGTAGTTCTGTGACCAACCATGATAGAGTAGATTGTGGCTGACAAATGCTTTTGCTGAGAACTATTAGAAAATATAGGTAAATACAGATAACATCTATTAAAAGTCATTGGAGAGCTAATGAAGCAACCAAGACTTAAGCAGCCAAAATCCAGGAGAAAAGAAAACAAAAGAGGGAACTGACATTCTGTAACCTGCTTTTTCCAGGGGTGTTTTGAAGGTCCTTGGCTGCGTAGGAAAAGAAACTGAGAAACACAACAGGAGGCCATGAATATAGAATAGAAAAGAGAGTGAAGCTTTTGAAAATCTCAAGGGGATAAAAGTGTATTTGGGATTCTTTATGTGGTTAGATTGAGGGAGCAAATCCTAGAAAGAGGGAAACAGAGAAGGGAGTGCAACACTATTTTTCAGCCATACAGCATTTGCTAAATTTGCAACTTTAGCAGGGGGAGAATTTGCAAATATAAGCAAAATATAACTAAACATAAAAACAGATTTTAAAGTGGTATGGTCTGAAAAAAAAAATTTTAAGTTAAGACCCACCAAAATATGTCCTTAGTAAACATCCAAGGTCTCAGCTAGGTCCCATGGAGAGCTTCATTCCTTATAGCATGAACCAGATATCCACTAAACCTTTACTAAAAAGCTGCAACCCAGCCTCAAGGCAGAGTCATTCGTGACTGCAGTAAGGTGTCCTCCTTGCACTCAAGCTGCCTACCAGAGAATAGGGTAAATTTTTTTGAAAAGAAAGAATGAAAGAGAGAGAGAGAGAAGATATTATCCAGAGCCTCTTCTTAAAAAAAAAAAGAAAAGAAAAGAAAAGAAAGGAAAGAAATGTCCAGTATTTAAATAGAAAATCACAAGGCAGTCCAAGAAATAGAAAACACCTCACTCCCCAAAAAATGCTCATTTAGACAATCTCACAGTTGACTTATTTGGAATTATCAAATACTGACTTTAAAATAATGGCAATTAATA
The DNA here is from genome assembly GCF_004115265.2 of Rhinolophus ferrumequinum. Taxonomy (NCBI): domain Eukaryota; kingdom Metazoa; phylum Chordata; class Mammalia; order Chiroptera; family Rhinolophidae; genus Rhinolophus; species Rhinolophus ferrumequinum. The sequence goes on from NC_046291.1 coordinate 9,216,257, forward strand.
TATTTAATATACTAATTCAAAGGTAAAGAACATCATTAGAAAACTTCATTTAAAAAAAGTCAGAAATTTTAAAGCTGAAAAAATGTAATAATTGATATTGGAAACCCAACAGGTAGATTTAACACTGATTGGGCTTAACAGAAAAACAAGATCAGTAAAGTGGAAGAAAGTTTAATAGAAAATATCTATGCTAACAGATTGAGAGTGAAACAGAATGGAAAATACAAAGAACAAAAGAGTCTAGATGAAAAGTCGTTGCATACGTGTAGTAAGGTTCCCAGAAGAGAGAAGAGAACAGAGAAGAAAAGATACTTGAAGAGCTAATGGCTAAAACTATGCCTCAGCTGGTTAAAAAAAAAAAAAAAATACACACACACATTAGATGCATCATAACAAAACTACTGAAAACAAAACAGAGGAAAATGAAAGTAACTGGGGTTGTGTTGGTGATAGAAGGAGATGCTTTCTCTGAGGAGCAAAAGTCAGAGTACATTGACCTCTCAAAATAAATCATGGAAGCCAGAAGAAAATGGAACAATATCATTAATGGTGGTAATAGGGAGTAATAACTAGGAAGAGACACAAAAGAAGTTTCTAGAATGCTGGTAATGTTCAACAGCTTAGCTTAGATAGTGTATGAGGTCGGAAAATTAAGTTTGCGAACTTTCCACTGTACTCTTATGGGGTGGAAAGTTCACGAACATAATTTTTATATACACTTTGTAAAAATTCCTCTAGCTGCACACTTATAACTTGTGTACTTTTCTATCTATATGTTATGCTTCAACGAAAAAACTCTCCCAAAAATCTCAGAAACAAATATGTAAAGCAGTAGTTAGTGACATGGAATGATGCCCACACCAGATTGTCAAGGCATTTTTTAAAACAGCATGTAGAATATGATCTCACTTTTAATTTCAAAAATTATATACATTCATAGATTTCACATAAATATAAATGCATGAAGAAATGCCTAAACGTATGTTCACCAAAACATTGAATATTATCTTGAGTGGAAGATATACTGGTGATTTTAGTTTCTTCATAATATTTTTTCTGTATTGTTTGAATTACATTTTTAAGTGAGCACGATTTGTTTTTTTTATAATAAAATGAAAAGGCTATTTTCATTTTGCTAAATAAAAAATTAACACCCCAAATCTGAAATTCTCTCCATGTTAAATTTATAGATGGGCGAGTGCCAATTATAAACAGAAGATTTTTAGTTTTAATTGAAGCTGAAGACCTGAAAAATCAGTATTGCCCACACCTCCACATAAAAATTTTATAAGATAACTGCTTTTTTCTTTGTTTTTCATTTTATGCTACTAATTTGGGGAGTTTAATAAAGCCCGATTCTTTATTATTTAGAAAGAACTTCTGTTGTTCAGTTTTCTTCAAGGATCCTATGGACTGTATATTATGAAAGCTAGCAATTTATTGCTGCAATTTCTCTCCCGGAATGAACATGGATGAAACAGTGTATTTTATTATAATAAAACCATACTTAAAATAATTAAATATATATTAAGGTTATGCATAAAAATTATTGACTCTGAAATACATACCTCATTTATTGAACTTTTCATATTGTATTGTAAGTTTGTCTACATATATTTTAAGCTTACTAAACTTCAAAACTTTGAGGACAAAAATTATAATTAGCTAAACTTTGTACGCCTAATTGTTACCACCATGCCAGGCATGCAGAAATTACTCAAGAAAATTTTTGCTTTATTTGAATTGTTTGTAATTGTCTTCTGATTTTTATACTGGTCAAAATAATGTATTAATATGTTTTTTTTAAATAATTAAAATGTAGGGCCTTGTAATAAAAAGTAACAGTCCCTGTTCTGCCTCTTATCTGCTCCCCAGATATAAATACTATCTGCTTTTATTCTTGTAATTACCTCCAAGGTTCTACATAATTTGCTTAAATAGCTATTTTAAAACTTATCTTCTTGAGTCATTTCCTAGTGAATGTCCAAAATTTTCAGCTTAGCTGTACCACTTCTTACATGTGATTTCAGTTACCCTATTTGGTCATCTCTTTCACTGCAACCAACTAAAACCTCCATTTACTGTCCATCAATAAATCATCATAGGTGACATCTCTATCCAATGCTCTTGCCTCCACCTTTCCTTAACAGCTCTTGTAACCCTTCCACCCACAAAAACATACTATTACTACTCTAATTTTACTAATACATACATTCTAGGATATTTTTCTGTAAGCTGATTTTAAATGTAAAAAAATCAATAAATGGTGTTTGTATTAATTTTAAAGGTCAATCTAAAGCCTCCATTTCAGAATGTGAGAAATGCATTTCTTTGCTCTTGAACTCAATTTCACAAATCTTGTAGCACGCAAAAGAAAATATTCTTGGAGTCAACATCAAATAGATTTACCTTTTTGTATCTCTTATTACACAACTAGTTTTTGATTTTGTTTTTCAATGTCCCGATATTTCTGCTTACTCTCTTCACTTTCCTGAGAATTTCCTCTGGAATGCAGCACCACACTGCCCTGCTTACCCCCTCTTTTTCAGCAGAGACGAGAAGCCTGGAAACTATCTTTCTGAAACTTACACACCATCAGTTTTGTGGTGTGGATTACACTGTGACAGGTATTTCTGCAGGACTGGGAAGACGGAGAGAAGCTTTAAATTTTTGAGATGTAGACAGTCGTAGTGGACTTTGAGGTTTACTGTGGTTCTGGGTGTTCTCTTGAGGATATCTGCTTCAGTGCTGGAGGCAGCTGAGATGATCAGCAGGTTTTTTGTGATCCCTGAAACATGCAGATTTCCTGAGACTTTGGACTGCTATCCTAGAAGTTCTTCTGCAACCCTACCAAAGGTCTTAGAAGTATCGAACTCTATGTTAATTTCGCTACTGCCTCAAATATCTAGGATAGTTTCTGTTTTCTTAACTAATGCCCAGATGACATACCCTCAAAACTTCTCATCTATCTGGATAGTTTTGTCTTTTTTTTAATTAAAGACCACTTTACATATTTTATGCATTAATTTCCCTTCACAAGTCACCTGGATGGTGTCTACTGTTTCTTGGACCTCTGTCAGTAGTTTGACTTACTTCTGTGTGTTTCTTCCTTAAAAAATGTACCCAAAAAACTGGTTTAATTTAGTACAATGAGAATGTAGACATGTATTACTAGTTTAAGTTGAAAAATATTGTTTTTGTTAATAAGGTATGTTCCATAAAAAAAAAAAAGAACAATGCTGGAGGTATTACACTCCCTGACTTTAGCTTGGACCAGAGGGCAACAATAACCAAAACAGTATGGTATTGGCAGAAAAACAGACACACAGACCAATGGAATAGAATTGAGAACCCAGAAATAAACCCACAAAAATATGGACAGATAATTTTTGACAAAGCCAAAAACATACAATGGAAAAAAGACAGCCTCTTCAATAAATGGGGCTGGGAGAATTGGAAAGCCATGTGCAAAAGAATGAAACTAGACTGCTATCTGTCACTGTGTACCAAAATTAACCCAAAATGGATCAAAGACCTAAGCATAAGATCTGAAACAATAAACTTCATAGAAGAAAACATAGGTACTAAACTTATGGACCTTTGGTTCAAAGAACATTTCATGAATTGGACCTCAAAGGCAAAGGAAGTAGAAGCTAAAATAAATGAATGGGACTATATCAAATAGAAATGTTTCTGAGCAGCAAAAGAAACCATCAAAATAAAGAGACAACCAACCATATGGGAGAAGACTTTTGCAAACAACGCCTCCGATAAGGGGCTAATATCCAAAATACATAAGGAACTCATATAACTCGACAACAACAACAACAACAACAACAAACAATCCAATTAAAAAATAGGCAGAGGACCTGAAGAGACATTTCTCCAAAAAAGACATACAAATGACCAGTAGACATATGAAAAAATACTCAACATCACTAATCATCAGAGAAATGCAAATAAAAAACACAATGAGATATCACCTTACCCCAGTCAGAATGGCTATCATCAACAAGACAAACAGTAACAAGTGTTGGAGAGGCTGTGGAGAAAAAGGAACCCTCATACATTAGTGGGGATGCAGATTGGTGCAGCCGCTATGGAAGGCAGTGTGGAGGATCCTCAAGAAATTAAGAATAGAATTACCATATGATCTAGCAATCCCTCTCCTGGATATCTACTCAAAAAATCTGAAAACATTTATCCATAAAGACATATGTGCTCTAATGTTCATTGCAGCTTTATTTATGGTGGACAAGACATGGAAACAACCAAAATGTCCTTCAATAGATGATTGGATCTAGAAGATGTGGTATTTATACACAATGGAACACTATTCTGCCATAAGAAAAGATGAAATAGTGCCATTTGCGACAACATGGATGGATCTTGAGATTATTATGCTGAGCGAAATAAGTCAGACAGAAAAAGTGAGAACCATATGATTTCAGTGATATGTGATACATAAAACTGAAAACAACAAAATGACAAGACAAACAAATGAAGAAACAAAAACTCATAGACACAGACAATAGTTTAGTGGTTACCAGAGGGTAAGGGGGTTAGGGGTGGGAGATGAGGGTAAGGGGGATCAAATATATGGTGATGGAAGGAGAACTGACTCTGGGTGGTGAACACACAATGGGATTTATAGATGATGTATTACAGAATTGTACACCTGAAATCTATGTAACTTTACTAGCAATTGTCACCCCAATAAACTTAAAATATAATTAAAATAATTTTTAAAAAGTTATGTTCCATATAATCGTATTTAATCCTCACAACAGTTAGATAAATTAAAACTGTTATATTCTCTTGTTACAAATGCTAAAGCTTAATGCAAAGACATTATGAGTTGATTAAGTTTATACATCTTGTTCAAAAGTATGTTATTTCTACCATAGAGTACTAACGCTTTAAGCATAAAAAGTGAAGGAATAACTCTTCCTTTCCTAATATCCTCAGGTTAGCTTGTGGTTTCCACAGACTAATATCATTAGACTGCCTGACCTTAAAAAGCTGGGAAAAGATGCCCAATAGTAGATATTGGCAAGTTGTTTTACAAACTGAATGAAAAGTTCAAGGTCATAATGACAATAGTAATATCAATAATTTGAAAATTATAAACTCCCAAATTATTGAATACTTACACATAATTTTATTTGTTTATAAATCACCCTTTGTATGATAATAAGATAATGTGTAACATTAGCGATGGAGAAAAAACATACATATGCAAATATACACCAACAAGTGAAGATACACAATTTCCACTCAAGCGGTCCACGAAGGACAAATTTCTTGAGCTCATATATTTGTTTAGTAGCATCTAATTCTGCAAAAAAATAAATCACCATTCATGTTGCCAAGATAGAATTGGTCATTGCCAACTTTATATCCTCTTAATTAGGAAGTGGATATAGTTCCCTACAAATCAGTGGCTGCAAATTTTGACCTTTGACCACATTTTGAGAAAGTTTAGTGGCTTTTGGCTACAGTCGGGATTTGGTTCAAATCCAAACTCTACCATGTGAACCAGATCAAGAACTTTACCTGTGCAGATAAATGTGAACCTGAGCAAGTTACACAGCTTCTCTAAGCCTTGCTTTCCTTGTCAGTGAATTATCATCGGTACTGACCTCAGAAGACTACGCTTGTGATTAAATGACAGAACGCACTTAAGGAACTAAGCAAGGTGCCAGGCACAAAGATTTTTCTCAGTGTCAGTTATTATTAACATTGCTGGTTTTATAGGATATGAGGTAGGGGGGATGGAAATGCATACTGATGGTATCAGTGCATCATTTATTGTAAAATGGTCATAAGAAGAAATACACAAAAATATTGCTATCAAACTCTGCTCTGTCATTGGCAACAGATATTCCACGTTCTATGATGTAATTTAATAATCATACTCACCGATGGCTTTTTCTGAAGTATAAGGAAGACAAAACATGTGTCACACTGAAGTTCAGCGTCTTTCGAAAACTACTTTGCCAGTGGCACACCCACAGAGCATATGGCCCACTGAACATTCTCTTCTGCATTCTGCACTTAAATCTTCCTTCCAGGGACGTCCTCTTGCTGTGGGGGCTCATGCATTTTAGGATACACTATATTTTTTCAATGACTGTTTAATCTGGTAGAGAAGGAAGTTACACTCATATCTAGCCTTCCTTTGATTTTTCACTATAAACATAGGAATTCAAACCTGTTTGATGTGTTTTAGCTGATGTGATATAGTATCTTTCACAGAAGTGAACTGCCTTTGCTGATCCATTTGAACTCCAGGTTTTAAATGAGCCCATTTAAATTGAAATAGTGGTGATCAGTAAGAGAGTTTTGGGGGGTGACAGCTATCTACCATAAACAAAAGTTTATTTAACTTTTTATAAAACTGGCTTACCTGATTATGCTCATCCAAGTTATTTCCTGCTTAGATATCAGTGGTATAACCAATGTTACTTAAACAAGCCTGGCAGACCCGGCAAGTGCCATCTCTAAATATATACCAGTATATTCAGATATTTGCATCTGGAAGCAGGTGCAACATTTGCAAAGAATTCCTTAACTTTGCACAAGAAGACATTGCTAATTGAGGTAAACCAGAATAATACTTCATGCGAACTATTTTTTAGTATAACCAACTTCTTATTACAATAAGTAGTAATGGTAAAAACTCTTTAAATGACCAATCCCTCTTCACCAAGTAATTGCTACCATATTTTAGACACTAGTGAGTGTAAACAACCCCTCAACCCAGCCTTTAATTCTCCCTCCCCCATATTTATTTTATTGGCCTGCTTTATCTTCTGAGGTACTAAAGATATCTAATGGGTAAATCAGATGTGTCTCCATTTACTTAAATCTGGTTCTAATGCATGGGTTTTCTTTAATGCCAGTGCTCTTTTTCATCTCTCTACTCTTGATAATTTTTTTATATCTATACTTTTTAAACTCTGTTGGAGAGGAAATGTTTCAGTTTGATATTCAGAAGCACTTAGGCTCTTTATTTTATTGGCTTTATTGGTTGAACCATATGGAATTGCCAACATTGCCCACTTTTATTTTCATTATTATACTCTCTACTTTTGACACTACCTTTTCACCTGCTTCGCAGGGCTAGGAGCAGGTGTTACTTCTCTAAGACACTCCATGTGGACATGTAATCAATGGTGTCATTGAATTCCACCGTCTTTCTTAAGCTTATTACCATGTTGACGAAATAACCAGTGTAGTCATACTGGTTAGACTGCTCTCCCAGAATAACCCCGTCTTGATCTTCATGATACTTGTTCTGTACTAATCCTCGGGTATCCATGATCTTTCTGTTTTATGTCCTCTTCATCATTGCATCGTTTATTATCATTATTATTGTAGCAGGAACTTACATAGACCTTACTATGTGTCAATGTTATTTTTACTCATTTAACGAAATGAAGTTATCTAGTGTCAGCTAGGTGGAGGGAGGGTTGAACTTATTTGAACTGCTGTGTGACAGAGGATATAAATTAAGCAGGCTCCAATTTGCTGTGTGAAAAAACGATTCCCTAGTTCAAGAAATAAAATAAATTTGCACCTAAACATATGATAGTAAAACAGCAGAACATAAAAATAAAGAGAATATTTCAAAACCTGATCCATTTGAACATTCAAAATACATTACCTATAAGAGACAGCAGACTTCTCAAATGCAATAAAATGTGGGAAACAGACAAATAGAATCAAAACATTGAGGGAAAATAACTGTCAACTGAGAATTCTGTAACTATCTAAAGCATCATTGAAGTATGAGAATGAAGACATTTTCAAATAAAGATTGAGAGTGCAAGAGAAAAGTAGAAGTAAAGGATTCTAATATTCTTAAATTCTTCCAGAAGGTAGAAAATGCTCATCTATTATGTTATTTAATTGTAGTCACTGACAGAATACAGAATGAATATATAACTTCCAAAGCAGCTTACAAGGAAAAATAGAATATATTAAATTTGATCAACTTAGAAGAAAGCAGGAAAGGACAAAAAGAGCAATTAAATGGTATTAGAAAGAAAATTAAAGGAATAAATCTTAATACAAATGATTATGCTAATGAATTAAACTCTCTTGTTAAATGACTAATAATATCAGATAAATAAATATAGCTATATAATGAAAACAGAAAATTTAAGGGAAAGGAATAGGGAAAAACATACCATATGAATACCAGCTGAAAGAAAATTAAAAGAAAAAATAGACTCTATGTCTAAATGCATTATTAGGGAAAGGTTATTATAAAATGACCATTTCACCATGAAGATTTTACAGTCCTGAATTGACAGGTTCATGAACAAAGACTTAAAATACATTATGTAAAGCATAAAAAATGAGAGATAAAATACATTTTTGAAATCTTTCATTATAGACATGGATATGGTATACCTCTCTCAAAAATGATAAAATAGGAACCAATTAATATATACAGATTTGAACTTTGTAATTAAAAGGCATGTTATATACCCTAAACCAGTGAATTATTTTTAAACACACATGGAAAATTCACAGATTGTGAACTAAAACTCAAAGATCAGAATCAAAGATAGGAAAGATATTTTTCTGACACAAAGCAATAAAATTAGATATCAATATATTTAAGATACTTAAAAATATATTTTATAAAAATTATCAATTCTAAGTAAGTTATGCATCGATTATAAAAGGAAAATTTTAAAATATTTATGAGATAATGATGACTTCCATCTTTATACCAATCTGGCCCTTACTTCTGAATTCAACACTTGTGTATACAATGGCCTACTCAACATCTCAACCAGATTGCTTAATAAACATCTTAAACTTAACATGTCCAAAACAACTCTTGATATTTCTTCCCAAACTTACTCCATCTGAAGTTTTCTCCATCTCATTTATGGCAAGCCAATCTTTGCATTTTAGAGTTATCATTAATTTCTCTCTCACACACCGCATGTGCAATCTGTCTACAAATCCTATAGGTTCATCTTCAAGACAGAAGCAGAATCTGGCCCTTTACATTTCTGCCTGCTCTTACACACACACACACACACACACAATCACCCCACAATGGACTCCACCCTGGAATGTTGCAAGAGAGTTATGAAAGGTCTCCTGCTCTCACCCTAGGCCCCCTACAGTCTATCTCAACACAGCACTCAGAGTGATCTTTTCAGGTACAGATGTCACCTTACTCCTCTATTCAACACTCTTCAATGTCGAACCCTCATCTTTCTCAGAATAAACGTCACAAGTCTTACAATCGCACAAATACCTGAGTGACCCACCATTACCTCTCTTGTTTCTTCTTCTCTCCTCCTCCCTCACTTGGCTGTAGCCTCACTGACCTCCTTACTGTTCTTAGAGTATAGGGGATATTTTTCTGCAGCAGAACCTCTGAAATCCCCCTTCCTTTTGTCTGGAATGTTCTTCCCTCAGTATCCACAAGCTCATTCTCACTCATCCTTCAAGTTTCAGCTCAAATACCACTTTTTCTATGAACCTTCTTTGTCATCTTGAAACTTCAAATTCACAACCCATCAAATCTAGGCATCCTACTTTATTCACCATCAGTTCTGCAGTGATTAATGTGGTTTTGATATCTTGGTCATATCATATCTTCCTTTCCAAGTTTTTTGCAGAAAAAAAATCTATGCGTATCATAGCTCTATGATAAATCTATGCTAAATAATGCCTTTAAGAAAAAATAGATTTTAATATTTTCTCATAGCTAAAACTCTATTGAGAAGAAATTGATAAAGTTGTCCTATTTTTAACTTCTGTTTTTAGAAACATTACATCATTTCTTTTGTCAGAATGTATTATTTCTAAATAAAATTTTAATTGGAATTATTTTTATATATTTATATAGAGATTTTTTCATGTGTACATTTCTAGCAATTTAAGATAAAATTAATTACAAGCATGACTCATGTTGCCCAGCTTTAAATCATTAGATAATTGTATCTATGAGATGTACAACTCCAAGGGACTCCATCACATAGAACAAAATGATTAAATGGGAATCCCTATAATAGGGCTACAATGAATGCTTCCTGCATGTATATGATAATTTGTCCATTTGTTTACATTTTAGTGACTGTGGCTGAAATAGATTAAATTACCAGTCCCAATTATTGACTTCTTTAAAACACAATGATTCATCCATAAGAGTGTGATAGCATCACTGTGGCTGGAGTGTACACCGTGATGTTGACTTTGATTTGGTCATGTGATGGCGATTCCTTTGTGTTTGGGTTCTCAGTGAATGTGACGTGGGCAAAGGCTTTGAAATGAGTTTGTGTGGTTAGTTGCCCTCTTGCTTTCCCACCTCTTGCCACATGTAGCCTCTGGTCCAAGAAAGATGACAGATCTGTGGAGCTGACGTAAATAACGAAACCCACAAGTTAGAGGGAAGTCCAGCTGAGCCCAACGTCGATCAGCCAAATCCCAAATGATACATACATGAGCAAGGAATACAGTTTTATTGTTGCTGACAGTGAGTTTTGCGGTAGTTTGTTACAGGGATAATATGACAATTGCTGACTGTTCAAATGGCTCATAACTGAAATAGCTAAATTATATAACAAAATGTGTTTGTGATCTGTTTTATGTGAAGGTTATATTATTGTGAGTTTCCCCAGAGTTTATCCTGTATCATTCCTGCTTTCATAACCAACATTATCTGTTATATAACTGCCGTGTTCCTTGTTTAATTGAATGAACATTCATTTAGCATCTTCTAGGTTCCAGGATTCATGCTGGTTTCTGGGGATACAGAGATGAATGGGGCATCATTACTAACCTCAAGAAGCCTATATTTAATTAAAAGCAATAGATCAGTAACATAATTGTGGAAAAATCACATGAGAAACCATTATACAAAAAGCCCTGCGCAAAGATAACAAGCTCATTTGATATGCAATAAGCCAGCACGAAGGCTAATCTGTGACTGGATGGGCCTACTGCTTCACCCATGCGGGAACCAGCCCACACATATGAGAAATAAGCCATGATTTTGGCCTCTCATCAGCACCACGCTCCATGGAACTGGATCCAGGAAACTCAGCCCTCTGGCAGCTACACTTATTCAGAACACAACTGAAACACCAGGAAGCAATTTTTTAAAACGTCCAGCAAATAAAATAGACGGGCCAAATTCCATGCGCTGAAGTCATATATTTTACGCATAAAATTTACCCTGAGACTCTCCAATGAGAGAGTGTTTGTTTCTGTCAGGCACAGATCTCACAGAATATCTTAGAGTAGGTGAATAGCATGCTTTCAGATAGAAGAGGGAGGGTAGGCATTGCCTATATGTAAAACTGGAATCTAAAAACAAAATTAAGATAAGGGTTACTCTACGGACCATTGATTTAGTGTGATTCCGGGGGAGAAAAAAGGGTTACCTCTAAATAAGAAAAACCTGTGTCTGAACCAAAATAAAACCAACAGGTTCTACCCCAGGTGGGGCTGTGGGTGTGGCTTTAGCTGGTGGGGGGAGCTAATCCTATAAAAGTGCCACTGGTTGATTACATTCTTGAGAGGACTTAGGGTCTGACCACTGATACTTGCCTCTTTTGCTGTTTCCTGTAACCTTTTTTCATCATTATCTCACCAACACTGATATTAAGGAAACATTGTTCTAAGGGACACCCTGCCTTGTCCCATCCTACCCTTTTCACTATACTTCATCATTTGAAGGTCAACTGAGCCTCATCCTTGATGTTTCCCTTGAGGAAGCCACTTGATTTTGTTGTTGTTGTTTCTCAGCTTATAGTTCTTCATGTGTAGAATGGAAATAGCAAAGTTTACCTTGCAGAGCTATGTCACGGATTAGAAATCACACATGTAATATACCAATCACAGTATCTGGCACATGCAGTGAGTGGATGAATAAAATAAATATGAATACCAAGGTTTTTAAGCGTGAGCTATCATTTATGGAAAATATTAAAAACAGCAACCTTGCCAAATATTAAATCATGCCACTGTAAAAGTAGTAGGAATATATCCTGTTGCATATTTAACTTATATGTTGAAGTTATCAAAGCTCTTAAACTAAAGGAATCAATCATTGTCTTCAATTAATATACAATGCTTCAAAAAAAATGCACAATATCTTGACTTTGTCAACACCTGCAAATCTAAATTAGAGAATTTCTAGAATAACATACTTTTTCATATGCACAAGTTGAGGTAAAAGGAGATCGTCATTTGTTGTAGTTTTTTTTAACTTCAGCAATACGATATTCCGCCTGATTTGTTTCATTATCTCAGTGCTATTAACTGCCATGCATATCAAAGGCCTTAATTACAGAGATGAAAGATATGATTCACAGTTGATAAGAAAGACAGGCTTTAGAGTCTCACAAACAACCTGCTTTCCAGAGCAATGATACGGTCTGATTGGGGAACTTGGTGCTATAATTATGGGATCCTTTTTAGGCATGATTGTAACTGTAGAACATTTGTCCTCTGACCACAATCTGCTTTTTTTCATGAGATAAATTGTCACTTGTTCAGCAACTGACACTTCCTTTGTGGTTTGTCTTGATTTGTCAGATGATCAAGAATTCAACCATATTTGCAGTTGTTTCTATTTCACTTAGCAAACATTGAGAAAGAGTGAATATTACTTAAAGATATTTTGTAAATAGCTCCCATTGAGAAGCGTAAAGGTCTGTTAACTGTCATTCATGTGGCATGAAGGGAACATGTTTTCAATTTGAAATGGAATATGTTTTGGGTTAGGGACCCACTGAAAATATTAGTAATGGCAAGATAGGGCAAGTTACAATCTAATGATTAGTATTCCATTTTAGAGTCCTTCTTATTTGAAGATCAAGGTTGACTTGTCACCTCAATTTATAAAATTTCGACAGAAATTGCCAAATGCAGAATGTCTGCTATAATAAACTTTCTAACTAATCTGTATAAGAATTTTCTTCCCTCAACAAAAAAATGGTTGAGATATATATATATATATATATATATATATATATATATATATATATAATTATTATATATTATATATTATATATAATAAAATAAAATACTACAGAAGTTCTCTACTGAATAGGCAGGAGGGGTGCTATGTCCCCACAAAAATCTTCCTCCAAAATCTCAAGTCATTTTTTAAACCACACCTAGTTTCATCACGTCAATTAATTAAAATAATTAAAAATTGCAGGCTTTCTTGCTGGGTCTCATGTTTCGCATAAAATGCTCTGAGTGGGATCAACAATGAATTATGAGGCAATTACCTCACTACAAGAATTTTTCACTACAGGAAAATATAGGACTTGAAATGATCACCTCTTTGTGGTTTTAAACAGCTTTCCCCACCATCCTGTACCACCCACACCCATCCCCACCCCCCCCCCCCCCGTACACACACCCACCCCTGAATCTATGGCTCTGTGGAGATGGAGGGATGGAGAACTCATTCCTGTTTAGGTCAACTCTTCTTCCCATGGTAATTAGTTTTCAGTATCCTGGCAGACTTAGATATATTGTAGAATTTCAATTCTGTGTAACCATATGGGTTATACATAGATTTTCCTCTACAATTTTCTACTTTTACTTCCTCATTATCAATCCAAAAATTTCCTTCTTTAGAAATGAAATGTTGCTTATTAGATATCAGTCCAAAAGTTGAACATTTAAATATTTTCCAATATGACTATAAAAAAAAAGTTTATTTTTTTCAAGTATGAAGGAATTACTATTGTGTTTTACTTTATTTTAATTGAGGAATAATTGTCACATAGCATTATATTACTTTCAGGTGTGCAACATAATGATTCAATATTTGTAGACATTTTGAAATCATCACCATAATAAGTCTAGTTAATGTCAATTAAGACCTAGATATTCATATTTTAGTTATTAAAAATTGTCTGAAAAATCAGTAAGCATTTTAATATTAAAATTCAAAACATTAGGCCCACTATATAATAATTTTATTTATTTAAACAATAAAATAGAAAAGGAGATTTGTTTTTAGAAAGCTCAAAAGCAACATTTATGTACATCTTTTTATGAGTCAACAAATCTGGAATCCATTTATTAGATTTCTTCTTAGCTAATATGAGAACATTTTTATTTTTCATAAGATTGATTCAATTCACATTTGTCATGGTAACTGATGTTATTATTATAACTTTTTTGTACATTTTTCTCTTTTCTCTGCTTTTTAGCTCTATCTATTAATATTGTTTTGGCTATTTTCTATATTTTGCCATATTGGCCGATTAGAATCATTTTATTTTGACAGACTATTTAATAAGTCATGATGATTTACATTTAAAAAATCTCAAGATTTTCATTTTGTCTTCTTATAATTCAACATTATCATGTTATTCTCTTGCTTAAAGCACCCCCAGAGGCTTCCCAGCAAAGAAGGAAGAAAACCCGAGTCCCTTTCTCTGACTCGCAGTCCTGTGTGGCCCCGTCAGCTGACTTTTCTCAGCTCATCCTCTATCACACACCCCACTACGCTCCAACACCATTGGCCTCCTCTCTGTATTTTAAATCTCATCAAGCAATTTCTTGCTAGCCTTTGCAATATAAAATTCAGAATCTCAGTTTAAATCCCCTCAGACCAGCATCCCTGACCACCAAATCTAAAGTGGCCCACCATAATGGTCCTCTATCACATCAACCAATTTTATTTCTCTCTGTTGCCTTTTCTCATTGACGTTTTTCTCATGTCGATGTCTCTCTAACACAATGTAGTATTAGTCGCTGTCATACAGGATCCTGCTTACCATTTTTCGTTCACTTCTTTCAGTGTAATCATTCAGTGCTGTCTGCTAAATGTAAAAATGAGTAAATAAGTACTCATTGGGTAGATTTCAAGAAATTGACATCCATGCTGACCGTAATGCTGGGTGTCAACTCTCTGAAGTTGCTGCTGGTTTCTAAATAATATTAGAAAAGTAGCCTGTCTGAAAAGATTAGGGTTATGGTAAATCCACTTTTATTTGCCCAGTTCAGTGATGGACTGATAAATATACAAAATATGTAATCTGTCTCTCTACAGTTCTATGTATTACACTGAAACCAAAAATCCCATAGAAAATTAGTCCTGAAATCTCATCAGGAAAGACTTCAAAGAAACATACGGCCACCATAAGTGTTTTCCCAGAATAACTGTTTAGCCCTATTTAAATTGCAAACATACAGTTGACTGTCCCCACAAACCGCTGAAATGTCCCAGAAACACTAGTATTTTAGATTACAAACAGTATGCTTTGCCTTCTCAACTCTGAAGGTGGTTCAAACATTATCTTTTAGCCTATGAATCCAGATTTGTCTTCCTACAAAATACGTTTACCCTAGACAAATAGAAGATATCTGGATTTTCACTAGGGTTTTGGTTGTAGATTTAACAAATAAAAATAGAGGACACCCAGTTAAATTTGAATTTGAATCGTAGGTAAATAACAACAACAAAAAAATGTAGTGTGTGTTCCATGCAAAAGCTGGGATATACCAAGGTTAAAAAGTTGTTTGCTCTTTACCTGAAGTTCAAATTTAACTAGAAGTCTTGTATTATATCTAGCTATTTGACGAGAGTCCACGGATGACAAGTGTCTCCTCTAATTGGTGCACTTGGACGACCTATCATATTTATAAAGCACAAAAAGATAGCATCCGGTTCTTGCTGCCTTAGACTTCCTGAATATACGCATAAAAGAATAGAATCCCTGATTGCCTTGGAATCTGTATCTTAATGGGTGCTTTGAACCTTAGTTCGGCAATAAATTGGGCCCAAGATGTGGAAATATGCATTTGTGCATCCCATGTCCATGTCTGTTTCCATGAACAGCACTATTTCTTTTCCTCAAAGTCTTCGGAGACTCCATTAAAAATCACTTGGTTACATCAGTCATCGAACAAACTGCTGTTTAGTCAGTTATTCCGTCAAAACTCCAAAGTATCTTTAGAGACAGCACTAGTGGGAAATGGTTTGTGTTTCTCAAATAGCATCAAGTATCCCATAAACCTGGATTGTACATAAAACATGACCACACCATGGAGTTATGTGCAGTGGGAGGTGGATATTTTCACTTAGCAGGCAGAACTTCTCAAACACTGGGGAAAATGATTGCTATATGTTAGATTTATTTTTAATGATCGTGTTGCTAGTTCACAAACTCAATTCTCTTTTTCTGGTTGGCATTTACAGTCAGGAAGGCGGACAGAAAATGAGACACTTTCAGACTTCTGGGAATAAAATTATAACTGTATCTATATGTGCACCATCCCACCCCTCATTTCTTCTGTTTATAATAGACATAAATGGGGGCTTAAGCTTATCTCCTTCCTAATCTCTCAGGATACTTAAGCTAATGAGGATCACTTCTCTCTGTTGTACAGGCAACTTCTCTCAACTGAATACTTTACCCTTGTTATTAGACATTTTCATGATTTCCCATTAACTCTTCCTAAATCCCAAACCACTCATAGCCATACTCTGCTTCCTTTTACTCACTCAAAACTGAACTTCTCAAGGTTTTTTGTAGTCACTCCATTTCTCACCTCTCACTTCACGCCACACCTACTGACGTACTATTTTCGCCTAAAGCATTCATCCAACCAGCTCTCTCCAAAATCAGCACATTACACCTCCTGTGAATAAATCCTTAACTTCTGTGGTAGACAGAATAACGGCCCCCAAATATGTCCACATTCCAATCCCTGGGACCTGTAATTGTGTTATGTTAGATGGTACTGGGGAATTAAGATAACAGATGGAATTAAATTTGCTAATTAAAACAGAGAGATTATCTGAGATTATCCAGGAGGGCCCAATGTAATTACAAGTGCCCTTAAAAGTGGAATAGTGAGGCAGGAGAGAGAGAACCAGATAGATGGCTGTACTAACAGCACTTGGCTTGATGTTGCCGGTTTTAAAGATTGAGGAAGGGGCCTTGAGCCAAGGATTGCAGGTAACTCTAGGAGATGGAAAAGGCAAGGGATTGAATCTTCCTCTAGAAAGGAAAATAGCCCTACTGATGAGGTCTGGGTTCCAGCCCAGTGATATCTGTGCCAGAGACTTCTACTGGCAGAACTGTAAGATAATACAATCGTGTACCACATAATGACATTTGGGTCAACAATGGACCACATATACTACAGTGGTCCTGTAAGATTATAATGGGGCTGAAAAAATCCTATCACCTTGTGACATTGTAGCCATTGTAATGTTGTAGCAGAATGGATTACAGTTGCCTACAGTATTCAGCACTGTAGCATGCTGTGCATGTTTCTAGCCTAGGAGCAATAGTCTGTACCGCAAAGCCTAGCTGTGAAGTAGGCTATACAATCTAGTCTTGTGAGTGCTCTCTCCGATGTTTGCACTGTGACCAAATTGCCTCCCGATGCATTTCTCAGAATGTATTCCTGTCATTAAGCAAATGTATGACTGTAAATTTGTGTTATTTTAAAGCACCTAGTTCGTGGTAATCTGTGACAGCAGCAGTAGATTCTTTAAGCTAACTCTCCCCTGGCCTTGCTCCTACCTTTTAGACTGACCCACCTTTGCATGCATCGCCTTCTCTCCTCTACACTTCGTGCTCTGTCCTAGATGCACATTCTACTTACTCTGTATTATCCTCGTCCGGGGCTCTAATCACCACCTCTACACAGAAAACGGATACATTTATATTCCAAGCCCATACTTCTTGTTGAGTTCCAGGTCTATAAATACAACTGCTTGCCTGACAGCTCTTTCCAGATGAATCACAGTCACTTCAAAACAAATACAGCCTAAAAGGGAAATCATGACCTTTCCCCCACAATTTGATCCTCTTCCAGCATGTTCTATCTCAGTAAATAGAACCATCATCCACCTAGTTATTCAAGCCAGACACTCAGGAATCATCTTCTTCATCTCTTATATGAAATCCATCAATATCTCCTATGCATTTTACTTACTAAATATTGCTAACACTCATCTACTTTTTTACATCTCCACTGCCACCATTCTAGCTATATCAGTTTTCTATGGCTATTAACAAATCATCACAAATTTAGCAGCTTCAAACAATTGTTTAGGTCACAGTTCTGTAGGTCAGAAGTCCACAGAGTGTGGGCTAGGTCCTCTGCTCAGGCTAAAATCAAGATGTTCGTTGGCTACATTGCCATCTGGGGCTCAGGGTCCCCTTACAAGTTCATTCCTGTTATTGGTAGAATTAAGCTTTTTACAATTATAACACTGAAGTCCCCAATTCTTCGCTGGCTATCAGAACTGAGAGCAAAACTCACAGTCCTGATCATACTGTCTCTCCCATCTCCAAGCCTGGAATGATGCAGGGATTCTTTCTTCTACTTTGAATGTCTTTGACTTCTCCTGTAACCACTGGAGAAAGTGCTATACTTTTGAGGACCTATGGGATTAGATCAAATAGTCTCCATATCATAAAATCAACTCTACATATAACATAATCAAGGGTGCACTATCTCATCACATTAACAGGTTCTGGGGATTAAGGGGATATCGTTGAGGGACCCAAAAATTCTACCTACCACATTGGCTCAAATAATCGTCATCACTCTCAACACTATGAATTGACCTCCTAATGCATCCACCCAGATCCATTTTTTCCCTCAATCTGGTCTGTTCACACTGCAGCCAGTGTGATCATCTCAAAACACACACCTGGTACTGTTATCTACATGCTTCCTTGTGCTTTTCGGCACAGCCAGGGCCCAGTGCCGGTAACTGCTGGGCAGGACGAATCAGCATCGAAACCATGACTAAAGCGTCTGGACACATTCACAGCATTTCAGAGTAATTTTATGTCTGATGAAACTAAAATCAAATTTGGAGCTTGCATTTTTTTGTACTTTTTATTTTTCAGTTTTATGTTTTCAGTGAGCCACTATTTATTTTATAAAAGTATTGGACCATAAAATATTAAAACATTTAAAAACCTGGTCCCTTACCACTGAAAATTAGAAAAGTGCTGGACCAGTGGGATCTGCACTCTCTGATCTCCACTTCTCCAGCTTTATCTCATGCTGTCCAGCCTCCTAGTCGCCAAGCTCTAGGCACACTGTGGCTTTCTCGTCGTTCCCTCTGAAGTCTATCTATATTCCTTGTGCCATGCTGTCTGCCCTCAGTAAGTTACAGTTTCCTCATTATATTCTCTTCTTGTACCAGGAACTTCCAATATGTGCCTATCACAATCTCAATATTAGTACCCATGTATTTTGTGAAATATCTGCTTCCCTCCTAGAGGGAAGAGCTTATACCACAGAGCTTACCTTCCAGCTAATGGGTAGGTACGCAGCTCCTTGCAGCATGTCTGATGCGTAAAAGGCGCTCAACAAATGCATAATGAATGAGAGACTGAATTCATACATAAACATAATCCATATTATTCAAATTTAAATAGCACCTCGACCAATTATTGTCTGTTTCATCTTAATCATGATAATTAAATCTCCTAAACTTCATTTCTACTATTGGTAAAATTAGAATAATATTGCCAGTCTCACAAGATTAATATGGGAATTAAAGCATGTGCAACTGCTTTGTTTGAAAAGTGCATAATGCTTCTAAGATATAATTAATGAGCTGGTATGAATTTTGTCTTTTATACAATATTGGTAGAAGGGTGAAATGTATAATAAATCTAAAAGCTCTTTAGAAATAAGTGCTAAAGTCTTTAAAAATATTTAATCTTTGCTTCTATGAAAGAGGTTCTAAAATTTCATTCTAAAATATAATGAGACAAATATGCAAATATGTATGTCAAAGGCTGTTAATCACAGCATTGTTTCTACTGAAAGCATAGGAAACACCCTCAATATGTCCTCACATATGAAAGAGCTGGGAAGAGAGACACCTTGGTTGGCATAATTTACGAAACAACCTAAATATTTCCACGTGATCTGAAAACAGTTCCTCCGTGCTGGTTGAGGGCCGATTCTGGCATGTTGTGTGGCTGATTTATGCCCAGATATATGACGCTAAGAATAGACTCTGGCTACAATGGCAAGTGCATATGAGTGTAGATGAAAGCTGAAGACAGGAACAACCCTGATTGAACAGGAAATTGAGACATGATTGAACATGAGGTTGCGATGTATACTATTGCTGATGGTTGTGGGGCAGGTGATGGTCCCAGTCACATACACTGCATAACTATTTCTATCAGAGATACAACTTCTGAAACAGCTGTAACAACGAGCAAAGAGTCCCTTCTGGTCAAATGCTTTGTTTGAAAAGTGCCAAATGCTATTTCTGTCAGAGATACAACTTCTGTAACACCCTCAGCTAGTTCTAAACTGGATGTTCCAGAGGCAGTTGTAGGTTTGTGATCTCCTTGAAAAAGTACATCTGAGTTTTGAAATATCTGTACCAACATAAGAGAAATAAAGTCCTCTAAAGATTCAGGAAGCATCCAGAATTCTTGATTAACTCGGGAGGCCCAAAAACAAAAATATTGGATGGCTTATTCACCTGGACAGATAGTGGCTTGAGATACTAATTTGAATAAAAAGAGATATAAATAAATATCTCCCTCAAGTTGGTAAAGCAGGCCATTCAAGCTATAGATCTCTAGCAATACGTCTACTGGTTATGCATAACAGAA
This sequence comes from Rhinolophus ferrumequinum, assembly GCF_004115265.2. NCBI lineage: Eukaryota > Metazoa > Chordata > Mammalia > Chiroptera > Rhinolophidae > Rhinolophus > Rhinolophus ferrumequinum. The sequence goes on from NC_046291.1 coordinate 9,236,881, forward strand.
TACCTACACTTTTTTAAGTAGGAAATTATGATGTGCTGTTTTGTAACTTTTCTCCCATATCGTTGTACTGAATTAGGAAAGATGGACTAAAAAAATATATCATTGACAAAGACCCACATATCTGATTCCTGAAGATCCATGTGGAGAACAGATCCCAGAGGGTTTTTACAGAAGGGTGCTGCCTAGAATTTCCTGATAACTACTCAAATAATGACTCAGCTGGGAGAACCGAGTGGTGGTGGGGAAACAAGTGTGCCACACAGATGTTCCACCACACCGAACGCTGTATTAACATCAAAGTCAAACCTAATGGGAGACATAATGTTTTGTTTGGTTTTGCTTTTTAAAAACGGTAGGAGAAATAGAGGATTTTTTTTACAATGAGTACTAGAAAGAGTTAACAAAAGGAGGTGTGAAATATGGATATGAGATTCGTAAGAATAAGTGTATTTAATAAAAATGCTTCTGATGTATCAGGTACTCCTCTAAGAGTTTCATGTGTATTAACTTATTTTATAGCCCCAACGTGACTTGTGAGAACAATACCATCACCAGAGAAATGAGGAAACTGATGTACAGAAGGTTGGCAACCTGCTCAGGTATGTGGCTGGACCAAGTTTTGAATCCAGGCTCTAGACCTGTCATTTAACCACTGCACTTTGTAAGAAGTGGCAAAAAAAAAAAAAAACAAACACGTTTTTTATTAATAATTTAATGGGAAGCAAGATTTGGGAATTGCCTGGGTGAAGTATTTAATGGTCCAAGGAGAAGGTGAATGTGTGGAAAGACTGGAAATCAGCTAATGGCAACATCCCGTCGCGGGGAGGACGTGGGGTACACGTGGCAGAAAGGCCTTGTTTATAGCAGTAGCAGCCTGCCCTAGTGCCCTGGGGTTTTATTAGCTGAAAAGAGCCCATTTGTTATTTCTAGTGAAGGAAATTTCCAGTGGCTGTGGGAAATAAACCTGCAATTACTCAATATCTGAACAATCTGTTAGTAATTGCAATGATTGGTATTAACCTTGAAAAAGTCCCTCAAATTAAAACTGCCTGAAGTTCATTTTGAAGGTAAAAGGGACCACAGTTTTAATAATATTTGTGCATTAAGACCTTGATATATTATTCTTTGTTAATCTTCAATTGGCTATAATTTTTGCTACAATTATTTTATTTTTGACCTCTTATTTGGCGGGGTGGGGATCACAATCTATTAAACCTAAAATGACATGTATTTAAGATATTCTTTAATCTTATTTTTTCCTGTTAGTGATTTTTATGTGTTTTAGGATTAAAAATACCGATGACTAAATACTATCTTAGTCCAAGAAAGGCAATGAGCAAATGGTTCAATATTTTAAGATGACATTTTATAAAAGAAATAATGGCCATGAAATTTAAGCAAATTGTGATTTAGTTATATTTTCCACAACATTGAACTGTGTTGACATAGGAGGCATTGGAGAGAAGATTACATCTACATTGCATTATTATCCTGTTTCAAGTAATAATGATTTATCGTTCTTCAACACCAGGAATTTGTAAGGGTATTTTATTACACTTACCACCATCTTATTAAAAATATATAGCAAACTTTAAGCAATGGGAAGATTTATATGGAATTCTGTAATAACCTTGTTTAATCTGATAGCAGATACCTAATGTCCATTGAATAACAAAATTTAACTGTACAGCTTCAAGCAATGTGCTGTAACACATTAAACAATTCTAGAAATATATTTTTATAAAGCAATCAATAATTTGAATGTAGATAAAACAATCTGCAAAGCAGCATTATAAAATGCATAATTTGGAACAAAAATCGATGAAGTATAAATAGAAAGTTCATTTAATTATAGAAAAATACACCATAATAAAGCTATAATCTATAATCACACAATCAAGGTATGTAAGACAGAAATCACTTACTGTTAATAAAAGGGGAGAGACAGAAGGAGAGAGAGAGAGACAAAGCAAGAGAGAGAGAAGTGAGGGAAAGAGATAGAGAGGCGTATTTAATGAAGAAATACATAAATACATTATACTAGGAGAATTTTTTATAAATGGGAGGTAGGTAGTTTAAAGCTTTCTATATCAAGACATTTTGACATCTTAAAGTATCAACAATTAGGGATTATATAGAAACTTTGACACATAGACTGAGAGAATACTATCTTATCAGGACAGATTAAGAAAACGGAAGTTATATTATACAGTTGAATTGATCAAAGGAACAGTAAATCTAGAGAACCACACACCTAAGATCAGATGTCACCTATATTTCATCCCAGTTTCTATTCTACCCATAATCTGTTAATTCAATCGGTTAAAAACCCAAGCTTTAAGAGGGAAAAGGCCTGTCTTATTTTTGGTGTGCTTTGCAGTTTTCCCTGATAGATTGTGATAACAAGTATCGACTAACTCGATCAAAGATTAAAATTTTCCTCATGTTTATTTGTAGGAAAAAGGACATATATTTCCTTCAGAAAGAGAAGTAAAATAATTCTTTAAATTATGTACTTTTTGACAAGAACCAAAATCTTAATAAACTTGAATCTGAAATGACTTTTATCTAGTCATATGTCCTATCCAGTATGTTACACACCTGATTTTGAACCAGTGCTCCAAGCTATATTAAATGATAAAGACCCTCGTTCTAACAATTGAAAATTGAAAGTTATCATAAATGTTTATGTATTAAGGTAGCCTTTCTAAAAATGTAGAGATATAAAATATTAAAATAAAGAGAAATTACATTTTCAGTTTGTTTTTTTTTTTAAAGATGTCATGATCAGTACTTTTCTATGCCCTTCTTTTTAATTCTTCATAAACTGTTGGTATTCATGTTTTGCTTTCCAGTATTTTAAATAAACTAGAATATAAAATTGAATCCATAATTCACTGAACAGGATCCTCATAGGTGGTAAATCTTGCTTCAGGGTCTGGACTGCCTAAATTATCAGTTAGATGTTAAAAAGGCACTCTTGATGAAAAGAGAATTATAGAGTTACAAACAAAAAAATTAATGTAGTATGTAGCAAAACACAATATAACTTATCTGACCACATTATCTATCACATAAAATATCATAATCATCTAAAATTTCCTTCTTGGAAATTTTTGTTTACATTGCTCATTTTCTCTGCATATTTCATTAACTGCTTCACAATTATGTGCCTATATCCATTATTTTCTCTTAAACATACACTGAAATACCAAAGTTACTTGAAATTAAGAAGAATAATTATTTTTCCCAAAAGCAAAAATTTTAAATCCAAAGCCTAAGAACCGAACATTTTGTTTCTATCAACCTGACTCTATCTTTATTTTTATAGCATTACTTTGTTTTCTTGATTATCTCAAAAAACAAGGAAATTAAATACCAGATTGTGAAAACCAGAAAAGATAATGATTGAGACTGAGCTTCACACAGCTGGAAAAAATAGGTCAATATCCTAGATCCTCAAGTACTGTACTTATAAATACTTGAAAAATGAAAGCAATGACAAGATATTTTGAACAAATATCAAACTTCACACACACACACAAATACAGTCAAGCACATGTATAACTGAAATGATTTTTCCTTAAATCAAGAAAGAGGTAGGGATGTCAGCTCTCACCATTCATTTTTAATATCACACTGGAATCCCTAGCCAGTGCAATATGACAAAAAAAGTAAAGTAAAGGTATGTAGATTCCAAAGGAAGAAATAAAACTACTTCTATTTTAAGAAAATATGGTTGCCTACACTGAAAGTCTCAAAGAATCTAGTCTCCTAAAAATCAACGAGTGAGTTTAACAAGATTATACACTACAAGGCCAATATACAATATCAACCATATATAATAGCTATAAACAGTTTGAATTTGATATTTTTTAAAAATATGATGTTCAATAACACCGATGTCCACAAAAAAAATATACACTTAGAACTAAACCTAAGACAAGTGCCAATTCAATATGCTAAAAACCAACAAATAACTGACGAAACATATCAAAGAAGACCTAAATAAATGGAGAAATGTACAATGTTCATGGATTGGAAGACTCAATATTATTAAGATGTCAATCTCCCCAATTTAATTTATAGATGTAACATAATTCCAATCAAAATATCAGCAAAATTATTGTATATGGGCACAAGTTGAATCTAAAAGAACAAAACCAATTCTGGAAAAGAAGACTAAATTTGGAAGATTCACACTAGTTGATTCTGAAATTTCCTGTAAAGCTACAATAATCAAGACATTGGTGAAAAATTGAATGAAGCATAGTTTACTGCAAAATAATGAATAGCAAAAAACAGACTCATACAAATATAATGTTTGCTTGCTGTAAAATAACATAGGACAAAAAAATAGATCCATACAAATGTTATCAATTGATGTTTACAAAGATGCAAAGGCAAGTCTACAGAGATAGTATAATCCTTTCAAAAAATGATATGTGAAAAATTGCACAGCCATTTGAAAAATCAATGACCGTAAGTATAAAAAAATGGGTGTTGACATAAATATAAAATGTAAAGGCATAAGAGTCTTAGAGAAAAACACAGCAGAAAAGCTGTGTGACTTTGAATTTGGCAAAGTGTTTTTACATATAACAAAAGCATGATCCATAAAAGAAAATATTGATAAATTGGACTTGATTGAAATTAACATTACTCTGCAGTATTTACTGTTTAGAAAATGAGAAGGCAAGTCACACCTGGAATAAAATATTTGCAAATTACAGACCAGAAAAGAATGTATATCTAGAATATTTAAATAAGTCTAAAAAGTTGTTAATAAGAAAACAAAAAGCTTAGTTAAAATTTGGTAAATGTTTGGGAAAGAAGTTTTAGCAAAGAAGATATACAAATGGAAAATGAGCATATCAAAATAGCTATATAAATAAATATGTTTACCATCAAAAAATAAAGGGAATCCAAATGAAATTCACAATGAGATACTGCCACATAACTATTAGAAAAGGGAGAGAGAAAAAAATCAACTTCCTGATACTAAGTTTTGGTGAGGATGAAAAATAACAGGAATGCAAAGTGACTCAGCCACATTTTCATAATTTTGTATAAATTTAAATAAGTACTTACCTATTGTGATCTACCAGTGCCATTCTTACTTTTAACCAAAGGAAATAAAAAATTTTTGTTTGCAGAAAAACCTGTATGTGAATGCTTATAGTAGCTTTATTTATAGTCACTATAAACTAAAAACAGGCCAGATGTTCTTCAACTGGTGAATAAATAAACTGTGGCATAGGCATACAATAGAATATTACTCAACAATAAAAAGCAACAAATTATTGATGCATGAATGAATCAATTCAATGAATGAATCTTCAATTCATTTTGCCATTTGGCCTTGAAGTCTATAATCTTGTTAAACTCACTCATTGATTTATAGGAGGATAGATTCTTTGGGACTTTCCATGGAAACAATCATATTTTCTTCCAAAGTCCTCATATTGTAACTTTTCATTGATATGACATTATCAAGAAGGCAATACTACAGAGATGGAAAACAGAATGTAGTAGTCATGGCCGGTGTTGCAAGAAAAAGTTGATTGCAAGGGGGCAACAGGAAGAAATTTTTGAGTGCACGGAATTGTTTTATATGGTGCTGTGCTGGTCGATTCATATTCTTTTAAGGGCCTCCAGGTTCAAAATATCAAGTGCAGTTTTCAAAACTCATAGAACTGTCTGTGCGCCACAAAGAACCGATTTCACTCTATGTAAATTTTAGAAAGGCAAGTAACTTATAAAGACAACCCAAGATGAAGTACATACTGTGACAAATGAATCTAACTGTATTACAAACGATGGACATATTCAATAGTTAGTAAATTTTAGTTCAATAGCCAGTAAATGTGTTTCTAACGGAGCATGAGTTAGCAATTCTGAAACATTTTTACATTTATAGTAAGATTGAGCAAGTCAGGGTATTGTATATCCTGAATGCCGGTTTGAGAAAGAAACTGAAATAAGTCAAGTGGAATATAAAAATAATGTCTGTGGTGCTGGATTGGAGTTGGAGCTATCAGTATGAGCTGCTGTTTCTGTAATCATACAGTAAGATAGTCTACATTGAATATCAAAGAGGGCGCTTAGCATACATACTGTATTAAACATCAAAACACAAAAATAAAATGTAATTTTTAAATATGCAATTTATATAGTTTTTAAAAGTTACCTAAGCAAAAATTTAATAAAAGACATACAAGAGCCTTTGGAAAAAATAATAAAACTTTATTGAAGGATATTAAAAAGGACCTATATATTATTTTTCACAGCAAATTGAAGCCATTTACTTGTAGAAAACAAATAAAGCAAAACTTAAAAAGATTTAAGGACTGAAAATTGTGTTTCTGAATATTTCTGTACATAAAATAAATGCTCATGATAATCTTGCATTAATTAATTAAATTATTAATTATGAATAGATATGGAATATTATACACAAAATAAATGATATGTGGTAGAAGGTTCAGTTGAGTTTGTTGAAATAACTTGACTCTTTCCACAGACTGTGCTGATTAAACTAGGGATAATCAACTTGCCTAAATGAGTAGAAATACTATGAGTTAACAAAGCAATTTATATCAACAGGTGGCATATACTACATATTGGTTAAGAGACAAACTCTGAGGTGAGACCATTTGGGTTTGATATCTAGACCATCTGTGAAATCAGAAAAAGTATAGTACTTGTCTTATAGAACCATAAGATTTTAATGAAATGACAAACATGAAGTATGGAGCATGGTCCCATGCCTGGCACATAGTAAATACTCCGTAAGTATTAACAATTTATACTATAAATATCATTAATTAATTTAATTGAAAAGGAAACATCCAATCACTCTAGGGGTATGAGATTCTAAATAGTGCTATAAAAAGTAAAGATATCTTATCACAACGCCACACGTGCTGGAAAGGACCTCTCATTTATATTGCTCTACTGTCCTACAGTTTAGTATTTAAGAGAAAGAACTGAGAGTACCTAAGACACTCAGCTTGGAATCCTCCTAACTTCACTTTTCACATAAGCTCAAATTATTGCTACAACCCTTCCATATTCCAAAATGATGCTAAATGTATTATTTCCCCAGAGGAAGTTGACACGCTTACATTAAATTATACATTAAGAAAATTGGTAGAAAGTATGTAGTCATTTTTCCATCAAAATCCAGCATTTGAAAAACAGCCAAAGAAATATTTACAATAGTGCCTTTGCATTATATGCCATATTTAAAACAAAATTTCTATGCAGGAACTGACAATACTCACCATATTCTTTTAAGGGCCTCCAGGTTCAAAATACAAAGTGCTTTTAAATATGCCAAATTGTGACTTAGAAATATTTTAATAATGAAAAATTTAAATTATAAGCACTTCTATTATAAGTACTCAGTATATAAGTACTTTCTATTCAAGTAATAACCCCGAAATGCAATAAAGTGTAAAAGTCATTACTGTTAAGTTAATGTTAACATTAACTAATATTATCATATTTATAAAATATATAGATCTTTGATTAATAAAGAAAATTTTCATATTATTTTTACACATAGTTAAATCCAAAACTATTATCCAGAATTTTATGTATTCCATGTCTGCTTTTATATATTTAATGAAAGAATAAAAAAGGTAACATAAAGTTAAGTAAAGGTGACCTTGTTTTGCCCTGGGGCTTTCAGTCAGCTTTCTCAACTCATCCCTGCATATAGAATTTAAGTTTCAGTGTGTTTGTCGGCCATAATAAATTAATATTATCACTAATAATAATTAAGTTGCTGGTTTATATATACATTCATATATATGTATACATATGTTTATACATATATAAACATATAACATTTATACACACACGTATGTTGTATGAAGACATACAATGAAGGAAGAAAAATTAACTGTTTTTTTCAGTCACCATTTCTATGGAAACATGACAACTAAGAGAAATATATAAAATCCGAATTCCTTGCCAATGAATTGGTATAATTTTCCCACCGTTTACTTGACAAAAGTGGTAGTATGCTCTGGCTTAGGCTTTCAAAATTATGGATACATGACCCAAGTAATGGCTCATTTAGAAACCATTTCCTTTCTAGTTTAAAACAAATTCAGTGTTTTATCATGGTGAATTTAAGCTTCTCTGTGGAAAAAAAACAACATTAAGTTATTTATAATATACTGTAATGCACCTAAATTATGGTCTATGAATAGGTACCACGCTTGTAACTGCCTGATAGGATGTCCTGCAGAGTATATTCACAATTAAGTTTTAAATTCAAAGTTTTAAATAGTGAACATGTAATACACTTCTAATATACTTCTTGATGGTAATATAAAACAACTCATGGATTTTGAAGTAAAAATTGAAAATATTTTTAAAGAAAAATAAATATAAGCAAAATAGATATAAATATTATACCCATGGCTATCTAGCATGGTCAAGAATTGACTGTATTAAATGTTTTATTGGCCAGTTATCATAAATGTCACACTTTAAAAAAAATTAAAAGAACCACAACATAATCAAGAAATTTAGCATTGGAATTTGATTGCATCTAGTTTTCATCTTGATTCAGAAAGCATTTGATGTCTTGTTTGAAGGTAGACCTGACATTTCTATGTACTTCCTCATTTCCCAAAATATTTTTGGGTAATGCATGCTGGTTTTTCAAGAAAATTATAAATATTTCACATTTATTAGGTGTTAACTACATATCAGATATTACTATATTCATTTAACACATGACATCTCATTTAATCTTCAATACAACATTATGAGAGAGGAACTATCTTAACAGGCCTTTAGATATTTTAAATACTAAAGCTAAAACGTGTGGAGTTATGATTAACATTGTGGGCTCTGAAATCAAAGGTCTTGCTGGGAAATGGCTCCACAACGGTGCTCCTCTCACTTGCTTGCTATGATAGAACCAGTTGCCATGTTGTGAGCTAACATTTAGAGGGGACCATGTGCTGGTGAACAGACAGTGGACTCCGGCCAACAGCCAGCAATGAACCAAGTCTCTCCTCCATCCAACATCCCAGAAGAAAATGAATCACACCAATAATCAAGTGAGCGAGCACAGCAGTGGGTCCTTTCTCCATTAAGCATTGAAATGACCGCAGCCCTAGCTGACACCTTGATTGCAGCCCTTGAGAGAACCTAACACAGAAGACCAAGCTCAGCCATGCTCAGATTCCTGACCTACAGAAACTGTGAGATATTAAATGTTGTTTCAAGCCACTACATTGTGGGATGATTTGGTATGCAGCAATAGATAACTAATGCAGATTTTGGTATGAGGACTGGGCTAATGCCATATGTATACTTAAATAGTTGGCCTTGGCTTAGGAACCAGGAAGTGAGCAACGATTAGAAGGACAGGCAGTGGAGAGAAATTGGAAGGATTCTGAGTACTTACTAGAAAAAGCCTAAATTGTCTTCTTTAACAGAATGTTAGTAAAACTATGTCTGTGTGTGTGTGTGTGTGTGTGTGTGTGAACACGCGTGTGTGCATGTGTGTTGAGTGTGTCAGGGTACAGGGAAGGAGCTTCTTGACTGATGTAACAACTATGAGGAGGAAGAGAAATGCCAGTGACATTTTCTGCCTGACAAAGATGTCAGACATCCTATAAAGTGTGAGAGAGGTCCCTTACATAAGACAAAAAAGAGTACCACAAAATACCAATATTAATATTTCCAAGAAAATAGCTTATTCATAATATGAAATGTTCATTCTTCCTAAAAGCATTAAGCTACTTAAAATTAATTCTGTCTGATGAATATCTGCTGTATTACAATTAGCAACTTAAGACTTGTGCTTTTTTTCACAGATAATTGCATTTCCCCTCTTGCTTCTTCATTGGTAATGCCTTGGAAGTCAAAAGAAATGAAAATAGAAACAGGGATCAATCAATTAATCCATGTTACACTTTATGGTGGGAATATGAGAGCAAACGTTAGGGACAGAGTACATGAGAAGATACTTTACCATTTAATTCAGGGTATAGTTTGGGACTTGTGCCAAATGGATAAGCAGAAATTAAGTGCTATTGGAATAGAAAGAAAAAAGATGTCTCCAGAGGCCAACAGTCATGGTGACACTTAGGAGAAAGGTAGGTATTGAACTGGACTGTGAAGACCAGGTACATTTTCACAGTTACTGGGTAGTCATCTACTTCATGATATGAAGTAGAGATAGATCTCTGTGAGAAGACAAACTTTTAAATGAGAGCTGGTCTGAGAGAAAAAAATTGAGCGAGTGGGGATAACTGGAGTGTTTCTGATAAAGGGGAAGAGATCATCTTGGGGTAGGAGAGGAGTCTAAGGAATGAACAGCGTATCATAGTGGTTATGACACAGCTCTGGAGCCAGACACCGGAATTCAGCCCAGCCTGTGATCCGGGATAAATTGCTTGCTTGCTTTTCTGTGCCTGAGTTTCTTCATCTGTAAAATATGAGAATGAATAGTATCTCCTCCCAGGGGTGAAGGGGATTAAATATGCTAATACATATATGTAAACTCTAGAAGAGTGTTTGTAATGTAATAAATATCCAATGAACACTACCCCTTACTAAGAAATGGTATGGTAAAGAATTGTGTTAAGGTAATTAGGGCTATGTATTCATACGCACACAGATACGTATCTATATGCAAGGTGTGATCAAACAACACCATGAATGTTTAAATAGAAAAAATTACTACAGTAAAAGACACATTACCATTAATCACCTTCAAAATACTCCCCCTCACTTCAAACACACTTATCCCATCCTTCTTGCCACATTCTGAAGCACTTCTGGAAGTCCTCTTTCGTGAGTGTCTCTAGTTGTGCTGTCATGGCTGCCTCAATGTTCTGAATCATTTTGACTTTGGGGAAGAGCCAGAAGTCACACGGTGCCAGATCCAGTGAATAAGGTGGATGAGGACACACCCTAATGTTTTTATTTGACAGAAATTGCTGTACCAGAGCGATGTGTGACATGAACGTTGTCATGATAGAGGATGATTTATGGCACATTTTAAAACACACCTTCTCTCAACCGTAGCTCACACCTGACTGCACCAAACAAGTTGAAACTTGTCACACACTATTACTAAGGTTCGATGTGCTGCTTCCCGTATTGAAGATCCCTGCCTTTCCGTTGGATGGCATTTGGCAGTAGCATTCACCGTATTTTGTGATCACAACACAAAGGCTCTGAGTCACACATCTCTTCTGGTACGGCAATTTCTGTCAAATAAAAACATTACAGTGTGTCCTCCTCCAATTTATTCACCAGATATGGCACCATGTGACTTCTGGCTCTTCCCCAAATTCAAAATGATTCAGGACAGAGGCAGCCACGATAGCACAACTAAAGATACTCATGAAAGAGGACTTCCAGAACTGCTTCAGAAAGTGACAAGAATGATGGGATAAGTGTGTTCAAAGTAAGGGGGGGTATTTTGAAGGGGATTAATGGCAATTCATCTTTTACTGTAGTATACATTTTTTAAATTTAAACATTCACCATATTGTTTGATCACACCTCGTATATAACATTTGGAAAAGTAAAAACTTGAATGATGAAGAACAGAATATTGGTTTCCAGGGTAAGGGATGAGAATAAGTTTTGAAGACAAAGTGTGAGACTTTCTTTTTTATTTGAAAGAACTGTTTTTATGTTGATGGCATTCATGGTTGTGTGACTCTATACTTTCATTTAAATTGATAAAACTCAACATCAAAAATGTGAATTTTCAGTACATGAATTTAAAAAATAAATGTAACATAAAAACACTATGTAGCTATTACCAATAGCAATTGGCTTTTACCCACTAACCTTATATCAATGCCATTTCTTATACTTGATTGGATGCTTCTGTGGCTCTACCCCTTTCAGGTGAAAAATGCAGAGTAAAGAAGTTTAATGTACACTAAAATCTCTCCTTCTCCCTATCAGAGAGTGGAGCCATTAAAAGCAAAGCCTGTGAGGCTGTCCTGTAAGGCTCCCATACCCAAGGTTGGAGGAATAAAACCTAAGGTACTTAAGCATAATAGCACAGTTATTTCTAAAGGTCAGGACAACACTTTGCTAATTAATATCAGAAGTACTATTTTCTGAACAGGAATGTATGTTATGTTACTCCCCTGTAACGTGATGGTACCTCACAGAGGAAAGTGGGAACTAGGCAGAACTCCATAGCAATGGCTTAATGTAGAAATGCCATTCAGCCAGAATGCAATGGTACCAATCTGCTCTTGGTAAAATATTTCAAAACCTCTGTAACAGTTGGCATATAGTATCTGCTCCTGACTCTGCAGTGTTCCGTCATCACCTTTGTCACCCCAATCACTTCTCCAGATCCTCCCTACAATCCAGCAACTAAAGAGTTTGTGTCTGACATAGTCAGGAATCCCTAAGGACTAACCCAGCACCAGATCTGGGTCTGTGCTGATTGGTCAGTGCCCAAGCCAAGCCTGTTACTTTGATAATGGCTCCTGGCTTAGCCTCTGTTAGAGGCATCTTCAACTTCCTAAAACATGATATACCTTTATATACTCAGCAATCTTCCTCCCCTACTGGACATGGTACAAAATAATGTTAACAGATGAAACAGGTTGAAGTCATAATCTGCTGTGGCCTCTCTGTGACAGTTGGTTTTGGGGTGTCCTGGAAGGAGAGGAAGATGCCCAGGGAATTCTCTGGTTACTCTTCTATCATACTCAATACTACAATGAGGATGACTGCCTTATGTTTTGTTTTCAACCCACACACCCATCAAGTATTCAGCAAATGCTAATGGAGTTAATTAATTGAAAAATATTGAATAGAAATATTTCTATTTCGAAATGTAAAAAAATAGTGAAATAGAAACATTTGAAAATAGCAGAAACAGATTGGCCATTCAAAATATGCAATATATAATTCAGAGAAATATGTATTTTGTTGTGCTAATTATTAAATAAAAAGTAATAATTTATTTAAGTAAATTATTAAATAAAAATTGTAAACTATGCTATTTTCAGTCTTTATCCTAAGTCTGCTGTACTAGCATAGGAGAATTTTACAACTGTATTTTGATGTCTACCTGTGATAATTATATACTGAAAAGTCCATTTAATTATTACTTAAGATTTCTTTTTACCAACTTTGCTTAGGTATAATTGATATGCAAAGAACTGCACATATAGAATGTGTACAATTTGACAAGTTTGGACAAATGCAAACACCTGATATTATCACTACAATCAAGGTAACAGATATATCCGACGCTTCCCAGAGTTTCTTGTTTCCCTTTTTTGTTTGTTTTGTTTTTGTTTTGTGTATGTGTGTGTTATGAATACTTAACACGACATCCTCACTCTTAGCAAACACTGAGGTGTCCAATATCGTATTGTAACATAGGCACAATGCTGGAGAACAGATCTCTAGAACTTACTCACCTAGCATAACAGAAACTTTCTCTTCATTAAATGAATTTTAAATACTCTATTTATGTTACAAATTCAAAACTTAATTTGCCTTGAGCCTGAAGTGTACTGTACAAATAGTATTCTATTTATAAGTCTAGTAAATTTTTAACAGTTACTTTCAAGAGTGTCCTGAATTAATATTTATCAACTCAAGTTAAACTGACTAAATTTCCTTAATTAATTGCTCTCATAACTTACATTTCCTCAAGCCTGACTTTAGAAGCAAACTTTTTCAATATTTAAAAAAATCACATTAAATGTCACAAATTAAATGAACTGTGAAATTCAAATCCTTCTATCATTCCAGTATCATTTGCAAATTTAGTATAATTCTTAAACACATTTCAACTAAATGTCACAAATTTAAAATCAATCAGGGAATATGTTGGAACTATAAAGCTAATCTGTTAGCCATTTTATCAAGCCACATTATCCTTAACCATTTCAAATGTCAAATATATATATGTAATGTTCCTAAACTTACTGTAGAATTATTAATACTATAGATTTTTTTTTTAATTTTATTAGCTACCTTTACTCCCAATACTTCCCTTGGTTTGGCATTCACTCACCTACTAAGCAATCATTGTTATCATTTCAAAAGAATTGATGTTACCATCCTACTAATTTGGGATTATCATCTTAATTTGGCTAACTGTATTTAATAGCCTTTTATTTTCAGCAAAGAAACAAGGTTAAATACAGGGTTTTTTAACCAGAGATTCTTATGGCCATACTAACCGTTGTTTCTATAGTTGCTATGAAAACATAGGATTTATTGTAGGTCCTTCAAAAGGGAGTTTGTTCTGCAATTCACTTTGTTCAGTTTTCATCGCAATCGATTTTTTTATCTGCCTTTTGTTAACAGAAATCTGTGACCTCCTACTCACAATATTGAAAATTTCCTTCAATCATTCTCTAAATACACACCAAAATGTGGTGTTGGCATAAAGATAAATATGTAGATAAAGGAATACAATTGAAAGTCCAGAAATAAACCCATACATCTATGGTCAAGTGATTTTCAACAAGGGTGCTTAAATCACTCAATGAAAAAAGTGACTTTTCAGCAAATAGTGTGAGGACAACTGAATAACCATATGCAAAAGAAAGACATTGGACTACTGCCTCACATCATATTAAAAAAACTTAGCTCAAAATGAATGAAATATAGACATAAATCTCTGTGCCATGGATTAGGCAATGGTCTCTTTGTGTAGTTACACCAAAAACACAGCAACCAAAGGAAAAATAAATGAATAAAGTGGACTTCATAAAAAATTAAAACTTTTGTGCTTTGAGGAATACTATCAAGAAAGTGAAAAGACGAACAACAGAATGGGTGACATTTGTAACATTTGCAAATCATATACCTCATAAAGTACTTGAATCTAGAATATATAAAGAATACTTACAACTCAATAATAATAAGACAAATAAGCCAATTTAAAAATAGACAAAAGATCTGAGAAAGCATTTCTTTAAAGAAAATATACAAATGGCTAATAAGTACATGAAAATATGTTCAACATCATTAATTATTAGGAAAATACAAACTGAAACCACAATGAGACACCATCTTGTACCCACAGAACTAGCTTCAATCAAAATGATATGCAATAAACGTTGGTGAGGATGTGGAGAAATTGGAACCCTCGCGCACTGCTGGTAGAAATGTAAAGTTATGCAGCTACTTTTGCAAAGAGTCTGGCAGCTCCTCAAAGGGTTAAACATTAGGGTTATACTCATATGACCCACCAAATTCCATTCCTAAATAAATATCCAAGAGATTGAAAATATAAGCTCACACAAAAACTTGTACATACGCGCATATCAGAATTACTCCTAAAAGCAAAACTGTGGAAATAACCCAAATGTCCATCAACAGATGAATGGATAAACAAAATGCGGCCTATCCATAAAACAGAATGGTATTTGGCAATAAAAAAATGAATTATTGGCACATGTTACAATCTGGATGAACTTGACAACTTTACAGTCAAAGAAAGAAACCAGACACAAAACGCCATATATTGTCTAACTCCAATTATATGACATGCCCAGAATAAAGAAATCCATGGAGACAGAGAGTAGGTTAGTAATTACCAGAGACTTGAGAAGCGAATAAATAGGGTATAACTGCTAATGGGTACAGAGATTCTTGTGCGGGAGATGGAATATTCCAGAATTAGGTAGTGGTAATGGTTGCACAACGCTGTGAATATACTAAAAACCACTGAATTGTATACTTTAAAAGGGTGAGTTTGATCATATGTGAATTGTATGTCAATAATAATAATAATAAACACTATACTGGAGAAGTTTGAAGACAGAAGGATAAGAGGAGCCAGTGCAGCTTGAGCACATGATGGTGACTCAATGTCAGCGCATCCACAACAGAAGACAACTGTCTCGAGAAAACAATAAGCATCTTTCTTGAGCTGCCTGGTCTAGGGAGAAATGAG
Source organism: Rhinolophus ferrumequinum (assembly GCF_004115265.2). Lineage (NCBI taxonomy): Eukaryota > Metazoa > Chordata > Mammalia > Chiroptera > Rhinolophidae > Rhinolophus > Rhinolophus ferrumequinum. The sequence continues at coordinate 9,252,818 of NC_046291.1, forward strand.
CCCAAAGAAACTCCAAGTTCAGGACACAACTAACTGAATTTTGGCCATTTAGAAGCAAACTGCCGTGACCTTAAAAATATATGAGCAAGAGTGACCTGTGTTTAAACCCAAACATATTGTCATCAAGCCAGACAAGAGTTCTTCATAACTTAAGTAGTAAATTTTAAATTAATTGCATTTTTTCTGTATGCTAACTATATTTACTAGATTTATTAACTATGTAACTAGATTTACTAACTAAGCAGTAAATGTTAAAATAACTGCATTTTTTTGTATGCTAACTATATTTACTAACTAGAACTGCAGCCTTTACTCATTTCTTGATATGTCAATGACCTAAATTATAGTAATCAGTGTGCTCAAGTTGTCAGAGATAGCACATTTCACTCAAAGGAAGTATTTCCACTAGACAAGACCTTAAATAATTATTTTTATGTATCTTCATGTAAATGTGATGTACAGGTTTTTAATCAACCAGAATATTTTAACCTTACCCTAAATATGGGATCTTATATTCAAACAGCTATGAGGAATAGGCATGTACTATAACAGTAAGGTAAAAAAAAAAAAAAAACGCAGGCAGATGTTAAAGGCAGAAAGAGACGGGAATTGTGATGAAAGGCAGCACTCGTGCCTATTTAAAGGAAACCACTCAGTGCAGCTAAATAAAACAAATGAAAAAGATTGCCTACTATAGTAAAGCTGGATCTTCCAATGTATTTTTGAAGGAAATCTGGAATTGTAAAGTTCCATATGGGAAATCTGCTCATTTAAAAAAAAAAAAATATTGGATATAGCTTTTGAAAACTGAGCTAAAAACAATAAGAATCACATTTTTATTTCAAAAATATATTTATTTCATTTAAGGCCCTTATACTTTGTCAGAAAAATAGTGGAATTTTTCCTCTCGTACTCTAGATTCCAGATTTCCAGATTGAACTTCAAAGACTTCTGGTGACATTGCTCTATCATTCATATTATGCCATTTGACTCTCTGAATGACTGCTCAATTGTTTACCAGGTCAGTAGCCAGATTCATACATCCTGTGTGATTAAATTTAACTAAACCAGGTACTATCACTTGTTATACTTCAAAGTTAATTCTTTTTCATCAAAATGGCAAGAGTCTATATCATTTATAGAGACTGAATTGTTACCATTACTCTGAGTTTCCCACTGGTTAGTTGTCATTTCTACCTGGAAGTCCATGAAGCATCTCAAAATCAAAATGTATAAAGAGTGACAAATGTTTTCATCATTGTGCTCCCCATTTGTGTTTGACTCAGTGCCATCCTCATAGCTCCCTCTGCCTTGTCTTGGTCACTGTGCAATCAGCTAAGTCTGACTGATTGTCACTCTGAAATATCTCCCATGTCTGTCCTCACAATGACTGTCACAACCTCCTGCCCAGCCCCCACCCAACTATCTATTTTAGGAAGAACAGTAATCCTGAAAACACCACACAGATCACTTTACTCTCCTACTCTGAAAATTCAAGGACTCTCCATTGCTCATAAAAAGGAGTCCAAACTCTATAGAGAGGGAAGAGACTTGCATTTTATAACTGGGAATAATAAATAGCCTTTGTAGCCTGATAGACCTGGGTTCAAATTCTGAGTCCACATTTCCCAGAATACTTCCATTGAGTTACTCCAGAATCTCAGACTCCTTAACTATGGTTAGGCTCTTAACACTTATCTCAAAAGAGGTGTTCTAAGGATCAAGTGAGATAATCTTTTTGAAGTAGCTAACATCTCAGGCTCCTGGAACTATACTGCCAGTAAGAAACTAGATCTGGAGTCTCACCTTATTACCTGGCTCCGGAGGGTTGGGAGTTGGTCTCCTGGTTCAATTGCACAGAGTTCAGTCAGAGTCCTGAGCAAACGTCTACTGAAGAAAAACCACCGAGACTGTGGATAAGATGGAATTCATCAGTACAACACGTGCAGATGGCTCATCAACATCACCTGACAACCTTCAAACCACAAATTGTTAGCCCACCTGAGAGCCTGCAATTCATGAACCAGAGGAGACATCTCTTCTATGTAACCTGCTCACCCAGGAAGCAAACATTTCAGAAGTAGCAGTAACAAGAACAATGAAAACAACAGATATGCCAGTAAAAGAGGGAGTCCTGGGAAGCTAGCAAAGGATTGCTGAATTTAGCCTCTTCCCAATTTCTCAGTCTTTTATCTTACTACTTCACAACTTTTTCCTTAGTTTGCCCAACATATGGATTGAAATCTAAAATAGCAGTTTATTTTCTGCTGTTTCTATGTTGGAGATTTTCAGTAGGTGTTGGAATCTGCATTTGCATTTGCTGCACCAACAATTTAGGATTACTTTTCCACATTGCTTTGCTGGCAAACAAATGCAGTGCAGCAAAAATAACTTGAAGTCCCCTTGTTGTTCACATCCCTTGTGTTATGTTTTGGTGCAAGTAGAAGTTATCTTCCCTTCTCCTCATCTGAGAAATATGTTGAATGGCTTGCCTGACTTTAGAGGAATATGTCCATGGCAGGAGACGAGTTTGCATCTCTCCCAGCTTTCTCATGAAAAATAGCCAGTGCTTTTACAGGTATAGTTCGTGACCATGTAACAAAACAATGGTTGGCAGCCTGTCATCTGCCTTAGACTAGGTTTTCTGGAAATAGCCTCTGAGAGAAGATCTGGGCAGAGATGGATTATTGGGACTTGCTCTTGGATGATACTTATAAAGAAGTGAGGAGGACAGGATTAGGCAGAGGGCACACACAGATGACCTGCGCTGCTGCTGCAATTAAGGCTTTAGTCAAGGCGGTGGGGAGATCTGGAGAGCTCAGTATTGCCCAAATTAAGAAAATTCGGCTGGACCTCTGTATCTTTTCATCAGCACATCAAACCTTGAGAAAGCCTATAATTCTGATTGAGGCAGTTCCTTTTGGCTGAGGCCAACTCCCAGTGAGGAATGGAGCATAAGAATAATCAAGAATTAATATCCCCAGGGTTGGCAAGGGTGGGAAGTGCGTGTGTCCTCCCTGAAGAGGAGATCTGGTAGTCACTCCAGGTCCCCAGAGAAATTAAATGCTGCCCTGGACTCATTAGCTCTTGTCTACTGAACTAACCAGTCACATGAGACTTGATCAATATGGTATAGGGAATTAAGTTAACCAGTTTATTTCAATGCTCAGAGCACCATCTAATTTAATTGAAGTATATAAGTCAGTGATAGGAAAACAATATGAAGAAAATGAAAGGGAAACTCTTAAAGTTTTTATAGGCATACAGTGTTAGAGAGTAACATCTATCTTACTTTACATACTCTACACACAACTTTGTTAGATAAAAGAAACAAGCTATCAGAATTAATCCAGAATGCCAAGGCCTCACTTCCGGGTTGTGCAGTGACTTCAATATTCAGCAGTCCAGTGGTAAAGCGTCAGTGCTAATTTAGAGCAGGAAAACATCAAGGTTGTTCTTGGTGCCATATCATTTCCGATATTGGTCAGCAGTTTTATTCGCTCTTTCTGTTTTTTTACTCCAACCCCTCATGTCGTTCTTGTCTCTGCCCTCTCCCAATCTTATATACCCTCCCTACCAGCTCTCTCAGATCTCTTACCTCACTCCTGTAACACGTCTATGGGGACAGAGCCCCAGAGAGCAGTTTCCAGGCTCTCGGCCTCACATGAAAAGGTGCTGGCTCAGGTAGTAAATGGCCATCAACTGTGATTGGATGGCCATCAACTGTGGCTAGTTGGCCGTCAGCTGTAACCAGTGAGCCATTGGCCACTAATATAACTGCCGTGGCTATGCTAGCAGCAAATGGGGGCTAGCAAGAAGATGGTGGATGAGCTAGCAAGGGTGGATTGCAGTAAGCACAGCGGATTGCAGCTAGCAAGGGGAGTCAGTCGGTTGGCAGAAAAGCAGACAGCATGTCGCACGTCGTGTGAATCCAGCCTCCAGTGAGACTATACAGGTATGACTCCCCTACATATGGCTCCGTGGGTGTTCCTTTTTGGCCTAGCGACATCCTGCGTTCTTATGTGGGGAGCGGGAGCTGAGACCCCGCAGGCCACCCTGCGTGACACCTCCATCTCACTCTGACACCCACCTTCCCTTATCTTCACTCTGCCAAAGGTTGACTTGGAACTGTCTGTATAAATAGAGGCATTGGACTGAGGGCAGAGCCATCCTTTCCTGGTTGTCTGGACAAAAATTCACAATTCTTGCAACATAGAGAACTATGTTAGTGGTCCCGGTGCATCAGCTGATACCAATCACTCTCTCTTCAACTGCCTATTTTAGGGCCCCCTCAACTTCAGCTAGGACCTATGCTGGTCTCCATGGCTTAGTATGTGGGGCAACACAAACCTTCAATGACTAAGAGGAATAAGCCCCTGGTCATAATGACTACCCTATAAAATTTTACCATCAAAATTTCTCAGGAAATTAACAAGACATACCCAAGTGGATGACCTAGGTACCACACGGTGACTCCTTTCTGGGCCACCTGATCTCTTAGGCAATAGATCAAATAAACCAGGTGGCATCCATAGCTTATACTTTGATAAAACCCGTGCTGCATTCCCTGATGAAATCATCTCAACTCTGAGAACCAGGACCATTAGACATGCAGAACGTAGAAATGCAAGGATAGGAAACACAAATTCCTTAAATGGTTCTCTGGAGTGATGGTAATTGGAATATATTAGATTATATCCAGTCAAAGGATAAAAATCACATAATAATTGAAACAGAAACAAAAAGAGCTTTAAATAATATAGGAATAACAGACATGGAGGACAGTCACTACCTACAGATATAATGCCTTTTGTCAAATTCTGGTGCCTGAAAACCATGGCTTTGTCACAGTGCCTAAAAAATCTAGAGGTTACTTAAACCCTTGTGTAAATTTAACATATAACTAGTTATTATTTGGTCAAGACTTTGGTTAAGTGATATTCTGTCTCTACATCTATTTTCCACATCTGCTAAATAAAGATAAGAATAGAAACTTACTTCATGCTGCTGCTTTAAAATCAGGCTTCTTACGTAAGTAGCCTTACACAAAGTTCTTGAATGTAGAGCCATTCAAATACTCCTTGGGGCTCTAGGGGGAAAAAAAAACTAAAAAGCCTTTATGGCTATTTTGGTTATGCATTGTTGCATAATAAGTCATCTTACAACTTGGCGGGTTAAAAATCACAACTTATTATTATTTGTCATGTTTCTGTTGGTTGACTGGTCTCAGTAGAGTGGTTGTCATTTGGGTCTCTCACACAGTTGCAGTCCGATATCAGATGGGGCTGTATCAGAATTTCCAAGAAGGTTCACTAACAAGGCTGTCCATTTCTGCTGGATGGCTTCTGGGAATTTAGCTGGAGTCCCTACATACTGTCTCTTTACATAACTTGAGCTTCTAACTGCAATGGCAGATGGGATCCAAGGATTGTACCAAAAGGTAGGGAGCTGAAGCTGCCAGTCTTCTTAGGGACTATGTAAAATTGCACAATGTCACTTTATTCAATTCTATTGCTCAAAGGAATTGCAGGGTCTGCACAGATGTCAGGGAGCTGAAGGAGTAAATTCCATCTCTTCACAGGGGATGACAAAGTCACATCACTGAAGAGTATGCAAAGAGTAGATGCTGTGCAGCCATCTTTGGAACACAATCAGCAATAATGATTTAGTTCAGTAAAATATATGACAAAAAGTACTCTAAAGTGAATTAATTTCACACAGGAATATAATTTTATGACATTAGCAACCTGTTTGCACAAACAGTTTTTTAGTATGGATTTTGACATACGTCACAAGAATTATCAAATTAATTGGCAGTTAAACAGAAATGCTGTTATTTAACAAGCCTACAAACTATAATTTATTGTAAAACGAGCTTATTGGTTTACATGTCAATAAGAGCTCCCTGTTTAGATTTTCTTACTGTACAATGTTCTCTGAACTATGCTAAGTTCTGAAATGACTATAAAAGGTAAAACTTTACATGGGTTGAACAAATCACTCGGAGACTAAGGAATGGAAAAGCCTTTCCATCTTAGAGAAAGCAGATGAAAAAAATGACTGAAAAAAAAAATGGCACATTGTGGTTAAGAATACAGACTTTGCAGTCATTCAGAATTGGGTTTGAATTACAGCTCTGTGTGCCCCAGGACACAATGTGTCCTTTAGAAAATTGTGGCTATTACCTACCTCAATGTATCCTGGAAAGCAATAAATGACACCATTTTTCTTGTTTACAACTTCCATTATAGTATTTTCTTAAAAATTGTATTTTCTATCATCTTTAGTGACAAACTAGTCACATAAACAATACACGATTTAATCTATTCTCTATATACAGTTTTAAAGAAGTTTCTTCATGAAAACCATTTTTTTGTGGTTCTAAGAGAATAGGCTTTTATTTTTCAAGAGTTTACTTTAAAATGGAGAGAGTAGGGAGATCCAAGATAGAAGAGTAAACACTGTGCCTTACTCCTTCTCTGAACACATTAAAATTACGGTTAAATTATAGAACAATTAACCTGGATAACGAGCTGAAGTCTAGCTGAACAGAAGTTTTATAACTAAGGATATAAAGAAGAAGCCACATCGAGACTGGTAAGAGGGGTAGAGATGAAAAACAAGCCAGACCCAAACCTCCATGTATCAGTTCAGAATCAGGAGAGATATTTCAGCTGTGAAGGTTTTCCCCAGGAAGAACAAGGGATCCCAGCCCCACACCAAGCCCCCCAGCTTGGAATACTGGTGCTGGGAAGAAAATCCAGCACATCTGGCTGTGAAACAAAATGGGGTTTCCTACAATCAGGGTGGGACAGAAGGCTGTGGGAAGCCCAGACATCCTTGTAAAGAGACTGCATATAGACTCACTCATTTGCAAGCATTCACCCTGGGCTCCAGCAGAGGGATGGTGACGCAAAGGGTGTTGGAGGCACATGGAGACAGACTGAGATGTGTGGCTTCATAGTGTGGGCTGGAAACAGTTGCCATTTTCGCTATGTGAGGTTCTGTTCCCATGCAGCCGGCAGGCAGGCACCATCTTTCCTGTGTTGAGCCTGCCCCTATGCTTACAGCCAAATCTGAATCTGGATTGGTCTGGTGAGCTCTACTAACTCCACCCTGCTAACTCCCTGACTCTCCACCCCAGCCAACTCTCCAAACGATGGAGATACTGTCTAGGCTTGCAGTCAACCCTGCCCATTGATTCTTTCTTGGAAAACTATCAGAATTCACAGGCCCCAGGCAGGTGGCAACTGGCCTCAGCGGGCTCTGACACTTTTGCTGAGTAGCTCCAGGCTCAGCACTGGCCCCAAACCAGAGTCTACCTATTGACCTATTGATCATAACTCTTCTCACTCTAGTGACTCCTTGAGACCCTGCCTTAGCCAACTTGTGTACTGCATGAGGCTTTATCAGTAGCTGAACATTAAGGGAGCCAGCAGGTGGCAGCAGGCAGCAGGGTATCCTGGTTTTTGTGGAGCTACCCCAGGCCCAGTATAGGTGGTAGACATCCTCGGTTTGCAGCATGGCCTCTCCCACCCACCTCCAATTTTAGCACTAGCATCAAACAGCTGCGGATTGCTTTGTAGCTCCTACCAGATAGTCCTTGGACAATTACAGGCAGTGGGTGACCTGTGCTTACAACAGAACCCCTCCCAAGAAGCCCCAGAACCAAAATATTTGGAGGTTGGCTTCAGACCACAGCAGAGCACTGCCCAATTAGCCCCACAAGTAGCACACACAAAGGGCTGTCTCAACAGGCACCAGAGCTTGCTGGGGTGAATCCCACTCAGTGGGGTAAGCCCCACACACAGCAGCCTGTAAGTTGTGGATATGGCTAAACTCTATAGCCAGTCACCCTGAGGGTTAATCCCACCCACTGATGTGCCAATAGCAATCAAGTCTCAACTATAAAAGGAAGGCACACACAGCCCACACAAGGGAGACTCCTGGAACACCAGGCTCAGGTGACCAGGGAGACTGCCAGGGCCCCACAGGGCACCTACTACATAAGGACGCCCAGCCAAGACTGGGAGACATAGTAGATCTACATAATACATAGAAACAAACAGAGAAGTAGCCAAAATGAGGAAATAAAGAAATATATCCCAAATTAAAGAACAGGAGAAAATTCCAAGAAAATTAACTAAATGAAATGGAGCCAAGCAACATATCAGAGACAGAGTTCAAAACAATGGTTATAAGAATGCTCAAGGAACTTAGTGAGAACTTCAACAGAGAGATAGCAAGCATAAAAAAAGGACATAGAAACGATAAAAAACAACCAGTCAGAAGTGAAGAATAATTGAAATGAAAAATGCACTAGGAGGAATCACCAGCAAACTAGATGAAGTAGAGGATCAAATCAGTGATTTGGAATACAAGGTAACAGAAAACACCCAATCAGAACAGCAAAAAAAAATCCAGAAAAATGACGATAGTTTAAGAGACCTCTGGGACAACATCAAGAGTAACAACATTTACATCTTAGGGGTATCAGAAGGAGAAGATAAAAAGCAAGGAATTTAAAACCTATTTGAAGAAATATGACTGAAAACTTTCCTAACCTGGTGAAAGAAATAGACACACAAGTGCAGGAAATGCAGAAAGTTCCAAACAAGATGAACCTGAACAGGCCAAAAACAATACACATTATAATTAAAATGCCAAAGGTTAAAGACAAAGAGAGAATCTAAAAGTAGCAAGAGTAAGGCAACTAGTAACTTACAAGAGAGCCCCATATGATTGTCAGTTGATTTCTCAACAGAAACTTTGCAGGCCAGAGGGGATTGGCACGAAATATTCAATGTGATGAAAAGTAAGGACCTATGACCAAGGGTATTCTGCCCAACAGGCTATCATTTAAAATTGATGGATAGATAAAGAACTTCCCAGACAAGAGAAAGCTAAAGGAATTCATCACCACCAAACCAGTATTACAAGGAATGTTAGTGGGACTTCTTTAAGGTGGGAAAAAAAATCAAAATTATGAATTAGTAAAATGGCAATAGCTACATATATATCAACAATTACTTTCAATGTAAGTGGATTAAATACTCCAATCAAAAGACACAGTGTGGCTGAATGAGTAAGAAAACAAAACTCTTACATATGCTGCCTGTAAGAGCTTCACTTCAGATTGAAAGACACACACAGACAGAAAGTAAAGGAATGTAGAAAGTTAATTCATGGGGGAAAAAAGCAGGTGTAGCAACACTTATATCAGTCAAAATAGTTTTTAAAACAAATGCTATAACATGAGGCAAAGAAGGATCCAGTAATCCCACTTCTCGCTATTTATCTGAAGAAACCCAAAATGCTACTTCAAGGGGATGTGTGCATCCTTATGTTCATTACAACATTGTTTACAATGGCCAAGATGTGGAGGCAGCCTGGGTGTCTGATGATGGAAGAATGGATAAAGAGGAGGTGGTACATATATGCAATGGAATATTGCTTGGCAATGGAAGGGAATGGACTCTTGCCATCTGCAGCAGCAGCGATGGACCTAGGGGTACTGTGCTGAGTGGAGTGTCAGACAGAAAAAGACAGAAACACAATGTGGTTTTGCTTATATATGGAATCTAAAGAACAAAATAAACAAACAAAACAGAAACAAATTTATAGATACAAAAACCATTTTGATGGTTGCCAAATGGGATGGGGCTAAGGGGGTGGGTGAAAAATGGATGGGATTAAGAAGTACAAATTGATTTTTAAGAAGTAGTTATGGGGATAAGGAATATAGTCAACAATATTGTAATAATTATATATGGTGTCAAATGGGTGCTAGTTTTGTTGGGGTAATAGATGGGACGGAGTTGGGGAGCAAGTGAAAAAGATGAAGGGATTAAGAAGTACAAACTGGTAGTTATAAAATAGTCAAGGGGATGTAAAGCAAAACATAGGGATTATAGTCAATGATATGGTAATAACTATGTAGAGTGCCAGGTGGGTACTAGTCTAGTCAGGGGGATCGTTTCTTAAATTATATAAATGTCTAATCGCTATGTTATATGCCTGAAATTAACATAAAATAATATTGAATGTCAACTGTAATTGAAAAATTAAAAAAGTGGGAGAAAAGGTGAAGGAGAATAAGGGGTCCAAATTTCCTGGTATAAAACAAATAAGTCATGGGGATGTAATGGACAGCATAGGGAATATAGTCAATAATATTGTGATAACATGGTACAATTTCAGATGGTTGCTGGACTTATCATGGTGATCACTTCTTTAGGTATATAAATGTTGAATAACTATGGTGCACCCCTGAAACTAATATTGAATGTTAGCTATATTTTTAATAAAAATCTTTTTTAAAAATAAATTTAAAAAATAAATAAAAATAAAAATGGAGAGAATAACATCAATTTATTTCTCCGACTAACATACCTATAAGACAACATGTCTTATACCTTATTGCTTTCCTGCCTCGCAATCTTTATTACAGCAGTACTCACAAGTGTTTTGAAATATTAGACATTAAGTAAAAATGTATTAATTTAATAACTTTTAAATATTGATAGCATTTATCATCATCAAATTGTACTCTTTAGTGACCATTTTTGGTCACTAAAAATTGTACTCAAAGTGACCATTTTCCTGTTCCTAATAAGAGATAGAATTATACTGCTAAAAGAGGTATTAAATTCAAATCATTCTAGTATCTTTTAATAATAAATTAATTTCATCTATGTCATTCAATTACTTTAATGGTTTTCGGTCACAAATTGCCTCACCCTTTACTGCTGTCAGTCCTTAGCTTTATCATGGGGTATTTGACCTTATGCTTAGCCAGGAAGAAGCACTTGCTAAAATTATGAACAGCTGTCTTAGTGCTAGTGATGGTTTCATAGCCCTTTGGGATTAACTAAATTTCAGCTCTTGTTACTGACTAAACTAATCTCATATTTGTCTGACAAACTATATTTTAATTTAAAACATGAACTAATGGTTGTATTTATCTAGAAAATTCCCTTTCAGCACATGACAGACTAATCTTTAAGAAAATCCTATCTTAGGAAAATTTGGCACAAAATTAATAAGGTGAAATTCGACAGCAATATATGTATAACCAACATATAACATTTGAAATTCAAAATGAATCATACAGGACTGAATAGGAAAGATGCTATTTAAGATAACTGAAGTGAAGAACTACTTCAAAATTTAGCTAAAGCCAAGAAGAAAATGATGTAAGTACGTTAAATATTAAAGTCTGGGGCTATATACAAAGAAACATAGTATCTTTACTCATGGTGGTCCAAGCCACTGCACCTTGCTTGTGTGGTTCTTCAAAAGTTAAGAGAGCTAACATAGAACATTATAACAATTGCATGAACATAAATACATAGACTTATGTAAATGAGAAAAAAGAAGTGGGATGATAAAATAAAGCTACCAGTAATAGGACTTCCTTTCTGTCCATGCTCCAGCAAATATCTATATATGCTTGAATATATAGAGTTGTGGTACTCTTTGAATGTTTGAAGGCATTGGACAGCAATCAACACTAAGATCCTTGAGAGAACGGATGCAATACACGTCACCCATTCTGGCATTCTCATTCAAGATATTTTTCAAAACAGTGCAAGGAAATAGAACATAGAGAACAGTAGCCTTTCTGGATGAAGAAAGAAGAAATTAGAGTTTGGGTTACTAAGGCAGTTGGGGAAAGATTACTAGAGAGAAGGGACCTGCAGAAAAGGAGCCCTGATTATCTAAAAAAGGAGACAAAACAAAACTGTTTCCTTGGATAACTTCCCAGGTGGAGGCCCCTGCAGGGCAGCAAGAGCAGGCCGGTGTTTAGTTCTGAACATATGTACCGGAGGCCTGGCTCAGGACAAAACTGCAGCTGTGGGCTCTACATCTGGCTGAGCTGGTATCAGTGATCAATTTGGGTCATCAGGGTGTACCTTACAAAGGAGACGAGATGTCCATGACTGTGACTAAGTTTTGAGGGGACTCCATCCACAACACATACAGATTCTAGGCACACTGATGAGTTCAGGTAAGGACCTTTCGTGGATGGCAGCATTACAATCTCGAGATTGCCCCCATTAAAGTTATAGTAGGATCATTAGCACAGAAACCTGACAGCCAGATGGGTTTGATCTGGTCACAACTGGGAAGGCCATAATTTGAAGCATATAAGGAGAGCACGGTTGGAGCATCACTCCCATTGACGCCATTGAATGTAGAGGGAGATGAGCTCTGGGTCAGAATCCACACCTGGCTGCACTTTGGTGGAAAGCCTTGTAATAGAACCTGTCAGCATTCGGCACCCAGCCATGCTGCAGTGCAGCTGTGCGCCTGGCTGAATTTGTTCCTGTGTGTCTCCTGGGACAGGGTTAGGCCTGAAGGGTCTACTAGCAACCCTGTTATCCAGGTTGCACATAAAAACAGCAATAGCCACAACAAAGGAGAACATTTGCGTGTGATTAGCTTACACTGGCCTCCTTAAGCAATCTGGATACTGACCAAGGGAGGAAAAGGTCATTCACTTCTTCGTGAGAAAGAGGACAGGGACCTGGCCTGCATCCACTAATAAAGACCCCTGGGTTCTGGTATTCCCTCGTGGTATAGGGAAGAAAAAATAATTTTCCCTCTACCCTTCTAGGTTCTTGGCTAAGACCCAACCCCTCCATAATAAAAGGCAAATTAATAGAAGAAAAACCAATAGAAGTTTAGTAACATGTATGAGGTCTGACAATTAAGTTCACAAACTTGTTGCAACGATGTTGCTAATATTTTATGATATCAGAGGGATTATTAATTATGAATTTTTACCAACTGGACAAACAGTTAACCAATTTACTATTTGAAAGTACTGAAATGGCTGCACGAAAAAGTCAGATGACGTGAACTTTTCGCCAACAATTCATGGCTCTTACATCACAATAATGCATCAGATCCCACGGCACTGTCTGTGAGGGAGTTTTTAGCCAGTAAACAAGTAACTGTGTTGGAACACCCTCCCTACTCACCTGATCTGGCCCCAGTGACTTCTTTATTTACCCAAAGATAAAGGAAATATTGAAAGGAAGACATTTTGATGACATTTAGGACATCAAGGGTGATACGAAGACAGTTCTGATGACCATTCTATAAAAAGAGTTCCAAAATTGCTTTGAAGGGTGGACTAGGCGCTGGTGTCTGTTCATAGCTTCCCAAGGGGAGTACTTTGAAAGTGACCATAGTGATATTCAGCGATGAGGCATATAGCACTTTTCCTAGGATGTGTTCGTGAACTGAATTGTCCAACCACATATACCTCCTGTATACGTGAGAGATACCCAGGAAGACATAATACCTTCCCGAAATGGCCCAAGACACCACCTTAAATGCCATCTCCAGCTAAAGACAAAAGAAAATGTGTTGGGGGAGCAGTGATAGGGGAGTGTCTGGAAAAGCACAGTAAACAAGGGTAAGGTTGTTAGGCAGATTTAAATCAGTGTGTCTTCCATTGATAAGCATTTCTAGAGATTTGGACATCCTCCTCTTCCTGGTATGGAGAAGGTACCCTTCCAAATGGAGATTACCCTTGTAAATTTAAGTGTTTCTTACAAAATGGTAACTTCTACTCAGTTTTCAGAGCTTTCCCTATGTCTGCTGTTTCTTGAGAATAATCAGCCTCAAATAATCTTTATGCTAAGTTTATGTTGGAGTGGCAAATTCTGCTCCCTTTTAGTAGATTCCATGTCCTACTGTGACTGGCATCCACTAGGCAGAGGGCCTGTTTTCCTCTCTCTAACGCTGAGATCTACACCGTTCCACTGTTGGGTCCTAGGGTTATAATTCTAATCTCCTTCAAAATTTTCTGATGAACTTGGTTTAATTAACCAGCCTTTATAACCCAAATAGGGAGACAAAGCTGGTTGCCTTAGCTCTTTAGCTGGTATCAAGTCATTGTCTGAGCAAATAAAATCTGTACAATCATGATCTCTAAGCAATTTGGTAGGTATTTGTCCCCTTGGGTCTCTACTATAAGGACCCAATTCATAAATATGTGGTGTAATTGTTTCCTGTAAATGATATTAATAAATTACAACAAATTTAGTGGCTTTAAAACCCCACGAATTTACTATCTTACGGTTCTGTAGGTCAGAAATCCTAAACTCAAGGTGTCAGCAGGGCGGTGTTCTTCTAGAGGCTCTAAGGGGAAAATTCATTGTCTTGTCTTTTCGAGCTTCTAGAGGCTGACTCCCTTCTTCTCATTTCTCCAACTTCTGCGTTTACCTTGACATCATTGATATCTCCTGCTCTGCCTCTAACTCTATTGCCTTCTTCTTATCAGGACCCCAATGATTATAATGGAGACATCTGGATAATCTAGGAGAATCACTCTATCTCAATACCCTTAATTTATTCACATCTGCAAAGTCCCTTTAATTTATGCACACATTTACAAATTCTGGAGATTAGGATTTGGACACCTACTGGAGGACACCTATTCAGTCTGCCATGTCCAGTAAATTGAACAGCCACAGGAGACACAAATAATAGTGCAAAATAACAATCACAGTTTATTCGTGTGGCAACCTGGAGGTGTGCCCTAGGATCTCCCTCCAAAAAGAATACACAAGGTGGTCACGCACTTAGTGGGCAGCCCCTAGTTGCAGCACCTTCTGTAGCCACCACAGCTTTTGAGCAAATGGCAGGCTCTTCTTTTACGATCCCCAGTTAATGACTGAGCATATGTAGCAAGGCCTCTAGAGCCTGGCTGTTTCTGCCCAATGCAAGATTCTTCTAACAGGCAACCTTTGCTCCAAATTCCCTTCTCTGCTTGTAGAGACTATTCGATCTGTGTCATAGCTGAGTTTCCTTACTCATTTCTGCTTCCTCCCCTCTTTCCTTCCACAAATGTCAGATCAACATTACAGTCTAAAGGATTTTTCTACTCCATCTCCCTTGCTTCCTCCACTATATTTCCCCAGAACACCTGCAAAAAACCTGTGTTTTCCTAGCCCCATCTCAGCATCTTCTTGCTCAGCTGGCACAAGTCATTGAACTAGGAATCCCTGATTGACCACTGGATTTCATGTGGTTTAGAAGAAGAGAATGGAAGAGAACCTTGCAGAATAGAGCAACCTGACAGAACTTCAGAGAGGGAGAAATCGGACGTAAACTCAGAGGCCGTGTAGGATTTACATAAGCAACAGAGAAGACAGGACAACTTGGGTGAGAGGAGCACAAGAAAGGGTGGGGAAAACATAAGGTCTGCTCGCAGGACAGGCGCTAGGTCCTTATTCCTTGCGAGTCCCATTGCTGAAAGTTAGACATGGACAGTCTTCACAATCTTATGTGAGTCCTGATGCCAGTGTCCAAGGCATCTGTCAAGATATTTTGATCCAAGAGCATAACTGTAGGCTCATCCTAAGGTCTAAATGCATAAGATTTTACTGTCTTTGTATTTGTATTTATTACAGGCTTTTGTCTTCTTGGTTCATTCAAAAGAGTTTGTTTTCAGGCAAAACCGAGGCACCCTTTCTTAGCTGTTACCTTGAGTGAAACACATAATACAGTGCCCTTTGAACTCCCTTTTCTATCCTTAGAGTGAGCCTTCGCTCTCATAGACTGATATACTTCACTCTTACAAGGCACAGGAAACTCATTATTTGGTTCATCTCTTTTTACTGATGTAAGACTATGGCTGATCTAACCTCCAGGCTCTACAGCTGCAAGCGAGGAAAAAAAAAAAGTGTCATTTGGCTTAGAATGTACTCCTTGTGTGTGCCCTAGTTCAGGAATTAGATTCACAGTTACTTTATAAATGTGGTGGAAATGGACACTTCTGTTTTGAGTCTGGACTTTCTTTTTTATGAACTAGTATCAGACTATATTTTCAAATTAGCGTGTTCCCTGCAGAAGACATGATATCTTCAGTTCTCTTTTTCAAATACTTTTATTTCGTATTCATGTCAAATTTTAACATTCTATCATCCCCTCTGAGCATACCCTAACCCCCAAAATGTATAACTAACTCCCCTGTCCAGTAATTCTTATTTCTTGTGAAAAAGAGAAGAATTGAATGGCAAAAAAGAAAAGTCTTGGTGAGTTACAGATTTTATTTTAACCTTAAGAACAAGCCTGAAAATTATTCTCCAAATGGATAAATTGAGTCCCAAAATAGTAACACACTTGTGCTGACAGATGGAGGTGCAGATAGAGGAATATGCACGGCACTGGCTGCCTGAAGCATTTCCATCTGTCACCAGGTCTCTGCTGTGTCTGTATAGTCAAACTACTTTGTCCACGAATGGGCAATTGTACATGCTTCCTTCACACACTTTGCTATGGTGTGGACTAAATTGTTCATAAGGACCTCTGAAGCAATAATAATTAAACATATAACCAGAGAGCTCTATCTTTACGGTACTAAAACTTTATCATTTAAAAATACCACTTCTTGTAGTTTTCCCCAGGAAACATATCTGGGGGGGAAAAAAGGAAGAAGAAGAGAATGAGTGGAATGTGGTGGAGAGAGGAAGAAGAGAGGAAAATGCCCCATCCAAGTGTCAAGAAACTTTGCTTTCTTTCCCTAAAAAATCCTTTTCTTCTTTTCCTTCCTACCTGTCCAATAAAGAATAGCCATATGAATGTTAAAGGCTAATTTATTGTTTCACTTATAGGAAGCACAATAAAGATGAGCTCAGAGCCTGCAAGCAGACTATGTGGGCTCACTCCGGGCAGCTCTCCACTACCACTAGTGGGAACTCGGGCACATTTCTGGACCTTTCTGTGCCTCAGTTTTCTCTCCTCTGAGGTGAAGATTAGTAAATAGAACTATTCCGTTGGTTTGATGAGAGTTAAATCAATAAATATATGTGAAACTCAGAGCAATGCTTGAACATGATCAGACCTGACAAACTGGGACCTCAATGCCTAGCCTGCTACCCAGCCTGCCACCTAGCTTGCCACCTCACCTGGCCACCCAGCGTGACGGCCACCTACCTTGCCACCTTACTTGGCCACCCCACCTACCACTTAGCCTGTCAACACAAGAGCAGACCTAAAGGGCCCGATAACCTTTACTGTGATGTGATAGAAATGCAACAGAAGCTTCTTGTCGCCATACCCCAACTAGGCTCCCCATGACCACAGCAGACCATCTCCAACCAGCTACTGCCTAGCTGACAACAAGCCCAAAGACAGCTAGTTACTCAGCAGTACACAGAGGCTCGATTCATTGTGATGCTAAACAAGATGAAAAGCAATGCCGGGTAGAAAGAATACCAGTTTCCTGAAACGTAGAGTTTTTAAAGATTGTTGTACTTCTAAAAAATTAATTGTCAGAACCCTTTAGTATTATGAAAATTTGCTTTTGTTTTTCGTATATGTTGCAACTATTTTGTTTATAATTTGTTGTTTGATTTCTTAAATAATAATCTTGAACATCTTGAAAATTTTATTTTTTAGTAGTTAAATTTATATTCTTTTGGTGCCTACTGTTTTAGTGACGTGGTTAACCCACAACTTTAAGAAATAATTTTTTATAATTTCTTCTAATGCATTTTGGATTTATTTTAAGGAATGGCTTTAGAAATAAATTTGATTCATTTATAATGTATATTAGATTTATTTCAAGAAAATATTTTAAGAAAAATATGTCCCCTGATTTCTTCCAATGCATATTAGATACATTTTTATATTTGAATTTTGATCACCTGGAGTGAGTTAAATGCAGTAAGAATTTCTTAATGAGTTAAACACAGTAAGAATTTATCGTATTTTTCTTTCTAAATATTTAGGCAGTTATAGCAATAATATTAATTGATTAACCCATGTTTCACTAATTATTTGAAATGTCATTGTGACTATATGTAAATTTTTCATATATTTATATCATGGTCAGAAGTCTATTCAGTTCCATTGATTTGTTTCTCTGTTTCTTTTTTTCAAGTGTTTTAATTAATGTAAAATTTTAAAACACTTTAATGTTTAGTCAAATCAGATAAACCCTGCTCCTATTACTCCCCTTTTTCAGAATGATCCTGGTCATTATTGCAAGATTCTTTTAGAAAATAACTTTTAGCTTCCGTTCATTGTTCTTTCTGAAATCACAACAAACAAACAAACCCCTATAGACACTTTAATTGGGATGGCTTTGACTTTATGAACTAGCACAAGGAAAACGATATCCTTACAAAAGTAAACTTTTTGTTCTATGGTCAAATATGTTTTTGCGGCAACTTCCATAATTCCATAAAAATGCCATCAGACTGGAGCCAAAATAGGACCTACCTTCATCCAATCTGAACTATGTTTGGAGATGGATTTAGGAAAGAATCTGAAAATCGACCTATACTATACAATCCATTCTGTGAAAATTAGGTTGGTCAAAGGTTTCTCCAGTAATACTTAGAGAGTTGGCAAAATAATTTATTAAAACGAATTACAAATTTATATACTGGAGAAATATTTTAAACATAAATTGAGCCAGAGGAAGATACTGCTTCGTGCATGAAACTAACACCGACTGCCATCTTTAATGTGCAAGGATCTCCTCCTCCACAGTTGATTTGGATTTCACTGAACCAGCCACACTTTCTCACTTGATTCCCATTAAGAATAACATTATGCTTTTGTCAAGCGCCTGTTTGGGGCTTGTCTGGGCAGGCAGCTTGAGGGCTTGTACCTAACCATAACCAAAGGGCCACTAAGGGATTAAGCTGATCCCCTAGCCAGCAGTAACTCCATTTTCCAACCGACTGAGCTAATCAGCCATGGTGTCTTCTATACAATGTTCTTATTCTTTTTATAGCACCTAAAATGTTCTAAAATAGGAATGGATGCTCAACTCCTTTGATTCATGTTCAAGTTCATTCAGAAATGCGAAATTCAGAAGAGTCAATAGGATGCAGAAAAACGTTCTTTAAATGTCAGTCACTGGAACTCAAAATGTTACACCTGCTTATTTAAACAATTCATACAGTGATTGCTTTCATAATTTAAACACTATAGAAGCACTGGACTTAATGCCAACCCTCTGAAGTAAGCACTGCTATACACCTGATTTAGATGAAAGAACATATACATCTATAAAGATTGCGATTTTTCTATGGATTTCACTGCAAGAGAACAGAGGAGGAGACAATGAGGAGGGCATCTGATAGGTTGAACTGACTACTGGTCCCACCCACACCTCAGTAGCAGAGCTGAGACAGTCACCTTCAGCCGTTGCCATGCAGGGCCAGCTCCACAACAGCCCTTTAAATCTGAAAACTTGTATGGCACCTTCCCAAATTCTTAGAAAAGGCAAGCATTCTCTGCTTTAATAGAAATGATATGGCCAATCAACAGGCTTTCTTTATTCCAGAATCATACCTGCAGACTGAGAAAATACTGAAGAAAAACAAAAGAATAGTCTCTGCCAGTGAGATACTGAGGACCTCTCTAGGCTCTGAGGAGCCGAGAGCTCCTTATCCGGTCTTTCTTCTCTTAGCTGGACTAGGCTCCCCTCCCCCAAAGCTTCCGTTATTCTTTCCACCCACAGGAACCCATGACATTTGTTGTCTCTCCCAATCATCTGATACTTGTTCTCAGGCTTTTGAAACTACTGCAGTATTAATTTTCAAAGCTATTTAACGTTCTGCAGGCCTTGTCTCTTTTTACCTAGTATACAAATTCCCTGAGAAAAACAGACCTTGTATTTTACTTTTGTGTGTATGTCTAAACGGCCAAGACACAATTATACATGTAATAAGGACTCAGTGAAAAAATACATATAGGTAAGTCATCTCAAAGTTTAACACACACACACACACACACACACACACACACACACTTGGGTTTGAGTCCCACTCTGACCAATCACAAGCTGTGGAATTTGGGGAGAGTCACTCAGTCTCTTCCAGTTTCTTTCTCGATATTAGCAGGATAAAATACCCATTTTATGGAATTGTAAAGGCTAAATATTGCCTGTAAATACTTCCCTATTTAATATATAAAGGCCAGGTACAAATACGGTTGCTAAACATTTATTGAAAAAAACTATACATAAATCCTGATTTGTAATCATAAATGTAATAAGAGAATCAGATTTGAAAGTGATCTTAAAGATGACCTATCCTAACCTTGGTTTACAGTTGACAAAACACACAGAACTGACCTGTTTTAAGACTACCCAGCTAGTGTACTACTATACACATTTACTAAAACTTTTGTTGAATAAAATGTCACAAACTTTCAAGTGTGTTTACTATTAGAATAATCAATATACTTCAAGTCAAGGAAATCTTTTATTCATAGTTAACCTGTAGTTGATGGGTACTATCATCTTAGTGACCCCCCTGGTTTAAAAACAAACAAAGACTATGAATAGAGCCCTAAGTGGTGAATTTGTTTAAAACTTTTACCTATTTCAGATGTTAGGTTGATGATTTCTTTGTCTTTGAGCCATTGCATAAAGACATAGAGCTAGAAAATGTGAATGGACCTGATGGTGAATTGAAAGTTGTGTTCACATAAATCTAATTTATGCAGATTTAAACCAACATTGCAAAATCAACCATATGTCCCTAATGCTGAGGAAGAAATACACTTAAAAAGATTAACAATTCCTTATAGAATATGCAGCTCCTTATTAGATAATAATTATGTAACTCATAATACTGAAGTTTTAAAAATAGGAAAGAAAATGAGTGTCCGCTTCTGCATTTGTGCTCAAGACCCCCGGGCAAGGCCTGTAGGGCAAGTGTGGAGATGCTGGGCTCACCCATCTTTACCATTATCTGCTTTCTCTTGCTCATTCTGTATTTCAGTCCCCGTGATTAAAGTATAGGCCTGACAATGGAAAAGTCCTGGCCGAGTTTTCTGACAACTGCCTATGCCACTAGCTAGCCGTGATAATGCATGCCACGATATCTGTCAGCACTTTTGCATTTGCTGGGCGGAAGGGTGAGAAAATGGCACTTTAAATATCAGGCTCAGAAGATCATTAGGCCATCAGCGCATTTTCATAAGGAACAAAGATGTTTTCTCGAGGAAAAACTAAGGCTTCCTCTTACAATCAACGTTTTAAGACCCCTTAATGAAATCATTCTGGGAAATCTCTATTACATTGCTTCATAAATCTGGCTTTTGATATCCAATGGAAGATAATTACTGAAAAACTCATCACCATTTCAGTAATTTTAAATGAACCATCTCTGTTTTCATGTCCTGCATACCTGGACAGTTAGACTATAGTCTTCTAATTATGGATTTGGACAGTTAAAACACAAGAGGAACAAATGCAAGTGGAAACCTTTAAAGGATGATTAGAGAAAAAGTCTTCCAACCAAAATATTCCTTCCTATCCTAGCTTCAGCTGTGTGGCTGCTCAATCTTCTTCTCTTTTCTTTGTTTTCATAATTCAACATGAGTACAATACAGGTGATCTTGGAGGAAAAAATCAAAATGTTAAGTGAAATTTGATTAAAGATATGAATAAATTGTACTAGATTTGGCTCTTCTTTTCCTTCCTGCTTACCTCCCTCCCTTTTTCTCCCTCCTCCCTTTTTCAGAAGGACAATTGAGGCTGTAAAGAAGACTGTCATGCAGGTAATGGCTCCCCAGATGCAAGAAACAGCTACTTAAAAAGAGCTCCTGACAATACCAGCACCAAATTTTGCCTGCCTCACAATTTCTCTTAGACTTAGCACTGTTAATAATATTTCTCTCCCAATGAAGCCTTCTATTCTATGTTGGGCTGAGGGCTAAAACAGTGGGGGTGGGGGAGGATGGATTACCATAAAAAGGATAAAGGCTGATATCTTTTATTTCCGTGCCACAAATTCACCTTTCAAAAACAGGTGGCAGTTACTAACTACAGCAATCACCCTTTTTCTAGCCAACGATGAATCCTAAATTCAACAGCCACATTTACTTGAAAAACATAGACTTCATTTCATTCTGAATTTGAATGATTTATTACACAAACAGGTAATCTTCTCTGTTGTAGTTAAAGCTATAAATATCCAGATGTAGAATTTCAAGGCTGATATTTTGAGACTTTCAAATCAGGAGCGTATGGGGTTATTTCTTATGGAAATACCAGCATATTCTTTTCTTTTTGCATTTTTCACTATATATGAATTACAAATAAGTATGCAATACTGAGACTTATTTTTCAGTGTGAACACACACACACACACACACACACACACACACACACACACAAAGGAGGAGAATGTATCATAAGCCACTGAATTTACATGTTTACAAATAACTTCATGTCTCCCAAGACTCTAAAGAAAAACATGACAATTTTTACAAGATTTTTTTTTTTTAACTGAATATCGCGACAGAAACTCCTGGGCAGTTCATTGGGGTAAAGAGACTCAGAAGAAATTAGTTCTTTGTAACAAACTGAGATCAGACAAGCGTCAGAAACCATGTTTGTGTGGATGAAAAGAAACAAAAACGAAGGAGGCATCTGAATCCCGTTGCTTATCGTTAAGCCAAACTCTTCTTTCTCCAGTTATTTCTTGGGGTTTTGGTGCCCGGGGAAATATATCATAAATATCTGGGAGGTCACATTTAAAAAAATCTTCCTTACCTGCCCTGCCTCCAGAGATCCTGCCTCAAAAGATTTGTAGCTGTGCCTCGCAATCTGTGCTCCCAGCAGCCTCAGGTAATATTTATACAATGGATCCCTGGACCAAATTGCCAACACCTCGAAAACATAGGAAGAGCTTGAGAGTTGAATGCCAAAGTCACTTTACCCCAATGGACTGCCCAGGAGTTTCTGTCGAGATATTTAGTTAAAAAAACAAAAATCTTGTAAAAATTGTCATGTTTTTCTTTAGACTCTTGGGAGACATGAAGTTATTTGTAAACATGTAAATTCAGTGGCTTATGATACATTCTCCTCCTTTGTGTGTGTGTGTGTGTGTTCATACTGAAAAATAAGTCTCAGTATTGCATACTTATTCGTAATTCATAATTCAGGCAGAAAGAGGGGAAGACAAATAATACCACTGGTTAATTTTAATAAGACCTTCCCTGGAGGTGAGCACAGATAGCCCATTGTTGGGTAAGCAGAAAACCAGAATCAGGGAAGGGTGCTCAGCACTGAAAGGCTGTCTCTGCCAGTCCCAGGGACAGAAATGGCAATGGTGCTGGTTGGGTGGTGGGGAGGGAATGTACATCATTGATGACAGCAACTGTGAAGTGAAGCTATACTCTTTCTACCTTTCAATACTCAGTCATTCTGGCCAGCAGCACAAATTGCCTTATCGGTAGTAAGTCTTACATTGGTACAATATTTTGGTTTTTTTTTTTTAAATGGAGTCCTGCAAAGCATTGTAAAGCCATCTCTAATACTTGCTGCTTCTGAAATACAAAAGTCAGCAGCTCACGCCTTAAAATTTTCAACATTCTGTAATTCAAAAGTCAATCATAAATGAATTAGTTTGTGTATATTAAAAACTTGGGCAGGTCATAATGTAAGGTGGTAGGATCAACTTTCCTGAAGAGATTAAAAAGTCAGAGACTGTAGATAAGAAACCCAAGATGGCAGAGTAGATAAACACTGTGCCTGCGTCCTTCTGTAAACACACTAAATTACAAGCAAATTATAGAATAATCAACCTGGAGAACTATCTGAAGTCTGGCTGAACAGTTCTCTGAATAGTCTCTGTGTGGAGCCTGGTAAGAGGGGTGGAGACATGAAACGGGCCAGGTCCCACACCTGTGTGTGGTGGTTGAGAACCAGGAGGGATGTATCAGCCATCGAGGTTCCCCTCGGAGTAGCAAGAGACCCCATCCCCACACTGGTCTCCTCAGACCCAAGTACTGGTGCCAGAAAGAGGAACCCCCACAACATCTGGCTGTGAAAAACAGTGGAGATTCTGACCATCTGGGTGGGACGCAAGGCTGCAGGAAACCCAGGTGTCCTCTTAAAAAGCCCACACACAGACTCACTCATTCACAGGCACTCACCTTGAGCTCCAGTGGAGGGACAGTAATGCTGGGGCTGTCAGAGGCATATAAGGGGCAGACTGAGGTGTGTGGCTGTGAAGTGAGGGCTGGAGGAGTAGCTGTTTACCCTGTGAGGAAGCCTGCTCCTGTGCAGCCAGCAGATGGACACCATTTTTCCTGTGTTGAGCCAGCCCCCACAGGCCAAATCTGAACCTGATTGGCCTGGTGAGCTCTGCTGCTCCACTTTGCTAACTCATTGGGATCCTGCCCCACCTAACTCGCCCAACACCTGAGGCACTTTCTCCAAGAGGAACCCGCATTGCACTCTTTCTTGGAATACTATTGGAGTCCACCAGCCCCAGGCAGCTGGCAACTGGACTCAGTGTGCTCTGAGACTTTTGCTGAGTAGCTCCAGGCTCAGCACTGGCACCAAACCAGAGTCTATATTAACCTATTGACTATAATTCTTCCCACTCTAGTGACTCCCTGAGACCCTGCCTCACCCAACTTGTGTACCCACAGGCGGCTTTCTCAGGGACTGAACCTTAAGGGAGATGGCAGGTGGTAGCAGGCCTTGGGGTGTCCTGGCTTTTTGTGGAGCTACCCCAGGCCTGATTCTGGTGGCAGATGTCCTCAGTTCACAGCATGGACTGCTCCCATGCACCTGCAGGGTTAGCACAGGCAGCAATCACTGATCATTTTGTAGCTCCTAACAGGTAGTCCCAGCTCATCACAGGCAGTGGCTGACCTGGGCCTGAACCAGAGCCCCTCCCAAGAGTCCCCAGAACCAATATACTTAAAGGTTGGCTTCAGCCCACAGCAGAGCTCCACCCAATTAGAACCACAAATGGCACAAAGGGTGGTCTCAACAGGCAACAGAGCCCACTGGAGCATATCCCACCGAGTGGGGTAAGCCCCCCCACCCCCCACATAGCAGCCTGTAAGTTGTGGACATGGCCAAACCTCACAGTCAATCAGCCTGAGGGTCAATCCCACTCACTGAAGTGCCAATAGCCATCAAGACTCAAATATAACAGGAGGGGTATAGCTAAAAATGGGGAAGGGATTAGTACAAATGGGTTGTTACGTAGTAATAATGGGGGTGTAAGATAAGGAATATAGTCAGTAATATTGTAGTAAGTATGTGTGGTGTCAGATGGGTACTAGATTTGTTAGGGGGCAGGTTGAAAAAGGTGAAGGGATTAATAAATACAATTTGGTAATTACAAAATAGTCATGGGGATATAAAATAAAGCACAGGGAGTAGAGTCAATCACATGGTATTAACTATGAATAATGCCAGGTGAGTATTAAGACAAATCAGGAGGATCACTTCTTAAATTATATAAATGTCTAACCACTATGCTGTACACCTGAAATTAATATAAAATAATATTGCATGTCAGCTGTAATTGGAAAATTAAAAAGTGGGGAAAAGGTGAAGGGGAATAAGAAATCCAGATTTCCAGGTATAAAACAAACAAGTCATGGAGATGTAATGTACAGCATAGGGAATATAGTCAATAATATTGTGATCATTTGGTACAGTGTCAGGTGGTTGCTGGACTTACCATGGTGATCACTTCTTTAGGTCTATAAATGTTGAATAACTATGGTGTACTTTGAAACTAATATATTGTGTGTTAGCTGTATTTTAATAAAAATCTTCAAATTAAAAAAAGAATCATAAAAAATAAAAACAATGAAAAAAAGGCAGAGGCACTCTTAGCAGTATGCTTTAGGATTCACTTTACAGACTAGAAGATGATACTTTTCTGAAATTTTTTTTTTCTCTCTAGTTTCCTTGGGCTATTTAAGTCCAAGATGGCTCCATTCTTAACTGCTTCACATCTGAAACAAGGAGGCAAACATTCAGATTAGTATTTCTCTGTCTGGGTTGTTTCTTCTCAGACAGAAACAAACAAAGAACGTGGTATGTGTGGTCAAAAAGATGGATGGCACTATCAATAGACAGTATTTCAGTCTTTGAGTTTCATATTTAGGGTCAATATGGGGTGGTTTCCCCACAAGGAACGTTTTAAGGAACACCATTTTTAAGATATGTCTGTTTTTTTACAGGGACACTTCAAAAATTTAAACAGTTTCTATTAAGCAGAGTAAAAGGAGGACAATAGAGTTAATTGTTTAAGAGTTGGGTGCAGCTGTGCAGAAGGTAAGGCATAATTGATGCTGATTTTGTTTTATGGTTGAATAGAACCTTCTCTCCTCCCTCCTAGAGTTCAACTTCCGGCATAAAATTTAATATGTAAAGTAGTGAAATAACAGCAATTTTATTAATGCATTAATTCAATAAATGTGTATTGGGTGCTAGTTATGACACAAGCACTTTTCTAAGCACTAAGATTATATAGGTGAAGAAAGTAAAAAAGTAAGAAATGCCTACTTTTATAAAATTTACAAGCTAGTATAAGAGTACAGAAAATAAACATAGTAAGTAGATAAATACTATACTATATAAGAACCTATAAGTTACTATGGGAAAAAAAAACAAAAACAGAGCACTGTTACAGAAGATCCATTCAACAACCATTGCTTTTTGACCACATCCTCAGGTACGTACTGGGTTAGATGTAAAGGATTCAACAGTGTCCAAGATAGTCCTGACCCCTCAGGAGTGGGAGCCCATGCTGTGACTGCCAAAACCCAGAGCTGGCCAACATGAGCATGTGGATTGTTGCTCACGCTTACCTGGCCATGGAGGGTACTGCTCAGGATCACAGCATTGTTTTCACTGGGCTCCACAATTCATCTCAATACAGTGGTTCACGCTGACTTGACTCAAGAATGAGAGTCGGCACTGGAGAGGAATACAGTTCACATCCTGGGTACAGTAAATATGATGATGGAAGCTGAATATAGTTGGTGAATACACCTAAACAGGAAGCCACACTGTCAGAAAGAATGAGCTTTACCTATTATCCCACTCACAGGAATTAACCCTTATTAATCTGCAATAATATTTTATGACATTTAGTCAACGTAGCTTTCTTTTGGTTCTGTTTTTAGTGAGGTTTATTACATTTTCTCTTGAGTGATGAATATTATCCCAGGAACAAATTATTTTCCCAAAGAATATATTTTCCCAAAGAATTATAAAATAATGCCCCAAGAATTAAAAATAGTCCAATTTACCAAAAATTCAAAATAATAAAAAATGTGCAGTATAGAAGAAGGGACATTAGCGACATACAATAAACTCTCTGACATCCTTTTCTTTAACTACTAAGGAATAGTGATGGGAGTCTTTGATGTCAGATATTGTGTGATTCAGAGAAGGTTTTCCATATATATATGTATAATACATACATACAATGGGGGAGATATTTGACAGAACTAAGAGACTGTCATCACTAATCAGTTATTTTTAACAAGAGAATGAGATCTGGCTCCTCTAAAGTGAATACAGAAAAAGAATAGCAAGCAGTACTATCAAATAATCAGTGTCCATATCCAGGGGCAGACGGTTTTGTGGGACTTAAAGCTTATACAATTTTAGAGGACCTCTTTACAAAAAGAATACAAAATTATAAATGTAAAGTTCTGTTAGAAAGTGAGTTGTCATTAAGAATTAAAAAAGAAAATAAAAAAAATTGCATATTTTAAAAAACTGATGTATCACAAACATCATAAAATCCATTAAAATAACATATTTGTATTAATTAGCTAAAAGTTGAGTCATCACGGGTCACATCTTGGAGAGAAAAACTGGACACAGGGTTATGAAGTTTGACAGCCACAAATATAGCATCATTTGCAGAGGTCTACCCCAAAATGTCTTTCATCTTCTAATTAGTCATTGTTATGGTAATGTATGATCTTGGATTGAAATTCTCGTTAAATGTCCAATAGTTTGGCCTATGAGGGAAACATTTCTAAATGACCCTTACCCAGTAACAAATTAGCACACATTTGAGCCCTTCTCACATAATGGTTAGGCTAATAGGTTATAGAGTCAGATAGACAAGGCCTAAATCCCAAATTATTGGGTCACAGAATATTTCACACAACTCGTTGCTCTAGGAGCTCTGGAACTCCAGGTTTATAATTTCCGGCATGTTTTTTTCTTCCACTATATTATGCTATCTTATTTTTTGTATTAATTCCTCAATTTTTACATGGTTTAATTCCAAGCATCCTTTATTACATTTATTTTACATCCTAGCATAATTAACTGTTTTTTTTTTGCATAGTTAACTCTTAATGCCAACTTCTATTGAGCACTTTGTATGTTCAAAACACTGAGATTAAGGCTACACATGGATTATGTCCTCATTTAATTCCCTCAATAAACCTATTGCATAAATACTGCTAGTATCCCCATTTTAGAAGAAAGAATACTGTGGATTAGAAAATCTAAGTAACTTATACAGGGTCAAAATATGGAAACAGGAAATTATCAATGCTACATTTTAAAATTTAGTCTTGGCTGGAAAGTATACAGGAAGCTAAAAGTTATAAGCCTTTATATGATTCAAACCAAGGGAGAGTTTTGATACAGGCGCTTCCAGGAGACAAAATATTCAGCTATCAGTGCTTGTTTAAACAGCTAAGGAAAAGATCAGTGAATGTCACTCCTACAATCTTGTCTTACCATCACTACCTTTTATTTTATTTTACTTTATTTTATATTTTATTTTAGTTTGCATTTTTATTGCTTATTCTGAAGAAGCATTAAAAGAAAAAGAAGATTCTCCTGTTAACTCCACTATTAAAAAAAATTTTGAGGAGAAGCCAATGACAATATTTAATATGATATTGAAGATTCTTATTAACTAGACTTCCCTATTGAGTTATACCTTTAAGGCTAAAAAATGGGCAGGGTGGGGAATCACTTGCATTTCAGGCCAAAATATAGCAACAGTGACTAGGTTTATCCTTCTGCCTGAAACGACTAAAACACTGGACAAAATATATAAAACAATGGCTTAACACTGGTATCAGGCAGAGCAGGAAAATGATCACTGAGCACAAGGAAGCAAAACGTTCCCTCCAGTGGCCCCAGGTTACTGCCAGGAGAGTTCTCAGGCCATATCATGGGGTTGGGGTGACATGAGCTATGCCTGGTGGTTTCCCTGAATTGAGGAAGTGGAGTTGACGGGCGTAGGACACTAAGGTGTCTAGAGTTTTCGAGTAACAGTATCTGAAAAGAGAGAACTTGCAGAAAAAGAGAGCCAAAGGTCTGCAGCTTTCCCCTTATTTGCATGTAACTTAAGTTCATCCCAGAACAGAGCAAAAGAATATTTATAGGAATAACAAAAATGTCCAGTACACAATGAAGTTCACCATGTCTGCAATCCAATTTTTAAAATTCCAGACATGCAAAGAGTAAGAAAAATGTCACCATAGTGAGGAGAAAAATCAATCAAATGATACAAAAATGACACAGCTAAGAGAATAAGAAAAGGACATTAAAAATAATTTTAATTATATTACATATGTTAGAAGACAGTAGACAAGTGACAGACATATTAAACAGAGACCTATAAGATTTTTTTCAATAATGCTGTTTATTGTGAGATAATCATCGATTCACACACAGTTGTAAGAAATAAGACAGAGAAATCCTGTGCTACATTTACCTAGTTTACTCCAATAGTAGCATACGGGAAAACTACAGGAAAATAGCACAGCCAGAATATTGAGTTTAATAGAGTCAAAATACAGAGCGTCTCTGTCATCACAGGATTCTGGAAGTGGACCTAGTAGGGGGGCAACCACTTTCCTCCTACTACAATTTTCTCTTTAAACCCTGGTAACTACAGATCCATTCTTCATTTCTATTGTGATTTCAAGAATGGTATGTAAATGGAATCATATAGTTTTAATCTGTTAGAATTGGCTTTTCTCACTAAGCATAATTTTCTGGAGATTTATCCAGGTTGTTGCTTATATCAATAGCTCTTTCCTTCTCATTCCCGAGTACTATTCCATGGTAGAGATGTAAATTTTGTTTTACAAATAGAATAAATAAGTATAAGTTTAGGAAAATTGTAGGGTGCTAAGTGAATGCACAAGAATTAAAGCTATTTCTATATACTAATAACTAATATTTAGAAATTTAAATAAATGTTACAAATTATACTAGCATCAAAATTTTCAAATATTTAGGAATAAATTTGACAGACATATAAAGACTATATAATAAGTACAAACTATTACTGAGAGAAGTGATACAGGATCTAAATAAATGGGGAGATATCTTGGGTGTATAGATCACATGATTCAATATTGTTAATGTACTATTTTTACATTGATCCATAGGTTTCATGGAATCCTAATCAGTATCCCAGCTAACATTTTTCAAGAAAATGATAAGCTGATTCTAAAATGTATATAGAAACTCAAAAAAAAAAAAAACTAGGATAGCTAAACAATTTCGAAAAGCTAGAGCAAAGTTGAAAATTTATCAGAACTTAATTTTTAGATTTCTTATAAAACTACAATAATGTATCAGTATATTATTGATGTAAAAATAGAAAAATATGTCAATGGAATCTATTAGAGAATCTAGAAATAGGCTCACATGAATACGGCAATTTATTTTTGACAGAAATGTCAACACAATTCAATGGCCATAGTATAATCTTGTCAGCAAATGATGCTAGAACACTTTGATAGCCAGAAGTGAAAACTTTGGGCCCTTATCTCACACCATACATAGAAATTAAGTTGAAATGGGTTATAAGAGTTAAAACTATAAAACTTCCAGAAGGCAACATAGGAGAAAATCTTAGTGAGCTTGGAATTGGCAAAAATTTCATAACAGAACACAAAAAGCACAAATTATAAATTCATCAAAATTTTAAAAAATTGCTTCTCGAAAGACAGTGCTATGCAAATTAAAAGGCAAGCCCCAGATTGGGAGAAAGTATTTGTAAAACATATCCAACAATGGACTTATATCTAGAAAACATAATAAACACACGTTAATAATAGAAAAATAAATAAACTAATGAAAAATTATCAAAATATCTGAATAAACATTTGACAAAGAAGACCATTGGGTGGCTAATAAACAGATTAAATTATGTTCAACATCCTTAGTTATTCAGGAAATGCAAATTTAACCCACAATGTGATATAATTCCACCCTTAGTAAGTTGGCTAAAATTAAAAAGACTGACTATACCAAGCATTGGTGAGAATGGGAAGGAGCTGAGAAGATGGAACTGTCATATTCTCCTGGTGAAAATATAAAATGGTACAACTATTTTGGAAAACAGTTTGGCAGTTTCTAATCAATTTAAACATATTTAAACAAATTTAAACATCTACCATACAACCCAAACATTCCACTTTTCGGAATTTATCCGAGAAATGAAAATCATGTCCATGCAAACACTTGCATACAAGCATTCATAGCAGCTTTAGGTGGAGTAGCCAAAAGGTGGAAGCAACCTAATTTCCATCAAGAGGTGAATGGATCAACATAATATGTCATATCCACATCCACACATTGGAATACTACTCAAAAAAAAAAAAAAGGAAAAGGAATGTGCTATTGATCCATGCTCAAGCATGAATGCATTTCCAAATAATTATGCTGAGTAAAAGAAGCCAGTAAACAAAGAAGAAAAAAGCAATACTGTATGACATCATCTACATAAAATTCAATAAAAAGCAAGCTAATTTCTAATGGTTGCCTAGGAATGGTGACAAGGAGTGGGGGAGAATTACTGATTACGGAAAGGTTCAAGAAATTTTGATGTGATGACTATGTTTATTAGCTGATTGTTATAATTATTTTATGGATGTTACATGTATCAAAATTTATCAGACTGTACACTTTTAATATGTGAATTTATTCTGTTTCAATTATACTTCAATAAAATGGTTTTAAAAAAATTAAGTACTTTAGGAGATGTACCTCAATTTGCCCTGGTAGTCCTTCTTAGCCAGTTCCTTCCCCCATAGGAAAAAGATTTTTTTTTTTTTTTAACTTGGCTAATAGCAAGATACAAACAGCTGAATGAAGAGTCTTGAAGAAAATTTTTACTTAAGAAGATATTTTTACAATCTGGCATCAGATTTTGACACATGTGTTCTCTGTCAGCAATTTTCAAAGTTGGTGACATTCTTGAAACACAATGAGTACCCTGTCAATCAGTGCTTCAAAGCATAGAGAAGCCTGAAATATTTCAAATAAGATAGATAAAAATGAAACTGTACCTGCAAAAATAGCATTATCACAACCTTATTTCAAAGATCCGTCATGCGAAAAACTAGTCTTTTTTCCAGGGGTGTCTATTAACTAGTACTCAAAATTATACACATATATATGTATACATATATAGCATATACGTACATTTTAATATCCCATAAAACTGCTAACCTGAGAGACTATTTTTAAAGACTAATGTTGATTCCATCTTACATTTCTACAGAGAATAACTTCTTTAAAATGAAAGTTCATTTGCAATTTATTAGATATAATATTGTTAACTGGAAATGGGAATACATTTTAATTTTGAGTACCCTTAAAATAAACAATATATGAAAAAACTTATTAAATTTTCAGCATCATTATTCAAACTCAATATTATTTATCCACTTGAGGATAGAATTTAGACTAAAGTTCTATGGAACGCTGTAGAATAACGTGATCGCTTGTTTAGGCTGCCAAACTGACCTCACGTTCTCCCACTGTGCGTCTCCCTGGTTTGTGCACTACAGCTGCCTAATGAATATCTTCCCTTCAGTGATCAACAACTTTGCTTCCTTCCACAAAGGTTTCTTAAGTCCCTGCACCACTGCCCCCAGGTAAGGGCCCATCTCATCCCATATCTAGGTGGACTCCTTACTGGGCAGGAGAATGTGACCCTAGCAAGTGAAATAAATCTTGGTGTTTGTAGAACTGATTTTGTGCCTATCAGGACATCCATGTGTTTCCACAATCCTTTCTCAAAGGGTTAGCCTTGTTCAAACATCAGTGACGTGGTGGAATTCTCAGTTTCTCTCTGGAGTAAAAACCTCTTCTCTAACTTTTGATAGCTCCTTGCCCTCAGGCAATGTTTCTCAAAGTATAATCTAATCATGTACATTGGACTAGATCATTGATAAAAAAAACATGCAGATTTCTAGACCTACCACTTGTCTCGAATCCATCAAATATTCCTTATTTAACTAGGATGCAGGCAATTATTGGACATGCTGAACAGCTGAAGTCCATAGTTCTAGGGAGACAGACTCAGTTCCTCATATTCTCACTCACACCTCGTTCTGCCAGTTATGAAGAACATTTTAATGTCAGAGAGACCACCATTTTTAATTACAAGGCTATAGCTCAACTGAAAATAAAGCATGATAGCAGGAAGGGAAATCCATAGTTCAAAAACACACCTTTGAATAAAGTAAAATAGGAACATGATTCTTTCTCTCCAAAACGTTGTTGAATGGGCTACAGGTAAATGTAAAATGGTAGCAAAACAGTGCTGGACTATCAGTCATCTGTTGTATGAATATCAAGTGGATAATGGTGTAGTAAAGGAGAGAAAAATGTGAGAGTGAGTGTAAAGACAGCGCTGAATGAATACTTGAAGGCTTCCAACATGACAAACTTTTTAAGACTGAGATTTTCACCTGTCTCTTTTCTGTCTTCTTCTGAAGAGTAATTTCGAACCTCCATATTCACATTTTATTGAATAAAAATTCTTTTTCATTCATACAAATGTCATGTCTCTGTACTCAGCCATTTTAGTGAGCAAAAGCTTCAACTATGAACCAAGATTATGACTCAGTTCTGGCTCTCACTTAAAACCATGTGAACTTGGACTTTTTACTTCAATCACTCTAGGTCTAAATTTTCTTAATAATAAAGTTATGCATTACTTCATAGAGTCATGGTGAGCACTGGAGTGCATTACCATATAAAAGCAGCAACCACAGTTCTTTGAAGGCCGTAGGCACTCTATCACTCTTAGTTTTGTAGAGCTGCTCTCCCCCTATGTGTGTAGCATCCTATAAAGACAACAGGGAGAGCCATTTCATGACTGTCCTTTTGATCTTTTATAAAAATCTACAGTTTTGCACTAGATTTCAAAAAATTAACTGAGGCAACGGATTTTTTTTTCTTCTTCCCGTAATGATGTTGAATATGCTGCAGATAACTGTGAAACTATGTTTGACTATTAGTTGCTTCATGAGTAGCTACCATGTGGATAATGGTATAGTTATATACACAAAATCTGTCTCTTTAACTTGTGTTATATATTCCAGGATGACAACTGAAGTTTAGGCTGAATATTTTAATTCAAGAACTGTAAGCTGTTATGGACTCTTTCTGAGATTCATGTATAAAAGTACGTTTTAAAATATTATGAGTGTAAGCCACTACCCAATTCCAAAATTCAACCCGGGAGCAAGAGTTTATCATTGATACCATCGTTTCATACTTGATAACTAGAAATAATCACTTTGTCTTCCACGGACTAGGGAGAAAATTTTTCTTTAAAGTATTTGTGGTCCAAAAACTCTGGATCTTGGCTAGAAATTATAGAAAGATTTGCAAATTTCTCAAACCCAAGAAACATAAAGAAGAGGAGACAGTAGTGCGCTCTCCAATTCACAAGTGAGAAGGAGTCCTTACACCACTTTGTAGTGTCAACATAAGCAGCTTTGCTTCAAAAAATTCCACATTTAAATGTACATTATTGGCATCCATCATACCACCAACTCCATTCTTCTCAAAGCCTTTCCCTCAAGTTCTGACAGTTAATTACATACATCTTTCATGTTAACTCTCTCTTTTTCATCAGCCTCTTCTTAAACACAATTCCTTACAAAAATGCCATGACCATTACCTCTTGTCTCCGATGCCGGCTAAAATAATGTTGAAAAAAAGCAAAATGAGCAACACTCATTAAAGTTAAATGTATTATTCTATTTTTTTTAGTGACCATCTAGTGCTTGCTAGAGATATTAAAGTTTTGTCATTTTTTAAATTTACTATACAAGTCATATTTCAGTTACTATACACAACATATATATCATCAACCTGAAATCATTACAGAGTAAACTTGAAATTTTTTGGACCAAAAATATGTAACGTGTAAGAATAACCCTGCCTAATGTTTTCATTTAAATCGCAACCTACTGTTCAGAAAGCAGTGTTAACATGGCAGCCTGGGGCTGCTATCTTTAGAAGAGTCTGCTTGCAAGGTTGGCTCTTGGCTTGTTCTTGGCTTGGCTTCTGAAACGTTCCTTAACTGATAGGTTTATTTTATTGTGCCCAGATGCTTTGTACATACAGTGTGATTTATGGTTAACATTTGTTGCTAGTCTGGAGTTTTGCTAGTTGCTAGGCAGAGAATGCCTATGTGACAAGCTTCAAATGGGCTTCCCTGGGCAGAAACATCTCACAGGTTGCTGCATTTCTGCTGCTGGAGGGAGAATGTGCTCTGTGTGACCACTTACAGGAAGGACAGAGCGTAGAAAGGTAAGTGTGTATTTATCCAAACTCCTGTATTCTTTTCCCTCACAGATCCAGCTGTGAAGTGTGCTATGTTGATACAATAAATCTTAGGTGTAAGTATGACTCTATGCTGAGTCCCTGAGTTTTTCTAGCAAATCACTAAACATATGGGTGGCCTTGGGGAATCCCCAAAAGAGTTGCTTAATTAAATAAAATACTAGCCAGCATAAAATAAAATAATAACATTTGCCTTTTCCAATCCTCCAAGACAGAACCAATTACTTTTTCCTCTCTTCTCTCATAACACGTTACTTCCGTCCTTACCAACCTGCTATTATTAGTGACTTAAGATTCAGATTCCGTATGGATACCTCCCGACATCATCTCAATTCCTTCAGGCCCTTGCTCAGTGGAACTCCTCCATGTTCTCTACCCCAGAAGAAAGTCATGCATTATATTCACTCAGCAGGTAGGCTTGCTTCTCTCCTCCATTATCCTCATGCCACCACACATCTACTGTCCTTTTGCTTTGCCACAGCCCCCAAAATTCATGTAATCTGAAGCACAATTAGCAAATGTGAGCATTGGATAGTAAAATTAATTTTCAATTCTGGATACCTGCTATGTAATAATTTATGAGCCATAGGATATCTAAAACTAAATTTGGCTTTCAATCCCTTTTTAAACTCCTGCAGTTTGTACAATGTCTGCCCCAATGTCAGCATTCACGGTTTTCATCAGTTGAGATGTATTGACTGAAAACAAGGAGCCCCTGACTAGCCATGGCTTACCCCATAAGGTTACTGTAACTTACCCACCAAGAACTCTGGGGTAAGAGGTTTCTAGGCTGCTCGGGAGCTCTAGGGTCTCAGGCCACTGAATTGGTGTTTCTGCACTTCTGTCAACCTTCTCTTTTTAGCTGCAATTTGGCAGCTGCTATTCCAGACATCACACAACTACATTTGTGCAGAAAGCAGTGGGTAGGTGATGTGTTGGTAGTGAAATGGCTGTTTTTTCACAGAGCGAGCTCTCTCCTTCATCAGGGAGCAGACTCTTTCCCACAAGAGAACAGGCAGCTTCCCTAATAACGTGTTGGCCAGAAGTAGTGAGCAGGCCCTCCGCTCTACCAGTCCTGGCAAAGGCAAGTAGACGTCCCAAGACTGGCTTAGACCCATTTATCGCGACTTGTCCCCAGTGACTGCAGGAAAGACTTCAGCGTATTGCTGCCAAACAAAGCAAGAATTGTGTTAGCAGTAACTGTGGGGAGACCAATGGTCTGGACACAAAATAGTGCAGCAGAACCTCTGGACTGCTCACTTAAATAGAGATGTGGGGCCCACCCCCCTGGCTTTCTGCTTCAGTAGGTCTCATTTGGAACCTGAGAACATGCATGTCTGACAACTTCCCACGTGATGCTGATGCTCTCTGGGGACCATACTTTGGGAACTAATGGGGGAGGCAAACATCAGCCTCTATCACATGACTCTGTTGGTTCCAGGAGTCAAGGGTCATTTCAGGCATAGGTGAGGATTAGTGTTGATTTAATTTAGAGTTGCAAACAAGATGTAGCACTGGCCTTACCTGCAGTTGTAGGCAAGGGTTAGTAGACGCCTCCCATTCAGAGTGGAAGTGTGCCCTGCCTGAATCAGTGCCAACTTAAAAGTTTTAAAATCTTAAAAGTTTTAAAAATGATGTGTTACATCATGTCAAATAAATAAAAGAAATACCTATAAAATAACAAATGTTTTATTTGTGTAAAACAAGTCTACTTTTTAATTCAAAATATTGGTCAGTTCAGATCATTCAAAAATAATAATTCTTTTAAGAAATCTAATTGCAATAAAAAAATTGCATTTTTCTCCAAATTCCTGAGTATGTAAAAATTAAAAGGATAATATTGTTTTATATTTTCCAAAAACATTACATTCTGAGAACTAGAATCTTAGCATGGATTAACAATCTCAAACCAATGAGAGGGCTAGAAAATCAGTCAAGTGAATATATTTTGATAGGTAGAGTTTAGGAAAATTGAGAGATCATGTCTAAGTAACTACAAAACATACAAAAAATGATTTGGATAAAATATATGGAATACATTTTTTATTACAGTAGGCAGATATGAAAGTGACAGGTAATATATTATACAAGAATGTCTATTATTGGTACCGTGTGCTATTATTACGTCCCTGTTGATCATCTATTATGTATCTAGTATGGCAGTAATGTGCTGTTAAGTGTATATAAAGGCAACGAGGTTGATCCATGTGAAGTCTCCAAGCAACAAACAGAGGTTCAAGAAAATAGACATTTCAATGGCCACCAGCCCAAGTACGATGATGAAGAGTACGCACATGTCATGCAGTAGATGGGAAAGACTCCACAGAGGAAAGCTCTTCTGCTCAAGTAGGACAGGTTGAATTCCAAAGTTAGGAGGGAATTCCAAAGGGAGGGAATTCCAACTTAGGGTAACAGAGAGAGGTAAGAATAGGCACCTCCAAAAAAATGCAAGAAAGAAGAAACCACTTTAACTGGATAATAAGGATAAAGTCTGGCTGAATCTAGGGTGGGAATAATCAT
Organism: Rhinolophus ferrumequinum; assembly: GCF_004115265.2. Classification (NCBI taxonomy): domain Eukaryota; kingdom Metazoa; phylum Chordata; class Mammalia; order Chiroptera; family Rhinolophidae; genus Rhinolophus; species Rhinolophus ferrumequinum. The sequence goes on from NC_046291.1 coordinate 9,290,730, forward strand.
GATTAAGAGTGCAGTTGCTTTTGATCTCATTGCTTTATCCTCATGAACTACAAATATGAATAAACAAGCCTATAGTGAAAACCTATTCAACTAAGCATTTGCACAGAGCAGATTTCTAAGGTTAAAATTTCAAGATTAAGGAGCTATTAAGTGCAAAAATAAGTTTTATATAAAATAGAGAAATGCTTTGCTGTGCCATAAGGGATTATCTTATAAACATGTCACATTTTATATGTGTGAGGAGCCAAAATACCCATCTGTGCCCCAGATATTATTTAACCATCTAGAAAGAACTCAAGATCTGCCTGAGCCCTATGTTTGGACAAACACTTAGGATCCCACATGACTAATTGCTCTTTTGTCATGGATACTTTTATCTTTCTCTTTATAGGTGCTATATTTTTGTTAATTTTTACTAGCACTTCCTACACATTGCCTGTGTTCTTTACTTAAGAAATCTAGGCTAATATAAATTGGTTTAAATCTTATTATTTCAAAGATAAAGAATCCTTGGAGGACTGAAAGTGAGGGAAGTAAAGCATTCTCTTTTTACTTTATGCACCTCTGTATTATTTGAAAATGTTAACAATCATTTACTATTTTTGAAAATTTTTAAACTAATATGGTTGTGCAACCATTATTACTATCCGTCTTCATCATTTTCATTACCAAACTGAAACTGTACTTATTAAACAATAACTCTCATCTCTTTTCCCTTCTACTCCTAGAAATCATTATTCTAACTTCCTGTCTCGGAATTTGACCGCTCTAGGTACACATATAAGTACAATCATATAATAGTTGTATTTTTGTGTCTGGTTTAGTTCACTTAGCATAGTATTTTCAAGATTCATCCATGTTGTAGCATCTGTAAGAATTTCATTTCTTTTTAAGGTTGAATATTTTATTGTATGCCTATAATACATTTTATTTATCCATTCATCTCTCAGTGGATAGTGGGTTGCCTACACCTTTTTGGCTATTGTGAATAATGCTGCTATGAACGTAGGTATACAAATATAGGTTTATGTCCTTGCTTTCAGTCTTTACAATGTGTATCCAGAAATGGAATCTCTGGATCATATGGCAATTCTATGTTTAAATATTTTGAGGAACCACTATGCTGTTCTCTATATCAGGTGCACCATTTTACATTTCTGCCAACAGTACCAAGCGTTTCAATTTTTCTACATCGTCACCATCACTAGTTATTTTCTGTTTGTTTGTTTTTAATAGTAGCCATTCTAATGGATATGAAGTGGTATCTCATTGTGGTTTTAATTTGCATTTTCCTAACAGTTAAAGATGATGAACATTTTTCATGTGCTAATTGGCTCTTTGTATGTCTTCTTTGGAGAAACATCTACTCAAATTCTTTGCATATTTTTAACTGGATTATTTTGTTGGTCTTCATTCTTTTGCATGTGGATATTCAGTTTTCAGTACACTATTTGTTGAAAAGATTGTTCTTTCCCCACTGAATGCTCTTGGCACTCTTGTTAAAAATCATTTGACCATGTCTGTGAGGGTTTACTTCCATGCTTTCTATTCTGTTCCTTGGATCTACATGTCTGTCTTTATGCCATTACCACACTGTTTTGAGTACTGTAGCTTTGCAGTAAACTTTGAAATCGGGAAATTTGAGTCCTACTTTGTCCTTTTCCCATATTGTTTGGGAAAGTAGTTACTCCTGTCATTTTGCTATTTGTTTTCTATACGTATTATAGTTTTCTCCCCTCATTTCCTGAGTTATTGTCTTCTTTGTGTTTGTTTGATTTTTATTTTTATTTTTGTTTTGATAATAGAAATTTTAAATTCCCTTCAAATTTCCTTTTTGTGTATATTCTTCAGCTATTTTTTGTGGTTATCATGGGGATTACACTTAACATCCTAAAGTTTTAACACTCTTCTCTTAATTTATACAAGCTTCATTTCAATCACACACAAAAACTCGGATCCTATACAGCTCTGTCCCTACTGCCTTTCAGTTAGTGATGTCATAAAATTCTATCTTTATGTTTTGTGTATCCATAGACTACTAATTGAGTTCTTTTTAATTTATTAGTCTCTTAAATCACATAGAAAACAAAAGTTGAATTACACAAGCAAAATCACAATAATACTAAGAATGCACTAGTTGACCTAATATTTATGCTGAGTACAAATCTATAAGCATCATTTATAAACACTTTGATATGGAAAATATTATATAAATATTTATATTAGCAATTAAATATGAAATGACAGCTGAAGCTTATAGTTATTTATATGTTTAATTATTGCTTCACATGAAATTACATGCTTAATGGAAATAAAATAAAATTTGATTTAGAATATTTCCTCAGAGTATATTTCTATATAAAGAATGGTTGGTCAATCATTCTATTAAAGTAAATTGATATGCTTTAGTTTTAAATCTCTTCTCATAGGATGATTGATTTTTGTCTTTAAACTTCAATAGCAATATTTAAGACCTGCAAAATGTTTTCTACTCTGTGATAAATGTTTCAATATGTTTTAAGGTCTTAGGAGCAAATTATAGAAAAATATATTAAATAAAAGTCACTAGGAAAGAAAAAATACTGAAATACATATCATATTAGAGCTAGAGTTCAGAAGGACAGTCGTGTTTCAAGTGAACATTTTTCCATCTGACTTACATTGAGCAGTTCTTTTTTTAAAATCAATCTCCAGTTTTAAAAGCCAATTCATTTCAGTTTCTTCATTGTATTTCAAAATATAGGACAAAATCAATAACTTAACATGTTTTTATAAGACTTGTGGTTAACATACATTTATTTAGACAGTTTTTATTTCAGAAAACTGCACTGTTTGTGGCCAAGTAGAGAATTGAGTCCTAATTTTTAATTTGAGAATCACCGACCTGCGCATAATTGGAAAGTAGACTAGGAAGTAAAATCCTAATTCAGGATGAAAGAACATTGCATTCTCAACAGAAGTGTAAACAGGGATGATTCTATGACTGAATCCTACTACAAAAGTCAAAAAGCAGGTACCAAAGTCAAATAATTTTCACAGACAAGTGTTCAAATCACCTTAAGTTTGCTAATTTCAAAAACTCTTGCATTCCAAAAAATCTTGAGCAACAACACTACGGCACAATAAAAGAGGTTATTATCCAGACTCACAATTAAACATAGTAATGGCATGCCAGCCATAACCTCAACTCTTCTTCCCAAAGCTGAGAATTATACACCGAGGGAGAAACGCATAAAGCCGGTACTGCATAGTGATTAAGAGTAAGCACCCAGAGCCAATGCCAGGTGTGGGCCTTTCTTGCACTATGACCTTGATCTAATTTCTTAACCTTTCTGTGTCTTCGTTTTCTCATTTGTCAAATAGAGCATAATAACCGCATCTACCTCAAAGGTGGCAGTTAGTCAGCATACGGAACAGACTAACAAGAGTGCCTAGTATACACATGTGTTTCTAAAATGTAAATTATTATTATTATTTTTGAGGTAGGAAAGAAACACTTAAAAATGGAAGAATATAGACTTCTGTAGGTTGAATTGTGTTTCCTAAAAATTCATATAATTAAAGTAAATTGATTGAAGTCCTAACCCTTGTAGCTCAGAATGTTCTTATATAGAAATAGAATCATTGCAGATATAACCAATGTTGTCCTAACCCATGTTGAAGTCCTAACCCTTGTAGCTCAGAATGTTCTTATATAGAAATAGAATCATTGCAGATATAACCAATGATGTTGAGGTCAGACCGGGGTAGGGTTGGTCCCCAATCCATTTTGACTGGTGTTCTTATTACAAGGAGAAATTTGGACATAGGCATGCCCACAAGGAGAATGCCATGTAAAAACGATGGCAGAGATGCAGTGATGTTCTACCAGAGATCGCCAGCAAACCACCAGAAGCCAGAAGGAGGCCTAAAACAGATTCTCTCCCACAGATCTCAGCTGTCACCAACCCTGCTAATATCTCAATCTTGGACTTCTGGCCTCCAAAACTGTGAGACCATAAATTTTTGTTGTTTAAGCCATCTAGTTTGTGGTCCTTTGTTATGACAGTTCTAGCAAACTCATATACTGTTCTAAAACTGGTAATATAGAAACCCATCATTATTCTTGATTTTCTAAAGTAGAGGTGTAGAGAAAAAAAGGGAAGAATTTCCCTGCTGTTCCCACCCCCATACACACCAAGGTTTTACTATTTGGGTCATACACACCGCGTTGTTTTGTGAACCTCACTCAAGCTAGTGAGAGGGCCTCCAACTGAACCCCTGAGAGAGACTGGGGTTATTAGCAGGCATGAAAACTGGCCTTTAGCCACTGGCTGGAATCTCAAAAGGCTCCAGAAACACGTCCACCACTTGAGGCTACCATGGACAGAGTACTGGGTGTGACCTTGTACATACACCTCCTGGGGTTTGAGGATGCGTGAGTTCTGGATTAGTACCTCCTTCTCCAGAGAATCCCATGACATTTGACGACTTTAATTTGTTTTTATAGAGGTAACATGTCACAGAAAGCTGGCTCTGGAGCCAGATTAGCCAGGTTGAAACCATGGTTTCTCCATTTACTAGACATATTACTTTGGGTAACATACTTAACCTTACTGTTTATCAATTTCCACAGTTTGTTAAAGTGAAATGATAATAATTGCGCTTCTTTTACAAGTTTCTTGGAGAAATTAACTATAATGTAAAGTGTATAGGATAATGTCAGATACATAGGAAGCATTTAATAAACATCAATTATTACTATTATTATTATTATTATTTAGTGTAATTTTCTAAACAAGACTGTGTCCACTGAAATGTGGGGGGAAATCTCACAGTCAAAACTTGGCCAAATAATTCTCCTATAACTCTTTTGTGTTCAGCACTGTGACTGAATAAAGATAAAATCTTATGGTATAAAATATATGATCTTTATAGTTTCAAAAAGGATAAAGAACTGCCCCAAAAAACTTCCTTCTCACTTCATCACACCTGAATTTTTTTCTAATGGGATCTGGAGCCAGCTCAAGGAGGTGGGACCAAGCAGTGAACAGTTAGGGAAGGAGGGTTATCCTTGGGGAGGATGCCAGCAGTAACTCAGCTATGGAAGAGAACACTGAGCCTTAAGAGATACCTCATAAGGAAACTGAGCCTGAGAACCCCATACCAGGTCATGATGGGGAGGGAGGTAGAATGAAACCTGCATTGGGGATGTTCCTTGGTTATTGACAAAGCAGAGGCAAATCTTCTTTAGAGAAAAGTTATCCCAGTTAAAGCATTCAGTTCTTCCACAAATAAAGGCCAAGGAACAAGTCCACAGATACCAACAAGTGCCAAGAAAAGGTAAGTGACTATACATGAGAGCCAGCAGGAATATAAAATGGTACTGTTATTTCTTCAAGGATTACAGATATTGGAATTGCTAAATCCAGAATATCAAGCAGCTATGCATTCAAGTATTAAAGAAACAAAGGATTCAAAGGTGAACATACAACAAGAGATCATCAGGAAAAACAGGAAGAGTTATTTAAAAACAGAATATCTAGTAACTTTGAATTTAAACTTTGAATTTAAAATTTTAATTGCCTAAATAGCAGTTTAGAAATAGTTGAAATATGCAGTGAACTAGATAGAGTATATAGAACTAAAAGATAGATCAGAAATTACACAGGATATATCATATACAGAGCACTGAAGACCATTAAGAAACAGGGTAATGACTCAATGCGTAAAAGTTAGATAATAGGTTACACAATAGAAAAATGCACAAAGTACATTTAAAAAGCTTTATACCGAAGAGTAAATACATATGGCTGACATATGAAAAGCTCTTTCATTTTACTAGTGATCTAAGAAACGCAGATTCTAGTTTACATTCATTAGATTGCCAAATGATACTTAAAAACCTGACAAACATTAAATGCTTAAACAGATATGGAGCAACAAGAACACATGTACTCCTGTGGAAGTTGTAATTCATACAACCGCTTTGGAATACAATTGATTTTCCATTTTACAGGAGATGTGAAGCCATGTATATTTACGGCCCAGAAAATTCCTCTCCTAAAGAAATGCCTGCATACGTACATGATGAGAAGGGTACAAACATGTTCCAAATGCCTAGGGGGAGAAAAGTTCATCCATGGGAAAAATAAACACATTTTTGTGCAATCACCATAGAATATCATACAGCAGTAAAAATGGAAGAGTCCCACCTAAATAACTTAGACGAATTTTAGAAATATATTGAGTTAAAAATACAAATCCTGGGATACTACATATAAATCTCACTAAGCATTGTATGGTTAGACATAGTTATATATGTGGTAAAATTTTTTAAAGCAGGGAACCGATCAATGTAAAATGAAAGATATTAGTTACATCTGAGAAAGAGGCAGCGGGATAAGATGAGGAACCCACGCATAGATGAAAGTTGTGTTCGAGGATATTAATTACAAAATTATAAGGAGAAAAACCATCTCATTTAAGAAAACTACATATTGGATTCCCATCCCTAAATGTAGAAAATCGAGCTAATATTTGGTTCCTGTTAGACATGCTGGGAAATTCAGCATAATGTTATAAAAAGAAGAAATCGCCTCTTAAAGTGGACATATCTGACCAGCCTCACTGTTCCACCATATGACATAACAGTATACAAATTCAGTAAATTCAAGGTAAAAAAGGCTTACCTTCCCAGAAAACCCACTTAAAAAATGATAACATTTTCCTAGTGTTTTGGTTGGCTGTTTAATGGGAGGCCACATGGTTTCAAATGACAGTCCAGTAGAAGAATGCTAACTCAAGGCTGGCATTATAAAGGATTACTTGAGAATATGCACATTGTGATGAAAGTCAAATACATGAAAAACATGTGATGACTCACTGGGTTGGCTAGAAACATCTGTCACTGAAAGAACAGAATGCGGCGAGATGGACTTCCTCCAAAGATAAAATAAAAATTTTCTATGGTCTTAAACAGGAATGTGTTTACAGTGCAGTTGAAATGTCAGTCTTTTCATGAGTAAATCCATTGAAGCAACTTATAAATCATTCCTCAGACTTGAGGATCAACTTAAAATCCTTGGACTACAAAAGAGAAAAGGAACAAGGGCCTAAGTATTTACTTTTTAGGGATCACTGGTCAATCCACCTTCTTTGCATTTCTCTCGTATTTGAGGTCAATGTTTTTTTCTCTTGTTATTGCTCAGAAAATCATAGGGAATTATCCTGTTATCTATCAGCACTGAAATCATGCCTATTCTTCTTTCAAAACATATTTACGTTAAATCGCTTAGTGAAAATCTAGGCAGATATTTTACTAGACAAATAAACAAAGCAATAGCAGTATTATTAGTCTCCCAAAAAAGCATAAAATTCTGAACAACATTCAGAAATAATTTTCATAAAGAATAATTTTTTAATACAAATTTCTCTAATTAAGGTTAAATTATTGGTAACTGGCATTGCAATATGTGTGTGTGTAGTTTAAATATTTTATTAATTATTAATGTATTGGCTTGTTGAGTTCCTGTGTGCTCGATGCTATTAAAAGACGATCTAGAATTTGTGCTGGATATCTCTGTGGAAAACATATGAATTTTCTTCTACTTTCTAAAAGTCAGCAGATTATGGGCATTTATAAACTTCATAGGGCAAAACACACCACCACGAAAATAGGGACCACATTTGAGAAGTTATTTATCCTAAGAACTCTACGTATGATGGTTTTTAAACCTACAAAACAACACTTAAACATCATCATTAATCTCACATTATAGATAAGGAAATCCCAGCTCAGAAAGATAAACAATTTATGTTCACAGAGTTTATGAGTATAAAAATGTGGATTCAAACCAAGATCGGCATTATTTCAAGGCCCATGTTATTTGCTCCAAAATCAGGATGATTGTCAACTTGACACATTCTTACCTGACACAAGTCTCTAAAGGACTCATTCCTGACTTTGCTCAGTCTCTGTCCATTTCACTTATCTGTTCCATAAATATTTACTGAGCACTTTCTCTCTGCAAGGCACTCTGTCATGGATTGAGGATAGAGAGAATCAAAGATGATAGAGTCTTTAGGATTAGAGTATTTATGGCCAGCTGTTGGAAAATCTCTCCAAGAGGGAGACACCTGTGAATGAAAATGTCCAAAACTGACTGACTGTGGCTGCCAAAAAGACCTCAGAGGACTGGCAGCAGATATACCCTGGGCAGTGGAATAAGCTGTGAAGAATGGTTATGGTTACAGATAGGCAATACCCAACTGGTAATGGCCAAAGGGGCAGGGGATGGCCCTGCAGTTAGAACGGGTGGTTTGGAATCAGAGCTCTGCCATTCACAAGCTGTGCAAACTGGAACAATGAGCTGAACCTTTTCATGTTGGTCTCTTCTGCTGTAAAACAGGACAACAATAAAACTCAATTCCTTGTCAGAATTACGAGAAAGCACATAAAGTACCAGACACACAGAAAATACTCAAACACTGCTATTACTGCTATCATTTTTCCCACCCCTGAACTTTCCTATCACGTACCCAAAACGTGCTCTAATTTAACAGAACATCATTATCCACTCAGTTAAAGGGAAAAAAGTTATCACATGATAAAGTCGCTATCAGTGCAGAATTTTCATTTTTGGAATGAATTTAATTAGAAATAAGTGTCTCTTGAAAATTATTATTTTTTTCTTTTTTACGTGCTGAAAGACACAATAAATATATTTGAAGTTGGTTATGGCTGTTTAAAAATATAAAAGCTTAGTGAACACACAATGTGATTTATAGATGATGTCATACAGAATTGTATACCTGAGATTTATGTAACTTTACTAACAATTGTCACCCCAATAAACTTTAATTGAAAAATATATATAAAAGCTCAAGTAAGTGGATTGTTTTCTTCCATTTTGTTTGTTCTTAGTCAGGCCCCATATGGGTGTCACCTTCAAATTATGATGTGGAGCTGAGGCCTCCCCTTTCCTCTTGTCAGGAATCCTCACAGTTGGCTTTTCATTGAACCCACAGACGTTTAAAAACTACTGGTGTCCAGGTTCTCACTCCTGGAGATTCTGATTAAATTGCCTGAGAGAAAGCCTTAACACCAGGATTTTTAAAGCTCCCCAAACAATTCTATGTGCAGTCAAGGCTGGAGCCACCTCCTTGCCCACCCCTAAATAGCTTCATGATACACCTGTCATTGACTAATTAAAATTCCTTGTGTGGGTTATAGTAGAAGAGAAAAGTAATGAACTGTATAATATAGCTGAGAAAATTACCAGAAACAGGGAAGGAAAAAAAATAACAGCACGATCAAGGAATATGGTGGGTAAAATGACAGGTTCGACATACTATATCTTTCGGAATAATAAGATAATAAGGTAGACACTGATATGGCTAATCATTCTTGAAGGAAGATGAAAAACTCCCAGTTTGAAGAAGTACGTTAAGTTGGGAAGAGGAAGAGGCTCAGAGGACAGGATTTGGTATTCAAAGATAGAGCTATATCCATGGGGGTCAAGATTTACATAATAACCGGAATATGTTTGTAGCTTAGTTACAAATAGATAAGATACTATTAAATGCAGTGATAAAGATAAGAATCTATGCCAGACACTACATGAGGTATTTATATTTCCACATCTACTAAAGCCTCTACCATAAAGTCATTATTATTATCCGCACTCATAGTTGAGAACACAGATTAAACAACATTAAATGTAGGTGACAGAGTTTGAACATGGCAGAGGCATAATTTGAGCCTAGATATACTCGGCTTGTGCAGCAAATGAGCCAAACAATTAGCTTGGCTCTGAGTCAGTGAGTGGGCAATGTCTTTTGGGAGATCACCGGTTATAGGAAACAAAGAGAAACTGGAATTCTCATTAAGTCACCAGTGCAAGTCTTTAAGCTAATGGAATAGCAAACTTCTGTTCTTCTTTTCATGTGCGGGTATGCTAATCTCACAAACAGTTGCTTAAAAGCACTTTCATGACAGAGCACACCTAAGGCAAATAATTTCAGGATAGAGTAAAATTAAGATCGCATATTTTTTCTGCTTATTTACTAGAAAGTTACATAACACTCAAAAACACCCATGTTGTTTTTATTATGATTTGGGGGCAATGTTTGCAAGGGAAGTGAGATGTAATAAAATGATCTCACTTTAATATATGCCAAAAAGAATTGAAAGCAAAGTGTGAAAAACTATTCTCAATTAAAACATAAAAAATCATTCAAAACATCCCTGGGAGCCTGGCCATTAGGTTGTAGCAGCACATGCAAGGATGGTTTTAGTAGTTAGTTAGTTAGTTAGTTAGTTAGTTAGTTAGTTAGTTAGTTAGTTAGTTTTGAGAATCCATTGCATCTGGACCCTTTGCAGTTTTATAGTCCTGAAAACTAGAATGTCTGCATAAAAGCTTTTTGTATATGCTCAAGTATTGTGTGTGTGTTGGAATTTCCTGGCCGCAGCAATTGCTAATTATGTGTGTATCCTTTCTGGATACACACAAACAACACACAAACAGATCAACCACAAACAACAATAGGTATGCAAATTTGCCCTCATTAGACTAGCTATGTATGCATCTGATTTCGCTAACCAGAAGGTTCCCTCAGCCTTCCTTTCCTTGGGATGGTAGTAACCTGGGGTCTTCCATAGAAACTGCTCGCATAACTGGGAAATCCGAAGGCTATCTGAGATCCAACTAGACCCAGGATCTCAAATATTATATTCTGAGCTTCCCTCTCAGCCCTTTTGCCTTTTTATTTTTCAGTTCCCCCCAGTCGCCCCCATCACTCCCCTCTGCTTGTTGTATTATCTTCCCTGCTAGGCGGGCTTTTGTTTTTTTGTAAATCATAATCTGCATTCCTAGACACTGTGGTCAGCAATGGACAGAAGCAGTGGAATCCTTTGAGCAGGGAGTTGGGAGCAGTCTGCTCAGGACGCAGACAATGATAAAACCCATGAACAGTCAGAGTGTTTTTATTATTCAGTTGGTGCAAACGTAATTGCGGTTTAAAAGGTTTAAAAAAAAAAATCGCAAAAAACGCAATTTCTTTGCACCAACCTAATATGACCAACACGGGCAATGTAAAACCATGTGGGCAGTGAAATACTCCTCCCTGAAATATTACTTTATATAATCCAACTTGTAAACAATTTCCAGGGTTACCATTGAGTTTTAATAACACGAATGTAAGCGTCCAATGAGCACCTTTATCTGACTTCCCCATTAATAAATGTAGTATTCTACATGGAAGCTAATTTGGGGAAATTCCAGTCATAGAGTCAATCTTCGCCACACACAGCCTCAGGGACATGCATTAATTTCAAGAGTAAGTGCACAAAGTCTTGGAATCATTTGAGCTTCATTAGGCACAGTTCATGTCTACAACTCCTCCATGTTCTTGGATGTAAACAGGAGATTCAGAATAAACAGTGGTAGCTGTATATAGCTTTTCTTTTCTGAGTTATTATTATCTTTTTTGGATGTAAGTTTTAGATGAGGCTAATCAGACACAAATTTGCAAACAGCCAGAATCATACTTGAACAATGTGCAGTGATACACTGGGCCAAAATTGTTCCTTGTGAAGAATGTCATTGACTATGCAACAATGAAATGTCGATAAATAGAATTTATAAAGAGAAAAAATTTTTCAAAGAAGAATGCAAGGAGAAATGACAAAAGACGATGGCATTGCCTGGCCAGGTATACCTGAAAAGCAACATTTGAATGCCTTGGTCATTTTCACCAAGAACTAGACACTTGTTCTAAATCAATGAATCAAGTAAAGCCATTTAACCATTTACTCTGTTTTTTGCAGAAGAAGGAAAATTTGGAGGTTCCTTCCAAACATAATAGAAGGATATGCTACATTTTCTGGTGAAGATATTTTAGTGGAAATATTTCAATTATAGAGATATTTGATTGCTTCTAGAATCAACTCTGAAGAAATAAAGATCCTAAATACTATTGCAATTTCTTGAATTTATTATGAAATACAATTTTTATGAATTTGTGCCAAACTTATCTTTATGTTTAAGACTTTTGTTAACATAACTATTTCTCGATCTGCTGCTACATATGAAAGAAAGATTTCATAATTAAAAATGAGTAAAATGCATCCGTTGATCAGATATAAGCATATCCATGCAAACAACAATTTTAACAGTCATTGAAAACTTTGGAGAAAACTGAAGAAATTATAATGTTTTTATCACTGTGGTAGACTAATATATTGGTATAGGCTTTTCTCTTTAAAAAAAATACAGTAATGGCATTGCATAATTGAAAGTTGCTAAGAAGTAGATCTTAAAGACCTTCATCACAAGAAAAAAAAATTGGAACTATTTATGGTGATAGAGGTTAACTAGACTTATTATGGTGATCATTTCACAATATATACAATATTGAATCATGCTGTACACCTAAAGCTAATATAATGTTATATGTCAATTATGCCTCAATAAAAATACATTAAGAATTTAAAACACAGTACTACAATTAGAAAATAATCCATTACTTTTTCCTCTTTTGTTCCTTAACATTTATTTTATTTTTATTTTAAATTTCTTTTACTTTTTTGCTGCTATAATTTATATATGAAGTTCAATTAAAGAAAATTTTCACTTTCTGCATTTCTTTTCTTGCAGTAATTTTTTCAAGATTATTACTGAAAATAATCTTTTCATATATATAGGATGGTGTCAAAAAAAGATCTGGTCCAAGTGTCAAATATGCCAGTTACATCACAGACAAGAGGGTGTCTCTTCTTTCGTGAATTATTCCTTCTTGCTCTCTTATTTCTCCTTCTATCCCTTTACTTCTACCTCCTCCAGGAAGAGATGAGAGAATGGAGTAAAGGAAAGGACCAAACTTCATTGTCTGCTTCCCGTCCAGCTGTGGGAGTCTGTTTGATGCTCCATGTCCTTTGGGAAACAAGTGTTCAAAGACTTGACTTGTCATGAGTTCCAGGACTGAGTTTCCTCAGGAGATTTTTTGGAAGCTCTGCTCTGCACAGTTTCCTGATGTGGCTGATGTGATTTTGACCACTATTTGTCACTCCCACATCTCAGCTTGTATTTGGAAGTATATCCCACAGCCTTCCATGCTGGAGTCTCCTTATGTGGCAGACCACACTCTTGGGGAAGGAACCAGCTGTTTTATTGTGTCCATTAAGCCTAAAGGAACCCAGGAATCCCTGTCATCCCAAATAGCACGAGCAAAGGCTGTCTGAGTATTGCCTGTTCTCCTGCTTACAGAATTCTCCAGAGCAGTGAGCACCTGTCTTGATGTTCACGCACACCCCAACTCCAGGGTGTGCCTATGAGGCACTCCCAAAATTCCACACTGAGCACTTCGCCCCATGGCAGCCCCCCAAATGGGCATAGATAATTTTCTGCAGCATGAGTTTCTACTGTATTCCCCCAAAATAAAACCAGGTCTTATATTAATTTTTGCTCCAAAAGATGCATTAGGGCTTATGTTCAGGGGATGTCCTCCTGAAAAATCATGCTAGGGATTATTTTCTGGTTAGGTCTTATTTTCGGGGAAACATGGTCTATGGAATGCAATGCTGGCCTTCCATTCTTGTTCACAATCCAGTCTCATTCAGTGTTTTGTTGTTTTGTTTTATTTCTGTTTTTGAGGCTCATTCTCTAGGCTTTTTGTTTTTCCATTGGTTATCCTTCTGGTTATAGTTGGGAATTGAGGGTCCAAGAGTTTGTATGATCATCTCTTAGTATGTTGGGGGGGTGACGGCTTATCTGCTCACTTTAGCACGAAAGATAACTTCTTATTTTTCCTTTCCTCTTTTTTTTTTTTTTTTTTTAAAAAAAGCTTTGGGATTAGCATTCAATAGAGAGGAAAGAAGCCTCTCCTATAGAGACAAGCGTGGCAGTAACTGTTGCACTGGTGTGGACTTAGGTATACTTTTAGGCAGGAATGGAAAGTGTTGCAGTTTATGATTTCTTTGGTCTCTGCGAACTAAAAGATGAGACTGTCTTTCAAGGATACAAGAGAGATGGAAGAGATGGTAGATTTAAAGAGATCAAGACGTTTCCAAAGGTTTTTTTGTAAACATGTAAAGCCTAACATGGAGAGCAAGCTAATATGGGAGAACACATCTAATTCTATTAATTGTTGAGCACCCACTATGTACACTATACTATCCAAAAGGGAGGAGCTGCAGGGCCTGAAGGGCTGACAAAGATAAACTTCACTTATCCAACAGTGTCTCTGAAGACAAGCTGAGTGTTCATGGTCAGATTCACAGAATTTCTGACTTTTGCTCAAATTATCCCCAGACACTTCATTTCTGAAATTAGAAAGATAGAAAAGAACACACTAAGAACAATAAAATAAAGATATAAAATGAAATGCTCAATAAAAAACAAGAAATGAAGTGTTCATTTTTGATAACACAACTGTTCTTTTCAATAGTAATTTGGCTTCTTAAACATTTCTATATATACATATCTGTGTGTATGTATATGTACATTTTATGTATTTGTATACATATATATGTTTATATGTATGTATTTATGTATATTTATATATAATTTCTCTATGCTGCATTGAAAAATTAAAGCTTCCAATTATGTTTTAAGGAGTCTATCATATAGCTTAAAAACATGTTATATAGATCTCACGTAGATCATTGGTAGGAAAATTAGTGTGCATGGGGGAGCATACTAATTTTTCAAGTCTAAGTGATAAGTTTTCAAATAGACGTTCTTTTCTATCCCCTTAGAGGTATATACGGAACACACCATAATCGCTTCTTAAATTTAGCATGTTGTTTTGCTATTTTAAGTCTCCTAATTCCTTTTTCAATTGCTCAGTCCACAACCTGCGAAATCTTTGGAAATGATCCCTTGGTGGGCTTAGTATATTTTATAAAGGATCAACAAAAAGTCCTTTTATTTTCATGCTTCTTGTGTAAGTTTTCCACACCCAACTTCAGAGTAAATAACCACCACTCTGTGTGCTGTAAATGCATATGATAGTCAATGTTTTCCTCATTTGCTTTTCATGAACAACCAGCACTGCATGTTTTCAAAAGAAGAAATATTTTATTTTCACACCTAGGGAAGGACATGCAGAACTTTCATATTCCTTTCTTAAGTGACAAATGCTACTATTACCACAATGCTATTTGTTCCTGGTTGATTTCCTTTGCTTTTCGAAGAGAATTTTCCTTTGTGAGTCATCTACTATGACTCTCACATTACTTTCATTTGACATCTTATATAAAAGGCTGTAATTCCTGTTTTCACAGAGGAATAATTTCCAGAACAGCATCCTAATAGTAGGTCAGCAGTTACATTCTAAACCTCGCGCCTACAGGAATACTTTCTTTTATGTTTGGCAGAAATATCACCTCAATTACCTGTGGTTGCCCTTTCTAAAATTGTCTGTTAAATGTGTCTCCAAACAGAAGAATATAAAATAGAGAGAGCTCATCTTCCTGCAAGCAAAGGATAACCAGAGTTATTAAGGTGAAAGGGATGCTTTCTCTGATTAATAGTGTGTAGAAGAATGAGGAAGTGAGAGAACAAAAAAGGCTGAGGAAACAGGAACAAAAAACATGGGCCACAAAGAGTAAAAAAGATTTTGCTGAGAGATCCAAGATGACGGAGTATATAAACACTGTGCCTGCTTTCTTTCACGAACATATTACAAGTACAACTAAATTATAGAATAATAATCAACTTAGATAATAATCTGAAGTCTAGCTGAACAGAAGATTTATAAACTAAGGATATAAAAAAGAAGCCATGTCAAGACTGGTAGGAGGGGCAGAGATACAAAACAGACTGGCCCCCAACCTCCATGTGGTGGTTGAGAATCAGGAGGGATATCTCAGCCATGGAAGTTCCCCCAAAAGGAAAGCAAGGGATTGAAACCTACTTGAAGAAACAATGACTGAAAACTTTCCTAACTTGGTGAAATTGAAATAGATATACAAGTCCAGGAAGTGCAAAGAGTCCCAAACAAGATGAACCCAGACAGGCCAAAACCAAGTCACATTATAATTAAAATGGCAAAGGTTAAAGACAAGAGAGAATCCTAAAAGCAAGCAAGAGAAAGGAACTAGTAACTTATAAAGGAACTCCCATAGATTTTCAGCTGATTTCTCAACAGAAACTTTGCAGGCCAGAGGGGATTGGCACAAAATATTCAACATGACAAAAGCAAGGACTTAGAACCAAGGGTACTCTGCCGAGCAAGGCTACCATTTAAAATTGAAGGACAGATTAAGAACTTGCCAGACAGAAAAAGCTAAAGGAGTTCATCACCACCAAACCAGATTTATAAGGAATGCTAGAGGGACTTTTTTAAGATGGAAAAAAAGAAAAAAAGAAAATTATGAATAATAAAATAGCAATAGCTACATAAGCATCAACAATTACTTTCAATGTAAGCGGATTAATGTTCCAATCAAAAGACATAGGAGGACTGAATGGATAAGGAAACAAAACCCTCACATATGCTGCCTAGAAGAGACTCACTTCAGATTGACAGAAACACAGACAGAAGTAAAGGGATAGAAAAACATACTCCATGAAATGAAAACGAAAAAAAAAAAAAAAAGCGTGGGTAGCAATACTTATATCAGACAAAATTAGACTTTAAACAAAGGCTATAAGAAGAGACAAAGAAGGACCCAATAGTCCCACTTCAGGGTACTTATCCTGAAAAACCCAAATGCTACGTCTAGGGGACGTATGCATTTATATGTTCATTACAGCATTGTTTTACAATGGCCAAGATGTGGAGGCAACCTGGGTGTCCATCAATGGAAGAATGGATAAAAAGGGGGTGTACATACATACAACGGAATATTGCCTCAGCCATGGAAGGGAATGGGTTTCTCACCATCTGTGCCGACATGGATGGACCTGAATGGGTATTGTGCTGAATGAAGTATGTCAGACAGAGAAAGACAGATGCAATATTTCACGTATATTTGCAATCTAAAGAACAAAATAAACAAAATAGAAATAAATTTGTAGATATAGAAAACATTTTGATGATGCCAGGATCAGAGGGGCACTTGGGTGTGTGGGTGAAAAAGGGGAAGGGATTAAGAAGTACAAATTGGTTGTTAAAAAGTAGTTATGGGGATGTAGGTTATAGCATAAGGAATATAGTCGATAACATTGTAATAATTATGTTTGGTGTCAGATGGAAACTAGAATTTATCAGGGTGATAGATGGGAGGGGTTGGGAGCAGGTGAAAAAGGTGAAGGGATTAAGAAGTTACAAAACAGTCATGGGATTTATAGTAAAGCAGAGGGTCTTCCACTAGCTGGCCTTGTTTTGCAATCTACCAGAGGGAATATGAGCCAATAATATGGTAATAGCTATGAATAGTGCCAGGTGGGTACTAGACTAGTCAGCGGGATCATTGCTTAAATTATATAAATGTCTAACCACTATGCTATACACCTGAAATTAATATAAAATAATATTAAATGCCAACTGTAACTGATAAATTTTAAAAGGGGAGGAAAAGTGAAGGGGAATAAGAGGTCCAGATTTCCAGGTATAGAACAAATATATCATGGGGATGTAATGTACAGCATAGGGAATATAGTCAATAATATTGTGATAGCATAGCATGGTGTCAGATGGTTGCTGAACATATCATGGTGATCACTTCTTTAGGTATATAAATAGGTATTGTGTACCCCCTGAAACTAATACAATATTGTGTTTTAGCTATATTTTTAATAAAAATCTTTTAAAAATAAAGTATTATAATGTAAAATACTTTGCTTCCCAGAAGCATTTAGAATAAAAATGCTGCCTTGGTCTTCCACTAGATGGCCTTGTTTTGCAATCTACCACAGTGGGCTTGAAGCTGGGAGCCCAGCCAAGCGATTGGCGATTTGAAAGGATGAAGGTTCGTCAGCCTGGTTGCCCTGAATCAACTACCACTCCCATTTCTATGGCTCTATATGCTCTCCAGAAACCAAGGACTGAGTTCAAGTCCAAGAGGGTACAGTGGGAAAACTTGAAGATTAAAATCTGGTTTGGATATTATATACGTTGATGAGTCTACATATTTATCAAAACTCATTGATTGTATCCTTTAAAGCAGTGTTTTATTGTTTGTGTATTAGATCCCAACTTTTAGCTATAAAAATGACAAACTATATGGAATATGCTTGTGATAACAATTCTATTTTGTGCCATGGTCCTGATATAACCTGTGCTAATATAATTATCTTTTCTGGTAATTAAAAAAAAATAATATTCAGAATTTTTAAAAAAACACTAAAACTTGGTTCCAGTTTTGGTACCACCATTGAAGTTAATTCCAACTCTCCCTTGCTTCATCCATAATGTGAGAATTATACCTGTTTTACTAAGATCATAGGTAGTTGTGAACATCACAAAGTTTAAACACTCTTCTCTGAATTTATACAAGCTTAATTTCAATCACAATCAAAAACTCTGCTCCTCTATACAGTTTTGTTCCCCAGAATAATATGTATGACTCATAAATGTTTTACTGTAAATTTGTAACCCGTTTAATGATCTAATGAGATGAAAAGCCCTTTTTTATCTTGGACTAGATCTTTATAACCTCCAGCAGCTATCACAACACACTGAGTATACACTAGTGCTCAATAAACATTTGTTGACTGAATAAATTAAAGAAGTGTTTATTGAGCACCAACTATTGCTAAATCCTATAGTAGGCATGAAAGGGAATATACATGTTAATCAAAGATTCTATGTGAAAAAATAACACATGTACACATACTCAATAATGTAATTAGTCCTCTAAAAGTGATGTCATTTGAACAACAAATAAAGGATTAGCAATGGAAAGAAATTGGACCTTCTTGGCTCTTGGGTAGATTAGAGGAAATCAGTAAGGATATATATTAGTAATAAGGATTCAGTTGTCCAAAATGAAAACTGATTGCAAAAAACAGAAGGACCATTCATTAAATGCTAGTCAGAGGTACAAATCTCTCTCTCTCTCTCTCTCTCTCTCCATACATGCAAACACACAGAAAACTTATTTTCTCCATATCTCTGAGTAACACTTAGAACTATGGACAGAGAAAAGCAAAGCTAATTTAAAAAGTATTAGTAAATTATTGATTTAATAACTTTATGATTCCCAGAGTGTCATCAATGCTCATATAAATACGTATTGCTAATAGGTTCTTTACAAATAAAATCTCTAGAAAAAGTTATCTTTCAAATTCCATGTAAAAATAAATTCACATCCCGTTTCCTCATTAGAAAAGGAAGAGGGCCTTGTGGGAATCAGAGGAACAACTCTCTTTTGCTTGAGTTGTCCGACTGTAGGGAACTCTGGTTAAGGAGTTGGAACCAGAGACTGTGACACTTATTGAAGCCACCGTGGCTCTCAAAATTCAGTTCAATGAGGGCATTGGATTTGGAGAATGGGTCCCTTAAGGCCACCAGAGGGGTTTCTGACAGGGAACCTTGTGTAGCCACAGACAGGCTTCTTACAGTAACACAACGCCAGGAGGACATGTGCTCCTCTATTTAGTGGTTTTACACAAACTTTTCATAGACTTGTAATAATGTTATAATCACTTCACATACGACATCAAGACCAATCACTCACTATGTCCTCCATCCAAGGCATCCTATTAGTAGACCTGGCCGGTTGCGCTCAATGGGGATTCCAGGGCTGCAATGACTTTTTAAAACATTTGACAAGGTTGTTTGTGTCTTTTCAATCTTGAAAACCTGATATCTGTTTTTTTTCACCGGAGATAATTTACCTGGTCCCCGTCTCTTTACCATCAAATAGAATTTGAATTACCTCTGGCTTTAAAAAAAATGTATAAAACCATGTATTAAAGTTTGCATCATATCAATCAAAAATTGTTTTTATAAACCAGTGGAAACATTATTCATGACTTGCAACTGTTTTCTCTATAAACTGAAAACATCCCTATTACCAAGAAAAGGTCTAGCGGCAGTGGCCTTGCTTAGCTATGATACGAACAAACCTTTTAATGTGGAACACAAAGGTTTGCATGCTGGTCTGCTAACAGCCGAGTGCAGGCTAAGAAGTTTTATCATTGTTGGCTCAACAGACTACCATCTGTGCTGAAAGCTATTTTATACTGGTCAGCACGTTGTGTTCCTGAGACATCCTATTCCTGTCATCACAGATATCAGGGATCTCTCAGACAGCTTTGAAATCTGAAACTACATTCAAGATAAGGGTGGGTCATTGGGTCTGTGGCTCTACCTGCTTCATGGAAATCTGCCTCCTGTGTCTTCTTCTTTAGCCATGGAAAACAGTTTGGTGTCCTGGTGATTATTTCTTTGTCAGAAAAGAATCTAAATCTGGGGTTTGACAGATTGTTCTCTGAAGCAAAACTGGGCTGTGAATTAGGGAATGAAAGTAGTTTACAAATATGCTAGAGTTGACATGGGGCTTCGGGGTCCCAATTAGGGCCACTGGGCTTTATGCTTTCCCATGGGTGCTTCTGTACATCGTTAGTAAACATAAAAGCCTTCGTTAAAATGCTCCCCAGACAATGTTTAGACTAGCAAGAGTTTCAGCTTGAGCAAATTAGAGTGACTTCTCAGACCTCTTCTCCTGTGTAAACCTACCATTCCTGGACATTAACTCCTGCATTTTGTAAAGGATTTTGACACAATTAGTCAGAGGATGTTTTAAAGTGTCATATGTGGTGATGTACAAGCACTACTCACTTCAAGTCTCCGATTTGTCAACCTCCCCAACAAATACATGATGGCAAAAATGAATGCTCACTGGCCCATATGACAATCTCCTAGGAGTAAATTTGGTTTCATGAAATGGAAACTTTCACCAAATGAAATGCTTTTACAAATGAGGCTGGAAATCTTTCTAGGACAGTGTTTGTGGAAAGGTTTCTCACACTTCCAGATTGGAATTAACTGGGAAAATCTACACAGACAGTGCTTAAGCTCATGCATCACATGTAAGGACAATGTACTCTCTCCTCTGGGGGGTCCAGGTCTAACTCTGGGGGGTCCATAGCTAACTATGAATTTCAGAGTCAGCCGCACATTCTTCTACCTTCACTGGCTGAGAAGAATGTTTTCATTCAGGGTTTCTGAAGACTTGGACTCTTTAATAGATAACATCTCATTAATTTCTTTTGGTGAGGAAATCATTTAAAGGAATTCGAGGGTAGTGACTATTCCACTGATTTCTGGAGGGGTGGGGAAGAAAGAACTGTAGGATCGGTATTGTGCTGAGTGGTCCCTGAGACTCCTGTTGTCTCCAGACCTCTTTCTAGTCTATTCTCTTGTGCTGGATATTCTGATAGTAATCATGGCCCAACGTTTTATCTCACAGCGATGCCCTTAAACTCTTTCAGGTTTTCCTCATGTCACCTACCACTTAGCTATACAGCATAGTGTCATGGAAATAACATTAAGCTTAAAGTGAAAATGCTCATTTTCTTATCTCTACCATTTACCAGGCTCCAGACTCTGTGCTGTTCACCTAACGGCTCTCATATTCCATTTTCTCATTCATTCAGTTGTTCATTCATTTATTAAACAAATATTCATTGAGTGTGTACTCTAGGCCAGGTACAGTGCTTGGTACTAACAATAAAATGGTGACCCTAAACAGATTCTGATGGCTGGCCTTTAAGATGACCACCATCAATTGCTTCCCTCCCTTATGCTGAATACTTTTCCCCATTGCAAGATGGAATCAATTTCCTCTTCCCTGAATCTGCATAGGCTCTGGAAGTGCTTGACCAGCAGAATACAATGGAATTGATATGGCGCGAGATTCCTGGCCCAGGCTTTAACAGACTGAAGGCTTCCACTTCCTGTCTCTAGAAACACTAGCTTGTGGAATCCTGAGCCCACCATGCAAGGATTCCAACTATCCTGAGGCTGTCACCCATGAGGAAGCCCAAAGCTAGCCATGTGGAAAAGCCATGGGAAAAGAGAAAGAGAGAATGACAGGGCTGGAAGGGGGGTAGGGACAGGCTTGGTGAGTCTCTGGCTGCTTCAGCCTCGCACCGTACCATGTGAGGACGTCTTCAAACAAGTCCAGTCTCATGTGACGGATGACTTCAATTATATGAGGGACCCAAAGCATGAATTTCCCCATGGAGCCCATCCACTCCCCAATCTACAAGAAACGGTAATAAATTGGTCTTCTGAAAGCAACTAAACTTGAGGATGACTTTTATGTAGCGATAGATAAGAGAATGCATACTCCCTGCCCTCCTGGAACTTAAAGTTTAGTGAGGACAACAGGAGACTAAGCAACAAAGTTACACTCTAATGAGTGTCATTGACGGATGGTACATGGGGCTGTGAATGTTAAAAAGAAGATCAGGGACAAGTTTGGGTCAGGGAAAGCTTCTGTGAGGCACTGACATTTTGGCTAGATACTATATTACTAAGCAAAGAGAAGGGGAT
Organism: Rhinolophus ferrumequinum; assembly: GCF_004115265.2. NCBI lineage: Eukaryota > Metazoa > Chordata > Mammalia > Chiroptera > Rhinolophidae > Rhinolophus > Rhinolophus ferrumequinum. Next base: position 9,313,161 of record NC_046291.1, read on the forward strand.
CTTATTTGCATAAAGCTAGTGCTCCATGCAAAAGGCACAGTATGTGCAGTGGCCCCAATTCAGTGGACAGGAGGAAGGTCAGTGCAGCTGGACAGCAGTGAACAGCAGGAGATAAAGCCAGCAAGGGAGGTGGGGCTGCTCATGCCATGTCTTGGACAGAGTTGGGAATATGTTTTTACTGCAGTGGCAAGCATATGAATCATTTAAACTGGGAAAGTGACGGCATCAGTTTGGCTATCCATCCAAAGACATGCTCGGCGGAAAACCTCTGCTGCTTGGGATGCTGCTGCCTCTATTACGGTTTGCTGCAAAACGCTGAACGCTATTTTTGCTTTCTGCCTTTTTTGTCAAAGCAAACATCCTCTTCAGATTTCTTTCAGGTACTAATGCAGACCTTTCATAAAAAGGAAGTGGTTAAATACAAACTTTCAAAGAGTGGGGGATACCTGTATTTCTGTACGTGTTATTAATCGTCTGTATATCCTCCTACTAGAAAGGAAGGAACAGGAGAGCGAGAGTTTTTGCATATTTTATTAACTGATATAACCCAGTACTTACAAAATGAACCTGACATTTAATAGGAGCTTCATAAATATTTGTGGAATAAATAAATAGTTAAAAGCTAGGAAAGTCTGCAAAGTTTGCCGCGAACTCTAAGGATGTATAAAAGAATCCTCTAACAATCTGTCCAAAGCACAATTATATTTGCTCTATATGACCTGGCACTTTCACTAGCACAGCCGTGGCTATCTTAATCGGCAAGATTTAAAGTCCTTCTATTCTAGGCCCAGCTCGTGTTTAACTCGTTATGAAATCTTAAGCAAGTCATCTTCTCCCTAGGCCTGTTTTCTGTTCTATAAAATAGGGTGTTTAGAAAAGCTTTTCAAGAGCTGCTGTGGACTTAGTAGAGATTCACTCGGACTGCATATTGGAATCACCTCAGAAACTTCTCTAAAATGCTGGTGCATTTGGGCACCATCTCCAAAGATTCTAATTGGTCGTTTGTGGCGCTTATATAGATCTATCTATCTATCTATCTATCTATCTATCTATCTATCTATCTATCTATCTAGAATGAGAGAGAGAGAGAGACAGACAGACAGACAGAGAGAGACAGAGAGAGACAGAGATACAGGAATGAGACCCACTGACTCCAAGGTCATGGTTCAGCCATGTTCAAGAGCAACCTTCCATGAGTGTAAGTTAACATGACCAGGTACATATTTACTATTAAAGTTGAGTGTGGATCACATTAAGTTGATCTTATTGAGGCTTGTCTTGCTGAGTTGATCAATATTCCCCAACGCTGCTGCAGACACCAGGGAGGCTACAGAGACAGGAGTAGCCATAGCTGGGCTTCGTGGGGGCTTCTTCCCATTTTTCTGCCGCCTCTGAGTACACTAACTATTGATTTCTAAACTTCTTAAGTTGTTAAATGAACCTCACACCTCTCTTGCTCCCCTTCTATTCCTTAAAGCTAAGCAGGTCGCTTGCTTTTGCCAACACAGATGAATCTTGGTCATTTTCATGCACGCTTAGGAATTGTGTAGGCTCTGTGCATTATCTCTTCAAGTTTTATGTCCAAGACTCCCATTGAATCTTCAATCTGAAACTTCAGAATCGTCACATTCTAGCTTCTCAGACTCATTCCAGAAATCTAAACCAAACCAACTGATTTCTGACTCTGTTGTGAGACTATATTAACACACACACACACACACACAAACACAGCACCTGGAGCCCTCCCACACCCTCAGGGGCCCAAATTCTGAGCACCACCATCCAGCACCATCTGCCTGATGGCACCTCCCCCTTCCTGCTCTCATACTTGGTGGGAGCCTACATTTTGAAGAGCAGTATCACAGGCACCAGAATTGGGAACTCTGGCAAAGTTAAGAAATTGGGAAGGAAATTTTCAGTCAACTAATGTTTTGGAGGTTTCCATGATTCCATATTCTCTAAATTAAAAAATATATATATATAAATTTCCCAACTGTTTAACATGATGCAAAAAAGTTACAAATTTCTCCCACTAATTTTTTTCTGGAACTTCATTGCTTAATTGTTTTGACAGGTGCAGTGATCATTGCAATTGCAGACACAAAAATGTTCCATTTTGTTTTATAAACTAAGACTCTGAGTCTCGGCAATCAGGATGTTTTTAGGACTTTGAGTGCCTTATATATTTTCCTTGTCTCTTAACTATCAGCCAGCAGGGCCTTCAAATACAGGGACACAGGTGGCCTGTTTCGCTCCCAACTCCCTACGAATTTGTTGTACCTCCTCTATATGTTTCCAGGGTCCCACATTGAGGAAAAACCCCCTTACTGAGCCAAGCCTCCCTGCAGAATACAGTAATCCAATCTCTGAGGTGGTCAGTACCTTGAACCACTGCCCTTCCAGCTCCCAGGGCTATGCAGGTTCTGATGGAGGGCCAGATGTGTGGTGATGTTGATCGTTTTCTCCTCATCCTACCCAGACAGAAAAATTCCCCACCAGCACCACACACACACACACACACACACACACACCCCTGTATCCCACAGGTGCACTGACCATGCCTCAATACTTTTCCTGGCGTTTGGCTGGAATTTGGCAGCTATATCAATAAGCTCAGCAGGAGTACATTCTCTCATCATGAACGTTTTCTAAATGGGGGGCTGCCCCCTGGCTGGGGTTGTTGTTGCTGGCATTTTGTTTTTCTTTCTATTCGGGGTTGGAAGTCACAGACTTTGCACTGTCAATCATCAAAATATCTTCCTCTTCATTCTTATCACTTTCTCACCTCTTAATGTCCCAATCAGGCTTTGTCACAGGCACTCAGATCTTTATCCAGGGCATCTTGTGCCCTCCCAGCTTTCCAAAATGGCATGCTAAGGTCTCTAATGTACCATCCTGCTCTCCCACCTTGCCTGCCAGCCCTGAAGCTAGCAGAGTCCTTCTCTAACCTCAGCTCTTCTTCCAACTTTCTAACTTGAGTTCTAGCTGGGCATCAGTGGCCAGCCCAACTTCCCAAGATAGAGGCGAGCCCACTGCAGCAGCCGTTCGCTTCCCTTCTTTGCCACAGCATGCTCTGTGCAGTTTTTCAAACAACAAATTGGATCAGCTGGTGTTTTCAGGACACCGGTACTCACGCAGCAGTGCACAACCATCTAACATAAGGACCACACCTCTCCACATAGAGGTCTCTGGCCAACTCAGGATCTCCTCGAATGCCTCTTTCCCAAGGCCCATTTCTTGGATCTCCTGGCTGGCTTGCCAACTGTTGGATGGAGCCCTCAGGAGCTTCCCAAGTGAAATCTGAAATTGTTCCCCATCACACAGAGTTCAATGAGAGACCAAAGAAAGAAGTAGACTATTCCAGATTGGTAGGTGGCAGGTTAAACAAGCAAGAGAATTTAAATACAAGCTCTTGGCAGCCACAAGATGAGGAGATCTCTACACCATCCTGCCAGAATCCTTAAAGTTTATATAGAGGCCTTAATGGGGTTCAGCCACAGATTCAGTCCAGATGGTCTCCACAATAGCTCACTATCTCAAGCTCCATCCTTAGGGCAGCATCTAGTGAGGGGAAGGCAAGCAGAATGCACGTTCCAAGGGTAGGGGTGGGGGTGAGAATCCTCTGATTGCCCCGGGCCAGCTCGAGGACCAACCGGCATTCATATCGTCTTTATGAAACACCAATTTACCCCAGTGGTAACATGTTCCTAAAACTATAGCACAATATCATAATCAAAATATTGACACACACATGAGGTCTGTCAATTAAGTTGATAAACCTGTTGCGACGATGTTGCTAATCCTTTTTGATATCAGAGGGATGATTCATTATGAATTTGTACCAACTGGACAAACAGTTAGCCAAGTTTCCTATTTGGAAGTGCTGAAAAGCCCATGTGAAAAAGTTAGATGTCCTGAACTTTTCGCCAACCATTCATGGCTCTTGCATCACGACAATGCACCAGCTCACAGGGCACTGTCTGGGAGGGAGGTTTTAGCCAGTAACTGTATTGGATCACCCTCCCTACTCACCTGATCTGGCCCCCAATGACGTCTTGCTTTACCTGAAGATAAAGTAAATATTGAAAGGAAGAGATTTTGATGACATTCAGGACATCAAGGGTAATATGATGACAGCTCTGATGGCCATTCCAGAAAAAGAGTTCCAAAGTTGCTTTGAAGGGTGGACTAGGTGCTGACATCAGCGCATAGCTTCTCAAGGGGAGTACTTTCAAGGTGACTATAGTGATATTCAGCAATGAGGTATACAGCACTTTTTCTAGGATGAGTTTGCGAACTTAATTGTCCGTCCTTATATAGTCAAGATGTAAAATATTTCCATAACCAACAGGATTCTCATGTTGCTATTTTATATCCACACCTACTTCTCTCCTATTCCCAGCGTCTCCCTGGGAAACATTAATCTGCCCTCCATTTCTATAATCTTGTAATTTCAAGTATGTTATATAAATGCAATCACACAAAGTGCAACCACTGGTATTGTTTTTTTTTTTACTCAGCAAAATTCTCTAGTGATTCATCCAGGTTGCTGCTTATATTGACAGTTTGTTCTTTTTAAAAAAATTTCTGAGTAGTATTCCATGGTATGAATATACCAGTTTGCTTAACCATTTACCCATCAAAGGACATCTGTGTTGTTTCCAGTTCTTCTTCTTCTTTCTTCTTTCTTCTCTTCTTCTTCTTCTTCTTCTTCTTCTTCTTCTTCTTCTTCTTCTTCTTCTTCTTCATCTTCTTCTTCTTCCTCTTCCTCTTCTTCTTATCTTGAATAAAGCTGCTATAAACATTTAAGTAAAATTTATGGGAAATAAAATTCCTTTCTCTGAGATAAATGCTTAGGAGTGAAATTTCTGGGTCATGTGGCTCTGACATGTTTAGTTTTTTTGATGAAACTGCCAAAATGCTTCCAGAGTGACTTTTACAGTTTACATTCCCATCAGGAATGGATGAGTGATGAGACTCTCGTTTTTTCTCTGCATCCTCACCAGCACTTCGTCTTATAACTAGTTTTTATTTCAGTCATTCTGATAGGTGTATAGTGAAATATCACTGTGGTTTCAATTTGCATTTCTCCAGTGGATAAAAAGGTTGAACATCTTTTCATGTGCTTATTTGTCATCTGTAAATCCTCTTCAAGGAAATGTCTCTTTGTGTCTTTTGCTCATATTCTAGTTGGATTGTTTGCTGTTTTACAATTGAGTTTTGAGATGTTTTAAAAATGTATTCTACATACTGGTCTTTTGTCGGATATTTTTCTTTCAGTGTGTACTTTGTCTTTGCATCCTCTTAACAGGGTCTTCCTTAGATCATTTTCTTTTAAATTCAACAGTCTGATTTATCAAATGTTTCTTTTATGGACTGTGCTTGTGTTGTCAAGTCTAAGAACTTTTGTCTAGCCCTCGATCCCAAAGATTTGCTCCTAAATTTTGTACTAAAAGTGTTATCGTTTTATATTGTACATTTCCATATGAAATTTGGTCAAGGTGCTTTGTTTTAATGGAAAAGGATCAGAGTCAACAGCAGCCTCTTAACAGTCACTTCCTACTATTAATGTTTCTTCTTAATATAACTGTTATTGTTTGTTCAGGGAGATACTGACGCAGGCATTTTCGACATTTTTGTGACAGCCCTTCCTTCCAGGGCCTGCCTGGGTGCTGGCCTCTAATGGATGACCGCTGTCATAGGTTTTGAGATCTCTGTGTTCACAGAAGCTTCTTACAGGCCAGGGATGAGTGAGTCACAGTTAAGCAGAATGAGTTAGACAAAGAATTGTGAGAATCAAAAATCTGGAAAGTCCAAGTAAAGGGAAAATAGTTGGGAGATCAAAGAGCATTGTTTCAGGGTAGGAGGCAAACAAAAATGAAATCGGGAGAGGCAACTAAAGGTCTGGTGAGAGACCAGTAGGAACACGGGCATTGCCAGGAGTAGGGAGTGAATGTGGCAAAGTGGGTGAACGATTCAGGGCTCAGAGTGCTGCTCCCTAGAGAGAGGGGAGGGGACCAGACAGCAGGGCGGGGAAAGAGAAATTCTGTCGGAGTCACCTGTGCTGAGCTCCAGAAAGCTCAGTAGGAGCCTGTGGCAACAGACTGGAACTGCCGCGGAGGAGAGCGGGAGCTGGGCACAGGACTGGAGCTTTGGCCAAGCCTTCTAGCCAGATTTGAAGGGGCGACAGGGAGGGACCTTCCAGAGGTCGCAGCGCGCAGCGCTTCCCGGCCGGGGAGGAGCGTATCTCCGACAGCCCAGCAGCGGTCCCAGCCTGCGCGCCTTTGGCCACGCGCGTCGGTCCCCGCACTCTGGGAGCTGGGTCCTGGCATCACGGACTTGCCCGCTCTTTCCGCCTCTCTTCTCTGTGCGCCCATCGACAATGGATGGCAACTCCCTGCTCTCGGTACCAAGGTAAGACCCGCTTTCCCCTTTGCCAAACCCAGTGCCCCTTAAACTCCGTTATTTGGTCTACGTGGTTCACGAACTTGCCCTGGGGGCGCCTGGGTCTGCATGGGGCTCACGCAGAGGAGACAGAGGACTCGGTACTTGGAATTAAGCCTGGCCCCAGCTGTGCGAGCGGCTCTTGGGAGATGGTGATCCCTGTCCTCTGCCCCGCCAGACGCGAGGCTGGGTGCGGCCTGCGCGGGGGGAGCCACACGGGTCAGGGACAAACCGGCCCGCCTCTAGAGCTAGGGGCTGGGGTCCGCTCTGCCGGGGGAAGCCCGGAGCCGGGCGGTCATCGGGGGCAGCCTGGAGAGGTTTCTCGCCTGGTGGCGCGGCGGCTTCCAAGGTAGGGATGAAAATAAGGGGGAGCAGGACTAGGGCAAAGTATCCCCTTTCCCCAACATCTTGACCTGGGGGAGTGTGAGAGGTGACTAGGGTGCCGATGGGGTGGAGAGGTAGGGGTGGGCTGGGAATGGGGAGATTGCCCCTCACCCTCTGCCAACACCACGCCCGCGTCTAACTGAGATCGGGACAGAAAACACCTTGCTCCGCCCCAGTCCCACCCTCCTCAGCTGCCCCTGCCATCCGGCCGCGCGCGCGTTCCCTGACCCCACCCAGCCCCGGGGTCCCCGCGCGCCGTAGGTCAGGGACCCCACCTTCGATGTTGCCAGGTGGGAGCAACGTGTTTCCTCTGGTTTGCGTCTCCTCCTGTCTCCTCTATCTTTGCCCCAGTCCCACGCTCCTTTCGACTCAGTCCTTTGCGAATTTGAGAAACTGAGATTTTTCTATTTCTACCCCCATAAACCTCAGGGGTAAATTGAAGCTGTCGCGCCGGTGGTGTTCTGCCAGCTGGGCAGAAGACTTTTGCGCTCTTTGTGCTGGGCGCGGAGCGTCCCCACGCAGAGCAGAGGGCGCCGCAGCTCGCGGGGTGAAAGTAGCGCGCTGCCCCCCGCGCGGCCCCACCTCTCCTCGGCAAGAGGCTTGGTGTGGATCCTCTTGTTGTCTCTTACACCCGCCCCTTTCCCCAGCGCACATCTAGGCAGCTTCCAGCCAAGAATATCAGGCCCTGAAATAGACATTTTAAACTCGCATTCTTGGAGAGCAGCAAAACCCAGCATCCACAGGCTAGGGCACACATGTAGCTGATACTATATTGCCAAGACGCCGCGGTGGGGGTGGAAGAGAAGTGGAGAGAGCGGAGGAGGATGGAGACGGCTTTTCAAACGCGCTGAAGGCTGCCATCTAGAGACCTGAAGTGTTTATATTCTGTAATGAAATGGACTTTCCCCAAATCCACAGGCATTTCCTCTTTTAGCATCCCTTTGCTGTGAAGGTAGCAAAGGGTAGCGTTGGTTTCTGTGCAAGGCCTGAAGCTGCTCTCAAGTGAAAAATCTCTAAATCTGGGGCCAAACAAGGCCAAACTACCACTAAGTCTTTCCGTTCTGCCCTAATGCATTAAAAGAACAGTAAAAACCGCAGGAAGATTCTTATAAACTTAAAAAAAAAAAAGCCATTGATTTTTAGATAAAAATGTGAGGCATTTTGAAATTCAAGCAATCTGGGGGTTCACTTTCTGTACCATATATTCTACTGCCTAAGGTCATTAGAATGGAAAGGTGAACAGTGTGGTCCCAACATTCGAATAGAGACACCTTTGATAAAAGATCGCCTGCTTTAAATCCAGCTTTAAAGATCAATACTGTCTTTCCTGAATCAGGATTATATTCTTATTCAAAAGCTGGGACATTTTCTAAAATACTAAAAATGCATTATGTTAATAATTCCTTAAAATTATTTCTATCATGGTACTGTAAAATGACCTTTCAAACAACAAACCAACTGCAATGATATTGCTCTCCATTGTGTAGGCTTTGTAGTAGCCTATAAAAATGGTACTATAGATTTAACATCAGCTGAAGCCAATTAAACCTTTTGAATATTGCTATTCATTCAACAAGATATGACACATTTCCAATAATCAGGGTAGTAATTCAGCTATTTTGTTAGCATTCTTATTCATATAAAAAATTCAGTCAACTTCAGTAAATGAGCTGATTTGATCCTCCATTTCATTAAATACAAGAAATAATTTCCTTTCTATAATTTTAATTGGAAGTGATAGATATTGAGATGCAAAAAGTAAACTTGAATTTAACAATGGTGTGTAGAAATATTTGATTAGTTGTACTACTTGTCCATAAAACTTTGAAATATGAAGAATTGATGTGCTACACAAGCTTTTCAAGAAAATGGTGATGATCAAGAAAAATTGCTACCAATCAAGATTTGTGTTGTTTAAGTCTGAAATGTTTTCAATACCTAATAAAATTAATTTGATAATTGTAAGTCACTGTTTCTTTTAAACAGTTTAAGACATTCTGTTTAACAACTAGACTGAGAAAACAAAATAATTTAGTAAAATATCAAGTTAATTACAGAATACATTTACTGTTGGCTTTTAGATCTTCTTAAGTTTTTCAATGAATCAAAGATATAAATGACTGAAATTTCAATCAAACAATGTTTGGTGAAGATTACTCTCAAATTTTATGTGATTCATATGCTTTTGAAACTTTGATGCATGGATTTTAAAAAAAGAAATTGTTTATGGTTCTTTGAGTTTCTAGAGTATATCACCGTACCTCTGTGAAAGTTACAATTAGTTTTTACTTTGAATATTTTCATTTTTAATGTACAACAAATTATGTGGATTACATTACAGATTTCTTAAAATCACTGGCTATCAAGGCTGGAAAGTGAGCTCTAGAGGGATGAAATGGTCCCATGTTGGTTGCATTATAGACTAATAGTCTAGGGGGAAAAAACACGAAAAAGATGAACATTATATTTTAGATCTCAAAGTTTTGGTAGAGATTCTTTAGTCATCTATTTTACAAAAAGTTTATTTGATTTGCTAAGGTCACACAACTAGGTATTTTGAAAATATACGCGAATCCAGGGACTCTCATTCAGTGTGTGCCATTGCTGTGGCACAATGTACTACAGTGCAGTGGTTACCCCTCACGGAAGGAAAGTCAGTCTCACTTCTGTTGGTAACTAGTGTGTGTGTAGGAAGGTTTGCATTTTATCAAGTGTTATCTCATATATTAAATTATTTGATCATCACATCCCTGTGATTATGTTACAACGAATATAATCACCTCCACTTCCTAGTGTAAAATTTTGAAACCAAAGGAAATTAAATGAAGAAAATAATTAGATTTAAAACTCCACACAATAGATCAGAGCTAGATCATCCACCAAATTCTTCTGGCTTCAGGTTTTTTCTGGTATTGACTGAAAATCCACACATTATTTTAAATGAGGGACAGAAGAGTTTCTGGTGCACAATTTGGACAAAGAGTGATATCATTAGAACATCTGGGGACAGCCTAAAAGCAAGATCATTTTTTAAAACCTACAAGTGCTGAAAATACCATTTTTGCAGACAGAAACAATTCGTCACCTTGACCGTATCTACGGTTGAATTTGAAGTTTAAGAAGGAGGATTTCTCTTATTTCCTAAGTCACTTGTGTATTTTTATACTGTATGGTTTTGTTCTTTTTGTTTTGTTTGGCTTACTAGATTCTATTTCAATAAGAAGGTTTTTATATGGCACTTTGAAGGAGAAAATCATCCAAGATGAACTTTTGAAAACATAAGGCATTTTGATTTAGATTTCCTGTCAGTTTATTTTACCCAAACCTTCTTTTGATTATTCTGTCCTGGAATGCATGTTCTCTTCCAGACCAGAGATGACATGGCTACGTCCCCCAATTCATAATTCTCAGCAAGACACACTGCCCAAAATGTGCTATTTCCTGTAGAGAGAGAAACAAGTAAGTTCCAGAGCTCAGGATTTGGAGATCTCACATTGCTGCAATAGGCATATCTGGAGAAGACATGGAAACTCTGAAGGCAATTCCCATAGAAACAACTTTATAAAGCCCAGAAGCCCGCCATTGACACTATACTTCACGTACTGACACTTTTGGGGAGTCTTGATCTCCATCCACATGGTTCATTTACTAAACTATGTATCTGCTACTGAATAATCAATTTGTAAATGAACTATTGGAACTCATCTCATTCACAAGGGGCCACCTTTGTCTAGCACTATTCATTTTAGTGGAGATTTACTCTCTGCGTGAGAATTACAGCCACAAAGACTTGTAAAGCGGGAAAAAGTGATATATGTGATATTGGGAGACCTGATGTTTAATCCTGTTCTGAAATTAATGTCGGTGACTGCCGGGGCAAGTTGCTCCCCTGTCTCCTCCTGGATATGTCATATACCTTGCATACACTGATCTTCTAGGTCCCTTTTTTTTCAAACTTTCTATAATGCCATGGCTTTATTGTAGCAGTGACTGTCACTTGGGCACGATATGGATGAACTCATTCTCTTGAAAGAGACCGGTGAAATCAAGACTTTTAAAAGACCTGAAACAATACCCACCCATCCAAAAGAAAGCCCGGTTTAGAGAATGTGTTGGTTTGTTTTTCATGTGCACCCATTGGTAGCATATAGACAAAATATTGATAATGAGATTTCTCTCAGTATTTCTACTGGGTATAAGATATTTTCCATATGATGGATAAGCGCATATGTATAGAAGGGGCAGAAAAGGTGAAGATCTAGTCCAAGTTTTAACCTGGAAGTTTATGTGGGACTGGTATGGATGTTTGGGAGTGGGAGAAAAAATGTGGAAGAGGGTTTGCTTTCTTACTTGAAAAGAAAATGTGAAACCTAGTGACTTGAATGCCATCTTTACCTTGTGAGGATAATTAGAACCTGGAAAAGGGCACATAAAGGAAATTCACTACAAAGAAGACTAAATGTCATTGAACAGTGAACAAAATTAACATGCTTGGGAATTTAGCCTTAAAAATAATAAAATTCATAAAATATCTCATTCTATCAATATTTTTTAAAAGTAAGCATGTATTATATAATAAAAATAATGAATTAAGTGTTGATTGGGCTGGAAGATCATAATTATTCCTTCAACATTGTATGTTAACGTGGCTCTTTTTCTCACGAGATCAAAAACAGTGTCGGTTCAGAAAATATATTCAACAGCCTCATCAGTTTTGCGAACCGTCCCTTTAAGTCTTTGATTTTCACACTCTTCTGAAGTATCTGTCATCACCTCCATCAATTTTATCTTCTTCTAATATTAACTGATCTCACATTCTCATTTAGTGATAGTTTCACATGTGGTAAAGGGTCCTGCAGCATCATTTTCTTCTCTTTTCTGATTCCTACATCTTCTGCCAGATTTGTCATTTCGATTGATTAGTATTTCATTTAAATAAAGACACACATCATCCACGGGCAGCCACCACCAAAGATGCTGAGGAGTGGACAGCGATGAACCCTCAATATAAGTAGAGAGGGATCTTCACTGGACAATAAGTGTTTTTGCTTTCTTATACGGTCCATTTGCTTTCTTATATGGACTAATAACTGCAGGAACCGGCGAATGAATAAGAAAGACACCTAATCTTTTGCGGGGGACAATTTCCAGTGACTTTATGTTTACCAGTTTTTCTCCAGGGAGTGGCACAGCTAAAAATCTTTTCCATTTTCCCAAACACTACCCATAGATGAGCAAATTATCTAATGAGGCAATGCGGGTACAATTGTATATTTCAAAAACTCAAACTTCTGGGAAATTCTCCATCGTAGTTAAAATTACACAGGTCTTTCTATTTTCAAAATATCTTACAATTATTAGTCTATTTTTAGTGCACAGGTAGTATCTTGAATTGAATGTATGAAAAATACCAAATGGTGTTCCAGGAAGATGAAAGACCCTCCATAAGTGTCAGTCTCCTTCTGTCCCCTTTCTATAAGACCACAATTTTGCTCAATGTCTAAAAGGCAGAAAGTACATCAATTGGATTAAAACTGTGATGGGTCTTCTGACAGTATCTGTAGTGACCAGGACCTTGATCCGATAAATTCGGCCTAATCCCTATAGTCACTGAATCACTGATCCCTCTAATGGGTCCCACATGCCTCTGTGGTGGGTGAAAACAACATGCTGCCTTGGAAAGTAGCTCCTTTATGGAGAGTTGAGGTCAAATGTAAGATACAAACCTTTGAAGAATAAAATTTATTCATTCGTTTATTTATTTAGATATTGATCCCTTACTGTATGTCTGATAATATCAGCTGGTATGCAATACTGCACACAAAGAAAGCCAGTCCCATTATAATGGTCCTTCAATACCAGTGGCACAGAAAGACACTAGTCAAATAACAACAGCAGTGGCTACATAGCGAATTGGTGCATGTGCTCCAAAGGAAAAAGAACATGGTCCCTGAGAACATATAACCACACACAAGACCGAAATGGGAGAGGTAAGGTAGGCCTCTGGAGGAAGAGTGCCTCTGGCAGTCAGAATAGCAGTTGGAAAAGTCCTGGGGCCAGAAAGCGATGAAGTGTTTAAACTACTGCAGCTGTGTGGCTGGAGGGCAGGAAGTGAGAAAGAGCAGAGTGATCCCTGAAAGTTGGATAGGGGCCAGACCACATGAAGCCTTGGGGGCCACTGGGTCTTCATATTAAAAACAATGGGATGTCATTGAAATTTTTCGAGCTGCAGATGGCTGGAAGCCCTAATTAGGATAATACATATAAAGCAAATAGCCCAGTGCCTGGCAAATTTTAAATGTTTCCTAAACGGGAGCTGTTATTGTTGCTTATTAATTATAATTTCACTAGCCAAACACTTGGAGACAGAGGTAGGAAGGGAATAAAGAGCCAAGATCACAGGATCACCAGAGGAGGGTTATGCAAAAGTGGCAACTGTCATTGAGAGGACACTTTAAAAGTATTTCTTGAGCTTCAAGCTAGCTACGTAATAAGGGCATCCCAAAACACATCCAACAGTTGGGCCACATATCATGCAGATAGACAAGGCAACCCAGAGGATTCCCAAGGATTTCTTCATCATATTTGTGGAGATATCATCACATTCTCAACTGCCCATGCAAGGAAGGTGCCATACTGCCCATAGTCCATGTCACGTCCTTTTCTCACTCCCAACTCTAATTCCCACGAATTTTGGTTCTTTTGCTAGTTCCCTTATTTTCCTGGTGTGCCCTGTGTTCACTCTATAAAATTGGCAATAGAATTCAGTCTCTTGGATTTTGATCTTTCATACTCCCTAGGACATACCTGAAACTTGGTTTTGGTTCTCCCCACTCCGGGTTCTTTTAATCACCTCTAAATGGGAGCAGGGTGTGGTTGGCCTCTTGGCTCTATCCTAAGGGGTAAAATAATACCAAGAATGCTGAAAAAGAAATTAAAGAGCAATTGCAGGCATCTTACACATATGTGTTTTACTGTCACACAGCCTTCACAGGTCTGAACAGGAGGAAAGTAAGTGAAGAATGCGCAATTCAATGGACAGTTTGGACAATAAACAGGAAGCTGTTTGGATGATCCACACTGAACATCTCCACTGATTAAGTTCACCATGTAATTGCTCGAGTCTTCCTGTTGCCTTGCTTTAGTGCATAGTGATGGAAGACACGAATGCGTGAGTGGGGTGTCCATTCTGCTGTGTAATTCCTGACCTTTAGCAAGTGCGTGGTTGTAATTAGCTTCACTAAACTGGGCACACTGTTGTGCCCCTGGTGTTTCCACATCAGTCTTATGCACTTTGCAACAGGCCAATAACTATGGCTTAATAAGAGGCAACCCTATTTAAATTGTGGTTCCTTGTTTTTCTTGGTAACTTTCCTTTGGAGAATCATAGTTATTCAACCCAGACTAAACAACTGTGCTCTTCTGTGGCTGTCTAAATAGTCTGTGCAAATATTTCAGCCTAGGTGTTTATTCCCAAGCCTCTCCACTGAAGACTTCCCTAGCAATTATGAAACAGTCTAACTCAGTCAAATTCCAGTGTTCTCTGTGGGCTACCCCTGACCTTAGGTGTGTACACGGCTCCCTAGCTTTCTTCCACTTCCTCTTCCCCCAAATAATACTTCCTTTACCCCCATATTAATAGGTCAGAGGAATAGAAGCACCTGCAATGAGGTAAATAGACTCAGAATTTCTCTGAAAGCAATTTCTACAAAAAAACAGATAGAAAAAGAGACAGACAGGTGTTGCGCTGTTGATTATCGGGCTCATTCTGTTTTCACCGAGTCCTGCTTTCTCTGAGGCTGAGTGGAGAACACTAAATTATTCAGATATAGTTTCAATCTTTCAGATCGTTTGGATGTTCTCTTCCCATGCTATTCAACAGACAATTCTTTGGGAACATTTAATTTTCTTTTGGAGCTGTGTAGAGAGTCCCGTGTAATGGAAGATCTCTATGGCAAGGATTTGGAAGATTTGGTTTTAAGATCATATTTTTTAATGTACTGTGTGACTTTGGCAAAATTATTTAACTACTGACATATTAATGTTTGCTGACCCAATTCTCGTGATTTATGTGCAGAAAAAACTAGGCAACCTATGTGAAAATATTCACTTTACAAGAGTGATATTCAAATGTTATTTTCCTTAATTTCTTAAATATTTTACTTTCGTATGTTGCTTTTTTGTCTCTGTCCTCCAATACAACATAAACTCCGTGAGGGTGAGGATTTTGTCTGCTTTATTCACTGCAGAATTCTGGGCACTTCACACAATGCTTGGTGCTCAGTAGCTATTTATTTAAAGACTGAAAAAAAATGCAGAGTCCAACTCGGTTTTATGATTGCTTAGGAAGGATTATGTTCTTTTTGCTTTTTCTACTTACAACATGGCTGATGGAACTGCTAACACATTGTCAGAAGAAATCCCATTTAAATCGAGCATTTCAGAAGAAATTAAATGCTCGTATGTTTCTAGAAGATCTTGCCTTAGAAACTGAGAAGCTCAGAAAGAAATCTAAATCAGTGACCAGAATGTCTGACATATATAAGTAAGATGATTGACTGATGTTAGCCTTTGCATGTATAATTTTGGTTGGAAGGATACGTTTCATTCTATCTACAGTGGAGAAGAATGGGGCAGTTCAAGAGATCATACAGTACACATCAGCAAGACTGATATAAATAAAGCTTCTTCATGGTTCCTCTTTGTAATTCTGTCCCAATCAGGATGTAGCTTCATTCGAGATGCACGTGTCACCTTCTGTGAGAAATCACAATGTAGACACTATGAAAGTATGGAGAAAGATTGTAATCATCTCAAAGTAGGTCTTGAAGAGGGTAAGAGTCTTGCTCTCTTACTTGGCATATTTTCACTTCGATCTTTCACAAGGGAAGACATTTCTAACCATGGCAATCTTCTGTATGGGACACATTTGGTCCCACTGTACCGAGGACAGGCCACTAAACTGATGGCCTGCTGCTTCCCCTCCCTGAGCTACAGTTCACAGCGGCTCCTAAACGTTGAGCCTTTTGCTTTCCCCTCTGCCTGTGTCATGTAGAAGTTCTATAATTGCCTGTTTGCAATTATAATTTGCAACTGATATTAAATTCACAGGATTTCTCTCAGAAATGTTTACAGCACTCATGAACATGCAGAAATAGGAGAATAACTGTTTTAAGGCACTGAGCAGCCTGGAAGTCTCTTTACATAATCTCTCTAGATGGATTTGCTCACTTTCTGCTCTCAGTTCACTTTTCTCAGTGGCATCTAATGAGGCAACAGCATCAACCTGCTGTGCCAATGGCTATTTTGTCCTAATACTGATGAAACACGTTCATCTGCTCAATCTCAGGAAAATTTCGTGCTCTGCTTCCCCTAGAAAGGATGAAGTGTGGTTTCCAAGAACAAGTCAGGGTTGCCTGAATCTTTTAGCTACATGGGAATCTGTATAGTAATAAAATCTGAAATACGTATTTATTATTATATGCACTTTAAGGTCTTTTTAGTGGTAACATTCTTATGTTGCTGTAATACATGTGTGACATAATATTGCATTGTGATTAGAATAGCTGCATATAGATTATAGATGTTTCATGGTCTCTGTGCCATTATTCTCATCATCTACCTTAAGAAAGCAAAGTATTCTTACTCTATTAAATTTGTTTCTCAGAAATAGCTACTACCCCTGAATGAGGGAGAAAATATTCATTGCTAACCTTCCAATAGAGACTCTGGCCCCAGCTCCAGTTCTTGATTTCATCTTCTGAAAGCAAATGGATTGAGCAAAAGTAGCTTTAAGAACTAAATCTAAAAGACTATGTCAGTGAAATCTCAATCATTGAAAAATTAATTTGGGTGAGACAATACAGTTGAACACTTTGATAATGGCTAATGGTACCTGAGAAAGCCATCTGAGATTAGGAGTAGAATTTGAACAAAGAGAAGGAACGTTGCTAAACCATTTTGAAAAATCATTTCTTGGGGGGCTAAATAATACTGACCCTTGTAAATGGATAACTGGCTTAAACACAGTTTATCTGTAAGTTGTGCAAAGATATAATCTAGCCAGTGGTATTGGTCATTCCAATTTCTGAAGTGCTGCCCAAATTAAAACTTTATTACTTTTAACTAAAAATTTCCCCTCACATATAAAATCTCCCTAATATTCTTTGCCCATTGACAGTGTTTTTCATGTTGACTTGGCTCCTGTACTTTTTGTCATGAAGTGGAAAAATGCAGATATATTTTTCTTTGGCAATTTCAATGTCTTTAATCATTATGGCTTAGGACTTAATTTGATGATCCACATTTTGTCTGTCTTTTTATTAATTCACTGATTTGCTTTCTTTTTTAGTTAAGTGAACTTGTGAGAAAAAAAAGTAAATGTTTGCTTCTTTCCTCCAATTTTGCTTCTCATTCTAAAACTTGATCATTTTTAAGTTACCTTTTTTAAGTGAACTCCAGTGAAGAGTCATATAAAAATTGGTCATTCTACCTGCCTCTCTAAGATACTGGATTGTGCTACTCAACTTCCATTAGGGTAAAAATTCTTTGTGGGGAAAGCAATTTAGATCTGGCAGGGAGGCGGCAGCATGCATCCTATCTCATTCTGTACGCAAGTCACGCACCTAACCTTTTTCTGCAAAATGGAATCTACAAACACAAGGACAAAGTATTGTTATAATGAATATATAACACAAAAATTTAAGGTTTAATAAGATTATCAATAAATTCACATTTTGGGTTTTCTCTTCCTGGATATCTTGATATACTGTATAGGGGCAAACTTCCTCTAAAGTATGCCTGTTTCTATGAAAGAGATTGTGTGCTATATATTAAGACTGTATTTTCTAAACTTAAAATCAAGACATCTACTCTACCAAGTATGCTTTTTTGAAGTACAGTTCAGAGAATGATTTGAAATCAGTTCTACCTTAAAAAAATATAAGGGCTATGTGGCTATTTTAGCAATGCATTAACCTTCATAAAACATGAAGACAGTGTTATTTAACTTCTCAGGGTGGCATATAATAATAATTATTATCATTATTCTTTTTGCTATTGCTTGCTGCTATAGTATAAGATGTCTGAGTAACTAGATATCCTTGGGTCACTTAATTATCTACTACTTTTTCCATCTAATTCCTTCAATTCTTTATGAAAAGCTTTTTAGGAGATGGGTCAGTTCTTACTAATTTGGTCTCTCCCATCTGGTTATAAACATTATTAGATCTCCATTCTGCTACCCACATTTTTGTCAACCTTTAAACCCACTGGTACTATTTCCCTCTTTCTGTGTGTCCTTCCTGACACCATCAGACAACTTTGAAAGGCCTATGAGTTTTAATTCCAGTAACATAACAAAGTTATCATCCATCCTCTTGCTGAAAATAACCTAAATTGCAAAAAAACACTTTTAAATTTACTAAAAGAATTAAAGCATTGATAAGATATTAAGGCATTATCAGCTAAATAGAAACAGGCCACCAAAGATAAATAAGTAATCTTAAAAGAATCCAGAAAAAAAAAAATACATTATCATTAAAAACTAAACAATTAGATTGAGAGCTGACCTCACAAAAGCAACAATGGGATTCCAGAGATAATGAAGTGATATCTTTAATGGGTGAAGGAAAATAATCACCAGTTTAGAATTCTCTGCTCAGTGAAAACACCTTCTAAGAATAAGTATATTTTCTTACAGACAAAAACTGGGAGCATTAATTCTCACCAAAGAAAATGATAGAATATTGACTTCAGGCAGAAGGAAGGCAATCCTAGATATGAGGTCTGAGATACCGGTACAAAAAATAACTAAAGGAAGAAAGAAGAAAGGAAATTTTATATATTTAGTAAATCTAACAAACATTTACTTTACAAAATAACATTAATAAAGCCCTATGGAGGTTAAAATAATTCAAATATAAGGCAATAATACAAGTCGGTAGGAGTTGGTTGGACTTAAAGTGTTCTTACTCCTTGTATTGATCACGAGGAGTACAAAGATGCTGATTAATTTTAGAATGTGTTAAGGTAAATATAGATATTATCTTTTCTAGGATTACTAAATGAATTGGAAAAGAGAGTATAATTTTTAACTACTCAAAAAAAAAAAAATGACAAAACTTAATTGATCCAAGTGGCAAAAGAAACTAAAGAAGAGTTGGGACAAAATGAAAGCACATGTCAAATGGCAGGTATGGACTTCAATAGATCAGCAATTACATTAAAAGTAAGTGGACTAAAGGCTCCAAACAAAGTGCAAAGATTAATATTTGGATTTTTTAAAAAATCAAAGAAAGTAAGGCATATTTAAGAGGTAAAATACTAAAAAGGAGGGAACAGATATACAATGCAATAGCTAACCCAAGAAAACTAATATAGCTTTGTCATTATCAGACAAAAGGAACTTTAAAGCAAAAGAGCATTGCCAAAAGTTAAATATGTCACTACATAATGACAAATAAAATCTTTTAAAAATCATTCATGCGCTATCAATAAACATGAATTTTCTGGGACTAAATTTAAAGAAAGCATGCAAGACCTTCCCCCCAAAAATGTTAACCCTCAGTGAATGATGCAGATTGGAGATCTTATGTGCCCACAGATGTTCGGTCATTCACCTGGTTCTCTGGCCAGGGCACTCACTCCAGGTATCTTCTTTGATATCTCCAGTGTTTTACTGCCTTAGTTCCTGTCTGGTATCTTCCATCACACAGTAAAATTTTCTTGAATTCTAATGATGTACCAGTGACTACCAGCAAAGGAGTTGCAAAGAAAATTTCACTGATTCCTTCTTATTTACTTTTTACTATATATACTATATTGACATTATTGTTTATTTCATAGTTATAATGACTTTATAGCCTTTGAGAATGATTTGAGGTACATACTACTGATTTGCACTGAAAAAAAGACTAGAGCACACCTACAGGTAAGTATTGTATAAAAACTTAATGATGAGGCATTCGAAGAAGCTGGAATAAATGTCCACAAAAATCTGTTGTCCTGCTATTCTCAGTATTAACCTTGATATTAAAAATACTAAGCTTGAGAAGCACGAAGTGCGCTTTTTATCTGTAGATACCCAGAAACCAGGGTGGGTGGCTCTGAAATTCTTGTCTATAAGATGTAAATTACCTTTTGATGCATCAAAGATGCAAAGCGCAATCAAAGACACAAATCGATTACAAAACTGTACACCTGAAATCTATGTAACTTTACTAACAATTGTCACCCCAATAAACTTTTAAAAAAATGTAAATTAAATAAATAAATAAAAATTGGAAAAAAGACAAATCAGATGCTATCTGAAAATAAAGATGAATTCTTGGAACCCTTCCCTGCATTGTTAGGGTTTTTTAAAATTATTACAACTCATCGCCTACCTAATTTTGTTCTTTGTAAAGACAGCCTGCTGTGAGTGTGTCTTTCTCCTTGAATCATACTAAAACTTTTGTTTCTTTTTTTTCCCTACCCCACTGCCCTCCTTCTCCTCTCCTGCTTCCTCTGCACATCTGCTGGTGCTTGTAACTCCTTTATTGTGGCTGTGACCCTCTCCATCAGCCATGTGGGTAGTTGAACCAAACTCACCTACCTGCCTCTCTGCTGCCTTGCCCGCCAGGAGACACTCCCAGGAATCCAGGTGGGTTGTGGGGTGTAGGGTCCAGGGGATTATACGGCCATGTCATGACCAGGGCCTCCCGTTACATCCCAGCACCCCATGAGCCCCTGGGTTCCCAACCCTCAGATTTTGACTCTGACTTTACAGGCTTCCTGGTTTACGGTATGACTCCCACTAAACCGCAGATTGTGTTTGTTGTGCACCTTACCTACTTTTACTGTGAAGTTGGACCCTGTCTGTGTCCCTTCCCTTCAGGGTCCTGCGAACTTCTTCTAGTTTAAATGACTCTATGGTGTTAGTCAGGGATTCAGCGTCAAGATTAGATACATGGCAGAAATTCTTAATTAGCAGAGCTAGCCTCATCCCTGGCATCACAAAAGGAGTATGTTTTTCTGTTCCATTTCCATGGAGGCCTTGGCCCTGGCGGTGCTTTTGGTGATGCTTCTCAACAAATCAAGTCGCTGTGTTCTCCCAACATGAATAGCCATTCACCCTGTGAAGCAACCAGAGACATCTCCTCACGCTACCCCTTACCCCTTGTCTACATTGCTCTTCTCTGAGCCCCAGAGTCCCCGTAAAATGGGGCACCCCAAAGAAAAATAGTTCTTAAGAAGTTAGCACGTGACAAAAGCCAGTGGTATTGCTATAGGAACACAGCAGGGCATATGGGCAAGAGCACAGACTGGGGTCAAGTTTATCTAGTTTCAGATCCTACATTAACTGTGTGACTGAGCAATTCCTAAGCTCTGAGTGTCAGTCTCCTTATGAACATAATAGGCTAATACCGTAGCACCTTGTCTATTGTGATGCTATGAGGATTTGAAGTGACAAATGTATAGGTCCTGTCACAACGACTGGGGCAGAGTGGTGCTCAGTGAAGTGTGTCTGTTACTATTGACTGAGATTCTCTTCCTTCAACAACAAATCTCTCAAAGTAAATAATATTGGTCCTATTTAATAGACGAAGAAACTGAGACTTGGGGAGATTAAGCAACTTTCCCAAGGTCAAACCAGTAATAGTGACAGCTGGGACGCAAATCCAAGTTTTCTGACTTCCAGCACACGGTAATATTTTCACCTCAGGTGGAATAAGAAATTATTTTTTAATATTGACTTATTTATATTATCTGTTAGGTTTTTCATGTTCCATATTTGTTTAATGTGTGGATGTTCATTCTACTGGTTTCAAATACTACAATTATGATTTACATGAGTTTTGTGTTGATTTAAAAAAAATGACAGTTCTTCTTATAGTGGATGATTTCTAGCTATCTGATAGTTTCACTAATATTTGTATCTCACGACTATCGACTCTCACAGACAAAATCACAGAATTAGAATTAAAAAGATTACCCTTACTTTTTTCTGACACTTAAATAGAAACACTAAAATTTTTAAGATATGCCATTTATGGACCCTACCATATTTATTGGTCGCTGACTAATTGGCAGGCATTATGCTAACTATCTTGGGGGTACAGTAGTGAATTAGATGTTCTTTTCCACGTCAAAAACTAAATAACAAATCTGGAAATAAAATCTAGCAATTTCAATTCAACCCCAGCTAGATTGTGAAACCCCTCTTCTTTCAATATGAAATACCAGTATGCCAACGATACATAGTAACATTGATAGGTAAAGATACATTTACTAAATTGTGATTTCCACAGATGGTGTCTCCAAGAAGAAAATAAGTCCAATTATCTGCTAGTTGTAGAAATAGCTTGCTGGATAGCTTATGAAAACGTCTGCTATGACAGCAGAAAAGATCTCTCCCAACCCGAATAAAATTATGTGCCAAAGCGCTTTATTTCAAAATGCAAAGCAAGTTTTTAAAATGTCAGGGACCTCTGTTATTTGGAGGTCGCTTGATCAAATTATTTTCCAGACCAGCACTTATACCAAAAATGAATGCAATAGACTCACAAAGCACGCTGAACTTAAAGAGGCCCCAAGTCTGCCAGTTATTACCTAGTGTAGCCTGATTTACCAGTGTTTTAGGAGAAGAGAAAAACTCAGAATTTTTGGGTGCATTCTTCCAGTTTTCACGTGTTGGCCACTAATTTAAAATATTTTAACACCATGTAGGTCAATATAGTTCTCAGTTAATAAGTTCTGTTTATACTGTCCTTGCTAAATGTTTTTAATGTAAAACTACACCTCTATTTTAAATGACCTTTAACAAGCTGCACTTTTTAAAATCATAAAATGAAAATGCATTCTTGACAGGGAATTAAGTGAATTAGACTATGGGGAAAGAATCTCTAGTTGCAATAATACAAACCCCAGGTACATTTAGAAGAGCCGTTCATTAAATTCTAGCATGCTTCCCAAAATGTCTGGACAAGGTTATGGCCCCTGCCCTTTTCTAAAGAAATATTCATCAAACCCCATTGCAAAACACTGAGTGCTGTTGTAGCTCTTCTTGAAAAGCTGCCTATAGGTTTTGGACGTTTAAACATAATCTAATATACACAATAAAGAGCTCAACAAAATTCCCGAAACCATGAGGGTAGTTTAAGAAAAACGAAGCCATTAGCGTTGGCATCCTTCCTGTCGGAAGAGCAAGGGCTACTTTGTGGTGTGATGATGTTGTTTTAAACTGTGCCAATAACTCCACCCAGCAGCTTCCAGGAGCCTCTGCTCTTGATCTAAGCCAAGTCTCATTAACCAGAATGAGTGAAGCACTCAATCCATTGGATTGTTCAAGTTTAATTCCACTTGCCAGTTTCTGTATAGGCAGCTATGAAATCATCCAACAGCCTTATCCCCCAGAAATCTAAGGAAAGCAAGATGTAGGCTCAGAGACAATTATCTGAGAAAGGATTCTTCTGTGGCAGCATTAAAGCTTTGCCGTGGGAAGCTAATCTTTGATTTACGGCAGCATTTGCTGGGTTGGTTGGTTTTATCTCCACTACCAGTCACATCAGTCCACTTTCAGTGTAGTAGCTGGATTGCCTGCTACCTGTGGTGGGACCCACGAGAACTCATCACTCAAGGGTTACCTATATGAGGACTGCAAATTTTATATGATTTTGAAGGAAAAAATTATTTAATAATCAGGGAAATTCCTTATAGCTGTCATTATAATAGAATTTTGCATTTGCATTTTTTTTCATAAGCACTAGATTTCCAACACAGAGATCACGTATTTTAAAGATCTTTTTCAAGTCACACACACACACACACACACACACACACACACACACACACAAATACATGCTCAGTGTAGAGAATTTAGAAAATATAGAAAGGAACAAGAAGAAAACGTTAGAAACAACCCCATTATCCAACGATAACAGCTCTTAACGTTTTCATATGTTTTTATACACCTGAAGCTATGCAGGCATTTATGTTTTAATTAGCCCATTGATCCGACAAACATTTACTGAGCTCCTACTATGTGCCATGCATTATTCTTGGACTGGGGATGCATGATGAAAAACCAACCAAGATGCCCACATTTGCGGAGATTATAACCTGCAGGGTCAGGGAGGGCAGGGAGGAGTGACACATAATAATAAACACATAAATACATTCGATAGCACGCTAGATGATGATACTGACACGAGAACAGAGCAGGGTAGAAGAGATTGGGAGGCCAGAGACAGGGAGGCCTGAGTGGCAACCAAATAGG
Source organism: Rhinolophus ferrumequinum (assembly GCF_004115265.2). NCBI lineage: Eukaryota > Metazoa > Chordata > Mammalia > Chiroptera > Rhinolophidae > Rhinolophus > Rhinolophus ferrumequinum. Next base: position 9,337,246 of record NC_046291.1, read on the forward strand.
GTGGTGAGAGGAAGTGGGATGGAAATGGGATGTTTGGGAAAGACCTGGAGGAGGTGACGAAGTGAGGTGTGCAGGTCTCAGAGCAAAGAGCATCCCGGTCAGAGAGGACAGCTAGGGAAGGTGTTAAGACTACAGTATGCCTGCTCTTTTCTAGGAATAGCAAGGAGGCCAGTGTGGCCCGAATGGAGGAAGGGAGTGAGTGTGGAGGATACAAGGTCCCAGAGGTGACTTGCATGTAGGTAGAGCCTTGTAGTCAGTTTACGGCAACAAACTAAACAATTTTACTTCAAGTGAAATGCAGAGCTATTGGAAAGTTTTAAGCACAGACATGACCTGATTAATCTTACGTTTTAAAGGAATGACACCTATGTCAATAGCTATGCAGTATAATATTTTGTATTCAACCGTATTCATTCAACCTGAGAGCATTTTCCCAGGTCATTTTTTAGGGGGAAGGGGCACCATCTTAGCATCTGCATTCTAACTCCATTGATATACTGATTGGTGAATATTCTGTTTCTTTTCCGTTTCTTGTTCTATTAATAATATTGAGTTGAATATCTCGGTACGTAAGTCTTTATTTTGGTGTCTGTTCTAGATTCCTATAAAAGGGCATTAGTAGGTAACAGGCATACATGAATAAGAGTTGTGAAAAGCATGTCCAGATTATTTTTCATAAAAGTCATATAAATGTATACTCATAGAAGCAACATGTAAAATATCACACATTATGTTGATTGACAAAATGATGGGGTCATTTTTTTCTAACTTAAGAGACCCACAAAATCCCTCCACTCATTTATCAACAAAGATTTCTAAAAATCTATGCTCTACAACAATCACTAGACACATCAGAATGACACATGCCCATATTTTTCACACACACCTGCATTTCTTATCGTTTGTCTTTTACTCCCCTTCACATCATTATGCCAACGGACTTTAAATGTAAATGACCAACACACAAAGTTCAAGCCAGGATCCCATTTCTTTTCTTCCCTCCAATAGCATTGCTTTAATTCGCTTACATGTTGTGATGATGGGATAGTTGAAGCAGAGGCTCCACAGAAGCCTAACTCTGTGGAGCTTCTGTGGAGCTTCCAGTATCTCTGGAAGAAAAGGTTTGCCAAGAAAAGTAGGAGGCAAACAGAAACACAGAGGAATATACAATACCCTAGGAAAATCATTCTTGTATTTATTAAAATAACCAATAATTTTTTTCCAATTAAGTACTATTTTCGCAATACAACTACTTTCCTTGCAAAACACTGTCAATGCAGATTTTTCACCAATGTCAGATGAGACTTCTGTAAGCTGTGGGGCTTTGCTTCAATTATCTGGCTATATTCCCATGTTGACAGATATAAAACTGTGAGCCTGAACAGGCCACATCTTAACTGTTTACGACTGAATGAATTCTGTGTTATCTTAGATTTTAAAATGCCTTAATTATTCTTCATTTTACAAACTTATGATAATAGTCAAGTCAATATAAGTATGGAAATTTCTACTGTATATATTTTAGAAAACCAGGTCTCAGAACTGATAAGAGAAATGTCACTATAACAAGTATTTATTCAAAAGGTCTGCATGTATTATGCTTAATTTAATATCAAAATGTGTTGAAAATCTAACACAGAAACTCTTAAGAGCAAATAAATTTATAGGGCTTAACATGGTATCATTTCTTAATTTAATATTGAGTGCTTTTCTTATGCCAGCACTATGTCACTCCTTTACAAGGATAACCCCATTTAACCACCAAAACAGTTCCATGATGAAACTTCTATTATAATCTGCATTTTACAGATGAGGAAACTAAGGTTTAGAGAAGTTTGAGTAACATGTTTGATCCAGCTAGTAAGTGGTAGAGTGGAAACCTGAACATTTCTCAAATGCCAAAGCACTGGGATTTGTCTACATTAGGACTCATTTATATGTCATGGACATAGAAGCAAAGGATTAGAAAGAATGTTAGAGGTTACAGTGGAACATAACATGGTATAGCGTTAAGGGAAGCAGCTCAAATCTCAGATTGGTTACCTACCAGTGATATAACCTTAGATGTGTATTAACTTTTAATCCTTGATATTTTTCTTTTTCATTTATAAAAGGGTTATAATTAAGTGACTATGTAAAAATACTTTACAGCATGCTAAACACTTGCTATGCATTAAGTGACACTCATTTTTGTTAGAAGACTGTATGACAGAGTGAAGAGGTTGCCTAGGTGGTTTGGCAGAAGAACAGAAATAGTTGGGAGCTGAGGTGCTTACTGTAACATACATTCTGAGCTAAAGTCTAGATGCAGCAGAATGCAGTGACCTAATGAGTTTTGATCATTCAAACAAATATGCACCTAAAACTTTTTTTTTTAAATAAGTAAAGCAACTTAGAGAGAAATAATTCAATAGTAAGCATCTAATGGTCTTCATGTATAAATATACATACTCATGCAACCCTAACTTAGCAAGAGAGACATGTACTTTTTTCCTTACTTTAAGTAATATTTTTGAGTCTTAAAATTTTCCCCATAAGCCTCATAAAATAAAAATAAAAAGCTAAGTTATCATGTTTTCTTACTTGACTCTCTTTTATGAACAAGGAGTCATAGTTTCAAAATTATTTATTGGGGTCATGGTGAAGCCTGAGATTGTGAAACAGCTTTTAAAGGTCCAAAAATAATAAACCCAATAGTAGTGATTACATTAATGAGGACATCACTTGCCATTATCTCTTGACTCAGAGATAATGTACAGATGTGCAAAGCATAGCATCAGACACACAGAAGATTGTTCAAAGAATATTATATTATATATATATGACATATTCTATATGTAATTACCAATAACTGTTCTATAGTACAGCCCTTATATTAAGAAGTTTACTATCTGATTGTTTTTTTCTATTATAATCTAGCTATTTTACATAATGCCTACTTACAAAGGGTTTATGTTTCACTGGATATAGCTGACAGATTTGGTAGTTGCCTGAATGAAAAAGTTTCCACTGAACAATATTCAATATAATTTTTCAGGATAAAAGATTTCAGCACAACTAGTACTCAAAATACGGAAATTACTAGCCATTAGTGTTTATAAATTATTTCCCAAATGAAGTAACAATGCTATAATCATGTGGGTTTTCTTTCAACAATCAAGACTGAATTAAAGTACAGCTAATTTGAGGCCATTCTTTCTGCCACGAATGAGCCCCTTGTTTATGGTTAATAATGAATGAGCTTTTTATACTCTATTGTTATTTAATAGTGCCTCGAAAAAAGTACACAAACAGATCTGCAGCGACATTTTCACTGATGTGAGGACAAAAATGATAGTGAAATTTGTCAACAATTTTTTCTTAAAAAGAAATAACCTTCATTCTTCGATAATATATCATAGTTATTGTTACATTGTAACCAATGTCCTTCATTTGAAGAATCATGGTGAGAGCAGAGGTAACAAAGGATTTTTTTTTTTTAATGCCCTTACTTGGGAAACTAAAAGGCTGGCCACTTTATAATGTTATTATTATTGTTATTTTACTGATCCAAGAGATCGAAAAGTCTGGAATTCACCATTCAACAGTTATTCAGCTACCTTTAAATATTGAAATAGTACATGTAGTTATGGTTTGTAAATATTTTTAAGGTTTGGATAGCTGTTCCTTCTGAAAAGTTTACTAAAATCTTACAGAATTAATGAGGATTTATAAGTGTTTTAGCCACTGGTGAGCTGATGACATATTTAATTTGCATGGATGACATAAGAAAATCACTTTCATATGTCTCCAACCTAGAAAAGAAAAACATGAGTATAGAAGTGGAAAAAAAAAAAAGGACTAAATTTCTGACTTCTTACCTAGGAGATAAAACCAGAGAAGGACCAGATGAGTACACAGTGTAAAAGAAAACTTTTGTTTCCACGCACTTTTTAAAAATGCAAGCCAAATTTTATTTGAACTACTGCAGTAGGGGAGATAGATGTCAGCGTATAACTAGCTCAACTCCAAATACAACAGAGGCAAATGGGAATTTATAGCCAATAGGAAGAAGGAAGGGGTTAATGGATGGAAAACTACTACATAAGAGGAAATATCAATGGTAGGGTAATCCCTACTAAAATGGCCTAACAGGATGCTTGGTAAAAGCTGATCTAGGATTTAGATATCAAGGGTGAAGGATAAGGAAATTAGGCAGCTATCAAGAGTGTGGGGATTCTTGCTAAACCGACTTAGCAGGATTCTTTGTTAAAACTGGGCTCATCAGGACAAGGTCAATTAAGATCAAGATCTCATTGAAAAGAAGGTTCAGAGGAGCCTGACTAAAGTTTGGTCAAGGAGAGAGTCTTGTCAGTAGATTGGTCAGAAGATGAAGGTAAGAGAAACTAACACATCACATGATTTTTAAAACAAATCAGTTTTCGAAAGACTGACCTAAATCGCAGGGCTTCACATAACAAATTTATCCCTTTAGCTGAGGATCAAATAAGGACATTTCACTATAACAAACTTTTATTTTGAACCATGGGAACGTGTACTTTTAAATCTTCTAAACTCTTCGTTGGAATATATTATTAAATTAATGATATACAGAGCAATTCAATTCCTTGCTCAAGATCTTTTCTGATAGATGTGAGCTTTTTTTTTTCCAGTGCTGAGATTAAGGGATTTCGAATAAAGCTCAAGAGCAGATCTTCTTAATAGGACTGAGAAAATCAAATCAATGCTAATTACTACATCTTATTAAAAAGATTCTTTAAGTGGGGGAGAAGATGAGAACAAATATTATCTTTTAGAATATGTTAAAATTGTTGAACTTTACACTGTTTACTTGACATGTTAACAACAATAGTATCAGGATTCCTTTGCCTCAGAACTATCCGAGGAAATTCTTTAAATTATGTCCTCAGATGTGGCTTATCCCACCATCTGTCACCTCTGCAGAAAATTTAGCATTGAATTTTAAACACGCTTTTGTGCATGATCTTTTCATGTCAACCAGGATGCTCAGAAAGTTAAGAACTAATACCACTAATATATATGAATCCTTCACTGCCCAACACTGTTCTAAGGTCCTAAAGGGTCCCTGCTCTTTCAGTACTTAGAGCCTACAGGGAGAGACAAATATTACAAACGTATGTGCCATTTTGACAATTGCTGAAACCGGACATGGTTCCGGGTGCTGTAGGAACATACAAAGTGTCTATCTCACTTCTTGGATTAAGGTGAGAGTGGAAATATGGGGGTGGGGGAGAGGTAAGAGTGTGTTTTTGTGTATGCATGGGGCACTGGAGGAAGGTTGGAAAAGGAGGGAAAAAGGGAGGTACAAGAGGTGATTTATAAGTGGAGACTCAAAGGACAAAGTAGGAGTTATCCAGGAGGGAGTGGGGTTGGGAAGGGTGATCCTAAAAGAAATACAATCATGTGCAAAGGCCCAAGGACAAGTGAAAATGTGTATTTCATTTAGCGTCAGAAAAGCGCTTCTTAAGCTTTAATAAGTACATGAGTCTCCTGAGTTTACTGTCAAAATGCAGACTCTGATTCAGTAGTTCCAGGGAGGGACCTGAGTTCCTGGGTGTCTAACAAATTCCCAGTGCTGCACACTCACAGACCAAACTTTGAGTAGCAACATACAGAGAACTTAATTTCCAGGCACTGGACATTTCTCTCTGAGGAAGTAGCTGAATATTCCCAAACCCTTTTTACTACTGATGCTGACCTACTTATTCACACTGCGTGAATCATGCAGGATGGCAACGCGTGGCAACTCAGCACCTGACTCATACATGACGTTTCTATAAGGGAGACTGCTTCCCCTCCCATGATATTTTTAAAGTCACTACTTCAAATTCTGCTTTGGTACTGTCTTTTCCACCTTGATCTACTTCCTCGCTGAAACCCATTTAGCCGTTTCAGCATGAAACCAATCTGAAAGGATGTGCTTAATAAATATTGTCAACTCTTGTCAAAATCAAAGGAAAATGTCCCAGGGAAGAACTTGCAGCCATATCCATTGGAAGCAAGTTATGAGACTGCACTGAATTTTGACAGCAGTTCTTTTAAAGTCAATTCAAACTCATTTTAATAAATGCAAAGTTTCATGTTGCTGCCATCTCTACCTCATCCTGTAGCAGCCAATGGTCTGCTTCTCTAGAGACCAAGGACAGCTTCTTTGCAAATACACTAAAAATTTCATCTCCATTCCAAAGGTGTGGGGAGACATTGGGCTGTGTTGTCAAGTCCCCTACTGAAAATTCACACCCGTCACATGGTTTAAAAGGCAAGCCTCTCTACATATAGTTTTGGATATTAGGCATCATTGAATTGATTTATAATGTGTTTCTGGAGACTAGAAGATGCACTCACTTTGAATATTGGTGCAGTGGAGTTGCATCACACTTGTCAGGTAATGCACCGATTTCAGTTTCACTATGTGACTCTGCTGCGTCATTTAATTCTCACAATAAGTGTATGCATACATATGTATTTTTTAAAATTATTTTATTAAATGCCATACAGGCTTAGCATTAGCACAGACAGAGTGAGCCCTGCAGGCAAGCAACGCTTTCAAATCTCCCTTCTCTCCTCATTTCCAGCTAGGATCTCATAATCATCTTACAGGCAGAAGGGCTTTCATACCAAACTATAAGTGGGTAGACTTGTCTTTTCTCCCTTCCACTAGACTAGCTCAATATTTCTTAAACTTTTTCGTGTATAACAATTACTGTAGCACCTTGTTTTCTTGCAGTCACATACAATGTGCTTTATGGGAAAACAAGGAATTTCCATGGGTGATCTTTTCCTTTTCTCTGTGTTCCCATTACCCCCTGATTTTGGGGTAATGCCTAGTTACTCTGCCCTAGTTAAATGAGATTTCCTTCTACAGAGATCAGAGACTGTTGAAGCTGTTTCCATTCTGTTTTATATCAGGTCTGTCTCAGCCTTACTTCTCAGCCAGTCTACTGCCCACTCCCAGGATTGCTAACCCCGTAAAGAGACATGGGAGATGCCCTAATAACGGACATAAGTCGTGGTGAGGCCTGGGTGGAAGTTCTTTCGCTCATAGGAGCTGTCTAGGGGTCACAGTAACAAGAGGACATGTCCCTGTGTGGACTTTTCAGCTCATCTGCTTGAACTGCATACAGGGACTTGACTGGCTCCTACAAAGAATAATGTATGATTTCTTTGACTCATGAGCTAAGTTATTGCAGACGAAAGTTAGCATGGTCTATCATATGTAAAAGATTTGGAAACTCACAATGACAACCTGTTTGGAGTTTGGGTAAAAGCCAAACTGTCTTATGGTCAAGAAAGTATTTAGATGGTCATCTGCTGTTACATTTGAGTTCCAGTCACACTTAAGTGGCAGCTTAAAAAGTTCCCACATTGTTGGAAACCTGCAAAAATAAGACTGGAAAAAAAAAGTCCTGGAAGTACACACTGTTTGCCAATGAAGTCCTGTTCCCCTTCCCCTATAAAATCTTTTAAAAAATAAATAAAGCTAGAAACTCAGGCCCTCGGTGATATTTTGCAAGTGACTTTTAGAGCTAGGGAATACCACTGATTTGGCTCCAAAACATTTCATTTATAAATGAAAAGCCAGACCCAGAAAGCTAGGCAGCACAGTTCCTTCCTTCCCTCCATCCTTCCTTCCTTCCTTCTCTCTTTCCCTCCTTCCTTCCTTCCTTCCCTCCTTCCTTCCTTCACTTCCTCCCTCCCTCCTTCCCTCCCTCCCTCCCTCCCTCCCTCCCTCCCTCCCTCCTTCCTTCCTTCCTTCCTTCCCTCCTTCCTTCCTTCCTTCTTTCCCTCCCTATCTCCCTCCCTCCCTCCCTCCCTCCTTCCTTCCTCCCTCCCTCCTTCCTTCCTTCCTTTTTTCCTTCCGCCACCTTTTCTCAGTTAAGCAAAGATAATGTAAGTGCTATCCTTTCATTTAAATTAGACTCACTTTAGTTCTCAACGTGGCAATTACTCAGAAAAAATATATATATATAAATTTAAAACAAAACAGAGTTTCTTTGAATTACTTTGTGAAATTTTTACCTGAATTCGTGATGTTGCATAGCAGCAGCAGAAGTCATTTTTTAAAATGTCATTCATAGCAATTAATAACGGAAATACTAACAGACTATATTCATGCACTGCTTGACTTATGGCTAATTACAAAGTAATGGAAATTGACTCATTTAGAACTTAAAATATGAGGGATACATATTAGTTAGAAATACATTGCTTGTTTAACCGATCTACATGGCACTTCTTTTAAGAGAAAAATTCCATGTGTTGGGTTGATAATTACATAAGGAATCATTCGATCACATTTTTAAAAAATGTATTTTAATGAATTATACATGTTTTATGTGGTCAACAACAACAAAAATAAAATGTGTAGACTTGAGATATCAGTACCTTTTTAAATCCTAAATTATATTTTCAGAGTAGAAATATTTAGAAATCCTTAAGAGTCAGAGGGCTTTTTGCATTTAAACTGAGCTCAGTTTAAAATCCCCAGTCATATCATGAACAGCAGGTTTGGTAATAATTTCAATTTTCAACATATCTTAAGGATGTAGAAATAATTTTAGCTCTTTTGAAATACTTATACAGCCATGAATATAGTTGAGCCTACCAGAAATGGGCAGAGAAGATAGGGGAAAGGGATATAAAGTCTAGAATTTTAGAGGCAGAGGAATTAAGATACTGCCTCCAGCCATAGAAATGATAAAAAGAAGACCTGATTACATAACGATCATTTCTTTTTAGTGGTTGGAATAATTCACATGTTGTACACCTTACATTTACACAATACTATATGTTAAATATATTTTAATTTAAAAAAAAAAAGAGAGAATCTGTGTGTTCAAAAATCCATACTCTTTTTATGGTACCATCCTGCCTCCTGATTAAAATTATTTCCCCCCTCATTTTGAAAAAGAAAATGAGTAATTTTTTTATGTGTTGTTTTTGGCTGAGCGGAACTGACGTGGCAATCGGAAAGACGTTATTTGGGCTTTAAAACTGCTTAAGAAGAGATATTAGCAGAGCTAGAAGTCAGGCAGATGCATTGCATCCATCTAAGCAGCGTTTGCAGTTCTAGATTCACAATAGAATAGTTCATAGTGGTTCCGTCAATTACAAAAGTGAAGCCAACACAGAAATGTCAATATCCCCAGGGAGGAGTTGCAGCGTCCAGCATGATCTAAAAAGATGATTTTGATAAACCCGAACGTGCTTCTTTCTTTCTGAATAAAGAGATGACTCACTGGAATGTGTTCTCTTTTGTGTTTTGGGGCACAAATAGCAACCCGGAGTCACCACTGATGTGTGAGGTTTCGGCCCCGCAGCAGGGCGTCGCCAGCGGCAGCTCGGGAAGCGGCCTGGGGAGCTCCATCACCGCGTGTAAGAAGGTAACCTCACCTGACGCCACCCTCTTCTCACCTTGAACTTGAAGGCTAGTTTAGTTTGACTTTGCAAGCACCTTTTCTAAAACAGAAAGAAAAACAAATAGTCCACAATTTGCTTGCCCGGATTACCCCTGATGACACTTAAAAAAGTGTAATTCAGGAAATAATCAGAAAATTCCAGCACTTCAGGAAGATAGGACTTGAGAATTCTAAGTCTCCGGGATCACAGCACCTCAACCCCAACCTCTTCCCAAATGTAGTTGTGGTTAACCGCTTCTTGGATCTCCATTCAGAAAAGTCTTCACAGGTTTTGAATGGCTCGCCTTATCATATTAAGCCCCTAAGTCTGTGTCTAAGAAAACCTCATGGCTGTTCTTTTGATATTTTCTTAAAGAGAAGGGTATGGTGCTTGGCTTACTTATTAGGAGAAACAAAATTACATTTTCTAGAATATAGACTTTAAAACTGATGAATATTGCTTTCAGACATTTGCAGGAAGTTGTCATTTGAACAAAATAAAATCATCTAATTTAATGACCTTTTTTTCCCCAGCCAATTCAACTTATGGCCCAGAAATTTAAAGCAAAACGCCCAATTCTCTACATAATGCTTTTGTCACTATTTGATGCTGAATTCTAGAGGAGAATGTGTTTCTTCTCATCCAGAGTTAAAGAAAACCACACTGGATTATTTGATTTATTATTTTAAAAAAGCTAAAGTATAAAAAAATACTTAAACATATAAATTAGGACAAATTCTGTTACTAAACATATTGTATATGTGTGTGTGTATATATATATATACACACACACGTATATATATAATATATGTTTACATAATGTACATTATGTATATTTCCCTGGAAAAGTAGGAGTCATATTCATTTCTTTAAAAATCAGGTCTGGAAGATGCTGGAAGAAATGTTTAAGGCTGGATGTCTACTTAAAAAATGAAACCCAAAACTCAATCATCTACTCTAAAGGACTTCATCAGTGCATACATATTGCATATTTACAGTATATTTACAAATAAGGATTTAAAGTTTTAAATATAATCCCATTCTTTCTACAATTATTTCTAGAACAGCTATTAGTAGGTTGAGCCATATGAAATTGCCTTTTTCACAGGTCAAAACTGACCAAATTTTGGCAATTTAATATGGCCCTACCTAAATACAGTCAAAATTGTGTAAGCTCTTGGAGAGAGATACAAGGATAAATCATAAATGTCCCCCAACTCTTAAAGAATGTATTTTGTAGTTTGGGAGATAATACTGGTCTCATGTGAAAAGTCAAACAATATTTCAAAAGTTAAAAAATAATTATATAACTAGAGCAATAAGTCAGGATAGTATAAATAAGGAGATAAACTAGTATTATGGGTATTAAAAGCTAAGAGTAGAGACAGACCCTGGGCCTGCAATAAACGATAACCTTCAGTGGGGAAGTGGATCTTAATTTGGACTTCGGAGTGTGATTAAGGTGTGAAAGAATGAAGAGAATATCCAACTACGTTTAGGAAGGGCTGCTGCCAAGAGATGCAGAAGTCAACACCTTCGTGTACAGGCAACACTTTTCTCATTTCATAGTGCATTTCTTTCATTTCAAAAGTTCTCTTAGGCGTACATAAGATTGCATTTAAAGACAATTTAGTAGCCATCTATGCCGCTTGTCATACACCATGAGGGCTCTAATAGTTTTTCTTCCCTTCAAAAGGGTAACTCACCAATATTTTCTTCTTTGTATCTAGAACATACGCCCTTAAAGAAACGACATTGAATATTGAAGGACTTAATGCCTTTATTTTATTACTATAAGCTGATTTAAATAATTACTGATTTTTTTTTTATCTTGTTAATCACAGATACTGGGACTGAGGAAGTGAGGCTCTATATGTTCATAAATGCACATAGAATGTATGTTCTGTCCAAAAGAGGCAAAAAGAACCAGGACAGCTGTATCTTAGAAACAGTAAGACTGTCCAGCTGAGTCACCTCTCTTCACAGTCAATCAACCTCCAATAAGAGTAACGGAGGTAAATGAAATTTACTGGTAATTCCCCAAACTCATTTCATGGAATAGCTTCATCTTCTTCCCCATCAAGCCTTCTATCAGAGCTGACATATTGCTAATTACCTGGTGGAAGAAATAAAACACGGGTCCAGAAGATAATGCATTAGTTGGATAATCAGCCTCTGAAAAATTGCAAATTGACTGAGTTTTTTTCGTGGACTTCATAGTGAATCTCTAAGGCTTTCGGGAATCTTACCCAGGTGCACTTGCTTCAGTTTCTCTTTGCTGTTGGGGAACTATGGTCACTGGAATTTGTAGCTGTGAAAAAGCCTTAGCATCAGGAAAAAGACTTCGGTGGATTTATCTGAAGGCGGAACTCCTTAATATATACTTTTGTCAGTGAGGGACTGCCTTTCCCCAGAGCTAAGAGGACCACACCACCGAGTCACAGTTTACATATATTTTCTTGGTATCTTGTTAACAGACCTCCTTTTGCTCCCAAAAGTGCTCTGGCACGCACCCTATGTTATATGACTATCCTACCTCTAGCTTCAGAATGACCCTTTCTCTCCCTTCTCTCCTGGTGCTAAGTATTAGGAAAGTTAGATAAATTCACACTGAGGTTTTAGTGATCGCAGAGCTTAGTATAGTTGTGACAAATAAAATATGTTTTTACTTAACTCCTACTACCGATGGCCTAGTACTGTTACCCCTGCCTTAGCTGACATTGATAACTAAGCCTGTTAAACCTGGACATTACTTCAGAATTCTATGCATCACGAAGCTCCAAGGAGACACTGGCAATCCATCCAAGTTGGAATATAAGCTAACCTCCATGGCACTCTAATTTAATGAGCACCAAACTCAGAGGAAATTTGGATGTATGCAATGTGGTTCACCAAAATAATGCATTTAAAATGATGGGATTTTAAAATATTACAGGAAAAAATGGGAAAGAAAGAGGTCCTAGTGGAGAGTGGACACTAGAGCCTTCCGTGGTATCCCTTGAGTTGTATTTCACATCGACATTCCTCATGTTCCCCCTTTTCTTAGAACAGGTCCTTCTTATAAGACAAATACAGCCACCATTATTAAACTGAATCATAGGGATTTTCCATTAAATGAACGAAAAAATTATACGTTATCCCTTTATATCTGTTAAACTCTATGTGAAAAGTCTTTATATTCCCTCAAAAATAAATCAAAATTTGTTGTTTCTAGGAAGGCAGTGGGATGTTGTGTATCAAACCTGACTTGGAATCCAAAGACTGAGTTAGGTCTTTGTTTTCTCTTTTTACTGTGTGATCTTAGGCCACTGATGCAACTTCTCTGACTCAGATGTCTTAGGGTTGCTCTGAGGTTTACTACAAAAAGTTTATGTAAGCCCTTGGCACACATAATTGATGCTCAAAAGTTTTAACTGATTCCAAAGAAATGATCTTTACACAGGGCAAACTTTATTTAAATAGAACTTTAAAACTAATCTGAATGCAGCATGCAACGTCTCCTCATTGTTGAATATCTGTTGGATTTTCCTCTACTTTGAAAGCATTTTAGTCAATGGCATGTCTCCATGATAACTGGACATTTTCAATCCACTTTGTGGGGTGAAGATTTGCTATTTGGGATATATATTGGAACCAAGTTTCTGAATGGGATTTGTGTGAGGAAAGAATTGTTGGAGAAAAGTCAACACCCCAAATATCCTCTTTTTATGTCCTATTAATGAAATCCACCTTAAAGTTGGACTTATCAAAGGCAGCAAACTGAAAACATTTCAGGTTCCCAGAGGCAGAGTTTGATCTTAATATGACATCTGATCAGCTCTCTGAAGTTTCAAGAGTTTTCTTTGCCATGACTGGCCTCCTTCAAACTGATTTAAATGCTATTGACAGCGGCACAGATACATCTGAAGAATGACAGAATGGATGTCCCTTGATGCTTCTTCATCTTATTACATAAAATACACTTTCATCTAAGCCCATATCTTCTTGATGACATGTAATTAACAAAAGCAATTTAATTAATGTGTGCAAGCACGGGCATACAAATTGGGGGGCTCTTTTACAATCTAATCCATTTCTGTAAAGACATATTTATTAGTCAGAATTAGATTGCTCTTGGCCAAAAGCCTAAACTTTCAGGAAGCACATGATGAAAAATAGCTATAATATTCTGTACTTGTAGAAGCTGTCTCCTTAAAGGAAGGAAGGACTTTTTAAAAATTAAATAAATAAAACGAAAAACAAAATCAGCATAATTGAGCATATTCACCTTTTTATAGAAGGAGGACATTAGGTTTTCCCCCTGGAGTATAAAACACTCACAGCTCAGTAAACACTCTCTTCTGATCAAGTGACCGGGCACTGGTCTTCAGGTTCAGCTTGTAATATCAGAGGATGGCCTATCCAAATTTTGTCAAATGGCTGGGTGTCCTGTTCCATCGCCCTTCTGCAGGAGTAATTAGGGGCATTGAAGACACAGGGAGATTTATAAGAAGCGAAATAGAGAATCGTCTCAATAAAAGTGGTATTTCAAGAAAGCTAATCTAGTAGACCTGAAGAGAATTCCTTAGAGAGATGGGAAACTGGAATCTGGGATGCCAGGAAAGGTGTGAATGGGGGCATGGGGAGAGGAGAGGTGGGACCTGTATACAGACAGTGGAAGGAGAAAAAAAACAAACTCTGTTGAGACTCATGTGGAAGTCAAGATCAGAGGACTCTATGGCGGTGAGAGTTAAACAGAACCATGAACTCTGTTTAAGGGAAGACATCCATGAGTGGATAGGTACCATTGTGGTCATTGGGAAGCGGGCCTGGGAGACAAGTGAGGCAAAGATGTCCATGGATTCAGACTGAGCCCAGTTGCATCTACAGAGCCAGCCACAGAATCTCTTCTGTAGGTGTTTTCACTGAGGACATTTCTGTATGTCCTGAAGCCCCCCGGCGTTCCGGCCTCAGTGCAGTCACGGCTGCACTGAGGCCCGAATGCAGATAATGAGGGCTCTGGTAAGGACTAACCTCCTCTGCCTTCAGCAAAAACAGGTTGAAATGATGACCATCTTCTCCCACTTGAAAGCAGCCTGGTCCACACTGACACAGGGGATGGAGCCACATGTGCTCCACGGAGAGCTCATTCTTTGGAAAACATCAATTCAGCAATCCCATATGGGAACCTTTGCTCAAAACTATCAATTATGGCTTATTTTGCAGTTTGTATCTGATTTCGGTTTCTTATTCCAAAATAATAAATCGGTTCCTTAAATCCAGTAGATTTAAGGACTCCTATTCAGGATGCCGTCCCACCTCTCACTGCTGCCAGCAATTGCTCTACAGTCTTTAAAATTCCAATGTGTTGGTTTTAGTCTATTCTCTACTGCTCAGTTCCTTGAGTGTCCTTGCTGCTATGCATGAAGAACTCCTGGAAGGATCTTGCTTGCCTTTTCTTTTCTTTCTTTTTTCTCACCCAAAAAGTAGGACTCTGAAAACCCAAAATAGCTTAGGACATGTTGTGGAGTTGAGGGTGATATTGCACCATTGGAACTGAGCAAGTGACCTTTTCTCTGAATTTTTGTCACCCAGACCTTTATATTACTGTGTTTCCCCGCAAATAAGACCTAGTGGGACCATCAGCTCTAATGCGTCTTTTGCAGCAAAAACTAATATAAGACCAGGTATTATATTATATTACATTATATTATATCATATCATATCATATCATATCATATCATATCATATCATATCATATTATATATTATATAAGACCTGGTCTTATAGTATAGTAAAATAAGATCGGGTCTTATATTAATTTTTGCTCCAGAAGATGGATTAGAGCTATTAGTCTGGCTAGGTTTTATTTTCAGGGCAACACGGCATGTACTATCTCTAGCCAGAAATGGAAGAGGTATAAAATTTTTTTAAATGACTAATCTGGCATTCAGAATTCTCCTTTCTATCTTTGAGTATTTAAAGGCAGACTTGCCATCCCGGCTCATTATGACTAGAGTGAAGGATTTCTCTCTTTTCTTTCAGCACCCCCTCATCTAAGAAACCCTCTCGGCTTTGTAGTCCAGACTAGACACTGTGTTCCCCACCAGTCCTGATAGCATCCCCTGTTTCTGTATCCTGCCACGCTTGCCCTTCTGATTAAAGTGCCCAGTTTTTGCTTCTGCCAATGTCAGGATGGGAAGGAAGGATACGGCCCAGATCAATTTGAACACTCCTCTAAAAGAGTCCTCTGACTCATGAATCCCTGAGAAAGAGCCCCCTCATTCGTGTGCCCACATTCACAAGGCTTCTCTCTGTGTTTTGAGAACGAGACCCACCCTGAAAGACCCCTATGAGGACTCATACTCTTCAGGGTGGAGGGCTTCCAAGAAGCAAATTATGTGTCCATCTGCATACACCTTAAAAGGTAGTTGTTCCCAGTAGCTTCTTCCAAAGAAGGGGAAAGAGTCTGAGGAATGAGAATTGCCACTTTGTTATAACTGCCAAAGGCAAAAGGCGTGTCCAATACTCAAGTGATACACGGCCATTAAATCGGATGTCCCTTTGTCCAATGGCAAATTCTGCACCACCTACTCTAAATCATCCCAAATCAATGGCAGGCCTTGATGGATATCATGTCTTTTCCTACATGTGTTTTTTTCTTATATTTTACTTCTCCTAACATTAAAAATCATATTCCCCTCACCGATCATATCAACATTACAGGATTATTCAGGTTCTAAATAGCAATTAATCAACTGTCCTCTATTTATATGCCTAATTTGATTCTGGTTAAACCATTGCTGACTATTCATAAATTATAATATATTTGCATTTCCTGAGTATATCTGTTTTTGCAACTCTTGCATTTCATGCTTGAGACTCCAGCTCAGTTATTATTTTCATGTGGAGAAAGGTCTGATCAATTTTCAAAGCATTCTTCAGCCAGCTAGCATCTGTGTGATATGGCAAAAATAAACAAGTGTCATTTCATACTTCTGAATTGTCTTCTATGCTCTTATGCCATTCTTGTGACTGCACTGAAATACAGTGCTGTTTTCAGGATACAAATAATTGTGTGGCACAAGGAAAGCAGACAGCTATCTGAAACTGTCACTAAAGCTGCCTAGTTTGTTTCTTGTCACATCAGATGTACTCTCGATTGCATACTCGGGGATATCAGTTTCAAAGAAGAGAGCCATTTTGTTTATGAAAAATCTCCATTGAATTCTCAGATAGTTACATCCCTTTGTCAGAGATATTCATATATCACTGTATTCCATATTTATTTACCAGAGGCAAGCTTCATTAGACCAGGTACATACTGCTGGAAGCGTTCCATAGACTAGGACTCTCCTGTTACAGTGATACACTTTATCTGGAAGTCAACCATTAGTGTATTTACAATGAGGTATGACAATGTGCCTTCTTTCTTATCTGAAGGTGTTCCCTACCACCCTTCTTCACAGAAGGATAGAGAATGAATGGCAAATCCACTGACCATTTCCTTCCCAACCAACTATGTCTTTGATCTGGTGCTCTCTAGGCTCTTTCCTCCTTCTTGGTAATGAACTGTTTTGTTCCAAGGCTTTCGAACTCCATTATTCCCAAATATTTTTCTAATAATCAATTACAAGCTTTCCAAATTGTAGTAGAAATCAGTAGTATAACACAAGAATGCTTTATATTTAATCAAACAGATAATCATATGTCCTATGAATTATCAAACATGATTATTCATACTTTGAAAAGAGTTTCTCCTTTTGTCAAAGGGGGCAAAATACCTAAGAACTCAAGCAGTCAGCCAGCGAAATCACCCTTAAAAGGAAAATGTTATCTTAATATTTAATTAAATCTTCTGAGAAACTGAGACTAAACCATTGAGTTTCCCATGCTATTATTTTCTTCTACACAATAGCTTTATTTCCAGTTTGTATCATTTTCTCTTCTCAGAAGTTCACTGTGCTTTAAATAAGCATTACAGTTTCCCTGTGAAATAATGGAAAGGTATTATATGCCAGAGTGGAAAACAAAAGATTACAGAATTCTCAGAAAGTTTGCTAAGTTATAGATTAAATCAACATGAAATTAAGTGTGTAAAGTTACACAAAATCTTCTGACTGCTAGTCGTGTGTGTGTGTGTGTGTGTGTGTGTGTATTGGGTTTTAAGCTATTATAAAATTTAAGTTAGCCATTAAGTATTATTTAAGCCAGTGACTAAACATTCCAGTGTTATAATAAAAGAACTTGGTAAAATCTTAGAGTGTGAAGACATCAAAGAATATTTGGCCCAGCCTGGCAATAACTATCTTTTCAGTGAAAGATAAAACTTTTTCCCACCACCGGATACGTCATCCCCACCACTTCCCCCACCACTCACTCTGCACCAGCCATACAGTCTCTTTGCTGTCCTCTGCTAAATGCAACAAGCACACTGCTGCTTCGAGCCTCCGTTTTTTGCTGATGATTCTGTCAGGTGTGTGGCTGGCAACTCCCTTCTTTCAGATCTCTGCTCAATGTCACCCTCAGAGAGGCCTGCCAGAAAATACTTTCCAAAATAGCATCTCTTACTTTATCCTTTTCTCTGGCTTTATGTATTGTCACAATAGTTTTTGTGGGTTTTTTTTCTCTCTCTCTTTCTCTTTCTCTCATATACATAGCATTTATTTGATTATGGTCTGTCCTCCCCAATAAAATGACAACAAGACTGTGTTTGTTTATTGTAAAAACATCAGGTACTTAACAAGTAGCTGCTGAATGAGTGAATTACAACTTAATATGAATGGCGTTAGCTTTCTCTTAGACATGGCATTCCAAAGTGAGCATCAAATATAAAATCTAATTAACGCTTTAGGATTTTATGAATATGGTTTGTGCCCATATAGAACCCAAATTAAAACTTTAATTTTAGAAGAATCTTGTAAAGGACAAAGGCTGCATCTTAGAAAACTAAAAGAAAAGCAAACCATGATGAAATCCCACTACGCACCTAGTGGAGTGGCTACAATTAATTTTAAAGCAAAAACTGACAACATCAGATGCTGACAATGTTGTACAGCAACTTAGACTATCACAGTTGCTTGCTGGTGGAAATAGAACAGGGTAAATCCACTTTAAAAGACAATGCATCCTTTTTTATAAAGTTACCACACGACGGAATAATCTCATTCCTGGGTACCCACCCAAATAAAACAAAACCTTCAATTCAGACAAAACCCTGTAGGCATATGTTTATGGCAGCTTTCTTCATATTCACCAAAAACTAGAAACAGCCCAAATGTCCTCAACTGGTAAGTGAATACGTTTAAAACACCTGTGTCCATCCATGCGATGGAATACTATTCAGTAATAAAAGAAAAGAAACTATTAATACACTCAACAATGCAGATGAATCTCTAACACATTATAAGTAAAAGTTACAGGTCATAAAAAGCTAGGTACTATATGATTCCACATACGTGACATTCTAGAAAAGGCAAACTTTTAGGGATAGAAATGAAATGACTGGCTGTCAGGGGCTGGGAATTGGAGGCCTTTGACGATAAGGAGCAGAAGGGCGTTTTGGGGGGTGACAGAGCTCACCCATTGTTCTGCATCTTGATTGGGATGATGGTTACACAACTATGTGTGTTTTTCAAAACTCACAGAACTTTACACCAAAGAAAGGTTAATTTTATAGGAATGTGATATCGCTATGAAAAAAAAAATGTTACCTGCAGTACAAATACCATTATTATGGTGTCTAATCACTATGTTGTTTTGTATACCGGAAATTAATAAAAATTTAAAAAGTAGGTGATATTATCTGATGAGTAGCTGACTTCATTCTAATCATCTCTTCTCCCTGCTTACCACTTACGATGCAAACCTCATTGACACATTCACACTACAGTCTTCTTGTGTAAGAAAAATGTACTTGCGTTTCCAAGAGTCTAGAACAGCAGTCGAGGCCTGGAGATTCTTCTCCGACTGATGCCCATGACACTTCTAACGGGGTTCTCTGGCTCCCTTTCTGCTACAGATCTTCTTGCTTTTTCTGTCGTCACATGCAACTTTCATGAAAATTGCGTGTCACATTTGAAAGGATGTTTTCTTGGGACAGTATTTTTAACCCTTTTCCATATCATGACACATCTTATTTTTGTTTTTTGTTTGCAACTACAGTTGACATTCAATATTATATTAGTTTCAGGTGTACTGCGTAGTGGTTAGATAATTGTATACTTTATGACGTGATCGCCCCAATAAATCAAGTACCCACTAGGCATCATACATAGTTATTACAATTCTATTGACTCTGTTCCCTTGGCTGTACTTTACATCCCTGTGACTATTTGGTAATACATATTTTAAACATAACATTTGTTTGGAACCCTTGAATAAATAGACAGCCAGGAGTGCTTGCCCTGAAACGGCCACCCCAGGCCCTGTCCAGCTTGCAGACTGCTGAGAACATCAGTGTCTCAATATCCAGCACATCTTAACTTCTCTGAGTCTACCTGTTCGGGGGTGGAAGCAGGGGGTAGGATAAATCTCTGCTTTTGAAGAATGAATTCCTTGTTCTGATTATATTATTCAGTTAATTTAAAGCAACAGTCTGTCATTAATCATGATACATGCATTAACCAAATACAGTATTTTTTGTGTGAAATTTCCTTAATTGAGGCTGCTTTATGTCTTTATACTTACATTATCAGAAAATGAAATGTGATAATGTTTTGATAGTACCATGTTGCCCCGAAAATAAGACTTAGCCAGACAATCGGCTCTAATGTGTCATTTGGAGCAAAAATTAATAAAAGACCCGGTATTATATTATATTATATTATATTATATTATATTATATTATACCCAGTCTTATAGGAAAATAAGACCAGGTCTTATCACTGATCTGTGGTATATAAACCAAAAACAACAAAAGAACAAGATAAACAAATGAGAAACAAAAACTCATAGACACAGACAATTGTTTAGTGGTTACCAGAGGGTAAGGGGGGCGGGGGGTGGGAGATGAGGGTAAGGGGGATCAAATATATGGTGATGGAAGGAGAACTGACTCTGGGTGGCGAACACACAATGGGATTTATAGATGATGTGATACAGAATTGTACACCTGAAATCTATGTAATTTTACTAACAATTGTCACACCAGTATACTTTAATTTAAAAAAAAAAAGACGAAGTCTTATATTAATTTTTGCTCCAAAAGACGCATTAAAGCTGATTGTCCAGCTAGGTCTTATTTTCAGGGAGACACGATATAGGACTAGAAAATGAGGATCTTGCTCCACATTAAAATTCTTTGTTACCTTTTACTAAAATCCTTAAGGGAAATAAAAGATTTGCAGAAATATAAAATATTGTGTGCATAGATTGAACTTTTAAATTTTCTTCATATTAAATAAATCATGTGACAAGCTCACAGGGCTTTTTTCTGAATTATAATCATTGCAAAGGAAAATTACAAATCTATATAATATCAAATGTAGGACGTTTTGGTATCAAACAAAGAGTTGCTCAGTACCAACTATACTCGTATGCCGAGACAAGTGTGAGCAATAAATTGAATAATATACTCACATATTTATACAATACTCATATTACCTAGTGGGAAGAAATAGATAATACATGTACATTCCAAAATTCTGAGGTAGAAATATTGTTTTCATTATAAAGATTTCACAGGAAGAGAGAAACATTTGATATGGGGAGAGGGCTTGGTTTCAATCAGATCTTGGTGGCTGAGAAACAATGCTGATGAAAGTTCAGGGGAAAGATGGAGAGAGATGAAGAAAACCACATGTATCATAAAAAGTATGAGGTGAGCTCTTCACTAAACTGGTAGATTATAGTGGAGGGTATGTGCAGGGAAATAATTGGAGATAAAGCCTGGAAAACTCCTACATTGTGCACAGCACAATATCCTACACTTTGGAGCTTAGTAAATATTCATGAAATGATTCACCAATGAGAGTTGAGTTAGGATCCGTCTTGAATGCTAGGCCATAGTTTGGCAATAATCCCATAAAATGGTGGGCTCACTGATAGCAGATATTATCTTTCTTCTTGTTTCCCAGGGCCTAGCCTAGTGTCTGATAGAACTAGAAGGTAAAATACTCATGTTTGTCGGGTCCAGTAATCAATAGAGGTAAGGTCCTGGGAGAGAATTATATCATATCAGTAATCATATTCATAATAATAAGTACTGTTTAACACCTCAAATAACCCTTTGCACACTTATTATTTCTAATGTCTAGTAAAAATTCCTCACTGTCAGGGATAACACCACCCTCATTTTGTCAATGGCAAAAGTGAGTCTCAAAGAAGTTAAGTGACTTGCCTGAGGCTGCAGTTAATTAACGGAAAAACTGGAATTTGAAACCAGGTTTGTCTTTGAAACTTCGGTACTTATCCCTTATTCTGGTTTTAGTGGGCTGGGTGGATCTGGGAGGTAAGGGGTGATAGAGAGAAGGGATAGACAATTACAGCATGAATTGTTTGGTCCCTGTGAGTGTCCCGCCTTTCCTAACTGCCCTTCCCAAGTATCACCCCATTGCTTTTATTCTCTACCACTGCACCATGTTGAATTTCTTCTTATTACCTACCACAATTTGTAATTAAATGTGTGTGCCAATGCTCCTGTATTTGCTGTGTGGCTCCCATGCCAGATTTTAAATTCCATAAACATGGAGATCAGTTCTGCACTATTCACTGCTGCATTACCAGGAGACTAGTCCATAGTATGCACTTAAATGTTCAGTGAATTAAAGAAGAAATTACACTGTGGTGAGCAGAATATAAGACTAGAAATGGAGAGGTGCTCCAGAGGGCATGAGCGTAACTAGAATTGTTCAGCTGTTAACTGCAAATAGGGAAGCCAGAGAGTCAGGTTTCTTTTAGGGACTAGAATTGGGGAAGAAGGGGGCTTGGGTTTAGACACAAAGAGTCCAAGGTAACAGCAGGAGATCCAAGAGTAACAACTAACAGTGAGAAATGTGAAAAGCCAAGTTCTAGAGTAAGGTCAAAGCTGAAGGTGTAGACCAATGAGTTGTCCTTCCAGGTGGTACTTAATGTCCCGAAAGTCAGCAAACTCTCTGAGGAAATGACTGAGGGGAGTAGAAAGAATAACACAGTGAGGCCCAGAACTAGAGGGGACCCTCCCCTTTAGGATGTCAGAGGAAGAAAAGCTAGTTAGAAAGAAGGACATGTCCTCTCCACCCTCCCCAACTTCTCCAGACAGCTCAGATGCCTCTTTCAACACTTTGGTCAAGTGCACCCTCCCACAGGTGCACCCTGGGTGATAGCTGACCTGGGCTGCCCTTGATGAAAGCATCTGCTTTCTTTATCACCGTCCTGTGAGTGCTTGTTCTCCCCCACTAGAGATTAACTCCCAAAAGGGCAGCAGTCGTTTGTGTTCATCGTGATATTCTGTGTCAAACATCAAATTGCTCAACAAACCTTTGTTGACCGAATACTAACTCTAACTTAAGGAGATTAGAGAAACAGAAGAAGAAAATGAAGAACTGCACATCATGAATAATAAAGAAAGAGAAATTGTCAACAGTCATGCCAAGATGAAAAACATGTTAAGATGGAAAAAATGTCTGAATTTCACTGCATTGTCATAATAATCGCTACCACATATCAACTGCCTACTCTGTTAGGAGACTTTTACAAATAATTTGTTATTTGAGCCTTGGAACAACTTTCTGAAGTGGCTTTAATTGTCCTCCTGCAATAGATACAAAAACCAAGTCCCACAGAAATTAAATGACTTGCCCAAGGTCACTCAGTAAGTGATGAGATGGGATAGAATTTCAATTCTGCCTCCAAATCTCTGTGACTACCCATAAGTTACTGTCTTCTCCTATTTAACTTACTTATTTTTCTAATTGTAAGGCATTGCTCAGCAGTGTTTAGAACTGTGCCCAGGTTACTCAGAGTCTATTTCACCCTCCCCTTTCCATATCAATACTAAATTCCCACAACTCGGTTCTCTCTGTTTAAAAGGAAAGTGGTTATAAAATAGCGCAGAAGGGTTTTTCTTTATCACTTAGGACACTCGTGAAATTTTAAGAGAAAATGTGCCATTATTATTTCAAACTTGTGCATGCACAGCACGCACATTATTAGCTCTTCATCTGAAATAAGTGAACCTGCAACTAAAAATAGCAGATAAATAAATGAGCCATTGAGAGCCTGGTGAGTTTTATTCTTTTCCCCCTCAGAAAGTGACTCTCAGTGGGGAGATTATATTCATAAAGCTTCAGAATCATTAAATTCTCAAGCACATGTTCTTCCTTCAAGCATTTCTCTTTTTCTAATGGTTGGTCTAAACCATTAAACCAAAAGCATTTCAGAAGGTAAAATTGCTTAACATACAATGCTAAGCGGTTTATTGAAGCCTGCATTTTCATTCTCTTTGCTTATTTGGCTCTTTAATGTATCTGGGAAAGCGAGAGGAGGGAGGGATGAATGGAGGAAGGAGGGAGGGAGGGGGAGAATTACTGGATGTTCATTGATTGTAGAAGGGACCTTCCGATGACTTGATTGTTTACAAATGGCAAACTGAGGCTGGGAGCTAGTGCCTGACTTGACAACACAGAAAGTAGGATCAGGACTGGAACTCAACCTCCTGACCACTAAGATCAGGGAGAGATGGATAAATGCTGAGACCCGGATTTGGTAGAACCCAAGAATGAGAAATCATGTAATTTTACCATCGTGCAGCGGAACACTCAAATTCTGATTCTCCACTAACTAGACAAATTGTTGACGCCTCTGAGCCTGGACACCCAGAATAACCATTTGTATGACAGTTTATGTTTATGCAGCCCTTGCCATGTGCCAAGCACAGTTTTTATGTACATTTAATACATATATTAGCCCTTAAATTCTACCTCACAAGCTAGAGGCTTAATTCAGATAATATAAGTTAGAGCCTTAGCCTCCAGTGTTCTCAATAAATTATTTGGTCAATCATTAAAGAATATAAGTATTAAATAATTAATAATCTCTAAATATTAACAAAACATGTGAAAAAAATATTTTAAGTATTATTAATGATATAATCAGATGCACTATTTTTTAAATCATGATGAATAAAATTCAAATTGTAAGGTTACATAGTGAATGACTATGCTCACCAACCAAAGAAGCTCTCTTCAAAACATTTCTTAAGCATTGAAAGACCTAGACTTCATTTTAAGTTTCACTTTCTCACTCTGCCATGTCCGCTTCCTTTAAAGCAAAGAGCACTTAGAGAAGACACTCAATACCCGGGGGTACGGATCTGCCAAGTGGGAAGTCTTTCTAGCATTTTCCACTGAGTAAGCAGGTCCATAAAGCTGTCGTTTTTTCCCTTACTCCAAGGCGAGGGCAGAACAAGGTCTTTGTATATTTTTAGTTATTTATTTTTCAAATGTCAAGGACCCAACAGATTAATCTTTCAGTGCTCATTTCCCTGTGTTAGAGAAGTAGTGAAATACAGGAGAAATCCAACGGGGAGCCAGCAAGTCTCAGTCACATCCTGAGACAGCCCCTTTCACAGCTTTGGGAATCTCGCCGCATGAGGTGTCAGGCTGATGCTTTTGGACGCCTCCATCTCTGCCTCTCTGTTTCCCACGGAAAATATGCCAACCCAGCCCACGCCTTTTCTGAAGGACCCAAGTGCATTGTGTCTGAACTCTGTCCCACTTGTAAGTCTGATCTCGGACAAGAATAATTCATATGCTCTTGTAAGTGACAGTGGCTTTCTTCTGTTGACATGTTTTGTTGCAACCATGATACGTACTATGGTACCCTGAATTTATTAAAATACAGAAGGGGTCCAGGGCTTAATTTTTGAGGAATGAGCTAAGAAGTGATTCTAGTCAGAGGACTTATTAAACTGCATTGTAAAGTATCGTTAACGGGTATGTTCATTGGATGCTTTTACTTTAAATCTCTAACTTGCTTATGCTGCAGTAAGTGAAGGGTTTGTTTTATTGATGTTTCAAATTCTAAAGCTCAAAGAAAAGTGAAGAATGGAAGCTAATAACATATGTTTGGTTTCGGTTAACTCAAGTCAATATGAAAGCATCTTTGAGAAATTAAAACACTGATAACACTTGCCAAGTGGATTAATTCAGTTACTATAATTTACATCACAGAAAGTTTCTTCTTAAGGAAAAGTGTCACCTCAGCATCTCATTAATGAAAACTAACTTTAAAACAGAAGTCCATAAGAAAAGGTAGTTATATTTGCAAATACTAGATGCACATAATGTTTCAGAAACACATCCTGAATGAGACCCACGCGTATAGGTTATGGGAGGAAACAATGCTAACTGGTGTCACTCACAGGCCTTGGTGTCTTCAAAAACAAACCAAAGTCAGGCTCTGAGCAACCTGAGCAGAGACTCTCATCTCTGCAAGCCTCAAGGTCTCCATCTTCAAAATGACAATTTCTGTGAAGAGCCTGAACTTTAAAATAATTCCTACCCTATAGCATTGTAATAAGGATTAAACTTACAAAGGTAAAAAACACTATGTGAATATTTTAGCACATTTCCCAGCATATTCTAAGCATGCAAAAAATATTAATAGTAGCTGTAACTATTAATATTACAAAACGCAGCACTAAAATTACACCTTAGACGAGAATATTTGCTCAAGAAAATTGGTCTTCACACATTTGAAGTGCTTTCCATCCACTAATTTCAGGTGAAGGCATCCAATTTTCTATTTTCCTTTGTAGTTCCTTTCAAATAGTAACAATGAAAACCACGTATTGAGAGGATAACCTGCCATCTGCGTGACTTATCATCTCACTGAGTAACCCAATGATCCCAGCAGGGGGTATTCCTATCTC
The DNA here is from genome assembly GCF_004115265.2 of Rhinolophus ferrumequinum. NCBI lineage: Eukaryota > Metazoa > Chordata > Mammalia > Chiroptera > Rhinolophidae > Rhinolophus > Rhinolophus ferrumequinum. Next base: position 9,363,497 of record NC_046291.1, read on the forward strand.
CATTGCCAGGTGTGGAAACTGAAACTCAGAATTCACCTGAGCTGCCCAAGTTCATCCGGCTACTAATGTGCAAGTTAGGTTTTCAACTCAGACCACAAATGCCCGTCCTCTTAAACTCTATCCTATGGCAGAAATAAGAGGGACTGGTGGTGGGGACGTGGGCTGAGAGCCTGTTTCTACTCTAAATAAAGTTCATCTAGGTTAATGGTTCTCAGTTTTTTTGAGATCAAAATTGCTTTGCCCTCTAAAAAAGTTATTGGGGGCCTCACAAAGCTTTTGTTTACAAGGGGGGTATTTGTTGATATTTTCATATTATATATTATTGAAGAAAGCTAAGAAATTGTTTATGTTTGTTTATTCACTTAATTTTAACTAACAATAACAATTTAAAATGACAATAATCTATTTTAAAATATCTTTAAAATAATAAGAAATAAGCACATTAAATGTTAACATACATATTTTTATGTAAAATACCTATGTTTTCCAAAATAAACATTTTGGTGAGAAGAGCGACTTCATTTTACATACTTAGCAAAAGTCCTTAATGTCTATCTTAACAGAAGACGGCCGGACTCTCCTGTTTGTGTCTGCATTCATTTGGTTGCACTTCATTGACTGCTAGAGACCACGAGAGCGAAAAAGGCAAATAATGCCTTATTATTATTATAAAAATAGTTTGAAAATAGTCTGAAAGATCTCAGGGATCCCCTAGGAGTCTCAGCCCACACTTTAAGAACCATAATTTAGGTAAAAATCTTTTAAGAGAACCGAGAAATTCTATTGCCAACTTTACTCTGCAGTAGTAACCCAAGTTCATTACTCAGCTAACTACCTGCTCATCCACAAAGTGTCTCTATGCTGTTCTGGAAAAGAAGGATGAAAATTTGTCATCTCTAGGTAATAATAAACGTTGAGTGAGAAAAGATTTAAAAGTAATAATATCACCTGGCTAAAACATAAAATGTTATAGAAAAAAATGTGTCAGAAATATATTTGGTTAACTCACTCTTCAGAGACAAAAATTACTGTGTTTTTACCTTTACAGAATAAAAGAAGGCAATCCTTTGTTGTACAAAGGAAAGGTAATTGAAGTGTCATTCTATTTTTGACACATTAACCAAACTGATTAAATCTGTTATATTGCTTAAGTGAAGGTACTAGTCAAATGTTAGCAGACATGTTACCTAATAAAGTAAGGGGTACCAGGAGAGCACTGGAAATCTTATATAGGTTGAGAAACAGTCTTATAAAATATTTGGGTAGTGTTACGATACATTAGACATTGAATCATTTCGTTATTTATGAGATTATATCTTCAAAATGTTTTGGCTAAGAAAAATGATATTTCTTCCTTGCTTTAATCCAAGCCCAGAAACAAAGCATCTGTAAATCATGGTTGGTTTTGTTAAATCATGTATTCAAATTTGCACTGCTTTACCATAACATACCGACATGAAAAAATGATTGCTGTCATACATTTTACTGATTCCTAATAATTTTTAAACTTAACATGGCACCATAGGTATTCTAGAAATATTGTACCCTATTTCATAGATAGGTTGGCAAAGCTGAAGAACTCAATAATTATCATTTCAGTGGCAGTATTGCACTAAAAGGAAAAAACACTACATCTTTTAAAATTGAAAATATTCAGCGTGGGAAAGAGTACTAACACTAAAATGAAATCTGATCCCCACTGCCAATTGAACCATTCCCCCAAATAAGCATTTGATTGACAATTATGCAAAAGTAGCACGTACACTGACGTTTCCAGATGCTGGATTTGATGACAGGAGAATCATCAGTATTAACTAACATCAATATGCTCCTTTAACGTCCATTCCTGGTTGAATATTTTACACAGTCTAGACTTGGTACAATCATCTTGCAAGTTTCTTCTAACATCCAGATACTCTGGAAAAGAAAACACTTAGTTTCCTCAGAAAAGAGATGTTTGTCTAAACAGAAGACCATGAGGAATAGCACTAAGGTTTTTCTTGGTTCCCTCAGGTTCTTCGCAGCAATAGCCTGCTCGAGTCTACAGACTACTGGTTGCAGAATCAGAGGACACCCTGCCAGATTGGTTTTCTGGAAGACAAGTGTGAAAACACAACTTGCGCTTCTGTAAGTAAACGTACTCAGGGTGTGGTCTGAGAAAAGAGGGAATCGCCCCTGTACACATACCTTGGACAGATGTTCCCTAATTCATTAAATAGCAGGTTGGGAACATCTCCTTTTGAAAGTATGAAACTGGTTTATAAGGACTGTTAGCAAAACAATTATGCAGGGCTCGTGTTTTGACTCTAATTTTGCTCATTTCAACAGGTTAATTAACCTGATCAATTCTCCGAAAAGGAAAGCTGTGTTTGTGTTTTCAAAACTAAGAAAAAGATTCAGAAACAGAATTGTGTAAGAAATAAAAAACCATTCAAGAGCTCTCTAGGATTCTTTTCAATGTATCTTATAACTCTGTGAGTAGGTATTTCCCATCACAAAAATTGTGTGAAATTTTTCTACCATTTTTATTATAAGTTATAGTCATTGTTTGAAAACCTTTTCAACCTAAGAAATACACAGGCATGCATTTTAATATACTGAAGTTAAGCTTTACATACAAAACTTTCCTTTTCAAGGGAACAGATGCTCTTATCCATAAATATAATTCTTACGACTTAGAACGTGAGTACATGTGGTTGATGTGAAATATGCTCTTTCCTGTATGTTCTATAAAACTGTATGTTTCATTTGAATTGAAATCACCTAGCTCTTATGAGGTCGTGGTTATCAAGCTTGAGGGAGAATATTTCCAAAAAGGAGAGAAATGCAATTCTCATGACTAAATTGAGAGCATTGGCTGTGAGCTATTCCTGGAGGGAAGTTGCATGCCAGCATTTCTGTTAGAAGCAAAAAAAAAAAAAAAAAAAAAAAGAAGAAGAAGAAGAAGAAGAAAGAAAGAAAAAAGGAAAAAAGAAAGAAGAAGAAGCAACTAAAATGGGATGGAGAAAGGAGCTTTTTACATATAATGAGCAGAACCAGAACTGGTAGACAAAGGATGCAGAACATTTCACATTGCAGAGCTTCATAGCACAAGGAAAGCTGAGTCCATTCAACAGACTTAATTTAATCTCTTTGTTTAGGCAAATGATTTTGATTCTGCTACTTTTAGGACTTTTGATCACTTGTCCAGAAAACTAGTTGATGGCTAAAAATTTGGGGGGGAAACACAAAAGGATTAAATGGCAAGTAATTTATTAGTGATTACTTCTTTGCAAATTCAATTCTGAGTTGGAAAATGTAGGTATTTCTTGATACAGATCTCTAATTACACAACTATAAATTGTAAAAGGAGAGAAATGGAGAATGAAAGCTATCAACAGCTACACTTCGGTTAAAGTTGTCATCCAAGCAGCTCCTGTATTAAGAAATCACCCATTTGAAGAAGGTACAAAAGTTGGGACACTAATAATTGTATAGTGAGTGGCAAAAGGGGGTCTTCTCTAAACTTTATATTTTTGGAATCTAGATTGTAGATCTACTACGAGAAATGCTAAATTTATAGCCAAATTTAAGATTACCATTAGATCTTCCTGAGTGTAAAAGAACTCTCCTTCCATCCCCCACCAATCCAAAGGACTCAAATTTGGACTTAAAATTATCTGACTTCCTTTCTTAATTCTTTGTTCCTCCATCGTGTCAGATGACCTCAGTGAGGTTGAAATGATTCCCCCTGCCTTTATGGCTCTTTGTATTCTTTCTAAAAGGGGAAAAATCTAAACACACACACACACAAAAGGCATCCTGGAAGATTTATTTTCCCGCAGTAGTTTGTCATAATTGAAACTGACACAAATGTTAAAAATTGTCCACGACTCTAAACCTAAATTTCAGGATCCCTGTGAAAACTAGCTCTAATCTCTCAAAAAGCATCCTGTAGTCACTGCTTCTTAATTTACAAGTCCTTTCTCTTTTTCCAGCTTGGCACAGATTCCTAGGATGGGGAGAAGAAACAGAGTCTAGAGTTGGACATTGCTGAGGGGCAGATATTATCTAGAGGAGAAATAGAGGGGAACTATAGAAAGAGCTGACCACGACAAGAGTTCTTGATCAAAATAGCCACATAGAAGGAATAGCCAAAATGGTCAGGGAAAAAGGATTTAATTCCTTTGCAAAACAGATTCTACACAGCAGCATGAAAATTAAACTGTAACTGGGGGGGGGGGGTATTTTAAAATAATATCATTACTAAAGCTTAATTTCTAAAACTTAGGTGAATAAAATCATCCTGAATCTAAATCTATTTACAAATAATCACCACAGAATCTGAGGAGAAATGTTGTCCCCTATTTTATTGCTTTGTACTCTGGGGAACTCTGTTCTATGGGAGTCGTGGCTTCTTTAACTAATTTCTTCCTGATCTAAATTAGTAACCACCTTTTTCATACCCAGTTTTGATTGGCTTGGTATCCATGACATTGAACTCTAAGTTTCTGGATTTGCAGTTTCTTAAAACCAAATACCTCAGTGTACCAATGTCCACTTTAAAATGTTATTGAAGGACAAGTTCAGACTTGGGAAACTTTCAGGGTGTTGTGTGCATGGGTCAGTATGGCTGCTTGTTCTCAAGTATCAAAGGGTGAGTTTTAGTCATTATCGATAGGGAACTGCATTCATTTCACAGCTAACGTGAGAAGGCTTAGTGAAGGGCAGTTTTATGCAGTCGGTAACATGATAGACGCCCCAAACAGGAAGTGCTAGCTGGGAAGTCTGTCTCAGCAGCCCCCTGAAAGTCACCCCAAAAAAAATTTTTCACAAAGGTATCAAATATGGAAACCATGCTTATGTTTTTCTAAATCGTGTTCTTCTATCAAACTATATATAATTTTATTTTCTTTCTGATTTGCCATTTTGGAAAAAAAGTCATATAATAGCCTTCAGGGTGTTTTTTGTCTTAACCTGGTTATTTAAAACAGGAGAAATGTGGAGGAGGATCACAGAATTGGAAGCCCAATCTCCCAACCCAACTGCTGAGACATTCTGTTCATAGAAGTCCGTAACACAAGTTGTAGGAATTGGACTTTTCAGGATTCATGACATTTTTTTTTTAATTAAAAACTAATTTAGTTACTTTTTAATCCACTATTGCTCTTTGCTATTTACTGGAATTTACCTTTTGATTTTTTTAGGAACCATCTTTTGATTTAATGCTTCATTAAAATTACCTTGACAATTCACATTATTTCTCTTCATAGTTACTATCAAACTCTTTCCTTAGTGATCATGTTAAGACATTTGGTTATCACGCCGCAAATAAATTATACCCTCTCGCATGCATTTTAATTGATTAATCACAGTATCTGAACATGTGTTGCATTTCTCTTAAATTTATAGATAAATAAATCAAGATCCCAAGTAGCCTTCAATATTCCACACATGATATTGCAAAACTAAGGAGATATTTGACAGTTATTCAGTGGGTCTCTGATGTGAATGCAACCCAGTGGCAACAGTGACAAAATATCTCAGATGGCTGCTTTTGATTTTATATGCTTTCTCCAAACATATGTATATCTAGCCTATTCTGAAATTAAAAGAAGTTAAGGAGGAGACACAAACTCCTCATTTGATAAGTTGGTCTAAGGAAGAATCTAGACTCACATGATCAAAGAAATATATATGTCAGTTATAGACATATGTATTTGTTATAGAACTGTGCAATTTTTAATGTGTTTTATTTCCTTTGGAACTTATTTTTTTAATTCCTTAATTTTAGACTTACGGAAAAGTTGCAAGAAATGTGCAAAGGATTCCCAGCTTCCCCAAATGCTAACATTTTACTACATTTGCTCTATCCTTTCTTTTGTATGTGTATATGCATTGATATGAAACTCCACATTTATGATTTTTTTGTCCTAAAACTTTTGAGAATGAGTTACAGACATGATGCCTTTTTATCCCTACATACTTCAATGTAGAACATAAATATTTAAAATCAGCGTTGAACCCAGATCTGCAGAAAATCTAGTTTAGGCTACTAATTCAGTGTGCACTGCACAGTGATATTATATAAATATTTATTCAACAATTTCAAGAAGAAGCTAAATACTGCTTGCAGAAAAGTAAAAACTCAAACACTGTTGGCAGAAGTCAACGAGACTGAGCCACACAAAAGCCCTATATTTAAGTGGACCCACTTTCCTCAGCAGGCAGTTTAAGCAAGGAGGGGGTGACAGGGAGTTCCCAGCCCCCACCCCAATAGATTATTCCCACCAACTTCATCCAGATATGCTTTTCAAGAGAGAAGTTCTGGTAAATTCCATTTATTTCATCTTGATATATTTCTAGGGGTTTTAGTATCCCCGCCTTAAATTAGTCCCAAAGGCAACTGTTTTGGAAGCTTGCTTCTTATCCCAGCCCTAGATAAAACAGACAAAAGAAGGACATTCTGGGTTCATCGTTTAGGAGAATACAACCGGTTTGTGTGTCCTCACCTTGCCCTGGGCAGTAGCCCCGAGGCACCTTGGGAAATCCAAGGGTCCCTGAGAAAACTCTTAGATTCACAATCAAATCAAACAAAAGTTCCACTCAACCTTACCATGCCTCTAGAAGCCAATAAATTAGAAAGAGCACTTTACTGGGAACACTTTAATGATACAGAGGGATGATAGAGAAAAGAGTCTCACCAAAACAAGTAGGAGTCTGTACATCCATGAAAGTCACATGTAAGACACAAGAACTGAAAAAGTGATCAATAAAACTGAGAAGGAGCTTTTGATAAATAACTTGAGAGCTACACCTAAAGTGTGTGGCCAAATAATACAGTAGTAACTTGCGTATACGCTTTAGATCTGGTTTATACATTTGTCGATGTCTTGGATCCCGAAACTATTAAAGAGAAAGTTTTTACAAGTCTATTTAGATTGAAAATTAAGTCCAAATTCAATCTTATATGTTGTAGGTAAAATGATACACAATAAAAATTAAGGTCATTGACTTTTTTAATGGCTCAAAGAATTACAACGTACAGCTAAGCATTACATAAGTGAAATGAGACTTCTAATAACTCATAATATGAAGAAGTAAGAGGAAAATAGAGATGATTGTTTATATGACTAAGCATGATGCAACTGCAAAAACTAATTTTAAAATGTTTATTCTTCAGTAAACAACAGAAACAAAATGAAAAGCCAAATAACAACTCTTAAAAAAAAAAACTGTATATATATATATATATATATGCAATATATGTGACAAACTCAGAGTCTTAATCTCAATACATGAAAAGTTGCCATAATTCAATATGAAAAAAGTGAAAATTCCAATTACAAGGTTGGCAAAAGCCAAAGACATTCATAAAATGAGAAATGCATTGTTAGTATACACATGAAATAGAAAGTCAACCTCTCTGATAATCAAAAAGATGTAACTATAACTATTTAAGTAATTTGTTTCTAATAAATTGCTCAATATTTTTTTTAAATTGTTTTACCCAGTGTTGATGTACGCACAATTAGAGCACACTCGACAACTGACATTGGGGACACAAACTGACAAAATTTGCATAATCTTTCTGGAGGAAAACTTTGTAATAGGTACAACCTAAAACATAGTAAATGTCCTGCCTGTTTATCCCCTTCTGGAAGTATATTCTAAAAAAATGGCTAGAGTTACATGCAGACTGGTGTAAAATACGGTTGATGTGCAGAGTGACGTACCTAAGGCAACATAGCACTCTGGTTTAGAACGTGGATTCTGGAATCAGGCTTCTTTTGTTTGAATCCCAGCTCCTCTTTCTAGCAATGAAATCCTAAGCAAGATATTTAGCCTCTCTGTGCCTCAGGTTCCTCATTTGCAAAATGGAGGTGATGATGGTATTTATCTCCTGGATCGTAAGGATTAAATGCATTAGTATTTCTAAAGTACTAGAACAGTGCCTGCACACTGTAAGCACGATACCAGTATTCAATAAAAGTAACAGCAAAAATTAGAAAGATCTTGCACGTCCCTCAGTACAGGAATGGTTAAATAAATACTGGGCATCTATCTATACCATGAAGATTTATGCATCCTTTACTAACCAGGTTCGCAAAATTTTAAATACATGGAAATAAAGTCTCACAATATAGTATATAACATAGGCCACAAAATTGTACATAACATATATTAAACAGGACATCAATGGATTGGATGAAGGAAAGAGAGAAGTCAAGAATAACGCCTATGACTTTGGCTTAGGCTCCTAGGTGGACAGGAGTTTCATTTACTGTGATGGGGAACTGAGGGAGGAGGGGCAGGTGGGGGAGGTGGGATGAGGGAGAGGACGCAGCATATCTTTCAGTCATCTCAGTGGAAACGTCAAGTTGATAGTTGGATGTACCAATTGGAGCTGTTGGTAAAATCAGGGTGAGAGATGAGAGATTTGAGAGTCTTCAGGATGACCCTCAGACAGTAAAGATAAGTCAAACCAGGGAGCGTGTGTAGAGAGAAGGGGGCCTGACACTGAGCACTGGGTAATCTGATAAGTGCTCCTACAGTGATCTCTGTGTCCCAGGATCCCTCTCCCCCAAAAAAAGCAAGAGATTATAATTTAAGCCTGTAAGCCTGAGTTTCAAATACATAATGAAGTATTTTATGTATCTGGATATTTTTGCCGCGAAAAATACAGTGAGTAGACTAGATCTGAATATTTTTAAACCTGAGTGTTTGTGCTATTTCCCAACTGGTTTTTTTTTTTTCAATTTATTTTGACAGAAGAATGCATTATTAAAATAGCTCAGAATAGCTTTGAGTTGCAAATCTCATACAATTCCTGCTATTTAGCCATTTTCCTCTGAGTGGAAAGCCCGTCAAGAAAATCCAACAATAACAAACAATATTTCTCATTAAAATACCTTATAGCTTCAAGGATTTTTGACTACATAATTTTTATTTCTTTTTAGTCGAATTATTTGTTTGGATTAGCACGTCCTTCTTAATCAGTTCTTCCAAAATTCCAGGAAAACTAGTTAGATGTAACAGCATTTTTTTGGTTTTTTTTATAACTTAGAGTCTCAAGTTTTAAAAAAGTAAATAAATAAGAAGAAGAAATAAAAAGTAGGGCTGGCCAATGACCACCGTGAGATGCTGGGTTTTAGGTCAGAGCAGCGGGAGTATTATTTCTCTCTTTTGTAACAATGAGACAAGCTCATCCTCAAAGTTTATTGGGAAATGAGAGAACGCTAAAGGCAGAATCTCTGCCCTTCCATGCTTGGATATTACACTCTTTTTAAAACCAAAGATAGCCCTCACTTATTATTTCAGATAGTACCTAACACACCAGCTGGGCCATAGCCTCTGTAACAGTGGAGTTTAATTGAATTATCTGGAGGCATTCGATGCACTTGCCAAGAACTGAAATGACTGAAAGGGGTGACGGAACGTTTGCTTCTTGCTAAGTTATGCCTTAGGTTTGGTTATATCTACTCATTAAGCAAACACCCTGAGTCGGCAGTGGCTGGGACACCACGGATGTGTTCTTCCAAAGGAGGGTCTCTTAACCTTTGACACTGTGGTCCTATTAAGCTTGATTATATGTTGTTGCAGGGGGCTGACCTCTGCATTGTAGGATGTTATGCAGCATCCCTGGCCTTGTCCCACCAGATTCCAGTAGCACCCACGCTCCAATTGTAACCAAAAGATGTCTTCAGACCCGGCCTGTGTTCCCTAGCTGTGGGTGGTGGGTCGAGGGCAAGACCCCACCCACTTGCCACTGCTGCTCTAAAGTTTCTCCCACCTGGACCTCCAATCACTCCTGAGGTATCTCCTATTCCTGCGTGTCGCCCGCAACTGCACTTCACCCCATCTAGACGAGGAACGAAAACATAGTCTCCACTTTCCCCCAGTGGTCTCAGTCCACTTGTTGCTCTCATCAAAGGCCATATGCTCCAAGAGGAAGGACTGAAAACGAACAGTTCATGAGATAGTCAAAACCAGCTCAGGATAACTGCCTATCGATCAAGATCAATTAATTTATGGCTGTTGCTTCCACCACCAAATAGAATCCAGTACCATTGAAACATCCCAGGCAACCACTTTCTAGGCTGAGATATGTTACATTGTTTATAACTTATTTTCTTTATTTTATCAAATCTAGTGCAATTTCATAACAGATCATTTGAAAACAATAAGAAAGACAAGCACCCTAATCCTACAACCGAATAGATCTATTCTTGACACCCAGGTTATTTCCTTCCACATTTTCCCCCACAAGCTAGAAAGAGCAGACATGTGAACTCACCTTGATTCCAAATGGGACTACGGGCCCTGGGTTGAAGATTCCCTAATTTTTCAGAAGAAGTCAGAAATCTAGTTTTCTACATTAGATCTGATTTCTAAATATTAGCCAGTAATAAAATGTTCTTTCAACCTTATGTAAACAAAACAGAGCACATCTATGGGATGAAATCATAGTTTCTGATGAGACTCCAGTTTCTGACATCTGTCATTTCAACTTGTGCCTACCTGGCTTCATTCTTGGTACCTGTCAACTTCTATTTGCATTTGAATTTAGGACCTCTGTCACTAAAAAAATCTTTCAAATGTTTTCTAGCTCAAAAATTCTGGGAGTCTAGGACCATGTACATTACCAGAACTCTCTTTCTTGTTACCTGAATTATCTTGTCCACATTTTTACCACTCCCCCCCCCTCAGACAATACCCTCTGTGGCCTTATTCTCAGAGGATGATTTGGTCTTACCTAACCTAGAAAGTAAAGGACAGTGAACATGAATTACACCAATTTATTTCTTTTATTCATATGTGTGCATATATACATATATATGCATGTATACATATACATATATGTATTATATATTATATAATGTTCACTTTATATAATATATATAATATAGTATATATTTATTTCTGTTGGAAGTTGTTCTGGTAAATAAACAATTCACTTCATAAAGACCCAATCCAAAAAGAATAGTCTGAAAGATAAAAATTAATCGACTAGGTGTATTTGCACCCAGGCATCCACGTAAGACCTTTCACCTCTGCCCAGTCCAAATTTGCTTCCCAGTCAGCTCTCACTCCTCCTCACCACCCTTTCCCCAGGTTCGTTACAATAGTTGCCATTCTTCAAACATCTAAGTTCCTTTGCTCATGCTGCTTCCTTACTCTAGGCTACCTTGGAACCAGCTGCCACCTCAAAAACACATACAGAGAATATTTTGATGGTTGCCAGATAGGAGGGGGTTGGGGGATGCGTGAAAACGGGGAAGGGATGAAGAAGTACAAATTGGTAGTGATAACATAGTCACAGAGATGTCAAGTACAGCATAGGGAATATAGTCAATATCATTGTAATAATTGTATGGTGTCAGAGGGTACTAGATTTATCGGTGTGATCACCTTGCAAATTACATAAATGTCTAATCACTATGCTGTGCATCTGAAAGTAATACAATACTGTGTGTCAACTGTAACTGAAAAATAAAAAAATTATTTAAAAAAAAAATTCTTACAGACATTTCCAGTCTACCTATGCTCATATGAAACAGTCATTTCAACTTTTAAGCTTTACTTATTCAGAACAATTTGGGGAAATCTTTCAGATTAATTCCTGGGAAACTTACTGTAATTTCCCGTATTCCTTACTTTATTTTGAAATAACAGTTTTTCTCGGTTACTTCACTATTATATTCCTTCAAAATTGTTTTGTCTTTAAAGAGAACAAATGGTCATCATTCTTATTAAGTGTACTCTTCCCCACTGTTCTCATGTACTTGAATATTCTTCTTCTCCATCCTATAAATACTTAAGTTTCTCCAAATCCTCTTTAAAAAGCAAATATCCAAACAAACAAAAATCACTGTCTTGACCCTAGCTCCTGTGAAACCTGATCCCCTCTTCCTCCTCTCTTGACCACCAAACTGAAAAACCAATAAAACTAACAAAGAGTACACTAGCTCTACTATCTGTCTGTCTCAACATGCTGCTGAAATTGCTTTTATGGTCTCCAAATCCACCGACATGTTTTCACGGCTTATATTGCTTAGCTCTTAGCAGAACTTGCTGAACTCATAGCCCCACTCAGCTTCTGGAAACTAGCTATTTTCTCCATGGCTTCAAGAAAAGTATTCTCTCTTCTAATTATTTTCTTGCCCCTGGGATCAATCCTTTGTTTTAGTTCTGCTCTCCCACCTGGCACATAAATGTGGCATTTCCCAAAGGTCTGTGCAGAAGGCTTGTCCTTTCTCTCACTGGCTCATTCATCTATGTCTCATATGGCTTCAGCCACATCTGGAGACCAGTGATCACCATCTCTGGCCTACAGACTTTCTTCTAAGTGCCTGTTCAATACACCCACCCTAACATCTCAAAAATCACCCAAATTCAATAGCAGCAGTTTCCAAAATACAGTTCTCTCAGTGAGATCCAGTAACTCTTGTTCAGGAGCTGAGGGAAGAGGGGGCCCAAATGGAGCTTTTGTCAAGTTGAATTGAAGAAGGGGAGGCAAGGGAAGAGAGGACGTGAGCTGTGATTTAAATGCCACAGATGCTCTCTGTTCTGAGTTTTAGTACATTTTCTTGAAAAATGTTTCTTCATATGCTGTATGTTCTTAAGACCATTTCTAGAGAATTAAAATGTCTGCTTTTACAGTTTTTGCCAGCTTTGCTTGTTTCATTGGGGAGTTGGTCCACAGAGCTCCTCACTTTCATCCAAATCTAGAACATCCTAGTTTCTTCCAGCCCATTTCACTCTACGTTACTTGCTTAGCCCTTGGAGGTATTTGAGCTTGTGACTTGGGCTGGGTTGGTAACTATAGAGTTAGGGATTTTATGTCTCCCATTTAAGGGAGCTTGATATCCTTTAGCATTCTGCCTTGTTGAAGATAGAGTTGGCATTCTCTCATGAAAGTTAAAACATCTAATGTCCCTGAGGAAGAACATCTCATTTTTGTATAAGGCTGACAACTGAATATTTGTGGAGAGAGCCAATATTTCTGTCAGGGAGGAGAAAAATGGAGTCCTTTGTAATACAAGGAGTCCAACTTCAGAAGATGCTTTTGTTAATTTTATTCTAAAGCATTTAACAGGTGTCACTCGATGTCCAGAGCAACCATTAAAAACTTGTTAAACAGCACTTTTTTTGTTAACTTTAAGGAATATAATTTGAAAATAAGCCCACAAAGTAAATGATTTGTGAAATGTTTCCTTCGATACTACATGAATTGACTTGCAATAACTTAGTTATTCACTGGAAGCTACTTAGACATTAAAGGGGGCCTAACAAAGGGTGATAAATGTGAAGAAGCTAAAACCGAGTCATTCTCTGTAATGCTAATTGCAGAGCAGACCCAATTGTCTATTTATGTCATTTGTTCCAAATTAATCAGGTTATCAACCTACAAGAGAACTTAGTCATGTATCCTTGAAACCACCATAATTTTCATGTATTTTCAACTATAAATTCATGGATAGATGTATCTATACCCACAAAAAGTTATCTGATCACTGTACTTTTTGTCTGATAGCACTGACAAGTAAAAGGAGGTAGGTGAAGGCTAAAATAATTGATACTAAAATTAAGGGTTATACTTGATTTATCATGACATAGTCCCAAGTGATTTGGTCTATGTGAGCTCAGAAGCTCCTTCTAATTTTAAGACTCTTTCCAAATGCTTATTTATTCTTGACAGCACTGTATTGGAAGAAAGTGATGTTTTTGCCTAATTAGGGAGACCAGCATAATGTTTCTGCATTTTCTTTTACACTGACCTTCACATTGGTGTTCCGTTAACTCAGCAGATTGCTGTTGTTCTGATGCTTAGTCTGTGAAAACACATTCTGTATGAATTACCTAAGAGGCAAAAGAACTAGAGGTGTATTTTTGGTTTACCTTAGTAACTGCAAAGGGAATTCATCAGTCAATGCCACAGGCTTTGAGCTGTTCTTATGACCACTCGATCGTATTGGCTATTTTCCTTCCTTCAGTAAGTTTGTCTGCAAAGATGCCCTTCTCCCCCGATCTGTCACAATCCATTCTGACTCTTCATAGAGGCAGAGATTCCTTTATCTACAGAGAAGTTCTTTGAAAGAAGACAAGTAAAAACTTGGACTTGAGCCCTGTTCATGTGCCTGGAAACTGAAGGGAGAATTTATTAATATGCTTAGGAAAAGTCCACATGGGTTTTTAGTTTATGAAAGTAGTTATCAAAATTAATCAATGTTGACCATTTTAGAGATTGCCTAAAACAAAGCTCCACAAGACATTTAAGATATTGTAGAAATAATGGATTCCTGTGGTGCATGAAATTTTTCATCACATCATTTGTTTGAAAGCAAAACCAAAAAAAAAACTGATTAATTTTTTAATAAAGAGTATTTATGTAATATAAAGAAAATGGGAAATAAATGGGCCTGATGTTTTCTTAATGTGTTGATAGTTATGGGGAAAAACTCATGTAAGCTTTAAGCTCCTTTGAAATCAGTTGTGCAGCCATTTGTTTATTTTCTATTTGTAGGCCTACTCTGTTATTAATATCATCTCTGATTTAGAATTTTTAAAAGTTTAGTACTAATTAACAATGCCAGGAAGCAACTCATGGAAAACACTGCCCTTGCAAGATGACATGGGCATGGATTTGTTAGCCAATCCTTTGAGAAACAGGTGAAGGACAGTTTCCTAGTCAATGTTTCATTCTAGAAGCTCCACCCAGTGGGCACCATTTATTAAGGTGACAAGACACTACCCAATATTTTATTTGGGTTTAGAAATGTGTAGGAGGAATAAAAGGAGACACTACAGCCCAAATACAGCTTTATTTTTTCTATGAAGAGATAACTTTTCTGTTAATGATAGAAATATTGAATTCATTACCTATACAGAGTTCTGTGCAAAGTAGGAGATCTCTAATAATATATATACTCAGATGAAGATGGAGTAAGCATAGAGTAGCAACGCCATACAGGTGACTCACACATCTGGTAAATGTCCTCTGCAGGTTCTTCCATTCCAAGCTTATATGACTTTGTGCAATTTTTCAGTAAAAAAGAATGGATATTTATTGAATACTTCTGCTTTGCTAGGAATCTCTGCTGAGAACATTATGTGGATTCGCTAATTCAGAAAACACAGTTAGGAGTATTATTTTCTCTAGGCAGGGCTGACTTGGGAGGTATACGCGAGTCACACAGCTAGTAAACGCTGGAGCCAGGAATAAGACCCAGGCAATCTAACCCAGAGTCGAGTCTCTTACCCTGCCTGTACTATCTCCATATTGTTTGCAGTCATTTCTAGCCCTCTGACTTCATGGCAACAGAATGACCCACCTGTTCTTTTTGTTTAGTGATTCCATAGATTTGCATGCTTTTCATTGCTACCATTTTCAGTGTCTAGCTAATAATTTTTCTGCTCACATGTCACCTGTTAATAATCAGAGTTTTCTAATGCTTTAGTTTACAAACTGCTTCCACTAATACTAGTATTTCACTGAGGTTTTACAGAAATCCTATGAAGTAGCCAGAATAGGTATTATAAGTGCAGAAATGTATATGGGTGTTGAAAAGTTTAGTACTTGTCCAGGATCATAAAGTGATGGAGTTGGTGCCTGAAACCAGGTCTTCCCATTACATTTGCCAAGTAACCTCTGCATGGCCGTGTCACCATGGCCAATGTCACTTGCCAATTAAATGTCACTTGCCAATTAAAGGATTACTTGGGAAAGTAAAGTCTTATGATTTCATATCCTTGATTTTCTAGAGCAACAGTTTCCAAAATATAACCCTTGGGCCAAATCTGGCCCACTGTCTGTCTTTGTAAATAAAGTTTTATTGGGACACAGTCATGTCCATTTATGCACATATTATCTATGGCTGCTCCTCCCCCATCACAGAAGAGTTAACTAAATACAATAAAGACTTCATGGCCTACACACCTAAAATATTCGCTACGTGGCCCTTTATGAAAATGTTTGCCAACCTCTGTTCTAAAGCAAAAGGCTCACACTTTGAAAGATAAATCTGCTTTTCTGCATTATTGGTTTAGGATGGAGAAAAACAAGACAGTTTCTGTTCTATCTGAGGAATCTCTCAGATCTTTTTTCTTGTGTCAAGTGTTCAAGTGGACTTACTCTCCACCATCAAGACTTTAAATGGTTGATCTCTACTTCCCTTAGCTTAAAGCCATGATATGTCTGAAATTTTTATCAAAATGACCTTTCCATAACAATTTCCCATAAGCTCTCCTATTCTTGTTTCACTCCAGTAAAGCCTTTTTGTGCTTTACTGCTTAAGCTTCTTCTAATTTAACTACCCCAAATGTTCTAAGAAATTACATTTCATCGTATTATCCTCTGACTTCCATCTGAGAATTAGACAGATATAGTGCCTTTTTTTTCCCTTTAAAGATCTGGCATCTTTTGGGTGAACAATATTGTTTCCTGCATAAATCTAGCTTTTGTCTTTCTCAAAGCTATAATTACTAACAGTAGTTTTAGACCTGTAAACCCAATTTGCCATCCCGATTTTCACAACCTACTGGAAAATCACAGAAGCCATGATCATGGTCTTCGAGAAATCTTTGATGTGTGGTTCCCAATTCAGAGAAAGGAGCACACATTTGTCAGCTCTTTAAAAATCAAATGCAAGTCCTTGGTAATTTAAAGAGTAGGTGATCAGGAGACACAGTTCCCTATTTCTGGGCCTCAGATTTCAAGAAGTAAGTTAACAGGGGGGCCTGAGCTCTCTTACACCTGAGCCCTAAGTCGTCGTTAATGTTGGAAAACAGACACTGTGTATACTAAAAGGCAAAGTGCTGAAAGTTTACTATATTAGTGGGGTAAGAGGAAAAACTGTAGGATTATAATAAAAACCCTGTGTATAAATAAATAAATAAATAAATAAATAAATAAATAAATAAATAAATAAATGATCTTCTAAAAATAATTAAAGAATATCTGAACATAAAATTTAAGGTGCTATAAAAAGCTGCTAGAAACAATAAACGAATACAGTAAAGTTGCCAGCTACAAAATCAACATGCAAAAGTCCATTGCATTCCTATACATTAACAATGAAATCTCAGAAAAAGAAATATTAACAACAACAAAAAAAAACAGTTCCTTTTGCAACTGCAACAAAAAGAATAAAATATCTAGGAATAAACTTTACCAAGGATGTAAAAGACCTATATGCTGAAAACTATAAGACATTTTTTAAAGAAATTGAAGAAGACACAAAAAAATGGAAAGACATTCCGTGTTCATGGATTGGAAGAATCAACATAGTTAAAAATGGCCATATTACCCAAAGCAATATACAGATTTAATGCAATCCCCATCAAAATCCCAATGGCATTTTTTAAAGAAATAGAACAAAAACATCATCAGATTTATACAGAACCACAAAAGACCCTGAATAGCCAAAGTAATCCTAAGAAGAAAAAAAAAAAAAAATGCTGGAGATATCACACTCCCTGATTTCAGCTTGTACTACAGGGCAACAATAATCAAAACAGTATGGCATTGGCAGAAAAACAGACATACAGACTAATGGAATAGAATTAAGAAACCAGAAGTAAACCCACAAAAATATGGACAGATAAGTTTCGACAAAGGAGCCAAAAGCGTACAATGGAGAAAAGACGGCCTCTTCAATAAATGGTGCTGGGAGAATTGGAAAGCCACGTGCAAAAGAATGAAAGTAGACTGCTATCTGTCACCATGTACCAAAATTAACTCAAAATGGATCAAAGACCTAAACATAAGACCTGAAACAATAAACTGCAGGGAAGAAAACATAGGTACTAAACTTATGGACCTTGGGTTCAAAGAGCATTTTATGAATTTGACCTCAAAGGCAAGGGAAATAAAAGCTAAAATAAATCAATGGGACTACATCAAACTAAAAAGCTTCTGCACAGCAAAATAAACCACTGATAAAATAAAGAGGCAACCGACCAAATGGGATTTTTGCACTCTGGGTGGTGAACACACAATGTGATATATAGATAATGTATTAGAGAATTGTACACCTAAAACCTATGTAACTTTACTAACAATTGTCACCCCAATAAAGTTTAATTTAAAAAAAAATAAGGTGCTCAAAATATTAGTGCTAATCTATTCTAGCCTGCT
Source organism: Rhinolophus ferrumequinum (assembly GCF_004115265.2). Lineage (NCBI taxonomy): Eukaryota > Metazoa > Chordata > Mammalia > Chiroptera > Rhinolophidae > Rhinolophus > Rhinolophus ferrumequinum. The sequence goes on from NC_046291.1 coordinate 9,381,615, forward strand.
ATAGTTAACACTTTTAAACTTATTCAGCCCCAAAGAGAAATGCAGATTTCCATCTCCTTCTACAGAGGGTGCCAAAAAAAAATGAATACACATTTTAAAAAAGGAAAAAAAACATATTAAAATTGTAATACGCAATATATACCAATAACAAAAGATGAATACAAGTCATGTGTTTACATTTTTTGGCATCTCCAGTATATTTAATAACCCACGCTGAAATGTCAGTGACTATGCATATATATTTGTAAATAATTCATATACAGCCTCTGAATATGCCCTGCATCAGAAACATTTTTTTTTTTTTAGCAGAAATCTTTTTCCAGATGAAATCTTACCTGTCCCCCACTATAAAAACAGAGAAAAGCATAAATGTTCATTTGAAGGCCTGGGTACCTGGCTGGGATCAAATTCACTCACAGCTCTGATCCAGAAGCTCTTAAGATAGATGACTATGTCTCTATCTGACTGTCTGTCTGCCTGGTTGGCTGACTGATGAATTGTCTGATGGCTGACTGGTTCAGTCCCCAGGAGGGCCTGTCAATCATTAAGCCAAGATGATTTTAATGGCAAATATGAAATGAAGTAGCTCTGCTTTCCCACATTTCTAGTCCTGTGTTGCACTTTGTGTATACTTTTATGTTTTGTAAACTGTAGCTTGCTGTTGAGCTTTTATCAATTTTGTTTCATTGTGAAATTTTAAGAATAGATCCATTTTCACTGTGGTTAGGAGCACCCATGAACCTTTTCAGCAGATATCAGTGAACCCATGGGGTTCAAATAATTGAGCCTCAGTACTGCACAGATGTAACATGCAAATGTTCCCACATTTCTTAGTTCTTTTTACTCCTTTGCTGAAAAAGAGAAGCAGAATAGCCTGCCCTGACGTCATCACCCAACAAAAAAAGCTAAGGTTGTTGTCTTTCAACATATATTTTGTAGTTTGGTCTTTTAAAGTCACATCCATAGAGTTGAATTTTCAAATGAAGTGAAGAAAGACAATCCCCGTTATGTTTTGAGATAAGGAGTAAACATAATGAAGCAGGAAAGATGAATAAAGAAATGAAAGGAAGCTTAACAGACAGGATAGTACATCAAAAACACATTTACAGTCTCAGCAGTATTACCCTTTCATTTATGGCTTTGTTTAAAAGGGTGCTAAAAACGGTGGGTGAATTTTAGGAGATTATCTGCTCCGGTCAGCCTGTGCTAGAATGAGAATTTATTATGGAAGAATGTAGAGCTTTCGCTCCAAACTAGCTAAGAAATATGTTCCCTTGCACATGGAAACAAGTGTGATTTGTCACCATCTGAGCAATGTACCACCTGGAAAAGGTGTGCTAGTCACAGCCCTGAGCTCTGGCCCCTGAGCTCTGGCCCCACAGCTCTCACACAAACTGGGGTTTCAGGGCAGCACCAGCCCTGGGTGCTGAAGAGGGACTTGGCATCTGCAGATTCAAACAACTTGACTGTGGCTTGAAAAGGGACAGAGAGTAACTGGATAACCTTTTCAAAGGATGATAAACTTCAAAAAGGCACACATTACCATTTTATAGAAAATGAATTACCTTGTGTCAAGGTGAGACCCACAGGAGAGAGATGAGCATGGACAGTGCTGACCTGTGACCTGTGGCTGACAAGGTCAGATGTAGGCACTGCAATCACAAGTCTGAAGTTTCTGGACCCAGGCATAGTTCCACTGTAGGAAAAAAAAAAAAACACATTTTGTTGGAAAATTATTTGGGGACACAATATAATGGGAAAAATGAGAAAAATGGAAAAGAACCATTTGGAGCTTCTCTGGCTTTGATTTAATTGTCTAATTATTATAAAAGTTCCTTCTTTCTGGTGCTACTACAGGGTTTGTTTTGTTCTTAGCTTCTAAGGGCATATTGAAGTTCTGCTGTGAATGATGCCCTTCAGCCTAAACCGTAGAGGTCTCCTGGGATCAATGATGCCATTGGAAGCTCCATCTCACTGCTCCTTAGCTCCTCCCGCATGAATCATTCCTATTCAGTCTTTGCACAAACTCTTCCCACTTCTCCAAACTCTCTGTTCCCCACTATGATGGCTAATGACTCCTCATTGTTCGGTCTCAGCTTAGTCAGCATCTCTCTCTCCCGGAAAGGCTTCGGGGACTTCAAGGGCTGGAACTGTGTCTTCCACAACCATGCATTGTTACCTAGTATTGTACGGGGTGCATAGTTGACTCACAATTAAAATGTTGAGTTCAGGCAAGGAAGTCATCTCTACAGCCTGGGGCTGGTTTGCTCAGTTGCAGATTCATCCGGAGTGTCTCCAGAGGCAGCCTAGCCACAGGCCTGGAGAGCATCCCTTCCTTAAATCAGTAATCTACTTCCTCTCTCCAGAAAACTAAGGCTGCAATTCTACCACGACTAGAAAGTCAATGGCGCCTCCTGGAGTTATACAGAGCACACTGCACAGCCCTAAGCAGCAGCTTTGGAAGTCACAAACAAAAGCCTGTAGGGTCAAGTTCAATGAAATCGCTGAAAAATCACTGCCAGAAATAGAATTCTCCTTTGACTCCATTTCTTCATTAGTGATTACCCTTTGCATTCCCATGTATAGCCAAACTTTTTGAAATAGTTTAGACTTGTCTCTTCAGCCCTCAGCTCTATGGAAACTGCTCTTGCTGAGTTTATTAAGAACCAATAGAACTTTCTCAGTCCTTACCGTGGCAATGCTGATAGGCCTTCCTTGAATGAGAGCCTGTCAAAGACTGTGAAAGAGCTGAGATTTTGCCCTACTTTCAAGCTAATAAGCTAACCTGTTCCTGGTGCATGAATACTGGGAAAAGACGTGAGAGTGCTCCAGAGAAAAACGGATTTTGTAATTCATAGCACAACAGTAGCCAGAGAGTCCATGTGGTTGTGTCACTTTCTCTTACCTCCCAAGAACCACAGTGATGACACAGGTAGGTCCCAGGTACACACTATGCACACACTGAGTTTGCATCACAACCAAGGAAGGCTGAGCTTGGAGAATTCACGGCTTTTATAGAAAGCCGTAAGCAAGCGTAGTCGTTGTAGGCAGGGAGGAGAGACATTACCTCATCCTCTAAGACTGCTTTCTGCAAACATACCACGTTTCCCTGAAAATAAGACCTAGCCAGGCAATCAGCTCCAATGTGTCTTTTGGAGCAAACATTAATATAAAACCTGGTCTTATTTTACTACAATATAAGACCGGTATAATATAATATAATATAATACAATACAATATAATACTATACCGGGTCTTATGTAATATAATACTGGGTATAATATAATATGATATAATACCGGGTATAATATAATATAATATAACATAATATAATATAATACCGGGTATAATATAATACAAGATAATATAATACCGGGTTTTTTTATTAATTTTTGCTGTAAACGACACATTAGAGCTGATTGTCCGGCTAGGTCTTATTTTCGGGGAAACAAGGTAAGACTGAGAAATGGCCCTGGTAGAGGGCAGTTAAGACCTTGCATTTTTGGCAAGAACATACAAGTATGCCCAGGCTCGTGGCAGTTTACATCTCCCAACAGTGTCTTCCCTTATGTTTGTTCTCCAGCATCACACTTTCCTAGTTTTCTGGCTATTTCTCTGGCTACTCGTGTCCGTTGTCAGTTTTCTGACTCTGTCCCTATGGCAGCATTTTAAAGAGCTCTGCACTTGTCCCTCTTGCCTACATACTCTTTCCCTTCATGATCTCATGCATTAATTAACAACTGTACCAGAAAACAAACGCAAATGCTCACAAAGATAAGGCAGGTAAGGGAAATGAGTGACAAACACCGCCAGACGAAAAAGCAACATCTGCAAATATATAATCACTTGCCATTCATTTTACCTGAATGGAGATGAAAATACTTAGCATACTACAAACATGACTGATACTGAAAATAAGACTGTGAAGTCAAAAATTTTAAACTGTATCCGCTAACAATGGAAACACCCTATTATTAAATTTGTATATTTGAAGTTATTAGAATTTGATCTGAAACTAAAAATCTGAAAAACTTTTCTTATACACAAGTTGTCGATAACAAATTTTGTGTTTCAATGTATAATGTGCAAAACCAAGTTTAGCCATGATTCCTCTGGCAGTGTATAATATAATATTTACTTTTACTACTTTCCATAATGGAAAACAGCTGTTCCCTCAAGCAGGTATTGCCAAGCCTGGACAGACTCATACTTCTTATATTTAAGGTAATTATGTCTGGGAGAATTAGACAATTCTGGTGTCCCAATGTTATCATTTTTAGAGTCTAGTGCTTATGATTTTATATTTCAGGCATCTCCGTTGGCAGCTCCTCTTTCACAATATAAATATTAAGAGAGAGAAATTGAAAAATGTTAATCAATTTGACTTGAGTTTAACATCAACCAAAGAAATCTTTTTAAACATCAGCCCTCAAAACCATCGTGTGGGGGATGTGGCTGATTTGTATTTGGGAAACTGATTTCAGCACATGGAAGCGAACCAGGGTGTTTCTTCCCAAACGATATCTCCAAATACATAAAATTTCAGGATGACTGAGCCAATGAGATCTTCCATTCCGATCACTGTTCAGCGGTCAGATGAGTTGTACTGACAACCAAAGTGGCCAAATCTTTAAGGCAATCACACATGCATGAATAAGTCAATGTCCTCCAACAGTTAAAACTCTTTTCAGCATCTTTTCATAGCAAAGCCACCAAAAGTGTGTAGCGCTTCACATCTAGTTCATCCAGCCTTGACTCAAGCTATAGGAAGATGCATATTGAGTTCATAGAATCAATTGCTATGTTGTTCATAACATTATCTAGTTTTAACTTTTTAACCAAAACAATTTAGTTTATAATGTATTATAGAAAGTCAAATTCGACATACTTGAAAATATTGCCACCGTGTATGTTCATTCCATAATAAGTCTTACTTGAACACCAACCACAGCAGCAACACCACCTCTTACTAATTTTAACCATCTGCAATAAGTTATTTAACCTCTCTTAGTGAACAGGTAAGTCATTTCTTGATGTTATGCTGTCAGAGGACTATATCTGAAAATTCTGGGTTAAAATTGTCATCAACACTAAGAACAAATACAACTAACTGGGTTGTACTACATAGATAGATAGAGGATAGATAGATAGATGAGTTGGATATAAATCTGTACTATCAGCAGATGCCACAAATAAATTTTTCATGTAAATTATAAAATAAAATCTTAGCAGTAGCTTCAACATGCCAAGCAATATTTTTTCCAGCTAGAAGTTTGTTTGAGAAGCTTGTTTCTGTTCAGAGCACATAATTTCGGCTGCACTCAATATACTTTATTTAATAAATCTGTCGTCTGTAAAGAGCAATTGTCCAGACAAGTTATTTTCCTAATGCATAACTAATTCCAAAGAATCATCAGTTATTTTACTCACATCCAAAACAAAGGCTTTTTTAAAACAGATCACCAATGTTTTCATCATGCATCTTTTATACCTGTATAGTATTATATGATGGATTGTTTCATAATATTATTTTACGATTTTGTTTTGTTTCTTTGGAACACAGATACACTTTGCCTGATAAACTTGTGTATCCAGTAACACTTTCACAAAGAAATGGGCTCTCTACCGTTTTTCTTAAAACTCAGCCTTCGCATTTTTATTTTCCCCTTGTTAATGCAGACCCAGGTACAGGGACATATTTCTCTACTATTAAAAAAACAAGTATCATGCAGTCAATAACAACGAGGGACATTTGCCATTAGAGCTCAGTGTCCAGGATACAATAGGGAGTGGGGGAATCTGTAAGGAACAGGGGAGCACACGCCCCTCTTAACAGGGTCTGGGAAATTGTTACCACATAAAAATGCTGGTTTCTCGTTCCAGAGTATGTACTTTTTTAAAAAGCCTAGAAATCCAGATTTTCTAGTGGGGAATCACCCAATTGTCCCACTAACGTTACTTTAATTTCACTTAAAACATGACCTATTCTGCACTCAACACATTTCCAGGCTGCATATCAGCTGATTTGGGATTGAACATGCCAGTTTGCAACCTCTGAAAGAAACTAAGTGACACTTATTATATCAGGGCTAATATGCCTGGAGTCTAGATTTAATCCCTATGGGGTCTATTCTTTTCAAGGAAAAGTGTTTTGTTTTGTTTTTCTTATTTTCTTCTTCTTTTTTTTTTTTTGTAATGGTCACAGCTAATGTTATTTTCCAAGAAAATACATTTGCTGTATAGTCAGAGTATAAATACCTCAGTCCAAATAGTACAGCTATTGCCAAGCAAAAATCCTTGTTTGAATCACATATTGCACACTCATTTATTAGGTCATAGGTAAAATTGAGAGTCCAACTAGTAATAATAATAGTAATACTACTAACAAAGTAATAGTAAAGCTAATTGATTTAAGTTCTTATTTCTGATGATAATCTTATTCCTTCTCCACAGACCTAGAAGCAGCAAAGCCCATCATGCCTGCTATTATTATTTCTATTCTCATGTTTTTATGGAGAAAGATTAACACTCAGAAAAGAATATCCGTATATATAATATGTGAAGCACACATACGAAAATGGAGAATTTACTGATGATGCAAAGGTTGGCGCTGGTTGGCCCCAAGTCCAGTGCGCTTCAGGGAGCCCTTGTCACCAGTTTCAACCTTTTCTCTGCTCCTGGTAACGAGGCCACTGCTTTTCCCTCTGATGGGCTGCTCTTGGTAATAACGTCTCTTCTTCCCATAGTCCTTTCTCAGTCACTCATCAAACTTAGAGCATTTCCTGAGAAGTTTGCTGCTTCCCAAAGTAAACCCCACCTCTCACCCTCTCCCTGGAGAACACCTCTCCCAAGCTCTGCCACCCATCTTGTCTCCTACTTCTAGCTCTTTGTGGCTTTGTGTAAACTATCCATTGAGCCCAACACTCGATGCCTCTTGGAGAGAACTCTCAAAAAACATATGGATTCAACCGCAAGTACATTAAAGTCCTAGAAGTAAATATCACCTTCCTATCACTAAGCATCCCTTTTAATTAATTTTTTTGGGGGGTGACAATGGTTAGTAAAATTACATAGGTTTCAGGTGTACAATTCTGTAATACATTATCTGTATATCACATTGTGTGTTCATCACCCAGAGTCAGTTCTCTTTCCATCACCATATATTTGACTCTCTTTACCCTCTTCTACCATCCCACAGCCACTATGGAAGGCATTGTGGAGGTTCCTCAGAAATTACGAATAGAATTACCATATGACTCAGCAATCCCTCTCCTGGGTATCTACCCAAAAAGTCTGAAAACATTTATCCATAAAGATATGTTGTTGTTTTTTTAAAAATTCTTTAACTAGGAGAACAAAATGTTGAAAATGTATCCAATTTTTAGTCATAGTAAAACCCCTGATAGTCTACCCAATCCACCATCTTTTAAAAAAAGCATAGCATTACATATATCAAATATATACCATTATGCAATATATATAACATAGCTTATTACATAATATATAATATAGCATCTAATCAATTCTATGCTAACCAGAGTAGCACAGACCTCTAAGACAGACTGCTCCGGCCGGGCTGGATCCTGTCACTCAGCAGCTCTGTGACTCTGCACAAGTTGCTTAACTTTCCTGCACCTCAGTGTCCTCGCATGCATTTGGGGGATCACAACAGACTCTTCTTTGTAGAATTTTCATAGGGATCGAATGTCTGGCCGAAAGTGTCTGCTAGCATCTTAGTTCCGAAAGTCTCAACTGAGCACCTGTAAATTGCCTTGTAACTCTTTCTAATTAATTCATGTGTAAGTATCGAATTGTTGAAGCTCTGTAGATATTCAATTAATCTTTTCCCTGAAGACTCATTTTCTTCATCATAAAGGGAAACAGAAACCTTGGATAGTTCATTTCAGTGCTGCACAGTTAACACAGGGTTTGGTCCAGTTTTGCAGGCATTGTTTTGTGCATGAACATCAGAAGCATGAAAAACAATCTCTTCTTAGAGTATAATATGATGAAAACCCTTCAGTTGTGACATTACTAAAAATCAATTTCCAAAGCCGGCATCAGTGAAAAGTGCACAGAGTATCCAGCGCGATGGTATGAGGAGGTGGGATGTTTGGGAGGTAATTAAAATTAGATGAAGTTATTAGAGTAAAGCCCTCACGAGTGGGGTTAGTGCCCAAATAACAATCACCGGAGTCCTCCACTCTGCCCTCCGCGGTGAGGCTACAAGGAGAAAGCAGCAGTCTGCAGCCTGGAAGAGGGTCCTTTCCAGAATCTGACTACGCTTGCTCCCCAATCTTGGACTTTTAGCCTCTGGAACTGAGAAACAAATTCTGCTGTTTATAAGCCTCCCGGTTTATGGTTTTGGTTATAGCAGCCCAAGCTGACTAAATCACATGGTTATGTCAACCTTCCCTCATCCGGGGGTCTTTCTCTTCCCTCGCTTTCCATTGCAACCAAGATAAAGACACAATCTTTAAATTTTCCTCCAAAGTCCAGCATCACCCCTCTGGCTTCAACATCATCATCGGTCTCCTACCTCCCTACACTCGGCTCCCTCTTCCTTCCGATTGCTTAAATGCACTCTGCTCCCTCTCGTTACAAAACCTTGATAAATGTCACTTATTCCCTACCCGGAATCCTCCACTACCTAATCGCCTTTTTATGCATCCTCCAACCATCCCCTCACCTCACCTCCAACACTTCCAGATCTTCCTTCAAATTTCCCCCCTCAGGAAGCCTTCCTCCTCCTTTATCAGTTCACTGTTCTCCGTCACACAATCTCTAAGGACCATGGACTCTCCCTTGCAATTGTGATTTCACAGTTAGTTCTCTCACAGGCACTCACATATTTTCCAAAGGAATGAATGAAACAACTCATAAGTTTTGAACTTCAAATAAACAGATAGAAATGGACAACACTAGGAGAGAGCATAGTTTGAAAGAGATGACCTTGTTTGGGTTTTGCTTGGCACTAGACAATTTTATTGCCTACTAGCTCAATAGAAATATTTAAGTTGCATGATATCATGCCAAGGTATTTTGAGTTCCTAATAAGTAGGAGTTATATGAATAAAAAAGGCCTATATAATATTCATTACCTAAAGTATGATTTCTAGTATATTCTTTCAATAGTATACTCTTTTAAGATATTTAAGAATACTTGTAGAGAACATTTTCTGTATCTGTGGCATATAAGATAATTTTAAAGAAAGAGGTGGAACATAAAATTAAGTCAATTTCAGTTGCCGTGCTTCTTAATTGTGCAGTGGCATTTGAGAGCATAAACTTCAGTTGTCAAAAGCAGAGATCTGATGCCACTTACTTACTCCACTGAACAAGTCAGATATGCCTGTTGAGCACTGTGATTTATCATTTTATTTCTTTTATAACCGTGTGGACCATCTAAGCTACTCTCAGAAATATTGCTAGACCAACCGCCCTACGCCTGAACACACACACACACGGAGCGATTCAAAGGAAAAGTGGCCTTTCCATTGCAAGTCATAAGGAGCATAAAGGTGATTCTGCCTACTCGTACATCAAAGCTGTCAGATAATTGACTTAAAACGCATAATTGGCTAAAACTTTATAAGGAACCCTTTATTCATGCATTTACTCCGTGTGGAAATATGATTTCTCATGGCTCGTGCTGAGAGGAAGAGCAGAGATATTATTTTTTGCTTATTTACTTTATCTTCTTGTTCATACCGGTAGTTAAAGTGAAAAAGAAACAGTTTAAGAAGCTCCTAAGTCAAAAAGAATGAGAACTGCTAGCTCAGTGCTTAGGGAAAGCAAGTCAGATTATGCCAAGATTTATTACAACAAAGCTCCCGATCAAATCGAGCTGGGAGCAGTAAGTCCAAAATAACACAGGCTTGGGCCAAAATGGATCATTTGATATGACCAACTCAAGTTCTCTACCTCTTCATCTATGACCTGGTTAGTCTTCATTTATTCAGCAGCTATTTACTGAACATTTGCTATGCCGTGCCCTCTGGTCAATGCTGAGTCCGCACTGATTGAGAGCAGACCCACTCTTGATGAGTCTACATTCTCGTTGGGGGAAAAGACAGGAAATAATTAAACAAACAAAGTTCATGCAAATTGTGATGACTGCTGTGAAGGAGAAATGCACCTGTGCGGTAAGAGACAAGAGCTGTGAGAGACGAGGATGATCGGGAGAGATCGCTTGGAGGGGATACAGTTCTGCTCTAAATTGCAACATTTTTTTTTACGTCCATATATGTAGTTAGTTCCCGATTTCATGTCGGTTGCAATCATCCACTGGTTTTATGACACATGATAACAGGCAGTACTCACAAGAGCGGTGAGCATTTAGATGAATTAAGTCATAAACTTCTGGGAACAAGAAGGAGGCATTTCTTAATTAAATGTTTTATAGTTCTGAAAAACAAGGTAGCACTCTGTACCTATACATATTAGTCTGCAAACATAAGTAATAAAGGTTTAGACAAAATAATTTAATGTTTTTTATCAGCAAATAAAGTTTACATCATTAAATGGAAACAAATATTTATACCAAGTAAATAGGATTTGTGTAGCAGAGGAAGTAGCCACACTCAAGGAGCCAAATTTTTATTGCTTTACATTCTCAAAAACAGCTGTTCATTATAAATATTCTATCTCTAATTATTTAGATTGAACCTTATGAAATTGCCATTTTTGTATGAAAAAAATTAAGAGCACCAATTTCAAATAGTTCACCTGTGTAGACTATAACCCAGAAATCAACAGAATGTTATTCAGTTTTCTCTGATGTTCTTCATATTTCATTTATTCTTCATAGAAATTCTACAAAGTAAATATTTTATTATCCTCTCCCTTTTATTTTTTCCCATGGTTTATCTAGACTAGAAAGCAATAAGGGATGGAGGCAGGATTTGAAGCTAAGCTTGTCTGTAGGCAAAGCACATCCTTCTGTCACATCTGCACCACTGTACCTCAAAGATGAGAGAATGTTCCAGCCAGATAAGGGGAGCACATCCTCCCAAGGGCCAGCCAGAGTCAACATGGATAAGTCGTGTGTCTGATATTTTGTCCTTTGGTGAAACTTACAGAATTTTAACATTCTGAACAATGAATGTATCCTGCCCATGGAAAACAGAAGATTATTTTTAAAGATGTGAAAATTAGGGTTTTCTTTGTTTGTTTGCTGTATGGCCTACTGACTTCTCCAGTTCTTTGTTGTTGGTTCTTTCATCATGGCTATTCATAGACTTTGGGGACCGAAGTCATTCTCTGTTTCCATGATTCAGGGATAGACAGCCCTATGCCCTGCATCATTCTTCCACTAGAACATACCTACCCAGACTAAATAGAGTTCAAGTTTGAACTGAAAGCATCTAAGGGAGTGGTAAAAGCTTATGTTAAAAAACAAAAGAAGAAGCTATTTGAGTGCAATGAATTTTGAAGGATGAGATGTGTAGAACCATCATATTTAACTTGACAATGGGTAAGAATTTCATATTCTAGACATAAGTGTTTTAGGGTCAGCAAACAGATCATCCCATTTACCTCCTGATGTCCTGTGCATCTGTCAGAAGACATGAATCCTCTGACTACTCCCCTCACTTCACACGTGCTCCACGTATCCAAGAAAGAAAGTTTTCCCTATTAAACTTGCTACTGATTGCTGTTGCTCTCTGAAACTTGGCTTAATTACAGTAGGCAAAGTGGAGAGTTGAGAAATCATCTTGATTCAAAAAGAAACCAAAGATTTACTACTGAATAGAAGATCCCCCAGCATTATCCATGATGTCTGTCATAATCCATCTACTAGACATTTGATCAACATCTGGCTTTTCTCTGGCCAGAGCATAACTCCTGAAATTTGGAAATTTATCTCAGCTCTTTGTGTGTTAGTAATCTAAATAACCTCTTTGAGAGGAAAAGCAAAGTGGAGCCAAGTCTATCACATTCTTTTTCCTTTCCCTTTAACATATAAACAAGACAAAACTTCCAGATGAATCCTGTTCCAAGGGAAATTTGACTCGCCTCTGCCGCCACCATCCTTGGGCATCAGGTTTTCTTAAGACCACCCCTTTCAGTAAGAGGAGGAGACAACAGGAGAAAGCTGTCATCACCAAGAAAACTAGTGATGACAAAATTGCAGTCAAAAATCACCTGATCTTGTGATTCCCAAATCTTGTCACCTGAGGAGATTTTTGAAAAATAAATATTTCCTTGAAAATAACTCAAATGTTCATAAACTGATAAATACTAGATAAATAAACTGCAGTCTATCCATACAATGGAGTATTACTCAGAAATAAACAAATGAACTATCTTTACACACTATGAAGTGAATGAATTTTTAAAAACATTATTTTAAATTAGTCACCAAAAACATATACTGTATGATTCTAGTTTTATGAAATGTCCAAAACAGGCAAATATATAGAGATGTAAAGTATATTAGTGGTTGCCTGGGACTAGGTGGAGTGCATTTGGGGAGAAATGGAGATTGACTGCGAATAGGTACATTTTCTTTTATGAATGATGAAAATATTCTAATATTGATGATGGTTGTAAAACTGTGACTATATGTTAAAAACCATTAAAGCATACACTTTAAATGGGTAAGTCATATAGTATGTGAATTATATCTCAGTAAAGTAGATCTTTAAAATGGAAATTTGAAATGAATATCATGTGTTCTTTATCTGGTAAAAGTATATCAGACGTATATAAGTGTATCCTCTTGCTCCAAAAGAAATGTTTTTTTAATCAACAAAAATTGTGGGGAAATAAATAATTATCTTGTGTAGCATACTTAATTTTTACTTTTTTAGGATAGCAGTAAAATTGTCTTGATGTATGTTACAGTACAATATCTGTCATCATTTAGAAATTTCTATACCTTTTATTGTGTCTCATTGCAAACTGCTTGAATAGCTACCCCCAAAACATTTCAAAGATTCTTTTTTCAATATTGACAATAAAAAAGGCAGAGAGATTTGACATTTTAAAGTGTAAATCAAACTTTACATTTCATTTTGTGTGATTGCTGCAATCATTTCAAAGCACTAGGAGCTAGATACAAATGCAGCACCATTCCAACAGTCTAGTGTGTTCCAGAATGTCTGACAGCACCGTGGCATACCAACACTGATGTATAAATTGCCATTTTAATTATCATCATCCTAAAGTACTAATCAGGGAAAATGCCATATTTTTCGAGAGATAATTTTGGTCCAGGGTTCTGGTTGGGGGAAGGAAGGGGGCAACTTTGTCTTTGGAAGATTTGTGGACCAGCATCTTAATACCATCAAATTAAGAGATCCTATCATTTCCACATGGCCAGATGGTCGCATTGTTAGAAGCCGCAGAAAAAGGAAATTGAGCTTCTTCGAAGACAAGCATAAGTATATATTTGGTCATAGTAAACAGTCAAGTGCCTAGATTGTAAAGGCAATTTCACATCATGCTTTTTGTTAACTTTTCTAAGCAGGATTTCCATAAGAATGATTTCCTTTATAGGTTTTAGCTGACTTCAGGAGAGATGAAAAAATATGCCATAGGGGAAGTCAAAGGCCCCCCATTCTGGGCTAAGAACTCCACTGTCACATAGCGTCTTGCATAGCCATTTGCCCTTGGTGGATGTGTAATGCAATGGCATTTCTCAAAGACTGAGAATCTTTGACTATCTGAACAGTCCAAAATGTTGAGTAAAATGAATACATGAAAAAGAAAATAATGAAACTGCCTACATACAATATGAGGTTGACAATCATCATTAGTTCCCCCCACCCGCCCCATGGTTTCAATTCAAAACATCAAACTTGAATTTTTTATATGACATAATGGTATTGTTTTTGTCTGACTTAATCTGTATTGAAATAAAACCATTTATTAAGTACAGCTAACTCAAAAGTTGTTGTGAATTACAATCTCCTTACAATTATTTTTTTTTCCTATTTTTTATGAGATTTAATGTTAACTTCTTTCTCACGGGAGCCTTTCACCAAAATATATATAATGTCACTATCTGGTGATACATCTATCACTATAATAATGAAATTTTATTTTTAAAGACGGGTACATAGCCCTCCATTTATGAAAAGGGACTTATAAATAAAATAAATAATTGAGATTGTTTGACTGAATAATCCATAATAATCCATAATAAGAAAACAGCTTATTACCTATGGACATTAAAATTTTTACTATATATAAATAACTTTGAAGACTATTTTAGATTATGTAAAAGTCAAAATCATAAAGTAGCATCATTTTCTCAATGACATTTATTCCTACAGCATTTCATTTTAAAACCATAATAATGATAGAAGAGAGGCATTTGAATTTAAAAGTTATGTGCAACCACAAAATTAGCTTAATTAAGCAGGCAAGAAAAAAGGTGTTTGTGTTCTTTCGGTGACGATGTTTCCATCTGCTTCAGCAGCGTATGTCTGCAGATGGTCTAAACAAGGACATATGCAGACACAACATGAAATGTTTTTTTTTTTTAATCTGAAGAGAAAGGCGTTTCCATTCCAAGAAAAACATTGAAAACTTTTATGTGTATTTATTACCAATTATGGTTCTCAATTTTTTGCCTTTTTTTACTTTTTATCAAATCCTTACTTGTGGGACAAAAAAGCCAATCTAAGTACTTTAAAAAGAACCAATAAGTAGGTGAATATTAGCCTAGTTCATTCTCCTATAACTTCCCTATTTAGTCCCTTATGTCCTTATTTGAAGAAAATCTTGTTTATTCATATCAAGTATATTGGAATTCACTACATAAATAAGGAAAAGAATCATTACAGGGAAAATAATTTTTACACCTATCATCGGAGATAGTGCATCCACTTCATTCAAGCACATACATTTGTCAACAAGCATTTATTGAGCGTCTACCAAATGCTGGGCTAGACTAAGCACTAAGAATTCAGCGATGAACAGGGTCTGCCGTCATGAACTCACAATCTAGTGGAGGCTGAAGGACAGATAACTAAGTAAAGAAAAAGGATAACTAAGCAAACACACACACACTTATAAAATATCTTTCCCTGGGTCACTTGGCATATTTGGATTTGCACAGCGGGCATTTTACAGATAACTCAATGGCATCACTCCGGATCGAGGTGGAGTCAACACAGAGTGGTCATATCTTATTGCAAAGTGGCTGGTGTCTCAGACATAGGACCTCAGCCTCCCCTCCCACCGCATTCTCTCCAGACGCTAAGGCATCCCTTTCAATACAGAGCCCATGGAACCATAACGCAGAATCTCCCAAGCTTTCACATGTTAGTCACGTATAACTCTCACCCCTCAGAAACTTATTTTCAACTTCCCATTACCAAATGTCTCCTTAGAACCTCCTGTAATAACACAGGGAGAAGCCTCACTCGTGAAGAGGGATAGACGTCATTCCAACACTTAAGCCTTTCTCAACTCTTACTGCACAGGGAGCGTATCACAGAATTACGACTTCCGCTTTCACCCAACTTTTTTAAAAGCCTGCTGATTTACGCCCAGAGTCTTCTTTGTGGAGAGAGAAAGGCATTTTGCTCACAACTTTCATCTCACTTCTGGAGTTCCTCTAGGGGGCGCCTCTGGCCTTGGACTTACAGCCTCTTCTCCCGCTTGTGCTGAACACAGAGCCTCTGATCATTACTCAACCGGTGCTGAGCAGGGAACACTCATCCACTCTGTGCCATTTTCCCTCTTCTGGTTTTAGATGTGTCCTGTCTGTTTCCCAGGCTCACTTCAAATCCAGCCTTCTCTGCGATGTCATTCTCCCAACTTCCTTCTGCAGCACACGGACCTGTCACTTCTGTGACACTTAATGTTTTTTTGTGGTTTCAGGAATGTGTTCTGCCTCCAGATATATCAGAACTGCCTGACAGCAAGAACAATACCTTGTATTGTTTGTCTTCTCAGCACCCAGCATCAAGACCACATACTTCCAAGATGTAGAGTCTGTGGTCTCATTAAACTACACAAACCTCTACCTCACACCCCCCATTCCCCAGCTCTTCTAAGAGGCATGTCATATATTCTCCATTAGTGGAGTTCAGCATTAGTGGATGCCTAAATATCAAGAACCCAAGGTCACAGAGATCGAACATATTCCAAGAGCAATTCCATCACATGGACCATTTCACCATGAGGTGGATTTACTGTAAAATCATCAAAGATTAAAATTCACGGCTCCTCAGGTGTATAGGCTCTACTCCCCGGGACCTGGGAGGGGTCTTAGCAATATGTTCACATGGTTATATGTTTTGCAAAATTTTCAAAAGAATGATATTTTAATTTTAACTACAAGTGTCCCTTTCCATTCAGAATCCCACTACATCTTATCTCCCTTCATGTTGAGAGTCGTTTGAGTGAACACGGACATGGGTGGGGTCTCACTTAAGGGAAATTGAGGGAAGTGTGTTTACCTGAAATATGTTTATGTACCTTGAGGTCACTTTCATGTATAGTTAAGTGATTGTTAGTTATCCACATGTAGGCGCGGCTTTCAGGAAAACTCTTACCATGGACAGCGGCAACTCAACCAGATATTGTGACATGAAAGTGTCAGGTCAGAGGTGGTTTTGCAATATGAGCATATCCTACCATCCCCAATACCAAAAATATATAGATAGTAAAGAAAAAACAAGGTACATGTGCCAGAAGCTAGTCTGTGCAGAATTCTTCCAGTCACCAGACATGTGAAACTTTAAATACAAGATTGTGTTGTGTCTCAGAGGGAATTTATTTGATAACGCAGCATTGAAAATAATAACTGTACCATGCATTTTTTTCTTTTTTAATGGGAATCAAACAATAGAGAATTTACTTAGGCTTCTGTTTTAGAGCACAAATCTGTGATGGGATTACAAGTAATGAGTATGCCTGTAACAACCCATAGATGAAGAAAATTTTACAGTGGCTTCCCACTAAATTTGACATCAACCTGGAAAATGTACAAGATATTATCAGTAAGAGTTTGTGAAGCTTAAAAAAAAAATCCATCAACAATATTAGAGTAAGACTGGATTATCTTTCTATTTCCTCTAGAGAAAATGATGCTATAAAACTGCTACGATATGAAGAGACAATCAAGGAGTACAGCGCCGAAAATGTAGGGGGAAAGTATTGGCAGTTGATTAATTAAAATAGCATTTTTCTGGGAGTGTTGTCATGTTTGTGGTATTTGTCAACGTTTTTATTTTTGAGGTTTGTTGTGATTCCATCTTCTAAATCAATGAATATTCACTTTCACACCTAAGTTAGAATTTTTTAACTCTTTTTCTTTTTGTTAAAGACTTCCAAAATTGGGCCCTAAAAACCAACGGAAAGATACAGGTTCCAATAAGCAAGTGGTTATGTCTTGCTTTGTTCCGGTTTGGGCCCAGCTAGTTAAGTATGGAGGGTATCCTTCAAATGTAGGCAGTTTCATATTGCAGCCCAGAGTGAAGGAAAAGTAAGTGCATCTCCAGAGACCTAAAGACAGTATCAGAAGGCAGAGAAATTGTTATTATAGATGTTTTTCTTTGGTCTCCGTTTTTCCCTCCTCCATTGTGATATAAGGTAATAAGAGCCCAGGATCAAGGTAATGCACCTTTCTTCAAGGAGAATGGAAAATCGTCTAATCAATTCAGTAAGCAGTAACTGCCATCCCAGCTGCATGTTATTAAAAGTCCTGGAGTACAAATGGATATTGAACCAGTTTTCCAAGGACAAAGTCACTATTATTATACAAATATTTTCGAATGGCCTTAGATCATGGATCCCTTCCAAGTGCCACCTACTATTTATGCTTCCATTTGCACTGTGGGCGAAGGAACTGAGGCCCAATTCCTCTCTACTCACCCATCTTATTAAGCCAAGAAAGAGAACCTGTGAATGAGAGTGTGGGTGGCATTTCATGCCCTTCCTTCCCCCAAATGTCCAGCCAGTTATTCTCAACAAGCAGGTATTATATCCTAAGGATACACTGCAAGGTTATTGTGAGCCCAGGAAACTTGAGGAAATCGCCCATTATTTGGGGCAATAAAACTATAATGATCTTTACACCTCCACAACGCATAACTATTTTAGTTTTTAAGGCTTTTCCCCAAATCTTTTGATTTTGTTTTTTTAATCTCAAAAAGAAACAAGATGGACTCTGAGAAACATGACCATGAACAACTAACAAATCAGAAGGCCCCATATGCCTGCAGGCATCTACTTAAGTCCAAACGTTTGACTAAATATCCAGAGAATTAATCTGCACACTATTAAATGGTCAAACCCACTTGTTAAGAATAAAAACCTTTGGATGCTTTTTAGCAAAATATTGTAAAATCTCATGTCCATCATTTCATTCAACACAGACCCTCCAGAACCTTATTTCTAACACTTCCCTTTCCACAGCTTGTGCCGCAATCAGACTCTTGCTAGATGTTTCTTTATAGTGTGTGGCACTTTCTACTTCCAAGTATCACTCATGCAAGCCGACCTCCCAGGGACCCCCACCCAGAGCCCTACTCACCAAACTCCTATTCCACTCTCAGAACATTATCTCACCTCTTTGAAACTTCAAGATTTCTTCTCCCCCTCTCCATCTGAATGCCCATAGATTTTTATCTATGTGATATGTTTGAGATTTAAATAAACGTTGCTCTGAATTATTAATATTGTAGCTATTGTTTTTATACTATAACTTATTCAGACATTTAAGATGGCAAACAAAAAGGCAAACAATACAAGATTAAATAAATTAAAATTAACTCAAACCATGAGGCAAAGAGAAATCCACTCACTTCACACTATATTAACAGTGAAAGGAGAAAGGGAACAAAAAATTAGAAAAGGGAAATGGAGAGACGTGTTCACTGCAGTTATAAACCAGAGTACTACAAATTTTTATTTCATGAGATTCGATAGCCCTTTATAAAACCAGAAGATTTTTGTTGGCACTGTTGCACTGACTCTAATACAAACAGACTGCTTTGTTCGTTGGGCCATGAATGAAAGAGGGCATTTGGAGGGATCAGTGGGAGTTATGACGAGAGTGTTCGAGGTCTACATGGAAGCTCAAAGGTAAAATGCCTGTTTCAATGCCAGATCACTTATATAAAATGGGAACAACCCTCAAATCCTTTGCTCCAGCTGATTCCTGCTTTCTTCAAAAAGACCTGCCAGGGTTTTCATTTCATTGACCATGTTTGCCCTCTTTTCCAGGTCTGCTTTGTGAACCTGGATGTGAACAAGGATGAGAGCAGTACAGAGCACCTGCAGCAGGTAAGACGGGGAACTCGAGCTCGCAGGGTACTCATTACAGGGGCTGACTGCACGCGTGACAACCGACACGATTTCATCTGTAAAGGATGCTCCTTTGGTAGGAGACTCTTCATTTGAGTGGTGCCATGACCCCTTCCTGCCGCTTTGCCCTGCTTATATTTGCATATCTTGCTTCCCCAGAGTCAGGGCTAAGCTCCAAGCAGGCCCTTGGTCCTGCCCAACAGTGTCACAGACAGCTTTTTTCTGCTGTCCCCTTCTCCACTCTCCAGCACCCTGCCCGAAATGACTTTTCCAAAGTTTTTTCAAAACCTGCTTTGATACCAGCCAGCCCTTCCCTCTGCCTCTCATATTTGCTGCTTCCCGCTGCTTTCATCAAATGTTTTGTCTCTGACTTTGCTTTGCTAGCCCTACACTCACCTGGGGCTCAGCCAACATTTCGCACTCTGCAGCAGCTAAATATTCCAAGCTCATCCGAAGTTGTGAGAATCCTGATGTTAACCTTTGACAATACATAAGAACTTGAAGGCCCACTCTGTCCTTTGGAACTAGAGCCCATGGGTACAACAAGAAAAAATTAATTGGTGTGATATGATTATCATTTCATGCCCAAAGCTGAAGATGGTTTGATCTTACTATTTGGTATAGTGCTTTTAGTGTATAACAGCATACCATTTGCAGCTGGATTATCACAGAACAGTAGACATGCCATTACTCAGTTACTCCTATAATGTTTTTCTCCTGACAATGCTGCAACCTGAAGCTTCTCGAACACATTTGCCCATGCGGATTATTATCCATTATAGATTTCCACTGAGCTCCAATATCATCCATCTGTGGAGTTCGGGAGGGACTTTCAGAATAAATTATGCATAGGATTTCATTTGATGGAATTATGGTGCAGAGGGCACCAAAGAGAGAATAGGAAGGACCAAACCAAGTTGGCATCTTAAAAACTATGTCTGAAGATTTGTGTGAGTGATTTGAGACAGTCTTTTGCTATGGCGAAGAGCAGACACTTGGCAATGATTTAGCTGCATAAACTTGTGTGAGGTACTGGGCCTCAAGCTACTTATGTGTAAAAAGAAAGTAATAGTGGTACCTAATCCATATGGGGTGCTGTGGGGATCAAATATAATAAGACGTAACATATGTACAGTCTTTAGCTTAGTGCCTAGAACAGAACAAAATCAATGTTACTAATTATTTTATTATTAATATAATCATTGACTTTATTAGAACAGGTGATTTATTAGAACACATCACTTATCCCAGGACTTCAGAGGAAAAAATTCCCAAACTACTACATTTAACTGTGGTGTGACAGTAATTATTAAATGTTTACTTTGGGAAATGTAGAACTAAAGAATTTTAAATCTTTATAATTAAGGAATTTTCTATTCCTATCTCAACCTTTATGCTTCAATTTCACACAATCTCTTCTAGTAATATAGTACACGAAGTAACCTATACTATGTATAGTTACATGAGTATATTATTTTTGCCAGTAAATAGTTTGGGGGGAGTGTTTTGGAAGTGAAAGGTAGTCATCTAAACTAGTAAAGATTCTTGTTTTACAGAAATTGGTCAACGTATCACCAGATCTCCCAAAACTTATCAACTCCATGAATGTTCAACAGCCAAAAGAAAATGAAATTGTCCTCCTAAGTGGGTTAACATCTGGAAATCTCCAGACAGATTTTGAAGTTTCACAGGTAAGAAATATAAGCTCTTGATAAGGTTTTGTGATCAGCTCTTGGCACAAATCAGCGTGACCCCCAAATAGATGCCACACGTAAATGCCTGTAGCATAAAAATCAAAAATGTCTTTGTACTCAAGAATAGTCTTCATTTGTATTTCTCCGAAATGTTGCCACTTAGAGTTTAACAGAGCTTTCTTTACATCAACTCCTAACATTTATTATTTTCTCAAGTTCATGGTGCTAAGTGGCACTTAAACCAGAGCAGACACACTAGGCATTGATTGGTTAGCTTAGTTTTCTACAAATCCACTGGACAATAAACAACAGAATTGTCTTCTGTTTCAAGAACAATACCAAAATTCTGATTCATACCATGTGGTTCCAGAATCCCACAATTTCTTCCTTCTGAGTGTTATTTATTTCTTAGGATGTACCAAACAGCCAGGCTAATAACTACAGGATAGCAACCCCAGGATGCAAAAGGTGTTTCCTGGGCCCCCAAAAATGAAATTCCCAGAAAAAATGATTACTGAAAATAAAGCAGGAATTAATATGCTATTATTCTCATTCAACATACTGACATTCATTGTTATTATATAAATTATTATACTCTTTATTTGAAGAACAATAAAAATATTTAATTGTTTAATCAACTTACAGAAAAAATATAAAAGATTTCGAAAGGCACACTGCATAAAAGATTGCTAATTTTCTCAAATAAGATATGCTGATAGTGATAGCTCCAGATTAAGATAGTGAGCATTTGTTTTCTTGCAAATTGTTCTTCCTTGGATTTTAGTTTTGCTGAAAATTTGTAAAATATTTTATTCTTCAATTTTTCAAAATATCAAAAAATTCAGAGGCCCACTATTACTTTCTCTACTCTAGATGCTTCATAAAAATCTGCACACAGCCCATTACAATTTGCAAATCAAGACTAGATCAAAATTCCTCCCAGTCAATAACACATTTCCTTAGTGAGGAAATGTATCTTCTAAAAAGAGAACACAGAAATGCCTCTAAATACCCTCTCTTTATATAAAGCAAAATCATGATGACCAAAAGTAATTTTCAAACCTGAGCTTTAAGAGTATTTCTAGACTAGGCCTGTTAGTTAGGATTTCTAATTAAACATGGCAGAAAATTGGCTTGCGCAAAGAGAATGAGTTGTCTCATGTAACTAAAACATTCAGATTAAATACAGGGACTTAAACAGTCATCAGACATGGATTTTCTCTGTGTCCTCTCTCCTGCTTTCTCTCTGTTTACCCCATTATCAGAGGAGATTTTCCTACAAGGAGGCAATATCCCTTTGGGTTCAAGTTGGGCAAGAAAGAGTGAAAGTCTCTTCCAGGTGGCTTCCAGCAACAGTCTCATTGTGTCGTATTGGCTCTCAAGTATCATGTGCCCATTTCTGAATAAATCACTGTGGCCTAAGGAATAAGATATTCAGACTGTCCAGACCTGGGCCATATGATCACCTCTGGAGTTGGAGGTGAAGTAACTCCATGTGGATTCTTGGACTGTGAATGGCCCAGAAAAATGATACCCCACAGGGTGTGGGAACCAAAGGAAGGGTGAATGATGTTTGGTCAGAAAAGCAACACAAATATTCATTAGGGTAAGGGAGAATACAATTGCCCAGGACTCATTAAAGATCACCCATCAAAAATGTGTTTAAAATTCTGCATACTTTTCCTAAGAGCTGTCAAGGGTCCCCACCACTTCCTAAGTATCACTTCACCCACAGAAAGGACCTTTCAGGGTCCCACAACTATAAAGTGGAACAGCCAGTATTGCAAGCCAGGTTTGTTGGACTCCAACTCCCGGGTCCTTTCCAATTCTCCCCATGGCCTCCTGGTCCAACCAACAAAGATCCAGCATCCACATAAGACAAGTACAGTTTGGAAAGGATGGTGGGTTGCACCCAGACCTACTCAAACTCAGGCATGCTTAGTAAAATTGTTTTTTTCTCATGGAAAAAACAGCCACAGGAGCAGATCTTATGATTGTACGTAATAACCATCTCAGGAAAAAAAATGTTTTTTCCATAGGAAAATAATCGATTTTACTTATACTTTCCACTTAGTATTTTACCTGACTGTTGGTTGTTGTAATGATTATTTTTCTTAAGAGTTCTTAGAGTCTGATTCTAAGACTCCACTGAGGACAGTCTGAGGAAGAGAAAAGATAACTGTTGTACCTCCTCCTCATTTGTTGCTCACCGGTGTGTATTCATTAGTTTTTTCTAACACATATGTATAGGTAGTTGTGTATGTGTTTATATATATTTAATAATATCCACAAAAAATAAGATCCGAGAGAATACAGATTATAGATACGGAGCTCCATGACAGCAAGATGTCTGACTTATTTACCACTCAGCACTTAGTTGGTCCACATAAATATTTGTTGAATGAACACATAAATAAATGAGGGACATAAATAAATGAGGGATGTTCTGAACATGTCCTTACATTTTTCCAGTTGTATAATTTAATTGTAAAATAATGTAGCAGTATGAAAAAGCAAGAGTCATTGGCTGAGGTAAAAAGAAAAAGACATGAATAAACAAAGAGAAAGCTGTTCATAGTCAACAAAACTCCTAGAACAACAGAAAAGGCCATCTTTACATTAGCTTTGCAATAATATTGTACTTTTCTTGCCCAAAGGAGCCAGTTTGCAAATGGACAATTAATCTTGGTACTCCACCAGTACCAGTACTCCACCCTGGTACCTTATTTTGCTTTGAAAAACATTGTCTTTATACTTCATCTTCCTTCAATTTTTTGGATATGAAAAGAAACTAATTTGCATTTGAATAGTCCTTTGTGCTTCTGAAGTTGCTTTCATATTATTTCATTAAATCACTGTGACTAGTCTCTAAGAACTAATGGAGGAAGGTATTATTTTTATCTCCATTTTATGGAATAGGAAACTAAAGTTAAGAGAAGTGAGGTAACTTCTTATGTGGACCACTAAAAATGTTAAGCTGATCACGAAAAATCTTTGGTGCTGTAATTTCCTGGGTCAAAGGCGTCAAGTGGCTTGTTTGTTCCTGTCCTCACATGATGTACGAGAACATGAGTTATGCCCTTGGGACTGATTGAAACCTCCCCAATTAACCCAGTTCAAGTGGCTTTCACCAACCTCTCCATCCTCACTTATGAATTAGCAGATAACCAACTTTTAATGGGACAGGGCAACCAAACCGAGACTACCCCTAAACAAACAGATGCTGGCTGTAGTTGACTAAGAGGAGACTTAGCATTGCTCTATTCTCCTTCCCCAACATTGCTGAGCTGTGAAAACCGATGGATTGTGGTACCTACAAAATAATTTACCCCTTGGGGAGATTTGCTCCAATTTTCAAAACTACCTCCTTTCGTGAAGATACAAAAAATTCACTTTTCCTTTGGTAAAACCAATGAGCAAGCACAGATGGACTACAATCCTCCTACACCAGCTCTTAAAAACGCCAACGCCTAATGTTTCAGTGGAGTTCTGGCCTCTCTCTCAACTCTGGCCTCTCTCCCCTGTTTTAACAGCTTTCAATAAAGTCTTCCTTACCTGTTTAACTTTGCCCAGGGCAATTTTTGCTTTGATGGAAGAGAACAAAACTATGTGCTACAACTGGACTATTTTCCCCTAAGTTAATTTTTTTCCTAGGTATTCTGTGTTCCCAAATATCATTTGAAGGGGTTTTTTTTTGCTTTTTTTGTTTTGTTTGTTTTGTTTGTTTGTTTTTTGAAGCAGCTCATCAGTATAAGACCAGAAGATATTCCAAATATTTTAAAAGTCCCCACTCCTTCTAACAGGAGAGATTTGTGGAAGAAGAAATGTCAGTCAATGGTTTTCTATTTTCTCTTTTAATAAATGCCTTTTGTCTCTCTACTTTTAGTGTCCTTGGCTACCAGATATCTGCTTGGTCCAATGTGCCAGAGGGAACAGACCAAACAGTACTAATTGCATCATCTTTGAAATTAACAAATTCTTGATTGGTCTGGAACTGGTGCAGGAGCGGCAGCTCCACCTGGATACAAACGTTTTGAAAGTGGAGGATGACACAAACTGTTCCCTGTCTTCAATCGAGGAAGACTTTCTCACTGCGTCTGAGCACTTGGAGGAGGAAAGCGAGGTGGAAGAATATAGGAACGGTGAGGACTTGCCAGTAAAACAGATGCTCATTCTGAAGTTAGTCATCCTCTAAAAATGTCTGGATAAAATTTGAGAAAAGTGTCAAGCCTCATCAGTTTTGCTGACACATCACAATCTTCACTAACTGAGTTCAGGGCAGGAAGAAGGATAAGAAAACAGTAGGGAAGATGCTGAGTGATGCATTTAGACTTAATGGTTTGATGGCTCCATTCTCTCTAAAGATGCCTTAGGGGTGATGTGTGTCTTAAAGGGACATTGTCCTGCCTGCCAAGAGATGGAGAGTATCACTGGGAGGAAAGTTAACTTCCCTAAGACGTGCATAAAAGCCACCTATTTGTTGAAGCCAAGTTAGACTGGCCTGAAGCCTCACGTGGCCTCTTTGAAGCTGTGAAATCTGGGGTCAGTTATCTAGTCTTTCTGAGCCCTTAGCCATAATTTGGGGGTATAATAGTTACGATAGCACTATTGCATTTAAACTTATATTATATGATAATTATATCTTTATATTATGTTATATTATTGTCATGTGCCAGTTCATGATGGGAAATGCATCTAAGAAATGCATCTAAGGTGATTTTGTCATTGTGCGAACATCACAGAGTGCACTCACACAACCCTAGATGGTACAGCCCAGAACACACCTAGGCTCTGTGGGGTAGCTTATTGCTCCTAGGCTACAAACCTGTACAGCACATTACGGTACAAAACAACATGAGATTAAATCAAGCACAAGAGAAAATGGTGAGATCAAGAGATGCAGTAAACACAAGATGTATGAGACTGCTGCCGGTGTAACACTGTATATTGTTTTACAGCAAACTTTGTCTTTAATAAGTAGAAAGAGTTTTAGGAGGACATTGTAATGGCTACAATGTCACTAGGCAATGGGAAATGTTCATCTACATTATAATCTTATGGGACCAACGTGATATATGTGGTCTGACATTGACTGAAACGTCGTTACGTGGTACGTGACTATATTATACTATTATTAATGTGAGGACAGAAGGAAATAACCCAGGAAGTGCTTAGTACTCATTTAGTCACTCTTTCTACTGACTTATTCGTGGAGCTCTGTGAATAAAGGGCTCCGCTCCCCCACTCTTAACTTTAGAAAGAGATAATCCAGGTGTTGTGGCTACTGTCCCTGTGGCAAGTCCTATGCAACTTTCAAAGCAAAACTTTGTAACAAGACCCACTATTGAGGTTGCTCTAAATATCCCCCTTCTACCCTCTTTACTCACTAGGAAACTACAGGATGCAATTTGGGGGTTACTTTTCCCCTGAAGAATGGTGACCAGATCTCAGCTCCCAAAAGCCTTCTTCTCCCATTCTAGCACTGCATTTGTATTCTGCATCGAAAGCCATGTTGTTGGGTGGCATTCCGTAATGAAACTCAAAAGCTTTTTCAGATATTTTCTTCCTGAGGAAACATCCAAATGTTATTTATTTCATTTTATTTTATTTATTTATGTATTTATTTATTTATTTTAGTGGGGAAAGATAGATGATGCTTTAAAGCATTTTTAGAAAGTAATTATTATTTTAGACTCATGAGCACCTGCTATCCCAAAAGTAAAAGCGGTCTTCATTTTCTCTTCACTAGGCCGTGAAAATATAAATGTCTCAGCCAGTGTTATGGAAAGTAAAAAGCCAAAGGAAACCACCCAAGAGGAATGGAATTACAATAAGGAAAAGTCACTTAATACTTTGGAAGACAAGTACATGAGCAAGTATCATACATCGTTGATTAAAACAGAAGGATCTCTGGAGAAAAGAGCAGAAGATACAATCTTTCAGAGTCTAGATCCATCAGTCAACCCATCAGAGTGGAAAGGTGGAGCTGTGGGAAATGACAGATCAGCCACAAATTATTATTATTCAGAAAAATGTAAAGGTCAAGTGGAAAAATTGCAGGCAGTATATATTCCAGGCAATGCTTATTTCTCCAGGATGGTTAAGAAAGATGGACCTCCTGCCTGTGGTACTGTCACTGAGCATGGCAACAGCTTAGACCAAGGAGACACTGGAGATGGAACAAACTCTCTTCTTCCCATACAAGATGGAAAAGCCACAACTGGAGAGTATGCTACAAATTTAGCAGAGTCCGTGCTACAAGATGCATTTATTAGATTATCTCAGTCTCAGCCTACACTTCCCCAGGATTCTGTGGTCAGTGTCTCTGTAGGAAGTGCTCTGCTCTCCAGTGGCTGTTCCACGAAAGATATCGTGGTCCCTCGGTCATGGAATGAGCTCCCCAAAATTGTCATTGTTCAGAGTCCAGATGGCAGTGATGCTGCCCCTGAGCCAGGCATCTCTTCATGGCCTGAGATGGAACTCGCTGTTGAAACCTCAGGTATCCCCTCTGGAGAAACCTCTAGTAGACAGCCCCAGAGTGCTCTAGAAGTAGCATTAGCTTGTGCAGCCACTGTGATTGGAACTATTTCCAGTCCAAAGGCCACAGAAAGACTCAAGATGGAGCAAGAAGCCCTGGTTTCAAACCATCCACTAGGAGGCAATGAGCCACTGCAAACTCAAGCATCCCAAGTACTCAAGGAAACTTCCCTTAGTGAATACTCATTTTCATCTGCTTTGTGTGGCATGACTCAAGTGGCGAGTGCCGTGGCTGTCTGTGGCCTGGGTGAAACAGGAGAGGTGAAGTACCCAGCGGCTTCAGGTCGCCTCTTGTCTGCAGCTGAGTCTTGTGCAGCAATCCCCCCACTTTGTAATTTAGTGACAAGCAGGGGCACGGAGCTGGGAAATGAAGCCATCGCAGAGGCGTTGCTCAAGGAGGCCTCTCTCGTTCTAACAAAGCCTAAAACCTACAGCAGCTTCGGAGACCTCATGGAATCAATGAGCAGGAGAATCATGGAAACTGTTTCAAAGCCTCAGGCCTTGTGCTCAGAAAACGTCCTCGGAAATGAACTGGCCCTGGCCTTGTCCAATGTTATCCTGAAACATGCCATTGATGAAGTTCACCAAAAAAATAAAATCATCGACCCCAACAATGGCAGGCATTCATCTGAAGCTCTGGACACCTTGATGGAAAGTACAAATCAACTGCTCTTCAATGTGATATGCTTCACATTCAAGAAGATGAGCCATCTTGTACAGTTGGGTGAATGTCCCACCATCCTTTCTAAGGAGACCATTGGATGGAGAGAAACAGACCTAGGCTGCCAGCCACCTAATCAAGCTGCTGGTCAGGCATGGATGAAAACCACTGAATACTCCAGCAACCATCCACTTAGCAATCCACATAGCACTAGTCTTGTTATCAATGATGCTATAGATAAGGTGCATCCAAAGCAAGACAGCAAGAGCCCAGCGAAACCAGGCCTCTTCCAGAGCCCAACAATGCAATCTGAACTGTCTTGTAGTCCCAGAGTGCCTGGTGCTTCGATTGCTAAAACATCCCCTGAGGAAATATATCTGAAAGGAACCATGGCAAAGGATACAAAAAACCCTCATCAGATGCCCAGTCACAATGAGAGTGAAGGTAGAGTCCCCTCAGAGGGACAGAGGACACCGACAGTCACCAAGTGCAGCAGCGTTTCCCAGGATGCAAAGGACAGCTTCAGTCCAAACACTCCGCCTCTAAAAAATGAAGTTCAAGTTAGTCTGTCTTTGTTAGAGAATGACGTGCCGCTTCCTGCTCAATCCATGCTACAGGCAAAACACACAGAGGCATACTGCATTACAGACTTTGCGGAAGAATTAGCAGAGACCATTGTCTCCATGGCAACTGAAATCGCAGCAATTTGCCTTGACAACTCAAATGGAAAACAGCCCTGGTTTTGTGCATGGAAAAGAGGAAATGATTTTCTGGTTACCCCGAACGTATCCTGCCGATCCTTGAAGAGGAAGGAGAGCCAGGCCGGTGGTGCCACCGTGAGGAAACACAAGCCACCACGGCTCAGTGAGATTAAGAGGAAAACGGATGAGCATCCGGAGCTTAAAGAGAAGCTGATGAACAGGGTTGTGGATGAGTCCATGAACCTTGAGGACGTCCCAGATTCTGTCAATATTTTTGCAAACGAAGTGGCAGCTAAGATCATGAACCTCACAGAGTTTTCCATGGTGGATGGCGTCTGGCAAGCCCAGAGCTTGCCCCGGAATCGGTTACATAGCGGAGACAGGTGGAACCGGCTGAAGGCCTCCAGCTGTGAAAGCATCGCTGAGGAGGACTCAAATGTCAGAGCCTATGTCAACAGCCTGGGTTTAATGAGCACCCTAAGTCAGCCAGTTAGCAGAGCCAGCTCCGTCTCCAAGCAGTCGAGCTGTGAGAGCATCACAGATGAGTTTTCCAGGTTCATGGTGAACCAGATGGAAAATGAAGGCAGAGGATTTGAGTTACTGCTGGATTACTACGCAGGCAAGAATGCCAGCAGCATTCTGAATTCAGCTATGCAGCAGGCGTGCAGGAAAAATGACCACCTCAGTGTGAGGCCGAGCTGTCCCTCCAAGCAGTCCAGCACCGAGAGTATAACGGAGGAGTTCTATAGGTACATGCTGAGGGACGTGGAAAGAGAAAGCAAAGACAGCACCTCCTCCAGACGAAGCAGCCAGGATTGGACAGCCAGCTTACTGTCACCTTCTCTGCGATCCCCGTTGTGTTACAGACAGTCGTCCATGCCAGATAGCAGATCCCTGGGCGCCAGGCTGACGGTGAATGCGCCATTCAAAGCCAACTCCTTAGATGGCTTTGCGCAAAACAGCCAGCGAGATTTCCTGAGTGTAGAACCAGTCAGTGGTGCTTCCTCATCCGGGCTCTGCAAATCCGACTCTTGCTTGTATCGAAGAGGTGGAACCGACCAGATCACAACTATGTTAATTCATGAGACGTGGGCAAACTCAATCGAGGCTCTCATGCGGAAGAACAAAATTATAGTGGATGATGCCCAGGCAGCTGATGCTGAGCCCGTTTCTGGTGGCTCTCCCGTGCACGTGGAGAAAAGTGCAAACAGATTAGTTTCCAGCAGAGTGCCAAGTGGGCCAATTCTCCTTGTCCAGGAGACTATTGATTACCCAAAGAAAGACTCTGTTACCAGAAGCCAACATCCCCTCGAGTCGGCTCCAAGCAAAGATGCTCCTCTTACAAAGCACAACAGTTTAGATTCTAAAAAGGAAACTTCCTTGTGCCGTGATGGTCTCCCTCCAAACCACACCAGGCGATCACTTTGTTCAAGGGAAGTGCCTTTAATTCAGATTGAAACAGATCAGAAAGAAGAGTGTGTTGGCGAACCTGAACACATCGTCTCCAAATGCGGCCCCCTAGAGGAAGCAGAGCATTTGAAAGAAGAAAAAGGCCCAGATGTGGCAAGGGATGGAGACACTGCCGAGAGTGCCCGCCAAAATCATAGGTGAGTGAATCATCTCTGAGACTAGATAAGGGTGCATGGGACTGGAGTTTACATCTTAATTAGTATTTATTCTAAATCTTAGGGATTTATTGATGCAAGAACTGAATTCCCGAGACAATAAATGACCACCCTGGGTTACCATGCACTTTCAATGAAAGATGGAAGTATTTTTTTTTTCAATTTCTAAAACAAACTGGATTCATTTACGTAATACAGGAACTAGGGTATTATTCTCCCTATTGAAATTAATCGTCCATAGTATGCTTCCTTTTAAAATTTTGCCCATGGCCATTTTTAAGCAAAAAAGAAAAATATGTGAACTAATCCATTTGAAAAAAAAATTAATTTAAATAAACTTTAATATTCGAAACTGATATTAAATATTTTGGTATCATTTTTCTCTAGGGCTTTCTCTTTCAAGTTTTTCTTTTTTGCCTTGTTCTAAAGATCTTTGCAAGGACACTGTGTCCCACAAGTGCTGGCTCCTTAGATGCATGGTATAATTATGGTGGCATTAAGGACAAAACAACACTAGAGTACTGTCATTTAAATTTCTCTTCCAGAAAATTGTAATTGTAGGTGACAGTGCTTTTTGAATTTGAGGCAAAGTAATTATCTCTCTCAGACTGCCTAAAGAAGTGTCAATTCCTTTTAAAACTCCCATTTTCTGTAGAAAATTCATAAGATTCTTGAATGAAACTATTGTATCATGTTTAGATGTTTGGTCTATAGTTAAAATTAAACAACACAGAAGAAAACAAAAATTAAGCTACTGGCCTTGGGAAACATTAGTTGAGTAATAGCCTGCACCGTCTTTTCAGAGACATGTGCATATTGTACAAAGAACCTGGGGTTTTTTAATGTTTAGT
Source organism: Rhinolophus ferrumequinum (assembly GCF_004115265.2). Lineage (NCBI taxonomy): Eukaryota > Metazoa > Chordata > Mammalia > Chiroptera > Rhinolophidae > Rhinolophus > Rhinolophus ferrumequinum. Next base: position 9,412,953 of record NC_046291.1, read on the forward strand.
TGCAATAAACAAGTTGAACACAGCCTTCATCAAATTTTAGCAGCTCTCAGGTGTCCCCAGTATCTCCCCATTTCACCAGGAAAGCAAAAGGGATCCATTCTTAGGTGCTGGTGTTCTCCCATCATTATAGGGCATCGTTACCAGATGTGGGTGGTGTGTGGTCCAGGTTCATGTATTCCATTCTCAACCACACAGTGCTAAGAACTTAACTTTCCAACTGGATTAAATTTGGGAAGAAATCAAAGGGAAGAAAGCATGAAAGTATACAAACAAGCAAAAGAACACAAAGTTAAACCAAATGAAATATAGGTTAAGTTAACCAGGAAGACAAGTTCTTATGTATCAGTAATTCTTCAGCTAAAGACAATACTTATCAAAGTCTTACAGGAGCACCTCACCTCATTTTAACATTCACCTACGACAGGAAGAATGGAGAATTCCAAGTTTTTAAAAGTTATCAAAGAGTTGAAGAAACTAAACAGCCAATGTGCAATTCTTTAAAATTACTTTAACTTGAGATAGGAGACAATGGAACACGCCTATTTTAGATTTCAGTATCTAATTTAGAGTCTCCTTGAGACTCTAAATAAACCAGCTGAGATTTTTAGTCAAAGGTTACCTAGTACTTTTTAGTCCAAGTTTACCTAGTTCATGAGTGCTGAGATTTTTAGTCAAAGGTTACCTAGTTCATGAGTGCTAGGGAGCACTCATGAACTAATAGTTCAACAAGATTCATGGTTGTAGGCTCAAATCAAATAGGACTGTCATTGAAGTTAAATAAAATTCATTATATAGTTTTGAGTTAAGTGTCACTATTATGCTTAAAATAGGTACAGCTTGGGGACTGTCAAAGAATTGGAGAAAGATGTATAAAGAAAGCCTCCAACTGATTTAGGTTTGTGTTCCTCATAATGACCCAAGCACACATTCTCTCATGATATAGATTTCTGATTTTGCTTTCCAATAATGAAAGAAAAAAATGTGAAATCACCAGCCTTAAAAATTGAAGAGATGGGTCTGCTTCCAAAACATACTAAATATTAAATATGTTCTACTTTGTGAAACAATATAAAGAATTGTTATAGAACATGAACTCCACTAACTAACCTTGTAACCATGTCACCTTGGGCAAGTTCCCTAATCTCTCTACCTCAGTTTACTCACCTATAGATGGGAATAATAATAATAATAATAATAATAATAATAATAATAATAAAGTCATAAGAGGATTCTTAAGACTTAAATAAAGAAATGCACATAAAGCTCTTAAATCCGTGCCTACTAAATGAATGTTTACTTTATGGTAATTGTTGTTTTGGGTTAGGATATATCATTGCCTTTTTTCCAGGGGATTATTTTCCTAAGAAAAACTTGTTATAAACAGTGTGAGAATTTTATTACAACAGGAGAATTCCCAGGATTTGCAAGAGGAGAAATTAGTCATATATAGATCCTTTTTCCTAAGCTCAGAGTTGTTATCATGAAATTTGATGTGTCAAAATATCTAAAAATGGAACTCAATTCCTTATGAAGGAGTTCCTACCCACTTACCCACAAGAGAGTTAGGTGAGACAGGTACTCTTAATTTTGTTTAGAGGTGGGAGGTGTTATGTCCTGAGGATATTTTTAGGCTACTATCTGAGGGACATTTTCATAATTCTTACTGAAAACTTCATAAAAGCTCAACATAAAATCACTTTCTTACTTTTTTGTGTAATAAAAGAATAACAACTTCAGACTATATTATGGAAGTCAGACCCAAATAGAAATGCTTGTTGTATTTCAGGCCACCACAGTTGTCCAGATACCTGAATTATCCCTCAATTATAAAGAGCTTCAATGATGTAGGGTACCCCGTTCTTCATTTCTGGAAAATATTGTCCTCTCAGTTGGCATTATTATGTTCTTAACTCATCTGCCCTCTCTGAGATGATTGAAGAATAATAATCTTTTTGATAAGTTGAGACCACAAGGTATAAACACCAAACTGAGAATTCTGAGCATCACATGTAGTACTCACTGACCTAATCTGATTTTTTAGAAGCATATTTTATGTTGTGTGTTCATTTATATTTGCTTCAAGAGAAGACTTATTCTTCCAATAAATGTTTGATGCCCTTTCTGGGGTGCACATTATCCTTAGGGCTTCAGACACAGAAAAATATAGAGATTTGGTGCCTGGTCCCATGGCTCTTACACATCAGTGGGAGAGACAAACAATATACATGGAAAACCTCTTTGGAAAAAAAACAACAAAGTTATTAGACAAGAGTGTGAAGGGAGAAAAAATAAAAACAATAATGTGATAGAGAATAACTGATTGGGGTAGTGTCTACCTAAGATAGGATGTTGGCATTTGAGATGAGACCGAAAGGAAGACAAAGTATCAGCCATGTGAAGAACTGACGTGAGACTTGCATTTCACATAATGCTGTTCTAGCTAGCCTGAAAAATTCTCCCACTATGAATGAACTAGAAAGTCTGGATTAAATATAATAAACATCCTTTTAAATACAGGGCTGAATCCTTTTAAATACAGGGCTCATCTCAGAGGCAGAAAATGAAAGGATCTGGAAACAAAAGTGGTAAGTTAAAGCTGATTATGCAGCTGCACTTAAAGCATTTGCCAGTTTCAGCAACCCAAAGGTTCATTTTCTAAAGCCTTGAGGAAACCAGGAAATGATACTGTGGGCCCATGAATGACGAACACTTAGAACTGACACCCAGCTCCATATTTTGAAAGGTTATGTCCTCAGTATAAATAAGAATTTAGGAAAGGGGTTACCCACTAGAAAAGGGATTTGATATTTTTAAAAAAGATTATCTTTCAGGGTTAGGTTTCTGGGGGAGGGGGTGAATCTCTTAAGAATTTTTAACCTAATGCTTGTTTGGAGTTCTAATTTGTACCATCTAAGTGGTCCAGGGAACCCCCCAAGCTGGTAAAATACCTTAAAGCAAACTCAGGTTGACAAAACTATGAGACCTTGGCAGGGACAAAAATAAATCTCTGGATGTTGTAGCCCAAGTCTTAAAGGATTCCAACAGAGGACGCCCCAGCAAATTTGAGCTCAGAACCTCAAATTGCAAGATACACATTGAATCAAGGCATTGTAAGCAAGACTCAGCACAAACATCAGATGGCAGAATTAGCCCTAACAAGAATTTCAGATGTTGGAATTATTAGATACAGAATATAAAATACATATATTTTAAATGGTTGAAAAAAATAAGGTGTTCAAAACAGGTGCAAGGAACAAACTATGATCAAAATAGGATAGGGTAGATTTAAAATCAGCTGAATACTGTAATAGATGACATATATAATCATTGAAATGAAAACCTCTAGATATAAAATAATTATTTAAAGTAAATAAAATCATTGAAATAGAAACCTCAATAGCATACCTATGGAGAGAATTATAAGTGACACACACAAAGGGTGGTTTCAACAGGTACCAGAGCCCACTGAAGCAAATCTCACTCAGTAGGGTAAGCCCATGCATAGCAGCCTGTAAGCTGCGGATGAACCCAAATCCCACAGCCAATCAGCCTAAGGATCAGTCCCACCCACTGACATGCCATTAGCAATCAAGGCTCAACTATAACAGGAGGGCACACACAATCCACACATGGGACACTCCTAGAGCACCTGGAGCAGGTGACCAGGGTGATTGTGCAAGGGCACCTACCATAGAACACCATCTGGCCGAGACTGGGAGACATAGATGATCTACCTAATACCTAGAAACAAACACAGAGATGCAGGCAACGTGAGGAAACAAAGAAATACATCCCCCCAAAAAAAATAGCACAAAGCTCCAGAAAAAGACCTAAACAAAATGGGGGCAAGCAACCTACCAGATACAGAGCTCAAAACACTGATTGCAAGGATGCTTAAGGAATTCAGTGAGAACTTCAACAAAGAGATAGCAAGCATAAAAAAGGAAATAGAAACCATAAAAAAGAACCAGTCAGAAGTGACGATACAATAACTGAAATGAAGAATGCACTAGCAGATTAGATGATGCAGAAAATCAAGTCAGTGATTTGGGAGACAAGGTAGCAGAAAACACCCAAATTAGAACAGCAAAAAGAAAAAAAAAATCCAAAATAATGAGGATAGTTTAAGGGGCATCTGGGACATTAAATGTAACAGCATTTGTATCATACAGGTACTAGAAGGAGAAGAGAGAAAACAAGGGATTGAAAACCTATTTGAAGAAATAATGACTGAAAACTTTCCTAACTTGGTGAAGGAAATAGACATACAAGTCCAGGAAGTACAGAGAGTCCCAAGTAAGATGAACCCAAACAGGCCCACACCAAGACACATTATAATTAAAATGGGAAAAGTTAAAAACAAAGAGAGAATCCTAAAAGCAGCAAAAGAAAGGCAACAAGTCACGTATAAGGGAGCCCCCATAAGATTGTCAGTTGATTTCTCAATAGAAACTTTGCAGGCCAGAAGGGATTGGCATAAAATATTCAATGTGACAAAAAGCAAGGACCTATAACCAAGCATTCTTTACCCAGCAAGGCTATCATTTATAATCAAAGGGTGGATAAAGAGCTTCCTAGACAAGAAAAAGCTAAAGGAGTTCATCACCACCAAACCAGTATTACATGGTATGTTAGAGGGACTTCTTTAAGATGAAAGAGAAATCAAAATTATGAATAATAAAATGGCAATAGGTACATATCTATCAACAATTACTTTCAGTGTAAATGGATTCAATGCTCCAATCAAAAGACAAAGGAGGACTGAATAGGTGAGAAAACAAAACCCTTATATATGCTGCCTACAAAAGAATCATTTCAGATCAAAAGACACACAGAGATGGAAAGTTAAAGGATGGAAAAACTTATTTCATGAAAATGGAAACAAAAAGAAACACAAAAAAGCTGGGGTTGCAATACTTATACCAGACAAAATAGACTTCAAAACAAAGTCTATAAATAGAGACAAAGAAGAACCCAGTAATCCCACTTGTGGGTACTTATCCAAAGAAACCCAAAACACTACTTTGAGGGGATGTGGGCATTCATGTGTTCATTATAGTGTTCTTTACAGTGGCCAAGATGTGAAGGCAGCCTGGGTGTCTGTTGATGGAAGAATGGATAAAGAGGAGGTGGTACCTCATATACAAGGGAATATTGCTCTGCTATGGAAGGGAATTGGTTCTTGCCATCTGGGACAGCATAGATGGGCCTGGAATGTATTGTGCTGAGTGGAGTATGTCAAACAGAGAAAGCCAGATGCAATGTGATTTCGCTCATATAGGGAATCTAAAGAACAAAATAAACAACAAAACAAAAACAAAACAGACACAGACTCATAGATACAGAAAACATTTTGATGGTTGCCAGAGGAAGCGGGGTTGTGGGTGAAAAAGAGGTAGGGATTAAGAAGTGCAAATTGGTTGTTATAAACTAGTTATGGGGGGTGTAGGGTATAGCATAAGGAATATAGTCAATAATACTATAATAACTATGTATGGTGTCAGATGGGTACTAGATATGTTAGGGTTATGGATGGGAGTGTTTTGGAGGCAGGGTGAAAAAGGTGAAGGGATTAAGAAGTACAAATTGGTAGTTATAAAATAGTCATGGGCATATAACATAAAGCATAGGGAATATAGTCAATGATGTGGCAATACCTATATATAGTACCAGGTGGGTACTAGACTAGTCAGAGGGATCACTTCTTAAATTATATAAATATCTAACCACTATGCTGTACACCTGAAATTAATATAAAATAATAATATTAAATTTCAACTGTAATTGAAAATTTTAAAAAGGGGGGAAAAGGTGAAGGGGAATAAGAATCCAAATTTTCAGGTATAAACAAATAAGTAATAGGGATGTAATGTACAGCATGGGGAATATAGTCAATAATATTGTGATAATATGGTACAGTGTCAGATGGTTGCTGGACTTATGGTTCTTATGATCACTTCTTTAGGTATATAAATGTTGAATAATTATGGTATACCCTGAAACTAATTAATATTGTATGTTAGCAATATTTTTAATAAAAATCTTTTTTAAAATATGAAATCATATAGAATACGTTCTCTGATCACAACGGAATTAAATTCAAAATTAATAACAAAATGATGTCTGGGAAATCCCCAAAACTCTTTGGAAATCAACAACACACTTCTAAATTATCCATTGGTAATGTCAACTACAATTTTATATATATATATATATATATATATATATATAAATATTTACAAGAAGTAAATATATATATATAAATATTTACAAGGAGTAAATATATATATAAATATTTACAAGAAGTAAATATATATATAAATATTTACAAGAAGTAAATATATATATAAATATTTACAAGAAGTAAATATATATATAAATATTTACAAGAAGTAAATATATATATATAAATATTTACAAGAAGTAAATATATATATATAAATATTTACAAGAAGTAAATATATATATATAAATATTTACAAGAAGTAAATATATATATATAAATATTTACAAGAAGTAAATATATATAAATATTTACAAGAAGTAAATATATATATAAATATTTACAAGAAGTAAATATATATATATATAAATATTTACTATGTATATATATTTACAAGAAGCGGAGTACAGCATTAGGAATAGAGACAGTGGAAATGCAATGGCTGTGTGCGATGTCAGAGGGGTAGTGGATGGGGGAGGGAGGTTGTCGCTGTGTGAGGGATATAAATGATAAATGTCTAAGTATCACATTGTTTTGTGCACCTGAAACTAATTTTAAAAAAATTAAAAGGGCAAAAAAATAAATAAATAAATTATCCATTGGTCAAACAATAAGTCACAAGGGAAATTAGAATAACTTTTGAATTGAACGAAAATGAAAACACAACATATCAAAATGTGTGGGATGCAACTAAAGCAGCACTTGGGGAAAGAAATTAACACCTGTAAGTGTTTCTATGTAAAAAATGATTTAACATCAATGATCTAAACTTCCACCTTAAAAAGCTAAAAAAAACAAAGGATGATCATATTAAACCCAAAGTAACATAGGAAGAAATTAATAAAAATGAGAGCAGAAATCCGTGGTTAAAAAAATAGAATAGAGAAAATCGAGGAAACCAAAATCTTTTTAGTCTAAAGTTTGATGAATAAGTGCATGTTTATGCATTTAAAGTTGAACTAAAATATTTTAAGTGTGTCATGTTTTATTGTCATGATTTCCCCATTCAATGAACTTTTTACAGTAAATCAACTAATGCATGACTTATTGGAAAGAAGGCTTTTACTCTAGCTATGTATCTATTTTTATTGTTACCTCCTACCTATGGCAAGTGATTCCTTTTTTCTGTTTATAGTAATGACTCAAAATTTATTTTCCAGATAAACATATTTAGGTTACATAAAGTAAACTGATTTAAAGAAGTGTTGTTATTCTTATGATACAGGAGGAATACAGATATGGCAAAAGTCATGACAGTAGTTTTCTAATAATAAAGATAGGGGAACACTGGGCTAGATGATTACTGGGGTCCCTGCCAACTCAGAAATTCTAAAATTTAATCTGATATCAAATATGGTCTTCTAAAGCTCTGTGTGTGAACTGTAAGATCAGAAGTGGAAAAAAGCCATGTACATATATCTGCATAACACATCTGTGCATTATTCATAAATAAACATGCAAAGCTATGCATTTCAAAAGAAAAAGAGAAGTACTGTTTGTGATTATCATTATTCATTCTGAGTTCCCCAGCTACGTAACATGGAATATGAGATTTAATGTAAATAGAGCATGAAAGTGAGATAAAATAAAATATACTGACAGATTCATTTTTAACCTGGATGTTCACTGCCAATCACTGAGATGTAACTCTGCTTTAGTAAGAAATACACTGGAATAAATTTTTCTAATGACATAACCTCCTAATTTAGCAAGAAATTAATCCAGGAAATTACTTTTTAACTAAACAAATGGTGTGGGAGCCCTCTCCTTTGTGCTCAGTACTTGGCTTATTTCCACTTTTTTTGGAAAAATGTATTAATATATTGTTTCCATCTGTCATCAATGAGCTTTTCTTTCATTTGAATTTAACTAAATTCACTAAACATCTAGGCTGCATCCATTCTTTTCCTTTCTCCCTGCTCAATTTGGAAGAATACCAACATTTCTGAAAGGAAAATCTAGCTTATTAAGGATCTCTTGTCACCCCAAGTTGGCACCACATCGTGCTAGAAACAGCCACGCCTCCATACCGCGCCTTTCTAGAGTGCTGTGAGAAGGAATCTTAGGAGCAAGGAACCAGGCACTAAGCTAAATGCAGTAAATGATCTTTATTTTCTACTTTACATCTTCCAAACACCCTTGGGAGATGGGTATTATCATTTTTCTTAGAGAGGTTTATTGACTTGTCCAAGTTGGAGAGCTGACAGTTGGTAGACCTGAAATCTACAGAATGGACAGCAGGAGTGGAGCTCAAAGGGGCCTGGTCGCTGACCAGCATTTGGTCAGAGGAAGCAACTGGGCAAAGATGAGGAGACAGGAAATCCCTGGCCCACTGGAGAATCAACAGATGGTTTTGTTTGCTGAGGAATGACTAGGGTGGAGGCAGATAAAACTGGACAGGCAGAGAAGGCCATGAAGGACAGAGATTAGCTTCAGGGAGGCCTTGGAGGTGTTTGACAAGAACGGTCACTGATGTGCTTCAGGGACATTAATGTGGCAGTGTGAAGAAGATTTGGAGAGAGGAGGAAGAGTTGGGGCTCAACTGTGTGGCTGATACCATACAGTCAAGCCAAGGAGTAACGGTGGGTGAAACGCCCACAAGTCTCAAAGTTCGAGGTCTAATATCTGGTACCAAGCTTCATTGCAATCTTGGATAAGTCCTAATCCCCAGGAAACTTTTGAGGTTCCTTCCAAATCTAAAATTCTAGCAATTTAGGAGGACCTAAATTAAGATAATTTCATGCCCGTAGAGACAGAGCTTAAGTATGTGTGAGAGATTCTTTAGAGCTGGAACTGAAAGAACACAGCAAATAATTGAATGTAAAGAGAAATCAAACGACTGCAAGATTTTAAGCCCAGACACTCAGAAAAATCAACAAAAATAAGAAACAGAGGAAGAGGATGGGAAAGCAATTGGAATTTGTCCCAGACACATTGATTTTGAGATGTTAATGAGACAGATTGAATATGTTCAGAAGACCAGCTGAAAAAAGAGCCTCAGAATCAAGAAGAGAGGCCCTGGCTGGAGTTCAAACGTGGAAGTGATTTCAATAGGCAGGAGAGGAGATGAGGTTGCTTAGAGACAGACTGAAAAGGAGGGCAGTGAACAGTCAGAGCTGGCTGTAGCAACACTTACAGGAAAAACAGAGAACCAAGTTCCAGGCGAAAAGTGTCCAGAGAGGCAGAAATTCAGGGGAGGCCACGGAGGAAAGGCTTGAAGGAGAAAAGCCAGTTGGCAAGGGCTAAATGCTTTGGAGAGGAACTTGATCTAGAAAACATTAATCTAGTAGAGGGTGTGCTAGTATAAATCAGAAGTCTCAAAGGGGAAGGATGGTGTAAAAAGGTGTCTGCAAGTGCAACCCTGTTTAGAGGCATTTCTAGGCGAAACCACCAGGACCGGAGTGGGAATTTTTCCCCAGCATGGCTCACATACCACATGCATTAGAATCACCTGGGGTAGTTGTTTAAAAATGCAGGTTTCTGGGCCTCCCTGCGGAACCATTGAATTATCATCTCTGGGGAGGATGCTCTGGGTTTCTTCATTTTAAATACCACTGCCTCTCAATAATTCTTATATATGCAGGCCACGGGGCTTCAATGTATCTTTGCGATAAATAGAGGGAGTCTGCAGAAAGAGAGCAAATGAAGAGACGGGAAAGCTGACGGAGAGTAAGGCTGAAAAGGCAAAATGGGACCTAGGCCATGAGCAGAAGTATTAGCCTAAAAGACAGATTCCACCTGGGTTGAAGGACCTCCCACTCACTATGGCTGATTCGTGCTCAACACAGCAGCCAGCAAGGTCCCCGTGACAAGTTCAGTCTTGTGCTTCCACTCTTGGTAATAACGTGTTACCGTCTACAGTGACAGCCTGGATGCCAGAGACGTACCAGAGGCTGAAGTCTCAACAGAAGGCAGAGCCACCGATGAGGTCCCCAACCCTCCCTGCAGCAGTGGGGAGAGCACAGACAGCTGGTCCCAGCTCGCCAATGAGGACGACAACCTAGATGAATCCAGTAGTTTTCTGCAGCTCAGTGAGCGATCCATGAGGTACCTGCTCTTCACTCGTCTTCCCAGGGAAACAGGTCTCAACACATGTACCAGAAATGCATTTTAAATGGCTCTCTGCAAAGGGTCCCTAAGAGGGAGTGCAAGAAAGGCAATCTCCCACTAGGTCAAGGCGCCTGCGTGTCATGATTTGTGCTCAGAGGTACCTTACTATCCAATTGTGGCTTCAGTTACCTTGGCCAAGGTTTAGAGTCAGTTGTGTTCCCTGCTCTGTAAGCCCAAGCTAATGCATTCAATGATGACAACTGTGAATTTTTTAATAAGAGCTGCTATTACACCTGGTGTGTTTGATACTTTCTTTCTGGTTCATTTGTATTTCAGATGCAACCCAGGCTGGGTTTACATGAGGCAAGTGTTTCCACACTGTGTTGTGTTGTTTGGCCTGATGTTCCTCCCCTTTCTCTCCCCTGCCCTCTGTATTGTTACTCTGGAAAAGCTAGAGAGGAGTCAATGGGAGGTCAGATTTGACTGGACCCCAGACAGTCAGGAGATATAAACTAAAAACTTTCCCTCTATGAGGTAAAAATGAAAAGAATTTCCACATTTCTGCCCATAGTCTAATTGGATACTGGGCCAACAAGGCCGCAGACTTTCCAGAGAGGCCAGTTGACAAATGGGAGTCGAATGCATGTGGGTGTGTGACTCCTTCAAAATTTTGTTTCTGGCAGTTCAATCTGTTTAGACTTAGGAAATTTTCACAATGTTAAACAACTTGCCTAAAAGTTCAAAAACTGGTGAGAAATGTTACAATGTAGAGACAAAAAGCAAAGAACATTTGAATCTTTGGATGTAACAGAAGTTTATAGGGTCAACTATTATACTTCTAGTGCAATGTAGAGTCATCAGATTTCAATCAGTAATAGATTCGGTAACAGACACGAAACCCAAGACAGGAATTTGAAATGGAGGGAACTAGTTGGTTACTCATGGTACTCTTAAGGGATGACGGTCCCCTTACGACACACCAACTCTCACCCTTCAGAAATCTTACTTAGAAGAGACATCATTGGAAAACAGAGAGAGTGTGAGGAAATTCAGTGGGTTTGGTGAAATTGGATGCATTCCATTTTGCAAGTACAGACAGAGCCTAAAAATTAGCTCAACTCCACAGAGTTTCAATGAATAAGTTGCAGGCTGGTAACTAGATCATATGTTGATTGTGTAACCTATGACAGTGAAGCAAGACGTGAGTCCTCCTTCTCCATGATACACAATGTAGCAGATATTGCTCCTTCTCAAAGATTTTAAGATATAGGAGCTATAACATTTTGTCATTCCCTAGCTTTATACCTGTGAATTGTGTAGTTCTATAAGAAAACAATGAGCCAGGTGCATATCCTATGGAATGTCCCTCAGAAAAAATCCCCCGAATGGCAAAGGGAAAATATGCATCTACTCACGGGTTTCTGTCAAAAGCAGGTATATAAGCATTCCAGTATCTCATTCTCAGAAGTTTCAGTGGGAATAGCCCAAGGCGTCTTTTGCTGCTAGATAAACATCCCCACTCTAACTAGAGTGAGGAAGAAAGAAGTCATGCTGATTGTCACCCACTAGGTGTGATCTATCAAGGGTGACACACTGCAGAAATCAGAAAACATCGTTGATGATAACGATGATGATGATTGACTTGAGCCAAACAATGTCTTGCGTTGTGTTTTCCCCTAATCTGGTCAGACGTAAATACCGAGTCAGGAGTCCTAGACACAAAGTAATAGTCTTCTGGGGACTGAAAGAAGGAGCCCCGAGAACAGTGGACTGTCAGTGTCAGAGGTGTGGCCAGGTGGTGGAGACTGGCATTAATGTGTAAACTTTTGCTTTGTCAGCAATGGCAACAGTAGTGCCACTAGCAGTCTTGGCATTACGGACCTGGACATTTATCAGGAAAGCATGCCAGCTTCTCCCATGATTAAGTAAGTAGCCACTGAGGTGCACTGATTGTGAGCCTGTCCCTCCACTTCCATTGGGCAATCCATTGTGATCATCCAGGCTGTGCCCAGCCACTGATCTCATCATGTCTGTACGGCCATGGTTCTCCAGCATGTGTGGTCCCATGTCACTGGAGCAAGGACTCAGGCCTAGAATAGCCTGCCACCAACGGCTTTCTGGATTTCAAATCTGCCCCCTACGATGCAGTCATGTCCGATAAAGCTTATCCATGTAATTAGAAGTATATGTCATTTTACGTAGTTGGACACAGAGAAACAAAAATCCATGTGCACTGGACCCTGCCAGCCAGCGAAGACCATTGTCCAATAGATGAGAGTGGGAATGGCTTTTCCTTACTTGTAGACACCTGGAATTATCACTACTCAATGTGTCTAACATCAATCGTGCCACGATCAAGGGATGTCATCCCCACACAATAGCTCTGCTCCCTGCAATACGAGGACCTTCTAAAAGAGCAAAGGGAAAAAAGCACTTAGAAAAGCACTATAGGTATGACATGAAATACGGTGCAGAAAGAGAGAGCAACTCGAGGTCAGGACTGCATCAGAATTTGCAATTCTTCTGGAAAATTAAATGAATCAATTTTTTGACCTCTGACTTAGCTGGTTATTTGGAGATTTCTAAAATTTCAGAAAAATGAAAATGAAGTATAAGACAAAATTGGCTCCCTGACCTATTTCTTCAATTATTCTTCACCGATAAAGCATTTCTGCTTACTATGTGATCAGGTATCCTGCCTGTCGAGGACTCCTTAGTGACTGGAGGTGGCAGGAATACTTTCCTGTTGCACGAGGTCATTATTCACAAGTAGAGATGAACATACACATTATCTTGGGGGTATTTATTTTGTTTTTTAAAAGGAATACCAAAAACCCAAACACCTAGGAAAACTACTTTGGGATAAATTCCTTTTTCTGCTTCAGGAAACGTTTATGCAGCTACTTTTTCTGTCTTTCTCCATGGAGAAAGCCTCCATGGTGTGAGCCTATGACCCCGCAGACGATATGAATTCAGGGGAAACCAATGCCACGAGCCATAGCAGGATTGTACAGCGTTATAATGGCAGAAACTGTACATACCACGTGTCATTTCACTTACGTCGCTCGCATAGAGATCTAACAGAAAATCTAGACCCATAGGAAAGTTTCTATTCTTCAATATAATTATTAGGTATGTGTGGGAAAAGGACTATCCTCTCTCAAGGAATAAATTTCATTTTATTCCTAATAACAGTAACATAAAATATAAGGGAGAATCTTTTCTCATAATAATACGCATTTTTAAGAGCGCGTTTTAAAAATAAAGGACAACCACAGACTTCCTCAAATGGTCACTTCCTTTCAGCTGTTGGGACATATGTTCTCCTTTTGGAAGCTTTTGCTGAGTTCTCCCACTACATTATTCAAGGCTCCCAAATAAGTACTCACCATATGAAAATACCTCAAACACTGAACATTACCAAACTTAATGAAATATTTACTTCAGTTATGAGTCTCTACTTCTAAACCTCCTCCAGCCTACTACATCCTCCCAATAATAGGAAAGAAAAAGAAAATTGTCAACTAATTCAGATATTTTGTTGTACAATTTAAGTTCTGCAGTTCACGGATTGTCTTTTTCTTACTTCAGATCAAAGAACCATCTATAGGTCGAAAAAGGATTTTCCTAGGCTAAAATGCAAATTTACATTGCTCTCATAGTATAGAGGGGGAAAAAAATCATTGTGTCAAAATGGAAACATGGTTCTTTAAATGATGAGTAAAATAGAGAAGAAGGATAAATCCTGAAATGAAAACTCGTTACCTACATAATCTCTCCTTGACTGTTCGAACCTCTGAAGGTTTATGGAAAGGAGATGGAGAACAGAAGGATGCCTCTCTCAGTGTCTCCCACACTAATTATCCCAACTAAAACCATGCAGTTTATCTGGCCTTTTTTATTTCTTAGGGGCAGAATATTTATTGAAGAGCCTATAGTCCTACATTAATAGTCAATTTGGTATTTCCCTAGTATTACTTCACTCTATAAAATCGATAAACATAGAATAAACTCAAGAAGCTTTTAGATCAATAAAACCCATCACTTCATCTTCCATTTACAGCTTACACTTCCTAAATATTACCAACCATATACTATTGTTTTCTCCCAAAGTGAATTAGTAGAAGAAAAGGAGATTCTTAAAGGACAGTCAGAAAACATTGAGGGTAAGCCACGTTCCCATAACTTTGACATACAATTTGTCTGTGTCTCCCTGTGGAAAGCATCGTAAGGCTGTGTGGTTGTGTCTGTGTTCAGAATTTGTCTCTGGAGTGCCAGTGGGAGCAGCCAGCCGCCAGGGCAGTCTGCTGGTGATCAACTTTGACCTGGAGCCAGAGTGTCCTGACGCTGAGCTTCGAGCCACTCTGCAGTGGATAGCTGCCTCTGAACTCGGCATCCCTACCATCTACTTTAAGAAATCTCAGGAAAACAGAATTGAAAAGGTATCATGTTCCCTGTTTGGATATCAATCAAGCTTGTGTTTTTATCACTGCTGGAAACTCAGTAAATGCCCAGTTAACCCATTTGAATTTGAATTATTTGTTCTTTACTTTTCACCTTCAAGTTCTAACTAGAACTTTGACAACTTCCACCTGTAGAAATATAGTCATGATTACTATTTCTTTGTCTCAGCTAGCTGGTGACGATGAGAAAGTAAATCAGGGAGATGGGAACTTTTTTAAATAGTCTGTTATACATATTTTTTTTTTTATGTTTCCTTGCTCTGAAACAAAACTTTTTATAACACTCATTTAAATAAAAGGTAAAAGGAAAGGCTTGATATATATACCAGAAACCAAAGTGAGGCCACACTGATATTTAAAACAGATTGTAGCATGACATCAAAGAGAAGGCATTTTCGATTCCCTACCAAGCAGGCTTGCCTGAGGCCAACTTTCTCATTATCATTCTCCACCTACCAGAAATATAAAGCTGGGGAATAGACCGTTGGACAACATCCTGCCCATGACTGCCTACCGTTCTCCACCGTCTGAATCGAGGGTCTAGATTTGTGTGCAGGGTGATTACTGGCTCACTATTTGACAAATTCTCCTTCTGTCTTACCACCCGGCCTGCCCAGTGCAAAGGATGGAGTGAAAGGGCACTCTGCATTTGACCCCTCTTTGCCGTGGGAAACAGAACAAGAACATTCCAGGGAAAGTACACTCTTAGATTCCCGAAAAAATGAAAGACAGGTTGTTTTCCAACTTTATCTTCAGAACGTTGTATAGTGCGTTTTCAGATGGACTCTTAGTAGATTTTTATATAATCCACCATCTCTTGAAGCAACATAATGGTCTATGTGAATAAATGTCTCATAAATCCCCATCAGGTGAAAGAATAAGGGATGTGTCACTAACACCTTGATTTTGTAAATCATGCCCGGACTTGGTATTTATTTATCCCCACTAATTTTTCAGTTCTCAAAGACAATGCCTGTCTTTGCTCATAACTAATTTTCCGAGAAAATAAATGTTCCACTAGTGTCATTAAGAAAAAAGCATTAAATGATGTTTCAATTCATTTAATTTAGCATCAGCTCAAGGACCTTACTTCCAAGTAATGTAATTTTGAGGACTACATTTTCTAGTTTTTTTCCTTTAGAGTCAGTTAATGTTCTCTGCACATAGTGGCGAATCCATAAATATGCTCTGTTTGTGACAGAACTGGTTAAATAAAGCTATTAGTTAAGTTGGTTAAATAAGTAAAATTTTGACATCCTTTCTTTTATCAATAGTGCATTTAAAGACCACATTCTGATTGTTTTTCAATTAGTCAGGTAGTTAAGTGGCCATCTTTAAGTTATGGAAGAGCTATTGTGGCTTCCCACCCAGGAGGCTATGTCACACAAGAGTGGAATGTCTCATTACTCCTCATCAGCTTTGAGAAGGTTGTAAAGAAACATCTCTATCAAGTTCAGAAATGTCATTTTCTCACCATCACTCGAGTATTAAACATCATTCACAGATGTATACCCTGAGTCTCTATTTGAGTGAATTCTGAATTTTGGAGGGATACATTAATTTAGCCAACATGTCTCCTTTGTGGTGTTCCCAAACTCCTTTATTAATGCCCCTTCTTTGTGAAAATACAGGCATGAGCTAAAGGGGTAGAGGACATCATGAAGGAATACTGAAGCGGCTCATCTTCCCCACCATTGGCCTTGGAGTTGCAGGGCACTTCAATCAGCTTAAATCAAATTACAGCCCTGCTTCAACTCAAAAGGCAAATTCCAAACATTCTGGGTGCCTCATTTTTGGCACCCAGACACTCTCCTCTTCGAGAATGACACCTTCATTTTCAAGCGTTCTCTTTCATTGTGTTTTGTCCATTTATTAAAATGCCAAGTCCGTTTAAAATTCACACATTCAGAATATTCATTAAGCATTTTATTGAGCATGTAAAGCATACCTGGCACTGTTTTAGGTGCTGAGGAGACAGAGAACAAGAGAGACAAAATTCCCCACTATATTCTAGTTCAGGAAGGACCCAAAATAGGGAAAACATAAATCAAGAGAACACACCTTGTACCATGATGGGAACTTATTCTGGACAAGGGGGGATGAGAAACACACTGAAATAGTATTTCTTACACTGTGACCATGAACCAAATACACAGAATCACCTGAGACGTTTATTTACAATTCATATTCCTAGGGCTCTTGCTAGGAACAGGCCCAGAAATACTCATTTTCTTATAACTTCCCTCAAGTGCAGTGATTCTGAGGAACAGTAAGGTTTGAGACCCCCTTCCATAAGAAATATCCTGAAGGAGACGTAGCATTTGATGTGGCTTTTAAATATGCTAAATTCCAGGACAAAGATTACTGAGAAGACTAATGCCTGATGCTCTAAAACAGTTTATAAATTTAATTCACAAGGACCTCAACATCAGTTAAGTTTAATCTACTTAATTCGAGACAGAAAAAAGAATCATGAAAGTAACTGGTTTTCAAAAAAAAAAAAAAAAAAAAAAGGCACCTGTTGGCTAACTGTCCTGCTTTTGGGATCTAAAGCCTCATTGTTCTCCAGATCTTTTTCTTCTGTTTAAATTCAGTGGGCCTCCGTGAGCTCCAGTGGGCTGCTGACTGGCCTCACAACAGACCAGGAGCCTTTCTCATTTTTAAGCCTGCCTTGAGAATTCCTTCCTTTTCTTGGAAACAGTGCATACAACAGAGGAAAGAGAGGGACAGATGTCTGATTACCTTCCCAAGAAAGTGGGGGTCAGACAAAAAGTAGCCTCGCCTCTAATCTCTTATTCCTTTCCACATGCAAAGTTGTGGAAAGAGAATAAGAGAGAAAATAGCAATGGTATTGACGGTGAAGCTAACTATTTCAAAAGCACTACCCTTCAAGTCTCAGTTTTGAAGCAGTACGTAGCAAAAGAAGGAAACATGAGGAAGAATCAGATACTGTCTTAGCCAGTATAGTTTAGGCTGCTGTAACAACATACCATGGACTGAGTGACTTAAACAACAAACTTCTATTTCTCGCAGTTCTGGATGCTAGAAATGCAAGAACAATATGTCAGCAGTAGTTCTTGGTGAGGACCTTTCCCCCCGATGTGTCCTCACACAGCAGAGAGAGCGCTCTGGTGTCTCTTCTTTGTCTCATAAGACCATAAACCCCCAGGGGAGCCCCAGCCTCACAACTTCATCTACACCTAGTTTTCTCCCAAAGGCCCCACCACCCAATGCTGTCACACTGGGGCTTAGGGCTTCCACATGTGAATTTTGAGGGAACACCAACATTCAGTCTATAATATAGATGCTAAGTCTCTTCATTTGTAAACATAAGACATTGTCTTGAACGGAACCCGTTAGTCATTGTTCTCAAACTCAACGTGTTCTAGAATCACCTGGGCAGCTTTTGTAGTTATCCATGCTCTGGCCAATTAAATCAGAATCTCTTCTTGTGTTGAAACCCAGGCATTAGGGTTTTCTAAAGGCCCCTCCCTGGTGGTTCCAGGGTGCAGCCAAAGATCTATAGGCCACAACTGCAGGAGCAATGTAAAAACCAGCTCATTTGTGCTTAAGGAAATGGTATTCTGCCTTGGAGCAAAGGAAGGTAGCTGCCTTCAGAAATCTATGTTGAATGTTTCCCCAAAACGGCACAGCCTGAAACAGCTCCCATAGATTCCTCCATATGATTTGGTAAACAATTAATCTAACTTAGTAAATGCACCTGAGAATATAAAAGACACTTTTCTTCAAAGGAATCTACCAATGATATACTATCACGGGATGTATATTCTTCCAGTTTCCTAAGACAAAACATTTGCTCAAGGAAATGCCAACAATGACATATACAAAGAGAATCTAATGATTATTGATTCTGAAATGGCAGGCAATGAAAGATGTTGCCTTTTAGTTTTCAGTGACTTGGAAAGAAAACCCCAGATCCCTGACATACAAAAGCTCATAATGAAATTACCACGGCAATAACATGGGCAGGTACAATGAAAGATCTAGGACCAGCTGCTGTTTAGAATGTGGTTTTGAAAGGCTAGGGTAATGAGCTTTGAATGTCCTTTTCTGGCTTCCTCACCATCTTAGCTTCATTTTTATCTAGAAATGTTTGTAAATGAAGGAAGAAAAGAAAGTGTATGACCTTCCTGTTTGTCAGCCCTGCAGATGTTTCAAGGTTTCGATGTCTGAGATTAAATCATCACTGCCATCAGAGCAGACTATATTTAGTGGGACCAGATTATTTTTAAAAGCTTTATTATTGGGATATCAGCCTGGATTTAGAAATCATGAGACAGAGTCTAGCCTGTGACCATTCTACAAACTACTGGCAGCTTGGCCTCGCTGGTGGGGCATTTTGACAACCACGGGTCCGTCAGTGACATACTGTGACCTTCACCACATTGGAAGACTCTCCTTCAGCAGGTCCCAGAGAAAGGGAAAGAAGCTGATATTGGACTTCAAGAAAGATCTCAGACAGAGAGCCTTCTGGGAAGGGTTTGGCAAATATTGGCATCTGCCCTGGAGCTTTGATTTGCTTTTAGAGCAACGACTCAGAGATGAAAGTTGGGAACAAAATGGTGGTCCAGTGAACCAGGATTTACAGAAAGAAAAAAAGGAGCTAAGCCTAATTTTATTTCTGTGTACTTTCTATTGACTGTATCAAGGGATGTGTCTGGCCTAAAGCCATTGGTGACTGTTGAGGGAAATTTTGAAGAGAAGTCAATAACTTATAAGTCTCTCTCAGTGGAACCTCAGAAACTTGATGTTCACACCTTCTACACCAAGAACACCTTCTTTCTAGACTTTCAGTAAGAGCTAAGAAAGTCTGATTAATCAAATCATGCAAAGACATCCTAGCCTTTCTGCCCTTTTCTCTGATGCCTCATGTTTTTACCAATCTGTCTAATAGAAAACATGCCTCGGATAGTTTATCCTCACCAAGACATGAGGAACAGCTCACAACATTATTTTTATGCATCTTCATAACTTACTAGCAGCTGATGGGAATGTTCCCTTATCTGAGGGCACTTGCATTTTAACCAAAGCCTTAACCTAAAGGATTGAGCTCTCTAAAATTTCAGGAATCTGATAGACAGGAAGCCAGGTCAAGTTGCGAGGAATCCTGGACAACTCGTAGTCCCTGAAATTCTATGTCGTGCGGGGCGGCCTGCAGGGTGTCAGGCGGGGTATCCTGCCGACTACACCAAGTGTCGTGCGGGGTGTCAGGCAAGGTCTCTGGTCCCGCTCCCCACACAAGAACGCAGGATATGGCTAGGCCAAAAAGGAACACCCAGGGAGCCATAGGTAGGGGAGTCATACCACTATACTCTCACTGGCGGCTGGGTTGGAGACACAGGAACCAGGAACAACACAATTCTCAACCCTCACTGTGCCGCTTGCAGACTCAGCCACCATCTTCTTGCTAGCTTCCCCCTTTTTTTTGCTAGCATAGCCACAGCAGTTATATTAGTGGCCAATGGTTCACTGGTTACAGTTGATGGCCAACTAGCCACAGCTGATGGCCATTTGATCACAGTCGACGGCCATTTACTACCTGAGCCAGCACCTTTCTATGTGAGGCCGAGAGCCTGGAAACTGCTTTTTGTGGCTCTGTCCCCACATTCTATCACTGGGACTGGTGGGTAGCTGAATGGAGCTAACCTTCCTGTTGTACAGAGCAGTGAACAAAAATCCTGGGTATCCCAACCCCACAACACCCACTCTCAGTCACTGTGCGATAGGAGACATGCCCCATAAACAGCTTTTATTTTGCTCCCTGCCCACTGCTGTTGCCCCAATCTAGGCTCTGTTCAGCTTTTTCCTAGTTCCACGTCTTCCAACCATTTTGTGTGGCACATTCTATCAATAGAACATTATTGAGTAAGCAGCCCTAAAATATGCACATTTATTCTTTAATTACATACGCGCAAATGCATTGCATAAAACTCAAGAATGAATGCTTAGACAAGGTTTATCCGCAATGATTCTGGATGTCACTCCATATTTCAAATACTCTTCTTGATCATTTTGAATGTATTCACTTTACATTAGGTTGTTCATTCCTTCTGTCACTCAGCAAATGTTTATTGAGCACTTGTTAGGTGCAGGCACAAGATATTTAAAAATGGTTAAGATGCTGCCTTCCCTGGGAGATTACTGTCTATAACACAGTTGCCATCAGCCTCTCATCTGTCTCCTTTCTTACATCATCCTAAAACTCTTTGAGATAATGTTTATGTTCCCATGCATTAAAAGTTAAGTATTCCATTTTCCAGCCAAGAAAATTGCTTTATTCTGATTAAGCCAACACAAGGCAAGTGAGTACAATAAAGCACTGATTTTTCTAACTGTGGAAACAGTTGGTGCCATCACAGCTGGGAGAAGAAACATAATTTAATAGTAGCTCTTTATAAGACAACTTCTCGGTAATTGAAATGAATTAATAAATTCAAGCTGGAGAGAAGGAAAAAAAGAAATTAGCATTTCAATTTCTGGCTGATCTTAAAAAAATCTGAGCAAATACAAAAATATCAAAGTCAAAAATCCTAGGAGGAAACATTGAAGAAATAGTAACTAAACCACAACCCTCATCTTTTTCATAGGTCTTTCTTCTTCATAAACTATGCCACATTCCCAGCCTGCCTTTTTCTCTCAGTGATCCAAATAAGTATTACTGCTGAATTCTCCTACCATGGAAATGCAGCAAGGTGAAACAGCACTGGGATATGGACGGTTAGAAAACCATGCGTCCTATTACCAACTTTTCATCTCCCAGGCCCTCAGTTTTCCATCTGTTAACGCCTACTTCACAAGGGGGTTGACAGAGTGGAATGAGATCACATGCGTGAAAGTATTTCCTCCAGTTAGCTCATTAATAATTGTTACTTTAAGGAGTGTGAGTGGCCTTCGCACTGGGCTTCCCCCCAAGGTTTCATGAAGGGAATGATCTATAATGATTTCCCCATCTTCCAACAGCTGAGCTCACAGTTCACCTGCAGTCAAAACTTCCTGTGGAACAGACTCACAGATACAGAGAACAAACTGAGGGTTGCCAGAGGGGAGGGGATTTGGGGAACTGGCTAAAGAAAGGTGAAGGGAGTAAGAAATACAAATTGGTAGTTACAAAATAGTCACGGGGATGTATAGTGTGGGGAAATACAGTCCATCCTGGTGCCACAACGAAGTATTGTGTAGTTGGTACTAGATTATTTGGGATCACTGCGTAAATTATGCCATTTGCCTGAAACTAATATAAAATAATATTGAATGTCAAAAGTAACTAAAAAAATAGATAAATAATTTTTTAAAACTTTCTAAGTTGTGGCCTATCTAAGCTACTAGTATTAGCCAGGGTGACTAACCTAGGTTAGTTTCCTCAGTTTTTTCCTTTTTCTGTTACAATGGAAAGCCAACTTCTCTTGATTGTGGGGAGGGGACTTTTCAAGACGGAATGGGGGAACAGTTGGTGACCTAACCCAAAAGCTTACCACTTGATTTATTTGGCCTAAATATGCAAATCCAAATGACAGATTATTTGCAATACACATAGAAGGGATTGGGAGCCATACAATACAGTCCGGTCAGAGAAAGTCTAATCCAGAGAAAAGCAGAGCTGAGGAAACTCTTCAAATATCTAAAAGAGATTTCAGACTCTTGAAAGACTTCCATTTAGTCTCTCACAATCAATGAATGGCAACTGCTGTGAAGAAAATTCTAGTTCAGTGGAAAGAAATCTCTAATGCTCTGACCTGTCTAGGAAGAAACTAGACTGTCCTGAAAAATAGTACCATGTCACCAGAGATATTCAAAAACAGCCTGTAGAGCCATTGGCTTTGGAAGACCGATTGAATGAGATGACTGAGGATCGTTGGTGATATACGAGTCCTAACTCTGTGCTTTGCTTTAGTTTCTAGATGTCGTGCGGCTGGTTCATCAAAAGTCCTGGAAAGTGGGGGATATCTTTCATGCCGTGGTTCAGTACTGCAAAATACATGAGCAGCAGAAAGGCGGGACCCCGAGTCTCTTTGACTGGCTGTTGGAACTGGGATAAAGCAGCTATGTCCTGTAGAGTATTCCTTCCTTTTATTCCAGCTTAGATTACAGTGATTTGCTCTAAACGCTCTAAACTTCCTCAAAACATTGCATCACATTAGCAGAGCTATAAAAATAATCTGCAGCTCAAGTCTATGGCACATGGAATAAATCTGTGGGAAAGGAAATTACTGATCTGTACAAGTCAATACAACCGGTAGGTGAGTTCAAAATAGTTTGTATTAGAATGGCTGGGAAAACTGAAACTTTAATGGGCCTCAAACTAGGCCCAAACTCTAGGAAAGCTGCTCTTGCATATTTTTAATAATATAAAATATGTGATGTCACCAATTATGTGAATCAAATGGAAACAAATTCACTTGTCAAAATAGTTTTGTAGATTATGCTGTAACCTTTATGTTGCTTTTTTGAGCAGATTAACGGGCCATCAGCCCAGGTGAACACTTAAGATTTGGATAAGGAATTTCCAGAACTTTGATATAAAAGATTTCCACTTTCAGGTCAATATCAGTGGGTATTAACAGAAATGCAAGAGTATTACCAACGTCCTCTACTGCGGTGATTTTATGTATTGACTGCAACCCACTGATAAATATTCCACATATCCCCAACAATATCTGGGTTCCTAGCTAAGCGGAAAAGTATTGGTGTTCAGCTGAGAGAGAGAAAGATCAAAGACTGCCTTGTTTCCATCTCTGTATTACTTGGTTAACATAATTACAGAATTCATACCCTAAAAGCAAGCTGTCTTTTGAGACAAAATCCGCTTGTGCATTAAATTATATAAAATATAAACTTTCATTTTATTTTTATTGTAAATTATGAAGAGATTGTTATCTTAAATAATATATTGAGCTAGTTTAGAGGTTTATAGAATATGAAGAGATTTTTGTCTTAAGTCACCATATTGACACTTGAGCTCAGTGATTTCATTATAAATGTGTTGGGACCCATATAGCAGACCAGCTACTTGAAGACATTCATAATGACGGATACAGAATTTGACATAACCAGTTAGGATCATGGACTCATCTTGATTTAAAGATATTGGCATTTAACTTGGTAAAAAGAAAACCTTATCACATTTACGTATTTTTTTTTTTACATTTTCATTTTTAATAAGGGTTCTAAAAATAACTGATGAGTGTAGATCTGTAGACAGTAACAGCAAGCTACGCAGTGTATCGTGAAAAGTTTGTTGCACCTTCTGGTTCTTTGGATTCTGAATTGGGTTTTAATTTAGTATTTACAAAAAAAATTTCTTCGGCTTAAAATACCAATTGTATAGAAGTTTGTGACCAGCTTTCAATTGTATATGATAGGGAATTTTTGACATATACAACTGATGCTTTAAAAAGATACATACCTGAAAGTACCAGCGCTTTAGAAGGTGTTCAGAAGTGTTGAATATGTTAACAAATTGTAAAATAGACTGTTAACAGGATGTAATAAAAACCAACAGAAAACAGAACGAGCAGTGTGAAGTGACAGCAGATGGGAGACTCCCCACATGTTCAGTAATTTTAATAACAGAGATTTAGTCTTTCGAGAAATGAAAGTATCTAACTTCTCCCTAATAAGTCTTCTTTCCTTTCAACTACATGAGCTGCACTGGCTTTTATTTTTCTTGATCAAAGAAAATCTTCATTAAAGATGTCCTGAAACACTATGCTTTTACACTATTTTTAAAGATTGGGAAGTAATTTTAAATGTGAACAAGGCCCAACACCAACAATGCTGGACTATGTATCATCCACATCTTGAAATGTCAAGAAAGTTTCCTTGTAAGCCACACTTCCCTCCCCAGCACCCCAGGAATCCATCCAGTACTCATTAGCATTTATTATAGAAATAATCCAAATTTAGGTTATATGTGTAATTTGGTACATTAATCAAATGTCAAACTTTAAAATGTATCCATCATCTCAAGCTGAAAGCTCTTTGTGCTACTAAATGGAAAAGGGTTTATTTATTTCATAAACAATCCCCAAATATTGTGTGTAGGCTTTTGTTGTGCTCAAATGAATGTTTACTTATACTACAAAGCACAAACACTGACTCGTAACCATGTGATAAAGCTATGTACGTGGTACTTAATGTTGCAATCAATAAATTTTTGTTGCCAAATTGTTAGTCATTTGTTTTTTCTCCAAGAGCTTTAAGCCCCTCATGGAAAAAATAGTCACAGTGTGACTGGATGAAGATAGACATACCCCTTAGACAAGTTTTTCTGTCCCACTTTTGGATTTTAATAAACAAATATTCTTTGATTAGCTTTGTTAGGGTCAATAATACTCATGTAAATTGGCGTTTCCCAATCTTGGCACTACTGACATTTGGGGCTGGATAATTCTTTGTTGCAGAGGGTTCCCCTGTGCGTGGAACCCTCTGGCTTGTACCCGCTAGATGCCAGTAACCACTCCCTTCGAGTTATGACGACCGAAAATATCTCCCAACATTGCCAAACATCACCCAGGGAGCAAAACTGCCACTGGTTGGGTACAACTGGGTTAAATAACGCATTGAGGGGGCAGAGCTCGAGGATCTGGGAGGCATAGCCCCTCAGCTGGGGAATCCCAGCAGGAACCTGAAAACCAGGCATTCTCCCCCCACCCTCCCAAGACCCATGGGAGTAGCCTTCACGGTAAGTTAAAGGGACAGGAGAAAAAGTCACAAGACAAACAAGCAGTCTTCAGGCCTGGGGATAAACCGACCGAGACTCAAGTAAACTAGAGCTACACGTATCAGACTTAGAGGTAAATGGATCAGTGCTCTTTGAATTCAGGAAATAAACTATTCGAATTTGTGCACATAAGGCACTTAGACTCCTGGACACTTTATTCACTAATGAGAAGGCAGGAATATGCTCACAAAAAGAAGAATTCTCTAGTCAGCCAAAACATGGGTTCCTTTACGTGCCCATTTGCGCCATTTGTGAAGGTTACTCTGGTCTACTGTTTGAAACAACAGGACAATTATTTTTATCCTAGCACTATTTTTAGTGAGAAAGGCAGTAGGCCACATCTTAACCTTTTAAGAAACTCACACACATGTCTAACAATGCCTCACTTAATTAGATCAGTTATTTCTTTCTTCCTTCATTTTTGACATTTTATGATCTTCTTTTTACAACTAAGTGCAGGGATGTACTAGAAAATGCAGTTACTTACACTCCCCACCGCGTGTGCTCTCCTGCGTTACTAAATGTTCTGAAACGTTTTGTTTTCTTTTTTAATATAACGAAGTACGTGGATCACTTGGTCTATGAGATGACTTTCAACTGGAACATTCTATAAATTGCTCTTTGGCAGAGTGAAGGCTAAAGGTGATATCAATTGTGCTGAGCAAAGCAACATTTGTATGGAATTCAATGTCTCAGGAAAATAAAGATTAAAAGAGGCCTTCTGTTTGTTTCTTTGCTTCTCCATTGCCCAGGGCAAGAGATAATTCTGGACAAAGAGAAGAGGAAAAGTTTCAGAGTTGTCAGAGACGCACACAAAAATGTAGTTACAATTCTTAAAGTTACGTGGTATAAGCTCTTTTAAAAATCTGAGGAAAACTGAACATGCACAGAATTCAGGGATGACCAGTACCATTCTAAGGGGATTGTCCATGCCATTTTCATAATCCCGCTCTGGATTCTACATCACTAGGAAGTAGAGCCCGTGTCTTTTTTATAGTCTATCACTTTCTAGACCTTCCTTTTGGTGCCTAATCGATCTTCATACCTAATGGGTCCTCAATACGTGTTTGTTTAAAGAAACAAACCCACCCTCTAGAAACTCATGTATTTATGAGGAAAGCATGTTAAAAGTGTTAGATTCTAACTCAAAAGAATGCTAATTTAAAAGCACTTTTTCATAAAACATGTTCTCATCAAAGAGAAAGAGAGACGGGGGTGGGGAGAGAGAGAGAGAAAATAAAAGAGGGAAGGAGGGAAGGAGGAGTGAGGAAAAAGAGAGGAAGGAAGGAAAGTGGAGCTGATGACTATTTAGAAGGCTAGGTTAACTAAGAATACCCCATGCTAGGAAATTATATTTCTAGACTATTCACATAAGCTGCCTTCAGGTAAATACTTCATTTTATTGCAAAATATAAAGATATCCTCAATCTTATAATCTGGATGAACATAGGTTATAAGATGTTTCCCAAAACTTTAAAATTGCATTAAAGTTTCTTAAATCACACCAAAAAAATTTTTTGGCTTCTCTCATAAAGTCTTTTAAATCATTTTTAAGATGTTATATTATAGTTAACCTTTTTCAATGTCATATTGTATTAAACATCCTCAACAGCAATACCATGCCATTCATCTGTTCAAAATAAAAGTTAAACAGTGAACTAAAGAGCGGGCTGATCCAATGGATCACAGAGGAAGTGTGCGCCAAACACACTTTCAGCATAGAAAGAATGAACATCACAGACAACACACTGGGAGGTGAATTTTAAATTCTGGTTTTAGAGCTTGACTCTAGAAGGCAGCAAGAAACAAGATCAAAAGAGGGTGTTTTTCAAAGTAACCAATACCAAGCTTGACTCATGATGGGTCTGAGAGTTAGAAGTATCTTTCCTTAAGGCAGACCAATGAGAACAAGGGTAGGAAGGATGAAGTGACCACAGCACCCAGGCCTGTTGGTCACCAGTTACATGCTGGAAATGACACCTGTCCTTTTCCAATCTGGGCATGGGTGATGCCCCCTGACTGTGATTAGTGGAGAAGATCCTTGGCACAGAGTAGCCCAAAGGACGTTAGTCAACACTGCCCAGGGCCACACGGGTCATTGCCAAGATAGAAACATGATTATCACATATGCTGGTCCCCTGTGTAGTGAAGAGTTTTGGTGGCCTACTCGGTAGCATCCCTTTTACCTCTCCTCCTTACCTGGTTTTATGTGGGAATCCACCTTCCTCCACAAAACCCATGTGATGCAGGAGACGCTGATTCTATACTGGGGCCTGGGATGGATGCAGGCTGGAGTAAGCTCATCGCAGCCCAGCCTTCCCTTTCTGGAACACTTGTCAGTTCAGGGGTGGACATGGGACTTAAACTGGCCCAAACTGAGGGGAAGGAGTTACAGAGAGGGATCTCTCTCTCTCTCTCTCACCCCACCCCCCAACAAAAATTGAACAGGCAACCATTTTCCTGGCTGCTTCCGGCAGCAAACTTGCAAAAGTAAATAGTTTACAAAACCATTTACAAAACGCTGAGTTACATGAGGCATTTTTAAATGTCCTCATATACTAGGCCAACCGTGTTTTGTCAAATTTCTTTTTGCGACCCAATTGTGAAACAAAGTCAGATCCCATAGTTTCCGGTCACTTCCATGACTTTGTCCCCCAGCCAATCTAATTCAATTTATAGCCCAGCTCTTACGTGCGATTTAAAGCTCTTGTTCCCTGTTTCTAAGCTCCAGCCAGGCTGTGGCCTGAGAGTTCGAAGTGGGAAGATGGAGAGTGTCTGCTCTTTTTGTTCCTCTGCCTCTAGCTTTTCTTGTTCTATCTCCATCAGTGTTGGGCACTGGGGGGAGGGAACGGAAGTAGGATAAGTGTTTCTTTATCTGGAAGAGCAACTGCAATTCCCTGTTGACCACAATGACTTCTCCAGTTAATACCATCCTTGGGACAGGAACATAAACATCTGCACTCCCATGGGACTTGTGTGTGAACATTTTTGGGAGCCCAAGGGGTCACTCTTAACATTTCTCTGAAGTGACAGACTCAATTTCAACTCCACCTTTACCTCTTCTTCCTGCAGCCAATGACCCACCCCCATTCCTTACCCCCTCCTTCCCTGTCACCTCATTGAAGCCCCTGGTGCCTGATCCCCAATACCTGGTAGGCAACCCGCTCGCATAGGGTACTATACTAGCAAACAGCGCAGGCACAGTCACCTAACTCAAGGTCTGCAGTAAGCTTAGGCGAACTCATCATGCCAAACAGTGAGAATTTTATGTACACCAAAGCTGTCCCCTTTCATCTCAACGGCTCTTTGCTCTGGAATGTTCTTCTCTGCTCAGATGTGTTTAAGGTAAAATTATCAAGCTGCTATCTAAGTAGGCAGCCAAGCAAAAGAGTAAGTAAATCAGAATCCCTTCCTTATGGAGTGACCTTGCTGTCCCATCCCTTGACTTCAAGGAAGGGGAAGGCAAAGCACCCTCTCCTACAAGGAGAAGGGAAAAGGCACAAGCTTCTGACCCACTTAGTCATACAGCCAGGAACAAAAGGTGATGGCTGAAATGGCTTAAGGAGTACAGATCTAAAGCTGTGTTCTTCCCATTTCTAGAGGTCACTTTTGGCCAGAGAAACAGTGACAACCGAGAGAGAAAGGATTTCAAAATTGGCTAGATAAGTAGGAGTCAACTGTTCCTTTCCATCTCTCTCCCTTCCACACCAACCTGTTGGAGTAACTGAAACCAAGAAAGCAGGACTAGCTACATAATTTGCAGGCCTCAGTGCAAAATGGAAATGCAGGGCCACTTGTTAAAAAATTATTAAGAATTTCAAGATGACCACAACAGAGCATTAACCCAAGCACAAGGGCTTTCAGAGTGTGAGGACCTGTGTGACTGCACAAGTTGCCTGACCCAGAGTTTCCAGAAGGCAGAGTGGAGCCAAAGAGGATGATTCTGGAGGCTTAAGATCTATGGAGTTTGCCTTGTTAGATTTTGGACTTGCTTGGGACATGTCACCCCTTCCTTCTTTTTTATTTCTCCCTTTTGGAATGAGAATATCTATCCTATGCTTATCCCACCATTGTATTTGGAAAGCACACAACTTGACCAGTTTCACAGATTCACAGCTGGAAAAGAATTTTGCTTCAGGATGAATACCTGTAGTCTCATCATATCTTATTTAGATGAGATTTATAGACTTTGGACTTGAAACTTTAGAGTTGATGCTAGAATGAGTTAAGACTTTTGGAGCTGTTGGAATGGAATAAATGTTTTTCATGTTAGGAGGACATAAATTGGGGGGGGGGGTAACTAGGGAATTGGGGGGGGGGTAACTAGGGACAGAATGGACTGCATGTGTCCCCTGCAAGTTCATATATTGAAGCCCAAATCCCCAATGTGATGACATTTAGAGGTGGGACCTTTGGGAGATAATTAGATCATGAAGGTAGATCCTGCATGAGTGGGATTAGCGCACTTATAAAAAGAGATTTGAGAGGGAGAGAATCTCCCTCTGGTCTCACATGTGAGAATATAAAAAGATGGCCATCTGCAAACCAGGAAGCCTGCTCCACCAGACACCAGATCTGCTAGTGTCTTGATCCTGGACTTCCCAGCTTCCAGAACTGTGACAAACAAATGCTTGTTGTTTAATCCACACATTCAATGGTATTTACAGACTTGTTATTATAACAGTCCAAACTGATTAAGACAACTCGAGAGAACCGGATGCTTTTCATCTGCCTTTCTACCATCACACACATTCTGAAACAGAGAGACAGTACTGGATCAGAATAGAGTTACAATAACACAGCTTCAGGGATCAACTAGAGAATGATGACTTTCTGATTACATGTGGACAGTGCCTTAAAGCCCAGGTCGTATTTGAAAAAGTAAAAATGGAAGAGATGCAAGGGACATAATTCTAAGCAAAAGGAAGAGTGTAGGTGATGAAATAGGGTCTCAAAGCCAAGACCATGTAGGACACAGAACACAGGAAAACGGGAGGACTTATTTTCCAAAACGTGGAAGACTTTCAGTGTACAACTATGATGTGGGGTCCATCCACACAATGTGGTGCTTTATGCACGTTTGTTTTAAAAGTCGGTTACTTGTAGTTTCTATTATTTTCATATTCTGAGTATAGACAGACTATTACTATTATTCCAGTTCCATGGAGTAGCTCAAAATATAATGTGGATTCTGTGACTCAAGTCATACTTTATGAAGTGAGAGTCTTCTGGTACTGTCTGCTTTATTCATGACATAAAACGGTAACAGCCAAAGGAGTGCTGGATTTAGGACACAGGACTCTAGACTTGAGTCTCATTTGCCATCTGTGTATCTTCAGGAAAATCATTAGCCTTTCTAACCCTCAGTTTATTGTCTATAAAATGAATATCAATACACCTTCATTACAAGGTTGTAAGTATTCAATTTAACATTCATAAACATGCTTTGTAAGCAGCAAGGCATTATCTAAGGTACAGTGTCAATGTGATTCCTGAATCCTTGACTCTATTTTGGAAAGGTCATTCCAATTGATGCCTGCTTGAAAAATGACATATGAGTCTGCGGAGGCAGAATTAAAGCAAGCTGAAGTATTTATAAATCTAGTTTTCAGATGGGCAAAGCATACTTTTGACAAGTGATTCTCAGGGGAAGCTTTCAAGTGTCAAGTTCATGGACCCATGAATAGAACCTATAATTGAGGGTAGTCAACGTTAGCTTGAAGTAGAGTTGCTAAAGTCCTGGAGAACATAAAACAGTTTATTTTTAATGAAGCTTTTATGTAATACTTCTGTAATTATACTCTGATTCTCTGTATTTTCCCAGTCTCATATCTCAGCTCCATAAGAATACAGGTTTCTTTTCTATTTTGAAAGAGTGTCATCAGTAAACTAATTATGTAATTACCTTCACTATCATATAATTATAGTTTGCTTCCTATGGTTTCAGTGGTCACAGATTTTAGATATTATTTACTCCAGCCACAACAATTCTCGGCATTTACCCACAAATGATCCATGACCTTGGAGAACCTTACACAAGCAATTTTCTCTGCCTGGAACATACATTTCTTATTATGATAGGGGCTCTTTTTAGCCCAATCCCAGTGACTCCCAATTTCCATCCTGGTATCTGCTTGCTTAAAGGAAAACTTATATCTTCCCAGCCTTCAGGGGTTGGCATATGACCTAGGCTAAACCAATCACTCCTTTCTATTTTATTTGCCACAGCGATTGATTTAGGGGTGGACATATTGACTGATCCTAGAGAGTTAAGCAAAGGCTGATTAACTATTGTGGTCTATCTAAATATATCTGTCAAGACACATGGGCTTATTTGTTTATTTTTATTTTTCCATTGTTCTATATTAGCACTAAGTATTTGTGGTATTACATATGGTTTTACTGAATTGAGACTTCCTGCAATTAAAATTTATTTTTCTCTAAATATTGGAAAGATCATTTTGACAATCTTTTTTAAATGGTTTAATTGATATTAGAGCTCAGCAATCAAGAAATTGATTAAATATCTCTCCAAAGAATTCTCTTGTCAGAAAGAAATAAAAGGCATCCAAATTGGGAATGAAGAATTTAAATTGTCACTCTTGCAGATGACATGATGCTATATATAGAAAACCCTAAAGACTCCACCAAAAAGCTATTAGAAACAATAAACGAATACAGTAAAGTTGCCGGCTACAAAATCAACATACCAAAGTCCATTGCATTCCTATATACTAACAATGAAATCTCAGAAAAAGAAATAAAAAAGAACAATTCCTTTTGCAATTGCAACAAGAAGAATAAGATACCTAGGAATAAACTTAACAAAGAACGTAAAAGACCTATATGCTGAAAACTATGACATTTTTAAAAGAAATTGAAGAAGACACAAAGAAATGGAAAGACATTCCGTGCTCATGGATTGGAAGAATCAACATAGTTAAAATGGCCATATTACCCAAAGCAATATACAGATTTAATGCAATCACCATCAAAATCCCAATGGCATTTTTTAAAGAAATA
Source organism: Rhinolophus ferrumequinum (assembly GCF_004115265.2). Taxonomy (NCBI): domain Eukaryota; kingdom Metazoa; phylum Chordata; class Mammalia; order Chiroptera; family Rhinolophidae; genus Rhinolophus; species Rhinolophus ferrumequinum. The sequence goes on from NC_046291.1 coordinate 9,445,453, forward strand.
GAACAAAAAAACATCAGATTTGTTTGGAACCACAAAAGACCCTGAATAGCCAAAGTAATGCTAAGAAAAAAGAACAATGCTGGAGGTACCACACTGACTTCAGCTTGTACTACAGGACAACAATAATCAAAACAGCATGGTATTGGCAGAAAAACAGACACACAGACCAACGGAATAGAATTGAGAACCCAGAAATAAACCCACATAAATATGGACAGATAATTTTTGACAAAGAAGCCAAAAACGTACAATGGAGAAAAGACAGCCTCTTCAATAAATGGTGCTGGGAGAATTGGAAAGCCACGTGCAAAAGAATGAAACTGGACTGCTGTCACCTTGTACCAAAATTAATTCAAAATGGATCAAAGACCTAAGCATAAGATCTGAAACAATAAACGGCATAGAAGAAAACATAGGTACTAAATTTATGGACCTTGGGTTCAAAGAGCATTTTATGAATTTGACCTCAAAGGCAAGGGAAGTAAAAGCTAAAATAAATGAATGGGACTATATCAAACTAAAATGCTTCTGCACAGCAAAAGAAACCATTGACAAAATAAAGAGGTAACCAACCAAATGGGAGAAGATTTTTGCAAACAACTCCTCTGATAGGGGCTAATATACAAAATATATAAGGAACTCATACAACTCAAGAACAACAAAAAAAACAAACAATCCAATTAAAATTTGGGCAGAGGACCTGAATAGACATTTCTCCAAAAAAGACATACAAATGGCAAATAGACATAAGAAAAAAATGCTCAACATCACTAATCATCAAAGAAATGCAAATAGAAACCACAATGAGATATCACCTCACCCCAGTCAGAATGGCTATCATCAACAAGACAAATAGTAACAAGTGTTGGAGAGACTGTGGAGGAAAAGGAACCCTCATACATTGTTGGTGGGAATACAGACTGGTGCAGCCATTATGGAAGGCAGTGTGCAGGTTCCTCAAAAAATTTGGAATTACCATATGACCCAGCAATCCCTCTCCAGGGTATCTACCAAAAATATCTGAAAACATTTATCCATAAAGACACGTGTGCTCCAATGTTCATTGCATCTTTATTTACGGTGGCCAAGACACGGAAATGACAAAATGTCCTTCGAAAGATGAATGGATAAAGAAGTTGTGGTATATATACACACAATGGAATACTATGTGGTGGTAAGAAAAGATGAAATAGTACCATTTGTGACAACATGGATGGATTTTGAGATTATAATGCTAAGTGAAATAAATCAGACAGAAAAAGTCGAGAACCATGTGCTTTCATTGGTATGTGGTATATAAAACTGAAAACAACAAAAGGTCAAGACAAACAAATGAACAAAAACTCATAGACGCAGACAATATTTTAAGGATTACCAGAGGGTAAAGGGGGCGGGGGGCTCTAGAAGAGGGTAAACAGGGTCTAATCTATGGTGATGGAAAGAGAACTGACTCTGGGTGGTGAACACACAATGTGAGATAATGTATTACAGAATTGTACACCTGAAATCTATGTAACTTTACTAACAATTGTCACCCCGAGAAACTTTAATTAAAAAAAATAGAATTCTCTTGTCGTCTTTCTGTAGCTGAAATGCACTGAAGCCTGGCATCTCTCCTCTAGGAACTGATAGCCCTTATGAATCTATTATGACAGATGCCCAAGAAAGCACCACGAAAATCACATAAAATTAATTTGATTAAGTTATTGCAATAATTCATGCCTCTAATAAGAGTTGTCCTTAATTTATATATGGCTTTTATAGTTTTGATAAGGCGAGATTTTTTAATGACCACAGGTTATTTGACACTCATTTAATTGAGCAGTATCTATGTCCCCTGAATTTGAATCTGAGTGGGGATTTGACATCTTCACCCAAGTGTTTGGTGGAAGTGATGCTAAGTGACTTCTGAGGCTAGATAATTAAATTCATGCATCTTCCGCCTAGTGCTCTTTTTTTTTTTTTTTTTTTTTTTTTTTTTTTTTTTTAAAGGCCACAAATCAACACAGAACTTTTATTAACTCAAATACAGAGGTAGTAAGGCTTAACTCAGTCACTCAATGGTCTGATGAAGAACCCAATTTCTCTTACTGTCTTTCTTTTTTTTTTTTTTTTTAATATTTTTTTTTATTTTTTTAATTTATTGGGGTGACAATTGTTAGTAGAATTACATAGATTTCAGTTGTGCAATTCTGAACCACATCATCCATAAATCACACTATGTGTTCACCACCCAGAGACAGCTCCCCTTCCATCACCGTACATTTGATCCCCCTCACCCTCATCCCCCACCCCCCAACCCCCTTACGCTCTGGTAACCACCAAATTACGTTCCCCAGATTAATTTTCAAACCCCGTGGCCATCCTGTGGTCACCGACTGCCCTCCAATCCCCTCACCCTCCCCCCCACCCCCCACTCCCCCCGCCCATCTAGCAACCCTCAGTTTTTCCTCATTGTCTCCCAGTTTCTGATTAGGTCATTCACTTATTCTTTTCTTTAGAATCCGCAAATAAGTGAGATCATATGGAACTTATCTTTCTCTGTCTGACTTATTTCACTTAACATAATGTTCTCTAGATCCATCCATGTTGTTGCAAATGGTAAGATTTCTTTCTTCCTTATGGCTGCATAATACTCCATTGTATAAATGTACCACAGTTTCTTAATCCAATCATCTACCGATGGGCATTTTGGTTGTTTCCATGTCTTAGCTATTGTGTATAGTGCTGCAATAAACATAGGAGTGCATAGAGATTTTTGAATTGAAGTTCTGGATTTCTCCGGATAGATACCTAGGAGTGGAATTACTGGATCATAAGGCAGTTCCATTTTCAGAATTTTGAGATACCTCCATACTGTTTTCCATAGCGGCTGCACCAGTCTGCAATCCCACCAACAGTGCACAAGCGTTCCCTTTTCTCCACATCCGCGCCAGCACTTGTTGTTTGTTGATTTATTGATGATAGCCATTCTGACTGGGGTGAGGTGGTATCTCATTGTGGTTTTTATTTGCATTTCTCTGATGGTTAGTGAGGTTGAGCATTTCTTCATATGTCTGTTTGCCATCTGAATGTCCTTTTCAGAAAAATGTCTCTTCAAGTCCTCTGCCCATTTTTTAATTGGATCGTTTGTTTTTTTGGAGTTGGGTTGAGTAAGTTTTCCATAGATTTGTGATATTAATCCCTTATCAGATATATCACTGGCAAATATCTTTTCCCATTCAGTAGGATCCCTTCTTGTTTTATTGATGGTTTCCTTTGCTGTGAAAAAACTTTTTAGTTTGATATAATCCCACATGTTTATTCTTTCTCTTAGTTCCCTCGCGCGAGGGTGTATATCAGTAAAAATCTTACTCCGGGTAATGTCTGAGAAGTTTCTTCCTATATTTTCTTCTAGGTATTTTATGGTTTCAGACCTTACATTTAAGTCTTTAAGCCATTTTGAATTTATTTTTGTATATGGTGTAAGGAGGTGGTCCAACTTCATTTTTTTGCATGTGTCTGTCCAGGTTTCCCAGCACCATTTATTGAATAGACTGTCTTTACTCCATCGTACATTCTTGCTTCCATTGTCGTAGATTAAATGGCCATATAGGCGTGGATTTATTTCTGGACTCTCTATTCTGTTCCATTGATCTATGTGTCTGTTTTTATGCCAGTACCATGCTGTTTTGATTACTGTAGCCTTGTAGTATAATTTGAAGTCAGGTATTGTTATACCTCCCACTTTGTTCTTATTTCTCAAGATTGCCTTTGCTATTCGGGGTCTTTTATGGTCCCATATAAATTTTAGGATTATATGTTCTATTTCTGTGAAAAACGACGTTGGCAGTTTGATAGGAATTGCATTGAATATGTATATTGCCTTAGGCAGTATGGACATTTTAATTATATTAATTCTTCCTATCCATGAACATGATATGTGTTTCCATCTATTTATATCTTCCTTCATTCCTTTCATCAGTGTCTTATAATTTTCTGAGTATAGATCTTTTACTTCTTTGGTTAAATTTATTCCCAGGTATTTTATAGTCTTTGGAGCGATTGTAAATGGGATTGTTTTTTTAATTTCTCCTTCTGATGTTTTATTATTGGTATATACAAATGCAACTGATTTCTGAATATTAATTTTGTATCCTGCCACTTTACTAAATTCATCTATCAGCTCTAATAGCTTCTTGGTGGAGTCTTTAGGGTTCTCTATATATAGTATCATATCATCTGCATACAATGATAACTTTACTTCCTCCTTACCAATCTGGATGCCTTTTATTTCTTTTTCTTGTCTGATTGCTGTGGCAAGAACTTCCAGAACTATGTTGAATAGAAGCGGAGATAATGGGCATCCTTGCCTTGTTCCTGATCTTAGGGGGAATGGTTTTAGCTTTTCCCCATTGAGTATGATGTTAGCTGTGGGTTTGTCATATATGGCCTTTATTATGTTGAGATAAGATCCCTCTATTCCCACTTTCTTAAGGGTTTTTATCATAAATGGCTGTTGAATTTTATCAAATGCTTTTTCTGCATCTATTGATATGATCATGTGATTTTTATTTTTCATTTTGTTAATGTGGTGTATCACATTAATAGATTTGCGGATGTTGAACCACCCCTGCATACCAGGAATGAATCCCACTTGATCGTGGTGAATGATCTTTTTAATGTATTGCTGAATTCTGTTTGCTAATATTTTGTTGAGGATTTTTGCATCTATGTTCATTAAAGATATCGGCCTGTAGTTTTCTTTTTTTGTGGTGTCTTTGTCTAATTTTGGGATCAGGGTGATAGTGGCTTCGTAAAAAGTGTTTGGGAGTCTTCCCTCCTTCTGGATTTTTTGGAAGAGCTTGAGGAGAATTGGTGATAATTCTTTTTTGAACGCTTTGTAAAATTCACCTGTAAAGCCATCTGGTCCAGGGCTTTTGTTTGTTGGGAGACTGTTGATTACTGATTCAATTTCCGTGGTGGTAATCAGTCTATTCAGGTTTTCTGTTTCTTCTTGAGTTAGCCTTGGAAGGTTGTACGCCTCTAGAAAATTGTCCATTTCTTCCAAATTGTCAAATTTGTTGGCATATAGTTGCTCATAGTAACTTCTTAAAACTCTTTGTATTTCTGCAGTGTCCGTTGTCACTTCTCCTCTTTCGTTTCTGATTTTATTAATTTGGGTCCTCTCTCTCTTTTTTTTAATGAGTCTGGCTAATGGTTTGTCGATTTTGTTTATCTTCTCTAAGAACCAACTCTTGGATTCATTGATCTTTTGTATTGTTTTTCTGGTTTCTATTTCATTTAATTCTGCTCTGATCTTTATTATCTCCTTCCTTGTGTTCCCTTTGGGCTTATTTTGCTGTTCTTTTTCCAGATCCCTTAAATGTGAAGATAAACTGTTGATTAGTGATGTTTCTTGTTTCTTTAGGTAGGCCTGCAAAGCTATGAATTTCCCTCTTAGGACTGCTTTCGCGGCATCCCAAAGATTTTGGGTCGTCGTGTTTTCATTTTCATTTATCTCGAAATATCTTTTGATTTCTTCCTTGATCTCCTGCTTGACCCATTCATTATTTAGTAATAAGTTATTCAGCCTCCATGAATTGGTGTGTCTTCCCGTTTTTTTCCTGTAGTTCATTTCTAATTTCATAGCATTGTGATCAGAGAAGACAATTGGTATGATTTCAATTTTCTTAAATTTATCAAGACTTGTTTTGTGGCCTAACATATGATCTATCTTGGAAAATGTTCCATGTGCGCTTGAGAAGAAGGTGTATTTTGCAGCATTGGGGTGAAATGTTCTGAAAATATCGATTAAATCCAAGTGGTCCAATGTATCATTTAAGGCTGTTGTTTCCATATTGATTTTCTGTCTGGAAGACCTGTCCCTTGTGGTCAGAGGTGTGTTGAAGTCCCCGACTATAATAGTGTTACTGTTGATCTCTGCCTTTATGTCAGTCAGTACCTGTTTTATATATTTAGGTGCTCCTATGTTGGGTGCATAGATGTTTACTAGGGTTATGTCCTCTTGTCGGATCGATCCCTTTATTATTATATAGTGCCCATCTTTATCTTTTAGTATGTTCTTCATTTTAAAGTCTATTTTGTCAGAAATAAGTATTGCAACTCCAGCTTTTTTCTCGTTTCCATTTGCATGAAATATCTTACTCCAACCCTTCACTTTCAGCCTGTGTGTGTCTTTTGTTCTGAGGTGAGTCTCTTGTATACAGCATATACAAGGGTCTTGCTGTCTTATCCAGTCAGCCACCCTATGTCTTTTGATTGGAGCATTTAATCCATTTACATTTAAAGTGATTATTGATAGGTACATAGATATTGCCATTTTTAAATTTGTAGTTAGGTTGTTTTGATCTTTCTCCTATTTACAGAAGACCTTTTAGTATTTCTTGCAATGCTGGCTTGGTGGTAATAAATTCCTTTAGCTTATTTTTTTCTGGAAAGCTCTTTATCTCTCCATCAACTTTAAATGATAGCCTTGCTGGATAAAGCAATCTAGGTTGTAGGCCTTTGTTTTCCATCACTTTAAGTATCTCCTGCCACTCCCTCCTGGCCTTCAATGTTTCTGTAGAAAAATCATTTGATAGTCTTATGGGAGTTCCCTTGTATGTAACCCTCCGTCTTTCTCTTGCTGCTTTTAGGATTCTCTCTTTGTCTTTAAGCTTTGCCATTTTAACTATAATGTGTCTTGGTGTGGACCTGTTTGGGTTAATCCTGGTTGGAACTCTCTGCACTTCCTGGACTTGTATGTTGGTTTCCTTCATCAGGTTGGGGAAGTTTTCAGACATTATTACTTCAAATATGTTCTCAATCCCTTGCTTGCTCTCTTCACCTTCTGGTATTCCTATGATGCGCATGTTGTTGCGCTTGATGTTATCCCAGAGGTCTCTTAGGCCATCTTCATTGTTTTTTATTCTTTTTTCTTTTTGTTGTTCCGTTTGGGTGATCTCTGCTACCTTGTCTTCTAAGTCGCTGATTCGATCCTCTGCTTCATCTAGCCTGCTGGTAATTCCTTCAAGTGAGTTCTTAATTTCGGTAATTGTGTTCTTTAGTTCCAACTGGTTTTTCGTTATGATTTCTACATCCTTCTTTATGTTTTCTCTAAGCTCGTTTGTTATGATTTCTACATCCTTCTTTATGTCTTCTCTAAGCTCCTTAAACATTCTTATCACCAGTGTTCTGAACTCAGTCTCTGAGAGGTTGGTTACGTCTGCTTCATTTGGTTCCAGTTGTGGAAGCTTCTTCTGTTCTTTTATTTGGGACGTGTATCTTTGTTTCCCCATTCTGGCTGACTGTGTTTATTTTGATATATTAGGTAGATCCCCTAGAGTTCTTAGTTCTTGCTAGGTTATCTTGTGTAGTATGTGTCCTTTATATTTGACTCGCACCACGTCGTCCTCCTCTGCGTGTGCTCCAAAGGTGAGTCTTGTGTTGTGTACACTGTCCCGTTCAAGAAGATCTTTAATTGCTTCCCGCTAATGAGCAGGTGGGGTCAACTCCTGGGCTGACCTGCCGTGAGACTTGGCTCTGCCCCCCGCAGGGCACTCTGCTGCGTGAGGGTTGACCACCCCAATGTGATTTGGCCTCTATGGGCTCCAGAGCCTGCCGAGAACCCCCTCTAGGTATGTGACCTGTAGGTCAACCCCGGCTGCACTCCGATTTGGTCTGGAGTTGGCCACCAGATATGCCGAGTCCCGTGCCACCCAAGCTGGGCCCCGGCAGGGAAGTCCCAGAACAAGGCAAATCACCAAGCACAGCAGCAACGACAACAGCAAAGGAGAAGAGAAGAAAAAAAAAAAAAAAAAAAAACAGCCGATAACCCCCGCTCAACACAGGCAAAGATATCAAAGATACAAGATAAAGCAAAACAAAACCAAGCAAAGCAAAACAAAGCAAAACAAAAAGCAGCGACCGTCTCGGCCTGAGCCCATCAAGCAATGACCAGGTTGTCCTCTGCTGTACCAAAGAGCCCCCTGCTTATTGCGCAGGCAGAGCCGGTCACCTGGTGCTCAGAGAGACTTTGGGACTGCAGACTTAAAAGCGTGGGCCTGAGGGGTCTGGATGATAGTCTCCACAAAGTCAGTGCAGCTTCTGCCCTTGTCCGCACGTATGCACACCGAGAGGAGCACCACCAGTCCTTTGTCCAGAGCTCGTGAGTCCTAGGGCACTCCTTCAGTGTGTGTGTATGGGTGCGGGCGGGAGATTTCTGATCTGCTGACCGTGCCTCACAAGCTGGGCCCTGGCAGGGCAGTTTCAGAACAAAGCAAATCACCAAGCACAACAACAACAACAACAACAAAGAAAAATATCAAATACGTTCACATGCAAAAACCACCTGATAACCCCACTCGACAGAGGCAAAGATATCAAAGATATAAAGACAAAGCAAAACAAGACAAAACAAAGCAATACAAAAAGCAGCGACAGTCTCGGCCTAAGCCCACCAAGCAATGTCCAGGTTGTTCTCTGCTGTACCAAGGAGCCCCCTGCTTATTGCGCAGGCAGAGCCGGTCACCTGGTGCCCAGAGAGACTTTGGGACTGCAGACTTAAAAGCGTGGGCCTGAGGGGTCTGGATGATAGTTTTTACAATATCAGTGCAGTTTCTGCCCTTGCCTGCACAAATGCACACTGAGAGTGGCACCACCAGATATGTGACCAAAACTCTTGAGTCTTAAGGCACCTCTTCAGTGTGTGTGTGTGAGTGCGGGCAGAAGATTTCTGATCTGCTGAAAGCCCAGAGCTGCGCCTGCCTCACTGCTGATCTCCGGGTGTGTCTCGGCCGCTGCACCCACCCCACCCTAGGCAAGCCAGGAAGGGTGGGGGCTGGAGATGGAGGGGTCTTCACTCTCCCAGCCCAGCCGTGCGTCGCCCTCTTCCCGCAGGCCAGAAAAGGTGGTGGCTGGGGGTGGAGGCGTCTCTTCTCTCCTAGCGCAGCCAAAATCACGCACACTGCCCAGTCTGCCTGGGTCAGGGCTGCCCGTCAGGCTTCCCAAAGCGTGAGCGTTAGATACCACTTCTCAGTTCAGGGGCCGGTTTAAGTCTCTGGAAGGGCAGGGTAGGATTGGGAGAGCAGGGCGGGGGGGAGGGGCCCAGGTATGGAGACTGCGCCCTCCGTCCGCCGCAGGGCGCGCCGCCTTCCCGGCGGGAGAAATCAGCCGCGGGACGCAGGGAAAGGGCCTACCCCCGGTCTCTGCGCTCTCCACTCCGCCTGGGATCCCGCGCCTGCCCGGCTCCGTGGTTTTCGGTCCTCGCCCCCGCCAGCTGAGGCTCCGCTGGGGGCTGGGCTCTCCCGCCGCTGCCGGCCGGGCGCTCCCACGCCGCTTCTCCTCCTCCTCTCCTTGCTCCGTCCAGTTAGCTTATCCCCAAGAATTTCTTAGCTTCAAGCAATCCACGAATCTCTCCACAATATTGTGTGGTGAGCGAAAATTTCCTCGATGGGTTATAGTTCCCGTTTGCAACAAGATCTGGAGGAGAACTCAGATAGTGCGCCCTGCTGCCGCCATTCCTATGACGTCACTCCCGCCTAGTGCTCTTGAGTATTCACTATGAGGGGATCCGGCTGCCATGTAAACACCCAGATGAGCCTGAAATTGTCTTATTGCAGAAACCAAGTAAGCAATCCTGTCCACAATTCCAATGAAACCAGTCTTCAAGTCATCCAGCCCAGGCAGCACACATTATGGAGACAAACCATCCCTGCTGTGTCTTATCTAAATTCCTAACCCACAGGATTTTTCTAACATAATAAAATTATTTCGTACCACTAAGTTGTTTGTTATACAGCATAGTAACAGGGAGATTTGCTTTATTGCTCTCCTAGGATAGATTTTAAGATTTTTCTTTGAAGTGTTTCAGCTACTGTGTGTCTAAATATCCCTTTTATTGTTGTTCTTACATTTAGGATTCAATAAGATTCTTGAATCTCTGATTGGTGTCTTACAAAGTGCTGGAAAAATTCTCAGCCACTACCATTTCTGTATCTTTCTCTTCTTTCTTTCCCTGTCTCCAATTAAACGTGTTAGACCTATACATGGTATCTTCTGTTTCTTACTCATGCTTTTGGTATGTCTCCACGCTAGATAATTTCTTCTAACCTACTTTCTAGTTAATAAATTCTCTCTTCAGTTAAGTCTTCTGGTAAACCCATCCATTGTGCTTAAATTTCAGTCACTGGTTTTCAGTTGTAGAAGTTCTATTTTTCTTTTTCTAAATCTGCATATAACTTTTTATAGTTTCCAATTCCTTACAGATATTTTCAAGTTTGATTTTTTTTTAATATTTCTTTACACATAATAAGCATAGTTGTTTTATGGTTTGTTTCTGATAATTCCTAAACTGAAGTCATAGCGGGTCTGTTGTTATTGTCTATTGTTCTGCTATTTCACACTCACGTCATCTAGGTCTGTTGTGCATCTGGTGTCTTTGACAGCATGCTAGACATTCTACTTAAAAAACTGTTTACATAAATAATTTTAGGCCTGTGACAACAAAATTTTTTCCTAGGGAGGAGTTTTGCTTGCTTCTGCCAGGCAGACATCTGAGAAGTCTTTAAGTCTAGACTGCCTTAAACTCATTTTGTATTTTATCTAGTTCTTCATAGTAGTTTCATTGGAGGTTTGCTTCAAACTACTTAGCTTACCATTACCTAAAGCATAAATTTAGGAAATGGTAGACTAATAGAGACGAGAGTTTCTCAACATTTAAGATGCATACAAATCACCTGGTATCGTGTTAAATGATGTAATTATCAAAAGAAATGCAGATTCTGATTCAGGAGGCCTAGAGTGAACTTCAAAATTCTGTAATTTTAACGAATTCTTAGATGATGGCACCGCTAAACTTTGAATAACAAGAAAGTAGATAACATGTTTAAAGCTGGACAGGAATATTGAGGGGGAGCTAGGAAAATTAAAACTCATGATAGAACACATTCCAAGTGTATTGTTTAAACAATATATCACCCCAAATCAAACGCCTTCACTTTATAACATATTGGATACACAGGTATCAGAGATTGAAGCATGTCTGAGTATCTGATGCAGTTGCAAGGTTTCAATAGAAATGATTGGCAAGGAGTGAGAGGTTTATGGGGTAGACGGAAAAAGATAACATAGAGAACGTGCCCCTCCACACACACTTCCTCCCATAAATTGGTATTTAAGCTCTGTGGAGGGTGGGTCTGCAGATAAAAGCTAAAGAAACTGTTTTCATAGAGAACAGTGTGAGACATAGGGATGTAAGTAGAAGATCACTTATCATTGTCCGACCTTGCAGCTCTGGAAGCTCTGAGAAACCAAACTGACCCATCCCCAGTAACTGGTACCATGTAGGAATTCAAAAATACTTATTAAATGAATGATTTGCATCATGGCTGGTCCCAAAACAAAATACCATAAGTAAATTTTGAGCTGACAAGAAATACGTCCAGGGACTCCCAGAAATAATTAGGAGATTTGAAACTGATATCCTTCAGGACACAAATGAAGATAAAAACGTAGTGGAATTTGAGCAATTGCTATTAACACATATAAATAAATCTAAATATGTGTGTGTGTGTATCTCTCAAAAAAGTATGAGCTACATATATGTATAGCCCATACATTCTAGCATTTACATGCCATAATTTCAAAAATGAATGGTAATTCATAAGTAGTAAGGTGTATTAGAAAGTGTGTAAGATCTTTAAACTGACCCTTTGGATTCAAATCCCTGCTCTGTCACCACTAATTGAGTCATTTTGGGTCAGTTACCTAGCTTCTTAAATTCCAGGGATTTTGTGAAGTTTAAAAGTGACAACCACTATAAATCATTTGCCACATGTAGATATTTAATAATAAATGTAAATGTCTTTACTTTTTCCTTCCCTCAGTATCAACAACCTAAAAAATACATCTAAATCCCAAGTCACTGTTTTACCCAGTTATGATTGACAACAGAAAATCTGAACTATTTGGACAAGAGATGCTCTGAAAATGAACATCACTATCGCAGAAAAACTCCAATCAATGGAAATGTAAGTCCTCTTCTCTTTACTCCAATTTTAGAAACCAGGCAAGAAGCAATGATTTCTCTGTTCACACCATTTCAAAGTTGAGAAAAACAGACTTGTAATAATCAACTAATAAGTTTTGTTCTTATTTAATAGAAAGGAAAAGATAATTTCTTCATACCCTCCAAGTAGGTCATTCTTGGATTCTTTTTAGTATAAATGTGGTAAGCATAATTGATCAAAAGTTTTATTATTTAGAGAAGATATAAATGCCAAAATATTAATGTAATTTTCCCCCTATAGTCTCACGGTGACCAGTTCATACATATTTATTAATCATCATTGGTGAAAACATAGTTCACAAAGTAGATCTTCCTAGAACAACTGTGCATTAATTTATCTCAGCAACACCACATGCTGGTGTTTGTCCAGCATCCTTGGAAATAATTACTTAGCATTAACATGGTAAATTTAAAATCACAATCCACTTTCACTACTGGAAAGTACACTTTCAAATTAGCCTCTCAAAGTGCCCTCAATTGATGAAGCTCTGAACTAAAAAAAGAATGTTTTTTATAATAGAAATTGTGAATATGAGCTTGTGAAAAATATATTTGATAACAGTTACTCAGTTGAGCATGAAAACATTGACAGCTCCAGAATTTCCATAAGGAAGTGGCAGTTTAGTAGGGAAAAGAGCTAATTTTGCAGTGAAAACATACTGCTTTGAAGGGGCTTTTGGCCTGTGACAAGGTACATTAGCCCCCAAGTCCCTCGGCATTCCTGGCCTGCAAATATATTTTCTTTCATGGAAAACAGTGGTTGGCCCTGATGAGGATACCTGGCCCGTAGTAGTTTCAGCTCTCATTAATTATTTCAGTAAAGGAGAAAATTATCGCAGAGTTGAAATGTGCCATTTGAAGATCATTTTCTGGTAATAAAAGAGAAATTGTGATTGGTTTTATGTGCCTCTCTGTCCAGTTCTCAATATGAACAAAGAGAGAGAAAAATCCAAAGCTTGTTAGACCCAGACAAAAAGAGTATGGATGTATTATCTTTTACCATCCTACATAAAATATCTTTTAAGGGCACTATAAGGATAGCTTAATCCTTTGACAATGGACTTGGCTTCCTGACAGATTTAACTGAAATGCCACTTTGATTGTTGAAACACTTAAGCATTACTGTTCCCAGACATCCTGGGAACACCAGGTCCCTGCTCTCCAGAAAAGCATCCTTGTATCCCAATAACTACAATGCACGAAGACTAGTCATGGCAAATGACTCGTACATCAGGGACTGTAGAAGTTCTTTTGACCTTCTCTTCTCTCTTTTACCGTGGTCAATGATATCTTTCCTTCCCTTTTATCATGTTCAATTTTATAATTACAATGAAGTGTTTGTTTGAATGTGTGTGTGTGTGTGTATGTGTATATATAAGTTAGATGTTTCCTATAATGAAATGCTAGTTCTTGGGGCGGCCAGTTAGGTCAGTGGTCAGAGCACAGTACTCATAACACCAAGGTCGCCGGTTCAATTCCCACATGGGCCAGAGAACTGCGTCCTCCACAACTAGACTGAAAACAACGACTTGACATGGAGCTGATGGGTCGTAGGAAAAAACACACTGTTCCCCAATATTCCCTAATTTAAAAAAATAATAAGGTACTTCATATAATATTTTAAAAAAAGAAAGAAAAGAAATGCCAGCTCTTGATACAAAATGGTCCATGTAGAATTATGGCAGAAGCATAAACAATAACACATGAATTCATTTCTTAAACTGGAGCCTTTCATCAGAAGCCCCAAGCACATGAGAACAATTTTCTAGCAGGGCTCTGTCACAGCCCATTGGTCACGCCAGGCTGTATCTAAAAGTCTTGCTATTCATCTGTCTTCTTTATTTTAAAGCTAAGAACATCAACCCAGATAAAATTATCTCCCCTGCTGGTTGTTCTCTTAACAACATACACAAGTAACTAAAGATTTATCAAAAGAGATTGCTAAAGTAATTTAGGGCAGCTTCCCTTAAGAAATGCATTTCCACATGGCAATACATTTGTCATTGTGTTTTTGATGGAGCTAAATATTAATATCTAAAAATCAAAACTTACATTTGTTAAGCTAGGTACTAAAAAGAAAACATGGTACCACAAGTTGGAAATTCCTTTGAATTTACACTAAGCCCTTCTTTGACTTATTTCCAAAATAATTAAGTCCCATAATTTTAGAGTTGGAAAAGACATGAGCTGGGCCAAAAACACAAAGTCAGGAGGCCCAAGTGCAAGTATTGCCTAGAATGCTTCATTGGTCTTGACTTAATTTACTTTTAGGTGGTACCATTTCAGAGTGTACCAAGTTCATCTAGCAAACTGGAAAAGTTAATGAGTATTTCAATCTTCCATTTCTCTGAACGTATGTAAATATATATATACTTAAGGTGTAACAAATTAAGATTCAAATAAATAGTAGATGAAATTAGCAACCATCGAACAATTGTTTGACTGTCTCCCACAAATAATTGGGTCCTGAGCTACAAGGAAGATGGCAGTTCCATGGCTCAAGCTAAACTAGAGTCAATAGTCTCATAAAAAGTAAGACATCCAAGCCAGACAGAAGAAAAGCAAATGCTGTTAACTGGCCTGACCTTGGCCACTGCCTTGATTTGGCTACAGGGTGACTGCTATAAATCCATCTGATCGCATTATTCGGAAATGACATCTTCAGATGATGATACCTGCATCATCCAATATGGTGTCCACTAGTCACAGATGGCCACCAAATATTTGTAACGTGGTGAGTGTGACCGAGGCAGTAACGTTTTAATTGTGTATATTTGATAATAATAATCATATAGAGTTGACACAGACATTAATGATTTACTTAACTTGGACAAATGTAATTTTGAAACAGAGGATTTCGCTTCCAAGTCAAATGAAGATGAACCAAGTCTATCGATGTGGGTGAGAATGTGAAAGAAAAATGATTACTTGGTACTCAGTTTAATTACTGGACAACTTTCGAATATAATTAGAACAATTGAGATGTGTGAATCTAATTTCTCACTTGGAAATTTTATGAAATCTAAATACAGATCAAGTATTTACAATGAAAATTTAGCATCTGAATAAAGACGTGCCTGTACTGATTTCCACTCTGCTATAAAAATGTTCTCATTGTACTCTGTCCTGGAGAGAGGGTTCAGGGAAAGTTCACTCTCCGGAAGTTTCTGTTAGTGAAACTCCCTTACATGGTGGCAACACCTCACATAGCTGGGCTTGAGAGAGGCAGACACTTGGCAGGTCAGTGGTAGTAAGAGCCTTGGCAGGCCCTGACCCCAGGGCAACCTGGCTTCCGTTTCCCAGTCAAGCTCTTGGAGCTGTGCAGATCTGGGACATGCTGGGGACTCTGCTGGTATTTATCCGCCCAAGGAAGTATTCCAGGAACTGCACTACCAACTGTTCACAGAACTTAGCCAGGTTCATTGCAGACTTTTTAACAAGCTAATCTTGGGAAGGTATCTCTTTCTTTTATTGGGACTAAAAGAAGAGAGGTGAGGATCGGCGGGAATTTGGGGTATCCGCGGTATCAAGGGAATGTCTCTTTAGTGATGCTGTCATTGTGGTTCCGATCACGCCAATTTCATGGCTGAGGCTGTGGGTGTCCCAGCATTGCTCTTCTACTCCCAGGAATCGCAAATCTGTGGAGCTGTAGACCTGCAGAGCTAAGGAGCTGAGAAGCAGCTTCCTGGAGATGATAACTGGGTCCACTACACACACACACACACACAATTACACATAATGTCTACAAGTGAAGAAAATGTGATATGTGAATTCACCAAATATCTAGTAAGCCTTTACTATGTGCCAATAGTAGGCTAAATGAAGAGATGAAAAACCAATTAACTAGATATTAATGAGCCATCAGAAGAAACAGGTGCCCTGGAGAATCGTCTATACATGTAGCTGACTTCATATAATCAACCTGTTTTACTAACCTCCTGAGAATTGCAGTTTTTTTCATTGCAATATAACCTCGCCTATCCTGATTGATAAATAAATAGTACATAGTACCTGTGCATGATAGGCTTACAGTGACTTCAATGATCTCAGTGGCTTTAATAAGCACCCATGTTTGAACTAGAATAATTATTTACCTCTAATTTATATAGATATTTACTTACAAGATGATGAAAAGATCATTTCAATATCAAAACATCTTTTAAACAGGACAACTGAAAAATGCAAATCTATTTAGAGTTGTTCTCAACTCTGGCTACATATTAGAATCACTGGGGAAACATTTCCAAAATCCGTGTTAGGGCCCTAAACTCCAGAGATTGATTTAATCGGTCCAGAGTCGGGCCTAAGCAGTGGCATTTTTCTAAGATCCCTAATTTGACACTTTTTTAAACATTTGCATTAAACTCCTCGAATGAGTTAAGTCTTTTAAATTCAGTCTTAAACTTAACCATTAAATTTAACGCTAAGCTTTCCGCTAAACAAATAAAAATAGAACTAGTTTTCTCTTCCCCATTATATTTTGGAATGATTTGTTTAATGTTCTTCCCTGTGATGGTCAATTGTATGTGTCAGCTTGGCTGGGCTACAGTCCCCGGCTATTCAGTGAAACAGTAGGCAGCAGTTGCTGTGAAGATATTTTGTAGAGGTGATTCAAGTCCATCATCAGTTGACTTTACATAAGGAATATCATCCTGAATAATCTCCATGGACCTGATTCAGTGAGATAAAAGACCCTAGGAACAGGACGAGGCCTCTGAGAAGGACAATTCTACCTGTGGACAGCAAGTAGCTTCAGCTTGTGACTGAAAGTTTCACCATCCTCATCCTGGTGGCCTGCCCTAAGGATTACACCCACAATCACAAAAGCCAATTCCTTGCAATAAATCTCAATATATTCTTCTACTGATTCTGCTTCTCTGGTTGAACCTTGACTAATACACTCCCCAACCCCTATTAAATTGTGTACGCCAAGAACAGAAGTGTCTGTGTTCTTCATTATAAATCACAGTACCTAGAAACATGCTGTCCCATAACCGGCACCAATAAACACTTGTTGAATGAATGAATGAATGAATGAATGAATGAACGAACAATCTGGTTGGGGAAGTAAACATGCAACATAAAGGGTGAGCCATGAAGCACAATAAATGCTATAAACTTCAGCGTAAGGAGCAAGCACATTCAGTCATGGAGATCAGGAAAAATTTGCAATAAGCTGAGGTTGAAGAATAGAGATTAGGTGAGCAAAAGTATAAAGATTGGAAATGACATACTCAGACATGTTATATTAGCAAGACTAGAAAAATAATTCATGTAAACAAATAGAGGAAAATGGAAGAGTTTGGAAGAATCGATCATGGCCAGATTTTGCAAGATTAATTTCAGAACTATATTCGGCCAGTGGTGCGCTCTCTCTCGCTCTCTCTCTAAGATTCAAAAACCTTTCTACAGATGCATTTTCCTTGTAAGCTAAAATCAGGAAGAGTAAAGCATTATGGAGCTGCTCTGGTTAAAGTCAGATGTGGAGAACAGTGTTGTGTGTACTCAGCCCCTCACTCACGGCCATGGACGCCTTTAAAAGGAACCTATAAAGAACTGCTAATGTTCCACGAAAGCACTGTTTGAAAAGCATTGCTAAAGTAATGGGCTATATTTATATTTGTTCACTCATTTAATCAATCAATCATTCATTAGCTATTTAGCGCACTCTACCATGCAACATTCCGGAGACGCTCAGCGTGAAAAGAGGAGACGTGGTGTGTCCTGGTGGAACCAGCTTGAGAGGCAGTGATTACTCTCCCGAGTCCTCAGAGGCAGCCTTCTAGGGGCGTGAAGGTTGATTCCAAAGAGTATTAGTCTCTGATAGAGGAGACAGAGTGTTGCAAAACTGTGGATATGGGCGCACCACATTTTTCTCTGACCTCATCTCTCCTCCATGAACTTGTGCGAGAGGCAAAAATAAAGTACTCCATCAGAAACATCTCTGAAACCTGGGGACAATGGCAAAGCTGCTTCATAGCCCACTCTGCAACACAGGCAGTGCCAAAAGGTATCATCTTCACTCTAAATGGAATAGATTCTAATGTGAGACAATGTTAGCTCTCAGAAGAGGGAAACAAACGTAAGGGTCATGGTGGATGGAGACAGGCGGATTCCTCACCTCACCGGCATCGTGTTTTGGAAGAGGCAGAAAATCTGACAAATCCAAAATAGTCAAGGAGATTTCAACATCTACTTGCTTTGTCCATTTATCAACGCAGACTTTTCATTTTCCCCCCAATGTCCTCATTTCCAATGCCCTAGTCTCTTTCCAACCAAAGATCTTCTCATTACCCAGAAGGGCTTCTCTTCAGAAAGTTGCGAGAAGGCTTGCAGTCTCCTCTTCTCTTGGTGGTTGGTCCCCTCATATTGTCTTTATTCCAGTCTCCTCTGGAGGTATGTTGCATTGCCCACACTTCACAGTAAACCAACAGAACTGTCCTCATTGGCACTCTCAATTTGAATTCCTTGCCCATTTGTCCTCGTCTCTCTGTGAATCCCAGGCCAGATCAGTGTTAGAATGTGCCTTCTCCATATGTGTGCTGTGTAGCCAAGCACTGTGGGAGAGGATTACACAATCACAGTGCAGAGGGCTATAGCAAATCCATGGTCTCCGACTTGGCTAGACCTTTGGCCCTGCCCAAACCCCTTCCCTTCAGTGACTATTCAAAAAAAAAACTGCCAAATTCCATCGCAGTCCCTAAGCACCTCATTCTCAGCAGACAGCACCACAGAACCCAGGATCATCAGGCACAAATCAGCCAGGTCTTATTGTGGGTACTGCCCTGACATTCATGGCCAGGCCTTGGCGTTCTCAGGTTGAACATCAACAACTTCACAGAACACCAATATCAGACAAGGCCACCCTGTTCCCGTGAAAGATCAAGACAAAAAGAATATCTCTCATTATCATGTCTAAACACAGACAAAATATGAGCAGTGTTCAAGCCACAAAAATGAATCACTGTCCCTCTCTCCCAGCTAATGTGAGTAGCAACTGCTCCTTCGTGAGTTACAACTTCAAGCTTGCTCTAGTCAGCCTTCCCTATGCATAAAACTTATGAAGATGCCCAATCATAGAATTACCCCCACGCCGGACATCGTCCCATCTCGAGCAAAGAGCAAAGTCTCTAAACCCTCCCCCAAAGAAGCTAACACAAGCCCAAGTCCTATAATAGATCCTTTCTGACAATTCTCTTTCTGAGTGGGTCCGTGATTCCCCAAGGGAGTACATTCTCTCCCCAAAGAGCAGTTAACTCAATTTGTTCAACTACAGGCATATTCCTGGTGGTCTTTGCCTGGAGGACATTGGCAATAGCAATAAAAATTATTATTATTATTACTATTACTATTGTTAGGTTCTGTGCTAAATACTTTACATGTGCTATCCACTTAATCCTTTGATAACAGCTATGATTTTACCCATTGCAAACATGGAAACACTAAGATTTAATGGAATATACAAGCCGTCCTGGTTGTACATCCATCATAATGGGTGAAGGGATTCAGGAGTCTGACTCCAGAGCTCATACTCGTAATGATATTAGAAATAATAAACTACAGAATTAGCAAGATCATTCTCCTCCTCACGTCCTCCCCTCCAGTCTCAGATCCTGAGCGGTTTCTCCTCTCAGTGCCAATCCCTCCCTCTGTGTGCTCTTTAACAATATCATCTGTCTCCTTTAACACCTGGTTCCAACAAATACGAATTTTTCTCTAATTCTTCAGCCTTTCGTTCTCCACAAAAAATCATCTCCTGAGTCTATAAAATTAGGCATAAGATTCTTTCACTCTAAAAACAAACCATAATTACACCCAATGACCCTTGGTCTTTACCATTACCAACCCAACTTCTGGAAACCCTCGTCTATATTTCATGACGAACATGACTAAAAATTTAAGAGTCATGAATGAATGACAGGAGGAAGATCTTTTCTACCTTGGAGGGGTGAGTGTGGGTGGGAGGGATCAAAGGAAAGTTTAAGAAAAAATATTGGGGGAAATTTGCCCAGCTAGAGACACAGGAAAAGGAATTTTAGGGTATGGCGGTGCTATGGATTGAATGTGTTCTGTCAAAATTCATATGTTGAAAACAAACCCCCAATGTGACGGTGTAAGGAGTCAGGGCTGTGGGAGGTGATTAGGGTATGAGGATGGAGCCCTCGTGAATAGGATTAGTGCCTTATCAAAGGACCCCATTGAGCTCCCTTGCCCCTTCCACTGTGTGAGAACACAGCAAGAAAATAGCCGTCTATAAACCGAGAACTAGACTCTCACCAGACACTGAATCTGCTGGTTCTTTGGACTTCCCAGCCTCTAGACCTGTGAGAAATAAATTTATGTTGTTTACAAGCCACCCATGGTATATGTTATAGCGGTACAAATGCACTAAGACCGTAGGTAAAAGAAAAACCACACAGAAAGGAAAGCTTGGCATGTATTTGAGACCTGATGAATGGTCTAGTTATGTGCTGTATCAGTCTTCTTGTGCCACCATAACAAATCTCCACAGACGGGGTGGCTGACACAACCAAAATTTTTTTCTCACAGTTGTGGAGGTTAGAAATCCAAGATCAAATTACCAACATGTTTGATTTCTTTCGAGGCTCCTCTCCTTGGCTGGCAGATGGTTGTCTTCTTGCTGTGTCCCCATGTGGTCTTGCCTTTGCACACACATCTTTGGTGTCTCTTTCTGTGTCCAAACTCCCCTTCTGGACACCAGTCAGATTGGATTAGGAACCACCCTGAAGACTTTAACTTAATCACTTATTTCAAGACTGTCTCCAAATACGATTACATTCTGATTACATTCTAAATCGGATTAGGACTTCAACATGATTTTTGGGAGGACACAATTCAGCCCATAACATGGGATGTAGGGGAGCAGGAAAGATTAGAGCTATCAACTCACAGGTGCCATAGAACATTAAGAATGGGAAATTTGACCTTCTTGAGACAGTGGATTTTATGAATGCCTGATATGACATCCTCACATCACTGGACTGTTCAAAATTAAAGGTGAAACTTGATAACATTTACTAATAAATTATCTATAATATATAATGTGTATTTTTCAGCAACTGACCTCTCTCTAAAGAGACTTGCTTTCATATGTATATAGATATATAGATATGGATATACATATACATATACGTACACACACACACACATATATATATATTCTATTTCTATCCTCCTCCTTCAAACCAAATCTAAAAATACCTTATACATACTTAAAAGATTGTCCAAAACAAAGTGTTTACATATAGCAAATGCTTAAAAACAATTTTATTAATACTAAATTAGAATTGAACATCAGCTCAAACACTTAAGAAAGCAGCTGATGATATTCTAAACATAGGCCGACCGCTTTTCCCAAGGGAGTCCGTAAACCCTGAGTGAGTGGCTGAGAGAAGCACATTTGAGACGGGAAGGCTCTGTGCTGCAAGGTGGACAAAGGACCTTCAGAAAGACAGACGAGCTGCCCTTGCTCTCATCGAGAAGGGCAGTTCATGCAAGATTGTCTCTTCCATCACATACGACAGCCCTGATTCCAACCTTGAAATGGCACATCCTCGATGGAGAAATGGAAGGTCAGGAACACTTACTGTCAACTATACCACAAGCTCTGAGCTAGAATTTTTTCATGCGTATTATCTCATTTCCTTTTATTCTTATATTTCCATCTTATAGATGTGAAAACAAACTCAGAAAAGTGAAATGCCTTGTTCATAATAATAGGAAGGCCAGTTGAGCACTGTCTTATTCCAAAGTCCACGCATTTTGTCACACACCACGTTAACTGGGTTTTGTCTCCCAGGATCGTGTGGTGGCCTACAAGACCATCAGCCTTTGTTTGAATCCTGCCATCTGACCTCTGCAGGAGGGGGACACCAGTCTGTAGTGTTTGAGGACAAACCTGGACAGAAAATCTCTCACCTTGCACATATATAGCAATATATTAGTTTGAAACATAAAATTTGCTTTTGTAGATCAAAATTTGTCAAAATTAGCAATTTCATATGACTCAACATAATTATTTGTTCATGGTAATAGCCCAAGAGTTAATAGCTGTAACTGCTACGCTACGTCCTGTTGGGGAATTTCTGGCCTAGAAAAAAATTGTACATGTCCTTTTGCCTCAGGCACACCTGGAAAACAAATCTCCTCTTGCCTGGGGAAAACATCCAGCACCGTCTTCCACTCCAGGAATATGCACTCTTCTGGGAAAACAGGGAAAAAACACATCTAAATTGAGCAGAAATTCAGCATTCCCCCTTGAATTGCTATCTCCATAATTAAAAACAAGAGTATGTCTGAGATATACCTGCAAATACAGAATTGTACACCTGAAACTTACGTAATTTTACTAACAATTGCCACTCCAACAAACTTTAATTTTTTAAAAAAGTGTATAAATGAAGAAAAACACTAACGCAGGAAATAAAATACTAAACCACCTTAAAAGATTCCAAAGGCATCATCACACATTTGTCATGAGCCCCGACTGAAAATGCTACAGGTCAACACATTGGAGGTGCCAAGGGGAAGTGCGTCTGTGATCATTTTTACAAAAGGGGCACTGGCTTCTTTGATTGACACTATGAGTAATTAAAATTCAAATTTGAGGGCATTTGTCAATTCCTCCAATATGTATGAATCACTGAAATTTTAATAGGCCCATCAGAACACCCTGGAGGAATATTTCCACCTTTAAGATACTTTTCAAAAGTGTTTGATAAATTTCTTCTACTTTTTTCTAATGATAATATCTTATCAAGTACTGAGAAGGAGTTTTCAGGAAGAATTTTGAAATTTCACTTCATTAAATCTTCCTTCTCATCAACAGTGATTTTCACGGCTGCACTGGCTGGACAAGGCTTTACTCAGAAGTTCACAGCTTTACAAAGTTGGGGGAAGGGAATAGTGAAAAACTGGACTGATTCTCAGCCACAACCACGGCATGTTCATTAAACGGAATGAAAATTTTATTCACGTGCCTGTATCCAGAAAAATTCATGAGAGATGAGCACTGAAAATATTTGCTGCATTTATTTTCCCTCCTTTCAATTTCCAAGGAGAAGGCGAATTGGAAGGTTTTTATATCTATTGCAGAGATGCCTCAAGCCATACTAACTAATGAGAAAAAATCTGCCTTAAAGGTACAGATTCTTTCTCAACGCTAAAATTCTTTAAATGCAAATCATTGAAGCCGTGTCCACCAATAATATTAGCTACCCATTCATTGAATGTTTATGGTGTATCTGGCTCTTTTTAAGTATCTATTAACTTAATCACAAACTCCCCAACTATTATTAGTCCCACTTTATAGATGAGAAAACTAAGTCAAGGAGGGTTTGAATTCTCAAGGTCCCACATCTAAGAAGTGGCTGAGCAGGATATTAAAACAAGCAATCTGATTCCTGAGTCCATGTTTTTAGTAGCCAGAATTCTGTCACTTATGAGTGGCTGTCATGGCAGCCACTCTCCCCTTCCCCCAAACAAGGACCATTATGACAGCTTAATGGCAACAAAACCCCCACTGGTCCCCTCACCCCCAATTGTTCCAGGAAATGGCTACCACAGAAAACTTTCCAACTACAGCAGTGAGCAATCCTTCTTTTGAAATGTCCCTTTTCATTTATTCATTTTGGTTTTTTTTTTAGCTTTTACTTCCCTTGCCTCTCTTCTGCACAGCAAAAGAAACCATCGACAAAATAAAGAGGCAACCAACCAAATGGGAGAAGATATTTGCAAACAACGCCTCCGATAAGGGGCTAATATCCAAATTATATAAGGAACTCACACAACTCAACAACAAAAAGACAAGCAATCCAATTAAAAAATGGGCAGAGGACATGAATAGAAACTTCTCCCAACAAGACATACAAATGGCCAACAGATACATGAAAAAATGTTCAACTTCACTAGCTATTAAGGAAATGCAAATCAAAACCTCAATGAGGTATCACCTCACACCAGTCAGAATGGCTATCATCAACAAGGCAAATAATAACAGGTATTGGAGAGGCTGTGGAGAAGAAAAAGGAACCCTCATACAATACTGGTAGAAATGTAAATTGGTCCAGCCGCTATGGAAAACAGTATGGAGGTTCCTCAAAAAATAAAGACTAGAATTACCATATGACCCAGCAATTCCTCTCCTGGGTATCTACCCAGAAAATCTGAAAACAATTATCCATAAAGATATAAGTACTCCAGTGTTAACTGCGGCATTATTTATGGTGGCCAAGACATGGAAACAACCAAAGTGCCCCTCGATAGATGATTGGATGAAGAAGATGTGGTTTATATACACAATGGAATACTACTCTGCCATAAGATGAAATACTGCCATTTGCAACAACATGGATAAATCTTGAGATTGTTATGTAAGTGAAATAAGTCAAACAGAAAAAGTAAAGAACCATATGACTTCACTCATATGTGGGATATAAAACTGAAGTCAACAAAGGAACAAGACCAGCAAATAAAACAAAAACTCAGACACAGACAATATTTTAGAGGTTACCAAAAAGGGAAGGAGGGTGGTAGAAGAGGGTAAAGAGGGTCAAATATATGGTTATGTAAGAAGAACTGACTCTGGATGGTCAACAGACAATGCAATATACAGATTATGTATTACAGAATTGTACATTTGAAACCTATATAGTTTTGTTGACCATTGTCACCCCAATAAACTTTAATTAAAAAAAAAAAAGAAATGTCCCCAAAGTGCCTTTTGCCCCCTTGCAACAAACCAAGGGCTGCCAACTGTACCTGAAGACCAATTAGGAAGTTATTGCATTTCTAAATCTCACATCTTAATAGAACACTTGTCAATCAGAGACTATCTCAGTACTTCATTTTTTTTTACTCTATGAAATTGATTCAACTTTAAAAGCTCAAATACCTGCTGAAATGCAAGTGATGACAGATGGTTTCCCTTGACACATATTTATAAATAAGTAGTCTTTAGTAGTTTGGTCTCAGACTTATTTTTGTCTTTAACAACTGAACACAAATGAATATTACACTTTGATTTATAATCATGTTAAAATATTAAAATTCAAAGTACTTACAATTTTTAGACTCTAAACCCACTGGAATTACAATAAACTTTATTAAAACATAAAAAGGAATCCATGTTACACTCTGATCAAGTATTAATATTAAAAAAATATACTTGAGTGTTGGATTCCTGATAGACTGTGTCATTATAAAATAAATAATTATAACATGGTTTCCAGATCTATAAAGGAAAATAGAGCTATCTCTTTCTTCCTGGTCTGTGTCCTCATAAATAGATGAGAAAATGTCTCTACAGTGCATCAGTATTAATGAGCTATGGCATTTGCCTCAGATATGCCAAGATGATCCTAAATTTTAAGCCATACCACTGAGCATTGTTATATATCCCATAACCCTGATCTGCAAAAGACATAGAACGAAGTTTACTCTTTATACTCTCCATTTGTAGTTATAAGAAGAAGCAAGACTGTTTCTGCCAAAAGATAAACATTGCCACCTACTGAGACAATTTCATCCCCCCACTCCAAAAAAAAAAAAAAAAAAAAAAAAACCCTGTACCCATTAGGCAGTTGTTCCCCATCACCTATCCCCCTAGTCTCTGGCAACCAACAATCTGCGTTCTATCTCTATGAATCGCTTCTCAGCCTTTTGGCTAAGAGCAAGTGTATTGTCTGTATGGATTTACCTATTCTGGATATTTCATATAAATGGAATCAAACAATACGTGATCTTTTATGTCCAGATTCTTTTCACTTAGCACAGTGTTGTCAAGATTCACCTGTAGCCCATCAGTACATCCTTTTTTATGACTAAATAATATTCCAGCATATGGGTATGTCACAGTTTATTTATCCAGGCATCCATCTGTGGACACTTGAGCTGTGGTGAATAGTGCTGCAATGGACATGAGTAACATGTGCTTAAGTTCCTGTTTTCAATTCTTTTGGGCGTATAACTAGAAGTGGAATTGCCAGATTAAATGGCAATTTAAGTTTAACTTTTGAGGAATCGTAATATTGATTTTTAAATCAAAACAATAACAACATAAAAGACAGAGCTTGCCAAGTAGCAGACTTGTGGGTATGTTCTGATACCCACAAATCAAGTAAGGACCAACCGTAATCTAATCTGATCAGAGTCTTTTTCCAGAATAAGTACAGTGGTGGAGAAGAAAATTTTCTGTGGTAGAATCTATATTTCTTTTACTGTGTAGGTAGACCCAGCCCATATTTAAGAGTAATAAAGTCATTGTAATATAAAGGAAAGAAAAAATATATATCTGAATTATAATGTGCCACCAGGCTTATTGTATCAATATGTCAAAAATCATTACCTTGGATTCAACAAACTGCATTTAAAAATGCAATCCTGAGAAGGTCCAAGATGGCCGAGTAGAAAAACACTGTGTGTGCTTCCTTCCATGAACACATCAAAATTACTAAATTGTAGAACAATCAACCTGAAGAACTACCTGAAGACTGGCTGAACAGAAGTTTTATAACTAAGGATATAAAAAAGAAGCCATATTGAGACTGTTGGGAGGCGGGGAGACGTGAAATGGGCTCTCCCCAAACCTCAGTGTGGCACTTGAGAATCAGGAGGGATATCTCAACCTCAGAGGTTCACCCAAAAGGAGCAAGGGACCCCAGTCCTACACCAGGCTCCCCATCCAGGAGTACTGGTGCTGGAAAGAGGAACCCCCACAACATCTGGCTGTGAAAAACAGTGGGGATTCTGACCATCCAGGTGGGACAGAAGACTGCAGAAAACCCAGACGTTCTCTTAAACGGCCCAGGCACAGACTCAGTCACTTACAAGCACTCACCCTGGGCTCCAGTGGAGAGATGGGGATTCGGGAGGGCAATGCAGGCATACTGGGTGCAGACGGAGATGTGTGGCCTCGGGACAAGTGCTGGAGGAAAGTCACCGTTTTCCCTGTCCTCTTCCCATGCAGCCGGCAAGTGGACGCCATCTTTTCTGTGCTGAGCCCTCCCCCACAGGTCAAATCTAACTCTGATTGCCCTGGTGAGTTCAGCTGGGAACCCACTGCACTCAGCTCTCAATGCCCGAGGCACTTTCTCCTGAGCAATCAGCTCTGCCCATTGCATTCTTTCTTTGAATACTATCAGAGTCTGCAGGCCCCAGGTAGGCAGTAACTGGCCTCAGAGTGCTCTGACACTTTTGCTGAGTAGCTCCAGGCTCAGCACTGGCACCAAACCAGAGTCTACATTAACCTGGTGACCACAACTCTTCCCACTCTAGTGATTCTCTGACACCCTGCCTCACCCGACTAGCATACTGTGCGAGGCTTTATCTGTGCCTGAACCTTAACAGAGCAGCAGGTAGCAGCATGCCTTGGGGGTGCCCTGGATTTTTGCAGTTACCCCAGGCGCAGTACTGGTGGCAGCCTCCTCAGTTCACAGCGTGGTTCCAACTTTAGCACAGTCAGCAAACAACCACATCTGTTGTTTGTAGCTCCAAACCAGGTAGTCCCCGGCTGGTCACAGGCAGCGGGTGACCAGGGCCTGCATAAGAACACCTTCCAAGAGGCACCAAAACCAACATACCTGGAGGTTGGCTTCAGCCCACAGCAGAGCACCACCCAATTAGCCCCACAAGCAACACACAGAAAGGGTGATCTCAACAGGCACCAGAGCCTGCTGGGGTGAATCCCACTAAATGGGATAAGTCCCCCACACAGCAGCCCATAAGCTGAGGACATATCCAAACCGCACAGCCAGTCAGCCTAAGGGCTAATACCACCCCCTAATATGCCAATAGCAATCAAGGCTCAACTATAAGAGGAAGGTACACAAACCCACACAAGGGACACTCCTGGAGCACCCGGAACAGGTGACCAGGGAGACTATGCCAAGCCCCACAGGGCACCTACTACATAAGGCCACCCAGCCAACACTGGGAGACATAGAGTATCTAGCTATAAATAATCTGATAGGGCAAAAGAAATCCAAAGTAACTAACTAGAAGATTGTTTCAGTTTCTAGGGAGGAGGATGGGTGGGTAATAAGATTATAGATTAAAATGGCAATAAGACTGGGTAGGTAAAATTTGTTTTTTAATTGAGGAACGTGTTTAGGATTTGGTAGATAGAGAAAATAAAAGTTAAAAAAGTGATAGATGATTCCACTGTTAGCAGGAATAGAACTGTTGAGGTGATAGGGCAAATGGAAATGATAGGGAGGGTAGTAAATTATCTTCTTGACTTGATGAGATTAAAAGAGATCACAATATTTAAATTAAAAAAACACTGTGCTAGCCAACTTGAAATGCAGGACCGATGCCAACAAGAATGGCAGAGTCCTTGAGTTACCGAATAACCAATTTTGAGACTGACCTTGTTTTAATCATATATTTTGTTACTTGCAGCCCAAACCCTGCTAACTAAGATAATAGTAAAGCTGAATTAAACAAAACATAAGCATTCTTGGTAAGATAACTAAAATGATTGTAGATATTTTGAATTCGTTTACAATTTCTTGTCTTTGAGAAGGAATATGTCTTCAAATATCTTAATAGCCTTCTTTTTTTTAGTTCAAATTTCACCTCTTTGGAGACACAAAAATTTATATTGTTTGAAGAGTAAAAGCAACAGTGAGAAAAGCATAAGATAACAATTTATTTACTAAATTAAATAAAACATAAGATTTAAATTAAAAGATTTTTGATGTGTTTTTCAATAGCAATATAAGATTTCCATGTATAAAAAGCATTGTGTAGTTCAAAAAGCACTTATTTTGTGTTTAAATGGGGCATTATGCTAAATCATGAGCTACCGTAGTTTTAGATGTGAGTTGTTAGAAAAGATATTTCATTTTTATGAGGAAGATCCACTTTTATAAAATCCTATATGAAGTCTAAATATATGAAGATGGAAGAGAGCATAACCTCCTTTGTTGATGATCTCATATCTTAGCTCCTCTGTTCAACAGAGACCCTTTAAAAGGACAGGTTTCCCAGGGCTGTCAAACTTTAATTTAATTGATTAAAAATCTGATTTACAATTCTCCCTAAGATACTATAATACATAAGTGAATTATATATCTCAACTATGATTTCTGAGTAAATAACACTGTGTTCTTGCCTGGAAAATGTGTTCATATCTGTGGGGACAGAGCCAGGAGTGGTTTCCAGGCTCTCGCCCTCACGTGGAAAGGTGCTCACTCGGGTAGTAAATGGCCATCAACTGTGATTGGATGGCCATCAGCTGTGGCTAGTTGGCCGACAGCTGTAACCAGTGAGCCATTGGCCACTAATATAACTGTCGTGGCTACGCTAGCAGAAAAGGGGGGCAAGAAAATGGGAGCTAGTAAGAATATGGTGGCTGAGCTAGCAAGAGCGGATTGCAGTTAACAAGTGAGGCTGGTTGACAGAGAGAAGTGGACGGCAGTTTGCGGATAGTGTAGCTCCTGCTTCCTGTCTCCAACCCAGCCGCCAGCGAGCCTATAGTGGTATGACTCCTCTATCTATGGCTCTGTGGGTGTTCCTTTTTGGCCTCACCATATCCTGTGTTCTTATGTGGGGAGCAGGAATAGAGACCCTGCGTGACACCCTGCATGACAATATCTGAAACAGTTTTTTTAATGATGACTGCTAAGTGACTGATCATAAGAACAGCAGCCAACATTTATCACCATCCTCGTTATGTGCCAGGCAGTCCTAATCCACAAAACAAGAACTATTATTATCACCACTTTCCAGATGAGAAAACTGAGACAGAGTGAAGTAATTTGCCCAACAATTAAGAGTTGGAATCAGAATATACATACAGGTACTCTGACTCCAGACCCCATACACACTTCACTCCACCCTACCATACACCAGGTGAAAATTAAGTGGGTATATGCGTATGTAGTGTAAGTGCTTGACATTAAGCTTTTGATTGCCAAGGCATCCATTTCAGCCATCCATCTCGAATAAACATGTTGTCAGCGGCATGACCCAACTACACTAAACAACTAGACAAAGAGCCAGGCCTCTCCCACCCATGAAGTTCCTCTTTTAGAAAATGCTGGGTAATCTAGATCACTGATTGGGTAACCCCACTTGTCCGTTCCCGAACACTAATTCCCACTCCTATGTTCTAAATTCACCAATAAAGAGTGAACCCACAAAATCCCAGGCACCCCACCCTCACCCCTAATAAAGGCAGAGCCCAGGTCCACACACCTTCCTGTCACTACTCATGACCTGCTGTGTGGCCCTTGGCAGTGCTGTGTACCCTCCAGGACTTGTAATAAACCTTGTTTTTCTTTCAAAACTCCCTGATGGTTGTTGCTGAGGTGCGTCTTACAATCATAAGAAACACAAGGGCCAGTCCAGCCACCACATTGGCTCCAGGTGGGGAAATGTCTCTGGGGGCTGCCACAAGCAGTACAGGCCCAGGTGAGTGCCTCCAGCATTCCTAGCCAATAACTTCACCTGTCGATAGGCTGAGACAGACACGAAACAGTATATTATCACTGTTCTTATGATCTTAAGTATTTAAACACTTATTTTTTAAGTAGGTTGGGATATCTAGAAACCTTCATAAATATTCTACAAAGAAAAAATCTCTCAATACATAAAAATGCGAGGAACAAGCCATTTTCTGGCCAAGGGCTTCCTACACCTAAATTTGTCTGGAAGACACAGGGTGAGCTCCATGCCCAGACACTGGCTGACGCTTTTGAGTGATGGAACAAAATGGTATTGCCACTTTCCCTAAAGTCATCAAAGAGTTAGAGTCAAGGTCTGCAGCTGCTTTAGAGTTTTAATAGAAGTAGCTGTATTTTGGCCTGGTTTTCTCTAAGCCAAGCTCTCCTTGATTTTACCATTTCTGAACTTCCTTCTTCCAGCAGTTGCACTGAACTTTTGTTTATTTCATTGTGTTTTATTTTTTCTTCTTGAGGACTGGACATCCATAGATGACCTGAGAGGTAATTCTCACTCCAAACCTTCCCACTGATGGATCTGATACTCTTCACCCACGAGGAAGCCTCGCTCTCTTAAGAACGTGGTGTAACAGAATGCAATCTCTGAGTGCTGAATCAGCTGCGCATCTAACATCTGGATGCCTCTGGTAAATTATTTGACTTCGCTGTGACTCACCTTCCTCATTTGAAAAATCAGACTGTTACCTGCTTTGTAACCGTTGCTAGGAGGACTCAAGGAGATCATTTGTGTATACAGTTGGGGGACGTCAAGAAGGACTCAGCCACCCTGAACACTATTTTTATTATTAACAAAATGATTCTATAAAATTCTCATGTGTTCTCTTGCTCGGGATTCAGGCATCACTGGTTTTATCTTGTGGTTTATCTTTTATCATTAATTTTTAATATGCATTGTGGCATTTTACATAGAATGGCCTGTTAAAAAAATTTTTTTATTAGTTTCAGGTGCACAAAACAAGGATATAGTTAGACATTTATCATTTACATCCCTCACACTGTGTCAACCCCCCTCCCCCATCCACTATCCCTCTGACATCGCACAGAGCCATTACATTTCCACTGTCTACATAGCTAATGCTGTATTCCGCTTCTTGTAACTATACAAAGAATATATAAACTTGTAGTTGACAATCATTATTCTTCAGCTTCAGGTGTATAGTGCAGTGATCAGGCATCTACATCTTCCCTGAAGTGGTCTCCCTAACAAGACAAGTGTCCATCGGATACCCTACAAAATCTTTACATTATTGATTACATGCCCCAAATTGATTCTCGTAACCCCGTGGCAATCCTGTGGTTACTGACTGTGCTTTCTGATCCCCTCACCTTCTCCCTTACCCCCACCCCCTCCCATCTAGCAACCCTCAGTTTTTCCTCTATGTCTCTGAAATTGTTTCTGATTAGTTCGTTCATTTATTCTCTTCTTTAGATTCCACATATAAGTGAGATCATATGGTATTTGTCTTTCTCTGTCTGACTTATTTCACTTAACATAATGTTCTCTAGGTCCATCCATGTTGTTGCAAATGGTAAGATTTCATTCTTCTTTATGGCTGCGTAATACTCCATTGTATAAATGTACCACAGTTTCTTAATCCAGTCGTCTACCGATGGGCATTTCGGTTGTTTCCATGTCTTGGCTATTGTGTATAGTGCTGCAATAAGCATAGGAGTGCATAAAATTTTTTTGAATTAGAGTTTTGGATTTCTCCGGATAGACACCTAGGAGTGGAATTGCTGGATCATAAGGTAGTTCCATTTTCAGCTTTTTGAGATACCTCCATACTGTTTTCCATATTGGCTGCACCAGTCTGCAATCCCACCAACAGTGCACAAGCGTTCCCTTTTCTCCACATCCGCGCCAGCACTTGTTGTTTGTTGATTTATTGATGATAGCCATTTTGACTGGGGTGAGGTGGTATCTCATTGTGGTTTTTATTTGCATTTCTCTGATGGTTAGTGAGGTTGAGCACTTTTTTCATATGTCTGTTTGCCATCTGTATGTCCTTTTTAGAAAAATGTCTCTTCATGTCCTCTGTCCATTTTTAAATTGGGTTGTTTGTTGTTTTGGAGTTGAGTTGAATGAGTTAAAAAAAAAAGCATTTCTTAGTATCTCAGCTGCAATCAGGCTGGTATGTGATGGTTTTCTCTAGGACCTCAATTGGTTTTCACACAGGTTTTTAAATTCAGAGTCCAAATGTCTATTCTGTTTCACTTTTCCTTTTAGATAAACCTGCCTACATTTTTTTCAGCCCACTAAGAGTGCAGAATACATTTGCTATTAAATGAGATCCATTTTATTTTCCCTATATTCTGCCCTAGTTTCATTCAGTGTAGGTCCTCAACATTTGGGGGAGTCAAGAGGGATATATTCTTGAATATGAGAGAAGAAAGATTAAGCTTCTCTTCCGCAATTGCCTTTTTCATTCTTAGCTGCAAACGGTAAAATAATTAACTAAATAATAAAACTTCTAATCAAATTCCTAACATACATGTCCCCATAAAAACATATATCATAAATATAGATGTATAATTCACAATGCATTTTCCCTGAAAATTTTATTCCACAGAAATGATAATAATAGCCTTCAAAGCACAATGTAGGAGACACATTGTTAAAGTACTCTGATTTCATTTATCAGTCTCATGATGCTATTAAAAAATAAACAAAATAGAAATCACCAGTGACATTTGCCAAACATTATGCCGTTTCCAGTCATCTCTATCAAATAATATCAAGAAATGATGTAACTTCATCAATTTTAATGGTCTTGTCTGTGGGGCTTAGGACAGTGTATAAACAGTCAATTTGTGGGGGAAAAAGAAAAGAAAAAACATATGAAATATCAAAATAGCTGGCTTGCCCTCTGTGAAGTTCCAGTTCTTGTCTCCTTGCTCATCAACCGGCTTCCTTCAGTCAATGCCATATCCTACAGGTATTATCCTTGCTGCCTGTTAAGACAAATTTTACGACGTTATTTTTCCTATATTTTATTAACTGTCTTTTTTCATATAAGCTACCATTTTCTGGGTCACTGATAGTTATGAATGTGCTCAACGTGCTGGTCTCAGTGCCCAGCTGAGCCATTCAGCTCGGGCTGTTTGTGAGTGAGAATCTTTTCCTTTTCATGTCTTTTCTTTGTCTTTTTGTTTTTTAATTTTGCATGATTCCTGTTAGTTCTAAATTGGGCAAGTTCACGTCCTGCCCACACCAGCAAGATCCATGTCATCGCAGAGTTGAAGAGGACCTGAGATTGCAACCAGACCAGCTGTCCCCTCTGCATGTTCTCCCTGTCCTGCCCTCAAACATCGCCACCAGGTGCAAGTTCAGTGAACTTGAACATCTCCAGGTTTGAGTGTTAGCTTACGAGGAGACAGCACATTCCACTCCGGAACATACCAAAAGGTCAACAGATTTTTCTCATCATCAGTCAAAATGTGACATTTCCATCCTGCCCACGCTCTCCACTGCTATGACAGACACTCTTCCAAAGTAGCCTTGAAATGCTCCTTCTCCCCAAGGGTCACCATTCATATTCCGTCTCCGCAAATGACAACCTGGGGTGGTTCACTTCAGAGGCCAGGCGCGTAACATCAATATAAAAAGCCTCAGGGGCTAGGGGGATTGGGAAAGCCTGTAAAAATTGCACATTCCACCAAAAAGCACCTTATATTTTTAAAAATGTAATGACCACACTGGCCAGTTTTCTTCCAGATGTGATTCTCAACCCATCCTCAGGCATTCCGTGAAAAAAATGCATAGCAGACACTGTCAGCCAAGAAAATAGGGCCGATCAGCTGAAACAAAGCGATGGCTCAGCTGCTGGCAAGGCAGCAGTGTCACCCCCATTCTAATAAGCGCTGCCATCCAGCGGGCCAGTATTTAACACCTTGGGGCTTTAGGGTACACTAAAGAAATTCATACTACCTTAAAAGAGCTCAGGAATTTAAGAGCCAGCACTAAAACAAGGCACAGACACTACTCTTTCTTCCATGAGTTCTCCAGCTCTTTGTGAAAACTGGTTGAGGGAACAGGTATTGCAGAGTGCCCTAACGTGAAACGCGTGGGCTAGGAAAGGCTGGTCTTCTGCCAACCCAGCCCCGCTTCCTTCTTCCTCATTTGGCAGCAGCTCCCTGAAGGAGCATCCCGGGCCTTCGATCACAGCCTCCCAGCTCTTTCCTTGATATAGGAAAGAACCTGACATTGTGTTCACACAAAAAAAGAAAAAGAAAAAGAAAAGAAATGAAAGAAAACACATGGCTCATTATGGTGTTGTTTTAGGAGTAGCTACATTTTAGTAACATGAACATCACAAATCCAAACAACGAAATCTGCAATTTTAGAACGCATCCATAATTAAGTAGAAAGGGGAGGTGTTTTAGGGCAAAAGAGGAGATTGTTCTTGGCACTCCTGAAGTTATATGACTACGAAGCTACCTAATCAGACACTATACAAGCCAACCTTCCGTACATGACATTGAACATATTACAAGAATTAAGCAACTTTTTAAATTTACTCAACACAATGGGAATCCCTGAGAGTTGGGAAATTGGGTCTCCTGTGTCCTCGTAGGGCTTCCCTGGCCCACACTCTTGTAGCATCCACTTCCTGCCAAGGCCCCTTCAGGGGCCCCGCACTCACATTGTACCATATTCTTATCATTTTTCTCCCCTTTCTGCAATCCAAATTAACCTAGTCTCAATCCAGTTCTTATAAATTGTTGCTAATATGGTTAATCCACTGTTAAAGGTTGAAAAATGCTCAGTATGTGTTCTCTTCCCTAAATATTAGCACGTTAGTGGGGGACATCCAAGGAGAAAACAACGTAGCTCAAAGAATACACCTCTAATGGATTATAAGCCCAACTGTGGAGAACCCAGGTCCTGACTTGTTTTACTTACTAACATTTAACTGACATGGACTGAATATTAACCATTCCATGCATGATGCCTTGGGAAATGTAGTAACCAGCAAGGCAGGCCATGGGATTCTTACTTTGTCTAGAGCGACTAAAATTCAAAATTCACAAAGCATTACAATCAGTGGTTGAGCTCACTCCTGTGGTTCCATGATGCAACCAAAATTAAATAACAGACATAGAACCTACCAAGATGAGCCAGGGACCCTGGAAGAGAGATAGGATAAAGGTGAACCACTTTTGGTATTCAGCTTAGGAACTCAGGCAATCTGAAAGGAAAATGAAATCTATGGTGTTCATTTCTCCCCTACCTGTAATGATTATGTTGCCTTTATAGTTGAAAGTACATGAAAAGATTTCATCAGTGTGCCCTTCAAGCACCTGGAGGCATCGCCCAGTCTGAGCATCCCAGATTCTCGCTGTTTTGTCAGAGCTGCCCGTGAGAAGACGGTTCCCTTGGGGGTTGAAAGAAATCTACAAAAGAGAAAGAACAAAAAGCCGTGACAGGTTTGTGTCATAAATATTTTTAATCAGCAAAAAGGGGACACGGCTAAGCACCTGTCACCTTCCCAGCCTGGTACGAGTATTTATTCTTACACGGAACAGTCCCTTCATGATGGGAAAAACACTGCGGGGACTAATTCATGCATCTGAAAACTGAGACAGAAAAGTTGAATTGTCTACCCCCTCACAATTCTAAGGATAAAGCCCAGAGCACTCTTATAATTTGAGTATTCCCCACCCGCTTCGTTCTAAAGACTCATGATGCCTTTCTCCATGCAAACAAAGAGGCAGGACCCTGGTGTGGATGAGAACACAAGTCAGGCGTCTCGATACCCAACCCTGATGCCACCTTTGCAGCCCACCTTTCTGTAAGCGGAAGCATACAGCTCCTCCTTCAATCTGTGCCACAGAATCTGTCAATATCAGGGCACATAAGAGAGGACTTTCTGTCTATTGCTACTCAGTCTGTGTACAGCACTTTCCATCAATATGTTCTGAGTGCCTCCAATGTGCCAGGCATCGTCAAACAGTATCTGAGCAGCAGTCAAAGAAAACCATGGATCCTCCACTCCTTAGGGTGCCATGCTTATAACCCTCTCTAAATTACTGAAGGCAATGATTTGTGCCATCTCCTCTATGACCAAAGGTTTGATGAAGACAGAGCCATGTCTTTTTTTTCCATCACTGTGTCACCAGTGCTGAGAGCAATGCCTATCACAGTGGAAACTCTCAAAAAGCCTTTGCTGAATGAATGAATGAACCTTCAGCTTGGCACTCTATAGAAATACCATTACGGGTGGCAATTCAAAGAGTACTATATCACTTGAGCATAAAATGCAATAACATAGAGTCTGAGAACTCTTTATATTCACAGGCACACAAAAACAGATACAGAACTGCTGAGAGGGCCACACCACACATGTCAATAGCTACCACGCCAGACAGTCAGGACTATGACCCGCTGGCTGTCTCCTCAGCCTGTCTGCTATGTCCACACTTCCTCTATCCCCCTTCCTGCCAGCCAGTGAAAATGATGTGCTCTGCTCTGCCTTGGAGAGCAGGCCTCACTGCTGGCAACGGCCACTAGCAGCAGGTACAAATGCAGGAGGGGCAAGAACATGGGGGCAGGGCGGGGAAGCAGGTGGAGCCTTTGGAGACAAGACGCCATCAGGTTAACACTTCACAAGGAAAGAGCAAATCTGATCTCAGGTATGAGACCAAGGAACTGGTCTGAGCAGGGAGGTAAGAGTCATCATGTCCCAGCCTTCTCTAAAATTTCGAGGACACATGTAAGCTTCAGATCACTGACTGGATGGCCCTGTTCCATGAATAAGCTTTTGGGGGGAGTTTATATGAAATTCTAAGCTACAGCTTTGGAGTTTCAAAATAGGTCATTTTAAACTTTGTTGGGTGTTAAATATTTCCATGAAATACTTCCTCAATTGCATCTAGTTTACAGAACACTTGACATTTGCTACACAGCATGTTTTTTGCATAATATAAACTTGTGTGTTTACTAGAACCAAGAAAAGCACGTCGTAAGCTTCTTAAATAGCTTTAATAAGTGTTTTCAGCTAACTAAATCTTTTGCTGATGGCTGCAGAGAACACTGTTTATAGTTTTTGAAAGGTTTTAGAAATCATTTTGCTGAGTTTGAGGACACAATTAAAAATAAAGTCTTTAGGTAAGTGACTTCTAGAAAGAATGAGATAATTGGACAAACCTTAGTACCTTGGTGCCAATACACCTATTGATACTAAACATGTTGTCTATTTTTTTTAAGTAAATAAATGGCTCCAAATGAGAAAGCTACTCACCTTTGAAATCTCCCCTTCATGACCTTCCAGTTTGGTGATGCATTTTCTTGTGACTGCACTGAAAACTCTTGCTGTTCCTTTTAGAGAGAAGTGGGGAGATATAAATATAGATATAGATATACATATACATATAGATACAGCTATAGATATAGATGATATAGATATAGATATATCAGAAATACAGAACTTTGAACCACATGCCTTAATTTATCCAAACACCTGTCCCTCTGACACACAGACCTCTGCTAAGTTTGTCTCCCTGCCTGCAGTGAAAGCCAACCACTTATGCTGTAAATGCAGGCTTGTCCCCCTGCAGAAGAAGAGAGTGACTGGAATGCCTCTCTAGCCCTGAGCTTATGCAAAGAGATAATGGGTTCCAAAGTAGAAAAGGCCGAGAGGCAGGAATTCAGAAAGAAAAAAGATCTTAAAGGGGAAAGAAGAGGAATCAAAACAATTCTTCAGAAGCTGGGCATAAAATAAGCAGCAAGACCAGCCATCATACAGCAAATATGAGTCTAAGATTATGGAAGGAGCGCGAGGCCACCCTAGAAGCAGCAGCCACCACACAGTGAGCAAAGAGCTCACTAGGAAACCCTTTCCAACAGAAAGAGCTAACAAAATGGATTGTTCCCTATTGTATTCTCCACTGTACAGATGTGCCAAACTCATA
Source organism: Rhinolophus ferrumequinum (assembly GCF_004115265.2). Lineage (NCBI taxonomy): Eukaryota > Metazoa > Chordata > Mammalia > Chiroptera > Rhinolophidae > Rhinolophus > Rhinolophus ferrumequinum. The sequence goes on from NC_046291.1 coordinate 9,483,898, forward strand.
GTAGACACTCAACAAACAGATGAAGGATGGAGGGGTGGGTAAATGGATGGATGGATGGATGGATGGATGGATGGATGGATAAATGGAAGAAGCAGAATATATATTTCCTTAGAATTAAGAAGTGGAGGGGTTAAATAAGCATAGAAGAAGAAAAACAGCAGTAGTGAAACTGTTGTCATAAAAATGTTAAAATTTATCTGGCAAGGTGAAAGATGCTTTCTCATTGCAAATTATAGCATTTGCATGGAGGTAAAGTTATCAAGGATAGAAAAATTTGGTTACTTAATTTTCATTCCAAGAAAAGCAAAATATCTTAATGTTTTTACTTACCTTTCTGACAATGTCAACTTCAAGAGGAAGTAGACAAAATGATAAAAATTGTTATTTTAGAATTAACATGATTAAAAAAAACTTGCTACTTAATGGGACATTTCAAAAGCCCTAAAGCAAAGTGACTAACATATTCTAAGAGTTTGTTAACAACACAAAAGAGAATATCCTGCATACTGTAATACTCTAAATTAACACGAAAGTATTTTTATATTTCAGAAAACACAGAAATAAGATAATCTGAAACTAGTTTTTTAAAGAGATAGAAATATGAATGAGACACCCAAAAAAATCAGCCTTGAGGTTAATTCCAATGAGGAGTAAAAAGGTGATATAAAGAAACAAATGTACCTGCACAGGTAACTAACTCTACTGAATGAGATCCAATTTTAAGAAGGGAATGAAGAGCAAAGACCAGAGATAAAAAAATGATTGGTCTACATCAAGGCTTCTTAGAAAGCACAGAATGAGAGGAGGTTCACAAAACACGCCAAAAGAAAACAAGAGTTTTTTGAAGTAATGTCTTAGCAAACAAGGAAAGAACAGAATTACTGCTAGGATAAATAAAAGATCATAGAGAAAACAAAACTAGAAGAATTGAACTTGTATTTTGCTCTCATCTATCCCCTCACATCCCTATCTGTTTCCCCTGCCTCCAAAAGCACTGACCAACTCCTGACATTCCATATCATTTAACATTCTGTATAATCTAACATTCCATATAAAACACACGCATGGCATTGGTCATTGTGTCTTCCTGCACAAGGGCAGGGACTCCTGTGTCTTTTGTTCACTGATATAGCCCACGTTCCTAAAACGACTCCTGGCACAACCTAGCTACTTCAGATATATATTTGTTGAATGGAGTTTGTTGTATAGATAAGAATGATATTTAAAACAAAAAGGGCAGATTAACTACAGTGAAGGGATGATTTTTAAAAGCCAAGATCTGTGAGAAGATGAAAAAGTAAGCAGTTACTCTAAAACATAAAATTGTTCAGATTCAGGCTGTGTATATTCCAAATTATAGAAAGAACTTGTATGCATGATCAAAGCAATCACCTTTGAACAGTCCTAGTGAGAGAACAAGTATGTCAAGGTAGTTTTGAAAAGAGGGACAGTGATGAAATAAAGACTGGATAATTAAAATGAATCACCAGCAAAATAATATAATGGCATGTATGGTCACCAAGGAAATGACATGGATGTATTGTGGCATCATATGTGGGCTCCATGGAGTCGAGGCACACATAAGTGTCATTCCAGACCAGGTTATCAATAAGAAGACATAGACATAGTATAGAATCATACGCGGTAATCAGGAACATGATGTGTAACATAGCATCACATAAGTTCGTCATGAAGATTTGCTAGACATCATGGAGCAGCACACGTGGTTACAAAGGAGATAATGCAGATTTATTATAGAGCCATCGACAGTGGTCAAGTTGAGGAGGTCCACACAATGTGGCATAATGTATGGACATCAGGGAGATGACCCAGAATGTGCCATGACATACCATGATCGAGGAGATCATGACGACCTAGTATGACATCAGATGTGGTTGTCCAGGAGATGATGCAGACATCGTATAGCATCACATGTGGTTATCAAGAGCATGGTACAGACATAATGCAGTGACACTCCTGGACACCAAAGAGATGAGCAGATAGAGTATCATAGCTGCTCACCAGGGAGATGCTCTATCGTGTAGAATCATACATGTTTAGCAAGCAAAGCATAAATCCCTCCCCAGATTAAATGTATGAGCAGATGACCTACCATCGGCCGAAGCAGTTGCAATAAGCTTTCCAGTGTAATCAAAACAGCTGTCTAGGATTTCATCATCATGGCCTGTTAATGTTGCCACACATTTTCCATTTGTAGCATCCCACAGCTGCAATTGAAGAGGAAGAAGAAGAAGAAAAAGGAGGAAGAGGAGGAGGTGGAGGAGGAGAAGAAAAGAACTATGATTTCCTGTCAAGAGTGCAAAAAAGGAGTCTTTATGACATCCTTATAGCTGGCTAAGTAACTGTGCCAAAATCATGTGGATAATTTTCACACATGCTGTTAATTTTACCTTGATTCGTGACTAGAGACCATAGTCAACCATCTAACAAGTAACACTTTAGACACAGAGAAGATCAAAGACAGACATTTAGAATGGGGAGTGCAAATCTGTCACTACATTAGGGAAAAATCTCAAAGTGCATGCTTCACTGATTGGAGTGGAAGTGTCCTCTTTTCATAGGAAGGTCACCAAATGAGCTTGATCTACAACTACAATGCTAGAAAATGAAAAGAGCATTAAGATTATAAGACATGTGATACATAATCAAATAATAATTCCAGAGCATAACCTCTTAGTAACAGAAACTGAAAGGCAGGGATACACTGTTTGAGACTCTTTCAAGTTCACTCTGATCAATGTTTAATAAATGAATAGAGGGACACTGAACAAAAATAATGTGCCTTTTAAAATAAGATCTTCTAATACATTTGAATCAATTAAAATTGTTTCACTACATCATAATTCCTTTAAACCTAGGGCATCAGAAACTTGAGATTTACAAATTATTCATTATTACTTATAAATTAATGTCTTCATTTTACAGCAGCTTTGAAATTTGTTAACGTTGCAATGCATAGCTAACAATAAAAAGCACAGACGAGAATAACAAAGCAAAGCAATTTCTGGAGCTCACCATGCAGGTTTTGTCCATAGAGCCAGTTAGTATCAGAGAACAATCCCAGTTGAATAAGGCACTGCTGATCTCAGCACAATGCCCAATTAACGTGTACACCTTCCTGCAAAATGGAAATGATTCAAAGACGCCTTATTTCAGGAGATGCGCACCCATATCGATGGCAAGCCCATTCGTTGGTGGCAGAGTCTGAATTCTAGTTTTTGCAAAACAATGTCTTTGATGACAAAACAGAGATAGCTTTCCTGTAGCTCAAAAAGTGGCAACTACTAATTTTGTTTCAACAAAAATACACTTAAATTTTAAACAGTCAAAGATAACCATGTTACTTAAGACAACACTTCCGAAAGGCATGGGTAAAAAATAATGAAGTAGTCTGAAATTCTGGAACTATTTTTACACCAGACGAGTGGACACCTGGCAGCTGAGAAACTACCCAGCAAGGTCTACAGGGCCCTTCCTTCTCTCTCGCTTCTTGCTGTACCCATCTTAATCGGTAGCCCCAATAATTAGCCTTTCTATCAAAATGCAGACAATTCCAAGAGTGGAGTTTTACAGCACAAATAAGCTAATTTGGTTAACTTCTTAGCAACTAGGACCAAAAATAATTAGGAAGGAAATTGAAATTCTTGGACTAAATTAAATTTGGGGAATTAGCCGAGATTTTATTTATTCATGACATCCATGCTGACCATAATGACAAGCCATTGAAATTTGATTACATAGTACATGGAATAAATAACGGCTATATAATCAGGCTATCACTGACATTCCTCTTTTATGGTTCTATTTGGCATTATTTGTTCACAATTCTGCGAAATCACATATTTTTTGTGGATCAGAGCTATCATTAAAGAACGAACTACACAACTCGCTTTCAGTCTGTCCTATTCCTGTCCAAATCCAGAGCACAGTTAGCACATTCAAGATTAAACTAATAAATAATGAAGATTATCTTCGGAAACTTCCAAGTCAGGTTAACAATTCTTAAAAATTAAGAATACCTTCCAGCCTCAACGTCCCATACTGCAACGGTGTGGTCAAAAGACCCAGTGATGATTCTATTCCCCAAGATGTTAAAGGATAAGCAGATGATTTCGGCCGAATGTCCCTAAAAGAGAACAGATACCATCATGTGTGTCTTTACATAATGCAAATGCTACAAATGTACATCATCAGAGACTAAACGAAGATGCCAGAAAATGCGAAGCTATACGTATGAGGAAAAGAGATTGACGGTTGGCTGGGGTAGGAGAGGGGAGCACCTGCAAATGGGCATGAGGCATCTTTTGGGGGTGATGGAAATGTTCTAAAACTAGATTTTGGCGATGGTTGCGCAATTCTATAGATTTCCTAAAAATGGGCAGACACTTAAAGCAAGTCCATTTTAACTCAATAAACTTGCGCGCTTGCTCGTTTGTTTGAAAAGAGTAAGCCATATTTGGAGACATCGGAGGTCTTCTTTCACATTGTCTTGGAAACACTAAAGAGGGCTGTATGGCTTAGGGGCTAATAGGTGACAAGCAAAAGAAAAACAAGTTTGGGAGATGAAGTTAATAACTTTAAAAAAAAGAAATTCTTACATTAATTTAACGTGATCGATTAATAAATATCTGGCCTTTGGCCTGACTTTTTTTATAAACGTTTTTTATAAACTCACTTATCATTTGAAAGGATCAGAAAACTGGATTTCTCCCCCCACAGTTCCTGCTGACTGCCACCACGAACTGCCCTCTTTTTGTTTGGCAGTTTGGGCCAGGTTGAGAAGAAATGGACGGCAGCAGGTCATAGGAAAGTGCTGGACGTGTGGTGGTGGTGACAGAGGGTCCCGTGGAGACACACCATCAGCACTCACTCTGTGGGCAGTGCCCTCGGGCTGGCTCCCCTCCTGCCACTTGCCTCTTATCATGTCAGACTTGGTAACACACCAGGTTTCTAAGACTGGAGGGTGGAGACGAGTACTACCATTCCCTGAGGAATCTTCTGGCCGGTTTCTGCAGTTCTTCCAGCCCCCGCCTCCTTCGCTTTTAGCCAGACCGATGACAAGAGAGTTTAAGCGATAATTGGTATGGCTTATCAGCTGAAGGGAGTCAGAATAAACCTGGCTTCTTCTCCTGGCTTCCCCAGCACTTCCATCTGATTTTGGAGCAGCCAGCAAACCAACCGGAACCCTCTCTCACTCCAGTCTGAAAACCAATGGCTCAAATATAGCTTCTAAACTTCGAGCTAATTTTTCAATACAAATAAAAATAAACACAAACAATAGGCTTATCCTAAGGGATGGTTAATAATGCAAAACTCTTGAAGTTATGCACATTACGAACGCACCGTGAGCGTGACTATTTCCTCTCCGTTCTGAATGTCCCACAGTTTGGCCGTTTTGTCCATACTTCCAGTAGCTACCAATGTGCTTTGAGGATTGAATGATAAACACACCTGAATTACATGAAATGGGAGGGGTTTTAGAAAAGCAGAGTTTTAAATGATGAATTTTACATAAAAAAGCTTCAAGGTGTAACTATCTTGGCAGATTCAGCCTAATTCTTTGTACAAATACTCAGCAAAATACCAACTATGAGTAGCCTGCTATCTACGGGTTGAATCCCAGAGCCCAAGCCACCCATCTCAGGCTTGCAGGGCCACTGGCTCCCTGACCACTTCCAGACTACAGAAGAATAAAACCTGTCACCTTTGAGACTCGTGCCATGTATCTCCATCTTCCTTGTCGCTGGCATCACAGTTCTTTCGTTCGTGCCCACCTCACTCACCAAGGACTTTGGCTACCTGCTCACAGTCTCAATTCCAAGTCCTGGGTGGCTTTAGTGTGGGCATCTAGCCGATACCCCCAGCCCCGTGATCCTGGGCTTCCTTTCATACTCACTCCCATGGCCACACCCTAGAGCTTGGCATCACCTTCTCCAGACGATTCACTACCAATACACCAATCTCTAGCTACCATTTCCCAATACTTCAGCATTCTCCCTTCCTTACCATGCCCCGTCCCAACCAGGGCATCCTCCCTCTCATTGAGACTCCTTCTTTTTCTCCTGGTCCATCATCCTCCGTTCAAATGACACCCTGGAAACATCACTCCTGCCAGTATCCTCCACACACTTCGTCCCTATCTTTCCACTGCACCCTCCGTAAGACTCCTAACAACATGTATCAAGCTGGGATTTTATCTTATAATTATAGATAATTTTAGAATAATATCAGTTATTTTAAAACTATTGTATTTGCCTTCCCTACTTCATCAATCAGCCAAGACAACGGAAGAAAACAGCATAGCAGATTGCTGTTTTGCTCACTCACGCCTTCTGTCCTCACCTGCATCCGCAGCACCTTCCCCACCCTCTCTAACATGCCTCTAGCTCATACATTCTCCATTCCTCCCATCCTCATCCCTCCTTAGCAGATAACCTGGCTCCCTACCACTTCCCTGAGAAAACTCACCTATCAGGTGGGAACCTCCTCACTGGGCCTCACTTTCCTTTCATTCAGTCTCAGATTCAGAGAGGTCCCTTTGCTCCTTCTAAGACACGCCCCCTCCTGCACTCCTAGGGGAGATGTGTCCATCAACTTTTCCTTTCCTCTAGACTAGATCTTTCCCAGGGGAATATGCATGAGCTTTTTCCACATAAAAACACATCCTCCCTGGACTCCTTTCTATAAATACCTTTTTTCACTATGATGTCAAATTCCGTGGGAAAAGTCTACCATCACTCACTGTTTGCCCATCTTCCACTTTTCATCTCCACTGAAATGACTCTGGCTAAACGTCCAACCCAAGAGCCATGGGTTGGTTCTCCCACTTAACCTCCCTGAAGTTCTCGACACTTTCTTCCTTCTTGATAGTTTGACAGCCCTCTGCTTTTCTTCTCATACTTCTTTGCCTTCTTTTATATCCTTCGAAGGTTCCTCTTCTCCATCTCCCCAAGGTTCCATTAGTTTTCTCCCAATATGCTGCTTTTTCCTTTGGGAAATTTCAATCTTGTGATGATTTCTATTGCCCCTGCCACCCAGGTGCCAGTGGCTCACACAACCGTGTCTCCTTCCCAGACCTGGATGCTCAGTTCATACAGGCAGCTTGTGTCAATCTATCTAAGGCACATGGGTCAGAGGAAGAAAACCTGTTCCTCCTCTTTTACGTACAGAATTGGCAAATGGCACTGCTGGTCATCCAGGCCTGCAATCAGAGTCATCCTGGACCCCCGTTTTCCCCTTCTCGTCTCATCTCTACTTGGTAACCCAGTCCTACTCTTCACACCTCCAACACACCCCTCTCACAGTCTCTTCACCTGCCTCCTGACAAGCCTTCATCATTTTTGTCTAGACTGCAACAAAGTCCCCCACTGGCCCCTGCTTCTGATCTTACACACCTCCCTTCTTTCCTTCATACTGCCAAAAAGGATCTTCCCAAGGGCAAAACTGACTCTGCCATCTCCCAGCTGAGTAGTCTCCACAGTCCGGCATTGTCTGCAGGGTAAAGTCCAAATGCCTTAGCATAACATATGAGACGCTATCGATCTATAATATGGCCTTGTGCACCCCTCCCATTTCAATCATGCACACCCTGTGATCTGGCTTTGAATGGGTTACAGGTTTGCCAAGACATTGACACCCTTAACCCACACAGCTGAGCAGCATAAGGGATCCTTGCCCGTCACCTCTGATCATGGGCAGCTGGCAGCTCTCCCCAGTGTACTGCAAATCTGTATTAGCATATTCTTACATGTCCTCACAAGGAAAGGTTGGAAAGTACTGCTCTGCCACACAGAGCCACATGAGTTCTCAGGCACCTGTCACTGCTGCACGTGGAGCCAGTGCGGCACCCTCTGCCTGGAATACACGGGCCACTTCTTTGCAAAGTCTTTCCTGAACACTTCTCCTGGCCAAGGAGACTTCATTGCTCCCCTCTGTGCCCTCACTGAACTCCCTGCCAACTTCACGTCCACCTGCAACATGGCTTTGAACTTATTCATTGACAGCTCTAATTCCTCTCTTAAACTGCAAAATGCCTGAAGGACAAAAACTAGGTCTGATTCTAGTGCGTACCCAAGCACACACGCTAGGGCTTCACACACAGTCAATATTTAGCAAATATTTATTGGATTGATGTTGTTGATCATGAAAAATATGAATGTCTTCCTCAGAACTATATATAAAGAATACTTTCCCAAAATTGCAACGGATTATGTCTTTCTTATGCCCTTGGAGAAGGTACTTCTCTATGCCTCAGTATCCTCAACTGTCACATGGGAGATACCTCCCTTGTAGGGTTGTTATGAGGCAAAACCAAGCGAATATCTAGTACAGTGCACACTGAGTGCCATTAAAGGTCGGTTACAATTGTTCACTCCAATATCCCCAGTGTCTAGCAAAGCATCTTGAACATAGCATGAGCTCTTGTTAGATGAAATACCACGGATTTAAAAGATGACTATAAATACATTTTACTCCTAAAATAAGCAGGCTGTTTATTTTTAAAAGCTAACATTTATTCCACAGGGTGCCAATTATCTCATTAATTGTTATAAGATGTAACACAGAATTGGCCAAGGGCAAGGGCTTCCCAACAGTCAAAGCTATTTAGGGTATCAGGCTATTTATGCAAATTTGAGTCCTAATGATACCCAGAGAACAATCAGCCTAAACATTTTACACGATAAAAAAGCTATTTCAAAAGCTATTTGAAGAGCTTCATCAACACTCATTGAGTCAGTCCTTTAAAGACAAATAAATGGAATAGAAGAAGTCAGGTCAGCTATTGTACTCATATACTTATCTTATTCCCTGTCTACTTAGTCGATGCGGGGTATCTGCAAGATATTAAAACTAGAGTAGTTTGTAAATTATATCAACAGCATCACATAGAATATAGAAAGAATTAAAATACTGAATAGAAATTTTAAATGAATTATAAAAGTAGAACCCCTACTTTTATAATGGAATGCTAAAAAGAAACAGCCATGATTTGTCAACGTACTAGGTTCATCAGTTGTAACAAAAGTACCACCACTCCTGTGGAAGGTGTAGATAATGAGACATGTGGTGTGCGTAGGGTTGGAGGGGATGGGAAGAGGACAGTAAGCATATGGGAAATCTCTGAATCTTCCTTTAGGTTTGGCTGTGAACCTAAACCTGCTCGAAGAAATAAAGTCTATTTTTTAAAAAAGGAAAAAGTAAAACAAAATAAACAAAAGAACAGCAACAACAAAAAAATGAATAAAATAAATATACTCACTATTTCTGATGTATGACCCCTAAAAGTATGGTAACACTTTCCCGTTTCTACACTCCACAGTTTACAAGTCTTATCGAAGGACCCAGTGGCAATTTTGTCACTAAGATTAAAAAAAAAAAAATGTGGATTTTGATATCGAATTCAACCACAGTGTATGACACACTGAAATAAGACAAAAGATATTAATACAGAAATTGACTTCACTTTTAAAACACTAAGCAATGCTATATTGTTTCAGTGATAAAAAAGTCTAATTTTTTAATAGCATCAGTTTATATGTTTAATTTTAAATATTTTACATTAAAGGTATATGTTTGGAATTAAAAATACTTTTTAAATTAGTACAATGAATATGGTAAGATTTAGTTTAGAAAATTACTAATGAAACAAATGAAAATTAATAATGTATAATATGTATAGTATAAACATAGAAAAATTCTGTTAGTAGGTCTCCTAAAAAAAAAAAAAAAAGATAGCATTGAATTTAAAAGAACAATAAGGAAAAAAATACAAGTCCAAATAACCATATGGCTAAATAAAGTTTTAAGAAATTAGGCATGGCGTGTCTCGTATGGAAATTAATATATATATATATTATTCCAATTTTAACAAGGTCATTGAACAAGAAAGAGGGTTTGGAGAGGAGACGAGATTAAAGACTTCAGTCCCTTTCAAACAAGAGGTTTCCCATATTTACTGTGGAGCAGGGCTACTGTCTACACCTAGCAGGTAAGAGTGCTAGCCTGTTTAACATCTGGTTGTAGAACTAAAACGTTTCCCTTTACTCCTGACTCCTATCTGTCCTTTATAACAAGTCATCCAAATGCTAACCCAATTTGGAGTCATCATTTACAGTGCAAGCTCCTTGTTCAAAAGTGTGAGGGGTCTTAAGACCCAAAATATTTATCCCAAAGCAAATAAATTATAAGTGCTCAGCACAGTTGCAGAATTTGTATTTTTCCAGACCAACGCTAATGCCTTGTTTCTCTCCTTTGTTGTCGGGCCACATACAAATGAGGTCAGACAATTGAGTTCGCGAACTCATCCTAGAAAAAGTGCTACGTACCTCATTGCTGAATATATCACTACGGTCACCTTCAAAGTACTCCCCTTGGGAAGCTGTACACTTATGCCAGCGCCTAGTCCACCCTTCAAAGCTATTTTGGAACTCTTTCTGGAATGGCCATCAGAGCTGTCGTAGTATTACCCTTGATGTCCTGAATGTCATCAAAATGTCTTCCTTTCAATATTTCCGTTATCTTCAGGTAAAGAAAGAAGTCATTGGGGGCCAGATCAGGTGAGTAGGGAGGGTGTTCCAATACAGTGATTTGTTTCCTGGCTCAAAACTCCCTCACAGACAGTGCCGTGTGAGCTCGTTCATTGTCGTGATGCAAGAGCCATGAATTGTTGGTGAAAAGTTCAGGTCGTCCAACGTTTTCATGCAGCCTTCTCAGCACTTCCAAATAGTAAACTTAGTTAACTGTATGTCCATTTGGTACAAATTCATAAAGAATAATCCCTCTGATATCAAGAAAGGTTAGCAACATCATTGCAACAAGTTCGTGAACTTAATTGTCAGACCTCGTAGGGCTTCTGTGGTCTCTGATACTAAAGGAGAGCAAGGCCCTTTCTGTGGATGCTCTAAAGACAGCTTGTCCTGGGGAATCCCCACCCATGCACCCAATGTCCTGGGGAATCCCCCTCACCCTCACCCAAAGCGTCCTAACACACGAGGCAGTCTCCACCCAGACTGCTCTGGCTCTCTCCTGCAGCATCCAGTCCAAGACATTTCCAACCAGCAGCTGTCTTCCAACTTCTGCTTAAGATATCCAGAAGGCCTTTGAGTTCTTTATCATTTCCCTTCTTCCGTTTCCATCCTCTCTTCACCTAAAGCGTGTTAGTTTCAAGTTGCTATTGTTTCTTCCTCAATTTCTGTTTTTCACATACTGTTCTCTATACCACATTATAAAAGATAATACTAATTCCAATGATTTTAGAATTACTTTTTTGAATCAAAGCTTACTCCTGACCTAATATATAAAACGGATAAACACTAAACTAGTTGAAGTTTCTCTCTCTCTCTGTCTCTCTGTCTCTCTCTGTCTCTCTCTCTCTGTCTCTCTCTGTCTCTCTCTCTCTCTCTCTCTCTCTCTCTCACACACACACACACACACACACACACACACACACACACACACACTTGCTCTTATTCTTTGGCAACTGTCCTGAACTCACTCTGCTGAAATCCCAATGCCCCAAAGTGCAGTGAAAAACACTGCTCTAGCGCACACATAAATCATCAAATAACTATGTAATTGGACAAGTGGATTTTTCACCAGGGACTCTTCGTGCAATCCAACAGGGGAGCCAAAGCGTGAGGAGTGTTCCTCCATTTCCAAAAACTTGATTCTCAAAATAAACATCCAAAAATATGTCTGTTAGGTAGACTACTAAAGATATGGTATTATAAAAAAATATACTTTCAAAATCCTGTCAATACCACTGCAATTAAAAGTAGGAATTATATTAGAGGTAAAACAGTATCATTTGTAATTTCAATAAAATCTTTCTTTCCCATAAGGTGGTATAATAAAGTATCATAAACATTATTCTCTACAATGTACAACATGCATACATCAAAGTTAAACTTTCTGTAATTTAATTGGAATATTTAATCATTTTAATGTGCCAATTAAGTTTGATTGTACCATCAAACATTAACATGTTTTAAAAGTGTACATTACATTTTCAAAAGTTATGATGACATTAGCAAACTAGATACCAAGACTTTTAACTTTGGGTATAAAATTTCTACTCTAAGTGGTTCAGATTTTTATAAAATACCTTTTATTGCCTCTGCCACTGTCCTAGACTAAGTTTTCATCATCTCATGCATGTATTATTTGATCAGACTTAACTGATCTCCTTGTCTCTTCTTTCTTCCCACCCCGAAATCTTCTGATCCCTTCTCTCTGCCGGAACAATCCTGAAATAGCACTCATTGTGTGATTCCTTTGTTCACAAATCTTTCATAGCAACTCGGTCCTCCAGAACAGAGTTCAAACTACATGGACTGCTCTGACCTCACCCGCTTCAGTTACTCAACATGAAATGTTCACTAGAGAGCCTGGGGCCACTGAGCGTGCCTGACGAAGTCCCACCTAAAATACTGAGCTGCGGAAGTCCTGGCACCTGGGGTGTCCTCACCACCCCTCTCTGTCTCCCATCGTTGATGCTTCTGCTTTAATCTTATATAACCCTTAAAGACCTAACCAGAAGGCATCACATGATCTTTCTCCTCTTAGCTTTTAAACTATTTACTGTTTTGTTCTAGTCATCATAATACTATAGTAAAAGAACCGTATTTATTGAACCAGATTGGGCAATGGAAAAAGTCAGTTAAAGCGGGCAATTGTGAAAAGAAATACATGTTAAAAATTTTTACTCAAATATATACAGGTGTACATTCATTTGTTAATCTTCTGACAAGAAGCCAAGGCGTTTTCTTTGACAATTATGGGTCAGCGAATTGGAGTTCATTACCTGTCTTACAGAAATCATATCCAACCTCTACAATTTCCATTTTTTTCTTTACAATGAATAATAACTTAAACTTACTTGCAGAGCAATCTGAGTAGAGAAGTTTTCTAAATTTTTACGTGTTTTCTAGTTTTCACATTGATCTCATCTACAACTGCATTTAGTAGCAATTCTTTCAAATATTTACCTCTTCTATACTTTCATAGAAAACAACAGCTTTATTTTCATTAGTTTAAGCAATATTTAGCTAAGTTCATACTAAATTACTTAATTACAATTCGAAAGCACGTCCAACATAGCAGGTTTATGGACAAACACAACTAATTCTTGGTAGGCTTAGAACCAAACCAGTGGGCAGAGAAGTGAGGCGCTGCAGTGTTAACCTACTTGCTACACGCATGCAGGGAGCCATGGGTATCAGAAGAGCGTCGGGCAGAAGGACAGACAGAGAACGTTGCTTAATCTTTTGAATCGGTTAACTACACATTGGTTTTAAAATGCTTCTATTGTATTTGGTACTGCTTTTTAGTACGTTACTATACACATTTCTTTTCTACCCAGTAAGACTGTAAACTAGCTAAACAAAGTAAAGCACGTTACTTATGTGTGTCACTTTCTCCTGAAGCATCAGCCCAGTGCTATAAACATCAGTAGGGACTGCCTGTCAGGGAACTCCCAAGGTCACAGTCAGCCCTGCTTGAGCTTAGACTCTTGCTCTCTCTCCTCTTTACTACTATCTGATCCTGGGAAGGGGACTTGAACTTTGTATAATTTACATGAGCACAGTAATACCGATCCCATGTTCCTTTAAGCATTGAAGGAGGTATTTCAAAGGCTTTCAAAGCACACGTCGTCGTCAGGGACTCAATAGAGTTTCATTCTCTGTCTTCTCCCTTTCCTCCCCCAATAGAGGGAGAGATGAATAAATGAATTCACGGGTTAATAAGGAAGAAGGGAATGATGAATGTCTTCTTACCCATAAGGATTGTTGAATGCTATGGCGTAAACGACGTTCCTGTGACCTTCCAGGGTGTGAAGCTCCTCTCCAGACGCTGTGTCCCAGAGTTTGCATGTCCGGTCATAGCTTCCTGTGATGAAGCTAACACACGGAATATAAATAAATCACAAGGTGAGAATAGCTGTGTGTTAATAAAGACCTCATTTTTTACCTGCGAGACTTATCTTGCTCTTTACAATGGTACTAGTGTGTGCAGAACAAACCATTAAACTGGGAGTAATATCTAAAACCTTTGACTTAGAAACTTTCCAGTTCTCATCCAAAAACCAAAAGGGAGTTACTAAATGAAACAAAGAGTAATTCTGCCCATAATCATTCTTATAATATAAATAATTATAGAATTCAATAATGTTAACCATCAGTTACATTTTCTGAAACTCTAATATATCCCAATAAATAATATTTTCCCTTCCAGTTGGTCAGACCATAAAATCTTAGTATCATCTTTGACTGCTCTCTTCCCCTCACATCCTACACACAATCTATTAGGAAATTCTGTTACCTCAATCCCAAAACACATCTCTGCTATGGTCATTCTCACCACTTCCATTGCCTCCATCTCTTGCCTCAACAAATGAAACCATCTTCTAGTGGATTGTAGCTCACACATGGTCCTTACAAATCTATTTTGAAGTTAATTTTTTTAACCATCCTCAAATGGCTTCCTAGAAAGCTAGAGGAAAATTCCAACTTCAGCTCCCGGCCCACAAGGCCAGCAGCCCTGGGTCTCTCTGGGACTTCAACGTGTCCCAAAAGCACACCCTAATCAGTCACATTCACCTTCAGTGCTCGTCTCTGAAGAACCGGATTTTTCTTTTATACATGCTAGTCTTTCTACCCACCTGGACCTGGAACATGATTGGCACAGTAATAAATGTTCAATAAATGGCTGTTTCATGTTTAACAGTCCTTTAACATGACTATTCTATTACAGGAACAACTAGCATATTGATATCTAATATTTTAAAGTAAAATAATAGTATATTAGTTTCCCCTTAAGTATTCCATTAGGAAAGATAGTACCCCAACACAGAAAAAAAAAATGCACAAAATTGAAAAGCCAGTCTGAATGTCAGGTGGTAAATGATAGAAAGTGAAAATAAATTCTGGTATCTACACTCAACTAAACAGGAAGGTTGACAAGGCAGTGTATCTTTGCTTCTCCTCTAGGCATGTTCTTCCTAGCTTCTTTGGGAATATAAACTGGTACCATCATTATGGAAGACAGCAAGGTGTTTCCCCAAAAAATTAAAGCTTAAACTACCATATGACCCAGCAGTCCCACTTTAGGGTACATATTCAAGGAAATGAAATCAGGATCCCATAGAGGTACCTGCACCCCCATGTTCATTGCAACATTGGTCACAACAGCCAAGACATGGAAACAATGTGTTTGTCAAGGGATGAATGGGTAAAGAAAATGTGGTATATATACATAATGGAATATTATTCAGCCATGAGAAAGAAGGGAACCCTGCCATTTGTGACAACATGGATGAGGCTAGCCCACATTATGTTAATGAAAAAAACAGACACAGAAGCACAAATATTGCATGATCTCAATTTTATGTGAAATCTGAAAAAAAAAAAAAAAGTCAAACTCACAGAAGCAGAGAGAACAGTAAATACCAAGGGGCTGGGAAGTGAGAGAAATTAAAAGATGTTGGTCAAAGGGCACAAAGCTGCGTTTATACAGATGAATACGTCTAGAGATCTAATGCTCAGGCATGGTGACTGTAGTTAATAATACTGTATCGAATACTGGAAATTTGCTAAAAGAATAGATTTTAGGTACTTTCTTCACCAAAAAAAAAAAAAATGTTAACTATGAGGAGATGACATTTTAATTAGCTTGACCGTAGTAATTATTTCACTATGTAAACATATATCAAATCATCTGTTGTACACCTTAAATATACACAATTTTTATTTTAAAAATCTATCCCTTGATTGTTAAAAATACCAATAAAGATTAGAAATAGAAATTAATAGTCAGAGCACAAAGGATTCTTAGGGTAGTAAAACTGTTCCACGTGACACCATACTGGTGGATACAAGGCATAATACATTTGTCACCCGACAGAATGCACAAAGCCAGGAGTGAACCCAAAGGAAACTATAAGCTTTGACAATGCTGAATGAATGTAGGCTCATCAATTGTAACAAATGGACAAGTCTTTGAGGGCTATTTACAATGGCGGAGGCTGTGGGTGTGGGTAGGCAGGAAGTCTCTGAGACATCTCTGTGCCTTCTAACCAATTTTTCTATCCACCTAAAACTGCTTTTAAGAAATAAATTCTAATAATCAAAAAAAAATAGAGAACCTTACCAAGAACCCGATTTATTAAGTGCAACATTAGTCAGTGGCAGTATGTGTGCTCTGAGAACCTTCAATGGAAAAACAAACAAACAAACACACACCATTTGTTTTACAATCAAACAAAATTAAGTTTAATTCATTAATTTTCACTCCAAAGCAATGAAGACATTCAAGTTTATGTTAATTATATGTAATATACAGACAATATCTAATATCTGAAAAAATGGAGAAAAATACATTGTACCTTTTATTACTAAGATTAATAACGCATTTGGTAATTACGAATAGTCACAAAAACATAACTAGATTTGTATTTTCCATCAATAAGCCTTTAAGGTACATTTTTGCTATTAAATAAGATATCAAATAGCACTAATTTATAACATTTTCTTTCACATACTGCACATGGTTTTGTATATAAGTATGAACAACATATAGCGGAAATACACTAAATATGTTTCAAATATAGACTTTCAAATATATTATTACTTTTTGAATCCTAAAGCTTCTTCAGAATCAGGATATGTCTTATTTTATTTACCTTTCAATCCCTATATTATCCAGCACTTACTGGATGCTTAGTATTAGTTTGGTGCAAAAGTCATTGCTGTTTTAGCGATTTTTTTTTTTTTACCCTTTTAAATCACAATTACTTTTGCACCAACCTAATATTTATTGAATGAATATATATATAAACTAGATAGTCTATTTAGAGAGTGAGTGGATAGGCTGGGGCTGTCCTAGTTATGTCTACTACCAGAGTGTAACTGCTATTAATAGTGTCCCCTCTCCTTATCAAAAATGTTCCCTTTGAAGGATAAATTACAAGGTCATGCTAGTTATAAAGCTCACATTTGAAGTTAAATAGTGCCATCTGCTGGAAAAAGCTGTGTTATAAGAACAAACTCATACTTTCAGTAGATCAAATGGATGAATACAAAAGATTGCATGGATATTTTCTATTGGATAGAATATGCTGAGTACATAAGTATTTTATTATAATTATATTTGAATCATAAGAAGGAAAGAAGTATAATATGAAGCTATTCTAGAATAAACTATTAAATATTGTTAAATAATAAAGAAAAATAAAAGCTCTTCTTGAAGCAACAAATGACTGCATTTGTTACATTTTTTATTTAATAATCAAAAACGATAGAGAAAAATAAGCATATTTACATTGCATTAAAATTGTTATATAAACACTAGACTTCTCATGGTGATCACTTTGTGAGGTATATAAACATCAAATCACTGTGTTGTACACCAAAAACTAATATAATACCGCATGTCAACTATACTTTAATTAAAAAGAGCTTTATGTTCCAGAATTTTAAAAATTGTTATATAAACCACATTAATAAATAATTTATCAAAATATAGTTTAGTTCACATGAAAGCAGAAAATCTAAAATATTAATGTAACCATGAAACACAACTTCTTAATGTTACTCTAACTGGGAAAATAATTTTAATTATTCAATAACTTAAAACTCCCTTAATGGTTACCATTTAAATGTATCATCATAAAAGAATAGCTAAATTTACTACAGTAATTATTAAACCTCTCAAGAAAATAAATTTCATTCACTCATTCAACCAACATTTATTGAGATTTAGTCTTAACAAATACAAGGTGTGATCAAAAAATATGGTGAATGTTTAAATTTTAAAAATTTATTACAGTACAAGATACATTGCCATTAAACCCCCTCAGAATGCTTCCCCTCACTTTGAACACACTTATCCCATCATTCTTGCCACTTTCTGAAGCAGTTCTGGAAGTTCTCTTTCATTGCTGTCTTTACTTCATCCTCTTCCATGACAATGCTCCATGTCACACATCACTTCTGATATGGCAATTTCTGTCAAATAAAAACATTATGGTGTATCCTCATCCACCTTATTCACTGGATCTGGGACCATGTGACTTCTGGCTCTTCCCCAAACTCAAAATGACCATGAAAGGTAAACGTTTGAATAGATTCAGGACAACAAGGCAGCCACGGCACCGCAACAAAAGACACTCATGAAAGAGAACTTCCAGAACTGCTTCAGAAAGTGGCAAGAACGATGGGATAAATATATTCGAAGTGAGGGGGAATATTTTGAGGGGGGTTGATTAATGGCAATGTGTCTTTTACTGGAATAATTTTTTTTTAATTTAAACATTCACCGTATGTTTTGATCACACCTTGTGAGGCACAGAGGGACAGAGAAAACAAGATTAGTGTTTTACCTCCAATTAATAGGATATCAATTAATCAAAGTTCTTCTACCTAGTATTTTTAAAACACACATTACCTTAAAAAGATAGAATTGGTGGTTGCTGTGCTGCTCCAGTTTGTCTTGTAGCCTCTGTATTAAAAGTTTTACTTGGTCTGAACGGGAAGCTGTGATTAGAGGTTCTGCTTTCTGTATCTCTTCTACTAAGGCATTCACATCAGTACTGAAATTCACACACATACACAAAAATGTTATTTTTTTTTATGCCAAACATTGCATATACATGCATTACATGAAGAGTTGCGCTGCATTATGAAGCATAGCATTTATAAAATGTTAAGGACACCATCATCTTAAACCAAGAGATTTCTAGAAAAATATCACATAAATCAATAAAGAGCACTGTGCACGGATGAGAGCACGGGTTCTCCTGAACACGTTTTCATTACCTGAGTGCTCTCCCCTGGAAGGGGTGCAAAGGTTCTCATTTGCTCCCCTAAGAAGGCCAAAGGCATGCTGGTCCTGAACATGAGCTCTTTCTCTTTATTTTATTTTTCTGGATTTTTTTTCGGGTTTTTTTTTTTTCGTCTTTTGAATGAACATATATCGAATGTTCCTGGTACTACTATACTTTCCACTTAATATATGTCCTATTATTTAGCCCTGTAACAACCCTCTAATTTAATGCTTTTGTTGTAATTATTTTAGTGATGAAGAAATGGAGGCTCAGAAAGGTTAAGTTTTAAATATGTTTAGGGAAAGAGAAAGTACCTGACCAAAGGTAAACATTCGAAGAATAATGTTGATTATTAATAAGTCTTATTTGTTCTAATATGATTTCCCTGAGAGAGAACTGGTCTGCACAGTACAAATTTTCCCCCAGTAGTCAAATCTATAGCAATTCGGGTAAATTTTGCTAGTCCAGAAAAATATTACATCGAGACAAATATTAATGTCTATAAACCACAGAGCATCTAAAATAAGGTAATTTTGCAAAACATGTATCACGGGTGCACCATTCAGTGCTCTTCCTTCAAGAAAGGCTTCGTTGGGGCCAGCCTGGTGGCTCAGATGGTTGGAGCTCCATGCTCCTAACTCCGAAGGCTGCCGGTTTGATTCCCACATGGGCCAGTGGGCTCTCAACCACTAGGTTGCCAGTTCAATTCCTTGAGTCCCACAAGTTCAATTCCTTGAGTCCCACAAGGGATGGTGGGCTCTGCCCCCTGCAACTAAGATTGAACATGGCACCTTGAGCTGAGCTGCCTCCCAGATGGCTCAGTTGGTTGGAGTGCGGGCTCTCAATCACAAGGTTGCTGGTTTGACTCCCACAAGGGATGGTGGGCTGCACCCCCTGCAACTAGCAAAGGCAACTGGACCTGGAGCTGAGCTGCACACAACTAAGACTGAAAGGACAACAACTTGACTTGGAAAAAAGTCCTGCAAGTACACACTGTTCCCCAATAAAAGTCCTGTTCCCCTTCCCCAATAAAATCTTGAAAAAGAAAAAAGAAAGTAACAGTTAAAAAATGGAAAGAAAAGAAAGGCTTCGTTATCACAATAATCAATAACGTGGTAATAACGCTGTATAGTGCCAGGTGGAACTATGATGCACACCTGAAGTTAATATAATATTGTATGTTAGTTATATTTTAATAAAAATCTTTTAAAAACAGAAAGAAAAAGAAAGGAAGGAAGGAAAGAAAGAAAGAAAGAAAGAAAGAAAGAAAGAAAGAAAGAAAGAAAGAAAGAAAGAAAGAAAGAAAGAAAGAAAGAAAGAAAGAAAGAAAAGAAAGGGACAGACCTCGTGGCCCAACTGCGAGCAAGGTGTTTAGTTAGCAGACAGTGTCCAGCTACAGTTCCTTCAGGATTCACCTCAGCATTTGAGCCCCAGGCTGGGTCTTCATGGCCCTCAGCCCAGGGCTCAGCAAATGGACTGTGTGAGAGCCTGGCCACTTCTGCCCCCTGAGGGACTGCTCTAACCAGCAAGGCTTGCTCCGGGGCTCCCCTTTGGGCTGGCAGAGGCTGTCGTCAAATCTGCATCATCCTAGTGATGGTGTCTCCTACAGAACCCTGCTTCATCCCCTGGTCTGTCACAGGTATCATTTCCCAGTAACCTTTTACCCACCTACCTCTGTCTCATCATCTGCTTCCTAGAAACATGAGCTCTGATAAGTCTCCTCCTCCTTCTCCTCATAAATAAACATTTCTTCAGCTCCAGTTGTGTGCTAGGGGACTATTCATTCCACTTCCATGTATTGAGTACCTGCTGTAGGCTAGGCCCTGGGAGTGTGAAAGGATGGTCCCAGCTCTCAGGAAATAAAAATCTATCAGAATAGGAGTGAATGTTTGGAAGAGAAATGAATCAGAGACGGTTTATAATAGTGACTTGGATAAATGCTGAGAGAGTCAGTGGTCGACAGAGTTTCATAAGAATTAAAAAGATAATAATGCCCCCTTGGAAAAGTTTCCAACAAATGTTATGAATCAATACAGATTTTCTAGTAAGATCTAAATTAACCAGATATTTAACCCGTACATCCCAACGCAGCAGCTCTATTGCAATTGTTATTTTCCCATACAGTGACTCCAGCACGTCATATATAATGCAAGTGTTTTTTTTGTTTGTTTGTTTTTTCATTTTTTAATTTATTTATTGGGGTGACAATTGTTACAAAAATTACATAGATTTCAGGTGTACAATTCTGTATCACATCATCTATAAATTACATTGTGTGTTCACCACCCAGAATCAGTTCTCCTTCCATCACCACATATTTGATCCGCCTTACCCTCATCTCCCACCCCCCAACCCCCTTACCCTCTGGTAACCACTAAATTACGTTCCCCAGATTAATTTTCAAAACCCCATGGCCATCTTGTGGTTACTGATTGTTTTATAATCCCCTCACCTTCCCCCTTACCCCCACCACCCCCCCTCCGCCCATCTAGCAACCCTCAGTTTTTCCTCTTTGTCTCCAAAACTGTTTCTGATTAGTTCATTCACTTATTCTTTTCTTTAGATTCCGCATATAAGTGGCAAGTGTTTTTATGTGCAGGATACATCCAGATTTTTAGGCAAAATTAGAAATAAGACCTATACTTTTTTTTTTTTTTTAACTTTGACACATTTTTTGACTCCATAGGATGACTACAGCATCCTAAGGATTGACACTTTTTAAATATAAAATCTGCATTGTTCTGAATCTTTAGCTGGAAGTTATTCTCTCATGTAGAAGTTCCCACTCATATGATGTTCTGTTTTGTACCAGTTGTTTTTCGAACTAGACAATAAGCCCATTGAGATAGGAATTATAAGTATCTTTATAGCCTCTCATAGACTCTAACCTAAGCGTTATATGAAGAAGGTGCAAATACATCACTACTGACTAAGTAAATGAATGTCTAACAATGGAACTTTCTGCCTGCTGGCGTAATTAATCACATGAATCAGTACTATGTTCCATTTACAAAAATAACAAAGGGCTTGATTTGATCTGAGGCCTTGTCTTCCCTGAAAATAGAGTAAACAGGGATTAATATAGGCAGAATTCAATGACATTCTGTCACCGTTTACTCTGATTTAAAAAACAACACCTATTGAGCACTTTCTCTGCGCCAAGCACCTGGCATAAGGCTTGCACTCCACTGTGATTATCATCCTCCAAGCCACACCCTGTCCTCTCCCTAAAACAGACTCCAAACCCTGGCAGCAGCTCTCACCAGCCACGAGGCTGTTTGTGCTTATTTTAAAACTGAAGAGTAGCTTGTCTACTAGTTAATATCCGTTTTGTGCGAAGTCCCTTTGCTGACAGTCTCTGTTCCCCTCTCCACTAATCACGACAAAGTAAAAGGACAGTAACAAAGGAAAATCACTTATTTCATTGGGGTAAAACTCTAAAACACAAATTTTTGTTCTACTTTTTTCAATTTTCTCCCATTCAGAATACCTTCACTTTATCTGAATGCGAGCTCCCACAGGTATAGTCACTAATCTGATTCTGTCTCTTGAAGCGGAGTTTTGCATAAGATTTCCTAAAAGGAAAGATTCTGTGCTATATCCTCTCACAAGGGGATTTCCTCTGGGTGAAAAACAAGTTTCAGAGATAAAGGTTTGTCCCTCCCAACTCTGCCCCATGGCAATTAGTGAGGAAGATCGAATGTGCTCAGCTCTATGAGATATTTATCTTCTAAGAAAATAACAGGCTCAGTAATATTCTTAAAATGTAACAACCAGTACTCCTCAAAAATGGCAAAGTTATCAAAAACAAGGAAAGTCTGAGAAACTCTCACAGCCACGAGGAGCCCAAGGAGACCTGACAACTAAATGTAATATGGTTCACTGGATGGGATCTTAGAAGAGAAAAAGATGAGGGAAAAAAAAGAAAACTAAATCAAAGAAGGTCTTTAGTTAATAATAATGTATCGATACTGATTCACTAATTACGACAAATGTACAATACTAATCTAAGTTGTTAACACTAGGGGATTCCGAGTATGGGGTACCAGGAACTCTGCCTTCACAATTTTTCTAAAATTATTCTAAACTAAAAGCCTTTTGGGGAAAAGAAGTCTACTTAGGAAGAAGAAAAGGGCAGATGATCCTTCTTCCACCTCCTCTTCATTCAGCAAAGACACTCAAGTGGAATTCACTGAAACAAACAGGACATAATACACCACAGAACATTTTTTTAAAGCAAAACATTGTCTGAGTTTATGCAGCTCATCCACACATCACCTGATGTCACAGTTTTCCAATTAAAAAAAAATGGATATGAAATACATTTGACATTCTATAACTAGCTTACCTGGGACTGAGATCAAGCAAATCTAAGGATTTGGTCTTCAATTCTCCACTCTTTTCATATTCCAACATAATTCCTGTAAAAATAAACAAACATGTTATAAAACATTTATGATGACAATCTATGTCAAAAGTTAACCTACTTTGGGCCGGCCTGGTGGCTCTGGCGGTTAGAGCTCCATGCTCCTAACTTTGAAGGCTGCCGGTTCAATTCCCACATGGGCCAGTGGGCTCTCAACCAAGAGGTTGTCAGTTCAATTCCTCGATAAAAAAAAAAAAAAATTCTAAGGAAAAATTAAATTATTAAAAAAAAGAACCTACGTTGACATAATTGTTTTCATTTTTAGTTTTCAATTTTTTAAATTTTTCAACATAAGATCTATGTAATGATATCTAAATCTAAAACAAGATTATATAACTCACTTTTCCTTGGTCCTTCCTTTAAATATAACTAAATACCCTTGAAATTACTCAACAGGCAATGCTAAATTAATTGAGAGTTATGAAGACGAATATGGACTGGCTAGAGGCCTCAGGAATGACAACGTGGTGAGTTCTCTAGGTTTTCTTTTTATTTCTCACATATCCCTAAACTAGGGACCAGAGGGACTTGCAGCCTGGAACCACCAAAAGGCATAAACAACAAAAAAACAAACAACAAAAGCAAAACTTACCTTCTATGGCCAAAAGACCAGGAGAAGGGAAGTAAAACAAAGAACTAATGGGGAGCCCTAAACCCTGCTCCACAGCTGGGGCCCCTGCAGGCAGTCCAACCCACCAGTGAAAGCCCTGGGCTATTCTATTTCTCACTGCAAACCTGTGTCTGCCTGGAGGAGACAAAGCAACAAAGCTCCAGACCTTCTCAACATGTGCTCTTTGCTGGCGCCCCAAGGGGCCATCTAGTCCATCTACAGCAACATCAGGGAAGTCCTAGGACTTCCCAGACCCCACTCCACAACCAGACCCTTGGTGGGCAGTCTCATCCACCTGAAAAAGGGTAGTAATAAAGTCCTAGGATGTCCCAGATGCTACTCTATATCTACGCACCACAGCAGTGTCTCTCTGCCTTTCAACCAGAGGCACAACAAAGCCCAGGGTCTTTGCCCATACCCCCAGAAGTTCACCCAGTGAGAGCAGGCATATTGGGAGGTACCTTCTGCCCTGCAGGCGGTACCAACAGGGATCAAACAGGAGCCTTAGCAGCACTGGGAAACTAAACTGCCATTGGAACTAAGCCCACAAAAGTAAGCCCGCAGAACCTATATGCTAAGTCTAAACACGATGACGGTCTGCCAAAATAGATTTAGTTAGGATCAAGTGTCTTCTAATATAATAACAAAAATGTCCAGGATACAATAAATAGGAAAAGACACTTAACCAATCCCAGTGCCTAGGATAAAATAAAAAACTCACCCATCATACCAAGAACCAGAGAAAATCAACAAACCAAAGAGAATCAACAAACACTGATATGGAGGCAAGTCAGATGCTGGATTTATCCGACCAAGATTTTAAAGGAGATGTCATAAAAATACTTCAGTAATCATTTATAAATACACTTGAAACAAATAAAAAAATTTTAAAGTCTCCTTAAATTTCTTTAAAAATTTTAAAGCAAATATATAGAAGTTATTAGAAAGAATCAAATGGGAATTACAGAACTGAAAAGTTATATAACCAAAATGAAAAACTTGCTGAATAAGGACAATAATAGAGTAGAGATGACAAAGGATAGAATCAATGAAATTGAAGACAGGTCAATCGAATACATTTAATCTGAACAACAGAGAAATAATAGACTGAAAGAAAAAAAAAACTGAACAAATCCTGTTAGCCATGTTATTACACTACCTCTATGGCTATGGACTAGTAGATCTCAAAACATTTGGCCTTAGGAAAACCTTACACTCTAAATTATTGAAGTCACCAAATAATTTTTGTTTTTGCAATATTTTCCATATTAAAATTGAAAATGTGTTTAATTAATTATTAAGTTGTTTTTAAATAACAATAATAAACTCATAGCACATTAACGTAACTAACATATTTTATAGTAATAACTATATCACCCCCAAAAAATAAGAAGAGTAGCACTGTTTTACACTTTTGCAAATCTCTTTAATATCTGGCTTAATTAAAGAGCTGGATTCTCATCTCCGCTTCTGCATTCAAGCTGTCGTTGTACATTGTTTGGATGAAGCATAAGAGAAAAATCGGGCCATATGCAGATATGTAGTTGGAAATGCAGGAATATTTTAATTACCTTTTCAGATAATCAAGGTTAATCTCCTTTGAAATTATATTAAAACTTAACAAGAGGTGGTTTCATAAAGATCGGTTGCAATATAGAATTTGAAATCACATCAACTAGGTCTTCAAACGCTGTTACATTAAAACCATTGGTCTAACTCGCACTTTCAAAGGATATTTTATCCATGTGTGAATTACAACATCATACACTGGACATTTGAAAAATATTAGTTTACTGAGTTATGCACACCTTCTAAATGTGTGCATTGACATATTTCTAAATGAAATATGTCAATATTTCATCATACAATATCCCAAAAGTCACATTTGTTAATGTCACTACCAATATCTAGCATCAGAAAACTCTCTTACTGTTGTTAAGCCGTCAAGCTCGTGGTGATAGGCACAAGTTTTCTGAAATTCTAATATTTGCTTGAAAGCTCAAATTTTTTCACTGGCAAAAACAAAAAAAAACAAATAAACAAAAAAACTAAAACCATGGAAAGTCTTGCTTGAAAGTTTCAGACTCACTTATTTTCAAGAAAATGTCTGCCAAATATCTAAGTCGGAACACCATGTTTTTTTCTCAGTCAGTCTTTCAAGTGAAAATGGTGTTCCATGAAAAACAATAGCTAGTTCATCTCTGCACCCAAACAAATGCACAGGTGTTTTCCTCAAGACAACTGTCATACATCACAGGGCAGCAGAAGTGCTCTATGAGCGCCTTCTGTCTCGTTACCCAGAAGACATGTACCTTACGTCAGTGTATCAACACATTAATGTTTTACTGCTTCATCAAGGACATTCTTAAGTGAAACTGAGGGTTTTATTTCCTACTGCAAGTATGTGTGTGTCAGTGAGGAATACAATGAATGACCACTACTATAGTCTGTGGCACTGCCTTCATTTGTAGTACGGTGCCAGCAGCTTCACCTTCTACTGTTTTTGCGCCACTAGTATAAATGTCAATACAGTGAAAAAAGCAAATAATACATCTTATTGTTGTTATGAAAAGAGATTTGATCTTGAGGCCCCACTGAATGGGTTCAAGGACCTCCAGGAGTTCTCCTACAATTTGAGAATCACTGGTAAAGATCATAATTTGATATAAAAGATGTCAAATTAATCTATGGTGTTAAAGTAATTATAATGACTTTATTTTTTGGCATTTGAAATATTACCAAATACCATAAACTATAAAACAATAAAGTGTGATTCTGATACAAAATTAGATAAATATAATAGAATCATCTATGTATGGGAATTTTAAAACAAGATAAGGTAATACTTCAAATTAATGGAGAAAGGATGGATTATTCAATAAATAATGATGCAATAATCAGCTGAAATTAATAAAGCTATATTTCTACCACACAATGTACAAAAATATATTCTATTACACAGCCATAAAGAAGAAAGAAATCTTACCATTTGCAACAACATGGATGGACCTAGAGAACATTATGTTAAGTGAAATAAGTCAGACAGAGAAAGATAAGTACCATATGATCTCACTTATATGCGGAATCTAAAGAAAAGAATAAGTGAATGAACTAATCAGAAACAGTTTTGGAGACAAAGAGGAAAAACTGAGGGTTGCTAGATGGGCGGGGGGGTGGGGATAAGGGGGAAGGTGAGGGGATTAGAAAACAATCAGTAACCACAAGATGGCCACGGGGTTTGAAAATTAATCTGGGGAACGTAATTTAGTGGTTACCAGAGGGTAAGGGGGTTGGGGGGTGGGAGATGAGGGTGAGGGGGATCAAATATATGGTGATGGAAGGAGAACTGACTCTGGGTGATGAACACACAATGGGATTTATAGATGATGTGATACAGAATTGCACACCTGAAATCTATGTAATTTTACTAACAATTGTCACTCCAATAAATAAAATATATATATATATATATTCTACGTTGATTAGAAATTTTAATATTAAAAATAGAATATAAAATGGCCTACATAAGAGAACATATTTATATCTTAGTATCTATAATTGGCATTTTAAGCATGATGTGAAACTCAACAGCTAAAAAAGAAAAATTTGACAGATTTGTCTGAAATAAATTTTAAACTTCTGCACAGTAAGAGATACTACAGAGTTTAACACAAATGATAATCAGGAAAATAATGTCAACTATAAATACAAAGCTTAAAGAACTTAATGTAAAAACTCTAAAATGATTTTAATAAAGAAAATGGACAAAAGGCACGAACAGTCAATTTACAAAGACAGTGATCAATAAACAGACCAAAATAAAATGTCCCTAACTTCATTAAGAAATACAAAATAAAAGATAAAAATTTTGTCTATCAGATTATCAAAGATTACAGAGGCTGGTAATACTCAACATTAGCAAAACTGAAGAAACAGGCATTCTCACTTACTATTGGCAGACATGGTAGGTGGCTCCTTTCAAGGGGCCATCACACCTTCAGGGGGTTAAGGGTGAACTTAGATGTAATTTTATTTATTTTTCAAAATTTGGTTATAAGTAAATTATTACTTTTATCATAAAAAATAAGAACATGAATAAAAATGAATAAAATGATAGGGATCAAAATTATTAGAATATAAACTCTTGAAGACCAACATCCCCATAAAATTGTTTGAAAACTCAAGATACAGTACCTTGAAACATACAAAGTTTCTATCAAGTTAAGACATCAATGTCATCAAGGACTGTTTGTTTCATGTTCTGTAATTTTAATTTTTTTGCAGTATGTATAAGGATACTCAATATGTACTATTTATTATTGAGGAAAGTAGGTGTTCAATAAATAGTTGAGTAAATAAATAATATA
Organism: Rhinolophus ferrumequinum; assembly: GCF_004115265.2. Lineage (NCBI taxonomy): Eukaryota > Metazoa > Chordata > Mammalia > Chiroptera > Rhinolophidae > Rhinolophus > Rhinolophus ferrumequinum. Next base: position 9,512,142 of record NC_046291.1, read on the forward strand.
AACAATGAGTAAGTAATATAATCATAAGCTGTAGCTCAGGGAAAGGTTGGAAAGAATTAGCCCTTGACAATCCACACAACATAATATCCAAAGAATATGCGTTTTAAAACTAGAGCAAACAAATTCAGAAAATTCTGCTTTTATATTTACAACTGTCTTGTTTGTAATAAAACGAAAAATGTTAAAAGTCTTTAGGTTGACTACTAAAAATTAGTTGGGTTACTATACAAACAGATCTATAAAATAAAGTGCAAAATCTGAAACATGTACCTTGACTTTTTCATTGACAAACATCAAGGTAGTGTGCTCACCTTCCCATGACCACTGAGCTCCAAAATGAGCAAGACGCTGCTTTGCGTCTTGCAGTCAAGAATACGAACAAAAAATGGACAAAGATGTTTCCAGAATACATGTTGTTCTTTAGTAATTGTTTCCACGATATCTTTTTTCCCCAATTTCTTTATTATTTATTTTTCTTATTGAATTTATTGGGGTGATATTGGTTAGCAAAAATATATAGGTTTCAAATGTACAATTCTATAATACATCATCTATATGTCACATTGTGTGTTCACCACCCAGAGTCAGTTCTCTTTCCATCATCATATATTAGACCCCCTTTTATCCTCTTTTAGCACCCCCCCACCCCCCTTACCCTCTGGTAACACAAAACTGTTGTCTGTGTCTATGAGTTTTTGTTTGTTTGTCTTGTTCGTGTGTTGCTTTCAGTTTTATATCCCATAGTATCTTAATACTCTTGATCTTCTCCTAGGTGTGCATTATTATGCGATAGATATAATGCCCAAAACACTTATGTAAGAAGCTGCTACCCCCAAAATTCTGCAATGTACTGAAAGGCTAAGCTCCAAAAGATATGTGCATTCCTTATCCAGGTCATATTTGGTCAACAGAAACCATTAAAGTGCTCAGAATATTAATCAGTTTAATTAATGTTTATTTAATTCCTTCTCCTGGCCAAAAAATTAGGGTCTTGCGCACAATAGATAAAAAATAAAGACTGTCATAACTGAGTCAGTTGGAAAGCATATATTCAGCACCTACTCTTCACAAAGCAAAGAGCTTATGAATTAATGAATGTGACCAAGATAAAAAGGAAATGCCCCATGTCTGATAAACCATGTTACTGCTATGTACCTCCTGTCACCAGGAATTTAGGTAGGGACAGGGATCACTCAGTGGGTGCCAACAAGGCCATGCTCCTGACCTACACATTATACAAAAGAAAGTGGGAGGACTGAAATGAGAGGATTAGGAGGTGAAACAAAATTGCTCTATAAACAGAAGGGATAAAGGTCTCATGGGAATGACTCAGTGGTGAGTGATTTTGCCTCTTTGATAATGTTATTGAAACACCCACCTGCAATTTAGTAGTATCTCCCAAACTTGCATATAATGTATGGTTCTCCAAGGATTGGAATTTGGAAATTAAATGTCTAACATGCCAAGTGATTGACCTCATCAGAAGATCATCAAGGCAATAGTTGCAAGCATGTGTCTAAAGCATTTCTTGAACCTAAGATTGCAGTTAGAACGCGGGACTTTTAGAGCTGCAGCAGACCTTGGATATGACCTATCCAACCCATTCACATTTCGGGCAGAGTTCGTGGCATTCTACTTCACAAACATCATCTCATTAAACTCATTCATTTATTAACCAAATGTGCAAGTGCCTTTTTATGCACTACGCTCTATTCTAGGTGCTAGAGATATGGTAGTAGACAAAATGGACAAAGTCCCTGCCCTCAGAAGCTTTTATTCTAGCTAGGGAGACAAAGCTACATAAGCAAAATGACGGTATGTTGAATTGAGATAACGCTAAGAAAGACAAAGCAGGGAAGAGGCTACGAAATATCTTGAGAAGAAGTTGGAAATTCTAGAAAGGGAGGTTTCACTTTACTAACTTTACTTACTTTGGAGGAAAGAGCTAAAAAAGAAAAAGGTGAGAGTGCTAGCAAAGCAGATGTCCAGGGACAGATGATTCCAGGCAAAAAAAAAAAAAAAAAAAAGCAACCACAGAGACCCTGAGTGGGGGCACGACCAGCCCACCCAGGGAACACCAAGAAGAGTAGAGTTGCTGGAATGGGAAGCACGATGAAGTCAGAGAGACAAAATGGGGAGAGGATCCTGTAGGGTCGCAGAGGTTATGTCCTCAGAGATCATGTCCTTTTCCTTTAAGTAAAATGAAAAGTCATTGGAGAGCTTGAGCTGAAGAGTGACGCGATCAGATTTAGGTTCTACCAGAGTCACCCGCTGCTGTGAAAGCAAACTGCAGTGGAGCAAGGGCAGAACATCTAGAAATAAAGCAAATGGCAACCATGGTTGTGGAGAGAAGTTGTGGAATTCTGTCCAGTCATGTATCGGATGATATTTCAGTAAACAACACACCATATATACATACGATGGCAGTCCCGTAAGATTACAATGGAGCTGAACAATTCCTACCGCCTAGTGATGTCATAGCTGTTGTAACATTGTAGTGCAACACATCACTCACGTGTTTGTAGTGATGCTTGTGCAAACGTATTGGCTGCCAGTCATATGAAAGTGTAGCACATACAATTATGTACAGTACCTAATACTTGATAATAAATGAGTATATTATTGGCTTATGTATTTAGTATACATTGAATCATTATTTTAGAGTGTACTCTTTCTATGTGTGTGTGTGTGTGTGTGTGTGTGTGTGTGTGTGTAAAAGTTTGCTGTAAAACAGTATGCCACATCACTAAGATGCTGTACAGGTTTGTAGCCTAGGAACGATAGTCTTACCATACAGCCTAGGTGTGCAGTAGGCTAAACCATCTAGGTTTGTGTAAGTGCAGTCTATGGTGTTCGTACAAGGACAAAATCGCCTAACAACGTATTTCTCAGAACGTATCCCTATCGTTAAGCGGAGCATAACTGCATACATATTTTGGAGATGTGCTGACAGGGTTTCTTACTGGACCAAATGTAGCGTGTGCAAGAGAGAAGAAAAGGATGAGTCCAAGGCTTTAGCACGAGGCAAAGTGGAGGAACAGAGCTGCCATTGACTCAGATGAGGGAGACCAGAGGAGGCCACTGTGAGGTGCACACTGGACATCCGAATGAGGAATCAGGCAGGCAGTTAGGTACTCAGGACTTCTCAGGATGGTGTTTAAGCCCTGAGAACGGATGAGAACGCCCAGCAAATAAGTATAGATTGAGAAGTCCAATGGCGGAGCTCTGGGACCCTCCAACATTAAGAGCAGAAAAAATAGAAGCCAACAAATCAACCGAGAAGGAGTGACAATGAGACAGGACAAAAAACAGAGTGTGTGCCTGAAATCTAGGTAATTTTACTAACAATTGTCACCCCAATAAATTAAAAAAAAAAAAAAAAAAAAACAGAGTGTGTGTCCTCAAAGCCAAAAGAGGGCAGAATGACCAAATGGGTCAAACGCTGCTGTCAGTTCAAGAAAGGCAAGGACTGAGTGTGGCCCGGGGGGGTGAGCCATGTTGGAAGTCACTGGGGATCTTGAAAGTAGCAGTTTCAGTGGAGCCATGAGGGTGAAAACATGAGGAGTAGGTTCAAGACAGAAAAGAAAAACCGGAAACAACTTTCTTTCGAGGAGGTTTATTCTAAAGGAAAAGAGATAAATAGAAGAGTAGCTGCACAGGGTCAGCAATCCTGTGAGATGGGTGCTGTTATCACCATCTGACTGACATCTCAACAGATCAAAACAGATTGCCCAAGTTACTAAATTTGTATATGGTGAAAGTAGTTATTATCATCCCAGGGCTCATGTTCTCAACATAAACTCCACAGCAAAGGAATGAAAGCAAGACATCCATCACTGTATTTATGGGAACCAGCCTGGGCCCACGTCCAAACACAGCCAAAGTAAAGTTGTGGAACGCTTAAAGAGAAAAAGCCATTAATCTTAATTTAAAATTTCCTAAGTATCACCTCTCATATCTAGAATGTTTTTATTTTAATTAGAATTCCAAGGGACAGAAAATGAGTGTGTTTCCTACAAACGTTGACTTAACATTGGAGAAAGTTGCTGCTCTCAGGTCCACTCTTGCAAGAAGGCCCCAACTTTTCATTGGGCAAGTAAATTTGGTCATCATCTGCTTTGTGGCAAGCTTTTCAGACTTTTTATTTTATATTTTTCTTATTTTTAAAAGTGAGTTCTGAATTAGAAGCCAAGGGTTCTGCTTCTATTTCTGTCCCTAACAAACTTGGTGACCAACAGACTTCAAATATTCTCTAAAGGTGACCGTGTCTTCACCTGTGAAACGAGAGAACTAAGCAAGTTTATCCTACTCAAACTATAGCATTCTGGAGGCTTGTTTCATGTTCCTTAATTCAGCGAAATCACGGACTGTCACCTTCCTTAAAGCTCCATGGCACAGAGGGCAAAGCACCTACACAATTGGCCGTTAATAAACATGCTGACGGATAATACAGTCTGGAAAACAATCACTAACGTCATATGCTTGGTCAAGCATGCATTTCTCTTTTCATACTCAACAGATGTTGACCTGATAACTTTGGTACATTTTTTTTAAAAAAAGTAATATGGCCTTTGTCAGTGTCTTCCCTTCCGAAAACCAAGATCCCAGGACATCACCAATCACCCCCTCTCCCTCCTCATCTGCCACATTTCTAACTAAACAGAAAGCATTACAACTGGGCAATTGAAAAGTTTAGAGACTTCCTAAAAGAGTCATTTTAAAAGTTTTGAGGAACAGAGTCCAGCAACTGAAAGAGTAAGGAGCCCATGTTGGGAAGCGACCTGCTTCTGGTCCCACAGGGCTCACCCCCTGGGGACCCCGCTGCTCTCTCAGGTCCTCGCACCCTCTTCCACCCCAAACCCGACCAGTGCCAGAGTCCAGGTTCCCACTCGAGGCGGAGGGTACCTGGCCCGTACCTGGCGGGTAATAACGGAGCAGGAGGCTCTTGAGCTTCATTTTCTCGCCCCGGGACATTCCGCGGACCCGCTGCGTAGCCATGGAAACGGTCAAACAAGAGCGGGACGGCGCGGCGCATGCGCGGACGCCTCTGCGGGCTCCCGGGGCGCAGAGCTCCCCGTCGGGGCTCAGGGGGCGTTGCATGCGGCGCGGGCCGCCGCGGGCAGAGCAGGAGTCCCCGGTCCCGCAAGACAGGGGCGGGGAGCGCGACCTGTCCCCACCGTCGCCTGCATCTGCCTCGGGGCCGGACGCGAGCTCCAGGTCTTGGCGCTGGGACAGCACATGGGCCCAGGCTGCCGCCCCCCCGCCCCGAGTCTTCACCCCTTGGTGTCTGAAGTGGGCAGTCACGAGGAATGCCCCCGTGTCCTCAGTAAGGGTGACCTCACAAAGGCGAGGTGCAGCTGGGAACTGCCAGCCTTGGCTACGGCCTGGGTCGCGCGTTCTGTAGCCTATTGGGTTTCCGAGGAGGGATGGGAGAGAAATCACGCTCCCTGTAACCATTCCTGCCAACCCCCACCCCCACCCCCACCACCATGCCCTGTCCCTGTCCCCACAGAAGAAAAGTGGCCTCAGTGTAATAGCCTATATTTGTTGACGCGATGCTATGCACTGCGCTAAGCGCCTTATGCACCTGTACTCATAGAGTCCAAACAAAGGCATACATCATGCACCATTTGTTCCCACCTCCATCTAAAGGAGACAACTGAGAATCCCAGAAAGTGAAGAACTGCCCTAGGTCCAGGTCTAGTGAGTGGTGGAGGTGGGATGGGAAAGCGGTGCAGCAGAAGCCTGCACCTGGGCTCTCAACCCGGGCTTTAGGGCTTTCGAGGCCTTCTTTGGGCTTGTTCTGTTTCTTGTCAGCCTTGGTGCTTTGCCTGCCACCTCCAGTTTTCATCAGGAAGCCTGCGCAGGGGAAGTGTCGGTTATGCAGTTATCAATTTCCTTAAGGAATTTAGCCTGAGGGCGGAAATCGGAATTTCCCAAACTTAAGCAATTCCTGTTATCTTCACAACTGTGGGTGGTCAGGACTTCACACCTCCACACTTCCATACCTGGACGTTTTCCTTGTGTTCTTACAACTTCTCTAAGTTGACTTGTTTTACTTCACATTTTAAAATGCAATTTAAAAGAAGATTGTAATACTGTAAATTAAAATGTTCTATTAATTTCAATGAACAGCAGCAGGCAACTGAAAAAATAAATGTGATTTTTTTTAAATGTTATTGAATTACTGTATATTATTGCCTGCCAGACTGTGAAACAAAGGTCTTCCCTTTCTTTCTTTCTTTTTTTTTTTTTTAAGAGGACAAAGTTAGCAACTATGGTAGTACCTGGGTTTTCCAACGTCTCGGTTGACGAACATTTTGGTTTATGAACCCTGTAAACCTGGAAGTAAATGCTTCGGTTTTCGAACATGACTCAGAAGTCGAATATGTCACGCGGCTTCTGCTGAGTGCAAGATGCTGAGGCCTCGCTGTGGGCTGTTTTCAAACGTTTCAGAACTCGTGGATTACGTTCGAAAACCAAGGTACCACTGTATTTGAAATTTCAAGACCGAGTAGCAGCCAGCTGAGCCTTTTTACTTCATGTATTCAGAAGGTTGGTGAGATCACTGAAATGGGAAAGCTTTGCTACTGAGGGATACAATTAAATCTTTGCTACTGAGGGATACAACAAATGGGCAGCATATAAAAAAAAAATCATCTCATTTCACCAGCAGTAAAGCATCCACATTTGGGAAACAGGGAACCAGGTGAAATCTATCTTCTGGCTCAAACTTTCCCCTAGTCATTAAGACTCTGAAAAGGTTTAAGTAGGGAGGGGCAAAGAGTTCATTTATAGAAATGAGGGACTATTTTTTTATTACTATTGAATTTATTGGAGTGACGTTGTTAATAAGGTTATATAAGTTTCAAGTGTACAATATCATGTATGATACATCATCTGTATATGGTATTGTGTGCTCGGCACCCAAAGTTTAGTCTCCTTCCATCGTCCCCATATATGTGAAGAGAGACTCTTTAATAGATTTTGTTCACCAGTGTTATGGCTTATTATGTTCCTGCCATTTAAAATGATGCCTTTGGAAAAATAGGAACTTTACAGTAGAGAAATCTAGTAGACACCATTTCAAAGTTAATGTTACCAATACTGAGACAAAATGACATCAATACCACCTGTTATAATGAACTGAAAAGAACACAGTAATCCTCTGGAATTCCTGCCCACAATGCATTACCTGCCTCTAATCATGAGGAAACTTCAGAGCAACCAAAACTGAACAAATTGGTCAAAATAATTGTCAAGGTCAACAAAGAAAAGGATAGACTGAAAAACTCCTCTAGGTTAAAGGACACTAAAGAGACAGAACAACTAAATGTACTGAGTGATCCTGGATCCGAACCAGGGGGTAAAAAAAAAAAAAGCTATAAAGGGCATGATTGGGACAATTCAATGAAATTTGAATACAGATTATAGCTTATATCATATTAACATTTTATCAGTATTGTTTTCTGATTTAGGTTATTCTGTGATTATGTAAGAGTATATCCTTGTTCTCAAAAAAAAAACACAGATTTACTTAGGGATAAAGGGGTATGATATCTGCAATTAACTCTCAGATGGTTTAAGTCTGTGTGTGTGTGTGTGTGTGTGTGTGTAATTGGATAGGTAGATTGATAAGAAATAATAAAGTCAATGAGCAAAATGTTGAATCTAGACAAAGAGTTCCTTTTGAGGAGTTCCTTCTACTACTCTTGAAACTATTCCATAAGTTTGAAATTATTGCAAAATAAAAGGTGATGTTTGTTTCCCATAGGCCAAACCAGGATTCAGAATGTTCCAGAATATAGATGATAATCACAAAACTATCCACTCTTGTTTTGTTAAGAGAGTCCCAAGTTCAGGTTCACTTCCTGATTCACCCCTGATTCCACCTCCCATCTTCTAGCTATGGGACCAAGAGCCTTCATCATTGCTGCCTGCCTTCCCCACTCCCTCTATTTCTAGAGGTTTCTATCCTCCCTAAATTGCTTGTCCCTTTCTGTTTCAGGTGGAGGATTTCCCCTACTTCCTTGAACCAAACTTAGAGGTTGTCTCCTTGCTTCTTAAAAAAGAATTCCAGCTCTGCAGCATTTGACATCTCTCCCTTGGGCAAGTCTCCCACAGAAGTGGTTAGAGGACTTCCTACCCACCTCCCCATCGTATACAGAGCCCTCTTTACCAACTCTGGGGCACAGACCCTTTGAGGTGAGGTCCAGTCTTCTCACGGCCCATGCCCACCAGAGGTCAGCATCTCCTACCTTCATGTTTACCTGAGAATCATGTATCTTGATGTCCACGCAACCTGACTATCCATTCAGTTTCCAGTTTCTCTCACAGTTCCTCCCAAGGATCTAGGCCATCTCTGCTAATAGGATTCCCAGTGAATAGCCCAGAATCCTTGTCACAAGTACCCAATATAAGTCCCCCACCAGCTTTTCTAGAAAGACAGTTGTAGGCAAAAGACTGGTTGTAGGCAAATGAAGTGGTGATCCAAAGAGAAGCAAGTTAAGTTCCTAAGTGCACGCAGCTTTCTCTTTTGGCCTTGGCTTAAGCTGAGGTTGAAGCTGTGCTTAACTGTCTCAACCTGTGTAAATGACTGTTTCACTCTAAATCTGCCCCTTGCAGAGCCATTAGTTATGAATGATGTACGGAAATCGCAAAACCAAAACGCCTACATTACCCAGGTGATGGGTTCTCATCCCAGTGTGCGGCTGACGTGGGATGACTTCCTCACAAGATTATTGTAGAGACCTTCCTAAAAGTTGTATTACTTTCCATCAATTCATGGCATTCTGTGTTGATTTGACCATTGACACACTAGATCAACAGTTGCCATTCAAATGAGTTTGTACATAAAAGTGGAATATTCGACTCTGGGTTTCTTCCCACTGAGACCTGCCTTAAACAACCGGAAACTTAAAAACAATAGCATTAATTTTTCTCCCCTACTTTGGGCTTGGGTTCTCACAGAAGCATGGGTATCACCTGGGAACTTGTTAGAAATGCAAATTCTTGCCCCACCCCACCACCTACATATTAGAAATCCTGGTATTGAGGCCCAACAATTCATGTTTGAACAAGCTCTGCTGGTGAGTCTGATGAAAGATGACATTTGAAACCCACAGTGTTAGTATAATAAGCTACGTTGGCTTGGCCAGGGCTGAGAGAGATTGGGCGCCCTTTCCCTACAATCAGGCCGTTCTGATCAGTGTCCCCTGACTGTCAGGGACAGTAAAACGGTTTCTCAGCCACATCGGAAGATGTGAGCAAGGCCCAGAAACAACGTGGGGAAAAGCTGGAATTCTCCACCTAAGTGGGTTTCAGATGCTCCAATGCACCAAGAGAGACCAATAGCCATCAGACTGAGGGAAGGATAAGAAGGTCCCTAGGAGAAAAAGCCATGGACAGGGGGATCTCTACAAACGGAAAAGTGGGAGAAGGACAAAGAAAGGGAGGCAGGAGTTAGCATGGGGATCCACTAAGATGGGACAGGAGTAGGGGGTCCAGCGGCAGTTGGGCTTTGTATTTCTCATGTGACCCCACTCCTCCTGAAGAGAGCCATGGCATCAATGAGACACTGTGTCACTAGTCTTTGGAGTCCTCGTGGAAAGCAGTAGATAAAAAGAGAGGTGTAGTTCCCTCCTGGAGAGATAGAGGAGATCTGGATTCAGAGCCTAGCAGTAGAGGTCAGCTCTGCAAGCCCAGTTAATGGGGGCCCCACCCCAGCAGACCCCCAAGCAGAGGGTGCTTCACTTTGTACCTTCTTCCATGCCTGCCTCCACCCCACTGAAGAACTCACGAAGTATCTGATCTTACCTGGGGCCAGAAAACTGATGGGGCCAGGGGGCCACCAATTGAGTCACTCCATAAGTATGTATTGAGGACCTATGAGTGCCAGGCATATTCCAGGAGTTAATTCTGAAAAAAATATTTTAGAAACTCATTCATAGAAAGAATCAGACTCCAGGTGGGTTTGGAACTATTGCAGTTATGGAGAAGCGACACGTCTCTAGGTATGACCACATTTACACTCACCGATGGGTTACTACTGAGACCTGCAGGTCACACTAGCAGGGTCGATAAACAGTAGCTGTGCCACCCATTGTAATGCTTCAGAGCAGGATACCTGCTATGATGCCCGTGTCTACCATCTACAAGCCCTGTGATTTTGGGCAGGACTCATAACGCCTATGGCGTCTGTTTCCTCATCAGAAAGATAGAAATCATCTCAGTATCTACTTAACAGAGTTGTTGAGTCTGGCTCACTCAGAAACATTCTGTAAGTATTAAGGATGGTGACGGTAACAATAAGCACTTATTATCTCAAGGTTGTGTGTTTGGAATTGGGGAAAGGGTGTATGCATATTGTTCCCATTTAAACTGATAATCCAGACCAGCAATTACTCTGATAATCACTTACATGCAATTTAGAGTACTTTACATGCTGTTTGACAACAGGTGTACCTTACTAGTTATGTTAGTATTATATAATTAGTTTAGATATTAAAACTAGTTTAAATTCCTTAAGACACCACTTCTTTCTCTGTAGATCCAAATAGGTTTTTTCTTCTTAAAGAAATAGCCTGTGAGGATTTAGAAGGGAGAAGAGGTTCTATATTTTAACAAGTCTAGAGATAGTCCAGAGAAGAACAGTAAAGGTTAAAAGGAACTGAGAATGTCCAGAACGTGAACAAGGGGACCTGGGGCGGACATGACACTACCTTCCATGCCTGGCACACAATTCTCAAGTATCACATGCTTGATACTTGAGAATTTGGAGGATCCATTTGAAAGAGGAAGTAACTGATTATGTGTACGTAGAGGGTAGGGCTAAGAGAGCCGGATACATAGAAACATATTTCAGCTCAGTTTCAAGAACTTTGTGACAGTGTATCCAGTGATGGACTAGGCTGTCTCAAAAAGGACTGCGAACTTGGCAGCATGGGAAGCATTCTTGCTGAGGCAGTTTGACCAGCCTCCAGGGTTATCATAGAACACAATGTTAAAAGGGATGAGAGACAGGACTATAAAAGGTCTAATTTCCCTTTGGATGCTACAATTCCATGATTTTCTATTGCCTGTGTGTTTTCCCAAGAAAACAAATGTGGAAAGGTGAGCAACCGTGGGTTGGTGGTTGGAAAACACGAGTTCCAATGCTGACCTTCCCATCAATGTCCTTTAAGCCATCACTTGTCTTTCTAACATTGGTTACTCATCTGCAAATCATTCTCTTTCATTCCATTCAGCTCTTGCATACCGTGACTACCTTATTACTTGCTCTGGGCTTTTATTCTTGTCATTCCTTCCATCTGATTAGCCTCCCACACCATCTGTTCTGAAGTCTACCAGGCTGGAATCACCTTCTCCACACACTCAATTCAATTAAGACAACGGTGTGTGGGGGTGTAGGTTTCACAATTGCAGACTCTGAAATATTCCTACCAGGCAATACCTTCCTCAAGCCCCATCCAGGACACCGCATCTGGCCACTTTCAAGTAAATCCACATGAACCCATGAGTTTGAGAAAATCGTGAAAGGTGTCGCCTCTGGGTTGGAGGACCACAAACGATGTCCCTTCACCCCTCCAGGTCCTCCGGAGTCAGGCTTAAGGAGGCACTCCCAGAGCTGGCCCAAGCTAAGCATGGGCGGGGTTCTCTCCACTCAACCTCCCTGCAGGGCATGGTGAGCTTCCCAGACTGCCCCCCCCCCACCCCCGTGAGCCACCACAGCCCCCCACGCGTGCCCAGGGAGCTAATGATCCTTACGACTCTCTCACAGACAAGCCTTTGCCCCTCCAAACTTCCCTATTTGCTTCATACTCTTTAGTAAAGCATTTGCAAATTGCTTTTCAATGCAGAAGAAGTGGGGGAGAGATGCTATCACGTGATTATGTGAGACTTGCCAAGAGTCAAACTTCCGATACTGTTGATGACTGTCCTCTTTAGAGAGGCAGGGCCTAGAAAGGACCGTGAATGAGTCAGAGGAGCCTGAAATTTGAATGCCGTTCTGCCACGATTAGAGTCACTTTGAGAACCTCAGTTTCCTCTGCTTCCCGTGGGAATAATAATAGTGTCTGCCTCGTGCGATTCTTGTACAGATTAAATGACGCGAATATATGCAGTGCACTGTATTCCCCTTGAAATTTCTAGGCACCTAAACATTTTTTTCTTTAACTATTATCACATTGCAGTTATCCGCCTCTACAACTGAATTACCTAACCCTGGAATAGATACATGCACGATAGATCTAACCAGCTAATCAATATATGACTTAGAGGGATTTTTTAGGATCCAGTTATGATGATTTAACTGCTAAATAAACCACTGGCGGTAGGGGGCGCCAGCGTACGTATGCTATGCATGAGCTGTAACCCTGGCTTCCATTCAAAGTCCAGAGCCAGCTCCTGTCAGACGCAGGAGGCTAAGGGTCCCCACAGAGCACAAGCCTTTCTTCTGGCGTCCTGAAACTTTTCTTTGTAGGTCATTCCCCAGAAATGCCAAAATAGTACGAAAGACAGATTTTTTGTTTATTTTATCTTTTTATAATTTTGTGCCTATTTGTTGAGGTTTTGCCATTTGAAAGTGTCTTTCTCTTTGCTTTGAAAGAATAGTCCAAATGGGTGCGCTAGACTTATTTGTTGTTTTCTATTGTATTTAACTTTCCTTATGTGTCACTGCTGTGTTCTTAAACATAGTTTAATATATTTGAGACATAAAACATCCATTTTTAAATATATAACAAAATTATAGGTGACATAGCTATAAGAAAACACAACACTGGGTTTAAATAGTCCTGCTAATGACACACAAATATGTTAGCAATGGGAACAATGACAATTAACCTTTAATGAGTGGTTCCTTTGTGCCAGGCATTGGGTTAGTGTATTATACAAATTATTACCTGATTTAGTCTTCACAAATCCTCTATGAAGGACAATTGTCCCCGTTCTACAAATGAGAAACTGAGGCTCTGAGAAAATTAGCTAGCTTCAACTTTCGTCTCCCTGTTTATGACATTTTAAAATAGTTATTTTATTTAACCAGCTTTTTTGCTTGCTTTTAGTCTAATTTTTTAAATTTTAGATAGAAAACATTTGGAGACCTGTGGTGCTGACTATTGTTCTCCTTGCTGTTGGAATCCTTTTTTCCAGGACTTCAATCCCCGGACTGCCCGGCATCTCACAGAGGTAATATTTGTACGTGATTACGGGAAGATGTAAATGAGCATATATCTCTGCTGCTCTACCATAAGTGGGGATCCGAATCTTTCCTGCCCTTCTCTTTCTCTGACACCACTGGTACTCCCTTCCTTCTGGAAGCTTCTGTGGCCTTCTCCTGCCTTTCTGATCTATTTATCTCTTTCTCATGTTCCGTCTGACACTGCTATTTCTAACTTGACTGGTGTGACAGCATCCTTTTCCCAAACCAGCTCTTCTCCAGAATTCCTAGACTTTCCTTTTTATTTTTCCTCACATTTAATCGGCTGATAAGTCCTTTGATTTCCAAAACTCTTACCACTTTGGCAGATCCAGCAGGTTGGTTCACACAGTTCTTTCATCCTCCTGGTAGGTAGCCTAGCACTCTAGAGACGGCAGATATCCTCATAGCTCAGGTTCCGCGTGTCCCCTGACTCCCATCAAACAGGTGACACCTGTGCCCCTGGAAGCAGAAGCAATGTCGGGAGGTACAGTCTGTGCTACAGCTGCCAAGCTCAGTCTCTCAGTCATGGAAGCAGCGTAGTTTTTCTGCAGCTGCTTTAACAGAGTTTTCCACACCTGATCTCTAGTGTTCCAAGTTGGAAAGCAGAGTACAGGCCATCCAGAATGCCCACAATATGGAGGTCCCATAGCCATCAACTGTGTGCAGGTGTCCCGAGTCTCTGCTCCCTGATCATGGCTGAGCTGGCCACCAACTTGGTTGACCAACTCTGCAGTTTGTTTTGGGATACCTGGAATTTCTGCTCAAAATCTGTTCTTCTAACCATCTAATGACTTGGAAAAAAATCTTATTCCCTGTTTTAATCACTTCAGTTCAAAATAGAGTCCCACCAATCATTACATGGCAAAAGAAGTGATTGGAGGCAACAAATTCTCAAAGATGGGAGACTAGGAGTGGCTATCGGACACGTTTGGGTCAGTGACCTTGACAGGATGAGATACAGAGAGTTTATAGCTTGCAGGGATTTCAGTCATCTCTCCAGCCCACAGGAGATCATGCTGGTTCACTAGGTGATGACACCAGGTTGAAAAGATGGAACGAGCAAGAAGCAGCAGGATGCCCTAGTACAACCAATGGATGCAAGTGGTTCAAAGATAAATTACATTAAAAGCCATCTACTATGTTTCTGGGAGCCCACTATTCTCAAGCTCCTTGGGATCTACGCTTCAAAAAAAAAAAAAAGTAAGATGCTGTACTCTGCACCCCATCCAATTGAGAGGCAAAAACCTAGGTGGAAATATTAGGGCACTTTGAGTTGCAAGCCTCAACTCATTTTCTGGGTAACATCTAAGGTAGCCAGCTTTGAGTGGGCTTGAGCATCAGGAAGGTTCTCAGTACGTCCACGCTACCGTGAACACAGTTCTACCACTGGACCCTCATGAGTCAGAGGGAGCTCAGGAGAATGTGTAGTGGCTTTCAGGAGTCTTGAATGAAGAATCATAGCTCAGAACCCTAGGTGTTGAAGCAAACGAGGCCCCCATCTTTAAGTCAATCTTCATTTGAAAAATAGTTCATGGTTTCATATAGGGCCCTGGTAGAGATTAAACACCTGACTGAAGGACCAGTTGGCCTTATAAATGAAGGTGTCCATCCTGAATTGGTGTTGTAAAGATCGTTAGGCTACAACGTTAGGTATAACCTCCAGCACGCTATTGACAAGCAGGAGCATTGTTTATGTGATCCATGCAGAAGATCCTGAAGGCGTAAATCAGTTGTATGAACAAAGCTGACACCCCAGTGTGACTACCCAGCTGTGCTTTATCTTTTCCTCTGCCCGCACCCATGCAGAACTCCCACCAGTGGACTAAGGAAGAAAAAAATTCAAACATAATTTAAACATGGATTCACAATATGGAAGTGGAAGCCAAGGACAGTGGACAATGCTCGGGATGGAACTCAAAGCAGCTCATCTCAAAGTCTACTTGGCATGGTGTGGAGAAGACACCCTGGTGTGTGGGCAATTGCAATAATTTGGACCATTATTTGGGGAGTTAGAAGGAAAAAGTTGGAATTTGCTGACAAGGAACTCTAGAGAAGAAGGTGGAGGGGCATGTCAGAATGGGGCCAGAATGGAGGAATATATCTGTCCCAGATGAATGCTTACCCAAGAACTCCAGTGGAGTGAAGGTTTTCAGTTATCAAGAGAAAAAAGGAAACCCACACTGGAGCTGTCAGCCTCTTCCCCACCAACCTCACTTTTTGCTCAACGGGCTCATGAATCAAGTGGCTGAAGAGGCAGGGATGAAAGGTATGGCATGGCCCAGAGACGATTTGTTTCTCACCAAGGCTGGCCTATTTGTTTCCACTGGGCTGGCCTGCCTACTGCCACAGCTAAGTATCAGTAGGAAACCAACCTTGAGTCCCATTCTTTTATTATACCCTTAAGACCAGGCTGACACCATCAGAAGGTTGATTATATTGGAACTGCTCCATCAAGAAGGGGGCAGAAAATTGCCCTCAGTGGAAAAGACATTTATGCTGGCTAGGAATTTTCCTTCTCTGCCTACCATGCATCCTGTGACACAGTCTGCTTTTTGCATTGCTATAAGCTGAACGTGTGTGTCCCTCCACCCCAAATGCATATGTTGAAATCCTAATGCCCATTGTGATGGGATTAGCAGGTGGGGCCTTTGGGAGGTGATAGGTCATGAGTTTGAAGCTCTCATGAATGGGCTCGGTGCCCTTATAAAAGAGGCCTGAGAGAGAGCTCCTGTCCCTTCACCATGTGAGGACATGTCTGCAGCCCAGAAGAGGGCCCTCCCCCAACGCTTCTGGCACCCTGATCACAGACTTCCACCCTCCCGAGCTCTGAGAAATGTTTTACTGTTTCTAAGCCACCCAGCCTGTGGTATTTTGTTATAACAATCTGAACAGACTAAGACATGCATCATCATGGTATCCAAACAGTGTTGCTTCGGTAAGGAATCATGTCCATTCACAAGAATGAAGGCGGTCAAGAGACTCCCTGCTCTTACCACAACCTCCCCACCTGGAAGTAGCCAAAGGTGTGTCTGTGACAAGAATTGGATATTGGCTTCACCAAGTCCATTCCAAACCACTGTTATCCGACCTTACTGCAAGCTGGAGGCTGAAAAACCAAAGACTACCTTTCCCAGACATTTTTCTAGCTCAGGTTTCCCCCGTGACCTTGCCATCTTAGCTCCCTCTAAAATAGAACGGGGAAAGAGGTGTTTAAATCCGGACTTGGGCTGTGTTCTCAGCTGCAATAGAAATTTCAGGGGTGTGAGAGTCAGAAAGACGGCAGTTTGATTCTCTACTCTACCACTGAATCCTGTGAGAGTGTGGGAAATTTCCTGACCTTCTCTGCATTGAGCCTCAGCATCCCATGTGTAGAACGATAAGCCTACGGATAAGCCTATCCGTGGAAAAATTATTATGTGAAATAAGTGAGATCATGAGTGAAAACCACCTAATATAGTACCTGGCATACATTGCCAAATGTTGATTCCTCATCAAACTGTTTGGCAGTTTGGCAACTGTTCATAACTTTTCCAGAGATATAATGAGTGGAAAAAAAAGTGAAACATTGCAGGAATAATAAAAGAATTTATATTAAGTAACAAGGCATGAAGCCAAGGGAATTATGACTCTAACTGGGAGCGATTTCTTTTTTGGAGGTAGGAAGTTATCTGGGCGAAACCCTCTTTAGAATCCCAGGCCAGTATCACATTAAAACTTCTGGACTACATCACTGTTCCAGCAGATGTGTTAGTTAAGTCATTTGCAGGCGGTAGAACCAGGCTTCTGAACAGCCCCCTAGCTCCTCTACCATCTTGATTTATTTCTCTTTTGGAGTAGGAAGTGCTATTTAATACATAGCAATTGCCTGGAGTGTTGTGGGGCTTTTTGGTTTTTATTTTTTTGCGTTTTTTTTTTTTTTTAGTACTTTCCAAGTTGAAAATTCCTAAAATATGTTATTACATGCTCTCCACTTTCATGTTAAAGCAGAACTATTTGAAATGCTGTTATTAAAATGCACCCGTGACTTAACCATGAAAAAATAAAAATTCAAACTGTGTTTCTTCACAGTGGAAACCACCACTTTTGAAACAATGAAATTAGCTTTCAGGGCTAGCTGTGTCGCTGAACCTATTGTTCTAGAAAGGTTTGGTACCTGATAACCCAGATCAGTACAAGAAAGCTATTCATTACTGTGTAACAAAATATATGATGCATGGTGTTTTTTCTGGGGTAAACTGCTCAGGACTTCCCAGCCCAAGGTGGAAGGAGAAAGTTCACCTCTGAGAATTGGTTTGGAGGAGAGAAGGAAACTTTTTTTTTTTTTTTTTTTTAGTAAAACATTTCATGAGCCTGCTGAAAGTTATGTGTGATACTTAAATATTTGCAGATTATATTCATTTGATTCTTCTAATATAACCAGAAATATAAAAACTATGAACAGGTATTTAGGTATATACCTATGTAAATATAATACTTAGCTAGTTTAATAAATTGAGTAATTCCACCCATTTATTAATGGGTGACAGGAAGGTGGTAAAGGGAAGAATAGAGGATAAAAGAGAGATAAAAATAACTGAGGCAGATGATTACCGTGTTTCCCTGAAAATAAGACCTAGCTGTACCATCCGGTCTAATGCGTCTTTTGGAGAAAAAATTAATATAAGACCCAGTCTTATTTTACTATAATATTTTACTATAATATTATTTTACTATAATATAAGACCGGGTATAATTATAATATAATATAATATAATATAATATAATATAATATAATAAATATAATAATAATATAATACCGGGTCTTATATTAATTTTTGCTCCAAAAGACGCATTAGAGCTGATTGTCTGGCTAGGTCTTATTTTCGGAGAAACGGGGTAAAGAGGAAGAAAACAGGAGGCATCAAAAGAGTGAGAGAAAAATATAGGGTATATGAACAAAGGGAGGGACGGAGAGAGAGAGACGTTTACTCTGAGGTGTAATAGGAAACACTGTGCTCAACAACCTGGATGGATTTCTAGGTCCTGGCAGCAAGCGATCCTAAGTGTCGGAGAGAAGCTGCTTATTTTCCTTTCTTCCCTCCTTGCCAGGGCTGTGCGGTCAGCACCATACCCTTCATGCCTAGCTCAGGGACAATAAACCCTGTTCAGTACCATGCTCCGAGCATGAGACTCATCACAGAGCCACAGAAGGTCAGTGCCAAGACCTTGAAAGGTACCCACCTCCACTGTCATTGTTCAGCCTCTCTGGGTTCTTTCCAGTAATAGAGAATACACTTCTCAAGGTAGATAGGGGTAGCTGTCTTCTAATAGAATAAATCCTCAGCCTGCATCTACTCCCCCTCGAGGATGGACCCAGCAAGCCTAACCCATCTTCTATAGGACAGCAAAGCATCCTTCCAGAACACCTTGAACCCCCACTGGTTCCTCACACCCGATTCCAGTCCCACCTTCATGATGAACCTGCCTTCTGAAAATGCTTCCCTCTTTTTCTTTTCTCTTTTGCAAAAGATGGTTCATTCCTTGGTGTGGTCTGAAAAACTCAAAGGAAAGGTGTTGTTACCACCCTCCAAGAGATCACAAATCTCATACGGTACCTTCAATTCAAATAACTTGTCTTTGAGCAGCCGTGTGATGCTAGGAGAGCTCACCACTGAGGAGTAATTTGCAGCTTACGTGTCTCACATGCAAAGACAGTTTCCTTCCCCTTCTCTGGGTGCAAAGCTCTGGGAAATTTTTGGAGCAGAATATTTGTCTTGGGCCAAATCTCAGTTCCCTTCATGCACCAGTTCTCCTTCCCACAAGGGATGTTCACAAGCACTCTTTTCTTTCAGCGCCTGCCACGAGCAAGGAACTCTGGACTTGCTCTAACTGCCAACAGGTTGCAAGCCTCTACATTAGCTGCCCTTCTGACCCACCTCCCTCCAAACCTTTCTCAGCCAAACTTCTTCCATGTGCATAGCATTCTGGTGAGCCGGGCTGCCTCGTGCCCCAACTGCGCGAATCCAGGAGGCTTAGTTAACCTTCATTCCCTGTCCTGTAAAATAAAGATACAGTAATAGTGCCAGCCTATTGGTGTCCTCATGAGATACAGCAATACATGCAAACCCCAAGGACAGGACAGGGCCCTTGAGGAGTGCTCGGGGAGGGCTAGCTCCCATTCCCACGCTTCCTCTGCCTCTTTCTCCTATGAAGGCCCAGGTGATTTATATAAAGTCACACCAAGGGGTGGCTGGCTATTGGCCTCCAAGTGTCATGTGCAGGATTCCTTAATATTGGGCTCCTGAAATGGTATGCAAAATTACGTGGTGACAAGCATTTCCCCCCTGTAATTCTCAATCCTGATTACACACGCGAATTATCTGGGGAGCTTTTAAAAACTACTGAGGCCCTGATTTCCTCTTCTGCCAGATATTCTGATTTAAGTAGTGCAGTGAGGCCCAGGCATTGCCCACCAATTAAATATAACGGGCAGCCATGGGTCAAACCCACTGATGCATAGCAAAGTCCTTAGTGAGGGTGGGCAACTGTCCCAGAAACTCTGATCCCATCAGTCTGAAGTGGGACCAAGTACCTATACATTTCTCCAGCTATCCAGGTAATTCTGATGTGGAGAACCACCAGCCCCCAGAATATACCAGAAATGAAGTATACTGTCACTTCATTTCACACCATATCAAATATAGATGTGCAAGTTGACAAGCTGTATAAGAGAAAAAAATACACTCAAACTAAAATAAACTGTTGTGTTTTCATTTATTTTTATATATCTATATTCTTTAATATATTCTCTTTAAAAAAACATATTTAGGTGGTCAGCATAACTGTACTTCCTGTGCTTTTTAAACTTTGTCACCTTTCCATGGCTGATAAAGAAATGTTGGCTCCCAAGCAGTAGTCTGAGATGTGCTATCTACTGGGGACGACGTTTTTCCCTAGGCCAGACTTCTCTTCTCTAGACCCAGAGGCTGGTGTTCAGCCCCGGGGCCTGCCCTGGGTGCAGATGGCTGTGAGGAAAGGAGGAGGCCCTGAAGCTCCTGGCTCTTTCCTTCTTAATCAGGCAAATCACCAACCAGAGCAGTTTTCGTCCCCAAGAATGAGAAGAAGCCAGAGAAATGGCCAGAGCCACAGGGTCCTTTCTTTCTCTTTACCCAAAATATTTTTGATTAAGTGAAATAGCCTTGAGAAAGTTGCCTATTTCTGTCAACATGTGCCTGTGAGAACAGATTTTCAACAATAACTGATACACATTAAACCCAGAAGTATACTGTCACTTCATTTCACACCATATCAAATATAGATGTGCAAGTTGACAAGCTGTATAAGAGAAAAAAATACACTCAAACTAAAATAAACTGTTGTGTTTTCATTTATTTTTATATATCTATATTCTTTAATATATTCTCTTTAAAAAAACATATTTAGGTGGTCAGCATAACTGTACTTCCTGTGCTTTTTAAATGGGTTTCCATTATCCTGAAAGTACTCCTCCCATATTTATGGTGTGTGTCATGCAGGGACTCTGGTCCCACTCCCCGCACAAGAACTCAGGACATGGTGAGGCCAAAAAGGAACACCCACTGAGCCACAGATAGGGGAGTCATACCACTGTATTCTCGCAGGCAGCTGGGTTGGAGACACAGGAAGCAGGAGCCACACGATCCGCAGCCTGCAGGCCGCTTCTCTGCCAACCAACACCAACCAACCCCCTACCGTAGCCACGGCAGTTATATTAGTGGCTAATGGCTAACTGGTAACAGCTGATGGCCACCCAGTCACAGAGGATGGCTATCTGATTGCAGCTGATGGCCATCTAATAACCGAAACAAGAATATGCCATTCTTGTTTCTTTTCTTGTGCTGCTCTCTGGGACTCAGTCCCCACAGTGTGAAAGTGTCCTCTCTTGAATGAAATGATGGCATATTTGGCTGTTCATTTGTTTTTAATGACTCTGCTTTGCAAAATAAAGACTCGGTAACCCTGTTAGTCAACCTCCTTCACTGTAGCTTCAAAATGCTAACCTTGGCATATCACCACTCTTTATAATCCTCCCAAACTCCTTAATGTCACCTGGAAGTCCTGCCCCTAACCTATTTCAGCAACCGCATTTATTATTCCTCCCTTCCCCAGCTCCTGCCACACTGTCTTCCTCCAGTCCCTTCTGTAAACCTGGGAGCCAAAATGGAGTTCACCTGTGCCTCCATAACTTCTCAGAGAAAGAAAATATGTCACAACTGAAATGAGCAGGGTGTCATTTAACACCCAGAGCCATGCAAAGAGGGGTCTGTAATGGCAGTCTTCTTACTATCTTGTGAAATCCCCAGTTTCTTTCCAGCTCTGTGTGGATTCAAAGTCCAGGGTCTTGAACTGGCTCACGCAGTTTGAGTCAGCACCTCCAAAAAGGTACAAAAGAAACTGAATATAGAAAATAGTGCAAAATATGAATATGTTTAAAAGAGGGTGGTTTTTAGGCTTCCGTTTAAAAAAAAGAAAAAAAAATGGTCTGACCCAGTTTTCAACTAGGTCACGATGTGGTAGACTGAGTTAAATCATGAGGCACAAATTACCCTGGAGCAGAGGAAGAGGTCCATGAGGTCACTTCCTACCTGCTCCTTGAACCTGAATGGAACTTGCCTTTCCAGTTGAGGGAATGTCCTACCTCAGAGAAAAAGTGAGCTCATTCATGATTGTAACAACCATCTGTTAATTTTTCCCACCCTCCTCCCAATTTTGACCAGGCTCCCCACTTCTTCCTGCAATGGCTGCTTTCCCCCCTTTTTAATAATTTGGAGTGACCCAAAATGGGGGCTTTGTAGTATTTTTCATCTTCTTTGTCCCTTCTTTCTTTTATTTTTAGCAGAGTAAGATGCAAAGAGACCTGAAATCTAATCATTTTTATCCATTTTTTTCTTCTGTATTTTCACCAGCATCATAACTCTAAAAAAAATTCCCCCCCCCTTTTTTTTTTGCTTCTTTGGGCTGATTATTTCCCTTAGTATCTTAAATGATTAAATTATTTGAACTTTTATGCCATTCTTGTTTCTTTTCTGAATGTTTTTCCATTACTTGGTTTTGTTGATCTTTGAAATTTGAGCCCTTTTGATTTCCTATAAATGTTTGTTTTTTAAAAACTAAGCCTCATTTTACTTTTTACCTGTGAACTTTAAATTTTCACCTTCCTGTTAAACATTTCTGATCAAGTTCTCTCTTTTTGTTTTCTACTGAAACTGTTTTTCACTTCTCTTTCATTTATCTTTCCCCTTCTGGTCTTATCAACCTCTTATCTAAGAACTTATCTAAGATCTTATCTAAGATCTTTGCTCACTTCTTCCCTTTTCTCACTATAGCTCTTCCTTGTATTTTTAGTTTATGTCTTTAATATCGTTTCTCACAGTCTCCAACCTGACTCATCCCCTACCCTCTCTTCTTTGTGTCTGTGCTTCCGTTTTCCTTTCTAAGTTTTCCTTAGTATCCTCTTTTCTTTAGGTCTTCCGGTTCTTGCTTCATAGCAAAAATGTCCTTGCTTTGGAAAAGCCTCGAATAAAGAAATACTATAAACACAATCAGGGCCTCTCTGGCCTCTGACCTGCCTTGCCAGCCCCATTTCTTACACCCTCACACACAAGCCTGGTGTCCCAGGTATCATGACTGAGTCTTACCTCTGCCTAGAATGCTTTCCCCTTTCTCTGTTTATCTCCTACTGTTCCTCCATGACTTATCTGAGATATCACCTTCCCCCTGACCACTACCTGATCAGTCAAATGTTATTTTAGCTTCCATCACCTAATAACCTCCTTATCAGTCAAAATTCAAGGTGGGATTATATATTTAACCTTTAAAAAAGATTTTTAAGATTTAAAAAAAAAATGTCAGATATAACAACATATGAAAGAGGGCATAAGACAAATATACACTACACTGAATAATTGTTTTTAAAATCCATATAACCTCCACCCAGGTCAGCACTCCAAGAAACCTCAAGCATCCAGTTTAAGTCACAAGTATTCTCCTGAAAATAACTGTTAGCCTTGCCTTTATACTAATCACTTCTTCACTTTTCTTTAGAGTTTTACCACCTTTGTATGCCTTCTTAAGCAATAAAGTTTAATTTTTCCTGTTCTTGATTTTTATAGAAATTGAATCATTCTGGAGATGGCCCTCTTTTGTCTTCTTTCTTTCACGCAATGCTGTTTAAGATTCCAGGCTATTGTTACATTCAGCTGTGTTGTGCACATCTTCCTTCTGTCTAGATTTCCATTGCATGCAATATTCCACCATTTATTTATTTATTCCAAGGTTGATGGACCAATTTGGAGCTACTGTACACACTGCTCCTGAGAACATTCCTGTGCAAGAATCCTGGCACACACATGCATGCATTCTGAAGGATCTGAGTGAGAAGGAATTTTTGAGTCACAGAGTATGCTCATATTCAGCTTTACTAAAAATTGCCAAACTGTTCTCCAAAGAGGTTGTAACAGTTTACATTCCCAGTGGCACTCTATGGGAATTCCTTTTGATCCACAGACTCACCGACCTTTGCCCATCTGATGGGCAGGGATGGGCATTTTCATCTCTACCTGCCTGGAGCTACTCAGTTGGCTGACGTGTAGAGTTGTTCCGAAGAATTTACTGCATAAAACTCCCTTAGGTTTATGAATCACTTCAGATTTATCTCAATGTCTGAATATTTTCCAAGGATCTATCTTAGGAGGACTTCTGCTCAAGTGTGTATGGACGACACCTACTCTGATCATTTTTTTTTCCCTTTAACGTGCAAAAGGTTTGTTCCACTCATACTGCTGGTCTACACAGCAAAGTCTGTGTAAGCCTTTGTGCAGAGCAGAGTGAGGGAGGCTGCCGTGAAGGGCAGCCTCAGACAAAGGATGGAGAGCATCACTGAATCTCCACATCTTGAGCTCAGGGGGAGACTTTCCACCTCTGCTTCACAAAGCATTTCTGGGTTCAAGAGATTTGAGTTTTGCAAGGATATCAATGGAGTCGTGCTAACTCCGGAGGCAGGACACAGTCAGGATAGTGCACTCCTATCCATCTCATGCCGTCCCTCCTTAAACACTCACCCCCTAGGAAATTAATAAAGGCCCACTAGTAAATTTTTTAAAATTAAAAGTGTTTGTGGATTGATTTTTCATTATTATTAAAAGATGTGAAAAGAGAAACATTTGGACAGACCTAACATTGTGTCTTCATGCCTCACTGGAGACCTTGACCACAGCACTAAGGTGGTAACAGAAGTGAGATGGAGTGAAGCCATAAAGCATAAAAGAACTGCCATTTGGAAACACACGTTCAAGGAGTGTTTTTCAAATGCCAGTGAAGGATTGCTAATAAAAATGTCCCCACCAACAAACAAATGTTTCCCTTAATTCAGATGTTAATTGAATGTATGAGTTAATACTCTATAATTTTATTTTATTTTACTTTTAATTAAAATTTATTCAAAATTTTAATAAAAATTTTATTAATAAAATTACATAGGTTTCTAGATGATGTATTATAGAATTGTACACCTGAACTCTATAATTTTCTTAAATGTCTTTTGGTTAGGGCCTCTGTGATAAGTTGGTTTAAAATCTGCATCTTTAAATCTCTTCCACCTTTAATATTTCCCATTTTGGACAATGTGTTTTTGAAAGAGTTCTACAAATTGAATGTTAGGTATGTGTCTATAAGAGAAGCTATTCCCTTTAAGAAGAAATTCCTCAAAGGTTGATAGGAAAAGAAAATATTTGTCATTAGAAAAACTTTGTAAATTGTCCTAACATTCTCAAAAAGTGATGTTTGAGATAGATGAAATGAAAGAAACTTCAGACTTCAACTCTTTCAGTTGTCAGTCCCTACAAACCTCGTCAAATTGTTTCCTAATTGATGAATGAATGCTTCCTAGTGATTTACAGTTGTGGTCAATGAAACAAGAGGTTAAAACTTCATTCAGAACAATCACATTTGCCCTCTTGGTGAGCCATGCTAATTTTTGAAAGTCAGGAATGAGCAACTTTTTGAAAAAAGAGAATGTCATCACCCTAAACCTAATCCTAAAAACACACCATCAAATGTCAGGGGCTTTTAGAATTGAAAGAGCAGTGGGCTGAGGTTCTAATGGTTCACATTCTAGAATCTTCTCAGTATACACTTGAACAAGATTCCTGGGCCTTGTTTTTTATACCTGTAAAAAGAATGAAATTAGACAATATCTAAAATCACATCAAGGCATTCATTTCTGTGATTGATTGATATTAAGGTCCCAGAATTAATGAAGAACTAAAACTTTTTTTAAAAAATCAGAGAAAGATTAAAATGTTGTACATATTCAAAAGATAAAACTAAACAAAAAAATCCACTGCGCACTTACCAGAACAATTATGTTTTTTTTTTTTTTAATGACAACATTAAATGTTGCCTAGGATGTGGAGCAACTGGAACTCCCAGTCCTGGTTAGTAGGAGTTTAAGATGTTATAACCATTCCAGGAAAAGATACGGCAATTCCTTTTACAACTAATTATACATTTACCCTCTGACACAGCAATTCCACTCCTACTTATTTATCCAAGAGAAATAAAAATATTGGTCCAAAAAAAGACTTTATAAAAATATCTATAGCAGCTTCATTCATTATAACCCAAAGCTGGAAATAGCTTGGATGCTGGTCAACTCTAATCCATCCTATCTATGTCCTGTACTGAAAATGATCCTTCAAAAAAGACCTGGTCATTTTATTCATCCCTCAGTGGTTTAGGATCAAATCCTAAATGCCTTTGCATGCCTCCTGACATACTCTTCTTTATATTCCCCACAATATTCAGACCAATGACTTAACTTTGCTTTATAGAAATGCCCTTGGTACCAAAAGTCCCTTTGTTCTCTCAGTGTGATAGACATTGCAGATTGCCTCACTCAACCTCCATTGTACCATCCTTCTTCTTTTTGGAGAGGTTGAACAGCTAAAGCCCGATTTTACGAACTCTTTTACACCTACGGTGCAGGGTGTGACATTATCTGCCTATTAGATGTACTAGATCAGGATTTGGAATGTAGAAGTAAGTCAGGGTCATCTTTACATCCCTTTTTTTCTGGTTTTTTGCTATCTGGAAAAGCCACAAAAACATGAGGTTTCTCTACTAGCATTTCACGTCCCTCTCCAGCTTCAAGGGTAATGAGTTACTGGGGTCTCTTGCTGAGGCTTCTTAATGCCTGCATTGCAGCTAAGGGTTTCCATTTTCCAGTTTCTGGATAGTCTAGAGGTGGTTGAAACGGTGGCAACAGTGTCATCACCACCTGCTGGTGAGTTCAATCTGCAGTCTTGATTCCAACCTAGCTCCCCTGGTGGGTCAGTTCTTTATGGTTCTGCAACTATTCCCGGAGGCCCAGGTTTGAACCCATTCTCTCGGCCCTTCCAACAGTTTTCTAATTCCTAATTTCCTTTATTAAAACCTTCTTCATTAAAATACCCAGCATATTTTTCATTTTCTACACTGAACTCTGACTGTTAAAATTGTGTGAATCTGAGAAATAAGTAACTGAATATACAAGGTGATTTGAAATGACAGGAACATACACTTGGACAGGAAATCCAAAATCTGAAACATCAGACGCCTAGGACACTTGAGAAAAAATAGATTACCTGACTCCACCTACAGGAAAAGAATCTCTCTGGGTGGGGCGTAGGATATATTTTTAAAACCTCTTTAGGTGATTATGATGCAACCTGCCTAACACGAAAGTACAAGGACAGGCACGTAGTATTTTCAGATATAAAAGCTTGTAGATGTCATGAAACCTAATCTGATGCAAGAAACTTGATACTGACATTTTGTCCTTTCCTACAGAGTATGTTATTGCCTGCAATAATTTTTCAACACGGCAGGAAGTCTTTAGTAAGAAAAGCCACCTTCACAGGAAGAATAAATTAACTTCTGTCCAGACTATGCAATAAAGTAAATACCCAAGTTAAACTGTGACGTGAAAGTCCGCATTTTATGTTACAGGATGTATATTAAACTTACAAGAGTATGTGATGTACTACTAAGCTCTTTAAGAATATTCTGTTTAGCTTAAAGCATGTCCTAGATATTGTTAATATATCAAAACAGGATCTCGAAGTAGAATATCACAGAATCATGGAATTACAAGATATGAGATTAGAAGCAACCTTAAAGATAATTATTTGAACACACACACACACACTTAGAGTAAAAGGTACAACTTAAAAATAAAGACATTAAAAAAGTAAGTCACTTCAGAGGCACTTATCTTGGTCTTTTACTCAGTTGCTGGCTGAGCAAAGAGCAATGTGTTTAATGCAGCATTTGGGGCTCTTTTCAAAGAAATGTCAACATATATGTTCACTTGCCTACTTAATCATTCTTTAATTTTCACTGAGTTCTTACCTGGAGATGCTCATTACTCTTACCCCCTTCTGTGAACCCAACTCTATCATACACAGTGAGTAGAAGGAAGCAGAACAAAACAAAATAAAATATTAACAAAAATCTGTACTTTTTAAAGAGACCAGTAACTATGGAAAGCAAAGATGGTGGTCAAGTCTCTTCCAACATCACTTTTGAGAGGCTGAGAAATAATTGGGAAAGGAAGCCCATCCACTCCCAGCATTCCAACTGTGACAGTGACACGGTGGGATATTACTTTCCATTGATGACAAAGGTAGGCCACAGCTGTGCCCAAATTCCTTTAAATTCTCACCCCTCTTTGGGGTATCAACTATGTTGAGTTCTTTGAAAATTGTAAGAATAAATGACAAAATTATATTTAAATATCACAGAGGTAGTCTGATCTGACCTTTAGGGTAGAGAATTTACATTAGTAAATAAATAATCATAAGACCCATCTGGGTCTGTTCAGAAGTATGTTCATGGCTGACAACTTCACATAGATTCTGTATCTAGAAGGTAGGGTGTCAGGATCTGAGAGTCTTGGGTAGAAACTGACCCCTGCTTCCTAGAATAGTTATTGCCAATAAGGATTAGTGAGCTCATACAGGAAAACAAAAAAAAAACTTGACTTAAAAAACTTGAATTGTTCAAAACACATAAAGAAAACCACACATTTATTGTGTTGCAGTTCAGCAGACAAACTCACAATCAATCATTAACATGGCAGGTATTTCCTGGGTTCCTAGCATGTGGCAGGCACACCTTGGAGCCCTGGGAGAGAGGGGTGAACAGGGTCCTTGTTTTCATAGAGTTTATATTCTGGATATATTACATGTGCCTGGAAAGCTACCAATATTCTAACGGCTTCATTCTCTTCAGAAACTCCAAGGTCATGGGTTTGGGGGCCAAGCTAATCTGGTCTTCACTCCCAGCCTCACCTCTTACTGAGCATGTAATCCTGGGTGTTTGTCCCACCTGCATGGCTCTCTCCTTCTCCATGGTGGGCATATCCAACATGGCATCTCCTTGGGGTGGAAGGTGACCTGATCCCACTGCATAGGAAGAGAAAGCTCACCCATGTGCTTCAGATGATGAAGGCCAGTCCTTGGGGAAAAAAACAAAATTTTCCTTGCCTCAATCAACTTCTCCTTTTCCTTAATCAATTTCCCAGCTTAAGGACTCCAGATAGGCAGGACTTCTATAGGTTGATCCTGTCCTCCATAGAGATGAGCAAGCCCGTTCCCTCTCCCATGGACTTTCCCCAGGTACCAAACTTACTTAATCATAAGAATCAGCTGGGCACTTGTAGAAGTAAGGATTCTCCGACCCCACTCTAGACCTAGTAAGTCAGAATCTCTGTGCATTTCTATTTTTAACTAACTCAGATGAAACCAGGGGGCTACTTTAACAAGCCCAGATATTCCATCAAAACTTTTGTGTTCTTTTCTAAAGACTTTTTCTGATTATGAAATTAATATACGTACATGGTAGGAAATATTTTTAAATAAAAAATGATGTTAAGAAGAAAACAAAATTTACCCATTATCCCAAAGCCTAGAATTAATAAAAATTATCAGATTGATGTTTCCCTTTTCATTTTTTCCCTATGCATATACATATATATTTTTCTAAAATATTTAAGATTATACTATAAATACTACTTTTTCCCTATAGACCTTCTCTGAGTATATGCACATATATTCTGAACACATGTCTGACTGGCATTTTACAGAAATAATTTCATTTAGTTATCATTTATGGAGAATTCCTTATGTGCAGACAACGTTTTAGGTGTTGGGGATACAGTAATAAGAAGTAAGAAAATATCTGTGTCCTAACGAACTTATGTTACAATAGCAGGAGATGGTCAAGAAACCAGCTCACTGATACACAAATGAATAAAATAATTACAATCAGCATAAGTGTCAGGAATGATAACATTGGGGTGCCTACTAGGTACCAGGTACGGTTCCAAGTATAAACTCATTTCATCCTCATAACAACCCTACGGGGCAAATACTAGAATTACCCCCATTTTATAAATGTGAAAACAGAGGCACTAATTACTTGCCAACATATCTAAGTATTTACAAGGTGCTGTGACATAATAACTGGGAGGACTAACTCAGGTCAGGTAGCCAGAAGAGCCCTCTCTGCCCAGGGGATATTAGAGCTGCAAGGTAGAGGACAAGAAGGGGCCAGCCATGTAGAAACAGGAGCATCACGGATGACAGAGGGATATTCATTGTCGCTATGTGCAGGATCCTGCTGCTTGAGGCAGTAACCCCTTTAGCTTCTGGATTGTGAGGAATTCTGGGTAGTCTGGGGAAGGAGCTGGGATGGTAATTGGAGGTGCAAGGCAGTGTAACTTTACTAATCAGTGGAGAAGTATTCTGATCATTTTAACAGTGCTAAGTGGTATCAGCTAAAAACTATGCATGGGTATACTGAGTATCCACACATGTACAGCCATAATTATTAAAATAATCCTTCCTCGTTGGATATTTTCATTGTTCCTCTTTAAACACCGTCATGAGCAACTTTACCCATACATTTTTATGCATATGTTATCGTTTCTTTAGGATAAATTCCCAGAAAATAGAGATACTGTGAAACATGTGCACATGTTTAAGGCTTTTGACACATCCTGAAAAAATGCCTTTAGAATGTATCAAGCTATACTTCCACCAATCGTGCATGAATGCTGATTCTCTCCGGGAATTATCAAGTACTTTTCCTAGCCATTCAAAGTTGTCCAAAGAGCACCTTCTAGGTGCAAGACCCGATGCTAGGAGCTGTAGGAAATGCAAAGAGGTAGAAACAATGTGATGCTCTTCCTCTCCAGGAGAGCCTGGCATGGTGTAGAGACAGATGAAGCATATGGGGGTGGTAGGTATAGTGCATGGGAGAACGAGGTACATGCTCCATCACTGCGGAAGACACCGTGTGCCGTGGATGAGAGAGCAGCTTTGGCTACACTGATCTGGGAATGGTCCATGTTGGAGAAAGCACGGGAGCTGGGTCTTGATCTAGACAGGGGTGAAGGCAGCATTCTGAGTGAAGCTATAGAGAGAGATGTGGAAACAGAAAATGGCAAAAGTGACCAAGCCATGGACAGCAAGCCAATGTGCTTAGAGTGTGGGGAAGAACACATGAGTTACTCCAAGAAGCAGGATGCACCAAATCATGGAGGGCCCTTCATCCCAGGCTGAGGACTTCATAGGTAATGGAGACCCAGGGGCAATTTATAATCTAAAGAACGGTAAAATTCATATACCATTACACACAAGGAGTGTTCAAATAAAAAGAAAGTAGAGGCTAGAAAACTTCTTAGGATGTGAGAATTGCAAAAGGAAAGCAAGGGTGTGAGAATGGAGACAAAGAGCTGAGGCATGGCTCCTACAAACTCTAACCATCAGGATTGGTTCCTGCCCAGCAGTGGGGCTGGGATGCTAAGGACAAGGAAGGAGTCAGGTGGCTTTGGGGGTTTTGACCTTGAGTGATTGGCAAATAAGGAGACAGATGAACTGACAAGACTGAGCAACACAGAGAACAGTCGTCATCTCAAGGTGGGGTTTGGGGAAAGAGTGTAGCTAATTGGGGTTTTGTTTGTATGTGTGTTTGTTTTCCAGCTACATTTTGTTTAAAAATATATTTTAAATAATCAGAGGAGAAGATATGAAAGAAACAGGACACACACACACACACA
Source organism: Rhinolophus ferrumequinum (assembly GCF_004115265.2). Taxonomy (NCBI): domain Eukaryota; kingdom Metazoa; phylum Chordata; class Mammalia; order Chiroptera; family Rhinolophidae; genus Rhinolophus; species Rhinolophus ferrumequinum. The sequence goes on from NC_046291.1 coordinate 9,543,461, forward strand.
CACACACACACACACACTAGCCCATGTGTGTTGGTGCACACATGTCCTTCTCCCCGCCTGAAACATATCCTCACAGGCTCAGCTCCTGTGTTTCCTGAACGTGGATGCCTTCTGCAAGTTCCTGGTGGTGCTCAGGGCCGTTCCCTTAACTGCCATAGCATTTCTAGTACAGACAGTGCTTTTAGGGGGGGTTTTTTAATAAAGTCTCTTTCTCCTTCCCAATTGTAGATTAAAATGTGCGATTTAGGATTGTCATGCAGGGCGGCCTGCGGGGTCTCTGGTCCCGCTCCCCACACAAGAACGCAGGACATGGTGAGGCCAAAAAGGAACACCCACGGAGCCATAGGTAGGGGAGTCACACCACTATACTCTCACTGGCAGCTGGGTTGGAGACACAGGAAGCAGGAGCCACACAATTCTCAACCCTCACTGTGCCGCTTGCAGGCTCAGCCACCATCTCCTTGCTAGCTCCCCCTTTTCTGCTAGCCTAGCCACGGCAGTTATATTAGTGCCTAATGGCTCACTGGTTGCAGCTGATGACCATCCAATCACAGTCGATGGCCATTTACTACCTGAGCCAGCACCTTTCTATGTGAGGCCGAGAGTCTGGAAACTGCTTTTTGGGGCTCTGTCCCCACAAGGATTTTTTGTTGTCAGGTTCTTTTTAGTTTTTTTGGGGGATTTAGGAGTTTTTGTTTGTCAGGCTCTTTTTAGTTTGTTTTGGGGAGGACAAGATTTTTACACATACACACAACCTTTCCCCTCCGTCCCTCCCCCTCCCCCACCCCTTAGTGGTAAAACAGAAAACACACTTTTACTTCACACATTTCCACCATTTGCAGGCTGGATTCACATGTAGAGATTGTCCAGATGATTTTTACAGTAGGGTGGGGAGGAGAGGAAAGGCAGGCCCATGTGAGCCCAGACAAGGTGAGACTTGAGCTGAGTCGTGCAGTGGCAGCAGGAAGAGGCAAAGGGAGGGAAAGCTTCACCCCAGGAATCCCCAAAAAAAGTGAAACACAACTTCTGGGCCAGATGAGATTGCACCTGACATGCAGAATCCAGGGAGCCACGGGGACACACGACAAAAGGCAAAGGCAATCAGTGTGACTGATTAACACTTGATTTTATTAGTGACAGATGCCACCTGACTTTTCTATTTGAAGCCTCTACCCTACACACATTAAACCAAGGGCAGGCCATTGGGGTGCCGTGAGACAGAAGAGAGAGCATCCTGCCTCTTCCACTATTGAGGACGGGATGTGAGGACACAATGACAGACACCGTTTACATTTTTCAGGTAAGAATCGCGTGTGACAGCTTCTGCCTTGAGATGTGAATAAATTGCTGCCAGACAATTCAGGTGGGAAGGGACATTCATTAATTAAGTTTTGCCAGGACTATTCCACTCCATAAACTAGTTCTATCCCAATAGCAGGGCTAGGATGGACCGGAGAAAACGTCTGTGGCAGAAGAATTCACATAGGGAACTGAACATCTTGTGCAAAAACGTGGTTTTATGAACCATGTTAAGAATGAGTTTCTGAATACCTGTGCAAAATCCCAAAGGACTCAAGTTCAGTGTCCATTTGCTCATTAGGGCCCATGTATTCCTCGGCCAGGACTGCCAGAACAAACACCACAGGCTGGGGTCTTACACAATTAATTTTCTCACAGTTCTGGAGGCTGAAAGTCCAAGATCAAGGGGTCAGCAAGGTTGGTTTCTTCTGAGGTTTCTTCTTCTTTCCTTGGCATGTGGACAGCCATCTTCTCCCTGGGTCTTCACATAGTCTTCCCTCTGTGCCTTAGTCTTCTTCTTCCCATAAGGACAGCAGTCATGTTGGATTAGGGCGCACCCTCATGACTTCATTTAACCTCAATTTTCTCTTCAAATACCCTGTCTCCATAGACAGTCTCATTCTGAGGGAATGGGGGTTAGGGCTTCCACATGTAAATTTTGAGGAGATGACACAATTCAGCCTATAACAGACCCTTAGTCTTTGGATCCTGTACCTACCTGCGTCAACCTCTAGATTTCATGACAGGAACCCAGTAATTCTTGTCTCCCCTAGGTTTAGGCCTCCAAAGGTTAAAAGCTCATTATGCCCTGAGTCTGAATGAATCTAAATCCAGCACGTTCCTCATCACCTGAAATTTAGGTGGATTTAAACGTATTATATTCCTGATAAGATTATTGATATTCAAGTGAAGGAGGAGGAAAGCAGAGAAAAGAAAAGTGAAAAAAGGTTTTCCATGCTAGCTTTTTAAACTTGTGCCCATTTACTGTTAAAAAAAAAAAACGCTTTGATTCTAATGATTAAAAGAATGAAGACTATGTGGTCCCAGGCTCGAGCATGGCAGCATTTTCTGTAACTACATTCTTGTAGCAGATTTGTTCATAAACATTATTTATCTGTGTCAACTGAATCAGAGCTGTAGAAAGAAAATAACTTGTAAAATCACCAAACTCTATGGATATATAAAAAAAAAAATGTTGCTGTGTGCTAATTAAATCACCAAATCACAGTCAGAAGTAAGTTTTTCTAACTTGGGTTAGCTCCCTATTGGATGCGAGAGCTGATGGAAAAGTCAATCCAGTGAAGAATAGTTTACCATCTTCGGGATTCCAATTCATGACCAACACTTCAGTCAGAGTAAACCAAGACCTAGTCCTCCACAGACCTCATTTTATCGCAGAAAAATAAGACCACACTCCTGGGCAAGATTAATCACACTTGTCTTTCTTACCTGATCTAGGCTCCTTTGTCAGCCAAGGGGAAGATATCAGCATCATTTCTGAAAGAGAATAAATAGTTACAGTCCCTTCACAGATATGGAGAAGTTCTCCATCCCCAATCTCTATCCTTTTACCTGACTTGATTTTTATTTCACGTTGTACATTTCTTTGGTGACCTGTTCATTTCTGTCTCTTCTTCTATAAGTCACGTGAAAGCATTTCTCTGCAGTCATCAGAACCATGCCTGACACCTATGAGGAGCTCAGTATCTGGGGATTGAATAAGTGAGTGGGAAATAACATAACTTTTATTCAATAAACTGTGATGTAACAGGAAAGAAAAGCACAACAATGTGATGTGAGTCTGGCACTGCTAGGAAGAAGATACTCACATCACAAATGAAGCTCATTCCTTAAAAGAAACAAACTGCTTAAGTTTTTTGATACCAAAAAAAAAGTCTAAAATGTTCTGTATTCGAACCCTTTGAGGTCTCCTAAAACAGCAGCGCATACAGATGACCATGAAAATGAAAAAGAACCAACCAAAGAGCCAACATGAAAGAGCATCAGACACCACAGCTGGGGCTGGCTCCGTTGACACAGAAGCACCTCTCTGCCAGACGCCTGTTTGAGACTCTGAGACCAACTAGTTCCACCATATCTGTAAAGTCTGCGTAACCTTCGGTAAATTCCTTAATTCCCTTGACCCTCCGTTTCTCTATTCACTCAGTGGCATAGAAACAGTACCTACCTCGTGTTTAAATGAGATAATACGTTAGTGGTCTTACACAGAATGCTGAATAGTCTACATACTACAAATGACACGATTACCACCCAAACCCAAACCCTGGCATTCATCGGTCCTTTTTCATACTTCTCATGCGGCCATCCCAATACTGACGTATGCCTCCAACTCATCTTCATGACATCCTGCTCTGGCAACTCTTCCCACTTCTTCTACCTTCCACTCCCCTATCTCCTTGCCTCCGTTGAAACCTGAGTCTACGGCCAGAACATCACTTCCCGTATGGTCTTCTTAAGACAACCACAGGGCCGGGAGCGGGTAGAGACCAGCCTTCTTTTGCTTCCTTGATGGCACGTCTCCTTTCCTACACAGCTTGCCCATCACCTCCTCTGAAGTACATATATGAGCATGTACTTTCCCTCCCTCCAGTTGTGAATTCAAGGTCTTGGTCAGTCCTTCACATTCCTTGAAGACTTTGGCACAGGTTCAGTGTCTCCTTTCACTCCTGTAGCTGGCTTCGCTTTAGGCAAATTTATACGCGTGGGGCACAGTGCCACTTATAAAGTGGTCTTGTCCCCTTCCCCAATCAAGCTTCAGCCAAACCTCTATTTCTAACTAGGAGTAGGGGACATGCTAAGTGACACCACAGAAATGCAATTAACAAAACCCAGAAGGTGGAAAACTTCAGAACAAATATCCTAGTTTGTCCAAAACATAAATTGCAAAGGAAAAAGAGAGTGGGTGAGGATAATGGTAAAAAACATAGATTATAGGTAAAAAGAAACAAACAAATGTAGTATATGGACTTTGGATCTTCATTCAAACAAATCAACTGCCAAAAAAACAAATAAAAACAAACTTTTTTTGAAACACACTGGGAGATTCGAACATTGGCTGGATATTTGATGATATTAAGAATTCAGTGATCTCTTAATCTATGGTAATGCAATCGTTCTTGTGTTTTTAAAAACCCCTGTATTAAATATATGTATATGTATTGAATCTGATGTCCATGCACTTGGCACTGGGCTGTTTTCCTTGTGGTTAATAAGTTGGTATTCTGGCCTAGAAGTTTCAGTCTCCAGAAACTCAGCTAATAGTTATTAGTACTCCTGGTCCCAAAAGATTCAGACACCTTCAGAGCACTAACAAAACGTGCTCGTTTTCTGGCTCTGCCAGGCTCACCTGTTGAGGCCTCTCTGTAGTCAATGGCCCTCTTTGGCAGAGTTGTTACAAGAGAGGGTGACCGGTGTGGGTGGGGAGCAGGGTAGTCTAAGATGATCCTCAGGAATCTCAAACCCATCTCCTTTGCACCTTTCTTTTGCCGTGGTTTAACTGAAGGTCACCACTTGTCGCTTTGCTCATTGTAGCTCTCGCTGGTAACCTCTGCTTCCATCTTCCATCCCACCTCCTGTTCTTCCTGCTTTGATTTTTTTTCTTTTAATAGTTCCCAGTGTTTCCATGTTCAAGTTCAAACCACTATACTTGGTTGAGGTAACAGTTTTGTTTAATCTTCAATGACTCCTCCCTCACCCCCGCTCCTTGTATACGTTCTGCTTCATCCAGTGTTGCTCAATCGATGGGCATGACTGACATTTTGGGTGGGATATTTTTTTACTGTGCAAGACTATCCTGTACATTCTAATAGGGTTTTACATCCCTGTCTCCTGCCCACTGAATGCCTGTAGCATCCCACCTTCAGACACTGTGACAAATAAAATATGCCCGTAGATATTTCAAAACACCTCCTGTTGCCCCTTTTCAACTGGGTGGCCCCACTGGCCCCTCACACTTCAGCTCAAGTATTGGGATAAACTATATACAATTGCCATCTTCATAGTTCAAGAACTATGGTTCAACCAAATATCTTTTTCTTCTGGAAGCTCTCACAACTGATGCCTTATTGCACCCTGTGACTTTCTTTATTCAAGTGCTAACCACCACCTATTGTAATACCTGGTTGACTTGTCGTCTCCTCCCTCTCACCACACTGCTCAGCCCTAATTACACGGGAGCCAAGACAAAGTCCTCACTTTATCTCTTGGTATCTCAAACTTCACCTGGCTCAGTACCTGCCATATGATAGGTACTACAGTCATGTTTGATGAATGAACAAGCAAGTTATGGAGCATACTTTCCCTGATGAGTCAACGTTATTATTAGTCCTGAGCACAGAGATACCTTTAGGGCTTATTGAGTCACTTACATTTTGACTTTCCACCAATGACCCATCACTGCCCTGCTTCATGGATTGTGTCTTGATCTGCGTCATTTCATCAGCATGTCTGCCTCTAGTGATCTTTCCAGTGGCTTCCGGAATCTGAGGCAGACTGTCCCAAGCGCTGTCAAGGCCCCGTGTGAACTTTGGTACGTGAAGGTTGTGACAATGACTACACTGGCTGGGTTCTTTTGCCTGGGCTCTTTCTGGGTTCTTGCGAGCTGTCACACATTTGAAACCTCCCCTCTGGTTAGTGAGGCTCTCCAGTTCTAAGAACATACTGCACAGTCACTTTCTTTTTTGGAAACAGCTGAGATGACTCAGCAGCACTTTTGAAGTAATGTTCCTGTGCTGAGACACCCATTCCTGGTCCCTGGCTGGTGACAAAATGACAGACTAAGTAATTTCTCAAGGCGTTTTTGAAATGATGGGTGCAACTTTTTATTTTAAAGTTTTATGTCAATAAACACTGACCTATGGATCTCACTATAGTTATCTTTCTAAATTTTGGGTTGGATGACTTTGGATAACATTATGCTTTCCATTATGATTCATATGGAATGAAGGCCAGGATGATGAGGGACAGTGATAAAGGGCACAGCTAGGCAGAAGTAAATGGTGAATACAATTTCTCAGAAAATTTTTATATTTCCTATAGCTTTCTTTTTAATATACATCTTAAATGCTATAGACGTCAAGCAACAAACGATTTTTGGTTCTTTACTTTCAATATTTATTTTCCTCATCATTTTTCTCTTTTACAGGTAATTATACCAATTTAGGAAATAAAAATATATAAACAGAAGAATGTTAAATAGTTTTCTTACACAGAGCTGCCGCTTACAATAAAGTCTATATAATCCTATTTCTCCAAACAAAATCTTATACCATACACTAACCCAAAGAGCTTATGGGAAGTTAGTATTAAATAGCAAAACACATACATACAAAAACCCCACGTATATAAATAACAACATAAAATAGAGCTTGACTGTAGTACGATGCTTAACAAAGCAAACTATGATGCAATATGAATCAACTTCATCAATTGGACAAGTCCAATAAGGCACAGATCAGGTAAGTGCTAAACCCGAAAAGATGTGCAAGTAAAACCACCAACTCCAGCTAGGTTCCTTTTGTTCTTGGGCTGTGTCCAATTCCATTCCAGAAAGCATCCGTTTTCACATCTTCTTTGCTCTGAAGCTGTAAAGAGAAGAAGAAACAAATAAGCAAAAATAGGGTGACTGGCTGGCGGGAATGGCTTTGGTACCTAAAGACTATGTGTCAACCCCTAATCTTATCTCAGGATGCAAAGCAGCTCAGAGCCCATATGAGGAAATCAAGGTTCAGGGAGGAAGAGCCTTGCCCAGCATAATTCAGTTAGCTAGTGACAGAAACAGGACATGAACACTGATGTTGCGTCTTCAAATTCTGTGTCTATGGCCCCCTGGTGTCAGGTGACTTCTGTCCATTGATAAAAAGTTACTCTCTATCATCATCAATGTAAATCAAATCATTGATCTCTTTTCTAACTGTTTATTTTTCAGTTTTTAACAAGTGTGAGGTAATCTGTAAATTATATAAAAAGGAGGCATTTTGCAACAAGAATCAAACAGCTAGTGACTGTCAAATGCATTGAGCAACCTAATCCATCATGCAAAGAAATCACTAAATTAAAAAATATATATATATAAGTGGGAAAAAATGAATTTTTGATGTTCCAACTAAAATTTCCCTTTTAAAAATTCCACAGTGCTTAGGCTAAAGAATTCCAGCAGGGCAAGGATGCACCACTCTGCACTCGACACTCTGCTCTTGCTGCCATTTTTGGAGAGAGGCTAATAGATGGTGGGTGCTCATTACCTGAGTATGCGCAAAACGTGTTTCACCCATTTCTTCTTTGGATCCGCACACACATTTAATTTTCTCCTTGTGTGAAAGCTGAAAAATCAGAAAATTTGATTTGAGTTTAGAAAGCTTTTAAATGGCTTTTTCACAGAACATGCAATGGAAATTTCACATTCCAATTGATTATTCAACATATTAAACATCTCATTTATTTTAGAGGTGAAACAAAATTTTTTAAAAAATGAAGAAGAAGAAGAAAGAAAAAAGATTGTTCCAAAGTATAATGTCCTATGAAAATCAAGAATCTTATATGTGGCAGTACAGTTACTCAGAGTTTTTACTTATAGCCTCAACCATTTTCTGGTAGAAGACACTCATTTTAAAGTTTATGTTTTCCATATTTTCCTGAGAGCATTTTAGTAGCCTATATGTTTACCTTAGAAAGTGATTTTTGCCCTTAACCATGTTCCTTTTTTAAAAAGATGAAACTTTTGCCTTATTCCAGTCCTATTTAAAGAGAGCTTTGAAGTAGCTATGTGCTAATAAAACAAAGCTATCTTTGCCACATTAGTTATTTCTGAATGAAACTCAAAAAAAACAAAAACTTTTTATTCCTAACATTCCTACGTACTCCTGATACAACTGAATTAAATTCAATCAATAACTTACATGATTGCATTGATGTCACAAGCTTCATTGGCCCGCTGCTCTGTGTAGTTCACGATCATTTTGGGATGAAGGGCTTGCTCTCTATATCCAAGGCAGCAATCAAAGTTGCTTGCTGCTAAAAAGAAATAAGTATTGAGTGCACATGAATGAACTAATCTGTAACAGGTATTATGAAACTACTTGAAGTTGTGGAAAACCTAGAATCTGATTTATATGGTAAATAAACTATTTAGAGGAAGTGTTTCAATGTCTTTGAAACCCAATTTAACATAGTTTCCAGTTCTCTTAAAAAAAGTAGTTTGTGTGTGGGGAAATTTTGGTTCAATAATACGGTTTACAAGCATGTGACTTCTCATAAAAGGAATATCTTTAGTAAGAAACACAAACTGACTTTTATTCCAGTTCACTATAATCACTCAAGAATATGAGTACTTCCCACTTGAAGAAACTATTATAGATAATTTTGCAAATTCAGAAAATGAATAAATTAGCAGATTTTCGTCTATTATCTGGTTACTGAGTATTGAGAGGAGACGAAGGACAAGAAGTTACAAAGGAAAATGTGATTTATAAAAACTGTTTTTATAGGAGCTACAACTAAAGCATTTTGAAATTGTAATATTAGTTAATGAGCATTTTAATTTTGTTCACCAAAGGTCAGCACGTGCATTTTTAGAAATGCACCTATTGATAAAAGTGATGCATTCTTACAGCAATAAAACAATTCTTGGACAGTCCTCCAAGTTAAATTATAACCTGCAATAAGGTAAGGGATAAATGTTATCACAAAGTTGGGAGGTGATGTCGGAGGCCTTCCATGGATGAAGAAGTCAGGTGTCATACCCCATCCCCAGAAGAATGAATTTTGAACTTTACTCAAACTACTTAGCTGGGAAGTGAGAAAGTTGGGGAAATAAGAGTGTTCCTTACATTCCAGAATGGCCCCATTCACTGATAATGTTACCCAATTTACATGACTCCCAGAAATAGCACTTTGGCCCTATTCTGGACTTCAGGGGTCTCTCTGAGCCTCCCCCCACCAAATCTGCTATTGAAAGCAGAGAGGAAAGCCTGATCAGCAGCAGTAACCTTTCCATCTTTCACTCACCAATGAGCTGACAACTCCCACTATGCCCTTTTGAAGACTTTCTAATAGGCTTCCATCCTTTAGGGACCCCCAGGTAAGCTCAAGGCTTAGAGAAAAGTGAAAATAGTTCTTCCTTCTGTGCGAGAAGAAAGAGTGACACTTACCTTCTGACTTGCTGCAGAGATGGAGCAGTAGTGCTGACATCAAAGCAGCCAGGAGCAAACTCTTGTTAGTGCTCATCATTTTCAGTTCAAAGAATAGATCTGCTCAGTGCTGGGTACCCAGTGCTCGGGAGTGCTGCTGTGTTCGGATAGCAGCCTGTGCCTACAGTGCCCTTCTTATAGCAAATATTGGGAATGTACACAGAAGGCGTGTTCTCACGTGGGGTTTTCCCCGTTAATGGACCTGCCCCATCATGTCGTCACAAAGAAAACCCACAGGGAAAACTTCCTGCCTTTCCCTAAGGTTGAGGAGGTGCAAAGATCAGGATGAGGGAGGGGGGAAGAAGGGGGAAATCCTGTTAAATCCTTGAAGGTTTCCATCCAGTTATAACTTAATCTCTTGTCTCTGAAAAGAGAGGACAAGGATTAACAATAATACAAAGGTCAACCCCACACAGGAACATTCCAGAACTCCTATTGTTACACTCTATTTGCTTTCCAATGGCAATCAGAGAGGAGGAGGAGGACGGAGGATGCCAGGCATACTCAGGAACCATTTATAGTTGCATAGTTGCTACTCAGCTGTCACAAAAGACCTTGAATTTCTAGACTACATTTCAAAGCAAGTAACATAACAATGCTCTAGTAGAGTCCCCAATTTTAGTGGAAAATACCATCCCCTAAGTGAGTCGCAAACCTCAGCTTCATCTTGATTTCACGTCAACTCTTCTAAGAATCGGCTACATTTACATGACACTAATCAATAGCCCAGAAAGTAATCCCCACCAGCCCTTAACAATTCATGACAGTGTAGTTATGTAACTCAATACAAAGCCTCAGAGAGGTCAAAAAGGAGAAGAAAGAAGACTATCAGCAGTGATTATTTAACAAAACAAATGTCAAATAATAATGTAATAAGGACTGTTCACTAGGGAGAATATCATTCTATGCTAGGGATTGAGACTGTAGGATGAGTGGACTATGAAGAAATAGCACAAGAGAGTTTTGGGGGGTGATGGATTATTTTCTATCCTATTACAGACATGGTTACACATATCATAAAACTGTACATCAAAAGAAAAAATGAACTGTATTATATGATCATTTAAAAAATAAAGTTTAAAAACGTTGACATGATTTTTAAAAAGAATTGTTCATTAAACACAAATGGATCGGAAAAGATATACCGTGCAAGCAGTAAACAGAGAACTGGAGTTACTATGCCTATATCTGACAAAATAAATTTTAAAACAAAAATTTTACTAGAAATAAAGAAGGAGTTCCGTAATGATAAAGAATCAATCCATCAGGAAGATATAAAGTTATGACCATATAGAGGCCGGTTGGCTCAGTTGGTTAGAGTGCAGTGCCACAGTGCTCATAATACCCAGGTCGCCGATTCGATTCCCACATGGGCCAGTGAGTTTTACCTGTCACAACTAAACTGAAAACAACGACTTGACTTGGAGCTGATGGGTCCTGGAAAAACACACTGTTCCCCAATATTCCCCACTAAAAATTTTAAAAAATACATGACCATACATACGCTAACAACAGCACCTCAAAATACATGAAGCAAAAAATGACAGAATTGAAGGTAGGAATAGACAACTCAACAATAAAAGTGGAATACTTCAATCCCATGTTTTGAATAATGAGTAGAAAAACTAGACAGAAGATCCACAAGAAAATAGAATAGTTGAGCAACACTGTAAACCAACTAGACCTAAGAGACATCTATAGAACATGCCACCAAACAACAACAAAATAGGCATTCTTCTCAAGTGCATATAGAACATTCTCCAAGACAAATTACACATACTGGGCCATAGAACAAGTCTTAATAAATTGAAAAGGATTGGAATCATACAAAGTATATTTTCAAACTGTAATAAAATTAAACTAGAATTCAATAATGGAAGGAAATTTGGGGAATTCACAAATATGTGGATATTAAACAACACTTTACTAAATAACCAATGTGTCAAAGAAGAAATTAATTTTTAAAAAAAGGAGAAAATACTTTGAGGTAAATGAAAATATAAACAAAGCACACCAAAACTTATGTGATGCAGTGAAAGCACTGCTCAGAGGGAAACTTATAGCAAAAATAAAGGGAATAACAAAGAAATGGAAGAAATCCAAGGAATCAGAAGCTGGTTCTTTGGAAAGATCAACAAAATTAACAAGCTTTAACTAGGCTCACCAAAAAAATAAGGGGGGAGGGCAGGTAGAATAATGGAGAGAAGACAAATTGCTAATCTTGGGAATGAAAAAGGGGACATCACTACCAACTTTAAGAAATAAAAAGGACTAAAAAAAAAACTATCAACAACTTTATGCCGATAAATTAGATAATATGGATGCAAGGGACAAATTACTAGAAAGGCACAAATTACTGAAGCTGACTCAAGTAGACATAAAATGTTTGAATAGCTCCATAACAAGTAAAGATATCAAATTGATAACTAAAAATATTTCCACAAAGACCTGGATGGCTTCACTGGTAAATTCTACGAATCATTCAAAGAAAAATTAAAATCAATTTTTCACGAACTTTTCAAAAATGTAACAGAGGAGGAAACAATTTCTAACTCATTCCATGAGGACAGTATTGCACTAATATCAAAATAAGAAAACAACATCAAATTGAAAAAAACCTGCAGACCAATATCCCAAACACAAAAATCCTCAACAGGATACTAGTAAACTGCATCCAGCAACATAAAAAGAATGCACGATAACCATGTGGTGTTTATATTCAAAATATAATACACAATACTAACAGAATTAAAAACAAAGACCATATGAAAAACATTTAACAAAATCCAACACCCTATCATAATAAAAACACTCAACAAACTAGGAATAGTAGAGAACTTTCTTAACCAGATAAAGATCATCTGTGGAAATTCCACAGCTAATACCACACTCAGTGTTGAGAGATTGAATGCTTCCCCCTTGAGATCAAGATCACCTGAGGGATGTCTTCTCTCACCACTTCTATTCAATATTGTACCAGAGGTTCTAGCCAGGAAACTTAGGCAAGAAAAGCAGGGGAGAAGTGGGGAAGGACCCAGACTGGAAAGGAAGTAGTAACAATCTTAATTTGCAGATGACATGATCTTGCCTGTAGAAAATCCTAAGAAATCCACTAAAAAAACTATTACAAATAGTAAGTTCAACAAGGTTGCAAAATTCAAGATCAATATACAAAAATCAATTGTATTTCTATACAGTATCAATAAACAAATTGAAACTAAAATTAAGAGAACAATTACTTTCACAATAATATCAAAAACAATAAAATACTTAGGTATAAATTTAACAGAATAAATGAAAAAGGTAATTGAAAGCAATAAAACATTGTTAAAGAAATTAAACAAGACTTCTAAATAAATAAGAAGACATCCAAAGTCATGGATTGGAAGATTTAACATTGTTAAAATGACGCTACTCCCCAAAATGATCTACAAATTCAATACAGTTCCTATCAAAATCCCAGCAGCTTCTTTGCAGAAATGGAAAATCAATATTCAAATTCATACAGAATTACAAGGGATCCCAAATAGCCAAAGCAATCTTTAAATAGAAGAACAAAGTCAAAGGACTTATATTTCCTGATTCCAAAACTTACTACAAAACTACAGTAATTAAGACATGTGGTACCAGCATAAGTGTCTACATATAGATAGATGGAACAGAACTGAAAGAGTCCAGATATGAACACCGATATCCATGGTCTATCCATGATCCATTCAATGGGGGAAAGAATAGTCTTTTCAACAAATGGTCATGGAACAATTGGATATCCAAATGTAAAAGAGTAATGTCAAACCTCTACCTCACCCACACATAAAAATTAACTCAAAATGGATCACAAACCTAAATATAAGAGATAAAACTATGAAACTCTTAGAAGAAAACGTAGGAGTAAATCTTTATGACCTTGAATTGGGCAATGGTTTTTCAGATACAACACCAAAAGTTCAAGCAACAAAATAAAAATAAATAAATAAATAAACTAGACTATATCAAACCTATAAACTTTTGTGTTTCAAAGGATACTATTTTAAAAAATGTAAAACAACAACCCACAAAAAGGTAGACAATATTTGCAAATCACATGTCTGATAAGGGACTTAGAATTATATCCAGAATACATGAAAAACACTCGCAACTCAATAATAAAAAGATAAATAACCCCATTTAAAAATTGATAAAATATCTGAATACACATTTTTGCACACATATATACATGGCCAACAAGCACATGAGAAGATGCTCAACACCTTTAGTCATTAGGGAAATGTAAATCAAAACCACAATGACATACCACTTCACACCCACAAGAATGGCTATAATCTGAAGGACAGATAATAAGTGCTGGCAATGACATGGAGAAACTGTAACCCTCATATACTGTTGATGATGAAACATGATACAGTCACTTTGAGAAACAGTTTGACAGTTTCTCAAGTATTACCACATGACAAAGCAATTCCACTCCTGGGTATACATCTGAGAGAAATAATAATGTATATCCACAAAAAACGTGCATATGAATGTTTGGGGCAGCACCATTTATAATAGCCAAAAAGAGGAAATAATCTCAATGTCATAAACTGATGAATAGATAAATAAAATGTGGTAAATTGGTACAATGGAATAGTATTTGACAATAAGAATGAAGAACTGATGAATACTACAGCATGGATGAGCCTTGAAAACATCATGTAAGTGAAAAAAACAAAAGCACAAAAAGCCACATGGTATATATTACATTTATATGAAATGTTCTAAACTGGCAAACCTATAGAGACAGGAAGTAGAATACTGATTGTCTAGGTTAGGGTAAAAGGAGGGGGATGGAGAGTGACAGCTGATGACTGTGGTTTCTTTTTTAATTCTTATCTACAACTATCTAGTGATGGTGTTTGCATAACCATGTGACTACACTAAAGCACACTGAATTATGTACTTTAACAGGGTGAATTTTATGGTATATGAATTTATAATTCAATCAAGTTCATAACAACAACAAAAATTCTTCCCCTACTTACATCTAGCACTCACTCCAGCCCACAAACCCTCTTTCTTTCTTTATGACTACTCTCGGCTGCTTGCATTCTGTATTCATTTCTCCTTCTTCCTCCATTCCTGTTGTCTGTCCTGTTCTCCTCTGTGTAGAGTATATAAAATACATTAAATATGTTGAATTGAGGTTTGCAAAACAAGTTGTTTACTAGTAGGGTCGCAAGCTAGGAATATGGCCACACATGTGTGAGACTGATAAAAATGAAGTGAAAAACATGTTTTTGTGTGAAACTGAGCATAACAAAATTGAGTGATAAACACCTTCACCAAAACAACTTCTGGTTATCACCTAAGAAGTACACAAGTCCAAGAGAAGGAGGAGAAAGGCAGAACTCCAGAGCAGTGCCGTGAGTGGTCACTCCGGCTAAGACCCTCTGCGAGGTGCAAGCCACGATACTCCGGGACTCTCCGAAGCTCTTCCTTGCAAGACCAGCTCGCCTCAGACCCGTCGTGGGCCCAGTCGCCTCTCCCGGACCAGGAACCTTCTCCATCCTGATTGACCCTGGGACTTGGTTTGTTATTAAATCCTGTTCTGTTCTGTATAACCTTCTGTGCTGACCAGAGCACTGGCCTCTGGAGGGACATTGGTTCCCAAATAAAGCTGTGTTCCTCACTCTAACTGAACCTGTGTGCCAGGACTCTGTTCCCCATTCATGCCATGAATACCACGCAGGGACATAGGGCCCTGCTGAGCGGTTAATGTCCCCTTGACTTTCAGGAAGAGACTGAAATGTGATGACTGCCCTTTCAGGCACTCGCAACATCCTCCCTTTCGCTCATCTTTTAATCACATCTCTCATCTCCTCTCCCTTTAATAACTATAAAAGAGAAGTAATTTTTGATACATTTTAGTATTGAGCCAAGGCTCTCTGGCTCAGTGAAGCATCATGAGGGAAAACACCATGGTAAAAATGGTTCCACCTGTGGCTTCAGTTCCAACTTTAAATATGCCCTACTCATCAATATGATACTTCCTAAAATTCTTACAGGGAGCAGGTCAGATCAATTTTCAAAAAAAAAAAAAAATATATATATATACACATATATATGTATATATATGTGTATATATATGTATAGATATAGATATATGATGCTACTCTATAATAGCCACTGATAGATTCCTGCATAAATTGCTTCTTTTCAAGAACCAAACAGATGCCACTGAGAGATTGTTAAAGCAGTGGTTTCAGGTCAAGTAAAACTGGAAGCCAACTCCATTCTGAATGTCTGCAGGGTTGTTGTCCGAACCAAAGTCAAGAACCCCAATAACCAATCTAGTGGTAAGAGGTGCTATTATCTCAGGAATGGAGCCCTGTAAATTTCTGAGAGAGCCTTTGAATACCCATTTGAGTTGATGACCAAAGAAATTGATAATATGGGAGCATTTGAGATCTTGCTCTCTGGCATACGTCATCAGTTTGGCTCAAATAAACTCTTAGAAAAATGTATTTTTTTAAGTGATGTATGTTATAGATGTGAAAACCATGTGCTCCTTTTTAGATCTACTGAGCGACCATCCAGTTCAGATGTAGTTTTCTATAGAAAGAAGAATTAACATAAAAGTCAGCTAACCACTCTTCGCATTGTTTATTCTGACCCGGAGACTCTTCAATTGCCTCCAGTTTTCCACCTCCTCAGTTACTGTGTAGTCACAGCAGAGGAGTCTCCACTAATGGCATGCAGAAAGGACTCAGCTGGGTTGTTAAAAGAGTCACACTGGTTACCAATAGATGCAAGCTATGCCAAAGCTTCCTGTGCAGAGCCATAAAACATCACCTTTCCCAAATCCAGCAATATGAGGTTACCAAACAGTTTGAAGATGGTGTAACGAGGCAGATGAATGGATGAGACGATGGTCCTTCCCTGCCTTGACATCCTCTCTAGCAGTAGAACTGCATTTGATTTGCCTACATCTAAACCAGTGGTGGCCTCATCCAGAACAGGACAGCTGGATCTGTAATCACCTCCACTGCCATGTTGGGCTCCTCTCTCTCCCCTCCAGACTCAACCCAAATGAGCTGGTTTTCCACCATGGACTCCCCCACTGTGCTCATGTCCAGTTCTTGAATGATTTTGTTGATGTGTTCATTTAAGCCTGACTGCTCATACTTGCCAAAGAGCTGCTGAAAAGTCTACGTTTTCTCTTACCACCCAAGTCCTCATTGCATTATCGTCTTGGATTACATAACCTGTGGTACTTTTAAAGTTGGCAGGTTGAGGAGTTCCATTTAGCAGAAGAGCTCCAAAGAGACCACAGGGGTCTTCCTTTGTAGCCAATATGCCCATCGATAAAGATTTGCCTCCCCTTGAGGGTTTCAGGATACCATTAAGACCAGGTTCCACCACCCCAATGACATTCTTTAATATCTCCTTCTCACCTGTTTTGACCAACTAGGAAGTCACTTCCCCTTCACTTGATAGTTATGAAAACTTAACACAGGTCAAACAAGTAACATCCCAAAGTCTTTGGAGGGCCCCACTGGTGTTTTTTTTGTTTGTCTGTTTGTTCGTTTGTTGACATTGGAAAAACAAAAATATCCTTTGCAGACATCTAGAAAGAATTTTTTTCTCCACTGAGCTGCCATGAGATGGAATGAATCTCTGCTATAGAATTCTGGTTTATGAAATTGCTAGGTCCACATTCTACTTAGTCTAGGATTTCAAAACATACACGTATGTGCATGCACACAGACCCATACACACATGCACACACACACACACACACAAATATACACATAAGGTAAGTCCAAAAAATGGAATTTCAGGGTCAAGAAATGTTGACATATTTAATAGTTTTGAGATTGCAAAACTACCTACCAGAAATCTCTGATTGGGTGAACCCAATTTTCTGCACATTTCACAACATTCAGAAATAGACACACTTACTTAGGGCTTTGTGGAAGCAACTACATCTTATTCTTTATTCAAGATGAGTCAAAAATGTGCCAAATGCCTCAATGCTATCAGCTACTGTGATATGTCCTGGCCTCCACCTCATTAACTGTTGGGAACTTTTTTTTTTTTCTGGCATAAAGAGGAAATGCTCTGTGAAATGTATATGCCACACCCACTCTTAAAGTCAATATTTTGCCAGGGAAATCGAAGAACCGGAAGAAGAGAGCCAATGGAAGGGAAGAGGGCAGCCTCTGTCACTCCCGTACTTTCCAAAGGAGCCTCTGGGTACTGAGCATATTTATTTAACAGATCAAAGGTTTTAAATATGTGACTGAGTTTTATTGCTCTGATGATGAAATCTTGGTAGCTCCCTATTGTAATTTCAAAATTCCCCTGCATGCTTTCTGAAAGCTTACATGAAGGAGCCATATACAATAAAGGAACTAGACAGAAAATAATTTGCAAAGGAATGCTGCTCAGTCAAGGACCAAGATCGCAGGTCCCTTCAGAGCACGTAGTCTCATATCGGAGCCAACAAATCCCATGCAGTCCTTCTGAACGGCATCAGCTACAAGGTCAACATGTTGTCATGTTCCAAGTTCTCATGTGTGATGTATAAATACTCCAACCCTAAGTAAGTTTACTAGGCTTCTATAGAGGAAGGTTGAGCTGTCCATTTGTTATACACTTTTAGAGTTATTCTGGGAAAGACTAAGCCTCACCACTTATTAAGGCAATCTGTATCTACTAAGAATATAATCAGAAAAGTTTGCAAAGGACAAAAACTGTTCTTTGCTGCATTATGTAGAATAAGAAAGAAAATGAAAATATCCAAATAACTAATAACAGAGTGAGATTAAAATAATTATAGGGTATTCGTAGGATTGAATAAAATGTTGCCATTTAAATAATTTTGAAGCATTTTATGCAAGGGTACATGCTAATGACATAATGATCGTGAGAGTAGTAGGACACAAAATTGTAAATAATATGTTAACCATTATGGGAAATTGTGTATATTTACACTCATGCATTAAAAAAAAAAAAAAAAAAAAAAAAGACTGGAAGGAAATTCACCACAGTGGAAACAGAAATTATCTCCAGTAGCGGGAGGCTCTCCCCCAACTTATTTTCATATTATTTCTGTATTTGTCAATTTTTTACCACAAATACATATTGCTTTTATAATCAGAAAAGAATAAACTATTTTCAAAACTACATATAAAAAGAACCCCATTTCCTAATATATGCAGTAATGAACTTAGAAATAGGATTTTAAGTAGCTACTTTTATTCATAGTTTTAATATTTTCTAGTAAAAAATTGCCACTGAAAGAGAAAGAATGACCTTATTTCTTGGAATACCTCAGACCAGGCTTTCATGAAACTTACAGTAAAATTTTTCACTGCCCTCCCAACTTTCTGGATAGCCCTAGAGAAAACATCAGTACTCTGGGAGAACATCAATAATATATTTTGTTTGGGGATTTGCAAGCTAAAATAGGTAAAATCTAACTGGGAATAGTTTACATGAGCTAGTAGCTTTTTCAAAATTTAATTGTAAAGTTGCTTTATTAGATTAGGAAAATGTGCCCATAAAACAGTTTTAGAAAAACAGATTGCTCTGCTAGTGAGAGCTAAAGAATGACTCATTAATCATAGTAATAACCAGCTGTGTGATGGGGCAAACCACCATCTTCTCTGGGTCTTAATATCTCCATCAGAAAATGAGCAATGTGCAAATACCCGCTCCCTGAATTCTCTTTTGGAAGTAATATACTATTCAATGATATAAATGAATTCGTGTATAGATTTTATTAATTAGTAGCTTCATTTCTAAATAAGAAGTGGCTATAACTCTTGTCGTAGTATAACCATATGGTGGTTTGTTCGTGAGAACATTTAAAATTTAGTCTCTTAGCGACTTTGAAGGGTATAACACAGCATTATGGATTATAATCACAATACTGTGCATTAGATCTCCAGAGTGTATTCATCTTCTAACTACAAGTGTGTACCCTTTACCCAACATCTCCCCAATTTCCCTATGCCCCAATGGTGGCCTGGTAACCACCATTCTACTCTCTGTTTCTACCAGTTCTGTATAGCCTTGTGATTTTACCCAGCTTATATAATAAGCCAGTTTAACCAGTAGGCTTGTAAAACTTCCTTGCATTTCACCATGGTCTGACCCTAAGCAAGCATCCATGTTCAATCTTGTTATTTTTTCTTGACAGTGGCACACCATGTTAATCATCCATCCTCTCACAGTAGCGGTTAGGCAAGATACCTTGTCATTTCCAACTACGTACAGGACCATTTATGACACATTTCTTCAGAGCTCACAGGTGCGTATTGGGAGTGAACCCAAGGATAGAACCAGATAAACAACTGCAATGTTTCTCCATGCCCTGCAGTTCAAGCCAAGATCTACCCATCTGTTAGCTGTATATGTCAGTTCACAAAAATTAAAATGAATCATTGGCTTGGTTCAAAATATGCTCCTATTCCTACTACAACTAGGTGTGGTGATACAGTAGCTGGCCAGGGGATCGCACCAATAAGGCCAAAGCATTAGGTTTATTACTGAATGAGCTCACGAATTCTCTTCTGTCCTGCGGACCTTCATCCAAGCCCCCTATACATAAAGGGTTTGGGTGAGTGATGGCAGCTGGCTCAGAAAAAGCTGTCACCTGTTCTGGAAGAACAATCAGTATGGTATCTCCAGAACAAACCTGAACACTTTTATGAAGCACAACACCCTGCATGACCATTCGGTTTAAGCACCTTCTAGAATGTCCCACTCTTTCTGAGGACTGCTGAGTTTCCTCAGTGGAGAGTCCCAAGGGAAAACTGTCAGACTCTCAGACACCTATGTCACACACACTAAGTTTTCTAGGTAAAAACTTTTTCCCAGAGATGAGTCAAGGGCAGTAAATGATTTTTGTCCAAGCTGAAGGACCACTGGGGGTATAAAAAGTTAAGAAAAGCTATCATCTAATTTTAAGAAATTGTGTATCTCACCATGAAAGTCATTGAAGACTATTTGTTACTAATTAATAGAGACTCATAATCACTTCTAGAAAGATGATTCTAAGAACATGAAGAGGTAACAAAACACCATTGACTCTGGGAAGTACATGAAGCATCTTCATTTGGGTCTCTTTCATTCATTTCTCTTATTCTCAATTTATCTTATTTTAATATTACTTCAATTTTATTTTGGAATTTAAGCTCATTTTCCGTCTCTCTCTTTTTTCCTTTTCCTTTTCTCTCTCTTTTTTTTCCTTCCTCACTCTTCCCATTCTTATTCCTTTTATCAAATAAAATATAAGATGCGTTTTGCCCTCTCTACTTCTCTCTCTCTCTCTTTTTTAACTTCCTCAACTTTCTGTGGCAAATAATGGCATTCAAGAGTAGAATTTGCTTAAACAACTTTAGAAAATATGTTGGCTCTTTTACTTATTGATAAAAATATAAGTATTTACTTTGCACTTCTCATCCTAATAGAAAACATAATAGCTGATTCTTCCACAGACTTTTGGGAGTCTAGAATAAGTTGGTAGCATGGACACATAATGTTAGCCATTACAAATGAGAAAAGTTTTGTTTTATAGTGAAGGCAACTAAGAAACTGGTTCAGACATAACGTTCTTCATGCTTCCAACTCCAAGGACACCTGACCCTTGCTAAATATCATAATAAATAAGAGAATACTTACAGGAATGTAAGGATTGACTTTGAGCACCTGGAAAGCTAAATCTAATGAGAGCTTTTACTGAAAGAGGAGTAGAGGGGAGGAGGAGACTGAATGTTATGTTTCCTATAATTTTTAGCAATGGAATCCAGTAGAAAGCCTGAAAAATCTCATCTTTCAGTAATTTCAGTAATGCCTAAATACAGAAATCAGAAATCAACAGTGAATGGTATAAATGGCCAAATTATTCTAAAGAGAATGGGAAAAAGGAAACATTTTAGAGATGCACATAAACACACACAATTATTTGTTGAACATCTACCATGTAGCCAAGGTTGGCTGGAGGGAATAGCACTGGGCTAGACTTCAGAAGGATTAAGTTCTATGTCACCTGGGTCACATGCTAACCATGTAGCCCTGATCAAACCACTATGTTTTAGTGTCAGTTCTGCATCTAAAGTGCATATAAACACATCCAAGTATCACTGAGAGGACTGATGAGACAATCGAAGTAAAAGCACTTTGTCCCATGTAAAGAATGAGTCAAATGAAAGCTATTATTATTAATATTGTTTCCACTGCACTGTGGTCAAGACAAGAGATGGTCTTGGTGGTTGAAAAGCTCATAACTTTAGTTAGAAAGATAAAACATAAATCAATGAAAAAGTACTAACAGCAAGCACTTACATAACGACTTTTATAAGTACTTTGCATATTATCAATTTGTTTAATCATTACAAGAACATTATAAGATAGATACTATATAATATGCTAGTATTATTTCTATTTGACTGGTGAGGAAACTGCAACAAAGAAACAGAAAATAACTTGCCCAGAGTAACAGGTAGTAAGTGACAGAAATGAGACTTGAACCCAGAAGTAGAGGGGGAGACAAGAAGAGGGAGGGAAGGGAGAGAAGAAAGAGGAAAGGGAGGAGGAAAAGAAAAAAAAAGAGAAAAGAAAAAAAATAAGGTTCTAAATTCTGTTTCAGAGTTTATGTTATTAAAAAAGATTTATTATTTAGGAAATCAACCACCTATTGAAAACACACTCTGATGAGCACTCTCGGGAAAGAAAAGATATTTAAGAACTTTTCTCTGTCTCAGAGAATTTACTGATATATGAAAATATTAAAAATAAGGTGGTAGAATATGAAAATCTAATGTGTGACATCTTCCACAAAAGGAGACATGAAGTTGTTCACTTTTTCCTCACTATTATCTCAAAACTTGTCTGAGGCATTAAAAGAGTTAGTGTTTCCCAAGTGCTGGCGCGGATGTGGAGAAAAGGAACCCTCATGCACTGTTGGTGGGATTGCAGACTGGTGCAGCAACTATGGAAAACAGTATGGAGCTATCTCAAAAAATTGAAAATGGAACTACCTTATGACCCAGCAATTCCACTCCTAAATCCAAAACTCTAATTCAAAAAAATTTATGCATCCCGATGTTTATTGCAGCATTCTACACAATAGCCAAGACATGGAAACAACCAAAATGCCCATCAGTAGACGACTGCATTAAGAAACTGTGGTACATTTATACAATGGAGTATTATGCAGCCATAAAGAAGAATGAAATCTAACCATTTGCAACAATATGGATGGAACTAGAGAACGTTATGCTAAGTGAAATAAGTCAGACAAAGAAAGACAAATACCATATGATCTCACTTATATGTGGAATCTAAAGAAAAGAATAAATGAATGAACTAATCAGAAACAGTCTCAGAGACATAGAGGAGAAACTGAGGGTTGCTAGATGGGAGGGGGGGGGGGGGATAAGGGGGAAGGTGAGGGGATTAGAAAGCACAGTCGGTAACCACAAGATTGCCACGGGATTACCAGAATCAATTTGGGGCATGTAATCAATAATGTAAAGATTTTGTAGGGTATCCGATGGACACTTGTCTCATTAGGGAGATCACCTCAGGGAAGATGCAGATGCCTGATCACTGCACTGTACACCTGAAGCTGAAGCTGAACAATAATGAATGTCAGCTACAAGTTTATACATATATATATATATATATATATATATATATATATATATATATATATATATATATATATGCATACACACAAGAAGTAGAGTTCAGCATTAGGAATAGAGACAGTGGAAATGCAATGGCTGTGTGCGATGTCAGAGGGGTAGTAGATGGGGGGAGGGTGGTTATCACTGTGAGAGGGATATAAATGATAAATGTCTATTACATTGTTTTGTACACCTGAAACTAATAAAATTCAACAACAAAAACAACAAAAAGAACGACATATTGTATGAGTCAATTAATATGAAATGTCCAGAATAAACATATCTATAGAAACAAAAAGTAAATTAGTGTTTACCTAGGGCTAGGATGAAGGGGTGATTAAAAAAGAATAGACAATGTTAATGGTACAAGGTTTATTTTAGGCTTGATAAAAATGCCCTAAAATTGGTTGTGGTGATGCCTGCACAATTCTGTGAATACACTAAAATAAATAAATAAAATTTACATTGCAAAGAGTTAGTGTTTCCTTGGCTAACAGAGAAAATGCATACTCAAAATGGAGAGAGGTCTAGAAATGAAGAAATAAAACACTTTCACTCAATGTTGGTACGAAAACCTTTGAAAGTTCCTAGATGTGAAAGATCAACTCCTGCACCCATAAAAATTTCTTGTGTGGAAAAAAAAAAAAAGCATGTCACACCCCACTGCTATCCTGTCATTCCAAAAGAGTTTGCAATCCACCCACGGTGTACGTGGCAACATCTGCAAAATTTTCCCCAGCACGTGTGCCATTCTGCCAGAAGGTCTGGTTAGAACTCCACCAGCTTTCTCCTTGCTTTTCTTGCAGGATATTTACAATTTCCTGTATGTCAGGAAGAGACTTGATTTTGGAGTAGAAAGCAGTCAATCAGTCAGCAACCAGTCACAGCCAGTGCTTTGGAACTTGAACCGAATCCGGTTCCCAGGAGTGACTAAGAGCAGCTGAGCAGGATCACACATGAACCATCTCATCCCCTTCTCTAAGGCTGGGAGAATGATACTTCACAAACTCCAACAGAGATTCCAGATGAGCATCTCAGAACCAACTCCAGGGCTGTGATCAAGACGAAAGAGGAAAAGTTGGTGTGATTCAGAATGAGGCTTTGGAGATGAGGAGGGAAGGGAGACATTGCTGAGGAAAATAAATGCAAAACACATGTCAGCCTCAGACACAAGAGTGGAGAGGAAAGAGACTGATTATGCTTCTCTATCTGGGATTGCCCCACCCTTCTTGCAGCCCGGTCTTCAGTAGCTCCCACCCCACACCCCACCACTGCTATGAAGGTATCCACGACTAGACTTGGCAATACCCACCATATAAATCTATAGGCTGAGGGAGCCCTCAGAAGATAGGAGCGTCCTTACTTGCTGGAGTTCCACCCATACCGCTGGATGTACAATGCTATCCTTTCAAGAAGTCCTACAAAACCTAAGGATCCTGCTGGTCTGGTCTCCTGCCCAACAATATGGACATATTGATTTAAAAACCTTTCCCCAATATATCTTCCCTTATTCCTAGAGTAACTCCTTTTACCCACACCTGACCCATCACTGTTGTTAGATGTACACATCCTGTTTATTATCCAAGATCTGATTCAAAGGCTACTTTTCCAAGACGATTTCTATAATTAGATGAAACAGATTTTTTCCTTTGAACTCCCATGAGATTTTGCTTTTCACCCCACATAAGAACCTGTATTATCCTGTCTTTATCTGTACATCATCTCACAAAGGGTAGAGGTTCAAGATGCGTGCCAGATTGATGAACCAAATGAAGTCACCTAATATTACTCCCACCTCTCATTTCCCATATCTGTTAGTCACAAATTCTTTTACAGACTTTGCTCCCAACTCATTTCCCTCTCCTACCACAGCAGCCCTGGCCTTGGGTCTCAGAACTCTATGTTTGCATCAATATGGTAATTTTCTGAAATAGCCTCCTCACCCATCACAGAACTGGAGAATATTATGATAATAACATGGAGAAACTTGTTTGTTCTCCATTGCTCCAGTTGGTTGGTTCCCAAGAGCAAAAAAAGAGGATGGTGGAGTAGTCTATCTTCCCTATTGGGCTGTTTTGGGAGAGACAAAAAAAAAAAAAACAGAAAAGATCATTTCGTAGGAGGTGAGACTTTAAGAAAGTAAGTAAATGAAAAAGAAAAATGATGATAGAAGGGTCACACAAAGAGTGAGACAAAGAGGTGTTTTTTTGTTTTTTGTTTTTGTTTTTGTTTTTGCTTTTTTGCAGCAATCACAAGTTTGAAATTTTAGAGAAAGGGAAAAAATAAAAGTAATAGCTCTTAATGTTTACAATTTGGCATTAATTAGGTCTTTCATAGATCCATCACTTCCTCTCAAAATATGTCTTCCACTGAAATTATGTTGGCCCCCTGTGTCACGATAATGGCTATAAATGACTGAGTGTTCTCTATATAACATTTTACTTATATTCATCATTCTTTGGGTATATATTGCTATATGTCTTTTAGAAATATAAGATTTGGAAAACTGAGTAACTTGCCCAATGTTATCCAACTAATAATATCAGAGTCAGGATTTGAACCTTGATCAGTCCAAACCAACAGTCCATGCTGTTTCTCCATACGCCATAGAGGAAGAAAGATGGGGATTATCACTGATCACGTTACTGTCAAGCCTCATGCTAAACCAAGTTCACATGGCTAGACTGTAGTAGAATGGGAATTTCAATCCTGATCTAACCTATTCAAAAATCCAAGCTTCTTCACCTGTTCTGTTTTGATTTCCTTATTAGTGACCTTGCTTCTCTCTGTTCCTCTATAACTTTTCCCAAACTTCCATGGCATTGCTAGAATTCCTGTCTTACAGGAAGCCTTTTCTCACTATTATTGCTTTAAGCTTATTTATTACTACTGAAGTTTGCTATAATATTTCTAATCTGAAGGATTATTAACCTAGAATCCATGGATGGACTTTAAGATATTAATCAAACCTCAGAAACTGTATATAAATATTGGTCCTAGCCAACACAATATTGGAGAAGAACAAAGTCAGAGAACTGATTCTACCCAACTTCAAGGCCTACTGAAAAGCTACAGCAATCAAAACAGTGTAGCACTGGTGAAAGAATAGACAAATAGATCAGTAGAACAGAACAGACAGACTAGAAATAGACCCACACACATATAGTCCACTGATCTTTGACAAAAGACAAAGGCAATACAATGGAGCAGATAGTCTGTTCAACAAACAGTGCTCCAAAAATTAGACATCCGTGTGCAAAAAAACCCCCACAAATCTAGGCTCAGAACTTACACCCTCACAAAAGTTAACTCAAAATGGATCATGGACTTAAATGTAAAATGCAAACTATAAAACTCCTACAAGACAAAATAGGAGAAAATTTAAAGGACCTTGGTTATGGTGATGACTTTTAGACACAACACCAAAGGCACAATCCATGAAATAAATCATTAATAAACTGGATTTTATTGAAATTAAAACTTCTGTTCTGTGAAAAAAAATGGAATTTTCCTGATGACATATAATGTGGAGCAGGTTTTCATGTGCTTATTTGCTGCCTGGGTATCTTTTTTAGTGAGGTATCTGTTAAGGTCTTTGGCCCATTTTTAATTGGGTTGTTTTTTTTCTTATTGTTGAGTTTTAAGAGTTCTTTGTATAGTTTGGATAACAGTTATTTATCAGATGTGTCTTTTGCAAACATTTTCTCCCAGTCTATGTCTTGTCTTCTCATTCTCTTGACATTGTCTTTAGCAGAGCATTTTTAATTGTAATGTCAGAGACAATGTATGAGTAGAATACCAGAAACTCTCATCCATTGCTGCTGGGGCAAGACAGTACAGCCACTTGGAAAGACAACTTGGCAGTTTCTTACAAAACTAGACATACTTTTATCACAAGATCCAGCAGTTGCCCTAGTTGGTATCTACCCAAAGGAGGTGAAAACTTATGTCCACACAAAAATATGCACGTAGATGTTTATAGCATCTTTTTCCTTAATTGTCAAAACATGGAAGCAACCAAGATGTCCTTCAGTGGGTGATGGATAAATAAATTGTGGTCCATCCAAACAGTGGAATATTATTCCATGCTAAAACAAAATGAGCTATGAAGCCATGGAAAAGACATGGAAGAAACTTAACTGCCTGTTACTAAGTGAAAGAAACCATAATGAAACGCCTACAGACTGTATATGATTCCAAATACATGACATTCTGGAAAAGGCAAAACTATGGACACAGGAAAATGATCAGTGGCTGTCAGGTGTTATAGGTGGTAAAAAGGGAGGAAGAGGTGGAACACAGAGGATTTTAGAGCAGTGGAAATACTCTGTATGATACTACAGTGGTGGATACATGTCATTATACATTTGTCAAAACCCATAAAAGATACAACACCAACAGTGAACCCTGAAGGAAACTAAGGGCTTTGGGTGATCACAATATGTCCATGTAGGTTCATCGACTGTAACAAATGTCCCTTTCTGGTGGGGACGTTGGTGGTGGGGGAGGCTGTGCATAAGGGGCGCAGAGAGTATATGGGAAATCTCTGTATTTTCCTCTCAATTTTGCTGCGAACCTAAAACAGCTCTAAAAAAATTAAGTCTTTAAAAAAATATGTTGGGTCTATATGTGTAGGTGCATTTTTCTGAGAAGGCAGGTTACAGTTTTTATCAGAGTCTTTGAGGATTCTATAACTCCAAAAAGTTGAAGAATCACTGCCTGGGAGCGTTTCTGGAAATGCTTGGATTTATTCTGGAAAAAAAAAAAAAAAATCCGTGCTTATTCCTTTCAATTCATTTTCCTGAGTCCATTATGCAAAGGACTTTCAACTGCCCAGAATCATTTCTGTAACACAAAGTGGGTTCTGAATTACCCGCAGTTTCTTCCTTTTGGGCAGAATTCCAGGATTCCTATTATTCAAAATGGTAATTTCCCAGCCTTGGCACTGCTCCCCTTCTTTCCTTTATCCTTATTCAGATAGTCATGCTGTGCTGTTTGAGTGTTAAGTGCCCCTCCTTAGAAAATCTAAGTGACACGCAGTTCCCAGGCCCTTTATCTCCAGGCTTCCCCACTCTGCCTGGCTGAGCAGGTAGTTTTTCTGGCGCTGGGACCAGATCCAATCAACTCGGGTGGTTTTTGTTAATTCCCCAAAAGAAAAAACCCAGACCGATTGAGAAATGTGAAGAATGTGGAACCATTTTATTCCCATCATCTATTTTTATCAGTTCAGAACTCCAAGTTAAAAATGTAAAACTGGTTTGGAGGGAAGAGGGTTGGGTGTTTAAATCCACACTAAACTTTCCGTGTTGTGAGTGACTTTAAAATTCACTCCCCCGACTCAACAAGTCAACCAACCATACACGGAAGCGTTTTTGTCAGTCTTAAAACTAGTTAGTTGCAGATCAAGATAATTTTTTCCCAAACCACTCTGTACCGCCAACTCCACGATACACACATGCTCTTTCTTTCCTTGAATCAGTTTTTTTCTGAATCTATGTACCAAAGCTTCTTAGCCATAAAACCAAGAACATGTGGATATATTGCATGGGAACGATTTAACCGGCTAGATGCCAAGACTAAATAATACGACACAGATTAGATATGCAGACTCTATAGCACCCAGTCTGAAGGTTTTATGCTTATACAAAAAAGAAAAAACAGTAAATAAACACCAAAGTTGTGGACACATCTAAACAGCACACGACGGAAGATTTGCCAACTGACTTCATAGTTCCATGTCTAGGAACTATTTCCTGAGCTCAGCGGTACCGTCCCAGCCCCCCCGCTAAAATAGTACATCTGCAAAGAGAGCTCTGTTGCAGAAGGCTGACACTGTGTGGCCCAGCAGCCCTCCAAAGACAGGGTGGAAGCTCTTTATTCATTCAGCAACTCACTGCCGTCATTCTCTTTCCAATAGGAAATGATCCATCCCAAAAGTTCTATCGGCTCTACGGAACTCTCTGCCTCCCAGCTGCAGCTCCCCCAGGAGAGAGATGAGAAAGAAACACTGCTGACTCGTTTTCACTTTACTCTTTAGAGGCCAACCTGAAGTCCATGTTCAGGAAAACATGCTGTCCTTAGGTGATGGAGATTATTTCTCCCTGCTGCCATGTGGATCTGGGGGACAGGAAATGGGGGACAGGAGGCAGGTTAAGAGGGAAAGGTTGTGATAATGGGGTTAAAGTTGAATGGATGAAGGAAGGCAAGAGGGATTTTCTAGCCAGAAAGGCAGGGGTCTTGAAGGCAGCTCTTGAGGTTGGAGCAGGGGCATTGCTACATGGTTTGAGGGTCAGAAGTTTGCTTGATAATCTGCTTAGTTTTTCTTTCCTTTAGACGAGAAGATTTCTTTAAAACTACAATGAAATTTCACCGCTCAGCTAGCACAATTCCTACCTCTTCCGTGCTGTTTGCAGTTCTGGTTATCATGGTGGAACCCACCCAACGTAGGGCATTGCCCGCAAGTCTCAGTGTGACTAGCAGCCCCATACAAGTGATTTTCTAATTTCCTCTCTGAGCCAGTGGGTCATAGATGCTTACTATCTAGAAGGAAGAAGAAAGAGAAATTTCTTCTTTTTTTTTTTAACTTACAAACCTTATGTACCAGGCTTTGGTCTAAGTGATTTTCAAATATTAACTCATATAAAAGTTCTTTACTAGGAAATTTCATATTTATTACTTACTCCAGTGTCTCTCAAAATGATATTTGAGAACTAGTCATACCAAAATCATGGGATTCTTATTAACACTGATGGTATCTAAACCAATCTTTACAACAACCATGCAAGATAGGCTTATCAACCCCCATTTTACAAATGAGAAAACTGAAACTCAGAGAAATTTATATCTAGCCCAAGGTCACATCACTATTAAGTGTCAGAGTCAAGTTCAAAACCTGAATCTGCCTGACTCATGAAGCATAGGGCCCTTCAGCAACAACACAGCACACAATTAAACCCTGGGGAGAAATCGCACATGGATGCTACCCTGTTATGATGTCAGCAGCAAATCTCAGGCCTCTACCTTGTGCAAGACACTCCAGAGAGGCACTGCCATGTCTCAAACATGGTACCTTGGGATTAATAAACGACTGTGGGACAAGGAAGCCTGGGTGATTGGCACCAGGACCTAGCATGGAGTGCATGGAAACTGCAGCAGGTGGGA
The DNA here is from genome assembly GCF_004115265.2 of Rhinolophus ferrumequinum. NCBI lineage: Eukaryota > Metazoa > Chordata > Mammalia > Chiroptera > Rhinolophidae > Rhinolophus > Rhinolophus ferrumequinum. Next base: position 9,573,807 of record NC_046291.1, read on the forward strand.
GTTATGCAACTTGTAGGTCATCCAGGCAGAAGAATGTGCTGTCAGGACACCAAGCATGAAAGAAACGGGAGTGTCCAAGGGATGACAAGCAATCTGTGAAGGAACCTTCCCAATAAAGTGGGGAAAGATTCAGAGAACAATGGGGAAATCTGAGAGGCGCTAACAGAGCCCCAGCCTTAGTCCCGCAGTGAACTGATAAAAGCAGAATGACCTGGAGAATAAGACAGGGGCATTCTCCAGGGCTGTGAGCTGAGACATGGCGTGGGCCCCAGCAATCAGGGCAGAAGCCCCGTAATCACAGCTGCAGCATGTAGTCAGGCCGGGCCAGTGGCAAGGGGCACTACCCTAGTGCATCGCCTGAAAAAAAACATCTTCCATACTTTGTTGTGGAGCACCACTGACCTGGGAGATGGTGAAAGGTAAACTTGGGTGGCCCTGGACCAAACAGAATTGACCAGATACGATACTGGATGCTTTTGTAGAGGCATTCATATACTTGATTCATTTTAAATCTCCAGAAAGTGAACAAAAGGCATTTCCCAAATGTATCGGATCACAGAATTCCTGTTCTTGTTTTGCAACGATCGTCTATAGTTGTCTTCTGGAACATGAAAACACTATTTGGGAAACAGTGAGGTAATGTTTCTTAAATCCATTCTTCGCCCCCCAAGACTAAAAACAGGTCCTTAATACAGAACGATTCTGCACCAACAGGCGGGGATCCAGGTGTCCCAGACGTGCAGAGGCGGCTGGGGACCAGGTGGGGCCAGACAGACACAAGGCTCGTGATGTGTAGACACAATCCTTTCTGCTTTCAGGAAGTTTCTACTCTATGGAAATCCAGTCTTTTCAAAGAAGTAGCTTGACCTTCCCTCCCATTTCGCCGACCACACCGTCATCGATGTGGCAGCTCTGCCAACTTTCTCTTCCCCTTTTCATGGAGTCAGTCATTAAAAATAAAATACAGTATATCCAAATAATGGAATATTTAGCAGCAAAAATCTGAAAGATGAATTACTGATATACGCCGCAGTAGAGATGAACCTCAAAAACTTTATGCTAATTGGAAGAGGCCAGACACAAAAGACCACTTAGTGTATGATTCCATTTCTATAAAAGGTTCAGAAGGGGCAAATCCATAAAGACAGATGTGGGTGAGGGGTTGCCAGGGGCTAGCGATGGGGGAAGAATGAGGAGTGACCCACAAGCCCCGGGGTTTCTTTGGGGGAGGGGGATGGAAACGTTGTAAAATAAGGTTGTGAGGATGGTCGCACTACCCTATGAATATATCTGAAAACACTAAATTGTGCACTTTCAATGGTACGTGAATTAACTGTTAATGAAGCTGTTTTGGGTTTGGTTTGGTTTTTGCTTTTTCAGATTTATGGGGAGCCTCACACATGCCCTGCTTACCCTGGGAGCAAAGAGAATCCTTTCTTTCCTTCCAACCTGGCCAAGGTTTAAAGAAATTGCCACTCCTTTATTGGTCAAGTCACTAAAACTCTGACCTGGGGAGAAGTAGCCCCTTCCAGCGCCACCCTGGAACTCTAACCTTGATAAAATAAAGTGATTTGCTAGACATTTTCCCTAGAAGCCAGCAGTCTTCTCCTAGGCATGTCCCACTGTATTTATCTTGGCACATCGGCCCAATGGGGACTTTCACAGCAGGTAACAGTGATGGATGCGGCCACTCACCAGATATTCACTGGCCATCACTTATTAAAAAAAGAAAACAGCAAAAATAACTTTTTATAAAATAAACTAATTAAATAACAAAAGATAAACAATTTAAAAACTTTGACTCCTCAAAATTGTCAAGGTCATGAAAAACAGGAAAGATTGAGAATCTGTCGCAGACCAGAAGGAGGCTAAGGAGACATGTTGGTTTTACCGGAACTTCCCTAGAAGGAATCCTCAAAAGGACACGAGTGGAAAACCAGTGAAATCCAATGGAGTCTGGCGCTAATTCATATGAATGTGCCAATGAAAATCTCAGGCTTGATAAAGGTGCCCCCGTTATATAAGCTGGCTGCATTCGGTCAACCTGGGTGAAGGGAACACGGGGACTCTCTGTAACTTCTCTGTACATCTAAAATAATTCCAAAATGAAAGGGCAAAATTTAGAAGAAATAAAACATCTAGGCACAAACGTAAGCCCAGTCAAAGCAGACTTCTTCATTATTATCTTCTAAATTAGGCTTGTCATTGCTGCTGCTTTTCAGGGAATAATTTCATTTTCAAAAGACCTTTCTCCACAGTCAGATGCAACAACCAGTTCCTCCTACTGCTGGTTCCTAATGCCCCACCCAAACCTCTCTGATCTTTTTCCCTCTTTTTCATTACAGAAGACTGCATTTCTTTTCCTTTTCCTTGCAGTCTTCATTGGGACACAAATTCAGAACAAATCAAGCTACTGCAGGACCTTGGGCTTGGTTAGCTGGGTGACATCTACTCACTTCTAACACTACTACACACACAGACACACACACACACACCATCTCAGCAAGAATTATATAGCGCTGCAAACACTGTATGATCCCATCTGCTTTTTACCAGTCTTTTCAAAAGTCAAACCATCCCCTAGCAACCGAAAACCTTGGAGCAGAAAGCCATGAGTTTATACTGGCACATTCTTGTACTTTCGTTTTTTTTTCCTTTTTAAACAAATGGGTCGTTTGAAGTGATGCAAAGTAAAAACAACAGGTAGAAAATGAATCATGTGGATTGCGACCGCACCTGTCAGCACACAGGCAGTAAGAAAAAGCTGATCCCAAACATGTAAATGTCAACTATTTTTTTCATGACAAGGAAGAGCTTTATTGTCAGTAGCACTTTTCGCACCAGTTTTCAAGGTGTGGGAGAGAATGTTTTCATTTTCTACCAGAGCAGGTAAGATACTGCAACACCAAGGACAAAATTTTAACATCAATGTTCCTTGGAAATCAGCATTGACAGTGTTGATGCTTTTTTACCAAACCATCAAAAAAGTTCAGAACATAGAAAACTCCTATAATTCCAGGTGAAATAGAAATGGAAGGCTATTAATCAATGACAGAGACAGACGAGAGGCCCAATACCCTTTTCGTGAGTCATGGAAATTCTGATCACTTTTACCAGAACTTTAATTTTAAAAATTAAGAAATGGAAAACAGTAGATTTGTCATTTCCTCTTCTACATTCTTTGTCTCCCTTTTAAAACTGGCTTATCTAGATTTGAAAAGTCTTTCTAGAGTCGACTCAGATGTGGGAAAATCTATGAAAAGTGACCTACTTAGAGTTCAATAATATTTTCTTAGAAACTTCCGAGCTCATCTAGAACACTGACTCGTGTTTCAGATAATGAAATGGGGGCCCAGATTGGTTGAGTAACTTTTCCATGGTGAGTTACCTAGGACTCCAATCTAAGTCTTGTAATGCTATAGTTGATGCTCTTCCATCTACTCTCAGTCTCCTTTCTGCTTATTTCACTTTGGGGAAGACAAAAAGAGAGAGAGAGATGGAGAAAGGCTAAAGTAATGCGTTATTACATTTAAAGGAAAGATTCATAATCATAAGAAGAAGGCCAAGGGTGAAATTAGAGATAATAGTTTTCTGTTATTGAAAAGCAACCATTGAATTATTATGTTATAAACTGTCTATCTATTTTGTACTGTTTGGTTCAGAAAAAGAGTGATGCTTTCAAAGCAAGATTACAGTCATGTGCCAGCCCAAGATCCTTTTACCCTAGGCAACACTCCACCCTCCTCTCCATGGATATTATGGGATAACTAAGTATGCAGAGAATAGTATGTCGTGATCTCAACACCTGCTGCCAGAATACTCTCAGGGAGAGAACTGTTTGCATAAGCAAAATGTCATAATAAGTGGTTAAACTAACCATAAGCAAAGGACACAAAAGAGATAGCTAAAGTGCTTTGCATTAAAAATCAGTAGAAACTAAAATACCAAACTATAAAACTCCTAGAAGATAACATTGGAGAAAATCTAGATGACCTTTGGTGTGGCAATGCTTTTATAAATATAAAACCAAAAGCATAGTCCATAAGAGAAATAATTGATAAGCTGGACTTCATTAAAATTAAAAACTTCTGTTCTGCAAAAGACAATGTCAAGAGAATGAGAAGACAAGCAAACCAAAATATTTTGGAATATTGGCAAAAGACACAAGTAATAAAGGATTGTGATCCAAAATATAAAAGAACTCTTAAAACTCAACAATAAGGAAAAAACAATTAAAAAATAGGCCAAGACCTTAACAGATGCCTTACCAAAGAACATACACAGATGGCAAATCAGCATATGACGAGATGCTCCACATTATATGTCATCAGGAAAATTCCAAATTGAAACAACAAGATGCCACTCCACACCTATTAGAATGGCCAAAATCCAAAACACTTGACCATACCACACGCTGGTGAGGACATGGGGCAACAGAAACTCTCATTCATTGCTGGTGGGGCAACACGGTACAGCCAATTTGGAAGGCAGTTTGACAGTTTCTTACAAAACTAAATGTATACTTATGATACAAGCCAGCAAATGTTCTAATTGATATTTATCTAAAGAAGTTTAAAATGAATGTCCTCACAAAAATGAGTATTTATAGCAGCTTTATTCATAAATTCCAAACTCGAAAGCAACCAAAATGTCCTTCAATAGATGAATATATAAATAAACAGTAGTACACCCGAACAATGGTATATTATTCAGCACTAAAAACAAACAAACAAACAACAACAAAAAACAAGCTATCAAGCCATGGAAAAGACAGGGGAAAACCTTAAATGCCTATCACTAAGTAAAAGAAGCCAATTTAAAAAGGCTACATAATGTGTGATTCCAACGATATGACACTGGAAAAGGCAAGACTACGGAGCCAGTAAAAAAAAAAAGTCAGTGGTTGGCAGGAAATTGGGGAATGAGGGTGCGAGGAAGGATGAACAGGCACAGCACAGAGGATTTTTAGGGCAGTGAAAATACTCCATAAGGTACCATAATGATGGATAAATTTTATTATGTATTTGTTCAAAACCACAGAATGTACAACACCAAGAGTGAACCCTAGTGTAAACTATGGACTTTGGATGATAATGTCGTGTCAATGTAGGTTCATCCATTGTAACAAACGTCTGCACATGTGTAGGGGCAGAGGGTATATGGGAAATTTCTGCACCTTCCTGCCAACTTTGCTTCAAACCGAAAGCTACGTTTTTTTTAAAAAAAGTTCTTAATTTTAAAAACTCAACAGAAACTTGGGTATGATGAGAGAGTAGGGGAAGGAGAGTAGGGTGACCGTAAGAGTGCAGGCTAGCTGGAAACTTCTTTCATACTGTCAGGAACTCTGGGGACAACGATAGACGGAGTAGAACCCCACTGAGCAGATTGAGTGAGAGCCAGGAACAAAGTAATCCATGGCTCTCTGCACATATACACATATTATGGCGTGTGGTTAGTGACAGAGGGTCAGTGTTCAGGCAATGGGGTGGCCTGTGTGGTTTACAGGGCTTGACCAGGCCACTGAGAAGTATGAACTTTATTCATACAATATAGCCTTCCCCCTGCACCCTATGGGCCACGGAGCAAATAAACATGACTTCCAACTCCCCACTCCTGTTATTTGTTTCCTGGTTTTATTTGCTTGCTTTGTACTTTGAGCGTTATTCGTGTTACTCTGGGACTCTCCAGGACAAAAGTACTCAGAGGGGGGCCTCAGTAAGGACCCAGAAGGCCTCACGTTGGCCTTGGCCACATACAAAATTTTCACAAGTGGACTTAACTTAAAAGAACCCCAGCATGGGACTGACAGATAACCTAGAAAAATCCTTTGCCTTATAGTGAGGATCCAGTGGCTAAAAAAGGAGAGTAGCCAACCCCAAATTATTCAGGTGGTTTGAGTACAGCCAGATCTCCTGATATTCGGATCAATGCCGAAACAATTATATTTATTCGTTTTAAAACATGCCTCTATCTCCATCAAGCATTCGAGCACATTCTCTAGGACGTTCACTGTTTCTGACATGGAGGAAATTAAATACTGCTCCAGACTCCATCAGTCTTTTGTCTTGGCAGACGCATGTTCCCTGCACAGGCTCACGTGGACAAAACAGAAGTTCGACACAGCTCAATGGACTCATGACGGGAAGAGAAAGGAAGTTCCAGAAATGAGGAAACTCTGAGGAAAACACCTATCAGACAAGCCTGGGGGAACTTAGCGGAAGTCATCACGACAATGCCAACAATGCTAAAATAAAGATATGAATTATAATAAAAAGCTGCTATTCAAATAAAATGCAGTTTCAGCAAATACATGTTCTGCCTGCTGGCAGGTCAAATGCTTAAAGAACTCTAAAGGAAGCATTTTCTTTGACCAAATTACACTTTGTAAAGCTAAAACATTTGCTTTTAGGGTAGTTAATGTTTGACCTTATATTTTGCAAATATTTTCAGATCTTGTGAGGTTCTCCCCCAGACTAAACATGAGCCTCTGAGTCATCTGGTTTGACTAAAGTTAAAGAAAAAGGTGCTGTGGTCGGCTGAACAGTGGCCCCCAAATATATGCAGGTCCCAATCTCTGGAACCCATGACTAAGACCTAAATAGGCAATGGACTATGTAGACGTGACTAAGGATTTTTGAGATGGGAAGTTTATCCTGGATTATGAGGGCAGGAGACCCCAAATGTAATCACCAGTGTCCTTATGAAAAGGACACCGGGAGATTCGACTACAGAGGAGGAAGAAAGTGATGTGACAATGAAAGGAAGACGTTGGAGTGATACGAGAAAGGGGTTATGAGTCAAGGAATGCCAGAGGACTCCAGAATCTACCAAAGGCAAGGGAGCAGATTGTCCCCTCAGAGGCTCCAGAAGGACCCAGGGGCCAACACCTTGACTTTCACTCCGTGAGGCTAATTTCATGCTTCTGGACTTTAGAATAGATGTGTGTTGTTGAAGCCACCAAGTTTGTGGTTATTTGATAAGTGACAATAGGAAACTCATACAGGCACTAAATGTGATTAACTTCCACAAAGTGAACCAAAGCATGCTATCATGTAAAGATATAGAAATGGAAAGAAACATTTATCATTATAGAGTAGCTACTGGGCACAGAGGGAGCCCCACATATCTGGTTTGGCCCCTGAAGCCTCACTCAGAAAACGTCTGCACACCACGCCAGGACATTTTCCTCATACTTTCCTAGCTGCCCTAAGAACAGTTCTGGGACCCAAAGAATTTCCACATTAATAGATGAGTATAATTTTTCTGACCAATAACAAACTACAGAGGAACCATTTCCAAGCAATTCCCTGTAGATACTATGTTAAATCATGAACGCATTAAAAACATCAACAGTGTTCAGCAAGAATGAATTTCAGCCTTACCTACTCTGCCTCTTGTGGTTCCAGATCTTCCTTTTCAAATTCGGGCATCAGCTAGACCACCCCTTGAAGTAAAAGGCATGGGAGAGTGTTTACTAGGTTCTCACCTCATGGCCCACTCTCTGGTCTCTGCCTTGGGACGCAGACCTCAAAGCGTGGCCATCCACACCAGCTGTGGGTAGAAGGAATACCACTCCTCTTATGCAAAATGTGGAGAGGTGGGCCATTTGAGGCTTGGTCAACGGCAGGATAGTTCATTTCATCTCTTTATCCTATTACTTTTTATATAGAAACTGCTGAGAAGTAAAAATGTAAAGAATGTTGACAACAGTTAAAGACATTTGTTAGAGATTAATAAACCAATAGGACTCTATACCACCCCTTTCCATTTTTCCATTTCATACGAAAGCACTTGTGAGGCTACCCCCATCGTATCTGGAGACAATAGAAATTAGTATTTTTTTAGCTGGGGGGAGAAATACGAGAGGAGGAGAGTTTGGGTATTTGACATATAAGAACAATGTGTATCGTCACTGACCCAATAATCTGCATTTTGTTCCGCTCACTTACCTTTTATCTTATTATTCAGAACATTTAAACAAGGCTCCTATGCCACCCCCGGTATCAGCAAATATTATCATTTCTCAGACCCAGTGGAGAAACTGAGTCAGGCAGCATTCTAAAAACCACAAAGCTTATTTGTAGCAAATGCGAGCTTGCTGTGCACACTCTCTTGCTTTTGTGTTTTATTTCATAAATATCTTTAGGACCCAAGAAATGTGTCTTTGTTTAAAGAATCTCCATCTTACTACATCAGCAGTCTAGACTTTAACCTGTGGTTTTCTGTCTAAAACTGTCACCCACAAGTTGCAAACTCTTTTCTTAAACATTGGTTGTGCCCCAAGAAAAGAAAATAATGTGTTCGAGTCCATGCAAACTTTCAATGCACGAAGAGTCTATGGATTCCTATTGGGCAGTGTCCTCTCTGTCCTTCAGATCTTCCTGTATATACATATATTATTTTTAAAAATGGTTCTTGAGAAAATTGCTCTCAACAGTTGGTCCTGTGTTATCAATCAGAGGAAACAGGTTACTTTGATCCCAACAATACCATGATGTTTTAAGGGTCAGAAGGGGATCTGTTTCTGCCTGGGCTGAGGCTGTGGCCAAACGCTGCTGGGCAGAGGGGGAATGTCCGCGGGCCTCCCCCACCCCCACCCCCTGTCCACTCACCCACTCACTCAGCACTGTGGGTTTGCAGGATTATTCTTGGAACTGCAGCCTGTTTTCTGGAAGTTCACAGGACCAACAGTGGAGAATAATTTATCTCATGTCAAGAATCAATTCCAAAAGGCAGGTGTAAAAACGGATTTTTCTCCTCCTAGATCAGCTCAATAAGTGATCTTCCAGGCCACGTCGGCCTGGAAGAGTGACATTTAATGCACAATTGTGGCTTCCCTTCACTGTATTGAGTAAGACAAAATTCTTAACAAGGCCCCGAGCCCTGGGTGGCCGGGCCCCTGATAATCCCTCCAGCCTCATCTTGCTCAAAGTCCCACTTCTGCCTCTGTCCTAAAGCCCAGTGATCTGTGGACGAAAACAACCTTCCCAGAAAGTTGTCTTTTAGTCATTGGCTTATGTTGCCCAGCTGTCACTTTCCTGTCTCGGTCAAGAACTCTTGCCAAGGCTGCTGACCCGCGTATCCAAACTTGATGCCCTAACATGGGATGCTCAGGATGGCAGCACATAGACTTTCAATGTGAGGCCATCACCCTGGTGGCTCTGACTCAGTCCACCGCGCTTCACATTCCTCCTTCTCAGTGGGAGACATGGAACAATGGTGTCGCGAGGCTGCGCCACATCTGTGATAAAGGGCAGAGGCTGTGGGACTGGGGGAGGAGGACAGACTCCCTCCCTTCACGTCCCTGGGTTTCCATTTGGCAAAACCATACGTGCCAGAATGGGTTTGTTCTCCTCCTCGGCATGCTCATGTTTTCCAGTATGTCCTTGTGTGTCCAAAGACTGTTAGGCAGTTTTGACACCCCTGTGCAAAGACCAATTTCATTCTCAGGCCTAGAAATATATGAGGAGCCTCTTCAAAAAAAAAGAAAAGGAAAAGAAAAAGATGGCAAACTGTAAGAGAACGCCCACAAAGTGACAGCAGCACTTGAGAAGGTTAAACGTGGGGGCAAATGGTCAGTAGGTGGGATCGTCATGCATGTGAACTGGCCGTGGGGAAACAGGAAGTTCCTGGTTATTTCTAAGGATAGCAGGATGAAAGTGAATTCTATGTAATTCTATGAATTCTATGTAATTTTTCTGTGTTTTCCCATTTTTCTACACTAAAAGTGTTACCTTTGAAATAAACATAACCAACAGAATTTTTTTAAATGATTTACTGTTAGGATACCTGGTAGTTTGTTCTCAGCAGATTTAGATTCCTGCTTGTCCCTTTGGTGTTTTTTGGGGGGTGGGGGCGGCGGAGTTGTTCCTATGCATGTACACAAACAAGTACACATACATTTTATAGAGTTGAGATAGTACTTCGCATTGAAATTCAGATCCCACCTGGCTTTACTTTAGATTCCTCATGTGAATAATTGGGGGAAACTATCTTGGTGTTGCCAGACCTGGGTTTCCTTGCAAGCGGAATGCATGTTGAGGCTTACCAGTGTGCAGTCTCAGGGCAGCAGAGTGAGGGCGACAGGTGGGCAGGGGGCCCAGGCCTGACTGAGCTGGCCACAGCTTCACAGCAAACCCCACAGCTGCTGGGTCACCCATCTCTGGGCCCCACCTAGGCCACGTGGGACCCCATGCTTCTGAACAGTTCACAGGGGGGAACGCAAAGAGAGGCTGCCGGTCTCTCCGCTTTAGTTGGTCCAAGTTCATGTCGTGGTGATTAACCTTTGCCCTTCTGGCTTTGTCCACCTCTCAGAGCTGTGACCATGAAACCCAACCCCTGTGGAGCCAGTCAGAGGAGACCAGGCGCTTGCTTTCTGGCTTCTTCGTAGAGCCAGTGGAGGTCCAGTGCACGACCTGCTGACGATAAGAGAGGGGACGATGGCTGGAGGCTAGGACTCTCCATTGAGCTAGCAGTGGACCAAGCGAATCTGGGGTGACACTTGCACTGGGTCCCGTCACCTACCTTCTACATTGCACACCCTGAATCTGCACTAATGAGAAATCCTTTCTCCCCCCAAATGTGAAGTTATTTCTTATTCTCAGGTATTTTTTAATTGAAAATAACTTTGCTTTAAAAAAAACCTTGTGACCAGCCTCATATTTAAACTGTCTCCTGACCTACTATCACAGGTCTCCGCCACCAGGCCACCCTTCTGGGCAGTAGCCTAGTGGTCCCACTCTAGGGGACCACTCTTGGGGACCTTTTCAGTGCTCCTGAAAAGCAGGCCCTGGATAAAGAATAGCAGGAAAGCCTTGAACTTCCCCTCAGAACAAACTAATACCTGCTTGAGTGAGAATCTTACTCCCTTTCATTGCCAACTTTTTCCAGTGGCTTCCTGTGTAGACCTCCCAACTAATCGCCTAACACGTCCCACTGTCTTCTTGAGTCACCAAAAATCATCATGTTCCCTACACATGGTTTCATGACTGCAGCCTTCAGGTCCTGGCACGTGCTGCTCCCTCTGCCTGGAACGTCTTCCAGCTCAACCTTCCTCATTTCTGCTTCAAGTTCACATCTTCCAGGGAGCTTTCTCACACCTCCTGCCCAGCTGACAGGGCACACCTCTGTTGTTGCACTTCCCACTTGGATCCACCAGGTGGCTGCACAGGGCTGTGATAAAGAGCTCGAGTTCAGAGGCCTGGTGGCCTGAACTCAAACGCCAGCTCTGCCAACTACCACCAGTTAAATGAGCCTGGGTCAGTCAGTCACCTAATGCCACTCTGTGCCTCATTTTCTTCACCTGTAACATGGAGGCAAAACGGAATCTACTTCATAGAATTGTTGTGTGGATTATATGAGCTCATAAATGAAAAGTGCCCAGAAATTTCCAATAAGAACAGTTGTTCATTGTAATTTTCTGTTGAATGCCTGCCTCCCAGCAGACTGGGATTAATATTTCATGTTTAAACATTAGTAGCAGAGAGTCCACTTCACAGGAATCTCTCAATTCTATCCTTAGTGTTTACATTTTCCAAACTATTTGCAAAGTTTCCTGGCTCTTTGTAATAACACCGCCCAGCTGTGGATTGTTTGTTCAAACCCTTTATTTCCTCGTCAGAGGGGCTTTTCAAGAGCAGTTCTGATCATGCCACTCCCTTGCTTCAAAGTCCTTTCTGGTTCCCTGTTTCCTGGAGGATAAAGTCTGAATGCCTTAGCCCAGCTTAAGGTCCACCAGGAGTTAGTTCAGAATGAACTCGAGGTCATCTCTACCACCTGTCATAACCAGTCGCACACACTTCCCCATGCCACATGCCTTTCTCACACTCATGGCTGTGTTTACAGGGCTGTTTCTGCCTGAACACAGTTTCTCTTCATGGGGCTTTTCCTCCTCATCATATCTCCGCCAGCATTCGAAAACTATCTCTTCCCTTCTCTGTGTTTCCTTTGCAAGGCATATATTCATATATATATATATATATATATATATATATATATATGTATATATATACATATATATACATATTACATGTATATACATATACTATGCTAATAGAAGTTGTCTCATAATTATTGGTGTTGGTATTTGACTTTTATGAAAGGATTTTCATATAGTTAGTACAAGTTCACAAATTTTCCAATAAAAGTAGCCTTTGGTTTTATGTAAATACATCATTTTTCTCCATTAAAGTGATGATGTTGGGAGCCAGGAATAAACAGAATTTGACCTTAAAAGCTCAGGAAATTATGCTGAGCTACAAAGAAAGGATCTAAGCATAGGCCAGCATGGAGGATTAAAGATGGCCCCTGAGTTCCTTTTCACTCCGCTTTCAAGAAAGGAGGAGGTCACATGAAGAGGAGAGGCCTGAGACCAGTTGGAAGAAGAGAGTGGCCAGCCCTTCGTGCCCCACACAGAAGCAAGAGGACGCCAGCCCCACTCACCATCTGAGTGTGACCAAATGAGATGGACAAGAGAACTGCCAAGCTGAGCAGTCAGCCACAGAACTGCAAGGGACAATGACATACCTGCTGTCTTAAGCCACTAAATTTGAGGGTGCTTTGTAACTCAACAGTAGATAATGGAAACAGTCATTCTCAGTCACTAATGTGTTTCTGGAGAATAAGAATCGCACCTTTGCCTCACATTGATTATTCTGACTTTTGACTAAACGGGGCTGCCCTGTACTGATGTAAGTTCAGTGCATGGGGTAATGCAGACATTTCTGCAGACCCAATGCCATGAGTGGTCACACGCACATTTGTGTCTCTGCACAATGTCAGACTTTATTAGAATAAAGTCATGGATCTAGTCCTACTGACTCAGTTTACCACGGGCATTAACCCAATCTCCGGCCCGAAGATAGCCTCCAAGGTCTAAATGGGTTTCACTGGAAGGAGGTCAAGGTATGCAGGACCCCACTCTCTCCCGAGGCTCTAGGAGGGAATCTGTTTCCTTGCCTTTTCTGGCTTGTAGAGGCTGCCTGCCTACCTTGTCTCAGGGCCCAGCCCCAGCAACTGCACCTCTGTGACCTCTCCTTCGCTTGTCACATCTTCTCTGACTCTCACCCACCACCTCTCTCTTCTAAGGACCTTTGTGATTACATTGGGCCAAATCAGATATTCCAAGATAATCTTCCCATCTCAGAATCCTTAACTTAATCACATCTGCAAAGTCCCTTTTGCCATATAAGGTAACATAGTCAAGGGTTTGGGGTATTAAGAAGCACAGGTAACCCCCCTATATCACAGTTGTTAGGTTCCTAAAAATGCCGCGTTATGTGAATCCGTGTTACAGGAAACAAAGGACTAGTACAAAAAAGGGGGTTCGGTTCCAAAAATTTTTAAAAAAAACCATACTATTATATTTTTATAATTAAGAGAAATACCTTTATTAAAGCAATTTTCACCAAAAGTATAACATATTAATATGTACTAAATGTTTTCTTCATCATCACCACTAAGCACTATTAACCGAGGGCATTTTCTTTATGACAAGATAGCTTCATCTTCTGAACTTAATACTCCATGAACAAAATGGATTTAAAATTCTAATAAATTTTAAAATTTTGCAGTCAAATCTGATATGACATCCACATTTGAATGAAAAATTTCAAATGAGATATCTTTTGCTCTTAAAAGCTTTTATTACATTCTGTGTTGTTCAGGGATTTCCCTAATTTCTAATGAGATATTTTTTTTGCTCTTAAAAGCTCTTATTACGTTCCACGTTGTTCAGGGATTTCTCTAATTCTCAAACCGTGTTAGAGTGAAACCATGTTCTAGGATGCCGTGTTGTACGAGGTTTTCCCCCAGTTCTCGAACCGTGTTAGGGTGAAATTGTGTTATAGGAGTGCGGTGTTGTACGGGGGTTACCTGTAGATATCTTTGGGGCAGGGGCTTTATTCTGCCTATCACACCCATCCAACGCACAACATATACCAGGCACAGTAAAGATGCCAAAAACATTTATGGATGAGTCGATGAGCTGTGGAAAAGTTGGGCAGTTTAGTAATGCAGGGACTCAGCTCCCGCTCCCCGCATAAGAATGCAGGATATGGTGAGGCTAAAAAGGAACACCAATGGAGCCAGGGATGGGGGTTCATACCACTATGTTCTCGATGGCAGCTGGTCGAGACACAGGAAGTAGGATCGACACGATCCGCAATCCACAATCCGTTTGCTAACCATACTTGCCAGCCACAATCTGTCGGCCGCTTCTCTGCCAACCAACCCTTGCTAGCCACAATATGCCGTCTGCTTCTCTGCCAACCCCGTCTCTCTTGCCAGCATAGCCACAGCAGTTATATCAGTAGCCAAAGGCTAACTGGTTACAGCTGACGGCCATCTACTACCCGAGCCAGCACCTTTCCATGTGAGGCTGAGAGCCTGGAAACTGCTCTCTGGGACTCTGTCCCCACAGGCAGGATGAGAAATGTCTTCATCTCTCATTGAAGATGCAGATCCCTAGGAGAACTGTTCCAGGAATATGACCACTTAAGCCTAGAACATAGCCCATGAACCTGCATTTTAACTAGACTCTAAAGTGATTCCAAGACAAAGGGCCACTGGGCCACACCTGAGAAACACTGTTCTAGATATTAACAAATATATAAAATAGTCCATATAATTGAATCTAGTTGATTGATTGACTAGATTTAAATCTCTAAGGAGCTTTATCTTGTAGAAACTGATATTGTTGCTTCTTAATATAAACAAAAGCCATCTCATCAATCTATTCTGAATGTAATATTAATTTACCTTTAAGGGCATAAACTAATTCACTTATGGCTGAAACTGAGTTTGTTTAAAGTATAAAGAGATCCACAAAACACAAGGTGTTAGCTGGCTGCATTATCAGCAATTGTAGATAGAGCATGGCACACCTTCTTGAAATCAAACTAGTAGGGTTGAAAGTAAACCCTTTGTAGCAGTTCTGCATTGAGACACAAGAAAAAAGTTCAGTAAGCAATTGGAATACTAACAACAAATACGTTTTCCAGGACCACTGCTCTTTCTCACGTTTTATGAGTTAAGGGAAGCCTATTGTCCCATTACTTGAAATAGATAAATCAGCAGCTATCTCCTTTTCCTAGCTCATAGGAGAAATAACATATTATGTGGGAGACAAACCATAGAGTAGGGAATGATACTATAATTTCGTGGGTATAGTTTAATTCTCTCCGCGCAAATTCCGGTAATAATAGAAGAGGGAATTCCTAAGATAACAGAGCCTTCTGAGGCAGGTTTGGGAGGATTCTCAAAGACAGGATCTCTAGGGTCACAACTGGTGTCGTGCTTTTGCAGGCAACCACCATTCAGTTGAAAAAGGGGGGGGGGTCTTTTTTCTTTTAAAGCGTAGTTTCGGGTAGAATCCATCCATATGTACATATGTTCAAGAAGGCTCATTGCAGCACTGTTTATAACATCAGAAAGCTGGACATAAAACCTAAATGCCTATGAATGATGAACAAGTTTTTAAAAATGACAGTAAATCTGCAAGACGGAAAACTTTGCAAGAATTTCTAAAAGTTTTGTGTAGACCAAAGAGATGGCATGTGGTACCCAAAAGTGAGAAAAGCAAGTTTCACAAAAGTGTATAGAACGTAGGTTCATTTTGCTAATACGAACAATATATTAGTATATGCATAGAAGAAAACCTGTGAGTATAGCTACCAAATGGAAAAGTGGTTATATATTCAGGTGATGAGATTCTCAGTGAACTTTTGTTTTTTATTTTGTCAATTCTGGACAGTTTAAATTTCTCCATTACCATGATATACTCTTGCAATATGAAATTAACATAAGCTTAGAGAAAGTGGTAGGTAGACAGATGTGTGCGTTCTTTGGAAAGCTGCATTGCCTTGTGGTTCATCTCAATACAGAATCCCAGGTATCCAGGAAAAATAATAACAATGTGAATCGTCACGGCAACATTTTAGCAAAGTTAAAATGGGAAGCGAGTTATAGAAGCCAGAGAAAAACATCGAATATCCTCATCCTACCATCCACACCAGAGCCTGGCACCACTCCTCATCTCCCCCACTCTTTCAAAACCACCCCAAACTCCCAAAGAACTCAGTCGTGGTTTTCTTCCCTCCGGTTTCCAACTGTTTTTTTTTTTTTCGTCATCTAATCCTTCCTTATCCTCCAAATATAAATCAATGTTGACTTTCTGGATTTCATTCTGTTTTCAACTCTCAGAACAGGCAGTCAAACTCAAAAGCTGTGGGGTACACAGGGGAGAACAAGCCTATTCATCCATGCCTAACACTTTTCAATGTAACACATGCCACATCTTATAGAAGGGACTGTGCACACACATCTACGTACCTGATGGTCCCACCTCAGTAGTTTTCCATAGAAAGAAGTGAGATGTAAGAGGCTAAGTACTAGAAAAGATCACAAGGGATCTTCCATCATTTGTTAATATTTGATTTTAAAACGCACACACAAACACACATTCGCACATATTCAACAAAATGTCTCATGCTCTCTTGAAGACAAACAACAGTAGCTATCAACTGTGTTAATCATCCAGGAAGTTCTTTTCCCCACTGCAAAAACAGAGCCTGGGGAAATGGCTATAAAGATATGTTAGAGCCAGTTATTAATCTTTGCCCTTTCCTGGATCTGGTGCACTTTACCCTCTTGTGCTATGTGCCAAAGAGTCAGCACAGAAATGTTGGGTGATTAACTAGTATAATAATTAATTATTATTCAAGCAAATTAACATTCTTTGTGCTGTCTACTCAGCCAGCTTTCCTCTCCAGGCTAGAACTGGTGCAACACATCACAGAAGTGCGCCAGCCCCAACTCATAACCAGGGCTCACATTCGTTCCTTCAAAGTCAAACACGTCCCAGTTATCAGTAACATGTGACGTGAACCTTTGTCTGGGACATGACACCTTCAATGAATCCATACAGCTTTTAATAACTGACTGGTGCTATCAAACAGTTCCTGGGAGTAGGTCTTGAAAAAGAAATGGAACACAAATCGCTGAACCCAGGTGACGGCACGAGCCCTCCCCACCCCCAATGCAAGGCACAGAATGGGAACAGGAGTTAGGACACCAAGACCAACCTTTATCTTCTTTACCAATTGCTCCAGACTAACCCTGCAACGTCCCTTTCTTGGACTCCAACCAACTGCCCCTCATAAAATAGCATCATTGGAATGTACAGCAGCTGTGGGCACACCTGTGCACCTGGAGACATCCGCAACCCATGCTGCAGAGAGCTGACTGTCTACGGGATTTGCTCAGTATCTTCACCTAAAAGTTTAGCCTCTGGAGAAGAGGCCCAGTGCTCACAGAATCCCAAACATGTCAAGAAATGTTGCTGTAATTGGAGTCTTAGCCAGAAAAACATCCAATGAAAAGAAAGTTGTATAGAGAATACATATTCACAATGTGGCTGTGAAGATATACAAGTATTCATGAGCTATTTTTAAAAAGTAATAAAGTTTATTGGTTCATTTACAAAAAAAAAAAAAAAAAAAAGCCACCAGAAAAGTTATTTCTGTCTAGTATGAAATTAAAGAAGAAAAAATATTTTTCTAATGCTATGTTTTTATTTATTATGTATGTACCACTTTATTCCACATACATATGTACGAGATTTTCTTTCAAGTGCAGAAATAAAAATGAAGGAATAATGAGGAAAGAAAAGACAGAGGGAAGTCAGGAGTGAGTTCCATACACAAAAAGGATGCTATGAGATCTGAGTAGGGATCTCAAATTTGGGTTCAAGATCTCCAAAAGAAGTATTTGCACAAACAAGTACGAGAAAACAATATGGAGTTGTAATTTGGACTTTGGGGACAGGTCATAGCGTAGGAAGACAAAGAGGCAGATGGTTAAACCTCTGATAAGATCTCAGAACAAGAGGGTCTGGTACCTGGGGGAATTCAGCCAAAACATTTTTCTCCCCTATTTGAATGGACCATACTCAAAGTCCTTGCTAGCAGGTATGGCCTTGAAGGGTGGCATTGAAAAGTAAATCAATTTTCTGAAAAGTAAACACATCGTGATTCCATTGCTATCAACAAGGTATGTTTCTGAATGTGTACATATCTATATTTAATGACAAAAATGACAAAGGCAGCCATCTTTGGGAAGGAATGGGATTGGGGACGATGAAGAGACCTTTTACTCCATACCCCGTATACTTCTCGATTAATTGAATTATTCCATGCCTGTGTTCATGTATTACCTACGCCATTTTTTAAAAAGTGTGGCTAAGGTGACAACAGCTCATTTTAACTAGTTCTCCAAAGATAGCCTCAATATTAAGTTCTTTAGCTGTGAGCTCGTCCCAGTCATACTTCCCTGCCGTTCCACCCACACCAACTTGTGCAGCTTTGGGTGTTCCTGAAACTCCTTCGTCATAATTCCCCAGGCAGTTTCTTTAATTGATTATTTCTGCATAGACTAATTTCATCATGACTTTTTTTTCTGTCAGAAAAAAAATGATACAAAATTTTCTATGTACAAAAAGGGCAAACAGTAAAAAGTAAATTTCTCTTCCCCTCCTATCCTTCAACCACCCAATTTTTCCCCTCTGTCATTATCCTGAGTACCTTTCTAAAGACATTCTATGCATATATGGGCACAAATGATAGCATAGTATATATATTATTCTGCTCCTCGCTTTCATTTTCTCATCAAAATTATGATAATAATACATAAACAGCTGCCTCATTCTTGTCCATTGCTACACTTTTCGTGTACATACTCTAAATTAGAACTAAGTCTTCCTCTGATGGATCTTTAGATTGTTTCCAATGTCTTCCTATCACAAATAATGCAACAAATATAAAAGAGAAATCACTTGGGTCAATTAAAAATGGAGGATTTAGGGCACCGTACTATTCAGTTTCTTGCCAAGGTTTAAAGACACACGTATGTTGAGAGAACTTGAATCACAGACTAAGACAGAAAGTCAGTAAGACTCTGTTTTAACTTTGGGCATCTTTAATGAAACTGGTCATTTTACCTCTAACAGCAAAGAGAGCCAGGAGTCAGGTCAAAAGAAAAATCAAGATAAACCAAATCTCACCTTTCCAACATCTAAGGGCAATCCAACCATCATTGTCCATGTTTTGGTTCTTCCCACCCTTCTCACTGATACCTGCCTTCCTCCTCCCCAGACAGCCAAGACAAGCACAACCATTCAAGGATATCCCACATACAAGTATATACAGGAGATCCCAACATCTTTGCATTGGCTGCTTTGAAGTAAGTCGAGGTCTTTTGGATGTTAACACTCTAGCCTGTGATAACCTGGATTGAAGCCACAGAGCGTCAAGCAAGCACACTGGTTAAGTCCCAGGAATCAGAGTTGACCCACAGATTAGGAAGGAATAGACAGAAGGTGAGATGGAGGGAAGCCTTACCCGCAACCACTATGCTTGAGAACTTATGCGCCACAAATTACTAGATTTTACAAATAAACAGAAGAAAAAAATTCATGTGTTGAGGCATAAGATTCAGGCTCTG
Source organism: Rhinolophus ferrumequinum (assembly GCF_004115265.2). NCBI lineage: Eukaryota > Metazoa > Chordata > Mammalia > Chiroptera > Rhinolophidae > Rhinolophus > Rhinolophus ferrumequinum. Next base: position 9,593,304 of record NC_046291.1, read on the forward strand.
AGAATATATATCTATATACACATATACACATATGTGTACATGTATACACATATATGGCTGTGCAAATATTGTATAAAACATGTAACACACATGTAACCTGGTATGTATATATGTATGTATATATAAATAACATAGTGTAACTTATATATGGATAACATGTATAACATAAATGAACTATGATGATTATGAATAACATATAAACATATATAACATATATATATGTGTGTGTATATATATATATAGTATTTACTCATTCTAACAATATTTATTGGCATACTATACTGTGTGCCAAGCCCTGTGCTCCATACAAAGCATGTTTTCAGTCTACAATCTGAATCCAAATATTCCTCTTGGAAATGAATGCAAAATATCAAGATTAGATAAACAGACCAAAAACGCCATTTTTTTCAAGCCTAGATCTTTTTAGATTAGCCACCAATATAGCAAATCAAGCAGAGCTGCCTCTTCTCAAAATGTCCGTGCCAATGGACTAGGATAAATATACCATGGATAGGAACAGAGTGATTTATGAGAGACGTCACCATGTCCGTTTATTGTACTGCTTTTTTAGGTTTTCGACTCCCGTCCCCTCCACACCTTACAGAGTCAAACAGACAGCCTTAAAGGAAATGGTCAGTTCCTCTCATAGTCATTGACCATATTAACGTAAATTTTAAAATGGGTCACCTTGTACAGTGTCCCAAATCTCTCAGGAAAGAATGTAAGTCACTATTGTTACATCCCTGTATTAGCTCAGGCTGCCACAAAATACCCTAGATTGGGGGAGCTTAAACAACCAAGATTTATTTTCTCACAGTTCTGGAAGCTGGAAGTCTGAGATCAAGGTGCCAGCAAGGTCAAGGTTCTGGTGAGAATTCTCTCCTTGGCTTGCAGATGGCACCTTCTATGGTGCCTCCACATGACAGAGAGAAAGCTCCAGTGTCTCTTCCTCTTCTTCCTCTTCCCTTCTTGAGGCCCACAACCTGGGAAACCTCACTTAAACCTCACTGCTTCCCAAAGTCCCACCTCCAAGTGCCATCACATTGGGGGTTAGGGCTTCAACAAATCAATGGTGGGGGTAAGGACGATAAAATTCAGTCCATAGCAGTCACCAGTTATCTTGCCTATTTAGTAACTGCAGACACTGCCCTCACTTATTGGGTTTTGTATTATGCTTTTCAGGCCCACAGAAATACTTGCCCTTCCCACTGTCGTTATTTCAGGCCCTCATGGCTTTTCCCTGGCTTATTGACGTACCTCCCCATGAACCAAATAATGCTGCATGTTGTCTCACAGTTAAACATTCCCTCTCTAAAACCTTCACTGGCCTAGGCATGGCTGCATGTCAGAGCTCCACCAGCAGCAGCTGTGTGCTTTGAGCAAGTTACTTAACCTCTCTGTGCCATTTCCCTCTCTGTGCAATGGACATAATAATAATGCTTCTATCAAAACATTCTAAGTTCTTATAAGAATGCTTCTAAGGGTAACATGAATGCTAGCTGTTGCTGTTGTTGTAAATTACCCCTTATAGGCCTAACACCCTTTTCATTGCCTGTTTCTGTTGATACTGATATGCTCTATATCTAGGTCTGCTCATGACTTGCTAGCTCCAACATATGTCTTAAACCTTTTTTCTTTTTTCTTTTTTTTTTTTTTTTTTTTTTTTTTCCCTTCTTGGAATATCTGCCTCCAATTATCTCCACTTGTCAAAACTTTACTAATTCTTGGGGCTGGCCCGGTGGCTCAGGCGGTTAGAGCTCCGTGCTCCTAACTCTGAAGGCTGCCGGCTCGATTCCCACATGGGCCAGTGGGCTCTCAACCACAAGGTTGCCAGTTCAATTCCTCAAGTCCCTCAAGGGATGGTGGGCTCCGTCCCCTGCAACTAAGATTGAACACGGCACCTTGAGCTGAGCTACCGCTGAGCTCCCGGATGGCTCAGTTGGTTGGAGTGCATCCTCTCAACCACAAGGTTGCCAGTTCAACTCCCGCAAGGGATGGTGGGCTCTGCCCCCTGCAACTAGCAACGGCAACTGGACCTGGAGCTAAGCTGCGCCCGACACAACTAAGACTGAAAAACGCCAGGAACAGATTGCCAAGAGACGCAGGCTGTCTTCTCTGAGAGCTTCTACCTCTAAGTCAGAGTCCAGTCAAAAATGAGATTTTCTAAGAGTAACAAATAAATAAGATCAGGCATCAAAAAAAAAAAAAACTTTACTAATTCTTCAAAAACACACCCCCAGTTCTCTTCTCTTTCTTGAAGCTATTCGAACCTTTACACCCTTTCCCCAAAGAACCCTGTGGAGTCCCTCCTGCCATGACACATCATGATATGGCCTTTTGACGTGTTTATTATTATTCTGACCTGTGTTCATGATTACTTGTGTATGACTGGACTGTAAATCACACCAGGGCATAATTATCTATATATCCTTAACAGCCCCAGCCCATGGAAGACCATAATCAACACTAGTCTAGTGAAAATAACTCTAAGGATAAAACAAGGGAAACTGTTCTAAGTTTATTTTGGCATTAAGAGATTTTTAGGAGAACATCTAGGAAGACTCTATGGCCACAGAAAGGACAGAATGTTTATGCTAAACACAAGAAGACTTAATGCATAGATAGACAAGAATTTAAAGAACAAAACACCATAGAAGTCATTGTCTCATTTTGCTGAGCTCAAGAATCAAGATGTTGTCCATCTTTTTCCTTGGGTGACATTGTATAAAATGTCCATGTGACTGTCTTAAAAATGGAAAAAGTTACTTAAAATCAGAGCATGAGAACCAAGAAGGAAAGTGCCCTAAAGCCCAGGTGACAGGGAGATGGTGGAGAGCACAGATGGACAGAGAGAAGTTTTAACAGCGAGCAAGCAGACGCCCCAGCAGCACCTGCCAGAGGCGGGGAGGCCGCCTAGGAGCAAAACGTCTGCTGACAGCAGCCCTTCCCACAGCCACGACCACCGCAGCCACCACAACCACAGCACCCCATGGTGTCAGTAAAGAGGACTCGGGAGAGGTCATGATCAAATTCAGCTTAAACATATTTGCAGGAATATTACACAGGTGATGTGCTTTTCTCAGAGCATGGCATTGAGAAGTGTATGGTTTCAGTTTATCCTATTACTGGTGATGTTAAATTTCATCAGCTAATTAATGTGCTGTCCACCAGATTTCTCCTCTGTTAACCTACTCTTTTCCTTTTAATAAATGTGGTGCTATTTCCTGTGTATTTATGTGACAAAGTTAAAAGTACTGATTTTTAACTTAACATTTAATCACATATAATTGCCCTTATTATTAAATATTTGCCTTTTAGGAACTGTTTTCAATGACCATATAATAGCAAATTATGTGTATAATTTCTATAATTACCTCATATCCACCACTAAGATACCTAAGCAATTGGATATTTAGCTAGCCATTTGGAAGTACAAACTTAGATACCAACTACAACAACACAAAGAAAAAGTTATTTTCTTTCTTGTTTTGAAATTTTCATAGACTTACGCTTGTAAAAATATTGTAAAGAGGTCCCATGTACTCCTAACCCACCTTCCCTCAAACGTAACCTCATAAGTCGGTCCAGCCAAGATGACGCAGTAGGTAAACTCTATGTTTACCTTCTCTCACGACCACATCAAAATTACAACTAAACAACAAAACAACCATCATCGAGAATCGCCTAAAAATCTTGCTGAACCAAAGCCATACAACAAAGGAAATGCAGGAGAAGCAACCTTGAGACTGGTAGGAGAGGCAGAGACGCGGAACTGGCTGGTCCCACACCCACGTGTGACCATTAAAAATTGGGAGGGTCATTTCAGCTGTGGGGGTCCCCCCATCCCACAGAAAAGGGAGAAGTTTCAGCCCCACCCCAGCCCAGGGCTCCAGTGCCGGGGAGAGAAGTCCCCATAATTTCTGATTATAAAATCCAGCAGAGATTGTGACTGAGTGAGACTAAGTGCAGCTGCACTCACAGGTGCTCCTCCTAAAGGGACTGCATGCAGACTTACCCATCAATGGAATCACTCGCTCTGAGCTCCAGCGTTGGGGCAGCAGCTGGAAAGGCAACAGGGACAAATGATGGGAAAGTGAGTTGGCTTGGGACAGGGGCTGAAGAGGCAGCTTTCTCCTGGATGGGGTAGCTGGTGGAGGCCATTGTTTCTTTGTTGAGCCCTCCCCCTTCCCAGCATGCAAACACCCGGCACCCGCCTATCTGAGTCTCCGCAGTTCGTTTGCCCCACCTTGGGGATTCGAACACCGCCCCGCCCAACTTTTGGGCCCACCCAGGCTGCTTTCAGTGGCTTTTTCATACAAACCACCTGCCTCATGCTGCAGAACTTCCTAGGGTTTTTCAAAGGTTCACGGAGCCCAGACAAGAAGCATCTGGCTTGAGCATGTCCCATACCTCTGGCTGAGCAGCCCTAAGCCCGGCACTAGTAGCAGCCGGCCTTGATTTGCAGCCTGGCCTCTCAAGGCACATCCAAGCATGGCATGGGTGGCAGCCATCTGCAGATTTCTTTGTGGCTGGGGCTGAATTTGATGTACAGCACATCCCCTCCAAGGTGGTCCTGGGGCTGATGCCCCCAAGGTAAGCTAGCTTTGAAATGAGCTGGAGCATCACCCAGCTGCCTCCAAGAAAGACACACCCAAGGGGCAGACTGGGCAGGCAACAGAGGCCTGCTGAGGCAGATCCTGCTCTGTAGGGTCAGCCCCTGAACAACAACTCCTCCACTGTAGTCATGGCCAGTCCTCACAACCAATCAGCCTGAGGGTCAATCCCTCCCATTGATGTGCAAATATCAACCAAGGCTCAACTACAAGAAGAGGGCACACACAACCCACTCAAGGGACACACCTAGAGTGCACAGCTCAAGTAATCAGAAAGACTGTGCCACTGTGCCCCACAGCACACCTACTACATAAGGCCATTCTACAAAGACCAGAAGACATAGCAGCCTTACCTAATATATAGAAACAAATGCGGGAGGCAATCAAAATGAGAAGATAAAGAAACATGTCCCAAATAAAAGAACAGAACAAAGTTCCAGAGAAATAACTAAACAAAATGGAGACAAGCAATCTACCAGACTCAGAATTCCAAACACTGGTTATAAGGATGCTCAATGATCTCAGGGGGAATGTCAACAAAGAGATAGGAAACATACAAATGGAGATAGAAAACATGAAAAAGAATCAGTCAGAACAAAGAATACAATAATGGAAATGAAGAATACATTAGAGGGAATAAAGAGTAAATGAAATGAAGCAGAGGATTGAACCAGTGATGTAGAAGATAAGGTAGCAGAAAATACCCAATAGAATAACAAAAAGAAGAAAGAATCCAAAAAATTTAGGAGAGTTTAAGAGGCCTCTGAAACAACATCAAGTATACCAACATTTGCATTATAGGGGTACCAAAAGGAGAAGAGAGCAAGGAATTGAAAATCTATTTGAAGAATAATGACAGAAAACTTTCATAATCTGGCAAAGGAAATAGATATATAAGCTCAGAAAATGCAAAGTCCCAAACAAGATGAACCCAAAGAGGCCAACACCAAAACATATCATAATTAAAATGCCAGTGGTTAAAGACAAAGAGAGAATCTTTAAAGCAGCAAGAGAAAAGTAGTTAGTTACCTACAAGGAAGCCCCCATAAAACTGTCAGCTGATTTCTCAAAAGAAACTTTGCAGGCCAGAAGAAATTGGCAGAAATATTCAAAGTGATGAAAAGCAAGGACCTACAACCAAGATTACCCTGTCCAGCAAAGCTATCATTTAGAATGGAAGGAAAGATAAAAGAGCTTTCCAAACAAGAAAAAGCTAAAGTAGTTCATCACCACAAACCAGTATTACAAAGAATCTTAGAGGGACTTCTTTAAGATGGGAGAAGTTTAGGGGTGGGTGAAAAGGGGAAGGGATTAAAAAGTACAAATTTGTTGTTACACAGTAGTCATGGCGTATAGAGTATAGCATAAGGAATACAGTCGATAATATTGTAATAACTATGTATGGTGCCAGATAGGTGCTAGACCTATCAGGGTGATAGATGGGAGTGGGGTTGGGGGCAGGGTGGAAAAGGTAAAGGATTTAAGAAATAAAAATTAGCAGTTACAAAACAGTCATGGGGATGTAAAGTATAGGGAATATAATCAATAATATGGTAATAACTATGTATAGTGTCAGGTGGTACTAGTCAGGGAGATCACTCCCTAAATTATATAAATGTCTAACCACTATGCTATACACTTGAAACTAATATAAAATAATGTTGAATGTCAACTCTAATTGAAAAATTTTAAAAGTGAGGAAAAGATCAATAATATTATGATAGCATGGTACAGTGTCAGATGGCTGCTGGACTTAGCATGGTGATCATTTCTTTAGGATAAGGAATATAACTAATACTGTGGTAATAATGCTCTATAGTGCTAGGTGGGTACTTTTTTTTCATTAGTTTCTAAGTGGGTAATTTTGAATAACTGTGATGCACACCTGAAACTAATATAATACCGTATGTTAGCTGTATTTTAATAAAAAAATCTTAACATAAAAATGTGGGGGAAAAGTAACATCATATATAACTACAGTATAATAATATAAAATGATTTTTCTTTTAAGTGAAAGCCTTACATCACACCAAATCCCCATAAATTCTGGATGGATTAAGTATTGAAATATAAAAAGTAAAACCATAATAGTAGTATAAAGAATATGGAAGAGTAGTTTTATATTCCTAGGATGTGGAAGGTCTTGCTTAATATAGCACCAAAACCAAAAATCATAAAGGAAAAAATTGATACATATGATATAAAATATTTAAACTTTCACCAAAAATTCAACATAAATAAAGTTTCAAAATTTTTAAAACTGGGAAAACTATATATAACAGACAAAAGATTAATATCTTCATAGGTAAAGAGGTTTTACAAATCCATAAGGGAAAAATGTACAAAGGACAGAATCAAGCATTTTAAAAAGAAACATAAACCAGGGCTCCTTGAAAAATGAATGATTTACAGTTTGGGTCATAAAATGAACAAGATGAGCCCTGAACATTTTATCACACAAGAAAACAAGGAAATTACAAAGAGTAATGGGATTATGTCGAGAGGACAATTTGAGCATCAAAAAAAAAATAATAATAATAATAATAATAATAGCTGCACTAAACTGAAACACATAAAATATTTTTAAATTTATGATTCATAATAATATGAAAATATAAAGAAGAAACCTCATTTGTTATCTTTGGAAGATGCCAGGAAATGTGTTAATTTCCTGGCATCTTCCAAAGATAACAAATTGGTATTTTAAAAAAATAATGAGGAAAGATATTTATCCTACCTTTCCTAAATGAACTGCACCTCAGAGTAATCTAAGAGTTAAGGAGGGGACATTTCTCTCTGTAGAAGTAGTCCGGGTAATAAAGAGGAAGGAAAATGAATATCACCATTTTGCAGCCCTAATGAGTTAGTGGATACAGGCAGTGACTAACAATGGATGTCAATATCACAAAGAGAGACAAATAGAATTATGTGCCTCCTGATGGAAGAACTCAACTCCATCTGTGAAATAGTATCTTGTCCAAAAATAGAAACAGAATGGTAGTAAGGCCTCTAGAGCTAATTACTAATTCACTGCAAATATCAGCTGTTAAGCGGCTCCATGGGGATGCAATCATCAAACTCTAACACCAGCCATAGAAAACTCTAAAGGAAAAACAAATTCCAAGGAGAAAGAGAGAGATGGAAGGGCACCTGCAGATTAGAAGAGGTTGTAAGAGATACTTCAAGCAGTTGCCGCGATATATGGACTTTATTACATAGAACCCTAACTCAAGCCAGATAACTTTTTTAAAATGGGGAAATTTGAGCATGACTAATTATTAAACTGTATTAAAAATTATTCTTAATTTTTAGGCAAGACAGTGGTATTGTGGCTATACTTTAATTGCAGTCCTTACCTTTGTGATATACATACTAAAATATGTCTGCATAAAATAGTATCTTAGAAACTGGCTTCAAAATAATTGGCCATGCATTAATCATTGTTGAAGCTAGATAGCTGGGAGTTCATTATATTATATTTAAAGTTGTTTTTTGTTTTTTGTTTTTTACAGTAAACAGTTTAAAAATATAATTTACAGCATATAATTAGAAAAAGATGCTCAACTTTACTAATAATCATTAGAAATACTGATTATTTTCATCAGCTGTATTAACAAAATATTATATTAATCATGTTTAGTGTTGGTTGCAGAGTATAAAGCAAGTACCATGCACTGTGAGTGGGAATAAGTGATATACAATTTATAGAGGGCAATTTTGCAACTTTTATCACTACGCAAAGCATGGATAACCTTCGGTATAGTAATTTCACTTCTAGGAATTTGCCCGAAGGAAATAATCAGAAGGGAAAAAATGCAATGTGTAGCTAACACTTATTGATTTCTAAATTTGTGCCAGGCATTGCTTTATTTAATCTGTGTAATAACCCTTTGGATTAAGTATTATTATTATTATCATTATTATTATTATTTCCATTTTAGGAATAAGGAGACCAGAGAGGTGAAGTCATTGCACAAACTAGTATTAGAGCTGGGAGTTGAACCCTGGGAATCTGACCCTATGCCTGGGTATATAATGTTAGAACATTCATTACAGCATTATTTATAATAGCAAAATATTAGAAACTACCTAAAAGTCCATGTATAGGGGTTTAGCCAAATAAACTGCTACATACAATTGATACTTATTATATATCAAACATATTTTACTCTCAGACCTACAGTACGTGCAACTGTACGAGCATGTGTGTAATGCAAATCTTCCCCATAAAATATCGTGCAGTATATTCCAGACAAAGGCAAACTGTAACGACATGCTTTTTACCACCCAAAGTCCAGACCTCTAATGAGACTAGGGTCACATTTCCATGAAATGCCCCTGTGGTAAGGGCTGGACCCACCCCCAATTTTTTTTTTTTTTTTTTTTTTTTGGAATTTAGTCCTTCCAGTAGTCACTCTGTGCTGCCCCATGCACGCTGTCACCTCGGCTTGTCCAGAGAGGTCCCCAGGGCACATACCCAGGCATAGCTGCCCTACCTGACCACATTCCCTGCCGCATTCCCCCACATCTGGCCTCCACCTCCTCACCCAGGAAAGCCCTCTGCTGCCACCACGGACTTTCAGGGGCCCTGCTCTGCTGGGCTGAGCTGGCTCTGCTCGTGTCCTCTGCTCTTACACCACTCAAGCCTCCCTCCCTTTTTCCCTCCTCCATCCCATGGATGGACCAGGGTCTTTCTTTAATTCCCCACATGCTTTTAGACCCCAGATTCTAAGTTTTGGCAAGTCTCTACTAAAGGAAGGAGGTGCCTGAATTCACGTGAAGAAAAGAAACATGTCTACCCAAACAGCTCCATGTTGGCACAGAGAAGTAGCTACCAAACTGCCATGTCCCAATGAAACTACTGTGTCTGTCTCTGCAAGAAAGAAGTGAATGCTTCTCTATCTTTTGCCCCCAAATCAAAGGAGTATTGACTTGAAGGAAACTTGAAGTCCCCACATCTAAGACAGACACTGCTTTAAACTTTTATATGGAAATGTTCCTGCTCTCACAAGGTTTTACAGGGGAACGATTACAGGAGTGGAAGACAGGTGACCACTTAAGCTTTACATGTTCGAAATTGAGCTCTTAATCTTCCCACCAGGAAACGCCCCCACACGCTCACACAAAAGTGCTTTTCCCAGACACACCCATCCAGTCAAGCTTAGTGAAGAGCAAATCACTCTTTCAGTTGCACAGACCGGAAAGACAGTGTCACCACTTTGACTCCTCTTCTCGTGCCCTGCAGTGGATTTATCAGCTAATCTGGTTGATATTCCCAGAACCCAACCTGCTCATCACAGGCACACCTGCTCCACAGAGCCAGGTCCCCTTACCCCACCCAACAAGAGCTTCCTCAAATGGTGCAGCACCCATCCCAGACCCTCCCATCGTCAACTTTCAACGTGCTGTTTAGAGCAATCCTTTTATAATGTAAAGCAGGTGACCTTGTTTCTAAACTCAAACCCTCGCCATGTTGCCCATGTCACGCACAGTGAAAGCTGAAGTTGACAATGACCTAAAAGGACCTCATGAAATGCAGTCCCCCCCCCCCCGTGACCTTGCTGAATTTCCTACTCCCAGCTCCCTCACTGACCTGCCTTCTCACTGTTCCATGCCCGCTGTCCAGAATGCTCTCGTCCCAGATAACTGGACCGATCACTCCCTCATCGCTTTTTACTTTTGTATATTCTGTCATGCCCAGCACAGGGTCTGACAGAGTTGGTGATCTCCAGTTATATACCAAAGTGAACCCCTCTATTTTATATTATTACCTGGTTCCTTTGATGCACATATAATGTGATGGCTGGCATTTAGTAACAAGGAATAACGCTCCCACAAGCACTACTGCCTGTCATCTTCCAGGGACATCTGCAAAGACGTGGGCCAGGCAGAAGTGGTCACTGTTCCTGGAGCCTTGTGAAGCCGTCGCACGTACAGCCTCACTCTGGAGGCATCCTTGCCATTGTTCTTTCCTATGTGCTTTTACCTTGCCTCTTGCACCAGCCTCTCCTTCCGTTCCTTTCCAAGCAACATTTCTGAAGCATCTACTCTCTGTGAGTGGGAGAGAGTGGGAAAGAGAGAGAGGGACAGACCTCTGTTGTCCTGGTGGAGAAGCACCACTGGGGGTAAATCACCTTCCGCAGCCCCAGGGCAGCTGACTGAGCCCACGGAGGTGCTCTTCTGCCCCTTTCTCCAGCTCTCACTTTCAACAGGGAACAGATTTAGGTAGAAAATTCTAAGGGATTGTACATGAAAAAGGGCACTGCATTCAGAAGGTGGGTTTACCAACATTGTACTCTGAAGGTGGTTCCACCCTCAGGGGACTCTGAGAGATATAGTGTGACGTCTTTATTTTATGTTCTTATAGGTTTACTTATGGTAGAAAACAACCAAAGTGGATAGTGTTTTAGTAACTCACAACACTTACTAATAGATTTAGTCACTTATGAATCACATTAGTATTTTGTAACCATAATCTGCCAAAGAGACAGTTACCTAGCACTGGTGATAGAATAAAAACATCTCGTTAAACTATAACTGGATATTAGACTGAAATAACCAAGACCATGTTGAATGTTGAGTCCATTGATACAATGTTCCCAGAATCCTTTTCATGATTTACCTAAAAAAGATAGTTGAAGCCATCAAATCTTTGCCATGTGTGAAAATCTATTAGAGGCAGATTATCCACCAAATTCTCTAAACTCATCTCAAACATGAGGCTCTTACTCACTTTATGGGTTTAATTGCATCTCTGGGTGAGACACATTCTAATAAGAAAAAAAGAGGAGACATTGATGAGTTTTTTATGCCAATTAGATGTGATTTATTGCGAAAAGAATTGCCTTACGTTTACAGAAATAGAAAATAGTAGCAGAGATGCAGAATGTAGAAGCTACAGCAAGAGGAGGAAAGGAATGAAAACAAACATTTCAACAGTAAAGTTTCAAGAATGCATAGCATTAAATCATCACTCTGTGTTGTTGAACTCATACTTTGATTGGTGATGATGGAGAAGGTTTGTATTGGTGTTTTCCATTTGGAGTCAGGGTCTCAGGGACCAGGGGACATGAAAAAACTCCTCAGCCTGAGAACCAGTCTCTTGTCACCCTGTGACTTTCAAATCAGGGAGGACTCTCAGGAAGAGAGAGAATCTTACCAACAGGACAGTCACCTACAAACTTGCCCAGAGGCCAGGCCGGCCGCCTAGCAGCAGCATTGCTTCTGGCAGCAGCACTTCCGCTGACAACAGCATTTCTGCTGACAGCAGCCCTTCCCGCAGCCGCAGCCACAGCCACACGAGCCGCAGCCACATGAGCCACAGCCACAGGAGCGGCGGCAGCAGCAGACCACGGGGACACTGCAGCAGCCCCCACAGCAGCCACAGCAGCAGGGACAGCAGCTGGAGCAGCAGCCAACCCGGTAGCTGCTGCAGGTGCCACAGCCACCACCGCAGCCACCACAGCCACCACCGCAGCCACCACAGCCACCACAGCCACCACCGCAGCCACCACAGCCACCACCGCAGCCACCACAGCCACCACCACAGCCACAGCACCCCATGGTGTCAGTAGAGAGGACTCAGGTGAAGTGAGGAGAGAGATTCAGGAGGTGAGGGAGGTCTGATGCCCTTTGCTTACAGGGCCCTTATATACACTCTTCGGGGCACAACACAGGCACGTGGCCACTTCCTTGTTGTAGTTTCACCAGCTCCCCTGGGAGAATTTCACAAGACCCGGAGTGTATTTCCTCACTGCATACCTCTGGCCTCGTAGACTTACTTATTTTAGCATTTACGTCTTCCTCAAGTTGCGTTCCTAGTAGTAAACAACATGTTTCCAAAATGGTTAATCTCGTCTTAATCTAGCAGTCTTCAAGTGCAAGTGTGACCTGCCCGTGAGTCTTATACGATGGAAGCTCCTCTGTTTTCCCAGGTGCAGGATCCCTCAGCACCCAGTAAGGGTCCTTCCCATATATCAGAGGAACCCTCCTCTGTTTGCTGATAGTCTTTGCTGAATGCCAGAGAAGGTGGGATCCCACAAGGGAAGCAAAGCACCCAAATTTGCCTCTTCTTACACGTCATAAGGTTCCAAGGCTAAAAAGTCGAAAGAGTCTCCTCAATGATTTTACGATTCACTTTTGTCCTTGACTTATGGGTTAAACTATGGGAAAGGTGCATGGAAAGGGATCACCCTGGATGGGAGGTCTTGTGATGATGTATTTCAAAATGAGCTTCCCACCGGGCTTGATCTCCTGGCTTCTCCTTCACTCCTGGGGCAGTGGACGAAAGAGCCACAAGCAGCCACCAGCTGGCTTCACATCCCACGCCATGGTCCCTTTGTAATGCAGTTTCCTTAGTCTAGGGTCAATCACATCGATTCTGTAAAGAAGATTATCATTTTTAGAGAAGTTACAGATTCACAGCAAAATTTGTGCTGAAAGGACAGAGATTTCTCATACAGTCCTTGCTCTCCCTGCTACTCACAGCTGGCACCAGAGTGGTACAATCGATGGACTTGACATGTTAACATGTCATTATCACCTGAAGTCCATAGTTTTCATTAGGTTTCACCTTTGGTGTTACACATTCCATGAGTTTTGATAAATGTATAATGACAAGTAGCCCCCATTCTGGTATCATGTAGAGCAGTTTCAGTGCTCTAAAAATTCTATGTTCTACCTATTCATCCCTGCTTCCCCACTAATCCCTGTCTTTAGTTTTACCTTTTCCAGAATGTCATATAGTTGGAATAATTCATGTCTATTTAAAAATATATATATTTATAATATACAATAAATATATATATTTACTACATAGACAGATAGATAGATAGATAGATAGATAGATAGATAGATAGATAGATAGATAGATAGATAGATATACAGGACTGCCAAAAAAATGTATACACATGACTTGTATTCATCTTTTGTTATTGGTATATATTGAGTATTATACTTTTAATACAGTTCTTTCCTTTCTTAAAGTGTGTATACATTTTATGGCACCATATCTAGGTCTAGATATAAAATTTGTGTCCTGCCTAGATTTGTGGTTGCTGGGCCTGAAATAATCACACATTTATCTTGACTATTACTTCACGAGGTTCACAATAAACATAAGAAGCTTTACACACCACATAGCTTCTATTCATAGCTTTCATAGAAGACAGGGGCTAAGCACATGTATGTCGCTCTACTCCAGGTAATGTATCACCTTTATTCTCAGCACAGTCCTACCAGGTAGATTCACTAACAATTCTGTTCAAAGGAGTCAAGGGATTTGCTGAGGGTCGTGTCTGGGGTCTGAGTAGGATTCTGCCTCATTTGGGCTGAGCAGTTAAGGGATGACGACATCCATCTGGTTTTAAGTTCTGCTCTGTTTCCTCAGGCCCTACTGCTGTGGTTTCCAAGCTAGCTTTGTCCTTTTCACTATAGACTGATACCCAATATCAGTCGCAGTGATTATAATTATTTCCTATCATATTTAACACATTTTGGGTAGAACAATGGTTAGTGGAGGCTATATTCCTCTGCAGAAACATCTGCAAGGGGTCTTGTGTTCTCAGTCACCCATCATTTCTGAAGGAGCATTTGTGTCTCATTACCACTCAGTTACCCTTTACAAATGTCACCATCGATTGCAAAGCCTGGAGAAATGGTGAATGACCTTTGCTTTCATGACCAAGCTTAATTCCTTGGTCACATTTTTATACTGGGAAAGATACCATTGCGGACGTAAGAAGAGGTTCTAGGAAAGTAACCTGACAGGGTGATCTTATCATAAAGTCCTAACTGGGCCGGTTTTGGTAGGTACTCACGCCTCAGGCCTCTAACTTCTTTACGAAAATGCTTATCTGCCACAAGCAAGTACTGTCCATTGTTTCTGTGTGTCTAGGTTAACATACCTTTGAAATGCTCCTTCACCAGCCACCCCAGGTACTTAGCCCCTTCAGAATCATATGCCTGAGGGATTCACTCCAAAAATTTAGGAAAGAATTTCATACAAAATCCAATTTCCAGGTGCTGTTTCTAAACTTGCACCCTTTTCCAGAGCACTGTGATGTGGGATATCCCCTTTACATTTCTGTAGAGCACTGGATCTCAGTGGGGGACTATTCCCCACACACACACACCAGGACATTTGGCAATGTCTGGAGACATTTTGGGTTATCAAAATTAGGAAAGATTGTCATAACTAATGGGTAGAGGCCAGGGATATTGTTCAACATCCTACAGTACACAGGACATCCCCCCACACAAGGAACTGTCTGTCTCAAAGTGTCATTTGTGCCAAGGTTGAAAAATCCTGCTTTGGTACTTTATATTTCCAAAGCATTTTCCCATCTATTGTTTCAAAACAATATAGTTGCCTGAGGCTGGCCTAAAGAAAAATTGTTCAATTAGTAAATAAAAATGCATGGAGCCCCTGGCATGTATGAAGTTCTGCGCTGGGAAGTCCTGTAACAGACCATTTTGTTCCTTTATTTGGTCTGTGATTTAGAGCAGAAACTCAGGCTGCGTGTAAGGCCACATGCATCAGACCACGTGAGACTGTGCAATGTCGGTTATATCTATTGATTTCAATCATTTTGAATATTAATTAACAAAATATATCTAGATGGTTAAAATAATACCATGGTCTCACCACGCTCCCATTCCATCTCACCACCTAGGCCACTCTGCAGAGGCAGCGCTGTCATCTTGCCAGCTGTTTCTGCTGGGAACAGACCCCATGCTTCTTATTGATTCCTTCGTATGGCTATTTCTTGATTGCCAGTGTTCGCTTTAGGTACAATAGATGGGGATTTACCTCTTTTATTCCACTCCCAAAGTATTTAACCACTATTTTTAGTAAAATGCATCACCAGTGGTAACTTAATTTTTACAATACAAATGTTGCTCAGTATAGAGTCAAAATAATCTACTGTGATTATATTTTTTTCATGTACAAACTTTGTTTCTGGAGTATCTTCTTTTTTTTTTTAACTTTTGTTTTATTTCTCTTTACCTGCCATTGTGGGCCATATTATTTTGCATACACATTTTCCTCTTAGATATCAATCGATAAAGGCTCTTCAAGCACCCGAATTCATTTTTCATTCTAATTGGGAAATGCCTTCTTATTTTAAATGCAGTACGAACTATACCAGAAAAAGATGAGCCGTTGCAAAGATTTACTTATGCTTATTACTTATTGCTTTCTAAGCAATCATACAGTGTGAATTACACGAACTAATGCAACACAGTGACCTGCTTTACAACTATGTGATAGGGAGTGAAATCTCCATTCCCCTGGAAACAGGCTTTGGTGAGGGAATCAAGGCTGCTTCTGCCCCTGGCGATGACGTTTGAGCCTGAGACCCCTTTCATTTCTCCAGTCTTTGGTAAGAGGACTTCTGGGCTGCACATGGGACTAGCCTCTTGATAGTGGTTATTTGTTGCTCAGCTGTCAGACCATCAGTTCAAGCATAGCATGTGCTACGTGGGCCTTCCGAGTGTATGCATGACTGTTGACAACCCCTCCTTTTCCATGTCTCTCAGGAGCCTTACTAGACTTTTTAGGGCATTTGACTTAGAAAAATAAACAACTAATCTAATAAACCTAGCTGACATTCCACAAAACGAAGTAATTAATATATTATGTGGTTCTCCCATGACAACTGAGCCAAATAGCAACAAGGAAGTGATCACGTGTTTTCCTCTCCCATCCCCAGGGTCAGTATATAAGGGGCCCCCAGCAGAAGGGGCATCAGACCTCCCCCTCACCTCCTGAATATCTCTCCTCACTTCACTCAAGTCCTCTCTACTGACACCATGGGGTGCTGTGGCTGTGGTGGTCGCTGTGGTGGCTGCGGTGGTGGCTGTGGTGGTGGCTGCGGTGGTGGCTGTGGTGGCTGCGGTGGTGGCTGTGGTGGTTGTGGTGGTGGCTGCGGTGGCTGTGGCACCTGCAGAAGCTACCGGGTCGGCTGCTGCTCCAGCTGCTGTCCCTGCTGCTGTGGCTGCTGTGGGGGCTGCTGCAGCGTCCCCGTGGTCTGCTGCTGCCGCCGCTCCTGTGGCTGTGGCTCGTGTGGCTGTGGCTCGTGTGGCTGCGGCTCGTGTGGCTGCGGCTGCGGGAAGGGCTGCTGTCAGCAGAAATGCTGTTGTCAGCGGAAGTGCTGCTGCCAAAAGCAATGCTGCTGCTAGGCGGCCGGCCTCTGTCTCTAGGGAAAGAGATGCCTGAGGCCTTGCTCACCGCATTTGGTAAAACTCTCCTCCATCCCCCCTGCCTGCTTCCTCCTGTCCTGCGTACCTCATGCCTCAGAATTGCTCATTCCATCCTGTATACTGAAGGTACCGGGCTGGTTTCTTCCCTTCAGCCTGGTATCATGATGACATCAATTTCTTCTCCTTGTATCTTCCAGAACTTAGCATCAAGGAGCATCAATTCTCTGTCATCCTTGTAATCCTGCCTCCATTTGGAAACAAGATAGAAGACCACCATATATTATCAACATTAGGGGGTAGGAACACAGGCACCCACACTAAAAAATCTGTATTATGCGTTTAACAAAATTAAGTCATAATAGCTAATATTTCATTTTCTTGAAAAAACTACTCATGATGAACCTTTTTCTTTTGTATTGGACATTAACTTCTTCCCATTTTTATGTCTGTTTTTTTTAAAAAAAGCAACTTTTTCTTAATAAAAAAATAATCTTTCCTATTTTTATGTGTCTCTTTTCGATAAGATGTGTAACCTCCCATGGGTGAGGCAAACAGAACAAAAGACAAGATGATATTTAAAGACTTGGGACAGGTTTCAGTTTATGAGTGCTTTCTCCCACCTCCATGTACATTCCTTCCTTAATTTCAAATACATAAAATAAGCTGCAAAGCTGTTATTACCCAGAGCATTTGAGATCTTGCTCCCCGGCACATGTCATCAGTTTGGCTCAAATTAACTCTTACAAAAATTCTCTAGGTTTGGATGTTTCTTATGTCGACAGATTCAAATTGATTTTTGTGTACATTATTGCAGTCACATTGTTTGGTCATAACATAAGAGGCTCTCATTTTCTGGGTAAGTTGATCAAGTGAGTGGTTTACACTTTCCATGGGCTTTTTATTTGCTTCCCAGCAGCATTTGACACAGCTGACCACTCCCTTCTCCCTAATACGCCCACCCCAGCCCATTTCCTTCCTCCTTCCTCATAACTCCTTTCCCTCTCTCCTTCCCTCCCTCACTGCTATTCCCCTCCTGCCTCCTGTCATTTTTCCCCCAACATTTTTCCCAGAGGCTCTGACCCCAACCCTATTCTCCATCACTCTGCATCTTCATCTGATCTCTACTCTTTTTCCCCCCATAATACTTAACACATTCTAATAACATACCATAAAATACATGAAATTATCATGTTTACTCTATGGTGTTGCTTCTACGTCATCCCATGTCCAATTGGAACATACATCCTACAAAACAAATATTTCTAACTCTCCTGTTCACTGATATATCTCAAGCACCTAGAACAGTGTCTTCAAGCACCCGTACTCAATAAATAGCTTTGTAATAAATGGGTTATTTTAAACAATCTTTTACTTATGGAAAATGCTACACATCCACAAAAGTGAAGACTAGAACAATAAATTCCTAAAAGCCATCACCCATGTAAACAATTAACAACACATAGCCCATCTCTGGTCATCTCTGGCCTCATCCACAGCCCTCCCACTGTGACTGGAGAGGGGGGCCTTTTCTGTGAGAAGTCCGGCCTTGGCTCTCACACCGGGGTTCAAACCTGGTACAATCCAGCTAGCTTCCACACCGGGGGTTGAATCCAGGCCTCGGGGAGGACAATTGGGAATCTTAGCTGCTACGTGGCAGGGGGTTGGGCCCTCCTTGGTGCGGTGTCCAGGTTCTTGGCATCTCGAGCAAAGTACTGAACAAGACACAGAGGTAAAGTGGTAACAAAGTTTATTAGAAGAGATAGTACACTCCAAAGAATTAGGAATGGACCTGAGCACAAAGAAAAGAGGTTCAGGACTCAAGGTAGCATTATTAGGAAAGAAAGTACACTCCAAAGGGTTTGGACCGCCCTGAGCAAAGGCAAGGCTCAAGGAGAGCAGCCCTCCCAGGAGCCTGGGGGTTTTACCTTTCTTTCTCTGGGATGGGCTGTTCCTCTCCAGGCGGGACTGCTTGATTGACACCTGTGATAGATAAGGGGTTATTACCTCATCCTCTTAGACTGCGCATGTCCCTTCCAAAATTCAGTCTGTTATAATGATATTAATGAACGACTGGGCGTATGTACGATATAATGATGGTATCATGAGGCTAGGGTGAGATGGAGGTCGTGATGGCCTTCTAACCATGCAGGTGTGAGCATCCGCTCCAATTTGGCTAGGTCCTCACAGAGGTCAATGGCTAGGGCCCATAAGGAAAACTTCGGGAGGTGTCCAGCTGGTGCTCCCCACAGACTGTGTTCCACAGGCAGGAATGCAGAGACACAATTACCTGTTTCTAACTGCCTTCCTTGTTTTTCCTGAGAGATGGAATCCCCATACATCTCTGCGGAAAGTTGAAGGAAGGTAGGTCTCTTTCTTCTGTATCTGCTTCAAGCTGAGAGGAGAGGGTAGAGCTGTCCCTACCTAATGGGGATTCACGAGACTCTCACCCTAT
The DNA here is from genome assembly GCF_004115265.2 of Rhinolophus ferrumequinum. Classification (NCBI taxonomy): domain Eukaryota; kingdom Metazoa; phylum Chordata; class Mammalia; order Chiroptera; family Rhinolophidae; genus Rhinolophus; species Rhinolophus ferrumequinum. The sequence goes on from NC_046291.1 coordinate 9,612,573, forward strand.
CTGATCTTAAATAATAAGGCGTCTCGTATCTCCTCTGGTCAGGGTGCACTGGAAGCCTCACTGGGACATCATTCATATCCTGATGGCCCCTAGATGAGGAGAAACAGACGTTAGTTAATAAATTTAAAGCGCTTGAAGCCTGATTATCTTAGTCTCACGCAGGGGTTAGGTATGGACTGGCCCAGAGGAGTGTTAAAACCCATTTGGTCTCTGGGATGGCATTTGTTTATCCAGGAGTTAGGTGTGGAATGGCTTGGGCGAAATGTTGGGCTACAATGATTATAACTCACAGGCTTTTAAGTAGTTATTAGGCAGGGGTGGGAGACATTCTGTGAGTTAGGCTAGGAGCAATCTTTAGGATTTAGAAACTGATTAGAAGAGTGATTAAAATCAGGGGCTAAGGAGCTAAGAAACGAGGGGAAAAGAGACTGAAAATTCTATATTGAGGGTACTTAAAATTTTTATAGGGAGGGGGCTCTCCCATGTCACTACCACTGGATCATACGGAACCAAATTTAGACCTCGTGTCAACTCATCAGCAAATATGTTTACATTTCTATGAATGAATGAATTCCTCATCATCATCTCTCTCTCTAGTTTAGACTACATCTATGAAATGCCAGAGAAACACAGATGTAAACTTCTAAAGGTCTAACTTGAGGTTGTCTCTTGGCGAGAGGTGTAGAGAAAATCGACACCCTCAAACTTTTAAGAAAATTTCACAGTGTTCTCTGGAAGGGCCCTGCCACTTACAAGGGTACTCCCATTCCCCAGGTGCCTCTTGGTTATTTATAAGCAGACTTTCCTCAAATCATACCTAGGTGAGAATAGAAAATCCAAACCATTAAGACAGTGGCCCAAGACAGCTGGGGGAATTTTAATCAATTTCATTCCCACGAGCAACCCTCAGAAACCAAGCAGTATTTTATCTCTGGGGAGGGATTTCCATTTCCACCAACAGATTAACAGAAAAAGGGTCTTGTTTTGTTGTTTTTTTAATTCCATTTCAACCAATGAGAATTTTATAATGCTTTTTTTTTAACCTCTGCTTAATAAAAAGTATTTAATATATGACCTATTTGTAACAGAAAATTCTCAAAGCCAGGAAAACATTCCATCCCTCCACCTTAAAAAAAAAAAAAAAGCAAAAAACGGTAATTATAAACATTGACACTGGTGCCAGAATGCCACAACAACAAATCCAGGCTTCTCTATTTCTTTGTCTTATTTCCCTCTGTCTCACTTTCTTCATATGCAGAATGGGGATGATAGTTGTTCCTTTCTCATAGGTCTTCGGGAGAAATAAATGGATTTATAAGAAAGGATTTATTGACATATTTATTAATAGAGCGACACTGCATTCAGTCCACCCTGCTTTATTACGTTGATATTGGGTATCAGTATATTACTTCAAGTTGTTCCTTTCAGGCCTGGAGTTGGTGTTTGCCCAGACTGTGGATTCCCGCCTCCAGTTTAAAGGTTCTGGCCTCCAGCAACCGGCTCTGCAAAACATTGGGCGGGGCGTCCGGGCTCCGTCCCGCCGCCACCCCTACCTTCAGCGCTGGGATTCGCGTCAGGGGATGAGCGAAGGTCCCAGGGCTCACGATCCCGAGATGAGCGGTTTGGAGAGCAGAAAACCCCTCCTATAGGTAAGAGTAGCTCCGAAGGTGAACTAATTGGAGAAATCGCATCACCTCTCGGCCGCAGCACTCCCCCTTGCCCAGTTTCCGGAGCGCAGGTAGGGCGGGTACCTGCGTTGCAGGGGGCGGGTTGGGACCGGCCTGGATTTTGCGTCCAGGAGCCGACCGGGAGGGCGAGCTTCCGCGTGAGGCCGCCCTGGGGCTCTCCTACCCCCCACCGTGCTCAGACTCGCCCAAGTAGGTGTGCCTGGACTTCTCACTTTTATCCTGCTGGAAAAGCTGGTTAATTACGTGTAAGATTCTGATAAAGGGCCAGCATCCCCCAGGGTTTCATTCATGTTCACTGAAAAGAAACCTTAGCACAGAATTCTAAATCCCCACCCAAGACTCGCCAACAAGTCCGAGTGCGAGATAGAAAGGGGCCTTTGAAGGACAACTACTGGAAACTAAAAGAAAGCACAGCCTTACTGGGAAGGATACCTAATTCACCAGACAACATGCGCAACAATTATTGGTCAGGTCAGTGTTGCTGTCTTAAATTGGCGAAAGGTTTGAGCTTGTGCAGTGCTTACAATTTGAAAAGGGTGAAAGAAATCATATCTTCTAAAAATACTCCTACCGCTATCTGAGCACATTAGTGTCTCCTAAGGCAAAGGGTGTGTTTTAATCAAGGTATAGAGTTTAGACCAAAACATAACTAAATTCCACATATGTTTCTCTTCAAACTGCCTTAGTAGTAGCTGAAATGGACAAAAACACTAATTTTGTCCAGTTGTTAATTTGGTTATAAACCAACAGTGGTTACTCAAGGTCGGGGAATGGTAAATGCAATTCAAGCATAAATATTCAACGATGAATTTATTTGGCCTGTTGCCCCGTAACAGTTTAGGTGAAATTATTTACTGTGAATTATTTGCCTTTCTGAAGTTACTCTCAACTCTGAGTGCCCAGCTGTGTTCATTTTGGTTGGAATTGCAATGTGTGCTTCCTGGAGGGAGATGGGAAGGAAGCTGTATTGAGCACCTAGTCTGTGCCGAGAACCAAACTGAGCTTTGCGTGAGACAACCTTGTGAGGTGGGTGTAATTATCCACATTCCAGGCTTGGAGAGATTAGATACCTGCCACAAACAGGAGTGAGGGAGGAGGAACATGAACATCAGACTCCAAAGTCATGCTCTTTCCCCTGGACCACATTGGCCACAGAAAACCCAAACCTGGAGGGAAAAAAAAAAAAAAGACAGACAAGCCTAAGTCTGGTAAGGTCTGCAGTGAGATGTCAAAATATTAAAACTGATTTGGTAATTTAACAATTATTAGCAAATCATTTAGATTCAGAGGAATAAATTGGAGATCATTTGGACAGGCTGGAGGCATGGTGAATGGTAACAAGTGTTAAGATAATTTTGGGAAAAGGATAAGGTCATGATTCTCAGATATAAAAATATATATCTTTTTTTATGTACAGATATAAAGAGGAACACTTATTAAAGGTTTTACTAACTCATTAATGAGGAAACTGGTAAGGATGTTACAGCCAATCAAAGGAGAATCCAAAGAATGAGCACATTTATAAGTCAGGAATATTGAAATGCAGGCAAAACTGGTTTTCCATGTGGGCAAGAAGAGGGTGGTTGCTTCATTGGATCGAACTCATTTGCATGGCTATAGACAAGAATTATTTCACATTGTTATCAGTTAACTACAATTCACAAAGTTGTAAAATAGCTCAAAGAATGCACAGTTTTCCTTGAAGGACCGACCACTTTGTCTCGACCTTCTACACCCACCACATGTGTTTGACCAGAGACCCACACTGCATCTCAGTGGCTAGATGTGGTGGGGTGACTTCTGCTAGGTTGTCCACCAGTTTTATGGTTCTCATAGACATGTTTCTCCAGATGCATCTGAGACTCGGTTGATCTAATCACAGGCATACAGAGAATAAACAGTTTTGGAGGGGATGCCTAATTCATCAGCAAATGTTTCACATAAGTAAAAAAAAAAAAAATGATGGTATATATGATAAAATGGAATCCAAAGTGTTACATATTTTGAAGATGACTTGTATCTACTTTTGCAATGGTTTTGACCAAAAGCAGAACTATTCGGGTCTGCAGATTGAATATCTGGCCGTAATGCACCTTTTGAAGTTGTGTGGAGTGCTTCATTTCAGTGAAGAGTCCATGGTTTTCAGTTTTGTTTTGTTTTTTGGGGGGATCCACAAAGGATTATGAGTGGGTGGTAGGAGATAGGGCTACTCTGTGGTTTTCTGAGATCTAAGTCACTAATACAAAATTCTAGAGAAAACTAAATTAGATTATTTTAGTAAGAACACTCAGGGGGAAGTGTTTTTGATATTTTTACCTCCCTAATCGTCTGTGTTGCAGAAAGATTTGAATCTGGTTGTCTGTTTTGTTTAATGGGGTGCCAAAGAAAGAGACTGGGGAAGAGGGTGGGTTCCAGTGAATAATAAAACCATCAGAAGTGGTTGGGCTTTGGTGAATCAAGCTGTTGCTCTTGACAGCTGAGTTCTGAAAAGGAGGCCTCCCGACTCCAATGAAAAGAAGGGACATTGTGACTGGGACTCTAAGAGGCAGTCAGCAGGGAGGAGCAGAAGTGAAGGCAGGAAACTGGACTTGGTTCTAGAAAGAAATAAGCTCAGAGCACGGAAGGAACAGGTAACTCTGATTCTGCCTGTATTATTTTGAAGAATGTTATGTGTGGCCAGAGTTAAAGTTTTTTGGCCCGTCCTCGCTTTGATTTATGGGCACTGTTTCCATTCCAAATTCTCCAGAACAGACCCAATTTCAAAGATGCTATTCTGTTTTCAGATTAAATTGAAGCCTTGTCTTGACGTGGAGTTTGGAAAGACTTTAGTCGTTGCAGCAACAGAAACAATCCAGGGCAGTGGAGAGTCCTACACAGTAAAATGCTTTGACAGGGAAAGGGGGGACATGTATTTTTTAATTGAGGTATAATTGAAATTCATTATAAAGTATAGATTTTAAGCTTGAGTGTTTATAATTGTGTATACCTACGTAACTATATCCCATTAAGATATAGGATATTTCGTCACCCCAGAAAGTTCCCTCATGCCCCTTTTCAGTCAGTTCCCACCAACCGCCACCTCCGAGATGACCACTGTCCTGATTTTTATCAGCAGTGGAATCATACAGGATGTCCTTTTTGTGTCTGGATTCTTTTTATACAGCATAATGTTTGAGAGTCATTTGTTTTGTTTCATGTACCAATGATTCGTTCCTTTTTGTTTCAAATCATCTTTATGGAGGTATAGTTTACATATAATAAAATGTACATTATAAGTGTGTAGTAAATTAGTTTTGACAAATTGCAAGCTTGTAACCACCACCACAATTGAGATGCAGAATGTTTTCATCACCCCAAAAAGTTTCCTTGTGCTTAATTGCACACTATTCCTCCCCTGTTTCCCACCCCAGGAAACTGATCCAATTTTTATTCCTAGAGGTTAGTTCTGCTTGTTTTAGGACTTTATATGTATTAATGGACTCATACAGTTTGTGTCTGGATTCTTTGGCACAGCATAATCTTTTCAGTAGTCACTCCAATTTTTGCAATAGTTCATTCCTTTTTATTACTGATTAAATCAATATTAGTTGCTTAAATATGCAATATTATTTACTCATTCACCATTTCACCTACTTTTCAGTTTCTTCCCATTGTTTCACTTTTATGAAGACATGAACCTTCTTGTGTAGATTGCCAAATTTTCCAGAGTTGGTACCATTTTACACAAGCAGTGTATACAAATTTAGTTGCTTTAATTCTTTGCCAACCTTTGCTGTGCTAGTCTTTTTATATTTGGGTATTCTAGTGGTGTGTTCTTGTGAAGTGTTCTCTGTGACTCTCTTTTCCAGTTTCTTAATGGTATCTTTTCATGAGCAGATACAATGTTTTGATGGAATCCAATTATCATGGTTTTTCTTTTAAGTGTAGTCCTTTTTGGCATTTCAATAAAGTATTTGCTGATCTCTTGGTCAGAAAGATCTGTGTTCTTCTAGATGGGGGACTCTATGTTACTATAGTTTGTTTCATCAAATTAGTTTTTGTGTATCAAGTAAGGTAGAGATCAGTAAAATGAACTTTAAGTACGATGAAGTCACAGCTAAAATACAATAGCTCACCAGAATTTGGGGGACCCCTTTGCAGTCCTGATTGTGCAACAGAGGACTAGTGATAAAGCAGGTCCCTGGAAAGCCTTCCCTTGCCGTCCTCCAGCAGCAGCCTGCCTTGACTCAGACAGACTGCAGCTCTCTGCTTTATTTGGATATTTTACTCAGTTACAGTCTCTTCTGTTTTAGTAATAAGCATATTAGAAGGCGTAACTAGATGTACTCTGAGATCAGCAAAAAGGAAATATTTCTGTTTTCGGTAATCCAACTTTGGATTGCTTATGTCCAGTGAAGGGCTTGGCTCTGGCAGTGTTCAAAACTTCAAATGTGGGCACTTTTTGGGGAAGGGGCGGGGATGGAGGATGTAACAAATATTGACCCCTAACTCTACTTTTAAAAAGGCTTTGAGCTTTGGGGAGTGCACAGCTGCCCAAGTCCTTTAGAATTTAGAGGCTGTGAGATTCATGATTATTTTAAACTTGTAAGTCTATTTTTCTGCTATTTGAGATAGGCGTTTTGACTGCAGTAAAGGTTCTGGGGGATAATGTGAAAATTAGGCCAGCACACTTCTCAGAGACAGCCGCCTTGCCCAGCACCCTCTCTGAAATGACTGGAATGATTAGTAGGGAGGGGTGGACGTGAATTGGATGGAGACTGGGGCTTCTAGATAGTTTCTTCTAAATTCTTAGCATGTTGGGTAATTCTGGCAGTATCTGCTAACCGAGCATGGAAGAGGCTTTGATAAAATGATTCCTTTCCACTGACCTAATCCCTTATAATCCTGGCTGTCTGTTGGGGGACCTCTTGCAAACCAGGTTTGCTTTGACCAGGATGTCTTTTCCCCTGCCTTAGGGAGCCCCACAGCTCTGAAAGCTTTGGCTCTGGGAGCAGAATCCTATCTTCTGGGAGTGGGTGGAGGAACCTGATCAACTGTAATCCTCCTTAGCTAGGAAGTCCCTAAATATTTGTGCCAGTTTCTACAGCACTTGCTTTTTAATAGTTGTTAATTTTGTGCAAATGGAAATACATATTTAGACATATCTGTGGCCGTAGAGTTTTTATATGGGTACACTTACTCGAGTACACACAAATAGCTAATGGATTAGGAAATAGGGCACTGTCTGTATCGAAATTTAAGTAAGATCTAAATTGTCTTAAGCCCATTATGGTTCCCCATAGTGTACATGAACAATCTGTGAAAAATTTTATGTGGACAGGGAAAAGGCTTAGTTCACAATAACTCTGCAAGTTAATACTTAGCTAAAGGAAATACAGCAAAGCGAAGGGCTTTAGGCTTCAGGAACCAGAAATGTGAGTTCCAAGTTTACCTTGCAACTCACTGCGATTGGGATCCTGGCAACAAAGACATTTTTTTGTCTCCCATTTAAAGAAAAGTTACCTTTTTCCTATACCATAGAATTATGATGTCAAATGAACTTACCTTGCAGTCAATGTAAGAAAAGTTTCAGAGATGATATTATAAATTATAATTATAAATTAAGGAAACACTTATGTTTATTATTAAAGCTATGCATATTCATATAGAAAAGAATGTTGGCCTGAGGCCAGCTGGAAAGAATGAAGGATGTGGTTAAAGAACAATAAACGTGGAAAAAGTCAGTCCAATAACTTGGTAATACATAATTGGAATACAAGAGAAAGGAGAAATTGAACTCTGATACCAAGAGACTAAAAACCTGTAAGAGATCGCATAAAAAGAAATTTTTCCAAGGCAGTGGAAAACAAAAATAGTGAGGAAGCCACCCCGGCCCAACTTGATCATAGTTGAAACACAAGTAAATCTTAAATTTTGTGGGAGATGAAACAAAATCTGTGAGCTCCTTAAAGTGAAGTCAGGTTAAGTAGGCTAGCAAGGGGATTATTTTGAAGCCAGCCGTCAGCACCCCACATGTACTGAAGGAAGGGAAGCGGCAGTAAAAATATGTGGCCTTCTAGAACTGGACCCACATTAGAGATCGAGAGAAGCTGGAGACTTAACAGTAGAATATTGAAGGGTCCCTGGTGGAATAGCTGTGATTATAATGAAAAATAATCATTATCCACTACCAGCAAAAAAGAGAAAGGAACACATCATTTCCAAAGTCATTTAGATGGGTCACTTCCTCTGCAAAGGTGTAGGCAGCCCGGGGCTCATTCAGAGTCACACAGGCTGACTGGCCATCCCAACAGTGTACGGGGCCATTTATCCCCAAGGCCCACGCAGTGTGCTGTACATGTGTGCAGAAGGTACAGCTGGGTCAGAGGTGGGTGCTCTGGCCTGCTGGGTGGGTGGACCAGGGAGGCTGCGACTTGCTGGGGCCACCATGGCTCAGAAGCGAAACAGAGTTTAACGCTCAGGGCTGGTTTCTTCCGTCAGCTGTTGCCAGCTAGAGCTCTCCTGTCCATTCCAGCCCACCAAGCTGTGCTCTGGGGTAGATTTTATTTAGCGGCTCTAAGTCTCTGCTAGAAGGAGTAGCTGATTTGTTCAGCTTCTCCTGTGACTTCCGGCACCTTCCCTGTAGGTGCCAAGTCATGATAGCCTGACAGGCTGACTTTGTTTGGAGAATGTTCTTTCTTTCCTCTTTTCACCTACCACCCACATAATGTTCTTGCATCTTTGAAAAATGTTTGATGGAGCGTATGAGTATATGTGAGAATTACTGCCACAGGCCCAACTGTTAAAAGGATTTATCTCATTTGGAAAGCAAGAAAGGGGAAAGGTGGAACACCTTGCTTTCAGAAATGTCAACTCAAAATATCAATCTAATTCATGCCTTCCAGTTAAATTCACTAAAGTGAAGGCAAGTTTAGAGTTGTCTTCCGGAGGAGAATATTATGAGGCCAAAGTGGAAAGATAAATGGAAAATGTACAACAGAGGCGTCTGTTTCAGAAGGATGCTTTGCCATGAAAGCTGTGGTCCTTTCAGACACGCTTGTGTTCTTCGAGGATGGTAACAGGTGTGCTTCTGAGGGACATAAGTAGATATTTAGTCCTGTCTTGCCTCTGCAACTTCTAATCCAGTGATTGTGTCCCCCAGTAAGAAATAATGGACAGTGCGATCATCTATGTATATTTACATATTGATAACCCAAACAAAAGTTTCGGGGGAAAAAAGCTTAATTCTGCAATGTGCTCTGCTATTTAATTTTTTTTCTGCAATATCATTCTATAATCCTGTTTGCAACCCACTAATTTTTTTTTTGACATCACAATCTGAAAAACACTACTCTAAAATAAACTGGAATTTGTAAGAGGAAAGATTACTGAACATTCAATTTAAAAAAACTGAGTCCTAGTTCAGGCTCTGATATTGGTTCAATGTGAAAACTGGCACAAATCTTATTTCCTCTGGCCTTCAGATTCCCCAACAATTAAAGAAGGACCACACCGCCTCCTCTGTTACCCCACAAAATAGTCAAAGAAAATTTGAAATAATTTTCCAAGTGGAAAAATAATGGAAAAAGGTTGCATAAGTAATTTGATGATCGTGGTTATAGTCAGGATGACAGAAAAGAGCAGCATCTCCTCAGTGATAAGAGAAAAATAAAAGATGGCGACCAGTACTTGCAAGCATCATGAGACCATTAGCCACAGGAGTCTCCAAAAGGCAAGAGTGATCTGGGCAGGACCCAGGTTGTTCGGTTGGAATCCCAGGGCCCACACTGACAATGCCTTTGGGGGTAGCTGGCAGGAAAATGTTGAGGCCGTGGTAGGAGGCCTCTACCCATCAGAGTAGAAGGAAGATGGCAACTTAATACCAACAGACCTGACCGCGAACCCAGATTTAACCTTTCTTAGCTGAGTGGCCATGAGCATTGAGGAGGCTCAGCTCCCATGTCTGAAAAATTGAGGACATTGTATATATAATATAATTATATAATATTACCTATAACAAACATATACTATAATTTATATAAATAGAATTATATATTATATACCATAAAATATATAATTATATAGAAATATATAACATATACATGCACGTATAATTAGGATTGCTCTAAGGATTAGAGGCAAGTATATAAAGCAACTAGCACAATGCTTGGTGTAAAGCCCGAGCTAAGTAAATAATAGCTGGGAGGTTGTTATCATTTTACCTACGTAAGTTGGTAAGTTGGTTTATATAAGGGAAAAAGTCAGTACCTTCAGAGGGTGGGTGAAAGGTCCTGCTGGGCTGGAGGATTTCAGATACCTGTGTGCTGTGGTGACTGAAAGAGCCAGACCAGGGATTTTATTCAGTACTAAAACGCACTCTAGGGCCGCCATTGGACATGCAGTTTAGGTTGGATGGGACAGAATGAGTCACAAACAGGGACTGATGTGTGTGCCTGGGAAGGGACAGTGTGGAGGCAGGGTGGTGTGAGAGGCATATTTGAAACATGAGAATCACCTGAGGGTTTTTCCACCTCTCCTGGACTCTCTAGAGCCTGGGGGGGGGGGCAGACAGGAATTTCAGAGCTGCAGGTGTGTATGGAGCTTGGAAAAACCATCCACTTCCCCCACCACCCTGTTAAATCCAAGGCTGTGGCCTGGAGCCAAAGGGTCATCTGGGGCCACCCAGCTCAGCAGATGGATAAGGGACAGTGGTCCTTGAGTTCCCTGTGTCAGCATCACTCCGTGTATATAAATGCAGATTCCTGGGCCTCCTGTACCTACTATATCCCGCTTCAAGGGTGGAGCCCAGGAATCCATATTTTTACCAAGCTTCCAGGTGATTCTGATGTGTAAGCCAACTTCACACAGTCTGTGTTGATGGGCCAGCGCTGAAAAGGGTTATGCAGTGAGGCAAGAGCTGAGCAAGGTGCCTCAGGGTGGGGGAGGTGAGAGAACCCAGGCGTTAGCATCTGAGTGTCTCAGAAGTCTCCCAGCAGGCAGTGACAGGGGCTGTGGCCCTGAAGGCCAAAGAATAGCCACCAGGAGAGGCGTGGTCTCTGAAAGGGCCTGCAGCCAACAAACCCGGAAACTCCAGCTGCTCTGCCCAGTCCGTCCAGGTTAAAGGACTCCTGCTAAGGTTTGGTTAGATGCCTTCTCTCATTTCCTCTGGCAGAAAAACTAGCTTGTGTCTGTTTCTGTGAGGAGGGACCTGGAAAAAGGAGTGAGGAAATGAGGCCCAGCGTCCTAAGGCACAACGTGAGCCCCCCAGATGTGTCTCAGTTGTTTTCAGCTAAGGTCAGACACCCTCCCTCGTTCTCTCTCCTTGTTAAGCTAAAATCCCTGAGGAGTCCTCCAACGTGAAGAGAGTAAGGGGAAGAGAAATGACATGTGTCTGAGCAGCAGTTCCATGTGCCACATGGTACCGCATGCTTTCCAAGTGTCAAGGCACTCTGTGCTCACAAAAAGGCCACACGTGCAGTTAGCATTGTTATCCCATTTTACAGAACTGCAAGACGTTTGTAGAATTGAGGACTGCCTGGCCTTTACCTGATGCAGCCAGAGAGTTCACTCAGGAAACCCAGACAGAGCTTTAATGGCCCTCAGTGGTGAGGTTTGACTTGCGTCCCCTTCCTTTCACAAGACCTACTGTGTGCTCTTCAAGGCTCTAGGGATCGAGCAGTGGTCCAAACAGACAAAAAGCCCTGCCCTCCTGCTTACACTCAAGTGGGGCATATACTGTCCTTTTCTGCCTGTCCTTCCCATCTGAATTCCACTGGGCAACAGTATTAGAACAGCAAAGAGATGAAGAGATTGATAATCTAGGGGACTGTTACAAAAGTCCGGGGAACATGGGCATAGTGCTAGGTGTCTGAGATGCATGGAGAACGTGACGACCTGGAGTTAGTGAATAATCCACGGTCAGCATATGTCGTGCGGGGCGCCTGCGGGGTCTCTGCTCCCGCTCCCCACATAAGAACGCAAGACATGGTGAGGCCAAAAAGGAACACCCACGGAGCCACTGGTAGGGGAGTCACACCACTATACTCTCACTGGCAGCTGGGTTGGAGAAACAAGAAACAGAAGCCACACAATTCTCAACCCTCACTGCTCCACTTGCAGACTCAGCCACCATCCTCTTGCTAGCTCCCATTTGCTGCTAGCATAGCCACGGCAGTTATATTAGTGACCAATGGCTCACTGGTTACAGCTGATGGCCATCCAATCACAGTCGATGGCCATTTACTACCTGAGCCAGCACCTTTCTATGTGAGGCCGAGAGCCTGGAAACTGCTTTTTGGGGCTCTGTCCCCACACTTCACCCCTACAGGGTCTCGCCTCACAATCTACGCGACAAGAGTCTTCCACGAGGTGCCCTGTGTGAGGAGCCTGGAGGTGAATGCAATATTCTGGACACAGCCAGGTTCTCTGGGCACAGCCATGGTTTCTCAGGGCACCACCAGTACTTCTGGGCACAGCCAGACTTCCTGGGCTTCTTAGGGTACCACCAGTCTCCCCGGACACAGCCAGGGTTTCTCAGGGCACTGCCACTCTCTCTGGGCTCAGCCAGACTTCCTGGACACAGCCAGGGCTCTCAGGGCACTGCCACTCTCTCTGGGCTCAGCCAGACTTCCTGGACACAGCCAGGGTTCTCAGGGCACTGCCACTCTCTCTGGACACAGCCAGACTTCCTGGACACAGCCAGGGCTCTCAGGGCACTGCCACTCTCTCTGGGCCTCTCAGGGTACCGTGCTGGAACAACAGCGGCTCACAGTCAAGGTGCTTACATATTCTTGATGGCGGCCGGTCAAGACACAAAAGCAAACATCCGCCCGTTCCGCTACATGGTGGTATGTTCCCAAACAAACAGTCAGGCTGTCCATTAAATTAGGGATGGAAAGCAATTCCCCATAGTCCATAGTCATTCGCCAGGGCTGTCCTGGGGGTGAGGGATGACCTTGACCTCACCCTCAGCTCCCACGGAGGACTCAGCAAGTGTTCCCTCCTGGCACTACAGGTCCTGCATCCGGGCTGTCTCAGCAAGCACTTCCCAGCCCACGGGGCCGCAACGACCTTCGCTTTCTCCGGCCTCTGCTGGTTGGGGAACTGTCCATGTCTTCTGTGGGGACAGAGCCCCAAAAAGCAGTTTCCAGGCTCTCAGCCTCACATAGAAAGGTGCTGGCTCAGGTAGTAAATGGCCGTCGACTGTGATCAAATGGCCAGCAGCTGTGGCTAGTTGGCCGTCAGCTGTAACCAGTGAGCCATTGGTCACTAATATAACTGCCGTGGCTACGCTAGCAGCGAATGGGGGCTAGCAAGAAGACGGTGGCTGAGCCTGCAAGCGGCGCAGTGAGGGTTGCGAACAGTGTGGCTCCTGCGTCTTGTTTCTCCAACCCAGCCACCAGCGAGAATATAGTGGTGTTACCCCCATCTATGGCTCCGTGGGTGTTCCTTTTTGGCCTCACCATATCCTGCGTTCTTATGTGGGGAGCGGGAGCTGAGACCCTGCAGGCCGCCCCGCACGACATCTTCCCACCCCTCCATGGGGGTCCAGCTGTCAGGCAGCTGCTCCTCCTGGTCGTCCTGCAACTGAGTGTTCATACACACAAACTGCTCCACCGCCCTTCTGAGAGCTTTGGCCGACACCGTACCCTGCTTGCTGCGCCATGTGTCGTGTGGGGCGGCCTGCGGGGTCTGTGGGGTCTCTGGTCCCACTCCCACATAAGAACGCAGGACATGGTGAGGCCAAACAGGAACACCCACGGAGCCATAGGTAGGGGAGTCATACCACTATACTCTCACTGGCGACTGGGTTGGAGACACAGGAACCAGGAGCAACACAATTCTCAACCCTCACTGTGCCGCTTGCAGGCTCAGCCCCCATCTCCTTGCTAGCCCCCATTTTCTGCTAGCCTAGCCACGGCAGTTATATTAGTGCCCAGTGGCTCACTGGTTACAGCTGACGGCCAACTAGCCAAGCTGATGGCCATCCAATCACAGTTGATGGCCATTTACTACCTGAGCCAGCACCTTTCTATGTGAGGCCGAGAGCCTGGAAACTGCTTTTTGGGGCTCTGTCCCCACAGCATAGATGGAGAGAACATTCTAGATGTAGAGTCCCAGATGCTACCCGATTAAGACTACCCTTTGAAAGATGGCAACACTTCAGTTTGCCTACCCAGGACAACTTTTTCTATACGAATATCTCTCACAAAGAAAGAAGGCCCCCGGAGACCCCAGCAACCACTCAGGCAGAGACATCCCTTGCGTCCTCGGCTGAGGGAGGAGGCAGAGGGCAGTCAACTCCAGCAGGCCCTTGACAAAATTTTCACATCGTCAGCACCGCTCACAATTGCTGTCATCTAGTTCCAAATTCAGTTTCCATTGTATTTCTTCATCAAAGATTTTGTTGACAGAAACAGAAACAATGTTTACCTATTCAACTTAAAGGAGGAACTCGGCAGTTCTCTGTGGCCACCTTGTGAAAGAGGAGTGTGGGTGGCAGCCCTGGTGTGACCCAGAAGGCCCTGTCATCTCCCTAGCCCCTAGCAAAGTTCCTCCCCCTGGATACCTGGAATTCCACCCAGATGACTTACTCTCCTGGAGTGAATATCATCTTTCTCTCTGGCCTACTTTCAAACTAAAATTGCTCCTGGAAGCTCTGTGTATTTAGTATGACTATGTTTATAAAAACACTTTCTTCCCTCACTGTGGGGAGAAGTTGTCATGAGGTTAATTTAATACTAGCTGCCAAGGAAGAAGGGCCACCAGGATGAGGCCGAGGGTAACAGTTGAAAGGACGCTGATGGGAATGAAGGAGAGCTGAAATCAAATTGACCCTGTGGTTTGAAGCCAGTTGTGGGACGTCTTGGAGCGCCCATATACTCCCCTGGGAATTTGGGGAAATAATACATATTTTACAGTTGTTAAGAGGATTTAATGACATAATATACAGAAAAGCATCATACTCACAGCAGATTATTTTCTTTCCTATAAATTGTCTCAGAGAACTTAAGTACATCCAAAAGCACCAAAAATGTGTAAGCTTTAGCAGGTAAAGCTTGGTCTAAAATATGGAGGAATGAGTGAATGTCCCCGTACATATTGTAGCCCATATGAAAAAGCAAGATGTTCTCAGATAGAGCCACCAGAAAATGAGGGGTTTTGTTTTGTTTTACTTTGTTTTGTTTTGCTTTTGTTTTGTTTCGTTTTGTTTTGTTTTTCTCTGCAGTGACAAATGAGGTCCTCCATTGAAGTTTTTTGTCCGAAGTTTGAATTTAAAGCAATTTTATTTCTGGGTTCGGAAATAAGTATGAACTATTAAGTAGCTACCTGCCCCCATTTTAGTGTGACACTGTAGACTTACATAAGGAATGGCTAGTCATAAAGAAAAACGGAATCACTGTCTAAGAAAAGGTGCCTTCCATTCCCGATGGATCACCAGTATGGAAAAGGGGAGATGTGGAAGAGATGGCAAGTCTGATCTTATTGGTTTAATTTGTTTTAACTGAAGTGTTATAAATTCTAAGAAGATTGAAGAATTTCAGTCTAACAAAAATATCTTGGCTGTCTGTTATGCGTCAAGCATAATACTGGATAAGGGACAGTCTAAGAGAAGGATATATGTGTAAATACATGCCCTCGGTGTGTGAAAGATTTTGGAGTCACCATGCAAACTAGAGCGGGCAAGTAACAACAGGCCTAATCAACTCAATCCATGTTCTTTCAGGTTTGACCTCACCTACCACATGTACGCCAGTGATAATAATTCACCAGCTAATGTTTTAGTTTCTCTCAAACATTCATTGGCCCATTGGTTACCATTTATTAGTAGCTACTCGTTACCAGTTTGTGATGGAGAACTCTAAAGTGTGACTCTACCCCCAGTCGTAATGAATAAGAAGTTCATTGACTGGGGGGACGAGGGCGGGTATTGACTGGCCCACCTATGGAATATTCGAGAGCAGTTATTCGTCGTTCACCTTTCCATTTCAGTTGCAATGCATATGGATGAAACTTTCATAAAACATTTAGAAAAAAATCAGTTTTTCATTATATCCGAGATGCCCAAAAGAGTAAACATCAGTTAACTTTGGCTTTGTTTCCATTTGATCAGCCATGGATTGTTTCCAGACTTCGCCAAGCCATTCCTGGCTCTATCCCACGGTCATCCTCTGCTTATTTGGATTTTTCTCCATGATGAGACCCTCAGAACCCTTCCTTATCCCCTATTTATCTGGACCAGATAAAAACCTGACCAGTACAGAGGTAAGGTAATATCCATACGTGTCTTAATGTGGTTCAATTTTACAGGCCTCCAAGGTCATGAACAGGGCTTCATTCAACTTGAAATAAGATTAACAGACTGACCTCATCGAACCTCATTTGCATGGTATTTGCTATTTAATAGAACTGTTCAAACTACTCCCTCACCCTTGCAAAAATGGGAAACCAAAACACACTGCAGGTGTAATAAACATTTTATAGAGTTCTAACATTAGTCTTACCGTACGGGAACCTTTCAGGTCCCCATTGATTGCATTATATTAATCCCAAAATAAAATTGCTGCCAGGCACTGGATCTAATCCTAATCAACTTTCAGGCTGATAACATATAAGCAGATTCTGATAAAGAATTGTTGCATTTCTTTAAGATAGTTACTCAATTCTGAAAAGCTGTCTACCAGCATATGAGACATTGATGGCTTTATCTCCTAGCTTTATCTTTCCCAGAAGGCCAAATTCTCTTAATTAAAAGATCCACCTCTCTTTTTATAACAAGTGCAACAAAAAAATGGACCAACCCCCACTGGAGAATTACCCTGGGCTGGTACTACAGTCTCCAGCCAGAGCTATAAAAACACT
This sequence comes from Rhinolophus ferrumequinum, assembly GCF_004115265.2. Taxonomy (NCBI): domain Eukaryota; kingdom Metazoa; phylum Chordata; class Mammalia; order Chiroptera; family Rhinolophidae; genus Rhinolophus; species Rhinolophus ferrumequinum. The sequence goes on from NC_046291.1 coordinate 9,629,102, forward strand.
CCAAAGGGAGTGGCTTCACTGAGAAAGGCTAATTGAGGCTGGTTTATTTGGTGATGAGATGGCAAGGACAGAAAGGCAAGCTTTTGCTGTGGTGTAAAATCATTTAGCAACAACTCTGTTTCAAAGTTTCCCAGCTAGAAGTATGTCACGATTAAGGCAAAACAATAGATACAGGACCAGAATCAGCCAGTGAGCCCATTTGGCTTCACTTCTGGGACCACTATGAATGAGTTAATGTACCCAACCTTAAAAAAAAAAAAAAAATATATATATATATATATATATATATATATATATATATATATATGCGCATTAGAGCTCTCTTTTCCTAGTGGCTTTCTTGAAAATCAGTTTCTCTTGTGCTTTTTCATAATATGAAGAATATTCCACCCGATTGGATGTACCATTTGATATTGGGCAGGCCACACGTACCTTCGTAATGCACATGTCTGAAAAAGGCACCCTTTTCATTTCCTGGGGCTTCCAGGTCACACAATCCATTTTTCAACTCCACAGATGACCAATGAGATCTTTCCCGTGTGGACATACTCTTACCTGGTGCTGCTGCTCCCCGTGTTTGTCCTCACCGATTACGTCCGCTACAAACCAGTCATCATCATACAAGGGATTAGCTTCATCATCACCTGGCTGCTGCTGTTGTTTGGCCAAGGAGTGAAAGCCATGCAGGCTGTGGAGTTCTTCTATGGGATGGTCACAGCCACCGAGGTGGCCTACTACGCGTACATATACAGCGTGGTCAGCCCAGAGCACTACCAGAAAGTGAGCGGTTACTGCAGGAGCATCACGCTGGTGGCCTACACGGCGGCCTCGGTGCTGGCCCAGCTCTTGGTGTCCCTGGCCAAATTATCGTACTTTTACCTCAATGTCATATCCTTGGCTTCTGTCTCCGTGGCCTTCCTTTTCTCACTTTTTCTACCAATGCCCAAGAAAAGCATGTTTTTTCATGCAAAACCCAGCAAAGACATACAGAAGCCATCGAGCACAAATGCAGTGTTAGAGGAACGTCAGGTGGATGAAACACCAGGCTGTGATGAGGAGAAACCCACCTCAGAAATACCCACCCCTTCGGGGAACCTGGATGATAGCCAGTGGAGCGGCCCAAAGCCAAAAAATGTAGCTTTAAGAGTTTTTGTGCAGTGGTTCCAAGATTTGAAAGAGTGCTACTCTTCAAAGCATCTTTTTTACTGGTCCCTGTGGTGGGCTCTTTCCACAGCAGGTTTTAACCAGGTTTTGAACTATGTACAAATCCTGTGGGATTACAAGGCACCCTCCCAAAATTCTTTCATCTATAATGGGGCAGTAGAAGCTATTGCAACCTTTGGAGGCAAGTAAACATTGACTGATCTTTCTTTGATGGGCTATCCGCAGTAATTTCATTTCTCCAGTTGTTATACTTCTCCAGGGTGATAAACTAGCTCTGTTCAGAGGGCATATTAATCTGTTTTAGGAATGGAAGGCACTGGGAAAGGAAAAGAGGAACATGACACTTATATTTAATGTGTTACAGCTACAGGTCACTCAAGAGCTCAGGACTGACTGAGCATTAGACAATTAAATTCTCGCCAAATTCCTAAGATTCCATTTCATCATCAGGAAGTGTTAATAATGGCCCCTGTTCTTCCAAAATTGTTTTTACTGTCAAAAGGCAAATACACATCTTGAATATAAGTAGGAGTTTTTATTATTTTAGAAAATGAATTGAACTATTAAGCCTTCTAAATTATCACTAGAAGAGCTTCGGTTAATAAAGAATTTGATTTAGCTAGCGCCCACCTTTAGCACGTCTAGGCTATACGCCAAAAATGTTCAAAAGTCTATTTCTTATGTGATTTAAATGAGGGGTGGAAAATATGTGAGAGTCAGGATTCTAATACCAGAGGGAAATCTGCCTTTGAAGTTTACTCTACAATAAATATTTATATTCTGGTAAATGGAAACTTAAATGTCAAATGAGACTTTGAAGATGTTTTCTAGGAAGCAGGAGATTTCCACACTCTCATTTACAAAAACTTTCAGAAAACTCATGTGGTGTCTGTTTATTATTGTCTCCCTTTTGGGAGACTTCAGTTTAAGTCCTGGAAACCACGAGTATGCTGGAATGGGTTCACTGAAATTATTTCTCCTACATTCCAAATTCTAGGGAGAAAAATCATTTTATTTCCTTTGCAGTCATAGTTCTTTCCTAGATCTCATGGAGTAATTTGAAACATAAATACTTTTCATTTTGTTAAAGAGAACCATAATTACTAACCCTAATTACTGTCAATTATTCAATCTTTTAAATTCTATAAATCAGCATAGATCTGTCCACCCAAAACCTCAGGTAAATTAGGCCAGATTCTTGAAGATATTAAGATGGAGACTAGAGTTGAAATGAAGAGTAATCAAGATTAACAATGAAGACGAAAACTTACTACCCAGTACGACACATCTGTTACCCATCACTGAAAAAAACTTACTGTGAAAAACAATCAAGAAAGACAAATAGGGACAGGCCAGGTGTACTCCCAGAGCACTTGTTTCATACTTTTCTATCCCCGCTCTTAGTGTGTTGTATTAAATGACTGGGTTCATGTCTCATTTCTCCCCCCTCTGCTGCGGTTAGGAATCTTCGTGGCCCCTCTGCCTCGTACATTGCTTGGCATGTAGTTGATGCTAATTAAAATAGTGACAACTAAATGATTGAAAGAATAGGAAGTAAGGAGAGAAGCCAAAGGAAAACATGGTTGAGAAAAGAATAAATTCACATTTCGGTGGGTCACACTATTTTCACAAATTGTCAAAGCAATATATTCATCTATTAGAATTCCCTGAGACCTGAGTTTTTAAGAGAGCGTGTTGGTATTTCCCACGTGCAAAGTCACCATGTTGATCTTCCTCAATGTTTCTTTGTCAGGGGCCGTGGCTGCCTTTGCAGTGGGTTATGTGAAGGTCAACTGGGAACTTCTGGGAGAGATGGCTCTGGCCATCTTCTCTGTGGTCAATGCAGGTGCCCTATTTCTCATGCACTACACGACCGACATTTGGGCATGTTACGCTGGCTATTTGATATTCAAGGCTGGCTATATACTTCTCATAACCATAGCAGTGTAAGTATTACCAACCATTTCTTTCCACTCCCGAAATGAAACCATAGTCTCTTTTCTGTAGTCTTATCGTCACTTTGAGAACTTCAGAAGGATTTTAGTCGATTGCAATATTAAACGTTGACTACTGTGGTACCTCGGTTTTCGAATGTAATCCATTCCGGAAAACTGTTCGCGTTCTGAAACGCTCGAAAACAGCCGACAGCTAGGCCTCAGGATCTTGCACTCAGCAGAAGCCACATGACATGTTCGACTTCCGAGCCATGTTCGAAAACCAAAGCATTTACTTCTGGGTTTACGGCGTTCGGAAACTGAAATGTTCGTCAACGGAGACGTTCGAAAACCGAGGTACTTCACATTAAATTAGACACAATTAAGCCATGTTTTCATTGACCTATTTGCCCTCTGAATATTACTAAGTGCAATCATCAAAGGAAGAAAGTTCTGTAAACCAAGAGCAGTGACACATTGCTAGGTTGTGACTTTTCATTTCAAACAATTTACCATAACAGAGTGTGGTACAATCTGATTTTGAAGGATTAGGTTTCGATTTCATCCCTGATTTCATTTGGTTGCTTGAGTAATTCCAGGCATATACTTGGTGAGTGAAACAAAATATTCTCAGCAAGTTATAAAAAGTTGGATACTGAAAAAAGTAGATGCAAAAATTATAAGAACTAAATTCCGGAGATCATTTTTAAAAAGAACATTTGGTTCATATCTAAGTGCAAAGAAAGCTGGCTATAGGAAATGTGCTTTAGTATTAACGAAAAACGAAGGGAAACATTTGAATTTTAAAATCACATAAAAAAGATAGAGACCAAAGCTTTATCAAGTTTTGTTTTTTAATTAGTGAAAAATATTTTATAAGCATTTGGCAAAACAGAAATATAAACACTCTGGGAAAAGATCATGAAAGGAAGATGAAACTTGTTAGCAAGTTTTTTTTTTTCCCCACTGAAATGTGTCAGTTTAATGACTCAAACTCGTTTCTTGAGTTTCTTTTTTTAATGTGAGCATCTTGTTAAGGTAGGATTACTGTCTTTCTTTTCATTGTAAGGGTATTCAGAACCCAAAGCCTTTTACCTGCATTTCAAGGAAGAATTCTAAATAATAAACATTTGCCAGTCTTTCTTAAGTGCTTTTTGATATTTCAAACTATATAATTATTAAAAATTAATCACTGATTCACGCAGTCGTACATCCAGTCATGGTCTGGATCTTCCAAAGAATAGTTCACCTACCAAACTTTGTAACTGTCAATACAGACAATTGACAATAAAATGAACAACTCTCCCCAAAATTCCTCAGATTGTGTGTTGATTGCATTTTTATGAAAATTCACTGTAAAATCATATAGCATCCAATATTCTCAAGTTATGAGAACTTACAACATTTAGGTTTAATTTCTGGAAGTAGTAAATTGGATGGGAGGAATTTTTTCATATTTCCTTTATTTTAATTAAGCCTTTAACTGTATTTTTAAGCTCCCTTTCTTTGCCTATTTGTGTAAATCTCCTACTGGAGGAGATTTAGAAGTGCTGTTAACAAGACAGTGCTTTTTGTTTTTAAATTTTTCAACTACAGTTGACATACAATATTATATTAGTTTCAGGTGTACAATATAGTGAATAGACATTCATATAACCTACAAAGTGATCACCCTATCAGTCTAGTACCCATCTGACACCATACATAGTTATTACAATATTATTGACTGTATTTCCTGTTCTGTACTTTACATCCCCATGACTGTTTTTATAACAAGCAATTTGTACTTCTTTATCCCTTTGCTTTTTTCACCAACACCCTCCAATACCGTGTTCCCATCTGGCAGACTGCTTTCTCTTTTGTTTCCATCTTTTAAAGATAAGAATCTCATGAATGTTCTTGTTAAAAACGTATTCAATGTTTAATGATAGATTTCAGATCGCCATTAATCTGAGCATGGAACGTTATGCCCTGGTGTTTGGACTCAACACCTTCGTTGCCCTGGTGATTCAGACCATTATAACTGTCATCGTGGTAGATCAGAGAGGGCTTAACCTGCCAGTCAGCATTCAGGTAAGCTGCAATACTTCTGTTTATAGTTGGTGGGAATATAGAATAACTACGTAATCGGAAAGGTTTCTTTCAACCTCACCACTGCCAATATTTAAATTTGTTGAATTCCTTGGGTAGGCAAATTTTAAAATAAGCAACTCTTTAATTATCATATTATAACACACCAAGTAGGTTCAAGCATTAATCACAATAGGTCAGCATTTACCTTTGGCTCCTAAAACATCAGGCAAGATATGTCATTGTGGCCCCATATGTCTCCTCTTCCTCCCACCATCCATTTCCAAGGTTTACTGAGATTCAACTAGGGAGGGTTACGTGGCAGACCTCTGGTCCTACTCCACTGAGGCACTAAAAATTAGCCCAATCCCATATTTTACATATGAATCTGGGGGACAAGGGGGATATAAGGCAGATAAGTAACCTCAGTGACTAAAATTTATTCTTGGAGACAACACATATAGCATTGTGCTATCCTCCAAACATAAATCAGTGGGATTTAGTATTTTTTCACTATTGGTGGTGGTAGCTAGGATTTGAACCAAAGCAACCCTGGCTCCAGAGCCCCCACTCTTAGCAACAACATTGTTTATACTTTCATAGCTGGTTCTTCTAAAAGGAGAGAAGAAAGTATTGTGTGAATTTAAATGTCTCATATTAAGAGACATTTGGGATCTCAGTTACCCCAAAATCCAAGCAAATCAACAGCATCACTAGGTATTATCAATGACGTAGAGGGTGAGATTTTGTGTACGTGTGTAATTAATTCTATTTGTTTTTCTACAGTTTTTAGTTTACGGAAGTTATTTTACTGTCATTGCTGGAATTTTCCTTATGAGAAGCACATACATCATCTACTCAGCCAAATGCCAAAAGAAAGGGCCAAGCTTTGCTATAAGTCAGAATCCGTAAGGGCCACACCCAGAGGGACCAAGGAGTGTCATCACGGGAACCAAGCTCTAATCCTTGTCAGCCACCTCAGCCTCTGAGTGAGGACTGTGCTGGTCACAGTCACTGAGTGTCATAAACTGACACTTTTCACAAGTCTGGATTCCAAGGAACCTTTTCAAAACCACAATGAAATCTGAGCTTTAGACGGTAATGCCCAGCTGAACTGGATACGGTCGACAGGGCCCATTATCAACTGAACAACCCATGCTGGGGAGCCCAGTGAAAATTCTGGTTTTGATCACTTGCAGTGACACACAAATGGCATGGCAGGCAACAAACCAGCCATCCTGGAGTTCATGTTCCCCATCTGTGAGCAGAAATACTAACTGGACTGACCATTTTGCTTGGCTTAGATATGTTTTATCTTACCAAAACAGGCAATCCATTGGGCATTTTTTGTCACATGAGCCATTGTCCTTCTTCTTCCATTAAGTATATTTCTGTATAACTTACGGTTCTCTGAGAGAATTGCAAAGCTTGGTCCCATTTCTAAGGACTCCTCTTCAATCCTGATAACATAGTATTATTCACAAGCTTTTATTTCATATCACCATTTAATTTTTTCATGGTTATTTTTCGTTTTTGTGGTCTGCTGAGCTTTGTTGTTGAAATTCTACCTCAGGAATAGCTCCAGACACGCTTGTGTGTCCACAGAATGACATTTACATCCATTCCCAGTGGCCCTAGGAGAGGCAATGAGCCCTCTCCTGCCCACACAGGTGTTTTAGTGCTGTGTCAGTGTGATGTCTGTCTAAAACAGAAAACTTAAGTAGAAATTTCCAGGGGTTTCTACAAGTATTCGTAAATAAGAAAACACAGATGGGGGAAAAAATAACACCTAATTTTTATATGGCAGAGATTGTGCTAAATAAAGTAATGTGTGCAAAAGTATTAAAGAGCCTTTCTAGTATTTTGATGAAGTGTGCTGAAAATTGTCTGAACTTGTCTGTCCTTTGAAACTTCAATAGAGGTCTCATTGAGCAGCCTGCCACTGGGAATAAAGAATGCTGATTCCAGATTTGTGTTTCAAACATACTTTTATCCAAATCCCAAAATTCAAGTACTGGACTGAAAAAAAAAATACAGAAAATCAGCCCCAAAGCCAGCCTTACTTAGTGGTGACTACTAACGGCATTCCTACGTACATCAAAGCAAGGAAAGGATGACCACTGTTATCCTTTTTACTTAACTTACTGTACTAGAGGTAGTAGCCAACACAATTAGACAAGCCAAAAAATGAGAAGTCAAAAATTGAAAAGGAGGCAAAACTATCACTATCCCAGAGGCTACAAGTATACACCCAAGAGACTGAAAATGGAGAGTGTCAAAAGTATACAGAAAGCAACAGCTTTCATGATACAACCACCATTTAGTAAAATATCCCAACAGAACAAAAATAATAACAAGAATAATTACATTTAATCTATTTAATAATTTAATAAATGTGTAAGACATATATGAATATGCCTGAAAATACCTTTGAAGATTACAAAATAACACCTAAACATGTAAAAGCCTACCTTGTTCTTGGTTAGGAAGGAAAAAATATAGAAAGACATCAGGCTTTCTAAATAAATTTATAAGTTAAATCTTATCCCAGAGAAAAAATACAATATGCTTTTTTTTTTTTCAGATCTAGTAAGGGTTGTTCCAAATTTTGTTTGGAAAATTAACAAAGAAGAACCAAGAAAATGCATCACCTGGGAGGATGTTATTCAGGTGATATCTACCTTGGGTGGCAGGCTCTATGGGAGTCTTTTCCAGCCACTCAGCAAAAAATTCTTTTAAAATTCTGAATTAGGTTCCTTTGATCATATCAGTCTGGGGAAGATGCTGGCTTACAGTTTTTCTCCAGGTACCTATATTACCAGAAAAAACTGGATCCAAGATCACGTATTTTCCAAAAGAAGTTGGCTTCAGCAGGGTGCATGCTTTCATGCCTAGACTCTGCCCTAACATTTGGGCAGTAGACGGAGGTGGCTCAAAAGGACTCAGAAGCTGGTAGTAGGAGAAGCAGAAGTCAGAATTTCCTCCAGAAAGGAATAAAACGGGCAGAACTCAGAAAAGGTAGCTCGTTCAATTGGCCTGCCTCCTGCCTTCCTCAGTGACAGAAGAGGGAATAGGATGGTTTGATATGGTGTTTTGATGGAGCTTCAGAGGAAAGGGGTTGTTTTGTTTGTGCAACTTTTCTAGAAGGCACAGACAAGTGAGTAAGACATCAGATTTTCCAATCAATCTTCCCAGCTTCCAGTACCTGCACATTGTATGACTTGGGGAAAGTTACTTCATGTTTTTGTGTCACAATTTTCTCCCCTATAAAATAGGGACAAGAATGGTCTTGTTGCGTTGGAATGTTGAGAGGATTAAACGGGTTAAAACATGTGTCAAGTACCCAAAAGAGTGCTCAGTACATAGTAAGGGCTCGGTAAAGCTTGGCTAATATTACTACTAATAATTATTTCTCTAAATGTGAGGTGTCCAGGCTTACAGGTTTTCGTGAGCTGCCCACGTTGTGATTCAGAGACCACATTGTTAGCATTTTTTCAGGACAGTTACAATTTCAAATATCTCATAGTACTGCCTGATGACACAGCGGGGCACACGTTTGAGTTTTGGAAACCATGCACCAATGGCAAAATTAGAGATCTTGAGAAGACAATCTGCATGAGGTTGAAAATATTGAATTGCCCTAAAGGAGTTTCTATCTAAAGTAAAACCTTTTATTAATAATTAATTGAAGTGCTTTATAAGAAGCATTGTTCTGGGTTCTGCAGTTGCCTTATATTTAATCAAAAACACCCTCCATTTTTTTCTCTTTGCAGCAGAGAAGTAGAAATTAAACAACTTTCCTTACTTCCCATAGCATCAGCTTCTGTTCCATCTGATCCTGGCCCAGATTAAAACAGCACATGCTGGCTTTATCTAAATTTATGGGGTGGTTTCTTCCTCCTTTAACATTAAAGAATAAATTATAAATGTATTGTGCTCGCTTTAGCAGCACATAAACTAAATTTATTTTATTTGTAAGTATATGAAATTCAACTAAACACTTAAATTTCCATTTTCATTATCCAATTTTCATGGACCCTATCCCCAACCCCCAATCTGTAATTTTATAGTCAAACTTTATTCTGGGGACACTCAGAAATGGTGGGTTATGAACAAAGGTGTAAAACATCATCACCAAAATCACGTGGGAAGTTTTGACATTTTACAAATTTCTTATCACTGGTGTAACTGCACATGGACTTCATTTCTTTAGCAAGCATTCTGCTTTAATCCAAGCCAGCTTTGTTAATCCTGATAGAACTATAACTCATTACTGTTCTTTCCCCAGATCCTCCTGCCTGTTCATATACTGTATGTTCACTCCTTTTAATCATTAAGACCTCAGGTCATTAAGATCTGGTCAATATCAAACTCACTTAAGAATAAAGCTTCAGGGCCGGCCCGGTGGCTCAGGCGGTTGGAGCTCTGTGCTCCTAATGCCAAAGGCTGCCAGTTCGATTCCCACATGGGCCAGTGTCCTCTCAACCACAAGGTTGCCGGTTCGACTCCCGCAAGGGATGGTGGGCTGCGCCCCCTGCAACTAACAAGGGCAACTGGACCTGGAGCTGAGCTGCGCCCTCCACAACTAGGATTGAAAGGACGACAACTTGACTTGGAAAAAGTCCTGGAAGTACACACTGTTCCCCAATAAAGTCCTGTTCCCCTTCCCCAATAAAATCTTAAAAAAAAAAAAAAGAAGAAGAAAGCTTCAGGCCTATCAACAATGACCAAGATACAGTAACCAAGCCTCAAGCTAGAATTAGGTTTTAGTCAAACAACGATAACACGTTGGCATCAGTTATGTTTTAGCTCCAGACTCCTGAAAGCAGAACGACCCCACGGACGCATTCCCTGGAAACCAGAACAAACAAGGCCATGACTGACCCCAGGACCTGAAGCCATGATCAGCTGCTCCCTGCCTTAGCCCCAACCAATCAGCAGAGCCCAAGACCCCAGCTCCTATAGTAACCATGATTAATGATTGTTCCCTTATATAACCTGGCCAGTAGAAGCCATTGGGGAGCCAGGTTTTTGAGAGCAATAGCTCACCTGTGTCTCCAGGCGTGGCGCCAACTCCTAAAATAAACCTTCACTGTCTTTACTGCAAACTCCTGCCCAAGTCCTTTTTTTTTTTTTTTTGGCTTGGATGCGCACAGCTAAGAGGACCCTTTGAGTCTACGGTAACACCAGCTTAGCTCTTTTAGATGTTTGGAATTTAAACGGGGGGGAACGGGGGTGAGAAAATATTGGGGAATTTGTCTCTGTCCACAATTATTTGAGATATTGCATTTGAGTTTCTCTACCAAAGGCAGGAACACTCAGAAAGATAAGGGAGGAGTCTTGAGGGGTAAAGGAAGACTAAAATTACCTAAGCAAATTTTTAGGGTACTTGAGGAGCAGGTCTCCATTCTGTTCCCTCCACTACGCACAAAATGAGAACCTTGGGCCACACTGTCTTCTGTGTTTCCTTTATGGATGTCTTTTCCCTTTTGTATCTTTCAAAAATAATTGTTAGGATACCTGACCTAATCTAAGAAGATATGTGGGCTTCGGGGTCATTATATGGAATCCACAGTGCTGACTGGCCAATGTCTAACCCTGTGAGCTACACCTGCTTATGGAGAAGAATGCTGGCCTGCAGCCAGCTACAGACCTCTGGAAGGAGGTGGTTCAAGAACAGGTTGTAAGTGATGTGACGAAACGAATCAGCACGTCAATAATTGCAGTCGAAGGAGGCAGATGTCTGAACCTTAATCCCAAGAGACTAAATTGCGTTAGAGATCTTAGAGAGACTTTATTTAAAAAAAATAAATGACAGGGGGTGGGGGAAATGCAACCAAGTTTGGAATTAAAGAAATGTCATAGGAATTAAAGTATAATGTCACAGAGGAAAAAGGCAAGTGTGTGGACTTTTAAAAATGCAACCCAGTTAGATGGTCCAGGAAGAAAATGGTGACTTTGGAAAAGACCCATGGCGCAAGATTAAAATGTGAAGCTAGTGAAATAGTTGGCATGTGACTGGTCTTGTGGTCACTCACAAAATTAGGTACTGATAAAGTCCCAAAACTGAGCTTCTCCAAGAAGTTGCTGATAGAACAGCGGTGATGTATTTTGAATGCAAGGACAAATCCATTTTCTCCCTGCAAAGGGAGAAGTTTCATTAATCAGTGGTAATAGAACCCTGTTTTTCTCTGTTCTGATTGCTGAGGATGGTGGCATGTCGAGTCTTGCTTCATTGCCCAGTCATGATTTGGGGCACGTGGTAGCCTCTCTGTCCTATAGACAGGCATTGAGACTGTGGCTGACTGTAGCTGTCCCACGGAAGCAGAGTACAGAGTTCCACATTTGCCTTGTTAGTCCCCTTGTTTGCTGGCCAACATTCTCCCTTCTCTCACTTTCAAGACCCCAAAGGTAAGCCCAGACCAACTTTACTTAACTGCTGGAAGAAGCAGGCAGTGAAAGACATCTTTTTAGTTTTTCCTTCAAACATTGGTTTCACCAAATAATGAAACCCCTCTTGCTTGATCTTAATAGTGTAAAGTATGGAAAACCATTTACTCCAGATGAAAGAAAAAGAATTTTTTTTTTATCAGAACAGAGAGAGCAATAGCAAAATAGTAACTTGTATGGAATTCTTATTTCTACTCCTCATGGGGTCTCTTATGGAGTAGGTCCTTTACATGAGTCAAATAATAATTGGTCTGTCATTGACTTTTAGAATTTGCCCCTGGTTGGGGAAGAGCAGCAACATTTGCTAAAAATTATATACTATTAGGTGTAAGAATAAAGGCAAAGCATTTTTGAGACAACTTCCAGAACTCTGTTGGAGACAGCAGCAGGCTGGAAGGAGGGCGCCTGGAGGATGGGAAAAGGAGGGGTTTCCCTCCTTGCCTCTTTCCGGGGTCTCACAGATAGAGCAGGCGCTCAACGCAGTTACTTCTCCCCTTCCATCTGAACCGTCAGTCAAGGAAACTTGACAGACGGCTATTAAGTGTTTATCACTAAAATCCTGACAATTGGTCGGTGTCATTAGCGGTAAATAGTACAGGGCTGTGTTTGTGGGGAAGATGATGAGCTAGGTTTGAATGTATGGCATTTGAAATCCCCTTGAGCCATTCAACTGTAGATATCAAGTAGGTATTAGATATATCAGATTCAGAAGAGATGTCTGCTAAACATATAAATGTGTTGGTACCATAGAGCTGGCAAGCAAAGCCATGAACGTAGGTAAAACTGCCTAGGAAAAAGTACAAAGTGAAAAGAGAAGAGAATGGAGGATGCTTCAAGGAGGAGCATTGAAGAACTCCAGATATGGGTCATTTAAAGAAAAATGAGTATGCATAGTAGTCTAAGGAGAGGCTGGGTGGAAAGGAGGAAAACCTAGAGGGTTTGGCTGCTGCCGTTGTTGAGAGAAGAGAATGTTTGAAAGCAGAAAAGTGATCAATAGTGTCAAATGATAATAGTAGGAGACTGAAATGTTCCATTGGGTTTGCAGACAAGGTCAGTTTTGACCTTAGCAACAAACGGTCCCATTTTAGGCAAGAAGATACTTTCAGATGAGTCAAAAGATGAAAGGGCGGGGAAGAGATGGAGACAGTCAGTATAGATAACTTGTTCAAAAAGCTTGTCTGTGATGGAGGAGAGAAAGCTCAATCATAATTGAAGAAGGCTATAGAGTCGAGAGAAGGTTTTCTAGAACAGAAAATGTTAAATAATTTTTTTTTAATGAGGGCCAATTTAAGTACAAGAAGTGAAATATAAAAGAAAGAACTGTAGAGTAAATGTTCTCAGAAGGTGGGAGGAATAGAACTACCAAGTCATAATGGAGAGATTGGCTCTATGGAGAAGGAACGGCCTTCTCACACCACAGAGCAGATGTAGAATGGTTTACATGTTTTGGGGAGCATAAGAGAGATGGCATTTGGTCTCTTCCCTTTTCTCTGTGAAGTAGGTCCTAGATTCTAAGAATGAAAGACGGATGAAAGAATCAGAGTATTAAAAAGTAGAAATAAGGTGTGAAATGGCCATCAAGGAGAGTGGAAGAATTGGACAACCAAACAGATCTGCAGGACTGCCTCAAAGATCAGTGACTGTGACCTCAGAATGGAAGCATTCTGCTTTGTTGTGTGACTTTCTGTAGCAAGCAGAAAAAAAGCAGATAAAGGTTTTCTTTCCCCAGAACTGGAGTTTTTCTACACAGGTGTGATCAAAACATGGACAGGCGATGGAGTTTAGAGCTTTCATATGATTATTGTAGAAATAATAAGGGAAGGAAAGAAAAGAGAAGGCTGGCAGCTTGGAAGGAGAATGGAGGTATACTGAGGGTAGGTATGGTGGAAGTAGATGACCAAGTGAGCAAGAAGAGATCGTTGTAGACAGAGCCAGATGACTGAGTTTCTTGTATGAGAGTGAGGATAGGGTGTGACTAGGAGAATAGGTAGCTGAGATAAAGTGGGGAAAAGAGTCTTTGAAATGAGGAGACGGAGAAACTAGAAAGATGCTTTCCCTATGGATCTTTAAAAACTACAAGATAATAGCAGGATTTGGGATGAAGAATTGACACCAAAGAGTTTAATGACAAGAAACAGAGCTCAGAAGGTCAGTAGATATCAGCCACTAGACCATTAGAAAGCGGCCTAATTAAATGAGTTTCAAACAAATTAATGTTTTAATTTTCTCCCAAGGGGTCAAGAATAATTGTCTGGAGTAGCACTGAGAAGCAGGGACAATAACAACGACCACATGTAAATGTCCGAGATCATGGCTAGAAAGTGATGAAGCTGGTTTTTGAACTTAAGAACCTGAAAAAATCCCAGCAGCATTATTGTTCCCCTTATGAGCTGGGGGGATTAACGTCCATCTCCCTGGTCCCTCAAAATCATCTTCCTCCATTTCTATATTGTTGCCTGATCCTGATACCTTTTCCTATCCATCTCCTCCTCTCTCCAAGGAGGCTGCAGTCCTCTCCTAATCCCATCAAGAGGGAGATGATTTTTCTTCTATTGGGTCTTCTGACTTTCTTAAGCCAAATTCAGAGGCCAGAGTGCTAAAGCAGGCAAAAAGATGAGAAAACGCAGAGGAATTTCAGCATCTCCAAGACAGCAGAAATAGTGGAGGGTCCATGAAAGACATGGAGAAGAAAAGACAAGAAGTTCAGCTCAAAATTCTCTCTTAGAGTTGTGCAAAATTCCATGGTCAGACTACACAGAAATATAATGCATGAAAGAAGAGAGTGGGCTTCCAGGAACACAGAATATAGATGACCCCCATTAAAGTTAATCAGAGACTCAGCAGATAGTCGATTCATCCGTTACTTACACAAGAAAGACGTAGAAAATCCCAGAAGCATCCCACATAGAAGAGCAGCTCCCTACCTTCTGTGAAGTAGAGGTAAATGGAAAGAAGTCACCCCAATTTCACCACTGTCAATTTTTTTCATTGTCACCATTCTTCTTTCTTGATGTAATTCAATTTCTGATTGTCATTGCCACCTACTCTGTAAGAGCTTTGTTGATATACGTGAAATCAGTATTTACTTTACCTCAAGGAAGAGGACAACTCATCTAATAGGTCTCCAAATAAGGCTGTCGTCTTGTAGACCCACCTCCTGAAAGGGTAGAGTGGGTGGTAGACAATATGGGGTGATCTGGAAGGTCCTCCCTCCCCAAGTTCTTCTCCTACTCAAAGCCAAGTTCACTCACTCGTTACTTGGGAGCATCGTCTTCTGTGGTGACTATTACCTCTCATTTCCTTTCAAAGTGAAATTACCAGCAGACTAATAGATTGTTACTGGCAAGTAAGTGTAAATGTTTTTCCAGAAACCCTTTCATCTCTCACTGTAGCCAGGGATGCTCCAGCTCAGAATACCAGAAGTCAGGTCTGTAACACATCACATTTATTTTCAGGCCTTCTTTTTATATCTATGACCACACACACAGCCCTCCCCTCCACCTCCCCATTACTTCATGGTCAGCAGGGGATGTGGAGACTTCTGACTCAAGGAAAGAGGATAAAACCCTGGGAGACTCAGCAGGGGAGGGTTCACTCAGAAGGTGGGCCTTATCATAAGTTAGTTGACCTCAAAAACATCTTGGAAAGGTGTCATGTGGGGTGTCATGCAGGGTCTCAGCTCCTGCTCCCCACATAAGAACGCAGGATATGCTGAGGCCAAAAAGGAACACCCACGGAGCCATAGATAGGGGAGTCACACCACTATAGTCTCGCTGGCGGCTGGGTTGGAGATACAGGAAGCAGGAGCCACACGATCTGCAATCTGCCGTCCGCTTGTCTGCCAACCCACCCCACTTGCTAACTGCAATCCGCCGTGCTAACTGCAATCGGCGCTTGCTAGTTTAGCCACGGCAGTTATATCAGTGGCTAATGGCTAACCAGTAACAGCTGATGGCCACTACTAACCCAGCCAGCACCTTTCCATGTGAGACCAAGAGCCTGGAAACTGCTCTCTGGGACCCTGTCCCCACAAAAGGCTCTGTGCTTCCTTATCTGTTGGCAACTCAACAACCCTACCACCACCACCACCACTTTCCGGGGTCTCCTCACACCTACATGGAAGAAGCCTGGGACATTTGCCTGAAATCACTTCCCTGGTGGCTACATGTCACTCTGCCCATTGGAGGCACTGTGAGATGTGAAGATAAAGAATTTAAAAATGGCCGGTATTCTACATGGCAGTTATTTCAACCGTAGTCAAACCAACCATAGAATTCCTTCGCAGAGAGGCCTTTGCATGCATATAAATACCCAGTACCTTGACAACATTTAAATTCAGACTTCCGGTAGCCTGTAAGAACAGTCTCTAATATAACCAGAGTATATTTTTAAAAATCATTAAATTTAAACAATTACTGGAAAGTGTCAGGCGTTGTACTTTCAAACCCAGAAATGCAAATGGAAATATTTCTATAAATTCAGATAGTGCTCAGATTATCTGGATCCTGTTAGAACTATTTCCTAAAACACTCTAGTTTTTCCCATTTTCACACATTTGTCATGTAACTCCTTTTGGTTCTGTATCTCCAGAGAACTCTGACTGACACAATGATCAATCTTATGTTATGTGCTTGGATGGCATTAGTTACTTAATCCAAAAAATGTTAATTGAGTTAATTTATCCAAACAATGTGAAATTTTAAATTACGATTATAGCAGGCACCAAGATGGATGAAATCCGTTCTTTTATGGCCCTTCTATTTTAGAGGGATGAAGCAGACAAAAACCAATTAAGCATATCAATATATAACTGGTGGTGACAAAGCAAGGTAAGGAAAGAGAGAGTGACAGGAGGAGGCCATTTTGGACAGGGCAGCCTGCGAAGTCCTCTCTGATGAGGAGTACTTGAGCGCAGTCTGTATGAAGTGGTGGGGACAGGTTAGTTAGCATGTCATTGTGAGACAGGGTAGTTAGCATGTCGTTAGGTAGACAGGGAGGTCCCTGGCGGAACAAACAAAAGGCAGCCATGTCCTGAAACTCCAGGTCCTGGAATGGTCTCCTTCACTCCAGGACAGAGACAGGAGAACGCGCCTGGAGGTTAATATCCCTTTGGCTGGACAAACGAAGCAAATCTAGTAGCTAGGAATGGGTTATTTCGTTAATCCCTTCAGGACGGGCAAACAGGACAAACCTGAGAGATGAATTCCATTAGAGGGCTCCAGCCCCCTTCCCCAAACAGGTAAGGGAAGGTATCAAAGTAAGAGCTTTTGCCTCAGTCACTGGGCACCCCCATTCGGGACCCCCTCCCACTCGGGAGTTCTGACTCTTTACTTGTAATACACTATCCTCTTTTACAACTCTTCGCCTCTCCTGGGTCCGGGCTTCCATTCTTCGGTTTCACGAGACACGATCCTGGCTCTCAATCACAGGAAATTCCCCACGTCATTTGGGGACACAGAAGTTATCCTACATCACCTGGAACAAGAGTATGCCAACTTGTAGACTAGGAAGACCCAGGCCCTGAAGACGGAGTGCATTCCGCTTCCCTGGGTATTGTCATCGCACACAGTCCCGTAGGTATTTGGGTCTTGTGGAAAGTACCCTACCCTGCAGTCAGGAGACAGGTCCTGTCACTGCCCAGCAGCCACTTTTATCTTCCAGTCTCTACCTGATGAAGGACTAGGACCAGATCTCTGTTTCCTGTCCAAAATACCCACAGAGTTCCCACATTTCACTTTTTCTCCCAGTGGTTTCCAATGTACAAATAAAGGCGCTGCGGAACATTCCAGTAAAGGAATGCATGTAACTTGTGTTAACCCAATGTTTCTTCCCGAACGTATTTGGTCTCATAGCCCTATTTCCATCATTAATAGAATTCGGGCTCATTGAAAAACGCTTTTAGGAACACTGGACTCAGGAGCCAAGTCACCTTTTAATTCTAAAGTTGTCTGCATAATAGGACATAAAATCACACACATCCATAGAACCAGCTCTCCAACTAACAGGCTGTGACTTTAAAAAGAAGGGACTGGAGAGAGAGCCGCTCTTAAATTTACTTTTTTTAGCAGCACAACTTTCCTTACATATAAATTCTTATATGAAACGTCAATAAACAAAACATGTTAAACCAAAGGTACCTGGGCTGAAGCAGAAGTAGTGTAGACCTAGTTGTCCGGGATTTAGTATGAAGTCTAGTGCCAAGTCCTTCAGCTGTCTAGCCCAGTGTGCTGTGATCACAGCGCCCTCTAGTGTCTAATCTTCAAAGAAAGTAAAGCTAAATTATTATACTACAGAAATCTTAACTTGCAGCCAAGGGGTTGACCAAGCCTGCTATTTGCTACGCGGTGACAAATGAGGTGTCCAAGCAGCAGCATCACCTGTTAGAACTTGTTAGACATTAAAATTCTCAGTCTCAACCCCTCCCCCGCCAGACCTGCTGAATCAGTAAAAAGTTGGGGGAGGGACCCAACTATTGGTCTTTAAACAAGCCCTCCAGATGAGGTACAAAATCAAGACTCAACCCATCACCACGGGTGGGAGTAGCAAAATTTTATATCATGTTGCTTTCAATTAAGAAAAAAAACAGACTTGCGAACAGCCTGTTGAAAACCAAAAAGTTCATAAACGGAAAAGTGTCTATACTTAGCATTTGTTGGGCAGTTTTCACTTTGTGCCATGCTTTCAGACTCAATCTGAGTTACACCCATTCCAACAATACCAATGGACCCATTTCTTTGTAGCACTGCCATAAATAACAAAAGAAGGCTTTAGAATGGACCTCGTGGTCTTTCCTTTAAAAGATAATTTCTGTGCTGACAATACCCATTGTGAAAAAAAAACAGGGTTTGTGTTGAGAAGGAGAGGTAAAAACCCTGTAAAGCTAACGTGTTGAACACGTACACAGGATGTACTGCTAGCATTTATTTTTTCTGGCCAGCCATGCTGACGTTACACTCTGTTCATGACCAGGAAGGCCAGATAAAGGTATATAAATGGACTACTGCAATTTTGCTACAACTATGAGGAAAAACTAGTGTTTTTCCCTCTTTTCCTCCTGCTTCCTTCCGCCAAAGGCTGCTTGAGTACTTAGGAGACAAAGGCTCTGTTGGCTGAAAACACCCACTTGTTTGGCCCATTGTTTCCAAAAGCAGATAACTTGGACGAAGAAGACAGACTCAGTAAAAAGGACATCAATAGATGTAAACATCAGTATCCCAGGTGAAAAAATCAATATAAAGTAAATTTACAACTAGAATAATAACTAAGCTATAAGGAAATGTATAGTTTTGTATTTGAAAATTACAACTCACTAAGAAAATCAGGTCACCTAAAAGAGTAAGGCACCCCTTGATTATTTCTGTATTTCATAGAATGTTATATTAAAAAAACTAACATTTCAGTCTTTTAGGAGAACACCTAAGTTTTCAAACAACAACCGTATGAGGTATCGCCCACATTCATTACCCAGCTAAAGATATTTATGGGTAGCTACAAAAACAAACTGGTAAATTTCATTCCATATGTAAATAAAGACTGATTTGTTCTATTTATATTTAACAATCATGAAAGTGTAGATATATGGAATTCCAGGCTAGGGTGCATTTAATAAAAACTTTCAATGTGAAATGCATCACACATTTTGTGCAAATGATCAAAAATTCAAATTACGTGTATCAGAATCTATATCAGGTGCCTAGGGTGGCTGTAACACGGTGCTACAACACTGGGTGGTTTAACACAACAGAAATTTATTGTCTCAGAGTACTGGAGGCTAGCACTCCAAAACTCAGGTGTCAGTGAGACCATTCCCCATTCCGTGCCTCTGCTGGCTTGTGGAGTTTGCTGAAAATCCTCAGTGTCCCTTGGTCTGTAGATGCATTATTCCAATCTCTGTGTGTGTCACATGGCCACCTTCTCACTGTGGCTCTTTGTATCAGTGTCTCTTCTCCTTGTAGGCATCTCACTTATGTTGGGTTAAGGACCCCCCCTACTCCAGCATGACCTCATCTTAACTAAGTACGTCTGCAACAACCCTTGTCCCAAGTAAGTCCCTTTTCGAGGTACTACGAGTTAGGACTTCAACATATCTGGGAGGGGGCACGATTCAACCCATAACGCTGCACCCTCTTGCCCTCTTCCCAATTCACACCCTTCCCACACGCAAAATACATTCATTCACCTCTTTCCCAACATTCCCAAATGTTACCCATTCCAGCATCCACTCTTAATCCAAAACCTCATCTAACTAGCCTGAATTTCATCATCTAAATCGGTGTGATAACCCACAGATTACCACAGAACAACCTAGGGTATGATTCATTCTTGGGTAAAATTTCTCTCCATCTGCGAATCTGTGAATACAGAGAACAAGTTGTCTGCTTGCAAAACACAATATCCAGCCATAGCATAGACTTTCTCATTCCAAGGGGGGAGAAATTGGAAGGAAAAAGAGGGGTAATAGTTCCCAAGCAAGTTGTAAAAGCTAGCAGGGCACGTTCCATTAGATTTCAAGGTCTGAGAATAATCGTCTATGACGTGATGCCGTCCTCTGGGCCTGACGGGATGGCATGGCAGCTTACCCCTCTTAACCTGAGGAGGTCCCATCAGCCCAAGCTTCTGCATCCATGGCCCTGCCCTCAGAGTCATTCTTCATTTTATACTTTCTCTGTCCCTTTGAATCCAGGATGATAGTGTTTCTGCTGGTATGAAATTCTCAAAAACCTTCTCAATCACCCATGAAATTCACAGGTGTCCAAACCGTAAGACAAGAGGGTCTTCCACAGAGTTTTCCTGGGTATTCCCGTCTCTATTCCTGGCTTCTGCTGAGATAGTTGATTGGATCCATCGGCCACACACCTAACCTCTTTAGCAAATGATTGTCCAGTCACACACACCCTTGGCCTTGTTTCTAAAGTAGCTCTCTGGATAGACTGAGAATCTTCCAAATCATCAAGCGCTGAGTCCTTTGTACTTTGCAGTTCCTTCCTTTATTAATTTCTTTCCTTTCACATTTTACCATGAGCAGCAAGGAAAAGCTGCGCTACACTTTCCACACTGCTTGGAAATCTCCAAGCAAAATGTTCAAGTTCTTACTTACCTCCCAACAACAGAACATAATCCAACCATGTTCTCTGCCATTTTATAACACAAATCACCTTTCCTCCAGTGTCCACTAATGTTCCTCCTTTCCATCTGAGCTCACCAAAGGCACCTTTACCCTTCACATTTCTAGCAACATTCTGTTCATGATGATATATATATTCTCTAAGATGATAGACACTTTCTCTATAGCTCTTCTCTCTTCTTTCTGAGCCCTCAGCAGAACTGCCTTTAACATCCATATTCTTACCAACAATCTCCTCAAAGCATTTAAGGTTTGTCTACCAAGTACCTCAAAACTCTTGCAACCTCTACCCATTATCCAGTTCCAAAGCTACTTCCACACATTTAGGTATTTCTTACAGCAACAGCACTCCATTTCCCAGTCCCAAAATTGGGATCAACAATTCATTAATCCTTGTGGTTTTCTGGGTGCCAGGGAAATATGCCATTGAAATAAGCCGCTAGTTCTAGCTCATAGCATCCAAATAGCAGGATGGGTGATGTGACTATTGAACGTGAATTAGGAGAAAATCTGGGCAATCACCTTTAAAGAATGATGAGGCTGCCTGGTCAGTGTGTACTAACCAACACTGCTGGCTAGAAAGGGCCAAGCAAGGTTCGGTTGGAACACATTGGCGTGGAATGTTGATTTAAGTAATCTGGATTTTAAAAATACTTTCAATTTCGAGTCACAATAAGCTGGAATATAGAGATCGCATCCTTTCAATTTTTTTTAAAGCACGTCCAGTAAACGTTCACTCAGTGAGACTATGTAGAGAAGAATCTAAATGAATTAGTAAAGCATCTGAATGGAGGAGGACATGTGTGTGCACAGCATGTATTCCAAACAGAACCTAACTAGACCGGCCGAGTGTTCCCAATAGTAAAAGATGGTAAAGATTTGATTAAAGGGCAAATAAAAATGATTTATGACTTACGTAGGTTAGCATTTACAAAGGGCTTTTAGACAATGTAATTCCTTAAAGAAATAGTTTTCTTTACAACTTAAGTTTACTTTTTCGATCACGCCTTATTCTCTTAAAATAACCTTGAAATTAATTACACATTTTGTGCTATTTATCAATAATTCCGATTAGCTGGCTCTGACACTATGAGCTTTTATTTTAATCAGTAATTCATTGCTCCTTGTGATTTTCTGGGTCACTGGGATTAGACCAGATTCTCAAAGAAAGGCAAGGGAAAAGCACTGGTATTGTGCTAGGTAAGCACTGCCCTCAGTCCTCTCGGGCTGACCTCATTTGCCGCTCCCAAACCATAAAGTAGATCATTTTTATCTTCCTTTAATCAGAGATGCTAAGGAATTTGAATACGGTCAGCCAGTTATGATTAAGTACAACAGGGAAAAAAATATCTGATGGTCCACCTCACAGTAATAGCTGGAATATTTATTAAAAGCCCATCCACTCGTGGCAGTGTGCCAGGTCTGAAAACAGCTAGGGCCCCAGGTTCCAGGACTCCTACCCCTGCCCCCCACTTGCTGAAACTACCCAAGGATAGACCAGTATTCTGAAACAGAAGCCCACTACTTTCAATGCACCCAACTTCCTTATGAAGGCTAGAAATTTGCATTTTAACCTAATCAGTAACAAATGAGAGCATTTGGTAACATTTTAACTGATTTTCCAATGAACTTTGAAACAACAGGTTAAAGCTTAACTAAAAATTGCCACCTGCTTGAAATGTTAAAAATTACTGCCACTGGGATAACCTAGAGTTGTAAATTCATTATTTGTCCTTTTATTTATCTATCTATTTGTTTGTTTGTTTTACACTTATAACTCTACCATTAAATTTTTAAAAAGAAAAATGCTTTGGAATTAGCCAAAGAACTCTAAGAAGTGTTTTCATCTTACCTGTTGAGTTCTTTGTTCCCTTCAGTCTCCGCAGAGACCACATAACCAAGGAATCTTGTATTCCTCATGTTTTCAAAGTTCTTCCTAGGGAACTGTAAGTTTTCCATAAGCCACAAGGAAAGCCATTCAATTCAGAGGGACTTGTGCAGGCACAAACACCTGCCAATAAAATAAAAACACGCCGTGTTTTTGCAATACATGAAAATACCAGCAGGGGGCGCACTTGGAGCCTAACTAGAATAGTGGAAATGTCAACATTCACGAGGACTTGTAGCTGTTTCTTCGGGAATCTTTTTCGTTGTGGTGGTAATGGATTCCATAATCTAGTCAAATCATCCGACCAGGCATTTTGAGTTCAACATTCTGCTTTTACAAGCTGGCTGTCCACATTAAGGGTAGAATCAGAAGTTATTTCCAATATAAAAACCTGAAGCCTTGGTCTCTTTGGAAGCAAAGCTGCTGGTCTCAGAAATTCTGAGTGATATTTTCTCCACACCCAATACCTTCAGAAGCAGCATTTGTGATTTCCTTGCTACAACCTCTGTTAGAACTGTCTGCTTCCACTCTGCATTTTATTATTAGAATCCTATGAATTGCTACTCTCTAAGACTCAAAAACTGCCATGGATCTGACAGTGAGAAATTATGAATTTTTATAAAGTATGCAATTATTTAATATGTCACTCCCCAGGGGATTCTTTCCGATGACCAGAAATCTCCCCTTTCACTGCCAGTAGGACTGATCCGTGTGAACAACAATCTCAGTTACTTAAACTCACTTAAACCCTAATTGTCCCAGGTTCTAGAACCTTCCTGTGGCTTAAGCAATTCATACTCCAATTCACAGAAACCAGAGCAGCATTGGCAAATGCCAACACTGTCTGTAAAAATGGTACTTCCCCAACTCATTGCCCTGGAAGCTAAGTGTGGATTCTCCAGGTAGAGGCAGAAATCTAACCCACGTGAAGTATCCGCAGCAAAATGAAAGGCATGGTGATTTCCTCTAACAACACTGCATGATGGGTATTACAGTCCACCTGTGCAGGTGAGGGAAACTGAGGCCCCAGCACATTAAGAAATTTGTCCAGGGTCACACGACTTGAAAGCGTGGGTTAGAAATTAGAGTTTGCTCAACTACATAGCCCCGTATTCTTCTCACCAGCAAATCTTCTGTTCATGATTCCCAAACGACTTTAAGAGTAACCTACATATTCTTGAGAATCAAGTGGTGACTTGTATTTTCCAGTTAAGAGAACTTTACATAACTAGAACACTTGGAAAACATCCTGTTCTTATTATTTGAATTTTTCTCATCAGGTAGAAAATCTTGTTGGCTCCAATGGCTGTGTTTTCCACAGGCACTTCCTGGAGACCTTCCTTCTTGCATCATAGACCTTCTTTTGGGATAATCTTCCTTCTTCCTGCAGTGCATCCTTTAGAAATTGCTTTCATAAGGATCTGTTGGTACTGACACTCATTCCATTCCTGTTTGTCTAAAAATGTCTTCATTTTGCCCTCCCTTAATGAAATGTATTTTCTCTTTGTATACAATTCTAGGCTGGCAATTATTTTCGCCAGCACTTTGAAGCCATTGTTTTTCTGTTTCCACTGTGTCCTACTGAGGAGTCAGTTGTCAATCTACTCGTCATTTCTCTGTAACTATTGTTCTTTGTATTTCTCTGACTGTTTTTAAGATCTTTTGCTTTGTTTTTCTGCAGTTTCACTGTAGTGTGTTTAGATATGAATTTCTTTTCACTTATTCTTTTTGAGATTTTGAGCTTCCTAATTCTGAGAATACAGGCCTTTTATTACTCTGGAAAATTCTCACCCAATATTTCTTTACCTGTCTCTCTTTACTACGTCTATTATCCCCTCGAGGAACTCTGAAGAGATAGTTGTTGAACTTTTGCACTTGGATCTCCATGTGTGTTAATAATTTTTCCAGTTCTCTCTCTCTGTGCTGCATTCTAGATGATTTCTTTCAGTTCAGTAATTTTTCCTGTATATGTATCTAAATTGCCCTTAACATGTTTATTCATTAACATGTTAATCAGAACTAATTCCGATTAGTTGTATTTTTCCCAAATATTTATGTTCATTCATGCTGTATCTTCTGCCGTTTTTATGTTTTTTTCCTTTGTATATAAACATATTAAGTATCTTATTTTATATTCTAATACTGATAATTCCTATGTCTTAGGTCTTTGTGGGTCTGATTCTGCTACTTATTATTTCAGTTGCCTTAACTCATGATACTTTATGTCCTTATATGATTTTGAATTTTTTTTTAATCATAAGCTCATATTTGATGGAATTTTTTTTTTTTTAATTCCTATAGTGAAGGACATGATTTTGATACATATGGGTGCCTGGGGCCATTGCCAGCCAAGACAATTCTCAGCTTTATTTTTTTTTTTTAATTTAGCCTGTAGGAATTGGGCCCCAGATTATGTGAATGTGGGTTTATGAAGACAAATTTCCTAGGGTAAGTTCTTCTGACACCACCCAGATTAACCTTCTTTATTAGGGTTTTTTTCCCCTCTAATTTCATATTTTGTTCTGTTGCACTACTCACTGAGGATGTAGCGCCCTGCGGTTGCCACTACATCCCAAATTCCAGGTCACTGGGAGAATCAGCAGATGCCTTGAGCACGTGACAGATTCAGTGCTTCCTTACCAATTTTGTTCCCTGCCCTTGCTTCGGCCTCTGAGGATTTTCTTTTTTATTTCTTACCACTTCAGCAATTTATTTTAAAAATTTACATCCAGGAATTTTAGATGTTTTGTAGTGTAAGGATTTTTCTACTATCTAGTCTGTTGTTGCTTTAATGCAAGTCAGTCTTTCGTCATTTAATATTTTTAAAAACACTTGTTGAAAATTGTTTACATTTCAAACAACGCAGGACCCCTTCACCTTTAACCCCACCCCTCAATCCCATTGCCCTGCAGGTAGCTGCACTGAGGCCATCTCCACTGGAATAGAATAGTCAGAAAACAAGACCACGTCTGAATGACCACGACCCAAATGCACTGAAAATCTATACAAGTAGCTGTTTTGTTTGATAATGAAAATCAGGCCTTCAATTTCAGCTATTCTTTGAGTTAAGACACCAAAATGGATTATGAAATAGTGAAACCTGAGGAAGACAGACCACAAAAAATCATAGGTTTGAGTTAGTGAATGTGAAGTGAAAACACTCAACTGAGCTGTCTGGACTGGCAAATATGCTTTACACACATGGGAAATTTTTCCATTTTGACGTATGTGAAGCTACCCCAAATCTGAACGAATCCTCATTTCATGCACTTAAAATAATAGCATCACTGTTCTACTTTGAAGTAATCTTTCTGTTTAGAGTGCCCTTCCCTTGCTAAGCCCTTTGGGGTTACAACTGAAAATCCATTTTCGTGATTCTAATTTTTATTTAATTTAAGGTAGATAAAAGTACCAGTTATCCTAACTCGATAATCTAATGGAGAGTGCAATCAGGATCCATCTGGCTGGTCCCAGAGTGGCTGAGTGCAATGGCTTCCTGCCAAGAGAGCTAGAGAAGATCACTCTGCATTTCCCAGTGAGGATGTGAAAGACAGAGCCGCACAGCCGCTGTGGTTTTCATGATATCAAGGGGTCACTTTGCAGTACTGGCTTTTTCCTTTTCTTTTTCATGTGTATTCCCAAACTCACTCATGACGGGATTCGGGATATGCTACTCCAACATATGACACCTTAGCGACTGAATATTTTTAATTAAAGGATTTTGAGACATGACAAGTGCAGGAAGGACTTTCTGACTTTCCCCTGAAGAAGGTCACAGAAACCTGATGTGAAGAGGTGCCCCCCTATACCCAGAAGAAAGGTGCATCCTTATCTGTGAAGATGAAGGGACACCAAGAGGAATCTAGATGAAAAGGCCACGCAAAGTTCTCCCTGTTTATTACTCAGTTCATATTCTTTTTGTCCTATCACATTTTTTCATGATTCTCCATTCTTCATCAAATCTAGTGTAAAAACATTCAGGTTTAACTGTTTTGTTGGGTTTTCCTTTCCTTATAAAGGCTCCCGTGTTACATAAAAGTCATACCAAATAAATGTGTATGCTTCTTTCTTGTTGATCTGTCTTTTGTTACAGAGACCCAATGATTAGCAAATAGAGTAGGAGGAAAAATAATAATTTTCCTCTCCTACAGTATTAAGAATTGCTTTTCATCTTAAGTCTCATGACCAAGTGGGGAGGAAGAGGGTGAAGGCAATGAGATTCTTGAATGGAAGAGGGGGCTTACTGTCAACTCCCTTAATCCAAAGGAAATTGATGTTTGTCCATTTTGTTCCCCACCCCAAAGGGTATCTCTGCAAATTGGAAGGTGGAACTGGGTTGGGGGTGAGAGGGATGGAGAGATGTAATAACCGGTAACCAATGTGTCACTCGTTGGGTGTTTTGATGTGACACTTGTGGGATGTTATTATTTCATTTACCTAACTAAAGGATTATTTGTTTAAAATTAACCTTTTTTGAGAGTTTAGTTACCTTCTCCCTCCAAAAACCCCTCATACTTCAGACTTATGAATTTCATCTATTTTTTTTTAAACAAGATTTCCCCAGAACATTACTTCATGTCATCGGTACACCACAGTATATTCTTATGTCTTAAGTAAAGAGAGAGACTTTATACTTACCACTTCTTACATAACTAGCTGTACACTTAAAGATTATTACTAAATTATTCCTTAGCTTTTTCTAGATGAGGTAAAAAGATTCTTTTAGCTTTTCTCATGGGCCTTTTTTCCCTAACCTATTAATAACCTTCAAGATGTGTTTGAAACCTCTTTTTAAGACCTCTACGGTCCTTTAAAATTGGGAAATCCATAAATAGTCTATATTGTGACAACAATTTCAGAAATGCCAAAAAAAAAAAAATGGAAGAATTACTTCAGGATGTCTCAATGAAGCCTTCTCTCTGATGAATCTCTGTGTCATATAAAAATGCTGACTCGGGTTATATTTTCTATTTTTTAGATTCTAATCTTTTAAAATGGCATTTGGCATTATATTAAGGAGCCCGTGGGATATCATAAGAGCATAATCAATGATAAATGCATATTTATGATTGAGATTTGGGAGTTAGTAATCAATATACCTCTATATTCTTGGCTTTTAGAAGTTTAATTCAAGCATATTTAATTAGATTCCTACCCCCCAAAAAAATCAATTTTTTAAAAAGCTTTCTTTTCAAAAGCAGGTATCTCCAATAACACATTTTGGTCTAGGAAAATATTTTATAGAAATAGGATTTATCTTCTGTTATGCCTTTATACTGTATATGTTTTGCTTACCCTGCTCTGACACCTGGGTAAACTCATCCTTTCTTTAGGAGCGAGTTTTAAAATAACTTTTCATGAAAGAACCTCAGTGAAAGTCGTATAAGAGCCAGCATAACACACTCACATGTTATTAATAGTTATGAAATACATGAGATCCCCAGAGCAAACCCCCCCAGAAGACCCCCATAGATTTTCACATGGCCCACCCGTGAATGCTGTCACAGCCCCTGAAAACAAAGGAATCAACGAATATTACATCTTTCTGTTCTCTGCACAGTAGAGTGGCATAATGATTTATTAAAACCCACTGGTATAACCACTGAAACATTTCCAAGCCCTGGTGAAAATGTTGACTTGTGAACTTGGATGGAATGAAAAAACCACTTCACCCAGTTCTATGAACTGTATGTATCTTTTTTCCTTAAAGTTTGAAATAGACCAACTGAGTTAAGATTTCAATAAATCATAGACTGGAAAGCACCCATAGAGGCAGTTTTCTTTCCTCTTCCCTTTGCAGAAGATCAAACTCAGGCTCAGATACCTGGTGTCAAATAAAAACAAATGCAGACTTCGCTAGGAAGAGGTTGGCTTGTTTTTATAAGAAATAGTGTTGCCATAGGGAGAACACTTCCATCACTGAAATCTGTGTCCTACAATCAAACAGAAGAAGGGTGTTCTTTTGTAGGATAATGCTATGTTACAAAGCAGAGAGAAGCGGGATCTTTGGAGGGAAAGCTAGACAAGCAAGGCAAAAAATGACCAGTGGCAGCAGACAGGAAAGTGTTTCTGTGCTCAGCTAATTCCCAAGAGAAGCTAGTAGGATGGGGCATAAGGTGGGGCGCACTCCACACTTTTTGGTTGTGTTTGTTCAGGGTTGGGGCAAGCACGGTGTAGGGCCTTGTAGAAAAGAGAGGAGCCTGATTAATATTTGGTCAAGACATCGCAGAGGGTAAGAAATGGGCAACTGGAGACTGTTTGGTGATGGAGTGAGGTGCCGTTCTTCAACCTGAATGCCAGCTCTTTCTCCCATGCCCATTCTCCATGCCAAATTACTGATGCTTGAACAAGAATGGCCTCCCTCTTTGACCTTGTCTCTGTTTTCTCTATCTTCTCTGTAACACCATTAAAATTTTTCTTTGCGATCCTTGATAGACACCAAACTTCTTTGTAAGAAATGTCTCTACATACTTCTTCCCCATTGGAGTGTTTGATCATTCCATTCATTCATTCATTTGTTCACTCACGGATTCATCCATCAAACATTTTTGAGCTTCTCTGTGGGAAAATATGGTGGTAAGCTTCGGATCCTAGCTCTTGAAAGTCATATAGCCTAGTAGGGAAACTTGAAAAATAAGCTTATAGTTTTAGTAGAGTGTGATAAGGTTTGTAAAAGCACTGACCCTACTACAAATCTAACCTACCCCTAACCCAGTGGTTCTCACCAGGGATGTTTTTGCCCTCCAGGGGACAGGTGGCTATATCTGGAAGCATTTTCAGCTGTCATGACTGGGTGGGTGGGGGGTAGTGTACTAATAAGATCTAGTGGGTTTGAGGCCACTGATGCTGCTGACATCCTACAATACACAGATACACAGGACAGCCTCCATGACAAAGAATTGCCCTGCCCAAAATATCAATGTTGCTGAGGATGAGAAACCTGACCCAACAAATCATGTGCTCGAAGCACATGCAGAAGCACATGCACAAGACATCCCCAGGAGGAATCCATTTTATAACGTGCATTATTTGGGTGAACAAATAATGTGTTACGACAGTGCGCTGTGAACTAAGGAATTAGTTGTCAGGTTTCTTTCTCAATGACATGGTTTAATACACATGAGGCCTTGGGTCAATCCCACTTCACCTGGTTTTGTCTAAAAGTTAGACATTAACCAGAGCCTCTACTATCACAAGGAAACTAAGGACTATGTGTTTAAAGAGCTGTGAAAGAATGATTTTGATGACAATTTTACTTTTTCTACACATGTCCTCTGTAAGGGCACATTATCTGAAGAGAAGAGGACTTTTTCCCCTTCTCCCCAGGAGCAAGTTCTTACAGAGGAAATGAGTATAAGGTGAACCAAATCCTAGGACAGATTTTTAGGAGTTAATTGGAATGTTCAGAAAGCACAGGAGAGGAATATCAGCTCAACAATGGATCCCAGAATGTTCCATAAATACGTGGGTGTGGGACACCCCAACTTCAAAAATAAATATCTTCAAAGTCTGATTTGATGTGGAAGCTTCATTTTGTCAGGGAAATCCAAGTGCATTGTTGGGCTCACTTCAAAGACATCTCCAGGCTCCGCCCTTCTCGTTTCAGAGTATTAACTCTTGCATTAGCCCATTTTCCCTCCCTCTCTGTACCTTACTCCCTCTGGAAACATGTTTTAAACATCACAAAATATGTTCTGGGAAAAAGGAAGAGTGTGTGGACAAGTACCTGAAATCCCCAAAACCACTGTAGCTTCTCAGCTGAGAGAGAAATTTTGCCAAAGCAGAAAGCCTAGGAGAGGCTAAAGGGTGAATCTAGTAACAGCAGCTGGAAACCATCCATCCCCCAGAGACCTTCTCAAGGCTTCTCTAGATCACCCAGTCTCCACCTTTTTCCTATTGGACATAATGCAATATCAGAATCCACTTGTAGATACATAAGGATGAAGCAGACACTTGCCAGCCGAATCAAGGAAAAGCATACATGCTCAGATATACACATGTTCTCTTGAAGGGCCTGCCTCTCCCCACTTGTCACACCTTGCTTTCCCGTTTCCCTAGTGGACTTTGTCATCTGCTGCCATTTTCACCTAAAGCAAGGCTTACTATTTGTTAAGAGATACTATGTCCCAGGTTCTTATTAATGACAACCGAATGAAAGTATAATATGTATAAAAGACCAGAGAAAAGAATTATACAGTATAATACAATAACTTAATTGTGGAAAGGAGACAGAATGGAAGGTTGTAAGAATCCAGTCTGCATTAAGTATTATTCTAACTGAAATAATAAGGTAGCGCCTAAAGCAGTAGCTTTCAAACTTCTTTGAACATAGTCTGAGAAACATAATTTATAGGTCAACCAGTACACATACATGTGTGTGTAAACAGAATTTTCACAAAACAGAACTTAACCTTACAAGCTGATATGCTCTCCATTCTATTCTATTCTATTCCATTCCATTTTATTCTTTGATTTAAAAATGCTGGTCAGAAATCCACTAAGTTGATTTCAAGATCTTATATTCTGTAAAGGGCCAGACAATTAATATTTTAGGCTTGTGGGTCACATATTCTTCTTTGTTTTTGTTGGGTTGTTTGGCTGGAGTTAACTTTTTACAATCCTTGTCAAATATTCTTTTCTTTCCCCATTACAACCTCTTAAAAATGTGAAAATTATTAGCTATGGTAGCCCTTGGGTTGTCATTGGCCCACCTCGTATTTATAGCTTGCAAACCACAGTTTAAAGACTTGAGTTACTGAGAGATTAGAGAGAAGGAAAAGGTTTGATTATTTAACTACGTTTGGCCAGTGGGACACCAATTTGTAGTTTCTGTTTTTAGGGATGGTTGAAACTGTGCCTTTCATGTATAGCTTTATCAACAATTTATTATATTCACTGTCTCTTTTAAATTTTGCAACAAAAGCTCTTTTCTTTTTTCAAAGTATTTGGTATTCAATGTAGAAATCACTGCAACAAATTTATCCAAGAACACGACTTGAAAGAAACACATTTCCTGCACTTTGTTGAGATAAAGTCATGTATACTTACCCCTAAAGGTTGCAAGAGCTTCTACTGCTACATGGTATACTGTAGAACTTTTGGCTCATGCCAAAGTGGGTCCATTCTGAGACTTTACATGAATTTCTGACACTACAGTGAAAGCCATGAGAAACTGAAATTCAAGGAAACAAACTGCGAAGATGACAGATGTGGATTCATTCTTCCAGGTGCAAAGAAAGAGCAGATATTGCTCTGAGTTATCTGCTTCTTACATGTTTGAATTATAATTTGCATAAGCTATTGTCGTGCAGGGTGTCAGGCAGGGTCTCAGCTCCCGCTCCCCACATAAGAACGCAGGAGATGGTGAGGCCAAAAAGGAACACCCACAGAGCCATAGATAGGGGAGTCTTACCACTATATTCTCTCTGGCAGCTGGGTTGGAGACACAGGGAGCAGGAGCCACACTATCCGCAAGCTGCCATCCACTTCTCTCTGCCACCCAACCCCACTTGCTAGCTGCAATCTGCCATGATAACTGCAATCCGCTCTTGCTAGCTCAGACACTATCTTCTTGCTAGGCCCCATTTGCTGCTAGCGTAGCCATGGCAGTTATATTAGTGGCCAATGGCCCACTGGTTACAGCTGACAGCCAACTAGCCACAGCTGATGGCCATCCAATCATAGTTAATGGCCATTTACTACCTGAGCCAGCACCTTCCCATGTGAGGCCAAGAGCCTGGAAGCTGCACTTCTGGCTCTGTCCCCACAGCTACTGAGGCTGGGAAAAGAGGCCATAATGCATATATTAATCTTTCATACTTGGCAGTATTTCCAGGGCAATCCAGGGCTGCTCAGATACCATTGCCTGTGAGCACTTAACAAAATAGTATATTTTTCTTCCAAGTCACAACCATAAGGTTAAAAAGGATGTTTCGGTACTGGAAAAACTTGACCATCTTCACCTTTGATCCACATGAGTAAGTCAATATGCAGACCACTGAGATACCACCTGGGTGATTAAGCAAATACCAGATTCACCTGGAAGGGAGTATTTAATTTCCACAAACTGGGGCGAAATATTAAGGAAAAAATTTAAATCTAACTTTATCATGACCCTGCATGAAAAGACTGAATATCAAATGATTTCAATTTTCTTCTCCAACTAATGTGTGATGGTCAGTTTTATGTATCAACTTGGCTAGGCTACGTTCCTCATTTATTCACTCAAGCACTATGCTAGGGGTTGCTGGGAAGTATTTTGCAGGTATGATTAAACTCCATAATCAGTTGACTTTAAATAAAGGAGATTATCCTAGATAATCTGGGTGAGCTTGATTCAATCAGCTCAAAGGCCTTAAGAGGAGAACTGACAGCTCCCAGAAGAAGGAGAAATTCCATCTGTGAAAAGAGGAGCTTCAGCTCATACCTCAGAATTCCATACTGATGGACTAAACTTTGGACTTGGACTCATCAGCATCCACAATGAAGTAAGCCAATTCTTTGAAAGAAATCCATTAATATAATCATATATCTTGTACAGGTTTTGTTTCTCAAGCTGAACCCTGACTGATATAGGTTTTAGTATTGGTCGTTGTAGAGGACAGGATCTTAAGGATGAATGTTTCTGAACTGCTTCTGTGTTTTCTGGAACTGGTTATCCAATCAGGTTAGATTTAGAGCCACTAATGAATCTATTTTCAGTCATAAAGAGGTCGCTATTGTCATGGTATGATGTGTCTACAGACACACGAACTATCGCCATTGGATGCCCCTGTTCAAAAACTGTACTAGTTTCCTAGGGTGCTCATAACAAATTACCACCAACTGAGTGGCTCAAAACAATGGAAATTTAGTCTCTCAGAGTTCTGGAGCGTAGAGGTCTGAAATCATGATGTTAGCAAGGCCATACTCACTTTGAAATCTCACCTAGCGGGGCATCCTTCCTTGCCTCTTCCTAGCTTCTGGCAGTTGCTAGCAATTTTTAGTAGTACTGGGCTTATACGACACATCACTCTAACCTCTTCCTCCAATTGTCATGTGGTGTCTTCCCTGGGTGTCTGTGTTTCTATGTCCAAATTCCCCTCTTCGCATAAGGAGACCAATCATATTGGATTTCAGGCCCACCCTAATCTATTATGACCTCAAATTAACTTGATTACATCTGCAAAGTCCCATTTCCACATAAGGTCACGTTCACAGGTTCCAGGTGAACATAAATTGGGGGAGGCGGGACAATATTCAACCCAGTATAAATATCTGTAGAAAGTGAAGTTCTGGGTCGCTATGCGTTTGTGACCTTAGAAACTTGTAGTTAAAATAAGGAGCATAACGGAAAAGGCTGGTTGCTCCTAACAGCACTGAAGAAACTGAAAGGGAAAAGGATGAGCTCAGGGCTTCAAACTTCCAGGTTAAATGCTGCATTAATGGCCTGAAAGCTTCAATAGCTGCCCTGAAATAAATCTTTATCTCCTTCAGCCACAGAGCTGAGATTTCTGATAACTAAACTCACGGTCTCATTCTGTAAGTGACTGAATTACAATGCCAATTGAATTCTCAGCCTTGCAGAATGTCTTCTGATACAGTGAGGGCGCGGTCATTGGGAAAATATGGAATCCTGAAAATTGGAATGGAGACAAAGGGAAAGGAGACAGATCCCAATAAAGCTAGCGCCACCTAACCCCTCTGTCTGCCAAGTCTTCTTTGCTGGTACAAGCAGCCCTTCCACCCCTGCCCACGGAGGTAGCGCAGTAATGGCCTCCCCTGAGGCAGTGCCTTGTGATGCGTTGCTGAGTCGCCTCAGAAATCACCATCATCCCTCTGTGCTTCTAGACCTGTACCTAGGTTTACATCTCAGCAGGCCCCAAAAAGGGGAGGAACAAAGTGTGAGCCATGAGGTCACTACATTCTGAAAGAGCTGTATGATTCTTCCATTTTTCATGGACAGAAATCTGAAGAATATGTGTGGGAATGAATCTTAAGGGTGTGAGATCATGGTAGGAAGAACATCAAGGTAGATTAGACAGACTTTGTTAATATGGGCTGTCTAAAGAAAGATTCTGGACTCAATGCTTTAGCATCACAGAACTCTAACAGTTTGGTTGGTTAGCTGAAACATGGACCCACGGGTGGCCTACACTAAATAAGTTGAAGTGCTAGAACTACCACGGTATACTGTAGAAGAAGGTATTCAAAAGTTTAGGGAAATTGTAATGCTAGAGTGGATTAATCAAGTAAGATTTGCTCACCCACCTTGGGAAGGTCCAGAGGACACACCTTGCACCATGACTGTGAGAAATCCATTTGTGAGGGGAGCCCAATATTCTTGAAGAACTTTGTGATCACTCTTTTCTATGGGTCACACATTACAGTGGGAACTGGGATACTTAAATGCAATGGGGATAATGTAATCCTGGGGTGGCAGGAGCCAACTGGGGCACCAAGGGGGCATGGTTACCATAATGGACAATGGAGTCAGTGCCGTGATCAGAATAGTCTAACTCACAGAAACCTACGGGGTTGGCTAGTTGGTGTTCCTAGTAAAGAAATAGGTGAGCGGTCTACTAAATTCTTACTTGGCCTGTATAAGTGGACGCATTCTAGTTAATTTTAAGCAACTCAATATTCACTAACAGTCATAATGGAAAATTCTGGTATCATCGATTTGGGATAATTTGGAGTCCAATGTTTCTAAAAGAATAAAAGCTGCCTGAAATTTTAATCCACCTAAGGGTATCAGGACCTTAAGTCCCAGGTGAACAAGTTTGGGGTAGTGGAAAGAAATACTGTGGTATAGGAGGCAGCCCTATTGGGAAAGTTTTCAGAACTTTCATTCTCAGATTAAATACCATGTTGAGACAAATTACTTCAGTTTCTAATCCAGGTCTCTGCCTCTCTCTACTGTGTACTGAGTAAACACCTCATATCTATTTTGCAATTCACCAATTCTCTTTGACAACGGCCACATTTATTTTGTTGCTTGAGTTTTTATTTCAATTCTCATGTTTTATTCCCAAAATTTCAAATTGTTTTGATATCAACCTATTCTTATTTCATTTCTACCTGTTTGCCCTATAAATTCTTGTTTGTTTATTTTTAAATGGACTTATTCCTTTTTCTCTTTGAGAATCCAAAAAAAAACCTATTTAAACAGCATTTTCAGTCAATTTCATCTGCAATGAATTCATGTTCTGAGTTTTATTTTGTTGTTATTTATTAACATTAGATGTTTTCAAATGCGTATTATTTATTACTGCATAAAAAAGTTACTCCATCACTTCATGGCTTCACACAGCACAGATTGATTATCTCACAGTTTCCGAGTCAGGAACCTGGACAAGCGTAACTCAGCGCTCTCCTTCAAGTTCTCTGGTAGGCTGCGGTCAAGGTGTCGACGGGGCCGTTGTCATCCCAAGGCTTGACCGAAGCAGCATCCATTTCCAAGTTCATGTGATTGTTGGCAGGATTCAGTTCCTCACGCCTGTGAGCCCAGGGCTTCAATTTCTTGCCTACGGTTGACTGGAAACTGCCCTCCGTTCCTTGCCATACGGGTCTCTCCAACATGGAACGTGCGTCATCAAAGAGTGCAAGCCAAGAAATCGAGTCAGCTTGAAGATGGAAGTACAGACTTCTGTAACCTAATCAAGGACGTGAAATCTATCACTGTTGTGGGTCTTCTATTCTTTAGTCACTAGATCCAGTGCATACTCAAGAGAAGGTCTTCCCAACACAAGGGTGTGAACACCAAGAGGCAGGGATCACTCGGGGCCAAATTCAAGGCTTCCTACTACGAAGAGTTTCCTACTTAAAGATTTACTTTAAGTGCAAGGTGTTTCCATTTTTGTTTTCATTTCTCTCACTCTCTCTTCTCACCCCAACACCCCGCCTTTGCTTCTTTCTAGGAGTTCAGCAGTTACATTTTCCTACTCTACCTCCAAGTCCTTTCCCATAGTCATAATAGATATCAGAGATTATTCTCAAGTCTACAGATGACTTGTCAATTTGTGTTTTCAGGGCCATGTCTGTATCTTCCAGTCTTTCTGGCAGACAGCAGTTTATCAGCCATAGCCCCAGGCAGCAAAGAGCAGTAGATTTTTTTTTTTTTTTTTTGAGACCAAGGAGGCCCCACCTTAGCACCTAACATCAAATGTAAGCCTGGCTCCAGTCCCCGCTCTCAGGTGGAATATTTCATCTTTATTATCCTGTTTCTACTCTCCATGTACTTACAGCCTTCTTTTAGGCCCAGAACCCAACAAGACCCTGGCTTCAGCCTTGCGTTCTGCATTTCCATTCTACATTGGGTCCACAGAGATATTGAACTTGGTTTTCAGCCCAGCTATGTTGTTCTTTTATTTTATTTTTTACACTTGATCTGAGCCAAAAGGCCAAGAAGCGATGTTATTTTATTTTTTTATATGTTCTCCAGCATAGTGTCCCCATCCCCCCTTTTGTGAACAGAGAGACTGTATCGAAGTGTGAAAATACTGAGCCGCTGTGATCTAAGTGCCTCA
This sequence comes from Rhinolophus ferrumequinum, assembly GCF_004115265.2. Taxonomy (NCBI): domain Eukaryota; kingdom Metazoa; phylum Chordata; class Mammalia; order Chiroptera; family Rhinolophidae; genus Rhinolophus; species Rhinolophus ferrumequinum. The sequence continues at coordinate 9,666,239 of NC_046291.1, forward strand.
GCCTGCGGGATCTACTGCTAATAAAACAGAAGACTCTCAACAGTTGGAAAAAGCGATAGAAAACAATCAGAAAAAGAAAAAAGGAAAGGACAGAGAAGGAAGAGGAGAGGAAGGAAAGCAAAGAAATGGAAGAGGAAAGAAAAAGGGAAAGAGAAGGAAAGGGGGAAAAAAAGTTACCCTGTTGCTTTTAATGAAATTGAAGCAGAAGACTTCCTCCTTCAAAGAAGGATTGAAGATCCCCTGTCCCCTGAGCTTCTTTTCATCAGGACTTAACTTCATTTATTACTTTTGCTAAAGATAGTTGAGAATACAGAGGCATGGGAAGAGTACGTGGCAACCTAAGTTGATTTATAGTCACGTGTCCCATAACAATGTTTTGGTCAATGACGGACCACATATCTGATGGTGACCCCATAAGATTATAATGGAGCTGAAATATTCGTATCCCCTAGTGACATCATAGCCGTCGTGATGTCATAGCCCAACACATTACTCATGTGTTTGTTGTGATGCTGGTGTAAACAGACCTACTGGACTGCCAGTCGTATAAAAGTGTAGCACATATAATTATGTACCGTGCATAATATTTGATAATGATAATAACTATCTTACTGGTTTATGTATTTACTATATTATGCTTTTTATTGTTATTTTAGAGTGGACTCTTTCTACTCATTAAAAAAAAAAAGTTTGCTGTAAAATCGTATGCCGTGTTACACCAGCCACAGCTTCATACATCGTGTGTTTACTGGTTGCATCATTTTCTTCTGTGCTTGATTATCTCGTGTTGCTTTGTACAGTAACAGGCTGTACAGGCTTGTAGCCTAAGACTAATAGGCTACCCCATACAGCCTAGGTGTGTTGCAGGCTGTGCGATCTACTTTTGTGTGAAAACGCACTATGATGTTGATACAATGATGAAATTGACTAATAACACATTTCTCAGAACATATTACCGGGTTAAGTGGCGCATGACTATATTTTTAAATGTTTTACATGTCTTTTATTGAATGTTTCAGGGTACTAAAGAAATTGAAAAGAAGAAAACTTCATGCACCAAAAACAGAAAGGGTGGGGAGATGAAACATACCAATAAAATAAACCCCTTGAAAGTCCAAATGGTGGTCCCGGCATTCAATTCTATATTTGGATCCTGATGGAAATGCCCAAGTTTGGCTTGTGGGGCAGCCTCTGAAGGACAATGTCATGTTACATCAATAAAACAGGGAACATATCTCCTGAGTGACAACACCCTGGGGCGTAAGGAAGAAGGAGTCATTGAGGCATAGTGATGTTTCACTGAGGGGAGAGTTTCTTTCCCAGAGACCTGGCCAGAGCTTCTTACAGGACCTTTGTTTGTGATACCATTGCAACTGTTTTAAAGTCTTTGTGCAAAGATAAATCCTCGGGTTTTAGAACAGACGAACCAGGATTCCCTGTGCTCATACACAACAAAGGCAGAAAAGAATCTTTATAAGCATCTAGTTTTTCATTTTATTAGGAAATTTGCGATAACTAAGAACACACACCAAAAAAGGAAAGAAACTGCCTGCAGACAGAAAACGTGAAACGCAGACAGAGTTGAAAGGCATTGAACAAACATAGCCATCAAACCAAACATTAGGAATCATGATTTTATTCAGCTGAATTTAGTGATTTGCACAATTATGCAGGTGCTGGGCAGCACTCACATCTATTCCATGAGATGGTGCCTATTCGTTTGGAAACTTTCAGATGGAAGATCTTGAGGCATCAAAGAAAAGATGGGAAGAAAGTCCAGGACCTGGGGAGGAAGGAGAATGATAGGTTGGAAGGGAGGGAAGTCTTACCAACAGGCTGGGTACCAGCAGCAGCACCTGCAAACCAGCCGCCTAGCAGCAGCATTGCTTCTGGCAGCAGCACTTCCGCTGACAACAGCATTTCTGCTGACAGCAGCCCTTCCCGCAGCCACACGAGCCACAGCCACACGAGCCACAGCCACAGGAGCGGCGGCAGCAGCAGACCACGGGGACGCTGCAGCAGCCCCCACAGCAGCCACAGCAGCAGGGACAGCAGCTGGAGCAGCAGCCAACCCGGTAGCTTCTGCAGGTGCCACAGCCACCGCAGCCACCACCGCAGCCACCACCGCAGCCACCACAGCCACCACTGCAGCCACCACCACAGCCACCACCGCAGCCACCACCGCAGCCACCACAGCGACCACCACAGCCACAGCACCCCATGGTGTCAGTAGAGAGGACTTGAGTGAAGTGAGGAGAGATATTCAGGAGATGAGGGAGGTCTGATGCCCCTTCTGCTGGGGGGGCCCTTATATACCAACCCTGGGGATGGGAGAGGGAGTGACCCAGGACACATGACCAGTGGTCACTTCCTTGTTGTTTCTAGGATTACTCCTGTTTACATTCTTATGAACTATATTTGACATTTGCTAATTTTAGCTTTTCTCTTTAAGGTCATGTTAGAAGCAAAGCAAGAGATGCTAACATATTGGAGGAGATCATTCTCACTGCAACACAGATGAATCTTTGAGATTTTGAGTTATGAAGGCATCCAATGGCCACCAAATTCCTTTTCCATTTCTCCTCAATGGTTTCCTTTCCATATATTCGGTTGAAATCACCCTACATTAACAGAAACGTCCAAGGTATGAAAGAGTCAATATGAATGTCCAAAATCCATAACCCATTTTCTTGCAAATTTTACACCTACTACTTTTGTGTACCTTAGATCTCATTAAATTGGCCATTTTAATTCTTATGAGGTTGTTACATGTTCACAGCTGTGTTTCCAAAGGGATTAGGACTGTTTTTAAACTAAATGACCTTCTTTCTTTTTAATCCCAAACATTGTGTTTTAAAAGTCTTGATCCAATTCTCCCTCCTCTCACGCTACCCTCCCTGTGTTCGCATCCATACCCACAGTTTCAATTTCCACATGTATATTTCCAGATTTGTTCCTTGAATATACACCTCCAGCTTAGACTCTCCGTCAGACTCCAAATCCATAGGTGGCTACCACATGACACCATCTTCTCCCCATGGGTGTCTCAGTGGCACCTCCAATATCACAGGCCCCAGACGCAAGTCATAATCTTCCTTGCCCAACTACAACCACCACCAACGAGTAAAATTTTCCTCTACGGCTCTTTATGCATCAAGTTGGCAATCCTTTAAAAAGGGGATGGGGGTTATCTTTGAATCTTTCCTTTCTCTCAGCCCCATATCTAGTCTTTCACCAAACTTGGTTGATTGTACCTCCTTAAAAGCTCTCAAACTTATTCACATATCTCTAGCTCCACAGCACCCCTCACCCCAGTTCAAGACCCCTCAAAGCAATAGAAGTGCTCTTTTTGGTCCACTTACCACAGAAATGGTTTAGAATCATTAACAATGTCCATCAGCTCTAGGGAGATTGCAGTATTTCCTCTCATTCAAATTTCTGAGAAACAGTCTTACCAGATTGGGAAAATAGGCTCTGAGCAGCAAGCCTGCTACCAAATGAAGCTCCAGGGATGTGTCAGCCACCAAATATGCCCATCCAGGTCCTCTGAACTTGCAGTGATGGCCAGAGATGCTCCTTCATCAGCATGTGTGATGGACAGCCCACATTCACTCTCATGTTTCTTGCCTTATCTTTTCACAGCTTCTGTGTTGGTCACCAGCCCTTAAATCTCAGCAGCGTCAACAGCGACACACACCTCCTTAAGGCCACACACTACTTCTCTCCCTAGGTCCGGCCTCTCCTTGCTTCTCTGGCCTCTGCACTCCTGAGGGACCCACCTGCTCTCAAAGTCACTGAGCTCAGGCTACTTAGCACAGGGGTGTTTCTCTCAGACATCAATTGATATCATACAATCAAGGACAAAAATTACTGCCTCATCCAAAGCAAACAACTCCAAGAATTATATCATCAAAATGCAGACTCGTAAGGGGATTTATTTGTAGCTTAAAAATAATCATTACAGCCTAGATGGGAAAAGACAAATCACAACGGTATGCTTCAAATGAGGAGGTAAAAAAGTAAAAGTTTCCAGCCTTACCATTTTCCACTGGTCAACAAACCCAGTGATGGCATCTGGCCTTGGCAGTGGCCTTTGATTCTGCCACCATTTTCACATTCCCAGCTCCCAGTGCTACATTCTGTTGCAAGTTTTGTGAAGTCAGGAGCTGTGCCTGAACTCACTGTGCCCACCCACTGGGAGCTCACAGACCACCCGGTCCACCTGCCTGATGACGTGTGTGGTCTGCAAGGCCTGCTGACAGCTCACACACACAGTGATGTTCCCTGGGCATCAGGTGCGGACAGAGGAGTCTGCCCGTTCATTCCTGTTGGCAGCCTGGTTTCCAGAATGTTTCCCTAGAACTCTTAGCCCTTTTTTACTTACATTGGAATGTAGTTTTATGAAAAAAATAAAATAAACAAAACTGAAAATGTGGTGAGGACATTTACAAGGGAAGTAAATAAGAGATGATGGATTCTTCAGTGTAGATGGAGCCAAATAGCAACAAGGAAGTGGTCATGTGTCTTCCTCTCCCATCCCCAGGGTTGGTATATAAGGGGCCCCCAGCAGAAGGGACATCAGACCTCCCTCAACTCCTGAATATCTCTCCTCACTTCACTCAAGTCCTCTCTACTGACACCATGGGGTGCTGTGGCTGTGGTGGTCGCTGTGGTGGCTGCGGTGGTGGTTGCGGTGGCTGCGGTGGTGGCTGTGGTGGCTGCGGTGGTGGCTGCGGTGGTGGCTGTGGTGGTGGCTGCGGTGGTGGCTGCGGTGGCTGTGGCACCTGCAGAAGCTATCGGGTCGGCTGCTGCTCCAGCTGCTGTCCCTGCTGCTGTGGCTGCTGTGGGGGCTGCTGCAGCGTCCCCGTGGTCTGCTGCTGCCGCCGCTCCTGTGGCTGTGGCTCGTGTGGCTGCGGCTCGTGTGGCTGCGGCTGTGGGAAGGGCTGCTGTCAGCAGAAATGCTGTTGTCAGCGGAAGTGCTGCTGCCAGAGGCAATGCTGCTGCTAGGCGGCCGGCCTGGCCTCTGGGCAGGTGCTGCAGGTGACTGCGCTGCAGGTGATATTCCCACCTCCCTCCTGTCTGCTCCTCTCTCACTTGTAAGTCACGAGCACGACCTGAACTTTATCACCAGCCCATAGGAATCTCACATTTCTGTAGCTTCTGTGATCATGCCTGCATTAAATAAATACCAAACAAAGTGATAAGTGTGCTGTCTTGTCTGTCAATTACCATTCGAATCACGTCCTCTACAAAATAGAGTTAAGACAGTTTGTTCCACCTTCTTGAAATGCTTCTTTATTTATGTCCTGTTCTTACCACTGCATTGTCATCTCTGTACACTCAAAAACAACTACCTTCATAAATTATATTAAATCAGCCTCAAAAAACCATCTCTTTCCAGTTTCTAAACTGCCTGTCCATGGGGGCAAATGTGTTTTGATCCCATCAGATGAGGCAGACATTATATGTGTAAAGGCAGCAATGAATCAAAAACTAGATAAATGGTTTGTGATCGATGTAAGCAGAGTAATGAATGAAGACTCCGTCGTGGGTTTATGAAGAAGCGAGGGATTTAAAGCACATCCTCCATCTTAGCATTGTAATGTCATAAACTAAACTCTGCCCAAATCTCTCTCCCTTCATAGAGTCTCAGCAACAGAAGTCTTAGTGTGTGAATATGGGTACAGACCCTGCTTGGTCATAGGATCACTTAGAAGCATGTCACTTTTGAGGTTCATCATTTAGTGTAGTCACTTGTGTCTAATTCTAGAGTCCCCTCCTACTGTACATAGATCTTGATTGACATGGCTTCATTGCTGAGAATTACTCCAAAATACAACATAAATGGTGTCATCGCATTTCTTTGACCATTAGCTCTATAGTCTATATACGCTTCCCATTCAGCCATCACCACTCACTAAGCATCTGTATCCTACAACTCAACCCAGTCAGCCCAGAGAATGAAGTTGGGCTGTACTCATGGCAGGCACCACGGAAGGCTATCAGTCTCTCCAAACTACAAGGTCAGCTTTCAGTTGTAACCTGAGAAGATAAGCATTAGATTCAAAATAATCACATTATGCTCAACTTCCTTCCCACCCCCTCAGCGTTCTCTGAAGGAGTCCACAGATACAATAAAATGTGTCCCCAAACCCCTCTTCTGTTAATTTCCCACAGGGCTTTCTGGCCCGTTTCTGTGTAGACTCCAGATCCTCCAGATTCTTCATGGCTGGTTTAGAACAAGGTGAGAGGGAAAGGGGGCAATGGGGTCAAAGGCAGCCAACCCCCTTGGGAATATCTCCCAGGAGGGCATTCTTGCACCAACCCCACAAGGCTTACTTGGGTTGTTTTCTTGTAACTCTAAGCAGAGACTGGCAAAGATGAATTCTTAAACAGGTGGAACTGACCGAATAGAATGAAATAATCAAAGGAAACATGAGTTGAACAACCATGTCAAATAAAACTCCCAAAGGGGGTCTTCCTTCATGGGATTCAGAAGGTAAAATTTGAGGAGTGAGGTATGAGATGACCCTCCCCAGACTCTGAGTTGACAAGGTAGGTTGGGGTACTCACCTGGCTCTGTTTCCATTTCTTTTTCTACCTCCAAGAGTCTTGCGCTTCTAGTGCCCTCTGGCTGGCCAGAACCCCGTACTCTCAGCCTCCAGGATTTATCCCTGGGGGTCCCCACCCTCTGACTCATCCTTCCCCTTTGGACCAGATTCCACCTTTAGGACCACCTCTTGTCACATGGCTGTTCTCAGTGGGGAGTGGGGGGTCAGAAGAGATGTCCCAGTCCATTTATCTTACCTAGCTTTTCCTCACTGAGGATTCCACAAGGCAATTTTTCTCACAAAGTAACGTTAATTGGCGCGGTTCTGGAACATGAGGCCACTCTTAGCGACAAAGATTTAAAGCTTCTTAGGCTCTTGCTTTCCCTGTCCCACTCATTAGCAATGTGAGCTTAGTTTCAGTCAGTGTAAGTAGAAGACAAGAGGTTGTTAGGATTCATTGAGATGTAATACTCAGTATTGACAATGATTTGTGAATAAAGGACCCAGGCACCAGGGTAAACCAGTGACAGTTACTGAACATTTATTTGTCAAGCATCATTCTAGGTTCTTTGGGGGACACTGAGACACAATTCCTACAGTTAAATAGATGACAACTTGATATGCAAAAGAAGATAAGTATAAATCCATAATGGCTATTTAAAAAAAAAGAACAAAGGGAATATTATATTGAACATAGGTCACTAGAAAATCTCAGGAATTAAGGGCAAAGCACATGACATCTTTGTATTTTGTTAGTCTTTTGTTATGGCCTGAATGGCATCCCCCCAAAATCTATATGTTGAGTTCCTAACTCCTAGTACCTCAGAATGTGACTTTACTTGGAGATTGAATCTTCAAAGACATAATTAATTTAAAAGAGGGTCTTTAAGGTGGGCTCTAAAGAAATATGGCTGGTGTTCTCATAAGAAGAGGAAATGAGGACACAGACATGTACAGAGGGAAGACCAGGTGAAGACACAGAGAGAAGGTGGCCATCTGCAAGCCAAGGAGAGAGGCTGCAGAAGAAACCAAATCTGCCAACACCTTGACCTTGAACTTCTAACCTCTAGACTTGGGAGAAAATAAATCCCTGTTGTCTAAGCCATCCCGTCTGTGGTACTTTGTTATGGCAGCCCTAGCAAAGTAATATCCTTTTTTGGTCATGCATGATGAGGGTCAGCGATGCACATGTATTTGTGTTTGTGCTGAGCTGTGTGCCTAAAGAGATGCTGTGTCTTAAGTGAACCTGTGTGATGAGTCATCCTTGCTGTTTAAATGAAAGGAACATACTGCTAGTGTATCCACAGTGTGGCAGGTGGATACAGTGTGGTGCCTGCCTTTCCTTGACGTACTCAGCTCTGTCTTGCTCCTCTGAAACATGGTCCACACAATTCCCACCGCAGGAAGCTATAATACTACATACTTCACAAGGAAATCAGACAGGATCTATGCATGGCAGGGTGTTGTGATGGAGGCTGAAGAGTATGGGAAGAACACTCTACGTATACACATCTTGCATATCACCTCACTTGGTGAATGGTTGCAGGTTTCTATCCATAATCTGATTGCAAATTTAGGTCTTTCTTTAGGTTATCTGAATAGTTGGCATAAACATGGTCTATTTCCGTTACTGTGAGAAATTTGTAGCCTGGTCCTATAAGGACTTGAAAGCTAAGTGAGAATAATACCAGATTGAAAAATGAAAAAGATTTCTGAGGTTAATTGAACTACTAAAATATTTTTAACTGACCCACTTCTTCTTGTCAGTACTTAGTCCATCTGAAAAACTCACACTTTGTGGCAAAGGGATGTAGAAATTGACTGCAAAGACAATGATGGCTGACCTTCACATGGCAGTGCAACAGCCTCTGCCACACTGGCTCTGGTTCAAAATAAACCAAATGTGATGAGAGAACATATACTGAAAAGCCCACCAGGAACAAGAAGCCACGAGACTAAATGCTATGAAGTCATTCTGGATATTCCCAAGAACAATCTTTCCACCTCTGATGGGAACACCTTCGGTAGGTATCACACTTGGCTTTGGATTATAATTATTTAGCAAAACCCACCCCACTCAAAGACACTTCAGAGCAGGATCTGTTTTATCTTTGAATTGGACTCAGGCCCGACTTTACATCTAGGTGTTTCTCGAGGAACATTTGACAACAGAAAGTAAAGACTCTTCTAAAATATTTAAATCCTAAATACTACTCATGGTCTGAATCATAAAATATTATTTATATTTCAATTTGTGTCTTCAAACTGAAAGATGGTTATTGAGGATTAACTAAAGTCTAGTTTCTCTCTAGGTGTAAAAGAAGTAAATCCTACCCATCTCATTATTTTTTCATCAGGAATAGTGTACCACAGTCTGACAAAAGGGAACAGATTAGATGACTGCTCAAAGTCCCTGTAAGCTTGGGAAGAAATAGACAAAAACATGAATCATGGTTTAATTATTAAGTAAGATCTGAAATGAATTTCAAAGAAACCCTAAGCCTTAACAATATCCCAATCCAGGTTAAATTAATTTAGACAGAAAAGCAAACAGCAGTGCACTTGAAAAGAACCAGTGAGACCCGAGGCTGGTACCAGAGAACCAAGAGAACTAAAATAAATTCCACGTCCATCAATGCTGACTCATTCAGCACAACCTGATGGCGTTATTTTTCGTAGTTAGGGAGCTGGAAAGCTAAACCAACAATACCAACGTTCTAAACGTGCACTGCTGGCTGAATTTATAGGGGGGAAAAATAAAGGGGTGCACTGCAGGGGTGGAACTCTGCCCTCCAAGCAGAGAGGAATGGCCCCAGTAGATGGAAATCTAAAGCAAATTCAGGCATCCATATCTGGGTAGTTGAGTGTGTTGCTGAAATTTTATTTAAATTGGTTCCTTGTGAATGAAACAGGATTTTTAAAAATGAATTAGGAAAACTTGTCTATCTGTAAATGACACTCTTGCCTTGAAATAGAATCTGAATTGTAGATAAAAGCCATGCTTTCAAGTGTTCTGTTTGAATTGTTAAATGGAGCACTGAGACTGCAGTACAGGAAAGCTATTCTCATGGTCCTTGCCTGGCTCTGCCCTCACAAAGGGCTTGTTAAGGGAGGTGAAGATCTTCAGTGAGGTGGCATGCGGTCAAAACAAAATAAAGGCAAACAGAAACTTTTAATGATACATTTAATTTATTAGGAAATTTAAAGAAGAGCTGTTGACAAATAGGAATACAGGATGGAAAGGGGGCAGAGAAAAAAGCATATAAATGGAATGAAATAATCATCACAGCTAAAGAATATTGGGAATCGTGGTCCTGTCTGATTGAGCTCAGTGATGTCAACCCTTCGTTAGGAGCTAGACTGCATGTAACTCTTTGTTTTGGCTGTTTGTTATTCAATTGGAAATGTTTCACATAGGAAAATGGGAAACACCCAAAGCTGAAAGGGTAGGAATCCAAATCCAGGGGCAAAGCCACACAGCTCAAGAGACAATCCCAGAATACCAGGTGATGACAGGTAGGGCAGGTGGATAGAGTGGAGGAAAGATCTCAGCATCTCTGCCCAGAGGCCAGGCCGGCCACCTAGCAGCAGCATTGCTTCTAGCAGCAGCACTTCCGCTGACAACAACATTTCTGCTGACAGCAGCCCTTCCCGCAGCCACACGAGCCACAGCCACACGAGCCACAGCCACAGGAGCGGCGGCAGCAGCAGACCACGGGGACGCTGCAGCAGCCCCCACAGCAGCCACAGCAGCAGGGACAGCAGCTGGAGCAGCAGCCGACCCGGTAGCTTCTGCAGGTGCCACAGCCACCACCACAGCCACCACCGCAGCCACCGCAGCCACCACCGCAGCCACCACAGCCACCACCGCAGCCACCACCACAGCCACCACCGCAGCCACCGCAGCGACCACCACAGCCACAGCACCCCATGGTGTCAGTAGAGAGGACTTGAGTGAAGTGAGGAGAGATATTCAGCAGGTGAGGGAGGTCTGATGCTGCCTCTGCTGGGGGGGCCCTTATATACCAACACAGGGGACAGTACTGACCCAAGACTCAAGGCCACTTCCCTGTTGTCAAGGCAAATATCCACAGCAGCATCTCACATGGCCTTCTGTGTACTTCCTTAATGGGTCCTTCTGACTTGAAAAACTTGCTAAATTTAGCTTTTACTTGTCTTTTTAAAGCCATCTTTAAAATAGAACAGAAAACAACTACTGAGTCCCGTTTCTTTTTTTGGTAATTATAAAAGTCTTAGTGGCATCCCATGTTCCCTTGGTTACTTTTGCATTTTTCAATTATATCAGCCCAGGACAAAAATGTTTCATTCCCATACCATTTATCACCATTCGCTAAGTTGGAAAACATCTCTTTAGACAGAGGAGAACATTTTGAAAAGCAAAAGGTAAAGTATGACCCCGGGTCCTATTATTTCACTATCCAGAGGCAGAATTCCTTCGATATTTCTTCATCCTGTAACCCAGGTTAGGACTCTGACTCAGAGGAGAGGGGATCCTGCGTAATCAGGGGTTATTACAGAGTATCCTTAGCATCAGGACAGGTGATAGAAGCTTATCCTGAGCAGAACATTCCTAAGTCACTTGCCAAACTCGACCAAGTTTCTGCTGTTATCAGCCCACTAGAGAGGAGGGCATATTTGCAACAATTACGTGGTGTCCAGGTGACTGTGGATCGGTCCCTCATGGAATGCTTACTTAAAATGGCCACTTCCAGTTGGCCGTACCTACACAGAACACTCCTTTCTGGTAGCGGTCAATGATAAAGGCAATCAGGGGCATCCGAGGGTCTGTTTCTGTTGACTGTCCTCAAAATATAAGAGTGCTATTATTGGTCACCCTAAGCCAGTCCAAGCATCACACAGCCGAGGGAAGCCCAAGTGTCCTTTCAGCCCCCTGCAGGACACTGAGTGGAAGGAACTTGTAATTCCCCTGAAATAATGTTCTGACTGGGCTTTTAACACAGATCTATCTTAATTTTAATTTTTAGCTATGGTTAAAGAAGTCTTAAAGATGACTTCTTTGAGCATTCAACTGTGTACTACTCGTCAAACCAGAAAGATAGTACACAGGTTTAGTGCTGTGGCTTTGCATAGCCCTCTAAACTCCGCCTTCCCTTATCAGTCATTACATTTCCTGGAAAACCCCTGGGTAAAATAGCCCATTCATTTTTGGTTGATACTTTTTTGCTGAAATTTTGAAATGTAATCACTTCCTGTGAACGCTTGGTAGTTTTTCTGTCCTGTACCAAAGTAAAGACAAAACAGTAAATTGTTTAGATAATTACATGGGAAAACACACAATGAACAAACATTTCTGCCATGCCGTTAGCTAGTATACACTTCTTTTTATTGAAATGGGTGCATGCACTCCTGCTTTCATGTACCTTAGTACTTTCCATCATATGAACTGGGGATAGGGGAGTCAGTGTGTTCAGTTTAATTAATAGTTATTGAATTCCTCTTCTCTTCTGAGGAAGTGAGTCTGAGGGCACTGTGAGAACATAACAAGATGGATCCACAGGCTCTCGGTCTGATAAGAAAAGCACATAAAGAGATTCCAATACAGTGGGATGAGAACTAGAATAGCCTCATAAATTGACTTTCTCAGAGTTACGGGAAAAATAAGTTGGTTCTGAATGTATGTGAGAGAAGGGGAATTGGGAAAACTAGGATGGGGACTAACCTCAAAAGAAAGGGCTTTCCATGTAAGAGCTTAAGTAAAGATTAAAGATAGGAAAATGTGAGGGGTGGTCAGGCCACATCTACCTAGGCCTTCAGATGGGACTTCTAGGATGAGACTCTGGGAAACAACAGTGAGAACCAAGCCTGGAAATATAGATAGAATTGAAAGGTAGAAATCCTCGGGTACCACACTGAAGGAGCGTCAGAGGCTTGGAAGTCGGTGGATACTGGGATTCCTGTTTTAAGGAGGTAACTGACAATGGAACCAGGACTTGGGAAGGTGAGACTGAAAATGGGACTAGTTAAAAGACTTTTGCAACAGTGTGGGCCAGATAGAATATGGGCCTCAGTGGGCCACAGGCTGGGGCGGCGAGGGAGGGAAAGAGAAGTAAGCTGGGCCTAGAGCATTCCCCAAGGAACGTCATCACAGTAGAGAAAACAGGGTCACTTTAAGAGTAGCAAACAATGTTACTTAGATCTGCTTCTTAGTCACTTAGTAAGTGGTCAGTAAATACTTGTTGAACGTGTTGATCAATTGGTTGATAATTAAATTAATCCACATATGTGCCATGTGAGTCCTCTCACCCTCTTCAAAGCCCTCCCATCATTTTGGGGGTCCCCAAGAGGTCAGTAAGCTTAGGAACACAGAACACTCATCTGGCCCTTGCATTTGCCTCATTTTCCACCCTGGCTAGTCTCCCTGGGCCAGCGATGATGCAATTCTGAGACCTCCGAAGCAGGAAAAACCATGAAGGAACAAGGTAGATGCCATCTCCTACAAGTGCTGGTTGCCAAGTCCTAGGCCAAAGCTATACCATGATGGAGCCCACCACTGCCACCAGCTACCACTGTATCATAGTTGCTGCCAGCTCTGTATCAATGTCACCCTGCCCTGACGTCACTCAACTGCAATGGAATGAATGTCCTCCCCGCACCTTGTACCACATTCTGTTACACGGTCCCACCATGCGACCCTGGACTCTCTGTGTCTCACAAGGAATTTTAATTTTCTCACTGCCTTTTCCTCATGTGTCTCAGGCACAAGTCCATAGTGGTTACAGTTGTTACAGGTCCGTGATGGGGACGACTCAGAAGATCTCTAGTAACTGGGGCACTGTCATAGAGCCGAACTTCATTGCCTGACTCCTTTCTCCTATAATGACTTTATTTGCTTTTGTTTTTGTTAAGATATCTCTCAGTCTTTATCCCAAGGGACCCCTGGTGGGCCCACTTCACATTTCTCTAAACCTAATCAGATATGTCATAATGCCCAGACCAGCAGAGTTTAAGTTCAAGCTGAGACGGTCACTGCCTACGTGTAAATGGCATCATGGAAGTAGAATTGATAAAAGTTTGTGCTTATCCAAATGGCTTTCTAATTACTTTTTCCAGTTTTGTAAGCTAGTCAACTTTACAACTTTTTCTTATATACTTGTTGCTGCTCACTCTTTTTGCACCAATCCTCTACACAATTAGGTTAAAATGTAAATTTCTGCATGCAGTACAGGTGGGAGAACACTTACGTTAAAAAAAATAACAATAATCTATTTCTCTTTCCTTCTTATAAGAAGGACAGGGAGTTTCTATACACTGCCCTGAAGGAAAGAACAGATGTCAACGGACGTGTCCCTGTTTTGGACACTTCACAGAGACAAAGATGTGATGGACAGCATTGGTTAAGCTGAGAGAAGGCAGGTAGAGGCTAAAAAAATATGGACTCAGAGCACACCAAAATCAGCCAGATTCTAGGCCACCACATTTAACCTTAACAAAAATGCCTTCCATTGTAAAAGAGGGCAAGAATCCTTCTAAGTACCCAAAGACTAAACTAGATGCCTACATAGATACCATAATGGATTCTTTGCTTTTCCTGATCTTTTAACCAAAATTAGAAAAAATAACATTGGGCGATGATCAGAACTCATTTAAAGTGTGACTACACCGTATGAAGTCATACTTCCTACAGGGTTGTCAGCTTGTCTCCACTCTGCAGGTAGGGATAGACATCAGTCTCCGTTCCCAAACTACAACCAGGTCATCGGAAAGCACAGGGCTTTCAAATGTGCCACCATTCGTCAGTAGCATGCATTCCTATCTAAGAAGTGGCTCAAGTGTATAAGCACACCAGTTAAAAATAACCTGGTGTTGATGTCGTAAATAGAGGGGTACTATTTAGCACATCCATCAATTAACTTCCTGCTTATAGTTCTATTGCGAAAGATAAACACGGGCAAACGCAAACCAAATCAACAAATATTTGTTGAACCCAAGTTACGTGCCAGGCAATGTGGGCCATACAAAGAAATGTACCTCAAAGTAACTCCAAACTAACAAGAGAAATGAGAAAAAAATAATTGGATAAATTAAGGAAGAAAAAAGACTTAAATGCTAGCCCAATAAAAGAAGAGTTGACTCAAAGTACTTTGCTGATCAAGCTCCAAATGAATATTAAGCCAGACAAGAGTTCCAAATTTCTTCCAATTACATAATAAGAAAGGAAGGCTTTAAGAAGACAAAGCTTGAGCTGGGTCTTGAATGGGAAACTGGACATGACTAGGTGGGGAGGAGGAGGGAAGGGGGCAGTCTGGGATCATCCTGCTTGTGCTGCTTTCTCCCCCCACCTCCAGCTGTGTGACCTGATCCTTCTATGTCTCAATTTCCTGATGAAAATACTAATACCTACACCATAGGATTATTGTGAAATGTAAATGTGATAACATGTAAAACACTTGGAATAAAGCTTAGGACATAATAAGGGCTCAATAAATACTGGCCATTGTTAGTATTTTGGAGTAAGCTACACATTGTAAAGGAAAATAATGCAAGACTTATTGAGGAAACAGAAAGGAAAGCAGGATTGCCTATAGAGGAAAGTTTATTTGAGGAAGTTAGTAGGAATTCAAGCTGCAAATACAAGTTGAGACTAGTTATGAACTTTAGGGCATGGAGATGTTGATGTTTCTTTTGCAAGTGAATTATGTAGGATGGCATATATGGTATTTTAGGAAAACATATCTGGCAGTAGCTTATAGGGTACATTGAAGAAGAAAACCTAGAGAGAGACCAGTTAGATGGCTATAGGTAGGGAATCTCATCCCAATTAAAACTGCAACATTCTCAAATGCAAACCTTCATATTAAAATTTGGTTCCTCACAATACGGTACACTAATTAATACAATGAAGATAGTCCTTCAAAGTAACTACAGTAGATGACAAAGACACAGCGGAACGTGCTCCCTGTTACTTCCAGCTGACGGACAACCAAACTGAGTCGTGGTCTTCTTGGCCATACATTGTGCCGGGCCCTGGCTTTGGGAGCGGAGGGGAGGGGTCATCTGCAAGGGGTGACTGAGGCAGGGTTCCTGCCCTGTGCTGTGATCGTCTCGTAGGCTGAGGGAAACGGAGCAGATGCTCTTAGTCCAAAGTCAAAGGTTTCGTTAGAGATATGTGAGGGGACCGTGGGTCCTCAGAGAGAGCATTCACAGAACCCCGTCTGTGAAAGGAGATGAGATCTGAGCTCAACCCTGAGGAATGGAGAGAGCCCACTCCCTGAAGGGGCTCAGGATCCATACCTGGTCCTGCCAGGATTGGGGGCTACCAGCACATTCAAGCACCAAGATGTGTTTTCCCTTTTCTGGTTCTCTGCACCAATATTTTTGAGCTCTTATAATATTCCAGGCTTAATTCTAAGTATTTTACATGTGTCATTGACTTAAGTTTTGCAATTACATTCCAATGAATATACTGTCAATATACTCCCAAAAGGAAAAAGTAAGATATTGAAACATGAATTGCCGAAGGTCACAAAGAAATTTGAGAATCAGGAAACGCCAGCAGCCTGATGTCAGAGCCAGCCCTCTGAACCACTATGCAACACTACACTTCTTATCTGCGAAGTTCGATGTCCAGGTCAGGGATCAACAAACGGAGGCCCACTTTTGGCCTGCCACCTGTTTTCGTAAATGAGGGTGTGTTTTTTTTTTTGCAACAAATCCCCTCATACATTTAAGTGCAACCTATGGTTATTTCAAGTGACAATGGCTGAACTGAGTGGTTGCAACAGAGATCACACGGCCTGCAAGCAGAAAACATTTACTATCTCATTTTTTTAAACAACTTATCAGGGTAACATTGGTCAACAACATTATATAAATTTCATGCATAATTTTGTAATACGACATCTACTAGTATGTGTATGTGTGAACTTGGGAAAATGGAAAACGGTGAAGAAGGAGTGAACAAGGAAACAGGCCTAAACTTTGAGAATCAACATGTAGAAAAAGGCTTGTCAGCTTGGTGTCAGAGAAACCTGGGATGAAATCAGGATTTATTACTTGCTTTTCTTCAGGTGAGTTTCTTAACTGCCACAGCCTCAGCCCCTTCCTCTGTGAAGGGTTTTAGTGAGGAAAAGCAGCAGCTGTGTGTGAAGAGGGGAGTCCAGGGGAACTCACCACCCACCCATCCCTTCTTTTCTGAATGGACGTGGAAGCAGGGTGCAAATGGAAAGAGGATCCCTGTGCTGTACTGCTGTGGAGCTGGGATGGAAACTAGGGCTTGGACCAGTCATCAAAATGCAGCTTTGACTTCTGCCTACTGAGGTTAAATCACTCCCCCACCCCAAGTCAGCACCTCGGAACGGGAGGTCTCCCCTGCACCACCACCCCCAGGGCCTGCCCGCTGAGCTGACTGTATGAAATCAACAGAAGCAGAGAGAAAATATGCAGCTGAAGGAAGCAAGGCCAAGGACACTGGTGAGGACAAGAACTTCACAAAACCCTCCACAGTGCTCAAGGTCATGCCCTGGCTGAGGCTTTCCAGTTTCTCCAGAAACACCGGGAACCGCAGGGTAGGGACCTTGCACGAATTCTTCCGGCCCCTGGGGCCCATTTTTTTCATTTTTTGGAAAAGTTTCAAGAAACAAAGACCCGCCCCCCCCACTACCACCAATCCCCACTTTCACCCCATCCTGGAAAATCCTTAGATGAGTCTGAGTACAGGGACCCCTAAAGGGAAATGTCATTTCAGGGCAGCAGCAAAGGGGGCTCTGTGCCCCTCTAATGAACAGCTGAGGATGCAGGGTGCAGTCCCCCAGCTGACGTCAGGTGGACGCAGAAGTGTGAGAACCAGACTGGGGTCCCCATACAGAGGCCGGACTCGCCAACAAGGAACTCATACAGCATGCAACTAACGAAGAGATTTGATGGTGCATCAGGTCACTTTATTAGGAAATTTAAAACATCAAATGTAGACAGAGCCATAGAAAAGACTGCCCATGGGCAGAAAACTCCACCAGGGACAAATACAGGAGGGAGAAATTATAAAAGACTGAACATTACAAATGAAGAGACAAATCAGGAGACTTGGACTTTGCTCGGGGATCGTATCAGTCCTTTGGTGGCATATTTGTTTCACGTTTGTGGTTTGGGCAAATTTGTGCGGAGTGTGGGCAAAGGAAGATCTCGGAAGGAAAAAGTGTGAGGTACAGGAAGCATGAGGGGGGAAGCTGGTGACAGAGAGATCAGGGGAAAGAAATAGATGGAATGGAGTGAGCAAAGTCTTACCAGCAGGAGAGAGTGTGGCCTCCCACAGCTCCTGGGCCAGGCACAGCCGGGCTGGACGCCTAGCAGCAGCATTGCCTCTGGCAGCAGCACTTCCGCTGACAACAGCATTTCTGCTGACAGCAGCCCTTCCCGCAGCCGCAGCCACACGAGCCGCAGCCACACGAGCCACAGCCACAGGAGCGGCGGCAGCAGCAGACCACGGGGACGCTGCAGCAGCCCCCACAGCAGCCACAGCAGCAGGGACAGCAGCTGGAGCAGCAGCCGACCCGGTAGCTTCTGCAGGTGCCACAGCCACCGCAGCCACCACCACAGCCACCACCGCAGCCACCGCAGCCACCACCGCAGCCACCGCAGCCACCACCGCAGCCACCACCACAGCCACCACCGCAGCCACCACAGCGACCACCACAGCCACAGCACCCCATGGTGTCAGTAGAGAGGACTTGAGTGAAGTGAGGAGAGATATTCAGGAGATGAGGGAGGTCTGATGCCCCTTCTGCTGGGGGCCCCTTATATACCAACCCTGGGGATGGGAGAGGAAGACACATGACCACTTCCTTGTTATTATTTCAGTTTCTATAGGAAAACTTTCACACTCCTCCTGTTTATTTCCTTGCCACACATCTTTAGCCTTTTAAGTCACATGGTTTCAGTTTAGCTGAAACCTAAAAACTTCAGTTTTAAGTCACTGTCTCACTCAGTGGGAATATTTAGCAAAGGACCTATCCCTTTTTTCAAATATAGCCTGTCTTAGAGTAGATGAGCTGGGACATTTTCCTTGCTCACTGATATTTTCCAGCAGCATCATATATTTCCCTTGACATCTCTCCATGGATCATTCCTAGGGGGCTTTTCAGTAAGAGAAGGAGAACATCGAACCCTAAGTAAAGAAGGTAACTTCCAACATCACTGTTGCTACCATTGGTCTGGTTGTCACAGATCAAAGGGGCTACATGCATCTAAACTAGCGGATATGTCTGTTTCTTCTATCTGGGATAAATGCCCTGACTGCAAATGGTGAACTCATCCAGTGAATTATAAAAATCACCCTCACTTGGGAAGCTCACAGTTTCCAGCTCCAGCTTCAGGATTTCCTCACCTTTGAATTACTGCCTCGTAATTCTGCCTTCTTGCATGAGTCCCTAGAGCTGGTGACAAGGCAACCATGAACTCAGGTTTCAGTGGCCCTAAGAAGCTCCTTGATCCCTCTGGGGGACTCTCTCATCGGATGGCTCACTTCTGCAGCCTTAGCTCAGGACTCACAAAAATCATGGGCCTCAGGAGAACTATAATGAATATAGGCCTTCCCAAAATTTAGTTATTAGAATACGAGTTCTGCAGGATGTGAAAATATATGACACAACAAATGATTCAAATATATTTGAAAAGTATAAAACTTAAGTAAAGCTCAGTAGGCTTTTTGACTCTAGATCTTCTCAGAGGCTTCAATTGATCATGTGTTCTGTGACCCTCACAGGGTCAAACCTACCAGACACTAAGCTTACTCTCATTGTAGAAAGACCCACTTTTCTTCACTCCTGAGGTGAGCGCTCCCAGGACTGTCCCCAATTCAGATCTTGATGGCGGATTTAGAAAAGCACATTATTAGCACACTGACTGCAGAGAATAGAAAGAAAAACCAATGGTTCTCAAACTTTTTAGTCTCCGGACACATTATGCTCTTAAAATGTCTCAAGGACCCCACTGGCGCCTGTTGTGTACTTTATATCTATTGATATTCACTGTATCATAAATTAACACTGAGATATTTAAAAATATTTTTAATGTATTTAAAATAACAATATAAGCCCATTACACGCTCACATAAATCAGACTGTTGGAGGGAGGGCGAATAACTATATTTTCCAAAAATTTGGTAAGCACAGTGGCATTGTTTTATACTTTCACAAATCTCTCTATGTCTGCCTTAAGCAAAGAAAGCTGGATTTGCCTGTCTACTTCTGTGTTGAAACTATTGTACCAAGTTGTTTTGGTTGATGGACGTGAAGAAAATCCAGCCTCAGGATACGCAGCCCGAAAAAGGAGGCTGATCTTATTCCCACAAGGCCCCCAGGGGTCATTGAATACTTTGAGGACTACCGGGGCAGAGATTCAGAACATTTTGGTCCCTGAGGAAACCAACTACTTAAAAATGTTCCCAACTCTTGACTTTAGCCTTGAGTATAAATCTCTGTCCATGGTCAGTGTGTGGTTGAATGATGGCATAATGCCATTTTATGAAATTTCAGGGCTTCTACATACATGAAAGCTACCTTGTGCTGCTAGGGTTTCCAATGGTGCAGATTTTATTTCTCCTCAACAATCTTCAGTTGATGGCCCTTGTCTTTAACATAAAGTCTACACTCACCACGAAGGCATTAATTGCCTCTAACGATTTGGTTTCAAGTGGCCCTTATAGCCCAGTCTTCTGTGCGGGCTGTAGGGTAACCTGGGGCTGCATGAGAAGGGGCAGCTTGGTTAAGTAATACTTAATCTTTGTGGTAAAGGTACTTTGTGCTGAACAGTATTCTAAGCACTTAGAAATGAGACAGACAACAGCAATAAAACAGGCAAGATTCCGGAAGGAACATGAGGTATAGGAAGGAACGGTGACAAGAGAGCAGAGGGGAGGGCCCATCAGGACAAAGGTGGCAAATGCAGGGCACGCCCTAGATTGCTCCTTTGACACAGACCCTTTTGCTTTCGGAAAGAAAACTAAACAGCCACACAGTCATCACTTGAACTTTCGTGCAGGCATGCCTTCCTCGTCACCACGAGGAAGTTACCTGAAAATGCCCTCTTCCACCATCAAAATGTGACTCGTTCTTACAGATGCAGTTCAAAGGGTAGCCATGCCTAATCACTCCAGTTGGAATTAATTTTTCTCTTTTTTCCCTTCTGTTTTGGTTATACCTCCATTACATTATAATAAAGGAAAGAGATCTTACCATTTTATTTGTCTTACCATAAATCTTACCCTATTTATCTATTACACTTACATCAGTAAACGTCAGAGAAAAAAATAGGAATTGAGTGAAAGGGAAAGGACAGTCACCAAATTATACATAAATTTATATGTAATTAAAAGTATTGTCAAATCTTTTAAAATATAGAAAAATATAAAGAAACAAAAAATTACTCATACTTTCACTATTTAAACGTAATTACCGATACTTTGATAACACAGACATAGGTCTATTTAATATAATTTTGGCTTTTTCTGATCATGAAAGCTGTGCATGGTCATTGTAGAAAATTTGACAACTACACAGAAATACAAAAAAAATAAGTATTACCCACAATCACACCTTACTGAAATAACTACTGTTCACATTGTAATTTTCTTCTAGAATTTTGTGTATATACATATGCATCGTTCAAAACACAACTGGGGATTACAGTGTATATGCTGGGTGTTGTGTTTTTTTTTCACTTGCTATGATAAATAAAAAATCTTCACCCCAAATCCCCCAAACTTCTCCTTTCCTCCCTGGACAAGCAATTCACTGGAACTGCTCTAAGTTATGTCCCCAATGGATTCCATGCAGCTAAGCTAGTGAACGCTCTCCGGGCATCTTATCAAATGTTTTCTCGGCATTATGCACTTGGCAATTCTCTCTTTCTCACATTCTCATCTCTAGGCTTTTATGAGACAGAATTCTGCTTTGCTCTGCCATTCCTCCTCAGTCTACTTTACAAAAAGGGACTCTATGTAGGAGGCTTGATACTTGGAACGTAGTCTTGCCGTTGTCTCTTTGGAAAAATTCACTTTCTTTATATCTTACTTACTCCTGTGTTACATACTGTAGACTTTATAACATGGGTCTACCGTCATAAAATGTGGATTTTTCTGAAGAAGAATTTCAGTCTGACCTGTTTTCAATATTTTCCCAAATATGGGATCATAATTTTTTCTTTTTTATGGAGAGGTGGGAGATGTCACCAGATCTTATAATGACAGAGCTAGCATTCTACATCCACTAGAGTCTAAACCAGCATTGACCAATAGAACTTCCGGCAGTGGTGGAAATGTTCTCTTCTGAGCTGATCAATATGGCAGCCACTTGCCACATGAGGTTATTGAGTACTTAAAATATGACTAACGAGGCTGAAGAACAAAATGTTTTACTTTATTTAATTTTGATTCATTTATATTTATATAGCCCTGTGTGGTGAGTGGCTGCCCTATTGGAGAGAACAGCTGCAGACTGACAGAACCTTGAAAGGAGGAGCCACACCTCATCCTTCTTTGTATTTTCATCATAATTTTTAATAATTGTCTACTACATTCCAAACACTGTGTAGCACTTGGGAGAGTAAGATGAATGAGAGATGAAGCTTGCCCTAAAGCAGCATATTAAGTCCATCAAAAAAGAGACAGAAGCAAACCATAGTAATGTAATATGAAAAGCCCTATAACAATAGGCCAAATGGAAAGTATACAGAAGATCCATTAATGAAAGTCCCAACACCTACCATAATTTCTGATACATAATACAGTCAGTTCTGCTGTAACGCTTGTTTGGAAGAGGCAAAATTTTTCCAAGGAAGACATTATGCTAAGTGAAATAAGTCAGACATGAAAAGACAAATATTGCATCATCTCACTTACATGTGTGGAATCTACAAAAGTCCAACTCATAGAACCAAAGAGTAGAATGCTGGTTGCCATGGGCTAGGAGGGTGGGGAAATGGGGAGATGTGATCACAGGGTACAAAGTCGCAGTTATGTAGGATGAATAACTTCTGGAGACCTAATGCACAGCATGATAACAAAGTTAATAATACTGTATTGTATTGTATAGTTGAAGTTTGCTTAAGAAATTAGACTTTCAATATTCTCACCACACACAAAAAAACGGTAACTATGTGAGGTGATGGATGGATGGATGGATGTGTTAACTGATTATGGTAATCATTTCACACTATGTACATACATCAAATCATCATATTGCACACCTTAAATTATGTAATTTTTATTTGTCAATTACACCTCAATAAATCTGAGAAAACAATTTTCCAAGGAGACTGATATATTAGGGAACAATTTGAGCATAACGCAAATTTTGCGTTTTTGCTTAAGCAGGATTTTGTCCATGAGACACACCAAATAAATGCAGAAAACTGCACTGAGCTAAAATGCACGCATCCACTTCCAATGAGTAACCACCAGCTACCTGTGTGGCCTAGGTGTCATGAGCTAAGCTCACCCACTCCTGCAGTGACAACATTCCCTCTCATTTCAGATATGCCTCCTTCCACTACGTGACAATAACACAAGCTGCAACTCTTCTCCTGACCATTTCCACACACAAACTTCAGGTCTTTTTCAAGGGAAAGTGCCATATTCATTACAGGATTTATATATTCTAAAACATATAACGTGAAAAATTGTGCACAAAGTTTCTTTTCTTTTTTCAACAAGTGATGAAGTTTTTGAGTGCTGTTCCCCAACCCCATAGCTATGTGACTTTTTTCTGTTGCTGCCAGGCCGGCTAGCAGAGGTTCTGGCAGAGTTTGCTAGATTGGGATTGCACTAGACCGTTGGGAAGACTTTCCTCCAAACCTCCCCATTTCTCTTTCTGTGACAAGGAAGTCACTCACATGCAGTCAAGGACTGTAACTGGATACTTTTCTCTCTATCACAAAGCAATCATTTCAAAAGACTCTGCTGATGTGAACACCAAGAACAATGAAAACAAGAGACAACCAGCTGCAGGAGACAATTCATATGTTGAATAAACCAAAAATGGAATCATCACTACTAACTTTTTGTTTTTCTGAAATTCTTTCACACAACTTCAGTGCTTATACTTCCACTGTACCTGTCATGCAGGGTGTCACGCAGGGTCTCAGCTCCCGCTCCCCACATAAGAACATAGGACATGGTGAGGCCAAAAAGGAACACCCTCGGAGCCATAGATAGGGGAGTCATACCACTATAGTTTCGCTGGCGACTGGGTTGGAGACACAGGGAGCAGGAGCCACACGACCCACAATCTGCCATCCGCTTCTCTGCCAACCGACCCCACTTGCTAACTGCAATCCGCCGTGCTAACTGCAATCGGCGCTTGCTAGCTTAGTCACGGCAGTTATATCAGTGGCTAATGGCTAACCAGTAACAGCTGATGGCCATTCACTACCCGAGCCAGCACCTTTCCATGTGAGGCCAAGAGCCTGGAAACTGCTCTCTGGGGCTCTGTCCCCACAGTACCCATACATTTCATGCCATTTCTAGTATAATCTTATGCCCCACAGTGCTGTACTGCTGAAAATTAAATGCATACATAGAGCAACACACCACACGATGATGACGAAAGATTTTATTTTTTACCTTTATTCATTCTATTGCTATGAAAGGATATTTTGTGTTCTGTGAATTTATGCACGCTCAATTAAAAAAAACCCTTGCTGGGAAGAGTTTTCCGTGCTGTCAGATTCATGTCTATCACGATCACAGTGGCACTCAGACACATTGGGGGCAGACACACTGTTCACCATCACAAACAGGTCGCAAAGCAGCCTCATTTGTCCAAGTTCAATTTCCTTATCTCACTGTTGTGACACTCATTTCTTTGAGGTCCATGGGAATGTTATTATTTATTCCAAAAATCCCTACATCTTACTTTGGGGTGAAGGAATATGAAGACCATTTGATTTGTTGCTACTTGAGTAGAACAGAGAGGTCTTCCCCCAAATCTGCCTAACCCGTCCCTGAAAAGCATATTCTGAAGACAAATTGTGGGGACAGAGCCCCAAAAAGCAGTTTCCAGGCTCTCGGCCTCACATGGAAAGGTGCTGGCTCAGGTAGTAAATGGCCGTCGACTGTGATCAAATGGCCATCAGCTGTGGCTAGTTGGCCGTCAGCTGTAACCAGTGAGCCATTGGCCATGAATATAACTGCCGTGGCTAGGCTAGTAGGAAAAGGGGGAGCTAGCAAGAAGATGGTGGCTGAGTCTGCAAGCGGCACAGTTAGGGTTGAGAATTGTGTTGCTCCTGGTTCCTGTGTCTCCAACCCAGCCGCCAGCGAGAGTATAGTGGTGTGACTCCCCTACCTATGGCTCCGTGGGTGTTCCTTTTTGGCCTAGCCATATCCTGCGTTCTTATGTGGGGAGCTGAGACCCTGCAGGCCGCCCTGCATGACACAAATGTAATGCATTTTCAAATCTGTCTTAAACCGTTCCTTTTCTAATCCCAATTAGAAGTATATGGCCTTCAACACAAAATGCTTCTCACGGCGAGTGCTTTTGGAAGAGGTCATGACCAGGTCAGGCAAGCAGGCATTGGGCTTTAATGTGGAAATGGCTCTATGCCAGGATGGGTGGAGCTGGATTGAGAGCGGATATGTATTCAGGTGCTATCAAAGTGCACTGGGTAGGTCAGGCTACACTTGCAGATTTCAGTCCCAATCTCTTTGTTTTTCCTCTGGCATCATTCTTAGAAATGGTGAAAATGTTTTAATTTTGTGTTTGCCAATTGCTGAGAGCGAGTCTCTACCTCATTCCCATGAGAAGAACAAAGTAAATATGCAAAATGGATCCAAGACATTGATCAAGGACCCACCATGCTATTTGTTGCCTGGTCATATACAAGAGGATCAAGATTTTTGAAATCTCTGTGTTGATATGGGGATAAGGATTGTAACGACTCTTAGCCAAGCCACGCCAAACCAAGAGCATACCATGAGTATCTGAGTATTAAGACTTAGGAAGTCAAACATAGAGAGGAAACATCTATATAATTGAAAAATTCAATGTCTATACTCAGTAGATTTAAAAATTGGAAAGAATTGGTCTACACCAACTTTGTGGCATATCCCACATTTTCAGATACTTAATCATTTGCCTTTGGACAGGAGAATGTCTAAACAGGACAAAGGATGGCCTATCCTTTTTTTCTCTAGGTGTAGAAAATCCACGCCATCCATTGTTGGCCCATCCCAATGCACTATCCCCCTGGTACTTAATGTCTTCCATATGTACAACTGTATTCTTTCCTGCTTTCAGGTTTCCTCTTGTCCACTGTAGACCCAAGAATAAAATCTAGGCATCTGATCATCAAAACTCTCTATAGGCCTAACGACAGTCTTTTTCTTGCAATGCCCAACAACCCTAATTTCTTCAGCCTTCAGTGAAGTTAGGAATAGACTATATTAGTAGATCTCAAAGTGGGGCTCCTGGGACCAGCAACATCAGCGTCACAAATTCTCAGAGAGTCTGGGGAAGGAACGCAATAAACTGGGTTCAATCATCCCTCCAGGTGATTCTGATGCACGCTCAAGTCTGAGACCTTTGTGTCAAGATAGGGGAAGAAGCTAGTTTCTCTTTAGATTGGGGGTGCCATCCCATTATAACAGGTGCCTAGTTAACTATTTCTCATTTTCCAGGGAAGACTTTTTAAAAATAGTGAAGATAACTTTTTACTATTTTGCATTATTCAGTCACTTTTCTCATGTTTACTTTTGCCTTTAGTATTTTCTTTCCACGCATATTTTTTTGAGCTATGAGCTGATGAAGTCTATTATTTTGAAAGCAGCATTTTTTCTCACTAGTATTTCATCATCTTCTAAATTTGCACACTATAACCCAAAATATAGCATTTCCTAATAATTCCCTTGTACATCTAGGCTCATATCTCAACATACATACATATCTCAACAGGTAATTTTCATGTAAACAAATAATAACTCAGAACACAATTACTCAAGTATAATGCCCAGTTTGGGGTTTGGAAGTGTAATCACCCCACAATACCAAGTGTTGAACACTCTTTTCATGATGACGGTTAGTTACCCAATAAGTAACAGTTCTTGACTTTAAAGCTGCTGGCAAGCTAAACCATGTGCCAATACCCTTTCCTCTGTGACCAGAATTACCATCCCTGCAAATTACTCACTTTCTAATTGGTTCTTAGACTAAGTGAAGAAAATAGAAGCATGTTCTTATAGCAAGTATATTCAGTATTTCACAAGAAAATATAAAACTCAAAGAGAATAAAATAAATACAGCTTGTATGAAAGTTCTTCTAGGCCAGCAGCCTAATTCTAGACACAACCAAAGAGCCAAAAATAGCTAATGCAGAGAGCAGTGTGGCCATCTGGACAACAACAAAATCCCTTTCCTAGAAACCTGTCCTACACACACAAAGTCCCAATGAATCCCAATCAAACATCACATATTTCCATGGATACAAAGGCAGTCTAACCCTTATCCAGAGGAGGATTTAGGAAAATCAGGGTGGAAATTGTGTTTGAGAAATTGCAATTCTAGGACTAGCAATTATCTTAGTGATTTATGTTCACTGCCAGTAACAATCTTCCACCAGAGGACAGATCTTTAAAAAAAAAAGGAGACCACAAAATAAACTACATATTAACAAAAAACACGTGGAAACAGATTTATAACCATACCACTTACAATAGCTCCAAAGAAAATGAAATACTTACGTAGAAATATAACAAAACATGTACAGGATTGTATCCGGCAAGTTACGAAATGCAGGTGGAAGAAATCAAAGAAGACCTAAATCAATGGAGAGACATATGTACCTGGATTAAAAGACTCAATGTAGTAAAGATGCCAATTCTTCCCACATCGATCTATAGGTTTAATGCAATTCCAAATTTTCAGCCAGGTATTTTGTAGACACAGACAAGCTTATTCTAAAATTTGTACGGAAAAACACAGGACCTATAATAGCTAAAACAATTTTGAAAAAGAAAAACAAAGTGAAAAAGAAACACTCCGCTTGATGTACGGGATTATTATACAGATACAGTAATCGAGACAGCATGGAATGGGAAGAGGGACAGACACGCAGATCAAAAGAACAGAATAGAAGATCCAGAAAAGGACCAATACAAATATGCCCAATTGATTTTTAGCAAAGGAGCAAAAACAATTCAATAGAGGAAGGACAGCCTTTACAACAGGTGATGCTGGAGCAACTCGACATGCAACGGGACACAAGAATGAATCTCAACCTAACCCTCACATCTTCTACAAAAATTAACTCAAAATTGATAATGGACTTGAAGGTAAAACATAAAATTATAAAAAAAAAAATTTTAGCGAAAAACAGGACAAAATCTTTGGGACCTAGAGCTAGGTGAAGAGTTCTCAGACTTGACACCAAAAGGACAAACCATAAAACAAAAAAATTGATAAATGGGACTTCATCAAAATAAAAACATTTGTTCTGTGAAAGACCTCAAGAGATGAGGAGACAAGGTAGAGCCTTGGAGAAAATATTTACAAACCACATATCTGGCAAAGGACTTGTATCTAGAATACATGAAGAACTCTCAAAACTCAACAGTAAGAAACAACCAATTAGAAAACAGGCAAAAGACATGAACAGACATTTCACCAAAGAGGATATACAGATGGCAAATAAGCACATGGAAAGATGTTTAACATCATGAGCCATTAGGGAAATGCAAATTAAAACCACAGTGAGATATCACTACTTACCTACCAGAATGGCTAAAAGAAAAAATAGTGACAATACCTTGTGATAGAACTGTCTGTATCTTGACTGGTGGTGGTCACACAAATCTACACATGTAAAAAAAACGCATAGAAGTAAATATACACAAAGGAGTACCTGTAAAACTGGTGAAATCCTAGCAGGGTCAGTGTAATGTCAGTTTCTCAGCTCTGATATTGTACTATAGTTACACAAAACATTACTATTGGGAAAAACTGGGTGAAGGCTGTGCAGGACCTCTCTGTATGATTTCTTACAAGGGCATGTGAATCTACAAGTATCTCCAAATAGAAAATTAAAAATAATAATAATAAACTGCCAGCCACTCTCTTTTACCTGAGCTATTGGTATAACGTCCCCACTGTATCCGTGCTTCACTCTTCTCCCCACTCAATTCCATTTTCTACGCTGCAGCTCGCACATGCTGACGACCCACCAATGGCATCCTTTCACACTTTGGGGTTGTTGTGACCCCTTACCCCGCCCGGTCCACAAGGCCCTGCATGAGCTGACCCTTCATCAGCCTCACCGGGCCGTCATGCTCCTCTTCTTTCCAGTTCTCCAACACCTAACGCTTGTGCCTACTTGAACACTTTTGCCCTAGCTCTTTCCTCTGCCTGGAAAAAAATTTCCAAATGTTTGCACAATTGATTCCTGCTTAACTTTCAGGTCTAAAATTAAATCTCACCCCCTCAGAGTGATCTTTCCTGGCGACTAGATGTGAAGTAGCCCTTAGGCTACGTTGTCTCTAAACGCCTGCTGTTTGCCTGTTGGTTGGTCCTTACTTTTTTGTCTCTCCCTCCATCAGTGTTGAATCCTCTCTGCCTATCTATGCACTCAGTGCATGTTCTTGGTGCCTGAAATAGTGCCGGGCAACTCAGTAAATGGCCGCTGAATGAATGAAAGGAAAGTCATTTGCAAAGTGGAGTATTCCCTTACCTGTGCGAGCACCTGCCTTTTCCATGACCTGACTGGTATGTGGCCAGTCATGCATGTGTCTGTTTACATTGCAAGGTTCTTTCACAGCATAAGGCATCAATTAATATTTGAAGAATGAATGACTTCACCCTCTTTCCAGGAGATGACTCCAGGTGGCCACGTCACCAACAATCCATTTAAAGCCATTTACAAGGCCAGCGAGGTTGGGTATTGAACAGTGTCTTATGCGAGGCGTGTGGGTCAGACACAGAAGACCTGACCCTTCCCTCCTCAGTAAAGTACACAATTCAGCTGCATCATTAGGCTTCTGGCCAAATACATCTTTCACAGAAAACTCACCAAACAAAGGTGCAAAGCAGCAAACCAAAAGCACAATGTGTCTTCTAGAAAGAATTTGAATTGAAACACGTTTTTAAAAAGGCACATTATCTAAAACAGCAGGGGAAATGAAGCCCCATAAGAACAATAAAACAAATTTCATTCAAAGTAAAATCAGTAATTTTCATAAGGGATGCCCAAATGACCTCTGGGGTCTCCCAATCTTCTGGGAGGTCACCGGAGCAGGTGATGGAAACTCAGAAAACAACATCATCCTGAACGCAGACCTTTCTTTTTTTAATGCATGCTATAATAAGATCGTGCTGATACTCTTTTTAAAAGACATTAAAATGATCCTCCAATTCATCTAGAGTTTTTGCTATTATTGTGGTTTTTGTTGCTTCTTACAGAAGAAAAAAGTATAATTAGATACAAGCAAAATTGAGCTACAAAAAAAAAGTACAGGCCAAATAGTTGGGCAAGAAACTCTTTGGAATGAGGTACCTAAAATGTCTAATCTACGTGGATACTTCATAATATATTACCTCCATGTTAATGTCTCAACATGTTTCAACAGGCTGCAAATTCAGCCTCGAGAGAGAAGGTAAGCCCCGCCCCCATCTCCCACCCAGCCCCCTCCCACA
The DNA here is from genome assembly GCF_004115265.2 of Rhinolophus ferrumequinum. Classification (NCBI taxonomy): domain Eukaryota; kingdom Metazoa; phylum Chordata; class Mammalia; order Chiroptera; family Rhinolophidae; genus Rhinolophus; species Rhinolophus ferrumequinum. The sequence continues at coordinate 9,696,441 of NC_046291.1, forward strand.
GGCCACAGCTTCACTAGTTCAGTGGGCAGTGCCTTCCTTCTGTTCAGTGACCAGCCTCTTGATCCCGAGGTGAGATGTTTTGCCAGCAGGACCAAAGCAAGAACAACATGACTCACCTATTCCCTGGAACCAAGGTCTTCAAAATAGCTTTTGACTATTTTTCAGGGAGGAGGTTAGTGGATATTCTTTTCCCTTTGAGTCGTTCTGAAACAGAACAGAATAAAGAATTAAAAACTTAAGAGCCATTGAAGGGAACATAAAACAAGTGTCTGGGAAATGTTTCTCACCCACTAGGAGCCAGTTCTCATCAAATACTTCTCGATGGGAGACACAGGATATAGGGCTGAGCATTTTTACCCAGAAATAACCTGCTCTGCAATTGTTCTTAAGACTGTGGGACTACAGTGTGGGAGGCTATAGTTGCTACAGGCAGCTCTACGAAGTCTTTGAACTTGAGGTCAGAAAAGAACCTGGGTGTTGAAAGGTTGACGAACTAGGATGGGTTCGGGTGGATGTGAGAGATGGAAGGTGTACATTGGAGACTTCAAACGGGTAATTGAAGAGATAACATAGAGCAAAACCTTAAGGGCAAGGGACTAGTATTGCTATTGGTCTTTTTTCTGAATGCAGGAGTTGATGCCTTGGACTAAGCGTCGAAGGGGAATGAGGGGACAGTGTGACCGGGTTTTGTCCCTGTCACCGTGCAGCTATCTGTCTGCCTGTGGTTGAGTCGCTTAACCTCATAAGCAGCCATTTCTGCCCTTGTAAACTCTGGGCTCAGATTCTGTCAAGGGTCTCTTCCAGCTCTTACATTCTTCAGTGAGTTCAGTGATAACACAGAATGGTCCGTTTTAACTAAAAAGTATTCCCTAGGTGTATGCTTATTAAGGAAATTACTGATTTGTCTACAGAGGGCAGGAGTTATTTCTATTTGAGCTGGATTGAAGATTTCATTATTAACTTGATGTCTACAACTAATGTGTGAGGTGATTTCAGTCCAATTTATTTTCATGATGAGAGGTTAAGCAGACAATGCTAGAGTTGTACTTCAAATTAATATCAGCCTTAGGCTGATATCAAAATTAGGCCAGATCTAAAAGAAATGTAGACTCTGAACAAGTAAAAACTTGAATATAAAACCCATGATGATGAGGACATAATCATAGTTACTGCCTACTGCCTACTGAGAGCACACACACATCCATCCAATTTAATGCTGATGACAACCCTGAAAGATCAATGTCATGACCCACACTTTACAAATGGAAAAACTAACGTTCAGGGACATTATTCTGCCAAAGGTGCAAGGCTTTCTGAGGTGTGGAGCTGGAGACGGAATCCAGATTTGAGACATTCTGCCGCCCATACTCTTAATTCCTGCACTGCAAACACCAGCAGTCACAGAACGGAAGTGGGGGTGGGGGAGGGCACTGCTGGATAAACAAGGGCAGATGGTGGGGTGGGATGACTAGATGTCCTCGTTATATTTACAGCAGTAACTACTAGCATTGCTCATTCTTTCTGGATAAGAACCAATTCATCAAGAAATGTTTGAAGGACAAGTAAACTCTTGATCTCAGCAGTGTCAGCTTTCTATCACTTTAAAAGTAGCAGAGAAATGTATCAGCCTCCAGTGGGGGCAGGATGGTTTTCCATTTGTAACTTGGCTACTCCTCCTCTTGCTTTTCTCACTGCCACTTGTATCTTCCCTTCCTCTCCCCATGGTCATACGTATGTCAAGCCATAGGTGACATGAGGAAAGTAGCTGATTCTGTCATTGCTGAAACATCCCATCTGGTTGCTTCACCCATGTTACATGGCATCCTATATGAAATCTTAAAATAATTGTCAATAAAGTGCTGGAACATAATCGGTTCTGACTAAGCTGCCCATCCCAAGTTCATGTGAAGAAGTAGATACTTGGTAAGTGGTCGATGGCAAAAACCATTCCAGGAAGGGAAGCCATGGAACCACCAAAAGGGGGGTCAGGCCACAACATCACTGGGAAGTGAGTCATAAGGACCCAGTTTATCACCTCTGGGAAATGAGTCACAGAATTAAATTTAGGATGACAAGTATATTTAGTTCACTTGTTTAATTGCTCAAAAAGAAAAAATGAGTGCCTCCCACTTGCTAGCACTGATTTGTGCTTGGGAGTCAGATGAAGCGTCCGTAGTCCAGTAGGGGAGGTTAGGTATTTAAATAACTTATCTATGCAGTTCTTTCATTTTTGCATTTTTTGAGATATAACTCACATGCCATAAATTTACCTTTTTAAAGTGTACAATTCAAGGGTTATTATATTTACAAAATTCACTAATTTTAGTACATTTTTATGACCCCCCCCAAAACAAACAAACAAACAAATAAAAAACCTGTACCCATTAGTGGTCATTTCCTATTCTTCCATCCCCACAAGCCCTGGAAACCACTCACCTGCTTTCTGTCTCTGTGGATTTGCCTGTTCAGAACATTCCATAGAAATGGAATCATAAACATGCGGCCTTTTATATCTGGCTTATTTCACTTCACATAATGTTTTGAAGGTTCATCTGTGCTACAGCATGAATCCGTACCTCATTCCTTTTTACGGCTGAAAATTATTCCATTGTATGGATAGACCGCATTTTGTTTATCCATTTACCAGTTGATGGGTATTTGGGTTGTTTCCACTTTTTGGCTGTTATGAAGAATGCTGCTATGAACATCTGTATACAAGTTTTTGCGTAGACATGTTTTCATTTATTTTCCGGGGTAGATACCTAGCAGTGGAATTGCTGGGTCATATGGTAACTCTTATGTTGAACTTTTCAGGAACTGCTAAACTGTCTTACAAAGCAACTGCATCATTTTAAATTGTCACCAGCAACGTATGAAGGTTCCAGTTTCTCCATATCCTTGTTAACACTTGCTACTGTTCACCTTGTTGACTATAGCCATCTCAGTAGGTGTAAAATTGTCCTTTACTTCTCTTCTGTACTTGAAAATTTCAAAGCCAAACTCATCCTAGGCAGCAAGAGATCACAGCACTGCCCTTGTCTGGGCTTTTGATAGAAGCTTCGTATCCTTGACTTCCAACTTTCCATGGAAACTATGATACCGTGTTTCTCCAAAAATAAGACCTAGCCAATCAGCTCTAATGAGTCTTTTGGAGCAAAAATTAATATAAGACCTGGTATTATATTATATTATATTATATTATATTATATTATATTATATTAAATTATATTATATTATATTACGCCTTATAGTAAAATAAGACCGGGTATCATATCATATTATATTATATTATTATATTATATTATACCCGGTCTTAAAATAAGACCGGGAATTAATTTTTGCTCCAAAAGACTCATTAGAGCTGATTGTCCAGCTAGGTCTTATTTTGGGAGAAACACGGGAGTATCTAATCAACACAGAACTTTCTCTCTAGTATTATTCCTAATAACCTTCATCCAAAGTTCAATAATTTTATCAACCTTGAATATTTATACATAAAAACTAAACCACAGAAACATATGAGAATATACAGGTGAATATTCATGTAATACTGGTTTGGTTAAGAATTTGAGCATCAATTCAAAGTTAGAAATTATAGAAAAGATTGATAAGATTTGACTTTATAAAAACATAGAAATTCGATACATGAAAACAAAGTAGGAGAAATATTTGCAAAATATAAAATCACATAAGTGGTTATACTTAATATCAATACAGAAAAAGATCTAACAAAACAATTTTTAAAAGATGAGCATACTTGAAAAGCGGTAAATCTTCTGAAACAGTAATTCACAAAGAATGAAAAGATGATCAACCTTACTAGTAATCCAAACAACAAAAAATGAAATATTAAGTGTTAGATAATAGCTTTGAGCTACCAAATTGACAAATTTATTAACTTGACAAATTGATTCTTAAAAATAACCAGTGCTGTCAATATTCCAGAGGAATAAACACTTAAAAACTGTGGGAACTCTAAGTTGGGAAAAGTTTTTGGAGAACTTTAATGTAAGTTGAAGTTTTGCATACCCTGTGGACCAAAAATATCCATTCTAGGGGTTAATTAATGGAACTACAGTTGGGCAAAGATGCTGAAAAAGATGCATGATTAGAGAGAATGCAACAACCTAAAGATTTGACTAGAGCATGGTGGGCAGACCACAGCCAGCGGATCTGGTTTTGTGAGAAGTTTCCCTGGGACAGTGAGCTCACTCATTTACCTACAGCTCACGGCTGCTTTGCTCCACTAAGGTGGCGTCCAGTAATTGGGACAGAGAGCACACGGCCTGCACGCTCTAAAATAATATACCACCTAGCCATTTAAGGTTTGCACACCCCTAATTTATAAGACTAGTGAAGAAATTTATGATGTGACCAACAAGACAGATATCACAGCCATGAAAAATGACTTTATACACCATTTAATGATGGAGAAAGGTACTCACCAATTCTTCCAATTTAAGAGCCTTCAATTCTTCAAATTTAAGACATTATGACACTTGCATAAATTGTATGCAATTTATGCATATATAGTTGGAGAAAGTTCTACACCCAGATGTTGATTGATACTGGTGATCTCAGGGCAATGGGGTCACTTTAAGGGGGTGGCTCTCTCTAAAAGTTTTCTCCAATGAACATAGTTTACTTTTCTACAAATGAAAAGCTACTGATCTGTGAAGTGACTGCTTTTAATGTTTCTGAGGTAAATGGTTAGGGTATAAGAAAAACAGTTTTAAACACCATTTCTTTATAGGAGCAACTACCCCTCTTCTTCAGCCGGTCTCCAGTGGCTGGGCCCGTGGAGTGTGGGACATGGACATATAGTCCTCTAAGCCACCGCTCTTCTGAGCCCAGTGCTCCCCTGTGGACTGGCATGGTTCAACCAGTGCCGCCAAAGAGTGCTGCGGTGTCCTTAGATGGTCCTGTTTTCCCCTACAGCGCCTCCTTCTCTTTTCCAGTGATGGCTTCATAGCGGTGGTGAAACCTGTGCTCTCCAAGTTCACCACCCCCACAGCACTCCGCAGGGGCCAGTACTACCTCCTTCACACACACTTGAGCTTTTTAGCATTGTCACCTGATGCCTTCATGGGTTAAGAGGTCAATACTAGCACATTTCTTCACTAACTCCTTTTTTAACGAATGCGATACCCTCTGCACTGACTCCTCTATTTCCTAGAATCATTATTTAAAGTTTAACATGCTTAAACGGGAACTTAATGCAGATGTGCTGCTACATAATTTCTCTTGATGAGTCTTCTTTTATCTTTCGAAGATTCTCTAGGGCAGTTTTAGCATAACAAATTAACTTCCATACAGATTTTTAAAAGCTAGTTACCAAAATTATTTATCTAACCTAGAGAGGACCTAAATCAGTGCTGCTTGATCTTAAATATGCAGAACAATCACCTGGGATTTGTTAAAAGGCAGATTCTGATTATTGTGACCTAGGGACAAGAATTTGCATGTTCTAACAAGTTCCCAGGCGACATCCAGGCTGTAGGTCCTCAGAGTACACCGAGTAGCAAATGACCACAATCACCATCTTTACTACAATAGGTGCAATACATATGCCGTAGAGAATTTCAAACTAATATTATTTTGCACAAGCTAAAGAATTATTGATTCTTACACTGCTTTCCATGTTCTTCATACCCTACGAACCTGGAAGTATTTGCAACACTCTTACACACACACGCACACACACACACGCACACTCACATTTTTAATCGAACGCTCTAAGGAAAAACATGTCCCACAATACACAGGATCCTCCTTGAAGGTAGTTACTCCTTATAAGTCGACAACAGGCAGGAGTGAGATTTCTTCTTCTCTTCAGAGGCCCCTTCCCTGCCCTTGGTCTGCACTGAGAGACACATCAGCCGTCCCCAACTAGATGATCGTTTCAAGTTTGGGAGTTTCCGGGGTGGCATCTGAAACCGGCGCCTACACACAGAGGGCACGGTGAGACTGAAGTAAGAGGTAGGGCACTCCACAAGGGGAGGTGGCGGGTGTAATTAGCAAGGGAAACTTACATACAAGGCTTGTCTTGGGCAGACACAAGATGAGTCATTTTCCACACTCACCGTCCAAATTTTCAAAGTTCACACAGAGGCCCTAACGGGGGTCACATACCCAGTCCAGAGTCTCGTCAAACCATTACTAGTATCTCAAGGCCGTGTCGTTGGGGCAGTTTCTAGAGGTGAAAGCAAGCTGAGCCCACGTTGCCAGCACAGGGGAGGAAATGGGGAGCCTCCCGTTGTACGGGCCAAACCTGTCTGTTCTTTATGAGCTTCCCCAGCAGGTCCTTCAGGGCATCGTGGTGAGTGGGGCTGAGCGCTTGATCGGAGCCCAAGTCAGAGCTGCTTCAAAGCTCAGTTCTGCCACGTACTTTACTTGAGCAAGTCAACCACCACCTCTAAGTCTGCTTTGGCTGGTGAAATAGAAATTGTTCCTACAGATAAGGTTGTGAGGATTATAGGAACTGTTTAAACATCATTTAGCAAAGTGGCACCAAAGTAACACCCACTAAATGGATGCTATCAGGACAACATACACCGTTTAGTCTAGTTTCGTTTACATGGGCAGTTCTCGAAACATCACTTTAAACATCAAAATTGTTTGGCATTTTTAAAGGTATTATTTCTAAATAAGAGAAACTCAAAAATATTGGCAGTCTTTAAATGGCCTACTGGGATTTATTTGCAAGTTTCTCTAAAATTCCCCCAGTTTAACTGGGGATTTAAACATCTAGATGGCCCGGCAATTCCTCTCTTCTTTGAGAGAGCTACCCACATACACACAGTCCCCAAAAAGTGTATACACATTTTAAGAAAGAAAAAAAAACTTATTAAAATTGTAATACTTAATATATACAAAAGATGACTACAAGTCACATTTGACTTCTGCAATTACAAGAGGTACTCAAAGTGGTTACCATCAGCATAATTTGAATAGGTTTTTCCTTTCTTAAAATGTGTATACATTTTTTTGGCACCCTCTGTACTTAATAATTAAAAAGAACATTAAGGCTTGAAAGGAACTGTACTATTCTAAAATCGTAACATATTCTATAAATTTACAATATTCAAATTTATGGAAATTTGGTCCAAATGATTATTTATAACCATTAACATTTTAAATGTTTAAAATTCTTCTAGAATAACACTGAATTTCAGTTCCTTCATTAAAACCTTTCTTTCTGAAAAACCTTAAAAGTTACTGTAGAAGAGTATGTGGTAGAGATAACATTAAAAGAAGGGTCGGTAAAACCAGCAATCAAGACTCAAGAAGCCCATCAAATTCAAAGCATAAAATAAATACCCACACTCAGATACATCATACAAAACACACACACATATTTCTGTGTGTAGCAAACACAAGGCAAAGAGAAAAGATGAGCTTCTGAAGTTGAATCATGAGCAGTTCAACTACAGATCTGAGTAAATAATCCTCTCTGATTAAAAAACAAACAAAAAATCACTTATGGCACTGTAGAAGGAAACTTAGTAGTTATCTAGGTTTGAAATTCCATTACAGATGAAGTTATTCAGCATAAAAATTAAGTGATACCATTAGCAAACAATATAGAATGTGATGAATAAAAATATAAATCTAGGTGATCCAACTGATATTTTTAAAGTAACTTTTAAATTCTTAAGTGAGAAAATGCAACTAGTATGAAAAACACCGGCGAAATCAACCTCAGCAGTAATTAAAGAAAGGAAGTAAGATGAGGCATTATTTCACATCCTTTAAATTAGCACTCATCAGAAAGAATTCCCTCTGCCGATTGAAGTAAAAATGGCCCACATGCCTTTTTGGCATTTTAAAATTAAAACAATCCCTTTGAGTAGCAATTTGGTTGAGGACAAATGTTAATTCTTATAAGCCAACAGTGTGATAAGAATTTATTCCATGTTATAATACAAATGAAAGGTTATACACAGCAAGGCATTCAATTAACATTAAATTGTGAAAAAAATGATGACCACGAAGACTACAGAGCAATATAGAAAATGTTTGAGATGTACATTGTTCACTCTGCAATTCCATTTCTAAGACATGATGCCAAACCACAGGTGTGCAAAGGTATAGGCAACATTTCCGATGCTGAAAAATTGTAAAGAACTCAAGTTCATCACAGGGATGAAAACCCCACATAGTGAAACGTCACTGGAAGAGAATGTAGGTCTGTATTTTAAAAAGAAACCTGGAATAGAGTGAGGAAAAAGTTACAAAATAGTAAGCATAACAGGACTCCACTCCGTGAGAGATCTTTGTATTTACTCATACATGGAACAGAATCCAGACGTATAGTACTTACAATATATTTGCACAGGATTAGTTTTTTAACAAAACAATTTGCTGTATTTTCAGATTTTTTACAACAGGCATATTTTCACAATCAGAAAAAAAGATTTCCAGTTTGGAAGAAAACTGGTGTGTGGGAAGAGTACAATATTAACTGGCTATGATCACAATGCAAAATTTCCTATGGGCATGAAGCAAATATCGAAGGAAATAAAACAAAATAGGATTTTGGATAGAAAGGCTGTTGAGATTTTTTAACTTCTATTAATGAAACAGGTTCTTTTTAAACCCACACTCATTAAAACTGCTGGAACTAAGAGTTTCAAAGTAGTAATACAATGTAAACGAGACAATGAATGTTAGTCAGATAGAATTCTACTCCTGTCACTCAGCTGTATAATCCCAGCCAAGTAAATACCTAAACGTCCATTGTCCTGTAACAAATACTGCCTGGAAGTAGTTATTGTAGCCTTGAAATGACATTACATGAAATGCACACAAAGTTGGTAATTAATAGTGACCACAATATTAAGCTATATGCTGACAGCTGGTATTTTTAACTACAAAAACCAGTTTCATATATTTAACCTAACAGCAATTATTCTGAAACGTTGAATTCCAATTCCCCAAACTAATCACTCCAATTTAAACATGGATTCCAAACGGCTGATGGGACGCACGTTTTACCATTCGGAAGAGATTTCATTTTAAAATGGGGTAACTCGAAGCATCTAAATTATCTGCCCAAATGCCAGTTAATGGCGAACCTGAAGACTGGAACTCAGGAATCTTGACTCGGGTTGTTACTATTCAAAGCCCCAATCCCGACGTTCAGTAAAAGTTGTTAGTATACCATTTAAGGGGAAAAAATGGTTACAAAGAACTTGAATCTTTCTGATTAAATAAGGGAGACTGAAATAAATGGTTTACCTGGGGACAAGGGGATGATGATGGTGGAAACAGTGATTCTAAGGAAAGTAAATTTTTTTCTGGGTCTGGTGATGATTAATGAAAGTAATTCAAACAACAAAACTGTACACAACTGGGACGGACACACAACAAATAATCATGACAATTACCAGCAAATAGCATTAAAGATATGAAGAGCTATTCATTGTTCCATTATTTATCTTTTAAATTTCTATAGGTCATAGAGTAGGTAAAGTCTAATTACAATTACAGAGTCTTAAACCAAGCTAGACCAGTACGTATTTCAAGAAAAAATGTCATCCTTTGGGGACGGGGGGGAATCAATATTGGAAGGTCAGTAACAAACGTGCTTTAAAAAATATTTTGTAATTTAAAAAGTGACAAAAGCAGTTATTGTATACTTAATGCAACAGAAAAGGTTAAGCTGGAAGTAGATGCACAAGCTGCTTTACAGATATACACAATGTGAATGACAAGTTTATTCTTCCAATATTCCAGATGTCTTATGTGACAATTAAAGAAGCTATTTTCAAATGGTATACAAATTCAGCAGTCTTTATTTTGAAAAAGTTCTCCCAACATTTCACAAGGAACACGAATTTATTAACAAAACTTATTAAAGGGCTTCAGAAATGAACACTGAAATCAGCCTTTAAGTTTTCATCCAATACCTAAGACCATGTCCTGCGCTAAGATGGGTCTTCATAAATCTTGGCATATTAACGACTTCCAAGACACACACTGCTAACTACAAGGCTCGGCTCTTTCCTTCCGACTTCTCAGTAGGTTCTCTGGCTCCCTATTTCTAGTCTTCACGTTTTAAGGTACTTTTTCTATCAATTATGGTGGCTGGTATTATTCCTCAAAAACGAACTGCCAGAAAGCAAATCCTGGCTTTGACTAATTAATAATGTTAAGTACATGTTAAGTTTTCTGGACTCTCATCTTGTAAAGAATGAGAATCAGCTTTTGGAGATTACCCAGATCTTTTCTAAGGCAAAGGGAACTAATTTTTAATAATGAATAAAACATGTGGCTGTGCCGAAATAGATTTTGCCATAGCAAACTTATTTGTTCTTCTTAAAAATAAGGTATATTCTAAGCTAATGTAGACAAGGCATAATACCAACAAGTAGTAACAGAAAATAGTCTCAAACTGTACTTGTAGAAACTCCCAAGTCATGGGTATGGACAATGAAAAATTAAGGTGTACAATAGATGTGAACTTGCACAATCTTTTAAGGAACTGACCGAATGCCTCTTAGTTCAATCAAAATGAACAAGATTTTTTTCACATGTTTAAGGTCGTCAATTTATTTTTTTTCCTTCCTCAAATGGAAGAATGTCCTAACTGGAAGCACAAGATCACACTTAAACAGCTGCTGAGCCTCAAAACAGAATGTCTATTTTATTGAGTTTCCAGTCAGGCAGAATTAAGAGTAATCTTCATATATGCATAAGGATCGTCTCATCGTCACAATGTTTTTAGTAGAAAAATCTATAAACAAATGTTCTTTGAAAGGAATAGCCATATAATGAAATCTTAAGAGCCATTAAAATAATGAATTGGGGCTGGATGTGATTAATACAGAAAGATAACCAAGTTCAAAAAGAATCAATTTTCAAAATTGTAGGTCTAAAGTAAGGGAGGACAGTGAGAAGCATGTATGTGTATACAGAGATCTATATGATTAATGATAACATTTCTGAAATGAAAGGCTATACAGGAACACAAGCAACTATACTCCTCTGAATATGGGAATGAAGTCACAGGAAGGAGACACTCTTTCTCAGTTTATTGTATATTGCAGTTTTTAAAAATCATCAGCATGTATTATTTTATAACATCATAAAGACCCTTAGTCTTTAAAAACCTGAGTCAACCCACAGCCGTCTATGTAACACTGACGATGTAACCTCGGCTTACAATCCTTTGCTGCCTTTTACTTAACGGTCATTTAATCTAAATTAGACGGTTCCTGGGGGTTTGCTTCCTCAAGTCCCTCTGCTCAAGATGGAGGGAAAATGTTGAGAATTTAAATGTTACTCTATTGCTTAAACTGTAACTTGGGTAACATCTACTGACTCCAGAGAACCAATTAAAAAAACCAACGGGCATTGTAATCACCAATTGAAATATTTTATCCAGAATCGACTTCCCTTTACACAAATGCCTGAATCACAACATCCTATTGTTATTAAACTCTTCAGCCCTGTGAGTTGGACAAGGTTTCAAAAATGTATTTAAATATGTTGAATTTTTAACTACTGGCATAAAATTAGCAGAATACACAGACATTGGTTTGAAAGAAAATCCATTCTTGGCGCTAGTCTGGCGCTAGTCTTCACTGGAAAGTATCATAAATTCAAATCCTACAGGGCTGACTCCAAAATCAGAGTAAGGGGAGACATAAGAGCCCTTTTCTGTCTACTCAGGACTTTCCAATTCAATGGCCTTAAATTCACTTGGATGTTTGAGGCTAAGAAAGCTGGGAGTGGTAGGTAGGCGAGTGGGGGCCATCTTCAGAGCACACACTCCCTAACACTACTGAAAATCCAAGTTTTTAAAACAGTCATGATCAAACAACACTGCAGGCAGAATTCAGAGCCCATACCACGATGTACAACCCGATGTTAGCAGCCTAACTGGACCTTTTAAAACCAGGCTTCACAGTACTTGGGTCATTCCAGATGAAATACTTCAGTACCCAGTGCACATCTAGAAATGAATTAGTGCCCACATCTTTCTGAACTAACATAAAACAAAAAGCTCTTCAGATATTGGATACAATCACCAAATAACCCATGAACGAATGAGCTGTGGAATTATGTCAGTGCTGTGCTGGAGAGCTGCTGGCGAATCATCTTTTTCGAACTCCAAGTTTATTATCAGATTGGTAGGTGAAATCAACCATGGTGAGTATTTACACATATCAGTAAGCATTACAAAACAGGGCACTTTTTCCTGAGAGAAGAAGTTATCAAACATTCACCAGCAAAACACTGAATTACATCCTGGTCATATATTCATTTGTCCAAATACACCACATAAAAATTTTAATTAATGACATTCAAATGCTTTAAAATAGAGAAAAACTTAATGAGGATGAATTCAATATAATATGCTAATATACATTTTAATAACAGCATCTTTGAGAAAGTAAATTTCGAAACTGTCTAGGGCACAAACTATCAATAAAGCCAGAATGTTTCACAAAATAGGAGTCATTGGGATACTTCAGATGTCTTAGTTTAAAACAAGCTCTACTAATTACCCCATTAATTTACTTATAAAGTTTAAATAAAATCCTAAAGAATATACTGATTTCATCAAATTATAAATGGAACCCAAATTAAATTATTTTTTATTAGGTATATAGGATATACAAACTCTCTTGGAATTTAAGATTTAAAAAAATGTACATACACATAAATGTGACAGCATTTTAATTCAACAAAATACTTGCTCCCCAGAGCAAAACGTCTGTCACTGGCTTAACCTCTCCATGCCTTGCATTTCACCCTTAGCATATGACTGTATGACATTAATACACGAAAAGCATTTAGCAAGTTTGATACATGGAAAGGGCTTAAACCACACCCCATAAAACCACGACTTTGAAGTTGTTGCTTTTTAAAAAGACGTTATCTTCATAATGGCTCCTGAGAGAGTGCAAGTCTGAGAGTGCCAGTGGAGGCGGAAGATGAGGCCGTCGTTCTGAGCAGGAGTTCGTCACAGAAGCACAAACGCAGGGACAAAGAGGATGGTTTACAGAGTGTGGTGAGCACTTATCTCACGACCTTTAAAAAGTCACTATGTCTTCAAAAGACTTTCAAAACATTTTAAGGGAGAAGCAATGGCAAGTGTTCTGTTTAAAAATGAACAAAGCGTAAAAAGCCTTTGGAGGAAAATACCATCCTTTAATTGTACTAGCCGACTTCCAGGAGGGTAGTGATTTTTGTTAGAGGAATACACTTTTCATTAAAATGCGCGCGCGTGCACACACACATATACTTCAGCAAGGTGTGCTATTAAAATTTTAAAATAGCTATTTGACAGTCACCCAAAACAATTACAGTTTCCGTAATAGTAAATGATGAAAAAATAAACACCAATAACCATGAAATCAGAACTTGTTATATCCTTTTTAAAGGGGATACTCACCAGAAAACATGTGAACGTTGGCGATTTCGACTGGAATTTCAATTTTTCCCACCAAGCAAACAAAAACACTTAGAAGTTCAGGTAGTATGGTTTACCTTATAACTAGACACTGTTGTTCCAGAAACATACAAACTTAAAGCGGAGTGCCGTGGTTCTCAGTGTGGTCTGAGGACCCCTGAAGGTCCGTCCCCCAAACCCAAGGCCAACATTATGTTCCTAATGCTACTAAAATGCCGTATCTGGTGACTCCTGATTTCCTAAGTGCACAGGGGAGTTTTCCAGGCTCCACCTGCCACCTGATGTCAAAAGACTTGCGATGAAGATCCAACTGCTTCTCTTGAGCCAGATATTAAAGAGATGTGTAAAATGTAAAATAATGTCCTTCTCATTGTTTTTGGTAACACTTTAATCAAAAATAGTATTTGTTAACATGTAACGGGTTTATTATTGTTATATTTAAATATTGTTATATTTAAATGACTCAGTATTAATTTCTAATACAGTAAATTCTAATCAACACAAGTTACATAAACAAAAGCTCTTTGGGCATCTTCAATGATTTTTAAGAGCTATGGTCCCGAGACCAAAATGTTCCGGCACTGCTGGTGCAGTGGAAGCAGCCAGTATTCTCTCCATTTTGCCAATTTACAGGAACTGCAACAAAGAGTGTGTGTGTTGGGGGCAGATGCAACTCACAGATTCTTCAAATTCAAAGAAGGAATTATTTTAAGGAAGAAAGTGATTGTGTAATCTCTATTTTCACAAAAATAAAAATAAAATATGCCTTTAAACTTCATCAACAAAGTTCACCACCCTGAAAGAAAAGAAATATTTTCTTTCCTGAGTAAAGATGGAACAGGAGAGATGATGTGCTTCAAGCCAGGAAACACGAAGGTCTTCAGCTTTGTCCCCTTCGAGAATTTTCTCTTCTTCAGTACTCTACACAATTCTTACGGTCTATATAAAACCAGAAGCAAATCTGAATACGAAAGTCTAACAGACGTTGATTTAAACCCACTTTAAAGCTGGATTGCTTCTTAAATTAAGTCTTGTGATTTTTATAAGCACTTGTTTCAACTAAGTCAGTAAGTTCCCATTTAGTTACAAACTTCAAAATTTACCCAGAAAAAAATAGTCTTTAAAATTATTTTGATAACAGGTGTTTAATTTACTTATTTCTTAAATGGAAAGCCCGGTAGGTTACTGGAGTAATGGCCTACAATGATATATTAGAACTCTGTACATATGAACTGATTGGGACCCAATACAATCTAAAACATATAAATTCAAGGACATTTCTTAAGTTTTCCTTCCATGAAAAAGGGGTTGGAGGAAGACCCCAAAAATGTAGAGACATTTCAAGTATACACCAACACACACCAAGACCTTTGCAGCATTCATTTAATTCTAAAAGAAGAGGCATACTGCTCAGAAAAGGGGCAGAGATTTCCCAGTCTTCTTGCTTATCAAAATGGTTCAGATACACCGCACATTCAGCTAGATATGCAATGGACAGCAATGTTTTAACAAGTCTAAAATGCTACACAGATTTTAATACAGTATGATAACTCATGTAGTCACCATTGAAAAAGGTATTCAACATGAATAAAATGTTTGAGGAAACTAATGTTCACCTCTTTTAATACCAAGGGTTTTAAAAAAATTTCTAATCATTGTAAGACAAAACTTTACAAACATGTATTACATATTTGTGTATGTAATTTCACCTTTCCTTGATGACACAGAGTCATAGTAATAGACAATTATCAGATGATGATGCAATACGGTGGTGTCCTCTGGGCTGGGCTGGCTGTCCCTAAACTAAATGGTCTTCGACAGTATATACTCTTCATAGTTTTTTCTATCGCCTTCAAGACACCACTTCTGAACTGCTAATATGCTATGGGGCTGGAAAATCAAATAATCAGAAAAGGCATTGTAACTGATGTAGGATGATCAAAGGCATTAAAAAGAAACAAACTATTCCAAGTTTCTCTGTTCCGTCTGTTTTGATGAGATTGCCAGATTATCTCTGGATGAATGAGGCATTACTATACAGAAACATTTAAACAAGTTCATTTGAATATTAACAAAAAGATATAACTAAACATTAGTATCGTCGTCTTTTAAACAAAGTATTCTATAACTTTAAGGTAACACTGGGTTCCAGTTTCTTTGCCCCCAGAAATGAACATAAACAAATGTCCTATTAAAATTATCAGTTTGTCCAAAGGGGGGGGGGGAAACTGAGGTGCAATCATGTCACAGTTAATGCATGTCTGCTTCCAATACATTCAAAGACAATATTTTTTAAATCAATATTTAAAATAGGCCTTTTGCAGTCTGAGAATTCAAGATACTTTTAAAAATTTGTAAATACACATACATGCAAATTCTTCATATATACAAATTTCACAAAATTAAGAAGTTGCAAAGAAATTAGAAGGATTACGGTGAATCTGACAAGCTACATTTAAATGCTTTACCACTGACATATTCCTGAATATAGCAGTCATAGTAGTTTTAATACATTTTCTACATGGCCTTTTTATAAAATTTTCTCTTTTAGACATAAAAGTTAGTCACTAGAAGTCTTCTGAAATTCTAATTTAAGAATTCGAGATGTTCTCAATTCACTACTCATATTTAAGGCCACTTTGGTAAAGGCATTGCAGCAAGAACACAAAAACAGTCGTATATTTTCTAATATTTATTTTTTCACCTGCAAACTGTAGCAAAACATGATCAGCTTTATTATGCAGACAGGTAACCTTCTACATTTTTGAAGAATTTCGGCATGTATAAATAGAAGAGCTCTTTAGAAAGGAAAAATTCAAGAACGAATAAAACCTTCCAATTTTGACTTCGTAACTTTCCAGTAGCAATAGTTAAAATGATTTTAGGTCATTCATTCCAAGATATATGACAGCACCTTAAAAGAGGCTGATCTATTTCCTCAGTAACATTTTTCACATAACAATGTGTTAAAAGTTACAAATACTGATATGCACAAATAGCTAATTTCTAAGAAAAATATGTACAGTACTGCAGCATAATGAATGTGGGATCTGCAATAACTTAATATTAGCCAATTTTTAATATACATGATACTGCTACCTTTTTCTGCCAATTCACAGGATAAAAGTTGTTACTGGAGCCTTCTGTTTTGCACATCTTACCTGGTGTTTAATACACAATGCAGGCTTTTTAAAGACTTCTCTTGTGTTTAAAGCTAAGATCAGTAAAACAAGACAACAGTGCAAGAGGCGGAGAGATGTAATGTGACCACGTAAAAGTTCGTTCCAGTAAAATATCTATATAAGGCTATAAGAAAGGATTGGTTGATGAGCTTCCTGTTGGAAATTGTCCCGTCGGTGCACCAGTCTAAAGTAAAACACAAGACAAAATGTTATAAACAGACAAATAATAGTGGTGTGTGTGGAAAAGATGAAAATATTAAACAGTACTTAGATTAGGATTAATAGTTGGTAATCAAATTTATTCATTATAATTATTAGCAGCATACTATAATAAAACTATTGGGTATCAAGCACTATGTTGTGCCTTTTATACCCATTATTTCAGATAATCCTCAAAATAGATTCTAAGAAGGACTTGGTGCTTTAAAAAAATGCATTTATGATTCCAGTTAAATCTGACTCCAACACCGCTTTTCACAATGTTCTAAGTCTACAGCCTCAAGGAGAGTGTTACTTTGACAAGAAAGCAAACAAGTTTCATGTTATAAAACAGCTTATTTATTGTCAATGCTGATTTGCAGCTGATTAATGTGGTTTCCTTTTTTTTAAGTCAAAAAAGAATCATGTATAATGGTTGCCTCAATTTGCATAATTTTACATCATAACAGAATACCAAACAGTATCTAGGAGTCACATCCTGTTTTTCCTAATTGGAAAATAACACACAACTTATAAAGTGCTTAAAATCGCATCCCACTCACCATAAAAGGATTACTAGATACTCCAGCAGCTGCAACTTGACCAAAAGGGGTTACCACTGGCTTTGTTTGTCCAAATGCTGCAAAACCTGCACCTTGTTAAAACAGAACCACCAATTATAACCCACACCTTTGAGAGACAACCTGATGTTTATAAAGCCTCATAATGCATTTCAGAGAAAAGTCCTACCATAGCAACAATAAAATATCAATGTTAAATTGTTAGGCATCATGTTCTTTCAAATATCAGAGACAAACTTCCTGCGGCATGTCTTAAAAGAGCTTTTATACAGCTCTCCAGAAATGGTTAGTTCCGATTTGTCTCAGATACGTAAACTGCTGACATCCAAAGGATTTAATTAGTAGATGAGCTTGTGACTATCTAAGAAGAGTTTTCCTTACAACCACACAATAGTTTCTATGTGGACATCCCAGTATTCCTTAAGAAACGTTTCATCATTATGGGTCTGCCATGGACCCTATTTCCAAATTTTTATCTAACCACTGGTTTTAAAAAAGAAAATATGTCATTGTAATTCAAGAATAACCTTCAAATCTATGGACTTCAAACTTGAGCCATGAGCAAGCTGGGTTAAAAAAATAGTAATAAAAACTGGTGTCTAGTGAATCTTCCTGAAAATAAGTAACAGATTCTAACCATAATATAGTTACCTATTTAGAAAACTAGTCTACGTCACAACGACAACAAAAAAGAAAAAAACACCCACCAAAAAAAAAAAAAAAACACCTTACATAAAATGACACACAAATACCCGAAAATGTGTTTCCCCAAAAATAAGACCTAGCTGGACAATCAGCTCATTTTACTATAATATAAGACCAGGTCAAATATAAGACCAGGTATAATATAATATAGTATGGTATGCTACAGTATTAATATAATATAATATAATGTAACATAACACCGGATCTTATATTAATTTTTGCTCCAAAAGACACATCCGAGCTGACTGTCCAGCTAGGTCTTATTTTCGGGGAAATACGGTAGTTTTCTGATGTAGCACAAACAAGAACACTCTAGGTTTATAAAGTTGCCTTTTAAAAATCAGGAAATGTATTAGAACATAGAAAAAATAATAAGACAGACACTGGAGATTCTGAGAAAGAAGGAGTACTCTTTAGTCTCTGATTTCTCCTAAATCTGTAATCTGGTCACAAAACTTGACGACTTCGATCCATTTTCTGAGGCCTGGAATCACCAAAGGCGGTTTTACTACACAAATGTTTACCTAGTAAACATTCAGTAGACAATGTTACAGCAGCATTTTTTAGATAAGTCCTTTTGTCCAAACATGTAACATTAGCACATACAAACGATCCCTAAGGGGACTTGCGGCCAGCCAAATGTTAGCTCTTACCATTGGGCTGCTGCGAAAAAGCTGTCTGTTGAGGGAAAGCTGCTTGGGCTGGGAAGGCAGGCTGCTGGAAGCTGCCACTGAAGCTGGTGGGGAGACTGTAGGGAGCGGGGGAGCCGAACCCAGTGGGCATGCTCATGGACGCCGTGCCAAAGGTGGCCGCTGGTGGGAGAGAAGAGGCCTGGTCACTCACATACAAAGGCACATTTTGTTTCCATATTCAACGTTACAGACATCACTTACCTTGAAAAATATTAAGAGGTACATTAAAGGTATTTTAAATTCCAAAACTCAAAAAACAAACCAAAAACAAAAAAAAGAATCCAAAACACAACCAAGTTAATACTAAGTTTTAGCACTATACAGTGTAACAACCTATGAAATTGTGTTTTCCTAAAACCCAGTGACCAGAATAAAACTAACAAAGCTATCAACTGAAATCACAAGACTTTTCAAAGTAATTATATCAAGTTCCAGTGTGAACAGCAGCCTAGTTTTAAAGCCCATCATCATGCAATTCACATGGATACTAGTATACATTTTTGGTTTTAGTTTTGCAATATAGAGTAAAATAGTCAAAAATTTAATTTTATCTACTGAATTGTCTGCTATAACATAATTTGTGCATTCCTGGGAAAAAAATTTTTAAAACCTCTGCACAATAGCTCACTAAAAATAACAAGAGTTACAGGAGAAATAAATAGGGTTAGAGGCAGGCCACACAAAAACTATGCAGCTTTGTAATGAGAGCGGGGGAGGAGGGTTTAATAAAAACACAACACAAAAGGATATGTTACACTCCTAATAAATCGATTCCAAAGGAAATACATGGATTCTCACATTCCTTGTTTTTTAGGAAGGTAAACAAAACTGGTTTGGATAAAAGGTTTAAGGAAGGTGAGCACTGCTGAGTTACAGAAATGAGGGCAAAATGCACAGATTGAAAAGGAAGTGCAGTAAGCAACCTCAGAAGAGACAAGGGACGTAAAGGACGTAGGGTAAAGGAGCACGGGGTTCAACACTGCACCCCCTTCTGCCCCCCACGACATGCCACGCCCAGCCACCATCACTCCTTGGAATAGAGCCTTCACAGGTTGGGGAAATCTGTTGTGAACTCGCTATGTGCTATGCTGCTACCATCCCCCATTTATGAATTACTTACGACCTAATCTGCATTACAGAAACACATGTAGTAGCAGAAGAGTATATTACGTATTGCTAGAGAAGATTACAAACATTCCAACTATGTGTTCTAGGAAAGGTCCCAATGAAATAAGAGCCAATGATATTGCTTTTAATACAGCATACTAATAATTACATAGTGAAATATTTTTAGTGTGATGCTATCAAAAACATAATGCACTGAATTTCTTGATTTAAAAAAATTACCAACTTAACTGATTTAAAAGCACAGGAAAAAAATACTAAAAGTTATACATAATTATCTTTTATTTTTTTTAAAAAACCGTAAAGACGTGTTATAGATGTTGTCCCAAGTAATCCTTATAATGCTAATGTATATTACAATGAACCTCAATGAACTTAATTAGAATGTCAAATTTTTTCAAATTACTTTTTTACTACTGAGGAGAAAAAAGGGAAACAAGCCACTGAGAAGCAAGTGAATTAAAGAATAATAAGCATACTGCAAGGGTAACAGGAGGGTTTCGTAACAGACAACGATGCACTGACATGACTAAAAAGCAAAACTTGGATACAGTTAAGCAAAACCAAACTCCATGGAATAATGTGGTAAAATGGTTTCATATATCAAAAAGGTGTCATTGTTATGAATTCAAACTCAAGAAAAATAATCGGAAAAGCTATTGACATTCTAATGTGACCATGGAGGTGAGCAACAATGCTTTTCAGCATTAAAACATAAATCACTGCAAAAGATTTTCATTTAACTTTAAATGTAACATAATCCCGATGCCACACATTCATGCCCACTCCATTTTAAAACACGGAAAAAGCTTAATTCCACATGCAGGGTTCCAGAATACTAGCAGAAGCTTCCACAAGCAGGTAGACAAACTGCCACATAAATCTAGACACAGTGTGGCCACCTACCAAAATGAGCGTGAGGAAACACTTGAGAATGCATTGCTCCAGAGAGGCCTTATGGAAAGCCGTAAAGAGACCAATGTCAATTAACTTATGGTAACTATTGTCAAAATAAAAGTAAACTTATTTCATTAAGAAGTTCTAAAATTAGAATGGACTGTTAAAAGTGGGTAGCATAAGAATACATTATAAAACATATCCACAGTCTTTATATTCCGACTATATTCATGATCTAGTTTACAGTTTGGAATAATGGGGAGATTAGAATAATAAATACCAAATGAAGAAACATTTATGAAATGTTTTTAATAATAAACATTAACATTTTCTTCCATGTGAAGATACAACCATATCCATAAAAAGACTGCAGGCCTCATGATTTACACCCAAAAATGCTCTTCATCGGGTCATCTAAAATAATCTATCATCTATCTTCAGCATCTAAAAAGTCAGACCTTGAAGAAAGCACCTAAATAATACTTGATTGTTTTATTTACAACTCTGCACATTAACGAGAAATGTACAATGATAACTCAAGTGAACTAATTAAGTATTATGAGGGGGAAATTAACCGATGTCATTCATGAGAAAGGTAGAGGCACCTCCAGTTTTAAATATAATGGCTGAAAAGAGAGAGAAGAAAACTGCATCTGGTGCCACTCTTACCCACCTGGCACGACTGAGGTTGGAGGGGTTACATATAAATAAATGTCATTAATAGAAAACAAATATAGATAACAACCGTTTTGTGTTGTTTTAACTATCTCGAGGGGAACCGTTTCTAAAATACATACATGTCCATGCATTTTAAATCGGCATATTTAACCAATTAAACTTGCAGAAGCAGAGCGACTGAGGGATTGGAGTGGTTCTGAGCCATGGTTCTGTCATTTCCTAACTACAGGAAATGACTTAACTTCCATAAACTTCAGTTTTATCATTTTCAAATGGGAGAGGGAGGGACAGAAATAATAGTACCTACTTACAGAGTTGCTGTGAATATTAAATGTAACAATTAATTTAAAAAGTGCTGTAGAGTAAATATTCAATGAATATATTTTTCCTGCTACAGTAACTTAAAAAAATGATGGTTTTCTGTATTATGTTCTGAATTCTAAAAAAGGGAGAAGGGTTCTGTGATAAACAAATTTGGTCACTTTATGTTTCTCTCTTTTCTTAGAGCATATGAAAGGCTGAGAAGTCCTGCATTAATAATAATGGTTAAAATTTGTTTATCCTACTAGCATTTCCCAAATGTGTTTGGGCACAGAAGCCTTTTCCAGAGTACTAGTAACATCTCAGGAGACGTGTTCTACAAAATATACTTGGCAAAAACTGGCAGTCATCAGTAACTGTTAACCAATAATAATTACGACACCTTGGTCTGAAAAAATGATGCCTTCCTAAGTTCTTGTCTCAGGCAGCTATAAAAAAATTTTTACTCTTTTAACAGCTTTTTGAGATATAAATCATGTATCACACAATTTGTCCACTTAACGTGTAGACTTCAATGTATTTTAATACATTCACAGGATTGTACAACCATCATCACAATCTAATGTTAGAATATTTTCATTCCCCCTCAAAGAAATGGCATAGCTTTTAGTTGTCACTCTGCATTTTGCCCCACCTACTTTGTCTCTATAGATTTGCCCATTCTGGATCTATCATGTAAATGGATTCATGTTATTATAGAATTTTGTCACTAGTGTTTTATTTAGCCTAATGTTTTCAAGGCTCATCAATGTTGTATGTAGTATGTATCAGTAGTTCATTTCATTTATTATCAAACAAATTCTAACTCTACTATATGGATATACCACATTTAGTCTATCCATTCAGTAGTTGACGGACATTTTGGGGTTGTTTCTACTTTTTGGCCATTGTGAATAATGCTGCTATGAACATTTGTGTACAAGTTTTTGTGTGGACATATGTTTTCATTTCTCTTGGGTATATTCCTATGAGTAGAATTGCTAGGTCATATGGTAACTCTGTTTAACTTTTTGAAAAACTGTAAAACTATTTTCAAAAGGAGTTATCTACCATTTTACAGTGCTACCCACAACGTATCAGGTTTGTAATTTACTCAGTGCTCAGTGCTTATTATTGTCTCTTTTTGATTACAACCACCTTAGTGGGTATAAAGTGGTATCTCCCTGCTGTTTTGATTGGCATTTTCCTAAAGACTAAAGATATTCAGCATCTTTTCATGTGGCCATCGGCCATCTATACATTTTTGAAGTAATGTCTATTCAAATCCTTTGCTCATTTTTGAACTGAGCAAAGACATTTTAATAATAAAAGACATTTTATTATTAAGTTGTAAGAGTATTTTTTATGTTCTGGATAAACAAGTCCCTTATCAAATACATGATTTGAAACTATTTTCTCTAGACTGCTCTAAATTTAATTTTTTCGTGGTGTTACTTACTGTCTCTACTGGATGCTAAAAGTGCCTACTGCAGATTATTACTACATGTTTGGGATGTCCAAATATTTTCCCCCTTCTTCCGCCTCCCTCCCAGCCCCAACTCTGTTCAAGCCGTTGTTTCTCAGTCTAGTTGTGTAGGACACAGCTCCCTGGCCCAGGCTGGTGTTATGAGCTTTGTGCTCCCCCGGGCTGAGGCAGTCGGTCGCTAGTCATCGGTCGGCTGCTCACAGCAGCTCCCGGCAGTCGGGGGTCGCCACGATGGCTCACAGTACCCTGCGGCAGCACACAGCAGCCCAAGGCAGCATTCAACAGCTCACACCAACGACCTCCGGCTGCTCACGGGAGCCCAGCTCCAGGGAGAGCCGTTATTCACAATCTCAGCTGTAGAGGGCGCAGTTCACTGGCCCATGTGTGAATTGAACGGGCGACCTTGGGATTAGGAACACGGTGCTCCAACCGCCTGAGCCACCAGGCCAGTCCCGGGATGTCCAAATATTAAGAGTAATTGAGGGTAAGACCGTAAAGAGAGTAAATCACTTCTTCTGTAAACACGTCCTACACAATCCATGCAGCTTTCTATAAAGGTTGTTTTTTTCCCTTTGCGTTTCCTTACCTACATGCCTGTCCCATTTTTGTATTAATTCTCACTTCCAGAATACTCGTGTACTAGACAGATCAGGTGGGCCTACTGAATATCTAGATATAAAAAAGGAATAGCACATAATGTTGATTTGTATGTGTTTCACCAAAACAAAACTAAATTATAAATGTGGAGGCTATTATCCTTTACTGGAATGGAAATATTGCTGGTTTAAAGAGTTCTGGATACTAAGATTTTGAACTGTTAAGGCAAATCCATCAATTTGGTTCCCACTTAAGTAATAAAACAAGGAGGTTGGGCTAGATGTTTCTGATTCTTTCAGCTCTACATTTCTATAAGTCTATCTCCTTGAGGAAAAAAATATTGAAAATCATTCATTCATTCAATAAAATGAGTACTAGGAGATAAAGCCTATGCATTCACATTTCTAAGAGAATTTCCTAATAATTGAAAGCTATACTGACTCTATTAGATATAAGGGATCAAAGGTTCTGGGGGGAAATGCTAAATATTACAGAATCCTAAAATAAAAAAGGTCTTAGGGCAGACTGGCTAATTTCCTAATGAAGATCTCTATGTTAACACCAAGTTAAAGCCCCAAAGCTTTGTAAATGCAGGAAAAAAAAATTAAAATGTGTATTTGAAGACTGAAAACCTTTTGAAATTTCACATGGAGCTTTTATGCAATACCCTCTTTCAAAAGCTACCTCAAATGGAATTAACAATAGTAATATATTTGAGAGCAACAAAACCTATTTCCTAAAGAACTAATATTAATGTTGATGGTATAAAACATTGGAAATTCCTAAACATAGAGTATTTATCAAAGTATTGTTTGTACTTCAGCTTCAATAGAAACATATGTATTTAAACATTTCCTTTGATTTAGTCAATTCAATAATGTAATAAAGATGATCAATGTGATAAATTCAAAATTGTTTATAATGGAAAAAATATTTTACCCTGACATAAAATTTGTGGACATAGATCTACCTTTCAATAAATTCTGCTTAGATTAATATTAAAATTACTTTATATCATCTGAACATATATTGCACATTTTATATTATTTTACATGCTATGTAGAACCTTAACTTTAAAGAAGTTTCATACGCTAAATAAAATACACACAAAAAAGTCCTTAATCCTAATGACAGAACCAATTCAGAGGTACCGTCATAGAAAGGAAAATAAGGGGAAAGATTTACCAAGTATATACAATAATGCAAAAACCATGCACCATGATTTGCATCACCCAATTCTCATAACAACCCTGTCAGTCAGACAATATTGTTCACATTCTATAGAAAGGACAACAATAAAGCTCAGAGAAGTTAGATCAACAGTACCTCAGTCAAGGTGTAATGTGAGTTCCCATTCTTCAGTTGTTAAATGGGGTCATAATAATTATAAACATCACAACAGTATCTTGCAAATTAACGTTAAACATCTCCCTATCATCTTTACTTCAACACACACACACACACACACACACACACACACACACACACAGCTTTCTTAGGATCACCTAGCAAATAAATACTAAAACAGGGTTTAAAGACAATTCTGGATGTACCCCAAACATATTCACTTAACTTTTCTGAGCCTTAGTTCCCTCAGCTGTCAGAGTGATTAAAACATTTACTTGATGAGAGTTAAGACACAAAACCCGTGTGTCACCATCTTTTACAAGTTCGTTCCACCAAGTTGAAATATGTTAAAAGACAGACGTATTACATATATCACAACTGATAAATAGTATAAATATTTTTGTCCAAAACACAATAGATATTTAAACACTTAAGTAGGCCAGAATTAAAACATTTTTAAAAAATTAAATTGTGTGAAATTCAACTTATTAAACATTATTATATAAGATACCAACAAATTATGACTGGAGACATTTACGCAAAAAGGGAAGTTATAATTCAAACTCCCAATACCACAATTCTTAATCTTGCCAATGACAAAGAGATTTGTTAATAATTACTAATTGTTAACGGTACAAGTTTAACTGTAATGTTACAAGCACCTTACTCTCTCAAAATTTCACATCAATATATGCTATAATTGGAGTTAGGCTATGGTTCTAAAATTACTGCAACACATACACAAAAACAAAGCCGACCAACTCTAGACTTAATGGGGATCGAGCCATACCACATGCCCTTGCTGACACTCCGAGGTATTGGCAAACAGCTCTGGTGTTCAGGGTGGTAAGATAAAAGTCAAAAAGGTACAACGCAAGAAAGATATGACTGGGTTACAGCATGAAACAAAAAAGGGGGAAAGATAAAGACAATTAAGAAAAAAGTTATCGAAAGAGAAAATACTCAAATATTATACCCAAAATTAAATTCCTACAATTTTTAAAATGTTAATGCCCTAAAAGAGATATATACCTGATTATCATCAACTCATGTAACAAAGTCCATTCATCCCCTGCAATCTCATGTCAAGAGATAAAAACACGAACACAAAAACTTCTCATAAATTTTTACTATTAAGATTGAATGCATTATAACCAGCAATTCTGAAACCAGACCACTGAGTAAGTCAGAATCACTATGTTCAAGTCCCATCTCCATCAGAAATTGGCTGTGTGTGGCTCCAGGAAGTCTCATCGCCATGTCTGGGCTTCCTCACCTGAGAACTGAAGGCTCTGACTACAGAGTGGTGGACTCTAGATAACTCCTACGGTCCTTCTCAAATATTAAATTCTGGGATTTTATAAACTTTCAGCTAGTATTTCTCCTATGGACAAATTCCCATTCACATCAGTAAGAAACCTTACTTTCTAATGTTTTTCACATTTTTTTTTTTTTTTTTTTGCAATAAATACCTTTTCCAAAGCTCGCTGTTCTGTACTCTGTCTTTACTTCTTACCTGTTGCTCCTCTGGCATTGGTCTGAAATGGATTTGTAGAAGATGCCACAGAAGGACCACCAGCAGCAACAAAAGGATTTGTGGAAGGTGTAGCTTTAAAAAATTATAAGATACACTGTAAAATCCTAACACATTCATATTAAATTATTTAAAATATTTGTTCATATATTTATGAAGATAGAAAATTAAAGCTTTCTCATAATAAATTGTTGCTCTGTCTTCTGGTAGACCTAGGTAATGCTATATAATATACATGTGGGCTCTTTACAAAAACCAATGTATGAGGTCGGACAATTAAGGTCACGAACTTGTTGCAATGATGATGCTAACCTTTTCTTGATACCAGAAGGATTATTCATCATGAATTTGTACCAACAGGACAAACAGTTAACCAAGTTTACTATTTGGAAGTGCTGAAAAGGCTGCATGAAAAAGTTAGACGACCTGAACTTTTCACCAACAATTCATGGCTCTTGCGTGTTATCACAACAATGTACCAGCTTCCACGGCACTGTCTGTGAGAGAGTTTTTAGCCAGTAAACAAATAACTGTATTGGAACACCCTCCCTACTCACCTGATCTGGCCCCAAATGACTTCTTCCTTTACCCGAAGATGAAGGAAATATTGAAAGGAAGACATTTTGATGACATTTAGGACATGAAGGGTAATATGACGACAGCTCTGATGGCCATTCCAGGAAAAGAGTTCCGAAATTGCTTTGAAGG
Source organism: Rhinolophus ferrumequinum (assembly GCF_004115265.2). NCBI lineage: Eukaryota > Metazoa > Chordata > Mammalia > Chiroptera > Rhinolophidae > Rhinolophus > Rhinolophus ferrumequinum. Next base: position 9,723,894 of record NC_046291.1, read on the forward strand.
GTAGACTAGGCACTGGTGTAGGTGCATAGCTTCCCAAGGGGAGTACTTCTAAGGTGACCGCAGCGGTATTCAGCAATGAGGTATGTAGCGCTTTTTCTAGGATGAGTTCGCGAACTTAATTGTCTGACCTTGTATACATTAGTCCTCCCTTATCCATAGTTCCTCTTTCTGAGGTTTCAGTTACCAATAATCAACAGCAGTTCAAAAATATTAAATGGCAAATTCCAGAAATAAACTATAAGTTCTAAACTGCACAATATTCTGAGTAGTGTGATGAAATCTTGCTCCGTCCTCTGGGGACATGGAACATCCCTTCATGCAGCATGTCCATGCTGTGTACACTATCACCTGTTAGTCACTTAGCAGCCATCTGTCTTGGTTATCAGATCAACTGCAACAGTACTGTAGAGCTTGTTTTCAAATATTTTTTACTTAATGATGACCCCTAAGTGCAAGAGCAATGATGCTGATAATGTGGATGTGCCAAAGAGAAGCTATAAAGTGAGTCCTTTAAGTGACAAGGTGAAAGTTCTCTACTTAATAAGAAAAGGATTGTATGCTGAGGTTCCCAAGATCTATGGGAAGAATGAATCTTCTATCCATGACATTGCCAAACTTTATAAACTTTATCAAACGTATATATGCACAGGAAAAACATAGTACATATAGGGTTTGGTACTATCCAGTTTCAGGCATCGTGGGTCTTGGAACGTACCCCATGGATAATGGGGGACTACTGTATACCAGAAACACATACCTCCAAATGGAGCAGGCACACTTGAAGAAGCAGGCTGTGTCTGTACAGAAGCACCCACTGGCACTGTTCCAAAAACACTGCTGAAAACAAATATTGAAAGAGTTCATATAATAAAAAGAAAAAGCAAGGGTTAATTTATCTACAAGGTGGCCATAAAAATGTGGAAACAGATAATTATGAACACATCATATATCACAGACATTCCACACTTTAAGTCTCAGGATTCATTTACATTCTGAAAAATTACTGAAAACCTCAAAGAGCCTTTGTTTCTGTATGCTATACTTATCTATCCATCTACATATCGTAGAGAATTTAAAACATTTTAATTCATTTAAAAATAACAATAAAGCCATTACATGCTAACATAAGGAGCATTTCTATGATAAATAACTACATTTTCCAAAACAAAAGGAACTTAATGAGAAGAGTAGCACTGGTATTTTTGCAAATCCCTTTAATGGTTGGCTTAACAGAAGAGCAATCTATGTGATGTTAAATTTAAGTTGAAGTAGATGAAAAGAAAAAACTGGCCTCACATAGATACATAGGTGAACAAAACAGGAGTATACCTTTTTCAGATAATTGTGGATATTTTCTTTGATGTCATACCAAAAACAGTGCTAGTTTTCTAAAAGTTACTTGCAGCATGGAATCTGAAATTGTATCAGTGAACTTTTTTGTAAATGAGTAAAGTGAACATCCACTAGTCTATCTTGCACTTTAAATGCATCTTTTACTGATGTTCTGTTATCATCTGAAAAATACTTGATGCCAATCTTCCAAATGTCAGCACATTTCCTTATGCAAAATTAAAACATAAAAATACCTTCATTAATATCCCCACCCACCTCATCAGAAAAGTAATGGGAAGCTGTCAATCTCATGAAGTCAATAAATCTTCCAAAATTCCAATATTTGCTTCAATGTGTGAATATTATCATTTTTCTTAAAGTGAGAGACTTAAATATTTAATTTTTTAGAAAACATCTGCTAACTACCCAAATCTGAATAATCATGGTTTGTCTCTCAGTCATCTTCCAAGGAAAAATCGTGTCCCATAAAACAGGCTGGTTCATTCCACAACTCAACCAAAGCAGCTGACTTTCCTCAAGACAGCTATCACACTTCAATACTCAGAACCACCTGACACATACCTGCTTCGACACACAGGAAGTAGACAAATTTAGGATCGAGATCTAATCAAATTAATTTTTTTTAACCGCTTCAAGAATATTCATAAGAAAAACTGAATCAGGAATACTGATAAATAAAAGCGAATGTGGACTGGTAAGACATATAATTACTTGCAAAGTTTGGTGCCATCGGCCTTAACTCATGCTAAGGAGTCAACAAGTTTTACTTGCCATTGTTTTTGCACCATCAATATAAATGGCAATTAGTGAAAACACAAATAATTGCTCAGAATTACTATGAATGTGATTGTAACCTCACAGAGCCTTTCAAAGGGTCTTAGGTACTCCAAATACTCCATGGACCACTGTAATGTAGTATCATTAAACCGTGGTATGTATACCTGTGTTTCCAGATTTTTAGGGCCACTTTGTTCACTGTTATGTAAGTCTAATTAGACAATATTAATAAAGAAAAAATACATAAATACTCTAAATTTTATTCTTTGGATTTAATTTTTCCCATCTGGCATATGGAAAATTTATTACTGGAGAACACAAGTACGTAGTGTCATAATCCTACCATTTCTCTCTAGAAAAGGTGCTAAAGGGAAATAAAAAGCAACTAGGATAACGAAAGAAGATAATCCCCCAAATAAAAAACAAAGACATGGCTAAAACATTGTATAGGTAAGTCATCTGTACTCCTGGGTCTGTTTCCTTTATTCTAAAATGAAGAAGTCAAAACTGTAAGAGTCCTTAAAGATCTAATGTTGTTAATGTTAAAATGTGTTAGACTTCCTGCTGCCAAGGATTCCTCTGTGCCAGATATATTTAAACACAGTAACAGATGTGTATGTCTATTTATAAATACCAGTATGACACTGAAGAGATACAAAATTAGTGTTGGGTTCTGGTGCAAACATTTCTAAAACTGTGTATTTACAACTAAGGCTATAACATGTTACTTTTCAGTGTTTAGTCTTCGTGACTGAAAACTGTACCTTAAAAATATGTAATCTGCTAAATAGATTCTCTGCTGAGTACATTTAAATCTGTATTAACTGTCTATTTTGAAATGTTTTGGTGTTCAAGGAAGAAAGGTAACCAAACCTTTGATTAAATGAAAACATAAAATTATGGCAATTATTCAAAAACTGTATTTTAATTAGCAAATTTAAACTCAGTTTCCTCAAATTTATAAAAATATTCAATGATTTTAAAATGATGCCCCCAAACAGTCATTATTTAACCATAGGATCATTCAGAGCTGAACAAAGATGAAGACAGCAGACGAAGCAGGAGCAGACGCAGACAAGGTACCTGCTAGCATTACTCGTGGGCGTGTATGCATTGCTGGAGGTGGCTGCAGAGCTGAACACGCTGTCTAGTTCTGCCAGGGCTGCATACTTGTCTGAAGACGCACTTGAATGACTGGGAACGGAAACCACAGAACTAACAGGAGCTTTACCTGTGGTCCCAAAGCCACTAGCCTGATCACCACCTGAGAACAAACAAAAACAAATTACACCAAACATTGAAAGTTACACTTTCAACTTATCAACTTATCACATTTGCCATGTAACACATGTAAATTTAAAACTGATAAGGAGCTAAGCAAATAAATGGACAGGAGTCTAAAGTCTTATCTAACAATCTAGAAAATACTGGACAAGACTAGTGATATACACTACTGTGGTAAAGACAGAATACTGCTTCTATACTAAAAACTAAGATTGTACCAACAACATGTCTAGGCTGTGTATAAAGAAGAAATTCTCAAAAAGTGCACTTAACATCTCTAAGACAGGTGCATTTTATTCAAGTGAACATATAAATTCATAAAGTGCGGGACCCTGATGTGAACAACTTATTAATACCATTTTCCCAGAGTTGTACATTAAAAATTTAGAGACAGTAATAAGAAGAAATAGTTACTGAGCACTTACTACCGTGTTTCCCTGAAAATAAGATCTAGCTGGACAATCAGCTCTAATGCGTCTTTTGGAGCAAAAAGGAATACAAAACCCAATCTCATTTTACTATAAGACTGGGTCTTATATAAGACTGGGCATAATAATATAATAAATATAATATAATACTGGGTCTTATATTAATTTTTGCTCCAAAAGATGCATTAGAGCTCACTGTCCATCCGGCTAGGTCTTATTTTCAGGGAAATACAACTCCATGAGTTCAATGCCATTTACCACCTTCATTTTGGAGATGAGAAAGCAGGCCCAGAGATCAGGATATAGAATCCAGCCGAAAAGCAGACCCTTGCTCTTCCTGACTGCACTATGCATTTTGAGAGGCAAAATACTGGCATTAGGATGGAACTGGGCATAACAACATACTGTAAAAATAATGTTTTTAAAAAATAAATATGAAGATTAATAGAAAATAGTTCAAAATGAACATATTCATATTATTAGAAACCACCCAATAACCTAGTCAGTATTATCGGTAAGATTTCTTAACCCCGTATGGCCTTAGAACAGTAAAGCCTGCTTTCTAAGATAAAATTAAGTTTCTGTCAATTGTTTTCTTTTAAAACTAGAAGTATACAAATTAGTTTCTATGCCCTCACTTTTGTAGTTCATATTTCAGATCCAAAAAATCATGAACATTTAAACAAAATTTCTATACAACTAAGAAAAGTGTAACATCTATGACCCAGCAATCCCTCTCCTAGGTACATACCCAAAAAATCTGAAAACATTTTTCCGTAAAGATATACTATATGCGCCGATGTTTACTGCAGCTTTATTTATGATGGCCAAAACATGAAAACAACCAAAGTGTCCTTCAATAGATGATTGGAGAAAGTAGATGTGGTTTATATACACAATGGAATACTACTCTGCCATAAGAAAAGATGAAATACTGCCATTTGCAACAACATAGATAAATCATGAGATTATTATGCTAAACGAAGTAAGTCAGACAGAAAAAGTCGAGAACCATATGACTTCACTCATGTGGGATACAAAACTGAAAGCAACAAAGGAACAAGACAAACAAACAAACAAACAAAAACTCACAGACACAGATTAATAGTTTAGTGGTTACCAGAGGGTAACGGGGGAGGGGTGTTGATAGAAGAGGGTAAAAGGAATCAAATATATGGTGATAGAAGGAGAACTGAGTGGTGAATACACAATGTGATATATAAACGATGTATTACAGAATTGTATACTTGAAACCTATGTAATTTTACTAACCATTGTTAGTAAACCCAAATAAATTTTAATTTTAAAAAAACGTAACATCCTCAGATTTTAATAAATACAACCAAATTTAAAGGACTGTTTAATGTATAAATCTGTATTTGTTCTATTTAAAGCTTGATTACCTTGCCCAGCACTAAAGATATTGTCTAAATTAGCAAGTGCCGCATATTTGTCTGCAGTCTGTAGACCAGCTTTATTCGTTGAAACTTTACTAACAGCTGATGCTGTTGGATGACTCTGGGAAGTATTGAAGGTTCCAAAATCAGCGCTGGAGGATTTGGGGAAGTTATCAAAATGAGCAAAATTAGCATTTACTGATCCAGCACTTCCACCTGCAACAGAATAAACAGAACACTTGAAATTTCTAGACTTTTCCCAATATCCTTTGCCAGATTATATGATTATTTCTTTCTAACTTAAGTGTTCTATAAGCAATCCTAAATTCTTAAAAATAGTAACTGGCAAAGAGCATTCAACTTTAACCATCTACACGTGACTTTTTATAATTTGCGAAACTAGATGTTCAAAGGCCATAGCAACATAAAGAATCAGTCACAAGTTTCTACCTGGAATTCTCTACCCTGGCGTAAAGAATATAATTCACCGGGGAGTAACTCCATGCTACCTGGTTTGAGGCTTTAGTTACTTTAGAGAACATTCACTTGTATATTATGACCTTTTACTAGTTCTCTTTAAACAGACTCTGCAAACAAGATACACAGTATCTTACACTACAAACTTCTGTAGCTCTAATGAAGACTTGGTTGAATCAAATCCCAGGGTAGAAATTTAAAATGTTTTAAGATGTAGTATTTTGATCCAGAATTTCTTAAAAGGTGGTCCTTGAGCTTCAGATTTATTTTATTTGAAGAGCCATTATTTAATTCCACATAATAATTTAAAGTGCATACAACACTATGATATCCTTAGTGAAATCATGCCCTATTATATATATAGTTCAAGGAATAAAAATTATAGTATGCAACATAAAAATAACTTAAATATTATAGCAGTTTTTGACTTCATAAAGCATAATTCACCTAAAGGTCACTACTGTATATATCCTGCTAAGATTTTAAAGTTTGTTCTATAATCTAGAGACTTCTCAAAAATACTAAGGCCAACATATTTCAATTCTATGCTTTTGATCCTACACTTTTGATACTGGTTCTTTAGGCCTACACATTAGTTTCAGCAATCAAAATTGTATATATAGTTATATACTAAAGTGACAGCAAAGTATACATAGATATTATAAAAACAGAACGGATACACCCCTATAAAAAACAAACAAAAACACTATCAATCACTTTTTAAAACATTCTAAAACAAATATATACTAATAAAATTTCTCTCCGGAATCAAAACTGGTTGTTTTCAATTAAAACTATGTGTGTATTTAAATGATTGTGATCTGTTTCAAGTAGCAGATGAACAAAGTACACACTAAAACTTTCAAAGTTTGTATGAAGAAATTTACTTCAACTGTTAAAATTATTAAATCAACTAACTCTGTGTTGTCTAACTCTGAGTTTAGTAATAGTGAACGAGGAGTAAAAGTGAGAATTTCTGAAGATTATTAAAATATGATTAATAATCTATAATTAAAAACCCCATGAAACATATCATAAAACATACAAACTAGGAGAAGATGCCTATTTGACAGCAGAACTTACTGTTGGTAGCCAGGAGAGGAAAAGCTGAAGTAAATTCACCAAAACTGCAGCTAGATGAAAGCATTCTAAATGCTGGACAGCCAGAAATTATGTAAATGATGAAATTTAAAGGAAAAAAAAAGGAATTGAAAGGAAAAGCTTTAAGACAATACACAGAGTTAAAGTTGAAAGAAAAGTATAATCAGCCAAAGATCTAAACAAGGATTCAATGAGTTTCTGAAAACATAACAGTTTATGAGAGAGTATTCAATGTTTAAAGACCAATTCCTGCACAGAAAACTATTTCCAAGTTTGATTAAAGTTACCCTTAAATAACTCTTGACTAATAATATTTATTTTTTCAAGCTTGTTACCCTGAAAATTACTTATACTTTTAATTCTATGGAAGCACTCAATTAGCTTCCTTTCCTTAGAGCCTAAACTACTGAGTTCCGTGAAACTAAAAACCTTTCAGTACTTTAATTCCTCTGTGCCTAAGAAGTTTAAGAAAGATTCATGTGCAGGAAAAGAAGAATAGATGTTGTGAATCGTGAATCAGACAACATACCAAAGAATTCAGATAAACAAATGAACACAGGAAAAAAATAAAGATTTCAGGTTTCCCCAGAGCTTTGTAAGACAGAACTATTTTAAAATCAGATAATTATAGAATTTAAGAGTAATTTTCAAAACTACATCTAGAGAGTTTTACTTTGTTTTTTAAAGTAAACATTGAAGCACAATGCTGGAGAAGCTCTACCTGTAGTTTGGGGCTGAAAAGGAGAGTGGCTTGCTGTGGGGAAACCTCCAAAATTACTCGAACCACTAGACTGTCCAAATGCATCAAAGTTTGCAAAATCTGCATTTGCAGAATTCTGAGCTGTAAATGGTAAGGAACAATATATGTTAATGAATATGAACAACTATAAATGAAAAACATGACAAATGAATTTAAGAATTTTATGCAATTTTCTATATCTCAGAACTCACTTTAAAGAGATTCATTTAGAAATCAGATTTTAAATCCTACCAATATTTCTTTAGCCCAATTTCAAGCAATTTATTAAAGGGTATGCAGAAATTTCTAAAAACAATGATAAATTTGCACACAATACCCTTTGAGTGACCTCAGGAAAAAGGCTATAAATGTGACTCTATTAAAACAAACTCTGAGTTAAGAGCATTAAATACATGAGTTATACTAAAACAGAAAGAAATATGGGATATGATACATTCTGGGAAATTTAGATTTAAAATGGTAACAAGTGATTCATCAGTTGGATGAATCTAAAATATTGATATAAAGATGGTTTAATTACATTAGTGTTCATTTTGTTTTGTTTTTTTAAGTTCACAACTATGTCACACCATGGCATATAAAAATAAAAAGAAAACAAACATGAATGTATAACAAGTAGCACATGATTGCCAAATAAATTGAAAATAATCACATTCTATTATAAGCCTGCCATTTTCTATTCACAATAGCCAAGACATGGAAACAACCAAAATGCCCTTTGGTAGACAACTGGATTAAGAAATTGTGGTACATTTAGACAATGGAGTATTATTCGGCCATAAAGAAGAATGAAATATTACCACTTGTAACGATATGGATGGACCTAGAGAACATAATACTAAGTGAAGTAAGTCAGATGGAGAAAGACAACTATTAAGTTGGTGCAAAAATAATTGAGGTTTTGCAATTATTTTTAATCTTTTAAACCGCAGATACTTTTGCACTAACCTAATACAATATGATCTCACTTATACGTGGAGTCTAAAGAACTGAATAAATGAGCAAACTAAACAGAAATAGTGTCAGAGATACAGAGGAAAAACTGATGGTTGCTAGCTGGAAGGGGAGTGGGGATGAGGGAGAAAAGTGAAGGGATTAGAAAGCACGAGTATTGCCAAGTTACAATATTGCCACGGGGTATGAAAGAGAGTTTGGGGAATATAATCAATAATGTTGTAAAGAGTTTGTAGGGTGTCAGATGGGCACTTGTCTTATTAGGGAGACCATGTCATGGACAGTGTAGATGCCTGATCACTGCGCTGCACACCTGAAGCTGAATAATATTGAATGTCAACTATAATTTTATACACACACACACACGCACTCACGGGATATGGAGTACAGCACAGAGAATAGTGTCATGGAATTGTAACAGCTATGTTAGAGGGGTAATAGATTGGGGGAATGGGTTATCACTTTGTGAGGGGTGAAATGTCTAACTATTACATTGTTTTGTAAACCTGAAACTAATTTAAAAAATGTGCTAAAAAAAAGTAAATTTGGAATAATTCGGGAGTAAGTAGATTACGATGGTATAAATAACAACAGACAGTTTTTTTAAAAGTACTTTAAAGTTTAAAAAAAAAAAAGCCTGCCGTTTTCAAACACACTAAAATGTAGGAAACGATGAGAACTAGTAAAAATTATATAACATAAGTACACCTCATACTCAGTGTACAAGACCTACTGGTATTTCCCACTGGTCATCAACCTAAGAACAAAATTCTAGGCTTCTCTAAATCATGTAATTAGCAAATAAAACAATTCAAGAAACTTTGTTAAAGGCTGAAACAGATGCTGGATAAGATTTTTATAGAGGATATGATGAGAATAAGTAGTTAATATGAGGGGAAGGGAATGCTAAGTGGTAAGAATGAAAAGAATGTCTTAAAAGATAAAGGTTAAATGTCATCAACACAGTAAAGTCAGCCACTTTAAATTCTATGCAAGCAATTCTAATGAAAACATTAGAAACTCAAGTGGCCAGCAATGAGGGATCACTTAAATATATTATGAAACAGCGCATGATGGATATAATGCGACCATTAAATAATTCATGTAAAAAATATTCAATCCTGTACAAAAATGTTTCACCAAGTAAATAAAATGAACAGGTTAATAAAGTAAAGATATCTTTTCATCTGACACTGTTTAACAAAGTTGTTAAACATGGTATTATGAATATACGTAGAAAATCTGCATTTTAATTAACTCAAAGTAGTAAGATTTCAGATAGGTATTATTTTCTCCCTTGTTTGCCTGAGTTTACCAAGCTTTTGCAATGAGTATGTATTCTTCTTGTAAACAAACCAAAAAAAAGTTACTAAACAAAACATTTTTCCATTAAAAAAGTAAAACATTGTAGGAAGAAAATCAGGAGAACTTACAGCATTTTATGTAATTATTGTTGTGCATATATCTGAAAGGGTACAGCAGTAGGGGAGGAATTATACCTAAAATAGATCCCATTTTACTAGGTACCTGTACCACTTCCCTTTTGGCGTACTCACACCTAGTACTTCTGAAATGTGGGGCACTATCCCACATATCACCGCTCACATTATGTTCTTAAAAAAAAATTTTAAACACATTTGTCCTAGCTCTCAAACACTATAAAGAAGTACCTAATTTAAAAGGCTGCTTATTGCTTAACAATATAAATTCTGTATTTTCTGGATACCCTGCAATCTTTTGTCATTATTTTTGCTTAAAATTCAATTCCTTTGTAGGCTGAAATTTCACTTTCCCCAAAATAAAGATAATGGAAGAAATACTAATAAATGAATAATACATTTAAAAATTAATTTCCGGAAAAATATTTTGGAACATCTATACAAGTTTTAATAATAAATACAATACATGTTTAAACATAGTTACATTTAGTTTTGCAGAGAACAGTAAGCAAGTCCAGTTCAGTGCAAAGGGAATCTGAGAGGAGAATCAGAGAATTCCACCCCAACATAAGTAACTGTATATCCTTGGCCAAGTCCCTCAGTTGTTCTGGCTCCACCAGTTTTCTCATTAGCAAAACGAGAGCATTCACTAGAACGTCTCTGCTTGCAAATCCAGCACTATGATTCTACGACTTATGAGACAATAGGAATAAACTCTTTAAAAGCTTTGAAATCCTAGGCCAAAAAGAAGAAAATTCAAAGTTCATAAGGCCAACATACATAATACACATATAGATACTATAACTACAAACCAAACGAATAGAGAACATGGTATATAGAAGTTCTCAAATTTAGAGTGGGCTATATTTCAAAAGGTACGTTTTTAAGTTTTTTGAACAATTTAGTTATACATTTGAGAACAAATGAAATACATCTGTTCCTTGTAAAAATAGGAATTAGGTCCCTAAGCAAACATATTAAGAATACGTAGTATATAATAATATATATTCTACATTTAACTTACATTTAGAACGTCACAGGAGGGAAAATATACATTAAACATGTTTCAAACATCATCAGGAAAAAAATGAGTTCAATGCAACCCATTTTGTTAGCCAAGCCTATTTTATCACACTTGTATTTTCCCAGTGTTGTCCAACCAGAGCACCAAACACGTTAATCAAATACTTCTTCATTATGGCAAGACAGGGCTTTGTAATATTTCTATCAGTTTTTATTTGTAGACTGTATCTACTCATAGTCTTCAACAATTGGCTATAGTAACTTTTAAAATTTCTAAGTGCTGTAGAATGAAGCTTTGGTAAACAAACTTTGGAAATTAAGCACTAATAAATTCAATTAACACAAAAATTATTGTCTGAAACTTTAAGCAATCTGTACAAAAAGAAATCCAAACTAAATAGAATGTGACAAAATAGTAAATATGTGTTTTAAATGATCTTATTTTAAAAAGTACAAAACAGGTCAACTAAGTTTAGAATTTAAGGCACCAAGGTAATGAGCCTGAATCTGACTGAGAGCTGTTTCCTCTTCAGTGAGAAACAGGTTCTCCTGAAAAAGGAAGATAAATATAGAGACCAAGGACAGAAACTAACAGCCCTCATCAAATTCAACTGACAGATACACTTTGTTTCACCTATACAATATTTTAAATATTTCCATCAATCCCTAACATTTAAAAAGAGAAAATTTCATATTAAATAAGATTTCTTGCTTCTCTTAAAAGAAAATTAATATATTTAATAATCCATGTGGCAATAGGAGGTTAGAACATCCTTTAAAAAGGGCACAGGGCTCCTTCCATACTCATTTGTGTTAATGGGGTGGCAAAGCAATTGAGTTTGACACCTCTAATATAAGATGTGACAAAAATTAATTACAGTTTAGAGTTCACAGGTTTTGTGATGTTTATTACCAGGCAAAATAACTATTAAATTCTGTAGGTAAATTATGTTTCTAACTGCATGCATATTTCTATAGAAGAAGATAACCAAGTTTTTTAAAGAAATACTTCAGCTGATGACTGAAGGAATGATAAATTCAGAATATCACAATTTTGTATAATGGATCCCGGTACTGGGCATTAACAGCTAACGTTACAAAAACAAGACAATCAAAATTATGTGCTTTTTAACTCCTAAGTAAGCAGGCTTGCCTCCTCTACCACCACCCCTCTCAAAAAACAAGAAACAAAAAAAAACACCTGCAACTGATCAAGTCTATCAATTTACAGGAACCCCAGAGGAGAGGAACCTGATAAGGACCCCACAGTGGTGTAATCAACAAACTCAGACTGCTTAAAACTCAACTGAACAAATAACCTAGTTTCTTAACAAATAAATTACAAGAGGAGAAAAAAGGATGAAGAACCTACAGACTAAGAGACATGTTTCACAATTGCAGTGTGCAGACTTTAAGTAAACTGTGTGTGTGTGCGTGCGCGCGTGTGTGTTTGAACTGGAATGGAAATTTGAGTAGTAATGAATTGTTATTATTACGATTATTCAAGGAGTGGTAATACTACCAAGATTATGTTTAACACAGAGAAGTCCTATTTTTATAGATACAGATAAAATAGGTATTTAAGCATAAACTAATGTCTAAAATTTGCTTCAAAATAACGAGTGGAAGAAATGAGTAGAATGAGAAATGAAACTAGATTAGCCATGAGTGATGAATACATGAAGGTTATATTTATCTGGTCACGTTTGAATATTTAAAATTGTCCATGTCAAAGAGTGAAAAAAAATTCTTAAAAGTCTTTTATCATTTTTCTCTGGAAAGAGGTCATGTCAATATCTGACATGAAGTATAGTCACTTTTGAGATGAAAAATCAGCAGGGTTACATGAGTACATATTACACCTCAACAGCTAAGAGTGATCAAACATTCTCAACAGAGTATGTTTACTGGCACTTAAGTTTTAAAAAGAGAAGTTGTTTCTCGGTGTTTCATGTACATCTCTGGCGAAAGCACTTAGGAAACAACATGTTACCTGCATGGCTGTTGAAATGTGCAAAGTTAGCAAAATTGGCCGTCGCTGTTGACTGAGGAGCTGGAGCAGCAAATATGTCCGAGCCGAGATCACTTAAAAGGTCAAACTGCTTCTTCTCCTGCTGCTGTCCTTGAGAGCGACCTACAACAGGGGACTGCAAACCACGTATTAGCTATAAAGAGTTTCCAGTCACATCACCTAAATCATTATAACACTAGTCCCAACACACCAACCTTGAAACAGTTTAAAGATTACAAAATCTTTTATTTGTAGTTTGGAGTCTGATATTTTTTGAAAGGTTTGTAACTTTTCAACATCTATTCCCAAGTTATCTCTCAATTTTAAATACAGAATCAAAAGCAAAGGACCTTGTGACACAAGACCGTCTTACTGCTAAAACAGAATGATGAGGCTTTCCTAGAACACATCCTTTATATGCAGAAAGTTACAATATACTGACTTAACCCTTCTCTTCATTTTCTGTCACACCTTTTGTAAAAACAACAATTTATCCAGATGCCCTAGTATGAGGATTTAATTCAAATAGTACCACACCTCGGAATTATTCTTGTGTAGGGCAGACATTATAACGTCACACAATAACAGATTTGTCACTGCTCAGTCAACTGTAATGAAGTGCAGAAGTACAAACTTTAGGTACCAACAAAGACTTCAGTCCATTCAGTTTTTTAGACTAAGGTACAGAATGCAAAGCCACCTGTGTTTCTATGATAAACATGCTTTACAATCAGGTATGGGGGAAAATTCTACTGCTTGAGAAATCCGGTCCTTTAAAAGTACATCACAGAGGCCATACTGTTCTAACTGATGGTCACCATAGATTTGTTTTCCTCATTGTCTGTTGTCTGACAGAAGCTATAGCAATGTTCCCATACATCTTTAAAAAGCTGCGGAAAAACAATCAGTAAACACAAGATGGCCGGGGTTTTGAAAATTAATCTGGGGAACGTAATTTAGTGGTTACCAGAGGGTAAGGGGTTTGGGGGGTGGAAGATGAGGGTAAGGGGGATCAAATATATGGTGATGGAAGGAGAACTGACTCTGGGTGGTGAACACACCCAGATTTATAGATTATGTAATGGGATTTATAGATGATGTGATACAGAATTGTACACCTGAAATCTATGTAATTTTACTAACAATTGTCACCCCAATAAATTAAAAATAAATAAAGAAAGAAAAAAAAAAAGCTGCGGAAAATCAAAGACACTCCTATGACAACAGCAAAGGAGCAAATGCATATGCATTCCAACCACTTAAGCTACGATCTTTTAATGCATCATAAACCATTAGCACACGATGCCACACAAGATTACGCTGCTGTCTTAAAGAACTCTCCAATTCTGAGACTCGGCCCTCCTTAAGTCGAAGCCCCTACAAAGACGTGACCACTCACCTGACTAGGTGTACCCTTATTTAAGTGCAGTGCTGGTGCTGAATCTCCTAAAAGAGATTTCAGTGGTTTGACCTCAGGTGTGCTGCTTGTGCTACTGGCAGAGGACCCGGAAATAGATGCGTGAACTGATGCCACCACTTTGGCTTGTTCAGGTGGGACATACCTGAAACACATGAAAAGTTCAACAGGCAGTTAACTAAGAAAAATACACTCAAAAATGATAAGCTTAATTCTAATTCTGTACAAGACTGTTGATATTAATCTTATTTTAAAACCCTCTTAGAATTGACAGCTGGAGACTACACTTAATTGAAATACTCAGAGAAGGGGCAATAAAGACTGGCACAAAACTGTTTTCAACTATTTACTTAGTTTTTCGAAGATAAATACAATAATTAACTGCTTTTTTCCTTAACAGGACATATTATGACGAATAGTTTATACTATACTTTTTAAAAACTAAAGTATCAAAACATCATATATAACATTTGGAAAGAGAACAGAAGGAAGGGAAGCTTTTGTTATTATATCATAGTTAATAGCCTAAAATAAAAAGCCTATAAAAATCTTTAAGAATAAGATTAACAGCCCAATTTTTAAAGGGACAGAAGCAATTTCACAAAGGGAGACACAGAAATGAAAACACTCATACCGAATTCATTAGCATTCGATCTGAGTGTAGCTGTTACAAATTCTGCTACAATCTATTAAGATACATCGATACGCTCTGTGCCCCGAGTACCCCGTGCAGAAACTCATCCTCAGGAACTCACTGGGCAAATGTACACAGGTCCATGTACAGGATGTTCCCACAGCAGCCCTAAGTCTCTTTAATAGAATACTACAGGGCTATTCTTTTGACACAGAAAGCTGTCCATATTCCTTTATGGGTCTTTCAGGTTTGACCCCAGTCACGTAAATACAGGATTCATGGGAGGAAGAAGAGTAAAGGAAGGAAAGAAAGGCAGTAAGATAAAATGCCCAAATGTTGGCAATACTGATGTGTAGGGCGAGGATTCTGCGAGAGCTTTCGCTCTCTATTTCGGGGTTTTGTCCTCCCCCCACAACAAGCAGGTGGAGAAAGTAGGACAAGAGAATGGTTAACAGCGCCACCTATTCCAGAGACACAGTTCAAATCTCAGCTCCACCACCCAATAGTTGTGAAACCGAAGGCGAATCACTTGAACTCTTTGTGCCTCTGATTTTTCATCTATAAAATGAAGGTATGGTTGCCGTGAGGTGTAAATCAGTTAACATTTGTGACGTACTTATTAGAACAGTTCTTGGTACAGGTGTTAGCTACAGAAGTGTTAACTATTTACAAATTATGTAATAACACAAATAGTAAAACTGCTTTGTTTTTTCCAGTAAATGAGATGGCGGAATATGAGAATGAATACATGAAGTTATGCTTTCCCATAATTTGGCATATCACTGATGATACCAATTTTTGAGTACAGCCACATCTTATCAAACGATAAAACCAGATAATACTATTTGGTTCAAAAGACTCATCTGACTGGAAGTGAGCTAAACTTGTATAACACAGGAAGTAAGTTTCAAAATTGGTCAAAGGAACAATTTCAAAATCCCTGTAGATGACAACTGCCTTGCTGTTGTCAGGAATCCACAGGAAGGATTGTTGGGGAGTCCGCATCTGGGTAGGCCTTGGGCCACATTAAAAACCCACTGCCCTGCTCACCAGGTACATGACACAGGTGTGTAGGCGCGTGGGTTTAAAACGCACAGGTCCGGGCCCTCCTGAATGTTGGTCACTCCCTCCTGCCACTCACCCATTAAAGTTTGTATCTGTTGATACTCTTGTTACTACTACCCTGTTTCTTAGGGCACACAAAAAAAAACACAAAACAAAACAAAAAAAACCCCACACAAGTTATAGTTAAATAAGGTTTACAGGTAATTGGGTTATGGTTTGAATGAGTAAATTTTATTATTGTTTACTACTACTACTATTGCTACTATTATTATAAATGGGGGGAATCTATGGTTTTAATTCTATCAACTCTTATTCACACACACTTATCTCTTGCTAACTGAAGTTAAACTATCTAAAATCCCAGCTAAGTCCTATTCAAACTAACATTCTGAGTTGGTAAAACTATTGGGAAAATAAAAAATTAGGCTGGGCTATACAAGAAGAAAAGTCTTAACTACAGGTCTAAGAAATTAAGAACTAAAATGATAATTACATACTTCATTTTAAGAGAACCATTTATGATACCACGTTTTCACTATCACCCCATCTTCTAAAATTCTGCTCTTTCCTGAACTAAAGTTTTACTAGTATGTTTTATCTATAGTCAGACCTAATGTATGTATCCAGTGCTGCTGAATAGCCTGGCTAATCCTGCCTCACAAAAAGCCGTCTCCTCTAGAGAACAGTAAGAACACAATGTCTGCAGAGCATAAAAACCAGAGCTCCTGCTCTCTAATGTGCTCAATGAATGAAAGCAGAGAGCTCACCCATAACCACAGCAAGGATTCCCTTAGGACCAAAACAGGCCCTGACTGGATCATCCTCTGGGTTAAAATACAGCTGCTCAGGAAAACAACGGGCCATTGACTTTTCATTATCTATCCCCTCTATTTGTGACTCTCTCCCTCATCTTCTTATCCCTCAAGAAGGAAATATGCACTGTTGAATACTGATCAACGACCAAGAGTTCACTGTTAATGAATCTTAGCCAATTGCCTTACACTGGGCTCATATAGTTAAAAATTAAGAGCCCAAAGTAGTTAAACACTAGCTCTAAGGATATGCTACTCCCTGCTCTGCTTTAAAGGGCTTACTAACCATATGTCCAACCCTTTGTTTTTTAAAAATTGACATCTGATGGACTTAGTTAGGGGAGTATAAACGCTCCCTTCTTAACCAGGTAGTGAAATGATTTCTTGGGTAGGAAGCGACGGATATTTTGAGCAAAGATGCGAGTGGACGGACTGCGAGGGGACTGCACGAGAGCTTCAGCACAGGGTCAGCGTATGGAAGATGTGGAATCAGTACTTGCTAATTGAATGAAGATTTTAGGAAGGGAGGCTTCATAAGATTGAAAATGTCTAGAGATGCTAACTGGCTAGAAAAGGATTGGAAGAAAGTATCCCTAACTTTCCAAAAAGGGGGTAGGAGGCCTGGTAATTACAAGGAACAGGCTGCTGCTAGGCACAGGTGAGTTAAGATAAAGTACAGGTAAAGGTTTTTGGAAACGAAACCCCATAAAAAAGCCAAAGTGTAATGGGATTCTATCTACCTACTTATCTATTTCCTTTCTTCCTTCCGCCCTCCCTCCTTCCCTCCCTTCCTGTGTCAGACTAATCTTACCCATAATTAATGTGACTTGGGGAGCTTTGCTCTAAATACAAACTATTCACTCACCATCTTTTCTTTTCATATTTTTCTTGTAGGAACTCTTTCACTTTTTGTGGATCCCTGAAGTCTGGAATTGCTGAAGATCTATCATCAAATAATCCTAGCCAAATCTGTTTACAGACCTTTGGAAAGAATTAAAAAAAACAATAGTGTTAAAAATCAACATCTTCACTTAACGAAATGTTAAGGGAAAAGTATGATTCTCTCAGAAAACTAATCTACTTAATTGTAATAATACTGCCGAGGATATTTATCACATGAGAAATGAAGATGAACAAATGACGGAACTCAATTTATTAAAATATGTTATAGTACGCAGTAAACATCACAGCATCACAAAGAACAACACCTTAGCAACAGCATCACAAAGAACAGCACCTCACAGGGAAACAAATAGTGCAATGGGATTGGGGAGGACCTGGGAATTTTTCGTCTTGGGACGACCATAAACTGTAATCCATTAGTAAAGTCATGTAACCTTTATAAATCTCAGTTCCCTCACCCCATAAAACAGAGGAAACTAGACCAGTAGCAATTTGAAAGATTCTTGACAGACTCAAAAATCAACCAAAAAAGAACAAAAATTACTAGAGTCATAAACCATTTGCTATTAAAGTATAACAGTAACAAAAATATAAGGTATATACAACTCTAGCTTTATTTACATAGTTGCCTCCTATTCTTTTTTTACCCCTAATGGCTAAAAAATGAGAACCTGAGATATTTAACTATTTAGACAAAAATCAAAGAAATGAAATGATGCAGAACTCAAATAGGATAAAGGGAACAGTGCTCGCTTCCGCAGCATATATACTAAAATTGGATCAAGTGAACAAAGAGCATAAAGGGAACAATAAAAACTTGATAAAGTGGTCTTCATAAAATTAAAAATTGTTGCTCTTCACAAAACTTAAAAAAATGAAAAGGTAGGCTACAACTTATAAAACGTATTTGCAAAACATGTAAGAACTTGAAAAAAACTAGAATCCAAAACACATAAAGAATTCTTAAAACTCTATTATAAAAGACAAAAAATTTTTTTAACAGTGGGCAGAAAATTTGACAGACATTTCACTAAATAAGCAGCCCAACACCATTAGTCATACGGAAAATGTGAGTTAAAACAACAGAGAGCCCACTACGTGGATAACCATAGGTACCACAAGAATGGCTAAAAATAAGACTGACCTTATCATGTACTAGTGAGAATGGAGAACAACTAGAAGTCTCAAGAATGTAAAATGGAACAGCCACTTTGGAATAGTTGGCAGTTTCTTACAAGTTAAGCATATACCTATCATATGACCCTGCCATTCCATTTCTAAGTATCGACCTGAGAAAAATAAAAGCACATGTCCATATTCAGATCTGTATACAAACGTTGACAGCAGCTTTATTGGCAATAACTCCAAACTGGAAACAACCCAAATATCCATCACCAACAGGTAAATGGGTAAATTTTGGAATATCCAAGAAGATTCACCGGCAATAAAAAGGAACAACTGATATAAGCAACTATATGAATAAGCTTCAAGACAATTATGCTGACTGAGACAAGTCAGACAGCTACCCCCAAAAGTGCATACATACCGTAGGATTCCTTTTTATTAAATTTTAAGAAAAACGTAAACTTATCTATAGTGATGGAAAGCAGATCAATGGATGCATTACAAAGGGACACAAAAATACTCTTGGGGATGATGACAATGTGTGCTATCTTATTATTGCAATGGCTTCACATATGTCAAATTCATCGAATTAGAGGGTGGCCAGTTAGCTCAGTTGGTTAGAGCGTGGTGCTAATAACACAAAGGCTTCCGGTTCAATCCCCACATGGGCCACTGTGAGCTGCACCCTCCTTAAAACAAAAAAACAAACAGCCAGCAGCCAGCGTGAGCTGCTGTGTGCTGCCGTGGGCTACCATGTGCTGCCATGAGTGGCCGGTGGCCAGCGTGAGCGGCCGGCAGCCATCGAGAGCTGCCGGAAGCTGCTGTGAGCGGCCGACCGACTGCCTCAGCGGGGGGAGCGCAAGGCTCATCACACCAGCACAGGCCAGGGAGCTGTGTCCTACGCAACTAGACTGAGAAACAACGGCCTGAACCGGAGAGAGGGGAAGAAAGGGAGGAAAAACAAACAAAAAACTCATCAAATTAGACATTTTAAATATGTACAAATTATTGTAATTAATTATTCCTCAGTAAAGCCATACAAAACAAGTCCACAAGTTTCCCAAATTATATTATTTTAAAGAATAATCAATTATAACACTGTGAAAAGAACACAGTATCTAGCTTCAAAAACCTGACAAAGAGTTGAGAAATCAGAGAAGGAAAAGCAGCATCCTTCTCAATCTTGCTCACTGAAGTGGGTAAGAGAGAAGAAAAAGGAAGGACAGGAAAAAGGACTCACCCGTTTCCGCTCCTATCATGTACCCCAAGCATGTTTCAACAACATTTCTTGTGGCTCCCTGCTACTCCAGGCTCAGTACAGATATTATAAAGTCATTAAGGCAGTAACAACTGACACGTGTGAGGCCTAAGCTAAGACACAATCTCATTACAAAAATATTTCAGAGGCAAAGCCAGAAAAATGCAGACACCCAGGAATGGTAAGGCAACTTACCACCAGAAATACCATGAACCTTGTAAAGGCCCAGCTTCTCCAATAAATATTTAGCTACTTAAAAAGAAACACATGGGACTGTCCTTAGGCAGAAAACTAATGATTCTCCCAAAATGTAATTTTAGAAGATTCTGTGGCTTTACAATTATATTCATAAAGGGAAAGTTGGAAATTTCTAATTCTTCTACTAAAAAATTCCCAAACAAGAAAACAAGAGACATGGTAATCATTTGGCCAAAGCCATAGAATTATTAACTGTAATTGAAAGATTAGTTCACAATTCTAAACGCCATAAACATTTAGTCTTTGCATTCCAAAACCCCTATTAACTACCATGTGCAATGTTTTAAACTAAGAACAATTAATGAACAATAAATAATAAACATACAAACAAGTAAAAAGATGGGCTGAAGACAGACAGATCACAAAGTTACTATCTTAGCACACTTCACAGTAAGACAAAGCAAGAAGGAGAGCTTGATGGTCCACTCTGTACCGTAGATGTTCGACACGAGCAGGCTGAAGGCTAATTTCACTCCTGGACTAACTTCTGGTAGTTCTGGCTCCTGCTCTCAGACAGGCCAAACTGCTGGGGAAATCATTAAAACTTGCTGCTTGGGTCCACTACAAATTAATGCTACATCACTGTTAAAGTTTCTTGGTGTTCTTAGCTCTTATTTCTGAATGTGTCACCCCACCTGGCTATTTTCTGTTGCTCAAAATCCTAACCATACCAGCCACTCCTGGCAGTTGAATTCTTTCTCAAGTGAAATGGCTCTCAAAATGGAATTCCCCAATTTACCTGGACTGGCAGCACCTGAGTCACCTAAAAACTTGTAATGCAAATTTTCAGGAGCCACCCAAGACCTACGAAATCAGAACCTCTGGAGATGGTGCCCAGCAATCTGTGTTTTAGCAATCCTCCAGGTGACTGTGAAACAGGTTAAAGTTTGGAAACCAATGCTGCAGGAAAATCTAAGCCAACAGATGGAAACTTCCTTCCCATATACTGGAGGTGCCAAAAAACTGTATACCAGTGGACACTTCGGTCAATGTTGCTCAAGCAATAGTCTGACATCATCAAAACTCTCTGGATGCTGATGGTAACCACTTTGAGCACCTCTTGTAACTGCAGAAGTCAAACGTGACTTGTGTTCATCTTTTGTTATCAGCGTATGTTATTACTATACTTGTATATAGCTTTCAGCATTTCTCAAATTTACCTAGCCACTAAACATGTGATTGGGCAAGAATCCTTGAACAGAGACAGTGTTCCAGGGACAATCCGGGATAATGTCAGTTTCTCTCTCCTCGTGATCCATTCACATTTTAGTCCTTGAAAAGTTGGCTTCTGCTCCCACCATTCTACTAAATTGCTCTTCCAGGTTTGTAGATTTGCTGATAGGCAAATATGAAGTTCTCTTTCCTGCTTGTTTTGTTAGTTTTTTTTTTTTGTTTTAGTAAAATAATAAATATCAACTGAAAAGGGAGGGCTTCTCGAAGTTGAAGGGAGAATGGGGGAGTGAATCAACCAAAACTGAGGGCAGCACTGAGGACGTGGTCATGAATATTTAAAATGAAACTAGTCAGAATAGTTGGGTGGTTTCCTCCAGCCTCATCGGGCTGTTTAGGTATAAAGTAGGTAGAATGTCGGCTGGAGTCACGTAAAATATGACAGGAGTTAGTTAGAAAGTGGTTAGAACAGACCATGGAATCTAAGGTTAAGAAAAACCAAGACTGGGGCTGGCCCGGTGCCTCAGGTGGTTGGAGCGCCGCGCTCCTACCGCCAAGGTCGCAGGTTCAATTCCCACACAGGCCAGTGAGCTGCGCCCTCTACAGCTAAGGCGCTCCCTGGAGCTGGGCTGCCGAGCGGCCGGAGGTTTGGCGTGAGCTTCCGTGGGCTGCTGTGCTGCCATGGGCTACCAGCGGCCAGCATGAGTGGCCGGCAGCCAGCTGCCGTGTGCTGCTGTGGGCTACCATGTGCCACCCAGGGTGGCCAGTGGCCAGTGTGAGTGGCCGGTAGCCATTGTGAGTGGTCCCCGGCTGCCGTGAGCCGGCCGATCAATGACCGGCGACTGACGGCCTCAGCTGGCAGGGGCGCAAGGCTCATAATACCAGCAACAGGCCAGGGAGCTGTGTCCTACACAACTAGACTGAGAACCAACGGCTGGAACCAGAGTGTGGGGGAGATGGAAGAAAGGAGGGGAATAAAAAAAAAAAAATCACAAAAAAAAGAAAAAGAAAAACGAAGACACGGTGAGGATGATGGACAACAAAGAAGTTTTAGCCTCAGTGGACTGGAGCTCCTGACAGTTGTCCCAAAATTGTTGGAGTTAGAAAAACTAGAGGGAATGAGCAGGGAAGAGAAGCAGCAGTGGTAGAGAACGGGATTCCTGACCTTGAAATCTAAGTTATTGGTAAATAAAGTCTGTAATAGGATGAAGGATCACTGGAGGAAAGAGGTCAGGGAATCCAGGACGCTGAATGATCCATTATTACGATAATCATGTGGGTTACCACCTAGGTGGATGCTGGGATTGGCAGATATGATTAACACTAGTGGGAAAAAGACATCACGTAAGGTGCTAAAATCTATAATGAATGAGGGGAGCCGACTGGTATGACTGCAACAAGATTCAGCAAGTGACAGAATGTACCGACTTGAGGCGCGTGGGGCAAGGGGACCAGAAACATCCCTGACGAGCAGGGACGATGCCGAAAAGCCATCATCGGAAAGGGGGGCACACACGACGGAATCCACTGTGACGGCCTCTTTGGGAGCCGGAGGGTGGGCGGGAGGGATAATCAGTTCTCATTACAGAATACGGCGGTGGTTGTGGTAGTTATGAGCCTCTATTAGGGAACCAGACTGCCGGAGTTTGACTTCCAGCTGTTTAATAGTAACCCACGCTTCCCAGGAACATTGGGAGGAATAAATGAGTTAATCTATGTGTTGCACGCAGAGCAGACATGTACGATGAGCTTCAGACTGTTCGTTCTTGTTGCCTTGGGGCCTGCAGTGGGTTACGGAGTGATGAGGTAAGGAAGGACGGGGGAGCGGAGGTCTCACCAGGAGCCGGGGACCTGAGCGCATTCCTGCCGCAGACAGCAGCCAAGTGGTCCCAAGGGAACAAGCTCCCGCCTCGGAACTTCTACAGCGAGCGCTCCGTGCCTCACATGAAACTCTACAAACAGCCGTACATCAGAAAGTATAAAAATGTGTCTCCTTTACTTTTGAATTCCCTACAACACTTAAAATGGGTAATGCCATATTAATTGTTCAATAAACCGACTGATAATACCCAAAAGCAGATCTTATAGAGGAATTAAAAATAAAACCACACACTAGCCAAAAGAATAAATTCATGAAATTTCCAGAATAATTTTGTTCCTTATTCTAGTGCTAATCCCTTTAGAATTCCAATTCTAATAGCTACTGACAGAATCTAAAATCTTTTAAAGTATATTTATCAGTCAAGAGTGCCATAAGAAACAGATGGCACACTCAATTCCAAGTTTAATAAAGAGACTTTACATAGCGTAGGAAGGCTGTGAGGAAATCACAAGTGAGAGTAGAGGATGCAGGATTAGAACAGCAGCGCCTGACACCGCCCAGGGGCAGTGAAGGAAGGGGAGGAGAGGAAAAGGGCAGCAGAAGCTTCGACAAAGAGGGCTACTTGATGCGAGCTGTGACCTTCGATGGAAGGATGCAACCAGGCTGCAGAAATCCCACAGGGAAGAAGTGAAGTAAGCACCGTGCATAACCTCTCCCTCCTTCCTTTCTTTCATCTGCTGACAATGTCCCCCATCAACTGGACGCAACCAGAAGCCAGAAGGCAAGAAAGCCCATTTGTGTAGCCAGACAAACCAGCTGCCTGCAGCCAGAGCATGGTACAGACTAGAGCTGGAAGGGCAGATGGAAGCTATCCCAGAACAATGCCCAAATCATAATAATAAATACATGCAGTATAAGCAATTTAACAAACTGATTTACGAGTGTCAAAAATATGGAAAGGACAGAAAAACGCTCTGGAATTAGAAAATCTTTTTTCATTAAGCCAATCTATATACATCCAACTAGATTTCATACTACTTTTTTGTTCTTTCTCTCCTTAGTGGAAGATGGAGGATAACTGCCTCCTTCTGTATTTGAGATATAATTACACCATTGCATAGTACTGCCCACAAATTACAGGAATAGGAGACTTAAAGAATTGAAAAATTCATGAACAAGTAACTAATACCTACTTCTTGGAAGCAGAAAGAAAAAAGGAACAAAAATAAATATCAACAAATGGGAAATATCATTAGAAGCTCTCTAGAGACCTATACCATGAATTTATACAAAATTCTATGATTAACATATTATTTTGCCTTAAGAGGAGGAAGCATTTTGCCCTAAATTATTTTTCCCTAAAAATTCACAATAAGAAAAATATCTCAAATACATCATATAGGTATATGTCAAGACCCAAGTTAAATACTGGAAAACAAGTCCATTATTCCCATCTCCTGCACGCATCCAGCCTCCATTAGCACAACTATGCAACAGTTCAGACCATCAACTGAGGGGTATTTCTCAGTAATAGGCTATCTGAAGAACACTCATTCTAAGCTGGCAGGAAAAAAACACTACCCACATGCCTTATGCAAGAGAAACAGAGAGTCCTGCGTTTATATCCATCGTTTTTGGTGTGTTGTGTGCCCGTGAGGTGGCTCTGACTCCTGGCGACCATGTGAACCAGTGACATCTGCAATGTCCTGTCCTCAAGCCCTGCTCAGCGCCCTGCTCATGGCTTCCTTCCTGGAGTCAATCCATCTGATATTTGGTCCTCCTCTCTTCCTGCTGCCTTCAGTTTCCCAGCATTATCGTCTTTTCCAAAGAACCTGGCCGTCTCATGACGTGCCCTACGCAGAACAATTTCAGTTTTGTTATTTTTGCCTCCAGTGCTGTTTCAGACTTGATCTACTCTAGGACCCACTTGTTCATCTTTCTGGTGGTCCAGGGTCTCCATAGAGCTTTGCCCCAACACCATATTGCAACTGAATCAGCATTTTTCTTATCAGCCTCTTCTCTGTCCAACTTTCATATCCATACGTAGTAACTGGGACTCTTTTTAGGACTGCAAAGGGGATCAAAGCTTTACCACCCCAAAGTATGCCTTTTGGAATATTGATATTAAGCTGGTTAAGAAACAAGATTCAGAAAGAACCTCCGACCCTCCCCCTTACCTGCCTAAAGGAATTAAGACAGAAAAACCTGCTGAAAGGAAGGGAGCATCCCCTCAGCTTCGTAACAGAAACTCATTCGGCAGCCAGTGACCAGTCTAGCAGAGCGTGTCCCTTAGACTTCCCTGTGTCCCACTGTTTCCGGTGGCCAGGCAACCATTTGTTTACCACACATTTCCTCTTTCTCCTCCACCTGTGAATTGCCTACTTTCTCTTAAAAACTCTAGACCCCCATTGCTCTCTTCTCCTTAGTTCCAGAATGACATATAAGCCTCAACCACCCAGTGGGTTTCAGGTCTCATATTCTTACATCAGCCCTGCATGCACATCCAGAATAAACTTTGGACATTTCTCCTGTTAATGTGTCTCATGTTAATTATATTATCAGCCCAGTCAGAAGAACTTAGAAAGGTCGGAGGAAAATTAATTTTTGTTCCCCACAAATTCATGGTATATTCCATCTTAAAACTTGGTTTTATAAAAATGTACTAGCAAGAACTAGAACATATGCATCGGAGTTGCTCAAAACAGGCAAACACAAGCTGTATGTGCAGATGACTAAGACGCCAGAAACATAAATGGATACGTGAAGGATGACCAGATTTATGAAATAGCAAACCCAATTTATTTAATCCTGGTGTTTGTAAGAATCAAATTCCTCATCACAGCCTACTTACAGGCCCCACAAGATTCTAACCTCTGATAAACTCTTTGCAGCCCAGAGCCTGCTCAGGAAGTCTTCCCTGCTCAACCAATCCAAAGGGGCAACACCCCCCCCACACACACACCAAAGCTCAGGTACCAATTAGTGCAACATGGTATTTATTTTCACACCCTTCATCTCACAATTTCTACGTGCAACTTTCATGAGGCAGGAAGCTTCTCTCTCCAATTCAGCACTATTTGTATTCTCAGTGCCATACAGAGTAGACACTAAATAAATATCTGATGTGCAAATGAAAGCAACTTCCTAACCGTCCTGAAATATAAGAAATCATCTTTTTTCCTCTTTGTTCCATCTATTAGGTTGGTACAAAAGTAACTGCGGTTTTTATCATTATTTTTAACCTTTTAAACTGCAATTACTTTTGCCCCAACCTAATAAAATATACATGCTGACCTAGAATTATTTAGCTCACCAACTTACTCATGCAGAAGTAATAAATTAACGGATCCACATTCTCATCATACACAGGCCAGAGGTGAGCAAACTACCCTTCACAGGTTAATTATGCCCAATGGCCTGTGTTTGTAGCTGAAGTTGAACTGAAACGCAGTCACACCCACTTGTGTATCTGTCTAGGGCTGCTTTGGGGGGCAGTTGCAGCAGACTGTATGGTTCCCCACGCCTAATATGTACTATCTGACCCTTTACAGAAAAAGTTTGCGGACCCCTGACTTACCTGCAACTTACTTTGATACTATCTCAGCATCCAAGAATAGTAATAATTTTAAAAAGATAACAAATAAAAGCCTATTTTAGAGGCTAGTTTTATAATGTGCATGGGAAATAGCAGAAAGATAAGCCTAGAATGGAAGAAGACCTTTCCAATACCTAAGGGCCAATTTATTATACATACCTATTCCCTTGAGAATAAAGGAGAAAAAGTACCAGAGTAAGTTTCAAGGGAAGATGAATACGTATTTGATACTTTCTTTCTAAATAACTGGTAAGAAAAGATAAAGGAAGCAAATGTTTATAACACTAGACAGAAAGCAAATGCAGTGGAAATAATAACAGTACTAACTAGCACGTGTCTTTGGGTTGTAGGGACCAGAAGCTCTAATTCAGACCCCTCTTGTGGAGACTTAGTAAAAGGCACACACAGCTCAGCACACTCCCATGCCTTATTTCACTTAATGTCTAATGTCAGAATCGTGTTCCAGTTAGGCTGCAAAGAACCAAAACCCAGCCACCAGGTCAGATAAAACAAGTTTATGGGAAGCATATAGCAACGCTTCAAGAAAACAAGACAAAAACGTTACGCGAATCTGGGTTGCAAACAGGAAGCCATGTGGGACCTAGGAGGTCTCAGTACTGTTTCCTAGCCTTCTCTCAAACATCGTTTATCACTTTTGCTTCTCATATTATGTCTAATCCCTGCTCTGGCTATCTTAGTACAATTTTTTTTGTTGTTAGACTGCACATGGCCCAACTACATACTGCCTCTTCTGTTCAGTGATCCATCATTTGACTCCAGCCTCCGTGACCCTTAATTCAATTTCTTAAGAACGGATCCGATTAGTCACTGACTCCCAGGTTTAAGTGTCCAGGGAGCCTTTCCCACTTTCTTCGTTCAGCAAGGAGCATGAGCTTAGTAAGCATATTCCACCCCTAAACACACGTTTATCCATGAATGTACTTTGCAAATTACAAAAAGCTTTATAAGATTTTAAAGTCACAGTAGTTTCAAGAAAAAATTATCGATTGCCCTACTTTCTCAAACTAAGATGACATATATAAATTACCCTGTATGGGTAACAAAACAATTGTTCTGCCCTTTAACTGTTTGCTGACTTTAATTAGTTTCCATGTTTTAGCTAGTTACGTTTATCAATTTTCACTTTTTTATTTCTTCCACTGCTTTTAGTCTATAAAGTCCTTACATATTTTAATGTTAAACACAGTCAGCTATATTTTCTACTAA
Organism: Rhinolophus ferrumequinum; assembly: GCF_004115265.2. Lineage (NCBI taxonomy): Eukaryota > Metazoa > Chordata > Mammalia > Chiroptera > Rhinolophidae > Rhinolophus > Rhinolophus ferrumequinum. Next base: position 9,752,184 of record NC_046291.1, read on the forward strand.
TTTGTATGGTAATCGCTGCTTTGCTTTTTAATGTCCACATCTAAGTGTATATACTAGTATCCTTAAACACTACAATTTAGTTTTGCCTGTTTTTCGCAGTTAAGAAATAATTTGTTTTACAGAAAAGTTGCAAGTGTAGTCGAAAGAAGTCCCATATATTCTTTATTCAGTCTCTAATGTGAACATTTGCTTTATCATTCTCTCAAATAAAATTTTTTTCAAACTATTTAGAAATATAAATCTTTACCCATAAATGTGTATCTCTTAAAAATAAGGACATTCTTTTAAATAACCACAGCTAATTTATCAACACCAGGAAATCAGCATTTTATATTATCATCTAATCCACAGGATAGCCAATTATCCTAACGTCCTATACAGCAAAAAGAAAAGCTTCCCCTGGTACAGAATCCATGACTGTCTGTCTCCTGAGTCTCATTTGATCTGGAACAGTTCCATAGTCTGTCTTTGCCTTTCGTGACCTTGGCATCTTTGAAGAGTACAGGCCAATTATTTTGTACTATGTTCCTTAATTTAGGTTTTCCTCATTACAATTAAATTCATGTCATTTAATCATGGAATTTCGGGAAAAAATACCATTTAAGTGATGCTGTTTCCTTCTCAGTGCATCATATCAGGAGGCCCATGTTCCATTCCTGGTGTGTCAACTGTGGTTACTTGGTTAAAATTATATATGCCAAATTTCTCTATAGTTAAATCACTATTTTTTCTGTTTAGGATTAGTAAGTACCTTGTAGGAAACTACTCTGAAACTATTTTCTAAATTTTTATGGCTTCCTTTATAGCTTTAAAATTTTAACTCTAAAACTTTTATGAAATTTATTTTGGTATACCGTGTCAGTTAACATTCTAATTGACTCGCCATTGGTTGAATAACTACTTCTTCCCACACTGGGATGCTGAACTTCACTTATTTTTATAATAACGTCATACACACATTTAACATACCAGTGGTGCCAAAAAACATATACACATTTTAAAAGATGTTACCTATGTATTACTTTGCGAAGTTGAATTGAATTATAGGAGCGATGTGTAGTATGACATGTGCTCAAAAAATGGCACGCAAATGAACGCTAGCATCACCATGTGACAGGAAGGACAGTCAAAGAAAACGGTGGAAGCACAGTTGTCGTTTGAGGAGCATAAGACCCTTCTGAAGTGGTATTTGAAATTCGAGAACGTTGTGGAAGCACGACAACGGAGGTGAAAGTATGCAACAGCACCTCCAACACGCCTGACAACTGCACACATTCATGATACGTTTGAGACGCACGGTACTGTGTGAAGAAACTGAAATGGCCTGCGCAGCAATACAAGTGGACACTTTGGTCAACGTTGCTCAAGCAGTAGTTCGCCGTAATCAGAAGTGTCTGGACGCTGACGGTAACCACTCAGAGCACCTCTGTAATTGCAGAAGTCAAACGTGACTTCTGTTCATCTTTTGTTATTGGTATATATTTAGTATTACAATTTTAATCGTTTTTTCCTTTCTTCAAATGTGTATACATTTTCCTGGCACTTCTGTATGTAAAAATTAGAGTATATATATCCCAAGATCTACTCCCCAGATCTGTGCCTCTTCTTGCACTAGTTTCAGATTGCGGTAATTACAAGTTTATACTGCACATTATTCCTACAGAGATATATTTAATATCTAAGTAGAGCCAATCCTATTTATTCTGTTTTACAAATTCTTCCCAGCTAGTTTCACATCTTTGTTCCTTTGGATGAACGTTAGGATCATGTTCTAAAAAGTAAAGAAAAAATTCTCTCCAGTGTTTTGGCTCCAGTTGCTCGAAACCTAATCTGTGAAGCCTCTTAAAGCAAAGCATTTCCATTCTCAAAGACCACTATGAGTCTGTAAAACAAGCTGGCCAAGGAGGAAAAGTTAACCAAAGGCTTACGTTTCTCTCTTGTCACAGAGTGCATTTTACGTTTTTTACATTTTCCAGAATACACTTAGAACAAATGAAGAGCTGAGCAAGGGAGGAGAATGGGCAAGCTGGTTTGACCATATTTCGTGTGGAACTGAACGTTAAGAACAGAGTTTTACTTATTTGTCTTGATATGACATAAGAACTGTTTGTGGACGATTGCTGTTTAGGAACAGCATCAATACCAGCGTACCACCTCTAACATGAACACTGCTCATTCATTGTTTGGGTCAATCTAAGGCTCAATGATAGTGATGGATCTGTACTGACACTCTATTGTCTGGTTGCCCTGGTGACCAAAGGCATGCACTTGCCAGGCAGCTAAGTTGGGAATGCAGCCTTCTGGCTAAGACAAACTAACTGGCGAAACAGGCCTCAGACCTATACCTGATCTGCACCATATTCTACGTAAATCGATGATAAGGAGAAGAAACATTTAGTTTTCTTTGAACATTTGCAACATTTGAACATTTGCAAACATATGAATGGCTCACGGGTTAATTAAAAAAAGAGATAAAGAAATATGCAGGCAAATGTTTTCTAAGTAAAAATGCAATCTGCAGAAGAGGCGAGTTTTAAGTTTCCAAACCAGATTATCATCTCATGGTCCAAAGGGTACAATCTGAGCATCAATAAGAATAACTGCAAGTAACTGAAACAGCACATAAATAATTTTGTAGTGATAGAAAAAAAACGCCAACAGTTAGAAGATGCTTTGGAACCACCGCAGTATTTTGAAAACAGTTAAATATCGAGAACCACAAACGACTTTGTTTACATGCAAAGTCGTTGTATCTAGTGACATTTCTGAGTAATTTAATGTACTTACGAATAACAGTAAACTACTACTGCAAGTTAATGTAAATATCTATTACATATAAAAATAAGATGTGTTTTCTAAAACAAAAAACTACTAACTGAAAAGAATGGCACCGTTTTACATTTTTATAAATTTCATTAATATCTGGTTAAAGACAGCTGATTTCTCTTCTGCTTCTGCATTTTTCTGTTATGGAGATCCTGGAAAACTCTACTGTATACTCATGAGAATGGGAGGAAACACAGCAAATCTAGTCTTAGAATTATTATTTAAAAATTTTGACTTTACGGAATCCCTGAAAAGGTCTCAAGCATCCCCCACAGGTTTCCAGTCTATACTTGGGAAATAACTAAATTAGAATATCATCATTTCACAATCCTAATTAATGGATGCAGGCATAGAGTATCAGCAGCTAATATAACCACCTCCCTCCTCCAAACAAATGTGTATCTCCATAAAAGAACACACCACCCAACCTATTAAACAGTGGTTCTTCCTCTTTCCCCAAATTAAATGTGAATCTTAAGAAGCTACTAGATCAATTTACAGGTAACTGAGATGACGAGAACACTAACACTGCATGAATAGAATCAGCAAAGTCCAGAGAGTGGGAAACTGCTACTGAACAAATGACTGGGCTTAGAGAGGGAGAAATGGAGAAAAGGAGGGAGAAAGGAGGAGAGAGAGCAGAGGTGGAGAGAGAACGGGAGTAAATAACTGGAGGGTAAACTTATAAAATAAAAAAGACTTAAAAGGTACGCTGAGTAGGTACCACCTCCAGCTTATGTTAGAACCCAACTCTGGACACATTATACAATCTATCAGAAGGCTCCAGAGAGCAACCACAAGCAAACAGAAACTGGAGAGGAGTTGTAAGAAGGAAATAGCACCACATAGTTGCTGTCTTTTTAAGGATCATCACTTGAAAGCAGGCCCCAGCCAGGGCCAAGGGGAGCTGCTAAAACTCAATAGAAATCCATGAAGCTTAAAGCGTAAAGCAGAGTTCTCCACAACCACAGCCAACTGGAAAGTGAAGGGTAAGTCAAAGAAGGGAGAGAATGAGAGTAGGAGCTGTAAAACTGGCATGTCAACTTTGTCCAAATCTCTGGCTCACCCTTGACCTACATACATAGGCAGGACTGATTCCCATTAGTGCAATTCAAGACCAAAGGAACCGAGGAGGGATTTCAGCTGGCACCCACCTGGAGAGGCAGAGTGTGATCCAGTCAACAAGGCATAAAACAAACAAAACCAACCCTTTTTGAGGAACAAAACAGAATCCAGAGGCTCCACAACCTATCCTTTCCAATGTTCTGAATATAACCCAAAACTACCAGATATTCAAAGAGACAGGAAAATATGACCCATAATCAAAAGCAAAGGCAATCTATGGAGACAGATCTGCGAAGATAAAAAATTTGGAATTAGCAGACAATGATTTAAAGCAGCAAGAACACATAGTATATTCAAGAGCATAAAAGAAAATATACTTACAATGAATAAAACTGTATAAAATCTCAGCAAATAGAAATTATTAAAAATTATAAAATTATAAAAAATAAAATGTAAATTCTAGAACAGAAAAGATACTGTCAAATTAACTCCAAATTAAAATTTTGAGTTTGGAGATAACAGAAGAGTCAGGTGAAAATAAACAGAAAGAAATCATTTAATCTGACTGGAGATGAAGAAAGTAGTCAACTTGGACTTAAATTAACAGAATTCTGAAAAACAGAAATATTGGGGGAAAAAATTAACAGAGCCTCAGGGAACTGTGAGGAAACAGCAAAACGTCTGGCATGCGTGCAGTTGAAGCCTTAGACACAGAGCTGAGGGAGAATGAAGAGGGGGGAAAAAAGCTGAAGAACAAATGGTCAAAAATTTTCCAACCTGATGAGACAAATTTATAAATCAAGAAACTCAACAAACCCCAAGAAAGGTAGACACGTAGAGAGAGAGAGAGAGAGAGACAGAGAGAGAGAGAGAGAGAGAGAGAGAGAGAGAGAGAGAGAGAGAGAGACACACACACACACACACACACACACCAAACATGGGTCACAGTCTGAAAAACAAAGCTAAAAAGCTTCAAAGTGGCCTATCACTACAGAGGAACAACAATATAAATGTCAGCTAATACTCTACAATTTGCACTGAATGATAAACTGCAACATATCAAAATTTATGCAAAGTAGTAAAAGCAGAGCTTAGAGAGAAATTTATTGCTTTAAAATAATATTAGAAAAGAAAGCTCTCAAATCAATGACCTCAGGTTTCACCTTAATAAGCTAAGAAAATGCAAATAACCCAGAGTAAATAGAAGAAATAATGAAAAGCAAAATTATTATAGACCCTATACATTACAAAACAGGGACTGCTATGGATAAATTTATATCAATAAATATGACAACTTGGATAAAATGGGGACATTCCCTGAGAAATACAATTTATCAACACTGATTTGAAAAACATAATCTGAATGACCACCGCTGTCACTTTCATCCTCTGTCCCAATGGCACTCAGATCTCAATGTCCTTTCTGTACTCTCAGATTGCCCAATCATCTCAATTTGAGCAGCTGGCCAAAGGTGACTGAGCCATCAACTCCCATAAGATTCCACCACTTGGTACCACTAGCTGCCAAAGGGAGGGGGTTAGCGAGCACAGAGGGGGACAACGGAACTTGGTCTCCATGTCAATGGTAGATCACTCAAGCGGGCCATATAAAAACAAGCAACAGGCCAGATTTGGCTGGGTGGCCATAGTCTGCCAGCCCCTGACCTAGAATATGTAAAGCAATCTTTTAAAAATGAAAGTGGAGAACTTGCACTACCTGACTTCAAGACTTCAGCACAGTGTGGTACTGGCAAAAGGACCAACGGATCAATAAATGAAACTGAATAGAGAAACATATCCATACTTACAAGGTCATTTCAAGTTTGACAAAGGCTCCAAAGCAATCCACTGAGGAAAGTGTTTTTAACAAATGGAGCTGGAAAACTATACAGATTCATGGAAAAATATGAACCTTGACCTCTATTATTCCATACACTAAAACTAATTTGAGATGCATCATAGATGTAAACATAAAAGCTAAAGCTTTCAAAACTTCTAAAATAAAATGAGGTAATTCTCATGTTTGGGAGCAGACAGAGACTTTTTAAGACAGAGCAGAGACAGCAGTAATTATAAAACTAAGAATTGATATATTTCATCAAAAAGGCAAACTTCTGCTTGTCAAAAGACACCTGTAAGAAAATAAACGAGAAAGCCACAGACTGGGAGCAAATATTCACTAAACATAGGTATATCTGATAAAGAAGAATGAACACAACAAGTTCAGGTATATTCACATAACAGTACTCAGTAATAAAGAAGGAACACGCTACATGCATCCACACGCACAGCTCTCAAAAGAACTTTTATACAGAAAAGCACATTCTTTATTATTTTACTTATAGGAATATGAATACAAATGAAAACAGTAGTTGCCTCTGGAAGGGAGAGGGTTTTTTAAGTAGGAAGGAAGGTCAGGGAACTTTCTGGGAGGATGGTCATGTTCTGTATCTTTTTAGGGATTTGAGGTACCAAACTAGATGCATTTATCAAAACTTTTCCAGTGATACGCTTGAGATTTTTATATTTCATGTATGTAAATTATACCTCAAAAAATGAACAAATAATGAATTCTAATTCATGATATATTAAAGGTTTCAGAGGTGCTGTGAACTAATGTACACACCTTACTTTGAAATTCAAGAAAAGTAAAAGATGGGTGACAAATGGATACATAGATATTTGTATCTAAAGCAAATATAGCACAATGTTTACTGAACAGGCATAATTTTTCAACTTTTACATATATTTAAATATTTCATAATAAAATGTTGGGAGGCGTGGGGAAGCAGACAGACCTGGCAGTTGTGCCGCGGCTTTGAGCAGCCTCTGACCCGCCCAGTCTTGTGACAGCCAGCCAGCCAGCCATGAGGGGGGTTCTGAGCAGTGAGGCAGGTAGCCCAGCCAGGCCCCCCGCAAGCAGGGCCACTGCTGCAGCACCGCACTCACACTGCCAGGAGACCCACGGCACCACCGGCATCAGGCGGCACAAAGTAGAACAAGTTCCGGTACCAGAGGATGAGTGCTCACAGCCACCCTGTCCCTGGAGAGATCCTTGCATTACAGGCCAGTATGAGCTCATCCTGGGGGAAGTGGTGGCATCATGGTCCAGTAGAAGACTGACAAAACATATCTAAATCTTCAACAAGTTCCTGGCCATGGTCTCTGGCTATTCCTATACGGAGCTGATCTCACCCGTGCAGGATGGCTTGCATTTCGTGAAAAAGAACCAAGAAAACTTCAATGTCATTACCAATTCCTCAAACATCTATGGGCCCAGAGCCTGCTTCGAGTTTCTTCTTACCAGCTCATAATGCACCCACAACCAGACAGCACCCTCTGTTGCCGAGATGAAAGCCAGGTGCTGTCCTAGCAGCCAAAAGGGCTTCCTGCTCTGTAGGAAGAACCCAGCGTCAATTTTCAGGAGCCTGAGCAGCAGCTGATGCTGGAGCAACGGGAAAGACAGAGGTGAAAGGCTATAACTCCTCCACCTACAATGTATACTACGGGGCACTTGTGTTGCACGTTTGCTGAAAGGCTGGGAAGTCACCTGAGCAGCTGTGTTTCCCAGGGACTTAAGATGGCAGGGCCCCCAGGCCACAGAGGACCCAAACCCAGAGTTGACACCTGGTCTGAGGCCCCCCTGTCCTGACACAAACATGTCTCTATCCCACAGAGCAAGTGATACAGGCCCCAAGTAGTTGCCTGTTCCCAGCCAGGCCTTTGCAGGTCAGACTGGGATCCATCTAGTCTCCAATCCTTTATCAGCAGTCCAGTTTTAAAACCCGTATTTCTACTCATAACATGTAGTCCTGTATTGCATCTTGATTCAAACTGGCTCTTAAGGGAAAGGAAAAAAGGAAATTTATACAACTGAAGAAAATTTGAACACTAGCTAGGTAACTAGATCACTGTTAACTTTTTATGGACTCAAAAATGGTATTATGATATTTTTTTATATGCTGGTTTTTTAGAGATTAACATTAGTTGATGAATTTACAGATAAAACTGTATGACTTGGATCGCTTCAAAATGATAAAAGGGACAGGACGGGCCGGCTCGGTGGCTCAGGTGGTTGGAGCACCCTGCTCCTAGTGCCTAGGTCGCCGGTTCGATTCCCACATGGGCCAGTGAGCTGCGCCCTCTACAGCTAAGATTGTGAACAACGGCTCTCCCTGGAGCTGGGCTGCCATGAGTGGCTGGAGGTTGGAGTAAACTGCTGTGAGTGGCTGACCTACGACTGGCAACCAACTGCCTCAGCCAGGGGGCCGGGGGGTGCGCAAGGCTCATAATACCAGCATGGGCCAGGGAGCTGTGTCCTACACAACTGGACTGAGAAACAACGGCCTGAACAGGAGTGGGGGGGAGGCGGAAGAAGGGAAAAAGGGGGGGGAACAGGACTATAAATTGATGGGAGTCTGTTATATTATTCTGTCTACTTTTATAAATATACGAACATCGCCAAAATAAAAGTTTTAAAAAAATAACCAAAAAGTCTAACAATTCATAATTTTAATTAGATAAAAATAACACACTTAAGAAAGATATAAACAAGAAAAACAGATGAGATGGAGCTATAATGCCTGAGAGGAATGAATAGCTATAAGAAAATAATGTGACCTGGGATGTGACCTGGGATTATCAATCCAACCAAAAGTAAATAAATGCTCACAGTAGTTACAAACTAACATCCAGCTTCTCCTACAATACTCTGGGTTTAAAGTCATCATTCAAAAAAACCCACATGTTACAACATGTACAAAAACAAAGCTATCATTCCTACATTCTTTTGTTATTCTCTGAAACCCAACAATTAATATCAAATAGTACACTGAATATTTCAAAGATTACTATGTTACTACTGATTAGATTCAGCTAGAATTAAAAAGAGAACTTTAAAACCATACCTTTCTTTGAAAATAGAGACCAGGCTTTAAACCATGTTTAGCATTTCTCCATAAACATTCAAAAATTAACCAAATGTCCTCTTAAATAGTACAAAAGTGTGCCTCAATATTTCAGTTAGATGGTTTTAAACCTCAAATGCCTCACTAGGAAGATATTCTCTCAAATAATTACATTTTTATAGTTAGTTTTTTAAATGTTACTATTACTGAACTTTTCATATTTATTAATACCATATTGACTGAAATTCAGCAAAAATCTCTTCGCTAAACTCATTAAATTCAGTGCAAAGCAAACAATTTCCTAATACACTTTTTTCCTGAGCTTAGGAATCAATTGAAAAAGTATCTTCGCTCATAAAACTGACATCCTACACTTACACAATACATCAGTTTTCAAAATGTTTTTACATACACCGTTTTCAAATCAACCTCGTAAAACAGGCAGGATAGGTACTTCCCATGGACTACAAAGGAAAGGGAAGCTCAGGATAAAGTAGTTTGCCCAGGTGACAAGGGTCATTAATTACTGATATTGCACCTAGACTACAGGTTGTTTTGAGTCCCAGTCTGGGGCCTTTAGTTACTATTGTGGTTTTCTTAAATGGTGGTCCATAGCAGTCAGCATGAGAATCACATGGGATTCGGGCTGAAAATGCAAATAGACACTCCTGTGCCTCACCTCACATCCAGGGTCAGAATCTCTGGGGAGTAGAGCCTAGGAATTTTTACCAAAAAAAATGTTTTTTTCTTTAATTCATTTTTTTTTTTTTTTTTTAAGGAGGGCACAATTCACAGTGGCCCATGTGGGGATCTATACAGCAACCTTGGTACTACCAGCACCACACTCTAAAACTGAGCTAACCAGCTACCAAAATGTAAAAAATTTTTAAAACTCACCACAAGTAATTCAATGAAACTCACATGGGTATAAAGTTTAAAACTTCCTTGGAATGTACTCTTGTACATTCTCACAAAACAAGTATAATAAACAAGAATGGAAGATTATGCTATGAAAATGTCTATAATGCTTTGAGAACAATAAAACCAATACAGAAGAAACTATGAAAGCATTTGTTTTAAACATGTAAAATCTTACAGTGAATGCCATTTAAAAAAAAAAGTTTACAGTAAGAGTGGAGGTTTTAAGTCTCTGTGGACTAATATACTTCTAGAAGACTTGGAGAGAAAAAAATTTGATAGGGCTTGGAAAAAAAGATTCAGGATAAATAAAACAGCATGAGCAAAATGGCAAGAAAACGGGAATACAGGTAGCATACATGGAAAACAAAAACAGAGATCACTATAATTAAATATTTCTGCTGAAAATAAAGCAAGAAAAAGATTAACTAGGAAAAAAAACAGGTTATAAAAGGATTTATATTGAGAACTGAAAACTTTGGCATTCCACAGACCAGGAATCTTCAATTAACACCTGCAGATCAAATTGGCCCACTGGCCCATTTTTGTACTGTCCCCGACCTAAGAATGATTTTTACACGTTTAAAGGATCATAATTTCAAACAAGAATATGCAACAGAGACTGTAGGTGGCCTACAAAGCCTATAATATTTACTATTTGGCTCTTTACAGAAACAGTTCGTCCACTTCTGCTATAAGCAACAAGGAAATTGTAAATCCTAGAGTAATATGTATGAAACTTAACTCTGCCACTCAATAATGACATTTAATATGTAAAATAACTGCCAATTTGTGTTATTATTTAAGCTTGCACAAAGTTAAAATGCCCCAGAGTTTGAATACAAAACCTAAGTATTAAAATAAGTAACACCATTATGTTCTATGAAAACTGAAAAATCCCAAGGAGTCCACTCTAAGCAAGGAGTAAAGAAAATATTAACAATCCTTCTCCTATTACGTCTACTATCTTAGGTTCTAATTGAATGAACATCAACTATATTACTCAACAAGAAATATGCTGGTAACTTTCACAGGTTCCCTGAGTTCAAAATATTCTAACCTTTCTATATGAAGATATTATTGTTACTACTTTACAGTTGTAGAAACTGAGGCTCAGTGGCATCTTGTCTGACGTTCTTAGCCTGCCAAATCCAAACCTCACCCTTTATGAGTAAGACCACTGCACTTCAATATTTAACAAGCCCTGCCCAATTTTATCAATTTCCCTATAGGGAAGTAGCTTGAGTTAGATTGTTTAGTTTTTAATCAAACTTAAAAGAAATGACATTTCCATGCACTGACTCGGGGTTCATTCAAAAGCTCATGTCTTTGCTCTGATAACGTCCATGGCTCTTTCTGACCCTCTTCAGAATCCACTATTTCTGTACTGAGAATGACCCGCACTGATTAGTTTATAGGACAGGATGATTTAAGAAATAACCACTAGTGTCCACTTTAACCTCATAACAGATTCTGAGTATAACACATCAAATGATACCTGCATTTTAAGCTGTCACAGCATGTGAATTTCGAATCTAAAATTTTTTTTAGAAACAAAAATATTTTTATGTGTGGCACTGCTTGTTCCTGATTATAAAATAGCTCCAATCTTTCTCAAAGATGATATTTAAGTGCCCAAAGGCCTAAAGAGCTGTCTCATAAAATAAGGACTATTTAAACCCCAAGTATAACTGTTAGAAGAATATTGTGTCTACACTCCCGAGCATCTGCGACTCCAGACTGAAGACCTTCTCACTCTTACACCAAAAGGGAACTGAAATAAACAGTAACTTGTGTTGTCTCCCCCCCAGACTATAAGCTTTACACAGGGCACGTATCATCTCTGGTTCTGCCCATCACTGCACCCCTAACACCCAAGAACAGTCCCTGGTACACAGTAGGTGATTAATAAATGCCTGCTTCAAGAATGAAGACTGGGGCCGGCCCGGTGGCTCAGGTCGTAGGAGCGCCCTAACACCGAGGTCGCAGGTTCAACTGCCACATGGGCCAGTGAGCTGCGCCCTCTACAGCTAAGATTGTGAACAACGGCTCTCCCTGGAGCTGGGCTGCCCTGAGCGGCCCGAGGTCAGTGTAAGCAGCTGTGTGCTGCCAGGAGCGGCCTGTGGCCAGCTGAGTGGCCGGCAGCCAGGGTGAATTGCCGACGGATGCCTGGCGACCGACTGCCTCAGCCGTGGGGAGCGCAAGGCTCATACTACCAGCATGGGCCAGGGAGCTGTGTCCCACACAACTAGACTGAGAAACAACGGCTTGAACCGGAGTGTGTGGTGGGGGTGGGGGGATGGAAGAAGGAAAAAAAAAAAGGAATGAAGAATGACTCCATCATAAATGTTAGCAGGGGAAATGTGCACCTTACCTCATGGGCTATTGTTTTAGAAGGATTCTTTTTAAAAGTAATAGGTGCTGTTTGGGGAATATTTTTATGATCTAGCATAAAGATCAAATCCTGTCAATCAACGCATGACTTTATTTCAACATGCAGGCTATATGCCTGTGGGGCATCAGTAGTAACCCCTGTCTTCTCAGTCCTAAAACATGATCAGGAAGGTTAATTTGCTACTAGATCAGAAAAACTATGTTTCAAATTAAAAATACTGCTACATTTTCTTTTTATTGAATTATCTACACCACTGTATACCAGCCCTCCTTCCATTAACTTTGATAATCAGAAGTTAAGCCAATAGTGAAATTCCTCTAACTATAGAGCCATGATTTACCCACAATATCACAAAAGGACATATATGAAAGAAAGCACTACACACACACACACACACACACAAATTTTTAAAGTAAATTCTGATGCAAAAAAAAGCATTACAAGAAAATATGTAGAAATTTTTTGTGAAATATTTTACTTTTGGGAAAAAATGTCAAAACCATTTCAGCAAATAATAAATGTAAAGTACTTTGCTGCAAAATATTTGACTAACATCTGGCATAATATGAGGTTGATGCAAAAGTAATTGGGGTTTTTGCAACTATTTTTAACCTTTTAAACCACAATTACTTTTGCACCAACCTAATATATTCTATAATCTAATAACGTACAGATCTGCTCCACTGAACACACTGTAGGAGTCTGAGAATACTAAAGTAACATTCAAGTAATTTGTAATCTGTATATGTAGAAACTAGTATTAACATACTGTTATAAATATTCAGCGTGTTGTGGATACATATTTACAAATAGTAATAACACTGTCCGCTTACCATAGCTACCAATGCAGACCAATGCAGATACACTCTGCTAGTGACTCAAATATCACTGAGCTGTGCTGCCATCAGAACAGTGAACAACTCGTAGGGCTCTGAATGAAAAGGGAAACCTTCCCTAGAGGTACACATATGCTGAGCCACTGCCCTGGTCTCAATGGCTTCCCGTGTCCATGCCCTTTGCCCTGTCACTTGGTAGTCCCCTCCCACTGGTTCTGGATTTGGCAGCATGACTCTCTTTGGCAGTGAAGTTGTTTACGACTATAATGCCAGCATATAAAACAGATTTAAGTTCCACATGCAGATAATTGTAAACAGCCTTTTCCCACATATAAATGTCTGGAGGAATATGAAAAGCATGTGGAACGTAGGTTAATTCTGTTCAACACACTGTGAGCCATCCAGCAACCATGGCGCTTACCTGCGTAAGCCAGTGACACCCCCGATCATGAAAACCGAACGTGCCCCTTAGGACACCCAAACTCCCCTGTGGGGGTAGAAGCCCGGAGACTGCTCCTGAGGTCAGCACACTGCCTGACCTTCTCACTTCAGAACACTCATCTGGATTCAGGTCTGAACCTACTGCTGCACAAGATGCGTGCCAGTGCCTTTTTAACCCAAAATGTACATGACTGATACGGTTCTTTCCAAACGCAAGATGACACACAGTTGAAATATAGTGACATATTTTGAAATAAAAAATTAAAATTTATACTTTGCTCTATGCATGTATACTTAAGATTTAAATGTTTAAATAAGATAAACTGATAATAAAGGACTTGAAATCAGTATTTTTATGCAGTTGTACCAACTATCCCACACGCCACAATACATCAGTCCTACACAGCCCGAGTTTTCAAGAACACAGGTGCTGCTGATATTGTAAATATACCTCACCCGATACTCCGGTTCTAAGATGTCCTTAGGGACACAAAAAGGTTTGTCTGTCTTCCTTAACAAGTACTTAAAAGGCTGGTGCATCTTCTAATAGTAAAAACTACTGCAAATTTCCCTTTTCCTTTGTGCACTGTTCGGGCTGCCTTCACCATCTTTTCAGCCAACTTAAGTCGTAGTCACCCTCCAAAACCAGCAAATGTTTTACCTGCTATGTGAGATCACCCCAATGTTCTCCTTTCCACCAAGAGACTGAGTCCCTCCTCCATATTACTTCTGTATCCTTATTCTGATCATGTTGTCGAACACCGTGTTACAATGATGTTACAGATCTCTCTCCCTCAATGAGACTGTGCGCCCGGTCGGCCTCCTAACACATCTGTCGTGGCACCCACAGTTCGCAGCAGTGACTGTCATGTGAGTGCTTCAAATGGCCTACAACTTGCCTGACTCCTCAGAATTTAAGATTCATTTGCCCATTCCAGTCATCTCTACTTTTTGTTTCTACTTTTTGATATAATGGGCGGCCTTAAAACCAAGTATTTCCTTTCATATAGTCTAAATTTATTTTGATGTTAGTCTTAAAAAAATGTTCCTTCAGAAATCCTGCCATATGTGACACACGAATGAACTCTGAGGGCATTTTGCTAAAGTGAAATAAGCCAGTGACAGAAGGATGAATACTGTACGAGTCCACTTATGAGGCATCTAAAACAGTCAAAGTCATAGAAGCACAAAGGAGAACAGTGGCTGCCAGGGGCTGGGAGGGGGACACGGGGAGTTGCTGTTTGATAGGAATAAAGTTCAGTTATGCAAATTGAGAAAGTGCTAAAGATCTGCTGTACAACACTGCCTAGAGCTAGCAACTCTATACTGGACACTTAAAAGTGTTTTAAGAGAGTAGATCTCATGGTGAGTGTAGTTGTCACAATTAAAAAAAAAAAATCTTAGTATTCTGGGACTAGTCTCCACCTAACCTTATCTTCTGAGAGGTTCAGATATTTTGACTTACCCCTCCAATAGACTTTTACCTTTCCAGTTCTGTTACTCTGGTTTTATCTACTGTCATTAGACTTTTAATCTAAGAACAGAATAATATTCTTTTATTTCTGATTCTGTTCTGATGTCCAAAGTTTTGCATACTAGGCCCACATTCTAAGAAAATAACTTAAAGTATGCACTGCCAGGCTAATGCCAAACTTTATACATGTAGTTCAAATTGTATTTTATTCCATAAATATATTATTCTATACGTAACTGTCATTAGAAACCTTCTGCCCTTTCATCAGCTTTAGATTTTCCTGTAATGTACCCATATCAGTCTGGAACCTGATTATTCAAAATAATTTTTTATCAGTGAAATTTGGAGAGTTCAAAGTGTGCTCACTTCATAAGTCATGTATTTAAAAATATTTCATCATCTTTCATTCACACTTCTTTACTATTTTAGAACCAAAAGCACACATGCATCACAAGAATGCAAGAAAGTTTGAAATTACCATTAAAGTGTTACGAAGAAAGGGAAGCAGAGGGCAAGATGCTTGTATACATCTTCTGAAGGGGAAAGAGAAGACTGAAACTAATAAAATTTTAACCTTTAACTTCTTTTCTGTCTCTTCTCTCAAAAACATGCAACCAGAATAGTACAACTAAACTATCATTTCCTTTCTGGAAAGTGGTAAGACTTGCCTGTGAAATAATAATGGCTACTATTAACCAAGGGGGTGAGTGGCTCATTTTTAACCCAAGATTATAAAGACGCCCACTTTCTTTGTTAACGTTACAGTTCTTTTTTCAAGTATTAGATTACCACTTTTACTAATGCAAAACAAGGAACTAAAAAGAAGAAAGCAAACAGAATGGAATTACTGGAAGCCCATTCAAGCAGAGTGGAAGGAAAAGCTCCTCTCCCAATCTTCACAACTACTGGGTTCCCCATGACACCAGGCTGTCCCCTGAGAATTATTAGGCCCCTCCGTTCTGAGCACCTGGTCAACATTAAACATCACATCCACATCCACAGTTAAAAATGTAGAGGAAAGGAAGGAGGGGACCTCAAGTAAAAGCTGATCACACAACAGCCTAACACAAGTTTACAGTAATACCACCAAGTTCCTTCTTTACCTCTCTTTTTTTTATCTTTTAAAGCAAAGATTAACAGTTACTCCTTCAAAAATGCCTTTTACAGTCAACACTGAAGAATTTTAAATAAATGTGTTTTACCTCAGGTTAAAAGCAAAGTACTTAGATAGTAGATATTAATTCAAAATATAGTATTAAATAAACACATTCTAAAATACCTACGTATAAAATATAAAAATAACTTTACACAGTGAACTTCATCATTCCAAACAACTTATTAAATTTTACTAAAATGACTGCCAACAAAAAAGTTGAAATTGTAAAAACACTTACTTCATTTCCATGTTTTTGCAGGAATTCAATTTCCTGTTGTGTGAAAGTTGTCATGGAGATAGATTTCACCCTGTGTGGTGGATTTAATCCTCGCCTAAGAGAGAAAATATTTTATAAATTTATTACTATATACTTTTAAAATTACACATCACGGCAGAACATGTTTAGTTAGTACATTTAAATTTGGAACAGTATTTTCATTTCATAAACTAAAAGTATTTTAAAATTATCTGAAACTATTAATCCCCACAACAGGTATGTCAAGATAAGTTTGGCTAGACCCACACTGAATAATATATTTAAAGATAAATTCAAGTAACCACCTAGTTAGGAACACATAGTACCTGTAACACACGAGCTTCTAGAAAATACAAATATTGCATTAGTGTGTTTTTGATGGAGGGAAAAGACAATATACGTGAAGAGCTCTATGGTAAAGAATTCAAAAATTAATTAATTTTTTAAGTATTTTCATACTTCCTAAAAAGTTTAGAGCTATATAAATATTCTAATCAAATAGCACTACCTTTAAGTTTGAGGCTAATTTAGAAAATTAAAACTCACCTAAGGAAACTTGAAGTTATTAACCGATAAAAATAAAGTCCCATCTCTCCATCAATTCAAATACGGATCGATAATAAGGAACATTTCGCATCACCTCAGGAGGCAGTTAGGTGTTCAAGAAGAAACAGCAGGGCCATGACTTTTAAGGTCCTTTACAACCATGAAGCCTTTTCTCCACAGATGGCCTTAAGAGGACATTATCCTAAGTTTCTTGAAGATGTGTTATATGCACATGACAAAGTAAATAGAAGTGTACTCGGAGAAAGTAAGAACTGTTTACACCTTGTCCAAATACCATAAAGTGGTTATCCACCCACAAGAACAAGGGTTAAATACTCCGTGCAAAGTAACAACATAATTCGTGCAAAGTTTACTGTCATGTCCACTGGTAAAGGCTTCACTTGGAATCCAGGTTCTAGAGCAGATTAGCAATATTTTTACAGAATTTGTCAAAGTCATCTTGCAATCATCCATGCTAATTAAATGAGAGACTTAATAATGAGGTGAAATAACACATGAACCAAGTCTTTCAAAAAAATTCTGGAAACATTTTAGAATAATTAAATATGGTATGTAACATTCTAGACATTCACAGTAGTCTAAATCAAAAACAATAAGGAGATTCAAACTTAACAGAAGCTCAACTTTGATATGCAGCTGCTTCTTTCTCTTCCTCCTGTCAGAGATAGATGGCAGGCACCCTTTTCAGATCATGCTTTGAATTATGACAAGCTGCACTTTATCTGTTTCACATTTCAAAGTGGAGAAACGTTAAGTTAGGTTTTGTTGCTCTGTTTTGCTTTGTTTACATTTTAAATTGACAAATTATTTTCCCTCTAGCTCTTGATAAGTCATACTACAGAAATAAAGATTTCACGGCAAGAGAAATTGAACACAGCAATTTCATCCTAGTGAAACTATCAAATTTAATTATGAAAAAATAGCTACAGTGTGAATTACTTTCAAGTACCTTTACAATTTGCAATAACAAATAAGGCTTCCAAGATTACTTTTAAATTTCCAAAAGTGAAAATTTTGGACAGTCATTATTATTCATTTAAAGCATGACACTTTGTTTTCCAACTCATCTTTAATATGGGAACTAGACTAAATTCACCATTTTCAGGGAAGCTGATTAAATGTATGATATGTATTTACACCCTACCTAGCTCCAAAACAACTGAAAGAATTAAGTTACTGTTCTCTCAAATTCCTCTGTCTCTCCCTCTCAGCTACTCCATCTCTCCTTGTTCCCTAACACCTCCTCCTTGTTCCAGCCAATCCTTTACCTTTCCACCTCCCCTACAGTAAAATAATTACTTTCTAATGAGAATATATCAAACACAGTTACCGGGTGTATGGTTTGGATAGAAATTTTGGAGCAACAAATCATACCCCTAAACTTCTCAAATCATTACATGAGGAAATCCCTGGTTCTTTTTAAATTATATTACACAAACGTGATCTCATGAAAGCAGTACAATGTATTACTTATTCAGTCATACATCTCGAATTCCTACCATATCACAGGGTCCATTTATGCATCAAGAACATATTCATTACTTAAATAAGTGAACAAAATTTTGAACTTATGAAACAAACACAACCAGAATGTGCTCATAACCAAACTATGAAAGGACATTTTTTTCCCCACTTATCAAGAACACTTACTACAGGATTTCTTTAAATGAGCTTTCTCAGTACACTTAAAGTAGGATTTGATTTACAAAACAAGTAGACACAATTCTACAAGACCACGTTAATTACGTAAATTGAGGAAGTATTACATTTGCTCATGTTGATCTCTGTATATTCCATTTATTCAAGCAGATTAACTACATTCTTAATGCACAGATGTACAAGGATTTTTCTCTTCTTTTAGCCTCCAAAAGCTTTCTACGTGGATATTATGTGCTTATAAAATAATTTGGTAAAAAAAAGTTAAACACTGACTTTTTCAGTCTCTAGCAAGAATGCAGACTGATGGGTCTGCAATGAAAGTGAGCAGTCTTCACACACTGATAACAGGATAAATTTACCAATGTATCAAGAACCCCATTCACGCCTTTTGACCCAGTAATACTCTTTTAGGAATCTCTTCTAAAGAAGGAATCGGAAACATAGCAAACTAACTATGTACAAAATGCTCATCATAACAGGAAAACATTCGAAACACTTCGATATCAAAGGGGCAATGGTTAAATAAATGACAATAAAACTGCATAATATTATGCACACTTATGCTTAAATTTTAATTTAAGAATTACCTAACATTATCAGAACTATATAAAAAATATCTGTAAAGAAAGAAAATAGGGAAGGAAAAAGGAATTCTCCTTTCTAAGTCTTTCTCTCAGTTTTTCTTTAAAAGGCCTGGAAAACCTTTTCTCCCAAATATACCTACCACGTTACCCCGAAAATAAGACCTACCCCAAAAATAAGACCTAGCACGATTTTTCAGGATGACATCCCCTGAACATAAGCCCTAATGTGTCTTTTGGAGCAAAAATTAATATAAGGCCTAGTCTTATTTTCAGGGAAACATATACCAGCATCAACACTTCATCTTCATTTCTCTAATTCAAGGTGTCTCCACTTTGGCACTATTAACATTTTGGGCCAGACAATTCTTTACTGGGGGGAAAGGAGGCTGCCCTATGCATTGTAAGATGGAGAGTGACATCCATGGCCTCTGCACATTGAATGCCAGCAGCACCCCCAATCCAGTAGAGGCAATCAAAAATGTTTTCCAGATACTGCCAAATCTCCCCCCAGGGCGAGGGGGTGGTAAAAATCCCTCTAGTTGAGAATCACTGTTCTAAATACCTCAAATATGTTAATTATCAAGCAAAAAAAGTTAGTGGAATTCCTTTGGCTCTCTATTGAGATGTAATAACTTCCACCTAGTTCAACCTTATATAAAACATTGTACACATTCACTCCGTACACAACAAAAACTTAAATTATCCCATAATTTACTATTTCCATAATAACAGAAAATAGAAATGAATACTTTTCTATGAAATGATAATATGCAAGTTTAAAATCTGTATAGAATATGTAAGTAAATTAAAATAGACTAAGGTGTAGCCACAAAAAATAACCAAGAATGAACTATATGATGTCAAGTATGCTTATAAAATTTGGTAAGCAAAATATAAGTTGATACAGCAAAAGGAAATTAATATTATAAAATATCTAGACTGGCAGTTTGCATATTTAATCCTTATATCCCCATGGGAAAAAATGCAAATCCTCTCAAGAGAAATAAACACATTTCCGATCTATGCTACCATGATTTGGAAATATTAAACTCAATAAAATATTAAGTTGCAATAGAAATCATCACACAACAAAATCCACTGAGCCTGAGTCAGTAGAAATAACAGATTTATACCACCTCTCCCCAAGACTTTTAATATTGGGATTATAAAATAAAAAATGTAAAATAAACAGTATACAGGAAACATTAAAATAAATAAGATGAAGTAAAATACACAGAGATATCTAATTATCAGAATAACTAGGCAAATTTAAAAGTCAGAACTCTTAGAAATGAAAAATTATAAATGTAGAAATTAAAAATGCAACAAATCAGTTAAAGAGCAGATTAGACACAGCAAAGAAGAAACCAAGAGGGTAACGCAGGCTGTAAGGGGCAGAAAAGACAAACGTTTGGGGGGGAAGGAAAAAAAAGAGGACATTAGGAGGTATAACATATATCTAACCAACAACCTTGCTTTAGAGAGAACTGAAAGAATAAAGGAAGTGACCGTTGAAGAGACAAGAGCGGAGATTTTTCAGATCCAATGAAAGGCATGCATCTACAGACAGAAGCGTAACATCAAAATCAGAATAAAATCCACAGTTGGAAACATTTTGGTGAAACTTCAAACACAAAGAGAACATCTTAAAAGCAATCAGAGAGAAAAGACAAAGGAATAATAATTGGATTAAAAGCAGACTTGTCAATAGAAACCAGAAGGGAAAAAAAAGAAAAACTAGAAAAAATAAAAAATAAATAAACAAACAGAAGAAAAAGAAAAGAAGGATCCAAGAAAATAGAAACCAGAAGACAACGGAATATTATCTTTAAGCAGTAAGAAAAAATAACAGATGTGAACCCAACAAAACTATGTTTGAAGTGTAAGATCAAAATATTGGTATTTTCAGATAAATAAAAACCAAGAGTTTACCCCAGGAGATCTTCACTCAAGAAACATACATTGTAGATACTTTAAGAAGGAAAAAAAATGACCCCACGAAAGTTGTAAGACACAAAGGGGTGAACAAAGAAACTGGTAAACACTTAGGCAAATCTAAACAAACATTATCTGATTAAAACATATCCAATTTATGGGGGGGAGGGGGTACCATTTCATCAGCAATAGCACTTAAGTGAGGGTACTTTGTATTTTTAAACACCTTGCATCATTAGGGGAAGGTTAAAATACTGATCAACTCTAGAATGCTAGTATGGAGAATAACATTTCAATGGTGACCATAAACACACACACACACACACACACACACACACACACAACAAACAAACATGGAATTTACAGCTTCCCACCCAGCATAAAAGGAAAATCAAATCAAAACAAAAAATAAACACACCCTTGCCTTATGACAAGTAAACCTACTTGTAGGTATTTATCCAGGTGAAATAAAAACTATATTCACCCCCAAATCTGTACATAAATATTTGTAGATTTATTCATATGCATCAAAAACTGGAAACAACCCACTCGTCCCTCAAATGGGAAATGCATAAATACGCAAGCAATGGAATACTACTCAGCAAAAAGGAGAAACAAAAATGACTGATACACATAACGACTAACTTGGATTAATCTTAAAGGTACTGTGCTGAGTAAAGGGGGCACTCGTTTTTCTCATTAGCTGAACAGGTTCACCTAGCGGGTTTGATCATTTAAATAAACAAAATTTTAACTGATCAAACTGAATTTTTATTTATCCAGTTATTTCTAAGGTGTGTTCCTGAAAGCTGGTGCCACTTCCCTCTTTTGCTAAGCCCAGTGTAGCTGCCCTGTGAATTCAGTGTTTATAAAACACTTTACTGTAATGACATTAGTCATAACTATTGGATAAAAGTTTGGGGCAGATTTATACCACACATTTTTACAGTGCCAACAGTAAAGTACCACCCGTTCCAGATTCTAAAAAACACATTTTAAATCTCCAGGTTACTGCAAAAATTTTTTTAAATAATGACTCATTTAGTAACAGTAGTATTGATATTTTGAAAGCATGTTTGCCAGCTAATTGGTTTCAAGAAGTTCCAAAGTCACCTACTGGTGGAGCCCAATATGTTTCTGCAGCATAATTTAGTCATATGCAGATCCCCAGGAGTGCTCGTTTTAACGACCACCACCCAGGTATGACTGCAACCAGATGGTGTGACTCACTCCATATGTCCACCAGTACGCTGCTCTTAACTATGCCTCAATCTTGCTAATCGCCATTTGCTCAACTCAAATGACAATATGTGCTGGATGATTAAGAAAGCTTATTTAGTTTTATTAATTGTTTTTCTCCTGCTGGGGGAGAAGTTGGTTAAAACATTGTAATAGGCTATGGCAATTTTATGTGGTTGCTATTGTTGGCATAAAGTAATAAAGTTAATTTGACATTAAGATCTATTCCAATCCTATTAAGTAAAGATATTCCATATAATGTTTCATATTATAAAAATTATACATTTAAAATCTACAACAGATGGAAGATGGCTTTAACAGGTTATCAAGATTCTATCAAGATTCTACAGACTGTTGATGCCCAGCACTGTATGTATCGGATAGTCCAAAATATTACCCAGAACCCAACTTTAAAACACTGAAAATACACACACACCCCCATAGGGTAAACCACAATTATTATTTGGGGATTTTTTTGAAAGTCAAAAATATTACACTGTAAGATCCTTATAACACACTTAGGGCAAGCATCTAAAAAAATACTTAAGTAACAATTTAAACGAATTAAGATATTCTAGTTAAAAGTGGACAAAACCCAAGAGTGACTTCACTCTCTAAACCCCACTGAAATGACAGCAGAGGAATAAAAAGACAGCAGAGGAATAAAAAGCAGAGGACTAAAACTTAACTGACATATAGGTTGTTTTCTTTAACTGATGAAAAAAGCATTCCTAAAAAACTTGAGTAATTTTTACATTTCAAAAATATCAAGTTTCTTTACGAAACACTAGCAATCTTTTTATATAAGTACCCTGTTTCCCCGAACATAAGACCTTGCTGGACAATCAGCTGTAATGCATCTTTTGGAGCAAAAATTTATATAAGACCCGTTATTGTATTATATTATATTTTATTATATTATATTCGGTCTTATATTAAGACCCATTAATATAAGGTCTTATATTAAGATTATTTTACTATAAGTAAAATAGTAAAAATAAGACCGGGTCTTATATTAATTTTTGCTCCAAAAGACACATTACAGCTGATTGTCCAGCTAGGTCTTATCACAGAGACAGAGGGACAGAGAACGAGGGAAGAGCCCAAGAGCACACACACTATGGTTCTCTAAGAAAACTAAGATGATTAGACGTGAATACACCAGCAGTAACTGACTTTACAGAGTTGAGAAAGCCAAAGTGGAAGCTCCCACAGAGGTGGGGGAAGACAACTACCACAGAACCCTGGAAAGATTACCAAAGGAATCAGAAGGGGGGACAACTTACATAGGGTCAAAAATAGCCTGTTTCCCAACAGCCACAAAACTACCCCTATCTACCAGGCCAGAGGCAGAAAATCTGAAGGAAATTTAATCTGCAGAGATTACACCAAGCAGACTCTGGACTCAGGTATATCTTAATAAAAATATTAAGGTAAATACCGAGGAGGGAACAGCCAAGAGTCCAAAGGAGGACTGTTATTAGGTACCATACTAAAAACTGGGGGCTTGTCTGGCACTCCACATGCTGAACGCTAATTCTATGCCCCCAGTCCACCGCCTCAACATGGCTCCTGGAAGAGTGGCAGCCAGGCATTTTCCCCAACAAGAAAATCGGAGAAAATATCTGAACTAAAAAAAGCATGAGTTTCCAAACCAACGAGTCCCAAAAATGTCTAAACATTGAACGAAAGATCTATATCAAAATACTTCAATAGAAAATTCAAAACAGTGGGACTAAAAAAAGAGGATCATACATACTCCCAAAGGGGGGGATGGGACACAAAAAATCCAGTGGTAAGAATAGCCAGACAGCTATACTGCAGGTTTGAAGACAACTAAGCAATGCCTTAAACATTCCAAGGGTAGAATATTTCACCTTTGTGAGCACAGACGAACTATTAAGTTAAAAAGGGAGGCAGAATAAGACATTCTCAGCCACGGAGCTGAGACCAAAATGATCAAAAATGATCTCCCATTAACCTTTCATCAGAAGGCTAATGGAGATGTGGGGATCAGGGAAGAGAGGGTGGCACACAGGTGAGGCGTGTTACGACGGCGACAGAAGAAAAGTCCCAGGATGACAGCTGCACAGCAGGACTAGAGCATTTCCACACCAGAGGATGACAGAAGTACCCAGAAAAAATTTGGGAGGGGGGGAAGTACCTAATGTGTCTGATCATATCGAAAGAAGTTTTATACCTCAGACAGATCATTTATCTGGGAATATACTAATGCTATACGAGTATACATGGAAAACAAAGCAAATGAAGAAAACTAGACAATTATAAATTTCAGGAAGAAGAAGGTTGTACAAAAAGAAAAATATCTGTAGTAATAATATACTACCTACTTAACACAGCTGAGAATAATCTGTACACAGTTGCAATAAGACAAATACTGGATAGAGATTTAATCAGAAACTGGGATATAATTATACTAACGGTAGAAGCAAAGTATAGTGGAATAAGGTGTTAAGCGGGTCTAATCCTTACCTTCCTCCTTGTACAGTAGTCAGTAAAAGCTAAAACTGAAAAAATAAAAAAAAGCTACATTTTGAGTACGTTACTTAGAAATATTAAGATAAACACAGAAGGAGGAAACAGACAGGAGTCCAAAGCCACTGTCTATGGCGATCAGAAATGGAGAAGCAGATGACTGGTTTTGCTCGCCATAAGCCTTTCCCTTTTTAAATTATGTGCATGTATTCTTTTGATAAAAATTAAAATTGAAATAAAAATTAAACAAAAAAGAATGAAATAAAAACGGCTCTTGTCAAAATTAAACTTAACTGACATATAGGTTGTTTTCTTTAACTGATGAAAAAAGCATTCCTAAAAAACTTGAGTAATTTTTACATTTCAAAAATACAAAGTTTCTTTACGAAACACTAGTAATCTTTTTATGTAAGTATTCTGTTTCCCCGAAAATAAGACCTTGCTGGACAATCAGCTCTAATGCGTCTTTTGGAGCAAAAATTAATATAAGACCCGGTATTTTATTTTATTATATTATATTATATTTGGTCTTATATTAAGACCCGGTCTTATTTTTACTATAAGTAAAAATTTTTACTTATAGTAAAAATAAGACCGGGTCTTATATTAATTTTTACTCCAAAAGACGCATTAGAGCTGATTGTCCGGCTAGGTCTTATTTTTGAGTAAACACAGTATGTACCTACTGAATACAACTGTTCCAAGTTAGTGTTCCAATTTAGAGCCACCAAAATTTATTAATAGATAAAAGTTTGAAGAGAGAAATAAGGAAGTTTTCATATCTTTCCACATTGTTAGTTGTACTGATTTTCATTCTTCCCCCATCAAAGAGCTTGCAACAATGTATCAAATAGTTTTCCCACTGACAGTAAACTGAAATTGTACTACGTTGTCAAAATATCTCCCTGAATGTAGAGTACTAAAAAAGGTGGGAAAAGATGTAAGGTCCTAAATACTATATAAGCAGAGCTCCTAAAGGGTATTTAATTGCAATCCACTCTAATGCTAATAATTGTATAAAGACAATTAAATGACTCTTCATCTGTCCAACTTTAATTTAAAAAAGTTAAAATTCTCGCAATATTCATCATAAGTCAAAATGCACACAAAATTAATAAAGTATAATTTATCCAGCTACATTTATCCACTTGTGAAATTCCAAGTTCAAATACTTGTCCAGATAAAATAGCTGGTATTAAGAGAAAAAAAGTGTTTCTCAAATGTTACTTTTTTATTTTATCCAGACCCTCTCTGAAAAATTTATGAATCCTTTTTAAGGATAGAACAATTCTTATATTATTGACTGATTAAATTAATGTTACTCTACACAAAACAAATAATTTGTTCTAAAACTAGTCTTTAATTCAACTAAAACATCTTTAACAGGAAGGCAATATTTTATTATTGGCTGCAACAGAGTGTCAATTCATAATTTTAAGGATTTCTGTAGACAGAACCTGAAAGAAAGTGACAAATCAGTCTGTTACATCACCCCCTTTCACGCTCAATAATGAAGTTTAACTACATCTAAATCTAAAGTCTATTTTAAAGTTTCACAATTTGAATTGTTATATATCCTGAATGAACATCATATAGGACAGCCCTCTGGGAAAAAAAGATTAACTCTGAGTCTAGTAATATTAACACTTATTTAAACAAAGATTGTTACATGATGAAAGGTACATGACTATCGTAAAAGTTAGAATTCTGATAGTAGACACCGTTTACTGTGTACCAGCATTTTCTAGGCACACCAGGGTTCCAAGTGGCAGCTAGCATGCCTCATTTAATATACATATATTCACTGCTCAGTGAACTGTAACATTTAATCTTCATAACAATCTTAAGCTATACATTATCATCTTATCACAAATAAAGAAACTGAGGCTGAGAGGATGCATCCAGGCCAACCTGCACATTGCGGCCTGGCTTCATACCTTGCCCTAAGTCCCAAAGCTAGTGGCAATGTCAAAATCTGACTTCAAAATTTATACTCTTTCAATTATACCACGTCATCTAAATAATAAATATATAATTATTAGTAGACGCGATGGTTGTTATTCTTAAGGTCTTTTCCTGCACTACTGCTTTTCAAAGAAAAGAAACCCTTAAGAGCTACTTATTGTCCCTTCAATATTTCTGCGGCAGACATTTGATCCAGCATCCATTCCTTCCTTCCCAAGAATCACAGATTTCTGATTTAGGAACTCTGTTTGGGGATCCTTGCTGTTCCAATGAAGCCAGTGTAGAACGTGTGACCAATAAAGGCACTGGTTCAAGGTAGCCCTATGACCTATGCAAACCCGGAGTGAACTGCACAATTTCTGGAAAAGTTGCAACAGTACATAGCTACAGGAGCTGGAGGCAGCCATCTCTGAATGAGGGAAATCTAGGCAACATCATTCAGCCATTGGATAAAGTCTTACTTAAAATTAAAACCAAATGATAAATTCCCTTCATATTTTAAAACCAACTTGAGTCAGGTTTTGAGTTACATCTAAAACAATCAAAATGGAGATAAATGGTGCTTCTCATTTTTATGTCTTTCACATATTGTTCTCTACTCCATGGGACATCCTCTCCCCGTTATGACTCTCATCTACTGGGCATCCATTATGTACCAGCCACTGCATGAGCCGTTAAACACACATTATCTCAAATACTGAAAACTAATCTACATCCGAAATCTACAAGGTAAACCTTATCCTCACCACTTCATAGATAAGAAAACTCAAGTTCAAAGAGACTGAGTGGCATTCTCAATACCACATAACTAACCAGGATTCAAAACCAGGTTTACCTAGCTCATAAATACTTGTTCTTTCAAATACACGAACCCGCCTGCCACATGGATCTTGTCTTTAGTGGTCTTTGCTCAGGCATCAAATCCTCTGTGAAACTTTCCCTGTCATTTACATATTTCATTCAGAGAAAGGAAATGTTACAATGTACTAAGTTTATATTCTTAGAATGCAAGCTCCTCAAGGATAGGAGACTCCAAGTAACACCAGTGCCTCCCATGGTGTATGACACAGGCTAAGTGAGCAATGAGTATTTGTGGAATCACCACCCCACAGAGATATGAAGCCCTACTTATTATATATTAAATCCCATTAAAGTAAACGATTGTCATCATACTGAAGTATACTTTAATATAGAATGTTTCTGAGATGTGTAATCTAGAAGAAATTTGTAAATATTTCTTGATAATTATGCATTTTCTGCAATAAACTAAATGTTGCCCTGCTATACTTACAAAGGGCTACACCGAAATGTCAGAAATCCAGAACAGTAAATATATACATACATTTTTCAAATCAAATACTATAAAAGGACCTTGTGTTTCATAAAAGCAGGACATACGTATGCACATAATAAAAGTCAAATATACTTAAAACGAATGGAACTATTGGCTTCATTTTAGAACCAAAGTTGTCCAATATTTGTAAATGAAAAGCATGAACCAGACAACCTCCAAGATTCTGAGGCAATTCAATAATATCATTAATTGTCAACTCCTCAGGGTACTTCTCTGACTACACAATCTGAAAGCAACTCTCAGACAAGGTCTCTCCTATCATACTACTTAGTGCATACTTACCTCTGACATTTTTCTCATTTAATTACTTACGCATTATCATCTCCTCCCCTAGCACATAAGCACCAAGTAAACAAGGATTTTGTTGCACTTATCAGAACACCCCAAGCCTTCACACAGAACCTACTGAGCACCCAATAAATACTTGACGAAATAATAGTCATGGAAGACTAACAATCCCTCTTTGCCCAACTTTTAAAAAAAGAAGTAAATCGTACACTAAGTCCTGCATTTTGAGGTGTACATGAAGTGTGAGTTTTCTCATATATCATGTACTTTGTCTCAATATTAATCTTACAAAGTTTTTTTCAATTTGGGCAGGGGGTAACCACATTACTTTATTTGAAGGAAGGGTACAAATGAAAAAACTTCAGATGGTTTGGAACAACAAAGCTTTTAAAAATATTTAGTAACTACCACTTCGTTGATAACTTCCTTTGAATCTGTGATAATTAGTGCGTAAAAGCAACTTATCATCGGTTCCAAACTCATCTGCAAACCTTCCAAAAGGAATTTCACAGCAACAAACATCTTATCAAAATAAAGCTTAATGAAGCAAAGGGCAAATACAAACCATCCTAGTAATTCAAGACGTTTCTGAAACAACGGCTGTCTCTCCATTTCTATACAGTCAGGATACTTGGGTATTGATAGAGAAATCTTACAGATACCACCCCCATATTTAGAACAACACAGCTCCTCGTCAACACTTTATTTGCATTAAAACTTTCCCCAAACTCCTCAAGACTCTCTTTGGGCCAAAAAGAGACCCTCAACCTCACATCTGCTTCTCTCCCTCCCTCTTCCGAAAATAATCCTTTAACTTTTCCCCCTGGGATTCACATCTCTGCCATCACGGCGGTGTAACCCCGCCACGATTTCCAAGTGCCTGCTTTCTCCTACGACCTAGGTACTCTGGACCCGAGGGGGGAGAGCCCAGGCTTTGTGTCGTCCCGGCCCCCTCCCACTCCAGCTTCCCCCAGCCCACGCCACGGGCGCCCGGCAGGTGCCGCTGAGAGGCGGGGCGCACAAAGGACCCACGGTCCTCCCCAGCCTCCTCCAGTCTTTCCCCGACCGCTCCATCGGGTCCGCGCCCCGGAGAGCGGAGGCCCGAGGGAGGCGGCGCCGGACTCCCCGGGGACCGGAGATGCTAGCCCCGGGCGCCCCCTCCGGACCCCAACCCCGCCCACGCCCCACCCACGAAGGCTGCCCACCGCCTGGACCCCCGCCCGGCGAAAGCGAAAGCGCATCCCCAGCCCCGCGGCCGGGGCCGAGCGCATCCCAGCCGCCGGCCTCGGCCGCCCCGCACGCGAGCCTGCGCCCCAACTGCCGCCCCCGGCCCAGGCAGGGGCCCCGCCGGCCGCCCACTCCCCCACTCCCGGGGCAGGGCCCCACGCCCGCCCCGCGGCCCCCACTCACAGGCTGCCGGAGCAGGAGGTACAGACGAAGGAGCCGACCGTCATGTTCACGTAGGTGGGGCCGCGCTGGTCGCAGTCGAAGCACTTTCGGTTGTGCGGGAGGCCGGTCATGTCCCGCAGCATCTTCAGGTGCTTCTCCTCCTGCTTCCGCTTCGCGCTGGCCGCCATGGCCGCGGCGCCGAGGGAGGAGGCCGGCAGGGCCGGGAGCCGGGCGGCGCTGCGCCGGGGGCCCGCGGTCCCACGGGCCGCCCTGGCCGCGGCCGCCGCCCTCCGTCAGCGCGCGCCGCCCGCGCCGGACCTGGCCGCCGCCGCTCGACTCGACTGGGCTGGGCGCGGCGCGGGCGCTGCGGAGCGCGGGCTGACGGGCTACACCACCGGCCCGGCTGGGACAACCGCCGCCGCTGCCGCCGCCACCTTCCCGACTTCTCCAGAGGGGAAAAGACGAGGAAGGGGGACGGCAAGAGGAGGCCCGCCCCGAGCGGCCGGAGGCCAAGAGCCGGCCGGCGCCCCCTACTGGCCAGGAGGAGTCACTGCGGTCCCGCTGAGGCCCGGGTTCCAGCTGGGGCAAGTAGGGAAGACACAAAGGGGATGATAATGGTAGACAATACTTGTTTCAGCTCTTAAATGTACTAAGCGCATGACATGGGTTACCTTCCTCCCCTGCTTATAACTCTCCAAGGGCTGCCCATTGCTTTGGGGATAATTCCAGGTTCCTCACCGTGCCCTAAACAGCGCCCCTTCAGCTAGCCCAGCCTACCACACTTCATCCTGGTTTACACAACCACCCTGGCTTTCTCTTTGCACTGGACCTCACCAAGCTCTCTTCCCACGCAGGACGCTTGCCCTTGCTCTTCTGTCTGTATCAGGGGTTCTCAACCTTGCCACTACTGACGTATCGGACTAGATGATTTTGCGGAGCGGACGCTGAGCAGCTTCTGGCCCCTTTACCCGTTAGATGCCAGAATGCCCTCCCCCCCATAGTTTGGCAACCAAAAATCTCCACACATTGCCAGATGGGGAGCCGTGGGAGATGGGAGATGAAATCAACCAGCTGAGAACCACTACGACCCGAGGAAGGCGACATCATCCATGCATCCATGCATCCATGGCAGGCAACTTCCCTCAGCCCCATCGACCCATTTATTGTTGCAGCCCACCGTCCGGCAACGTTGCTTTCCATGAAATTGCTGTATAGTGTTTTCTTCACAGTTCTTCCTATCTGAAATCCTGCTTCTTATTTGGTGTTTACTCTGTGTTGCCTGTGATCTCCCTTCAGGCTCCAAACTGTTCGGCCCTTCCCAGAGCCAGAGGCTAGGTTTATGGAATAAATGCATTCCGTAGCTCTTTTCATTCTCACAAGAACCCTTTGAGGGAAGCATTCTGGTTCTTTCCATTTTACAAAATCTAGAAGCTGAAGCTCTGCAGGGATTAAGTAAATTTACCCAAGGATACATATCTGAAAGCTGGGATTCCAACCCAGACAGTCAGACTGCAGGACCCAAATCTCTTAATCACTGCAAGAATCCACATTAGAAATCATCCCTGCCCCTCATTTCCCAAAGGACAAGCTGGGGAGCTGAAGTTACAAAGTCATTTAGCTGGTGAATGGGCAAGTGGATTAAAATCCAGGTTTCCTACTTGCCAAGGCCAGCCTCCAGATATTAATATAATATTATGATTATTAATGTTTTCATATTAAAAGAAAGGGACAGACGGATGTTGGATTGGCCAACGGATTTTTTTTTAACTTTTATTTATTTTAAGTGTGTTTTTCCAGGACCCATCAGCTCCAAGTCAAGTAGTTTCACTCTAGCTGTGGAGGGCACAGCTCACAGTGGCCCATGTGGGGATCGAACCAGCAACCTTGTTGTTAAGAGCACCGCGCTCTAACCAACTGAGCTAACCAGCTGCCCCTGGATTTTTTTTTTTAACTTTCTATTATGGAAAATATCAAACTCCCATATGAGCTCTTGGCTAATTGCTTTATCTAGACCTTCATCTTGCATGTCCCCCTCCTATAATCGTGAAGCAAGTTATAGATATCATGTCATTCATGTGCACATATTTTAGTTTGTGTTGCTGAAAATAAGAACTTTCTCTTTTTTAAACTTAACTACAATACCAATAGCATACCTAAACAATTAACAATAATCCCTTAAAATCATCAAGATATCACAATACCCCACCAGTGTTCAAGTTTCCAATTATCTCGTCAATGTTTTAAAAAGATTTTTACAGTTTGTTTGAATCCACACATTGCAATTGGGTAATATGGCTCAAAAAGTCTTTTTAAGTCTAGGGGTTTCCCCTCCATCTCCTTTTTCCCTTTCAATTCTTTTCTTTTAGGAACTGGGCCCTTTGTCCTATCATTTCCCATAGTCTATGTCATTTGACATTTTTCTCTATCCTTTCCATTTCCAAAAAATAATGTGTTATTGAATCTGGTTCTTGTGTATCCTGTTAAATTTTTTTTTTTTAATCCTATTTCTTTGTGTTCTTCCACCAGGAGGCACATAATGGAGAATGGAGGAATCTTTCTAGCCTATCAGCTGAACTATTTCTATAAAGAAAGACTTTCCCTCATCTATTATTTGGTGCGGTTCATGTCAGAAAGGCAGGACAAATGTTTGGTTCCTTTCCTTCATTCACAAGTTTTCAAACTAATGTGTTGCTTTCATATCACCTTGTAATGGTGATTAATGTTTTTTTCAGTATCATTATTAACTCAAAAATTTCAACATATTTGGTATATTTCATATCTGTGGTGCTCACATTGTCTCACCACTGGCCAGTAAGAGCCTCCTAAAGTTGGCTCTTGAGTTTTTTTGCAACACCCTTGACTTAAGGTCAACTGGAATGCCATTGCAGCAAGGCCCTAGGCAGTTTTCAGAGATGAGAACACTGCAATGTCCAAATCTGGATAGACCAAAACAGAAGGCTGCCTTCCCATTCCCACTCTGGCTAAATATTAATATAAGACACCGGCCGTCTCTTATTCATCACCAATAAATGCACTTACCCAACAGCCAATGGCTTACTTCTTTGTTTCTCTATTTGTAAAGCTCATGTGTCATTTGTATGTTTTCTGCTTGTACATCTCTCCATGGTCTATCATCTGATAAATGCCAAAACCAGAGGGTGTGACTGCAGCACCATGTACAAACAGTTTAATAAGTGGTTGTTTTATTATTGTTGTTTCCAAGAAACAGGAGAAGGTATTTCCAGACTATTAATGTGTAGAAAGGTGAAGTTCAGGTGAAGTCCAAGATGTCTTCTCCTAGTAAAGCTGAAAGTCCATATGACTTGCTGAATTTTGGTTTTTTATACCATATATAATATCAAAGTAGGTTTCTACTTTTAAAAATCTCAAGGAGAGTTTTCAATGTGTCGAGCAAGACTATGTATTAACTTTAATTTTTTTACCTTCACAACAACCACAGAAGGAGGTATGATTGTCCCATTTCCTGTCTGAGGGAATCAGTCAGTTTCAGGCTCTGAAAGGTTGGTCTGCCTGAGGCCATGCCGGAAATGAAGCATGAAGCTGGGAGTCAAAACCAGATCTGGCTGTAAGGCATCAGCTTCTGTGTCCAGTAACTGAATACTAACCCTTCTTATAGGGTTTGCAAAGCATAAATTACCGCCAGAGATGTTAACACTGTAGCCAGAGTGACCTTTCAAAATGCAAATGGGATTTCAGACATCCCCAGTCTCCTCCTCCTGCTTAAATCCTTTCTGTGACTTCCCATTGCTCTTAAAATGAAAGAAAACATAGGAGGCCCGGAAGCCCTGCCCTTGTTTGTTTCCTGCCTGCCCTGTCAGGTCTCCCTGACTTTGCCCCAGCCCCCCTCTGCCTCAGGTGTCCCAGACACCACCCTAGTCTCCAGCACTCACCCCACTTCCCTCTCAGTCTGTTATAATCTCTTCTCTCCCACCTCAGGGCCTTTGCACATGCTGTTGTTGCTTCCATAAACAGTCTTCCCTCTCCTCTTTCCCTTCTCATCCCTCAGATCCAGCTCAATATCTGTTTTCAGAGATCCCTCCCTGTCCTGCTAACCAAGTCAGACCTCATGTGTTCATAGTACCATGTACCTATTTACACGGCATCATGATTTTTCAGTTAGGGTCCCTACCCTGCACTGCACTGTAGGCTTCATCTGGAAGGGGACCAGGTCTGTGTTTGCTCACCATTATTTCTCCAGCACTTAGCATGGGGCCTGGCACTTAGAATGGGCTCAATAAATACTGGTTGAGTGAATGAATAAATAAAAGCAGCAATGGGGTGCCAGAGAATCAAGCCTCCCTCAGTTTTATGCTGTATATTCAGCATTCTATCTATCATTGTCTCTGCTATTTTGGCTCCCAGAATGACTACAGTTCTGTCAAAAGCTACAATAGTTTTGTTAAGGAACTCACAAATTCTGAAATCAAGCTTCCTGACAGTGAGAATCTAAAAGCTGACTTACCTAGAAGCTCCCACCTGGCTTATCACCAGGGTGACTCAGAGAAAATGTCCTGAACAAACCCTGGTGTTTGGTGAGGCCCCAATGAGCCAGCGATCAAGCTGCCAACTCATCCTAGGCCACCCCACCCTAGGCCACGCCACCCTCCTTGACTGTAGGCCAGGCCCAGAGAGGAGGTCTCTCTGTGTCTTCTCCAGAGCAAAGCAGGACCGGTAATAAATATCATGGGACGACCAGTGATGGCTTCGTCCCTTGGAGTACTTGAGCAAGGAGAGGAGGGCTCCGCATTCATGAAGGACTTAAATTTAGACTTTTGACAGTATCTCTGAGTGTCCAGGAGATGGGTGCACTGACAGAATACAAAGATGTTGCCAGCCACACAGGCATGTCGCATGTCCCATGTCCATCCTGTAGCGCACTTGGAATTCATACTTTCCATAAGTCATAGAGTGCCACAATCAC
Source organism: Rhinolophus ferrumequinum (assembly GCF_004115265.2). Lineage (NCBI taxonomy): Eukaryota > Metazoa > Chordata > Mammalia > Chiroptera > Rhinolophidae > Rhinolophus > Rhinolophus ferrumequinum. Next base: position 9,786,876 of record NC_046291.1, read on the forward strand.
CGTTTTATTTGCTTGTGTAGTAAAAGAGCAGCTCATTTGTTGAGTATGATTATTAAAATATGCCACAGTTCTTGTGGCCCCGTTTTGACATCTTTCCATGTTTTAATATTCTGGGAGCCTTGAAAAAATTGAGGTGGCTGGGAACCCTCTGTGAAGTGAGCCCCCTGCTTCTCCAAGCCCCCAGACTCCCAACTGTCTCTGCCCAGCCCCAATCCTTGGAGCACAGAGCCTCTCAGAAGCCCCCCGAAACCCAGTTTTAGGCCAGTGAGCTGGGTTGGGGATCCTGATTCTCCATTCCAGATCTTTCTGGAGCTGTCCAGATCTTTCTTTTCCTCAGCCCCCTGATGGCTGAAGCTGATCGTGATTAGGGAGAGGAGTTACCGGACAGCAGTGAGATTTGCAACGTAGGAAAACTGGCACTGTGGGTTTTGCCTTTTATTAACTTTCTGCTCTCCCTGTAGCGTGACTTTTTCCAGCTTGTGGCTAAGGAGTCAATGCTAATTTTTATGGCCCGTTAAAGTAATGCACAAGGAAAGTAATGTTGGCCCCATTAACTCCCCGGGGGCCCCAGCAGGTTTCCCAGAGTGAATAATCATCACAGGATCTCATGTATAAAGCACTGGGGAATAATATTCAACTCGATTTTTTCCCCTTTCTCCTTTTGATAGTGCCTTCCTTTAGCTGTGGTTTGATTATTTTTAACATTGCTTCCTGACTTCTTTTTAGTTTGTAAGAAGCAGTGAGATAGGAAAAGAAGAGGGGGGAAAACCCTACAGATCACAAGCAGTTGGTGTGCACTTCCTGGAAACATCGGCGTGGTTTCTGGGTATACTCTCAGAGCGCCAAATCTAGACACCTGGAGGACGACGCATCTCTCAGTACCAGTGTTGTGAGACTGACAGGCAGTCACCTGGCTTTCTTCTCCATACAGAAGCCAGGAGACAGCTCTCTTGTGTCAAAGACCTGCTCTCCTTCCTGGGTTCATTTTACGGTGTCCATCGGGAACTCTGCAGCTGCATTCTCTGTCTACTCAGAGAACAGGGATCAGCTCATAGCCTTCTGTGTCCTTAGTTTGCAGCGCATGGAAGGATTGTGCCAGTTGGTTGACTGATCCAACCTCAGGCCATTCCAGAAACCCGGAACAATTCCGGAAACCCGGACCAGACTTCAGTTATGCATTTATCAAAAAGGCATTTTCTAAATTTTAGAGGGAAATCAGAAGTATCTTTCAGTCGTCATTCATTCATTCAATAAATGTTTATTGAGCACCTACTATCTGTCGGACACTGCGCCGGGCCCCGGGGGCTCAGCAGTGAACAAGAGAGCGCCTCCCCTCCTGCAGCCTGTTCCCAGGACAGGGAGAGCGGACGATAAACGGGTTAATAGAAGTGAGCCAGGTGATGCTAAGTACTCTAATGGAGAATGAAGCAGGGTAAGGGGATATAGTGGGAAAGGAGAGGGTGCTGCTGGGTGGTCGTGGTCAGGGCAGGCCTGGAGGGAGGTGAAGCCCGGGAAATTCTAAGCCTGGCACATAGCAGAGATCACAGGAAAAAAGGCCTGGCATGGAGACCCTCCAACCCAGCCGCCTCTCTTCCTTGTCAGTTTGTGCCAGAATCAGGAATCCTGGGGTGCACTGGTCGCCTATAGGAAACGTGAATCATCATCTTTGGAAGCCAAGGGAGAGAGAAAGGACCCTGCCTCTGCAGCAGGAAGACTCTCAGGGTAAGAAACGCTCCATTCACAGCGTCAATGGAACGTTGTTCTTGCCTGTGACCAGAAAGAGAAAGGGGACCTTCCCTTCTGGTTCAGGGGAAAGAAAGGGGCCCCTGTGGGGGACAGAAACCTGCTGCACTTATCAGAAAAGAAACACCAATGGGGCTTGTGAAACCTACAGAAAAGGAAGATGGACCCCTCCCCCCCACCCCCCGTCAATCCTTCGTTTTGAAGGGACCAGATGGAGACATTTTAAAAGTAGGTCTCTAAAAAATACTCATCTCTTTCCTTTTCTATTTTTCACCTAATTCTGGCAGATGGGGTAATGGCTCATTATACAACATGGAGTACAGTGAACGCAGAGTAAATCTCTTGAGCCCAGTGAATGATGTTGCCATCACACCGCAGCCCCTGAAAAGGGAAGCGATTGCACAGAACTCCAGTGTTGACGGCCGATAAGGATGACTAATATTTCCTAAGCACCCATAGATGTGCAAAGCACGCTCTGCAGAGTAATTCCATTTAACCCTCACACCAGCCTTCGGCGGTAGGTTTGACTAGTGTGCCCATTTTACAGATGAGGAAACCAAAGCTGCCGAGCTGAAGACCTTGCCAAGGTCATACAACTGGACGTGATGGAGCGGGGATTAAAGGTCAGTGGTGTGACTTTGGAGTCCACGATTTAATCTCTACGGTCAGGACTGCCAGTTGGACGCTCCTGTGAGTCAAACCCAGCCTTACCTGAGAGCAGGAAAAGCCCAGAGGAATGGAGGCTTTCCTAGTCTTGATCTGGCCCCTGGGGTGCAAACACCAAACCCCGTGGGACACAACTGGGCTGGTGTAGCCAGAGGTTTCTGCTTTGCGAGGATGCCACCCCGCCCCGCCCCCCAAGCTTCAGGCTGTGCGCTTTTTACTCAGGAAGTTGTTCAGATGAGGGGAATTACATGAAAAGTTGTACACACCAAGCTCTCACAGTGAAAACTTCTCTAACATTCATTTAGGTAGTGGTTGCCCTATAGATTTGTTCTCCTGGAATGTGCATAGAGCCATCTGGCAGAAGTCTGCTTCACAGGTGGGGGTGCCCCTGGGGTAAGTTTACTGGAAGAAGCCCATAGCCATCTTCCCCATAAGACCAACCTACTGCTCTACTACCGTGTTTCCCCGAAAATAAGACCGAGTCTTATATTAAGGTTTGCTCCAAAAGACACTTTAGGGCTTATGTTCAGGGGATGTCATCCTGAAAAATCACGCTAGGGCTTATTTTCAGGGTAGGTCTTATTTTCGGGGAAACATGGTATTAGTCACCATCCCAGGTCTGGGGCTATTCATGACTCAGCAGGTTATGGTAAGGATTGAATGAGAAAATATACTCAGCATACACACTTGGGATGAATGTAAACACTCCTGATCACTCTTCCCAGGATTGCAAATGTGCCTACTCATTTCCTTTTCTTCACCCGCGTGTGTTCCCTATCAGGTATCAAGTCTGTACCTTTAGCCACAATTCGCTAGAAACAGCTGTAAGTGAACCTCTCTGGGTTCCTGGCTACCCTTTGATCAGAGCGATGCGTCACTCTGATTGGCTGAAATCACTTGTGGCCTGAGTGGTCTGCAAGGCAGTCTGTGATGCACAAGAAAAAATGTTTTACTCACTCCACACTAGTCTTCATTTATTCTAAGTGAATATCTGACAATGTTCAGGTCAATAGATTCTGCAGATGCAGTGCTCCAAACCCATCTAACCACAAAAGCTACGTGTTCATTTAGTATTGCTTTATTTGGAGGGGAGGGGGAAGTGTGTGTGTCTGCATGTGTGTAGGAAGTGGTGACAAGTATCTTTAACCAGGCGTGTATCTCCGGTGTGTACCTGCACAGGGAGAGACAGTACAGCAGGGCAGTTATGAGCACAGTTTCTGTGTCAAACTGTCTGGATTCCAATCTTGGATCTTTGCTAGGAGCTTGAGCAAGAAACTTAAACTTTCTATGCCTCAGTTTTCTCACCTGTAAAATGGGAATGCTACCATCACCAACTTCATAAGGTTGCTATGAGGATTAAGTGATTTAATATATAAAAAAAAATACTAAAAATGGTGTCCTGGCAGATGTTAAGTACTCTACAAATGTTAGCTGTTATCATTATATTCCCTTCTCTTCCCATGAAGCACCTCCCCTACAATCCAGCTAAAGTAAGCAAGCAAATGTGTGTTAGTGTGTGTTTTATTCTACATAAAACATGAACACAATCTCATTTTAAAAACACTTCGAACAGTGCTGGTGTGGGTTAAATAGTGTCTCCCCAAATTCCCATTCACCAGGAACCTCAGGATGTGACCTTATTTGGAAATAGGACCTTTGAAGATATAATTAGTTGGGGCTCTTGAGATAAAATCATCCTGATTTAGAGAGGGCCTTAAATCCAATGACTGGTGTCCTTTAAGAAGAGGCGGGGACTCACACAAATACACAGGAAAGGAGACCATGTGACAATGGAGGCAGAGACTGGAGCGATGCTGCCACAAGCCAAGGAACACCTGGCACCCCCAGAAACAGGAAGAAGTGAGGCAGGATTCTTCCACAGAACCTTCAGAGGGGGGGCATGGCCCTGCTGACACACTAATTTTGGATTTCTAGTGCCCAGAACTCTGAGACAATAACTTCCTATTGTTTTCAGCCACACAGTTTGTGAAACTTTGTTACAGCAGCTCTAGGAAACTAACACAATTAGTAAAGCCCAAATTCACGCATCCACACCCCCTCGCCCAGCAGGAGTGTCACTTTGTTACCTTTCCAGACCTTTTTCTGTTCTCTTACACACATATCTAATGTATTTCATGGAGGTGACAGCAACCACATTTGGTGACTATGGATAAGCTTTTCACTACAGCAGCCCAACATTCCACCACCTGGGTGGCAGCAGGTGACTGTCTACCACGGCTGGGACGAAGCCTCCTGCTGCTGCCTCTCCCAGGGGACCACATGCACCAGAGCATTGCCTCTGATTTAAAGCCATTTAAAGACAAGGAAATGCTTTAGAATAAGGTTTCCTTTTGCATAACTGGTGGGCTTTCAGGGTAGTTTTAACAACCTTGCTTCCTCTTTTCTTATGCAGTTTTGGTCTACCTTAGTCATCTTCTAAAACCTGATTAATATGTGTCCACAAATAGTAATATGGGTCCATTCTCTGTAAGAACCCGAAGTTGCCATTTGAGAATAAGGCTTTGCCTCCTCTCCCAGCTGTGAGCATGACACATAGTTAAGGATTACACCAAAAGGGATCATCATATACAAAGTTTCAAATTAAAAGATATTAGAAATCACCTAGGCCAGTGACTCTCAACAGTTTGGGGGTTATAGCCCCTTTTGAGAATCTGATAAAAGATGCCAAACCCCACCCTTTCCCTGAACTATGCACTGAACATATAGAATATACTCTTAGGCCAGTCCTTGTGCCCAGGCTAAAACTGCCTTTGTTTGACAGATGAGGAAAATGAGCCTCCAAAAAGTAAAGCAAAAAAGGTCTCAGAGGTATCTGGTGGCAGAACCAGGACAAGAACCCAGATTCTAAGTGACTCAGATTCATCTCCCTGAGGCGCTTTCTTTCTCTCTCTCTCTCTCTCTCTCTGTGAATCTCTCTCTCTCTCTCTCTCTCTCTCTCTCTCTCTCTCTCTCTCTATATATATATATATATATATATATATATATATATATATATATATATATATATATCTTTCCCTGGAGACCCCATTTTGCCAACAGGGGTAAGAAAGGTAGGGAAGAGGGCATCAAGGAAAGGGAGGCCTGAAATGAATGGAGCTGATGGTCAGAGGACGGTGACAATCCAATGTCACACTGAGGGCACTGAGGGCGTCCTGGACGCCACAGTGGAATCTCGGGACATGGCACTCCTCCATCTCCACCAAGGCCAACTCAAAATGAAAAGAACTTGACATTAAAGCATCAGGGTCTCGGATCATGCAAGGAGGATTTATTTCAAGTAATGATCTTTGCATTTCTGAAAGAAGTTTATAGAATGTCTTCCTCAGGCCTCTTAAAAATAGGAAAGCATCTCATCTTTCTAAGATAATTTGAACGTATACAGATAGAGAGGCAAGAGGACCCGCTAGTCAGAAATGTTAAGTACGTGGTCGGTGTACACCATTCCTGCATCCGTAGCCCAGCACGGGCATCACTCATCCATCTTCTACCATTTCTAAACCAACACCAGGTGTGGCCTCAGAATTCTTTGCAAGGCAGCACTCCAGAAGTTACTCCCAGGTGGCACTGAAGTCTGCGACCTGTTTGCCATCCTACCGTTAAATGACCCTCCAACATCGTTCTAGTCTCTTGTGATTAGACATTTCCCTGTGGTCTCATTTGAAATTTCTGATGGCTTTACTTCGTTCACAGAGACCTAGAGTCCTCCCTTTCTAGCGGAGTAATCTCTCCTACTAAGAGTTCTGGTAGCTGTGCTCCTGCATTCTCAGTCATGTGAAATAATTGAAAGCCCTAAGTATTCTTGCTTATAACTAACTTATGTTTACGTAGACCATGAAGACAGCTCTTTAGAAGTTTCAAGTTCAATCTTATTATTGTCCATGGTCCTTGTGTCTTGATTATTGATACTCTCTTTTGTAGTGGGGGCCGGTCTCTCTCTGTCTCTCTCTCTCTCTCTCTCTCTCTCTCTTTCTCCTAAATCCTTCATGTTAGATTTTTGAGAAAGGAAAAAATAGACAAACGCAAGTTGCATTGTGAAGTTCAAAGACAATGACAGAGTAAGATACGGTGCGGTATTTTACATCTTGTCGCTCTAAATATTAAAGACAAGGAGCTCTATGTATCTACTTCACCAACCAGACACACTGAGCTCAGAGCCCAGTGCTGGCCCCCTATCTTGCCTCTGTTCTTCACTTGCCTCACCACGCATTCCAGAACTACTTCTGGAATGTTCCAACCTCGTGTTTGCCTCGGTGTCCCTTGACTCGATTTGTCTTCTGTGATATACCTGCACTGCCCCCAAAGGGAAGTACCAAGTTAGCTTCTAGCTAATGCTCCTCCCGAGGGGAAGAAACCGCCTACCAGGAATGGTGCAGCCTTGTTGGGGAGGGTGTCAAATACGGAGTGCAAGGAATGGACTGAGCAGGAGGTTGTGTCGTGTTTTGTTTTGTTTTCTAATTCTAAGTCTGGTTGAAAACAATGTAAACCAAGGTGGGTTTAATATTTTCTGATTTGACTTTTCAAATCATTTGGTCTCCCCGCTTCCACACTCAGCCTCCTCTCCTGTCCGCTCTTAACCCCGTACGAGAGGGGTCCTTTTAAACATTAAGTCAGATCCTGACATGTGGCGACTCAAAATCCTCTAATGCGTGCCCCTCTCCCACCTCTGCCCTCCTCCTCTGCAAGCCTCCTCTTCTCTCGGCCCCAGCCTCTGACCTACTTGCCACATTGAAAGGACAGCAGGCTCCTGCCCGGAGCCTTTACTCGAGCTGTTGTCCCTGCTTTAAGCCAGATGTTCACTTGACTAACTCCTTCCCTTCTCCATCTCACTTTCTCAACAGGGGCCTGTCCTGATGGCCCCATTTAATGTGGCAAGCTGCCCCTGCCCCTCCTACACACCCAGCTCTCCATCCCTTTACCCTACTTTCCTTTTCATTTTTTCCGGAGCGCTTACAAATTTCCTAGAGACTACCTATGTGGTTCTCTCACTTACTATGTTTGTTGCTTTTTATCTGACTATCTCCCATAAGAATGTCAGCCCCAGTGATACAGGTTAAGCTAGCTTGTCCCTAGGTAGACAGGCAGGTCCTTGGTGGAATAAACAAAAGACAGCCATATCCTAAAACTTCAGGTTTTGAAATCACTCCTTTGCTCCAGGACATAATGTAACAAGTCCTTGAGGTTAATCATAAAATTCCTTTTGGCCTGATAAGTGGAGCAGATCTGATAGATAAGAGTGGGTTACTTTGCTAATTCCTTCAGGATGGGCAAGCAGAACAAACCTGGTAGACGAATTTCATTAGAAGGCGCCAGTTCCCTTCCTCAAACAGCTTCCCTTCTTCGAATAGCTCCCCTTCCCCAAACAGGCAAAGGGAAGGTATAAAAGTAGGAGCTTTTGCCTCAGTCATGCGGCACCCCCATTCGGGACCCCTGCCCGCTCAGGAGTTGCAACCTCTTCTCCTGCCTCTAATAAACTATCCTCTTTTTAAAACTTTTGCCTCTCCCTGGTCCTTGTTTCCATTCTTCGGCTTCACGAGACACAATCCCGGCCGGCACTCAGAAACTGCCAGCAGATCCAACATCACCTACATCACCAGGAGCGCAGGAATCTTTTTCTGCTTTGTCACAGATGTGTTCCAAGTGCCTTGAATAGTGCTAGGCACTTAATAGGAGCTCGATTAGTATTTGATGAGTCTATGGAGGAATGAATAAATAAATGAGAGAATGAAGCCTTTGTTCTGGGATGACTACTGATTAGTAGCAAAACTATCACCTCCACGGGGTTCTTTTCTAAAGTAAAGGGAAGAGGGGATATCAACATTGTGGGAAAGGATGCACAGATGATAACGTTGACTTACAAAACTTCCAGCAGCTAGTTTTTAACGATAATTTTTTTTTTTTAACAAAAGAAGGTTACAGTATATCTTTGGGTCTGTCTGGCAAAAAACACATGGTTGCATAGATTAGTGTAATAGAACATGAGGTTTTCCCTCATTGGCTAGGAGGCGGAAATGCGTGTACAAGGAAGTTACTTAAAAGTCATAAATGTTTTGCCAAAGAAAGATGCTTTTGTGGTTTAAGGACGGAATAATTTATGCTAACTACCTTTCCGTGACTCCAGTTTTGCATGCAGAGGTGAGCTCCTGTGATTAGAAGCCAAAAAGCCTTAGTGAGACATGCTCTGTGGACGGGTAATGAAGTGAGAAGCCCCAGGGTAACACTCAGGCAGTGTAATGTATTACCATTGAATAACCATCACCTCATCCAATTAACTTTTGCCGAGGAAGCAACCTTGAATCTAAACGCTAACGATGATCCGGGGGTGTATAAAGATGTCATGATTCTATTGAAAAGAAAGGCTGACACTTTGGGTCCAATGACATGTCCATAAAACTCTGAGTTTGAGAAAAGAGAGGAAATGTCCTGCAAAATAAATTACCACGTAAATGTACCCTGAGTTTTTATGCTTCTTAAGGAAAATGGGCATTTTTATGGTCGTTTGTGTTCTAAAGATGGAAGAGTGTTTCTGGTTTCCTTCAATGCACTTTGCAGAGTTGCTTGTCACTATCTAGATGTGATGTGATTACACGAGCACAAATGACATTCTCCTGTGCAAGCCTCCAAACACTCTGAGTCTAACCTTTTTTAAAAAATACACGTAATCTAAGACCCGATGAGAGGTAACACCACACGAAAGCTTTTCAGATGAATCTCTGGTCAAAGCCAAAGATGAGCAGCATTTGGTGGACAGAGAAGGGGATGAAACCTTGGTTTCTTAGACAAGAGAGCCATCTAAGAACACCCAGGCCACACATTTAAATCCGGCCTGGATTTGCAAAATTCAGAACCTTCCTTGTTGCTGCATTCACAGTCAACAGGGATTAACTGGGCTCCATGGCGTGCCACTTTCTGTCACCCCTCTGTGGCCACCGAGATAACCCTGTCCCTCTTGCCCTCTCATCCCTAAACATTTTCCATCACACAGAGTTTTTTTTCTGACCATGCCTCTTTCTCCTCTTTACACCACTCCTTCTCAGAAGAGGAAGATCCTAAGTTTTCGCTCATCTTCTCTGCTCCTGTATGCTCCGCATCCCCCATCTCCCATCCTTCTTACCCACCCCCTGTCCCCTGCCCAGTACCGCACTTCTGAGCTGCAGCTCAGGAACCAGACTGCTTAGGTCTAGGCCCTGCTCTGCCCCCAATCATATGTGGGACTTTGGATTGGTCACCTCCACTCTCTGAGCCTCAGTCTTCTCATTTGCAAAACGGGGATGACAACACGAACCATGTCTGGGTGAGTATCCAATGAGATAATACGTGTAAAGTGCTTCGAACAGTATGTGCACATATTCGCCACTGCTACCATTATCTTCCAGTGCAGAAATCTATTCATCCTTCAAGCCCCAGGTCAGATTTTAATATTCTACAAAGTCTTTTCAGATTTTCTCAGCCAGATCTAATAGTTCTTGTGTATTAATTTCAACCCTTGTAATGCTAGGTTGACCCTTTTTCTTATCCCTTGGAAAGGTACCCTTTACTGGGCAGATGTTAGGTACTCGGCTCAAGACTTCATGTGTCTTGTCTTACTTATTTTTGAAAAGTAAATATTGCTACTTCCATTTTCCCGATGAAGAAGTCAACACATAGAAAAGAAACTACTTTTCTAAATTCATAAAGTAAGCATAATTAAACTCATTTGTCTCCTTGACTTGACTCCTAGATTAAATGCTCTCCGAGGGAAAGCCAGCATCTCTTCCTCAGGTTTCCGTCTCCTGTACTTTGTATGGAGAAGGTGTTCGTAAACAGCAAGTGTGGTTGATTTGAAATAAATGCATATACGGTTTGGCTACGTAGCATCTGGTGATAGACTATGAACTGGCATTCATATTGCATTATGTAATCTCCAGTGCATTTTCACATGCATTATCTCATTAAAATTTCACAATAATTCTGAAAGGTATGCTTATTGGTATTGTGTCCATTTCTCAAATAGGAGACTGGGTGGCAGAGAGGTTAACTGGCTTTCACCAAACCAAATTGCCAATAGTGCCAAGGCTAGGACTCCAATCCAGCTGTCCACTAGAGCACAATTACCTTTTCCCCAATACCACCTGAGACCCGACCAATGTCACAATATCTTGGAGACAAAAATAAACCCTGTATGAATCTCGAATACTGCAAAAGAGGCAATGGCCGTAGATTAGCAGAAAATACAAGACTGTTTTCCCAGAGTTCAGTTCTTCAGAAAGAGGAAGACAGACAGACCCATGGCCTGGCCAAGTTAAAGAAATCCAGTTCTCATCTTGTGGGGATGGGGGGGCGGGATATTCAACTCAAGTAGTTCCTCTCATCCAAACATGATTTTATGTACAGTTATAAGCCAACGGATTGTTAGGAACTCTAAATTTTGACCATCCTCATTTGTAAGAATTCCCTTCCGTAGCATTCTTTCTTGTCTTTCTGGAAGGTCAGGCATAGCCTCATTTCAACATCTTTCTGACAATCTCTACAAAAGAGTTAGACTAGGTGATGTAATTGTTTTTATGTTTCTAAATATGAAAGAGCAGGTTGGTGTGTTATACAACAGAGATAGAAAAAGAATGGCTGTGTCTTTAGTAACATGCCCCATTTCGAGCAGCAGCCAGTGTTTACTGGGGAGTTTGTTCATCACAGATATGTAGAAAGAATGAGAGCAGAAATGCTGACACACGTTTGCAAAGGGAATGATTGTAGCACCCATCTAGAGAGTTGCACTAATACCGGTCTGTGCCTTTCTGCAGCTGATGGGGTTGGAAAGGAGCTTGCCGGCATTATCTTGCCTTCCAGGCAGACTTACTGGGGTAGAGCAAATATCAGACATGACCATGGTATCTACAGGGTAGTTTATTTAACGTGCTATCTACTGAACACAATGTACAAAGTCCTAAGCCGTGTGGTAGGAGAAATAGAACAAGGAACCAGGAGCAGACCCTTCCCTCCAAGGGTTTCTATATAACAGGAAAGGAAAGAAACCTCAGTGACCTCAAAACATGACAGAAAGCGAAGTGTCACAGGAGCCATGAGATAACGTGCTAAGGCAGTTCAAAGTTGTCGCGATTTCCTCAGTCTCAGATAAGGGAAAGGAGACTTCACGGAGGAGGTGGCAGTTCAGAGGGGCATGATTTGGAGGGCACTTGGCCTTGGAAAAAGAAAACATCCCAGGAGGAAGAAACAACCTGGGCTAAGGCTGGAAGTGGAAAAATGCAGGATCTGGAGAAAGAATAGTTTGTTACTAGTGTAGGAAAATTGAAGGTCAGACTTTTAATGAGAATTTCTATTATGGAGGTTTAGAAAGCATTAATAAGGGTATCTTTAAATAAAATGAAATTCTTATCAGTTTACCCAGTCACTTGTCAGACCCCGCCCCCCTCCCTTCTCCTAGCAGAAGATGTTTTCAGACATATAAAGTAAGGTGCAGACCATGGGCCAAGCTGCCATTAGGAAACAGTTCACTGAATAATTTTATCTTTTACAAGATCTGTCCTAGATTCATACAGGATGAGAAGTGCTACAAGCTACAGAGAAGCTAGTAAAATCCACACTCCCTTCTTTACAGAGCTTCGGAAGGCAGCTGCTTGATTTTAAATGTGCAATTGACTATTAACAGTATGCAATACTTGTAGTGACACATCCATGCCGCGTGCTTGCTTTCACAATCCAGATGTATTGAATCAACTTTTCTTATACGTGTGAACACTAATAAAAAAAGGAAAGGAAGGAAGAAGAGAAAAAAGGAAAAAAGGAGGGAGAGGGGAAAAAATGGCTTCCTTTTCGTCCTCAAGTCTCAATTTCTGCATTTCATAAGTTAGCTGAATCTAAGAAGCATAGTGTGATCTCTTTCCCAAAAGGGAAAGAAGGTATTTTCTTGCCAAACTGAATATATAGATTTGGCTGTGGTTTTAAACATATTTCAAGCCTCCTTTTGTGATTATATCTTAGCTCCATCTATATACGAATGTGCACTGGACCTGACTACAATAAAAGTAGCTGACGTTTTTACTTTACCTTAAATCTCTAACGCTGTCTACCTTATGAAAAACTTACCCTGCAATGTTGTGTTTGGCCCAGCCTACTGAAAAAAAATCTCTCTCTCCAGGAGAATTTGACCCTGTTCCCATTGTTTCCTCAGCATGTTTTCAGTATCAGCACATTGATTATGCTGTCATTAGCCAGAATACTGAGACAGGGCAAAGATCTATTAGATCGTTGAAGTCCATTCCTAAGCAGGGCCTGAGTCCCCTGGGAGAGACTGTGACACACCTTCTTGGCAAATGACCAAAGAAAATGCAGCGGCATGTACAATTTTGCCCTGCTACAGGTCTTAATTTTTTCAAGTTTCTGAAATAACTGCTTGAGACTCTTCACAAAACAGTTACACTTCTGAGTTCAGGTCAGTTGTTTGCAACTGGGGGCAATGTTGCCCCCTCCACTCCCGTCCCCAGTGAGACATCTCATTGGCAATATTTGGAGACATTTTTGGTTGTCACAACTTGGGGAACGGGAGGGGTGCCACTGGTACCTATTGGATAGAGACCAGGGACGCCACTAAATATCCTACATTGCAAGAGACAGCAGCCCTCCTTCCCCGCCGCCCAAGAAGAATTTTCCAGCCCCAAATGTCATAGTGCTGAGGTTGAGAAACTCTGGTTAAGGTAAGCTTTTTTTTTCCCTGCTGTTTATTCACTCAGCTCCACACAAAACAGATTTTGTGGCTCGGAGGAACATGCATCGTTCTACAATAAACTATAACAAATGAAATTCTGATTAATTCTAGTTCTCAGTCCAAATATAAGCAAGTATTCACATGCACACAGAGAAACAAGAGCACCTTTTCTAGTTATTGCAAAAGTTAGACTGTGTTGAATTTAATCAGATTCCAGATCAAGTAAACTACATTCTAGAGACTTAAGGAACCATTAAATGCTTCAGAAAAAAAAGGAACCATCATACTTGCCGAAATCATTAGTGCCTTATAGTCAATCAGAAGCTCATATTTTTGTTTCTGCATATTCTTCAAGTATACGTTTTTACAGGCAGAGTAGATCTTTAAAGTCAGAACCTTAAGTGAAAATCTTTGGTAGCAAACAAACATCTCAAGAGTATTCAATAGACCTCCTATGTCCCCACTCTCCCACCAAGTCTATCATCCTTTCTTTTTTAGGGAGTAAAGGAGGGCAAAGAGAATGTCAGGTAGAGTGGAGAAATAGAATAAGGACAAGGTAAGGAAAGGAAAGTTGAAATGAAAGGAAAGGAGAGGGATAAACCAAAGTTGTGTTTCTTCAGGTTAGAGAGGACTTTGGCTGACAAAACTTCCTCGTTGGTTGTTCAACCCCAACTTTCCGTAGAATTTGGCACTGGCCTTGATCTCATCCGACCCGCTACAGGTCAGGGGAGGTTATAAAGAGAAAAAAAAAAAAAGGATAAAACAATTTATTGTATGCACTGTTGCTGAAATAACTCATATCAAAAAGATAAGCAATATTACAGATACATTGGCTTAAGGTTATCACACGCCATGATATTTTTGCTTGCTTAGAGTTTTTTGGTTGGGGGATCTGAGTTAATATTTTCAGACCCAAGAGATGTTATCAACTCCAGGTTAGCTCAGATGTTTTGAAAGTGTGAGGAGCACGCCAGATCCACTGCTAATCCCTGTGAACTACGTGGGGCTTTGTTTAAGTCTTTGATGTCACTGGCAGAATAATACCTGTGTACTTGACAGACTGAATAAAGACTTTTACTCTTTAGCCTGTGAAGGAGTTACCCCTCCCCTGAAATGGTGCCTTGATTTTGACATTCTTCCCCCTCCCCCGCCCCAAACAGAATCAAAGTTGGACTGCAGAAAACTGCACTATTGAGCTAACTTAAGTTAAAATCTGTCACTTGCACTCAGTGACACCTCTGTTACATTTCCTAATGGGCTGTGTCTGATCTTCGGGCATTTCCTGGGGTGTTTATGAAAATGGGACAGCTCAGGCTCAGTGGCATCTTCTTGGTGATATTTAGTACAAGAAGCTGCTTTGCAAAGCATACAGTCTAGAACCTTCATCTTGATTATTATTAAAATCAGTGGCCCTATTGAATGAGACTGCGCAGGGCAACTCAGACAGGAGTGCTTCAGTAGGAAGAGGATAGCACTGCTCACAGCAGAACCAAGAATCCGTGAGGCAGGTCCTAACATTCTCTCTAAGCCAGGGAGAAGCACTATTAATAGTTCCTCCTGTGTTCTCCTAGAAATTTTCAGACAGGAGAATAGAGGAAAAATTATTTTTTTTTCTGTGCCCCGATTTCTCTCTCTCTCTCTCTCTCTCTCTCTCTCTCTCTCTCTCTCTCTCTCTCTCTCTCTCTCTCTTTCTTTTTTAATTTCCAGAGCTCACAGTACTTTATGTCACCACTAAATCCTGACCAGGCCAGTCCCCTAAATATCTCAAGCTCTTCACATTAGAGAGATAATTAGAATGATGTCTTAATATTAGTGGTAGACATTAAAGAACCATTTTTGCCAGCCTTCAGTGTTTCTAGGTTAGTCTGCTTTTAATCCAAGTTCCCAAGTTCATTTTGGATTTGGTAGCTGTTTTTCTTTAATTACCTTAAGGGCTTCGTTTAGTGAAATTAATTGGAGCCCTAAACTAACATTGATCCTGCAAATGCAGGGAGCCCGTGTGGAACTAGGATGTTGATGAGAGGTGGTCCAAAATCCTTGAAGAGCTTGATGCTTCAGGATGCTGTAACCTCGATATTCCCTTCAAACCCTAAAATGACAACACATCACTTTCCTGGGCTGTCTTTCTGGCTGGTTTCCTGTTCTCCGTGGACATATCTTTAACTTGTGTAATTTTTAAGCACGTACCAGAAAGGAACTGCTGGATCTAGGTCTGTCCCTCAGGCTCACTGTGTCATTTTCTTAGCCTTCGGTCTGCATCTGGGGAAACTCACCAACTTAACCCAAGCCACTCAGGGGCTGCCACGGGGGGACAGCCCCTTCCTATTCCCAGTCTGGCACTCTCTGTCTCTTCGTCCTCTTGGAATCAGAGCTCAGGCTGAGTCATCTCTCCAGAAGTCTGTGGATTCCTCCTTGCGGCTGTAGTCAACATGCTCCATCTGGCTTTAGCCTGAGGCCTTTTGACATACATCATCCCGGACAGAAAACATGGGGAAGTGAGTTTCCCTCTTAAACTCAAGTCAGCCCAGAATCTTAACTCCCTGCTATGACCTCATTAATAGAAATAAAACAGAGTAAACTTGCAGGAAGAGAGAGGCATAAATAAAACCCACAGCATGAGTAAGGGCAACAGGGAGAGCAGGCTCCATCACCCCACCTGAACCCCAGTTTTGCTCAGGACAACTCTCAGGTCCTCAGGAGCAGCGGACTCCCAAGGACGGGAGAGAGAGCCTGGTTGGTCTGTCCGTCTGGAATCCCATCCCCCAACCCCACCTTTGCCAGCAGTTGGTTCAGTGATGGGTGAGCAAGCCAATGAGATGAGAGGGGAGGTTTCCTGGGGGCATCCCGTGGAAATCTCCTCACTATAAGGACAAAGCAACTGGAAGAGAGGGTCTTTCTCTTCCTCCTCACTCATTATGTTAGGATTTGAGGCCCAGAACCTGTCAATATTAGCCTGCAGATGAAATCAGCCCATAGAGGAATGCAGAGCTCAGGGAACTGGGGCAGTAGCCTTAGGATTCGGTCAACCCTGACTGTGCCCTAGCAACTCTCCAGTTGTGTGAGCCAAGACTGTCCCTCATTGTCTAAGCAGTTAAGTTCAGTATCTGTTACTTGACACCAAAAGCGTTCTACATGATACAAAGATAGAGAAGCCAACATCAAAAGAACAAAAACAGAATTTCTACTCCACAAACCATATTTTGTCCTCTTGGGCAAAGTAACTGCTTTGGAATAAAGTACACTGTGGGTACTTTCCAGTCCCCTTATGGTTTCTTTGAATTTCTATAACATATTTGTTTTGGCTTTTTTTCTTTTCTTTATGAAATGAAGACTCAAATTGTGTAGTTTCTTTTCTTTCTTTCTTTCAAATTAGAACACTAGGACGGAGCTAAATGTATTAAAATAATAGTCTCAATAAAAATAGCAATTGTATTCAAGGTACTGGACTAAATATGGGGGTTATGGGAAGAGGTATAAATAAAGATGAATAACATGGCACTAGACTTCAGATATTTTCATTCTGATTCTATCCCCATAGAATCATGGAGAAAGAGCAGTAGCCTTGAAAGTAGCCTTGAGTAGAGGTGACATTTGACCTGAGACGACTTGAAACATGTTTTGTTTTGTTTTTTTAAGTAAAGGAACTGCAAACATAAAAAGTACAGGCAATTATATAACAAACACTCATATAATCACCAAACTATTTTTATAAATACTAACATGTTGCCATGTTTTGCTTCAGATCCATTGTTTAAATTAACCTTTTGGTTTTGAGATCATTGCAGATTCATCTGCCGATGTGAGAACGAATACAGAGACATCGCTGTAACGTTTCTCCAGTTTCCCCCAATGGCAAACCTTGTAGAACTATAAGACAATATTACACCCAAGATGCTGACATTCATACAGTCACAGAAATTTGCATCACCCCGAGGACCCCTCAGGGTGCCCTATTATAACCACACGAACATCTCTCCCACTATAACCCTCTCCTTAAAACCTAAAAACCACTCATCTGTTCCCCATTTCTATACATTTATAATTTTATGAATGTCACATAAATGGAATCATGCAGTATGCAACCATTGGGATTTGCTTTTCACTCAGCATAATTCCCTGGAGATTCATCCAAGCTGCTGTGGGTATTAGTAGTTCATTTCTTTTTGTCACAGCAGAACCCCCATGGTATGGATGTACTACAGTTTGCTGAACCATTCATCCATTGAAGGACATCCGATTGTTCCCAGTGTTGGGCTATTATTAATGAACATTGTTATTGTTGCCACAAACATCCATGTACAGGTTTTTGTGTGAACATAGTCTGCATGTCTCTGGGACAAATGCCTAGGACTTCAATTGCTAGGTCCTAGTAGCTGCATGTTTAATTTTTTTAGGAACTGCTAAATTGTTTTCCAGAGAGTCTGTACCGTATTAGATTTCCACCAGTAGGGGACGAGTGACCAGGTTTCTCTGCATCCTCGCTGCAGGTCTTGGATGTACATATCCAAGATATGTCTCGCTGGTGTCTTGGGTTGTGAGTATTTTTTAGTTTAGCCATTCTGATAGGTATTTAATGATATCTCATCGTGGTTTTGATGTGCATTTTCACTAATGACTAATGATGTCAAACATCTTTTTATACACTTATTTGCCCTCTGTATATTCTCTTCGGTGAACTGTCTCTTCGTATCTTTTATCTATTCTATAGGTTTTTGTTTGTTTGTTTGTTTGTTTTATGGTTGAGTTTTGAGAGCTCTTTATATATTCTGTAAATTAGTTCTTTGTCAGATACATGGATTGCAAATATTTTCTCCCATTCTGTAGATTGTCTTTTCATCCTCTGAACAGGATCTTTTGTAGAGAAAAAGGTTCTAATTTTATGAAGTCCCATTTACCATTTTTTCCTTTCAGGGACTGTGCTTTTATTGTCAAATGTAAGAACTCTGCCTCGCCCTAGCTCCTGAAGATTTTTCTATGTTTTCTTTTAAAAATTTTTATGTTTTACATGATGTCAACGAGATTTGGGGTTAATTTTTTATAAGGTTTGAGACTTAGGTTGCAGTTCGTGTTTGTCTACGGATGGTTGTTTCTGTGTTTCTGCACCACTTGTTGAAAGGGCTTTATTTCCTCCACTGAATTGCTTTGCACTTTTGTCAAACATTAGTTGAGCCTATTTGTGCAGGTCTATTTCTGGATTTTTATTCTGTTTCATCATTTATTCCGATCTATGTGTGTATCCTTCCACCAATACCACACAGTCTTGATTACTGTAGCTATATTATCAGTCTTAAAATCGGGTAGGCTACTTCCTCCTCCCACTTCATTCTTCATTTTCAAAATTGTTTTAGCTATTAGATTGGTGCAAAGGTAATTGTGGTTTTTGCAATTATTTTTAACCTTTAAACCACAATTACTTTTGCACCAACCTATATTTTGGTTCCTTACCTTTTCCATATAAATTTTAGAATACTCTTGCCTATGTCTATAAAAAAACCTTGCTGGGTGTTTTTTTTTTTATAGGAATTGTGTTAAAACTGTATATAAATTTTGAGAACATGTACATCATTATTTTATTGAGTATTCCAATCCATGCACACAAAGAAGCAGATCTTTGATTTCTTTCATCAGTATTGTGTAGTTTTCCACAGACAAATTCTATACTTATTTTGTTAGATTTACACCTAAGCGTTTCATTTTTTAAGCTATTGTGAATGGTATTGTATTTTTAATCTCAGTACTCACGTGTTCATTGCTAGTACATAGAAATACAATTGATGTATGTTTGTCTTGAATCCTATGAGCTTGCTAAACAGATATTAATTCTATTCTAGTTTGTTTTTTCCTTCTTCTTGGGATTTTCTGTGCAGACAATCATATAACCTTCCTGGGGACAAATTTTGAAATGCTGTTATTTCCATTTTCATTCAGGTTAATGTATTTTTCAGTTTCCTTTCAGACTTCCTTTTTGAGTTATCTAGCTGTTTATTGTTTAGTTTCCAAGTGTTTAGAGATTTTCATGCTATCTTTCCATGTTTTACTCCTAGTTTGATTCCTTTGTGGTTGGAAAATCCACTCTGTATGATTTCAGTTCTTTTAAACCTTTTGAGGCTTGTTTTGTGGCCCCAGATATGATCTATCTTGGTATGTGTTCCATTGATACCTGGAAAGAATGTGTACTATGATGTGTTAGGTAGAGTGTTCTATAAATGTCAGTGGTTATTGATGGAAGATTTTCTATTTAGTTTTTCTATCACTTGTTAAGAGAAGAGTGTTAAAGTCACTATAACTGTGGATTTGTTTATTCCATATTTTAATTCTAACACTTCTAGCTTCACATATTTTGCAGTTTTATCGTTTGGTGTGTACACATTAAAGACTGCTGCGTCTTCTTGGTGAATTGGCCCCTTTTAAATCAATATATAATGACTCTCTTTGTCTCTGGTGATTTTCTTTGCTCTGAAGTTTATTTATTCTGATATTGCTTTAGCTACTCCTGCTTTCCTTTGACTAGTGTTTGCATGATATGTCTTTTTCCACCCTTTTACTTTCAATGCCTATCAATATTTGAAGTAAGTTTCTTGTAAGAGCATGTAGTTGGGTCATGCTTCTTAATCCAATTTACCAATCTCTGTTTTTAAAGTGGTATATTAATACCAGTTATTGATATGTTAGGGCTTAAGTCTTATATTTTGCTGTTTTCTGTTTATTTTTTATGTTTCTGTTTTCTTTTCTTCTGCCTTCCTGTGGGTGCCTGAACATTTTCACAGTCACTATGGAAAACTGCTTAGTAGTTTTTTTTAGAATTAAACATGTACTAACCATACAACGCAGCAATCCCTCTTCTACATTTTCACTTAAGAGAAATAAAAATCTATGTTCACACAACAACTTGTATGTAAATGTTTATAGTAGCATTATCTGTAGTTGTCAATAATGCTAAATAAGCTAAATGTCTCTCAGCGTGGAATTGGATAAACCAAGGTTGATCCACAAAATGGAATACTATTTAACTATTAATAAAGAACTACTGATACACACAGCAACTTGGACAAATCTCAAGGACATTATGTCGTGTGAAAAAATACAATGTCAAAAAGTCATATTCCATATGATTCCATTTATATGACATAGTGTAAAAGACTATAGTGACAGATTATAGATCATTGGCTGCCAGAGAGTGGAGAGGTCTGGGGACCCGTGTGAGGTTTGACTACCAAGAGGTTCCACAAGGGAATTTGCACGTGTGTAATGAAACCGTTCCGTATCTTGATGGTCGTAATATAACTGTATGCATTAGCCAAAACTCATAGAACTGTACATCAAAAAAGGATAAATTTTACTGTCCATTCCTAAAAAGCAGAGAATAAAATTTATAGGAATGTTGTCATATTCTGCTCATCTTCTGCAACTTTCTTATTTACTCAACTTTTTTTTTTTCCAGATCTATCCACATCTGGAAAAAATTTCAAACAGGTACAAGAATACATTCCAAGTGGTAGGACTATTAGGAACAAAGATTCAGAATTGTTATGACTGTAGATTCATCTACGCACTCAATTCTAAAATGGAAAATGTCATTAAGTGGAGCAGGTTCCAGATGATTTCCCTGGGGAACATCACTTTGACATGAAGGTTGACAGAGGCTATCTGTCACAAGCCATTGACCCTGACCTTCAAGGCTGTTATTCTCAAAAGGTGAATTCTTACCGGGACCTCAGCTATCTCAACATTAGATACAGGACACAGGGGAAACTAGTCTCTACATTCTCTCTAATTTGTTTTTGTCCAATCATGTAAGAATCAAATTTATTTACACATACTGTATTGAAGAAAAAAACCAGATAAGTTCTAGTCCTATTCTATCAACTAAATCGATGGCAAGTCATTTAACTACTCATAGTCACTTTCCTCTTCCATAAAAAGTTGCAGTGTGTTAGATTGTTTTACGTCTCTTTCCACCTACAAAATATTATATTAATCAAAACTCTGAAGCATTCAATCATCCATTCAGCTGCCTGATATGTCTCAGGAATGTGTCTAGGTGCCCTAGGTACAAATAAGAATAAGAAGAGTCCCCAGTTTTGTGGGGACAACAGCATAGCCATAGTAAGTGGGTTGGTTGGTCATGGCCTCATGGTGGGGATGGCCGACTGGAGAGCAGTTCACAGCCCATGTGGGAGTCAGGGATGGACGTGAAGGGTGAGAATGCCACATAAGCATCCAGACCAACTACTCCCCTCCCCCCGTAAGACACACACTCAATTCACTCAATTTTCTTCACATCTGATTTTGTTTGAGAATGAAAAGAAAAGGCCTTTCCTTTGCTTCCACTTGTCTGTCAGTGGATGTCAATGAACAGGAAGCTATAGACTCAGTCATACTTAACGCTCCCATGTATATCCTCTCAAGTCTTCTTCATTTCTTATTTAACAAAATCTAAAATGAAGGCATCTGAAACTAGATAGCCTAGTGCTTCAGTAAATGTAAAGCTGTAAAAGCTTTCCCTGTGGTGACGAAGCATTTAGAATCCAGTCATTTTGGGTTTTTTTAAAGTGGTAACAGCCTAGCTTTGAGAAATGTGTATAGCACATTTTCCCACACTTCTTCTAAAGAAACAACAAAGTAAATAAATACTCTAGAAGATGACTTTAGAGAATGAACACAATTCCTGCCCATTAATTACCACATGATTTGATGCCAGGAATGTTCATTTAAAAACTATTAACCCAGAAGATTAAATGACAAGGGAAATTATTGTGGTAAAAATCTAATGGTCCATTAATACAATCTCACATGTATGTGAAAAAGCATACAAATATTAAATGTGGAACAAATATTATATTTGTATTAGGAATATATTTGTCAAATGTGGGAAGGGTTTCCTTATATGCTAGAGAACCTCAATTAACCAGAAAGCTTTTATTCAAGTTTAAGTAAGAAACGAGAAATAATTTTGTTTAGTCCTTTAACATCATTGTTGAGACTCTTACAAAAATATATAAGCTTTCCTGACTTTCCAAGTGCAGAAGAATTATCACAGATGAGCTAACCCATGAAGACTTAGGTATCAAAACATCTATAATGGCTGACCTCAGTGATACCCAGGTTGAACCCCAGTATTCAGAACCTCAGATGAACCTGAAAGAATCCCTTTGGAGAGATAAATTCCAGATGCTAGGTTTGAAACACTAAGTTTTTCCTTTCACAACAGTTTAGCAAAGGACAACTTCCACCTCACTTACTCTGGCCAGTTGAGATTTTACTGTCTTCAGAGAAGAAAGCTTATGTGCATAGAGGCTGAATAATATTTTGGATCTCAAGGAGTAGTCCCCCACAATACGTTTTAGTTACAAAGGGGGAAATAGTAACCTTACAGTGGGGAAACCTGGCAGACACCACCTTAACCCAATAACCAAAGAACCTTGCTGCGGAGGGTGAGTAATCAGCAGTATGTGTCTCCTGATAGGATGTCCTGAGTAGGACTCCACCCCACTCCTGTGGCATTCCTGCCAGAAGTGCATACCTTGAATCTGGTCATGAGGAAACAGCCAACAAACCTGAGTGGAGGGACAGTCTACACAATAACTGGCCTGTACTCTTCAAAAATATCAATTTCAGGAGAAGGAAAGACTCAGGAAACTGTTCCAGATCAGAGGAGACTGAAGTTGTCACTTTGATCAGATGACTGAATTCAAATTTTGGATTGTTTTTGCTATAAAAGACAATTGGCAAATATTAATAAAGTCTGTAGATTAGATGATAGCATTGTTTCAGTGTTAATTGCATGGTTTTGATCACTGTTCTGTGGTCCTGCAAGAGAATTCATGGTTTTAGGAAACACAAACAAATATTTGGGGAGTAAAAAGGTCATCATATCTGCAACTTACTTTTACATGGACAAGAGAGAAACTTTTGCCTGATGAAACTGTCCCAAATCTTGACTGTGGTGGTGGTTACATGAACACATGTGTTTATCAAATGTCATCAAACTTAAATGCATGAATTTAATTGTTTGGAATCATACCTCAATAAATAAAGCTGATTTTTTTTTAAAATGCTGTTTATTTTGGTATTGTATGACATTGTTTTTCACAGTAGCTACTCAAGTAATAAGTCATATGAACTAATTTTCTGGTTTTTATGGGTATGGTTTTATATTGATTGATTGATTGATTGACTGTCTTAATCTGATGCATGAAATTCAATAGATTGTCACTGAACTGTAACAACCTCACTCTCTCCATTATGTCATTTTATCTCATCTATTTTAAGTACTTTGCAGCAAAGCATATAAGTTTTCATCCAAATCTTGCTTGCTTTTTAAAGAGCTGCAAATATTTTCTATCTAAAAACATTTCTTCTTGCCAACAAAAGATATCTCCAACATAAAACAATCCCTGTATTTTGTATTATATAAAAATGAAGAAAGGAAAAAGAAGAAAGCATGTTGGCTGCTTTCAAAGGAAATGAAAAACTAGGACTAGGGCCACTTCTGATCACTAAATAATAGGATGTCAGTGGTTCTGTGTCCCACAGGAGCTTAGCTATTAACTCAGTTTAGAAAAGGATTGCAAAATGGAGTGTTTCCTGTGGTGAAGCGATTCTGATGCCTTTACATGGCATGACCAAAGGCTTGAAGGAAGGTGAGCAGCCAGGGTCAGCAAACACCATAGAAATTGGCTCTCAAACCTCAGGAGTGAAAGACTGTTGTTAGCGCAAGTAGAAGCAATTCTGGTCAACCTGTGGCCTTGGCCCTGACCCACGTTAGCAAGGCAGAATGAGACCGTAGGCTGCCTCCAGGGGCCCGAGCTTCACAGAGAATGAGCTGCAAATGTGGCTGCTCTCCTTCGTCTGGCTCCACCAAATGAACCAGGTGTCCTTGCACAAGTTCTTTCTCTGTGGCTCAGTGTCCTCATGTGCAGATGAAAGGTCGCACCAAATGATGTTTAGAATCAACATCCTATGACTCTGGACCCCAGCACCTTTGGAACACAGAGGTCTCACCTATCCCCCTATTTCCTGCCATTTCTGTCCGCCTCACTTCCCAAAGCTGACATTATTGCCGTATTCCTTGTCTATGGTGCTACATGGGGCATTCTTTGGATAAAAGGAAATGTTTGCATTGCTTCCCTTGTGGTTTTTGCTTAATGGGAGATAGAAAATGTTTCTCTCCCTTCAACACCACCACCACTAATTCCTGGGTGTAACCATAAACCTTTCCACAGCTTGTATGGTAACATGGTGGTCTATGTTTGCTTTAACTCAAATTACCAGGAAATTCCAAGTTAACTAATGTAACTTTATCCAGCAGGTAGTAACCATATCTGTGTGAATGAGCCTGAGGATTCTTTTATCATCTTTCACAAATTAACAGATTCTGGATTTGAAAATGACTTCCTTAACGTGGGAACATTCTTTTCTTAGAACATAATCAAGAAATGCATAGAAAGAACCATTCCAGACAATGTACGAGGCCAGTTCAAGCTCCAGCTGAGGACCTCACACAGCTTTACCTTATGGTGAAAACGGCTGCTTTAAAGCCAGCCCAGGTTCTGAAGCTGAAAAGTGCTGAAGGGTCCCATAATCTGCCACCCCAAAATTGGCCTCTTTGGCATCTGGATTATTTTGAGAACCAGCAGACACAGGAGAAGCTTTAAAAACAGGGCACTCATTTCCTTTTGTAAAGGAACTTTCCACTTATAAAGGAAGTTTCCATTTGTAGAGCTGGCTCCCTCTCCTCTAAATTTTACCAACGGAGAAGGCTCCATAATAAATGTTACGAAACAACCCATGTTTGCCATACTTTTCCCTGTTGCATTCACATAGCTTGTTTCCCTGCCTAGAAGCCCAAGCCCTCTTTTCCTTTGTCCAGCCTGCAATGGTAGGTAAGCCCAGGACCCAACACCCGTTGGAGTCACTCATCCTGGGTGCTTCCATGTGTACGCATGATACATGTTAACAAACTTGTTTGTTCTCTCTTATTAATCTGTCTTTGGCCAATCTAATTTACAGGGCTCCAGCTGGAGAAGCCAAGATGGATAGAGGAATGATTCTTTTTCCCTCCCCTACAGTGCTAAAAATTAGACTAAAATATTAGAATAAATATGTTTACCTTAAAGAAGAGAAATGTGCCCAGACTGATGGAAGGAGCCGCTTTCCATCCCTTTCTGGTTGCCCTGGGGCACTGTTTGTCCAAGTGTCTTCCTGAGAACAAGTCATAAAAGACAGATGCGCGCAGACAAAGGAGACCAAGAAGGTGAGGAAATGCTGCATGTTCTACCCGCTGTGGGAGTCACAGTCCACACGGGCACAGTCAAGGCTCTGAGATGGTCTGCATTCATTAAAATACACTTAACTTCATTAACTTCATTGAACATGGAGCATTTCAAACCTAAGTGACCTCAGAACCCCTTTTCCTCATAAACATTTCTTGTTCTGTTGAACACACTTTGGGAAACCTAGCCCCATAGCTCATTTTACTGACGAATAGTCCAGAATTCTTAGAGGTAGGTCCAGGCTGAGCCTGTTTTCTGAGCTGGTCACACATAAACCCCCAAGCTCCCTTGGCAGAGCGGGGGCCTATCCCAGGATACAGGACAACGCACAAATCTCCCGGGAGCACCATGCAGGGCTGACAGAGGAAAAGCTTCCAGCAGACTGGATCCTTGTAAGTAGGAAACGGTTGTGGGGCTGAATAAAGTAACGGTAAAAGGAAAGAGAATGATCCTACTCTTTATTATGACCCACGACCCCCAGACTGCTAAACCTCAAATTGAAAGTGAGGAGGATCAGGGTGGCCGGATGGCTCAGTTGGTTAGAGCGCGAGCTCTTAACAACAAGGTTGCTGGTTCAATTCCCGCACGGGATGGTGGGCTGCACCCCCTGCAACTAAGATTGAAAACAGCGACTGGACTTGGAGCTGAGCTGTGCCCTCCACAACTAGATTGAAGGATGACGACTTGGAGCTGCTGGGCCCTGGAGAAACACACTGTTCCCCAATATTCCCCAATAAAATTTTTAAAAAAAGAAAGTGAGGGGGACCAAGATTTGCCACCCCAAAATATGCCTTCTGGGATATAGTTTTTAGGCTGCATATTAAGAAAGAAAAAGACTCAGAAAGAACCTTTGACCCTCCCTCTTACCTGCCTAAAGGAATTCAGATAGAAAAACCTGCTGAAAGCAATTGAACAACAACCTTAGCATCATAACATAAACTCAAGGCGGCAGACTGGGAGAAATCTAGCAAAGCCTGTTTATTGAATTTCCTTCTGTGTCCCACTGTTTCTTGGCGGCTCAGAATTTGTTTACCACATGGTTGCTCTTTCTCACTTCCCTGTAAATTACCTGCTTTCCCTTTGAAATCCCAGACCCCAAGCCCCCTTCTCCTTTGTCCAGAATGACATATGAACCTCAGTTGCCCAGTGCCTTTTTGGGTCTCATACTCTTATGGCACCCCCACATGTACATCCATAATAACTTTGGACATTTTCTCCTGTTAATCTGTCTCATGTTGATGTATTAGCCCAGCTAGGAGAACTTGGAAGGAACGTTTATTTATTTATTTATATTTGACCCCCACGGAAGTCAGATCTGGAGCTTCCACCTGGAAATCCGATCTGGGAGGCAAAGTACTTTCATGATGAAAATCCCCAACTCTAGGGTCCAAATTTGGCTCCGCCCCTCACTATTCATGCGAAGCTTGGCAATTTACTTCACATTCTCTGTCTTTGTTTCCGTGTCATAAAATACTCGTCGGGATGAAGATGGCACCTATTTCTTTAGCTTGTTGTGAGGATTAAATGAAATATTACAGTTAACAGACTTAGTCCAGTACCTGGCACAAGCTAAGTGCTCTAAATAAAGTTAGATATTGTCTTTGTCGATGGTGGCAATGACACTACAAAATAAGTTTACAAATACCAGCTAACAGTTACACAAGAAGCCAGCAGAGAGCTATGAAGCACTAGGTAGCAAGAGTACCTTGTGTACTGGTGAGATCTTTCACTAGGACCCTAGCTCTTTTGCCCTAAATGTTGTCGATGTAAGAAACGTCCAAATTTGTAGAGGATTTTTGAGTTTATTTGAACCAAACTGACAACAATTGCTGGGAAGCAAAGTTTCAATGGATTCAGAAAATGCTCCAGAGAATGGCACTTTTGCAGCTTATTTTATACATTAGAATCAGAGGAGGAGACATGAGCAGGGCTACATGAAATTCACTGATAGTAAATTAAGGGGGAGGGAGAAAGCCAAACAGGGAAACCTCTGGGATTGGATAAAAAGGCAAAATAGAACAACACATACTTCTTTTACATTAGTGGGTACTGGATAGCTCATAATTAACATTTACAGCACACAGAGATGGTACTCTGGGATCAAGATGAAAATGAGGGGTTCTGTGGTCTGCTCTGGTGTGCGTGTGGGGGTGCTCTGAGCGGTCTAGAAAAGGAGATGACTCAGACATTTCAAAGATATGCTATCTTAGATGCAAAAAGACCACAGACAGGCTCACGTATGGTAAAGACTGACCTTTGCCAAAGAAGCTACAGGCCTAGGACGTGACTATCTCCCATGACCCACTTTTAGTGAGGAATTTTTATGTTCAGATCATCCAATGCAGTTACTTTCAGTCTCTGAGTTTGTGGGGCCTGCCATGCAGGCCTCCCCTGAGCTTGTCAGGCTTAGTATGTTGGCCTTTTCTTGTGCACAAAGTGAAGAAAGTTAAAAAAAAAAGCCACAATTTAGTTAAATAATGCTTGAACCGGTAGATGTGGATGGAAAAAAAGAAGAAGTTATATGACTTTTGTATTTGCTATTTATATGCTATTTGTATTTGTAAATCTTGGTCTACATTGTCTCTCTAAATAGGTTTCTGAGAATTATAATAAATTTTTCATTTTACTAAAAAAGAATCTGTTGTTTAATGGATAATGGCTCTGCTTTTACCCTTTTGAAAGTCACATATTACAATGGAGGAATATATCCGAAACTGAACTCAATTTTCTTTGCAAAACTGTTTCTCCCAACCCCCACCCACCTTCTCCCCTAAACCAGAAACCTGAGCAATGGTGTGCTGACAAATGTGTAAGAATCAGCTCTCAAAAAACCAAAAGGGTCCCTCTATACACATGCATTTATAAAAAGTTGTACTGATAGAATGTGTGGTAGACAATTTACAAATATATAATGACCTTTATTATAAATTCCATGTAGCCCACGGATTCTTATAGAATGCTTTCATTGATTTTTACTGACCTTTGTGACTATAAACAACCCATGGTGCAACCGATGAGTGAGTGTAGCTAACACACAAGTGCTGGTTGATATTTTTTTCTTTTACAGTAGTGAATATAAAGCATACGAGTATATTGGAGCTTCCTTCATTCATCAATAATGCAAATGACTTCTTAGCTGAATCAGACAATAGATTTGAACGCTGGAAAAATATTTCCTCCAGCTTTTATGGTATTCACAATATAATTGCTACAGACACGAAACAAAAGTTAATCATTGACATGATTAACACTTTCTCTATCACTTTCTTAAGTCTAAAGTCTAGAGCAGGAGTTAGCCAACTACAGCTGTTGGGCAAAAACCAAAAAAAAAAAAAAAAAAAAAAAAGAAAAACAAGAACCATACTGCTGCCTGCTTTTATTGATAACATTTTATGGGCACACAACCACATGTGTAATTTCTGTATTGCCCATGGCTACTTTCACACAACAATGGCAGAGTTGAATGGTTGTGACAGGGATGGTATGACCCAGAAAGCCTAAAATATTTACTATCCGACCCTTTATAGGAAAACTTTGAGCTAGAAAACCAACAAAACAAGTTCAGCCCTGATTTGTAGCTTTTGCCCATTTCCACGGTGCATATATTCTCACTATGGCAGATTTCAAACTACTACTGTGACATCGCTGACTGTGGAGGTAGGAAGAGATGCACCGAAAGCACACCCTGAGATAGGATTTCTATCAAACAGATACAGTAGGTGCAAATTACCTCAAGAGCTTGGACAACAGGCAGAGGTAGTAAAATAATTAGGAAGTGGTGACTTTTGAGAACGCACCACCTTTTTTTGAATATAACTTGTTTTATTGCAAATGTATATAATTTAATTTTTAGTGATGGCAATGCAGACGTAGAACAAGACCTCCTGCTGGTTCTGGCCTACCACTGCTTACAGATCACATGAGCACCCCACTTCCCTCAGGCCAGTAATAGCCAACTAGTTCTCAAGGCCCCTAATTCCACCCCCTAAACCGCAGTAACATCTGTGCTCCTCCTTCCTCAGCGTTAGTGCTTTAGCTCTGCACATCTGCATCTCTTGACCAGACGATTACAACGTCTTAAACCCTCTCCTGACTTTGGAACACATCCCCCCCATGCATCCTCTAGACAATACTTCTTAAACTACAACGTACATTTGAATCACCTGGGGTTCTTATTAAAATGCAGGTTTCACTTTAGTCAACCTGGGAGGGGCCTGAGATTCTGCATTTCTGACAGGCTCCCACGCTGCGACGCTGCTGCTGTTAACACTCCTGCGAAAAGGTGAAGCTGGCTGTGTTACTGTCCGGGATGAAACGATTTCTGGTTCCCCAAACACAACATCGTACCTCTGGGCTTGGTTACTGGGGCTCCCACTGCCTGAAGTCCCTCTGCGCCCTCTGCACCTATCTGCCCGGGAAGCACCTTCTTTTTCAAAGCACAGCTGTGTGGCAGCCCGTTCTATGCCGCCTCTTCTGACATGTCCTGTTAGAAATAAACGCCCTCCGCTCTGGCTCCGCTCGAGTCCCCACTGCTCCCTATCGGCATATCCATCTCACCACACTGCTGCATGTTTTTGTTTGCGTGACTTTCTTCCTCATTAAACTCTGTCAACCAAAATTCCCTCAGCCATAGTCTGACCTCAGCTCAAACGTCATTGCTGAGTTCCCTGACCTCCCCAAGCCGCCCTCCCAGCCCGACCTTCTCATTCTCTCTTACACCCTGCCCACTTCCTTCAGAGCGCCATCCTGTGATCAACTT
Organism: Rhinolophus ferrumequinum; assembly: GCF_004115265.2. Classification (NCBI taxonomy): domain Eukaryota; kingdom Metazoa; phylum Chordata; class Mammalia; order Chiroptera; family Rhinolophidae; genus Rhinolophus; species Rhinolophus ferrumequinum. Next base: position 9,817,039 of record NC_046291.1, read on the forward strand.
ATTTAGTTTTTCGTAGAGCAGTCTTATTTAATGCAGTTGAGACCAGTTGTGGGTAAGGTTGATTAAAACTGAGACACTAAAATTGGGGAATCATAAAAAGTGACATACCTGCATGTCAAATATTTTTGCAGAGATGTAAATAAATGCACATCCATTTGCCTTGGTTTTAACCTAAAGGTAAGAGAATCATCTTGAATTTGAGTCTGTTGATTCAGGTTCAGGATCATCTTTCTTCCATAAACTACAGCCATTAAGCATCACTTACAATTTCTGTTTTCAGTTTCTTTGAATGGAGCACGAGCATAAGGAAACTTAGAAGGCAAGATTAAAAATATTTCCTTATTTTTTGCAATTAAGTTTTGCCCACACCTAATTTAACAGCATTGTTTAAAGCAAACCACCATTATCAAATCTTCCAAAACACGTAATTTAGTTTGTTTTTTTTAAACAAACATTTTATTTTGGAGGAACTTCAGATTTATAGACAAACTGCAAAGGTAAGTACAGAGGGCTCCTGAATATCCCTCAACAGTTCTGCCAGTCATCAACATCTACGTTTGTCAAAACTAACATCCGTACGTTATCATTCACTAAACTCCAGGCTTTAGTTGTGTTTATTGCTTTTTCCATTGTCTCTTCAGCCTCCAGGATCCAACCCAGGATGCCACATTGCATTTGGTTCTCATGTCCCCGTGTCCCTCCCGCCTACCCCTCTCCTCTGGTCTATGACAGTTTCTCAGTCTTTTCTTATTTTTCATGACCTTGACATTCTTGAGAAGTACTGGCCAGGTATTTGTAGAATGCCTGCGAACAGCTGATGGTTTTCTCATGATTAGACTGGACTTACAGGTTTTGGAAAAGAATACACAGAGATGAAATGCCCCTGTCAGACACACACTATTTACTTGCATCACTGTTGATAGTAACCTTCATGTAATTTAGTTTTTATAAAAATAATGCTCAGTCCTTCTGCACTTACATCCTGTTGGTTGACACACTATTCCAATGAGTAATGTAATCAGAAATGTAAATCCCAATGGCATACACAGGGTTGGAAGCAAACACACATGACTCTTCAATAGTATGGGTCTCAGCTGCTGGGAGCAGAGCTTTTGGGAGCTTGGTCCTTGGCCTGACACAGGCATTGGTCAATGGTAAGAAGCAATGGATTCTTCTTTGTAAATTCACTGAGAAGCTAAATGAGCAGTAGACTGTTTACATTAGAGAATGAGAGTTTAAATCTCTCTTTCCTATAAGCAGAGGTGGGTTAAGAGCTTCCAAAGGCTTGTTAATTTTCTGTTTCCCTCCTCCCCCGTGAAAGCAAGGAGCTTGTCTGATGTATCCATCGCTGCATCGCCAGCGCTTAGACCGGGGCCCCACACACAGTGGGGACTCGTTACGAGCTTGTTTAATGAATATACCAGCAGGGCAAACTTTAGGTTCATGCCAATCAGGAGATATTTGAACAGAGAGGACTTAATTCCATGTTTCTCTGAAAATAAGACCTAGCCAGACAATCAGCTCTAATGTGTCTTTTGGAGCAAAAATTAATAAAAAACCCAGTATTATATTATATTATATTATATTATATTATATTATATTATATTATATCCAGTATGACTGTATTATATTATATTATATTATACCCGGTATTAAATCATATCATATCATATCATAAAGTTCTGGTCTTAAATTCTAGTAAAATAAGACCGGTCTTATATTACTTTTTGCTCCAAAAGATGCATTTGAGCTGAAGGTCTGACCAGGTCTTCTTGTCTGGGAAACAGCGTTGTTAACTCAGTGTGATTTGCTGGCTAACAGACACAACAAAAGGACAACACTAAAATCATGGAAGTAGCGATTGTAGGAAGCAGCTGCCACCTCCTGGGTCTTGGGGGACCAAGAGAAGGGGCTGAAAGGATTGAAACTCAGAAGCTTGGAGAAAGAGCCCCACAGAGTTGAAAATGGACCCGCACAGACGGGTGCCAGCTGGCTGGTGCTGATGTCTCTCAGGGAGAGTGATGAGACTGGCTTTGGAAGTGTTGCAAACACTGCAAACTGGATTCAGCAGCTGCCACGGGCCACGGCCAGGGTGCTGCCAGGGTGAAGAGACGTTGCCACCTGGTCAGGAAGGACCGTGTCCTTCTCCCTCCGCCAGCCCTACCGTCTCCCTCTAGCATCCCCCAGGAGACAGAGCCTCAGAGGGAACCAACTGCAAAGCAAAAATGCAGTTTGCAGAGCCCCAGCCTCAGAACCACGAAACAGAATGACTGAGGGGTGGGTCTGGGAGCTGAGAGACGGTAGCTCTGTGACTGCCCAGGGACAAATTAACTGTTGTCACAGTACTTGTTAACGCCGCATTTCACTACCTCAATTTTCCCTTCCCGCCCACACTACTGCAGGGCCTCAGTGCCCATTTCTTGGCTCCTTTCCCCTCTGGTGTCTTGGGGAGGGGTGACTAGCTGTGTCTCAGCTACAGCAGGAATGTCTTTGGTGTGCAGATTTCAACCCTGCCCTTGTCTCCAGGTCAGCGGCCAGGGTTGTGGGGATCCTGACCGGTGATCTCATCTTGCTCCCCTACTAAGGAGCAATTCCTCGTCTTCTGGGTCCCGCTTTTCTAGATATGCCCATACCCGGAACTACTTGGACCTAACAGTAATGTGGTTAACTAGACTATTCTTTTAATTTTACCCAAGTCCCTTTCCTCCCCAGATTGTTGACACACCTCCATTTTCCTGGTTGGGTCAGGTGTGGGGCTAAAGACAAGTCACCCCGGATGGAAGACCTACTTGGCTTCTAAATAATAGTCACAAAAAGAGCAGGCTGAAGTCGAACCTTGATCTATTCTAATTCTGGAAGCCCATTCAAACCATGAATCTATAGACATTAATTTTAACAAAATAAATTACAGGCTGATGCATTTATAAAGTTAAATCTCCACAGTTAAATGTGAAATCAAACATTTAATATAAAAGCTGTTTTGCAAATGTTTCTTTGAGGACATTTTTCTTCATTGAGGTTTCCTAAAATATAGGTCCAGTAGAGTTTGGACTGAAGATGCCTAGCTTTTCTGCTAAATCTGCTCAGCAAATAAAATATAGCTGCTCTTCATTGCAAAAAAAAAAAAAAAAAAAAAAGAGGACTTTCAAATTGAATTAAAAACTAGGATAATCTTTCTTGGGGAAAAAAATGGTATTGTCAATACTTCAGCACTAAGGCTTCCAAATGCTTGGAATGTAAATGCTGGGAGACGGGATGGGAGGGAACAGTACGTAGTTCCTTAGTGGCTTCACTGGCCCCTTGCGAGCTGTTTCATCCAGGTTAACTGACTAATGTTGCTCAATAATCTTAACTAACTGTGGGGGGAAATCTTCCATGTTCCTACATCAGAACCTGTAGCCTCCCTCTGAACTCCAATTTGATGCCAACTGGCTCACTTCCTAAAGTGACCAAATTATTCTTCACTCGGGTTACAAACGTCTTACAGAGCCTGTTCTTAAACCTTTTAAATAGTGCCAATGGGAAGAGCACAGAGGATTTTTAGGGCGATGAAACTCTTCTGTGTGATACCGTAGTGGCAGATGCATGTCCTTGTACCTTTATCAAAACCCACAGAGTGTACACCACCAAGAGTGAACCCTACTGTGAACTATGGACTTTGGGTGACAATGACATATCGATGTAGGTTCATCCATTGTAACAAATGTCGCACCTAGTGTGGGATTTTGACAATGGGGGAGGCTGTGCGTAGGTTGGGAGGCACAGGGGTCTGTATATGGGCAATCTCTTTATCTGCCACTCAATTTTTCTGTGAATATAAAACTGCCCTAAAAAATAAAGTCTACTAAGGAAAATAATAAAACAAAATAAAATAGGGCTTTTACTGAGATTATTGCTTGATTTAAAGGCAGCCACCATGATGAATTTTCCTCCGAAGGGACCCCATGGTTTTGCTTTCAATTCAGTGGCTATTGACAACCTTCCCCTCCCACGCCCAATTCACCGTAGCTGGGAGGGTTTGGTAGGGGAGAAGAGTTAGGCACTGTCCGTAGGAGTCATGGTGCTAGAGATACTTGAGCCCCAGGTCTGAATCATCCAGGAACCCGTGTCACCATAGGCCATTCAATGACAGGGACGGAGTCTGATTTATCTTGGCTTTCCCAGCACCCAACGTGGTGCCTGGCACATACAATTTGCTTAATATATGTTTGAGTGAATGGGTAAATGAACAAATGAGAAAAAAAACGTGGAGACTCCCGAGTTGAGTAGAGACATTTAGTGGATGAAAGATTTGAAGAGAAAAGAACAGAGAGAGGGCAAACCTTATGTTTTCAGCACCCTTCCTTCTGTACCTTGGCAACTCCTATGTGAAGAACAGCAGAGACTGAATCAGGAAGCCCATTCCAGGTTTAGAAAACATGGTCAGGGCAACAGAACAATCTAGGCCCATCCTTCCCTAGCTCAGCCTGGCTCCTTGCTTGGGAACATGTTGTTCAAAAGTTGACATTTCCAACAGCGGTGGCTTAGACAACCCCAAGAATCTCAGTATCCAGAAATAAAGGGAAGAAAGAAACTGGGTGTGAGACTGGGTGGGTCAGAGAGAGCCACAAAAATGCACTTGTGCGGGCCACGCATTGAAGTGAGGTTTTGAAATGTGTAATGATGAGCACAAATGAATTCAGACCAATTTTGACCTTCACCGTTGAAATATAGTCTGACCAGGGCAAAGAATCATAAACTAGGGGCCCATGGCTAGATCTAGTGCATAGACCAAAAATGTCTGGCATAGGTGTTTTGTTGTTGTTGTTTAAATTCATTGTCAAAATTCAGAAATTAGGAAATTTTAGATCAAATCTGGATTTCCGGCTTCTCATGGAAAAGCAGATCTGGGAACAGCTGGCCTGTGTTTCCTCATGTCCAGCCACAATGTGCTGGCATGGGGAAGGGCAGCTGTCCCCACCTGACTGGCCTCGCTCTTTAACCCATCAGCCTGGCCCTGTGGTGAGTACCCAACCACGCCCCTCCCACCCTGCTTCTCTGGGCACTGCCCAGGAGACGGTATTCATGGGAGTGAGGGCAGACTTGTGTGGTGCATTCCTGAAAGGATAATATTATTACACTAGGGAACTATTCTGTTTAGTAGGAATCGAAGCTCCCTGGAGCCTGTCAATTATAAGCTCAAATGGAGACTGTCACAGTACTGTAATTGTGTTGGGTGATTTAAACACACAAGGGTCAATTTTTGTAAATAGGACCAATTGTTCCTCTCTTTGCTCTGGTCCATCTGGTCCATTCTAAATGGCAGCAAATGCCTTCATCTTTATATCACATACATATCTGGACCAAATGTTGAAGGGAAGGTAAGTTTCCTCCACATTTAACACTCCACCATAACTCAAATTAAGGAAAACCTGCTGTAAGAAATAGCCTAAGAAATTGGCTGAATTATGAAATTTGTACTTATTTGAAATACCATTTCCGACTGACATTTCCCTTCCGGCTGCCTTGGCATTAATGTAAGAATTATTTATGACTCGGCATTTCTCCACAACAGCTGCCCACAGGACAGAGCATGAACTGAGGAAAAGAAAAGAGTCATACTGACTTCACGCTTTCAGCTGCCGCACTCATGGCTCAGAAGAGGCAGCATGTTCCAGGAGGCAGGGCACTGGCTTCACTGGGGCTGCTGGGGGTTCAAATCCTGGTTCCCAATGTACCAGCTCTATGACCTTGAACATATTGTGTACAACAGGAGTCAGCCAACACTTTCTGTAAAGAACCAGCTAGTAAATATTATCTGCGTTGCCTATTGTAGAGTCCATGTCCTGATTACTTAGCTCTTTGCGAGTGTTGTAACAGGAAAAGCTATCCATAGTATATTAGCCTGCTAGGGCTGCTGTGAAGTACTGCATACTGCATGTAGTGTTTCCCCGAAAATAAGACCGAGCCGGACAATCAGCTCTAATGCGTCTTTTGGAGCAAAAATTAATATAAGACCCGGTCTTACGGAAACACAGTAGGTGCCTTAAACAACAGAAATTCATTTTCTCACAGTTCTGGAGGCTGGAAGTCCAAGATCGAGGATGACGGCAGGGTAAGTTTCTTCTGAGGCCTGTCTCCTTGGCTTGCAGATGGCCATCTTCTCACTGTGTCCTCACATGGTCACTCACCCCTCTGTTTGTGTTGTCTGTGTCCTAATCTCTTCTTATTATAAGGACACCTGTCATATTGGAATAAAGAGGTGATGAACTTAATTACCCCTTTAAAGGTCCTGTCTCCCAATACAGGCACATGCTGAGATACTGGGGGTTAGGACTTCAACGTAGGAATTTAGAAGGCATGCACCTCAGCCCATAACGGATAGTATGTAAATGAGTACGTGTGGCTGTGTTCCAGTGAAACTCTCTAAAACCAGGCCTGCGGCCGGATTTGGCCTGTAGACCCAGATTTGCTGGTGTCTATTGTCCCCATTCCCTCCCTCCCCCGCCGGTCCTCCACCATTTCCACTTGACTCTCACTCACATCATTTCACCTACAGGCCTGTTCCTAAGGCCACTGATGGCCTCATCTCTCTTGTCCCCCAGCAGTATCCATTCCACACAGATAACTTCCTAGCAAGACTTTTTCCCCTTAACTCTAGTGAGGCCACACTCCTTGGATTTCCTCCTAAGTCTCTCGCCCGCCTACCCCTTCCCTGCTTCTTCACTGGCACCTCCTCCTCTTTCCAGCCACTAAGTGTCAGACTGCTCAGTGCTGGGCCCTTCCTTTCTTGCTACATAATTTCTTCCAAGGTGATCTCATCAACACCCTGATTTCAATTACCCTCTATAAGCCAAAGACTTCCAAATACCACGGGTGCCAAAAAAATGTATACAAGTGGACACTTTGGTCAACGTTGCTCAAGCAGTAGTTCATCAAAATCAGAAGTGTCTGGACGCTGATGGTAACCACTTTGAGCACCTCTTGTAACTGCAGAAGTCAAACATGACTTGTGTTCATCTCTCGTTATCGGTATGCATTGAGCATTGCAATTTTAATGCAGTCTTTTCCTTTCTTAAAATGTGTATACTTTTTTTTTTTTGGCACCCTCTGTGTATAGCTCTAGCCCGTATCCCTTACCACCTCCTTCACATTTTGTCTAGTTAGTATTTCTGTGATTTTTGTGTTGTGTGTTCTGTCTATTCGCTATTTGCTTTTCTGTAACTACTACAATCTCCAGCGTAAATTTAATTCCGTTCTAAAACCATTTCTCATGGGCTAATCTTTGCTGACCTACCTTGCTGCCCCGCAGTTTAGGTCAGAACCTTCTTTCACCTGCTCTCTGAGCCTGTTGTATATTTCTTCTTCATTCTTCACAGTTGGCAATCTGAAATTTATGTGAGTGTTTGATGGAGCCTGTTGTCTTTAGTGGTCAGTAAACCCGAGGGATGCAAGGATCCTGTCTGTTGTTCTCTTTGTATCTGAGCATTAGCACAGAGCTTGGCAATACTGGGGCCTCAAGCAATGCACATGGGTGATTGAAGAGCTGAAAGTAAATTAATTAAACTCCCTGAGATATTGAGAATTGTTGTTTGATTTCAGCTCTAATTATTTTACGATACATACAGAGGTGCAAAAAAATATATACACATTTTAAGAAAGGAAAAAATTGTATTAAAATTGTAATACTCAATATATACCGATAACAAAAGATGAATACAAGTCACATTTGACTTCTGCAGTTACAAGAGGTTCTCAAAGTGGTTACCAAGAGCGTAATTTTAATACAGTCTTTCCTTTCTTAAAATGTGTATACATTTTTGGGCATCCTCTGTATATAGATAGATAGATAGGTAGGTAGGTAGATTCATTTCTTCTATTTTCCTAAATTCTACCTGTATAGAAGATTGAGGTCATTTGAAGAGTGAACACATTGCACTGTATTTGTTTCTCTGGTTTGGGGGTATAAGGAAAAGGATAGAGCTCCAGTGGCAGATAGTTCTGGTTCAGATTCCAAGTCAGCTGCTTACTAACTGCGTGACCTTGAGTCAGTTTCTTCACCTGTACGATGGTGATGCTAATACAACTTGTGTTACAATGTATAGTGCATGGATAAGGCCTGACATAGTGCCTGACTGTCATGCGGGGGTCTCAGCTCCCGCTCTCTGCTCCCCGCTCCCCACATAAGAACACAGGACATGGTGAGGCCAAAAACAAACACCAACAGAGCCATAGATAGGGGAGTCATACCACTATATTCTCACTGGTGGCTGGCTGAGACACAAAAGCAGACATCTGCCAGTACCCGAGCGAAAGGTCTTCCTGTACCCCAATCTCGTTAGTGGCCAGGTGAGACACAGGAAGTAGGATCTACATGATCCGCAATCGGCCGGCCGCTTCTCTGCCAACCAACCATCCCCCACTGGCTAACTACAATCCGCGCTTGCCAGCTCAGCCACGGCAGTTATATTAGTGGCTAATGGCTAACTGGTTACAGCTGACGGCCAACCAGTCACAGCTGATGGCCATCTACTACCCGAGCCAGCACTTTTCCACAGGAGGCCGAGAGCCTGGAAACTGCTCTTTGGGACTCTGCCCCCACACTGACATTAGAGGTTCGTTATTCATTTCACAAACAGTTTTTGTGTGCTCACAAATGGGATAGGCACTGTTTCAGGCACTAAGGGTACAGCAGTAAGTCAATCAGACCAATCCTGGGCTCAGGGGGCTCTCACTCTGATGGGGAAGACAAGATAGGCAGTAAAGACAAAGCCAGGTGAGGGTATAGAAATTGGTAGTGAGGGGGCAGAAGTGGGGACGTTTTAGCTGTGGGGAACAGCAAAGTGAATAGAAGTGGGCACCTGAAGGAAATGAGGATCCACAAATATTCATTCTTCTCCCCCACCTCCCCTGAACGGAGAATTCCTATTCCATCTGGTTACCAGGGAGAATGCCTCACTTTGACTCCTTTCTGCCCGGCAGGGAGTAGTGCCAACAGAAATGAGAGGTGGGGTTCGAGGTCTTGGGCTATTACAGGCATAGTCTTTCCACCCAGCTGGGGGTGTGATGTCAAGGTCCTGGGCTTGGTTTCCACATTCCACAGCAGTTGATATGAAAACCATATTCGGCACAAAGAAATGCTTCTGTGTAATAGAACTTCTGTTTGGAGAACAAGAGGTAAAAATAAAGTTCCAAGAAATCCCATGTCTCTCTCCATGGGTTTGAGGAAGGAGCTGGCAGGTGTGTTTTGCCTTTGCTTGCCTGTGAATAGAAAACCAAATGAGTCAACCACGCAGCCGGAATGGAACCTCAAGGATTACTCAGGCCCCAGGTGTCTAAGGAGGTGGTGGCATTAGTTGGCTGTGCCCTGGGCACAGCTGCCTTTCCTTCCACGCTGTGCCTTCTCTGTAAAAAGTAGGAATGACGTTATTGAATTATCACCCTGGAATGTTAGACATGAATAAAATGTGAGAGATGACATCTTTGCATTGAATAATTTCTCCCCAGTAGGCCTCATACACTTTCTCCTGGATGGTCAATGGGAGGGATGAGGAGAAAAGAAACATGTCTCCCGTAAGAATCCAGATATATCCTGTAGCAACGATAAACTCAAACAAAAGGACTCCCATACTATCGCCAGAATCCTGCTCCAGCCTCACAACTTGCAGTCAAGAGGAGACAGGTCCTTATTGCATGAGAGACACATTTGGCTGCCTGGAGGCACCAAGAATTATCAACCTATATATAAAGCATTTCAGTCAAATAAATGGCTGAACCACAAGCAGTCGGGAAATTAGTGAAAGTGTTAAAGCATTAAGATTTAGGAAGCTGAGATTTTTTTTTTTCTTTCTTTCTTTCTTTTTTTTTTTTTAGGAGCATCTGTTTGGTCACCAAGTCGCAAGTTGTTAGTTTTGAAGCTTTGACACAGCCAGGAGGCACATACTCAAGAACCACTCCCACTCAGTGTGCTGAGGACAAACTGGAAAGCTGATATGTGTGTATTCCTGAAGCGCATCTCTCAGCAAGGAGATCAGACTCTTTCCTCAGACATCTACCAGTATCAGAACAAATACATTGAAGTGTCCAGGTATCTTCGAATCTAGATCAAAGGGCAGAATTTTAATTCAAAAATGATAATATCAATAAAATAAGTGTATCTAAAGTAGATGAAATTGTTTTTTTTTCGTTTCAGTTCATAATTAGAGGGGGCCTACTTTGTACAGGGTACTCTTCTAGATGCAATGGAAGAATAAACAGATGAATTCGACCCCCTCTTGGGTCTGGAAGGCTTTCCTGGGGGTGGTATGAGGTGGAGCAGCATGTAGGAAGAGAGACAAGAGGCTCGTTTCTTGTATCTAGGGGATGGCCTGTGGACAAGAGCTGGTCAGACCTGCTGTACTTGGTCTGGCTGGGTGAGCCTAATCATTTAACACCAGGTCACCTGACCAGCTGCTGTGGTTCCATTCAACGCTAAGTTTTGGGAGCATAACAGGTGTGTCCTCCCAGACCCAGCCATTCCCTGAACCTCCCAATGTAGCCCCAATGACCAAGTGTCCCCCCTTGGAGTGTGGCCATTTGGATCTCCAACAACCTTTTCTCCTAGGTTTTAATGACAAAAGATCTCATCTTAAAAAAATAACAAACCTCTATTTCCTCATTTTCAAAGTTTGTTGCCCTCCTCTCCATTTCAAAGGGAAATGGCTAATAACCATAACTAAGAAATGATGAACTGAATATTAAGAGACAAGAAACACGCTGTATCAGATTCCGGGATACCTAAAGTGTTTCCAGACTTACAAGTTGAGTCACATTTCTGTTAGAGCAATTCAACAAAAACCAGTCAAACCATAGTCTAGCCCTAGGGCTTTAATTGGATAAACCATTTTGGTACATCTAGTATAATTTAATTGTATATTTAATACAGTGCTTTGAGAATTCATCTGCATTTAGAAATTAGAAAGCAAAAACAAAAACAACACCCTCAAAGGACATAGGAAGTAAATCTCTGCTAATTTATACAGAGATTATCTCCAGGAAGATGAGACGCTTGAGCATCCATGGTTGCCCTTGTTGAGAGGAACCAGGTACCTGGGAAACGGCTTGGGAATGTAAAGGTTTTTCCCTGTATTCACGTTGGAATTCTTTGCATTATGTACCATGCATATGTATTTCCTGCTCTAAAATAAGTAATTGTTAAATTACGTATAAAGAAAGAGCATTATTATTATTATTATTATTATTATTATATTATTATTATTAGTTGTAGTATTGGTCATGAAGTCATCCCTCCCCTTGACCCCTTCCCCATTTTTCCTCTAAAGTAAGAAATTCTCTCAAGGCCTGAGGAAGATGATGAATGAAACTTTCCCTGACAGGAAAGACAAAGTCTGAAAATTATGCCTGATGGGCAGAATGGAGAAGCCTGGCAAGAGACGCGGTGCTCGCAGAAGAAGAAAAGCACGTCTGACAGAATTTGGACTATTCACCAAAACTGAGACACAGCAAAGAGCTAAATGTATGTAGGATGACATCTTCCTTCTTATTGCCCATGTAGTCAACAAATCAAAGCCCTGTTTAGTCATTGCATCCAGTTTCTGTCCTCATCCCACTCACTGAGGAGTTTTGTTTTTGTTTTCTCATTTCTTCTGAGCTGACAAAATTCAAGAGTCCCACTTTTGTTTAGGAACACGGGCCTGTCAGGGTGCATTTTTCACTACATGATGGTTCCCCATTGCCTGGTAATGCCCTGTGAATACCACTGGGCCAGAAAATGGCAAGATGCAGCAGATGTGACAGGAATGACAGGATGGATTAGCAGCAGCATATGGAAGACATCAGCCAGAGGAGAGCCCCCAGCGACTCTGACAGAAGTGTGCCGGGTGCTGTGTTAGGTCACCGCCAGAAAGCTATTTTTGCTGTGCCTTTTGACCTTTTTCGGAAGGTGAGTCACATGCTGCCAGTGATACACCCTGAACTTTAACATGCTGCCTTGAGTTAAAAGGGAGAGTGAGGTGGACGTCACAGGGCCTTCGAGAGTTTGTGATTGCATCATTCGCAGTAAGAAAAAAAGTCTTTCACGGGAAGGGTCTATGGGTGCTACTATCTGCTGGGTGACGTGTGTGTATGGGGTGGGGTCGGGGAGGGGGGAATAATTTATGAAACAGAGGTAGCCTTTCTATTCTTCATTTTCTCAAATCACAGTTTTTAAAATAGCTAATGGCAAAGAAGAACATAAAAAGCTGGTGATGAGATTGAACCGTGGTGGCCTGGGCAGGGACCGGAGGTAGCCATGGTCTCCCACAAAAGTGCTATATTGTATGGGATTTAGAGGAGTCAGAGCTTGCTTCTGGCTAAAGAGATCAGGGAAGGTTCCAGAAAGAGAGGGCATGCATTGTTCACTTTGTTGAGCAAACCCCAGAATCATTGGCGTGCATTCGGGCCAAACCAGGGACCATCTCTATGGCAAAGACGAAATACGTCCATCAACTCCTTTCATTTGGTTGAAGGTTGTTCCCATCACCACTCTCCACTAAACTATCAGATCAACTGGAAGCAGATGGTATCTGGAAAATGTGGCCTGCAGCCACGGTTGGAACTGAATTGTGTGACTTGCATTCTCTTTCAGAATAAGAATAGATAATGTACCTTGTGCTGGCTGGGACTGGCTCAGAGAGAAAAGAAACCAGAATAGATGGAAATATGTGCCTGAGGTTATTGATTTGTATCCTTGTTTACTCGTCCTTTCCCCCAGTAGGAAGTGACCTTCAGAAGGCAGGGGCCTGGGCTGTCTGACTCAGGACTGCATTTCAGCCCCTAGACTCAGGCCTGGCACATAGCAAGCGCTCAGTAAAATCTCCTTGAATGAATGAGGGTCTTTCTCAGAATAAAGTTTTTCGAGAGAACTGCTGATTCTCTGCAGTCTTGAAGTCTGTCTGTTCTGAATATCCCGACCAACGACAAGTCTGGATGACAATCATCGTTAGTCTAGGTTGCAGTATGTACAGTTAGCTCCACAGTTCTGAACCCAAGGATAAAAACCCCTCCCAACTCCTGACAGGCTGCCTCCCCACGCTGACTTTACAATTGGCCTCCTTGATTAGGTTTCGGGGCTAATCTTGCCCTTCCAAGACATTTTATCAACCCCTGTTAGGTCCATGAGTTCAACTGAAAATTCCTGGAGAAGGCTGAACTCGTTTTCCTGGCCCAGGTTGACATCTGAGCACACACCACCCTCTAGTGTCTGCTCTCCATGTGACAGCATAGATTTCAACATCTGCTAAAGCGCAGCAAAAGGAAGCTTTTTACTGAAAGATCTTTTTATTAAGGAGGAGGGAGAACAGACAGGCTAATTTGCCCAGAAAGTCCAGAACAGTCCAGAATGTTGTGAAGATGGTACTAACTACCCAACCCAGAGCCTTGAAGAAAAAAAAAATCGGACATGATAAAGTCCAAATTCAGGAGCGCATAGACAGAAAATTCTCTCTTCTAATGGATCTGGGCAGTTTCTATAAACTGAAAATGAGACTCGGAAGATGTACTTCTAGTATCTTTGTATTCAAGATATTGGCTTTTGAGTCACCTTTTCTATCCTTTTTTGTGTTGTCCATTCACACCACACCCACACGCACACAAGGGGTTTGAGGGTACAAACCTACCCGTCTGTGGGGTTTGCAGTCACACTGGAAGACGGCTTGTCTTGTTCACACACCTCCTCATGGAGAGAGAAGGGCCTGTGGGTCGCTACTCCTGGCAGTCGTCTGTCCTCCATCCCTGTAAGCAGGTGCAAGATGGGTTTCTGGCGCAGCCCAACAAACACCGGAAGCCGAAACTCCTGGAAGAGATTGGTGGCTTGAGCCTCTATTCTTTTGGTTTTTAAATAAAGAGATGAGAATAAAAGACATGTTCACCATTGACATTATAAAACTCATCTTCTGAACACTCAATTATGTGCTGTGCTGGATTACATCGTACCAACGAAGAATGAAAAAGCTACGCTGTGCCCTGTGGGAACATCCGCTTCATGGCCCCGTCCCTCAGGCAGGTACGCCTCCCCTCCTGAAAACTGCCATTACGGCCTCTGTGGGAGGCCCCGGCTGCGCCCCAAACTGTGCCCCTGAAGGTGTGCAGTGCACAACCTGAGCATCCTTACGAAGCAGCCCTCCTAAGCTACCTTCTTGACGCAAGAGCAGGCATGCTCGGATCGTGTGCCTTTAACACCCCATCTTGGTCACAGCTCCGCAAAGTCCAGATGTCAGTCAGGCTCGTGCTTTCCTAGCTCCCCTTTCGGGTTCCCATTCCACCATCACCGTGCCTCTCCCTACCGACCTTCGTGCCTCCTCCAACCTTTGTGCTTTGAGGTGCACTCTCTTTATAATGGGGCATAATCCCTAACCTCAGCTGAACAGCCTCCAATGGCCAATGTAGGACCATGTCAGTGACCAGCAGGTGAGGCCGATACCTGGAGTAGCACGGTGTGGGGACAGAGCCCCAAAAAGCAGTTTCCAGGCTCTCGGCCTCACATAGAAAGGTGCTGGCTCAGGTGGTAAATGGCCATCGACTGTGATCAAATGGCCAGCAGCTGTGGCTAGTTGGCCGTCAGCTGTAACCAGTGAGCCATTGGCCACGAATATAACTGCTGTGGTTACGCTAGCAGAAAAAAAGTGGGGCTAGCAAGGAGATGGTGGCTGAGCCTGCAAGCGGCACAGTGAGGGTTGCGAATTGTGTTGCTCCTGGTTCCTGTGTCTCCAACCCAGCCGCCAGTGAGAGTATAGTGGTGTGACTCCCCTACCTATGGCTCCGTGGGTGTTCCTTTTTGGCCTCACCGTGTCCTGCGTTCTTGTGTGGGGAGCGGGAGCAGAGACCCCGCAGGCCGCCCCACACGACACATGGCGAAGTCGGCAGGATCCCCTGCACTACACACGGCATTCCTGATATCCCTTCCAGCACACTTCCTGTGTCTGTCTGTCACCTCCGTGAAACAGGCCTCGCTCTGTGCTTTTGTTTTTCCTTATCCCAGCCTCACTGACCAGAGGACACCTGGCCCAGCAGCAGAAGTCAATCTGATCTTTGCCTCGAGGGGCTCCAAAAGACAGCAGTGGCCGTTTGTGTGTCACCAGCACAGGAGGAGCCGGGTCTGCTCTGAGCTAAATTACTCTGGAAAATATTTTTCTGATTTTTCGTTGAAGTCTATTGAGGGTAAGGGTGAAGGGAAGGGCTCTCAGGTGCATGGTTTTCTATTGCAAAAGAGATTAAATAAAACCATCACAACTCAGTCATCTCCTGGCCAGTTTCTAAGGTGTAGGATGGGTTAGCATTTCAGAGCGATTCCTGAAGACATTTTCCTTTTTCTGAGGCCTGAAAGGGACTCTTGCTGGGTGGAGATGTTAGGTAGAAGTTAGAAAATGTAGGAGAAGAAGGCGGGGTGGGAGCGGGTACATAGAAAAAGCTCATAACTAGCTTTGATTAACTGCCTCCAGCTGCAGTATCTGTTTTTACAACAGATGACAAGAGGTGGTCTGCAGCTAGATAAGGATCTGAATCAAAGACCTCCACCCATCTTAGGAGGTCATACCCTCTCGTGTAAGAGCATGCACCACTTTTCCCACCAAATCAATATGTAACTCCTTACCCTACCCAGCAAACTGTAAGTCCGCTGGACAAGGGCCCGCTCTCTCACTCTGGCACTAGGGCTCTCCCTCCCTCTCCCCTTCTCCCCCTCTCCCCTCTCTCCTTCTTCCTCTCTCCCACTCTCCCCCTCCTCGGCTAGGCCCGTTCTCTTCCCTGAGAATGTACCACTAATAAACCCTGCTTGCATATTAATCAGCTTGCTGACCTTTGATTCTTCACTGCATCGGCAAGAAGAACCCAGACTCTTATCAGAGTGTCTAAGAGAAGTCTAAATAGACCAGGTCGCCATTTGCCTTCATTTTCCCACCCATCACACCATCCAAACGGCTCTTGCCCAATCTCCATGTTGCTGAACCCAGTACACCATGTCCGGTCCCCATCATCCTCAAGCTCTTAGCATGATTTGCCTCCTCAGACTTGCTCACTCTCTCCAGAAATATTCTGTTTCCTTGGCACCCTCAGCATAACTTTCTGGTTTTCCTCTCCTTCTGTGGCTGCTGTGGGGGCCCCCCTCTTTGGTCCTTTTCTGGGTCTCAGGCAGGAACTTCCAATAGCCTACTTGACATCTCCCGGTGTACGATGCACAGGTATTTCCAGTTCTACACGACTGACCCAAAAATCACAACCTTGCCCTCGTCCAAAACACATCTGCCACTCGGAACCTGGAGCAATTCTTGGCCATGTGCTCCGCCACGCCCTCCCCCGAATCTTCAAGTCCCCCTCTAAAAATATGCTGCATCCATTGACTTCTTTCTACCACCATGGCCATAACATAACTAACTCTAGTTCATCTCACCTCTCTGCCTGTCACAACAGCTTCCCCACCTCCACCTTCACCCCTTTCCAAGCCATTCTCCACACGGCAACGAATGGCACCCTCACTGCCCTTGCTAAGACCATAACCACTGTTCCCAGGAGAAAGTCCAGAATTCCAACAGGCCCTACAATGCTAGGCAAGACCTGTTCCTTTCAGCCCCTGCGGTCTCATAACAAGCCATTGCCCCATCCTTTGTCCAGCTTTATTTCGATTCCTCTATTTCAGGAACCTTCCTAGCTTGGAGTCTCCAAGCCTGCTCTTGCCTTTGGCTGGAATGCGCTTGTTCCCCTAGTTTCATGGCCAGCTCCTGTTCACAGGTCAGCCCTCGGCTATTTTCTCCAGGGGTGCCTTCCCTGACCCACAAACTAGGTTAAGATCCCTCTGCTACGAACTTCTCCAGAGCACCCCAACCTCACCATCATAACCAAAATGTATCTTCTGTTCTTTGTAACCACAACTGCCTTCCAAGGAGGGAGGAACCCACGACACTGAAGGACCTTACGGCTTCTGAACGTCTTAAGTCTGACTGTGAAAGTTTACGGGCGAACCAAAATGTGCTACCAAATAGAGTGGTAGGAAGTAATAACAATCCTGGATTTCTCTGATCCATCCCAGACCCATGAGCAAAGGGGGACAGAGGGCTGGGTGCTGTGGGAACAAAGGGGATAGAGAGGGTCTGCGTGTAGGCACTGGAACCGCCTTTTGAAGAATACAGTTAGCACTTAAAGAAAACATTTCATTTACCCAGGACTCTGGAAGCAGATCCAACTGTCTATATAAAAGACTTCTCCTTGGATAACTCAACTCCTATTAAACGTAGTCCATGTTTTCTATCAAGTCACAAGGACACAAACAGCAGGAGAAATGTCTCTGGGAGCTGACAAGATCCAGACAGACAGGAGGGCCAGATATCCACTGAGCCTGAGCCCCGCCCCAGGCGGGTGTCCACATGCAGACTTGGGGAGGAAGTGGAGTGCCAAACAGAAGTGAGGGGCTGGCAGGGGAAGACACAGATGTAGCCAGGTTGGCGGGGACAGGCAGGGTAGCCTCCTCCCTGTTCTCTTCCTTTCCCAGAAGGAGCTGGACCTGAGGCTGACAGCAAAAGCCCTAAATATCACCTTGGAATTTCCCTAAGATCGATTGTTAGCTGCTAATCCCATCAGCGTCCCAAAGGGGTGCTATTAAGGCACGTTGTTAGCTAATCTCTGTATTCCCAGACACACCCAGATGGGAATAAATCTAGGACATGACAGAGACGAATGCAGGCGGATGCTGTGAGGCCCAGCCTGGCATCTCCCTCACAGCCTGCAGCTACCCGACGGGCCTAGGCTTCCTTGTTTTTTTATGTTTTTGGAACTTCTCCCAGAAAAATAATAGTAAATATTTTCTTAAT
Organism: Rhinolophus ferrumequinum; assembly: GCF_004115265.2. Classification (NCBI taxonomy): domain Eukaryota; kingdom Metazoa; phylum Chordata; class Mammalia; order Chiroptera; family Rhinolophidae; genus Rhinolophus; species Rhinolophus ferrumequinum. Next base: position 9,834,855 of record NC_046291.1, read on the forward strand.
TAAGAAAAAAGTTTCATTCTATTCAATTGAGTAAACCACAAGACAGTCTAAAGGAAGTTATGCTTTACAGCAGGTCACAAATCTTTCCTGTAAAGCAAGAAGTACATCAGTTAGGCTTGTGGTCATCGCCAACTCTGCCACTTATTTTCAGTTTTTCTGTCTTATTTTTACAATCCTCTAACAATGTAAAAACCATTCTGAGCTTGGGGGCAGTACAAAACCAGGCCAATGACAGATGTGCCCGGGGGCCATAGTTTGGTGACTCTGGCTTTAGCGTGAGGAGAAATAGTAACGATGATACGAATTCACACTTTTGGGGTGCTGCTCCTGTGGCCCTCGGAAGAGGCATCAGATGGAGAGGCTCAGAGATGGTCAGTAACTCCCCAAGTTTCATAACAAGAAAAGGCAGACCCCAGGTTCAGTCTCATCCGCCGGATGCCAGAGCCACGCTCTCAGTCTCTGTGCTGGCCAGTACCTCGCAGTGGTCCTCTGCTAGCACGCGAGGGGGCAGTCCTTAAAGATTGTCGGATGGAATTCTCAGCCACCTCAGTGTACGCAAAAGTGTCCCATGGGGGCAGCCACCAAGCAAAGGCCTGATAACGCACAGGGAGGCATTGAAACCCATGCACTTCACACGGTGCGGGGAGGGGTCCACTATGCTTTCTCCACACGTGAAAAGTCCCTCATGACTATTATTACTGTCTATAGAATCCACAGAAAACTCTCCGTTGAGATTTGGCTGGGAGTAGGGGTGGGGCAGGGCGGACACAGTGTTCATGATGTTTCTACTACACGCTGGGCACTGTTGTGGGTGAGAGGCCTACACTGGGAGCTTGGAGTCCACAGCTGGGGGTGCTGGCTACCACTGCAACGACAGGACCGTAGTGGAGGACAGAACATAAACAAGTAAACAGATGTGATCCTTTCTGGTACTAATAAGTGCTGCGGGAGTGAGCAAGCGTATGGGGCGGGAGAGTGGTTCACACCTCTAAGAAGAGCTGATCATGAGAAGAGAGCCTCTGGGCCACGGGGCAGCAGGAGCACCAGCTCTGCATGTTGGGCTCTTCCACTCCCACCCCTCCAGGCTGCCCTGAACCAGGGCTGAAAGCCCGGGAACCACATTTCCAGGACCACTCACCCCAGTGTGCTGGAGACAGAGTACCTTCTGCCCCTGAAGTCACTATACCTCGTCTCACGATGCAGGTGGACGTGTGGACTTTGGCAAACGCAGGGTTCGGTGTTGCACGTGCCACTGCTTAGGCAGGTTTCCCGCGGGTCACCCGCCTTGGCAGTGGTGCCCATCAGCACCAGCTTCCTGCCTCCCTGATTCTCTGGAGCTTGGCTATGTTCGTTAAGCTAAGAGCAACCACCCCTTCCCGTCCTTTTATTATGCATTGGATTCTCTGAATTCAACCTTTTTCTCCTTCAGAAACAATTGCCAGAGTGGCTTCTTTTTTCCTGATCCAGTTCCAACTGATACACACAGTGAGTGCCAAGTCCTAAGATGGGAACACATTTATTGGACAGAGAGAGGCTGGCAGTGCTGGAGCAGAGAGATCATGATGAGAGAGTGGGGAAACTGAAGCCAGAGGTCATCTGTGCCCACCCAGGAAGGGCCTGGTAAGGCACCCTCGGAAGTCTGGATTTCGTTCTGGAAGCTCTGGAAAGGCACTGGGGGGGCTAACGTGGGGGAGGGAATTCAACAGGAAAGGGGAGTAATGGGCAAGATAAGATTGTAGAAACAGAGCTAAGAAAGCGTAAATAATAATAATAATGATGATGATGATGATAATACTTAGAATAACATGTTCTGGAAAAGAAACAAAGTGCTAAGAAGTAATTTGTTAACTATTAGTCAACACCTGAAGAGCGCTTTTTTTTTTTTTTTTAAACTGGACTTTTATTGGGAGCAGTGTGTACTTCCAGGACTTTTCCAAGTCAAGTTGTTGTCCTTTCAATCTTAGTTGTAGAGGGCACAGCTCAGCTCCAGGTCCAGTTGCGGTTGTTAGTTGCAGGCAGGGGGCGCAGCCCACTATCCCTAGTGGGAGTCGAACCAGCAACCTTGTGGTTGAGAGCCCACGCTCCAATCAACTGAGCCATCTGGCCACCCTAGAGCTGAGCAGCAGCTCATTGACTTCATTCTAGTTGCAGAGGGCGCAGCTCGCTGGCCCATGTGGGAATCGAACCAGCAGCCCCGATGCCCAGAGCTCAGGCTCTGACAACTGAGTCACCCATTTGCCCCCTAAAGAGTCCTTCGATTTCTCATGTTTGCCACATGTTTTCCACTTATTGTATGGACAAAGGAGGACCAGCTTCCAACTACAGACACATTCACGTTAGTTACGTGGGGAAAAAAGTCCCTGACTACAGACAGAGGTTGAATAACCCCTTTTCCTGCGAATCTATAAGCATATGATAGACAACTTATGATTTTGGGGCTGTATGAAATCTAATTTGAAGACAGTGTTGAGTGAACCTAGCAATTGTATCCATACGATTACAGAGGATTTGGTCTCATGTCCATATCTAAAAATAGAACATAGCAAATTTGGCCTTGATTCTAATGCTGTATATTGAGTACTCTCTGGGTGTTCAGGAAGTCTAGTCCCCTGGAGGGGAATAATATACAATCTTCACATTAGGGAACAGAAAGTCTGAAAATAATAGACCTTATAACCTAGACCTTATAAGGTCTATAAGAATAATAGACCTTATAACTTGTCATGACCAAGTTATAGATTATTTTAACAACGATAAGAAGTCACAAGTCATTGCATATTAAGACAGTATTTACTGAACACATGATAGGTTTGTGGCAGGAACCCAGATAGTGGGACTCATAGACAAGCAATGATAAAGGGAACAGGGCAGTCACAGTAGGCAATGACGGCTCAGCTTTTCCACTGACATAGGCACTCAGTAGGCCAGGTCAAGGATTTACTCTCAAGCTAGTCACCATGATGTCATAGGAACAGGATATGACACATGACCTCCAACACCGCTCATCTGTCAGCTAATGGGTCCAGAGGGAAACTGGCGCATTTCGATCAGGTCACATATCACTTATCTGGACTTGGGAGGGGCTGGGTCTTGAGGGAGAGACAGAGTGTTTCTGCCCTGAGGGTGGAAGCTAGGAAACAAACCTAACACTAGACCCCGGGTCTGAGGGATCAATGGAGCAGGAGGCCCAGGTATGGGCAGAAAGGCTGAGAAACAAGAAGTGGGCTGCACAAAATGGGAGGTGGGCAGGGCGATGCCGCAGGGGTAGGCCATGCCCTCTGGCTTCAGGCACAGAAGCAGCCTGCCGCCTAAGGTCACTGAGACCTGACTTAGAATCCCAGCTCTAAGTCACCACCTGGGGGGCCTTGGGCAGAGTACTTGACTTTTTTCAGTCTTAGTTTTTTTAACTTTAAAATTGGAATACTGGTGGTCTTCATTATCCAGGGAAAATTGGTACAGGAAGAAAAATCCTGAACTGAATCTATTTAATGTTACATGTCACTCTACACATGTAAGTCTAAGTGTCTAGATATTCTAGACATCTAAGACATGTAAGAAATACAAACATGTCAAATTATCTTAAAAGAATCTGATCCACGGTAATCCCAGATAATCTAGAGAAAATTTTCTTCATAGAGTTTAAACAAGATCACTATGGTGAATTGTCTTAATATCCATTTCGATGTCCTTTCTGTACAGCAGAGGCTGGAATGATTAAACGCTACATTTCCCAGAATACTGTACATCTAAGGTTTGGATAATTCAATGATTAGATCCATCCTTGAGAGATATGAAAGACAGAAATGAGGTGGAGTTCATCTTCCTGCTACTTTTGTCTGTTGCTATTAAGGAAGATTGGGGGGGAGGGGTTGAGTTTTCTGCACGACAGCAATGTTCCTGGGTCCACACATTAGTTTCTCATAAGTTAAGAAGCAGTTGCAGTGGAAGCAGAAATCAAATTCAGTGTTCCGGGCTACAGTCAGTGGCCTTGAGGCCGGTGTGCAGGGGGAGGAGCAGCAACAGTGGCAGTGGCTTCCTGGACTGTAGCTGCAATTGTTTATGTTTGAACTTGACCAATCCAGAGGTGGCTTCTTGATTTTCCTGCCATTTGGACTACTACTGGAGCAGTGGCTCCCCTGGACCATTTGGCATTCATGTCCTGGGAGGCATTTCTAGAGTCCAGCCTGGAGCCGGCCCTTCCAGCCCTCCCAACAATTTTGTATATATTATCCACCAATTACATCTCTTCTTGATTAACATAGCTAGAAGAGTTTTAGTTTTCTGCAACTGACACTGGTACAGAAAATACCCCTCTGACCATTTTTTTCTGTCAAATTCTAGCCATCCTCCAAAGCTGAGAGGAGTCCTAGGTCCCTGTCTGTCTTGACAGAATCCTTCCTTTTTCTGAATTCCTTTTGCTGCTTTAGTGTGGTACTCGACAAGTTATTTGTCTACTTTTCATTCCTTGATTTTAGCAACTTTCAGTTTTAGTTTGCAAACCAATAGAAATCTACTCCAAGTAGTATAAAAGGGATAATTTATTATGAGCATATAGAGGCATCTCACAGAAAACAAAGACAGGACCGGCAGTCAGTCTCCATAGGGTAGAAATCAAGAAGTAGAAAGCCCTGAGAAAGCAGGCAGCTACCCTGTTTCTGCCACCCCATAGTGCCATGTTGCGTCCTGCACAACGAGAGTTGTGGGGAGCAAGGAGGGAGGCACAGGGTTAAGAAAAGACAGCAGCCATGAATAGAGTTTTAAATGTGCAGGCCAAGGGACCAGCAGCCTCAAGGTCTGGGCTGTGGCACCTGGTCCGGCCTGCGCAATAACTTTTATTAGTTAGGTGGGGAAGCAAAGGAGATAAAGCTTGTCAATCTCAAGATCTGTGAATTCTATACATCACAATAGAAAACCAATTCGAGTCAATCACTCTTGCCTGCAGACAGCTGGACTGTAAGTCTCAACTTCCCCAAGGGACAAAACCTATATGCATGTGTAAAGATGGAGAGCACCTCATTGAATCACTTCCCTTGCAGGTTCTGGGAAGGAATGCAGCCACAGAGGCTGAGGCTTTCCTTAGCCTGAGGAAGGTGGGGGGCTGTGCCCACCTCTGTGAACCCCGTGGGTTCTCCTGTTGGTCCCCACGACTGCGTCTGGCTTGAGTTGTTCCTTCCGTGAGGAATCTTACTCGTCATTGACTGTCCAGTCATCTTTTTGGGACCAAACAGGGAGGCGTAAGGTGCAAACACAAAGGTTTAGCAAAGTCCCTGAAAGGATCTGTCTTGCAGACTCTCCTTTCTTTTGGGGGCAGGTAGAAGGAAACAAAAAGTTAAGCTGCTGCGTGGCGACAGCGCCACATGGTCTCTCACTTCTTTCTGCACATCTGTCTTCTCCTACTCCTGTTTTGCAGACTGATTTCTCCGTTTCTCCTAGCATAGCTCACTAATTTATATAATATGGTAGAGACTGTAGGTCGCCTACCCAGTACCCTCTGTCTTTTACCTCCTCCCCCCAGTTTTAACTGGGCATAAATCACTCGAAATCAATACCACATTTCTCCCAGTCTCCCTTGCAGTTAAATGTTGTCACATGGCTACATTCTAGCCTATTATTCGTAGGTCACTCTTTTTTATTTTTTAAGTTTTTAAATTTTTTTATTTTTTATGGTATGCTGTGATAGTTTTTGTTTTGTTTTGTTTTATGTTAAGTATGTTTTTCCAGGACCCATCAGCTCCAAGTCAAGTAGTTTTTTCAATTTAGTTGTGGAGCGCGCAGCTCACAGTGGCCCATGTGGGGATCAAACTGGCAACCTTGTTGTTAAGAGCACCGTGCTCTAACCAACTGAGCTAATCAGCCACCCCAGGTCACTCTTTAAAAGGAAGCAGGTCGGCATTTCTTTTCCTTTATCCTTCTGAGTGGAGAGAAGATATGGTTGGAGCTATGGCCACCATATTTTGATCATGAGAATGAAGAGATTAAAGAGATGATCCATGAGTTGGAAGGAATCTTGAGGAAGTGGAACTACCATTCAGGATCTTGAGTACCTACCTCCAGACTTCTTGTGTGTGAAGAATTAAATTTCTATGTTATTTAAGCTATTTCTATTTTGAATTTCTTTTTACATGCAATTAAAGCCCAATCCTCATACACATGTCTTCCCATTTCATGCAGAACAAAATAAATAACTAGTGTCTCTTTTTAATTCTAAGTTCCAGGGAGAAGTTGGAAGAGCTGAGCTTCTGTATTGACCTATATTCCAATTAGCAATAGCCAGGGAGCAAAGTTCCCTAGTACAACCGAGAAACAGAAACTCTACTCATGTAAATTGTGGGGGTTGTTTTTACAGAGGGAAACATAGAGGTTGGAAAGATACTTCCAAAGTTGTCTACCTTTACGAGTACTCCTTCTCTTCAGTTATAAGCTAATACCCTTTCCAGCTTTATCCCTAAATACCTTCCATTTCATAAGGTACAGACTGTATTTCTACAATTTTTACACAATTCAGATACTTACTTTCAGTCACAAGTGTAAGGAGTACCAAGCCCTAGGGGAAATAAACTAACAAAGCATACTACTTACTAGTTTTGATCTTCCAGCAAAGAGTCTAGAAATTAGACTCTTGATTCTTGTAGTCAGGTAGTATTCAACCAATTCAGGTCCCTAGGAATAAATCAATACCTAAACAGTTCTTTAGTTCAACACTCTATGAAAACAGGAAAAAAATTTACAATTGCAGAGCCCCCATTCTAAAAAAGATGACTACCAAAATAGTCACAGGATGTAGAATATGGGGAATATAGTAAAAAATATTATAAAAACTATGTATAGTGCCAGGTGGGTGCTGGACTTATCAGGAGAAATCACTTCATAAATTACATAAATGTCTAACCACTGTGCTGTACACCTGAAACTAATATAATATTGAGTGTCAACTATAACAACAAAAAAGTGACTGCCTCTTCCCATGCAGTCAACTCAGTAATATATAATTTATTTGTATAATATAAACTGCATAATCATATAACTTGTATAACTCAGTGGGAGGGTAATTTTTAATTGTTAATTTTTATAAATATCTGATTGTTCTAGAAACCTCAACCATGCAGAAGTACACAAATCATCAAATAGCAGTATCTCCCTTCTGTCAGCCCACTGTAGTGTCTGTAGTGGTGCTCTATCAGTAATTATCAGTGTTTTGTGTGCTGTGATGGTGGGTGGGGTGTTTTTAATCCATTTGGTACAAAGAGTTATTTTCTGCTTGGACCCCAAACTAGAGCTGTTTCAGACACACCCAGTGTAACACGTTTAATAGCCCCTTCTGCTTCTGTAGGATGGGATGCTATTCTCTAAACCCATTACACCTGAGATTATGGACTCCACTTCATTCGTTTATTCATTCATTCATTCATTCATTCATCATTCCCAACAACATTTGCCGAATCCATGCTCTGGACTAGAACGGGAATTACACAGAAGTAAAAGGCATGGTAGATGTTCGAGTTGCCCAATGTTTGATATTCTTTTGTCTAAATGTTGGTTTGTATTTCAGTACCCATTTGAACGCAAGCATAACTGAATGACTCATTTGGCCAAAAAAATGTGACTCATTTGGCCAATAAAATGTGAACAGAAGTGATGTGGATCTCTTCTGGACAGCAATGTTAAGACTCATCACATCTTTTTACTCAGGCTCTACAACTGTGGAAGCCAGGATGGACATGATTGGTGCTTCTCTTATCTGGGCCTCTCAGTAATTACCACCAGGAGAGTCTCCTTATTGATCCATGATGGACAATTAGCATAAATGAGCACTTTCACATTTTAAAGCCTATCCCAACTGATAGACCTTTCCTCAAGAAGCTCACAAACTAGTAGGCAGACAATATGGAACCTTGGTCCAGAAATGTACTGTACATGACCAAGCAAATGCTTAAGGTTCGAAGAAAATAAAACATGGTAATCTCCCCTCTAGTCTCTCTCCTGTTCCTATGTTTCATTCTGGTTTCCATATTTGACCACTTTTAGTCTGGTAGCATTAATCACACCTCTCACAAACCTTAGGTGGGTAATCTTAAATGAATTAAGTCTACAAGACTGGAATAATAGGACATCAAAACATTTTTTAAATTTTGTGTATGCCCTAGAATTTTGACAAATCAGGAACATTTTCAGCAGAGGAAATATTTTTCTCCAAATCTCATATCTGTTCATTCTCTTGTTGAACAATTTCAAAATAAGGAACTTCCATAGCTGGTAATAATGTTGATACAACAGGAAAAAATAGTTGATATTAACTGGGTATTCTTGTTTTCACTTATTAGGTGTACTAGTAAAATATATTAGAGGAGCATTTCTTAAACCACTTTTTTTTTTTTTTTTTTTTGGTTTTCATGCACAAATGTATCTAACAGAATCTATAAATATTTTTCCCACCTTCCATTTCCCACTCCATCATAATACAAAGTTATCCTTACTTCCTGTAACTGTCCTCATGATAATGTCCTGCCCTATTGGACTCTGAACTACTTCCCGCAATAATTTTTCATAAATGCTAAATTTTAACTAGGTTGAAAGACTCAGGATAAAAGGCAAGACACTGCCACACAAACGGCAACTTTGACAACACTTCCCCTTGAATCAGAGGGTGACCATGACCTGCTGTGAAGGATGGACATCCTGCAATGGATTCAGCCTGCTGGTTCTGCTTCTGTTGGGAGTAACTCTCAATGCAATACCTGTAATCGTCAGTGCCGTTGATGAAGGCCAAAATCAAAACCCCATCTCTTGCTTTGAGTGGTGGTTCCCGGGAATTATAGGAGCAGGTCTGATGGTGAGTAGCATTTATTTGACTTGATGTGGACAAAGGCCTATTTGACCAAGCTCCTAAAGACCATCTTTCAGCCTTATAGCTATGTGTTGAGTTAGGATACAGTGAGGAATGGTGGTATGGTATTAATTTATATTGGTTATCAGTGAAAATGACTATTTAAATAAACTACACGTGATATAGGCTAGGGAGCTTGGGCAAAAAAATTTAAATGGATAAAAGTTGGCTGGGCTATTACCTATTACATTTCTTCACATGTAGGGCTGCTCTTCCAAGCTTTATAGTATTAAGGATCTTTTGAATTCATTCTCTTAACTTTCCTTTGCCGATACCATTCTCGAGGTATTCACTGGGAATATAGGAGTGGGAGTGCTTGATAGGAAGAAACATTCCATGCACAATTAAAATCCCGGATGATGATAATTGTGGCACAAATATGGCATTGCCTGTACCACAGGGAGTTGGCCTAAGAGATCTGGGACCTGAAACCCTGGCTCTCTGACCTCAGGGACTTTCGACCCAGATTTTACATACAGCCCAGGAAAGCATGGTGCTTGTTTCACGTTAGACTTAATAATTATTAATAGGTCTACGCTGACATCTGCAGCCGAGCAGTGTAACATGGAAAAGTCCAATGTACATGATCATTGAATCATCTGAGGCCCTTGCAATGGATTTATAGATCTTCTCCCGGGAGTTCTGATGCATAGGCCTGGGTAGGATCCACTTGTGGACAGGAATACATACTATTTTCAGACCTGGCAGACGATCTCAGCTCTAGTTCTGTTCTCCAATATATTACTGTGTGCAAATCATTTATCCTGATTGTGTTTGCATAGCCATAGAATTGCGATGTGGATACTGAAGTTTGGAAATTCAGCATTCAGGAGACTTGCTTTTGTTTGTTGCACCACTTGGGTGCTTGCTAAGGGGTTCTGGTTAATGCTGGAGAAACGAGCCTTTGTTTAGATGCGTGTGTGCACGCACATGTGTGTGACTGATATTATCAAAGTGTTCTAGAGATGCTGAAACGTAAGGGTGATTTTTAAGGCAATACTGGACACTGTTTTCTACCTGCATCACTAATCCCTAATGATCAGTTACTGCTGTTGGTTGTATCCCCAGACTTACATGAAAACACTCTTCATGTAAAAGTGTTATATGTTATTATATGTTATTATATGTTATTATATGTTAAGGTTTAGATGAGTATTTGCCCTTTGGCTGGAGCACTGGACTTGAGACCGCACTGGCATAAAACAAGCCATTCCAGGAAGCATTGCCTTCCCCAAACGTTGATGGTGTTTCTTTTCTTTTAACATCATGAGAAATCTATTCACTCTGCTTTTGGAAGCAAGAGCTACTTAAAGGAAAAGCCTTTAGCAAGTAGTGGTGGGCTTTCTGCAACCTCCCATGAAATTTCTCTTCCCGGCTGACAGAAAGCAGAGTTCTCAACAGGCTCATGCAACTGCAAACCTTTGTATTTGTGTCTGCCCTTCTAGAGGCTTCTCTCTACTTGAATAGTGTCAGCTGCCTTTGCAGATACTTAGACCAGAATCCAGGAAGGAGCTGCTGGCCAAGTCTAATCAACATGGTAACTTCCATGAAGCTCCTGAAAGCCCCTGAGTTAAAACAATCCATTAGAAAACCTCATGTACCTTTAGATATAAATTGGCTCCACTACAAACCCCATCACTATTAAAAAAAAAACAATTTTTTTTGCTGGCATCAAAGGAGCCCGAGGTGATGATGACAAAATGCATTCCATGTATTCTTCTTTTGGGAGAATGGAGAGGGGGGAAGACAAAGAGAAAGACACAGAAAGAGACCACTGCTAAGCGCCAACCGCTGGCTTCGTACTTTATACTGCTATCTCCTTTCATCTCTATAATGATCTGGTTGAGCAGATATTATGACCTGTATTGTAACAGACCAGCAACCAGAAGGTTAGGAACGATAACAAGATCACACAGTAGGTGTGAAACCCAATTCCAGATTTATCTGACTCCAAAACTCTGTTTTCCACCAGTATTAGCACCATTGTCCACAATACCTGTTTCAAGCTGACAGAGGGGAAGTTCATAACTTAATCCATAAACTGAAGTGACCAGGAAACTGAAGCATAGTAAGGTTATATAAACCTGTGAAACAGTTTCAGAGAATCTGACTTCCTTGTTCTAAATTACTTTATCACCCTCAATAAATTTGAACAGAGTATCATACCAGGCTGTCTCTATTCCTTATTATGGCAGAATGTTATCAAAGCATCAAACTACTCTTTGGAAAGTTCAATAGGCATTTTGTAGATAGAATGCCAAACCCTACACGAGGCACAAAAACAAACAGGTGGGTCATAGAAAGGTTCAGAATACAGTTGTATTTTCATGGTCCTCAGCTATATACGGAATGAGGAAGAATATCTTTTTCAAAGGGAATTGTGTCCTTTCCAACATCTGTCAAAATACTGACTAGTTCAAAACTCTGCAAGGTAAGAGAAGCAAGAGTTCAAAACTCTGAACTCTCAGTATACTTGTAACCATACGGAAAACTTGATAAAGAAGAAATCACTGCCTGTGTTGAGCACTTTTGTCATAGCTCTTGAAATATTTCCAAAATTGCTATTAACATTTTAAATTAGTATTCATTCAAAAGCAGATTTTGCAGGAAGTAGCTAATAATAAAAACTATGCAGTTAATTATTACTTCATAAGATACATTCATTTTATGGTTGTATGACTTACTCTAAACGGACGTGAACCTTTTCATCTTTTGAAAACATGATAAGGAGTAAAAGTGTTATGTAATTAATTTTCTTCAAGTATTACCTCTAAATGAAAAAAAAAAAAATCAATAGATATTTTTCCAAGTACTGAAAAAGACTTGAAGTGTTTCTTCTAAAAAAAATATTAATGCCATTTTACATGAGATTATTGTAAGCCTGATCTTAATCATGCTTATTCACTGAGTTCACTTATTATATAATATATACCAGGGTAATTCATCAATTATTAAAGTCTTAACAGAGAACAAATTGTTGAATGTTAAACAAATTAGATGTTTGTATAACAAGCATTTGCAAAATATAATTTTTATATTCATGATGAGCTATGGCTTTGTGTTACTCTCATGTGCAAGAACTTAGAGGATAAAAGTTTGAATTCTATCACAGAGTTTTAATGGTCTACAACTCTTCTGTACTTCATTTATAAAATCATATCTTTACTTCTAAAACTGAATAAAAGTATGGGTTTCTGTAAGGAAAAATGAATACTACTTTTTTTCTTTATAAAAACAAGCGACTATCAAGACTGTTAATTTCACAAAAACTCTTATGCATTCAAATGTGCTTAAGAATGGAAAAGAAAGAGTATTCTCATAATTGCTCATTTTGACAGATTATCTGGAAGACTTATAATTCAGTCACACATACATCAACACACTTTCACATTTTAATATCCATCCTATAAAGAGACACTTCAATTTCCAAGGCTCTGAATGGGCAAAAAAGTTGAAATATAGTTGAGTTATCACATTACCCATAATGATGTAATGAAGATGTGTTAACATGCCATGAAGTCAACTGGGTGGGGATTCATACACTATAAGTTATTTTTACTTTATAAATCCCCTTTGCAAGGCAAGAGAACCATGAAAGCAAATATTTAGCATCTCTGAAATAAATTAATCCTAAAGAAAGTTTAATTTACACCAATAAGTGGAATGATTTATCTATGTAAGTTGTAATTTAATGTTGCTCCAACTTTCTTCTAACAGATTTTCTAAATCAGTGATTGGCAAATTATTTCTATAAAGAGCCAGATAATGAATATATTAGGCTTTGAGAGCCAGTCTCTCTCACAACAATTCAACTCTACCACTGGTGTGTAATAGCCGCCATAGACAATGTGTAGCAAATGGGAATGGCTGTGTTCTAATAAAACTTTATTTACAAAAAAGACATGATGGCCCAGTTTGCCACTTCCTGTTCTAAATTATTTGTTCTTTAAGCTCAGAGGTCGTATAGCTTATGAGCACAAAATAAGTTTAGTCCATGAACACTCATACCTATTTGGGGGCTAAAACTTTTCCCCCTTTTCTTCTGGGCTCTTTGCTACACCCTGGAATGGCTGGGCTGCCAAATATACACGTGGTCTCTGAATTATAAGGGTGCTAGTGTTTAAGGTTACATGTAAGCAAAGTTTGATAACAACACAAAGTGTTCTCCGTAAGTGACATGGAGTCAGTCCATGGTCAGAGCGGGTGACGTTTTTCAGGAAAGCTGCCTTGTAATAGGTATGGAATGTTAGCCCTGCTCTGAAAGAACAAAGGTAGATGTGGTCTCGGGGGAAAAAAAATCAGGCAAGGAGCAGAGGACAATGAGATGACGGAGGGTGGTGTGGGGAGGATGAGAATGAACAAGCTCTGTGAAGGAACAGAGGAGGATTACTGGCCAGTTTGGACCAGTGGTGAAGAACCTGGGCTTCGGAATCCCAACTCTTCCACTTTCTTAGACAAGTTACTCAAACTTTCCGTGCCTTCTTTCCTCATTGTAAAGTGCGGGATATAAGAGCACCTACCTCCTAAGATTGTTATGAGGCTGGAATGAACTAAGCCACGAGCAGCAGCTGGCACGGATAACAGTGCCTGGCATGTTGTTGGAGCTCAAGCAAATGTTAGTAAACAAGAGAAGAGAGGCGTCAACTACGCAGGGCAGCTGTGCTGAGGTGGCCAAAGCCTTCTGGCTAAAATGTAAGTGAAGGAAGTTATTTACATACCAGTCTTCAATAATACAAAATGTTTTCCAATAAGAATTTCTAGTCATAGCTGCTAGTCATAGATATTACCCAAACTTTAAACCTCAGTCCTGAGAATGTGATGTCACTTCTTACAGCTCTCCTCAGCACATTTCCTTTGACATAGAATGCAATCTATACAAGATTTCTGAACATCAATGTAAGGAGAGGTCATTCCATACCACGGATAAAGGAAAAGAAAGGAAAATGTGGAACCAAACGTAATTCTCAAACCCTAAGCTGGGGAACTAGTGAGACGGTGACCTTGGGAGTGAGAGGAAAGTTAGGGAAGTGGGAGAGGAGTGGTGACAGAATTCTTAGTTCCTAATTGCCAGGCAAACAAAAACATCAATTTCCTTTCTGGATGCTTGCCAGATTAATTCAGACAATTTTTGGGAAATTGGATTAAGTGGCTGCCGATTATAACAACTAAAAAAAAAAGGGAAAAGTGAATTTTGGATGATGCCACCAATTCTTTCAGAAACTTTCCTTCCAAGACAATGAATAACTCATTCTATTTAAAATCCAAGTCTCTCTAAAGATGACGAAGAGGAACGTAGATGAAAGAGTTTGAAACTTATCCTGAAATCCCCGATCCCTCCTCTCTCTTTAATCTTTGTGGTTGGACTGGGGATCACGCAGTTCCCAAGATCAAGGGCACTGCCACATTTCCTTCTCGTTCTCTTGAGCCTGGATTTCCCATCACTGGTGGTAAATGGAAGGCAGAGATTACTGCTTGTGCATCTGATGAGAAGTAATAATACCCATCTTTCCTGTTAATGTAATTTCCAGGTCATTCCAGCAACAGTGATGTCCTTGGCAGCGAGAAAAAGAGCGTGCTGTAACAACAAAACCGGGGTGAGTGTGGTGCCCTGGCCTGGGAGCAGAGTGCAGAAAGAGTTGTTATGCATCTATGCGAAGCCACCTGGGTGGTCGGGAGCTACCAAATCACTGTATGGTTCCAGCAGCAGGAAGGACGAGTCTTAGCAACACGCTATTTAGGACGATTATATCGTAATATGGAAAAGTGTGAAATTTTTTTTTTAAATAAAAATTTAGCGTTGGACCCAACCTCAGACCTTTCCTCAATCTTCAGTTGCACCAGCCTAAAGGTTTTCAAAGAAAGATTTATCATTCACACTCAGAGCCGTGTGTGACTGAAATGTCAATTTCAATACTAAAACACTCGTTACTTTTGTGGTATGTATTATATGAAATACTTCAGGAAAATGTATCCTCAGTTCTCTCATGCATATGAAAAATTGGTTGCTAGCTCTGAATGACAATTGCTCTTATCCAGTCAGACACCAGCTATTTTCCCCAACATTTAGTACAAATGAATAAAAGTTTAACTAAGTTAAAAGTAAATTCATACTTATTAACCTTCTGTCACTATGATCAGGACATTTTCAAATATGCTATCTTACTTAATTCCCTCAAAACCCTTAAGTGGAAATATTATGACTTCTGTTTTATTGACGGAGAAATTGATCCTCAGAGAAAGCAAATAACTTGCCAGCATAGCACAGCTAGGAAGTGGGTTTTTATCTGAATCATTCCGACTCCCAAATTCAGTCTTTACTATTTATGCCACACACACGGTTCTTAAGTAACACTGAGGGCTCTCATAATTCTCTAAGGAACGAGGTAGATCAATAAACAACAGTCCCAGTAAACATTCCTGTCTGAGCTTGAGGTTTTAAAGCAATGGTTCTCAGCCTGATGGGAACAGCAGGATAACCTGGGAGGACCTTAAAAATACCAACGCCTTCTGACCCCTGAGTCTTCGTCAGTATTTTTCAAAAGCACCATAGGTGATTCTAATGTGCTCCCAGGGGTGAGAACCACTGTTTAAAAGAGTACATATTTATTTCCATATTACACATTTATATCCCTAGCAGTTAGGAAATTTATATTTTAAAAAAGCACCTTTTTCTGACATTTGGTATTTTTCTAGGGTTATAATTACTTTGATATTTATAGTCTATCTATTCCTGATACCTCCATTGCAGGTATTCAATAAATATTAGTTTTCGGTTTCCCCTCTGTCTCTTTTCTTTTTAAACTACCATAATTTGCAGTTTGATTTTGCATTACCTCTATATTGTATTCAAAACATTTTTGAGAAAGATATCCTAAGATATTTCTGAATCCCTGAACTCAAAAATATCAGAATATTTATATAGATTTTTCTCTCAAATCACATTTCCATTAAGAATCTTTTTTTTTTCCCCGGGCACACATCCTTTCATTACAAATTTGTCATCTTTTTCAATGATCATTTAATTTTGCATTTTCGTTTGAGGACACAGTGAGTTGAGCATAACCAAACCACTTTTTGACGCAGGTGTTGGGCTTAACTCACCAAGAGGCGTAGCTCTGCCGTACTAATCCTGAAAATAACGGGAACTCATGCTGCAGTCACATTACGGATTGTCACAGGCTGAGGAGCCCCTGGAGTGAGGGGTTGGAGGACCCAGCTCTGCGCTATGGCTAACAATGGTGCTGGCTGCTTAATCAGAACCACCAGGTCATATTGATTAGGTGCAATAAAGAGATTTTAGCCACTTTTCTCACTTGGTGGCAGACATGTGAGGACTGGTGTTTAAGTCATACCTTGTATCTTTCAAGTACAGGTAAGACAAAAACATCATAAAAGTCACAAAGGCTAGACCTTGGGAGGGAGGGGAAGAGGTTGCCACCAAGGTTTGCCCCCTATTTTAACTGTTCCCACTATTTCCCCTACTTGAACTGTTCCTTGCTCCTTCCCTTCGTCCAATTGTTGATTTTGTTTCTGAATCTTTGGTCCTGCTGAGTTATTTAAATGAAGCCCAACTCAAGGGAAATACAGATCTTGGAATCACTTTCTAAAGCCAGGCCTCTCCATAGTGGTTAAGTCAGAAATAACAGATGACCAAACTATAAACATAGTGGCACTTCTTGATGAGCAAATTTAAGTAACTCGCACAGGCCACAGTAGTGTGGAAAAATCAGGATTCGAACTAGACCCCAAATCCATCATTCGGTGCTTTCAGCAGGAAGTAGTGTAAGGTGGTGATTAAACCCTGAGTGCTAGCGCTTACCAGCTGTGAGACCCTGACACTTTGTCAACTCCCAAACTGCAATTTCCTCCTCCACAAAATGGGAATAATAGTATCTACCTCCTGGGGTTATTGAAAGCATTGTAAAGCCTCAGGTCCTTTGACACACACTATAGCCATTTATTCCGCATACTCCTTAAAGGTAGATCTGAAGAACACAACACGTGATTCCTCTAGGAGCTGCAATATTATCTCACCAAATGAAAAGTATTCCTTGCCTTCATTTCTGCAGATGTTAAGTCATAAATAATGTTGACTAATAAAACAGTGAAACAACACAGAGCTTCTTTTTGGAAAACATACATACACCAACTTTCATAAACATTGCTGGTTGCTACAGCTGGGTGTGCTACCGCCATCTAGTGGATAGACACTAGCGCTGCTGACGAACATCGTAGGACACACAGGAGAGGCCCCAAAGCAAAATGCCCCAAGGCTAGCAGTGCTGAGGTTGCAGAACCCTGTTCTAACATTACGCTGTTGATCGATCACTACAAGATGCTGACCACTGGCCACTTAGCACATTAGGGCCAGATCCAGATGAAAGATTTGGGAGTCAAGAAACTAGATATCAAAGGGTGGGTGGTTAAGATCAAGTCAATGTTTGATGAAGTACGAAATACACAGAATAGGAAGGAGGAACCAGATCTCAGTGGTCAATTGAAATGGATAAGGCTCAAGTACATAAAAGTTCAAAATTTTCAGAAATAGCGGCAAGACCAATAATCTTTTAGAGTCTAACCGAATGGCAGATACTGTGCCCTGTCTTTTATAATTCACATCTAATCAAACTGTGACATTCAGATCTAGGACTACAAGGTGGCTGGAGAATGGCAACAGTTGATTAAAGACTGCATATGCTGCTGAAACTTGAAACAGACCAAGAACGCGTCATCAGGTGCAAATGTGTCTCCTTTGTTTTTCAGATGTTTTTCTCATCGCTTTGCAGTGTAATCACAGTCATTGGTGCTGTGTACTGCATGTTGGTGTCTGTCCAGGCTCTCTCAGAAGGTCCTCTCATTTGTAACTCTCAAGGCAACAGCACTTCCAATTGTGAATTTTCATTAGGAAACTTTAGGTGAGTCACCTTTCACTGTCTTACATAGCGGCAGCTAGTTAGATTAGAAAGAACAGTGCCATGTTTTTTTTCGGATGGAACAACGACTGCGACAGATTTGTAGGGATTCAGCACATTAATTCCAACTGGCACAATCTCATAAAAATGGAGGGAACACTATATTAAGAATGCTTTGGGTATGGTCTTGTCTAAGAGGAGTAACTGACTTGGATGGCTTATCCTTGTCTTTTAAAAATCTATGGCTGCATATGTGTGTGTATAAAAAAATTCTGTAAGTACACACCAGAAACTTAACTTTCATCCTTTGTGAGGGTAATGGAGGACGCCCTAGGGGAATGAAGGGCACACTGACTTTCGACACTTCTGAACTAATTTGTAAGCCCTAAGCATAGATTACTTTTATACTTTAAAAAATTGAATAAAAACACAATACATAAAATTTAGAGCCTACCTATAAGCCCTAAAAGAAACCAAGCAGCCAAAAGATTCATGCAGATATACTATAAATAGATAGTAGGCACAGGAGTGAATCAAAAGTTTAAGTCATGTAGTAACAAATAATATTAAAGAGTTAACACGTCAATGGTTCATTTCAGCCTTCTGCCGGTCTTGTGCCTGAATCTAAGCACAGTTTGCACAACTGAAAGAAAAGAACAATCTGATGCATTAGTTATCTGTATGCTGCTGAGGTTGGGAAATTTTCAGTTTTGTAGTTACACAAAAAAAAGTTTCCCCTTTTTCCTTATCTTGCTACATTAAAAAAGGAACATCTCTCAAAATTTGCACACCAGTTATCAATCAACATCCAAAGAAAATTCCCTTTACTAACAGATCTGAACTGTAAAATTAGATTGTAACCACAATGCTATCTATACACATTCGTTTCTGAGCAGATACAACTCAGCGTGCAGCGGGCACCAGGTGAAGCTCGGGAGATAACAGAACCCAAGGCGGAAATTCACACTCTAGTTGGGGTGTGAGTCAAGTTACAAGAGTGATCCTAGGTTTTCTGCAAACTGCAAAAAGCATACTCATACTCTATGTGCTGAAACACCTGGGTTTCCCCAGGTTAAGCGTCAGTTGCTATTGCCCAAAATACAAATTCTCTAAGAACACTTAGTCCTACTCTGGAGTAAATCGAAGAAAAATCCATCTCAGGATACATGTGTTAAGACTACATGTTTCTCATTTTCTGTACCTTGTTACTTCAAGGTTAGAAGGTATGAGCACAAGTCACGTCAAATAGACAGAATGAACGTGTCTTTTCTGAGTAAAATTTGTACATCTGGTTTAAGAGCAGATGCAACAAACACCGAGGTTTCGCACTAAGAATTGGGCTCCTTCAAGGGGAAGCTCCTTTCTTTTTGTGTCTTTGGTGAGTAGGTTGAAACCCATGCAGTTGTTGATATCCAACTATTTTTGGCACAGAAAATTTCCTACGGTTCAATCTAAGAGTAGGTACTACAGGAATGTTTGTTGACTGATGAGATATACAATGAACAGTAAGTTTTATAGCCATTAGAGCTTAAAACCCTGACCTTAGCTGTAATTTCTGGGCCCAGTATTTCAAAAGTACTTTGTTTTATTCTTCTTGTCCTTTTTCTGGGCACAATGTTGCATTCTTTTCATGGCCAGTGATATCCCTGAATACCTTCCCATTTCTTTCATTTTCCAGTGACATTCATGCAGAATCCTTCAATTTACAGTGGTACTTCAATGACACTTGCATACCTATACCTCCTCCTGACGTCAGTGCTCCCACCACGAGTAATGACACCATGGCCAGCGACTGGAGAAAGTACAGCTTGCACTTCAGTTCTAAAGAAGCCAAACACAGGACTATCCATTTCACAGTATTTTCAGGGCTATTGCTTGTGGGAATTCTTGAGATCCTGTGTGGGCTCAGTCAGATAGTCATTGGTTTCCTGGGCTGTCTGTGCGGAGTCTCTAAGAGAAGAAGTCGAATTGTGTAGTTTAACGGTAATAAAATGGGAATAACAGCAGTTGGAATCATTTGAGAATTTCATTTAAAAGACACTCTTTTTAGAAGTTAGAAGTTCAATAATGGAACATTATTTAGAAAACTGTATGAATCATTTTAGGCCAAAAGCTTTTTAAAGTCACATTTAAGGTGATTAAAAAAAAAACCCACCCTTTACATATAAAGCATAACACTTTCATATGGAAAAGGAAAGCTCATCAGTGGCTCACTGTGGGAGCAGGAAAGAGAAGGTTCAATTTGTTTTGAATCTTTCTGTACTATTTGAATTTTCTAACAGCTGTATTCTTGTGTATGTAGAGGGAGGGAGAGGGAAGGAAATGGGAGACAGGGAGGGAAGACAAGAAGGAACAGAAGTCATCCTGGAAGTGAAAGTATGGGATCTTTTTCTTGTAGTTCTTTATACTTTCAGAAAAAATAATAAATATATAGCCTAAATCAAGCTTGTAGACTGAATTCCTATCTTACAGGAAATCCAGGGAAAGAGACATTTTCAGGGGGAGACAAATTCTAAAGGGGGAGGGTTAGTAATCTGACAATAGTCATAGTCCTCTGTTTTCAACAAGCAAATGTCCAGGAAAAATAAAAGGTGGGATGGGTTGAGAGAACTATTCGAGATTAAGAGAACAAAGAAATGTGATTCAATTAATGTATTATGTGGACCTTGTTGAGATAACGGAGGAAACCTATTGAATTGGTTTAAGGTAATATTAAGGACTTGTTACTTTTTTATGTTTGATAATGGTTTTATGGTTATACAGGAAAATGTCCTTACTTGTTATTATAGAAATGTATATTCATGTTTGGGAGAAAATGTTATGTTTTTAAAGTACTTTAGCCAAAAAATGAAACAATGGAAAAATGTTGTTATATTTAGTTAACAGGTTTATGTTGATTCATTATACTCTTCCATTTTCCTGTATTTGCATTTTTCACAATAATTAAACAATAATAAATACCTAGAAAAAAGTCTTTCAAAGCTGGTTTCTTTATAGGACAATTTTTAAAAAGCAGGATAACAAAACTGTTTTTACCACATTAGAATGTTATAAAACAGACAAAACTAAAAATTTGCAGTTTTCTGAATGTGATCATTGCTGCAATTTATTTCAATTATTTCTGTTCACTGGGCTTAAGGTTCTACAAATAACTTTTACAATACTCATACTGTAGCTGCCCCTCAAAATCAGTAACATCAAGAACTTACAGACATTATTTTCTGAATCCATTTGCTATAGAAAGACCTCCCTATGCTCCTGTAAATATCTATTTATCCTTAAGGTCTAGCTTAAATATCTCCTACTTGAGCAAGTCTTCCCAGAATGCTTCCAACAAACTAAGGTAGCACTTACCCAAATCACAATTATCACACCTGTCACGATATAACATAAATGCTTTTATTTGTACCTCCATCAATACAAGAGAATTTAAGAGAACAGGGCCCACCATGTCCTTTTCATCCATTTGTTCATCAGCTCTTTCCTGCTTCAAGTTAGCAAGGAGTCTCTTCTGCCCAGACCCCACCCCCACCCATCTACTCTCTGGCCAAGTCCTTCAGGCTTCAGCACAAACGTCACTTTTTCTGAGAGGTCTTCCCTAACCTTTCACTCTCTCCTTTAGCATTCTTTCCTTTATAGTGCTCATCACAATGGTGGTACCGTGTTTCCCTGAAAGTAAGACCTAGCCGGACCATTAGCTCTAACGCATCTTTTGGAGCAAAAATTAATATATTATAGTATAGTATGACCGGATCTTATATTAATTTTTGCTCCAAAAGACGCATTAGAGCTGGTGGTCCAGCTAGGTCTTATTTTCAGGGAAACACCGTAGCATTTTTATTTGTGCCTATTTCTTAAATTTCACTCTTCCCCATATGACCACAAGCTGCACGGGTGCAGGGATCTGTTTGCTGTTATTCACTCCTCGTATACTCAGTATCAAGTACAGTGCCTGACACAAAGTAGGGATTATAAATATTTTGTTGAATAAATGAATGAATGAATGAATCCTATCTTTACTACTCAGCTTTTAGTGAAGGAAATGCTTATTAACTGAATGTCAAACTGCTAATAGCCACAAATTTAAACACAAGTAAAACGAACGTGACAGCTCAGTGTGTGTAACTGACTGAACATCACAAAGGTCGGTGATGGCGCACACAATGTTCTTGGCACCCTGGAAATGGGTGAGAGATGACCGGGTTCCCTACAGTCACGAAGAGACAGGCTCAAGCCTCCCACTTCAGAGGGCAAAAGAAAGGATGGTTCGCGGCAGCACAATCAGCTGAAACAGCTGAAGGTTACTTCTTTGCTATTTTCGTCTTGTGGAAACTGCTGCCATGAATTAAATGCCTAAAAGCCTTTGGGCTACGTGTGGTTAGGGATCTTATGGGGACATGCCATCTTTGTTCTGGCATCCAAATTTACAAATCTATGTTTTACACACACACACACACACACACACACACACACACACAAATATGCACTTAGCAATTTACAAAATTTTTTATTTCTCACCTCCATCCCCATGGTCAATCTTGTTTTGGAATCTTTACCTTTTTAAACTTTATCCACCATGCGAAACAGTCTCTTCTCTCCCTATCTTTCAGCATATATCTCGAATTGCTCTTCCTCAATAAAATTGTTTTCACCATCCTCTAATTCTTTAATAAACATTAGCCTCCTCTTCCTCCATTAACCTGTCAATTCCGTACAGCAGCATTTGTGGCCAGTCTGCTATAACCTTAGTACTTAGGTAAGTGCTGGGCACACGCGTCTCTGCTCATTACATGCTAAATAAAAGAACATTTACAACACTAACATTGTAAGTAAAAGAACAGTTATGGTGAATTAAACCTTTCCAAAACAGAGGCCCAGAAAAGCAGTTCAATTTCAATGTCAAACACAACTAAGAAGCCACAAAACAGACATCCATGCAGGAAAGGAAGGAAAGTGCTTCTGAAAATATACTACTACTTGCATAAAATTATCTCTCAAACTGTAAATAACTTGCAATGCTCCAACAAATATTTCTAGAAGGAGAAAACAAAAGCAAACCTTTAAATACAGTTCTGAATGTAGTACAACATACTTGCTATACTTAGCTGTACGATACGACTGAGGTTGTCAGACTGACCCGTTACTGGCCCGACTGTACCCTTTTCTCCCACTGTTCCCTGCACCTGGAATCTATTCTGCATTCTCCGTTTGTTGAAATCCCATATATTTTTCAAGGTTCGGCTCAAATATCTAAGAAGTATGTCCTGACTATCGCAATCAGGAGTGAATTTGTTCCTCTCAACTCCAAAACTACTTTCTTCAGTGACAAACACCTTCTTGGGGTGGGGTGGGGGGGAGGGGCAGCATAACCGAGCTTGACTTAGTCGTGTCCCTTCGATGGTTAGCCGACTTCTCATTTACCCTTTCACTGAGGGAGCAGTCTTTTGGGGTCCCGGCTTTACCAGGAGTCTCCTGTTACAGCTAGCACCTGCACCTGCCCAAGATGTGGAACTGTACTCCCTGCCCCCAGCACAGCCATTAAGGGAGACAGGTCAAGCCTCCAGTGTTAGGTAAAAAACGGGGAGAAAATTGCCTCCAGGACTTGTTTTACTGGTACATTCAATTCTCACGAGATTTAGTATATTAGCTATATATTACAATGGAAAAAGCATACACAACTCAAGGTATTTTCATCTGCACCACACTGTAGGTATTACAAACTAGAAAACCACTTGTAATGCAACCAGTGCCTACTATTCACTATCAGGATGAAGACGTGAAAAGAAGCACAGGAGGTCCTCACTACCTGCCATGTCATTAACTGCATTACTTGCTCCTGAGACAGACTCAGGTTCATATCAGGTAATATGTGGAATATAGCTCACAACACAATTTGATGAAACAAAATCTTTCAATAAACAAATATTGCTTTGGTTGACAGTTTATTAAATACACCATAATTGTACCTTATTCTGTAGTTTTTTTTTAAATCATTCACACATGAACTGAGTAAAAATGTACTTTATAGAAAACCATCTGCAAAACTAAAATAAAAATAAGAATGCACATTTTACACGCATACTAGGGAAACTGCTGAAAATGTTAGGAATTATTTCAATAAAGGTGATCATGAAACATCGAGGTGGCTTGATTTTATTAAATCTGACAGCAGACCAGGGCTTCAGAAGTATTACTGTTGAAATCTGGATGCAAACATAACCGTGAACAAAACTGTTTAATAGTATTTGAGAAACAGGACAAAAGAAAGGATTATCTTTCTTACACAGACCCTTTTCTAGCCGCATTCTCTACCCCTTTCCCATTCAGAGAATTAGTTGTGCAGACTGATGAAGCAAAAAATTAATTCCTTAAAAAAAAGCAAACTAGAGCCTATTTACAAAACATGCAAAGGGAGAAGCTTAGGTAGGTGTTACTGCAGAACTGGTTAAAAGTGAATACAGCTAAGTGCGACAGAATGTATCTTTACTTCTGCAAATGTAAGCCTTTCCCCCTTCCATTCTGGAAGAAACACATTTTCAGGGCATGGACTATAAAATGGCATACATTGCAAACACAGAAACAGAGCAGTCTGTCAATTTTTCACATTTCCAGCTGCTGAGACGGTATTTTTGAGCTGAGGTTACCTCTAGCGTCGAAACCAGAGCCAGCTATTAAGCAGCCAAAATGCTACAGTAATTGAATACATGACCATTTCTCTTTTAGCACGTTCTTTGTTCTCTTCTTCTAGAAGTTGTAGGCGTCTGTTTAGTTTGATTATCTAAGTGAAGAACAACAAAAACAAAATAGAAGCTTTAATGCATGGAGTAATCAGTCTTATAAAGTAGTATAATTTATCAGAGGAATTATAAACATGGAAAGTTTCCTTTGGAGCAAAATAAACAAAACTATATAGAGAAAAAAATGTTACTCCATGACAGCTTAAATTCACTTGCTCTTCTCCACTCTCCAGATTTCTGAGTAGGAAAGGATGTGTTTTCCTTCCTTGATTAGACAGAGAGGTAAGGAAGCTGTTGCATGCTGCCCTTCTGGCAGAAAAGACTGAGCACACACAGAGGCAAGCTCAGCACAGCAGAAAGCATGAGGGCCGCCTGCTCCTTTCTATGCCCCTTCAGAGGTTGTCACCTTTAACCTGCTTTCATTTCCTCCCTTTGCACCTCCCTGATTTACTGAGAGGAGCCCATATATTCATCCACTGCAGTGGGCCCTGTCACCAGCCCGGCAGACCTTCAGGGCTGAAAGGCAGGTTCCCCAGCTGCCAGTGTCGCTGATGACAGCACAGTCGTTGGCTGCTGGTCCCATGCTGCGAATGGCCCTGCTGAGCGACTGCCCTGCCCAAGCTCAGGCTCCCTTCCGGGCAACTGTGCTCCGGCTCTGAGGGCTCATCCCAGCCTCAGAGCTCTTCACGGGGTCGGCTGCACACAGCCTCTGTTCTGGCTACACTGCAGCTCACATTTCCCTTTTGTCAATCCTGCTTCCTTTCCTTCCCCCACAGACGCTAACCTCGAGAACACTCCCCAGTAAACTTGCTCCAGGCACTCTTCATCCCAGAATCTGGTTTCCAGGGACTCCAACCTGCAAAGTCTACGCGAAAACACTGTGAGCCCTGTAAAGCATTATGGAAGTACAAGGGATTATTATCATTAGATTAGAGAAGCTAAAGGAGGAAAAATTCCATAATGCCAGAATTAGCCCTTCAAGGCCTGAGAACAAATGGGGAGAAAGTCTACTGACAGAACAGACACAGCAGTGCAGGGATAACCATTTTAACAATCTGAAAAAGCACGTCAGTTTTGATCAGTATTGGGCAACTATTTTTCTGTTAGGGCCAATTCAGTAAAAAATAGAAGTGCTTCAAGATGACCTTTTCCCTCTATTCAAAATGAGAACGGTTTATTTGATCCCATGGTATACCATGTTCTTATACCACCGATCCAATTTTATTGTCAATGAAAAAACTGGCATTGCTTTGAGTCACTAAAATAGTTCTATCTGGGCATATCTGAGAAGTAGCAACCAAAGCAGCTTTTTAATATCCCCCTGACAGTGGACAACATTTTGCATCTTGTAGTTAGGTGACCCATGAGCTATCTACATCACTTGACTAAACGGACTCCAGTCTGCTGAGTTCCCAAACTGGAAGCAAAGAAAGCTGCAGAAGTAGTAGCTTCCACTGCTGCCAGGGTCACAAATATGAATTCTGTACAACCTTCTCGTGATTTGGTTTTTGTTCTTTACCTAAGAAACTCAGTTTCCCGACTGGCTTTCTACTCCTGTTAGGGTTTCACAGCACCGTGGGACTTGTTTCTAATTACTGTATCTTTGTCCTCTACTAGTTCACTCCTCCTAAGTTAAGGATTAAATGAATGTTGTTAAAACACTGAAAGTAAAATTATACTTTCAGAAAAAACAAGGTTGTTGCTATAATTGTGAGTTCAATGGTAAATACCAAGGAAACCCTTTTCTTCAGTAGGCAAAGTATAAATAAAATATGTGAAAATATGTAAGAAATTATGATATAGCTTCATTTGTTTCGATAAATGGGACTGAAAATGAAAACGTAGTATTTGCTTCACATTATCCCTTTATTATATTAAATCTTTAAAATAATATTCTGATTTATTCTAAGGCTGGACTATTTAGTTTCTTGATCTTTTCTTAGAAATACTTTATTTTCATTCATTTCCCCTCCACATCTATTGACATAGACACAATGAGAACACTAAATATGCCTTTCCCACGTGTGTGTGTCTGTGTGATTCTAGAGACTGTGAGTACCTGTTAAAATCATACATATGCAACTGTAGTTCTAAGTAGAACTTAGTACAGAACAGGAGAAACAGGTTTATAAAGACCCGATGCAAACCGAGAACAGTGTCCAAAATGGAGTTCTCAAACACAGTAACACAGGTTCCCAAAGCGACTGTCCCACAATTCAAAAAGCCAAGCAAGGACTCTATGGCTTTACTGGTTCGCTAAAATGTCAAGATTCTTTGTCATTGGCCAGAATTACATCCATGCATTCTGGTAGTACTGTTTTATGCTGATCAAAACATGTAAACGGTGGTTTAATACATCTTTAATCAAAATGGGAAAATTAATTATGGTTTAATACATAGTTTGATAGATAAAATATTTCAATTCATGAGCTCCACAGGAGAGAACATGGTAAGATGTTAGAAACTATCACCTGAAACACCACATGGCTCGCACTTAGGATTACTTCTTACTTGGTTCATTAATTACCTGTCGTCTTAGTGAAGCTGCATCCACAGCGGTCATGTCATCTGCAGTCCCTTCAATTGTCGTGTCTGCATTTGCAACGCCATACCTAGCGTATACGGAATAAAAATACAACTTAACATTAGACTGGAACTAAGGATACCTGGCAAGTCATGCAACGTGTTGTATGATGCTCAAAGAATTGCTCAAAAGATTTATAAAACAGTATGAATCACTAAAATATTGAATAAAGGAATGAATAAATGAAACAATCTGAATAAAGGAATGAAAAGGAAAAAGCTTAAGGAACAACTACATCAATATTGGGAGAGCGTCCTGAAACTCTGAGAATGAGAAGAAACCCTAACTTAAGATACAGATAAGGAGACACTTTTCAACTCAGAGGGACTGCCATCGTGAAAAAGGATCCCTGACTAAAAAGATGTGAGAGCTGCCCCTCTAGGACAACAACACAGAATTCTTACACAAACCTGTGTTCATGTGTGGTTCCATAGAAGTCCCTGCTGAGACTCACGGGCAGGGAACACTAACTCTAGCTAAAAAAACAAGACTGACCATTTTTTATGGTCATTTCTTGCCATTTCTACTCTTTACTTCTTATTTTCAATTATTTACTCTATACTGCATCTCCCATAACAGCAATTATAAAATCTCCTGAATACATCTTGCCACTACATTCAGATCCAGAATTGGCTCGATAACAAATAATTAAGAGGCTATGTATAAAATAATACTGGAAAGCTACTAAGACAAACTCCAGAGAAAGCATATTAAAAAGTACTTTTTGAATGTTCAAATTCAGTTACTTCTAAAAGGGCAGTGATTTTTAAATGAATGACAATAAGCTTCTGAGAAACAAATACACACAAACGCTATTCTTCCTCTTGCTTGGATTTTCACTTTTAAAATATATTTTAATTAACAGCTTTATTGAGATACAATTTACATACCATACATTGCACTTCACATTATTTCCATCTTTACTCTTTTATCCTGTATGGTTATTTCAGTAAAATGGCATATTAACTTTTCTGAATGAGCAGAATATCAAGAAATTGAATTTAAAAGCTATTCCTATGTAATCTACAGAGTTGGCATATAGATCATATATTCTAACATTTCAAGCAAGTCTCCATTATAAAAGGCACATTACCACACAAAGGGGTATGAAGAGAATTATATTTTTCATCCAAACATGTTAAAGACAAGTCTATTCAGAAAATCCTTTTGTTTCAAATACCTATGAAAATAATCCAGAAATACTTTAATGATTCAGTGTCATCATTCTGAACACTGGTGATAAATAAGTACACAGTTTATAGTTTCAATGGTAGATGGTGTGTACTGACTCTAGATAATCTAGAACAATCTCTAAATGTGCCTTTGATGGCTAAATTAACTTGCTCTTTTATTAACTACTCTTTCTTTGTGGGAACAGTTCAACATCCTAGAACATTGAGAGAAATTGCATCAGTTAGAGAAGAAAGCTACTAAGTTAGCAGATGCTGGAACTATGGGTTTACAAACATCTAAATTAATTATTCTTTTGAACATTAAGACAGAATTATTAAACGATTAATAGAAAAAAATTAAGGCTTGAAGATTCCTCTTCTCTATACTTTATCCTCAAAATAAAAACTTTTCTATTTCCATGAGGTCACAAATGAGATGGGTAATTGGGAAAAAAAAAATAAATAAACTATACAAGCAATTGCTCCAAAGGTAAAAGGACCTGGACTGAACATAGAAAATCAAGTATAACCGAAAGGTTTACTCAATTTAAATCCTGAAATAACTAAGGTTTTCAATATATCTAAAGAAAATCTTCATTTGCAAAGAAATCTAAGGATATAGCAAAAACAATTTACCTACATAATTCAACTTAAAACAGACAAAAACATTACCATGTGTTTTAAACTAAAACCTGTATTTATAAGAAGTAAAAACTGTAAGAAATGCTAAGTCAGATCACTGAATGAAAATACTTTCACAGAGAGATAAAAGAATCACAAACTTCCTAGAAATATATAAGGGAAAACCTACTATGGATTGAGTTAACATTGTAAAAAGAAATAAGCCAGCAGAGGCAGGGGCCACTAAGGGCACACTTCAATTCCTCTAATCTGAATTCACTATTAATGAGAAACTGGTGCTTCCTTCTTTTCTTGCCTAAAAATAAATGTGTCAGCATCCTCATCACGGAAATAATGCCGCCATTTTTAAATCAACTGCTACAGATAACATATTTCTGCTTAAAATAAAACAAAATTGGCTCTGAAAAAAATTACAGTAATGTTATCTGTGCATACCAACCAAGTTTTTTTCCCCCCTTGAAGATGGAAAATGGGGATGTGGGTACTTGAGAACCTTAAGTATTTGTATGTGCCATTCTATCTGTCCTTGTGCATGACAGAAGAAAAAATTACTCCAGTTAAGCAGAAATGAAAGTGAGAAAGGGGCCAAAATAAGAGAAAAGCTTAAATCAACAGTTGACAAAAATTCTTAAAATTAAACTCCCTTTATAAACGTTTATTTCCCCAAACTGTCAATGCTGATTTGCCCAAATTTAAGATGATGCCTACAGACAGCTTATCTACACACTGAAAGTGACATTATAGACAATTAACAACTAAAAAGGAAATGCTGGACAGAACCTCAGGCAACAATTAAACTGATGCATATAAAACAAGATTTAAGATTATTTTTTCTGCTTTGGCATGATCTCTAAGCTATTAAAATTGTGCTTAAATACTCAGCCACATGAGACTTTATCAGCATTTTCCCTCTTACTCTGGTGGCCCAATGTGGTGACTGACTCCGCACTGTTCCCAGAGAAAAGCAGGATGCACTCACAGAGGAGAGCTGTAGTTCACACTGTGATACAAAGGCATGGCTACTCCATGCACGACAGCCTGCAAAACACATATCCAGTCACCTATTTACCCTGGTAATTACAAAGTCGCAGAGTTACCTGACGTTGTCGTGATGAGGGTTCGAGGTGGCGGCAGCAGACCCACCACGCAACACAGGTCTAAGGCAGGGTTTTGCAGAAGGCACAAGACAGAACCAGGAAACAGAGAGGTAATAAAATGAAAGCAAAAACAAGACAGATAAATGTCAAATGGGATTATAGTGTACGTTTCAATACATTTCAAATACTTCCAATATCTTTATCTCACATGTCCTCCATTTTATGATTTTCATAAATTGAACATTTTCAATGGGTTAAACAACAAAGGGAATCTATGCAACAAAATAGCACCAACACAGAAAATAACTTTGGGGGGAGGTTAAATTTTAACTTATGAAATTCAAGACAGAGGACAACTCTATTGGAAGAGTATCATTTCTCTTTTCTAGCTGGAGAAAGGTCACCACCAGCGTTAGAAGCATGTCGGGAACTGTTTAGTGGCGCCTGCGTGGTCATGATTGCTCATCTGCCATCAACAGCTCTATCTTGAAAATGAACAAGTTCACGTGACTCCCGTTTCCCACAGCTGCTTCCTCCCCTCTCATTAATTTTTATTGTGCCTGATATCTTCATGTAGCTGTGTCTCCCTCAAACCCTGAGCTTTCCTGAGCCAACCTGCACGCCTCAGTTCTGGAGCGGAGGTGTAAGGGGACGTGCTGAGGGACACACTGTAGAGTGCTGGCCAGTGTTGAGTGCGATTTGAGAGACAACCAGGAGTGACGTACAGGGCTGTGGGAGATGAGACTAATGTGCGCTGGGAAACTTCGTGGGGATTTTCACTTAGTCTCAGTACATGCTGTTTCTAGAGAACGATTTGTTCCTTACCTAGGTGAGCAGTAACCTTTTCCCAACACATCTTACTTTTTTAAATCAGAAAACAACAGCTCCACAAGGTCACTGGTCAACACTCCCCAAAAGCAATCAGCAATATTTACTAAACAGAGAAACGAGGTTGGGATATTAGGACCCATCTAAGGACCTTAAAGACTGTTATACTCTACTTTGAATGTCTCATTCTCTAAGTATTGGTCAGGTTTTGCCTGAATTTAAATATCAAGGCAATTCTTAATTATAGTAAACATTTAATACCAAATGCAGTTTTTTTGTTGTTGTTGTTTGTTTTTCTTTTGGTCGGTTGGCACAGCTGTAGAATCTTGGCTATAATACAAATCACTATTTTATGCCAATTCAATTTATTTAAGAAAATTTTCATGTTTGGCTTGTATGCTTCCTGTTGGTGCTTAAATAAATTTCTGGAGCCTAGAGGATAAGCGATTCAGAGACTTTTTGGGGAGACCTGTTAGAATCCTATTTTGTCGGCTGAAGAACAGTGAGAAATCACATACGCTTGAAACAGGCTGTCAACTCATCCCATCCTACTAATATACTTATTTTGTGGCATTAGGAAAACTGTTACTAGTTAACTATAATCTTATAAAACACTAACATGAGAATGTTTACCTAAATAAAGCCCATGCTGTGTGCTACATAAAGTTTAAAAAAAACCCGTCATACTAATATGCTCAGACTGATCTGCCACAGTCAATACACTGCACCACAGAGATTTCCCTTTTATAATGCAGAGCCAGAAAAGAGTACAGTTACCTTTCACAACGTATTTCATTTTGTCTTCTTACACTGGTAATTGACACATATAATATAAAAGCAAATTAGACAGGCATTTGGCAAAATCAGAAGCTTCATTCAAGTACCACTTTCTACCACAAGTATAATTTAAAACATTAAAAAAATCTTTCTAAGTTTGATACGTCCAACAATATGTTTTATAATTAAAGTGGCAATAGGGAATGAGATCCAAGGCTCTACAAGTTCCAGCCTTAGCTTGTGTACTAAAGTCTGACTTCACAGAATGTGTTTTTCTTTGTTTAAAAAAATGGAATCTGCTACAGCAAATAAACAATTTAATTGGGGGGCCAGTAATTATACACATTTTTTAAAAAAGGACAAATTATAAATAACAAACACTGTTTCAACTGCAACTGTGCATTTCTAGGTTTTCCAAGTAAACTATTTATACAGATACTTGCAAAAAATGTAAAATTATTTACATGTTGGTTTCTTATTTTATTCACTCAAAGCTAGTAGAATCTACTAAAGAAACCCTGTATAATCAAGCCCCTTCTAAAAATAAAACTTAAGTACGCTAAACATGACTAATCTGTAAATATTTAAATGTTTTTACATATGAAGTAAGTCTCTTTTTAAAGATGTTAATATTTTGCATTGGAGAATGAAGTATGGAGCTCTACCGGATATCACAAGACCTGGGCATTTCCTCACCAGCCAAGGGCTAAATCATTACAGCATTTTAAATCCAAAGAGCACACCTGGTGCTTGTCCCAGGTGTTTTGGTAAAGTTTTGATACATCAGTTTTCCAAATGCACAGCACTGATCTATGTAAATAAACTTTTCTAATGTGTACCTATGATTTAACTTTGTCTTCATGTTGAGCTTGGTTTTAGATCATATAAGTTCTCATAAGATGAGAAAATGAAAATATAATACACAAACTTTTCAACAGTGTCCCCTAAAGTGTAAAGTGAAAACAGTTCTTATGTCAAGCAACTGTGAATCTGTATTATTTTATGATAACAAAGCAAGCAGAAAGTCTTCTTCCTCCCTCCCTGTTAAATAGTTCTAGCTTAATTTAATTATACTTAATGAGATGGCATAAGACCAAAGATAAGATATTGCATTAGCGAAACAGCCAAGAGTAATAAAATAGAAAAGAAAAAATGATGTACAGAGCAAGAAACATAAAAGCACTTAAAACTTTGTAAGCAGTATTATTTTATAATCATGCAAGTAGACCATTATCCAAATTTCACATTCCTAGTTCTTATATCCAAAAAGTCATGCTAGACAGTTCTCATAGAAGTAAACACTGACTTGGCACTTACAATTCTGATTAAATCTGGTTCAACATTTAGATTGTAAGAAATTTAAGTACAATGATAAAAAATCAAAACACTTTCAATAATGAAAGCTTCCAGTAAGTCTAATGAGAATTTAACCCTCTAGGCTCTGGGGTCGACAACTAATGGTGTATATCTAGGAACAAAGAATTATTAATACAACTATTTTATGATTTTTAAAAAACGCTCACTTAAATGAATAAGAAAAGATAATTCCTTCCCAGAAAAGGGATTTTACGGTTATTAATTCATTACAATTAAAAAATAAATAAAGCTTCACTTAGGGCTCAAAACAGTTTTTCATAATAAAAAAAATACAAAGTTAATTTTACATTAGTAAGACTTGTGATTTTGTACTTTTGAACTCTAGGCAAAATGTTTTTCCATTATAGAGAAAAAAAATCCAAATATTTTTGCAAGTTCCATATTGCTGCACTGAACTGTATGTATGCATTGGGGGGGTGAGACAAATAATTTTAATGTACAGGGGCTTCGTCATCTAGCTATCATTTAATTTATAGAGAATTTATAAATATCTTTCTCATTCAAATATTTTCACTGTAATAGCATTTGCTATGATGTAATTTGATTAATAATCCGGTCTCTTCTAAGGACCTACTGTAATTAAAAAGTTAAAGAGGATACCTGATGAAGAATGAATCTATTTTAAGGAAGGAGGAGCAAACAGGCCTTTGGAAATATTAGTTCTTAAGTGCCAGGTTCTTTATATTCAGTATCTTTTGAAGGATCTCCCACCAGACTATATAAAGAATTTGAGGCAATTATCCCTGTATCATAAATAAAGCTGGTGGTGCTAGGGGAAGATTCCTCACAAGAATCCAGAAAACTCGGTAATATTATACTAGCTGCCCCTCCTTTAAGTAGACGAGGAAAATGAGGCCCAGAGAAGCTAAGCAACTTGTCCTCGGCCACTATGCTATTCAGTGGGGTGGATCAAGACCGAATCGGACCGACCCCCTGAATCCATGCTGTTTCTTCTGAACCATGCTGCTTCTTATAGGCTCCAAAGACTCTAACACAGTCCTTGAAGCTTCAAAGAGCATAAAAGGGACTCAACACCCTTAGGAAGTGGGGGAGAGAGAGAGACATGCATTTGTAAAATGTCCCTGCTGTGCACTTTCCCGTGGAGCCTTGTTCTCATGCAGCTGTAAGTCCTTGGGCCCAGTTGTGAACCACTAGCTAACCCTGGGAAGGCTTGAAACACCAATCGAGCAGAATGGACAAGTGCTCATGAAGTGTAGTGAAAACACCTGGGCCGTGTGAGGCGAAAAAGCACTCCACAAGAAAGTTTATTCAGAGCAAGCCATGAGACACATCAGTTCCTAAAGTAAGAAATAAGGTTTATTGGAAGAGCCAGCTGAATTCATGGGTATTCTCCGAAATGCAAAAATTAATAGTCTAACAAAAATGATTACGAAACTCAAAGACTGACTCAGAGTTACTAGATAAAATGTTCCCAGTTGAAACGAAACTGTACTTTTCCCATACTATGCCAAAAAGCTTGCCAACTTTGATCTTTTTAAAAACACTATGTAGTAATGAAGCAAGGACAAAAAGTATTTGAAATAATGGCAAAATATTTATTTATACGAACAAGTCTAAGTATGCTACTAATGATTTTACTTGATGCTCAAAAGTGAGATAAGTTATCACTATTGAAAAACATCAGATCAGTATTATCAAAAAGATAATAGCACCTGGGATTTTCAATACAGGCCTAGAAATCCCTAGTTAAGAGGAATGAAAAAAAATGTCCTGGCAGCTATACTGACACCACTTCTCAAATCTGCTTCATTAATCCAACCACTTTACTATCATAAATGATGAAATCAAAAGACTTACTAAAGAAAATTAGTACGTTTCAGTTCAACATCTCACACTCAATCCAACAGTGTACCTCAGCATATCCCCAAATGGAATCAAGTACTTAGAACAGGTCAACAACGCCTTTGAAAAAAATCATTATACTGAATATTCTCTCTGACTATGCTTAACTGAATATTCTCCCTGACTGAAGACAAGCTAACAGAATCTTGTGAAATGTGAATTTTGGACAATAATTTCAAATTAAAAGAAAGCAAAGCAAACTGTTTTAAATCATTGCATCTTAGAAAGAGACGAAGGTGCAAACACAAAAGGGAGACACCACAGTCCACTAAAAGGAGCCGAAAAATATGCAATAAAGCTGGCAAGTCTCTGATGGCCAGTCACCTGCGATTTTCATCTAGCACATCCAAGATCTGCTGGTAAGCCCTACGAGTAGAAGACTGGATAAGCGACAAAATGCCACGAGCAGAGGAAAGATTAGCTCCATCTTCAGGTAACATATGGGGAGGACAGACCCGAACCTGTTGTGGCGATGGTGTCACACTGTTTACACAAGCACAGCAAATGAAGAAAAAAACACTCAAGTCAGATTTTTATAAAATTTCAGCCGAGCAGTTTCCCCACTTACATTTTAAGAATTACCTTAATTTTTGCCCCCCTTTCCCACCCCCTTCATCTTCCCCTAAGGAAACAGTCAAACCAAATAAATGAATATATTGTTTTAAAAGACCAGCTACAATGCAGTATCTGTAACTATGTAGCCTTAAATATCAAATTGAACAAACAGAATATGAAAAAACAACTTCGGAGAGGGAAGAGAACTACAGCAATAAGTGAGTTCAACCCCTAGTTTTGGAGAAGCAGCATTCTTTATTTGGTATGTATGTGCCAATTCAGTAAACCAAACCTCTCACAAACAACACTGCACTGCAACTTATGGATGGTCAGAAGAGTAAGAGAAAACTCTCATATATGGGCGTCAAAGTTTAAACACACGAATCCAAAGTGATTCCATGAAAATGCCATTTCAAATACTTTACAAAGACAATGAAGCGAGCTAAGTTTATGATGAGCAAATTTAAAGATGAGTTAAAGTTTCAGAAAGCTGTGACAAAAGTATTTTGATTTCTGAATTATATTAAAGCATATGATCTCTAGTGAAACGACTAAGACACAAAACTACTCCCAATTCTGTGAATACAGTGAAGGAAGGCAAGCATATTTCTTAAATTATCCAGATGGACGTTAACCTGCCATTTCTGGGCCTCAGTCCTAAAGTTGAACACATTTGAACGGAGCAATTTTACAGTCCTAACTTGAACTCTTCAGCTTGGTGTCAGCATGATCATCTGTTTGAGGTATTTAACAGATACATGGACTTGGCATCTGGTTTGTTACAATAAGAGGTTTTGTTACAAAAGGACTAGACCCGCGGATGCCAGCTCAACATTTTTTCTCAAGTCAGGGCAAAACATCTTAGACTAAATTTCATCCTTGTGTATTACGTCCAAAAGAATGAAAGTGGAGCAGACAGTGAACAATTGAAAAGAGAAAATCTTTTATTTTGATGTGTAACCTTTTGTAACTTAGCATGCATTTGTTTGGAAACCACAAAATGAATGGGATAATTTTTGAA
Source organism: Rhinolophus ferrumequinum (assembly GCF_004115265.2). Taxonomy (NCBI): domain Eukaryota; kingdom Metazoa; phylum Chordata; class Mammalia; order Chiroptera; family Rhinolophidae; genus Rhinolophus; species Rhinolophus ferrumequinum. The sequence continues at coordinate 9,871,304 of NC_046291.1, forward strand.
AGGACAGCTGTCATCTAACATCATTCCCAGAGTCCCAGAAAATTAAAATCAAAATCTCCACAATTTTGTGAATAACTGAATGTCTTCATCAGCCAAAGTGAGAAGTACAATGAAAATGAAAATCGTGTTTTCCAAAGATGACTTATAAGAAAAAGATCTAAGCCAAATCTTGGCATACTGAGAAATTAATCTGTCAGGTCTGAGTCACCATAGGAATTAGGGCTAATGGTGTATCAAGATAAACACATTTTCAGAGGGAGGCTAATGGACAGTCACCCTAAATATCTATACAGAGACCAAGAATCTTCTGGAATGTACATAAGCCAATTTATCAACTGACCCATCAGATTTGGCCAAACCCCCACGGCATCCAAGCAGAGTAAAACACCCAGTATATGTGTACATGAAGTCTGGGTACTGGTCTTGGACTCAGAATTCCCTTTCGGTGGTGTGGGAAGAACCTGAAGCTTTTGCTCTTTGCAAGAAATCACACTGAATTCATGTTAGAGAAGTGTCAGAAGAGGCAGGAATAAAAACAGCCAGTTCTGTGTCAACATAAACAACAATATATCCCACACTCTTCTTGACAGAACTGCTAACGTACCTGCTAAACTTATTTAAGCAAGTTTTAAAAGATGAACCAGTACACTATCTATTGATATAACTAAAGTTTTTGTCTTCGTATTTTGGTGCTTAAATTGAACATTCCTGCATATCATTGCATACTAATAAGTAAATTAGCCACATATCAATATATTAAAATCTACAATAATTCATATTTAAAACAATTTTGTAATAATGTCAATAAACTAAAGCCAAATCCATGAAAAAAGTTTGACAGATTTTTGCCCATTAAAAATTAAAAGGAAAGAAGAGTTACTTCCTTTGAGAGAAACCATTTTGTCAGAAAAAGCAATAGGAATCGTTTAAGTTCTAAAAGTAGAAGTATTTCCTGTCCATATACAGGAAATCAGGTGTATTTATAAAATAGTCAAGCATAAACTAATTTCAGATTAACTGCAAAGAATTCTTAAGCCAAAGTGCACAGAAAGTTGAGTCTATGAGATCTCTTCCAATTCTAAGATTCTATGATCATATGATATTGAAATATGGTAATAATTTGGAAAAAAAACTTACATGATCCTCAATATTAATTTAAAAATATTTACATAGAAATATAAAAGGTAAAATTAAGTCTTTATCGATACTAGCAAATATATTTGTTTCATCAAAGACCAACACAAAACCATATTTGGATTTCTGAGGTTTCTCAAAAAAAATTAAACTTTCAAAGATTAGGAAGAAATTTAACTTTTCATTAATTTATACGGCCATCCTTCATAAATGGCAAAAACAGAATAGGAAGTAGTTTTTAAACTGCTGACCACTTTGGGCAGTATGTGTATAGATTAAACGGCCTTGATTGTTAACATTTGTTTCCATCTATAGATAAACTAAATGATTAAATCATAAAATGACCAAAATTACCCTAACTGGAAGCAATAAATACTTTAACAATTTTTTTAAAGTTTTAAGCAGTCTTGCAAATCTTGTTACAAATAAACAGATTTAAGAACAAAAAGAATAAGCCCCATCCATTTTAGAAATCAGTCTGATGCTGGCTGGAACGCCCACCACCGGCATCAACTGGGAAGGGAAACAGTGAGTGCTTTTAGAGTTGAGTTTGATCTCAGTTCACTCACCCACCCAACCAAGATAGAGTAACTTTGTTTTTTGTTTTGACAAGTGAACTACTTGAAAAATAAAAAAGTAAACATAGTGCAAAGGTGCTGAGATCATTTAAACAAATATTATAATATTAGTAATTTTAAAAAATGCACTTGGATGATAAATTGATCCTAGTAATGTTATAAAACAGCAAAATCTCAACTTTGTCTTTTTCTTTTATAAAAGATTAGGAAATTTTGAAGAAGGCACTGATGTTTACCATGTTATTTCATTAGTAATATCTCATGCTTCCATGAAATCTTATGACATGAGTGTTAAGTAAATAACATGAGCCAATGATGTCAAAACTCAAATTTAACTGAAGACTTACTTGGCACGACTATGTCATTATCAAAAGGTAAGTACAAAGTCCAGTACCTCTTTCCCCATGGGTTTTCACAGGAATAATGTTTCTCAAACTGTGAGAATAACATCTTTAGCGAGGCTCCAGCCTCTTCCAAAAAAACAGAAAAGGTGAAAATAGAGAAAAAGGGGAGGAAGAATTTTCACCGAAACATAAATTTTGCATCATTTCTCTCGAAATTTTAAACAGAGAGAAAACTTCAATTTGTTGCCACTAAGGTAATTTACTAGTTCCTAGAAGCATGCTAAGAGAACCAGAATAAGAGAAGTCATCGGTTGTCAGAATGGCTTTTGTTGCTTAAGAACTACATTAGCTCTTGAATTCTTCTTTGAACACCAAAGTCCTCCCATCAGTTTAATGAACATTCTTCCAAGCATAGTTTTAATCTATGAAATAATAATAATAAAAAAAAACTTCAATGAAAAACCACACTTACACTACATTCTCCTGGGTCAAAATAAAACAAGAAAAGATATTGTACTAAAATTCAAAAAAAAGTTTGGGATGGGATCACTGAACCTGGTTAAAGTTGAATCTGTAGAGAATATGCTAACCAATGCAAAACAAAACAAAACAAAACAAAAAATGGAAAAGGATGCTTGGTCCTTATGTGTAAATCATTCCATTTTACTTTCATCATTATACCCAAAATCATACATAAAATTCCGTTAGTTGGTCTAGTTATTTTTTTCTTAACAAAGTGTATGATGACAGTTTGAGAAATCCTGAAACAGAGGTACCAAAAAGCCAAACAGTTAAAAGAATTAGGCTATTACATAGCAATTACCTGATGAAACATTAGTATAACATAAGCCTGCAAAATTAAAACAACTCCTACTTGTGAAAAGCAGAGCAGATAAAATCTTACGTGTACTCCGGTGCAGAAATCGGTGCCTGGAACCTTGAAATTTTATTTCTTGGGGCAGAATCTGATCTGTGCCACCTTAAATAATAATTATGCTTCTTTTACATATGCAGCTTTTATAACACAAAGAAAAGCTAGATATGATTCTACTGGTCAGAATTCATTTTTGTATCTATAGTTGACCATAATCAATCCTACTGTCTCTTGAAAGTAATTAAGAAAACAAAGGCCAGCGTTCTTGCTCTAATACCCATATGTACTTCTATTCTTAAAGCCCAGGAATAAAAGTAAAGGCAGGCAAAGGTTCATGCACAATGACACATAATTAGTTTCACATTACAAAGACTAACGTAGGTAAAGAGTTTAATAATTAGCAGAGGTAAAAGATAGCTGTACTATATTAATAGTTTCTTCCTTACCATATTACCAACATTGAATACACAATATGCTCATTATATAAAATTCCTAAAGTTAATTAAATGTAGATTCTTAAAGATGAATTCAATTATAAATTGCAAAATTAATAATGGTAGAAGAAGTGGCAAGGTTATATTATTTACAAAAAGATGGTTAAATGTCTTACCATGCCATGGTAACATACATAACTACCATAACAAAAAATATGGTTAAGTAATGTAAGCATTTCATTATGAAAATATAGTTATATATTCATGTTATTTTTTACTACCAAAAGTTAAAATATGAGACTCAGTTTTATTCAACATCTAGAAAATGCCATTAAAGCAACTTAAAGAAAAAAAAGGAATCAAATATTGGTGAACTCTGTTAATCTTTTCTGTTATGAAAATCTTATGTTATTGGTAACTGCAAAAATATGTATGAACTAATCACGTATTCTAAATCACACACTAGGCTGGTTTTTATACATAATAAAGCTGTTTCCTTTCTTTTTAAATAGAATTCAGCTATCAATAATATATATATTGTGAGAAAAAAACCAAAAGTGATGCTATACTAAAATAGACCTGCTTTTAATTTAGTAATGTAAAATTTCAAAGTAATAAAAGACCTAAATAAGCCCTATATCTTTATATACTAAAAAAGTTTATTAGAAACCTTTGCTGCCTTAAAAAAAAAAATTACAAATAGAAAAAACTAAAGCCCTTAGGTTATGTTTAATCATTCTGAGCGGATACTAAATATCAAGAAGCTACCTGAGTCATAAACTATGGAGCTTTTTTACCATTTACATAATATAGTTGGAAATATTCTGGAAAATGATTTCATGGGCTGGCTGACATCACTGCCAACCCGGCACATTCAGGAAAATATGCAGTTACCATAAAAAAAATTTTATAATGGTTGAAGACTTCAGCTAACTCTTCCCTGAAGGAGATATACAGTAATTTTAACTTACCATCTTCCTATATAACCCTTTATAATAACTATAACTACTTTAGGGGGCATTTCAAGATTCCCCCAGAAATCAGTTACAATTCTCCTTTGCACCTCACACAAGAGAAGAGAGACCCTAAGCCCCTCAAAGCCCCTTCTGCATCCTTACACTCTTCAGTCAGGTCCAAACTAGAACTTAATATGGTTTAGTACAAATGGTGTAATTATATTATGCTCTAGTTATTTTGTATATAAATTTAAATGATTTGCTTTTATCTAGATTTGCAAGCTCTATGAAGAGAGAGAGATGTATCATCTAGTTCTTGCACAGTTCCCAGAGAAGCTAACAAAATGCGTGGCATCAAATGTGGTTCATGATAAATGAGTTCATGAAAACTGACCAAAAATTTAATGAGAAAGAATATTATTTTACATAAACTATCTAAATCATCTATTTAAAAAAAAATCCCCCCCAAAAAAACAAAACAAAAAAACAAAAAAAACCCCAAAAAACCAGATTCTCCAATGACTTTGAGACTTAAAAATTCTGAGCAGGTTTTAAAAGGTTATTTTATATGTAAAAATGCATTAGTTTTAATAAAACAACAAAAAGCACTTGCCGATCTAAAAGATCTTATAGTGGGGTAGCTTTCAGATCAGGGCATGATAATATAACCAAATGAGAAAGAAAGGTTTAAATAAACAGTCCTTTAAACAATATACTTGTATTTTTGAAAAATGAAAGGGATCTAACAATCCAATGACTCAGTAGGCAGAGAGCAAAACAAAAGAATCCTGGAAAGTAAAAAAATTCCACTTGCTTATGCTACACATGGTTCATGAAAAGCAGAGCTGGAAAGGGCTAGTTCACAATCTTAAGACAAATTGAGTAACTTAAAAATTTCCTTAAATAAAGTCTTTTCCTTTTATTTAACCTGCATGTTAGATAAACAAACAGTTCTGAAGGACGCACAGAATTGAGCACTTAGTTATCCATTTTTCTTAAGAAAGATTCCCTAAATAAGCAAATCATACTTATAGAAGACTGTCATATACACAGAAGAAAAATTCTCACAGCAAAATGGTCAGATTTTAAGGCTATAAATAGTATGGCAAAAATGTAAAATTGATGGTAAATGCAGAACAGATTTCAAACACTATTAGAAGTAAATTATTTTTTCCCCTCAGATTCTTAGGCATAAAACATACACACACTTTTCCCTCTTCTTTTTTTTTAAATATTTGGGAGTGAAAAAAGAAAGGAAGTTATTTGGAAAAAGATGGGACAGACAATATATGGAGAGAACTTATGAAGGAAATACAATGCTTAGCGGTTCTACTCACATGGAGTCAGCTCTGACCAGCTGTCCGTTTTGGCGAACAGCATTTTCACTCATAGAGCGCTCTCTTTTTAGCCTGCCAACTGCACGGACCTGCTAGGCACAAAAAAGGGAAGGAATAGAAAATGTTCTTAGTAGCCTAGTAGCTGTTTTGCATTAAAGAACCTTAATCCAAGGCTACTCACAAAATTTACAAAGAATTGCTGCTAGGGATGTATGTTATAGATAGATATGTTAAAAACAAAACAAAAAACATACTATGTGCAGATAAATTTAGGAATGCTTACTATATAAAAAAGTTTATATCTGGTTTCTTTTTAAGTATCAGTCTTACTTGGTACAATTATTAATATTTATATTTGCTATAATTTATATAAAATATTATTTAAGAACAATTTCCAACAGTTTTTAGAGGCACATATATTATAGGAAATGGGATGTAGGTGTTATCTGTCTCACAAATAAATGTTCCTGGCTTCTGGGGTTAAACAAATTCAGATTTGTTGGGCTAGCTGAAAACTAGACTAGAAAACTAGACTTACTAGCTTAAAGGTTTTGGCATTCCAGAAATAACCACAAACCCCCATCCCACGTATTCTTTTTACAAATGTATCATTGACCTCTTTCCATTAGGGATGGGATCTGTTTCCCTCCCTTGAAACTAGGTGGGCTGGTGACTGCTGTAGAGATGATGAAATGTGACTTCTGAGGCTTGGTCATAAACGACGTTTCTGCCTTTTTTCTCCAGACTACTCATGTTTGGAAAAATGGTCCCATGATGTGAAGAAGCCCAAGCAGCCACACAGAAAGGCCGTACCTGAGTTCACCAGCCAACCCCAGCTGAGGTCCCAGACAACAGCTAGTCCAACTACATGTGAGTGAGTGAGCCTTCAGATGACTGCAGCCGCAGGCTGTCAATCATCCCTAGTCTCTGAGACTTCCTAGCTTAGGCCCACATATTGGAGAACAGAAACTAGTTTTCCCCATTATGCCTGCTGTATTCCGAACACACAGACTCCATGAGCAAAATAAACAGTGCGGCCACTGTCTCATGGCTCCCTAACCATTATGGTTAATCCCCTCTGCCCTAAGCCCCTGGTGACCATTAATCTGTTTTCTACCTCTGGATTTGCCTATTCTGGACATTTCATGTAAGTGGAATCATACAATAAATGGCCTTTACTGTCTGGCTTCTTTGACTTGGCATAATGTTTTCAGGTTCAGCCACGTTACAGCATGTATCAGGACTTCATTCCTTATTAGGGCTGAATAACATTTTACTATATGGTTACACCATATTTTGCTTATCTGTTCATCAGATGATGGATATTTGGACTGTTTCCACTTTTTGGTTTTTAAAACCTGTTTGATCTTCATGACTTTGAAGGATGCTACTGGCGTCTAGTAGACAGCAATCAAGAATGCAGCTCACCATTCTACAGGGCAAAACGGTAACCCTCACCACAACAAAGACTTATCCAGCCCCAAATGTCAGTAGTGCTGAGGATGAGAAACACCGAATATGCTGTAAAATGCCTACTACAGAGTAAATGATTCAGGAATCTCACTTGTTAGATTTTGAGTAACATCTGAATGAATTATCAATGTTATCAGCACTCAAGGCCTACTGCCCTTCTACCGTATTTCCCCGAAAATAAGACTGGGTCTTATATTAATTTTTGCTCCAAAAGATGCATTAGGGCGTATTCTCAGGGGATGTCTTATTTTTTCATGTACAACAATCTATATTCATTCATGTACAAAAATCTACGTTTATTCAAATACAGTCATGTCATCTTCTGGAACATCGTCATAACTCCAAACCCCGAATTCCGGCTTGAATTTCTTGTGACTCCATTTCCTGTAGACCCATTGGCCCCAATCTCTCATGTCCAGCAACAGAGCTCTCCTTAAATGAGCACTTCTTGTCCATGGAGGCTGCTCGTAATGCACTGGCAACACAGCTGTCAGGGATTTTATCCCAAGAATTCTTCACCCAAGTCACGACCTCTTGCAGGCTAGTCTTCACAAAGTTGCCACGCTGATTTCTCTGCATTCTATTTTCAATGCAGTCATTGATTTCCATGCGCAAATGGTCCTCGAATGGCTTGTTTATTGCAATATCAAGAGTCTGGAGATAGGCAGTCATTCCTGTGGGAATCGTTATTTGATCTGTTCTTCTCTGTGCAAGGAAGTTCTTCATGTCTTTAGCGCGGTGAGTGCTGGCTGAATGAATCCCAGACTAGCAGACCTCTTTGGCCACCTCGCAAAGCAGCAGCATTAAATTGACCTATTTCCTTATAACTGCTTGTGTGCACCAGGCTTTTCTGGTTTCAAGAACATAAATGCCTGAAACACGTTCAACCTTATGTTTCTTGCCCTTAATGATGATTAGAGGTGGGGCTTTCTTTCCATCCACATGAATTGCCAAAATACAGGTAACACATTCACTTTCGTAACCAGCGGAGGGAGTGTAGATTGACAAGGCACCCCTCTGATCAATTGTCGTTTGAGATCCTTGGCCCATAAACACTGCAGTTTCATCCATAGCAATCATGTTGGAGAGTTGGCATTTATTAAAGTCGATGCCATCAACAAAGGACTTGAAGGCAAGTGCACGTTTAATAACTTCAGTATCTTCCAGCTTGAATAGTGTTCTCAATCTTAGAGACAGTTCATATCGCTGAAGGAAGCCATCCAGCCAGTGTTGTGATGCTTTGAATTCTTCTGGTTATATTTCTAACTGTGGTGCCATTGCAAGGGCAAATGCTTGAATATCAGCCTTGTGCACAACCAAAGCCTTTGCTCTCCTGTCAGCAATCCATTCACAGGTGATGTCTTCCAGCTCAGGAAGTAATGGTTGCCGACCTGATCCACACGTGCGCTTCTTAGCATTTCTCTCGTCCACCTGTTGACTGAGGTTATCGTACTCTGCTCGCCATTTTCGGACCATTCAGAGATCCAACGTCTTCTCTTTGCAGAAAGCTGTAAGGTTCTTGCCCCAGGAGTCCTCCACAATTCCTTTCTTGTACTCGACGGAATAGCTCTGTCTTTTTGCACTCCTCTTGTCTGGGGGTCAAAATGTTATTCCCTTTAAATCTACTATTAAATCAGGTGTTAATTGAAGACTTACGAGACAGGAGTGGCAACAAAAATGATGACAGTTAAGAATGATGGTCCACACAAAAGCCATGAAAAATTGCAGGCGACAAAATTCAGAAAACGTTTCTTTGTTTCACATGAGTGCATTAAGTATGTCTGTTACAACACGTGATGTATTGAATTATGAAGATTCATATTAGACACAACCATGTCCGTTCATTAGCAAGTGCACACGTTATTTGTCCATTGTGTCTGTACTCTGATTGGTCATTTGGCAATAAATCTCGAGTTCATCTGTTTACATAGGTGTTTACCTCTTGTCCAAAGGTGCCCGCTTGAGTATTTACAAACACTTAATTATAATTTATATTATCATTTATCTTAAGTAGTAATGTCAATATTATTTATTTATATTTAATTATATATTATTATTATTTTATAATTCAACACACTCGTGTGTTGCAACGGATGTGCTAAATGCATCCATCTGGCTAACGATCTTAACTGGGGCTTATTTTTGGGGTAGGGCTTATATTACGAGCATTCTGAAAAATCATTCTGAAAAAATAAGCTAAGGCTTATTTTTCGGGGAAATATGGTATTTCAATCCATTTTCTAAAAGCTACTAGAATTCTGGTTCCTCTCTCTTTCTCCTCTGCTCATTGGTTGACTGCCTCCTGAGGGCGGCCTGGCCCTTCTACAGCCTTTAATCACCATCATTGTTGCTTTCAATAGGCAGCTGGTACTAACCTCAGAAACTCCTCTCTTTCATCTCAGGATTTGGCTCCTGACACAGGATTTTAACTTTCATAACAACAATATTTATACATATTGTGTTTTTAATGGGAATTGGAATACGTGCTAAACACATGCATTATTACATTTAATTCTCACAATAATCTTAAGCACTTGGCATTATTTTTATCTTTATTTTATAGATGAGCCTTGGAATTGTTAAATAATTTACCCAAAGTTATGTGGTTAGTAAGTAGCAAAGTAGGTCTTCAAAATTAGGTCTAATTCTCAGCCTAAGTTTTTCACCCCAGGGTTATATACTTTGGGCATCTGTCACATTTGAGTAAATATCAGAATTACTGCAGGAGTAAACCCCACATGGACTTAAAATCTAGGTCTACTGAAGGTAATTCTGGTAAACTTTTATTCCTCAGTCTTAGAATAATCACTCAGGAAAGTATTTGGCTTGTTTTCAATCAGCTCTTCCCACCAAAGATGCATAAGTATATAAAACAGTAGGTATGGAAACATCACAAGAAAACAAAACCAGAAGAATATCAAAGGGAAGGTTTCCCTGCTGGCAGAATCCTTTACTCCAGGACCATACTATTCACAGCTATAATTCACAGTGGAAACTTTGGGGAGCTGGGCCTCTAACTGGGAGCACGCTGTGATATCTTTTGTCTTGTGTAACATCTTTGTAACTTTCACTATTCCTTACTACTAAAGAACTGCACGTTATCTTCTGTGTATATTGTGTCTTTCCCTCACTCATACCACTATACAGGAACTATGTCTTGCCGTGTAGTGTCTTATAAAAAAGCTGCATGTCCAAATCAGCATCTATGAATATATTTTCTCTGTTACCTCAGCAGAAACTTCCAACTTAAGAAAAGGCCATACCTAGTACTAGGAAACTGTACTCCCCAATGTTACATGGGTCCTTTACCTTCTTTGGAAAAGACTATATGAAAAATCAAAGACACAGAAAGTTTCATTACCAATAAAAACATGTTTCACATTTTTTCATACTAGCCTCATGATAACACAGAATTCCAGAAGCTATAATGAAAAAGGTGAAACTACAGACCAGCACAGAAAAGCAGCTTTACAAGATTGGCCGAGTCAATGGCAAAGGTGAGATCTGAACTTTGCTACAAACACCTTATTAGTCCATACTGCCATATTTAGTTCAACAGGGCTATGAATGTTACACGATACAGTAACCAAACTCAGCAGAAACTTTTCAGCAAGCAGGGAGAATAAGAATAGACAGTGTCAAGAGAAAAAGAGCTTTCTTTGCCCTGTTTACCAGACTGCTTTTATAACAAAGTGATGCATTAATTTTCTCCTGTGCTAAACTTCCCAACTTTACTGTATTGCTTAAAGTCTGTCACCTAGTTCACGATTTCCACAGAAGTTTCTTTTTCCTGCAACATATTTTAATTAAAAAAGAAAACAATAGCACAATACCTTATTCGTGGTATCTATAAACCAGAATTTATAGCAATCAATGGTCCATGCAAAGCTTTCATTACACATCGCTAATGATATGATTTATAGCCTCTTAACTCCTCTTTAACTTTTGCTTTTGTCTATATTATTTCAAATTCAACTGATGTTAAAACTTTACTTACGTCTTCATTTTGAGGGGTTGGAAGAGGTCTTTCTAAATCCAGAAAATCTAGTGGTCTTTCACTTAGTGTAAGTACACGAGGTGGTGTTTTTAGTGCCAGAGGTTTAAAGGAAGTTGACTGAATGAGGTCAAGATCTGCTGGCCTTGAAAATGGAATGTCTTCATTACTTCCTGGGAGTAAATAAAAATTTAAAAAGGGAGGTTTTAAAAAGCTAGGACTTTATTAAAAAGAGTGACAATACAAAATGCTGGCAGGGATATGGAGCAACTGAAATTCTCATACATCACTGTTAGGAATATAATAGAGTACAACCAATTTAAAAAATAGCTTGACAGCTTTTTATAAAGTTAAACATAACTTATAATATGATCCACCAATTCCACTCCTAGAGATATAAAAACATATGTCCTCACAAAGACTTGTATATGAATGTTCATAGCAACTTTATTCCTAATAGCTCCAAACAGGAAACAACCCAAATGTCCATCAGCAGGTGAATGGACAAACTGTGGTATATCCACACAGTGGAATATTATTCAGTAATAAAATGGAATGAACCATTGATATAAGCAACAATATGAAAGACTCACAAAAACATTACACTAAGCAAAAGAAGCCATACCAAAGAGTATACACTGTATCACTCCATTTATATGAAACTCTAGGACAGACAAATCTAGTCTCTGGTTATTGAAATGAGATTACGGTTGCCTGGAATTGAGGGGTAGGAACTGAATGAGATGGGGCACAGGGGACCTTCTAGGGTAATGAAAATGTTCTGTATCTGGACAGTGGGGGAGGTTACATGGGTGTATACATTTGTTAAATCTCATCAAGCTGTACACTTAAAAATTACACTTTATGTATGTAAATTATACCTCAAATAGTTGAATTATTAAAAAGTATTGTTTAAGGTTTCAGACTATTGTAATGAATAAAAATTTTGGAAAAAAATGCAAAGTTGCATTTCCCAACCCCTATTCAAAAACCCAAAAGTTTTCCTAAAAATATATAAAACAAAGATCTATCAGGCAAGTTTAAAACTAAAGGTAAAATACCTGCTACGACAATCCTCTCTGGAACTTGCATAATCACACTAGCATTTGGAACGCCTTCTTGGAATTCTTGTTCCAGGTCAGCATTTGGTGGTGCGACCTTCAATCTTTCCGGGACCCTCATTCGCTGACTAATACCTTCAGTGTATTCCATTTCATACTGAATTCGACTAATTTCTGCCATCTCAGCAGCAGTGGGAGAAGGAAATGCTGCCCCACTCACTCTGTGGGCAAAAAAATTAAAGACGGGGTAACTGACTGTTAAAATGTCAGTCTTCTCTATGTAGCGAAGTTAGAAGACAATACCTTATAGAAAGAGCAAAAGGAGACTTCTCATTTGTGACTACTGAATACATACAAAGGAAAAGGAAAAGACTGAAGAAAACGTTTTTCTCAACACAATGCCTTCTCCCTTATCAGCTGAAACTGCACCTTGAGAAGATTGCTTAGGAGCAAATTTTAAAAATGATTGTACAACCACAACACAAGTGTGCCCACACACATATTCCCCCTCTGTCTGTCTTTCTCTCTCTCTCTCTCACTGTCTCTCTGCATAAACATGCATGCTGCTTATAAGTCAAAAATGCCTGAAATAAAACTTAAATTAAAATTTCCTAATCAATTATTTGAAGGAAAGCTGCTAGGACTTTATAATAATGAAATTCAAAATTGCTGTCATGCATGAACAAAAACAAAACCTTTTAATGAAAATCAGATTTATAAGGCAAAAAAGATTAATTTTAAATTTACTAAAAAAGATGCAACCCCCTGAAAACCACAAAATACAAATTAAAACTTCTCTTACTGAATGTATATCTGATGATTGAGATGCAATGAATACCAAATATAGTATATCATTAATAAATCTTTAATGTATACATTCATTTTGAGGGATTGGAAAGTCTCACATTATTAATTTGTATTTGCTACCATATTTACATGTATATTTTTAAAAAGAATGACATGCCTTTAAGGGGAAAGACAGTACAGATGCATTGAGCAGCCTTTTAAATTAGAGAAGGATCCATGCTCCAGGGAAATGCAGCAGAAAGAAAGTTGCCCCCAAATACAACTTGCTGATAAAAATTAAAAGAGCATGGTTAGCCTGTGACAATCCGCTTTCCAGCCACTATCTCTCAAGTCTACAATACCAGCTCAACTGAATAAAACGTCACTGACCTTCCTATTGGTGTGTCACTGCTTTTTCTTTTACTCATTTTTAATACAGTAAATACACGTCTATAATAGCTATTAAAATACTGCTACCCTGTAGTTCAGTTTACTTTACACAATTCCCCTACAGATCTGAACTTTTTTGGAGGTGTACATAACAACACGGACACTGCTTTTCCAGCTGTAAAAAAGAAAGAATAAAAATCAGTATTTCGACAATTCATTTTATAAGAAAACTATGAATAAAAGTAAATATCTACTTAAAATTTTTGAATTTCAACAAGGCTTAGGGCTCGATGTGAGTAACTAATTTTCAAATCTTCTAAATAGAGTTATTCTATACCTCAAACCTCATAAAGATGGTTTCAAGCATAGCCAATGTTTTATGATTTTGCCAATGGGGTAAAGAAAAGCTAATCAAATATATATACAAATGTGAAGTCAGATTAGAAAAAAAGTTTTGTCATAAAATTCCTCTATTCATTATTTTCTGAAGGGGAAAAAAACCCTCTTCTTTTCTTGACTAAGTACAAATGAAGAAATCAGGGAGCAAATGTAAAGGGCAGAAGTAAATGAGTTTGAGGCAACCTAAAAATTTGATATATAAGTAATTTTTTTTAAAAGGAAATAACTTTGAAAACCACATCATACTAAATTTTCAGCAAAAGCTATTATGCATAAACCAAGAGCAATGAAAAATTAAGGACAGTATAATTGGAAGTCGTAGCTGGGATATATCTTAAACTCTACATCAGAGATGTATTACACACCTCAAACTCCACCTCACTAAGAGGCTTAGGAGAGTTCTTAGCTAGAGGCCATGTAGGGACAACTAGTTAGTCATGACTACTAACGTACTTCTTTCATTCTTCACCAAAATGTGAATTTTAAGGATCTGACATGCAGTTCGTTTAAACACTAAGAAAATAGAGCCAAAAGAGAAAATTTTTACTCACAAACGTGCACCAACTACTACTTGCTATTTGGCACTATCTGCTTCTGTGCTTCATATTAAATCCTTGAACCTGTTTCAATGTGCATGTGCTGGATTTAGAGCCACTTCTGTCCCTGGGGGAGAAAAACAGGAGCTACATTGAGAAACTAGATGATATCATTCTAGGAATTCATTTCTGGAAATGCTTCAAATGATAAGAGTCATCTAAGATGCACAACCTTACATTAAAAAAATCCAATACAATACAGAAATTAACAAGCTTACCACCAAGTTTAATTTCACAGACAGGGCCTTACAACCATTCATTAGTTAATGCAAGACAAAATAAAAGACTGTCATCATTTCTGATGTGAATTTAGAAAAATGAACCAGATGAAAAATATATGTTTTAAAGAATCTGAATACTTACATATATACACATAAGTGTATATATACATACGTACACATATACAGAGGTGCCAAGAAAATGTATACACATTTTAAGAAAGGAAAACTATATTAAAATTGTAACACCAAATATACACCGAAAACAATAGATGAATACAAGTCACGTTTGACTTCTGCAATTACAAGAGGTACTCAAAGTGGTTACCATCAGCGTCCAGACATTTCTGATTATGGCGAACTACTGCTTGAGCAACACTGACCAAAGTGTCCACTTGTATACATGTTTTTGACATCCCGGTATATTAAGAAGGTATATTTAGCACTGGCTAAATTTTCATTCAGTTATTTCTATTTAGTATTTAGTTTCATTCATAATTTCATTCAATATTTAATCTAAATCAGTAATAGGTGCACATGGTACAAAGTACGTAAGAACATACAGAGAAAATAAAGTGCTCCAATGAATCCTTTCCTATAACCACTGGGGTCCCCACATGCAACCTCTATTATCAACTTTTGTGTATCATTCTAGATGAGATACTCTTCCTATACTTGTGTGTATTCGACCCACAGCAAAAGTTTATATTTAGAAATACCACTGAAAAGAGACACCTCAAAAGGATTACAGTCTTGGGACATTACAAATTGAAGTTTTATAATAAATAAGGGATGCAAATTGCTAGGACATTATCGCCCTGAAATGTGCTCTTCTCCATGTTCCATTTACTACATTTCAGTCTTCTTCTTAACTTTTCACTAGTACATCCCATGGGTCTCAACATTTCAATCTATAGCAATATCTTTTCTTACAAGAATCTCTGAATTTGGGCAGCCGGATGGCTCAGTTGGTTAGAGAGCAAGCTCTGAACAACAGGGTTGCCGGTTCGATTCCCACATGGGCCAGTGAGCTGTGCCCTCCACAACTGGATTGAAGGACAACAACTTGGAGCTGATGGGCCCTGGAGAAACACACCGTTCCCCAATATTCCCCAGTTAAAAAAAAAAAAATTGTTTTAAAAAAAAAGACTCTCTGAGTTTGTAAAGTATCACAGACTAAGATCATAAAGGCAGACACTGAAAAGACCATTTCTGGAAAAAGCCAAATACTCCTGCAGCCAATTTGATCCACTTAAATTTAAAAATTAAATGGAACTTTTCCTACTAAGATTTAACACTGAATTGTCCCAATAACTACGTTTCTGTATAAGTGAGATAGATAAAAATCTAATTTTTCTCTCTCTCATTAGACTGGCATTTTTGGTAATATCTTTCAGCAATAAATAAAATGAACTTCTCAACTGGAGTTAAGATATTAATTCCAGAAGTTTTGTCACAATCTACTAGACAACCAGTACTGATTCTGTTAACATAACTAAGGAGACAAAATCCCTCTCAGAATCACAGATGAGCTGAGATCTCTACTTTCTAAGCCCAGTGGTTCCCAAATATCATTGATTTACCAACTTCATGTTTTTTGCCACATCCACACAGTACATTTACTCTTAGCTACTCTTAATATTTTCTCTAATTCAACTTATAAAAACATTTTAAATAAACGTATTTTAAAAGGAAATTTTACCTTAAACCATGGTTTAAATACATGTAACAAAAACTATTACAAAAAACCCTCATCCATATACTACCTAGAGTCAAGTCACGTTCCACTCATGGAAAGTGTCCCAATTTGAGGACACAATGATTCAAGCTTGACTTTCTCATTTTCTGTATTAGAACACTGGGGGGGGGGGGGGGACTAGGAAGTTACAGAAACAATTTGGCTTAAATTGATTGTGGTTGCAAAGATTTACATAGTTCTCAAATTACAAAAAGAAATGTCCAGTTTTTTTTTATCACCTATCGGGTGGACGAAGTTCAAGGTTTTTATCTGGGTCACCCTGTTTCAGTTCTCTTTTCAAGCAACTATACTTTAAGAATGTGTGTATTAGCAAATCAGGGTGTAGAGATCCAGGATTAATTTTAATTTTTTAAGAAAAGTCACTGAAAACTTG
Organism: Rhinolophus ferrumequinum; assembly: GCF_004115265.2. Classification (NCBI taxonomy): domain Eukaryota; kingdom Metazoa; phylum Chordata; class Mammalia; order Chiroptera; family Rhinolophidae; genus Rhinolophus; species Rhinolophus ferrumequinum. The sequence continues at coordinate 9,888,010 of NC_046291.1, forward strand.
GAAAAACCATAAACTATCAACTTTTAAAGCAAGGTTATGAATCCACAGAAAACAGGTTGGAACACCAGAAGGGAGGAGAGTAACAGCTCAACTTTGTAATCCTAAAACGAGGCAGCCCGATCCCACAGGAAGGCATACAACACACAATTTCCTTTTGGAAAGAATAACAAAACCAGTTCACAAGCCTTTGAAACCCAAAAGATGGCAGGTCCCCCACACAATTTAATTACACGGGGGAAAAACTACTAAGTACAACCAGATGATTCTAATTCTTTCCAAATTCATTTTCCTACGGATTTTTCCTTTGTGATCTCATTAGCTAATGAAATTGACAGAGAAACCAATGTTTTTCATCTAGGGAGAGAAAACATTTTAATATCCTTCAGTTAAAGTCGCGCAGTGGGAGAAGCCTGGATACAACTGGTTCTATATTTGGAAAGAAGGGCCCCAAGCGTTTCTGATCTCCCACTTTTGAAAGGGTTCTCCTCCCCGGGGAGGACGCCCCTTGTTCTAACACTGTAGGTCGCAGCCGCGGGCCTTTTTCTACAGGAGGACTCGTCCTTCTGACTAAGGTCACAGGCTGGGCAGTGTAGGAACCCGAGCTCTCTCCTGCTGCATCCAGCTCCTGGCAGGAAATCCAAGGAGCACTTCCAGGCATCGACACCTGCGAGCAAGGATGCTTCCCAGACTGGGCCGACCTGGGCCTCCCGCGGAGGCCGGGGCTTCCAACAGGCTTTTCCTTTCGAACACGTATTTCCCACAAAGTAAAAATACCAACAAACCAAATACTACTTTTAAAGACGGCAGGTGTCTGGTTCAAGGTCAGATTTAAAGATGCCAGGGCCTAGCCCGGGGGGAGAAGAGGGAAGACAAGCAGAAAAGCGCCGCGTTCAAGCTCAGGACGCCCGTAGCGGTTCCCAACCCCCAAACTATATTCTAGATGAAAAAGGCCAAATTCATCGACAAAAAGACACCGAACTGAAAAGGGTGAAGAGCTGAGTCCAAAACGTTTGCAGGACAGGGTGCTGCTCTCCCTTGCAGTCAGTCCCTCGTCAGGGACTGAGAGCGCGGCGGGCCCCTGACAGGGCGTAAACGCCGGGGTTGGAAGCGAGAAACCCGGGGTCGGGACTGCGGCCAGAGCCACACCACCGACCCGCCACGGCGGCCGCGGGTCCCTCCGTCAGCCGGAGGATCACGGCCGCCGCGCTAGGCCGCGGGTCCCGGGTCGGGAAGACGCCAGTACTCACCCCTGGGCCCGCTGGAGGGTCCCCGGCGAGGCCTCCACCTGCCGGGTCCCGGGGCGCTCGGGTGGGCGCTCTCAGAGGCCGTTGGCGGAGCGCTTGGAGGGAGCCGGGAAAAACACCGGCCGGAGCCGCCCGCAGCTGGCCGGGAGAGACGCGAGAACGGCCGGGACTGGCCCCTTCCGGGACCCGTAGCTGAGGCTGCTCCGCGGGCACGTGACGCGGGGAGGGCGGACGTGAGACTCACGTACAAGAGCAGGGGCGGTGACACGGCGGTCTGGGCGCAGGTTCGTTGTCGGGACTGTGCAGCCACCGTAAGAAAACATTTCACGGTAAGTGTTTGGTTCGCGCTTACACATGTCAGAGTTCTTGTTCTTTAAGGACATCGTGTTTACAGGTAAACCTTCGGCAGCCAGTTAAAATAACTTTTTTTCGGGACTGCCCGCCTCAAAATCTCTGGTGTGAGGGCCTAGGGACCTGCCGATTTCACCAGCAAGCCCCGCAAGGGATACTTACACACTTAATTTTGATCCCTCTTTACGCTCTGTAACTCTCAGACAGCTTCCTTAACAGTAATCCCTACTCTGACTGGCTCCTCTAATCCTTCAAGATGAGAAGCCCCGAAAAGAAGTTAGGTTTCACTGTGGTTAGCAGCCTTGTTAAGGCTCCGAGCGAGAGCTGTCTCTGGATCTAACCGGCTGACGACTACTTTTGGGGGGAGACGGGCATAATCAGTATTTTGCCCAAAAACTGGGATGGACTGAAGCCAAATCACGGAATACGTCATATGACCCGATTTTAACAAACAGCCGAACGAAGACACACTAATCTGTACTTTCCTAGAATTTAAAGATACTCCAGAAATGTAACCATTCCTCAACATAATTTGGGAGGCCCTCTGAGAAATGGGTTTTGGGGCCCCGTCTTTATAGTGGCAAATCGTCCTTCTTCAAGAATAGATTTATTTTAGGACTGATCAGCCTTCCAAGCTAACCTTTTGGGGGAAGATAGGGACCAAGTTAGGTATAACATCTATGAGCAAAACCTTTATACGTGGGGTCCCTGCTACTTCCATGAGTGCCTCTTAATTACTTGCAGTTTGATTTTCACTCCTGTCCCCTCTCCCAAGAAAAAACTAACTTTTAAATGAAGATTGGATGGATAAAAAAAAAAGGGTGGAAAGTAACGTCACACGGTGATCTGATCATAAATTTCTAACTGGGCAGGTCATGGTAGGTAGTCACCCCCCAGGCATATAACTTCTTTACTAAAAGGTTTATCTTTGCCTTAGACAAGCCCTGCCCTGTGGTTTCTGTGCATCTATGTTAACACACCTTTGAAATAAGCCGAACCATTCTCAAGGGAGCACAGAATCCTGTTAACTATCCTGTAATCCAATCCCTGCCTTGCTTTTTCTCCACCTCCATATAATCAATCCTTAGTTCCCTCCTGGTGTGTGTATGTGTGTGTGTGTGTGTGTATCATTAAAAGAAGCTGCGACTTTTAAATTCTCCAGAGCATTTGAGATCTTGCTCCCCGGCATGTGTCATCTTTGGCCTAGATAAACTCATAAAAATTCTCTACAGGTTTGGACATTTCTTACCTTGACAGTTGTAATCCAATTACCAATCCAAAGTCTTTTCCCTTTACCCTGATCACCCTTAAGTTTCCTGAATCATTTGATTCTGTTAAATGAGACAGTGTGGTATTTGAAAGCATCTAACACTGGTGGCAAATTCTGAAAAAAAAAAGGCATTTTTCTCTCCCTTACCTGGAACCTCTGCTCCCTGTTTTTTGTGATAGAGCTTCATACTGGGTTTTCCTCCTATCCCATCATTAATGTGGCCATTCCTGTTTATGATTCAATTAAGCATTGACTATCTTTTCACCGAAAGTTGCCTCAAATCTTTTGTGGGAAAAGATGGCATATAAATCCAAGTAAATTATATCCATTTAGTCTCATCCTGTTGCACTAGTTCTAGCCAGTTCTTCCTACGTGTCCCTTTGGAGCTTTGGTCCCAACAGGATTTCAAATTCAGATTTTCTCCCTTATCCCAATCCAGATACCTTCTCCTGAATTTCCTATCAGTTAGTTAATGGTGAGATTATTTTTTCAATCACCAAAGTTCAAAATTCTGAAGTCATCTTTTACTGTCTCCCAAGTCCCCCATCCTTTAAAGTCTCCCACCTCAATGTCACCTGTCCACTTTCTCTGTACCTTCTGTTCCCACTGCTAGACCATTACCCACCATCTGGGCTGTTAACCCTTTTAACTGGCCTCCCCATCTCCCATCTTTTTCTTTCTCGAATTCTTCCTGGACATTGGATCACAAAGAACCTATTTTTACAAATTGTGACATCCTAAATTTGAAGCCCCAGTTTTAAAAGAAACTAATTATTTATAGTTCTTTACAAATTCAAAAGTCCATAACAGCAATCCAATACATTTTTAAAAACACTTAAAACTATCAAATAGCCTGGCAAGGACAGTATATAAGATACTGAATCTTTCAGGTTACCATTTATATGATCGTTCTACTCTTTTGCTCGAAATCTTCACTGGATCTCTGGTAGCAACCAATGAAATGCAAGTTTAACCTGGTATTCTAAGCTCTACCTAATATGGCCCTAACCTCCTATTGTGCCACTTTATTTATGTGTGTGTGTGTCTGTGTGTGTATGATATATGAATGATATACACACACGTATATGAATGGTACATATGTATATATTCTTGAACGTGAATTGTTCTCTGAGATTGTATCATGATTTTCTAACAATTTACCCTTATCCATGCTATTTCTGTCACCTGGAACATACCTACCTGCTTTTTGAAATCTTAACTGCCCTTAATGGACCACCTAAAGTATCCTATCTTTTATTTCTTGAGGCCTCCAAATTTTGAACCACTATTTGTCATCTCTTATAGCTCTTAACACATTCCATCCAATATAATAATTATGTATGTATTTGCCTTATTTGCTCCTACCAGATTATAAGTTCTGTGTTTGAGACCAAGGTCTATATCTCACTCATCTGAAGAGTAGTACCTCGGTTTTTGAACGTCTCTGTTCACGAACATTGCGATTTACGAATGCTGTAAACCCGGAAGGAAATGCTTCAGTTTTCGAACTTGCCTCAGAAGTCAAACACGTCACGTGGCTTCCGCTTAGTGCAAGATCCTGAGGCCTAGCTGTCGGCTGTTGAGTCCTGAGCACCCGTGCAACACGGAGGTGATATTTGGGCTCATTTGGTGACTGTGTGCAATCAATCTGTGCTCATGTCATCTCAGGAGCTTTCTGCCAATCACCCCTTGCTGTGAGAAATGGATAAAAGCTACAAAGCCAAGAGAATCGTTAACAGAACAATGATAGAGGTGAAGAAGGAAATTATTTCCAAACATGAAAGTGGTGTCCGTGTATGTGATCTGGCAACACAGTTTGGTATTGCCAAATGTACAATTTGTACCATCTTAAAAAACAAAGAAGCCATTAAAGGAGCCAATGTTGCAAGAAGTGTTAAAACACAAGACAAAGATCAAAGACAATTGAAGAAGTGGAAAAATTGCTTTTCATATGGATAAATGAAAAACAGTTGGCCAGTGACAGCATTTCTGAGAGCATAATTTGTGAAACAGCATGCTGACCTCATCAAAAACATTTGAATGCTGACCTCATCAAAAACACCTCTGGAATAAGTGCTAAGAGTTATATTTTCAAGGCAAGTAGAGCGTGGTTTGAAAAGTTTAAGAGGTGAAGTGGCATACACAATGTGGTGAGACATGGTGAAGCTGCCAGTGCCAACAAAGAAGACGCCGACCAATTTGTTTTGGAATTTAAAGATTATGTAGAGGCAGAGGGTTTCCTTCCCTAACAAGTTTTCAACTATGATGAGACAGGCCTCTTTTGGAAGAAAATGCCAAAGAGGACCTATCTAACAAAGAAGGAGAAATTGCCAGGACACAAGCCCATGAAAGACAGGTTAACCTTTTTATTTTGTGGGAATGCAAGTGGGGATTTTAAGTTGAAGCCTTTGCTAGTCGACCATTCTGAGAACTCCAGGGTTTTTAAGAAAACCAATGTAAAAAGCAAATTGCATGTGATGTGGAGGGTGAACAGTAAAGCTTGGGTAACCAGGTAATTTTTTATTAAGTTCATGAAGTGTTTAGGCCAAGTGTAAAAAAATACTTCTAAGACAATAATCTTCCAATGAAGTGCCTGCTTGTTATGGATAATGTTCCAGCTCACCCCCCAGGCTTAGAGGATGAGTTGATGGAAGAGTTCAGTTTTATCAAAGTAAAGTTTTTGCACCCCCAACACAGCTCCCCTCATCCAGCCCATGGACCAGCAGGTCATATCTAATTTTAAGAAGCTTTACACGAAAGCACTGTTCCAAAGGTGCTTTGAGGTGACCTCGGACAAAGAGCTAACCCTCAGAGAGTTCTGGAAGAATCATTTCAATATCCTATGTTGCTTACATCTCATAGACAAAGCATGGAGGGATGTGTTTCACAGAACAGTGACATCAGCACGGGAGAAATTGTGGCCAGACGCTGTCCTTGAACGTGTATTTGAGGATGTTGAAGAGGATGCTCCTGGTGTTGAGGATGTTGTGTCTCTGGGCAAGTCCATGGGCTTGGAAGTGAGCAGTGATGATGATGGAGGAGTCAGTGAAGGACCACAAGTCTGAACTCACCACAGAAGAGCTTCAACACCTCCTGACGGAGCAGTAACAGGAGGCAACTGCGGAATTGTCTTCGGAGGAGGAGGGAAGACAAAGTGTTTCTATTGCACTGATCAAAGAAATGTGTGCAAAATGGGTTGAAGTGCAAATTTTTGTTGAAAAGTACCACCCTGATAAAGCTGCTGTAAGTCATGCCACTAACACTTTCAATGATAATGCTATGTCTCACTTCAGACAAATTTTAAAACATCAGAAAAAGCAAATGTCAGTTGAATACTTTTTAGGGAGGAAAAGATCTGTTGAGTCAGTGGTGTAAGAAAATCAAGGGAAGGAATGGCAGGAGAGGAGTCACCTACAGTGATTACGGAAGAGGGCTACAGAACACCTGAACAACACTCACCTATTGCGATTATGGAAAAGGACCCCCCCATCCAAACCATGACTGTCATCATTGCAGGTAAGAAAAAATTACATTTTCATCATCTACAGTACTGTTTTTACATTGTGTGTGTGTGGCTTTTTTTTTTTTTTTTTTTTTTTAAAGATTTTATTGGGGAAGGGGAACAGGACTTTATTGGGGAATAGTGTGTACTTCCAGGACTTTTCCCAGTCAAGCTGTCCTTTCAATCTTTGTTGTGGCGGGCGCAGCTCAGCTCCAGGTCCAGTTGCCGTTATTAGTTGCAGGGGGCAGGGGGCGCAGCCCACCATCCCTTGGGGGGAGTGGAGGAGTCGAACTGGCAACCTTGTGGTTGAGAGCCAGCGCTCTAACCAACTGAGCCAGAAGGCCATCTGGGAGCTGAGCAGCAGCTCATTGACTTCATTCTAGTTGCGGAGAGCGCAGCTCGCTGGCCCATGTGGGAATCGAACTGGCAACCCCGTTGCTCAGAGATCACGCTCTAACCAACTGAGCCACCCGTCCTCCCCTGCATTGTGTTTATTTATTATTGCTTTCATTGTGTATCATTTTATGGATCTATGGTATCATTAGATAGTAAAATTCATGCTAAATTGCTGTTTTAGGGGTTGATTTTAAAGGTCTGGAACGGATTAATCCATTTTGCATTACTTTCTATGAAACTGTGCCTCAGTTTTCAAAAGTTTCAGAACTCGAACAGTCTTCCGGAACAGATTATGTTCGAAAACCAAGGTACCACTGTATATTTATTATGGAGCCAAACATTGAGCATATTATAGACCTTTGGTATAAAGTAATGAGACTTATTTTCTTGTTTGGCTGATAAATTGGAATTGAAGATAATTCCCAAACAATAATTCTTTGGGTTTTCTTTTCAAAGATTTTATTGTGGAAGGGGAATAGGACTTTATTGGGGAACAGTGTGTACTTCCAGGACTTTTTCTAAGTCAAGTTGTTGTCCTTTCAATCTTAGTCGTGGAGGGTGCCGTTCAGCTTCAAGTTGTTGTCCTTTCAGTCTTAGTTTTGGAGGGCGCAGCTCAGCTCCAGGTCCAGTTGCCGTTGCTAGTTGCAGGAGGCGCAGCCCACCATCCCTTGTGGGAGTCGAACTGGCAACCTTGTGGTTGAGAGCCCACTGGCCCATGTGGGAGTCGAACCAGCAGCCTTCAGAGTTAGGAGCACGGAGCTCCAACTGCCTGAGCCACTGGGCCGGCCCCGTCAAACAATAATTCTAAAAAGTTTTTGAGCAATGTCAGCATTTTTAGAAACACCATACAGCCTACAAAAATCTAGAGAGGGTCATATTTATCTGAAGGTTTAAATTTAGCCTGGTTATTCAAAATCACTTTTTCCTTTGTGTTTGGTTGTCTCTTAGTTTCTAGTAGGCAGATCTGGGATTAGAGTGAGGTGAATTGGTTATTCTTAGTGTTCTGCATTTGTCCTGTCAGTAGGTTGCTAAGAATCCATTAGAGACTGATCAAGATTTTCCTTTCCAAACAGGCTTATAAGTAGAGGGAGAGAGCATGAGCCCAAATACAGCATTTCTTCTGCTTGCCAGCAGTAAAAATAAGTTAATTAAAATGGATTAGCACATTTTTTAACACAAAATGTTTTGAAAATATATTTTTTGGCCCAATTATGAGAATGGTTCTAAAATATTTATTTAAGCAACAGTTTTGTTGGTCTTCTCAGAAGTACTACCTAGGATCACGGTTCATTCTGTTTCTTCCTTTGATTATATTTTTATTGCCATTCAACATAGTCTGTAAGTTCCTTAATTAGGAGATTTCATATTTAGTATATTAAAAGTGTTTTTTTACCAGTTTTCTCCATTTAAAATTTTATGAAATTTTCCTTGAAAAGGGAGTATTTGTATTGTAAATGGGAAACATTTTATCAAAGTATCTGACCCATCATTTCTATAATCTATACATTTTCTTACTGATTTGTAAAAATTCCTTGAACACCTCAATAGAAAATGAACAAAGATGTGATTAGGCTCTTCACAGGAAAACAAAAATAAGCCCTAATAAAAAATACTAATTAAAAAAATTAATTAAAAGTGACAATGTTCAGCCTCACTGATGATGAGCAAAATGTAAATGAAAACCAGAGAGGCAAAATTGTAAAAGAACAGCTCTATCTAATATTGGTAAAAGTATGAGGTGATGGGCATATTTGTTACATTGTTGATGCAGCTGGACATACTAAAAACTTTCCTGGAGAGCATTTTTGTATATATATCTTAAGACTGTGAGTACTTTGATTCTACAATTTTCCTTCTAGAGGTTTATTCTGAGGAAATAATTGGACAAATATAAAATGAAATATGTATAATATGTCCATAATAAAACTAAATTAAGTATCCATCAATTGGGGATTCATTGACGTAATAAATCCATGGGAATAAATCCATGCAAATAACTAATCAGTTCCTATCTATTGATATGAAAATATGTCCACAGTGTGTTAAGCCTAAAAAAAATTTCAAAACATGTTTTTATTGAATTATTATTTGAAAATTTACTTACAGGAAAAAAGTCTGGAATATATATTGTGTGTGTGTGTGTGTATAATAAAGGTATATACCTTAATTATCTTGGGTGTGGGTGGAGGGTTAGAGCATGGTATTTTTATATTCTTCATAACTTCTGTATTGTCTATTTTATAGTGAACATACGCTGCATGATCAAAAACTACGATGAATGCTGCTGCTGAGTGCCATCCAACAGCAAGACAGGGATCTTCATTATGGGAAGCGGAGCATCAAACCTTGGAAACAGTGTATGACAAGTTTCAACTTGTTTGGTGCAGTCAGTTGAGTGTGAGTTCTGGTTGAGAGAAGGTGTGTTTTAAAGCGAGCCGTAAATCATGGATCATGAACAAACGCATTAATATTAAATTTTGTTTCAAACTGCAAAAAAGTGCTAAAGAAACACGAAATGTTAAAGTTAGTTTATAGTGATGCTGCAGTGACCATCAAGACAGTTTACAAGTGGTTCGAGCGATTTCATAATGGTTGTGAATTGATTGAAGATGAGAGATCAGGACGTCCTTCAAAATCAAAAATCCAAGAGAATGTTGAAATGTAAAGCAAAATGATTCTATCAAACAGGCGATTGGCTATTAGGGAAATTTCTCAGGATTTGAATATCTCTGATGGTTCCGTTCAAAGCATTTTAACAACAGATTTGAACATGAGCGAGTGAGTACGAATTTTGTTCCATGCGTTTTGACTGTCAAACAAAAGCAACAGCGTTTATTTCGTTGGAGTTGTGCCATTGGGTTGCTTCAGATTCCAGCTTTTTAAGACATGTCATTCATGGGAGATGAAATTCAGAGTTGTCAACTGAAATCACCCAGTTCTCCTTGTGCGAAAAAAGCAATCAAGATCTAACATAAAAGTGATGTTAATTGTGTTTTTTGACCTTGATGGAATTGTGTGAGCTGAGTTTGTACCTAGGAACACTACGGTGAACTCTGAATATTATAAGGGCTTATTAGAGGGTATAAGAAACGATGTGCATGAAAAATGTCCTGAGAAATGGGCAAATGGTTTCATCCTTCATCATGACTATGCTCCATGTCACACATTGCTTCTGGTATGGCAATTTCTGTCAAATAAAAATATTACGATGTGTCTTCCTCCACTTTATTCACCATTTCTGGTACTGTGTGACTTCTGGCTCTTCCCCAAAGTCAAAATAAACATGAAAGGTAAATGTTTTGAATCGATTCAGGACATCAGCGCAGCCACGACAGCGCAACTAAAGACACGAAAGTGTCCAGAACTGCTTAAGAAAGTGGCAAGAAAGATGGGATAAGTTTGTAACGAGGGGGAGTATTTTAAGGGGGATTAATGGCAATGTGTCTTACTGCAATACATTTTTTTCCATTTAAACATTCATCATATTTTGATCACACTTTCTACAATCAAAAATTAAATTTATTTCCATTTTGAAAAAAATAAGACCAGATATAATTTTTTCAACTTTATTAGACAATACCATAAAATATTTTAGCTATAATTACAGTACATTACAATATTATAATTTTGTCAAGATATAATATCAAGTATTCAATATATTTTAAATATACTTCATTAGGTTATAGAGTAAATATTAAGTTTAGTAGCAGTAAGTTACATTTAATGCATAGAAAAATCTTTGTAAGTTAAATTAGCAATAAAATTCAAATTTAGAATTATTGTAATACTTTTATAAATAAGTTACTTAATAATATTTATCTTGCAAAAAGAGACCTCTGAGCACACTGTGAAATTTTAGCACACTGTGAAATTCCAAAGTGGAAGCCCCAAATTTCAAAGAAACAAGTTATTTATATTTTACCTATCAAGTTAAAACTTCATAACTTTACCAGCTACTCTTAGATACCTGAAAAGTAATGCACATGAGCTCTGTTCTAATGCTCAGTCTGAGATCTGTGATTGAGCAACTTGTCATATGGCTTCACTGGAATTGAAGATTTTAGCATCACTTGTCTTCCTCAGACGTTAAACACTGATGAGAGGGCAAGAGAAGATGGAGGCTTGGGTACAAGTGGAGGCCAGTCATTTGGCATTAGCACCATTCTTGGGGTTTTTCTTAGTAAAATTAGATAACCTTACGTTCATTTGCGATTTGGGACTTTAAAAATCAGAGGCACAGATGGAACAATTGTAGCCAGCGTACCTGGTAGAGTTGTTTTCTGGGTGTTTGCCTAGAGCAGTTTTTTTCAACCTTTAGAATGTGTTGGAACTCACCTGAAGGGCTTGTTAAAACACTTCTGGGCCACCCCCAGAGTTTCAGATTCTGTAGATCTGGGTTTTGCCCTACAATTTGCATTTGTAACGTTCTCAGGTACTGCTGTTGCCACTGGTTCAGGGACCACACTGAGAACTACTGGTCTACAGAGGGTTTGTGCAGATCCATTAAGCCCTATATGCCATTAAAGTACAATTGGGACAGTAGGATATTTTCAGAGCAAAACGTCTTCATATTAGGTGAGTCTAAGTAAATAATCTAAAACACTCTTAGTTTAACTGTAAAAATGGCTTGACAGTAGTCACAGGAGCAGTGGGGGGTGTGGACCGTGCTCATGTCTGTGCTGTCCTCTGGGGCCACATCGTCACTTCAGAGCAACTGAGGTTGAAACAATAAAACCTGAATTTAAAGACCAGCACCCCAACTCCACCTGGGTGGATGGAGAAGCATCTTCGAGCTTTGTCTCGGGATGCGACTCGTCAAATAGTGCTAGCGTCAAGTGTAAGTGGTTTTTGATGTTTTATACATCGTTGTTTTCTTATCATTGTCCAGATCTTGGCTTCCGCCATGCTTAGGAGAAGCTAGAAGTCCTAGGCTCTCCCTGGGCATAGATCTTATTTTTAAACCTCTATCAAGGCCTGCTGAATTATGATGATGAAGTATCAGGACAGAGAGAGAGGGAGAAAGGGGGAAAACGACTCAGATAAGTGGGATTCCTAACAGAAACAGTAAGTTACCTTTTTTTGGATATTAGAAACAAGTCTCTTTTTTTTTCTTCCTCTTAGCTTCTCCATAATATATTTAGCACAGTGCCTGGGGTATGGCTTGGTGCTAAATAAAATGCTTAAGATGAATTAAGTAACCTTGGGAATGTATGAACACACTGAAAAACAAGTTTTAAGACACAGCTTCCAAGCTGTACAATTTGTACATTAAGATTTTTACACAACTGACTTTCTCAATATGTTTGAAAGAATATGTAATACAAAAAACATTTTTACAAAAAAAAAAAGAATTAGAGAAGTCACAAGGAAATAAATCTCTATAAATACCCAAGTTAAATGGAATATTGAGAACAAAGGAAAAATATTCTGAGCCTTATTAGTCAACAGATGGCTTAAGTTTTTTCATGGACCATTGAGCTACTCAATTATATGCACCAACATTCATAGGGATGAGGCAAAAGCACATCTAATAAGTTGTTCTCTTGTTATTTGTGGATGTGCTGGTAAAAGAAAAACTAAAATTAGACACATTTCAGAGTACTGTGTAAAAATGTTCTAATTAATTCACTAAGGGTAAAAATTGTGCCTACTTAGAATACAAGCAGGCTATATTGCTGCAGTGAAATGAATTCAATGGACAAACAAAAAAACTCAAAAAAAAAATACAAAAACAAAACCATAGTGTTTCCAAGGCTATTGTAATTTCATTCCGGGAAACTTGGGTATGTTTAAAAGAGCTCTAGATAATCCATGAACTCAGTTCAATTCTGCTTCCTTCAGACCTTAGGTTAATCAACAGATCTGAAAGTCTAGTTCTATCAACGATGCCTAATACTCCACTTGCCCCCATCTCCTCTACTTAGGATAAAGTTTCAGGAAGAGGGTGGTGGGGCAATCTAAAACTGAGTTAGCCTCCCTGAGTCTCAAAGACTGGAATAGAAAGGGGCAAATCTTGGGAATTTAGTGGACCAAAAAGCTCTTGGAGCATCAAACTTTATACAACCACCATTTAGAAAGTGCATTGGGTACAAGTAGAATACAATTTCAGTAATATTTTGTGAAAAGTCTGCTGCCTTGCCATAGGGAACTTTGAAACAGCGCAGAATTTAGAGACCAGGATCACAGAAATGCTCTGTTGTACGGGGAAACCAACAGAAACTTTGTACTAAGTCATCACAGAGCGATATTGTTTGGTTAGAGAAAAATACCTAAATACAGGCACGTTCGGCATCATTACTTGGTTAGGTAGAATGAAAAATAACAGTTCTATTTTCTTTGATTTCTTCAATGTCTTCTCTTCATGCATACCTGACAGCGACTTATTATATTTTCTAATTCTCCAGCTTTCACAGTTAATGGAATAGGTTTTCTGAAATAAAAAAACAAAAAAACATCGATTTGTAGGTAAAAAGGGAGTACTTACTGGGTTTGAGTTTTATTAATGCACATTGGGGCTCATCTAAACTTTATTATAGGAGGTGTATTTCTGAAAAAGCATATGTGTCAACATTTTATGATTTTAGTTGTATTTCAGTAGCACTACGGAAAGCATAGACCTTGATGCAAACTTACAGATCATCTTTTTTGTAATGAAAAGGGTACTCCTACCCTTTAAATAGTCTGTCTTGAAAGTCTTCCAATACAGTAAATTAAGATTAGCAGATCATTTAGTGGTTTTACTCAGTAATTTACTATATATATATAAATATTAAACATATCTAGTGATGGCAAAAGTTACATTTTTTGCCTTTATTGGTACAGTAGTACAAAACCATGGCTGCTTGTTGATTCTTGTAAGGTAACGAAAATCTAACATAGGCAACCTTTTAATAAATAGTTCTGTAGTTGAGTCATTAGATTAAACTTGACATTGAATAATTACCTGAACATTCTTTCTGGGTTTAATGAAGCCAACCAGAAACTGTAGGAATTTGAATAATAGTTGCATGTTCCTCTTCCATGACATTCTATGAATGGACTGGCTCGGAATTCTTCTAGGCAGGATCCAGGGGATGCTAGAGCTTGCCCAGCTCCCTCAGAACCTGCGCTTGTAAACTTATCACAATAAAAATATCTGAGTGAGAATTCTGTGCATGATGTTGACATTTTCAACGCTCTACTTTTTATTTATTTATTTTTAAGATTTATTGGGGTGACAATTGTTAGTAAAATTACATAGATTTCAGGTGTGCAATTCTGTATCACATCATCTATAAATTACATTGTGTGTTCACCACCCAGAGTCAGTTCCCCTTCCATCACTCTACTTTTTTAAAATAGAGGACTACAAGGGGAAAAAAGCATGAGTTAAACTTCTTGTGCCTCTTTACCTAGTTTTGCTAACGTTCCAGATACTTTGCAAGTTGAGGTATAGTCATCAAAAAGAAAGTAAAAGCTGTGTATTCTGCCTTGAATGCTCCTTCCCCCTAGGTGTGATTGGTTTGTTCTTGTTGTTCAGGGATCTGCTTAAATATAACTTCCAAAAGGCTTTCCTTGACCTCATCCCTGTCAGTCTCTCCCCGTATCTTGCCTACCTCCTCCACAGTACCACTCACCACCTGAGCTCGTTACTATTATTGTTACTGTTTCTTCTTGCTTATCGTCTACCTTCCCCACTAGGATGTAAGCTCCATGAGAGAAGGGGCTTTGGTTCTCTGCTTAGTACCCAGAACATTCATGCCACATGGTAGGTGTTCAATAAATATTTGTTGAATTCGTGATTTAATGAATGGACATCTGTGAGTAAAGAAGGGGTAATAATGTATCATAAATGATGCTATCCAGGATATGAATTACCACTACACATCCCGTGTTTCCCCCAAAATCAGGCCTCGCCGGACCCTCAGCTCTAATGCGTCTTGGAGCAAAAATTAATACAAGACCTGGTCTTATTTTACTATAATATAAGACTACGTCTTTAATATAATAATATAATATAATATAATATAATATAATATAATATAATATAAGTATAATATACCGGGTCTTATAGTAAAATAAGACCAGGTCTTACATTAATTTTTGCTCCAAAGGACGCATGAGAGCTGAGGGTCCGGCTAGGTCTTATTTTTGGGGAAACATGGTATGTGCAGCTACCAGACTCTTTTCATTTAGCACTTATATCTGGGAAATTTGTCCTTAAAAGGCCATTTCTCTTAGTTTCCATCTAAATATGAATGTCAAAGGGGGACAGTGTAAGGCATAAAAATTTTGGAGCAGACACACTTGCTCCAAATCCTAGCTTTACCATTACTAATTGTGAGACCTTGGAAAAATTACTTTTTTGTTTTCTTTGTAAATCTGTAGATGATAGAAACTACCCTGCAGGGTTTTCATAAGGATTATGGAGGACATATATAAAACACGTGCCACATTAAAAATTTATTACTAATGTGGTAGTTACTATTCACCTAAATGTCTTGTTAGAATTTGTGGGTAATCTGAGAAGTCTGTTTTTTAACATACTCCATTATTTACCAAAAACCAACTTACTGCCTTTAAAAAAAAGATTTTCAAACAAATGTGTATGGCATCTTGCACGTATCAATGTTAGTCACCTTCGTGGGGGGTATTCAAGATTCTGCAGGCAAACTTTACTATGAATTTGCTCTTCCTTTTCTCCTTACCATGATGAAAGAAAATCCTTTCCAAAGAGATATCCAGCCAGGAGGACATGAGGGAATGTCAGTAGATTGGCTATGAACGGCTATGGCAATTGCAGGACCTTCACAGACGGTGCACCTGTAACATGAAACAATGGATATGGTGGCATCGCCACTTTTCTGCACTGTGATGTGCTGCCTACAGCTCCATACAAATGAAGTGATTCACCTGGTCCCATCACAAAAGTAAGGGATTGAATTTTTACCTGCTAATATAAGGCTCCAGGGCCCTGCCAGTAATTGGAGCCATGTCCATTGGCATCAGAGCTGGTGTTGACAGCCAGTATGAATAATCATTTCGAGATGCAAAATTACATACATCATTGATGTTACAGAATAAGAATGGCATTGTGGTAAATCGCTGTAGGCAGCTTCCAAGAGTTCCTAATAAAATATCAGACTGGGTATCACTTTCAGTAAAATTAAAATTATTTTGAGTATCATTACTAGATAGAGGCTAATTAAAAATTAAAACATATGGCAAAACTTGAAGAAAGGCAACACAAAAGAGTTATTTGCAAAATGTGTTATGGAAATTTTAATAATGACAGAAATCAAAGATCCAATAGGGAACAAAATCATCCTTTTCCCAACATTAATACTTCCTGTGGCCCTTGCTAATCAGTGTAGAACTTAAGGACTAGTAAAGTTTGGCTGGAAAAAACGTCTTTGCTTCCAAGTATTCCCATTTCTTCATATGCGTATAATAGCTAATAACCAGATAAAGCTTTAGAGAAGATGTTACTTTTACAATTAAAAAGCAGACAGGTGATTTAAGTGAAAATTGTGTCAAACAGGACAAGCTAAATTGGCATTCAAGATCAAGGCTCCTGACTTCGAGTTCAGGATGGCAGAGTAGGAAGTTCCTGAGCTCATCTCTGCTCATTGACAGCAAAACTACAATGACATATAGAACAACAATCTCTGAGAGTGACCAGCAGAACAAATTTTCTACAACTAAGGATATAAAGAAAACCACATTGAGATGGGTAGGAGGGACAGAGACTCAATCTATTCAGGACCCACCCTGCACCCCCCTCCCCATGTGGTGACCCACAAGCAGGAATGATATCACAATCTCAGAGTTCCTCACCAAAGAGAGACAGGTCTGAGCCCCAGCCCAGGGAACCTGCACTAGGAAGAGGAGGCCCATATGAACTGGCTTTGAAAAACAGTGGGGCTTACAAATAGGAGAGCCAAAGGGCTTTAGAAAACGAAGGTTGTGTTCTTTCCAAGTCCCATCACAAAGGCAGCAGTTTGAAAAGCACCTGGTTTATACGTGAAGGTGATACACTGACGGATCTTGGAGTGTATGCTGGAGGGGCAAGGATCTGTTCAAACTTTTTCCAGGGACAAAAGTGCTGGTGGATGCCATACTTTTTTCTTTCTTTACCTATCCAGTCTGACACTGGCAGGCACCATATCTGACACTCTTCATTAACTTTGCTAACACTCTTCACCCCATGGTGGCATTTCCCTGAGGACCCACCCAGGCTGGCACCCCTCTAACATGGCTCCTGCCCTGCCCCATGGGTGGCCTCAGCCATCACCGGTATCCCCTCAAAGCAGCCCCTGTCTCACCACACGTTGTGGGCAGCCTCAGTCGGCACCAGTGCACAGCAGTGTGTCTGCAACAATTGAAGTTGGGCCTTGCAGTCACCCATACCAGAGGCCCATCCTGCACACCAGCATGCCAGCAGCAGTTGCAGTCCAAACCACCAGCCAACTGCACCAGGGGGTGGGGCGCTGCCCTGCACACCAGCATACCCACAACAGCTATGGTCAGGCCTCACAGCCACGGACCAGCCTCGCCTGTCAGTGCATCCATAGCAGTTGTGACCCAGCTACAACAGGAGCCACACTGGTTCACACAGGGAACACCTCTGGAGCACCTGGTCTGGTGACTGGGGGGATTGCACCACTGGGCCTCACAGGACACCTTCTACGTAAGGCCACATTTTCAAGACCAGGAGATGTAGCTGATATACCTAATACATAGAAACAAACAGGCAAAATGAGGAGACAAAAGAATATGTTCCAACCAAAAAAAACAAGACCCCAGAAAAAGAGCTAAACATAATGAAGATAAGTTGTCTACTAGATGAAGAGTTCAAAGGAACAGTCATAAAGATTCTCATCATTCTGCAGAACTGTGGGTCAATGCAATGAGAACTTCAACAAAGATAAACAACGTAAAAAAGAACCAATCAGAACTGAGGAATATAACTGAAGTGAAAAATATGCTAGAGGGAATCAACAGCAGATCAGATGATGCAGAAGAATGTTATCAACTGTTAGAAATCACCCAACTGGAAGAACAAAATGAAAAAAAGAATTGAAAAGAATGAGGATAGCATAAGGGAACTCTGGGACAACATCAAGCATACTAACATTCACATCATAGGATTCCTGGAAGGAGAAGACACAAAACCTATTTGAAGAAATAATGGCTGAAAACTTCCCTAACCTGGTGAAAGAAACAGACATCCAAGTCCAGGAAGCAAGGAGAGTCCCAAACAAGATGAACACCAAAGCACGTAATAAAAATGTTAAAAGTTAAAGATAAAGAGATGATCTTAAAAGTAGCAAGAGAAAAACAACTAGTTACATACAAGGGAACCCCCATAAGACTGTCAGCTGTTTTTTTTGGCAGAAACTTTGCCTGCTAGAAGGGATTGGTGTGATATATTTAATGTGATGAAAGGGAAAAAATCCTACAACCAAGAATATTCTACCCAGCAAGGTTATCATTCAGAATTGAAGGAGAGAGAAAGAATTCCCCAGACAAGCAAAAGCTAAAAGAGTTCATCACCACTAAACCAGCATTACAAGAAATGTTAAAGGAATTCTGTATGCAGAAAAGAAAAGGCCATAACTAGAAATAAGAAAATATATGAAAGAAAAAAAAATCTCACTAGTAAAGGCAAACACATATAGTAAAGGTAGTAGACCAACCATTTGTAAAGCCAGTATTAAAAGAAAGTGGCAATAAGTACATATGTATCAATAATTACATGTAAGTGCACTGAATGCTCTATTCAAAAGACATAGAGTGGTTGAATGGATAAAAAAAATAAGACCCACACATATGCAGCCTACAAGAAACTCATTTCAGATCTAAAGACACACAGACTGAAAGTGAAGGGATGGAAAAAGATAGTCTATACAAACAGAAATGAAAAGAAAGTTGGGGTAGCAATACTTAGACAAAATAGACTTTAAAACAAAGACTATAACAAGAGAGAAGGGGAAGACACAATAATAAAAAGATCAGTCCAACAAGAGCTAACACTTATAAACATCTATGCACCGAACATAGGAGCACCTAAATAATATAGCAAATATTAACAGACATAAGTGGAGAGATTGACAGTAATACAATAATAGTAGGAACTTACATATCCCAGTTACATCAATGGATCGATTATCCAGACAAAATCAACAAGGAAACTTTGGCGGTAAGTGACATATTAGACTGGATGGACTTGATATATACAGAACATTCTATGCAAAAACACTAGAATACATATTCTTTTCAAGTGCACATGAATATTCTCCAGGATGCTACACATGTTAAGTCACAAAACAAGTCTCAATACATTTAAGAAGATTGAAATCATATCAAGGATATTTTCTGGACACAATAGTATGAAACTAGAAATCAATTATAAGAGGAACACTGGAAAAAAACACTTGGGAGGCTGAACAACATGCTACTAAGCAAGCAATTGGTCAGTGGAGAAATCAAAGGAAATCAAAATATACCTTGAGACAAATGAAAATGGAAACAATGTTACAAAATCTATGGGACACAATGAAAGTCTTTCTAAGGAGGAAGTTTGTAACAATAGAGGCCTACCTCAAGAAACAAGAAAAATCTCAAATTATCTAACCTTATACCTAAAGGAATTAGAAAAAGAAGAACAAACAAAGCCCAAAGTTGGTAGAAGGAAGGAAATGATAAAGACCAGAGCAGAAGTAAATGAAATTGAAGTTGGAGACCTCACTCTTCCTGATTTCAAACTATACTACAAAGCTTTAGTAATCAAAACAGTATGATACCACATCAAATGAGGCAAGAATATACAATGGGGAAATCTTTAATATATGGTGTTGGAAAAACAGGACCACTTTCTTACACCTTATACAAAAATAAACTCAAAATGGATTAAAGGCTTAAATATAAGACCTAAAACCATAAAACTAGAAGAAAACATAGGCAGTAAACCCTTTGACATCAGTGTTAGAAATATATTTTTGGATGTGTCTCCTTGGGCAAGAGCAACAAAATAGAAAACAAATGGGAGTACATTAGACCAAAAAATTTTTGCAGAGCAAAGGAAACCAAAATGAAAAGGCCACTGAATGGGGGAAGATGTTTGCAAATGATATATCTGATGAGGGATTAATATCCAAATATATAAACAACTCAACATCAAAAAACCAAACAATCCAATTCAAAAATGGTCAAAAAACCTCAAAAGACATTTCTCCAAAGGGGACATGCAGATGGCAAACAGACACATGAAAAGGGCTCAACTTCACTAATCAGGGAAATGCAGGTAAAAACCACAATGATATCACCTCACACCTGCTAGAACAGCTATCATCAAAAAGACAAGAAACAAGAGTTGGCAAGGATGTGGAGAAAAGGAACCCTTGTGCACTGTTGGTGGGATTGTAAATTGGTGTAGCCACAATGGAAAGTAATATGGAGGTTCCTCAAAAAATTAAAAATAGAACTACCACACAATTCAACAATTTCAGTCTGGGTATTTATCCTAAGAAAACAAACAAACAAACAAACAAACAAACACTATTTCAAAAAGATATATGCACCCTTATGTTCACTACAGTATTATTTCCAATAGCCGTGACATGGAAGCAACCTCAGTGTCCATCAATAGATGAATGGATAAAGAAAATGTATATACAATGGAATATTACTCAGCCATAAAAAGAATTAAATCTTGCTATTTGCGACAACATGGATGAACCAAGAGGGTTCTTGTGTGCTATGTGAAATAAGTCAGAGAAAGACAAATAAATACTGTATCATTTCACTTATATGTGGAATCTAAACAAAAGAACAAACGAAAGAAACAGACTCATAGATACAGAGAACAAACTGATAGTTGCCAGAGGGCTGGGCAGTGGTTGGAATGGACAAAAAGGTGACAGGGAATAAGAGGTGCGAACTTCTAACATGAATAAGTCATGGGGACATAATGTACAGCACAGGGAATATAGTCGATATCGCAATAACTTTGTACAGTGACAAATAGTTACGAGACTTCTCATGATGATCATTTTATAGGGTATATAAATGTCAAATCATTATTTTACACCTGAAACTAATATAATATTGTATGTCAACTGTACTTTAATTAAAAAGAGCTTCACCTTCCAGAATAGACATGAAGCCAATGTTTTATTTACTCTCTTTAAAAAGTGCTGTAAGATAACTAAGGTTGTTTATACTTCAGAGAGAAGTACCCCATGCCATAAAAATTTACAATCTGTACGTAGAACAAAGTGACTGGAAACTGGGACATTACCCAGATCTTGTCCGTGGGCTTGTTCATTTCCTTGTACAAAAAGAAGAGAAAACCCACTGTAGAGCGGCTCTGTCCCTTCTGGACAGGAGGGAATCTCTGTGGTCTGACTGTGCCGGGTGAAAACAAAGCCTCTCATTGTTATCCTGGTTGCAGGTGGTCCGGTGTCTCCAGGTTTCCCCTTCAAACCTGGCAGTCCATCGAATCCAGGTGGACCTTTAAGAAACACGTTATACATGTTACAACACAAACACAACCTCAAACTTGTTTTATAATACTAATTTAAATGTTTATATCTGATAAGCTCCAAACCTAGAAGGAATCATAAAGAATAGTGGCTTATCAACTGGCCAAACTATATTATTCAGTGTTGATTAATGTCACACAATGCCTGTTTTTATAGATATTTGTGTATCTCCCATGATAAATTTTTTGAGATGAAGTCTTTATCTTTGTATTTCCCTGTGATGCCTACACAGTGGTCTGCTTCTGATAGGTCTTACATACATCTTTTAGGAATAAGTGAATATATCGTCCTATAATGTGGGGACCAAGAAATCAAATATCTACAATTTGAAAATCTCTTCAAGAAGATAAAAAATCACATGTGCTTTTCATAAATTCAATAAACATGGAAAACATTGCAAGTTCCTTTTAAAGATGCAAACTTCAAGAAAGTTTTTGATCAACTAGTAAGGCAAATAAGAAGAGAAGACTTTTTTTGTACTATCATAAGTGTTAGTTTATATGTGTTAAAACCAAAGTAAGTAATATTTTTACTTTGTTTTTTCTCTGCACTTGGATACATGAATACATGTGAGGCTAATGAATACTCATCTGTCTATTAAGGACCAGTGACCTACCCTTTCTCTCCATCTTCCTTCCTTCTGTTCTCCCTTTCTTCAGCAAATATCTGTTATTTATGATGCTGGCACAGGCTACCACCCCATCACCCCTCATCCATTCCCACTGTCACTGCACCCCGACCCCCACCCCAATGTGATTTGGGTCATGGTCCTTTAAGGTTCCAAGGAAATGCAGAGAAGGCAGAGACTGTTGGATCCTTGGCCTCCCCAGTCATTGTTGCCCATGAACAACCACGTGGTGGAGTCAGGCTGAGATCTAGTTTAGTCCCGAATTGGAAGTCAAACTTTCACAAAGATTTGTTAAAGTACCAGTATTTTTTTTTCAATTTTCTCACCCATTCTTATCTTTCGGATCCTTGACTCATTCTTTGAAATTAAAAATAGGCCATGTCCACATTTGTCAAAGTCTCATGTCTTACTTGAAATGTCCAAAATTGCCATGTTTTTAATATATCAGCTGGGGAAGGTGTCTTCACTGTTGCTAATATCTACCCTCATTCAAATGGGGCTCTAACTGGCTTCATGCACAAGATGCCTTCAGGTTTCCACACAGGAATTGTGATTAGCTTAGCATGACAGAAACCAGAGGTGAGCTGTTATGCAAATATGCATGATCCTAGGATTTTCTGCATTTCCAAGAAAGGCCAGGAGTTTTCCGAGAAGTTTATACCAGTGCTGTCTGACTCTTGAATCCCTTTCTCATTCTTATGAGGCCTTTATGGCATTAGGACTAACTTATGTCTATTTGCTAATCATTTTCACTACAATTTGCACTGTAGTACTCTTGCTCTTCTTGCTGTGGCCCCATTCTGAAACATTCTGAAACACATAATTAACAGAATTATTAATAAGACTTGTTTTTCTTTACCACTTTTTGAAGGAAAGTTGATTAATAGTGCTCTAAAGTACACTTGTGACAATACTAAATTTGAATGATTATGCAATTAATATTATAGTTAATATAGGCATTATATTTGAATTTTTAAAGATTTAAATCTCTAGACTCTACAGTTTTATTATAGTAGATCTGGGCATATGTCAGTAAATTGGGAAATCACATTAAGAATTTTTCTTATTTCAACAAAGTCAGCAATCCTAAAAAATAAGATTTGGACATCTAGTTATTTTCGAGAAGGTGCTTTTGAAACTTTTGCAGAAGGTAGATTTTGATCCAGGTGAACATGTAACTCATGTTCAGGCTGAAATATTTAAGAGGCCTTTTTTTCAGGCTACACACGAGTTGTATTTAAGAATGGCATAGGTAAAAGATGGCTTTCCTAAATGAGGGTACTAAGTTGCTCCTCTATTCTTACCAAGATAATATTTTTCTATGTACTTATATACCACTTCTATAAGTCGATATTATTAACTAAGTGCTGCTATAAATAATTAAAAAGAGTATTGGTCTTTCTGAAAACAGAATTAGTGCTTCATTAGATCTACTTATCCTCAGCCTTAAAATCTGGAATACATTTGCCCAGTTAGGAGGTAGGAATGAGACAGGTTAGTTAGCATGTTACTAGTTAGACAGGGAGGTCTCCAGTGGAATAAGCAAAAAAAGCAGCCATATCCTGAAACTCCAGGTTCTGGAATGTTTCAAATCCCTTTTGGCCAACAAAGGAGAAGATCTAGTAGATAGGAACAGATTATTTCATTAATCCCTTCAACATGGGCAAACAGGACAAACCTAATAGACGAATTCCATTAGAAGGCTCCAGCCCCTTCCCCAAGCAGGCAGGGGAAAGTTAAAATAAAAGCCTTTTGCCTTAGCTAGTGGGCTTTCCAGTTTCGGCTACCCCCTCCTGCTCGGGAGCTGCAGCCTCTTCTCCTGCCTCTAATAAACTATCTTCCTTTACAACTTTTTGCCTCTCCCTGGTCCGTGTTTCCATTGTTTGGCTCCATGAGACACGATCCTGGCCCGCACCCAGAAATTGCCGGCAGATCTCACATCAGGAAGAATGGTATATTACAGCAACTCCTGATTTTCATCTTCCAAGTGAATGTTTTGCTGTTGGTTTTTAGTCTAATCTGAACAACACACACTGGAAGACCTAGTTTATTCTTGTAGTCACATATTCAAACACGACTTCTCTGTCTATTGAGACCTCGCTCCTTCAGCCATTAGCATACCTTGCTCTCCTTTACAACCTTTGTTGCCTTTTTCTCCAGGTGGTCCAGGAGTTCCTGGTTTTCCATCCTTGCCTGATTTACCTCTTGGCCCACAGGGTCCTACGCAAAAATAAATAAATAAATAAATAATAAATAAATAAATATAATATAATATAATAATTGTATTGAATCCTTCACATAGGATAAAAAGTAGGGTGGCCTGCCATCCCAGTTTACCTGGGACTTCCCCAGTTTCAGCAATGTAAGTTTTGCAAGCTGAGCAGACCCTCAGCCCCAGGCAAACTGGGACAGTCGGTCATCCAACTTGTTACACTCTGCTTCGCAGGGAAAAAAAGACCCTCAAAAATGAACTACAGTAAAAATGAACCCTCAAAAATGAACTAGGAGTAAGTACAGCATTTTAAAATTGTGCTGCCATTTTAATTTATGCTGTTCCAGAATTCACTATGCCCTTGTATCAATCAAAGTAATATCCTTTTTATGTCCTTAGTGACTCATGCAAACTTAGAACATAACAATTATATTTAGAAGGCTATTACGATATGCTAAACCTATATACAGGGGGTAGTTCAATTTTCATATGCCAATATTTTGAAAATTTTCATAAAATTAATCATACATTTGTATTTACTACTTTCCAAATGCTGTACAAAGTGTTAGAAAAGTATAAATACAAAGAAATCAGGCTTATTCAGGCAATCAATTAGAAATAGAGCTCTAAGACTAACGATTGTCAGAGAAGACAGACACAATACTTACACCTTAATGAAAAAACCCATAAGTGCCCTGAAGTGTATTTGCTCAAGTTTATAGTATGCACAACAGCTTTCGATATATTCAAAACGTCTTTCATTTGCTGGTCAAGAGTAACATGAGCTCAATTCTAAAACTGATTGTAAAATAACTCTATAATGTGTAACATTTTCTGTGAAGTTATATCGTTTGCTGGTTTCACCACTTCCTAGTGATCCATGTCAGTGCTGCCAGCACCTTACCTACGTTTCCCGGTGGTCCCGGTAGCCCAGGTTCTCCTTGCATCCCTGGTTCTCCAGGTTGGCCCGGTGGCCCTGGGCTTCCTGGAAGGGAGATGATCTTAAGCGTGCCTGGATCTCCACGTGCACCTATTGACGTGAACATAAGAAGATGGTGGATTCACTGATCAGTTACCCTTTCTTCATGGACAGCAGTACTAACGAAATAATATTTACCTGGAGGTCCTTTTGGCCCAATTCGCCCTGGAGGTCCAATTGATCCCACAAATCCTGGATTACCCTTCTCTCCTTAAAAAAAAAAAAAGAAAAGAAGAAAAGATAATGTGATTCCCCTTAGAACAATGGGATTCCTGTTTCCTAGTTGTTCAGGTCAGTGATCAACTCAAAGGACAGACACTGGAAGTTATGATGAGGCCATGAGCTCTGTGACAGCCTGTAATTTCATTATATTTACGTGGGTTTTGGCATTTCATTTGTATCCAATTGGTCATGTTTAATGTCTACCGAAAAATATATTCTAGAAGTAGGCATTGAGAACTTGTATTTTAGCATTGAGGAGGAAGAGTTCCTAAGAGTGCAATATTTAAGTTCAGAAACCAATTGAATTTAATATTTAAGGTAAAATACAAAGTGACATTAAAACCTATTTCCTGGTGAGTTATATTGGTTGTCATAGTTATTTATTTTCTCAGCTTATTACTCTAGTTTTACGAATAGCCTAGAGTTATTATGTTAGGAACTCTTCATGAGCACATGCAGAATATCTATAGAATATCTGCTTTGATATAAACTATCAAAGTAAGATTTCTCTCCCAGTTTTTGACATGAATAAAAGATTACCAAGAACCATTGATTTGGAGAAATACTCTCTTACAAAAATCTTGGAATAATGTAGACATTACATCTGATTACTTAGAAAGACTTTAATACTAAACATAATGGCCATAGAAGAAATAAAACAATTATATTACCGAAAGTTAACTGGCAACTACACTATAAAGTATCCACTTGATCAGAACTTGAGGAAGGTGTTAATATTTACTTATAGACACCAGAAGAAGCATAAATATTTTTCCCCTTGGAA
Organism: Rhinolophus ferrumequinum; assembly: GCF_004115265.2. NCBI lineage: Eukaryota > Metazoa > Chordata > Mammalia > Chiroptera > Rhinolophidae > Rhinolophus > Rhinolophus ferrumequinum. The sequence goes on from NC_046291.1 coordinate 9,914,123, forward strand.
AAGAAAACTTTCTGAATAAAAAAGTGCAAACTTGTTAGTAGTGCCAACTAATGGATGGTCTTATTCTGAAATCTAAGAGTAATTGAATGTTTCAGGGAACATAGTTCAAGAGAACTGATTTTATGAATCTACCCTCTAACTATCTCTAAATATTTCACCAGAATGTGAAATATTACTACTGTGAGGCTTGGGGAAGTGACAGATGGTACACAAATTTCCCCCAGTCTGCCTGCCAGAGTTCACCTGCCCAGGGTGCAGTGAGACTGCAAGAATCACTTGCTTTCATTTATTCCTAGCTAATTTGCTCCGTGTAGAGGCAGTGGTTGAAAACATTAGAAGGCTCTCTTTGAACTCCTTATCTTCCCTCTTAGACCTGGGAGAAGTTTTCCTTTGTGAAAATTTGGCTTTGTTCACTTTGGCCATACTTCCTATTTAACATCTTATAGTCTATAATAGATGCTCTGCCATACAAAAAACAATACCAGAAGATTTAACCAGAAAAGGCAAAAAAATCCAATATTCAAAACCTTATTTAAGGTCATAGCACCTTTATGAGAGATTTGAGAATCATATTCTGAAACCTGAAGTTTATGTGTATGAACATTTAAACTTAAAAATCCCCAAAGTATTCTTGTTTTTCTGATTAAAAACATAATACACATGACCCATAAAAATGCAAATGCTTAAATCCGCATATAAAAAATTACCTTCTCCCATTAACCAACAGGCTGGTGAATATTCTTTGAGATTTTCAGCTTTTCAAAACTGTAGCACATGCACAAGGTAAAATAAACAATTCAAAGCAGCACTGTTGATATTAATGTAGTTTCCCCAGCCCCCAACACGTCAGTATTCTCCAAAGGTAACCGCTTTAAACTGTTTCTGCTAGTTTTTCTATAGCTTCCATCTTCAAGGTATGGTTTTAAGTTTTAAGCCCCCCTGAGGTTGGGTGCTGGTGGAGTCTTCTTTCTTCACTCATACTGAGGTCCATTTGTACTCACCCCAACTGTCTGTGGTAACTGTAGGAGCTCAGTAAACATTTGTGTGCCCTGAAATATGAATCTCATTCATTGTTATCTGTATCCAAAGGGAAGCACAGAAAAACAGTACCTTTTATGCCTGGAAATCCTTGGAATCCAGGATCACCTCTGGACCCTGGCGGACCTGGGGTACCTGGTGCTCCCTATATGTTACACGAAAGAGAGCAGAACCACAACTTTAAAAAAGTCACACTATTCGCTGCAATTGTTTAAAAAGCAAGTAGGATATACTATTATGTTGGGTAAGAATGAGCTGAAGTTAACAGACATCACTTTTACCTTCCAATCCAGCGTTTCTCTTCCTATAACTCCTCTGCCACCCAGACCTGTCCTTAGGACTATCATTTTCAAGAGAAAAGGAAAAAACTACCCTTAAGCCCAAGAGCAATCACAACTTCTGATGCTAACGTAGGCTGTGTGAGTATTGGATACAACTGGACAGGAAGAACTGGCATCAGACTGCCAGAATGAAAATTATAATTTGTCTTTGTAATTCTTGCAAAGACAGCAGAGCCATGCTGTGGGTGAATTGTAGCACCCACCATCGTTCTAACTAAGCTGGCGGGGTTATACATTACTCCTGGTCAGGGCGGTGGGAGAAGTAGTGTCCAGGGATGGGAGCAGGAAGGGGTTGTCAGGGAGTTCTGACATGTGCTTTTGGCAAGGATGCAGTAATCTGATGCGGAGGAGACCTTCCTCCTCATGAGGTTCACTCTAATTGCTCTTGTAGCCATGAGATGCTCAAGCAAGGACACAGGAGGAGAGGGGAGGGAGCAGGATTTCCAAAGAGAGCCATATGTCAGAATGTGTGTTAAATCTACTCTTAAACTGTCCGTGTGAATTGAGACAGAATGTTATTACTTGGAAACAATGAACATGAAAAATGCCAAGAATAACAAGACTGGCCTTTGAGCCAGCTGTCTTTGGAGCAAGAAGACCAAATGAAAAAGCAGTCCTATTGCTTGCAGAAGGTGGCGTGAGGTTTAAAAAGGAGGGAGAGAAAACAGAACCATCTGATCAAGGACTCCCAGGCTTCTGAGGTCTGGCTGTTCCCCAGAGGCGAAAGTAACAAGGGAGGAGGGCGTGTGCCAGGCCCAGCCCTTGGGTGGGAAGGAGCTGTTCCATGCAAAGAGACAGCTAGTAAAGGCGCTGAGCCAAGTTAGACATCCGTCAAGAAGAATTATCTTTCAAGTCCAAAAGTAGAAGCCTAGCCTGACCTTAGGATCCCCAGAAGATTGAAGAGAGATCACATTTCCAAACCAGACTTCCCAAAGCCCAATGTCCTTGGAAAGGCTTTTGATGTGATCATAGAATCAGTCTTTGCCACTTACAAAGAATCGTGGAGAACATGAGAGATATGTAAGACTGGAGATTGGCAAATATCTCATGAACAACAACAAAAAAACGTAGACTCTGGAAACCAAAATACCAAGAGATCTTAAGACAGTTACACATGATTCCTGACAATAAGCCATGCTAAAGTACCTCATTACCCATCACTGATGAAAACGCAGGACATCTATGACGAAACTGATTTCCTCATCAGTCTCCAAGAATTTGATGTAAACAGAGGAATCAGGCTTTTCCAATACGCTGTTAAGAGAAAGCTCGGGAAGATGGCCAAGGTGTTGAGTGAGAGACTATGAGGTGAGAGATAGTCACAGGCTGGGAGCAAGAGCCTCAATGAACAAGATGACATCTAAGAAAGATCGATGTGAAAGCTCGACATTTGAGTTGTAAATCAAAAAATAGACAAGGGATAATGGATAAAACTTAGTAGCAGTTCATGAAGAAAAGGCACACGGGCTTTCACTGACCATAAACTCAGTGTGTGATGACAATATGGTGATGTGACAGCCAAACAGCCCAAGTAGCTTTTAGGTTGCGTTATAAAATGGTGATATTCAGAGTAGTAAGACACTTCCATCCTTTAGCTAGTTATTCCATGGTGTACTGAGTTCTTACCCTGGAGGGTGTTCATCCCATAGCCTGCATTTTAAGGGATATATTGACAAACTAGGAGGTACAGAGTAGATGAAAGGTTACATTGAATTTGAAAAATACAAGTATTTATCGGGAGAAAATATTTGAAAGGAAATGGGCAGCCACTTAACAATACTCGAAATTATGTCATGGGGAGAAATAAATAGACATTTAGGAGATGGCACAGATAACTTTGAAAGTGTATTAATAGAGAAAAATTATGTTGTCATCTGGAGTGATTCCAAACTTTTGAAGCTTCCATCACTGGAATTGTTCAGAGTCTAAAGAAGAAAAGGTCAGGAATGACATAGAGAAGAGTCCCCTATAAATCAAACTTTTAGAAACCCTTAGAGGCCAAATCTGTCCAACAATTAAGATTCTCTGATTCTTTGAACCTTCTGGACTCTGTCTTCCCTTGAGTGCACTGCACAGAAGCATCACAAATGGGAAATTTGCGTTGCCTCTTGTACACATCATCCTGGAAATTGATTTGGAAGAATATAAGAAGTCAAAATAATTGTCCACACTTACCATATGACCCGGTGGCCCTGGGTCTCCTACAGTTCCAGGTGGACCTCGTGGGCCAGTCTTGCCCATAAATCCTTTGTCTCCTTTTATGCCTTTTACGTGAGTCCCTGGAGGTCCGGGGGGACCAGGCTCACCTGAAGTCACAAAGAGCCTGTCAGTATTGCCAGTCAGGGAACTTGGCAGGTTCCATCAGTAATTGTTTTGAAAAAAGTGCAAACCCTGCACCTTACCATTACCCTGAACATTCTTTCCCTTTGGGAATGTGATGGGATTGTGGAAAAGACGGAATGAGATAATGCCAGTGAAGCTCCTAGCACAAGGCAGGAACTGTTTCTCCCCGATGAAGGTCTGTTAGAGCAGGATCTCTGCCTACCTCAGTACCTGACACATGGCAGCAGCTCAATAAATATAGGTAAATGGATGCATCTCTCTTTTAGGCTCATTAGTTAGGTATTTGATAATTTTTCAAACAGTCCACTCTGCCTCAAGAACACCAACAATGGTTTAGATATGGGAAGATGGAAAAGACCAGAGGAAAAAAACAAGCAACAAGTCACATGAAGGGAAGGTTGAAAGCTTCTGATGTCAAACGTTATATTCCTTCTTTTATTTAAAAGCAGATCCTCTACCTGGGTTTCCTGGGGAACCTGGTGGACCTTGGTTTCCTTTCTGGCCAGGGATGACTGCACCAGGGCATCCTGGTGGCCCTGGGGGTCCTGCCACACCAGTGGGTCCTTTCGGCCCAACATCTCCCACTGTCCCTTTCCTGCCAGGGAGGCCAGGCAAGCCTGGGTCTCCCCTGTCTCCTTTGGCTCCTGAAAAGCAAAAGGTTTGGTAAGTTTCAGTAATGCCTCTGTCCTGGGAGTTATAGTGTGTGGTTATCGCTAATAACGTAGACACTTTGCTTAAACATGTCAAGATATATAAAATATATATAAAAATCTATATTTATTTTAAGAAGCTGGTAAAAGAAATGTAGGTCTATAAGAATGGAGTCAAAGTTCACTTCTGCCTCCAACTAGCTATTTGATCTTGGCCAAGTCAATTCACTTTAAAGATTTCTTATATTTAAACCAAAGGTAACCTTATAAGGTAACAAAAATATTAGAGACTTAAATCATTTTAACTTATTAATATCAAAATAAAATATTTAATCCTACATTTTTATTATACATTTTGGATACAAAATATTTTAACAGAAGAAGTCAATTCTTTATCACATATTCCCTAGTAGGTTTATTTCTGATTCTAGTGCAATACCAAGATTATTTTTGTATTTGTTTTCACTGTGGCATTACATAAAATCTCAGTTCAAACAAGTCCATAGGAATGAAAGATAGAAGCACACAGATTTTATGTCTTGCCATATTTGGGTATTCTTAAATTGGAATAATCCAAAAAGTATTAATTGTTTCATCATAGACTCCTACCTTTTTTGTTTAAGGAAACTAAGGACTTTGATTGTTCACCTTTAATTTTGTAATAGTCCTTCTTTGTGTTTTTCAAAATTAAGACACAGGTTTGAAAACCACAAAATTATGCTGATTTGATTAAAACTCTTTAAGCTATTAAAAAAAAAATGAAGGTAATACCTGACTTAGCTCAGTTCTTTAGTGAGATAATATACGGAAAACTGGGACGGAAAAGCACAGTGTAAGCTCTGAAGTGTTCTATAAATGTAAGCCATAATGATTATTTGATGAACTTTTTAAAAATTAATATTTATTGGTGTAACACTTGTTCGTAAAGTTACATAGATTTCAGGTGTACAATTCTGTAATACATCATCTGTATATCACATTTTGTGTTCACCACCCAGAGTCAGTTCTCTTTCCATCGCCATATATTTGATTGACATTTAATCACTGACAGTAGAGTGCAGAATGCGAGACTTTCTGGCAATGATGTGCGCATTTGCAGTGTCACCCAGCTAAATCCAGAAAAGGAACAACAAAGCCACAATCCCTGTTCTGTCCTCTGGTTACTTCTCCTGCAAAGTTCTAACACAAACACTACTCTGGAAGGGAGAAGTGTGGCAGGAGGTTTGGATTTACCTAAGAAGACCCCCAAAAGGTCAACATTTAATAGCACTATTTTAATCTCCGAGAACCTTCAAGAAATTGTGCTTTGACATTCATGAATAGAACATGTTGTATGGATTGAAAATAAATTCCCCCTCCTCTCTCCCATCTCTATTATTCTAGAAATAGCAAATGGCACAAAAATAAGAGACAGATTGGAGGAAAAAGGAGGAAAAGTGAGGCTGAGGATAGTGGCACAGAGGAAGGGTTTGGGAAGTTGTGATGTGCGGAAGACAAAGAGTGATGCTGAAAATAAAATTGATGAATATTGAATATCTAGCCCTTTGTCTGTTGTGTTCTTTAGCTCTTTTATTCCTGTAATTTATGCTTTTAAATGAAAGTGTTTAAATAATTTCAGCTTACTTCAAGCTGCAAAATGTGGTATTTGTACAACAGGGTTTAGCAATGGTCTGAGGTACCAAGATGCTGTCTTGGGTTGTATATTCCAAGTCCAATAAAATTCTTCCGTGTTTTATGATATGATTTCTTTTTTAGGATTTGGGAGTGTAAACTAGTTAAAATGATTCATACCTTCCAAGTTTCAATGTCTGCTCCCTAATTAGTTATCCTAGAAGGATTGAGATGCATAATCAATTACTTATATAATTAGGCTATTTGTTAATTTTTGAGGCTTTTTAAACTTAAGGTGTGATAATTTTATATCAAATTTTATTTCCAATTAAATGCTCATGTTCTCATTCCAAATGGTAAAACTGTGAGCTCATCCCAGGGAAATGAACAGAAACTCTCCTTTTGGCCATAATTCTAAAACTAGACTATGCACTAGATTGGGAAATCCTTTATGCTCATGGGGGAGGGAGAAGTATGAGAGACGTGGGGACATTGAGCTCCACCAAAAGGACTATCACATCATCCAGAAACAAACAGAAAACGACAGCTCTTGTCCACTTTCCCAGTCGAGCTGGCAGGTTAACAGAAATGCCTGCCCCTCTGAGTGTCTCAGTAGCATCAGGCTACTCCTTGCTGATCCTTGTGAACCAATAAAATACTCCTATCCACAGGACCCACGGCTGAGAAGGTGCAAATAAACTAGTATTTCTTCTGGCAGGTTTCTCTACAAACTGGAAAGAGTGAAAAGAAGCTGCTCACCTTACGAAACGCTGGCGTGAGAAACGCAGAATTGCCGTTTGGCAAACAAACAAACGTGTACATACTTTGAATGACATGTTCAATAAAGAGCCACGTCTGAGATGTTGAGCGAGTTCCTGGGTGGCCTTTTATAATCACTAGCGTGAACCCCCAGCTGGCTCTGGGGGTTGGAATCAGACCCAGGGAGACAACAAGGTGGGAAGGAGCAGCGTTATCACTGCATCTCAGAATAGCAGGGAGGGAGGCTCACGGACAAGCCATCCAATCCACCTTCATCCTTGCAGGAAGTTATGCATTTAAATCATGCATTTAAACAAAGGCAAAGCAAATACATAAGAAGTCTATTTTTAAAGACTTTCATAGAAAGAAATTCCAAAATTGGGTCACAGTTTCTAATTCACTCACTTTGTTGTGATGGTAATAATAAAGCATTTTTACTTGAATACTAGGAAGATAAACATCCTGCATTGCCATTGGGATTTATTTAATTCAATATTTCAGGCATAGTAAATTAGACTCTGTCCTAGAAAACGTGTATCAAAAAGGACTGCTCACCTGGAGCACCAGGTTTTCCTTTTGGGCCTGGAAATGCCCCCAGCAAACCTGAAAGAGGTAATTTTGGCATATTAATATTGTATATGTGGTTAATTTCATTATATACATTATATAACTCATTCCGCTAGGTCAATTTCCCTTTGGCAACAGAAGGAAGTTTAATTATCACACTCCCAGAACACGTTAAACAGAGAAGAGTTCTGTCAGAGAAGACTCTAGAGCAGAGAAGGATTCCAGTGTCACTAATTATTTCATGCAAAATAAAACTAGTGGATCCAAGATAATGAGCAAGTTGTACCTGGCTCTCCCTTTTCTCCTGCTGGTCCAGGAATTCCATCACACCCTTGGTTACCTCTCATACCCATTGGTCCAGGATTTCCTGGGAATCCTGGTGGACCTGGGGGAAAAAAAGTATGATTCAAAGAGAGGACTTATTTCCTATCAATGGCCTAATGTACCAGTTGTGTGTAATTCTGGTAAAGGAGTTCGTTTTTCAGGACTGTAGTTATGTGAAGCTACATTCACAGCGAAAACTATGAACAGCTGAATACAGTCGTGAGGGTCATAGGTGGGCAGATATTTGAATTAGGTCTAAATACCTGACCTCGCTTTTCTGCATTTCTGACTGAGCACCGAGTAACTGGGGTCTACCTTCTGTAGGGCAGTCACGGCTCAGAGATAGGGGGATCAGAGTCCAAACTCAGGAGAAAACATGTCCCTCCAGAAAGGGAAACAGACAAAGTACAGGAGCGGAACCTGGAGGGCCTTTCGTTCCTGGAAAGCCTGGGAAGCCTTTGATTCCTTTAGACCCCAAATCGCCATCAGGACCCGGTTTTCCTATAAATGAAGAGAGAGGGAAAGGGAAAAAGGACACCCAAAGATTAATGGTTACAACAAAGGCTGATATGGTCAGTTCTTAAGTCATCTGTGCTCACGCCAGCCTGAAACACTCCCTTCGTCAGTCCCCTCAGGCTTTCCCCCCAGAGCAGCACAGCAGAGATGTGTCGCATCCGTTTCAAAGGTACGCAGACACCAGCCACAGGGACCACTCAATATCTGATTTATTGCTTTAATTGGGAATTAATCGCAAATCCATTGAACCTTTCATTGTTTGTAAAGATGACTTAAATATCATTTCAAGTAAGACCCAAAGCTACAACCCAGTAGCTTAGCGGTTTTTCAAAATAAAACAAAAGCTGAAACCTGAATTATAAGCAGATGAGAAACAAAGCCAACATTCAACCTTGAAACATGCCAGCAAAAAAATCACAACAGTGTTATGGGCAGAATTGTGTTGCTTCCTCATGCATGCGCTGAAGTCCTAACCCCCAGTGTCTCAGTGTATTTGGAGACAGTGTCTTTAAAGAAGCAAGTAAGGTAAAATGGGGTCATTTGGTTGGGCTCTAATCCAATACGACTGGATTAATCTAACCCAATACGACTAAGAAGAGGAAATTTGGACACAGTCACAGGACAGACACAGTGAGAAGGTGGTCAACCCTGCTGATATCTAGATCTCAAACTTCCAGCCTCCAGAATTGTGAGAAAATAAATTTCTGTTGTTTAAGTGACCCCGTCTATATTATTTGTTATGGAAGCCCTAGAAAACTAATATGACTATCGTAAGACTGGGCAGTGAACTAACGTGTTGTGTCTTTAAGCTGAATTCATCGAGGCTGCATTTCACAGGTTTTATTTACAGGTGCAGGTTTTTAGATTTCAGTCCACCAAACTGGCTGATCAGTAAAAATAAGACTCCTCTGGGTTAATTTTCTGTTTCGTAGTGTCTTAGAACTTGACAATCAAAGTTGAATAAAAGCAATTGTAGTACAAAAGCCTAAATAGCTTTTTTGCCAACGGAGATGATTCGAGTACGTGAGAGTCATGCTAAGTGTCATGTTTCCAGCTTTCAGAGTTGTGAAGTGAGTGCTCACCTGGGTGGCCGGGACTTCCGGGACTTCCAGGGACTCCGTCAGGTCCAGGAGGCCCGGGACATCCAGGTGGGCCGGGGGACCCTCTTTCTCCTTTCTGTCCCATGTCACCTGGCAATCCTGGTTCTCCCTTAAATTCAGTCAAATACCTTTAAAATTCTCATATATGCAGGATATGTGATCAGAATGAAGTCTAAACTATGTTTGTTTGCATTTACTGATTATTATTTTTCAGTTAGTTAGCAATTTATATTAAGTGTCTGCTATGTGCCAGCACTGTGATAAGGGCTGGGAACAGGAGGGCTACATGATCTGTGGGGCCCAGTGCAACATGCCCTTTAAAAGGCAGTTCCCTTTTAAAAAATTTTTAAGCAATTCAAGATAGCAACAGCAGAGTGTTAAACCAAGCATGGAGTCCTTTTCAGCACCCAATCTCTGTGGCTGCACAAATCGCATGCCCAGGAAGCTGGCTCTCACCAGGAATATAATAGTAACCATACACAGATATGTCATATATATGTCATATATATAGATATATATACACACACACACACAGTCCCTGCCTTCACAGAGCTTTAGAGACCAGTGGGGAGATAGTTAAATAATCACACAAATGTGTAATTTCAAATTGTGATGATTTACTCTGGGGTAAGAAAGAAATAGACCAAATGAATATATGTCCTACAAATACCATGCATACTGATAAATTTTGTCAATCACATGTAAAAAAACAAAACACTTCAATGATTTCATATTCATTAAAACTGTATTTCAGTTTTATGATAAGCCAGCACGCAGGGATTTGATGGAGACTTACAAAATCTCCACAGTAGCTGATTAAAATAGACTACTCTATTACTATCATTTGCCAGCGTGGTAAAACCAGCTTATTCTGTGTTCAATGCACAGTTCTGAAAATGATTATTATGGTTACCTATGAAAATCCTAAATATAAATAAAGCTATTAATTGACTGAATGTGAATTAAGTATAAAATGATTCCTCACTAAGAAAATATCTCAGTGGAGTCTCTCCCTGGTTTTCTGAGGACCTAGTCTAAAAATAAAGGGCAAAGGAAATTTATTTGTGCTCCAGCTAATAAAGAGTTACTTCCTTGGGTCTGTGTGGCTTCCCAAAATTTTCTGGCTGTTGTTTTTAGCAATTACTGATGGAGAGTATTGGTGGAAATACTCTTATTGGTGGAAATCTTAGGAGAGGTTTTTTATTGGCTCAGAACAGTCAGGGAAAATGCCCCTGAGTACCAAATTTTATATTTTTTGGAGTCATATATTCTTGAATGTCTGATAAAAAATATAGACTCTCCTCTACTAAAATCTGCATTTATTTTACATTCAATTTCAGGAGATCAGTAGGCTTCTTAGGGTCCCATAGACTTCTTTAGTGAGTCCATGGAATCCCGTGTTAAAACTCCTGCTTATGGGAACTTCTATTTAATTATTCTCTAGTGGTCTAGCTCTACTATACACAAAAAGGTTGGAAGGAAATAAACCTGAAAGAAAACAACTGAGCCACACTGAAACATTTGGTCGCTGCTTGGTACAATAAGCTAACAAGGGCTGTGAAATGCAACCTCTAGTTAACAACACAAGTACTGAGCACATTGACACAAGATAAAATTCTGTGTAATGAAATGAAAATACTTAAAGTTTTGAAACAACTAAGAAAGATAAATATATGTATCTTAGGATTTTGTCTGCTTTTTAATGATGCTCTACAGTTATTTTACAGCTTTTATTACAATTTAATAAAGTCAAGTGTTTTTTATTACAATTTTTGGAAATTCAGTTTTATAAGTCTGTGTGAGATGAGTACGTAGCAAAGACTGGATCCTTTGCATGGCAGGGAGAACAAACACTGCGATGTCAGATTGTGTGGGCCTCTGATCATTGCCTCCTTCTGGCAGCACATTCAAGTTGCAGGGACAGTTATGAGACATTCCTGGGGAGTTGAAACTGGGGAGAATAAACTCAGAAGCTGACAGCTATGTGACAGGCATCCTCAGTTGTGGAGATAAGATTAGAAAACAAACAAACACAAGTAACTACCAGAAAATACAATCTTATTTTCAATTTTCTCTGCCCACATTGAATCCATATATACTTGTTGATATTTAAAGGGACTCACTTCACCATCAAAATGTAAATACTTGAGTGGCTTATATACCTTTGGTCCTGGTGGTCCTGGCCTTGTACCTACAGAATAACCTGGCTCTCCCTTATCTCCTTGGAGACCATGAAGTCCTGGGAGGCCTGGTCTTCCAGGTAGACCTGGGAGTCCCGAAGTTCCCTTCTCTCCTTTAGAACCTGAAATTAGGAAAAGAAGTCAGGTAAAATAGATAAACACAGGAATGTTGAAGTGTTCTACTTTTTGCCTTTACACACACCACCTTTTTCCTAGGAAGGTGGCTTTTTGGAATCACTAATGCATTAGGTAGTCATAATGGATGAGTTTTACACAATACAGAGATTTCTTTTGTTCTCGTTTGTGTTCTAGTTGCACATAGCACATTTGTCTAAAAGTAAATTTAGCTGCATCACACCCACTTTCTACCAAATGGAACTACAAAACAAAAAACAACACAGAGAATCTAGAACTGGGATCCATTGTGAGCTTGTAGGCTCATAAAAGGACCTTATACATTACCTGGCACTCCCATGTTCCCCATGCTTCCTGGCATGCCACGTGGCCCTGGTTCTCCAGGATTCCCAGTGCTACCTGGATCTCCTCTGGGGCCTTGAGAACAAATACACAGTCATATGCCTTGCTTAGTCCCTGGACACAGTAGGTGCTTAATAAATATTTGTTGCTTGCATGAATGAATGCATCCAGAGGTGCCCAACCAGCTGTTTTAAATACTTTTTTAGCTGCCTTTTTACCTTCATATAAGAAAGGGACTGAAGACCCAGAAAATGTAAAAGTAGAGAAAGTTAGATTCTTTTCAGCAGGACTGGATTTCAAACACCAAAGTCATCCTAGGACCAGGGCCTACGATCATATAGTAATAAATGTCTACATTCAGTACTGAAATTTTATCGCCATGTAATATATTTTGTCACTGGTATGACTATAGAGAATAGGGAACAACTTTAATTGTTAAAAACATTGCTTTGCAAACTCCATAACTTGTTTATAAAAAGATGCAAATTTGAAAAACTCTAAAGCATTATCTGATTTTCTTCTATGTGTGTGATATTGTGAATATTTTTTAGTTAATACAAGCTGACTGCAAACACATTTATTTTCGTTTAATTTAGAAGCAAATTTCTGTTGGAGCTGAATTCACATTTGACCTGGTAAGTCTGGAAACACATTTTTGTTACATTTAGATCCAGGCAAACTTAAACTCTGATATTCCTACTAGAGAATCATCTATACCTGGTGGTCCAGGTGGTCCGGGTGGCCCTTCGTGTCCTTTTAAACCGGGTAATCCTGGGGTGCCTCTATATCCTTTCTCACCAGGCATTCCTGCAATTCCTAAAGTTAAAAACCATGTGTTAAAAATGCAGGTTATAATTTTCTCAGAGTTATCTAAGTCCTGATTAAAATTGATGAGATATTATTATTGTAATACAGGATAGTGTATTTGTTAAGAGCATGGGCAAATGTGAACTCATATCTTTTTCAAAAGAGGATTAAATGAGATAATATATACAAAGCATCAGCACAGTGGCTGGCATGAGTTAATTCTCAAAGAAAACTAGCAACTATCATCATAGTAACACTATAAACAAACCCTGTAAGAATTTGTGGCCTACATATAGCTTCTTTTTAATTTTTAATTTTAGTAATGACAGAGGACTGTACTATACTATTTTTGTCTAGACTACCCCCTTCTCAATCCATTTATTATAATTGTCATTCATTAAGTATTAGTATAGGACAGATATTATTATTTTTTTAAAATTTATTGGGGTGACAATTGTTAGTGAAATTACATAGATTTCAGGTGTACAATTCTGTATTACATCATCTATAAATCCCATTGTGTGTTCACCAGAGTCAGTTCTCCTTCCATCACCATATATTTGATCCCCCTTACCCTCATCTCCCACCCCCCACCCCCCTTACCCTCTGGTAACCACTAAACTATTGTCTGTGTCTGTGAGTTTTTGTTTCTCATTTGTTTGTCTTGTTCTTTTGTTGTTTTTGGTTTATATACCACATATCAGTGAAATCATATGGTTCTCTGCTTTTTCTGTCTGACTTATTTCGCTTAGCATGATACTCTCAAGATCCATCCATGTTGTCACAAATGTTCCTATATCATCTTTTCTTACCGCCGAATAGTATTCCATTGTGTATATGTACCACAACTTCTTTATCCATCCATCTATCGATGGACATTTGGGTTGTTTCCGTGTCTTGGCCACTGTAAATAAAGCTGCAATGAACATTGGAGCACACGTGTCTTTATGTATAAATGTTTTCAGATTTTTTTGGTAGATACCCAGGAGAGGGATTGCTGTGTCATATGGTAATTCTATTCGTAATTTTTTGAGGAACCTCCACACTGCCTTCCATAGCGGCTGCGCCAATCTGCATTCCCACCAAAAGTGTATAAGGGTTCCTTTTTCTCCACAGCCTCTCCAACACTTGTTACTATTTGTCTTGTTGATGATAGCCATTCTGACTGGGGTGAGGTGATATCTCATTATGGTTTTTACTTGTATTTCTCTGATGAATAGTGATGTTGAGCATTTTTTCATATGTCTATTTGCCATTTGTATGTCCTCTTTGGAGAAATGTCTCTTCAGGTCCTCTGCCCATTTTTCAATTGGGTTGTTTGTTTTGTTGTTGTTGAGTTGCATGAGTTCCTTGTATATTTTGGATATTAGCCCCTTATCGGAGGCACTGTTTGCAAAAATCTTCTTCCATCAGTTGGTTGCCTCTTATTTTGTCGATGGTTTCTTTTGCTGTGCAGAAGCTTTTAAGTTTCATATAGTCCCATTTGTTTATTTTAGCTTTTACTTCCATTGCCTTTGGAGTCAAATTCATAAAATTCTCTTTGAAACCAAGGTCCATAAGTTTAGTACCTATGTTTTTTTCTATGCAGTTTATTGTGTCAGGTCTTATGCTTAAGTCTTTGATCCATTTTGAATTGATTTTGGTACATGGTGACAGATAACAGTCCAGTTTCATTCTTTTGCACGTGGCTTTCCAATTCTCCCAGCACCATTTATTGAAGAGGCTGTCTTTCCTTCATTGTATGTTTTCAGCTTCTTTGTCAAAAATTATCTGTCCATATTTATGTGGTTTTATTTCTGGGTTCTCAATTCTATTCCATTGGTCTATGTGACTGTTTTTCTGTGAATACCATGCTGTTTTGATTATTGTAGCCCTGTAGTACAAGCTAAAGTCAGGGAGTGTGATACCTCCAGTATAGTTCTTTTTTCTTAAGATTGCTTTGGCTATTCGGGGTCTTTTTTGGTTCCAAACAAATCTGATGATTTTTTGTTCTATTTCTTTAAAAAATGCCATTGGGATTTTGATGGGGATTGCATTAAATCTGTATATTGCTTTGGGTAATATGGCCATTTTAACTATGTTGATTCTTCCAATCCATGAGCACGGAATGTCTTTCCATTTCTTTGTGTCTTCTTCAATTTCTTTCAAAAATGTCTTATAGTTTTCAGCATATAGGTCCTTCACATCCTTGGTTAAGTTTATTCCTAGGTATTTTATTCTTTTTGCTGCAATTGCAAAAGGAATTGTTTTTTGTATTTCTTTTTCTGAGATTTCACTGTTAGTATATAGGAAGGCAATGGACTTTTGTACGTTGATTTTGTAGCCAGCAACTTTACTGTATTCGTGGATTGTTTCTAATAGCTTTTTGGTGGAGTCTTTAGGGTTTTCTATATATAACATCATGTCATCTGCAAAGAGTGATAATTTAACTTCTTCATTCCCAATTTGGATGCCTTTTATTTCTTTCTCTTGCCTGATTGCTCTGGCAAGGACTTCCAACACTATGTTGAAAAGCAGAGGTGATAGAGGACAGCCCTGTCGTGTTCCTGAACGTAGAGCACAGGGCTTCAGTTTTTCACCATTAATTATGAGATTAGCTGAGGGCTTGTCATATATGGCCTTTATTATGTTAAGGTATTTTCCTTCTATACCTATTTTATTAAGTGTTTTAATCATAAATGGATGTTGTATCTTGTCAAATGCTCTTTCTGCATCAATTGATATAATCACATGATTTTTATCCTTTATTTAGTTTATGTGATGTATCACATTGATGGATTTGCGATGTTGAACCATCCTTGTGCCCCAGGGATGAACCCCACTTGGTCATGATGAATAATCTTTTTAATGCATTGTTGTATTTGATTTGCTAGAATTTTGTTTAGGATTTTTGCATCTGTATTCATCAGAGATATTGGTCTGTAGTTTTTTTTGTGTTGTCCTAACCAGGTTTTGGTATCAGGGTAATGTTGGCCTCATAAAATGAGTTAGGGAGTACTGCCTCTTCTTCAATTTTTTGGGAGAGTTTAAGCAGGATTGGTATTAGATCCTCTTTGAAGGTTTGATAGAATTCACTAGTGAAGCCATCTGGTCCCAGACTTTTGCTTTTGGGAAGGTTTTGGATGACTGATTCAATTTCCTTACTGGTGATCGGTCTGTTGAGATTTTCCAGTGCTTCATGGTTCAGCCTTGGAAGGCTATATGTTTCTAAGAACTTGTCCATTTCTTCTAGGTTATTGAATTTGGTGGCATATAGTCCTTCGTAGTATTCTTGGATGATCCTCTGTATTTCTGTGGTGTCCGTGATAACTTCCCCTCTTTCATTTCTGATTTTGTTAATTAGTGTCTTCTCTCTTTTTATCTTAGTGAATCTAGCCAAGGGTTTGTCAATTTTGTTAATCTTTTCAAAGAACCAGCTCTTTGTCACATTAATTTTTTCTATTGTCTTTTTGTTCTCTATTTCATTTAGTTCTGCTCTGATTTTTGTTATTTACTTTCTTCTGCTGACCTTGGGTTTCACTTGTTCTTCTTTTTCTAGTTCTTTAAGGTGTAACATGAGGTTATTTATTTGGGATTTTTCTTGTTTCTTGAGATAGGCCTGTGATGATATAAATTTCCCTCTTAAAACTGCTTTCGCTGCATCCCAAAAATTTTGGTAGGATGTATTTTCATTGTCATTTGTTTCTATGTATCTTTTGATCTCTCCTCTAATTTCTTCTTTGACCCAGTTGTTCTATAAAAGTATATTGTTCAATCTCCATGTATTTGTGTTTTTTCCTGCTTTCTTTTTGCAGTTGATATCCAATTTCAAAACCTTGTGATCAGAGAATATGTTTGGTATGATTTCAATCTTCTTAAATTTGCTGAGGCTGATTTTATGTCCCAATATATGGTCTATCCTTGAGAATGTTCCATGTACACTAGAAAAGAA
Source organism: Rhinolophus ferrumequinum (assembly GCF_004115265.2). Lineage (NCBI taxonomy): Eukaryota > Metazoa > Chordata > Mammalia > Chiroptera > Rhinolophidae > Rhinolophus > Rhinolophus ferrumequinum. Next base: position 9,930,767 of record NC_046291.1, read on the forward strand.
TGTATAGTCTGATGTTTTAGCATGAAGTGCTCTATATATGTCAATTATGTCCATTTCATCTAATGTGTCATTTAGGGCTGATATTTTGCTATTTATTTTCTGTTTGGATGAGCTATCCATATATAGATGTATTTAAGTCCCCTAGTATAACTGTGTTTTGGTCAATTTCTCCCTTTAGTTCTGTTAGTAGTTGCTTGGTATATTTCGGTGCTCCCTGATTGGGGGCATAAATATTGATGACTGTTATGTCTTCTTATTGTATAGTCCCCTTTACCATTATGAAATGTCCATCTTTGACTCTTGTTATCTTTTTTCACCCTGAAGTCTGTTTCATCTGATATCATTATGGCTACACCTGATTTTCTCTGGGTACCATTTGCTTGGAGTGTCAATTTCCACCCTTTCACTTTGAGTCTGTGCTTGTCCTTGTAGCTAAGATGTGTCTCTTGGAGACAGCATATGGTTGGGTTTAATTTTTTGATCCAATCTGCTACTCTGTGTCTTTTTATTGGTGAGTTCAGTCCATTTACATTTAGGGTGATTATTGATATGTGAGGATTTCCTGTCATTCTATCTTTAGTTTCCTGGTAAGGCTGTGTCTCCATTGTTTCTTTGCCTTTTTGTTGTTGTCGATTATTTCTGTGTGGTGGTATTCTATGATGTTTCCCTCTGTTTCTTCTTTTATTACAGTATATATTTCAGTTCTGGATTTTTTTTGAGTGGTTACCATTAAGTTTATGTAAAAGAAGGTTTGATATTTAGAGTATTCCATTTTCTTTAGCACACTTACTTTCTCCATTCCCATATTCCGGTTCAGGGCTTTACTCTCCCCCTTTTTATGTTTTGGTTGCCACAAATTGTCCCTGTTGATGGTGGTCGAATAGCCTCCTTTAGTATTTCTTGTAGTGCAAGTCGTGTATTAGAAAATTCCCTCAGCTTCTATATGTCTGGAAAGGTCTTTATTCCTCCTTCATATCTAAAGGATATCTTTGCTGGATACATTATTGTTGGCTCATAATTTCTCTCTTTCAATAGTTTGAATATTTGGTTCCACTCCCTCCTGGCTTGTAAAGTTTCTCCTGAAAAATCTGATGATAATCTAATGGGCTTTCCTTTGTAGGTTACCGTCTTCTTTTCCCTGGCTGCCTTGAGGATTCTTTCTTTGTTGTTGATTTTAGACAGCTTCAATACAATGTGCCTTGGAGAAGGCCTGTTGGGATTGAGGTAATTAGGTGTTCTATTTGCTTCTTGGATTCGAGGATCCAGTTCTGTCCACAAGTTTGGGAAGTTCTCGTCAACAATTTATTTGAATATATTCTCTGTTCCCTTCTCTCTTTCTTCTCCTTCTGGTATGCCCATTATTCTTATATTGCTCTTTCTGATGGAGTCAGAAAGTTCTTGTAGAGTTCTTTCATTTCTTTTAAGTCTCAAGTCTCTTTCTTCTTTCATCTGTGTAATATCCAGGTTTCTCTCTTCGATGTCACTGATTCTTTCCTCCATCTGGTCAACTGTACTACCTTAGCTGGTTATTTCATTCTTAATTTCTTCTATTGAGTTCTTAATCTCCAGAAATTCTATTTGGTTCTTTTTAAAATTTCAATCTCTTTCGTAAAATGCTCATGTTGTTCTTTGATTGTGTTTCTGAGTTCATTAAACTGCCTTTCTGTGTTTTCTTGCATCTCGTTGAGTTTTTTCAGAACTGCAATCTTGAATTCTCTGTCATTTAAGTCACATATTTCCATATCTTTAAGTTCCTTTTCTGGAGACCTTTCACTTTCTTTCTGAGCTGTCTTGTTGCCTTGGTTATTCATGGCAATTACTGATCTATTATTTCTCTTCCTAGACATCTACAAGAGTGGCTTCTGCAACAGCTTGATAGGAAGAGGTCTTTCTTTTGTTTTCTAGTACTTGTTGGTAGAATGTTTTATTTTCTCTCTGACTGCAGCCTTTTTTTTTTCTCTCTCACACGGTACTGCTATATTTTCTCGGCACTATTCCAGCTTCTCACACAGTGGGGGGATTCCCTGGGAGACGGGCTTGTTATATGCTGTCCCCTCAGCCCTGTGGGCCATAAACGGAGCCCTAGTAGTCCGAGTTCTTTCCTCTCCCGCAGCTGCAATAGTTCCGGGATGCAGCGAGCTCGGAGCACTGAGCTAGGTCTGCGTCCTGCGCCCGCCTGTGCGGCTCTGTCCCCGCACTTCTCCCTTCCCTCCTCCCCCGCTCGAGCGATTCGCCCACCTTTAGGTAAATTCAGTAGTGGGCCTCTTCGTCTTGCCTCTCTGCTGTGCAGGGACTCCTTTGTGGAGTTATTGTTGTTCGATTAGTTGTAAATTCCAGGGGAGTTTTACAGAGGCTCACCTCATGCCGCCATTTTGATGACGTCCTCTTCCTTAAAGTCAGATATTATTTTCTTTTATTCATGAGCCTTTCCAGATTGGATGAAGAGGTGAGAAAACTGACTCTAAGAAGTCAGTGGGCTAATCTGGAGTCACACCATCCATCTGTGGTAATGTGGGGAATTGGAACCCAGTTCTGCAGTTGGGGAAGCTCACAAACTTCCCACAACACCATCCTACTTGTGTAAAGCACGGCTTTGATCACATTATTTTCCTGCTCAAAAATATTCCTTGAATCTCTCTACATGATGAACTACCGTATAAAGCATGAACTTCTTCCACTGGCATTTGAAGCATTCTACCCTCTGTGGATGGCCTGGCCTCGTGCCTTTTCTCAAGCAGACCCACTTCCCTTCGCTATTTCCTGGTTACATATTTACTCGTTTCCATATGGAGTGAGTGTCTAATCAATAGACAGGTCTTATGCTGAGTACTGGAGATATAAATCATGTCCCCTTCCCCCAAGTTTTTAGTGTTTCACTGGGGAGATAACCAAGTAAACAATTGCCGCCCAGTGTGATAAGTTCTGTAACAGAGTTGGGCACAATATGCTACAGGAAAGAATTTCTGGAAGAGAAGTATTTTTTTAGCTCAATCTTGAAGACTGAGTGGGATCCAGTCGGGTGAAAAAAGCATGGAATGGGATAGGATCCCCAGGCAAGAAAAAAGCATGTGTGAAGGAGTGATGAATACCAGGCAGTTAGGTTATTTTCTTTCATAACCTTTGTTTTTTCCATTTATGTGATTTATCATAATTTAAAAATATATATTATTTAGTTGGCAAACTACCTACTGCCTGTAGGCCGAATCTGGCTTGGTGTTGAATGGCTAGAGAGCTAAGGATGGCTTTTACATTTTTAAAGGGCTGTAACCAAATAAGCAGAGAAACAAACACTAAGGAAGATTATGCATAGGGACTATATATGGTCCAGAAAGCCTAAGATATTTACTACCTGGCCTTATACAGAAAATATTTATGAATCTATTAATGTCTCTTTCTCCCCACTGAACTGTAACTTTTCTCATGACAGGATACTCCCTCTGCTCTGTTCACCTCTGTGTCTTCAGGACAGAGTAAAATGCCTAGTTAATAGGGACTAAAAAATAATTATTGAATAAATAAATGTTCTGTGGCTGGAGAGGTAGGCAAAGGGCAAGTGATAAACTTGTATGCCAACCTACGAAGTTTGAATTCTTAAAGCATGGGGAGCCTCGGTAAGATTTTCAGCCAAGAGTATTATTTGCTTATCTGACTCCTACTCATAATTTCAATCCTCTTTCCCGGGGCCTCTCCAACTACCTTGGTTGCTGTGTTTTCTGCTTCCCTCACCTCCCACCGGACTCACTATCAGTGGTACCTGTCAGCACAGGGAACATGGATTCTGTACCAACCATTTCAGTGTAAGTGCCCATCTCTGCCACTTCGAATGAGCGCAGCATTAATTTGACTTCTCCATTCTCTATCTGTAAAATGGGATGATAGCAATAACCTACTCCTAGGGGTATTGTGAGGATTAAATGAGTCAATGTTTGTAATACTTAGAACAGTACCTGCACGTGGTAAGTGCTACACAGGTCTTTGTTAAAAAAACACAACAGTACTAATTTCCACCTTGTAGTATTCATTATCTTTTCATACATATGCCCACATCTCCTGTGCAGGCTCCTTTAGGAGATGACAGTTGTGCTTACCTGTACCTTCAACATCTCATCCATTTGCAGTGAATGTCTTTAAGCCAGAAATTCAGTTAAAAAAAAAAGGATCATATTGAAATTAGAGAGGACTAGATAATATGATCTTTTTGTTGTTATTGTTCAATCTCTGCTACTTGGTTATGCATTTGAAAAGCCAAAAGAAAACATTCAGGACAGCTTCCATGCATACTGAACTTTGGGTGAGTAAAAGAATTCTGATACAAGCATAGAAATAGCATGTGTTCTTCCATACTTTACAAAAGGAATTCTTTAATTGTAAATTAGTATCTGTTGTGCATTCATGATGTTAAATCCAAATTTTAATTTGTGTAGGGACAGACATGCTATTCATATTTTTTCAAAATGTTTTTAACACTATCTAAATCATCTAGACTAGCCCAGTGAAACAGTGTCTATGCAGGCAGTTTATGAGGACTGGAACGTTTGTGGCAGTATTTTTATTTTTTCCACATCGTGGCTTAGATCGGTTTTTGCAGTTTTATGAAATTCATATTACTTTCTATTTCATTGCAAAAAATGTAGTGCAATCTCCCGTTTGACCTAGAACTAAACTATCTCTTTGACACCAGATTTAATAGGAACTACCCAAAAGACCTTTACTTCTTAATTTTCCTTGTGGAAAAAAAAAACTTTCTATGAATTTATTTTCCCAATGATTATACATTTTTTTAAGTTGGCAAATTAGTTGGATTCAATTACTCTCCAGATCCTGGTCAGATATCACTTCTGTGAAGTCCTTCCTAGTTCTGGGAAAGACAACTATTTAGTCTTTCTAGTGTATTCTATAGCACCCTGTAGAATTTTTAGGAAAATCTTTACTTGGACTATAAATCTTTATGTGTCAAGCATATAAATATTTGTTAAATACAATTTCACTTTTCAAAATTTATTACAAATTACTCAAAACTTGATAGGGTTTTGCAACTGCAAACACATTTTCCCTTTATTCTTCCGTGCTACGACAGTTTGTTCTGTAAATATTTCATTTTACATAGAAATTCTGTTTTTCTAAAATTAATTAGGATTAAAATTGGTCAAGGAGACCATAAGTCAGGCTTTCTTAAAATTTGATTTTACATTGGTTGTATTGATTATGTAACAAAAACTGTCAGAGAAAAGGCTCAAATAACTTGAAATAATTTGATTGGGTTTGAATTTTAGTCTGGTAGTTATAGCTGACAACAGCACTCTGAAGCATTAATTTTCAATTAAAACATACTTTCTTTTTAGTTATTATTCTCCAAAGGGTTTTGAGCACGAGAAGTAGATTTTAGATGCAATGATAAAAATTCATCCCGACAACTGATGGAATAAAGTGGAATCTGGTGTGGAGGTTTCTTTTCCAGCCAGGGAAGCTTTTTACATGGCATTTCTTAAGGGTCTGATTTTCTACGTATGTGGCAAAAATGGGATTTGAGGATTTCTAATTTAAAATTGACTAGTGACAATTTAAATACAGCAGACCCACATGCAGAATTAACTGAGAAATAAAAAGTTATGCCTTAAAGAGGCAGCATATTATCGTACAAGGCACCCAAGACCCAGTTCTAATCCAGGCTTGGACCACCAACTGGCTGTGTGACTGCGGGCAGTTAAATTAAACTGCCCCCACTGTCCTCATCTGCCAGCGAAGAGGACTGGCCCAGATAAGTCTTAGTCTCAGAATCAGCTCTCATGTTCTGGTTCTAAACGTAAGGCTGTCTGTACCTTTGAGGCCTGGCTCTCCTTTGTCCCCCAGTAAATGGGATATTTGAGAAGGCCCGGGAATTCCTTTAGCTCCTTCTTCCCCCTTGGCTCCTGGGGGTCCTCTCTTACCCTTTGCTCCTGGAATTCCAAAGCTACCTATAAAACAGGAGTAACAACAGCAATTCCTCAATTCTTTAAGTAATTCCTAAGGATTCAAAAGGTAACAGCGCTTACCATAAAACACAACAAAACAAATAAGCCAAAAAGGTTAACAGTGCTGAGAACTTGATCAATGGTTTCCCAAATCAGGCAGCCACATGAGGGTAGCATATAAGCCTGCAAGGAGAAAATACGATCCCATTCAAATGAAAAACAAGGAATATAGACAAGAGCAAAATCAAATACGTGGTTCTCTCAGAACTATTTTCCCCTCAAAGAATACAATATAATTTATTTTGCTGTTAAATGAATGAACACTGTTCATGCCCCCCGGTAGCTGGAAAGAGCCTCCATCACTTACCCTTCTGGCCCGGGGTGCCTGGGTTCCCAGGAGGCCCTGGAAGGCCAATGTTTCCGGGGAAGCCCATCATCCCAGCCGATCCTTTTTCACCTATGGAAATAAAGTAACACAGAGCAGCACATGTGGTGTGGAATGAGGAAAGCAAATACTCCATCTAATAAAATGAATTACAATTAGAAGGGCAGTTGGGAGTTAAAGAAATGGTTTCTGTAAATAGGAAAATAACCATATTTGTCTAGGAGGTGGGTGAGTAAACGGTTTTTATTACGTCACGTATAAGTCATTGGTAGCAAATCACATTTGTGGATGAGAATAGAATATGCTGAAGTTTTGGATCATTCCCTCCTCCCAACCCCTGACTAATAATAGCTTTCTCCCTTATTTTATTATATACTCCCTTATTTTATATACTCCCTTATTTTATTAGGTTGGTGCAAAAGTAGTTGCAGTTTTTGTAATTATTTTTAACCTTTTAAATCGCAATTAGTTTTGCACCAACCTAATATTTTCTTTATAGCAGTTGCCTAGAGCCGAACTTCGTTTTTAAATGTGTTTGTTATTGTCTCCCCCACTGCCGGAGGTAGAGTCTCATCCACTGATGTGTCTCTATGGCCAGGAACACTGCTGCCACATGATAGTGTCTCAGTGATATGCATGAAAGGATATTTCCAGATTAAGTTGTTATTCTGGGCTCTTCTTTGGAGGAAAGTTCAGGGAGATTCTTATGTATGAGGAAACAGTTGGAATATTCTTCCCAAACACACAAGCGATAAAGATAGTGATGAAATAAAAAGTATTATAAGGGAATACTAGGAACAACTAACTATATGCCAGCAAATCACATAATGTAGACAAAAGGGACAAATTCCTAGAAGGCACAGACTACCAAAACTGACTCAAGAAGAAACAGAAAATCTGAGCAAACCCGTAACAAGTGATGCAACTGAATTAGCAATTTACAAACTTCCCACAAAGAAAAGCCTAGACCCCGATGACGCCCCTGTTGAGTTGTATTAAACGTTTAAAGAATATCCATCTTCACAAATGCTTCTAGGAAATACAAGAGGAAGAAACACTATCTATCTTGTTCTATGAGGCCAGCATTACTCTGATACAGAAACCAGGCATAGACATCGTAAGAAAAGAAAACAGACCAGTATCCCTTATGATTATTGATGCAAAAAATCTCAACAAAATACTAGTAAATATATTTTAGTAGTAATAGATAAAGAAGATTACACAAATAGCCACATCCTAGAAAACTGTGAAATGTGATCGTCCTGTCACCCCTATTACCTTGCCCGCTTGCCCCTTGCAAATCATTCAGAAGAAAAAGTCTTATACTAACTGAAAGAGAAGCATAGAAGGAAAAGCCTGTGTCTATGCCCAGTTTATAGAACCACCTGAAAAGGAAAATGTGGGAGAAGATAGTAGAAGAGAAATAAAAGCATAAAAAAGGATACCTGGTGGCCCTAAAAATCCTGGATTTCCTGGATATCCTTTTTGACCAGGTGGTCCCATGTCACCTCGATGACCTGGTTTTCCTGGTGGTCCAGGTTCTCCAGGAATTCCTGACCTATCCAAGCCCGGAATACCTGGGTCTCCCTTTAGCCCAGTTTCGCCTCTTCTGCCTATAGTTGAATGAGTGAAGGAATGAATGAATGAATGAACACAAGTACACTCCCCAACTCCAGAAATATTTTGTGGCTGCAAATATGTAGCTGTATGATTTTGAGCAAACCACATACTTATCGGATTGACTGATTTATGTCCCCTTCTATAAAATTTTTAAGATCCCTTCTGGCTTTAACATTCTCTGTTTCAATGGCTCATGCAGTAATAAAAATGTAGAATTTGGATCTGTTATGACTGTGGCTCTGTCTTTAACTTGCAGAATACTTTCAGAGCCACTCACATAGAGCGAGCCACCAGATGCTTCGGGAAACAACAAGAGAACCACTACAATTATCATTTTGGCCACAAACTTGTTTGTGAACACATAAGCAGTATTGTAGCCCACAGGCATTAGCTGAGTCCTGGAGGGTTTTCCCCAGTCATAATAGATCACCGATCTGGTTGAGAGCAGCCAAAAAGATACAGTAAGTTTCCCATTGTCTGCACCATCTAGTCCACATAATTTAGATTTATTTTTGTACCTTTCTTTTAGGAGGCTTTAAAACAATCAACTACATATTTTAGTTTGTAACTTGTTAAACAGGTATTTTTTAATACATTCACTTTATTTTCATAATAAGGATAAATTTGTCACTTTAATATACTTATAAAGGTAAAACTTTTTTTGAGAGTTTTTACGTAATATATAAATATATATATATAAATATACATATTCAGTGTTCATATTTTTTTTGCATAAAAGACACAATCCGACTTATCATATTAACTTCAGGTCTCTTAATCTATAGGGTGGTACTCACTGCAACAAATCCATGACAACAAAGTTTGTATTTCTGAAACAACCATTTTCCACTGAACAGTGGTCAGGACTTGTTGCTGGACAGCTCCGAGGTTAAACAGCAAAGCGTAAAGCAGGAGTCCCACGCCACTTGCCCATATAGTGACTAGTTTTAAGGCCCTCCTCCTACCTTGTTGACCTTTCAGTCCATTTAAACCTGGAAGTCCTTGGGCTCCCCTGGGACCCTCTGTGCACCTTCCTGGGAGTCCTTTTTCTCCAGGTATTCCAGGCTGCCCTGGATCCCCTGCAAAACAGAGTCCAAGAATATATTCAGGTGCCAAAAGCCAAGGTCCTAGTATTGCTATCCCAAGAACTCTTCTGTAATTTCTCCCCGTAAATCGGACCAATATGTAATACCATTAATATGTCTAAGAGGAAACTCTTTAAGAAGCAAAGAAGGAAGAAGGAAGGAAAGAAGGAGCAAAGGTAGGGCAACAATGTTGAATGGACAAATAATTAGGCCCCAGTTTCTAGTATTTATTGATCTAGAGCTTTGTTTGAGAAGAATTCGTCATCCCTACATATTCAACTTGCTGCATTTTAGCTGAGCTCATAATGGAGAAAAGTAATCGCACTTGCTATGGTACCTTGTGGTCCATCAAGCCCTCCAGTTCCTGGAATTCCAGGGAGACCGGGAAATCCAGGGAGTCCAATTTCTCCATTTTCCCCAGAATTGCCTCTTTCTCCTGGAAAACCTGGTGTTCCTGGTTCTCCAGGCATGGCTAGTCCTGGTTCTCCCTATAGCACAGAAATTATGTTAGTTTTACTATATAATGCTTCCAAATCCTTATTGGCTATTGATTGACGGGTCTTTTGGGCTATTTATCATACTTGAAAATTATATTTTCATTGTAGAGCTTCTAAGTCTCTTTTGACAGTCACCACCATTCCATCAACTTTCCTTTTTCCACTCTAGCTGCTGACTTTTCTATAAAATTATACTTAATTCTTTAGAGCCTCCACTTTTTCAGAATATTGTGGAATTTTCTGTAAACAATCTAGACGTCTCTTCTTTTGATAGTTTTTTTCTCATAGCTGTCCAGGTTTCTTCCAAGAGTTCTCCCCTTTAAAATATTGTGAATGTTTCTGAAGATTAAGGAAGGAATAGAGAAGCAAACCTGTCTCCTAACACCTTTTATTTTCCTTTCTAAAAGGGAGGGATGATTCAAGAAACTTTAAACGAATGCAATATCTTTATCATCTACCAATACTTTGATAATTTGTCCACACAAAGCGTCCTGATTGGCAGGAACAACCTAATTGGCCAACTACAATTGCTCTGCCTCGTCCCCATATCAGTCTGAAGTCTAATTCTCAAAGACCTTGGCTCCTGGGACGCCTGGTTTTCCAGGTAAGCCTGGCTTTCCGATTTCTCCAGGACAACCTGGTGATCCTTTTGTTCCTGGAAAACCTCGGTCTCCTATAGAGAAAAAATAATAAAGGTTGTAAGATTAGTCTTATTAAAAGATTCTAAGCAGTATCTCTCCCATTTTATCTAAGGTTTTTATGAGGAAAGCAGCTATACATGTTTTTTTATAAAAGATTGAATGATGAGAAAGCCAACTGCTAAGTTAGCAATTTAAAAAAATCCAATTTCAAATCAGATTACATTGGTGCTCAATTTTAAAAATTACCTTCTCCATTTTTGTTATTTAGCACTGCTACCATTTTGACTCAGCAATTTTCTAAACCATTGATCCTGGTTGACCATTTGGCTGACTTTTTTTAAAAAAAGTATATTTTACATTCAGTGTACAGCCAAATAAATATTTACATGTATCTACATATATATACATATGTGTATATATGTATATACACACATATGTGTGTGTGTATATACATATATACATATATGTATATATACATATCTATATATAGACATATACATATATACATACACACACACACACACACACACACACACACACACACACAAGTAAGCAAGCATGACCCAGATCAAGAGATAAAGCATTTCTGGCACCCAGATAGACTTTTTCAAGATGGATTGTTCAAGAGAATTACTTCCTAATGCTTTATATGAGCCATTGAATATAATGAATTCACTTTTCTTGTATGTATTTATGATTGGAGAATTGAGAAAGGAGTCACACACATCATTTTCTCTGTTCTGTGGTTCAGAAGGGGAAACACTGGTGAAGCAAAGCTGCATTCAGAAAGTTCCTCTGTGCCTCTAATTTGACCAATTTTTAATTAACAGTTCACGGGATTCATTAGGTTCAACTGGGAAATTTTGACTCTCTACTTTTCAAGGAGCTCTTAGAACAGTTTTTGTTCTCATAGTTTAGAGCAGAAGTGTCCAAACTTTTTTCAACGTTTTTTACCAAGGGCCACATGCGGTAAAATGCACAAACAGCCGGGCCACTCACTCGAGGTGAAGTACGTATTGCCTCACCTGGTTTATTTAAGTAAACTAAATATATTTTTGGAATTTGCTTCAGGCCAATTAACAATGGATTGAGGACCACAGTTGGCTCGTGGGCCGCAGTTTTGACACCCCTGGTTTAGAGTCCTTTTCCAGAGGGGTTACACTCCATAGGGGTTACAAACTAGGATGCAATTTTCTTCATGCAGGGTCAAAGAAGGACTAGGCAAAAATATGAGCCAGGCTGGGTGACTTCAGAGGTCACTGGGAAGATATTCAAGAAATTACAGTCAACGCCATTCTTGTGACCACATGAGAAATGTGATTATGTTTTCCATTTCAAATACTCATAAAGTCAAATAAATATTCCCATATTAGGATAGACCTGATGTATGATAAACATTGGTGATATCTAAGAAATGAAGTACAAAAAGTGGATTATATTTTGACAAACATTTTAAATTATATTGAAACAAACATATTATCATAAAATCTGAAGTTTTGTGTGATGGCCTGGTGACAGAATACTCATATGTCACCCTGACAGGACTTTATAGTACTTGTCACTGGGGAGCCTCAGGGTATTGTTTGAGATACCCCGAGATACCGCAGGGGATCTCAGCATCTGGATTTCTTTGGAGTGTTTCCCCTTTAATGAGAAATAGTATTTTCTTTTTTTCCTAAAGGAAATAACTTCTGTGATTTATTTTGGAATGTATAGGGAAATCAGCCATTGGTGATTCCACAATTATTTCTTTATTATAGAACAAGTGTATAAAGTGAAGAAATGTGAAAATGTCAGAAGTGTAGGCATCTATTCAGAAGTAAAGAAAAACGCTCCACGTAATCCCACTATCAAGGATCACTTTGGTGAATTTCCTTCCATTTTTTTCTATGCATTTAAAAAAACATATGATTGAGATGAGGTTGCATAAATCAATGTGAGTTCTGCCTTTTTACCTAACATTCTTGTAAGATTTTTTTCCCCATTTAAGACTGGTGGAAAACATTATTTTAAAGGGTATTACGGGTATTTCTTATGTTCTTCATTATATATATTTACATTTTCTAAATATCCCCAATGAACCTTATGTTTTCAATTTTTTTTAACTTACCCTTAGGTCCCGGAGGCCCAGGGAATCCAATTCCTGGAATTCCTGGTTCACCGTCAGGCCCAGGAATACCTGGCTCACCACATTTTCCTTTGGGTCCAGGACAACCTTAACAACACATACGCATCAGTATCAGCAACTTTCCTTTATCTCACCTGGAAACAAAATGTCTCAGTTTCTGTGTCATCCCTGACAGTTTTGCAAATGGAGAAATAATTTTAACATAACCCTGACTTCCTCCTCCATTCCTATCCAACGGACTCATTAGGGACTGCAAATAATTTTGAAAATGTAATTTAACCCCATGAAAAGAAATATTCTAGATATCTTGGATGATATGTGTCCCTCCATGCACACAAAATTAAGTTTTCGATCACATTGGTGAAAATGTTACATTTTCAAATGAAGACCCACTGGGTACTATCCTGATTAACCACAAGGAAACATTCCTGTTCCTCCACCAGCTATCCATAAAGATTGTTCTACTTTTGAATTCTTTTCAAGTAATTATATCAATTCTTTTTTGGAATTAGAAGCACCAATGGGAATAATTTGGATAACTTCAAGGGACAAAGAGTTTCCTGCCTCTTGGTTTATTTTGTGACAAAACTGGCCTGTGATTTCTTTGGGAGCCAATGAATACATTTTTTTCCTTATAGTGGGGACAGTGTTTTTCTAGGTGAGTCAGGGCGCCATCTGATGCCAAGTCCCTGACTTAACAAAGCGGATACTTACCAGGTGGACCTTGGGGGCCAGGACGGCCTGGGTGCCCTGGAGGTCCCGGGGGCCCTGGGACTGGTTTCAAAACGCTGGAGTCTCCTGGGGGACCTTAAGAGAATTTAGGATCATAATATTCATGTGCATATTGAAGTTTTCCTTGGTTCAGAGGGAAAATATACGATATGATAAGGAGGGGTTCACAGACATATTCCAAGGAATACGAAAAATAGTCTCTGCTTAGATAGGCTTCAAAATTGGCTTATCTAATAGAGAACCAGCCCATAGCAACTTTCTTATTCAATTGACAACTGTTTGTAAGCATCTATTATTGTCTAAGGCTTGTTTTAATTAACGTCCCAACATGCTGGTGTATTGAAAGAGAGCCTATTCTACAAAAAAAAAAAAAAAAAAAAAAAAAAAAAGGATAATATGAATTCAGCTTAAACATTGGTGGATACTGGTAGGTTATTTATTATTTATTTATTGGGTGACTGGTAGAGTGCACAATCAACAAGTGTGGCCTGACAGGTAGGTCTGGGCTTGCACCTTGGCCTTGCTCTTTATAAAGTGTGTGATATGGGGAATATTTCTTAAACTCTCATGTGTCATGGGGGAAATAATGTCTACTCAAATAGTAAAGATCAGAGATAATATTCTGACCACAGTGGCCAATATTAAAAAACATGTGAGTGATTAGTGTGGTCCATATATTCATATATTTATAGGAAGAGTAGGTTTACAGTAGTGCGATGGGAACAGTTGATGATAATATATTTTAGGACAATGGAGTCCTTCACTAAGCATGCACAGCTAGAAAGAACAGAAGACGGTTTGAAGATGGGTTAGAAGTGGATTGAGTAAACTTTTTCTGTCAAGGGCCAGATAGTAAATAATTAGACTTTGTGGACCAGATGGTCTGTTGCAACTACTCAACTCAGCCATCACTGCATGACAACAGCCAGGACGGATAAGTTAATGGATGAGTGTGGCTGTGTGCCCATAACACCTTATTTATGGACACTGAAACTTGAATTTCACGACATATTATTCGAAAGATTTTCTTTTTCCAATTATTTAAAGATATAAAAACCATTCTTAGCTTGTAGACCATACATAAATAGGCAGTGTGCTGGACTTGGACTGTGAGCTGCCACGGTTTGCTAATTCTTGATTAGGACAGCAGCCTCAAAAGTAAGGCACAGGAAAAAAAATACGTGCATGTATAACCACAAAATAAGCTTTGCGTACATGTGTGGACGGAAATGCATGCATACAATTTATAATATATATGGGTACTGGGGGGATGTGCACGTAAGGTTTTACCGAGGAGGATGCTATAAAATAACTTGAAAGTCACTGGTTATTGGGTCTCACCCTTCAAAGTGATTTGGCATGGCAGCATTATTATTTAAAGCCATTAGTAGCATGCCATTTTCATCTTCCACCATGTTCTTCACCACAGAAAATACTGAGGATCAGATCCCTCCTGATTCCAGAAACGATGTTCAGTACACGTGGATGCCCAAAGTTCCTGGGGCTTTAAAACTATTATCAGACAACTTTTCTTCACGTGCCTTAGATATTGTGAAGTTTTATTTATAAAATGTTTATTGGGTTATGGATCAAAACGAACAAATTTGGAGTAATATTAGTGGACCCTTGCAGCCTGGAAGAGGCATCTCAATATCAATGTCCTAGGTTTTGGCCTCCCCTTTGTTTACCATAACTGTCTTCCACTCATTATTTAGGATCCATGAATTCCATATATTTATGTCAGTAATGGATATAGTCTATCCCAGGAAATTTGACCTGAATTGCTCAGTAACAGGGAAAAAAAATTGATTTTCTCTAGCATACCCTACATGTTCTTTCCCAGTGTCTGTGAGTTGACATATTCTACTTATTAGAAGCAAGTTTCTAACATACATATCCACTGGTCTTGAAGGAGCTTCACTATCTCTAGGCACCATCAACCCGCTCCATAGGAAAACAGGACTGGAAAGAAAACTAACCAACCGGCTTTTCCAGGTGGTCCAGGGGCTCCAGGAACACCTTTGGCTCCCTTTGGACCAGGTTCTCCCTCCGGTCCATAGCCTGGTGGTCCAGCTGGTCCTGCAGGTCCTGGGGACCCAGGGCTGCCAGGATCTCCTGGAAAACCCCGGTCCCCCTTCTCACCAGTGAGGGCCTGTTACAATAACAATATATTTAGATAGTGCTTCATTCCAGTATCTCCTTATGCAGGTTACTATGACCATGACTATGAAGAGTATTCATATTCTAGAGAAGGTCTTGAATTAAAAAGCATTTGACATTTGAAGGGAATCATTACTGAAATAAGGACTCTATGGTTTCTGCGGTTTTGTGCCCCTTGGAATTCAGCCACAGGTCATTAACTTAGAATTCTCGAGTCCCACTTGAGATGTTCCTACAATGGGATACCACCTGTATGATAATAGCCCCCAAAACTTAGCTCAAATAGGCCAACAGTTCAAATGGAATCAGAGGTGACATTCATGTTAATGGTACATTTCTAAAATCAAACAAGTACAGCACACATTTATTTGTTTTGGTTTTCACCAGGTATTGGTATTTTCACTATAAAGGAGATAGTCTACCTTTATTAGTTGTTTTCTTATAAAATGTGTTTTAAAATTTCTTTGTAGGCTGCAACTTTGAAAATAAATTGTATATATTGAGGAAGTTGAACTTGACAAAATAATCTACGTTCCCCTTCCTTTCCAACATGGACACACATAATAAATTTAACTGGATTTTTCATTGTTTATATCACCGGTGGCTAAGTGGTCCTTCTTGCATAATGACAGGGCATAACAAACAACAAATAACCCTGATTTTCTCTCTTACTTTCTGGAACATTTTACCAGAGCCAATAAAGAAACTGGGGAGACACAAATGGGAGCATCATATGATCTCTGTTAATACTAGACCAAAAGCATTCTAGATTCCACCCCTTTATAATCATAACTACCACCTGGGGGACAGATAGTTTGTCAAAGGAGGGTCTGAGAAACACTGGCCCTGCTAGCCAAAAAGTACTTTGTAGCAAAAAAGTTTAGGAAAGACTGCATACCATATCAACACCATGGGGAGTCACAATTAATATTCTGACATTAAAGAGTCTATAAATGAAACTTTAAATTTGTTTGCTAAGCTTCCCTGTTCGAAGTGGGACCTTTTTTATTGGATAACACTGATTAACTCTGGGAGAAACTGGTATTTCATAGAACAGGCTGGACAGCATGCCTTGCAAATTTCTCAAAGAAAAATAGATCCTGGTAGGAATCTCTCAATTGAACATGTGAGAGATTCTATTCCATGAAAAGAGATAGAATTTATAGAAGCTTAAATATTGTCAATGACAAAACATTTGATCTATTTCACTACTCTACCTCTGAATATTTTGTCCTTTTCTGCATTTATTTTTCCATAAAAGAATGCACATTGCCCCCGAAATACTGACTAAAACTTTCCATTTGAATTATTTTCTGAACTTCTTTACAAACTCATTTGACACAAATGTAGAATTGTAACTTGTGTATGAGACAAGGTCATTATCAATGTAGAATTTTATTGGGGCTAAAATAACCATTGAGTGCTACCTATTTATTTTGTCCAAATACTACAAATATTTGCTCTGGTTTGAAGATGCCTCATTGTACAGTTAGAGGGATGAAGTGTGATGAGCAGCCAATTTTTTATGAAAGGTATGCACCTTATGTCTTAACTTCAGAGCACTTGAAGTAATTTGAAAACAATTACTAAGATACCAACCGGTTCGCCCTTCGGCCCTCGTGATCCTTTTAGTCCGGGAGTTCCAGGGATTCCATCAAAGCCCTTTCTTCCAGGCTGTCCTCTGGGCCCCGGATCCCCTGGGTCCCCGACTTGTCCCTCTGGATAAGATGTTTCACCTTTTTCTCCTTTAAGTCCTGGAGCACCTGGAGCACCTGGGAATCCCTAGGGCAGTACAGAAATGAGTCTACATGGCATTTGGGCAGAATTGTTTTTGTGTCAATCTCAAAAAACAACAAAATGTCAAGAACTTTTCAATTTTAATGAACACGTATTTTTTTTTCAGACATTTTATTTGGCACATAAATACAATTTTAAGTTTTTTGTGTTTTTTGCTTTGTTTTTGCTTTCAAAACTGGAAAATAATTCAGTTAATACAATTCAATGCAATCCACACAATAATATATTTTACATATAATACAATATAATACAACCATGATCATAATTCAGATTATGTTAGAATATTGGTAAATGTTAACATGCATCTCTGGATAAATGTGATTTAAATGTATTTATCCATATATAACTTTATGATTCACTATAATAATCAAATTAAAAGTTTTAACAACTTTACTGAGGTATAATTTACATACCATAAAATGTATCCTTTGTAAGAATAAAATTCAATGGTTTTAAAAATAAACGTATACATTTATGCTACAATCACCACGATTCAGTGTTAACACATTTCTATCACTCCCCCAAATTCCCTCCAACCCATTTGTGGTCAATCCCTGTTCCCAGCCTCAGTCCCAGGCAACCACTGATCTATTTTCTGTCTCTGACACCATTTTAAGTGATTATGAATTCATTCATTCTTTCATTCATACACCATTCATTTATTCATTTACTCAATAAGTATCTGTTGAGTGCCTCTTCTTTGCCAGGCACCAAACTGATAACGTAGGGGGGGTGCTACCGTATTTCCAGAGTGTTCCATTCTACAATTTGAAATTAAAGCTTCAAAACCATGAAATCTTACTGGAGATCCTGGAAAACCAGCACATCCTGGGGACCCTGGGCTTCCTTTAATACCAGCTTCCCCTCGTTCTCCTGCAAATCAGTGAATTATTAAATATTCATTGAGTACCAACTCTGAGCAACCAGGGTAAGGCAGTGTATGAAGGAAATAGGGTGTTTTCTTCTGAGAAAAGGAAGACAATTTCCATCTTAAAACATAAGGTGCAAGAAGAGAATGGGAGTAAATAACTGGAATGAGAGAAAATGTAAAAAACAACAACCAAGAACTGTTAAAAAATTTAGCTTCCTAAAATTCTTGTCTTTATAATTTTAGGGGGATACAGTAATTCTTTTCTGATGATAAAAGTAATATATGCTCATTGTAAAAAAAGTTACACAGAAATAAGAGAATGATAATCACCCGTAAATCTACCACCAGAAGACAATATTTGCTAAAATTTTCATGTACATTACTCATAAAATCTTATATCCATAAATGCATAGGACTTATATACATTTTGTATTCATGTTATACATATGTCAGTACATACAGATTTATAGCTTCACTTCAAATGGGCACATAGTAGCCTATTTTGTGGGTGAACCATTATTTATTAAGCTAACTTGTTTTCAGACATTTAGATTGTTTTTTCAACTTTAGCTGTTGTAAACAATGCTATCTATGATAAATATCTCTGGATATTTTGTTTTCCAAATTTATCCAATTATTTTTCTTTACAACAAATTCCTAAAAGTGTAACTTCAGGACCAAACGGGCACAACCTCTTCTGAGGCTTTGGATATCTGTTGCCAAATTGCATTTTATTTTACTGTACAATTTTATATTTCTTGTAAGTGTTTAAGTACCTCTGTAAAGATCCCTTCAGAGGATCTTTTGGATGGATCTCAGGTCAGTTTATCAACAAATATTTATTCAGATTTTATTTTTTGCAAGATTTGAGCCAGGATATACTTTTGATAGTAATCCAAACAGTTTTATCTTCTTTGAGCTATACCTGTCATCTGCCAAATGTAGAGAAACCAAAGAAAATACAATAGTACGACTAGGTGGTTAGCTGCAGTGAGCTGCCCAACTGCATTCGGCTTGGGTCAGAGGTCACTCACGGGGAATATAGGAAAATAATAATTGCTTTTCTTTTTTCCTTTCCCTCTTTTCCTCCTTTTCTCTCACCCTCCCATTCTCCCTCTTGCTCCCTCCATCCTTTTCAGTTTTTGTTTTAATAGAACATTGTCCCCAGAGACTTAGGCACTGAATAGGAGCTACTTGAGGAAAAGTCCCTCACCTCACTCTTTGCCCTTTCTTCCCTCTCAGGCCTGTCTCAGGGAGTCAGAGGGCAGCGACTACAAAGGAATAAGGCATTTATAAAGAAGTGGGTAGGACTTGAAAGTGACAAAGGATCCCTGCCTGAATGCACGTCCCCTGTTGGCTGTGGTGCCCACAGCTGTCACCATTAGCCTTTCTTCTTTCGGCTGAGCACCAGCCTCCTCAAAGACTCTGTGCCAATGAAGGTGTGCACCGGACACTGATAACATAAAAAGGCCCCTTATGTATGTTGCCAGGGAGACCTTTGGATTAACTGGCCTCAAAGGGCAACCCCTGGTACAGCAATGAAAGGATGCCGGTGTAGAGGGCGAGAACTGCCTCTGGAGGAGAGTGTCTGGATTTGAGTCCAGGCTCTACCACTTACTTATTAGCTATGTCACCTTATGCCTCAGCTTCCTCATCTGTCAAATGGGATTACGATAGCACTTGACTCTAGGGTTGACGTGAGGAATAAGGCCTGGAGGCACAGAAGACCTAGAACAGTGCCTAGCACATGACCAAAAGCTCCGTAGTTTGAGCTTTTACTGGTTAATAATAAACAATTTGATCACAGCATCTAAAGGCCAAGATGCTGATGGCAGAACCAGGACGGCGTGTGGTACCATATGAGAGGCACTGGGTCACCAGGGGAGTGGCACAGGGGCAGAGGAGCCCAATTAATAAATAGAGACTTTTCCACTTGAAGGTTTTCTCCACAGCCAGTCCTGTGACTGAAGAACGGGGAGGTAGGACAGCAGAGTCAGTGACAACCTGGAGTGACAGTGTTGGGGTGGAGAATTGTTCTTCTTTGGCTCAAGGGTTGACACGTGAAGTGACATACGCTTTATTTAGTCCTCAGAATATTGGCCTATGCAACGTTGTCTTTTTCTTCAAAAATGAATGTCTAATATTAAAAAAACATGAGAGTTCAGGTAAAAATCCTAATTTCTTCTCAAAAAGTAGGAAGATTTATTAATCCAGGGCCTAAAATATAGCAAAGTAACAATAGTCTGAAGTTGGATGCCCAATGGCTCCTTTTAATGTGCCCTGTAGTTTACCACAGTCCTCACTATGCTCTACTGTCCCCAGCACAGAGACCACTGGTGTATTTTTATTGCACTTGTATACTTAAGAAGAATGTGAGATAGCGCGTACACCTTTGACTCTATCAAAATTGGGGACATGAGAAAATGGACTGAGAAAGGTGGTATCTTTCAAGAAAAAAATAAGAGAGAGCTTATTTCTTTCTGGAAGAAAAAAGTGATGTGTGTCTAATACGGCTGCTTCACTGCTCCAAGTTACCTGCTGGTCCCCTGTAGGATTCTGAATGTATAATTCCTAGATAATGCAATAGTTTGCTAGAGTTCAGCAACTAACATGGAACAGGGAAAAATGCCAGCTTTTATGTGATTTTGGCTTACTTTATGTTAATAGTGTGTGTTTTTGAAAATCTCCCTTTGAGCTTCTGTAAACCCTATCATGACATCCAACACTCTGATGAGTGTTGACCCATTGAGTTGACCTTTTTGTACTTGTGAAAAACACTTGTGTGCAAATTGTCTGTACCTGGGATTCCTTTTAGGCCATCTAACCCCGGCAACCCTGGGAGTCCTGGGGGCCCCGGGACACAAGGACAATCAGTGCACACGAGGCCTGGTTCCCCTGCAAAGAGAGCACGCTTGTATTACTCATAAACCCACACCAAGTCTGCAGAAAAGACATATCTTCCAACTGCACAGTCATTTCTTTTTTTTTTTAAATTAGTTTCAGGTGAACAAAACAATGTAATAGTTAGACATATATCATTTATATCCCTCACGAAGTCATAACATCCTTCCCCCAATCTACTACCCCTCTGACATCGCATATAGCCATTCACAGTCATTTCTTACATTTAAATTTTCTTCATGTACTGAAGATCATCTAGGACATTTTACATATTAATAAAAAAATCATTCATCTATTATATCTGCTTACTTTATCTATCTGAGCTTCTTGGTGTTCTTAGAGAGGAAATCCTGAGTCTAGTATAAATCATCCCATTTCAGGGTTTCTCTCCTCGAATGCAGGATAAAACTCACATTCTAGCAATAGCCAACGAGGTATCTCATGGGTGCTAAATAAATGAATGATTTACAGATAAATGAATACTTTTAGCTAATTCTTTTGGAAAAGAAGCCATCCCTGACTGTCTGCTGTTTAGGATCACTGGTGTCTCAGGGTGAAAACAATCAGTGATAATAATATGACGATGCGAATGGTTTATTCTAATAGAACATCCCCATTGATTGAACCAACCTTTGCGCCCATCCACTCCTGGAATTCCCGGAGGCCCCACATGGCCTGGAAGTCCAGGATCTCCAGGTGGACCTTTGCGAAAAATGGTGTCTCCTACAAAAAGACAACACCAAAGCTTGTTTAAAAACATTTTCTTTAAGTGTTTTCTTTTTCAATTAGCAAGTGTTTTCATAATATGTATTATTTTATATGCATTTTCCCCCATATTTGTTTTGGAAGCTGAGTCTTTTAACTGAAACGAATATTGACTAGCTTTCGCTTTCACCTTACACCCATGATGGTTTTTGATACTGATGTGGTGGTTCTTTGAAAGTTCATTATATGGCATTTCTTGTCACATAATCAGCCATGTTCTCTTACTCCGTTATTTCTAATTATTCCCAGACTATCCCTTTAGCATTTCCAGGCAAAGGGTCAATCGTTCTTCTGTACATATTGATACATTGGATCTCCCTGATATATATATATATATATTGTGGATGCTTAATACATACTGATGAAAAAATTCTGACTCACGGTGCCACCTGTTTTCTCTTTATTGCTTTTTTTTTTCCCCCCTTCTTCCGCCTCCCCTCCCGCCCCCACTCCAGTTCAAGTCATTGTTTTTCAGTCAAATCGTGTAGGACACAGCTCCCTGGCCCATGCTGGTATTATGAGCCTTGCGCTCCGCCCAGTTGAGGCCGTCGCCAGGTCGTCGGAGCTGCCAGCCGCTTACACTGGCTGCTGGCCACTCATGCTGGCTGCCGTGGCGTTAGAGCACAGCGCTCCAACCACCTGAGCCACGGGGCCGACCTTCCTCACTGCTTCTTCACATCAGTTGAGTTTGTCATTCTTAAAGCAACTCTCCCGAGTCTCTGACAGATATCTGCTCCTATCATGTTATAATGAATAGTTTACTCTATTAAACTGTTGTGTTCTGTGACCTAATTTTTGGTCTTGGGCCCATAGGTTGAAGGCAATGCTGATGAAACTAAATATTTAAACACAGTATCTATAGCTGACCCAAATTTCAGACCAATAAGGTAATAACAGTGGAAACATTTAATTCATTAACTTATTATTTTTATGAAACATTTAACTTAAATGTAATGTGTTTTATGTCTGCTTGACTATGAAAGGAATAACCATTTTGAGATCCAGTTTTCTGTGTCTTTAAGATGACTGGATAGTTATCTTTAAACAGTAAAATCTGATGGCGGTTTTATACGTAATGCAGGCTTATATGTATACTTGCACATTTATATATTTATATATACTTATACATTTTCACAATCATTTCATACTTAATACAACTAACATTTGAGTACCTACAACGACCCAGCCCCCTGTGCTTCATGCTGGGGCATAAAACAGAAAACCAGATGCAATCCCTGACCTCAAGGAGCTTTGATTCTTGCAGGGGAAACTGACAAAGACAAAGCAATGTGAAAAATTTCACAATCGGGATAAGCATGAGTGTTACAGGATGTGGGCTCAGTGAAAACTTTCTGCAGGACTTAAACTTGAAGATGCGAGTAGACAGACAGACAGGTGTTGCTTAGACAAGCGAAGATAGGAAACCAGGGCAGTCTCTGAAGGGAGAGGGAGCTGTTCCATTGCAGGTACCCAGCTCCAGATCCCGACTTTAGCATTCATTAGGTACAAGAACAGAGGTCATCAGGCTTGCCATCAATAAAACGAAGACACAACCTACATCCTGAAAAAGACTTGGAGGGCTAGAAATTGTTAAAAATCTCTGACACATAGTAGAGTTTTAGGTTAGTTTAGTTTTGCTTTGCTTTCTACATAGGTCTGCACCACAGCTTGCCAGATTTGTTCTTGGACATTATATCTTTTTATTAATGGGATAATTTCTTAAATTGTTATTGGCCTGAAGAAACACTTTTATCTTTTAAAAATATTGCTCACATAACCAGACACTTAACTGAATTATCTTAATAATACTAAGAGTTTTCCAGATTATTCCTTTGGATTTCCTAGGGTTATAATCATATAGACTGTAAATGTCTCTTTTCTGTCAGAAAATCCCTGACACACAGAAGATTCTCAAAGCTCTTAGGAGGGCTGAGTATAAAACACAAGACTTCCCAGGCACCTGCCAGTAAAAGTATTTAAAATACAAAGGGTGACCAATATTTTCACAGGTTCTGTGTATCTACCAGGCAACGCAGAATGCTAAGGGGCTTTTAGAGTGATGGAGGAGAAAGGATACCTGCATCATAATCTCCAGGTACTACTTTAAGTCCTCTAGGTCGCAGTTCTGTTCTCTGACCCACCTTACCTGGCAGCATCGTACTTTGTGCCTATACTGCACACCTCTGACCTCTTGTCCTGGGGCTTCCCTGCTGATGCTAAGGCATGGGATACCCTGGGAGCTAGGCACACCCGTCCCAGAAGTGTGTGGGGGTGGTCAGTCCAGTCCTGTGGGAGCTCATCTTTCACCCCAGAGAAATAGGAGCTGATGGATACATTCTTCCCCATTTCTCCCCTGGGACCTATTATCTTGAGACAAAGACGCACAGTTGCATGGAAGACAGTCTCCAGGAACTGAACAGGCAGTTGCCCTTCCCTTCCATCAACTTGATAACCATCCCTCCTTTCCTGCTTCATGGCTCTTATCCCTGCCTCCCACTCTGCCACTAGTGGGAGCTCAGGCTAAAAGCTTTGCTGCCCTTGCAAAATAGTCATTCCACCAGAGCTGCTTGCACAGGTAGCTAATAAAATGAAACAACAAAGGAAAAATAACTTGTAAGTTCCATACAGGCTGATGGCCACGCTTCAAGTAAGGTCCAGGCCCTTGGTTTGCACACATATGTTGCTGGGCGCTGTACACAAAAGGGGCCCATTGGGCTTCCTTACCTGGTGATCCTGGAGGTCCCGGCGGCCCTGGAGGGCCTGGTGAACCAGGACAACCTGGGGACCCGGGAGACCCTACTGTATTCTTTCCTGGGGGTCCTTGCTTCCCTTTACTTCCTTTCACGCCTGGTGGTCCAGGGGGTCCTCTGAGGCCAGGCTTTGATGACCCTTGGAGAAAATAATCATTTTATTGTATTTAAAATCTTTTCCTGATTAACATATGTTTATTTTTCAATTACGAAATGTAATGTATTCTGATTTATAAAAGTTGCACCATTGACAGGTAGATAAAGCATATGAAATAAAAAGTGAATATCTTCCTTCCTTCATCTGTGACCTTGTTAAATTATCACATAATACTCCATTTCCACAAGGTAACTTATGTCATCTATTAGAAGGAACTGAAACAGGGTTGGGGATACACTGTAGTCTTTTTATTTAAAAGAACTTCATGAGAAATCATTCAATATATGCTATTTTGTAATTTTTTTTATTAGAGACTAGAAGATGCCTACCTTGCAGTGTCCCAAAATAAGAAAGAGCGAAAGTTATAACTGGACTTTATTCCTGTTAACTGTCTTAGTTATAAAAGGCCGTGGGACGGGGGAGGAGTCATCTCCTGGGAGAGAAGCTGTGACAACTGGTACAAAACCTATTTTATCTATCCGTCTTAAGACAACAAGGATGTGAGGAGGGAGACAGTCTTGAATCTCTGCCTTGAAAACTGTTTAACTGCTAAGAAGAGAGACCTCAACACCAAAGGGCTGAGAAAATAGCAGGGGTGACATCTGATTATTTCTGATTATTGAGTGTAAGGATTTTGGCATAAAGGTAAATGTCTCTGATTGGCACTGTTTTTGAGCTTTGTAATTTTCACTCACTGGTTTCGTAAAGGAGCTTATCATTACTTGGGGGCCTGGTAGGGAGAAGGAAGTCTTCTGTAATCTTTGGCCAGACCTCTAAAATATCTTTTACCCCAGTGCAACTTCAAGAGATACCCACTGTCAACAGTTTGATATATATTTCCCCATGCATACACAAGTATACATAATATTTACCCATTCATCAGTTTTTTAAAAACGGAGTGTAATATCCATGTCACTCTGCAATCTGCTTAATTATAATTCATTTTCAAAATTATAGAATAGCATACACACACAAACATGGTATAGAGAAAAATATAATCAATGTCAGAGCTTATCAAATCTTTGCTATTTGTTCCTTAGTTTCCTTTCCTTTACAGAATGACACATCACAGCGTTACAGTTATAACTGAGGCCACCGTGGAAGCATCCTAATCCTACCCTGCTTCTTTCAATTAGCAATAATCGCGCCTCGGATAAACCTCATTGGCTACGATACTGCCACTGTGCAAAGCTCCTGCTTCTTTCAAGAGGCAACTACTTTAATGATTCATGGATGTTTGTACTCTTTATGGAATTGTCTATGTATCCATAAGCAATATATTATAAATTTTAAAACTTTACATAAAACGTATAATCTCTGAATTCTTATGCAACTTGTGATGCATTATGGAAACTGTCATTTTTAACCAAACCAATTACCATAAAACTACTGTTTTCTATCTCTGTGCCTCCTTTGATTTCTCAAGGCTTCTGCTTACACACCAAAGTTGCCATCTTACACTTAGTGAAAACCACTGAGAAGTAACAAAGAGCATTTTTATAACACTTTCTGTCAGCTTCCACTTCCTCCTACACGGCAGGTCACAAAGTTAACAAGTAAGAATTTGTAAACACTTTTATGCCAATTAATGAAAGATTTGTCTTATGTAAATAATGCAAATTACTAGAGAGCAGTGTATTTTCTTTTTTAATAGCATTTGATTGATACCTTGAGAAACATGTACATACCAGGTCTTCCAGGAACTCCAGGCGGGCCCACAGGACCTACGAATACATAACAGTAACTAATTGCTCATGGAGATATAAATACTCTCCTCCCCCCATTTTTGAAACCATGGGTGACAATATAATAATAATTAATAATAAATATTTTTAATACTTTTTCTCCACTCTCACCCAGATAACTATTAGAGAACTTAGCTTATTTAGACAAATGGCAGAGAAGGCACTAATCTTAGATGTCTAACACTCAAAAGTGAATCACGCTACTTTATCATTTTCCGGTAACTCCAAGGAATTCACTAAGAGCCTGCCAAACAGAGGTATTTGGTACTTTGCTGGGACACCAGATGCAAGAAAATCGAACAGCTGAAATTGTCCAGGACCTGCAGTTCGGACCTTGCTGTTCCATCTCAGATTGCTTCTAGCTATCACATTGCATTAAAAAGAAATCTGTATCTATGTCTATACTTATCTGTCCATTTATTTAAATACACTGGGAAGTTTTCCACTAAGTAAAATTCTCCTTTGAAATCTTGCTGATATCACTAATTTGACTAGAGCAGTGGTTCTCAATCCCGCTGCATATTAGAATAATCTAAGGAGCTTTTTCAATCTGTAGTGTACAGGGCCTCCTGCAACACTTACATCCAAATCATAAGGATATGACCTTGACATGGTCATTATTTAGAAGTTCAGGGGGTTCTAGTGTGTAGCCAGAGATGAGTTATTGGCTTAGACTTCTCCGATCTATCAAAAGGGAGAGAATATAAGTAAGTATGTCTTTAATTCATGGTGCAGGAATCAGGAAACCAGGGCTTCAGAGCCCTCCTTGTCACTATGGTGTGGATTTGCTCAAATTCCAACTTTTCAGGGTCTCCATTTTCACTTCTTTCATCTCACTGCGATTACAGATTTCTTACACTCTCTCATCCTGCCCTCCGACCAAGTTAGTGCCGGCTTGCCGGACTTGAATTTCATGCTTTCTTATATAAAGATAATTCAATTACCTTCTATGGGAAATTTTATTATGAAAATATGAAAGTTAGGAGACCCTGAAAAACACCACCATCCATGAAAATTAGGAGATCTTCCTTCTCCCCAGCAAATTCTAGGTCTATAAGCACACATATACTTTACCTTGAAAGAAAGACCAGGAAGTGATCAGCAAATTCTTTAGGAAGAAATTTATGCTCACCTTGTGGGCCACGAGCTCCTTTGGGCCCTGGAGGACCTGGAATTCCCTCATCTCCCTTTTCCTCGTATGCATCATAATATTCTGTCTTAAAGGGAAAAAAACAAATGAAGAAAGAGAACGCTATTTATGGACATCTCATCAAAAGCAATTACTTCAATTTCTTCTTGTTTTTGGCCAAAATCATATTTTCCTTATTTTCCTAAATTCATAGGTGTATGTGTTAGCAGAAATATGGTAGTCATGTATATGGGATGGATAAATTCAAAGATAAAAGTTGATGTTTCTGGTACCATGATACCATATATTTCACAAGCTTTCAATTAGAAATGCATTTTATGATGTGAATCAGCACACACACTCACATCATTCACATTTATATGTACATATACATACATATATATGAGCTGTGATCAAGTAATA
This sequence comes from Rhinolophus ferrumequinum, assembly GCF_004115265.2. Taxonomy (NCBI): domain Eukaryota; kingdom Metazoa; phylum Chordata; class Mammalia; order Chiroptera; family Rhinolophidae; genus Rhinolophus; species Rhinolophus ferrumequinum. The sequence continues at coordinate 9,958,504 of NC_046291.1, forward strand.
GGGTGAACGTTTAAATTTTAAAAGATTTATTGTAGTGAAAGACACATTGCCATTAATCCCCCTCAAAATACTTTCCCTCGCTTCAAACACACTTATCCCATCGCTCTTGCCACTTTCTGAAGCAGTTCTGGAAGTCCTCTTTCGTGAGTGTCTTTAGTTGCACTGTCATGGTTGCCTCCATGTCCTGAATCGATTCGAAACATTTACCTTTCATGGTCATTTTGACTTTGGGGAAGAGCCAGAAGTCACACGGTGCCATATCAAGTGAATAAGGTGGATGAGGACACACTGTAACGTTTTTACTTGACAGAAATTGCTGTACCAGAAGTGATGTATGACACGGAGGCTTTCCATTATGATCACAAAATACAGTGAATGCTGCTGCTGAGTGCCATCCAGCAGAAAGGCGGGGATCATCAATAGGGAAATGGCACATCAAACCTTAGTAACAGTGTGTGACAAGTTTCAACTTGTTTGGTGCAGTCAGTTGGGTATGAGTTCTGGTTAAGAGAAGGTGTGTTTTAAAGTTACCATAAATCATCCTCTATCATAACACTCTGTCACACATCGCTTCTGGTATATGGCAATTTCTGTCAAATAAAAACATTATGATGTGTCCTCATCCACCTTATTCACTGGATCTGGCACTGTGTGACTTCTGGCTCTTTCCCAAAGTCAAGATGACCATGAAAGGTAAACGTTTCGAATTAATTCAGGACATTGAGGCAGCCACGACAGCACAACTAAAGACACCTATGAAAGAGGACTTCCAGAACTGCTTCAGAAAGTGGCAAGAATGATGGGATAAGTGTGTTTGAAGCGAGGGGGGAGTATTTTGAGGGGGATAAAGGCAATGAGTCTTTCTTGGTAATACATTTTTTTTATTTCAACATTCACCGTATTGTTTGATTATACCTTGTATCTATGTATGTGTGACTGTGTACAGAAATTAGGTTTCACAAAATAGTGACTTACCATTATGACATATGATCAACTCTGATTTTTAAAAATTCTATTCTATTTCAGTTTTTAAAAATTCTTGTCATGACGGACTAAATTTATTTCAGAGTATATTAGGACCCACACATCAAAACATACATACAGTATGACTGTTTCTTTAAATTTCAAAACACCGTTGACCTGCAATAATTGAGGACTATTGTTTGTGATATGCTCAGTGGACCTGGTCTTCTTAACTATCCACTTTCTAAGCAGAAGTTCCTCTGAAGTTAGGAGAAGCTGCAGAGTTATATAGAACTGAGCAAAAGAAAACACATAGTAAGCTAGGAATACTTAGAGTTCCTCTGAAGTACATCTGGCAGGTAGATACCAATGAGAATTCAGTACATTTATCTTGAAGGAAAGAAGATGAAAATATAAAAGTTTAAAAAACTCTGTTTTGTATTTTCATATGCTATATGGGGCCAATTACTTTGTCGACTTGTTTAAAGATGAGGTAACAAGAGCTTTATGGTGAAGCAATATGTATAAAATCACAGAAAAAGAATTCATAATAATAATAATCATAATATGGCAATAACCTCCATCATAAAATCCATAACGACGAGTGTGTACCTACCGAGTGTTAGACTAAGTGCTTTTACAAAATAGCACATTTCATCTTCCTGGCAACTGCATAAAAGTATTTTGGGACTACTTGCATCTGAATCATTTGCTTGTAGTGTAAAGACGCAGATTTCCAGGACCCTGTCCAGTGACTGAGGTAAATTACTTGGCTGAGAGGTCTGAGAACAGCATTTGTAACAGGACACCCCTCTCCCATCCTCATGACTCTCTTGCCACCATGGACTGTTCTGCACAATCATAAATGGCAGCCCTGGTGAGCATTCCACACGTGAGAACCACTGTCTTTTGAGACAAGAAAGGGACAGCTACCAGCACTCAGAGTCTGGGTCCCTTTTACTCCTCTTCTTAAGCTACAGAGTCACAGAATATAGAATGTGGCCACTCTGCAGTCAGGAGCTGACAGCCATTGAATCCATATCCATGGAGCTTGGGCTGATGTCACTGTTTTTTGCTGGCCCTGCATTAAACCCATGGTTGAGCTTCTGCTTCCTGAAGGTGCAGGACTTGTCCTAACCAGGTCCAGCGGGAGGAGGCAGAGCTGGCTCCCTCACACCTGGGTGGCCAGCTGTCCTCCACTGCAGCCCGCCTACTCTACTCAGGATGCAGGATTACCTTGGGCCAGGTCTAATTAGACAAAGGTTTCCTTCCTCGCCACAGCCCAAGATGGGCATTACTAGTGCACTCCACAGACCAACTAGGATGAAACAGAAATATTTGTTCATTGTCAAATGGACAAATAATGACAACATCTATTTTTTGCCCTGGTTTGATGAAAAGGTAAATACTATAATCACTATCGTGTTGTTACTGAGAGACATTGATTCAAGATTTCCTTGATACTTTGAAGGACTTGATCAAATGTAACATTGATATTGTCTTTAATTACACTTACTGGACCAGGAAATCCTGGCAGGCCGATGTCCCCTTTCCACCCCTGTGGTGAAAGACAGAAACAGAAGCACACAGGTATATAAAAGCATGATAAGAAGCAAAATGCATAGCTTAACAATAAACCAATGCTAAAGTAATGTTGTTTTCTATGTAATGTAGAAACCTAGTTAAAGTGAGAGGGATATTGACTTCAGATTATTTTCCCGGAGGGCTGTGCCAGGGTCAAGGATCCAATCAACCAGGTCCTGAAGAAAGGGTTCTTTTTCAGTGCTCCTCCAGGTTTGTTTCGCGCCACTATCTTCCAAGAAGCTTCACATGCAGTGCACACTGCCAACCTCTCACCCGGATGAGAGGCACAGGAAAACCAGGCTGTGGGTTGTATGTGGTTCCCACTGTCCCTGCTGTAACTACCCACCTTTCTTACCTTCTCAGGGGGGTATTTCAGAATTCTACTGGAAGTGATACTGTTATAGGATAAACCTTGAATTTCCACATATCCCTACGTATGAAAATTATTTGAAAATGTCTGTCATATGTTGTCAGAAAGAAACGATATGGAATACACTTCACAAGTAACTGATGATGACCTTTCAGTGTATAGTGACCCACCCAGCCTACACCTGATCTTCCGTGACCAGAAACTCCCTACGATTGCAGGCCTTTTCCAATTCCTTCCTCGTGGGGAGCTGAAATCTTGTTACCCAAAGACTGCCCTTCAAGTGTTTAAGTAAAGTTGCCACATCTCTTATTTCTTCTTAATATAGGAAGGCATTTTAATGAACTGTGATTGTGTTTCCTTGTACCTCGCTGCAGGGTGTGTGGGAAAAAGAGTGGGCAAAACCCAACCAACTGAAAAAGGCTGAAGACAAGACATGAGGGAGGGGATTACCTTAACGCCATCCTCACCAGGTAACCCAGGGAAGCCCCTGTTGCCTTTGGCTCCCTAAACAACAGAGCATAGAGAATGGGTCAGAAGACAAACGAATCAATTTCTCCTGCAGGAAGCAGAACAGTTTGACATCCTTTTTGAAAAACAAAAGTGTTCAGTTGACCTTTCTTCACACTGTAAAACTATGATTCTCAAATGCAATTTTTAAAAACTATCGGCTTTTGGATACTTTATAACTAAGTGACTCTCAAAAATCCTTCTTCATCTAATAGGACTGACATTTTCACTAGATCTGTGGGCAAACCATGTCTCTACCTTAGTGCCAGGAAAACCAGGAGCACCGTCTTTTCCAGGTTTCCCCTAAAAGGAAACAAAAACATGTAATTTAATGAATAAGGATAACTTTAACAAACATGAAAACCTTTAATGATACAATCATTTCCTCTTGACCTCAGGCGACAAAGCCTGACTGTGTTTCCTCACCCAGTTATTAGAAGGAAAAAGAAATAACTATTATTCACAGAACACACAAAGACCTTCTCTGTCAGAGAAGGGGGAAGTCAGTCAGAATGGGAAATTAGGGAGAGCCAAAGGAAGAAAGAAAGGAAATGAAGACCTAAGCTTAAACGAGGGTCGACGCTGTCTATCCAAGTTTGGAAGGAAAATGAAGGAGCCCAGAAGTGAACAAGGAAACCCAGAAAGAGGGAGGTGTTCACAGTCAATTTATTTATTTGAAATGCTGGCAATTCCCAGAACTCCAGATGTGCCTCTGTTTAAATAAATGTATAAAAGGTATATTGCAGTGTCCAAACAGACAGGGCTCTTGGATGAACTGTTATTATATTTATCCTTCATGATAAAATTAAAAAATTGTGTGGGTTGAAAATTTTTTTTTAGGAAAAAAATGTATTTTCCCCAGTATATAATTTTTAGAGTTTTAAAAAAAGATATGTGTTTAAATCTTTTCAAAATAGAGCTGGGTGGAAGAGAGGGCCCGTGTTGCTATTGTCCCAGTCCCCCACTTCTCATCAGAGCATGCCCCATTTCCTTTGGGCAGCTGTCCTTTCCTCACTCTGTGTGGTTCAACGGGGCTGTCAGCCACAGTACCCCCTGCCCTGCCAATCGCAGTACTTTTTCCTCCTGGCCACAGTTACTTTTCCAGCATGACACATATAACCCAAGCTGGCCCAATCCGAGTGACTGTGGGATTTTATATATGGACACAGGGAGACATGCTCTCTCTCCTCAGATGCCGTTAACCTGAAGTTGTCTGTTGCTACATCTTGCTCTTTCTTCCCATTGCCCTCTACATGGAAGAAGATTATTTGTCAAAGAAGAGAATGAGGCTGATACATGAGGAGGAGCAGAAGTGAAATGCAGAGTCCTGCCCATATTGTTTCAGGCTCTGAAGTCCTTGAAGCCTGTTTTAGCCTTGAAATTCTACTTCCCAAGCCTTTAAAATTTAAAAAAAAAATTCGAATCTAGTTTGAGTTGGGCATCTTATATTTGCCACCTAAGGAGTACGAAATACTGACTAATAGAGGCTCTATATGACACCGAATTTCCCAGTTCACCTGTGGGCCAGGAGAGCCAGGAGCACCTTTTTCTGATCCGTAAGATTCTCCAGGTGGTCCCTGTATTAATGAGAGTTGTATTAAATTTTATGAATTATTGATTTTTACGTGTTGATTTGTATTAACTTTTCCCATCCGATTATTCTGTTATATTTAGAAACATTGAAATGATGGGTGGGAAATATTATGAGTATTAATTTAAACACATGCTCAAAAAACACAGATGCTGAAGATAAATTCTAAGATGTGTGAGACTGGATGCATGTAAACAGTGCAAGGATTTCAGTTAGGAATGGCCATAAAATAATTCTAGTATAGTCATGAACTCTGCGGTAAAATACTATCATGCTTTAGCTAATGTTAATATTTGAATGTAGGTCATACATTGAATACCCATTAAGGTTCTACTTTATGTTTCAAATGAACATGACGCTAAACGACCTACTGAGGGTCCAGGAGGTCCAGGTCTGCCCACGTCTCCCTTGTCGCCCTTGTCGCCCTTGAGGTCCTGCCACAAAAACCATTTAAGGTCATTAGAAACAGATCAAACAAGAATTTACTGATTATATCTGGGAAAGATCTCTATCTGTTAGATATACTGGATTTACCAACTACTTATGTACCTCCTGTTAGCATAACACATTATCATTTTTCACATTTTGAATTTTATACCTGTGAATCCACTGAAATAATACACAAACTTTTAAAAAAAAGAAAGTGTCTTTTGGATCAAATTACATTAATTTAATTCATGAATCAGCTTCCTATAAGCACAACCAGGTCATTTCTAATGTATTTTACCTTCATTTTTAATATACTGAAATTATTTTCATTGTGATCAATTATTTTCTAAGTAAATGTTACAATGAGGATTTGATTCATTAATCAAGTTTGGTTTTGCCCTTATCACATTTTACTGATTATGTTCTGTGAGTCCTCTCTTCAGGGCATCATGTTTTTCAAACTCATTTTTTCCCTCTGGGTCGTATATATTCCAGATCTAGGTTTTCTCAAGATCAGATATTTTTCTATCCATTTTCAGTCAATGATGATTTAGACTTTATTAATTTTATTTTGGTTAATTACCTCTGAAAAGTTTTGTTTGTTTTTTTCTCTCAGGTCAATCTTTTTTCAATCTTCAATGTGAATTATTATTTTTGTCAGATTTTACTATGTTTTGTTTTAACTCTTGTTAGTTCTGTTTTGATAATTTCTATCATTAAAAATTAATTATATTAGAGAGTGATGGTTAAAGGGTTTCCTTTTTGGGGTGATGAAAATGTTTTAAAATTAAGTGTGGTAATAGTTGCAGAATTATGAATATATTAAAAGCCACTGAGTTGTACACTAAATAACTCAGTTTTATGGTATATGAATTATATCTAATAAAGCTGTTAAAAATTCATTGTAATTAGAACCCATGAATTGTATACTTTAAGAGGGTGAATTTTATGGCATATGTATTATATCTTAATCAAGCTATTATTTTAAAATAATTATAAGTCCAAAAGATAAGGGTGGTTTATGTTTATTTCTCAGTTAATCCACTAGAAAATTGTTATCTACCTTCTTGCTTCCCAATACCTCTCCCTCCCAGATATTCCAGGATCAACCTAGGACTCAGATTGGGTGTTCTATTATGATTCATTTCTCTGAGAGTTTGATCCAGTTCCATACCCAGGTCCTTATAGGTACTCCACTGTGGGAGCAAAAAGCAAATATTAACGTTAAATAACAGGGTCATAGTGTCTTTGGAGAGGAATGGGGGCCAAACTGTCCTTGGGTTACCAAGGCAGCATAAAAATGTCCCATATCTTATGATATCTCTCCACCTCTATGTTTAAGTTATTACGACCCAATCAGATTCGAGCCACACACCCATTTTGTTATCCTATATTCAGAAATACTTACTGAACACCCACTTTGTGTTAGGGACAATGAGAAGGGAGGGGCATAAAGGGTGAGCAAAACTAGACCTGGGTTCTACCATCAAGAATCTTGAAAGTCGTTTGTCTCAGGTCTTCCCCATTTCACGTTTTCTGGTTCACACGGAAAAGATAGTGAAGGAATAAAACCCAGAGCTCAGAATGGCTGAGAGGGCTGGGCTTACATGAAAGAACTTATACAAAATGGTAAAGGAAATGGGAAAGCACAACTCTAATAATAAAATAGAAGAGTTACCATTCTGCTATCTGGGCCGGTTAGCGTCACAACAACTGTTCCTGGTGGTCCAGGGGGTCCTGTTAGTCCTTTCACACCCTAAAGACAAATACACTCAGGAAGTAAAAACTAAACATCACCCCTACTATATCTGAGTGGTCTACTTTTCCCCTTTAGTTCTTTTGTAAGAAGATAGAGCAAACAAAAGTTTGAGTGAGACACAGCAAGAGATTCATTTCAGTGTGAATACAAGGTATAGGCTGATTGCTATAGAACTTAAAATACCTTGCCCACACATAAACCATAGTATTTAAATTACCCGTTCTCCTTTTTGTCCGACCATGTTATCACCCATGTGACCCTGTAAGAAAGGACAAAAATAAATTATTTTTTAAAAAGGAATATGAATAAAGAGCCTAAACCCATTAAAATTCCAATACTTGTAACTGATCATTTATATTTTAATTCCCCACCCCAGGGTCATAATTACCATTTTATTTCTTTCTAGAATAGCGTTTTTTTTTTTTTTTTTTTTTTTTTAATTAAAGTGTAGCTGCCATACAATATGTTAGTTTCAGGTGTACAACATAGTGATTCAATATTTAGATACCCTATATGATGATGACCACGAGAAGTCTAGTAACCATTTGTCATTGTACAAAGTTACTGTGATATTATTGACTGCATTCCCTGTGCTGTACATTATGTCCCCTGCTCAACATTTTCTTACTTAAACTAATAATGAAGAGGATTACAATACACCACCTGAAATACACCACTTTGGCATAAGGATTATGAGTATTTTGAGCTGAAGGCAACTGAGGAATAGCAAATGTAAAAAAAGTTCTCTACCCTCCCCCGACTTCCCTTTGTGAGGATGTCACCCCTCCCCTCTCTTATATAAGGAAGAGGAGACTCTTATCACTGGAGGCAGCACTGACTTATATCTGCAGAAACAAACCTTACTGAAATGACGCTTATCTTCCATTAGTTTCTCCCATATAGTTACTTTCTCACAAGCTCAAACCCTTTTCCTTTGTATTGTCACTTCTCTACAAATTTATTGCCCTTTGTTAAAATGGTACACAAGCCTCTGGGTCTGACTGACTTCTTTGGGATTTTTCATTTCAGTTCTGTGAGGCCCTCCATATGCATATGAAATAGGCATTTATCTCCTATTAACCTGTCTTTTGACAGTTTAATTTGCAGGGCTCCAGTCACTGACCCTAAGAGGGTAGAGGAAAAAGCCTTTTTTCCCAGACACTAACAATTGGCTTTTCAAATAGAAACACGTGTAGGACCCTGCTTAATGAGTACATGAATAGCTTTCTTTCATTTACTAACATAAGAGCAGGTTGGTTTTAGGAAGTAACTCACTATAAAAACTTATAGGACAAAGTGTTGGGTGTTTGGTAGGATAATCAGAAATGGAAATCTATGGACTAGCAATCCTCGCCTTTTTTCTGATAAGGAGCTCCTGATGACTGAATTAAGACTCTGTATCAAGGATTGTGTAAGTGAAGTGCAGGGAGAAGAGAGCTTAGAGGTCCAGAGCGGCAGGCAATGTTTCCTTCTGGCTAGGAATCCTGACGAGCTCCCGAGAGGTACCCGGCAGTGACCCACGTATGGATCAGACCGGGTTTGGCTTTCATTGTGACTGATACAACACATGAACTGTAATTTACCTTAAGTCCTGGAGGCCCCATGGCTCCTGGAAAGCCCTAAAAAATTCCACAGATTAAAATTACAGAAGGAAATGCCCCAAGCTGGAAAAATCTGTAAGTTTTTTTTATCTGTATATCTATTTTTATTAGTTTACAGTGTCTATAGCAATGGTGACTTCCTACTCACAAAGAATCCCGGAGGGCCGGGTGGGCCAACAGGTCCAGGAAATCCTGGGAGGCCTGGCAAACCCTTTAAATTAAGAGATGAATAAGAGTAAGTTTAAATGTACTTCTCACCTAAGAACAACGTCCATTAGTTAAGTGCATTAAAATATTTTTAATAAAATCTGAGGAGCACAATGTCTTCTATTTATGGCTACAGTTAATTATAATAAATGTCCAAAAGAGTGTTGTCATGTGTAACAGGCTGCCAGGATCATCCTGATGGTATTATTTCTAGAAAAATGACCAGAGCAGTTGCTTTACTTTAGAACAATTTTCATTTTTTTTTTTTTTTTAATTTTGTACTTCTCTCTCTCTCTCTTTCTGCCAAGCGTGTTCTTACCTTGGGGCATTTTACCTACTCTCCCTCTGCCTAGAACCCTCTTTCGCCAGATATCTGTAGGACTCATACTACCTGTCCCTATTCTTATTTTTATTCTAACGTCATCTTTTCCATAAGGCCTTCCCTGCCCCTCCAATCTAAAGCTGCATCCCTCCTTCTAACCCAGACATTTCCTATCTCTGGTCCACACATTACTTTTCGCTTCGGTATTTATTACTATCTGACACACCACACACTTACATAAGTTACATCTTTTTTTCTTCCCTCTTCCCACCCCGAAAATGTAAGTGCCATGAAGGCAAGAATTTTTTGTACAAAGATGTTGTGGCTGGTTTGTGCACTGCGGTACCATAGAGACTGGCACAAAATTTGCATGTAATAAATAGTTCTTGCATAAATGAATGTTCCATTGTTCTCTCTTCAGCAGGAGTACAATGTCGTGCTCCTGCTGAAGGCAGTACACATTTAAGGAGTACATCCATGCCCCACACTGCTACCATCTCTTCTTACTGGACCCCCTGCCTTCAGAGCTGGCTCCTTAAATGTTTCCTAAGCAAAAAAACCAAGAGCCATGATATTCTGTATCTTTTTTCCATAGCCTATAAAGGCACCTAATTAAATTATTATGCAGTTTGCAGCTTATCATCAATTGGCATGGCTTGCTGTGCAAGGAGTTCAACCACCTTAGCTCAAACTCTGACTCATTTAGACAAACACCAATCTCTACCCAGGAGTTTCCACATATACTTCCGAACCGAGTCAACATATTTCTGGTTAAGTAACCTGCAAGTTGCTTCCTGTGACTTAAGCTTACCAAAATATGCTTTCGAATCACCAAGTAAAGCACACATAGCCCCACCCCCTCCATAGCTATGTTTGTTCGCATCCATTCTGGACCCCCTCAGGTTACAACCACATAGATCAGAAAGCAAAACTATTCAACAGGAGAAAGATGCATTTAAGTAAAACCCTGTTATTTACTATCATGCAAATTTTATGATAGAGTTGTTACTTAACATGACGGTTTAAAATTGTGTTTGGTGTATCATACAAACATAGTCTTGATTTTAACAAATACCAAGTAAGTGGAACAAAACTGTTCCTTGAAGATTCCACCCTAGATTTAGGAAAGCTTGGGTCACTGAGACTTATAAAAGATGAAAGGATATCTGTACAAAATCATCTTTTTACATCAGCTTCATTAGTTTCTTATATAGTAATAAGGTGACTGTTTTAGAATGAAATGAGGTGGATATGTAAATAGAAGAAATATGAATGTATATTTAAAATGTTAAGGGAGGTGAGAAAGATAAAGGTAGAAAGAGAGAGGAAAGAGAGAGAGAGAGAGAAGAAAAGGAAGATGAAAAGAGAGAGAAGGACACACAGAGACAGAGAGACAGACAGAAAGGAGAAAAAGGAGAGAAAGGGATTGAGAATGACAGGTATCTTCTCTGAAGTGCTTGTACCTGGAATCCTGCAGTTCCTGGCAACCCGGGGTCACCTTTTCCGTCAAGTTCTATGCCTTCTGCTTCAGCAGGCGCACCCTTGAAAATGGAAGTGTACATCAAAAATAATTAATGTCATATTTTCGAAACCCCTTTAAATGCTTACTGAAGGTCATGCCACTTCAAGGATAAAAGTGCTTTCCAGTGTGAATGAAAAGGGGCTGTGTAATAAGCCTGACAAGCTCAGGAGGGCCACATGGCAGCCATGACAAGCTCAGTGACCAAAAGTAACCACACAGGATGGCCTGATCACAAATTCCTAACTGGGCAGGTCATAGCGGGTGGTCAGGCCTATAGCTTCCTCAGCCAGGTCAACCTTTACCTTAAACAAGCCCTGTCTATTGTTCTTATGCATCTAGGGATAACATACCTTTGCAACATCAGAGTATTTTTCTTTTCCAGACCCATCGAAGACACAACCACAGGCACCAGAGCACAAAACCACCCAAGCAGGAGACCACAGAACCCCTCATTGTTATCTTGTTCCTCAAATAGCAGCTGTATGTGCTGTAAATATTAATTATTAACTACCCCGTACCCACCAATGTAAAAGAAGTGTCTCTCCGTTTTACTTTTATCCAGTCCCAGAGATGTCCCTGCTTTGCTTTCTCCCGCCTCCTGAATCTGCTATCAATGGACCTCATGTACCTTCCTTAGGTTTCCTCTTTTGATTCTAAACGCATAAAAGGAACTGCAAAACTGCCATTCTCCAGAGCATTTTCTCAACCCTTTGAGTTCTTGCTTCCGAGCATGTCCTCAAAAATTTGGCTCAAATGAACACTTGTAAAATTTTTCTATTGGTTTGGATGTTCTTTTGTTGACTCTTGGGTATATACTTAGAGAAATGTTTTAGGATTATGTTGTTACTCCATTTTGAAGAATTCAAAACATTTTCATATTTTCTAAAATTAGCAATTTACCGTGGAAGGAAGAAAGACCCAAGGATGATAAATCATTTCCCAAGATACCAAAATTAGTGGCAATTCCTAATCCAGAATGTGTGGCCCTGAGCATGAGGTGAGTTCTATTCCCCTAGACTCTTTTTCCTTAAAGGATGATGCAAAACTTGTACTTTTTTAAAGACGTATTAATGACAAGAGATAGAAGAAGTTGTTTGATAGGAATAAATACCATGTCCCAATTATTCTGGTTTCTGAATTAATTACACAATCTCATTTGTAATTACTTACAGCTCATTATTTAATAGAAATCCCTTTCATATGTACAATTAGAGATTTTCAATAATAATATGCAACAAATGACTTACCTTTTCTCCTTTCAAACCATGAGCACCCTAGGAGAAGAAGGGACATATTAACGACAGGCAAACCAAATATACAACATCCCTGTTTTGTCCTTCTCTCTGCTATTCTGCCTCTTCTTCCCTCCTCATATTTCTCACTAGGTTTAAAACATGCTCAAGTATCTCTCATTTAAACAAAGTCTTCCCTTAATCTCCCCCCACCCACCCCAATACTGCCCCGTCTCTCCTTCATGTATCTGTAAACTTCCTGTTCTGTTCATCTCTCACTCATTCTGCAGCCCCATTCTCCATCATGGAAGTATCCTTGCTAAGGTCTGCCTTGACTTTGACATTGTTAAAATCAATGACTGAATGTCAGTTCTCATCTTACTGGACTCACAGCAGCATCAGGCAGTTGTCTGCCTCTCTCTTCTATTGAAATTTATCTTTCCTGGGCTTCCAGAATATGCTCCTCCTGGTTTCCTTTTACCACTAGGGCCTCTCCTTGACCTAGACGGTACATGTAGGAGCTCTGTAAGTTGCGGTTCTAAGCCCCCTTCCTCTGCACTCTCACTCCTTGAGTCACCCCCACCCCAGCCTCTCGTTGGCTTACTACTCAGCTCCATTCAGATGTCTTCTAAGCAAAACAAAGTCTCAAAGTGCAAACCTGAACTCAAGGCATTTGTTCATTCATTCCCCAACGATCAGTTGCATGATTACTATTGGCTGTCCCTAACATCCCCAATACCGTGATGGATTTCCGTATACGGCTGTCCTGGAGTAAACCACTTATACTTTATGGTGTTGGTGAGGAGACAGAAATGCAAACCTACCGGGACCCCTGGGTAGCCTGGTGTCCCCGGAAGTCCTGGAAACCCTTGCTCACCCTGGAAGACATAGAAAGGTTGTTCTAAAACAGTCTGTTGAGATATTTTCCCTGTTTCTCTCTTCCAACCCTGCAGTGGTAGATCTAGACAAAGTAAAGTAAGTTCTTTATGGCTACTGGGCCATGAGGCTGAAGGCCAGAAAACGATTATCTTAATTGAGAAGAGGATTCGAACCCACTGTTTCTCAAACTGTACATAAATGGCAAAAGTCTAATTGTGTCAAGAGCTTTTTAATTGCCGTTTCCTTGAAACTTTAGTAATTAGTTTTTTCATGGCCACTATTCTGGGGAAAAGGAGAGTGCAGTCAGGGAACAAAGGTATGAGGAACATTGAAAAGCTCAGGCATGCTTTTCCAAAGACAAAGTTTGCATCCTGAGCTTTAGTTTCTGATTTATATACAGTCATATCTTCAGATGAAAATAACCAGTTGAGCACCCAGTTATCTGTCTGTGGGAGAACGAGAGATAGCTTCCTCAAAAGGCAATCAGAAAGCAAGGCATAAGAAGAAAGAAAATAAGAAGGTTCCTGGTTCAAACATCGTATTTCTGCTCTCAAGACACGTGCCCTGGGCTCTGGCTAAAAGAATGTTTCAAGGAAAGTCTACCTCATCTCATTGCTACTTTGATCGATTCATTCAGCGAAACACTTACTAATCATCCTCTGTGTAAGAAGTACATACCTTAGAACCATTGCATCCTGGGAAACCAGCAAGACCATAAGGTCCAGGGAGGCCTGGGGTGCCCTGGAAACAGAGCAAGTTTCAAAAAGGAGACAGAACTACCAGGCCCCAGAACCAGGTGGAAACAGTGAGGAACCCCAGGTAAGGGAAAAGATGGGCTAAGTTAGATAGTTATTTAAATAGAAATGGCTATTTAACTAGTTAAGTAGTAAATTTAGTCATGTTAGAAAGTAATTTAAATAAAAACCATAGCAAATAAAATGGGTTAATTAAAACAAAGAATTATCAAGTGAGAGACAGATATTTTATATAAAACAAAACGCCTTTATAAAATGAAATCTCTTAACATGCTGTTATTTTATTTTATTGTTATGTTTAGAGTTAGGGTTAGGTTTAGGGTTTGGATCGAGGTGAGGATGAGGATTAGGATTAGGATTAGGATTAGGATTAGGGTTAGGGTTAGGGATGAGTTTAGGTATAGCTTAAGTTTTTTTTCCTTTTTTTTTCTTTTCTTTTCTTTTTTTTTTTTTAGTTTTTTTAAAAATAAATTTATTGGGGTGATATTGGTTAGTAAAATTATGTAGGCTTCAAGTGTACCTCTCCATAACACGTCATCTATATATTGCGTTGTGTGCTCACCACCGAAAGTCTCCTTCCATCACCATATACCTGACCTCCTTTACCTTCTTTATCCTCCCCTCCACCCCGCCCCCGTCTCATTCCTCTCTGGTAACCACTATTCTGCTGTCTGTGTCTATGAGTTGGTTTGTTTTAACATGCTGTTTTAAGCTGGGATGAAAGGTAAAGAAAGAGAGAAATGTGCAGAGGTAATTATTTCATAATTATATGTTATTAAACAGTTATTCTATTCTATTCTATTCTATGCTGTCCCAACCCATCACATCCCATCCCCCCCACCTCCTTTCCCATCCCATCCCATCCCATCCTTGTATTTCAGGAAATACAATTTGATTTGTATGTCCTACCAATCCACACTGTAACATACGAGATGCTACTGTGCCATTTTCATCATGAAGTGAATTTATCAGTACTCATTTTTTTGTGCTATTGCTTTAACACCTTTATTAAAATGAACTCCCTTTTTATTTTTCCAGTTACACATTTCTTCCCATTACTTACTGGAAGCCCAGGAGGACCTGAAAATCCTGGTAATCCAGTTATTCCCTAAAGTTATAGAAAAAAGGAAGGGTGACAAGAAAAAGACTTTAAAAATGATCAACCTATAAAGAGAAAATTATTTCCCATTCCAATAACCCCAACCTGCAACTATAATTGGAAATGGCCAAAAACTATTTGAAAAACACAAAAAGGTTGACAAACATTTGTAAATCTTACATTTATATAACTTTGATAAAGAGATGGTGAAGATTGTTTTGGGCTTGTTGGGTAGATTTGAAAGCGTAATTTGATTATAGTACAGTGCTCCAGTCTCCTATGAACATGTTGGTGAATGTGTCCCTATGTGCATATACGTACATAGTGGTGTTACCCCCACCCCATCCAGGCAAAGACCATCTCCACTCCAGGTGGTTCCCTCATGCCTTTTCCCAGTCAATTAACACCCACCCCCATACAGTCACCACTATTTTGACTTCTACCGTTACAGATTAATTTCACCTTTTCTTGAACTTCATCTATTGAAGTACATCATACACAACGTACTCCTTTGTGACATTTGTATAACTTTTATAGTGCAGAGTTTTGTTTCGTTTTTTTATTTTTAAAGAAGAATTTTCATCAAACAATCAAAGTTGGACTACTAACCCTTACGCCTTTAGGACCAGTGAATCCTGGAAGTCCTGGAGAGCCCTAGATCCAAATGAAAAATGAAAGAAAACTGTGAAAATCATTTGGCACTAAGAAACCCATAAATTAAAGCTCGCAGTTTTATTCACACACCCAGCAGTTTGGCTCCTGTGATTGTTTCATTGTTAACATGGTTCAATTACTTGCTTGCTTCATTGGCACTAAAATGTTTATCAGAACAAAGAAAGTTTCATTGAAACTCTTGCTACTCAAAGTAAGGGTCCAACATTAGCATCATCTGGGAGCTTGTTAGAAACACAGAATCTCAAGTTCCCCCACCTTCCAGATTTATTGATTCACAACCTGCATTTCAACAAGATTCGATGATGATTCTTATTCACATTAGTGTCTGAGAAGTTCTGTTGTAAAAGCCCCACATTAGCCAGACAGCTGCTGAGGTCTGATAAGGATGAGAGACAATTATAATGGTGGACAAGCATAGCAGCCAATATTTCTGTGCGTGGGAAATACTTTAGTAACATAATGTACTTGATATGCACACATAAATAAACAGCTAAGTAAGGACTGCCTGAACCACAGATAAACTTGCTTTGGGTACATAATGGATATAATTTTGAGACCCTGTTTCTTGGAGAATAACCTTAAATGAAGACTGTTTTAAGTAGGCCACTGGGTATGAAATTTCCATTGTCCTAAAGCTGTTTTCATCATTCTTGAGAGTTTCAGACTGTTTTGGGTTTTTTGATTATTTGAGAAAAGGGTTGTTACAGACTCTTCCGAGATTGGAGTGCCAAGGCAAAAGTCAGCCTTTCCTGAGTGAGGTGGAACTCCTGGATATCTGACCATGTTCCCCTTCTGTGCAGGATGCTATTTGTGATTGCAGACGTCAGGTGACTGACTTGCAGGTTTTACTTCTCCACTGTAAATTTTCTCATGCAAAAAATATTTAAAAGTTTCTAAATTGGAAAAATTTTTATGGTCAGGTTTTAAAATTCTTTGTCTGCCTTTGATCAAATGATATTTTGTGGCTACATCTATAAGCTATGCCTTAAAATATGAACTCCATGACAACATGGCGCAGAGATTTTCTGGATTAACTTTATGGAATAACTGCACATCACGTAACCCAACCTGAGCACCATGCACTTACAACTTCTATTTTAATTCATTGCTGGCTTCACTAAAGAAATGCTGAAGGCAATAAGCAGAGTCGGGCGTAGAGAGCAAAACAAAAAGGAAGGAGTTGTTATTAAGCTGATCTAAAGACCAGGGTTGAAGTGACAAACTCATTCTATCAATGAAGTGGAGGAAAACCTGAGGTCACGTTCTGGAGGAAGAGAGCAGAATGTGCAGACACTGATTGTGTCTGAATTCTGACACCAAATGTCCAGAATCAAAACGACTTTTTCAAAATTAGGATCAGAAGAAGGAGAGATAGAGAAACAGAATGCATGCATGAATATGATAGATGGGAAATGGTAGAATTCCTGGAAAACAACAACCTTTGTATTTTTACTTGAAAACTGTAGGTGTGGGTTTTGCTTCTTTGGTTACAGGCACTTCATTCTGGCATCATATAAAAGCAGATTGCAATGCTGGTTCCGTCACCACGACAAATTACTTAAGTGCTCTGAGTGTCAGTTTCCTCATCCATAAAGTGGAGATAATGATGGGAACTGAGTTATGAGTCACCAGAGTCATGATTTATGGAACCACTCTAAGGAGTAAATGAGATCCAGTAAGTAATATATGGCCCAATGCCAGATACAGAGTAAATTTGCGGTAAATACTGCCTTTGATGATCACTCCAATATTCTATACAATATTTATGAAATTTATAAAGACTGTGTGGAGACCAGTTATGATGGTGTCCTTCATAACTTATTAGTTCATAACTTGTCGGAGGCCAGCAGTCAGGGGAGTGAACATGTGAGTGCAGGAGAGCCCAGGCTTACTTACATCTGGCTAATGTCCATGGCACAAAAGTGCCATCAGCAAATCTGTGCAGTTCTTTAGCAAATCCTCTAGGGCATTGATTTAAACAAAGCCTTTTGTTGTATTACAGACTTTAGGATAAAAATGTGTGACACGGGTGAAGAGCTGTAGGCTCTGGTCAGAACCTTAGAGTCCCTTGATGTTTAAGGGACCAGTTGAGAAAGAGAAACCCAAGAAAGAAGAGAAGGGTGGGAAAAAAGAAGAGAGTCAGAGGAAGGAGGATTCTAGGAACAAAAAAAGACTGGGTCTCAGGAAGAAAGTGATCCACTCCATGATCTCTGAAACAAAGCAGAGGGTTTCAGGTCAGATAAAGACACAAAGTATTCATTGGTACTGGCCACTTGGAGGTCAGGGGTGATCTCTGCAGGAGTGTTGTCAAGAGAGAGGGGGTGGATGGCAAATTATCACCTGTTGAGGAGTAAGTAGATGATCTACAGCCAGCATGTATAGCTATTTTTAAAGAAGCTTGACATACATCTACAGACATATAGAAGAAGCAACCTGAAGACTGGTAGGGGGGACAGAGACACTGAATGGGCTAGTCCCACACCCACATGTGACCATTAAAAATCAAGAGGGATAACTTGGATGCAGAGGTCCTCCCCGGAGGAGTAAAAGGTCCCAGCCCCACACCAGTCTCCCCAGCTCAGGGTTCCACTCCCTGGGAGAAACTCCCAGAATTTCTAGCTGTGAAAACCTGCAGAAATTGTGGTTGAGTGAAACAGAGGGTGGCTATAGATCCAGGTGCTCCTCTTAAAGAACCCATGCACAGACATACTTGATGATGGACTCACTTATTCTGAGCCCTGGTGCTGGTGTAGTGACTGAAAAGGTGCTGGGACATATGGGGAGAAAGCAAATTGTCTGGCTTCAGGACGAGGGCTAGAGGGGTACCTTTCTCCTGGACAGAGGAGCTGGCAGAAGCTGTTGTTTCTTTGTTGAGCCCTCCCCCTCCCTGCATGCAGACTCAGGCAGACACCAGATATGAGTCTCCATCAACCTGGCTAACTAACACTGTTCATCGTACCCTAGTGATTCTCTAAGACCTTGTTTCACTGAAATTTCAGGCACATCCAAGCTGCTTCAAGTGGCTTTTCTGTACAAACTGCCTGTCTTGCTCATTCTGCAGACTTTTCTAAAGTCTCTCAAAGGCTCACAAAACCCAAACAAGAAGCATCTGGCTTAGGGGTGTCCCACCACCTCTGGCTGAGCAGCCCTAAGCCTGGGATTAGTGACAGGTGGTCTCAGTTCACAAATTGGTCTCTCAAGGCACCTCCAAGCCCAGCACCGGTGGTGGCCATCTGCAGATTGCTTTGTGGCTCATACTAGGTGTCCTGGGCAGGGCTGTAGCTGAATTTGTCCTGTAGTGGGTCACCTCTTAGGAGGCCCCAGGGCTAGCACATCCAGTGGCCAGCTTTGTACCAAGCCAGAGCATCACCTGGCCACCTCCAAGGAAGATACACCCAAAGGGCAGACTGGACAGGCACCAGAGCCCTGCTAAAGTAAACCCTATTCTATAGGGTCAGCCCTTGCACCACAGCTCCTCCACTGCAGTCATGGCCAGCCCTTACAACCAATCAACCTGAGGGTTAATCTCTCCTAATGATGTGTGAACAGCAGCCAAGGCTTACCTACAACAGGAGGGCACACACAAGCCACACAAAGGACACACCTGGAGCACTAGCTCTGGTGACCACTGTAATCTGAAGACTAGACCACTGAGTCCCACAGGGCGCCTACTACATAAGGCCACTCTACTAAGAATGGGAGGCATATCGGCTCTACCTAATGCATAGAAAGAAACACAGGGATGCAGTCAAAATGGGGAGACAAAGAAACATGTCCCAAATAACAGAACAGAACAAAGCTCCCCAAGAAGAACTAAATAAAATGGAGACAAGCAATCTACCAGACACAGAGTTCCAAACACTGGTTATAAGGATGCTCAGTGATCTCAGGAAGAACTTCAACAAAGAGATAGAAAACATAAAAATGGAGATAGAATACACACACACACACACACACACACACACACACACTCACATACACACACACACAACGGTCAAAAATAAAGAATACAATTACTGAAAAGAAGAATACATTAGGGGGAATCAACAGTGGATTAGATGAAGCAGAGGATGGGGTAAGCAATTCAGAAAAAAATGTAGCAGAAAACACCCAATCAGAACAGCAAAAAGAAAAAAAATCCATATAAACGAGGATAGTTTAAAGAGCCTCTGGGACAATATCAAGCATAGCAACATTCATAGCATAGGAGTGCCAGAAGGAGAAGAGAGAGAGCAAGGAATTGAAAACCTATTAGAAGAAATAACAATGGAAAACTTCCCTAACCTCATGAAGGAAATAGACATGCAGGGGCCAGCCTGGTGGCTCAGGTAGTTGGAGCACTGTGTTCCTACTGGCAAGGTCACCGGTTCGATTCCCACATGGGCCAGTGAACTGTGCCCTCTATAGCTAAGATTGTGAACAATGGCTCTCCCTGGAGCTGGGCTGCCGTGAGGAGGTCAGCATGAGCTGCCGGGAGCTGCTGTGGGCTGCTGGGTGCTGCCACTGGGTACCGTGTGCAGCCAGGAGTGGCCGGTGGCCAGCGTGAGTGGCTGGCAGCCAGTGTGAATGGCCGGCAGCCAGTGAGAGCTGCTGTGAGCTCAGAGCTGCCATGACTGACAACAACCAGAGACCGATTGCCTCAGCCGGAGGAGGGGAGTGCAAGGCTCATAATACCAGCCTGGGCCAGGGAGCTGTGTCCTACATAACTAGACTGAGACACAATGGCTTGAACTGGAGTGGGGGGGAGGTCAAAGAAGGCGGAGGGAAGAAATAGACATACAAGCCCAGGAAGTACAGTACAGAGAGTCCCAAACAAGATGGTTAAAGACAAAGCGAGAATCTTAAAAGCAGCAAAAGAAAAACAGTTAGTTACCTACAAGGGAGCTCCCATAAGATTGTCAGATAATTTCTAAACAGAAACTTCACAGGCCAGAAGGGATTGACATGAAATATTCAAAGTGATGAAAAGCAAGGACCTACAACCAAGGGTACTCTACCCAGCAAAACTACTATTTAGAATCGAAGGACAGAGAAAGAGCTTCCCAGGCAAGAAAAGCTAAAGGAGTTGATCACCACCAAACCAGTATTACAAGGACTCTTAGAGGGATTTCTTTAAGACAAAAAAACAAAAAGGAGATAAAAAAAATGAATAATAAAATGGTAATAACTACATATCTATCAACAATTACTTTAAATGTAAATGAATCAAATGCTACAATCAAAAGATAGGGTGGCTGAATGGATAAGAAAACAAGACCTATACACATATGCCTACAAGTGACTTCAGATCAAAAGACACACAGACTGAAAGTAAAAGGATGAAAAAACATATTTCATGAAAAATAAAACTGGGGTAGCAATACTTACTTTGAAACAAAGGCTATAACAAGAAATAAAGAAGGACCCAGTAATCCCACTTTGGGGTATTTATCTAAAGAAATCCAAACACTGGCTACTTTGAGGAAATATGTGCATCCATATGTTCATTGCAGCCAAGATGTGGAGGCAGCTTGGGTGTCCATGGGTAGATGAATGGATAAAGAGGAGGGGGTACATATATACAATGGAATATTGCTCTGCCAGGGAAGAATGGGTTCTCGCTATCTGCGGCAGCATGGATGAACCTGGTGGGTATTGTGCTGAGTGTAGTATGTCAGACAGAGAAAGACAGATGCAGTGTGACTTCACTTATATGTGGGATCTAAAGAACAAAATAAACAAACAAACAAAACAGAAACAAACTCATAGGTACAGAAAACATTTAGATGGTTGCCAGATGGGATGGTGGTTGGGAGTGTGAGTGAAAAGAGGGGAAGGTATTAAGAAGTACAAATTGGTTGTTAAAAAGTAGTTATACGGATGTAGGGTATAGCATAAGGAATATAGTTAATAATATTGTAATAACTATGTATGGTGTCAGATGGGTACTAGATTTATCAGGGTGATAAATGGGAGGAGGTTTGGGGCAGAGTGAAAAAGGTGAAGGGATTAAAAAATACAAATTAGTAGTTACAAAATAGTTATGGGGATGTAAAGTAAAGCATAGGGAATATAATCAATAATATGGTAATAGCTATGTATTGTGCCAGACTACTGCTTAAAATATATCAGTGTCTAACCAGTATGCTGCACACCTGAAATTAATATAAAACAATACTGAGTGTCAAGAAAGAAAGAAAGAAAGAGAGAGAGAGAGAGAGAGAGAGAGAGAGAGAGAGAGAGAGAGAGAGAGAGAGGAGGAGGAGGGAAGGAGGGAGAGGAGAGAGAGGGAGGAGAGAGAGAGAGAGAGAAGAGAAAGAAAGAAAGAAAGAAAGAAAGAAAGAAAGAAAGAAAGAAAGAAAGAAAGAAAAAGATAGAAAGAAAAAGAAAGAGAACAATAAAAAGAAGCTTGACATGGAAAGAAAAGACAGAAAGGAGGGTAATCCTTTGGTTACAGGATCTGGAAGACCTAGAGGAAATTTTCTATTAATATGGGGAAATATTTTTATATTTCAGGGCTAAAAGAGAAAAGCCAACATCCAAAGGAACGTTGGAATACCCTGAGAGAAAGGAGACACCTCTTGGAATAAGGTTACAGTTATAATCTCAGTGGCCATGATACAGGTGGATGGATAGGTCCTGAAAGGAAGGTGAAAAGAATTCGTCCTTTCATGTAGGAGAAAAGAAGGTAGAGGCAGGGCAGGTGTAGAAGCTGTGTGGACTGAGGAGGAGGAGGAAGCTGAGTAGAGGACTGGAAGATTATAATGATCATTTGTGATGGTCTTGGAATAGGATGCAATTCTGAGAGTCCAGCTGACTGGAGAGGAGGAACTGGCCATGACACCCTCCAGTGGGCAAAGATGTGGCATTCCCTCCATGTTCTCAGCAGCACATAAAGAAGGTTAGGAGGGTTTAGGATTCCTCAAGCTCACAGGTCGACATACCTTGGGTCCCTGGGGTCCAGGCAAGCCTTCAGGGCCTGGGAATCCCTTCTGGCCAGGAGAACCAGGGGGTCCGGGAAAACCTTTCTCTCCCTATTAAAACCAAAACAAGACAGGAAAAATATAGAACAGCAACTATTCAGCAACACACACAGCCTTAATCATTGTTTTCTTTATGACTTGATAACATTTTGCATATTTTCCCCCTTAGATGTAAGATATACATATATATCACTCAGCAGTGCGTGTATCAGTAACTGGAAAGCTTCCAGCTGTTAACATTTGTCTATAGGTTTGGAAGTGCTGGCCTTTGATCTGTGAAAACATTTCCCCAAATGGCAGAGCTACACAGAGCAGGGGTTAACAGGAGAAAGCAAGAATGGAAGGGAAACCCCCTTAGTAAGAAAGTTTGATGCTAGTGGCATGTGATTGTTGGGGCTTGGAGAGACAGTGAGGAGAAGGAAAGGAATGTGTTTGGGAGTGTGCATAACTGCTCCGTAGCTTGAAAGAACAACACACAGTCCTTTCTTGATTACACAGGAATTAGTAATTCAATCTGATATTTGTGTAGGAGATGCAGGAAAGACATCAAGGGTGGCAAAACCAAAAGTGTGAGCTAAATAGGTTTTTAGGAAGAGTTAAATGATATTATGGGAAAACCCCTGGCAATGCGTGAGTGAAAGTAATTTAGGCCCAACGAGTGGTATGGTTCTGCCAACAAAGAACCTTCCTATGGACATGGATTCTGGAATTACTCTTTACACAGGAAAGGCCACCAGTTGATTCTGTCAATTTAGTTACACAATTGGCAAATTATATTTAAAAAGAGAGAGAGATCAAGTCAGTGTACACTCACCCAATAAAAAGATAAATAATTCGCTAGACTCCTCTCAAGACTTAGGTACCTTCACAGATCCTAGAATAGCGTCTTACACATAGTAGGGATTCAATAACTGTTTTTTTTTTTAAATTTTTATTATTTATTTATTTATTTATTTATTTATTTATTTATTTATTTATTTTTCAATAACTGGTTTTTGAATGAAGAATGAATTGTAGTTTTCCAACATGGATCTGAATTTAATACATTATTATCATCATCAAAAAACTCTAAATCAAACTACACATGAATTATAGAATAATTTCAAATAAATATATTAATAATTATTATAGTTAGTATTTAATTATATGTAAATTATTATATCTCAAGAGCTTAAAATATGTTCTTTTAAAAGTATTTTTAAGCAGTCACCTTTCAATATGGTTAAGCAATACATTAGTGTATCTGAGGAAAGGGTTTTGTAAACAAAAACTTGAGTTCTGCCTCTGTCTTCATTATCACAAATTGCAAGTTAATGGAGCGAATTAATGAGATCATGGCATTCTTTTTTTTTTTTTCCCTTGATTTCTGCAATGGAGTTCCTTTCCCTCTGTTGACATTTTGCCTCAGCCAGAGTGCTGCAGCAGGATTCTTCCACCAGGGGGCGCGCTACACCACAGCTGCAGGACTTAATCTGAGGATTTCAAGGTTTATTTTATGTCAAAGTGAGTGAAACAAGTTGTTTTCAGTTGTTCTCTCGTGTTTAGCAACATTGTAAATAGGGCATACATAAACCTACAAACTTTTTTCCCTGCTAACTTGCTATTTTTTTCTTTGCCGACCAAGAGAGTTAAAATAACTGCCAGTATTTACACAAGTTATCTGAAGCTTCCTTAAAGGCCCTTTTTTTTTTTTTTCAAGTTAATGTTTATATACAATTACTTTGAAATTGGATTTGGGGAATGGAAGAACATACTGCTGATCTTTCTGCTACTAACGAAAGAAGAGTGTGAGATCCTGGGTGAGCTCTAAAGAGAAAAGAAGCAGAATTAAGCTTTTATTTTTACCTTCTCCCCTTTGGTCCCATCACAGAAGCACCGGCCTTTGTCCTTACAGACACAGCCCTAAAAAGAGGGAAAGAAAAAAGGTTTTGTGTAAAAACAGCTTAATAAGTCCCAACTGATGGGGCAAAAAAAAAAACACACTTTTCGGTTCTTTGAGCACTGAACACTAATCATTAGAAGCCACGTAACTCTGTGGCAATGTAGCAACAGAAATAGAGTAGAAAAGGGAGAAGATGTTGCATATAGAAGAATTGTCAGATGAGTGTACATCGTTTCTTTGTATTTAGAAATTTGAAGTAATTTATTTGTGGAAAAGAAAAAGTCAGCTGTCGTTTTTAGTTGAACCACATGAAATTGCCATTGTTGGAGGTAGGCCCAAGTCCAGTGCTGACAAATTTCTTAGGCTTAGCATAATGTATGAGTATGTATTTGTGTGTATTAATTGGTGATATCCTCCATAGGAAATTTTATAGTTTTCTTTTCCTGAAATGATGCGTAAGCCTGAGAAAACAATACCCGTTATATGTCTTTAAAGAGAACAAACTAATTCACTAATGCTAACATCAAAATGTTCTTTCTTATTAAAAAAACAAAAGCAAAAATTTAGCTATGAGCGTGGCAGCTCTTACATATCTATTACCTTGACACACACACTTACAACCCCAGCTTTCACACCTATGCACATGCCAACTCTAAGCGGGGAGGGTCAGTTTTCAAAATTTTCTCTGCCCGCAGAGGAACAAAAAGTGAAATAGTTTCAAAGAGTGGATTTAACATTTATTTTGACACACATTCTATGATTATATAGAATCTTTCTTTTTCGGGTTAATAATAACTGAAAATCAGTTTGCTTTCCTCAGAAAAAAAATACTGATTGACAGTAGAGTTGGGGAAGGCTGGGAGATGTGCTGGCTGGTAGGAAAAGGAAATTGCCTCCGATATCCCCAAAGTGGGGACTTTATTTATACAATCAAAATAAAAATACATAAGCAAAAATATCTTGAGTTGAACGTATTTCCTGAGCCGAGGGCAGTACGCTATGCTGACATTGGGGAAGGGGAGTACACAGTAATTTCTGACACTCGTCATTGATCATCATCACATTCACATACATCACCATGAAATGATCAGAAAGTAATTGATCGAAAAGAAAAGCCTACGTTCTCCCCAAGGGTTGGATATTTGCTATTTTTCAGAAGACTACGTTTTTCCAGTTTTCCACCCTGCTGTGGTAATGAGGTCATACTTTTCTGACTTACTTTAATCTCGCCTTTCTAGATTTTTAAACTTCAATGTTCATTTCCATCACATATTTAAGCATACTAAATATCCACTAAAATAGTCTACTAACCTAGTCTACTAAGATCTCCCAGAGCCGTGGTTCTCAAGGTGTGGATATCCAGAACAGCAGGACCAGCAGCACCTGGAAACTTGTCAGAAATGCACATTTTTGGCCCCAACCTAGACCCACTGAATCAAAAACCCTGGGAGTGGGTCTCTGTAATCCGTTTTAACAGCCCTCCACCCTGTGGTTCTGAAGACATCGCTCTAAACTAAAACCAAAACGCCAGTCTGCAGGATGGATCTAATTCTCTAAAGATTTCTGAACACTACTAGATCGTTCGAGACACTCATTTGCACATCTGTTTCTTGTTTGTGAAGTCTTTTTTTCCTCTCCTTCCAAGAAAGTAGCCAGGCTTGTGTGCCACTCACTTTAGGGTGCTTTTGTCATTGGGTGGAAAGCAAAAGCTGCCTGAAGACGAGACTCCTCCTGGCCTTTGTTTCCGGAAGTGTGAGGGCCTGTTGAAGACTGGTCCCAGGAGTGGTCCCAGCTTGCTGCTCCCTCACAGCGTCTGGAGGAGGCAGCAGGGACTCAGAAAGGAAAGCCTGAGACTTGCACCCAAGGTGACCAGATACTGGGCCTGGTGCTCAAGTTTACATGGTAGTGGGGAGCCACCATTTTCAAATGGACAGTGAGCATCTCTGACTCTTCTGCCTCCCAGACACCACATGACACCTGGATTCTGAGCATCTCTGGACCACAGGGAGGAGGAGGCAAACAGGCCATCTTCTAATTCCTGAGAAGGTGCACGGATGCTACCTTAATTTTCTTTCCTGGAGTAAAAGTCATATTCACTATATACTACTGGAAGTCTTTCAGTCTTAGCTTGAGCAAATAAGTGTTTGCCAAACTCCAGACTAGACCAGGTCTCCCTTTTATACCCTCCCACGGAATACTTGCAGTTGTGTGTTTAATGTATATTTTCTCTGATGACTCTAAGCCCCAGGAAAGGAAGATGTTTACAGTCTTGTTCACACGGGTAACCCTGGCAGATAGTACGTCCTGAACAAATGCTCGTGGATTGATTGAATGGATCAATGAGCAGATGGAGAACTGGTAATGTTTTTACATCCACTTTGAACCTAAAATTTCAAGGCATATGAATTATATGACTATTGTTGGGATGCTATGCCTAAGAAGTTTTCTATATGTATAAGTTATAAACAACTATGATTGAAGTGGCAAAGAATGAAACTAGAAGCTTTGGCTATTTTAACACATGTTAAAATTAACACAAAGTTAATTTGTTGTTGGTTGCTGCGATATAAAAATATTTTTTGGGGAAAAATTTTAAACTCTCAGAAGAGTTGAAAAATAGTATAACGAACATTTATATATCTTCTCATTTAGATTTACTAACTCTCAACATGTTGTCCCACCCTCTTCTCTCTGTCTCTCTCACTCTTTGTTTCTCTCTCCACACACACGCACACACACACAAATACAAGCACACTTTTTGCCAAACTTTCAAAAATACATTGCAGATACCATGACACTTCACCCTTAATACTTCTACATGCATCTCCCCCAAACTAGAGTATATTCTTATCCAATACAACATCATTCCCAAACTTAGGAAACCAACTGATACCATAGCTTCAGGTTACTAGTTTTCAAATAAGTTCTTCAGCCTTATACAAGGCCCTTGGTGACAAATGAGAAGCTATTTAATTTTTAGCAAATCTTTCATCTCATACCAGAGATTTGGTGGCAGTCAACACTTTCACCTATAACCAATATATGAGGTCTGATCTCAACGAGTGACTGTCACAGTTTCAAGAATCCTTAGGACTCACACGGCTGGCATCTAGAGGACAGTGCGGGCCTCTGCGTGTGAGCACACTGTTCCCTTGAATTTCCTCCTGCCTGGGGTCTGGCTTCCCATCACCACTCGCAGCAAATTTGCTCCCTTTTTGTCATCAAAACCACAGTTCCTGATCTTTCTCATTATTGTCCTTCAGTTTGGGTCTTGAACCTCTAGGGATAACATATTGAGCTGTTGTTTGTCATTTGGTTTCACTGTTTTCACATTAGGGTAGAAGCCCTATCTGATGGCTCAGAGCCAGATGGTTGGTTAATTGAAAAGTTTGGTAAAGCCAGGAATCAGAAACAAATAAATGGATACATGAACACTTAAGATGTTTTGTTTTCACTTAAACGATATCAGTGCAATTCTTCAATCTGGGGAAGAAGGGCCCAGGCCTGTCCTTGGGAATGGATCTGCTGTTTAGAGTTCCATGATAGCATTCTTACTGAATCACACCCAAGGCATCATCAACAGTTTCTTTGCAACAGACCAACTGCTTAAAGATGCTTGTGGAGCAATCTGAGTATAGAATCCTTCTAGATATTAATCCATGTTTTCCCCTCTTTAAATGTTATCTTAGCCACACTTAATTGCATAGCAGTATTTTTAAATTAACTTTGTTTTATCAAATCTTCCGACCTAGTTTCAGAGAAACCCATGTCTTTTTATGCATTCATATTTAACCCATTTGTTAGCTGATATTTAATTAAATTACTTCGTTACAATGATAAGTGCATCTGGCAGAAAGGACTAACTCTTGGCAATCATCAAACCCCACCAGTGAAGCAGATGTGTATGAGGGAGAAGCCTATGGGTGTCTTGGAGGCAGAGAGCATTGGGTGTCAAGTGGTTTAATATATGGAAGATGTGGAAAGTTCTGGTCGGTCCAGCGGTCAGTTAACTGTGGTCATTGAGAGACGGTCTACTGTACGCCCTGCCCACACACATCTACCATGTCATCTATGGGCAGGTGACCAGCCCTGTTGGCAAGCATCCAGAGCCAGGTCTAAGGCTGTTTCTATGCCCAGATTAGCAGAACGGCTCCATACTTGCTCCAGCTTTAATTTTTTTTTTGTTCAACTGGCAAGGCGTGGCCTGGCCATCCATCCATCTGCCCCATTGGACTGACTAGGACTTCAGAGAATGGGACAATTTTGCTGACATGTGGATGTGCCACCTGATTGAATGAACTTGAAATCACAGTCAGGGCAGCTCTCTGGCAATTGTACAGTTGCTGCCCTGGAAGCCAGTCCTACCAGTGTGATGCTGCAGTGAGCGTGGCGTGAAATAAGGCATTTCACTGTTTTTGGATGGTGATGACAGTAACCCCACACTGAAGGGATTCATTTCTCTGAATTAGGTTATTTTTCTTAAAGTACATCTTTAAATGTACAAATGTGTTTACTAATTTCATAATTCAAATAGGTTATTTAGCCAAAAGATACAGTGGCCATATTTTCATTTTCATTGATTTTGACCCACTTTTTTAGACCCATTTCTTTTATTACTATTAGTTTCAGGTGTACAAAACAATGTAATAGTTAGACGTTTCACCCCTTACAAAGTGATAACTCCCCTCCCCCAATCTATTGCCCCTCTGACATCGTATATATGTGTTACAATTCCATTGACTCTATTTCCTATGCTGTACTCCATATCCCATGACTACATATATTAAATTATAGTTGACATACAATATTATTCAGGTTCAGCTTCAGGAGTACAGTGCAGTGGTCAGGCATCTACACCATTCATGAAGTGGTCTCCCTAATAAGGCAAATGTCTTACAAAATCTTTACAACGCTATTGATTATATTCCCCAACTGTCTTTCATATCCCTGTGGCAATATTGTAGTTACCAATTTTTTGAAAAACCATGATTATATTAATGGAATACAACCCATTAACTACTATTCAAATGCTAAAAACATTAAAAACCAGTATGGGAAATCTCCCTTGGAATTTACAACAAATTCAACATCTATAACTTCATAAAGGACTACCTGCGCAGCAGACAGGCAAGACTAAGAGGCCCACTACTGAAATCACCTAAAGGTGGGCAAATTGCATAAGCAGGGGAAGAGGGAAGGGAGAAGTGTGGAGATGGGGACGCATGGATGCAGGATGCAGACCTAGCTCAGTGCTCCAAGCTCGCTGCATTCCAGAACTACTGCAGCTATGGGAGAGGGAAGAACTTGGACTGCTAGGGCTCTGCTTATGGCCCACAGGGCTGAGGGGACAGCATATAACATGGCTGAACCCAACACTCACGGCAGAGACCTCGAAGCAAAGACGGAGGGAAGAAGGCTGAAAACAGTGGTTTAAGCCCTCACTGCCAGCAGAGAACAGAAGCTTTAGGCACTGAGCCTAGCTGCCCCCCTCCCACCCTCACAGAGCTCAGCCTGCCCCTACCTGCCCATGCTAGAAGTGGAACAGTAGCAGTGTCAGGTCAAAAGAACAGAATATTTGCAGTTCTGAGAACTGTGGTCCATAGACACGGACTCACAGTCCAACTAGCTCTGGCAAAGGGGAGGGAGCCATGGAAGCAGGACTGGCTGTGGTGGTGGTCGCTGCCATTGCTCTGGGCCACCTCTCACAACCCACCCCGCCCCTGTCCCTACCTATCTGGATGGATCTCTGCAGGAGTAAACAGAGCTGCTGAAACACATGGGCTCTGAATCAGGTGCAGGAAGAGCTTTGGAACTTCAGAAGCTCTCCACATCCACCCATGAAGCCGGCACCCTATGACCCAGGTGAATTGTTCACAGAGGACAAGCCTACCTTCCAGGGAATCCCCCCATTGTGTGAGAAGCAGGAATAGTGCAGAGAAAATATAACACTACAGTGTGAGAGAGAATAAAAGGCTGCAGTCGGAGAGAAAATAAAACATTTTATCAACACATACTGGAAAACAAAAGAAAGAACTTTTTCTATTAATCTGTTGCACAAGCCACTCCTGTAGATGTCTAGGAAGAGAAATAATAAATAATTAATTGCCATGAATAACCAAGGTAACAAGACAGCTCAGAAAGAAAATGAAGTCTGCAGAAAATGAACTTAAAGACATGGAGATATGTGACTTAAATGACAGAGAATTCAAGACTGTAGTTCTTAAAAAAACTCAACGAGATGCAAGAAAACAGACAGGCAGTTTAATGAACTCAGGAAAAGAATCAAAGAACAAAGTGAATATTTTACCAAAGAAATTGAAATTTTGAAAAAGAACCAAACAGAATATCTGGAGATTAAGAATTCAAAACAAGAAATGAAGAATGAAATAGCCAGCTTTGGTAGTAGAGTTGACCAGATGGAGGAAAGAATCAGTGACATTGAAGATAGAAATCTGAAAATGAGAAGGATGGAAGAAGAAAGAGACTTGAGACTTAAAAGAAATGAAAGAACTCTACAAGAACTTTCTGACTCCTTCAGAAAGAGCAATATAAGAATAATGGGCATACCAGAAGGAGAAGAGAGAAGGGTACAGAGAGTATATTCAAACAAATTGTCGACGAGAACTTCCCACACTTTTGGAAACAACTGGATCCTTGAATCCAAGAAGCAAATAGAACACCTAATCACCTCAACCCAAACAGGCCTTCTCCAAGGCACAATGTATTGAAGCTGTCTAAAATCAACAACAAAGAAAGAATCCTCAAGACAGCCAGGGAAAAGAAGATGGTAACCTACAAAGGAAAGCCCATTAGATTATCATCAGATTTTATCAGCAGACACTCTACAAGCCAGGAGGGAGTGGAATCAAATATTCAAACTATTGAAAGAAAGGAATTATGAGCCAAGAATAATATAACCAGTGAAGATATCCTTTAGATATGAAGGAGGAATAAAGACCTTTCCAGACAGACAGAAGCTGAGGGAATTTTCTAACACACGACCTGCCCTACAAGAAATACTGAAGGAGTCTATTCAACCAGCATAAATAGGGATAATTTGTGACAATCAAAACATAAAAGGGGAGAGAGTAAAGGTCTGAACCAGAATATGGGAATGGAGAAAGTAAGTGTGCTGAGAAGAAAACATGAAAAAAATGGAATATTCTAAACATGGAACTTTCTTTTACATAAACTTAATGGTAACCATTCAAAAAAAAAATCCATAACTGAAATATGTAACATGAAAAAAATGGAATATTCTAAACATGGAACTTTCTTTTACATAAACTTAATGGTAACCACTCAAAAAAAAATCCATAACTGAAATATGTAACATAATTGACATTTAGAGCACTTCATTTCTAGAACATCAGACTATACGTTCTTTTCTAGTGTACATGGAACATTCTCAAGGATAGACCATATATTGGGACATAAAACTAGTCTCAGCAAATTTAAGAAGATTGAAATCATCCCAAGCATATTCTCTGATCACAAGGCTTTGAAATTGGATATCAACTGCAAAAAAAAGTAGGAAAAACCACAAATACATGGAGATTAAACAACATACTTTTAAAGAACGACTGGGTCAAAGAAGAAATAAGAGGAGAGATCAAAAGATATATAGAAATAAATGAGAATGAAAATACATCCTACCAAAATTTTGGGGATGCAGCGAAAACGGTTTTAAGAGGGAAATTTGTATCATGACAGGTCTATCTCAAGAAACAAGAAAAATCCCAGAGAAACAAATTTACATTACACCTTAAAGAACTAGAAAAAGTAGAACAAGTGAAACCCAAGGTCAGCAGAAGAAAGGAAATAATAAAAATCAGAGCAGAACTAAATGAAATAGAGAACAAAAAGATAATAGAAAAAAATTAATGTGCTTGTTCTTTGAAAAGATTAATAAAATTGACAAACCCTTGGCTAGACTCACTAAGACAAAAAGAGAAAAGACATTAATAAACAAAAGCAGAAATGAAAGAGGGGAAGTTATCACAGATGCCACAGAAATACAAAGGATCATCCAAGAACACTATGAAAGACTGTATGCCACCAAATTCAACAATCTAGAAGAAATGGACAAGTTCTTAGAAACATATAGCCTTCCTAAGCTGAATCACAAAGAACTGGACAATCTAAATAGACGAATCACCAGTCAGGAAATTGAATCAGTCATCTGAAATCTTCCCAAAAGCCAAAGTCCAGGACCAGATGGCCCTAGTGAATTCTACCAAACCTTCAAAGAGGATCTAATATCTGTCCTACTCAAATGCTTTCAAAAAATTGAAGAGATAATACTCCTTAACTCATTTTATGAGGCCAACATTACCTTGATACCAAAACCTGGTAAGGATAACACAAAAAAAGAAAACTACAGACCAATATCTCTGATAAATAGAGATGCAAAAATCCTAAACAAAATTCTAGCAAATTGAATGTAACAATGCATTAAAAAGATTATTCATCACGACTAAGTGGGGTTCATCCCAGGGTCACAAGGATGGTTCAACATATGCAAATCCATCAATGTGATACATCACATAAACAAAATAAAGGACAAAAATCATATTTTATCAATTCATGCAGAAAAAGCATTTGACAAGATACAACATCCATTTATGATTAAAACACTTAATAAAATATGTATAGAAGGAAAATACCTTAACATAATAAAGGTCATATATGACAAACTCTCAGCTAATCTCATAATTAATGGTGAAAAACTGAAGCCCTTTGCTCTACGTTCAGGAACACGACAGGGTTGTCCCCTATCACCTCTGCTTTTCAACATAGTATTGGAAGTCTTCACCAGAGCAGTCAGGCAAGAGAAAGAAATAAAAGGCATCCAAATTGGGAATGAAGAAGTTAAATTGTCACTCTTTGCAGATGACATGATGCTATATATAGAAAACCCTAAATACTACACCAAAAAGCTATTAGAAAAGATGAACGAGTATAATAAAGTTGATGACTACAAAATCAACCTACAAAATCCATTCCATTCCTATATACTAAAAATGAAATCTCAGAAAAAGAAAAAAAAATTCCTTTTGTAATTGCAACAAAAAGAATAAAATATCTAGGGATAAACTTAACCAAGGATATTAAAGACCTATATGCTGAAAACTATAAGACATTTTTAAAAGAAATTGAAGAAGACACGAAGAAATGGAAAGACATTCCATACTCATGGATTGGAAGAATCAACATAGTTAAAATGGCTGCACTACCCGAAGCAATACACAAATTTAATACAATCCCCATCAGAATTCCAATGGCATTTTTTAAAGAAATAGAAAAAAAAAATCATCAGATTTGTATGGAACCACAAAAGACCCAGAATAGCCAAAGCAATCTTAAGATAAAAGAGCAAGCTAGAGGTACCATGTTTCCCCGAAAATAAGACCTAGCCAGACAAACAGCTCTAATGAGTCTTTTGGAGCAAAAATTAATGTAAGACCTGGTCTTATTTTACTATAATATAAGACTGGGCCTATATAATATAATATAATATGATATGATATAATATAATATAATATAATATAATACCGGATCTTATATTAATTTTTGCTCCAAAAGATGCTTTACAGCTGCTCATCTGGCTAGGTCTTATTTTCAGAGAAACATGGTATCACACTCCCTGACTTTAGCTTGTACTACAGGGCAACAATAATCAAAACAGAATGGTATTGGCAGAAAAACAGACACACAGATCAATGAAATAGAACTGAGAATCCAGAAATAAACCCACATAAATATGGACAGATGATTTTTGACAAAGAAGCAAAAAACATACCATGGAGAAAAGACAGCTTCTTCAATAAATGGTGCTGGGAGAATTGGAAAGCCACGTGCAAAAGAATGAAACTGGGCTGCTATCTGTCACCATGTACCAAAATTAATTCAAAATGGATCAAAGACCTAAGCATAGACCTCAAACAATAAACTGCATAGAAGAAAACATAGGTACTAAACTTATGGACCTTGGTTTCAAAGAGAATTTTATGAATTTGACTCCAAAGACAAGGGAAGTAAAAGCTAAAATAAATGAATGGGACTATATCAGACTTAAAAGCTTCTGCACAGCAAAAGAAACCATTGACAAAATAAAGAGGAAACCAACTGAATGGGAGAAGATTTTTGCCAACGCCTCTGATAAGGGGCTAATATCCAAAATATACAAGGAACTCATACAACTCAACAACGAAAAAACAAACAACCCAATTGAAAAATGGGCAGAGGACCTGAAGAGACATTTCTCCAAAGAGGACATGTAAATGGCAGACAGACATCTGAAAAAATGCCCAACATCACTAATCATCAGAGAAATGCAAATAAAAACCACAATGAGATATCACCTCACCCCAGTCAGAATGGCTATCATCAACAAGACAAATAGTAACAAGTGTTGGAGAGGCTGTGGAGAAAAAGGAACCCTTATACACTTTTGGTGGGAATGCAGATTGGCGCAGCCGCTATGGAAGGCAGTGTGGAAATTCCTCAAAAAATTAAGAACAGAATTACCGTATGACCCAGCAATCCCTCTCCTGGGTATCTACCCCAAAAATCCGAAAACATTTATCCATATAGACAAGGGTGCTCCAATGTTCATTGCAGCTTTATTTACGGTGGCCAAGACATGGAAACATCCAAAATGTTCTTCGATAGATGAATGGATAAAGAAGTGGTATATATACACGATGAAATACTACTCGGTGGTAAGAAAAGTTGAAATAGTAAAGTACCATTTGTGACAACATGGATGGATCTTGAGATTATAATGCTAAGCAAAATAAGTCAAACAGAAAAAGCAGAGAACCATATGATTTCACTGATATGTGGTATATAAAACTGAAAACAACAAAAGAACAAGACAAACAAATGAAAGAACAAAAACTCACAGACAGACAATAATTTAGGGGTTACCAGAGGGTAAGGGGGATGAGGGGTTCTAGGAGAGGGTAAATGGGGTCTAATATATGGTGATGGAAAGAGAATTGACTCAGGATGATGAACACACAATGTGAGATATAGATAATGTGTTACACAATTGTACACCTGAAATCTATGTAACTTTACTAACAATTGTCAGCCCAATAAACTTTAATTTAAAAAAAAAGGGAGAGAGAATAGATGATAAAATAAAAAAACAAAACAAACAAAAAACCCAGTATGGCCAAATGCTACTATTAAGAAGGTATATTTGTTGGGTATTTCTTAAGCAATGTTTTTATGATTTTTCCTCTTCAAACACCTCTTAGCTTTCATATACCTTAATGAAGTAAGAAATCATTGGTCATGAACAGAAAGCTCTTAATAATGATTTTATGACTTTCTCTCCCTGCTAACCATTAACACCTCAGGAAGTGACCCCAGGTTACTTGATGTTTTAGTATGTTTGCATATTAAATAGTTAAACTTGTGGAAAAATCATTCTTTTAACAGTCACATTCATTTTTTTTAAAAAATGACCTGACTTAGAATACAAAATAAAGTTTGATAGGAGAGAATTTTGAAAGGTTTAGAAAACAAGAAATCATAGGCCTTAGGCTAGGTCTATGTAAGATCTAGTCCCAGGTTTGCCAGCTACTAACTGCAGCTTTTGGATTGATTTCCTAACTCTTCCAAGTTACTTCATCTATAAAGGAAGGTGTTAAAATTCATGTTGTAGTGGTTTTGTGAGGAGGATGTGAGGCGCTATCACAGGAAATCTGCAGAATGAGTGCCGGGCATTGAGTCAGACTCAATCCACGGGGGCTGCCTCTCTCTCCTTTTTTGCTGCAAAGAACATACATGCTCCTGTGTGATCCTTTCTTTGGTTGGGCTGGCTAGCCATGGTTTTCCCATACAGTTCCTCCTGCTTAGGCATTTGTCCAGTGCCTAAGAACTGGTCCTGATTCTAAGATCAATGGTAAGAGAGACTGAGGAGTCCTTTTGTTAAACCACAAATGAAATAACTACAAATACTCATAGTACTCTTAAAGTATACTAAATATATTAGTCGATTAACTAAATATTATTTGTACATGAGCACACACATAAGTTATTTTATTTGCTTAGCTAAATATTGGTTTGAGACCCCAACCATCCACGATACTTATAAGTGAAAGGTATCAAATCAAATACATTATATAAAGGCAGCAAGCAATCCTGGTCAGTTGTTTCTTGAACATTTCTCTTCGCCTCCACTTCTGTCACGCCCATGTACGGCCCAGGTATCGCCCACACATTGTCTTCTGTTCCAGGTTGTTATGGCAGAGATATTAAGGGCAGACTCCCTGGGCCTAAATCCCAGGTCTGCCAAGTCACCTTGTGTGGCTTTCAGTGATCTCTAGTGCCTCGGTTTCCACATCTGTAAAATGGGGTCAAATGGGTTAACACTTGTTAAGTACGCAGTCAAGTACATAGTATACTTGCTGCAGACTGTGAAGGAAGCCAGAATATGTCACCCCAAAATACACCTTTTTGACATAAAAATTGTATTGAGCTGAAGGCAATTAAGAAGCAGTAAATACAGAGAAAGCTCCTCCTTTTCCACCTATAAGCCAGAAATAAATCCTTTTCCTGGAGACAGACTCTTATCAGCCCAGAGATGGCACCAGAGGAACTGGCACACAAACCTTGTTAAACTCACCCTTATCTTCCTATTTACTTCTGTACCATTTAATATACCTGTCCTGAACCTCTCTGTCTTGTTAGTTCTTCACAAATGTATTGTTTCTTTGTCCCAAATGTCTCAGCTTCCCGTTCTGGTCACTTCTTTGGGTCTTCGTTTTCTGGTGAAGGCTCCCACACATGTAAAATTTAATAAAATGTTTGTGCTTTTCTCCTGTTAATCTGTCTATGTTAGTTTAATTTTCAGACCAGCCAGGGACCCTTAGAGGGTCAAGGAAAACATTTTCCTCCCCGACAGCTGTGTCTGCGGATGACCAACAATGTGGGCTATTACTAACTTATTAACTTAATATTGCTGCTTAAATGCTCATGAGTCGAGGGCTTATTACATTTATTAGACTGTAAGTAGGAGCTGTGTCTCCCAATTCTTTATAATCCCCCCACAGCAGTGGCAGGCAGTAAACTATTATCTTTTTATTCTTAAAACTAATGAAGGAGGTAATTATGCACACACACGTCTTCTTGTTCCCTAATAGGCCAGGAACTAATTTCCAAATCATTTGGATGTTTCCTCTTTCCACTCTCAGAACACCCCACACCCAGCTGACGTGCATTCTCCTGACCCTCTGTCCAGCGTCTCCTCCCCCACACCCAGCCCAGCCCAGCCCAGCCTGGGTTAGTCCAAGGGCAAGCTGGCAACGTTCAAAGCTGGTTAACACTCTACTGGGCAGCTGTGTTGATTTTGCAATATGATTATTGACCCTCTGCCCAGCCAATAGCTGGAGGCGAATGTTTTGTATGTGAAAAGAAGAGCTGACCAAGTGGGGCGGCTGTGCCAGACAGACTCCCAGGGTTGTTATTCGCAGGGCCCCTCCGTCCGTGTCTGCCTTAGCAGAATGCCAATGAATCTTGGCAACACCCCCTCTGGGAAAGGAGAATGCCCCTCATGCTCTGCTGTCACCGTGGCTCCCTCTTCTGCACACACAGCCGCTGTCACCACACTTGGATATCACAGAAATCTCACTGCAGCTGCCACTTTCTATCTTTCAACTCCTGTCCAGAGACACATCGCTAGTCTAGACTTCTAAACCAGTCACCCGTTTTTGATTTTCTGGATGACAGTGAGCCTACAGATGACTGGCTCTGACAAAGGAGGTGGCAATCACAGGTCTCTGCTACATTTGGGAATAAACACGACAGTAAGGAAGTTTTGCCCATCTGATGTCATGCAGTTGAGTGGCAATGATATCTACCATCATTAACTCCAGGTCCTTTCATTTTCTTGCCCTAAAAGGTATTGCGTCCAGTAGGACTAAGAGGCTTTCGCCACTCATGTAAGATTAATAGGCTCTTATGATAAGGAGGCTGTAGAGGAAATGCACTTTGATCAGTACTGTGAGGACAGCGGCAGCTCACATTTTTGGGGCACTGACTCCATGAGGCACCGCTCAGGCCTCTCTGCCTTGTGCACGATCACATTTACACCTGGTAGCAATTCTGTGAGGTCAGCACTGTTATTAGCTCCATCTTATGGATAAGAAAACTGGGCTATCCAGAGGCAGAAAGGAATGGAGCTGGGGTATCCGAACCCAGGTTGCCTGACCCAGAACCACTGTATCTCATCACTGACTGGCTCTGTGGGCTCCCAAGGCCCTGGGGGCAGGAGCTCCTATCTCTTCCCCTTCCCATGTCACTGGGCCCCAGATGATGTGATGTAAAGTCCCAGTGATAAACGTGACATGGCTGTCATGAAATTAGCTGTATAAACTGAAGCCCATGGGCCAAATCCAGTCTGTTGTTTGTTTTTGTACTGCTTGAGAACTGAGAGTGGTTTTTACATTTTCACACAGTAGGAAAAAAACTAATGAAAAACAATATTTTGTAACGTGAAAATTGTACGAACTTCAAATTTCAGTGCCTATAAAGTTTTATATTTCCTCACTAAAAAAAATTGTGGGGATTCATTTTCTCTCTTGTTATATAGGGATGTGTATAATATTCTCGATTTTGCCTTTTGGCCCACAAAACCAAAAATATTTACCATCTGACCTTTTACAGAAAAAGCTTGTTAATCCTTGATTATCTTATTTAATCATTAAATTATCTTGATTATTTTTTTCCATTGTCACATAAATGTTACTTTTAAAAAATGAAGATAGAAACTAGAGAATTGATCGGCTCTAAGTTCCAGCAAGAGATGATCTTCCACCTTGAATGGCCAACAGGAAGTCTCTCTTTCCTTCCCATCCCTCCCTTACTTGTCTACTCCTCCCCCAACACACTTTAGTCCAAGGTTTGTGGTGGGAGAGCACAGGTAACACAATTTGGGGATTGTAAGAACCCAGTAGATCATGAATCTGAAAGCTCCAAATATTTTGAACTTCCCAGAAGAGTAGAATGAAAAAAAAATGGAGATTAGCATGGAATTTTCTTATTTACATTTTGCTACATACGGACAATGACTACCACCAAACACAAACAAACATAGCTTCCCACCCACCAACTTACGGTGAGTCTATCATTTATTATTATTATTCTGCAAGAAAAAAAATTAAAGCATTACAAAGGAAGCAAGTAAATACTTACAAAAGACAATATGTTCCTTTAAAATGGAAACGAACAGCTTTTAATTCATAAACAATCTCTACACTGTTACTTTCTCATTTGCCTTGGTGTAATGAAAGTCTACACTGGCCAATGTAGGCATAACTTTGGGACGCATGCTCCCTCTCTTCTGCCTCCATCCTGGTCCATCACTATTGGCTTAGTGACCTGCTGTTATATGGTTTTCTCTTTGAGACGTGCCAGGTAGCTAGTCTCATACAGTGTACTGCATGTTAATGAGTTAATTTTTAAAAATCTTCCCTGTAACTGACATGTTTTTCAGGAACCAATGCCTCTTAAGACACGCACACACACACACACACACACACACACACACACACACCTGTCACAACGGTAGAAAATTCACACTCCAGACCAATAGGTGGAGACTACGGTTGGGGTGGAGGGCCCTTAGGCCCTTAGGTTACATGCCTGGTTTGCCTATGTGTAGGACCGGATCTTTCAGGAAATATCTTTGATAACATTATTAAAAACAGCAACAACAACAACAACAAAAAACAAAGTGTGGCTAGTGTACAAAACTCACCTCTCTTTTTTTCATCTGACAATTAGTGAAGAGGCATTTAATGTTATTTTTACCTATGAACTGACAAACAAACTAGGCATTTTGGGGTTCTCATTGATATCTCCAGAGTATGCTACCTTGGATGGGGATAAATCTTCCTGGAGAAACCTCCTTAGTTGTGTTGTCCATAAGAAGGATGGCCACATGCCTTCCACCATTTCCACCAGCTGTTACTTGGCTAACTATACCAATTATCAATAACAAATCTAAAGTGAATTTAGAATTATTACCTTTTTTAGCTTTGGGTTCCGAGAGAGTTGTTAGCAGTTTTTAGAAACTGTATTAATCACAGAAATGTAAGACATTTTAAGAAAAAAATCCATT
The DNA here is from genome assembly GCF_004115265.2 of Rhinolophus ferrumequinum. Lineage (NCBI taxonomy): Eukaryota > Metazoa > Chordata > Mammalia > Chiroptera > Rhinolophidae > Rhinolophus > Rhinolophus ferrumequinum. Next base: position 9,998,978 of record NC_046291.1, read on the forward strand.
TAGTATCTGTGAACATAAAAGTATGCAAAAAGGAATGAAAGAAGCTGATGGTCACCCATAAGACAAGGCCCTTTTTTTTCAAATGGAAGCCTTCTTTGGATTCTAGACAAGATTCTAATGTCACATTATCAGAAAATATGGACACTGCTTGAGTAGCAATATTTTTCTGAATAATGATCAGAAAAAACAGGCTCACTTATGTATGTGAGAATCAACCCAGAGAGAGAAAGAGACTTGATTAAACACCTTTATATCCATCCTCTCCTTTTCAAAACCAGAATAAGATGATGGATAAAGAATAAAATCAATAATTAAAAAATTCATCAACCCACAAGACAAGGAAAACAGGTGAGAAGACAAAAACAGATGAAAACGTCAATTAATTTTTGGAAGATGGTTGGCGAGTGAAAGCTTTGTGTTAAAGTGACACAGTACATTTATGAATATTTTGGCACATATCCTCTGTTCCATTAAGAGATAACATATAAAAACAGAAAATAGGGCATAAATTCAAAAACGGGATAACTATTTCTGGGGAATTAAATGCAATAGCAAATCAAAGCAGTGGAAGGGGCTGATACCTTAGGCACTGGGAGTTTGACTACTACACCTAAGGAGCACGAGCTAAGAAACACCATTTTAACACTGTTTAGATGAGGTCATGGAGGATTTCCAAAAGAGGCAGCTCCAGAAAGGCAGGCACACAGAGCGGAGATAGAGAAAGGAAACAGCGAAAGTTGGAATACAGAGCTGTGGTAGCCCACCTCCAAGATGTCCCCTGCTAACCCCTCATCCTGGTATTTACGACTTGTGTAGTCCCCTCCCACACGGATCCAGGGTTGGTCTGTGTAACCAACAGAAAAGGGCAGATGTGATGCTATGTCACCTCTGAGACTAAGTCATAAAAAGGCATTGTGATGTCTGCTCTCTCTCAGATTACTTGCTCTGTGGGAAGCTAGCGGCTACATCAAGTCAAGGCCTTCTAAAGAGACCTGTGTTATGAGGAACTGAGGCTTCTGGCAA